>NC_090829.1:49599571-54599571 GCF_028021215.1 Eschrichtius robustus | reverse complement strand
ACATAAAACTTAACATTTAAATAGACCACTCCTGGTTTTAGAAGAACCCTAAAATGTCATCATCTATAACCCTGAGTCTCCTCTATATCACCCCTAACAAGTGGTAATTCAACTTAAGCAGGATTATATCTGTTTACAAGGAATTCACTGTCTTATGATAGTAAATATCTGTTTCCTTTTTCTTATGAGAAAATAATACCATCTTTTTTTTTTTTAATAGAATGAGCTCGTGGATTATTACATGGGCATATGGGAGTCCAAGGATTTTTTTTTTTTTTTTTTAAATTTATGGCTGTGTTGGGTCTTCATTTCTGTGCGAGAGCTTTCTCTAGTCGTGGCAAGTGGGGGCCACTCTTCATCGCGGTGCGTGGGCCTCTCACTATCGCGGCCTCTGCTGCTGCGGAGCACAGGCTCCAGACGCGCAGGCTCAGTAGTTGTGGCTCACGGGCCCAGTTGCTCCGCGGCATGTGGGATCTTCCCAGACCAGGGCTCGTACCCGTGTCCCCTCAACCACTGCACCACCATAGGGAAGCCCCAATAATACCATCTTTAAACTCTATAAAAGTCCTTCCTTACATTCAGCTAAAATCTCTTGCCTGGTAGCTACTATCTATTGGTGTTTGTACTTCCTCCTTGCAATTCTGCTTAACAATTCTAATTAATATTCTACCTTACATATCTTCAAACACTTATTTAGATAGCTATAGACACTAAAAGTTATAGCTCTTTATTCTAAGAAAATGTGTTTATAATGAAATGAATCCTAAAAACTAAAGTTGAAAGGTGATAAAAAGTCCTGGAACTAAATAGTTGTATTCAAAATGATGTTTTTCTTTTGTTTGGGGGCTTGATTTTTCTTTTGTGGGGGTGAGGGGACTTTTTCCAGATGCCTAATATTGGCAGGGTTGAGAACTGAGCAGAGACTGAGGAAACCTCTCTTTACTATACATGCTGATTTATGAAAGGAAACCTCAACTTGAGATAACTGGAGACCAATTTAATCTAGCTCTAAGCATATATTAATCAACCTCATAAATTTGTTAACTATTGTATTGAATTACCAAGGTACAAAGCTTGGTGAGGAAAGGAAGGAAAGGAATATCTACACAGATGGAAAATATATGGAATAGAGCTGAAAGGTAAGAGTCTAAGTCATTGGTTGGAATGATATATGTTATGGGCTGAATGTTTGTGTCCCCCAAAATTTATATGTTGAAGTCCAAACCCCCAACATGATGGTATTTGGAGGTGGGTACTACCTTTGTGAGGTAATTAGGTTTAGATAAGGTCAAGAGGGTAGCACCCACATGATGGGATAAGTGTCCTTATAAGAAAAGAGACATGAGCTCTCCCTCTCGCTGTGCCATTTGAGGACAGAGCAAGAAGGCAGTCGTCTTCTAGCCAAAAAGAAGGCTCTCACTGGGAACTGAATGTGCAGGCACCTTGATCTTGGACTTCCCAACTTCCAGAACTGTGAGAAATAAACATCTGCTGTTTAAGGCACCCAGCCTATGGCATTTTGTTATGGTAGCCCAAGCTAAGGCAGCACACAACTAAGACCACAGTCCAAAATACCTCCTCTTCAGGCCCTCCTACAAAAGACGGCCATTAAAATGCAATAAAATAGAGAAAGATAATAAATCATTAACTTAGTCAATAGCATTTGTTCGGCTATAAAGATTTTCAGGCTGTGGAATTTCACGTATGATCCAGTGAATGAGGAACAATTAAGTAGGAGGGTGAAATGAAACCTCATTAACCTTAAAATACCAGCAGATGTCATCAATGTGATTTTTTTTTAAGGATGTAGAGTAGGTGTTATCATACGAAAATAAATCTCCCACTTATGCCTGAAATTCCATCATTGCAAATATAATAACCATTTACTGTGAAGGATTTTATTGGATCATTCTATGCCAAAGTATCTTAAGAAGGGTATATGATGGGAGGAACAGAGGGGGGAAAAGGCTAGAGGGTGGTTAGACATGTTAGAAAGAAAATGTGGCAAACAAGTTAAAGAGTAAAATCAAAACCAAAACACACTTCAACTATTCTGCAATTGTTGTCAATGAGTCCTGTATCTCTCACTATATTACTCTTATGGAGTCTTAGAATAAGAACCCAAACCCTTTTCAGTATCCTTTCCTACCTTTGCATATACAATAAAGAAGAAAAAGATTCTTACTATATTTTTGTGTAAAATGTATCATTCTGCTAAAGTCCAAGATTATTTGTGCTATTAATATCTGATTACATTAAAATGAATATATAGTATATATTATAACATATATGTTGGGAACAAGTCTGATAGAAATATTAGGTTTTTGTACAAGTCACAAAACATACCTTTTATTCCCTCCAAAAATATTCAGGATTTCACTTTAATCCATTTTTAAGTGGATTAGTAAAAGGGAACTTACAAAAATTAACTATTAATATAGCGCTAGAGCATTAATATAGCACTATGCTTATTTCTCCTAAGCATTTATCTCTATATTAGAAATATAGATAGCACTTTCATATATAGTTTTAATAGTCCAGTAAAATGAAAAATAGTCAAATAACACTCCACCTTAATCCTCACTGGCAATATATTGCTTTACTTTGAGATTGCTTTTAAATGCTGATCAAAAAGTACAGAAAATTCTTTGCTATCACAGTTTTTTACACTGCAAATTATAGTTATTTTAGTCATAAATTAGGGGGCACAGAATGATTTTTTCTTAGAATATAAGACATTCTTTTTCTCTGGAGAAAAGTTAGTAAGTCTTAACAGGAATATATTGGGACATAAAGTGAATTAATTTTTCATATCAAAAGGATTTTAGGAATCATTTTAATGCTGTTTGGATTATGCATTACTTTGAAAATCTGATGAAATCTATTTACCCTGTCTCTTTAAAAATGCACGTGAGGGACTTCCCCGGTGGCGCAGTGGTTGGGAATCCGCCTTCCAATGCAGGGGACACGCGTTCGAGCCCTGGTCTGGGAGGATCCTGCATGCCGTGGAGCAACTAGGTCCGTGAGCCACGACTACTGAGCCTGTGCTCTAGAGCCCACGAGCCACAACTACTGAGCCCGTGTGCCACAACTACTGAAGCCCGCACGCCTATAGCCTGTGCTACACAACAAGAGAAGCCACCGCAATGAGAAGCCCACGCACCAAAATGAAGAGTAGCCCCCACTCGCCACAACTAGAGAAAGCCCACGCACAGCAACGAAGACCCAACGCAGCCAAAAAATAATAATAATGATAATAAAATAAAATAAAAAGCTTTGGTGTGCTTACCGTTCCTCAGAAAAATAATTTTTAAAAAAATGCATGTGAACACATAAATCCTTAATGGGGGGGGGTCTGTCAACTGATGCTCTATGGAAAAGTTTCTGGAAATCCATATTGTTCTTAAATTTCTATGCAAATGTTTGTGGGTATATACATGGTGAACAATTATTTTACTTATCATCTAAAATCTACTCTTTTCACTCTTGCTTTTTGATTATTTTTGAAAATTAGTGAGCAAGGCAATGACACTCATATTAAGTTATTTTATTACATGTAAAATAAGCCAGGCATCCTACAAGTGGAAAGGTTGATACCAAGGACTAACTGTGTTCTTAAAGTGAATTGGATGACACATGACACTGGATTTTTTTTCCAAACATGAATTTTAACAAACCAGATTCTCCGTCCTCCTGGCAGCTGAATGAGTTGTTCAGCAGTCAAAACCTCACATCACCCAAGACAGATGTTTATTGCATCTACTCATATAAATAGGACATTTGTAAAATATCTAAGTAGCAAAAAATATACCTTACATTGCAATGTAAGGTATATTTTACATAGACTCCTAGTCAAGGTTATTTTTCCTGAGTATTCACCTTCTCAGTGATGCTTTTATATGCATATATGTTGTCCTCACACCCCAGAACCCTAGGTATAATCTTGAGGCCAATATTTGCCATGACATGTCATTCATATAAAATGCTTGCAGTCATACAAGACATACTTTGTCAACCTGTGCATTCTTAATCGCTTTGCTGTACACCTGCTGCAATGCAACCTGTCAATTTGGCAGGAAAGAGAGCCAGGAAATCACCATGCTGCTTTCTTGTCCACTATGCAAGTATTTTAACTTAGCATATTAAGTACCAGTAGGGGAGACTGAAGTCGAGAGGCAATGATATTCTGTTCTCATATAAGAGCAAATTTGTGAAGAAATCTGATGCTTTCCACAAAAGCAACTCACCTAAACTATGGTTAACATCTGTGACATGTATACATGTGCTCACGTGCAATCTGGCGAATGGGCACAAAGCCTTCACTATACAGGGCCATGTAGGCTGAGATGAAGTAAAACGGCCTAGTACCATCTACTCTGTTGACAATTTAACTAGCCTTAAAACTCCACTGTAATCAGCGGGCAGCAAACATGTTTTATACTAGCCCGGAAAAACAAAGTCAGCACTCCAGTAACTACTGTTTTTTGGGCACATACTATAAACCAGTGTTTGAAATTCTACAAACACACTAGTCATGTCACCATGCCCTGCACAGCTGGTTTTGTATCCCTCCAGTAAACTTTCCACTTATTTGAATGGAGAAATCTTCATTGTTTAAGGAGGAATCAAATATCACCCCTTTGCTTAAACTTCCCTCTTTCCATTCATTTGCTTCCAGGCAAGATGACTTACACACATATAGTAACTTAAAAGCTGATAATAGCTTTAGACATTGTTGTGAGAATGAAATAAGATGACTTAATAAAATTCCGAGGATCAGCACCTTGCATATAGTAGCCTTCACACGTTTCTTTTAAAAACATGAACTATTATAAAATGCCTAAATCCCATGACTAATGTTTGCTCAAAGGCACTAAACTGGCTAAGGCACCTTATCTCACATACTTATTATATTACCTTGGAGAAAGTTATAAAGTGGATGAGAGACTCTATCCTAGAGCTCTACCCTAGAGCACCTATCATTAGCTTCTGTCTTCAATGTCTAAGATTAAAACAAAAAATAAATCCAGGGTTAAAAATTTTGCTTATACCTGCCATGGCTAAAAACTGACTGCCTATTACCTATCTTTACCAGATTAAATCCCTAATATGTGCAAAAGTTTCAATGAAAGCTGGATGACATCCCCAAAATTAAAGCACAGTTGGAAAAAATAGCACTTTTTTCATAAATACAGACGTGTATATTATCTTTCAAAAGTTATATTTTGAGTTTTAGTTTTATATTTTATATAAAACTAAAATAAATAGATTAGTGCTAACCACTGCATCCAGAACCAATATTAAAGGCATTAGATACATGGAATACTAACAGATTCTTTAACCAATGGATTTAATTACATTGTGAGTTTGGAAGAAATGGGTAGGGAAGAAATGGATGAAGATTACTACTCATCAGTTCCTACTGTGAAGAGGTAGGGGGTGCCTCGTGGCAAGAAAAGTCAATACAGATTCCCCGCTGATGCTCTCAAAACAGCATCTTTAATGGCTGGGGTTATAAAGATACTGAGGCTCCCAAACTGACTAAACAAGGCATCATAGCATCAAAGTTAAATGACCATACCTTTAATT
The DNA here is from genome assembly GCF_028021215.1 of Eschrichtius robustus. Lineage (NCBI taxonomy): Eukaryota > Metazoa > Chordata > Mammalia > Artiodactyla > Eschrichtiidae > Eschrichtius > Eschrichtius robustus. The sequence goes on along the minus strand of NC_090829.1, from coordinate 54,593,982 downwards.
AGATTCTGAAATTCAAGAGGGGGTAATTACAGAATGTTTATCAGAGAACTCTGAAGATCAATAAACAACATATTCATATACATACATGTATGTGTATGTATTTATATAAACATTTTTTTCTGTTTTGTATTATTGTGTAATATCTCCCATAGCAGATTATGAGTTGCTGTAGTCCATGACTCATTGAATTTAGCTTCAGTAGCTCCTAACACTATGTCTGGTACATAATCATACAGCAGTAAATAGTTGTCGAATGAACAAATGCTTAATACTAAATTTGATACGTTTAAATTTAAATATAAATCTACTTTAAATGCTCTAAACGTGAAAGAATTTTCAACTTGTTGAAAATGGCAACTGAAGGAGCCTATTTCATTATATGAGTCAGACAGACCTAGGTTTGAAACCCAGCTCTACCTCTTAGTTCCTATATAATTCTGACAGAGTTACTTAACCTGGCTGAGCCTTCCATTCTCACATGATGGATGTAAGGCTTCAATCTGGCTATATAAGTAAAGTGTTTATAGCAATGCCCATTCCCCAATAAAAGGTCAGCATATAGTAACTATTCTCTCCTCCTCCCCCTCCCTCTCCTATCCTCCTCCTCTTCTTCATTATCATCACCACAGATGTTAGATACCTCTTTAATTTTAGCAGAATGGAGGGTTTTACCCATTTTACTGATTTGATGATAAAAAATTGTGAAATAATTACTTCTAAAATGATCATCACAATGTTCATCACTCTATAAGCACTGGAGAACCTTAAACGTGTTAAGTTTACAAAAACTTTTCTGATTAGGCCCTCCTATTTCTGTATTAAAATGTTAGAGATAATCAAGAGTTCCAATAGTGAACAGCTTTTTCTTAAAACAAGGTAATATATTTCTTACCTCAATTGTTCCTAGCTTCCAGCAGAAAGATATTTAGATATGATCTTTAAGTCTCTTAACTTTTAAGTTACTCAAATGCAGCCAAAATATATCCTTTACTGTACCTTTGATTCCCCTGAAATTCTTCATTTTTAGTCTGTCTGGCATCCTTTCACTGGCTACAGAACAAGAAACAAACAACTTTCTGATGCCAGATGCTGAAGATCAATAGCTGTTTCCCAAAGTTTATAGCATAATTAAAATGTGTAAGAGGAATAATTTTCTCTTCAAACCCTAAGGCTAAGCCTAGAATTATTGACTAAGTCAAAGTTATGTGGTATAACATTTTTTTATTGTGTTTACGGATAATATAAAGGAGTTTATGGCCTTTACATGTAATTTGTTAAGTTAGAAACACTGAAGAGGAAATATTCCCTACATTCAGCAAAGCATCAATTGTTTAAAAACCTCTGTAAGGTATATTTTGTAGAGGTAAATCTATATTCCTTTATACTGGTTTGTGCTCACCTAAAACTTCAAACTTAAGGTTAATGGTCAAAACATTTTTGAATGTACCTCAAACTACTTCTTCAGAGCTTTATCACCTTCAATAAAAGTGCCAGGAATGTAGATATGATGGAAATATCATAAGGATGTGAGGGTAGGTAGGACAAGAGGAATCATGATGTATCCAAACAGAAAACACTATGTGTATACATGATGTTATGTGAGTTTTTATAAAACACAATATTCATAGAAAAGCAGATATATCAGCTAGAGAATGGACTCTTTTCAGTAGTAAAAATTAACAGTTACTAACTTTTGCATATGGATATAAATGGTAAATATTTGAAACACTCTCCTTGACAGCCTAATTTTTTTTAAAGTAGCTCTTTTAAAATGGTACTTACTCCTGGGAAATGCAGCAGTTAAGAAGCAATAAAGTCATATATGTCCTAGATTTAAATTCTAGCTTTGCCTCTTTCTGGTATTTATTAAATGTCCAATTGTATTACTTATTATTTTCATTATTATTAATGATGCTAATAACATTATCATACAAACCCTGATGTGAATCACTGATTATCCAAGAGTCCTGAAATCTCTGAGTGAATAAACATTGGTCCCAACCTCATTTTGCTTTCTTCAAACAAAGTCAAATGGAAGTGCATCCCCCTCATCCCAAAGTCCCATACATCTGCCTGTCACATTCATGCTATACGGCTAGTGGTATATATTGGTGCTTTGCAAATGTTCCATAGATGAGAAGATACCACTATAAAAGCTGATTTGCAGTCAAGCCTGGGTGTTCCATTGCTTTTCAAAAACTGGATTGATTTGTAGTGAAATGTGCTCTCTCTTCTAGTTCTGCTATAGGGCAGTGGCATGCAATCTGAAGAACACTAGCTGGAGTAGGCTTATTGGGTGTGCTAAATGAGGAAGCCTAAGTATTCCAAAATAACAATCTCTAGCTAAATCTGTAGACAAGCCAATAAAACACACACACTCACTCTCACACAAACTCACTCATGTCTCTGTGAAAACTAGCTTAATAATCAACCTGCTTTTTTTTCCTCTTGCTTTCCCACATTCACTGACAGTATCTCCTGTCTAACTTGACTGAGGCTGCTTCTGGTCAATCCTTTTATTTATCTCTCATGGATTCAACATCCCACACCCAGCCCCACCCTAACTCTTGGCTGGATGAACTCATCCTTTACTGCAAAGATGCAGGCCATTGGCATGAGTTCCATCACCCACTCTTCTCTGTAACCCGGGGAATCTGTCATTATACTTACTCTTATTCTTCTGTATAGAAAGAAAGCTGCCCTCCTGCTCTTTAAAGTAGTTCTAATGATCAAAGTCCTCATCTTCATCGGACACACTCCTTCTGTTTTGGCACCTGCATCCCCTCCCTCACTGACAGTGTTTCCTCATTTGCGAAAACTGGAAATTATACTTACCTCACAGAACTGTTGTGATGCAATTGCCTCCTTTGTTCACTTTTCTTTCTCCAACTCCCTAACAACAGTCATTTCCCAGGGTACAACTATTGAACTTCTACTATTTTAAGCTCCTTAGATTTTATAATTTTGTCTCCTCCTTTCACCTCATTCCTGATAATTTTCAAATTGTTTCTTCCTCATGTCTCACCTTAATTCCAGGCTTGAATCACCAAGTCCTAGCTACTCGACTATTCCATCATTTGACATATTTCACCCTTCTTATTTAGAAACCACCCCCTCTCACAGTGCATTTCCCCCCCAAATTCTGTCATCTGTATCTTCTCTCTCTCCCATGACCCCATCTCACTTTCTTTCATTTCTACTCAGATTTAGATGTCAGTGTTTTCTAGACTCTACCATCAGTCTTCTCTTCTTACTTTAACTCCCATCTCTGTACAATCTCATCTATCCAAAATGTCATCTATGACTTAAGGTTTAATAACTTCCAACTCCTTAATTCCATCCTAGTTCTCTTTCTCAAGGTCTAGTCTCGTTTTAACAGTTTAAGTCCTGGACATTTTCAACAATTAAACTTATAGCTTAAAAGCATTTTTGTCTAAAGAAGTCTATTTCTCTCCCCTAAACTATTCCCCATTCTACACTCCCTAAGTCAGTCAACAATACTACTCTCTCTGTCACCTAAGCCAGAAACCCAGTTTTTACAGTCTCTTCCTCCTGCAGCATTTAATACAAGCAAACACCAATTTAACCTCAAGTATCTGTCACATTTATTTTTTGTCAAATCCCATCATTATCACATGAACTCAGCTCTCCATCACTATGAGATGATGGACAGTGATGAAGATGAATTAGAAATAAAGCAGAAGGAAAATATAAGGAAAATATAGTCACATAATTATTTATATTTGTATTTATTGAGCATATGCTCCTCATTAAATGGTTATGAAGATTCAATAAAATAATAAATGTTGAACACTTGAAACAGTCCCTGGCACACAGTATACACTTAAGTGTTTTCTTCCATCAACACCATCATCATCATAGTTTCATACTAGGACTCTTTGAGAGCTCATCAAGTTAACCCCAACCAAAGTCACTGTAACACAGAACCAGAGGAAATGAAAATGAACAAGACTCTGCTCCCCATATCTTAGAATGGAAACTCTATGCCAACTATCATTCTGGAAAAAGACCTTTTCCAATTTTAACACTTTTTTATTTGTCATTTTTTTAATTAAGTCTTCTTGTTTTATTCTGCTTTGTATTTACCCTCTTAAGTGACTGCTACTTTATGCTCAACTAATTTTCATGTTAGAACAAATGTAAATTGGCTAGACACAAATATTTTGTATTTTATGTTTGTTTTTTCTGAGCATACTAAACTTATACTTGTTGAAAAATATAGTACGTGTTAGCTATGGTTCTAGGCTAGAAATACAGCCAGCCATGGTCTTTTATCTCAGGGAGAGAACATTTTATTGCAGGGAAATAGGCAATAAACAAATATACACCCCCCCCCCCAAAAAAAACAGGGCTCATGGTAAGATATTTAAAATCAGGCATTAAGACAGAGATGGGCTTCTCTAGTTTGAGAGGCTAGAGAAGGAATCACTGGGATTGTATTTAATCTGATGATTGAATGACAAGAAGGAACAAACCATAGGAAGTTCAGCAGACATTACCAGTAGGCAGAGGTTTTAGTGGGGAATCGGCTTAGTGTATTTGTTGGAGGGGGAGAGAAAAGGCCAAGATTGTTGTGAGATTCAAATAAGCTTAGTAAATTTCCACTTAAATTTAGTACCCAATGAATACTGTTTTTTCCTTTTTATTTATGTAATTATGAAAACAAATTATTTACTAATCAACCTATGAAAATGAAAATTTCATGTGACGACTACCTTTCCAGAGCATTCTATTAACCAATGTTATTAGGAATTATGTTGTTATGTAAAAGTATTTTGATAAATATAACTTAGCAATTACTAATTCCTAAAAATGTAAGTAATATTGCAAGTTTTCTAATTTAGAAAAAAGATGATCCCTAAAGGAAATGCATAGAGGTCAAATGATAAACTGAAAAGAATATAAAATATGAACCTAAAACTGATGAAAACTCAGACTCAAGAGTGAAAAAACAGGGGGAGGAGCTTCAAGATGGCAGAGGAGTAAGACATGGAGATCACCTTCCTCCCCACAAATACATCAGAAATGCATCTACGTGTGGAACAACTCCTACAGAACACCTACTGAATGCTGGCAGAAGACCTCAGACCTCCCAAAAGGCAAGAAACTCCCCAAGTACCTGGGTAGGACAAAAGAAAAAAGAAAAAACAGAGACAAAAGAATAGGGACGGGACCTTCACCAGTGGGAGGGAGCTGTGAAGGAGGAAAGGTTTCCACACACTAGGAAGCCCCTTCACGGGCGGAGACTGTGTGTGGCAGAGGAGGGAAGCTTCGGAGCCACGGAGGAGAGTGCAGCAACAGGGGTGCGGAGGGCACAGCAGAGAGATTCCTGCACGGAGGATGGGTGCCGACCAGCACTCACCAGCCCGAGAGGACTGTCTGCTCACCCGTCGGGGCGGGCGGGGGCTGGGAGCTGAGGCTCAGGCTTCGGTCGGATCCCAGGGAGAGGACTGGGGCAGCGCGGCGTGAACACAGCCTGAAGGGGGCTAGTGCACCACAGCTAGCTGGGAGGGCGTCCGGGGAAAAGTCTGGACCTGCTGAAGAGGTAAGAGACTTTTTTTTTGCCTCTGTGTTTCCTGGTGCGCAAGGAAAGGGGATTAAGAGCGCCGCTTAAAGGAGCTCCAGAGACGGGCGCGAGCCGCGGCTATCAGCGCGGACCCCAGAGACAGGCATGAGATGCTAAGGCTGCTGCTGCTGCCACCAAGAAGCCTGTGTGCGAGCACATGTCACTCTTCACACCTCCCCTCCCGGGAGCCTGTGCAGCCCCCCACTGCCAGGGTCCCGTGATCCAGGGACAACTTCCCCGGGAGAACACACGGCGCGCCTCAGGCTGCAGCAACGTCACGCCGACCTCTGCCGCGGCAGGCTCGCCCCGCCTCGTCCGTACCGCTCCCTCCCCCCAGCCTGAGTGAGCCGGAGCCCCCAAAGCAGCTGCTCCTTTAACCCCGTCCTGTCTGAGCGAAGAACAGACGCCCTCAGGCAACCTACATGCAAAAGGCAGGTCCAAATCCAAAGCTGAACCCCAGGAGCTGTGTGAACAAAGAAGAGAAAGGGAAATTTCTCCCAGCAGCCTCAGGAGCAGCGGATTAAACCTCCACAATCAACTTGACGTACACTGCATCTGTGGAATATCTGAATAGACAACGAATCATCCCAAATTGAGGAGGTAGACTTTGGGAGCAATGATATATATATTTTTTTCCTTTTTTCCCTTTTTGTGAGTGTGTATGTGCATGATTCTGTGTGTGATTTTGTCTGTACAGCTTTGCTTTTACCATGTGTCCTAGGGTTCTGTCTGCACATGGTTTTTGTTTTTTATTTTTAAGTATAGTTTTTAGCACTTGTTATCATTGGTGGATTTGTTTTTTGGTTTGGTTGCTCTCTTCTTTCTTTTTTTTATTATTTAAAATAATTTTTTTCAATAATTATTTTTTATTTTAATAACTTTGTTTTATTATATTATACTTTATTTTATTTTATCTTCTTTCTTTTTTTTCTCCCTTTTATTCTGAGCCGCATGGATGACAGGTTCTTGGTGCTCCAGCCAGGCATCAGGGCTGTGCTTCTGAGGTGGGAAAGCCAAGTTCAGGACACTGGTCCACAAGAGACCTCCTAGCTCCACGTAATATCAAATGGTGAAAATATCTCAGAGATTTCCATCTCAACACCAAGACCCAGCTCCACTCAATGACCAGCAAGCTACAGTGCTGAACACCCTATGCCAAACAACTAGCAAGACAGGAACACAACCCCATCCATTAGCAGAGCGGCTGCCTAAAATCATAAGGCCACAGACAGCCCAAAACACACCACCAGACGTGGACCTGCCCACCAGAAAGACAGATCCAGTCTCATCCACCAGAACAAAGGCACGAGTCCCCTGCACCAGGAAGCCTACACAACCCACTGAACCAAACTTAGCCACTAGAGACAGGCACCAAAAACAACGGATACTACGAACCAGCAGCCTGCGAAAAGGAGACCCCAAACACAGTAAGTTAAGCAAAATAAGAAGACAGACAAACACACAGCAGATGAAGGAGCAAGGCAAAAACCCACCAGACCTAACAAATGAAGAGGAAATAGTCTACCTGAAAAAGAATTCAGAATAATGATAGTAAAGATGATCCAAAATCTTGGAAGTAGAATGGAGAAAATACAAGAAACGTTTAACAAGGACCTAGAAGAACTAAAGAGCAAACAAATAGTGATGAACAACACAATAAATGAAATTAAAAATTCTCTAGACGGGATCAATAGCAGAATAACTGAGGCAGAAGAACGGATAAGTGACCTGGAAGATAAAATAGTGGAAATAACTACTGCAGAGCAGAATAAAGAAAAAAGAATGAAAACAATAGAGGACAGTCTCAGAGACCTCTGGGACAACATTAAACGCACCAACATTTGAATTATAGGGGTCCCAGAAGAAGAAGAGAAAAAGAAAGGGACTGAGAAAATATTTGAAGAGATTATAGTTAAAAACTTCCCTAATATGGGAAAGGAAATAGTTAATCAACTCAAGGAAGCATAGAGGGTCCCATACTTGATAAATCCAAGGAGAAACATGCCAAGACACATATTAATCAAACTATCAAAAATTAAATACAAAGAAAAAATATTAAAAGCAGCAAGGGAAAAACAACAAATAAAACACAAGGGAACCCCCATAAGGTTAACAGCTGATCTTTCAGCAGAAACTCTGCAAGCCAGAAGGGAGTGGCAGGACATATTTAAAGTGATGAAGGAGAAAAACCTACAACCAAGATTACTCTACCAGGCAAGGATCTCATTCAGATTTGACGGAGAAATTAAAACCTTTACAGACAAGCAAAAGCTGAGAGAATTCAGCACCACCAAACCAGCTTTACAACAAATGTTAAAGGAACTTCTCTAGGCAGGAAACACAAGAGAAGGAAAAGACCTACAATAGCAAACCCAAAACAATTAAGAAAATGGTAATAGGAATGTACATATCAATAATTACCTTAATGTAAATGGATTAAATGCTCCAACCAAAAGACACAAACTGGCTGAATGGATACAAAAACAAAACCTGTATATATGCTGTCTACAAGAGACCCACCTCAGACCTAGCGACACATACAGACTGAAAGTGAGAGGATGGAAAAAGTTATTCCGTGCAAATGGAAGTCAAAAGAAAGCTGGAATAGCAATTCTCATATCAGACAAAATAGACTTTAAAACAAAGACTATTACAAGAGACAGAGAAGGACACTACATAATGATCAAGGGATCAATCCAAGAAGATATAACAATTGTAAATATTTATGAACCCAACATAGGAGCACCTCAATACATAAGGCAAATACTAACAGCTATAACAGGGGAAATCGACAGTAACACAATCAAAGTAGGGGACTTTAACACCCGACTTTCACCAATGGACAGATCATCCAAAATGAAAATAAATAAGGAAACACAAGCTTTAAATGATACCTTAAACAAGATGGACTTAATTGATATTTATAGGACATTCCACCCAAAAACAATAGAATACACATTCTTCCCAAGTGCTCATGGAACATTCTCCAGGATAGATTATATGTTGGGTGACAAATCAAGCCTTCGTAAATTTAAGAAAATTGAAATCGTATCAAGTATCTTTTCCTACCACAACACTATGAGACTAGATATCAATTACAGGAAAAGTATCTCTGAAAAATACAAACACATGGAGACTAAACAACACACTACTTAATAATCAAGAGATCGCTGAAGAAATCAAAGAGGAAATAAAAAAATACCTAAAAACGAATGATAATGAAAACACGATGCCCTAAAACCTATGGGATGCAGCAAAAGCAGTTCTAAGAGGGAAGTTTATAGCAATACAACCCTACCTTAAGAAACAAGAAACATCTCAAAGGAACAGTCTAACCTTACACCTAAAGCAATTATAGGAAGAAGAACAAAGAAACCCCAAAGTTAGCAGAAGGAAAGAAATCATAAAGATCAGATCAGAAATAAATGAAAAATAAATGAAGGAAACGACAGCAAAGATCAATAAAACTAAAAGCCGGTTCTTCGTGAAGATAAACAAAATTGATAAACCATTAGCCAGACTCATCAAGAAAAAAAGGGAGAAGACTCACATCAATAGAATTAGAAATGAAAAAGGAGAAGTAACAACTGACACTGCAGAAACACGAAGGATCATGAGAGATTACTACAAGCAACTATATGCCAATAAAATGGACAACCTGGAAGAAATGGACAAATTCGTAGAGATGCACAACCTGCTGAGACTGAACCAGGAAGAAATAGAAAATATGAACAGACCAATCACAAGCACTGAAATTGAAACTGTGATTAAAAATCTTCCAACAAAGAAAAGCCCAGGACCAGACGCCTTCACAGGGGAATTCTCTCAAACATTTAGAGAAGGGCTAACACCTATCCTTCTCAAACTCCTCCAAAATATAGCAGAGGGAGGAACACTCCCAAACTCATTCTACGAGGCCACCATCACCCTGATACCAAAACCAGACAAGGATGTCACAAAGAAAGAAAACTACAGGCCAATATCACTTATGAACATAGATGCAAAAATCCTCAACAAAATAGTAGCAAACAGAATCCAACAGCACATTAAAAGGATCATACACCATGATCAAGTGGGGTTTATCCCAGGAATGCAAGGATTCTTCAATATAGACAAATCAATCAATGTGATACACCATATTAACAAATTGAAGGAGAAAACCCATATGATCATCTCAATAGATGCAGAGAAAGCTTTTGAGAAAATTCAACACCGATTTATGATAAAAACCCTCCAGAAAGTAGGCATAGAGGGAACTTTCCTCAACATAATAAAGGCCATATATGACAAACCCACAGCCAACATCGTCCTTAATGGTGAAAAACTGAAACCATTTCCACTAAGATCAGGAACAAGACAAGATTGTCCACTCTCACCACTATTATTCAACATAGTTTTGCAAGTTTTAGCCACAGCAATCACAGAAGAAAAAGAAATAAAATGAATCCAAATCGGAAAAGAAGAAGTAAAGCTGTCACTGTTTGCAGATGACATGATACTATACATACAGAATCCTAAAGATGCAACCAGAAAACTACTAGAGCTAATCAATGAATTTGGTAAAGTAGCTGGATACAAAATTAATGCACAGAAATCTCTTGCATTCCTATACACTAATGATGAAAAATCTGAAATTGAAAGTAAGAAAACACTCCCATTTACCATTGCAACAAAAAGAATAAAATATCTAGGAATAAACCTACCTAAGGAGACAAAAGACCTGTATGCAGAAAATTATAAGACACTGATGAAAGAAATTAAAGATGATACAAATAGATGGAGAGATATACCATGTTTTTGGATTGGAAGAATCAACATTGTGAAAATGACTCTACTACCCAAAGCAATCTACAGATTCAATGCAATCCTTATCAAACTACCACTGGCATTTATCGCAGAACTAGAACAAGAAATTTCGCAATTTGTGTGGAAATGCAAAAGAGCCCGAATAGCCAAAGCAATCTTGAGAAAGAAAAACGGAGCTGGAGGAATCAGGCTCCCTGACTTCAGACTATACTAGAAAGCTACAGTAATCAAGACAGTATGGTACTGGCACAAAAACAGAAATATAGATCAATGGAACAGGATAGAAAGCCCAGAGATAAACCCACACACATATGGTCACCTTATCTTTGATAAAGGAGGCAAGAATATACAGTGGAGAAACGACAGCCTCTTCAATAAGTGGTGCTGGGAAAACTGGACAGCTACATGTAAAAGAATGAAATTAGAATAGTCCCTAACACCATACAAAAAAATAAACTCAAAATGGATTAAAGACCTAAATATAAGGCCAAACACTCTAAAACTCTTAGAGGAAAACATTGGCAGAAAATCACAGCAAGATCCTTTTTCACCCACCTCCTAGAGAAATGGGACCTAATGAAACTTAAAAGCTTTTGCACAGCAAAGGAAACCATAAACAAGACGAGAAGAGAACCCTCAGAATGGGCGAAAATATTTGCAAATGAAGCAACTGACAAAGGATTAATCTCCAAAATTTACAAGCAGCTCATGCAGCTCAATATCAAAAAAAGAACAACTGAATCCAAAAATGGGCAGAAGACGTAAATAAACATTTCTCCAAAGAAGATATACAGATTGCCAACAAACACATGAAAGAATGCTCAACATCATCAATCATTAGAGAAATGCAAATTAAAACTACAATCAGATATCATCTCACACCAGTCAGAATGGCCATCATCAAAAAATCTAGAAACAATAAATGCTGGAGAGGGTGTGGAGAAAAGGGAACCCTCTTGCACTGTTGGTGGGAATGTAAATTGATACAGCCACTATGGAGAACAGTATGGATGTTCCTTAAAAAACTAAAAATAGAACTACCATACGACCCAGCAATCCCACTACTGGGCATATACCCTGAGAAAACCATAATTCAAAAAGAGTCATGTACCAAAATGTTCATTGCAGCTCTATTTACAATAGCCAGGACATGGAAGCAACCTAAGTGTCCATCATCAGATGAATGGATAAAGAAGATGTGGCACATATATACAATGGAATATTACTCAGCCATAAAAAGAAACGAAATTGAGTTATTTGTAGTGAGGTGGATGGACCTAGAGTCTGTCATACAGAGTGAAGTAAGTCAGAAAGAGAAAAAGAAATACCGTATGCTAACACATATATATGGAATCTAAAAAGAAAAAAAAGAAAAAAAAAAAACAATGGTCATGAAGAACCTAGGGGCAAGATGGGAATAAAGACACAGACCTACTAGAGAATGCACTTGAGGATACAGGGAGCGGGAAGGGTAAGTTGGGACAAAGTGAGAGCGTGGCATGGACATATGTACATTACCAAACGTAAAATTGATAGCTAGTGGGAAGCAGCCGCATAGCACAGGGAGATCAGCTCGGTGCTTTGTGACCACCTAGAGGGGTGGGATAGGGAGGGTGGGAGGGAGGGAGACGCAAGAGGGAAGAGATATGGGGACATATGTATATGTATAACTGATTCACTTTGTTATAAAGCAGAAACTAACACACCATTGTAAAGCAATTATACTTCAATAAAGATGTTTAATAAAAAAAAAAGGAAAGAATGAAAAACCATTACTATTTTCTCATTAAATTTTCTTCTATTTTCCTCCCAAATTACTATTTACCTGTATGGAAAATAAAACTTAAGGCAACATTATTACCTCATTGTACCTGAAGTTTACAGATTAAAGTCTTTAAAGTAGATTTACAATGCAACATGAATATTAGCAATACCAATGTGCTGTTCTTTATTATTACTCTCTAACCCTGACCCACCTACCACCCACGGCCCCACCACCAAACCTGTCACAGTGACTGTACTAAACCCTTCATTAACCAACATGAACACACAACACCCACATAAAATCCACTGCAGGAGAGATACTTGCATAATAACATATGCTTATAAAATATATACAGCAGTCTAACTTTCAAAATGACCTATTTTTTATATTCTGAAATTTTAAGTGTGAATATTTAAATCATGTAAACTTAGTTTTTATAAAGTCTATATTTCTTAAATATTCTTGTTTTCTTTTTCTGTCTTTTTATTTTCAGACTTATTATACGGTTGAAATTTTTTCTGCATAATTTTTTTTTTTCTGACAAACGTCTGATAGGACAGTGCAGCAGCTTAAGGGGCTCAAAGAAAATCATCCATGTCAAGATTCTGAGATGAGTTAAATAATACTATTTTCTTTATCTCTATAATTCTTTTACCTTTATGTCTCAGTGTTGCCTAATAAAAACCTTTCTTCTAATTAGTCCTGTGTCCTGTCATCTATAGAAATTATTTTGACGTCTATCACCATGTCTAATCAAGAAATCTATGCCTCTCCTGAATAAATGCCACATTTTTATATGGTTTGAACACCATTAATCTTAAAACCAATTTTTTACTTTCTTTTGGCTGCTAGGAAGCTTGAAAGCAAATTTGTGACTTGTTTGGCAGCTGTTTAGAATGTTTTGGCATACATTTTACATATAAATTTTAACTTATATTATTTTAACCTTATTTTTTATTAGGTTTATTTATATGTAGCCTATTTCAAAGTACAGTGACCCTTGAACAACTCAGGGGTTAGGAGCATCAAGTCCCCCACCCCCCATGAAGTTGAAAATCCACAGACAACTTTACAGTGGGCCCTACAGCCCTCCAGATTGTGGTTCCAAACCCAGTTCCAGTTTTGGATTATGTAGTACTGTAGTATGTATTAAGTGAAAAAAATCCACATATGAGTATACCTGTGCAGTTCAAACCCATGTTGTTCAAGGCTCTACTATAGTAATTTTTGGAAAATCCTTTGTTTTCAATAAGAGTAGAAAATAAAGCAAGTAAATGCATGGACAGATACAATTTCTATGCCTTGTCTCTGCTGTTCATTTTGCCAGAAAGACTTTCTTCTTTCTGCCACTTATTCTGTCCAGAGTCAGTTCACATCATATCTCCTCTATGAAACTATCTATAAATTCCTAGATTTCTCTATAAATTCCTGGATATGTGTCTGGGGTTATAACAATACCAAGAATTGGCAAGAATGGAAGCAACTTTCCCCTTTTGTGGCAAAGTGTAGTTCTCCATCTCTGAAACCTGCCACCAAGAAATGTGGATGTGATGAAAATTTGTTCAAGCTTTATCAATAGTTTAAAAGAAGATGGGACTTGTCTGTGATTGCATTAAAGGTCCATAAACGAAGAGGAAAATAAAGCACAGTGACCCGTCAATTCTCTCTGCTTCTCATGCCCTATTTGCAAAGGAACTCACTTTTGAGAAAACAAAAGAATCACTGAGATGGAATGGTTTCAAAAGTTTAATCAGTTCTTGAAATGAATCATTCACCAAGTTCTGAAGTCACATGGCAAAGTTGATTGTGTTATTTAATAGGTATTCATGCACATCTTTTGCATGTTTATATGAATTGCATTAAATTCAGTAGTTGACTTTTCAAAACAATTCTCTTTTGGGCTCTTTTAGTAGATAAGATTTTACACCTATCCTCTAAGTCACACTCAGTTTTTTAGTACACAATGTACAACTTGCATTACATTGATCAGAGGTTTAAAGAGGACAGGTGAATTGCATTTCAATATAAATTATAATGGCATTTATAAGTGTGCCTTCCAAAGTGTTCAACTGTGGAGATGGTTAAACATATCTATCAATAGAGCAACAAAATAACCCTGTTAAATAAAACTATTTACCTATACTTTTCCTGAAGAGAGTTTAGAAGCTCAAAGGATCAACTGAAGCTCAATGCCCTTTTATGTGTTTTCATCTTAATCACATTTTACTTGCAATCTTGTCAGTAGCTCATTTTTCCCTCACTGATGTATCAAGTGTAACACTCTCCAATAATAAGTACATGCTTGGTTAATAATCCTCCCCCCAAAAAACTGTGATACACAGAACGTTCGCTTACTGTCCTACTCGATTAGCTAAATTTGTTTAAACTCTTTCCAAACTCTAGAGAATAGGCATACAATGTAATAATTACATGGTGCTTACACATGTATAGTCATCAGATTATTACTGTACCCTTTGTTTCATTTCTTTAAGAAAAAGGAAGCAGATTCAAAGACAGCTCCCTCCTTTTAAATATATGGAACACATTTTAATTGCATTATTAATAATAATGTTTAAACAATCAAGTCAGCCTGTAGATATGTATCCCCTTTTCTTCAAGGTTTTATAGTAACTTTAATCAAAACTTAAAACGTTTCCCTTTAAAACAATTTCAGTGCCATAAAATATCATTTAAATCAAGGGGACTAAACTTTGCCCTTCAGATCGTTTTGAAGTCTAGGAACAAACTCTAAATTTCAGAGTGTTTGAGCATTGATTTTTCCCCCAACAGCAGATCTTAACTGAGTTCCATGTTATTAAGTGCCTTTACCACATGTTCCATTCAAATACGTTGCTTGCTCTTTTATTTCTAAAAAGGTA
This sequence comes from Eschrichtius robustus, assembly GCF_028021215.1. NCBI lineage: Eukaryota > Metazoa > Chordata > Mammalia > Artiodactyla > Eschrichtiidae > Eschrichtius > Eschrichtius robustus. The sequence goes on along the minus strand of NC_090829.1, from coordinate 54,578,945 downwards.
AAGATCCTATTTCCATTTAGAAAGACAAGATAAAAAGAGCTTCTCGGCACAGTTATGTTGACTTCCTTAACTATTTCTTATATCTGATTTCAGAGTTCATCTCCTGATCTTGTTTGCCTGCTCCAAGGGTTCTTTGCCTTGTACTTGGGAAAAGTCCCCAATCCATCTTCTCATGCTCTTTTGCCTACACACGTCGGTCAGACTCACTTGGGATTTCATGCCTTGACATTCTCTGCAATTTTACTTGCTCCGATTATGGTTGATTTTGTCCTTAGATTATAAGACCTTTCCAGCAGAGCTTCTGGAAATTTCAACTCCAAAATGCCCTGTTGCCTCAATATCTAAATTTCATTACCAAAGTGCCTCAGGTTTTCAAGTATACCAGCCTCTCACTCAGAGCTGGTGAAAGCTTCCTCCTGGAAAACAAATAGGTTACACAAGACCTCTGTGCACTTCTCTTAATTGAAAATGCTATTAAAGTTCTATTGGGTGGGAAGGAAGATTCACAAACTGGTGAGTCCTCTTTGGGGTTTTAGAAAGCCTTCAAAGCCCTCACAGGCATGGTTTATGACGATGAATGCAGAGATATTTTTCCCATCACAGAAAGTAAACATGCACACCAAACCAGTATAACTGGTTGTGGTATACAGTACTGCTGCCCTTGGGTTGCAACTTAGAAGCACAGACACTAAGGTACGTTCCCACTTGGATTTTTTTTTTTTTTTCTTCTTACACTAGCCAAACAGAATAAGTATAATTTCTTAAAATAAAATGGCTGTATCATGAGAAACATCTGTTGCATGTGCCTATGGAATTTCAAGCCAATTCCTCCTTGTTGTGATGAAAGATAAGTAAATGTCTCAAAAGCCAAAGTAACTTTTATGGAGTCAAGAGAAAACCCAAGCCTGGATGGAGCAGTCCTATAAAAGCCAGACAGAATACTGGACAATGATTTCCAGGTCATGACTGCAGAAACTAAAAGATGTCAATATGGAAAGCATTTACAAGCCTGATTTCCCTTCTTGAAATAGGAAAGTAAATACCCCTAGAAAATAATGTGCCAAATTCCTCCATCAAATTATAGGCTTTAGGCAGCTAGGGTGGAGACCTGGGTTCTGGCAACTGCTTCTGAGAAACCAAGGGCAATTTTTGTACCTTCAAAGGATCTCCGTTCGCTTCTCTACAAAGTAAAAATTTTGGACTTGAGGCTCTCTTAAGCTCCTCTCTACCTTGAAAATGTTAACATTCTACAGATTTCTTTTCCCTAGATTTGACAGCCAAATTCTCCTTCAGTGGGTTGGTGAAGAGTTCTCCTCTCTGCTGATGGCTACCTAGAACTGGCCTTGCATTTGAAACGGTCTAGCCAACCTTCTGTATTTGGAAACATCTTTTCCACTTGAGTTCTAGTCTTTTGGAGCCTTTAGAATAGGGGTTTCCTAAATCTAGAGAACTAAGAACTAAGGTAAGAAGAAGGGCTTTAATTAGAAGGTGCTGGAAGACGTCCGAGCAGTGGATAAGTAGGCAGCCTGAGTGATGAGGTTGTGTTGAGTAGCCCAGGGGAGACCCCACTCAAAGAAACCTCCTCTCAAAAGGTTGTTCTGGCACTGAACTCATCAGATTCCTGTTATTCAAATAATTCTGAGGATAAATTAGTATATCATTCTTTTTCTCATTTTTTTTTTTTAATTTATTTTTGGCTGTGTTGGGTCTTCGTTTCTGTGCGAGGGCTTTCTCTAGTTGCGGCAAGTGGGGGCCACTCTTCATCGCGGTGCGCGGGCCTCTCACTATCGTGGCCTCTCTTGTTGCGGAGCACAGGCTCCAGACGTGCAGGCTCAGTAGTTGTGGCTCACGGGCCTAGTTGCTCCGCGGCATGTGGGATCTTTCCAGACCAGGGCTGGAACCTGTGTCCCCTGCATTGGCAGGCGGATTCTCAACCACTGCACCACCAGGGAAGCCCAGTATATCATATTCTTTACAAAGAGGCAGGTGGCCTTGGACATGTTTTGACCAAGGAAGAGGAGGAGAGAAAGAAGAGCTCATGGGGCTGAGTTCCTGAGGTAGGAGGGACTCAGCGGCTGAGGAACACAGCTGGGTAGTGAGAGATTCTTTCCCTTATTTTTTATTTATTTATTTTTTTTAGTTCTGATTAGGGTCTGCCCTGCCTGTTAATGAGAACCCTGGGAGAAGCAGAAAATGCCTGTCCTTCCTGAGAGAGAATATGTAAGGGTCCCTTATGTGCCCAAGGGTAGCCTTTTGAGAACCTTAGTCTAAGGCATTTTCCAGATAACTCCCTGCCAAGAAGGGAGTTGCCACCCTCCTGTCATCCCAGCCATGGCCTTTCACTACTGTTACCAACTGACAATGTGCCACTCAGTGGTACATGTGTTTATAGATATTATGTAAGGAAATTCTGGTTTCTTTCCTCAGCAAATAACCATGCTCAGAAAGCACTTACCCCTATTCCTGATGCCATATGATTTGTACATTTTATTTGTATTTTCAAAAATTAGAAAAAAATTTTTCTAGTATTCTCTCCTACCCAAGATAATTCTATTTTATGAATCCAGAGAATATTATGAACCTTCATGTAAGAAATTTTTACATAATTGTCTGTGGAGTTACTGTATCATTGAGACTGAAAGGGAGAGTTTGCTTCTTATACTTGAAAAGATAATTGAGATCTGTTCACATTAAGCTGAAGATAACCTTGGAAAGATTTCACTCTCATTCAGGAAAAGATAGGTTCCCAATACACTGGAAACATTAAATGTTGATAGCTTAAGGGCTCCACTAACCAGGGCACAATCAACCAGCTCCCTGGGTATAATAATGGGTCAGAGACCTACAGGATGTAGTGCTAAAATGAATAATTTCTGAACGTCTATGGCTAGTGCTCCAAGTTGTAATTAGAGATGGTCCAATGAATCTAGACAATCTAGATACATGGCCTTAGAAAACCATTATTCAAGGCACAAGATGGAGTTCTAATGAAAATCCTCTGTTTATTATCTACTTATTATCTTCATAGCCAAAACTCTTAAACCTATCACCCATATGTTGAATGTACAAAACATTTGAATATAGTCATTTCTGTTAGAGAACACTCATTTGTAAGCAGAGCTGACAATAATTAGTATTATTTTAGAGAACTTCAGAATCTTTTATAAATGCTGTTAAGTCAAAGGCAAGATTAAACAACATTTCAAAATGTCTTTTTCATTTACTTTGGTAATTTTTAAACTCAAGCTCAGATATAGGACTGGGTATTGCATAGAAAACAGAATACTGTTAGAGCAATTCATAAATAAAGACTCCAGGATATATCCTGATTTGTCTTATAAGATATTAAACAAACTTATCAAAAATCTCTTACCTTCACACATACAAATAAAGGTACAAGTTATCTCCGCACTGCTTTCCTTTATATATAAAACAAAAAATCCAGAAATAATTTCAAACCAAGGTGAAGCACCTTTGTTTCTCATTAATTCTCACTGATTAATAGGCTCACTTAATAATCTTAAGGCAAATATGTCTGGAATGGAAGCATTTCAACACTCCAAGAAGATAGATCTGAACTATTTGTAGACCTACCAAGGATGCATTTCAACTCAGATAAGATCAGAAGAGCACACATTCCTACTGAAAAGTTTTCACAGAGTGCACAAAGGGAAATACCCCAGGATAGAAATGATTTCACAAGTATTCCCCAACTATGAACCGAGGCACATTGTTTTCTAACTCAAACCATGACATTCAAATTATTCATCACAGCTCTTGTTTTAATTTTTATGCATGTTTTTCTGATATATGCTAATTATTAATTCTGTAAATAATTGGAAAAGTCAATAGATAGGAGGAAGGGAAAGTTACCCTTCCACAGTGGAACATATTACCAGAATCGTAACATACATAAAAGGGCCAGAAGAAAAGAAGAAGAAAAAAAAAAAAAAAACCCAAAACAACAGAAGATCTATACACAATCTAGGACTCTAAAATAAGAAGCAAATATTACCTCTGATCCCGACACAAAGAGAGATGATAAGGGGAGAGGGGAGAGGTCAGGTTACTCCTCAGTTTATTTCAGTTTCAAACACAGACTCAGGGGATGAACCCACAAGGCCTAGGATGAGCTATTCAGGGGGCTGCCAAACAGTCATATACATCTGATACAAAATCATTATTATATGAGCAGCTTTAACAACCTAGATGCCTCCCATATACTTTTCCACGGAAAAATACTGCAGAGACAGTTAAGGTATATGTTATAACCATGTACATAATATCATTTTGTCCATAAAACACATACAAATAAATTATTTCATAGAGTTATACTGAATGAGCTTTTTACCTTGTTTTTCTTCAATAGAATGCACTAAATAACTTTTTAAATTAATCTTTAAATTAAAAATGATTTTAATAGCATTTTATGCAGTATTTCAAAAAAAATTTTTTTAGGAAACCTGCAAAAATAGAAATAAAATTCTGGGATTCTTAAGCAAGATAGGTAGAGAAAGAAAGAAAATAAAGGAAAAAAACAGGTATTCTGGAAGATTATTTAACTCTATAAAAATGGGTGATATACTTTTATGGCCAGGCATGTCTATGATCATCTTATTGTTATTCTCAGGTGTGCTGTATTTCACAGATGTACTTACATGTTTGGTTATGTGTACTTAATGGAAAACTGAGCGGTTTGGGGATTTTCTTGTTGGTAGCTTCACAAGAACACAATTAAACAAATAAAAATATCATTATCAAGTAGATTTTTTTAAAATACCTTGTTCAAAATGTCACTTGTAAAGGTGGTAAATAATTCATAAGAGAGGAGACAACTAGAAATCATGGTAACAAATATGCATTCAGCCCATTTTCTATTTTTTTTTTAAAGGAAATTTCTTCACTCAAAAAAGTGGAAAGTGTAAGAGAACTTGTATTTGTTTCTATCAACAAGCCTAACCATAGAAGCCTAGTCAAGCCAATGTCAACAAAGCCAGTCCCTTCAAAGGACAAAGGTATCTGATGAAGTAAAACGTGTAAAACCAACCGCTCTCCCTAATGATACGCTGCCCTCTGAGACTTGTTTTCTACCTTAAAAAAAAATGGTTATATTAATTACAAGGACACTTAGCTGGTAAACCCCAGAGACGGTAAAATTTGATTACAAATTAAAATCCCACAGAGACAAAAATCGATATTCTTCCAATGCTAGGAAAAGTTTAACATGAAAATGCACTGGAAGTAGGTTGTACCATTTCTCCAGCATTACAGTGGGGAGTAAGGCTAAGGCTTTCCCTGCTCCACCAAATTGGTGTTTCTGTGTAGGTTGAGTAGTTGAGCAAAACGGAGACAGCTGCTTCTTCAGAAACAACAATCCCCGCCTCTTTCCCACCTTCAAAGCACACCTCGAAACTCAGCGGGGGTGCGTGTGCGCGCAAGCATATACACACACTTTGTAATCGACACCACTTACACGTCTGATTACTACCATTTCAGAAGCTGTTGGCACTTACCTTGCAAAGCTGTGTTAGGTAAATTTGCTTCATTCTCTCCCATTTTATTATTTCTTTTTAAAGGGGGCCAAGCAGTTTCAGTTGTGTCAGGTACCTGCAAGCTTTGTGACCTTCTGACTTTCTCCTGTAGTAATGTAACAGTATACTACCTGCTTTCTTCTGTGAATAATTACCATCCTGCTTCCTGAGTTACCTGGGCTTGCAGGACCTGTTTTACTGTGAAGTGAGATCACATCGTTTGATCAAATGGACTGCTATTAGTGTGCACTTCACAAAATGTGGCTTTGTTTCAATTTTGATGTTAACTTTTAATTCCCAACTTTCACTTTAGTCCAGAAACGTTTCTACACTTCCCCCCTCCAAATAGTGTTCAACACACCATGGCACAGAGCCAGAGTTTTGTTTGTTACTGTTCCCAATCTGCTTCTCTTACAGAAATAAAATAAAATTTAAAGTGACTTTTGCAGTGTCCATTAAAGAAAATACAGGGAAATAAGCGACAGCATGGGAATCAGTTTTGTGCAGTGGTGGAAAGACAGGCTTTGGAGTAGCTCTAGTACTAGCCGTGTAACTATGAACGAGGAATATAACTTCTTTGAGACTCAGTTTCCTCAACTGTATGTTGGGGGGAAAATGTAAAATATCAATTTCAGAAGATTATTATAAAGATGCAAAGCAATAATGTACGACTGTGCTAAACATTGTGAATGGTGGATAATTAAACACAAGCAACATTCTTCCTCCTCCCTCCTCCCCTCCTCTTCTTCCTTTTCCTCCTACGTCCTCTTCCTTCTCTCCCCACTCCCTCCTCTTGTTCCTCTCCTTCTGAGGGGTGGAAAGAATGTGGAACCAGAGCACTGATATCACTATGTTCTGACATCAGCTGTTACTTATTAACTGAGAGACCTTAAAAGAAATGATTTTATCCAATCTTAGAGCGCCTCAAGGTCCTCACTGGTTAAAGAAGGATACTGATATTTACATTGCCTTTTAAATAGAAACATAGTGATATTAAGTTAAACTGTTCTGCCTCAAACAAAAAAAAAACATCCCTAGCAAAGATGAGCAACACTTAGAAATGTATCTTTATTCATGTACAAGAGAGGAAGTAGATGACAAAAATAAGTCAATTTATTTAAGCTCTGTCTCACATAAGACATCTAGAATAAAAAACAATCTCTACTCCCTTCCTCTAGAATTCCTTAACTTTTAGTTTTGGTCACACTAGTTTAAAAAAAAAAAATCTGAGGTTCAAACATCTCCTACTTTAATAGTTCTTTAATTTTCAATTTAAAAGCAATCTATATACCATGTTTGCTAGATTATTAATGAAAAAATGATTATATAAGTTATGTAAACAAAAGAAATGGCAAACAAGTAGAATAGTTATTCTCAAAAGTATCAGAATAAAAACAAACATCACACACACAAATCCTCATGACAGTTAATTTACAGTTCTTTCTTTCGTTAACCTCTCTAGGTCCCAGTTTCTTCATCTGTAAAATGAGCTGACCATTTATTAATTAAGGCCCATTTTATCTTCATAATGTCATAAACCTCTGATTTAAAATCCAGGTTTTGGTTTGTTCCGGATTAAAGCAGTCTTTGCCTAGCACAATTGCATAATGTAATATATATAGCAAGCTCATACTTTACCAGAAGTAAACTGAAATTGAATGTTTGCCAATAAAACACTATAATCATCACATTCTGACTTCCCCATAAAAGGAGAAACACACATATCAATTCTCACTCCTTATGACAAACTTGGAAATGCATTTACATACCTGCCCCAGGCACCTAAAATTAGTCAATAACAGGTATAAATCACCGATTATCTACCAGCTGAATTATGGCATGTGGGAAGTTATTACGAAAGTAGAATAGAGAAGTCCTATTTTTTAGCAGAGGTAAAACATAAACAGAAACCTCCAAAGTTTTTGTAGCTGCACAGACAGTAACATAAATATACATACTGAAACAGTTTCAATACTAATAAAGGGCCCTGAACACACACTTTCTCTCTCTCTCTCTCTCTCTCTCTCTCGCTCTCGCTCTCGATCTCTCGTTCTCCCTCTCTCCTGGGCCATGGCTCCCTGGAAAACTTCTGCCTTCATCATGTCCCCTTTGCCTGACTACTTCACATGCAGGAATTCTTCAATCCAATCTTGGTTGAAGTCTCTTCTATGTGCTTCCAGATGTCCCTTAACAACTTAGAACTTTTCATTCAGCCACGACTCTTAACACCTTGTATTATATGTACAGCTTAATTATTTCTGTCCTTAAAAGGCGTATGTCAGAGATCCTTTTTGTGTCCATCACTACATCCCTAGCACCTTAGCACAGTTTCAACCACATACTATGCCTTCAACAAATATTGTAAAGATGAATAAATTACCATCATCAAAAAGGGTGAATTAAAGGATCTCAAAGAAAAGAACATTGATCAGCAAAGAATATGATGGAAGATATTCGAGGAGGGAAAAATGACAAATTAAATTTCAAAAATGAAAAGAGATGGGAGGGGGAAGTAGGTAGGTTTATCCACAAGAGCAAGTAACTAGGGACTTCCCTGGTGGCACAGTGGTTAAGAATCCGTCTGCCAGTGCAGGGGACACGGGTTCGAGCCCTGGTCCGTGAATATCCCACATGCCGCGGAGCAACTAAGCCAGTGCGCCACAACTACTGAGCCCCTGCATGCCACAACTACTGAAGCCCGTGTGCCTAGAGCCCATGCTCCACAACAAAGACAAGCCACCGCTGAGAAGCCCACGCACCGCAAGGAAGAGTAGCCCCCGCTCACCGCAACTAGAGAAAGCCCACGTGCAGCAACGAAGACCCAATGCAGCCAAACATAAATAAATAAATAAATAAATAAATAAACAAATAAATAAATGTATAAATAAATAATAATACTTAAAAAAAAAGAGCAAATAACTAAGAGCTAGAAGGATAAAAGAGATGACGACACTCATGAGAATTTCCAAAAAGAAAAAAAAAAATCAAAGTTAAAGGAAGTAAATGAAAGAGAAAAAAAAAAATGTATGCATTAGTTTAACACACACACACAGGCACCAAAAACAAAAGGCATGAGTGGCATTAGGCAGAATAGCTTCACTGAATGGTGAAAAAGAAACTAATATAATTATTAAGAAAAAATTCAAAATCTTTGAAAGAACGCCTCTAAGAGTGAATGTGTCCTTTATACGCATTCTGAGACTTTGCTGTAAAAATTACTGTGCACATTTTTTAAACAACTTAGGTGACATAATAAAAAACAAGACTTCCAGCCACATCACCTATTTGTATTTCCAACATTGTATTTCTAAAGCACTCCAAGGAGAGAGTGGACAAAAGAGAGTGTTATAAATGCTATCCTTTATCACTCATTTTAAGGGTTCTACCTAGAACTACAAACAAGGAAGAAACCAATGTTACAGTTTAAATTTGTTGTGGGTAGTTAGTTATTGAAGTGATTATTTAGTTCTGATTTTCAAGGGAAGATATATGTGAAGATTTGAAAAAAATTATGAAGTAATTACTCAAAGTTATAAATGTTGGCATGTATACTATGGAACATGGGACACTGGGTATGTAAAATGTCACAATACATGCAATAATTACAGAAACATGGTACTCATTTTCGCAGTAAAATGTATAACACAAGTAGAACAGCAACTTGGTCAAAAGCATAGATATCCATGGAGAGAAAAGGCTAGAGAGAAAAGGATTAGAACCTCTCAAAACTGCAATCCTGCAAACCATCACTGGAAGGAAATTCCAGGCTCAGCAACCAGGATGGATCTTTGAGATTACAGTTCCAAGAATTAGGTAGATGTGCTTGCAGGGTATAAGAATATTTTGAGCTAAAAGCAATTGAGAATGAGCAGACTCAAGAAAAGCTCTTTACTTCACCTTACTATCTAAAAACAGAGTATCCTACATTCATACAGGAAACTTTTGTTTGTAAAAGTGTCTCCCTACCAGGAAGAGAACTGCTCCTGGAGACAACTCTTACCACCTGAGAAACTCATCTGCGTAAAATACAGCCCTTATTTATCGCACATTGTTGGTTGGTTGCAGCCAAGAATTCCTAGGGTGATTCCTGCTCCTCATAGCTGCTAAATACTTTTAAGTCCTAGAAAAGAGAGAGCTAGGTAAGCAGGGGTGGGGTGGCGGTGGGGTGGAGGGAAGAGCACATACTATACAAGAACAATGGGTAAAAATAAAGATTTTTCTCATGCTTGGGAGTGCTGGTCCAACATATTTTACCCCCTCTCTTCCGGATCTGGGTATTACTATCCACCCAGTTGCCCTGGACAGAAACTTAGGATTTATCCTTGCTTGTAACCTCCCCCATTCCCCAAATAGTCACTAAGTCTGATCAATGCCATTGAAATCCACATCCTTAACTTTCCATTTCCTGTAGGTGAGGCCATTATCATGTCTTGCCAAGACAGTAAGTCCCTAAAAATGAATTCTTCCTTTCCTCTAATCCATCCTTTCTGTATCTGCCAGAGTGATTTTCCTAAAACATAGTCATGCTATTTCCATGTTCACAGCAGCGCCATCAATAATGTCACTCCTTTATCACCACAATTTTTCATCCTTCTGACTCCTAACCCTCCATTAACAACCAGTTCATTTAACTCAGGCTTCTCTGACATCCCCAAGCACATTTTATACTGTAATTCTAACCAGTTGAATACGTAATATGCACATATTTACTTCCCTATACATGTGAATATAAAAGAAAAAGTTGGTCAAGAAAATTAAGGCCTACTCAGTGCTTTGTATTAGGATTGACTGGTGGGCAAAAGAATCCTTTAAATACTACTATAATTAAACATTTAATTCTCTATACTTTTATTTCATAAGATTGCATACAGAATCTTAAGAGAATTAATATTGATGGAGAACCAAGAAACTAACTATTTCCTTCAGTAGTAAGAAGCATCCATTAACAAGGAAACAAGATAAGTTGTAATTAATAGCAAGGAGAGTATTGTCATTTTAATGATCTTTCCACTACAGTTTTATTAAACAAAGAAACCAAGGAACTATATAAATTTTATGCTAACACACATATGTACACACAACAGAGTTGCTTAACAGTTACTGATGGTTTGTAGGTTGCCTCACATAATTAAGACACTCATATAAAAAAACCAGACATATGAAGGTGCCAGGTGGAAAGTAAGGCAGGACTGATATTACAAATCATTCTAATTTACTGCTGGGAACAGCGCTATTTCAGATTGTGGAAGAGCTGTGTAACACAACACTAAATACAAGCTTGTAATCATAGTGTATCGATGTAATGATTTATGCACTTTTTATGAGGATCCCATGAAATCTTGGCTTTAAATGCCAGAGTTTTAAAGTGATATACTCTTGTTAGCAATCTCAGCCTCATCCACGTGAGCCTACTTATAGTAAGAAGACTAGCTGTGATAGCCATCTAAGTACCATCTGAAAAAGGGAAAATAGTTTAAGAAAAGTTTAACTGTATATTTAATACTATTATCATGGAACTACAAAATGAAGGGTATACACACGCATGCACGTGCACACACACACACATACACACACACTTGACTAATCTAATCTAATAATCAATTGTTCCACAAACTCTGGCAAAACTCCCTCAAGAGGAAGCCAAAGAAGAGCATTAAAGCAAAGGAATATGCATGCTAACTGCCTGATATAGCATAGAATGGTGAACTTATCAATTTGAGAATTTTAGGGCATGTTAAAAACCTACAATAAAGCTAGAAAAAAAACATCTATAGCTAAAACCCCAGAACACTAAGGTTTAATAGAAACAACAAGGTGACAAAATGATTTATCTCTGTCATCTTTCAAAACTGCAGTGAAAATGCTTAAATGGTATCATTAGCTTGGAGATAATTTTATTTCCTCAAAACACCCTGAAATGACCAATCCTGAAAACAGAAGTTTCATCTCCATGACAAAGACTGATCTAAAACAGCTCTGAGAGGTAAAATAGCTTCCAGTCTTTAGCTTCTTCACTATAGCCTCAAAAAAAAAAAAAAAAAAAAAAAAAAAGACAGCAATTAATGCCAACTGTGCTACAGGAATTTGGCAAATACTCACTAAATGGAAAAAACATTTAGCAGCTATTCAGGGGGTAGCAGCTTCTTCTTCTAGGGTGAAGCTGAGGTAAAAGGTGAGGTTTCTCAAGTCTTTACAAACATTCCATTCCTTTCGCTTAATATCTTAAAATATCAATAATAGATGAACATGTCCAAAATAAACACAGTAACTGTAACACTTATTAAAATTAACACTATGCCATGGTTTCAATCCATGAAGTATCAACAAAAGTAGTAGTCAACAATAACAAATTAATTATGGGGGAATCAAAGAAAAATTAGTTTATCTCTTTTCTTTTTTCCTATTCTTTCCTTTCTTCTTTTTATTTATTTATTTATTATTATTATTATTTTTTTAATAAAGTCAAGTGGCATAACAAGTTTCCTAGAAAAATGATTCCAGGAGAACTACTTTTGTTCAACATCATAATGGGCCACTACTTTCTACAGAGAATGTTTTCTTTCTGAAAGCTTCTCTTCTACTTTCCCGCTGACTACCTACCAGCTAGCACTGTTAGAGAAAAGGAGGAGATGAAGGATTAAAGTCTCTAACCTTCCCCCAGCAGCTAGTACTTAAAATAGACTCTCTCTAAAGTGAATGGCTGCTCTCTTTCCTATGGTGACCAGATTTACAAAATGAGAAAAAAAAAAAAAAAAAAAAGAGAACAAATGAAGAGAGATAAACATAGATTCTCTAGACAGATTTTTTTTTTTTCAGAATAATAGGCTGAATGGGAAGAAATCTATAAAGGAAAAAAAAGTCCCAGGATGACACTGGAAAATGTGGTATCTGATCAGCTTGGGCAATGAGGGACTCACAACATGTGAGCAATTTTAAGCATGAATAAACATAAACATAGAGACAGGCCCGCCATGGCTAAAGTTAGATTTAAATACTTATTTCATCATGGCCCTCACACCTCTTCTAAAACCTTTAGTCTTCCTTTACCCTGTCAATTAATTTTTATTTCCTTAGTATCTTTAAAAATATGCAGGGCAAACATGGCCTTGTCTTCCAACTCTCAAGGCACACATCTAGAGCATTTTTTAGTTGCTGTTTTTAGACCTGCCAGATTTATAAGCATCTAGTAAACACTTAATGACTGGTTAATTGAAAACATAACACAATTATATTTCATCTTTCTCCAAAAACTTTAAAATAGAATTAATAAAGAGCATAAGGGAGATGATTAATTCACAATGTTTCTAGTACTCCTGCTTCCCTCTGAAGAGGCCAGAATATGCCACTCCCAAATATGCCACTTTGGCATACTGATTGTTTTGAGCTGAAGGCAATCAGGTCTCTGCCTTCCCCCCTTTCTGTTTAAAAGCGGGACATAAGTGTCCATTTGTAATGGTGTCTCCCTCTCCCTTACCAGGAAGAGAACTACTCTGGAGACAGCTCTTAGCACCAGAGCAGACTCTTATCTGCATGATAAACCTGCTAAATAACCATTATTTTACAATACAATTCCTCCCCTCATCTTCCTGTAACTTACCTCCCTCCCCCAGTAGTTTTAAATCCTTTCTCCTTTGCCTAGCCTAAGATGATATATGACTCAAATTCTGACTCCTAGAATCACATGCCTTTGCAAGCTCCCTGTACAAACGTGTGTACTTATGCATGTAATTATTTTTTTCTCTCTTGTTATTCTGTCAGTTTAATTTGCAGGGCCCTCAGCCACTGAACCTAGGGGAGTAAAGAAAAAAAGTTTTCCCTTCCTCCCCTATACCTCTTTCATAAAGAGTCCTGTACATTACCAGATTTCCACTTTGAGAGAGCGATTAATTTCTTTAGTTTTCCTAAAACCTAAGAAACTCATTATTTACTTGAGATTGATGACAAATCAAAACTTATAACATTTAAAAATTCACAATGTTTTGAAAAACTGAATTTGAGATTGAATTCCTCCTATTAGTGAGACAGGAGGGAAGGGCACAACCTTTAAAAGAATGACATACCCACTGAGGATATGACATAAGCTGCTTAGAACCAGTGAGGCCCAAGATGGCAGAAGATTCAAACTCCCAGTAGACCTTGAGCCTCATTATGAGCTCGCTGTAACACATTAGCATATGCTAAGTGACACGCTCACAGGCGCCATGACAGTTCCGAGGCTGACCATAAAAGGCCAAAAAGTGGGCTGTGGCCCAATTCCTGGAAATCCCCGCCCCTTCCCCAAAAAAGTTAGAATAATCCTCCTACTCATTAGCCTATGAAATTACCCAGCCCATAAAAACTAACTACCTCCACAGCGCCAGGCCACTCTCACCTTCTGAGATGGACTGCATTCTGCCTATGGAATGTGTACCTCTCTCAATAAACCTGCTTTCACCTTACTATGGCTCACTCTTGAATTCTTTCCTGCACGAAGCCAAGAAATCTTATTTGGTGGCCTGTCCCAGGAACTCGCCCAAGACCTGTGACATGACCATCCTCTCACACCCCATTTTCCTGCAACATTAGCACCTAATAAAATAAAAGTTAAATGGTGAAAACAAAGATGAAAATGTAAAATATATCAAGAAACTTGGAAGGCAACTTATATTGAAGCTAAATTTAAAGAGAACATTCTACTTTCTAATTTAAAGGTTATTTTATGACATCACAAATTCTGAACTTATCTGTCCTCAGAAACTTTTGTTTGTCTGGCAACTTGTTTCTTAAAAAATAGTATCTGGTTGATTTTAGGTGAGTTATTCACTTTCCAATGGGTCCAGTTCTCTCTGTACAGTCCTGTTTGTTTTATGTTACTTGCCTACCCACTGAAGCATTTGCCTATGTAACCACTGGCTTTTTAATAACCAAGTCATTTGAGCTTTCTTCCCATTTTCAGTTTCCAAATATTACAATGTAAATATATAAAATTATATAAATATGATAGTTCATCCTGACCATCAAGTTAGCATATTAGACACACTTTATTTGAATTACAAATTGTTAATGCACTAAAGATGATTCCAGGGACTTCCCTGGTGGTCCAGTGGTAAAGAATCTGCATTCCAATGCAGGGGATGCGGGTTGGATCCCTGGTCAGGGAACTAAGATCCCACATGCCGCAGGGCAACTAAGCCCACACGCCACAACTACTGAGCTTGCGTGTCTCAACGAGAGAGCCTGCATGCCGCAAACTACAGAGCCCACGTGCCCTGGACCCCACAAGCCGCAGCTAGAGAGAAGCCAGCGCACCACAACGAACAGCCTGCGCCTCAAAGAAAAAAAAAAATGATTCCATTAAGTGGTGAACCTCAACAGCAAATTCAGAAATCTTCTGATATAAAAAGAAACTTGCCTTTAGTAATGTAACAAAAACATTTTTTTAATGTTTACCGTACATTCTTTCACTGTTGATGGCAATATAAATTGGTATAATTTTGTTACTCTATTGAGGTAAAATTTACATGCAACAAAATGCATCCCCTTTAAGTGCATTGTTAGATAAATTTTGATAAAGGTATTGAAGGGTACCAGAATATGCCACCCCAAAATATTCCTCTTTAGCATATGGATTATTTTTAGCTAAAGGCCACTGAGAATCAGCAGAGTAAAAGCTGTAAAAACAGGACACAAGTTTTCCTTTTGTAAAGGAAATTTACATTTATAAGGAAATTTTCCATTTGCAAAATGTGTCTCCCTCTCCCATACAGAGGAAGAGGAGAATTTTTAGCAACTCTTACTAAAGGAGAAGGCAGGAATTTAAATCTGCATAACAAATAGCATGAGACAACCCTTGTTTAACATACTTTTCCTTGTCACATTCCCATAACCTTCTTTCCCCACCCAGAAGCCCAAACCTCTTTTCCTTTGTGTAGCCTAAGGTGGTATACAAGCCCAAATTCTAACCACCCCTTTGGGTTACTCATCAATGGGTCCTTCCATGCATATATGCGTGATGTACATGTTAATAAATTTTTTGTTTGTTTTTCTCCTGTTAACCTATCTTTTGCCAGTCTAATTTATAGGGCCCCAGACAGAGAACCTAATATGTGTAGAGGAAAAATATTTTTTTCCTCCCCAACCAAATTCACCCTTGCAACTACCACAACATTTAACATACAGAACATTTCCATCATCCTAAGAAGTTCTTTTATATCCTTTTATACTTAATTCCTCCCTCCACCCCACCTCTGGCTCTAGTCAATGGGTATTAAATTTTGGCAAATGTTTTCTCCTTGTCTATTGAGATGATTGGATGGCTTTTTATCATTTATTCTCTAAATATATAAATTACATTGATTTTCAAATGTTAAAACAAACTTACATTTGTGGAATAACCCCTATTTGTCAGGATGTATTATCTTTTTATGTATTACTAGATACAATTTGGTATTTTGCTAAGGATATTTGTGTCTACGTTTATTTTTTTCTCTTCTCGTAAATCATTTTATTTGCCTCACTTTAGTATTAGTGTAACAAAGGAGGACCTTACAGGGCTTTCCCAGGACAGACCCCTGCCCCATATCCTCTGCTTTAGCTCCTCTCCGGAGTACCTAGATAACAGTATCTGATGCACATTTTCTGAGTTGTTTTATAGTTGCTGAAACCCTCACCAAATGGAAGATGCTAACTACTTGATGACCATAGCATGTAGCCCCCAGGCCTACTGGAGCCTGAGGATTGATAATGTTAACCCATGTGACACCTCCCTGTTACCTCACCATCAACTAATCAGAGAATTGTGAATGAGCTGATCACATACCCTGTGACTCCCCTCCCTCAACTGGTCCTTAAAAATGCTTTCCTGAAACCCATAGGAGAGTTTGAGTGTTTTGAGCACTAGCTGCCCAGGACTCCTTGCTTGGCGCCCTTGCAATAAATGTTACTTCACCACAACCCAGTGTCAGTACATTGGCTTTACTGCTCATGAGAGAGTGGACCCAAGTTTGGTTTGGTAACATTAGGGTAATAATGGCCTCATAATATTGGTGGGCATGTTTTCCCTCTTCCCTTATTTTTTGAGAAGACTTAGTTAGGACTGGTATAATTTTTCTTAAATGTTTGATAAAATTTGCCAGTGAAGCAAGCTGGGCCTGGAATTTCCTTTGTGGAATGGTTTTAAACTATAAATTAATTTTCCTTAACTGTAATAGGGCTATTAAGATTTTCTTTCTCTTCTTGAGTCATTTTTGATAATAAGTGTCCTTCAAAGAATTTGTCCATTTCATCTAAGTTGTTGAATGAATTGACATAAGGTTGTTCATAATATTCACTTATCTTTTTACTGTCTATAGGATCTGTGGTGATATCCCCTCATTCATTTCTGATAATAGCAATTTTTACCTTCCTTTTTGTGTTGATCAGACTAGTTACAGCTTTATCAATCATTTTTTTTTAAAAAAAAAGTTATTTTTACATTGTTTTTCTCTATTGTTTGACAGTTTTCTATTCTGTTGAATTCTATTCATATCTTTATTATTTACTCCTTGTAGTTACTTTGGATTTTAGAAGTCTACAACATTGATTTTAGCTGCCTTTTATTTTTTTCTAATAAAGCATTAAAGCCGTAAATTTCCTTCTAACCTCTGATTCACCTGCATCTCACAAATTACATTAAGTTTGTATGTTCAATATAGTTTAGTTTAAGATATTTTCTAATTTCACTTGTAATTTATTCTTTGACCCAGGCTTATTTAGAAGTATACTAAGTTCCAAAAAGTTGGAGATTTTCCAGATATCTTTCTGTTATTGATTTCTGTTTAATTCTGTTGATGTCAAAGAATATACTCTGCAATTTCAATTTTTAAACTTTATTGAGACCTGTTTTATGGTCCTGCACAAGGTCTGTCTTGGTGAATGTTCTATGTGCATTGAAAAAGAATATGTAATTTGATTCTTGATTGCAGTGTTGTAAATATTTTGTCTACTTCTAGTATCAGTTACTGAGAGAGAGGTCTTAGTCTCTTCAAATATAATTGTGGATTATTTTTCTCTTTTTAGTTCTACAAGTTTTACTTTATGTATTTTGAAGCTTTATTATTAGTTGAAAACACATTTAGGATTTTTATGCCCTTTGTTATTATAAAATGGCCCTCTTTTTCCTTTGAAAATTTCTTGTTCTAAATTCTACTTTATCTGATATTAATTTAGTATTTTCATAATATGTCTTTTTCCATTTTTTTTACTTAATATGTTTTTATCTTTAAAGTGAATCTCTCTCAAATAGGATAAAATGGGACTGCTTTCTTTTTCTTTCAATCCAGATTACTAGTCTTTTCCTTCTAATTGTAGTATTAGGCTACATGAATGTAATTATCAACATAGTTGGAGTTAATGCTACCATTTTGCTATTTGTTTTCAATTTGTTGCATTTGTCTTTTTTTCTTCTTTTTCTTCCTGATTTTCGATTGAGTCTGTATGTCTTAGTATTCAAATTCAGCTGTACTATTTGCTTATTAGCCGTTTTTTTCTGTCTCTCAGTTTCTTGATTTTGCTCTCTCCTCTCTGATTCTCTTATGGCTTAAGGTTTTACAATATTCAACTTAAAATTATCACAAGCTACCTTCAAATAATATATAATTTCACATATAAGAAACTGATACCAGCATACTACCATTTCCCCCTCCTGTCCTTTGTGATATGATACGATACATTTATCACTACATGTTATAACCCCCTCCCAAACACTCTTATTATCTTTGCTTTAAATAGTCAATTATTTTTTGTCACTTTTAAATATATAAAATATATTAAAAGTGAGAAAAACATTTTTTTATATTTACCTACATATTTACCATTTTTGTGCTCTTTGTGTAGATCCAAGTTTCATTTTCTTACTGCCCAAAAAGTGCCTTTGAACATTTCTTATAATTCCTGTATGCTGGCAATGAGTTTACACAGTTTTTGTTTGTGTGAAAAAGTCTTTACTTAGCTTTCATTCTCAAAAGATATTTTTCCTATACATTGGATTTCTAGGTTGATATGTTTCTTTTTCTTTCAGCATTTTAAATGTTTTTCCCTTGCTATCTGGCTTAGTTTGTGACAAGAAATCTATGGTTTTTCTTATCCTTTCTCTTCTGTATACCATGTGTCTTTTGTGTCTTGTTTTTTTTTTTTTTTTAATTTATTTATTTATTTTTGGCTGCGTTGGGTCTTCATTGCTGCACACAGGCTTTTCTCTAGTTGCGGTGGGCGGGGGCTATTCTTCATTGCAGTGCGTGGGCTTCTCACTGTGGTGGCTTCTCTTGTTGCGGAGCACAGGCTCTAGGCGCGCGGGCTCAGTAGTTGTGGCTCATGGGCTCTAGAGCACAGGCTCAGTAGTCGTGGCACACAGGCTTAGTTGCTCCGTGGCATGTGGGATCTTCCCGGACCAGGGATTGATCCCATGTCCCCTGCATTGGCAGGCAGATTCTTAACCACTGCGCCACCAGGGAAGTCCCCTGTCTTGTTTTTGTTTATTTTCTTTGTCACTCACTCTTTTGTTTGTTTTATTTAATTTTTATGTGACTTGGTGTGATTTTTCTTTGTGTTTATCATGCTTGGAGTTTCTTGAGTTTCTTGTTTTTCAGTTTATAATATTCTCCAAATTCTAAAAAAATTCTGCCATTAATTGCTATCTTCAAATATTTGTCTCTCCTTTCTGCATTCTTCTTTCATCTGGTACTCTATACATATGTTATAAATAAACACATAGATTAGATATAGATACATATATACAGGTATAGATATAGATATTCAGCAAGTCACTGAAGCTCTGTTAAATTTTTTCAGTACTTTTTCTTTTGTATTTATGTTTAAATAGTTTCTCTTGCTATAACTTTCAGTTGACTAATGGTTTCTTCTGCAGAGTCTATTCTGCTGTAAATCCTGTACAGTGAAATTTTCATTTATAATATTTTGTTTTTTATTTCTAGAAGTTCTATTTGGAACTTCTAACATTTTTAACATTCTAACATTTTTATATCTTCCATTTTTTCCTCATTAGGTTCATGTTTGTCTTTATATCATTGTGCATATATAAATATATAATAGTAACTTTAAAGTTATCTCCTAATTTTATCATTTTGGGTCTATTTCTATTCATTAATTTTCTCTTGATTATGAGTCTCAATTTTCTGTTTCTTTGCATGTCTATTAATTTTTGATTGGATGTAGAAGATTTTGACTCTGTGACTTGGATATTGTTGTACTCCTTTAAAGATGTTGGACTTTGGGTGGCCTGTTATTTGTATATCAGCCTGATCATTTTGAGAATGTTCTGTAGTTTTTGAAGGCATCCCTAGAGAAACCTTTACTCTACAACTACTTTAGCCACACCACTAAGGTGTGTGATACTTTTGTAGCTCAGCTGGATGTGCAGTCAAATGGTCTCTCCACTCTTGTTGGTGGGAACATGAGTGATTCCTAGCCCTGTGTGAACTCTGGAAATTGTTCAATTTAGAGCTTTCTGGTAATTGTACTTTCCCAACAGCTGTTCTCTGCACAACATCATGGAATTTCATCCTTTGCACTGATTGTTATTCTGTTAAAGACTTCAAATTATTCCTTTGCAGATGTCTGGAGCTCTTTCTTTGTTTAGCTCTCTTATCTCCAATATTGTCTCAACATATACTGGTGGCTCATTTCTTCCAAAGTTTAATCTCTATCTTTTCAACTCAGGATATATTTGGGCCCTTCCTCCTTTCATCATATTCTGGAAATTGCTTCTGGGTAGAAATCTAAGGCAGTTATAAGGCTCACCTTACTTGATTCCTTTTTCTCAGGGATCACAATCCTGAGCTCCCTATTGTCCAATATCTGAAAACAACTGTTTTATATATTTTATCCAATTGACTCATTTTATGTCAGAAGGCAAGTCAAATAGAATTTCCTTCATAGGCAGAGCAGAAATGGTGCAAGCTTTCTGAAGAGCAATTGGCAAAATATAACTAAAGTATTAAATAAAAGTCATACAATTTGAAATTTCATTCCTAGGAAATTTTCCAAGTGATAATCAGAAAAGTGTGCTAATTAGTTTACATAACAATATTTATCAGTGTTGTTTATAATATAAAAATATAAGCAATTAAATGCTAACAATAGGAGATTTTTTAAAATAAAATACGTTGTAAAATAGTATAGTAGAATAATCTGCAACTGTTAATGCAGAACTATTCATTGACTTACAGAATGTTTAACACATTGTTGTGGTATATATTTATCAAGATATATGATACATGCTAAACATATTAAAATAACTATTGCTACATTACAGAATTATTGGTTATCATCTAATTTCTTCCTTGCATCCTTCTTGACTTTTGATATTTTAAAACAAATTATGTATTACTTAAATAATCAAAGAAAGAAAGCATTTATTTACTATTTTAAGAGAAAAAAAGCCTTATTTATAATTCTTGACTGTTCTTTATATTAAATTAGAAAGATAAAAGACAGGAGATTCTAAACTGTGCTTTCAAAAACTGCCAAAGAGATCCATACAGTTTATCTATAATTTATGTCTCTGATGTTTCTAAATGGAATCTGAGCTTGTTAGTGTTGGCAAATAGCTAACTTAAAGAAACATATTTATATGTGCATAAATAGGTATTTAATAAGTATTTGGTAAATTTAATTAATTAGGAAGGAAATTTTTGTAAACTTTAATAAGAATTCCTAAAAGGGACCTAGGATGAAAAACTGTCATATAAGTTAAAAGCTATAAAACTTGAATGTTCTGTTGGGCAGGAGGGTGGCTATAAATGTCACTCAGCAGATATTTCACAGCTTGTTTCTTATAAACCCATACTTTTACAAAGAATAATGCAAGTGTCTTAGACACCACGTTGATTTGGGGGATTTTAGTTAGAAAAGGGAAACAGCAGGACAATTCTGGTTGAGCTATGGAAGAAAGCAGACAACAAGAAGCCACCTAAGGAAAAACTGTCACTCTCTAGAGACCTAGCAAAATTTTAAAAAATGAGCTTAACATTTCCTGTTCTTTAGAAAACAAATAAAAAATATCTTCTTATAATCATTAACAATATATCATCAACAAAAATATAGACAGAAAAAATAGAATTTAAATAACAAATGATTCTGTTCTCAGAAGTATACTGTATTCACTTTTAAATGTATATGCTAGAGAGAAAGAGAGGGAAGGGAGAGTTATATGGGTAGATTGCTACAGATATATACATGTATAGAGAGAGATACACATACAGTCACAGGTATAGGCAGGAATAGAGATATAAATTCTAGTAATGCACAAAACATTTTGAAATATGCTTTTTTTTGGTTAAAATTACACAGTGGATATCATTCTATTGACATCTTTTAGACGGAATACATCTTTTTAGTCAGAAAAATGTGGATTTAGGTCCCAGCCACTGTTTATTCCCCATGTGACCCTGAGCAAATTTATCTACTTCTCTGCACCTTAGTATTTTCTTTATTAAAATGGAGAAAACAACTGAACCTCCACATGGGGCTGAGGTGATAGTTCCATGTTATAATGCAGGGCCTTGATCTTAAAAGGCTCTCAACAAACTTTGACTATAATAATGATTATTGGTTTTGTTTTATTGTTACTATAAGATTTACAGACTACTGTGATACAGTTTTTGGAAGGTTTTCCCAAGTCACAATGATCCTCCCTTATCTATTCCCCAAATCTACAGGAGTGGAGCATTTTGTTCTGTATAATACAGCTCACTCCACAGGTTACAGTTGATTGGACCAGTATGTATGTAAAGCTCCAGCTAGGGAGAGCAGAGATTTTGCCTCCGGGAAATTTGAAAGAGAATTAAGGTTAGGCTTATAATATGTAAAACCAGGTGCTATATACATAGCCATTTCAGCCATGAGGCCAAGGACCATAGAACAGCTATTCACAGAAGGGAGAATAATGAAGCTGATCTGTAGGAAGAAAGAGAGATAAAAGATAGAGAAATTAGTTTGGATTACTCATGGCCTTTTGTAGTTTCAGTCTTTCAGAAGACCTAGCCTTTAGATTCCATGATACAGTGACTTAAACTTATGTACCAGGCTATTTGGATTCTTCTTGCCTCAACGAATGTGAGAAGAACACCTCTTTGACCCTACACACATTAAATTCACAAAGAAATTGTTCAAGAGCCTGTTCTGTTAACTCTCAGATCCTTTAGCCTGACCAGTGATAGTGATATTAATTAGAGGGAGTGTAAGAGAACATTTGGTGAAGGAATTGATGAACGGCTTTCTTTGTAGAGAGCAATTGCTGTGCTGTGACACTAATCCATCTTTTGGGGGAAAGATTGGGAGAATGGTAACTCTGAATCACGAGCCTGAGTAGAGGGACTTGAGTGGGACTATGTGGAAAGTTTTAGAATGTAAAATGCATTTGCTACCACTGGAAGGTAAAAATGGAAGCATCCTGACTCATACCTGATAAGGCTTAATGTACAGAAAATCCCAATCTAGAAGCCTGGATTATTTTAATATTAGACAGGCCAGATATCGTAGGCAATATAATGGCCCCCAAAGACATCCAAGTCCTAATCCCTTGAACTTTTGTGTACTTATTATGTTACGTGACAAAAGGGAATTCAGGTTGTACATGCAATTAAAGTTACTAATCAGCTGACCCTGAGATGGAGAGATTACCCTGAATTATCTTGATGGGCCCAATCTAATAACATGAGTCCTTAAAAGCAGGAGAGGAACAGACAGAAAAGAGGCTCATAGGGATGCGATGTGAAAAAGACTTGATCTGCTATTGTTTATGTTTCAGATGGAGGACGGGGACACAAGCCAATGAATGCAAGTGGCCTCTAGAAGTTGGAAAAGGCAGATTCTTCCTCAGGCTTCCAGAAAGGAACACAATCCTGTAGACACCTCAGTCTTAACCCAGGGAAGTCCACGTTGGACTTCTGATCTATAGAACTGTAAGACAATGAATTTGTTTTAAGCCATCAAGTTCTTGTTAATTTGCTATAGCAACAATAGAAAACAAATACACCAGTGTATTCTAATTACTAAATTGAAATTATGTTTGTGATTTAAGGTGACCATAGGACTCTTCTATCCTGTGGGAGTGAAAAGAAAAGCTAGGATTTTCATCCAAGAAAGGAAAAGACCAAATCCATAAAGTTTAAAGGTGCAATGAAGAACAACAGTAAATTTAGGTTGTGAACATACCATGAATAATTATTGTTCAATCTGCTAGTTAATAATAAATGTGCTTTCATTAATTTCTTAATTCATTTAGGCTAAAGTTAGCTTGAATTTGGTTTTGTTATTTATAACCAAACAGTTTTAATGACTAAAAACTGTTAAGGATAATTATCTTAACAACAGGTACAAATGGCCTCAGGCAAGGCTGTTGAACACCATAGTCCTAGAATAGGAACAGTACTAGGGCTTCTTTTTTTTTTTAACCAGAAGAAATCATAAAACATGCTGTAAAAGAACACCTCCTTTCATCCTTAACAAAAGTGTCAAGAAAGTCAACACTATTTTATACACTGAGAACTGAGGCTCAAAAAAGTTAAGTAACTTTATCAAGGTCATAAGTGATGGAACTGACATTCAAATCCCAGTCTTTCTGATATCAGAGCCCTATTATAGCATTCATTCACTCAGCAAATGTTTACTGATTAATTACTATGTACCCGACACTGTGATATCTAGCTTGCTCACATTTAATAAGGCCTCGTTTTGTACCAAGTAATTTACATATATTAATTCATGTAATCTTTGTTCTATTATTCTAATTGTACTAATTATGGTGTCCATTTTACAGATGACACCCAGAAAGGATAAGAAGCTTGCCTGAAAAAAAAAAAAAAGAAGCTTGCCTGAGATTTTGCAAATGACAGAGCCAGGATTCAAACCAGCCAGTGTGGTTCTTAGTGACTCAGCCATTTATCTCTGCTGCTGCCTGTCCTAGGTGCTGAATATCTAGATGAAGTCTTCTCTCACAAAGGTATATCCTTGTTGGAGAAACAGATGAGAACAAAGCAAACAAACAAACAAATACTCATTGTAATAGGGTAACGTAAGACAAGGGCAGCATGTGATGTGAAAGAATAACAAGATGTCAAAAGATTTTTAGGGAAATAACATTTAAAACAGAGAGATAGGGGCTTCCCTGGTGGCGCAGTGGTTGAGAATCCGCCTGCCAATGCAGGGGACACGGGTTCGAGCCCTGGTCCGGGAAGATCCCACATGCCGCGGAGCAACTAGGCCCGTGAGCCACAACTACTGAGCCTGCGCGTCTGGAGCCTGTGCTCCGCAACAAGAGAGGCCACGATAGTGAGAGGCCCGCGCACCCCGCTTGCCGCAACTAGAGAAAGCCCTCGCACAGAAACGAAGACCCAACACAGCCAAAAATAAATAAATTAATTAATTAACAAAACAAACAAACAAAAAAACAGAGAGAGAAAATGTGAGGAGCCAGCCATAGGAATGTTTGCAGGGTAGGGTGGGGAGCATACTGGGCAGTACGAGAGAGAGCCTAGAGACAGAAGAGAACTCGGCCCTTCCTTTTAATTGAAGGAAGGCCACTCTGCCTGAAGCAAAGGCTTAGTTAAACAGGATTAAACAATGAGAACTGCAGCGCGAAATGGATAGATTTAATATTGGTTTTATGGTTCTTCATTACTTGAAATAAAATTTCCCCACAAAATTAATAATAAGAATTATTAATCAAAAAATCTTATTTTCAAGATGAATTATGCATGTCTAATAAAAGAAATCAACTGTCTTCCATTTATCTTTGTTGGAGGAAAATCATTGTTATTTGGTCCCATAAGCGACCAAAGCACAGACATTACTGAGTGGTTCCTATTCCTGTTGCAGATCCAAAGGCCTCTATTGCATAAATAACAACGGTAGTTCACAAAGTCAATTCACTCTTAATTTACTGATTATCCGGTCAGTTTTAGCTCATGGTAAATAAACTAAATTAACCTTATCAGTTTCGTTTTTGGTTATAAGTTAATTATGTTGATGCATGATACATAGGCTATTGCAAATATCTACAGATGGATATGATAACCCTTAACAAAATAATTCAGAAAGAGATCAGTCATATCCTCTCATACATTTGGAATGTGATATATTGCATATTTCAAAAGCTTGCTTTATTTAATTATATTTAGACATACTACTTAAATTCATAGCCAAAATCAGAATGTTGCTCAGAAATTTTGTGGAAAGGAATGAATTATCATAATATTCTTTTGTTTTTAATGGTATACACTTAGAGTGCCTTCTTCACGTGAATTCATTAAAGATAAAACCAAATACTAATCCCTTATAATAACTAATATTTAATAAATTAAAATATTGAATTCCCTACATAGAAACTTTTTCCAGTTATAATTTTAATGTAATAGATATTGCAAATAAATGATGTATCACAAAACAAAATTATATGCAATTACAATCATAAAAAAGAGTAAGAAATAATTAGTTTATGAAACTCAATCTGACTAATAATTCACTTAAATTGGTATGTGATGACTCCCCTCTATCTCTGATCCCCAAGAATAATGGAAGGTGTAAAACATGGAAAAATGAATCCACCTGGCTTATAGAACATGCTAAGAATCAGTAAATTTTTAAATTATATTAACTGAACTTCAAGTTTATTTTACAGAAATCACCAAATATGTACTGGCCTCCTCAAAGATTGAAAAAAAAAAAATTCAAAAAAGGCAGGTTCTAAAATGATATTGCAAAAAGAATAATTTGGGTTACAGAGAAAATCTTATCAATTTTCTTTCCTGATGATAAAGAAGAACAAAGGCATGTGAGAATGGGATTGTTCTTATATTTACTAGATGGACATACTATTGGTTAAAGACGATGTTAATGTATCATTTCATTTTTCCAAAGTAATACGTATAAAATCTGTTCACTAATACGTTCCTAGGTGTTAAAGATTTCTGAAACAATCTATGTTTTAAAATATTGGAATAATATATGTTGGTGTATATTTGGGTTCGATGGTCTTTTGTAAATTTGCCCTCTAGGAATACTGCAGCCTTATATACCAGCAAGAAATATAAAGAATTTGCTGAACAAGAATTTGGGTTGGCAGAGAATCCTTCAAATTAAACATTTTAATTAGGGTCTCTCAATGATAAAAACTATAAGGAATTTTTTTTTTTTTTTTTTTAAGGAAAAGGAGTTGTATTTTCTCTGTTTTTACACACACACACAGAAGAGAGAAAACCGAGACACTTGAGAAGAGCAAACCTAGTTTTAAATTACACCCACTTTCATGGCAGTAAATTCTTCCAAAAGTATGCATTTATAAAGATACAAACTAATCTTTTACATCCTCTTAACAGCTTTAGCAGAAATTACTTTCATAAAGTACACATATTTGTTATAATCAAGTGAAAAGACAGGGACACAGGAATTCTGTGTGAGTGTTTTTCACTTTCTTTTTTTGTCCTATTATTTGGAAAAAATTCTGTCTTTCCACTGTAAATAGATCAAGAAAATAAATACTAAATACTTTTGATAAAGAAACAGGGACTAAAATTAAATTGCCAGCAAAACAAAATAAGAGAGTCCACATTGTACATTCTTCAACCATGCAGACCATCAATTCTCTCCCCATATCTTCAAAGTGCCCCCAGTCATACCCTTGGTTGAGCATCTGAGAACAAGATGCACCATCCACACCTCCCTGCCTTTGCACCTATACTACCCTGCACCGAAGATACACCTACACCTGCCACAGATAAATATATCCACAGACACATGATACACCACATATCAGGTCACTCCTCTGAGCCGCTTTTCTCTGGCATCCTCCCTCATCCCTGACCCCAGCGCCTGTCTGGGGCTGTATGTTCCTCTCACGGTGATGCAGTTCATCTGTGGGCAGGAGTTACAAATGTCTGTGCAGGAGCCAGAGCAGCCCTGGCGAACTTTATATTTGGCCCAGAAGGTGTTGTTTTCCTTTTAAACTGGTCCAATATTTTTATTACGTGATCTACCATAAAATTCCAGATTTCCAACTTTGCTGGAGAAAAAAATGATCTGCCACATTTTCGCACACAGAAATACTTTGGATCAGAGCAGCTCCCATGCAATAGGCAAGACCTGTCAGGTTCACCACCCTCCCCATCTCCCCTGGGTCTATCAGCTTTCACATAGTGTTATATTTACAGTGTGTGTGTGTGTGTGTGTGTGTGTGTGTGTGTGTGTGTGTGCGCGCGCGCGCGCACACACCCATTTTTATCATGGAGAACTATTTCTCTGTACCTAGTCCACTCATCTTATTTTTGTCAACGTAGCCTGTATATTATTTGACTTTGATACCCACCCCCACCCCGAGGTTGTGGGAACATGAACATCACAGAAACTTTAAATACATACATCATGTATTACTACCATTACCTTCATTATTGCAACCAGTTTTAACCATGACTTCATTACTTCACTTCAAACTCATTTTCAGTGCAACCAAAAATACCTATTTATCCCCTCCCCAGCTGTTCTTCTTCTGTTTAATGCGTTAAACATGTGATGACCAAAATAGAGGCTGTCAGAACGTAAAGCTATTGATAATTCTCAATCCGGTTAATAAATCCATATACAAAGAAATTAGTGTAAATAGTATCCCACGTTCTTACCTTCCTTCCAGATAATTGGCTCCCCGCCCAGGATTGAACACAGAAAGCGCAGAGAAGCACCAGAAGTTCTAGCATAAGCTTCTGGAGTCAGCTTACAACCACAGGGTCCTCTGGGAATTTAGAATTTGGTATAATTGCCTGAAACTCCTCCAGGCCTAACTAGGCTTGATTTCAGTGACTAGTGGTTCATTTGCTCAATCTGTCTGATAGCTCACCAGGGAAAAACAGGCTTTTCATCACTTGTTAAATGAGAAATGTTACATTTTTTAAAAATGTAATCAAACTTTCTCCAGTCTCTGTGAAAGGTACAGAAGAGAGCATGTATTTCTGTTTAAACACTAATGAAAAGAAGAGCAAATGTTACCCGATCATCTACTATATGCCAAGTGCTGAACTAGGTGATAGACATTTTTTGTATTATATTGCTCCACCTTGAGCTAGGTATTATTGTTCAAGTAAAGGTGAAACAGTGCCTAGTGTAATAGGATTAGTAACTTGAAAGTCTGGGATGCAAACCCACATAGGTTCAATGCGAAGTATGTTCTGATTTTACCAAGCTATGCTGTGCCT
Source organism: Eschrichtius robustus (assembly GCF_028021215.1). Taxonomy (NCBI): domain Eukaryota; kingdom Metazoa; phylum Chordata; class Mammalia; order Artiodactyla; family Eschrichtiidae; genus Eschrichtius; species Eschrichtius robustus. Next base: position 54,550,195 of record NC_090829.1, on the reverse strand, counting down.
TCTCCCAAGCATTAAAGCCTTCTCACCCCCAGTCTCCTTAGGGGAGTGGGGCCTTAGTTAATGAGCAAATGGGCCATAAATCAGTAGCTGATGAGAAACCTGGAAAGCAGAATCATACTGGAAAGCACCTGAGGATGTTTACCTGGGGAAGAGAAGAAAAAAGGCCTAACTGCTGTTTATGAATATTTGAGGGATGAATCAATTGTTTGGGGGCTTAAAGTTCATGCAATTTGGAAAGAGGGGCTTTCTATGAAAATTAATACAAAATAACGAATTCAAAATTAGTTGTTAAAGAGAATATTTAGAATGACAAAAATTTTCAAATTTTAAAAATGTGAACATGTACCACATTTATTTAAAAATCCAGAAAAATAATATAATACTATTTATTATTCATTAACTGTATGGCACACCTTTATAGCACTCTTTTCCCTGTTATTTTTTGCTCTGTGTTCTTGATTGCCTCTTTAATCACTTTATGGCAAAGATTTTGTAATATCTTCTACAGAGAGAATAGAGAGAAAATTAGCTTTTTTGGCATGGTTGATTGAAATTTGTTTTTTTTTTTTTTAAAAACAGCCCAGGTGAGTGGTTGTTTTTTTTGTTTTTGTTTTTTTAATTAATTAATTTATTTATTTTTTTGGCTGTGTTGGGTCTTCGTTTCTGTGCGAGGGCTTTCTCCAGTTGCGGCGAGCGGGGGCCACTCTTCATTGCGGTGCGCGGGCCTCTCACTATCGCGGCCTCTCTTGTTGCGGAGCACAGGCTCCAGACGCACAGGCTCAGTAGTTGTGGCTCACGGGCCCAGTTGCTCCGCGGCATGTGGGATCTTCCCAGACCAGGGCTCGAACCCGTGTCCCCTGCATTAGCAGGCAGATTCTCAACCACTGCGCCACCAGGGAAGCCCTGAAATTTGTTTTTTATTAATGATATTTTAGAAAGGTTTCTATCAGTTTCACAAGTCATTATTGAAAATACTGTATAAATGTTTAGGTTTGTTAGCAAATTAGGGAAAACCTCTATCAAGTTTCTTTCACTTATGAGCTGTCACAGGTGAACTCAGTGTTTATATATAGTACTGCTACAATTTTATACACTACAATTACAAGAATTCTGAAGAATTCTATTCTGTGCAATTCCCATAGAAAACAATATATGGTGTTTATAATTGTATATGCTCCATTATAGAGTATAGTCCTGAGAATAGAAAATGTAGCTAGAGAAGCTTCCATTGAACAATTTTACACACCTGATGATTAGACAAATCTTGATCAGCTAGCTTCTGACTCCATACATTCAAGCATCCACTACCCACATACTTCTGGCTTGTGACATCTTAGGATGTACTCATATTATGAATGGCATGACCTCTGAGTCATCTCAGAGTTATGAGCTCTGGCCATACATCTTTGTGTCCTAACAGAGTAAGCAGTAGCAATTTTCTAGAAACCATTCCTATGTATTGGAATGGTTAGTGATAACTTAGATATACATGAGAATTACTGCAAGCCCCATAAAAATCTCCCCCTAAACCCAAACTAAGTGTATTCCCAACTGAAGCTCCCCGTAATCAGTTCCAAAACTGCCCCAGCTCCTCTGACACCACGTGACATGAGAGGAAATGTAATGGAGAAGTTGGAGTGGGAAGAGAGAGTTGTCCTAATTGACTGTGCTTAAAATATCCTATTTTTGCTAATCTGAAATACATATGGCCTTCAGAACTATTTCTGGGGCCCCTCCCAGGGTTTTGGAAGTGGTTCATGCACATGCGGGGCTTGAAGCTTAAGCTTTATTGATTTCACAGTAAATCTGCCTCTGTTGGAGGGTTACTGTGTGGATGAGGGACACCTGTGTTTTGTGCTTTTCTGTAGCACATGGGACTATATAGCTTGGGACAAAAATTATAGGCAAGAGGTTTCTGGTTCCATCTTAGAAAGAAATTACTAACAAAAAGAGGTGTCCAACAATATAATGGGCTGCATCAAAAAGTTGAGAACTCCTGTTACTGAAACTAGTTCAACTGAAAAGTGCTATAATATCTGGAAGGGATGTTCCGAATGAGAGGTCAGGTCTGGAATCCATGCATGATCCTTACAACGATAAGTCACTGTGATATTTAGCTTTGACACACTAGCTCCTTTTTGCTTACTGTTTATAAGAATTTGGTTGAAAAAAAGAAAGCCAGTACCAAGAACAAATGTCTAATAGAATCAAGAAATTCAGTTATTCAAAGAAATTCAAAATCTTATGTTGAACTGCATTCTTTCTTCTCCTTAATTCAGTGGCTCTTTTAAGAAACAAAGAAAAAATAGAAAAAGACTTTTTTGCAAAATAAAATCTTAAAAGAAAAGCAGATGGGAATGGGGCTGCTTAATTTGAAGCAAGGAGTGGAAGACAAAGAAGTTACCTTTGCTCCCTTCTCTTCCCCGTCACCCTGCAGTGACCCTCTTGGACTCCAACAGAATTTAGAATTTAGGGTTTCATGAAAGTCAATGTTCTATCCCATAGACCAAGGGCCTCCTCATGAATCTGTACTATCCATGTGAATTTCTCTATCTGAAACATGTTTATAGTAAAACTTAAAGCAAAGGGACTTTTGTGAAACATCTCACCAGGGTTTCTTAAGCTGGAACATGCATGTTCCAGGGGTCACAGGTAAAGAAAGGAAATAACAGGACCTGCAAGATAAAAGTGGCATGGCTTCCTGGTATATCTGTTTTACTTGATGTTAAGTATATGCAATGATATTTTTATATTCAAATAAATACAACAACAAACACAATGTAATAGTTACAGAATTTTTGAAGATAAAATACATAACTTCAAAGAAAAGTCCAGCTGGCCACAGGCAATTGCTGTTAGGACACCAGGGCCTGCACAGAGAGGTATGTGTTTCATTCATGTCTGCAGTTAGGAGTATTTCAGGGAGAAGCCCTGCATTCAGCTAATAGTTCAGAATTGGGCTTGAAAGCTGGAGACATGGCTCCTAATCTCTGCTCCAGAGTGTCTGACCATCTTAAAGTCAGAGGAAATGGCACCTGTCTCCCGTACTTGGCTGCAAAGATAAAAATCAATCCAAGTGATTTTTATGAAACAACTTCAGAGTCCTTAGCATTTCAAAGGACACTATGGGGAAAAGATGTAAAATGGAGCACACAGTCTGTTTCCTTTAAGAGCCTGCAACCTGGTACTGACAACAGAGACCAATCGATGACTAATCCGAAATGGTTATCAGATGAAGGAAGCCCAGGCAGCTTCATTTTGAAGAGCCAATTGCAATCATGAACTTTCTGGGGAATAAAGTTACTATAGAAATATATGGAACTGTTTTTATCACTGATAGTGAACATGTAGCTACCTGCAATCTGAAGAAAACAAGCTTCCTGATAAGACTATTTTAAAAAGATAAAAATGCATGAGAGCTAGGAAATAATTCTAAAATGCTGATTGACAATGGAGGTAAACTGGGGGGTTATAAGAAGCTAAAAGCTAGGCTCGTAAAATTAAAATCCTAAATGCATTACTCTAAGGAAGGTGATAAAACATTTCTAATCCTCTTTAGAAAGTATTTGTTTTTAATTTTGTTGCTATGTACTCATATTGACTTTTACTTTCAAGAGCTTTTGATAAGGATTGCATTATCATATTTTCATATAAGTTGTTTGCAGGAATATTTTGCTGAGTACCCTGTAACAAAATAACCAACTAAGTAATTCTAAGATTTATTAAGATTATAGGTGATTTTGTCATTTTATTTGATTCCTGTGGATTATCCAGTCAGTCAATTTGTTTCCCTTTTTTCTGGATGTCTGTTTGCTATCTCTAACACTTCTACTAAGGGAAATCAAAAAAAAAAAAAAAGCTGAAGTCAAATTTATCAGCTTTAAGTTGGTGCTTTTGTAAAATGTCCACTGACTAAATGCATGGACTAAAATAATATTACCACATTTTGCATTATCCATGATGGTTTTCTCCTCAGAGATATAAAGAGCCTTGGGATATTCCAAGGTATGGTTTGCTACTAGGTCACTTAATACCCTGATGCACTGCTAATCACTGACCTGGTTTCAGAAATTCCAGTGCTGGCTTGCAGCAACAAATACTATAAAATGTAAGCACAGAACTGTTAGGGCTAGGAGAAAAGCAGCTTGAATAAGACAAAATCAGGAAGGTCCTAATAAATAGTGGTTAAAAGCAAGTTTGGGAATCTAACATAAGTGGATTAGAAATCAAATTCTGCTGCTTGGGATACCATAGGGTGACCTTGGGCAACTTACGAGTCTCAGTGTCCTTCTTGGTAATACCATATCTCAGATTATTAAAGGAATGATTGAGTGTGTAGGTGTATTCCATTTACACACATATATATGTGTGTAAATGGAATAATAATCTTCAGGATAATATTATATATAAGTATTTTCACATGTGTGTATGTATCTACAGGAAAATACTTTGGAAGTGAAATTTCTGGATAAAAAATATATGCATTTGTATTTTTTATAATGCCCTCCATTGAGGTTATAACAATTTATATTCCTACCATCAATGTATGAGTGCTTATTTCCCCAAACCCTTACCAACATAGATATCATAAACTTTAAAATATTCATCAGTCTTATAGGTGAAAAAGGTGTCTTTCTGAGGTTTAATTTGTACTTTTCTAATTATAAGTGAAGTTGGTCATCTTTTAGTATGATCAACGTATATATGTACATATATATACATATATGGAGAGAGAGAGATTTTATCTATCTATCTACCATCTATCTATATTACTGAGGTGCACATACTATTCTATATAGTAAAGGCATATATTATCTACAATCTATGGGAATATATTTTGCTATGAATAGGATAATTAATAGGTCCAATGTTTGTTTTAATAATTTAAGGGTCTAAATATCTGTTTGGGTTGACTGGTAAAATCATATGTTGAAGTCCTAACCCTCAGTACCTCAGAATATGACCACATTTGGAGATAGGGTCTTTATAGAGGTAATTAAATTAAAATGAGGTTATTAATGTGGGCCCTAATCCAATACGACTAATGTCCTTGTAAAAAGAGTAAGTTTGGACACAGACTTCCCTTTCTAGATGAAGAACTGAAGCTCAGATTATGTAAATACTGTGACCAGGGCAAATTCAGTGGTTGGTGACTGAGCCAGGACTAAAAACAGCCCAATTATTCTCCCCTCAGCTCTAGTGCTGACTTTAATGAAATTATTGGGTTTCAAAACCACTGTTAGAGAACTTAGGGAGTTTTTCTTACTATAGTATTTTAAAGGTAGTAGAAAATATTCTGGAAAATCTTTCTCATTATTTAGAAGCATTCTAAAAAGACAGAAAAACATAACTGTAACACAACTTTTTATACGAGTGAGGGTATGGGCTGAATTGTGTCCCCCAAAATTATGTTGAAGACTTAACCACCAGAATCTCAGAATGTGACCTTATTTGGAGATAGGGTCTTTCCTTTCAAAAGTATTTAGTTTAAAATGGGGTTATTAGGGTGAGCCCTAATCCAATATCAATGGTATTCTTATAAAAAGAGGAAATTTGAACACAGACACAGATAGAGGGAAGACTATGTAAAGACACAGGGAGAAGACAGCCATCTGCAAGCCAAGGACAGAGACGTGGAACAGAACTTTCCCTCATGGTCCTCAGAAGGAACCAACCCTGCTGACCATCTTGATCTGAGACTTCTAGCCTCCAGAACTTGAGAAAATAATTTTCTGTTGTTTAAGCCACACAGTCTGTGGTACTTTGTTACAGCATCCCTAGCAAACTAATACATTGTCTAAACTGACATCCTTGCTAAATGGATGGGCACTTACTTCTGTAAAGAGGTGAGCCCAAGGATGTCGTAAAACTAGGGTCAAGACTCTTAAAATAGTTTGGTTCCCTTCCTGCATAAGCCAAAGAAAACTCAATTTTGTATTTTTTATCTACTAATGACAAATTATACGAAACATACCCAATGTGTGGTAGAAACACATGTTATGTCATAGGACATGTCGACCTTGTTTTGGCCTGTATAATTATTGAAGCTGGAGTTACCAGACATTTATCTAAGGCACAAAATATTATGAATAATGTACCCATAGGCCATCTCTTTGTGAGAAACATAGCTTTGCAGTCAAAGTTCCAGGATGAATTAATTGCAAAATATACTCTAAGTAATGGAAAGAGCTGACTGGCCATATGGTATAGTTATATAAAAGCCAATTACATTTTGGAAGATATCTGCCAAAAACTACTTTTGTTTCAGAATAGCTGTTATTAAAGAATTATTTCTGACAGTAGTAGTTAAACTGGACATGATTATTACAGCAATCCCTAGACACACACACACACACACACACACACACACACACACCCCAAAGCATAGGAGGACAAGTATCTCTTGCATATTTATGGTAGATGAAAACACTCTTAATAAGGTTCATTTTGAGCTCCCAAATGAACTTGTTGGAATTGTCGTCCAAATGAAATAAAAACCCCAAAAAGAACAGAAGATTCAAGTTCTAACTGAAGTGTTGGGAATGCTCCCCTCAGGGAACTTTAAATGAATTTGTGCTGTTTGGGAGTAGTGGAATCAATAGAAAAGCCTAGTATCTTTTGATCTCACTTCACAAAATGGCTTTTAATTGTTCCAGTAAGATGGCCTAAAAAAGACAAAATTGTAGGATTCCATATATAAAAATTATGCAAAAAATACATGCTTAAAGTTTTCCCAGTCCTCAAATATTTACCTAGGCTGATAGTTTTCAGCCTTCTGTACCCACAACATTCACATTTTGATTAAACTTCTATAAGAAATAGTTCTTATTACAATGCAGTACATTGGGGTGGGGATGGCGGGGAGGGGCATACGCTATGCTTTCACATATTAGACACTAAATATCTGTTGAAGAAATATTTAATACTATATACTTAACGTAAAAGTCTGAGAGCTTAAATATATATTATTTTCTACTTTACTTTTTGAAAACAATGAGGGTACTAACTATGGGGATAGGTAAGTTATTTTGGCCAGTAATAACATCCAGAGAGAGAGACTCAGAAAAATAAATAATTTTATAAAATTAGTAGAGAGGTTCAAGAAATATCAACTAACTTATACACTACTTAAGTATTATCTATCTACCCTCATGTAGTCTTTATTGTGATACAAAATGTCAATCTATTTCCCAATGATTCTTTTGTAAGTTATGTATCATGTCACTTCCTTGAATATGATGCTGTGAAAATATTTTGTATAAACTGACTCATTGCAAAGGCTTCACTGAAAATTCTTGGCACCTTTATAAGCATTTGGTCACTGTAGAAAGGCCAATGCTCATCAAAGCTTTTACTGTGCTATTGTAAAGTAAAATTGGTGGAATATGAACATATTAATAATTTAAGGAAGATAGATCCCTAGGTTCTTGCCATAGTATTTTAAGCTGCATCCTAGTATGCTGGACAGAAATTTCATTGATTATACATATAAATTGTGTTGCTTTCACACAACATGGTTCTTTTTAATAGAAGCTGCTGCTACTATATTCTAACAACCAAAAAGAATACTACAGTCCAGGACATTTTCAGCGCAAATGGAGACTATATATATCCCTAGTACCATTTCCATATCTGACTACATGCCATATTGCCTGTTTTGATTTCTTACTTGCTTCAGGTTTACAATACAGATTTTAGTAGGTTTTAAAAAATTTCCATGCAAAATATTTATTTATTTACTTATTTAATACTCATTCAACTTTTCAAAATCACTGGGGACTCATTACGTAGTTGCAACAAAACAAAATAGGATACATAATTGGTCAATATACATGAGAAAAGGTTTACAGAAAGCTGTAGTTGTAAAATTATACTTTTAAATGTGATTTTAAAATCTATTTCATAACACAAGCTAAAGGTCTCAAAGTTTGGATGGACTACATAAACATAGATAAATACATACAAACACACATACACAGATACACACACAGTCACTCCTACATCACTGCTACCACACACACAACATTTTTTTACTTTTTAAAATGAATATAATTTTGGAAAGCAGATTATTAAAGCTTTCTCTAAAGCAAATCCTGGTTTTCCACCATATTCCATTAAATAAGCAGAGATGCTTCTTCACAGGAGAAAATAATATACCAAGTAGAAATGTGTAACAATAAAGGTACCAGAAGTGATGGCCAGGATCCTGGAAGGCTAGGAGTTTCAGCAAAGCTCAACTAATTTATCATGCCTGTTAAATAAGGGTAGTTGTTCTACTGACTTTCGTTTGCAGCATTTTCTCAATTCTATGACACAATATATATTGAATACACTATCTAGCTCACATATTTTCATAAATAGGAATGTTCTAAAATTCTTTAAAGTCTACTAAGAAGTAGACTGCCAGTTTTGCCTTCTTTTTCTCTTTTGCTTCATTTGACCATTCGCGTCTCTGCGTATTATATTCGCAGAACTGAATAGCCATAGAACACCATGAGATGAAGTGTTGAGTCAGATACAGTGAGGCCTTGTTTAATGATTTTTTTGACACTTAATTTTCATATTGTAGAGAATGAATTCACAGTCTATTTTGTTATTTCATAAGTGTTAACTCCTCTAATGAATTTATGTTAAGGGGTACCTGTGCATGGGAATTTTAATTTGTATGGGTTTTATTAATACTTAGAAGATTCAAAACATCAAATTATTCATTTGTCATTAATATGTTTCACAATCCTAAAACAACACTGCAAATTTCAAGTAAATCTTATTTCTTTTTAAGGATTATGCACCAATATAAAAATTCAAAAGCCAGATGATTTTAGTGGACAAAATATAAAATTCCATGCCTTAGATGAAACCACATGGTAACTTAGTTTGGGCTTCATATTAGTGGTAAATTCCACTGCTGCCACTGTATGTGTGTGTGTGTGTGTGTGTGTGTGTGTGTGTGTGTATAAAACAATGAAAATAAAAGAGATAAACAAAGTATTATTTTGAACTTTAAGGCTATATAGAAATTTAACTCGCCTTTCTTTTCAGATTTATTTTAATTGAGGGTATCTTTATGAGAATGTTTCAAATCTCACTAATTACGTAGAGTCTAGCTAAAAAGGAAACATAAAGTAAGGCCCAATATTAAAAATAATATGCAAAAGAGAATGAGGAAAAGAAAGGAATAAAGTTTTTTATCGTTAAAATCTGTTCTGGGGCTTCCCTGGTTGCACAGTGGATGAGAATCTGCCTGCCAATGCAGGGGACACGGGTTCGAGCCCCAGTCTGGGAAGATCCCACATGCCGCGGAGCAACTAAGCCTGTGTGTCACAACTACTGAGCCTGCGCATCTGGAGCCTGTGCTCCGCAACAAGAGAGGCCGCGATAGTGAGAGGCCCGCGCACCGCGATGAAGAGTGGCCCCCTCTTGCTGCAACTAGAGAAAGCCCTCGCACAGAAACGAAGACCTAACACAGCCAAAAATAAAAATAAATTAAAAAAAAAATCTGTTCTATTCATATCTACTTCTAGTATTTGGACTATTTATATATACTTGCAAGCTACAGATTCATGGCAAAAGACTTCCTGAAGCTATCATCATGGCCACATGTCAAACAAGCAAATTAAAAGAAAAAATACATACAGGGAAAAAACAAAACATAAGAAGAATATTTTAGCACAAATTAAATTCTGCATCCAGTGGATGCTGTATCTGATAAAATGGGGTAGCCATTATCCTTACGCTTCAACTCGGACACAGATGAGTGTATTGTATGGGCAAGAACCAGAACCTATTGCTAACAAATGTAAGTTCTATCCAATAGAGTTATCGGTGTTATTTCACTTCAATGTGCAATTTCGGTATACATTTTTGTTAACTAGAAGCAAATGATGAATATTTCAAAGGAAGATTATTATGGTATTCATGCAGGAAAAAAAATAGGGTAGTAAAAATGCTGATGTAAGAGATAGGTTCATATTCAATTAAAGTGGCACTTCATAAAGACCTATTATGTGAACTAACATTTCAAATCCTCTAAAGGCTGAAACACTAAAACACACAAGCACATTCCTAATAAATGAATTCTTAATGAAGAGTACTGTATCCATACTCTGGACTTAGAACACTCAAGCTCAATTTCAAGTTTTCTCATTTATCTTGTGACTGAGTAAAATCACTGATTACTTTTGTGTCTGTTCCCTAGTCTATAATTGGAAATAATGATGCTTATCCTGTCTTGTTTACCAAATGGCTGTAAGAACACATAACCTTACCTGCTCATATTATGTCTGAGAAAATGTACTATAAACTGTAATGCAGAATAAAAGGACTATGTAAATTAGCTATAGTCAAATCAGTAGGAAGATATTTGGATATATATTTGGCTTGAAAAAAAAAGACTGGTATGTTTCTGAAAATTCTATCCCCACACAAAAACCTGAGAAAGCGATGAAGTACAGTGGAAAGTATAGGGCTATGGAATCAGACAATCCTAGTTTTGGATCCCGTTTTCAGGCAACCATTGTCTATGCAACTAGAAAAATCTCAGTTTTGCTCTCCGTAAAATGGGGATAATAGTATTTTCCATGCAGAATTTGCTGGGTTGTTAAATCTGTGATCCATCATCAAGGAAAGACTTGTTTGATTCTTTTGGAATCAGAAAAGATTCTAATTCTTGGTGTCAAAAAAAATCATATTGGACTAATTTCTCATACCATATTCAAAAATAAACTCAAAATGGATAAAATATTTAGATGTAAGACCTGAAACCATAAAACTTCTAGAAGAAAACATAAGCAGTATGCATTTGATACTGGTCTTAGCAATATTTTTGGGATGTATCCCCTCAGGCAATGGAAACAAAAGCAAAAATAAACAAACGGGACTAAATCAAACTAAAAAGTTTATACACAGTGAAGGAAACTATCAGCAACCAAAAAGGCCACCTACTGAATGGGAGAAGATATTCACAAATGATATATCTTATAAGGAATTAATATCCAAAATATACAAAGAACTCATAGAAACTCAACATCAATAAAATCAAACAACTCAATTAAAAAATGGGCAGAGGTCCTGAATAGATATTTTTCCAAAGAAAACATACAGATGGCCAACAGACACATGAAAATATGCTCAACATCACTAATCGTCAGGAAAATGAAAATCAAACCCACAATGAGATATCACTTCACAACTATTAGAATAGCTATTAACAAAAAGACAACAAATAACAAGTGTTGGCGAAGATGTGGAGAAATGAGAAGCCTTGTTTACTATTGATGGGAATGTAAATTGGTGTAGCCAGTATGGAAAACAGTATGAAGTTTCCTCAAAAAATTAAAAATAGAACTATCATACAATCTAGCAATTCCACTCCCAGGTATTTATCTGAAGAAAACAAAAACTCTAATTCAAAAAGATATATGTACCCCAATGTCACTGCAGCATTATTTACAATAGCCAAGATATGGATACAACTTAAGTGCCCTTTGATAGATGAATGGATAAAGATGTGGTGTATACACAGACACACACACACACAATGGAATGTTAGTCATGATCAAGAATTAAATATTGCCATTTTTGACAACATGGATGAACCTATAGGATATTATGTTAAGGGAAATAAGTCAGACAGAGAAAGATAAATGCCATATGATTTCATTTATATATGGAATCTAGAAAACAAGACAAATGAACAAACATAACAAAACAGAAACAGATTCATAGATACAGAGAACATAAAGGTGGTTGCCAGAAAGGAGTGGCATGGGGGAACAAGAAAAGTAGGTGAAGAAGATTAGGAGGTACAAACTTCCAGTTACAAAATAAATGAGTCACAAGTATGAAATGTACAGTGTGGGGTAACAAGACTTACTGTGGTGATCATTTTGTAATGTATAGCAATATTGAATCACTGTGTTGTGTATCAGGAACTAACATAGTATTGTAGCTCAGTTATACTTCAACAAACAAATAAATTTACAGAAAAAGAGATCAGATTTGTAGTTACCAGAAGCAGAGGTGGAGGGAGGGGAACTGGAAGAATGTGGTTAAAAGGTATAAACTTCCAGTTATAAGTAAGTATGAGGGATGTAATGTACAACATGATTAATATAATTTACACTGCTGTGTGTTATACACGAAAGTTGTTGAGAGAGTAAGCCCTACAAGTCCTCATCACAAGGAAAAAATCTGGTCTTCTTTTTCGTTTATTTTTTATCTATATGAGATGATGGATAGTCATTAAACTTACTGTGGTAACCATTTCATGATGCATGTAAGTCAAATCATTATCCTGTATACCTTAAACTTATACAGTGTTGGAAGAAAAAAATTAAAATATTTAGATTAAAAAAAAAAAAGAAAGGAGTTGTGGTCTCCACTCCTGAGAGGGCTGTTAGGAAACAGCTTTCAGCTGTCAGTCCCTTCAAAGGTCAGACTTAGAGGCAGAGACTCACTGGCCCACAGTGATATCCTGGGTGTCCCACATCGAATGACTGACTTACATGGAAAAAAAAGTTCGCCCCTCTAGGCCCGACTCAGGAAAACTCTCACGGGTCATTCTAGCTCCAGATCTTCCTGTGGTGCTGGCGAAGACTGTCATTGGGACTATGGAGTAGTTTAACTCTGGCCCAATCCTGCTTCCTTTCCTGCCTTCCACAGGTATTGGTCCCAGGGCACACCATTCCAAACATCCTGTACCCTAAACTCTGTGTTAGAGTCAGCTTTGGGTGGAGGCCAACCTGTGACATAGGATTAGTGATGATATATAGAAAGGCCCTGATAAACCATTCATCATCAGATAAGTAAAGGCTGCTATGGTTATCCTCAAACAAGTAAACAATAAACTACACAGTGGTTAATAACTACTGCTGCTATGAAGGCAGGGAAGATACTGGTATATAATCAGAAACAAAGTTAGTTCAATCACTTTGATAATTAATAGGATAATTCAGGCCCAATATAGGTTATAGAGAACTAGGGTCATCAAATGGATAATTTAGGTCGAAATATACTTTTACATAAAATGCCTACACAACTGAAGCAGAATTTTTTTCTTGGATAGTTATGAATTATCTCATATTTTTACTTGTTTTCAAAATGTAAATATAGTCTAAGATGGCAAACTTTGATGAAATAATTCACTGGGTTCTCCAGTGGTATCTAAACAGTGGTCTTTATTTCTCACTGAGTTGATTATGCTTTTGTAACAAAATGCTTAAGGAAAATTAGTGAATAAAAAAATGCCACAATGGAAACTTGACAGAATAGAGTCAAACTGATACATAATAATTCCTGATATGTTAATATGAAATCTTATTACTGAAATAAGAAAAGACTTGATAGGCATCATCAGTTAATAAGATAGCATAAATAATGCTAAAAGTTTATGTTTTTATTCCAAGCTGTTCCAGGCAATGCTGGACAGTAATCAACAAGTCATGTTTAGACGTGCTACACTGAAACAAACTGACAAAAACTAGTTCATCACCATAATATTAGAGCAACTAAGTAATCCTTTGAGATATATCCTTTTTCTTACCATTATCTAAGATAGTAAAAACAGGAGAATTGTATATCTATGAAATACATGACATTCTTCAAATCTCATTTTGTCTAATCCTAGAATCATTAATGGGGTAGGAGGCAACTACTCTTGGTTTTACCTTTTCTAAATTTTCCCATTTTGACAGACAAAAAGATCCCACAAATTAATTACTAATAGATGTAGCTAACATTTATTGAGTCCTAATATGTGCCAGATGTTATGCTAAAATACTTTTTTGGATAATTTCATTTTAACCCTAACAAATACACTAGCAGGCAGGAACTCTGATTATTGCCTTCTTTACAAATTGAAAAAAAAAATGAAAAATAGAAAGATTAACTAATTGCCCAAATGGCATAGGCAGAAGTTGAACCTCTCATATATATAATTGGAGAATTTAAAACCTAAACCAAATTAGATGAGCATAGCATCTTGTTTAATCTTTACAATATGTAAATCTATTAAATATATTAATATGAATTAGTCTTATTATCAAATGAAAAAAGAGTAAATCCTTCTGGAAAGCAGGAATAGTTTAGAATTACCCATTCATACTCTTTTTATCCTATGAATTGTAGAGTTACTTTTTTTAAACAGTCCTAACAACCACATATGTTTTCCATTTTATTCCTTTCTTTAGTCTAATTCAGAGTCCACACCCTAAAATTTGTGTACAGCATTATATACAGAAGTCATGTATATCAAAATTTACCCATTGAGAAATTTTCAAGGGTAATCATGGATGATAAGCCATTTTCCCTCCCTCTCCCATATTCAGTAACATTTAATTACACTGTTTCCTATCTTGTACTTTATTTACAGCACTTATCACAATAAGTAATTATACATTTAGTTTCGGGTCATTTGTTTAATGTTTGTCTTACACAATACTGTAAACTTCATAAAAGAACAAACCCTGCTGGTTTTGTTTACATTGTATCCTCAACACTTGGCATGGCCTTGTACCAAGTAGAGGAACAATAATTATTGTTGAATGTAGGAATAAAAGTTAGAAAGGAAGGTGTTCACATTGTAACTTAGTTAAAATCAGCTCCTGAGTGATTGAGAATTCACTTTGCACATGATAAAGATCAATACATACATTATGATGTATTTTAAAAGAATACATTATACCTAATAAATGTGGATATAGACTTTGATGCTGAAAACTTACAGGAGAAAATTTTGAAAAGGTATGATCCCATCTTTGAAAATAGCAATTGAAATATTTTAAAATGTGGATAAAAATATTCTCAGATTAAATTATTAACTGGTGGCAAAGATATGAGTTTACAAAACTAATTTCAGCACTAATTTCTGAAATACCAATCACGATCCATTAACCAAGTTAGAGATGCCACAGTGTAGGTACAACTTTTTTGGTGGTCCCTTAAACGATCTTGATAAGGAACTCATTAAAAACATACTTTAAAATCATATTAATTCCAAAAGTTAATTAATGTAATATATCATATTAATAGAAAAAACCCAAAATTATATAATCATGTCAATAGACAAAGAAAAAGTATTTGATAAAATTCAATACCCTTTCATGATAAAAATTCGCAAAACACTATGAATGAATACAAAGGAATTTCCTCAACCTGATAAAGGGCATTTACAAATAAAACACAGCTAATATAACTTAATGGTATGGTAAAAAAAACCTAAATGATTTCCTCCTAATATCAGGAACAAGACAGAAATGTCCACTCTTTACTTTTATTCAGCATTGTACTGGAGGTTCTCAGGACTTCCCTGGTGGCACAGTGGTTAAGAATCTGCCTGCCAATGCAGGGGACATGGGTTCGATCCCTGGTCTGGGAAGATCCCACATGCCGCAGAGCAACTATGCCTGTGTGCCACAACTACTGAGCCTGAGCTCTAGAGCCCACAAGCCACAATTACTGAGCCCATGTGCCACAACTACTGAAGCCCGCGGGCCTAGAGCCTGTGCTCCACAAGAGAAGCCACCACAATGAGAAGCCTGCGCACCACAACAAAGAGTAACCTCCGCTTGCTGCAACTAGAGAAAGCCCATGCACAGCAATGAAGACCCAATGACGAAGACCCAACACAGCCATAAATAAATAAATTAATTAATTAATTAATTTTAAAAATTTTACTGGAGGTTCTAGACACAGCAATTACACAAGAACAAAAAATGTCCACCTAGAAAAGAAAGAAGTAAAACTATTTTTATTTGCAGGTGACATTATGTTGCATATAGAATATCCTAAGGAATCGACTAGAAAAACTATTAGGACTAATAAACTCAGCAAGATGGCAGGATACAAGATCAAATGTATAAAAATCAATTATATTTCTATATACTAACAATCAACTTTGTGAAAATGATATTAAGGAAACCATTGCATTTAAAATAGCATCAAAAAGGATAAAATACTTAGAAATAAACTTAACAAAAGAAGTGAAAATCTTATACACTGAAAACTACAAAACATCATTGAAAAAAACTTAAAAAGTTATAAATAAATGGAAATACATCCCACGTTCAATGATCATGTCTTAATATTGTTAAGATGGCAATGCTGTCCTTGATTGAAAAATTCAGAACAATCCTTATCAAAATTTCTGCTGCCTTTTTTGCAGAGTAAACAAGCTGATCCTAAAATTCATATAGAAATTCAACAGACCTAGAATAGCCAAAACAATCATGAAAAGGAGCAAGTTTGTAGGATTCATACTTCCCAATTTAAAAACTTACTGTGGTACTGGCATATGGATAGATGTGTGGATAAATGGAATGGAATTGAGAGTCCAGAAATAATCCCATACAAATATGGTCAGTTGATTTTGATGAGGGTGCCAAGACAGTTCAATAGAGGAAACACAGTCTTTTTTTTTCAACAACTTGTGCTGGGATAACTGGATAGCCACATGCCAAAGAATAAAGGTGGACCTCTACCTTACACAACACACACAAATTAGCTCAATTTGGATTATAGACCTACCTGTAAGAATGAAAACTATAAAACTCTTAAAACAAAATATATAAATAAATCTTAATGATCTTGGATTAGGCAATGGTTTCTTAGATACAACACCAAAAGCACAAGTAACAACAAAAACAAAAAAGACAAAATTTGACTATTTCAAAATTAAAAACTTTTTATCCTACAAAGAATACCACGAAGAAAGTGAAAAGACAATCTGTGAAGTGGGGAAAACAAATTTGCAAATTATTATATCTGATAGGGGATATATTAGTCTGCTAGGGTTGCTCTAACAAAATACCACAGACTAGGTAGTTTAAACAATAGAAATTTATTTCTCACTGTTCTGGAAGCTAAAAGCCCAAGATCATAGCGCCAGCACTTGTTTTTTCCTGAGGTCTCTCTCTTTGGTTTGCCCACCTTCTCACTGTACCCTCACATGGCCTTTCCTTGGTACATGTGAGTGGAAAGACAGAGAGAGAAAGGAAGCAGGCATCCCTGGTGACTCTCCATCTTCTTATAAGGACACTAGTCATAAGTCCACACATGTGACCTCATTTCACCTTAATTACCTCTTTAAAGAATCTGAATAGGCATTTCTCCAAAGAATATATACAAAAGACAAAGAAACACATTTTTAAAATGTTTGAGACCATTAGTTATTGGGAAAATGCAAGTCAAAAATCACTATGAAATATCACTTCATACTTTCATACTCACTAGTATAGCTATAATAAATAAGACATACTGTAACAAATGTTGGTGAGGATGTGGAAAAATTGGATTCCTCATACATGTAAAATAGTGTGATCACTTTTGAAAACAGTTTGGCAGCTCCTTAGAACATTAAACATAGAATTATCATATGACCCAACAATTCCAATCCTAGGTATATTTAAGAGAAATGAAAAAATATATCCACCAAAAGTGTGTATACAAATGTTCATAAATCCACACAAAAATTTGTCCATGAATGTTAACAATAGATCAAAAGTGAAAATATTCCAATTATCTGTCTACTAGTGAATGGATAAATAAAATATGGTATTCCATATAATGGAATATTTTTTATTAATAAATAATAATGAAGTACTGATACATGCTACAACATTAATAAACTTTGAAAATATTACATTAAATTATAGAAACCAGTCACAAAAAAAACACATATTGTATAATAATATTTATATGAAATATCCAGAATTGGCATGTCTATAGTGATAGAAAATAGATTAGTGGTTGCCTAGGGCTAGATCTAGGTAGGGGAGATGAATTGTGGGGAAGAGTGGGAGCAATTACTAATGGCTGTGGGATTTCCTTTTGGGAGGATAAATATGTTCTAAATTAGATTGTGGTGATGGTTGCACAACCCTGTGAACTTACTAAAAACCATTTTAAATTGTACACTTAACCTGGTGAAATGTATGCTATGTGAACTATATCTCAATAAAGATGGAAGATATAATTTCATTTCTATTAAATCATTTTCTACATCATTTAGGTAGCTTTTCAATAATAATTACTAGTCTACTTATGAAGAAAGTATCACCTATTAAAAGACATGTGGAAAAGCAATGAAGAAAAAAATAACATTTCTTCAGCTATGGATATCTAGTTGCTTTTCAAATGTTAAGTGAATATCTCCTACTTAATGCTATGTCTAAGCTATTTACAATTTGTTTGAAGGTTTAATCACTCAATATCTCTTTCAATTATCATGTTTGTCAGTTCACTGTCATGTTGACTTTATAGAATATTTACAGAGCTATTTGTTCTTATTTTGTTCTCAAATTTTAACTTAAAAGATCCTCCTGTTTCCTTAAGCAAATTCTATCCCTTGGGTTCTAACTGTTAAGTAATACAAATTATACCAATAGCAAAAAAAATACAGTAAGCTTTGGTCTTCTTTCTGCCAACAATTTTAGTTCAAAGACACTTCACAAAGTCTTAAAATTGGATGGATCTCTACAAGTCATTACCTGCTTCCCCAATTGAGCACACAGGATTTACTTAATAGAATAATTGCTTAAAGAACTGGGTCTAGGCAAGAATCTAGATCTGAAAATGCCAACTTGTCCACAGCTGTCCAACACGTACGCTTAATCCCACATTTCAAACCATTCCACCACTTCTGTTGTGAGACAACCCCCCAAAAATGTAAAAAAGAGAAAATGACAGAGAGAGAATAATGAAATCATCTCATGGATATTCCATGCATAGTGATCTTTTTCTCTATTAGATGGAGAAATGCCAATCTTTTGTCATTAGACTATTCTAGGGATATAAAAATATTTCAGGAAATAGTATAGCCACACTATTACAGCACATTTAAATAATCATATTAAACAACTAGCCACACTATTACAGCACATTTAAATAATCATATTAAAAATGCTGAGCTAGTAATTTCAACTTTCAAATTAAATAAGATAAAGCTCTATTTTTATAAAAATCTATTGTTTATTTTTTTGTAAATTCATTGTTTAACTTTTCCAAGTTGCAAATTTTCTCACGAGAACAGTGATTTTCTATAGATCATAATTTTGATTTTCTAGTAAGTAATAAAAACACAAATCAAGAGAGAAAAAATGTTAAAGAATCAGCAATATCTTAATAATATTAAGGCTATCAGATATTCACAGTACCTTATTTCTCCACAACTCAAATATCATTAAATTGTTGTGTTAATAAAAATAATGAAAAACAAAGACCTTTTAAAAATCTAAATTTGATAGTAAATGCCACATGGGAAGAACCATAATGTCTATCATTTGATAGCCTCTCTGCAGAGCATATTTTTCTGTGATGGTACAACTTAAGTACAGAAAAAGATACCCTCGGTTGGCAACCAACCAATGACTGAAAAAGAACTACTACCAGGCACGAGCAACTGAATATCCATAACTGTAGAAAACTACACATCTTTAGAAATTTCATTCTTATATTTTCTCTACTCTCTCCCATTCCTCATCCTATATTAATAGGGCTAGAATATAAAGAATAAATATGACAAAAGATTATAATAATATATTGGCTTGGCCTTATATAATCAATAATTCTAATTTATAAAACCATAAGTTTTGTCTAGTACCTCTAAAACTAAAGAAAAAGTAAAATTGTTAATGTCATTTGACATGATTTATTGAGTAAATACTAGAGCAATTACATTGGGTAGAAGGTTGTCACTCTCTGAATCTAACCTACTTGTCATTAAACATTAAATATATTTTAAAGTCTCATAAAATCAAGTTTTTGCATATACTTTACTCTGAAAAGGAAGAAAATGAATCCACAACTACTAAAAACTGGGCTTCTTGCTACTCTGGAGCTTGGACTTCTCATATTCTCTCCAGTTGCTCAGCAACTGTAATTGTATTAGAATCATTATATTAACATTAGATAATACCAAGCTTTTTTTTTCTTTCTTACAAAAGGAAAGCTATTGTTAAGCCAAATAATTTCTTTGAGGATAAAGGTAGCAGCATTTTGAATCTGAATGGGCTCAAGTGTATCTTTCAACCTGCACAATTCAAATCACTCCTATGCAGATATAAAACATCCAGTTGGGTTATGTACTTTTGTGTCTTGTGTGATAAGACCTGAAAAAACTCAGGACTAATATAAATCCTTTTTCAAAACAACTAAAGAGTCTTAGTTGATATAATTATTTAAATTATGCTCTCTTTTGAAAAAGCTGACCATAGAAATAAATTCATTATAAATCAACAAATTTTCAAAAATACTTAGATTTGATTTTATTTTTTATTGTTTTTATAACTGGAAGAAAGGACTATCTACACTTATTGGTAGAATGTTGTACAAAAAAGCCAATGCTTCTGGATGATTTTCAGAAGCACCATATAACTTACTACTACTCAGAACTACTAATAAACAAATGATTTGACCACAACTTTGGTGGTGATTTGTGCCTTATTTACAGAGTTTACCAAGAACCTATCATGATGACCACCTTACATTATTAGCCAGTAAGTGTTTTCTGAATCAAAATGGATAAAATAATCAATAGAATATACTCTAAAAAACCTACTGTTAAATAACCTGAATTAACCCAATTCTGGCTAGAGGTTATTTACCATGATTAGTCTCTAATTGGCTTGTGCTGTTAAAAAATGAAAGCCATTTCAACTCAGTTTTTATATCTGAAAACCAATAGAGAGAATTTAATTAAAAAGAAACACAAATTACCAGATAATTCATATGAATACTATGATAAATCATCTTATATCAATACAGATAAATTATTCTGTCTCATAAGAGAAAAGAATATGGCAAGACAAAATAAATTAGGATACTGTTTATTTCTCTGAAAACCTGTATCCATCATGATACACTAAGTACTTATGCACTTAAGGACATTGTTATCCTTGTAAACACCTTATAATTGCAGTGGTTCCAATGACTCAAAATGAACCTTCATATTTCAATGCTTATGACACATTTTATCATGGAAAGATAAAGTGACTATTTTTATCTTACATAAATCAATCCAAATCTCTGCTAAGTTCATAAAAATGCATTGGCAAACCCTTTAAACTGGCAATTTAAACTGAAAGATATTTATACTGTAGACAGAGAGGACTTATTTTAGCAAGGCCAACTCAAAATGAATATTCTAGCTATGCTTGCTATTATCCCTTACTCCCTTAGAGTAGATAATATCTTACTCTTAACTGTCAGATTTTGTTTTTAACTTTGAAATTTTAACTGTTTGTTTTTTCAAGAAGAGTTAATCACACATAAAGATAACTGATTTGAGGCATCAAATAAGGCTATAATATAATACAATGCCAACATTATGAAAGATCCTAAAATTGGGGGGAAACTTAAAATTGTACAAGGGATGGAGCTAGCTTTCTTTTTTAAGAATGATAAGAAGGGACAAAAAACATTATGGGAGAGTGGTGATAGTCAAACCAAATATAGGTCATTTGCTATGTTAGATAGCTTACCTTTGGGTAGATGTTTCAAAATGGGGCCAGAAGACAGTGTTGAGTGGGGCTATACTGTCTCCACCACAGCCGTGTGGATAAAAAGGGATCGAACAAATGGCAAGAGAATTGGCACACAAGATGGGTCATTCACCACACATCTAAGCAACAGAAAAAATGGGAAAAACAGAATTCTTAGCCTTAAGCTTTGATTTGGTCTTGGAACACTATGTTAATACAACATTAACATAGTGTTATGTAATACAACATTCTCCTCATCTGGGGAGAATATTTTTAAATGTTACAGAGGAGCAGCTTTTGGAAGAAGCGGCTCTAACACTGCCTATGGGCTTAAGTGTTTTTTAAATGCATGCAGTAAAGTTATGTGGTCTCTGAAGATGCTCTCTTAATGGTTTCTGTCCAAGACTTCTCAATGTCGAAATCTTGTGAAAGGGCCCATTCTCTCATTTTCCAAATGGAGGAAGAGCTGAGAGGACAATCTGAGCCCTGAGCTTCTCTTCAACACTGCTATTTATCTTTGTGTCATGCAGAGTTCTGGCAGACAGCACACAGGAAGGAGTTAATTGACAATGTAATTAACAGAGAATCTACAGAAGTATGGACAGGGCTATGGGAACCAACAGGGGATGGTGAAGCATCCAGGACCTAGCAACAGGAGGAAGCTGTTACCACCCCTAAGTCTAATAGGATGAGAAGATCAAGCAGCATTATTAGATCTCAGTGAGAACTAGAACCTGAGCAGTATAAGTAGAAAGACTATGTAGTGAATTGAGGGGTAAACATAGAGACTTCCTAGATCAATCAGGTTTATAAAAGTGAAAGAGAAGCAATAATTACAATAAGAAAAATATCTTTTAAATCAATCCTCGATTTGTCAAACTGTTTATCTGATGTGTCAGTATGGTCAATAACAATTTCTTCAGATGTTTGCTTACTTGTAGAAAAATCTTTCCCTAGTTCCATCAGTGTTTCATTTGTATGTGTATCAAAAGTTTGTATTATTGCAAGACTTTTTTAAAAAGTATGGACATATCGATATCCTCCTGTGTATAATACGTATTCTTCATGGGACTTTGGAAAATAGAACATTAAATATGGATCTTTTACGAAACAACTGAACAGTAAACTTGGTTTTAAAGCCACTTATGCATGCTCTGTGGAGGGCAAGAATCTTTGTTCTGATCATCGAAATATCTTGTCTAGTTCAGTAGCTGACACGTATGAGGTACTCAGTGAATACTTGTTGAATGAAATATAAATGATGACTATTTTGCTGTCTATATTTTTGTGGTAGCCCATAATACTTCTGTTATTTTCTTTTTACTTCAGATACCGCTTTCAAGCCAGATAAGGCTTCACAGTTTGCTGTCTACTACCCAGGTTTCTCATGGTCATTCTCTGTCTAATTTCAACACCAATTTAAAATGAAAGAATTCTCTACCCATGTTTATTTTGTCTCCTACATACAATGTATTGGTGAATCATCATTTCCTATTCTATAACATGATTCTTATGTGTTCTTCTCATCTTTCCCCAACCCCAAAGAAGTCTTTATCACCAGCCTGGGTTAATTGCTTTTTAGACAATGGAAACTATCTTAATGTTGAAACTCAGTTTCTATGCCATCCCTAAGTTACTTTTTATAACTTTCAAAATTATTTTACATCTCCTTCATTTTGATTCTGTGTTGCAATAACTTACATCATCATAAGTTCCTAAGTATTACCTACAAAGTATTTGAGTAGCCACTTATAAAGATGTGCCATACTAAACACATGAACATGCTGATTAGATTAGTCCTGGGTAAACATAATATTTTTAAGAGTAAATAAAAACAAATGAAAAGAATATAAACCTTATCTTCATTTTTACAAAACCTAACTAAATTAGAGAGAGGCTACATGAAAACAATAGGACTGCATTACTTACGGTTTGACAGGAGGTTTTTGTTTTTTTGTTTGTTTGTTTGTTTGTTTGCTTTTAGTTTTCTTCCTAGAATTAATAATGAGTTTATACAATGTACTAATTCTTCAATGGATGAAGTTATTGACAATTGACAAGTAAATATCATACTCATAAGGAACATAAGTATTCTAATAAAGATGCCATTTGAAAAATAAACTCATTTACTTTAAAGAATTAGCTCATGCAATCCTAAGTGACTTTCATTAAATTATAAACATGTTAATGTTACTTATATCCAAAACTAACTGACAGTTTCTTCTGTTGTTGTTGAAGTGTAAGTATTTCGGCCCAGTGCTAACGTCTGCAAGTCTGGAGCAAGAGTACAAACAGAGGACCCAGCCCTCAGCCTCACCCCATTCTCTTCCTAAACCAGGCTCCATCAGGAAAATCAGAAGCCTGGTGCATGTGTGGAGACCACCAGCTGCATCTGAGCCCAACTGGCTCCTCCCTGCCCCTGGCTCCATCCCCCAAGACAGATTCAGAAAGAGACCTGTGCAAGGCCAGGAAGCAGTTTAGGGGTGTATTTGGGGCAGAGAATTTCTGGCTCCCTGGTACCAACATTATGGGATTGGGATGTGGGGTATATGGGGAGGGACATGGGCTCCAGTTGGGCAGGTCCCTGTGGGAGGGATGCGGTGGGAGGAGGATCAGCCAAGGATCTGGAAAGAATGCAGCCCAAGGCAGGGTCCCGGTTGTCCAGGTCTAAGTGAAGGGCAGAAGAGCACCGACTGCATTTCATGAGACTTTTTTATGGAAAGGGTCCACAACATTACAAAAACTAAAAACACTCAGAAAACTTGTGAAGTTTTTTACCCTATATAGGAAATTTTGAGATGTAGTAGATGTCACAACTCTTATTTCAACACAATGTTCTTTTGAAACTGCACTTTCCTACAGTAAGTACTCCAAAGCTAATAAACCCTAAAGCAAACTCTAAAATTTAAAACATGAACTAAAGTATACTTTATATTTTCCTATATTATATTTTTTGTTTCTATGTACACTATATCTCACCAATGTCTACCAGGACACATGTTAAGTGGATATAAAACTGAAGTAAATAATAATAAAACTGACAACCTGTCTTTGATTCTAAATAAATTATTAGCATTCTTTGGAGTATCCACTGGGTACACATTGTTGCATTGGGATATTAATGATTTACAAATTATTATTTTTCTGCATGTTGTTACAGTTTATAGAGAAATATTTCAACAAGACACAAAACAACTATTCTTTACTTATGCACATTTTTGACAGATTATTGTTTTTAATGAACCACATAATGGAGAAGAGGAAAAGGGATCAGGTCAGATGAAGCATGCCATATTGATCAATTTTATAATAAGCTAGAGTATCAATATTATAGGAACCGAACAAACAGGGAGATTTCTAGGATCTTGACCCTTTACAAGGCTACAATGCTCTACCAGGAAACTGGGGCCCAAGTGTCCACAATTGCCAGGAAATCCCACTTGGCTCCTGTAGGAATGTGTAAAATTGTCATACAGCCTCCTCTCTTGAATAGAGTAAAAGAGAGCAGTCCCTAGTTTTTAGGGATGTCAAAGATCCCCTTTTTCCTCAAGGGCCACTCCAGTTGTGAAGGAAATATGTCAGAGGTTTCACTCAGCATGACAAGGTCCCATTGGCAGGTATACTCCATCTAATGCTTCTGGAGTCAGACCTGCTGGCCAGCATTTTCCAGCAGGGCCTTTGTGACGGCTGATCTCAAAGTTTGTACCTCTAACTTTGCTCGGCTTCCACACGGTCTCTAAGTGGCAGCTTTCAGCAACGGCGCCCATGGTTGACTTCTCTCAGCAGCTGTTGCTAAGTTGGCTGTTCCGTGTGGTTATTCTAACACTGGCTGCTGGTAGAAAGCAGTGTCCTGAAGCCATCTCTGTGGCTTTTCATCTACCTTTTGCATTTCAGATCCTGCTCACCTCCTTAAATACTGGTCTAAAAACATCTTCTAGGTTTTGTTTCTTTAAATCAATTAATGAGTCCCCTGTTAACCCCCAGCACCATCTCTAGAAGGCATTTCACAACCGGGTTCCTGGTGAGAGCTATAGACATAGTTAGGATACTTCAGTTTTCTCAAATAATTGCATTTTAAAAGAATTTATTTAAAATCTTTCTTAAGTCACAATTGGGCAACAAGACTCAGTAATATTTTGTAGGGTCTGTTGACTCTCCCTTACCTCCCTACCCAATCCCAACCCCAGATGGTGACTTAACTCTCTTTGGTGGCAGCAAAGTGCAAAGAAAGTAAATGAAACACAACAAACTGCCACAATAGATAGCAACTCCAGCCAGTCCTAGAAGCCACCACACCAATATTGTAAGCTGTTTTCTATTCCAGTCCTGGTGTTCTGTCCATGTATTATTGGCCACCAGACAGAACAAATGAGGTCATATGGGTTAATGAAAACAGTTTTCTTACAATGACAATAATCTCAGCAGCAGAAGATACTATAAGTCTCCATTACTCAAGAAGATTCCAATCTCACAGGCTCATTATGGTCTCTCTACTTAAGACCTAGTTCATCCTTTTGTGATCATTTGTTTTCTACAACACAAACCTCTCAAACGTTTGTATTACAATATCCTAAGCATGGGAAGGGGGCCCTGTGATCTAGGTAATCAGTAGTGCTGCCTCTGCAAGTTGGTCTGGGTTGGACCCTCTGTTCCACTTGGTTCCCAAGACAGATCTCTGCATTTGGCTCACCTCAATTTGGTAATATTGAGAATGTATGCACTTTATGACAGCATTTTTCTTACCCTCATCTCTTTGTCCTTTCATTAATAAAATAGATTTGGGTGAAAAATACCTCCCAATAATGTCATAATCCATGGTGCTTCGTTGCTATATTTTGCTGGGCCTAAGATGCCAAGGTCTGTTGAGACTCCCCTGGTTAAAATCAGACTCCCAGGATCTCTCATTGTTTATTCTCCCTCAGGAAGTTAAAGAAAGAACTTGTCAGCCTTTCAAAAGAGAACCTGAACTCATATTCAAAGAACTTAGCAAAAGGCTCTAACATTTCTTTTTTAGTCTACTTTAGAGAGCAACAAGGGTATTTATTCATATATACCTATCATCCATCCTCTATCTATTGTCTAATCGTCATATCACAAACACTCTAAAAGTGATTCTGAACTACTGATTTGGTTATTAATCAAGTCAATCTATCTTTTCTTTTCCAGTACAGGTAGGGACAAATACTTAAGTACAAGGTATAAAAGTTATCAGAAAGCACATGAAGTTTCAGCTTAAGTATAAAAAATTGACATACAAGTTGATCACCGATTTATGAAAGCCCAGAAGATGTATTCCCTTCTTGATATGTCCCTAGGACATATCTCTGTCCTAGCTAGGTTTAAAAAATACATTTAAGCCCTATTCCAGAGATAAAATGGATATTAACAACTATGGTTTTCCAACAATTCTCAGACTGTAATTTTGTTCAGGGAGCTACTTCTGAATTATTTGAGTTAAGAAAGGGCAAACATTTTAAATTATTTAGTCTTTGCTGATTTTCTAATACAATTTATCCATTCATTTATAGGATCATCTTTTTAAGCACAGTATAAGTTTGCTTCTAATGCCACACACCAGTTGCCATAGCAATCATTTTCTTCCATTCCTGTGTACATTGACTTCCTTTCTGTTTTTTAGGCTGCCTTTCCAGACACTTTTGCTCATGGAAATCTATGAAAAGTCATTTTTCTTCATGGTGTTGTCTAAAGCAAATGTTTAATGAGTTTTAAATCTACAAATGCAATATGCCTCTGCTGTGCTGTTTATTTTACCCATTCTTCATTTATCACCAAATAATACACATTTCTCTTAATCAACTTAACAGATGAAGGAAATCAGATTGATCACAGATAAACCTAGATAAGCTGAGTTCCTTAATATACTAATATATTCCAAGGCTTTGAAAACTTTAGGTGCTTAAAATACAATGTGCTTTGATAAGGTCCTGCTGATTACTGAGCTAGCCCCTCCCCCCTCCCATCAATATCCACCAACTCACAGTTTCTTCCACAGGTTCCCTTCATGTTTCCAACTGTTTATTTTTTTTTAGGGGTCAGCTCTTACATGCTATGTCCTTTCTCATAATTATACAACAGTAACTCTTTTAATGAATATTATACAGTCCTATCCTATTTTATAGTACTGATTCTTCAGGAATTCATCAAAATACTATCAAACCTGCAATATTTTTGACGTTTAATGAATTCAGAACATACAATCATGGACAGACAGCCACATCACACCACGCACACACACACACACACACTCACACACACACAAACAACTTGTTCCCTGCCTCAACAATTTACTTGTGGATATGTTCTACATGGGGCCATAAACAATGGAAGAGCTAAATAACTATACAAGGGAACAACCCATGAAACACTGCAAGGCATGATTAATTGCTTGAACAAGGGGTATAGACCATAAGGTTCATGGCAAACAAGAGACTAATCATTTTGCAATTCAGGGTTAAGGGATTATTCCCCCAGCTAAATACAGAAACTTCTGCCTGGGCATAAAAAATGTACCACATTTGGTCCAGTTAATAAAGAGAGCTCAGTGAAACCTGCGATTCTCTACTATGAGAACTTCAGTACCCTGAACCCTTCAACATTTGCTAAAATTGCTCAGTGACTTCAATTTTGACGCTTTCTTCCCCTCATGACAAACTTTCAATATGCCTTCTAAATTGACTGTCATGTCTTTAACCCATTTATTCAACAAAAGATTTCATTCCATCCAGCACTGTGCTAACTACTGTGGTACATGATCTATGTTAATCAAATCATGGGGCAACTCTATTTAAGTAAATATGGTTTGCGACACAAAGAGTAAAAGCAGACATAGGGTCTTCAACCAAAAGCTGGGTTATACTTCAAATACTCATCTTCACATAGTGTGACTGGAGTTTTTTAAGCACATACATCTCTGACAGCATCATCAAAGTTGTATATTGTTATGTACACTTATTTTCTATCTTACATTTTTAAAAAGTCAATATCAAGTCAAGGCAGAGTACCTTTCACTACAGAAGAGAGTGATATTATTTTACTGAATATAAATAAGTTCATAACACCCCAACTAGCCAAGCAAACAACTGTACATGCCACAGAACAATAGTTATACAACAATTTATCTATTTGTAAAGATGTAAAGATTTATCTAAGAGTATATGGTGATACATTTCCATCTTCTGTTAAACTATTTTAAAAGTTAAAAATAACAAATTAATCTTTAATCAGTCTTGAGGTCAAGAGAGCAAAGCACATTCCTGGCAAACCCTGTGTTGAATGAAGCCTATTTCTAACCCAGTAGTCTTTGTAGTTCCAGCTCTAGCTAAAAGCACCTTACGAGAAGTATTAAGTTACTTTTCAGCATGGCTCTGTCAAAACAATGAAGAAATCCAATAATTTAGCTTTGCAAAATCTAGAAATGTAAATAAACGAGATGCATTTAGGCAGTTTTGCGCATTGTGTTTTCATTACACTTTCAATGTTTTCCTTAACTTGTGAAACATTTTGTCAGTTTGGAGGGAGGAAAAGAAAACCTAAAAATTTCATCATCTCTAAGAATTCAAATCCAACTCTAACCCCCAAAGATGTCATCTCATCTCTTCATGGGTCCTTACAAGAATATAAACCAAATATATTATATTAACCCATTAGTTAACCAGTTGGTGAACTTTATTTTCTGTTGATTTATAGAACTATGTTTTATACATCATGTAATAATCACAATGATGTGATTAGCCAGATGTTCTAACTTTGTATCAGAATATCTATATTTATTTGATAAGGTGCTAGAGAAGAAGCAAATTTAATTTTTGTATATTGAGGGTAGAAGGAGGGAAGCTGAGTGATGTTCCTTTAATCTTTATTACTATAGAAGGGCATAACCTTAACTCACCTTTCAGACAAACCTTGTGTTTCTTCGATACACCATGGACATATGCCTTTTATATAACTTTACAATTCAGTTTTATACCTGATCTTTCCACATCAAGATGTTTTATCTTTCCCTAAATTTCTTCTCCATTATTAGCAAATGGTTTCCTATTTGCTAATAGGAAAACCCAAACAGAACCTAAACGGAAAACCCAAAAAATCTCAGGGCTCCTTGTCATAGAGGGAGGGACATCTGGGGGTCTGGGAGGGAAATACAAAACAGATTAATCATCCTCTCTGCACAAGAATAACAAGCATAATTTTACTTTTTTCTGTAAAGCTTTTTGCCAAGCAAGGGATCATGCAAAAATAATCAGATGGCAGCTTGATGCTAATTTAACTAGAGCTCCTGGCTGTGCCCTGGCCTTTTGGTACCAGTTAACTAACTAGATATTGGTATAAAGATACCACAGCTAATCATGTAATCCCTGTGCCTTTACACAATCACTGGCTGTGGAATATGCACTAAATTAGGACAAAAGGATCGATATCACCTGAGAAGAGCCTGCTGTAATCTATTGAAAACACAGCGATAAGGAGGTAATGAAGAGGCAAACTTGAATAGGGAAGTAGAGTACACTGACAAAGTTTAGAGCCAAAATTCACATTTGGAACCCATTAAAAAAATCATGAACGTTTAGTTTCAATTTCAAAGACTTCAAACAGCATAAAACAAAATAAATAAATGTGGCAGGAAAGCAACATAACTATAGTCTGTGTCTCATTCTCTCAGAGCCTACATCTTAATAACCACTCAATCGAAAGGCAGCAATCTGAAGTCAAGTGTCATACTCATGGTAAAGAACCAAAACTGTAGCATCACACCCACATCTGCCTAGATAAAGAAATGTCAAATTCAATAGTTTTGCATAAACTCACATTCAAAGGACAAAATAAAGCATACCATGTTGACAAAGAAAAAATAAAACAGGACTAAGATAACCTGTATGTTTTTCAGAATAAGCTACCTTTGAAAAGAAGAAATAATATGTTATGCATTGAGCAGTTACTTCCACTTTGAAAAAACAAAGGGCTATAGGGTCTGCTCAAGTACAGAAGAAGTGAAAAGGGTATTAGGACCTGGTACGTGATTGAGGAGAACAAGTGTAAAAACTGCAATTTATCTGAACATTCAAGATAAATAAGTAAATAACTCTAAACTGCAAACATAATTTGCCTCTTTCCCTCTGAAATGCACTTTAAATAGCAAAGAAAATGTGTTTCCCCCCACATTCTGGCTGCTTTATAAACATTAATTAATTAATCTCAATAATACCCTTGTGACTGTGAATAGGTATTTTCTCTCTGTGTTCTACAAATGAGAAAACTATAATACTAATTATGTACATTTATAGAACTCTTTATCCCTTAGGGGTTCAGGGTGCCTTATTATTTTGAAATGACTAAACAGACATTAATTATCATGATACCTTTGTGAGGTATGTAAAACTACAATTAAATGAGTATGATTGAAAGATTAAAAATAAAGAAGAAATTTTATCCTGCATTTGTTCCTTCTTAAAATCACCCCTATATAACAAGATGATCCCGGTTGGGTGACAGTAGCTACAGTAATACTGAGATACTATTTTGGAAATATAAAAATGTTGTACAGTTGTTTTTTCTTCAAAGATGCTAAAAAAATTGACCTCAAATAAGTCTTAGAATTTTCTAATCGAAAGGAAAGGAAACAGAGAAGATGCAACAGGAAGTCAAGAAGAATGATAAATGAGCAGACATTTATTAATTTAACAAATATCTACTCAGTTCTGATAACGGAGCAGCCATGATTCTAGGTCCATGGAATATCGAAATGAACAAAACAAAGACCTGTCCTCATGGAGCTTACATTCCAAAACAGGAGCAAGACAACAAAAAAATGAACAAATAAAATAATTTCAGTTGAAAAATAAATTTTTATGAAGCAAATACACCAGGGTAAAGAGGCAGAGCGAGGGCCTTAGTATATGCAAAGAGTAAGAGAGGGACATGACATAGAGATCAAGGTCAGGAAACTGAGAAGATGAGAACCAGAAAATGTTCCATTAGTGTGGAGACTGGATAGCATAACATACAAGACATGCTTAGCATGTAGTAATCACTCAATACAGGTTTTGTGGTTTTGTTTGTTTACTTATTGAGAGTTTTTTTTTTTTCCTCTGAGAACTAGAGCAACAGTCTAAGCTTTGAGTTAGTGTATATTTTCTAGTTAGTGAATCTAATGAGGCAAATGGTTCCTCTTATCACAATGGTTCTCAACCCTGCCTGAACTATAGCATAGCCAGGGAGTACTTTTTAAATGATGGATACCCTGAAAGCCCTCTGAAATTTCTGATATATGAATTTTGCAGGTAGGATTGATAACCTGTTGTTGCTGCAGCCTTCTCCAACACACCCTCTAGCACTGCAGGAGACTCAAGCACTCAGGATTTCAGGGCCAGACAGATAATCTTGATGTACCCAGATAGGGCAGCTTAAGAAACAAACACGAGAACTGTAGCACTCACTGAGGTATTAAAAAAATATATGAAAACTCTGTGGGCTGAATTTGGCTTAGAGATTGGCAGTTTGCCTGGGCTACAAAATGCACACTATCTGATTGCACAAAATACAAAGAACTCTGATCCTAGTGATGAAGTTCTGCAAAGGGTCAGGATTGGCTAGGATTTAGCCATAATTCTGCAGTTACAGAGTGCAATACCCCTCAACTCTGGGACAGCATCCACTGGGCTCTTCATGCCAAGATGTAATTCTCACTGTCACCAGGTAAACACTTGTAACAGAAATTCAGAGAAGCCTGAAGGGGACAAGCCAAGAAAGGAAACAAAGGCTACAGTCATTCGATAAGCTCTAGTAAATACTTCCACCCAGCTGAGATCCCCAAGTGAGAAGTCACAAAAACTATATTTTCCATTCTACAGTTAAACATGGCAGTTTCAAAAGGCATAAATGTTTAAAATGACGCAAATTATTTTTTAAAATGTATGGAAAACAATGTTGACTCCATTAGATGGCATTACAGAAGTTTTTGGCCATCTGTATGTTCAGCTTATCTTTACATGAAAACACAATATGGATGTAATTAAGAAATAGAGGAAAACCAGCCAAGAGACACCAAGCACCTTCACGTTAAATATGACAGAATGCATTCATTTCATTGCCTAATTTAGTCATTATTCTCAACTGGGTAAGTAGTTCACACAAATTACAACATATGCATTTAACACATATATAAATATATGTAAGCACAGAGATTTCTGTAAAATGTTTCATCCTCTTGTGTCATTTGTGTCAATGCAAATATTGGAATTATTTTTGCACATTAGGCAACTGTGTGAAAGCCAGTGTAATAGTAGAAGTTCCACTGAAAAGTAAGAGAACTAGTCTTTTAAACCCACATACACACATACACACACTACTTTTGCATTTGTTCCTTCTCACTTGGAGAAGACCCTTGACTGAAGTGTAACCTTGTAGTCAGTGAGAAGCAATGGCATTCTCTGGATCATCTACTTGTTACTTAAACTCTGTTTGTGATCTAGTACTTTAACAGCTTGAATAAGAGTAAACTGTTATCTCAGTAGTGAACCAACAGCAGCAGCTGACAGTCAGAAGCAATAGATATCTATTCTCACGCTTCCCTACAAGGAGAAAAGACTCAAGTATATCTAAAGTCTTAATGATGCTAGAAAAAGGAAATAGTGACCCTGATCTGTCTCCTGGGGCACAAAAGTTTTGTATTAAGTAACCAATGTACACATGGGGTATTTTGCCCTTCTGTCCATAAAGGAGAGGAGAAGCATTCCCTCTCTGCCTATTTCTCTAGCTTAAGTCCCTGTTATTCCTCCATAGAGATCACGATTATGGCCAGGATGATTAATACTATCCCTCCTGAGCACGTCAAGCACTTGTCTCTTCAACTCTTCACCCATTTTTTCCCCCTTCCTAGACACTATATTTCCTCTTACACTAAGTCTTATCGATCCTTAAAGGCTCCCCTCAAATCCCCTTTTTTATCACTATACAGCCTTCTAATATTATTTTTATATTACTTCTAATATTATTTTTTCTCCACTAAATCCTATAGAACTTATTTTTATACGTCTCTTACAGCACTTACCATATACTGTCTTTCTAACTACTGCCTATATAATATGGTGTCACTGAAACTCAGCCCTATGAGGGACTACAGGGGATATCTGGTCCAATTGCCTAAACAATGCAGGAAGCCATTCTCCACACCTCCAGCAAATGCTTATCTTGCTTTGCTTGGCTTGTCAACCTCCTTCTGCTTCCAAGAATGGGAAGTGCACACTTTCTTTATTAAATATATGTATACAGAAGAGGTGCACAGTAGGCCCAGTAAATACCTGTTGAATGAATAAAAATACTTTATATTAAACTTGAACTGCTCTAACGTTGAACTAGTTCTTCCTCATACTTAGTTCAAATTTGGCTCTCTGTCATTTTAACTCATAATAATTACTCTAGGGTTCTGCCTGCTTCTATACACATAGAAGACATGCTTTAATACAGATCATATGAACTGGACAGCTACATGTAAAAGAATGAAATTAGAACACTCCCTAACACCATACACAAAAATAAACTCAAAATAGATTAAACACCTAAATGTAGGGCCAGACAATATAAAACTCTTAGAGGAAAACATAGGTAGAACACTCTATGACATACATCACAGTAATCCTTTTTGACCCACCTCCTAGAGGAATGGAAATAAAAACAAAAATAAACAAATGGAACCTAATGAAACTTCAAAGCTTTTGCACAGCAAAGGAAACCATAAACAACATGAAAAGACAACCCTCAGAATGGGAGAAAATATTCGCAAATGAAGCAACTGACAAAGGATTAATCTCCAAAATATACAAGCAGCTCAAGCAGCTCAATATCAAAAAAACAAACAACCCAATCCAAAAATGGGAAAAAACCTAAATAGACATTTCTCCAAAGAAGATATACAGATTGCCAACAAACACATGAAAGAATGCTCAACGTTACTAATCATTAGAGAAATGCAAATCAAAACTACAATGAGGTTATCACATAACACAAGTCAGAATGGCCATCATCAAAAAATCTACAAACAATAAATGCTGGAGAGGGTGTGGAGAAAAGGGAACCCTCTTGCACTGTTGGTGGGAATGTAAATTGATACAGCCACTATGGAGAACAGTATGGAAGTTCCTTAAAAAACTAAAAATAGAATTACCATATGACCCAGCAATCCCACTACTGGGCATATACCCTGAGAAAACCATAATTCAAAAAGAGTCATGTACCACAATGTTCATTGCAGCTCTATTTACAATAGCCAGGACATGGAAGCAACCTAAGTGTCCATCGACAGATAAATGGATAAAGAAGATGTGGCAGAAGAAGAAGTAGTAAGAAGTAGTAAGAAGAAGAAGTAATGGAATATTACTCAGCCAGCCATAAAAAGAAACAAAACTGAATTATTTGTAGTGAGGTGGATGGACCTAGAGTCTGTCATACAGAAGGAAGTAAGTCAGAAAGAGAAAAACAAATACCGTATGCTAACACATATATATGGAATCTTAAAAAAAAAAAAAAAAGGTTCTGACAAACCTAGGGGCAGGACAGGAATAAAGATGCAGACGTAGAGAATGGACTTAAGGACACGGGGAGGGGGAAAGGTAAGCTGGGATGAAGTGAGAGAGTGGCATGGACATATACACACTACCAAATGTAAAATAAATGGCTAGTGGGAAGAAGCCACATTGCACAGGGAGATCAGCTTGATGCTTTGTGTCCACCTAGAGGGGTGGGATAGGGAGGGTGGGAGGGAGATGCAAGAGGGAGGATATATGGGGATATATGTTTATGTATAGCTGATTCACTTTGTTATACAGCAGAAACTAACACACCATTGTAAAGCAATTATACTCCAATAAAAATGTTTTAAAAAAAACCTAACAACAACAAAAAAGACAGATCATATGATGAGGAGTTTTATCTTGACCACGCCGAATATCCCCTTTAATCACTGAAGATAATTTCCAGACCCTCCCTTGGAAAACTTAACACTTAGACCATGGCATTGAGAACAGGGTGCAACGTTCCTCTGAACACCTAGATTATGGAATGTCTCTCTACTTGGGAAACAGTATTAATGCCCAGAACAGTACCAATATGCAGATAGTAAATATTCACTCAATACAGGTTGAAAATCCGTGTGATTGGCATAACCCTGGAATACCAGTACCATACCATCTCTAGAAGAAACGTATATTCATTCCTAATAATACTGTAGTCTATGGGCATTTGTTTTAGACCATTTTCTGGCATTCAAAAGACCACCTTGATTTTCCTTAAAGTCCACTTGCCAACTTTTCACAAGAGAACTGAAGATGAAGCCTGTTGAAGCATGAAGGGAAGACGGAGTATAGTGTGCTTATGCAAACATATGTGGAAGGGAGAGGGTCAAACTGTAGAAACAGCAGATGGACCAAGCTCCACATTAAACAGGACAGGTTGAGAGTAGAGATATCCTTTGCTGTATTTTTTCATTCCTTTAACTTTCAATCCTTCAGGAAATCAAATCTCTCATCAACACAGAAAGAATAGTGCAATTTATCAGCCATGTTATTGTTTTCTCACAGCAGACATAGTGTTCTCAGGCCTACATTGGATAGTATTAGGTGCATTTGACTTTCATCATCTTCAGAAAATGTACTGTTGCTTTTCTATGTCTAATAGTTAACAATCTTTTAAGTGTAAATATATTTTTTCAATATTTTCAAACTCTTTAATCACTTGAGTTGAGTTCCAGTTTTATTTATTAATTTCCACCACGTCCTTGTGTTAGAACAGAGAAAGGAGGACACTTGGTGGCAAAGGGTTGTATCATAATTTTTTATATCCTACTAAAATAAACAATGAAATACATGTATGTTTTGGTCAAAATATTCTGCTAATTTAATCTATATTTCATAGAGAGAGGTTCTTTACAAGGAGGTAGGACAGTAGTTTCTGGACCGGTGTCCAAGTTAACAAGGAGGAGACTGCAGTATTCTGTCCCTTGAAAAGATTATGATAATTGACAAATTACATAATCACTTTACTCATTAGTACTGTGATTGAAATTAAAGTGTATGAAGTAATAAACTTTAGTTAATTAATTCCTGATGTTGTATGGCTTTCTACTGTTTCCCAAAGCTGTTCCTATTGTTTTTTGCCCCAAAGGAATTTAAGAAAATTTTTTTAAAAAGCTTTTCTCTATGATCACATAGTGTGCTGTGCACTCTGAAATGAATTATGTTCTTAAATATGTACATTATGTGTAAACAATGATGCAGGTTTATCACCCACGGTGAGGAATGAAGTCCTTCATAACTGAATCAATGAAATGTCTTAATTTTATCACACTGCCACCATGATTCATAAGAAGTATATAAAGATCCATCATTGAAATGAGAGAAATCTCTTCCATCTTCAATAACGAAAACCAAAAGCAATATGTGCCTAGAGATTAGATCATCTGTCAGTTACAATGTATCATTGCAGGTTTTCAAATTACAAATAATGTAGTTTTCTGAGTGGCAAATTTCATGGCTGAGGGAGTACAGATGAATTTGCCAGTTCACAACAAGGTATGTGGAATTCAGGAAGGTTTTGGGCACTTGGGGACTGGATGCACATGGTCCAATGTTATTCATAAGATTTCAATAAGAAGTAGTGCTGGAGCTATGGAGCTGCAGTGTTAACAAAGGTGTGAGTCTTTAAAGCCTATAACCTAAACATGGGCATTCACTGCCAGTGAGATCTGTCAGTGTGCTGGGAGCAGTAAGCATGGTATAGAATCATGGTTTCTATTGCCCGTATCATTACCCTAGCTGCACACCCTTTGGGAGGCTACCCAACAGTCTCAGGACAATTTTCACATGCACTTTGTAAACCTGTAGAACATCTTGGTGTAGAGTTACAAGAGTTATGGGGCTCTTTTACTGTGTGCCAAAAAGAAGATTTTAGGTCCAAGTAAGAAATATTTGTCTTGCTTGTCCAGGTCTGTCAATCAACGGCATTTACTGAACTCCCACTGTCTGTAAAGATTCTTACTTGAAGAAAGTTGACTCAAAAAGGAAGAAGATGATGGAGGAGGGAGGGATAAATTAGGACCTTGGGATTAACATATATACACTACTATGTATAAAATAGGTAAACAAAAAGGACCTACTGTATAGCACAGGGAACTATATCCAATATCTTGTAATAACCTGTAATGGAAAAGAATCTGAAAGAGAATGTATACACATATGTATATATGAATCACTTTGCTGTACACTTGAAACTAACACGACATTGTAAATTAACTATACTTCAATTTTTAAAATTTGGTCACTTGAAAACAAAAGGAAGAAAGTGAGAGCCTCTGCTTTCCAACTGCTGAGGAAGAAAAGACAACAAATGAATATGCAGTGGAGGCTTATTTTTAATCCAGCATTCTCAGAGAGCACATTCAGATAACTGAGGCTGTTTTGTTTTGTTTTGTTTTTAATGGATGCTTATTTTAGCCATGTTAGTCATAAAGATGTGACACCAGACTGCTCTTTAAGAAAGGACTTGCTGCCCACCAGCAAGGAGTATGGTTTGTCTCAGCTTCCAGCTTCTTCTCAGGACAGCCCCTGGCCAATCACCAAGCAAGGCAGTAGTACCAGAGCCTAGCATTTCCTCCTAGAGGAAGACTCCTCCAATGGGCAAGCTTTGCTCTGTGGGACCCTGGCGGGAGAAGAGCACTGTGGTCTGATGGCCTCCCTATACAACCCTGCTTCTGCTCTTTTCCTTTCAAAGATGTTACTCACCAGTAAATCTTCTGCATGCCTAATTCCATCTCTAAGCTCCTTTGTGGAGAACCCAACTTGCAACAGAGAGTCTTTACAATTTATTTATAATTTTTTTCTGTAATAAAGAATGAATGAGATACTGATACATGCTACAACATGCATGAACCTTGAAAACAATATGCTAAGTGAAACAAGTCACAAAAGATGGCACATTGTATGATTCTATTTTTATGAAATGTCCAGAATACACGAATCCACAGAGGCAGAAAGTAGATTAGTGGTTGCCAGGGCTTGGGAAGATGACGAGATGGAAAGTGATTGCTAATTGGCATAGGATTATTTTGGGGGGGTGAGAAGAGTGTTCTAAAATTCCAATTTTAGTATATGTGCTGCCA
The DNA here is from genome assembly GCF_028021215.1 of Eschrichtius robustus. Taxonomy (NCBI): domain Eukaryota; kingdom Metazoa; phylum Chordata; class Mammalia; order Artiodactyla; family Eschrichtiidae; genus Eschrichtius; species Eschrichtius robustus. Next base: position 54,511,552 of record NC_090829.1, on the reverse strand, counting down.
AAGTGAGCACAAAAATGTTCCAAAATTGATTGTGGTAATGGTCACACAACTCTGAATATAATAAAAGCTACTGAACTGTACATTTTAAATAGGTAGATTTGAGATATATGAATTATCTCAATAAAGGCATTAAAAATTTATTTTTTATACACTATCCTATTTTCTGAAACACACTATACTCATAACAGGACACTACAGGACTGCAGGAGGACATGTGCCCAATCCTTTAGACAGTTGTCATTTCTCAGTATATAAGCATAGAGCAGCCTAGCTCTTCCATTTGGGAGATCTGAAGTGAAAACCAAACAACCAAATCTGTAAAATCATTAAACTAAATTTGTATATAATTCTAAGGTTTTAACCTTCCTCTTTTGGACAACATGAAAGCCATGGCTCTCTGAGAAAGTGTTCTCTCATTGTTTAGAAGCTTACTTTTCTATTACTTTTGTGATTAGGATAACCAAGGTGTCCAGAACTCATCTTGTATGTAGGTGTGTATATTAGGATGTACCTGCAACAGGATGTTATGTGAGATTTTTCCTTTTGATGCAGAATTGTCAAAGGTGCTAAGCATTCCATGCTTAAAAGAGAATGGTCTATGAGCCACCTAAAGTGGGGATGAGACATGAGCTCACTAAAAGGAGGCAAAACTGGCCTTGCCACCACTAGCCATCACTTCATCTCCTCTGTAGAATCTGTAAAAGGACAGGGTTGTCATTAAATCCTCTGCTTTGTGAGGAATCAATGTTCTTGATGAGAGGCTACTGTCTCTCCCTAAAGCCGAGAGTAGGATGTGAAGATATTACTGAGAGACTATATGGGGTGCCTCTAAGAAAGGGATTCAGGTATTTCATTCCCTGGCTAGATGTCTGTTTGGGCAGCTAACCAGAAGATCTGTCTCAGAAGAGTACTGGAGAAAGGTAGTACATCTAAGCTAGGACATACCAGTGGGTCAACCTATATTTCCACCATTTGGTATGGCAAGGACATATGAGTTTCTGGTGGACCACATGGATGTCAAGAAGGTAGTTAGAGGTGTACCAATTTATTGTATTCCACGTAAGACAGCTACTTGCAGAGCACAGGGATTCTAACAGTAAGAAGCTGTGGGTTAGATGAATAGTATTAGGAGCAGGGGAGGTGGGATAATGAAAAGGGTGGGGTGGGCAGATGACAGAGGGGCAGAATGCAAAATTTAAGTCACATAATTTAATGAGTTAATCTTTGTAAAAGTACACCCAGTGTTAGGTCAGAGTTTTCATGTATTAAGTATTGCAATTATTACCATCATTTAATTCTGGCTTCCCAGAATGAAGCCTGCAGTTAAACAATCAAAACTGCTTATTTTACTCAATCAATAGTTTCTACTACTTGGATCAGTGCGATTAACAACACTACACTTTTCAAACCACATTTCCTTAAATTCATTCTTTAAGGAAAGCACCGATTCGTTTCCTATTATAGACAATTAAAAAAATCTGCATGCTAATCAACATCCTCTCTACTCAATTTCAATCTACAAATACTCAAAAGCAAACTACAATAAAAATCTAGGGGGTAATACATTTCTGTTTCTCTCTAATGCAGTAATATGTTATTCTTGAAAAGTCCTGCACACATATTTTCATCCTCTAAGTCATTTAGGAAGAAAAAGAGAGTAGCATACCAGCACAGTGACATCAAAATATTGAAGACAAAAGATTGAAGATTTCAAGAAAGCAAGCAGACTTAACCCATTGATTAATTTCTATATTTTAGGAAAGCTTAGTCTTATCCTATACATAAGGAAAGCATGCATCAATTAACATCATGATCATCAAAACTAAAATCTCACTGGGAGAAACACCAAGCAATGAGTTTTACAAAGGCAAATATTGGGTCCAATCTATCACTGTGTCCCCCATATCTAAGCCAAAGTCTATCCACGTGGGTTTAATAAGAGTGTAGATAAAAGTTTGAGTGTGTGCATGGAGAGAATAATCTTTTCCTATTTCTACATCACTTTCTAAACCTAGTCAGTCATGACATGTTGTCAGTTTTACTCTAGAAATGTCTCTGGAATTTCCTACTTCTCTTAAAACGCCCTCCAAAATTCTACTAGAGCTTTGATCTCTCTTACGCTCTTAACACAACAATCTCTCCAACACTTTCTTCTCTTGTAGCATCTCTAAATAACAGGTCAGATATATCACTCTCCTACTGCCAAATTTCTACTGGCTCTAGTTTGTGTATAGGATACAGTCTGACCATATAGTGAAAAAAATACAAAACCCTTGTAATCAGGCTCCAGGCTACTTCTTTATGTTCATTTCTGGCCATTCCCTCACCAAATCTCATGGACCTATGTATTAGCAACACCCAATATATACACCCTCAACAAGCCATGTTCCTGTATGCTTTTGTATGCCAGCATACTACCTTCCCCATTCTTTCTTCACTCAGTAACAACCATGTTCCCAGTAAGTACTGCACTGGGTGTTAGATAGAACCTTATAATGAACTCAATAGAAATTTTTTTTATTTTATATCAATACACATCTTTGATGTTACCTCTGTCTTAAAGCCTTATCCAACTTCCTCAGACAGAGGTAGAGGTATTCTTAGTATAATTTGGTTTTACTCTAATATTTGTATCTTTCAATTATTTGTATATGTTTGTATCTTTTCCACTAGACATGAGGGGCTTTACCTCTCACCTATATCCCTGACATGCAACAGAGTGCTGGATTTGAAAAATAAATTTAATTTTAAAAGCATAATGAATGAATGATCAAAGTGACAAAAACAGACACTCAGATATTTAAACAACAAAAGAAATTCAATAATTCAGACTCTATAAGTTCTAAACTAATGATGGCTCAGACAAGGCCCAGAGAGAAATTTATGAAGTTTATCATCTTTTAACGAAAGAGTTTGATTATAAAATGTACCTTAGAAAAAGGTGGGAAAAAGGATATTAAAAGTACTTGAGTTAATTATTTTAAGAATGTAAAAAAATTAAGATAAAAAATATTTACTTCCCCAGGGCCCTGAACCAAGATGGCAGAGTAGAAGGATGTGCTCTCACTCTCTCTTGCAAGAACACCAGAATCACAACTAACTGCTGAACAATCATCAACAGGAAGACACTGGAACTCACCACAAAAGATACCCCACATCCAAAGACAAAGGAGAAGCTGCAATGAGACAACAGGAGGGGCGCAAACACAATATAATCAAATCCCATAACTGCTGGGTGGGTGACTCACAAACTAGAGAACATTATACCACAGAAGTCCACCCACTGGAGTGAAGGTTCTGAGCCCCATGTCAGGCTTCTGAACCTGGGGGTATGGCAACGGGAGGAGGAATTCCTAGAGAATCAGATTGTGAAGGCTAGTGGGATTTGATTGCAGGACTCTGACAGGACTAGAGGAAACAGAGACTCCACTCTTGGAGGGTACAAACAAAATAGTGTGCACATCGGGACCCAGGGGAAGGAGCAGTGACACCAGGGGAGACTAAACCAGACCTACCTCCTAGTGTTAGATGGTCTCCTGCAGATGCGGTGAGTGGCTGTGGCTCACTGTGAGGACAAGGACACTGGCAGAAGAAGTTCTGGGAAGTACTCCTTAGTGTAAGCCCTCCCAGAGTCCAATATTAGCCCCACCAAAGAGCCCAAGTAGGCTCCAGTGTTGGGTTGCCTCAGGAGAAAAAACCAACAGGGAGGGAGAGCAGTCCCACCCATCAACAGTCAAGCAGATTAAAGTTTTACTGAGCTCTGCCCACCAGAGCAACAGCCAGCTCTACCCACCATGAGTCCCTCCAATCAGGAAACCTACACAAGCCTCTTAGAGAGCCTCATCCACCAGAGGGCAGACAGCAGAAGCAAGAAGAGCTACAATCCTGCAGCCTGTGGAACAAAAACCACACTCACAGAAAGATAAACAAGATGAAAAGGGAGAGCACTATGTACCAGATGAAGGAAAAAGAGAAAACCCCAGAAAAACAACTAAATGAAGTGGAGATAGGCAACCTTCCAGAAAAGGAATTCAGAATAATGATAGTGAAGATGATCCAGGACCTCGGAAAAAGAATGGAGGCAAAGATCAAGACGATGCAAGAAATGTTTAACAAAGACCTAGAAGAATTAAAGAACAAACAAACAGAGAAGAACAATACAATAACTGAAATGAAAACTACATTAGAAGGAATCAATGGCAGAATAACTGAGGCAGAAGAACGGATAAGTGACCTGGAAGACAGAATGGTGGAATTCACTGCTGCGGAACAGAATAAAGAAAGAAGAATGAAAAGAAATGAAGACATCCTAAGAGACCTCTGGAACAATATTAAACGCAACAACATTTGCATTACAGGGGACCCAGAAGGAGAAGAGAGAGAGAAAGGACCAGAGAAAATATTTGAAGAGATTATAGTCGAAAACTTCCCTAACATGGGAAAGGAAATAGCCACCCAAGTCCAGGAAGCACAGAGAGTCCCATACAGGATAAACGCAAGGAGAAACACGTCGAGACACATAGTAATCAAATTGACAAAAATAAAAGACAAAGAAAAATTACTAAAAGCAGCAAGGGGAAAACGACAAATAACATATAAGGGAACTCCCATAAGGTTAACAGCTGATTTCCCAGCAGAAACTCAACAAGCCAGAAGGGAGTGGCATGATATACTTAAAGTGATGAAAGGGAAGAACCTACAACCAAGATTACTCTACCCAGCAAGGATCTCATTCAGATTCGATGGAGAAATCAAAAGCTTTACAGACAAGCAAAAGCTAAGAGAATTCATCACCGCCAAAACGGCTCTACAACAAATGCTAAAGGAACTTCTCTAAGTGGGAAACACAAGAGAAGAAAAGGCCCTACAAAAACAAACCCAAAACAATGAAGAAAATGGTCATAGGAACATTCATATCGATAATTACCTTGAACATGAATGGATTAAATGCTCCAACCAAAAGACACAGGCTTGCTGAATGGATACAAAAACAAGACCCATATATATGCTCTCTGCAAGAGACCCACTTCAGACCTAGGGACACATACAGACTGAAAGTGAGGGGATGGAAAAAGATATTCCATGCAAATGGAAATCAAAAGAAAGCTGGAGTAGCAATACTCATATCAGATAAAATAGACTTTAAAATAAAGAATGTTACAAGAGACAAGGAAGGACACTACACAATGATCAAGGGATCAATCCAAGAAGAAGATATAACAATTATAAATGTATATGCACCCAACATAGGAGCACTTCAATACATAAGGCAACTGCTAACAGCTATAAAAGTGGAAATCGACAGTAACACAAAAATAGTGGGGGACTTTAACACCTCACTTACACCAATGGACAGATCATCCAAAGTGAAAATAAATAAGGAAACAGAAGCTTTAAATGACACAATAGACCAGATAGATTCAACTGATATTTATAGGACATTCCATCCAAAAACAGCAGATTACACGTTCTTCTCAAGTGCACACGGAACATTCTCAAGGATAGATCACATCTTGGGTCCCAAATCAAGCAGCAGTAAACTTAGGAAAACTGAAATCATATCAAGCATTCTTTCTGACCACAAGGCTATGAGATTAGAAATGAATTACACGGGAAAAAAAGTAAAAAACACAAACACATGGAGGCTAAACAATATGTTACTAAATAACGAAGAGGTCACTGAAGAAATCAAAGAGGAAATCAAAAAATACCTAGAGACAAATGACAATGAAAACACGATGACCCAAAACCTATGGGATGCAGCAAAAGCAGTTCTAAGAGGGAAGTTTATAGCAATACAATCGTACCTGAAGAAACAAGAAAAATCTCAAATAAACAATCTAACCTTATACCTAAAGGAACTAGAGAAAGAAGAACAAACAAAACCCAAAGTTAGCAGAAGGAAAGAAATCATAAAGACCAGAGCGGAAATAAATGAAATTGAAACAAAGAAAACAATAGCAAAGGTCAGTAAAACTAAAAGCTGGTTCTTTGAGAAGATAAACAAAATTGATAACACATTAGCCAGACTCATCAAGAAAAAGAGGGAGAGGACACAAATCAATAAAATTAGAAATGAAAAAGAAGTTACAACAGACACCACAGAAATACAAAGCATCCTAAGAGACTACTACAAGGAACTCTATGCTAATAAAATGGACAACCTGGAAGAAATGGACAAATTCTTAGAAAGGTATAACCTTCCAAGACTGAACCAGGAAGAAATAGAAAATATATACAGACCAATCACAAGTAATGAAATTGAAACTGTGATTAAAAATCTTCCAACAAACAAAAGTCCAGGATCAGATAGCTTCACAGGTGAATTCTATCAAACATTTAGAGACGAGTGAACACCCTCCCTTCTCAAACTCTTCCAAAAAATTGCAGAGGAAGGAACACTCCCAAACTCATTCTATGACGCCACCATCACCCTGATACCAAAATCAGACAAAGATACTACAAAAAAAGAAAATTACAGACCAATATCACTGATGAATATAGATGCAAAAATCCTCAACAAAATACTCGCAAAAAGAATCCAACAACACATTGACAGGATCATACACCATGATCAAGTGGGATTTATACCCAGGATACAAGGGTTCTTCAATATATGCAAATCAATCAATGTGATACACCATATTAACAAGTTGAAGAAGAAAAACCATATGATCATCTCAATAGATGCAGAAAAAGCTTTTGACAAAATTCAACACCAATTTACGATAAAAACTCCCCAGAATGTGGGCATAGAGGGAACCTTCCTCAACATAATGAAGGCCATATATGACAAACCCACAGCAAACATCATTCTCAATGGTGAAAAACTGAAAGCATTTCCTCTAAGATCAGGAACAAGACAAGGATGTCCACTCTCGCCACTATTATTCAACATCATTTTGGAAGTCCTAGCCATGGCAATCAGAGAAGAAAAAGAAATAAAAGGAATAATAAATTACAAAAGAAAAAGTAAAACTGTCACTGTTTTCAGATGACATGATACTATACATAGACAATCCTAAAGATGCCACCAGAAAAGTACTAGAGCTAATCAATAAATTTGGTAAAGTTGCAGGGTACAAAGTTAACGCACAGAAATCTCTTGCATTCCTATATACTAATGATGAAAAATCTGACAGAGAAATTAAGGAAACACTCGCATTTACCATTGCAACAAAAAGAATAAAATACCTAGGAATAAACCTACTTGGGGAGACAAAAGACCTGTATGCAGAAAACTATAAGACACTGATGAAAGAAATTAAAGATGATACCAACAGATGGAGAGATATACCACGTTCTTGGATTGGAAGAATCAATATTGTGAAAATGACTATACTACCCAAAGCAATCTACAGATTCAATGCAATCCCTATCAAATTACCAATGGCATTTTTTTACAGAACTAGAACAAAAAATCTTAAAATTTGTATGGAGACGCAAAAGACCTCAAATAGCCAAAGCAGTCTTGAGGGTAAAAAGTGGAGCTGGAGGAATCAGACTCCCTGACTTCAGACTATACTACAAAGCTACAGTAATCAAGACAGTATGGTACTGACACAAAAACAGAAATATAGATCAATGGAACAAGAGAGAAAGCCCAGAGATAAACCCATGCACCTATGGTCAACTAATCTATGACAAAGGAGGCAAGGATATATAATGGAGAAAAGACAGCCTCTTCAATAAGTGGTGCTGGGCAGACTAGACAGCTACATGTAAAAAATGAAATTAGAACACTCCCGAACACCATACACAAAAATAAACTCAAAATGGATTAGAGACCTAAATGTAAGACCATACAGTATAAAGCTCTTAGAGGAAAACATAGGAAGAACACTCTTTGACATAAATCACAGCAATATCCTTTCTGATCCACCTCGTAGAGTAATGGAAATAAAAACAAAAATAAACAAATGCGACCTAATGAAACTTCAAAGCTTTTGCACAGCAAAGGAAACCATAAACAAGACGAAAAGACAACCCTCAGAATGGGAGAAAATATTTGCAAATGAAGCAACTGACAAAGGATTAATCTACAAAATTTACAAGCAGCTCATGCACCTCAATATCAAAAAACAAACAACCCAATCCAAAAATGGGCAGAAGACCTAAATAGACATTTCTCCTAAGAAGACATACAGATGGCTAAGAAGTACATGAAAAGCTGCTCAACATCACTAATTATTAGAGAAATGCAAATCAAAACTACAATGAGGTACCACCTCACACCAGTTAGAATGGGCATCATCAGAAAATCTACAAACAACAAATGCTGGAGAGAGTGTGGAGAAAAGGGAACCCTCTTGCACTGTTGGTGGGAATGTAAGTTGATAAAGCCACTATGGAGAACAGTATGGAGGTTCCTTAAAAAACTAAAAATAGAATTACCATATGACCCAGCAATCCCACTACTGGGCATATACCCAGAGATAACCGTAATTCAAAAAGACACATGCACCCCAGTGTTCAATGCAGCACTCTTTACAATAGCCAGGTCATGGAAGCAACCTAAATGCCCATCGACAGACGAATGAATAAAGAAGATGTGGTACATATATACAACGGAATATTACTCAGCCATAAAAAGGAATGAAATTGAGTCATTTGTTGAGACGTGGATGGATCTAGAGATTGTCTTACAGAGTGAAGTAAGTCAGAAAGAGAAAAATATCGTATATTAATGCATCTATGTGGAACCTAGAAAAATGGTACAGATGAACCGGTTTGCAGGGCAGAAATTGAGACACAGATGTAGAGAACAAACGTACGGACAGCAAGGGGGGAAAGCGGCGGGGTGGGGGGATGGTGGTGTGATGAATTGGGCGATTGGGATTGACATGTATACACTGATGTGTATAAAGTTGATGACTAATAAGAACCTGTTGTATAAAAGAATAAATAAAATACAATTCAAATATTCAAAAAAAAAATTTACTTCCTAATATCTCTTATGTATTCCTTAATATAAATAACCTAGTAAATTATTACCTATTATTTTGAATTGCTTTTTCACTGATAGATGAAATCCATTAATCTGTAATATTTCTAACCCTACTAGTCACAGATGAGAAGTAACAGAATCCCCCAAGTTCCCATAGAATTTGTTTCCCGGTCTGAGACCTCTAATGCAGTGCTGTTCCCTGCCCCAACTTAACATTTTAATATTTGTTGATTCTGATCAAACAGTGATTATACATCACTCTTTTGTCACATAGTGGATCATATTCCAAATTGGCAGGCACTGTGGGCATACATAAAATCTAATATCAAGTTTCTATTTCCTTGTTTGAACTCACAGTGATAAAAGTCCTCAGAGGCAAGCTATTATTTGTAATTTGTGTATTATTTGCACAGTTCAGTTCATACACACACGTGTGTGTGTTTTTGTGTATAAATTGTGATTTTGCTTAATGAGTGTGCAGATAGATATGACAGAATAGATTACTTCCTGTTCTAAATATGAATTCACAGAAAATGTTATCATTGACATACAGTTTCTAAAGATGGGAATCTAATATTTTTTATTGTAACATTTATAGAAAAGTATAGATATTGTCTGTCTTATGGAAAAAAATGTGAAGGCGTCTATATCTCTAAATTTGGTCACTGGAAAAGCGAAAGATTTTTTATTTCAATAGTAAGAGACAACAGACAATTATTTTAAATAATTTTTCAAGGAGAGAAAATAAAATTTTTAAAATATAAAAAAGCAGAGGAAAATTACGCTTGTTCTCAAAAGGATAAAATGATGGTTCCCTTAGCAGGAAAAAAATATGTTGGTAGAGAAAACTGAGGATGTAGGAAAGTCCAAACTGCATTTTCTGTGCTTTACTTTGTTGCGTCTTCATGGCCCAGTATGAATCATATTATAAAATGTAAAATGAAAGGTATAATAGCATGATAAAATAATTTGAAGTATTCTAATATGCCACCTTTGGTCCCACTTTTAAATATTCGGTATATTAAAGAAAATAGATTAATAGATATACCAATAATATACTTAAATACATAGTTTGTTAGCTTATATACATATATAGCTTACATATGTAATTGGACTCATGGTCTGTGATTCTTAATTTTATGTGTCAACGTTCCTGGGCTAAGAGATTCCCAGATAGCTGATAAAACATTATTTGTGGATGTGTCTGTAAAAGCAGTTCTGGAAGAGATTAACAATTGAATTGTAGATGTGGGCGAGCATCATCCAAATTGCTGAAAACCGAAATAGAACAAAAAGGTGGAGTAAAAATGAATTCTCTCTCTGCTTAAGCTGGAACACTGATCTCCTGACCTTGTTCATCAATGTCCTGGTTCTTTGGTCTTTGGACTTGAGCCAGGACTTAGGCCATTGGCCTCTTGGTTTTAGGGCCATCAGACTCAGACTAGGACTTACATCATTGGCTCCTCTGGCTCGTAAGACATCAGGTTGGGACTGGAACTATACCACCCGCTTTACCAGGCCTCCAGCTTATAGATGTTAGACTGTGGGACTTCTCAGTTTTCATAATTGTATGAGTGAATTCCTCAGAATAAATCTCTTTCTGTATATCTTTCTATATATATTGGTTCTGTTTCTCTGGAGAACACTGACTAATACATGACTTCATTCAAACAATGAAGAGAGGAAATTCTTTCACCAATATGTTAAAACACTTCTAAGATTTAGCCTTTATCACACCAAGTAGATGAAAAAAAATATGAACAATGTTATGGCTACATTTTCTGAAAGCAGTATAATACAAATACAATTTAATAATACATTTAAATAAATATTAATGATAATAAATCCATGGAAACAAAGGCCTATAAGAAAATAATATAAAATATTTAGAAAAAAATGGAAATTAAAACACTATCATTTAATAACTTGTTTAAGGAGCCAAATAGTGGTTAGATTTTATCTCATACCTTTGGTTGCTTTTATTTAAAAATAAACATAAAAATAAATCCATTTGAATTATTCAACCCCAAGTTTTTTTAAAACATCTGTAGGGATAGATTAATGACATTAAAGGTATACCATACTAATTTATTAAAATATGGTAGCATTAAATTGCAAATATAAAGGATTTTTCACGAAAATATATCAGCAAAAGTAAAAATGAAAATGCGGGTGTAAAAACTAAAGAATTTTAAAAGTATAATTATAATTTTAAAGTGTAATAATAAAGCAAAAACTTCAATCAAATGAATGATTTTTGACATAAGCATAATGTAATAACTGACAGAACTATTAAATAACTTTTTCCACCAAAAGAAAAACAAGTTTTTACAGATTGATCAGCAAATTTTTCAAGCTTTTAACCATATTCTATAATCTACTCATGTTCTAGACAAAAAAATGTACTAATCTTCCTAATTTTTTCTGAGGAAAAATAGGATTATTTATTTTAAAACCTACTAAATATATTTCCAAATAATTAAATAATGGTAATATCAACAATTGATTAAGTACTGCATTTTGAGTCAAGCACAGGAGAATGTACCTTACATTATCTGACTTATTCCACATAACAACATCCCTATGTTAGGTGTTATAATCTCCACTTTATACATGAAGAGACTGAGCTCCGAGTTAATGTTACATGCCCAAGGTCATCATCAGTAACTCTCAGAGCTAAAACATAAAACTAGTTCTATCTCACTCAAAAGTTTACTTTCTTAACCACTAAGTCATACTACCTCCCAACTAAAGTCATTATTATTTACCTATTATATTATCTAATTATGCTTACTTACAGAAGAATTCATGATTTCCTCACTAAATGTACTGACAGACAAAACACTGCCTCTCCAAACCAGTTTATCATCTGCTGACTCAAAGAAAGCAAAATGAAATTGCTAAAACTAAAGTAAATAAATAGGAAATTGCCAGAAAGGTTTTCTGTGTACTCTGAGACTTCTCTTTTCTTCACATCCACCAACTTGTTGAGGTGACTCGCTTCTCCCAGGACTGTTACATAACCTATATCAAAATATCCCAGACTGAAATTAAGGTGATTGTAACCGGTCTCTTTACTTCTACATTTCTGTTCTATTGGCAGCAACTTTATTTGCTGGCCCAGATGGCAACCACGAACTTTTCAATTTGATCAGAGCCAAAAGCTTTGCACTTCTCTGCCAGTGCACTCCTTGTTCATTCACTCAGCTCTACATCAGGAACTTCACAGGAAAACAAAAATATAAAAGAGAATAAGGGAATTATTCCAACTGAGCTTAGATATTCCTGATAATCTATTTTTGGAGGATTGTGTAAATAGAAAATAAAAGTCCAAAGAGAAAGTCAACCCCTGGACACTGATGTAAACATGTCCCAATGTCAGGAACTATCACTTGGCAGGGTAAGACTGGGCCACGGCAGCCAGGCTCAGCACTTCTGGCATGTGTAAGCCAGAGCAGGGCCTCCCACTAAGCATCGTAACAGTGGAGGACAGTGGTTGGGCAGGAGCCCATCATAAACATTTGGGGCAAGATAGCATGATGGTGCTTGACAGGCAATGAGAAAACCTACTCTGAACTTGAGTGATAGATCCTGGTGAAGTGGCCTGTAAAAGGCAGTTTTTGGAATTTAAGGTAATTATGCTGAAGTTTAAAGAGATAACGTTTGGTGGAAAAAGAAGTTGGTAACTAGAAGAGGGTAACTAGAAAGATCTCACACTAGACAGAAAAATTAGCCTTGACAACAACTTGACCATGTATCTCACCAGGGTTCAGGGAGATTTGAAAAGTTTGATGTCTTCTGAATATCATTTGCTATTAAATCAGTTCTTTCTGTTGAACTGCAGTGAATTCTAACTTCTGTAAGCTGTACCCATTGAAATGCTCATTTGTGTTTATTTTCACCAATCCTGAAACCCACTCCTGCAGAAAATTCAGGCCTATCCACTCTCAAGAGACCACGTGGGACTGGACAAAAAGCTGTTGCCTGTACCTGCACCTGGCCGAGCACTTAGGGCTGCCACCCCAGAATGCACAGTTTGTGCACTGCACAATTCCAGGGAGCACTGTTCACATGACAATTAAGTGAGTAGGACTCCCAGGAGTTATGTAGTACACAAAATGCACAGCTGTATGTGCAGGCTCTGTCTAAGGCCCACACATAGTGGGGTAATTTCAGCCTGCTCTGTAGTACTTCATGTCCTTCATATAGTACTTCATGTTCTCTAATCCATGACAGAAGGTAAGCTCCCAGGGGCAGATGTTTTGTCCATTTTGTTCCCTTATCTATGCCAAGTAGTTAGAACAGTGCCTGTTCCAAAGTAGACAATAAGCATTTGTTAAATAAAAGGAGTGCTCTAAATCTAGAGTAGGTAAGAAGATTCAGCTCATGTTTAAATAATGAGGCTGCTAGAAAGAAATCATAATAATGTAAGAAGCCATGATGGTGGCCTAACTGGCATAGGCACTTGTTAAGGCTTTTGTGAGGAGGCTGCCCTTTGATGTCGCCTGAAATAAAGAAACAAGTTCATAGCTTTGCTTACTGACATATAATATGCACACCAGACACAGTCAACCATCCCTTACCTTTATTTCATTTCTAACTCTCACCTCAGAAGAGCCTCAGAGATAAACTGAAGAAAGCAATGGCCCTCAAGAATTTCAGTGAAAATCAACAATACCAGGGGCTGTGAGTACACATTAAAATGATGGCTTCAAAATGGCCACCTCAAAATTCCAAGCATCACGGGCCAAAAGCCATATCTAAGGAATGGATAGTGACCAAATTCTAGAAAGCAAAACTGACCCAAGAAGTTAATGTGATATCAAAACTGAACGTAATGACATAATGACAACCAAATAGGACAAGAAAGAAGAGGGTGTATAAAGAGGCATTACCCAGGCAAAGCAGAAGTCTCTTTCCTTACAAGCTGCCTCTGAAATAACACCGATAGTACAATAATTTGAGGACAAAATGTCCAAAATTGTTGTGCGGGGCTTCCCTGGTGGCGCAGTGGTTGAGAATCCGCCTGCCAATGCAGGGGACACGGGTTCGAGCCCTGGTCTTGGAAGATCCCACATGCCGCGGAGCAACTGGGCCCGTGAGCCACAACTGCTGAGCCTGCACGTCTGGAGCCTGTGCTCCACAACGAGAGGCAGAGACAGTGAGAGGCCTGCGCACCGCGATGAAGAGTGGCCCCCGCTCGCCACAACTAGAGAAAGCCCTCACACAGAAACGAAGACCCAACACAGCCAAAAATAAATTAATTAAAAAAAAAAAACGATTAAAACTGTTGTGCGGGGTATTTATCTGAAATGATACTGTAGTAGACCCAGCAGGGGAAGTGACGTTGCTTTTCCCGAGGGTCTTGTGTATGAGTATCATTCAAACTGGCAGCTATAATGGGCTCATAGAGTTTGGTGCACAGTAGCAGCGGGGGGGTTCTCTTTCTACTCTGATTACTTCTTTCACTGACACACTGTTAGGTGAGGATATCATATTCATTTCGGCAGGCAGGTATTGTATGGTGTGAAAACTTAAGTCATAGAAAATAATACAAGCAATTTCTCATGTTATCCTTTTGCCAACAAATGGCATTTTACTAAATTATATTAAAATCTATGTCATCTGCAAAACTGCCTTAAATCCTGCTTTCAAAAATAAATAAGGATTCACCCTTAAAGATCTTGACCTGAACAACACTGTTGTCAATTAACCTAAAAACGGCACAAATATTACTGGCATTCACTCCTATCCGCCCCACCACTCCCCCGCCTACCCCAGCTCCTATAATGAAAATGACAAGTTTCTGAAAATTTTCAAAACTACAGGCTGCCCACCTTTCAATATAAGGCCAAGTGCAGGGAAGTGAGAACACTGAGGGAGGTGGAGTGTAATAGGAAGAAAAACTTCCTCCTTCCCCCCTTCCTCCCTCCTCTCCCTCCCTCCCTTCCTTCCTACCTTCCTTCCTTCCTCCTTTCCTCCTTTCCTTCCTTCCTCCCATCCTTCCTTCCTTCCCTCCCTCCCTCCCATTTCCCCTCCCTCCCTCCCTTCCTCCCTCCCTCTCTCTCTTCTCTCTCTCTCCATTCTGGTCATGAAACTTGTTCTTTAGATGACAGTATAAGTTCAAATATTTCACAAAAATTCCAACACTAAATTTGTCCATAGCCAAGCTCTGTGTGTGGTGAGTGTGTGTGTGTGTGTGTGTGTGTGTGTGTGTGTTATTCAGTCCAAATTCAATCACTTGGTTGGCTTTTATTTTTCTGGCCACTTAATGCCTCTTTGTATTATTTTCATGCTGTCACAGAAATAGAAAAGAAACAAAGACAGGTAGAAAGTAATTTGTACATGTATAATTTCCAAGTCCTCCATAACAAATTTCAGTCCCATTTGCTTCAGATTATCTTTCAACATTCAAATAAGTTTCTTCTGATTGTTCCTATAAGACTCACACCATAAGAAAACTACCACTTCTACTTCTATCTGTTTAATCATTCATCTCATCTCTCCCCTCCTCTCCACGCCCACCCCGACTACTGCCAGAGTACATGTCCTTATGCTCATCTAACCCCAAGTTACTGGTGACTAATTTTATTAATGATCAAAATTTCTATAAATTAATTCTTAAGAACTGTCAACCTTGACCTTCTAACAGCAGTGTGATATATGTTTTGTTTGCTTTCAATTTCTAAGTCTCAGGAAAGGAAATTGCATATATGGTACATAAAAGTTGCCTAGATTAAAACTGTGGATTGAAACAAAAGATCATGAACTATGGCATATATGATCACAAAAATCACCATTTGTAATTCTACTTAGGATCCAGCAGGTGAGTGAATAATGATGTTTAACCTTAACTTTCATAAAAATAGTAGATAGTAGAAAGAAGGTGGCCAGTGGAAAGAACTGGCTCTGGTAGTAATTATCCCTGTGTTCCTGGGAAATTTTTCAATTTCTCTGAATCACAAAAAGAAGGTTGGATTAGGCGGTTTCCAAGGTCTCTTCTCCTTTAACACTCTATTATTCTATTTTCTCTTTCTAAGCTTCAGTTTCCTAATTTAAAATCAGTAGAGGGGGAAGTTGATCAGTTAACTTTATTCCCCAAAATTTCTAAAATGTTATGAATCTAAACTGGTTTTAACTTTTTGAGTTTTCAACCAGAAGGGAAAACAAAAAAACTGATATATGGACCTTAAAGAAATCCAATTTCAAATTATTTTCACCCTACAATTTTCAGCAACTTGAACATTTTCATAGGTATTTTTCATTTTCTACACCATTAACACTAGATACATTGCAAACCCACTGAACTTTCTCTCCTACAGTCAAAGAGTGAGTCTGTGATAAATGCTACTTCAACATTTTTCTCTTTTAATAATCTGCTTTAGTGCATAAAATACTAAGATTTCATTATTTTAATTATTATATTCATATATTCCACTGAACAGAATTGGAAATTTAAATTCATAGAATATTTTCTAGATGCCATCAAATCTATAGATCAATGTAGAATATTTAATATAATAAAATGAGGTCAGTCCAATGTTTCAGCGAATGTTTCATAGTAGGATCAAACACGGTACCTTAAAAATTAGAAACACATTTAAGGTCAAAGTAACTTTATTGCTTAATTTCCCCTGAAACTGTGGTTATGTCTCTTTATTCCCAGTCATTATTTGGAAGCTCCCTCTTACACCAAGAAGCTTCAAATATTGGGTTGGCCAAAGGTTCATTTTTTTTTTTTTTTTCCGTAAGATGGCTCTAGTAGCACTTAGTTGTCTTTAACTTCATTCAAAACAATTTTCTTAGATTGTATGTGACAGCTGTAGTATCAGCGCGCATTTAAAAAAAGACTTATCAAAATTGATGAATTTTTGTGTAGCCATTTTAATATTGAAGATGGAAGGAAAAAAGCAACATTTTCAGCATATGATGCTTTACTATTTCGAAAGATAAAAACGCAACTGAAACGCAAAAAAAGATCTGTGCTGTGTATGGGGAAGGTGCTGTGACTGATTGAATGTGTCAAAAGTGGTTTGCAAAGTTTCGTGCTGGAGACTTCTCTCTGGACAATGCTCCACTGTCAGGTAGACCAGCTGAAGTTGATAGCCATCAAATCGAGACATTAACTGAGAACAATCAACGTTCTACCATGTGCGAGATAGCTGACATAGTCAAAATATCCAAATCAAGCTTTGAAAATCATTTGCACCAGCTTGGCTATGTGAATCACTTTGATGTTTGGGTTCCACATAAGTTAAGCAAAAAAAACCTTCTTGACCATATTTCTGCATGCGACTCTCTACTTAAACGTAATGAAAATGTTCCATTTTTAAAACAAATTGTGAAGGGCAATGAAAAGTGGATACTGTACAATAATGTGGAATGGAAGAGAGTGTGGGGCAAGCAAAATGAACCACCACCAAGCACACTAAAGGCTGGTCTTCATCCAAAGAAGGTGATGTTGTGTATATGGTGGGATTGGAAGGGAGTCCTCTATTATGAGCTCCTCCTGGAAAACCAAACAACTAACCCCAACAAGTACTGCTCCCAATTAGACCAACTGAAAGCAGCACTCAATGAAAAGCGTCCAGAATTAGTCAACAGAAAATATATAATCTTCCTTCAGGATACCACAAGACCACATGTTTCTTTAATGACCAGGCAAAAACTGTTACAGCTTGGTTGGGAAATTCATCTGCCATATTCACCAGACATCACACCTTTGGATTTCCATTTATTTTGGTCTTTACAAAATTCTCTTAATGGAAAAAATTTCAATTCCTTGGAAGACTACTGTAAAAGGCACCTGGAACAGTTTTTTGCTCAAAAAGATTAAAAGTTTGGGGAGGATGGAATTATGAAGTTGCCTGAAAAATGGCAGAAGGTAGTGGAACAAAAGGGTGAATACGTTGTTGTTTACAATAAAGTCATTGGTGAAAATGAAAAATGTGTCTTTTATTTTTACTTAAAAACCAAAGGCATTTTTTGGCCAACCCAACTTTACATTGTAAATGGTATGTATTTATTATAAATTATACATTATAATGATATAGCTCACTTACTATGTTCTTTAAAAATTATTAATGGTTTTATTTTTCTTAATCTATGGCTTTAAGTTAATATTTTTCCATTAATGACACTGTTATTGCAAATATTAAAATTATGTCTTGGTATCTAATGAACAGCACATAGCAATCTGATTTTCTAAATAAGTTTTAGTAGGTTAGGGACTGAGCCTGCAGAATTGCCTTAGGATGACTCTGGGGCAATGTTCTAACACCCTGAAGTATGTCTAGCCACCATGGAGCCCCAATTCTGACTTAGAACACTCTGAAATTTTAAAAATTTTCAATAAGTTTCTTTGTACTTGTTTCTTTCCCTTAACAGCTGGGATTGACCTAATTCTAGTCCAAGGGAAAAAGAAAAGAGCTAACTTAACAAAGTCAGCAGTTCGGTGTCAAGTTCTGATTTTAGATGGTAACACAGTAAAGGGTATCTGTTAAGGATGCTGAGCTCAGGAGTTGGACGAACTTAAGTTAGCATCTGACTTCTACCACTATATGATCTTGGGCAAATTAGGTAAACTGTATGCTTCCATATCCTAATTTGTAAAACTGGAACAAAGCAGTGTATTTTCAAAGGGTTCTAGAGGGAATGAAAATGAGAAAACACAACTTAATTACTTAGTGGAGTACCTAGTACTCAGTAGGCAGTTCAGTAAATGACAGTAATAAATTCAATTACTATATACTTTACTTGTTACTTTTTAACAATTACCTCGTGAGCCTTCATTGTACAGATAAGGAAACAAGTTTATAAGATTTTTTAAAACTTAAAAGGAAGAATAAAACTGCAGTGGGGTCACAGGGACTTGCCAGAACTCATAGTTCCATCTTCTTCCATACTTCATAGCTGGAAACTGGCTATGAGCTACTGAGAACTACCAAAGCAAAGTGTACCAGTTCTGGTCCAAGATGGCAACATAAAAGACTCCTGAACTCACCTCCTCTCATGAACACAGCTAATCTACAGCTATACATGGAACAATTCCATCTGAAAGAAATCCAGAAACAAGTGACTGACTCCTACACATCAGGAGAACATGAAAATACCCACATCAAAATGAGTCTTGGCACACACTCAACTACTGCAGACCAGAAGAGAGCAGCATGATATATTCAAAAGGCTGAAAGAAAAAGCTTCAAAACAAGAATACTCTACCCAGCAAGGTTGTCCTTCAGAACTGAAGGAAAGATAAAGCATTTTCCAGACAAGTAGAAGTTGAAAGAGCTCATCACCATTAAGCCAACCTTACAAGAAATGTTAAAGGGAATTCTTCAAGCTAAAATAAAAGGACACTAATTAGTAACAGAAAAACATGTAACAGCCTAAATCTCACTAGTAAAGGTAAATGTACAATTAAGTTCAGAATACTTTAACACTGTAATGTTAGTGGGTAAATCACTTATAAATCTAGTATGAAGGTTAAAACACAAAAGTATTAAAATAACTATAATTACAATAATTTATTAATGGATGCACAAGGTAAAAAGGTGTAAATTGTGACATCAAAAGCATAAAATGTGGGGGTGGGAAAAATTAAATGTAGAGATTTAGTATGCATTTGAAGTTAAATTATCAGCTTAAAATACACTTACGAATATAAGATGTTTTATGTAAACCTCAAGTAAACCTATGGTAGACACACAAAAGATAAAGAGAAAGGACTCTGAGCATACCACTACAGAAAATGATCAGATCACAAAGGAAGAGAACACGAGAAGAAGAAAAAACAAAAAAAAATACAAAACAGCCAAAAACAATTAATAAAATGGCAATAGTAAGTCAATAGCTAGCAATAATTATTTTGTAAATGGATAATATTCTCCCATCAAAAGACATATAATGGCTGAAAAAAAAATCCAACTATATTCTCCCTTCAACAGACTCACTTCACAAGCAAGGATACACACAGACTGAAAGCGTATGGATGAGAAAAGATATTCCATGCAAATGGAAACCAAAAAAAAAGCTGGGGTAGCTGTACTCATGTCAGACAAAATAGACTTTAAGCCAAAGACTGTAATAAGAAAAAAAGGTCATTATATAATGATAAAGGGATCAATCCAACAAAAGTACATATCATTTGTATAAATATTTATGCATCCAACATAGGAGCACCTAAACATGTAAAGCAAAATTTAACAGACTTAAAGGGAGAAACAGACAGCAATACAATACTAGTAGGGGACTTCAAAACCCCACTTTCAACAATGGATAGATCATCCAGACAGAAAATCAATAAGAAAACTTTGGATGCAAATGACACATTAGACCAGATGGATTCAGGAGACATTTACAGAACATTCCAAAAGCAGTAGGATACATATTTCTCTCAAGGGTATGGAACATTCTCCAGGATAGATAATAAGTTAGTCCACAAAACAGGTCTTAGTAAATTTAAGAAGACTGAAATAATATCAAGCATCTTTTTTAACTACAGTGGCATGAAACTGGAAATCAACTACAAGAAGAAAACTGGAAAATTCACAAATATGTGAAATAAACAGCATCCTACTGAACAACTAATGGGTCAAGGAGGAAATCAAAAGAAAAATAAATTATCTTGAGACAAGTAAAAATGAAAATACAAAATACCAAATCTTATAGTATGCAGGAAAAGCAGCTCTAAGAGGGAAGTTCATAGCAATAAAAACCTACATTAAGAATAAAGAAAGATCTCAATAAGCAACCTAACTTCACACCTCAAGGAACTAGAGAAAGAAGAACAAATGAAGGCCATAGTTAGTAGAAGAAAGGATGTAACAAAAATCAGAGCAGTAATAAATTAGAGACTAAAAAGACAACAGAAAAGATTAATGAAACAAAGAGCTGTTTTTTTTCTGAAAAGATAAGAAAACTAGACAAAGCTTTGGCTAGATATAAACTGGGTATAGAGGGAATGCATTTCAACATAATAAAGCTCATATATGCTAAGTCCACAACTAACATCATACTCAATGTTAAATAGCTGAAAGTTTTTCCTCTAAGATCAGGAACAACACAAGGATTCCCACTCTCACTACTCTTATTCAATATAGTAATGGAACTCCTATTCAGAGCAATTAGGCAAAATAGAAATAAAAGTCATCCAAATAAAAAAGGAAGAAGTAAAACTGTCTCTATTTGAAGATGACATATTATACAGAGAAACCCTAAAGACTTCACAAAAAATCTATTAGAACTAATAAATTCAGTAAAGTTATAGGATACAAAATCAATATAGCAAAATCAGTTATGCCTAAATACACTAATAACAAATTTTCAGAAAGATAAATTAAGAAAATAATTTCATTTATAATTGCATGAAAAAGAATAAAATACCTAGGAATAAATTTAACTAGAAGGTGAAAGTTCTGTACACTGAAAACTATAAGACACTGATGAAAGAAATCAAAGAAGACAGAAATAAATGGAAAAATATCCTGTGCTCATGATTGGAAGAACTAATATTATTAAAATGTCCATACTACCTAAAACCGTCTATAACTTATATTAATCTTTTCAAAATTCCAGTCGCATTTTTTCACAGAAATAGAAAAAAAAAATCCTAAATGTTGAATGAAACCACAAAAGACCCTGAATAGCCAAGGCAGTCTTGAGAGAGATGAAGAAAGCTGGAGGCATCATGCTTCTTGATTTTAAATTATATTACAAAACTATAGTAATCAAAATAGTATGGTATTGGCATAAAAACAGGTGCATGGATCAAAGGAAAAGAATAGAGAGTCCAGAAATAAATTAATCATATACAGTCAATTAATTTACAACATAGGAGTCACAAATATTCAATGGAGAAAGAAGAGGCTCTTCAATAAATGGTGTTGGGAAAACTGGACAGCCACATACAAAAGAATGAAACTGGACCACAGTCTTACTCCATACACAAAAATTAACTCAAAATAGATAAAAATTTGAATGTAAGCCTTGAAACCATACAACTCTAAATGAAAACATAAGGGGTAAGCTCTTTGACATTACCCTTGGCAATGATTTCTTTTGGATTCGACCCCAAAAGCAAGGGCAACAAAAACAAAAATGAACAAGTGGGACTATATCAAACTAAAAGCTTCTGCACGGAAAAGAAAACCATCAGCAAAATGAAAAGACAACCTATGGAATGAGAGAAAATAGTTGTGTATCATATATTTGATAAGGGGTTAATATTCAAAATATATAAAGAACTCATATAACTCATAGCAAAAAACCAAGCAATCTATTTAAAAAATGGACACAGGAACTGAATAGACCCTTTTCCAAGAAGACATTCAAATGGCCAATGGGGTATATGAAAAGGTGCTCAACATCACTAATTATCAGGGAACTGCAAATCAAAATCACAGTGATATATCACCTCTCACCTGTCAGAATGTCTATCACCAAAAAGACAAGAGATAACTAGTGTTAGCGAAAATGTGGAGAAAAGGGAACCTTGTACACTGTTGACAGGAATGTAAATTGGTACAGCCATTATGGAAAACCGTATGGAAGTTCCTCAAAAAATTAAAAATAGAACTAACAGTTGATCCAATAATCCCACTTCTGGGTATATATTCAAAGGAAATGAACACAGGACATTGAAGAGTTATCTGCACTCCATGTTTACTGCAGCATTATTAACAATAGCCAAGATATGGACACACCTAAGTGTCCTTCTATAAGTGAACGGATAAAGAAGATGTGGTATATAGACAATGGAATACTATTCCACCACTTAAAAAAAAATGAAACATTTGTGACAACATGGATGGACCTCAAGGCTATTATGCTAAGTGAAATAAGTCAGAGAAAGATAAATTCTGCATGGCATCACTTATATGTGGAATCTAAAACAAAACAAAGCAAGTCAAACTCATAGAAACAGAGAGTATAAAAGTGGTTGCCAGGGGCTGGGGAGTGGGAAAAACAGGGTGAGGTTGGTACAAGGGTACAAACTTTCAGCTATAATGTAAAAAAGGTCTGAGGATCTACTGTAAAACATGGTGACTATAATTGATAACACTGTATTGTATAATTGAAATTTGCTAAGAGAGCAGAACTTAAATGTTGTCACACATATCACAAAGAAAATTCATCTAATGATGGATGTGTTCATTAACTAGAGAGTGGGCAGGGGGAATCCTTTCACAATGTATATCAAATCATCATAAGGTACACTTTAAATATCTTATAACTTTATATGTAATTATAACTCAAGACAGCTGAAATAATAAACAAACACAAACAAATAAAATAAATTGGGGGATAAAAGAGTCAGCATAACAATGACCCACATTTCCTAAAAGCATTAATTCCTTCCAAGATCTGAGCCAGGAATACCAACTATGTGAAACCAGAACAAATGATCATATTTTTGTATAGTACCCTCAATACCTAAAACTGTGCTCAAACTCTTATATTTGCTTGAGATTAAGGATTCCATATTCTAAGTGAAACTAACCACTAAGCTAGATTTTAGGCTGTCCTCATTTTGAACTGACATATATTTTCTTTACCCCAAATTAGCTGTACATCCAGCTAATTGCATCAATAAGTGACTAATTGGTAGGCAGCTATGTGAGTAATTACCTGATTTGCACATGTAAGTGATGTTTATTTCAAGTGTACTTCTCATGCCAAGTTTTAGAAATTTGGCTCAAAAGTTCAGAAACACAAACTGAATCAAAGCCATATCATGCCTGGTTTATAACCATAAACAATAGAGCATAAATAAATTCTTGATTGTGATATGCTATCCGAAGTAATCTAAAGATCTCAAAATATCTTCAGATTGTACTTTCCAGGTATTTATAAAAAAGAAAAACAAAAGCCAAATGTTGGGGCTTCCCTGGTGGCACAGTGGTTGAGAATCCGCCTGCCAGTGCAGGGGACACGGGTTCCATCACTGGTCCGGGAAGATCCCACATGCCACGGAGCAACTAAGCCCGTGCGCCACAACTACTGAGCCTGCGCTCTAGAGCCCGTAAGCCACAACTACTGAGCCCACGTGACGCAACTACCGAAGCCCGCACGCCTAGAGCCCGTGCTCCGCAATGAGAAGCCCACGCACCACAACGAAGAGTAGCCCCCGCTCTCCGCAACTGGAGAAAGCCCGCGTGCGGCAGCGAACACCCAACACAGACAAAAAATAAATAAATAAAATAAATAAATAAAATAAATTTATTAAAAAAAAAAAAAAAAAAAAAAAGCCAAATGTCATGTTTTTCCAAATACCAAAAGCTTAGGAAGTACTTTGTCAGGTCATCCAACCAACAAAGACAAGTGGCAATAATCTCTCCATGAAGTTACAGAAGCCTGAACAATCATTTGAAGATCTGAATGAAAGAAAAATAACCTTCTATCCTGGCAATATTACTGCATTCACACAACAGTGACCTCCCTCAGCATCTAAATACTGGACGAATTTTAAAAATGGAGATTTGACTTAACTCTTAATCTTTTTTAGCAGGGCATTTAATTTCAAATGGTTGCAATGGTGAATTTCAGAAGTGTTTCAACTATGTGACTCATCCTCTTTCTTCCCAATTTACTACCCTCCCCTTTATTTATCATTTCCCACAAAATAGAAAAAAAAAGCCTAAAGCTGTGTTTTCACAATATACTTAATTACAAATTCTTCTCTTTCAAAAATACATCCCAGTAGTTTCTCTTTCACAATATCATTACTGAAGATTTATTTCCAATTACTACATGTTAAATGTCGGACTTTTAAGTGAAAAATGTTTTTCATGTAATAAGTGACCTTGAAATCATTTTAAAATTTTCAATATGTGTATATGAGCAACACCCTAATAAATTAGAAGATATGTATATAGAAAGATTATTTACTATAGATGCATTGTTTTCTTTCATGAAAAAAAAATTAGAAAAATTCAATAGGGCTTAAAAATACATAATATATGTGACTATAAATTTGGAAGGTATAATATTGAACATATAGCCACAGAGGTGTGAAACTTTCTAAACTATGAAACATAATATCTACCTGCAATGAGCAATACAGAACAGAGAATTCAAATATAACAGCATCCTTTATATTCTCTCTGTTAGATAAATCATAATAAATATGAGCATTTACACATAATTCAAAGCATATGCTCCTAAAATTTGTTTCTAGAATATTGTAAAAAATGCATTTTACATGTCATGTAGTAAGCTTTGTTATTTTTCTACTATAAGATATTAAAAATATCTTTTATTCCACTTTTTGGGCTTTCTTTTAGGACAGGAACTTAGTGGCTTCTAGTTACTCTAAAAACTTACAGGTGTGTTAGGTTTTCCAACTCCTATCAATGTAAAAACTGTCAAGTGGCTTTAATAAGATAATTCATAAACAGGGGCTCCATGTAATTTTTCAAATCAGAATAATCAAATTCAATTATCATTATAAGGTAGATACTGCTAACCACTTGAAAATGGATTCTGGTATAGCACCACTCACTTGGAACAATTATTTTCTTTAGAAATAGAAGGGATATAAGACAATATGACATGTGAGATTAGGTGACAGCCTGTAGTGCGCACTGCTGTGGAAAGGATTTAGGATCTGAGATTGGAAAGGGAAAATTATATTTAAAGGGCCCATGAAGAACCTTTGGGTACTATATCAGCTATATGGGGATCATTAGGAATTAAGAGATCACACACTGGTTTTGTCCAAAAAAGAAATCATTTCTTTTCTCTTTGCCCTGTTTACTAGATTTAGACAATCACAAAAAGCAAAAATTGGAAGTAGATCAAAAAAAGACAAAAAAAAAAACTAAGACTATTGAATAGAACTCAAAACAAGTGTATATAATTTAGCTAGCCATGACAAGGGAAAATTTCTTCTCAAAGAGGAATGAATGCCCATGTTCATAATATTGCCAACCCCAGGTCTAGCCAAAAATCCATCACAAATGGCTGTATTATAAACCTACACACCTAGGAAGCAGCAACAAGGATGGCAAGAGCCCGGCAGAGGCTATCCAGTGCCTGTCCACATGCAGCTGCCCTTCTGACAAAGCCCTGTGACCTGTTCTCAGTGCTGTTATAAACAAATGAGTAATTAAATTCTCCACCACGAATAAATCTGAAAATGAATCAAGGGTCACACTAAATCTGGGGCTCACTTATCTGTATTGCCCATAGTCCCTATTATAGTCCCCATTGAATGAATGAATGATTTCTCTATGTGAGTGAATCCAGACAATGTCTTTGATATTGGCTGACCTTGGAAATTTACCATTAGGTTAGAAAGTTCAACTGTCTTTTTATACTTCACTGCAGAATCACTATCGCAGCTTCTGGGTAGGAAGGCTTTTTTTGCAAACAAGAAGAAAAATGACTGGCAGTGTGGGGTCATGCACAGGCTTCACTGACACGGAGATGTAGGGGAGACATCAGAAAGAGAAGGCCTATGGGTACTGAATGCAGCTCTTCCATTGTTTTCTGCAGCTTCACCCTTGAGAGAATCTGCTTCCTTGAGTATAAAATGGGAAGAAAATTATTGCCTGCTCTATCTACGTTACAGGGAATTGGAAGTTTAAATAAGATGCACTTGAAATGTTTTGTAGACGGTAAGACATTAGTCAAATAAGAGTTATTATTACTGTATTACACAGCATAAGAAATACAGTACTAGATTTGGTCTAGCCCTAATTCAAAAATTCTATTTAGAATTTATTATGACAGATCTATTTATAGATGATTAAAAATCTACTTCGCTTGAAAACTAATTTTTAACAAACCTCTACGCCATCAAAATGTGTAATACACACAATTCCTACTCCCAACTTTTGTATGCTCCTCTTTTCCAAGAGCTAACAAAAAACTTTAAGGAGGTTACATAAGCATCTTTATAACTGCATGTTTACCAATTAATAAGGCAGCACACAATGTTCAAATCAATCTGGGTGGGAAATGAGAATTTCATCTCTTACAAATCATGAGAAGAATTTGAACAGGCAAAAAAATTTGCATCTGGATCTTTCATGTAAATTGTAAAAAGGATACATGATCTTTTTTTCTCCTATCTAAAAACAAGTACACTTAAAACATCTGAATCATTCTAGATAAACTGACTGAGTGCAAATTGACAACACAGCATTGAGTGCAGCCATTATAAAATAATGCAAATAGTAGACTAATCCCAGCTGCCAAATACACAAGTAATTTTGGTAGCATAAATGCAAAACAGATTTTCTAGCTAATTCTAAATTTCTTGAGAAACAAATCTTATATTTTCTACTATCAAAAGAAAAAAATATGTGGATGAAAGTACTTCCATTATAACTAGATAGAATGTTTGCTGGCATAATTATTTGCACACACATATTTTTCTAAAATCTGTTGTAAATTATAGACATAGGCATTTTTATAGATAAAGAACACAGTCTGGATAATGCCCAGTAGAGAACAGCAATTAATCTCACTGCAAAATGCTGTTTGAATTCCTTTCTTTAAACTAAGTGATGCAGCAGTATGAAAAAATTATCTGCTTTTTCATGATCCAGATGAAAATAAGTGTTAAACCCATCCTAGACAGACCAAATATTCATCCACATTACAAGACCATTAAGCCATTCAACAATATGAAAATGTCTCTGCCTTAGTCCATTCAGGCTGCTATAACAAAATACCATAGACTGGGGGGCTTAGAAACAACAGAAATTTCTCACAGTTCTGGAGGCTAGGAATTTCGAGATCAGATTCAGCATCTGGTAAGGACCTGTTCTGTAGTTCGTAGACAGCATCTTCCCT
The DNA here is from genome assembly GCF_028021215.1 of Eschrichtius robustus. Lineage (NCBI taxonomy): Eukaryota > Metazoa > Chordata > Mammalia > Artiodactyla > Eschrichtiidae > Eschrichtius > Eschrichtius robustus. The sequence goes on along the minus strand of NC_090829.1, from coordinate 54,483,804 downwards.
CTGTATCTTCCCATGGTGGAAGAGACGAGCTGGATCTCTAGGGTCTCTTTCATAAGAGCGCTAATCCCAATCATCAGGGCTCTACCCTCATGACCTAGTCACCACCCAAAGGTCCCACCTCCTAATACCATTACCTTGGGGGTTAGGATTTCAACGTACGAATTTTAGGGGACACACATGCAGTCTATAGCAACATATAGTTTAAGCAGGGACTGCACGAGCATGAAGCTGGTGCTCTTGGACAGGCTTCCTATGCTGCTAAGCAGCTGATGAAAGCATGGCAAAAGGCCACCCCCAAAGGCAAGCCTAAGGCAGCACTGGGCAAGGGGGAATTGTCTTCTGAGCCTGAGGCCCCTCCTTTTTCAGGTACTCATCCTGTGCCCGGGATGCTACCCTCAAGTGTTCCTGCTACTTGTACTTCATTCACTCTATCAAAGTTGACCCTTGGCATATCTGATGACTTCTTACGCCAAGGGTACAGCCAACAGATAAGGGAGGAGAAGGAAAGGATATCTACTATATCCCTAGCTCTTTACTAGTTTTATATGTTATTATTCCATCAATTAACCTGAAGGTAATTAATGAAGGTGAGAAGGTGCTGGTACAAGGATCTAAACAGATTTCCTCCACTGTCTTTCACTAAATCATGCTGCCTCCTTGAAAAAAATGAAATACATTACACCCTGGGGAGATTTGTGTTTCATCAAGAGGGTGAGAAAAGATTCTAAAATGTGAAACTGGGTCTCTGTGGATGTCTCTTTTTGAGGACTGAAAGGAGCCAGGTCAGGGATGCTGGCTGGTCCCTGCTGTGAGTTGTTGAGGTCTTGAGGCAAGTGAAGGTGCCAGCTCACAGACCTTGCTTCCTGCAGTTGCAAGGGACAACGGTAGTAACTTTTCAGGCTAGTATGTGCATTTTCCCCTCCTTTGCTAATTTTAAAGAAGTTTGAATTTCTGAAAAAAAACGTTAAAATCAATTACTCTACTGGCTCCTCCTGAATTTTGCTAAGAATTCACCATTCATTCCTTTGCTCATTGATTCATTGAGTACCATCATGTCCCAGGCATTCTGCCAGTTCTGAGGTTTTCACTGGAAACTAGAGGTCTGTCTATCCCTAGACATGTTATCTCTGCTTTCACCCCAGGCTAACCTCGAGGAAAAAAATAGCACCTCTTTTTGTTTCCTCAAACTATGTTCTAGCAGCAAAAATCAATGGTGAACAATGGAGACTATTTTGTAGAAAAGTCAGAGAAGGTGAGCATTTTACATGCCATAGGCTCCCACTTCCAAAATGCTCCTAAGTCATGTCTATTTGCCAAAGTCTCTCTGGCTAAGCATCTACCCAGACTACCCTGCAGCATGACCACCCCTCAGTGATACCCCAGCCTTGTTCACTGGCTGCCTCGGCCATGGAATCCCTGCCTTTGGTGTCTTTGCCATCACCTGCCCAAAATCTTTTAGCTATTCTTATGCAGAACAAAGGTGCTTTGCTTAAATTCTCTGGACTTGAGTACTTCTATCCAAACACTTTGCAAGCAAAGTGATCTCCAAGTATTGGAACTTCCCCTCCTTAACAAAGGCAGTTGATCAGAAGTGACAACAATACACAATTCTGTTGCCTTCAAGAAGTTTAGAGTCTAATGAACGAAGACAGATATATAGAGATAATTATTTTGTGAAAAATGCTAAAACAGAAATAGATTGGCCATACTATAGGGACACAGAGAAGAGAACTCTTTTTTTCTGCCTAAGGGTATCAGGAAATACAAAAGAACGTCAGGAATCTTGAAAAATGGGAGATAGGAGTTTTCCAAGTAAGCAAGGTTGAGAAGTGGGCTCTAAGAAGAAAGAAGAACATGGACAAAGGCAAGGAGACATGAGAGGTAAGGGCATGTCTGAGAACAAATAGCTCTCTGTGGCTGGCTGTGAGATCAGGAATCAGAGCAAGTCGAACACTGCAGTACCACTGTATTTCAAAATTCACCTACTTCTCTGCTCTCATGCACCGGGCTTCTCCCTCAGTGCAAAGCAGTGCTCTATCTTTCCACGACAGAAGACAGTGTTGGCTGCATATATTTGAGTGCAAAAGAATAGGATTAATTTAATAGTTTCATCTTAATTCTGCTCTGAGGTTTCTCAATTTAACTAAATAACTTTAATGTTCTTTGGCACCAGGCTTTTGACAAACTTCCTTAAAAAGCCATTATAAAAATAGTGATTTTGCTAAAGAGTGCACATAGTAAAAATCATTATTCCAGTAGATGGAGCAGAGGTGACATCAGAATAGCTGAACGTTGCCTGGCCCAGAATACATAGCAGAAGTCCAGACACTCAGCAGAGCCACGAAATGGAAAAAGCACGTTTGAGAGCAAAGACTGAACATTACTGACTACTACTTGGCTAACCACCTAATCTGGACTTAGAAAATTTCACATCCTATTCAAACTGAAGGAGAAAACAACCTTAGGCAAATACCAAAATGACTCTTTAAAGAAACGTTCATATTTTAGAACAAGAAAGCTGTAATCTTGATTGGTCTAAAAGTCTCACTGCGGTGCTTCACAATCATTCTACATAACACAGACCAGGCTAAAATCCTTAGTATAGCCTCTAAATGCATGACTACTTCAATCTCCTGCTGATGGAAATGTGTGTGTTTCTTCCCTCCTAGACAGTTTGTGAATCGTGTGATTGCCTGATATGGAATTATTAAGAAATAGATCAATAAACACAGCAGGCTACAGGATTAAAACCTCAGCCTACACAATGGACCTAAGAACAAAGTTACTGCTTAGAAATTGCGACAGCAGAATGATGGTCGTGCAGACTCGTATTTGGGACCATACTGGCAAGTGGAATTACAGACATTAAAAGATATTTTGATTAAAAATATTCTAACTATTATATATCAGGAAAATGACTTAAATCTGATGAGGATTATTAAACTCAAGGATAAACTATTCACTTTGCTGTTTTATAAAATAAGTATTGTAAGAAAATAATTTCTAATAGTCATTGGAAACAGGAAATATGTCCTGTTTCTCTCAAGACTTACCATGTGCCTTGCTCTCTCTGTTAAATTATCTGCCAGTATGCAGAACTGGACTATTCAAAGGCAGACTATATATGTGTTTAGGACACAAGCAAAGCAGAGGCAGCTCAAAAATTTTTTTAAAGAAGGTATCTGGCATTTCACAAAAATGTAACAAAAATGTGTAACAAACTAAGAAAAACAAAAGTTTGTTGAACCTTAACTTGACCAGATTTTTGACCAAATGGAGAAGCTCATTAGCCACATACTCAAAAAATCTTGATTCAATGGTTAAGGGTATAAATTAATTTAAATCTTAGCTCTGCCACAGTGTAGTTATATAAATTTGGAAGAGGCACCTACCCTTTCTTACTCTCAGTTTCCTTGTTGCAAAATAAGGATAATAAAACCTCTCACAAAGAATGGTAGTAAGGACTAAGTGATGTAAAACATGAAAAGCATTCTTAGCTGCCATTATTAATGACAGTGTCATATCCCTTGAGTGGAACAGGATTGAAAAATGTAAAACCACAGTTATAGGTATGAATCACAAGGCAAACTCTTCTAATGATACTCATATTCTAACCCAACCCACTTTGAACCACTGTTAAGCAAGCAATTCAAAATCCCCAATGTTAAAAAAAAACAGTTCTGTAATTTTGCATATGTAGAAATATGTTGTCCTTATTTGATACTTTGCCAATCTTCATTCACACAGGAATCATGAATTTCCAAGAATTTAAGCCTATTAAGTAATAATTTCCGAATTGGAAATTTAATAAAATATTTTCATTTTATAAACTCACATTTTTTTTCTATACCTCTGCATATCCTTCTTGATATGCCTTTTAAAAATAGTTAGCTAGTGGGAAGCAGCAGCATAGCACAGGGAGATCGGCTAGGTGCTTTGCGATGACCTAGAGGGGTGGGATAGGGAGGATGGGAGGGAGGCGCAAGAGGGAGGGGATATGGGGACATATGTATGCATATGGCTGATTCACTTTGGTGTACAACAGAAAGTAACACAGTATTGTAAAGCAATGATAATCCAATAAAGATCTATTTAAAAAAAGATATGTATCTTTAAAGAAAATACAAAAACAATCCCATTTTCCAAATATATCTTTATCTTTTTACTACTTTGAAAAAGACACAATAGCTAGCAGAGACTTCTATAAATGGAGTGGCATGTCATTGTCTTAGTCCTCTCAGACTGCCAAACAAAATGCCACAAACTGGGTGGCTTTAACAACAGAAATGTATTCCTCACAGTTTTGGAGACTAGAAGTCTAAGAACAAGGTGCCAGCAGGGTCTGTGTCTGGTGAGCGTGCTTTCCTTGGGTTGCAGACAACCACATTCTTGCTGTGTCCTCACATGGCCTTCCTTTGATTTGTGGTGCATGCAGGTGGAGAGAGGAAGAAAGAAAGCAAGCTCTCTGGTGTCTCTTTTAAGGCACTAATCCCATCATGAGGGTCCCACCCTCATGGTTTCATCTAAACCTAATGATCTTCCAAAGACCCCCCCTCTCCAAACTCCAAATACCATCACATTGGGAGTTAAGGCTTCAACTTACAATTTGGGGGTCAGGGGGGGACACAACTCAATCCATAGCAGTCACTTTGCTAGAACAGACAAAGGATAACCAATGGCTAGAAGAGGGGAAATGTAAACAACTCTAAACTTTCATACACACACACACACACACACACACACACACACACACACACCTTTCAAGCTTGCCTTCTTAGCACTCCTAATGGCCAGAGGTTGCATAGCTATTTAGTCCTTCAGAGTACTCCTACTTATTATAAAAAGCATGAACTTAAGATACAATACTTGCCTCTTTCCCCATAAATCAAAAGAATTAAAAGTATAACTCTAAAATTTCAAAACTAATTTAAAGATGATAAACGGGAAGGAAATTTTTAAAAATCGCACTGTCATTTAAACTTCCCTACTAATTTTAGAATAAAATCCTAAGGGAAAAAAGGAGATCAACAACATAGTAAATTTGTTAGAAAATTATTAGAAATACATACAAACACAAAACACACATACAGATAGATACATAAATGTTAGTTATACATCACAAGTCTTATATGCATGGAAAAGCTAACATCAGAGTATACACAAATAAATCTGTAAAAAGGCTTTCCATAATCTGGCTCAGTTTAATCTACAGTAGTATCCCATTCAAATTTTTTGCTCTAGCAAAACATGCCATACTGTTTTATGCCTCTACATGTATCTACATTTTTTTATGGAGCTACATATGGACTACATAACTCCTACTCCTCCTGCAAAATGTAGTTCTTAAAAGATAAACACATTGCTTAGGGGGTAATTATTATTCTTAAGTATTTTATCCATAAGAAAATCACTAATAATGTATTGAAAATTGATTTCGAGTTAGAAAAGAAATGTCAAATTATATTGAAGCAAAACAGAACAAATTAACAAAGGAAAAAGCAGTAAATAAGAAAGCTAAAAACATAGTAGAATTAATAAATAAATTCAAAAGCTGATGATTTGAAAAGAAGAAAATCACTAGTGAGCCAAATTTTTTTTTAAAAAGGAATAAGGTAGAAATATACAAAATAAATAAAAGATAACCACAGTCAGAATAAACTTAAAAGAATCATAATGCTGCTAAACACCATGCGAGTAAACTTGAAAATCTAAATAAAATGGATAATTTTCTAAGACGATATGATTTGCCAAAACTGACTTCAGAAGAGACAGAAAATCCAAAGACTGATTTATATAGAAGAAATGGAGAAATTTGTCAATAGATAAATCCAAAAGCAGCAGTCTTCGATAGTTTCACGGGGAAATTTTTAAAATCTTTAAGATCAAAAATTTCAAGGCTTCTAAAATCTCTCCAGAATATAGGGTAATGAAGAAAACATCCTGATCCAACAAAGACTGCATGTACACACACAGGAACCAAGTCAATGTCACTTATGAATATCAAAGGAAAATCCTAAATTCAATATTATTAGCAAATAAAATCTAGGTATACACAAAAATAACATTACATCATGACCAAGTGAGGTTTATTCCAAGAATTTAAGAATTTTCAATATTAGGAAGTCTATTAATAAATTTTTATAGCAAATTAATAGATTTCAGAAAAACATTTTATTCTCTTTGTATAAAAGACTGAAAAGCCATTTGTCAAAATTCAAATAACCATTTTGTATTAAAATACTCGATAAAATAAAACTGATGAGAATTTACTTTATATGATATAATATATCTAGCTTAGCCCAAAAGCCACTGTCATGTTTAGTAGGACAACACTAGAAGCATTACCAACAAAATCAAAAACAAGGAAAAGCTCTCAGTCATCAGTATTACTTAACATTGTACTGGAAATATAAGCCAAAAAATTAAATTAAAAAAATTATAAATAAATATTTTGGAAAGGAAGAGGTAAAACTATTACTAACTGCAGACAACATAAAAATATAATTGCGTACATAGAATATCCAAGAGAGTCAACTGGCTTCTGGCATACACAGTTGACTGGAATCAAACATACTTGGGGGAAAGAATGTTTTGAGAGAGTTGTATCTGCTAATAGATTGTGACTAGATGAGACATGTAAAAGACCACTAAGCTTCCGACTTCCTGTGGGGGGAAGCAGGCTAAGAAAGCTGCTCAGTCACCAATAAGTGAATACTTTCCAACACCTTCTTTATGTAACAAAGGAGGACAATGAAAATGAAAGGTCCTTCCAGAAAGTAAAGCCAAAAATTCAAAATCCACGGAGCACAAAAACAGGGGAGTCATACCCAAAGAGCAGAACCAGGACTTCAACTTAATTCAAGATACTTTTTTTAACCTTCTAGGTAGTAGGCTGGCAAATATTTACCCAGGTGCATTTTAGAATTGCTAAGAACCTCTGACTGCTATCTGATGCCCATTCTTTTCTTTTTCAAATGACAGTGATTTTTACCCAGGAAGACAGAATAAAAAATGGTATCTGTCTTTGCATGTATATTCATACAGATGCATACGAAACTGATCACAGTAATGACTGCTTTAGCCTGGGTGGAAACTGAAAAGACTGGGAACGAGGCGGAAAGGAGACAAACTTTTCTCTGTATATCTTTTAATATATATAATTTTTGGAACTGTGGGAAGGCATTGATATTCATAAAATAAAATGAAACATACTTTAAAATATGTCTTAGGACTTAGTGAATTACTGAAAAGGGGATTAAGAGATGTAATGCAATGATTCCTATGTTTCTGGTGTGATCAGTTTAGTGCAATACACCAAGAGAGAAAATATATTGTCATCATATCTATGGGAAAGAAGACTAATTTTTAGATATGTTGAATACCAATCACATCCAAAGCTATTCACTGGTCTTAGAGTGACCAATGATTCAGGTTTGCCTGACACTATTTAGGTTTCAGCATTAAAATTCCCACATCCTGGGAAACCCCTCCTCAGGGTGCAAAATATCCTGATTTTCAGAAATGGGTACAGAAGGTTAGGGGGAAAGTACAAAATACATACAGCAGCCAAAAAAATTGAGCCTAAAAGTAGTACTCTATTTAGCTTCAAATGGATATGGCATAGATGATTCACTTTCAGTAGTTACCGCCACTAATTTTTTTTCTGATGACTGACGTTGTCAACTCTGATTTGTAGTTCATAATAATGAAATATCCATTGTTGCATGACTGAGTGATGTTACTTATGTTTGCAAACTAAATGTATTCTAATTGTGAGCATTAACAGTCAACTTTCACTTTGCCTGTGGATTAAATATGTACTTCGTATTAAGGTAAAGCTAGTTTAATTTTAACATTGTGCATATTGTGTCCACATTTTCCAAGACTTCAGATAATGAAATGAGAATTATTATAATGCCAGTGTCAGCATAATCCAGACAACTGTATTATTTTATTAACGGATAGAAAGACACATACAACTGGATTAGGGAGGAAAGTAACCAAGACAGAGCATTCTATACAAAAGGCAGAAAGGAATTGGGGATTGGGCATAGTGGAAAAGAGGATGTGAAAGCACCTCGGGAGTCTAAATTTTGCAGATTCTAGATTAAACAAGCAAGTACTTCTAAATCAATCAAACTTTTTTTTATCTCCCCCAAAACACCAGTGCTCAGTCAAAAATAGCTACTGTATTGGTCTGTGGGCACACCACAAGAATAAACACACATCCTACATCCACTTGATTATTCTGTCAACATGAATAAAGATACATTTCCTGTTTCAGAGGTTGCAACCATGTAGGCAAACAAAAGGAGAAATTTTGATAATTGATGTGTTGGCCTATTGCAGCATAGACCTGATTTAGTCAGGCCTTATTAACAATCATGCTTTTTACAGTACTGTATATCAAGTGATGCACTGAATCATATCAACAATGAAAAAAATTTCCCTCTAGCTCTTAGGTGCTTTGATTTGGAAAAATGGAGTTTTAAATCATCTTCTTGAGATTTATAAGAATATCATAAAACCACAGAGAAGATAAAGAATGGTAATACCTTGTCCAAATAAAAACTAGACTTTGCCCACTGTATTCATTTTCTATTGCTGTCGTAACAAATTACCACAAACTTAATGGCATAAAACAACACAAATTTACTATCTTAAAGTTCTGGAGGTCAGGATTCTGAAATGACTCTCACTGGGTTAAAATCAAGGCATCAGAGCTAAAAATCAAGGTATTACCATGGTTTTACCTTTCTAAACGCTTTAGGGGAGAATCTGTTTTCCTGGCTTTTCCTGCTTCTAGAGGCCACCTCCATTCTTTGTCTGGAGGCTCCCTCATATCTTCAAAGCAACCAATGGCTGGTTGAATCTGTACATCACACCACTCTGACACTGACTCTTCTGCCTCCCTCTTCCACATTTAAAGGCCCTGTGATTACACTGGGCCCACCTGGATATTCAAGGATATTCTTCCTGACTTAAAGATAGTTGATTAGCAAACTTAATTCTATCTGCTACCTTAATCTCATTTTGTTTTGTAACATAACATATTCACAGATTTCAGGGATTAGGACGTGAACATCTTAATGAGGCCATTATTCTGCCTACCACACTCAGCTATCTGCATTATTTGGCAGACAGTGTGAATGTAAACCTTGACAAATCCCAATAAGCCTATAAACTTCTGACCAAAGAAAACGCAAAGATATTACCAGCTAAGTATCTTGCATACCTTATACACATACACTACTGCTAAAATGGGGTGTGTTTTACCTACCTGTGAAATTGAGATTTTCATAATGAAAGCTTTTTTGATCATTTTTCAGTTTCCTTAATGTGCAGAAGTAGTTAATGAGATTTTGGACTTTACAGAAATGGAGAAATGTATCCTCCTTAGACATGAGTCTACAAATGGCTACCATTGTCACTGGCCACACACAAAGTGTTAAAATGTTATCCTGCCATAAATTCAGTTCCAAAGCATGGGACAAGAATAATGATCTTCTCTAATTTGGAAATATATTGAGGATGAGAACGAAGAAAGGGAAAAATAAATAATAAAACAAAAGAGACATTTATGGACTGTTTCTTTAAATCTGTCTGATGAACTCTGAGCGGCCATAAGGAATCTAGAGAAAAATGAACTGACTGCATCTAAGTTGTTTGATATTCAGGCTGAGACAAACACTCACAGACTACTTCAAAACTCCAAAAAATATCAACAGAAAAGGAAAGCCAAGTTTAACGAGGACTTTTTCATTTTTTAACTAAAACTGTAATTTATTTGGAATCCATTTTTGTAAGTTCAAATTATCTCTGTACTTTAAAACCATTATCCCTGAGAAAGAGAGGTTTAACTTACGGTGCCATACAAAGCACTCTAAAGTTTTTTGAAATGATGGCTATTTTCCACAGGGTTAGACTCTACGGTAAATTTATAGAAGCAAAAGACCTGGTTGACAAACAGCTTGTCCGCCAAAACAAACCTGTAGATACAGAGTGGATAGATAGATCTGGAATCTATTTCTAGCAGGTTTAAACACTTGCTGCTGCAAGGAGTTAAAATCTTAAGTAATTAAATGATCTTGTTGAGAGGATATTTAGCTTGGTGCTATCACAATGGCCTGATAACCAGGATTAGTATAAAGAGGGCTTGACAAGTGCAGAGTTTCGAATCAAAATCAGTCTTACATGTGACTATATTCAGTTTTACCAGTACTACTTACAAGAAGAATGATGACCTAAAGCCTGCAGGCAGTTCAGAGAAGCATTATCAGAAAAGGAAACAGAAAGAGTAAAAATCTCCTACTGTATCATGAGACAGAAAGAAACATGCCATTGTTATTTTGTATTAAATGTAGGTAATTTGTGCTTACTTGGTTTGCTTTTAAATTCTCCTGTTATAATCTCTAATTTATTTATCATAAAGATTCACAGTAATATAGCTTCTAAAATTTAAATATCCAGTAAAAGTTCAAAAAATAGTTAAAATAAACTGGTATATCAGAGGATAGAATGAAACATTATAAAAATATTGTTTTTATACATACTATTTGTTTAATTAGTCCTGTTTATTACTGCTAATTGCCATTTTAACTATTCTGCAATTTTGTTTACTAGGAATTATGTAACAGAAAAGTAAATAATAAGTAATATTATATAATTTCAAATAAATGCCTTTTTTCATATGTTAAAGTAATAACATGCATGCATATAATTACATTACATTATGTGATGTTATATTATGTTATGTTATATTGGTTTTTTTGGACTGGCATGGTATGACAAGATGGCTCTCTAAAAAACCGATCACCCTAATATTTGAATCTGAAGCCAAAGAGATTGATCTGGGCTGGAAATAAGTATTTGGGAGTTAAAAAATATCACTCCCACCCTGTGCTACTTTTTACATGCTCACAGTACAATATCACACTACATTGTAATTATTTGTATCCCCACAAAACAGAGAACATCGTTAGGGAAAGTAGTATAGCATAATTACCCTTGTTCCTCTAGTGCCCAATAAAGTATCTGGCATATAAAAGGTTCAGCATAAATATTTGTATGAAATTGTCTTTGAAAAGTTTTAAAGAATATTTTTTAAAATATTAACATGTTACCTCTGGAGAAAATATTTTATATGTAAAAGAGCAAAAGAAATAAGAGAATGAGTTTTGCAGTAGTACTAACAACTTTTTATTTAAAAGGTGAACACTCAGCTTGAAAAAAAGTCAATTTTAGAAATAGTTCTCTTGGAAAGACAAATATAAAAAGATGTTTCAAGGACAAGAAAGCACTTCATATATACACAGGTATGAAATTCATACCACGTAAGTTAACAAGAGACCACATGTCAAATTTGCAAGGAAATGTTACAGATGTATTTCAGTTATATAAGGAAATGAAGCTACTTGTGTGAAGATAATTTTCAGTATCAAGTAGTAAATGAATTGCTGCCGAACTGATTAATATGGTTAAAAGTTGGTATCTTTGAAATTTATATGAAAAAGTATATGTAAAAAGCTTCAAAAAACTTATGAGATCAGGCAAAAGATATGTAACAATTGATTTACCTGTATAAAGCTAAAGTTAATGAGTTGGGGCTCTTCCTCTTTAAAAAATATCACTTAGCTCTTAATGACTGACCTTTCATTCCCTATATGAATGCTGTTCTTTCATTTCTTTAGAATAGAAAGGAAATTATTTCAAAATTGTCTTCTGAGAGAAATACAACATTCTTAAAGAAAAAGTTTAAAAATTAATATCATTTTAGCTTTCAAGGACAAGTTCTAATAATACAAAAATTACCATTTCTACTATAAATGGTACAATGAAATTCAAATATTATGGTTAAATTACTTTATGCATTTTATATTAGGTAAGTGTATGATATAGCTCAAAACAAAAAAATATTTCAATGAATTTATTAAAATGTACTTTAAAGGCAATAGACTATAAGTCTTCTCCTAACAAAGCTAATCTCATGCTGAGTAGATAAACTAAAAAAACACATTGTTTAGATGAAATTACATTGGGGATGTGGGAGTACTTATGGACAGATTATAAAAAGTTCCTCAAGACTTTTGCCATCAGTGTTCTTCCTTATCTATCCCTTGCATGGGACTTAGAATATCAAACAAGGGTCTATTTCAATCCATTGGGTTAGAAATGCAGAGCCCCTGAGTGTTATAAGGCTATTTATGATACTAGGTTTTATTTTTCCATTGAAATGCTGTTATTAGATCATTTAACTGCCCTATTTTTTTTTATTAGTCTTGTACCCTAAGGAAAGGCTGCCTCTTAAAGAAAATAAAATAGTCAATTCCAGAACAAATCACATTTATTAAACAGTTTAGTGAGAACCTCAAGAAAAATAAAAATTGGGATAATTGCATCTGCTTCAGTTTAAAGAGACCCAGGAAGGGGTGGTAAACCTCAGGCAGCATAAAATGGCTTTAACAGACTCCAGCATCCAGCCACTCACTAATACATGATTTCTAATTACTTCTGTAGTTTGTCACTGTTCAGCACAATCAAATCTAATTGACCAGAAAATTTTGGTTAGATTGTACTCAACTATGGCTAAATTTTTACTGTTATTATGCTGGTTTCTTTGTGAACATCTCAACTTTACTGCATCATTAAACCTTAAATTAGATTTTGACAATAAGAATATTTCATAAAATTGTTCAAACAACTGCAACATTCACACAGGAGCTACGGTACTCTTAAATCCACTGTCATGTTTTTAAAAAACATTTAATTTAATTCATACCCATTCTTTCTGGGTTATTACAAACAACGGCACTTTGATTTTAATTAAACAATTTGAAGGCCATGACTAACAAATGTCAAATGCTAAAGGTGAACTCATGTCTTAACATGAGTGCATGTCAGAGCATCTTTCATAGCACGAAGGGAATTCTAGTCTGAGGGTTCTTAGTTTCAGAATCACTGATGAGGTGTACATACACGAAAGGTAGCAATTAACTACCTCAGTTTAGAAGCTTGCATTACTTTATTCTCATGTTGAGAATCAGTGATCTAGCAATAGATTAGACATTTCTGTCATCAATTCTCTAAAATCTAGAAAAATAATATAGAAATGATTGAGTTTGTTGTCTAAATGTCTACTTTGTCCATATACTCTGTGTGTTACTAAAGCATTGAAGATAAACATATATGAATTTATTCCTTGAAGAGTATAAAGAGAATGCTTGCTCACACTGGTAATCTTTTTTTTTTTTAAATGCCTCTATAAAACAAGACAATAAGATAACATCATTCGATGCCTCCCTGTATAGTTTACCTTATATTATATCTGCTGACATTTTCACATATATGCTTATTTTATTTTCCACAATATGTGGAGCCTTCAGAAGAAATCAAGTATGTTTGAAAAAAGAGCTGATACTTTTTGTTAATGTCAGATGTAGTGGGTCAGTGAAGGAACAGATCTAACCAGTTCTGATCAGTTTGAGCATTAACATCCAAGTACTTCAGTTTTGACTTGGTTGTCAAAGAAACGGACAGAAAATACATTACATGACAACATGGCTGGACTATAACATCTAATGTGAAAGTGTAACCTAGCAGGACCCTATGGGGCCTTCTGGGGACAGACTCTTCTCCCATATCCTCTGCTATAGCTCCTCCCTGAAGTAACCAGATGATAGTATCTCATGCATGTTTCCTGAGTTTTTCAGATAACCACCACCAAATGGAAGGAATTAACTACTTGATGATTAAGAACACATAGCTCCCAGATCTTCTGGCCCCTAAGGATTGATCATCATCAACCAATCAGAGAATTGTGCAAGAGCTGATCACATACTCTGCGACCCACTCCCACCCCCACCTGGTCTTTGAAATTGCTTTGCTGAAACCCTTCCAGGAGTTCGGGGTTTTTTTAAAGCACCAACCGCCCATTCTCCTTTCGTGGCCCTGCAATAAACCTTTCTCTGCCTCAAATTCCAATGTTTCAGTTTGTTTGGCCTCACTGTGCATCAGGCACATGAACTTGCATTAGGTATCAAAAGCCTCTTAAAACATTATTTCAAAGTTATATATCTTAGGGCAGTAACAGTTTCTATTAACACGTGAAAAAAATTATCTGAAAGATCTAGCATACCTCACACAATACAGCCATTCTCAAATTGATCATTTGTGAAGTAACTTGCATACTTCTACAAATGCACATGGTCATGAAATTAAAAACTATACAAGTAACAAAGAAAGAAGCAGCTATTGAGAGGGCCCAACTAAAGGCATAAGAATCCCAGTTCCTTCTAATTCTCTCTTTATCACTGGGATAACACACGTGGCTCCCTGCAGTCATGAGTTCAGTTTTCTTGTAGACATAAATTCTGATTTGAATTGTGCCAAAAAGAATAGATAAGACTCCCAGAGTATATTGACTTGGCCCACTTCCCGTCTTCTACTAGGCTTGTAACCTAATTACCATTTGCATCTGATAAAATGTACTTATTTTCTCAACTAAAGTATGGGTTTAAAAGGCAGTAAAATGTGATAAAAAGAAATAAATATATGTCAGGGCCGTAAAAAGGAAAAAAAAGTTTTTAAAAAGCAAAACTGGGCTTCCCTGGTGGCGCGGTGGTTGAGAATCTGCCTGCTAATGCAGGGGACACGGGTTCGAGCCCTGGTCTGGGAAGATCCCACATGCCACGGAGCAACTAGGCCCATGAGCCACAACTACTGAGCCTGCGCATCTGGAGCCTGCGCTCCGCAACAAGAGAGGCCATGATAGTGAGAGGCCCGCGCACCGCGATGAGGAGTGGCCCCCGCTTGCCGCAACTAGAGAAAGCCCTCGCACAGAAACGAAGACCCAACACAGCCAAAAATAAATAAATAAATAAAATTTAAAAAAAAAAAAAAGAAAAGAAAATATACTTATTTAAACTACAACTATCATTTTTCCGTATAAACTAATATTTGTTTTAAAATATTAATTAAAATATTAATCAAAAAACACTAGAACTTTTAAGTACTCCTTAAAAAATCATAAAACTAGTCCCAAACAGGTGGTATGACTCTCCTTTACTTGTTCACGTGATTTTTTTTTACTGTGAATACTCAGTAAGAAAGAAGCCGCTAACTGGTAATTTACAGAATAGGTTTTATTCTTTGATTATGGTACTGGATTCAAAGTTCTAACTCTAGGTCACTTAAAGAAAAAAAAAAAACCCTCAGAGTAAAATATTAAACTGATGAATTATTTAAGTACTTTATGGTCAAAAAATCACCTTTCCCTCCAATTCTAATGTACAGTTCAAAGGGAGATTCAAACCAAAAACTATTTAATTTCATTTTGCTTATTTATATTTAATTACTTAAAAAGGAACACACACAGAGCTCAACAGATGCTAGGCAATATTGTGTTCTGCATAGTAAAAATATTTTACAAACATATATTGAGTTGGAAATGACCTTAGAATTTATTCAATCCAACAGCCAAGTCCAATACTCCTCCTGCTTCCCCCTTCCTCACCCCACACAATTTACTTCTTTGTCCAGCTTTAAAATACTTGAATCTGAATGGCTTTAGAAGGGGCACAGCCTCTTTCCCCACAGGCTCACTATTCCCTATTGTCTCACACCCAGCCACTCCATACAACTCATATATTATATGTCTGACCTTCAAAGCTCAAGAATTTGCCACCCTTTCCTTGTTTAATCTAGCCCCTTCATTTCAAAACCTAGGGAATACTCAGATGGTTAAGTGATTCATCCAAGTTCCTAAAGTATGTTGGTGGTCATGCTGGGTCTGCTCAGATTTCCTAGCACTTGGTTCTGTGCTGTCTTGTAGGCCTTTGCATCATCCATGCCACATAAAGTTTTATACATAGTAAGCCTGAACCAGCATTGGAACATTGATTGCAGCTAGTGCTTTACAGAAAAAAGTATTTCAATCATATACTGGCATCATCTGCTCAAAATAGGAGTGTTTCCAGGAAGAACTATGAACTATCTTTAAAACATGTCTTTTAACTCTAATGCCTACATGGAAGTTCACAGTCTATGTGTGGCCATATATAGACAGATGTTCCAAAAGGTCATTGGACCTGTATAAACTTGGAATAAATAAGAAAAGCAAAGCCTTGCTGTATCATGGCACAAAATGCATTGTTGTTATCATTTTAAAATAAAATTCTGGGTCAACTTAAACTTAAAAAAAAAAAAAAGAAAGAGAGATTAATTTGATTACTTACAATAAAATTACAATTGTATAAAAAGCAATTGATACCACAAAGGCAACGAAACTACCAATTTCAACAGCCACACAGAAATTAAATTTAGGTAATGCTTTCCAAAAAAATAACTGGGCTCAATTCCATGAAATAAAAGATGAACAAAAATTAGAATAATACGATTTTGCCACAGAATGATACTCACACTCTTCTCTTTTTTCAAAATTAGCAGCTATTGGCACATTATAGAGGTATGCCAAATCACCTTATTAAAAGTTGATTCAACAGTAAAAGTCTTACATTCTAATTAAAGCAATTAGATCTTACTTCAGTCAAATGATCCTAGTGCAACCAGAGGGTCTTTGCAGGTCACAGGACTCTGACAAGCTGAATCCAGGGCTCTTCATCCAGGTGCCTAACAGTCAAAGCTCATTTCCTGTTCATAAATCAAAAAACAGAGGTGATCAATTTCAATTGGGAGAGTTGTATTAGATAATTTATCAGTTGGCTCCTGAATTTTATTCTTTAGTTAATGCTTTTTAGAAGTTACATTATCATTTCTTTTTAGTGTAAGCAGCCTAAAATTCTTCATTCTTTTTTGGAAGTCAAGAATGTATAAAATGTAGACATTTTTTTAAAGCACAGCATTTTATTTCAAGGACAAATATATATAGAAACACACTAATACTTTCCTCTCTTTTTTTTTTTTATAAATCTATCAACGCGAAGTTAGCTTTATTTATTTATTTTTAAATTATTTATTTATTTATTTATTTATTTATTTATTTATGGCTGTGTTGGGTCTTCGTTTCTGTGCGAGGGCTTTCTCTAGTTGCGGCAAGTGGGGGCTGCTCTTCATCGCGGTGCGCGGGCCTCTCATTATCGCGGCCTCTCTTGTTGCGGAGTACAGGCTCCAGACGCGCAGGCTCAGTAATTGTGGCTCACGGGCCTAGTTGCTCCGTGGCATGTGGGATCTTCCCAGACCAGGGCTCGAACCCGTGTCCCCTGCATTGGCAGGCAGATTCTCAACCACTGCGCCGCCAGGGAAGCCCCATACTTTCCTCTCTTGATCTCATTTTCACGTGTGTACACCTTAATTTAGCTAGCCTAAGTGGGAAACTTACCTTGTGCCATGCATTACTAAACACTGTAAAAGATAAAGCAGAAGACACATAACTGGACACAGTGACTTGTGTTTTTTGGAAGAAAGGATTAACCAAAGGAAGAAATATATAGTAGAAAGAACACATCTAGGACTGATAGCCTGGTTCTTCTGTTGAATACCTGTGTGACCTGGGTAATTTCTGTTATTCTTTAAATATCAATTTAAATTTAGGATGAAAATAGGTAACCTGAAGAACTATTGTGAGAATTGGAGACATTGTATATAATAACGTGCTTAGCATATTTCCTAACATGTACTAGTTCCTCAATAATTGATATTATGTAGTATTTTAGGACATTGGCAGTCCTTCCCTATTATTTTATATCTTCTAATGCCAGAATTGGTTATTCTACATTTTATATTTATGGACTGTGATATTAAGTAATAATGCCTTAATTACAGAACCACTTATTTTTTTACTTCCCCTCTTTAATTTTATATTTTTATCGTAGCATTGAGATATCTGAAAGTTACACTATGTTTTTATTTTCTTTTTAAAATTATTCACCCCAAATAAGCTATTATTTTCTTCAATGAAGGTCAACTTGCAGCACTGCATAAGCTTGTGACTAGGGAAAAAAATCTTGCCCGTTCATTAGGTTAGTTTATTTTCTCTTTGCTCTCCTAATTATTTCCACCTCATTTGAAAATTTCAAATCTCCCTGAAGCTTTATATAACAGGAAATAATGTGTCATAAAGTACTCAACTACCAAAATACAGAGTAAAATAATATTTCTGCATTTTTTCTTAAATTCCTTCTGCATTCAGGGAAAAATTACTTAAGGTAGATCCCACAGATTCATACAATGTGGAAGCCCCATCCAACTCCCCTTTCTTTTCTCATAAATTTCAGAGCTTCTTGATAAGATAATATAAATCATTTAATACAAAAATGATAAGCTTTCTGGACCCACCTATTATCAAATAAAGTCCTTGGTGCAAGATTAAGTGACATACATCATCAGTACATACACATATACACACATACTCACACATACAGGTCAGGACATTTTAGAATATCTCATTTGTGGGGAATAAAAGGGTTGTCAAATGCGGAAGACTGAAGGTCACTACTCAATTCTCAATTTTTATTTAAAGGGACCTCATGGGCAAGGGTGTGCAAGAAATCAATCACTGTCTTAGGACCAACGTGGGCTTTGGCTATCCCTCGACATTGAAAATGAAGAAGAAGTCATAATAAAAATGGTATAGGCATGCTCACAAAAAGTCAAGCTACAAATCAAAGGAAATCCAAGTCACATGGAACTTTCCTTCTAACCCTCTGTCAGCATCTAACTAGATAAAATGGCATACTGCCATCTGCATCCCTGCATTTAATTAAAAATTAAACTGTATAGAATGGGTTAGATAGCTGAAAAGTCATATGTCATCTTGTCTAAAATAATGCCTTCAGTCAATCCCCCTTGCTTTTTCTAACCCCAAATTCAGTATTATGCTTACTATGAAATGAAGTCTAGTTTCATCTATTGAAATGCATTATTCAAGATGTGATTTTCTCACATTCTTAGGGAAACTTGCCTGAATTAGTTCCTTGTGGACCTTTCAAATTTTACTTAAAGTCAGAATACTGGAATGAGAAGGAAGCTTGAAGATTCTCTCACTCAAGTACTCACACAAACACCTACCATCAGTTCCCACTAGACATTTTATTTGATAATAGACTCCATCCTGACCCTATATCCAATGTTTTGGGAATAAAATCTCAGAAATAAAAAGCCCCACTTACATATGGAGAATTTTTCTCTATACAGAGTCTTTTTTTTAATGGTATACATTTGTATCAGAAAGACAAAATGGTACAACTCTTTGGAAATTGTCTTTAGTTCTGATGATGGCTTGATGAAAACATATTAATACACTAATTTTGGATTTTCTTAGTCACACTATATAAAAACAAATTAAAAACAAACAAAAGAGCCACCCAACACACACTGTTTTCCAATTTAGCAAAGTTTCTGTGGAATTAATATAATATCATTAACAACCATTCTTTTATATGGTTATCATTTTACTAGTTTATGGAGGATGGCTTTTCCTAAAACAGCTTTCTTCAAGCCACTCTACTGATCAAGAACTAACAAAAATTCCCTGGCGTCAATCACATTAATTTCACTTTCAGTTTAACATCCACTGAAAGCTCACCATGAGCCAAGCATATACTCTTCAAATACTGTATATGAATTTGGGATTTTTAAATATCTTGAGCCACATCTGAGATTCCTGAAGGCAAGGACTATGCCTTGGTTAGCTGTGCCCCCAGGACCTATCACTTTGCCAACATATAGAGTGTGCACAACAAGTGTTAGTTAAATGTCATCTGTGACTCTCAACATTTCTAGTCCTTTCCACAACACAGATCTCCTCACAGCCCGTTGGAAGAATACACTGAGTATTCACTCCATGTCTTTTCTCATGCTGACCTTCCTTTCTAAGACATTTATTTTGCTCTCTTTTGCCTAGTTTCTACTCATTCTCCAAGATTCACCTATATCATGAAATCTATTCTAGCCTAGGCATTTAATGTCTCTCTAATATTTTTCAAGACTATACCACACTGAACTCTAATATTTTGAAGAAGAGTAGGAAAACCAGATTTATACTTTTTACATATCCCCCACAGCTCCTAGCTCAAAGTTTGGCACATAGTTGCTAACTAGTACAGAGGATACAGATGATTTGTGAGCTGGGAAAGATACAAGTCCCTTGTTGATGAATTAGATCAGGGATCGACAAACTACAGGCCAGGGGCCAAATTCAGCCTGCTATCTGTTTTTATAAATCAAATTTTATTGGAACACAGCCACATGCATCCATCTATGCATTGTCTATGGCTGCTTTCCTGCTATAACAGCAGAACTGAGTAGTTGTGACAGAGACTGTCTGGCCCATAAGCCTATAATATTTATTATCTGGTCTGTCACAGAATAAGTGTGCCAATCAGTGTATTAGCTCAGTGGTTCTCCAGTGTGGGCCCAAGATCTGGGCCATTCACAGCCTTAAGTATTGTGGTTATACAATACTCTATAAGCCAGTTCTTAAAGGGTGGTCCCTGAACTGGCAGTACCAGCTTCATCAGGGAACTTTCTAGAAGTGCAAAATCCCAGACCCCATCCCAGACTACAGATCAGAAACTCTGGAGATGGGGGCCAGTAATCTGTGCTTTTACTACCCCTTCAAGTGATTCGAATGCACACTAAAATTTGAGGACCACTAGATTAGATAAAGAAAGGAGCATTTATTAACACCTGGCCATAATGACGTGGCCTGGCTATGGCAGATCCTGTTTCTCCAGCTGCTACTAGTGTATACAGAGATTTTAAGTGATTAAAAGATATCATTTATGTTTCATCTGCCCTGAAATGTAACACCTTGGGTTTACTCTGAAAGAACACTAGGGAACAGGATTACCTTGATGTGGGAATTGCTACAGCACTTTCAGTAAATGCTAATACAGCCGCCAGCTGTATATCCAAAGGCAAGACAATATACCAAGTGCCAAAGTATAAAATCTATCCAAAAATAGATTGAAATATCAAAGCAATATAGCAGATAAGCTCCAGCTTTTATAGGACTGCCAGTCAAGACAAACCTTTGCACAGTGATTCTCAGCAGGGATACAGGAGAAGCGGCCTACAGCTCAGTTTGAAACTCTGCTAATCAAGGATTTGTTCCAACATGCATATCCCCAGTGCTAAATCTCAAATGTGGCCAGGTAGCACTTTCCATGATAGCGTGTGGTTAGAAATAAGAAATAATCGCTACCAAGCCTTGTGGAAGGTAGTAACTAGCTAGTATTCCCTCTGGAAAAAAAAATATATAATTGCATTATACAATATATACACTTTTCATGAACTAATATTTGTTTAAATTTATAGTAAATCCCCCTTCTTCATCGTTTCTCTCTAAAATACAGATTAGCACCAGCAGCTATGGCTATGATATGACAGGGTTATAATCTACAAAAAATAATGGCAAAATATTGATGAGATAAGCATGATGAAGTTATTTTTTTCTGGAAAGACCTTACCTCAGTGTATTATATTTAATGCTGAAAGCCCAGCAGCTATATCAGAAAACAACAATAAAATTATTTAACCTATTGAAGAGTCTACATAGAGGTTAAAAGAAACATATGTCAATCAGTAAAAATAAACTATTGATTGACAGCCTCTAGAAAGTTCACATTATTTCCTGGTCATAAAAAATCATTATGTTTCCACGCAACAGTATAACAATTATTCCTCTTTTGAAAAATGGCACATAGATGCTATATGCCTAAAATCTGTGTAAACATTTTGTTCAATATCCATTTAAGAGTGTTTTTATTTTGACATATATCTATGGAAAATAGGAAAAGCATTCCAATCTTCTGTGTAATAGAAAATTGGGAAATATGAGCCTGGATTTCACACCTATGAATTTAGTAAATGATTGATGACAGTTCAGATGATCCGTTAGAATTCTGATTCAAAGACTTAAATTCACATTTAAATCAAGGATTAACAAATACATGATTTGGTACTCTTATGTTTAACTCAGCCCAAATTCAGAAAAGAAGAATATACAATTATCCCTCTATATAGGAACTACCAGCCCATGTAAAGACTAAAACTATGCTTCACTCAGAAATAATTCACAGTGGGGAGACATAATACCTATCCAGAATGACAGTGAGTCGCAACCAGCATGAAACAAGGAGGTGGCGGAGTAGGTTACAGAAAGTAATTAGGAGTAATGCCCTAAAATTTTAAGGAGTGGAAAATTAGGCTAAATGTTAGAAACCTTTCACAGAAAGTCCATTAGCCTCTAGAATCAACCTCCAGCTGAAGCTTCTTCAATTGCATCATTTATAATTAGACAAGAGCCCGTATTGCCAAAATACCATAGGGAATTATTCATAGGGAATGACTAGTAAGATGTATTAAATGAACTATTTTTTTTTCTTTTACTCTTAAGTTAGATCTTTTGCATATCTAACTGTCCTGATTTCACACACATTAAAAAAATAGTGAGAAGATGAAAATCCTTGAAGGTTATTCTTACTATTATGCCACATCAATTCATATTGTTGTTTTTTTTTCCAAAGCAAGAGGAAGATGGGATAAAAGAAATAATTAAGAGATAAAAACTACTCTTGAATAGTTCACTCAAAATACTAAATTCAAGGAAAAGGTCTCTTAAAAGATAGTACATTCATTCATAAAATTTGCATAGTTAAAACCATATTTAATTACTAGCAATGTCCTAGTACAAGACATAACACAGAGTTGGTAATCAATAAATACTAAATGAATAAGCGAACACTTCCCCCCTGGAGTTTTTTTTCCTAGGGTTTATGCCCTTGAGATGTACGCTTATTAAAAATCAGTCAGTTCCTTTATAAGATTGATTAAGGAAATAAGTGGAAATAAATATTTTCCCCCAAGTTAAAAGAAACCTGACCCTTCCTTCCCAGACCACTTATCAGTAAATGGATGGTTTCTTAGCCTTAGGTCTCTAGGCTTTGTGCTGTATGTCAAGTTCTTGATCCAAGCAAGGTAGCCCAAAAAGTTATCAATAAAACACTAGGCTACTTTTTCTTTCTTCATTTCATACTTACAATGCCACCATTCCTGCCAGCTACTCATAAATATAAATTCGTATCTGTGGCTTCAGAGATATTGCTGTGTGGTCAATTAACTCAAAAAGATTACAGATGTAAGTTACAAGTCAATCTCTCTGGGTTTCAATTCCAGCTAAACCATGAACTCTGTGACCTTGGGCAAGTTACTTAACCTTTAGGTTTATTTCCTCACCTGTAAAGTGAGAAAATTATATTAGTGATATCATCTCATAAGGTTATATTAAGGATTAAATATCAGATAATTCATGAAAAATGATTTCAAGTGCCCTGGAGAGAGACTGTCTGGGTTCAAATCCTAGCCATGATATTTATTAGCTGTTTGTACTGGTGCACCTTACTTAGCCTCACTGTGCCTTCTAAGCGCATAGAAAAAGACCAGCTATTGTTATTTAAGTAGCTTTGATCTCCAGGACGCAGCAGTGAGTGGTGGCCAGAAGTGAGATCTTAATTCCCTTCCCAGAAATTGAACCTGGGTAGCCTGGATGAAAACCAGGAATCCTGGCCACCACACCCCCTGGCTCTTGCCACCAGTGAAAAATGCATTTCTCATGGAGGCAAAAACTGTAAAAACAGGTACAAAGTTTATTATTAGAGGCACAGTACAACAAGTGGGAGAGCACACAGAGAAACAGTTTGTTTAGTTAAGATAGAAGCAAGGCAGAGAGGCACACCCGGGAGAAAAAGGGTGCGGGCGTCCTCCCTAATGAGGAGGAGTGCAGTAAAGAGGTGGTGGAGTCATTTATATAAGGCAGTTCTTCCGGGTCTTTGTTTACCTTGGGCCAATTATCTGGTTTCTTTTTCCACAACTGACCTGCCCTAGGACCCTCACCAACACGCATGCACAACTTTTTCCAAGATGGATTTCAGCCCAGAGGCCTATGGGATGGCCTTAGCATCACATATTATGGGGTGGTGCCCCCTCCGTTTTGACCCCCAAGGAGACTTTCTGCACATGTGCAATGTTTCCCTTGCCCCAAGGATGGGAAGTGTGTGACCTCTTGATCCTTTTATGGCACTCTGTTCCTACCATAAAAATGCCCAATGTCTGGTTATTTACCCTATTCCTGTTGCTGGTTTTTATATCGAGGTACAGATCTCGAAATATAGACAGGAGTCTGGTCATAAATATGTAGTCTAGAGCCCGTTTGTCTCTTGCCTCAGGAAATGTAAACAGGGGGCTGGTAATGAATGTCCAGCCTGGAGCCCATCTTCTTCTCATCCCAGGAAGTGTGAACAGGAGGCCAGTTGTAAACGTCCAGCCTGGAACCCATTTATCTCCTGCCTCAGCTTTAGTGGAATATAATTTATACATCTAATGTGTGTAATTCAGTGATTTTTAGTAAATGTATACAATAAGTTAACCATCACCATAACCCAGTTTTAGAATACTTCTTTGCCCCCCACCAAAATTTTCCTTATGCCCATTTGTGCTTAATCCCCACTTCCAATCCCAGCCTCAGGCAACCACTGATTGGCTTTTTGTCTCTGTGGATTGTGATACTGTAGTCATACAACATGTGGCCTTTGTTTTCTGGTGTCTTTTACTTAACATAATAGTTTTAAAGTTCATCATAGTATGTGTCAGCACTCCATTCCTTTTTATTGCCAAATAATATTCCACTGTATAGATGTACCTGCTATTACAGATAGATAGATGATAGATAGAGAGATAGATAGATAGATAAATAGATAGCTATAGATACAGACAGATATAGATATCTCATCATCATCCTGTAATAATGAAAGATCTAAAGATTATTTCCTCTTTCCCTGCCAGGCTGGTCTCTAAGATTATGTTTGATTTTAGGACAATCTTTCACTGTTAAACAAATAGGAGTCTTTGGGGTTTCATCTGTTTCCCTGTCAATTAAGATTATGACTAGACTAGTGACAATAAACTGAGTACATTTCCAGACTGTCAATATATTTCATGATGTATATCTTTTTTTTTTTTGCCATTCCTTCCAACTATCACTGCCATTTCAAATGTGTGACTTACCATTCCCTTTAAAGGCATGTGACAAGTCATTATTCCCTGTTGTTTCTCGTGGCTCCTTGGAACCAATAAATATGTGAATAATAATGAAAGCAAGTATTCTGGGAAGAGGGGGATAGCAGGTATTCTAGGACCTGAAAAACAGTGAGTATGGATGATCATCTACACTGAGTATGTAGAGAGAAAAGAGCCAATGATGGGATTCTAAGGAACTTCAACATTTAAAAGATGATAAGAGGAAGATCCATGAGGGAGGCATGTAAAAAAAATGGGAATAATATCAGAAGAAAATAGGGTCACAGGTGCAAAGGAATGAAGAGTCTCAACAATATGCAAAGGTTTAGACAACACAGATTTCAAGTAACATCAGCACTTGGAGCACCTCCAACTATCTCCAAGGCAGGAGTATGCTTGAGACCATTTGAGGCAGGTGATGTAAATGAATGAAGTATCTGGACATAAAGCATTAAAGGGTTACAAGGATTGTGGGGTGGTTGGGGAGCAGCAACAGTTACTCAGCTCCCACAGATTGTTGCCATGTGAGGTAATAAGCCCAGGAATGTCAGGTCTTCTTCAAGTATGCCCAAAATAAATGTGGGGAATGTCTCAATTTTCAAATGTTTTTCACAAACAAATTTTTTAAAACACACTGTGTATAAAAATAATCATACAACATGACCAAGTAGAAGTTATTTCAGATACACAAGGCTGGTTCAACATTTAAAAACCAGTCAATGCAATCCATCACATCAACAGTCTAGGAAGAAAAATTACATGATCATATCAATAGATACAGAAAAAGAATTTGACAAAATTCAACACTTATTCATGATAAACCTCTCAGCAAACTAAAAATAGATGGGAACCTCTTCAGTTTGATAAAGAACATCTAAAAAATCCTACAGCTAACATCATACTTAATGGTGAGAAACTAGATGCTTTCCTGCTATGATTAAGAACAAGACAAGGATGTCCCCTCTTACCACTCCTTTTCAACATCATACTGGAAGTCCTAGATAATACAATGAGAAAGGAAAAGAAAAGAACAGGTATAACAAGTATAACACAGATGATATGATTGTCTATGTAGAAAATCTGAAAAAAATCAACCAAAAACTCCTGGAACTAATAAGCAACTACAGAAAATTTGATATACAAGGTGAACATAGAAAAGTCAATTGCTTTCCTATATACCAGCAATGAACATGAGGAATTTGGAATTAACACAATACTATTTACATTAGTACCCCCCCAAATTAAAGATTTATGTATAAATTTAACAAAATATATACAAGATCTATATTAGGACAACTATAATACTCTGATGAGCAAAATCAAAGAACTAAATAAATAGAGAGATATTCCATGTTCATGGATAGGAGATTCAACATTGTCAAAATGTCAGTTCTTTCCAACTTGATCTATAGATTTAGTGCAATCCTAATCAAAATCTCAGCAAGTTATTGTATGGATATAGACAAATTGATTCTAAAGTTCATATGGAAAGGCAAAAGATAGAGAAAAGCCAACATAATATTAAAGAAGAACAAAGTCTGAGGACTGATGCTACCTGACTTCAAGACTTACAATAAAACTATAGTAATTAAGACAGTGTGTTTTTGGTGAAAGAACAGACAAATAGATCAATGGAACAAAATAAAGAGCCCAGAAATAGATTCACACAAACATAGTCAACTGATCTTTAACAAAGTAGCAGAGGCAATTCAATTGAGAAATGATAGCCTTTTTGAAAATAGTGTTGGGACAATCAGTCACATGAAAAAAAAAAATTAATCTAAATACAAAATTTACAACCTTTACAAAAATTAACTCAAAACAAATCGTAGACCTAAATATAAAATGCAAAACTATAAAACTCCTAGAACATAACACAGGAGAAAATCTAGATGACCTTGGGTTTGGCAGTGACTTTTAGATACAACACTAAAAGCATGGTCCATGAAAGAAGATTCGATAAGTTGGACTTCATTGAATTAAAAATCTTCCACTTTGCAAAAGTCACTGTCAAGAGAATGAAAAGACAGCCACAAAAAGGACTGTTATCCAAAATATACAAAGAATCCTTAAAACTCAATAATAAGAAAATGAATGGCCCAACTAAAAAAATGTGCAAAAGATCTGAACAGACACCCCCCCCCCAATAGAAGATATACAAGTGGTAATAAGCATAGGAAAAGATGTGCAACATCATATGTTATTAGGGGATTGCAAATTAAAACAACAATGAGATACAACTACACACCTATTAGAATGACTAAAATCCAAAACACCAACAATACTAATGAAGATGTGGAGCAACGGGAACTTTCATTAATTGTTGGTTGGAATGCAAAATGGTACAGCCACTTTGGAAGAAGTTTGGCAGTTTCTTACAAAACTAAACACACTCTTACCATATGACCCAACAATTGTGCTCTTTGGTATTTACTCAAATGAGTTGAAAACTTATGTTCACACAAAGACCTGCACACAGATATTCATAGCAGCTTTATTCATAAGTGTCAAAACTTGGAAGCAACTAAGATGTCCTTCAATAGATGAATAGACAAACAGTGGTATATCCAGACAATAGGATATCATTAAGTACTGAAAAGAAATGGAGTATAAAGCCACAACAATATATGATAAATTATGCATACTACCAAGTAAAAGACAATCTGAAAGCTACATACTGTATGATTCCAACTATATGACATTCTGCAAAATGCAAAACCATGGAAACAGTAAAAAGATCAATGATTGTCAGGGATTTAGGGGGAAGTAAGGATGAACAGCTGGAACTCAGAGGATTTTTGAGCAGGGAAACTATTTTGTAAGACATATAATTGTGGATACATGACATCATGTCTTTGTCAAATCCACAGAACAACGCAAAAGTGTGAAGCCTAATGCAAACTGTTGATAGTGATGTATCAATGTTGGTTCATCAATTGTAACAAATGTACTATACTGGTACATGTGGGATGTTGATGTTGGGAGAGGCTATGCATCATCCCTGTGGTGAAAGGATACATGGGAACTCTCTGTACTTTCTGTTCAAATTTGCTGTGAAACTAAAACTGCTATAAAAACAAAGTTTATTAATTTAAAAAATAACTGAATAAAATTAAAACAAACACATACATAGTGTGAGCCAAACAAAACACGTCACTAGACTGGATTACAATTTGTTTAAAGACTGTAGTAGCACATATGCTCCAAGACTTGGGATACAATTAATAATATGTATAAAACATATTCATGCAGAAATAATGAGTAAAGAATAAGGGTAAGGTAATTATTACATCATCCTCTATTTCTGGGACTTGAAAGAAATCCTAAGTACTAACAAGTCAATGGGTAATGATTTCCATGTTCTTAATGAAAAGTGATTCTTTTAGAAAGCAGAGTCTAGGCTTCTACCACTTTGTACATAACTGAAAAGTAAAAATATTCAAAAAATTTTATAATCAAAGTATGAGAAAAGGAGGAAAGAACCTTCTTTCTACCCAAATCCACCATGCAAGCATATATTTAGATAAAAATTAAATACAACACCTAGAATGAGGCCATAACAATATTCAAATAAAATTAAGACATAAGTTTCTGAAGAGTATGGGCTTTCTTTCATTTACTGATTTATCCCTAGAATCCAAAACAGTACCTAGGACAGGAAAAAAATACTAAATAAATATTCAGTTAATAAATATATGACTTACATATTCACTTTAGAAAAAAATCATTCTGCCTGTACTGTGGACCAGAAAGGGGCCAGCATGGAGATTAGAGGAACTTGTTAGCAGCCTATTGCAACTGTTCAGCCATAAAATAATGAGGGTGTGGAAAAAAGCAATGGCAGGGCTTCCCTGGTGGCGCAGTGGTTGAGAATCTGCCTGCCAATGCAGGGGACACGGGTTCGAGCCCTGGTCTGGGAAGATCCCACATGCCACGGAGCAACTAGGCCCGTGAGCCACAATTACTGAGCCTGCGCATCTAGAGCCTGTGCTCCGCAACAAGAGAGGCCGCGATAATGAGAGGCCCACGCACCACAATGAAGAGTGGCCCCCACTTGCGGCAACTAGAGAAAGCCCTTGCACAGAAACGAAGACTCAACACAGCCATAAATAAATAAATAAATAAATAAATAAATAAATAAATAAATAAACCCAAAGTTAAAAAAAAAAAAAGCAATAGCAGTGGAAATGACTGAATGCAATCAGAAAGAGCATAAACAAAGCCACACTTATAACAATGAGAATCAGCCACTGAGAGCACCAAAAACTGAAGGGCTGGAAGAGAAGAAGAGCCCAGGAAAGATACTGAGAAAGAATATCTGGTGATGAAGGAAAGGAATCACAAGACAACAATGTCACAGAAGCTCAGAGAGAACATATTTAAGAGACAGAAAAATAGTATCATGTTCAAGAAGAGGCCCAGTACTATGGGCAGGTCTGGAATTAGGGGTGAGGTGAGTGAAGCACTCACTGTGGGCAAAACAATTTAAGGGGCATCAAAAAACTCCGTAATGAAGATAAATAATATTTAAATGCATTACTTTAAAATTAAAAATTAATGCAAAAGAATCCACGGTGAACAAAATATTAAAATTTTGAATAAAGACAGGTCATTGTTTCTTTGTGTTATTACCCTGCGTTACTGTACATGCTGACAGTCTGTAGTTCTTGGACCTGCAAAGCCTTTGTTTTCCCACTGGGTAGGTTTATGGGGTTGACAATGGTCTGCCAATAGATTAGGCAGGATGGAGTTTTATATATAGGCATGTTTTTTGATTGTAGAGTTATTATTAACTTTTTCCACTTGGTTCAAAACATGGGAGGGTATTTTAATAAGGGGATTTAGGGACACACCTTTTTCCTTTACCACAGTTTCCGATATGACTTAGCACAGCACTGACTGAGACTTGGAAAACTTCCTTTGGGTTTAGCAATTAAAAGTCATTGGTGACTTAGTGGGAGTAGTTTCAGTGTGGTAGGGAACAGACAGGCCAGATTGTGGTTGATTAAAGAGAGAATAGGCTGAGGGCAAAGGGCTAGAGAGAGAGATGTTTGAGGATAAAGGGTAAATAATCCATGAGGCAATACAACTACTACACTGTTCTTTTCTTCAAACAGATCCACCCAAATCTGTTTGCAGGGAGGCAAAAATACAGTTTAAAAAAAAAAGGAAAACACTGGTCATTCCTAGTGTGCTGCTTTAGAAACAACGATCTTCATTGATGCATTACATTGATTACTTATGCCTGAGGCTCTGTGCTAACCAACCAGTATCACCATGGTTTCAATCAGAACATTTCTGAAATGTTCCCAACAACATGTATGTTGACATATCTTTCTACTACACATCCCATATACTAGGAATCATCTCTACAAAGATGATTCTCTTGAAAACTGGGTGATTGTTACTAAGCAACAACCAAAAAATGCAATTTTGCAATATCATTTAGATTTAGTTTGAAACACAGTAAATCTCCACTTGTTAACCTTTTAGATTCACAGATATCTCATAGGAGAAATTCCAAATTGGATTATAAATGTAATCTCAGGTACAAAATGATCCTTAAAACTTAATTATGTCTTTACCATTAGAATTTTCCAATATGAGTATGCAAATGCAGGCATATTCATGATGCCCCACTGAAAACCATCTCAATGTCAATGAAGGTGAAGGAGTACTAAGTAAATAAAAGGGGAAGGTTTCTAATTAAAACAGAATTAAACACTTCAAGCAGAAAACCATGTTTTTAATTGTTTTGTGGGACTAATCTTAAAAGGCTAAAGTCTGATGAATTAGGTTATAGTTTTGTCAAGCCCAAAGCTTCCTTCTAAGACATACTTTTACTGGTGGTTAAATGAGAAAAGTAGAGAAGATACTTCCTACTATGAGAAGTGAAACTGGAAGAGTACTTAGAAGGGACATGTCTAAACAGATAAAATTGACAAAATGTGTTCCTCAGGAGAAAAAAATAAGTTAGTAAATGTCTTTCTCTTCAAATATTGGAGAGTAGTGCTTCTCAACATATGTTAAAATTACTTCCAAGAATTAACTCTAAGTTTTGTGAAAAGTCAGATTCTGGGCCTGTCAGAATGAGAATCAGAACAGGTGGGCCCCAGAATCTGCATTTTTAATAAACTTCCCCAAGTGATTCTCAAGGGTGACAAATTTTAAGAAGCACTGAAGATGATATAGTATGTATGCTATCATTTATAGAATATGCTCTACCATTTATATATAATGAATTTCATAGTGGAAATTTAGTGCAAAATAGGTCTACCATTCCATCAATAACATCACATAAATGTTGTGGAAACTACTTATAACAAAGTTAGCACATTAGATCCATGAAGATGACAAATGAAATATCATCAACAGGTATTTGTGGAATGTTTACAATAAATTCAACAAATAAATCCAATTTATAAAAAAATACTCCCTATCCCTAGGGAGCTTGCATTATCTGCATTAAATATGATTTTTTTCTCAGTCTCTTTCTAATAGTTCAGAACGCAAATATTTTTGTCTTTCATTTGCATATTCCTAAAATAGTAATATTCTCCTAAAAAAGTACAACAGATTTAAATATGAATATGGAATTACCATATTAGTATTTCAATATTTGTTTACTGAATATGGAATTACCATATTAGTATTTCAATATTTGTTTACTGAAATATTCAAAAGGGCTTACAGAGACTGTAGAGATTATCTCAGAATTACGTATTTGCTTATCATACGGTCTATTTCAAAATATAAATCACATAAGCTATAGTCAGCATATAGCATATCTTTAAAAATACAGTCATCTATGACCACACTGTGACAAATACAACCTTGCCCTGCAGCTAGGAGGGAAGTGAATTTCCAAAAGGTTAATTCTTAATTAATAGTTCTTAATTAAAACTTTACATCTCATTTCTTTTATTTGAGCAAGACTTTCATATTTTAGTTTAATATGTGATATGTCATACTCCCTAAGAATCAGCCTTAGCATCACAAGGTACACAGCCAGTTTCAGAGAAGCAAAAGGGCCTGGGAAAAGAAATTGTCATGGGGAAATCATCATCTTCAAATAGGATTTCCATTGTTTTAAAGGAATTTCTTCTAACACTCAAAAAACTTATGAACAAACATGTATAAATTTGCTTAAAGACCTCATCAAAGGATTGCACCTTTAAGCAATAGGCGTGCACACCAATAGCTGCCAAACTGACTCTGATAAAAACAAATATTTTTCCAACTGTTCATTTACCATCAATCCTAAAAATCTCCGTTATAGTGTGTTATGCATCTACCAGAATGTTCCTCTTCTCTTTAATATTTTCTGATTTGCTGGGCCACAGAAACATCTATTGTGTTCAGGGCCTTATCGTCAAAGGATAAAATAGTAACATCAATAATAACAGTGACAATTTATTAGATACCAAGTAGGAGTTAGGTGTTAGGAACTTGACACAAACCACAACTAATCCTCCAAAATTCTTCATGCCAATCCATGCAGTATTTTTCATCATCCCAGTTTTATAGATTAGGAAAGAGGCTCAGAAATATAAATTCACTTAACCAAAGTTGCCCAATTAATAGGAAGCAAAACCTCAAGTATGATGCTCATTCAACCTCCCTCAGTCTACAAGATAAAATTAGAAGAGTAAGTCAGTCTCTCTTCCTCTTTCTCGTCTCCTTTCTCCAGCTGACTCTTTCTCCGGCTATCATATGGAATTGACTTTCCATCTTCTTTTCCATGAAAAAAGTATTAAATGTATGTATAGGTTGAGTAAAGAAAAAATTCTTCTTATTTAGAAAGACTTTTCAACAAGGCATGGGTTGTTCACAGAACACACATATAAATTAATGAGGTTAAAAGAAGATATCTATTAGCCAGCTGAACCAGTCAACTTTGTAGAGTGTCACAGATGACCCCAGGCCAAGGACCCTTCCATTTGATTTACTGAATTAGTATTTGTTGCTCTTTGACTTTTTTAAAGCAAATTAATTATATGCCTCTTAAAAAATTAAAGCCCAAAGTAACCACTTTTAACTACATTTAGTTGCATTATATTTACACATGCCAACTGATTCTATTAATAACATTTGTTAGAATGTAACTAAACTGTTAGAAAAGACATTTGTCAACGAATAAAAATTTCTATTTCCACTTTATCTTGTTAATCACTCTTTAAGCAAAATCTAGAAGAGATTAAGTTTGAGAATATTTTTGAAAAATGAGAGTTCCTTGGAAAGAAGGGGATGGAAATGATACAATGAATATTAGCAATATACTGGGCCCGTCAGGAAATGTTAAGGATTCCTCAAACTAAGCCATATCATCGTGACCCCAAAGAGAAAGAGCACAAATGTGAGTTAGGGCCCATGGCTTTCCTGGGACAACATGGGATTCAGCGTTTTTGCCTTTCTGGAGGATGTGATTAGAATGAGGTTTGGAGCAGATATTTTTATAGGTGGAAAATGGGAGGGAGCACTAGATAACAGAAGGAGGAGAAAAGTATAGGGAAGCTGTCCACCATAGGCCTCTTGTGCTCCTATTGTCTTGCTGAGCTGATGGCCTTGGCTGTTCTTATACTCAGGCCACATTTCATGATTGATTATGAAACTGGAATTCTGACAAGTGAGGTAAGATCACAGGAAGCATCAGATAGTTCTGAGATGCACCTGGTCTCTCTGTGGTCAGTCTTGCTTACTGATTGCTACAAAAGCAGTTGGTCCCCCCAAGCTCAGGTTTCTTCATTGGTGGTGTTCTCACTACTCAGGACAGCTCCAGCTGGCATTCTCCATGATCCTGTCCTATTCTGAGAGCTAGCACAACTACATATACTTCTGCTCCTCCTGTGAGTAACCCCAGGAGTCTTGTGTCCTCTGTCAGCACACATGGAACTGTAGTAGGTCCTTTAGTTGTTTCAGTGGAAATTCTGTGGCTTTTATCTCTCCTCCACCCCATCAACCTTATTTTATCCGGACACAAAGGTTATTCTATTAAGGAAAGAGAAATGCCAACAAGGAGGCTTATCTTCCTTTTAGGCCAGTTTTCATGCAAAATTATAGAATTTAGTGTCTTTGACCCCCATGCTCTTACCTTGCTGCCTCACAATTTTCATCTCACTGGCAATAAACATTGAATTTGCAAGAGGACGCCTGTTCATTAACAGAGATTTTAAGTATTCTCTCTCATCTGTTTATTTGATAAAGGAAAACATTTAGTAGAATAATGCCATATTCCAAATGCTTGGGCTTAAAAAAAAAAGTGTATTTATATCACCTCTTAAAAACCCTTTGACAGAATATTCCACAGAGTTCTTCTTATTAACTATACTAACTATACTTTATTACAATTCAGATCTGAAGTTACAGCCTGTTTTACATAAATATTATTGTATTCATAATTATTAGCATAGTATGTTAATATAGGGCACACCTCTTACTTTATTATTTAAAAAACTATCAAGAAATTAAAAGAAAACTTGACTTTAAAATGATATACTACCCCTTCCCCCGCCACCCCACATCTCCCTCTCTCTCTCCATCTCCCCCGCACTCTCACTCTCTCTTTCTCATTCTGGTTAAATATTTAATAATCATTTAAATTCAACAACAGTCTGCTTAAGTTGGAAATATTGAAGTTAGTCATGTAAAAAATCATTTTAAAGTCAAGCACCAGAAACACACATTTTGTGCACTTCATTTCATTTTACAGTCTCTAAGAACTATTATAATTTTTAATAAACTTGTATCTGGGATTTGAAGCCAAACACTTACATTCAAAAGGCAAGAATTTATTAACCAAAAGACACCCAAAGTGGTACTAAAATGTATTCCCCAGTGATATGTTTTAAATGGGTTGTAAAGACTGAATTTTATTAACCTAGTCACAATTAAAGAACAACAGCTGTCCCATCTATATTCCTAACGCCCACTTTTGTACTGATGATGATTTTTTTCATTTGCAACATTGCTGATAAACAAACATGGTCGAGTTCTAAAACCTTAGTTCCATTACTTTAATTGCAAAATGTTATATTTTGTCTGAAGCTTTAAAATATAGGGTGTTACATAAGTTTAAATTAACAATATTCTACATTAAAGCAAAATAGTTTGTCATCTATTTGTATCTTTATCCTTATTTATATCCACATCTGTATATCTACATGTATATGTACACATAGTATTTCTACTTACATCTACATATGTAACTTTCATATATAATGTATATGACTCATTTATCTTGGATTACTTCTCATTATGCAAAATAAATTAGTTCTAACTTTTGCCGCTAAGAAATGTTTTATTAATAGCCATGTCAGTGTCTTCCTTCTAAAATTCATAAATATATTTAAATCTACTTTTTAAAAAAGATAAACAAATACAATTTCTTTTAAAAAAACATAAATTACATTTTAAATGGTACTTTAATGAAAGTTTACATCAAAAACGGATCCTCTGGAATCTTTTATGTAAACTAAAATGAAAAGTGCTTTGTCTTTCATAAAGCAAATTATTTCTGGATATTTTTAATAAGATTACTGTCAAATTCAGTCAGCTTTCCTGACAGAATGTATTAGCACACCACGTCACTGTGTAAATGTAATATTGCTTCAAACACCTCAAATTCAGGAGGATATTGTCGCTTTTCTCTCATTTTATCTCTCAACTAAATTTAGGGTTAAAGTTAAAAGTGAAAAAATAATCAAAAGATTTAAGAAGCAGTCAAGATATATAATGATAACAGCTTCAAGTTAATATTACGAGAGAGACCTGGGTTATATCTTGTTGAGAAGGTTTTTTGTTTGTCTCTTCACCTCCTTGGTTGCTAATTCTTTCATTTATAAAATATAGGAAACATAAGGACTCATGAATATGTAGCACGTAGGCATTAAAGTTATATACATTTTTTGAAATCAAGAAAATCAACCACTTTTAAAATCACAATGTTAATAAACTCATTGCTTAAAGAAAAAGAAAAATCGCATAGGATCATTTGTAAACAGAATATGCATTTTGACCTTTGTATTTCCAATATAAAAAGTATAAAGGGACAGAGGATTTTTCAAGAGAAAATTGATGCATGCCATAGCCTATTAATATTACTTAGTGTTACTGGTATGAGAAGTAGTAGAAGTGTTAATTTCTAAAATAACCTATTTTTAAATACGTGTTTTAACATTTTTATAGAGCTGTTTTTTTAAAATGAATTGCATTCTGTTACATTAAATGGAGTATGCTGAATATAAACTACCTTTCTTTATGATTCAAGTCATATTTTTGTGGGACACTCTGTATAGTTATAATGTCAGAGACTTCTCAGGTATACATGTTTTTTTTTAATACACATAATGGCTTCAAGAACAACTACAAGGAGGGATTTTTTTTTTAAGGGAAGGAAGAAAAAAAGAAAGGAAAGAAGGAAAAGAGGGAGGGAGGAAAGAAGGAAGGAAGGAAGGGAGGGAGGAAGGAAGGAAGAAAACATTTTTTCTTTTTCTTCCTGTCACTTCTTCCTGCTCTGCTCTTACTGGATCTTACTACTATAATCTACTATAGTATTTAAATACAATAGCCTAAATGAACATCACTTAGTTTTTTCTGCTCTATTTGTGTTGACTGCAGAATCTTGCAAGTCCTGTGATTGAAAGACAACTGCTTTTCCATGGGCTTTGGGAAGAGACAACCTGGATTTAGACAGGGGATCTGATCTGAATTCTGAAATTCACCATCCTGGGAACCTTAGTTAGGTTGCTTAACCTCTCTGGACCTCAGTTTCTTTATCTTGTTAAGCAGGAATTATAATATCAGTCTCCCAGGGCAAAAACTGAACATTCAATAAAGTCAGGTCCTTTTTCTGTATTTTTCAGAAAATGGTTTCTTATCCTAGGTCTGCTTTTAAGTACTCTGTTAGCATTATTTCACCTCTCTGATTCTCAGGTTCTAGGTCAATAAAATAATGAGGGTATGGACTCTTTGGATCTAACTTTCTATGATTTTATTTTGAATTGCACAAAGCAGGGCCTTATAACTTCTTATTTTGGTTACTAAATAACCTCAAAGAAATTAATGGCAGAATAATCTTGAATCAGGATTAATGATATAAACCACTAAAATTAAACAACTGTAAACATTTAAACAGTATGTGATCCTAAATCCAGATAAGCGATGGGATTGATAACACCCCACAGCAGAACACTTCACTGCAAAATTTTTCAATGACATATAGCTAAAGAAGGAGATTTCTTGTGAAAAAGTATTTTTTAAATTGAATTGTATGAATATCAATGGAGCTGGAGAAAAAAAATACTCTAAAATTTCTAAATTTCTAAAGAAATGCTTTAAAGCATCATTTCTTATTATACTTTTAATACTCCATAAGGAAGTCATGAGCATTTGGAACCAGCTGGAAGGAGCAGTTCCTAATGACACATGAAATATAGATCCTGAAAATGTAATTACTGTATTGAGAATATATTTCAGAATTGTAGAAAAAAAAATCTCAGTCATCTTTTATCATGTGTCTCTGAAAAGGACACATTTGTCCTACTAAACAGAAAGATTAAATGGTTGATCTTTTTCCAGCCTTCTCCTAATTAAGATAGGTTTTCTTACAAAGGGACAGCATTTTAAAATTGTGTATGCTGTTAGATGTGTTCGAAAAGACTGGTGCGTCATTTCTCCCTGCTTCTAGCTTGCAGTCCACAGCATTATTTTCACACTCCAGCAGACTAACCGAAAGTCTCTGGTGCATCAAAACCAATATCAACCTTCTTGAATTAATTACTTCCTTCAATCTCGGCTTTATAATGAGTCTCTCTGGGAACTGGCACAATTAAAAAAAAAATTGAGTCACCAGTAAGATGGGGGAAGATGTTGCTCTAAGGCCTGTTCTCTTTCCTCCCTCTTCTACCATTAAACTTTTCATATTAGTACGCAGAAAGCAAAATCTCACTTCTAAGGATGATCTCTATTTTAAACAGTCTAGGTTCTCAGACCACTGAGGAAGAAAAGTCATTTTCAACTCCCATATTACAAAACCGAATGTACCATGCTGTTCTCTGTTTTTACATGAAACAAGGTCTTTAAAAAAAAACAATTCTAAAATCTCACACTCATTTTCTTTATTTGTGCCTTGGAATATTAATATGTCACAAATATATATAAAGCTACCAGCGTTTCTTCTTCAACAATTCAGAGACAGAGCTGTCTTCTGGAGGTAGGTTTTCAATAACATTTTTATTCTGTTCTTCGATAATACATTATTAACACAGTGATTCTCAAATCTAGCTGCACATTAGAATAATCCCTGGAGATTTCATATATATATACAAAATAAAATAAATATCTTATATATAACATAAATAAGATATAAGATACATATCTATCCTCAGGCTACGTTCTTAGAGATTTTGATTAGGTGGACCTGGGCCAGGAATTTATTTTTCTTATTAGATGAACATTGGCCTGGTGTCATTTTTTTTTTCTTCATCACCAAGGTGGAGAATCACTATATTAACATAATGCCCATTATTAAGATGCAATGAAAAATATTTGCACCTATATTGTGGTTTAATTTCTATATGTTAATATTATATTTTCTAGAAATATAACACAAATGTGGAGTTCTCTTTTACTGATACAGACTGTATTAACATAGCAACACCAGCCTTGCTGTATCATCATATTTGGAACTCTGTTTAAAAGATTTATTACTTAAAAGATGTGAGACTAGCCCCTATTGGGGGGGAAAAAAAATAAGGAAACAAACAAATTCAATGAACAATACCTGTGATAGTAGTCTGCCTTAGACATCTGTCCAGTCGTTCACCACCAGGGTTGATCTGGCTAACTAAATAGGTATTCCTAATCTAGCTCATGTGTCTATAGATCATTTTCCTAGAGGTGTGCTTACCATCAGAGAGGTTGACCTTTTCAAATAGAAAAAGACCATTTATTCATTAAGGATATCCTATATGATGAGACCAAAAAAAAAAAGAATGAGGAAATGAGGTCAAAAGGAGAATAAATAGAAAAAGTCAAATGCTAGGACTAAGATTGGTAAGCAAAATATTTGGAGTAAGACACATGTCAGTGAGAGGAAAACAAAAATTGGACTTAGTATTTCAGC
This sequence comes from Eschrichtius robustus, assembly GCF_028021215.1. Taxonomy (NCBI): domain Eukaryota; kingdom Metazoa; phylum Chordata; class Mammalia; order Artiodactyla; family Eschrichtiidae; genus Eschrichtius; species Eschrichtius robustus. Next base: position 54,444,650 of record NC_090829.1, on the reverse strand, counting down.
AATCAAAGGAAAGAAATAAACATAATAAATTATGCCATTCATATTGTCCAAAAAAATAAAACAAACCAGTTGCTTAGGAAAATCTCAGATCTTCCTGGAACTGAAACGGAGGAGAAATACCTTCAGTGGACACTGGCATGTGGTAAGCCTTATCTATAACATTCCACGCTCTCTCCTCAACCCCAGACCCTGAGTAAGTATACTGACATGTTTTATTAGTCTCTTTGTTATAACACCTATTAACACGGCCATCAGAAAAGAAATGAGGAGGAGGTAAAACAATACAATGCAAGAATGTTTTCAGTAACTGTATAGCTTAACCTGAATTATACACAACATTTCTTGGAACTAGGCTTTTGCTGATTATTGGGTGTAAATGATAGACAGATTTAATATGTTCCACTGTCAGCCAGACTAAAACTAGGAAACCCATTCCCTAATGAAATTTGAGAACCCCTAACCATATTTAAATATCAAGCTTCTCAATTTCAGTACAAGGATAAGTTATGAAAACATGGGAGAACAAAACTAACATTTTCCTAAAGAATGACTCCTGGGCTTGTTCCATAAATGGAGAAGTAGTACTAATAATTTTAGCCTGGCTGGAAAACATTTAAAGCACGTATAATTAGTAAATATATAAAATAGTGTCAACATTGCAGTCATATAACTTCTAATTTTGAGCAACATAACTTCTCATGTCTTTAAACTCATTGCAAAATATATGCCTCAGTGTCTAGAAGAATTGACTTGCACAAATACTTCATAGTTTTAATTCAGTGAAATATTGAAGAACAGTTTCCAAAACTGATATGGATTTGGGATAGGTTTATCTTAAATCATTCTTCCTGGACAGTAATCAGATAGCAGAGTTAATTGACTAATAAGAGTCATTTTCTGCTTTTGACCTTTCTCTGTTGTCAACATTGTAAAGGCAAATGCTTATCTTTCTCTATTATGTGTAATGTTCCTGGGTTGGAGATAGCAGTGAAACTATTAATAGGGAACATATTGGTAGAACTCATTTGAAAGTATCACTGTAACATTACGATACATTAAGAAGACAGACAAGATATACTCTTGTTTACCCCATTAGGAATTATTAAACAATTCATCAGGAGACCATTCTGACCAATTCAAGTTCTCAAAGCAGTTTTAAGGTTATATTGAGAATCAATAACTCATACAACCTAGCTAATAATGAATTTATGTCTGGGGACAAGGGTAAGAAAAAAGTCAATCAGACAGGTACAACATTCTCATGTTTTTTTCTGAAATTTTCTACACTCTGTGAAAGAATAGAGTGATATAGCAACTTCATGCAGAATATTGGCCTGAAGAGCCCAGACTTCTGATTTACCAAGAAAGAAACAAATATATAGTCTGGGGAGAAACTCTAGGAAGCTAAACAGTCTATAATCTGGGGGGGAATAAAGGTTTGTCATTGAAAAGTGGAATGGACTACAGGCTACTTAATCATAAATAAGCATACTTTGGAAGTTTATACTTAGTGGGTAAATAAATGGGAAATACCAGAGCCAAGTATTAGAAATAAACTTGCACTTTCTCGGAAGTAGAAAAACTGGGTATTTCACTTAATTAGCTATAATATATGAGAAAGTATAATGGAAAGCATAATTCTACAGTTATGGAGTTAGTACAGAAATTCAGCTCCTCTCATAAGAACTACATTTACCTGCATGGATGAGGTAGAAAAATGAGAAATTCTGTATATAATTTGACATAAACTTATTCAAGTGGCCATTTTGAAATTTGGCTTCCAAGTTCGCCTCACCAAGCCAGTGCCAGGTTTGCCATTGATTGGACCAACCTGAATCATCAAGGTGGTTTGGGGAATGCTGTGTGCTGAAGTATTTCAAGAAAGTGTCTCTTTGCTTCTGGAAGGTGCAGTGTATAGATTTGAAAGTGGAGCTATTGCAGCCAATTTTCCCCTAGTAGGAAAACATGGGAACAGAGCCATGAGAACTTCAGGTGAATGGAGCCAGAACTCTTATAAATCACATCTGAAGATGACTCTACTCTAACAGTGGGATTTTCAGGGATGTAGCTGTATTGGTTTTCTATTGCTCTATAACAAATTACCACAAATAGAAGCTTAAGACAACACCCATTTATTAGCCCACAGTTCTGTATTTCAGAAGTTTAGCACAGATATGCTCAGGATATAATAAGGCTGAAATCAATGTTCTGGCCAGAATGAGTCATTCCCTGAAAATTCTATGAAAAAAATCCACTTCTTTAAAAACAAGCTCATTCTTGTTGTTGGCATGACTCAGGTCCTTGTGGTTGTAGGACTAAGATCCCTAGTTTCCTTGCTGACTGTCAACCATGAAGTTCTCTCAGATCTTAGAGGCTGCCTGAATTCTTTGCCACATGACTCCCTCTTTTTTCAAGTAGGCAATGGTTCTTCAAGTCTGTCCTGTGTCTCCAATCTCTGATTTCCTCAACCAGCCAGAAAAAATTTCTACTTTTAAAGGTCTTATATGACTAGTTCAGAATCATCCAGATAATCTCTCTATCATAAGATCAACTGATTTGACACCTTAGTTATATTCACAAAACCCCTTCACAGCAGTATCTAGATTCATGTTTGACGGAATAACTGGGAGAGAGTATATGCCAGGGACTGGAAATCTTGGGATATCTTCATAGAATTCTGCCTACTACATAAGCCAGTATACTCACTTTGATATTTATACCGGTTTGAATCATATTTTTCATTATTTATAATCAAAAAACATTATAACTGATATACTGCTTGAAAAAAGGAAACTCATAGTGAGGTTAATCATATTCAATTTGTAGGAATACTGATTCATCATGAAAAGGAATAAATTACTCATACAAGCCTCATGAGTTTGACAAACAACAGTGGCCAGTCCATCTTAACATCTCCCAATTTCACATTTTTCTTCCACAGTTAGCTACTGAAAAGTTCCAGGAGGTAAATATGGTTGCTAATATCTAGGACCCTTTGCAAACAAATAATAAAGCTTACTAGAATAGTCAACATACCAAGATTTTTACCTATAGTGTCTTATCTGGCTCCAGTCTAGAAAAGGAGTCTTAATCTCTCTTGAAAATTTAGGTTTATGACAGATGATTTGTAGAAATTACAGTCTAGCCACTCTTCCATATATTTCGCATTTGGTCCTTAGATCAAGCCAAACCACCAGAAGACTACAAATTTGGATTATATTGCCATTAGAAACCTAGAATCACCTTCCTGGAGTTATGTTTCAGTGTTAGGCCCTCTTTAATCAAAGAAGTTTGTCACTACAAAAAATCCATTATCATACCATTTGTCATTTCCTATATAAAATTCTCCATGAGAAATTTCTTTGAGAATTAAGGGACCGGAATAGATATACTTTTAAAATTATAACAATGAATTTGATGGAAACAGTTCAGGTCTCCTTCCTTACCGTGATTGCCGGAAAGTTTACAGCCAAATTCAACTATCAGCTCTAATGAGTATGTATGACCTTGGGATGACAAGTTTGTATTTTTCTTTTATCTTATCTTTATTTTTTGCTCTACGAATATTCCTTGTTCTTTTTTTTTTTTTTTTTTTTTTATTCCTTGTTCTTGATGCTCTGTCCAAGGCATTTCAAATCTTGTGGCAAATGAGGCTGAATTTAAATAAATTTCACACATCAAGCACAGATAACCTTTTATTTGTATTGCAAATGCCTGAATTTTGTTTAGAGAACATTTTGGGTTGAGAAGTTCACATTAAGGAATAGATAGGTCTTTCCTACTACAATAAAAAAAAATTATCCAAAAAGATCGGATTCAAATAATGCAGTTCTTTTTTAAAGAAAATAAAATCATTCCTATGCAAAACAAAACAAACCCTGTTAGATTTGAAATATCAAAAATGGAAAATTCCTTTTCCGCTTCAGTATTTCTAAGATGCCTCCTTTAAAGTTCAAATTTTGAATCCTTTAAATTAATAGTCCCAAACACAATAAAACTGCATACATGTTATTAATTCAGGCAAACCTGAAAAGGTCATTTTAAAAAAGGATTCATATATGAGGTAAGTCAAATCCTGTTTCTCTCGAGCAACACAGATAGATATATTTGAAGAACAAACCCACAAACAGAAAATGTATTTTCAGCATTTGACTCAAAGTTTATATGCTTAAGTTTTATCATTTATGAAATGATAAATTACAATTACATATTATTTACAATTCACAATTACAAATTATAAACATCATGACCATTAAGTGACTGTGGCCCCATAACTTGTGGGATCTTAGTTCCCCAACCAGGGATCAAACCGTGCCCCCTGCAGTAGAAGCACAGAGTTCTAACCACTGGATCACCAAAATTCCCTAGAACTTGAATTTTTTTTTTTTTTAATACTTTTTTTTGGCCTTACCTCACAGCATGTGGGATTTTAGTTCCCCGACCAGAGATCAAACACATGCCCCTTGCATTGGAAGCACAGAGTCTTAACCACTGAACTGCCAGGGAATTCCCTAGAACTGGAATATTAAAAGGAATTCTTTCATGGGAAATTTGTCCTGAAATATATTAGAAATCCATAACAATCAGTTAGTGTCTTAGTTCATTCAGGCTGCTATAACAAAATATCGTAGAACTGGGTGGCTTATAAATAACAGAAATTTATTTCTCACAGTAGTGGAGGCTGGAAAGTCCAAGTTCAAAGTGTCAGCAGATTCAGTGCCTGGTAAGGGCCTACTTCCTGGTCCATAGACAGCCATCTTTTTACTCTTCCCCCACAGGACAGAAGTGAATGAGTGAGTTCTCTGGGGCCTCTTTTATGAGGGCACTAATCTCATTCATGAGGGTTCTGCCTCCATGACCTAATCACCTCTCAAAGGCCCCAACTCCAAATACCATCACATTAGGAATTAGGTTGTACCATTTGAATCTGGTGGGATACAACATCCAATCTATAGCATATATGTAGACTCAGATATGTCACAGAAAAAATTATGTTCTTCAGGAGACAACTACTATGAAGTGAATGAGTCTGATACTACCCAGTTAATCCATAGGGCATGAATTGATGATTTTTCACCTATATTTGGAAGTTTTGATCTGTTTTCATCACGGTGTATGTATGTTTGTTTGTGTGTATGTGCGTGTGTGTGTCTTTAACTTTGTCTTATTTATCTTCCTGCATGGTTGTTTTTGGCATTATGAAAAAATCTACTTGTATGAATTTATAATTCAAAATATGTCAAGGTTAAATAAAAAATATTTAAATAATAAAAAATATTAAAAGTATATCATTTCTAATAAACATTCTTCTTTCACTTCAAGTGAATATTCTTCATTCTATTATAGTAGAATCCCCTTGTCATATTATTATACTGTAGAGTACTTTCTAATTATAATCTTTTTTTAAGTTTATATTTGAAATTGCAGAAAACAGGAAGCCATAAAAGGCAATTATTTATTTCTGTAGTTTTTTCCTTCCAAGATCTCACTTTTGTAGTAAGTAGATAGCACTAGGACACTTTACCATATCACAAACACACAAAAAAGAGGAAAAGTGAAAAAAAAAAAAGCTATATATTAGTGAGTGAATGACCTTCAGCCTGAACCTTCCATATGTCCCAGTTCATTTCATTTGAATAAGTATTATCAGTATCTCTAGCACATGTCCTCTTTCTCAACTGATAGATAAATAAAGTAGACTCTCCTTTGCCAGAGAGTTTCTAATTAAAAGCCCTGAGTGTTCAATCCAGCATAGAGCATGCACAGACTTAAAAAAATTCTCCGACCACAGGAGGCCAGAGATCACACTTCCCCAAGATTTCAGAATGTTGTTTTAGCTGTTCCAGGATGAAGCAAATTGCAGAGTAAAACTTCCACAGCAGAGTGGAATATAAGATGTCTATAAAGTTAAAAATGTCTTTAAAGATATCTGTAAGGTTAAAAATAAATAAAATTTATAGTGGTTTATTCAGTTCTCTGTCTTCCTTACTTTCCATGCTGAGCACTATACCTTAACTGAGGTTATAAAATCTACAAGATAATCTCATATAACTAAAAATCCCATTAAACTACCAAAAAATTTTCCAAACCCTGCATTTACAGGTGATGACGATTTCCAAGAATATTAAACTCTTTTATTATAAATGTCATTAATAAGTCTTTCATAGGCATTCATGTTCTAAAATGAGAAACTGTTCACATATTATCAAATGCCTGTGGTCAGGATAACACTGAATCCTGAACTCACGACTTCCAGGAAACTAGTCAGCCCAATTGGCCCAGCATATTCTTTGCTCTTTAAAAACTTAATATTGCTGCTTCTTACCTCACTAATCTCACCTCTTCATATTATTCACTTGTTGATACTTTCTTGTAAATTACTAAAAGTTAAAAGTCCAACTTTCTCTAGGAAACCCTCTCTGAATATTTACAAGGACATTTCTTTTGAGTCCTTTTAGTTTCTGCTACCACATTTTCAATCCTCTACCTGCTTTCCCAAGGGTAGTGTGAGCTCTTTGAAAACTGAAGCAGAACCTGATGTATCTTAATATCATACTTATCTCTTAACCTTATGGAAAGCATCCACATAAGTGAATCATAAACTGCAGAGTAATAAGCAAGTGGAATATATTATAATTACACTGGATTTTAGTTGATAATTTTTGTACGTGCTGATTGAGCAGATACAGAATCCCATGCTTCATTATATCCCCAGAGCTTGGAAGCTGGTAGATATTCATTTAACTCATGTTGACTGAATGGCTGAATTAATAAATAAATGACTAAAAGAGGAAGAGAAAAAATAAAAATATTCTTTTCCTGTAACATCTACTACTAGGACAACATTGCATATTGATTAAAGCAACAATAAGAAATTACTTGAACAGATATTTAACCAGAGAAGGTATATGGACAGCGAATAAGCACATGAAAAGATGATCAGCATCATTAGTCAATAAAGAAATAAAAATTAAAATGACAAAGAGATACCATTACATAACTACTAGATTGACCAGAATTAAAAAGACTGACCATACTAAATGTTGAAAATGTGGAGAAGTTGGAATTCTCATACACTATTGGTCAGAATGAAAAATAGTACAACTACTTTGGAAAAGAGTTTGGCAGTTTTTTACAAAGCTATGTTCCAGTGAATCCACATCTAAGTATTTACTTGAGAGAAATGAACACACATGTTCACACAGACTTGTATACAAATGTTAAAAGTATCTGTATTTGTAATAGCCAAAATCTGAAAATAATCAAAATGTCTATTAACAGGCGAATAAACAAATTGTGTTATATCCATCCAATGGAACATTCTTCAGCAATGAAAAGAAATAATCCATTGGTATTTGCTACAACATGGATACTTTTGAAAATAATTATTCTAAGTAAAAGAAATCAAACAAAAGGTACATACTGAGTGATTCAATTTACATAAAGTTCTAATACATAGTGATGTAATTAACCAGTAGTGAAAGTAAGCAGATCAGGAGTTGCCTGGGATCAGGGAGGAGAGTGGTAATGAGGGGTTAAACAGGGTCATGAGGAAACTTCTGTGGGTAATGGATATCTTATTATCTTGATTGTGATGATGGATCCACAGGTGTAAAGATATGTCAAAACTTCTCAAATTGTACACTTTACATATGTGTAGTTTGTTGTATGTCAATTTTACAACAATATAGCTGTTCAAAAAGAAAGGCTAAAAGATTCTTGGAATAAAATATCCAATATGTAATCTGATGAAGATGATCAATAAAGAGATATTATTTCAGGTGTCTGACTAGCTTACAACCTTCCTTACTTCTCTGGCAACAGTTTAACAATTTTTAGAGGTGGTCCTTAAGTCCATGTAAGATATAATTTAATATAATATTTATTAAAATATTCATGAAAATGATTATAATTGTATACAATATTAAAATAATATAATTATTATAAATTTATTGAGATTTTAATATATATTTATAATTATGAATTATAAACATATAATTATATAAATAATCATTCAACTAGTTGAAACTAAAGTCTTCTCAATGCACTTAAAATATAATCCAAACACATCTCCATGGTTTGAAATCTCCCTTCTCATTTACCTTTTTAATGTCATAACACTCTTAAGAATAGATCACTATGCTACAATCATACTGACATTCTTTTTGTTCCTCTCCATTAGGAACATGCCAACCTGCATTTCCCTCAGGGCACTGCACTTGCTGAAGCATTTGTTAAACACTTTCCACAGGTCATCACCTCAACTCCTACCTCCTCAAGGAAGCCATCACCATAATACAATCCAAATAGGCCATTGTACCCTTCTCAGTCACTTTTGGTCACACCACCCTGCTTTATTTTCTTTATTGCATTACTTTCTGATTTGTCCTATTTATTTATTTACTGGCTATTGTCTATCTGTCTTTCATCACTAGAATGTAAGAACAATGGCCATGCACTTTTTTTTGTTCATCTCTGTAACCCCAGAGCTTAAAACATGCCTGGAACATAAGTAGGCATTCAATAAATAATTTTTTTAATGAGTAAAAGGTCATATACATAGCATGATTTCAGTGTGGGAAGAAAGCCTGTTGCCAGTAGGTGTTTGCTTCCTCATAGTTGTCCCACGGAGACCAATAAACTGATTTTAAGTGGTTAGCTTTGGATGCATATTTTGATAATAGTTTTGGCCATTTAACTAGATTGAATCTAGAATTACAATGACTAGATGTCAACAAGTTCCAAGTGGAATATAAAGTTGAATAAACTGAATTTTAGTCAAGTTATTTTCAAAATGATGTTATTTTTTTAAAATGAAGACTTTACTAATCTACTTCTACAGTCTTACAGTTATTTGCTAAAAATAGAAATTTCGTGTCAAAAATGCTATAACCTAGGAAACTTCCACTTTCAGCCAGTTAGTGGACTAGATAAGCCTGTGACATTTCCACAGTAGAACAACTAGATGCTGCACCAAATGTAATTTTGGTCACATTGATGGTTGCAGAAGAAATAAGAGAAACCTTCAAACAGCCAAATAAACAACAACTAAGTAAACAAATACAGTAAGCAATCTGGAGGATAAGAGGGAGAATTGAAATGGACATTCTCAGCAACGTCTATGCAAGGGAAATAATTAAACTTGACACTCCCAGATTCTGCTTGGGACCCTAAAGTGGGACTAAGTTTTCCGAAAGTCAGTAATTCCCTCAAATTCTCAGCAAAAGCAAATACAATCCTTTCCAAAGAAATGCATCTTCAAGGCCTCAGATTTTCCACAGAACAAAATCAGTCACATATGAGTTCATAAATAGAACTCATAAACACAGCAAAAACAAGACTTCATGCGTGTTATTTGGCAGAAACAACAAAAAGATTTATACCCAAAAGGAAATTATAAATTAGAGTTAATAGCTAGACACAACAGAATAACTATTTATGGTATAATGAAAAAGAAACAGCAACATTTTATTTTCAAAATGTATCAGGAAATGAAACAAATCAAATTATACTTTAGAAATAAAATATAATTGTTTTAATTAGAAATGTGTAGCTAAATGCCTGCCGACACTCAACCGAATAAGGAGTATAAGAAGTGGATGATAAAGCTAAAGAAATTACTCATAAGGCATCAAAAAGAGAAAAGATGATGAAAAATTTAAGGAGTTTAAAATATTTTTAGGGTCAAATGTAAAGGCTAATATTCATCCAAATGGGGTCAAGGGGGAAGAGAAGGAAGGAAAGGCAATATTTAAAGAGCTATTCAACTTGGAATTTTCTAAAACTGATAAAAAAGAATGAATTTATATAAACAGGGAGCATTTATCCTAAACAGGATGAAAAATAAGTAAAAGTTGAGAGACACAATAAGGAAACTAAAGAATCTCAAAAACAAAGAAAATATTTTCAAACCATCAAAGAGAAAAGACAGTCTGATAATTAGACAGCAGACTTACCAATGCCAACTATGAAAGCCAGAAGACAGTAGAATAATTCAAAACCTTGGGAGGAAATAATTATCTATCTAGATTTATAAAGCTTTTAAAATTATCTTTTAAGAATAAGGGTAAAAACAGTATCATATAAAATTTATGAGAACTTACTACCAATGTGTGATTATAAACAAAGCTGTTTGAGATAAAGAATGTAGAAATGAATTTAATAAAGAATCTTACCTGAGACTATTTGTCTAGTACTAAATTCAACATTAATGATTTCTTTTCAGTAAAATAACATTACACATTACATTAAATAATTTAACTTTAATGTTTCTGGTTTTATATTTATTGGGATTTCTGATTGTTTCTATTATGATTATATAAAAGCTATAAGCTTTGGAAATGCACATGTAGTTTCAAATTTATACATATTTATGTTATGTTTAATGAGAATAATGTAAGTAAAACACAAGTTCACGATACATAGTTTCTATTTAAAAGAGTCCCTGAAATTATTTAAATATGATAAATACTGAACTAGATAACCCTTAATATCTTCTGCAGCTCTAAAATTATTTAATTTCCTTTCTGCATGGATCATATAATATGTCATTACCTCATCACTTTCAACTTAGTCTTGGATCTTGCTGTCATTAATCTGTTTAATGGGCATGAAAAAAGAAGCAGGCTTCAACCTTTCAAGAATTTGAGCTAATGAGACTTATTGGAAGCTTTCAAATTCATCTCCATTAGGTTTTCTAATGGATACTACACTTCTGCAAATATGATATTTTACTTTCTTACACAATTCCATGCACAGGAAAATGTAAGTGATCGCACTTTTATGTTGTGCACAAGGTTGAAATCTCTATATCAAAATACAAAATCTCTATGTAAGTGCTTGCTAACCATCTTTGTAAGAAAATACCATATTCTGACTTTTCTCTGTCCTACTGGCTTCCCACAAGATAAAACAATTGCTCTGTAAGGATCAAATTTTAAGTATATAGTAAAATAGTGTCTTTGTTATCATCTAGGAGCTTTATGTTCCTGTGTGTATTTTTTACTGCAAAGTCAAGATCATGCAAAATATTTTAAATTTTTATTTAATTATGCATTTGGTAGATAACTGACAAATGATTGACACATATACATTTACACATATAATTTACATTTATATTATAAAATAAAAATATTTTATAATTTTTCATTTTTAAGAGTCTACTTGATTAGAGAATTTGCCTTGTCTTTTTTCTGCTTAAAACCAGCTGCTTTGAATTCTATTGCACCTGCTGAAGGAGAATTTAGGAAGACTTGCTCACAAAGGCTATTTTTATTACCCTCATAAATCACATGATAAACCATGTAGAATGGTTAAATTTTAAAACACATTCAGAATATTGTTTTTTAATGTCATGGTATGTTTATTATTTTTCATCAGGTATGTCTAGATTTCAAATGCAATCAATTATTAAATACATAATTCTTTTTCAAGAAAAAGGGAGAAAAAAATCCCACACATCATAGTTTGATAACCCCAGAATAGTAATGGAGAAAAAGGTATTTGTATTTCACCCTGCCATTAAATAACTAGGTAACTTTTTTCAGGTAACTATACATGCCTGATCCCTAGTTTTTTTCAAAGAGAAAAGAAATTAAGGTGGGGAAGAGTTAATATGTTTACTAAGCTCTATCAACCAAGAGTGTTTTCAACTGTAGGTATCAAAAACTCCAACTATAATGGCTTAAACAACAAAGGGGGTTTTTTTCCCCACATAAAAAGAAGTCGAGCCCTCAAAGTATAAGAAATATTAGTTATGCTCATCAAAAGACACCCAGGTGCTACCATATATCTACTCTCCCAAATTTGGCCAATGCCTTTTGGTTTTCCTTGTGGCAAGCCATAGTGCCATGTATTACATATACTTCAGTAAATAACAAGTCATATCGGTCTACTTTATACTGGAAAGAAATGCTATATTTTTCCTGAACATTTCCCATCACACTCACCTGCTTGGGTTCTCCCTCTTCCATCTCACTATCCTGAACTGGGTCACACGTTTACTAAATAAAAAGTAAGGAAGAGACCTTCAAGATGGCAGAGGAGTAAGACGTGGAGATCACCTTCCTCCCCACAAATACACCAGAAATACATCTACATGTGGAACAACTCCTACAGAACATCTACTTAACGCTGGGAGAAGACCTCAGACTTCCCAAAAGGCAAGAAACTCCCCACGTACATGGGTAGGACAAAAGAAAAAAGAGAGACAAAAGAATAGGGACAGGACCTGCACCTCTGGGAGGGAGCTGTGAAGGAGGAAAAGTTTCCACACACTAGGAAGCCCCTTCACTGGCAGTGACAGGGGGTGGCAGGGGGGAAGCTTCAGAGCCACAGAGAAGAGCACAGCGACAGGGGTGCAGAGGGCAAAACAGAGACATTCCCAAACAGAGGATGGGTGCTGACCAGCACTCACCAGCCCGAGAGGCTTGTCTGCTCACCCGCCAGTGCAAGTGGGGGCTGGGAACTGAGGCTCCATCTTCAGAGGTCAGATCCCAGGGAGAGGACTGGGGATGGCTGCATGAGCACAGCCTGAAGGGGGCTAGTGCGCCACAGCTAGCCGGGAGGGAGTCCGGGAAAAGGTCTGGAACTGCCTAAGAGGCAAGAGACCATTGTTTTGGGGTGTGCAAGGAGAAGGGATTCAGAGCACCGCCTAAACGAGCTCCAGAGACGGGCATGAGCTGCAGCTATCAGAGCGGACACCAGAGACGGGTGTGAAATGCTAAGGCTGCTACTGCAGCCACCAAGAAGCCTGTGTGTGAGCACAGGTCACTACCCACACCCCTCCCGGGAGCCTGTGCAGCTCACCACTGCCAGGGTCCCGTGATCCAGGGACAACTACCCTGGGAGAACACACAACACACCTCAGGCTATTGAAACGTCACACTGGCCTCTGCCGCTGCAGGCTCGCCCTGCATTCCGTACTCCTCCCTCCCCCTGGCCTAAGTGAGCCAGAGCCCCCTAATAAGCTGCTACTTTAACCCCATTCAGTCTGAGCGAAGAACACGCAGAGGCAGGGCCAAATCCAAAGCTGAACCCCAGGAGCTGTGCGAACAAAGAAGAGAAAGGGAAATTTCTCCCAGGAGCCTCAAGAGGAGCGGATTAACTCTCCACAATCAACTTGATGTACCTGCATCTCTGGAATACCTGAATAGATAACGAATCATCCCAAAATTGAGGCGGTGGACTTTGGGAGCAACTGTAGACTTGGGGCTTGCTTTCTGCATCTACTTTGTTTCTGGTCTTATGTTTCTCTTAGTTTAGTATTTAGAGTTTATTATCATTGGTAGATATGTTTATAGATTTGGTTGCTCTCTTCCTTTTTTTTAAATATAGATATATATATTTTTTTCATTTTTCTCTTTTTGTGAGTGTGTATGTGTATGCTACTTTGTGTGATTTTGTCTATATAGCTTTGCTTTCACCATTTGTCCTGGGGTTCGGTCTGTCCCTTTTTGCTTTTTTTTTGTATAGTTTTTAGCACTCGTTACAATTGGTGGATTTGTTTTTTGGTTTGGTTGCTCTCTTCTTTCTTTCTTTTTTTTAAATTATTTTTTAATTATTTTATTTTTAATAATTTTTTAATATTTTATTTTATTCTATTCTATTCTATTCTACTTGATTCTTTGTTTCTTTGTTTCTTTCCTTTTTCTCCCTTTTCTTCTGAACCATGTGGCTGACAGGGTCTTGTTGCTCCGGCCGGATGTCAGCCCTGTGCCTCTGAGGTGGGAGAGCCAAGATCATGATATTGGAACACCAGAGACTTCCCAGCTCCACGAATTCTCAAATGGCGAAAGCTCTCCCAGAGATCTCCATCTCAACGATAAGACCCAGCTCCACTCAACAACAAGCAAGCTACAGTGATGGACACCCTATGCCAAACAACTAGCAAGACAGAAACACAACCCCACCCATTAGCAGAGAGGCTGCCTAAAATCATAGTAAGGTCGCAGACACCCTAAAATACACCACTGAACACGGTCCTGCCCACAAGAAAGACAAGATCCAGCCCCATACACAATAACACAGGCACCAGTCCCCTTCAGCAGGAAGCCTACACAACCCACTGAACCAACCTTAGCCACTGGGGGCAGACACCAAAAACAACGGGAACTACGAACCTGCAGCCTGCGAAAAGGAGACCCCAAACCCAGTAAGTTAAGCAAAATGAGAAGACAGAGAAACACACAGCAGTTGAAGGAGCAAGGTAAAAACCCACCAGACCAAACAAATGAAGAGGAAATAGGCAGTCTACCTGAAAAAGAATTCAGAGTAATGATAGCAAAGATGATCCAAAATCTTGGAAATAGAATAGAGAAAATACAAGAAACGTTTAACAAGGAACTAAAAGACCTAAAGAGCAAACAAAAAATGGTTAACAACACAATAAATGAAATTTAAAATTCTCTAGAAGTAATCAATGGCAGAATAACTGAGGCAGAAGAACGGATAAGTGACCTGGAAGATAAAATAGTGGAAATAACTACCACAGAGCAGAATAAAGAAAAAAGAATGAAAAGAATTGAAGACAGTCTCAGAGACTTCTGGAACAACATTAAACCCACCAACATTCTAATTCAAGGGGTCCCAGAAGAGGAAGAGAAAAAGAAAGGGACTGAGAAAATATTTGAAGAGATTATAGTTTGAAAACTTCCCTAATATGGGAAAGGAAATAGTCAGTCAAGTCCAGGAAGTGCAGAGAGTCCCATACAGGATAAATCCATGGAGAAACATGCCAAGACACATATTAATCAAATTATCAAAAATTAAATATGAAGAAAAAATATTAAGAGCAGCAAGGGAAAAACAACAAATAACATACAAGGGAATCCCCATAAGGTTAACAGCTGATCTTTCAGCAGAAACTCTGCAAGCCAGAAGGGAGTGGCAGGACATCTTTAAAGTGATGAAAGGGAAAAACCTACAACCAAGATAACTCTACCCAGCAAGGATCCCATTCAGATAGGACATTGAATTTAAAACCTTTACAAACAAGCAACAGCTAAAAGAATTCAGCAGCACTAAATCAGCTTTACAACAAATGCTAAAGGAACTTCTCTAAGTGGGAAACACAAGAGAAGGGAAAGACCTACAATAAGAAACCCAAACAATTAAGAAAATGGTAATAGAAGCATACATATTGATAACTACTTTAAATGTAAATGGATTAAATGCTCCAACCAAAAGACATAGACTGGCTGAATGGATACAAAAACAAGACCCGTATATATGCTGTCTACAAAAGACCTACTTCATACCTAGGGGCACATACAGACTAAAAGTGAGGGGATGGAAAAAAGTATTCCATGCAAGTGGAAACCAAAAGAAAGCTGGAGTAGCAATACTCATATCAGACAAAACAGACTTTAAAATAAAGACTATTGGGCTTCCCTGGTGGTGCAGTGGTTGAGAATCTGCCTGCTAATGCAGGGGACATGGGTTCAAGCCCTGGTCTGGGAAGATCCCACATGCCGCGCAGCAACTGGGCCCGTGAGCCACAATTACTGAGCCTGCGCGTCTGGAGCCTGTGCTCAGCAACAAGAGAGGCCGCGATAGTGAGAGGCCCACGCACCGCGATGAAGAGTGGCCCCCACTTGCTGCAAATAGAGAAAGCCCTCGCACAGAAACGAAGACCCAACACAGCCAAAAATAAATAAAATAAATAAATAAAAATTAAAAAATAAATAAATTTAAAAAATAAAGACTATTACAAGAGAAAAACAAGGACAGTACATAATGTTCAAAGAATCAATCCAAGAAGAAGATATAACAATTGTAAATATTTATGCACCCAACATAGGAGCACCTCAATACATAAGGCAAATGCTAACAGCCATGAAAGGGGAAACTGACAGTAACACAATCATAGTAGGGGATTTTAAAACCCCACTTTCACCAATGGACAGATTATCCAAAATGAAACTAAATAAGGAAAAAAAGCTTTAAATGATACATTAAAAAGGATGGACTTAATTGATATATATAGGACAGTCCATCCAAAAACAACAGAATACACTTTCTTCTCAAGTGCTCATGGAACATTCTCCAGGATAGATCATATCTTGGGGCACAAATTAAGCCTTGGTAAATTTAACAAAATTGAAATCGTATCAAGTATCTTTTCCAAACACAACACTATGAGACTAGATATCAATTACAGGAAAAAAATCTGTAAAAAAATACAAACACATGGAGGCTAAACAATACACTACTACATAACCAAGAGATTACTGGAGAAATCAAAGAGGAAAGCAAAAAATACCTAGAAACAAATGACAATGAAAACACGACGACCCAAAACCTATGGGACGCAGCAAAAGCAGTTCTAAGAGGGAAGTTTACAGCAATACAATCCTACCTGAAGAAACAAGAAAACTCTCAAATAAACAACCTAACCTTACACCTAAAGCAATTAGAGAAAGAAGAACAAAAAAACCTGAAAGTTAACAGAAGGAAAGAAATCATAAAGACCAGATCAGAAATAAATGAAAAAGAAATGAAGGAACCGATTGCAAAGAAAAATAAGACTAAAAGCTGGTTCTTTGAGAAGATAAACAAAATTGATAAACCATTAGCCAGGCTCATCAAGAAAAAAAGGGAGAAGACTCATATCAATTGAATTAGAAATGAAAAAGGAGAAGTAACAACTGACACTGCAGAAATACAAAGGATCATGACAGATTACTACAAGCAACTATATGCCAATAAAATGGACAACCTGGAAGAAATGAACAAATTCTTAGAAAAGCACAACCTTCTGTGACTGAACCAGTAAGAAACAAAAAATATAAAAAACAGGCCAATAACAAGCACTGAAATTGAGACTGTGATTAAAAATCTTCCAACGAACTAAAGCCCAGGACCAGATGGCTTCACAGGTGAATTCTATCAAACATTTAGAGAGGAGCTAACACCTATACTTCTCAAACTCTTCCAAAATATTGCAGAGGGAGGCACACTCCCAAACTCATTCTATGAGGCCACCATCACCCTGATACCAAAACCAGACAAAGATGTCACAAAGAAAGAAAACTACAGGCCAATATCACTGATGAACATAGATGCAAAAATCGTCTACAAAATACTAGCAAAGAGAATCCAATAGCACATTAAAAGGATCATACACCATGATCAAGTGGGGTTTATCCCAGGAATGCAAGGATTCTTCAATATATGCAAATCAATCAATGTGATAAAACATATTAAAAATTGAAGGAGAAAAACCATATGATCATCTCAATAGATGCAGGAAAAGCTTTTGACAAAATTCAAAACCCATTTATGATAAAAACTCTCCATAAAGTAGGCATAGAGGGAACTTACCTCAACATAATAAAGGCCATATATGACAAACCCAGAGCCAACATTGTTCTCAATGGTGAAAAACTGAAACCATTTCCTCCAAGATCAGGAACAAGAAAAGGTTGCCCACTCTCACCACTATTATTCAACATAGTTTTGGAAGTTTTAGCCATAGAAATCAGAGAAGAAAAAGAAATAAAAGGAATCTAAACTGGAAAAGAAGAAGTAAAGCTATCACTGTTTGCAGATGACATGATACTATACATAGAGAATCCTAAAGATGTTACCAGAAAACTACTACAGCTAATCAATGAATTTGGTAAAGTAGCAGGATACAAAATTAATGCACAGAAATCTCTTGCATTCCTATACACTAATGATGAAAAATCTGTAAGAGAAATTAAGGAAACACTCCCATTTACCACTGCAACAAAAAGAATTAAATACCTAGGAATAAACTTACCTAGGGAAACAAAAGACCTGTATGCAGAAAACGATAAGACACTGATGAAAGAAATGAAAGTTGATACAAACAGATGGAGAGATATACCATGTTCTTGGAAAGGAAGAATCAACATTGTGAAAATGACTCTACAACCCAAAGCAATCTAGAGATTCAATGCAATCCCTATCAAACTACACTGGCATTTTTCACACAGCCAGAACAAAAAAATTCACAATTTGTATGGAAACAGAAAAGACCCCGAATAGCCAAAGCAATCTTGAGAAAGAAAAATGGAGCTGGAGGAATCAGGTACCTGACTTCAGAATATACTACACAGCTACAGTAATGAAGACAGTATGGTACAGGCACAAAAACACAAATATAGATCAATGTAACAGGATAGGAAGCCCAGAGATAAACCCACGCACATATGGTCACCTTATCTTTGATAAAGAAGGCAAGAATATACAATGCAGGAAAGACAGCCTCTTCAATAAGTGGTTCTGGGAAAACTGGACAGCTACATGTAAAAGAATGAAATTAGAACACTCTCCAACACCATACAAAAAAATAAACTCAAAATGGATTAAAGACCTAAATGTAAGGCCAGACACTATCAAACTCTTAGAGGAAAACATAGGCAGAACACTCTATGACATAAATCACAGCAAGATTCTTTTTGACCCACCTCCTAGAGAAATGGAAATAAAAACAAAAATAAACAAATGGGACCTAATGAAACTTAAAAGCTTTTGCACAGCAAAGGAAACCATAAACAAGACCAAAAGACAACTCTCAGAATGCGAGAAAAGATTTGCAAATGAAGCAACTGACAAAGGATTAATCTCCAAAATTTACAAGCAGCTCATGCAGCTCAGTATCAAAAAACAAACAACCCAATCCAAAAATGGGCAGAAGACCTAAATAGACATTTCTCCCAAGAAGATATACAGATTGCCAACAAACACATGAAAGGATGCTCAACATCACTAATCATTAGAGAAATGCAAATCAAAACTACAATGAGGTATCACTTCACACTGGTCAGAATGGCCATCATCAAAAAATCTACAAACAATAAATGCTGGAGAGGGTGTGGAGAAAAGGGAACCCTCTTGCACTGTTGGTAGGAATGTAAATTGATACAGCCACTATGGAGAACAGTATGGAGGTTCCTTAAAACACTAAAAATAGAACTACCATATGACCCAGCAATCCCACTACTGGGCATATACCCTGAGAAAACCATAATTCAAAAAGAGTCATGTACCACAATGTTCATTGCAGCTCTATTTACAATAGCCAGGACATGGAAGCAACCTAAGTGTCCATCGACAGATGAATGGATAAAGAAAATGTGGCACATATATACAATGGAATATTACTCAGCCATAAAAAGAAACGAAATTGAGTTATTTGTAGTGAGGTGGGTGGACATAGAGTCTGTCATACAGAGTGAAGTAAGTCAGAAAGAGAAAAACAAATACTGTATACTAACACATATATATGTAATTAAATAAAAAAAAAATTCATGAAGAACCTAGGGGTAAAATGGGAATAAAGACACAGACCTACTAGAGAATGGACTTGCGGATATGGGGAGGGGGAAGGGTAAGCTGCGACAAAGTGAGAGAGTGGCATGGACATATATACAGTACCAAACGTAAAATAGATAGCTAGTGGGAAGCAGCCGCATAGCACAGGGAGATCAGCTCTGTGCTTTGTGTCCACCTAGAGGGGTGGGATAGGGAGGGTGTGAGGGGGACGCAAGAGGGAGGACATATGGGGATATATGTATATGTATAGCTGATTCACTTTGTTATACGGCAGAAGGCAGAAACAACACACCATTGTAAAGCAATTATACTCCAATAAAGATGTTAAAAAAAAAAAAAGTAAGCTGGACAAGGAGGTTAACATGATTAGCAGAACTGGGTTAAACCAGCGTTTCTTGCTGGGGGAACTAGTAGTACTTGAAGCTGGAAAATTCTTTGTTATGCAGGACAATTCTGTACATTCCAGGACATTTAGCATCTACAACCCAAAGGGACTGAATGTCAATACTATTTCTTAGTCCTTTTGACACTCTAAAACATGCTCAAATGTTTCTAAATGCCCCTTAGAGGTATGGTACTTCCATTAGCTGAAGTTGGGCACATTTCCACCCTGAACAAGACTGGAATTCTGTTGCAAATTCAGATATGATGAATGGATATTTGGTAGGCAATCATAATGCCTACAATGAATTCTAAGTTCCCTTTTAGTTCTAATGTCTACAGTTCTATGAAGATACAGTAGTCTTAGACAACATATTTGAGTATAAAAAAAAATTTTGCTATTCCAACAGTGCGTTCTCACAACTAAAAAGTTCTATAACATTTTTCAATATAAGCAGAAATATTTATTTCTTTTCATTTCAGCACAACATTGTTACATTAACCTAGTGATAAAAATTGTAACATTTTCAGATATTTTGCTTTTTTTTGGGGAAATCAATGTTTCAATTCATATTGGAGAAAAGGAGAGAAATCAAAAACTCCATGCAGAAACAACAAGAGCCAATGGTTATACCAACAATGGTCTTAAGTCCATGTTTCAGGAGAAAGGTGAGAGTGGAAGAATATGAACTCCTGAACTTATTCTGAGTATTGAAATGTTTGCTAGTTCCTTTCCACTGATAGTTCTAAGTAAGGTATCTATATTGCATTAAGTGTAATGAAATTAAAATGTTCTTATTTCACATAGTTCTAGTGTAGACTCTGGACACACGATAACAGAGGTCCTGTCTTGTTTATATTTTACTGCCAAGCATAGAATGTAGCAAATAATGCTCATTAAAAGTTTATTGAACAAATGAGTTTCTTTCAATTGTACACCTAAGAAACTTGCAGCAATGGAAAAAATATACAATAAAACCCTTTTCTATGTCTTCACAAAATCTTTTGTATCATATTTTTGTGTACTTAAAATTATAAATGTACTCAAACACTGAGCAAATAAGAATAAAATTTCCTTGCTTCTCACCTAAAAGCGATAGTCTCTGGAGCCCTTGGGTTCTGTAGAGGTTCCTCTAGTTTAGGGGTGGGCCTGTTGGAGGATGAACAGAACAAAGAAGATTAATAGGTAGAGCTTGACCTTTTACACCTGCTTTAACTATGCATTCTATTTTTATATCTTTTATTTATTTGTATTCTGGGTAAAATTTTAGCATAAATTCAACGACTAAAAATAGTTTTGGAACACTGGTCTACAAAATGGACAGGTGTTACATCATTGTTGCTTCATTCCCAGGTATGGAAAATATTTTCAAAGTCTGCTCAACAAAGTTCACTTTCCAAAAAACGTTAATCATTGTTCAAGGCAAGTTACCTTGGTGATACCCATCAAAAAAGTAGGGACTGGAATTTTTCTTCATTTGTGTCAATAGCACTGCCCCCTGGAGACACAAATGCAAATTGCCCTTGAAGTGAAGATTATTTTGTTCAATGTTCATATTAAAACTGTGCAAGGTGCTGGGGAAAGGAATTAATAGGACATGATCTTTTCCCTCAAGGAATTTACTAGATAGCACATAATAGATATGTAAATATGTCTCTCCTTTTCTTAGAGAACCAGTTCAACCTACAACCCTCATAAGAACAGCCCAACATAACGCAGACTTCATCCTTTCCCCCATAGTAATTAGACCAAAAGCAGACAACTTATACACATTCAGCCAATTACATTCTCTCTACCTGAAATTTGAAATTAGGTCAGTGATTCTGAGTCAGTAATCTAAGAAGAGATGGGGAAGTATGCAGCAAAAAGGGTCCATGCTGGCGTTTAGGTAAGATAAAGCCACATATGGACTGAAATTATGAAGGAGCAGAGACTGAGGGGCTTACAAAGAAAACCAGTTTGCAAAATTAAATGAAAGAAATGTGCAAAGAAAGAAACAAGTAGAAAAGAATAAATGTCCCCAAAGACAGAGAAAAGAAACTATATCTTTCCAGTCCGCATGAAGCCCAATGACATTGCTGACAAATGGATTCTATGCTATTTCCCAGGATCTTTATAATGCACCCCCTTTCGATGTAGTTAGAGTGGGTGTGGCTTCCTCTTTCTTCAGCTAAATGCTTCCTGCTAGAAGCAGAAGACTGGCAGGCAAACTATATACACAACACTCTGTAAACCCCACAAATGTTATCATTATCTATTCTATACTACTTTTGAATTTCCTCTTTATCTTTCATTCTTTATCTTATTCTTTGTATCCTTTGCTTCCTATACCTCTCTCCCTCGTTTTACGAATATTCGGCTTTATTTCCTTTCTTAGTTTTTCAATTTTACTCCCCAATTCTGAATAGTGCCTAAGTATTATTACAGTGCTTACAGGCAATTCAAAGACATCATGTCACGTCAACCTTTCCAACATAATCCCAATTGTATAGCCAGTAAGAAACAAAATAAAAGTTGTATTAGCTTTTGGGTCATAGATTTTGAATATTAGACTTAGAAAATTTCTTGCTAGTGAAATAAGAACTAAAACACGAACAATTCATATTCTAAACAATATTTAAGAAAATATTTTTGGAGCTTATAGATAAAATGTGTTTTAAGAAAGACTCAGGGCTCTGTAGTTTACTTCTTCTAAGTAAAAACATTTGAAAGTTTGACATGAATTAAGAAAATGAAATGCAATGAGCTCTCCATGTCATAAAACAGCAGGTTTTCATACATTAAAGCAGCTTGGGCTTTGGCATTCTAAATGGACCCAAATTAGGCAATAATGATCAAGGCTAAGAAAATCCTGGTGAGTAATTACCAGATGTGAAGACCTGATGGTCAAGGGCATGTTGGACAATTATTGTCTATTGGGTTTTAATCCCCAAGAAATATCATTTACTGAGGCTTCTACTTTGATCACAGATTTAAAGGGATGCAGATGCATTGATTTTCATTTATTCTTTTACTGGTTTCTACTTATATCTACATGTTGAATTTCACAAAATGCAGGAATTCACCTATGTCTCTACAAACAGGACACTCAATATCAGTTACTCTATTATCAGATTGAATTAAGAAACAAAATGGAGCAGGGTATGAAAAATATTTAAAAGCTATAATAATATTTACAGCATTTTACATATAGTATATACATTATCTTCATAAAAACATATGAGATAAAAATAGTCAAATTTATATTGGTGTTTTATGTGTCAGGAGCACTCATAGTTGTGTTTCATTTAATCCTAAAAACATTATTGAGGTGTATATCATTATCTCTAATTTAATGATGTAAAGTTTGAGATGGGGATAGGTTTAGTAACATGTCTTTAAAGATTCCCAAACTTTCTCTGTTCATGGTATGCTTAGTATCTCAGTAATTATTCCATGTGCCAGAGGCTAAAAGACAAAGGTAACAGACAACATCCAGGATGGCAACCTTAGGAGCTCTCAGACCCCCGCTCCAATGAGACAATCATAACAGGTAAAAGTTACAGAAAAAATGACCACTTGAAGTTTATGAAAATTGTCCTAAGGGTGTACAGAAAAAAAAAGGAAATATTTGTTCAAGAAAATCTACTAAATCTCAGTACAAACAGCAAGAGTCTGTCGCTTGAGCCACAACCTGCTTCCTCCCTTTGCTCTCCAGCTTAGTGTGATTCAAACTACACTCCAAGTGGATGGGGTCAAGAATGCAAGGCTCCCTCTCTCTCCAACTCTCAGACACAGACTGTGATATCTCTACAGGAGAGCCCGGCCACGAGCATTTCTCATCATCTTCCTGCTCTGTGTTGCAGAGACTAAATTCCAGGCAAGTGTGACCAACAAGGCAGGGATTCACTTTCTCCAACTAGTCCCACTCATAACACAGAGCTTTTATGACAAGCATGACAGGTGAAGAATATTGGAACTCAACATCCATTGATCCAGCTTATTTGTAGGGTAAAATTCCATGCTAGCAAAGACAAGGCGAGAAGATCAAAGGCTACTGTCCTACACAGCATTCTTCTCTTACATCAGGGATGATACTCCAAGAGGCGCAGGCCATATTACCTGTTCCCAGTTCTTGAGTCATTATTCAGAGATTGTGCCTAGGGAAAGAGCAAATTATAAGATGAGAGATATCTGAAGCTCTCCCAAGGGAACTGACTTTATTTTGAACATAGTGTGGGGAAGTTCAAGCCTAAGGTTACTCTAAAAAGCAATGGATATTTAGTGGCAAGCAAGTAAGAAAAGTCTGGGAGCTTCAAGAGAGCAATAAACTAAACCATAAGCCAACTAGTATATTAGAGAGAACCAGGGAAAATGACAGTTAATAAGAGGCTTATCAATATTAGAACAACCACAGAGACTGGCCTCAAAAACTGTGTTTGCAATTACTGGAGCCTAACAGCTGGTTGTGGTACGAACAGAGGCACACAGATTAGCAGAGAGATTGGTGAAAAAGAAAGGCAAAGATAGCCCTGCTAAAACCAAGGTCATCCTAGGGAAATCACACCAGATGGCAACTTGAATCCACAGGAACAAATAATAAGAACAAGATATGTTAAATAAGAAGGTTAATACAAAAACATCATAAATAAATACTTGCTCTCCTTTCTTCTTCCTGCTTTTGTAAAAGCTACCAAATTATATAAAGTAATAATTATAACAATACATTGTTGGATTCGTAAAATAACAAGATGTAATATACATACATAAAAATAATAGCACAGGGGTTCTGGGCAAGATGGCAGAAGAGTAAGATGCGGAGATTACCCTCCTCCCCACAGATACATCAGAAATACATCTACACGTGGAGCTGCTCCTATAGAACACCCACTGAACGCTGGCAGAAGACGTCAGGCCTCCCAAAAGGCAAGAAACTCCCCACGTACCTGGGTAGGGCAAAAGAAAAAAGAAACAACAGAGACAAAAGAATAGGGACAGGACCTGCACCAGTGGGAGGGAGCCGTGAAGGAGGAAAGGTTTCCACACACTAGGAAGCCCCTTCGTGGGCGGAGACTGCGGGTGGCGGAGGGGGGAAGCTTCGGAGCCACGGAGGAGAGCACAGCCACAGGGGTGCGGAGGGCAAAGCGGAGAGATTCCCGCACGGAGGATCAGTGCTGAGTAGCACTCACCAGCCCGAGAGGCTTGTCTGCTCACCTGCAGGGGCGGGCGGGGGCTGGGAGCTGAGGCTCCGTCTTCGGTCAAATCGCAGGGAGAGGACTGGGGCTGGCGGCGTGAACACAGTCTGAAGGGGGCTAGTGCGCCACGGCTAGCCGGGAGGGAGTCCGGGAAAAAGTCTGCAGCTGCCGAAGAGGCAAGAGACTTTTTCTTGCCTCTTTGTTTCGCGGTGCGCAAGGAGAGGGGATTCAGAGCGCCGCCTAAATGAGCTCCAGAGACGGGCGCGAGCCGCGGCTATCAGCGCGGACCCCAGAGACGGGCATGAGACGCTAAGGCTGCTGCTGCCGCCACCAAGAAGCCTGTGTGCAAGCACAGGTCACTCTCCACACCTCCCCTCCTGGGAGCCTGTGCAGCCCGCCACTGCCAGGCTCCCGTGATCCAGGGACAACTTCCCCGGGAGAACGCACTGCGTGCCTCAGGCTGGTGCAATGTCACGCCGGCCTCTGCCGCCGCAGACTCGCCCCGCATCCGTACCCCTGCCTCCCCCTGGCCTGAGTGAGCCAGAGCCCCTGAAGCAGCTGCTCCTTTAACCCCGTTCTGTCTGGGCGGGGAACAGACGCCCTCAGGCGACCTACACGCAGAGGCGGGTCCAAATCCACAGCTGAACCCCGGGAGCTGTGCGAACAAAGAAGAGAAAGGGAAATTTCTCCCAGAGGCCTCAGAAGCAGCGGATTAAAGCTCCACAAACAACTTGATGTACCTGCATCTGTTGAATGCCTGAATAGACAACGAATCATCCCAAATTGAGGAGGTGGACTTTGGGAGCAGGCTATATTAATTTTTCCCCTTTTCCTCTTTTTGTGAGTGTACATGTGTATGCTTCTGGGTGAGATTTTGTCTGTATAGCTTTGCTTTCACCATTTGTCCTAGGGTTCGGTACGCCCTTTTTTTTTACTTAAAAAAATTTTTTTTCTTAATAAATTATTTCTTAATAATTTTTTCCTTATTTCTTTATTTTAAAAAATTAAAAAATTTTTTTCCTTAATAATTTTTTCTTATTTTTTAATTAAAAAAATTTTTTTCTTAATAAATTTTTTCTTAATAATTTTTTCTTATTTGTTAATTTAAAAAATTAAAAAAATTTTTTTTCTTAAATTTTTCTTAATAATTGTTTTCTTATTTTTATTTTAAAAAATTAAAAAATTTATTTAAAAAATTTTTAAAAAACTTTTTTCTTAATAAATTTTTTCTTATTTTTTATTATAATAGCTTTATTTTATTTTATCTTACTTTATTTTATTTTATTTTATCCTTTTTCTTTCTTTCTTTCTATTTTTTCTCCCTTTTATTCTGAGCCATGTGGATGAAAGGTGCTTGGTGCTCCAGCCAGGCATCAGGGCTGTGCCTCTGAGGTGGGAGAGCCAACTTCAGGACACTGGTCCACAAGAGACCTCCCAGATCCACATAATACCAAACGGCAAAAATCTCTCAGAGATCTCCATCTCAAAATCAAGACCCAGCTTCACTCAACGACCAGCAAGCTACAGTGCTGGTCACCCTATGCCAAACAACTAGCAAGACAGGAACACAGCCCCATCCATTAGCAGAGAGGCTGCCTAAAATCATAATAACGCCACAGACACCCCAAAACACACCACCAGACGTGGACGTGCCCACCAGAAATACAAGATCCAGCCTCATCCACCAGAACACAGGCACTAGTCCCCTCCACCAGGAAGCCTACACAACCCACTGAACCAACCTTAGCCACTGGGGACAGATACCAAAAACAACGGGAACTACGAACCTGCAGCCTGTGAAGAGGAGACCCCAAACACAGTAAGATAAGCAAAATGAGAAAACAGAAAAACACACAGCAGATGAAGGAGCAGGGTCAAAACACACCAGACATAACAAATGAAGAGGAAATAGGCAGTCTACCTGAGAAAGAATTCAGAATAATGATAGTAAAGATGATCCAAAATCTTGGAAATAGAATAGACAATATGAAAGAAACATTTAACAAGGACGTAGAAGAACTAAAGAGGAACCAAGCAACGATGAAAAACACAATAAATGTAATTAAAAATACTCTAGAAGGGATCAATAACAGAATAACTGAGGCAGAAGAACGGATAAGAGACCTGGAAGATAAAAGAGTGGAAATAACTACTGCAGAGCAGAATAAAGAAAAAAGAATGAAAAGAACTGAGGACAGTCTCAGAGACCTCTGGGACAACATTAAACGCACCAACATTCGAATTATAGGGGTCCCAGAAGAAGAAGAGAAAAACAAAGGGACTGAGAAAATATTTGAAGAGATTATAGTTGAAAACTTCCCTAATATGGGAAAGGAAATAGTTAATCAAGTCCTGGAAGCACAGAGAGTCCCATACAGGATAAATCCAAGGAGAAACATGCCAAGACACATATTAATCAAACTGTCAAAAATTAAATATAAGGAAAACATATTAAAAGCAGCAAGGGAAAAACAACAAATAACACACAAGGGAATCCCCATAAGGTTAACAGCTGACCTTTCAGCAGAAGCTCTGCAAGCCAGAAGGTAGTGGCAGGATATACTTAAAGTAATGAAGGAGAAAAACCTACAACCAAGATTACTCTACCCAGCAAGGATCTCATTCAGATTTGATGGAGAAATTAAAACCTTTACAGACAAGCAAAAGCTGAGAGAGTTCAGCACCACCAAACCAGCTTTACAACAAATGCTAAAGGAACTTCTCTAGGCAAGAAACACAAGAGAAGGAAAACACCTACAATAACAAACCCAAAACATTTAAGGAAATGGGAATAGGAACATACATATCAATAATTACCTTAAATGTAAATGGATTAAATGCTCCCACCAAAAGACACAGACTGGCTGAATGGGTACAAAAACAAGACCCATATATATGCTGTCTACAAGAGACCCACTTCAGACCTAGGGACACA
Source organism: Eschrichtius robustus (assembly GCF_028021215.1). Classification (NCBI taxonomy): domain Eukaryota; kingdom Metazoa; phylum Chordata; class Mammalia; order Artiodactyla; family Eschrichtiidae; genus Eschrichtius; species Eschrichtius robustus. Next base: position 54,416,857 of record NC_090829.1, on the reverse strand, counting down.
TACAGACTGAAAGTGAGGGGATGGAAAAAGATATTCCATGCAAATGGAAATCAAAAGAAAGCTGGAGTAGCAATTCTCATATCAGACAAAATAGACTTTAAAATAAAGACTATTACAACAGACAAAGAAGGACACTATATAATGATCAAGGGATCGATCCAAGAAGGTATAACAATTGTAAATATTTATGCACCCAACATAGGAGCACCTCAATACATAAGACAAATACTAACAGCCATAAAAGGGGAAATCGACAGCAACACAATCACAGTAGGGGACTTTAACACCCCACTTTCACCAATGGACAGATCATCCAAAATGAACATAAATAAGGAAACACAAGCTTTAAATGATACATTAAACAAGATGGACTTCATTGATACTTATATGACATTCTACCCAAAAATAACAGAATACACTTTCTTCTCAAGTTCTCATGGAACATTCTCCAGGACAGATCACACCTTGGGTCACAAATCAAGCCTCAGTAAATTTAAGAAAATTGAAATCATATCAAGCATCTTTTCTGACCACAACACCATGAGACTAGATATCAATTACAGGAAAAGATCTGTAAAAAATACAAACACATGGAGGCTACACAATACACTACTTAATAACGAAGTGATCACTGAAGAAATCAAAGGGGAAATCAAAAAATACCTAGAAACAAATGACAATGGAGACACGACGACCCAAAACCTATGAGATGCAGCAAAAGCAGTTCTAAGAGGGAAGTTTATAGCAATACAAGCCTACCTCAAGAAACAGGAAACATCTCGAATAAACAACCTAACCTTGCACCTAAAGCAATTAGAGAAAGAAGAACAAAAAAACCCCAAAGCTAGCAGAAGGAAAGAAATCATAAAGATCAGATCAGAAATAAATGAAAAAGAAATGAAGGAAACGTTAGCAAAGATCAATAAAACTAAAAGCTGGTTCTTTGAGAAGATAAACACAATTGATAAACCATTAGGCAGACTTACCAAGAGAAAATGGAAGAAGACTCAAATCTATAGAATTAGAAATGAAAAAGGAGAAGTAACAACTGACACTGCAGAAATACAAAGGATCATGAGAGGTTACTACAAGCAATTATATGCCAATAAAATGGACAACCTGGAAGAAATGGACAAATTCTTAGAGATGCACAACCTTTTGACACTGAACCAGGAAGAAATAGAAAATATGAACAGACCAATCACAAGCACTGAAATTGAAACTGTGATTAAAAATCTTCCAACAAACAAAAGCCCAGGACCAGATGGCTTCACAGGTGAAATCTAGCAAACATTTAGAGAAGAGCTAACACCTATCCTACTCAAACTCTTCCAAAATATTGCAGAGGGAGGAACACTCCCCAACTCATTCTACGAGGCCAACATCACCCTGATACCAAAACTAAACAAAGATGTCACAAAGAAAGAAAACTACAGGCCAATATCACTGATGAACATGGATGCAAAAATCCTCAACAAAATACTAGCAAACAGAATCCAACAGCACATTAAAAGGATCATACACCATGATCAAGTGGGGTTTATCCCGGAAATGCAAGGATTCTTCAATATACACAAATCAATCAATGTGATACACCATATTAACAAACTGAAGGAGAAAAACCATATGATCATCTCAATAGATGCAGAGAAAGCTTTCGACAAAATTCAACACCCATTTATGATAAAAGCCCTGCAGAAAGTAGGCATAGAGGGAACTTTCCTCAACATAATAAAGGCCATATATGACAAACCCACAGCCAACATTGTCCTCAATGGTGAAAAACTGAAACCATTTCCACTAAGATCAGGAACAAGACAAGGTTGCCCACTCTCACCACTATTATTCAACATAGTTTTGGAAGTGTTAGCCACAGCAATCAGAGAAGAAAAAGAAATAAAAGGAATACAAATCGGAAAAGAAGAAGTAAAACTGTCACTGTTTGCAGATGACATGACACTATACATAGAGAATCCTAAAGATGCTACCAGAAAACTACTAGAGCTAATCAATGAATTTGGTAAAGTAGCAGGATACAAAATTAATGCACAGAAATCTCTTGCATTCCTATACACTAATGATGAAAAATCTGAAAGTGAAATTAAGAAAACACTCCCGTTTACCACTGCAACAAAAAGAATAAAATATCTAGGAATAAACCTACCTAAGGAGACAAAAGACCTGTATGCAGAAAATTATAAGACACTGATGAAAGAAATTAAAGATGATACAAATAGATGGAGAGATATACCATGTTCTTGGATTGGAAGAATCAACATTGTGAAAATGACTCTACTACCCAAAGCAATCTACAGATTCAATGCAATCCCTATCAAACTACCACAGGCATTTTTCACAGAACTAGAACAAAAAATTTCACAATTTGTATGGAAACACAAAAGACCCCGAATAGCCAAAGCAATCTTGAGAACGAAAAATGCAGCTGGGGGAATCAGGCTCCCTGACTTCAGACTATATTACAAAGCTACAGTAATCAAGACAGTTTGGTGCCGGCACAAAAACAGAAACATAGATCAATGGAACAGGATAGAAAGCCCAGAGATAAACCCACGCACATCTGGTCACCTTATCGTTGATAAAGGAGGCAAGTATATACAGTGGAGAAAAGACAGCCTCTTCAATAAGTGGTGATGGGAAAACTGGACAGCTACATATAAAAGTATGAAATTAGAACACTCCCTAACACCATACACAAAAATAAACTCAAAATGGATTAAAGACCTAAATGTAAGGCAGACACTCTCAAACTCTTAGAGGAAAACATAGGCAGAACACTCTATGACATAAATCACAGCAAGATTCTTTTTGACCCACCTCCTAGAGAAATGGAAATAAAAACAAAAATAAACAAATGGGACCTAATGAAACTTATAAGCTTTTGCACAGCAAAGGAAACCATAAACAAAACCAAAAGACAACCCTCAGAATGTGAGAAAAGATTTGCAAATGAAGCAACTGACAAAGGATTAATCTCCAAAATTTACAAGCAGCTCATGCAGCTCAATAACAAAAAAACAAACAACCCAATCTAAAAATGGGCAGAAGACCTAAATAGACATTTCTCCCAAGAAGATATACAGATTGCCAACAAACACATGAAAGCATGCTCAACATCATTAATCATTAGAGAAATGCAAATCAAAACTACAAGGAGATATCATCTTACACCGGTCAGAATGGCCATCATCAAAAAATCTAGAAACAATAAATGCTGGAGAGGGTGTGGAGAAAAGGAAACACTCTTGCACTGTTGGTGGGAATGTAAATTGATACAGCCACTATGGAGAACAGTTTGGAGGTTCCTTAAAAAACTAAAAATAGAACTACCATACGACCCAGCAATCCCACTACTGGGCATATACCCTGAGAAAACCATAATTCAAAAAGAGTCATGTACCAAAATGTTCGTTGCAGCTCTATTTACAGTACCCAGGACATGGAAGCCACCTAAGTGTCCATCGACACATGAATGGATAACGAAGAGGTGGCACATATATACAATGGAATATTACTCAGCCATAAAAAGAAATGAAATGGATGTATTTGTAGTGAGGTGGATGGAGTTAGAGTCTGTCATACAGAGTGAAGTAAGTCAGAAAGAGAAAAACAAATACAGTATGCTAACACATATATATGGAATCTAAGGGAAAAAAAACAAGGTCACGAAGAACCTAGTGGCAAGATGGGAATAAAGACCCAGACCTACTAGAGAATCGAGTTGAGGATATGGGGAGGGGGAAGGGTAAGATGTGACAAAGTGAGAGTGTCATGGACATATATACACTACCAAATGTAAAACAGATAGCTAGTGGGAAGCAGTCGCATAGCACAGGGAGATCAGCTCGGTGCTTTGTGACCACCTAGAGGGGCGGGATGGGGGGGGGGAGGGAGACACAAGAGGGAAGAGATATGGCAACATATGTATATGTATAACTGATTCACTTTGTTGTAAAGCAGAAACTAACACACCATTGTAAAGCAATTATACTCCACTAAAGATGTTACAAAAATAAAATAAAATAAAATAAAATAATAATAGCACAAAATGCAAGAGAGGAAATACAGCTATAAAGGAGTAAATGTTCTATATCTCACAGAATTAAGCATAAATCTGAAGTAGATTATAATAAATTGAGATAAATATGGTTAAATTCTAGAGAAACCACTAAGAAAATAACTCAAAAAAATATAAGAAAAAACTCATTCAAGGAATTAAAATGTTACATCAGAAATTATTTGCTTAATTCAAAAATATGAAGTAAGGGAGGAACAGAGGAATAAAAAACCCATGAGAGTTACATAAAATCAAAAGTAAAGGGCAGATATAGATCCAACTATATCAAAAACTATATAGAAAACATTAAATGTGAATGGATTTGAAACTCAAATCAAAAGACAGAGTTTGTCAGACTGGATAAAACAAGATCCAACTATATGCTGTCTACAAAAGCCATTTATATTTAAAAATACAAATTATTTGAGAATAAAAGGATGGTAATTATGTATGTATCATGCAAACAACAACCATAAGAAAGCTGAAGTGGCTATAGTAATATTAGACAGCATAGATTTTAAGACAAAAAAAATGTTACTAGAAACAAAGAAGGACATTTTATTTTAATAAAAGGGTCAAACTATCAAGAAAATACAATATAAAAAGTATATATGTGCCTTAAAATAGTGTTCCCAAAAATACAAAGTAAAATCTGACAGGATAAAGGAAGAAATAGACAATAATACTTGGAGACTTCACATTCTATAATGCACAGAACAACCAGCAGGAGTTCAATAAGGAAATAGAAGACTGAATGATAAACTAGACCTAATACATGTATAGGATAATTCACCAAACAACAACAGAACACACATTCTTCTTAAGAATATTTTCTAGAATTGACCATATACTAGAGCATTAAACAAGCCTCAATAAATTTAAATGATTAAAACCAAACAAAGTATGTTCTCCAACTACAGTGGAATGAAACTAGACTTCAGTAACAGAAAAAAATTCGGAAAATTCACAAATGTGTGGAAATTGAACAATACCCTCCTAAATAAACAATGGTTTAAAGATGAAATCACAAGAAAAATAGAAAATAGCTTGAGATAAATGAAAATTAAAATGAAGATGTAATATACCAAAACTTATGAGATGCTGTTAATGCAGTGCTTAAGTGGAAATTTATAACCGTAAACACCTATATTATCAAAGAAGAAAGATTACAAATAAATAACCTAAACTTCCACTTCAAGAACTTAGAAAAAGAAGTGCAAACTAAATATACCAGATTGCTACTTGTGTGTCTTCTTTGGAGAAATGTCTATTCAAGTTTTTTGCTCACTTTTCAGTCAGGTTTTAGAGTTGTTGCTATTGAGTTGAAGGAGTTCCTTATATATTTTGGATATTAATCCCTAATTAGATCTATAGTTTGCAAATTTTTTCGCCCATTCTAGAGGTTGCCTTTTCACTGTTAATTATATTCTTTGCTATGCAGAAGTTTTTTAGTTTGACATAGTCCCACTTTTCTGTTTTTCCTTCTTTGTCTGTGCTTTTGACATCATATTCAAGAAATCATTACCAAGACCATTTTCATGAAGCATTTCCCCTATGTTTTCCTCAAAGAGTTTTATATGTCCATGTCTTACAGTTAAGTATTTAATCCATTTGGGGTTGATTTTTGTGTATGGTGTAAAGTAAGGATCTGAACTCATCCTTTCGCATGTGTATATTCAGTTTTCCCCAACACCATTTGTTGAAGAGACTATCCTTTCCCCATTGTTTATTCTTGGCACCATTGTTGAAGATCAGTTGACCATATAATTCAGGAGTTTATTTAGAGGCTTTCTATTCTGTCACATTGGTGTATGTGTCTGTCTTTATGTCAGTACCTAGCTGTTTTAGTTACTGTAGCTTTGTAATATATTTTGAAATCAGGCAGCATGATGCCTCCACTTTGTTCTTTCTCAAGATTGGTCTGGCTATTTGAGGTCCTTTGTGGTTTCATATACATTTTAGGATTGCTTTTCTATTCCTGTCTTAAAACATGCCACTGGGCTTTTGATAGGAATTGCATTGATTACTCAATATCACCAATCATCAGGGAAATGAAAATCAAAACCACAATGAGATATCATCTCATACCTTAGGATAGCTATTATTAAAAAACAATAATAAATAACAAGTGTTGGTGAAGATGTGAAGAAAACAAAAGCCTTGTATACTCTTGATGGGAATGTAGAATGATGAAGCCATTATGGAAAACAATATGGAGTCTCCTCAAAAAATTAAAAACAGAAATGCCATGTGATTCAGCAATCCCACTTTAGGATATTTATCCAAAAGAATTGAAATTAATATCTCAAAGAGCTATTTACATTCCCATGTGAATTGCAGCATTATCCACAATAGCCAAGATAATGGAAAACAACTAAATGTCCATCAGTGGAGGAATGGACAAAGAAAAGGTGTATATATACACAATGGAATATTATTCAGCCTTAAGAAAAGCTGGAAATCATGCCACATGCAACAATATAGATGAACCTTGAAGACATTATGCCAAGTGAAATAAGCCAGTCACTGAAGGAAACATATTGCATGATTCCACTTACATGAGGTATATAAAAAAGTCAAACACATAGAAGCAAAGTGTAGAATTGTGGTTTCCAGGGACTGGGGTAAGGAGGAAATGGTGAGCTGTTATTCATTAGGTATAAAGTTTCAGTTATACAAGATTATTAAGCTCTGGAGATCTACAACATACCATTGGGCCTGTAGTTAACAATACTGTCTTGTACCATCAAAAATATCTTAAGAGAGTAGAGCTCATGTTAATTGTCCTTACCACAATAAAAAATATATATAAGAAGTAATAAATGAGTTCAAAACTGAAGCATATAAGATCAATATTAAAAATCAATAATATTTCTATAAATTACCAGCGAACAGTCCAAAAACGGAATTAAGAAAACAATTATATTTACAACATAATATAACTAATAAAATACTTAGAAATAAATTTAACAAAAATAGTACAAACTTTTTCTGTGAAAACTACAAAAATTTATTGAAAGAAATTAAAGAATATCTAAATAAATGGGAAGACATCCCATATTCATGAGTTGAAACTCTTAATATTATTGAGCCATTATACCTCAGATTGATTTACAGATTCAATGTAATTCCCGTCAAAATTGCAGCTGACTTCTTTGCTCAAATGGCCAAGCTGATCCTAAATTCATATGAAAATTTAAGGGACCCAGAATAAACAAAACAATCTTGAAAAAGATGAACAAAGATGGAGGATTCACACTTCCTGAGTTCAGAACTTACTACAAAGTCACAGACTTTGTCTATAAATCAAGCCTGTATGGTACTGGCATAAGGATAAATACAGAGGTCAATGGAATAGAATTGGAAATACAGAAATAAACCCTCACAGTTTTAGTCAATTGATTTTAACAAGGGAGCCAAGACAATTCAATAAGGAAAGAAAATTCATTTCAACAAATGGTGTTGGTGAAACAGGACATCATATGCAAAAAAATAAATCTGAATCCCTTCTTCATACCATACTCAACTCAAAGTTGTATCATAGACTTAAATGTAAGAGTTTAAACAATAAAACACTTAGAATATATAGGAGAAATTTTCCATGACCTCAGGATTAGGGAAAGCATTCTTAAATATGATACCAAAAGACAAACTACATAAATTTGACTTCATTAAATTAAAAACAAATTGTGTTTCAATAGATACCATCAAGAAAATGAAAATAGACCAGACAACATAGGAGAAAATATTTGCAAATCAAACGTCTAATAAGGGACTTGTGTTCAGATTATACATAAGTATCCAAACCCTTACAATTCAATAATAATAAGACAATCCAATTAAGAAATGGGTAAAGGATCTGAATATATATTTCTCTAAATACATACAAATTGCCAATAAGCATATTAAGAGATCATTAACCATTAGAGAAATGTGAATTAAAGCCAAGATGAGATACCACTTTATACCTACTAGGGTGGCTCTAACCAAAGAAATATATAATAATGAGTGTTGGTGAGGATGTGGAGAAATTGGAACACTGATACACTGCTGGTGAGAATACAAAATGATGCAATATTTTGGAAAACAACCTGGCAGTTTCTCAAATAAGTAAATATAGGGTCATGACTCTTTAATTTCACTCTATATAGTCAAGAAAAGTGAAAATATATGTTCACACAAAAATTGGTACACAAATATTCATAGCAGCTTTATTCCATGTGGAATAAAATGGAAATAATCCAAATGCCCATCAAATGATGAATGGATAAATTGAATGTACTTAAAAATAGAATATAATTCAGGAATAAAATATAATGAAATAGTGATACACACTACAACATGAATGAACCTAGAAAACATTATGTTAAGTGAAAGAAGATAGTCACAAAAGACAACATATTAAATGATTCCATTTAGATGGAAAATCCAGAATAGGCAAATCTATAGAGACATAAAGTAGATTAGTAATTGCTGGAAGCTGGGGAGAAATGAAGAATGACTGACAGTGGGTATGGCATTTCTTCAAGGGATGATAAGAATCATCTAAAATCGATTTTGGTGATGATTGCACAAATCTGTGAATAACAGTAAAAACTAATAATTGTAGACTTTAAATGAGAAAATTGTATGGCATGTGAATTATATTTCATTATATATAATGAAATATGTTAACAGCTCCATATTTTAAGTAATTAGATCCAAACTACTTAATAAGTATTTATATCCTAATAATCTTAGTAGCTGATTGGAAAAAAATACACACAATTTAAAGAAGGTATTTTTTTAAATTTCATTCTTAAATAACCACAATTATCTACTAATGGAATTTGTGTTCCTTTTGGGCCACACTTCTCAAACATTGAAATCATACTGGACATCACCACTCTCATTTCCCATTGTACATTGTTATTCATATGGTAGTTGCTTTTAACAAGCAAACTTAAAATACAGCTTTGTAAATATATGATAGCATCAAAAGCGATACAGTACAATCTAATGCTAAAACAATGAACTTCTTTGAGCTAGTAGTTTGCATAGTATTCAATAGATGTCCGACAGATGTCAAGCACCTTTGTGCTTTCCTTGAAAAATTAAAATATCCAGTGATGCTCCTCTGTGACCCTTCTATGAGTTTTACTTTGGCACCTCACTGCTTACAAGCACTAGCCCTAGTAGATACACTTGGTAAGTGGCAGAACATGGATCCACATGACTAATTTTGTAATTACTAACTCTCCACTTATTTCATGAAGCCAAAGTGCTGAGTGTCTTAATCAAAATGCTTTAATCTCTGAAATGGGTTGTAATATCAAAATTCAGATTATTATAACGTTTATCATATTCAAATTAAAGTCAAAAGGTGAAATCAGCTTGGGTTAGCAAAATAAAGAAACTGTTAAATTTAGAAGGAGAATCATTTCAGAAAGAACTTGAGTTTTGACAAAGAATTGAGTAAGTTATTAGCATTGCTTTCTGAGGACCATTTAGTTAGACAATTACTTGGTCTCACCTAAGCACAGGTCTATAGGTAAAAAGCACAGTTGTGTTTCCTATATTTCACAGAAGGTTTTGAACATTTACATAATTTTGGATTTCAAAGCAAGTCTCTCAAATTTAAACCACACTCTAGTAACACAAAAATTAAAGCCCCAAATTCATTTCAGAAACAATGCAAGAGAAAAATGGTGACAGGTGTGCATGTTACTCTGTCATTGTGGTTTCTAGCATAGCATTAAGAATCAAGTATTTTTATTGAGTCTTTAGAGCCTATTGGTTAAGAATATTAAATTGGCTTTAGGCTACAAGGGAACCAAATCCCAAATGGTCCATTCATTTACTAGTTGTCTCTTAAAGTCCCTGAGCTTGAGTCTTTATAATCTATGCAATGAGAATATTCTCACAAAATTGTTATAGCATCAAATAAGAAAAGCCTGAAATATTTAGTATAGTTCCTAGCATAAACTAAGAACTCATAAATGGTGGTAGTAATAATAGTTGTTATTTCTAAGAGAATTATTAATCCCTTTCATTGCCCTTAATATCCAAACCCTAAATTCAGAGTATCTATTCTTAAAAGAAAATGAAAGGAAAGTCACACAAGTAACGTCAGTTTCAATCATCCACATTAATGAAAAAGGGCAGTGATGAAAACATAATTCCCAAAGCCCTTCTACTTATGGTTGTCATGCCATACACACACACACACACACACACACACATTGCCCTTTTAGAGAATCAATTATGACTTAGGTTTGTTATTTTAAACAATTATTTTAAGTAAAATTGAGTCTTTACATTAAAAATTCTACTTTAAAAATCAATTTCATACCCAAAATGGTAGGAGTGGAGTGCTCCTACTCTCCCTTTAGTAACAAATTAGGGAACACACGAAATTAAATAAAAGGCTCACAGGCATCATTCATGTCTTTGTCACTTGTGTTTCATAAAAATGCCATTTCCATTAAAATGGCATTACATAAAAAAAGGGATTTTAGCTGGGGGTAGTTTTCAGCAGATTAGCCATCCTAATTACATTTTGCTTGTGCTAATGTTAAAATTAGTTTCTGTTCCCTAAGCACATATCAGCTGATAGTGAGAGAAGCACACTTGCAACTTTCTAGGCAATGGAAGAAACCACCTACAATTAAAAATGTGCTTAATTTAACCCACAGCAATTAGTGAATACAGACAGGTAAATGTGACTTAATGGTACTCAAAACCCTTTTAAATTTTTAATGGAGTTCTACACAGAAAAATACTGTAAATTAAGTATGTAAAAGGAAAATATCACAAATGATTTAAAATCATACACTGGAAAATATCTTACAGTATAAAATCATCTTTAATTATAAATGAGAAAATGTTGCTTATGGTATTTTATAGACAATCAAGACAAATGATGAATTGATCTGTTTAAATAATTTAATGAAATCACATCTTGATATTTACCAGTCATTTTTGGAGGTACAGTGCCTTAAAGTACTGTCATGACTTTTAATAGCATATATTAAATATTTACAAGGATGACAAAGCAACCATGTTTTGATTCAGTTATCTAAACGAATTTTTTGAAGGTGAAGGTTAGACTGAAGATCTTTTTTTATAAGATCAAGGATCCATACTAATATTTTATGCATGAAAAAGTACAGTAGTAGTTGATGACCAAGAAATATTGATTAGTTGACATGAGTGGCATCAGTAATGAATATCTTTCTTCCTGCTCTGACTTTGGAACATCCTTTCCTAACATTTGAGTTTTCCTAAACTGGATTTTTCTGACTTCAAAATAATAAAAGTAAAATTCAGTTCAACACAACACCGATTTACTGAACACCTATTATGTGCAAAGCACTGGATGACGCAGAGCCTTGTGGAGGGAACTGAGGCAAGACAGCGAAGCTGTCCATTCACCATGCCCCCCCGCCTCCAAGGGGTTTACAATGAATTAGGGCAGTGCTTCTCAAATCGTCATATGCATGGGAATCACCCAGGATCTTGGTCTAAGGCATAGCCCTGGAATTCTGCATTTCTAACAAGTTCCCTGGTGATGTCCATACTGCTGATTAACAGACTACACTGCAGAAGCAAGGGATTTCGAGGCAGAATGAGATAGTAATTAATAAAAAATAGTGGGAGAAACTCCATGATGGACAGAAGAGGAAGAGATTGCTCCAACTAGAAAAGAAAGCAGGAGTGGGGAATTTAAAGACTAGTTCATGGGATAATTGGTATTCATATGGATCTTGACGGCTGAGGACTATTTTAATGAACAGAGATAATAGAAAAAGGGCAATCCAGGCATAGGGAAAAAACTAACAAAAATGTCAAGGCAGAGTGGGCAGAAAATGCAGCATGTTTAGAAGGAATACTAAATAATATGGGCAAGCAGAATGTGTAGTGCATGAGGGGAAATAAAACAAGTGCATAATTAGTGAAAAATAAATAATATGCTTTGTGTTTTCATTATTTCTGTTAATAATTATACCAAGTCTATTATTGCTCTGCCACTTATAAAGTGCTTTCATATGTCATCCTCGGTGTGTTCTTGTAACAACTCTGTGACATAGATTTCTGTTGTTGATGCTGTAACCCATTTATAGATGACAATTCTGAAAACATGTTAATTGTCTTCAAACAAGTTTAAGTAGTTAGTGCTGGATTCAAACTCCAAAATTAATTTTTTTCCCCACAAAGAACTGTCTCCAGGAATTATTTATAGAGTGAGAAGAAATCAACATACTTTAACTAAGAATAACAATCCGGAAGCAAAGTACTCTTTTTTTCTAAGATCTACTTTATCACAGTGGCCAGGTGACAAGAAAACCCTTGTCTTTTTTTCTGCTTAATAGGAATTTACCTAATTTCTCACTGTTAAACATGATATACTTGTTGGTTTGAGTCAGATTCCTTACAAGGATAAGAAAATAAAGTTCCATTCATAGTTTTCAAAGAATTTTGATCAGGAGTATGTAGTGAATTTTAAAAGAACCACACATTTAATCAACATATGACTGCCCAGATACCATCTACAAATTATAGAACACAATCCTGAGAGATAGCCTCTCTTCAATGAGCTGCCATATTAGTCTTAGAAAACTATAAAAAACAGAAACATTGCTTAATTTGATTATTTTACTTAAATAATACAGAAAAAAACTCAGTAATCTAGGTGAGGATCTTAGAAACAACTGAAAAGTCTGAATATTTTAAAGAAATTCAGTTGTGTTCATTATGACTGCATGCAGTTACTCAAAGAAGCTTACAAACAAATTCAATTTTATAATAAGGTTAACAGACACTTGAAGAAATAATTTCAATGAATAGATGAGCTTAACTTATGAATGGCAGTTATATGTTTGTAAACTGTTATTTTGCAAGGGCCTATGGCTACTTATTATTTTGAGAATTTTGAAAAATCATTAGTTGTGTTCAAACAGTTAATCTGTAATTTCGGTTGATCAGGTAAAGGTAATATTTACTAGTTACCATACTTGACTCTCCACAAATTCTAAAAGCATAAAGAATGTGGGTTCTATAACTTTATAAGTAATACCATTTTTGATTTCAAGGTCCTATTATTAGAGAGAAACATGAGAATCTAATATATACAAAGAATTTTGTGTGTAAGGAGGGTGTGTGATTTTAACATGTAAAATTATTGGCTGAAATGGGAAACCTCTTTTAATAAGTACCTGTATATGAGAGAAAAAGAAAAAAAATTGAAACATATATTCCCTAAATGTAATGCATTGAAACCTAATAAAAATTAAATTAAAAATTGAAATGAATGTTTCTTTAAAAACTCTCCCTAATACAATCTTAAAAACCAAAGCTACTTTAAACAACCCAAGCTTTGAACACTCTATAGCTCTGAAAAAACGAATTCTCATTTTCACTTTAAATTGCACGCACAGTATGATGAAGTGTTAAAGGAAGATTAAAAATTGTCAAGTTGAACTAACATTTTCTTTTGTAGAAGTTTCTTACATTCTTCTCATTCTTTTCTTTTTTTATTACCAGGCCAAAGTTCAGGAAATAGTAAATGGCTGAAAAATGTTAAAAAGTAATATATTTAATTACACACAAACACACACACACACACACAATCTATATCTATCTATACCAATCTATAAATATGTATAAATTATAATTGTATTAGGGAACTAAGGTTTATGTAATATTTGGTACTTCTTTATATTTTTTATTAGTTTTTTTTCCTTCTTAACTTATCCTGACACCCTTATTATATACAGTTTTGAAATAAAGTATACTAAAACTAGAGAAAATAATGTGGTTATAATAGGTTCAATTTTTATATTCTTACCTCTGGTTAAATGTCCATTTATCTTGAATTTTGTATTTAAGTGGATATTTTGGGCTTCTTTTTGAGTCTAACATCAAGTAGGCATGCCAGAATAAGTAGAATATATAAAATAATTGAAATTTAATATATTTTAAAATATTTGTTTTCACAATGATAAAATACAGAATGTAAAATAGAAAATGAGCAGTAGACAGTTATCCCTTTCTAGTCTGGCTCCTGGGTCTCTAGAGGGAGTCAATCTGCAACAGTAAGTGGTAAGTTCTTCTGTCTAGCATCAGTATTTTGATGGTGGCTTTGGACTTGCCAGATATTACTTGCCAGAGAGAGGTCATGGCCAAAGCAGTAAAAGCCCCACAGGCAGCTGCTAAAGCAGTAAAAACCCCAAATCGGAAGCAAGAAAATGAAAGCGACAGAAACATCTCCAGTGGCTCCACAGTTGGTCAAGAAGGAAAAGAAAAAGGACAAGAAGGCCAAAGCTCCTCTGGAGAATGTGGGCGAGCCTGGAGATAGGGACCGTGATACCACCAAAAAGAAGAAGAATATAAACGTGGAAGTAATTTCTGAGTAGTGGAGACCACTTTAAGCACTGTGTCCAGCTGGGAGGAGAAATTAAAGCGTTATTGAGAAAAAAAAAACTAGAAAATGATTTCTCATGTCAGCACATTATAAAAGAAAAAAATAACATGATTAAGACGTAAATATCATGAGCCTACTCGTTAAATCTGCTCTCATATCACTAAAGGTACTCATCCTATTAACTATGCTTTCCCCTTATTGTAAGGTTCAACTCAGCGAATAAATCCTTTGCACCATGCACAGCATTTTGTTGTATGGAGATTATTGATGGTGCTTCTAATTTTGACCCTGAAAAAAATCAATAAGCTGATGCTGAGAGATTTACATGATATGCACGTTTACACAGGAGTATACCCAATTATCAAGATAATAATTGTCTTCAATTTTAGAACTGAAACATCCTACATATAGACTACATCTAATAATAAGGAGAAGAACAGCAGTGAGGAGCTATTTTCAGAAGGAACTGAAGAACTATTCCATGATAGACGGAAAGCATTCTGAAGCCCCAGTGCCTGATAAGTCCTGCTGCTAATATGCGTGGTATTACTGTGTTCAGTAATAGGAGAGCTTATTCAACTTCAACTTGGTAAGATGTTCAGTATTTCTTTATTAGCTATGAAAATTAATTACAGGCAATATTTAAAATTTAAATTAGTCATTAGTTTAAAATGAAGGAAATGAATATTCTACTATGATATACAAATTATAATCATATAGTCGATAACATGGAGAGATAGTTAAATTTTAATATAAAAATTAATGTTTAGGTTCATCTTGGACTGGCTAGCTACAATTTCTGTTAAGTTTCTAAGGGAGAAAAAGGAATGAATTAGAGGACATCTAAATTTATACCATATAAAATAATTATGCTCTTCTTAATCATCAACATAATTGTAAAAGTTTGTCTTAAATTTGTATATGTAGCAGGGTGTGTGTGTGTATGTGTTACACATGGAAACCTCAGATAATGATTAACTGACTATGGGTAGCTACTGACATTGAAAAGGAATCTAACAGTCATTGAGTTCTATGTCCCAGGTACTGGTTCTCCTTGAGTCACAGTTTTAATTTTCTGTAAGACTGTCTGGCCCTGCTTACCTCTCTCGTCTCTCCTTGCTTCCCCTCTGTCTCTCAGAGCCCATCCATTCAGCATGCCCTCAATCCCTCAGTGCCTTCTACTTACTCTGTACCTTTTACCTGAAATACGTTTTCCTCCTCCCCTCACTTAACTAAGTCCAACCCATCCTTTAAGGAAACTGTCCCTCCCCCCTATTTTTTGGTGTGATTTTATCTGATTAATATTAGTATCCCCATTAGAATGTAAGATATATGAGGCCACCCTTGAATATGTGAGTTCTATGTCTGTTTTTCCTCACTAGTACACACAGCATCTAGTTTTGTCATTTTAAAAACATTTCAACAGTGAATGAAAAATTTATTTGCACAGTTTGTCACATTCTTTTTTTAAAATCTCATGACCAAAATTCAGATAATATCATCATACTATTTTCTAAGTAGCATGTTATTGTATGCATTTTAAGTCTTCAGGGTAGCAATTTTGAACATGGTACAAAATATCCAAAAGCAGACATTACCAGTTGAGCTTAGACTTCCAAATTTAAAATAAAATAAGGAAAATAAAATAAGCTATAATAATGATACACTTCTTCATAAAATGGTGGTCAAGTAAATTGTAAAACTGTAATATCTGGGTGAAATCAGGAGTCCTTTCTCGAATATCTGTTTTCAGACAACTGTCAAAACACACAAAGAAACAAAACAATAAAAATGAAAAACAAATACACTTAAAGTAGTGCCCTTCTGAATGGAAGTGAGTGCCATTTTGAAAAAAGACACTGGAACATGCCTGGGAAATGAAACAAGGGAAGACACACGGCAAAAGATTCTCAAATGATATCTACCACAGAACACTCCATATCCATGAGTTTCCCTAACATCTGGCAGCTTGAATTAAAAGAGGAAACATATTCCCTTTCAAATGTTGAGGTGCTTTCAAATGGGAAATTAACTGTAAGGCTAAATATCTATCACAGATGATGCAAATCAAAGTGCATTTAAATCTACTGAAAGGAAACAAAACACGTTTCAATAACACTTTGAAATATTGTAAAAGGAATTGCTATGAAGTAATTTTTAATTATGAACTGAAATTGTGACATTATCCCTCAGTAGGAAATATGTAGTTATCTTCTTTAGTGTGCTTCAAGAATGAGATATTTTGAAAATGAACAAAAACACACTATCAAAATATGAAGTCAAATGATATATATGCCAGTGGTCATGCTCTGAAGATTAAGTACTTTCAATCTCCATGCATTTCACAGATGAGAATCACTATCCCAAGTCCATATTTCATCAAGCCATTTTGGACAACCAGGAAGCACTAAGAGACTGCATCTTCTCCCAAAATAAATTTCTAGTCATATGCCAGGAATATAATGCATTTTAGATAAATTAACAAAAAACAGGTACCCATGTAACTTAAGATATATCAACATTTCAACTCTGACAGGTTGACTGGTTTAACAATTATTTTATAATTGGTCACAGATGTAAATATGTCAGGCTGCCTATAATAAAAATTTATGAAGATTAAATAACAGCTTGGTTATCACCTATTTTTTAAAACATTATTATTTATACAGTATTGTGTCAATCCTACATTCAAACTTACTAAATTCAGTGCTCCATGCCTTTAAGACCCGAAACAGTCCTTTCCCCTACACCGTAGCTTCCTGGGGGAAACTTAAATAGACATAAGCAGACTGGGCAAGGAGCACTATTAGAATAAGGCCCCTTTTATCCAAGACAGAATGATTTCCACTTACTAAGAGTGTACACTCTGTCAAATTATTTATGTTCTTGAATTTTCATACAGCTCATTTAATCCTCACATCAACCACATGAAGAGAATAATCATTATCATCTCCACTTTAAAGATACAGAAATTGAGGATTAGACAGGTGAAGTGTCTTTCTCAATCTAACTAGTAAATAAAGAATAAGCACAGATAAGTATAGAGTCTATCTGCATCCAAGTCCACACATAATTACAAAAAATTCCTACTACATTTTGACAAAAGTAAAAAGCTTATTGAAACAACTCAATACAGAGATGTATAAAGCATAGTTAGCATTCTGTACCACTTCCTGTCCCACCACCTTTAAGTAACCAATGTAAACAGTCCACTGTACACTCCCATGCCTTTTTTATTAACATATTTTTATTGAAGTATAGTTGATTTACAATGTAATATTAGATTTAGGTGTACAACATAGTGATTTGATATTTTTATAAATTATATTCCATTTAAAGTTATTATAAAATATTGGTTAGTTTCCCTGTGCTGTACATTACATCCTTGTATCTTATTTATTTTATACCTAGTAGTTTGTATCTCTTAATTAACTCCCCCTATCTTTTCCCTCCCTCCACCCCTCTCCAAACTGGTTACCAGCAGTTTGTTCTCTGTATCAATGAATCTGTTTCCAGTTTGTTATATTCATTCGTTTTAGTTTTTAGATTCCACATATAAGTGAAAACATACAGTATTTGTCTTCCTCTGTCTGACTTAACTTCACTAAGCATAATACTCTCCAGGTAGGCCCATGTTGTTGCAAATGGCAAAATTTCATTCTTTTTTATGGCCGAGTAATATTTTGGTTTATATATATGTATATAAAACCACAGCTTATTTATTCATTCATTTGTTCATGAACACTTAGACTGCTTCTATATCTTGGCTAGTGTAAATAATGCTGCTATGAACATTGGGGTGCATATATCTTTTCTAATTAGTGTTTTCAGTTTCTTCAAATATATACCCAAGAGTAGAATTGCTAGATCATATAGTAGTTCTATTTTTAATTTTTTGAGGAAACTCCATAGCGTTTTCCATAATTGTTATACTGATTTACATTCCCACCAACAGTGCATGAGGGTCCCCTTTTCTCCACATCTTGCCAACATTTATTATTTATTGCCTTTTTAACAAGAGCCATTCTAAGAGATGTGAGGTGATACCTCACTGTGGTTTTGATTTGCATTTCATTGATGTGTAGTGATGTTAAGCATCTTTTAGTGTGCTTGTTGGCCATCTGTATGTCTTCTCTGAAAAAATGTCTACTTAGGTCTGCCAAGTTTTTAATAAGTTGTTTGTTTTTCTTATATTGAATTGCACGAGCTGTTTATATATTTTAGATATTAACCCTTTATCAGATAAATCATTTGCAAATATATTCTCCCATTCAGTAGCTTGTCTTTTCATTTTGTTGATGGTTTCCTTTGTTATGCAAAAACTTTTAAGGTTAATTAGGTCCCATCTGTTTATTTTTGCTTTTGTTTCCCTTGCCTGAGGTGAGAGATCCAAAAAAGGAATTGCTAAGGCTTATGTAAAAGAGTGTATTGCTATGAAATTTCCCAACTTTAAAAAACTGAACCTCAGTCAAAACACGTCTGTGGGCTATCAATTTATAACACTAGGTTAAAGAGTTCAGATTCTACTTCCTAGATCCCAATTCATTGGAATGCTTCTGCAGGGACTTGGCACATTTTTTGCTTTTTTAGGGTGAGGGTTAGCTATAAGGAGAGGAAAAGGAAAAGAGTAAGAAGGGGAAGAAAGATGAAAATCAGGCAAAACATTGTAAAAAGAAGGAATCTACTATTAGAAGTGACCTGGGGGTTTATATGGTCCTATCCTCTACTTCAAGAATATATCACTTCTACAAAAAAAAAAAAAAAAAAAAAAAGAGTGTATTGCTTATGTTTTCTTCTAGAAATTTTATGGTTTCCAGTTTCACATTTGGTCTTTAATCCACTTTGAGTTTACTTTTGTATATGGTGTGAGAAAAATGTTCTAATTTCTTTCTTTTACATGTTACTGTCCAGTTTTCCCAACACTACTTATTGAAGAGACTGTCTTTTCCTCATTTTTTATTTTTTCCTCCTTTGCTGTACATTAGTTGACCATATTTGTATAGGTTTATTTCTGGGCTCTCTAAACTGTTCCATTGATCTATGTGTCATTTTTGTTCCAGAATCCTTACTGTTTTGATTATTATAGCTTTGTAGTATAGCCTGAAGTCAAGGAACGTAATACCCTTAGCTTTATTCTTTTTTCTCAAGATTGCTTTGGCTATTCAGGGTCTTCTGCGGTTTGATACAAATTTTAGGATTATTTGTTCTAGTTCTGAGAAACTCATGGTATTTTGATAGGGAGAGTAATAATTGCTTTGGGTAGTATGGACATCTTAACAATATTAATTCTGCCAATCCATGAACATGGAATATCTTTCATTTATTTGTATCATCTTTAATTTCCTTCATCAATGTCATAAACTTTCAGAACAAAGATCTTTCACCTCTTTGGTTAAGTTTATTTCTAGGTATTTTATTCTTTTTGATGTGATTGTAAATGGGATTGTCTCTTGCTTCCTTTTTCTGACATTTCATTATTAGTGTACAGAAAAGCAACAGATTTCTGTATATTAGTCTTGTATCCTAAAACTTTACTGAATTCGTTTATTAATTCTAATAGTATTTTGTTGGGGACTTTAGTTTTTTTTCAATACATAGTATCATTCATCTGCACATAATGACAGTTTTATTCTTCCCATCCAATTTGGATGCTTCTTCTTTCTTTTTCTTGTCTGATTGCTATGGCTAGAACTTCCAACACTATGTTAAATAGAAATGGCAATAGTATGCATTCTTGTCTTGTTCCAGATTTTAGAGGAAAAACTTTAAGTTTTTCACCATTGAGTATGATGTTAACATTGGGTTCATCATAAATGGCCTTTGTTATAATGAAATATATTCCCTCTGTATCAACTTTGTTGAGAGTTTTTTATCATGAATGGGTGTTGAATTTTATTGAATGCTTTTCTGCATCTATTTAAGTGATCATGTGAGTTTTATCCTTCATTTTGTCAATATGGCGTATCATATTGATTAATTTGCAGATATTGAACCATCTTTGCACTCCTGGAATAAATCTCTCTTGATCATGGCATATGACCCTTTTTATATACTGTTTGGTTGAATTTGATTTGCTAATGTTTTGTTGAGAATTTTTGCATCTAAATTCTTCAGGGATACTGGCCAGTAATTTTTTTTTTTTTTTTTTTTTGGTAGTATCTTTTTCTGGTTTGGTAGCAAGGCAATGATGGACTTGTAGAATGAATTTGGGAGTATTCCCTCCTCTTGAATTTTTGTAATACCCTTATAGGTATTAACTCTTCTTTATATGTTTGGGAGAATTGCCCTGTGAAGGTGTTCAGTCCTGGACTTTTTTGTTGAGAGTTTTTGATTATCAATTCAACTTTAATACTAGCAATTGGTCTGTTTAGATTATCTGTTTCTTCCTGATTCCGTCTTGAAAGATTATATGTTTCTAGAAATTTATCCATTTCTTCTAGGTTGTCCAATTCGTTGGCATATACCTGTTCATAGCATTCACTAGTGATTGTTTGTATGTCTATGATAGCGGTTGTAATTTATCCTCTTTCCATTTTTATTTTGTTTATTTGTGTCCTCTCTCTTTTTTCTTAATGAGTCTTACTAAAGGCTTATCAATTTTGTTTATCTTTTCAAAAAAACAGCTCTTTTATTTTTTCAGCAACATGGATGGACCTAGAGATTA
Source organism: Eschrichtius robustus (assembly GCF_028021215.1). Taxonomy (NCBI): domain Eukaryota; kingdom Metazoa; phylum Chordata; class Mammalia; order Artiodactyla; family Eschrichtiidae; genus Eschrichtius; species Eschrichtius robustus. Next base: position 54,395,716 of record NC_090829.1, on the reverse strand, counting down.
TCATATTAAGTCAGACAGAGAAAGACAAATATCATATCACTTATATGTGGAATCTAAAAAAATGATAGAAAAAATTATTTACAAAACAGAAACACACTCACAGAAAACAAACTTATGGTTACCAAAGGAGATAGCGGGATTGTGGAGGGGAGATAAATTAGGAGTTTGAGATTAACATATACACACTACTATATATAAAATAGGTAAACAACAAGGACCTACTTTATAGCACAGGGAACTATACTCAATAGCTTGTAATAACCTATAATGGAAAATATCTGAAAAAGAATATATATATATATGTATATATAGATATATAACTGAATTACTTTTCTGTACACTTGAAACTAACATACCATTGTAAAGTCACTATATGACAACTGAAAATAATTTTTAAAAAGCAGTGAAAGCAAAAATTAAAAAAAAAAAACGCTCTTGGTTTCACTGATCCTTTCTATTGTTTTTTGGTCTCTATTTTATTTATTTCATCTCTGATCTTCATACTTCCTTCCTTCTGCTGACTTTGGGCTTTGTTTATTCTTTTCCTAATTCTTTTAGATGTTAGGTTAGATTGTTTGAGGTTTTTCTTGGTTGTTGAGGATCGCTATAACTTTCCTTTTTAGATCTGCTTGTTACATCCCATAGATTTTGGAAAGTTGTGGTTTTCATCTGTCTCAAGGTATTTTCTAATTTCTTCTTTAATTTCTTCGTTGACCCATTGGTTTTTTTAGTAGCATGTTACTTAGTCTCCACATTTTGTGTTTTTCCCATTTTTCTTCCTGTAATTGATTTCTAGTTTCATACTGTTGTGGTCGGAAAAGATGTTTGATATAATTTCTATCCTCTTGAATTTGTTGAGACCTATTTTGTGTCTCAGCGTGCGATCCATCCTAGAGATCATACCACGTATACTTGAAAAGAATGTATATTCTGTTTTTGGATGGTATGTCCTGTAGATATGTCAGTCCAACTTGTCTAATGTGTGACTTAAGGCCACTGTTTCTTATTGGTTTTCTGTCTGGATGACCTGTCCATTGATGTAAGTGGGGTGTTAAAGTCTCTTACTATTATTGTACTATTGTCAGTTTATCCCTTTATGTCTGTTAATATTTGCTTTCTATACTAAGGTGCTCCTGTATTAGGTGCATATATGTTAATGAGTGTTATATCCTCTTCTTTTTTTTTTTTAATATCCTCTTCTTGTATTGATCCCTTTATCATTATATAATCTTTTTCTTTGTCTTTTATTATAGATTTTGTTTCAGAGTCCATTTTGAGTATTGAGTATTGCTGATTTGAGTATTGCTACTCTAGCTTTTGTAATTTCCATTTGCATGGAATATCTTTTCCATCCCCTCTCTTTCTACCCTTTTTTTCCTTTCTTCTCCTTCTGGTACCCTATAAATGTAAATGTTAGTATGTTTGATGTTGTACTGAGATCCCTTAATCTATTCTCATTTTTTTAATATTTGTTTCTCTTTTGCTGTTCTCATTGGGTGATTTCTAGTATTCTGTCTTCCAGATTGTTTATGTATTCTTCTGTATCCCTTAATCTACTATTATTAATTCCCTCTAGTGTATTTTTCATTTCAGTTACTGAATTCTTCATCTCTCACTGGTTTTTTTTTTATATTTTCTAGTTGTTTGTTAAAATTCTCACTGAATTAATTTATTCTTTTCCCCAGTTCAGTTAGCATTCTTATTACTATCGCTTTCAACTCTTTATCAAGTGAATTATTTATCTCTGTTTCATTGGGCTTTTTCTCTGTTCTTTTGTTTCAAACATATTCCTCTGTCTTCTCATTTTGTTTAACTTTTTTTATCTGTAGGAAATAAAGTAAAACAGACACCTAATTTCCCAGTCTTGAAGGCATGTCCTTGTATGGTAGCTTCCCTATGCAATCTGCTCATGCCCAGTGGCTTTGGTGGGAGAGCTGCATCTGAATTAGCATGAGCTGTGTCTTTCCTGGGTGGTGCTGACAGCCACCACCTTGGTGGGAGGTAGTGCTGGAGTCAGAGGGGCTAGCACCAAAACCAGGTGTAAACTGGGGCCTCTCCTATGCTCGATGACCATTATCACCTTAATGGGAGGGGGGGTTAGGGCCCAAGAGGCTGGACCAGGAGCACTGAACAGGTTGGGTTTCTCCTGGGTGTAATGGTAGTCTCTGCCTTGGTTGGAGTTGTGCCCAGGGACTGAGGGGCTTGAGGTTGCATGTCTGTGCTGATTTCACTTTTTCCCTGGTGTGTGTGTCTTGCTTAGAGGCTGGGTCAGGGCCAGAGGGTTTGGTGCCACACCACTGAGCAGGCCCCACTCCTCCCAGTTTTATACTTGTACGTGCACTCCAGCTAATGGTAGTCTCCGCCCTGGAGCTAACTGAACTTCCTTCCCAGTGTGGGTAGGGACTGGTGCTCCTATTATGGTGGTCTCCATCCTGGAGCTAGCCTCACTCCATTCTGAGTGTGTGCACCAAAGCAAGTGCTCGCAGTGGCTGCCTCAGCCCTGGTCAGAGGCAGAGCCAGGTCCATTCCCTCCAAGTGTGCAAACTGTCATTGGCAATGGCAGCCTTCATCTTAATGGGGAGCAGCACCGGAGCAAGAGATGCTGGAGCAGTAACCTGGTGCAGGCTGGGGGGCACACTAGGGTGGTCCTGGCAAGCTAACCAGGGCCCCAGGAAGTTTTCAATCTGCTTCCTCTGCACCATGTACATGCACTTCAAAAGTAAAGTCTGGGTTTCTTACAGTCCTGTGATAATTCCTACTGGTTTTCAAAACAGCTAAGGGGGGCTCATCTTCCCTATGTTGGACCCCAAAGATGGGGTTCTAATATCTGGCTCAAACCCATCGCTCTTCACGAAGGATCCCCAAGCCTGTGATATCCCTCTCCTCTTCTTTGTCCTCCACTAGGTGTGTGGGTCCCAACCAGACCACTTCCCCTCCCTTCCTACCAGACTCCCTGTGGATCATTCTTTATAGGCTTGGTTGTAGAAGATCTCTTCTGCTGGTCCCCAGGTTGATTTCACTGAGAGTCACTTTATACATAGCTGTAGTTTTGATGTGTTAATGAGAGGAAGTGAGCCCAGTGTCCTCCTATTCTGTCATCTTGATCTCTCCTCCTCCCAAGCCTTTCTTAAGCCTTAAAAAGGGGATGATATGTCACCTTAATAATTTGGGACCAATTTTAATTTGTGTTAAATCACTCCATATAGAAATACAGCATGTCTTCATAACAATTAAGCATCTATAATTATTCACATAATTTTCTATTCTTTAACAATATCATAAAGTAAACTTTGTGATTCTGGACCATTTGTGTAAAATGCTTTTAACTGTTTTATAACTTTTTTCATTATTATGAATAAGATTTTTTTTCCATTTCAATTTTTAAAGGCTCATGATGGTAAAAAAAAAAAAATAGGTATGGATATTTGGACACTTTTCCCGGAATCTATTTACTTTACTTGTTTATTTGTTCTAACCAATTTTTAGTTTTCCAGGCCTGTGATTGAATCATCTGCATATAATAATTCTTTCTCTTCTTTTCCATTGTTAATATGACATATTTTGTGTGTACGTGTGGTGATTGCATTAGCCACAACCTAAAAAAATTTTTGAATAAAAATTTTGATAGTTTAACTTCATGTCTTGGTCTTCCCCATTATAATGGTAAATACTTTAATATTTAGCTCAGCAATTTAGCACAGTTTTTGAACTGGCAATTTCAGGAAGGCATATTCCTTAAAGAATTGTTATATCTGTTTACTAAGAAATAGCTATGAAAAGTGTGTTCCATGAACTGGCATTATTACCATCATCCCAAACTAGTTAGAAATCCAAAATCTCAGGTCCCACTCCAGACCTACTAAATCAAAATCTAAGGGGGTGGGCTCAGGAACCTGACCTTTACCAAGCTAGTGCTTGAGAGAAGCACTTCAGTAAAAGACATATGATTATTCATGAATTTTGTGTTTTCTAAATAGAATAGAATTTTCTATTCTCTAAAATTCATTTGTATCCTGCTGTGCTTCTGTTGTCATTCAAAGATAAATGCATGCACAGAGTGGCAAAAATTTACACCATCCTATGCACACATCCTATCCTATTCCCAGCTGAGGTTGAATAAAGAGTCCCTCTGCATCTTGTTTCAGCTCTCATACTATAAACAAGCATCCTTTCTGTGGTCTATTTAGTGCCACACACTTTGCATTTTTGTGCTTCTTGTTTGTGTGTGATTTTGCTCTCTATAATGGCCCCCAAGTGTAGTGCTGAAGTGCTGTCTGGTGTTTCTAAGTGCAAGAAGCTGTAATATGCCTTACGGAGAAAATACACGTGTTAGATAAGCTTCAGTAAGTCATGAGTTATAGTGCTGTTGGACATGAGTTCAATGTTAACGAATCAACAATATACATCACATAAGGTGTCTTTAAACAGAAACACACATAAAACGAGGTTATATACTGATTGATTAGGAAAATGTGACCAAAGGCTCCCAGGAACCTAACCCTGTATTTCTTTTAGGGGCAATGATTTAGTATTGGCTAATTCAGTGTTCTAGTCAACTTTATAAAACATAACAACCATGAATAATGAGAACTGACTGTATATAAGTACTATCTATATTAGAAATACAAAAGAAAAGAAACCAAAAAAAATATATATATATATAAAAGATAAGAAACCAAATGTCATCAACAGGAGAAAAGCTAAATCAATAAGGATACATTCACATGATGAAAAATAATTCAGCTGTGAAAATTAATTAATAACAGTATGTATAATGTAATGTATATTATGTATAATTACATTAATTATGACTATGATATGAATGACAAAGTAATATAATGTTGAATTTTAAAAGTTCCAAGAGAGAAAATTCAACATTGGATCATAAAGCTCAAAAGCCTGCAAAACTAAACAATATATTGTTTAAGGACACAAACATATGTGTCAAATCATGAGGGTTGAAAGAGAAGAAATGACAAATGCCCATTTCAGAATAGGGTCACTGCAGAACTAGGGGAAGACAGAGAGATATAATAGAGGAGAAGCATTTACATAGAAAAAAGTTGAATAGTGGGTACAAAGGTATTATAAAAACATAGGAAAAAAGAATGGATGGATAGATAGCTAGCATAAAAGGCATGCATGACAAATAATGACTACATCGCAAATCAAGAATTTTGATGAATATAATTATATACACCAGAGTTTTTAAAAAATAATGGCAGTGTTATACTTATTAAATATGATTGTTAGTTTTTACAAATATTTTTCTATAATGACAATACTTGATAACAAATTTAAAACTGAAATATAAAAATTTCAAAACATTTTGTTTAGAATGCAAATATAAGAATTATTAGCTTGAGGTGAAATGCTGACTTGTAAATACTTTACTGAAAGATAATAACATAAATATAGATTAACATCATTAAAGAATAATAATATATTTATCTTGTGATTTAAAGTTTATAAGGCTCTTCTACATATATTGTCTCATTTAATCTACTTTCAGACATTGTTACTTACAGACAAAGATAAGATCTTTAAGAGGTTAAAAAAACCAAAGTACAAAAATCTAGGACTTCAGATTTCAAATCTAGTAGTCTTTCAATTATATAACTGCAGTTATTATAATCTTTAGTATCTGCATATGTGTCTGTAATGGCTTACAAAACACTTTGGGGTTTACTTTTTAGAAACTGATTTTATATGACCTAATAATATAAAGCTCACATAAGGTGAATACTGGCTATGACAAAACCAAAAATAATATATGCAAATTGTTCATATAAAATGGTTGAACTAATTCCCAAGATCACCCTTTTCCCCATCAAATAACTAGAGCCTTATCACAATGAAGCCACCACTGTTCCCACTCTTATACTTTCTCTTTTTAAATATTTTTAAATCATCAAAGATTTCATTAGCCATGGAACTTCAATCCAGTGAAGAGCACTTTGAGTGATCTTCACAATTAGTCAATTACTGAGAGTGAACTTTCAACTGTAAGTGTTTTATATGTGGCATAAATCTAAGATCAGCTTTAAAAACCAAAGCGGCTCTCAACTCCATCAAATAATTAGTGCACAATTCTCTAGTCCATCATGAATCAGAATGCAAATACATTGCTCTGAAGACATTCAGCATGACCAGACCACTGCACTTGAATTACATTAAAGGAAATTTTAATTTCTCCCTGAATTAAAATCAGCAAAATACAAAGTAAAGAAGCATACAATATTTTTCATTCCTTCTCTTTCTAGGAGGTTGTCTTTGGACACTTGAATTCACTGTGCTAAATAATACTGTTCTAAGTAAAAGCCTCAGTAAATTGCTGAAAACATTGGAACGTAAAATGAAACTCAGTATATTTACTGAAAATATTTTTTTTTCCTTCACTTAACATGGTTATACAATGTGTCAATTATCTAGTCACTTAGAATTTTCAGGAAGAAAGAAACAACTTTCTCTATAGAGAATCAGTTGGCTTTCATAATACTCAGAGAATATTTGCATAATAACACCGCTACAGCTGGCAAGGTTAAATCCATTAATTTATTGGGAACAGAACAGGCTGTTCTGGTTGGCTGTTGCAAAAATTGCTTTTTGCACTTGTCTTTTCCACCATCAAGCATTCGCTGTGAGCACACAATTACTGCAGCAAAGCCTATGTTGCCAAGCGAGGAACCTCATTTAACATGGAAAGTGGCGAACACGTCACTTTCTGAAAATGAAAAAAGTAATCTTGAAAAGCTTCCTAATTAACATTTTCTCCTTCACCAGTTGTTTCATAGGATAGAGGATGGCAATTCGGATGAAGGTTAACTAGATGAACCCATTTCTGTAGCAGCTCTCAAGGGCAAATGTCATCCCTTAACAGTCTCTCTTCATAACTAGAAATAATCTCAAAACTTCCTTAGGTATTTTTCCTCTAAACAGTAAATTTAAAAACAGAACACTTATTTCCAAAAGTCACTAAATGAACAAACAGCTCTTGAAGTTCACATTATATACTCAAGAGCTGCTGTGTAATAAAGGTAAAGCAAATTCACAGCACTTTTATGAATTCCTAGCAAAAATCATTAAAACAAGAAAGGAGCAGACCAAAACTTAAATCATCTTGAAAATGAACTTCATTCAGCCAAGTATCAATAACACATATAACCTGTAATATAACTAAGTTGAGAAATTTTTTCCTGCCCAGGACTACTAAATCACAGGAAACAAAATTAATGAGAATACTCACAAACTTTTTTTTTAATTTGAGAATTTATAAAATGTTTACTTTGCTAAAAAGGAATTAAGTCATTTATAAACATAAATAATAACATACATTTATGTGTTACATTGGGGTCATGGAATGAATTCTGGAGTGAGAGGAGAAAGTCAGACAAAATAGCATAGACAAAGAAAGTGAGTGAAAGGAGAGAGGAAGTAAAAAGACAGAGAAAGATGAAGTGTGAAAAACGAATCCTTGTTCTTCATCAACCCAAACATTTGCCTCTTCCTACACCTGCTAGGTCCCAGAAAGGCAAAGAGGTTACTTAAAGGAAAGTCTTTGAGTTTTTCCACAAAAATCAAATATTCAACACATATTCTCAGTAGTATGTTGGAAATCCTTTAAAAGTACAAAGACCACATAAATATATTGGGGAGGGAGGAAGGGTGGTTGGGTAAAGTGAGACATTTTCCCTTGAAACGAAGACATTCATGATTACAGTATTTGTACATTTTTAGTACCTACAGTGCAAGGCATTTTGGGGCCTTGGTTTGGAATGCTATTGCTCTACCTTTTTAACTTGCCAATTTTCTATTATTCCTTCAAGAACCAAGTCAAACATATTCCCATCTATGAAGCTAACCCAGATCGCCACAATCTAAATTAAATGTTTCTTCTTCCAAATTCCCATAATACTTATTTTTCCTTCTATTATCAAAGTGAATTTGTATTACAGTTAAATTATGAGTTTCTTGAAGGAAGATGATGTCATTTACCTAGTAGTCCCAACACCTTGATCAATTCCTTACATAAAGTGGTCATGTAAAACATATTTGGTGATCTATGTTGAAATTTCTCCAGCGGAAAGTATTTTATTGGACTAATTCTCATGTGTCAAAATGTTTCCTTTTCCTCATTAAAGAAATAATAATCCACACATCAATAATTTAGACTGACCATCTTTTAAGGTGGCTCTGATCAATACAGCAGCCAGAGGGATTTTGCAAAAGCATACAGCAGAGAGTGTCACTACTCTGCTCACAAGCCCACAGTGGTTTCCCATTTCTCTCAGAGTACAAGTTAGAGCATTTAAAATGATATCAAGTTCCATGACCTCCCTGACTTGATTTGTTTCCACTCTCATCCTTTTCCACTCTCTTCCCACCCTCCTTTTGAATCACAGTGACCTCCTCACTAGGCTTTTCTTACCACAGGGCCCCTGCACTTGCTGCTTTCACTTGCTGGAATGCTCTTCTCTTAGATCACCACAAGGTTCACTCCTTGGCCTCCTTTAGATTTTTACCCAAGTTAAACATTTCTAAGCTATCTTACATAAAATTATGCCCCCGATACTTCTTATTCTCTCTCCTTACTTTATTTTTCTCATTAGTAAGTATTTCGCAGTGTCATATAATACACAAACAGGCATATCATCATCATCATCATCATCATGATATATACTTACTTATCTTACTGAAACATAAGCTCCAGAAGGGCAGACTTTTTATTTCCTGATTTACTCATTGTTCTGTTCCCAAAGAATAGAGTTTAATCCATAGTAGGCCTTCAATAAACAGGTACTTAATGTTGATTGGATCAGTAAAGGTTTCTACACATCTTTTGACAAGGTAAGTGCCTGGGTGATACACAGATTTTTGTTGTTGCATTTGCAGCCCCATTACACTTTTAAACTTTTTATGGAAATTGTTATATTCCACGGTTTTAAGCTAACGAAGCAACGTTTAGCTATCCTTCAATGTGGGAGAGAGTAGAAGCATACATTGAAATGCATTGTGTTGAGGCAGCAGAGTTCCACAAGGACAGAGAACATCCTAATCACAGTTGTGTCTTGGCTTATTTTAATCAATAAGAAAGTTTAGAACATCCTTAGATTAAAATTTAGGTAATATATATGCACATATCAGATAATTCACAGAGATATTTGCACATCCATGTTCAGAGCAGCACTATTCACAATAGTCAAGAGATAGAAGCAATCCAAATGCCCATCAGAATGGATAAAGAAAATGTAATATGTACACACAATGGAATATTATTAAGCCTTTAAAAAAGAAGGAAGCCCTGTCACATGCTGCAGCATGAAAGCACCTTGAGGACTTTATGATAAGTGATATAGGTCAGTCACAAAATGACAAATACCATATAGTGCCACTTACATGAAGTATCTAGAGTAATAAAACTCAGAAACATAAAGTAGAATGGTGGTTGCCAAGAGGGAGAAATGGGGAGTTTTTCAATGGATATAGAGTTTCAGTTTTGCAAGATGAAAAAAATCGAGAGATCTGTTGAACAACAGTGTGAACATATTTAACACTATTGAACTGTACATTTAAAAATCGCTAAGCTGGTCAGTTCTATGTTATGTGTTTTTGATCACAATTAAAACATTTTTTAAGAAAAAAGAGAAATGAATGGCTATAGATCTGCAGTGGCTGATGAATCAAATTTTTATCCACATATGCATATTTGTGTTTTCGAAGGCTTTTTTCATGCTGGTTTATTTAAAGAAAGCAGATATAACACCCAAATAAAATCAATTTAACGACAATTGGAAGCCATGAATTTTAAGCCACTCTTCAAGGGCAATTATCTATAAAGAAATGGACTTTCTTAAAAATGATAATGAATTTCATGTTAAAATATAGTTATGTTTAAATTAGGGAACACATTGTAGTTGCTTCCGAGATAATAATTCAATAATTGTAAGTACTTAATATTTAGGATTAACTTTTGGTGCTTGAGAATAACTGAGAAACAATTTGGGTCCATGCTCTTATCATTGGCAACTGCAGTATATTTATGATGGCTTCATAGACACAGGTTAATTAGAATGTTAATTATCAAAATCTATTTTTGACTTAATAAAAACATCTGGTACCTATAAGCTGTCTTGCTGTTCCAGGTTATCTGTATCTAAATACAAATGAGTATATGAGCATTATACATTTTCCTCTATCTAGACATGTTGTGGATGGAATTGTTTCCAACCAAAAGATATGTTGAAGTCCTTACCCGCAATACCTGTGAACATGACCTTATTGGGAAACAGGGTCTTTATAGATGTAATAAAAAAAAATCGAAGTCATACTGGATAAGGGTGGACCCTAAATCCAATGACTGGTGACCTTATAGAAGAGAGAAATTTAGACACAGAGAGAATGCCGTGTGCAGACAGAGACAGAGTTTATAATGATGCATCTACAAGCCAGGACCTATGCCAAGGATTGTCAGAACCACCAGAAGGTAGGAGAGAGGCATGGGACAGATTCTCTCTCAGGGCCTCCAGTAGGGATCAACTCTGCCAACAACCTGTTTTTGGAATTCTTTCCTCCAGAATGAGAGAGTAAATTTCTGTTTTAAGCCATCCTGCCATGGTATTTGTTATGGCATCTCTAGGAAACTAACACAACACAAAAATATGCATTTGCAACAGAGCAAAATTTGCCTGAAGGAGCATGGGCATTGGTGGTTCAAAACTTGGATTAAATTTTTGCTCCATGGATTACTTTCAGTGTGACTCTGAGTAAGTTACTTATCCTCTCTTCCATCAATTTTCTCTGGTAAAATGGCAATAATTGCATTGTGAAGATTAAATGAAATAGAATGTAATGACCAGAGCCTGTCACATGATGAGTTCAACAAACAATAAAAGTAATAACAACTGACATAAGAGCTTGACTGCACACACTACATTCAAAAGTGCCAATAATTTTACTTAACTTTGTTTCCCTTCATGTTATATATATTAAATGAGTTCCAAGGAAAAGAAGTATAAAATAAGGTCAGATACCTAAAATCCATATCCTACATATTTTTAAGACTACAAGTTGTCTAATGCAAAATGAATATGACTGTAAACACCAATACTTGTGTTTTCAATGACCAGTTTTATTCACTACCCACTTAAATGTTGTATTATTTATGAAAAAAATGGACTCTGTCCTTGGATCTTTATTAAATCATAACTTACATGTCTATAGAATATTTTTCCTGTGATAGCAGAGCTGCTGGCTATTAATTATAGTACTTATCAAGCCTTGAAAATTAATAATAGTTTATGAATCACAGACGTTGCAATTCAGCATTTTAGGATGATATATGGAAAACTAAGTACAACTTTAGACATCACAGATTTGAAAAGTCAATGATGAATTCAGGTATGTCCACAGATTTGAAAAGTCAATGATGAATTCAGGTATGTCCATAGAAATATATGTAGAAGAGTGAATGGTCTAGCAAGCAAGACAAATATGAAATGGTTGTAAGATGTAGGTTTAGGCTTCAGACACAGAGCCTAAAGGGCACAAGAGGGATAGTTCTATTCAAATATGCAAAGCTTTGGCAGATGGGAAAGAGTGCCAATTTATCCTGTTTTGCTCAAGAACCAATAATCAAGTCATCAGGCCAAAATTATATGAAGGCATACTTTGAACCAATACATAACAAATAGCATTATAACAATTTGAGCTCTCCCCAAATGGAATGAGCTGCCTCAAAACAGTGGACATATTTCTGTAAAGGTTGTATCATCATCTGCCAAGGGTACTGCATTGTTAGGCTAGGGAAACTTATGAGTCCCATGATTTCATGACATTTTAGACAGGAGAATTTTGTAGCTAATTTAAAGGAATATAAGCTTTTGTAGAAACAAACATTATACTATAAATCCATTGATAAATTTGGCTTCTCAACCTAAAATGTCCATCAACAGATGAATGGATAAAGAGGATGTGGTAATATTTATACAATGAAACACAACTTATCCACAATAAAGAATGAAATTTTGCCATTTTCAACAACATGGATGGACTTGGAGGGTATGATGCTAAGTGAGATAAGTCAGGCAGAGAAAGACAAATACTGTATGATATCACTTATATGTGGAATCTAAAAAATAAAATAAAGTAGTCAATATAATAAAAAAGAAACATACTCACAGATATAGAGAACAAATTCGTGGTTACCGTAGGGAGAGAGGAGAGGGTAGGGGCGATATAGGGGTAGGGAATTAAAAGGTATAAACTATTATGTATAAGATAAGCTACAAGGATATATTGTACAACACAGTGAATATAGCTAATATTTTATAACAACTATAAATGGAGCATAACCTTTAAAAATTGTGAATCACTATATTGTATACCTGTAATACATGTAATATTGTACATCGACTATACCTCAATAATTTGGCTTCCCTAACTCAAAAAGTTAAATTTCAAAAGATGTGCAAAAACATATAAAAGTTGATCAATGTTATTAGGCATGAAGAAAAAAAATAACCACTATTCACCCACTTTGCATATTTAATGGCTAACATTAAAAATTCTGACAATACCAGGTATTTATAAGAAGTTGTGACTCGAACTATCATGTATCGTTGCTGGGTATGTAAACTGGAACACGCATTTTGGAATACTTGCTGGTGTTTACTAAAACTGAAAATATAATCTAGAAATTACACTGTAGGTATATATCCTTCAATATTCATACAAATATTCACTGAAAGATATGTATACAAATATGCAGAACAGTAATATTCTTAGAAACAATCAAATGACTGTCAACAAGATAAATAAACTGATACATTCTTTCAATGGAATAATATATAGATGAAGTCAAATGGACTACTGATCCCACAGAAATATGGATGAATCGCAGAAACATAGTTTTGAATGAAAAAAGTCAGACACAAAAAAACACACACTATATGATTCCATTTTTATAATGTTCAAGAAAAGGCAAATCTAATCTATGGTGTTAGAAATCAGGACGATGGCTATCTTTGGGGAAGAAGGAGGGTTTCTGGAGTAATGATAATACTCTACTTTCTGACGGGGGTAGAATTCATGGTGTAATTTTTACTCTGAAAAAAAATCACCGAGCTTAACATTATTAATTGGCATACTTTCTATATGCATGCCAAAATTCAATAAAATGCTTAATTTTTTTAAAAAAGTTAATTTACTCTCTTTAAAATCAGCAGAATGTATGTGGAAATCCGATAATAATTTCTATACCTTCTCATCTAATCCCAAGAGAGTTTAACAAAGACATTTAAATTCCTTGCACAGTGTTGCTTATATAAATAGAGAATATTAGCACCCGAAGGAGTCAAAAAAATTATCTGCTACAAATCCAGGAGTGGGAGCTAAGAGAAAAGATACAGGAAAGAAACTGAGGCCTGTAGGAGCTCTTTCCTAAAATCAATCAATACAGAGCCAGGCCCAGAACGTAGATACCTGACCCCAGGTCTAATGAGTTCCCTCGACGTTGGAAATCCAGGATTTTCTTTTCACATCCACAGGGCTGTTTGTTTCTTTTTTTTTTTTTTCTTACTTAACTCTCATGATAATTCTAAGGAAAATATTTTTCCCTGAATTTGTGGATCAACCAGTTTTAATTGCCTCTTTCTTCCCAAGTTTCCTGAGAAGTGCTGCATAAATGTTTAAGGCATGGATACAATTTCCACAAGACTGAGTTAAGAGTCTACCTTGAAATGAAACATGGTGCTGATATTTAGAAAATGAAAAATAGTGACCTAGCCTTGTGGCTCAGCAACCGAATGTTCCACTATGGCACAAGTTGCTTGCTATGCTATAAATTTTTCCGTCTTAAGCTCTAAAAGACAGAGTGAAGACCTGGGGGACTTTGTTGGTTCCAGTGATCTATCAAGTAACTTCAGGGGCTGAAAAATTTGCATCATTTGGCATCTATAATGCCAGATACATTCAACCCAGTGAGATAGTAAATCAATATCCCCTTAAATTATGAGACAGAGCATCAAGTACAGGAGCAAAGCACCTGCCAGAGATAAGAGCACCAAACAGAATGATCGTCCAACCCAAATATCAGAAACTGAACATTTAGACCTTTAAACTGCCTAGCGTGACACACTGAATGGATAACATGCAAACCATATGTGGTATACACATTTGAAAACACACAGTAATTAACTGATGACACCAAAAAAAGGCACTCTATTTTAACACAATGTCTAAGAATAAAATATTTATGATCACGGCAATTGAAACTACTCACTTAAAAAAATCATTAATTGCTTATTGGTATGAGACTCTATGCATCTAAAAACCCCATAAAAAGATCCTTATATTCCATGACTTATGTGTTGATTAAGTGTTAGAATCAATGTGAGACTATTTGCTTAAAGGCAATCTGCATATATTATGTGCAAAATGTCAGGTGGCTATAGGAACAAGTAATGAAAGACTATGAATTTTTTTGAGAATAAAATATTTTAGAGGTATGAAGAAGAAACGCCATTTTATTAATCACTTAAACTTATATTTTACATATATTTTAAAATTTAATTACAACTTCTATTTTTGATTTTATAATATTTTCTAAGCAGTGTCTTGCTTGTTGCATGTCAGATGAGTTGGCCGAATTGCCATTGGCCAAGAGGTACAGTGAATAAGGCAAGCAAAAGTCTATGTTTTCAGTGTTATTTTCACAACTGGATGAATATTGTCTTCCAAACACACATATTTATAATTATTTAAATCCATTTCATCTAATTCATTCTTCACTCACTGTTCAAAAGGAGTTGAGACAACTTCAGTGGGAAAACATGGTTTTCTCCAATGATGAACTACTCTATTTAGAAAGACATTTCATTTTCGCTTTTTCAAAGTAAATGTATGTTAGCTCTTTTTTAAGGGCACTGGAATGTGTTTTTAAACAATAGTACTTTACAAAAAAAATGATACTTTGTAAGCAATTATTATAATATTGTCTAATACTAAAATTCACTACAGAAAAGGGCTATATAATAGCAATATGGCTTTACATCAAAACTTCTCTTGCAGTGCCATATGAGTGTAATCTATATAAAACACATGGATGTCAGTACATAATAAATACAGAGCCACTTATAGATCATGAATATTGTGCTGTGAACAATTTCAGGGGGTACCACTTACTTCCTAGCTTCTATGAATGGCCCAACTGTATTAGTACAGACCATACTCAACATGGCCTTATACAGTGGCCCTACATAAGCACCACAGCACATATTTCAAATGTAATAAGAATGATATAGCCAAGCTAAATTTTCCAGGAAGGGAATTTATGCACACTTATCATAAAATTAGTATTTTCTGATTGTTTTCCTACAAACCAGCTCATCATATTAAAATTTTTCATTTATCTATTCCCAACTTTTCTCTCAACAGGATTGCTTTTATTGACTCCAGTCAAGTTATCTTATCTCTCTGTTGGGGCAAATATTCCTTTGCAACAAAACAGGCCTCAGGTCATAATCGCATTTCTGCAAAATAATTGATACTGATAATAACCATGAGTCACCTAGAAAAGCTTAAATTATGTTTTAAGCTTTCTGATTAATAAGAAAAGCAAGTTTGTTATAAAGTTGTTCAAAGTTTTTCTTATGAGTCCTCATAAAGAAGAAACTATAATTTTGATGATATCCTTAATAAATTTTTTTTTAATTTATTTAT
This sequence comes from Eschrichtius robustus, assembly GCF_028021215.1. Lineage (NCBI taxonomy): Eukaryota > Metazoa > Chordata > Mammalia > Artiodactyla > Eschrichtiidae > Eschrichtius > Eschrichtius robustus. The sequence goes on along the minus strand of NC_090829.1, from coordinate 54,379,999 downwards.
TTTATTTATTTATTTTTGGCTGTGTTGGGTCTTCGTTGCTGCACACAGGCTTTCTCTAGTTGCATCAAGTGGGGGCCATTCTTCGTTGAGGTGCGCAGGCTTCTCATTGTGATGGCTTCTCTTGTTGAGAAGCACAGGCTCTAGGCGCACAGGTTTCAGTAGTTGTGGCATGTGGGCTCACTAGTTATGGCTCACAGGCTCTAGAGCACAGGCTCAGTAATTGTGGCACACAGGCTTTGTTGCCCCACAGCATGTGGGATCTTCCTGGACCTGGGATCGAACCTGTGTCCCCTGCACTGGCAGGTGGATTCTTAACCACTTTGCCACCAGGGAAGCCCCTAACTTTTTAATAATAAATATAGAAGCAAATTTTATACTCCTATACTATTCATTTCAAGCTGAGATAATAAGCCCAAGGAGTTCAGTAAAAGTATATCTAAAAGAACACAGATTTAACTGAGCTAAAATTTAAAATAATATTAACTATAAAATAATAATCACAATTGCTAGCACATATTGTTTACCATATATAATGTACTATGCTAGAATCTTTAGATAAATTAACTTCTTTAACCTTCAAAATAACTCTGCAATGTTATTTTTATCCCCACAGTAGAGATGAGGGCACTGAGGTCTCCTCTGAGACTGAGAATAGCCTATGTCATCCTAATCACTATGCCTTCATTACTTGTCAACTTGGGAGAGAAGAAATACAAACATCACCAAGAGGCAGCAGGGGTACTTGCAGGAAATTCACATGCCCCCAACATTTATATATATCCTGCATAGGTGGGATTCCTCCTGGTTCTAAGTCACTACAGTAAAGAGCTACTAATTGGAAAACGTTCTGTCCCTCAGGTGTGTCCGTTAAGGAAAAAAGTTTTAGTCATTTTTCCAAAGAAGACATACAGATGGCCAACAGGCACAGGCAAAGACTCTCAAAATCACTAATCATTAGGGAAATTCAAATCAAAACCACAATGAGATATAACCTCACACATGTCAGAATGGCTATTGTCAAAAAGACAAGAAATAACAAATGTTGGCAAGGCGAAAAGGGAGAACCCTTTATACACTGATGTGTATAAAATTGATGACCAATAGGAACCTGCTGTATTAAAAAATATGTAAATAAAAAATAACCTATATAAAGGTTTAAAACAAACAAACAAAAAAAAGAAATATTGAATCACTATGTTGTATACTAGGAACAAGCAAACAAACAACCTCTTAGAAAAAGAGTTCACATTTGTGGTTACCAGAGGTGGGGGTGGGGGAGGGGAAAATGGATGAAGGTGGTCAAAAGGTACAAACTTCCAGTTATAAGGTAAATAAGTACTAGGGGTGTAATGTACAACATGATAAATAAATTAACTGCTGAATGTACATATAAAAGTTGTTAAGAGAGTAAATCTTAAGGGTTCTCACAACAAGGAAAAACTTTTTTTTCTATTTCTTTAAATCTGCATCTATATGAGATGATGGATGTTCACTAAACTTATTGTGGTCATCATTTCATAATGTATGTAAGTCAAATTATTATGCTGTGCACCTTAAACTTACACAGTGCAGTATGTCAATTATATCTCAATAAAGCTGGAAAAAATGTAATTGAAAGTGTTTTGTGATTTTATTAACATAGAGTAAACTTTATTAAGCAAATAATAAACACTAAAGAAGGAAAAATTGAAATCAGCACCAATAATCCAGAAGAACTGATAAACTGCATATCCTTTAAATACTTTCCCTTTAATATTAATTATAAAAAAATAACTTCACAAAAGCTAGCCAATTATGAGTTCAGTTATAATATTTTCCAATAATGGAATATAATATTCTACATTATTGATAAAAAAAATCAAGTAAATGGACTTTGGGGTTGACATTAAAGATTTTGAATCTATACCCATCCTGAGTAGATGCCATCTGAGGAAATAACTGTGGACAAGACAAAGACTTTCCCCAGAAAATAATTATAGGTAAGTTTCAACTACAAACAAATGAGCAATTTAGGTGCCAAATATCTTAATGAAGCTTAATCTTTTCATTTAAGCATGCTTAATTGAGACTAAGACCCCTATTCATGTAAAGGCTATACTTTTCCCCATCAAATAACCATCAATATTGATACACCAGTTTTACCTGGTACATAAGTGTTTACCCGGTACATAATATTGATTTTCCTGACAATTCTAAATAATGCTCTCCTATTAATAACTCAAAAGAAATTGCAGGCTCAAACATAATATTTCTTTTAAGATAAATTAATTTTATTTTCCAAAAGGTCTCTCAGTCAATGGCTTTTTATTTAGCACAGAATATTATTGCCCTTGCCCCAAAAATGAATATACTTTCTTAGCCTCAATTATAAGGCAAAAAATTATGTTTCTCTTGTTTATTAAAAAAAGTACAATGTGTTTTCTTCTTAATAGAACTGTGTAGAGGGAAATGACTATTCACTTCAGATGAATTTCTCATGATGAAGGCAGAAAGAATAAAAAATGTCCAATAATTAACTTTTAAAATTATATATGACATTTTTGATCAGTCATTCTTTCACATCCTCAGAGATGCAGCATATTGTTAACATAGGAATAAAGATTCTTCCAAACTAATATTGAGAACCAATCTACAAATTTTTAACAAATATTATGATTTTGAACAAATCATTTTGTATCTTGGTGACAACTTTCTGTATCTAATGACTATAAATAATAACTTTCCAATGTAAAAAATTACCAATCATAAAGTATCTTAAAATTCTGTAAGAAAAGAAAAACTTAATGCATATATTAACACTGAATAAGTTAACCTTATTCAGTGAAAATTGTATTTTGTCAGTCAAAAAGGATAGTGAAAAACATTGAGGAATTTCAGGCATCTGACTAATAGGTTAACTAAATTCACAAATGCGATCATTTAAATAAACTTTCCATTAATCTTTTCAAAAATAATAAAAACACATTTTTCTATTATAAATATCTATTCAAATATAAAATTAGACATATTCTAGGAAAGTAGCTACATATTACATTTCTAATGGCCCACAACATATGGCAGGCATTCTATCAATTTTAAAATGAAAATGTTTATTATATTCTGTATATTCAGATTCTTAAAATTCATTTCAAAATCCTGTCCCAAAGGATATAAACTGAATACAAACTGTTACAAGCAGAATCCCAGAAGTATACAGAGGACATGCTAAAGAGAGACGAGGGCAAGTTAAGGAAATCCACAGTGAAGCACACAAGGACTGATGACAATAGGAAGCCCCTGGGTGCTTTGTTTTTAATATATAAAGTAACTTTATTTTTTTTAATTGAAGTATCAATATAATTGATTTACAGTGTTGTGTTAGTTTCAGGTGTACAGCAAAGTGATTCAGTTATACATATATATCAATATATATCTGCTCTTTTTCAGATTCCTTTCCCTTACAGGTTTTTACAAAATATTGAGTATAGTTCCCTGTGCTATACAGTAGGTCCTTGTTGGTTATCTATTTTATATATAGTAGTGTGTATATGTTAATCCCAAACTCCTAATTTATTCCTCCCCCCTTTCTCCTTTAATAACTATAAGTTTGCTTTCTATGTCTGTAGGTCTATTTCTGTTTTGTATATAAGTTCATTTGTATCTTTTTTTTTTTTAGATTCCACATATAAGTGATATCATATGATATTTGTCTTTCTTTGGCTTACTTCATTTAGTATGATAATCTCTAGGTCCATCCATATTGCTGCAAATGGCATTATTTCATTCTTTTTTATGGCTGAGTAATATTCCATTGTGTGGATGCAACCTAAATGTCCATTGGCAGATGAATGGATAAAGAAGATGTGGTATATATACACAATGGAATATTACTCAGCCGTAAGTAAGCCCCTGAGTCTTAAAGGGGTCAAGGAGAGTGGGCAGTGTTACTGGAACCTAGTAAGAGTGGGAAGCTGTTGAAAAAGAGCCACATGACAGGAAATGTGGCCACAGGTAGATGAGTTTGCTCCTATCTGTCAAACATAGTCCCATGGAGGTTAGGGATAAAGATCCTGAGCTCTCACTTTTCCCGCACACCAAACTCTTGCATGTGCCTCCCGCTGGCTGAACCCAATAGAGTTAGAAGGCTAGTGAGTTTGGATGATTCAGCCCACTGAGATGCACATTCCAGGGCAGAGTGCAGGGCAGAGAGGAGAATGGTTCTGAGGAGGAGAACTCTGGGAATACAAAAATGAGTTTGATTGGGAATTTGGGATTGACAGGTACACACTACCATATTTAAAATAGATAACCAACAAGGACCTACTGTATAGCACAGGGAACTCGACTCAGTATTCTGTAATAACTTAAATGGGAAAAGAAGTTGAAAAAGAATGGAAACTTGTATGGGTATAACTGAATCACTTTGCTGTACACCTGTAATTAACATATCATTGTTAATCAACTATACTCCATTATAAAATAAAATTTTTTTTTAATTTTTAAAAATGAGTCTGCTATTGACCCCCATCCTTTAAGAATTCAGTCTGTGAGCTCTTTTCTATCTATCTTTCAAATACATATAGTAAGAATATGAAGTAGATTTCAACTTAAATTGGAAACAAAATTTAGGAACATGCAATATATTCATACTGGAAAATTCAGAAAACAAGTTCATGTTCTCTTTGCTTTTATGTTTAATATATATTAATAGCAGTCCAACATAATGATATATAGATATTAGATATATATATAGTTTTGATTTCACATTGTAATGGTACTTGTTCCAATATAAATTACATTTATAGTCAAAAATAAAGTTATTCGCATGAAGAAATGATCTTTCTTACTTTTACATCATACCTATCCAGGAAATATCATCTGCAGGAAATTACTGCATCAAAAGCCTTACAGTAGGGACTTTCCTGGTGGCGCAGTGGTTAAGAATCTGCCTGCCAATGCAGGGGACACAGGTTCGATCCCTGGTCCAGGAAGATCCCACATACCGCAGAGCAACTAAGCCCGTGTGCCACAACTACTGAGCCGGCGCTCTGAAGCCCGCGAGCCACAACTACTGAAGCCCGTGCTCCACAACAAGAGAAGCCACCGCAATGAGAAGCCCGCGCACTGCAACGAAGAGCAGCCCCACTCGCCACAACTAGAGAAAGCCCATGCACAGCAACGAAGACCCAACACAGCCAAAAATAAATATATGTATTTTTTTTAAAAAGCCTTACAGTAATTACCTGTTTGAAAGAGTTAGGCTAAACCCAATAAATTATTTATATATGGAACTACTTTCATATGGCAGCATAAAATAATCAGTCAATGGCTGTATCTGAAAAGGAAAGCATAACTTCATTTAAGCTTGGTATGTTAAGGCACTTCTGCTTATATCTTCCCATATTTGGCATTAATTTCCTCTATAAATAACCAAGGCTCTCTACCCATATGTCCTATAACGTGAATTCTTACTTCAGCAATAGTTGGCTGCTACGACCATGACTACCCATTTGTGGTTATAATCGTACTGAAAAGGAAAACAAGTTTCTTAAGAGAAATTCCACACCTTCAAAGCTGATTTTTAGTCTTTAAAGAGTCTTTATTATGCTTACACAAGCCATGAATTTCCAAGAGACAAACAGGTATACAGTGTTTTGTACACTTATTTGATCACCTTTTTCATGGAACACCTTAAAGAATATTGTTTAAGAAACAATACTGTAGCCATTCAAAATCCCTCACAGCAATTTCAAAGACAAGGATACATACAAAAACAGGTCCTTATCAGTAGAAGGTACCTTTGCATTAACGTTATATTTCCCCCCCCACCAATCCCTGGACCACATTCCACCCCCATCAGAAGGTTCAGTTCATTGCACTGGATGAAGAAAAAAAAGTTTAAAAATGCTTGGTATCATAGCTGTTATTATTGACTGGCTGCTTACATTGAAACGATCAGCTTTATCATAAAGGATTTATAAATTTCCTACATCTATGTGCTTTATAATGTGTCTCTAATTCTCAGAAAATGTGCAAGAAATACTTTTTGTATATAAGATTGAGAGGAATAAAAAGTTGTTAACATTCAATCTAAAACAATGTCCTATTTATGCCAAAAAATATATAAGAAATAGGCGCCCTAGGTCTCATCTTCAGCTCTCACATGAACTTACTCTGTCACTTGAGAAAAACTGGACTAGTTTATACTCCACTCAACCACCTGTGTTTGTGTCTGTGTGTGTGTCTGTGTGTGTGCACGCATGTGTGTGTCTGTGTTTGTGTCTGAAGGTGTTTGGGGATGGTGTATTTCTTTCTCTCTGCTATTCTTTTCCTCTGTCCCTCTAGCCTATTTCCACTAAGAACATAATGTACTCAAAACAAAAGATATACACGATTTCTCAGGGTATTAAAAATAACACAAACAATCAGAGCACTCAGAAGCTATAAATCAGAAACTATACGCATGTATGGTATGCATATGCATGCAATTGAAAGGCATATTAAAGGTTATATACGTATACCTTTATATACAAAGATGCACACACAAATATATATATACATATATATTTTTTGTTATGTATAGAAAATAAGGACTAAAGAAAAGAAAAGTACAAGTACGCCAACATAGTTACTAAGACCATATATCAAATTAGGCTCTGAACTCTCTGACAGAAGGGCAACAGAGAAATACAACCACAGATTTTCATTATTGGACTCAGTGCAATTCATCAAATGATGTAAAACACTTTCTCTCTCCTTCCCTTCCTCCCTCCTTCTCTCTCTCTCTCAGTCTCAATCTATACACACACACGTGTGTGTGTGTGTGTGTGTGTGTAATCTCTACAGATATAAACATGCAAGAGTTAAATACACACAATTTTGAGTTTTAATCTATCACATATTTCATACTTTAATATTTCCAAAGAGCAAATATATCTTTGTATAAATTATATGTGTGAAAGCCTACTGTGGCATCAAAAAATGAAAAAAATACTAAAAGTGTGGCTAGAAAATACATAGATTCTGAAAATCCAGGTTGTTTTTAAGTACAAATGTTCCACCTAGTAGTGTTTTATCTGCCTAGGAGCAAGTAGTACTATACTAGAAACCAATTTTTTAAAATAAGGTAACATTTTTACTTTAAGGGGCCTATATGAGGAAGAGTTGTAGGAACCATGAAATACATGTTAAATTTTTATTTACTCACACATGTGAATCTACACACCCACATAGCACCCTTTAACCACTGTGTAAAATGATCTATGATTTTACATGGGAAACATTTGCAACTGTTACCTTCACTGAGTAGCTCTCTTTCCAACACCTGTTTATAGAGGTATACTGATAACTAGAATGTTTTGAGCTGAGACTTGAGGGAAAATACTATGTAATAGTCTTCTTTGTGTTACAGTGCCAGGTACATGGTTGGCATGCAACACATTTGGATTGAGCAAATGAAAGAGTAAATAGTTTATCAAGGAAATCAAGTGACAAAGATCATCACTAAATTACCTTCTTTAGTTACAAATGCTGGACCAATCCTAGAGAATGGATTTAGGGTGATATCTCTACCACCTTACACTTAGAGCCATATGAATAATCAGGTTCCCCACATACACTCATTCCACTTAAAAATGAAGGAGACACCACAAGTTGTAAATTAACAGCAACATCAGCCCTTGGATTTGTCTCATTTTGGCTGTTTTTTTTTCAACTTTCGAGTTAGTTGCCAACAAAGGCATTTCACATAAAATTTGGATTTTGAGCTCCTCTTAAGAAATCAAATGTCTGGCAACCCTGTACCCAGAGTTGCTCAAGACAACACAAAGTTACACCCAAATGCTGTTGCTCCCTCTAGACAGGGCATGTGCTTTCCAGTAACCACATCACTCACTCCCCAGTATCTGGTACTCCATTGGCTTCACCCATTTATGTTCACTCCAGGGCCACTGCAAGCATCTGATTTTGTAAGCTCTGCTATGCACAATCCATTTTTAATAATGAATCCAAATCTCAATTTTGGTAATTACTAGCAGTGCAATCTTGAGCAAGTAATTTATTCTCATAGAGTCTCAATTTCATCACCTATAAAACTGTGAAAGTAACCCCTTGTCACATCACAGGGTGACTGTGGAAGGAAATGAGATTGTATATGAAAAGGCTTTGTGAACTTGAAAGGCCGTATGTATATACAGTATTATTTTTATTTTATTATTAAAGTCCTAATAAGTAAAATTGTGATCATCTTTAAACTATGATATGTTCCTAAACAAAATTTAAATTCCTTAGATTAATAGGTAGAAAAAGAAACTACAAATGTTAACAGTGACTTAGATGTACAATTAAAAACTGGTGAATATTAGAATGCAAGCAGAGACTACATCATCAGATGGCATTATTTTTGTTCAATCCACTTGGTCTAAAATAATTTAATCAAATGTAATGTTATTTAAGAAAAGTTAAAGTCAAATTACTTTATTAAAATAAAAGACATCAGGCTTCCCTGGTGGCACAGTGGTTGAGAATCTGCCTGCCAATGCAGGGGACACGGGTTCGAGCCCTGGTGTGGGAAGATCCCACATGCCGGGGAGCAACTAGGCCCGTGAGCCACAATTACTGAGCCTGCGCGTCTGGAGCCTGTGCCCCGCAACAAGAGAGGCCACGACAGTGAGAGGCCCGCGCACCGCGATGAAGAGTCGAGCCCACTCGCCGCAACTAGAGAAAGCCCTCGCACAGAAACGAAGACCCAACACAGCCAAATAAATAAATAAATAAAATTTAAAAAATAAAAATAAAAAATAAATAAATAAAAGACAGAGCAGGCAGGATATATAATATTTTCATTAATTATTCCCAAATTATCTATAAATAAATATTTGTTTTCTGCATGAAGTATTAATCATATAACTTAAACACATTTAATGTTAAAGTGTCTTAAAGAAAAGCAACTATGCTTAAAGTAATTCTATAATAAAGAATTATAGAATTAAAATCTAAATATCACTCTTACCTAAAATTTTACAGTAAAGTCTTAATTTTAAATGTATTTTTATATCTTTATTGCTATTGTTTTTATTTCAAATTCTCCCTTTGAGTGTGTATGTATATTCAATTTTTAAAATTGGAACATTCTATTTCTGAATAAATTTTCAAAAAATCATTTCTATTCACAGCATATAGGCACAAATTCCAATCGTGTGTTTTCCTCCTTCACAGTTCCACATCTCTTATTCACTGACTTTGTTTCTCTTGCCTAATAATGCTGATGGTTACCCAATTTTGAATCCTTAGTAACTTGTGCTAAAGATGTTTGATATTGTATGCATACTATCATAAACATTATGCAAAAAATACTATGCTGTCATATATAAATATATTTCTATACAAAAAATATATTTCCCTTTGGCCAATTTTTTCATTACTGAATACATAAATGTCACTGGGGTACCTCATTTACTTAACGGACTTTATTAACTTGATCAAAATCCATCGCTAGAGTGAATCCTTTAGTTTCATATAACAACAAACTTCTTGCACGTTTTTCTCTGGATCCCGACTGAGTTTTGGCAAGCATGATCATACCTTCAATGATATGTGACTTTCAGATATAAAAAAAGGTGCTTTTTATATTCTCCATAGTTTACTATGATATATTCCTATTAGATGTACCATTAAAAACTAGTGAATATTAGCATGCAAGCAGCTTATTGTTGTGTTTATCTTTAGTAGCCATAATAATTACCATGTACTGAATGCCTATCTTGAGCAGGGCCTTACATATTAAGCCACTGAATCCTTGTCATAACCCTCTACATATTGTAACATTAGTTTACAACTAAGGAAAACAAAGCTAAAGAAAGGTTAAGTAACTTGATCCCTGCCTCACAGCCCATAAGCACACGGCAGAGATAGAATTACAACACAACTCTTTTCAGATCCCAAAGCCCCAAATGCTTTCTAAGCAATTGTTTTTCAAGCTATTTCCATTGTCCTCAGGGATGAATAAACTCCCTAAAACTGGTAATAGAGATCATTATATAAATAGTGGATGCTGAAAAAATCTCTAAAGATTTATGAGCCCATTGTGAAGGCAGTATAAATTATGTGAGTTGAAATAAAACTCATAAAGATGATAGGATTCAATGATTGATATGTGCTTCATTATCATTATTTACAAGTAAGATATACTCTAACCTAATGTTTAAATTTCCCTCAATTCATTTATTTAATCAAAAATAGGAAGGAGTAATTTTTTTATAAAGAGAATCATTTTTTATGATTTAAATTAAATTAAATCCTATTTAATTTTTTTTCTGCCTAGTAAATTCTTACGGTGACAATTTGAATCTCATTTTGTAAAATAAATCCAAAAATTATATTGATTTTACTATATTTGGTCTTCAATGCATTTTGTATATCATTTTATTTATTCATGAATTAAGAAAGATTAATGCTTAACTCAAGTACCTAACACTTTTTTAGTCTTAAATATAATTTTTTAAAGAAATACACAAGTGTTTACACAAAAGTGTAAACTAGTAACACTTTTCAGGATTATACATTGCGTAAGAACACAAATTCTGAAGTTCAAGCCCAAAAGACTGACATGTGAGGTTGGTCCTGAAGTCTTGTTTCTCCTTTTAAGCCTATACATTCCAATTTAATCCAAAGTTGGTAACCAAGAGAAAGTATAGATTTTAGAAATAAATATCTATATGATTCAGTTTATTTCTATTTATTCATTATATCATTGATCTATTCATTTTTTATATAGGGATATATATGTGTATGTGTGTGTGTGTGTATATATATATATATATATATATATATATACACACACACAGACACACACAGACACACACACACACACATATATACTCTACTTGCCACCAAAAAATGATTTGTGATTTCAGATTCCTCAGTTCCTCATGTTAACAGGCATGCAGGCAATCAGGTTGCTAAAATTAAAAGTAGTTACTGAGATTGAGTATTAAACTCGTCTCTGAGACTCCTTGTAGCCAATAACAGAAAAAAAGACAATGATGCTGACTTCTTTGCAGCTATAACTATCTCTTCAGCTTGTCAGAATAATTGAAAATATTTTCAGATTTCTGTAACTGTTTGAAAACTACAACATTTTTTCAAGGTTACTGATGATTTCATACAAAACATGCATGCAGACAATATTTAATGATATATAGGTAATGTTTACAAGTTATCAGGAGAAGTAGTCAACATTAACACCAAAATGCTGCCACAAATGTGTTGCTTCGGAAATGTTCTAATTTAACAGTGATGGGTTAAATTCACTTCTATTTGTTTCAGAATCATATTTGACTCCAGTCAGTGCCCCAGACTAAATTTTTATACTTTGTTGTTTACAACCACATGAATATACTGCATCTGAGTGAAGATAAGCCAACAATAACTAACTGCTTATTAGTTTTTAGCCTTTGTGATGTGTTTAGTGTATAGTAAGCACCATACCAGGGTCTTTTAGTAGGAAAAAATACAAAAGAATCAAAAGACAGTTTCTGCCAAAGGTTGATAAGCTACTGGAGAGGTAAGAATACTTGGTTCACCTTGTGCATTGCTAGTAGGAGTATAAAATGGTATAGCTGATGTGGAAAACAGTATGGCAGTTCCTCCAAAAATTAAATACACAATTACCATATGGTCCAGCAATTCTACTTCAAAAGAACTGAAAGCAGGGCTCCAACAGATATTTGTATGCCAATCTCATAGGAGCATTATTCACAATAGCCAAAAGCTAGAAACAACCCAAATGACCCATCACTGGAAAGCAAAATGTGGTATATATAGATACAATGGAATATTATTCAGCCTTAAAAAGTAATGAAGTTCTGAAACATGTTATAACAATGTGGATGAAATTTGAAGGCAATATGCTAAGTAAAATAAGCCAGACACAAAAGGACAAATAGTGTATGATTATACTTACATGAAGGGCCTAGAGTAAATTTACAGACACAGAAAATAGGATGGTTGTTGCCAGGAGATGGGGGGGAAAGAAATTGGAAAGTATTGCTTAAAAATTTCAGTCTTGGAAAACGAAAAAATTCTTGAGATGGATGGTAGTGGTGGTTGCACAGCAATGTGAATGTACTTAATGTCACAAACTGCACACCCAAAGATAGTTAAAATGGCAAATTTTATGTCATGTATACTTTTCCACAATTTAAAAAGAAGTTAAAAAAGAATACTTGGCTTACTCTTCTAAGGTATTTTTTTTGCTTATATTAATTTTCATTCATCATTCACTAGCTTTGAAAGTATCACTTATGTGAACACTTAATGTGTTCCTCTGGCCAGACCAGAAAGCAAAATGTAAGGAGAAATTCCAATGTTCTATTTTCTATTGCATTTCTATTTCTATTGTATGCTACCCCATGACATAATATTGCAGTGGTTCTCAAACAGGACCTTATTTAAAAAGCACAGAGCCCAAGGCCACATAAGAATTACAGAATCAGAATATTTGAAGAGTCCTACCCAAGAATTTTTTTTTAACTTCCCAGTAATTCTGATCATAAACCTTGTTGGGAATGACTTTACTTTTTTACTTGGTGTGTGGTCTTAGCTGAATACTGACAGAAACTGATTTTTCAGAGCTGTGGAAACACCATAATCTAACTCTCTCATTAAGAAATAAACACATTTAGGAATTGGAAACATTTCTAAGATTCCTTCCAAAACGGAATAACATAACATGAAAGCTTTCACTGTCTTTCATCCACTATCTAGGCTCTTGTGGTTAGCAAAAAGCAATAATATATTCATTCTATACCTAAGGCCTTTATAAGAACAGCATGATCCCAGAAAGTCTAATAATCTCCATTGATCCATAAAATTTGATGGCAATATCATTATGAATCCATCCTAAACTGTAATCCCCTTTAATATAAGCATGAATTATATATTCCAGTCATAGTATATAAAGTCTAAACTCACTTAGGCTGATATTGGAAAATACACTTATTTAACACATGATGGCCTTACCAGAAAATATGTTTAAGTTGACCCAAGATCTTCTAATATATATGTTAAAAAAAATCTTATAAAAAACAAATTAGCTTCAAAAGTTCTAGAGTACATTAGAAAACTGTCTTTCTAAGGGGAAAATATTACCAATTACATGGGCATAAACTCTGAAGTTTCTTCTCCTCTGAACCCATTTTTCACATAAGCATCAAATAAATTTTCTTCACACACAACTCTGAGCAAGTCATTCTTGTAACTTAAGCAACGCGAACAAAAAGTGCCAATTCTTCAGGCCTTTTGCCTGTTAATGCAAAGCCCAAACTCCCTAGTGCTTGATAATCCAGCCTCTGTGAGTGTGGCAGGGTGCAAAAGAAGGCATTCCCATCCTTCCATTACTTTTCCTGATGGCAAAGAAAGTGGTCCCATCAGGAAGGACATCCAGTCACAACTCTTATCTCAGGTCTCTTGTCATCACTTTTTGAAATGCAATCTATGAACATAATTTTTCAAGCAAGCATAAATTTTAAACCAAGAAGTACTTCAAGAGAGAATTTACGGGTGCCATTTGTTCCATTGTCTTTTTGCAGAGGTGCAGCTTATATTTGAGAAGAAGCACAAATATCTCAGCCAATCTTGCTTAAAAACCACAGATATAGTCATAGTTTTAAAAATTCTAGCTGCATCCCATAAGACAGAAAAATCATTATATACAGGATCCACTCGGGGGATATTCCTGAGGTCTCCTATAGTATCAACTAAACTGCCCCAAAATCATTCGTACTATTTTTCTTTAGCTGCAGTCATTGTGGACTCGTATATATTTCTTCTTACACAGACTTATACCTTCCCAACTGCATACCTACATTCACCCTGTATTTTCTACCTGGACATCGTTACATCCTTCACTGCTTTTTCTACCTAGTAACGTGACCTTCTTTCGAAGGATCTCCTCACTCTCTCCCCCGTTGTGGTGCTTTCCATGGCCCTTCCAACTGGAACTGAGCTCCTCATCTTTAAATTCTCATTGCATTTTATTTATGCCCCTTTTGAGCCACTTAAGCACATTCTTCCATCCACTAAAGAAGTCTGAATACAGATTGAATATCCTTTGCCAGATTTTATCAGTATGATTTGAGTGAGTTTATACTCACTGAAAGCAGAAATCTTGTATCATTTATCTTTGCATTCATACCAATATCTTATCAGTAATTTTTAGTCAATTAATGAATGATATTAGAAAATTATTTACTATCTAAGAAGTCACTCTTATTAAGATCATTTTAAGTGGATCTCTTTGGTTAAAAATAGAACAGGGCTTCCCTGGTGGCGCAGTGGTTGAGAATCTGCCTGCCAATGCAGGGGACACGGGTTCAAGCCCTGGTTTGGGAAGATCCCACATGCCACGGAGCAACTAGGCCCGTGAGCCGCAATTACTGAGCCTGCGCGTCTGGAGCCTGTGCTCCGTAACAAGAGAGGCCGCGATAGCGAGAGGCCCGTGCACCGCGATGAAGAGTGGCCCCCCACTTGCCTCAACTAGAGAAAGCCCTCGCACAGAAACGAAGACTCAACGCAACCAAAAATAAAAAACAAATAAATAAAACTCTTCCCTTAAAAAAAAAAAAAACAAATTTGAAATAGAACAAAATAGAACTGTATCATGAACTAATATGGTGGTAACCATAAATTTAATACATTTTCATAAACAGAGCTAAAGGAAGTCTCTGCTGTCTGTTACAGAATAAAAGAAATATAGCATCTTTCCAACCCTGTTCCTGTCTTCTCTCTATGTATTCTTTATTATATATTCCACTTGCTTTAACTGCTGTTAGGTTCAAGGTCTACAATCATTAGGCCTCATGTGAGGCCTGATGATTGTATCTAAATAGCACTGTTGTATCTCTTGTAACTAAATAGCATTATGATATTGCAACCTTTAGATACGAAGCACTTGGAATTGCCTTATTTTGATTATGCATGCTCCATAACAGTATCTCCAAAAGCAGTCCACAGCAAGGAAACAAAATCATTAAATAACAAATTTCTAATATTCCAAAGTCAACACTTTGTGGTCATTCTCTCTTTTCCCTTCTTGAAATTATGTCAGTTTCTATGATTATCTTAATTAGCTATTTGCTTACTAGTGTACTGTTCTTCTTTAACAATATCTACACAGCTATCCCATTGACACTAGAATATAATTTCTATGAAAGCAGAGAATCTACGCCGTGGACTGAAAACAGTGTCTGGCATTACAAGAATCACTGCATAAATATTGAATGAGTGAATAGCGTCATCAATTAACACTTTCCCTTCTGAAAACTATATTTTCAAGACAATGAAATGATAGGGTTATTCTGGAGTCACACAATATAAATGTCTTTTATTGAAACAAGCCTAGATTGCTTGTTTCAAGCAATCTGAAAATGGTTCTTAACCCAGGGAAGAGGAGGAGGAAACACAAGGAGCTTGTAGTACGCACTGAAGCTGATCCTGACTTAGGGAGTCTAGATTATGGGCTGGATGTGGTATGCGTCAGCATGCAATTTTTTAATAGCTTCTCCTTAGGTGATTTTTTCAGAATTCAAACCCAGAGCCCAAGTTCTCAACAGCTGAATGTCTTCCTCTATACACTGAATTACCTCAGGTCGTTAGTCTCCCGCTAGCAGCGCAGTGCCAGGCCCTCCTATGCCTCAGGGCCATATGCAAAGTCCAGCACATACAATCCCAGAGGCCTGACTCTGGCATCAGGAAAACTAAAGGCAAGAGATATGCCAAGGGCGAGACACCCTGGCTAGGTTGACTCTTTTCAGGCCTTTCTTGGGAACTTGGTACTAAAATGGAGCCCTGGGACCCCAACTGGCTTGGCTTGGCTGCCTGGTCCCCACTGACAAGGCTAAATGGGGAGGGGAGATGAGAAGCCCGTCCTACAAGGCTCCTCTGGGTGGGTGTACTGATCAGGGCTTTATAAAAATAATCTTAGGGGCTTTGCCTATTAAAAGATATCATAGACATATGATAATAAGCCCCTCAGACACATTCTACCAGGACTCCCTGGGACTATATAGCCTTTGAGGATTGGAGACCCTGTGAACCCCTCCTCTGAAGCAGTGCTAAAGAGGAACCAATTCTCCCTTTTCTGACTGGGCACCATGCAGGGCACATTTGTCTACATGAGAGGCGGATAAACACATGGACTAAAAATGGGGTTTGGAAGCCAAGGTGTTGCTCAGGCGATCCTGATGGGGACCCATGATTGAGAAGTGCTCCAGGGCCTTTGACATTTTGACATTTCTAGGCTAAATCATATTGTATACCAATCTCTCCTCCCACTGACACATTTTTAGTTACAAGTAACAAGCCAACCTTGCAAAGAGGCTACAAAAGTACACTCTAAGAGGTATGGAGGGAAATTAAGTACATGTACTTCAGGACTTCTAAACACCAGTTACCTAAGTTTAAGATGAAAAAGAAATAATGTGAATTTTCTAATTAATAAAGAACTTGCTCAATTATTTTCATACAGATGATGGTAAGTGTCCAATTATTATGAATTTAGATCCCAGTGGATACAATTAATGACAATAGTAATAAGAAATTACATCCTTTGCACCAGTAAAATTTATGATGAAAAGTTGAGATGTGAATTTTAAAATATACAAGAAGGTACATAATTTTTCAAAATTCTTTTAGAGGAAACATGTACACCCCTGGATGCTAGTTTAATTTCCCTTTTTACTGCATGCTACGGAAAGTTCCATAATATGAGAGAACCCAATAATATATAAATTTATTATACTATGCATGTGAACAAAGTTTAAAAATTAAGACTATCTAGAATTAGTGTATACTATGTTGCCCCATAACCTTAATTAAGCAAACCAGAAAATAAATGACAAAAATTTTTAACTAGCCAAAGGAGCTGTCAAAAATTCCACAGTTGATTAAGTCAAAGTGTTAGGTGATTGAAGAACTATTGGAAATAGGTACAGGGCTCCTTATCAGGAGGGAGACAAGAAAAGGCAAAAAGAGCAATCCTAAGAACTGCAAGCCATTAAAGAAAGGATAAATATTGCCGTGTATCTAAATATTACAGGAAAACATATGACTGTATTACTGCAGAGGGCAAAAACAGATATTTGATAATTATACCAACCTCCAAAAGAAGCAAAATGGACAAAGGAGGAAAAATCATGTTTGTTTAATGAAGAAAAAAATACTGAAATATATTTTTATCAAGAATGAATAAATTAACTTGTCCCTCCCTAAACATTCATTAGAAAATTCATTCACGTGGAACAAATTCCTTCACCAATATTTCTGAATATGTGTTAATGTGCAAAAGCATATTTTTATAGTTACCTTTATTATGTCTATAATTTGATATTCTCACACAGTCTCCTTAATTGATTATACTCATACTGTTAACATAATATTATCAGCTTTTCTAAAAGACTGATCTTCCTTCTGTAATTTCTCCTAGTGCATGGTTACATTTCGGTTCATGTTGTTTTATGTGCAGAAATGCCCTTTACCTTCTTCTTTCATTTTTGACTCCTATTTCCATCCTCGATGGAGATGCACCACTCTTTTTAGCCTTCCTTGACAACCCCACCCAGAGTTAGGGTCCTTTGTCCCATAGCTCCTCATATGTACTTCTAATATGTTAATAATGAAGCACTATATTATAAAATTGTTTTTTACTAAATTCTTTCTTAACAAAGAAAAAACCCATTTCTTATTCTTTTTATTATCTCCATGGCCTATCAAAGAGCTTGATATAAACTGGACATTCCATAATTACCTACTGAATGAAGGGCATGCAGAAAGGTTCTAAAATCTTGCCATTGTGACTGAAATCATGAAATAAGCTTATATTGTATATTTTAATAAGCAAAGCCAGAGCAAACATTTTAATTTAGATTTCATGTTCATGGCAATAAAAGGCAGCCTGTTGGAAGGTATGAAATTCAATTATCATGCTGTTACTATATCATTTGAAAACACAACTTAGTACATTAATATATACTTCATTGATACTTATTTATTTATCTTAAATAAAGAAATAAAACTACCCATTTTGTTTGTTTCTGACACACTACTCATAAGAGAACCACCAAGATGAAACATTTACATGTTCAAAAGATTACTGATATTTGGAAATGTATATAATTTGCAACAAGGCCATATTATTTGCAAACATGATCTAAAAAAATAAAAATAGCATTAGCAGAGGAAATCAAACAATGCTCAACTTTATTAAGTCCTGAAATAAACACATGTATATGTATATACATATGCACATGCATATATTTCTATAAATCAAAACTGAGATCAAAGTGAGTGTATAGTTTTGTATTTTTAACAAAGCATTAAACTGGGAACATTTCCTCTGTCATAAACTAATCTCATAAAATATTCTTCAAAATTGTTTAAGGTCCATATGTGGATATGCTGTAAATTATTTAACTATTCTCTATCCTTGGGAACTCTTTACAAATATATTCTTCAATGAACACTATATTTTTGTACCCTTCTGATTATTTAGGCTAAGAGAAACTAATTTTCTTACTGTTTTCTTTTTTCCTACCATTTGGGTATTTCTTTCAGATAATTTTTTTTCATAAAACAAAATGCCTTCAACATGAAAAAAAATAACATTTGCATTTCAATATTACGCTGGTTGTTTTTTAGTCCTGGTATTTATATTATGGACAGTAAAAAGGAATGATCTGAAATTTTGGCTATTAAATCACAGAAATTTATGGCAATAGAATTCTGAGGATATTATTTAGATCATTTTGTCTTTGAATATCCACTCTTTCAGATCTCATATGAAAATGTTATCACCAGGTAAAGTCTTCCTAAAGAGATGGCAAAGTATAATGTCCCTTGGTAAATAGTAACGTGAACATTAAAATGTAACAGTGTTTTAAATAAACTGCTTAATTTCAAATAACCTACTTAATTTAAATAACTCTACTTAATGGCTAATAACTTATAAAAATAAGTAAGTAGATAGTGCTAAAGATGTTTGAATAACTACTAACGAGGCACTATCAAAGCTACAGAAAAGAAGCAAATATTATCTTGCATTTTAGAAGTTGCAATCCAGGTAATATTAATTATTCCAAAATTAACTGTTTAGGTTTGTGATATAGGATCACTGTAGTCCAATCTCCACGTGATGCCAATGATTTTACACTTAGTCTTCAAAATGGATTGCCGTGAAAAAAAACATGCACTGGACTTAGAAGACCATTATACACAAAAGAATTAATATAGAAATTTTCAAATATTTACATGTTCAAAAGATTAATGATTCTTGAGAAATGTGTATGATAAAACAATATGCAACAAAGTCATATTCTTGTCAATATTGTTTAAAATATCAAAATAGTACTAACAGAGGAAATAAAATACAGTTTAATTTTATAAAATTCTGATAATTAAAAACTCGAAAAGTGATTAAAATCCCAAATAAATATAGAAAATAACATTGTGTGATCCTGTAACAATTTGAAACACTATTATAAATACTGTCAAATATATGTTCACATCATATCAAGAAAAATGGTAAAATTATTTTAATAAGGAGTAAAAAGTAGAAAAAGCAAGATTCAATTACCTATTAAAACTATATCTATCCATAATAAAGAAATTAAAAAGTGAAAACACAACTAACTTCATTTTCTATTTATTGTTCCAACTTGGCTTATTATTTTATAGATCAAAGTAATAAGCACCTTGAAAAAGAGGAGTTTTGCAGTTACGATGGGGAAACCATCATGACTACCATCCAAAAGCAAGTAAATCATGAATAATGTTACAAATAAGTACATATGAAAGTATAACATATTCAATAATGGACTTTTCATACATCAAAGTATAATTATTCAACTGAGTAGAAGCTGTATTTTAAAAAACTGGCTCTCAGGCCCAAACTCCATCAACCAACACGATTACTGTGCATAATAGTACACAACTCTGCAACTCTGCTCTCTTATGTTTATCAGATGGTATTTTAAAACTGGACAGAATTCTGACACACAAGATTTGTGTAGGTGAAGGTTCAATATATAACCTTCAAGTAGAACATGATCTTCTGGGACCATAAACTATTTATGATTTAAAAAATTCAAAGGGAGAGAGGGAACAGGAAAGAGTACTAATATTTCCTGGGTGCCTTCTATAATACATATAGAAATTGCAACACCTATTATTAAAACTCAACAGCTAAACACCTATATATTTATTATGTAACTTAAGATCTTTAAATCATCTGTAAGTAGTAAATATTTGCTTGTTGACACCAAAATATAAGGTCCAGATTATTACACACATCATTTAACTTAATCCTCTCAGTAAGTCAATTAAGTTAGTATGACTACGTGCATTTTCCAGGCAGGGAAACTGAACCCCAGGACATTGGGTAATTTACCCAGAATCATACTAGTAGGTAGTAGAGTCAAACACAGATTATTCTAGCTCCAACCCGCTGCTTTCATAATGCATCCCACTGCCTACCATATGGAAAAGCATGCACTTGGCAAGACTCTTCATTTAATGATGAATGATGACCACAGTCTCAAAGGAAATACTATTCTGCTGTGTATAACATTAGGATTCAGTAGCCGATCACCTCACATCAAACCTCCGTCTCTAGTCTTTCACTGAGGAAACTCTGGCTTTTGAGGGAAAGGCAGCTGATCCCAAAGTAATTTGCCTCTAAAAGGAAGTAGTCTATTACCTTGCCTTAAATAATGCAGCATTCAGTTATTACTTCCTGCCAGAGTGACAGTTTAAGCCAAGGCATTAAAAAACTGTTTTCTCCTGTTCTAGCTGTCTGTTATTTATTGCCTCATACACTACTTGTCTGGAAGTGATGGATAAATATTTGAAGGGAAAGATCCATCATTCTGGATGCTCCATGAAATTCAAGATGGATAAAAGTCAATGTTTCAGGCTCATCTACTTTTAGCTTTCTTTCTATAATAAGCTAAAAACAAGCTTTAAGTGTTTTAAAAGACTCTTCTAGTAAAAAACAAACAGACAAACAAACAAATGAAAAACAGCTTTATCAGTTTCTGCATCAATTTCTAAAGAATGGTTTCTATTCCAATATGTTAAGGATTATTTTTTTTCAATTTTGGGAAAAAACAAATGCATCTGAAACAATTAAATTGTCTTTCTGACAACACAATTTTGAGACTATGACTTATTCTTTGGATTATGTTTTAACATAACAAAAAGAGAAGCAAGCAAATACTGGCACTATCAACACAGTCACATGCTATTTCTATGATCAGAGTGAAACCCCAAACTGCACATCAAAAATCTTTTCTTAAAACCAAGATTAATTTATTTATAACAATAATACTTGCAAGTACTCATTCAACACTACTGTACTCTGAGCCAGCAACCGTGCTAAGATTTTTTACATAAATTATCACATTTAATGTGATAGTTCTTCCCCTGATAACTAGTGGCTCTCCCCCACCTCCTTAAGTATTTGCTTAAAATTTTCTCAACGAAGGTTTCCCTTACCACCTTCCTTAAAATTGCAATCTTTCCTTTCCCTGTACTCTCTGTTGTCTTTCCTTCCTTTTATTTTTTCCCATAGCATTTGTCACTAACAGATATAGTATATATTCTACAAATGTATTTATTTATTACCTACCTCTCCAAAAGTGAATGTAATCACCACGAGGGCACAGATATTGTAATTATTTGTTTATGATTTCTTCATACCTGTTTTCTTCAGTGTTGTAGCCCAAATGTCTATGATAGTGGCTGGCCTATCGTTGGTACCAAAAATATTAATTTAATGAAGGTGTTTAGTCTTTATGAACAACCCTTTGAGATATTAACACATTCTGTTGAAAAAACTAAGACTGAAAAGATATATAAAAGTGACTTACTGAAGTCATAAAGCAAGTAACTACTCAGGCAGGTTTACGGACTCTCAAGTTCAATCCTCTCTATTCACTATACTGCTTCTAGAAAACAGAACATCCCAACCAAAGTCTGTGTATTTGTTCTACGGACTTACAGATCTTTGAATAAATGATGAACAGGTCAAGAAATTACAGCAAGGAAATATACCGTTTAAATACCCTTCATGACTGGTCCTCTTTGAGAAGGTCATTCACGTGGATGAGCAGGTGGTTTTGAGAGGGATGCAAATGGGGTTTGAGGGAGAACAGGGATCAGCTCAGACCATCTGTATCAACCCTGGAAATCAATGTGTTGACAGATGTCACAGCCTGTTTTCCCTCATAACCAGTAACCTGAATGTCATGAAATATTTGCTGAGACAAGAAAATGAATTATACACAAAATTTAAGCTTATGTAAGGACTTTACTTGAAAAGAAAAAAATACTGAAAAACTATAGATATTTGAAATCTTTATACCCCATATGATACATACTTAATAGTTCACACATTCTTACTGCAATATATATTTAAGTCTTGTTTACTGTATTTTTTCATCTATCTTTCTCTAGCCCATTTTGAAAATAAAATCAAGTAATTCAATTTCCCGTTACACACACCACATATATTCACTTGTATTCTTTCTTTTCCCCCATGCTCTCAAACAACAATCAGAGCCACAAGCTAAGATTGGTCCACATTTGAGGAACTTGATGAAAAGAATATATTTTGCTATTTCCAGAATAAAGGGAGATGGTTAAATTAGGAAGGTAACTACTTCAAAGAAAATATCTTATCCATAAAGAATGGTTGAAAGAATGTCTCCCATGGCAATAGAAATAAAAACAAAAATAAACAAATGGTACCTAATCAAACTTACAAGCTTTTGCACAGCAAAGAAAACCATTAAAAAAAAAAAAAAAAAAAAAAAAGGAAAGAAAATCTATGGAATGAGAGAAAGTATTTGCAAATGATGTGACAGATAAGGGCTTAATCTCCAAAATATACAAACAGCTCATACAACTCAACAACAAAAAAATAAACAACCCAATCAAAAAATGGGCAGAAGACCTTAACAGACATTTCTCCAAAGAAGATACCGATGGCCAATAGGCACATGAAAAGATGCTCAACATCACTAATTATTAGAGAAATGCAAATCAAAACTACAATGAGGTACCACCACACACCGGTCAGAATGGCCATCATTAAAAGTCTATAAATAACAAGTGCTGGAGAGGGTGTGGAGAAAAGGAAACCCTTCTACACTGTTGGTAGGAATGTAAATTGGGGCAGCCACTATGGAGAACAGTATGGAGGCTCCTCAGAACACTAAAAATAGAATTACCGTATGAGCCAGCAATTCCACTCCTGGGAATATACCTGGACAAAACTATGATTCAAAAAGACACATGCATCCCTATGTTCACAGCAGTACTATAAACAACAGCCAAAACATGGAAGCAACCTAAATGTCCACTGACAGATGAATGGATAAAGAAGATGTGGTGCATGTATACAATGGAATACTACTCAGCCATAAAAAGAACAAAATAATGCCATTTGCAGAAACATGGATGCAACTAGAGATTATCATACTAAGTGAAGTAAGTCGGAAAGAGAATGACAAACACCATATGATATCACTTATGTGTGTAATCTAAAATATGGCACAAATGAACCTAACTACAAAACAGAAACAGACTTATAGACATAGAGAACAGACTTGTGGTTGCCAAGGGGGAGGGAGCGAGGGAGGGGGATGGACTGGGAGCTTTGGGTTGGTAGCTGCAAACTATTATATATAGAATGGATAAACAACAAGGCCCTAATGTATAGCACAGGGAACTATATTCAATATCCTGTGATAAACCATAATGGAAAAGAATATAAAAAAAGAATGTGTATGTGTGTGCAACTGAGTCACTTTGCTGTACAGCAGAGATTGGCACAGCATTGTAAATCAACTATACTTTAATAAAAGAAAAATTGAAAAAAAAAGAATCAATATCCAGCTGCTCCGACTTTTCCTACTGCCCGTTTTCTTCTCACCACTCCCCTGGACTAGAGTGACAGTTATGGTAGGGATTGTAGGAGTGGAATTTTAAAGTTTAACAGAGTTAAGTAACTTTTTAGAAAGAGAGTTTGCCTGAACCATTTTGTTTATTCTTTTGTCTATAAATACTACTAATATAGTAAAGAATACGTAACCAAAAGAAACAGAAAGAATCTGACCAAAAAAGGATGTTAAGAATATATGGGGAATGAATCTATGGGAAGTGAGAGTAGTTACTTCCTAGAAATTATTAGTCACACAGAAGACTACCATGCCATTGTGAGCTCTTCTGGAGTGGTGAGTGTAAAGCAGAACCAAAAATAAACCCAACCCTTCTGAAAGTGAAAGAAAGCAAAATGAATCAATTCTTTACCCAGGGAAACTGAAAATTATTGTAACTGGACCCAAAAAAGTTCTATTAGGAAGAATCATTTAGTTTTATGAGCTCGCAGATCCCACCTGAAATCCAAGGGACCTGATTATAAAACATGTAACGTAAGAACATCCTAAAGATAAGCTATAAACTCCAATAGTTTCTGTTTAACAAATTCTTTAGTAAACACAGGGCTACTGTAGTCAATAATAACTTCTGTCCAACCCCCACTCCTCCAACTGACTTGTTTCTTTAACATTAACTTTGAAATAAGTCAAACTCTTGTTAATGGCAGGGGCTGAGACTATCAAAGAGGGATACAGGCTGAAAAAGGAACAGTGAACAGTGAATCATGATCCAAATGCTTGAATATTTTCTTCCATTCCTATCCTTTGGAAAATGGAAAATCTCAGGAAAAGTGAGGATACATTTTTTAAGCAAAAATGTATCACAAGCTTATGCAGAGATTATATTAGCTTTCAAATGAATTGGAAATTTAAAACACTTAAATTTTTCTAAAATTTATTTTAAGATGATATGAGTGATGGTAAAAATATATGGCTCAGGTTTTCTCCAAAAAAAAAGAGAACCAAAGAGCTCTTGTGTACTCCAGTTAAAGAGCAATCCTTTGTAACTTTTAAAAAACACAAAACACCTACTAAGTATCTAAGTAATGACATCACAGCAACTTGCTAAGTGATTAATAATAAAAGTCATACTTTAATGGTGTTTTAAATAATGTTTTATTTTAGCCAACAAAATGAAAAATTACAATAACATTTGTGTTTCAGAAATACGTAGTTTGGTTTTTAAATGAGTAAGCATTACATATATAATACATTACCTTTCATTTACACTACAGGAAAAGCTAATTAAAAAAACAACCACTCTACCATAATATATTTAAAAGCTGCCTCAAATGGCATATTATATTGAAAGTTTTAGAGTCACATCCACCACATTCCTTATGCATAACATTATGCTAATAACTATCCTTTCAACTTCAGAATTCCTGAGTTAATCAGTCACTTTGTGGTCCAGGTTAAAATTGCCCATTTTCTTGCCCACTTACCATGAACTACATGCTTATTTGAAGATTGGCTTTGCATGCATAGGACTCACAAAGTCTCTGTAACATATGCATGTATAAATGGGTAAGACACCTCAATGTTAATTGCAGCACTATTTACAATAGCCAGCTCAAGGAAGCAATCTAAATGTCCATCGACAGATGAATGAATAAAGAAGATGTGGTACATATATAAAGTGGAATATTACTCAGCCATAAAAAGCAATGAAATTGGGTGATTTGTAGAGACGTGGATGGACAGAGAGACTGTCATACAGAGTGAAGTAAGTCAGAAAGAGAAAAACAAATATCGTATATTAACACATATATGTGGAATCTAGAAAAATGGTACAGATGAACCGCTTTGCAAGGCAGATATAGAGACACAGATGTAGAGAACAAACATATGGACACCAAGGGGGGCAAGGGAGGGTGGTAGTGGTGGGATGAATTGGGAGATTGGGATTGACATATATACACTAATATGTATAAAATAGATAACTAAAAAGAACCTGTTGTACAAAAAATAAATAAATAGGGCTTCCCTGGTGGCACAGTGGTTAAGAATCCGCCTGACAATGCAGTGGACACGCATTCAAGCCCTGGTCCGGGAAGATCCCACATGCTGCGGAGCAACTAAGCCCGTGCACCACAACTACTGAGTCTGCGCTCTAGAGCCCGCGAGCCACAACTACTGAGCCCATGCGCTACAACAACTGAAGCCCGCGCACCTAGAGCTCATGCTCCATGACGAGAGAAGACACCACATTAAGAAGCCCACGCACCGCAATGAAGAGTAGCCCCCACTAGCTGCAACTAGAGAAAGCCTGCGAGCAGCAACGAAGACCCAACGCAGCCAAAAATAATACGCAAATAAAATAAATATTTATTTAATAAATAAATACATAAATAATTTTTTTTTTAAATGGGTAAGAAGGGAGCACTAAGCCCATCAACACAAGCCCACAGTAGAGATGAGGGACAGTCCCTACAGAAGAGAGCTGCCCTGTTGAATACAAAGAGATATGGTGTCAGATTTAGGACCTGAGAGAACAGGCCTTCCTGAAAGGTGATTGGTTTTAATATGTATCCTTTATTAAAAGTATATTATAAATATACTACCGTATAAAATTATAAGTTCAAAAGTATTATGATGGTAGAATTCACTTTTACACTCTTCACATATTGTGTGCAAATTATAAGAGTGCTTCTGATAATGCCCCTAAAGAATTACTGAGGAGAGTTAAATAGAATAAACCCAAAAATCAAAGAAAATGCTTAAGCCAATGATCAAGCTATTTATTTTTCTCTATTCTGAAACAGTGTTGCTGTCTTGCAAAGATAAACTGCTCTTAGCATTTGTTCGGTCCTCATCTTAAGGGCATGGTAACTAAAGGTCATACTCCACTAATTAATCAATTGCAGACTCATTTAGGACTTCCAAAATAACTCTCCTAGGTTTCCAATCTTTCTTTCCACAGCAAAGAAGGCCAACTTTTAAATATAAACATAACTGTCTCTAAGTAATATTATTGCCTCATCTGTATGTTCATTTATTTCTGTGATAAGAATAATGCTGTGCAGTACATCAGCTATTAGTGATTGACTAAAGATGTTTGCCTTTTGAGGTTTTTTTTTTAAAAAAATTTTTTAGAAGGTTTTAACACAGTTTAAAAACAATAGTTTTGTAATCCTGTCTTTGTGTCTTTTTCTTCATCCCCAACCATGCAGATATTTTAAGATCAACTATCGGAAATCTTACAAATGCACATAGAAAGGGAAGAACAGATGAGTCATCTCTCCCTACACATATCCCTAAAAAAGTTCTAAGACCATGGCACATAGAAGGCAGAAGAATCAATCTAACAGTGAAGAGAACCAGTAGGCCTAAAGAGAATATCATTGAATGAGAACGGAGGGCGATGGGCACCAAGAGTTCTATATGATGCACAATAAAACATGGTTAACTTTCAGACATAATGTAATAGTGCTACAAAATGTTAGAAGAGGAAACAATAGTTCTATCACCATGAATCTTTTTTCATACTGTGGGAATATCTTGATAAAGCAAAATGCAAGGACCATTTGGGAATCCAGATTTTAAATCAACCTCTGCAAGTAACTCAAAATATGATCTTGATTAGCCATTTAATTTTTTTGGGTCACAGTTTTCCTAAATATATAATAAGGAACTGGACATAGATAATCTTTCAGATCATTTTCAATTCTAATACTCTATGACCTGTATGTTCAAATACTTGAGGAATGAAGTTTTTATTGCAATATTCTATCACAATACACATATCTATCTGATATATTCATACTAGTTATTTTGCACACAAGTAAACATGGCCTCAATTTTGAGATCCCTGAGGTCAGAGACCAACCACGAACCATGAGCATCTAGTACTGAGCAGGCTTTTAATAAATTGACACTGCATGAATAAAAGAGTGAGAGTAAAAGAAGATGGACATTAATAGTTCTGTGAATGAATGAATCACCTTTGTTAACTGTTCACATTTTAACAATCTGGATTTATCTTAATTATCAAGTAGATAGGGAAATTATACATGATAAAATTTGTGCTTCAAATCACATAGGATATGACCATTATTCAAAAATTAGTATTAAGAAATCTGAATGTCCACTGGAAAATAAAAAAGTATCACTTTTCCTTTCTTTCTCTACTCATTTCAGCAAAATACATTCCAGAAAGATCAAAAAATTCATTACAATCATTAAAACCTTAAATACTAGAGTAAGTTAGTAAATATTTTGTGTACTCTTTGGTGATAAAGGCCCCTCTAAACCTGTTCCACAACCATGAAAATATTTAACTACCATGATATATTTAACCACGATATACTTAACTATTTCAAGAAATGGTAATGATGTATAGAAAAAGGTTACTATAAATAAGGTTTTAAAATGAAAAGTGGTTGACATAAATTGCAGCAACATCTTTTTGGATCCCTCTCCTAGAGTAATGGAAATAAAAACAAAAATAAACAAATGGGACCTAATTAAACTTAAAAGCTTTTGCACAGCTAAGGAAACCATAAAAAAAAAAAAACGAAAAGACAACCTACGGAATGGCAGAAAATATTTGCAAATGATGTGACAGACAAGGGCTTAATCTCCAAAATATACAAACAACTCATACAACTCAACAGCTAAAAAACAAGCTAATCAAAAAATGGGCAGAAGATCTAAATAGATATTTCTCCAAAGAATACACACAGATGGCCAAGAATCACATGAAAAAATGCTCAACATCACTAATCATTAGAGAAATGCAAATCGAAACTACGATGAGGTATCACCTCACACTGGTCAGAATGGCCATCAAAAAAATCTACAAACAACCAATGCTAGAGAGAGTGTGGAGAAAAGGGAACCCTCCTACGCTGTTGGTGGGAATGTAAATTGGTGCAGCAACTATGGAGAACAGTATGGAGGTTCCTTAAAAAACTAAAAATAGAACTACCATATGACCCAGCAATTCCACTCCTAGGCATATACCCAGAGAAAACCATAATTCGAAAAGATACATGCACCCCAATGTTCACTGCAGCACTATTTACAATAGCCAGGACATGGAAGCAACCTAAATGTCCATCAACAGAGGAATGGATAAAGGAGATACACACACACACACACACACACACACTCACACATACATATGTATAAAATGGAATATTACTCAGCCATAAAAAAGAATGAAATAATGCAATTTGCAGCAACATGGATGGACCTGGAGACTATCACACTAAGTGAAGTAAGCCAGACAGAGAAAGATAAATATCGTATGATATCACTTATATGTGGAATCGAAAAAAAGAGATACAAATGAACTTATTTCTAAAGCAGAAAGAGGCTCACAGACATAGAGAACAAACTTATGGTTACCAAAGGGGAAAGGGGGTGGGGAGGGATAAATTAGGAGGTTGGGATTAACATAAACACACTACTATATGTAAAATAGATAACCAACAAGGACCTACTGTATAGTACAGGGAACTATACTCAATATTTTATAATAACCTATAAGGGAAGAGAATCTAACAATAACAATAATACTGAATATATATATACATAACTGAATTGCTGTGCTGTACACCTGAAACTAACACAATATTGTAAAGCATCTATACTTCAATAAAAAATAAATAAATAAATAAATATTTTTAAAAAATTAAAAGTGGAAAATAAGTAGAGGAAAAATCTTGACAGGAAGGGTCTAATGCACAAAGAACTCTTGTAAATCAATAGGTTAAAACCCAACATACTAATAGAAAATTAGGCAAAGACACAAATAGTTATAAAAATTCTTGGCAATTAATTATAGTATAATCTCATTACCGTATCCAAAGAGTGGAACGAAAATAGGATTTATTGCTCCCACATCAGGCAGATAAAGATGACACCATCTACAAAATTCAGAATTATTAAATGTATGGAATAATCATACACAGTTGGTAGAATTATGTGGAAGACTCTGTAGTATGTTCAAACATAAACTTGACATTAGCCTTTGACTCAAAATCCCATTACTGAATCTTTTCTTAAGAAAGTAGTCTCACAATTGAAATACCCATCAAAGGGAACTGGATAGAAAATTATAGAAATATCCAAAGTACTATATGATCCCCATTTGTTCAGACTACAAAAATATATTCTATAGTTGTATATATGTTTAGGGGCATCTAGTAGTACTCAGTAAATATTTTTTAATTAACCACATTAAACATTTTTTATTCTGTCATGTTATAGTTAAGTACATTTTAATTATAGAAACTTTGAAAAATATGTAAAAGCATAAATGATAAAATGACCCAACCGCCATTCCACTGAGTAAAGATACTAACTTCGTGGGGGATAGTCTTCCAGTCTATTTCAGATAAAGTGTGTGTGCTTGTGTGTGTGTGTGTGTATTTCTGTAAACCACAATTACAATTAGCTGTATGTATAGTTCTGTGCCATTTTCCAATATAACATGTTTTACAAGTATAAATATATTTCAATGAACAATATGTAAGCATCCTTGTGTACATTTCTGATTATTTATTTAGGATAAAAACTGCTTTCCAAAGTTTAAAATTTTTTTTTTCAAATTTTACTAAATTTTTCTTACCACTTGAAATTTTTTCAGATTAGTTTTGTTTTATAAAAACAAAATGCCTTCAAAATGAAAAAATAACACCAATTTTTCAATATTTTATGGGTTTTTGGTTTTGGTTATTGTATAAATATCATGGACATTAAAAAGGAACGATTTGAATTTTCAACTTACAGCCACTAAATCAAAACACTTATAAAAATAGAATTCTGAGGATATTATCTAGATCATTCTATCTATAAATATTCACTACCTCAGAATCTATATGAAAATGTTATCAACAGAGAAGGACTTTCTGAAGAAGATGCAGAATATAGTGTCCCTAGGTAAACAATAGCAATGTGAACACCAAGACGTAACAGTATTTCAAATAAACTACTTAATTTTAAGTAATTCCACTTAAAGGCTAGTAGCCGGCAAAAGTAAATACAGTACTCAGAAATGTTTGAGTAGCTATAACTAGGCACTCTCAAAGTTACATACGACAATCATAATTCTGCCTTTTAGAGATTGCAATCCAGGTAACTATTAATTATTCTGAAATTGACATGGTAGGTTTATGACATAGAATCAGTGCAGTCCAATCTCCACATGATGCCAATGATGATATACCTGATGTTCAAAATGGAGATCATTGTCATAGAATGAAATGTACACTGAACTTAGAAGAATAGAATTTATTTAATAATTCTAAAATGATCTGTGGCTCCTTGAGCAGTTCTTATTTCTCCTCCAACTTTTAAAAAATGTATAAACTTACATAATTAGTATTATTATTATGAGGAAATGAGATCTATATATGCAGAAATGTATCATCAGTTGTAAAATCTTTAACAAATATAAAATATTTCAAAAGATCTTGAAATAGATAGCTGTTTCCTGCAATTTCAAACTGTGCTAAGTAAAATGTTAGCAAACTTTATTCTAATTTTTATTATTATGTGTTAAACACAATGTTAATCTAAATTTACTATTAAATGGATCATCCTATTTTCCAAGCAAATTTGGATGAATTGCATTTTATAAAGTTTTATATAAAGTAATTTGGTTCTTATTTACATTGTAGAAGGAAAGTTTGAATCACTTGTTATAAAAATTCATTAAGATCCCAGAAACAATCATAAAATTGATATAAGAATGTTAAAAATTAAAATATTGTTAGTTTCTGATAACAGAAGCATCAAAAATATTCAAGAAGTTCACTAGAAATCTGGAAATGAGAGCAATTTAAAGACATTAAATAGATGCTAAATAATACCTTAGAATCGAAACATTAATGTTTTTATATTTATACAACAAATGATGACTGTAACTTTGGCACATACAATTTCATGTGATCCTCTGATCAATCCAAGAAAGCAGATATTATTATACTCAGTTTAGTAGTGAAGAAATAAAGGCTTATGTTAAATGAGTAATATTTAGAGCTTATGTGAGAAAACATGAGTTGCCCATCCTTCTCTTCAGTCTAAGAGAACCTTTTAAGAGGACCTCGTGTAATTCCAGAAATGCGTGTATCCAGCTAAGAGGCAACATTTTCCAGACTAGTTGGGCCATGTCACTAAATTACAGCTAAAGAAATGTAATGAGTATTTGGAAAGTATCTTCAGGAAACCTCATCTAAAGGGGCATAGATAGCTATCACATCCCTTTTTCTTTTTTCCTTTTTCCGTTTCTTCCTGCTTTCTGCTTCCAATCTGACTATGACAGCCAGAGCTTCAGTACCATCTTGAATCAGGATCAGATCTTGAGAGTCTCATGCCATGGTTAATGAAGCAGAAAGCTGAATGCTAATGAAATTATGAAGCCACCTTACCAGATGAGGACAGCAACTTTCCAGACATCTTTATAACAGAGAAAAAAATCAACTTCTGTTTTGTATGTCTTATTAGTGACTCTTCTACTAGCAGTTAAATGTGAGAGATCAAACTCATTATACACAAACCTCCCTCTGCCCTAAGTCTTTTACCCATATTGTCTCATTTACTCCTTCCTACAATGTTCTTTTACAGCTGTGGAAACCGAAGCTTAACAAGGTTAAGTAACAAGCTTAAGATCATATTTATAAATAAATGGCATAAATAAGGGTTGAGTCCAGATCTTCTCTTAATCAAAAATGAACTTTTCTATAATGCCACCCTACCCTTTATACACGCATATAGAGACCTTACATGTAATCATGTATTTCATTAATACTGTTTTTTGCTACATATGTTCTCCCTGATGGATCATTCATGTTCTCTCATCCTTCACCCCCTCACTTGGTGATATGAAAAACATCGTTAAGTCTTAGCTCTGAGATAATCGGAGCAAGTCCCAGTGGTAATCTCTCTAATCTTCCAGAAGATGATTCAACTGCTATTTTCCATTGATTCTCTATTTTTTTTTTCCTTGAAAGCAGACTTTTGCAATAAAAATTCTCCGTCTTGTCAACAAATCCTCTTAGCATCACATAATCATCTTTTCATGAAAAAGTAGCTAGGGGAACACTGCTAGCAATTTCTACATGCTCCAGGACTCAAATTACTAGCAAAGCTTGTGGCAGTTCTGAACTAGAGGAAACTAAAAGTGTGTAGACATTGGACTGTCAAATAATCTCTGCCTCAGGTTTAGTTATTTTTCTCTGAGATGTCTGCCTATCCACTGAGATGTTATAGTCATGCATTCTTAAGGTGACAGCATAATATGCTCTTCCTATTCAGTGCATTCAGTTTGCCTAAGTTTAAAGGCAATAGCATAAAGCATCAAAAACCGCCATCTTCAAATTAATAAGATTGATAGCCCATTATGTTTTTATTATTTAAACATAAGCCAAAACATATAATTAGCTCACTAAAACAAAAGCAATTTTACCTATTTCCTAAAAATCTTTTATAATTTGAATTCAAATTAACCATTATTCTGAAGCCACTCAAATTCCTTTAAATGAGATTTATTTAAATAACCCTGTGAGAAAAATATGTAAGTATTTCTGCATCCCCAACTGGGTATTACTTTCATAATCAATTTCACAGTCTCATTTTGTTGTCCTGAATCCTGAGTTCCTACAAGAGTTCCCTAGTTCAGGGACTTCCCTGGTGGTGCAGTGGTTAAGAATCCACCTGCCAATGCAGGGGACACGGGTTCGATTCCCGGTCCAGGAAGATCCCACATGCCATGGAGCAACTAAGCCCGTGCACCACAACTACTGAGCCTGCGCTGTAGAGCCCGTGAACCACAACTACTGAGCCCACGTGCCACAACTACTGAAGCCTGTACACCTCGAGCCCGTGCTCTGCAACAAGAGAATCCACCACAATGAGAAGCCCCCGCACTACAACGAAGAGTAGCCCCTGCTCACTGCGACTAGAGAAAGCCTGCGAGCAGCAACGAAGACCCAACACAGCCAAAGATAAATAAAAGTAAGTAAATCTATTAAAAAATTTATTAAAATAAAGAGTTCCCTAGTTCAGCTTTGTTTGGTTCATTCTTTAAATTGCTCTGATGAAAATATAAAACTGCCTTCCTTAGGCCAGAGATTCCTAAATTTGTTCTGTTCATAATGTTCTTAACAATTTTTTTTCATACTCTTCTAGGCCAAAAGAAATACTGACGAGTTTTATTTATTAAGTGGTTAGGTCTAAAATCCTGAAGAAGTATTCATGTCATATTAATTTAATAGCCATTTGAAAAAAATACACAGAAATCCAAAGTAGTTCATGCAACATCCAATGGATGTTGCTGTGTTTTTTAAATATTTTGCAGCACCCCTGCACATTGGCTACAGCACCTGGGGTGACTTGCCCACATTTTGGTATCCGTAGTTTTAGGCACTGTTAATATTGTATTTAGTTTGTCTGTAAGAATTGCAAGGGCAGGGACTGGACTCAATGTTTTCATTCCCAGAGCCTTACACAATGTCTGGCACATACAGGGCCTCAATTAATATTTGTCAAGTGAAAGCGGATGAATTTGGATGAATGACCAAGGGGATTAATGTTGACTTAATTTAAATGATTTTCTGTGGATGGAGTACTTTGTAATACAGTGTGGTGATGCAGCACGGTGATGGAGAATACAGGCTCTATCACTTTTTCACTATATGATTGTGTTTCTCTCATTTATAAAATGGGGATAATAATAATATCTATTTCATAGGACTCATAAGAGAATTAAATTAGAAATACACATAATTCACCAAGTCTAGTACCCGGTACACACTAAGTATTTAGTAAATATTGTTGTTATTATTTTGCTAGTTTATGTTTTACAGCCTAGATGGGAAGACACTCAACTCTGCAAATGGTGGGAATAAATAAGAGAATAACATCTGAAAACATTAAGAAGACAATCAGGGTAATAATTATTTTTAAAAAGTGAGCTGTGGTTACAAACAGAATAAGAAAGCACAGTTACCATTTGCTTAGAAAACACAAAGAACAGGCTCTGCGTGGCCAGACTCAGAAAGCTGCAGTTATGACTGAAATTTGCCATCTGCCAAAAGTGAGACAACTCAAATCCCTTCATTTCACAGCTTGAAATTGAAGACCAAAAGCATCTCTTATTTCTAATCAGATTCCTAATTACAGCAACACAGGCTAGCACCCCTGTTGTATAAGGGGCTGCCAGTATTTCCATTATCAGTTCCCATTTTCAGGGCTTATTACAAAAGCACACGCTCCAGGGAGATTGTTGGCATAGAGGATCTCAGCATGGAAGAGAACATGTTTTACAAAATTTGGCATCAACTTTTCAACTGTAAATATAAAGAGATAGAAAGGCAACAATGAAAAGTCAAGAACACCCAGGATGTTGGGATTGGAAAGTGTGTTCAAGCTAATTTCAAATGTAATGTATAAATGAAAATCCAGCTCAGACCGTTTAAAGAGAAAATACATATTTGAATTTAAACAATATCACCAAACATCTGTAACAAGACAGTAGAAGCAATATGATCTACCCATCTGAGTCCCATTAGTAAATACTGGCATAAATCTAATTTCAATATCTATGAGGGATTGCTTCTGCTTCACTCTTGGCCGGAGTGTTAAAAAAGGTAACATTTGTTTTTGTTTTGAACCATCTCTGCATTAATTTTTTTTTTAAGAATTAGACTCAACCACCATTATTTATTTGTAAGCTTTCTGTCATATGCATTGGATGGTTAATGTACCTATTTTAGTTTCTTAAATATCCTTTTCTTTGACATTGGTTTTACTAACCGTTGTTAGCTTTTAAAACTGTTGTTAGTACTAGAAGCTGTTACGGTTACTTAAGCTAATGTGTACTTTTCTTTTAACAGTTGTTCTTATAACTAAAATAATCCTTATAAGAACTAAGTCTTAATGTAGATGGGACCAGATAAGACATTTTTTGACAAATTATATTGAAGACATTCAAGGTGCTTTTGAGCTTATTTTGTTGTGATCACCAAATAAAGTAGAAGCTATAAAGAATAGTTCAAAAGTTTTGCCGCAGAAAAAGGAGAGACATCACTCTTCTTTAGCCTATAACACTGCAGAACCTTTCATGTGTTTCTTGATTATTTTCAGTAGATCAACCCAAGGTTGAGTCCTGAGCTGCGTAGGTTCATGTAGTCCTTAGGGCAGGAAATAACTGCTTTAACTCAAAAGACCTTCCTTCTAGGTACTGCTGTGTTACAGTAAACAAAAACCTTATTTATGTCTGGGATACCTAATTAAGCAGAGTGAATAAAAAAATTTTAAAGCCCCAGTGGATGGAGATCATGGAGAGTTGACAGAATTTAATACTTTGATACTTACCTCATACTTTTTGGCCACAAGTACAGCGTCACTGAATTTATGAGAATCTTTATTCAGCCTTCTAGCTAAGAAATGTAGCAATTTACTAAAAGTGGATGAGCAATTTATGGAACAAATTGTAAAATGGATAATGAAAGCACAGAATTACGGAGCAGTACTGACCTGGGGAAATCATTTTGTATATACCTATCCATGTTGAGTTACTACCTAGTACATTCTTAAAAGTCATCCAGAAAGAAACAGTTAAAACCTCTTAGATAGCCAGTTCTGGATTCAATGCTATTAAGAATTTCTTCTTTGTGTCTAAACCAGTTTCTTTCTTCTACATGTAAGATATTTTTCTCTTCTCTTAACCTCAGTGAAGATGGAGTATAGCTAGCTATGATCCTTTTTAGAGGACAAGTTCATGTATCATATATTCCCCTTTTAGAGATTGTATAAACTAGATACAGACTAGAAAGTATATAAGCAGAGTTATATTCATTGATTTTTTAAATTGTATCAAAAAGAAGATAGGTCAACTCCCCACCATTTATAAATTATCCTTGGCAAATCAGCCCTGATTCTTGCACCTGCTAAACTAGTAGTTTTTTATGTAGAACTAAAAATGCCTGTTTCATTTAACCCTTCAAGGAAGGGTTATCTATGATAGATACTAGTATCTATAATAGAAGAAAGAACTACTCTGTAGATGTAGGTCTAATTAATAATGTCAGGATGATCTCTTTTGGATGCTGATCAATTCCATTATTTACATACAGTTTGTTTTTATTATTACCCAAAATTGGATTGACAGGTCAAATCAATGCTGTGCACGTAAAAATCCTTTCCAGTAAAGAAGCATTTTTACTATCATACACTGTCTTACATTAAATTATACAGTTTATCTACAAATGTCCAAGTTTTTCTACCCCCATATAAAACTATAATTAAAAAGAGAACCGTAATGAGAATCCAATGACTAAATTTATGATTTATTTTTTCTTTAGTGTTTTTCTTAAGGTACACAAATAGCACAGAGCTTGGCCCCAAGACATATTTTTAAAATGCTAAGTGAATTATTTCTGTAAGTATGCAAAAATATTCTGAGTTAGATAAGAAAACGTGGACTGAATTCTGTCAATCAAATTCACTCTCTCAATGAGCTAAAATAATAATTGACTAAAAGCCCTTCCCACTAGATTTACTGATTTAAGGCAGAAACTATCTTATTCATTTTTGTATTACTGGGTCTTTGCAGAGCACCTGGTACCCCCAAAAAGTTGAATGACTAAATTAAATTAAAAACTTCAAATTTTATCACTTACTTAACCCTGACATGCATGCTTACTATTTTTCACACTGAGTATTAATATTGAATGAGTAGTAAAACTACATCATCGGTGTATATAAGTATATAAATTAAACATATAAAAATCTAAATGTGTGTGTATTGAAATTTTAAGTTTCTATACAAGTAATCAAAAATACAAAGACACCAAAAATAGAAATCAGCTATTTTTCTATTATGGAGAACATCTAACTGTTGCTGGGATCCACTTTTCCATCCTAGGAGCAGCTGGCACATTCTGCAGAGGCTTTGTTACTGGGAGGCTTACCAGTATCACTTTTTTGGCAGTCCCCAGAACTGTAGGTATATGGTGGATAAGAAACTCACGTGATTTTGCCATCAGATTTAACCCCCAACCAGTGTGTCCTCGGGATACTAACACAGAGAGGACATAGTTTTCTATTTCATTGGAAGTATATACATACCTCTTGGTACCAGAAATTGCAATTTCCAGCTTAAATTCAGAATGACTCTGAATGAATGGTCCCAGAACACCAGAGAAATACTCTGAGATGATGTATTATCAGTCAGCCATCATTCAGGGCCTCTTCAAAAAATGCACCTTGCTGTTTCCAATTAAACAACAATAAGGTACAACGTTATAAAAGTCTTTGCCCTACTTCCAACTTCACTTTAAAGCACCCTATATTTATATGTTCTGTTACTTTCTTAAGTGTAATCTGAAGTACTTGGGTAAATTCCTTGCAGTGTTAAAATTAATGATCATTTTCTATTTCCTACCTGATTTATTATACCTTTGACAACACATACACTTGCAACATCAAGTACTGTGTTATACACCCTACGGGCACTTCATAAATACCCTGAGATTCACATCTGGGTACAGGAGGTCAAATTAGGTTCTCTTTGTGTGGGAACTAGTTCTTTTGTATGCATATGTAATTTACAGGATGTTATTACACAATTGATTTAAGTACCACATAAATGGTTGAGATTTACTTCTGTGCTTTGGGGTTAAAGTTCCACAGAACACTTTCAATGTATTGTGCAAAATTTTAGTTTCATTGTTCTAGATCCTTTTGATAAGGTTCAGAGCTATAATTTGACTTAATAAAATAAAAATTATGGATCTGTTTTCACAGTTATTTAGAAAATTTTAAGTGTCTCATACATATTAGGTATTTCTCTCAGTTTAAAATGTATATTTAAGATCCTAGCACAGATCCCAAATGTTGTTAACAGTAGGAGAGAGAGAAAGATGGAGATTGAGATGGAGGACAAGAGGCAATAGGAGTAGAGAGGAGAGGGAGAAACATCATACACAGAAGTCAATTATACTAAGCAAAAGCTTTGCTAATAGAATCAGTGATATAGGTCTCTAAGAAAAGCAAACACGATTCTCCTGCAATTTTTTCTTGGGCTCATAGGAAGATTAAAAATCTTCCTTAATTCCCCAAAAGACATTTCTCGAATCCTTTCAGTCATGATCTACTTCTTTTGGACTGTTTCCTGCTTTCCCTGACTCTTTCAATCTATTTTTGTTAACAGAAGTAGTAGAGGGAGAAAAATCATCTCTATCCATATCTGGCACAACTAACATTTCAAAGTGAACCACAGGCAGAAAAGCTGGGGGCAGAAAGATTTGTGGGATGCTGTCTAAACCATCACTAGAAGATGGCTTTCTAATAACTGATAGAAGGGCAGGTCAGACCCAGTTCCCAATCTCTCTTAAAAGGAAGGGTACACATTTTATTCTTCAAAGTCACCTAATAGCTTTTTCCCAACTAATGTACAGCTGGACCTGTGGGCAAGCCTCTTCCGGATCTACTTTCTGATTCATCAAAACCCTTTTTTTCTCCTACAAAAATAAAGTAATTTTCCTTGCCTTAGGGAAACCTTGCCTGAAGAATGGCCTACAGCAGGAAATAGTCACCTGTCTGAGGTAAATGCACTATTATAGAGCACTAAGTCATTTGTAAGATTACTGCTTTTAAATCTCTAATTGTTAGCTATGTAGTTTGAAGAGTTAATGAATTCCATACCGGAGAACAGTCTATTAGACCCTAAAATGTCCCCAATCCAGTTGAATAAAATTCTTCCTCGTCTTTAGAACATTAACGCAAAGAGTTTATATACTCTAGGACAAAGATAACAATGCATTAACGATTCTTCATATACAACTGAAAACGTACTTCATCCTACGCTAGAGATCTAAAAGCTTTGGGGACAGAAGCAAAATTTAATTTCCAAAACTATATACTCACTAATATCTGCAAAAAAAAAATGTGTTCGGAACCATACCAAAATTTTCTTATTTCACTGAAGTGCTGTAAGGCATAATATATCCAATGACGCATTATAAGAGGTTGTTATATAACATTATATATTATAAGGGCTTAGATTAACTTTTTTGAAAAAAGGGAATACTACAAAGAATATGAATATGTCATTCCTACATGCAGCTTCTTTTAAGAATTCAATTAGTTAAGAATTCAATGCCTAAACTTCTATCAAAATTAATGTTCAACCTTCTAAATACATCTGTCCTTATTTGTCCTCTTCAAAGACTTACTCCATCATTGATAATGCCCAGGGATGACAGGTAGAATGTAAAAGCTGCCTACAAATAGAGCACCAAGGCTTTCATTGGCTTTTCAAATCAAGTTCAAAGATATATGTTGACAAAAGTGGTCTTTGTAGCACCTACAGAAGGATTATCACACTTATACCTTCCTGTGGAGGAGAAACTAAAGAAACACAAGAGTTTAATAAAATGCATAAATGTAATAAGAAATAGCTTAAAGAAATTACCATTCATTTAAAGGAGAAAACAATCCAAAGTTATATCTTCCCCATATATTGGAAACAATCAGGTATCAGTATCTCCAATGACATGATTTTGCTTAAGAAATTGAAGAATACTTATCTACTTTCTTTTAAATTTACTTAAACATATTAAGGAATGTGAAGCTTTCATTAATGCACATGTTCTTCAATGTAGACATAATTAGAGACATACCCTTCTCATGTTTATGTCTTTTGCATCAAGAGCCTATGAATAATGTGTTGTGAAAAAACCATCAATCACTTCACCATCTAGAAAGTCAGTTTTTTATCCTATTTAGGGACATATTTGCAGCCTAATTTAGAGTAAATAACTGCTAAAAAAAAAAAACCTGTTATGAAACAAATGATGCCTTGCCACTTGTAGCCACTCTACTAAAACTATGAGATCTACTACCTGCCGATGAGTGAAAGCATTCTGTCGAGCTATCCACAACTGGAGAGGATTAGCTTACAACTGTTGCCACTATCAGCAAAACAGCAAGAAGCAGACAGTTCATTTTATAGAAACTTAATGGAGTATATGGCTCTAGCTGTTTAATACAAGCACTGTCAAGGCATCTAAGCAAAAAGTCTCAGCTGTCACTACTGACAAGCTGAGTAGAATTATTTGTCACAGTAGACTAGATAAAGTGCCATTAGAATGGAGCATGGTGCTGCTACCATACATCTCCATATTGTAGCCAGAGACAACATGCTTTTGATTGCCACAGACACATGACAATGGCATGTTCTCAAAAGACTTTCATCACACAATAGAAATGAGAGTTTAACATTCCACCCTCAGCATTTCAAAATTGACAGCAGCCCATGAAGGCTTGACAATACCTTCAAAAGTATATACATTTGCTTAACAATCTGTATATTTATTTTATATTTATATGGAGAAATTACCCACACATAAATACACACACACATATAACCTAGCAATATCTGTGAGTCAAATTCTCTTTGGTTAACTTCTTCTATGCAAATCTAAGAGCTTTTGATTTTACTATTAAGAACGTACATACAGGTTACTACTGAAAAACCTGATAAACACAAAAAATTATTTATCATGAACAAATTATATATTCTCAATATAGTCTTTATCAGGACACTGAAAGTATATATATTTGCCTAACTGACAAGAAAAATCAAAGTATCACTTAATCTAAATTTCTGATGCCAAGATAAATTGTAGTTTCTTTGGCTATGCAGAAATCCAACACTTTCACTTAAAAATTAAGACCGGCATATATAATTTAGCACAGCCCTAATTAAGCAAAAATTTTCACAGAAATGTAGTTTCAGAGGGAGAAAATGAAAATAAAAACCTCTAATTACTTAAAAATTGATTCAAAGAATGAAAACAAATAATGCACTTAAATCTAGTTTCACTAAATCAAAGTACATGACTAGGTATTTTAAAAATAGGGAATTGTAATCAATTTCTACTTAAATATCCTTCTATGTTTCTTTTCATTTTTAAAGATTTTTAATCTGAATAATATTAACAAATGGCTACTTATAAAATTAGACAAGTAACTTTTTCAGGATAAAATACAAACCATTATTTTCACTTTTAGTCATTTATTCACTTATTCAACATACTTACTGAAAGCTAAGTGATAAATATTTAGCTATTGGGGATTAATTTGAGGAATAAAGAGAATGAGATATGAATCATTTTCTCGAAGAGCTTATAATATAGAGATGAGATATGCACACAAATAACTATAATCTAGGAGAGAGAGTGCCACGAGAGGAAAACTTAAATTAAGACAGCTCAAAGCCAGGAGAGATCAATTCTGTCCAGAAAATGAGCAGCAGTGGAAAAGGGGATTCCCCACCATGGCATTCAATGGGGAACTCTTACAAGTCCTAAAGTTAAAATAAGTGAGTGAATATCTCACATTACAAAACCAGAACACATTAATTGCAATAACAATGATGATCCCAAAGACTTCTCCTAGTGAGTCCCTTTTATCCCATTTATTGAGAACTAGAAAAGATACAAATACTAAGCCAAGGAAGAATAAGATCAGATTTGCATTTTAAATGGCTCACTCTGCTGCAGGGTGGCGACGGCAATGAGAGAGAAAAAGATACTATATAGAACTCATTAGAAGGTACAGAGAAAAGAATTAACATAACAGCCTGAGACTGCAATCCTTACAAAGTTCTACACAAGGTTGGCCCTTAGCTGGCATCTGGGAACTTCGATTTCAGGAGGGTTCCCAGCATTCCCTGATAAGAACATGTAACTGTGTCTAAACTGTGCAAACAATAAAAGTTCATGCTGAACACCTGATTTCCTTCTGGGTGACTAGAATCTTGGTATGTGTCAGGCAGAGAGTGTGTATGTAGTCAATCTCCAATAAAACCCTGGACACCGGTTCTCCAATGAGCTTCCCTAGTAGACAACATTTCACCCATGTTGTCACAAATCATTGCTGGAGGACATATATACACATGTCCTATGTGACTCCACTGGGAGAAGATCCTTGGAATCTTGTGCTTGGTCTCCTCCAGGCTCTACTCAATGTGCCTCTTGCCTTTATTGATTTAGTCTGATATCCTTTCACTGTAATAAATCATGGCCATGAATACAACTACTTGCTGAGGCCTGCAAATCCTCCTAGAGAAACATCAAACTTGGTGGTGGTCTTGGGGACCATGACACAGAAGGCTTCATCTTCTCAGAGATGAAGGAGGTCTGAACTAGTGCAATCATAAAAGGGATGAGAGGCCAATAAAAGTAAGTGGTTAAAAGTAGGGGCATCTGGTTCAAACAGACTTAGATGCAAATTTCAGCTGATTAACCATGGGCAAGTCATGTTCTTATGGGACATTTAATAGATGTCTAGCACACAGTTGGATATCTTAATTTGAAGATAGTCATGAAATCTACAAGAGAAAAGCATCTTTGCGGTCAGACAATATAAGCATTAAAACCATGACAAGAGATAAGTTCACCTAGACACAATGCCATTAGTGAGAAGAAGAATAGGTCCAGGTGTAAATAACAGGCCAAATTAACATTTAGGGGCAGGAAGTAAAAGAGGAGCCCAAGGTGGAGTTAAAGCAATGATTCTTGAAGTGTGGGTCCTGGGCCAGCAGGATCAGCACCACCTGGAAATTTGTTAGAAATACAAATTTTCATTCTCTACCTATGACCTAAAGAAGACGAGAATCGGGGTCCAGTAATCCGTGTTTTAACAAATACTCCAGGTGATTCTAATGCATGCTAAAGTTTCAAAACCACTGAAATAGTGGGTAAAAATCTAGTGAGTAAGTCGGAGTCTAGATATATGGTCATAAGGCTGCAAAGAACCAGGCCAATGATGTGCACAGAAGTGAGTGAGAGAAGATTGTCAAGGAGGGATGGATTGGCAATGTCGGTGGCTACAGAGAAGTCCAGCAAGATAAGGGCTTTGATGTGCCCATTGCATTTGGCAACATAGCTTTACCAAAAACAGTTTCACTAAAGTGTAGGGCAGAAGTCTAATGGCAAAAGTGAGCACCAAAGAATGTAAGGGGAAGAAGTAAAGACACAGAGAGCTTACTACTCTTTCAAGAATTTTAAGTATAAAGGACCAGGAGTCATGTCAGTTTTTTTGTTATTTGATATTGTTTTTGTCATTTTTTAAGGTGGGAGAGACTTGACCAAGGCAACAAAGAGAAAGAAGTTGACAATGTATAGAGGAAAGAAAGGG
The DNA here is from genome assembly GCF_028021215.1 of Eschrichtius robustus. Lineage (NCBI taxonomy): Eukaryota > Metazoa > Chordata > Mammalia > Artiodactyla > Eschrichtiidae > Eschrichtius > Eschrichtius robustus. The sequence goes on along the minus strand of NC_090829.1, from coordinate 54,335,873 downwards.
GACAACCAGTAGAGCAAAGTAAAGGACAAAAAGAGAGAGAGAGAATATGCAGGAAAGTGAGGTGGAGAGAAGGATTAATAGGAAGTGCTTGGGAGTTCAGTTGAAAGTGTAAACCACTCATTTGCAGTATAATCATTTTTTCCCAAGTGGCATGATTTTCCTTCCATCTTGTTCATCTGGACAGATATAAAGCATAGAGATTGAATTGTAATAATCTTCTACGCATTCCTGGTACCTAATACAGGAGATATACAATAAATGTTTCATAAAAGAGGGCTTCCCTGGTGGCGCAGTGGTTGAGAGTCTGCCTGCCAGTGCAGAGGACACGGGTTCGAGCCCTGGTCCGGGAAGATCCCACATGCCGTGGAGCAACTGGGCCCGTGAGCCACAACTACTGAGCCTGTGCGTCTGGAGCCTGTGCTCCGCAACGGGAGAGGCCGCGATAGTGAGAGGCCCGCGCACCGCAGTGAAGAGTGGCCCCCGCTCACTGCAACTGGAGAAAGCTGTTGCACAGAAACGAAGACCCAACACAGCCAAAAATAAATAAATAAATTTATAAAAAAAAATGTTTCATAAAAGAAAAATTTGTTAAGAGGGCAGATTTCATGTTGTGTCCTTTAAAGTAAAATATATGAAGTAATGATGTAAAAATTAATTCCACTTTCAGAGAGCAAGAGAGGAAAGGGGGACAAGAAGAAGAGAGGAAAATGCAGGAGAGAAAAAAACTGTTGGATGTAAGGTTTGTGCTGGAACAGCTCTTTCCAGCTCACAGAAGCTGAATGAGCACATCTCTTCTCCACTCTGCACTCAATGATGGAATTGTGGTAGCTTGAGATCAGCCATTGTGGGTGTATTTACACCACAGAAATAGGCAAACATAGGCTTTGCTTTTCTAGAGAGCTGGTTGTTAAATATTAACAGCACACCACTGGAAAATGCTAAGAGGTGGCAGAACAATGAAGCAAGGGGCTGGGCATTTAATGTTTACTTATTCTGGACTCCATCAGCAAAGCTATGAGAAACATACCTGACATCCGTACTAGGCACCTAAAAGCTAGGTCTTGGAAAGTTAAATGATATCATAGCTCATAAGTGGCATAGGGATTTAAACTCAGATCTATCAACTCTAAAACTTATTCTTATGTTTTCCATGCTGCCTTGTCATTAAGATCATCTGGATCTCTAGTTAAAACACATATACTCCTGTGTCCCACTTCAGGCCTACTAAATAAGAATCTCTAAGGGAAGGACTTGGAAATCTATATGACCTATGTGACTGGAGGCACAATCTGGAAAGCAGGCAAATCTGGAAAGCAGTGCACTATATCACACTGTCTCTGCAGTCCCTTCTTTGGTTTACTAGTTTGGGTTACTAGTGTAAGAGCAGTCAGAGCCACAGTCCAAGCCAGGAATAAAAACTGGGCACCAGATACTACTGTATGTTGTAGTCCTCAGTAACATGAAATATGTAAAGAATAAGAAGGAAGAATAGTCTGTAGAGGTCAGAGTGAAGGTGCCTAGACTTGGGATCATTCTCAGTGTGACCCTCTGATCAGAGATGATTAGGCTTTGTGAATCCTCTGAACAATGTCCATGAAATGATTTCCATTTTGCCGTGGAGAAAAAGAAGGTTCAGGGGAGGTAAGAAACCTACTTGGAATTGCATTAAAGGTAAGTAGTAAGGACAGAATTTAAACACCTGGATGGTCCCATGTTCCAACCACTTCATTGGGTGGCCTTTACATCCTTTGATGGATTAAAGCTTTAGGAAACAAATTGCAGCACTGGCAATGATTATGTCAAAGCATCATCTTTGGCACAGATAGTCAAACTGATAAGGTCTTTTTTCTCCCCTTAAATTACACTCTCAAGTAGCCGACTAAATAAAGAAGAAAAATCCTCAGTCACTCTTATTAGTTATTTGCAATAAAAAATAGGTGAACCACTAAATTTAGACATCCATAGTCATGTAAATATCACAGAAAAATCAAGAAATCTATGAACTACTTCAGAAACTACAACAGCAATGTGCATGTAACATAATAGAGCTCCCAGAACTCTGCCAGCATCTGGCAGTAATTTTCATTATGCATCAGTATTAGTCTCCATTACTCCTCACCCATCACAACTCTTCAGGGTTCTGACATGTTGCACATGATGGGCATCTTAACTGGAGCTCTGTCCTCCATCATGCCAGAAAGCTGAGGAGCAGGCATAAAAGTCCATAAACAAGAAAATGAACGGCTCCAAGATAAGCCTATACCAAAGATTTCTGATTCATGAGTTTGAGTGGATAAACCACAGCCTGAGGCTAAAATCTTTAACTTACTTTTCTAAATAAAAATCCAGCATTTCTTACTACATAAAAATCAGCTTTCCCCTTTTTTCGGGAAAGCAACTGGTTAAGAGTGTTGGCTCTAGAGTCAGACTGTGTGGGTCTGAATTCCAGGTCTGTCACTTAATAGCTGTGTACCCTTAAGCAAGTATATAAAATCTCTTCGTGCCTCAATTTCCCCATCTGCAAAATAAGGGTATTAATAGCAGTACCTTCCTCAGAAGTAAAGATTGGAATAGGTAAAAAGTCACAAAACATTTAGAATAGTGTCTGACATATACTAACCCCAAAGAAAAACTTTTCTAATAATTATTCTATTAATCTTTCAAACTAATTGTCCCTGAGCCTAACTATGCTGTATATGAATTAGAGAGATTATGCTGATAGTAAGATAATTTACTTATCAATTAAAATAATTCATTAGGAAGGTTAATGGGAAGTAGGTCTCTGGCATATACTAAGTTATCTCACAAGATCTAAGAAAGGTATATGACTATTCATATTGCCCTACATAAGAATTTGAAAAACCTATATTACAGTGAGTCTGAGTTATCTTGCTAGCCTGCCCACTAATTTTCTCACTTGGTTAGTGGAGGAAGGGGAACTGATAGCTGGGAAAGCTGAAAAAATCCATTCCCCCCCCATTCTCTAGGTCTCTCTCTCTCTCTCTCACACACACACACACAAGTCACACACACAGCAAGTAGAGTCACACTCAAGCACATAAAATTCAAATATTTTGCTAAACAAAAAATGGTCATAATAGATCCTACAAGGAGAATTTAGACTCAACTTTCAGGGTTTATAAAAACTGTTTTAGGGGCATTGTTATCTAGAAAAATAATGGAAACAAGAGAATTTACCAGAGGCAAAGATCTCTGTTAGTGAGGAGCCAAGTTAGAAAACTTTGCAGCTCTACAATGATTTCTTCATATGTTGCACTTTCAAACATTCTCTCTAGATGAGATCAAGTAAATGTATTCACTTTAAATATCTGATTAATCACCAAAAGATGAGAAAGGCTCTAAGAGAAGCTCCCTTGATATCCAAATTATGTAGATCATTCCTGAGCACTGATCCCAATCTTTGCCCAACTACTGATTCTAATTACTTTCTCAGGTATTGCTCTCCCAGGATGGCCTAAAAATACAGCCTACTACCCCACTTTTAAAAAAGAAATACTCCATTCCAAAATGAAAACTCCATTAGTCTGTAAGACATATTATAAATCTCCAGGTCAGCTTTCTTCATAATAAATTGATAAATAACATCTCTCATTCAGGCAATTTTGATAATGAAGATTTGGACATGACTCACTATTATACCTATTTTATACTGAAAACTCATTAAAAAAAAAAAAACTCACACAGGTATCTCTCTTTTCTTAAGAGTATTATTAAAGCAGCAGTAAAATGTTTACAATGATTTCAGCCAAGAGAATACAAATTTTAAATGTTGAAAAGTACACAGACTTAAGTCTGATCAGGTATTTTGGCCAAGAGAAACAAAACAGAAACAAAAACAGCAAAAAACAAAAATGCAAAATATCAAAACTCATAAACCAGCTAACCAGCTAAAGAAACAAAAAACTAGAAAAGTAATCTTTGGGGAGATTGGTTCAAGATGGTGGAGTAGAAGGACATGCTCTCACTCCCTCTTGCGAGAGCACCAGAATCTCAACTACCTGCTGAACAGTCATCGACAGGAAGACACTGGAACTCACCAAAAAAGATACCCCACATCCAAAGACAAAGGAGAAGTCACAATGAGACAGTAGGAGGGGCGCAATCACAATAAAATCAAATCGCATAACTGCTGGGTGGGTGACTCACAAACTGGAGAACACTTATACCACAGAAGTCCACCCACTGGAGTGAAGGTTCTGAGCCCCACGTCAGGCTTCCCAACCTGGGGGTCCAGCAATGGGAGGAGGAATTCCTAGAGAATCAGACTTTGAAGGCTAGCAGGATTTGACTGCAGGACTTCGACAGGACTGGGGGAAACAGAGACTCCACTCTTGGAGGGCACACACAAAGTAGTGTGCACATCGGGACCCAGGGGAAGGACCAGTGACCCAACAGGAGACTGAACCAGACCTACCTGCTAGTGTTGGAGGATCTCCTGAAGAGGCGGGGGGTGGCTGTGTCTCACCATGAGGACAAGGACACTGGCAGCAGAACCTTTGTGAAGTACTCCTTGGAGTGAGGCCTCCCAGAGTCCACCATTAACCCCACCAAAGAGCCCGGGCAGGCTCCAGTGTTGGGTCGCCTCAGGCCAAACAACCAACAGGGAGGGAACCCAGCCCCACCCATCAGCAGACAAGCGGACTGAAGTTCTACTGAGCTCTGCCCACCAGAGCAACAGCCAGCTCTACCCACCACCAGTCCCTCCCATCAGGAAACTTGCACAAGCCTCTTAGACAGCCTCATCCACCAGAGGGCAGACAGCGGAGGTAAGAAGAATTACAATCCTGCAGCCTGTGGAACAAAAACGACATTCACAGAAAGGTAGGAAAGATGAAAAGGCAGAGGGCTATGTACCAGATGAAGGAACAAGATAAAACCCCGGAAAAACAACTAAATGAAGTGGAGATAGGCAACCTTCCAGAAAAAGAATTCAGAATCATGATAGTGAAGATGATCCAGGACCTCAGAAAAAGAATGGAGGCAAAGATCAAGAAGATGCAAGAAATGTTTAACAAAGACCTAGAAGAATTAAAGAACAAAAAAACACAGATGAACAATAAAATAACTGAAAAGAAAAATACACTAGAAGGAATCAAAAGCAGAATAACTGAGGCAGAAGAATGGATAAGTGACCTGGAAGACAGAATGGTGGAATTCACTGCTGCAGAACAGAATAAAGAAAAAAGAATGCAAAGAAACGAAGACAGCCTAAGAGACCTCTGGGACAAAATTAAACGCAACAACATTTGCATTATAGGGGTCCCAGAAGGAGAAGAGAGAGAGAAAGGACCCAGGAAAATATCTGAAGAAATTATAGTCAAAAATTTCCCTAACGTGGGAAAGGATATAGCCACCCAAGTCCAGGAAGCGCAGAGAGTCCCATACAGGATAAACCCAAGGAGAAATATGCCGGGACACATAGTAATCAAGTTGGCAAAAATTAAAAGCAAAGAAAACTTATTGAAAGCAGCAAGGGAAAAACGACAAATAACATACAAGGAACTCCCATAAGGTTAACAGCTGATTTCTCAGCAGAAACTCTACAAGTCAGAAGGGAGTGGCATGACATATATAAAGTGATGAAAGGGAAAAACCTACAACCAAGATTAATCTACCTGGCAAGGATCTCATTCAGATTTGATGGAGAAATCAAAAGCTTTACAGACAAGCAAAAGCTAAGAGAATTCAGCACCACCAGACCATATCTACAACAAATGCTAAAGGAACTTCTCTTAAGTGGGAAACACAAGAGAAGAAAAGGTCCTGCAAAACCAAATCCAAAACAATTAAGGAAATGGTCATAGGAACATACATATCAATAATTACCTCAAATGTGAAAGGATTAAATGCTCCAACCAAAAGACACAGGCTCACTGAATGGACACAGAAACAAGACCCATATATATGCTGTCTACAAGAGACCCACTTCAGTCCTAGGGACACATACAGACTGAAAGGGAGGGAATGGAAAAAGATATTCCATGCAAATGGAAATCAAAAGAAAGCTGGAGTAGCTATACTCATATCAGATAAAATAGACTTTAAAATAAAGAATGTTACAAGAGAAAAGGAAGGACACTACATAATGATCAAGGGATCAATCCAAGAAGAAGATATAACAATTATAAATATATATGCACCCAAAAAAGGAGCACCTCAATACATAAGAAAACTGGTAATAGCTATAAAAGAGGAAATCGACAGTAACACAATAATAGTGCGGGCATTAACACCTCACTTACACCAATGGACAGATTATCCAAACAGAAATTTAATAAGGAAACACAAGATTTAAATAACACAATAGACCAGCTAGATTTAATTGATATTTATAGGACACTCCATCCAAAAACAGCAGATTACACTTTCTTCTCAAGTGTACATGGAACATTCGCCAGGATAGATCACATCTTGGTCACAAATCAAGACTCTGTAAATTTAAGAAAATTGAAATCATATCAAGCATCTTTTCTGACCACAACGCTATGAGATTAGAAATCAATTATAGGGAAATAATGTAAAAAACACAAACAAGTGGAGGCTAAACAATACGTTACTAAATAACAAAGAGATCACTGAAGAAATCAAAGAGGAATTCAAAAATTACCTAGAGACAAATGACAATGAAAACACGACAATCCAAAACCTATGGAAGGCAGCAAAAGCAGTTCTAAGAGGGAAGTTTACAGCAATACAAGCCTACCTCAAGAAACAAGAAAAATCTCAAATAAACAATCTAACCTTACACCTAAAGGAACTAGAGAAAGAAAAACAAACAAAACCCAAAGTTAGCAGAAGGAGAGAAATCATAAACATCAGAGCAGAAATAAATGAAATTGAAATGAAGAAAACAATAGCATAGATCAATAAAACTAAAAGCTGGTTCTTTGAGAAGATAAACAAATTGATAACCCTTTAGCCAGACTCATCAAGAAAAAGGGGGAGAGAACTCAAATCAATAAAATTAGAAATGAAAAAGGAGAACTTGCAACAGACACCGCAGAAATACAAAGCATCCTAAGAGTCTATTACAAGCAACTCTATGCCAATAAAATGGACAACCTGGAAGAAATGGACAAATTCTTAGAAAGGTATAGCCGTCCAAGACTGAACCAGAAAGAAATACAAAATATGAACAGACCAATCACAAGTAATGAAATTGAAACTGTGATTAAAAATCTTCCAAGAAACAAAGGTCCAGGACCAGATGGCTTCACAGGTGAATTCTATCAAACATTTAGAGAAGAGCTAACACCCATCCTTCTCAAGCTCTTCCAAAAAATTGCAGAGGAAGGAGCACTGCCAAATTCATTCTATGAGGCCACCATCACCCTGATACCAAAACCAGACAAGGATACTACAAAAGAAGCAAATTACAGACCAACATCACTGATGAATATAGATGCAAAAATCCTCAACAAAATATTAGCAAACAGAATCCAACAACACATTAAAAGTATCATACACCATCATCAAGTGGGATTTATCCCAGGGATGCAAGGATTCTTCAATATATGCAAATCAATCAATGTGGTACACCATATTAACAAACTGAAGAATAAAGACCATATGATCATCTCAATAGATGCAGAAAAAGCTTTTGACAAAATTCAACACCCATTTATGATAAAAACTCTCCAGAAAGTGGGCATAGAGGGAACCTACCTCAACATAATAAAGGCCATATATGACAAACCCACAGCAAACATCATTCTCAATGGTGAAAAACTGAAAGCATTTCCTCTAAGATCAGGAACAAGACAAGGATGTCCACTCTCACCACTATTATTCAACAAAGTTTTGGAAGTCCTAGCCTCGGCAATCAGAGAAGAAAAAGAAATAAAAGGAATACAAATTGGAAAAGAAGAAGTAAAACTGTCACTGTTTGCAGATGACATGATACTATACATAGAGAATCCTAAAGATGCCACCAGAAAACTACTAGAGCTAATCAATGAATCTGGTAAAGTTGCAGGATACAAAATTAATGCACAGAAATCTCTTGCATTCCTATACACTAATGATGAAAAATTTGAAAGAGAAAGTAAGGAAACACTCCCATTTACCACTGCAACATAAAGAATAAAATACCTAAGAATAAACCTACCTAAGGAGGTAAAAGACCTGTATGCAGAAAACTATAAGACACTAGTGAAAGAAATTAAACATGATACCAACAGATGGAGAGATATACCATGTTCTTGGACTGGAACAATCAATGTTGTGAAAATGACTATACTACCCAAAGCAATCTACAGATTCAATGCAATCCCTATCAAATTACCAATGGCAGTTTTTACAGAACTAGAACAAAAAAATCTTAAAATTTGTATGGAGATACAAAAGACCCCGAATAGCCAAAGCAGTCTTGAGGGAAAAAAACAGAGCTGGAGGAATCAGACTCCCTGACTTCAGACTATACTACAAAGCTACAGTAATGAAGACAGTATGGTACTGGCACAAAAACAGAAATATAGATCAATGCAACAGGATAGAAAGCCCAGAGATAAACCCACGCGCCTATGGTCAACTAATCTATGAGAAAGGAGGCAAGGATATACAGTGGAGAAAAGACAGTCTCTTCAATATGTCGTGCTGGGAAAACTGGACAGCTACATGTAGAAGAATGAAATTAGAACATTCCCTAACACCATAGACAAAAATAAACTCAAAATGGATTAAAGACCTAAATGTAAGACCAGCCACTATAAAACTCTTAGAGGAAAACATAGGAAGAACACTCTCTGACGTAAATCACAGCAAGATCTTTTTTGATTTACCTCCTAGAGTAATGGAAATAAAAACAAAAATAAACAAATGGGACCTAATGAAACTTCAAAGCTTTTGCACAGCAAAGGAAACTGTAAACAACACGAAAGGACAAGCCTCAGAATGGGAGAAAATATTTGCAAATCAATCAACGGACAAAGGATTAATCTGCAAAATATATAAACAGCTCATGAAGCTCAATATTAAAAAAACAGGGGCTTCCCTGGTGGCGCAGTGGTTGAGAGTCTGCTTGCCGATGCAGGGGACACGGGTTCGAGCCCTGGTCTGGGAGGATCCCACATGCCGTGGAGCAACTGGGCGTGTGAGCCACTACTACTGAGCCTGCGCGTCTGGAGCCTGTGCTCCGCAACAAGAGGCCGCAACAGTGAGAGGCCCACGCGCCACGATGAAGAGTGGCCCCCGCTCGCCACAACTGGAGAAGGCCCTTGAACAGAAATGAAGACCCAACACAGCCAAAAATAAATTAATTAATTAAAAAAAAAAAACCCAATCCAAAAATGGGTGGAAGACCCAAATATACACTTCTCCAAAGAAGACATACAGATTGCCAAGTAGCACATGAAAAGCTGCTCAACATCACTAATTATTAGAGAAATGCAAATCAAAACTACAATGAGGTATCACCTGACACCGGTTAGAATGGGCATCATCAGAAAATCTACAAACAACAAATGCTGGCGAGGGTGTGGAGAAAAGGGAACCCTCTTGCACTGTTGGTGGGAATGTAAATTGATACAGCCACTATGGAGAACAGTATGGAGGTTCCTTAAAAAACTAAAAGTAGAATTACCATATGATCCAGCAATCCCACTACTGGGCATATACCCAGAGAAAACCATAATTCAAAAAGACACATGCACCCCAATGTTCATTGGAGCACTATTTACAATAGCCAGGTCATGGAAGCAACCTAAATGCCCATCCACAGACGAATGGATAAAGAAGATGTGGTACATATATACAATGGAATATTACTTAGCCGTAAAAAGGAACGAAATTGGGTAATTTGTTGAGACGTGGATGAATCTAGAGACTGCCATACAGAGTGAAGTAAGTCAGAAAGAGAAAAACAAATATCATATATTAACACATTTATGTGGAACCTAGAAAAATGGTACAGATGAACCGGGTTGCAGGGCAGAAATTGAGATGCAGATGTAGAGAACAAACGTATGGACACCAGTGGGGGAAAGCGGTGGGTGGGGATGGTGGTGGTGTGATGAATTGGGAGATTGAGATTGACCTATATACACTAATATGTATAAAATGGATAACTAATAAGAACCTGCTGTATAAAAAAATAAATAAAATTAAATTTAAAAAAAAGTAATCTTTGAAGATGTTTGTATATCCTGTGCTAACATTTCATTCTTACATGAGAATTTGAAACTCATGACTATTAAAAGACTGAACTTTCTGAAAGAGAAGGAAAAAAGTATAAAATGTGTCATATTACAGCAAATTCTGAGATAGTAACCAAAATTCTCCAAAGGTCTATAGGTATGCAAGGTGAACTTTGCACTCTGTCTTTTTCCATTTAACTGAGCCAAGGACCAGGTGCCTTGTCATAAAGATGATGGGAAATTTCCATTTCCATGCTCCATCCATCCGGTGTGCCACCAACTTCAAGTGACAAGTTGTCCTTCACCTGAGACCATCGAGATGTCCTCTGAACTCACTATGCTTTAGCAGACAGTTATACTGAATGCTCAAACTAACACTACTATAGAACCATGAGTTGAGAAATATTTTGCAGTTTGTTGTGATTTTATCTGTCATGGGTTATGCTTTTCTATTTGTCCAGCTAATCCAAACACAGTTCTCGATTCACCCTTCTCCGTCTTAGTGACCGGAAATACACACAAAGAGCCAGGTTGAAAAAGAATATAGTTTGTGGTCCTATTCTCAGAAGACCACTGGAAGGCTCAAAGAGACTTTCCTATCTCAAGATTAACGAGAACAATTATTATTGGGTATCTTTCAGTTTGTCTATCCCCAGAGGATGAGCCAAGGTTCTTAGTCTATCAATATCCTTCACAGCCTTCAGATAATGAATAATGTCTGTTGAATCAGAGGGTCCCCTCTTGGAGAGATGTTAGTTCTGTTTCCTCCTCAGTCACAGCTGCTGTTGCTGTGGTTGTATTATTAGGAAGGGGAAATCTGTTCACCTCTCTGGATTCCGTACCAGCAGCAACTGTGGAGAAAGGAAACATGTGATACTAATGGAAACCTGTTTTTAAATGTTTTCCTTGATTTTCACTGAAATAGCTATAGCTAGCACTTATTGAATACCTATTTCCTATCAAACAGTGCTAAATGTTTCCATGCATTATCTCAATTCATCTTCATCACACCACCAACAACACAACAACAAACAAAAGAACTATGAGATGAGTACTGTTACTGTGCCCATTTTACTGATGATGGCACTAAGGTTTAGAGAGGTTATATAGCTTGTCCAAGGAAATAGTGGTATTGGAATTAGAATCCAGAAGATTAAATACACAACTTCGTAACTTAATAATTATGTTATTCTACTGAAAGGAATTTAGTTACTGCTCTGTTCACTTATGTAACTGTGGGTTTAGTTTTATTGGCATTCAATAAGCCTCAACTCCTTTTTTGTTTACCTAATACTGATGAGATGGATACAATGAATAAAATATAAAACTTAATTTTCTTTTCAAAATGACTTCTAAAACATTTGGATAATTTATATTTATACCCAATTTGTAATTTTGTTCCAATTTTTAAAAATCCAAGCAAGAAAAGCCTTATACAATATCTTTAAAAATCTTATCTATCGAATAGATGATAAATATTAAGTTATTTTCAAAACCAAATTTAAAGGTGGAGTTGTAACTACAACTTGGAGTAAACAGTGAATTAACTGCATTGTCTTTTCATATGCAACATAAGATAAGAAGGATCAAGTAGGGTTGATTTTTCAAGACAGCTGTTTAAAATATTTGCATATATCCATGGGGGGAAAACAAAACTACGGTTTTGGTTAATCAATTAAGAAGTACCACAAAAGGGAGAGGCAGATAGGATCACTCTTGTAGACAGTAGGTAGATTTAGAAAATAAGCCTGGTTTCCAAGAAAAGAATTTTGCTTTACCTCTTTATGTTTTTCTAAATGCTACTCTCTTGGGCATAGTGGGAATATCTATCACCAACCCAAAATAACAAGATGTTTTGACCCCTTGACGCAAATAACGCCATGACCTCTAAGTGAAAGAAATAACAGGATTTTTCATCTGTGGCATTTTCAAATATGTAGATGAATGCTTACCAAAAAAAAAGACCCTAACAGGCAGTACCAAGGAGGGTTAAAAAAAAAACATCTTGGGTCCTCATATTTAATAATCTGGTATTCTAGTTGCTGCAAGTTTACCAAAATGATTAATTCAGTAACGATACTTTTCAAAAGTGTTTTGATTTGTTGACCGCTTTTCATTGGCTCTTTCTACCTCTCTAATGCCACGTCTTGGTTTTGAAAGCCCAAGTTATCCTTCTGAAACTACCTATGGCTCAGTCAACTACATTTGCTCAAGACTTTTGCCTTCAATTCTCAATTATTATGGTGTGACCATAAATGGCACAATCTCCCTGAATAGTAATTTGTCAGTAAATAACAAAAGCCTTTGAAATCTGCATATCCTTTGACCCAGATATTTCCAGAAAGGCATCATGTAAGTGTGCACATAATTAGCTACTAGGACTATGGTCTTATTTATAATATTTTTAAAAATTGAAAATATTTCTAATGTCTACTGCTAGGGAGTTGATTAAATAAAATTCAGTGCAATCTATACAATAGAATACTATTAAAGAAGTTAATTTAGATGTATAGTGCGTGGCACATAGGTGGTGCTAAATAAATCACTGCTTAATCTAGAGATAAATAAATATTCACTGAAATTTGCAATCATTTTTAAAATGGCTAAAAGTGGCTTTATCCAATCTTTGTTAATCGTATACTTTTTACATATACAATAATATAGTTAACACCTACAGAGAGCTTGCTACCTGCAAGGCACTCTACTGAGTACCTTACATATATTAATACAGAAGAATAAGGAAAGTAAGTAACTTGCCAAAAGTCAAAGCTAGTAAATGACAAGGCAAGGATTTGAAGATAGTCAATCAGACTCCAGAGTCTGTGTTTGTAACCAGAAAATATACTTCCCTCATACAGTATTCTACTGCCTATAGAGAAAAGTCTGAAAGGCTATTCAACATGAGAATAATATGAAAGTTGTTATTTCTGGTTGCCAGATTATTAATAATATCATTTTTGTACAATAAATGTGAATTATTGTGTCATTCTTTTTTAAGTGAAAAACAAAATGTCTTTTGATTGCAGAATGAAGTAGAGACAAGAACACTAAGAGGTCTTATGACCGAGAACTACTAACACAGATCCAAGGTACAGATTCTGATAGCCATGGCACCACATCTTTAGATGTCTCTAAATTGACACCGAATCTGGTCAATGATCCTTCTGAACCTTGACATCTCACAGGATAGAAGAACAATATTGTTCTAATCCATCAACATTTTTCTCTTGCTCTCACCCATTTGAGGTCACGTTACTGATGTCTGTCTTCCTTTTTAAGGCTAGTGCAAAGTTTTTATGCTTCTGCCCCATGCCTTTCACTAGCAGAAAACTGGAATCGATATTTTAGGAGACTTCTATGATATAGGGAGCTCAGCAGGTACTCCTACAATATAGCCTAATGCAGTGGTTCTCAATCCAAGCTACTGTATTTATTTTTTTAACTCCACAAGTGATTCTGATGCACAGATTGGGTTGAGAGTTTCTGCAGTATATGTATTACAGAATAGTTGGTCAATATACTTGTGATACTTCAGTTATCAGAATCACAACATTAGTAAATGACACTAACAGCCAATTTCAGAATATGTGTTATTATTCATATTGTTATGTATACAACTAATAAAAAGTTTTGTAACTTCATTTGGAATGAGAAAATAAATATGAATAGTAAGAATGGGTTATTAAATATAAATCACTATATCTGATTTGAAATACTGGATTTATAAAGGAGTGCAAGTGTAAGTGCAAAACTGAAAAACAAAGAGAAGGGAATTTCTGGAGTTGACTAAGATAGTGCATTTCCAGTAAATAATCACAGACTCATTTATCAAACTAAAACTGTCCTAAGTGAAATCATGTTGGCTTGGTAAATAATATAGCGTCAATTTGCATACAGGGTATCTAGGATTTAGTGAAAATTCACAGAGGACCAACAAAATGCGTAGCAGCCAATAAGAACAAATATCTGAGATGGTACAAAATAGAAGTTTATGATATCCTTCTCCAGGATATTTAACTATCATGCAAGACGCAGATCTGCAATTAAAGTTAGGCTAGGGCACTTGACTATCATTTGTTAAACCACTAAAGATAAAAATAAAAACAAATTCTAAGTACCAACAACAAAATTAAAAAATAATTTTGCGAGTAGATTTGTAGGAAGTTGAAGCACATACCAAATCTTTAAAACACACACTACCTCTGCTGCTCGTATGTGTTCTTCACCCTATTCCCAGTGATCTAGTGTGTGTGTATGTGTGTGTGTGTGTGTGTGTGTGTGTCTGCTCATTTACTTTGTTTCACTTACACATAATTTTCTGGTTAAAGTAAAATTGTGCCGATTGCTTCCTTCTTGAACGTTTCCTTCTTTCATACCTGTAATCCCACACAACTGATTCTCCAACCACTTTACCAGCTGCTCTTTCTCAGGTTTCTCTCCTCTGAGATTACGAAGGTGGAAGGCTTATCAGTTTATAAACTCTTTGGGGAATGACCTTATTCAATCCCATGGCTTTAAATATCATTTATATGCAGAGGATATCTAAGTCTTATGTCGCCAGCCCTGGCCTTTCCCAGAGAATACTGGCTCACATGTGTAACTACATTCATGGCGTCTGGATTTGTACATCTAATAGCCTTCTCAGCTTAGAAGACATGATTCCCTTCCCCCACAACCAAAAGTATTCCTCCACAAGTCGTGTTCACAGCAAGTGGAATCCAGTTATTCCAAACAAGAATTTAATGCTACACTTAATTCGTCGTTTTCCCTCATCTCCCAAATTTACTCTAATCCAGAATCCATCTACTTTTCTACCTCTCCACTCTTATCACTCTTTTCCAAACCACTACACCGCTAAACTAGATTTCTGCAATGGTCTCCTGTCTTAACACTCCCCCCTGCCCAACAATATATTCTTGAAATAGCAACTGGGGAGATCTTTTAAAAATTTAAATCAGAACGTAGCACTTGCCTATTTGAAACCCTCCTGTGATTCCCAGTTTCACTTAAAATAAAAATCCAAATTCACAAGTCTGGCCTACAAAGCTTTACATCATCTTGCTGCTGCCAAACTTTCCAACCTCATCTGGTTTTATTCTGTACATGTGCACTATGGTCTTCTCCTAGTGACCTTCCTTCCATTTCAAGAACATCCCAAAGTCATTTCCCAGTTTGTGTCTCTACACCCTTCTCAGAGATATTCGTGTAATGTTGGAAGCAGGCGAGACTGCTTTTTTCCTCATTCCTGTTTCTGTACAGGTGAAGTGATCTCCACTGCTATGATGGTTTTTTGTCTCTCTCTAGCCTTTTTCTCTTTTCTGATTTGTTAAATTTCAGAAGAATAGCTGGACATTCTCTGCTTTATTCTGCCTTTCTTCCCCTGGGCAGTGATCCTGCCCACTTGTACATGGACTCTCTCTCTATGTATATGGAAGGCCTTTCTACCTAAAGAAACTGTCAGAGATTAGGACTGTGAGTCTGACACACTTTGACTCTAACACTAAGCTGTATCCTCCAACCTGGCCTCTATGAGAAAAAGGTGCTCTTTCCATATGGGATCCTATTTTATTTTTCAATTTGCTCAGAAACCAGCATAAAAGAGGTGCCTTTGTCCATTTGGGCTGCTATAACAAAATACCAGAAACTTAGTAGACTATAACTGACAAAAATTTATTTCTCACTGTTCTGGAAGCTAGAAGTCCAAGATTAAGATGCCTGGATAGTAAAGTGAGGGCCCTCTCCCAGGATGCAGATTTCATATTGTATCTTGCCTGGCAAAAGGGGCTAGGGAGCTCTGTGGGATCTCTTTTATAAAAGCATTAGTCCCATTCATAAGGGCTCCACATCATGACCTAATCACCTCCCAACGGCCCCACCTCCTAACACCATCACACTGGGTTTTAGGATTCCAGCATGTGAATCTGGGGAGAACACAAACATTCAGACCATAGCAAGGGGGTATTTTTTATTGGGAACACCCTCAGAGACTTTAAAATACAGCTTGATCCTTCATGTAAGTGTTATATAAGCGTAAGTGTCACCTCTTCAGAGGGGCTTTTCGTGATGACTTAATTTACAGAATCTACCTAGTTGCTGATTATCATATCACTCCCATTTTAATGTCTTGGCATCACATATCATTATCTGTTACTTCTCTATTTTGTTGTTTTTGTGGTTTACTATCTCCCATTTCCCATGATCCTTGATCTGATTTTATCCATTTTTTTTAAGGCTCCTCTTTTTCTCCTTTCTTAAGGCACTGTTGCTATGGCACTTTTCTATAACCTTTTCATTCCTCTGTACAGTAGCATAAAATTGCAGTGATTGAGCATAACCCACTTGTTTGTATAAATTATTGAAATCCATTTGCACCCTGTAAGAATGGACTTAAAAGTACTGCTGGGCATGAGTGCTGAAAGTACATTGATTGCTCAAATATAAGGAAATGGCCCAATGAACATGGTTGTGGCGGGCGTGAAAGAGGAAACAGCTAGTCAGATGTGAATTGTATCTGTTGTAATAAACATGTTAAAACATACAAAAATTGTTATTTTTCTTTACCTTCGGTCAATGCATATTAGAATTTGAACTACCTGGGGATTCTTTGTCAGAACTATTTTTGTGGAACATTTATACTTAATTGAAATAAGTCCTTAAGGGAGGTTTTGTTTAAAGCAATTAACAGGAAATTGTGTATAAGAATATTTAATGAAATATGAAATTCAACAAGAATGATTAAGTCACTTCCCAAGTGGTTGTCATTTGTTAAACCCTGATTTATCTGTCTGCACTTTTCACCACAATTTTTCCAGTTGTAGCTGAATGTTTCAGTCATTTTCTTATTCATAAAGACGAAGAGGGTCAAGCACCAGCATGTAAGTGTGAACTTCATTTTGGGTTTTTGAAGACGGTCTTCTAAGATACTTTGTCTGTATTCACCAGCCATCCCCATGCAGTCAGATGAGCCACGAGCACGGGGCTGCTACTTTTAAAGCAAAAAAAGGCTCTGAGGTTAACAGGATCTGATTAAAGATTCATGAAAGTATGGACCTTGCTCTCTTTCCTGTTTATTATGGTTTCCTGGTACCTGGAACAGAGACTAGAATGTAGGAGACACTCAAATATTTGATGAACTAGTGAATGAATAAATTCTCACTTCCAAGTTATATTGACTGGTATGTTTTTAAAGTGAAACCCAGAATATCTGAAGAGATGCAGAACTGGCCTCATCTGAACTCAACTGTCTCTCTCTCTCAGTCAGGGTCTGCCAATTCTCATAAATAATCCCAGATAATATAATTCATGCTTTATAGCTATTCACATGGTTTAAAAATCAAACAATACAAAGAGGTGTAGAAAAATGTCTGTTTCCACCAACTATAATAAAAATATTACTGATATCTAATAAAGACTTTGATCACCTTTGTTTTTAATTATATATTACTGGCTTTATCATGCTTTTTCTTAAAACATGAGTCCAATCCACTAAATATTTAAGAAATTCTAAATACTCAATTTAAGAAAAACATTTTTTAAAAAATCAACTGATTAGAATACTTAATTTAAGGAAAACTTTTAAAAAAATATGTCAACAGATAAAATTCTGATGCTGTTTTTCTGAAACTAGAGTGATCCAACGCAATTTCTGAAAAAAATATAACTGATATCCCTTTTGAGCATATCTTTAAACTTTAAATGTTCCAGCCATTCAAAAAAAAGGTAACTTGGGCTTCCCTGATGGCGCAGTGGTGGAGAATCTGCCTGCCAATGCAGGGGACACGGGTTCGAGCCCTGGCCTGGGAAGATCCCACTTGCCGCGGACCAATTAGCCCCGTGAGCCACAACTACTGAGCCTGTGCGTCTGGAGCCTGTGCTCCGCAACAAGAGAGGCCGCGATAGTGAGAGGCCCGCGCACCGCGATGAAGAGTGGCCCCCGCTTGCCACAACTAGAGAAAGCCCTCGCACAGAAACGAAGACCCAACACAGCCAAAAATAAATAAATAAATAAATAAAATTTTTTTAAAAAGTAACTAAAAATACGGGTCAACTACTTTTGTCCAATTACTCTTTTAAAATGCAAACTAGTTAACAAATAAACAAATAAATGCAAATTAGAAACCCATAATATATCTACTGGCTTAGACTGATACTAGAAATTCACAATAAAAAAAAAAAAGGAATCATAATATCCTTTTGGATGAGCAGGGAAATTTGTAAGAGTTAGGCAAGACTGTGCGTTTTCCAGATGTCTAAGCAAAGAAAATAATAGATTCACATTTCTCTTGCTGTAACTTCGGTAAATAAAAGATTTAACACAGCTACATGTGCGACTATCAAGCAACACCAAATTCTTAAGAACTGTATTTTTTATCTTAGACTGTAAGCATCCTGCTGACAATAATTATGCCTATTAACTTATATGATAAAAGATAATACCTTATTAAATTATGCTTTTTAAAATAATGGTAATAAATCAATGAACAAAATACTGTGACAGAATAACTGAGTTTAAGCTTACCTATGGGAAATATAAAACATTTTGCCATTCAATAATTTTAATAAATCAATGAACAAAATACTGTGACAGAATAACTGAGTCTAAGCTTACCTATGGGAAATATAAAACATTTTGCCATTCAATAATTTTAAAGGTGGGACTCAGAAAAAATAGATGTGGTCTTTTTGATAAAGATGAGTCCCTTGTGTCTGAATATCTAAAACATATGGAAAATTATTCCCCTTTCTGTAATACGCCATTATTTTGTTCTTAGATTATGTCCATTTCAACCTTTGAAATCAAGTTCCAAATATTCAAATAAGGAAGGATATAAATCCTTGCTTTTCCAAGTACTGTGTGGATTACAGACAAAAGCTTTAAAAGAGAGGAAATGGAAAAAAATATAATAGCATCCAAACTCTTTGTGGGCCCAAGAGGCTGCGACATTATCATAATGCCTCTATTATGGCAATTGCTGAAATTAAATGCCTGCAGATTTGACCCTAAGGAGTATAGTGTGCAGTATTTGCTGTAATAAAACACTTACTATAAATGCTTAACCTTGAATAGAGTTGATGTTAATACAATTCCACAATAGCTATTTTGACAGCTGTCACTATATATTTAATAAATAAGCCATATTGAACCATCCCATGTTATGTTTTTGGTTATCTGAAATATCTTTCTTCCTCCTTGCAAGGGTGTATTGCTTTCCAGAGTCTTTATGGATCAAGACTCCACATATACTATAAAAATAGAATGGTGTGCTACTTCAGTGATTATTCAAGATTTAAAGAACTCAATAGAAAAAAATTATTCATGGAGCAGCATGTTTAAAAGCGCACACAGGTACAGTTTGATAGGTTATATATGATTCAGAATAAAAATCATATAATTGCCATCACTTATCATATTATAGATTTATGCTGGTCTTTGCCATCACTTTGCATTGGTGTTATCTCAGCTGCTTGCTATTTAATAACCTTCTATTAAGTCATTATGTTTCCTTTGCAGGTGACAATCTGTAAAAAAGATGTAAATGTGGCTTTCCTTGCCTTACAGAACAACTGCAATGGACAATGTGTCTATCTTGCAGTTTGATTTACATTTGCATTGTTAGCTGAATGGAACCTAGATGTTGTCTGTTTCATTTCTTAAAATATTAAATTTAGCAAGCTAGAAATGTTTTGAAAAGCAATCAAAAACTGAAGCCTTGGAAATAAATGGTGAATTTCTTCATATAAATGCCATAAAAACTAAAGATAGAATTTGTAAAGGAAAGCAGAAATCGCTGTAGTTCCTATTAGCCAATGAGAATCCTTCATTTCCCAAAGCTATTTGTGTACCCTAACTATTAAGTATAGCCATAGTTTTTTGTTGTTGTTGTATTATAATACATTAATTTCACTCTCTGGTAATATAGCTTGTAAAATTTTCTTAAAATAGAAGCAAATATATTTATATTTTGCACGTTCAGATATTCAAAGTCAGCTAGTCTCTTTTTCATGCTATTGATTTCAACACTAGCTGTCTCCACTTCTTTATCCCCATTTACTGTATAGTCCATCGACATTCTTTCCTTCCTCATCATACCCCAAATGACTGTCTTGAAGATCACAAATGGCAACCTAACTATTAAATCCAATGGATAATCTTTTATACAACTCATTAGCCTAGATTTCTCTTTCTTCTTCTTACCTGGTACTTTTAGTAAATTACAATATCCTATAGATTCTACCTTTTTATCATCTTTAACATCCATCTCTTTCAGTCATAACAGACTTAATTATGCTACAGAAACAAACAACTTCCAAATCACCATAGCTTAATGCAATGGAGATTTGTGGCTTGCACCATGTGTCCATTGTGGGTCAGGAGGAGGCTCTGCTCATAGTAGTAACTCAGGGAACCAAGCAATGGGGTACCCACAATACTGTGCCAGAGGCAACAGAGAGTTCTAGAGAATTTTGCCTCAGTGTTTAAGGCTCAAGTACAGAGGTGAAACACATTACAATTCATTGGTCAGTACTAGTCACTTGGCTCCACCCAACAGGGAAGGTGTGGGAATTGCAATACTATCATGTACTTGGAAGGAGAGTTATATCTGTAAATATTTGTTGGATAGTACTAATGGTAACACACCATGGCTCAGAATTTTTCAAGGCTTCTTACTGATGACAAAATCAAATCTACTGTCCTAAATGTCAATTCGCCTCTCACTCTGATCCTTTTCTCTTCCAATTATCTTCATGCCCACTACCAAGAATTTGGATTCTAGTCATGCAGTATTACTTGCAGTGTTTTAGAAAATGACATGTTGCATGCATGCATGATTTTTTTTTTTTTAACCTATTATCCCATCTGCTTCTCTGGTACCAGAAAACTGTTTGTCTTTCCAGTTTTATCTCAAAATATATCTTCCCTCTAAAATCTTCCCTGACCCCACCCAGATTTTGTTTCACACTTTGTATATAATTTCCCTTTGTTAAAATAAATATGTTATTGAACCATTTGCACTTCTCTCCCCACTAGACTGTAAACAATGAGGTCACAGAGTACATCATTTCAAATTTAGGTCCCTGACATCTGAGATAAAAGATATACTCAAAATATGTGTAATGACCAAGTCCTACCTGACATCACTCTCATTTAACCTATTTGAAGACTGCTTTTTTAAATTATTTGGATTTTTGGCTTCCATGACAGCATTCTATTTAAATCTTCTTCCCATCTCCCTCATAGTTAGCTTCCTGAGAAAGTTTGCTGCTTCCTTTCAAGAGCTGAAATAATTCATCCATTGAATGTGGTGTGGCAGTGGTAGAGATACAGGGGTCTAACCTCATGCTTCCTGGACAGTCTGGTCAATACCAATTACTTCAAATATCATCTATATATATATGGATGACTACCAAATCTAAATCTGCGGTCCAGTTCCCTCTTGAGCTACACAAAAATGTATGCAACAAACTACTTGCCATTCCCATTTCATCACCCCAGAAGTCAAACTCATCATGTTATCCTCAAATCCAGCTCTGTGTCTTCCCTCCCTTTCTAAGTTGATTGGCATAATGGTCCACACAGTGATTTAAACCAAAACCTGGGAATAATTCTATGTTCCACCTTCTCTCTTTCACCCCTGCATTCAATCAGTGAAGAAATCGTGCTGACTTACCTGTCAAGTATCCCTTGTTTTCGAGGTCTGCTACCACTTCTTACTTCCAAGTCTCCATCATTTCTTGGCTTAACTCTTCACATCCTTACAGATCTCTCAATTCTAGTTTTGCCATCTTCCCATTCACCCTTCCCTCTACCATTAGATTTGTTTAAAATGCCAATCTGACTGTGTCACTCACCTATTTGCAATTCATCAATAGCTCCTTGTGGCTTTAGTCTGCCAGCTAAAGCTCTACCTATCCAGGTTCCAGTACCCTATGATCTACCCAGTTCAAATGACTTTTGAGCCAATAAGGCTGTAACTCTTCAATCCTCTGTGCCTTTCACATACAATATCTTCCACCCTTCTCTATGCCTGGAAAATCCTCACTTATTCAAAACTCAGCTCAAAACTTTCTTGTTCAGTCAACCTTCTTTGAAGAACTCAGTTTATATACTTCTCTATCCCTAGACAATAAACTCCTCCAGGGAGAGAGACTGTGACTCAACAATGCCTACCTAGCACAATATCTATCTCATAAAAAATGCTCAGTACTTAAGCACATTTCAGAAAGAGGAGGAAAGAGGTGTCAAGAAGATATAGAGAGAGGAGCTTCAAGATGGCGGAAGAGTAAGACGTGGAGATCACCTTCCTCCCCACAAATACATCAGAAATACATCTACATGTGAAACAATTCCTACAGAACACGAACTGAACGCTGGCAGTAGACCTCAGACCTCCCAAAAGGCAAGAAACTCCCCACATACCTGGGTAGAGCAAAAGAAAAAAGCAAAAACAAAGACAAAAGAATAGGGACAGGACCTGCACCAGTGGGAGGGCGCTGTGAAGGAGGAAAGGTTTCCACACACTAAGAAGACCCTTCGTGGGTGGAGACTGCAGGTGGCGGAGGGGGGAAGCTTCAGAGCCACGGAGGAGAGCGCAGCCACAGGGGTGCGGAGGGCAAAGCGGAGAGATTCCCGCACAGAGGATCGGTGCCGACCAGCACTCACCAGCCGGAGAGGCTTGTCTGCTCACCCGCCGGGGCAGGTGGTGGCTGGGAGCTGAGGCTCGGGCTTCGGTCGGATCCCAGGGAGAGGACTGGGGTTGGCTGCGAGAACACAGCCTGAAGGGGCCGGTGTGCCACAGCTAGCCGGGAGGGAGTTTGGGAAAAAGACTGGAGCTGCCGAAGAGGCAAGAGACTTTTTCTTGCCTCTGTGTTTCCTGGTACATGAGGAGAGGGGATTAAGAGCGCTGCTTAAAGGAGCTCCAGAGACGGGCGCGAACCACGGCTATCAGCGTGGACCCCAGAGATGGGCATGAGACACTAAGGCTGCTGCTGCAGCCACCAAGAAGCCTGTGTGCAAGCACAGGTCACTCTCCACACCTCCCCTCCTGGGAGACTGTGCAGCCCACCACTGCCAGGGTCCTGTGATCCAGGGACAACTTCCCCGGGAGAACACACGGCGTACCTCAGGCTGGTGCAACGTCATGCCAGGCTCTGCCGCCGCAGGCTCGCCCCACATCCGTACCCCTCCCTACCCCTGGCCTGAGTGAGCCAGAGCCCCCAATCAGCTGCTCCTTTAACCCCGTCCTGTCTGAGCGAAGAACAGATGCCCTCAAGCGACCTACACGCAGAGGCTGGTCCAAATCCAAAGCTGAACCCCAGAAGCTGTGTGAACAAGGAAGAGAAAGGGAAATCTCTCCCAGCAGCCTCAGGAGCAGTGGATTAAAACTCCACACTCAACTTGATATGCTCTGCATCTATGGAATACCTGAATAAACAACGAATCATCCCAAATTGAGGAGGTGGACTTTGGGAGCAATGATATATATATTTTTTTCCCTTCTTCTCTTTTTGTGAGTGTGTATGTGTATGCTTCTGTGTGTAATTCTCTCTGTATAGCTTTGCTTTTACCATTAGTCCTAGGGTTCTGTCTGCCTGTTTTTTTTTTTATTTTTTATTTTTAGTATAGTTTTTAGTACCTGTTATCATTGGTGGATTTGTTTTTTTGGTTTGGTTGCTCCCTTCTTTCTTTCTTTCTTTTTTATTTTTATTACTTTAAAAAAATGTTTTTAATAATTATTTTTTATTGTTTATTTTAATAACTTTATTTTACTTTATTTTATTTTATTTTATTTTACTTTATCTTCTTCTTTCTTTCTTTTTTTTCTCCCTTTTATTCTGAGCTGTGTGGAGGACAGGCTCTTGGTGCTCCAGCCAGGCATCAGGGCTGTGCCTCTGAGGTGGGAGAGCCAAGTTCAGGACACTGGTCCACTAGAGACCTCCCAGCTCCACGTAATATCAAATGGCAAAAATCTCCCAGAGATCTCCATCTAAACGCCAAGACCCAGTTCCACTCAATGACCAGCAGGCTACAGTGCTGGACACCCTACACCAAACAACTAGCAAGACAGGAACACAACCCCATTCATTACCAGACAGGCTGCCTAAAATCATAAGGCCACAGACACCCCAAAACACACCACCAGACGTGGACCTGCCCACCAGAAAGACAAGATCCAACCTCATCCACCAGAACACAGGCACCAGTCCCCTCCACCAGGAAGCCGACACAACCCACTGAACCAACCTTAGCCACTGAGGGCAGACACCAAAAACAATGGGAACTACGAATCTGCAGGCTGTGAAAAGGAGACCCCAAACACAGTAAGTTAAGCAAAATGAGAAGACAGAAACACACAGCAGGTGAAGGAGCAAGGCAAAAACCCACCGACCTAACAAATGAAGAGGAAATACACAGTCTACCTGAGAAAGAATTCAGAATAATGATAGTAAAGATGATCCAAAATCTTGGAAATAGAATGGAGAAAATACAAGAAACGGTTAACAAGGACATAGAAGAACTAAAGAGCAAACGAACAGTGATGAACAACACAATAAATGAAATTAAAAATTCTCAGGAAGGGATCAATAGCAGAATAACTGTGGCAAAAGAACAGATAAGTGACCTGGAAGATAAAATAGTGGAAATAACTACTGCAGAGCAGAATAAAGAAGAAAGAGTGAAAAGAAATGAGGACAGTCTCAGAGATCACTGGGACAACATTAAACGCACCAACATTCGAATGATAGGGGTCCCAGAAGAAGAAGAGAAAAAGAACGGGACTGAGAAAATATTTGAAGAGATTATAGTTGAAAACTTCCCTAATATGGGAAAGGAAACAGTTAAGCCCAGGAAGCACAGAGAGTCCCATACAGGATAAATCCAAGGAGAAGCATGCCAAGACAAATATTAACCAAACTATCAAAAATTAAATACAAAGAAAAAATATTAAAAGCAGCAAGGGAAAGACAACAAATAACACACAAGGGAATCCCCATAAGGTTAACATCTGATCTTTCAGCAGAAACTCTGCAAGCCAGAAGGGAGTGGCAGGACATATTTAAAGTGATGAAAGAGAAAAACCTACAACCAAGATTACCCTAACCAGCAAGGATCTCATTCACATTTGATGGAGAAATTAAAACCTTTACAGACCAGTAAAAGTTAAGAGAATTCAGCACCACCAAACCAGCTTTACAACAAATGCTAAAGGAACTTCTCTAGGCAGGAGACACAAGGGAAGGAAAAGACCTACAATATCAAACCCAAAACAATTAAGAAAATGGTAATAGGAACATACATATCGATAATTACCCTAAATGTAAATGGATTAAATGCTCCAATCAAAAGACATAGACTGGCTGAATGGATACAAAAACAACACCCGTATATATGCTGTCTACAAGAGACCTGCTTCAGACCTAGGGACACATACAGACTGAAAGTGAGGGGATGGATGGAAAAAAGATATTCCATGCAAATGGAAATCAAAAGAAAGCTAGACTAGCAATTCTCTTATCAGACAAAATAGACTTTAAAACATAGACTATTACAAGAGACAAAGAAGCACACTACATAATGATCAAGGGATCAATACAAGAAGAAGATATAACAATTGTAAATATTTATGCACCCAACATAGGAGCACCTCAATACATAAGGCAAATACTAACAGCCATAAAAAGGGAAATCGACAGTAACACAATATAGTAGGGGACTTTAACACCCCACTTTCACCAATGGACAGATCATCCAAAATGAAAATAAATAAGGAAACAGAAGCTTTAAATGACACATGAAACAAGATAGACTTAATTGATATTTATAAGACATTCCATCGAAAAACAACAGAATACACATTCGTCTCAAGTGCTCATGAAACATTCTCCAGGATAGATCATACCTTGGGTAACAATTCAAAGCTTGGTAAACTTAAGAAAATTCAAATTGTATCAAGTATCTTTTCTGACCACAACGCTATGAGACTAGATATCAATTACAGGAAAAAAATCTGTAAAAAATACAAACACATTGAGGCTAAACAATACACTACGTAATAACCAAGGGATCACTGAAGAAATCAAAGAGGAAATCAAAAAATACCCAGAAACAAATGACAATGAAAACACGATGACCCAAAACCTATGGGATGCAGCAAAAGCAGTTCTAAGAGGGAAGTTTAGAGCCATACAATCCTACCTTAAGAAACAAGAAACACCTCAAATAAACAACCCAACCTTACACCTAAAGCAATTAGAGAAAGAATAAGAAAAAAACCTCAAAGTTAGCAGAAGGAAAGAAATCAGAAAGATCAAATAAGAAATAAATTAAAAAGAAATGAAGGAAACGTTAGCAAAGATCAATAAAACTAAAACCTGGTTCTTTGAGAAGATAAACAAAATTGATAAACCATTAGCCAGACTCATCAAGAAAAAAAGGGAGAAGACTCAAATCAATAGAATTAGAAATGAAAAAGAAGTGACAACTGTCACTGCAGAAATACAAAGGATCATGAGAGATTACTACAAGCAACTATATGCCAATAAAATGGACAACCTGGAAGAAATGGACAAATTCTTAGAAATGTACAACCCTCCGAGACTGAATCAGGAAGAAATAGAAAATATGAACAGACAAATCACAAGCACTGAAATTGAAACTGTGATTAAAATTCTTCCAACAAACAAAAGCCCAGGACTAGATGGCTTCACAGGCGAGTTCTATCAAACATTTAGAGAAGAGCTAATACCTATCCTTCTCAAACTCCTCCAAAATATAGCAGAGGGAGGAACACTCCCAAACTCATTCTACGAGGCCACCATCACCCTGATACCAAAACTAGACAGAGATGTCACAAAGAAAGAAAACTACAGGCCAATATCACTGATGAACATAGATGCAAAAAACCTCAACAAAATACTAGCAAACAGAATCCAACAGCACATTAAAAGGATCATACACCATGATCAAGTGGGGTTTATCCCAGGAATGCAAGGATTCTTCAATATATGCAAATCAATCAATGTGATACACCATATTAACAAATTGAAGGAGAAAAACCATATGATCATCTCAATAGATTCAGAGCAAGCTTTCAACAAAATTCAACATCCATTTATGATAAAAAACCCTCCAGAAAGTAGGCATAGAGAGAACTTTCCTCAACAGAATAAAGGCCATATATGACAAACCCAGAGCCAACATCGTCCTCAATGGTGAAAAACTGAAACCATTTCCACTAGGATCAGGATGAAGACAAGGTTGCCCACTCTCACCACTATTATTCAACATAGTTTTGGAAGTTTTAGCCACAGCAATCAGAGAAGAAAAAGAAATAAAAGGAATACAAATCAAAAAAGAAGAAGTAAAACTGTCACTGTTTGCAGATGACATGACACTATACATAGAGAATCCTAAAGATGCTACCAGAAAACTACTAGAGCTAATCAATGAATTTGGTAAAGTAGCAGGATACAAAATTAATGCACAGAAATCTCTTGCATTCCTATATATTAATGATGAAAAATCTGAAAGTGAAATCAAGGAAACACTCCTATTTACCATTGCAACAAAAAGAATAAAATATCTAGGAATAAACCTACCTAACTAGAAAGACCTGTATGCAGAAAATTATAAGACACTGATGAAAGAAATTAAAGATGATACAAATAGATGGAGACGTATACCATGTTCTTGGATTGGAAGAATCAACATTGTGAAAATGACTCTACTACCCAAGGCAATCTACAGATTCAATGCAATCCCTATCAAACTACCACTGGCATTTTTCACAGAACTAGCACAAAAAATTTCACAATTTGTATGGAAACACAAAAGACCCCAAATAGCCAAAGCAATCTTGAGAAAGAAAAATGGAGCTGGAGGAATCAGGCTCCCTGACTTCAGATTATACTACAAATCTACAGTAAACAAGACAGTATGGTACTGGCACAAAAACAGAAATATAGATCAATGGAACAGAATAGGAAGCCCAGAGATAAACCCAAGCACATATGGTCACCTTATATTTGATAAAGGAGGCAAGAATATACAGTGGAGAAAAGACAGCCTCTTCAATAAGTGGTGCTGGGAAAACTGGACAGCTACATGTAAAAGAATGAAATTAGAACACTCCCTAACACCATACACAAAAATAAACTCAAAATGGATTAAAGACCTAAGTGTAAGGCGAGACACTATCAAACTCTTAGAGGAAAACATAGGCAGAACAGTCTATGACATAAATCACAGCAAGATCCTTTTTGACCCACCTCCTACAGAAATGGAAATAAAACCAAAAATAAACAAATGGGACCTAATGAAACTTAAAAGCTTTTGCACAGCAAAGGAAACCATAAATAAGACGAAAAGACAATCCTCAGAATGGGAGAAAATATTTGCTAATGAAACAACTGACAATGGATTAATCTCTAAAATTTACAAGCAGCTCATGCAGCTCAATAACAAAAAAAAAACCAACCGAATCCAAAAATGGGCAGAAGACCTAAATAGACATTTCTCTGAAGGAGATATACAGATTGCCAACAAACACTTGAAAGAATGCTCAACATCATTAATTATAGAAATGTAAATCAAAACTACAATGAGATATCATCTTACACCCGTCAGAATGGCCATCATCAAAATATCTACAAACAATAAATGCTGGAGAGGGTGTGGAGAAAAGGGAACCCTCTTGCACTGTTGGTGGGAATGTACATACTGTTTCCCACTATGTAGAACAGTATGGAGGTCCCTTAAAAAACTAAAAACAGAACTACCATGCGACCCAGCAATCCCACTACTGGGCATATACCCTGAGAAAGCCATAATTTAAAAAGAGTCACATATCAAAATGTTCATTGCAGCTCTATTTACAAAAGCCAGGACATGGAAGTAACCTAAGTGTCCATCGACAGATGAATGGATAAAGAAGATGTGGCACATATATACAATGGAATATTACTCAGCCATAAAAAGAAACGAAATTGAGTTATTTTTAGTGAGGTGGATGGACCTAGAATCTCTCATACAAAGTGAAGTAAGTCAGAAAGAGAAAAACAAATACTGTATGCTAACACATGTATATGGAATCTAAAAAAATGGTCATGAAGAACCTAAGGGCAAAACGGGAATAATGACACAGACCTACTAGCGAATGGACTTCAGGATATGGGGAGGGGGAAGGGTAAGCTGGGATAAAGTGAGAGAGTGGCATGGACATATATACACTACCAAATGTAAAATAGATAGCTAGTGGGAAGCAGCCGCATAGCACAGGGAGATTAGCTTGGTGCTTTGTGACCACCTAGAGGGGTGGGATGGGGGGGTGGGAGGGAGGGAGACGCAAGAGGGAAGAGATATGGGGACATATGTATATGTATAACTGATTCACTTTGTTATAAAGCAGCAACTAACACATCATTGTAAAGCAATTATACTCCAATAAAGATGTGAAAAAAATTTTAAAACGTTTAAAAAATAAAGATGCCAGGAATCAGACATACTTCCCTCAAAAAAAAAAAAAAAAGGAGATATAGATATAAGAAAGTAATTATCCTATAGTATAATTAGGAAAGTACTGAAACAGAAAAAAATAGCCTATATAATATGCATGACCTCTCAACTAGAAAAAAAATAAATAAAAGAAGATAGAACAGACATTGTTTCAGATGCCACTTTCTTGATTTTGGTTAATTAACCCAGGACAGTTAGGTGAGCAGAACAAACTAGGAGGAAGATGAGATCAACAGATCTTGGTAATTCATATGGAAGTCAAGCCATATCATTTTATTTTAATGTATGTTGTTAGGCAAAAAAAACAAACAAAAAAACCCCCAAAAAAACCAGCAACAACAAAACAAAGCAAAAACACCTAATACACCTTAAATCTAAAAGACTGAAAAATATTATGTCTGCATATAAAAGTGTTGGTGGCTATAGGCAGCTAGTGAAGAGTTCCCTTTCATGTCACTACCTTAGATTTAAAGAAAGCAAATTTGTCCTCTCAGTGTTAAAACCGGTAAAATCCAGACATAATGATGGGATTAGCCATGAGGAATTTTGAAATAAATAAAAATCAATCAAGACATTTGGGTATAATAATCTGATTTTAATTTAGAAAGCAGAAATTTTCTTTTGTCCCTGTTTGGAGAAAACTAAATATGAACATGAAGATGTGGGGTCAACTGCTCTACAGCATAAAAGTAATTAGTCCAAACACCCAAAAGGCAGAACATATATCAAAAATTGTCCCCTTAGCGATAGTGAGAGGCCCGCGCACCGCGATGAGGAGTGGCCCCCACTCGCCACAACTAGAGAAAGCCCTCGCACAGAAACGAAGACCCAACACAGCCATAAATAAATAAATTAATAAATTAATTAATTAAAAAAACTTAAAATAAAAATGAGTCCTTAGGAAAGATATATTTATGTTACTGGAGATGTCTGTTCAATCATAGGAAGGAAAAATTCTTCTGGCCTCATTCAACCTGTATGAAATACCCACGAAACTACCTACCAAGTTATATAAAGTAAAATAAATGTCTCTAAAATATATGAAAAGGTAACATATGTAGAGCTGTACAACCTCCCTTAGAGAAATGCGGTTGGAATCTCCACTAATATATTGTTTTCATATCCACTGATTGACAAAAATATCAAATTTGACAATACACTTTAATGGTTTTGGCTATGGGAAGACAGAAAATTGTATGCATTGCTTTGAATAGTATAAATTGGCACAAGCACAGAGAGGCAGTTTGGCAATAACCATCAAAACTGCAATATACTTGGACCCAACAATCCCCTCTCTGGGAATTTATCTTGCTGATATACTTGACATGTGCTAAATGATATATGAACAAAATTTTTTGTCACAGCAAAAGACTGGAAACAACCCAAATACCCAGCAATAGATACTGATGAGATTAACCTACAATGCAATATTATACTGCTCTAAAAAAAATAATGACACTATCTATTTAGTAATACAAAAATATCTTCAAGATTTGTTGTTAAAAGACAAATACACGGAATGAAATACAGTCTTTAGGTATGCTACCTTCTGTACATAATAAGGTGAGTAAAAACATATATTTCTATTTGCTTATATTTGCATTACAAGGGAGAAAATCTAATAAAAATGCTACCATGGCAGTGACAGAGGGACTGCATGGATGAGTGACTGTTGGAAGCAGACATTTTACTCTACACCTCTTTGTAGTGTTTGATTCCTAAACCATGTAAATATTTTACTGATTCTAAAAGTAGAACAAAAAGCAATTAAATTAAAATAAGACAAAAAAACTTGCACACCTTTGCCCAGACTCCTTAATTCCCAAGCAGCCTTCTGAGCACTTATTGGGCTTTCTGGATAAATTAATACCAAGAAAGTACCTTCCCAGAAAAAGGACTATAGCCTCCATCTTTACACAATAAACAAATTGGAAGTTTGCTTCATATAATTTTTTTTTTGCTAGGCATGTAACTGGCATGAATCTGAGTATCTAATACTAGTCAACATGAGGATACTGACATGACCATGGGCCAGAGCTATAAGGATGGTGCATTCATCAAGATAAATCCTATGAGTTTATAAGCCTTTTGAGTAAGTAGCCATTTAGACTTAGCTTATTATCACTCAGAACACATATGGTTGTATTTCTATGTACAAGTAAGTGCGTAATAACTGTTAAGTTGAATTACATGGAAACATTTTTACATTTTAAATACTGACACATTTGCAATGCAGAAGACTGAACAGTACTCAAATGGATTATGCACTTAAAACTGTTTACTTCCACTTCAGTTTAGAGGACACTGATGGAAAGCACAAATATAAGGCTTTACTTACTAAAATTTAACCAAGTCTGACTTGTTTATTTTAAACTATCACTTTGTTCTGGTCTCCACAACCTTCTTCCCTCTTCCCATTGTGCTTTACATGCAGTCTAAACTTCATTTTCATTATTTATTGAGGTCTATTTTTCCTTCACCCTCATTTAGAATAAGTTACAGAAATTTGTCTTCTTGTTTGTGTAGAATATGGAAAAAAATATATAAACTTTGTAAATTTGTGTGTAACAGACTACATACAAAGCATTCATGTAATTGCAAATACTTATTAATTTTTATACATTATAACTGGTATGCTTAATCATTATGCAGCTCAGTTGTATGTTAATAACCTCAAATTTATGGCAACTCAAAACTCCTACAATTACAAAACTTGAATAAATCTTATTAATATATTCTCAGCTTTTAAGTTATAAAATATCTTTTCTGTATCTTTATAAAATGGGTTTTGGGATACATGAAAAAGAGATGCTTTTTTCTGAGGCTAAACAATCTCTTTAAGATGTTTGGGGGGCAAGAGCCCATATACCCATGACTATACCAAACAAAACTAGCCCAGGCAGGAAACGAAAACTTTATCAGCACTGCATGCCATCTCACCCTCAGCACTTGTCTTCAAAACTTAATTATGCATTAGAGTCTCCAATTCATTTCTGTCTAACCTGAGATTTAAGATGTAAGACTTCTGGAAAGTCTCTCATGGAATATGTCTGAAGGCCAGGTATTAACCTTACTGCCCATCACTGCCACCATGACTTCCCAGATCATGAACAAAATCTGATGGGGACTGGTGCTCTCCTGTTAATGACCTGCTTGGGTATTAATTCCATCTCTGGGAAGCTCTGCCTGGAAGAATGCCACATTTGTGAGTAGTCTTGACTTCTTTTATTTTTTTAAAAATATCTTTATTGGAGTATAATTGCTTTACAATGTTGTGTTAGTTTCTGCTGTATAACAAAGTGAATCAGCTCTATGTATACATACATCCCCATATTCCCTCCCTCTTGCGTCTCCCTCCCACCCTCACTATCCCACCTCTCTAGGTGGTCACAGAGCACCTAGCTGACCTCCCTGTGCTATGTAGCTGCTTCCCACTAGCTATCTGTTTTACATTTGGTAGTCAGTGCTACCCTCTCACTTCGTCCCAGCTAACCCTTCCCCCTCCCGGTGTCCTCAAGTCCATTCTCTACGTCTGCACACCATACACAAAAATAAACTCAAAATGGATTAAAGACCTAAATGTAAGGCCAGACACTATAAAACTCTTAGAAGAAAACATAGGAAGAACACTCTTTGACATAAATCACAACAAGATCCTTTTTGACCCACCTCTTAGAGAAATGGAAATAAAAACAAAAATAAACAAATGGGACCTAATGAAACTTAAAAGACAGAAAAGGAAACCATCAACAAGATGAAAAGACAACCCTCAGAATGGGAGAAAATATTTGCAAATGAAGCAACGGACAAAGGATTAATCTCCAAAATATACAAGCAGCTCATGCAGCTCAATATCAAAAAAACAAACAACCCAATCCAAAAATGGGCAGAAGATCTAAATAGACATTTCTCCAAAGAAGACATACAGATAGTCTTGACGTCTGACAGGAAAGTTGTTTGAATAAGATAGTGCTGCTTCTCAGACTCAGGGAAAATCAAATTCATTTAATGCACAGCTGTGATGTGGGTGATATCAAAAACTGCACACAAGAAACGATGCCTACAAAGAACTCCATCTGAATTTTAACGGCTGAGTGACAAGTCACGGAGTGGGCAAATTATGCTAACAGAAACAGAAGGAAATGTAAGAATCAATGAAAGAAAGAATATGTTTTCTTTCATACTCTTTAAAAGTCATTGCTAGACACTTTTAAATATGAAAGTTAGACTCACTAGGTAACTGATCACATTGAAATTCAGCAAAATCACACTCAATTTCATGTAGAGTCAAAAAGGAAGATGGTGAAAACTGTTGGGTAATTGTACTCAAAATCTTTCTTACAGTATCAGTTAGCATATATATTTTAAAAGATATAACTTTAATATATGCAAATGTTAAATGCATGATAAGTGAAGTAAAATGAGAGAAGGCAAATAGATTGGTCAATTCAAATCTCTTGATATGTCTATGACTGGGGAAGGAGACAGAAACTGTAATTAACTGGATGATTATTGGACAGACAGTTCAATTTAGCATTGGTAGATTACCTCATTTATATATCATGTCACCTTGCACGGTCCCTAGCACATAACTTAATAAATGTTCTTATTAACATGCTTAATAAATGTGTCTTGTCATAGGCATAGAGAAGTGTTTAATTTTTTATTTGTTTCTGTTAGGGGTGGTGTTTCTTTACTCTGCAGATGCCTTGACTCCATAACACTTCATAATGGACTCCAATTCCAAGTCTGTAAGTGCTATAAACTATTGTGTGAAAAATTAAAAAGTGGGGGTTATTGTATTAGTTTAGCTTTGAAAACTACAAAGTATCAGTTAATGGAATAGAAAGCCCAGGAAAAAAATGACCCATAATACTTAGTAAGGGAGAGGAACCAAGATGGCAGAGTAGAAGGACATGCTCTCACTCCCTCTTGCGAGAACAAGAGAAACACAACTAGCTGCTGGACAATCATCGACAGGAAGACACTGGAACTCACAAAAAACGATACCCCACAACCAAAGACAAAGCAGAAGCCACAATGAGACGGTAGGAAGGGCGCAATCACAGTAAAATCAAATCCCATAACTGGTGGGTGGGAGACTCACAGACTGCAGAAGACTTATACCACAGAAGTCCACCCACGGGAGTGAAGGTTCTGAGCCCCACGTCAGGCTTCCCAACCTGGGGGTCCAGCAATGGGAGGAGGAATTCCTAGAGAATCAGACTTTGAAGCCTAGTGGGAATTGATTGCAGGACTTTGACAGGACTGGGGGAAACAGAGACTCCACTCTTGGAGGGCACACACAAAGTAGTGTGTGCATCGGGACCCAGGGGAAGGAGCAGTGACCCCAGGGCAGACTGAACCAGACCTACTTGCTAGTGTTGGAGGGTCTCCTGCAAAGGCAGGGGGTGGCTGTGGCTCACTGTGGGGACAAGGACACTGGTAGCAGAAGTTCTGGGAAGTACTCCTTGGTGTCAGCCCTCCCCGAGTCTGCCATTAGCCCCAGCAAAGAGCCCAGGTAGGCTCCAGTGTTGGGTTGCCTCAGGCAAAACAACCAACAGGGAGGGAACCCAGCCTCACCCATCAGCAGTCAAGCAGATTAAAGTTTAACTGAGCTGTGCCCACCAGAGCAACAGTCAGCTCTACCCACCACCAGTCCCTCCCATCAAGCCTCTTAGATAGCATCATCCACCAGAGGGCAGACAGCAGAAGCAAGAAGAACTACAATCCTGCAGCCTGTGGAACAAAAACCACATTCACAGAATGGTAGGAAAGATGAAAAGGCAGAGGGCTATGTACCAGATGAAGGAAAAAGATAAAACCACAGAAAAACAACAAAATGAAGTGGAGATAGGCAACCTTCCAGAAAAAGAATTCAAAATCATGATAGTGAAGATAATCCAGAATCTCAGAAAAAGAATGGAGGCAAAGATTGAGAAGATGTAAGAAATGTTTAACAAAGACCTAGAAGAATTAAAGAACAAACAAACAGAGATGAACAATACAATAACTGAAAGGAAAACTACACTAGAAGGAATCAATAGCAGAATAACTGAGGTAGAAGAACGGATAAGTGACCTGGAAGACAGAATGGTGGAATTCTCTAGTGCAGAACAGAATAAGAAAAAAGAATTAAGAGAAATGAAGACAGTCTAAGAGACCTCTGGGACAAAATTAAACGCAACAACATTCGCATTATGGGGGTCCCAGAAGGAGAAGAGAGAGAGAAAGGACCAGAGAAAATATGTGAAGAGATTATAGTTGAAAACTTCCCTATCTTGGGAAAGGAAAGAGCCACCCAAGTCCAGGAAGCACAGAGAGTCCCATACAGGATAAACCCAAGGAAAAACACTCTGAGACACATAGTAATCAAATTGGCAAAAATAAAAGACAAAGAAAACTTACTGAAAGCAGCAAGGGAAAAACGACAAATAACATACAAGGGAACTCCCATAAGGATAACAGCTGATTTCTCAGCAGAAACTTTACAAGCCAGAAGGGAGTGGCATGATATAATTAAAGTGATGGAAGGGAAGAACCTACAACCAAGATTACTCTACCCTGCAAGGACCTCATTCAGATTCGATGGAAAAATCAAAAGCTTTACAGACAACCAAAAGCTAAGAGAATTCAGCACCACCAAACCAGCTCTACAACAAATGCTAAAGGAACTTCTCTAAGTGGGAAACACAAGAGAAGTAAAGGACCTACAAAACCAAACCCAAAACAATTAAGAAAATGGTCACAGGAACATACATATCGATAATTACCTTCAACGCAAATGGATTAAAAGCTCCAACCAAAAGACACAGGCTTGCTGAATGGATACAAAAACAAGACCCATATATATGCTGTCTATAAGAGACCCACTTCAGACCTAGGGACACATAAGACTAAAAGTGAGGGGATGGAAAAAGATATTCCATGCAAATGCAAATCAAAAGAAAGCTGGAGTAGCTATACTCATATCAGATAAAATAGACTTTAAAATAAAGAATGTTACAAGAGACAAGGAAGGACACTACATAATGATCAAGGGATCAATCCAAGAAGAAGATATAACAATTATAAATATATATGCACCCAACATAGGAGCACCTCAATACATAAGGCAACTGCTAACAGCTATAAAAGAGGAAATCGACAGTAACACAATAATAGTGGGGGACGTTAACACCTCACTTACACCAATGGACAGATCATGCAAAATGAAAATGAATAAGGAAACAGAAGCTTTAAATGACACAATAGACCAGATAGATTTAATTGATATTTACAGGACATTCCATCCAAAAACAGCAGACTACACTTTCTTCTCAAGTATGCATGGAACATTCTCCAGGATAGATCACATCTTGG
Organism: Eschrichtius robustus; assembly: GCF_028021215.1. Lineage (NCBI taxonomy): Eukaryota > Metazoa > Chordata > Mammalia > Artiodactyla > Eschrichtiidae > Eschrichtius > Eschrichtius robustus. The sequence goes on along the minus strand of NC_090829.1, from coordinate 54,298,844 downwards.
GGCAAAAACCAAGCCTCAGTAAAGTTAAGAAAATTGAAATCAAATCAAGCATCTTTTCTGACCACAATGCTATGAGATTAGAAATGAATTACAGGGAAAAAAACGTAAAAAACACAAACACATGGAGGCTAAACAATACGTTAGTTAATAACCAAGAGATCACTGAAGAAATCAAAGAGGAAATCAAAAAACACCTAGAGACAAATGACAATGAAAACACGACGATCCAAAACCTATGGGATGCAGCAAAAGCAGTTATAAGAGGGAAGTTTACAGCTATACTAGCCTACCTCAAGAAACAAGAAAAATCTCAAGTAAGCAATCTAACCTTACACCTAAAGGAACTAGAGAAAGAAGAACAAACAAAACCCAAAGTTAGCAGAAGGAAGGAAATCATAAAGACCAGAGCAGAAATAAATGAAATAGAAACAAAGAAAACAATAGCAAAGATCAATAAAACTAAAAGCTGGTTCTTTGAGAAGATAAACAAAATTGATAACCCATTAGCCAGACTCATCAGGAAAAAGAGGGAGAGGACTCAAATCAATAAAATTAGAAATGAAAAAGGAGAAGTTACAACAGACACTGCAGAAATACAAAGCATCCTAAGAGTCTACTACAAGCAACTCTATGCCAATAAAATGGACAAGCTGGAAGAAATGGACAAATTCTTAGAAAGGTATAACCTACCAAGACTGAACCAGGAAGAAACAGAAAATATGAACGGACAAATCGCAAGTAATGAAATTGAAGCTGTGATGAAAAATCTTCCAACAAACAAAAGTTCAGGGCCAGATGGCTTCACAGGTGAATTCTATCAAACATTTAGAGAAGAGCTAATACCCAAGCTTCTCAAACTCTTCCAAAAAATTGCAGAGGAAGGAACATTCCCAAACTCATTCTATGAGGCCACCATCATCCTGATACCAAAACCAGACAAAGATACTACAAAAAAAGAAAATTACAGAGCAATATCACTGATGAATATAGATGCAAAAATCCTCAACAAAATACTAGCAAACAGAATCCAACAACACATTAAAAGGATCATACACCATGATCAAGTGGGATTTTTCCCAGGGATGCAAGGATTCTTCAATATACGCAAATGAATCAATGCGATACACCATATTAACAAATTGAAGAATAAAAACCATATGATCATCTCAGTAGATGCAGAAAAAGCTTTTGACAAAATTCAACACCCATGTATGATAAAAACTCTCCAGAAAGTGGGCATAGAGGGAATCTACCTCAACATAATAAAGGCCATGTACAACAAACCCACAGCAAACATCATTCTCAATGGTGAAAAACTGAAAGCATTTCCTCTAAGATCAGGAACGAGACAAGGATGTCCACTCTCAGCACTATTATTCAACATAGTGTTGGAAGTCCTAGCCACGGATATCAGAGAAGGAAAGAAATAAAAGGAATACAAATTGGAAAAGAAGAAGTAAAACTGTCACTGTTTGCAGATGACATGACACTATACATAGAGAATCCTAAAGATGCCACCAGAAAACTACTAGAGCTAATCAATGAATCTGGTAAAGTTGCAGGATACAAAATTAATGCACAGAAATCTCTTGCATTCCTATACACTAGTGATGAAAAATCTGAAAGAGAAATTAAGGAAACACTCCCATTTACCACTGCAACAAAAAGAATAAAATACCTAGGAGTAAACCTACCTAGGGAGACAAAAGACCTGTATGCAGAAAACTATAAGACACTGATGAAAGAAATTAAACATGATACCAACTGATGGAAAGATATACCATGTTCTTAGATTGGAAGAATAAGCATTGTGAAAATGACTACACTACCCAAAGCAATCTACAGATTCAATGCAGTCCCTATCAAATTACCAGTGGCATTTTTTTACAGAACTAGAACAAAAAATCTTAAAATTTGTATGGAGACACAAAAGACCCCGAATAGCCAAAGCAGTCTTGAAGGAAAAAAACGGAGCTGGAGGAATCAGACTCCCTGACTTCAGACTATACTACAAAGCTACAGTAATCAAGACAATATGGTAGTGGCACAAAAACAGAAACATAGATCAATGGAACAAGATAGAAAGCCCAGAGATAAACCCACGCACCTATGGTGAACTAATCTATGACAAAGGAGGCAAAGATATACAGTGGAGAAAAGACAGCCTCTTCAATAACTGGTGCTGGGAAAACTGGACAGCTACATGTAAAAGAATGAAATTAGGACACTCCCTAACACCATACACAAAAATAAACTCAAAATGGATTCGAGACCTCAATGTAAGACCAGACACTATAAAACTCTTAGAGGAAAATATAAGAAGAACACTCTTTGACATAAATCACAGCTAGATCTTTTTTGAGTCACCCCCTAGAGTAATGGAAATAAAAACAAAAATAAACAAATGGGACCTAATGAAACTTCAAAGCTTTTGCACAGCAAAGGAAACCATAAACAAGACGAAAAGACAACCCTCAGAATGTGAGAAAATATTTGCAAACGAATCAACGGACAAAGGATTAATCTCCAAAATATATAAACAGCTCATGTAGCTCAATATTAAAGAAACAACCCAATCCGAAAATGGACAGAAGACTTAAATAGACATTTCTCCAAATAAGATGTACAGATGGCAAAGAAGCACATGAAAAGCTGCTCAATATCACTAATTATTCGAGAAATGAAAATCAAAACTACAATGAGGTATCACCTCACACCAGTTAGAAACGGCATCATCAGAAAATCTACAAACAACAAATGCTGGCGAGGGTGTGGAGAAAAGGGAACCCTCTTGCACTGTTGGTGGGAATGTAAATTGACACAGTCACTATGGAGAACAGTATGGAGGTTCCTTAAAAAACTAAAAATAGAATTACCATATGATCCAGCAATCCCACTATTGGGCATATACCTAGAGAAAACCATAATTCGAAAAGACACATGCACCCCAATGTTCATTGTCGCACTATTTACAATAGCCAGGTCATGGAAGCAACCTAAATGCCCATCGACAGACGAATGGATAAAGAAGTTGTGGTACATGCATACAATGGAATATTACTCAGCCATAAAAAGGAACGAAATTGAGTCATTTGTTGAGACGTGGATGGATCTAAAGACTGTCATACAGAATGAAGTAAGTCAGAAAGAGAAAAACAAATATCGTATATTAACGCATGTATGTGGAACCTAGAAAAATGGTACAGATGAACCGGTTTGCAGGGCAGAAGTTGAGACACAGATGTAGAGAACAAACATATGGACACCACGGGGGGGAAACTGCGATGGGGTGGGGATGATGGGGTGCTGAATTGGGCGATTGGGATTGACATGTATACACTGATGTGTATAAAATTGATCACTAATAAGAACCTGCAGTATAAAAAAAACAAAAAACAAAAAAAATGAACAACTAATACTAAACTTTCTTTGGGTTATTTGTATGGATATATGTTAATATAAATGTTTCAGACATTACATGAAATTTCTAAAAATCTTATATGTTTTGGTATAATGTTATGTCATAATTCTAGTTATTACTTTAAAATGTATATATCAGAAATAACTAAATTTCCTTGTCAATGGCATTATTATGAGCTTTCATCAAATCTTTAACTGTGGCCATTTTTAAGTCTTTTGTCATTTATAGACAGTTCTGGGTGTACTCTGATGCTTTTGCAAAAATGTTCCTATAAAAGGGTTTCATCTTCAAGGAATTCATGGAAAAGACTCGGACAAGTACAGGTTTCTGGTAACTGACTATACTGCTGAACTGAATGAATAAGCACTTTCAGAACTTTAATGGAAAACTGATGAATTCATAAAAGTGCTAACAAAAGATCAAGATTAAAAAAAAATTAATTACATGGGACTGAGTGAACTGATGAGGATGATTATAATTTTTGTGACTTTCTGTTTGAATTTTTAAAAAAATCAAAAAAAAATTACTTAGTAAGGATAGGCTTGACTTCTGGCACATAAGATGTTTGTAAAAGAGAATGGAGAACAAAGACACAGTTCATAAGAATCCCTCCTCTCTCATCTCTGGGCTTTGAATTCCTTGAGGACACGCCCATAGTCTACTGATGTGCAAAAGGAACAGAAACAGAAAGCTGCTCAGACCCATTCTGTCTCCCACAGTGGAGGTTCTTTCCTTTGACATAAACATGGCACGAGTCAGGGGAAAGGCTGATCTCTTCTCCCTACCTGAGCCATCAACTGTATGCACTGCCTTCTCCATATATAATTCAAAATAAAATTTAAAAATTTGACCATGGAAAGTCCAAGTAAGTTCTGCTTTTTCCTAATATGACTAATCCTTTTATCTTTAAAAAAAGAAATCTTTGCTGGTTTTTGTTTGTTTTGTTTTTTAGGTACTCCATATATACCTAGTCCATCTAATGGTGAAATTCAGAATTATTTCTCTCTCTCTCTCTCTCCCCCCCAACTCCCCAAATCCAAGAGAACAGAGATGCAAAGAAAAAAAAACAACAATAAACATGGTTTTTAAAAGCCTCAGCTTCCACCTGAGTCTGCATTCCTTCTAAAAAGCAATGGGGTAAAAGTGAGGAAAGCTAAGAAAATTAATTAGGCTTTTGGAATTCTAATACAAGATGGAGTTAAATAAAAATGATGAAAAAATTAGTTGTATCACTTCAAAAACTCACTTTTCATTTCTTTAGTGTATTTTTTACTGTTTTATTTATTCACCTTTTAAATATTTTAAATTTTTTGTACAATTTTAAAGGTTACTTTCCATTTACAGTTATTACAAAATATTGGCTATATTCCCCATGTGGTACAATATATCCTTGAGCCTATCTTACACCCAATAGTTTGTACCCCCCATTCCCTCACCCCTATATCACCCCTCCCCCCTCCCCACTGGTAACCACTAGTTTGTTCTCTATATCTGAGTCTGCTTCTTTTCTGTTATATTTACTAATTTGTTGTATTCTTTAGATTTCACACATAAGTGACATCATACAGTATTTGTCTTTCTCTGCCTGACTTATTTCACTTAGCATAATGCCTTCCAAGTCCATCCATGTTGCTTGCTGCAAGTGGCAAAATTTCATTCTTTTTTTATGAAATAAACTCAAAATGGATTAAAGATGTAAAACCTGATAAATGTAAGACCTGATACTATAAACCTCCTAGAGGAAACATAGGCAGAACACTTTTTGACATAAATCACTTTTCATTTTAGTAAATTTCATTTATGCTATTACAATTGTCAAATTAATAGGGGTCAAAATAATGAAATTATTTAGTATTTCTAACTGGAAGGAGAAGTGATATAAATTTTCAATGTCTCAAGTAGAAAAATTATCTTTTTCAACCAAAGCCCACATACAATGATGTATTTATCACACTTTCTACACAGTTAAACTGAAACAAACATGCCCCTTAAGATCTGACCCTAAGCTCTATTCACATATTTTTACTCTAACTCCTTCACTGCTAAAGTAGAATCTGACCTAGCTCATTTACCCACCTATGCTGAACGCTAGAGGATAAAGGTTGTGGAATACAGTTTTTTTTCTTACTTACATCGAACACCCAAGGCACTAAGACTTATATTTACAATCACCAAAATTCCCACAAAAAGTGTCTTAACGGTAGATTTTCCAAAGAAAATTAGCAATTACCACCAAAAAATTAATCTCATAAATAATTTGAATACTAAAAGTATTCTCACACATAATAAAGCTAAGCCTTTTCTGGTTATACCAAATTCAAATAGGTTATAGTTTTATTTATATTTTGTTATCTATTATATCTTTGTCTACATTATTCTGCTGTGCCATTACTCATTTCCTAAATTCCCAAGTATCTGTTCAGTGATGTTAAAAGAAGTATGATATAGAGGTGGAGCGAATGACAATCTATTATTTGGTGACTGTAGTAAGCACTATTCCAAAATCCCTTCCAACTATGATACCCTTTCCTTCAGATCTCTAAAATGGAAGAGAAAACAGTCAACAAACATACAAATAAAAAATAAAAATAGAAAATAGGAATAATTAGAAGCACTCTAATTTGCTGTACTTTTTAATATGTAGTTCTTACCTATTATACTTCTAACTAAATAATTCTACCCATATCAATACATATTTTAAGATTTTAATTCTTGATTTTTTATTAAAATATTTCCAACCTAAATAAGATTAGCTTTTATGAACCTTGCAGAAGTCCTTTATTTTCTTACTGGAAAGAAAATTTATTGCGAATTGAAAACACATATACTACAGGTGAAAGCAATCCCATTTTCCTTCTAAAACATAAAGTTCAAATTTTTTGGAGACAATAAAGATATAAACAGCATCTGCAATCATATTTTAAAATTCGATAATATTTTTAAATTCTTTGAACATATTGCACAAAAGCAGTTAAAACATGCTGCAAGGAGGAAAGAGCAAAGTTTTAGGAAAAAAAAATGAAGAAAATAAGCTCAATATCTTCTAAAATTATGCAATGATCTTATGCACCAGTAAAAAAAGTAAATTATATTTTAATTTATTTATATCATACTAAGATGCAACACTAAGTGACCTATTTTCTCAAATTGTGAGAAAAACACAAATAACTATAGAAAAAGATAAATATTAGTAGACATAATTAGGTCAAAATCTCAGCTATTTGCAGCATATGGTTTCACCAGAAAAATTTAAAAAACAGCATATTTTGACCTAGCAGGTAAGATAACAATTTGAATTTTACTTAATGGTATACTTAAATGTGAACAAACATAAAACCTCAAAAGTTTGCCCAGGAGAGCCAGACCTTATCTCAGACATTATTTTAGACCATATTTCTATTTTAAGTTAGAAGCTGAAATAGCACCAGGAATAAATAACCTTTAACATAAGTATACTGCAACAGTTTTCTAAACACTACAACCTCTGTCATCTCATTTAATCCTCAGAACAACTCTATGATGTTCAATCAATTTGACCCATTTGAAAATTGAGTAAACAAATTGACATATGCCCCAAATGATGAAATAAGTAAGAATCATGGTGTGAACTTAAGAACTAGAACGTCAAACTTTAGCCTCAAATTACATTATCTACTGCATTCTCACTTCACGTATCTTTAAGGCTATTCCCAGACTGTTTCTGAATGATACTCTATTTCTTAGCAAATCTGATCCATTAGAATTTATGGTTGTGAAGTTTATGAAGAATGCTTTTTTATAGTGTCTTATTCTATTAGGGCTGCTATAACAAAATACCACAGACTGGGTGGCTTAAACAACAGAAATTTCTCACGGTTCTGGAGGCTAGAAGTCATTGTCAGGGTGCCAGTCTGATTAGGTTTGGGGAGGACCCTCCTCCAGATATCAGACTGCCAACTTCTATGTCCTCACGTGGTAGAAGAGGCAAGGGAGCTCTCTGGGACCTCTTTCATAAGACTGTTAATGTCATTCATGAGGGCTCTACTTTCATGACCTCATCACCTCCCAAAGGCTCCATTTCCTAATACCATAGACATTGAGCATTAAGATTTCAATATATGAATTTTAAGGAGACACAAACATTCAGACCACAGCATATAGTTTATCTGTAAATCTTCTTAGCAGGGGCTTTCAGACTACTCTCAGAAGAAGACCCTCTGGAACCTATCTGATGTCAGTTTTACTATCCTTTATGGAAATTCAGGGGTGTGCAGATAATCAATCAGTACTTCTCAAACCTTTTGGTTTCATGACCACTTTGTACTCTTAATAAGTACTGAAGACTCCAAACAGCTTTTGTTTCTATGAGTTAAATCTATGGCTATTTACTGTATTGGAAATTAAAAAATAAAACATTTAAAAATAGTTTAACTCATTTAAAAATAACAATAAGACTCATTACATATTAAGATAGTGTATTTTTATGAAAATGGTTAGTAAGAAGAGTGGCATTGATTTACAATTTTGCAAATATTTTTAATGACTGCTTAATAGACAACAAAATTCTCATATCTTATTCTGAATTCAAACTGTTTCATTACATTAAAATATAACTGTATTCTATGTGTTCAAAAGTTAAGGAGACATGGGAGATAAACAAAAATGACCTAAATCAAATGTCTAAAGATGAAAACTACAATGTGTGAGGTGAAAACACAGAACCATTGAAATTAATGGTATATTAGATTCTGCAGAAGAAAGTGTTAGTAACCTGAAGGCATAGCCATAGAAAAACTCCAAAATTAAACACAAAGAAAGTTTTTCTTTTAAAGTAATGAAGAGAAGAATGTCAGCAAGCCATGGGACAACTACAAGTGGTCTAATACACATGAAATTGGATTCCTCAAAGGAAAGGAGAGAGATAAAATAGAAAAAATATTTAAAGAAATAATGGCCAAAATTTCTCCATTTTTAAATGAAACCTATAAACCCACACATCTAAGAAGCTCAAGAAGTCCAAGCACAAGAAACATGAAAAAAGAAAAAGAAAAAAGGAAATGAATTAAAAACGGCAATGTTGACAGCAGGAGAGGCTGTGCTTGGGGCAAAAGGATAGAAGACAATTTTGTACATTCTGCTCAATTTTGCTATGAAACTGTTGGGGGTCCAGGGCAGGCCACAACAAATTATGCCTCAATGGTATATTGATTATTTTAATTACAGTTACTTCAGAAATGGCCAATTCAGGAGGGAAACTTTGACCCTCCTCTCTGTCTCCCTGAAAGCAGAAAATAAATCTCCCATGTGAAAGGTACCCTCTCTCTATGGGGGGTGGGGTCAGGGGTGAGGTGGTGGTAGAAAGATAAACCTTATTACCAGAGAGATCAGGAATTCAGGGCCAAGAAGCCTATATAAGCACACCTTGTTATGTCTTTACTAATTTACTACCCAAACCCAAACTTTGCTTATATTTCTAGTAACTAATCACCCAAACCTTAATTTCTTTGTCCTGTCAATTCTTCTCAAATTGTTTCTTTGTCTAAAAAGTATAAAAGCTGCCTGTTTTGGCAACTTCTTAGGTCCTATTTCTGAGACCTCTGTGTGCACAAATTAAACTTGTTTCTTTTTTTCCTGTTAATCTGTCTTGTGTCAATTTCCAGGCACAAGAACTCAAGAAGGGTAGAAGGGGAAACATTCTCCTCCCCAACAAACCTAAAAGTGGTCTAAAAGATAGGTTTAAAGAAAAAAAGATACGAGAACTAATAAGTATTTTAGTATGGTTGCAGGATATAAGATTAATATAAAAATGCATTTCTATATACTAGCAACAATCAAAATTGAAATAAAATACCATTTAAAATAGCATTAAATATATGAAATAGGGATAAATCTGACAGAAAATGTAGATTAGTACACTGAAAATTAGAAAATAGTACAAAAAGTAAAGACATAAATAAACAGACACACTGTGCTCATGGTTTAGAAGATTCAACACTGTTAAAAAGCAGTTTTCCTCAAATTGATACATAGATTTGGTATAATCCCAGTAAAAATCTCAGGAGATATTTTGTAAAAATCGACAAACTGATTCTAAATGACCTACAAGAGCCAAAATAACTGGAAAAAAAAAATTTGGAGGACTAACATTCCGTGATTTCAAGACTTGTTATAAGCTACAGTAATCAAGATTCTGTGTTTTAGCATTGAAAAACAGAAAAGTAGAAGAAAATACAGCCAGAAGTTGACCCACAAATATATGAACAAATTATTTTTGACAAAAGGGTAAAGGCAAGTCAGTGGAGAAATTGGTCTTTTATCATATGAATATACAATTATATCTCCACATGCAAAAAAATGAACTTTGATCAATAACTTATACCATACACAAAAATTAATTCAAAGTGGATCCTAGACCTCATCAAGATGAAAGACTTGTGGTCTTTGAAAGACACTTTAAGAAAATGATAAAGACAAGCCATAGACCAGGATAAAATACTTATAAAGCATGTGGCTGATAAAGTACTTGCATCCAGAATATAAGAATCCTCAAAGGTCAATAATAAGAAAACAAAAACAATTTTTAAATGGGCAAAATTATTTACACACTGTACCAAAGAAAATATGCATATGGCAAATAAGAACATGAAAAGGTGCTCAACAACATCCCCATCAGGGAAATGCAAATTAAAGCTACAACAAGATGCCACTGCCACTATCAGAATAGACAAAATGAAAAATACTGAGGTGAAGATGTGAAGAAAATGGAACTGTGTCATACATAGCTGGTGGGAATTGGCAGTTTGTTAAAAAGTCAAAATAACACCTACCACATAATACAACTATTCCACTCTTAAGTATTTCCCCAAGAGAAATGAAAGTGTATGATCACATATGATCATACAAAACTTGTACCCAAATGTTAATAGCCCAAATCTGAAAACCCAAATACCTTTCAATAGCTGAATAGATAAACAAATTGCAGAATATATACACAATGTAACACTACTCAGGAATAGGAAGGAATGAAGTACTGAAATACACTACAACATGGAGGAACCTCAGAATAATTATGTGGGATAAAAGAAGCAATACTGAGAGAGAGAGAGTTGGGGTGGGGAGGGGATGGCAGAGAGAATATATGAATGAGAATACTATAAACACACAAAGCAGATCAGTGGTTGCCTGGGGACAAAAGGGTAGGACAGGGAATGACAGGAGAAAAGGATTAAAAGAAGCGATGGGCATGTTTATTACCTTCACTGTAGGGATGATTTCACACATGTATACATGAGCCAAAACTTCACAAATTATCACTTTTTGTGTAAGTTATTATATGACAAATATTCCTCCATAGATCTGTTTTTAAAAAGTTAAGTGGATTTCCTAATGTAAACCCTTAAAATAAGCCATGTATTTGTTTCTCATCTTGGAAATATTTTTGACATAATTTTGAAAGGAAAATAGCAATTATTACGAACTAAAAGCCCTTCCACATGAAAGACCTTACAAATGTTTAAAAGAGTGTGACTTTTTGTTACCATGACTACTCAGTAGCTCCAGAAAATATTTTTGGTTAAAGTTTCTTTTCCATTATACATTTCTGCAAGATTTGATACTTTTGTTTATATCCTTACACATTTTATGCAGAAAAAAATGTTAAAGATCCATCAATGATTTAAAACAATAAATTTTTTAAAGTCCAATGATATAAAAGTCTCATTTATCCACTTGATGAATTCAGTACTAACTGTATAAATAATTATTTCAGTAAAAATAAAGAAATTATCTGTGCAGAAATTAGATTTAATATCTAAAATTTAACATTTTGATTCTTCGGATTTTATTTGCCTAAAGAGGAAATATATATTGGTTAGCTACCTCAGAATCACCCACAAAGGTTAAATATCTTTTAAAGCAGCAGTCCCCAACGTTTTTTGGCACCAGGGACCAGTTTCGTGGAAGACAATCTTTCCACGTGGCAGGGGTAGGTAATGGTTCAGGCAGTAATGCGAGCGATGGCTCAGGCGGATAATGCAAGCGATGGGGAATGATGGGGAGTGGCAGATGAAGCTTCACTCGCTCACCTGCTGCTCACCTCCTGTTCTGCAGCCCAGTTCCTAACAGACCACGGACCAGTACCAGTTTGCAGCCCCAGGGGTTGGGAACCCCTGTTTTAAAGGTAATATACCTTACAACTAAGAATAAACATATTAATTATTTTTATTTTATCAAAAATAGACAAAGGGCATCACCACTATGGCAGAAACAAAGTTAAACTGAATTATTTAGAGTTCAGCACTAACCTTATAAAAAGAGTAAAAATGTGCTTAAAAACTGACATTTTAATGTTTAAAATTTTATAGATGCAGTTGTAAAATCTGAGTTAAGATCAAATGTGTGGCATACATCTGGAGAGAATGAAAACCAACATGGAGAAGAACTGGTGCTACACAATCTTGATTCTTTTTTATTTTGTATTTGTTTTTTTGTTTAATTCTCAAACATGAGTCTGGTCTTAAATTAGTGTAACAGTAACATTGAAAATTGATTAATTCAGGTGCCAGTTCTGAAGTAGATTGACATTTGCAAGTTGACTTCCACACAGTTTAGCTCCTTACACAACCAGGACAAATCCATGTGGGAATCAGACAAAACTTACAAATGACATCTCATTCAGCGCTCCACCCTCTCAGTCCTCAAGTCCACTGGTGTCACTGAGATACAAAGCTGACCCATCTCACTGCTATCTCTTAAGTTAAGTGGGCTGAGGGACAACTAATTTACAGCTTGGTAGATAAGCATGTATGTTTTCAAACAAAATGGCTTTAAGATATCTGGGACTGTAAATCATCTTTAAGAGAAAAAAAGAATTTATTTTTTCTTTTCAGTGGACACATTACCACAAAACAGAGTAGACAACATGAGTTTTCTAGCCTCCACACAAAGCATATCCTATGTCTACATAAAAAGAGGTCATGCAGCCATCTAAAGACCTGAGCTGTGACTGCCATACAATAGACAACTGAGGTAAAAAATGTTCATACATATATACCCAATCACTGCGAAGATTTTTTTGTAGTAATCAGTTTTGCAAAACTGTATCTAGAAAGCCATATAACATTCTTTTTGTTTTTTATTGTTTTGTATTGCTTTTTATTGCTCTGATTGGAATACTCATTTCCCTGATAATTGCTTGTATTTATTTTATATGTGCATATGTGCATATTTTTCTCTGTGAAGTGTATGTTCAAATCTTTTGCTTATTTTTTTATTTATCTTTCTTCAGTTGGATGACAAATCCTTTGTCAAATATATATTTTGTGAATATTTTTGCCCAGCTTATGGCTCAAGTATTTACTTTTTAAATGGGGTTTTTGGATTACCAGAAGTTTCGATGAAATTTTATTATACAATTTATTTTTATGGCTTTGGTAATGTGACTGAGCTCAAATCATAAAGAATGTCTCTTATGTTTTAAGATGATTGTTAATGAAATAGAGAAAAGTAAATATATTTTTTAATATTTACTTGTATAGTTACTACTTCTGCTCTTCTCCATTTTTTCCTATGTATCAATTTACCATCTGGTATTGATTCTCCTCAGCCTGAAGAAATTCCTTTAACATTAATTAGAGTGCAGATATGCTCTTGAAATCCATTCAATTTTTTAATGAGAAAATATCTTTGTTTCATCTTCAAATTGAAGAACATTTTCACTGGATATAGAATTGAGGTTGATAGATTTTGATAGATTTTTTCTTTCTGTGCTTTAAAGATGTTGTTCTAGTGTCTGCTGTCCTCCTTCGTTTCTGATGAAAAATAATCAGTCACATTCTCCCTATACATAATGTGCTGCTTTTTCTCTAGCTACTTTCAATATCTTCTTTTTAACATTTGTTTTCAGGAGTCAGCCAATGATGTGCCTAGGTGTGGTATACCTTGTATGTATGCTGTTAGGGTCCCTGAACTTCTTGGATCTGAAAATCAATTATGTTCACAAAATTAGAGACTTTGGGTGCCAGTATATCTTCAAATACTTTTATGCCCCATTATTTCTTTCCTCTTTTTCTGAGATCACAAATCCACATACATTGGACCCTTAATATTGTTCCACAGTTCACTGAGACTCTCTTCTTTTTTTTAATCTTTTATTCCCTTTGCCCTTCAGATCAGATAATTCCTATTGATTTATCTTTACATTTATTGTCCATTTCTTCTGCATTCATCAGCTGCTCTTGGTCCCACCCAATAAATTTTTCATTTTGTATATCTATTTTCTAGCTCTAAATTTTCCATTTTAAAAACATAGTTTCTATTTCTCTACTATGATTCTCTATGACTTCATTCACTAGGACCATATCTTCCTTTAAACCCTTCTGTATATTCATAAATCCTGCTTTAAAAATCTTTTCAGCTGATTTCAACCCCTGGTTTATCTCAGAGTGAATTTATATTCACTTTTTTTTTTTTTAACATCTTTATTGGAGTATAATTGCTTTAAAATGGTGTGTTAGTTTCTGCTATGTAACAAAGTAAATCGGCTATACGTACACATATATCTCCATATCCCCTCCCTCTTGTATCTCCCTCCCAACCTCCCTTATCCCACCCCTCTGGGTGGTCACAAAGCACCGAGCTGATCTCCCTGTGCTATGTGGCTGCTTCCCACTAGCTATCTATTTTACATTTTGTAGTGTATATATATCCATGCCACTCTCTCACTTCGTGCCAGCTTAGCCTTCCCCCTCCTCGTGTCCTCAAGTCCATTCTCTACCTCTGTGGCTTTATTCCTGCCCTGCCCCTAGGTTCTTCAGAACCTTTTTTTTTAGATTCCATATATATGTGTTAGCATACGATATTTGTTTTTCTCTTTCTGACTTACTTCACTTTGTATGACAGTCTCTAGGTCCATCCACCTCACTACAAAAAACTCAATTCGTTTCTTTTTATGGCTAAGCAATATTCCATTGTATACATGTGCCATATCTTCTTTATCCATTCATTTGTTGATGGACACTTAGGTTGCTTCCAAGCCCTGGCTATTGTAAACAGAGCTGCAATGAACATCGTGGTACATGACTCTTTTTGAATTATGGTTTTCTCAGGGTATATGCCCAGTAGTGGCATTGCTGGGTCCTATGGTAGTCCTATTTTTAGTTTTCTAAGGAACCTCCATACTGTTCTCCATAGTGACTGTATCAATTTACATTCCCACCAACAGTGCAAGAGGGTTCCTTTTTCTACACACCCTCTCCAGCATTTACTGTTTGTAGATTTTTTGATGATGGCCATTCTGACTGGTGTGAGGTGATACCTCATTGTACTTTTCATATGCATTTCTCTACTTAGTGATGTTGAGCACCCTTTCATGTGTTTGTTGCCAATCTATATATCTTCTTTGGAGAAATGTCTATTTAGGTCTTCTGCCCATTTTTGGATTGGGTTGTTTCTTTTCTTGATATTGAGCTGCATGAGCTATTTATATATTTTGGAGATTAATCCTTTGTCCATCGATTTGTTTGCAAATATTTTCTCCCATTCTGAGGGTTGTCTTTTTGTCTTGTTTATAGTTTCTTTTGTTGTGCAAAAGCTTTTAAGTTTCATTAGGTCCCATTTGTTTCTTTTTGTTTTTACTTCCATTTCTCTAGGAAGTGGGTCAAAAAGGATCTTGCTGTGATTTATGTCATAGAGTGCTCTGCCTATGTTTTCCTCTAAGAGTTTTATAGTGTCTGGCCTTACATTTAGGTCTTTAATCCATTTTGAGGGTTTTTTTGTGTATAGTGTTAGGGAGTGTTCTAATTTCATTCTTTTACATGTAGCTGTCCCCTTTCCCAGCACCACTTACTGAAGAGGCTGTCTTTTCTCCCTTGTATATTCTTGCCTCCTTTATCAAAAATAAGGTGACCATATGTACGTGGGTTTATCTCCAGGCTTCCTATCCTGTCCCATTGATCTAAATTTCTGTTTTTGTGCCAGTACCATATTGCCTTGATTACTGTAGCTTTGTAGTATAGTCTGAAGTCCGGGAGCCTGATTCCTCCAGCTCCGTTTTTCATTCACAAGATTGCTCTGGCTACTTGGGGTCTTTTGTGTTTCCAGACAAATTGTGAAATTTTTTGTTCTAGTTCTGTGAAAAATGCCATTGGTAATTTGATAGGGATTGCATTGAATCTGTAGATTGCTTTGGGTAGTATAGTCATTTTCACAATATTGATTGTTCCAATCCCAAGAACATGATATATTTCTCCATCTGTTTGTATCATCTTTAATTTCTTTCATCAGTGTCTTACAGTTTTCAGCATACAGTTCTTTTGTCTCCTTAGGTAAGTTAATTCCTAGGTATTTTATTCTTTTTGTTGCAATGGTAAATGGAGTGTTTCCTTAATTTCTCTTTCAGGTTTTTCATCATCAGTGTATAGGAATGCAAGAGAGTTCTGTGAATTTATTTTGTATCCTGCTACTTTACCAATTCATTGATTAGCTCTAGTAGTTTTCTGGTAGCATCTTTAGGATTCTCTATGTATAGTATAATGTCATCTGCAAACAGTGACAGTTTTACTTCTTCTTTTCCGATTTGGATTCCTTTTATTTCTTTTATCTCTCTGATTGCTGTGGCTAAAACTTCCAAAACTATGTTGAATAACAGGGGTGAGAGAGGGCAACCTTGTCTTGATCCTGATCTTAGTGGAAATGGTTTCAGTTTTTCACCATTGAAAACGATATCAGCTGTGGGTTTGTCATATAGGGCCTTTATTATGTTGAGGTAAGTTCCCTCTCTGCCTACTTTCTGGAGGGTTTTTATGATAAAGGTGTGTTGAATTTTGTCAAAAGCTTTTTCTGCATCAATTGAGATCATCATATGGTTTTTCTCCTTCAAGTTGTTAATATGGTGTATCACATTGATTGGTTTGCATATATTGAGGAATCCTTGCATTCTTGGGATAAACCCCACTTGATCATGGTGTATGATCCTTTTAATGTGCTGCTGGATTCTGGTTGCTAGTATTTTGTTGAGGATTTTTGCATCTACGTCCATCAGTGACACTGGCCTGTAGTTTTCTTTTTTTGTGACAACTTTCTCTGGTTTTGGTATTAGGGTGATGGTGGCTTCGTAGAATGAGTTTGGGAGGGTTCCTCTCACTGTAATAATTTGGAAGAGTTTGAGAAGGATGGGTGTTAGCTCTTCTCTAAATGTTTTATAGAATTCGTCTGTGAAGCCATCTGGTCATGGGCTTTTGTTTGTTGGAAGATTTTTAATCACAGTTTCAATTTCAGTGCTTGTGATTGGTCTGTTCATATTTTCTATTTCTTCCTGGTTCAGTCTCGGAAGGTTGTGCTTTTCTAAGAATTTGGCCATTTCTTCCAGGTTGTCTATTTTATTGGAATATAGTTGCTTGTAGTAATCTCTCATGATCCTTTGTATTTCTGCAGTGACAGTTGTTACTTCTCCTTTTTCATTTCTAATTCTATTGATTTGAGTCTTCTCCCTTTTTTTCTTGATGAGTCTGGCTAATGGTTTATCAGTTCTGTTTATCTTCTCAAAGAACCAGGTTTTGGCTTTATTGATGTTTGCTATTGTTTCCTTCATTTCTTTTTCATTTATTTCTGATCTGATCTTTATGATTTCTTTCCTTCTGCTAATTTTGGGGTTTTTTTGTTCTTCTTTCTCAATTGCTTCAGGTGTAAGATTAGGTTGTTTACTTGAGATGTTTCTTGCTTCTTGAAGTAGGACTGTATTGCTATAAACTTCCCTCTTAGAACTGCTTTTGCTTCATCCCATAGGTTTTGGGCCATTGTGTTTTCATTGTCAATTGTTTCTAGGTATTTTGTGATTTCCACTTTGATTTCTTCAGTGATCTCTTGGATATTTAGTAGTGTATTGTTTAGCCTCTGTGTGTTTGTATTTTTTACAGATCTTTTTCCTTTAATTGATATCTAGTCTCATAGCATTGTGGTTGGAAAAGATACTTGATACAATTTCAATTTTGTTAAATTTACCAAGGCTTAATTTGTGACCCAGGATATGATCTATCCTGGAGAATTTCCATGAGCACTTGAGAAGAAAGTGTATTCTGTTGTTTTTGGATGGACTGTCCTCTAAATGTCAATTAAGTCCATCCTGTTTAGTGTATCATTTAAAGCTTGTGTTTCCTTATTTATTTTCATTGTGGATGATCTGTCCATTGGTGAAAGTGGAGTGTTAAAATCCCCTACTATGATTGTGTTACTGTCAATTTCCCCTTTTATGGTTGTTAGCATTTGCCTTATGTATAGAGGTGATCCTATGTTGGGTGCATAAATATTTACAATTGTCATATCTTCTTCTTGGATTGATCCTTTGATCATTATTTAGTGCCCTTCTTTGTCTCCTGTAATTGTCTTTATTTTAAAGTCTATATTGTCTGATATGAGAACTACTACTCCAGCTTTCTTTTGCTTTCCACTTTCATGGAATATCTTTTTTCATCCCCTCACTTTCAATCTGTATGTGTCCCTTGGGCTGAAGTAGATCTCTTCTGGAAAGCATATATATGGGTCTTGTTTTTGTATCCATTCAGCCAGTCTATGTCTTTTGGTTAGAGCATTTAATCTATTTTCATTTAAGGTAATTATTGTTATGTATGGTCTTATAACTATTTTCTTAATTGTTTTGGTATGTTATTGTATGTCTTTTCCTTCCCTTGTGTTTCCTGCCTAGAGAAGTTCCTTTAGCATTTGTTGTAAAGCTGGTTTCGTGGTGTGAATTCTCTTAGCTTTTGCTTGTCTCTAAAGGTTTAATTTCTCCATCAAATCTGAATGAGATCCTTGCCGGGTAGAGTAATCTTGGTTGTAGGTCTTTCCCTTTCATCATTTTAAATATGCCCTGCCACTCCCTTCTGCCTTGCAGAGTTTCTGCTGAAAGGTCAGTTGTTAGCCTTATGGGGATGCCTTGGTATGTTATTTGTTGCTTTTCCCTTGCTGTTTTTAATATTTTTTTCTTTGTAGTTAATTTTTGAAAATTTGATTAATATGTGTCTTGTCATGTTTCTCCTTGGATTTATCCTGTATGGGACTCTCTGTGCTTCCTGGACTTGATAACTATTTCCTTTCCCATATTAGGTAAGTTTTCACCTATAATCTCTTCAAATATTTTCTCAGTCCCTTTCTTTTTCTTTTCATCTTCTGGGACCCCTATAATTCGAATGTTGCTGTGTTTAATGTTGTACCAGAGGTCTCTGAGACTGTCCTCAATTCTTTTCATTCTTTTTACTTTATTCTGCTCTGCAGTAGTTATTTCCACTCTTTTATCTTCCAGGTCACTTATCCGTCCTTCTGCCTCAGTTATTCTGCTATTGATCCCTTCTAGAGAATTTTCAGTTTCATTTATTGTGTTGTTCATCACTGTTTGTTTGCTCTTTCGTTCTTCTAGGTCCTTGTTAAACGTTTCTTGTATTTTCTCCATTCTATTTCCAAGATTTTGGATGATCCTTACCCTCATTACTCTGAATTCTTTTTCAAGTAGACTGCCTATTTCCTCTTCATTTGTTTGGTCTGGTGGGTGTTTACCTTCCTCCTTCATATGCTGTGTATTTTTCTGTCTTCTCACTTTGCTCTACTTACCATGTTTGGGGTCTCCTTTTCGCTGGCTGCAGTTTCGTAGTTCCCATTGTTTTTGGTGTCTGCCCTCAGTGGCTAAGGTTGGTTCAGTGGGTTGTGTCGGCTTCCTGGTGGAGGGGACTGGTGCCTGTGTTCTGGTGGATGAGGTTGGATCTTGTCTTTCTGGTGGGCAGGACCGCATCTGGTGGTGTGTTTTGGGGTGTCTGTGAACTTATTATGATTTTAGGAAACCTCTCCGCTAATGGCTGGGGTTGTGCTCCTGTCTTGCTAGTTGTTTGGCATGGGGTGTCCAGTACTGGAGCTTGCTGGTTATTGAGTGGAGCTGGGTCTTAGTGTTGAGACAGAGATCCCTGGGAAAGCTCTCACCCATTGATATTACGTGGGGCTGGGATGTCTCCAATGGTCCAATGTTTTGAACTCGGCTCTCCCACCTCAGAGGCTCAGGCCTGACACCCGGCCGGAGCACCAAGACTTTGTCAGCCTCACAGCCCAGAAGAAAAGGGAGAAAAAAAAAAAAAAAAAGAAAGGAAGAAAGAAAAATAAAATAAAATAAAGTTATTTTAAAATATGTTATTAAAAATAAAAAAATTAAAAAGTAATGAAAGAAAGAAAGAAAGAAGGAAAGAAAGAAAGAAAGAAAGAAAGAAAGAAAGAAAGAAAGAAAGAAAGAAAGAAAGAAAGAAAGAGAAAGAAGAGAGCAACCAAACCAGAAAAACAAATCCACCAGGGATAACAAGTGCTAAAAACTATAAAAAAAAAAAAAAAAGAAAAAAAAAAATAGACAGACAGAACCCCAGGACAAATGGTTAAAGAAAAGCTATACAAACAAAATCACACAAAGAAGTATACACATATACATTCACAAAAAGAGAAAAAGAAAAAATATATATTTTTTTTTAAAAAAAGGAAGAGAGCAACCAAATCAGTAAACAAATCTACCAGTGATAATAAGCTGTGAATACTAAACAAAGATAAACATAAAACCAGAAGCCAATTAGATGCAGAATGCAAACCCCAAGTCTACAGTTGCTCCCAAAGTCCACCACCTCAATTTTGGGATGATTCATTGTCTATTCAGGTATTCCAGAAATGCAGGGTACATCAAGTTGATCATTGGGATTTAATCTCCTGCTCCTGAGGCTGCTGGGAGAAATTTCCCTTTCTCTTCTTTGTTCGCACAGCTCCTGGGGTTCAGCTTTGGATTTGGCCCTGCCTCTGCATGTAGGTCGCCTGAGGGCATCTGTTCTTTGCTCAGACAGGACGGAGTTAAAGTAGAAGCTGATTAGGGGGCTCTGGCTCACTCAGGCCAGGGGAAGGGAGGGGTAGGGAATGCGGGGCGAGCCAGCGGCGGCAGAGGCCAGAGTGACGTTGCAACAGCCTGAGGTGTGCCATGTGTTCTCCCAGGGAAGTTGTCCCTGGATCACGGGACCCTGAGAGTGGCAGGCTGCACAGGCTCCCGGGAGGGGAGGTGTGGATAGTGACATGTGCTTGCACACAGGATTCTTGGTGGCTGCAGCAGCAGCCTTAGCATTTCATGCCTGTCACTGGTGCCCACACTGATAGCCACGGCTCATGCCCATCTCTGGAGTTCATTTAGGTAGTGCTCTGAATCTCTTCTCCTCGCACACCCTGAAACAATGGTCTCTTACGCAGGTCCAAACTTCTTCCCGGACTCCCTCCCGGCTAGCTGTGGCGCACTGGCCCCCTTCAGGCTGTTTTCACACAGCCAACCCCAGTCCTCTCCCTGGGATCCAACCTCTGAAGCCCAAGCCTCAGCTCCCAGCCCCCACTCGTCCCGCCCTGGTGGGTGAGCAGACAAGCCTCTCAGGCTGGTGAGTGCTGGTCAGCACTGATCCTCTGTGTATGAATCTCTCTGCTTTGCCCTCTGCACCCCTGTTGCTGCACTCTCCTCCGTGGCTCCGAAGCTTCCCTTCTGCCCACACCCTGTCTCCACCAGTGAAGGGGCTTCCTAGCGTGTGGAAACTTTTCCTCCTTCACAGCTCCCTCCCCAAGGTGCAGGCCCCACCCCTCCTCTTTTGTCTTTGTTTTTTCTTTTGCCCTACCCAGGTACGTGGGGAGTTTCTTGCCTTTTGGGAAGTCTGAGGTCTTCTGCCAGCGTTCAGTAGGTGTTCTGTAGGAGTTGTTCCACATGTAGATGTATTTCTGATGTATTTGTGAGTGAATAAACAAACTGTGCTTTTTTAAAACACCCATAAAATGGAATATTATTTAGCAACAAATAGAGATGAGCTATCAAACCACAAAAAAAATGGAGGAATCTTAAATGCATAATTCTAAATGAAAAAAGCCAATCTGAAAAGGTAACATACTATATGTGTCTAACTATATGACATTCTGTAAAAGGCAAAACTATGGAGACAGTAAAAAAAGATCAGTGGTTGCCGATGGTTCAGGAAAAGGGAAGGAGGGATAAAAAGGTAGAGCACAGGAGATATTTTAGGTCAGTGAAACTATTCTGTATGATACTATAGTGGTGAATACATACATGTCACTATACATTTATCAAAACCCATAGAATGAACAACATAGAGTGAACCCTAATGTAAACTATAGACTTTAGTTAGTAATAACATATCTATGAATATTGGCTCTTCAATTGGAACAAATGCACCACAGTAATGTGAGATTAGTGGGGGAAATTGGAGATGGAGGAAGTAAGTAGATATATGGAACCCCTCTGTACTTTCCACTTAATTTTTTGGTAAACCTACAACTGTTAAGCAAAAGTCTATTAATTTTTTTTAAATAGAGAAAAAGAAATAAAGATATCATTATTATACCATAAAACACAGCTATAGGGACACAAGACAAATGTAAAACATAGATTTTGAAACTCTGGCTGGAAATAGATGGAAAAGAAATGCAAAGCAAACATGAACCAAAGGAAATATGGAATAGCCAAGTACATTTCAGATAAAATAAAACTACACTGTTACTAGAGTTAGGATGGCAATTTCATTATAATAAAACATTCACTTCACTAGGAATATGTAACATATATAATTCTAAATTATATGTGCATAATTTAAAAGCCCCCAAATATATAAAACAGAAGTTGAGAAAAATAAAAGGAGAAATGTGCAAATCAATAGTATTGAGAGAGATTGACACACCTCTTTCAGGTACTGATAGGTTAATTAGACAAAATTAATAGTTATAGAAATTTATAACAATAAAATTAGCTAATTTAATTTAATGACTTTCATTAGAATCTGCAGTCACCAATTAGAGTACACTCTTCTCAAGCACACACAGAATATTAACAAATATTTACCATATTCTAGGACAAAATATAAGTTTCAAGAAATTTAAAACATAGATCACCTTCACTGATCAGAATGCAATTAAATTACAAGTTTGTAAAAACAAAAAAACAAACAAAAACATACATTTTAAAAACACAGAGTTGAATAACTCTTCTGTCAGAAAATAAATAAATCATAATGGAAATTTTAAATTACTTAGAACTGAGTAAAAATAAAAACAATACTATAAATAATAACTTGTAGAATATAGTAAACTTAATATCTAAAAGGACAATTATAACCTTAAATGCTTATATTAGTCTTAAGTAAGTTTTAGTTAGGTGCTGTTGCATAAATTAATCCAAATAAATCTTTCTAATCTTCACAAGAAACCTTCCCAAATTATTTGGGAATTTAATTTACATTAAATTTTATAAAATAATATTAGTATGTCTTAATTTTTATCTATCATGAGATTTCTAAGAGTACATGCTAAACTTCTTTGTTACTGAAATTTTTCTTTTAAAATATTTGTGATATTGCCAAAAAGTATATTTCATATACTTATAAATAACTGGGAAAGAGATAATAGGCCTTCTAAACATATGCTTAATAGTACCAGAAAAAAAATGTTGTAACTTAAGCATTTATAAACAAGAAATTAATGTTTAAATAGATAAAATAAAAAGACTCAATATACAGATGGCTTTTCATGTGGAAAATTCAGCAGAAAACCAAGTAAATTAACAGAATCATTTCAGCCAAAACAACATATTAGCTTTAAATGTCTAGTTAAATCTGCTTTGAAAACTGCTACATCATCATAAAAGTTAAATTGTTGTTATATCTTAAAGTATTTATTACTGAGTTATCCAGAACTGTGACTTTTGTTTGTGTGTGAAATTTGGCTAGGTCTGAAAATAGAGTACATTTAGACACTTTAGAATTCCCAGCTAGATTCAGAAGAGTCAAATGGTGAATCTTTGTAGTGAATACTCTGAAACAATTTCTATATCACTACTGACATATTTATTATTTTTAAATATATCAACTTTTACAGAAGGTCTACTTCTATCCTTGATACTTGGTCACCAGATGCCAAACAAAATGGCATGTTCCTAAGATCATTGCTTCTCCTGGCATAGCTACAATAGGCATTATTTACATAGACTACAATTAAAATAGGACCCCTGGTTGGGGGGCAATATTGTGGCCCAACTAGTAAACAACTATGCAACAGCATTGCAAATATATTATTGATTCAAAATTATAAATAAATTTGAAGCACACAGATCTTAAACAAGATTTAAAATTATAGTTCCACCAAAGTCTAGATATCTTACACCCTACTCTGTCATTTCTATTGCTCCACTGGAAAACAGTTTTTATATTTCACATATTATTGTTCTCAATGCCTTTTGTTTTAAATTAACATTTCAAAATCTCTTAGAATCTACTATTTCAAGCGAAACAAAAATAGCACCATTTCAATACTACAACTCTAGGGCTACGGTATTTTAAATTACAAACTAATTGACATTTTCTTTCACAATCTCAAAGCATCAAATTTATATAAATAGATTTAATCATAAAACTTCAAGTACTGGTACCTAAAAATATCTCCTTCATATAATGCCTAAGAGTTGAATTAAGTAGAGAACTATAAACGTAATTTGTTAAATATGATACTGAAATTACAAAGATACAATTCCAAAAGATAGAGTCTAGCTGTCACCATACAATATTTTCAGTATGGAATCATTTTTCAATATTCAATTAAATGTATCTTTTAAAATAATTTGGTAGGTACATTTTAATACCAAAAATTTAGTTAAAGTGCTTATTTTCCATGTAGCTCTAGAAAAATATTTTCAAAATAGATTAAAGAAGAATTTTCCAAAAGTACCAAAGAACTTTTGAACAAAATATACTTCCCAAAATACACTTGAAGAGCTATATTTACGTCCAACTAACTAAAAAGAAAAATGTCAGTACAGGATATAAAAAGTATTGTAAAAAATAATATAGTAGCACCATAATTCTCTTTCATTTACAAGAATGATTGAACACATTTTCCACCAGAATGGCCATGATCTTCACTGAAAATGGCAAATTGCTTTATTTTATTCTGTCAAAGGGTTTTCTTTGAAATGGTGCTGTTTGGAAGCTTCTATCTCAATGACAGCTTGAGCAGGGACAAAGATATTTCTTTGTTCTAGACCAGAATGGTACATGAAAGCAGACCAGGAGACCAAAAAAAAAAAAATTACGATTTACCAAGTAGCCTCCAGTACCCTGAGACAGAGACAGAGAGACACAGCAAGAGCAGGGGAAGAAACTGCTAGAGCAAGGCAGAAACTAATGTTCTAAAGAGGAGGGATAAAATCCCCAACAGCAAAAGTCAGGTCCCAGGTGAACCGAAAACACCAAAGGTAATTACAAAACCATCAATCAAAACATTAAAAGGAAGAAAGTTTTTGATAACTATGTTCTAAAGGTTTGTCACGTGAGAGAATGAGTGAATTGCTCCAAGTTCGTATAACTATTATCTGTCTACCATTTATTGAGCCACTCCTATTTACTGAGCCACACTTTCCTACTGCAAAATGTCAGTATCTGCCCTCAGAGGACATCCTGTTGAGTAGCTAGAAGAACTATTTGTTTAGGCTCTTTGATGTGTTAGCTGTACAGACATTTACAAATTAACTATTCTCTCTGACTTATTGTGCCCCCCTCTGTTAAATGGGGATTCACTACTTGCCTTGTCACCGTTCATATCTATTTCATTAAGGCCATGCAGTCTATAACTTAACTTCTTCCTTTGGATTTTTAACATACAAGACACAACTTTATGTTTGGATGTGGAAATTATAAAAGTAGGAAAAATTCAAACAGCAATAACCTAAGTGTAATAGAAGCCTCTGAGCCTCATCTATAATAAATCACATTGGGGGCTAGAGGAAGAAGTAATTTAAAAGAATCCCATTGATCTACATAGATTAAGAAACAAATCTATATAAAACTCAGATTCTAATAATTAGAGAATTAGAGAGTATTTCTAATATTATCTAGCATATCTTGCCATTTAAGAGAGAAGAAAACTGAGATTTGGAATGGTAAAAGTGATTTTCTCAGAGACATAATGTGTTAGTGGTAGAGATGGAACTTGGATTCAGGAGGGTACCCACCCTTCCCAGAACTAATACAAGGCTCACTATGCCTAAACAGTTTATATAAATAATATAGATTATGCTGAATTCCTGCTTTTCTTCTGGGAGTCTGTCATTTTGGTACATGCCAGACAGAAGGCGCCTACATGACCATCCCCACCGAAAACGCTGGTTGCTGAGCTTCTAAGAAGTTTCATTGGTTGGCAACATTTTACATTTGTCACACTCATCGCTGGAGGAATCACTGCTTCTTGTGTGACTACGCTGGGAGAGAACTCTGGAAGCTTGTACCTGATTTCTCTCAGACATTGCCCCATGTGCCTTTTCCTTAGGCTGTAATAAATCATAGCCCTTTGCCTGACTACATCCTGAGTCTTCTGAGTCCTCCTAGCGAATCATCACACTTAGCAGTGATGTTGAGGTCCTCCTGACAAAGAGATATTTTTAAAAGAAATACAAAAATGCTTTACTTTTTTATGTACTAGCTCCCCCACCAACCAGTGGTACAGACTCCTTCAGACTCCTACCCCATGATGTTAGAAACCAGCTAGTGAATGGATGCAAATATTTCTCCATAAGCACATACGACAAATGAGAAAAAAATCCATGACGTATTTACTAAAAACCTAATGAAGAGGTACCTCTTAAAGGATTCTACTACAGTAAAAATTTTGTCAAAAATCAAGAAAGTGATCCTCAGAGTTTAAAAAGATACTTCACATTTTAACACAGAAATCTTTCTTATAATGTTAATCAAACACAAGAATAACATTAATAGAACCTTGAGATACTAAAAAAACTTCATGAGATATTACATGAGATGAAACCCCTGAAAGAAACAGTTAAATTTCCTACATTCACAATGGGAATATTTACAGTAGTCTAAAAATAATAAGTTTGCATTTTTTAAAAGTCAATACACAACGTTTATGTTGCTTGTAGGTCTATGATTCTATGTAGGTCAATGATTAAGAAAACTGAGTCTCTATCAGGGGATAAAAAGGCCAAAACAAAATGTAATTTGTAACATGTTTTGAACATCATTATTATTATCTTAACAAATATAAAAATATATGGCTTCAAAGGTTGTTTTTATAATGTAATTACAGATTGTTATAGAATCAAAATATATTTCTGTAAAAATGCACTATAAATTTTATAATCCATAAAAATTATTCAATTTATGGATCTTTGCTTTTTGAAAACACATACTTTAAAAAAGGGAGCTTCACAAATATCACACTCTCTTAATGTCTCTCTTTTATTTCTTGTTTTTTTTTTCTTTTGGCCGCACCATGCAGCATGCGGGATCTTAGTTCCCCAACCAGGGATTGAACCCATGTTCCTGCAGTGGAACCGTGGAGTCTTAACTACTGGATCACCAGGGAAGTCCCTCTCTTTTATTTCTTGAGAAAAAAATTATACAGTTCTACAGTGATTTCTTATAAATTAAGAAAGACAACTTTCAGATATGAAAGCCGGATCAATATTTTCTAAAATTGCTGCTGCTTCTTTTATTTTTAACCAAGGGAATGCATTCTTTTTTACTTAAGAGACAAGACAATATTTTTTATAATGAAAAGGAGCAAGCCAAAACAAGAATGTTATCTATTTTTCTAATTATATTAAATATTCAAATAGGAAATGTTAATACTAAACTGTAAGTAAGAAGAACACAATTGTGATACATACTTGCCAACAATGTTAGAAAATTCAGGATCAGTCTCCTAAAATATTCAGAATCTTTTTTTGTAAAAGGATAAAACATAACAGCAGTGAGAAAACTCACGCAGGTGGTCAATCATTCCACTTTGTTCTGTGGGACCTTTAACCTCAATTGCAAAAGAGATTCCTTTTCCTGACGTCTGAACTGAAATTGCAATTCCACACAGAATGCAAGCACCTATCACCTTAAATTTGTATTATATTAAGAGGAAAACTTATTTAACTACAATTGCCTGATGACAGAGAAGTTAAACTATCCAAAATGAAAGTGTGATATAAAAAAGACAGAGAAAAAAGTTATGTAAAGAGTCTAGGAACCTGCAGGAACTCTCTCTGGTTCCTTTTATGACTCTTGAGCTTCTTCATCCATCATCAAAGGCAATCCCTCCCTCAAGAAACCTCCTATTCGACAATACTAATTATAGTATTCAATCACAGTGTAGCTCTTCTTTTTAAAGAAAGGCAGTATGCTTACTGGTTAAGATAACAAGCTTTGAAGCCATAGATACTTAACTTTAAATCTTGTCTCTAAGTCTCAGTTTCTTTATCTGTAAAACAGGATAATCATTGTAGTTTCTATAACATAGGTCAGGGGTCCCCAACCCCCAGTCTGCAGACCAGTAGTGGTCCGTGGCCTGCTAGGAGCTAGGCCGCACAGCAGGAGGTGAGCGGCAGGTGAGCGAGCAAAGCTTCATGGGTCGCTCCCCATCGCTCCCCCATCGCTCACATTACTTCCTGAACCATCCCCCCCACCTGGCCCCATCCATGGAAAAACTGTCTTCCACGAAACTGCTCCCTGGTGCCAAAAAGGTTGGGGATTGCTGTCATAGGTGATGTTTAAATAGATAATGCTTATAAAACACTTAGCTGGACCATAGTAAACCCTGTGCCTGTAGTTAGCTGATAACACTCTCATGACAGCAATTGTTAGAGTATTAAAGAGTAGCCCAGAATAAATTCTATCTGGACCAAAGGGTCTTATACCTCTATATCTATATCTATATCTATATCCATATCTATATATTTATGTATAGATATATGAAATAAACCATTACAGTATTGAAAGGAATATATATATAAATATTATATATTTACACACATACATACACATACTTTGGGAAGGTGAGGCTTCTCTAAGCATGATACCAAAAGCAAATAACATAAAGGAAAATATTGATAGCTATGACTACACAAAACCAAATTTTTAATTACGAAAAACACCATGAATATAGGAGTATATATCGGTACAACCTTTTTGGAGAAAATGCAACAATACTTTAATTACCCTTAAAAATGTACATATACTTTAATTTCTCAATACTGCTTCTAGGAAGTTTTTCTAACTGAACAATAAAAAATGTGCTCACAGATCTGCTGAAAAGGAGTTTAGCAGTGTTTTAATTAAAAGGTAGAACGAGAGAGAGAAAGAAGGAAGGAAGGAAGGAAGGAAGGAAGGGAGGAAGAGAGGGAGGGAGGAGGGAAGGAATGCTTCAGTGCTCAACAACAGATTAAATAAGTAATTGTGATAGTTTATTCTATAGTATATGTATCAGATTACAGCCATTAAATTATATTATAGAATAATATTTAATAATATTGAAAGATATTCAAAAAATATTAACTAAAAGAGAAAACCATGAAAGACATGATACCTTTTTATTTGTGGATAGAGAGGCTAAATAAGCATAATGAGTGGCAAAGACTGGGTGATTTCTCTGTATTTTTCTGTTTTCTGGAGAAAATAGAAATATTTTTAAAGATATATATAAAATATGTAAAATATAATGTGGTAGTTATAATTGTAAAATTTCACGAACTATGTCAGTTCAGATTATTTTAAGGCACAGAGATTTTTACTTTGCATGTAAAATATAATAGCATGGAGAACACGATTAGCTAAATTAAGATGAACAAATTTAGCAGCTTTCATTGCACTTAAGGACAGAGAATTGCCTAACATTCATCTGAGGACAACACCTTCAAATGTAAAACAAAAAATCACCCATTACTAAAAAGAACATACCTGGAAAGCCCAGAATGCTTGTTTCCTGACTTAATCATGAGAAATGGAAAATGACTAATTCCAAACCACATACACTCAAATTTCTCAGGAATAGATGAAAGCAAAGGAAGAATTTATCTTTTTCTTAATGTGCTACTTAAAGTAGTATGGAGCTAAGTGTTCTAGATGAAGATAAATACATCAAATTCAAGGATATTATTAAAACTCATTAAACCTAATTCCCACCTAAACATAAGTGGAATGAATTAAGACACAGAACTAAGTTTTCCATTTTCTAAACTTAATGAATACGTATTTCCATTAAGCATCAATAGGCAGTTATATTATCTTGCTTAATTATTTTTTCTTATCATAAATTTTGGCACATTGTAGAGTGCACTCATTACAGTCCATAATCCCTTGAAGAAAAAAATGCAGTTTTTCATAGCTTTAGATTCTAAAAAAAGTATAGTCACCTCCAGTTTTCTTCCACATAAACTATTACACCTTTTGGGAGTTTCTTTGACCAAAGATATAATCTAGATTTGTTTTATTTTGTTTTCTTCTACATCACACTTGACTTGGGTTTCCAATTATTAAAACATACAGCACCTTCCATTGTGATCATTGACATATGGCACCTTCCACTGTGATCATTTAAACGCATTTTTGTCTCTCCACACAAACACACACAAGTTTTAACCTCTATAAAGGCAAGAAACTTGCCTTGTTTATTTTTGTACTTCTAACAACATCTACTCTAAACATAATACTTATTCACTAAGTGCTGAATAAAATAGAATTTGGGAAACTCATGTAAAACCTGTACTTGGAGACACAACATTCTGCTATTTATTAAAAGCATCACCTTCAGCAAAACACAACTTCTCAGGACATCAGGCGCATCATCTGTAACATACAGATGGTAGCTACCCACTCGGTGCCCACATGTGTCTCAGTAAGTTAAAGCTTGTGAAGACGCTAGGGGGTTGCAAATCACTGTGTAATATATCCAGTGCTAACAGCTCCTTACATTATTGATTTTTAGTAAAAACTAACACCTGATTCCACTAGAAAACTTTTCATCTATCTACTTATCTATCTATCTAAAACTTTTAAGCCAAATAAATGTTTGTCATCCAGAATGTGAAGTTACTAATTATTAATAAGAAATTGATATTTTACAGTACAAAGAGCAGAGACTCTGAAGTTACAATATTAGGCTCACATTTTTACTTCATTTACTAGCCACATTAGTTAACCTCATATGTAAGCTACATATAGGACATGCTAAGAATAATAATAAGATGCCTCACAGAGCTTTAGGAAAGATTAAATATGTTGTATACGAAAGTGCTCCACCAACCAGAAGGCATTATACAAAATTTGGCATTATCATTAACTTTTACATGTAAATTACTGCAAATTATCACTAATCCTAATAGCCTTCACTAATATACTGACTACTGTGTGCAAGGCTTTGAAATGTTTTATTTATATTTTTGTTAACCTTCAAAACAACTGTAAAAGATGAATATTACTGTTCTCATTTTAATAGGAGAAAACTAAGGCTCAAAACCCTTAAGGAACTTATCCAAGTACACCTAATGTAGCAGTGGCAGAATCTGAACCAAGGACCATGGATGTCAAAGCCTATGTTTTTTTCCACCACGTCAGACTTTCAAAATAGAGTTCAGGCATCTCTCCCATTGAATGTCAGTATTACAGCTCCTAAAAATCAGACATAAAAAGCTAACCTTTTTTCCTGTTGCACTGAATGGGAAATATTAGTATTTGTTATACATTAACCCCAATATGGTAAGTTTCATAAAACACATTAAAACTCTAAGTGGGGACTTCCCTGGTGGTGCATTGGTTAAGAATCCGCCTGCCAATGCAGGGGACATGGGTTTGATCCCTGGTCTGGGAAGATCTCACATGCTGCGGAGCAACTAAGCCCATGCGCCAAAACTACTGAGCCTGCGCTCTAGAGCCCACGCTCTAGAGCCCGCACGCCACAACTACTGAAGCCCGCGTGCCTAGAGCCCATGCTCCGCAAAAAGAGAAGCTACTGCAATGAGAAGCCCGTGCACCGCAATGAAGACCCAACACAGCTAAAAATAAATAAATAAAATAAATAAATTTATAAAAATAAAATAAAACTCTTAAGTGGCAGACTATTATATTAGGATATAAACTGCTGAAGACATTGCTTCATGATCATCAAGTGATTAATACAGTAGTTAGCAGATGGTTGATTTGGATGCAGCAGCGTGGCTTCCAGCATCAGCCATACTCAAGTGCATCACTAATGCTATATGCAACGTTTTCTGCAGAGGCTACACCTGATCCTGACACTCTAACAACTATATCCAGTCTCTACTCAAACATTATTTTTTTTTTAAAATCATACATTGAATTTAGATAAATCAATATAATTTTTTCCTATATAAACGTTGGCTGAAAAACATATTTAAGGACTATGTAAAAGTCCACAACATCTGGGAATACATGAGCCACACACTAACCATACATTAACCTGGGAGATGTTTTATAAGGAGCTCCTTATATGTCAGACATCAGTACAAAAAGTTGGTGTCATTAAATAATGCACCAAAAGAAAACTGAATGAACTTATTTCTGTTTAAAGTCAAGGGCAGACCGAAAACATTTAAGACTGACTTTTTGTCGATAATGAAAAACATAGTGTATGTAATGTGTAAAACACACATATGCTACAGAATCCTTTATTATTCAAGTCATGGTTCTTATAGGCAATCCAAAGCTAATGGATAAAAATATGGAGAACTAAACAACATTTATTTTATCACATACATTTTATGATTTTTTAAATTCCTGTAAAGTATGTATTGGATTATCTGCTTATTTAAGGGGAAAAAAGTGAATGTCTCAGAAAGAGGAACAAAACAGTAAAATTTCCTTTTTGAACAAAATATTCAATTGGATACATTGTAAGCATACTGTAAATACTTCTTATACCTCACAATTAAAGACTTAGTTGAATCTCTGCCTTTATCCCAGGTAACAGAGATCAATGGTCCAAAAGATAAAGACTTTCAGTGTTTCAACTGTCTTCTTAACATAAACTAAATTTTGTTTAAATTATCCTTTTTCCTTTTTCTTCCAAAAAAAAAAAAGAAAAAGAAAAACTGTCTACTTAACAAAGGGGAAAAGTATTTTAGCCAACAGAAAACACGTTAGTGGCTATCATTTAACCCTTTAACTATGTTGCAGGATGAGACCATTAGAAAACTTTTTTTTTCATTGATCATATAAACACACTAAACCTTGGGGGCAGGATCAGAACTTTGAGAAGAACACTAAGTGGGAACATAGAGTCACATCTAGGATTTGGGGACAGGAGGAACCAAAGTGTGTGACAATTCTGAGGCAGATGGGAAGCTGTAACTAAGAAAGCCATCCCCCCAGGTAATGAGGCCACTTACTCCATCAGCCTCATTTCAGTGGATGAAAATGTAAAGTTGTCTAAGTCAAACCTAAAATAGTGAAGTTAAAAGCATCCTTCCAAAATCGTAAATTAACAAACATGATAGTTATGAACTCAGTTAGACGAAACATAAATTCTTTAACCTATTAGGGGAGGTGTCAAAATGAGAAAAATCTGTGTCATTTAATTTGCCATATTTCATAAATGAAGCTGTGCTGAAGATGTTCCTTGACTCTGACTTTAAGCACTATTTTTACATTGCTGCTTAATAGTAGCAATCTGCCCAAATTTCATTCTATTCGTATACAATACCAGTCCATATGTTTTATAATTCCATTTTTAATAGAGTGAGCAAAGTTTTAGCTCTTGGATGCTTAATGAATATTTGCACAGTGATTATAGAAAAAAAAATACACATTGCAATCTCTCTTGAATATTCAAGAACACATTATCTACTGCCCACCCTTACAAATTAATTATTTAATTTGGCCAAATTATCTATGCTTTGAAATTTTAAAAAACATATGTTTTAAAATATTCATTTAAAAAAATTCTGTCATTAAAATTGTATCCACAGAACTGATAATGCCGCTTACATAATTTCTATTCTAGAATTCAGTATACCTGAAATTCATAAAAGTCTAAGTACAGTCAGCCCTCTGTATCTGTGGGATGCCCATGAATAGGGAGAGCTAAGGTAGTATGCCATTTTATATAAAGGACTTGAGCTTCTGTGGATTTTGGTATCCACAAAGGGTTCTGGATCCCGAGGATACCGAGGGACAACTGTAATATCTAGATCTCACCCATTTCATTCCACTTCAACATCAAACGTGTGTTAATTCTTAATACCTAAAGATTTTTATAGATAGTGCAAAGGGAACCCAGGTGTTTAAAATCACTGCAATTAGTAAATAAATTACATGAAATGACTGTTTACCTAGAAAAATGTCTAAAAGCTAGGCTAGTATTAATTATAGGTAATCAGGATGATTTTTTTCCCCTTAGGTTTTATTCATTTAATCCAGTTACACACATTTAACTTTTTTCATATGTAACTTTTGTCACTAGGAAACCTTTAATAGATTTTTACAAAATATTTCAGAAACCAGTTCCAATTTGTGTATGAATCATACATAGAATTGCACTGTAAATAAAAATGCACAATAAATTTAAAATGTACATTAGTGACTTAAATAAATCATATTTATGACAATCCAATGATGAGTGTTTAAGGTATAAAATATGAGAGAATGGAGTTAGGAAAAAGAAGAAAATGGGCAATAAAGATAACAGGAATCAGCACATTTTCCTAAGTTAGAAAATTCTTAATAACAATCCAGTGCGATAAAGAGCCCAATTCTGTCCCATTAGTACTATCCCCAGATGGTTACATGAAGGCAAGGAAGAGCCAAAGGACGCTTAGCCTCACTTATTCTCAATAGCACAGAGACTAGAAAGAGTTTTTCTGTTCTCCTTCGAGTGTTTTTAAGGCTACATACTTTCTTTATTATTAACGTAATATGTAGTTATTTTAGGAAATTTGGAAATTACAGAATAGCATCAGTGAGAAAATTTAAATTGCCTGTAATTCCAGAAGCTAGAGACAAATACTATTGCAGCTTGGTATATTTTCCTCCAGTCTTTTTTCTATGCAAATGTACATGAATTTCAACCTACTTTGCACTGCACAGTGAGTACAGTTTGGCATTCTGCTTTTTCACTTAACACACCAGACATTTCTGTATTATAAATACCCTTTAAAAACACCATGTTTCAGAGCTACATAATACTCCATCACATGGCTTTAATGGCCATAATTTATTTAAAAGTCCTGCCTTTGTAGGAATTTTGTTTTTTTCTAATTTTAAGTTTGCATATTTAATAATGAACATCATAATAATATTTAATAATGAACATCATAATTTTGAATATTTATCTGTAGTTTTATCTACACCTCTGCTTTCCTTCTGTGAGATTTCTAAAATTAGATGTCTAGGTCAGAGGTATCGATTTTTTAAAGGCTATTAATGTATATTACCAAATTCTTCTCTCAAAAGATTGTACATATTTTTATTCAATTCTGCCGTGTATGAAGGTGGTTCCATTTCCACTCCTGGCTTTATGCTTCAAGAATGTGGTAATATCAGCAAAGTACAAACTGGTGAAGCATTTTAATTCCTTTATAATTTACTAGTCCAACATTCAGTTTAAATGCTATGAACTGAAAGGCTTCAAGAGGGCATTTCAAAATGTATTTACACTTACGTGAAGCTGCCTTTATTCTGCAGTTTAAAGAGCTGTGATTATCTTCACAAAATTTTACCATAATGCCACTTGACTCAGAGGTGTAGCTCCAGAAGAGAAAAAATAAAATTAGACAATGATGTCTTAGAAAGAGGACAAGATTTTGATTAACATAGACCTAATGAGATATGTAACTTTAGAAAACTATTTAACCCCATTTGACTCTGTTTCTTCAACAGTAAAGTGGGAGAAATATCTACTTTTCTGGATCATAAAATTTGATGATAAATATATATATATATATATATATATATATATATATATATACACATACATATATCTCATCAGTTATTGAAAATGAAAAGGTTTGCTCATCACCCTTCCATAGTGAAGCTCACAGAAACCAAATCCCACCTAAGCATATATTTAGCACCTTTTAGTGTTTAATTCTTAAAATAGATGTTTAAGGATTATTAAATATGTAAAGAATGCTTCCCACGCAAAAACAAACAGCAAAAAAAGAGAACCAGGAGGAAACAGACTATGCAGAGTGAGAAATACTTCAGCAAAATAAAATTAATATAGTGTACCATAAAACTAGAACAGGATATCACAAACTAGGAACAATCACAGAATAAAGAGTTCCTAAAACTTAGGAATATAATAATAAAAGACAAAATCTAGGAAACCACAAGAGACAAAAAGAAATGGAAAGTTAACAGGGGTAAAGTCAGAGAATTAATCCAGGATAGCCAGCATTTCTTTTCAATAGGAGTTGCCAAAATAAAGAGGAAAGAAAATCCCAATAATATAGCAATACCAATAAGAAAATTACCAAGCTGAAAATTCAGTTTGAAAAGGCACACAGATGCTCACTAAAGAGATCAAAAATTTCCTAAGAAAAGAAGCACCTACCATTAGAATGGCCTCTGACTTCTCAACAGAAAGACTATAAGAAAGTAGAGGCTTCAGACTTCTGAGAGGAAGCAGCCTGTGATCACCCAAACTATCAATCAAGCAGGAGGGCAGAATAAAGACACATCTAGCTTGTAAGGAGACAGAAGACTTTCCCAGGCACCCTTTCTTAGAAAGCGGTTGGAGGCAGAAATTAAATGTAGGTACCAAAGGGTCCTAATACAAAAAGTGGGAAAGAAACACTCCAGAATGACAGTTGTACTAGGCCTAGAAACAAAAGCCACAACTGATGCAGGAGGATGAACGGGTACAACAGGAATATCTCCAGGCCAAAACCAGAAAAAGTTTAATGTAGCCAATCGTTTATGAGTTTCATCTGAATCTGTTCCCTTCTTTATTCCTAACCTTCTCTCTCTCATCAAGCTCAAGAGGAGTTTATTTTGTTGGTATTTCAGAACACTCTCTCCTTTCTTTTAGATTCTTTGGTTTTTCTTGTATCCTAAGCTGAGGACTAAATTCTTTCTCGGGGCCTCTATTTGTCTTTAATAATGAAGCCATTCAAGGCCACACTTTTCTGAGAACAACAACAATAAAAAATCATTTTAAAATGTTACTGATGGCCATTTAATAGGTCTTTTATAGAATATTTGGGAACAAATAGTAACAGATATACAGAAAACTAAGCAAACAAAAAAGGAAAGTGTTAATGCTTAAAAATATATGAGAAAGGAAAAAATTCATAATATAAGTCTTGGTTCAAAGTAAGTGATATTCACTTATTATTACAAATGTGAAAACAATTTAATGAACAATTGTGATATAACCGTAATTTTTTTAAAAAGGGAGGATAGGGCTTCCCTGGTGGCGCAGTGGTTGAGAATCTGCCTGCCAATGCAGGGGACACGGGTTCGAGCCCTGGTCTGGGAAGATCCCACATGCCGCGGAGCAACTGGGTCCGTGAGCCACAACTACTGAGCCTGCGCGTCTGGAGCCTGTGCTCCACAACAAGAGAGGCCGCGATAGTGAGAGGCCCGCGCACCGCGATGAAGAGTGGCCCCCACTTGCCACAACTAGAGGAAGCCCTCGCACAGAAACGAAGACCCAACACAGCCCAAAAAAAAAAAAAAAAAAAAGGGAGGATATTTTGGACGGCTGGGTGTGAGATCTTAGAAAAATTAATTCTCAACCAACAAAACAAGAAGTCAATAGATAGTATCAAGTATCTATAAATCAAGAAATAACTACTTAAGCATAGAGCTATCAGAAGAAAAAAATAGAAGAGTTGAAAATCACTGTCTCAGGAGCCGCCTGGAAAGAAACATTAGCAAGGTGCTACTTTTAAATTTTAAGCCTATATGAGGTTTAAACTATTATACTTATATAAAATGATGATTAATTTATTTAAATAACTTAATAAAAAGCACCCTAAATGTTTGTTCTTTTAGAAGGGAAAGTGAGAGAGGACAGAGAAAAAGGGTGAGAGAGGTAGAAGGAGAAGGAAAGAATGAAGCATCAGTAAAAGAGAAACTATATAGAGAGAGCAGACTACAAAACATCTTAGAAAGTAGCTTTCTTAAAATGTTTTTCATTAAATGTAAAAGAAGTAATCAAAGTAATTTAACCTGATTGCTAATTACTAACTCCGGAATGTGTTAATTGTTGTACCACATTTGTAACTAAGAAATAAGTATCAGGAAAATATGGCTTAATTACTGACACTGTATTTCTTCATTCACTCCCCCATCAGCACACTAATTCAGCCTACTCCTCTTGTGCCTAGATGTCCACAACTCCCTCCCACCAACCATCCTGCTCTAGTCCCAGCTCAGGATCATTTCACAGAAGACCCTATCTTCATAATGGCATCCCAGCTCAAGAACTTAGCGCAGTCCACTGCCTCGGTGTAAAGCACTCTGCCTGGCTTTGAAGGCCCTGCCTCTACCTCTCCTCACATCCAATAAGTTCCCAGGACACATCCTCTGTGCCAGTCACTAATGCCTACTTCTCGTACTGCCATTCTCCCTGATGTTAACTGCTAAACCACTGCCTTTATGGGTCATGCTGCTTGGTCACCCCCCTCCCCCCAAACAAAAAGTGTCTATTTACCTCTCTCATCTACCCAAATTCTCATGTGTCACAGTCTACCTCAAACCACAGTGCCTCTAAATTGCCTTCTCTGAGATGTCCCCAGCACACAGATTTAGGCCTTTTCTAATGACTCTTACAAATACTGCCTTCACCTCATAATTAGCACCTATTTAAATATGCTCCTATTCTCTATTTCTGTATTATATTTTCACTGCCTATTTTGTTTTCCTATAATTGTAAACAGTTCTGTATCAGGAAACATACTGAACTCCTCTATACTCTATAATAATTAAAATCATAAATGGAACCTAGTAATGCTTTTTGATTGTTTAAAAATACGTATTTTACAGCATCCAGTGCATTTTCGCACACATGCCACATACTTAGGATATGTTGAATGGCTGATTGATTAACCCACTTTAAATGTACTAAATAAACACATTGCATTTTTACAGCTGTCAAATCCCTTGACTATTAACCTTTGTTATTTAACCATCGCCTTTCATCTTTCTGGGCTGAATCTGTGCTTTAGCTGTATCATCACACATTTCAATTTTTTAATTTAGAAAAAAGATAAATCAGTATGTAAAAATTTTACAAAAGATGATTCAGATATATGGTGATCAAAAATAATCTGTTACCAGAATTCATCTATAAATTGTCTTTATAATAGGTATCTTACTTCATTCCCAATTAAAATTAAATGGCTTTAAAATTAAATGGAATGTGGAATATGGCATGATAGGCATTGAGAGGAAAGAGCTTCTGAAAAGTTTTCTTTGAAATTCATGTTACCCAAATGTTAATATTTTAGGAATAAACATCCAGTAAGAGTTTGGAGGTAAAGAAGAGTGATACGGTAAGAGAAAGAAATGTGAGAAAAGCTTTGGTTCTCCTGTGTGCAAAATCTTACTTCTAGTAAAAGGACTATGTGTCCCACCCAAAACTGTATTATTCCAGTTTTGAGGGATGTTTTGATTCTCCCCCTCCATCTTCATAAGGCAAAAAGTACATAAATGGGCTGCAGCTACAAAGAGAAAAAATTCTATCAAATTTTTCTATAGAAAATTTCAAAATACCTATCATTTAGAAAACCCACGTGTAAAGTCCCTAGTCTCCAGACAACAGGTTGGCATAAGCCACACGATATTGCTGGGAAAAGGCTATGTCCTAATATAAAAGAACTGTTTTTGTCTTAGTTCCTGGAAATTTGCAGAGCTATGTTAAAGAAAAAGAGAAGCCAAATTGGGCATGTTAGCATGAACAGACATCCAATAAACAGCAACAGAATGGAGGAAATTTACACCCCTTTGTTCAGACAATTAAAAACAATTAACGTTTTTCTCATCAACAAGCCAGCTTCAAATGCCGTGTGCAAAATTCACAAGCAGTCGTCCTGCCAGTAGTATACTTGACTCCTTAGTCTTTATAGAAAACTGTTTTTTGTCTCACTTGCTCTGCAAGTTTTTTAACAATTGCCTTTGGTAACTTAAGGAGAGAATTTGGCACAGAGAATTTGTTAAAATGCACATGAAAGCTGCCTGCCAAGGTAATAGTACAGAACAGGTGCTGGTAATAGTACAGAACAGGTGCTATCCAAGTCAGAAGGTGGACGCAAAAGAAGGAAACCAACAGACGGAATAAGCACAGGAAGTGACCCCGAAACAAGGCAGCTGGCGCCTCATACTGTTCCCACCACCTGGCCCAGCCAGAGCCGGCCCTCTGCCAATTGTCCGGCCAGCAGTTGTGTATTTACACATCCCAATGGCAGGCCTGGCCACATCGTCTGCCTTTCTTTCTTTTTTAAAAAATTTTTTCTCTTACTAGACGAAAGCCTGTTTTGCGAACTTTTGATTCACTTTTTTACTCTAAATATATAAAGGAGTTAGTGGTGTTTCTGATTTGTTTGAGCTCTTGTTACAATAAAGAAAATAATCATTTTTGTCTTATTTGTTAGAAATCCCCTTTTGCCGTTAAAGGTGTTATTGAAGGATTTGGGGCTGATTTCTTTGGGCACTTTCTTACTTTAAAGGAAGTAATCAGGTTTTCATTTTACTTATTAGAAATTCATACTTGCTGTTAAAGACAGAGGGTCA
Source organism: Eschrichtius robustus (assembly GCF_028021215.1). Classification (NCBI taxonomy): domain Eukaryota; kingdom Metazoa; phylum Chordata; class Mammalia; order Artiodactyla; family Eschrichtiidae; genus Eschrichtius; species Eschrichtius robustus. The sequence goes on along the minus strand of NC_090829.1, from coordinate 54,258,869 downwards.
TGTTTTTGCTAAAGTCGTTTAGCAGTATGAGGACATTTAGAATGCCTCTATGGTTCAACTTTAATCTCTTCATTAGTATTATTTCACCTGGACCAGCTGTAACCTAGAGGCAGGGCTGTTAAACTGAGATCAGATACCAAGAGTTAGTTTAGATCAAGTGTTGACTTTGATGTGGGGAAGCAAATTCCTACACTAAATGTTCCTAAAGTGAAGTCCTTAGTACTCAGTATGACTGTGTGTTATAGAACCCTAAGTAGTCAATTAGTAGGAGAGGAAACAAATATTTTTTTCCTCTACTCATTTTAGGTTCATTGGCTAGGTCCCTGTAAATTAGACTGACAAAAGACAGATTAACAAAAGAAAAACAAATTCATTTACATGTGCATTGAGCATACACAAGGGAGAACTCAGAGATGAATACCTCAAAGGGATGGTTGGAATTTGGGGTCTATAGACCTAATTCACTAGGGGAAGGGGAGAAAGGGCACTTATAGAAAAACAAATGACATTTTGGAAAGATAAAAGGGACCTTAGAAGAACCAATGGGGGATATGTCAGTCTTGTGACAAAGTCTGTTTGGGTGTGATGAGAAGATTACAGTAGCTTTGCAGAAGAAGATTTAGTGACTTTTGAGATCTTTGGGGAGGCTCTGCTTTTAGGCAGATATGGGATTTCAGAAACTAAATGCATTCAGCTCAAAATCATTTTGATGCCCAATCCCAAAGTATTGACATATACACACTACTATATAGGAAATAGATAACTAATAAGAACCTGCTATATAGCACAGGGAACTCTACTCAATACTCTGTAATGGCCTATATGGGAAAAGAATCTAAAAAAAAAAAAAAATAGTGAGTATATGTATATGTATAACTGATTCACTTTGCTGTACACCTGAAACTAACAAAACATTGTAAATCAACTATACTCCAATCAAAATTTTTTTAAAATAAAAACAAAAACTAAAAAAAATGAAAACTAGGGACAAAAAAATCATTTTGATGCCAAAGAAGCATATTTTGGGGTGGCATATCCTGATCGTTCACAACATTTCCAGTTCTATTGCTCTCATTTCTGCCTCTTTTCTACTTTCATTAGACTTTCTTTAATTTGGCTATTCTTAACCTGTATTTTGAGTGATAGCAAGCCAGAGAAATGTCCATTTTTCCAAAACATTAGGCAGCATTTCTTTGACAACTGCCTCTTCTTCACTTTGCAAAATGTTAACATTACCCTATGAACAACAGGTGACTCTAAGGTTGAGAGATTCTGTGTGCAACTTGGTATCCTTGTTCATATTTTCTTTATTGCTATATATATATATATATATATATATATATGTATAGTTTAGGTTTTATATTTTTAAACGTTATTTTCAGTTTGGAAAAAAATATTTTAAATGTCCTAAAATTATCGAGTTTATTGAAACTTCCAGTTTGTGTCTATCCTTAGGTCACTAAAATATCACATGAGAGCTGATATCCTACTCTGTGTAGCCTTGGGTGGGTGCCTTAGTCCTTCCAGAATTTTATGTGGCCATACCAAAAAAAAAAATCACAGAAATGCTCCACGGGTTTCAAGCCCAATCTGGCAGCAAGGTGACCATAAGACAGCATATTTTAAAGGAATAGCTCCAGAAAAGATGGTCAAAGCAAAGTCTCTAGAATGGAAAACTTTACAATGGTAAGTTTTTTATAACTGAACCCAAAGTGTCCACACTATACAATAATATACACCAGTAAAGTAATTTTGTGATTTGTAAATCACCATATTTTTTAAAGACCCCTCATTAGTTTTTCTTACAAAACAAGTACACTTTATCTTCTTGATACATTATCTTACATGATTAATTTAATGATAGTTATCATCTCTTTCTCATTACAAAAGGAAGCTTTTATAATGTATATTGACTATACAATTTTCTAGAGTTCAAATAAATAAAACTTGGATATATTGGCTATTTCTTCTTTTGCTAAAAATCATTTTCTTCACTTATTCTTAGCTTTCTTCAAACCTTTTTTATGTCTTTAAAGAGAATTTATTGACATACATTTTTTCACTTATAAGTTGAAACATTATTGTTTATTTTAAAAAGTGCATTTCATATTGATTTTGATGGAGTCCCCTTACTATGAATCTAAAAGTCAAGAGGAGATGCAGAAAGCAGTTTTGCCATTTGTGACAACTGATCAGGGAAAGAGGAGTATATGGCTTTAAGTAGTCAGTCTCTGTGGGGACCCTCTGTTGGGTCAATCTATCCATTCCCCAGATTTTACATTTGATCCTGTCATCCCACACCACAAACACCAAGAGCCTGCTATGTGCAAAATACTGCAACAGATCCTGGGAAAACAAGGTGCAGCAGCCCAGGTCCTTGCTCACAAAGATGTTATAGTCTAGGAAATATATTCTATTTATGTCGGTGTGAAGGAGGAAGAATGGCCTGCCTGCCTAGTTATTAGATATAGGAAGCTGGCCCTGTGAGAATTTCATCAGCCTGGTTTGAAGAAAATGTTCAGTATCAGATGAAGTCTTTCCAGTTTAACTGCTACTGTTTACAGTTATATCTGAATTCCTTGATATAGTTCAGAAGGACATTCATGATGTGCCCCTTCCTGAATTCTTTAGGCACACCTCCCTATCTTAAACACTACAGTTCAGACACCATAACTACTTTGTAACCAAAATTTAATATTTTTCCACCTTCCTCTGCCACGTCCCTCCTTGAGCATTTATCTCTAGTCTGGCTTAGATGCCCACCTCATTTCTCATTTTGTACCCCATGCTTATCCCTACTGTTTTCACTCATCGCATGATGGTGTACTTGCCTGTTCTTGACCGTTTCCCACTAGACCGTAAGCCCCTGAGAAATAGATACATATTCACCATCATGTCCTCCGTGTAAAATGGCTCCCACTTAATAGGTGCTCAATAAATATTTGTTGCACGAATGAGTGAATTGCTTCAACTTCTATTTTTCAAGAGAAACAGAATGTTCCTAATTGGTCCATTCCATTATCTTTCAAGTAGAAAGCTAAATAATCCCAAATGATCCATAATCTACAACTAATTATACTGATTAAAATCTCTTAAAGTATAATTATATGAAGATTTACTTTAATTTAATATCCACTGTAAAAGTAACAACTGTTAGCAATTTCTAATTAGTTGCTTTTTTTTCAAATCCATATTAACTTAGGATTCAAATACCACTGTGATACATTCACATAAGCTAATTCATATTGCTAATTCATATAGCATATGGCTCAGAGTAAGTGCTCACTAATGTCAGCATGATGGCAGTAGTGCTGGTGGACTGGTTTATGGTGATGGCAATAATGAATGTGTATCAGTAATGGTATATATAAATCATATGAAAGACATATATCTAAGATAATATTATAAAGAAAGAGTGATAAAAAATTTGGACACCTATTTCAAAATACAGGAAAAGCATAATCATATATCTTCTTTTCAAGTAATTGTGATTAGAATTATTATTAGATTAAGTATGATAATAACAAACCATCACATTAGGGAAGAGAATGTGAATTATAATTGTATAATTTTACGATGCTCTGTAGGGCACGGAATTATTCTAATGTCCAAAAATGCAAGTAAACGATATTGACATTGAAATGCTTTTTGACAAAAACAGCAGTTACAGAGAGAAAGAGGGAAAAATGTTTTTATACTCTCTAACTGCTCAAACTGTTTTACAAATATTTATAAAAGGTCACCAATAGAGGGCTTACCTGGGGTCAAGTGAAAGAGGCCCTAAACCATCAAAAGCTATTTCCAATGTCCAGCTGGGAGATCTAAAACAGAGAATAACAAAGACAGTTTGTGACAAAGCTGACACACAGTATCCTGGAAGGAGTGAAATCAGTTGTGACATTTTTCATTTATTTGTAAATGCCTCTTTGGCAGTACACTCACTCAAAATGACAGTTGCTTCTTACAGAATAGGGGAGGTGATGGTAAAATAGAGGAATCCTGACAGTTGCTTTAATGAGATTCTGCATTAGGGCTATTCTAACACTTTCCCCCAACAAGGAGCCTGCCCTTCATTTTCAATATCATAACTCAGTAATTTGGAAAATGTTATCTCTGTGAAAACTCAACCAGTGAGTCCTTAATAGCCATCGCTCAGTTTATTTTCCTCTTAACTTTCAATTAGAAGAACACATTCTAAAGCAAGTAACTGAATAAATGTCAGCCATACAGACCAATTATGTCTCTTATTAAAAGAGTACTGTTTTTATTAAAAAACAGTAATATGGAGTGTGACTGAATAACTCAAGACACACTCTCCAGTAACTCAGTATTTGTTTGGAAATATCAGGGAGTATAATATAAGCTACATATTTAAAGGCTTTACTTTCTGTATTTTAATAAGTTCCTCTGGAAAAGGAAATTATTGCCAAGGTAGTTTCACTAGTCTTTAAAATTTGAGCAACTCCAAATTAAGCAGTCTTAATGAAGATTCCACGTCATTTCTTCATTTAATTATTCTTTGATCATATGTTAAGTGCTTGGTGCAAAGCAACTGGCCTAAACCCATTTCTAAAAAAAAAATGTAAATTATACTGTGCAAGGAAAATGCAATCCAACTCAGGTCTAGCCCAGCACCTACCACCTATTAGTCAACCAATAGGTAGTTGCTGAACTGGTAAGTTGCACAAAATCAAATCTCTGTGCATAGCAAAATGCATTTTGGCATTTCACTGCATTATGGGTTCAAAGTCTAGATCCCAGAGAAATGAACTAATTATGAGACCTCGGAGAAGTATCAAACTCTCTGGGTTCCAATATCCTTTTCTATGAAGTAGAGTTAGTACTATTTACTGCATGTGATTTCTGTAGCGATTAAACAAATGTTGGGGCAGGAATAAAGCACCTAGCACAGTTCGTGGCTCAAAATATGCTGTTAATAAAGGGTAGCTGTTATAATTATGAAGCTTTACTTTGACCAAAACAAATGACATCTGTCTCAAATAAAACAAGAACAAAAGTAGCAACAATAAATAAGTAAAAGGAGGAAACCGTGGCTTCAGGAGACTAAGATAAGACCTTCAGTTCTATCTCCCTTCCAGTAACAGCCTCTTTGCAACTCAGTTCTCTCATCACAAAAATGGGACTAACGTTCCTACCTTTACATAAAACCCCATCTCGGCTTGGCTATGAAGGCTGTCTGGGTATTTAAGCACCCCAAAATCATACGTTCTTGGAAAATGTGCAATGACTATGGCAGTGAGCACCATTTCACGTTGGCAAATTAACTGTGGTCTAAGATTTTGTGTTGGTAACCTTACCCTGCTGGCCACTGATTAATTCTTAGGTACTGCTCAGCAGAGATGGAAAACTGCTTGAGCAGTTAAATGTGTGCAGACTCATGAAGGGTTTTGTTGCCTTATTCTATCCTCAGTTTACCTAGAGCAGTGGTTCTTAAACTTAGCTATACCTTAAAATCACCAGGAGGATTTTTATAAAATGCTATTGATAATATCTATGTGCAACCCAGCACAATTAAATTAACATATGTTTTAAAAGCTCTCCAGGTAATTCTAACGTGCAGCTAGGGTTTAGAACCACTAGCTTAAAGTCTGATGCTTTGTTTCTCCAATAGACACTACTGGCTTCCTATACAAACCATTGTTTCCTCTTTTTTGCTAGGCAGAGCGCTGATTCATCCTAGGTGTCTTTTTTCCCCAAGCAACTCTGGGGAGGATGACTTATGCCCAGGTTCAGGCCAACCTGATTAGACTCAGCCAATCGTAGTGAACCCATTTCCTTCGCCAGGAATTGATTTAAGGGTATATATGTTACCTATATCTAGCCAACAATATGCAAGGAAACGTATTCTGGGGGCTTCTAGCAAAGTTTTCCACCCTCCTAACAAAATGCTTCTTCTTCTGCTGTTGTATATGGATACGATGCCTAGAGCTGCTTTAGTCATCTTGACAGCAGGGAGGAAGTTAATCTGAGGATATAGCTAACATCTTGAGAATGGCAGAGCAGAAGGGTAAAAACAGATTCTGTGACAATGTCATTCAGCTGCTGAATTAACTTGTCCCACTTCTGGAATTATGTAAAATAAATTCAAACAGCATGAGAGCGCTTTGATTTACATAGCATCCCAAAAAAATATTAAACAAGAAAAAAGCTATATCCCAAGCCTAAGTTTAGCTCAAAAATATCTTTGTTTATATTTTGAAATCCTTGTGAACTAAACCAATTGGTGAAAAATGTTAATTTTTCTTAAAAACTAAATAGTGTCAGTTTTACTTCAGTGGCTTTATAGCACTTAGTTTTACTAAGAAATAGTGTGTTGTAACAGACATAAGAAATTTAATAGCAGATCCTATCATTCAAATATTTTTCAGAAGTACTAATCTGTTCTAATTTTTACATACACACATAATGTACAATATTAAATATATTTTTATACCATATGTACAAATACATGCATGTATTTGCTTTTTTAAGTTATTGCCAACCACATGGTGCCTAAAGTAGAGAAAATGAGTTTTTTAATATCCAACCACAATAATCCCATCATTTCCTAATAACTGCGTTTTTCCTTTTAATTGATTCTATGTATAACTTGCATTCCTTGCAAGTTGTATGTCTTACTGTCAAAAGTCCATATTATAATTTTGCTTCCAAAATGTCCTCTCTTTTACTAGAGCAGTAATTTCCTGACTCAAAGAATACAAGGGATATTTTGGAATGATGCTTTACTGTCAACCACACAGTTGGAATGAGATTAAAAGGAATTTGTTCCAAGATCTACTATGGAGTTTTAAAGTGGCACACACTGTAATCACCATGCTCCAATTTGCCACTTTAAAATCTGGTTACTTCCAAACTCTCTAAGTTCTTTTGCGTTGCTTTCTCTCTCTATCTCATCTGCAATTTCTGTATTATTTATTCAACAATAAAAAAATCACCAGCACTTTTGTGGGAAGAGAGGAAACTAGACTACCCTTGGCAGGTGGTATTTGCTAGATAAAGAAGACAGCAACATGTATTAGGAGTCTTAGCTTTTGGGAGCCAGCAGAGAGGATCGGCCAGGGGAAAACAGGAAGTAGGGCTGGTGGAGAGCTCCGTGATGTGATCTCTTCCCACACAACCCACCAAATCTCCAACTAATTTACAAACTTACAACTGTCATGGTATGCTTAATGTGATGGATTTCTTGTGAAAGCCAATAGGGGATATAGTTTTGGTGCAGGACCAAGTGAGTTTAAAAAGCTGAAACTAAGTGGGTTCCATGAAGAAGGAGGAAAACAGTGCTGAGAAAAAAAAAAAAAAAAGACAGAAATTCTGAGAACATTCCCCTCCTCAGAATAGATCAGGGTGTGAAATGGGCACTTGAACCAATTTTCCCTCAGTAGTTTGGGAAACCTCAACGTATCTTTTATCTCCCTCATTATTCTACGAGCCCCTGAGACCAATGCTGTGCTGCCTTTTACTCTTTGAATCACAACAGAACACAATAAATGAATTTGATTCAGGTGGGAGAGCTCCTCCAGAAAGGGTCTTTGTCCCTGCTACTACCAAATTTAGGCAAGCTCTGTATGCAACTTTCCTTTTCTACTCAAAATATTAATAAGACTGACTTCTCGATAGCGCTAAGAACTTGGCAGAGCTGAAAATCTCATGGGTGACTTTAGTTCAGGGTCAAATCTGTATCTCTGGATCACTTATTGCTTTGTAGAGGACACAGGTTTGCTTCCACCCCTCAAGCCCTGCTCTTAACACAGTTCCTGACAGCTACTAGTACTTAATAAGAGTAAGAAAGAGTCTCAAAAGTGTAGTATGTTTTCCTGAACTTCATCTGGAGCTCCAAGTTCCATTTCTGGTATCTTTTCCTCTCTACAAAAGATGGGAGTTTCTAAAGTCATAGTAGTGGATCTGCACGCTCTAAAATATTATAGGTGCTAATGTCTGTTTTCAATCCTCCTCCTCCAAAGATAAGTACCTGACCATCATCTCTGCAGGGACTTTCACAAAGTAGAGACATAATAAATGTCTGGTGCACTGAACTAAATTATAAATGAAGTACCTATTGTTTGCTCTCTTTTTATTTATGCTATAACTATCCTTAGATAATGAATTTATCTTTTGGAGCACTAAAATACAACCATTAGGATCAGATATTTTATTTCACAAGTACAAAAATCAACATTGGTCTTAAGTTTTACAAATTTTTAAGAGGAATTTAGTATTTTGAAGTTTATTTCTGGAGGCAAGCTCTTATTTCTTGTGAATTTCATTTCATTGATAGAAATATATGAGGTGTGTTAAGAACCACTGGTATTTCAATTGTAACTATTAAGGAAAATTGTATTACAATGCAGACAAGAAATCCTGAGGCCCAGCAGAGCAATAATGATTAACAACATGCTCTAGAGGGAGTATAAATTTTAATACTATCACTCATAAAATCCATGTTTCAATGTTTACAAAACAGAATCAAGTTTACCAAAAAGCAAATAAACATTTTGCTTAGGGGTTTCTTGTTTTCATCTCTGATTTTTAAATAATCAGCATCATCTCCCCAGAGCAGGAAAACTATACCTACCTGCAAATGAACTATATGAAGTTCTAAAATCCTTACAGAGAATTCTCTCACTGGATTCTGCTCCCCGTAAATTCTATTACCAGTATTTATTCAAATTTACTTTTAAAAAGATAAGTGAGACTTCAGGGAGGTGGCCTTTACATGGATTTTATTTGCTGATGATAATGATGACAGACCATGCCTCTTTATAAGATGGGTTAGAGATTAATCCCACACTAATCAGAGTACTTTTTGAGAGCTGATCTCAATTCTGGACTCTAAGAGAAAACTAAAATAATACAAAAAATATGCAGAAAGTCATGGAAATGACTAAAAAGGCTAGAATTCAATGAGTAAAAGTGCAAGAGAATGTGATGAAAATCAGTGAAGCATATTGAGAAATGCAACATGCAAACAAACAAGGCCAAATAAACTCAAACATCAATTAATAGATTTTTAATGACACTATTTCATGATAGCTTGTTTGTTTAATGCTTTTTAATACCCATAATCTTACATCTTTTTTTCAAGTCACATGAACTATATAAATCAATGTGTTTAACTTCAATTTCTTCAACAAATTAGTTAATAGTTTCACAAAATAAGGTGATCATATGAGATGAATCAGTTGTCCCATTCAATATTTTAATAGTCACATTTTCTATTTTCTATGTTTGTGATATTTTGTAATTTATAAAAGGCTATCCCTATAATTCTAAACATGCTATGGGAGTTTATAATCTAAAGGAAAGGAAAAGACTAACACATGAAACAGTAGCCATATTTAATCGATACTATTGATGCTCTTAGGAAAACCTAGTGGGGAGAGTTAATCTTTCCTGCAGAGAAAGTAAGAAACATCAAGTTGGAATAAACTCTCATGTGTGTATTTAGCTCTGTCTACTTCAGGGATTGGCAAACTTTTTTCTGTAAAGGTCCATATCATAAATATTTTTGGCTTTGCTGAACATATGGTCTCTGTTGCAACTATTCAGTTTTGCTGTTCCAATGTGCAGAAGCCATAGACAGTATGTAAACAAATTTGAATGGTTGTGTGTGTTCAAATAAAACTTTATTTCTGAAAACAGCTGGGGGGCATAACTTGACAATTCCCAGTCAAGTTCATCATTGAGAAGTTATGCATGCCATTTTCAATATGGAATAGAAAGCAAGAAAGGGACAGGCCAGGTAGAATTTTTTGTAGATACACCCTGGAATTCAGAACACCAAAAACACTTATATTTGAATGTAATTTCAATAAACTATGATGGATGATTTTATTGATCATTGTTCCACATTTTCCATGAAAATTCCTCCCTCCATTAGGACAGATTCTTTAGAACCTGTCAACTAGATAAAGCTCTTCCTAAGCTTCCGGTTATTGAATTTCCTTGGCAACTGAGATAGCTTTAAGATGACAGTCTACATATCAAATTTTTACAATTAAAAGCTTAATTACATTTTTAAATAAAAATAAAAGACTTTTTTCTATCACTCAGATGTGCCCCAATTTTCTACTTTTCCTAGAAATCAGTATTTCACTACATCATAAGGTAGAACAAAATTATTAAATAAGTACAAGTACCCTGAAGCATCATAGCAATTTACTCCTTTCGTTCCATCCTCCATCATGAAATGTATCACAACACATTCAAAATTCTGAACAGAAATGTTGTAATATGGCTCTCAATTATTTCAGTGATAAAACACTAATAAAAAATTTCAGTGTTACAAAATGCAATTGCTAAACACGAGCTAGCCATTTAAAAATTCGACTAACTAAAATTTCCTTTTCCTCTAATATTGTTTCCTTTAGAAAAGTTATGAAAAGTGATCATGATGTAATCACAAATAATAATAGCTAATATTATTATATGCCAGGCAATATGTCAAGTGTTATACATTTATTAAATCATTTAATACTCAAACAACCCTATATAAAAATTCAGGTACTATTATTACTCTCATTATACAATGATGAAGAAACTGTGCTTGTCCAAAACCACAGGGCTACTAAGAAGCAGAGCTAGGATTTGAAAGCAGGTGTTCTTGGCTCCCAATGCTAATGCGGTCAAGGCCTTGATTCAGTGTCTGCACAGGAATGCTAGTCTCCTGGCACAGCCAGTCTGCCCTACACTCTGGGAAACATCACCACTGACAAAGAGGATGATGAAATAAGAGATGGAGGTGAATGCAGAGAAGTACAACCAAAAGTGGTAGAAAGTGACCGGGGTGGGGGGGGTCCAAACGTCATTTATTCAACAAATGCTACAGGTCAGTAATCCTCCTTAGAGACATGGCAACCACATTTATTTCAGGCTTTGGAATCTGATCAGCCTGTTTAAAACCTTGCTCCACTACTTTTTTGATTACTTGCTTAAAATTTAGGAAACTCAGAATCCTCTTACATAAAATGAGGATACAAATCAGGATTGTTTTTCAGAGATGTTATGAGGATTAAATGATCTCATGAGGGCCTGATACATAGTGGGTGCCCCCAAAATGGTAGCTGCTACTATCATTCAGGGTTTTATTCATTTTAAATATGGAAGTGTCAAATAGTATGTTAAAAGATAACAGACATCTGGATTAAAAAGTTAAAAATGTATCCAATCATTTGAATGGCCTGTCTATATAACTTTGGGTTTCTCAAAATTTACTGATTATCTACCATGTACTAAACTTTATTAGAAAAAAAAAAAAAAAACAGTTGTGGTTAGTCATAAAGACAAACTCTCTAGAAGATTGACTGAATTTTTCACTTTCATCTGAAGACATTACATGTATACAACTGTTAAGACATTATTTCAATTCACAGAGCTTCCTACCTTGCCTATGGCTACAGTATGTTTTGACAATTCCTTCAGTCTTCAGCAAGGCTTACAAGGCCAGGCAGGCTGAACAGCCCCTCCTACGAACATATGCTTATTTCCAGTTTAAAGCCACTTCATCCATTTTTCCTAATGTACCATAAAAATATCATTTTATCTCTATGTGTCCCTTGATACACCAAAGATAGAATTGTATTGGATGCCATCTGATGTCTTCATCATTAAATGAGGAGGTAGTGACAATCGTATTTTAATGTAGTTAAATCATACTCCAGTAAAATTTTTAACATATGATGCTATTAATTATGTAACATTGCAAACAAACATAAAGAAGCAGATCATGTTTCAAGGAGCTTTTGTTAACTCAAAGGAGGGAAAAAAGAGAAAGACAAAAAAGGAAGAAATAAAGAGACAAACTATATTCAAAGAAAAAAAATTCTTTTGTAATTTTCTCTTAAGAGAATTGTCTGAATATACATTTTCCAAAGAAGACATACAAATGGCCAAAGGCACATGAAAAGATGCTCAGCATCACTAATCATCAAGGAAATGCAAAGCAAAATTACGAGCTATCACTTCACTCCCGTTAGAGTGGCAATAATCAAAAAGACAAGAAATAACAAGTGTTGGTGAGGATGTAGAGAAAGGGGAACAAACACTTGTGCTCTGTTGGTAGGAATATAAGTTGGTGCAGCCACTATGGCAAACAGAATGGAAGTAACACAAAAATTTAAAAAAAGAACTACCATATGACCCAGCAATTCCACTTTTGGGCATTTATGCCAAGAAAACAAAAACACTAATGCCAAAAGATATACGTACCCTCATCTTCACTCCAGTACTGTTTACAATAGCCAAGACCGGGAAACAACTTGTGGCCAGCAAGAGATGAATAGATGTTAAAAATGTGCCCCCCGGACAGACACACACTAGAATATTTTTCAGCCTAGGAAAAGAAAGAAATCTTGCCATTTGCAACAACATAGATGGACCTTAAGCGTATTATGCTAAGTGAAACACGTCAGAAAGAGAAAGACAAGTACCACATGATCTCACTTATATGTAGAATCTAAAAAAAAAACCTAAAAAAAACCTGAGCACATGGATATAGAGAATAGGTTGGTTGTTACCTGAGGGCGGGGTTGGGGGGGGTGGGTGGAGGGAGATAGATAACAGGGTTAAAAGGTACAAATTTCCAATTATGAAATGAATAAGTCATGGGGAATATATGCACATCATGGTGACTATGGTAAATAATACTGTATTGCATATTTGAAAGTAGCTGGGAGAGTGGACCTTGAAAGTTCTCACAAGAAAAAAAAATGTTTGCAACTATGTATGGTGAACGGATGTTAACTGGCCTTATTGTAGTGATCACTTTGTAATACATACAAATATCAAATCATTAAATTGTACACCTGGAGCTATTATAATGTTATATCAATTGTTATGTCACTTATACCTCAAAAAAGATAATAAAGTAACTATTGGACTTGTTCTACTCTGTTCACAAACTGAATTTTAAAAGGAGGAAAAAGCAAAATAATGTTACAGAACCATATGATTATGATTACTAAAACAATAAGACACATAATTAGGTTATATTTAAGCACAAGTTGGCAATGACCTGGCAATATATGAATAGCAAAGTCATAAATAAGGAAAAAGACATTTTCCCACAGATGAGATAAACAGCATGAAGCCTCAGGTGGGTTAGAGTTAATGTGATTAGTTCCAGCAGGCAGCAAATCCCACGAGGCAGAATTTATCTTTCATCTGTTTTCAATTCATCCAGCTGGTACAGAGAAGTTTTTTTTCCTGTCACTCCACTGTTGTCATCCTGTCTTAGGTTCTGTTTTCAAACTTAAACCACCTATTACATCTTTGTCACAGGAAAGCTTAAACAAAGAGCACTTGTATAAGACATGCAGAAAAAATTTCAGAACACTCCATTAGGTCACTATCCTTGATCTTTGCTTTTATAGAAAATTTATGTGAATTAAGCCAAAATTATACTGAAATGACAGAATATGAGTTATGACTATAAGAATTTGTATTAAGTATAACCAGAATATAAACGATGTGCTTTCCTCATGGGAGATTCTACATTTATTCCAATGATACTGCCATTGTTTAAGTATTTTTAATAAAACAAATGAGAGTTTGTTAAACATCAGTTTCATCATATAACAAGGTTACATTACCGAATCAGGTCCGTTTGCCTGACGAGCAGCAAGCCACACGCTGAGATGCCCAGGTTTGCAGCAGACAAAAGTTTTATTCACAAAGTAGCCAAGTGAGGAGATGAGAGAACAAATCTCAAATACATACCCCTGAAGGCAAGGGGCCTGGGCTATTTATGCGATAGAGCTGAGGCGGGGAGTGTGAGGAAAAGTGATTAGAGGCAAGAAAAAGCTGAGGTAATTATTGTTAGGGTGGAGTTTTCAGCCCTCTGATGTCGAAAGGTCACCGAGCGGACATCGGTGCATGCCCAGTCGGAGGACTGGTGATCCCAACCAGTCTTAACCAGCTTTAGCTCAAACTAGACACAGCTGACTCCAAGTTTCTGGACAGCAACTCGGGCAGAACATCTTGTTCAGGCTCTGTGACGCTTGGAGGACCTGCAAGTCTTTTGTAGCAACAATTAAAGCAAGCTTGATCAGCGAAGGCAGATTACAGGTGTAACGGATTTAACTGATGATTACCCTCATTTCAGTTAGTCATCTCTAAGCTCCTGGTTAGTGTTATATGACTACCAAAATAGTCCATTCAACCACTAGCTCTACTAATGCTGGGACAAAGTAGAGGACGCATAAGATAATGATTCCATTGTACCCTGTGGGACACAGAGAATGCCACTGTATGTGGAATTTCTCTGAAAGGTATTGATATATTGAAAACAAGAGGGTAAGAGAAGGGCAATGAAAGAAAGACAGGAAGCACCAAAACACACACACACACACACACACACACACACACACACACACACACACAGGCAAAAAAAAACCCCAAAGACCACCACCCTTCACTCATTCATTCACTCTTTTAAACAACTATGCCAAGGGCTAACCTTGATCTTAACGGTGAAGCTTTTGAATAATCTTATGTTTCAAAGACTTATGAAAAAAATAATTTCCTCTGAAAATGTTATCTCCATGTTTAAGAATATAAAATCTGTATACTGAGCATACGCTCCGAATGTTGGTTTGAGTCAGGATTATTGATTCTAATAAAACTCTCGTTAATACTTTTTGTTTGATATGCCTGTCTTATAGGTGGGGTGTGTGAATGTGTGTGTGAGAAAGAGATGGAGACAGAGAGATAAACACAAATAGACAGGGAGAGAGATAACTTGCTGACTCAAATAATTTTATGGCATACCTTTGTAATGTCAGAGCTTTTCATACTCTGGATAACTCAAATCACTGAGCCTTTATCTTGAAAAAACCCAGAATACAAAGAGACTTATCATGTAAGGGCTGCTACTTCAGCTTTCTTAAAAAGTTGACCAGGTCTTTGAAAAGGCAACTGGGACTACCATGTGCTCAGTGCAATTAGAATAGATCTGAACTTTCTTATGCTTTACCCATCCTCTCCTTCACACATCAATTTGCTGCAGAATGGGTAAGGGGAAGAGGCCTGGGATGGACGACCACATATACAAAGGCCCATAAACAAGAAAAAATATAAATGTTGAAGGAATTCAACCTGACTACAGCATAAAATATGAAGAGGAATGGCATGAGGTAAAGTTAGACCTGTAACCAAAGACCAGATAATAAAGGGCCTTGCGGGTCATGTTAAGATGATTAGATTTTATTCTCAGGTTAATGGAGAATCCTTGAAAGATCTGAAGTAGGGCTGTGATTTACTTTATAGTTAGGTCATTCCTCTGTCTCGAGTGTGAGGAATGGATTCGGAAAGATTAAAAGAGGAGAGACTAGTTAGGAAACAGTGTCATTAATGAGATGAAAGATGATGGTGGACTCAACTAAATAGTTGAGGTGGATATGGAGATGGATGTCAACTAGTGGAGATGAATGTCAAGTGAATAGAAATGAAAGCTATTAAGGAGGTAGAATTAACTGGGCTTGTGTTTTAACTGGTTTGGTGGAATAAGGACAGTACAGCACACCAGGTGGAAACACAGGAAAGGAGAGGGACTCAGAGATGTTGAAGGGAGAGAGAGAGATGGTCTCTAAACAGCCTTTGTCATCCAAACTGTCAACCTTGGGTCTGGTTTATTTTTAGATAGGTTTAAAAAGTTGGGAATCAAAAATGTTTTTAAAAATCATCTTGCATAAAGATGGTCCATACAAGGTGTTGGTCCATACAATGTTTTTTAAAAGTTATTTGCCAAACTTCAAAGATCAGGAAATTAAACACACACATCCAGATTTTTAGCTTCTCCAGAAAACTGGAAGATTTGGCAACCCTGGGCCATCATACCCACATAGTAAAAACTGGGTGAAGTTGGTTAGTGACGACTGTCCTTAAATAGAGCACATACTCTCCAGGTTTCTCGAGTCCCCACACTCCCTACTTTCTCACCAGCATAAAGGCCTTTTGTTAGTTACCAGAGACCATCTTTACACTTCATTCATCTATCTTACCTACATGGGCTCTAAGGCATTTGAGTTTGAGTAATTTTTTTAATAACATTCTGGCTTCAGGAGGAAATCAGTGAGTGACAGAAACATACTACAAAATACTGAAAGAAACATATAGAAGGACATGAGCAAGTTAATAGAATAATAATCCATTGTACCATCAATCAAGGAGTAATCACAAGGTATTTATTTAGCTTGGTGCCATATCACTTGGTACCAATTTGGTCTTATAACTCAAACAAACGTCTTCTCTTCAAGAAAGAAAAACAACTTTTCAAAGTTCAACTTGAATTTAAAACTTCTTAAAACGAATCAAAAACAAAATCAGCTACTCATTAGCTAAATACCTCATCTAGATTTTCTTCAGGTATAATTTTTTTTAAGTCTATTTTGTTTTTGTTTTTTTTGGGGGGGAGGTATAATTTTTTTAAACTGATTAAGAAAAAAAAGAATATCCACGGTAAAGCAGAAATATTTGCCATGTTATATTACCATACCAGGAAAACATCCTAATATATGTATCAACACTATTTTCAATTAACTCTAATAAGCAAATATAATTCTAAGATTATGAAAAGGAACTGCTAGGATAATGGTTCTAGAAGTACTGCAATTAAAGATGAAAGTACATAATGCTTTTTTCTGGCAAAAGAACGTTTCACTGGCACAGACAAGCAGTCCCTCATGTAACATTTAATAATCAGTAGATGATAACATAAATAGGAACAATCCCCCCCCCCAAAAACTCTATAAATCCAAGTCTTAATCAGAATATGAAAGTTTGTTCATTTTCTCTAATAATAATATAGAAAATAAAATTAAAACTAACTTGCCGGTTGAAAGAAAAACTTAACATCACAATATACATTGAAAGCATGTGTATTTTACTACAGGAAAATCACACCCATTTAAAAATTAATTTTAGAAGTAACTATAGCAAAGGAACTTTCAAAATTAATTCATTTATTTTTAATTTTTTCAATTAAAGTATAGTTGATTTACAATGTTGTGTTAGTTTCTGGTGTGCAGCAAAGTGATTCAGTTTTATATCCAGTTTTCTTTTTCATATTCTTTTCCATTATCGTTTATTACAGGAGATTGAATATAGTTCCCTGTGGTATACAGCAGGAACTTGTTGTTTATGTACGATAGTTTGTATCTGCAGTCCCAAACTCCTAATTTAGCCCTCCCCCCACACCCCCCGTTCCGCTTTGGTAACCATAATTGTGTTTTCTATGTCTATGAGTCTGTTTCTGTTTTTTTTTTTTAATTTTATTTATTTATTTATTTATGGCTGTGTTGGGTCTTCGTTTCTGTGCAAGGGCTTTCTCTAGTTGCAGCAAGTGGGGGCCACTCTTCATCACGGTGCGCGGGCCTCTCACTATCGCGGCCTCTCTTGTTGCGGAGCACAGGCTCCAGACACTCAGGCTCAGCAATTGTGGCTCACGGGCCTTGTCGCTCCGCGGCATGTGGGATCTTCCCAGACCAGGGCTCGAACCCATGTCCCCTGCATTGGCAGGCAGATTCTCAACCACTGCGCCACCAGGGAAGCCCTGTTTCTGTTTTATAAATAAGTTCATTTGTGTCATATTTTAGATTCCACACATAAGTGATATCATATGATATATGTTTTTCTCTGTTTGACAACTTCACTCAGTATGATAATCTCTAGGTCCACCCATGTTGCTGCAAAAGGCATTATTTCATTCTTTTTAATGGCCAAGTAGTATTCCTTTGTATATATCCATTCATCTGTTGATGGACATTTAGGTTGCTTTCATGTCTTGGCTATTGTAAATAGTGCTGCTATGAACATAGGGCTACATGTATCTTTTCAAATTATAGTTTTGTCCAGATATATGCCCAGGAGTAGGATTGCTGGATCATATGGCAAGTCTATTTTAAGTTTTTTAAGGAACCTCCATACTGTTTTCCATAGTGCTGCAGCGATTTACATTCCCACCAACAGAGTAAGAGAGTTCCCTTTTCTCCACACCCTCTGCAGCATTTGTTATTTGTAGACTTTTTAGTGATGGCCATTCTGACCTGTGTAAGGTGGTACCTCATTGTAGCTTCAATTTACATTTATTTTTTAATAACTTAAGGAACAATTTAAATGTTGTAATAATATTGTTAAATATTAGGCTTTCAAATTTATTCATTTCTTGATTTTTTTTCTCAAATTTCATAAAGAAATTGCTGTTCTTTGGATGTATAACAACATTATAGACATGACTTAAGAGGTTGACTTAACCTCTTATCAAAGAGGTTGTTCAAAATTATATATACCTCTGGTTTTAAGCAAAGATAATATAAAAAATAAACCACTTTTATTAGACAGCAGTATACAGATCAGTTTTTATCATCTTTGTTCAATCAATAATTTCATAGGAAGCCCTTCAAACTAATCCAAAGGAAAAACAACTCTTGGTTAGTAAAGTAGGATTAGCAGGTAGAAATGAAATGTCTGCAAACAGAAGGTGAGCTACTGTGTGTCTCTGGGTAGGTAGTATTCCCTTTCATGTATACAGTGGTGGGTCAAATGGGTAGATGTATAACTGTTATCTGAATAGAGACTATATTTAAAATATAATTACTAAATGCCATTAAATAAACCAAAATAAGATTGCTATCAGAATGCTGACAAGAAGCAATGTCAATATTTTAGAGGCACTTGCTCCTGGACTGTAACATTTACAACTCTAGTAAGAGAAAAGAGATGGAGACAGTATAGAAAGCATGACGACTAAAATGTGTTTTTGTTTGCCAATGTTGTAGATTAGTATGAAAATCAATAATAAATGTTCTATGGAATATTCTAGTAGCAAAGGAGGTAATTGGCTCAACCTGCCATTTTATCTCTATTCACATTTTAAGCTACTTCTTTTGCTCTTTTCTCCTACTCTACAATTTCTTTCTTCTCATCTCTTTTCTCTTTTGCCCATGCTCAATGTCTATTGTTATCTGAGACTAGTTTTAGAACTTAACTAAAAAGGGTTCTTATTTCTTTCTAGGCATCGTATTGAGACAGTTTCACACTAGTCTCAGACAACTTTAAACCACTACCGCCAATTTGGTTCCCCAAACATAATATCATCATTAAATGCTATTCTATCCAATTTAAACTCTACTCTACAGACTTTAAGGTTTTCTTCCAATTGTCATTCCTCTGATTCCCACCAGTTACTTCCCCAAAAGGTTTCTCTAATTTGGCCAAACACTTATTTGTCCAGTAAAAATTGGCCACACACCTATAATATTTATCAATAAAGTACCTGATATAAAAGCTGCCCCTGCAAAGAACTGTAACCTACCAGGGTGATAAAAAAGCATTGTAAAATGTGCTAAATACTGATCTTAATGGAAACACACACTAAGAGCTGTAATGTAATTAACTTAGTGTTACTATTTGTAAAACATTTTAGAATTTTATTTTTATTTTGATGTTCTAAATTTAAACCAATGTGTTCTGTGTTACATACATCCTCCGTAATTTCATTGCCTCTATCTTCCAATTTAATAATTATCTCCTCAGCTGTGTTTAATCAGCTGTTTAACTCCTCTATTACCATTTTAATTTTAATGATTATATTTTTAAATTTCTAATACACACTGGTTATTTTTAATCTATCTTTTTAAAAAATAATTTTTTCCTTTTTTATGTTTTTACATGATTTTAAATTTCTTTAATTTTTCATCCCCTCTGGGAAATATATTTATTACAGGAGCTGTTTTTTTAGTAGTTATCTATTTTAGATATATTAGTGTATATATGTCAATCCCAATCACCCAATTCATTCCATCACCATTCCCCCCCCACCTCTGCTTTCCACGATTGGTGTCCATATAATTTTTCTCTACATATGTGTCTCTATTTCTGCCTTGCAAACTGGTTCATCTGTACCATGTTTCTAAATTTCACATGTATGTATTAATATACGATATTTGTTTTCCTCTTTCTGACTTACTTCACTCTGTATGACAGTCTCTAGGTCCATCCACCTCTCTACAAATGACCCAATTTTGTTCCTTTTTATGACTGAGTAATATTCCATTGTATATATGTACCACATCTTCTTTATCCATTTGTCTGTTGATAGACATTTAGGTTGCCTCCATAACCTGGCTATTGTAAATACTGCTGCAGTGAACATTGTGGCACATGTATCTTTTTGAATTATGCTTTTCTCAGGGTATATGCCCAGTAGTGGGATTGCTGGGTCATATGGTAGTTCTATTTTTAGTTTAAGGAACCTCCATACTGTTCTCCATAGTGGATGTATCAATTTACATTCCCACCAACAGTGCAAGAAGGTTCCCTTTTCTCCACACCCCCTCCAGCATTTGTTGTTTATGGATTTTCTGATGATGCCCATTCTAACTGGTGGGAGGTGATACCTCATTGTAGCTTTGATTTGCATTTCTCTGATAATTAGCGATGTGGAGCAGCTTTTCATGTGCCTCTTGGCCATCTGTATGTCTTCTTTGGAGAAATGTCAATTTACGTCTTCTGCCCATTTTATGATTCGGTTGTTTGTTTTTTTTGATATTGAGCTGCATGAGCTGTTTATATATTTTGGAGATTAATCCTTTGTCCGTTGATTCGTTTGCAAATATTTTCTCCCATTCTGAGGGTGGTCTTTTCATCTTATAGTTTCCTTTGCTGCGTAAAAGCTTTTAAGATTCATTAGGTGTCATTTGTTTATTTTTGGTTTTATTTCCATTACTCTAGGAGGTGAGTCAAAAAAGATCTTGCTGTGATTTATGTCAAAGAGTGTTCTTCCTATGTTTTCCTCTAAGAGTTTTATAGTGTCTAGTCTTACATTTAGGTCTGCAATCCATGTTGAGTTTATTTTTGTGTATGGTGCTAGGGAGTGTTCTAATTTCATTCTTTTACATGTGGCTGTCCAGTTTTCCCAGTACCACTTATTGAAGAGACTGTATTTTCTCCATTGTATATCTTTGCCTCCTTCATCATAGATTAGTTGACCATAGGTGCGTGGGTTTACCTCTGGGCTTTCTATCCTGTTCCATTGATCTATATTACTGTTTTTGTGCCAGTACCATATTGTCTTGATTACTGTACCTTTGTAGTATAGTCTGATGTCTGGGAGTGTGATTCATCCAGCTCTGTTTTTTTCCCTCAAGATTGCTTTGGCTATTCAGGGTCTTTTGTGTATCCATTCAAATTTTAAGATTTTGTGATTTCGTTCTGTAAAAAATGCCACTGGTAATTTGGTAGGGATTGCATTGAATCTGTAGATTGCTTTGGGTAGCATAGTCATTTTCACAATATTGATTCTTCCAATCCAAGAACATGGTATATCTCTCCATCTGTTTGTGTCATCTTTGCTTGATTCCATCAGTGTCTTATAGTTTTCTGAGTACAGGTCTTTTACCTCCTTAGGTAGGTTTATTCCTAGGTATTCTATTCTTTTTGTTGCAATGGTGAAAGGGATTGTTTCCCTAATTTCTCGTTCTGATATTTCGTTGTTAGTGTATAGGAAAGCAAGAGATTTCTGTGCATTAATTTTGTATCCTGCTACTTTATCAGATTCATTGATTAGTCCTAGTGTTTTTCTGGTGGCATCTTTAGGATTCTGTATGTATAGTATCATGTCATCTGCAAACAATGACAGTTTTACTTTTTCTTTTCCAATTTGTATTCCTTTTATTTCTTTTTCTTCTCTGACTGCTGTGGCTAGGACTTCCAAAACTATGTGGAATAATACTGACTAGAGTGGACATCCTTGTCCTGTTCCTGATCTTAGAAGAAATGTTTTCAGTTCTTCACCATTTAGAATGGTGTTTGCTGTGGGTTTGTCATATATATGGCCTTTATTATGTTGAGGTAGATTCGGTCTATGTCCACTTTCTGGAGAGTTTTTATCATAAATGGGTGAATTTTGTCAAAAGCTTTTTCTGCATCTACTGAGATGCTCATATGGTTTTTATTCTTCAGTTTGATAATATGGTGTACCACACTGATTGATTTGCGTTTATTGAGGAATCCTTGCATTTCTGGGATAAATCCCAATTGATCAGGGCATATGATCCTTTTAATGTGTTGTTCCATTCTGTTTGCTAGTATTTTGTTGAGGATTTTTGCACCTATATTCATCAGTAATATTAGTCTTTTTCTTTTTTTGTAGTATCTTTGTCTGGTTTTGGTATCTGGGTGATGGCGGCCTCATAGAATGAGTTTGGGAGTGTTCCTTCCACTGCAATTTTTTGGAAGAGTTTGAGAAAGATGGGTGTTAGCTCTTCTCTAAATGATAGAATTCACCTGTGAAGCCATCTGGTCTTGGACTTTTGTTTGTTGGAAGATTTTTAATCACAGTTTCAATTTCTTTACTTGTGATTGGTCTGTTCATATTTTCTATTTCTTCCTGGTTCAGTCATGGTTATACATTTCTAAGAATTTGTCCATTTCTTCCAGGTTATCCATTTTACTGGCATAGAGTTGCTTGTAGTAGTCTCTTAGGATGTTTTGTATTGCTGCAGTGTCTGTTATAACTTCTCCTTTTTCATTTCTAATTTTATTAGTTTGAGTCCTCTCCCTCTTTTTCTTCATGAGTCTGGCTAAAGGTTTATCAATTTTGTTTATCTTCTCAAAGAACCAGATTTTAGTTTAATTGATCTTTGCTATTGTTTCCTTTGTTTCTATATCATTTATTTCTGCTCTGATTTTTATGATTTCTTTCCTTCTACTAACTTTGAGTTTTGTTTGTTCTTCTTTCTCTAGTTCCTTTAGGTGTAAGGTTAGCTTGTTTATTTGAGATTTTACTTGTTTCTTGAGGTAGGCTTGTATTGCTATAAACTTCCCTCTTAGAACTGCTTTTGCTGCATCCCATAGGTTTTGGATCGTCATGTTTTCGTTGTCATTTGACTCTAGGTTTTTTTTGATTTCCTCTTTGATTTCTTCAGTGATCTCTTGGTTATTTTAACGTATTGTTTAGCCTCCATGTGTTTGTGTTTTTTACAGTTTTTTTCCTGTAATTGATTTCTAATCTCATAGCGCTGTGGTTGGAAAAGATGTGTGACATGATTTCAATTTTCTTAATTTTACTGAGTCTTGATTTGTGACCCAAGATGTGATCTATCCTGGAGAATGTTCCATGTGCACTTGAGAAGAAAGTATAATCTGCTGTTTCCAGATGGAATATCTGATAAATATCAATTAAATCTATCTGGTCTATTGTGTCATTTAAAGCTTGTGTTTCCTTATTAATTTTATGTCTTGATGACCTGTCCATTGGTGTAAGTGAGGTGTTAAAGTTCCCCACAATTATTATTATTTATTTTTTATTATTATTATTTTGGCTGCATTTGATCTTCTTTGCTGCGTGCGGATTTTTCTCTAGTTGTGGCAAGTGGGGGCTACTCTTTGCTGCAGTGTGTGGGCTTCTCATTGCAGTGGCTTCTCTTGTTGTGGAGCACGGGCTCAAGGCATGCCGGCTATAGTAGTTGTGGCACGCAGGCTCAGTACCTGGGGTGCACGGGCTTAGTTGCTCTGCGGCATGTGGAGTCTTCCCGGACCAGTGCTCGAACCCGTGTCTCCTGCATTGGCAGGAAGATTCTTAACCACTGAGCCACCAGGGAAGTTCCCCCAACTATTATTGTTTTAATGTCGATTTCCTCTTTTATAGCTGTTAGCATTTGCCTTCTTTATTGAGATGCTCCTATGTTGGGTGCATATATATTTATAATTGTTATATCTTCTTCTTGGATTGATCCCTTGATCATTAGTAGTGTCCTTCCTTGTCTCTTGTAAAATTCTTTATTTTAAAGTCTATTTTATCAGATATGAGTATTGTTACTCTAGCTTTCTTCTGATTTCCATTTGCATGGAATATCTTTTTCCATTCCCTCACTTTCAGTCTGCATGTTTCCCTAGGTCTGAAGTGGGTCTCTTGTAGACAGCATATATATGGGTCTTGTTTTTGTATCCATTCAGTGAGCCTGTGTCTTTTGGTTGGAGCATTTAATCCATTCACGTTTAAGGTAATTATAAATATGCATGTTCCTATTAGCATTTTCTTAATTGTTTTGGGTTTGTTTTTGTAGGTCCTTTTCTTCTCTTGTGTTTCCTGCTTAGAGAAGTTTCTCTTAGCATTTGTTGTAGAGCTGGTTTGGTGGTGCTGAATTTTCTTAGCTTTTGCTTGTCTGTAAAGCTTTTGATTTCTCCATCGAATCTGAATGAGATCCTTGCCGGGCAGAGTAATCTTGGTTGTAGTTTCTTCTCTTTCATCACTTTAAGTTTGTCCTGCCACTCCCTTCTGGCTTGTAGAGTTTCTGCTGAGAAATCAGCTGTTAACCTTACGGGAGTTCCCTTGTATGTTATTTGTCAATTTTCCCTTGTTGCTTTTAATAATTTTTCTTTGCCTTTAATTTTTGTCAATTTGATTACTATGTGTCTCGGTGTGTTTCTCATTAGGTTTGTCCTGTCTGGGACTCTCTGCACTTCCTGGACTTCGGTGGCTATTTCCTCTCCCATGTTAGGGAAATTTTCGACTATAATCTCTTCAAATGTTTTTTCGGGTCCTTTCTCTCTCTTCTCGTTCTGGGACCCCTATAATGAGAATGTTGTCGCGTTTAATGTTGTCCCAGAGGTATCTTAGGCTGTCTTCATTTCTTTTCATTCTTTTTTCTTTATTCTGTTCTGTGGCAGTGAATTCCACCATTCTGTCTTCCAGGTCACCTATCCGTTCTTCTGCCTCAGTTATTCTGCTATTGATTCCTTCTAGTGTAGTTTTCCTTTCAGTTTTTTTTGTTCATCTCTGTTTGTTTGTTTGTTCTTTAATTCTTCTAGGTCTTTGTTAAACATTTCTTGCATCTTCTAAATCTTTGCCTCCATTCTTTTTCCGAGTTCCTGAATCATCTTCACTATCATTATTCTGAATTCTTTTTCTGGAAGGTTGCCTATCTCCACTTCAGTTAATTGTTTTTCTGGTGTTTTATCTTTTTCCTTCATCTGGTACATAGTCCTCTACCTTTTCGTTTTGTCTATCTTTTTGTGAATGTGGTTTCCTTCGGCAGGCTGCAGGATTGCAGTTCTTTCTTCTGCTGCTGTCTGTCCTCTGTAGATGAGGCTATCTCTGTGTAAAACATTTTTGATGCCACATTTTATTTTATCCTTAAGGTAGGTTAATTTTGTCCCTATTTTAAAAATGAGAAAAATGAAGCTTGCTTAAGAACACATAACCAGTATATGGTGGTTCAGAATTTGAAGCAATATTTGACTCCAAACCTACATTTCTAACAGTTACAAGTTATAAACAAATAATGGGCATGAACCCAACAGTAAAGGGCTATCCTTTGCTTTTACTCTGTTCATATCATCTTTATGCCTTAGAGCATTACTTTCTTCCCCACCTGATATACCTTTTCTGAAATGCTGTTTTCCTTATATTTAGGACTTATTCCAAACTTACCTCATGATGCCTTCTTGACTTATATTGCTTCATTCTCATTGCTCCCTTAGAGTCACTGTTTTATATCTGAAATCTATCAATATTTTGAATATTAAACATGAACTAACTATAAACATTCTTTATAGTTAATGTCACAGTTGAATACTCTATGGCCTCAACTAGTTATTAATACCCTTAGAAGAACTAGCTTCTAAGTACTTGGTACACTAGCTTCATGGTACCTAGTGTAGTAATTTACAAATGATGACATACAATTCTTTTGGGAGCAGAAATCAATAAAAGAGTAATGTTACTGGGTAAAAGGCAGTACTGTTATCTTCCAAATTGACTTTATTTTTTTCAGAAGTTGATAATAAAACATACATATGATCAAAAACCAATATAAGAACATTTATACAATTTTGAAGAAACAATAAACAATAACATGGAAGCAAACATACTGTTTTATGAAAAAAAAGAGTATCAAATTTGAAACAGGACCAATAACATATAGATAGTTTGATCTCTTCATGTGTACAACTCTTTTTATTTCCCTAAAAATATTATTTAATAACTATTTAGTAACTAATAAATTCTATTAATAGTCCAACATGTAAGAATGTAGATAATCCTCAATCAAATCCATGGGTATAAATGAATAGATGCATTTCATGTTAGATATCTTGAATTGGAAACTTTATATTACAGTTGATTATATATTGCAGATATTTTTCATCTGGCTATTCACATGACTGTCTTTCTCTTATGAAACTTATATACTGGTAATTATCATTATATTGCTCAAGACTATGATTAATATAGTAGCATCTGGAGTGCCTCCACAGCCATCAAATCTCCTGGAATAATATACATCTTCAATTTTGAAAATTAAAATAGAAATACAAAATTCAAAACTATAGAGCATTATTTCATAAATGTAGTGGGGAGAAAAATTCATTATCTTAACAGTAGGCGGCAGAATTTAGTAAAAAAAAAATTGATGTTTCAGTTGGGGTGAAAGTAAGTCCAGAAGGTCTAGTACAATAGGTTCCAATACAGGTAAAGAGATAGCTAAATTTCTTTGCACTAGAAATAATCAAAATCTCAAAGGTGGGTGGGTAGAGAGAAGAGAGCTAAGAAGTAAAAGAGTTAGATAAAGAAAAGACATCAGCAAGACTCAGGTAGGCACAGGGCTGAAGAAAGTGGTAAAATAAAAATCTGATGTTGGGGTAACAAAAGGACTTTTAAAAACAGGGATATCTCGTGTTTTATGTAAAATTGTTTGTATTACTATATCTCAGTGCTGTCCCTCCAAACCCAGATATTTAATAAAATATAATCTCATATGCTTTTTGTGAATGGATTTCATAAACAGAGCTGAGTTTTACATCTGGGTCAACACTGTACAGTGTAAACTTAGGAAGCACAAGATGACAAGAGGATAACTAAACTGAATTTTATTCAATAAAAACAAGAGCTTACAGAAAACAATATTGACAATGTGAAACACTTCTTTCACCCACCCCTGCAAATGATCTTACCAATATTAAAACAAATCCCCTATGGAATATTAATATTTACATGAAATTGAAAACATGTCAATTATATAATTTTAAAACCAACTACAATTTAAAAATATGTTTTAAAAAAATGAATAAAATAATTAAATTGGTGTGGCATTGGTGACCCATAAGTAAGTAAGAAAATAAATAAATAAATAACTAAGCAGGTAGATACTTGTAACAGAATGAATAATCTAGAAACAGATGGAGGTATATAAGATATCAGCCTATCATTGGAATTCCAACTTATATTCTGACACTGGTAATTTTTGTTGAAAGAAATTGTATGCTTCCACTTCAATAAAGATGAAGTAACAGAAACAAGACATATTCTTACCTTAGACAACAAGAAAACCAGAATAAATATATGAAAACACTGTTTTCAGACATTGAAAAACAAGTAACACTGTGACTTCTGAGAGAAAGGCAACAATAAAGATGAGCCTTATGATTGTCCCAGTTTGTGCTTGGAGGCAGTTTCCAAGAGATAGCCTGGAAGAAAGTAGCCAGAGAGACCATGGCTGTCTCACTGAGTTGGGGAGATAGAGATTGGAGTTTGGAAAGACCAAGGCAGCTTGAATCAATGGGAGAGAATACCAAGGATACCACTACTGCACAGATAGAGAAAGCTCTAAATATCTGCATGAGGTCAATTCCAGGAGTTAGGTGGCTACTGATCTGCCCTATGTGAGTAGAAATCACTTGAGGCCAGAGAAAGATGCACTGGAAAACAGTAGAATAAACATTTCTCAGAGCTCACAGTGTTTGAGAGAAAGATTTCTACCACATTGAATGGAAAGAAAATCAAAGAATACCTGGACATTCAGAGGAGACTCCAGTGGGTCATGCCTTAGTGAAAGCAGCCAGAGGAAAGAAGGGCTTATTCTCTACAAAAGAACAAAGATGAGACTTAGAGCCAACTTATCATCAGAAACTGAAAGACAGAAGACAACTGTAGACACTTTAAAGCACTGAAATAAAACAACAAGAAAAAAGGATTCTTTGCCAGCACATAAGAAACATGAAAGGACATTTTTGAGGTAGAGATAAAGTGATATAAATGGGAATTTGCACAAAAGATGAAGAGTTATGAAAATGGTAAATACATGGTAACTATAGGGTACAAAGTGTTTCTCATTTTAATCATTTTAAAAGATAACTGTTTAAGGCAAAAATAATAGTGCATTATTGTAAAGTTTATAACATACAGAGAGGTAAATTAATAAAAGCAAGAAAACAAGGAAGGGAGGGGAAAATGGAGGTATGTTGTTAAAAGGTTCTTACATGTTTACATGAAGTGGCATAATATTATTTGATGGTGAACTGATAAGTTAAAATCATGTTGTAGACTTTGGAGTAACCACTAAGCAAATAAAACAAAAAGGCACAGATGGGAAAAATAGTGAAGATAAAATGGAATCATAAAATATATTCACTTTATCTAAAAGAACAGAGAAAAGAGGGGGAAAGTAACAAAAAACAAATACAGGGAAAAGAAAACAAATATCAAGACAGTTGACTTAAACCCAAACACAGGATAAGAACATAGAATATAAATGGCCTGAACAATCTAATGAAAAGGTAGAGACTAAATAAAACACTATATACTATCTAACAAAATTACTTTAAATATGAAGGCATATAGGTTAAAAGTAAAAAGATAGGAAAAGAAATGACATGAAAACACTAATAAAAAAGAAAGCTGAAATGGCTGCATTAACAACAGAAAAGCGGATCTGAGAGCAATGTATAATATCAGGATAAAAAGGGTATTTACATAGTGATAAAGGGGTCAGTTCATCAACATAACACTCCTAAAGGTTTATGCATTTAAAAACATGAAATAAAAACTGATAGAATTTAAAAAGAACTAGAAAAATACATATTCACAGTGAGAGATTTCAAAATACCTTTCTCAGTAATTCATAGAACAAGTACAGAAAAATGTCAATAAGTATGTAGAAGACTTGAATGATACAATTGACTTAACCCAATTAACATTTGGAGAACATTTCACATTATTTTCAAGTTCATGTGGAACAATCGCCAAGATGGACAATATTCTGGGTCATAAAACAAATCTCAACAAATTTAAAAGACTGAATCATACATAGTATGTTTTCTCAACACAATGGAATTAAACAAGAAATCAGTAACACATATATATATATGGAAAATCCCAAATATTAGAAACCAACATTTTTCTAAATAACACATGGGTCAAAGGAAAAAAAATCATGATGGATTAAGAAATATTGGGTTGGCCAAAAAGTTCCTTTGGTTTTTAAGTAAAAATAAAAGACACATTTTTCATTTTCACCAAGAACTTTATTGAACAACGCATTCACCATTTTGTTCCACTACCTTCTGCCATTTTTCAGGCAACTTCATAAGTCCATCCTCCCAAAACTTTTTATCTTTTTGAGCAAAGAACTGTTCCAGGCACCTTTTACAGTCTCTCAGGGAATTGAAATTTTTTCCATTAAGAGAATTTTGTAAAGATCAAAATAAATGGAATCTGAAGGTGCAACATCTGGTGAATATGGTGGATGAATCAGAACTTCCCAGCCAAGCTGTAATAGTTTTTGTCTGGTCATCAAAGAAACATGCAGTCTTACATAATCCTGATGGAAGATTGTACATTTTCGGTTGACTAATTTCAGACGCCTTTTTGTTGAGTGCTACTTTCAGTTGATCTAATTGGGAGCAGTACTTGTTGGAATTAATCGTTTGGTTTTCTGGAAGGAGCTCATAGTAGAGGACTCCCTTCCAATCCCACCATATACACAACATTACCTTCTTTGGAGGAAGACCAGCCTTTGGTGTGGTTGGTGGTGGTTCATTTCCCTTATCCCACAATCTCTTCCATTCCACATATTGTACAGTATCCATTTTTCATCACCTGTCACAATTTGTTTTAAAAACGGAATTTTTTTTTATTACATTTAAGTAGAGAATCACATGCAGAAATATGGTCAAGAAGGTTTTTTTCACTTAACTTATGTGGAACCCAAATATCAAAGCAAGAAACAACCGAGTTGGTGCAGATGATTTTTAACACTTGATACGGATATTTTGAGTATGTCGGCTATCTCCCGCATGGTATAACGTTGATTGTTCTCAATTAATGTCTCACTTTGATTGCTATCAACTGCAACTGGTCTACCCGACTGTGGAACATTATCCAGTAAGAAATCTCCAGCACGAAACTTCGCAAACCACTTTTGACACGTTCGATCAGTCACAGCACCTTCTCCATACACTGCACAAATCTTTTTTTGCGTTTCAGTTGCATTTTTACCTTTCTTGAAATAATAATATACTGAAAATGTTGCTTTTTTCCGTCCACCTTCAATATTAAAATGGCTACACCAATTTCGATTTTTTTTAAATGCATGCTGATATGACAGCTGTCACAAAACAATCTAACATAATTGTTCCAATGAAGTTAAAGACAACTAAGCACTGCTACTAGAGCCATCTTATGGAAAAAAACAAATGAACTTGTTGGCCAACCCAATATTGTAATTGAAAGAAATGAAAACACCCTATATCACAATATGTGAATGCAACTAAAACAGTGCTTAAAAAGAAAATTATAGCATTAAATGCTTGTATTAGAAAAGAAGGAAACTCTTACATCATCCTCCTTAAGCTTCCACCTTAAAGAACTAAAAAGATTTTAAAAAAGAGGAATGTAAACCAAAATAAACGGAAAGGAGTAATAAAGATAAAAGGGGACTTCCCTGGTGGTCCAGTAGTAAAGAATCCACCTTCCAATGCCGGGGACACAGGTTCAATCCCTGGTCAAGAAACTAAGATCCCACATGCTGTGGGGCAACTAAGCCTGTGCACTAAAACTACTGAGCCTGCGTGCCTCAACTAGAGAGCCCACGCACCACAAACTACAGATCCCATGCCCTCTGGAGCCTGTGCACCACAACTAGAGAGAGAAAGCCCGCATGCCAGAACTAAAGAGAAACACTTGTGCCGCAACAAAGAGCCTGTGCGCTGCAACAAAAGATCCCAGGTGCCACAGTGAAGATCCCATGTGCTGCAACTAAGACCCAACTCAGCCAAAAATAAATAAATAAATAAATACATAAAATAAAGAATTCTGTCCCTTGATTTAAAAAAAAATAAAGGTAAAAGTACACACCTATAAAACAGAAGATGTACAAACAACAGAGAAAAATCAATGAAACCAAAACCTGGTTTTTTAAAAGAAAAAAAACTGATAAACCTCCAGACAGATTGATCAAGGAAAATGGGAAATGACACAAATTACCAATATCAGGAATGACAGAAAGGACATCGCTCAGACTTTATACAAAGTAAAAGCATAAGGAAGGAATATGAGGAATAACTTATGCCAATAAATTCAGTAACTTAGATGAAACAAAAAATTCCTTGAAAGATGTGACTCAACATGGAATAAATAGCCCAAACAGCCCTTAACAAAGATAGAAATTAAACTCAAGTTTAAAACCTTTCCAAAAGAAATTTTCAAGCCAAGACAGCATCTCTGGGAATTCTATCAAACATTTAAGTAAAAAATAATATTGATTCTATATAAATTCTTTCATAAAATAGAAGATGAGGGAAAATTTCCCAACTCGCATAAGGTAAACATCATCTTGATCCAAAACCAAGCAAAGACATTGCAAGAGAGGAAAATTACAGATCAATATCTCTTATAACTTCTTAGACATGAAAATAAATCCCTAACAAACTTTTAACAAATTGTATTCCCCAATATATAAAATATATCAATTATACTTATATGCATATAATAAACAAATACTTAAAGTGCTATACGTGAAAGGCATATAAAACATGCAAGTAAATGAAAGATGGGTTTAACATGCCAAAAATGAATTATATGTTTCCCCATATTAATATACTAAAAAAAGAAAAGAAAAAAACATATGATCATCTCAACAGATGGCAAAAAACATTTCACAAAATTTAATAGCTATTTAAAATAAATATTTAAGCTACCTGGAAATATAAAGAAACTTCTCAATCTGATATAGAACATCTGTTATGGTCTGAATTTTGTCCCCCCAAGATTCATTTGGAATTGAAGCCCTAACTCCTCATATGACTATATTGGAGATAGAGCCTTTAAGGAGATGATTCAGATTAAATTAAGTCATAGGAGTGAAGCTCTAACCCAACAGGACTAGTTTCTTTATAAAAAAGGAAGAGATACCAGAAAGTTCTCCCTCCCTCCCTCCCTCTCTCTGTCTCTCTCCCTCCCTCCCTCCCTCCCTCTGTCTCTGTCTCTGTCTCTGTCTCTCTCTCTCCCCTCTCACAGAGAAGAAGCCATCTGAGGACACAATAAGAAGGCAGCCATCTGTAAGTCAGGAAGAGAACCCTCACCAGACACCAACCCTGACAGTACCCTAATTTTGGACTCCTAGCCTAAGGAACTATGAGAAAATACATTTCTGTTGTTTAAGCCACCCAGTCTGTGGTATTCTGTTATTGCAGCCCAAGCAGACTAACACAGCATCTCTGAAAAACCTACAGCTAACATCTTTCTTATATGGTGAAATACTGAAAACACTGAATACTTTCCCTCTAATATCAGGAACAAAAAAGGATATCTGCTTTTATCACATATATATTCAATACTGTACTGGACATCTACACTAATAAAATAAGGCAAAAACAAGCAATAAATGATATACAGTTTGGAAAGAAAGGAAAACTTTTTTTCAGAAAAAATGTTCATACAGAAAATCCTGAGGACACCACATAAAGCCATGAGAACTAATAAATGAGTTTACCAAGTACACAGGATAAAATCAATATATATAAATCAATTGTATTTTATATACTAGCAACAAAAATTAGAAATTAAAAATTCTAAGACTGCCACTTCATATCATCAAAATATGAAATACTTAGGGATAATTTTTTTAATTTTGTAAAACATGTACCCTGTCAATTATCAAACTTTGCTGAAACAAGTTAAAGAATATTTAAATAAATAAAAATACATACCATGTTCATCAATACTGTTACAATGTCATTGTCCCCAAATTGTTGCCTCCAAATTTATTCAAAAAAATCAATATTAAAATATCAGCAGGTTTTTTTGTAGAAGTTGGGAAACTGCTTCTATAATTTATATTGAAATGCAAAGGACATTAGCCATTAAGAAAATGCAGTTAAAACCACAATAAGATACCACTACTTACACACTAGAATGGCTAAAATTAAAGAGACTGTCCATACTAAGTGTTGGTAAACATGTAAAACAACTCGAATTCTCATACATTGTTGGTGGGAATGCAAAATAATACAGATATTTAAGAAAACCACTTGGCAATTTCTTATGAAGTTTCTTATAAAATTATATGTGCACTTACCATTCAACCCAGTAATCCCACTCTTAGGTATTTACCCTAAAGAAATAAAAACATATATCCACATATGGACCCATATAAGAATGTTCACAATAACTATATTCATGATAGGCAAAACCTCAGCCATATTCATGATGCCTAGATATCCACATGTGAATGGATAAACAAATTGTGTTATATCCAGATAACTGAATACTACTCTGCTGTATAAAGGAACAAACTATTTGAACATGAACAACATGGATAATCTCACAAGCATTATGCTAAGTGAAAAAAAAAGCCAGACATAAAAGACTACCTGCTGGTATTATTTCATTTATATGAACTTCTAGAAAAATCTAAACTATAATGTATAAAGCAGATCCACAGTTGCCAGAGGCCAACAGTACAGTAAGAAGATAAACTACAAAGGCACAATGGAGGTTTGTTGTAGTAATGAAAATGTTCTCTAACTTGAATGTAGTACTGGTTATACAACTTTATTGATGTGTATGTTATACAATATCTGTATTTAGTGTACTTCAGTAAAACTGATTTTTAGAAATTAAGAAGAAACTGCACATTTGTAACTATGTATGCTGATGGATGCTAACTAGACTTATTGTGGTGATCATTTTGTAATATATACAAATATCGAATTGTTATATTGTCCATCTGAAACTAATATGTCAATTATGCCTCTAAAAAAAGAAGAAACTATTTTAAAACATGTAAAAAATGAATTAGAAAAAAATCACAGATATTTCAATGGAGATATAAGGATGGTAAGAAGAATATCCCAGTTACGAAGTTTCCAGCCCTTCAAGAATATCCCAAGAGCACACCACAGAATGCCTAAAATACCTCAGGACATAGTTTGAAAACATCTATTATGATAACTGAGGCATGTCAAATTAGTGAGGAAGGCTGGGCTACTCATTAAGTGATACTTTGTTAACAGCCAAGCCATTTGGAAATAAAATAAGTTAGACTCTTCTCAAATCATACCTGAGAATAAACTGCTTATGGATTAAGCATTAAACATAAAAAGGTCACAGAAGAAAAATTTAAATAATTAATCATACAACTTTGTGTAGGGTAAGCTTTTGTAAGCATGGCTTCACAGCCAAAACCATAAAAAAAAAAAAGATTAACAAATATTGGGGAAAATATAAATAAATTAAAATTCACAAAATGGAAAAGAATAAAACATAGGTGAAGACAAAAAATATAAAGAATTATTATTAAATAACAATAAGAGGACTATACAAAATAGAAAAAAATGGGCATGACATAAACAAGAAATTCAGAAAAGAGTGCAATAGCTACTAAGGATTTGAAAAGACAGTTGACCATTGTAAGACACAGGTGTTAGGGGTGCCAACCCTACCTGCAGTGGAAAATTCATGTATAACTTTACAGTCTTCCATAGCTACAGTTCCACATCTGCGGTTCAACCAACCATAGATGGTGAAGTACTACAGCACACATTTACTGAAAAAAATCCATGTATAAGTGGACCTGGACAGTTCAAACCCATGTTGTTCAAGGGTCAACTGTATATTCTAAATCACTAATAAAAAAAAACACACACACAAAAAACAATGCTGAGATATCAAAGTTCACCCATCTAATTAAAGAAGACCCTTGTAAGAATGTGGTGCTAGGAGAAGTATAAACTTACACCTTTCTAGAGAGCATTCTGTAGTAAGTATCAAATGTTTAAATTTCCATCATTTTTAGTTTTAAAATTTATTTTATAATATAATCTGATGAATGTAGAAAGTTGTCTTTATTTCAGAATTATTTAAATGGTGAAAAACTGTAATTATCAATGTTCAGAAACACCAGATGTTACCAACAACAATATGTAGCCATTAAAAGTGAAAAGGTAAACCAATAATTATTGACATAGAAAGATGTTCACTAATCCACCAGAGGGCAGACAGCAGAAGCAAAAAGAACTACAATCCTGCAGCCTGCAGAAGGAAAACCACAATCACAGAAAGACAGACAATACGAAAAGGCAGAAGACTATATCCCAGATGAAGGAACAAGATAAAACACCAGAAAAACAACTAAATGAGGTGGAGATAGGCAACGTTCCAGAAAAAGAATTCAGAATAATGATAGTTAAGATGATTCAGCAACTCGGAAAAAGAATGGAGGCAAGGATCTAGAAGATGCAAGAAATGTTTAACAAAGACCTACAAGAATTAAAGAACAAACAAACTAAAAGTTGGTTCTTTGAGAAGATAAACAAAATTGATTAACCTTTAGCCAGACTCATGAAGAAAAAGAGGGATAGGACTCAAACCAATAAAATTAGAAATGAAAAAGGAGAAGTTACAATGGACACCACAGAAATTCAAAGCACCATAAGAGATTACTACAAGCAACTCTATGCCAATAAAATGGACAACCTGGAAGAAAGGGACAAATTCTAGAAAGGTATACCTTCCAAGATTTAACCAGGAAGAAATAGAAAATATGAACAGACCAATCACAAGTAATGAAATTGAAACTGTGATTAAAAATCTTCCAGCAAACAAAAGTCCAGGACCAAATGGCTGCACAGGTGAATTCTATTAAACATTTAGAGAGGAGCTAACACCCATCCTTCTCAAGCTCTTCCAAAAAATTGCAGAGGAGGGAACACTCCTAAACTCATTCTACAAGGCCACCATCACCCTGATACCAAAACCAGACAAAGATACTGCAAAAAAGAAAATTACAGACCAATATCACTGATGAATATAGATGCAAAATCCTCAATGCTAGCAAACAGAATCGAACAACACATTAAAAGGATCATACACCACGATCAAGTGGGATTTATCCCAGGGAGGGAAGGATTCTTCAATATACACAAATCAATCATGTGATAAACCATACTAACAAATTGAAGAATAAAAACCATATGATCATCTCAATAGATGCAGAAAAGGCTTTGACAAAATTCAACACCCATTTATGATAAAAAAAAAAAACTCTCCAGAAAATGGGCATTGGGGGAACCTACCTCAACATAATAAAGGGCATATATGACAAACCCAAAATAAACATCATTCTCAATGGTGAAAAACTGAAAGCATTTCCTCTAAGATCAGGAACAAGACAAGGATGTCCACTCTCGCCACTATTATTCAACATAGCTTTGGGAGTCCTAGCCACGGCAATCAGAGAAGAAAAAGAAATAAAAGGAATACAAATTGGAAAAGAAGAAGTAAAACTGTCACTGTTTGCAGCTGACATGATACTATACATAGAGAATCCTAAAGATGTCACCAGAAAACTACTAGAGCTAATCAATGAATTTGGTAAAGTTGCAGGATATGAAATGAATGCACAGAAATCTCTTGCATTCCTATACACTAACAACTTAAGATCAGAAAGAGAAATTAAGGAGACAGTCCCATTCACCAAAGCAACAAAAAGAATAGAATACCTAGGAATAAACCTACCTAAGGAGGTAAAAGACCTGTACTCCGAAAACTATAAGACACTGATGAAAGCAATCAAAGATGACACAAACAGATGGAGAGATATACCATGTTCTTGGATTAGAAGAATCAGTATTGTGAAATTGACTATACTACCCAAAGCAATCTACAGATTCATTGCAATCCCTATCAGATTACCAATGGCATTTTTTACAAAACCAGAACAAAAAATCTTAGAATTTGTGGGGAGACACAAAAGACTCCGAATGGCCAAAGCAATCTTGAGAAAAAGAAACGGAGCTGGAGGAATCAGACTCCCTGACTTCAGACTATACTACAAAGCTACAGTAATCAAGACAATATGGTACTGGCACAAAAACAGCAATATAGATCAATGGAACAGGATAGAAAGCCCAGAGATAAACCCACGCACCTATGGTCAACTAATTTATGACAAAGGAGGCAAGGATATACAAGAGAAAGACAGTCTCTTCAATAAGCGGTGCTGGGAAAACTGGACAGCCACATGTAAAAGAAATTAGAACACTCCTTAACACCATACACAAAAATAAACTCAACATGGATTAAAGACCTAAATGTAAGACCAGACACTATAAAACTCTTAGAGGTAAACATAAACATAGGAAGAACACTCTTTGACATAAATCACAGCAAGATCTTTTTGGACCCACCTCCTAGAGTAATGGAAATAAAAACAAAACTAAACAAATGGGACCTAATGAAACTTCAAAGCTTTTGCACAGCAAAAGAAACTATAAATAAGATGAAAAGACCAACCTCAGAATGGGAGAAAATATTTGCAAACGAATCAATGGACAAAGAATTAATCTCCGAAATATATAAACAGCTCATGCAGCTCAATATCAAAAAAACAAACAACCGAATCCAAAAATGGGCAGAAGACGTAAATAGACATTTCTCCAAAGAAGACATACAGATGGCCAAGAGGCACATGAAAAGCTGCTCAACATCACTAATTATTAGAGAAATGCAAATCAAATCTACAATGAGGTATCACCTCCCACCAGTTAGAATGGACATCATCAGAAAATCTATAAACAACAAATGCTGAAGAGGGTGTGGAGAAAAGGGAACCCTCTTTGCACTGTTGGTGGGAATATAAATTGATACAGCCACTGTGGAGAACAGTATGGAGGTTCCTTAAAAAACTGAAAATAGAACTACCATATGACCCAGCAATCCCACTACTGGGCATATACCCAGAGAAA
Organism: Eschrichtius robustus; assembly: GCF_028021215.1. Taxonomy (NCBI): domain Eukaryota; kingdom Metazoa; phylum Chordata; class Mammalia; order Artiodactyla; family Eschrichtiidae; genus Eschrichtius; species Eschrichtius robustus. Next base: position 54,220,832 of record NC_090829.1, on the reverse strand, counting down.
ACCATAATTCAAAAAGATACATGCACCCCAATATTCATTGCAGCACTATGTACAATAGCTAGGTCATGGAAGCAACCTAAATGTCCATCAACAGACAAATGGATAAAGAAGATGTGGTACATATATACAATGGAATACACTCAGCCATAAAAAGGAATGAAATTGGGTCATTCGTAGAGATGTGGATGGACCCAGAGACTGTCATACAGAGTAAAGTATGTCAGAAAGAGAAAAACAAATATCATATATTAGTGCATATATGTGGAATGTAGAAAAATGGCACAGATGAACCAGTCTGCAAGGCAGAAATAGAGACACAGATGTAGAGAACAAACGTATGGACACCAAGAGGGGAAAGCGGGGGTGGGGGGTGGGATGAATTGGGAGATTGGGATTGACATATATATACTAATATGTATAAAATAGATAACTAATAAGAACCTGCTGTATAGCACATGGAAGTCCATTTCGCTGTACAGTAGAAACTAATGCAACATTGTAAAACAACTATACTCCAATTAAAAAATAAAAATAATGCACTGATATTTCTAATTTCAAAATTAAGAACTAGTAAAAAAAAAATAAAAAAGAAAGATGTCCATGGCAAGTTGCTAGATAAAATGTGAGTATATCTTCTGTGAGCTCATTTTTAAAAATCTGTCCTCTGCTCATCTATCTCTCTTCTCTACCCACATATACTCAGATGCACACACACTGATGCACACACGGATCCGAAAAGTATACACTAAAAGATCAAGAAAGGTTACCTTTGATTGGTAAAATTATCGAAAAGCTTCATTTTCTTTTTTATATTTGTCTATATTTGAATTATTTATGTATAAAAATAAAATTATTTTAAAGAACTATTTATAATATAATTTCAAATTTCAAACTGGGCAAGAGAAAGTAAATTTGGAAGTTTTCTAGAAGTTTAAAAATGAACTATAGGTGGTCATAAGAATCAATGTCTATATAAAATTCAATCAACAATTTTTTTTTAAGCATCAGACTAAAATTCTAGGAAAATATCCTAAGGATTTCTTTCCCAAATGAATGCTACTGAAGGACCTAGTAAACATTGTCCCTCTGTTATCCTTACTTCTGGTGTTTTATGTTGCAACATTACATGTCTAGTAGAAGATAAGACAGGCTTTCATTTTCCTTTCTTTGAAAATTATTTTCTGCCAGGTATTAAGAAAATAAAGTGGAATTATTATTGGCATCTTATTTGAGAAAGATAGATAACCTTGAGTCTTAAACCTTCCCTGGCATTTTCTTGATCTTCACTAACCATGACCGAGGTAGCATAGTCTCATCTGCAAATTACTAATAATAATCAGCTCTGGGAAATGACCTTGGATGAAGCAATGTTAAATTGGCCAGGAAATTTTTTTGAGGCATCACTGTTATTAGCTCACAATTTTTTCATTTCACTCTGCCACTGATGCTTGGCAGGTTATAATTTTTCATTTTTGCACTTGGATGATACTCAGTGAAGTAGAGATTATGGAGATAGTAGTGGAGAATTTTTACAAAGGGATTTCACCTATTGCTCCATAATATTAGGTTACAAAATGGAGCTCTATTTGGGACAAATTATCAGCTGAGGATACATAATCAGACTTTAAGATAACAGTAATGATCTACACTATATTTTAAGGTTTTTTTAAAGTGCTCCCTTTTGTATAGAGTTGATGTTATGACCAATTATATATATACTTGGAAATATTTTCATTAGTGGAGATGGTTTGGGCTGATTTCCCTTTTGACAACTTCGTGCCTTCACGAGATGGTTGGATGGGGTTAAAGACAATGTCTGTGAAAATGGAAAAAATTTCTTTCTCTATTGAATGAAAAATTCATTAAACTCCATAGTGCTTCACAATTTTTAAGTTTCACACATTTCATATAATCCCATAATAACCCTTTTTTCCCCTACCCCTATATTGCTCCCCACTTACTTGTTCCCACTGGTAACCACTACTTTGTTCTCTATATCTAGAAAACACTTCTTTATTATATAGAGATATCCAATGACACAGATTGGAAATAGACTTGTACTACTATTCGTGAATGGACAGTCTCAGGTAGGTGGCAACTATTTTTGTTGCATCCTTCCTCCTTCTTTATCTCCATAAGACCAGCCCCAATACCAGTAGTATAGTGATGATCACTTATATCCATATTCTTTCAGAATCTGCTTTCAGCATGCTACTTACTACCTAGCTTATAGTAAGCACAAAATCAGTGTAAGTTGTCACTACCTTTAGTAAAGGAGGAAAACTCATTTTAAAAATAAAAAATATTATAATATAGGATACAACAAATCAAGAACAAATTTGAGTTTGGAAATATTCCCAGAACAGGAGACAGTGTTTAAATAGGTAGTTAGAATGGAGACTTAAGAGACCAGTCTCCTCTAGCTTGAAAAAACTAAGAATTGCCATCTGAGACACCAAGTGACTTACCTTATCTTGATTTGACCATTAGCACCCAATTGCACCTAGGGTAATATCAAGTTGGAATACCAAACTAGGGACAACTACTTGCTAAGGAAACCATTAAGTTTTGTAACTTCCCTAAGTTTTCTAAGTATGTCATCCCCAGTGTATCATCCCCATATTATTTGAAAGGAAAATTAAACTGCTGCTCTCCCCCAAAACATCTGAATTTGGGGGCTTGGATCTAATTGTGGAATAAAATATCTTGTCCCCTATATAAAACTAAACTACGTACTGTTTCACCATAGGACATTATGATTACCTCACAATACAACTTTGATACAAATGGGAATTTAATTGATCTTTTTTTTGTCCAACCACTGGCAAGATATGTAAATTGACAGAATAGCTGCATAGTAAAGAGCTTCTTTTGAGTAACTACAGTACCCTAGATTTGCACAGGTTGGATACTTTTGCAGCAAAAGCCAAGAGAAAGTAACATTTTGTTTTAACTGAAGTTCCAGAATAATATGCAGAAATGAAATTAACCATTACATTGAGGCAAAGAGGGGCCTTCTAATCTAAACTTTTTAAAAAGAGGATCAGCAAAAATGATAATATCACATAGCATCTTCTTTATTAATCTGTACCATATACAGCATATGCTGGAGTTTTAAGAAATACGATTAAGATAAAGTTATTTTAATACAAATAATAAAAGCAAAACAACAAAGACGATAAAAACATTTTTAAACATAATATAGTACCTAAATGAATTTTTTGTGCCAATATAATGTTTTTCTATTATAGATACTAATTAATAGCAAATAGACTGTAAGCCAACATAGTCGATATTTGTTTTTTCTATCAGCCACTGGCGTGGGGGAAAAAAAAGGAAGAGGAGGAGGGCAAAGAGGAGGGAATTTCTCTTTTCTTTATTTCTCTAATGCTCTAAAGACATAAAGACAACGCTCCAAAGATTAGAATCAGCTCTGCTCTTGTCCTACCAAGCAAGTCCCACTTCAACCAAAAAGTGGAGTAGTTTGGTTTGCTCCTCTATAAAAGCTGGTAGTACAGAAAAGGAAAGTTAGCTCAGATTTGCTATGCATTAAGGTAGCAGCATTTGGTGCAGAAGCTACAGAGAAACTTACCATTAAAATTTCCTACTTTTGAGAAATACTGTCAAGGTTCATTATTTATATTTCAAAAATTATTGATTTGACTCTTCCAAAGAAAATATTGAAAATTAAAAGATGGTATACAATGACTTACCTTAGCATTAACTCCTAGGAAACATGGATTGATATATATTTTATTAGAAGATCTATTGCAAGAGGGATTCATTATATTCCAATAAAAAAGGGAAATTCTTAGTCAAAACTTGGAAACCTTTTTATTCTTGCAAAATTACTAAATTTTTAAAGGAAATTCATTTGCTGTTCTTTTCTTTTTTTTTTTAAATTTTATTTATTTATTTATGGCTGTGTTGTGTGTTCGTTTCTGTGCGAGGGCTTTCTCTAGTTGCGGCAAGCGGGGGCCACTCTTCATCGCGGTGCGCGGGCCTCTCACTATCGCAGCCTCTCTTGTTGCGGAGCACAGGCTCCAGGTGCGCAGGCTCAGTAATTGTGGCTCACGGGCCTAGTTGCTCCGCGGCATGTGGGATCCTCCCAGACCAGGGCTCGAACCCATGTCCCCTGCATTGGCAGGCAGATTCTCAACCACTGCGCCACCAGGGAAGCCCCATTTGCTGTTCTTATACTATAAGACAATCCAATAAAATGTTTACCACTTCCAAACACTTTGATTTGTGCAAAATTGCATTATTTTTAAAATAGCATTTCTAGTATAAGTGAAATAAGTACAAACCTCAGCCAGTCATTCTAGTTTTAAATAGTCAAATTATTAAATTAACATTCAAAAAAGGCATTTTGAAGGACCATAAGTATCATCAGGAAAAACAGAGTTTGAACAATTATATTTTTTAATCAGTAAGGTAAATGAACCAAATCACCAAAAATAAACACTGTCTATCCCTTAAGATAAATGTTGATTTTGATAACTTCTTTTTTTGTCTTTTGTTTTTATCACTGACTAAGATAATAAAATAGAAAATATAAGTAGGTAATTTATGGTTAGGCTTTCTTTAAAAAAAAGATATCAAGAACTACATGTAGCATCTGAAAAATCTTTATGTTAATGCAGAAATTTTGGGTACTGTTATAGTACTGAGGCATGCTACTTGGGGGTAGGAGACGTTAGCCTTATGTCCTATATGTTCTCACTGCTCTATAACTTTTATCTTCAACTTTTGAAAATCTGACTGACTAAGCAGAGTCAAATAGCTCCTTCCTATTTCCCTTGCTTCTGAATTGACCACCCCACCTTTCTTGCACTGTCAACATTTTCTGAACATATGAAAAATACCAATACTATTTTTTATTCATATCAAGCCTGTTATGTTTGCCTCAGAAACACACTTTAAAAAGTATAACATATCACTGAGAAGTTGGAAAAATTATTATTCTCTCCAATTAACATGCTTCCCCATTCAAAATTGTAAAACATAATATATATACCTGCCAATAACGAATATTAGGAGTAAAAATGATTGACTAATGAAAACTATAATTAAGAAAAAAATATTTGAGATAATTTAATGACCACAAATAATGTGTACCAAAAATGCTGTATCAGTTTTTAATAGGTTATCACAATATTTTTATTAAATGAATATGATGCTGTTCAAGAAGTAGAAGTAGTTCAGGTAGTTAGAATACCAGGAAAAAATTTTGAGCAGTTAAAAATATTTTAAAAGAATTATAAAAATGTAAATTTAACATCAATTAAAACTATTATATTTTATAACAAAAATAATAAATATTAATTTAGACCAATGCTCTTAAAGCATGGTAAACTTGAAATTTAGAGCATGTGTACTTTGCAAATCAGACAATGCATTTCATTAACAGTGGCTTTCAGGTTGGCATTGGAAAGGGATGGAAGGGAAAACACTTATCTTAAGCATGCATTAAAGTCTTCTACTCTGCTCCAGAGGAGAAATGAGTAACTTTCCCTTAAGCTTCTCTAATTTTCTTCTTAATCTACAAAATGTAAAACTAAACAAAGAAAAAAAACCTGAATATGATCACAGATATCTATTATATGAGTAATCTTTAGTTAAAAAATATAATAACTCCTTTAAAAACAAAAAAGAAAATTAAAACTAAAGTAAAAGAAATGAAAGAACAAATAATATAGTAGAAATCAGAGAAACAGAAAGTAGAAGAATTCAATGAAATAAAAAAACTGATTATTTGAAATAATCAGAAAAAAAATAAACTTCTAGCCAGACTGAGGAAAAAAAGAGAGAAGATACAAATTACCAAAATATTGGCCCATAGAATCTAACAATATATAATGATCAAGTGAGATTTATCCCAAAATGCAAGGTTGGCTTAACATTCAAACAGTAGTTAACAAAATTCACCATATTAGCAGACTGAAAAAGAAAAAAATTCAATGGATGCAGAAAAATCATTTGACAAAATCCCTTATCCATTCATGATAAAAATTCTTAGCACACTAGGAATAGAAGGGAACATCCTACCCTAATATTACCAAAAACCCTCCATTTAACATCTTATTAATGGTGATAGAACTAATGTTTTCCACCTAAGATCAGGAACAACATAAAGATTTCTGGTCTCACAATTTACATACAACATAATTCTGGAGGTTCTTGCCAGAGTAGTTGTGTGTGTGTTTGTGTGTGTGTGTGTGTGTGTGTGTGTGTGTGCGTGTTGGGGGAAAGGGAATTTAAAATAATAACAGGCATTCAGATTGGGAAGGAAGAACTAAAACTGCCTTAGTAAATTATAGTATATGATCACCTATATAGATAATCCAATAGAATCTACAAAGAAGCTACTAGAAATAAATGAGTTTACAAGGTTGTAAGATCCAACATTGACATACAATCCATAAAAATTAATTGTATTTCTGCATACTAGCAATGAATTATCAAAAAATTAAAATTTAGGGAAAAAAATACCATTTAAAAACAGATAAAAACATGAAATATTTAGGAGTAAATCTGACAAAACCTGCACAAGACTTGTGAAGCGAAAACAACAAAACACTGCTAAGAGAAATTAAAGAAGATATACGTAAACAGCGAGACATAACTTGTTCACAGGTCAGAGGATGCAATTGCGTTAAGATGTCAATTCTCCCGAAATTGATACATAGATCCAACACATCCCAAACAAAATCCCAGCAGGATTTTTGTAGAAATTTGAAAACTAATTCTAAAATTCAAGCAGAAATGCAAAGGATTCAGAATAGTCAAAACAACTTGTGTTGTTTCTAGGGCTAACTCTACCTGATTGAAAGACTTATTATACAGTTAGTAATCAAGGAAGAATAGTGGTGGCTCAGAGACAAATAGATCAATGGAATTAAATAGGCATTCCAAAAAGAGACATAGATGGACAATTGATTTTTTTTTTACAAAAGAAAGAAGACAATTGGGTGGGAAAAGGACAGTCTTTTCAACAACTGATGCTGCAACAATTGAAAATCAATATGCAAACAAACAAAAGAAAAAGAAAGTTGATCCATGCTTAATCCATACGTAAAATTACTCATAATGGATCACAGATCTAAATTTTTAAAACTTAAAACTTTTAGAATAATACACAAAAGAAAACCTTTGTGAGCTTGGCATAGACAAAGATTTCTTAGTATGATATCAAAAAAGCATAATCCGTAAAAGAGCAAAATGACAAATTGGATTTCATCAAATTAAAAACTTCTACTATTCAAAAGACACTGTTAAAGAGAATGAAAAGACATGCCACAGATTAGGAAAATGTATTTGCAAATCACGTATTTGATAAAGAATTTGTATCTAAAAAGCATAAAGAGCCCTTGAATCTCAATAATATAAAGAACTCTCAAGACTCAACAGAAACAATTAAAAATTTGGCAAAAGATTTGAATACATCATCAAAGAATATACATGGATGGCAATAAGCAAATAAAAAGATAATCAACATCCTTAGTCATTAGAGAAATGCACATTAAAACCACAAAGATATACCACTATACCCTTATTAGAATGGCTAAAATTTAAAAGCCTGACCAAAGGTTAGCAAGAATGCTGTGGAACTGGAAATCTCATTGCACTGCTGATTGGAATGCAAATGATACTACCCCTTTGGAAAACAGTTTGGCAGTTTCTTAAAATGTTAAACATGTACCTACCACACAACCCAGCCATTGTATTCCTAGATATCTATCCACAGGTCCATATACAGTCTTGTATAAGAATGTTCACAACCATTTTATTTGTAAGAGTCAAAACCTGGAAAACCTCAACTGTTTCTCAGTAGGGAACAAGACAAAGAAATTGTAGCATATCCATACAATGGAATGTCACTCAACTAAAAAGGAAATAAACGATTAATACAACATGATAAATCTCAAAATTATGCTTAAAGCAGCAAAAATTTTAAAAAAAGTACATGTTATAGGATCTATTTACATAAAGCTACAGAAAATGAAAACTAAATATATAATGACAAAGCAGATCAGTGTTTGCCTGGGAACTGGGGTCAGGGCCTGGACAGGAGGGAGGGCTTATAAAGAGGCAGGAGGGAATTTGGGGGCCTAATGGGTATGTTCATTATATTGTGGTGATGATTTCATCAGTGTATACATGTGTCAAAACTTTACAGACTGTACACTTTAAAGATAGGCACTTTATTGTATACCAATTATATCTCAATAAAGTTGTCAAAAATAAAAGAGAAAAGGGATACGCTTCCAAAATGTTAGGATTCACTGATTTACTCTTGAAGCATTTAACACGTTTAGTTTGAAAACGTTTGTTTATTTTCATTCCAAAAATACTCTTTGTCAGGTTCATCTTTCAGTTTTTGATATTAAAGACTCTAATATTGAAAAATGTTAGAATTAAATATATTGTCACATATTTAGTCAAAGTCCTCTAATTTTCAACATTATCACAAGCAATCAACAGGAAATTGAATTATTTATTCATTTAAAAAGTATTTATTGAGTGTTACAGTCTGTGCCAGGTAATGAGGAAAAAAGTTAAATAAGATCAAGTCCCCACCATCAAGGAGGTCATGGTCTAGTGGGGAAGACAGACATTTATGAAGCTAATGTTCAAAAGATGTGGCAAGTACAATAATAGAGATATACAGAGATGTGTTCAAGGCATAACGTGACCAAGGAGGAAGCATACCTGAGTTGGGGGTAAGAAACACAGTGTAGGCTAAGGGAGGGAAAGCTTTCTAAAGGAAGACTCTTCTAAGCTAAGTGTAAAGTAAATGGTAACATTGAATTAACATGATGATTCAGTTAACAAAGAAAAATCTCTTCCTTTCAGGCCTTACTGACACAAGTTGCAGGACTGGAAAAACTTTAACATAAATATAAGATGAATATATGGGAATGGTACCCCTTTAAAACTAAAGTAATGATTTTGAAAAATATTACCTGTTCGCACATCATCTATATAGTAATCCCCTCTTATCCATGAGGGATAAGTTCCAAGACCCCCAGTGGAGGCCTGAGACCTCAGATAATACTGAACCCTATTTGTACTATGCTTTTTTTTTTTCTATACATACATAACTATGATAAATTTATAAATTAGGCACAGCAAGAGATTAACAAACATTAACTAATAATAAAATAGAACAATTATAACAATATACTGTAATAAAAGTTATGTAAATATGGTCTCTCTCTCAATCTCTCTCTCTCTCTCAAAATATATTATTGTTGAGGAGGATATGGAGAAAAGGGAACCCTCGTGCACTGCTGGTGGGAATGTAAATTGGTGCAGCCACTACAGAAAACAGTATGGAGGTTCTGTTGAATTGAAAATTGAAAATAGAACTACCATATGATGCAGCAATTCCACTCCTGAGTATTTCCCCGAAGAAAACAAAAACACTAATTAAAAAAGATATATGCACCCTAAGGTTCACTGCAGCATTATTTACAATAGCCAAGATATGGAAGCAACCTAAGTGCCCATCAATAGATGAATGGATAAAGAAGATGTGATATATATATATGTGTGTGTGTATATATATATATATATATATATATATATATCACTTAGTAGTGATACACATGAAATATTACTCAGCCATAAAAAAGAATGAAATCTTGCCATTTGTGACCACATGGATGGACCTAAAACGTATGTTTTCATACTGTATATTTATACTTACATGTGGAATCTAAAAACAAATGAACAAATATAACAAAATAGAAACAGACCCAGAGATATAGAGAACAAACTAGTGGTTGCCAGAAGGGAGGTGGCTGGGGAGATGGGAGAAATAGGTAAAGGGAATTAAGAGGTATAAACTACTAGCTATAAAATAAATAAGTCACAGGGATGTAATGTACAGCATAGGGAAAATAGTAATACTGTAATAATTTTGTAGGTGTATGTATAAAAATATTGAATCACTATGTTATACACCTGAAACTAATATACTATTATTAGTCAACTAAATTTCAATTTTAAAAAACAGAACTTACTGCACAAATTTTAAGCCTTTTCCATCTTAACTAAGCATACTCATCACACACTGTGGCCGTAACTTCTGCAGTTTGAGGTGTGAAAGCAAAACTAGCACAAATTTCTTTTTCCTTCTTTACAATTTTACGTACAGAATATTCATTCTTACCATAGGTCTTAGCAACCTCAGCACACCATTTTTTTTTCTTAAGTCGATAACTTTCACCTTTTCACTTAAAAGATGAAAAAAAGGCAAGCATTTTACAGCTTTTCTTTGGTATATCCAAATTGTCAGCATCATTACTCTTAATAATGGCACGTTGGGGCCATTATTAAGTAAAATAAGGGTTACTTAAACACAATCGCTGTGATACCAAGACAGTCAATAGGTTTGATAACCAAGATGGCTACTAAGTGACTAACAGGTGGGATATGCTGGACAAAGGGATGATTCATGTCCCTGGCAGGACAGAGGGGGATGGTGTGAGATTTCATCATGCTACTCGGAAAGGTGCAAAATTTAAAACTTATGAATTGTTTATTTCTGGAATTGTCCATGATATGTTTGGACCAAGGTTGACCTTGGGCAACTAAAACTGCAAAAAGTGAAACTGGGAAAAGGAGGACCACTGTACTTTCAAATATTAAAATGTTTTGGCAAAATAATTGATAAGGAAATGTTAAGAAAAGATTAAAGATAAGATTCTAAAGGTATAGCTTTTTGTAAATGAACTAGCTTAAATAGATAATTCACTTTTTGCATTCACGAGCAAGTAATGGAACAGGTAAATAATGGGGTAGGACAGACAGTTCATCTGGATGCTGGCTGTTATTATTTTGATCACTTAGGATGAATTAATTAATGCATTAATGAACACATTTAGTCTAGATCTCACTGCCAGCAGCCTCATGCTTAACTTCTTGTAGTATTATAGCCCTTGAGGAGTTCCACAGGGATCATGGCAGTTATGATGGTAAAGAGGAATAGTTATGGAAGTGTTCTAACATAATATGGGTTCAAGGTTATTTAATTTTCTATTAATACAGCATCCATCAGAATAATAGAACTGTAAGTGATCTCATCAAGGTCAAGGATAGCAATAAGCTGAGATGGAAACTAGATGTTAACACTGTTTTAACTGAGGATACTTAAAAGATTAATAATTCCAACCCTGAGTATTGAACAAATCTCAGCATAAATATATAGATGAACAAATAATCCTTTCCTTTACCCAAATCTACATTAGGAAAAAATTCTCTGTCTTACAATTTAGGTAAAGGAAAAATAAACCCTTACAGTATATGATCATGCAAATAGCCAAGAAATGAGTCAAATGCATTATCAACATCTAACGTCAACACAGAGAGAGCCAAAGTGCTAATGGAAGTTGTATTTTCTCCTTGGCATATTAAGTGCTTCAAGAGTGCCCAGTGTTCTCACAGACCATCAAATGAGAAAATTTCAGGGTAGTAGAGACAGTATGTGCATGGACTGAACTGGGAAATACTGACAGATGCCTAATGAGGTTATGGAACAAATCAACATAGCTGGACTGCTGACTGTTCATTAGCCACCCTAGAAAAGCCAGAGGTATCCCATCTAGAGCAGCTGCTAAACCAAAAGAAAGCATCACTGGAGTTCAAGAGCTCAGGCATAATACAATCAGAAAATTTTAGAGCTGGAAAGGCTCTAAGAGACCATGTAGTTCAGTGTCCACAAATCTGTAGGTCATTGTTGCACTTCAGTGATTCCATGAATTTCTTGAAATTACATGTAAAGTTACATGTATACATGCCTAAGAACCACTGATCTAGTTCAATTGTTTCATTTAACAGATGAGGAAACAGTTCCATTGAAATTGAACCACAACTCACTAGTCCTAAACTGGAGATAGCATCTCTTGAGTCCCAGCTATTTGATTTTGCTATCACACCAAGTTGTCTCCTATTATCAGTAAGTATTAAAAATCTTAACTGCAGCAGAAAAAGATAGACAGCCAGAATCCCTAATCCCTGATTCTCGAAAGATTCAATATCTTCTGTGTAATCACTCAATAAGCTCTCCATGAGCCCATTTATACTGCCCTTCCTTGTCAATATGCCAAATATAACCTGTGTGATGTCTGCGTTTTGGCAGCCTTTGCAGTTGAAACAATATCTGACGTATGTAGCTCATGAAACCAAAAGTAAGTCTGCCGGAATATGCTAGGGAGAAAATAGAGGATACAATTTTGGCTGAGAACAGATCCAGTCCTGCTTCACTTGCAAGCAGGCAGTACAGGCAGGTCGGAATCTCAGGCAGGTGCCTGGAGGCTGCACACACGGAAGGGACAGATGTTAGGGGGATGAGTGGGCCTTTCCTCCTTTGGCAGGTAAGGGCTCAGAGTGAGATAACTTGGCTTATCAAAGTAAGTGTGGCTTTACTAGTATCTGCATTGGTGAAAACAGGATATATTAGTTGTAGCAGACCAGAAACTCCAAACTCTTAACGTTACTGGAGAACATCAAGGGAATATGTCTTTTTTTTTTCTACCTTCTCTGAATTTCTCTTATTTTTTGTTCTTATTATAAATGGAAAATATTGTCAATTGAAATTGAGAGGTAAATCAGGTCCCTGTTAAAACATCAATGGAAATACAAGAATTCCAGATTGTATCATTTATCTTCTCAGTTAATAGGATATTAAATACTATCAACTTCAGAAAAAGGATTTGATTAAAAGGTCCCTGTTTTTTTTTCTCAGATAGAAAATTCTGTGCAAAAAATTGAAAATTTTAAAAATTAAAAAGGTTTTGAGAAACTATAAGTGTGAAAGGACAAGGCTACATAGTTACTTACACTGCCTTGTATATAAATGATTCTCAACAAATGTTTGTTAAACCGAACTGAACTGGTGTATAAACCATCTAACAAATGGTCGCCCTGATGGTTCCCAGAGGAGGAAGAATTGCTCCCCTTATTAATGCACTAAGGCTATTTTTTTAAACTGGCTTTCGTTAAGCAACTCCATATATATTTTGATCAATCTTTCAGTTATTCCAAAATGGCTCTCAATTTACAACTAGATGCCAGGACTTTTATATGTTCAATAAATTAACAAGATTTTCTCTCAATGTTGCTGTTATAAAAAAAATGATATCTCTCCAATAAGGCATTTTGGCTAATGAACAAGAATCTCTCATTAAATTAATAACACCATTAGATTCACTTTCAGATGGTTTAACAGTGGTCTTCGGGGTCTAATAACATATTGCTGACTTAGGCACGTTGCCAATAGACTGAACATGAATTTGTACAAAGTAAATCTCCATCTCAAATATAAACAAAGTGTTTTCCCCTGCTAAACCTGCTTCTTTCTCTATATTTATTGTGATTAGGAGCATTATAATTTATCTAGTCCCCAGTCCAAAAAGTTGACTAAACTTTCCTCTCCCTCACCTAAAACATGCACTGAATAAGGATATCCAATCAAATGTATCTTATAAACATCTATCAAATTCATGCCTTCCTTTTTCCCATGGTCATTACCTTGTTGGAGGCCCTCATCACTTTGAGCCTGAACTCACAGGCCCTCTCTACCTTTAACTGTTCCCATTCTAGTTTTCCTGGAATATGACATCAGAATTAGTTTTCTAAAAAGTAAATCTGATCATTTCTTCCTCCTGCTTAAAACCTATCAGCATCTTCCTACTGCATCCAAGTACACACATTTTTGCCTTAAAATACAAGGCTTTTGGTAATTAAATCTTGGTGTTCTTTCCATGCTCATCTCCAGCAACCCATAGCATCTCCCACAGGCTCTTTAAACCACCTGGCTAGAGATCTTGTCAAGTTTCCTTATGTCAGCCTCATTTTTTATTCCCTTAACTTTTAGCATATACCATACCCACTCCAGGAAGTGCCCTGACACTTTTTCCATCTGGCATAGAAGCTACCCTTCCTTCAAGGTTTAATTAAGGCTGCAAAAAAAAACATACCTGTCTGCCCCATGTGAAGTTAATTGTTTGCTCTCCAATCTAGCACACTTTTCCATATTTCTAGCATAGAACTTTTAAAACAATATTTTTATGAAATATACATACTGAAGTCAAATATATTATCTGAACACAATGAAAGTTAATTAAAAATCAATACCAAAAAGATATCTAGAATCCTGAAATACCACACTTCTAAATTTCCCATGGGTCAGTAGAGGAATAACAAGGGAAATTATAAAACATTTTATACTAAAAGACTATAATACATGTTATATAAAGTACAAGAAATGCAGTGACATCTGTGAAAATCAGAGTGAAACTCCAAAAATTCTCCTCCTTAAAGCAACAAGAGAACTGGAAAAAACTGTTAGAATCAACTTTTTCAGAACTCTAGAAATTAACCAAACACTTGCAACATTCTGGGGAGTTTTTACTCAAGAAAAGTAACTGATCTCAGTAAAAATCGTGATCTTTGTGGGATTTGAATTTGCCCTAGTCCCTTATCCCATTAGTTGAAAACTAATACTGTAGTTCACATTTGTGGTGAATACCAACAAACCAACAACTGCTGCAAAAAGCAGAATGGGGCTGGAGCATCTTAAGAATCTCATTCCCAGAAAAATGGTATGATTTGACCTATTGAGTGGTTCCTAAAAGACCTACTTCAAGCTTACCTATATTTAACCTAAAGCACCTAATGGGAAAAGACTTTTTCCCGAAGGCATTTGTTGAAAATAATGACAGGCAATTTTTTTTAAACTTTACAGTTGTCTGAGGCAGTGCATAAGAGTGGGGCAAACAATTTTATACATGTAACATATATATATATATTATGATTTGTTTAGGTGTTCACTTCTACCATTAGAATCTCTTCAAGGCCACATACTATACCAAGCAAATTTTTGTGCCCACAGATGCTAATAAAATGCTCAAGACATAGTAAATATAAATGGTGGCTGAGGAAATAAGTGAATGAATGAATGAAAAGATACAGAAGAACTAAGATCTCTCTTCTGTTGTATATGTAACTGGTTTGATCATGAATTTTTTTTTTCTTTTTTTACTTATTAGAACTTTCAGAATGTACTTGTTCCCACATCCTTAGATACAATTAAATAAAACTCATTGTTTTCTAGGGCTGCCGTAACAAAGAACCACAGATTGAATGCCTTAAACAATAGAAATTTATTTCCTCACAGTTTTGGAGGCTAGAAGTCTGAGATCAAGAAAGAACGAGCAGGGTTGGTTCCTTCTGAGGGCTATGTAGAAGAATCTGTTCAAGGCATCTCTCCTTGGCTTTTGATGGCTGTCTTCTCTGTGTCTTTGCACCATCTTCTCTCTCCCTCGGTCCATGTCTATGTCCAAATTTCCTCTTTTTACAAGGATATCAATTGATTTGGTTTACGGCCCACCCTAATGACCTCATTTTAATCTAATCACCTCTCTAAAGACCCTATCTCCAAATAAGGTCACATTCTGAGATACTGGCAGTTAGGACTTGAACATGATTTTTTGGGGAAACACAATTCAACCCATAACACATATCGTCACTCATATAAAGAGGGTGTGTTATGGTTATGTTTTTCAGTCTTTTCAGAATGTTTCCAAATAATAGCCAGATTTTTCAGAATATTTTCTATTACCTTTAAAACATTATATCAAGAAAAAATCCCTAAGGTCTCTAGCAGTGGTTTTGAAACCCAGTTGTTACATCAAAGTTGGCACTAGAGCTGAAGGAAGAACTGGACTAATATTAGTCCTGGCTCAGACATTAAACATTGAATTTGCCCTGGGCACAGGCCTTAAATAATCTGTACTTCAGGGAGATCAGCTCGGTGCTTTGCGACCATCTAGAGGGGTGGGATAAGGAGGGTGGGAGGGAGACGCAAGAGGGAGGGGATATGGGGATATATATACACGTATGCACATAGTTGATTCACTTTGTTATACAGCAGAAACTAACACAACATTGTAAAGCAATTATACTCCAATAAAGATGTTAAAAAAAATAAAATAAAATAGAAAGGACACTGGATGCCTATCAACTAATCATAATTTATGAATCTTATTAGGATCCTAATCTGAGCAAAGAGAATCAAAATATTTATGAGACAACTGGGAAATCTGAACACTCACTGGATATTTAACGATACTAAGAAATTATTATAAATTTTTTTGGAGTGATGATGGTATTGTGCTTATGGGTTAATAAGAATTCCTTAACTTTTATAGATAGGTGCTAACTTATTTACTAATAAAATGATATGATGTCTGTCAAAAAAAAAAAAAAAATCTGTGCTTCAGTTCTTCACCTGGAAAAGGAAGTGTCTGGGCTGAATCCCTCTGCAATCCCACAAGCCCAAAGACTCTGATTCTACCTGGTCTTATTTTGCCACAGCAACTGGCACTGTTGGAGGTGACCTAGAAATAACATAAGAGTACTTATTTAAATGAAGAGATTAATATAAATTCAGTCGAGTTTGGAAATGTTTGCACAGCTGAAGACCATGAACCTTCCAGACTTTTTAGACAAATTCCATCCGTTCTCTGAGGACAAACTGCCTTTGGAATTATAAATGCACACAGATGTTGCTTTCAGCACAAAAAAATACCTACGGTAGGTATCGCTCATGGCAGTGCCTTAAGCTACTCCAAAGTTATTTTCATCAAGATTGAGTATTCCAGCTGTCTTCATTTTCTCAAAAATTAGCCCTAGAAAAATAGAACTTATCACAACAGGTTACAGAATTTAAGTTATATATCAATTTATAAAAATTGTCTTGGATTCTATGATACAATTCAAAGCAACTTACTAAATGGTATCCAGGTACTCTGAAATAGTAAATTTTAAAAGTATATATTTTTTAAATACGCCAAGTGACAACAGAATCAAGACAATGAAATGATCTTTATTGACATAGGAAAAACAAGAATGCATTTGGAAAAGAATTCATTTCTTTTGATAAAAGTACTTTTATAAATTTCATACAGAGTATAACGATCAAAAGTTTTGGGAAACTCTTTTTGTTGAAAGAGAATGACTCATACGAACATTTCCTTTGAGAAATAATCATGGCATATTACGACGCAAAACTATCGGATATGTTAGGACAATTTGAAGCAATATCAATGCTGGAAGAAAAAAAAAAAGCCAGTACTTCAGAAGATTGTTTAGAACACAAAAGATTCCTTAGACGGGACATCTACTTAAATTATCAGCTGAGACTAACTCTTGAGGATATCAGATATATATTAAACTGGTATTAATTTATTTAAGCATATAATAGATGTTAGAGAGTAACAAGTGAGCTGACATCGAAAATCAACTGTCTCAATATCCAATATTTGACAATAATAATAATGACAAATTGTTTAAAGAGTACTACCAAAATGAAACTTTTAAGAAAAGTAGAGTGTGTTCGGGCTTTTTTTTGTAACTATGATAATGAACAGCTTGAGTCTAAGATGGTGCTTTTAATACCTGAAGCTTCTAAGACTTACAAATTTTACTGCGACTGCTGCTGTTCTGGATAGCCAAAAGGTACTGAGCAGATGGCTATATAATCATGGCCTACAGTTACAAGATTTAGTAATTGATATAATGGTGAAAAGTGATACAGGGTTGAAAAAAGAACACCAGCAATATTAATGCACGTTACGGTGATCTGAGATTCATAATGTACTTCCTGAGAGTATACTGATCACCCAAAATTGATAAAGTAATTTCTTCCATTGAAGCAATATCCCATTCTACAAGTAATTTCTTACAAGATACTGAGTGTCTCAATGTTCTTATGTGGTTCATTCACTTCTTATGGCTATGTGCTCCCAGAAAATGATTTACTCATTGTTTCTGGCAACAGCTCTGGAAAATATAGGTACTACTTTATATACCTATATAATATTTTAAAAGTAAATATTTCTCCTTTTCCTCCCATGATGTAAACCCCATTGCAAATTTTAATTAAGAGTAGAAGTGGCACTAAATGTTTTATGTGTGAATCTAAAGTATGAAGAGATTAAATGGCCAGCTTATTTTGCTAATCATGAAATAGAAACCCACCAACTCCCACTTCACTTAATAAGACACCCAAAAAAGGCTCAGAGGGCTGCTCTCTGAATAGAAGGGCTCTTCCCATCTGTAGGATGAGAGCTGACATTCCCCCCTACTTAATTAGTTCATTCCATTATTTTCAATTCACCTAAGCTTTCCCTCCTTTTACTCTCCAGAGGCTTTGCAAATTATAAGACTGCCGCTTTCCTCTAAACTTGAAACCAGGAGTTCTTGAGTTTTTTAAAAAAATCATCCTTGAGATATAATTCACATACAATAAAATTCACCCATTTGAAATGCCCGATTCAATGTTTTTTAGTATATTCACAAAGTTGTGCAATAATCACCACAGTCAATTTTAGAACATTTTTATCCTTCCAAAAAGAAATCCCATACTTATTTTCAGTCACTCCCATTCCCCCCTCTCCCACCACTAGGAAACCAATCACCTACTTTGTCTCTATAGGTTTACCAATTCTGGACCTTTCATATAAAAGGAATCACACAGTATGTGGTCTTTTGTGACTGGCTTCTTTGACTTACCACATATATATTTTCAAAGTTCAACCATGTGGTAGAACGTATCAATACTTCATTCCTTTATTGCCAAATAATATTCCACTGTATAGATATACCACATTTTATTTATCCATGCATCAGCTGATGAACAATTGGGTTGTTTCCACATTTAGGCTATTATGAAAAATACTGAACATTCATGTCCGTGTCTTCGTGTGGACAGACATGATCTCATCTCTCCTGGATATATAGCTAGCAGTGAAATTTCTGTGTCATACAGAAAGTCTATGTTTAATTTAAGGAACTGCCAAACTTTTTCAAAACAGCTGCACCAGTTTACATTCCACTCATGAACATATGATGGTTCCAATTTCTATACATCCTCACCAACACATACCATTATCTGAGTCATACTAGTGGACATAAAGTGGTATGTTATTGTGGTTATGATTTGCATTTCCCTAATGTGTAATGATGTCAAGCATCCTTTCGTGTGCTTATTGGCCATTTGCATAGCTTCTTTGGAGAAGTGTCTATTCAGATTCTTTGCCCATTTTTAATTGGGTTACTTATCTTTTTAGTATTGAGTTTAAGAGTTCTTTATATCTTCTAGATACAAGTCCTTTTTCAGATATATGATTTGCAAATATTTTCTCCCATCATATGGATTTTTTCCCTTTTTTGATGGTATAATTTGTAACACAAAGGTTTTAAATTTTGAGGTAATCTATTCTTTCTTTTGTCATTTGTGCTTCTGGTGTCATATCTTTTAAAAAACAAACAAAATAAAACTGCAGAGCCCAGGTCATGAAGTTTTCTTCATATTTTTTTTCCTAAGAATTCTATAGTTTTAGCTCTTACATTTAGGTCTCTGACACATTTTAAATTAATTTTTTTGTATGGTATGAGGTAGGGCTATGCAACTTCATGCTCTGCATGTGGATATCCAGTTGTCTCAGTACCAGTTGAAAAACTCTTCTTTCCTCCTTGAATTGTTTTGGTACTCTTGTCAAAAAGCAACTGACCAGGGGCTTCCCTGGTGGCGCAGTGGTTGAGAATCTGCCTGCCAATGCAGGGCACACGGGTTCGAGCCCTGGTCTGGGAAGATCCCACATGCCGCGGAGCAACTGGGCCCGCGCGCCACAACTACTGAGCCTGCGCTCTAGAGCCTGTGCTCTGCAACAAGAGAGGCTGCGATAGTGAGAGGCCTGCGCACCGCGATGAAGAGTGGCCCCCGCTTGCCACAACTAGAGAAAACCCTCGCACAGAAACAAAGACCCAACACAGCCATAACTTAATTAATTAATTAATTAATTTAAAAAAAAAAAAGCAACTGACCAAAAATTTGTGTTTAATAATACAGAAAGAATTTAAGGAAAAAGATGACCTGAAAATTTCTAAAATCATAATCTGATGAGATTTAGCCAGTAACCAGCAATGGGGTGGAGAAATGGCTGGTCAACATCCAGATGACAGATACAATGTGGCAATGCAGACTCTATCCACATCAGTAACAAAGTTGATAATGGGTTAGGAGGGGGAAAGGCTGAAATCTCACAGGTAGGCAATAATATCATGTGTTTATTACATCATGTCACGACCAAAGTCAAGTAGGTGGCTGTAATTTAATGTGATTCATCTAGTTTGAAGATGTTGTAAAGAGCAGCCTCAAAGGGTGAGGTGGGGTGTTTATAGGTGTGAATGGCAGCAACTAAGCAGGATGTGAGAACCAATTGCTTAGTAGGCTGGCTCAGAATAGGGTGTAGATCCAATAGAGGCTGTGAATCAAGAAATGAAGGAGGAAAAAGAAATGAAATTTAGTTATTTGGAGTGAGGTGGATGGACCTAGAGTCTGTCATACAGAGTGAAGTAAGTCAGAAAGAGAAAAACAAATACCGTATGCTAACACATACATACGGAATCTAAAAAAAAAAAAAAAAAAAAAAATTGGTTCTGAAGAACCTAGGGGCAGGACAGGAATAAAGACGCAGATGTAGAGAATGGACTTGAGAACACGGGGAGGGGGAAGGGTAAGCTGGGACAAAGTGAGAGAGTGGCATAGACTTATATATACTACCAAATGTAAAATAGATAGCTAGTGGGAAGCAGCCGCATAGCACAGGGAGATCAGCTCTGTGCTTTGTGTCCACCTAGAGGGATGGGATATGGAGGGTGGGAGGGAGATGCAAGAGGGAGGAGATATGGGGATATATGTATATGTATAGCTGTTTCACCTTGTTATAAAGCAGAAACTAACACACCATTGTAAAGCAATTATACTCCAATAAAGATGTTAAAAAAAAAAAAAATGACACTGTCAAAAAAAAAAAAGAAGTGAAGGAGGAAACCAAGCCAGACAGACAAGGCAAATATGACGAAATTTTGGGGAATGCCATGAGATTTTAAAGAAATAGACTAAGAATTTACCCCAGGTACTCTAGATGCGAAGTTGAGAACAGTCTCTACTCTTAGGTTAGAAAGAGGCTTTTTACATACTGCGTCCTTATTAAGGACTGGCTTATGAATTTGTAGGGATCTAGGCAGTACATCAATGCCTACAACTAAGAAGCACTTACTGAATCCTTGCTGTATCCCAGGTATGCGTCCAGTTGCTTTGCATGTATTAACTCACCTGATTCTCATGAGTACCATAGTAGGTTAATCCTATTATACTAATAAAAGAGGTGACAAAACTAAGGTTTAAAAAGGTTAAGTATCTTACCTAAGTCTCACAGCTAGCTGAAACTAGATTTAAAACCAGATCTAGCTAACTCCAAATTATGTGGTCTTTTGATTATAATGGTGAAGATGAAGAAAAACTGCATTCGGATCAAGCTTAGTCTTTTACTTAAGTAATAAAAAAGTGGTATGCGGCTTGGGTGCTAGAGGTTAATAGGGCTTCTAATCTTCATTGGTTATTAGTATTACCGTCAAACTAATCATCTATATATGAAACTTCTGAGCTATCTCTGATTTCTTCTTCTCCCAACATGTCACTTCTATCTGACATCCATTTTCTATTCCATTCTTACGGATCTATTTCAAGTAATCATCACTCCTAAACTTGATAATTGTAGTATCTTCCAAACTAATCTTTCTACCTGTTAGCTTTCCTTATACAAATCCAAGTGATTCACTACTGCAAAACTAATCCTGAAATGCAGCTCAGATCATAGTATATCTACATTCAAAAATACTCAATACTCTCCCCTCATGTTCACCAAATCAAATAGAGCTAATTGACCTTCACATTCCTGGCTTCCACAATATAGCCATGACTTCCCATTCCAGCCTAGACATTTAAGCTGCCTACAGCTAAACTGTACCATTTACTATTGTTGAAAACTACTCCATACTTCCAAATTTAATGCATTTATTTATTCTTTTCTCTGGGCATGGAACGCTTCCCCACATGTCTGCCCAGTGAAGTCCAATCCATCTCAAATGCCACCTCTCCCAGGAAAACTATCCCAATTCCCTCAACATAATAATTCCTTCCTCTTTTAATTACATTTTTTTCTTATATAGCTCATATAACTCTAAATTATTATATCTTTCTGGATTTTCCTAATCTCCCTTTCTAGACTTCAAGTTCTCTGAAAGCAATGCCTGTGTATTACTCTTGTCTGAATTCCAAAACACTTAGCAGTTGCTTTGAAATTATGGCCATTAAAAAAAATCATTGGATTAAGTTATTAAAGTTGAAAAAAGTATAGTGGTGTATTAATCAGAACTATCTTGGTTGCAAACAACATATGCTCCATCTAACTTAGACCAAAAGAAAATTGTTTTGGGCTCATATGAACAAACTATGGAAAAGGAATGATAGGGCTATCTTCCAAACATCACAGATACAGGAATTTGTATCATGTTGCTATTCTTCTCTTATGGGTTGGCTTCATACCTACTTATTAAAAGACTGACTTTGTCTTCCTTGCCAGAGACATGGCCACTAGCAGCTTCCCAATTTCCATCCTCTAAGCTTTAGGACCATAGAGAAAAGGAATCTTCTGTAACACTCACCTCTACACCTGCATCTGTTTAAAAAAATACCAGAAAAAAAGTCTCTGACTGGCCCAGCTTGATTCACGGATTCACTGAACTTTTGACAGTGGTCAAAGTTGAGCATAAGAAGGTAGTAGCTCCTGTTAAAGACCTCATGGATAAAGTAAGGTATCCATGTGTGTATGAGTTCTTTAGAGTGCTTTCTCAGAAAATGAGAGAAGGGGTTTATATAGACAAATATTTAATATCCACTGTAAGTAGTGAAAGCTTTCAGTGGTAATAACTAGTTACTGCTTCATAGTTGAGTTTAACAAAAAAAAAAAAGGAAAAGAAAATTTTAGTCTATCAGTATATAAATAGCATTTTGGAACAAATGGTATCATTTGTTTTCCCATTTCTCATATTACTGTTCTTTCTCCAGCATTCCTAAGTGGGCAGGTTCAGATTTTGCATAATTTATGTAGAAGTAAGGCTATGTACAACTGTTGATAAATTTCCCAGATTGATATGGAAAAGAAAAAGGCTGCTTATCATAACTATTTGGGAATCCAGTATTCCATGATGGTTAAAACAGTGTTACTGAATATAAATTTCAGCCTTTCTCATGTAGATTATTTTTTCTACTTCCTTGCATCATATTTATCTCTCCTACTTTTATTGTTGGAAGGATCCACCATGTATCTTGCAGAGTATCATATGCACAGGACATCAAGAATCATAGTCTCAAATAACTATAATGGCCAGCAGGACAACATAAATGAGTAGGAAATAAGGTGATCTGAAAAGTGTCTACTCTTGAAATGGGCAGCTGCTATGCTACTCCAGCCAACTGAGGGAAGGCAGACGAGTGTTGTTAAATCAGGTGGTTCCTTATATTAAAAAATTCCAGAAAGTCAGGGTTATACATGAAACCCCTTGACTTTTATTTGTGAGCCACCAACTGAAATATTTTTCAAATGCTTTACAGACCAAACAGAGCAAATCTGCAGGTGAAATCTGACCTGCCAATGTAATCTTCTGCAGATGTGTTCAACAAGTACTCATTGAATGAATGCTTATGTGCAAAACTAATGAGTTGAAAATCAAATCACGGTTTTCTATTAATTACATTCCAATAGTAGAGACTACTTTCTCCAGAAGAAAATGTTGGCCTCAGTCCATTAAAACACTGCTTAAAATTTTAACATTTACAATGAGAATCATTCTTCTTTTATTAATGGGAAGCATAGGCAAATCTAATTTTAAAAATGACCCCTGAAGACGTTAGTCAAATGGATAATTGATTCACTCTTATAGATGCCTTCTCATATGGTATTAAAAGGATCACACAGCCAGCATTCATTGGCATTCTTGTTTATTTCTTGTTACTTAAATAACAAGAAGTTTAAATGTTTAAACTGCTCAATTTCATCCTTTTCAAGAAGGCATTTCAAACTGCTATCAGCCAAACTGATACCTCTTTCTTTGAATTTCTATAGCCCTTATTTGTTGTATGTCATTTAATCATATTTCCAGGCTTCAAGGAGTTTCTTGACTAATAGAAGTGAAATATCTATACAGTGAAGCAATGGAAAGAACAACAAACTTGTTATTAGGAGATCCAGTCAGATTCAAATTCATTAATTGTGCGACTTTGGGAAAGGAGAGTAAATGGTCTGCTATGTACTTCAGCAAGAATCTTCAGCAGTGGTCAACTGTGAGAGAGAGACAACAGAAGGAAATCAGGCATTTAGTTGTCCAGGCAACTGTCAACTGTCAACTCCTGTTAAAAAAAGGAGATAGATATGAGAACCAGAAGGGCAGAACTAATAGAACCTACTATGAATAGATGTTGGGAGAAAGGAAGAGAAGAATAAAAATAAATGCCGAGATAGGTGGGTAAAAGCTATTTTATCACTTAAAAATCTACTTAAAATATAATGGCATGCTTAAAGAAAAAAAATAATATAACCTGGGTTCTATACATATGTAAAAATAAACTCCATGACAAAAAGCCCAAATAAAATGAGGGAAATGGAAATATACTGTATTTTGTAGAAAATAAAAGGAAAGAAACCTTACTTTTAGAGTTAAGAAGAGAAATAGAGGATATTTTTTTAAATCACACTATAAAGATGAAAAGTGCAATGTCTGAGGTGAGAAGTATATCAGATCAATTTATCAGCAAATTACATGAATCAGAAAAAAATACTGTTGAATTTGAAAACAAAGCAATGAAAACTATGCAAAAAGAAACAAAAAAGGAAGAGAACTAAAAAGAAAAGACAAAAGAAGGGAAGGAAAGGGGAAAAGAAGAAGGCATTGTGGGGACTATAATATGTGTATAAGTAAAATATATGACAATAACAGCATAAAAATGGGAGGAGAAAAACAGCAGAATACTACTGTAGAATTCTTATACTATGTATGAAGTGATATAATATCACTTGAAGGTAGACTCTGATAAGTTAAAAAACATATGCCATAAATTTTAAAGCAACCACTAAAATTTTAAAAATGAAGAATTACAGCTAATAATGATAAACAATTGAGATAGTATGAAATAATAATTTAAAAAGTACTCAATCTAAAAGAAGGAAAATAAATGAGGGAAGAAGATCAAAATAAGGACGGAATGAATAGAAAATGAATAGCAAAATGATAGACCTCAACACATCAATAATCACACAATATGTAAATCATTTATAAACACTGCAATAAGAAGGCAAAATTATATAATTGGATTTAAAGCAAAAAGCAAGACCCAACTGTTCACTGCTTACATGAAACATTTGAAATATAAAGAAACAAATAGGCTAAATGCAGAATGAACAAATATACACCATGCTAATTCTAGCTGAAAGAAAACTGGAGTGGCTATATATCAGAAAATTGGATTTCAGAGCAAAGAATAATACTAAGGATAAGGGGTTTTATAATGATAAAGGGGTTAACCCATAATCAAAAAAACATAATAATCCTAAAGATTTATGCATCTAATAAGGGAATATCAACATATGCCAGACAAAAATTAATAGAACTTGAGGAGAAATAAATAAATCCATAATTACAGTCAGAGATTAATCACAGAGCAGAAAACATCAAAATAGAAATATAACACAATAATGAAAATCAATTATTCTCTGAGAAAAGTCAAAACAATTGATAAACAGCTAAAATGATGACATAAAAAGGAGACTCAATACAAATTAACAGTATCATTAGATAAGATGGAAAACCTAACAAGAAGACAGCAACTACCAGAGCTCATTCAAGAAAAATAGAAAACCCTGTACAGACCTATATCTATTAAAGATATTGAATTTGTAGTTACAAACTTCTCTCACAAAGAAAATAAGATCAAAGAAGATCTAAATAAATGGAGAGAAAAATCCATGTTTATGTACAGGACAACTCAATATTGTCAAGAGGTCAGTCTTTCCCTACTTGATCTACAGACTCAATCCCAATCAAAATCAACAAACTGATTCTAAAGTTTATATGGAGAGGAAAAAGACCCAGAATAACCAACACAGTATTGAAGGAGAGGAACAAAGTTGGAGGACTGACACTACCCAACTTCAAAACTTAACTATTAAGCTAGAATAATAAAGCCAGTGTGGTACTGGTAAAAGAACAGACAAGTAGATCAATGGAACAAAATAGAGAGCCCATAAATAGACCCAGATAAATACAGTCAACTGATTTTTGAAATAGGTGAAAGGTAACATATAGTGGAGAAAAGATAGTCTTTTCAACAAATAGTGCTGGAACAGCCGAACGTCCACATGCAAAAAAAAAAAAAAAAATTAATCTAGACACAGAATTTACACACTTCACAAAAACTAACACAAAATGGATCACAGACCTAAATGTAAAACACAAAACTATAAAAACCATAGAAGATAACGTAGGAGAAAACCAAAGAAACTAAGAAAACTCCACACCCAGATACCTTAACTTGTGAATTCTGTCACACATTTAAGGATGAAATAATATCAATTCTACACAAATCCATCTAGAAATTGAAGAGAAAGGAATACCTTCCAACTGATTCTATGAGGCCAACATTACACTGATACCAAAATCAGGCAAAGACTTAAAATAAAACTACAGAACAATAGCCCTTATGAACACAGGTAAAAGGATCCTAAAAAAAAATTTAGCACATCTAATCCAACATTGCACAAGAAGGGGAATACATCATTACAAAGTGGGGATTATCCTAAGAATGCTAGGTTAATTAAACATGCAAAAATCAATGTATTTCATCATATTAACAAAAAGAAAAAAAGTATATAAACCATTTTAATAGTCAAAGAAAAAGCATCTGTCAAAATCCAACATCCTTTTCTAATAAAAATTTTCAGAAAACTAATAATAGAAGTCACCTTCCTCAACCTGATAAACGGAATCTGAAAAATCTACATCTATCATCATATAAGTCTGCATGAAAATCTGAATGATCACCAACAAAACAAGAATGTCCACTCTCACCACCTCTATTCAACATGGTACTGTAACTTCTAGCCAATAAAATAAGAAAAATAAGTAAAAGGCATTTAAAATTAGATAACACAATAACAATATCTTTGTTTATAGATAACATGATCATCTATGTTGAAAAACTGCTGGAATCTATAAAAAAGTCATTAGCACCAAAAAATGAGTTTAGGAAGTTGCAGGATACACTTTAATATCAATATTAGAAAAATTAATTTTGTTTGTATATACTAGAAATAAACAACAGAAACTGAAATAAAAACAATACCATTTACAATCATATTAAAAATATGAAGTACTTAGGGGAAAATCTGGTAAAATCGGGCAAGACCTGTACATTGAAAACTTTATTTATAAAAGATGACCTAAATAAACAAAGGGATAAACTTTGTTCATGGGTCAGAAGACTCAGTAGTGTTAAGATATCAACTCTCCCCCAAATTAATCTATAGATTCAACATAATTCTAACCAAAATTCCATCAGGCTGTCTTAAAAAAATTGAAAAACTGATTCTAAAATTCATGTGTGAACTCAAAGGACTTAGAATAGCCAAAGCAACTCTGAAAAATTTGAAAGTCAATCCTACCTGATTTCAAATCTTATTATAAAGCTATAGTAATCAAGACAGTATACTATTGGTACTGTGTAAGTACCAATAAGTGAATCAATGGAATAGAATAGAGATTCCAAAAACATATCCAAAATACATGAACAAAATATTCTGTCAAAGGTAATTAATTCAGTAGAGAAAAGATTTTAAGCAAATGGTGCTGGAAAAATTATAAATTTATTTGCAAAAAAAAGGATTCTAATCCATACTTTACAACATATATAAAAATTAAATCAAGGTGGATCACAGCCTTAGCATAAAATCTGGGACTAAAAATTAAAGAAAAAAAAAAAAAAAAGAGAAAGTGACCTTAGATGAGGTTAGATATGACACCAAAAGCACGATTCATAAAAGAATAAAATGATAAACTAGATATCATCAAAAAATAACTTCTATTATTCAAAAGACACTGTTTAGGAGAACAAAAAGACAAGTCACAGAAGAGGAGAAAATAGCTGGAAATCATATAACTGATGAAGGACTTGTATATGGAACATACAGAGTACTTTGAAAACTCAATAATAGGAAAACATACAATCCAATAAATTTTAGCAAAAGATTTAAGCAGAAACATCACCAAAGAAGATATGTGATGGCAAATAAGCCAATGAAAAGATGCTAAACATCATTAATCATTAGGGAAAAACACATTAAAATGGCAAGAAATTACCACTACAAACCTATCAGAATGATTGAAGTTTAAAAGACTAACCATACCAAGTGTTGGCAAGAATGTGGAAGGACTGGAACTTACATACATTGCTGATTGGAATGTGAAATGGTCAATCAACTTCGGAAACCAGTTTGACAGGTTCTTAAAAAGTTAAACATATATCTGCCATAACATACAGCCATTTAACTCATAGGTATTTACCCAAAATAAAAGAAAGCATATAACCATACAAAGATTTGTACACAAATGTTCATAGGGCTTTACTTAGGATAGCAAAAAAACTAGAAACAGAAAGACCTGCATGTGAATGGAATTGTAACTATTGTCACAAATAACACAGATGAATCTCAAAATTACATTGGATGAAAGAATAAAAGAGTTCATACCATAAAATTCCATTTATATAAAACTGTCAAAAATGCAAACCAATAGAGAGTGATAGAAGGCAGAGCAGCTGTTACTTGGTGATGCAAAGAAAGAGGTCAAGAGAAGTCGGAGGGAGGGATTACAAAGAGGCATGGGGAAATGTCTGGGGATGATGCATATGTCCACTATCCTGACTGTTATGAGGCTAGGCAATGTATAAACAAATCCACTCTTACCAAATTATATAGTTTAAGTAGGCATTGCACATTGTGTGTCGATTATATCTCAAACTGTTAAAAGAGAGAGAGAGATGCATCCCTTACCAATCTAAGAACACGTGATAGAAAAATTTTGAAAGAGCTTTCTCTCTTGATTACCATAATCAAATGTCAAGTCTAAAACGAAGTAACAGCCCACAATTTTCTCCAAGTCATCCATCCTCTATCAAAATTCCTAGCACAAACAGTAGTAAAACAACATTTAGAATGTTAAAATAAGGCTAAAGGTCCTCTGACTCATGATAATGGACAGACTTTCTCATGGAATCCCTCCAATATCGAATGACATGAATAAAAACCAGTTCTCCACCTGAATCAATGATACAACAGTTTCTGAAACATTCTTACTTTAGGTCTTTGATCATGTTGTCTCCCCAGCATGGAATTCTTGCCCCTGACTTCTTTTGCTCCATCCAAATGCCTGTGATTCCTTCAAAACACACCCCAAATGCCATCTCTTCTATTAAAGTGCTCCTTGATGAATATAATCCTTCATTCCAGGAGTGGGCAAACTACAGCCTGGCCTGCTGCCTGTTTTTGTAGAAGTTTTACTGGAACACAGCCATACCCATGAATTTAGGTATTGTCTATCTATGGCCTCTTTCATGATACAATGGTAGAGTTGTGCACTTATGACAGAGACTGTATGGCCCACAAAACCACATATTTACTATCTGGCCTTTTATAGGCAAAGTTTTCGGATCCC
The DNA here is from genome assembly GCF_028021215.1 of Eschrichtius robustus. Taxonomy (NCBI): domain Eukaryota; kingdom Metazoa; phylum Chordata; class Mammalia; order Artiodactyla; family Eschrichtiidae; genus Eschrichtius; species Eschrichtius robustus. The sequence goes on along the minus strand of NC_090829.1, from coordinate 54,191,153 downwards.
AGTTTTATTCCTTTAAATTCTCACATTTCATATCTCTCTTAAGCAGCATTCATTATTCATCTTCTTAACTTATGTTTAAGATCCTTAAGGGCAGGGACACAACTGTACAAGCACTATGCCGTGCTTTGCGGCAGTTCTCAATAAACATCTGTTAAATCAGACAATTTATGAATGAAAAGAGTTAAATCAACAGCAGATACTCACTAGGAATAGCTCTTAATTGTGGAATAATAAGAGTGCACTGCTTTCATGAGGTTAGGCTATGATACTGCAATAACCTTTGCCTTTAGCTCAAAGAATTTCACAGTTGGAATAGGCTTTAAAGCTCATCAGATCCAATCTACTCTTTTTTACCTGAAAAAACTGAGGGCCAGAGAGTTTAAGCGATTAGCCAAGGATAAATTAAATAGTGTTAGAACAAAGACTAAAACTCATGTATGCTAGAGATAATGGAACAGACAGGTCCATGGTCAGGCTTCAAGAGATAGGCTAACTCCCTCAAAATGTATAGCTGCAAAATTTTGTGTATGTGTATGTAAACATCTTCTTGGAAAGGGTTTTATATATATTCTCATCAGAGTCAAAAAAAGTTCATAATCGCAAAATGGTTAAGAAAAACAAAACTGAGGAAAAGATATTTTTTGGAGAATTACTGATTGTTATCATCTAGTTAAGTAGCAAACCCATGACTGGCCTACAGGTCTAATCATCCCTATATTCTTTATTACATCCAAGGCAGAAGCCAATACACATTCTGCCAGTTTAAACAGCCACTGTGAGTAGCAATTCAAGCAATCCAGGTATCCCTCTTTATTTTCCCCTAAGGATACTTCAGTGTATAAGTACTTCTGCAGTACTTATCAAAACAACCAAATCAAGATTTTGTGTGTGTGTGTGTGTGTGTGTGTGTGTTTAGCAGGGGGGTGGGGGTGGGAGTTAATGTGAAAGGAAAAAGGTGTATATTTCCTATTTTAAGTAATATTCCAAGGAGGTTATTTGGTATGCGTGAAGAAAAATAATTTAATGAGAGATGTCAAATAATTTATTATCATTATCATTCTATTTTTAGAAAATCTCTGTCAAAAAAATCTTCCAATAAAATGAATCAATGAGACTGATAAATTAATACAAGTACAAACTCAGCATGACATAAAGTTTCTGTAGATAATGAATGATACTTTCATGTAAACTAAATGCTAATGTGCACTGCCTCTAAATAGTAGCATTACTATTGCCAAACTTGTCAGACCACACTTAAAATGGAACTTAAAAACCTGTTTGTTACACTACTTAAAACAAAACAAAATAAAACAAAACACTTACTTGAAAGTTCTACTGAAAGGAAATTAGCAGTAAGAGAATTGGTTAAGGAGATGAAAAACAATAAAAACATACAAAAATTTCACTCATATTACTCAAAAAAGTGTAAAATACTTAGAACTATTTTTGGCAAGAATGGTCACAGAACCTTTATGAACAAAACACTAAAATCTTATTAGAGGATAAATTATTAGAGGATAAATTCCCCCAAATGGAAAGATATTTAATGTTTTTGAATAAGAATTCTAAATATTATTTAAAAAGTTAAGTCTCTCAAAAAAAAAAAAAAGTAAGTCTCTCAATGTTACTATGTATATTTAATGAAATCCCAATTAGAATCCTAATTTTTGTCCTTTATCAGGTAAAATTATCTTAAATTTATATGGAAGAATAGATGCCCAAAATTTGAGGAAAAAAAATGTTGCTGGAAGCCTCTATTATCAAATCATGGACTTAACAACAAAGTGCATCAGATAATGTGATTATTATCAGATAGATAATCTCTCTGATAATGAGACCAATGGATTTGAGAAAGGGGTCAATGGCTTAAGAAATGGTACTGGCAAAACTAAATATATGTCTTGAGGAAAATCAAATTAGATTACAATTTTACATCATATCTTTAAAAATTTAGGATTAAAGACTTGAATATAAAAGGATAAAACAATAAAAATCCCATAAGAAAATACAGTACATTCTATGTATAATAAAGAGTTTTGAAAGACTTTCATGATCAAGAATGAATTTATTATAAAATTATCAAAATAAACATATTTATTCAAAGCTTTGAAACTTCTGTATGGCAAAAGATATTATGAACAAACTCAATCAACAAACTATAAATTTAGGGAAAATATTAAATAAAGAGAGTAAACTCTATGTTATAAAGAATTCTTAAAACTTGGTAAGGCAAATATGAACGACCCAATAGAAAAATGGGCAATTAAGGGGCCATTTACATAAGAGAAAATTCAGATTTGGGGGGGAAAAAACATTAAACAGAAGCTTAAACTCAGAGATTTGTAAATTAAAATAAAAATGAACTGTCATTTCATACCTATCAGACTGGCAAACACTTAAAAGGCAGATTACAACCATTATTAGTGTAGATGAGCCAAAAAGTGTAGTCTCATACATAGCTATGAAATGGTAAAAAAAAAAAAAAAAAAAGACATTTAAAACAAAAACTGGCATTTCTGTAAAATATATGTTAAATGTTAAAAATATATTTATTTTTAATTACCCATGAATACTATCATTGAATCTTTTCAACTGATATCTAATACACATTTATTAATATATTTTAATGAGGTTATCTATGAGCAATATATTTTTATAGAACAGAGGGAAAAAAGATATCCCAAATTATATCTGATTTCTAAAACTGACTCATTTTTTACCACGGTTTGAACAAGTAGTAATACAAACATTATTTTTTCTATATATATTAGGAATAGTTTAAATGTCAATTTTAATAGACTCTAGGTATTTGTGTAACCACAGTACATAAGAGAGTGCTGCTTTTCTGATGCTTAGATTCTCGGAAACACTGTTAGAGACTGTCACCAGGGGGAAGTCTTGTTTTCCAGAGGCTAAATTTAAATTACCATAAATCTTACAATTGTACATTTCTATGAATAAGTATATCTCAGAAGACACAATTCAAAACACAAGACGAAATTCCACCTTCTAATTCAGTCATAAGTTTCTGAAAACACAACCAATCAATATTTGTAAAATATAATGTTAAAGATAATTTTGCTTTATATCATAAATAGATCACAAAGTTTTCACATGTAAAATGGAAAATAATAAGCCATATTTTACTTTAAATAGCCAATAACTAGGGTATTTTTCTCTTTAGCTAAATATAGAGACCACTCAATTCCTCATTAAACTCTTCCTGCATAGATATATATAATCAATGACTTTACTCCATTAAATCTATGAAACCTCTTTAGTTTTTTACCGCCTTCATACTACAGTTGTTCCTTAACAGTTTCCATTGAAATACTCATGGATAACAGTGAAAGAACTTGTATAGTTCCTTAGGCCAATTATTCACCTATTCTATGACGTTTCTAAACCAAGAATATTAAGTCTCTTTAGCTCACTGCCTTTCCAGTTTTAATCCTTCCCCAGAGGAAATCTATGTGTGGGTAATTTTTGCTCTAGGGTACTTGCAGATTTGTTCCTGATGATAGGAACTGAATAGCTAAGTTACAGCATGCAAATTCCTGCCCTGGTAGCATGTTTCTTAACGCCATAGCTGTTATTATTTCAAAAACAAATTAAACAAGGGAGTTCTGTAGAAAGCCAATTAACCAATTTAGGCAGCAACTTAACACAAATCACTGCCCCTTACTTTCACCCAACATGATGTTTTGTGATTCTAAGATGTCAATGTTTAAGTGCACAACTGTAGCAAGTGACTGTTTAAAAGTGATTCGAGGTGCCTACACAAGCATTCTACTGGGATGCATATGTTAAATGTAAATTTTGATTTATTTTCACTTCCTACCTCTGTCATGTGGTTTCATTCTTTTAGTGTCCTATTATAAACAAAATTGGAAAAAATGTGTAGAAAGAGCACAGAACTAAAACTCATCAGAATGAGATTACTATCCCAGGTTTATATCAAGGAAACTGTATTTGGTCCAAACACCAGTTACACGACGGAATGGCCATAAGGAAGGGTATTTCATAATTTCAAGACTTTATGCACATTTTGAAACAAAGTTAATGTATATGGATAATTTTGCTGTTTGTTTTTCTCTTTAATTTTCACAGAACTTTAGTCCTGATTATGAGCCATTGGGGTCAATTTCAGCAGGAAATATTTAGTGAGACCCAGCTCAAAAGACATCTGATCTTTGAGACTGCCATACCTTCCCTAGACAGAGTTTCTTCGGCACCTCCTCCTCAGTAATTCCCATTTAAAACACTTAGATTTGTTGAACCATGTTCAACCAATCTGGGTATAATTCATGAAACCACTTCAGTCAATACATAAACATGTATCCAGTGATCAGCAGAAAAAAATAAACACAACATAATAACTATTGACACTGACAAGTAAACAATGGTTTATAAGAACTAATTCATTTCTAAACATTTATTTACTACTATTTAAAATTAACCTTAGCATTTCTATAACATGCAACATGTATAGTTTATTTCAAAGTTTATATAGCACAGAAACGTTTTAAGAATTGTACTCATTTATGATCATTTATATTCCTAGAAAAAAATTTTAAGTGTAAAGTGAACGGACAACTCGAATAAACTTTTAGAAAATTAAGACATTATAATGAAATATTAGAGAAGAGATTAAATTAACTACAAAACAGATATAAAACTAAAGAAAAGAGAGGAAGACTGAAAATGAAAAGAGCAAAGTACCACAGGACAAATAAAAGCATTAAATGAAAATAGCCGAACACAGGAAAAACAAATCATAACTGATCTCTATAAAGCTCTTAGATATTGTGTACCTCTCCTGCTGCTCACACTTCATTCTATCAGTAATAACTGTGGTTTTTATGTCAAAAGAAGACTGTTCTATTTTTACCCTTTGAATAACCATTAAAAAATCACAAGGACAGATATTTGGCAAAACCTGCTTACACTTTAATAAACTTGCATGGGGTCTTTGACAAGTAATGATGTTATTCTCATAAGGATTTGATTATTTCACTTATTAAGTATTTGAAAAGAATGATAACACTTTTGTGTTAAGAATGTACAACTGAATAAATAATACTGTTGGTGTTGATTTGTAAGATCTGCCAACACAGTGTATGTTTTCCCCTCACAGAGCTAGAGATATGTATTCTCTGGAATGGCATCTCTGGTATCCCTTAACCAGTTTCCTCGGCCCATCTCCCTGACTAAATCCCCTCATAACAGAGTTTCACTTTTTATCTTAATACCCCTGCACTTAGCATAAGGCGCTATATATTCTAGGGGACTCATTAAGTCTGTGTTTTGGATGAACAGATGAGGTAATGGACTGATGGACTAGGCTTACAAAGGGAAGAGGAGGAGGAAAGGGGGGAAGACGTGCTCCATCCCCAGGCTGTGAATTCCTTGAAAAGAGCTCATTCTTATTCATATTTATCATTTTAGCAGTTAAGTGTGATATCTGGCATATATTAAATCTTCAAATAATGTTTGCCAAATGAATGAGTGAATGATTTATGTTAGAATTTCACTGAGCATGTGATTCTTACAAGTGTAAGTTTGTATCATTAATTAGAAACTTAGTTGATCCTTTCATAGAATATTACTCTCTTCTGTTCTAACTTTAGCCCCTATAACTACTTTTTTATAAGACGAAAAGAAACATTTCACAAACTATACAAAATATTAGACTCATTATTTTTACCATCATCTCTTATATATCTTACTCATTCACTAATTTAATATTTTCTCTAAAATGTATTTTATATATGCTGCAACATATTGTCTACTTTGTTTTCTGCAAATAGTTCACTTTCTTTCCCTTTCAAATACTTTATGTTAAGAAATCTTACTTTAATTAAATCAGTTTATCTTTTCCCTAATGATGTGTTTCTTTGCTTTTAGAATTTGAAATTCCTTTCCCTTCCAGATGTTTGATATTCAATTTTACTTTTTCTAATGCAACAGTGGCTTGATTTTTTTTTCACTCTGCTATTAACCAGTTGGAATTTATTTTGCTGTGAACTATTAGGTGAGGATCTAAATATTTTCCTAATCCCTATGAAATAGTCCAAACGCCATTTATTAAATATTATTTCGTGGGACTTCCCTGGTGGCACAGTGGTTAAGAATCCACCTGCCAAGGCAGGGGACACGAGTTCGAGCCCTGGTCCAGGAGGATCCCACATGCCACGGAGCAACTAACCCCGTGCGCCACAACTACTGAGCCTGTGCTCTAGAGCCCACAAGCCACAACTACTGAGCCCGCATGCCACAACTACTGAAGCCCACGCACCTAGAGCCCGTGCTCAGCAACGAGAGAAGCCATAGCAATAAGAAGCCCGCGCACCACAATGAAGAGTAGCCCCCGCTCGCCGCAACTAGAGAAAGCTCGCGTGCAGCAATGAAGACCCAACGCAGCCAAAAATAAATTAATTAATTTTAAAAAATATTATTTCTCTCCTCACAAATTTGAGTTGTCTCCTTAATAACATATTCTTACATAAAACCAAATCTTATTCTAAGGGCAATGTCTATGTCAGACTGTGAATGACTAATAGGGACTGTGCTGATGTAACACAGCATCCAGTACAATAGAATAAACACCTAGGCACTTAATAAATGCTTTCTATTAACAAAATTCTCAGTTATTTTTCCTGCTCTGAGATTTAAATATTGATATAATAACGAAAATGCATATGTAGTTCTCCCGTAGTATACTAGAAGACCCTGAAAAAGCAAAATACCTGTCTCTCATTTTCAGATCTCACATGTTTAGTACAGTGCCTGACATAGACTCAGCAAACATTTGCTGAAATGAACAGAATTATGGCAAGATTGAAAAAGAGAGTGCCATGAGAAGAAAAATGGTTTAAATGTAAGGAGGTGAAAGATTTTTCCAAGTAAATGAAAGAAGTTAAACGGTAGCAGGAGAATTTTATAAGAAACACAAAACTACAAAGTACAGATTTCATCAACTCTCTATTCACACCAATTACCATGTAAATATTATTGATTTTCAAATAACTCCCCTTTATAGGTTAGGTTAGGTTGGTTCATTACTTTTAGTAATGACAAAATTCACTCTGGCAAAATACACTTTCTCATTCCTCATTAACTGGTACATACTAATTATTCAGTCAAAAATTCTCATCTCTAATATGACTTGAGAATGTTTCACTTATAAATGGAAATTTGTGACCCTAATTTTCAAACTCTGAAACCTCATGACTACATTCAGTGTTTTAAAAGGAATCTTAATTTTAACTTTGTTAATTAAAATTTGTGAATCGATGGCCTGAGGAAAATATCACTAGAAATATGTTAAATTCAGTGAGGCATTATTTAGAGAACGTATATAATTTCCATTAAGCTGAATTGTGAAAGGATGAGATGCAATTTAATACTGGCCTCACAATATAAATTCATCAGGAAAACTTTATTTCAAATAATATCTAAGTAGTGAATTCCAATACAAGTGGATATATTTTATATTTTTTAGTCTAAGGTTATTATTATTATTATCGTATCACTCCTCTCCACCCCATCCTACTCCCCAAAAAAATTATGCCAAATTTTATACCATTTTCATGAGGCAAGGCAATCTCTTAATTATGAATTTAATTTATAATGGCTTTTAAATATGTCTAGACACATTATTATCTTTTAAGTAAGAACAACCGGTTGGCAAATAAACAGTAATCATGAAAGGGCAAGGATCTAAGACTCCCAACTTTGAAACTGACTCCACTGACATAAAAAAATAACAAGAGTTCACAGGAAGAAAAAGGTTTCATTAAGAAGGTCAGGTGGCTCCTATTAGTAGCTAGCGGAGGAAAAAACGTGATGGTGGTTCTTGATACTCCAAAAAGTGAGTATAGAAAAGAATGATCCTCTGCAGATTTGACTTAGGTAAGCAAAAAGTGGTATTTTCTTCGGGCAGATCATCTCAGATTGCCAGAGAGGCTTTCAAAATTTAACGGTCCTATTGCTTCTTGGCCTTCTGGCTGGGATCATACTCAGTAACAATCCTCAACCACTAAGCATGTCTACTGATTCAAGCTGGAAGGCACGGTGGGGTGAACAGTAGAAGGTAACTAACATTCACAGAGAGAAGTATTATTAGCTCTTTTGCAAATTTAGGTTTGCAGTTTTTAAGAAACAAAGGGGAAAATCACAGTGCCAACAAGAGGAGGTGTCAGGGTTTGAACACAAGTTTCTCAAATTTCAAAACTATGCCCTTTCCACTGTACCACAGTCACAGATGATTCTGTTAGAAGAAATCTATAAAGCCCTAGTTACAAAAGGACTTTGAAACCTAGGTGACATTTCATCTCTCCTACCTATTCAAGGTAGTGATATTGGAAAATAAACACAAATACGAAAAAGGAATAGTGGTTGTATAGATGGCTTTATAAGAGCAACATCTGGTTCTGAGTAAAACTTGGAATTCATTCCACTGTGAGATGCAGCTTATACCTAGCAGTATAGACCAAGAATATCATGGTTGGCAAAGAACAAGGATTTTGTCCTCAAGTTTAATGAAATAATAAACATAGTAAGTAAAGCAAAGAAACAAAGATCTTGAAATTCTAAAGCGATGGGAAATATAAATGGAACTTTGTGATTCCTCCTTGTTTTGCTGATACTCACCAATTCCACTCTATACACACTCACACACACACACACTCACACTCACACTGGTACTCTCTAGAGACAAGTCTTGTTTCCAAGGCTTAGTCTCCTCAAGTACTCAGAGCAATGGTGTGTACTTAGCTGTTCAATAAATACTTGCTGAATGAATAGAAACAAATGATAGAGAAAGTAGAATTACTCAATTCCTATTTAGGTCTATCAAGGAGAATGATCTTTAAACTGGAAAAGGTATAATAAACATGGTTAAGAGCTAACTGAAGGCTAAGATAGATGGAAAAACAATAACAGTACCTAGCTGTCTTACATGATTGATTTCAGCTCCTCAATCCTGACAAATTCTAACTCAGACTTTTCTCATGAAGTGTAGATATGATCACTGAGCATGCCAGAAGACTGAGACTGGAATATAAATCCTGACTCTCAAAAAGAGCATAGGATAGAAACCACAGAGAATGGAGAGTCATGTAATCCTTAGCAAACTTTTAGAACACATCTTTTAAAAATAATTATTTAGGGACTTCTCTGGTGGCACAGTGGTTAAGAATCTGCCTGCCAATGCAGGGGACACGGGTTCGAGCCCTAGTCCAGGAAGATCCCACATGCTGCAGAGCAACTAAGCCCGTGTGCCACAGCTACTGAGCCTGCGCTCTGGAGCCCGCAAGCCACAACTACTGAAGCCCGTGTGCCACAACTACTGAGCCCACATGCTGCAACTACTGAAGCTCGTGCACCTAGAGCCTGTGCTCCACAACAAGAGAAGCCACCACAATGAGAAGCCCACGCACCACAACGAAGAGTAGCCCCCACTCGCCGCAACTAGAAAAAGCCCGTGCGCAGCAACGGAGACCCAACACAGCCATAAATAAATAAATAAATAAATTTAAATAAATAAAAAAATAAATAAAAATAATTATTTAATAAGATGATTTGTGAGCTCTTATAAATGGATGCACTGATCACCAAGAGCTGTCATAGTTCTTTAAGAGGTCACACCAGATTTTAATTTTCTTTTATTTTTTAATTAGAATTACTAACCTGGAAAATTATAGACAACTTAAAAGGATCCAAAGTGTTTTAAGGAACAGCTTATATTTACATGTTGAAATATAAAAGAAACAAATACAAGGTTTCACCTTTAAGTTACAAAAATCATTTTGAACAGATAGAATGTAAAACAATAACTTGCCATCTTAAACTATCAAATTGATAGGCACTGCAAATAAGAGCACTGTTGGAAGGCACTTGAGAACTTCTTATAAAAGATTTGAAAATATGCCTGTCCTTTGAACCACCAATCCTATTTCTAGGGATTGTTCATAAGAAAAAAATGCTGGAGAAGGTGTGGAGAAAAGGCAACCCTTCTACACTGTTGGTGGGAATGTAAATTGGTGCAGCCACTATGGAGAACAGTATAGAGGTTCCTTTTAAAACTAAAAACAGTTACCGTATGATCCAGCAATCTCACTCCTGGGCATATATCCAGAGAAAACTCTAATTAGAAAATACACATGCACCCCAATGTCCACAGCAACACTATTTACAATACCCAAGACACGAGGCAACCTAAATGTCCATAGACAGATGAAAAGATAAAGAAAATGTGGTATATATATATATATATATATATATATATATATATATATACACACATATATATATATAAACACAATGGAATACTACACAACCATAAAAAAGAAAGAAATAAGACCATTTGTAGTAACATGGATGGACCTAGAGATTACCATACTAAGTAAGTCAGACAGAGAAAGATAAATATCATATGATATCACTTATATGTGGAATCTAAAATATGACACAAATGGACATATTTACAAAACAGAAATAGACTCACAGACAGGGGAAACAAACTTATGTTTCCAAAGGGGAAAGGGGGTAGAGGGATAAATTAGGAGTTTGGGATTAGCAGATAAAATTACTGTATATAAAATAGATAAACAACAAGGACCTACCGTTTAACACAGAGAACTATACTCAATATCTTGTAATAACTTATAATAAAAGACTATATTTATGTATATAAATTATGTAATTTAACATACATACACATAATTGTATACATGTATAAACTGTATATGTGTATAAAATTGAATCACTTTGCTGTACACCAGAATCTAACACAACTGTTAAAACAAATTACAGAATCAGTGAATGATGGGGCCATCTATACAATGGAATATTCTTCAGTCATTTAAAATGACTCTGGAGACAAATGCTTGACACAGAAAGTTGTTCACAACATAGTTCAATGAAGTAATCATTATAAACAGCATGCAAAATGGATTTCATTTCTGGAGGAAAAAAAAAAGGAAGGGAAAGGAAAGGAGGGAGGAAGTAAAAGGAGGGAGGACGACAGTGAGACAGAAAGAAATAGAAAGAAAAGAGGGAAAGTGAATCTACTGATAAACCTTTTTTTCATTGTGTTCCATTCTAATAAATGCATTGTACATCTTCTTCCACATATAAAAGTGCTTAATTAAAACATAGATACAAGTACTTAATCAAAACATTTTCATGGAACAATACTTACTTTTTCTGTGTATAATGCTGTAAAATATTTTCTAATTTATACTATTCTATTTCTTTTTTTAAATGCTAGCTGTAATTAAGTTAACTTCACAGCTGACTAAAAGGTAGCATCCTGCAGTTTGGAAAAACACAGATCTAGAGAATGCCTGCAAGGATACACAATGATGTATTAATAGAGGCTATAATAAGTACAATTTGGAATTTCTTTTTTGCTTTTCTATTTTTTTTAACTTCTATGATAAACAAATGAGAAATACAAGAATATTTTATGTAAGAAATAAAAGGTACTGTAGAGATGGTAATTGTAGAGATAGTAATTAATAGCAGTTCATGTGAAAAATATCTAGTTACTCTAATGGACCTCTAGCTTAAAAATAAGACAACAATGTGCATTAGGTGCCAGAAGAACTAGTATAGTCTTACCATTAAAACATACATACAGGGCTTCCCTGGTGGTGCAGTGGTTGAGAATCTGCCTGCCAATACAGGGGACGCGGGTTCGAGCCCTGGTCTGGGAAGATCCCACATGCCGCGGAGCAACTCGGCCCGTGAGCCACAATTTCTGAGCCTGTGCGTCTGGAGCCTGTGCTCCCCAACAAGAGGCCGCGATAGTGAGAGGCACGTGCACCGTGATGAAGAGTGGCCCCCACACCGCGATGAAGAGTGGCCCCCGCTTGCCACAGCTAGAGAAAGCCCTCGCACAGAAACGAAGACCCAACACAGCCATACATACATACATACATAAATAAAAAGAATGTAAGCAGACAAGAATAGCATTAAAAAAAATAATTTAAAAAATTTTTTAAAAATTAAACAACAAAAAAATACATGCATGCGTGCACATACACACACACACACACCACGTAAAACAAAGCAGGTTTAGTTACACAAGGCTCTACTGGCCTTTGTATATTGAGATCCTTGCGTTCACTTCTGCATACCATGCTTCCACTGAAGAACCTCTACAGGAGAAACAGGATGATACAGTCTGTAAATTATATAACATGAAGAACATCAAAGGAACAAAGGATCGCAGGGAGAGGACTGGGGTTGGCGGCGTGAACACAGCCTGAAGGGGTTAGTGCACCACAGCTAGCCGGGAGGGAGTCCGGGAAAAAGTCTGCAGCTGCCGAAGAGGCAAGAGACTTATTCTTCCCTCTTTGTTTCCTGGTGCGCGAGGAGAGGGGATTCAGAGCGCCGCCTAAACGAGCTCCAGAGACGGGCGCGAGCCGCGGCTCTCAGCGTGGACCCCACAGCAACAGGGGTGCAGAGGGAAAAGCAGAGAGATTCTCGCACAGAGGCTCGGCGCTGAGCAGCACTCACCAGCCCGAGAGGCTTGTCTGCTCACCCGCCGGGGCGGGCGGAGGCTGGGAGCTGAGGCTCGGGTTTCGGTCGGATCGCAGGGAGAGGACTGGGGTTGGCGGCATGAACACAGCCTGAAGGGGTTAGCGCACCACAGCTGGCTGGGAGGGAGACCGGGAAAAAGTCTGCAGCTGCCAAAGAGGCAAGAGACTTTTTCTTGCCTCTTTGTTTCGCGGCGCGCAAGGAGAGGGGATTCAGAGCGCCGCCTAAACGAACTCCAGAGACGGGCGCGAGCCGCGGCGATCAGCGCGGGCCCCAGAGACGGGCGTGAGATGCTAAGTCTGCTGCTGCCGCCACCAAAAAGCCTGTGTGCGAGCACAGGTCACTCTCCACACCGCCCCTCCCAGGAGCCAGTGCAGCCCGCCACTGCCAGGCTCCCGGGATCCGGGGACAACTTTCCCGGGAGAACACACTGCGCGCCTCAGGCTGGTGCAATGTCACGCTGGCCTCTGCCGCCGCAGGCTCGCCCCGCCTCCTCTGTACCCCTCCCTCCCCCCGGCCTGGGTGAGCCAGAGCCCCCGAAGCAGCTGCTCCTTTAACCCCGTTCTGTCTGGGCGGGGAACAGACGCCCTCAGGCGACCTACACGCAGAGGCGGGTCCAAATCCAAAGCTGAACCCCGGGAGCTGTGCGAACAGAGAAGAGAAGGGGAAATCCCTCCCAGCAGCCTCAGAAACAGCGGATTAAAACTCCACGAACAACTTGATGTGCCTGCATCTGTGGAATACCTGAATAGACAACGAATCATCCCAAATTCAAGAGGTGGACTTTGGGAGCAGGATATATTAATTTTTCCCCTTTTCCTTCTTTTGTGAGTGTATATGTATATGCTTCTCGGTGAGATTTTGTCTGTATAGCTTTGCTTTATAATAGCTTTATTTTACTTCACTATATTATAGCCTCTTTCTTTCTTTCTTTCTATTTTTTCCTCCCTTTTACTCTGAGCCGTGTGGATGAAAGTCTCTTGGTGCTCCAGCCAGGCATCAGGGCTGTGCCTCTGAGGTGGGAGAGCCAACTTCAGGACACTGGTCCACAAGAGACCTCCCAGCTCCACGTAATACCAAACGGCAAAAATCTCTCAGAGATCTCCATCTCAACATCAAGACCCAGCTTCACTCAACGACCAGCAAGCTACAGTGCTGGACACCCTATGCCAAACAACTAGCAAGACAGGAACACAGCCCCATCCATTAGCAGAGAGGCTGCCTAAAATCATAATAAGGCCACAGACACCCCAAAATACACCACCAGACGTGGACGTACCAACCAGAAAGACAAGATCCAGCCTCATCCACCAGAACTCAGGCACTAGTTCCCTCCACCAGGAAGCCTACACAACCCACTGAACCAAACTTAGCCACTGGGGACAGATACCACAAACAACGGGAACTACGAACCTGCAGCCTGTGAAAAGGAGACCCCAAACACAGTAAGATAAGCAAAATGAGACGACAGAAAAACACACAGCAGATGAAGGAGCAGGGTCAAAACACACCAGACCTAACAAATGAAGAGGAAATAGGTAGTCTACCTGAAAAAGAATTCAGAATAATGATAGTAAGGATGATCCAAAATCTTGGAAATAGAATAGACAAAATGAAAGAAATATTTAACAAGGACGTAGAAGAACTAAAGAGGAACCAAGCAATGATGAAAAACACAATAAATGAAATTAAAAATCCTCTAGATGGGATCAATAGCAGAATAACTGAGGCAGAAGAAAGGATAAGTGACCTGGAAGATAAAATGGTGGAAATAACTACTGCAGAGCAGGATAAAGAAAAAAGAATGAAAAGAACTGAGGACAGTCTCAGAGACCTCTGGGACAACATTAAACGCACCAACATTCGAATTATAGGGGTCCCAGAAGAAGAAGAGAAAAAGAAAGGGACTGAGAAAATATTTGAAGAGATTATAGTTGAAAACTTCCCTAATATGGGAAAGGAAACAGTTAATCAAGTCCTGGAAGCACAGAGAGTCCCATACAGGATAAACCCAAGGAGAAACACGCCAAGACACATATTAATCAAACTGTCAAAAATTAAATATAAGGAAAACATATTAAAGGCAGCAAGGGAAAAACAACAAATAACACACAAGGGAATCCCCATAAGGTTAACATCTGATCTTTCAGCAGAAACTCTGCAAGCCAGAAGGGAGTGGCAGGATATACTTAAAGTGATGAAGGAGAAAAACCTACAACCAAGATTACTCTACCCACTAAGGATCTCATTCAGATGTGATGGAGAAATTAAAACCTTTACAGACAAGCAAAAGCTGAGAGAGTTCAGCACCACCAAACCAGCTTTACAACAAATGCTAAAGGAACTTCTCTAGGCAAGAAACACAAGAGAAGGAAAACACCTACAATAACAAACCCAAAACATTTAAGAAAATGGGAATAGGAACATACATATCGATAATTACCTTGAATGTAAATGGATTAAATGCTCCCACCAAAAGACACAGACTGGCTGAATGGATACAAAAACAAGACCCATACATGTGCTGTCTACAAGAGACCCACTTCAGACCTAGAGACACATACAGACTGAAAGTGAGGGGATGGAAAAAGATATTCCATGCAAATGGAAATCAGAAGAAAGCTAGAGTAACAATACTCATATCAGACAAGATCGACATTAAATTAAAGAATATTACAAGAGACAAAGAAGGACACTATATAATGATCAAGGGATCGATCCAAGAGGAAGCTATAACAATTGTAAATATTTATGCACCCAACATAGGAGCACCTCAATACATAAGGCAAATACTAACAGCCATAAAAGGGGAAATCAATAGCAACACAATCATAGTAGGGGACTGTAACACCCCACTTTCACCAATGGACAGATCATCCAAAATGAAAATAAATAAGAAAACACAAGCTTTAAATGATACATTAAACAAGATGGACTTAATTGATATTTATAGGACATTCCACCCAAAAACAACAGAATACACATTTTTCTCAAGTGCTCATGGAACATTCTCCAGGATAGATCATATCTTGGGTCACAAATCAAGCCTTGGTAAATTTAAGAAAATTGAAATCGTATCAAGTATCTTTTCCAACCACAACGCTATGAGACTAGATATCAATTACAGGAAAAGATGTGTAAAAAATACAAACACATGGAGGCTACACAATATACTACTTAATAACGAAGTGATCAAAACTTCGTTACGACGAAGTTGGGATATACGACGACCCAAAACCTATGGGACGCAGAAAAAGCAGTGCTAAGAGGGAAGTTTATAGCAATACAAGCCTACCTCAAGAAACAGGAAACATCTCGAATAAACAACCTAACCTTGCACCTAAAGCAATTAGAGAAAGAAGAACAAAAAAAACCCAAAGCCAGCAGAAGGAAAGAAATTATAAAGATCAGGTGAGAAATAAATGAAAAAGAAATGAAGGAAACAATACCAAAATCAATGAAACTAAAAGCTGGTTCTTTGAGAAGATAAACAAAATTGATAAACCATTAGCTAGACTCATCAAGAGAAAAAGGGAGAAGACTCAAATCAATAGAATTAGAAATGAAAAAGGAGAAGTAACCACTGACACTGCAGAAATACAAAAGATCATGAGAGATTATTACAAGCAACTCTATGCCAATAAAATAGACAACCTGGAAGAAATGGACAGATTCTTAGAAATTCACAAACTGCCGAGACTGAACCAGGAAGAAATAGAAAATATGAACAGACCAATCACAAGCACTGAAATTGAAACTGTGATTAAAAACCTTCCAACAAACAAAAGCCCAGGACCAGATGGCTTCACAGGCGAATTCTATCAAACATTTAGAGAAGAGCTAACACCTATCGTTCTCAAACTCTTCCAAAATATTGCAGAGGGAGGAACACTCCCAAACTCATTCTACGAGGCCACCATCACCCTGATACCAAAACCAGACAAAGATGTCACAAAGAAAGAAAACTACAGGCCAATATCACTGATGAACATAGATGCAAAAATCCTCAACAAAATACTAGCAAACAGAATCCAACAGCACATTAAAAGGATCATACATTATGGCCAAGTGGGATTTATCCCAGGAATGCAAGAATTCTTCAATATTTGCAAATCAATCAATGTGATACACCATATTAACAAATTGAAGGAGAAAAACCATATGATCATCTCAATAGATTCAGAGCAAGCTTTCAACAAAATTCAACACCCATTTATGATAAAAACCCTCCAGAAAGTAGGCATAGAGGGAACTTTCCTCAACATAATAAAGGCCATATATGACAAACCCACAGCCAACATAGTCCTCAATGGTGAAAAACTGAAACCATTTCCACTAAGATCAGGAACAAGACAAGGTTGCCCACTCTCACCACTATTATTCAACATAGTTTTGGAAGTGTTAGCCACAGCAATCAGAGAAGACAAAGAAATAAAAGGAATCCAAATCGGAAAAGAAGAAGTAAAGCTGTCACTGTTTGCAGATGATATGATACTATACATAGAGAATCCTAAAGATGCTACCAGAAAACTCCTAGAGCTAATCAATGAATTTGGTAAAGTAGCAGGATACAAAATTAATGCACAGAAATCTCTTGCATTTCTATACGCTAATGACGAAAAATCTGAAAGTGAAATTAAGAAAACACTCCCGTTTACCATTGCAACAAAAAGAATAAAATATCTAGGAATAAACCTACCTAAGGAGACAAAAGGCCTGTATGCAGAAAATTATAAGACACTGATGAAAGAAATTAAAGATGATACAAATAGATGGAGAGATATACCATGTTCCTGGATTGGAAGAATCAACATTGTGAAAATGACTCTACTACCCAAAGCAATCTACAGATTCAATGCAATCCCTATCAAACTACCACTGGCATTTTTCACAGAACTAGCACAAAAAATTTCACAATTTGTATGGAAACACAAAAGACCCCGAATAGCCAAAGCAATCTTGAAAACGAAAAATGCAGCTGGGGGAATCAGGCTCCCTGACTTCAGACTATATTACAAAGCTACAGTAATCAAGACAGTGTGGTACTGGCACAAAAACAGAAATATAGATCAATGGAACAGGATAGGAATCCCAGAGATAAACCCACGCACATATGGTCACCTTATCTTTGATAAAGGAGGCAAGCATATACAGTGGAGAAAAGACAGCCTCTTCAATAAGTGGTGCTGGGAAAATTGGACAGATACATGTAAAAGTATGAAATTAGAACACTCCCTGACACCATGCACAAAAATAAACTCAAAATGGATTAAAGACCTAAGTGTAAGGCCAGACACTATCAAACTCTTAGAGGAAAACATAGGCAGAACACTCTATGACATACATCACAGCAAGATTCTTTTTGACCCAGCTCCCAGAGAAATGGAAATAAGAACACAAATAAACAAATGGGACCTAATGAAACTTAAAAGCTTTTGCACAGCAAAGGACACCATAAACAAGACCAAAAGACAACCATCAGAATGGGAGAAATTATTTACAAATGAAGCAACTGACAAAGGATTAATCTCCAAGATTTACAAGCAGCTCATGCAGCTCAATAACAAAAAAACCAACAACCCAATCCAAAAATGGGCAGAAGACCTAAATAGACATTTCTCCAAAGAAGATATACAGATTGCCAACAGACACATGAAAGAATGCTCAACATCATTAATCATTAGAGAAATGCAAATCAAAACTACAATGAGATATCATCTCACACCGGTCAGAATGGCCATCATCAAAAAATCTAGAAACAATAAATGCTGGAGAGGGTGTGGAGGAAAGGGAACACTCTTGCACTGTTGGTGGGAATGTAAATTGATACAGCCACTATGGAGAACAGTATGGAGGTTCCTTAAAAAACTACAAATAGAACTACCATACGACCCAGCAATCCCACTACTGGGCATATACCCTGAGAAAACCATAGTTCAAAAAGAGTCATGTACCACAATGTTCATTGCAGCTCTATTTACAATAGCCAGGACATGGAAGTAACCTAAGTGTCCATCGACAGATGAATGGATAAAGAAGATGTGGCACATATATACAATGGAATATTACTCAGCCATAAAAAGAAATGAAATGGAGGTATTTGTAATGAGGTGGATGGAGTTAGAGTCTGTCATACAGAGTGAAGTAAGTCAGAAAGAGAAAAACAGATACAGTATGCTAACACATATATACGGAATCTAAGGAAAAAAAAAAAAAAAGGCCATGAAGAACCTAGTGGCAAGACGGGAATAAGACACAGACCTACTAGAGAATGGACTTGAAGATATGGGGAGGGGGTGGGGTGAGATGTGACAGGGTGAGAGAGTGTCATGGACATATATACACTACCAAATGTAAAATAGATAGCTAGTGGGAAGCAGCCGCATAGCACAGGGAGATCAGCTCGGTGATTTGTGACCACCTAGAAGGGTGGGATGGGGAGGGTGGGAGGGAGGGAGATGCAAGAGGGAAGAGATATGGGAACATATTGTATATGTATAACTGATTCACTTTGGTATAAAGCAGAAGCTAACACACCATTGTAAGGCAATTATACTTCAATAAAGATGTTAAAAAAAAAAGAAAATAAAACCCAGTTTTCCAAAAAAAAAAAAAAAAGGAACAAAGGATCTGTAGCCTGATGTCTTTTCAAATATCTGAAAGGCTTTTATCTGAATAACAATCACAGAATAGAATTAAAATTTAATTTAATGGAAGTCATGGAAGAGGTAAATCTGGGTGGATTTTAGCTTCAAATAAAGAGGAATTCTAACACTTATTTAACAATGGAATGCACTGCCTCAAGTAGGAACTACGCTCTTTACAATGTTCCTCAACAATCTGACCTTTTATTTCAGAAAATTGATGTAAAATTTTTAGTACCTGTAGCCTAGTAATATATCCAGTTCCCAGATCTCTGTCCCACCCTAGACAGATCTTTTTCGGGCTTTCTCACTGTACCTAAATGAACAGAACTAGCTCCCTTGGGAAGGTAATCAAGTGCCTATCAATGGCAGTGTTCAGACACACAAACAATAACCAATAAGTGGGGATACTGTAGAACAGAACTTCTACATCAGAGAGAACTGAAATAGCCAATCAGTACATTTTCTAAAATAAACAGATTTTTATTTTAATGGAGAAAAATCTCCTTTGCTCATTAAAATTGACATAATTTCATAAGGATAAAATTAGGATTCCTAAGAGGGAGTTTACAGTGTAATTCCTAAATAAAAATATTTTGGCTCTATCATATGCATTTGTAATTCTGTGGGAGGTATTTTATGTGCTTACAAGCATATATGAATATATATTATTTCATTCCCTTCTTTATACACAGGAGTCTTAACACACACAGTGTTCTGTACTTTTTTTTCACATAGTGATAAATCTTAGAGAATTTTTCATTTCAGTATTTAAATAGCTTCAACATTTTATATAGCTACATAGTAATCCATTTTATAGCAGTACCGTTGTTCATTTGACCACTCCATGATTGACAGTTATTCAGGATGTTTCTGTTCTTTGCTATAACAAACCATGTTGTAACAAATAACCTTATAAACACATCATGCCTCATGTGTAAGTATACCTGCAGAGATATATATTAAATATATATATAATAAATATTATATTAAAGGGAATACGTATTGGTAATTTTCATAAATATTAATAAATTGCTCTCCAAATGACTGACATTTTAGAATCCCACCCACAATATGGGAGGGTCTGAATTCCCTCAGCTTCAACAACACAGCAATTCCACAGTGTTTTAATGTGAAAAGCCTTACATCTCAAGATAGAATATATAAACCATAAAGAAAAAATGTTCTAGAATCCAACAACACATTAAAAGGATCATACACCATCACCAAGTGGGGTTTATCCCAGGGATGCAAAGATTCTTCAGTATACGCAAATCAATCAATGTGATACACCATATTAACAAATTGAAAAAGAAAAACCATATGTCATCTCAATAGATGCAGAAAAAGCTTTTGACAAAATTCAACACCCATTTATGATAAAAACTCTCCAGAAAGTGGGCATAGAGGGAATCTACCTCAACATAATAAAGGCCATATATGACAAACCCACAGCAAACATCATTCTCAATGGTGAAAAACTGAAAGCATTTCCTCTAAGATCAGGAACGAGACAAGGATGTCCACTCTCACCGCTATTATTCAACATAGTGTTGGAAGTCCTAGCCACGGCAATCAGAGAAGAAAAAGAAATAAAAGGAATACAAATTGGAAAAGAAGAAGTAAAATTGTCACTGTTTGCAGATGACATGATACTATACATAGAGAATCCTACAGCTGCCACCAGAAAACTACTAGAGTTAATCAATGAATTTGGTAAAGTTGCAGGATACAAAACTAATGCACAGAAATCTCTGGCATTCCTATACACTAATGATGAAAAATCTGAGAGAGAAATTAAGGAAACACTCCCATTTACCACTGCAACAAAAAGAATAAAATACCTAGGAACAAACCTACCTAGGGAGACCAAAGACCTATATGCAGAAAACTATAAGGCACTGATGAAAGAAATTAAAGATGAAGAAAACAGATGGAGAGATATACCATGTTCTTGGATTGGAGGAATCAATATTGTGAAAATGACTATATTACCCAAAGCAATCTACAGATTCAATGCAATCCCTATCAAATTACCAATGGCATTTTCTACAGAACTAAAACAAACAATCTTAAAATTTGTATGGAGACACAAAAGACCCCGAATAGCCAAAACAGTCTTGAGGGAAAAAAACAGAGCTGGAGGAATCAGGCTCCCGGACTTCAGACTATATTACAAAGCTACAGTAATCAAGACTATATGGTACTGGCACAAAAACAGAAATATAGATCAATGGAACAGGATAGAAAGCCCAGAGATAAACCCATGCACCTATGGTCAACTAATCTATGACAAAGGAGGCAACGATATACAATGGAGAAAAGACAGTCTCTTCAATAAGTGGTGCTGGGAAAACTGGACAGCCACATGTAAAAGAATGAAATTAGAACACTCCCTAACACCATACACAAAAATAAACTCAAAATGGATTAGAGACCTAAATGTAAGACTGGACACTATCAAACTCTTAGAGGAAATCATAGGAAGAACACTCTGACATAAATCACAGCAAGATCTTTTTTGATCCACCTCCTAGAGTAATGGAAATAAAAACAAAAATAAACAAATGGGACCTAATGAAACTTAAAATCTTCTGCACAGCAAAGGAAACTACAAAGACGAAAAGACAACCCTCAGAATAGGAGAAAACATTTGCAAACGAATCAACGGACAAAGGATTAATCTCCAAAATATATAAACAGCTCATACAGCTCAATATTAAAAAAACAAACAACCCAATCCAAAAATGGGTGGAAGACCTAAATAGACATTTCTCCAAAGAAGACATACAGATGGCCAAGAGGCACATGAAAAGCTGCTCAACATCACTAATTATTAGAGAAGTGCAAATCAAAACTACAATGAGGTATCACCTCACACCAGTTAGAATGGACATCATCAGAAAATCTACAAACAACAAATGCTGGAGAGGCTGTGGAGAAAAGGGAACCCTTTTGCACTGTTGGTGGGAATGTAAACTGATACAGCAACTATGGAGAACAGTATGGAGGTCCCTTAAAAAACTAAAAGTAGAATTACCATATGACCCAGCAATCCCACTACTGGGCCTATACCCAGAGAAAACCATAATTCAAAAAGACACATGTACCCCAATGTTTATTGCAGCACTATTTACAATAGCCAGGACACGGAAGTAACCTAAATGCCCATCGACAGATGAATGGATAAAGAAGAAGTGGTACATACATGCAATAGAATATTACTCAGCCATAAAAAGGAACAAAATTGGGTCATTTGTAGAGACGTGGATGGATCTAGAGACTGTCATACAAAGTGAAGTAAGTCAGAAAGAGAAAAACAAATATCGTATATTAACGCATATATGTGGAACCTAGAAAAACGGTACAAATGAACCGGTTTGCAGGGCAGAAATTGAGACACACATGTAGAGAACAAACGTATGGACACCAAGGGGGGAAAGTGGCAGGGGGGTGGGGGTGGTGGTGTGATGAATTGGGAGATTGGGATTGACATGTATACAGTAATATGTATAAAATGGATTACTAATAAGAACCTGCTGTATAAAAAAAGTAAATAAAATAAAATTCAAAAAAAAATGTTCTAATAGGTCCAACATTTATTAAGCTAAGAGAGTTCAGTGAACAGTATACTAAAAGCAGCACTGGGAATTAAGACTTCACCAAAGTGCTATGAAGAAGTGAAGCAAATTATCACAAAAACAGTAACCTAAAGAAGTGTATTTAACAATGGACACCCAGATATCCTGTGTGTGAAACCCAATCTCCCTTAATAAAACCCCTCAAACCCAAAATCTGTTAAGGTTGTTCCCGAAGGGAAAGTCCTTACATGGGGTCATATGGCTTTAAACACAACTACTGCTTCCTAGGATTTTCTCATTGGGAGTGCTACTAATTATGCTTGACACACCATGCTGCTAGGTCACAGTAGACACATTCCAAAAAAATAGGAATACTGTATCCTTCCCTTGATCCCTTCCTTAATAGCACAAATGAAACACAATTACCAGCCAGCATGATACAAGTTAAATGCAATGGGCAACTAGCAGTGGTCACCTAAATCCATTTTCCCTTGCTTCATAGTAACAGAGTTTTAGCTAAGTAGCCAAGCATACAGAGACTATACTTCCCAGCCTTCCTTGCAGCCATGTGTAGCCATGTGGCAAAGTTCCAACCAATGGAATGTGAAAATTTTCAGGCACTTTCTTAAAAGGAAATTGTTTGCTTTCTACTTATGCTTTCTCCTATTTCTAAAACTAGAATGCAGAAATGGTAGTGACCCAGATCTAACTTTGCAGAGAAGGACAACTTCCTCCTAGACTACAAAGTAACAAAATGTAACAAACTTGGGACTGGTAACCTTGTGAAACTAACCACTTTGACAACCTTGACTACCCTACTATTGCTATGTCAAGGAGAAATAAGCTTCCATCTTTTTAATCCAATGGATATCTTTGTTACAGTAACTTTGTCTCTCAAATACACACACAAACAGATATACACAATCATATGCACATACACAAAGATTGGCCAAGGGAGGTATTAAGAAAAGGTAAAAACTTTTTTAACTACAAATAAAAGAAAAGAGGTGTGTGTAGGTTTAGGCATCAGGATATAAGACTACAACTAAGAAATAAAAATAAGTAAAAATTAATAAACAGAAAGAAAATAAAAAACTGACCAAAATAGAAGAATGACATCAGAAACATATTTTCTGTGCTCAGAAAATTGATGTTATTGCAAAAGCATTAGAAAGAAAAATACATTGTAGTTCAGACACCTTGTTTTATATTCAAATAATTACTTCTCACAAGCAGAAAATCACAGTAATTCAAATATAATTAACAACTGTATTTGGAAACATTTAAATACATTTAAACCTTCAGTGAATTATAAAACAAATATGGTATCTTAGCTTGATTAAATAATGACAAATAAGAATTTAGCAGAAAAGATACTGAAACTCACCCAGTAAACATTATTGAATATGTACTAGACAGACACTTGTGCTGGATTTGGGGATACAAAGGTGAATAAAACACAGTTCCTATTTGGGAAAATATCACTAGCAAATAGCACTAATTGTGTTGATATATAAAGATAAACATTCTTCAGTTCAATTGTGTCAAAATTACTTTATTATCAATTTTTTGAACAATTATTTTTTTAAAACACACAGAATTATACATACACACTCAATCTCTTTAATACAATGATCCTTCAAGAAAAAGTTTTCATTGTGTTTAAAAATGAGTTTCAAGACAAAAAAAATTATTTTGAAATGTAATGAAAATTCACATTACATATACTTTAAAATTATTAATGCCTTTTAATCATTAAAGCATTGTTCCAGAAGTAAGATACTGAAGTTTGTTAGGCCTTTATATATAAACCATCTGTTCAATAAAGACTGTAAAATGCTTTAAAATAACAGCATGTACTAACTTATTCCTTTCTATTCTACATGAATTTATTCTAATTATTACAGAAAGGAAAATACTGGCAAACACCTTGATATTTCATTTAACATTTTCACCTGAAAAGTGAATCACATAATAGGATATCTTAAAGTGTTATCTACCTAAAAATGACAAATATTTAATCTAATGAAAAATAATCTATAATTAATCTAACTTAACATTCACTTGGAATTTGTCAAAATCAAACATTTTGTTTTAACTCACTTTAATGCATTAAAATTCTGGAGTAACTAGCTGTTATATTAGACAAATTCTGTCAAGTGAAAACATAACTGTAACAATTTTATTCATTTTAAAAAACTGTTTGAAGCTTACAAACTATCCTACCATTATTATGTGAAGGAGAAATAAGCTTCTATCTTATTTAAGACAATGTAAATGGCTCACTGATGACAACCCTCCCCCCCAAAAAAGTGCCAGAAATTACAATAATATAAGAAACTAAGGCAAAATTATACAAAAAAAGAAATGAAACTAACAACCAACTTTAAAATGATCATTTTAGAGTTTAACATATGAAGTTTTATACTATGAAACTGTTATTATGTAACTTTAAACTAAAAATTGTTACAGATATATGTTAGAATAAGATACTACAGTCTCGGGGTTTCCCTTGTGGTGCAGTGGTTGAGAGTCTGCCTGCCAGTGTAGGGGACACGGGTTCGAGCCCTGGTCTGGGAAGATCCCACATGCCGCGGAGAGACTGGGCCCGTGAGCCATAATTACTGAGCCTGCGCGTCTGGAGCCTGTGCTCTGCAACAAGAGAGGCCACGATAGTGAGAGGCCCGCGCACCGCGATGAAGAGTGGCCCCCGCTTGCCGCAACTAGAGAAAGCCCTCGCACAGAAACGAAGACCCAACACAGCCATACATACATACATACATACATACATACATACATACATATATACATACATACATACATACATAGATACTACAGTCTCATAAATATTATTTCTTTAAATATAAAACACTTTTTAAAAACTTGAACATTAGTTTGTGGAATAAGCCTACAACTAAAAACAATAAGATCTAAATCAAGAAAATAATAAAGGTTAAAACCAAGAAATATTATAGCTCAGAAATATGAGGTTTTCTGGAATTCCTTATTTTTTCCCACCAATACATATTATCAGCATCCTAATTTCCAAATATGCCTTCTAACCTCTAGTGATTACTTTTAAATTTATTTCTGTCTCAACTTTGCATTCTTCAGCCACTTCTACTTCTTTTTAAAAAGGCACCTGAGAGAGTAAATTTTAAAATCTGACAACAAAAAGAAAAAAATTGGAAGATAATTAATCATTAGTGTATAGCATTAAATTTAGTTTTTAGAATTCTCCCAAAAAGAACTTCAGATATACCTACATATCAGGTATTCTTCACTCAACCTATTGGCTTTCTCCCCTTTGAATATGATAGCTATTTCTCAAAATAAAAGAGTGTATGCAAAATCATATCCGCTTATCTAATCACCCTTCAACTTGATTCCCAGGCTTCCTGTCAAGCTTGCCTATAAAGGTCCTTCTCAGGTAGCTGAAATTTTTCATTATTCTTTTATCCTTTTATCTCAATGTTCCAACACTGTTACTGTTTCCAGCAAATGGAAGGCTTTTTACATAGTAGGACAAAAGCATACAGAGCAGAGATAGTTGAGACCTCTAAGCAGCCCTTCAGGTTCTTCCCCACAGGAGATAATGTGCTACAATGCAGATTTCACTGACTCTCTGCAGGATCTCACAAAATCTGCAAATCCCTCCTTGCAGACCCAGCAACAAAACCATACTTTCCTAATTGTCTCTTCTGTACAATTGTTTGTTTTATGTAGCATTCTTCTAAAGAAGGTGATTCACTGTGCACAAGTTATCAGAGGCTGAGCAATTACTTTTACTTTTAAACTCTGCATGTTCCCAGGGCTAATTAAAGCCCAGAAATATATAGACTGTTCACAGTAGCTTTCTAATATGACAGAACACTGACAATGAAGCAAATGGGATAACTGAATTACCATGTTTATAAACCAGAATCTACTAGCACCTCTGTTATCAGTCAATCAATTAAAAAGAAAACAAATAAACCTCAACTTTGTGGGACCCTTCCCTATTCTAACTCTGCAATATGAATTGACTTGTTTTAACTAACTTTGTTGTGTGTTAATACTTTGTTCTAAATGGTCCCTTCACCTTTCCTTACTTTCACTTCAAGAGCATAGTGAGAGCTATTGTCTCCTAATTCAAAGATGCATACACTGACACCTCTCTACTAACAACTGACTTAATTCTCTAAACTGTCTCAGTCTTGTTAATTTTGAATCCAGATTTATCTTTATTTTTCAGAGCACCAGCCATTTTAAAGAGATTTCTACATTACTGAAGATTTTTCCATTTCATCTTAGCAACTTTTCATTGGTTTTCATAGTACTTCCATATTTTTATTCCTAAAAAATATTTTTTAAAAGTCCATGGTAGCCTCAATAAATATTTGTTAAATAGTTTAAGAACTGCTCCATTATTAAAATAGCCCAAAAAATCATACAGAGAGGAAATTTTCCTTCTGATTTCAGTAGATGTGTGAAAATAAAATGATTATATATTCTGAATTGATTTCCATTTGGAAATATAGTGCTGTCTTTGTGTTGAGTTCTGAAGAATTTTCCACAAGTCAAGGATACATGCTCTAATAATCATTCCTTTATGGAAGTGAGGAACAACATTTAAGAAGAAATATTTAAAGAAAAAATATTTAAAAACAAAAATCAAGGTTTTTCTATGGGCAAACTAATATTTTTCTCATGCCTTCCATGTAAAACAATGGTATTAAATGAATAGAATATTAAAAATTAAAGATGCTTTAACAATAAAACCCTGAGAAAGAATAAATCGTGCCTTGTTACATGATGAATTCCTAAAATAGTCTAAGTGGAATACAACCATAGAACACACAATTCATTATATCCATTTCAAATTATTCTTTTAATGAGATGTAAAATTCATAGACTATAATGCCAGATAAGCTATTTATTCTTTAAAGTAATTTTAACATATAGATATTAGAAGGACAAGAACTCACACACACAGTTATTGTCTTAGAAGTTCCCCCCCCCCCACCAGGGATCAAACCCATGCACCCCGAAATGGAAGTGTGGAGTCCTAACCACTGGACTGCCAGGGAAGTCCCTCTTAGAAGTTCTTCAAAGTACATGAGGGAATTGTGGTATAGAAAGTCTAATGCTATCAAAAAGCATCTTGTTAAATAAAAATGTAAACTAGTTTATTATCATATATTGTGACTATTTCCAGAAATAATCTTAACATTTAATTAATCTATTTTCAAAATAAGCCTGTGTAATAAAATTTATCATAAGGTTAGGAAAAGGGATGTTGAAGAAAGTTTCCCGAAGAAATATATATTATTTTGAATAGCAATCTACTTTTGCACAAAGTAGTACTTTTCCAACATAAATAAAAAGATCTTAAAGCAGGGAAAAATCCACATAGCCTTATCAAGGGATCTAAGGACCAAGCATTTTGCTCAATAATCTTGTCCACAACACTATCCATCTTTTCCTACAAAATGAAAAATATTATTGAAAAGAATAATAAACTCAGATAGGTCCCATATAACCAATAGAATGTTTATAATACAATACTGACAAACTGTTGTTGTACTCTTGAAATCAATAAAAAATACATTATGTGTAAAAAAAGCAATACTTAATTCATGCAACCATCAGTATTAATACTGGCGTAAAATACTTCATTTCGCATACAAGTGAGGTAAAACGCTTCATACTAGAAAAAACTTAACTGGTGAGAAAACTATAGTGAACGAGTAGTATTTCATTCCTTACATTCTATTTAGCATCTGTGCATACATTTTCTAAAGTATATTTATGGCTCTCAAGCTGCATAAGGACCTCCTGTTAAGGTTCAGGGTAACTTAACAAAAGGAACCATAAGTACTTACCTTTTACAATCACAATACATCCATCACAGCTAAACTGAAGCTGCCATACCAGTCATAGAGAACAAGGAGTTTTTCAGATTACAAAGAATAGGGAGGGGAAAATTCCAGGAATTAGCCAGCATGTAATTGAGGGGATGGGAGAAGAAAAGGAAAATCTAATCCTAAGAAGAATCTCTTCAATAAGCTAACTCAATTGAAGAGAAAAGCCTCAAGAAAACAAACTTCCATTAATTTAAAGATTGAATATTTATGCAAACAACTTGAATGTCCAGCAACAGAGAAATAGTTAGATTTATTATGGCCAAATCAGATGATATACCATGCAGTCATCAATAATTACACTTATAAAGTTAAAATAATATTTTAAAAATACTCTATACATGTTATGCTGAAAAAGCAGAATGTTAAATTATCTGGTAAGATCTCAAAAATATAAGGAAAAAATAAAATAGAAAAAAAAGCAGAAGTAAAAAATGCTGAGATTTTAACAGGGCATCTCTGGGTAGTAAATTATAGGTGACTTTTTTTTCTATTTCTTTATATATTTCTAGGCTTTCTAAATGTTCTGCAATGACTATATTATTTTGATCATTAGAAAAAAGTTTATAAACATAAAATTTTTCAAAGAAAATATTCTCTGAAAGTCAATTTGAAACTAATGTAACAAATCAGAGTAATACTCTATTTTTAAATAGTTGTACAGTTGACACTACACTTGAACAACATGGGTTTGAACTACTTGGGTCCACTTATACCTGGATTATTTTCACTAAATACATTCCACAGTACTACACAATACTCAGTTGGTTGAATCCACGGATACAGTACCATGGACATGGAAGGCCAACTATAAAGTTAAAAGTGGAATTTCAATTGGTGGGGGGCAGAGGCGGGGTCGAGAGGAGGGATATGTGCCCCTGACCCTCAAGTTGTTCAAGGCTCACCTGTACTTTGCTCTCAGAAAATAACACAATAAGTAAACAAGTCTTATATACATGATCTGTATCACCTGGATCTTTCTATCCAAACTTTTTCAAATAGAAATAAATGCTAAACGCTTCCATTTTTCCCACACTGCTTTTACATATGAACAAAAAAGCCAACCAAACACAAAACTGATCTTTGAATTATTTCTCTTCCTTATGCAAGAGGAAAGCACATTTAGGGCTTATATGATATGGAGAAGAAAAAATCAAAAATAGTTCTTAGTATGCTTTATTCTGTAGGTTTGATTCCAGATGCTATGACTCAATGCACTCTAGCATATCCACTTATTATGGGGGATTATTTATGGATGTTATTGGTGGAAGGAGAGGGGGAATTGTTTTTGGTTTCGTCTTGTTTTTTCATTTTGCTTTAGCAGCATGCGTTTATGTTCCTATAAAGTCAGATTATCTGGAAAGCGGGTTTCATTTTTTAATCCTGGTAATGTTGCCATTATCCCACTAACATGTTAAGGCAACTTTCCAAAAAATTAAATAATTTTTTCACATCACTTCAAAATTACAGACCATGTACAATATAACATGCAGGTGGTTTTTAAAACATGAACAAAAGGCAAGATTACTGTCATTAGGTGCTCTACTACCACTCTGTAAAGCTTCAGTGGAATCCCATTTCAAAGACTGTATCCAAGTGAAGAAACTATCTTTGAAGCTTAGAGTGGTATATTTAAATTCCCGTTTTGAGGGCAAAACACTCGGTGATTCCATAACTGGGATAAGAGTACCAAATGAACCCAGCGCAGACAGCAAGAATTCCAAATAAGCATTCTCCCAAGTCACTGCCCACTGCACGTTCTTCACATGTAAACCTTATTTAACACCAATTCTGAGAAAGCCAACTAAATAAACAGTCTTCATTTTCCCCACTTCCCCACTATCCTCAAATCTGACATCTCCTCCACTTTAAAACACACTTGTCTCTTAGCACCTCTTTCATTCCAGGCAACTAGTCCCAAATGTCACCCAGTGGTTCTATTATAAGAGGCTTCCTCTGGGCTTTTCTCCCTGAACAGCACTATAGATTCTAGATGAGCATCTCCTACACTTTTTGGACTTCATGGACCCATAAAGCTAAAAACAAACCAGAACAAAACAAAACAAAAAATACATATATATGAGAGAATTGATATAGGGTTATCAACCTTTTCTCAATAATGTTACTAGAAAGAGTAGGACAGATATGATTATAGAATAAAAGAGAGTGGAAAAACTCACTGCATAATCCTTATTTTCTCATTTTGTCAAAGACCAGTGGAAATTTCCTAAAAACCTTGGGAACCACTCTTCTGGACCATCCCTTCCTTAGAACCCTTCTCCCCTCACTCTCTTGCCCATTCCCTCAGGTTTTCCTCTGCCCTGGAAGAGTAATGGCTTGCTAGTCTATCTTCATAGCCCCCTAAAAGATAAGAGAGGCTTGAAGAAAATATTAACTAAATTAGGGAGCAATCCTGAGTCGCTTAGTAG
Source organism: Eschrichtius robustus (assembly GCF_028021215.1). Classification (NCBI taxonomy): domain Eukaryota; kingdom Metazoa; phylum Chordata; class Mammalia; order Artiodactyla; family Eschrichtiidae; genus Eschrichtius; species Eschrichtius robustus. Next base: position 54,160,047 of record NC_090829.1, on the reverse strand, counting down.
CTCCACTAGAATAATGTGAAATAAAGAATAAAAGTGCACTGAAAGTGCTTCTGCACATTTTAATAAAACAATGGGAAGGTCATTACTTGTAACAAAGTTGGTGTTTTTATTTTTAAACACTGATATGTGGATTTGAATAGTGGAAAAGACCTGGATTGTAAGCCAGAACACCAACTTCTAGCCCCAGCTTGGTCTCATTTGAGTCAGACCTATGTGAGTCTGAGCAGGTCATTTAATACTTCTTTATAAATGAAAAGGGGTAAACTAGACGACCTCTTAAAGTAACTACACCTCTAAGAATAGGAATAACGTTCTCTAGAGAATACAATTAAGTAAACGTAAAACAGTGTCAATTTTTGTATCCCAACACTTGTGCTTATTTATTAGTTTTACTTTAATTAGTTATATATTTCCAAAAAGGATGTGATGTGGCTTCTAATGAAGGACACATAAGACTGTTATAGCAAAAAGGTGACATTCTAAAAATATTACACTTCTTTTTTCAAGTTTACCAACCTCATTTTTCACACTCAACATGTTCAATATCAGTAGAAGAAGACATAGAGTGAGCTGAAAATGGAGTAGGCAAAATAAACTTTTGAAAAAGCAAATCCTAAATATATGTTATAAGCTACTGCTATCTAATAATGTTAGCATCAAACCATCATCTCTCGTCTATGTAATAAAATATAAATCAGTCTCAGATAAAAACACAGTTTTGTAAATTAAAAAAATAATAATAAGACAAAACAATATCTTACCATTTAGTGACTTTTCTCATTCCTCCAAGTACAATAAAAGCTCTGTGAAAGGCAAATCAGGGTATTCGTTTTTTCTCTCAGCAAAGAATAGCTCTCAGTGTTTACTGAATTTAACTGAAATGACCTGAATTCTAGGCCCAAATTGTCTACAGTTATCTGTTATCACTATACAACTAAAAAATCCTGATTTCCTAGATCCGTCCCCAAACCATGTTTCAGGCCATATATCCCTATATTTATTTTGCGAAAAAACACAGCCAAGCTGATTTAATCTTTCTATTTCTCTACTTTTCCCCATGCCATACCTACCGTGCAGTGTAACTTGTTGCCTTTAAGTGTCTCCAGAAGTGAACGTGGGCCCAGCAGATGGCACTCCTGAGACCTACATGTGACCCATTTATAATTAAGTTCAGCTCCAATTCTGTTATTGACCTTCCCTCATTCCTGTTTAGCTCCTCCTGCTTGATACAACTCTTGAACATCTTTTATACTCTCAGGTTTCCTGCTTCTTTACTCACAAGGTTCTCCTTATCTACTTATATCAAGTGTCTTTGGGGACTACCTCAAAACAGACCTCCCTTGTATGACCCTAGGAGTCATCGGCCTCCTCATTCCTGCCCCACTTACCCACCCACCCATTCATATCCTCCCAAGCACACCTACCCACCCCCTCCACCCTTCCCCCCACACAAACACACACAATGCGTGTGATATCTCAAAAAGGGGCCAAACCTGGCCCTATTGGTTATTCTCAAACAGTTTCAGGTAAGGAAATCCTCACTTCCTATCTATTAGTCTATCTTCTCCTTTCAGTGCACCAGCTTTGCTTAAGCAGCAAAAGGCAGTGAAGTTGTAAGATGAAGCTGTATCTTCAACCCCCAATCACACCTGATGTGAGCCTAGGCAACCTTTGTGTGCCTGGCAAAGTTAAGTATAGGGATACTTATGAGTTTATAATCTATTTGGGGAAGTACATCTTCACAAGGGATGTGGGGGAGGAATTCGGGAACAGCTTTGGTTTGGGCTGTTATGTTACAGCACATTATAGGGTACTTAGCTTTTGTCATGAAGACAAATTTATTTAAAAAGTTTAATAAGGGGACTTCCATGGTGGCGCAGTGGTTAAGAATCCACCTGCCAATGCAGGGGACACGGGTTCAAGCCCTGGTCCGGGAAGATCCCACATGCCGCGGAGCAACTAAGCCCGTGCGCCACAACTACTGAGCCTGCGCTCCAGAATCCGCGAGCTGCAACTACTGAGCCCACATGCTGCAACTACTGAAGCCCGCACGCCTATAGCCCGTGCTCAACAAGAGAAGCCACCGCAATGAGAAGCCTGCACACTGCAACGAAGATTGGCCCCCTCTCGCCTCAACTAGAGAAAGCCTGCTCACAGCAACGAAGACCCAACACAGCCAAAAAAAATAAATTAAAAAAAAAAGTTTAATAAGCACACTCTGGGCAATATAATGATAGATAAGGAGGCAAAGAATAAAAGACATTGTGTCTGCCCATGTGGCAAATAAAACATGGCAGGGGTGGGGGATGAAGATACACTGAAAATGGTGCTACTAAAGGCAGCCATATATACAAGGAATATAGGACCACAGTAGAGGGAGTGTGACTGGCTCTGGGGGAAAGGGGTGGGGACATTTACAAAAAGAGATATGGCTGGATATACGAGCATCTGTCATTTAGGGAAGGGAGAAAGGCATTCCAGGCAGAGTGTCCACATGTGTGTAAAGATGGCAGCATAGAAGGAGGATTACTTATATCACAAAGTACGTTTAGGATAAAGGACAGGACATGAGGATGGAGCCTTTAATGGAGGCCAGATTATAACTGGCTTTGTTCAGTGGGCTAAGAAGTTTAGCTTCATCCCAAAGGCAGTGAGGGGCCACCAAAGACGTTTCAGCAGAGGAATGATAGTATTAGATGATCAGATATCAAACAACTGTTGGTGGATGGTGACTTGGAAAATCTTCCCGGTCTTTCACCCACAAAGAAAGCCCCTCACTAACTTTCCTTTGGGAAAGAAAAGCCCCTTACAGCTTGACAAAGAACACAGAACAAAATGATTTCATCCTAACCCATATCTGATCTTTTCCAGGTCCCCTTCCCCATGTCTGGGGAGAATGAGAAAATGGGGAAAAGAAAAGGAAATAGCATCTACTAAGTATTAGGTGCCAGGAAATGTACTAAGTGCTTCACATACATTACAGTATTATCAATTTAACTCCAAAACAACCTTCTGAGGTAGGTAAAATCATTTCCATTTTAGAGAGGAGAAAGCAGAGGCCAACAAGTTGTCAAAAATCACAGAGTAATAGAATACCAAGGTAAAAAACTGGGATTTAAACCAAGACTTGACTAACTTCAAATATACCCATGTATGTAGGATAATGTAGTTTCCTCACATGCCATCTTAATTTATTCTTACAATAATCCTTACATAGTAGAGTGTTATTAGTATCACTTTATAAATAAAGAAATTAAAATTCTGAAAGGTGGTCATACATATAAGTGGGCCAAGGAGAGGAGGTGCAAGAGAAAGACAAGGCAGATGTCCTAAAGACATTTTTAACTGCTTAAAAGTGAGCTACTGAAACAGATACCAAACTTGACAAGACTCTTCCTTAATCCCTCCACTATCCTTAACACTGCATTAATGAACAATGTTTTATTGGTTATAATGTTATTTTTGTCTATATTAAAATGAAGGAATAACTATGTAGAAACAAAAATGTACATGTTATGAAAATAGGTAAACTTTTTTTTTCACTACCCCCCCAAAAACATGTAAACCAAAAAGAAGACATGAGAAATAGAGCAATTCTAATCAGAGATAGAAACTAGTAATAATGGCAAGTCCGTTTTTATCAAACATTAAAAGTTTTGTAACTACTCTGTCCTAAACACACTGTGATGGATTTTTTGTTTTTGTTTTTGTCATAAAAATGCTTAGAAGAGTTCAAATTGGATACGTACTAAGATGTTTAGATTATAATACAAACACACCAAGCTTCTATTATGTAGTTTTCTGCTTGCTTTAAAATTGAACTCTTAATAACAATGATATGAAAAATCACACAATTAGAGTTTTACATTTGATACTGAACAAGTAAGAGAACAGTTGCTTCTTTTATAGATATACACCAGGCAGCAATGAAGTCAAGAGCAACTTTCTCCACTCAAGGGAAGAACTGGTGATGATGAGTCACCTGAATCTCACTAATGTCACTGTCTCTAATATTGGCAATAAATTAAACGCTCAGTACCGGCAGAATCCATACCAACATTCCCAAATTGAGGTTAATACAGAAGTTAGAGACACATGGCAGCATACCATGCTAATCTTGGTAAAAGTAAAAACCAAGCCACCCTCTCTTTCTGTACATACACAATGTCCGTTTTTTTATTAACTTTAAAAGTGTTTGGGCTTCCCTAGTGGCGCAGTGGTTGAGAATCTGCCTGCCAATGCAGAGGACACGGGTTCGAGCCCTGGTCTGGGAAGATCCCACATGCCGCGGAGCAACTAGGCCCGTGAGCCACAACTACTGAGCCTGCGCGTCTGGAGCCTGTGCTCCGCTACAAGAGAGGCCGCGATAGTGAGAGGCCCGTGCACTGCGATGAAGAGTGGCCCCCGCTTGCCGCAACTAGAGAAAGCCCTCGCACAGAAACGAAGACCCAACACAACCAAAAAAATAAAAAAATATAAAAATAAATTAAAAAAAAAAAAGTGTTTGACATTTAATAACCATTAAAATAGATTTTTTTCATTCTAAGTGAAATTAAGGATTTGGGGGGGAATTACATCATTTTCAAATGCTGGAATAGAATAAAATATATTTGACAAAATGAGCATGCTCACTCTCTGCCTTGCCCTTCCTGTGCACCCAACTATAATTTAGTAAAGCAAATGAAAACAATATCTACAGTTATACATATATAATGTGGTTTTCACCTTGGAAAATTGATATGGAACATAATGAAGATGACAATAATCTGGACCTAATGTTTAACTATCACTACAGTAATAATACTATGAAGATTATTCAGATAGCAAAGCAAAAACTGAGAAGAGAAACAGGAAATCTTTGCTTTATTCAGATAACCTAAAAAGACTGGGAAAGGACTCATGGACAAGCAGCTATTACTAATTACAGTACAAATTTTCAATAGTATCTCCAAAACTCCAAAAATACTTTATTGCTTGTATAGCTGAAAACCATACAGAAGATAGCTATTTTTTATATTCAAAATCACAAAGTTTCAAATAAATGAAGTTAAAAATATCTTGTAAATTGTTAAAACTAATATCTATGCAAACTGTAATTTAACAATACATTTACACTGTTCACTTACAATGAGAATAAAATCCCAGATCACGATTGCTGAAAATACTTCTGAGGAAAACTATCAGGAAGGATTTCTCAGGCCCTAGTAATAGAATAATTATCCTCATATAATCTGATTAAACAAAATAAGAAAGTGAGTGATCCTGACATAGCTGTAGACATGAACACCTGTTAAATCAAATATGGCACAATGTCATTTAATAGCACTTTTGATAATACTGAAATATTCTTTTTCTCCAACTCTCTGTTCCCCAGGAAGAAACAAGTCTGCTTGACTACTTAGGACCTTAAACAAGATCCCTCTTTCTATCTGCTCCCCCATTTTCTCTTTTTTGTCCGGGCAATTCCAGCACACATATAAGGATTAGTCACAGAGATGGATGGGACCACATGGTTCCTACCTTCAGGTATACGAATGTCTAACCTTCCAAAACAAAGGGTTTTTTGTTTGTTTGTTTTAATTTATTTATTTTTGGTTGCATTGGGTCTTTGTTGCTGCGTGCAGGCTTTCTGTAGTTGCGAAGAGCAGGGGCTACTCTTCGTTGCGGTGCGCAGGCTTCTCATTGCGGTGGCTTCACTTGTTGCAGAGCCCAGGCTTTAGGTGCACGGGCTTCAGTAGTTGTGGCATGCGGGCTCAGTTGATGTGGCTCTTGGGCTCTAGAGCGCAGGCTCAGTAGTTGTGGTGCATGGGCTTAGTTGCTCCGCGGCATGTGGGATCTTCCCAGACCAGGGATCGAACCCATGTCCCCTGCACTGGCAGGCGGATTCTTAACCATTGTGCCACCAGGGAAGTCCCAAAACAAAGGTTTTTGAAGACAACTTGAGATTAAGCCTTCAAAAACTTCTTTCACAGATGACTTGATCTGTTATAACTATTTTTTTAAATTTATTTTATTTATTTTATTTTTGGCTGCATTGGGTCTTCATTGCTGCGCGGGCTTTCCCTAGATGCGGCGAGCGGGGGCTACTCTTCATTGCAGTGCGCAGGCTTCTCACGCGGTGGCTTCTCTTGCTGCAGAGCACGGGCTCTAGGTGCACAGGCTTCAGAAGTTGTGGCTCTTGGGCTCTAGAGCGCAGGCTCAGTAGTTGTGGCGCATGGGCTTAGTTGCTCCGTGGCATGTGGGATCTTCCCGGACCAGGGCTCGAACCCGTGTCCCCTGCATTGGCAGGCAGATTCTTAACCACTGCACCACTAGGGAAGCCCCGTTATAACTATTTTGACTATTTAATCTCTCCTGCAGTGTAATGATAATATTTCACCTTTCTCTTACATGGCCCAAAATACAAAACAATGTAGCATTTGTGTAAAAAATCTCAAGAATTAGAAATAAGAAAGTGAATAATTCCTTTACTAGATTAAATTCCTGATTTTTTTAGTATCTCTTTTGCAGGGTACTGTAAGAGGGATATCTGTGGTGATGAAATAGTTCTACATCTTGATTGTGGTGTTAACTGCATGAATCTACACAGGAGAGTAAATGACAGAACTATATACACAAACTGTACCAATGTCCACTTCTGGGTTTTGGTATCATACGATAGTTGTATAAGATATAACCAATGGGTGAAACTGGGTAAAGAGAACACAGGACCTCTCTGGTACTATCTTTGCAAATTCCTACATATCTACAGTTTCGTAAAAAAAAAAAAAAAGCGGGGGCAGCTTCTCACAGGAATCATAATATCTCAATGCCAAGAGTATAGGAAAAACATAGAAAGAGTAAAGAGGAAAATCATTCCCGCAAATTTAAAAGATCAGTGTGGGTAAACATCAGAAAAGCAAGTAAACCAAAGCAGGTGGACGATGGTTATAACCTGAAAATTTGATGGGACTGAATATAAGCTTAATGGGACTAAACATGATGGGAATATGACAACCAAACTACTATCTGTATGTCAACCCATATCCTTTCCTGGGGTCTGAAAATATATTCTATAAAGACCTACTATATGCAAGACATTATTTTGAAGTCTTAAATTTTATTTTAAAAACCATGTATTTTGCATTGGATGTCACATTCACAGTCTTTTTATGATCTTAAACATTTAATTTACCATATAAGTGACTTAACTACTTCCTTCAAAAAAATTGTTTAGTGTATTTGACATTCCAAGAAGATAGTCATGTTTACCTGTGGCTTGGAGCCTTCCAACATAGCTCAGAGTACCCCAGTTGGAGAATCATCATCTTATTTTACAGCTCCAAAGTGGTGATTTACAAATCATTTAGGCTGGCCTACTCTGAGGTAGACACTAGACCCTTGGTGATTAGGCTATCTTGGGGAAAATTTTAGAAGAGGGATAACTTCTAGCTCTCTATGATTTCAGCTGTGATTTTACTGGAAAAAAGGCTTATCCTACGAACCACGTACCTCCTGTAAACAGAGCCTCCCTGGGAAATATAACTCAAATACTATCTCATCTCAACAAGAAGCAATAAAGCAGGCATTTTCACAAACATACACACACGAGTAGGCTTCCTGCATAATTAGCAGCTATTGTGCTTGAAAATACCTGGTTTTTAAAGTTTTCTGGGAATTTAGCAAAATTAAACTTAAGGAAAGGGTCCAAGACTACAAGCCTTCTTAAGTCATTCCCAAACAGATTCACATCTCTTGAGAAGGTCAGATAAAGGATGCTTTTATCACCTAAATGTAATTAAAAATTTCAAACTGACTTCTACAACCAGCATTTCAGAAAAGCGTTACAGTGCACCAGAAGGTGTTTACTTTGGTTTGAGCACTCTCTGAGAGTTCTGAAGCCTAGCGGGGAATATGTTTCAGGTTTGGTTCAGAAAAGCTGAATGGTCCCCTCTGGAAGCTGACTAGGCTGTGAGTGCTTCTTAGAACCAGGAGATGCCCCAAGAGGTTGTCAAATCATTGAGTGGTGTGTTAAATTGAAAATAAATAAATTTTTAAATCATTACTATATAGAGAGACAGTATAATTTGTTTAAAAGTGTTTCTGCTTTGTGTTTTATTTTTTTCCTCCAGTAAGTGTAAAAAGATAAGGAGACCCAAAGTTTATTTAGGAATACATTATTTGAGGTTATTTTTTCACCAATGATAATTGGACTCAATGCACAGGAATAAGAGAGCACAGCCTATGTAGAGTTATAAATTTACCAACAGAGGCTGGACCAATATAATAAAGCCCTAAAACTGAAGATGTTCATGAATAATTTTCTATGCGAAGGTTGTAAAAAAGCAAAAAGCTATCTGTAATATAGAAAACATTCATATGTCATATTGTATACAATGGAAAAGTCAAACGGTATAGAATTTTCATTATCTGTTTTTAAAGGATTCATAACTATTCTAAAGTTTTTCATGACTGAACATCTAAAACATAAAATATCTGTAATATACTCCTAACCAAACTTTGGTAATTAATACTGAGAGCAAATTCCCATTATGAGTAAAACCCAACATTTTAAAAATTGAAACCACATTTATCAGCAAGTAGTTGGGGAAAAATTATGCTGAGCTCAAAATACAAGGTTTCTATGAAAGATAAATCACCTTTCTTATCTGAATTGCTCAGATCAAAATATCAAAACAATTAAATTACAATTTTGTCTGACATCAATATCCCATGCAACAGCGCAAAACAGACAACCCTGATTATGCCTGATTTCGGGCATACTGTTTGCTTTTAACTGGCAAACAAATTGAGCAATGAATCAAATTTTGCTAGAGAAAACATGAGGCACACTGCCAGATCACAGAGGTCAAGGAATTCATCAAGACTCGCTTTCTATACAACTGCATGTTTTTGGCTAAGGAAGAAAAGAAATCACCCATTCTCTCATACAAATACAAAAATATACTAACATAAGGACAGATATTTAACTGCTTCTACATCAAATGTGACTAGAAATCACACATAAAATGAATCACACTGATTTTATAGTTATATGTGCATGAACTTTTATGTATACATATCTGTATATGTGTTCGTATGTGTAGACAGCAAAAAAGGGGAGATTAAATTTTTGTGTTTACAAGCCTAGTTCTTCCACGTTGTTATCTCATCTATTTCTTTGAATGTGCCATGTAAAAAGTTACAGCATCATATTTTTGAGCTGTAGGAAGCCCTAAAATGATCTTGAACTACCTGCTCATTTTTCAGTTAAAAAAACCAAAGGCCAGAGAAGACAAGGACACAAAAGCGAGCTGGGGACAGAACTGGGACTAGAACTCTGAGCCCCTGACTCCTAATCTTTCTCACCAAACAATCATGTCATACCCTAAAGACATGGACTCCTGAAAACTCGTAAATATTGTCAAAAGAAACAATAATAGGCTCCTATTGGTATATCATTTTATATTTATTTGCTTTTTAAGTACAGTGTTCTACTTTCAAAAATCCACTACGGCTTCATGAGAAAATTATGATGTACTAGAATTTTCTACCCAGGCATATTTGGATTTCACACACTATTCACCTTTAATGTACATTCAGGATTAGTCAGCATCCTAAAGCCTTTACATCTATAATCACAATATAGAACTTTACTTAAGTGCAAATCATTGATTTATGAATTTTCATTCTCTAATTGACTGAATTTTTTTCATATATATTTTTTCCATGTATCTAAAGGAAATGCAACATTATAATTAAGGATATAGATGCTGTAACAGGATTGCCTGTCTCCACTACTTAGTACTATGTAACCTTGGGCAAGTTAACGTACACACACCTTATGCCTTAGTTTCATTTGTAGAAATAATAGAACCCACCTAATAGGGTTTTGGTGATGATTAAATGAGTTAGTATGTACAAACCAAAACAACAGTGCTGGCTCTTAGTAAATGCTCAAAAATTACTAATTTTTAGTCAGCTAATAGAGTAACATATTAGAGCTAAAGGAATATCAGAGACCATATAGAACAGGACTTGGCAAGCATTTGTAAAGGGCGAGAGAGTAAATATTTTAGGCTTCTCAGCCACACCATCTCTGCCTCAACTACGAAATCATAATCTATGATTATGATAATCTAGATTATCATAATCTATAATCTATGACAAATGCAGACACAGACAATAAACTGATGGATGTAGTTGTGTTCCAATAAAACTTCACTGTTCATGAAAACAGGTAGCAGGCTGGATTTGGCCTGAGGGCCAATGTTTGCAGCCTCCTGATGTAGAATAACAGCCACACTCTACTGAGAAAGTAAAGAACAGAGAGGTCAATTGAGTAACAGAAAGTCAGCCAGCGAAGCACTGGCAGGTACAGAACTAGAAGCAAGAATTCTACCATTGGCTCAGTTCAATGTTCTTTCTACAGCTCCACATAGGAGAAGCTCCATGAAATCTCCCTATCCCGATCTACAAACAGAAACAATCGCTCCCTTCCCTACTCTCACATAACATTCAAGTTTGGCAGAAAACTGATAGATTTTGAAGAGTGATAAATACACTGGAGTTCATTATGCTATTCTCTCTACTCTTGAGTGTCTGATAATTTCCACAATAAATTTAAAAAAAAACTCAAAGCATTCAGTTCTCCTCATATGGCATTTATCAATTCTCTCAGAATATTTGTGTACATTTTCTTCTCTACTAGAGACGGTAATTTGAAGGCAAGGATCATGTCATTTGCATCTTGGTATCACCATCTCTTGCCAAGATCTCACACAAAACCCTATTTTATAATCATGATTTAATAAACAAAAGGTCCCTAAATAACTGAAAGAAAGTCATGTCAAACAAGGTACTATTTCCAACTGCAAAATTCTCTCCACCTTGTCCAGTGGCTTAGTATCCATGAGCAGTGTTGTCAAAATGCTCTTTCCTTACACCCAATCTGTTGCCAATCCAGTCTTCATTACATCATTTTCAAGATCCAACTGAAATCTATTCCTAGCTAACATCTCTTTCCAGGTCTAATACCACCCCTCCATAAGTAGATTCACCACCAGCAATAACACAGTTCTCTATTAGATCACACTTGGTACTTAAAAAGTAAGCTATCTCTTTGATATGATAATAATATTTTTAGAACATTACTGTAGTTAGCCAGCAGCAATGGAGGTAAGATTCAATGTTTTTACTGTCCTCACCATAGCCTTTCTCAGATTTCATGATATAATCTCGCTTACCTTACTTCCTCCTTCACCTCTAGCTAACTTCTATTTTATAATCTCAACTTTCTTTCTAAGTCTTCTCTCAAGCAGAACTCAAGGTAGAAATTCCCTTTTCTTTCCTCAACAAAACACAAAGTTCTTTGCTTCGAGAAATTCTCAGAATCTCAAAGTATTTTCTCATCAAATACATCCATGACCAAATGGGAAAAAAGATAACATTTCCTACAAATTTCTTATGCACTGTCTGCCACTCATCACAATGAGGAGAGAAGGAATCCAAAGAGAACGTGCACATCCCCCACCTGCACCTGTGTCCACACAGTTTTCCTTCTCTCTTATTAGTATAGATAAATAGCCCATAAACCTAGAAACAGATAACCTCTCCTGTTCTATCCTTATCATACTGCTCCCCTCTCTCTCTCCTGCGTCATCAATTTTCCATCTCTATTGACTCTTTCTCAGAAGCATAACAACATACCATTGTTTTGCACATCTTTAAAACTCTTTATGGGCTTCCCTGGTGGTGCAGTGGTTGAGAATCTGCCTGCCAATGCAGGGGACACGGGTTCGACCCCTGGTCTGGGAAGATCCCACATGCCGCGGAGCAGCTAGGCCCGTGAGCCACAACTACTGAGCCTGCACGTCTGGAGCCTGTGCTCCGCAACAACAGAGGCCGCGATAGTGAGAGGTCCGCGCACCGCGATGAAGAGTGGCCCCCGCTTGCCGCAACTAGAGAAAGCCCTTGCACAGAAAGGAAGACCCAACACAGCCAAAAATAAATAAATAAATAAAAGTGAAATTCTTAAAAAAAAAAAAAAACTCTTTATATCACATAGCCCTCCAACTAATGATCCATTTCTCTCCTTTTCAATAAAAATCTTCAAGGGATGTATACCATTACCCTCTAACTCCTCTTCTTCTACTGCTTTGCCAAACATTCCAAACAAGGCTTCACCACCCACCACTCCATGGAAACTGATATCATCAAGGTCATCAATGACTTCCTTTGCTAAATCAACTCTCAATCCTCATCTCTGACAATCTCCCTACTTTTTCAAACATTTCCTTCATTTGGCTTCTGTGATTCCACACTCTCCTGCTCTTCCCCTTACCTAGCATACAGCTCTTTTTCAGAATCTTTTGCTGGTAGCTCCTCATCTCTTAATGTTGAAGGTCCCCAAGGCTCAGTTGTTGGTCCTCTTCAGTTTTCTAACCCCACATATTTTCGATGAATCTACCCTATCTCTTTGCTTTTAAAACCAGTTGTAGGTTGAAGAATCCTAAATGCATATCGGTAGCCTGGCCTTCAGACCGTCTGCTTGACATCCCCACTTGGATATTTAAAATGCATCTAACCCTTAATATGTCCAAATCCAAATTATTCATCTTCACCACCATGTCTTTCTCCTGCTATCTTCCCCATCTCAGTAAATGTAAATTCTATCTTTTCAATTGCTTAGGTGATTGAGTTCTCCCTAATTTCTTTGCTGTCACACTCCATATCTAATCTGTCAGCAAATCCTGTGGAACGTACTATCAAAGTACATGCAGCATATGAACTTTTCACCACCTCCACGGTTACCATCCTGGTCTAAGCCACCATCACTGTCACATGGATTATCAAAATTGCCCAACTGGCACCCCTACTTCTCCCCTGGCCTTCCTTCAATCTGTTCTCAACACAGCAGCAAGAGTAATGGAATTAAACAGTTCTGTTGGACTGTTCTGATCAAAACACTCCAAAGGCTTCCATATCACTTCAAGTAAACGCCAGAGTCATTACAACAGCTTACTAGACCATGCAGTACCATCTAACCTCTATTTCATTTAAGACCACATAACCTACTTTCCTCCTTCCTCTACACCACTCCACCACACTGGCTTCTTTGAACACACCAAAATGCAGGGCCTCTGCATTTTTTTCTTCTCTGTGACTGCAAAACTCATGCCCCAAATATCACCTGGCTCACTGCCTCATCTGCTTCAAGTCTACTGAAATGTCACCTACTCTGGGGGCCTTCCCTTATAATCATATTTTAAACTGCTAAACACATGCACACACACCTTTTCTTGCTTTATGTTTCTCCATAGCACTTAGTACAGGTATACCTCATTTTACCGTGCTTCCTTTATTACTTCACAGATAATGCATTTTTTTTTTTTACGAATTGAAGGTTTGTGGCAACCCTGCATTGTCAGATGATGGTTAGCATTTTTTTTTTAGCAATAAAGCATTTTTTAATTAAGTTTTTTTTTTTAAGATATAATGCTATTGCACCCTTAATAGACTGCAGTATAGCATAACATAACTTTTATATGCACTGGGAAACCAAAAAATTCCTGTGACTTCCTTCACTGCGATATTCCCTTCATTGTGATGGTCTGGAACCAAGCCCGCAGTATCTCCAAGGTATTCCTGTACAGTAGCACCTTATATTTTTCTATGTATTATATATAATGTTTCTCTCCACTAGAATGTAAATTCCAAAAAGGCAGTACTTTATTCCAGTGCCAAAAACAATGCTTGGCACACAGTAAACACGATAAATATTTGTTGACTAAATTAATAAATGAGTATTGAGCTCTCTGTGAATCTGATAATGCTTTTTGTAAGCAATAATTGTATCATTTCACTCTTGTTGGTCCTATAATAATCTGTAATACTCTTTGTACAGTACCAGGAATCATTAGATCATTCTTGTGAAGAGGAATTTCTTTTACATTTCCTGTAAGTCCTGAGATCAGATTACTGCCAGTTGCAAAGATGAAAAACCTGAGTAGTTTGAGGTGAAAGTATTTTTGAAAGATCTCTTCTTTCTATTAAGAATTCTTGGGACTTCCCTGGTGGCGCAGTGGTTGAGAATCTGCCTGCCAATGCAGGGGACACAGGTTCGAGCCCTGGTCCGGGAAGATCCCACATGCCGCGGAGCAACTAAACCCGTGCGCCACAATTACTGAGCCCGTGCGCCACAACTACTGAGCCCGTGCGCCACAACTACTGAAGCCCGCGCGCCTAGAGCCCGTGCTCCGCAACAAGAGAAGCCACAGCAATGAGAAGCCCGCGCACCGCAACGAAGACCCCCGCTCGCTGCAACTAGAGAAAGCCCGCGCGCAGCAAGATCCAACACAGCCGAAAATTAATAAATTTATTTAAAAAAAAAAAAGAATTCTTAAAGGGGAAAATAAAGAAAATGAGGAAAATTCTACTCAAATATCAAAGCCCAGTTTCAAACCTAACCTTTCCATTAATCCTTTCCTCCCCCATTCACCCAGAGCACTTGTACCACTATCCCAGTGCTCACCATGGTCCCTTCTAGATACGCACTCTCTGGACGACAGGAACTGGATCTCTTTTCTCTCTTAGTCCTTCACCAGCTCTCCATGATTGACATTCAAAGAAATGTTACTGAATTGAACTGAATGGAATGAATACTACAGGAACCTATGATATAACTGCTTGTTTGTCAAGATGTAGTCCATCAACAGAAGCAACACCATGCTCTAAGTTCCTAAGGTTGGTTTCAAACAAACCCTTGTCCTCTGTTCAGCATGGCCAACTGAGGCAACAGGACACACAGTCCAATAACTTAATCACACTTAGAGGTCCAGGATCCAATACTCTGCTCCTCGAGATGCCCAAGCCATGGTAAGCAAAGACTTGCTGAGGACGACAGAACAGGAAAGGATACTGTCTGTGTACTTGTTATTCTAACAGTGCGGGGCAAAAGAAGACAAGACACCAAAGGATGAGATACCCAATAAAGAGGAAAAATAAAAATAAAAAAATAATAGTAAGTGTGGGTAAAGAAAGGGGGAGGGAGGACTAAAGGATGAAAAGGATGGGAGAGTGAGACCGTGGGGGAGATGTGGTAGTAAGAGCCAGACACTAGGGTAGAAAGCAGCGCAGGCGCTAATCTGAGGCTGTTCCTTCAACATTCTCTCCTAAACTTCCTCGAGCAGGCGACGGTGCGCGTCCTCAAGAGAGGCGTTCCACACGCGAGGGCGCCCCTCGGGCGAGCCATCCCTAAAGCAGGGTCAGCAGCGCCGCTGTCTACCCCGGCGGGCGGGCGTGCGTGCGTGTGCGAACGTGTCAGAAACGGGCGCTCTGGAGCTGCGGGTCTCTGCCCTTAGACGACCGGCTTCAGGAGATGGGCGGGGGCCTCGAGGCGGGGCCGGGGACTGCTCCGGCCGGCGCGTGCCCGGGAGCGGCCGGAGCCCGGTGCCCCGCGCGCCGCCCCTCCAGGTCGCTCCCGCCCCGCCGCCGCCCGAGCGCCCCTCCGCCCGGGGACCTGACACCCGATCGGCGCGCCGGGACCCATGCAGGGGTGCGGCCCGCGCCTCAGCCCCGCCGGTCCGGTCGTGGGGACGGGAGGGAGAGCCGGACGGCTGGGCCGAGGCCGCGCCGCCTCCGAGCGCCGAGCTGGTTGGGGCAAAACTTTGGAAACAGAAGGACTCGGATTACCTGAGCGGCGCGGGCGCGGGCGCGGGCTCGTCTGCGGTACGGCTGCCGGGCGCGGGCCGGGTTTTCAGCAGCCGTAAAGCGGGAGCAGCGCGCGAGCTCTCGCCGCCGAGCTGCTGCCCCGGCACCTCCGCCGCGAGCGTCAGCCGCTTGGCAAGGAGCGGGCTGGGCTGAGTCATAATAAAAGACACGTTTGCCGAGCGAAGCGGGAAGGGGGCTGCAGGAGCCTTGTTAAATGGCGACAGGCTCAAGAATAGGGAAGGTTTTTTTTTTTTTTTTTAAATGGGCAAAACTGGAAAACTTGCCCCATGGTAGGAGAGAGATGAGCTTGTTTTATAATTTGAATATATTTTACAAGTACTTTTCTATATCTAATACAGACTTCTTAAAGATTACTTTTTTAAGTGCATTGCCTCCGGACAGGTAGCTAGCTGGGTATAGTGCTGAGCCTCGTCCCTTCCAGCTTCAGGACCTTATTCTGCAAGTTACTTGAGTTCGTACCTTTGTTTCTTTTCATCCCTTGAACGGGGTAATAAAGGCATGTCCCTCGGGAGGGAGAATATTGAGAGGGTACTTGGCATTGTGCTTGCAGTTTGCACTTACTAAAGCTTAATTATGATTGAAAAATAAAAGGGGGGATAAGTGAAGAGAGGTCTTAGATGAACGGCTTTAAAAGGAAGAAGACAGAAAAATAAAGCAAAGATTTTTTTTTTTTTTCACGAGGGATAAATGAGACAAATGTCTCAATGGAAGAAAAGAAACTGGAACCTCCAAGAAACAAATGAGGCCGAGAGATGTAGCTGAGATGGGAGAGGGGAAAAAAAGGGGGGGCGGGGGAAGGGGAGGAAAAAAGCCAATAAAACTAGGCTCAGTGGCCAGAAAGCTGAAGCTTCATGGGGGGAAGGGAGGAGATCATGACGAACTCCCTCTACTGAGGGAGATTTTTAAAAATATTTTAACAGATAAACAACTGTTTAACAATGAGCCCCAAATGAGGAGCCTTTGCTCCAATGAATGAGATTTGGCAGTTCTACAAAATGAGGAAATTCTTCCCATGCTGCATCCTAGGGGGTTGAGTCATCAAACCATAGCAAAAATTAGTGGGCTGGATTCCTGAAAGGCATGTCAGATGGATGCATTCTGCTTAGTTTTCATAACTGTATTATGTTCCCTCTGTATTGTCAATTTTGGAAGAAAGGAATCTGAATAAAGATTCGAGGAGTGAACTTGAAAATAAAAGCCAAACTAGTTACTTAATGTATGAGTATCCACCCACAATGAGCACGCAGTTAAAGATTCCAGAACAAGTAACCATTTCTCCCACTTTCATTCTCCCTCCCCTTTGTTTCTGCTTTCACTGTATTTCTACTTTTGTTATATTATTTTTGTACAATGGAACTGCCTAGGGGAAAGGTGGTTTTAATTAATACTAAGGAATGGAAGGAATTTTAGCTAGGCCTCTCTAAGTAGGGTCAAACTTTTTGAAAGGAAGATTTTTTCAGTTGAAGTTTTAATGAGAGTAAGGGTAAATTGACAGATGTGAAATCTGAAGTTGTTTTAGACAAACAAGAAAACAGTAATAGAACTGTTATGCAAGAATCAAAAAGAAATCAGAAACGGTTCTAGTCCGTAATTAACTGTAAGCACCAAAGGCTAGAGGAAACTTTTCTCTATCAGATAAAGAAAAATGGGTGCCTTGCTCTACCACCCAGCCTTTCAAATAGAAATGAAAGAAAAAGAGAGAGGAGAAAAAAGAAAAACCAAGAACATAGAAAAAACAAAGAAAAACCTCTATCAGATTCTTGTAGAAGAATTTCTACAGATTTGCATTTTCCTAGGAGATCTCCCACAGGGTAAAATACTCGTAGGTGCCTCTTTCGGTGTAGAAGCACAAGCAAAATATTTGAGGAGATTAAATTTTGTAGAATTGGGGAAAACCCTAAGTAAGATAAGAATCCCACTCTCTTTGTTTCTGTTTTGCTAAGCCTTGGGGCTGAGGCAAACAGATTATCATTAAACCTGCATTTAAGTGAAACAAAGAGATAAAATCTTAAATGGTGTGAAGCCCTTAAACTAAAAGGAGCAAGAAAACAAAACCAAAGCCCAAAAATAGAGAAAGAGATTAGGAAGATTTTCTAAGGGAACCTTTGAACTTTCTGCAATAATATGAATGCCTATGACTTGCTTTAGACAAATAGGCAATATAAACTAAAGCTGAGAACCAAGAAGATCTGGTCAGTTCAGGTAAAAAAGCCTTCCTTGCCTGAAATGTTTTGGTCTGAGGTAATTCCATTCATTTTAGGTAGAGACAAAAATTCCCCACATGATTTTGTGTGCCCATAAACACCTCAATCACCTGAATCCACTTGAATGCACTTTTTAGTTGGACTTCTGGCATTCTGTAAACTAAACCTTGACTCAAGGCCTTGTGAGCATTTTGTGAATTTATCCAAAAGTAGATTTAGACTAGTAAGCATTTGCTTTTAAAACTTTTAAATCCATCGTTAATTAGTGTTAATAATGTAAAGCATAGAGTGATCTGCTTTTCAAGGCATTTTATAGACAGAACAGTTATAATTAAATTATATCAATTTGATAACATTACAAGTCCCTTTTACACAACTGACTTTAACCTTAGTGTGCTAATATGATTTTTATTTAAGATTTCATATAAGATTATATTGGAAAGGATTGATTGTTTTGACTGCAAAAGACCGTATTGTTCTTTCTAACTTAAAACTTCAGTGTAGTAAGGATTTCATGTCACATTCCGAACACTGTTACAACATCATCTGTTGCTAAATTACCATGTAACAGAAGCACTAAACAGGTAGGCAGCTTTAACAAATTCATAGTTTTCTAAACTAATTTCATATACTAAAGACTGTATCAGAGCCGAAGTGAGATTCTCCAGCCAAATTTGAACTTTAGCTGAGAACACTGTGTTCCAAGATTGCTAGTTAATCCAGCTCAGTAGGGGAGGACAATCTTAAAGATACAGATCCTTGTTCTGCCCTGTCAACAATGCATATGTACTTGTGGAATCCATTGTACATATTTTAGAATAGGTCTACATGAAGCTATTCAAACCTAAAAATCAGCACTCTGGTCACTTTAGACAATTGAGGTAGGTTGAAGAACGGTCACTTTATGGGTTTGGTTTTTGGACACTGTCACAACTAGAAATTCTCAGGTAATTAAAATTTTCATTGGAAAAACAAGCAACTTTAGGAAATAGGCATTCTCATACATTTCTGACTAGAGTATAAAATATTTTATGCCCCTACAGAGAGCTCTTTAGTAACAATCAAAATTACAAACACCAGAATTATATTCCCCTGGAACCACCAAATTGCTTTTGGGCGTTGATGCTATAGAACTAATGCATGTACAGTATTATTCATTGTAATAACAAAAGTTTGGAAATAACCTAAAAGTCCACCTATAGGAGACTGGTAAAATTAATTATAATACATTCATTCAATAGAATGTACTATATGCAGTTGTTGGGGGAAAAATAAAGAAACAGAATGAGGAACTTTTCTGTAAACAGGTTTGGGAAATACAACAAGATACATAAAGTGAAAGAAAAACAAGGTACAGAACAGTGTGTAAAATATAGTACCTTTGTATAAAGAGGAGATATGGTTATATTTACTTGCACACGCATAAAGAAATTCTGGAAGGAAACATAAGAAACTAGCAATAGTTACTCAGATAAAGGGGAGATCAAATGTGCAGACTGGACTGAGGATGGGGTGAAAAGAGACTTTCACTGCATACCTTTTTGTTTTCTTTTGGGGGGCTGTGTAAATATCTGTTTGAAAAATTAGGTTAAAAAAAAGAAAACAAATGCTAAATTGTATCCATAATGTATAAAAAGATAAAGTTGGAAAAGTTATTTTGAAATTGAATAATCTCCCTGTCATAATCCCAAAGCACTGAAATTTACTATTAAGAATTCCTAACTAAACTATGAATTCTATTTACATCTGTTTTGACTATAAAGGTCTGTACTATTTGAAAATATCAGATAAACCTTCACACACAAATAAAATTCGTATTCATTTCTCTCTAATGATTTTAAAGTTCCCAGTAATAGAGAAATTAATGCATAAAGTACAGTGTATTTTATGGTACTAGACTGTCCATTTTCTTTTGCTGAAAATACTGGATAGTAAGTAGCAAGTACTAATATTTTAATTCTGTAATGACTGAAAGAAAATAATTCTTACATTAAAGTACCTTTGGTCTGCAGACTCTCTGTAATTGTTAACTATATAAAGTCCCTGCTATTTCCAATGCTTTTCGAGAAATTAATGGCCTCAATGTGAGGAACTCAATGAAAAATAAGTAAATAAATTCAAATCACTCTGCTTACAGAGTGTTTTGAGTTTTTGCAGAAATTTATTTGTGTAAAGAAGGTTACTTAGCTGAGAAAGTGGCATCCAGGAGGTGTTGACAATGTGTGTGTGACTTCTTGCATGTTAAGCCATGTGGCAGAAGCTGTTCGTTTCACTAATGTTGGTGTGCTCCATACATTTCTCAGCCTCCCATGCAGTTATATTAGTCATGTGACTGAGTTCTGACCAATGCAGTGTGGATGACAGTATGCCATGCTGTCTTTAGTTGTTGAGCCGGATGGTTGGAGAAACTTTAGCAGAGGATTCTAAGTACTGTATCTCTCCGTATCAAGTCAGCAAAAATAACCACACTCTTTAAAGAGAGGCAATTTAATATCAAGGCAATGATTACACAGAGTGTAATCTGTGAAGCTGAAGAAGTAGAAAGGGAACACTCAGGTAATTCAGAGATAATTGCAGGAGACAGCTACCACCTCCTGGTATTCACACTCTGTACAATAACCTCCCTTTGAATATGGGCTGGATCTAGTGATACTTCTATTGAACAGAATAAAGCAGAAGTAATGAGATGTCACTTCCAAGATTAAGGTATAAAAAAAGACTATAGCTTCTCTCTAAGCATGCTTTCTTTCACTCTCTCCTGGGTTACTCATCTGGGGAAAGCCAGCTGACAAGCCATGAGGCAGTCCTGTGGGGAGAAAGTCTCCTGTGTCAAGGAAGTGAGGCCTGCCAAAAACCATATGAGAGAGATTGGAAGCTGATTTTTCTTCCCAGTCAAGCCTGCAGATGTGACTGCAGTGCCTGCCAACAGTTTGAACGCAACCTCATGAGAAACTTTGATCCAGGGGCACCAAGTTAATGTGTCCCCATTCCTGACCTGTAGAAGCTGGGAAATAATAAATGCTTTAAGGCACTAGTTTTTGGTAATTTGTTATGCAGCAGTAATAAATGCACTAGGAAAACAAAAGGGAAAAGATGGATTACCAAAACCTGGGAACTCAGAGAGTGACCATGTGTGATTGGGTTCTCAGTCCTCTGAGGAGGAACTATATTTTATGGTTACCTCATAAAGGTGGAATGGACTCCCTCCCAATTATGGGTAAGATGTAGAAGCTGGTAACACTCCACACACCACGAGAATTTGAGAAAATTTGATGGCACATACAAGGGAGCCCTGGGGAAAGAAGAGTAGGCTCAAGTAGGTTCATGCTGACTTGGGGGGAGGCAGAGGGAGTGGTTGGGCCTCTAGAATGACTCATAGGTGCTCTAGGGGTGTGGATCTGGGGAAAAAGTTCCTGTGCATGGGCTGGAGATTCGCAAGGTGTTAAATTGCCCATCAGAGCAAAAGGAGGAGGGACCCTAGGCTTTCTTATCAGCCTGTTCACAGATGGGGCCAAATAGGAAAGGGAAGGTGAGGCTTAAAGTCAGAAATCAAAGATCAAAAAGTGAAGTCAGAGCTCTTTGTTACAGGGTGTCTCCCAGCTATTGCTTGTACCTTAGGAGCTCAGAACAGGGTCCCCAGAAGGATGGTACTCTGACCTCTTAACAAGGGGCATGTTTGGCTGCAGCTGATACCTCTGAGAGAGCAACACAGGACCAGTTTGGGGAGCAGCAAGAGACAACTGAGACCTTCTCTGCTGCTGCTCAAACCATGCTGACAGGGAAAAAGAAAGTCCCTTCTCTCCTCTTTTACTGTCCAAAATCCCTTTCATGCTGCCTGTGAGTAGAAATTCATCAGTGTCTCAGAAATGTAAACTATTCTAGCCCCAGCATCACGGAAGACACTGTGGAAGGGTGGATTTGGAGCAGAGTCCATGGGCAAACACCCAGCACATTCCTCACCTTAGTCATCTCAGCATCTGTGCACATCTTTCCTCACATTTTTTTCACTTCTAGAGCAATAACTTCATGCTTCTGCATTTATTCAAACAGCAATACTCTATAACTGAGCATGAAGGTAAAAGCACTAACAATCATCACCAAACTTTATTTAAAATAATAAGGACATAAGGAGGAAAGAGGGAAAATACTATATACAAAATGCTGGAGTCCTTGTTTTTGTAACCAGTCAGGAGAAAGTTGATAATTGTAACTTCCATTATCCATTGTACCTCAGCCGGTATCTCTGCTGGTTATGGTTATTAAGCTGGTAGAGTGACTCAGATCTTTATTCCCGAAGAATTTAATGCCTCAGTCATTCTGTCTCTTTTGTGTTTCTATAGTTTTCCATTAATTTTTACTCTTAAATATGTACATGGTAAGTGGTAACCCAGAGAAGCTGCTGGGTTCCAGATATAGTCCTCTCTGGACATTGTATAGCAGCAGCCTAATTTCTCCTTGATAATCAGGATCAATCGCTTCAGCTAATTAAGTATCCCCCTCATTGACAGTTAATTCAGTGATATGCAAACCTCAAAATGGCCAGCGAGCAGTCTCAACTTCCAATTCAGTGGAACAGTGGTCATGTCCCCTGGTGGTAACATTCCTCAGTTCCTTGGAAATTGAGATCACTAAATCAGAAGCATCCAAAGTTTCAGGAATGGGAAGCAAACTTT
The DNA here is from genome assembly GCF_028021215.1 of Eschrichtius robustus. Classification (NCBI taxonomy): domain Eukaryota; kingdom Metazoa; phylum Chordata; class Mammalia; order Artiodactyla; family Eschrichtiidae; genus Eschrichtius; species Eschrichtius robustus. The sequence goes on along the minus strand of NC_090829.1, from coordinate 54,137,459 downwards.
TGTAAGCAGATAACTAAGTGTAGTCATGAGAGAAGCCACTCATATTTCTCCCTCTAGATTCCTGGAGCCATACATTCCAACTTTGGGAGAAACAGCATCATATGTGCTCAAAACATATACTGTATGCTGCATACCAGTCAGTGACGTATGTGGAAGGACCAGTGAATATCATTCTGCCTCACTTATTTTGCTGTGAAACAATGCTGTGTGGGATTTCAAGATGGTGAATGTAGGTGTTCTGTAAGTCCATGAATGCTGCTGCTGGCCAAGCATTGCTGGCAGGTAAAGCAAATCCATACCCAGAATAAATGTGCCTTCTTGTGATGTCCAATCTCTGTACCCTCCGTGGAGGAGCCATGAGATGAAAGGAGCCTGGGACCTTGACCTTCTGCTTAGAGGAGGGCTACCAGAGAGCCACTGAATCTAGAACATCCGCTTTGGACCTTGTGTGTGAGAAATAAACTTTTATTGCATTAAGACACTGACATTTTGGTGTTGTTTATAATAGCTTTTGGCCTATTTTGACTAATTCAAGCAACAAATTTCCCTTCAATGAGAAATAAAAGAATTCTAAAGATCCATGAAGGAACTAAGGACTTAGTTATTATACACAAAAACTTTATTCTTTTCTTTAACATATAATATTAAGAAACATTTTTCTATGTTTGATCTATGAATTAAGTTTTCTATCTTCATTCAGAAATGATTTTCTATGTCTGAAATAATGAGGATTTCTAAAAAAATGTTATTACTACTACTGTTTATTATTACTTATTACTATTATTATTACTATTACTATTGATTCATTTTTTTTTCAAAATATCAATATCCAAGTAGTTCAAAGGATTTCTTTCTCTCTATCTGTCTAAAGGATATATTTCATTAAAGAATCCGTGAAGGACTATGCATGAAATCAAAATTTTAATTACTCAAAAAAATTAAACTCAAGTTTTCTCTATTCCTCTTTTCCTCTAATGCACAGTATAATTTGCTTCTTTCCTTTTTATACTTTTGGTATTCCAGAGTGATTTATTAACTAAAAGAATAACTGTATAATTGCCAGTTTTCTTTTTCATCACATTATAAAGCCTTTAAAATATGCTCACATCTTGAAAATCCATTTTTTACAAAAATTATTGATACATGGCTAGACTGTATGGTGGAAAAGAGACTTGAGAATTTCTCTTTTCCTGCTCTGTCAGTATACCAAATGATCCAGAAAAAAATATTAAATGCTATGTACAGCCCAAGCTCTGTTTATTGGACGGATGGCCTAGCATGAATACCTGCGAGACTTTTCCATACTAGAACGTGTCTTAAATAGCTATAAGCAAAACACTCTTAATATAATTTAGAGTCTTCTTTGAAATAGAATAAAATGATCACCTAATGATTAAGAAAAAAGAAGTCTACTAGAATACAGAATGGTTTTAATAACTTAATAAATCTTGCGAAAGGTAAAGACAAGATAACCCATCCCAAATATTATATAGCACTTGCCCTCCAACTTTCTTAATATAGTATATATATTTGAGGTTTCATCACTTTCATGATTTTTCCATTAAGTATACAATATAACTATTGATGTAACTTTCATATCTTCCATACTAGCATTCCAGTTTATGCAATGGACATAACTTCTTTTTCCCTTGCCATATGTCCTTGCCTTTGTGAATATGGTTTTCTCCACCCCAGATGAATTTGATAGAACTATTTAGAAAAGAACCCTGACTCCACGACCAGAGGCAAATTCTTAATCCATGAACACCAATTATAATTCTTAAGTGACAAAGAGTTGAGAATCTCTAGAGCAAAGCAGACTTGAGACAGATATATCAGCCCTAACCTCTGTGCACACCCTTAAGCCTTCCAAGCACATGAGCCATGTATACCCTATTTACCTTAAAAAGGTTTCAGTTGGATTTCTGTCATTTGCAACCAAGAGTCCAGAAATCAAAGCTTTCATTTACCACCCTTTTACTGGTTATTTCATCATGACTTCTAAATTATATTTTATTTATTTATTTGAATTTTATTTAATTTATTTTTTTATAAAGCAGGTTCTTATTAGTCATCCATTTTATGCACATCAGTGTATACATGTCAATCCCAATCTCCCAATTCATCCCACCATCCCCACCCCACCACGGCTTTCCCCCCTTGGTGTTCATACGTTTGTTCTCTACATCTGTGTCTCAATTTCTGCTCTGCAAACCGGTTCATCTGCACCATTTTTCTAGGTTCCACATAGATGCGTTAATATACGATATTTGTTTTTCTCTTTCTGACTTAATTCACTCTGTATGACAGTCTCTAGATCCATCCATGCCTCAACAAATCACCCAATTTTGTTCCTTTTTATGGCTGAGTAATATTCCATTGTATATATGTACCACTTCTTCTATATCCATTCATCTATCGACGGGCATTTAGGTTGATTCCATGAGCTGGCTATTGTAAATAGTGCTGCAATAAATATTGGGGTCCATGTGTCTTTTTGAATTATGGTTTTCTCTGGGTATATGCCCAGTAGTGGGATTGCTGGGTCATATGGTAATTCTATTTTTAGTTTTTTAAGGAACCTCCATACTCTTCTCCATAGTGGCTGCATCAATTTACATTCCCACCAATAGTTCAAGAGGGTTGCCTTCTCTCTACACCCTCTCCAGCATTTGTTGTTTGTAGATTTTCTGATGATGCCCATTCTAACTGGTGTGAGGTGATACCTCATTGTACTTTCTGATTTACATTTCTCTAATAATTAGTGATGTTGAGCAGCTTTTCATGTGCTTCTTGGCCATCTGTATGTCTTCTTCAGAGAAATGTCTATTTAGGCCTTCTGCCCATTTTTGGATTGGGTTGTTTGTTTTATTAATATTGAGCTGCATGAGCTGTTTATATATTTTGGAGATTAATCCTTTGTCTGTTGATTCGTTTGCAAATATTTTCTCCCATTCTGAGGGTTGTCTTTTCGTCTTGTTTATGGTTTCCTTTGCTGTGCAAAACCTTTGAAGTTTCATTAGGTCCCATTTGTTTATTTTTGTTTTAATTCCCATTACTCTAGGAGGTGGATCAAAAAAGATCTTGCTGTGATTTATGTCAAAGAGTGTTTTTCCTATGTTTTCCTCTAAGAGTGTTATAGTGTCCGGTCTTACATTTAGGTCTCTAATCCATTTTGAGTTTATTTTTGTGTATGGTGTCAGGGAGTGTTCTAAATTCATTCTTTTACATGTAGCTGTCCAGTTTTCCCAGCACCACTTATTGAAGAGACTGTCTTTTCTCCATTGTATATTCTTGCCTCCTTTGTCATAGATTAGTTGACCATAGGTGTGTGGGTTTATCTCTGGGCTTTCTATCTTGTTTCATTGATCAATATTTCTGTTTTTGTGCCAGTACCATATTGTCTTGATTACTGTAGTTTTGTAGTATAGTCTGAAGTCAGGGAGTCTGATTCCTCCAGCTGTGCTTTTTTCCCTCAAGACTGCTTTGGCTATTTGGAGTCTTTTGGGTCTCCATACAAATTTTAAGATTCTTTGTTCTAGTTCTGTAAAAAATGCCATTGGTAATTTGATAGGGATTGCATTGAATCTGTAGATTGCTTTCAGGAATATAGTCATTTTCACAATATTGAGACTTCCAGTCCAAGAACATGGTATGTCTCTCCATCTGTTGGTATCATCTTTAATTTCTTTCATCAGTGTTCTATAGTTTTCTGCATACAGGTCTTTTGTCTGCCTACGCAGGTTTATTCCTAGGTATTTTATTCTTTTTGTTGCAATGGTAAATGGGATTGTTTCCTTAATTTCACTTTCAGATTTTTCATCATTAGTATATAGGAATGCAAGAGATTTCTGTTCGTTAATTTTGAATCCTGCAACTTTACCAACTTCAGTGATTAGCTCTAGTAGTTTTCTGGTGGAGTCTTTAGGATTCTCTTTGTATAGTACCATATCATCTGCAAACAGTGACAGTTTTACTTCTTCTTTTCCAATTTGTATTCCTTTTATTTCTTTTTCTTCTCTGATTGCTGTGGCTAGGACTTCCAAAACTATGTTGAATAATAGTGGTGAGAGTGGACATCCTTATCTTGTTCCTGATCTTAGAGGAAATGCTTTCAGTTTTTCACCATTGAGAATGATGTTGGCTGTGGGTTTGTCATATATGGCCTTTATTATGTTGAGGTAGGTTCCCTCTGTGCCCACTTTCTGGAGAGTTTTTATCATACATGGGTGTTGAATTTTGTCAAAAGCTTTTTCTGCGTCTTTTGAGATGATCATATGGTTTTTCTTCTTCAATTTGTTAATATGGTGTATCACATTGATTGATTTGTGTATATTGAAGAATCCTTGCATCCCTGGGGTAAATCCCACCTGATCATGGTGTATGATCCTTTTAATGTGTTGTTGGATTCTGTTTGCTAGTATTTTGTTGAGGATTTTTGCATCTATATTCATGAGTGATATTGGTGGGTAATTTTCTTTTTTTGTAGTATCTTTGTCTGGTTTTGGTATCAGGGTGATGGTGGACTCATAGAATGAGTTTCGGAGTATTCCTTCCTCTGCAATTTTTTGGAAGAGTTTGAGAAGGATGGGTGTTAGCTCATCTCTAAATGTTTGATAGAATTCACCGAAGCCATCTGGTCCTGGACTTTTGTTTGTTGGCAGATTTTTGATCACAGTTTCAATTTCATTACTTTTGATTGTTCTGTTCATATTTTCTATTTCTTCCTGGTTCAGTCTTGGAAGGTTATACCTTTCTAAGAATTTGTCCATTTCTTCCAGGTTGTCCATTTTATTGGCATAGAGTTGCTTGTAGTAGTCTCTTAGGATGCTTTGTATTTCTGCAGTATCTGTTGTAACTTCTCCTTTTTCATTTCTAATTTTATTGATTTGAGTCCTCTCCCCCTTTTTCTTGATGAGTCTGGCTAATGGGTTATCAATTTTGTTTATCTTCTCAAAGAACCAGCTTTTAGTTTTATTGAACTTTGCTATTGTTTTCTTTGTTTCTATTTCGTTTATTTCTTTTTTTTTAACATCTTTATTGGAGTACAATTGCTTTACAATGTTGTGTTAGTTTCTGATGTATAACAATGTGAATCAACTATACATATACATATATCCCCATATCTCCTCCCTCTTGCATCTCCCTCCCACCCTCCCTATCCCACCCTTCTAGGTGGACACAAAGCACCGAGCTGATCTCCCTGTGCTATGCGGCTGCTTCCCACTAGCTACCTATTTTACGAAGTTGGTGAATTTAATGAAAATTTTAATATATAGGGAAAATACAAGATCACCAAAGATCATCTTGTTAATACCCAGTGTTGGTGAAGATGTAGGGAATCAGCTATACTCAGTGTTTTGGAAGGCAGTTTGGCAACATCGAGTAACATTTTAAAGGCATAAACCCATTGACTCAACAATTCCACTTTTAGAAAATGCTCACTCAAGTGTTCATGAGTATAGGAACGAGAAGATATCCAATAAGATTGTCCTTCATTGTTGCAAAACAATTCTGTGACAACTGCTGCCACTTTAAATTATGGCAGAATGTAAACTAAGGGGACTGTAATTTAACAAAACTAGTGGCATAGCACCAGCAACTGTTGAAGCTCTTTACATCTATTAATACATATGAGCCTAGAAACTACCAGATCATGTGGAAAGATCAATTAGAAATAGCTGCCCTTTTCTTTTATGTTGTCCTGTTTTACTCATAAAGAAACAGATACCCAGAGAGTTGTAATTTGTCCATGTGAATTCATGAAAGACTTGGTTAACTTCTCTCCCCACTTTCCACAATGCACTCTGTGCTGAGAACACTAACATATATATCTTATCACCTGAAAGATTTATTATAGACTAAGGATTCTCAAATCCATATCTCTAGCCACGAGCTCTTTTCTAAACTTCAAATTCATGTTCCAGAAGTGCCTGCTGAACAAGTCTACTCGAATGTCTCACACATACTCAAATTCAATATGTTCAAAGTTGAATTTACCATCTTCTCCCCAAACCCTAATTTCTCCCTGTGATCAATGGCACTACCATGGTTACTCAAACCAGAAACCTGAACCTTGATTCTTCTCTCTCTTTTTAGTCCACAGTACTCAATTAATAATCATTTTTTAAAATAATTATATCTCCAAAAGTCTTTTAAATTCATCTACTTTTCTCCATCCCAGCTAACACTACTCTACTTCAGGTCACCATCATTCAGCCTGGATTACAGCAATCTTAACTGTCTCCAGAGAGAGTCCAACCCAGAAGTCTTATTCTTTCACTCCCTCCCCTGCTTCTGACCATTCAGTGTTTTCCAGTTGCTTTTAGGATAAATCCATACTTCCTTCCTTGTAAGGCTCTACATGACTTAGACCCATCTTACCTGTTCAGTTTCATCTCTTATGAATTCTCGTCTCATATACTCATCTCCAGCTATAATAGAGACTCTATTTCCAGCTCTTAAGTTGTATTGTGTGTATCTCTATGCCCCTCTGTCAGCTTGAATCTTCCCTAGCACAGCACTTATGCTACTATTTTGCCAATATCTGTTCACTGCTCTGTGTTTCCCACTAGAATATGCAGCTGCATAAGAGCAAGAACCACATCAGTCTTGATATCCCCAGCACCTAGTGTGATACATAATGGACACTTGATAAATAGTTGTTGAATGAATGAATAAATTAACTTCAATTTATGGAGTCAGAACCTAACGTAAAGCTGATAGATTTCCAGTTCAAGACCCAAATAATGCATTTGTTCATCATCTCCTAAGAAAAAAAAAATTACCTCAGAATAAAAGGATATCCTCTACCCACCTTTGTTTTTGATCTAGCAGGCATGAATTGTGGGTATAACTGTTTAAGGGTGGAAAAACTTATTTAAAAAATGCATATAGGCTCAAAAGAAACTGTTAATTTTGAGTGATCAACTGGCAAATTTACTGCAGATAAATTCAAACTGCCTCTTCCTTCCCCTTGATTCAGGCCAAAGGGATTTTGCGCATTTCTTTCTGAACTGGCTGTGCCTGAGGAGAATATTTCTCTATCAGAATAAGGCAGTTTCTCTCTCCCCAAGGTGCCCTATGTTTCTACCATTTCCTCATAATCCCAGTTCTTTCAGGGAAGTTTCTCTAACCTTTGGTCAACATTCAGCTATAGATCTCTAAAGACAAGTCACTTTTGGTTCAGAGGTGGGCCTTCCAACAGTCGAGGAACATCTTTAGGCAGTCATCCAGGTAGGATGAGAGAATGCATTTTCATCTGTCTTGAAAGGTATAGAACCAATTGATCCTAAAATCAGTTGAGCATAGATTTTTATTTCTGTTTTCCCTTCAAACTTTTAACTTTACCAGGGGCTTTATAGATGTAGCTTTTGCCAAATAAATAAATTAATTAATTAAAAAGTATTACTGAAAATCATGAATACAGAGCACCAAGTCCTTTTTATTGAGTATATAACTTTGGACAAATCACTTAACCTCTTTGAATCTCAGTTTCTTCATATGTAAAATGGAGAAAAAATATCTACTTTAAAAGATTGTGAAAATAAATGAAACATGGATGCACCTGGTATATAGTAGATGCTGAATAGATCGTCATTACGACTATCATCATCACCCAGGCATATATATCAGTATTTCGTTTAATTCTGCTCTGATCTTTATGATTTTTTTCCTTCTGCTAACTTTAGGTTTTGTTTGTTCTTCTTTCTCTAGTTCCTTTAGGTGTAAGGTTAAATTGTTTATTTGACATTTTTCTTGTTTCTTGAGGTAGGCTTGTATTGCTATAAACTTCCCTCTTAGAACTGCTTTTGCTGCATCCCATAGGTTTTGGGTCATCGTGTTTTCATTGTGATTTGTCTCTAGGTATTTTTTGATTTCCTCTTTGATTTCTTCAGTGATCTCTTGGTTATTTAGTAATGTATTGTTTAGCCTCCATGTGTTTGTGTTTTTTACGTTTTTTTCCCTGTAATTCATTTCTAATCTCATAGCATTGTGGTCAGAAAAGATGCTTGATATGATTTCAATTTTCTTAAATTTACTGAGGCTTGATTTGTGACCCAAGATGTGATCTATCCTGGAGAATGCTCCGTGCGCACTTGAGAAGAACGTGTAATCTGCTGTTTTTGGATGGAATGTCCTATAAATATCAATTAAATCTATCTGGTCTATTGTGTCATTTAAAGCTTCTGTTTCCTTATTTATTTTCACTTTGGATGATCTGTCCATTGGTGTGAGTGAGGTGTTAAAGTCCCCCACTATTATTGTGTTACTGTCGATTTCCTCTTTTATAGCTGTTAGCAGTTGCCTTATGTATTGAGGTGCTCCAATGTTGGGTGCATATATATTTATAATTGTTATTATCTTCTTGGATTGATCCCTGGATCATTATGTAGTGTCCTTCCTTGTCTCTTGTAACATTCTTTATTTTAAAGTCTATTTTATCTGATATGAGTATTGCTACTCCAGCTTTCTTTTGATTTCCATTTGCATGGAATATCTTTTTCCATCCCCTGATTTTCAGTCTGTATGTGTCCCTATGTCTGAAGTGGGTCTCTTGTAGACAGCATATATATGGGTCTTGTTTTTGTATCCATTCAGCAAGCCTTTGTCTTTTGGTTGGAACATTTAATCCATTCACGTTTAAGGTAATTATCAATATGTATGTTCCTATGACCATTTTCTTAATTGTTTTGGGTTTGTTTTTGTAGTTCCTTTTCTTCTCTTGTGTTTCCCACTTAAAGAAGTTCCTTTAGCGTTTGTTGTAGAGCTGGTTTGGTGGTGCTGAGTTCTCTTAGCTTTTGGTTGTCTGTAAAGCTTTTGATTTCTCCTTCAAATCTGAATGAGATCCTTGCCGGCTAGAGTAATCTTGGTTGTACATTCTTCTCTTTCATCACTTTAAGTATATCATGCCACTCCCTCTGGCTTGTAGAGTTTCTGCTGAGAAATCAGCTGTTAACCTTATGGGAGTTCCCTTGAATGTTATTTGTCGTTTTTCCCTTGCTGCTTTCAATAATTTTTCTTTGTCTTTAATTTTTGCCAATTTGCTTACTATGTGTCTCGGTGTGTTTCTCCTTGGGTTTATCCTGTATGGGACTCTCTGTGTTTCCTGGACTTGGGTGGCTATTTCCTTTCCCATGTTAGGGAAGTTTTCGACTATAATCTCTTCAAATATTTTCTCTGGTCCTTTCTCTCTCTCTTCTCCTTCTGGGACCCCTATAATGCGAATGTTCTTGCATTTAATGTTGTCCCAGAGGTCTCTTAGGCTGTCTTCATTTCTTTTCATTCTTTTTTCTTTATTCTGTTCCGCAGTAGTGAATTCCTCCATTCTGTCTTCCAGATCACTTATCCGTTCTTCTGCCTCAGTTATTCTGCTATTGATTCCTTCTAGTGTAGTTTTCATTTCAGTTATTGTATTGTTCATCTCTGTTTGTTTGTTCTTTAATTGTTCTAGGTCTTTGTTAAACATTTCTTGCATCTTCTCAATCTTTGCCTCCATTCTTTTTCCGAAGTCCTGGATCATCTTCACTATCATTATTCTGAATTCTTTTCCTGGAAGGTTGCCTATCTCCACTTCTTTTAGTTGTTTTTCTGGGGTTTTATCTTGTTCCTTCATCTGGTACATAGCCCTCTGCCTTTTCATCTTGCCTATCTTTCTATGAATGTGGATTTTTTTCCACAGGCTGCAGGATTGTAGCTCTTCTTGCTTCTGCTGTCTGCCGTCTGGTGGATGAGGCTATCTAAGAGTCTTGTGCAAATTTCCTGATGGGAGGAACTCGTGGTGGGTAGAGCTGGGTGTTGCTCTGGTGGGCAGAGCTCAGTAAAACTTTAATCCACTTGTCTTCTGATGGATTGGGCTGGGTTCCCTCCCTGTTGGTTGTTTGGCCTGAGGCGACCCAACACTGGAGCCTACCCGGGCTCTTTGGCGGGACTAATGGCAGACTCTGGGAGGGCTCACGCCAAGGAGTACTTTGTAGAACTTCTGCTGCCAGTGTCTTTGTCCCCATGGTGAGCCACAACCACCCCCCATCTCTGCAGGAGACCCTCCAACACTAGCAGGTAGTCTGGTTCAGTCTCCCCTGGGGTCACTGCTCCTTCCCCTGGGTCCCAGTGCACACACTACTTTGTGTGTGCCCTCCAAGAGTGGGGTCTCTGTTTCCCCCAGTCCTGTCGAAGTCCTGCAATCAATTCCCACTAGGCTTCAAAGTCTGATTCTCTAGGAATTCCTCCTCCCGTTGCCCGACCCCCAGGTTAGGAAGCCTGACGTGGGGCTCAGAACCTTCACTCCAGTGGGTGGACTTCTGTGGTATAAGTGTTCTCCAGTTTGTGAGTCACCCACCCAGCAGTTATGGGATTTGATTTTATTGTGATTGCACTCCTCCTACTGTCTCATTGTTGTTTCTCCTTTGTCTTTGGATGTGGGGTATCTTTTTTTGGTGAGTTCCAGTGTCTTCCTGTCGATGACTGTTCAGCAGGTAGTTGTGATTCTGGTGCTCTCGCAAGAGGGAGTGAGAGCTCATCCTTCTACTCTGCCATCTTGGTTCAGGGCCTAATTTATACTTTAGATTATTTAAAAATGCAAAGAAAATAACACGAAAATAAACGTAGCAATTAACAATACAAAATGGACATTCTCAAAAACCCTAGAAGACAGAGTATTTTCATTAATCCCAGAATAAGAAAGGGTGGAGCCAATCATCATCGGGTCTGAGAAACCTACGTTGGGAGTGCTCATTGCTCCTGAGGTGTCATCAGTTCTAGGCCCTGCAGCATACAGAGTTCTGATTCTAACCCAGTACCATTTGTCTTGTGATTCATCCTAATCATCCTGCTTGCCTATCTGTTCCCTCCCACTCTAATGCTCCAACCTTCTCTAGGAACAACATTCCCAGACTGTTTCTTCTAAGCTTTCTCCCATCTTGATAACGGCTTCTTCCCTTCCTGCTTAGATGAAACAGGAAGGCTGGATAGAGCTGGATTAGGGCAGAGTTTCCTTTCTCCAGATGGGACAAAATTTCAGAATAGTCCTTTGTTAGGTAGAAAACTTTGGGAGCTTTTCACCATCACTACTCTTTCTCTCTCCTTGGCAATTTCACGTGGTAGCTTTCTTGGATTCCTCCTTTGAGAACCTGGCAAGGCTCCTGAGAAAAAGCCTGCAAGTAAGTGGGGGTCCTCCTATGACTATGGAAGTCTTTCACTCCCAAGCTAGTGTACAAGAAGCCTCCAGCAACTTGTCAGAAATATTGTTTAAATGTTCTTACCACCTTATAGAGTCTAATGGCTTCTGCTTCAAAGAAACAAATCTTAGTGGTTTTATCCTCTGGATGTGCCTGACTTTACAGTTTACAGCTATATGCCTGTGTTCTACATTCTGTCATGTGTCCAAACCACCAAGCCACTTTTTTAAAGAGGTCATTTCTTATTATTCTTCAAAAAAAAAAATTTCATAACATTAAAAATCTTATTACAAAAGTTTTTTTTTTTATTGAAGTTGTTTAGAAAATACAGAAACAAAGTAAAAATCAAGCACAATTTCAACATGCAGACACTACAAATGATATATTTTGACCTCTATCCTTCCAGGAGTTTTTAAAAGTTTTTGAAGATGGGAGAAACTTAAACAGGTTTAAGGTTTAAAACAAAACTGGACTCTTAGGCAGTGCTGTATGGGTTAGCCATTTGGTCAGAAGTCTGAAAGGAGCACAGTCGGAAGACTGGGGCCTGTGTTTAGAGCTATGACAGCGGGCATACAGCGTGAGCATCTTTGTTTTGCATGCTAACGACCCTCCCACTCCCCCCTGCCACTTCCATCCTTTTATGCCATTTCTCATTAAAGTACCAGATCATTTGTACTGCAGAATTTCTCACATTTTCCACTGGACTGATTATATCAGTGTGGTATTAATTAACATGTTCCTTCACACTCACGTTTTTACAGTAATCTGGCAGTAGATCCGGACTTGATTAGCTCAGCTTTGCTTTCTCTCTCTCTCTCTTTCTCTTTTGGATAATAAACCACAGAAAGATGATATTATGTGTACTACCTATTGCATCTTATCAAGAAGAACATAATATGATTGCCCTACTTTTGAAACTGTGCACCTTAGATTGGGACTTGAACCCACGTGTCCGGACTTGAACCCAGCCAAAACCCAGATTGGGACTTGAACCCACGTGGCTGGGTCTCAAACCCGGCCAAAACCCACAGTCTTCCAATTGAGATCACACACCTGGTTTCAGGACTTAATGAAGCTCAGGTTCTTGATGTCTCATTGCAGAAAGAATTCAGTGAGAGACAAAGTGACGGGTAAGAAGTGGATTTATTTAGAGAGAAACACACTCCACCGACAGAGTGTGGGCCATCTCAGAAGGCGAGAAAGGCACCAGGGTATGGGGTTGTTAGTTTTTATGGGAGTGGGTAATTTCATAGGCTAATGAATGGGAGGAGTATTCCAGCTATTTTAGGAAGGGGTGGGGATTTCCAGGAATTGGGCCACCGCCCACTTTTTGATCCTTATGGTAGGTCTTGGGACTGTCATGGCACCTGTGGGTGTGTCATTTAGCTTGCTGATGTGAGCTTGCTGATACTGAGGCTCAAGGTCTAGTAGAAAAAGTCGACTTGCCCACCATCTTGGATCCATTTGGTTCTAATCAGTTTGTCCTCTGGCTATGTCATTTTTTCAAAAGTTGTGCCCTTCCTCCTTCCTTCCTTATATAAACCATATATATGATTTATATATGTATAAATCATATATATATGAGAGACATATTTTGATATCATTTTGATAATGATTGCAGTCATTGTCTTGTCATTGCACAGTTTCTTGCACCTTTTGCAAATGGTGCTAGAAAACAAATATTTTTTTTAGAAATAAATAAAGCATAAGTTTGTTATTTGTTTTACTTATCTATTTGATTTTATATTTGTATCTTTTCTGTTACTTTGAAAAACCTTATTTCTTAATGATATAAATATAATTATTCATTTGCTTTATCAATGTGCATATATAATATGTATATTAGTTTCAAAATAATAATACCATTATATGAAATACCAGAATAATGATATCAACATTACTATTCACAAGAGCACTGAATACAATTTCAGTGTGCTTTTTGTATTGTTTCTTTGTTTCCCTTAGGATATGTCCACTAGGGATGTAGAGTCAAAATATTGTGTTTTACACTTATTTGGAATAATTCTTGTCCATTCAGTTATGCTACCAACCAGATATACACTTAGGTTGACAATTTGTCACTTAGGTTGTTTCAATTTGTTTTCAAATATGGGGCATGGTTTGTTCTGTCATCCTGATTTATTATTTTTTCAAAATATATGTATGACATTTATATAATTTTGTATTCAAAACTAGCTTTCATCCTGAGCTGTCTCTCCTGTTCTCTCTTTTCTTGTACAGGTAAACCACTTTTATTCATTTTTGACCTACTATGATTTTGGATTTTGGATTTGAACCCAGATAGTCTGGTTCCTTAGTCCATGTTCTTAAAATGCTGGATTGAAACTGTCCCATCAGAAATTACCAAATCTTTTTTTATTGGGGAGAGTGGGGGAGGCGTGTGCAGTTGAAAGTTGCATATATTTGTACCTGGTTCTTAAGATGTAAACTTGGAAAATATCATTCCAGGGCTCTCCATAAGTTTCACCCCCTACCTGTACCTCCCAAATTCAAAACCACCAGGCAACAGCTAAAAGCCTCTTTTATGGCTTTTTGTGTTGTTCCAAAAGCTTACAGTCTTAACCCAGATACCTACTTTATAGATTCATAGCATGCAAGCTTTGCAGACATTCTTTTGAAGTTTGCATTTATAAGCCTTTGTGTACCAGCCTCTGTAAATTTCCATGTGACCTGTCTGAACTGCTTGAAGACAGAGTATGAACAAACATTACAAGCTTTTTGTGAAAGAGAATGTAGGTTCCATATAAAAGATTTTCCTTAAATCCAGTTATATCTCCTTTAACCATCCCTGTTCATTCTGACAAAGTTTCACTACCCTAGGTTACTATCACATCTCTCTCCTCTCCTACTTCCTGACTGTTAAACTGAAATTCTGTAAAGAAAAATATCAGTAAGCAAAAACAGAAACCAAATTTGATAGCTCCAGTTATATCTTATCTCCCTATTTCATGCAACAGTAGACTCAACCACATCATCCTACATTAATTTACTGTTTGTGTTAGAGGTCTATATATTGGGGTTTTTTGGTGTTTTTTGTTTTGTTTTGTTTTTTTTAATTGTTGACTCTCATGTTAAGATTGAATTTCCCTAGACATAAGTAGGACATTGGTAATTCATATTTCCAATGTTCTTCATTTAAAAAAATTATCTGTGTCATCCTGTGCAAGTTACTTAATTTCTCTGTGCCTAAATTACCTTATCTGTAAAACGGAGATTATAATATGTATTTCCCTCATAGCAGGGATAAAATGAGGGAATACATCAAAGTTTTTAGATCTGTGCCTGGTACAGATAATTATTTTTGCACTCCCTCCATCACCAAGAGAGCTATTTATTTTATTTATTTATCCACCAGAACACTTTATCCCTTTTCCTAATAGTTGGATAGTTTAAATGCCTGATTTAAACTGAGTTTAGCCTCTACCCATAAAAGAGAATCGTGGTTAATGATAGTCAAGAGATGGGGCAGGAGATCAAAATTATTGGAGTTATTGCAAATACCCACTTAGGACATACCACAGGTACTGGACAGACTGAGGTAACTGGGGTATTGAAGAGACAATCAACTTTAAAATGAGAATCTTTTATGAGTAAGTAAGTCTCTCTTCTGCCCTCTGGCCATCATCATGAATTATTTGTGAAACTAGAAGAAGGTCATGGTCAGCCAGGTAGCATCACTTGACTGTCACTAAGTAGAGAGTGGTTGATCTAGAAATTATACCAATGATTGTCAACCTATTATATCCAATGGCTCCCCTTTTAACAAATATTTTGAATATTCTCTTTATCGTGTGAAAGTTAAATTCATAGTTAATATAGCCTACCTACACAATAACAAAATTAATGAATCAATATGTTTAACCTGACATAAGGGAGAAAAAAATGCAATTTACAATAAAATAGTGTGTACTTCAATATGTGAATGTTCCATCCCCTTAGTTACTAGACTATATAACAAAGTGGACAATTATTTGTACCGTATGTACAATAATTGTGAATGCTATACCGCAAATCTGGACTGATGAGACATGTTTTAATGACAAATCAAGTATTATAAGTAGTACTGTCATTGTGAATTTCAGCAATGGTGAACACTCTTAGCTATATCTTCCCTCAGTTTACACAGTAATAGCTTTATTGGAAAATTCAATATATGTTAAACTTGCAAGAAATATAGTTTTTTTAATATATACAATGAAGTTAGGTTTCAGAGTCCTATTGTTGTAAAAAGGTTTTTAATCTATGGGAAGATTTGGTGGTACATTTTAAGGTCTTATGGGATGTGGGGCAGTGCTTATTGTGCAGAACATCTAACAGCCCTGCTTCCACCCAAATGAATACCAGTATCATCTAGTAATCTTTGCGACAAACAACGTTACTTTCCCCCTCACTCTAATATTTCCAAAACCTCCCCTAGAGGGTAATACTAAGAGAAGAGAAAAGTGCCAAAACAGCATAAGTACATTACATGGATTAAAGAATCTCCATTTTTCCTCATTGCTAAAAAGATACAATAAGTGACACGCTACTCTGTACCTAAATGTCATCTTGGAGAGATTTCTGGGATGGCAACAGATATCTGAGAAGTCAGGAATTTTTGCCTGAAGAAAATAAGATCTAATGATGTTGCTTAAATTATTACATAGAACTAAATTTTTCCCCCATTACACATTAGGTGAGGAATTACGGTTTTTCAGACAGCTTAGCTGTACCCAAGAAATAGTTGTCAATAGTGTATTTTAATACCTCAGGGAATAAGCTAACTGCAAAAGCTAACTGCAATATGGAGGCTACTTGTGACCTAAGGGAGAACAATCTTCATGGACTTCTGTGTTGCCATGGGAGATATCCTTGGGAGACAAGGATGTGGAGACAAAAAAGCCTGGCTGTGAAAAAAAGAAAAATGTCTTTTCTCTTACTAATCTGCCTTTTGTCAGTGTAATTTGCAGGCCCCCAAACACTGAACATAAGAGGGTAGCAAAAAAGTATTGTTCTACCCTGACAATGGCATACTAACTAGCAAGAGATGAGAAGCAGAGAAGATTTTTTTGTTTTTGAAGATGGGAGAAACTTAAACAGGTTTATTTGCTATGGAGAAAGTGTCAGTAGAGAGGAAATGGTTGAGATAATGAAGAATGGAGCTGATCAATTAGGGTGCACATCACAGGATGAACCGGGAAGCCACGGTGAAGGGATTTCTCTTTCGCAGGGAGCAACTGTGGGAGTCAAAGCAAAATATTTGGGGATTTGGAATCAACTGAAGGGAAAAGCTCAGGAATTCTTGCATTTTACTCAACATATTTAATCATTAAATTTGGATTATATTTTGAGTAAATCTTCAGAGGGTTTATTAACCTAGTTTCAATTAATTCTTCATACTTGTTTTTTTAACTGAACTTTTAAAGTATAACATATGTAAATAAAATTGCCTAAATCATAAAATTATAGCTCAATGAATTGAATAAACCCCTATAACCACCAGCCAGGTCAAAAGACAGAATATTACTAGCACCCTCAGAAGTCCCCTCTTGGCCTCTTCAAGTGACAGTCTCCCCTCAAAGGTGACCACTAATCTGACTTCTAAATCATAGGTTAGTTTTGCATGCTTTTGAACTTTATAAAATATATGGAGTTATACAATATACTCTTTTTTGTCTGACTTCTTCCTCTCAACATGTTTTTGAGATTTGTTGTGCGTGGTTGCAGATTTTTTATTCTCATTACTGTATAGTATTCCATCGTGTGTATACACCCCCAGGGTATATATCCATTCTACTCTTGATTGTCATTTGGGTAATT
This sequence comes from Eschrichtius robustus, assembly GCF_028021215.1. NCBI lineage: Eukaryota > Metazoa > Chordata > Mammalia > Artiodactyla > Eschrichtiidae > Eschrichtius > Eschrichtius robustus. The sequence continues at coordinate 54,120,462 of NC_090829.1, read as the reverse complement.
TGTAGTTTTAAATATTATGCATAGTACCAGTATGAATATCTTTGGTTTTGCCTTGGTTTACACACTTACATATTTCTGTTGGATATAGACTTAAGAATAGAAATAAAGGCTAAGTTGGTTTTTTTAACTGCCAAAATTTGTTGATCCGTTTTACTAGCATGGAGAAACAGTGACATCTGGTGCATAAAACAATGAATTTCAGGTTTCAGTATATATTTGAAATTTTTTAGAGACTCTATTCTTAAAGGTGATATGAAGTCACAAGAATCCATACGTTCAGTGAGCTTATAGTTCTTGTATCTGATATTAAAATTAATCTACAATGTATTCACTTTTAACACAAAGAATTTAAGAATAAAATTCTTAAACTCATAAATAATTGATAGATCAAGAAATTAGGTAAGATTAACAGATTTATGGAAGAAATGCTATTTTGATGTGTACTAATGACAATATTTTAAAATGCAAATCACTATCCTTAATGTTGCCACAAGGTGAAAGGCTTTAAGGTTTGTGAAATACACAATTTTCTTTCTAACCTAAACTAAAAAAACTTGAACAAAACAAAATACAAGTATACAGGAATACTCTGCTTATAAGGTAATTAAAATGTAAAACTAATTTATGTACTGGAATTTTTTAGAATAATTAAGGGAGTTCTCTGTCCCTTTATAAACATTTCTAGGTCTGCTGAAAAAGCTAAACTTTAAAAAGAAATACATTATATGATTAGAAAACATACAAGTGCATACTACTTTACTTTTATGTTTGTGTGTAATCTTTGCTGTTACAAAATAGATGGATGGGCCACGTACATCCTTTAGGGCATTGTTTGGTTATGCCTACAGTTCTAGAAGGACGGTAGAGTTTTTTTCCTTGACACCATGAAACTCATGTATCAAGGTTTATCACACTGAAACTTAATGCTCTTTAACATTTATTCCACAAATATTTATTATAACCTTTTACCTGCAAGCATATTAGCTAGTGGAGTCCTAGATGAAGTTCCCTTTTTCTCCCCCCTGCTCTCCTGAACTCCCTCCTATCCTTTTCTTCCTTTCTTCTATCTCTCTTTAATGTGAGAGAAACATGAGTAAATTTAAATGCTGACAAGAAAATTGATTACTGGAGATACTGAAGACACATGAGAGACCTGGAGCGATGGATGGAGCAGAGAAGGCAGAAGAGCAACAATGGAGGAGTATAAGATAACAGTAGAGCGACAGGAAGCTGAGGAAGATTTGGTTACTGTTTTCTATAAGTAATGATTGAGTTCATATTCTGAAAGTGACATTGGAAGAGGTATCTTGGTAGTTTGAGAAAGTGAAGAAAATTTGTGGTAGTAATTGTTGACAACTGGAGAAAGTAGGAGCAACTAGAGGAAATATAAAGGATTCCTGAAAAGCACTGAAAGCCCAGTTGAGGCAAAAGATCTTGAATTCGTAATGGTGCCAATTATCAGCAGTGCTTATCAAGCAAAGTTTTGTCAGAGAGGAGGAGGATAGGTGAGCTGGGTTGGGTTGAATTTTTTAAGAATATATATAATAAAAGATAAATGAGCCAGAGAGATAAGGGTCTAAAGGATAATTATGAAAATATTTCATGGAGTCCATGTGGGATCTGAAGATAAGGGGTGTTTCGCGGCTAGATTACAGATAGATTTGATGGAGCGAGAGAATGTTGATGATTCTTCAGTACTTGGAAATTAGATGAAGACAAAGTATTAAGGTAATAATGAAATAGGAGAGGTGGAAGGACGAGTGAGGTTAAGGTCAGAGGAAAATTGTGAATTTATGACTTTATGAAGCATTTGCAGTGATGAGTGTGACAGGAGAGTGTGGCGAATGTGAAAAGGAAATGGAAGTCACTGGAAGTGAGGAAGTCAATAAAATGAGAGGCAAAGATATTAGATGGACGTTGGTAGATAATCAGAATAGCTGTGGAACTTAAGCAAGTCTGAGTGATTTAACAAAGCCCTTAATAAATGAGGGACAGTGATCGGGATATTAGTAGATGAAAGTAGTATTGGTGAGGACCAAAAGTAAATAAATGAAAAAATTAATAATTTTCAATAGAAGAAAACTAACTGATTAATAAGCCTATAAAACAATGTCCGAACTTACAAGTAATAAAATGACTGTAAACAGAAAAAATGAGAAACCTTATATTTTATCTATGAAATTATCAGAATTCTAAAAAATCACTGTCAAGGGTGTAATGAAATAGACACTTTACGAAATGTGAATGTAAACTATTGGACCATTTTGGAAAGTAATTTAACAATATTTATTAAATATGTATCAATAAACTTTGACCAGGTAATTCCACTTCTGGGAAACTATTATAAAGGGATGGTACAAAATAATTGCAGTGTTACTTAAAATAATCAAAACTGAAAAGAATCCGAGTACTTAACAAGAGAGGAAATTCTTCTTGTGTAATGTTAAGTAGAAATGTATCTTGCAGTATTAAATATACAATATGATTAAATTTTTTAAAACCAAAACCATGCATTAAAAAAAAAAAAAAAAAGATTGGAACAAAATGTCCTAAGAAGAAAGAAAAATAATACTTTTTTCCTCATTTAAAAATATTTTCTTTTGTGTTTTTCAAAATTTCTCTATTTAGTGCTTTATTAATTTTTATTGGAAATATAAAACCAAGTTTATTAACAGTAGAGCCAACCACCAACAGCACTACCACCAGCAAAAATTCTAATGGGTTAAAAATATAAAATATAATCAAAAGAAATGTGAACCAAATAAATAAAATAAGAGAATGATAATCTAAATTAAGATTCTAATGATATTTAAAAGTGGAATTTCATAGGTTGATTTGAAAGTTATTCTTGAGGAGTAAATGAAAAGGGAAACATATACATTGTAAAGTTTAATTTGGTAGAGCCTATTTATAAGTATCTCTAAAAATTTTAAGTGTTTAGACCCTTTGACACAGCAATTCCACTTTTGGGATCCTAACTTTAAAAATTGTTAGAACAAGTGCAAAAGATGTATTTGTAAGGCTATTTATCATAACATTATTTCTAATAGTAAAATCCTGTAAGTAACTTAAGTGCCTTTCACTGAAGAATGGTTAAATATATCATGCTGCTTCCGTTATGGAATGCTATGCTGGCTCTGAAAAGAATGAGATGTGATATGTGACATTGATGCAAAAGATCTCTAAGACATAGGTGAAAAAAACTCATAGCAGTCCTGGCTTCTATCAATAGGTGAAAAAAAATCATAGGAGTTCTGGAGTATCAGACTCATCCTCCTGCTGATAACAATGATAAAGTTCTGGGGAAAACATTAGAAACAAGATTGTTTAAAGGCAACCAAAATCAGAAACTGGAGGGAGTTTGACCCTTGGAAGAAGGAGACCCCATACAGATTGACAAAACTCATTCTCTGTGTATCTCCTTATTCTGATTTCTGAAAATTCTAGCTGCACTTGTCTCCAATCTCTCTCCTCAATCCAGTGAGACTGTTGGACTCTTTCTGCATTTGCCTTCCTTATGCCAAAATCTGGGAATAATTTCCAGTCAGAGGTCAGGGCCATGATAGGACTCACCTCATTTGATTTTCTTTCTTAAGGATCACAGATCTGTCTTACCTATTGCCCACTACCTGAAAATAGTTGTTTTCTATAATTTTTCCACTTTCTAGTTGACAGCAAGAGGTAATTCTAGACCATCTTACACCCCCATGCTTGTAAGTAGAAGTCTCACCTAGAATTTTAGATCCAGCAAAAATATCTTTTGAAAATGAAAGAAAAATAATACATTTTCAGATAAATGGAGGCTGAGAGAACTTGTTGCCAGAAGAATTTGCCACAGTACAAGATATGCTAAAGGAATGTCTTCAGACTGAGGAAATTGATACCAGATGGGAATTCAGGTATATAGGAAGGAGTGGAAAATAATGGAAATATTATATGCACAGGTAAACACAAAATATTAACTTAATTTCTTTCTTAAATTCTTCAAGTCATCGAATACTTAAAAGAAATGTAAAAGCAGTATATTCTGAGGTTTATAACACTTTTAGAGATAAATATGTGACACAGTATCACAAAGGAGAGGGACAGTGCAAACTGAATTTTACCACTATTTCTTACCCAATATGTGAAGTGACATAATATTAATTCAAGAAGACTGTGATTAATTAAGGATGCATACTATAACCCCTAGAGGAAACATGCCAAAACCCAAAAAGCAAAGCAAAGCAAAACTCCACAAAGCTGTATTAGCTAAGCAGCCCATAGAAGAGACAGTACGAGATATTAAAAATTTTATTAACTCAAAAAAAGACATAAAGGGAAGAACAAATAAACAAATAGCAAATAGAAAACAAATAGCATGATAGTAGATTTCATCTCAATTATATCAATAATGCGAATTCAGGGTTTATAAAATGCATAAAAAAGCAAACCCTAACTACTTGCTGCCTACAAGAGATCCACTGAATAATAATAAAGACAGAGTGAACATAAAAAGATGGAAATACACCAAACAGTAAACATATGAAGCTGGTATGCTATAGCAATGTCAGACAATACTGACTTCAAGACAAGAAGCATCGTCAGACTTAAAGAGGGTCATTTTATAATCACGAAAAGATCAGTTCATCAAGAAGACATAAAAATCCTAAAGGGAATACACTTAATATTTCAAGGACTCCCCTGGTGGCGCGATGGTTAAGAATCGCCTGCCAATGCAGGGGACACGGGTTTGAGCCCTGGTCCAGGAAGATCCCACATGCCACAGAGCAACTAAGACCGTGTGCCACAACTACTGAGCCCGTGGGTCACAACTACTGAAGTCTGCGCGCCAAGAGCCCATGCTCCACAACAAGAGAAGCTACCGCAATGAGAAGGCCGTGCAACAAAATGAAGAGTAGCCCCCCCCCTGCCGCAACTAGGGAAAGCCCACGTGCAGCAATGAAGACCCAACGCAGCCAAAAATAAAAATTAATTAATTAAAAAATAATGATAATATTTCAAAATACGTGAAGCAAAAATGGCCAGAATTAAAGGGAGTAATAGATAAATCCCCAAAGTTAAAGATTTTAATACTTCTCCCAGTAATTAGTAGAATAAGTAGACAAAATATCAGTGCAGGTCATCACATAAGATTTGAACAACACTATAAATCAACATGATCCAAGTGACATTTACAAAACACTATATCCAACAACTGCTGAATATATATTTCTTTCAAGAGCGCATGGAACATGCACTAAGATAAATCATATGCTGAACCATAAAACAAATATTAACAAATTTCAAAGTTTCGAAATCATGTTCCCTGTCCACAACCAAATTAAATTAGGAAAAAGTAGCTGAACAATATGTGTAGTATGATCCTATTTATACTAAACAATATTAATCCAGCAAACCAGTATATTGTAAATCTACAAAAAATATGCATGTACATGTATAAAAAAAGAACTGGCAGAATACAGATCAAAAGTTACTTCTTAACAGGAGAATGAGAATGGAAAAGGGGATTGAAGAGGGACATTCATGCTTTATTTATATATATTTCTTTATTGCTGGATTATTTTTATTCATATATCACTTGTATATTTACAATTGATAAAATAAGTCTAATAAAGAATAAACATGTGAGGACAGCCTGTAAAAGTTCCAAAATAGAAAAGTGAAGAAGGACCTGCCCTACCACTATCAAAAGGTTTTATATGACTATGGTACTGGAGTACCGTTACATGCAGGAAGTGGCAAAAGTTAATGGAATAGAGTCCAGTAACAGACTTATTACATATGAGATTTTAGCAGATAATAAAGGTGGCATTTAAAATTGCTGGGCAAAGGATGTAATCTTTAAAAAAAAAGGGGGGGTGTTAGAAAACTTGGCTAAATGCTTGGGGTGAAATGAGACATTGTAGTAGCCATTAGTAGTGTCCTTCAATGACTTTTAGCTCTCTGTTCTGGGGCAGGTGGTAGGATTGTATTTCCTCACCTCATCTTTGAAGTTAGGTGTGGCTTTGTGACCTGTTTTGGCAATGAGATGTAAGCATAAGTAGTAGGTGTCACTTCCATGTAGAAGTAACGTGTGTCTGTCCTAGGCAGTCAACGTGCAATTCACCATTTCCTTTCCTGCTCTTGCAGTGATGAGTGATGAAGTGCATGTCAGATAGCTTCTCTATCAGACTGCCTCTTTGAGTGGCACCATGAGTAGAACACCCTACCTGCCTGCATTAGACAGGAAGCACAAGGGAAAAGTAAATTTTTATTATGTTAAGTCACTATATATTTGGTGGGTTTGCCACCACGGCGTAAAATGATTAATGTAAAAATTGATATCTAGAATTTTGGAGATATTGTAATGCCCCCTCCCCCAATTTCTTGCATTGGCATGGAGGCTCAGAAGCAGGTAGGAAGAAAATTACTCCTGGAAGTTGGAATATTTCTCCATGCTCTGCAGTAGCAAAACTTATCATAAAACTATTGCCCACAATGATGTGGATGACTGATTACGTAGCTAATGAACATTTTATCCTGAGGCAAAAGAAGGGCAAACAGAATGATAGTAGCAGGCTTTGGCTGACATCGCCTGAGTCTGGCAAAATATTACAAGAAGGTTAGCTCAGATAGAAATTGCCACTTTGCAAGCAGAAATGAAATTCATAGATTCATAATGGAATCTATAAATTTATGGATTTGTAGGGATGGAAGAGACAAATGCTCTCAATCTTAAATAGCTAAATGTAAAAATGAAAACAAATTTGGAAAACAAATTTGAAAAACCAAAGCAATTAAAAACTCAGCTTCGGTTTATTTATAATTGTCAAAAACTCAGATGCTGGACTTCCCTGGTAGCTCAGTGGTTAAGAATCCGCCTGCCAATGCAGAGGACACGGGTTCAGCCCTGGTCCAGGAAGATCCCACATGCCGCAGAGCAACTAAGTCCGTGAGCCACAAATACTGAGCCTGCGTTCTGGAGCCCACGAGCCACAACTACTGAGCCCATGTGCCACAACTACTGAAGCCCGTGTGCCTAGAGCCCATGCTCCGCAACAAGAGAAGCCACCACAGTGAGAAGCCTGAGCACCGCAATGAAGAGTAGCCCCTGCTCGCTGCAACTAGAGAAAGCCCGCAAGCAGCAATGAAGGCCCGATGCAGCCAAGTAAATAAATAAATAAAATTTAAAAAGAAAAAGAAAAACTCAAATGCCTCTCAACTGGAGAATGGAAAACACACACAACTGGAAAACACACTATGGTGTCTCCATTCCATAGAATAATACTTAGAAGGATCAAATGACTAATACATGTAACAAAATGGATGAATCTCAAACCATTATACTAAATGAAAGAAGTTAGGCTCAAAAGGCTACATTTTGTTTGATTCCATTTATATGACATATGTGCAAAGGCAAAACAACAGGGACAGAAAACAGACCAATGATTGCCAGAGCTGGGGGTGAGGAGAAGACACAGAAGAATTTGAGGGATTAATTCTACTTTCTTTGTGTTTATTATGGTGGTAGTTACATAACAGTACACATTTGTTAAAACTCACAGAATTGTACACTAAAAAGGGTGTATCTGAACATGCTGGTAAGCCCAGGAGGAAATTTGTTTTAATGATTACAAAGCTGAGCAGGAGTGGAGGACATACGATGATCCTGGAGAAGATGGGAGAAATTAGCCTTGCTAAGGAGGAAAGACACTTTTTCTTCAGAGATCAGAAGAAAAATATTGAGCGCATAATATGTGCCAACTAGAGCCAATCTACTAAGCACACTTGTATAGAGAGGAATACTTTATCTCGGCTGCATACACTATCCTCAGGAGGAAGTATTAGTCCCAGTTTATAGAAACTGAAGATCAGAGATATTAAATAACTTGCACAAGTAATGGACCTGGGCAGATCTGTCTGACTGTTAAGCCCTGGTGGCTTCCTCTGTGTAATGCAGAACGTAGTATGAGTGATGTTAGAGATTTTCAGGTGGGAAGGGAAGTTGAGGAAATTATAATCAGGAGACTCTACTACAGGAGCATTCTAAAACTGGGCCATCTGTTGGCAGCACAGGCATCTGATGGGCTGAAGTGAAGTTGAAGCCTTGAGCAGAATGGAGAAAATTGGAGGAGGTTGTGAGGATTTTGACATTGTTCTAGTCGTTGCCCTTGTACCACAGGGATGAGACAGCATGCCATTCTTAGTTACCTTAGGAGGAAGAAATCCCGCGGCAAGATGCTGGAGACCCACAATACTCTTCATTCTGTGCAGATTATCATAAGAATGTGCAACTTGAGAGCCTCTTATTTTGCAAAGACAAATTCTTATCCATTCCCCAAGTTCCACTCATTTCTGTGTTCTGTTTATAAAGAGTATGTCATTGAAATTACAGTGTATTCCTGAGGGTGGGAGAGGAACCTTAAAGTATCAAAAGGAATGGTAATTTGCAGATGATTGTTGTACTGATCTCTGATGGACTGATTAACCTTGATTTTTCATAGTTTTTTTGGATATCAGAAAAGAACTGGAAAGCATAAAGTATAAAATCATAACTGCAAACCCCACATCCATAACATTAATGAAACATAGTCTGAGTTCAGAAGAATCTTTTCTATGAATACCACTTCACTAGATTGTAAAGCTCATGTCAATCTTCTTTGGTAAAGGTACATATGAAGCCTTGGATATTTTCATGGTGTTGAAAGTATTAGGAAAACTTCCATAAAACAAAATTGAATTGATTCAAATAGTGTTAAAATGGAAAGAGTCTTAGAAATCATCTAGTTCAACCTCTTCATTTTGCCTATGAGTAAAACAGTCTGGATTAAACAATTTTCTCTTGACTCATGAGAATTTGTTAACCAATTGCAGCATACCTTAAAAAAAAATTGTGTTGCATTTACATACTCCTTTTTGGTCCTTTCTTATATTGTGCCTATAAGGTGATAGAATGAAGGGTATGAAAATTAAAAGACAAATTCACTGTAAATAGTAATGGGCAATGGTATTATGTATTTTAAAATACTATTACATGCATTATATTTTCATTCACTTTAAAAAAATTGTTTCTAAAATTCTCCAATTATCTTCTCTTTTTTAAAGAATTTATTTATTTATTCATTTATTTATATTTGGTTGCGTTGAGTCTTCACTGCTGCGCACGGGCTTCCTATAGTTGTGTCGAGCGGGGGCTACTCTTCGTTGTGGGCTCAGTAGTTGTGGCTTGCAGGCTGTAGAGTGCAGGCTCAGTAGTTGTGGCACAAGGGCTTAGTTGCTCCGCAGCATGTGGGATCTTACCGGACCAGAGCTTGAACCCGTGTCCCCTGCCTTGGCAGATGGATTCTTAACCACTGCACCACCAGGGAAGTCCCTTCATTCACTTTTGAGGCAGCATAGCATACTGAAAACAACTTTGGGATAGTGGTCAGAAGACGGAGTTCTAATTCTGCTCACTCTTCTCAAGACTCAGTTTCCTCGTTTTATGTTCCTGGTTCCCCTAGAAAATAAAAATCCTACAGTTTTTGAAAAAAATATTATTAAAATAAATGACATTTTAGATGGATATGTAGAAATGCTTCTTGTAAGGTGGATGATTTTTCAAAAACGTGAAAATTTTTGGTTCTGTCTTGGAATATGTTTATGAAGAAAACAAGCAACCATCAGTCTTGAATGGTGTTCAGATATTTGGAGAGAAATGTGTAAATCTGATAGCCTCTAGAGGTTTCTTCCAGATCTATCATCTCAGCATTATGTCCCCAAAGTAGTATATGAAATATAGCTTAGCACACAAGCTCTCATCATTGCAGAGTTTATTATCTATAGGTTCATGACATTTTACTGCACTACTATTGGTTCACACACGTGCCATAGCATCCCAGAGGTGGTATAAAGGCTGTGAAAAGATGATCTTTGGAATTTATTTATTTTTTATTAATTAATTAATTAATTTTTGGCTGTGTTGGGTCTTTGCTTCTGTGCGAGGGCTTCCTCTAGTTGCGGCAAGCGGGGGCCACTCTTCATTGCGGTGCGCGGGCCTCTCACTATCGCAGCCTCTCTTGTTGCGGAGCACAGGCTCCAGACGCACAGGCTCAGTAGTTGTGGCTCACGGGCCTAGTTGCTCCGTGGCATGTGGGATCTTCCCAGACCAGAGCTAGAACCCGTGTCCCCTGCATTGGCAGGCAGACTCTCAACCACTGCGCCACCAGGGAAGCCCGATCTTTTGAATTTTTATAAGAAAATAATTTAAGTAGATGGGCAGTGAGTAGCTGAAATTGAGTATTTACTGTATTAGAGCTGGTGTATTGGTTAGAAGCAGAGTCCTGAAATCATATTTAAAAGTTTTCAAACAGAGATATCTTATGAAATAGAAAAAAAAAAAAATCTTTAGACATAAAAGATTTTTCCTTTACACAGGAATGGTAATGACAACACCACTGCTCTTTTATAGTCTCTCTGGGAGTTTTTCTCACTGTGGCAGTTACAGAAGAATGAAAGCTTCATGCCTTGGGAAGTCTGCATTTTTATGTCTGGAGCTCTTCCATTAGGTCACACCGTTAAAGGCACAGCTCTTTCCTAAGGGAGACCTTTCCTGCTTCATAGCAACCCCGTTTATTCTGCCTGCAGCTGCTCTGTTCCCTTGTACTCCGTGCAGACCAACCTTATTAAAACAGGGTAAAAATGGTTTCTATGGAAAGTACATCGCTGTTGGTTTAACCAGTTATTATAAATATGAAAAATATGCTTCCAATTTTTGGAAAAAAGATAAAATATCTTAGAAGGGTATCTGGACATCTCCAGGAGTGAAGAGACATAAAATAAAGTAAGACTGCTAGCTTTTGTACAAGACGTATGTTTGGCTTCCTCTTTTGCAGTGCAGGGGAAAGGTACAAATACGCACTCCCTGAAGGATATGAAGGGAAAAACTTGATAGACAAACTTCATTCTCATTTACCTGATTTATCCATATACCCAACAATGTCAGGATCCTCTCATAGAAGAAAGAGGGGCTAGAGAATATAGTGATTCTGAATTCTCTTCAATATTCAGTTACTTTTATTTTTTCTTTTTTCTTTTTTTAGTTGTTCAGGACCTCGAGGTATGAAACATCATTTCGACTTTCTTTAGGGGAATGTCAAAGGGAGTCTCCTCTAACAGAGGGCTAGCTGGCTCTTTGCCCTCACAGCTCAGTAATGTAATTTTTTTTTTTAAGAGTCTCACAGAGTCCAAGTATTTTTTTTATTTTATTTTAATTAATTAATTTATTTATTTATGGCTGTGTTGGGTCTTCGTTTCTGTGCGAGGGCTTTCTCTAGTTGCGGCGAGCGGGGGCCACTCTTCATCTCGGTGCGCAGGCCTCTCACTGTCGTGGCCTCTTGTTGCGGAGCACAGGCTCCAGATGCGCAGGCTCAGTAGTTGTGGCTCACGGGCCCAGTTGCTCCACGGCATGCGGGACCTTCCCAGACCAGGGCTCGAACCCGTGTCCCCTGCATTGGCAGGCAGATTCTCAACCACTGCACCACCAGGGAAGCCCAGTAATGTAATTTTATCTGATCTTTCACTTCTTTTTTCTGCTTAAAATGCGGGCTCTTGCTAGAAACCTAGATCAGACTCACAGATATTAACCTTTTAAAATAAGTACTTATTCCTTATTATCATGAAAACTACTCCCTGGCTTAGAATATGTAGTAGAGGCTTTTTTTTTTTTGTATGTGAAGATGGCAATTTGAACATGTCCCCCAAGTCCATATCAATAGCAAACTACCTTTCTGAGATAAGCAGCTGTTGGACCAACTGACTGGGGGCCTGGAGGGTAGAAGCCAGACCTTGGCTCTTCCAAGAGCAGATGGAAGGAAATAGAGGACCTTTTGTCCTTTTGGTCTTATGATGCCTCTGGAAACCAACCGTGAAGAGATATGAAGTGCTTATCAAAATGCTGTGAATTCTGGAGAGAGTTTGCCTTACAGACACCCACAAATCCCCAGGAGGAAAGATGAATGTTCCTGGGAAAACCAGCTGGTCTCTCCCATCAAGCAGGGAAGCCAAACATGTGGTATGGATCCTTTCTAACAGCAAGGCCTGGAAAATACTAACTTTTGCATATGAGGAGGCTGCAAGCAGAAAGAAGTTTTTATGATGTTTCCACACTTGGAACTGACAAACTGTTGTCTGGTACATTCTAGTCGCTTGTTATGGATAGTGTGGTCTGTGACCCTAGCAACAGTGGTATCACCTGGTTGCTTAACAAAAATGCAGAATATCAGGCCCCAACCCGGATTTACTGGATCAGAACCAGGATTTCAACAAGATTCCCAGATGACATACAGGCACATTAAAGTTCGAGAAGCCTATAGATGCAGAGACAGCTGCATCTCCCTTCACTGGTGGTATTATCACCACCTGGATTAGCTGAACTCAAATCCCACTGAGAAAATTAAAAACCCCCCAGTGGTGGTTCTGGTTCTTAGCCAAGTACTGCTAAAAGGGTCTGATGAGCCCTTCAAGAGATAAATAAGGTCATTTAAAAAATATTGAGAAATTTCATGTTTGAACTAAAAAGTTAATAGGTAACTTTAAACAGAAAATGGTCACTGTTAAAACTTGAATGAGTGGTCTTGACAATTAAGTGAAAAAAAATATGTCTCAAAGAAAAACATACAAAGAAATGGAAATAGTGATGAAATCATAAGAGACAATAAAATCAGGAATCCTAAAATTCAAATAATATGGGTTCTAGAGTAAGAAAAAAGAATAGATAGAGAAGGAGAGATTATTTAATTTCACAAGCAATAGGAGTATATGTACTACTTTGAAGTTAGACTGGAGTCTATAAGATTGAAGGGGTTTAGCAAGTTACATGCAGGATTGAGGAAGAAAGACAGTTCAGACATACGATAAAGTGCCTGGATTCTAAAATAAAGAGAGCATTTTACAAACGGCAGATGGAAAGAAAAAGTTGCTTACCAAATAAATCAGACTGACACGGAACTTCTCATCAACAGGAAGCTAGTGGAGTTACAACTATGGACACCTGAAAGTATAGGATAATCCAGCCTAGACATCACCTGCTGCAGAGGAGGAAAGATTTCTGCAGAGGTGCAGGAATTGAGAATGTATCTCCACTTATCTTGTGTGAAGATGATGGATGAGACAAGATATCATCTCATCAACAATGAATACCAAGAGAGCTCCTATGATGGAAGAGGATGAAAAGGAAACAGTTACAAGTAGATGAATAGATGGATGGGTAGATGGATGGATAGATAAATAGAAAGATATATAGATAAGTGGATTTATCTAAATAGAAAATATATTTTTAGGGAAATTTTAATAATAGTCTGACACCAATAGTACTAAACCATCTCAGTAAAAGTAGGGATTCGTTGGCTAGGGATGTGTGGTAGGAAGTAAAAGCATGCTAAATTCTTATCTTATGGGATTGGAGGAAGAAATAGTTGCATTTCTCTAATGATTAATGATGTTGAGCATTCTTTCATGTGTTTGTTGGCAATCTGTATATCTTCTTCGGAGAAATGTCTGTTTAGGTCTTCTGCCCATTTTTGGATTGGGTTGTTTGTGTTTTTGATATTGAGCTGCATGAGTTGCTTGTATGTTTTGGAGATTAATCCTTTGTCAGTTGCTTCATTTGTAAATATTTTCTCCTATTCTGAGGGTTGTCTTTTCATCTTGTTTATGGTTTCCTTTGCTGTGCAAAAGGTTTTAAGTTTCATTAGGTCCCATTTGTTTATTTTTGTTTTTATTTCCCTTTCTCTAGGAGGTGGGTCGAAAAGGATCTTGCAACGATTTATGTCATAGAGTGTTCTGCCTATGTTTTCCTCTAAGAGTTTGATGGTGTTTGGCCTTACATTTAGGCCTTTAATCCATTTTGAGTTTATTTTTGTGTATGGTGTTAGGGAGTGTTCTAATTTCATTCCTTTACATGTAGCTGTCCAATTTTCCCAGCACCACTTATTGAAGAGGCTGTCTTTTCTCCACTGTATATTCTTGCCTCCTTTATCAAAGATAAGGTGACCATATGTGCGTGGGTTTATCTCTGGGTTTTCTATCCTGTTCCATTGATCTATATTTCTGTTTTTGTGCCAGTACCATACTGTCTTGATTACTGTAGCTTTGTAGCATAGTCTGAAGTCAGGGAGCCTGATTCTTCCAGCTCCATTTTTCTTTCTCAAGATTGCTTTGGCTATTCAGGGTCTTTTGTATTTCCATACAGATTGTGAAATTTTTTGTTCTAGTTCTGTGAAAAATGCCAGTGGTAGTTTGATAGGGATTGCATTGAGTCTGTAGATTGCTTTGGGTAGTACAGTCATTTTCACAATGTTGATTCTTCCAGTTCAAGAACATGGTATATCTCTCCATCTATTTGTATCATCTTTAATTTCTTTCATCAGTGTCTTATAATTTTCTGCATACAGGTCTTTTGTCTCCTTAGGTAGGTTTATTCCTAGATATTTTATTCATTTTGTTGCAATGGTAAACGGGAGTGTTTCCTTAATTTCTCTTTCAGATTTTTCATCATTAGTATATAGGAATGCAAGAGATTTCTGTGCATTAATTTTGTGTCCTGCTACTTTACCAAATTCATTGATTAGCTCTAGGAGTTTTCTGGTAGCATCTTTAGGATTCTCTATGTATAGTATCACATCATCTGCAAACAGTGACAGCTTTACTTCTTCTTTTCCAATTTGGATTACTTTTATTTCTTTTTCTTCTCTGATTGCCGTGGCTAGGACTTCCAAAACTATGTTGAATAATAGTGGTGAGAGTGGACATCCTTGTCTCATTCCTGATCTTAGTGGAAATGGTTTCAGTTTTTCACCATTGAGAATGATGTTTGCTGTGGGTTTGTCATATATGGCCTTTATTATGTTAAGGTTAAGTTCCCTCTATGCCTACTTTCTGGAGGGTTTTTATCATAAATGGGTGTTGAATTTTGTTGAAAGCTTGCTCTGAATCTATTGAGATGATCATATGGTTTTTCTCCTTCAATTTGTTAATATGGTGTATCACATTGATTGATTTGCAAATATTGAAGAATTCTTGCATTCCTGGGATAAATCCCACTTGGCCATAATGTATGATCCTTTTAATGTGCTGTTGGATTCTGTTTGCTAGTATTTTGTTGAGGATTTTTGCATCTATGCTCAACAGTGATATTGGCCTGTAGTTTTATTTCTTTGTGACATCTTTGTCTGGTTTTGGTATCAGAGTGATGGTGGCCTCGTAGAATGAGTTTGGGAATGTTCCTCCCTCTGCTATATTTTGGAAGAGTTTGAGAAGGATAGCTATTAGCTCTTCTCTAAATGTTTGATAGAATTCGCCTGTGAAGCCATCTGGTCCTGGGCTTTTGTTTGTTGGAAGATTTTTAATCACAGTTTCAATTTCAGTGCTTGTGATTGGTCTGTTCATATCTTCTATTTCTTCCTGGTTCAATCTCGGAAGGTTGTGCATTGCTAAGAATTTGTCCATTTCTTCCAGGTTGTCCATTTTATTGGCATATAGTTGCTTGTAGTAATCTCTCATGATCCTTTGTATTTCTGCAGTGTCAGTTGTTACTTCTCCTTTTTCATTTCTAATTCTATTGATTTGAGTCTTCTCCCTTTTTTTCTTGATAAGTCTGGCTAATGGTTTATCAATTTAGCTTATCTTCTCAAAGAACCAGCTTTTAGTTTTATTGATCTTTGCTATCGTTTCTTTCATTTCTTTTTCATTTATTTCTGATCTGATCATTATGATTTCTTTCCTTCTGCTAACTTTGGGGGTTTTTTGTCCTCCTTTCTCTAATTGCTTTAGGTGTAAGGTTAGGTTGTTTATTTGAGATGTTTCTTGTTTCTTGTTTCTTAAGGTAGGCTTGTATAGCTATAAACATCCCTCTTAGAACTGCTTTTTGCCCATAGGTTTTGGGTCATTGTGTTTTCATTGTCATTTGTTTCTAGGTACTATTTGATTTCCTCTTTGATTTCTTCAGTGATTTCTTGGTTATTAAGTAGTGTGCTGTTTAGCCTCCATGTGTTTGTATTTCTTACAGATTTTTTCCTGTAATTGATATCTAGTCTCATAGCATTGTGGTCAGAAAAGATACTTGATACGATTTCAATTTTCTTACATTTACCAAGGCTTGATTTGTGAACCAAGATATGATCTATCCTGGAGAATGTTCCATGAGCACTTGGGAAGAATGTGTATTCTCTTGTTTTTGGATGCAATGTCCTATAAATATCAATTAAGTCCTTCTTGTTTAATGTATCATTTAAAGCTTGTGTTTCCTTATTTATTTTCATTTTGGATGATCTGTCCACTGGTGAAAGTGGGGTATTAAAGTCCCCTACTATGATTGTGTGTCGATTTCCCCTTTTATGGCTGTTAGTATTTGCCTTATGTATTGAGGTGCTCCTATGTTGGGTGCATAAATATTTACAAGTGTTATATCTTCTTCTTGGATTGATCCCTTGATCATTATGTAGTGTCCTTGTCTCTTGTAATAGTCTTTGTTTTAATGTCTATTTTGTCTGATATGAGAATTCTACTCCAGCTTTCTTTTGATTTCCATTTGCATGGAATACCTTTTTCCATCCCCTCACTTTCAGTCTGTATGTGTCCCTAGGTCTGAAGCGGATCTCTTGTAGAGAGCATACATACGGGTCTTGTTTTTGTATCCTTTCAGCCAGTCTATGTCTTCTGGTTGGAGCATTTAATCCATTTACATTTAAGGTAATTATTGATATGTGTGTTCCTATTACCATTTTCTTAATTGTTTTGGGTTTGTTTTTGTAGGTCTTTTCCTTCTCTTGTATGTCCAACCTAGAGAAGTTCCTTTAGCATTTGTTGCAAAGCTGGTTTCGTGGTGCTGAATTCTCTTAGCTTTTGCTTGTCTGTAAAGCTTTTAATTTCTCTGTCAAATCTGAATGAGATCCTTGCTGGGTAGAGTAATGTTGGCTGTAGGTTTTTCTCTTTCATTACTTTAAATATGTCCTGCCAGCCCCTTCTGGCTTGCAAAGTTTCTGCTGAAAGATCAGCTGTTATCCTTATGGGGATTCCCTTATGTGTTACTTGTTGTTTTTCCCTTGCTGCTTTTCATATTTGTTCTTTGTATTTAACTTTTGATAGTTTGACTAATATGCATCCTGGCATGTTTCTCCTTGGATTTATCCTGTATGGGACTCTCTGTGCTTCCTGGACTTGATTAACTATTTCCTTTCCCATAGTAGGGAGGTTTTCAACTATAATCTCTTCAAATATTTTCTCAGTCCCTTTCTTTTTCTCTTCTTCTTCTGGGACCCCTATAATTCGAATGTTGGTGCGTTTAATGTTGTCCCAGAGGTCTCTGAGACTGTCCTCAGTTCTTTTCATTCTTTTTTCTTTATTCTGCTCTGCAGTAGTTATTTCCACTATTTTATCTTCCAGGTCACTTATCCATTCTTCTGCCTCAGTGATTCTGCTATTGATTCCTTCTAGAGAAATTTTAATTTCATTTATTGTGTTGTTCATCTCTGTTTGCTTGCTCTTTAGTTCTTCTAGGTCCTTGTTAAATGTTTCTTGTATTTTCTCCATTGTATTTCCAAGATTTTGGATCATCTTTATTATCATTATTCTGATTTCTTTTTCAGGTAGACTGCCTATTTCCTTTTCATTTGTTAGGTCTAGTGGGTTTTTGCCTTGCTCCTTCATCTGCTGTGTGTTTCTCTGTCTTCTTATTTTGCTTAACTTACTGTGTTTGGGGTCTCCTATTTACAGGCTGCAGGTTCGTAGTTTCCATTGTTTTTTGTGTCTGTCCCCAGTGGCTAAGGTTGGTTCAGTGGGTTGTGTAGGCTTCCTGGTGGAGGGGACTAGTGTGTGTGGTCTGGTGGGTGAGGCTGGATCTTTTCTTTCTGGTGGGCAGGTCCATGTCTGGTGGTGTGTTTTGGGGTGTCTGTGGCCTTATTATGACTTTAGGCAGCCTCTGTGCTAATGGATGGGGCTGTGTTCCTGTCTTGCTAGTTGTTTGGCATAGGGTGTCCAGCACTGTAGCTTGCTGGTAATTCAGTGGAGCTGGGTCTTGGCTTTGAGATGGAGATCTCTGGGAGATTTTTGCCGTTTGATATTACGTGGAGCTGGGAGGTCTCTTGTGGACCAATGTCCTGAACTTGGCTCTCCCACCTCAGTGGCACAGCCGTGACTCCTGGCTGGAGCACAAAGAACCTGTCCTCCACACGGCCCATAATAAAAGGGAGAAAAGAAAGAAAGAAAGAAAGAAGAAGATAAAATAAAATAAAGTAAAATAAAATAGTTATTAAAATAAAAATAAAAAATAATTATTTAGAAATAAAATTATTTTTAAGTAAAAAAAAAACAGACAGACAGAATCCTAGGACAAATGGTAAAAGCAAAGCTATACAGAGAAATCACACACAGAAGCATACACATACACACACACAAAAAGAGAAAAAGGGGAAAAAATCATATATCTTGCTCCCAAAATCCACCTCCTCAATTTGGGATGATTCGTTGTCTATTCAGGTATTCCACAGATGCAGGGTACAAGTTGATTGTGGAGATTTAATCCTCTGCTCCTGAGACTGCTGGGAGATATTTCCCTTTCTCTTCTTTGTCCCCACAGCTCATGGGGTTCAGCTTTGGATTTGGACCCGCCTCTGCCTGTAGGTCGCCTGAGGGCGTCTGTTCTTCGCTCAGACAGGATGGGGTTAAAGGAGCAGCTGATTCAGGGGCTCGGGCTCACTCAGGCCGGGGGGAGGGAGGGATACGGATGCGGGGCGAGCCTGCGGCGGCAGAGGCCGGCGTGACGTTGCAGCAGCCTGAGGTGTGCCGTGCGTTCTCCCGGGGAAGTTGTCCCTGGATCACGGGAGCCTGGCAGTGGCGGGCTGCACAGGCTCCCGGGAGGGGAGGTGTGGGTAGTGACCTGTGCTTGCTCACAGGCTTCTTGGTGGCGGCAGCAGCAGCCTTAGCATCTCATGCAGGTTCCTGGTGTCCGCGCTGATAGCCGCGGCTCGCGCCTGTCTCCGGAGCTCCTTTAAGCGGCGCTCTTAAACCCCTCCCCTCACGCACCCGGAAACAAAGAGGGAAGAAAAAGTCTCTTGCCTCTTCGGCCGCTGCAGACTTTTTCCCGGACTCCCTCCTGGCTAGCTGTGGCGCACTAACCCCTTCAGGCTGTGTTCACGTCGCCAACCCTAGTCCTCTCCCTGGGATCCGACTGAAGCCCGAGCCTCAGCTCCCAGCCCCGCCCGCCCCGGCGGGTGAGCAGACAAGCCTCTCAGACTGGTGAGTGCTGGTCGGCACTGACCCTCTGTGCGGGAATCTCTCCGCTTTGCCCTCCGCACACCTGTGGCTGCGCTCTCCTCCGTGGCTCCGAAGCTCCCCCCTCCGCCACCCTCATTCTCCGCCGGGGAAGGGCCTTCCTAGTGTGTGGAAACCTTTCCTCCTTCATGGCTCCCTCCCACTGGTGCAGGTCCCGTCCCTATTCTTTGTCTCTGTTTTTTCTTTTTCCTTTTACCCTACCCAGGTACGTGGGGAGTTTCTTGCCTTTTGGGAGGTCTGAGGTCTTCTGCCAGCGTTCAGTAGGTGTTCTGTAGGAGTTGTTCCACATGTAGATGTTTTTCTGATGTATTTGTGGGGAGGAAGGTGATCTCTGTATCTTACTCTTCCGCCATCTTGAAGCTCCTCCTCTCTTGTTTTTATATTTTGGAAGTGATATATATTTTATTATGAGTGTCTTTAAAAATATGGCAATGGTTGGTAAAGAAATACGGAAAATGAAATAAAACTCTAAATTAGGAGGGAACAAGTAAAGAAAGAACAGTAACTTAAAAATCAGAAAAAATAAGTAGAATGACAGGGAAAGGGAGAAAATAGTAAAGTAAGTAGGAAACAAAGTAAGATGAAAGGAATAAAAGCAATTATATCAGTTTCCTAAATATGAGTGAAACTAATTTTCTCATTTCAAGACAGAAATGACACTAAAAAACAGAAATTACAGTTTAAAAATAACTAGGTATATGTTGTTTATAAGAAACAATGGGGCTTCCCTGGTGGCACAATGATTGGGAATCTGCCTGCCAATGCAGGGGACACGGGTTCGAGCCCTGGTCTGGGAAGATCCCACATGCCGCGGAGCAACTAGGCCCGTGAGCCACAGCTGCTGAGCCTGCGCGTCTGGAGCCTGTGCTCCGCAACAAGAGAGGCCGCGATGGTGAGAGGCCCGCGCACCGCGATGAAGAGTGGCCCCCACTCGCCGCAACTAAAGAAAGCCCTCGCATAGAAACGAAGAGCCAACACAGCCATAAATAATAAATAAATTAATAAAATCACCTGTAGGACTTTAAAAAAAAAAAAAAAAAAACAATGTAGGGGCTTCCCTGGTGGCACAGTGGTTAAGAATCTGCCTGTCAACACAGGGGACACAGGTTCGAGCTCTGGTCCGGGAAGATCTCACATGCTGTGGAGCAACTAAGCCTGTGCGGCACAACTACTGAGCCTGCACTGTAGAGCCCGCGAGCCACGACTTCTGAAGCCTGCATGCCTAGAGCCTGTGCTCCACAACAAGAGAAGCCACCGCAATGAGAAACCCGTGCACCACAATGAAGAGTATCCCCCAGCTCGCCACAACTAGAGAAAGCCCATGTACAACAAAGATCAAATGCAGCCAAAAATAAATAAATAAAATAAATAAATTTATTAAAAAAAGAAACAATGTAATAAAGAAGGTGTAAGGTGATAAAGAAAGAGGTTGTTGAAGAGATACCAGGCAAAAAAAACCTGAAAACAAGCAAAGGTACAAGATAGACATATTTAGCTATATAAACATATTAAGGCAAATTAAGACATATTGCCTGGAAAAACATACCATAAACAAAGTTGACAGTCTAATTATAGATAATAAAACATATTTCAAATAAACATATGATAGATAAAAATTTAATGTCTATTACACAAAGAACTCATATAAATTGATAACAAGAAAACAAATATCCGAATAGAAAAAATATCAGAATATTAAAATGCAGTTCATGAAGGAGCCCATCTAAATGACTGTTAAACACTAAAAGTGTGCTAAACATCCCTAGTAGTAAGGAAAATGCAAATTAAAAAAAAATGAGCTACATACATTTTACATTCATCAGATTGGTAAACTTTAAAAGTAGTAACCCCAAATGTTAGTAAGCATGAGAGGGTAAAGCTATATACATTGCTGATGGAAATGTAAAAGCTTACAATCTTTTTGGAAAGCAATGTGATGATAGATTTTAAATTTATATATGTATATATATATGTATATACACACACCCCTTTGGTCTAGCAATTTTACTCTTGGAAATCTATTCTGTAGAACTAAAGGGAAACATTAATATGTATTATTATAGCATCTTTCCTAATGTTAAAAAAAACAGATGCAAGTAAATGCCTCTTGATATGGGTATGTTTGAATACATTTTTAAAGAGAAGACCTTTTATTATGGAAAATTTAAACATACATAAAAGTGAATGACATAACACAATGAATCCCTATAAATTCATCAAATCACATGGGAAATTATGACCATTTTTTCTGATTTTATCTTATGTGTCTACCCTCCAATTTTTTTCTTCCTGGAATATCAAAAGATATCATTTCACCCATAAATAATTCAAATAAGAATTCTTAAAAAACCCACAATATCACTATACCTAGGAAAATTAATAGTAATTCATTAATATCTAACATCACTTGTTGTTCAAATTTCCTCTTTGATTCAAAAATGCTTTTTACAGTTGATTTGTTTGAATCAGAATCCAAACAAGACCTACACGTTGCATCTTGTTGGTATATTTCTCAAGTCTCTTTTCATCTGTAAGAGTTCCCTGCCTCCTGTTTTATGCAATTTATTTATTGAGAAAACTTGGTTATTTGTTTTGTAGCATTTTCTACGTTCTAGATTTAGCTGTTTGTTTCCTTGTGGTCTTATTTAACATACTACTTGATTCCTCATTTTTTTTTTTCTCTTGTAAACTAGTCAGCCATTAGATACTGAGGGTCTACTAGATTTTAGTTAAATTATTTAGATAGAAATATTTCATAGGTGGTGCTAAATACTGCCTGTTACAACACATTTGTAGGCATATAATGTCTAATTGTCCCACTTCTCAGTGTTAACATTGATTACTGGGTTCACGTGTTATTGGTCTGATCACTAACCTAGTCTTCACCTAAAGGGTTTAGCATCCATTGATCATTATTTCCTAGATCCATTATTTCATCAGGTTTTCTGGTTTAATACATTTTGGTACATGTATACCATGAAATAGTATTTTGCAACTATTACAAATAATAATAGTTAATGCTTTTATGGAGCTTCCTTTGAGTAATGTTCTGTTCTAATCACTCTTTATCAATAAGCAGATTCAACTCAAGGGTGTTGTTCTCCAGGATTTTGTCCATTGGAAGGCATCTTCTTCCAATCCTACCTAGAAAACAACCCCAAAACATTTCAAAGACCTTGTAATTTTTCACCCCATTCCAAGGATACTGGCTTACACCAATAGCCGTAGTTTCCCATTATTTTATCTTTCTTTACCTAACAGTTGCTATACCTGGTTTCTAGAACTTATATACTGAAGACCTATCCTAAGCAGAACTCAAGGTTGAACAACAGAGCATACAGCATAGCTGATGGTTCGCAAATTTATATCTCCAGTTCTGAACTCTTACCTCAAATCCCAAGCTCAAATATCCAACTACCAACTGTTTATTAGGCCTCTTGAACTTCACAGGTTCAGAAATTGCAAACAAAATTGTAAGCATCACCTCTCTACCTCTAGCTCTTTTTGTACCATTCTCTTCCTGATTTATTGCACTTTGCCACACTGGCCTTCTATTTACTTGAAAACAACAATCTTGTACCAAACCCAGGGGCTTTCCACTGTCTGTTCTCTCTGTCCCAGAAACTCTTCCCTCCGATTTATACATGGCTAACTTCTTCACCTCATTCAGGTCTCAGTTCTAATGTCATGTCTTCAGTGGACCCTTCCCTGACTAAACTAACTCAAGCAGTTCCCTTCTCCATTTTTTAATATCCCACTATGTTTCATTTTATTTATAACACTCTCACTATCGGAATTTTTATCTTATATATTTGTTATTGTCTGTCCCTCTCCACTATTCACATGCTCTATTAGAGTAGGGACATTATCTGTCTTCTTTACCATGTATCTTGAGGCAACAAGAAATCACTGTGTGGTACACAGTAACTGCAGAGTATCAATTTTGTTTTCAATAAATTATTGAATGATATTATTTTTCAATGAGTCCAACACAACCAGTGCTTTAAAACTGTAGAACATATCACCATTTCTTGTGTTGAGCATTAAAGAAAGTAGTTGGTTTGTTTAAAGGCCATGTTGTACAAATAGTATGCATCTTTAATCCCTACATTCAAATTAAGAGTGGTAAATTGTGGCATAACAGATTTGAAATCTACAAACGGGAAACCAGATTCATATCTTCTGTTTCACTCTCACTCTGTGGTTTTTTCCAATTATAACTTTAGCCTCACTTTAGTTTGTCCTCCCCATAGATAAGATTTATTAAGATACCCAATTACAGAATTATCCTTGTTTTCCGACAGCACCCAATTCACAGCAAAACCCTACTTCCTTGGACCCTCTCCAAAATCACTCAATCAAAATCCAAATCCTTTAATAAGTTCTTTCTGATACTCTCTTACTGAGACACCCCAGGATTCCCCATGATGTGTATTCTCTCTTCAGGCAACTGGTAATAAACTCAACTTGTTCAATTATCTGTGTTCTTGGGTCTCTGGCTGGAGGACACTGTTGCACCTGACAGCTTGTTACACCTGGTGGCAAGTGGTAAAATCTCATCTATACCCAGGTAACCCCATATAAGGGAAATTCAAGGGCTCCTCTTGGGTTACTTGACAAAGCAGTGATACACTATACACCTAAGCAGAGAGCTGCAGCTGCTAAGATCTGCTGTTAGAAATATTGTGTTTTCTTCCTCCAAAAGACCACAGCCCTGTATCTGAGGGCAGTGACACTGAAACTATAATGTGCATATGAATCACCTGGAGATCTTGTTTAAAAAATATACAGGTCCTTTCAGTAGGTTTGGATGGGATCTGACATTTTACATTTTTAACAAGTTCCAGAGTGATAGTAAACTTTGAGTTGCAAGTTTTTAAAGGACCTAGAGACCCCTATTCCCCTTTTTCCCTTAATGAGGATGCTCAGATGACCACCAGATAGGTAAGATGTAAGTTGTGTCCTGAAATGATACACTTCTCCTGCCCTTCCTTCCTATTTTGGCCCAAAGGGTAGAAAAAGGTGGAAGCTTTTGTATTTAAATTAGAAGTGTATATATGCTTGTGTTCCTATGCTTTAGGCACAACCAAAAACAAAAAAATATTTGAGATTGATTTGTAACAAGGTGTGTTACCTGAGTGTTTTTGTGTGGATTCCCCCAGAAACAAAAGCTGAGACAAAGATTGAGAGTCAGTGGGGAGGTGATTCCAGGAAACACCAGTAGCGAGATAGGGAAGTAGGTAAGAAAAAGAAGGAAGGCAATAGAGAGTAAATTATCAAGCAAGTTACCACTGTGGGCAACAGGAAGGTAATCCCATTAAGGAACTCTGGAGGTCTGTGCTGACCATACCTTAGAATTGCCTCAAGAGAGGGGTGAGTATTCTTCATTGGTTGAGGCTTGCTTCTAGGGCCATTAACTCCTATCACTTTTGCCTAGCGTTGATGGCAAGTCTATTGGGCTACCAGGCTGGGGTGGGGTGGCGGACCTCCATTAAGGAGTGACACTTATTCACAGTAAGCAGCCTTCAGCTTAGAGGTGAGCACTGAGAAGCTGTGGGTGGGACTGGACAGCCACTGCTTCCTGAGCAGCAGGGGACCTTCACTAGTACACAGGTGAGAGGCACTTCATCTATTACCATCAAGAAACAGATGTTTCTGATCAAGGGAAGAAACTGCCTGAAGCTAGCTCCTGTCACCAACAACCTTTTCCATTGAGAGTTGACAGCAGGGCCTCCTGAGAGACCCTGAGTCATCATTTCAAATGACTGAGACCTTGCTCTTCAGATAAAAGCTCTCTTCTCTTTATCCTCGGCCACCTATCTATCTAGTAATACCCATTCTGCAAATCTAACCAGGTGAACTCTCCACGTTCTTTACAAGCAGTCTATTCATGACTCTTGGTTCAGCAATGAACTGTATGATAATTCACACTCTCTCCATTTCTTTCCAGACTCCTTTCTCACTACCACAATTGGAGAGGCATATGGGCTATGATGCAGTAATGATCCTATTAACCAACAATTCTTTAAAATGATCCCTCAGGTCATTAATCTCCTACAAAGCAATCCTCCTAGATTGTTCCTGAAATGCCCTTGAATCGTCTAACGTGATGCTGGGCTGCTCCCCTTGGGCACATCCCACGAGCCAGGCCTGTAGGGACTGACTTCAGTTTTCACCTCAACCTCTCCTTCTGTTCAGATGCTGGGGATACCTCAGAGCACAAGAAAACTGGGCTCAGGCCACAGGTGTTTCTAAGACAAGACCAAGGAGGAGGGAATAAGGGGTTGTGGGTTTTTTTTTTTTTTTTTTGGAAGAATATCTGGCCTCTCATGCTTACAGAAGCCTCCATGCCACAGACTTGATCCCGGGACATAGATCTATATCTGCAGCAACGTCCACCGCCAAGGCCTAGGTTAGGCCACAGCTACTAGCGTTACACTTGGTCCCAGAAGCTTCTAAAATTGTTGCTTTTTCCTTCTCCTCTGGGATAAAATTCAGTATTAGTGAGAAATCAAGGAAAGGGGTCGATGAACTACTGTTCAAGTGTCTCACATACTATTAAATTTCCAAAACTTCCACAGCTCATGTTAGTCAGAAAGCTCCTGCTTTTGCTGCTCTAAATGAGAATGGTTGGCTAGTTTAAACTCAGAAGAGTGGTTAGGACTCTGCGGTTTGACTGCTGAGGGCCTGGGTTCAATCCCTGGTCGGGGAACTAAGATTCCTCAAGCAGCGTGGTGTGGCTGGGGGGAAAAAAAACCCTTAACAACTCCAACACAAATGTTGAAGATCTTTTTCCTCACTCTTGATGTTGCCGTGAATTAAACTTCCAGATTCCTGTCACCCTTATAATTTTCACTCACTTGGTTGACTTAGAGATTTCCATAAGCTGGTCCTAGCTGCACATAACACAGCCAGCCTGGAGACTGAATCCTGAGAATACCCTTTGCCTTTTCCTAGTAGCCCTGTGCCATGGGAGCAAGGATGCTTCGTTCTGCCATTGGTGCTATTGCAGCTTCTCATTACTCAGGACTGACCTTCCAGGATGTCACTTCCCGCACTGGATAGCCTTTCCCACATCCATACTTTCCCTCTACCCATGCAGCTGTCTATGCAGAAAAGGGGGTGACCCAAAGAATTTTTTTTGCCCCCCAAATGCTAATCATTGATATTTCTATCTGCTTTCAGCCTCATGCCTCCTTCCAGTTTTCTGAGCAGATTCTGTTTCCAGATATTTACCCCACAAATGTAAGTATTGTTATCATTATGTTTTCTTACATATGTAGCTGGTTTATGTTATTCCCTTTGCTTACAGAGCGTGCCTAACTCAGCTGCATCAATTAAGATCCATTCTTATGTCTTTGAGAACATCCGTATTTCTACCTTTTTCATCAAAGTTTCCTTTATCCTTTGAAAAGTACTCTGATTCATGTTCTTTCCCAACTTAATCGAAACTTAGGATAGTACTGGTAGGAAAAAGCATTAACAAACATTTAATACAGCCAATCCTTTCATAGATGGGGATATTAAGGCCCAGAAAAGTTGTGACTAAGCAAATGCCAAAAGCTAGTTAGTGGCAGCGCTCGGACCTGAATCCGATATACCACAGTTGTATCAAGTGCTGTTTCCTCAAAGAGAGAAGCCCTGTGGGTTGTAAGCACCCAAATTTTTATCAACATAGGACACATCACATTCTGTCATTTATTTATCAATATATGTTTTGTTGTCTTCTGTCCTCTCTGAGATTGGAAGCTCTTCACAGGCAGAGGTTGAGTCTCCCTCATTTCTGTATTTCCTTTATTATTAAGCACAATACCCTGCCCTGAGAAACAGCTGGTGCTCACTAAATATTTAACCAGTAAACAATGCATGAACAAATGAGTGAATGCTCTTTTGCTAACAGTTATAAGGCAATGCAGTTTAATTGGAAGAAGTAATGGATGGTTTGGAATGCCAGTTGTTCTGTACCACGTTACCTAAACAGCTGGTTAATTTAAGTAATGTGAGTCAAACCAATGTTTTGTCATCACATAGACAAAAATTGGCTCATTAACTGGATTGTTCACTTTCTAGTTTGTGGCTTTGAGATCAAGTAGATAGAAACTCATAGTGTTTTGCATTTTTCCCAAATAAAGCAATGTTTAATTGGGTGATCCTGACCATGTAAATTAAAGTCCCCTTGGGTCCTCTCCTTTTCATCTACTAAACGGTGTAGTCAATTCTACCTTCTCATTGCCTTACAAGGAAATTGCCATGCCAACATTTTTTAAAATTAATTAATTAATTAATTAATGGCTGCTTTGGGTCTTCGTTACTGTGCGCGGGCTTTATCTAGTTGCGGCGAGCGGGGGCTACTCTTCGTTGCGGTGAGTGGGCTTCTCACAGCGGTGTCTTCTCTTGTTGCGGAGCACGGGCTCCAGGCGTGTGGGCTTCAGTAGTTGCAGCACGCAGGCTCAGTAGTTGTGGCTTTACGGGCTCTAGAGTGAAAACTCAGTTAGTTGTGGTACACGGGCTTAGTTGCTCTGTGGCATGTGGGATCTTCCCAAACCAGGGCTTGAACCCATGTCCCCTGCATTGGCAGGTGGATTCTTAACCACTGCACCACCAGGGAAGTCCAGCCACGCCAACATTTTTATAAAAGAGGGTTTTATGGAGAGAAATAAAGGGACAAGTGGCCCAGTTCCTATCTCTTTCCAAGGAAGATTGTGTAAATGAATGGTTTTGTTCTAATTTATCAACCCAGCTTTGCGTTAGAGTTTGGCAATTTGTGAAGCATGAACTCCTCGGCATCATCCTTATTGTCACATCCTGACTCTTTGGTTGATTTACTAAATAATATGATCACAAATAAAGACATTTGATGGATATTCTGGGGTTCCTTGGTTCCTGTGGTTCCTTGGGCTATAAGACACACACACACAAAGAAAAAGAGAGAGACAGAGGTATTTGCTTTTGAATATCTTCAGACTCCTTGGAAATTGGATTTCTGGTTTTTGCAAAAAAAAAAAAATTTAATTATTGACTTAAACTGGCATATAATCTATTCTTGTGAGCTGTCAAAGGGAAAGTTCTCAGTTTGAGTTCTAAAGGGGATCATATGTTCTAAAAACCTGACAGACTCGTACTTGATGAATGTTGCTTCTTTCTCTTCATGCCTTATACCAAGTCTGTTGAGTCTCAGTCTTCTCAAGCTTTCTCTGCCTCTATTTTCTCCCTCCCCTACTATGGTAAACTATGGTGTGATGACCAAATTCAACCTACTCTCTGTTTTCATAAATGAAATGTATTAGAACACAGACATGCTTATTTATTTTCTTATTGCCTATGGCTGCTTTTGTGTTATAGCAGCTGAGTTGAGCGGTTGCCGCAGAGACCGTATCCCCCACAAAAACTAAAATTTCCACTGTCTTGCCCTTTACAGAATTAAAGAAAAAAGTTAGCTGACCTCTGAACTACAGGACAAAATAAAAACTCTACAGCCTGGCATTTATGGCCTTCTGAAAATGGTAGTTAGTGCATAGTGGGTGATCAATAAAAGTATAATATATGTAAAATTTTATGCTGGAAATAAATCCTGCACTATTAATTCCTAGCTCAGTCTCTTAGCTTCAGCAGTCTCCTGTCCTATGGGGAGACAGCATACAGTGAATTGTCAGGGCATGTACATAGCCTGTGCAGTCCAACGTGCCTGGGGTCAAGTTCAAACTTTGGCATTTAGTAGCTGTGTGACTTTGACTAAGTTAGTTTTCTTTTCTGAATCCTGGTTTCCTTATTTATAAAATGACTTCAAGGGGTTCTAAGAATAAAATGAAGTAACATGTTTAAAGTACCTAGTACAGGGGGCTTCCCTGGTAGCGCAGTGGTTGAGAGTCTGCCTTCCAGTGCAGGAATCCCTGGTTGGGGAACTAGATCTCACATGCATGCCGCAGCTAAGAGTTCACATGCCACAACTAAGGTGGCTGCCTGCTGCAACTAAGACCCAACGCAACCAAAATAAAAAATAATAATAATAAAGTACCTAGTACAGTGCCTGAAACATAATAGTTCACACTCAAGAAAGCCTGTTGCATAGTTTCTTGATTAGTCCAGGAGCTAGGATTGACTGGAAAACATGGTATATTTGTCAGCTTGCGCTGACATAACAAAATACCACAGACTGGGTGGCTTACACAACAGAAATTTATTTTCTCACAGTTCTGGAGGTTGAGATACCCATCAAGATGCTAGCCAGTCTGGTTTCTGGTGAAGTCTCCCTTCCTGGCTTGCAAATGGCCACTTTCTGGCCATGTCCTCACATGGTGGAATAAGAGAGAGAGAGAGAGGGAGAGAGAGAGAGAGGGAGAAGGAGAGAGTGCTCTGTTGTCTCTTCTTATAAGGACACAAATCATATTGGGTCAGGGTCCACCCTTATGATCTCATTTAACCTTATGTATCTCCTCATAGGTTCTATCTTCAAATACAGTCACATTGGGTATCAGGATTTCAATGTATGAATCTTGGGGGTACATAATTCCGTCCATAGCACAAGGCATACAGAGAGTGGTGATTCAGGTTGTATTCGGTGGATTGGCCATCGTGTCTCCCACAGAGTGGATTTAACCTTTAAATGAGGTGTGCATTTGGTTTTCAAATTTCAAAACCATGACATCTTAGCATAGTATAACATTTATGTATATTGTTAAGCCGCAAAACATATTATAAGACTATATATATGTGGTAGGATTACATTTTTGATAAAAATATACAGAAGAGAAGATTGGCAGGATAAATGTCCACAAGTTAAATGAAATTATTACTAGGCAGTAGGATAATGGGCAATTAAGTTTTTTTCTTTTCTCTTCCCTGCTTTTTATATAATAAATATGAATTGTGTATTTAAAAGTAAAGACGTGAATAAGAACATGATTAAAAAACTAAAATAAGTACAAAAAACACACATTCTGACAGTGTTCAAACTTTTTAGTTATTTAGGTTTTGAAGGTGAGATTCCCATAACATAAAGTATGCAAATCAGTGGTATTCCATACATGCAAATGTTGTGCAACTATCACTTCTGTCCATAACTTTTAAAAACATCTTTTTTGAGGTATAACTTGCATGTTATAAAATTCCTCCATCTAAAACGCACAAGTCAGTGAGTTTTCTAAATGTAGAGCTATACAACCAAAACTGAAATCCAGTTTTAGAACATTTCCATCACCCCAATAAGATTCTTGTGTCCATTTAGATTTTACACCCATTTTCACTTCTAGCTCCATGCAAATTCTAATCAACTTTCTGTCTTCTTAGATTTGCCTTTTTTAGACATTTCACATATATGGAATTACACCAAACGTAATCTTTTGTTTTGGCCTCTTTCACTTTACGTAATATTTTTGAGGTTTATCCCTGTCGTAGTAAGTATCAGTTGTAGCAAGTATCAGTGTTTCATTCCTTTTTTTTCTTTCCTGAATAGTATTTCATTGTATGGATAAATCATATTTTGTTTCACTCATGAACACTTGAGTTATTTCTATATTTTGCCTATTATGAATAATTCTGCTATAAACATTCACATGCAGGTATTTGTGTAAACAAATAATTTCACTTTCCTTGGGTAGGATCTTAAAAGTGGAATTACTGGGTTGTATGGTAAACTTATGTTTACCTTTTCATGAAACTGTCACATTGTTTACTTTATAACTTGGTTTTTAATTTATACAAACATGGGACAAAAACAACTACATCTTTGCTTTCATAAGTTGTGTAGCCTATGGTAAGTTCCTATGGCTTCTACATCTGTTTCCTCATCTATAAAATAGGGACACACATGGAACTCATACCACGGAGTTGCTGTAAGGATTAAAGGTATAATGTGTCAGACACTTAGAAAGTGATTTATATGGTTACATGTGGAAATATTTATAGCTATGTGTTCACAGACGTGTTAGTGTACTTGCATATATTTCCTTGTTCTGTCAGGTAAGAGGAACTAGAAACAGTGGCACACTTACAGCTCAGATCTTGGTTTCTAACACCATTCTCCAATAAGTGTATCTAGGACTGCTTGGAGAAATGGTTGATTCTAGGAATAGAGAGGAAATACACAAGATGATCTTAGAGAATCTACTAGTGCCAGAAAGTAAGGAAGTGTTTAAAAAGAACAATAAACAACTAATAATAGGGGTATGTCCATGGGACAAAAGAACCAACTGAAATAGCTCTTGATGGCTAAAACTAAAAAAAAATTTGAGCACCGAAATACACAAAGTAGTATTGGATTATAACCCAAAGTCTAAAATAAATATCCATAAGACCACACAGATATAAATTTTCAAAAAGTAAGTTGATGAAGAATTTGACATGGAAGAATAACTAAGATAAAGCCCAGGGTAGGGTTAGTACAAAAATTCCATCTTATTCTCTATGCTCCTATAGATGGACTGCATATTTCTTCTGAGTTTCTAAGCAGTCAAAGCAGAGAATAAAGTAAGTTACAAGACTCCTAGAAAATACAAGCTTATGCAAAAAATCAAATTACTTGTTCAGGGGTGGTGCAGTGGTTAAGAATCCGCCTGCCAATGCAGGGGACATGGGTTCAAGCCCTGGCCTGGGAAGATCCCACATGCCGCGGAACAACTAAGCCCGTGTGCCAAAACTACGGAACCTGCACTCTAGAGCCCACAAGCCACAGCTACTGAGCCCACGGGCCACAACTACTGAAGCCGGTGCGCCTAGAGCCCATGCTCCGCAACAAGAGAAGCCACCACATGAGAAGCCCTTGCACCACAAGGAGGAGTAGCCCCTGCTCGCCGCAACTAGAGAGAAAGCCAGCGCGCAGCAATGGAGACCCAACGCAGCCAAAAATAAAATAATAAATTAAATAAATAAATTTATTAAAAAACAAAAACAAACAAACAAACAAAACCAAATTACTTGTTCAGGAGAAGGCCAGTTTCTCTTGAAAGTGAGATTCAGGACACATTTCTTTCTTGGGTTCTTACAACATCCTTGCAATAAATATAATAAGGAGTTTTAATAAGATCTTTTACCATAGACTAATTAATAATAAATTTGTTTAATTTCTTATGGCATATGTAAAAGATAGTGTTTATGGGGACTACATAATCTGTACTAACCTAAAATCTAAAACCATTACTTTCTGAAAGAGGAGGTTTTGATTTAGTTGAAGTCTTGAAATCACAGGTGGCAGAAACTGGCAAAGAGTAAAATATTTAAACATTACTTGAAACTTTATTTAGTTTTACAATCCTGACTTTCTCCTGATTATTAAGAAATTGACTTGTTAAAAATACATATTTCCAATTTCAATCCTGGGTTTCATGTACATGCCTTTAAGAAATGGTTAATACCCCAGCTACTGACATTAATCCCTCCTTTTAATACTATTGCATCCTATTCTGGCTATAAACCTCTGCCTATCTTCAGCTGCTTGCACGACTTTATCTATAAGCCAAATTGTTCCAGAATTATTTAGAATAGGTTGTTTACACACTGAAAGGCAGGGGTTTTCATCAACTGCCAGCATTATTCTGAACTTTCTAAGTAAGATTGGCTTGACTTTCCTAATCTACTGGGGTTGTAAAGCAAGCCTGTGAGATCGCACTGGAAATGGTCAATTGGTGTCCCACAGGGCTCACTTCCAGAGGAAGAGCTAGGAGCTCTGGTGGGGTGGCTCACACAACATTAGGTCTAAGGAGAAAACCAATCTATATTTACCCCCACTGAGGATTGATACTGGGAGGGCTCATTTGTTTCAAGTGGGGAAGAAGCACTACAGACTCCCGTGGGTCCTTATCATTTAACTCATCGTGGGGCATCCCACAGACGCTGACCTGAAATTATTCTGGAGTGAGACTACAGAGACAGGTGCTTGTGATGGTACTCTGCGTAACTGCTTCCATCAGATATCACATTTAAATTACATTATGTTTTAGTCACTCAAATACATTTCTGTAAACAGAGCTGCTGCTTAACTTGCAACACTTCCATTACTTGTAACATTTTATCCAAAATGGGAGGCTCTATCTAAGGAAGTGATTGGCAAATTGACTGAGGCTCCCTTTCCTTGTGTTAAAAGACCAAGACCTATACGCTCTTCACTGTGTAATTTAGTGGCCTATGATTTTAATGATTGTCTTAGATCCAATCATTTTGTCAGGTATCAAATAAACTCCAGTCGAAATGAACATTACCCTCTTGGTGTTTGTCAGTAGGGTATTATTTAATTTAAGATAGTTTTAACAATTCCCTTTTCAAAGCTTGAGCAGATACTTTAACTGAGAAATGAATTTTTCAAAGTATGTCCTTCCCTACATCAAACCTCTGTTATGGTGTGTTTTATTTACACGGGGAAAACATTTCTGCTAATGTAATTGTGCTTTTTAAAGTACAGTATCACTTGGGGACATTTTTTCTTATTTTTTTACCTGGGAACGTGAAGAGAACAGGATAAAAATAACAATCAGCAGAGTACTTTTGTAAAACCTAAATATTTACATTTAAAGCAGGCTCTTTTAAGGTTTTTATTGACGGCTAAGTGTAAACATTAAGATACACTAGAATGGTAAGGTACAGATTAGGTAGACCAGAACTTCAAATATAAAAGTAGTCAGTAAGTTCCTAGAATGGACGGAAAACAATTGTTACATAACTTTGAAAAGTTAATTAGGAAAAGTAAATAATTTTTAAAAATAATTCAAGGGCTTCCCTGGTGGTGCAGTGGTTGAGAATCTGCCTGCCAATGCAGGGGACACGGGTTCGAGCCCTGGTCTGGGAAGATCCCACATGCCGTGGAGCGGCTGGGCCCGTGAGCCACAATTACTGAGCCTGCGCGTCTGCAGCCTGTGCTCCGCAACAGGAAAGCCTGCGATAGTGAGAGGCCCGTGCACCGCGATGAAGAGTGGCCCCCACTTGCCACAACTAGAGAAAGCCCTCGAACGGAAACGAAGACCCAACACAGCCATAAATAAATAAATAAATAAATAAATAAAAATTAAAAAAAAAAAAAAATAATAATAATAATTCAAAAAATCATCAGGAAAAAATAGAGTCTCCTCTACTAAGGAGACTCACTTTTACTTCAATTGTTACCAGATTCCATATTCCATTCTCTCTTGCCACTTTGAGCAAGTTTGCCTGCCTTATCTTCTTTTTTATATCTTCTATCTCTTCCTCTCTGCTAGCTACTTCTATAAACATTCTAAAATAATCTCAGGTCAGAAAACAACTTCCTTTGATCCTGGTCCCTTCTGTGTATTGCATTATAACTTCTTTCATTCACCTGTAAACATGGTGAAACTTATTTACCATTCCTGTTTCAGTCCTTTGCAAACTGTCATTTTCAACTGTGTTTGATTCATTATTAATTATCTTCATATTGTCAGATCTCTTTAAGTTATTGTTTGACATGAACTGTGTTCCCTGTATGCACCCCATCCCTACTTCCCACATGAAATGTCTTCTCTCTCTTGGCTTCCTGGATAACATTATATATATTTTTCCTTACTTTTTTTTTTTTTTTTTTTTAACTGTAATGCTTTTTAAATCTCTTTCTTTGAAGTGTCCTCTATTGCCTGGTCCTAAAGTATTGGTTTGCTCTCCCCAGCCTTCTCCATCTGTGCTAATGCTGAGTGATCTCATCTATTACCAGGGCTGCAGCTCCCATTACTGTGGTGATGAATACACAATCTAAATGGATCAGACAAAGGAAAGTGGGACTACGTTAAGAAGGAAAAGTGGACATTCTGGGTAATAAAAGTGGAAGGATAATTGTAGACAGATTATAAAAGAACACTCAATACAGTTGATTACAAAGTAAATTTATAGGCCTTAGTTATTAAAAGAAAGAAAATTAACCCAAGGCATTGAATTCAGAGGATGTAGAAGATAATAGAATTACTTAAATTAAGATCAAAGAGTCATCCTAGTATTTTTGAGCTCAGAGATGCTCCCTTTCCCTCTCTGGATGCAGCAGGAGTCTCTTGGCCTATATTCCAGGTGGCTTGTACTAAATGCTAGAAAAATGTCATGATACGGATTTTTTTTTTTTTTGCTATGATTACAAGTTATGAAGCTTGTGGGATAGGGAGAAGAACCTAGAAAATAACAAACATCAGTATTTCTAAAGCACCCATAAAATATGCTCTTACGACATCTCGAAGCGGTAAAATAAGATGAGTAGGCGGATCAGTTAAGACATTAAGGCAAAGGGTCCAGGACTTCACTGCTGATTTATTGAGAAGTACATGCTTCAATGTTGAAAGCGAAGCCTGAAAAAATTGCCTGCGTCAGAAGTGGGTTTTGTGAGCCAGCAGTAGCACGCGGGACAGGCAGTGCTGCTTCAGAAGACAGCCAGGCTTACACGATGGGGGCCATGCGGGGTACAGTGTACTATTCCTACTTAAAAAGTAAAGGGGAAAAAAGAACTTCTCTGATTATTTGATTAAGTAAAGTCACAGCAAGGGTTTGCTAACAGATAGTATTAGAATCCAGACTTCTGTCTCGTGGGCCATCATACCAGGCAGCTTCTAAAAAATGAGGAGGAATTGGAGTATCTTAAGGAAGTTCTTCCTGTTTCAAAACCACTTTAACAATGGTTTGCCCCAACCAAGTAAACGTCAACATGTATTAAACGAAACGCCTTAATTCACAGGGAAGATGCTAAGTTATCACGGGCGGCTGCAAATGTCTTATTGCTCCTCTACTGGTCTGCTCCCTGGAGCCACCTCAGCATTGTTGGCGGCAGGAACAACTCACTCCTTTTAAAATTCTTTAAACTTAGCGATGAGATGCTCAGAAAACCATTCATCACGTGTAAACGAACAGACTGATTGTCCATTCCGAAACGCTGAAAATCTTGGGGAGAAACAGGAACACGAACTTCCCTTGAAGAATGTAGCGCCTTTGCTTTGCGGGCCTCTCCATTTTAAGAGGCTCTTCGCTCTAGATAACTCATAGCGCATTCTCATTTCACAGATCATGTAGTTTTTTTTTCTTTTTTTCAGTGAGATTATTCTCTTGCAGACCTTCCTTTCTCATTTAGCTTGATTATTAGTAACTTAGAAACACTTACAAATGTTGTAAATGGTCCAACTTAATTAAAAATGCAATATAGATGAGAGGTATATATTGAATGAGATTTTGTAATAAAAGACGTCAATCTTTGAAGGGGAAAAGCCCATTTCATACACAGCCCTTGCATAAATTGGCTGCTCTTGGGAATTCCCTGGCCTTCCAGTGGTTAGGACTCCGAGCTTTCACTGCCAAGCTCCCGGGTTCAATCCCTGGTCGGGGAACTAAAATCCCGCAAGCTGTGCTGTGTGGCCAAAAAGCAAACAACAGCAACAACAAAAAATTGACTGCTCTCTCTGTAGCTCCATCCTCCCAGCGCAGGAGATCACTTCATGGGTGCTGTACAAAGACTTGGAGCTTTAAAGGATAGGCCATGTTGATTGAGTTTGGGTATTGTTTTTTATTTCATTTTTGTTATGCTACCTGAAATTCTTAGAATATTTGGGCTCAAAAATGAACACTCTGATAAAATTGCAAACATTTATGTGAATGGTAAATGGCTTTTAGGTATTTACATGTTAGTATGAATTCATTTAATCAGGTTGCTTTCCTCCTAAACTCAGCTGGCCCTTGGCAATATGAGTTTTTGTTTGAAGAAAAGAAAGCAAATAATTTGAAAACATGAAACACTTTGGCTGTTGTGGACCAGGCCTGGGTGGGCAATATTGTGGTACAGGAAGAATACTGAAAATAATTTTAATGAATTACAAGAAAAGAGACTTCTAAAAAAGTATCTTCTGTTTTCTGTGCAGGAGCTTGTATGCACATGCACACACACACGCACACACATACACACAGAGGCTATATTCAAGATCTCTGCTCTCAGGAAATAGAACTCAGGGAATGACAGTAGCACCATAAAAATTAGCTATATTGTGGCTTAAACAGTTTTATGGACTGGCCTTTTAACACCTTTCTGAATTTCAAAGTACAGACAAAAAAAAAAAAAAAGAACATTTTCAATATAATTGGATTATACATTTTAGAATCTCTAGACACCATAAATAAAAGGAGAGTCTCCTGGACGTTTTATATAATAAGATTATCTTCAGGGTTTAGCACCCCAAAAGAGTGTCTCTCTCTTGAAGAACTGGAAAGTTTTCTTTTAATCATATAATTTTTGTTCCAGTCTCTAATAAATTCAAATTTGAGCCCTAATCATATTAATAAACCTGGTTCTTAATATGTTATTGGCTTATATGTCACTCATTCCTTTTATTATTTTGATTTTCAACTTCTAATTAGGCAACCTAAGTATAAGCTGCCTTAACTCTTTTTTTAAAAAAATATGGCAACTAAGAAAAGAAGGCAGAAGAAACAGGATATTATTGTAAATTATGTGCTACGTGTTACACATGCATTACCTCAGTTATTTCTCCCGTCAGCCTGTGACATAGGTCTTATTACCCCATTTTTATAAATGAAGCTGGGTTCAAACAAATCCGACGTGACGATATTGATACTCAGACTTCTCTGTATGTAACTACTTTATTGCACGAGTGAAATTCTGATAGGTTATAACCAGGACACAGCTTTTTTTATCCGTTTTTTTTTTTTTTAAAGTTATTATTTTTTTACATTTATTTATTTTTATTTATCGCATTTTTGGCTGCATTGGGTCTTCGCTGCTGCGCGTGGGCTTTTCTCCCGTTGGGGTGAGCAGGGGCCACTCCTGTTACGGTGCGCGGGCCTCTCGCTGCTATGGCTTCTCCTGCTGCGGAGCACGGGCTTCAATAGCCGTGGCACGCGGGCTCTAGAGCGCAGGCTCAGTAGCTGTGGCGCATGGGCCTAGTTGCTCAGCGGCATGTGGGATCCTCCCAGACCAGGGCTCGAACCCGTGTCCCCTGCATTGGCAGGCGGATTCCCAACAACTGCACCACCAGGGAAGCCCTCATCCATGTTTGCATTCTAAAAAGGTCCTTTGCATCTCCCCCTCACCTGATCAGGAGATGGCGCAACTTTCAAGTCACTTTCAGCTTAAGAATACTTTTGATAATCAGGTATTACCAAGTGTGATCCTTCCTAAAACAAATCTTCAAACATCCATCTGATTTAAAGTTCTTTCCCTGCCCTAGCTAAGGTCAGAGCTGGGCATCAGAGATTGGAAGTGAGAAAGCTGCTGTAGGCTTTTTACCCCTCTCCATTTACTCGGCACTTGGTTGCTCCAGTGTATCAGTGTGTGTGTGTGTGTGTGTGTGTGTGTGTGTGTGTATGTGTGTGTGTGTGTGGGGGGGGCGGCCCAAGTGGGGGCTGGAGGGGGTTGGGGTAGGAGGACAAAGCAATGTCTCTCTTGCAGTAAGCTCTATAGTTCATCTCTCGGTGTCCTCTGTGACGGCAAACTTCCAATGCTGGCTGACACAGGGGATTCATGTTCTGGCTGACTCCTTGAAACTTCACTTCCCTTACAGCCAGGAACATTTCCAGCTTCTTCCTGTGGGATGCCCTTTTGGCTGGGGTCCATCAATATGTTTTGAACCCTACCTTCCAAGGAATCCATTTGGCATGAGGGAACTCAAACCTCCTTGCTTCACAAAACAATATAAGTGCCGTCTGCTTCCCACTACTGCCCTCTCTACTTGCCTTGCAAATCAAATCAGTTCCACCATCCTCCCACCTTTAACACTCTCCAGGTGAGAGGCAGCAACCAATTTCCATGTTTGTATAGGTCCAGGGAATATATGTCAGGTTCCCCAAACAGCCAACTGGGGAGTGAGATCCCCAGTGTGCCCCTTTTAGACACTCCTAATATTTATGTAATTCTCTTATTTCTTCTACTTATCTTGGTGTGGAGGGGGGAATACTTCAATAAGGCTGATGATTCTTTACCTTGGTTAACCTCTCTGATGAACTAGTGTTCTTTTATATAGCTAGGAAGTAGGGGTTCATCGCTGCACTGGTTTTGCTGCCTTAAGTTAGTCTCACATGGATGTGTCTAACACCTTTCTTTAGAATGTAGGAAGTACCTATCATCCATTTTTCTCAGACTTGGGGCTTCAGCTGAAATTTAGAGGCAATAGGACAAGCCCTATCTAACACCCTGTTATATTGTTTTTAGAGTTAATATTCTTTTCACTGTAACATGCTGTTTCCCAAAATTTGAGAGGCACTGAACATGGCTGGCCCCAGGAAAGCTGTAGGAGCAGGTAAAGCTGTCTTTCCTTCTGGGCTGTCTCCATCTGCCCCTAACCCTTGTATGCCCCACCTTACCCCTACCAGAAAGTAAAACAACAACAACGATAAAAACCAAAAACAAACAAAAACAAAACGCAGGATGTTTTCACTGTCCATTGCTTTGCATTTTGATAAACAATTTATAGTGTGAAAAAAAGAAAAAAGTCAGATCTACTCCCATTTTTCAAATGCCCTGTGATCTATGAGTTCAATATGAAAATAAATGTATATATAATATATAAAATGAGCAGACCTTACATTGTGAAACTCTTTTCTACCTCTCTTGTCTTTTATGAACACGAGATACATATTTTCTGCTACAAATATAATATTGAATTACAACTATAGATCGTCAGAATGTCAGGATTTGCCAAACCCAGCAATATTTCTATGGAAATAGTTGCAATCAAGCATTAAGGACTTTACCACTTTATTCTAGTTTCTTTCTAACATGGCCACTAGTTGGCCAGTAAATAGTGTTCTGCAAAGAACCACTAATTGAAAAAAGGTGTAGGTCTTATTTTTGGCCTTAGAACTACGTAGCTGTGTGAGCTTGGCAAATATGTTAACCTCTCTTCCACTCAGGGTTCTTATCATTAAAGCCTCTAAGTAATCTTTATAGCCACAAAATGTTAACCATGCATAGAGTGCTCAGATGAACCGTTTCAGCGAAGCAATGAAATCCTTCTAAATAAAACCAGAGCCATTGAAGCTGCTAACTAGAAAATAACCCCTGACTGATAATAAGTCTGGACAAGCCATTATCCAGGATGGGTTGCTTTGATTTCAGTAAAGTGAAGTGTTAATCGAAGCAGTTAGTTCTTCAGAGTTTCCAGAGACTAAAGAGGACGCACACCAACAAAACAAGCACACTTACAGAACATGTTATTTCTTAAACTGACAATGCAGTGTGTGTGTTCACTAGTATTCATAGAATATTATTAATAATATTCTGAAACATTTTCACAAGTACTAGACTAATCTTTCTAGATAGATGTGTTTCAAAATATGGATGAATAACCACTGGTTCCAGGATAAAACTCCATGGCATGAATTACTATGACCTCCATAACTTGACCTCTGCTAATCCCTTTCAGTCTTGTCTCTCGCCTTGCCCTGACTCAGACTCTGTCCTTTGGCCACGCTCAGCTACTTGTTCCTGCTTGAAAACATCAGGATGTTTTAAGCCTCCACAGTTTTTCACAGGCTGCTCCCATTGGCTACCA
Organism: Eschrichtius robustus; assembly: GCF_028021215.1. Taxonomy (NCBI): domain Eukaryota; kingdom Metazoa; phylum Chordata; class Mammalia; order Artiodactyla; family Eschrichtiidae; genus Eschrichtius; species Eschrichtius robustus. Next base: position 54,079,705 of record NC_090829.1, on the reverse strand, counting down.
TTCTAGTTATCTACTGCTGTGTAATAAATCATGCCAACACTAGCAGTGGTCAGGAGAGTTGGTGGTGCTTAGTTAGGCGGTTCTTGCTCAGTAAGGTCTATCCTGTGGATACAATAAGATGGTGGCTGGAACTGGAATTGTCCGAGACTTGTTAATTCACATGTCCTGTTCCTGGGCTCAAAGGACTCAAGCAGCTGGTATCTGGAACAGTTGGCTCCTTGGGCATCTCTCTATGTGGTCTTTTGAATTGGTCTCTCCAGAATGGCAGCTTCAGGAGAGTCAGACTTTTTACATGGTGTCTTGGACCTTCAAACATACATGTCTCAAGTGAGCAAGAGAGGTGGAAGCTATATCATCTTTTAGGGCTAGCCTTACAGTAGTCATACAGTGTAATTTCTGTTGCATTCTATTCATTAGAAGTGAGTCACTAAGGACAAACAATGTTCAAGAGAAGGGTTATTAGATTCCACCTCTTGGTAGAAAGAGTGTCAAAGAATGTGGGGATATTCTTTCAGACCACTATACGTGTATAGCAGATACCTGTTATCTTTCAAGACAGTCATCTCCACTATGAAGCCTTTGGACCATGTTCATGTCCTACCTTATTCCTTTCCCTTTTTCAAATTGATCATTTGTTCCATTGTACCTCTACTCCTTATACCTGCTGTTATTACTACATGTATGAATACATGTATTGAATAAGACATATGAGAGTATATGTGAAGCTTATGAATACTAGAAAATTTATTTATTACAAGCTAGATTTACTTTCCAAAATGATATTAAAGCACTTTCCAAAGTTAAGAACATTAGGCTTTGGGCATTATGAAAAATTACAAGTTGCTTGCTACTTTGTCTATATTGAGAAACAGGTGACTAGAAACCCTAAGCTTATTTCCTCTTGGCTAGAATTATGGTCATTATAAGTAAAGTGTCTTAGGCTATGTTAATAAGTGCCCATACTCTTAGTTTTGAGGCAGTTAAAAAAAAATTAGAGAATAATGTGGAATATATTCATCTTCTTTCTCTCAGAACGTTAGTCCATGTTAATCTTGTAGATCTTCCAGTGCTGATTACTGTGAGAGCCATCAAAGGTCCATAAAAGCCCAATACAGTAATGGAGGAAAGAACTTTTCCAAGATGAATCTGAGATGTGATGGATTTGCAAAATGTAATGGCTAGCTTCCTGGCAGCTGTGTAATGAATGATAAGCAGAAGTTAAGCAATGCACTTCTATTTGCTTTAGATTTATATGTTTGCCTTTTGGATACATGCTGGCCATTGAAATTGACAGCATTAATCTTTGGCATCTTCATTTCATCTCCTATATAAAAGCTAGTTAAAAAGGGTGTTGCAACTCTCACCCAAATTAGTAGAAGCAAGGTTTTATATATATATATATATATATATATATATATATATATATATATATATATTTTAACCTCTTTATTGGAGTATAATTGCTCTACAATTGTGTGTTAGTTTCTGCTTGTTTTTTTTTTAAACAGGGGTTATTTACATTTAATTTTCCCAAGAGCCAGACTTTTTACTTCCTATGCATTCCTATATCAATATTAGCACCTTGTATGTTGAGAACTTTTCAAAAGTTGAGTAGCTTACTGGCCTATTTTGGCAACTCGAGGTCTCTGGCACACGCAATTGCAATTGCGTGGGTAATGGGTAATTATTCTTTAATAGGAGAAGAATAGTAGGGGTCACATTTGGCTCAGAGTCATGGGTAGCACTTTCATTAAGTATCACCTTGTAATCATTACTCACTGCACACTTTAGCAAGACAGCTGATGAGGAAGGATGGCAGAACAGGGACAATGCCATCAACAGGCAGAGCACGCACAGGCTCAAGAGTGTAATTTGGTTTGACTAGTACTTGGAGACACTTACTGTCACATTATGCCACCCTACAACTAAAAAGAGTTTAGGGGATAAAAACTATTGTTTAGGGAAAATGTGTGGTTTCCTGATGGCACACACTTCAAATTCTGTTCAAATAAAAGCTAAGACAAGTGAGAGATCCCATCCATTCTATTGTGCCTTCAGTGAAATTTAGGACACAATCCCACAATTTCATAATGTTTCCTCAGGTAATGCATGTAATAGCATCCTTCACTCAAGTCAAGTGATATGAAATGAGAGATACTACCTAATCATTGAACATAGAGGGAGGTAGAGGCAGGGCTCTTTTACTAATTTTTCTATGCCTTTACAAATAGCATGAAGAAAACTTTTACACTGATTCCCACCATGGTTGTTTTATATATTTTAAAATTTTTCAGTTCAGATATTGTAAACAAGATGACCACTCATTTATTTTCAGATATTTTCATTCTAAATATGTTGCTTTGTTATTTTTGGTGTGTTCATAAAGTGAAAAACAAAACCAAAATCCCAACAATCCAGGTACGCATGGTGTTTAGTGTCGGCGCACATGGATGGCTTGAGAAGATTTATCCCGTTCACAATCTTCATCAGCCACGCTCTTCTCCTTAAGTTTTCCCCAAGCAAACATATGTGCCAATAAAACAGAGAGCGTGCATGGCTGACACTTCTCTCTAATAAGTCTCTCAGCCTCTGATTCCAGCCAAATTACTGTCTACAAGTCCTTTCTATATAGAAATTTTCAGGTTGCCACTGTTTACATAATTTTCATTAGAACACTTGGCTCCCATTAAAAACTTCCCACTTCTTCAAATAGATATTTGCAGTGTATGAGAAAAATAATATCTGGATATTTATTATTTATACTAATTTATGATTTAAATTATGACAGAAGAGGTCTGGGATAAAAACTATTGAAAGAGCATAAAAGGATGGGTAAGGTCATTAATGTGTGATATATTAATACTTGCTTGAAGTGATTTTGGAGGGTTTTAAACTTATTTTGAGGGGAAATTCTCTCTTTACTTCACGCTTCATGCTTTTACTAGTTTCTTATCTGTATGTTGAGTTAGAGTGATCAGTGTTTGTGTATGATTTCAGCCAATGGCAGCTTTCGCTTGCTCATTAGATGGGAAAAAAGAATAGGAAATAGGCAAAAGATTGACTTCAAAAGAGGAGTCACAGTTTGGAAAGTGATAGATAGCAAACACAGACTCCTTTCCTTATCAAGGATGGTCTGTCATAATTTCCCTTTTCCTACCTATTGTTTGTTTCTAATTTGACTTCTGCCTTTCACATGACCTTAGTGGCTCTGTGTAATCTCTTTTATTTTCCCTTTATTTTTTTTAAACTGTGAGATATATTATACAATGCATAGAACATAATGTAGTTTAAAAAATAATTATACATACCCTGTATCCACCATCTACACCCAGTGCTGAATCACATCTAGCCCCATTCCTCAATAAGTTTACAATTTTAGTGGGAAAAAGAAAAAAGTAAGTGACCGAGAATAATGAAATGATATAGATATTTTAACAGACACTTGCATGCATATAAAGAGTGGACACCAAAAATAGGGCGTGGTCAATTGCATTCTTTGGAAAGAGGAAGGAAGAACAGGGGTGCCTTCATAGATTAAATTAGAGGTGAGTCTTAATAGACCAATAGGCTATTGCTGGGTGAACAATGAGTTGGTGTAGGATTCTAGGCAGAGAAACTGCAAACCCCTGAGGTGTGAGAAATCTTGGTATATTTTGAAATCACAAGTGGGATTGTGAGATGTAGGGCAGGGAGAGGGTCTTAGTACCTTACATTTTCTCTAGAATCTCAGTTCTGAAATTTGAGTGGAACAAACCTGGAGGCAGAGTGACCTGATAGAAAGCTGTTTGGGTAGTCCAGAAAAAGATTACGGTATGGATTAGGGAACACGGCAACACTATGCCAATTCAAGGACTTTTAAAGAGGTACAATTTTAAAGAAATACAATTTTCAAGAATTGGTGATTAATTGAATCTAGAGAGTAATGACAAGAGGGTACAAGAATCAGCCCCAAGTTTTTATTCTAAGTGATGTCACTTAGGTTGATTGTGATACCACTAAGTAAGATAGAGAGAAAATTCAGTAAAATTGCTTTATAACATGAATTTGGATATAATGGGGTTTATGATTGGTTCCAATCCTCCTCCCAGCCCCAGGGAAAGAGGAACATGAGGAAAAAAAACAGGGGGGAGGAATATGGAACAAAGAATAGTTGGGAAGTGAGTGCCTTTTGATCATTTGAGCCTTTTTCAGTCAGTGTATGGCCATCTGTACTCAATATATGTTTCACTATCTTTACTTTTGTGCCTATTACAATTTCATAGCATGATTTTTTAATTAACCTTACAATAATGTGACCTTGAATTTTAGCAATTTTTTGGACTCCACATATAGCATTTTGGTGGGGTTCTACAGTATGTATAAGTAGGGGATAGGATCAAAGATGTTGACTTGAGTTTTTGTGGTGCTTATCATGCATGAACATGGAATTCATTAAATAGGTATATGAACAGCTATATCTGAATATCAAAACTGTTTGAGATGGAAATACAGATTTGGTGGCCATCAGTATATATTGGTACTTGAAATCATGATTATATTTTTTGTGGGAAACTGACATTTTAAGAGTAGACGGAAGAACAACCCACACAGAAAACAGGAATAAAACATTTCAGGGGATCAAATGAATACAGAGTCATGGGAACGGAAAGAATAGGGAAAGGTTTTGAGAAGAAAAAAGCGAGACAGTAACATAAGACTCGAAATTTCCCCTGTGTTTCATTATTAGGAAGCAGTTTGTGGTCTAGGTTAGAGCCATCTAAGTAATATTCTGGGGGTGGAGGGTAGATTGTAGAGAGCTGAGAAATGAATGAAGTTAACAAAGTGAGACTGAGTGTATTCTTTCAAAATGTTTGAATGAGAAGGGGAGGGTAGGATTTGCAGGTAGTTATTCAAGTAGGTAGGATCAGGAGGCTTTAAGATGGAGGAAACTTAAGCTTGTTTGTGGTGCCAGGAGCTAGAGAGAGGTCTAAGCCTCAGGAGAGAGAGAGAGAGAGAGAGAGAGAGAGAGAGAGAGGTTAGACTATAGAACAAATCTCTTGGATATTGACAAGAATTAGATCAAGCGCCAGGATGGTAGATTTAGCCCTGAGAAAGAGAAGGAACATCTCTCTCTCTAACGTTAACTGAGAGGAAAGTAGGATAAATTTGTAGATCAGAAGTAATCAGAAATAGATCAAGAGGAATCAGAAGGAAAAAGTGACCTTGGCTGATGACCTCTATTCTTTCAGAGAAATGGGGGGAAGGTTGATGACAAACCATCAAAAGAGCTCTTGAATGCAACGAACAAAGATTCAAGGCTGTTTGATGTGTGTTAGTGAGAAAACTACTGAAATGTACCAAAGTGCCTTATGTTTTCTTAAGTATTGTTAAAAAAACACCCTGTTGTCTTGATTACTAAAAAGAAGTTATGAGAAAAAACTTGCTGTAAAAAAAGTAGCACTAGACTGAAGGTCTGGAGACCGGCTTCTGACTATAGTCTGGCCATAGTTCTAGCTCCATTATATTAGAGGAGCCAATTTAACAGGTTTCTCATCTAAAAGGGGAGAATTGAACTAAATAACCTCTAAATGTCCTTCCTCATACAAACCTAACTTTATCTGTTTTGATTTTGATTAAGGCAACTAAAAAGTATGGAGAAATGTTTAAACCACACTATTTAATTTATATGCCCATGTCATTCTGCGGTCACCTGGTAGCAGGAGACAAACTATAGCTTCACGTTTGGGGTAGAATTTTTTATTTATTTCAAAAATATTTATGACATACCTACTTTGAGTCAAACACTGTGCTAGGTGTTGTGTGAATAAAAAGATGTATTAGATGGATTGAGGTCCTCAGGGGAGCTTACAAACTCGTGAAAGAGTGGAATATCCATCTTTCAAATGTTGAAACTATAAAACCAAGACAGGAAGAGACAATGAACATTCCAGGACTGAGCATAACAGGGTAGGTAGTCTTTGTTCCCAGGCTGTTTGTTAATTGTCACAGACATTTGCTGTTAATTGGCCAGGATATTTTCCAGTTCAGTTCATGTGATGTGCTGCTAGTTCCCTCTTGTCTATTAAATCTGTTGCCACCGTAGCCTGGAGAGATTCTGAAAGTACCACAGAAGACTACAGAAATGTTACCTCACTGCAGAGGGAATTGGTTTGGGCATGAACCCATGAGCAGTTTAATGTCATTCAGCTTACGCCTTGTGTTATCCTTGCGCTAACCAAACTCTGCCATCAGAAGCAGGGTTGCTGCTTGGGGGCTAAGGGTTGGGGGTTTCAAGGGATAGTATTCTGTTAAACTTGACATTAACTCATCCTCTGCTTCTCTGCAAACCAAATGAATTTTCAACACTCCCACCCTCCCTCTTTTCTTCCCTGTCTTCTTTCCCGCCATTCTCTCTCTCTCTCTTCCTTTTTTATTTGCTCATGTACTCTATAAATTTTCATCCCAATGTTATTGGGCCTGTGCTAGATGATAAAGGTGTAGAGATAAAATGTATGGTCTTGCCCGCCCCTCCGCCAACCGCCAGACTAGCCTGGTGCGGGGGCCACGCGCGAAGACATGGGGGAGAAGCTGGAGCTGAGGTTCAAGTCACCCGTGGGGGCCGAGCCCGCCGTCTACCCATGGCCGCTGCCGGTCTACGCTCAAAGATTTGGAAAGAGATAGTTTAACAGAAAAGGAATGCGTGAAGGAGGAGTGGAATCTCTTGCCTGAATTTCTGCAGACAGAAATAAAGAATCAGTTATGTGACTTGGAAACCAAATTACATTAAGAAGAATTTTCAGAAGAGGGGCTAAAGTCAAATCCCTTTTTTTTTTTAAAGATTGATTGATTGATTGATTGATTGACTGATTGATTGCTATGTTGGGTCTTCGTTTCTGTGCTAGGGCTTTCTCTAGCTGCGGCAAGTGGGGGCCACTCTTCATCGCGGTGCGCGGGCCTCTCACCATTGCGGCCTCTCTTGTTGCGGAGCACAGGCTCCAGACGCGCAGGCTCAGCAGTTGTGGTTCACGGGCCCAGTTGCTCCACGGCATGTGGGATCCTCCCAGACCAGGGCTCGAACCCATGTCCCCTGCATTAGCAGGCAGATTCTCAACCACTGCGCCACCAGGGAAGCCCCCCAAATCCCTTTTAAATAAAGATTTGTCCTTGGAGAACGGAGCTCTTGCTTTCAGTCGGGAAGTGAATGGATATCTAGAAAACGGCAGCCAGACAAGTGGTGAGGAGCACAGAGTGGAAATAGCAGAGAAAAACAAGTCCCCCAAACCTGTTTCCAAACTTTGCATGCCCAGGAGAAGCAAGTCCGATGGAGAAACAAAATCCCTGCCAAACGGAAACCTGAGGAAGACCCTGAAAAAGCAAAATCAGATGATTCTGTAGATGAAGAAGAAAAAGACCAGGAGGAAAAGAGACGTAGAGTTACACCCAGAGAACGAGTTGCTGGACCGCTCCCTGCAGAAGAACCGGGAAGAGTAAGACCAGGAACACACGTGGAAGCAGAAGAAAGAGATGATAAAGTAAAGCCTGGTCACCGCCAGGAAGAAAAGAGGCTCAGAAGTCAAACCGAAGGACTAACGCCTAAACACAAATCTAAGGAGGAGCCAGACAGAGATGCGAGGCCGGAGGAGCTCAGGCTGAAATGAATGAAGGAGAACACGAAAGCTAGCAAACGGACACCGGAAGAAAAATAACCTGAAAGAGTAAAACCACAAGTTTCTGATGAGAAAGATGAGGATGAAAAGATAAACAGATCCCAGACATATTACTGAAATATCTACAGAAGCGCTTCAAAAAGGAGAGGAGTCTCTTCTTAAACATCACCACTGGGCTTCCCTGGTGGCGCAGTGGTTAAGAATCCGCCTACCAGGCCATTTCGTGGACGACGGGTGTGCGAGAGCATCTGCGGGTGCCACGCGGGAGGGGACCGGGAAGACCCAGCCAAGGGTGTGTGGATCTGAGCCTCCACGTTTCTAACCCGAGATCTCGAAATGCATCGTGATTCCTGTCCATTGGAGTGTAAAGTTTATGGAGGTAATCTTGGAAACAATGGTAACAAGACTGAATTGGAACGAGCTGTAGGCTATTATGGACCACTCCGAAGTGTGTGGGTTGCTAGAAACCCTCCTGACTTCGCTTTTGTTGAATTTGAAGATCCCCAAGATGCAGCCGACGCTGTCCAAGAACTAGATGGGAGAACACTATGCGGCTGCCGAGTAAGAGTGGACCTGTGGAATGGGGAAAAGAGAAGTCGAAATCGTGACCGCCTCCTTCTTGGGGTCGTCGCCCTCGAGATGATTATCGGAGGAGGAGTCCTCCACCTCCCACACATCTCCAAGACGGAGAAGCTTCTCCCTCAGCCAGAGCAGGTCCCTTTCTAGATATAGGAGAAGAGAGAGATCCCTGTCCCAGGAGAGAAATCACAAGCCATCCCCATCTTTCTCTAGGTCTCCTAGCTGATCTAGGTCAAATGAAAGGGAACAGAAGACCACTTTGCAAGAGGAGTTGTGTACAGGCAATAACTTCATTTGACAGGAGTATGTACAGAAAATTCAAGTTTTGTTTGAGACTTCATAAGCTTGGTGCCTTTTTAAAATGTTTTCGCTGTTCACATTTGTTTGTCTCTTGGAACAGTGACACATAAAGGTGTGATTCTCTATGGTTTGAAATGGGTCACGTGAGGCATGTAATATGAAGAATTGTTACTTTGCAATGTTCCCTTAAGCAAAATTGAATTTGCTTTAAATTTTTAGTCTTGCCTAGACTGATAATAAAACACTAACTCCTGACCAAAAAAAAAAAAAAAAAAAAGTATGATCTTTTTCTCATAAAGCTCATAGAGGAATAATATACAAATAAACAGTAGGAGTACACCTTGGTAACTGTTCAGGCAGTATTGTGCAATAAAGAGAAAGAGGAGTGATCCACATAAAGAGGAAAGAGGGCAGGGATAATGGTGAGGGAAGACGTTCTGAATGGAGTCTTGAAACATAGCTGTGTGTGAACATGTGCATATGCATATGCTTTCTGGGGAGACGTTACCGCATCTTCAGAAATTCTGAGGCAAGAAAGGGCCACATGTGGTAGAGTTTGATAGAGGTCTGAACATTTTGTTTCTGCTCCAAATGGTGGAAGAAAGTTGAACTTCAATCCTACTTCGGCCACTCACCTGCCAAAGTAGAGTATATCCGTTCTTCTCTCCTATTCTCTCACATCTTCTCTCCTCTTCAATTGACATTTCATCAAGGAACACCTCCTACACACACACTCATAGGTCTCAGGACCTTAATCTATTTGCACTGCTCAAAAAAAAAAAAAAAAAAAAAAGTAACTCTCTTGTTGTTGTAGAGTGTATGTGCTATTATTCATTTTTACTAGTCAGGCTGCTGATGAGAACAGGACAGGGTCATTAGGGGAAGTTCCAGTGGTTTGGAAGGGCTATAGGGTACAAAGAAAAGAGTGCATAGTATGAGGTTGGAAAGGTAGATAGAGGTCAGATGACGAGGTGCCTCGTATGCCATTCTAAAGAGAATGGATCTTACTCTGAAGGTGATGAGAGCCACAGAAGCTATTCAAGGAGGGAAAGACACCATCAGACCTATATTTTATAATGGCCATGATTTATTCTGAATTGTGAATCATATTTCATAGTATATAGTCAAGAATTTGGCATTGCCCAAAGAGAAGTCTGCCTTTTGTCCTCAGCTTCTTGGAGGTAATCCATGTCGTACCTGATAGAATTATCTTTGTTCAGAGTGGGGGGTGGCCATACCAGATTTTAGGGTGAGGACAATCACATCTGATAATCTTAGGGTCGAGACTGGTTATGACAGAGAGACCAACCTTGTGATTTAGGGTGGGGTCATGTGGTATCAGTCAGACTGGAGGCTGAGATCAATGACTTGGGTAATCAGTCAATCCTCTGTAGGGACTTCTCTGGCGGTCCAGTGGTTAGGGCTGTGTGCTTCCACTGCAGGGGGCACAGGTTCGATCCCTGGTCAGGGAAATCAGATCGCGCATTCAGCATGGCGTGGCCAAAAAAAAAAAGAGAAAGACGAAAAAAAATCAAACCTGTGTAATGGAACTCCCATAAAAATGATGAATTCTGAGGCCTGGGTGAGCCTCGCTGGTGACAATACTCCAGGAGTATTGCCACATGTTGATTCTGGGAGAGTCATGCATCCTGACTCCATGGGGAGCAGACCAAGGAAGCTCACATTCAGAACTCTCCTAGACAGTAAGTTTTATGAGTCTGTTTTATGACTTATTGAAACTGATGATGGCTTTGGGACACTGCTCTTCCCCTACCCCTCTCGCCCCCTCCCCACCACACACACACTGCCAAACTCGCAGTTGGTATAAAAATTGAGGTCAGTCTTGGGGCCTGTGCCATCTAACTCTGAGGCTGGCTGAAACTTCTTAACACATAGGAGTTAAAAGTAGAAGCTTTGGGGTCACACTTGAATATAAATCTGCATTTGATTACTTTTCAACCTGTGTTACCTCTCAAACCTTTACTTTCTTCATCAGAAGCAGATGCCTTTGGTGTTCTGTGTCACCTCCCCTTAGCTTACCTTGGGTTTAGCTGCAGCTGTGCTTAATAGTTCCATGTGAGCTCAGGCTCACTTTGCCCTGGTAGTAGTCCAACTCAAGTGTATGCTGTGTATCTTTTCTCTTTTTGTCCCTCAGCTGTAGGAGCCTCTTAATCAACGCAAAAATGGCCCAGGGCCAGTCCTCTAACAAAGGGGGATGGCAGATGTGGTAAATGGCTCAAACTCTTGTCTTTTGGATGGCCATTTCTTGGAGACCTTCCGTTCATTTCTCAGCTATTCCAGCTCCTGTTGCCTATAGAAGCAATCATAGCAATACACCTTATATTGGCTCTTCTTCCCTCCCTCACTTCTGCTTTTCTCCCCTAAGACCGTACTCATGCTCTATTTTAGAACCTAAACTACAACATTATCACACTGTTGCTATGAAGATTAAGTGAGATACACATTTATTTAAAAGAGGTTTAGTGCTTAGTAGATAAAGGCTGCTATTAGAACAGGACACAAAACAAGCTAGTGTTTATATGGTTGGAGAGAAGGAGATTCATTTGAGAGATTTGGGGTATTCATCTGAGAGATTTAAAAGATACTGCATGGGTAAAATATATGGTTAAATATGCTAAGGGATAGTGGGAAATCTGAGATGACTTTGACAGTCTTTGAGGAAGTGACTGTGAGAGAGAGAGGCAGGTTTAGTGGTGGCAAACGCCGAATTTAATACCTGACGTATGAAGCTTGATATTCTTGTGAGTAGACAAGTGTGACTGTCCATTATGATGTTCTTTCTACATCTCTACGACTAGAAAGATGGGTAGTCTAAAAACCAAGTTACCACTGATCCTAAGTAACCCTCAACATCATCAGAGAGATGTATATAGAACAGAGGTTACAAAGTGGACCTGTGGGCCATTCACATAAATGGCTTTTGTTTGGTCTGCATAGTGTTTCCCCACATATTGGTATTTTTTTGTTGTTGTTTGTTTTTGTTTTATTTATTTTTGAATCATTTTCTAAGTGATTTTATATGAAAATCAAGATTTCCAGTTTTTCTTAAAAACAAAATCAGCTTAACGTCACTAAGCTTGCATTTCTGAATGACAACACTCAGATGGGTCTGAACAGCTTGTCACCTTTAGAATAGGACACGCTTTCTTCAGTGGACCACAGGCCATTCCACCTGCCTTTAGACCAAGGGTCAATTGTTATTTACAAGGCAGGCGTTTTTTAGTTTTCTTTATAAAAGGCCTACATCACTCATTTTTGTTATATGTTTGCTTCCTTGTAGGCATTTGTGTTTGAAACGTGTGCAAAATAAGAGAGTGGGGAATGAAGAAAACCCTGGGCAAGGGTATATTTTAAGGGGTGGGTGCTTTGAAATAAGGTCCAAGAAAGGAGCCTGTGCTGAGTTGAATAGTTTCCTGTCAAAATTCATGCTCCCTGGGAACCCATGAATGTGACCATATCTGGAAATAAGCTCTTTGTAGATGTAATCAAGTTAAGATGAGGTAATACTGAGTTAGAGTGGACCCTAAATTCAATATGACTAAAATCCATGTAAGAGGACACATACACACAAACACATGCACACACACACATGCACACACAAAACACTATGTGACGACAGAGGCAGGGATCGGGGAGATGCATCTACAAGCCAAGGAGCACCAAGGATTTCCAGCAGCCACTAGAAGTTAGGCAGAGGCAAGGAAGGATCCTCCTTAGAGACTTCGGAGAGGGTATGGCCCTGCTGACACCTTGATTTTGGACTTACGGACTCCAGAACTGTGGGAGAAGAAATTTCTTTTGTTTTAAGACACCTATTTTGTGGTACTTTGTGACAGCAGCCCTAGGAAACTAATAAGGGTAAGATGAAGAAAAGAGGAGATCAACAGAAAAGCCAGTTCAAGGAAAAGTGTGTCATTATTATGATCAAATGCTGAAAAGTGGTCAAATAAAATAGACTGAGATTGGTAGAAGTGACAAGTAGGAGTTTAGTGATGACGCTGGGAGGATCCCTTTCAAGTGAGTGATGGGAGTGAGTGGAAGCCAGAGGGAAGTGGGCAGAGGAATGAATTCAAAAGATGGTGACAGCAAGTAGATTCAAGAAGCTTCTCTTGGAAGGAGATGAGAGCGACAGGATAATTGAGGCACGTAGAACTTAAGGAGCAAAGATAACTTTTTAAAAAAGATAAGTACTTTGCATATCTGTAGTGACTAATTGATGAATGTGCCTACAGATCCACTCAGCACCCTTACCCAGCTGCTCTATCAGGAAGTCGACATGTATGAATCACATTATGAGCGCTCGTGCATTCTGACTGCTGGTTAGTTTGGGTAGATGGGAGGCACCAGCAGAAATGGAAGCATTGTCCAAAAGTGAGATCAAGGTACTTATTGCCCAGCCTTCCTCCCTGCTGGTGTCATGGGTTAGCAGTGGCTAAGTCCTCCACAGCTTTTGTCTGGTGATACTCTCCCACAGCAGTGGTTCTCTCCCCACCTACTGGTAACTGCTCCTTCCTCTTCCCCCTTCAGGCCTGTGGGTGGGAACCAGAGGACATCACTTTCTTTTGTTGGTTTCCCTTTACCCTTCCCCTATTCTCATATGCAATCCTTTTCTTATGTGTTTCAGTTACTCCATTTGAATGTTCACCTATTGGAAAGAAGCCCATGAAAAAGGCAGTACATAAGGATTGAGACAATAATTGATATATGTAGATAAATCCAGAGAAGTTGAGAAAACATGATTTTTGGAATCTCTTTCTACTTATAGTCAATCCTTCACACAGGCACCAGAGTGATCCCTTTAATAACATTGATTCTCTACCCTGAGCTTACAGGGACTTCCCATGTTAGTCAGAGTGAATCTGCAGCTTTTCCCATGACATCCAAGGCTTATATGATCTGGTCCCCAACTAACTCCCTGACCTCGTTTTTTTTTACACTCCATCTTGCTCACTCTACAGTAGCCTTCTACTCTCCCTCTTATTTTCTCAACTGGCTTCCTTGTTCTTCCTCGAGCAAGACATGCATATTCCCTCCTCATAACCTCTGCATTTACTGACCCTCTGCCTAGAATGCTCTCCTGCAGACATCAAAGTGGATTACTTCCTCACTTGATTCTAGCCATTGCTTGATGTTACCTATCAGAGACAATTGTAACGCCTGCACTCTCTAAAATAGCAATATATATCTCCAAGCATCACGTCTGCAGAGTCCAGATGAAGATTCACAATATTAAAAAATCCCCAGATTCTCTTATCCTCAAAATGAGTATTGTCTCATTTTTATCCTTCAAAACATACAAGGCGTGGTGGCCACGAAAATGCCTCTCTAGGATCTCTAACTGGGGAGAATATAATTCCTGTATGGCCCTAGCTGCTGTGCTCTGAAATTCAACAACACATTCATGACAACACAGCACTTTCTGGGGGCTGCTCCCAGCCAGTGACTGAGTGCAGCAGGAATACTAAGGCAGGCCCAGTCTTGTGGGATGTGGGACTTGTCTGATGGACAACTTTGCTTTGAGGACTCCCCATTGACATTGCTGAATTATTTTAGAAGTGCACCCTAGTCTAAGATTCTTCTTTCCGAACTTCATTCCTTCTCTGTCTTTTATAAGAACCAGGCTTACATTTAGTCTTTTGGCTCTTCCAAGCTCCCCTAGCTTCCTCCTCACTTTCCCTCATAGGCACTCATCCTTGTCAATCTTTTCCACATTCAACTCCGCCTCCCTGTCTGCTGCTTGCAGAAACTGGAATAACACATAAAGGAACTTTCTCCCCAGGGCACAAGGCACACAGCATTGCCTCTTGCTCAGGTCTTTGCTTTCCTAGAAAGCATTTTGATGACAAATCCCAAGGTATTTACAAATTCACTCTCCAAATCAATAACTTCCAAAGAGGAGTTTCCTCTCATATTTTCCATTAGTGTCATTATTCTATTTTCTGACCCTTCACACTTGTCATATTTCCCTCCTTTCCATTCTAGTTCTCTCCACTGCCAGAGAAAGCAAAGACCTCCGCCAGTTTTAAGCCATGAAACTTGGCCTACAGGTCTCCTTTTCTGAAGGGAATGCAACACATCACCAGCAGATGATGGTGAACTATGTACATAGGAAGCAGGCTTACTGTTTAGAGTATATATGCGTGTGCATGCATGCAAGCACATGTGTATAAATGGGCTTTGTTGGCATCCTAGAAATGGCAACGATGAAGAGAAATTTGGTTCGATGTGGTTGAGGTGTCAGGTTCCTTCTACTCCATGCTCTGCTAACAAACAGCACATGACCCCTGATAATTCCCAGTTTGGAGTTTTCTTTCCTTTCTCCTGCTTCTGGGGTCCTTTCTTGTGTCCTTCTCAGGGGTCTCACTTTAAAATTTTTCTTCCTTCCTTCTCACATCCTGCATCTGTTACCTCTCAAATGGGTTCTTTGCTTGGGAATTTCATCCATATTATTCTGTGAAGTTATCTATTCTCATGGCTATGCAATATTTCATTGTGTGAATAGGTGACAGGAAAGGAGGGGGGCAGGGCACAACCCTTAAAGAATGACACAGCTGTTGAGAAAAACTGGATACGACAAAAACTGGTTAGAACTGATGAGGCCCAAGATGGCAGAAGATTTGATTCCCAGTAGACCTTGAGCCTCATTATGAGCTCACTGTGATACATTAGCATATGCTTAGTGACACACCCACAGGCACCATGACAGTTCTGAAGCTGACCATAAAAGGCCAAAGAATGGGCGGTGGCCCGATTCCTGGAAATCCCCACCCCTTCCCCAAAATAGTTGGAATAATCCTCCCACTATTTAGCCTATGAAATTACCCAGCCCATAAAAACTAACCACCTCCACAGCCCCGGGCTGCTGTCACCTTCTGAGATGGACTGCATTCTGCCTATGGAATGTGTATCTCTCTCAATAAACCTGCTTTCACTTTACTATGGCTCACTCTTGAATTCCTTCCTGCACGAAGCCAACAAATCTTACTTGCTGGCCTGTCCCAGGAACTTGCTCGAGACCTGGGACATGACCATCCTCTCTTGCCCCATTTTCCTGCAACAAATATACTAAAATTTAGGAATCAGTTCTACTTTTGATAGACATTAGCTTTATCTCCAGGTTTGGCTACCGTGAATAGTGCTTGTCTGAACATTTTTGTATGTGTCTTATGTTGGATTCTAACCAGGAGTTGAATTGCTGGGTTATATAGCTGTTTTTTTAAGGCTATGCATTAAAATGCCTCCTGTAAACACTCCTAAAACATCTAATGAGTAATAGAAACTCAAATTCACTCAAGTAAAAAGGATTTTATTGCAAGCTACACAAATTCCACAGAATTCAAAAAACTAGAAAATTACTAAAAGCAGACATATAAATTCATAAAGCACAGCATTTGTGTTTAAACCACACTACATATTTTAATAAATCCAGAAGCACTTAAAATTTTATAACCCAGAAGCATGCTTATGAGGAGGCCACTCAGTCATCAAGAGCAGATTAAATTGTCAGGGTCGTGTAATATATTTTAGGAAACTTTCTATTAAAAAATTAAAATATAATTTGAATCTTAATAAGAAAAATATTTAGCAATGTGGGAATATCTTCTACCCCAATCTTACTTTACTCGGGAGTCGAAGTAACTGCTATTTTTTTGAGAGGAAAAAAGCACACTTTTTGTATGGTGAGGAAAAATACAATGGGGAACACTTAAATTTACTTTCAGCATATTTCAAGTGAAGTATATTTTCATATACTTTAAATATACATTTTACAAGAACATACATACAGTAACCATTTAATAAATATATTATTGTATTTGTAAATTATGCAATTATCTTACATATAATATACATATAATGAAGTACAAGTAGAAGGACTTTCATTAAAATGTGTTGATTAAATATCTACACAGTGCATACGATATGCGTTACGTAAATGTTATATTCATCTACCTACATTATTAAAAATTCTATTGGCCACACAGTTCCTCACAGGTGATTAATTTGTGCTGGAATCTTTATGCTGATTTCCACAGTGATATCCTACCTACATCATAAGGGAAGTAATTACTGTTTTCTGTAGGTGCTTATATAGGTGACCTTGTGCTTTGTTATTCAGCCTTCACTGAAATATGTCATGAAGTGCAAGAGAGAACGGGACTATTATATTATTAGATAAGCATACCTGTCCCCTGGCTAGTTCAAAAGGACATTGTAAGAATTAATGAGATTATATCATTGAAGTACCTTTAAATACTGGAAAAATTCAAACGATGTAATGGTTATGACTTTAAAATAATCACCAAAGGTATATTTTGGGAGTTTGATTGTATTCCATTCAAAAATTATTAAGTCAATAAATTAGCTTTATAATGTCATTTTTACTAAATTCAAAGGGTAGAGTCTTGGATTAATTTAACTTTTGTGAGAGACACCTTTTCTATGCAGCAAGATTCTTTCAGTGGGAAGTCTGAAAACCCAGCCCAAAGGGGCTTACCTATTATAGAGAATTGATTGGCTCAAGTAATTGAAAAGGCTGGGGGTGGTATAACTTCAGGTCTGGCTGGGTGCCAGAGGATGGAGCAATGAAATGGCCACACTCGTCTGTCTCTTCTCAGTCCTGTTTCCTCCTAGGTTATTGCCATTTTCAGGCAAGTTCTCCTATGTAAGAGCAAACTGGGTCAATAGTAGCTTCAGAGGTTTTTTAACCCATGTGGAAACCCCAGAGGAAACAACAGCTTATCTTTCCCAACAGTTTTATGAACATCCCCAGACTGCTGTGGCCCACAGTGGTGATGCATTCCCCACTGTGGTCAGTGTAATGTGACTCTGTTAGCCAGGGCTGGGCCACCAGTGGATCCAGGAGTCAATAGTTTCAGCATTGTCTGATCCATAGAGTGAATGGGAAAGGGCTCTCTGCCCAAAGGAAGAGCAGGTGCTGCTACCAGAGGATGAGACTAAAGGCAAAATCAGCAAAGGACCAAGTTTTCTTTCATCAGTGTGAAACGTATAAATCAGAAAGTCCAAAAAAAAAATTCTTCCACCAAACCCAGTTTGGTTTTTAACATTTCTTGAAGATTGATGAAAACATTTAACAGTCTGTGCCTAAATGTTCTGCCACTCTAAATTACCTCCTGTATTTAGCAAAACTACTTGTCAAAATCTCATTGACTCTGTATTTCAGATTCACTGCCATGTTCTTCCCCAGCAAGATCATAACTGTACATGTGTTAATCAGGATATTTGGGACCCATAATCGAACACAATGAATACATAAGACAAATCGGATGACCCTGTCATGTTCAAACTCCTATTAATTAGGAAGCTGTGAGGTTTCAGAGAGCAAGTGACTTGTTAAAACTCCAATAGTTAGAGGAAAACTAGAAGACTAATCAACTTGATTTTATCTGTAGAAGAGATTCTCCACAAATAAATAATTAAAAAGGAATTTAGAGCTTCAAGGGGAAAATTCAAGATCTTATAGAATAGTAGAAAAAAGTAACAAGGGCAAAGGAAGTCAAATTACAACAGGTGTACTTGTTGGTGGGCCATTTGAATTTTGCTGGCAGGATAACCCCAGCAGGAGAGGTATTTTCACATTGTTTAGCAGAGGCCACAGCAGGGATAAGGAGTTCTAATCACTTTATTAGAATTGCAAAGTCATCAAAGGAGGCATGGGCATGTGAGAGTTATTTGTAGAAATATTCAGTAAAATGCTTTTGTGACCACAAGAAATAATGGAAAGTAGATGTTGTTCGTGGACACATTAAGAGAAAAAAATTGATTTATCTTGGCTGAATAGATGAACTCATGAAATTCTCTTTGGTGAAGGAAAATAATTGTTCTGAAAATTAGGTCTTATGCTGGCAGCTTTAGTGCACAATCTTGGACCATCTACTCCAATTAAGTTCTTATGCCTCTTTGGTAATGGCGATTAAAATATTAATCTACTTATAATGTTGATTGTGACATATAAACTTGAATAGAGTTTTACAAAATCACTTCTGAT
Source organism: Eschrichtius robustus (assembly GCF_028021215.1). Taxonomy (NCBI): domain Eukaryota; kingdom Metazoa; phylum Chordata; class Mammalia; order Artiodactyla; family Eschrichtiidae; genus Eschrichtius; species Eschrichtius robustus. The sequence goes on along the minus strand of NC_090829.1, from coordinate 54,061,153 downwards.
AGGGGAGTTTTGAACTACTGTATTTGGGATTCTGCTTTTCCTACCAATAATTTCTTCATGAATTTTTTTTAACCTAGACACAAGAGATCTTGGTGATTTTATAAACCTAACTTTGATACGTAAAATCTGCTGGTTCATTACACCAATCTCATTTATAGGTGAGGTTCAAGGAAGTCAAAGTGTGCATAGCAGTGGCTAGGTTCAGTTAGGCACCTATCACCACAGGCCAGGTCACTTTTCTGCAGTTGGGTATGGATTAGTTTTCTATTGCTGTGAAACAAATAATCATACATGTAACAACTTAACATCCATTTGTTACCCCACAGTTTTTTAGGTCAGAAGTTCAGACGTAGAATGACTGAGTTCTCTGTTCAGGGTCTTGCAAAGTTGAAACTGATGTGCTGGCCAGCTGTATTTTCACTTGGAGACTCTGGGAGAAAATTTGTTTCCATGTTCATTAAGCTTGTTGGCTGAATTCAGCTCCTTGTGGTTGTAAGACTGCAGTCCCTGTTTCTTTTCTGGCTGTCATGTGGGGCCTTCTCTTTGCTCCTAGAGACTGCCAGCATACCTTGCCACATGGCTCCTTTTAACTGCAAATCCAGCAATGGGGAATGCTGTCAAGCCTCTCTTATACACTGAATCACAAACTTCAGGAAGGGCCCAGTCTCTTTCAAGGGCTCACCTGATTAGGTCAGGCTCACCCAGGATAATCTCTCTTTCTTAAAATCAACTGCCCCATCTAATATAACCTAATAATGGGAGTAAAATCCATCATATTCACAGTGTCAGGGATTATACAGGCTACGTACCCCAGGGAGGGGGCATCTTGGGAATCATCTTGGAATTCTGCCTACCAGAATATCTTTCTTTGATCCAAATGTAGGTGGCTAACTCTATAATGGTCTATATTTCAAGCAAAGTATTTTCACTACAGTTTTCAACCTGTTTCTACTTATCTATCACTGCCCTCCCTCCCCACAGCTGTGAAAATTGCCAAACTATGACACAACGTTAGGCAGTGGTTTCCAAATTTAAGTATGCATGAATCTCCAGGAAAATATTAAATTTGCCGATTGCTGGCTACCAATCCTAAGAAATTCTGGCTCAGTAGGTCTCAGAGACAGCCCAGGAATACATATTTTAATAGTGATTCTGATGTATCCATTCAGCAGAACAAAATTCATGAAACACTATGGCTTCAGCATCTGTGCAGTGATCTTGGCAGTCTGGCCACACATGCTCCTCATAGCCTGGCATACATAGCATCGTTCAAACTTGAAAACTGGAATTTCTGAAAATATTTGAGGACTAAATTTGAGATCCTCCCTATCTAGTCCTGAAAATGACAAATTACTTTAATGTAAAGCAACTTTGGATGAGAAACATAAAACAAAAACTATACATATATAATATAAATATGTATATATATATGTAACAGAGGAATTACTTTTTTTAAAGAATTTTAATGCTGTTTCTCTAAGTGTCATTATTAAAAATGTTATCTTTAAAAAAATGAAAAAAATGTTATCTTTTTTGTCTGTGCTATGTCTTGTTAGATTTACATTAGGCAATGTAAGCCATTCTTCATTGAGATTAAGTGTCATGAATATTGACTGCATTTTGCTTTTATTCATACATAATGATGATCATGGAACAAAACAAGAAAAAAGTGTTGTAGACTCTGCACTCATGCTGAAATAGACATTGTATTTTGGGATCATCAGTTAAAGCCTAAATACAGAGGCAAAGTCTTGATTTATGGATAGAAATGAGAAATGAAAAATAAAAAATAGCACCATAAGAAGAAACACATTCAAAAAGAATGCTTCTTTTGGACAATTTTTTAGAGTTACACTGAATATAGGATTGTTTCATCTTTTCTTAACTCTAGTGACTTAAGTTTTATTCATATTTTATTTTCAAGACCTTTCACCCCATCATTAAATTAAACCTTGTTTGTCACTGGAAATTATTAAACTCTTTAAACAAGAAATGTGTGCATTTCAACTAAGACATTTGCAATCAGGCATGCAGTAACTTTCCCTCATGATTATGCCACTTTTTGAAAAACAAGGTAGTAGATACAAATTCAGATACTCTCTTTAAGAATTGCAATCCATATAAAATACTTACTTTGTTTTACCTGATAAAATGCAAATAAAATTTTTCAATTACCATTAGTACCAATGATTGTGGTAATAAATAAATATGAATATCCAGCTTCACTTTTACTTACCCATTCATAGAAACGAGCATAAGATTAAATTATCAAATTTTCATGCCTGCTAATTCTACTATTAGATAAAAATCTTGGTTTTTTAATAGCAGAGTTCCATTCAATATCTAAACATTGTATATGATATTGTTACTGAAATTTATTAATTTCAAAATATATGTGATAATATATGGTGACTACCAAAGTGAATTCTAGAACATATTAATTTGGCTAGTATGATTGAAAATGTAGCATATATCAGGGTGTTTATTTTTTTACCATTGCATTTCCATATGAATTTTTTCCCAGGAAAAAGTTTTTTCCCTTTTTTTCTAAATTTTTATTTATTTATTTATTTATTTATGGCTGTGTTGGGTCTTCGTTTCTGTGCGAGGGCTTTCTCTAGTTGCGGCGAGCGGGGGCCACTCTTCATCGCGGTGCGCGGACCTCTCACTATCGCGGCCTCTCTTGTCGCGGAGCACAGGCTCCAGACGCGCAGGCTCAGCGGTTGTGGCGCACAGGCCTAGTTGCTCCGTGGCATGTGGGATCTTCCCAGACCAGGGCTCGAACCCGTGTCCCCTGCATTGGCAGGCAGATTCTCAACCACTGCGCCACCAGGGAAGCCCCCTGTTTCTTTTTTTAATTTACATTTTCCCAAGTCAATCCTCAGTGAATTGAAAGGCAGATTTTTTTCCTCGAGTTCAGATCATTCTTCAAAATCTCCCTTAGGCACATGTCCCTTTCTTTTCTATACACTTCCCTCTTTTTCTTCTTGGTTTAAGTTCCTAGGGTCTTGAATTTTCACTAAGTTGCTGGAATGTAAAGGTGGTAATTTAAAAAATTTCCATAATCTTCCTTACCTTTCTCATCACCCTTATCACCTGAAGACGAGGCATATGAACTTCCTCCTCCTTTATTGAGTAAAACCTAAACTCTCATACATAGACTCCCTCTGATTTCTTCTTCTCTGCAACTCAAAGTATATTCATATAGCATGTCCTGCTTGCTTGACAGAAGAAATGACTTGTCATATTAATGCTAATCCCTTTGACTATGGTCCAGATTCCAAATGATCATGTCTCTTCTGAGAACTGTTCAATCTCTTGCTTTTGGATCTTCAATTTGACCACTAACTTTTTCTCTTTAGTTGTGTAGGGGAGGGAAAATAATTTTCCCTCTACCCTATTAGGTTCTTGGCTGAGACCCCCATGTAATAAAAAACAGATTAACAGGAGAAAAAAAACAAACAAACAATTTTAACTCCTGGTACGGCCCCCTTTCTAATGTAAATTTCCCTTACAAAAGGGAAACTTCTACTGTTTTCAGAGCTTCTTTTGTGTCTGCACTTTTTCAAAATAGTCAGCTCAAAATAATCCTTATGCCAAAGGAGCATATTTTGGAGTGGCACATTCTGCTACCCCTCAGCTTATAAACATACTCAAATCTCTATTAATCAATTTTCCCACAAAGAACCAAGATTACCTCTGTAGACCACCAAGTTTTCTTAAAAGGGTAGTCTACATGTACTCTCTCCATTTCTGATCTTTAACCAACAATCTCTTACAGTCTGGCTTTTCCTCTCATGAACTCCCACTTTCCTTCTGAAACATTTATCTTCTGGTCTTTTCTCTTTCTATTCAGTCTCTGCTCATTTTGATATTGATGACTCCATCCTTTTGGAAACATTCATATAGATTAATATCACTTGGATGATATTCCAGCATTTTTCTTTTTCTATTATTTTATATCCATCTCTATCGCTATTCTAACTTAGTCTTCTTTGTTTCCTCTTACAATGTATAACTATAAATATCAGTGTTCTAGTTTTTGTCTCTGGCTGTTGCCTTTTATTCTATTCTCTTTCTCTTGGTGATGGTCATATATGACGATAACCAGAAAAATCACTTCCTAATCAGATTTCTCTTAGCCTAACCTCTCTCTTGAATTTCAGAATAACCCTTTCAATTGTTTTGTTGAATATTTCACAAGGATGTCCTGCCTGAATCAGAATTTCAACTTGTCCAGAACTGCCACTCTCATCACAGCAGTCACGTTTCCAGAATGGTGCTCCTTCCTCTTCATCTTTATGTCCCTAGTACTTGGGAAGGATTCAACATATGCTGAATGAGTTGCTCCCTCTCTATCAATGGTCTTTCTATTTTACTTGTCACTTAGGTTAAGACCATAGAATTTTCTGCAAATTCTTCCTTTTCTTGACCATCAATATCAAGAAGGTCCTGTCAACTCAATCTTTCCAATATCTCTTGCTGTCATAGTCTTTTTTTCTATTTCTTTTGCCTTCAATTGCTAAGATGGGAGTCACCAGAGGGTAGGAATGTTAGACTGTTTTGTTCACAATTTTAACCTAACCACCTAGAAGAGTACTTGGTATATAGTCACTGTTCAATAAATATTTGTTGAGTTGGATTGAATCAAGGGCTCATTGTTTTTTTGTTGTTGTTTCTGTTTTTATCTGCTTTGTTTTTTGTTTTTGTTTTTGTTTTGCAGGGACTATTACAATAGACTTCCATCTGAACTCTCTGTAACCAGTTATTTCCTTAATCCATCATGCATGTCACAGTCACTTACAAACTACTCCTCCTCTGTCTTGGTATACAAATTCTTACTTCTCTGAAGTATATGCCACTCTAGCCCGACTCATAGCGATCATTTACCAAACTCCTGGTTATTCCCAAACATCTGTCCAAGATAGAGATACAGAAAACTCATTTTTCTTTTCCATTTCAACTTTTTCCATCACTGAGAGTACATCAGTATTTATGTATATGACCCTCTACATCAAATATCACAATTTCTAGCTCACTGTATCAACCTTCCAGAAACTATTGAATATCTTTTAGCTTGTTGAAAGTATACAGGACTTTGCTGAGGTACCTCTGTATCTTTTAGTTTGTCCAATGTATTTTAAGAAGGTTTCACCTAATATCAAAAAATAGCTTTCATAGCCTATATGAGCTTTCATAATCCTTTGGTTCCATGAAAACAAACTGAATACCCACAGAACTGTGTCTCTTTCTTTCTGATAAAGAACGGGATGGGGTCAGGAAGCTCATTTTTAATCAAATTACAAGTTATTAACTTAATATATTGAGAAGATTATATTCCATAAATGATACTGCCAGACATTGTAGAGGACTGTGTTCCTATGAATAGCTCTCTTAGGAAAAATAAATTATTTCCTGCATTTGAGTTGCCAATCCATTTATGTTAAACTTTAATCAGGTTAGCAAGACTTTATTTCTCATTTTACTCTTTGCATTATATTACTATAAAGTGATTGGCTTTGTGACTATATGATGCATGTTGATCTGGCTTTACGCTCTAGATCTATGTTTTGAAAGAAAAAATGTTATAAAATGAACATCGTGATCTAGAGTCATGTTTCTGTTTACATCTATTACATTTCATTCTCATAGGATTCCTTTGTCAATAAGCAGAATATGTTCCTTGAACTCTCCCTCATATTTTGATTATAATTTGCATGACTTTTGATGTCCCACGTGTTACAAAGCAACCCAGAGATAATTCCCTTTTTACATTATGTGAAATTACGAGTTATTATCACTAAACATCATTTAATAGTTTAAGGTATCACCTTGCTATTATCTGCAGTCTTGTGCAGAAAGTTTGGATTAGAAATGTTATGAATAGATAATGTTGCAAATCTAGTTCATGCAACATTAACGGGCATTTCCTGTATTACCACAGATGCAACAGTTTACATGTTTTAAATCTGACTTGATAGATTTAGAAACTACTAAGGTGAGTTATTTAACAACTGTTGTTTAAAAAATCACCAAAATTAAAATTAAGAAAGATAATAAAAAGAGTAAAGTTTTAATACAGTGGAAAACCTTAATGAAAAGGATAATTTTCTGGAAAAGTATAAATTGCCAAATTTGAATCAGGAATTTTTAAAAAAATATAATTAGAAAAATACAGGGAACTTGATAATATAATAAAATAATTATTCTAGCATATATTTGGAGTAAGATGGCTTGTTGGCCAATTATTTAAAACTTAAAAAGACGTATAATGCTTATACTACATAACGTATTACATGGTGTAGCAAAAAGGAGAAAACTATCCAAATTTAAAACTGGAAAAGTTTTTGAAACTGGAAAACCTTGATACCAAAACTTGACAAAAAAAAAACCAAAACAAACTCTAGGTCAGTATCATTTAGAAATATATATGTATAGATTATAAGCAAAATATTAGCATGTTGAATTCAACTCTGCATTAAAAATTATCATCTATCATGACCAAGTAGAGTTTATTCCAGGAAATATAGATGATTCAAGCTTAGGAAATCTATTAATATAATTTATCACTTCAAACTGTCAAGGGAGAACCGTCTTTTTTTAAAAATTTAATTCTATTTATTTTTTTATTTTTGGCTGTGTTTGGTCTTCGCTGCTGTGCTCAGGCTTTCTCTAGTTGCCGTGAGCGGGGGCTACTCTTCCTTGCAGTGTGTGGGCTTCTCATTGCGGTGGCTTCTCTTGTTGCAGAGCACAGGCTCTAGGCGTGCGGGCTTCAGTAGTTGTGGTGTGCGGGCTTCACTAGTTGTGGCCTGCGGGCTCTAGAGTGCAGGCTCAGTAGTTGTGGCGCACGGGTTTAGTTGCTCTGCGGCATGTGGGATCTTCTCAGACCAGGGCTCGAACTCGTGCCCCCTGCATTGACAGGGGGATTCCTAACCACTGCGCCACCAAGGAAGCCCTGGAGAACAGTCTTATGATCCTTCCCATTGAGTCCAAAAAGAGTTATTTCCTGAGAATATTTCTAAGGAAACTCAGAAAGAAAAATGCTTACTTAAAAATCATAATATCTACTTTGACCAAGAGCTCATGTCATGCTTAACGGTGAAACATTTAGAAAATTGCCTTTAAAAGTCATGAACAAGATAAGGATGGCTTCTGGTTGTCAGTTCCAAAGGAAATATAGCCAAGATCCCTAAGTCTTCTCATCTCTTCCAGTCATCAGTTGCTGATATAGTTGCTGCTGCCTACCCTTAGTTTTGACACATGAATGTGATAGCCAAACTGATACCTTTTCTTGTATGTTATGGCTTCAACCATGCTATCATGGAGGATGAATGAATCTGAAGGATCAAACTTTAGCTTCTTATATGGTGTACCTACTAGTGAGAAAGGAGTCAGGCAAGCAGGAAGTCCCATGGGTCTTAATATTATTAAACCATCCACATTAGATAAAGAAGAGAAGAGAGATACACAGAGGGCAGAGAAAAAAACTCTGAGTCATCCTTCCTAATCCATTTCTGCTTATTTAACCTATCTTTTAGTATAGTCTAGGTTTTGCTGTTGTGACAAATTAACTCTGAAATCTTAGATACTCAAGTAATAAAAATTTGTTTCTTGTTTATGCTGCATTTTCAGTGAGGATTGATATGGGTATTGCTTCACTTAGTTACTCAGGGACCTAGGCTGATGATGGCTTCACCATCTTGTACCTGCATCATCTGGCACATGTGGTCTCCTTGGATGGCTTGGCCAAAGAAGATAAAGAATGGAGGTTGCTCACGGGCTTTTTATTGCCTCAGTCTAGAAGTGATTAGTGTCATTTCAATCACACTTCATTGCATAGAAAGTAGGACCCTTTAGAATAACAAGTGGGATATTTGTTGACCATTGCTGTCTACCACAAAGATTAAAACTAATCCTGCTTGGAACTTCCCTGGTGGTCCAGTGGTTAAGACTCTGCACTTCCACTGCAGGGGGCTCAGGTTTGATCCCTGGTTGGGGAACTAAGATCCCACATTCCCCACGGTGTGGCCGAAAAACAAACAAACAAACAAAAAAGCTAGTCCTCCTTGGTGGCCCTCCGGCTCTAATCAGTATACAAATGAGATTGCACTGGCTGGGATGGAAAAAAGTTAAAAAAAAAAAGAGGAGTATTTATTAGTTCAATTATTCCTTACTGTAAGTAACTGTGACCTCCCAGGTTTTACTAATAAATTGATTTGAAATGTAAATACCAAATATATTCTGTAATTGTTAGCTTGACCAGCACACTCTGCTTATAAACAAGCCATAGGAGATGCCAGCATTATCAGAAAGTTGAGGTGAGCCTAGATTCAGAAACAGGAATACAGTTATATGATTTTAATTATAGTAATAGTAACAATATCACAACAACAGATACTACTTGTATTAATCTTCTATAGTCGCATAACAAATTGACACAAACTTAGTGACTCAAAACAACACACATCTATTCTTCCTATTTCCACGAGTCAGGAGTCTGATTATGGTTTAACTGGGTCAACTGGTCAGGATGTCACTATGGTGAAATTAAGATATCAGCCAGGGCTATAGTCTCATCTGAGGTCTGAGGTCCTCTTCCAATCTCACTGACTATTGGTAGAATTTATTTCCGTGTAGCTCTGTTAGGTCCCCATTTTCTTGCTGGTTTTCAGCCTAGGACCACTGTCAGCAACTAGAGCTTGCCCTCAGGTTCTTGCCTATGGCCACCTCCTCTCATAAAATGGCAGTTTGCTTAGTCTTTGAAACCAGCAAGAGAATCCTCCTAATTTTAAAGGACTCACCTGATTGTGCCTGGCCTATTGAGGATAATCTCCATTTTGGTTAACTTATAGTCGACTGATTAGGAATCTTAATCATGGAAGTGATTACTTCATCATATTCACTGGTTCCTGCCACATTCAAGGGGAGGTGGTTATACAGGGTGTACATGAGAGAAGGGAATCTTTGGGTGCATCTTCTTATTCAGTCTACTACACTCATAATATTTATTAAGTATATACTTGTGCCAGGCATCATGATAAGCATTTTACATAATTTCATCTCACAAAACCCTATGAAGTAGGTATTATTAGTCTTATTTTATAGATAAAAAATTGGAATGTCCCAGAATAACCTGCTCAAATTATCACAAGCAGCAACTGCTGGGACAGAATTTGAACCTTGGTTTGAAGGATGCAAAGTCAGTCTGCTTCACCTCTATACTACATTGTGTTTCCTTTTATTGCCACCTACTTAATAGAACAACTGTTGGGTGTGCCTAGCACTACTGCCCTGGACATCGCTTGTGTTGGTGTTGGGTGCTTTGTCTTTTCTCTATGCACCCTTTATGATCACAACCTCTTCTGATGGACATATTCTTTAAGGGTTTAGACTCAAGTGCTACTGACCCTAGAACCATTCTGTTTCCTTGGGAGGGCTTTGGTTATCTTTGACTTGATCCATCCATTTAAAAAATTAAAAAAAAATTTTTTTCTTTCTCTTTTGTTTATTGAGGTATAATTGATTAACAATATTATATAAATTTCAGGTGTGCAACATAGTGATTCACAATTTTTAAAGATTATAATCCATTTATAGTTATTTTAAAATATTGGCTATATTCCCTGTGCTGTACAATGTATCCTCATAGCTTATTTATTTTATACATAGTAGTGTGTACCTCCTAATTCCCTATCCCTATCATGACCCTCCCCACTTCCCTTTCCTTACTGGTAACCACTAGTTTGTTTTCTACATCTGTGAATCTGTTTCTTTTTTGTTATATTCATTAGTTTGCTTTATTTTTTAGATTCCACATATAAGTGATAAAATACAATACTTGCATTTCTCTATCTGGCTTATTTTACTAAGCGTAATACCCTCCAAATCCATCCATGTTGTTGCCAATGGCAAAATTTCATTCTTTTTTGTGGCTGAGTAATATTCCGTTGCATGTATATACTACATCTCTTTTATCCATTCATCTGTTGATGGACACTTAGGTTGCTTCCGTATCTTGTCTATTGTAGCTAATGCTGCTATGAACATTGGAGTGCATGTATCTTTTCGAATTAATGTTTTCGTTTTCTTCGGATATATACCTGGGGCTGGAAGTTATATCCATTTTTAATGTAACTTCCTGAAAGTCAGTTTATTTTATCGTGCTCCAGGTATTCACTACATATACAGAAGTTGTGGAAGGAGACGTGACGAAAAGCCTGAAGACTAGAGTCCATTTCAGAAAATTTCCAATTTTTCTTACAGGAAGAAATGTTACAGGTACTGGTCTCTGAGAAAGAAGGATGTCTTCTTAAGTAGAGTTGTTGTTTTTAATCCAAGTATATGGAAATCTTAGTTTCACAATTTATCTCTTTTGAGGATGTATCTTCTAAGTGTTATGGCGTTTACTTGTGGTAGTTTCTGAAGAACTGCACAAAATGCCTGACACAAGGTGAAACTCAGAACTTGAAACTCAGAACTCTCATCTCTATAGCGATCTGTGTGCTCCTCTGATTCACTTAATCACTAATTCTCTGATTTAGTATTCAGATGATGATTCTCAGTTTGAAATGGAGTACACATTTCAACTAGGACACATTTTTAAATAATTCTTTTTCTTTATTCCCCCTACCTTTTCCATGGGGTTACACATCCTAAGAAAGATTTTTGCTTACCTCTCACTCATCTCCATTCCCTCAAATCATTGTAATGAACCACCTTACTGGTAGAAGTAGATACTATCTTTTGGGTGTGCTGTTGATGAAAAATTGTTTGAGAATTATTGTCCTAGAAATTAAAATTATAATGGAGTCTGTTACTCAATTTTTGAATGGGAAATATAGTTGCAAAGAGAAACAATGCATAGATTAATAGCTGTTAAAGTTGTTACTATTTTTTCTAAGGCTGATTGTGTTCTCAAAAATCTGTGGGTATGGGGCTAGCATTGTTTGTTTTTGTTTGTTTGTTTTGGCATGCGGGGATCTTAGTTCTCTGATCAAGGATTGAACCTGTGCCCCCTGCTGTGGAACCACAGAGTCTTGACCACTGGACCACCAGGGAAGTCCCAGAGCTAGCACATTCTTATGTCACTAACTTCAGAAAACAGAAGGTTGATAAGAAAATCTTGGAGCTGAAGTCACAGAATTTTGGAGGTTGTGGCAGAGTATCCCAGCTGTGGCCACTGAAAGAGAAACCCAGACTCCAACCAGTGACCCTCTGAGAAGAATATGAAGATAATCAGGAGGGGAGTTTTTTACGTATAGTCAGCTAATAATAAAAAAAAAAATACAATAGGTGGTTTAGCAGGCTTGAACATTAGATAGGGTTTGAAGCTTTACATTTTATGGAATGGAGTAAATATTAGATAATTATATATTATTTGGATTAAGATGATATTACTTTGGGGCAAAGATGGGGTAGAGGGAAGTACTCTCTCTTTGGAGCCAGACTTTATGGATTCTATTCCCCTCTGGGTGAATTAACTGGAGCTAGTTACTTAACCTCTGTGTTTTCTAATCTATAAAATGAGAATAGTAGTAGCATCTACTAAATAGGGTTATGTGAGGATCAAATTGATTAATGTCTGTCAAAGTACTCAGCATACTGCCTGACACATAGTAATTAATTGATGTTAACTGTAAACATGGTGCCATTAATGTAGTAGGACAACAGAGCCAGTAATATTTTGAGAATTAGGAATAGTCTAGGGGTGACTGCTACATTTAGTGTATAAGGTGGGCTAAGGTCACTTGAAACATTTCAGTGGCTTCTAAGCAATATCAAACAGCATTGTTAAATGACTTTGAGGCTGGAGGAAAAAAAACTGGAAATAATTCTCATGAAGGTGCAGGAGGTGTTCAGGAATAATCCTAATAGGGAAAAACAACAGCCAGAAAAGACTGTAAATTTATAAATACACTGGGTTAACTTCAGGAAGAATACATGACTGGTAGTGTGGGTCACAAGATTTAACCTCTAAGGGGAGTTGAAGTGTTCCCACTCCTTCTGCCACGTTAGTGTTCTGGAAGAAGAATTTAGATATAAGACAAATATAAAGTGCAACCCTCAATCACATAAAAATTTAAGACAATGGCTTCAGGCTTAATTTGGTTGTGGGAGAGATATACATTACAAGTAAAGTTGAATCCATCTTGAACACTTTCAGAAGCAAGTTGAGTAAGAAACAAATGTATCAAATCTAGAAACAAATTAAATTGATTCATTTAATCTTTCTCTCACACCCCTCTGTGGGCTCTCTCCTAAATCTTTCTTGCACTATGCTCTTTGATTCCTTTCACTAGCATTTGTAGCATATGGTAGGCCTGGGAGAACATGAGAAGTCATGCAAGAATCTGGGTGTGTTCAGAGGAAAGAGTAGTGAGGGTCACACTTGCCTGTCTTTAAGCCTTGTATGTGAAGTATGGATGCTTACATCTGGTCCAGTTCTCGTGATCAGAGGAGACCTGATTGAAGTACCAATCCAAAGCACCAGTTGGAAGTAAAGAGCATGAAGGCGCTTTGGGGTATAATATATATACTACAAATGTGGGGTTAGTTAATGATGTGTGCTTTGAAGTGTTTGGGGTCCTGGTATTTTCCTCTTACATTTACATTACAAATACTCACTTGTATTAACATTGTCCTCAAATTTCTTTTTGATATGTAGAGATAATATAAGTTGATTCCTGAAAAACCCACATCTAATATCTCTCTGGTATAGAGGCTGCAAAGCTGAACACCTACCACAGGGGTAACCATGTAACCCGGTGATGGGTAAGCATAAGTCCCCAGGAGGGCTTTCTTTCATAATGAAAAGCAAAATCTCACCAAGAGAAAGCCCTTCACCCCTTCACTTTTCAGTCCTTTCCCTGCTGGGAACACAGAAGTAATGCCTCAAGGGGGGGCAGCCATCTAGAAATGGTGATGCAATAAAGACAAAAAACCAATCACAAAAAAGCAGAAAGACAGAAAAGGCAGCTGCTAGGTAGATGTGTCTTCTTCCCAACTTCTTTAGATAAACTTTTAGTTGACATATAACAGATATAGAAAAGTACAGAAGTCATAAGAACACAGCACACATCTGTGTAACCACTCCCTGAATCGAGATAGTATTAGCACCAGAGAGAGCCCTCTCATACCCTCTACCTGTTATTACCCCCTTCCACAAAGGTCATCACTATTGTCTATCATCGTTAAATAATTTTTCCTGTTTTGGAGCTTCATATAAATGGAATCACAAGATATATATACTTTTTTTGAAAATTTAATAACATTGTGGCCAGTTATTACAGTACGGAGAATACAGTACTCAGGAGCTCATGGAGCTTATATTTTAGTGGAAATAAACAGAAAATAAAAGAAGTAAAATATATGTTAGATGATGATAAAGCATTGCAGGGAGATAGAGTATGTTGCCGGGGGGCCCGGGAAGATTACAATTTTAAATCAAGTGGTCAGAAAAGGCTGCAGTGAGAAGGAGACATTTTAGCAAAGGCCTAGGGCATGGGCAGGCAGACCGAGATTTGGAGTCTGGATGTTTGCCAGAGTACTCTATTAGCAATAACATTTTCATGACACGTAATAGTACGAGCTTTTCTGTAGGGTAAGGGAACAGGCAACAGTGTTTCCTTCTTGTCTTCCTGAAAGCCTTTTCACCAGTCTTTCAGACTCTCATTTTTCAAGACCAAGTGATGGAATTCCACTTAGCAAAAAACGGGGAGGAAGCAATCCTGACAAGGTCGAAATTTACAACATGAAAAAGGAAGGCGGCAGAATTGGATTACTGACAAATGGAACAGGGGGCATGTGGCACTGAGCCCTTTGCCTTCCCTCCCTACTTATGGGGACCACGTTCTATGGATTGGTGAGTGTTTCTTTTCAACCATAAAAGGGCACTATGCAAACGGATGATGCTTTGCTCTCACTGGTCCCCAAGATGTCTATTCCAGCAGCCCCAGCTTCACCTCCAATCCAGGTCCATTTCAGTCCTCCTTTACACTGCTGTCAGAGGGTCCTTTCTAATATCTAAATGTGATCCAATCCTTCTCTCCTGAAACTCCTTTAGATAGAAAACTCTCATTAGGCTTTACAAGACCTGTCAAGGCTAATCTGTACCTAAGTTTCAAGTCTCCTCTGTCATACTTCTGCCACATGCCATCGAATTCTAGCCAGAGATTGCACCCTTTTGCCTTTCTGCATGCTGTTATATTTTCTTAGATGTCCTCTCTTCTTTCTCTTTCTCAACAATGTAGGGGAATATCTCTGCCATGGCTCCCTGGCAACCTTGCACATATCCACATAGATCATGCAGGCAAAAGCTTGAGCCACAGCTAATCTGAGTCATGGCAGAATGCCTTTTGTTCTTTCCAGGACTTGAAAGGATGAGAGGCTTGTGAGAAGAAGCTATGAGGTCATCTCTCACTTGCTTCCCTATTTCCCTGGGAGGCTGTTGGGAGACAGTTTCTCATCACCTCTGATGAAGTATGAAGCTTTCTGTCCTATCTCCTTCGGAGAACAGCTGTATAACACCACTTAGCCACAGTCTAGAATTGAGTCCTCAGCAGTAGGGTATCCCACAACTCATATAGCAGTCAACCAGCACCTTTTTGTTTTCCTGTCACCCTTTTTGGTGTGTAGGACAAAGACCCAGGGAACTGGTATTTTTAGCTATTCTTTCTTTCACTGTCAGTGTAAGTAATAAGCTTCCTGGATCTAACTGTGGCTCATTAAAGCTTTACTGACTGAGTCAGTCAGGGCTTACCCTTGACCCTTGCCTTGGCTCTGCCTGGTGTTTTGTGCTTAATAGATAATTCCTGACTCCTTCAATTCCCAACTCAGCCCTCTCCTCACTCTGAAGACTTTCTTGTCCCACAGAGGTTGCCTTAAATACCCCTCCCCCCACTTTTATTACATCCGTAAACACCTCTATCCTAACAATTAAGACATAATTTATCTACACCTGCACTGTCAACTATGGTAGCTATTAGCCAGATGTGACTATTAAGTACTTGAAATTTGGCTAATGGATTACAAATATTTAGTATGAACAAAAGTATAAAATTTTCTCGATACTTAAAAAATATTGATTACATGTCGAAATAATACTTTGGAACTGTAAAACTGAGTATATTATTAAAATTAATTTTACCCATTTTCTTTCTTTTTTTTTAATAGACTTTATTTTTTAGTAGTTTCAGGTTTACAGAAAAATTCCCCAGAAAGTACAGACAGTTTTTCATGCCTCCTCTACTCCCAGTTTCTCCTGTTATGAATATCTTGCATTAGTGTGGTACATTTGTAACATCAATGAACAAATATTGATGCATTATTATTAACTAAAGTCCACGGTTTACATTAGGGTTTACTCTTTGTGTTGTACAGTCTATGGTTTTGACGAATGCATAATGTCATGTGTCCATCATTACAGTATCACACAGAATAGTTTCTCTGCCATAAAAATCCCCTGTGTTGCATCTATTTATCCCTCCATTCCCCTCAACCCTTGGAAACCACTGATCTTTTTTACTGTCTCCTTAGTTTTGCCTTTTTCAGAATTTCATACAGTTGGAATCATACAGTATGTAGGCTTTTCAGACTGGCTTCTTTCACTTAACAATATGCATTAAAATTTCCTCCATGTCATTTTATGGCTTGATAGACAACTTCCTTTTACTTAGTAAGTCTAATTAAAGATTTGTCGATTTTGCTTACCTTTTCAAAAAATCAACTCAGTTTTATTGATTTTTTTCTATTGTTCTTCTATTCTCTATTTCATTTATTTCTGCCCTAGTTTTTATTGTTTCCCTCCTTCTGCTAACATGGGACTTAGTTTATTCTTCTTTTTCTAGTTCCTTGAGGTGTAAAGTTAGGTTTTTTATTTGAGATCTTTCTTCTTTTTAATGTAGATGTTTATTGCTATAAACTTCTCTTTTAATACTACTGGTGCTGCATCCCATAAGTTTTGGTATGTTGTGTTTTCATTTTTATTTGTCTCAAGATATTTTCTAATTCCTCTTTTGATTTCTTTTTTTAATCCATTGATTGTTCAAGGGTATGTTGTTTAATTTCCACCTATTCGTGATAGACTTTTAAATGAATATTTTAGTATATGGCTTTCATGATAATTGCTTTTTGAATTTGTATGCCTATGGGACATTTAGCAACTCCTCTCTGTAGCATCCTATGCCCATCTCTATAATATACATATCACATTCTATTGTAATAGTTGCTTATACAACTGCACACAGCAGCCTGGATTGGGAGTACATTGAAGGCACATTCTCATCTAGTCTTCACAGTGCCTAGCTCAGTGTTTTGGTGGCTTATGGGTGAAAATAAATGTTTGCTGAATCTGTGAATAAGTTAATGGATTTAAATATTAGTGGTGTCAGGTGTGTTCTAACATCACCAATCTATAAACATATGTGCCAGGAATAATTGCATGCCATAAATGTTGAATTCAGAAAGCCAGCACAATTTTACGAAGCATGAGGGTTTGAAAGGAGAGAGTGACATCCATGTCTTAACCCTAGGAAGCACAACAAGTAATCCGTGTTTGAAGGCATGAATAACACTTCATTACAAAAGTCAATTTCCGGGACTTCGCTGGTGATGCAGTGGTTAAGAATCTGCCTGCCAATGCAGATGACACGGGTTTGAGCCCTGGTCCGGGAAGATCCCACATACCGCGGGGCAACTAAGCCTGTGTGCCACAACTACTGAGCCCTTGTGCCCCAACTACTGAAGCCCGAGTGCTTAGAGCCTGTGCTCCGGCAACAAGAGAAGCCACCGCAATGAGAAACCCGCACACCACAACAAAGAGTAGCCCCCACTCACTGCAACTAGAGAAAGCCCGCACGCAGCAACAAAGACCCAAGGCAACCAAATATTAAAAAAAAAAAAGTCAATCTCCTACCATATCCCTGGAGCGGCTAACACAGGAATTGTCGGTTTTCAACCTATTTGCAACTGTTTTATTTTATTTTCCTCTTCAAGGGCAATATGGATTTTAGTAATTTTAGTGCTCTAGAGAAGCAACACATTTGAGCATAAGCCTCTGTTCAAATAAAGCGGGTAGCTGACCCTTTAATTCTCTGAATGTTATATTGTTTTTTTGTTGTTGTTTCTCTCAGTGAAATAAAAGACAGGAAAATTTTTAGAAAAAGTTTAGGAGCAGACAGTGAGCCAGAGGAAAACATAAAAAGAAAAAGTCTGGAGAATTCATATAAATCAATCTCTCACTGCATAACACTCAGCCTACAGCAACCAAAGCAGTTTTAAACTTGTAAAACCAATATGTGATATTATTTTTCAATTTGCTTCAGACAGATTTCAAAGATAATTTGCTTTAATGTTAATTTTTAAGGTTTTGCATATTTCATCTAGTATTTATATACTAATACAATCATAAATTTATTTATATGAAAGGGTTTTTCTGTCACCAGAAAAGACTTTTGTCTATACCTATATATTCTTTGCCTTACGTTTAATTTTTACTTGTCTAGATTTGGCAAGCCTTTATTCCTACTAATCACAAATAGAGATTCCCAGCTGTATTTAAGGAATTTAATTTTTTTTGACTCGGATGTAATTGACACATGCTGTCTTGGTGACAAGTCACTCCAATAATTCTCTCTTGAACCTGACGAGAATAATTGCATACTTAATAATGTAACAGAAGTTCGTGGGGGAAAACAATGGTTCCATAGAGTACCAGAACAAGAGCACCAAGTGTCCTAAGTAATTTAATTGGGAAACCTTATGGAAGGAAATGTGAGGTCATATTATGAAAGAATTTTTTTTTTTTGGTCCTTTATAAAGTTTCGCCCTTACAGTTTGCAAAATGCTTTCACATGTACTTTTTTTTTCAACTCCATATTATTATCCTCATGGGTCAGAAGTTCAGAGAAGTTAAGCAATGTCCCCAACATTTCTCATCTCAAAGATGTGGCAAATATGCCAGTTGAACTCATGTCATCCAAGAGCATATTTTACAGACAAACTGTTAGGAACATATCTGTTCAGTGTGTGTTTTATGAAACATGTCATTCAGCCTTGAGAAGAAAAGCAAAAGTACCCTATTTCCTAGAACAAACCAACCAATCCCTAACAACAACAAAGTACATCCATGCATACACAAATTTCACTGCCAGCACTAAAGTAATTGGTACATCAGTTTCCTCCAAATCTCTTAGGGCTTGTAACAGAGTAGTATTATAATGCTTCAGTTGATGTTGTCTGGAATCTCCTTGCAGTAGCATTCTGTAATGGCATAAGATCAACAATTTCTTTTCGGAATCCTTGTTAATCACTTTCAAAGTATCAGCTACTCACCACAATGTCACTTCTGAAAAGTAGTTGTTAATATTTATAGAGTTCTCGTATATGTTAGATTCTGAGCAGTGTACAAATGGCCTAAATCTCTGTTCCCTGGAGCAGTAGTTGCCAACATTACACCACCAAGGGCCCTTTTTGTAATTTGTCTTTCCATTGACGGTTCAGACAAATATTTTGTCTTCCAAGTAAACTGTTTACAATAATTTACTGTGGTCTTAGATTGGGAAAATAGAATTTTTCTCTAAGGATTTTTCAAATATTTAAGTTAGGATTCCCGTGGCTACTTCATGGATGTCTGGGTTCCAAGAATTCTAGATCTCTTGTGCCAAGGTTTGGTTCAGTTCATACAGTCAAGTGCACAGAGCAGGCAGCACCTTCATGAAGGGACTGGAGTGGTAACATCTACTCCTTTGCCTGGGCACAGTCCGTACCCTAAAATTCCCTCATTTTCCTTTGGTAAATTGAATCTAGGCTCCAGAAGCATCTTCTGTTTTACTCCAGAAGTAGCTCTGAATGAAAGAACACTGTACAGTGTTGGGAGTTAGAGGATAAAAAAAAAGTCCTGGGCGTAGATCTGGGGAAAATCGAGAGAAGTTGACTAAATGAGATGGGGCAGGATTTAGGAAGACCGAGGATGCTGTGGGAAGCTAGGAGAAGACTTGGGAGCAGTGACCAAGTTTGATGCTTGGGAGATGTTAAGTCGGTGAGTGGTAACTAAGTGGTTACCTGGGTCACTGAGTTTAGTCCATCTGTGCTAACACAGCATGTCTTCTTCTGTTTCATTTTAACAACGTTCCACTGCAGCTATACATGTAGCATTCTTTAGAAAACATTGATTTTGTTCTCTCTTGCTTTCATGTTTCTATATTGGGTTTGATACTGGTGGGATAAGACTTCCCTGATAGTGTCTGTGCTCAAGTTTGAGTGTTAAGAATTCTTATAATTCTACTGAACTGAATTTATGGATATTGATTATTAGCAAAGGTTAAAGCCTAGAATTAAATGGATTATATACATATTCAAATAGGATTTATTTTAGGTTAGGATATGATAAGAGTACTCCTTTTGGCCTCAAACAATCTATCTCCAGCTTGTAGTCACGTACAAGTCACTCCTGATATCTGAACTTTAAGCTCTCTTTTAGCCTGGACTGGGGAACACCTCGGGAGATTTCTAGAAGTTGTATTACCTCATGTTTAGGGAGTGAGCACCAAGTGTCCTTGGCAATTTGATTGGGAGACCTTATTTATTTATTTATTTATTTATTTATTTATTTATTTATTAACATCTTTATAGTAGCATAATTGCTTTACAATGGTGTGTTAGTTTCTGCTGTATCACAAAGTGAATCAACTATACGTATACATATATCCCCATATCCCCTCCCTCTTGCATCTCCCTCCCACCCTCCCTAACCCACCCCTCTAGGTGATCACAAAGCACCGACCTGATCTCCCTGTGCTATGCGGCTGCTTCCCACTAGCTATCTGTTTTACATGTGGTAGTATATATAAGTCCATGCCACTCTCTCACTTCGTCCCAGCTTACCCTTCCCACTCCCCATGTCCTCAAGTCCGTTCTCTACATCTGCGTCTTTATTCCTGTCCTGCCCCTAGGTTAGTCAGAATCTTTATTTTTTTTTATTCCATATATATGTGTTAGCATACGGTATTTGTTTTTCTCTTTCTGACTTACTTCACTCTGCATGACAGATTCTACATCCATCCACCTCACTACAAATAACTCAATTTCACTTCTTTTTATGGCTGAGTAATATTCCATTGTATATATGTGCCACATCTTCTTTATCCATTCATCTGTCGATGGACACTTAGGTTGCTTCCATGTCCTGGCTATTGTAAATAGTGCTGCAATGAATATTGTGGTACATGACTCTTTTTGAATTATGGTTTTCTCAGGGTATATGCCCAGTAGTGGGATTGCTGGGTCGTATGGTAGTTCTATTTTTAGTATTTTAAGGAACCTCCATACTGTTCTCCATAGTGGCTGTATCAATTTACATTCCCACCAACAGTGCAAGAGGGTTCCCTTTTCTCCACACACTCTCCAGCATTTATTGTTTGTAGATTTCTTGGTGGCCATTCTGAAATATTAGCCAAAAGTGGACTCCTCTAGATTTAACCAGATGTCAGAAATGTTGCTGCAGTTACATCTTTACTGAAGAAATAAAACCATGTACAAAAATGTGCGTGTTTACATACATACATGCATATACACATAATATTTCTCACTATATAATATTCTTTTTCTTTTCTTTCTTTTTTTTTGTTTTGGCCACACCATCCGGCTTGTGGGATCTCAGTTCCCCAACCAGGGATTGAACCTGGGTCTTGGCAGTGAAAGCCCAGAATCCTAACCACTAGGCCCCATTAGGCCTAATCCTTCCCCACTAGGGAACTCCCTCTATATAATATTATTATTTTTAAAATTAATTAATTAATTAAATTTTAATTTTTGGCTGCATTGGGTCTTCGTTGCTGTGTGCAGGCTTTCTCTCGTTGCAGCAAGTGGGGTCTACTCTTCTTGGCAGTGCGCTGGCTTCTCATTGTGGTGGCTTCTCTTGTTGTGGAGCATGGGCTCTCAGTGTGCAGACTTCAGTAGTGTGGCACATGGGCTCAGTAGTTGTGGTTCGTGGGCTCTAGAGCACAGGCTCAGAAGGTGTGGCGCATGGGCTTTGCTGCTCCACAGCATGCGGGATCTTCCTGGACCAGGGCTCGAACCCATGTCCCACTGTATTGGCAGGCAGATTTTTAATCACTGAACCACCAGAGAAGTCCCTATATAATATTCTTAAACGGTGGAATTTCCTCTTGAAAATTCTGGTTGGTTCCTGTTCCAGATTGGTCAGAACCATGGTTAGCAAACCAGATGTATAAATCACACTAGCTTGGGTAGTTGTTTCATTTAAACATTTAAGAAAAATTGTAAAATACAAAATACATTTAAAAAGGCATAAAACATAAATATATAGATAGTTGAATTATTGTATACACCAACATCTGTGTAGCGTCCTCTCAGTTCAAGTAAGAGAATGTTGTCAGCACCCCTGAACCCATGTGTCCCCTTTCCCAATGACAACTCTCTGTGTCCCCCTTAGAAGTAACCACAGATCCAGCTTCTATGGTAGTCACTTCTTTGTTTTATTTGATAATTTTCACACCAAAGATTGAACTCCTAAACAATAGAATTTAGTTTTGCTTGTTTATGAAAACAACATATTTTTGGCTAGAAATGATTTAGCATTTGCAGAAGCCGAGGTCATCATGATTCAGTACTGATTAAGCACAGCCAACATGCTCCACTGACAACATGAGAGGCAGTGTGTTCCCCCGAAGCAGCTTAGCTGTGTCTTCATTAACAAGAAGTTAATTGATTTTCAAGCAATATTTTCTACCATTTAAACTCTTTTCCTCTTGATTCCTTCTTTTTAATCTCCCTGCTTCTTTAAAAATGTCACTGGATGTAAAGGTTAAACATAGTTTCATAATAATGCTTTTTTCTTAAAAAAGTCATGAGCTATTTCTATATTCATGGCTGTAGACTGTTCCAACCTTGACTTTGATTAAGCTAATCAACTGCCATTTCTCTACACAGCAGTGCGACTGGCAGAAGCTGGGAGGTATTGATTAGTTCAATCTTGCTGATGTCTGTAAAGACTGTTGAGCCGTTTGAAAGAAAGTTGTGGCTTGGGCAACTCTCAGTACCATTCTGCCATCTCCTGTGTAGGCTAGTCTATTGATCTCATAAAACTTATAGATGTACTTCAAATTGTTTTACTTGTACAAACCAATCTAAGAAGAGTTTAGTCCTTTAAAAAGCAGCTGCTGGGCATAGAGAGGCTAAGAGTTCAATAACTCAGAGTATTTGGGGTTAGTAGAAAAAAAATGAAGTTATTTTTCTTCAGATCAAAAAAGACTAAAGGGACAAAGACTCCAACACACTAATAAATGAGACATGACCCTTTCCACTGATCCCAGATATTAAAGTTGCTTTTCCAAAGTAAGAGTTTTATTCTTCAAGAGAGACAGGGTCATGTGGGAAAGAAAAAGATCAGAAAATGAAAGGTGATGTCACATCAGGGTAGTTATAATTAATAAGTCTTTCTGTAAACACTATGAGAAATGTCGAGAAAGTAAAAAACATAGTTTTAAATGACTATTATAATCTAGAATGTTGTTTTCAAAAGAAAAAATACTTTCAAAGACAAATTTGCATGTGTTTAATCAGATATAGCTCAGCTGAAGTTAGATTAAATACCAGATGTACACTAAATGATTTCAGGGCATGTGGGATTAATCTTTTTTAGTTCATCATGTGAAAAAAGAGATAGGTCACCCTACGGCCAATGTCTGTTCCTTACTTTGGGAACATTATATAACAACATGTTAAAAGACTTTGTGGTATGGGAAATTTAAAATATATACAAAGTAAGATAATAATGACTCCATGTTTCCATCACCCAGCTTCAATAATGATCAACTCAGGATTAATTGTTCTCAACCTGGACACCACATCATTTCATTAGTAAATAATATTTTAACACTCATCTCCAAAGACATGGATGTTTATTGCCATTTTCATAGTTACCATTGATGTTTTATGTTTGTAAAATCCTTTCTCGCAAATAATTACTCTACTTTTTCTTCTCTCTCATAATAGTTCTCAAACGTTAGTGTGGGTGAGAATCATCAGGAAAGCATCTAGGATAGAGATCAAGAATGTGTATTTTAAACACACATTCTGGAAATTTTGATACTGTTGATCTGTGGAACACACTTCGAGAAACATGACTTTGGAAATTCATACTGGAGTTTCAAAGTAATTCAGTGAGGTTAAAAGTGAAGTATTTCATGTGAAGTCCACTTTTAAAGTTGTTTTCTCTGTGTTCATCGTAAGTATTAATATTTAGAACTCATCAATGTGCTATTTGCCATTTCCCCTTATGATAATTTTACATTTGTTCTCTGTTTAAATGACTTTTAAGTTTCATGTAAATGAGATCTATATGCTATACTCTTAAATAGATTGAGGTTTTATCCCGTCTTTTAGGAGGTACTTGTTTTAGAAAGCAGTCGTTTCTGATCCTGTCTACAATGTTTGCTATGGGGATTATTAAATATCTAACTTTATAAATTGCATAGCTGAAGCACTCTTCAGGAAAGATGAGATAAATTTGGGTTTCTATTAGAAAAAATAAATAGTAGCTCAATACAAAAAGGCATTCCTCTTATTGGTTAAAGCAAAATTAGAAAATCATTCTTCTGGTAGAGAAATGCTTGGGATGATCTACTTTGTCTTTCTGACTCAGCCCATGAAGAGAGAGGCAGACAAATAAAAGATGAATGGGGAGACTTAAAAGCCAAGCTAAAAACCTTTGGCCAAAGTTCTGGGAGTAGAAAGATCATTGTGAAGAAAAGCTAATGGTTGCTCTTTTATAAGTTGTAAGCAGCAGGGGTTCTCACTAGAAAGAGAAACAAAAGCTTTCCCTGTTCAAGAAAGTTAAATAGACATTGAAAAACATTCTCAGCAAGCATCATTATAAAGGATTTGGATCTCTATTGGCCAAAAAGGGAAGTCTGACAAGGAGAGATATGTGGTCACCAAAAATTACAAAAGGAAAATGAAAATCATCCTGCTTTTAGGATGAAGGTAAGTGTAGAATTTGCAAGAAGATGCAAAGACCATCTCACACCAGAGCCTGTGGCCGCTTAATGTCATTCTTATACAGTTACAAGTATGTTTGAGGTCCTCCTTGGTCCCCAGTTGTACAAGTCAGCTGGAAATTATTAGTGGATGTAAAAAGCAGATGTGGCACTGAAGGTCGAAGGAAAGCAGTGTAAATGGAACTTATAATTTCCATGGAAGAGAATATTATAGGCAGAGGAATGCAGGGAACTATATTCAAATTCTATGGTGTCAAGTAGATGTACCAGGTATGTGCTAGTAGGCAGTATAGGATTAAAAATTCTCTAATGATCAATGGATACGTTCCACTAGGTCATCAGTTTGATTTCTGAGTTGCGGATGTGTTAATGGAGACTGTGAGCTCCTTAAATAGTACTGTCAAAAGCTGGAAGACATTTGGAACAAACATACCCATTTTTTAGAATATATGTGCTTAAGTATTTGGTTGTAAAGTGTCATAATATGTGCAACATCCAGCCAAATACTTCAGTCGAAAGAGAGACAGGCATAAACAACTGTTGCAAAATGTTAACGATTGGTGAATCTCAGTGACAGGTACCATTCTTTAAATGCTTCTGGGGCTTCGAAAATTTTGAAAATGAAAGTTGCAGAGTAAAAGAAATAATACAAGCATATTTATAAATATGAAGGTAAATACCACATAAAACTAGTCAAAAGAGTTGAACTTGATTGTCTCTGAGAGAAAAACTTGATAATAGTGGCTGTCTGCTGTTTTTCATTATATGACTCAGTACTGTTTGAGTCTTTAAACACTATGAGTGCAACACTTTGACTAAAAACTAAACACTGGCTTTAAATGAAAAAAAGTCAAATAGGCGGACTAAGAGATCAGATTGCCAGATGCTTCACGGAATCAGAAAACCCATTGATAAATATGCTGGAGCAGTTTTATCTACCTGTATAAGGAAAAAAAAGTATACCATCTCAATGGAGAATGGAATGACTCCAGAAGAGGGTGATAGCCATATGCGGGAGAAAGTCAATGATGAAATACAGGGAGTTTGAGTGTCAGGAGAGGGGACAACATTCCCTATGGCCACTCAATTCAGTCTTTCTTAAGAGATAATACAAGATAATTTATTCATGAAGGATTACCCGAGCTAGGCTATTTCCCAAATCAAATGAAATCATTAGATGCTTTTACTGACATAGGTGACATAGGTCATCGTCTATACCTCAGCTTCATGGGCACATTGTAGGTGCCCTAGAAAATTAATTTACTAACTACTGGTTCTTGTTCAAGAGGTCAGAGATCATTTGTGGGTAGAGGAACACAGAGAGCTACTTCACATTTTATGATTGTAACGGAGAAAGAGCTCACCATTCTGGTTGTTTATGTTTTTATTTTGTTGTTACCTCTTGAACAAAAACACCAAGTGCCCTAAGAAGAGGGGGAATCCTGATGATATACTTATCTGTGTTCCAAAAGTTGTATCAATGTACTTTTAAATGGCCTCAGCCTTGATCTCTAAAAGGAAGTATCAGTCATAGGTGATAGCCAGGGTGGACACTGGACCATTGAGCAGCTTGGGTGGTGGGTGAGTGATAGGACTAAGTAGTTGATATGCTCCCGACATATGAATCAATGGGGACAATCATCAATTTCGACAAGAGGTTTAGGCTGACATGACCAAGGTTTGGACCATGATGCTGCTGGATAGTTCTGAACCTTGGTGCCAGTGAATCTGGGCTGCCAGTCTCCTGTCTCTGCTCTGTTATTCCATTCTTGTTCCTGGCTGAGGTGCCAGAACTGCAAAGCTTTGTGGACTTCTGATCTTGCCTCGTGTCAAAGCTGGTAAATGACCTTAGTGGCTGTCTCCTTAGAGATTGTCAGAAGCTGCAACTCAGTGCTGAGCTGCCTTGGAGGCCATGCAATCCTAACAACTTGGCTTAAAAATGGAGGAGAGATCCTGACCCACATCAGTCTTTGTGCAAATGAGAAATAAACCTTTATTATGTTAGATCATGACTAAAAATTCGGTATCTTTATTGTGACAGCTAAGGATGATTATCCTCATTAGATGCAATATGATTTGGAGAAAGAAGTGGAACATCTCCAGTTCCACAGTGAATCACTACAAGGCATCAAAGACTTCAGAGTTACTCCGGAGATAAGGGTGCTGAGTTCTACAGTGAGAGAGTAGATTCCAGATCTGTAATTAGGTCGTGGCTCCTGGCTGGCAGAATTGGGTGGGAGACTTCAGCAGCTGCCACAAGTCAGGCTCTGCAGCAAATCTCAGTTGCTGCTTGGGGAGAGAAAAATCAGTCACTGAAGGAGAGAGAGAGGATCATGAAAGTATTACTCCAGGGTATTCTGGTTGCGTGGATCCCAGACATCTTCCTGGAGACAGGATATAAAATACCTGCCTGATCTCCGGTCCTGGATGAGAAGGGGACTATGGCAGTCGTTTGGTGTTTGGTCTCAGATCCATTGCCTGCCTTCTCCTGATCTGTATCACAAGGGATTAACCCTGCTGGTTTTCATTTGGTTTGGCCAATGGAGGGAATTGGCAGAAAATTGGAAGGCAAAATCAAGAAGCCAGAGTTCTATCCTCGCTCTTGCACTCTGACTTGGGAGATGTTTAAGGTAACGGTTGTGCCTTTTCTTGTGGTACCAGCTTACCTTTCAGTTTACCCCATGGTGGTATTTGTTCCTATCAGGCATCCCTGAGTCCAGGGCTCTAGTAATTTCATATTCTTTTTTAAATCCCTGCAGCCTGAAGGGTGATAGTAGCTTTCTGCTGTTGCTAACGTCAAGGGTTCTCTCATCACCCATTTTGGTTGTGCATCTTTTCCAACACATTCGTAACTAGTTCCCTGTATTTAAGGTCCCTTTGAACTACATGTCAGGGGCTCTGTTTTGCTAATTGGACCAGGCTGACTTGGACTGTAGACCTTGCTGAGGTCCCAGGACCCAGAGTTGGATAAGGCACCAGAATGGAACTCTAGATATAGGGGGAAAGACAGAGGGTGATGCCATTGGATGTGTGGGGAGATTTGGAAAAGAGTCCTGGAAGAATGGGACACTGAGGGAGAAAGATGTCTTTTATGGGGTACCCACATTTGAGCTGTTAGGTAAGGAGTGTGCATTTTCTGTACCTTGTTAGCCGTGTTTTGAGTAGGTCTCTCAATTTTGAGTAGGCGTACTTGGGAAATCCTCAGAGTACCTAACTTTCCTCTTACTCGCTCATTAAAAGGATCTGAATCTGGGTTTCTCTCCTAATGAACAATCAGACTCCTGGTGTCCAGGGCAAAAACTAGACTTCAGTAATATAGAAAGTTGTCTTTGGAACAATCTAAGTTGGTTTTCTTAGGTCGACTTTCTCTTCCATCCAGTTGGTTTGCCTTTTGCAGATGGTAAAGTCCTTATGCAGACTCTGACCCTCTTCTTAGGAAAGGGATAGAATTATGCCAATGCTCAAAAAACTTGGACTCAGGTTCACAAATGTAATTATTGAAGTGAAAAATAGAGACTTTAATTAAGTGCCTGTGTGTGTTTGTAAAGAACCAACGATGTCATAATATCCTTTAAAAACCTCAAATATAGGTTCCCAGATTTTCTACTTATACGTTCACCATTCACACTGAAATGTGAGAGCAAAGAAAAGAAAGAGATGAACTTAAATGCCACGAACTTAAATTTGTTCTAAGCTTTTGGAGAGAAGATATAAATTGCTAAGGAGGAACTTTAAAGACAAACTGAAAAACACTCTATTTCATTGTAGCATGCTTCATTTCATGGGTTTTTAAACTTAACCACAGCGATATGTACTCATGGTGGCAGAGACGTTCCACAATTGTTTGCACAATTCCACTCAGGCAAACTGGGTCAGGCAAGGAGGCATGACTGAAATGACAAATCATCCGAGTTCTCTTTCAATTCTTCCTCCTCTCTAGCTAGTCATCTCTAACCTATTATGTAAGGCCACCTCAAACCCTGCTTCTTTTGTACAAATTTTCTTCTTTGGGAACCCTCTGCTTTTTCCTAACCTGTTTGGTTTTACTGTTGGTACCTGTAGTTAGCACATTACGCAGTAGAAAATTTTATTCCAATTTTTTTCCATTGTACCATGTAACACATTTTTTTTCTTCAGATATGACATCACTTAAATTGAAAAGAAAAACCATGGGAGCAGGCATGTTGAAAAGAACTCAAATAATACTAAATAGTTATAGTTAAAGTGGTAAGTCTTTCTATTTTTTCCTCTCCAGGACCATTTCCTTCCCAGATGTAACTACATCAACTCAACTTTTTCACATGTGTGCCTTCATGCTTCTGTGCCTTTGCAGTCGTTTTCTTCTCTGCCTGGAATGTGTTCTCACACTCTCTGCCCATCTTTCAAGACCCTTAAAAGCGACACGCTCTGTAGACTCTTCCTTGGTGTGCTCAGTCAGTGTTTTGTTCTCTGTACTCATTTCATTCTGCCCTGTTTTGCAACAAGCTCTTTACGTATCACCTTCACCATAGCATGATACTCTTTCCTTGAGGGAAGGAGCCTATTTTATTCATCTCTGTATCTCTTACAAAATCAAACCCAGCCACTCTTACTACATACTTAGGTCAATGAACTAAATGTATATGATATAGTACATCCATTATCTGTCTTATGAGGCTTTTTTTTTTTTTTAAACTTTGGGTTTTTATTTTTATTTATTTATTTATTTATTTATTTATTTATTTTTGGCTGTGTTGGGTCTTCGTTTCCGTGCGAGGGCTTTCTCTAGTTGCGGCAAGTGGGGGCCACTCCTCATCGCGGTGCGCGGGCCTCTCATTATCGCGGCCTCTCTTGTTGCGGAGCACAGGCTCCAGACGCGCAGGCTCAGTAATTGTGGCTCATGGGCCCAGTTGCTCCGCGGCCTGTGGGAATCTTCCCAGACCAGGGCTCGAACCCGTGTCCCCTGCATTGGCAGGCAGATTCTCAACCACTGCGCCACCAGGGAAGCCCTTTATGAGGCTTTGTCACAGCCAGACTGGCAGCATCTTTGGGACAAGTGTTGAGACTTTTTGCTTTGCTACTAAAATAAAAATGAAATTAGTTAAAATATTACAATCACATCTTTCTGTATGTTTTGCTTTTTTAAAGAGTTCTTTAATTTACAAAAATTCATTTGAATAGCATAACATCCTATATCAGTAGGCTGCGTTGGTGTAAAGAAAAAATAAAAGATCTTTTACATGGTCTTAGAGTCAGTCAGACCTGAGTTTGAATTCCTTCTCAGCTATCTGTAAGCTATGGGATCTTGGGATAATTCTTTAACCTCTCTAAGCCTCAGTTTTCTCATATTAAGGCTAAAAATTAGTCTTACAGAATTGTTGGGAGGAAAGAGTGACATGTGAGTATAAAGACATGTGATACACATTTGACACTGAACGTAAGTGAAGATTCCTCTCCCCATCACACTGTCTAGGAAGTAGAGCCTTAGATGGGCTAAAAGATTGTCCAAGGCCACATGGCTGGCAAAGGATTGCAAACAGTAACAAAACCAGGAGTGGAATCAAAGCGTATGTACATACCTGTTCCCTTGTGCTTTAACTCTGGGCTGAGACTGCACATTCCTGCAGGAAGCTGGAAATTACTCACCTTTGCTATCGTCCTGCTACCATGCAAACTCCATAACCTAAGATACCACTGCAGCCTGCTGCTTCCTGGTGTGATGAGAAATCTGAGGCTCTCAGAGGTTAAGAGACTCGTCCAAGATCAAACAGCTATTTAGGAGCCATGTCTACCTTGTTGCCCTAGCTCTTGCCTCGTGTTACTGAGACACTGTGGTTGAATCTGGATGGACCCTGGGTGGAGGAGAGAGCTGCAGCTGCAGGAACAGCAGCACTAAGCCTAGCTCCTGAACATCACACAGAGAGACAGCAACTTGGTATCTTTTGGCAAGCCTGACTCAGAACGCTATGATAAGAAGGAGGAGGAGGGTAATTAAGACGAGGAGAGTGAAGACTCAGAGGGCAATGAGGTCATCCAGGATATGGACGAGATGAATGATTACAGTGAGTAGCCTGATGATGGAGAGTCACTGAGGTGGATCTGGAAGACAACAAACAGGATGAGGGCCAGTGGATAATCGAGGTAGACAGGGCAGGGTAGCCCCCGGCAGATTCCACGCCAGCCAACCTGCTCTACACCCCATCCAGAACCAGCTGCTGGTTGTTGAGGAAAAACAAAAATGAAACACAGCAAGAAAGACTTCTGTTCACCTCTTCTACTCATGAGGAAATGTCACACTCAAGCCATCTCCGATTAAGAAAATGCAGATAATAAAATTGTAGGTAATTTATTAAATTACAGAGATTTATCTGTTTCTCATGAGTGAATATCTAGTTAACATAAGTTGGTTAAAATCATACATCCAGTAATTGAAATTATTACCCATGAAGTGGAACTAGGGAGAAATAGATATTGACCTGTAATGCATTCCACTTCATCCCAACACATTCTTTCTGCCAACTGTACTCTCTCTTCTTCCCATACCAAGATTTGTACAACTTCAGTTGGAAAAAAGCAAGAAGTGTGTTTAGTGAAAAAAAATAAGCCCTCATATGCATTCAACCACTATGCTTCAGTATAAGGAGCCTGGAAACCCTTTGGATGATTGGCTATTTATGATCTCATGGGAGGTGATCAGAGGTAAAAGAAATAAGAAATTTAGATGGGCTTGGAGCTCCTGTGATGTCATAGAAATGTTTGCTGGAAGGATTTTTGGAGATAAAATTCAGAGCAGTTTCTGAAATTTCTATGCTTTAGATCAGAGCTTCTCAAATTTGTGAGGTGGATATGAATTACCTGGGGATCTTGTGAAAATGCAGAATCTGATTCAGTAAGTCCTGGGAAGTCACTAGTTTTCCCTTCCCTTCTCTAACAGGATCCCATGTGTGCTGATGTAGCTGGTCCTCAGACAATACTTTGAGCAATAGGGCTCTAGACCATGTTGACCATTTCTGGGTTGCTGAAACACTGAGATCCCCTAAAATAATTGCTAATATTTGCATTTTGAAAATAGTGGTTTTATCTAGATTAATGATGGTGTAGAACCAAATCATGAGTCAAAAGTAAACTCCAGGACGAGCTTCAGTCATAGTGAAATCAGCTTTAGAACTTGTCTTAATCCATATGAAGATAAGCCTACATTGTTTCTCGTGTCTGTAAGTGTTGAATTATTCATATGAATGCTTCAGAGCAGCCTTCTGTAAATCAAATGGCGAGAATTGAATTGGGAATTGTAATGGTGAGAAATTTTGAGCTCCTAACCTGATTTACCTGGGCACTCTCTCAGTTATCTTTCTTTTGTTCTGACTTAATCATTCCTGGTGATTTAACAGCATCTAAATATAGCCCCAGAGACTCGTTCATTGCAGTATGTGATTTTTAAGCTCTGTGATTTTAAAGCCTGGGCAGGTGGATGTTAGAGTCAAAATTGAAATCTCAAGGTGTCATGTCAGAGACTTTCTAGAGAAGGTTTGCAGTTGGTTCATCCAAATGCTTTTACTTGGTTGACAAGCTTGGGCTAATATGACTCTCTCATAACAAGTTATTTGTGATAAAACACCTGATCCGACTCGTTTGACAGCAATATTTTATTATTCCTTTTAATGATAATACAATATTCTCCCCACTCCCCCTCTGGACAACTTGGATTATG
This sequence comes from Eschrichtius robustus, assembly GCF_028021215.1. NCBI lineage: Eukaryota > Metazoa > Chordata > Mammalia > Artiodactyla > Eschrichtiidae > Eschrichtius > Eschrichtius robustus. The sequence goes on along the minus strand of NC_090829.1, from coordinate 54,029,446 downwards.
TAAGGATTGAAATATTTTATATGGATGATAATCATTCACTTCTGTTGATTTCCTATTGATAAATAGATCCTGAATATTAGAGACTAGGAATTTGACCAAGAACCCTGATACACTGATTAGAGTAGTAAGAAACTGAGCACATTGCAAGTTACAAGCAAAGCTTTAAAAGTAAGTTGAGGGCTTCCCTGGTGGCGCAGTGGTTGAGAATCCGCCTGCCAATGCAGGGGACACGGGTTCGAGCCCTGGTCTGGGAAGATCCCACATGCCGCGGAGCAACTAAGCCCGTGAGCCACAACCTCTGAGCCTGAGCATTTGGAGCCTGTGCTCCGCAACAAGAGAGGCCGCGACAGTGAGAGGCCCGCGCACCGCGATGAAGAGTGGCCCCCGCTTGCCACAACTAGAGAAAGCCCTCGCACAGAAACGAAGACCCAACACAGCCAAAAAAATAAATAAATAAATAAATAAATAAATAAGTTGAAATAATTGTCAATATAATACGTGTTTTTATGATGATATAACAAAAAGGTTGGCCTTTGATAATGCGTTGTCTTAACTGCCTCACAAGGTTGCTGTGAGGATCAAATAGGAAAGTGTCTTTGAAAGTGATCTATAAAGTCTAAATAGTATTTCTGCCTTAATTCTCCCCTTCTACCATCTATTTTCCATAAGACCACCACAGGAGTCTTCTTAAAGCCTCACTTTGATGGCATCATTTCCCAGTCCAAATACTTCCAGATGCCCATTCCAACCTCCTTCTGATGAATTGGGTTTGGCTTCCCTTGGCATTTAAGAAACCTCATGCTACCTTTCTAGTCTTATCACCAGTTATTTTGCTGTTCTAACCTCATATTCCAAGGCTGTTGGGTTATATCTGATCTCCTCTGAGTTCCTGGACCAAATTTTCCACTGTCTCCTGGATATCTCCATCTGGTTGTTCCATAGTGATCCTAATTCCAAAGTCTCCAAAACTAAGATCATAACCTTTCCTTATATATTTCCTATTATCCATTTAGTTGCCTAAGCCATAAAATGGGGAGTTTTGGGAGGGGTTGTTTTGTTTCTGTTTTGTTTTTTTACCTACACCTCTCTCACAAGCTCACTGTCAATGAGCGAAAGTTTTCCTTTACCTGCCCTTCTCTCATAAGCACACCCTCTACCCACATCCATTAACTCTATCAGACATTTTTTTCAGGCCTAATATCCTGTGGTTCTTTTAGTGAACCAATATTTATGAATCACCTGCCATGTGTTGGCTACTGTATACATTTAACATTGTTGCTATAATATATTACTACAAATTTGGTGGCTTAAAACAACACATTATTTTACACTTCCAGAAGTTAGAAGTCCAACATGGATCTTACCGGGCTAAAATCAAGGTGTAGGCAGAACTGTGTTTCTTCAGGAGGCTCTAGGGAGGACTCCATTTCCTTGCCTTTTTCAGCTTCTAGAGGCTGCCTGCATTCCTTGGCTTGTGTCTCTTCCATCTTCAAAGCTACCGATGGTGTTGGTTCAACCTGTGCTTCTGTTGACACGTCTTCTCTGACTCTTGACTCTCCTGCCTCTGGCTTTCATTTATACGGACACTTGTGATTACATTGAGGTCACACCTGGATAATCTCTCCATTTCAAAATCCATAGCTTAGTCATGTCTGCAAAGTTACTTTTGCCATATTAGGTAACACGTGAACAGGTTCTGAGGATTAGGACACGGACGTCTTTGGTGGGGGCAGAGGTTCCGTCCACCACAGCTATCTTCCTAAGCAGTGTGAACACAAAAGTCAACAAGATGATGTAGTTCCTGCCCTCAAGGAGATGAAAAACAAAGCAGTTAGATGAGTGGGCAGCTACAATATTCTGTAATTACTGCTGTGGAATTATAATATAAACTCTAGAATTTCTTTGGGAATCAGGGAAGACTTTGGAATGAAGTGATATCTAAGACATGATTAAAATTCGATTTGAGGTTTTTGTTGCATCTTAGGAGGGAGAATAATGGCGCCAAAATAAGTTTGGTATAGCAATTTAGACTCTAATAACATCAATCTGATTCTCTCACTTTTACAGTGGTCATCAGACTGGCTTAACATAGATATTAGTTCTGCTGCAAAGATACAAATATGGGTACTGTATGTACATACTATATTTATACACATAATCTTTATGTATATGAAATATGCCATTTAACACATAATATAAGCTATAGAACCAATACATAAATGCAAGGCACTTTTCTATGGGCAAAGGGGAATAGCAAATCAGGCACAAATTCTGCTGTCCAGGAACTCACAATTCAGAAGGGATACAAGACATGGGCATACATATTTACAAAAATATGAGGCAGAAAGAGATGACTGCCATAAGAGAGATATAGATATAATATTGTGTGTATACAGGGCTGGAAGGGAGTACTTTCAAGTTAGAGGAAGCAGGGAAGACTTTGCAAATAATGTCTGATTTGAGCTGAAGTATTGAAGGATGGGTGGCTGGGCTTTGGTCACATTGGTGATGAGAGAAAACATTAAAAGGGTCATGTGCTCCACGTTGCTCTTAAGTAGAGGAGAGGAACGCTCCTGCCAGAGATCCTTGAGTCTTTGAAACATCAGTTGAAGAGATGTGAATTCTAATTACAATTTCACCTGTACCAAACAGAATTATTCACACATTTCTATTGCTCCCACCAAATCTTCAGAAGGATTTCTGCTGCAGTCTGGTAAGGAGAATGTATAGAAATAAGTCACATACTTCCGTGTTAGAAAAGGAAAGATTAAGAAATTCACAAGGGGGAAAAGTACTATTACTGAACATTTTCTAGAGGAAACACAGAAAAATTTGGAAAATTATTTTACAATAAATCATTTAGTACATATTAAGCACTGGCACTCTGGAAGACACTGTGATAGATGATATGGGGAATACAAGTATTTTAAGACATAGTCTCTATTTTCAATCCATCTATTTTGGGAGAAAAAACAGAGATTGAGTACATGATAAAGCCATGTATGATTCATGTTACATGGCTAGGAGATAAATCGGATCAATTCTAGTGGGTCTGATTTGGGAATGCTCATGAGAGAGAGAACACCTGAGTCTGACCTGGAAGAATAAGCAGGGTTACAATAGACCAAGGCATGGTCAGAGGGCTGGAGGGAGGGTAAATCTGTAGGGATGAAATTCAGGCAAACAGAGCTGCAGGTGAAAAAATCACAGAGGTAGAATAGTCAAGTCATTTTCAGGGACTTACATGTCATTTTCTTTCCCCAAATCTGAACTGAGCAGTAATCGTGGGGAGTACAACAGCAAAGAAGATGGTCCCTGACTGATGAATTTATAGCCTTGAGGAAGGTACAGAGGAAGACAATCAAGTAAAGTGTGATTTATGTTGTGGCAGAGACAAAACAGAGATCCCAGTTTTTGCCTAGTTTAGAAGTCACCAAGACCAGAGAGAGCTACCCAGAGGATGTGGTGCCATCTGAGCTGAGTCTTGAGAGATGACTTTGAGTTGGCCAAGCACAGAGCAGGAAGATGGAGGTGTCTGTGCAAAGACCCAGAGCAGAGAGACCAGGAGCACAATGCATTTGAAGAACTTCAGAAAGTTTCTTTGTGTTTGAAGTCTAGGCTTTTGGGGGAAGAACAGGAAGAAGCTTATTGATGGTAAGCAGCAGCTGGATCATACAGGATTTTGGAGACTATGTAGGAGGCTGTTTTAACTTCCAGATTAGAGTGATTGAGAATCAAAACTATAAAATGTCACTGGGGATTAATAAAGACATTACAGATGAGATACATGAAAGGAGATTCCTTAGAAACCTGTCTAACTGGGAGGGCACTAAAAGTGGGCTCTATGAATGTATTGCTATAGAGAACAATAAGGAAAACCTGCTCAGGAGTAAAGCTGAGGTGAGAAAGACTAGGTAGTGCATCCGAGGAGAAAGGGCAAAATAAGTTACAAATAGAAAAAGAAAGGTTGGGGGCCGTGGAGGGCAGGAGAAATGAGGGAGAAACTCAAGAAACTCAGGATTTGCAATGAGGTGTTCTTTTGCATAGAGGTGAGTGTAGACAAAACTATGTAGAAGGAAAAAAAAAACCCACCAGAAAAAAAGGTAGGTAGAAGGTAGCCTTTGCAATGGAGTCACCTTAGCTGGGTAAATGCAACTTGATGGATCTTTTTATCTAATGTACAGAAGAGTGGTTTGACAATTTGACCAAGATATTTAAGGCCCAATCCTCACAAGAAAAAAGCAATCTCATGAGTCTTAATTCACCTCTCCACTTTACTGTTTTTTTGGTCTACATAGCAAAGAAAGGACAAAATATTCCCTGATAGATGAGCATAGTTACCTCCGTGTCAAATGTATATAGAGCTATAGTTTTATGTTTCTTGGTTTTTGGTAAAAAGAACTTTCTGATTTAGGACAGGGAAAGAAAATGTAATTTAACATAGAATTTGAACTGTGGAAAATTCAAGGGGAAATTGACGAGATTGAATTCTATCAATGAATAATGTCTTGATCACTACTTCCTTCCTCTTAAGAATGATGATTTGTCTGCTTCAGCTCTAATTTTGGGGGGCCTCAGTCTTTTCCCATAGTTTTAGAGCCCTTGAAACAGACATATGTGCTTACTCTTCAAAGAACTTTTTTGGTTGCCAGAGGGAAAAATTACTTAAACTTCTCCCTCCTTAACACATCTTTTCACATCTTCTGGGCATCCCAGTTCTTTCCCCTTTCCCTTCCTCATCTAACTCCCCAAAAATGTTTTATTGTAAACTGTGCACACATTGCTAAGCTCTTTTATTTTGTCTCCCAAAACACTGTGTAGACTTTGTGTAGAACAGCAACCTGATGTAGACATAAGATATATGAATATTAAGTGTACTTAGATCATCAACTAAGGGGTTCCTTCTATATACAGTCTTACTCACACTGTACCCAATTAACCTTTTATCACTTTTTAAAACATACACAGCTTCATGGCATGAGCTCATTCATCTTTGCTAAAAGCCTTCGTGGAAATCTGAACAAAAGTAGTTCCCATTAGATATTCTCCAGTTCTAATGTGGATCCTTTCTTTTATCACTTCCTTTTAGTTTTTACTTCTTTTTTTTTTTTTTTTTTAAATAGCTAATAGCTGTTCTTAAGCTCTTTGGGGCTTCTTAGAGTAAAAAAGCATAGTAATAAGTCATATAGCGTTAGCAAAGTGTGGTCCCCAAGAATCAACCTCAAAAAAGATGGCCAGAGAATTAGAGATGCAATAGACATCTTGGGCAATGGATAAAGAAATTAAGCAAGCAATTAAATAAGATCTTTCTCAGTAGCAGGGGAAAAAGTGATTAGAGGACTATCTATTGCTGTACAATTTGGGAAGAAACTCAAGACCATCATGTAGGGTATCTTAAAGATGTCAAGACAACCACTCTTGTCTTTAAGATACCCTACTTGGGAGACATCCCATGCAATCCTGTGACAACATTTATCAAGCATATCGTTTAGGTCTGTAAATCCAGGTGCAGGTGAAGATGTACTTTTGTTGTTGCTCTTACCTGACTCCAACCTAGATCAAACTACTAACCTACCACAATTCATTTCTTACTACTGATTTTCTTCTGATTATATGGCCAGCAAATTTGTTATTTTTAAGCTAGTTTGATAGTGAGTTGCAGTTAGAAAATACTGTCTGTAGATGTAAATATACTTAATAACCCAAAGCCCTATGATGGCACCCATGTGCAGACTGGGATCATAAACCAGAGGACCTTCCCTTCACTGGCTAGATAGTTTTAAACTCCTTGGGAATTTCCCATCTGGTTGTAAGATGTCACATACTAAGGGAACAGGTAGGTTTCAGTCATAGGCATGGAAGGAGACAGAGGTAGTAATGACCTACATGTGGTTTAGCTCGCATCTTGCTCTTCTACAGTCTTGTAGATTTCAGTAGCTAAAACTAAAAAGTTCTCAGTTTCACAATACAACAACATTCATTGCACTCAGGTCTGAAATGTATTAAAATCTTGACTTAGCTGGGGAAAAAAAACCCAAAAACCTAAATTCCTCCTTACCTGTCACATCAATATAAATTTCAGATGGATCAAAAAATTGAACTATAAAGAATGAGACTGTCAATACAGAAGATAATATAAGCAAATTAAAAAATAAAAAATCTTGGAATGGGAAATGTCTTTCTAAGCAAGACACAAAATCCAGAAAATATAAAGGAAACACTAATACACTTAAATAACAAAACACAAACATTTCTGCCCAGCACAAAATAACATAAAGTTCAAAGGAAAATTGAGCAAAATTATTTACAACACACATGACAAAAAGTACTGATTTTATTTATCTATAGAGAGCTCTCATAATTCCATATGAAGAAATTAATAAAGAAATAGAAAAAATATACAAAGTAAAGAAAGACACTTAATATAAAAAGAAATACAATGGCTTATAAGCATAAGAAAAGATGCTTTACCTCGATTTAAAAATGCAAATTAATACAATAATGACATTCCACTTACAGTAAAATGGAAAAGATAAAAGAGTGATAATTACATTTTTGGCCATAGTGGAGGGAAATGGGTACTTCAATACACTGTTGGTGGGAGTGTAAATTTGTATAACATCTTTGAAAATCAATCAGGAAATAGTCAAAAAAGAGAAAATATCCTTTGATCCAACCTTTCTACTTGTAAGAATTATCCCTTAAGTGTACTTCCATTCATGTGCACAAATATATGTTCAAGGATTACATTCCATTTCTTATAACACTTTTTGTTTTTCTCTGTATTAACAATGATCATTTTATTTGTTGCTTAGTTTTCTACATCCTTCTCAAATTCAGCAAAAAATTATAAAATCCATACAAATGACATTCTTTTTACAAGGAAACATATCAGATACTCCACCAGTTTCAATTTTATTCTACAGACCTCTCTATGGGGGTCCCCAGCATCACACTCTGGGGGGACTGGTTGTTCTCTGGCCTCCTGAGCAGTCGGTCCTGTCTGTTCCCTCCCTCTGTCTCCTGGATCCATGTCTTCTTGGACTGACACATTGGACTAATATTTTGTTTATATATAAAATTCTAAGTAGATCATAATTTCCCCTAAAAAATGTGAAGACATTTGTTTCCAGAGCTGATGCTGAGAACCACTTCTCTTTCTCTCTGGAAGCTGTAGAAACTTTTCTTCTGATGCCCTGACATTTCATGACTGTGTGCCTTGATGGGGTGCTCTTTCCATCCATTATACTAGACAGTTGGTAGGCCCTTTCATTTAGTAAACTCATATCCTTTAAGGCTGAAACATTTTCATGTATTACCTCTTTTATTACAATTCTTTTTATTTTATTGTAAATTATGATACAGGTACAGAAAAACCTCATGAAATAAATGTTTATTTAATAATACATCATTGTAAGAAAAATACTCTGGAAAAAACCACCCAGATTAAGAAATAAAACTTTGCAAACCACCTCAAAAGTCCTCTACATGCCCCGTCCTGATCACAACTTCTTTCCTCTCCTTTAAATTAACACCGTCTTGGGTGCTTGTTACCCATCTTGCTTTTCTTTATAATTTTATCACCCAGGGGTACTTCCCTAAGCAGTTTTTTTGTTTGTTTGTTTTTGTAAATTTCTTTTAATCTACAGAATATCTCACCATACTTTTCTTGCAATTTATTCATTGAAGAAGCCAGGAAATTTAATTGACAAAATATCCTATAGTATGAATTTTGTTGTTTTTATCCCCATGGTGTATTTTAAGCTGCTCCTTTGTCCTATGTATTTCTTAGTAGTTGGACATAGAGACTTCATCAGATATAGGTTCACTTTTGGGTGCAAGACCTCTTTAGAATCGGTGCTGTGAATTTCCATCCAGAGGCACATCGTGACTGGTTGTTTCTATTTTTATAATGATACCGATGCTCAATAGTTAGCTCCATTAATTTATTGGAAGTGAGAAAATCTGAAATTCGAATACAATGATCCTTCTTTTATTAGCTGAAATAATTCTATAAAGAGTAAATTCCTTTCATCTATGATTTGGCTACCTAATGACATAGTTCATAGAAGAATGATAGGACAAATTCTTTAATGCTTCCTTTTATTTATCAGTTTTCAAAACAGTGAGTTGAATTCCAGTTCAACTTACGGAGGCGTTAAGTGACAGAAGAGTTTTTTTTTTTTTTTTTTTAGCTGTTATTGACTTATGGATTTCAATTTGATTTGTTTCAGTCAATTAAAATGATCCTTATTGATACTCAAATCGTCCCATCTTTAGATAGTGAGATCTTCAAGTTGGCTCCTGAGTCCTTCTGATATATTTATAGAAGTCTTTGACAAGATGTTCCAGATTCATCTCGGACAGTTTGTTCCCCAGGTGTCTCTCTCTGTTTCTCCCTCTCTCCTTCTTCCTCTCTCTCCCTGTGATTTGCTTTTAAAATAGTGACTGTTATTTCAAGACCACAGTGTGAGCTCTGGAGATTCTCATTGCTACTGGCTTGGTGATTATTTGCTTAACTCTTTTTTAGTTTTTATTCTGACACTTCCACTTCAAAATCCACACCACAGGGCTTTTACTTAACCTATTCTGTCTTGCATCAGAATATCCTTTCTTCTACATTAAGATTGCTGGTTCTGTACAGATGAACCGGTTTGCAGGGCAGAAATTGAGACACAGATGTAGAGAACAAATGTATGGACACCAAGGGGGGAAAGCGGCCGGGGGTGGTGGTGGTGTGATGAATTGGGCGATTGGGATTGACATGTATACACTAATATGTAAAATGGATAACTAATAAGAACCTGCTGTATAGTAAAAAAATAAAATAAAATTCAAAAATTCCAGAAAAAAAAGATTGCTGATTCTCAAGACAGTGGAGATGATAGAATTAGCATATCACAATATTCCTCACTTGCTGTATGCCTCATAACACAGGTAACAGTTTCAGTGTAGCAGTAGCACTATTACCAACACCAATATGATTACTGAAAGTAATGAAACTTTTTGCATATGATTTTCCTATTCTCCTCACATTTTTTATAAATGTATTATGTCTACATTGTCAACGTATATAGCCATTGTCTAATGTACTCTCTACCTTATAACTCTCATTTAGTCATAGTTCTTTGAGTGAATATATATTTAGTGTTCATCATAAGTCCTTACATCAGTGTCATCTTTCTGTTTGTCTGAGGTCATTTTCTGCTAAATTTCTCAAGAAATGTTCATGGAAACAATATTCCCTAAGCTCTTGAATGTCATTAATGATTTGTCTATGGCCTTCATACTTGTATCTTAAGTAAAGTTAATTTATGGCTCAATATAAAAATCATTGGCTCGCATTCTCTTTCCTTGAGCATCTTGCATATGCTACTCGATTTTCTTCTGGCATAAAGCGTTGCATTTGAAAGCTCTGATGATAACCTAATTATATTATGAGAATATCCATCATAAGAGACTTGATCTTTTTACCTGGCTGTAAATGCCCAAAGAATTTTTTTCTTTGATATTCAATAATCTTAATAGAATATGTCTTAATGTTAGTCGTTTTTTATCAGTTTTCTCAAATACTCAGTACATTCTTTCAAAATGTAATTTCAAATCTTTTTCTATTACATTGAGAAAATTTTCTGTAATTATACTTTTATTGTATTTATTTTGTTCTCTGTTTTGGTTTCCTTTTTGGAAGATTCCATATACACATATGTTGAGTCTTGTTTGTCTACCTCCTTATTTGTCATTTATACTTGAATCCTTTTTCTTCTTCTTTCTTTTCTTTTTTCTTTTTGGACTTTTTCTCCTTTTTACCTCTATTTGTCTTGAGACATTTTTTAAGTTTCTTAAAGCATTCTTTGCTCTTGTGTTTCTTTCAATTTAATCTTCACGATTGAAATCATTGTTTCTTTTATTTACAATTATTTCTTGAGTTCTATTAAAGCACTTTTTAACCTCTCTAATTCTGATATATGTTATTATTTATAGGTTGTATTATTTCCTTAATATCATTTAATTTATCTAATTTTTATCATCCAAAAGCTTTATAGAAATCCCAATCTGTAATGTCTTCTTCTATTCTTCTTGTTCTGATGGATTTATGTATTTTTCATATTTTTGTGAGGATTAGGGAGAGGGAAGAAACAAAGACATGTTTTCAATCCACAATATTTCATCAGCCCCATTTTTCTTGTGGGTTATTTTCCTATTATTTACAGGAGCTTTCTATTCAACTCATTAATTAATCTTTCATTGCTTACATATGTTGTAAATATTTACTTTCAGTGTGTGCTTGTCATCATTAAAAAATCTTATCTGAGGTATTGAGATTTTAATTTCAATTCTTATCCTTTCCTTTATAGTTTATACTATTTTATTTCTTGTTTAATAAATTCTTCCCTACTTCAAGATGTGACAGTATTTTCTTATATGTTCTTCTAAAACATTTAAAGTTTGCTTTTCATATTTATAACTTTAATTTATGTGGGATTAATTTTTGTGTGTAGTAAGACATAGAGATAATTTTCTGTCATGTAGGTAGCTACTTTTAGCTGAAGAATTTTTCCTTTCCCCTTGATTTGTTAATGTTACTCTGGCATACACCAAATTCCTCCTTTTTCATTGATCTATTTATGAGTTCACTGTTATTCTCCATCTGTCTCTCCTAATTGATACTACACTGTTTTAATTACCACAGCTTATTAGTAACTCTTGAAGTACGGTAGGTGAAGTTGTTGCTCCTTATTCTTTTGCTTTGAAATGATCTTGGTCATTCTTGACATTTACCCATCTAAGGTCTGGAAAGAAACAAACATACTCTGCTGCAATTTTGATTAGAGTAGTTTGGATTCATGGATAAATTTGAAACTTATTTTTATTTACTTCAGTTATCTCATAAAGCAGACATACTGTGCTCCCGTGGAGCATTTCCAGATAAGTTAAAAAAGAATATATACATATTCTCCTCCACATCCAGACATAGGCAATGCACATTTGCACCTGTTCATATATGAATGGAATATTCATAGAAATATATATAAAAACTAGTAACTGTCAATGTTTCTGGGGAAGGAATTGGGATCTGAAGTGAGACAGATGTTTACTTTTCACGGTAAAATATGTTATACTATTTTGATTTTTCTACATTGTTCATGAGGTAGTTTTTCTATTAAATTATCCCATTTGAAGAGTACAGTTGTCTGGCCTAAGCCAGCATCTTAATTATGACAGATGATTAGTGTAAGAATTGAGGAAAATATTGAAGTGGCAAAACCACATTCTTTTTCTGTGATATCTTCTACCTTTTACCACAAAGCTCTAGCCACTCAGAATCTTTAAATAGAAGTTCTAGGGTAATTACTCCAATTTTCTTACTATAGATGACTATGATGTCATTCAAATATTTTAAATGGCAGAAAATCAATTCTTCAAATTTATCTGATAATGTCTCAGGCTATGTGTGTAAACAAGATGAAGAATTAATCATTTGGTTGCTAGTAATGGGTGAAAAAGGCTATATTTTATTCACTTTTCTATCACAAATAGCTCAGTGACTTGTATGTAAATGATCTTTAACAAGTATCTTTTAAAGAATGAATTAATGAATAAGTGCATAGAAAATGATTGATAGGTACTTTGAGGGTGGTGTGTGGTGGTTTGTTGTGGGGTATAAATACAGAACCCAGAATATAGCAAGTGCTCAGCAAATACATCTATTGCTGTTCTCAGTACTATACATACTACTTCTGTTCCTATTACTCCAGAGCTTTGTCCTCAGCTTAACTCTGGACAGTATTTTTTGTTAATGATCTGGGTAAAGATAGAAGGATGTTCATCATTTTAATGGATTTCACTCCTCTTGGATGGAAAGAACTTCATAGGCTAGAACAATGTGCTGAATCTAATGAAGCGTCATTTAATAGTGTTCAGTATCCTAAAGATGAGGTAAAACTCAAATTATCAAGGACAGGGTGAAGGTAGAATTTCCTTAATGGCTGTATGTGTAAGATTTTAAAGAGTCTTAGTAGGGAGTATGTCTCAGCCTGAATTAGTAGTGTGCTATGGCCACTAAAGAAGATGATACTATCATAGATTATATTTTAAAAAATATTTTCTACAATGAGGACACTTATAGTGGTGTTCTATGAAGTAAAGATCAACCTATACTTGAAACATTTGTTATGTTCAACTCGACAACATACTTCCTGAGAAACTTAGTTTGGTAGGATATTCAAAAAAGTGTTCAGAATGGTGTATTGAAAATAGAAATTCTTCCTTTGAGAAGAGAATGACTCATGGAAGATATAATAGCTGTCTTAAAATATTTAAAAGGAAGTCAGATGATGGAGACTTTATGACTTTTAGGGAAAAAAAAAAAGAACAATAGATCAGTATAAGGAAGAAATTCCAAATGGTCCCAAATGTAGCCAGCTGCTTTAGATTTCCAGACTCATGGTATTGTGCAATGATAGGGTTCACAACCACATGTTAGGATTGTAGTAGAGGATTAAGGAATTAGTTACGTGGCTGGATCAGATGAGCTTTAAGCTGAGTATTTTGTATTCCATGATCTATTTTGGCCTAATATAGGGTGACTTCAGATATGGCCATATTTATTATTAGGAAGGATTATTATACACCTGTCTCTGTTGATGGACTTGCTCAATAGAATTCATATAATATTGTGGGAACTCAACAAATGTTGTTTTATCTTTACTATTTTTAGACCTATCAAATAGATAAAACAAGATGTTGCATAATGATGTGATATAGTTGGTAGCACAAAAGGTGATCTGAGTTGTTTAAGTGTTTAAAACTATTCCTAGTGTGGCAATAATTGTTATTGGGTAAATCACAGAGTTGGCTCATGTGTCTAACACTCAGTACATTGTCTGGCACACGTTGGGCACCACTTGTTGAGTGAATGGATGGCTAATTCCTCTCATTGCTTGATGGGTGATCACTAGCTTCCAACCTGCCCGAAGCACCATTTATTTAATTCACCTTAAGACTTTCCCCACAAATTCTACATCCTTGAAGAAGGAGGCATAAATAATAATGGGAGAAGGCATGGGAATGGAAGCTGCAGGAACTGGTGGGGAGATGTCTGGCAGTGCAGAGGAAGTCAGCTCTGAGCGTGAAGCTGAGTGTTTTCAGGAGAGAAATAGAAGTGTTTAAGGGGAGATTCAAGGCAACTCTCCAGGATGGGGACAGTAGAGAAAGTACTTCAGATTATGGCACTCCAGTAGAAAATATTGCTTTCATATGAACATTTATAGAATATATTTGGAACATTTCTTTTGAACTCAAAAATAACATTCTGTAACCTGTAAGGAAATGTAAAAATGTAATCATATAAAACAACATGAAATCCTACTAAATATCAAAATCGTTTTGTGGAAAGTGAAACTCTTAGAATGTGTTTTTGAACTGTTTGTTTATTTGGTACTGATGGCTATATGTGATCACAGAGACCAGCAAGGCAATGACAATTCTATCTAGCAGTTTGAAAATATTGGTCTTTAGACCATGCATGGGGAAATTCTATGATGTCCTAATTGTTTACTGTACTCTTATCTTGGATGATAGTCAGATGAGAGATGTCTGCACTTCACTTAGTCTTCCCTACAAAGATCATTATTGATTAGATTGTACAAGACTAGAAATATATATCTCTAGATTTTATTTTTGTTTGTTTCTAGTGACACAATTTGACAAAGACTTGTATCAACGATTAAATTTTGTGCCTCTTCCTAAATATTATGAATCTTGTTCTCTAAGGACAATAGATTATGGTTTAAAGGGATTTATTTAAATCCCTTTGTGCTCTTTTTAAGTAGATGTCGTATATCTCTGTTTAAAAAAAAAAAACAAAACTATTTGGAGGCAAGAAGTCATTAATTAAAAATTGAGTTTTTCTTCCTTTCCTTCTCCCTCTTTCCTGACTCCTTCCCTTTTTCATTTTCTCTTCCTCCTCCTGCTTTCCTCTCTCTTTTCTGACAAGCTGTGTAACATCTGTATCCAAGTTCCCAAACTTTACTCTCCAAATTCTTTCCCTGCCTTCACCAGGAGGTGAACAGACCATAAAATATCATTGTTTCCATCAAATCAGAACTGTCAGCACATGTGTGGGCAAGAGAAAGAAGTTGCAAGGGAACATTTATCTTGGAAATGTTTTTGTGTGTGTCAGAGATGAAATTATTTCTGAGTTTAAAAATGGTCAACACAACTTGGAAAACATGGCAATATTTATTTGTGATAATAAACCTGTTTTTAATGAAATCCATGGATGTCCAAACACAAACTGAATCATGACAACCCAATGGCCTTTTGTTACAAAAAACATGACATATGTCCCATTAATTTGCTAAATGATACGAGTGCAGAGAAGGATGAATCAAAAACACTAAAATCCTTTTAGACACACCATCTAATATAGATATCAATTCTGGAAATGGCATTCAAAAATAGTTCCTCTGCTTTAATTTCATCTGCTGATTTTTTGTTACTGTACTTTTACAAATTTCTTTAAAGCTCTAACTGTCATCATTCATTTCAACACAAAACTGCTAGCACTTTGGCTTGGCTTTTCATAGAGGACTAAATTCTATCACATTAATACATATGTAGGGAGGTATACAATGTCATTTGGAAATATATGAGTCTGAAAGGGCCATCATAAATATCCTACAAACTATATAGTTCATAGGCTATATATACCACATGGTATATATGATGGTTGACTAGATAAAATTATATACCTCTCTGATTTGATTGTCCCTAACAACTTCAGACTTCTTTTACATTAAAATTACTTATTTGGCAAAAAAGTTTAAGTTTGCTAGAGATTTACGTTTCCACACGTACCATTAAATCAAATGCCTAAATAATTGTTGCTTTTCAAAAATTCACCTTGCCCTTTTCCAGCAGTCATTTGGACCCATTTGATAACATACAAAAATCAAACTAAATGCAAGAAAAGACCTTTCTAAATAAAATTTTCTTACTGTTAACTTATAACATGGTCACCCTATTATAACTTTTAAATTGAATTATTAGGATCTGCAAATTAAAAAAAGACAATAATGTTCATAAATAAAATCCTAGAAAGAAAGGCACTTATGCCCTGCACATGGTTATTCCAGTCTGTAGATGCTACAACCCTTTTCAAATGGAACTGGTTTCTGGCCTGCATACAAATACAGCAAAGTGCCAGAATAAAATCAAATCAGAATGCTTATGAAAAACAATCAAGTTGGTTACCAAATGTTTCACATCAGTAGGAAATTTCTTTAGAGATTTCTGATGGAAATTTGAAGTGTATGCTGTTACATCAAGTGCAGGAGAGGTATAAGGCTGTTGGAGAAATTCCCTTAGTTTGTTGGCTAAAAAGCCAAAACAATTGTTGTAACAAAAAGCTTGACAAGATAATTAAATGAATGATAACAAAATCTCATCAGGGAAGTGCCCATTAATTGAATTTATTTGGGAGCATGTTTCACGTATAACCAAATTATCTAATTTTCACTCACATTAAAAGGTGATAGTCTATAACAACTAATTACTAGAAATGAAGGGAAAGGCCAGTACTTTGAACCAATAACACAGAAGAAAACAAATATCAAAGGACTGCCACCATATTTGACAGCTTCCTAAGAATTCCATTCATCATTTTGCCCTATGAAAATATTTCTGTGAAACTCGCCAAAGAAAAGAATCCCAGTAATTTCTATGTAGTAGTGTCTTTAAAGCTGGAACACAAAACCACATTCTCTGAATCCTTTCATTACATTAACATGTGTCAGTATAAGTATGCCGACAGGCGAAATAACTGAGAATAATATGTTATAGATAAAACAATTGAGTTTTGGTATTTCTTTTCTGTAAGAAGATTAGTGCCATCCTTGTTTTCTTCTTTAATATTACGTATGGTTGATTGTTTTAAAAATTTTTGTTGCTGTTTTTATGTTATACAGATAAAAAAATTGAATTAAAGCATTATTACGGTCAACTTTTAAATTTGAAATGAAGAATGAAATAATCTATACTTTACTCAGATTTTCTACTTTGAGCTATTAGCATGATCTCTCCAGATTCAAACTGGGTATTTTTAATGCTTTAGCAAATGACTTTCCAATTTCCTAAAGTTAATAATGAAACTCATGATGTATCTGTAGCAGTCAACTAGATTTTGTTCACAGTCAACCTAGTCAATAAAAATTTAAAACTATGAGATCTGTCACTCTTATATCGCTAATGCCATCCTCTAAAACAACATTAATCTGTTGGTAAACATTTGGCAAGAATTTTGTATACTAGCAAGACAATGAAATAAAGTCAATTTTGGCTTAATGTTTATACGAATTGTAAGCAGCCTTGACTATTTGCAGTTTCATCAGAGGCAGGAAAATCTGAAGTAATAAGTGATGACAGGAATATTCTTTTAATTTTGCAACTTTTTTTCTAAAGGAAAGTATCATCTAAATAAATACACTTTAAACATATTGGGTAAAATTTCATAACAATATTCAAAATATTTCTTGCATTTAAAATTTATGTTTCAGCTTTAAAAACAGTTCTTAATGTTCTATTCATTGTGGGACATCATTTTACATTCAGAAAACTAGCTGTTGTAATTATAAAACTAGCAACTAACACTCATTCACAATGACTTCATCATGACCTGAAACAGTAATAAAACTTAGAGCTGCTTTATCTTCCACAAAGTTGATGCTACATTAATTTAAAAACAAAGAATAGGGCTATGCTTTGTTTTTCTAAATCATTTCCCTCAACTAGTATAAAATAGATGTCTGTTATGGTATAGCTATGTAGATCGAGTAATAGATAAGTTTAGAGCAACAGATAGGTAGATAGATATAACTACGGCCATCATTAAAATGTAATAGAATGGTTTTGCTAAGTGAAGTAAACGCATATGAAAGATTTCATTTATATCTTATTTTGTTGTCATTTCTATTTCTGTTTTTATCTTTTGTTTAATCAATACAGTAAAAGACAGTTTTCTGATTAAACAACATTTCAGATGTTAAACAATTCTTTTTATTTGTTTACATTGGCAGTTCACAGTCTAAAAGCATAACCAATCAGGCAAAAACTGCACGTAGACTGCTCTGGATTTTGAAGACTTTTTGCATCTAACAGATTTTTTATTTGAAGTTACGGAGCAATATCTACATTTTACTGATAGTTAATAATTGGGAGGAGGAATTATAAGTAAACAAATTCCTTGAAGGAGAAGACTTTTATCTTTAGTGTTAGCTTAATGTCTTGCTCAGCACTTTAAAATTTTCTTAGAAGGATAACTTTCTAACCACTACTTCACGATAATTTAATCACCCCTATATTGTGAACCTAGCTATTCTATTTCATGAATATTGCACATTTATTTCCAATAGATCTGTTCCTTGATGATCAGAATTGGAACCTGTGTTTCTAACGGAAAACAATTGGCACATTTTATTTCCACACCACTTTCACATGAGAGGTATTTAAAAATACAAAGCTAATATTTTTTCATGAGTTCCTGGGCTTAAAAATTCAAAATATTAAAGTTTCATCAGTTTCATCTTAGATGAGACTTGCCTTTAAATACACGGTGTGTTTTCTGTAGAAGTTACCTATATGTCTTCAAAAACCTGACTTGTCTAGAAAAATGACTCTCTGAGACAGTCATGTTTCTTTTTCTGTTGTTGTTGTTGTTCTTGTTTTTTTAAAAAAAGACAAAACAGCAATAAACATTTTAGCTCTTTAATGAGCAAAGATCATGTCTCTTAGCATTGGACTAATAGTCATTATTATCTTTATTTCACGCAATGACCAGTGACATGGCCAAGATGTACAAAGTTGTTTCCATCAAGTAGTATACAATTTTTTTTTTTGTATAATAAGCTTTCATTCTTGAAAAAGAGTAACTGAAAAGAAAGGTTTCTGTTACTGCAGTTAGTTTGTCAGAGAAAGTTCTTTGCATTATCTTACAAACTATCAAAATTGCTAGTCATCTGAAAAAATGTAAAAAAAAATCACATAACTTTAGTCTAATAGAAATATAGTACAGGTAAGAGAGAAAGTATTTATCAGGATGTGCTCTTTAAGTCCATCTCAGTTTTTTTTTAATACAAATGTACATCTGATTACATATACAAACATTTGGAAAGGTCTGCGATATACTGTTACTGGTAAACAACAGGGGGATGAAGAGTTTCCTGTAGTCTTAGAATATTCATTTAAAATCACACGCGTGTGTAAGACTAAAATCCTCCAGGTGTTGACTCTCCTTCTAGGTTTTGCATCTACGTTGCACTCTACTGAGATTGCGTGAATAAATTCCAGTGAATGAACCTCAGTGAGAAAGATAAGTGACATGAGAAGGGACATAACTCTATATTGAGTTATTATTAGTAAACATTTTGTCATGCAACATGAGTAAATCAATGAACTGAGAACTGTAATCAGAGTGGTAATTTGGGGCATCCTTATATCATAAAAGACTAGTAAGTAACTCTTTGGACACACTTCACCTTACCAAAAAGAACAAAATACAGAGTAACAAAAACCACAGCAAAGTATAGATCCTGTAACACATGTCCAGTTAGGGTTATATTTCCATGAAGTACTTAGATGGGAATGAAAAGAATATTAAAAACATAGGAATTTTTTTTCTGGGATTCATATCAGCGAGTATTCACCACTATACCTATAGTTTCTTCAAATACCTTTCATAACTAATTCCGTCTATCATCAAAACTACTGTGAATTATTTTATTGTAATTACTTTTGCCCCTTAAAATCTTCTTGAGGTTCTGCCAATTGATGGAGGAAGCTTCTATTAAAAACTCCAATGGGATGAGAAGAATTTTAATTACGGCTTAATCAGCAGCACAGCCACCAAGCATATAAATTATCATGCACATCGTGCTAAAAATATCCAGTTTCCTTTATCCCCACAACTTTATACTGACAGCACTTATGTGATAATGTTGTACCTGCCAGTCTTTAAACTTCGTTGTTTTACTGGCAAATTTCAGCATGAGCCTCCGCTAAGGCCATTAACAGCATTGGTGCTTTGTGTACTTATCCAAATATGTAAATATGGTCTACACAATAAAACAGCTCCAAATAAAAACTGGTGAAAATTATCTGACATTCCATTGGTGTGTCCCTTGTGCATATTCATGGTTGTTTTTTTAATTTTTTGTATTTTATATTTCAGACATAGTTCTTTCCTGTTTGGTGTTCCACATGCCTAATTCCATCATGTAACAGAAATCTTCAAAAAATTAATTCTTGAATGTGAATGAGAAAGTATCATTCAGAACAATTGCTTCAAGCAATTGAAATTCGTTTTTCAAGTTGATTTGTGTATATATGTACAATTCATGTTTTTTTCAAATCCCCCAAAGTTCTTGATATGTATATTCACATAATATTCCTCCTTATTTAAATAGTAAGCGTCTTGTAGGTTGAAAGCCAAGGAATCTTCAGTAATCTTTTACTGCAATCCATCAAAAAAAATAGAGTTTGCTTCTCCTATCTGGCTATACCCTGGTTGTTGAATGTGAGTGGGGGTGGGGATGAGGATGGGGCAGAGTATTGTTCTGTCCTCCGGTAAATGTATGGAACGTGTGTAAGGGCTGAATCCCTGGTATAGTGTTGGGAATCATTGTAATGGTGTTGGGTGTCATTAAGGGAACATCATCAGGTGACCTCCTCATAGCTAGTGTGTAATCTGGGGGGCAGGCGGTCCGAAGAACCACCTCATGTGGATGGATGGACTCACATTCATGATCCAAGTCGGTGTGCTTCATTTGGAGGGACATGATCTCCTCTTCTTGTGCGTGGGTCAGATCATTCGTAGTCGTGCGCTGAGGGCTGCATCTCCTGTGAACATCATGTCTCCTCTTATCCTTTTTGTAGTACAGGGCTGCAAAGGCCAAGATGTTCAGAAACAGCAGTGATGCTCCAACTGCAATAGTGACGCTCAGCTCTGTTGAGTAGTCCCTTTGATCCACTGAAAATGGACTCGGTTGTTGTTTGGGATCATCCTGCTTGGCAGTGGGAAAGGCTGATGTGACAGATACAGAATTTTTTCTCGTAGGTCTGAAAGTGATGTCAGTTGATGGCACTTTAGTTGTTGTCGAGGTATACTGAGAAATGTCATTGAGATTATGCAGATGAGGTACCAGCTCCAACCAGAGGTTTACTTTATTGGCTCTGTAATGTTCTTTAACTCTTGGTTTTAATCCAATATGGAGATAAAGTTGGTCTTTCTGGGAATATCTGGTCCATGCTACTTCTTCAAAGCGGTTGGGTTTGGTATGGATGAATTTTGTGTCTTGAGGGACTGGTTGATTTGGGTCACTGGAAAAGAGAAATTATGAGAAAAAAATTGTTTTATTCTTTTAAAAATCAAAATAATACTGGTTTAACATCTAATTGAAGAGGGTGAACTCAGCCAGGCTTTAGACTGTGTTTTAACATAATTTGGGTCAATTTAGAAGTATCAATCCCAGCTCAGGCAGGTTGTTGGATGATACTGTAGTATAAGTAAATCTCACATTCTTGTTCTCTCTACCCACGGGCTGCTATATACCCAAAGATTTAAAAATTCGTGTACATATGAGTTGTCTCATAGGCAAGCTAGCAGAGACAGCATTGGAAAAACCCGGGCATTTGGAATTGGCAGGTGAGGATTTGAGTCCTGATGCTGCTGTACGCTAAACATATGAATATCTAGGTAAAGCTCTCGTAGCCTAACGTCCCTTTTCTGTAAAATGGGATTATAGTATCTGAGCTGCTCACCTCACAAGGTAGTTGGGAGGATCAAAAGGCATACAGTACTGTAAATTGAAAAATCTTTATAAAATATTTGTCACTATTGAATAACAATAATAAGAAGTCCTGTGTAATTAAAAAAACAAGATAAATTTAATTATTGAGTAATGCAATAAAGGTATGACTGTCTTAATAAACTTGACAAAGGAAGAATAAAGCAGTGATTTTTTTGAAACACCACAAATATAAATTTTGAATAAAGGAACTTAATGTATCGTTGGTATTTATCTATTAAATTAAATCATTTGGACACAAAATACGTATTTTTTAAGTGCTTAAGAGGATATTTTAATTAAATTATAGCAAACTTCATTCCTTAGGTACATACCCAGTTTTAGCAAAATTTGTCCAGTATGTCATTACGACTGCACTCAGCATCACATCATTTTTGGAGAAATTGCAAGGAAATAACTCTGTAGGTCCAATCATGGGGATTCCTAGTACATAGGGAACCTCATCACCATGAGCTGCATCAGCCCAAGCTGGAACCTGATCTGTTTGGCAATGATGGTAAAAGGCATAGAAATATGTGGGTGAACCAAAGTTTGAGTGAAGATCTGCTGTAGCTACAGCTGGTGCCACCCACTGATGGTCCGTAAACAAAGCTAATAATGTCTTCCTTCTGGTTTCAGGGTTATGACGGTCAGCCCAGTCAGTATACATGAATTTAATGGTTTCTCTCAAAACATCTTTGCCTTCAGGGTATCCATATAAGTTATCAACAAAATTAGAAACCGCAAAGTCAAAATCACTAGCGGAGATACCATCATCGCTATCTACTATATTTTCAACAAATTTTAACCCTTCCCCTTGGTTAACTCCTAACATTATATCATAGTTGAGAAACTCTCCTTGCTCCATCAATATCTGAGGATCATCTGGTATTACATCACCATCAATCACAGGTCCAAAGGCTATGTGGTATCGTGCTGGTTGAATATCTTGGTCAACAAGTTCTTTGTAAGGCTTCTTCTGTAGGCATTCCACTAACTCTACTGTATCTGAAACATTGCAACCAACTTTTGTGGCCAACATTCTAGCATATTTTGCAGGTTGGAAACTAACAGCCCAGCTGGAAAGGGCAGTTCCACTTTGAGCTATTGCTCGTTGAAAAAGTCCTATAGGAAAAAACAACAAAGAGTTTCAGATGACCTTTGAATAATGCTGTGGTAAAACAATAAAATCTGATATTTGAGACATGTCCCAGATATGACTCAAGAAACAGGGAGATAGAGACAGTTTTGCTTAAGAGAAGGTACATAAAGTCATCCCCAGGGTATAATGAATACGAGAGGTGGACCTAAGTCATCTGCTTTGAGTAGCAACTACTTTGGGATCAAGAGATCTAAGTTGTGCAACGTCTCAAAAAGGCAGTAAGCAAGGAGAGAAGGAGAGTGTGGAAATACTTGTGGCAAAAAGGCCCAAATATTTATTTGCTCAGCATGTAAACACCTACACTGTTATCATAGCCAACCAGATGCGGCTAACTCTCTCCCCTTTAACTCATCATCAGACTTTGTATTGTCTTTTGAGGATATTTCCTCCAATTTGGCTGCAAGCATCTTCCTTCAAAATGGCTCTGTGTGTTTGTTTTAATCAGATTTTATCTGAAAAAACATTGTTCAGACCTCACATAACTACTGGGGCTGGGAATTTGCTAATACCCTGGGGATGGCCCTAAAGGCACACGAAACAGAATATCACTTTAGACATACTCTTTCCAGCTCTTTATGTCAGACATAGTATGCTGAATATTCATCTTTCAGAAGAAGTTATAACATTTGAAGTATTTTCACTAGGTTAAAGAAAAAGCCATCAGCAGAAGGATTTAGTGGGGGGGGGGGTTATTTAACTTTTTCCACTGTTGAATGTGCACTGCTATATTTTATCATAAAAGATGAAAAGTACATGGTCCACTGCTTTTCACTTAATTACATTTAAGAATTATAAATCATGGTCCCATATGCAGATTGATAAGAGCTGCATACCATTCAAATTTATAAATGAACTTTACTTATTAAGGTATTCTCTAATAAAATTCTTGTTTTAAAAATATAATTTATCTATTTTATTAAAAAAATTACATTTATTGTCAATTTCCAAATACAGCTTTGTAGTTCAGTTATTCAAACACATGCTCAATCATTCATATGTGTTAATGTGTAAGAACTCTTTCACAAAGGTGTTAAAGTAATGACTGTATTAGAAGCAAAGTTTTCATTTTTTCTCCAAACACATATATGTATTCAAAATGTCTGTAATATGTTCCTAGATAATTATAAAAATCTTCAAAAAGTCAGACAATACTAATTTAAATTTGTTTTGGTTTCTGACATCTTTATGAACATATTTTCAGTTTGCTAGAGCAAAGTTTGCCAGAGCAAATAATATAAATACAAATAATTTAAAAAAATTATATAGGCTATGTGTTTGTCAACATTTGCTCAGAGAAATATTGTACTGCTTAAAAACTTTATAGCTAAAATAAGATTTCTATAAGATTCTTTCCCATTTTAGGGACTTAATGACATTAATTAAATATACCAAAAAAGGTTTTAAGGACAATACACATCACATTTGATATAGTCTGAAATATGCCATCTAGATGATACTGGGAAAAACCACATATTCTATTGTCAGCGAGAGTGCTTGTTATGTGTGGTTGACTCCTGATAGATACAGGCCTGAGCACTGTTGCAGCTCTGGGAAGTTCCCAGACCTTAAAGTCTATGTCTGCAATGGAGATAAAATTAGCCTGATGACTTCAAGACCTCTTCTGAGCATCTCCTGGTCAATTCAGGCAGCTTCGTTAATAGAGATAAACTTATGACTAGATCAAACGTAAGTCCATTCATCTAGCCAGGCATGGACAGATTTCCTTGAAGAGTGTGATGGAATGCTGTATTTTCAATTGTTTGCATAGCCATTTGCCACTGTTTACCACATTATGAGTTGATGAATAGCAATGCTAGCTGATGAACTAATTGATTCATCTCTTTATGCAATGCTAGTGTTATACTGGCTGAAAATGGCTTTGGTGCCCATGTTCACTTTACATTTAGAAAAAGTTTTAGAAAAAATCAGCGCAAAGAGCATTTGAGACCAAATGATCCTAAGAAGTCTGAACAGATTGTCCAATGTTATCCTAGATAAGTACTGGCGTTCGTATAGTCCTCAGGCTAGAACAATCTAATCTGTTCAATTAAGAGAAACAACAGCAACGACGTTTGTTATTTCAAAATAAGTCATTTCACTGCAGACCAAAATCTCTATACAATTGAAAGAGTTCTCACACATGTGTCATTTTGTCATCTCGGTTCAGAACTCTACTAATACAAATGAGATGTTACATAAACTATGTCTATAAATTAAGTCTATAATAATATATGATCCTCCAAATATACAAACTCATTTAATGACTGTTATTTTGAAATTCCACATTAATGTGTCTTTGATACCAAAAACAAATATTCTATGTCTGGTGCTCATATCATAAAACTCAGTCTTACAAATTAAGAAGCTTCATTCTTAAGCTTCTTAAGAATTGACAGTGTATACTTTCTTAATATATATAAAATGACGATGGAAAAGCAGAAAATACAAGATGGTCTATGCTGATGTATATTCTCTATTTTCCTGCCTATTGTGTATGTATAATGGAGAGAAAGTATTTGTTTTACAGACTTCTCCAACAAAACACCTCTGTTCTTGTGGATATTTCAAGTTAATAATGCTATAAGAATGGGTGACTAAACTCATGGTAAAATAGGAGTCCATAAAGACCAGCATGATAAGCCTTGGGCAGGCATTTTGGAAAAAGGATGTCAAGGCCAGAAAATGGAGGCAAGAACAATATTTCATGGATTTAAGCAGCCTCAGTGCTCCATGCTGCTTTGCCAGGCTTCAGGGGAAAAAAAATTAACACTTTTGGAGTTGAAAATAGAAAAAGCACAAATTCAAACATATTTTTCTTTTTAATCAAAAGCTCTACTAGTGACCTTGATGCTTTGACAATTTTGGATCACGCATGCAAAATAATCAAACGTCCATTCTCTACTCAGACAAGTGAAAATCACGTTTCCAGACAAACTAGCTTACAACTGCTTCCGTATTATCTTCATACTGGTAAAGGGTTTAAAACATCTACTATCTAGAAAATAGATTATATACAAGCCTTGCATTAAAAAAATAATGAAAAAAAACCCTTGTCTTTGATTTTGATTACTGAATAAACAGAGATAACAGAACTGTGAACATCTTTGATTTTCCCCAAAATCACCCTTTGGAGGAGAGGAAAGTACTGTAATGCTAATTATTCTGAAGTATGTTTGAAAGGGCATCCATACCAAGCTCCACAGGAGACAAAGAAAAGAGTTTGACAAAAATTTAAACATGCAAAGAGAAGCTGAAGAAACAAAGTTTTAAACAGTTATTGAGTTCAACCTAACACTTAGTTTAAACAGAGAAATATATACAGAGCATCACATACTACTGATGGTCGTGGCATGCAGACACCAAAATTGTCAAAATTTGCAACCTGCATAATACCTTTGGTTGAATTGCTCCAACGGTTACCTTCAGAATAATGGGATAAAGTCAGCAGATTGACACATGAACCCCCAGCACCAGATCCAAAAACAGTGATTCTTAAGGGGTCACCACCAAAGAATCCA
Organism: Eschrichtius robustus; assembly: GCF_028021215.1. Lineage (NCBI taxonomy): Eukaryota > Metazoa > Chordata > Mammalia > Artiodactyla > Eschrichtiidae > Eschrichtius > Eschrichtius robustus. The sequence continues at coordinate 54,003,923 of NC_090829.1, read as the reverse complement.
ATATTCTCACTAGTCCATCTTAAAGCCTGTATGAGATCAAGGAGTCCATAGTTTCCTTTTGCAGCCTGATCCCCTGTGCTCAAGAAACCTGGAAAACAGAAATAAAAAGACATCAAAGAACACCCTTTTGAGTTCACATGAATCAAATAGACATCAAATTTAAATAAAATTGAAGCCTGTGTTCATCAAGATGAGTACAATCCAAGTTCTTTAGTAAAAAATTATTTCCCACCAGAATAACATAATTTACTTTAGGAAGAATAGCAGAGACTAAAATCTGAAGAATGACATTTATCTTCCCCAAATGTTCCCAAGTTATCCAGGTAACAGGTAACAGGGGGCAGATAAAGAGAATGAAAACATTCTGAAAGACCTCAAGGGAGATATTCTAAGGGCCAAGTTACCTGGTGGAGATATTTGGGATAGTATCATGGGGTGTATGAGAACGTGCTTTTGAGTAAATACTGTCAGTCCTCAAGTTGCTCGTGGTCTAATATGGTTGGAATTTACGGTATATGTGGCAGAGTGGCAGGATATGATGGTATAGAGCAGGGGTATTTTTCCAAGACTCGTGCATAAAATTATATGCAACTCTTTGCATATATAGGTGTATGCACATTTTAATTGATGATGCCTTCATGGTTAAGAATCACTGTACCTGATGTAATTCGAGGTTACATTTTAGAACGCCCTAAATGCTAAACTGAGGAGATGTGCTCAACTAGAAAACAGTGTAGAATATTTGAAGATTTTTGAAAAGTGGAGATTCCTATTTCTCCAATACTCAAAGCTCCATTTTGTAGTGAATTTAATAATGAAAACAAATATATGTTGAATAATAGAAAGAATGGAGGTGGTGAGACGTTACAAAGATCTAAACTGACAGAGTGGAAAAGGCAATTGAAGAAAAAAGGAGAAGAACAGTCTAAAATTAATGAAAAGAAATCTCAATTAAAATAGAATTGGGAGGTCAGAAAGGGAAGCTCTCATGCCCTATGGCAATAGCAGAGCTCAGCAGGAAGAACAAAAACTTTCCTTGCCTGGCAAGAGCTCAGCCAATGAGAGACTCTCAAAACTCAGCCAGTGAAAAGCCACTCTACTTCAAACTCTCAATTCCTCCAATGGGCTCTTTGTTTACTACAGCCCTCCCAGCTTCCTTTTCCCCCTTTTAAAAAAGTTCTCCTCTCCTTGCTGTGGGGGGACTTGCATGTGGCTTGCCATGGTTGTAGACCCCAAACAGCAATTCTTTGTTGATCCCAAACAAACCCATTTTTACTGAAGAAATAGCTGGCAGTCTATTTGTTTTAGATCAACCTTTTGATAGGCTGCATGGGGATCCAGAGAAGACCCTTGACGACTTCCAGCTTGGTGGCAAACAAGTGTGATACCCTCGTTGAGCCTGTTGTTGCCCACTGCTTTTCTCGCCAACCCTGGAATTTAAGAGTAAGTCTTTCTCCACTCAAGTGTCTGCCCTGTTTGCGTTTTGAAGCCCTCCAGGTTTTACTGGGGATCTGGTTTTTTTTTTTTTGAATTTTATTTTATTTATTTTTTTATACAGCAGTTTCTTATTAGTCATCCATTTTATACACATCAGTGTATACATGTCAATCCCAATCTCCCAATTCATCATACCCCCACCCCCACCCCCCCCCGCCGCTTTCCCCGCTTGGTGTCCATACGTTTGTTCTCTACATCTGTGTCTCAATTTCTGCCCTGCAAACCGGTTCATCTGTACCATTTTTCTAGGTTCCACATATATGCGTTAATATGCAATATTTGTTTTTCTCTTTCTGACTTACTTCACTCTGTATGACAGTCTCTAGATCCACCCACGTCTCTACAAATGACCCAATTTCATTCCTTTTTGTGGCTGAGTAATATTCCATTCTATATATTTACCACATCTTCTTCATCCATTCGTCTGTCGATGGGCATTTAGGTTGCTACCATGACCTGGCTATTGTAAATAGTGCGGCAATGAACATTGGGGTGCATGTGTCTTTTTGAATTATGGTTTTCTCTGGGTATATGACCAGTAGTGGGATTGCTGGGTCATACGGTAGTTCTATTTTTAGTTTTTTAAGGAACCTCCATACTGTCCTCCATAGTGGCTGTATCAATTTACTTTCCCACCAACAGTGCAAGAGGGTTCCCTTTTCTCCACACCCTCTCCAGCATTTGTTGTTTGTAGATTTTCTGATGATGCCCATTCTAACTGGCATGAGGTGATACCTCATTGTAGTTTTGAGTTGCATTTCTCTAATAATTAGTGATGGTGAGCAGCTTTTCATGTGCTTCTTGGCCATCTGTATGTCCTCTTTGGAGAAATGTCTATTTAGGTCTTCTGCCCATTTTGGATTGGGTTGTTTGTTTTTTTTAATATTGAGCTGCATGAGCTGTTTATATATTTTGGAGATTAATTCTTTGTTGATTCATTTGCAAATATTTTCTCTCATTCTGAGGGTTGTCTTTTCGTCTTGCTTATGGTTTCCTTAGCTGTGCAAAAGCTTTGAAGTTTTATTAGGTCCCATTTATTTTTGTTTCTATTTCCATTACTCTAGGAGGTGGATCCAAAAAGATCTTGCTGTGATTTATGTCAAAGAGTGTTCTTCCTATGTTTTCCTCTAAGAGTTTTATAGTGTCCGGTCTTACATTTAGGTCTCTAATCCATTTTGAGTTTATTTTTGTGTATGGTGTTAGGGAGTGTTCTAATTTCATTTTTTACATGTAGCTGTCCAGTTATCCCAGCACCACTTATTGAAGAGACTGTCTTTTCTCCATGGTATATCCTTGCCTCCTTTGTCATAGATTAGTTGACCATAGGTGCGTGGATTTATCTCTGGGCTTTGTATCTTGTTCCATTGATCTGTTTCTGTTTTTGTGCAAGTACCATGTTGTCTTGATTACTGTAGCTTTGTTGTATAGCCTGATGTCAGGGAGTCTGATTTCTCCAGCTCCGCTTTTTTCCCCTCAAAACTGCTTTGGCTATTTGGGGTCTTTTGTGTCTTCATACAAATTTTAAGATTTTTGGTTCTACTTCTGTAAAAAATGCCATTGGTAATTTGATAGGGATTGCATTGAATCTGTAGATTGCTTTGGATAGTATAGTCATTTTCACAACATTGATTCTTCCAATCCAAGAACATGGTATATCTCTCCATCTGTTGGTATCATCTTTAATTTCTTTCATCAGTGTCTTATAGTTTTCTGCATACAGGTCTTTTGTCTCCCTAGGTAGGTTTATTCCTAGGTATTTTATTCTTTTTGTTGCAGTGGTAAATGGGAGTGTTTCCTTAATTTCTCTTTCAGATTTTTCATCATTAGTGTATAGGAATGCAAGAGATTTCTGTGCATTAATTTTTTATCCTGCAACTTTACCAAATTCATTACTTAGCTCTAGTAGTTTTCTGGTGGCATCTTTAGGATTCTCTATGTATAGTATCATGTCATCTGCAAACAGTGACAGTTTTTCTTCTTCTTTTCCAATTTGGATTCCTTTTATTTCTTTTTCTTCTCTGATTGTCATGGCTAGGACTACCAAAGCTATGTTGAATAATAGTGGCGAGAGTGGACATCCTTGTCTTGTTCCTGATCTTAGAGGAAATGCTTTCTGTTTTTTACCATTGAGAATGATGTTTGCTGTGGGTTTGTCATATATGCCCTTTATTATGTTGAGGTAAGTTCCCCCAATGCCCATTTTCTGGAGAGTTTTTTTTTTTTATCATAAATGGGTGTTGAATTTTGTCAAAGCTTTTTCTGCATCTTTTGAGATGATCACATGGTTTTTATTCTTCAGTTTGTTAATATGGTGTATCACATTGATTGATTTGCGTATATTGAAGAATCCTTGCATCCCTGGGATAAATCTCACTTGATCATGGTGTATGATCCTTTTAATGTGTTGTTCGATTCTGTTTGCTAGTATTTTGTTGAGGATTTTTGCATCTATTGTCATCAGTGATATTGGTCTGTAATTTTCTTTTTTTGTAGTATCTTTGTCTGGTCTTGGTATCAGGGTGATGGTGGCCTCATAGAATGAGTTTGGGAGTGTTCCTTCCTCTGCAATTTTTTGGAAGACTTTGAGAAGGATGGGTGTTAGCTCTTCTCTAAATGTTTGATAGAATTCACCTGTGAAGCCATCTGGCCCTGGACTTTTGTTTGTTGGAAGATTTTTAACCACTGTTTCAATTTCATTACTTGTGATTGGTCTGTTCATATTTTCTATTTCTTCCTGGTTCATTCTTGGAAGGTTATACCTTTCTAAGAATTTGTCCATTTCTTCCAGGTTGTCCATTTTATTGGCATAGAGTTGCTTGTAGTAGTCTCTTAGGATGTTTTGTATTGCTGCAGTGTCTGTTATAACTTCTCCTTTTTCATTTCTAATTTTATTAGTTTGAGTCCTTTCCCTTTTTCTTCATGAGTCTGGCTAAAGGTTTATCAATTTTGTTTATCTTCTCAAAGAACCAGATTTTAGTTTAATTGATCTTTGCTATTGTTTTCTTTGTTTCTATTTCATTTATTTCTGCTCTGATCTTTATGATTTCTGTTCTGCAGCAGTGACTTCCACTATTCTGTCTTCCAGGTCCACTTATCCATTCTTCTGTCTCTGTTATTCTGTTTGATTCCTTCTAGTGTATTTTTCATTTCAGTTATTGTGTTGTTCATCTCTGTTTGTTTGTTCTTTAATTCTTCTACATCTTTGTTAAACATTTCCTGCATCTTCTCGATCTGTGCCTCCATTCTTTTTCTGAGGTCCTGGATCATCTTTACTATCATTATTCTGAATTCTTTTCCTGGAAGGTTTCCTATCTCCACTTCATTTAGTTGTTTTTCTGGGGTTTTATCTTGTTCCTTCATCTAGTACATAGCCCTCTGCCTTTTCATCTTTCCTGTCTTTCTGTGAATGTTGTTTTTGTTCCACAAGCAGGATTGTAATTCTTCTTTCTTCTGCTGTCTGCCCTCTGGTGGATGAGTCTATCTTATTGGGGATCTATTTTAAGGCTTTGTCCTCTGGCGAAGACTTTGTTCTGTATGCGAGTACTTGTTTGGCACTTCTGCCTGATTTTTGAAATTGGGCTTTTTGAATTGGAACTGTGCTCACCTTCAGCAGGATTCCTTTTGGAACGGTGCTGGCTGTTTGTCCTGGAATTGCCTAGCTTTTGGCCCATACTTCAGGAACAGGGCTGTTTCTTTAGAACTGTGCCAGTTCAGCCTTTGACCCAATTCCTTTTGTAATAGGGGTGTTCTATTGGCACTACACTATTAAGCCTTCAGCCTGACTCCCTTCAAATTGGGCTGCTCCATTAAAGCTGTACTGAGCAGACTTTGGCTTGGCTCCCTCTGGACTAGACTGTTCCTTTTGAACTGGCTGGTATTAGGCCTGCTGGCTGTTTGAGCTCTTTGAGTTGCTTGAGCTGTTTAGGCTGTTTGAAAATGATTCTTTTACTCTAGCTAGAAACCTCTGAGGAATGGGATCCCAGTTAACTAAACATTTTGAGCATGCCCCACTTACAGGGACCTTGACCAATTTTATGTTTAAAAACTATGGTCCTCTTATTCAAACAGAAAGTCACAAAAATTATAATCATCCTCATCAGTTCACTCAGTCCCATGTAATTAATTTTTTTTTCATCTTGATCTTTTGTTAGCACTTTTATGAATTCACCAGCTTTCCATTAGAGTTCTGAAAATCCTTATTCACTCAGTTCAGCAGTATAGTCAGTTACCAGAAACCTGTACTTGTCAGAGTCTTTTCCATGAATTCCTTCCTTGAAGATGAAACCTTTTTATAGCAACCTATTTGCAAAAGCATCAGAGTACACCCAGAACTGTCTGTAAATGACAAAAGACTTAAAAATGACCACAGTTAAAGATTTGATGAAAGTTCATAATAATGCAATTGACAACAGAGGCAAAAAATATACAAATCAATTTTCACTGCAAAGTAAAGGAGCTGTTACAGTGGAGGATTACTGGACTGAATGTCAATATTATGACATAGTATGAGTGTGTTTTGTGTTTGGTAATTGCAATCATTGTTGCTTTTGTTGTGGTCATCCATTTACAATGCTTGGTGTCAGTTTATTTATCTCTTGTAAAAATAAAATACAGTGTGTGTGTGTGAAAAAAATAAAAATGAAAAAAACAAACAAATAAAACAAAAAACTATGGTCCTTCCTCAGGTACCTTTCTAACTAATGGAACAACCTAACGAAAGGTGATTTAGAATATCAATGACCATTATGGGAAGCTTTTGAAATCCCCAAACTCACTTTTCTTGAACCTGAATTGGGCAACCATAGCTCTAAAATTTCCAAAAACTGAATGTAATACCTATTTCAATTGGTATTTTGAAGCTTCCAAATGTTATCAGGAGTCTAAAATTGCCTCTTTGCAAAATAAAAGTTTTAAGATTAACTGAGGCAAACAATTAAAGAAAGATAAAATTGCTTCTGAAGCTTCATTCTCCTTCTCTGGCTTCTGTGTCTCATGCCCTGCCTCTGGTGCCATCTTCCTACTTCCCCTCTATATCACCTACACATCCTCTATATCCTCAATTCCTCCATATTAATTCTCTTGCCAAACTTCCCTTTTTTCCCTGAAACTCAGCCCACCCATAGGCAAAGATTTTCCCAAAGTAACCAAAGATCCTCTCAGAATTACTGAGGAGTTTAATATAGTCATTCAGACTTATCAGCCTGGTTTCTCTGATTCATATCAGCTAGTTCATATGCTTGTTGGTGAAGGCCAGACTCATTACTGGATGAAAACTGCTAATTGGGAAAATCCTGAATTCTAGAATCAACTGAGAGACCAGCCTGCTAACTTATATCTGATCAGGCTCAGGAAATCACTGGTGACTTCATCAGGCAATTCCTAGGGACTTTCCAAAGCCTGTTGATTGGATAAAATTCAGGCTTGCATACAAAAATATGATGAAACTGTTCATGACTATTACAATAGACTTCAGATTATTTTTAGAGAAAATTCTGGTCTTCCTTCAGATGTTGATTCTACCCTGATAGCTTTTAACTCTATGTTTATGAATGGGATGCACAGAGAGCTTTCCCTTCTAGTGAAAAGAATCAGGATGGAATGGGAAACCATGTCCACTCCCGATTTAGTTAATCTGACAAGGCAGCTCTCACTCACTTTAGATGGGTCAGCTAAAAGGAAAACCATCAAAATTCTTAATCTTCAATTCCAGCAAATGAAGGCCCCTAAACAAAACCAAAACTGTCCTGGTTTCTGCTATTATTGAAAAGACCCAGGAAATTGGAAAAGACATTGTTATAAATTTAAGTGCTGTAGGTGCCTTCAGTCTTCCAGCCTCCCTTTCTAAGTTCCCCCTAATTCTCAATGACGGGGCTCCAAGGAACTACAGGGGCTCTTCCCTACCCTCCCTCTTGATCAGCTTGGAGAAAAATTTCTCCAAATTGGGGATGAATCTCTTCCAGTCCTAAGTGACACCAAAGTCACACTCTCCATGCTCAACCCCACTGCTATAAAGCAGCTCTGCTTTGGAGTTCCAAAAAGTTCAAATAGTGGGGTTGAACCTCAAGAGGTTCCTGTCTCTGAATCCATTCCCTTTCGTTTAGGCCCTTTGAGAGATATATATCCTGCTCCTTAGTTCCTCTGCTCCTATCCATATATTAGGCCAAGACTTCTTAGAGAAGTATCATGCCAGAATTTCTCTCTCCCCAAAGGGGGAGACAATTCTAGAACTTTATAGTAGTCATCAAAGTAAACTACCAGTAGAATTAAATTACCCTTTGACATCTTTTATTTGTTCTGTCTCTGATGATACTAGAACTGATTCTGGAAACACTGATCTTTGGCCCTATTAAATCAGCTACCATTTTCCTTATGGGCAAGATCTCCAAGTGATGTTGGCAAATCCACAGCGCACCTGTTATCAAGATTCAAATAGATCCCTCAAAACCTTTTCCCAGGATTAATCAATACCCTACAAGTAAAGAAGGCATGAATCCCATAATAGAAGATTACAAGGCTCAAGGCCTCATTTTCCCTTGTACTAGACCATGTAACACTCCCATTTTACTGATGAGAAAACCTAAGGGCTGAAGGTAGAAGTTTTTCTAGGACCTCCGAGTAATAAACAAATTGTTATCCCTTGACACCCTGTTATTCTTAACCTTAATGCTCTACTAACCTCCATTCCCACTGGAAGCAAATTCTTTACTGTAATTGATTTATGCAGTGCATTCTTTAGTATTCCAGTTGTTGAAGCTAGCCAATAACTTTTTGCCTTCACGTGGAAAGAAAAACAATTCACCTAGACAATAACGTCTGATGGTTTTGTTGAGAGTTCTTCGTATTTCTTACCAGTCCTGAAGGCTGATCTGGATGACATAAAGTTCCTTAGAGGTTCTACTTTGTTGCAACATGTGGATGATTTGCTTTTTTGCTGTCCTCAAGCTTCCTCACAGGAAGGCAACATCCACTTGCTAAAGCTTTTAGCCTTAAAGGGACATAAGGTCCCCAAGGAAGACTATATCTAGATCCAGATAGACTTCACAGTGTCTTAAATTTCCCAAAACCCAAAACTAAGCACCAACTCTGAGGTTTTCTTAAGCTAGTCGGTTACTGCCAAAACTGGATTCCAAATTTCTCTATTATGGCCAAATCTCTGTATGTTTTACTCAGTGGTAACAAATTTGACCTAATTTTATTGGAAGAACTGGATGACATAGCCTTTGAGGCCTTAAAGAAGAGTTTGATGAATCAAGTGCTCTTGGCAATCCCAATTATCAGATTCTCTTTTTCTTTTTTTGTATATAAAAAGAAAGGGAATGCCTTGGGGTACTCACCCATAAACATGGGAACCACCATTGACTCATAGGGTGTTATAGCCAGCAAAGGGACCCTGGGGCACAGGGATACCCCCTTGCCTTAGAGCCATTATGGCCCCTGCTGGTTTGGTTACAGCCACTGAGAAAATTGTTGTGGGATCCCCTTTAACTGTTTTTGTACACCACACAGTGGAAGCCCTCCTAAACTCTCATCACACTCAGTATTTCTTTGTCAGCCACCTCATCTCTTATGAAATTCTTTTTTTAACTGCTCCTCACATAACTCTTCTACATTGTAACAACCTTAACCCTGCTACTCTTCTCCCCTCTGTCTCTGATGAGGTCCCTCATGACTGCTTAATGCTGTTGTACCACCTCCTGACTCCTGATGATCTACAGGAAATTCTTTTGGGTAATATTGACTTCTCATGGTTCACTGATGTTTCTTATTTAAAAGGTAACAATGTGCTGTTCTGGGTGTGCTACTGCAACTCCTTTTGATAGTGTTGAGACAGCACCTTTACGTATGGCTACTTTAGCCCAACAGGCTGATTTATATGCTCTTACATGGGCTTGTGCTTTAGCCAAGGGCAAAACTTTAGCCAAGTATAATATTTATACTGATAGTAGATATGCTTTCAGAGCAGCTCACGATTTTGGAATGTTGTGAAAGCAACGTGGCTTCCTTACTTCCAGCAGAAGTAAAAATGGCCCCTATGTTCAGGAATTATTGGATGAAATATTTTTACCTGCTGCTTTAGTTATTATTAAGATCCTGGGGCATTCTAACTTTGACTCTCTTGAAGCTAAGGGAAATCACCTTTATGAACTTTCCACAAGGAATGCTGCCCTTAAAGGAACCAACAGCAGCCAAACTGCTAGCATGGTCTGGAGGGATATTTCCCCAAATGATAATTTAGAACAAGTGGCTAGAAAGGCCCAAACAATTGGCCTCAGAAAACAAAATCCTCAACAATTGTTGGAAATTCAATTATAGAATTGTGAAAATACAACAGGTGTAGATTTGATAAAAAGAGAAAACTTTGGTTTGGACCAAATAACAACCCAGTCCTACTGGAGACTCTAAAATTTCCACTCCTAACCACTGTGCATGCATTAAACGTTGGTCTACTGACAAAATGACAGCATTCATGAATCAATATTGGTGGGAAAACATTAACAAGGCTACAAAAAGTGCCTACCTCACTTATCCCACTTGTGCAAAGTACAATCCAGGGAAACCTGTTCTTACTGTTCCTGGACATTTTAGACTGCCTAGTGGCCTTGATGACTTGAGGTCTGGCAAATGGATTTCCTACAACTTCCTCCATCTCATGGGTATAAATATGTTTTAGTCATGGTCTGTATGTTTCATACTTGACTGAAGCCTTTCCTTGTGACAGGCTACTGCCTCTTCTGTGGCTAAAGTCCTTTTGGAAAAGATTATTCCTACCTTGGGAACTCCTTTCAAGCTTCATAATGATTGAGGAACCCACTTTACTGGTCAGGTACTTTGACAAGTCGGCACTGTTTGGCTAGTTTTACAACACTTTCACTGTGCTTACCACCCTTAATCCTCTGGTTTAGTTGAACACACTAACGGCATTATTAATACTCAATTGGCAAAATTTGTAGAGGCCCTCCAAATATTTTGGCCAAAAGCTTTGCTGTTGGTCCTTCTAAGTCTCAGATCCACCTCTTTTGTAACTCATAAACTCTTACCCTTTGAGATAGTCACAGGGTGCCACAAGTCAAAGGGCTTGGCTTCTGCCTCTTTTGATCCACAACTAATAAATGAGAGATACTCTAATATTGCAAAGCCTAATTGCTTCTATTAAAAAAAAAATCATGTTTTAGTAGAGCAATCTTTTCACAGTGTGCTCTTAGGAGATGAGGACCTAAGCATCACACCTTGTAACCTGGAGATTTCATCTGTTTAGAAAGACACCTCCATAAGGACTCTCTTAAACCTCACTGGCAAGGCCCCTATCAGGTACTACTAACCAACTTTTCTGCAGCCAAACGCCAGGGATTGGACTCTCGTGTTTACATGACTCCCCTAAATAAAGCACTGAACCCTGACTGGACCTGCACATCATCTAATGACCTGAATGTAAAGATTAACCAGAATTGAAGCAGACAACATCTGATAAGACAGATTTCCAAAGATATCTGGACCAGGTCTGTAGGAAGTTTGACTGCCAAACGTTTGATGACATAATGCTTCAGATGATCTCCAATGTCTATGATCTTGATAACATATGGACTTCAGATAAGAAGTGCCTGAGGGTTCTCTTTCCTACCTCTCTTGGTTACTCAGATGTGACCTCAATAGGTTTTCAATCTGTGTACTTTCCCTCCAACATGAGACACTATACCCAAGAAAGATACTTTTTGTCATTGAGGTACAAAAAGCCACTGAAACTGGAAAACCTAACTCTTGATCAGCAATGTTTTAATAGAAGGATCTTCATCAAAAGGGGGAAATGTAAAAATTAATAAAAGGAAACCTCAATTAAAATAGAGTTGGGAGGCCAAGTTTACAGAACTAATTAATTTTAAAAATTAGATTTATTCTCTTATTGAAGACCCATTATAGATACTCAACATCATAGGTCAATGTTTGTGATAAAAATGATTTTATTCAATTTAAAATATACCTCTAATTAATTTTAAAAAACCAGGAAGTCAATTACATTTGTGAAAACCAGACTGTGATAATAATCTCTATCAATTGAATAAGTCAAGCTATACTTAAAACGAATATATGAACCAGAAATTCTTTAGGATCATTGTGGGAAGCAATAGATGAAGTCAAATCTTCCTGAATAATTTTGAAAAACACTAATAAATGCATATGATTAGTTCTTTTTTTCCTACAAGACCAAAAATGCTAGGAAACAAAAGCACAATGTCTAGTCTATCGTGTGCGTGTGCGTGCGTGCGTGTGTGTGTGTATAATCCTGGAAATATGAAATCATTCTTGAGATGGGAGTTTTTAAAAATAGGTTCCAAATAAACATATCTTTCTCTTTATACTCATTACCTTTTATTGAATCTACATAACCATTTAAAGAAATTTTCATGATATCTTCTTACATAAAACAATGTCATAAATATGCAATATTCATATAAATGAAAGCATATTAAAATACAAAACAATATGACAAGGAACTCTTTTAATTTTATTTGCTATTAAGTGAATTTTGGTATAAGACAGAACCATTAGTTTAAATTCCTGAAGGAATATGTTACAAATGTTTTGATCTATAAAGATAGGCTGATGGCATGAACCCTGAAAACAGCATTATGGAAGGGTTACTGTGCATTAGATAGAAAGGAGTCTTGAAGGATAAAGGAGATATGAGTGTGTGTGTGTATGTGTGTGTGTGTGTGTGTGTGTGTGTGTGTGAGAGAGAGAGAGAGAGAGAGCAAGAGAGAGTGACTGAGTGCATGAGAATACACCCTAGGTAGTTTATTACCTATAATTCTATATCACACATATATTCAGATCAAAATTTGATTTCTAAATAAAGCTTATAACACTTGGTGCAAAATCCAGGATTTGTATTTAATTCCTCTTGAGATAATATTGAATCAATCCAGTTACATTCAAATGAATCTCTACATTCACACAAAAATTGACTTACTGTTAACCATCTTTCAACACATAGCATGTAAAAAAACCATAGTAATAAATTATCTCTACAATGACTAAATGTAGTATCTCCTCTATAATTCCAGTTTTAGTAGCATATTTTAAACCACTCTGGTAGATTGGTCAAATAGTTTTGTGTTTATACAACAATACTGTAAATCATGTCAATTATCTCTTTATACATAGAGCAATCTATACTTTATATATAGTTTAAAGAAATCTTGTAGCATCTTAAAAAACAAAATCAATTCAATTCCAAAATTGCACTAAGTCATATGGAATAAATCATTGGGTAAAAGATTGTGTCCTAGGCTTGGAATGTCCAAGCTACTCTTCAGTACTGAATTTCCCTCACTCTTGATTTCTATTTCATGTGTATGCTGTAGTTATCTATCTATCTATCTATCATCTATCTATCTATCTATCTATCATCTATCTCTCCAACTAAAAACACCTGATCATTAGAGCAAATTCAGAGAGCCACTATGAGTTTTATATTAGACCAATTTAATAAATAGCCCCTGCCTTTATTAAGGCCAGCCAACTAATAAAATCATATCTCTTTAGACTTGTTAAAGTGATAGTATATGCTTGCATGAATTCTTTGATTTTTGGTTCTATATCCAAACAAAACTTTGTGGCTCAGCTAAGGGCACAAAATGAAGAAAGTTAAATAAATTGCTACCTTGAAAGAGACACAGTTTGCTAATTGTCCAACTTATGTGCATTGGCAGTATTCTTTATACCTTGCTATTGAATGAAGTATTCATTTAAAGTTCTCTCTAATATCGACTCAGCTGTCATGTCCTTAACAGCAGAATCGTTTCAGATCACTCTAGCTGTAACTTTACATTTGTATTCAATTATTTAACTTACTTGACTCATGACTACAAGACCATGAAAAAATTATTACTTTTAAATTTAAGGCAAACTTACAAAATTCAAAATTACAGTTTTGTCAAGGATTATGTCACTGGCTCATGTATCCACTACATTTGCCATTCAACTATGTGCTCAAATATAATTTACTTAATGTCATTCTTCCCACCTAAAAATTCATTCTATTTTTAAAAAATCTCCAAATATTGTTGTACCTACCTACATGGAACTACTACTGATCTGATTAATTTGCTGAGCAGATTTGGCTTCAATTTGATGATTACCTGATTTAGCAACTAGGATTACTTTCTAGGTATTACTGAGAAACCATGTAATTGATCATGAGTCCACAGGCCCTTGGAGTAGAAAAATCAGTTTATGCCTAAAATAAATTGGGAAAGGGGGAAAAAAATAAAAAAAATTACTGTGACCAAGGTACTGGCTTGGGTTACGGATGTACAGTGAACTCAGATAGCTCTCTGATAGGCAGACCTTAAGGAGTGTGAGAAGAACTAAGTTAAATTGTCTGGCGGCAGCCTTGCAACTTAGTGGTTGACCCAATCTATATTCAGATCTCTTACAATACAACCATATAGGCAACATCTTTAGAATGTAAAACGAAAGGAAAGAATCGTGTTTCTTAGTAGAAAAAAATATCTAAACATATTCAAGGAGAAACCTGGGATTAGGAAAAATGCAGAATGTTTACATTTGAGATGACATTTAGAATGTCAGAAGTTTAAGATATCAGGGATTCTATCCTCTCTTTTCTTTGGGAGGGGGAAAATTTGAATGTCTATGTTTATTGTGTTTAATTTCTAAATGTGTTAAATAGAATATATATACATTTTAGATTCTACAGTAGGTAATTCATGATATACAGAGTAGAAAAGAATTCTTTTGTGTTTATCAATGCTGTTGTCTGGATACAGATGATTGTGGTTGACTCCTTGAGTCAAATTGAAAAGCACTTCAAGAGACCATAATGACTAGTAAAAAGCCAGCCTTGCAGACATGAGACTTTGAATAGTAGTGAGGCATCCATCTAGGGACCTGGGAATATGGATGAGCAAATTAGCTCATTAAGAATTTTGCGCCTTTAACATAACTGAATTTAAAACTGTGGGAATAGTAGCTCAACTTCTCTGGCTAAAAATACACTTGGAAATCACACGTGCTAACCCTCCTTATCTTCTTAGCTGGCAAGTCAAGTCAGTTCTTCCTCTGCATTATGTTTCTGTCTTCTGTTTTCTACTCATCTTACTGACTTAGTCTGGATCCTCCTCTTTTCTTCTTAGACCCATGAAATCCTTCTAACTAGTCACTCAACCTTCAATCTTCCAGCAAACAAGATTCCTTTTTTTCTGTCAGCAAACTCACTTTTGAAAAATATTCTGTTCTGATGGGGAACACTGTTATATCTAAATAAAACTCTCACTGGGAATTCCCTGGCAGTCCAGTGGTTAGGATTCCATGCTTTCACTGCTGAGGGCCTGGGTTTGATCCCTGGTCGGGGAACTAAGATCCCTCATTCAGCGTGGCACGGCCAAAAAAAAAAAAAAAAAAGATATGGGAAAACCCTCATATTAATACATAATTGGATAGTTTCCCTTTATATTTTTGAGTCAAGATTGTTTAAAATACGATGGCTTAAAATTCCTCAAATTGGATAACTTGGGGTCTGTGTAGGGAAAAAGAACACACAGTACCATTTAATTACCCATCATCTCTAGCTAGCTTCCCTGCTGTTGTGTTCTCTTGAGAGCTACTGTCCAAATTCTTCTTGGAAAGTGATAAAGGATAAAGTCAAAATAATTTCCTTTTTGTATGTATACTCTGGAAAAAAACTGCTCTGAAATGAGGCTGATATCTTAATATCATATAACTTGGTGGTATTTCTAAACTTTTACATTTTGGTGCATTTATTTATTTAGTTGTGTCTTGTGAGATAGTTTGCTTTTTAATGACCCATCTTTGGGAAGAGCAAATTGAGTTACTGGCCAAGCCTTTTATTCCTGATAGCTGAACATGAAGGAATACAATGGGAAAGAAGGTGACTGCCAACAGATGCCTGGAAAGAAAACACCTGTAGATATTTCTAAGTCCCCAAATTCTCAGTATTTTCAAAATTTTCAAGGTCAGTAGGTGAGATTGACCCTTCTATACTATAATTTAATTTTAACATTTTGTGTTCCCCCAAAATTTTAAGCAATTTCTTCTGAATATAGATAGTAATAGAGAGGAAAAGGCCATGATTTGCTTAGCCCTGAGTTATGCATGCTATTTCCATTACAAGAAGGGCTCAAGATGCTGGGGAAAAAGTCATCCCCAGCCCCAGCTCCAACACCGTCTCCTCTATTCTCCACCCCAACCTAAGGTTGTTAATGTTCACACTTCTTGGTCTGCATGTCAAGAAAAGCTTATCCAACATCCACTGAATTAGGCTATTGTGTACTTCTTGTCTATTTGAATCTAGACAACAAACCGGTACCAAAATTGAAAAAATTTCTGTGCTTTCTGAATAACCTTTTCTCACAAAGAAGTGAAAAAAGAGAAGTCTCCCTTTTAAAAGGCCTACTGAGAGAGAAGAAATCACATTGTTCATTTCTAATTGTTTTGATTATGCAAGAAAGCGTCTAGCAATTTAAATGCATACTTTACAATGAGGGACCCACAGTGGTTGCCATACAAAGAAAAATTGTCACGAACTATGTAGTTTACAACTATGCTATATTGCTTTAGGAACAATAAGGACTATAAAAATTTTTGTAAATATCTAACCATCTAACATATATTTTGGTCTCTCTCATGCACTCCACTGCAATGTTTGTGTGTATGTGCGTGTATTTTGTAAATTATAATTTGTATTCATAATTTGCCCATCTTTATTTTGTCTGGATTGGGTGTTCCACTATATCTGCCCCAAATGGCCATGCTATACCTGTTTGCTGAACAGGCATTAATATATTACAATTCTGTTACCACATGGAGACAAACAACTAAACTTTCCAAATGAAAGAGGTCTGTGTGTGTTTCTTTGATGGCAGCAGCAGAGCGAAAATTTAGGAGCAAACCCTCTCAAGCAGCCAATCTCTGGGAAAAATGCTCTTAGACATAAAGTGGGTGGCAGTAATTTTAAAGGGAGAAAAATAGGACAGTACTGGGTAAGGCCTACATGAAAGAAGAAGAGAACACATGGACCAGCAGGCTGGCCCAGAATATTGGCCCAGATTATTGCCCAGGGACACAGAATTTGAAAGGCATTTGAGCTTTTCTCAATAGTTGGTGTTGTGAAAAGAGCACCAGACGTAGTAGGACAACTTGGGTGTATAAGAAAGTTACAGTGTGAGCACTTTTGTTAGCTCCTCTGAGTCTATTATTTCCTAGTAGACAGTGTTAACAATCACAGTTCTACCCTGCACAGTTATCATTATTAAAGGAGATACTGTTTTTGGTGTACAGGAGGGCTTAGTATATGTTGGGTAAAAATGCTTTGGCTTTAATCAACTAAATTTGACATTTTCTTTATCACTTACTTCATTAAAAAAAAACCATTATTCCATTTTTATTGAAAATCAATACAAATTTCAAAAAATTAAAAGAAAAAATGTTTGAAAATTATAAAATATGGGGGCTTCCCTGGTGGCGCAGTGGTTGGGAGTCTGCCTGCTAATGCAGGGGGCACGGGTTCGAGCCCTGGTCTGGGAAGATCCCACATGCCGCGGAGCAACTAGGCCCGTGAGCCACAACTGCTGAGCCTGCGCGTCTGGAGCCTGTGCTCCGCAACAAGAGAGGCCGCGACAGTGAGAGGCCCGCGCACCGCGATGAAGAGTGGCCCCCGCTTGCCGCAACTAGAGAAAGCCCTCGCACAGAAACGAAGACCCAACACAGCCAAAAATAAATAAATAAATAAATAAAGTGTAAAAATAAAAAAAAAAAAAAAAGAAAATTATAAAATAGTTAAATATCTATATATATCTATATATATCTATATATATATATATAGACAACAAGGTTAAATTTACCACAGAGGTTTTTTAATTGTTCTACAGACTGTAGTTGGTGAGGTAATTGAAAATACCTATGTTGCCCTCTAAATCTTATTCAGGTAGTAAGGGTATTTGTTATGATATAAGCCCATTTAAGGAATCCCACTAAAGGTAAAGGACATGTTTGTATTCACTGCAGGTAGTGCCTTAGAATTTCAAGTCAAACATTTAATTGGGTTTATTGTAACGAGAGAGAACAGTTTTGTGAACCAAAATACTATGATGTTGATTAAATAGAAGACACTGTGAAACCCAGGGTCCTCCCTGGTACAAATCCTTTCCCTGTCGCCTGTTTCCTGTTTGTAGGAAACAGGCTTCATTCAGCCTCTGAGACCTTCCCTGAGTTCCAAAAGGCAGATTCAAACAGTTGCTAATCAGGGAAGTGAGGGAATGCAGAAGCAAAGGACAAGCAGTCAAGAAACAGTAGTGCAGCGATTAAAGCGGTATCCTGATTCTTGCTTAAAGAATATATATAACAATATCTTTGAGTTCTGCTGAAACTAAGGCCCACACTCAGGTGGAAGATGGTAACTTCAGGCTGAGCCCAAGATTCCTGGAGCACTGCCCTGTTACCTCATCACCAACCAATCAGAAGAAAGTCACACACCCTGCAGCCCTCACGCTACATTTTGCCTGTAAAAACTTTTCAGGGAATTTGAGTTTTTTGAGCATGAGCCACATGTTCTCCTTGCTTGGCCCTGCAGTAAAGCTTTCTCTGCTCCAAACTTCAACGTTTCCATTTGTTTGGCCTCACTGTGCATTGGGCACAGGAACTTGGTTCAGGAAAGACTCTGTCTTGATTTGCTGACGGCTCATTATTTTAGAATAGTTAACAAAATTGTTAACACATGTTAGTTGCACATATCTTAGACTGTAGGAGGAAATAAAGAAAAAGAAAGAAGACAAGTGATATTTGAGTAATTTTGACAATTATAAAACAAGCGGCAGTAGTCAACTGCACAGAGCTGGGACCTGAGTGGGAAGGAGACAGGTTGTGTCCCTCAATCCCACACTAGCTGACCCCTGAAAAGGACACAAATAATAAAAAGGGAAGAAGAGGACATAAAGTCTGGGCAATGAAGAAAGCTGACAAGACAACTTAATTAATTTCACACTAATATTGACCAAACCAGATTCTTTTTTTTTTTTTCCTGAAATAATTCTTTTTTAATTGAAGTATAGTTGATTTACAATGCTGTGTTAGTTTCTGGTGTACAGCAAAGTGATCCAGTTATACAAATATATACATATACTTTCTCATGTACTCTTCCATTATGGTTTATTACAGTCTGTTGAATATAGTTCTCTGTGCTATACAGTAGGACCTTGTTGTTTACCTATTTTATTATTATTATTTTATTATTATTATTATTATTTTTTAACATCTTTAGTGGAGTATAATTGCTTTACAATGGTGTTTTAGTTTCTGCTTTATAACAAAGTGAATCAGTTATACATATACATATATCCCCATATCTCCTCCCTCTTGCATCTCCCTCCCTCCCACCCTCCCTATCCCACCCCTCTAGGTGGACACAAAACACCGAGCTGATCTCCCTGTGCCATGCGGCTGCTTCCCACTAGCTATTGGTTTTACATTTGGTAGTGTATATATGTCCATGCCACTCTCTCACTTCGTCCCAGCTTACCCTTCCCCCTCCCCGTGTCCTCACGTCCATTCTCTAGTAGGTCTGCATCTTTATTCCCGTCCTGCCCCTAGGTTCTTCGTGACCATTTTTTTTTTTTTTTTTTAGATTCCATATATATGTGTTAGCATACGGAATTTGTTTTTCTCTTTCTGACTTACTTCACTCTGTATGACGGACTCTAGGTCCACCCACCTCACTACAAATAACTCAATTTCATTTCTTTTTATGGCCGAGTAATATTCCATTGTATATATATGTGCCACATCTTCTTTATCCATTCATCTGTCGATGGACACTTAGGTTGCTTCCATGTGCTGGCTATTGTAAATAGTGCTGCAATGAACATTGTGGTACATGACTCTTTTTGAATTATGGTTTTCTCAGGGTATATGCCCAGTAGTGGGATTGCTGGGTCATATGGTAGTTCTATTTTTAGTTTTTTAAGGAACCTCCATACTCTTCTCCATAGTGGCTGTATCAATTTACATTCCCACCAACAGTGCAAGAGGGTTCCCTTTTCTCCACACCCTCTCCAGCATTTATTGTTTGTAGATATTTTGATGATGGCCATTCTGACTGGTGTGACATGATATCTCATTGTAGTTTTGATTTGCATTTCTCTAATGATTAATGATGTTGAGCATCCTTTCATGTGTTTGTTGGCAATCCAAACCAGATTCTTTTATTTTATTTCTACCATCGTAGGATTTTTTGAGAAGATAAACATCAGTATAAGGTATGACTAGTAAAATCTGGTCTTTATTAAAAGACCAGCTGTTTTTATTATGTTCTTCTCTATTAAAAGCTAATCTGACTGACTTAATGATTTTAATACTCTTTATTTTTGAATACTTTCAGTATTACAGATTGCAGGAATATTTCAAAAAATAGAATAAAAAATGACCATGTATCCCTTCACCCAGATTTCTCACATCCTAACACCTTCCTTTTTCCCTTCCTTCCTCCCTCCCTCCCTCCCTTCCTTCCTTCCTCCCTCTCTTCTTTCCTTCCTTCCTTCCTTCTTCCTTCCTTCCTCCCTTCCTTTTCTTCCTCCATCTTTCCTTCCCTCCTTCTCTCTCTCTTTCCTATCAAATCTGGAATCACATGTTGAATTTAGTTTTCCATTTAATCTCCTTAATTTCAAACAGTTCTTTGGTCTGTCTTTGTTTTTCTTGACTTTGAAATTTTTATGAGAAATAAATACAGGTCAGTTATTGTGTAGAATGTCCCTCAATTAGGGTTTATCTGCTGTTTCCTCATGATTATATTTCCTCAGCTTATGAATTTTTGCAGAAAAATCATAGAAGTAATGTTGTTTTTATCTCAATGCATCATAACAGGGGGCACTTGGTTGATTTGTCCCATGACTGTTTGCCAGGTTTCTCTACTACTAACTTATTTTCCCTTTCCAGTTAGTAAGTATAAAGTAGAGAGATTATGTTGAGACTAGGTGAAATCCTGCTTTTCGTCACACTTTCATCCACTAATTTTAGTATCTGTTCATGATTCTTATCTGAAACAAATATTAAATTTACCACATTTTATTATTAGTTGGAATTGGCTGTAAGAAAAAGCTTTTCTTTCTCCCCAATTTGCATTCATTCATTCATTCCTATCATTATAGCCTCATGGGTTCTTATTTTATCCTGGGGGTTATAATCTTTTACTATTATTATTTATTTTGATGCTTAAATTTTCGCATATTTGGCCAGTGGGAGTCTCTCCATACTGGTTCCTATGTCATTTTGACACATATCCATCATCTTTGAGCACATTTTTACTTCTCTTTGATGCAGTAAAATAGCATTTCTTGCAAGAAACCTCTAATAGTTGGGGTCTTTGACTTCCCTTTGGTTAAAATTTTTGAATAGTGTTTTCATATATAAAGCAATAAAAAATATTTAGTAATTACAAAATTAAGTAAACTTACAAAGTAATTTAGTAAAGTGTATTAATTAAGATTACAAAAATTAATTACAAAGATTATAAAAAATTTTAGTACTTTCAAAAAATAGAAAGTATAGGAGTATAGGGATATCTCATTTGTGAAAAAGTGGCATATAATGAGGTAAAACTGCTAATCTGGAACAACACTAATCTCACTAACACCACATATAGAAGTACCAACACCCCATTACACACACACACACACCCACACACACACACACATCAAACAAAACAGGTAACGATAATAAATCTATAACTCTCCCTAGCAAAAAATAATTTTAACGACTTAAAGTTTGAGGATTATGGAAATAGCATGGTAGTTTGAATAACCTAGATGATGCCAACAGAATAAAATAAAGGCAATAAGGAGGACAGGGGAACAACTCCTTCCTTGAACACTTCAAATGTACTTTGAAAACTGTAAAAGACAGGAAAGATATATACAAGATGGTTTAGCACCCAATCTCTGGGTTATCTCTACCTGAGCTCTTGCCAAAGTGTATTATCACTGGTGTATAGGTCTATCTCCCTGAATAAACAGAAGCCATCTTTGTGTTCCTGACACTTAATTACCATTGAATAAATATTCCATGAAATAATCCATAAATAACAAATGAGTGAACTTCCTAGTAGAACTTTTATCACTATGCTCTCTTGCCTGATGGAGCATGTAGCTAAATTTGTATAGTGCCTTCAGTTGATTGTCAAAATACCCTAGGAATGGGATTATATTAATATACACTATATTTAATATATTTAGAACCCCCTTTGTCCTTTTTGAATAAAAACTTTCTTTTAAGAAAAAGCCTAAGCACTATAATAAACTTGAATATTCCCTTTAAATCTCAAAAGTCACCAAAATACTACAGTCATTGCAGTTAGAGAGAACCTGGCTTTGATTGCATCACTTCATCACTCTCATCCACTGATTCTTCTCTGCAGAGGACCACTGTTCTTTGGCTTGCTTAGGTGGTCAACTTCTACTCAGTCTCCAGGGCTCAGCTCAAATATTATTGTTGGGAGAACTTCAAACACAGCTAGTCCACTTTCCTCTAAATGTCCAGTTTACTCTGGACATTCTTTTGTAAGTATGTATGAACACTGGATTGTAATTATTTGTTTGTCCCTATCCCCAGATGGGGCACAGTGCCATACAAATAGTAGGTGTACAGTAAATGTTTGTGAAGTTAAAGATGGCTCTTTCTAAGTACCTTTGATTCCAGAAAAAAATAGTTAAAAATACATATGGCAAGAGAGAATTAGTTAATGATTTTTTTATGCAAGCCTAAATATGCATATAGTTGGACTATCCTGGTTTACAAATACCAGAAAAATCTAGCACCATTCCTGATGTTATATAAACACAATCACTAAGCAAAAACTGAACATTCACAAGATAAACCTAGTGATGGCAATATGTTTACTTTCCTCTAATATAATTATCCATGATTATAGGCATAATAGTTAGATTCAAAGGCAAAAACTAAGAATGGTGTAAGTATTCTAAAATAAATGATCTAGAAACATATGTCAAAAGAGAAGTGTCAGGTTAAAAGTAGTGAAATCTGCAATATAAAGAAAATTACACTAAGTTACTTCCCAATAATCAGATCTCTGATTAAACTTGAATGATAATCCAAATGTCTCACTCCTGCAAATTTTAAATTATAACGATTTTTTTAAAGCCTAACTTTTCCTAGGAAGTTTCAATTAGTGGTTCTTAAAAGACAAGCTTGTGAACCCTAGATTAGGGCCATATGGCATGCATTTTGGAGCAGCTGCTAAGTGTACATAAAGGCACTATAACAGAGACCCAAAATATCCTGAGGCAAATCACTAATTCCAGAGTCCAATGTAACAGCACCAACAGCCAGCCTAGGGTAATCTTATTTAGTGATGCTAAAGGGATATATGATAGGTCTTGATTAGATGTTAACAGTAAATCCACCTAATATTGAAAACTGGAATAAATCTTTGCTTTTGGATTCTACTGAAGCCTAAGTAGCATGGTGATATTGGCCCCTGCAATCCATCAGAAATATTGCCTGAAGCCCCAAATCTATTGCTGTGTTAACCAGTGAAGGCTCATCATAGAGGAAATTATGCGTGTAACTTGGCCTTCAGCTGAGAAATTCTTCAAAAGTTTTCCTAGCCCAGCAATTCTTACAGTAGCTAATATGAATCTTCAGCTTAGAGCGTCACGGAATACTGTTTAATAGCGAAGGAAATATTGAAACAAGTAGAAGGTCAATTGAGAAGAAGCCGTGATCTGAATCTCCCCCAGGGTGCCCTCACATTAAGCTTGGATTTGTAATTGAAAATAAATCTTTCGTGTCTGGGTGACAAGTCCGAGGTCCCGTCCCGGGTGCAGTTTTCACGGAGCATTATATTTTCCAGCTCGAAGTCACTGTTCTTTTCAGCTGATTTTGACCTGCAGTGCTACAGTAGGCTGTTGGCTGCCAAGTGATTAGCTATTCAAGAAAAAAGTGAAACTAATCTCCGTATTAATGTACATGAGGTGAAATGAGAAAGAATCTGAGGCTTGGAGGCACAGAGACTGATGTTACAAGCTGTGCGGCGAGGTATACTCCCCCAGATCCGGTGGCAGAATCAGACCCCGGACAGGAAGGGTGACATTTGGCAGAGATGCTGCAAGAGACAGTTGCTGTGGGTTGAAGTGACAGCTTGATTTTCTTGCACTTAAATGTAAAGAGTTAGTCCTCTTTTCAGAGTAAAAAGAGCATCCTGTTATTATGCCACTTAGCAAAAGGCATACAAGGGCAGAATTCAATTTTTTTTTTTTTTTTTTACTTTGAGGTTTGTACGGGAGCTATATTGAAGAGAAAGTATGATTTAAAAAAAAAATGCTAACTTACAAAGTACTTCTGCATCAATTTGTAATTTCTGAGAAACCTAGATATAGCTTATCTTCCCTCTGTTAGAAATACCCCTTCTTTCTCTTAGAGAATCAGATAATTGTGGAGATCAATTAATATCACAAATATGAATCTTTTAATGAAAATTAGTTCACTGAATCAACATTCACTGGGTACCTACTTTTTGGCAGGCACTCTGCTTGTTACTCTGTTACAAAGTCTAATAAGACATGACCTCTGTTAGGTCCTCTGTTAGAAAGTTAGGTTTTATTCAAATGTCTCTTGAATATATTTCTTGGCCTTCCTGCAGTCTCACCATTGAGAAAGTATGTGAAAAAGATTCTTTGGAATCTATGTCTGGGAAATCAGAATGTCTGGGGAAGGAGCCCAGAATCTCCATGTACACTAAAATTTGAGAACTCTGATGTCTTAGAGGTAAAGAGTATAAGGAATTCCTACCAAAAATATTAGGGCTGGAAGGAATGTTAGTAACTAGTGTAATCACACAGTTGTACAGATGAAAAGCTGAGGATCAGAGAGTGAATATAAATTGCATGATGTCATACAGCTGTTTAGGACCCCAGGTTTCCTATCTTCTAAGCCCCATGCTTGCAAAGGGTAAGAAATAGGTTGTGGATTTCTTTACTCAAACTTATTCACTACATTGTCTGTTTCCTCTTCTTTTTGCTTTACTAATCAACTATTTCCATGTAATAGTGTTTTGTGTTATAGGACTATGATGGCAAAAGTTTGCTATACGAAGCTATGTACTCTGTTGACCTGTTCTCCAGACTACCTTTCGTCCGCCCTTTATTCTAGACAAGCAGGGGTATTTACTCATGCAAAAATCAGTTCTCCCACAACAAAAAATGAATGTGTGAAGCCTATTCTATGTACCTTTATTAATTTTTCTTGCAGTTAAGAATGCTGATTATTATCTACAAATTATCCTTATATTTCCAAAGGAAAGGAAAAACTGGATTTTAAAATGTGGGGCAATAAAATCCTTAATCTTACTTTAAAGTTCTAGCTACCTTGGGAAGAAAAGTTCTCTTATCAACTAATTTATTATTCTCTTTGCTAGGAAATGCTTTTCAGAGTCGAAATATCTATGTAGTTCAAGCCAGTTTCCTTTTGTTCTGCACTCTGAGATGATAAACATCTGGTGGGTTCTTCTGGCAGGATATTCAAGGAAAATCTTTACTCTTCAGGCAAAATAATCCAATTCTTTTTGGTCTACATTGTATGAAGATATTCCCCGACTCGTATACAAATGGATAAATACATAATATAGATGAATATTTGTTGATCAGAGCCAAGTTATAGTAGTTTAATTTGCAATTTATTTGAATAAAGTTAATTACAACAAAAGCAATGTTATAAATTCTACAGAAAATAATTTGCTCTTTAGGTTTTTCACCTCTTATCCATGCCAAGAGAAAAATCATCATGCAACATGATAAGGATTTTTTTCAGCTTATCTAAGAGGAAAGGCCGCTGGCATACTGCATTTGACCAGCTCAGCCCCGGTACCATAGGGTTGCGCATAAACCTGTGTGAGGAAATTGTCGCAGCACAAGGGAGTTGGCCTGCAGGGGGCGCCTTTTTCTAATTTGCACATAAGTGCATTATGAGTTAGTGGTAGCTGGTCCAAGAGGTCCACAACAAGCTTCCTCCAATTGTTTAGGATTATATTTGTGTGTAAACAGGCTTAGACTCTTTCCCTATCCCACCATTGTTACAAAGAAAAAAAAAATAAATTATACACTGCAAACTGTTCCAATATTAAATGCACATTATCTGTAAAGTTTTCATTTCTTAGTAATCATTTCTGTGAATATTTTAGAGTTATAAAAATAGCAGTTTTCTATTTTATACATAGTTTCCTTGTGTTTCTTAAAATTAGAGTTGGTTAATATTACTAGCATCAAAGATAAAAAGCACACGTGGTGGGCTGACTCATAAAAAATAGTCAGCCCCAGTTATAGGTGCAAGTTTGGCAATAGAGCAAACCTTGATTTCCTCCTCAGCTGAGCTGGTATAGTTATGCAGTGGTAAAACAAAAAATCCCTTTCCTTATTAAAAACAGCATGTCAGATCCTGCCCAGAGAAACTTCGCTCAGAGGAACAAGTACGGCTTTGAGGGTAAGAAGGTGTGATCAATGTTTGATTATATATACCCCAGGTCACAGCTGCTCCTTTCCTGAGCTGGGCCACAGCTCTTCTTAAATTATTTGTGATCAGAAGTAAAGAATGTTAACTTCTCAAACTTCCAGACCCAGCACCAAGTCTGTTCCACTAGTATGACCTCCCTCTCCTTCTCTTTTTTTCAGCCTCTTTGATTAAGCCAGGTCAGACTTCTATTCCTTTTTTTCCCCCAGAGACCTCCTCCAGGCTTTCAGTTAAGTCAATGTCCTTCTACTTGTGTTTCCTTTACCATCTGAAAGTTTCTCTGCATTAGATTCTCACTCCTCAAGCCGCCATTTTTTCTTTTAACAAAACCCTTTCCCCTGCACACAAATAAACTCCTTAATTTAAACCAAATAAATAAAATTTAAAATATTTTAATATATATTATAATCAATTATGTGTTTTTATTTTAATACATATATAATTATAATAAATTATATATATATATGGTCTTTCCAGAATATGGACCAATTACATGATTTTTAGTAATACCAATTCTAATATTATGTAGAAATTAATAATAATTCTTGTCCTATGTAATATAACTAGAATTTATTGAGAACCTTACACTATTCTAGGCTCTTGGTTAAGTACTTTGCATACCACGTTTCATTTAATCTAGATAATGACCCTGAATAGTAGATAAGAGTTCGAGGTCACCTAGTGAGTTATTGACAGAGTAAGACAAAGGTTTTGTCCTAAAAAAAAAAAAAAATGCACTTAATATTTTGATAAAGAAGTTTGCCTTTATGTATGATCTTTTTTTAAGCCAAATATTCATCTGCTGTAGCAACCTAAAGGATGACTTTTCCTGGGCTTCTAAGCATTTCTCTTCTGAACACTTAACTTTTTTCTGCCTTAACAAATCATCCAACCTACATAACCTCCTTTTCTTCCTTGATAATATAATCTTCTCCTTTCTATAGGTCACACATTGGAACAAATGCATGATCCATTTGTGAACAATGAAACACAGCAGCCTCCTTCTTACGATACAAAAGGCACAATCAGAGAAGAGAAAAATAGCGAAGCAAAAAAGGAAAGTGAGGGAAACTCCTTTGGTTTTAAACATAACTCAATAGAAAATTTGTCTTTCATCAAAAGTATTTCCGGGCTAATGACTTGTGGTTTCTTCAGCCTTCGTTTAAGTAGAATAGGACTCACTTTTCATAAAGTAGGTAAGTGGATAAAGCACTTATTCACTTCTACATTAATTTTAAAGGAAATGTGAAATAGCTTCACTTGAAATCAGCACTCATCTCAGAGAAAGCCAGCTGTCAGTCAGAGCTCCTGCGGACAGAACTGTCTAATCTTATTTCAAGGAGGGGCTATGTTCTCTGGTCATGTAACTTAAAGAGACTGGCATTGGATCTTTGCCTGAGTGCTCCATTCTTCATATCTTCTATATAGGACCATACGGTTCTGGTGGGGGGGGGGCTCTCTTAATTATATTCAGAACATACCTCATAGTTCAGCTCAAGGGAAAATGCACTGGAGCATGTGCAGACACAACACTAGGCACCGAGTTTAGAGAGGCATGGGAAATAAGCAACACATACATTAGAACAATCACATTATAATCAGAATGAAGGACAAAATGCAATTCTCAGCTTATTGCTGTTCTTAAATGAAACAGTGACAAAATATTAAAGGTGGGGGAAGGGCACTATCCATAACAGGTATGTTTTTAACATCTAGAAACTAGGACTTCAGGTGTACAACATTTTATTCAGAGTCTAAGGCTGTACCATTAAGAGACAAATATATGCGCGCTAATACAATTGTTATGTTGCCTTGAGGGCTCCTTACAACTGTCATCTGAAACTTTCCATTGTATGGAGAGCCCTCACAAATCTTTTGGACATGGAAAAGCCACAGAGTAGAGGGCAGAGAAGCAAGGGTGGGGAAAATGACATTATGGAAATAGTATAAAGAACTCTAATATCAAGGCCGTATATGGGATTATAGTGTCCATTTTTGGTTCTAACCTCCCACGCTATAATCTGAAATACAAACTTTATATTAGAATTCTTTATTTTGCAGTATGTCTCCAGTACACTTCCTAACAAACCATAAGTACTCAATAAATGTGTGCTGAATTGGTGACTATACATATTTATTGTGGATAATCTTTATAAATAATTATGTACATGACTCTTCCATATTAGACTATAAACATTTGAATGAGATTGAGGGGAGAGAAAAAAAATTCAGCTTTGTATCCCCTGCCAGCCTTTAGCACACAGTAGGCCATGATTTATAGAATGATACAACGTATAAATGAATTTGAGTATCATTTCTCCTAGCCAGTTTGGGGTCTTGGCTTTGCTGTTCCCTCTGTGCATCCTCTCACTTGCTAATGATCTGGCTGAGCTTCACTTGCAAATCTGAAGGTGGAGCTGGAAGCCTGGCCCCTACCAGATCCAAAGCTGAACTGACTGTGCAGTGATCCACGTCGCTTGCTAACACAGCCAATGTGAATGATTGAGGCATTCCTGGTCTGTTTATTTCTTGTGTACAGACACAGGCTAAAAACATGTCCTGTGGATGATTATTTTTTCAAGAGTCTGCAATTTACATACATCACACATTGGCAAATTTTCAGGCAAATTTATAGACACTCTCAGTCCTTATTCAGATGAGGTCAGACATTGGAGCCAAAAAGAGCAGTAGCCATTGCTGTGGAGCCTGAAACAGCTAGTCTTTCACAGCCGGGAGGTTTCCAGCTGAGATGGATGTTAGTGACTTCCTGCCATAGCTGTGATGGACTGTTGGCGTAGGCTTGCTATCTCATCTTCTTTATTGGTGAATGATGAATGCAAGTTGGTCTAGCTGACAGCTGTCTACTACGCAGGGATTATAGATAACTGTGAGTAAAGTTAAAAGATTGGAGAGACTTCCCTGCTGAACTGATAAAATCATTTAGATGAGAAGTCTGAATAAGAGGTAGAGATGTGAGAGAGAGCTGGGACGAGAGAGACCCGTCACAAGGCCCTTCGTACAGGTTTTGAGAAACAGACTCTTAAGAGAGAAATGGAGGTGGGCTTTTCTCTCAAATACATTGAATATACCTTCTGCCAGATAAGGATGAAGAACCCATGTTAAGAAGAAACTCAATGCGTGGTGAGCCTGTTGAAGTGAAGGATTATTTGTACAATTTCCAGGAATTGTGTATCCCTAGGGCTTACCATAAAATAGGCTCTCAGTAAAAGTCCATGGACTTGAACTGAAAATGGACACAGTACTGTCAAGACTAGAGAATCATATTTGATGCTGGTCTCTAAGTAATGCCTAAAAACATGGACGATTCATAAATTTAGTGGCATTATAAAGAAGCATAGACAATCTTGCCTAATGCATGATTGATTTACAGTAATTTAGAGAATGCTTAAGATGTATCAATCTTCAGACTTGGAAATGCTCCAATTAAATAGGCTTTTGAGCTGTTGGTTCTTGAGGATTATTCTAGCCCATATGCCTACCTGGCCCATAAGATAATACTGTTAAGGATCGATGGGCATTTAAGTTGAATTAGCTCAATTTACTTGTCATTTTCCTAAGGTAGACTAACCGTGCTCTCTTTGGTTCCTACTGATTCCATCCAACAGTGTGGCCCTGCTGATTATCAAGAGCCATTTTTCTTCACTGCGAGAAACTTAACCACCCATTCATTCATGGGTGTAATTCCTCTAGAATCAAGAAAATGTCTTATTAAAAATGAAACTAGGGTCATCCCAGTGAGATTTTTACTAAAGCATAGCCCTGCCTATTCTTCCCACAAAATTTTGTCTGTGTGTGGAAAGCTGGATTTGCAATTGTAACCAGTTGAATTAAGAGATAAAATCATATATAGAGCAACCAATACAACTGAAAGATGAATGACTTCATTTTCATTAAATTTGACTAGGCAAAATAGGTAAGTAAGCGTGTGGTGGGAATCTTGCCATTTCCGCATTTCTTTTAGATCTTTTTGCTTTCTTTTAATCTCAGCAGGCCTTAACCAGGGTCAGCACTACCACTCTCATTCCTGAAATACTTGTTTTGGGACTAGCTAAATAATCTGATGAATGACTATTGAACGTCTAGGAGCCACTTGGTGTATATCCCTAGGGCTTATCACATAATAGGTACTCAATAAATATACCTTGAATTGAATAAAAAATGGGCACAATTTTGTCAAGGCTAGAAAATCACCTTTGATGTTAATCTCCAAGTAATGCCAATTAGGTTCCATATTAGATAACATATTAGGTTACCATACTAGGTAACATTTTCATGTAATAGGAGACTTTCGGAGACAACATTCAGAGATGGTTATGAGTCTTAAGAATGTGAAAAGAAATTGGGCAGAATATTTGACTCAAAACATAAATTGATCAATTTGTCCATATAGAGAACTTATGAAACTTACTTTTAGAAAACACCTAGAGGTATAATCCTTGATATAAATAATATTTACTAGTAATATGGAGAATTAGGGAATAATTTCATCATTACTTTACAGCCTTTGTAGAGCTTGTATCTATATCTGTTCAGTTACTGTGTGTTTAGAGACCAGATTTATTTTCCTCATGGTTTTTAATTCCAGGTAAAAACTATTCAAACAAGAACATTTTCCCAAGTGATACTGGCTAGAAAAAAACAGAAGACCATAGTTTTAAATCAGCTGCCTATTAATATTCATCAGTTATTGGCAATATATTCTTCCAAGTTTTTAGAATTGATAGAATGGAATGCCTAATATTGAGTTCACTCTTGTTGCCCTTCCCCACAATCTCGACAGAAAGCTTAAGTCATGTTTCATATATTAAACAACAGCAACTATGTAGGAGAATTAGTTTAAAAAAATAAGGGTGGTTGTCTTTTGAATTAAGTATCACGGGGACTCTAAATGCCACTTTGAAAGAAAATGAGTGCTATAAATCTACGCTTTCCAAATGGAATCTGGGGAGATTAGGCTACTGCTGGCTGCACATCTGTTACACAAAACAGCTGCATCAGAGGGTATGGATTAAAATAGAAACAGATTGTGTAGATGCTCTTTTGGCTCTAGAACATCCTTATAAAACAGCTAGTCACACACAGTCTCCCTCTAATTTTCTAGCAACAATTTAAATAAATACAAGATGTCAGACAATAGTCCCAGTTCAGGGAAAAAAGGGCTTCAATTCCACCCAAGTTAATTGAGGCTAGAATCATTCCTGCGATATCTATGGCAATTTCACATTGGTGCACTTCAATTAAAGAATAATAAGAGTGCAAAGTAATTTATACTCATAGATTAGATGTTGTCTGTGAAAAATTACCGATTAACTCAAAGGTGGCCTCTGCAGTGCTCACCAAGCATTTTAATGGGGGTCTCTCTGTCACCTCTTGTCCTAATATCTGGTCAGAAACTAGGAATACTCTAAATCTGCCTTTTAAAAGATTCAATATACCTGTTTTGCACATCTATGACTTCGCCTTTTAAAAATTCTCTAAACCACAGTCTTGCAGTAACAATCAATTTTAATCTCCTCTTATATTTCTATTGTTTTCCCTACACTTTTTTAAAATTTCAATTCTTATAGTTTTACTTAGCATTTTCTTCAATAAGGTGACAATAAAAAGACATTTGGGGGGAGAATAATGTTGTTATTCAAATGTTCTGTATTGTATTTCCACCTCAATGAGCATACATAACTAACTCTCAACGAGGAAATGTGGTGTTCGTAGTAGAGACCAGATTCTTAATTACTGCTTTCTCCAAACTAGAAGTTTAAGTCTTAGTGGATGATGATTATCATGTAGAAAGTTTTGTGCATTATATTTGACCTTTTTAAACTCTCCACAAATTAAGCATGAGGATTATCCCTTGATTATCAGCTCTCAAATCAGTACTATCTTCTTTAAGTGTCTAAAGACATGGCTAAGAAACATTAAATGAAGAAAAAAACCCCCTAAAAATAGCTTTATTGAAATCATTACTCCCTTTCCCTTCTTCGGTGATTATCTGAAGAAAAACAAACTAAAACATAAAGAAAACCTGCACTTATTTTATTAGGAAAGAAAATGGTCTACTTTCAGTTGTTAGTAATTTCTTCTAAGAGATGAAAGGCCACAATTAAACACAAGTGAAACAAGTTGACTTTCCCCCTTTCTCTGTGATGATGGAAGTGTCAGAGAGCCTGGACCTAACAAGTCAGAAAATCTGGGTACTAAGGTGAGTTCTCCCACTTATTAGAGGTGTGAATTTCAGTGAATATATTGCCTTTTGTGAAACAGTGTTCTCTGAAGACCGGGACAACGCCTCACTAGGTTGTTGTGTTGACAAAATGCATTAACATGTGTTGACCCCGTGTGCTAAGGGCAGTTGTCATTTTTGTAGGGTACTTTTCAAATAGGATCCCAGAAAAACTTTTAAATGTTTATTTCTATCTGTAACAAGTATTTTGTGGTTCTTTTTTTAAGAATAAGGAATTATATATACTGTAATTAGTGAGAGCCTGAAATATCACCAACCTAACAAACATGACTTTCGGAGAACATATTAGGAAAGTTTAAAAAGAAGTTGGGACAGAAAAAATTATACAGAGGGGGATTTGAAAGAGATTTCGAGAAAGAAAAGGCCCAGGGGTAGGGACCCGGCTAATCTAATGTTAGGTAAAAATTTCTGAGCTTACAGTCATAAAAATATGGTTCTGAGTTTGATTTGGAAGTCTTGCTTTGTGGCAGCAGCTTATTTATATTGCTGACACTATTTATTTAAACCTGTCATTGCCATGGTGACTGTGGTCTCCAGCCTGCCCACCCACAAGCCTGAAAAGCCAGTTAAGTCATTCTGTGAGCCCTGGACCTGGGAACACAGACATGTTTAAAAAGAGGAATTTAAGTATGATCTTTGTCTTCCTTGAAGCAAAGGGTTATCAAAGCAGTAGGCAAAGGGCATACTTGTTTTAGAAATTAGAAATGTTTGTAAGTGAACATTTAAATACCCCAGTGCCTTGGGCCTGTTTAGATATTCTATTCAGCTTTGCAAGATTTGTGATTAAAAATGGTGTGTGATTAAACAGGCCCAACACACCCTCTCTCAACTTTCCCTCAAATAATGAAAAAGACGTAGAGAAATAACACACTTTAAATGACAATAAAAATCAAGTCTGAAAGTTAGACTATGACAAACATCTTGGAGAACTTGGAACTGATCATAAAGTTGATCAAACTGGATTTTATGTATTTAACACCTATAGATCATTTACAGTATGGCAAGCAGTCTAAGCAACTTACAAATGTTGACTCATTCAATCCTGATTAATCTTATTAGGTCAGTATTATTAACATCAGCTCAAACTCACACAGTTGATAAGTAGTAGAGCCTGGATTTGAACTCAGATGCTCTGACTCCAAAGTCCATGTTCAAAACCAACATACTCTGCTACTGTGAAAACCAGATAAAAGACTACTTTTTGGAGCAGAGTTGCAGTGCTGCACACACGGCCAAATTGGCAAGGATGTGTGTGTAGGCAGGTTTATTGGTTTAGAACCTGTCTCCCCAAAAGACTGTAAGATGCTTGAGGGCAAGAGCTATGCTGAGTTTGTTCTCTTATGTAAGTTAAGTACCAGGAAGGTGTTCAAAAACAATTTTTTTTGTATTGGCAAATAAGTGTATGCCTGAATGTTGGTTGCTTAGAAAACTGTTTCCAAGGACTCCTGTCTCAGAAGTCCAAGGTCAACATCTGGTGGGGCATTCATCTCTCTACTGCATGAGAACTACTTTAAAAATTTTTAATTGTCTCTGTTTTCTTTTTTTTTTTATGAAAAAAGCAGTACATTAAAGAAAACTTGAAACCTGAAAAAGAAAACAATAAAAACATAAAATGGAGAAAAAAAAAATCACTCAGTTATTTCTAGAAAGACAGGAAGTGACTTAGGTTATGAAATAAGAATTTTCAAAAGATACGGAGGGCTGCAATTATATTTTCTAGTAATTAAAATGATTATAACAGGACTTTATTCACCTCTGCTTTTCTAGGAGGAAAATAAAGGAGAAAAAATGATGTGGCGTTCAAAGCATTGTGTAACTCTCAACACTAAGTTTTGTCATTGTTAGCAACTCTTAGGCTAGGGTAGCACCTGTTATTTTAAGTAGATACCAGATAAGTCATGCGAGGCCATCTTAGTTGTAAAGTGGAAGGTGTGGCACAAAGCGCACATCTTGGAAATTGGTGAAGTGTGGAAGCAGAAGAAAAAGAGCTGAGGAAAAATGTAGAACCTAGTATCTCCCCTAGGTTGCAGAATTCCGCTGACAAGACATTTTCCACCTGGATTCCTGAGTTGGGACCAAAAGTAGGGAAAGGACCATAAACTCTCTTACATATATCATGTACTTGAGTTCTTACTTTGTTTCAAGGGGAATGCAGGTGTGGTATTAATTCCGATCCCTTGAATATCTGAGAACAGGAACTTTGTTGTGTGTAATATCCTTGGGTCACAATGTTTTTGCCTAAAACTCTATGTGTGCTGCTCTGTTGTCTTCTGGAATGAAGTTGGATATAGGGCTTGATTTTTTTTTTTTTTTCCTTTCTAGGTATCCTATTGTGTGTTGGTTTTGTTGTTTTCTTTATATACTTTATTTGGGCGAGGGGTGAGAGTATACATTTTTCAGTCTTTGTAATTAAAAAAAAGTTTTAGGACTTGTCTAAATGTGGGTATCTCTTTTTAGCATTTGCTTGTAATAAGAAAAGCTCTCTCAATTTGGTTACTCATTTTTTTCAACTCAAGAAAATTCTTCCATAATACATTTCTTTATGCTTCTGTTCCAATTTTTGTATCTTTCTTAGAAAACTCTACTATTCTAAAGTTAGTTTTCTGTATTTTTAACATCATACCTATCATTTTCTCCCTCCTCATTGCAACTCTAGTCTCCTTTTTTCCCTAGATTATAAATGGGCTTTTTAAGTATAACCTCCACATCAATGAATCAGTTTTCTACTGTATTGATTCTACTCTTTGTTAACATCATTCATTGTTGATTTAAAATCTGCCACTTTATTTAATTCTCTTGATATCCGTCCTTATCTCACCATCCATTTTGAAATATCAGACTGATGTCTTCTATTTCAATTTATTTTTCCCAAGTTGATCTATACCTCTGTTGCAGAGGTAATGTATTATGCATTCTAGGAAGAATGTCAAATTTCTAAAATTATATTCTGGTTTCTGTATCATTTTCAAAGGTCTGTTTTTCTTTTAGTACGGTGATACCTTTCTTTTGCTTGATAATGTTTTTAAATAAGAAAATATTTTTTTTATTTATGACGTTTTCTCCTTTTTTTTTCCCCTTGAGCATGGTATCCAGACCTGGAACCTGTCAAATTATGAGTTTTGACTTGTTCTTAGTCCTACTCAGTCAACTTTTCAACTGGCAAAATTCCCTTCTTAGATCTAAGACTGAAGAGCTGGTTGAAGAATGTGCTCCTTGACCTGGTTTTCAGCAGTTACAATTTTACAGACTGCCTCAGTCTCTAACATGCTAAAACACATAAAGAAATAATAACTATTGTATTAGCTAAGATTCTTTTAATTTATAAGAAGGGAAAATGTTTAAAGGAATCAAGCAAAGAAAGCAACAATAATAAAAGGAATTTATTGGGTCATATAATAAAATAACTAAAAAGTAATTGACATCATGCATGGGTTAATCCAAAGGTTTAATCTCTACCATCAGGATCCTCTCTTGCATAAATTCTAGATACAAGCAGCCAAGAGGATATCAGTATAGTACAAGCATTCTAGATGCCAAGATATAAATTCTTGGATTTGGGCAACACATTCTGCCTTTTAGCTATAGGTATGAAATGGGTATGTAACCAGCTCCCTGGTAGGTTATCAAAAATCAGAGCCAGGACATTTCACCCACCCTATTGAGTAGTAAATATTCAGTCAGTGTAGATGACGTTCCATTTGAGAATAAGAAAAGAAAATTAGAGACACTGAGAGAAAGAGACAGAGAGAGAAAATATCTGCATGACTGAGAGCAAGTGCTTATCTCTAAAACTTTTTACTATGGGGATTGGAAAACAAATATGGACAATACTGTTTTTCATTCTTTGTGGGGTACAAAAATATATAGTATATGAAGTTGGATTAGGAAGTTATAAAGGTAAAATAAGTCTGAACTGAAAATGCAAGCTGTAAGGAGGAAGAAAAACTTAAGAAGCTCCCCTATAATAAAGAATAAAGGACAACAATACAAAAACAAAGAAAGAAAAGAAATTAGAGTTTGAGAAAATGGCTATGTAACCCGAGAGTTATAGATATACATTTTAGAGGAAAACATCATCAGGGCAATTGCAAAGAAGGCAATTAGCAAGTGCAAATTAGCAAGGCAAAAATTTATGTACAATGATGATATTTCCCTGAGTTTAAACATCAGTATTATAATGGCCTAGAATAAAAAGATACAAATATATAAACACCTACTAGAACAAAATTTTTCAATCAATCACAAGTATAATTAATACATCCTACTGTCAACTATACAGGTAAAAAAAGTTTCCCAGAAAGGAATGAAAGTCTGACTAGAAACTGACTACTTTGAGACATGAACTATCTGGAGACAATTAAAAAGTTGCTACAGAGTTTCGAGGGCAGGATATCAACTGATGGCTAAAGTTTTTTATCTTAACTAAATATTTATTCACACGTGAAAGCAAAAGAACGATAATTTCAGATATGCTTGGCTCAGAAATTATGTCCATTTTGTAGATATTACTTAAAGATGCATTCCAGATGACTGAATGATGAATTAAAACTCAGAATTTAAAAGCTGGAAAAATGTATCATTAAAGGACTGGTGTGATATAAAATTATAAAACATAGTTAATACTCTAAGTAATTGTGGCTTTGGATAGACAAATGAATAAAACATAAAACATTACTGGAATAGAAGCTGTTTAAGCTGTAAATAAAAATTAATGTAAAATTTTAGGTCTAAACAAGTAGATAATATTAATAAGGCCTTTGAATGGAGGGCAGCAAATAAAGGTGAAGATAACGTATTTGAAATTCTTCACATTAAATTAGGAAAGCAAAAAAGACTTTAATTTTTGACTTTACCCATGAATTAACTATAATGTAACTATTGTTTCTAATTTCGTAAAAGCAACTCACTATTTAGATCTTCTGCCCATTTTTGGATTGGGTTGTTTGTTTTTTTGATATTGAGCTACATGAGCTGCTTGTATATTTTGGAGATTAATCCTTTGTCACTTGCTTCATTTGCAAATAGTTTCTCCCATTCTGAGGGCTGTCTTTTCGTCTTGTTTATGGTTTCCTTTGCTGTGCAAAAGTTTTTAAGTTTCATTAGGTCCCATTTGTTCATTTTTGTTTTTATTTCCATTTCTCTAGGAGGTGGGTCAAAAAGGATATTGCTGTGATTTATGTTAAAGAGTGTTCTGCCTATGTTTTCCTCTAAGAGTTTTATAGTGTCTGGACTTGCATTTAGGTCTTTGATCCATTTTGAGTTTATTTTTGTGTATGGTGTTAGGGAGTGTTCTAATTTCACTCTTTTACATGTAGCTGTCCAGTTTTCCCAGCACCATTATTGAAGAAGCTGTATTTTCTCCATTGTATATTCTTGACTCCTTT
The DNA here is from genome assembly GCF_028021215.1 of Eschrichtius robustus. NCBI lineage: Eukaryota > Metazoa > Chordata > Mammalia > Artiodactyla > Eschrichtiidae > Eschrichtius > Eschrichtius robustus. The sequence goes on along the minus strand of NC_090829.1, from coordinate 53,966,234 downwards.
ATCAAAGATAAGGTAACCATAGGTGCGTGGGTTTATCTCTGGTCTTTCTATACCATACCACAGTATGGAGGTTCCTTAAAAAACTAAAAATAGAACTACCATATGACCCAGCAATCCCACTACTGGGCATGTACTCTGAGAAAAACCATAATTCAAAAAGAGTCATGTACCACAATGTTCATTGCAGCACTATTTACAATAGCCAGGACATGGAAGCAACCTAAGTGTCCATCCACAGGTGAATGGATAAAGAGATGTAGCACATATATACAATGGAATATTACTCAGCCATAAAAAGGAACGAAATAGTTATTTGTAGTGAGATGGATGGACCTAGAGTCTGTCATACAGAGTGAAGTAAGTCAGAAAGAGAAAAACAAATACCGAATGCTAACACATATATATGGAATCTAAAAAAAAAAAAAAAGAAAAAATGGTTCTGATGAACCTAGGGGCAGGACAGGAATAAAGACACAGACGTAGAGAATGGACTTGAGGACAAGGGGAGGTGAAAGGGTAAGCTGGGAGGAAGTGAGAGAGTAGCATTGACATATATACACTACCAAATGTAAAATAGATAGCTAGTGGGAAGCAGCTGCATTGCACGGGGAGATCAGCTCGGTGCTTTGTGACCACCTAGAGGGGTGGGATAGGGAGGGTGGGAGGGAGAAGCAAGAGGGTGGGGATATGGGGATATATGTATACATATAGCTGATTCACTTTGTTATACAGCAGAAACTAACACAACATTGTAAAGCAATTATATTCCAATAAAGATGTTAAAAAAAAAGCAACTCACTAGGATTCAAGTTACATGTTTTTTTGTGTTTTGATTACTGATGTACTTCAACTGCCTAGAACATTTCCTGGCATATAGTAGGTGCTCAATAAATATTAGTTGAATGAATTAATGAACTTACTTTTAGCGTTAGAAGCACAGTGTGTATGTGCATTTACTTCTGTAGATTTGGAAACAGCTGTACTCACCGGAAAACTAAAAGTAAACCCACAGAATCCATACAACAAAAACTACTAAAATAAAGATAACTATCAGGAATTATAACCGAGATAAAGAATAGAAAACACTAAAGCTAAAATACATACAGCCAAGAGAGTGGCGATGATAATACATATAAATGGGATAAATTCTACTTTTAAAAGATGAAGAATTTCTGACTGGGTAAGAAACAAAATCCAAATACATGCTGATTATAAGTAACATGTAAAAAATATAAAAGTCAATGGATTGAAAAACATTACAAGGTTAAGAAACTAAAAGCAAGCATTGAGGGCAGTATTAAATTTAGATAAAGTAAAAGTCAAGAAAAAAAATATTAAATAACATATTTCTTTCCTAAAGAAAAATCCACATTTTGGATCAGAGTTATAACCTACATTGAAAATAGTTGTCATGAATATTTACATGACAAAGAGAATAACATTAAAACATATAAAAATAAGCCTCCTAGAAATATAACAATTTAAAAAATTAATAAGGGAAACACTGGTAGAAGAACAATTATTTTAGAAGACTTTTATGTAACTCTTTGAGCATGTGACAGACTATGCAGTAAATATAAATGGGCACAGAGAATTTGAATTACATGATTTGAATTTTGTGATGTTTGGATTACAGGTTGAATTAATTTGCCTGTATTATACCATACGCACCCTACAGAGAACACAAGTTCAACCACCTATGTCATATGTACCAAAATTGATCATATGCTAGGTCCCAAACCTTTGTAGATTTCAAAAAGCGTATCAGTAATATTCATTTCATCATTTATTTATTACTATTTATTGAGGGTCTACTATGTACCAGCAATCTTCCAAGCATTGGAGATACAGCCATGAACAACACAGACCAACTCCTGCCTTCTTGCATTTTAATTTTAGGTGAGGGAGACAGCAATAAACTAATAATCCAGTAAATATATTGAATATCAGAAGGTGAAAAGTTCTACAGAGATAAATAAAAGGAGGGTAAAGGGGAACAGGGGGTGATGATTTTGGAAGAGTTCAATTTATTCCTTGTCTGTTTGGGTCATTTTTCTCAAATCTATTCTTAGTTCTGCTCTTTAAGAAAACACTATTCTATTTGGAATGAAGCCTTTTATAATTTTATATAAACTATCTGACCATCATACAGAGGATAAGTTAACAAATCCACACTTTTAATATTCAAGTAGCAACCATAAATCCTATTTTTAATCACAAAGGACATAAATCAATAAAATAGCAAGCCTATTAAGGGGGATTTTCCATTTTTAATTAAAATACATCCCTTATTTTACTTTCTCTGGGTCTTAGAAATCTGAAGTTATGATGTATCTGACCAGGATATTATAATAGATAATAGGGTAACATGTTCTTAAAAAGGTTTGTTAAACCACAGAGCTGGAGTCACATTATCTCACACAGATACACAGAAGTGCTGGAGTGTGAAGAAGTAACTGAATTAAGAAGTATGTGCTCTCCACTGTTCCTTTTTCCTCACACCAGTTTCACTGAAGTTAATTATTATCACTGCCTAGAACTGAGGTCTCAGCCAACAAGAAAAGTTCAGGGGAAGGAGCTGGAAAGAGTGGGAGTTACAGATTTTGAATATACCAAGGAGGGGTAAGGAGGTGGACAATTCTTGTTTAGTTCCCGGTTTCATTGGGTTAAATGTTCTCAAGAGTAGATTTCTAAATGAATTTAGGGGAGACATCCTTAAACTTCAGAACATATGAATTCAGAGTTCTCAGCCCAAGTCAGTGACAAGATTGAGAAAATTCAGATCTAATGCTCTTCATGTTAGTTTGATGATGTGTTAATGCTACAAACCAACAACAAACTAGCCATCATTAGAACGATGAGAGTAGTGATTGCCTTTTTTTTTTTACAAAGTCCAGCAGGATGGGATATAAAACATGCATCAAAGGAAGAAATGTGAAGGGAAATTATTTAAAAATTCAAGATACAAGATAATTTTAGGAAGAGAAGGTTTTCTTACATATTTTAAAATTGCAGTTATAAACTGCACAATTTTATTTTACATTAATTTGGTGCTAAAAGCATAACTGAGTGATTTAGTGGGGCAGGACTGAGTTTCATATTCTTTTATTCTCGTGGAACTTAAAGTAGATTACTGAAAAGAAATACAGAAAATTAAAGTTTAAATGCCCACATAAAGAATAAAAGGACTTTCGACAAAATTCAACACCCATTTATGATAAAAGCCCTGCAGAAAGTAGGCATAGAGGGAACTTTCCTCAACATAATAAAGGCCATATATGACAAACCCACAGCCAACATTGTCCTCAATGGTGAAAAACTGAAACCATTTCCACTAAGATCAGGAACAAGACAAGGTTGCCCACTCTCACCACTATTATTCAACATAGTTTTGGAAGTGTTAGCCACAGCAATCAGAGAAGACAAAGAAATAAAAGGAATCCAAATCGGAAAAGAAGAAGTAAAGCTGTCACTATTTGCAGATGACATGATACTATACATAGAGAATCCTAAAGATGCTACCAGAAAACTCCTAGAGCTAATCAATGAATTTGGTAAAGTAGCAGGATACAAAATTAATGCACAGAAATCTCTTGCATTTCTATACACTAATGACGAAAAATCTGAAAGTGAAATTAAGAAAACACTCCCATTTACCATTGCAACAAAAAGAATAAAATATCTAGGAATAAACCTACCTAAGGAGACAAAAGACCTGTATGCAGAAAATTATAAGACACTGATGAAAGAAATTAAAGATGATACAAATAGATGGAGAGATATACCATGTTCCTGGATTGGAAGAATCAACATTGTGAAAATGACTCTACTACCCAAAGCAATCTACAGATTCAATGCAATCCCTATCAAACTACCACTGGCATTTTTCACAGAACTAGAACAAAAAATTTCACAATTTGTATGGAAACACAAAAGACCCCGAAGAGCCAAAGCAATCTTGAGAACGAAAAATGGAGCTGGGGGGATCAGGCTCCCTGACTTCAGACTATACTACAAAGCTTCAGTAATCAAGACAGTTTGGTACTGGCACAAAAACAGAAATATAGATCAATGGAACAGGATAGAAAGCCCAGAGATAAACCCACACACATATGGTCACCTTATCTTTGATAAAGGAGGCAAGCATATACAGTGGAGAAAAGACAGCCTCTTCAATAAGTGGTGCTGGGAAAATTGGACAGGTACATGTAAAAGTATGAAATTAGAACACTCCCTGACACCATGCACAAAAATAAACTCAAAATGGATTAAAGACCTAAGTGTAAGGGCAGACACTATCAAACTCTTAGAGGAAAACAAAGGCAGAACACTCTATGACATACATCACAGCAAGATTCTTTTTGACCCAGCTCCCAGAGGAATGGAAATAAGAACACAAATAAACAAATGGGACCTAATGAAACTTAAAAGCTTTTGCACAGCAAAGGAAACCATAAACAAGACCAAAAGACAACCATCAGAATGGGAGAAAATATTTGCAAATGAAGCAACTGACAAAGGATTAATCTCCAAGATTTACAAGCAGCTCATGCAGCTCAATAACAAAAAAACCAACAACCCAATCCAAAAATGGGCAGAAGACCTAAATAGACATTTCTCCAAAGAAGATATACAGATGGCCTACAGACACATGAAAGAATGCTCAACATCATTAATCATTAGAGAAATGCAAATCAAAACTACAATGAGATATCATCTCACACCGGTCAGAATGGCCATCATCAAAAAATCTAGAAACAATAAATGCTGGAGAGGGTGTGGAGGAAAGGGAACACTCTTGCACTGTTGGTGGGAATGTAAATTGATACAGCCACTATGGAGAACAGTATGGAGGTTCCTGAAAAAACTACAAATAGAACTACCATACGACCCAGCAATCCCGCTACTGGGCATATACCCTGAGAAAACCATAGGTCAAAAAGAGTCATGTACCAAAATGTTCATAGCAGCTCTATTTACAATAGCCAGGACATGGAAGCAACCTAAATGTCCATCGACAGATGAATGGATAAAGAAAATGTGGCACATATATACAATGGAATATTACTCAGCCATAAAAAGAAATGAAATGGAGGTATTTGTAATGAGGTGGATGGAGTTAGAGTCTGTCATACAGAGTGAAGTAAGTCAGAAAGAGAAAAACAAATACAGTATGCTAACACATATATACGGAATCTAAGGAAAAAAAAAAAAAAAAAAAAGGCCATGAAGAACCTAGTGGCAAGACGGGAATAAAGACACAGACCTACTAGAGAATGGACTTGAGGATATGGGGAGGGGGTGGGGTGAGATGTGACAGGGTAAGAGAGTGTCATGGACATATATACACTACCAAATGTAAAATAGATAACTAGTGGGAAGCAGCCGCATAGCACAGGGAGATCAGCTCGGTGCTTTGTGACCACCTAGAGGGGTGGGATGGGGAGGGTCGGAGGGAGGGAGATGCAAGAGGGAAGAGAAATGGGAACATATTGTATATGTATAACTGATTCACTTTGTTATAAAGCAGAAGCTAACACACTATTGTAAGGCAATTATACTTCAATAAAGATGTTTAAAAAAAAAAAAAAAAAAGAATAAAAGGAAAGAGAAACTATATGTCAACATATCGTAGGCACAACCAAAAATAAGCTAGAAATTAGCATATAATAGAGATTGTAATAAATACTGAATTTGCATTATTACCAAAGAAGTAAATGGCTGGGGTGGTAATGGTGACCACTCTTCAGAGATCTGTATTCACTAAATGCCATCTTCAGTGCCGGACTCTCTCGCGGCTGAAATTCCCATACTTGCAAATCATTCCTTTGGCTCAAGAGGATACTCATCTAAATGTTCAGCTGTCACTATGCATAAAACCAAGGAATGTGCAACTCCATAATTTTATAGAAGATCAACCCAGTCTTAGAAAGGCAAACCCATTTCTCTACATAACTGCCAGGAAAAGGAGCCTTGGGGGTGGAGTCAAGATAAGGAAAGAGGCGAGTGTGGAGCATGCCAGCACTGGCGAGGCCAGCTTGACTTAGAAGTGATAACCCAGTTTGGGGTTCTGGGGTGACAGAAAGGTATGAGAGCCCTGGAGATCAGGAATCATGAGTGTGGAGACCCCAAATTAGGGAAGAGTGATACTGTGCAGAGAAGACGGGAAATATCAAAGGCAAAGTCCTCTCCTTCCATGCGACTCCTCAATGCCATCTTGCTGGCAGCCTGAAGTCTTGAACATTGAAGGCACATTGCTTTGGGAAACTGTGGAAGGGTCTGTTATCCAGACTACTTATCTCCCCTCACTCCTACCATAAGTACTTCTTTTTTGTCATAAGCTACTCCCCCACATTTAGACTCCTAAGGCCCTAATTTTCTCCGTTCCCCTTTGTAAATCCATCATTAACAAGCTGACTCATTGGAAAGAGTGATAAACATCAGTCAAAAGTTAAATTTCATTGAACTAAATATTCATTTTTGAGCACCAATTCCTAGGTACTCTGGGAATACAGAGACAAATACGATCCAGTCTTTGCAGGTCAATGAGGAACACAGACCTACAGTAAAATATAGTATGAAAAGTGTAACAATAAAAGGTGTAGAAAACAGTGCGGTAGCCCCAAAAAACTAGGGAAAGATTCCTTGAGGAGCTGATATACCTGGTTTGGGCAGGATAATAAAAACAAAAGCTAGCATTCGTTGAGTATTTTCTATGCTGTTGGTAGAAGCCATATTATGAAGGATCATATGTGCCATCTTAAAAAGCTTATCTTTTACCCTTACACCATGAGGATTTGAAGAAGGGCTTTAATAAGCAGGGGGAGGAAGTAGGAGGGTATATGGATCCTCTGTCAATTTGGCATCCACATGGAAGGTATATTGGAGAAATGTAAGGCTAGAGAGAGGGAATTTATTTCAAAGGCTATTGGATTACTTTTAGTGTGGAATGATGTCACCTAAAACTAAAACCATAATAATGAGAAGGGAAAATAGTGGACGGTTTGTTGCAAATAAACAGCAGTTTAATCTGCTACTCTTCGAGGTGTATTTGCACAGTTTCAGGGGTTACACCTTCACTAAACTAGGGCATTTTGAGAATGAAAGGGGACACTATTAACAATTGTATCTAGACAGGAGGTATAAAGCCAGAAGGACTATTCTAGGTAACCTGTTTAAGTTAGTTTTAAGAAACTAGTGGTAAAGGGACAGAGGTCACTTAGGGGTGGAAAGGAAAGAAACATCTCAGAATACCTAAGATATAAGTGGTCAGCTCTGAAGGACTGCCCTGCTGAAACCTAACTCAATGTGTTTTTTGGAAAGCAGAAGGTAGATGTGCATACTTCTTCATCTATGACTGTCAGGTATAAAGCTACCCAACATTTAGAAGCTTCCAGACTTACTGTAACCACTAACTTTTCACTGGGGCGATTTCTCAATACCACACACTTCCCCCTGGCTCTAGCATACTCTTCCTTGGGACATCCCCTAGTTCTCTCTGAGCTCCTCAGAGGGACAAAGCTGAAGGGGCGGAATATTCCATTAACCCAGCTGGGCTGTAACTGATACAGCAGAAGATTTCAAAAAACTCTCCTTAGAGTTTGAGCAGCATAAACTTTAGCAACAAGTCAGATGTGCTTTTGAGCTGCTGCTGCACAGCAAGTTGACACTGAAATGAGAGGAGAAAATATCAGAAAACACTCTGCACCAATGGATGGAATTTCTTCCCCTTTGAATTCATTAGAAAAATTCCTGCCATGTGGATTAAGGATTAAATTAATTTCCATAAGCCAATCATATGATAATATTTTTGAATACTTTGCTGTGTTTCATAATGTCATTTGTAATCACATTTCCATAGTTTTAAAAGGCATTTAAGTGACAGTAATAGCAGTGCATACCATTGCTGGAGAATTAGGAAAAAGAAAACTATGAAAATGAAAATAATTGTCCATCATTTCTTCATCCGAGTACCTACTGTTAAATGATAAGAGAATTTCTTACATTTATATACACAATATGTACAACTTTCATTTGGCTTTTTCATTTAAAATTGTATCAGAAATAATTACTTATACCATTAAAGTCACTTCAAAGAATAATATGTAATAACAGGATAATACTTTGTCTTATAAGTGTACTATAATCTATTAGTTATATCTTTATACTTAAACATTTAGATTGATGACAATATTTCACTAAAACAAATAATGCTGAAGTAAACAGCTTTGTACCTAAATCTATATTCTATATTCTGATGATCTTTAGATTTTTAGTAGTGAAAACACTGGGAAGAACTCTATTCGTATTTTAAGGTAGACATATATTATGAAATTTCTTTCAAGAAAGTTTATATCACTTTACACACCAATAATTGTGAATGTTAGCTCCATATCACTGTATTAATCTCAGCACTGGATATTATAATTTTTGTAATCATCTCTGATAACTTCATGGGGGGAAATGACATCTCATTTTCTTTTAATTTGTATTTCTTTGATTTTCTAGTGAGGCTGCAAATTTTCTCATGTTGTTCATGAATACATTTAAATTTTCTTGATTGAAATTTTCTAGGAAAATATTCATCTCAATTCTCAGTCAGCTTTTGAGGTTGAATGCAGTGTTTTTTCAATTTTACACTTCTCCTATGATGGGGGCTCCTGAGGCACAGGGGAAGTTGCTGTGCACACAGTGGGTGTTCAAGATATATCAGGGTGAGAGCCTTATTTGCACCTTGCTACACTTTCACCTAGCAACATGGGAGGCCTTCACGTGAAAGAAAATCTGGAAAAAGTGTATCTGAAGACTATAAAGAAATGGGCAAAAATTTTTTAATGAGAAGGAATTTAAGCACTTTTCTGAACTTCTTTTAATTCATCAATTTAGGACGAGTGTGTTTCCTGTCAAATTAATATCACACAAGAACTGGAGGCTCAAGTATATTCTGCTCAGACAGGAGTGGAGAGATAGGTTCCCATCTGCACGCAATATAAACAACAATAACAGGCTTAGGGAAACCAGGCCTAAGAATCAGTAGTCACCTTCCTACTGAAAGAAATCCTTCTAAAAGTGGTATCACAACATCACAATTACAAAAACATGAAATTTTATTATATCTTTTTGTTTTGTTCTTATTGAAAACTTCCTTGAATGAATTAGCAAATCCTACAGATACAATACACATATCTGCTAGTTTTTGGTTTTTTTTTTCAGCGTTCATTGGTGGGAGAACTTTGCCTAAGACAAAGATCTGAAAGAAAGTATATTATACCTCAAATCAAGCAACTAAAACAAACATCATTTCAATTTTATTGATTTGGGAATTATATAGTTTGATTTTGTTACAAATTTGTAAACTGAGAATTTGAGAAGAAGGGGAAAGGGATTGGGTGGGTGTATATCATGAGCCAGGCTTGATGGAGATCTCAGTCCCATTTTAGTCCCATTTGAAACACAAATTTTAAGAAACTTGCCCAAGATTACACAGTTAATACATGGCAGACTCATAATTAAAATCTACTTCTGTCTGGCAACAAAGCACATTTTCTTTCTGTCTCTCAGGTCTCTTATAAGTCCTTTAGAAATAGTAGCTCATTTAATTTTCTTCATAATTCTATATGGTGGGAACTATAATTACCCCTAGTTTACTGTGGAGAAGTTAAAACACAGAGAGGTAAAGAATTTACCCAAGGCCACACAGCTAGTAAGTAGCAGAGCTAAGAATTAAACTCCAAACAGTCTGAGGCTTGAGTCTGTGCAATGAACCACAACACTGCATTACCTCTCGATGTGCTATGGAAACAAATGGAATCGCTGATCTTCAGTGGGAAGAGGACACTACAGACTAATTTCTACATGGTAACACCCTCCAGGAAATTATCAATGTGTGATTTATAATCTGTATAATACAATAGTCTACCTACATGATGAATATTTGTGCTATTTCTTGGTTCCCACAGAAACCTCACAGACTAGAAAAACCATGTTATTATTTCATCACTAGATTTGTATAAACATACTTATTGGGGGCAGGCATACTCTGAAGAAGAGCTGTGGAAAGGATGGGCATATTTCATGCTATAGTTTGAAATAAAATTTTTTCACCTGATGTAGATAAAGGGCAAATGGAATTTTACTTGCAGGAGCATATCATCGTGGAATTAAAATAGCAACTATGTAGTTATCACATGCTGAATAGCATCTATGTCACACTTATTTTCTTCAATAAGTGGTGCTGGGAAAACTGGACAGCTACATGTAAAAGAATGAAATTAGAGCACTCCCTAACACCATACACAAAAATAAACTCAAAATGGATTAAAGACCTAAATGTAAGGCCAGACACTATAAAACTCTTGGAAGAAAACATAGGCAGAACATTCTATGACATAAATCACAGCAAGATCCTTTTTGACCCACCTCCTAGAAATAAAAACAAAAATAAACAAATGGGACCTAATGAAACTTAAAAGCTTTTTTGCACAGCAAAGGAAACCATAAACAAGACGAAAAGACAACTCTCAGAATGGGAGAAAATATTTGCAAATGAAGCAACTGACAAAGGATTAATCTCCAAGATTTACAAGCAGCTCATGCAGCTCAATATCAAAAAAACAAACAACCCAATCCAAAAATGGGCAGAAGACCTAAATAGACATTTCTCCCAAGAAGATATACAGATTGCCAACAAACACATGAAAGGATGCTCAACATCACTAATCATTAGAGAAATGCAAATCAAACTACAGTGAGGTATCACTTCACACTGGTCAGAATGGCCATCATCAAAAAATCTACAAACAATAAATGCTGGAGAGGGTGTGGAGAAAAGGGAACCCTCTTGCACTGTTGGTGGGAATGTAAATCGATACAGCCACTATGGAGAACAGTATGGAGGTTCCTTAAAAAAATAAAAATAGAACTACCATATAACCCAGCAATCCCACTACTGGGCATATACCCTGAGAAAACCATAATTCAAAAAGAGTCATGTACCACAATGTTCATTGCAGCTCTATTTACAATAGCCAGGACGTGGAAGCAACCTAAGTGCCCAACGACAGATGAATGGATAAAGAAGATGTGGCACATATATATAATGGAATATTACTCAGCCATAAAAAGAAATGAAACTGAGTTACTTGTAGTGAGGTGGATGGACCTAGAGTCTGTCATACAGAGTGAAGTAAGTCAGAAAGAGAAAAACAAATACTGTATGCTAACACATATATATGGAATCTAAAAAAAAAAAAAAAAAAAAGGTTTTGAAGAACCTAGTGGCAGGACAGGAATAAAGACACAGACATAGAGAATGTACTTGAGGACATGGGAAGGGGGAAGGGTAAGCTGGGACGAAGTGAGAGAGTAGCATTGACATATATACACTACCAAATGTAAAATAGATAGCTAGTGGGAAGCAGCTGCATTGCACGGGGAGATCAGCTCCGTGCTTTGTGACCACCTAGAGGGCTGTGATAGGGAGTGTGGGAGGGAGACGCAGGAGGGAGGAGATATGGGGATATATGTATACATATAGCTGATTCACTTTGTTATAAAGCAGAAACTAACACACCATTGTAAAGCAATTATACTCCAATAAAGATGTTAAAAAATAAAAAAATAAAAGATATTTTTTGTCCTCTTATATACATGGTGAAGAAAATACATTGATGTCTTTAGTTTTGTTTCCTTAGTCCCTACTATGTAGTAGGTATCCTACAAGTATGTGCCTTTGGGGATGAAGGTAAATGATCTACGCTAATAGAACAATGATTAGACTCATAATTGAGCCAAACCTCTGTTATGTGGAACTGCATGACATTTGATTTGCAAAAGTTGTTCCATCTGACTTTACAGGAAGATACACTGATGATGTATCATTTTAATTTCTCTCCTGAGCACTCACTCGAAAAAAGTAGCAAATGACAAGGTTGTTTATTTGTTACAGTATTGCTCCTCCAAAATCAAATGAACAAAGGTAATCTTAATTTCATGAATCAATTATCTTAATAAATACCTACATAATTAACTGAGGAATTCCCTTTGGAAAAGCCAATTGAGAAATGATTTCAATATAAGGAAATAGAGAAAAAACACAATTCTGAGCTAATATCAAACTTTCTCACTACTATCAAATATGATGTAAGAACTTTCATAAGTATACGTACAAATATATATTAAAAATCCTTAAAATATATATAATGTGCAAATAATGTCAGATTTGATTCTGTTATTTGTGCTCATACGCTGGCCAAATTTAATGGCAACAAACAAAATTATATTTTTAATATACTTGGTATATTTGTATGACAAATAAATATTAGATTATGATAGCATTAATTTCTTTTTCCATCTCTGTACTTTAAATATAATTCCACTTGAATTAATTAAATAACACTATTTAATAAATATTTTAAAAAGACTTGGAAATCTAGGTTCCAACACTTGACATATTTACCACCAGACATCTATTAGTCTTTAAGAAATTTTCTTTGCCTTTTTTGGTCACAGTTTTCTCATCTGTGAAATAAACAGGTTGAACTAGATGAGTTCTGAGACTCTTTTTCTGTTATAAAAATTATACTCTTAAAAAATATGACTGCACTGATAAGTTATGAAATAATTGGAAGTAAAAATAAAATAATTAAGTGTTATGACTACTGTGTGCTGTAGATAAATCAAGAGGAGATTAAGGAACTGAAAACATTCAAATGAGTTTTGTGAACTTCCATTGATTTTTCTAATCTTTAGATTCCTCCTTACTAAAATGGAGATGATAGTAAAAATCTTAATTTTTTTTCCCCAGTAAGTAGCAAGAGTGGGTATTCCCTTGAGTGGCTATGTTTTAGTCACAATTTCAAGGAATTTGGTTGATGTAATGAATTCATTGTGTTTAAAATTACCTAAGTGTTCAATTAGCTAATTGTACAGGTAATAAACATTGCTTTATGTTTTTCATATAATGTCTATGTGAACCTGACAGGTAAGTATAACAATTGCTCGTTCCCATTTACAAATTTAAGTAAAGCCTATGCAATTAATACTTACTATGCTTAACTTGCCTATTATAAACCTTACTAGACCTAGCCTGGAATTATTTTCAATATTTGAATCACTTAAAGTCAAGGATCCTATCTCTATTTGCTTTTATTTTTTGTATACCAGTAATAAATAACCGGGTCTTTAAGATGTAACTTCATTAAAACACATGCACTCCTTTGCAGCTGGGACAAATGGAAAAAGTCATCACCTCCAGAAGTGAATAATTCCCTGAACTGCCAATTTGGATAGAAAGGCCATAATCAGGCAGCCCAAGAAATGGGGCGAATATTCACAAAGGAACATTTCAGCAAGTCACTTCTTCATTTTAGTGTTGTTTTAAATTTTAGTGGGTGGTATATAGCCCTTTTTAATTGAGTAACAGACATACAGCACCTGGTCCTTATGTTGTAAGATACTTAAAAAGTAGGGGAAGTAACAATAAAATTCAATGCATCATGAGTTTAGTAAAAGCTGAGCTCAACAAAAACTAGCCTAAAAGCATCTTATATATTGTCTTTAATAGTATCCCAATGTTACAGCAATATGGAAAGTCACATACAAACTAGAACTTAAAATTACCACTTCTGTGTCATGCTAACTGAACCTGGAAAAAGAAAACAAAAACAAAACCAAAAAAACAAAACACAACTCTGGAGAAAATCCCTCTCACAGTATGGCCTACTTAGCTCTTCATACTGAGCTAGGCCAAGGTCTTGCATTATATGAGAAATGGATGGTCACAAATACACCTCGATAATGAGGGGGGAGCAGCTAACAGTCTGTCTCTTCCCTCTAGATAGTTTATGTCTTTAATTAGAAACCATGTACTTTCTTAGCATCCACGATCATTTCCTAGCTGTGCTTATAAAGAACTTCCATGCTTTCTTCATAACAGAGACAATTCCAGCCATCTGTCTCTTAAATCATCTCTTTGAACAGATTTTGATGATCCAGGGGATAATTAAGTCTTGGCGGCCATTAGTGAGTTTCAATTTTATTTCATATAGGAAACATGACATTCAGTATAAAGGAGAAAACTGTATGGAATCTTGTGATGATGTCTACACAACTTCTAATAAAATAAGATCCTTATGCTTTTTTGCTATATTTCATACTGGTATTTCTGCTCTAGAAATCTTTTCCTTGATGTGCGTAATATATCTTGCTATTCTAGAGTTTAATTATAGTGATACACACAAAAAAACAAACACAAAAAGGACCCAAAATACCCCCCAAAATGAAGATACTTCATGGTCCTAACTATAAACCTTGTTTTCCTGCACCCTTATATTTCGTTTTTTTTTTTTTAAATACCCATTCTTTTTTTTTTTTAAATTAATTAATTAATTTTTTGGCTGTGCTGTGTCCTCATTGCTGTGCGCAGGCTTCCTCTAGCTGCGGCGAGCAGGGGTTACTCTTCGTGGCAGTGAGCAGGCTTCTCATTGCAGTGGCTTCTCTTGTTGCAGAGCATGGGCTCTAGGCACGCAGGCTTCAGTAGTTGTGGCACGCGGGCTCTAGAGCGCAGGCTCAGTAGTTGTGGAGCACGGGTTTAGTTGCTGCACAGCATGTGGGATTTTCCCAGACCAGGGATCGAACTCATGTCCCCTGCATTGGCAGGTGGATTCTTAACCACTGCGCCACCAGGGAAGTCTCTACCCTTATCTTTCTGACTTGCAAGAATAATCTAATAATAATAATACAGGGATAGACCAACAGTACAAGGCATATTGCATCACTTTGGTTGTTTATGTTGTAAGTTGGTTGGACCAAATGCTGGTTGTTGAATTTCTTCTCCCCTTGCCCATTACACAAATTGAAAGTCCATGGGATCCCTGGAAGGGTTTAGTGGCATCTGAAAACCCTTAAAATTCTGGGCATACTTTTGTTTGTCTGGAGAAAAAGGCTATATTTTTCATTAAAATTTCAAACAAGATTCAAAACTCCTGTCTTGGGATTTTTTTTTTCAGGGTATTATATTGTAACTAACATCTCAGACTGCACAACAGCCCTTCCCAACTCAGGTGTTGAATTAATGAGATACTTAGGACTGTTGTCATTTTCTGTTCTGGGAGAGGGGAAAAGGGGAAAAGGGCAGCAGAGATGAGGAAAGAACTTGCATCAAACCTAAAATAAAAACAAGGGCTACTACTTGGAAGGTCTGGGTTTTCCTTTTGATTCAACCTCTGAGAAGCTCTCTGAATTTGGACACATCAATTGTCCCCTCTTGGCCTCAGGTTCCTTATATCTCTAAACAGAGTGTGCTGGGCTATATCAGCAATGTTCAAAGCATGTTCTGTGAAAAATCCTGGGGGTTCTGGAAAAGTATTTGAGTGACTCTCCAAAGATGAAAGACTAGTGCAAAAAAAGTTCTGTTAGCTTCACACATCTCCTAAAGGGAAAGGTAGAGGTGGTAGATGCCAGATGAGTGTATGTGTATACACTTGCTTCCTCAAGACAACAGCTTTAAGTTATGTTAGGTAGTTCCTTTGGATTTCCATGTCATTCCTTTTCTGAGATGTTGAAACTGTTCAAACTTCTAAAATATTTTATATTTATAGTTTTATGAATATTTTATATCTAGATCTATATTTTATATTTATTAGTTTACAATTCTGTTTCCTCTGCTGGATTGTAAGTAACTCAGGAGAGGCATTATTTCTTGCTCATATCTAGAACCTAGAAAGTGGTTGATATATGGAAGGAGAAAGATAAGCAAACATCATTAAAGGAAAATAATGTATGCACCAGTATGGAAGATGGGTTAAACGTCATGAGACAGATAAGAGACAAGCAGCATTATCGGAATTATCATGCAATAATAGTCCATGCGGTGGGATAGAGAGTTGGGGTTAAACTCGAGAGATATTTAAGAAGCTGAATGCTAATGACTTGGTGGCCAGCTTGGTAAGAGATGTAGGAGAGTCCAAAATAACTTTTGGATTTCTGTATTAGGGTCTCATAAACCAGGAGAGAAAATACAGAAGGAAGAGCAACTTGGAAAGCAGTGATGATTTGTTACATTATGGTCATGTTACTGGGAGCGCCAAGTCATGCAGCCCTCTTGTGTCTCTGGGTATACTTTGTGATTTGAAATACAAAATGCATTTAGTTCTGTGGAAAAGTCAACAAAGTTTGAAAAACATTTCTTGGAAAAGTACACGAGATATTCAGTTGTCAACAAAGTACTTGTACTGGATCTAGGATACATATTTAGAAGTCAGCAAAAGACATCTGGCTGCACACACTGATTTGAGAGTTGCCAGCGGGCAGGTTGGTTGAAGGCAGGTGAGTGGGTGAGATTAGGAAAAGGCAAAGTGAGAAGGAAGAAACCCTGTAGAATAACAATATTAAGGGACTGACAGAAGAAAAGGAGACGGGGAAAGAAAGTGAAAGCGAGGGAAGAAGACCAAGCTTGTTAGGAACTTAATTGCGTGTGATACTTTGTTTGGTTTAGTGCCAAAAAATCACACATATTTGAACCTTCCCTTTATCATCAAGGACCAAAAAAGGCATTCACCAGATTAACAATAAATATAAAAAGCAGAAGCGCACACTGATTTTGCACAAAGGGAGAATAAAGCGCATATTTAGTTAGGAAGGCAAGGGTAGATGTGGGAGGTTCTGGGGGTGAGAACAATGTGAAGCTGCCAGCTCTCCTCTGATCCAAGTGAGAACCCTGCTAGGAGAAGGTAAAATATTCTCAGTAAGACATGGAAGAAATATAAAACCCCTGAGGGAGTCGAGATTGGCTACTCCCCTCTCTGGTGGCACAAACTGTGTTAAAAATCCCGGCAAATAAGTTCCATGAAACGTGAGAATTGATTTTGAAAATGTGAAAAAATTATTAGTGGTACACTTTAAAAAGTAAAGTACGACTTTAGAATAGTAAAAGGATAAGGAGAAAAGTGATATTTTCAAATAAACACTTCCATTTATATCAATTCAACGACTCTGTATGGTACAATAGATACAAACAGCAACTGGGATTGTCTAATCAACACCTGGGAAGAAATGGAAGAAAGAAATGGATCAGTGGTGTGCAGAAGGGAGATTACATTTACATGTGTCTTGTGAACCTGAAAAATGGAAGAGAATTGCAAACTCAGAGAAAAGAAAACTTTGCTTGTCCAAACAGGAATCTTATTTGGCCAGATATATTGACTGAGCTGAATCTAATGAGTTCTTGTGCCAATGCAGAATGGACCCCAAACCTAACCTAGGAACCTTTTATCCAAAAATATGATTAAGTGAGACAGAACCATGTTGACTGTGAAATAATAAATTATTTACTTTGCAAGCCACATACTATGTCTGTTTACTATATAAAATAATGTGTGCATTGATTTGGGGCAGGGAGAAGGCTCTGATTTATCAGTTTTCTAAACTTTGAATCAGATTAACTTTTGCCTACCAAGTCTCTATACAGAGCAGAAGAATGTACTCTTAAGCCTAGAAGTCTTTTGTTAGTTGAAGTGCTTGCAAAGTAAAGTACAAGAAGGAATTACTCAATCTGCATGACTTTTTCAGAAAAGAAAATGTTTATGTATGTCTGTGTAAGTACTGCTGCTCCAGGAAACTGGTTTTAAATAAACTTCAAGGACTGTTCATGACACCAAGAAGTTGAGTGACTTGTCCAAGGTCATTTGATAAATCTATGTCATTGTTATAATTGGAACCCAAGACCACCACCCATTTGGAGTCTTTGCTGTAGTCGCTGTCTCTTGCTGCCTCTGACTTTATGAGGGTAATGCTATAGAAAAATGACTCCTGTAAATTCTGTTGTCAGTCAGTAGGAGCTGGCAAAGTGCCCGTGCTGATGGCTTTCGCGATTAGAATGCAGTGCAAACAGGCCCACACTCTGGCTTATAAAACAAGCTAAAGTGTCGCCTGCTTCCTTACCTCATCATTTCTAGAATGGTACTTATCTTTCAAGCCGCAAAACAGTACTGATGCCAAGGCCATAAAAAGTATTATATGGTTCTGCCTGCCATCTTTTCAAGGTGGGCTGGCAAAGCAGAGGACCACAGACAGAAAAATGGGGTAATAAAGTTTAAATAGTAGGCAATAATATTAATCTGCTGTGCTGCAGATTAAGAGATTGAACCAACTCCCTGCAGTTCTAATTGGATTTTCCTGTGTTTCCTACAACACTTAGGGCTTTACCCTGATAAATCCTATGTTTGCTTGCCATTTATTCCCCATGAATGACTCGCTATAATGGATTTATGTGTAAAAACACACAAGTGCTTGTACTGCCATAGAATTATTTTGTGGTTTTCTTTGCAGATTGCTGGCAAGTTACTTTCTAAAAATCAAGTAATTAATACACTGAATCGCTGGACTAATTGCTGCCTAAATATTTCATATGCATAATAAGATATAAGACTATAACTCAGGTACTGGGAAAGCACAATCATGTGTAAAGTGATGCCCTAGAAAACCACATTATGCTAAGACTAGGAAAATAGATCCATACATCATTATGGACAATGTCTGAGGTAATCAACTGTAAAATGAAAGAGGAATAAAGCTTTAGGTACACATATGTCAGGTATATTTCTCAAATCCGTGAGATCATTCTCACATGGTCAATTCGCTATTATTTTTGGAATAATGCTATCTTCCTCTAAATTTGTCTTCAAGTGTGTGTGTGTAGGCAAAGAGTACTTTTGTCAGGATATTCTGCACTTAAGGATCGAATCACTGCTTGGTTATGATTCCAATAACAACCATGTTATCTCCAGTTATAAAACATTAATTATATACATTCCTAGGTCTAGATCAGAGGTGGAGAGTGTGTGAAATAGGGTCCCACCAGGTGCATCTCTGCAGGAGATCGCCATACAAATTACAACCAAATTTTTGAGTAACTGGGTCTGCTCAATTTGTCTGATATTATCATACAACTAGCGATGCTTCTATTTTTCTTCAGTATGTTTTTAGTTTTGATTTAGTCTGGTACCACCCCTGAAACCGCCAACCTCTGGTGATTTGCCCACCAGATCTCCCCAAAAATTCCCACACTCAGCTGGGTGCCCAAATTTTCTGCTTTACACTCTCAGGGCAAAGTCTCTGCTTTTCGTCTTGTGGTGTCTTGTCCTTCAGATTTTGTGGACCCCTTAATCCTGATTGCCAATGAGTTTTGCATCATCTCTCTGCCTGGTTCCTTCCTGCTACAGTATCCATGATATTTCTAACTTCTTCCTTCCACTGTCTTCCTGATGGTTTCTCCCTGATACCTGGTGGCTGCTTTTTCCCACGAATGCTGACATCTGGAAAACTGAACTGCAGTGAGCAATCCCGCTTATTTTCTGATGGGATGTCTTGTTTTTATGCTGTTGCACTTGAACCAAACGTTCTCTGACTCTCCTGGTCTTTGCTTCCAACTCTGACTAGAGATTTGTAACCATCCGCATCAACAAACATTGACAGAGCATCTGTCATGTGCCAGGGTATTGGACTAATGGTGATACAAGGGTGAACAGACAGCATCCTTGTTTTCCAGGAGCTGATGATTTGTCCAGGATAGATGTGTTTTGTTGTACTCCTACTACGTACCATGTGGTTTACACTTAAATCTCACAGCTGTGGTTTTCTAGGCTTGGCAGGCTTGGTAAGATCTGAGATGTTTGCTAAAATGTCAAGAGATCTGGGCTGCATTCCAAATTTATTGAATCAGAAGCTTCAGGGATGGGGTCTAGGAATCTGCCTAAGCAAGCAACCCCTATGATTATGTGATTATGGAGCAGATGATCTGAGGACCCTCTCTTGAGAAGTACTTTCAGAACAAATCTATGGAGTACGTTTATTAATCCCCTGTTTACAGACAGAGATACCGAGAAGTGGAAAGTTATGTAACTTTCCCAACAGAAGAGTGGAAGAGGCAGGGTCAAAACCTAGTCTATCTGGTTTTAAAATCCTTGGCATTTCCACTCTACTCCTTCACAAAGCCTCTTACCTGTCTATTCCATGGGTCCTGGTTTCCATTCCAGAGTGGTCTCCCAAACAATCTGTGTGATTATGGCACTAGCTGGCACTATTAACAGCTGCAATCGTTTATTTCATGTGTCCGTTTGACTGGGTCATGTGGTGCCCAGACATCTGGCCAAACATTTTCTATATGTGTTGTTTAACAATACTTTCTGGATGAGATTAACATTTGAATCAGTAGACTGAGTAAAGCACATTCCCCTCCCTAATGTGGGTGGACCTCGTCCAATCAACTGAAGACCTGAATAGAACAAAAAAACTGAGAAAGAAGGCCTGACTGTTGAGCTGGGATGTTGGTCTTTTCTGGTCTTTGGACCTTGGACTGAAACACTGGTTCTTTTGGGTCTTGTGCCTGATGGCTTTTGAACTGGAACTGCTGTCAGCTTTCCTGGGTCTCCAGCATACAGATGGCAAATCTTGGGACTTCTCAGCCTCCATAATTGCATGAACCAATACTATATATATACTGTGTGTGTATATATATGTGTGTGTGTGTGTGTGTGTGTATATTCTTTTATTGGCTCTGTTCGTCTGTGGAACTCTGACTAATACAAAAGCATTTGCCAGCATTTTAGAAAATAGGGAACCAACCACCTTTTGGATATCTTGACAAGTTACCTGAAATAAAGTTGGGTATTTCGTACTTATTTTAAAGAGGGAAGACTGAGGATGAACAAATATGGCAGAAAATGATCTAGGTCAGAATGAGTCACCAGCTGAACATGAACCAGAATTGTTATGTCAGAACTAGAGCATCTTCCCAATCTCGATAAATGGCAACACCAGCCAGAGGCAATCCTCCCACTTTAGGGAACTGATGAAATGCTTCCAAACAACAGAAAAAAGGCTACTGTCATCTGGATCCCTGCACAGAGTGGGAAACTTAGAGAATGTCAAGAACCAAGAAACTACAATTACAGTGAATTCTATGGGGGAAAATAAAGCTTGGGAAATGTTGGTTACCTATCTGATCAAAGGCTCCATGACCAATGCCTCAATTACACTGTTCTGATCCCCTTCTTTTCAGAGTGGTCTTATTTTTGAAGGGACACATTGGCCTCCATCCAAGAGTTTTCCAAAGATGAGAATGCCTTTTTTGAAGGAGGTCTACAACATGGACCTTGGCTGCAATACTACATGAGGTGAGGTTCTCAAGGACATAAGTGCTGTTTATTGAAAAAGCAACTCTCTGTGCCGAGGGGCAAAGAAAAAGAGTATTTGTGCTAGGAAATATTTTGGTTAAACTAAGAAAAATTTATACGACGGAGTGAAGTAAAGCAGCATCGTACTTAAACCATTTCTGAAAATCTCCTTCCTATTCCTTTATCTCACTCAATGAAAAACGATGCAGCAATACTGGAAAAAAGCACAAAAAACAAAAAACCTGTATTGGGAGTATTTTTATTATCTGTCTTAAATCCTCCCTACTGCGATTTTACCTTATTACTCTCAGGAAGGTAAGGGGTGGTCAAAGAATGGTATTAGTCATAGTTTACTTGGTAAGAGATATTCCCCTGGTGGCAGATTCTATTACCATGAATATTCTCATTTTAACCTTGCTTGATTATTTAAAGGGAACTTAAGTGGTATGGATTCAACTTGTCTAAAGCATTAATTTTTCCCATGAAAAAAATTGTATAAGCCATAAAAGTACTGTGAGAGGGCCAAAGACAATTTTCTGAGGAAATTATTCATTGACTTAATGTACTATAAATTGCAAAACTCTGCTTCTAAAGTTCATTTATCTTCTGGCGCAGGCAAACTTATGAAGTAGGTAAAGTTTGTCCTCCTCACCACCCTCACCCTTTTCGCTGGCATAATCTTTGGGTGCCCCCCCCCCGCCCCCTTTGATGCCTGATATGTTTCTGTGGTCTTCTGGTTGACCAAGGATTTTTCATCATTGCATCTTACTTGGGGTTGCCATACTGGCTTCATTCCATTCTCCTTCATATTTCCTCCCTGCCCTCTCACCCTCCCCCTTCACTTCATAAAAACTTTTCAGCCCTCTTTACCATTCTTCCAGGGTTCTTGTTTCCTGCTGGGGTAAGGTCTAACTAATCTGATAAACAACTTTATGTGTTAATGGAAACTGCTATGGATTGAATTGTGTCCCCCCAAAAGATATGTTGAAGTTCTAACCCTCATTACCTCAGAATATGACCTTATTTAGAAACAGGTATAATTAGTTACAGGTGTAATTAGTTAACATGAGGTCTTCCCTTGCCTTTTCCAACGTCTGGTAGCCTTAGGTATTCCTCAGCTTGTGGCAACATACTCCAATCTCTGCCTCTGACATCTCATGGTGTTTTCTTTTCATGCATCTGCTTCTTATAGGACCCCAGTCAGACTGAACTTATGGCCCACCCTAATAGAGTGTGACCTCCTATTAACTAATTACACCTTGCTAATACCTGATTTCAGAGTCCTAACCTCCAGAACTGTGAGAGAATAAATTACTTTAAACAACCACAATGGAATACTACTCAGACATGAAAAAGAACGAAATTTTGCCATTCGCAGCAACATGGATGGACCTGGAGGGCATTATGCTAAGTGAAATAAGTCAGATGAAGTAAGATGAATACTGTATGATATCACTTATATGTGGAATCTAAGAAATACAAAAAACTAGTGAATATAACAGAAAAGAAGCAGACTCACAGATATAGAGAAGAACCTAGTGCTTACCAGTGTGGGGAAGGCACAAACTATTGGGTATAAGACAGGCTCAAGGATGTATTGTACAACACAAGGAATATAGCCAATATTTTGTAATAACTGTAAATGGAAAGTAACCTTTAAAAATTGTACAGAAAATTAAAAAATTAAAAACAAATAAAGCACTTAAAACAGTAAAAAAAAAAAAAAAAACAACCAAGCTTGTGGTACTTTGTTGTGGCAGCCCTAGAACACCAATACAGAGCCTAATTTGTTAAAATGTTATTTCTGAATAACTTACATATGTCTATTACAATAAGGCCTTCAGTAGACATAGCAGAAGCAATCCTACTAATGATGTGACTCAGGTACCTGACAGGTCAAGGGGAAAGGTATTTTGAGGTGGAAAGGGATGTGTGGCATCCATCAACCATACATGACAGATCCTGGTATCAGGGTTCTCTGAGCTTACCCAACCTCACAATCTGACACCTAAACTATCCTAAATATTGCTCTTCCTAAGTATTGCCAATACAGAGGGGAACATGGCCAGGGAGGTAGTTATCATTGGTTGAGAGCCTAAAGTATCAGGCGCTCTTGTAGATCCTTGGTCTTCTCCTGCAATTTTGCTCCTCATATAGTCTTCTCCATTTCAGGAAGGGGTACTTCCCTCTACCCATTTGTTCAAGGCCAACATAACTGACAGATGGAGGAAGAGAAATTTTTTTCCCCCTTGAATTCTCAGCACCTTGCATAGTGCGTGGTACAGAGCATGTGTTCAAAAACTGTTTGAAAGAATGAATGAGATAATGATCAGTCTGGAAAACCTGAACTGACATCCTCCTGATAGGGGTCACCTGTCACCTTTACTGGGGAAGCCCTATGTCTCTCTGTTTCTCTCTCTCACTGGTTCCGTGAAGCCTTTTTAAAAATCTTGGAATGCAAACCCATTTGCTGATGACAGGATGTATAGTGGGAGGTATAAGGAGTCAATGGGAGGAGTCCAGATACTGGCCTCAGCTCAGCTACTAACCAGATCCCCAAACCTGGACAGGGCACAATTTAACAGGAATTATTAATGAACACCACACTGCCATTGAAAGTGAATTGGAAATCCAGTAAAATTGGATTTCTAATCTCTGTACTGCCAAAACTTCACCCGTGGGGTTTTCATGAATCTCCTCTGGGTCACAGTTTTCTCCTCTGAACATTAAGGAGGTTTGAATATTTAAGAGGAAAGCATAAAACCATTTGGTTCTGTGGGGTAAAGGGGTGTGCAAGAGTGAAAGGAATGGAGGGAGGAAGGCTGTCACACTGGGAAGCTGGAGTAGAAAAGATAAAAACACCATTTTATTTGGAGCCAGTGATGAGCGTAGAAATAGTTTTCTTCTTTTACTGTCCTCAAGTATATTCATTGGCAACACACTGCCCTTCTGTTAGATTTCCATGGTTTTCTGTGACCTACATTTGCTGTAATGTTTTACTGACTCCTTCATTTGAATTAGCTGCTTTTTTTACATGCCTCCAAATGCCATTATGAATCACTGAAGCTCGAGACCATCTATCACAGTTACAAGGCATATAAAAGATGACAATCATCAGTCAAATATCTTCACTCTTCCTGAAACAAAATTTTCTCAGTACAAAATAAATACTTTCCCTCCTGCTAGGTTAGCTAAAATGTATACTCCTTAAATGCAAATAGTTCTCAAATTTTTATATGAAGGAAAGTATTCAGTGTGTTGGTTTAGTCATAGGCAGGAGATATTTTAAATAGTGTTTTTACTTTGAAGCTTATGCACAGGCTTCTGGAAGTATCACATTTTTATTAGTGGGACAGCAAGTGGCACTCATATGCTTAAAAATTTCTCCAAAAAGTTTTTAGTTTCTGTCTTGAGCATTCCAGAAGCCTATATAATAATAGTAAAATCCAACCATAATTTGTTTCTTAGGCCAAGAAAGAAATATTATAAAAATGGGAAAATATAAATTTTATAATTTGTATTTTATTATAAATAAATATTATAAAATCACTGGATTTTTGAACTGGAAGAAACCCAAGATATGTTCACTGTTAAGTCAGATGACGATTTGAGGTTCAAAGTTTAGGTCATTAACCAGGGAAAACTCCTAATTAATAATAGCTGGACCTGAAATTCTGAAGTCTTGACTTTGATTAGAGCTCCCTGTCAATTCCATCAGATTCTAACAGTTTAAATAATTAATTAAACATGGCAAAAACTACTCATTGCCACCAAATATTAATTTTTCCCTTCTTTTTCTGATTTTATTCTGGGCATCCATGCATGCAATCAAAACACTGCATTTCCCAGTAAATTTTAGACAATAACATTTAAGTGTAAGGATTTGGTGCAATTTCTAAGAAGCTGCCATCTTGTATTGTAAAATGACCTTTAAGAAGGAACTCAGGCTAGGACTATAGAATCCTGGGTTGCTGATAACCATAGATCTACCCTACTGATCATCTGTGAACTTCTTTTACTTGAGAAACAAATGATCACCTCTTTATGAGCCACTATATTTTGGGTTTTCTATAATATTACATATAGTCAAGACTAATCTAACTGCTCACTAGGTTATTCTATACTTAAAAAATAAAAATAGGGCTTCCCTGGTGGCGCAGTGGTTGGGAGTCTGCCTGCCAATGCGGGGGACACGGGTCCGAGCCCTGGTCTGGAAAGATCCCACATGTCGCAGGGCAACTAGGCCCGTGAGCCACAATTACTGAGCCTGCGCGTCTGGAGCCTGTGCTCCGCAACAAGAGAGGCCGCGATAGTGAGAGGCCCGCGCATCGCGATGAAGAGTGGCCCCCACTTGCCGCAACTAGAGAAAGCCCTCCACAGAAACGAAGACTCAACACAGCCATGAATAAATAAATAAATAAATCCCATTTAAAAAAATAATAATAAAAATTAAAAAAATAAAAAAAACAAAACAAAACAACTGAAAGCTTTCTAAAAACTCTCAGTAACTGAATGTTTAGGAATCTGCCATCTTGGATAACCAAAAGGGGTACCAAAGGGTCTTGTGAATATGGCTCCATTCTTAAAGATATAAGCATTATCTCAAAAGATAACACTACAATATACGCCCGTAAATGTGTTAAGTACTTATTAACACTTTTAATAGGGACCATTGTTGTTGCATGGCAAAAAAGACTAAGAATTCACTAATAATTGTCTGTTTCTATAAGCTAGTTTCACAGAAATTTACTAAGCATTTCAGAATAGCTAATATAAATCCAGGTAAATAACTGCATAATTTAGAAACTCAATATAACATGTGTTTATCTTAAACACATATGAGAGTCCTATTTTTAACTTTTGAAAAATTATACTTTAACACAAAAATTAACTATGTCTGTGGGCAACTATTTCATCAGAATTTTATTAACATTAAAAATTGTCTACAACTCAAATGGTGCCACATACTCCAAAAGGTAAACCATAGGGATTTTGAAAGAGGGATAGTTATCATTTTTTTTCTTCACATTGCTTCTTGGAGGATGAATAATGCACCCCCCCCACCCCCCAATTTTCATAGTCTATTCTGCACAATGTGTGAATCTGCTACACAGTGGAAGGTTGCAGATGGAATTAAGATGGCTAAATTGCTAGCCTTAAAATTGGGACATTATCTTAGATTACGCAGGGTGGTCCAGTGTAATCACAAGGGTCCTTAAATGTGGAAGAGTGAAGCAGAAGAGAAGGTCAGAGTGATGAGATGTGAGAAGGACTTGACCAGCTGTTGCTGCCTTGAAGTTGGAGGAAGGGAACATGGTTGGCTTCTACAAACCAAAAAAGTCAAGGCGATGGATTCCGCAACTAGATTCTCCAGAAGGGAATGCCGTCCTGCTGACACTAATTTTAGCCCGGGGAGACTTGTGTCAGACTTCTGATGTACACAATTGTCAGATAGTAACTTTGTGTTGTTTTAATCCACTAGATTTGAGGTAATTTGTTATAGCAGGTGTGGAAAACAAACTTCTCTGCATTTAAAAATGCCATTTGTCATAAAGCTAGTAGGGGAATACAGTTTAGAGCTTCCAGTTCTTAAGCTGGGGGTTGGTAAGGAGAGGGAAAGCAGTACAAAGACTTTGAACTTAGCCTCAGTTTTGCAAATTATCAGCCAAGAGACTAAGAATCTCATTTCCTTTGAGCCTTAAGCTCTTTCCAGCTTCTAAATTCTATGACATTTCAGGGCCTCAGAAAATTTAGTCATGGGGGAAAATAGGCAATGATTCCCCCTCTCCCCGACCTTTGCTAACATCAGTCACCTCACTAATCCTGCCTACAGTTCTCTTTGAAGGGCACATTATTTTTCCAGAAATATTTGTTATACACCTACTGTGTACCAGGCACTCCTCAAGGTGTTGGAGATACAACAGTGGGCAAGATAGACAAGGCCCTTAATCTCATAGATCTTTTATTGCAGTGGAGAAGAGAGAAATACACAGGGAACAAATAGGAAAATAAGTGTAAGTTCAGATAGTGATAAGTAAAATGAAGAATATCAAACAAGGGGATGCGACAGATAAAAATTGGTGTTAATGTGTAAGAAAGGGGTCAGGGAATATAGGCGATGTGAATTTTATGGAAATGGCATATGAGCTCAGAAGGAAATGTTAAGGGGAAGCCTGCCTGTCATGTGACAATCTGAGGGACGAGCATTCCAGGAAGAGGCAACAGGAAGTCCCTAAGATAGGGATGACCTCGGTGGGTCTAGAAAGAGAGATAATGCCAGGGTGCCCAAGGCATAGCGATCTGGGAGAGCAGAGGAGGAGATGAAGGGTAGAAATGTAGACAGGCACCAGAGTAGCCAGCGGGGTTGTACCAGTGTGGTGAACATCATACTTCTCCAGAGTGACAACATGCCTGCTCATATCAACACATCTCCCATCTGATCTAACCACTTCCTTAAGCATTTACCTGCAGGAATGTGTCTACCCCTGTGTGATGGAGAGATCCACTAGAAAATACAGGGTAAATACTATATTCATGGTGACAAGAATTAAGTAACAACAAACTTTGTGATGTTCTTCCATACCCTGATTTGAAGTATGTATAATGCAAAGGGCTAAAGATTGCAATACGAAAGAAACAGAGTAATGGTACAAAGGGAAGGATGAAGGAAGAATTTAACAAATCATCAAAACAAAAGTAGCAGCACCTCAGTTAAAAACATAGGATTACTACCTACCTATATCACTAGGGTAAGACACACATTGCTCCCTGCCACAAATATACTAAAGACCTTCACAAACACAGACGAAAAAAGAAAAATGAGTATTCAGTTCTTTTACGGCTGTTGGTGATTTCCTTTGGGTCTTTGCTGATTGAATTGAGTTTCTAGACACTGTGCTTATTTTCTTAACTCTTGAGATTGATGAATTATCAGTCTCTTTTTACTCTGTAATGGCATTATCTAGTAATAATGGTACACCTTTGATGGCAAAATATAGACAGGCGGTCAGATTTATAAATGCAAGTTACCTAAGGCCAGCTGTGTGCCAGCAATACTACAGAGGATTGGGGAACTTTCAGTGAGGACTTAGACTATATCTGATCCCAGTCTTAGCTCTTTGAAGTAGTTCTGATCAGATTTAAATATGGTGTTTGAAATGGGGGTCACGTCAGCTACAGTAATGGTGAATCATCTGCCTTGGCCTACCATTTATTTCCTCTTCTTGTCTGAATAAACTCACTGTCAAGCTGTGGTAGCAAACTGCATCACCCTCACCCTGCTCTTTGCTTCGTAGATTTAGTACAAACTTTGCTAAGACAAAGTTTGACTTGATTGAATTCAACTGCGTCTTCCCACCTCTCACAGACTACCCTCTGTTTGAAATGAGGATACAAAGTCAGACGGCTGCTTTCCTTTGGGTGGTCAGGCAGGAAGCACAGAATTGGAAATGAATGATATTTTCATGATCTGGAAATAATGGTGAGCGGATGCCTTTTTTATATCATTCATTCATGTCCCCCAAAGGCATTCTTAAGAAGTCTCTGTTAAAATAAATTGATTTGCCTTTTGCTAAAGCTTTGTTTTATAATGTGTCAAGGGGTTTGAAAAATATAGGCAGTATTCAAAGAAAGCAAAGCAAACACATGTGGTGCTTGCATTATTTACCAATTAGAATTTGGCAAGCACTTCTAGTTTGCATATATTTGTATTAAGAGAAATTCATTTATACATCGTTAACAAGAATATTAATTCAACTTTTACTGAAGGTCTAGAATGTGTAAATTTCTATGCTTGGCACCATGAGGGGTTCAGAGAGGAAAAAGAGATTATAGTTTGGCCAGGCAGCAAGACACACAAAGAATTAATAGTTATAAAAAGTACAAGCAAATGTCTGTGGGGACAGTTATTTCTGACTGTCTTACTTGGAAAATAGGATAAGAAAATTATCCTGGAGTACAAAATGTCCTTACAGTAAAAATTTCTCATAATCTGTGGTACCTATGTACAGGAGCCATATACATTTGGACTATAAATAAAATCCATTCAGTTCACACACTTAGCTTGGCAAGACAATATGAATCAATTTCTTTGTAATAAAAAAATACTTATTTCATTTCTAATTGAGCTAAGAACAGTACTGCATGCATTCCGTCTGTATCCTTGTACTGGTGCATTTGTTGGACAGATAAGCATTGAGTGCCTACTGCATGCCAGGTCCTGTGCCTGAGGCTAAGAATCTTTTGGGGTCTCATCCTATGTAGGATCTGGGCACTGCCATTATATTGGGAGATAGAATAAAAGGTTACACTGGCCAAGTATGTTGTCTTTGTTCATAATTACCATGTTTTCTTGGTAAATCTTGCCCTCTTCATCACAGATGAGCTGTACAAAACAATGTAGAGTCCTCGTGTAACCCCTGCAAGTCTAAATGCCAACCTATTAGGCCTGAGCACCCAGATAGTTTTTATTTACTGTTCTTTTCACTCTTTTCAGACCTACTTAGTTCTCCAGAGGTATAAACCCTCAAAACATAAGCACCATTCATTTTTCACATCTCATCGGGCTGGAAGAAGAGGAAAGAGAAAAAAGAATTTTTAATATCCTTTCTTTCACTTTTCCCACAGAAGGCTAAACCGGCAGCTCTTGGGGCTGGGCAGGGTTGTTTTACCCATTGTGAGTCTTTGATATGTGTAACTCTGAAAGCAGTCCAGGGTCTAGGGAAAGGGAGGATAAGGCAGATATGCAGGAAATCGTACTTCATACTCCCAACAAGAAATATGGAATAATCTAGGAGGCTCATGCCAATTGAGTATCAATTTTTTTCCAGCCCTGTACTAGGTCTTGCTGGGTAAATAAAGGCACATCTCTGCCTTCTAAAGCCTATTCGTTTCACAAGAATAGGAACATCTGGTGCTGCCTGGGTTCTAATGCTCTTTTCCATTTTCCACACAGGTCTTCAGAATGCTACTTAAGAAGGGAAGCCCAGCAAGCAGTTCTCAGTAGAGATCTTAGCCTGCATTATCTCACCAGGAGCTGAAAAGAAGGTCTGGGAAACTCCAGGAGGCAAGTTCTCTAGAGCACTGACAGGTGTCCAAAGCAGTTCAGAATGAAGAGCAGTGAGAGGATGAGTGTAGAACATAAGGCACTCCTTCCTTGTCTGGGAGTGGGGGACCTCAGTAGAGAGCAGTGATGAGAGGTCTTGAGCAAATAAGGGGTTTGAGGGGAAGCCTGTGAGTCAAGGGAAGTGGTGTGAGGTAAAAGAAGGGCTCTCTCCGGAAAGATGGAAGGGTGTTCTAGCTAAAATGCAATTCATAATTTTGTCAAGGATTGGCCCTGCTTCCGTGATGCCTGAGACTGCCTCCTCGATCTGGACCTGTCTCCTTGACCTTGGTGGCTGACAGGTGATGTGAGCCTGGAGAACACCATCTGAGTTCTCTCCTCCCACCGCAGACACAGAGGAGACCAAAGGAGGAAAGGAACACGATGCCTCCTCAAGGCCTTTGGAGCATCTGCTCAGGAGATGACCTGGGATTATTCTGAGAATGCATGCTGCATTTTCTTGATTTGAAATCAAATCATTTGTTCTTACTTTTGATTTGAAACAAATATGGTCAACATAGCTAAAGAGTTCTGGTAGACTCATTCGGACTTTTAACAGTTGAGGTCTTTGCCCAGTTGCTCCATTTGTTATTCTAGGTTCTAGACTAATCAGATTAACCATATGACTTCCATATTTACTTCAACTATGTTGATTAAAATATTTAATAAAAATAATCACAGCCACTGGCTATTGAGCACTGGATACCAGGCATTATATTGAAGCACTTTACATGTAGTTATCTCAGTAATCTTCACAAGAGCCTTCTAAGGTTGAACTTATTGAATAAAAGTTCTGACACATAGTCTTTAAAACAGAGTCCTTCTCTACAATATATTGTGGAAGCATATTAAAATTAAAAGAGCACACATTTTCTAATAAGAATTTAAGTGCTACTGTATTTCTTATTTAAAAATATATACAATGTATAGTCATCTGTCTTAATATTTTCTTTTTAAATGCAAAATCATAGAAATTAGAAAGACGGATATACTTTCAGGTGGTTTAATTCATTATTTTGCTGCTGTAAAACTTAACTTCCAAATGCCTATGCTAATACAACTTAAAAAGAAATACAAAAGAACTGCCCATATATAGATACTATGACTGCAAAAACATATAAAACTCCTGAAGAGTTGAAAACTTTAAAAATGGCTGCTATAATAGAAAAGAATGAAATAAAATAATGCCATTTGCAGCTACATGGATGGACCTAGAGATTATCATATTAAGCGTAGTAAGTCAGACAGAGAAAGGCAAATACCATAGGATATCACCTATATGTGGACTCTAAAATATGACACAAATGAACTTATCTACAAAACAGAAACAGACTCACAGACATAGAGAACAGACTCGTGGTTGCCAAGGTCGGTGGGGGGAAAGATGGATTGGGAGTTTGGGATTAGCAGATGCAAACTATTATATATAGAATGGATGAACAAGGTCCTACTATATAGCACAGGCAACTATATTCAATATCCTGTGGTAAACCATAATGCAAGATAAAAAAATGGCAGCTATAATATAAGCATTAAAATATTTTCAGTAACAAAAATACAGTTACTATGATGTTTCAATGTTAACTAAAGTTAAAATGTTCATTTATTATTATGTTTGGAGAGTTGTACAGACTAAAAGAGAAGTGTTGAAGTAATAGTGAGCAATGGAATTCTAAACATCTCCATTTTCTTTTTTGAAAATTGTAATGATATAATATTTAGCTTTAACCTCAGGCTAATAGTATTCTGAAAAGGGAATATGACAGAATCAATGTTAAGATCTTCAAGGGCTTTGCTTTCAATATCTTAGTTTTCTTAAGAGGGAAATTCAGTGGATTCCTAAGGGTAAAATTACCACAATTATATTTTCATGTCACTTGAGATATTTGTTGAACATATAAAAATGGTTTTTTATTTTGAATCATATTGAAATTAATAAAAGTGCCACAATAATTTGCTAACTATTTGTGTTAAGCACAATTAAATAATTTCTGGATCAAGAGGCTTTGTGGCCATATGATCACATGACTACTTTTCTAAGTTCCATTTCTGCCAACTCATTGCCGGTAATCACGTTTAAATCCTTCCTTAATAAACCCCTGCAGACTAAGATATGCTATCTGGAGGTGGGTAATCCAGAAGGATTTACAGGTGGCATCTAAAAAAAAAAACCTGTTTGAAGTTTAGTTAATATGCATTTTAATATTTTGCCTGCCTAGAAATTCAAAAGTTGGAAAGTTGTGGCAGATGATATACTAAACTGTCTTAGACATAAAAGAGTATCCACGTTAACAACATAGTCTTCATCTGTGAAGCTTTTCTAGGGTGTTAGTCATAGAAACACCATAATCTTCTATAATTTACCATGCACAGATACAAATCCAGCTAATCAGAGTACATTATTTGCTTCCTCATGAGCTTATACTGTCTCAGAACTTTCACCCCAAGTTTTATTCTTTAGGATAGAAAAAACCCTATATTTAGTGGAGAAAATACCAACAGAATCTGACACACTCCATTGAAACCACAAGGACTTCAGTTACTATTCATGAATGAGTTTATCTTATGAACTAATCCAGTGACTGATCAGCTGAAACGTCCAAAAAAGACTTCTTTACATCAGTGGAAACACAATTAATCCATGCTTTTGCTTAATTAAATTTTAAGTTAAAAAATTTTTTTGACATGCAGAGACTACTTCGCCCTCTGGAAACACATATAGGGTGTTGTAGAATCTTAAAATATATTCTGATTCATTGTCCTTAAAGAACAACAAAACTACTCTGGCATTAGAAGTTATTAAAGACTTGAGCTAATGATATGCTAATTTTACGAAGTTTTTAAAAAACAAAACAAAACCCCCCACTGCTGTAAAAAAATTAGAAATTTGGAGAAATAAACCATATTTAATTAATGATTACCATCTGATTTAATTTTATTTATGGAGATACAAGTCTGTTTTCTCTTACGTTTAATAGAAAAGTATAAAACGTGTTTTGGGCATGAGTTCCTTTCCTTAAAAAATCTTAATATTATTACTTCAAGTAAAATATCTGTACAGTCATTATAATTTTAAAATAGAAGTTCTGTGTAATCTGAATCAAATTATGATATCTACCCAGAGAATCTGTTTTGTGTCTATGTTGCTATGGAAATGTTTTTTTTTTTTTAATAAAGAATGATTGGATTAAGTCTCTGATAATAACAGAATAGCCATAGCTTTATCACTCAAATCTAGAAATTCTGTAGAAGTAGACCTAATAAAAAAATCTGCCTCTTTCAAGACCTTGCTTCATGAGAAATTCCACAACTCCTAGTCTCTATTCATGTCAGACGGCATCCTACGTTGATGATGCTGGAGGAGAGGGGATGGAAGGGTGTTCTCTGGTCTTTCATCCAGTTTCTTCATATATCTGGGTACCCTGGATGAATCGGAGCTATATCTGCCTTCTGAAGCTGAAACAGCATGGTTGATGATGGAACAACAGTGCCCTGGGCAAGAGAAGAAAGTCCTAAGACAAAACACCACAGGAAACATCCACCTTGAGCTGTCCCAGAACAAATGTGCAGCCAACTAATCTGCAGGGTGAATGCTTACATCCTCCTGTCACTCTCTGCCCACCCCAGGACCCTCCAACAAGAATTCTAAACATCTCTCAATGAAGGAAATCCTCAGTAGCAATTGGAATAGTAACCTTTGCCAGACTGCACAGGGGCAGAATACTACTTTTCTTGTCTAGGTCACTGCAGCATCAGGGAATTTCTGCTAGGGGGGATGTGAGATGGTGGGTACCCATGCCAAGAACTCTAATAATCATAGGAGAAGAGATCTTAAGTGTGTGTTTCAGTAAGCAAGCCCTTCATACAGACATATCTGTTCAGTGACACATTCAAATCTGTCTGCAAAAATTGTAAAGGAAGTGTTTTCTCTTTTATAAGAAAAAAAAATCCAGAGGTTCTAACAAAAAACTAAGGGCAATTTACTTGACTGATATGTATCAATACTCACTGAGGGCTAAAATCCTGCCCTCCGCCATTCCTGTGCAACTCACTGACTTTGGTGAGGGCCGACCAGATATTTATTCTCAAATAACAGCTTTTTTAGATGAGTCACACTCAGGTTCTCCTCTACTTCTTCCCCACAGTAACATCAGAATATTTCATCTGCATCTCTGTTGCCATGGAAAAAGGAACATTCTGAAAAGCAGGCAGGATTATGTGTTGAAGGCAAAGCCTAATAAGTAGGGGACAGAAAGAACTCAGGTTGAAAACATATACATACCACAGCTAATATTACAGAAAAATGGCAACTTGAATAACAAGGAAAAAATAATAGAATTCCATTGAATCTTTGACCTTTTAGATAAAATATTTTGAGTTTCAAAACTATTTTTCAGGGTTTTGTTTTTTGTTTTGTCTTTTACTTTTTGGGTTTTTTTTTTTTTAATAGTAGAAAAACATCCTCATGCTTAGGAATAAAGTAGGCTCACTATTTTCACCACCTGGTGCATGGCTGGCAGACACAAGGCCATTGTGCAGCAAACAGCAGATAATTGGATTCCATCTACACAGTGAACCTGCTAGATCATCAGCAGTCTTTTCAGTTGGAAATAGACGTGACTAAGAGATGCCGGGAACCAGCCTCTGTATTTAGCTTAGTGGAGCAAGAAGGTTTACGTGGGACCCAGGTCATTTTATCCCAAATTCCTCAGGTACCATGGGTATTGTGCATACAAGACACGTGTCAAGGGAGAGAGATAAGAAAAAAGAAAGACATCAAGAGATAGGATGTGTCAAGATAGTAAGACGAGAAAAAAGAAGTGGATTGAGAGCATAAGAAGCAAAAGGAAGAAACAGAAATGGGAAAAGAAAGATGCATAAGAGAAAAAGAAGGTATGATCAAAGAATAATGAGCAGAGAGAGGAAATGAATGGGAAGAAATATGAATGAAAAAAAGAACACAAAGGGGAAAAAAATCTGCCTTCAACAAGAAACTTCACCTAAAAGGTCTGGGAAAATTAGGTAAAGGAGAACCACGGAAAGAAGTAAGTGCAGTGCATGTTAACATTGTCGTAGACTCATTATCTTGTCCATTTAATGAGGTTTCTATCCCTCACACCCTAAGCATGTAACCCAGCAAGACACTATGGCGTCTTCCTGGTACAGACCCCTGCCCCCATGTCCTCTGCCTGCCTCTTGTTTGTAGAAAAACTATAGTGTCCCAGGCCTCCCCTGAGTCAAAAAAGCCTGGCTCAAGAACGAATGACTGAAAGGATGTGAATATGTAGTGACACAAGGAACAGTCAGGCCAGCAGATCTGGTAACAATATCTGATGCACATTTCCTGAGTTATTTTACAGATACTAAAACCCCTACAAAATGGAAGACATTAACTACTTGATGATCATGAACTCATAGCCCCCAGACCTACTGGAGCCTGAGGATTGATAATGTTAACCCCTGTGACACCACCCTTTTACCTCACCTTCAACCTATCAGAGAATTTTTCACAAGCTCTTCACAAACCCAGTGACTCCCCTCCCTACCTGGCCTTTAAAAGTGCTTTCCTGAAACCTATCAGGGAGTTTGGGTTTTTTGAGCATTAGCTGCCCTGGACTCCTTGTCTGGTGTCTTACAATGAATGCTGCACTTTCCTTCACCACAACCCGGTGTCAGTAGATTGGCCTTACTGCAAGCAGGTGAGCGAACCTAAGTTTGGTTCAGTAACAGGCACAAACTTTAGCTGAGAGTGGATGGAAATCCTGGTGGGAGATATTTATGTGTGACAAATCTCTTTCAAGGTTGCCCTCACCTTTTACATTTAAGCTCTGAGAAGAACTTGAGGATTTTCTGACATCTTGATCCCTACTTCTTGTTAGACCTCATTCATCCAAACTTACAATCCCTGGATCTCTAGGCTGCAATTTAACCCAACTGTCCATGGGGTGAGAAAGCTGTCAGTGACCCACCATTGCTGAGGGGAGGTGATGCCATGCAGTAAGGAGAAGAGTAAAGAGGTGAGAGACCTGGAATCAACCTCAGCAGAGCCGCTAAGGAAAAGAGACCTTAGTAGAGGTGAGAACAAACAAACCAGTTTCTACCCTAGGGATCTAAAGCACTTACAGATTCTGAGGATACTACTTCTCTAGATGAGATAAAAAGGTTATCAGCACTTTGGACCCCCACGCTGTTGAAGTATTTCTTCTGATGGCTAAGGAGAATAACTAGTGACAGGAGGGCTAACTGGTCTTTTTAAGGTCGAGTAAGATAAAGTTGCCCACTTTAATGGCTGAGAGGGAGGCTGGAGTGAGATTTTAGTCCCAGATAAAAGCCCATATAAGAGGAAAGGGTTGTTAATATTATTACCTTGTGACCTTTGTTAGTTGAAATTAATCTTTCCTTAACATTTATAGCACTGTCTCTGAAATATTATTCTACTGAAGTATTTACCACTTTCTGCTATGTGTACCAATTCACACGTCATCGCGTCCGATAGACTGTAGGGACGTTCAATGCTGGATCTGTGTCTGATTAATCTTAATGCCTTCCACAGCACCTCGATAGAGCCTGTGCACAGTAAGCACTCACCTTACATTTGGTGTATAAATGACAGAAGCAGTAGAGGAGGTCTGTTTCTGGGCCAGGCTATGAAGACTTAAGCGTGTGCTGATTTTGAGACAATTGAGTTGAGAACACAGAATCCAAGCCTTAGAAGTTGAGTGGCCAGTGTCTGAGTTATTATTAATAATAACTATAAATTACTGTCATGTGCTAGGAGCTTTCAAAGTTACATTTCCTCCCACCATTGACACTGAAAGGTAGCTGTTATTATCTCCACCTTACAGACGAGGAAACAGGGAATTAAGTCATTTGTCCAAGGGGCCATAATGAGTAAAGGGCAGAGGCCAGAAGGCAGAATTCAAAGTCAGGGCTGTTGGTGCATTAGTACTGGAACCCAGGCCCCTGCTGGCCAGACCAGGAACTCCCAAACTTCCCCTGTCAAATCTGGTCTCCAGAGAGAGGTCTTCATGCCTAGGTGTCCAGAGAAAGGTCACTGGCAGGGGAAAAAAATGGCAGACTAACTTGACTATAATGTGGGCTTTGGACAGATGTGTATATGTGTGTATGCATAATTGTTTGTAGGAAGAAAAAAGGGAAAACGTTAGTATGTCAATATTAGAGAGCTCTTGGGATTATAGGTGACCTTTGTGTATTTTCCAAATTTTCTACAGTGGATATGTGTTACTTTTATAATCAGAAAAATATACTAAAATATAATTTTAAAGCAGTTTTCACAACAGACTGCTTTAATAAACATACAAACACACTCATACATGAGATAATGGTAATTATTTTGAAGTTTGCAACCATGGATTTTGTGGGATTTTCACTGACCATATCTATTTCCATTTTCTAATAGCAGGCTCAATTGTCTTTAGGAAAGATATGTTGTCCTCACTGAACATAGCCTAGCAGGATTGTATTCCATCCAGTTCCCTCCCTCTCCTAGCATTTTTTCAAAGCCAAGCTAATCGGTTCCTCCTTTATTAGAATTTGAATCTAGAATTTCAGTAGAGCAGCAAACAGGTTGTAAGTATTTGGAATTCACTCATCTTGGTATGGCTCCCCTGACCACTCTGTACCTTATATAAACTGTACCTATAGTTCTGCCTTACTTCTCCACCAACATGACTTGGTTCTTGCATTTCCAAGCTTGGTTCTCCAACCTTCCTGTGATTCTGTGGCCTCCCACTGTGTTTCAGTACATTTCCTTTTGCTTAGGGTAGTCAGAGTTGTCTTCTGTTTCTTGCAACCAGAGATCACTTCACTTGTATTTAATCTATAGGCTTGAAGAAATGGCCAAAGAAAAGCTCATTAGCTTATTAGTGTTGGCTTCAAGATATACAAGAATTTTGGCTCATTGTTAGAACACAACACATGCACTACATTGCTGAAATGTAGCCTTGTTTTTTCAGTCCTATGCTCTATCTGTCAAAACTGTTTACATAAGATTTTCTCACTTTCTGTGGGTATGGCCTACCCAACATTTCAGCAAAGGTCATGGTTGAAAAGGATAGTGATTTTTTGCCATTCATGGATCCGCAATAACAAGACATGCTACAAAATACTTTGTTCCAAATAGATCAAATGAAATATTCATTAAGAGCATGGACTCAGGGGCTTGACCACCTGAGTGGTCTAATTAATTCCTACTTCTCCACTTGCAAGCTAAATGACTTTGGGAAAGCTACTTAACCTTCAGTTTTCTTCACCTGTAAAACTGAGATAATAACAGTTCCTACTCGTAGAGTTGTTGTAAAGATTAATAAAGTCAACATATTTAAAGCACTTAAGATAGATCCTGGCATATACAAAGTTCTACATGTGTTTGTTAGTTAATTTTTTCTACACACTGTTGATCTTGACAACGTTGATTAATGGCCACTATTTAAAATGTCACTGATTTATTTTTCACATTATAACTTAAGTGCCGTATGAGTATTTGTTATAGAAAATAAACCCCAAAATATTTCAGGGTGCTTTTTGATCTATGATCAATGAAAATGCTGCAGAAAAGAGTCCATTCTATAAAAACACACCAAAACTCTAAAGAAATAGCAACTTCTGTGCATGAAAAGTTAGGATCAGTAGTCATGGTAGATGGTTATAATAACTTTTTAAACATATATGTATTTTAACTGGTAGTCTTGCATACAAGGTGTATCCGAGATGATAAAACTCAAATTGAGAACTTTTGAAAATAAATTTCAGCTTTACTTTAGTTTGTAAGTGAATATTAATGAAAATCTAAGTAAGTATAATTTTGGATGCCTATTGGGAGATTTTCCAATTACTTATTATGTGAATAAAATAAGAGAAAAGTTGATACACAGTATTACCCTCTGAATTATCAATAGCTATAAAGTTATGTTAGGTTCTGGAGATAAAAACTGAGTATGACAAAATCCTAGATTATAGACAGTTTAGAAACTATCGCCAGGTACACAATAGGCATTTGTGAACGAAATGATGCTACTTAACTGAATGCATTACATTCATGAAAATCTTTTTAGGAACCAAATTTTTAAGTTTATTATTGTCAGTCTATGCCTTCTAGAATAGTCTACCTATATACTGCTGAAGATTCAACTTACAAATTTAGAGCTGCATATTTTCTAGTTAATCCTCATCAATCTTGACAGAGGATTAGGAGCTCAAAGACCTTCAGTATTTGGGGTCTAGGAGTTAGGTTTACTCTCCAGGCCTGGCAATTGGTGAACCTGAAATGAGCTCACTGAACTGCAGCCTACCCCCAATCCGTATGAATGTTTGGCCATTCTCCACTAGTAGATTTCCACTTTGACCTCTGATTATACTTGATCTCCCCTGAAACAGGCGACTTTTTCTAAACTGTAGCCTGCATCACTGGTGGTTTCCAAGAGTTGGGCCATGTTTTCTGTACCTGCTGTTCTTTAGTGACATCTCTTCTAACTTAGATGAAACATGTGGAATCAAGATGATGTGGCACATCAGGAGAGGGGTATTGCTTGTACACAGACACTTGGCCTGTCTTGTACAATCAATGGGTTTGACACTAGAGATTTCCCTAAGCCCCCATTAAGTCCAAGTCCAAATTCAGACTTGATATTTGGCTGGATGTACAATCTCATAGATTAATCGGCCCCCTAATATCTGCAGTGTCTTTCCCTGGTTTATTAATCTGTTTCTTCAGATTGTCTCTTTGAGTGTTAATATAATAAACTCTTAATTATTCATACATCTGCTTACTGCAGTTTTTTACCTTATGTATAATGATACAATGATAATTGCTGTTAAGAATTATGCCTCTGAAATATCATCAATGATATCTTTTAAAGCTCCATTTTCCAGACACAGAATCCTGGGAAAACTGGCAGAAGTGAGCACAGGGTGAGAATTCTTATCAAAGTCAGCTCTTCAGGTCTCTATCTGTGGTGCCTGGTCAAGAGAGGAAGAATTATGCTCACTATTCAAACAAAATAAAAAGGAATTGTGTGAGCTGTGATGAACAAAAATGCATAGTTGGAGACCGCCCTGCTGCGTTATTCTTTATCTCATAAATATCCCAACCCCTTGTCTTCTGGGAGCCAGATTTGAGATTTGTTCTCCTGTCTTCTCCTTGGCTGCCTTGTGAATAAGCCCTGTCTTCACTGCAAACCTCGGATATCTCAGCATTTTGGCTTGCTGTGTTTCTGACAAAGGGAACCTGGCTTGGATAAATTGCCCAGCAAAGA
Source organism: Eschrichtius robustus (assembly GCF_028021215.1). NCBI lineage: Eukaryota > Metazoa > Chordata > Mammalia > Artiodactyla > Eschrichtiidae > Eschrichtius > Eschrichtius robustus. The sequence goes on along the minus strand of NC_090829.1, from coordinate 53,925,687 downwards.
AAAATCCAAGACACCAGTCAGATTTTTGCCACAGTTGTCTATGCTGTGTGACTGACAGGGTCTTGTTGCTCCAGCCAAGTGTCAGACCCGAGCCCCTGAGGTGGGAGAGCCGAGTTCAGGACTTTGGACCACAAGAGACCTCCTGGCCCCACGTAATATCAATCAGCAAGAGCTCTCCCAGTGATTTTTGTCTCAACACTAAGACCCAGGTCCACTAAATGACCAGCAAGATACAGTGCTGGACACCCAATGCTAAACAAATAACAAGACAGAACACAACCCCACCCATTAGCAGAAAGGCTGCCTAAAATCATACTAAGTTCAAAGACACTCCAAAACACACCACTGGACACAGTCCTGCCCACCAGAAAGACAAAATCCAGCCTCATCCACCAGAACACAGGCACCAGTCCCCGCCAACAGCAACCCTACACAACTGACTGAACAAACCTTACCCACACAAAAAACAACAGAAACTAAGAACCTGCAGCCAGCAAAAAGGACACCCCAAACACAGTAAGTTAAGCAAAATGGAAAGACAGAGAAATATACAGCAGATAAAGGAGAAGGGTAAAACCCCAGCAGACCAAACACATGAAGAGGAAATAGTCAGTCTACCTGAAAAAGAATTCAGAGTAATGTTGGTAAAGATGATAGAAAATCTCAGAAATAGAATGGAGAAAATACAAGAAATGTTTAACAAGGCCCTAGAAGAACTAAAGAGCAAAGAAACAATGATGAACAGCACAATAAATGAAATTAAAAATTTTCTAGAAGGGATCAATAGCAGAATAATTGAGGCAGAAGAACGGATAAGTGACCTGGAAGATAAAATAGTGGAAATAACTACGGCAGAGCAGAATAAAGAAAAAAGAATGAAAAGAATTGAGGACAGTCTCAGAGACCACTGGAACAACATTAAGCACATCAACATTCTAATTATAGGGGTCCCAGAAGAAGAAGAGAAAAAGAAAGGGATTGAGAAAATATTTGAAGAGATTATAGTTGAAAACTTCCCTAATATGGGAAAGGAAATAGTCAATCAAGTCCAGGAAGCGCAGAGAGTCCCATACAGGATAAATCCAAGGAGAAACATGCCAAGATGCATATTAATTAAACTATTAAAAATTAAATACAAAGAAAAAGTATTAAAAGCAGCAAGGGAAAAGCAACAAATAACATACAAGGGAATCCTCATAAGGTTAACAGCTGATCTTTTAGCAGAAACTCTGCAAGCCAGAATGGAGTGGCAGGACATTTTTAAAGTGCTGAAAGGGAAAAACCTACAACCAAGATTACTCTACCCAGCAAGGATCTCATTCAGATTCGACAGAGAAATTAAAACCTTCACAGACAAGCAAAAGTTAAGAGAATTCAGCACCAACAAACGAGCTTTACAACAAATGCTAAAGGAACTTCTCAAGGCAGGAAATGCAAGAGAAGGAAAAGACCTACAATAACAAACCCAAAATAATTAAGAAAATGGTAATAGGAACATACACATCGATAATTACCTTAAATATAAATGGATTAAATGATCTAACCAAAAGACATAAACTGGCTGAATGGATACAGAAACAAGACCCGTATATATGCTGTCTACAAGAGACCTACTTTAGACCTAGGGACACATACAGACTGAAAGTGAGGCGGTGGAAAAAGATATTCCATGAAAATGGAAATCAAAAGAAAGCTGGAGTAGCAATTCTCATATCAGACAAAATAGACTTTAAAATAAAGACTATTACAAGAGACAGAGAAGGACACTACATAATGATCAAGGAATCAATCCAAGAGGATATAACAATTGTAAATATTTATGCACCCAACATAGGAGCACCTCAATACATAAGACAAATGCTAACAGCCATAAAAGGGGAAATCAACAGTAACACAGTAATGGTAGGGGACTTCAACACCACACTTTCACCAATGGACAGACCATACAAAATGAAAATAAATAAGGAAACACAAGCTTTCAATGATACATTAAACAAGATGGACTTAACTGATATTCATAGGACATTCCATCCAAAAACAACAGAATACACTTTCTTCTCAAGTGCTCAAGGAACATTCTCCAGAATAGATCATATCTTGGTTCACAAATCAAGCCTTGGTAAATTTAAGAAAATTGAAATCGTATCAAGTATATTTTCCGACCACAACGCTATGAGACTAGATATCAATTACAAGAAAAAAAATGTAAAAAATACAAACACATGGAGGCTAAACATTACACTAAATAACCAAGAGATCACTGAAGAAATGAAAGAGGAAATCGAAAAACAACTAGAAACAAATGATGATGAAAACATGATGATCCAAAACCTATGGGATGCAGGAAAAGAAGTTCTAAGAGGGAAGTTTAGCAATACAATCCTACCTCAAGAAACAAGAAAAATCTCAAATAAACAACCTAAGCTTACACCTAAAGCAATTAGAGAAATAAGAACAAAAAAACCCCAAAGTTAGCAGAAAGAAAGAAATCATAAAGATCAGATCAGAAATAAATGAAAAAGATATGAAGGAAATGACAGCAAAGATCAATAAAACTAAAATCTGGTTCTTTGAGAAGATAAAAAAAATTGATAAACCTTTAGCCAGACTCATCAAGAAAAAAAGGGAGAAGACTCAATTCAACAGAATTAGAAATGAAAAAGGAGAAGTAACAACTGACACTGCAGAAATACAAAGGGTGACGAGACATAACTACAAGCACCCTATTGCAATAAAATGGACAACCTGGAAAAAATGGAAAAATTCTCAGAAAAGCACAACCTTCTGAGACTGAACTAGAAAGAAACAGAAAATACAAACAGACCAATCACAAGCACTGAAATTGAGACTGTGATTAAAAATCTTCCAACAAACAAAAGCTCAGGACCAGACGGATTCACAGGTGAATTCTATCAAACATCTAGAGAAGAGCTAACACCCATCCTTCTCAAACTCTTCCAAAAAATTGCAGAGGAAGGAACACTCCCGAATTCATTCTATGAGGCCACCATCACCCTGATACCAAAACCAGACAAAGATACTAGAAAAAAAGAAAATTACAGACGAGTATCACTGATGAATATAGATGCAAAAATCCTCAACAAAATACTAGCAAACAGAATCCAACAACACATTAAAAGGATCACACACCACGATCAAGTGGGATTTATCCCAGGGATGCAAGGATTCTTCAATATAGGCAAATCAATCAATGTGATACACCATATTAACAAATTGAAGAATAAAAACCATATGATCATCTCAATAGATGCAGAAAAAGCTTTTGACAAAATTCAAAACCCATTTATGATAAAAACTCTCCAGAAAGTGGGCATAGAGGGAAGCTACCTCAACATAATAAAGGCCATATATGACAAACCCACAGCCAATGTTGTTCTCAATGGTAAAAACTGAAAGCATTTCCTCTAAGATCAGGAACAAGACAAGGATGTCCACTCTCACCACTATTATTCAACATAGTTTTGGAAGTCCTAGCCACAACAATCAGAGAAGAAAAAGAAATAAAAGGAATACAAATTGGAAAAGAAGAAGAAAAACTGTCACTGTTTGCAGATGACATGATACCATACATAGAGAATCCTAAAGATGCCACCAGAAAACTACTAGAGCCAATCAATGAATCTGGTAAAGTTGCAGGATACAAAATTAATGCACAGAAATCTCTTGCATTCCTATACACTAATGATGAAAAATCTGAAAGAGAAATTAAGGAAACACTCTCATTTACCACTGCAACAAAAAGAATAAAATACCTAGAGATAAACCTACCTAAGGAGACAAAAGACCTGTATGCAGAAAACTATGAGACACTGATGAAAGAAATCAAAGATGATACAAACAGATGGAGAGAGATATACCATGTTCTTGGAGTGGAAGAATCAACATTGTGAAAATGACTATACTACCCAAAGCAATTTACAGATTCAATGCAATCCCTATCAAACTACCAGTGGCATTTTTCACAGAGCTAGAACAAAAAATTTCACACTTTGTATGGAAACACAAAAGACCATGAATAGTCAAAGCAACCTTGAGAAAGAAAAAAAAGAGCTGTAGGAATCAGACTCCCTGACTTCAGACTGTACTACAAAGCTACAGGAATCAAGACAGTTTGGTACTGGCACAAAACAGAAATATAGATCAGTGGAACAGGATAGGAAGCCCAGAGATAAACCCACGCACATATGGTCACCTTATCTTTGACAAAGGAGGTAAGTATATACAATGGAGAAAAGACAGCCTCTTCAATAAGTGGTGCTGGGAAAACTGGACAGCTACATGTAAAAGAATGAAATGAGAACACTCCCTAACACCATACACAAAAATTAACTCAAAATGGATTAAGGACCTAAACATAAGGCCAGACACTATAAAACTCTTAGGGGAAGACATAGGCAGAACACTCTATGACATAAATCACTGCAAGTCCTTTTTGACCTACCTCCTAGAGAAACAGAAATAAAAACAAAAATAAACTAATGGGACCTAATGAAACATAAAAGCTTTTGCACAGCAAAGGAAACCATAAACGAGATGAAAAGACAACCCTCAGAATGGGAGAAAATATTTGCAAACAAAGCAACTGGCAAAGGATTAATCTCCAAAATATACAAGCAGCTCATGCAGCTCAATATCAAGAAAACAAACAACCCAATCCAAAAATGGGCAGAAGGTCTAGATAGACATTTCTCCAAAGAAGATATACAGATTGCCAACAAACACATGAAAGGATGCTCAAGATCACTAATCATTAGAGAAATGCAAATCAAAACTCCAATGATGTATCACCTCACACCAGTCAGAATGGCCATCATCAAAAAATCTACAAAGAATAAATGCTGGAGGGGGTGTGGAGAAAAGGGAACCTTCTTGCCCTGTTGGTGGGAATGTAAATCGATACAGCCACTATGGAGAACAGTATGGAGGTTCCTCAAAAAACTAAAAATGGAACTACCATACAACCCAGCAATCCCACTAGTGGGCATATACCCTGAGAAAACCGTAATTCAAAAAGAGTCACTTACCACAATGTTCATTGGACCACTATTTACAATAGCCAGGACATGGAAGCAACCTAAGTGTCCATCGACAGATGAATGGATAAAGAAGATGTGGCACATATATATAATGGAATATTACTCAGCCATATAAAGAAAAAAAATTGAGTTATTTGTAGTGAGGTGGATGGACCTAGAGTCTGTCATAGAGTGAAGTAAGTCAGAAAGAGAAAAACAAATACCGTATGCTAACACATGTATATGGAATATAAAAAAAAAAAAAATAAAGGCTCTGAAGAACCTAGGAGCAGAACAGGAATAAAGACGCAGACATAGAGAATGGTCTTGAGGACACGGGGAGGGGGAAGGGTAAGCTGGGACGAAGTGAGAGAGTGGCATGGACATATATACACTACCAAATGTAAAACAGATAGCTAGTGGGAAGCAGCCGCATAGCACAGGGAGATCAGCTCGGTGCTTTGTGACCACCTAGAGGGGTGTGATAGGGAGGGTGGGAGCGAGACGCAAGAGGGAGGGGATATGGGGATATATGTATACATATAGCTGATTCACTTTGTTATACAGCAGCAACTAACACAACAGTGTAAAGCAATTTTACCTCAATAAAGATGTAAAAAAAAAAAACTCCATTTTCCAAACAAGTGAGATCATAAACTTGCTTGTTTACTCTATTTTGAATGTAAAATTCCAATAATTATTATATATTATGGAAAGAAAGTAGTCTAAATGTTAAGACTTCTGTGTTTGCATCCAGCTCTGCGTGGAATAAAAAATATGATCCTGAGTAGGTCACTGAATCTTTCTGGGCCTTTTTTCCTTTATTTTTTGAGTGAATAGGTTGCACTTTATTATCAACAAGATTCTTCTTAGTTACAAAAGGTAGTGCTAAATCTATTTATGTTTATATCTATATCTTTGTCTATATCATCTATACCTATCGATCTAATTTCTTTTCAAAGAATTTATTTCTTTCTCTACAAATAGGTTTTTTTACATCCCAGTTAGCTTTAGTTCTGGATATAATCTAAATAATTTGATTTAGTTGGAAGCATTGAAAATGGATAGGTGGCATATGTATAAAAGAGAATAATAGAGATTATTTCTCAAATTTAGAGTAAGATTTTGCACTTTTGGTATTGGGGGAAAGTTTTAGAAAGGGAATCTGAAATCCGATTAAGAAATATGGTGTTCCTTTACTCTGAGTAAATAAATAGAGGAGCATCACGATCCCGTGAATAGAAGCACCATTTAACAATGGTGTGGTGTGGAACTCCACGGGTAAATATAAATGAAGAAAAATAATAAACAAACCGAAATGTATTCTAAGCTCTGGGTGACTCTTGGCTTTTAAATTAATTTTTAAAATAAACAACAAACGGAACACCTTATGAAATAATACCAGAGAAGAATTTTTTAATGTATATTTTCTGAAGCAACACTTAAAAATAGTAATGTTATACCAGATAGCACAGTGGTGCTTTTAGAAATGAGAGATGGATCACCTTTTTGGCTTTCTCTTCATAAAAGCACTTATTCATTCACTCTTCCCATATGCCCATTTACACTATTTTTCCATGGCAGGATGGAATAATCTTAATCATAACTCATTTCCCATATAATAGCAATATGTCCATCTCTCAGGGAAACCTCATCAGGAGACATAGGACTGATACTGGTGGAGTGGGAAGAAGTCTTTGGGTTGTGTGGGCCTCTGAGAAAACTGTTCCTACCTTTTTTTCTGCTGCTGCCTGAGACCTTACAATTCAAAATCTACTTCTTTGGCTTAAGCTCATTTATCTCTCATTGAAATATAAATACCCCTGGAAAGAGTATCATCATTAAACCAATGATCCCTTTCCAAACTGTGGTGTGGAAGACTTTAAGGTGAGAGGCCTTTGAAGCAGAGGATATGTGGGGCAGGTGCGCTAGGGAATCTGAAGAGCAGAGAAGTCTAAAGGACAGGGAGAAAGTTGGAAGCAACCACAAGACAGAATTATCCCATTTAATAGTTTAGCCAATGCTGGCAATGATTAATTCTTGGACAAAATCTGAAATGTCCCCAACTCCATTTTACTATAATATGGTCGTCTTCTTTGTTCCACTGTACCAACTGTTCTGTGTCACCTTATAGATGTTCATATGTGGCTGGGTATTTGATACGGTCATTTTGATGAGGCTATACCAAAATGTAAAGCTGCCAATTTGCCAATAGATATCTTTTATGGTCATCCTATCCCTCACTCTCACTTTCCCACTAACCTCTAACCTATCACTGGTTCTCACCCTATATCTGAACCTTATTCCATTTCTCATCCTATCTGGCACGAGGCATGTGGACCAGGGTTCATATATGAAGTCTGTTTATAGACTACTAGGTAAATTTAAAACGCTGATATTTATTTATTTATTTTTTAGATTGTTTCAAAATAACCCTGGCAGCAAAACAGCATGTGTCCCACAGTTGCTGGCAAATAATAAAAGCTTAGTATATGTTTTTCAAAAATATGGGGGAATAACTATGTGTGTCTCACTGATTAGATTGAATTCAGCTAACACTTTCTGAATACCTCTCCTGGGCATTAGGCATTCTCCTGGGGATGCAAAGACAACAACAAAATGATACCAAACTTCTAGCACCTTAGTGAGGGGGGGAGACAATTAATTACATACCAATGAGATAAGTATTTTAATAGTGGCAAGTTTTGAAGGAGGAGTTAAGTTTAAGGACAAAGGGGCATAGGGCTTTTTTTCAGTTTTTTAGCAGGAGATTAGCAATAACAAAGTCCTTGAGATGTGGAAACACAAGTCATTCTGGGGAATAGTGAGTAGTCTGTATGGTCAGAGTTCCTAGGGGGAAAGAGAGTGGCAGGAAATGAATGTGAAGGAAGGAAGCTCATAACACATGCTCTTACAGGCCAAAAAAAAAAACAAAAAAAGTTTACTAATGTATCAATAGTTCTTTGTGGAAAGCACTTTGGAGAACACATAAGACTATATAGCTTTCCCCAAGAGCTTACAGGCCAGTGAGGAAGACAAGACAAAAACACAGAAGAACTAAGCAACAGTAATCATGGCAGAAACTACATTGTCTGTATTATATATTTCTCTGGGAGCCCAGTTCAATGCTAAGCCCAGAGCAGCCACTTAATAAATAAATATTGAATGCATACTTAAATAAATATATTTGCTCTGTTAACTTGTTGAGAAAAAAATTCATGAGTTATAACATCTGCACAGTATCACTGATTTCTATAAGAATTTAATCTTCTCTTAAATTGCATCTTAGATAGGACACCTAAGCACCTAGTTGAAAAGGTAATGTTCCCCGAAGAAATTACTAGTCATCAAGTAGGCAAAAAACCCTGGTCACTTGAGCGAATTCAATCATTTTTCAAAAATTAAATTGAGATTAAATAAGGTTTCTGTTTAAGACTTTGAATTTTTCAAGATAAAATTTCTCTAATGTGTTTCAAAAATCCTATTACAGTGTATTACAGTGTATCTTCTATGATCTCTTCAAATGAAACATTGTTATTTTGACAATCTGACACTGTCAAAAATAAAACATATATCTGCTGTGGATATCCTGCTACATGGCCAACACACAGTGAAATTTCAGGGATTTAGGCACAGTAGAAAAATCGAAGTACAAGTATTATAAGCCACAATCATGTTTGTTTGTTTGTTTTAATAAACCTCTATTAAACTGTATAGACGGGTAGTTCTAATAGACGTCATTTGCAGGAATGAATAAGGAACCCACCTGAAGTAAATTTTAGAGATAGGTACAATGCTCAAACACTCAGGTTATTTTATTTGAAGACAGACCTTTGAAACTGCAAAAAAACGAAAACCCGAAATCTGGAAGTCTAGGTTCAAGCCCCAATGCCTGGAATACAGCTTCTAAGTATTCTCAGTGATTCCACTTCTTGATGCTGCGTTATTGCAGTTGTAATTTTGCTAAGCAGACAGTGCCTGTCAGCACTTTCTTCATAGTTTCAGCGAGGTGGTCTGTTCAAACAAGTGCATGAACACTATCAAACAACATGTGATTTGTAGTTTCATTTTTGGCAGGGAACACGCTTTCACATAATGACAGGTCATAGAGCTGCAAGCCAGCCCCCTTTTTGATCTCTGTCAAGAGAAAAACTGGGAAGCAAAAATAGCTTTGCTCATTTGTCTTTTGCTTATTAGCTGCATAATTTGACTAACAGCTTAAAAGGAAGCATAGCTGTACCACTCACTATGTACTAATAAATAACTACATACTGTACTTTGATTACTTCTTCTCATGTGCATAGCAAAGCAGTAATTGTGACACCAAACGCTCCTTTCTTTTTTTTTTTAACATCTTTATTGGAGTATAATTGCTCCACAATGGTGTGCTAGTCTCCACCCTATAACAACGTGAATCAGTCATACACACACACATGCTCCCACATCTCTTCCCTCCTGCGTCTCCCTCCCTCCCACCCTCCCCATCCCACCCCTCTAGGTGGTCACAAAGCACCGAGCTGATCTCCCCATGCCACGCGGCTGCTTCCCACCAGCTATCCATTCCACGCCTGGTAGTGTACATATGTCCATGCCACTCCCTCACCCCATCACAGCCCACCCTTCCCCCTCCCACATCCCCAAGTCCATTCTCTAGTAGGTCTGCGCCTTTATTCCCGTCTTGCCCCTAGGTTCTTCATGACCTTTTTTTTTTTTTTTTCTTAGATTCCATATATACGTGTTAGCATACGGTATTTCTTTGCAGCTCTATTTACAATAGCCAGGACATGGAAGCAACCTAAGTGTCCATCAACAGATGAATGGATAAAGAAGATGTGGCACATATATACAATGGAATATTACTCAGCCATAAAAAGAAACGAAATTGAGTTATTTGTAGTGAGGTGGATGGACCTAGAGTCTGTCATACAGAGTGAAGTAAGTCAGAAAGAGAAAAAGAAATACCGTATGCAAATGCTCCTTTCTGATAGCAGGGGGAACTCCGATAGGGCAGAAATATGTTAGGGAGATCACTGTATAGGTCTGGTTATCTGCATAAGAAAATCTCCCTACAATAAACTTATGGAGAACAGAAAGTGGATTTCTAAGGAAGACTTGATCTATGAAGGGCCAAACAAGTCTGGCAACTTTGGCTTCCTTTCACAATGCATGCCATTTTTACCACATGCAAAAGCTTCTGTTAACTGAAAAAACAAGTGTAATATATTGGGTTTATGTAGGAAAATAAGTTTTATAAATATATCTGTTATTTAAACATAAATATATATTTACATAAAATATATAAATATAAAATCTGCAAATATATTTATATAAAAACTATATGTTTTATATATAAGTATGTATTACATATATATAATACATGATATACATAAATAACATATAAGTATATACAGTTTTATAAATATACAGTTATATATATATATGATTTATTAGTTGGCTGTATATAACTGATACCTAAATAAGTTAATATATATATAATTATATATAATATATTACTGTCAACAGAAAGAGGAGAGAATAGAATAAAATCATAGCAAGTATCAGATATCTCTGCTCCCAATCAAACCCTTAATATTTGCTTTTGGAAAGATAGATTTCTGGAAAATCAGTTGCTTTGGCTATGTGAAGAGTCAAATAATGTGACATTCCCTGATGACTGTATGTAGATCAGAGCCTGTTTGGGCACAAGGGAAAGGATTTTGGAAATGTGCAGATACCATTAAAGTGATGTGAGCCTAAGGTATTCAGGTAACAATTATACACAGCCAACTAATAAATCATGTGCAAACCAGTAACTGTATGTAAACATAATGAAATTTCTTCTTTAAATGTGTACACATGCAAAAATGAATATACTAATGATTAGAATAAAATAATCTTGGTGAACATAACCTACATTAAAAATGTCTGATGTTTTAATAATCTTTTATAATTCACATATAATTATATATACATATTATATAGTATATATAATTATATATAATTATAATCTTTTATTGTTAATTTAAAACTAATTGTACTTCTCCAAGTGCCTTAAAAAGTTGCATGTTTTCATTTTTTTTCTAAAAGTGGTTACCTTTTATAATACTGTAAGTTTCACAACAGGATGAGGGTTTGTTTTTTTTTTTTTGGCTTTTTAAACAGTCCAAAATTCTGGTAGGTGCTATTTTTTTCACCTGATATTTTCTTTCTTTTTAAAAATATGGAGCAAAAATTGCATTTGAAATCATAAACAAAAAAGTCTAAAACTCTTATTCACTGTGCTACTTAAATACGACTCAACAAAGTAGAAAACATACTTTCTAAATCACATAATAATTCACTTTTAGAAACTGAATTGTAGTACAGCGCTCAAGTGTTGTACCTTTTCTACTCTTAAATCCCAAGTGGCATCATGTTCTCATTTATTAAATGCCCCTGATATTCAAGTCACCTAGCTGTAAATTGGCTTCCCTCCCAGCCTAATAACTTGGAGACTTTTTGTAAAACAATTGTAATATTAAAATTCAGACAAGTGACCCAAAAATGGTCCTAGAGGGCAGGCCTGCAATATCGTGATTCGCAATTTCCTTATTCCTTCATTTGTTAAGTTTCGCAACATCAATTTTTATACTGTTGCTGTTTTATCCTGGCCAAATGGTTGTTGAATTTTAATGAACTGTCTCCCTTTGACAAATGAGTTATTGTTTGATATATTACATTAGGGATATAGAGAATAAACTACTTATGGATACTAGATATTTGGATAAAATACATTTACATAATACTAGACTATTAGTGTAATGAGTTTTATTAGTTGTAAAAAAGATAATACACAGCAGATTTTGAAACCTGCTGAAGAACGATGACATATACATAATTTAAATCCCACTACCTCAAATGGAATGGCAAGTCCTTTCACATAACTTGAATTTTTTTCCTTTCTTATGGTGCTAGGAAAATTTCACATTCATGAAATAGATTTGAAGGATGGGGAAAGTTTTCCTGATTATTAACAATTACTTAAATAGGGTGGTAGTTGAACGCACTATTAATGAAATGAGGTAGATGTTAAAGAGTAATCTAAAAAATTGAGGACACTGGAGCTATGCTACCTTTCTCCCGTAATGCTTCCATTCCACTAGGGAAGGGTGATATTTTTTTCTCTCATGTGAGGGTGTATGGCTTGGATTAAAAGTACTCTGTGCTCTGTGTCTTCCATTCATACTTGATTTCAAAACAATTTACTCAGACACAGTTGCAGTAAAGGAAAATGTTTCAAGCAAACTCTCACATCCTCAGAAGCTAAATGGCCCAAAGGTTCAAATACCAGCACTTTAAAAATATTATGATATGCTAAATATGGGCATGATGATGAGGCACTTCAAGATTCTGAAGTGCCTTCCTAATCATTGTAGAAAGAGGAAATTACACTTGGTGTGACTTTAATATTAAGTGTAGGTATGTTATTTTATTCTAGCTATAGTAAAAATTCATATACTCTAAATATAATAATTTCCTCCTAACCAGAACACTTAATTTCCATTAACATCAGGTGGTGATTGAGAACCCTGCTGGCTCTTCGAAGTGAACTTGAGTCCATTCTCTACTCTACCACTGACTAGTTTTGTAAACACGGGCAAGGAGCCAAGATTCTTTAAGCCTCGGTTCTCTCATCTGGAATATAGGATAATCAGACCTACAACTTCCTATTGTTTTGAGGATAAATAATACAATGAAGATCCAATACATGGAACACATGATGGGTTTATAAGTAGTATTAGTTGTTCTTGTTGTTATTTAGCACTGGGGAGGCAGTTTAGCGGGGTGGTTAAGAGCAAGGACTTTGGGGGCAGATAGACTTGGGTTCCAATCCTGGTCTTGCTATATCCCTGCTGTATGATCTTTGACATTCTTTCTAAGATTTCTGACTCTGAGTTTCCTCCATGGTGGCAGGGAGCTTGCAATAGTTCCTATTTCATAGGATTGTTGTGAGGATTAAATAAGATGGCACATGAAAGGTACTTATTACACTAGCTGGAACATAGCAACTACTCAGTGAATGGTAGCTCATGTTTTTGACCTTATTGCTGTTATTATTTTTACTATTATTGGCTATTATTTTATGCTTTTTCATTTCTTGAAAATTTCTGGGCGAAAAGATACTTATTTTATACAAATTCAGATGACCATATTTCATAAAAATACAAAATATAAAGCTAAAAACCGAAAGAACTTTAGAAAAGCATAAAGTGCAATACAAACATGCGATGATATTATCATAAATACTATTTTTATTATTAAAATCATTCGGCAGCTGTTAGTTCTGCCTTCAAAACTTTGTTCTCTTTGATAAACATCATTTAAGTATTTACATTCTGGAACTCAAATAGCTATTTTTAAAAACTGTTTTACAAGTTTTTAAATTTTACTATTGAATAAACACTAGAATATATTCATTCAGTAATACGTGGTTTGATTCACTCATCCCATAAATATGTAACAAGTATCTATTGTGCTCTAAGAGCTGAGCTTAGAGGATACAAAGGTAACTGAAGCATTGTCCTTGGCATCTAGGAGCCCACCATCCTGGCAAACACATAATATTAACTTTTACCAATGAAACACTCATGAGTAGAGGTTAGTGATTAGGAAATGTTTCTCCCAGGAGCCCATCAAGTCAAGGTGGAGCTAGAAATAGTTAACGTCATCATTCATGACTTCTAAGAAGCTCTCCAGTTACAGGCCTCATCCTAAGGTCTGCAGGTTTTTTTGGGACCCTGTCGGATTTGGTTGACTCCCTATCATGGTTGCCAAATTTCCTAGGCAGCTCTCTGCTTACAAATCCCCAACCTTCTGATCTGAGTTAGTAAGCATGTCACTAGGATAGGTTTTTTTTTTTTTTGGCTGTGTTGGGTCTTTGTTGCTGTGTACAGGCTTTCTCTAGTTGAGGCGAGCGGGGGCTACTCTTCGTTGCGGTGCGCGGGTTTCTCATTGTGGTGGCTTCTCTTGTTGCGGAGCACGGGCTCTAGGCACGCGGGCTTCAGTAGTTGTGGCACGCAGCTCAGTAGTTGTGGTTAGCGGGCTCTAGAGCCCAGGCTCAGTAGTCGTGGCACACGGGCTTAGTTGCTCCGTGGCATGTGGGATCTTCCCAGACCAGGGCTTGAACTTGTGTCCCCTGCATTGGCAGGAGGATTCTTAACCACTGTGCCACGAGGGAAGTCCCACTAGGATGGGATTTGAAGTTGTTCTTCTCTCTGGCCCCTGATCTAGCTACCAGATGAGGATAAAATAATCAACCATTATTTCCACAGGTCTGGAACCATGTTTAAGACAGGATACATCATGAAGGAATTGACCTGATTTGAGATATAAAGAATGGCTACTTTCACACTTATCCCTCACTGAGTCCTTGTCCTGTGGCCCCTTTCTTTTTTATCCCTCACCATGATGTTTGTACACATTTTCCTCTACTAGTTAATTACTCCTGTGAGAGCAGAGACCATTTATATTTGTGCCATTCCTCCCCACGGCACCTAGCATGGTGCTTCATACACTGTAGACATTTAATATTTAGATAAATACAACTATTAAGAAAGTTAATAATCTACACCAAATCTCCCGGCCTTTGGAATTATTGTGTAGAATGTTAACACCCTTCTTCTTACACCTTGCCTTTGCATTTTCTATATCTAAATCTTATCGGTCTTTCTGTCTCAGATAAAATTCAGGTAATCCATACAGCAAAAACATCATTTCTCTAAACTTAGAAAGCACTCTGCTTTGTGCCAGGTACTGGCTAAGTGTTTCATACGTGTGCCAGGAACAGAACAATGTTAAGGTAGCACATGCTTTGTCTCTTTCATACTCCACCAGAGGATTTGGCTTTATTCAAATTATAGCTCAAGAATCCAGAAACAGAAATCAGTATTCTTCATTTCACAGATGAGGAAAATAAAGCTCAGAGAGGTTAATGTATCTTGTCTGATGTCACACAGCTCCTAATATGGGAGGCAAGATACAAATCCAAGGCTGCTTTCCCAGGTCTGTGCTCTAAACCATTGTACTAAATTTATTCATTCCTGCTTTGTAACTAATATATACATATCTTAAGTTCCAGAAGAGACTATATTCTTTGAGTTCAGGTTCATGCACGATTTACCTCTACATCCCTCAAAGCACTTAGAACGTGGTCTTGCATAGTAAGTGCTCAATAAATATCTTTGGAATTACTATGTTTCATTTAAGCATGGACAATCAAAGACCTGCTTTCATATTGATTCCTGAGCCCCTTGGAGGATGGAAAAAAGTAAAGATGGTAGCCAAACTTGGCACTTCTCAAAGGAGAAGTAAAAATAATCCCTTCTGACATGACAGGGTGGAAAACTATGCTTTGAGAAGCAGCACTGTCTGGCAAATATAAACTAGACTCTAGTCTATCAGAAATGATAAATTGGATATGCTAGTCGATGTGTTAGGTCTGATGCACAAGCATTAGGCAAAACTCCTGCAATTGGTTCTGATTAGTCTATGGTGATGTTTTTCTCCTTGCATAATGTTAACTACCTACTATGAGAAAGTGAAAGAAACTCCATTCCAATTCCTTAAGGTCACAAAAATACTAAAAGAAAAGAGTGAAAGAGCTGAAAAGGCTGACACCAAATGTAAAACTAAAAGCAATGGGACTCTATAGAACAACGGGTGGGGGACGGGGAGAAAAAGATAATTGAGATTTTGTTTTAGGAAAAGTTACTTGAAATAACACTTACAACTTTCTCAAGCACAAGGTTTAGATGTACACATAAAGTAGGTGCTTCAGGATGCTTTATTGCTGAGAGTCACTTAGGGCCTTTGAAATAGCTATCTTTCCTTTCTGAACATTGACTCTGCTAGTTTTATTATTATAGTTTATTTCCTGTTTTATCATTTGTTTCATTTATCCAATAAACATTTATTGAGTGCCTACTATGTTCTAGGCTTTATGTTAGGATCTGGAGATACAGTGAGATTAAAAGTCCCTGTTCTCAAGGAGGTCATAGCTTAGCATGTGAAGACTTAAATATAATGAAGAAAGTACAATATAAGGGGATAAATGCAGTTTAAGCCTATGTATATAAACTGTATAGAGCATCAGTATTTCAGCAGATTTTTTTTTGTTAATTTCTATTCTGGGCCACCATTGCCAGTAATTATTTAAAAGTATGACTACATTCCTCATTACTTTCCATTCTCATCTTTTAATACTTATTGTAAGTGCCATTAAGATTTGTAACTTTTTCATGTATCTAATATTTATGTTCATTACTTTGTCATACACACTGGGATCCACTCAGATTTGAGCATTCACTCATTTATTCATTCAACAAAACTTTCTTGATTACTTTGTTGAATACGCACCGTGATTGAACGTGCTGAGGTATATGGATGATAGTACACAATTCTTTCCCTCAGGAAGCTCATAGTCTAAAACTGCACTGTCTGATACAGTAGCCACCAGCCACATGTGGCTGGTTAAATTTTAATTTTAATCTATCAAAATTCAATAACATAAAAAATTCATTTCTGCTGTAACAGCCACGTTTCAAGTGCTCAGTAGCCAATGTGGCTAGAGGCTCTTGTATTGAAAAATACAGAAATAGTTTCATCATCACAGAAAGCTCTACTGAGCAGTGCTGCTTTAGAATACGTGGGGAGGTTAGTAGAGGAGTTGGTAGGTTGATCATATAGAATCATGGCCTATGGAGAGAATTGTTAATAGATGTACAGAGTTGGATGCAAGGTTGAGGATCTGGAAAGGCTTCACAGAGGCAGAAATGTTTGGGTCTCAAAGGACGGAATCAAGTAAGTTCAAGGAGGCTTAAAACAGCACAATGTGTTCAGGGAGCTGTACAGCAGGGCCTCTGAATACAGTTGGGCAGGTTGTGCGTGTAGCAATTCTAAACGGTCCCACTTAAATCTTAGTTGTGCTACAGGCACCTGGCTGTGTATTATACTCATTCCTGTCTCTAGATCTATGATCACACCTTTCCTTGACTCCGAAGAGCTTTACATCTCCTCATGTCTCTTCACTCTGGACTTCACTTCATACCTAGCTCCTCCTGTAAGTCTTTTTCATCTTTCCATCCCCAACCCATAAAACCAAGCCTGAATTGTAGAACTTCTCAACACTGAATCCCAACAGCACTTTCATTCTGAGCTACAGGATAGAGCGTATGTACTAGCTTCCACAGTTCCTCACTGTTCTCACTGTTTGTATTGTCTTTTGTCTACATTTTAATGCCCAGGAAGGTAGGCAGCGCCCATGTGTCTGTTTCTTCTATTTCCTTCAGTGTAGTGCTCAGCATATAGGTAGATGCTCTGATTGACTGATATGGTAACTAATCATAAATCAATTTTGTTTGACTTCAATAAGTATTGCATTTATAACCTGGTAAAGCACTCTAAAGTATTGGGGGTAAAAAAGATTAAAATGAAGGATAATATAGAAAAGTAATATTAAAATTTGGGGGGGAAATAAATTACATATATTTAATTGTTATAGAAGAATTATCTGAAGTAACCTTGAGGTTAACACTTACGTAATGTGACACTATGCTACACTATAACTGCCCATTGATGTTTCTATTTACATTAATTTTGATGTAGTGCTTTTTGTTTGGAGTGAGATGTACAGAATACTTTTAAGTCATTTTACTCATTGTCAAGTTCCTTTCATATTAATGATGTAAGATTTCTGAGTAACAATAATTCCGATAATATATTCAGTGTAAATGGCAAGTAATCTTTTCATCTGTTTGACTGCTTATCACTATGTCTAATATTTTTGACTTTTATATTTTTCTATTGAGAGGTGGTCTAGAAAAGATGCTAAAGATATTTTCTCTTTTACCAACGTGATCATTTATGTGGCTTTCTCAGGCGTTGCTATGAGGCATGATTTATTTTTATTCAGGATCATCTTTGAATTGCTCCCTGACATTCAAGGTTGAGCTTCGCTTTCAACTGAAAAATAATAATTCATATATGTTTTCTATAAGCCCGGCCATGCCTTCTGTAAATAGGGGGAACATTGACTGTTCTCACCATGAGACCTCTCATTTCAGTTCAATCCAATATCTGAGACACGACTTCCAGGACTTAGGCAAATAATAAGTGACCTGAAAATAAGGAGTATTTACACACTTTCCTGCCTTTTCTACTGATTTCTGGAGATGAGCTCAGATTTGGTAGGATTTTTTAGGGCAGCTTAAATTACGAATGTCCTGTGCATGTGTGCGTGTGTGTGTGCATTTGCAGGAGAGCAGAGACAAGTGTAAGTGACAAATATCTGTCCTCCCTCTCCTGTTGCATGGTGTCCTAGAATTTCCCTCCTCTACCTTCTTTCTCCTCCCCTTTCACCCCAACATTTGCTTCCTCCGTATATTGAAAACTCATCCCAGTATGTATTGGTTTTGTTTATTAGTGCTGTTATAAATTATTTTTTAGTAAGTGAAGATATTTAAGTAAGTAACTAGTTGGGATTTATTCATTCATTCACTCTCTTAGCCAATGGTTATTGAAGCACCTTCGATATTTTGAACAAAGTCTTATAGGTAGCAAATGCAAAGAAAGATGAGATTCAGATCCTTCCAAATAGAGGTTCATATGGGAGCGATGGCATCAGTGGAAATAAACAGAAGAATGCAATCATGTGTTTTGTGCTATGGAACTAAAAGGGGCACTGAGATACCTAATTCTGCCTTGCAAGACAGACAGGATAAACAATGGGGCAGGGCTTTCCAGACAAAGGCAGCAGCCTGTGAAAAGCAGAGGTAAGAAAGCATGAGGTAAAGCCTGGCGAACACAGGTTACGTGTGGTGGAAGTGGTGGAAAGTGAAGCTAGAGAGCTGGGCACTGCTCCTGGGGGACAGATCTTCAAGTCTGGAATTTATATGGCAGGTGATGGGAAGACACTACAGGGCTTTAAGCCTACGAGTGGCAACATCAGATTTGGATTTTATAAAGATCTTTCTGAGTGTACTTTAGAGGACAGATAAGAATGGACTTGGGAAGAAGAGCAGCAGTGCTGCGGAGATTCACAGGCTTTAAAGAGGAGAAGAGAAGTGAGCCAAGTCAAAAACTGATGCGAAAAGGGCACAGACTTGCATCTTCTCAGCTTACATTCTTCTCTCAACCTGGAGACTTTCTCATTCTATCTCCTGCTGCCTCTGAACTCTGCCTGCCCTTAGAATCTTCACTGTAAGGCCACTCTAAGTCACTTAATGGGTTTTACTGTCTTTCTACTGAAAGGATGGTGCACAGGTCAGCAACACCAGCATCACCTGGCAACTTATTGGAAATGCAAAATCTCAGGCATCACCCAAGACCTACTGAGTCTGTATTTCAGTAAGACCCCCAAGTGATTTGCATGCATGACGCACTTTAAGAAGCACTTTCTCATGGTTCTCCATGCCCACATGACAGTGTTTTGGGAGTAGAGTGGCAGTTTCTATGCTCTGCTTCTTCTGACTCCCCCAAAGCACATCACAGTACATATTGTTGGCAGGTAGCAGGTATTTGCTGGTTGATTTATTTTCAAAATAAGAGGCTTACTTTAAACAATTCAACCATTTCAATTTAATAGACATTTATTGCAACTGGGAGACCAGTTAAGAGGTTATTGCAATATTGTCCAGGTGAAAAATGAGGTACTGCATTAGGGCAATGTTAGTAGAGATAAAAAAAAGAAGAGGCAAGGGAAAAGAAATATTTTGAAGGAAACATTGGTAGGTGCTGCTAATTACAGATATGAAAAGTGAAGGAAGTACAAGACCTACGGTGAGGTGAATATAATCACTTACTGATTTTACTGGCCAACTGAAGACTGGATGAGATCCCAAGTTTATTCAGAGCCATTCTTTCTACATTTTTCTATTTGTATTTTTCCCAGTCAACCAATATTTATTGAGTTGGTGCCTTCCAGAAGGCAGGCTCTTTTCTAGGTGTTGTAGCTAAAAAGGCTTATCCTATATTATTTGGTCTTTGCCCTCAAGGAATTTACAGTCCAGCGGAAGAGACAGAAAAACAAACTGACAACTGAAATAGAATGAAGTAAGTGCTATGATAAAGGTAACAGCAATGGGCTGGTGGCCCTGAGGAGGAATATTTAATCTAGATTTGGGATGCATGATTTCAGAAAATGCTTCTCAGAAGAGGGGACTTCCCCAATGAGCCATCAAGACCTAATAAATAGCCAGGTATACGTGCATATGTTCAGTGGATAAGAGTGTGGTGTGGACTCCCAGAACACAAAGGAAACCATGCAGAGAAGGCCTGCGAGAGTGAGCACAGAGGGTTTATTCAGTAAATGTATGTTGTTCCATGTGGCGGCAGTATGCTGTGTCAAGAGGAGGTTTGCTATATTGAAAAATACAGGTAAATAATGTTATGAAGTGTCACTCATCTGGTTTTTGCAGATCAAGGTACCCAGTAATTTCTTGCAAACCATGTCCCTCACATGGAAAACACGGCAACTTAGTGATATCCTTGCTACTCATCTGCAAAGAAATAAATGAAATATAAATCTGTTTTCTCTGCAAGCCAATCGCTTGTTAGACTCTTGCTGATCTTTCAAAACCCATTTAAATACCTCTTTTTTTTTTTTTTAAAGAAGCTAAACCATATTCTTTCTCCCTTTTCCATAATTCCCAAGTTTTTTGTACCTCAAAATTCATAGGCTGCCCTTTCTCTTTCTTATAGTCTGAGTCTTCTACTTGCTTATGATCTCCAGGAAGTAAGGAATATTATCTCATTTATTTTTATAAACATCGCAGTCATTGACATCATGCTTGGTACAGAGTAGGCACTCAGAGAATAGATGTATTATCTCAGACAAATTAACTGGATTCTTAATTATTGAATGAGGCAGATAATTGATGAAGGTGAGATTTACCATCTTTACAGGAATAAAATTAAAAGTGAGCTTTTCCCACATTTGCTTTATATGTATAAATCATCAGTAACTTAATATCAGGCTTTAAAGGGCAAAAGATTAACACCTTTGCCCCTTCATTAAAGCCATTTGTACCCTGTAAAATATTTCTGACCGCCACATCTACTTTTGCTATAATGGCATGACATTTCTCTATAAACAGCTCAAAAATAAACTTGCACTTGTTAATTTTCTTTGTTAGCTGAATGCAACCATTCAGCTAGGTCAGATTCGCACGAAAATTGGACAACACATTGTAGTCTACAGGAAAGAGAAAGAAAGAGTGATAAAGCTGCAAACTTTCCTTCAGTTACTGGTGGTTTCTTTTTGTGAGGGAACGGTTGCCCGCGATACTAGTGTCCTTGATACTTTACTCTCATCTCCCTAATGTATGCTAAAAGGCACTCTTACTTTTGTATTGTGTTTAATTTTTCTTTCACCTCTAACTCTTCTGTGACTTTTTTGCCTCCTTACTAAATTGAAAGAAGGGGCTGCGTTCTTTTCATATAGAAATGGCGGCGGGGGGCATAAATGGTGCTTGACAGCTCTTTTATTTTATTAAAGGAAAATAGTTGGTCTCACTGAATCAACTTGGGATTATATTGCTGTAATTCTGTCACTGTTTTGGAAAGAATGTCCCTCCCAATCCAGGGCATCATAAATGATTAACTATGAGCACAGATCAAAACTTCACTAGATGGCTTCTGCAGGAGGAGGTCACACATTAAAAGAAAGTGTCGGAGGGTGGCCTTGTGGATGTTGCCCCTTAGAAATGGATTTCAAACTAAAATTCTATTCTTAAACTATTAAGGATCTTGTGAGAAAGCTGAGATCACATTTGGATAGCAGTCTTAGGGTAATAACCCCCAGAAATGTTCCATTTCGCTAGAGTTGAAACATACCCATTTGTCTAAAGCAGTGTAACTACTCTGGTTTTGCCACAGACTCTGCATTGCCCTCCTTCCTCTCAAGGGTTGACACGGTATTCTTTAAAAATCAACAAAATAAATGTTTTACGTTTAAAATACATTTATACCATACTAACCTTTCTTCTTGCCAACATCTAACAAATAATCTTAAGGTGGCATGATCTCAGTCGGGGAGACTAAAACAATCTACTTGATGCTTGACCCTGACTATGTATACAGCAGAAACTGCCTGAATACTGATGTTTTTCATTATTCTATTGCAACACTCCAATATATTTTCTCTCCCACTGCACCCATCACTTTCTCAAATACACATATTCAATTTTACCTACCCAACTCTTTTCTGCAACTTATGTTTCTAAATAATCTTGTAGGTACACATGGACCTTGGAATCTCATTTATTCTTCATAATGAAGACAACAAGGTAACTGATATATAACCAAAAACTCAATATCATCCTATCTAAGGTTTAATAGTTTAAAATACTAACCTCTTATGAGGCAAGCAATTTATTTTAAAATAAATACGGCATTTCTTATAATCTTGGCCCTGCATTTGTTGAATATTTGAGGAGTCTAATGACAACCTTTAGTTTATCACTATGGTTATCATAATTTCACTACTAATAATAACCTCCTGACTTTAAAAAATAATCTGAAAAACAATGATATGGTAGTTGAAATGAGTTTGAATTACATATACTTTATACTCTCCCCAGATCTATCACAGAATGATTTTATAACCTTGGGAAAGTCACTGAACCTCTCAATATTTCTATTCTCATCTCTTTAAAATAAAGATAATAACTTCACCTTATCATCTACTTCAGTGATGAAGGTGTGAAGACTCATAACCACAAGAAGCACATCAGGCTTTATGAAAGCCAGACTCAGGATAAATATAAAGTATTTTTGAGAAAGAGCACATGAAGAGTTTGTAAATACAAAGTTTTTATAAAGTGTCTTGGAAAAAGAAAATACATAGAGCAAATAAATCATACCTCGATATTCATTTTCTGAGGTATTTCTGTGTCCACCATATCCCCTGCATTATCAGTTCAGTTGAAGGACCTGAGGAAATTTTTACATGGCTGCATTTAGCATTCAGCTGTGGCTTCCCATTACTAGGCAGTGAAATACTCATCTTCTACTTTAAGCACTGGATTTATTGCTCCTAATGGAAGATTTGCATTTGTTCTAAGATTACAAATAACGATTAAGCCAAAGCAATTACTCTTAACCTCAATTTGTAGCTCTTGCTTGCAACAGGGCACTTTCATCTGTTCCATTTCGTTTCTTTTCTTCTTTTAGGCTTAAAAAGAATAAATTTAATTTAATTTATTTATTTATTTACATCTTTATTGGAGTATAATTGTTTTACAATGTTGTGATCTGTTCCATTTATTTTCATTCTCATTTTGGCCTGGAGATATTTCTAAATAAATCAATCACAGTAGACGTTGGAACAGGTCTATTGAATAACACCTAGGCTGACTACACACACTGTGTGGAGAATGGAGAAAATTATAACTATAATTCAAGTAAAAAAAGAAAGCATACTTCAGGGGTCAGTTATCTGAATAAACCAAGGGAAAAATCTTTTGCCCTAGATTAGCTAGATAGTTTACTCTTCCTTCCACTTATTCTTGCGAGTACAGAGATAGCACTTTAAGTGGCAAATATAAAACAAATAATGCACTGCCTGCTTTACAAATAATTTGCGAATACTCCACGTAGTATGTAGAGCTTCCTTTACCAACAACCATAATTGGTAGAAATCACTAATGACTATAGTAATTGTTAATCTTCATCATGAATTTCCTACCACGTCAGGCACTATTAAGCCCGTTACCTTTTTTTATACCTATTTTACAGATGAGAAAACTGAGGCAAAGGGAGATTAAAGAACTTGCCCAGGGGCTTCCCTGGTGGCGCAGTGGTTGAGAATCTGCCTGCCAATGCAGGGGACACGGGTTCGAGCCCTGGTCTGGGAAGATCCCACATGCTGCGGAGCAACTAGGCCCGTGAGCCACAACTACTGAGCCTGTGCGTCTGGAGCCTGTGCTCCGCAACAAGAGAGGCTGCGATAGTGAGAGGCCCGCGCACTGCAATGAAGAGTGGCCCCCGCTTGCTGCAACTAGAGGAAGCCCTCGCACAGAAACGAAGACCCAACACAGCCAAAAAAAAAAAAAAAAAAAAAAAAATTTATCTTGTTTCCAGAACCTCCTCTTAAAAAAAAAAAAAAAAAAGAACTTGCCCAAATTCATGAAACTAGTGTGTGGCAGAGCTTAGAATTCATCTTGGGCCTGACTCTGGAGCCTGTGTTCTCCTCATTTCACTCTTCTACTTTCCCAGGATGAGCCAAATGCCTCACCGAGCAGTATTGTCTGAAATGTCATTACGTCATGGTTAAAGACTGATTGCAACATGAAGAATAAAGCAAAAGTTTATTAATTGTGACTATGCTTTTACTTCTACTCTCTAGACTAATATTTCTCAGGAATATAACACAATGAATGGTCATGAGTAAGTGATATTTTGACTGTATGGAAGTATATTAAATTAAAAATCTTGCATTTTTAAAATATTGAGACTTGTTAATAAAAGAACCATCTCTTACTTGATATCCAAATGATTATTCCTTAACTATAAAACTGAAAAGAATTGTGTTCCATAAATTTCAGTAATGTTCTCCCTTGCTGAAGACAGTGCCTTGTACTTAGTTATTTCTTCATATTTATCACATACAGTACATATATATATAATCAATAATGGAGCTTATGAAGAAAGGAGTCAAATAGAACTTGTCACCAGTCAATATGGCCACTCCTAATCATAATACAAATGAATGTTTCTCAGTAGATATTAAAATTTTATACTCATTTATTTTTAAAGTAGCTTTTTAAAACCAAAAACTATAAAATATGTACTGTAGGAAACTGGGGAGAAATGAAATGTAAAAAATAGGAAAAAATCACCCACAATACCCTCAGTTGGAGAAAAATAATGAATTGATACATTTCCTTCCAAATCTTTTCCATGAATATTTTTGTTATTGAAGTAGAGTGTCTATATAGCCAAAAATTCTGAAACAATTTCCAAGTTTTCAGTGTAGTGCACAGTTAAATTACAAGAGTATATTTTTCTAAATTATTTGTGTTGTACAATAGCATCGTTTCAAATTAAATATTTATAGCTTGTCAGGTTATAAAAATCTCCTACTCTAGGGTTGACTAGATAACTCTTTATTTGATGTGTTCCATAAAATTTAGCACTGAGCAGTTAAAAGATTGCATGGATTAATTTTGAGTCATCAAAACTAAGGCAACTTTCAGTTGAGGCAAGACATACACATTACTAGGAACTCTCCTTTCTGTCTGTATGTTATGTATATCAATTATGGCCAAATGATATTAACTGTGAGTGTGCATGAGTGTCTGAATGATTGCATGTGCACACTTGCATTTAAAGATGTATGCTTTTGATTTTTAGGTCCAATTAAAATGATGTTACTGGCCTCTGTTCTTTTCCCTTTGGATAGCCATCTATATCACAAAGTCATTATTCACTGTTCCTTCACTATTTTGCACTTGAACAGGCAAAACAATTTACAATCTTTCTAAAAAAAAAAAAAAAATTCAGAATACTAAGCTGTTATGGGTTTCTCCTTCCCAAGGAGGCAGTCTGTTCAGTAGAGAAAGGGAATCTTACAGCTGATGGCCTGCAGAAAAGCTGTTTACTATAAACGCAAAGTCCTGTTTTTCCATACATCATGGTTGGAACTTTTAAAATGCCTCTAGTGATTTATCTTATTTATATCTGTGTACAACTAGAGTTAACTTAAGACAGTTTTAAACATCGTTTGAAAATTTTTATTGTAAAAATTCTGAATGTTTGTGTAGGTAACAGAATTAGGAAAATTCTTATTTGACTGCTTCCTATATTTACTTGATATAAATGTATTTAATGAGGCTTTACTAGGGTACTATAAGGTAAAAGGTGAAGGGTATTTTGCACTTAAAAATATACAATTGCATTTTCCTATTTCCCAACATGACTTGTAAACTACATCGTAAAATACAATATTCAACAAAATTGATTTCAGAGCCAGAAATTTGACCCCAAAACAGAACTCATGGATGTGTGTTAAGTACAAAACCCTCCTAATAATGTATTCTTTGACCTGTTTGTGGATGTGGATGTGCTTTTAATACAGAAAACATATGCTGAGTGTGGTGAATGGGAAAGACAAATCTAATATTTTCACCACAGGTGGGAAAAGAGAAATATTACAAAGATTTTTCATTGGCAGTCACACCAGTGATAAGCACGGCAGAGTTGTTAAGAATGCATTATAATATCTCTAGCGTGGAGCCACCCATGTTTGGTGTGGCTCTTTATTGTACTAGGATTGCATTACTTTGGACAAGTCTTTTAACCTCCTCTGAGTCTTGTTTTCCTCACTCTGAAAATGGTGAAGAAGATTTGTAGTACCTCACAAATAATTTAAAATAATTAAGTATTGAGGCACTTTACAAACGCTAATACCTTCTGCACATGTGAGGTAGAGGGGTTAGTAGATACCACAGGGTTCTGGGAGTGCAATTTTAATGATAATCTTCCATGCAATATCCATGCCACTAAAGTAGTGAGTGGATATTTTAAAGATCAGAAGAGCTTTGAAAAGAGATATTTGGCATAATAGAGAAAGCCTTGGGAAAACTCTTGGCATCCAAAGATCCAAATATCCAAGTTTAAACCCTATCCAAGGATTACATTAGAATTTGGAGTTTATCAAGTAAGTTAGGAAGATGTTATTATATTGACCAGAATGATGAATAATTTGGCGTAGAAGTAAAAGTTTGGGAGAAGAATGACAGAATTGACTTACTGTCACCCAAGCTGGTGACCCTGACATGTGGAGTGTGAGCTTCTCAAGGCCACAAAACTTGGAGTGAGAGGTGAGAAAATTGGTGACAAGGAGAGTCCTAGGACTATGAAAGAAGAAGTCAATTGATGTAACTAAATGTTTCAAGTTTGGGAGTAATGTCATACCTGAAAATTCAAAACCGTGAAGTAAAATATGATTTGAGGTGCTGGTATTATGAGAGCACTGAAAAATGTTTATGAATCTTTACCCAATTTTATTAGTGGCCTTAGAAGAAAATTAAAGACTTTAATATTAATTTTTCAACATAAAAGATCTCTTTAAAACACTAAATGAGTTATTAGAAAAGGGTCAAAACTAGTTTACGAGCTTATATTCCAAATCAGTGTTCTCTTTGCCCATAGCGTAGTGTGCCGCTATTTATCTTTAATGAGCAAATCCTACAGCTGGAAAATGATGCAGAGGGGGCATGTTCAGGATAAGAGATATAACAGACTTTGTCCTAAAACTCATTTTGTTCATGATGTTATTTAATTTAGGAACAAAATAGAGCAGCGTAGGCAAATTAAAATACACATTAACTCTTGCAAAGTTCATGTTTTTCGTACAACTCTCTAATGACAATCAACGAGACAACTGATTTTAAATTATTTTTCATAGAGTTGTATATTTATTGAATTTGTTTGCAAAAACATTTGACTTTATTATTCTCAAAAACATGATGTTACTATATTTTTCAAACTGATTTCTTTAGAAAAAGAAAGAAATTAACTTAGAGATTTAATCATATAATTGTCTACCTATTCTTCCAACAAACTTATCAAAACCCTACTAAATGTCAAGTGTCGAGTAAATGGATAACAGGACTCATGATTACTTTTCCTTAATAAGAATGCAAATTTTTGTTTCATGTATAAATATGTAAACAGATATATTTGAGTTTAGTGACAAATCTGTTACCTGATAAGGATACAAAATGCAGAAAGTAGTTAATTAAACATTTGGGTTAATAGAGCAATAGCATACATGTGTAATACGTTACTGAAGAACCAAAGTTCATGTATTATAAAACCTATTCTGATATTACTTAAATCTTTTCTTTAATTCAGGTGATCCAAAGTCTCTTCAAGATGTTGCTGAATACGGTGGTCTCTGTTATGCACATTAGCTGGTATCATCGTTTTAAAACAAAAAGAAAATTCCATCTTGCGAGCTAGAAAACTTTGGTGGCTACTCTCACGTGTATATAATTCAAACTAGAGCTGAAAGGTATCGTGAGTTTTCCTACTCATCTATACCCTTTCAAACCATTATTTCTTTCATTAGGACTAAAACAATTTATGAAAGAGGCCTGTTTGAAGCACTTTCTTTCCTGTCAGCCTCTGGGCTGATGATGTAATACAATAATCCATCATGGAGCCAGGGACCCCTGCTGATGGATTACAGCAGTGGATCACCCACCTGCCGCTCTGCTCTGTAGTACACCATTACTGGGGCACAAAAGCAAAGTAGCTTTGAAAGAAGTAAAGATTCCAGGAAAAGCACTGTTTGGATTTTATTTTTCAATCTCAAAAGATATTATTAAAGGTTGTAGGAGGTGAGAAATGTTGATGGACAAATTGAACAAAACTTAAAGTTATCACAAAAAAGGAAACAAAGTTTCTAGGTTCTGATTCATATGGAAATTTACTTTATATATTAAAGAAACAACATAAGTTTGATTAGAGAGCTTAGAAGTAACTATGGATAGTGAATGATAATCTCGTGAAAGGAGGAAAAAGAAAAAAATTAACTTCCTAACCTTTGGAAGAAGGTTGGTATTATCCCCAGTCCTGCCTAGAAAATATTCTAGTCTAATAGATAGCGGTGTCCTGTAGTTAGTAATCTTAATACAAATAGCACTTAATGAGAATTCTCTTTGTAAGGTTTAATCTCATCTGTTCTCCACTACAAAATGTAGATTCAAGGAACTTGCTTAAAACACATGGCTAGGGCTTCCCTGGTGGCGCAGTGGTTGAGAATCTGCCTGCCAATGCAGGGGACACGGGTCCGAGCCCTGGTCTGGGAAGATCCCACATGCTGCGGAGCAACTGGGCCCGTGAGCCACAACTACTGAGCCTGCGCGTCTGGAGCCTGTGCTCCGCAACAAGAGAGGCCGCGATGGTGAGAGGCCCGCGCACCACGATGAAGAGTGGTCCCCACTTGCCGCAACTAGAGAAAGCCCTCGCACAGAAACGAAGACCCAACACAGCCATAAATAAATAAATAAATAAATAAAAAGAACGTGAATTTCTTAAAAAAAAAAAAAACAAAAACACATGGCTAGCCAATGGTGGGGAAAAGATGTAAACCTAAGTCTCTGGACTTTAAATCCAGTGTGGTAGAGTACAAAGAGAACAGATCTGTATATATCTTCCTCTTAGGATTGGGTGTCAATAAAAAGTGATAATTCATATACCTAATCCTGTGCCTGACAGAGAACAGCCGAAGAATTAAAGTAATTTTTTTTCTTTCCTTTCCCTCATCCTCATGTAATCAGATGCCTCAGCCTTGAATTACAGGCTATTATAACATCCTTGATGTTAACCCATGGAGAGTTTGCATATTCACAAGGTGGCAGAAGATCCATTAGAATGCTTTAAAGTCGTCACGTTTCTTAGTGCAAATCCCTAATCAGGATCCATAGCCATTTTATCATTGAGGACAATCCAATCGTTTCTTTGGAAAATAATGAAGTAAAATTTAGAAGAATGAATACAAAACCTTGAGTAAATTCAATAAACCAATTGCGTGATACAGAACTGGACATAATTCAGTTGACATTAAAAAGCAGAACAAAAATATTTGTCTTATACAGCAACAGTCAGCTCTACCCACCACCAGAGCCTCCCATCAAGCCTCTTAGATAGCCTCAACCATCAGAGGACAGACAGCAGAAGCAAGAAAAACTACAATCCTGCAGCCTGTGGACCAAAACCCACAGTTACAGAAAGATAGACAAGATGAAAAGGCAGAGGGCTATATATCAGATGAAGGAACAAGAAAAAACCCCAGAAAAACAACTAAATGAAGTGGAGATAGGCAACCTTACAGAAAAAGAATTCAGAATAATGATAGTGAAGATGATCCAGGACTTCGGAATAAGAATGGAGGCAAAGATTGAGAAGATGCAAGAAATGATTAACAAAGACCTAGAAGAATTAAAGAACAAACAAACAGAGATGACCAATACAATAACTGAAATGAAAACTACCCTAGAAGGAATCAATAGCAGAATAACTGAGGCAGAAGAACGGATAAGTGACCTGGAAGACAGAATGGTGGAATTCACTGCTGCGGAACAAACTAAAGAAAAAAGAATGAGAAGAAATGAAGACAGCCTAAGAGACCTCTGGGACAACATTAAACGCAACAACATTTGCATTATAGGGGTCCCAGAAGGAGAAGAGAGAGAGAAAGGGCCAGAGAAAATATTTGAAGAGATTATAGTTGAAAACTTCCCTAACATGGGAAAGGAAATAGCCACCCAAGTCCAGGAAGCGCAGAGAGTCCCATACAGGATAAACCCAAGGAGAAACACGCTGAGACACATAGTAATCAAAATGGCAAAAATTAAAGACAAAGAAAAATTATTGAAAGCAGCAAGGGAAAAACGACAAATAACATACAAGGGAACTCCCATAAGGCTAACAGTGGATTTCACAGCAGAAACTCTACGAGCCAGAAGGGAGTGGCATGATATACTTAAAGTGATGAAAGGGAAGAACCTACAACCAAGATTACTCTACCCGGCAAGGATCTCATTTAGATTTGATGGAGAAATCAAAAGCTTTACAGACAAGCAAAAGCTAAGAGAATTCAGCACCACCAAACCAGCTCTACAACAAATGCTAAAGGAACTTCTCTAAGTGGGAAACACAAGAGAAGAAAAGGACCTACAAAAACAAACCCAAAACAATTAAGAAAATGGTCATAGGAACATACATATCGATAATTACCTTAAACGTGAATGGTTTAAATGCCCCAACCAAAAGACATAGACTGGCTGAATGGATACAAAAACAAGACCCATATATATGCTGTCTACAAGAGACCCACTTTAGACCTAGGGACACATACAGACTGAAAGTGAGGGGATGGAAAAAGATATTCCACACAAATGGAAATCAAAAGAAAGCTGGAGTAGCTATACTCATATCAGATAAAATAGACTTTAAAGTAAAGAATGTTACAAGAGACAAAGAAGGACACTACATAATGATCAAGGGATCAATCCAAGAAGAAGATATAACAGTTATAAATATATATGCACCCAACATAGGAGCACCTCAATACATAAGGCAACTGCTAACAGCTATAAAAGAGGAAATTGACAGTAACACAATAATAGTGGGGGACTTTAACACCTCACTTACACCAATGGACAGATCATCCAAAATGAAAATAAATAAGGAAACAGAAGCTTTAAATGACACAATAGACCAGATAGATTTAATTGATATTTATAGGACATTCCATCCAAAAACAGCAGATTACACGTTCTTCTCAAGTGCGCACAGAACAGTCTCCAGGATAGATCACATCTTGGGTCACAAATCAAGCCTCAGTAAATTTAAGAAAATTGAAATCATATCAAGCATCTTTTCTGACCACAATGCTATGAGATTAGAAATGAATTACAGGGAAAGAAATGTAAAAACCACAAACACGTGGAGGCTAAACAATACGTTACTAAATAACCAAGAGATCACTGTAGAAATCAAAGAGGAAATCAAAAAATACCTAGAGACAAATGACAATGAAAACACGACGACCCAAAACCTATGGGATGCAGCAAAAGCAGTTCTAAGAGGGAAGTTTATAGCTATACAAGCCTACCTAAAGAAACAAGAAGAATCTCAAGTAAACAATCTAACCTTACACCTAAAGAAACTAGAGAAAGAAGAACAAACAAAACCCAAAGTTAGCAGAAGGGAAGAAATCATAAAGATCAGAGCAGAAATAAATGAAATAGAAACAAAGAAAAAAATAGCAAAGATCAATAAAACTAAAAGCTGGTTCTTCGAGAAGATAAACAAAATTGATAAGCCATTAGCCAGACTCATCAAGAAAAAGAGGGAGAGGACTCAAATCAATAAAATCAGAAATGAAAAAGGAGAAGTTACAACAGACACTGCAGAAATACAAAGCATCCTAAGAGACTACTACAAGCAACTTTATGCCAATAAAATGGACAACCTGGAAGAAATGGACAAATTCTTAGAAAGGTATAACCTCCCAAGACTGAACCAGGAAGAAACAGAAAATATGAACAGACCAATCACAAGCAATGAAATTGAAACTGTGATTAAAAATCTTCCAACAAACAAAAGTCCAGGACCAGATGGCTTCACAGGTGAATTCTATCAAACATTTAGAGAAGAGCTAACACCTATCCTTCTCAAAGTCTTCCAAAAAATTGCAGAGGAAGGAACACTCCCAAACTCATTCTATGAGGCCACCATCACCCTGATACCGAAAGCAGACAAAGACACTACAAAGAAAGAAAATTACAGACCAATATCACTGATGAATATAGATGCAAAAATCCTCAACAAAATACTAGCAAACAGAATCCAACAACACATTAAAAGGA
Source organism: Eschrichtius robustus (assembly GCF_028021215.1). Taxonomy (NCBI): domain Eukaryota; kingdom Metazoa; phylum Chordata; class Mammalia; order Artiodactyla; family Eschrichtiidae; genus Eschrichtius; species Eschrichtius robustus. The sequence goes on along the minus strand of NC_090829.1, from coordinate 53,893,232 downwards.
TCATACACCACGATCAAGTGGGATTTATCCCAGGGATGCAAGGATTCTTCAATATACGCAAATCAATCAATGTGATACACCATATTAACAAATTGAAGAAGAAAAACCATATGATCATCTCAATTGATGCAGAAAAAGCTTTTGACAAAATTCAACACCCATTTATGATAAAAACTCTCCAGAAAGTGGGCATAGAGGGAACCTACCTCAACATAATAAAGGCCATATATGACAAACCCACAGCAAACATCATTAAAAAAAAAAAAAAAATTTGTCTTATAGATTACTTTCTTAATGAATGAAAAGCTATGAAGCAGCTGCTCTGGAAGTTAATGAAATGGGAACAGCTTTTGATTAGAGTTTATAGTCCTGTCAAGCTCAATCCATACCTGGATTACTTGGTGTGGATCTGGATGTTTCATTTTGACAAACTAAAGAATGATGTCAGAGTCCTGAAGCCATCTCATGTTAGTAAGGCACAGAAAAATTGACTACATAGAGCCAGGAGAAGGGGGAAAAAAAGCCCTAAAAAGAACATGAGAGTTCTAATTTCTGTTTGTGGGTGAGGGGTACAGGGTAATCATGTTTATATTTCTCAAAAGTCATAGCTAGGACACATAGTATGAGATACTGGGGGGGCCAGATTGTTCCTCAATTTAGATACTAAATTGTCCTGAAATAGGTTCTGCTGCTTTTTTACATGACTACCGAGGTAATTGTTGAACTACATACTGGAAGGTTCCTGTATTGGATGTAGATTTGGATCAGTCCTCTAAGCCCTTCCAATCCTAGAATTCTTGATTTTGTGGAAGCAGATGGAAGCTGAGGCTCACGACGATGAAAATCTTGAGTCACATTGAAACAGCCTTTTTTTTTTTACAAAATATTTTGTGTGTTTTGTCAAAATCTGCGATATTTGTGGGAGTGTTTTCCACGGTTTATATTGTGGCAGAAAAAAATTAAGAACTTCTGGTCTAATCTGTAGGCCTTGTTTATTAGGCTTAAGGAAAATTAAAGAAGACAATTAGAACTCCAGTGCTTTTTAAAAATTGGTGTAGTATAGCATTACTTTCTTTTATTTGAAACTGTAACACAAAAGAGACAGCCCATAGAAATGAAAATATCTCAGGCTTGTATTTGTGCTAATATTAATCAACAGGCTCAAGAACTTTCATGGAGAAGAGAAATGAAGAAAATTTGGAAACTTCCCGTATTAAGTGCTCAAAGTCTCCCTAAACACATAGTGAATCTTGGTCAGTGGCTATTAAACATCCTGAACTTCTCAACAGTAGAGGCAATACCTGACATCCCGTGCATATAGTCAGAGGGGAAGCGATAAATCAGTCATTCCTTAATTTCCCTTAAGAGTACTACTGGGTAGTGTAGGATATCACTGTTTTTCATTATAGCTTAATAAGAATTCACCATTTTTTAATGCTGCTGGTGTTTCTTCATTTATTTTTAAATACTGAGTAATATGCTTTCATTTTTTATTGTGGAAGACTTTAAATAATAATTAAAGTCCACTTGTGTATCTGCTATAACACATATAACTCAACTGAAATGACAACTGTATAAACAGTTATGGCCAAGTAATCACATCACAGTCAATGACAGTCACATCAAAACTGCTGTCTGGCTCACAGTGATTGTAAGATGCCATCAACTCTTAGAATTCTGAGTCAAAATATAGGGGAAAAAGTGTCTTTGAATTGATGAAATGTGACATATGGAGGGAAATTGAGCCTGGCATATTCCTCATGTGCCTCAAACTATTTTATGTAAAGGTACAAATATTCAAAAGCAATCAACTCGTCTTAATAGATTGTTATTTTAAAGCCATGCACTTGATCGATGCAAAGAAAAATATACTATAATAAAAATAAAAACAATTAAAACTTAAAAGTTTATTTCTAAAAATTCAAAATGGAAATCTCTTTCTCCGGTTTAGAAATCTGTTCATCAGAAAATTAGGCCTATTTACTTAAGATCTTACAGCCATCAAGATAGTTGAAATTTCTAAGCAGTATGCACAGTGCTGAAATTAATACTATATTTCTTTATTATTTAGCTCTTTTCACAAAGTTCCGAAGTAGAAAAAAGTAACTTCAGTAGATACTATGCTCCTTTTCCACAAGTTTTCTGGATTCTAAATAATCTCAATTCAATAACAAAAATTGACCTTATAATACTTTACTTTAAAAATTATATTAAAACTTAATTATGTACAGAGAGGAGTAGTTGCTAAGTATTTACCAATTAAATGGTGACTATAATAAAAATTGGCTAATACTTGCTAGAAGTTAATATTAGTTCTTAATCAACCTGTAACTAATATATTGATTATATTCACTGCAGAAATTTGTCAATGAAGTGAAACATTTAATTGAACCCTATTTTTGGTATTGTTCTCTCATATTTTTCCACCAAAGAACTTTGGGGTAAAACCAAGTTTAGCGCTTTATTTCAGTTGATTTAAACTAACAAACAAACAAATAAGGAACAGTTCACTCATTTCTTCTACTCCCCACCCCTTACCACTGGCAACAACCAATCCTTTCTCTGTATCTATGACCTTGTTTTTGTTTTTTGTTTTTGTTTTTTACATTTAATTGTAGGAGAGATCATATAGTATGTGGTATTTGTTTTTCTGTCTTCTTACTTACTTCATTTAGCATAATGCTTTTGAGGGCCAACTTAGCATAATGCTTCACTTAGCATAATGCTTTTGAGGGCTAACCATGTTGTTGTAAATGACAAGATTTCATTCCTTTTTATGGCTGAATAATATATCTATATATATAATATATCTATCTATCTATCTATCTATCTCACAATTTCTTTATCCATTCATTTATTGATGGATACTTAAGTTGTTTCTGTATCTTGGGTGCTGCAATGAACATGAAGGTGCATAGGTGCATATATCTTTTCAAGTTAATGTTTCTGTTTTCTTCAGGTAAATACCCAGAAGTTGAATTGCTGGATCATATGGTAGTTCTATTTTTAATTTTTTGAGGAACCCCTACAGTATTTTCTATAGTGGCTGCACCAATTTACATTCCCACTAATAGCGCACAAGGGTACCCTTTTCTCCACATCCTCACCAACACTTGTTATTTCTTGTCTTTTTGATAATAGCCATTCTAACTATTCTACCATTCTACTAGGTGTGAGGTGATATCTCTTTGGGGTTTTGACTTGCATTTCCTTAATGATTAATGATGCTGAGCATCTTTCTGTCTACCTGTTAGCCATCTGTATATCTTGTTTGGAAAAATGTCTATTCAGATCTTCCGTCAACTTTTTAATTGGATTGCCATTTTTTTTTTTTTGGCTATTGAGTTGTATGAGTTCTTTATATATTTTGGATATTTGAATCAGCCATTTGGATATCTGTTGATATATATTTTGCAAATATTTCTCCCATTCAGTAGGTTGCTTTTTCTTTCTGTTGATGGTTTCCTTTGTTGTGCAGAAGCTTTTTAGTTTGCATTAGCCCCAGTTGGTTAACAGTTTTGCTTTTATTGCTTCTGCTTTTGGTGTCCTATTAAAAAAATTGTCACCAAGACCTATGTCAAGGAGATTACCACTTATGTTTTCTTCTAGGAGTTTTGTGGTTTCGGGTCTCTGTACAAGTTTTTAATCCATTTTGAGTTAATTTTTGTGTATGGTGTAAGACAATGGTCAAGTTTCATTCGTTTGCATGTGGCTGTCCAGTTTTTCCAACACCATTTATTTGAGACTGTCCTTTCCCTGTTGTATATTCTTGGCTCCTTTGTCATATATTAATTTACCATATATGTGTGGGTTTATTTCTGGGGTCCCTATTCTGTTTCATTGATCTATGTGTCTGTTTTTACACTAATACCATACTGCTTTGATTACAATAGTTTTGTAATATAGTTTGAAATCAGGGCGGGTAATGCTTTCAGCTTTATTTTTCTTTCTCAAGATTGCTTTGGCTATTTGAGGTCTTTAGGGGGTCCATACAAATTTTAGGATTATTTGTTCTATTTCTATGAAAAATGCGATTGAAGTTTTGATAGGAATTGAACTGAATCTGTAGATTGCTTTGGGTACTATGGACATTTTAACAATATTAAATTTTCTAACCCATGAACATGGAATATTTTTTTCATTTATTTTTGTCTTCTTCCATTTCTTTCATCAATGTCTTATAGTTTTCAATATACAGGTCTTTCACATCCTTGGTTAAATTTATTCCAAGATATTTTACTATTTTTGAAGCAGTTGTAAATGGAACTATTTTCTTAATTTCTCTTTCTGATATTTCATTTTATTTCAGTGTATAGAAACACAACAGATTTTTTGGTTTTGCTTTTGTATCCTGTAACATTATGAATGCCGTTATTAGTTCTAAGAGTGTTTCCTCTCTACATGCTGGTTATAAAATGGCTTTTCTTATGTTGACATATGTTCCCTCTATACTGGTTTTATTGAGAGTTTTTATTATAAATACATGTTTTTGTCAAATTCTTTTTCTGCATATATTGAGATGATCATATGTGTTTTTATCCTTCATTTTGTTAATATGGTATATCACATTGACTAATTTGTGGATGTTGAATCATTCTTGCATCCCTGAAATAAATCTTGGTTGATCATGATGTATGATCCTTTTAAGTATTATTAAATTCAGCTTGTTAATATTTTGTCAAGGATTTTTGCATCTTTTTGCTCATCAGGGATTGTGGCCTATAATTTTCTTTTCCTGTCATATACTTGTCTGGTTTTGGTATCAGGGTAATGCTGGTCTCATAAAATGAACTCCCCTCCTCTTTTACTTTTTGGAAGACCTTGAGAAGGATTTGTATTAATTCTTCTTTGAATGTTTGTTAGAAATCACCAGTGAAGTCATATGGTCTTGGACTTTTGTTTGTTGGGAGGTTTTTGATTACTGATTCAATCTCCTTACTAGTAATTTATCTGTTCAGATTTTCTGTTTCATCATGATTCAATTTGGTAGCTTGTATGTTTCTAGGAATTTATGCACTTCTTATAGATTGTCTAGTTTTTTGGCATATAATTGTTCATAGTAGTCTCTTATGATCCTTTGCATTTCTGTGGTGTCAGTTGTAACACCTCTTCTTTCTGAAATGACTTTTATACAAGCACATATAAGCACACATTTATTGAGCACATAGTAGATACTCAATAAATATTTCCCTTTCTTGATTTCCTCCAGAAGCTTCGGGTAGACACTGCCTAAAACTATGTGGAAGCCAAAAAATAATATTTTTCTTCCTAAGTAAATATGTTACTTCTGACATATGAAAATCTGCCAGTGAGTAACAGTTTTCAGGTGAATTGTTTTAGTTGTTATTGCATTTCTAAGCTATGATCCATGAGCCTGAATATTATTCATGCAGTTTTCCATCACAGATTTGGAATTGCTTTCACAATGCTTTACTCAACTGAATAGGAAAAGGGAAAGATAAGGAAAACACAAAAATCTACATTATCAGGTTGTTTAAAAATTGGTCACTATTTGTTCCATAAAAATGGAAGTGACAAAATATATATGTAAAGGAAGTACTACAATTGACATTTAGTTAAGTTAACCCTTTAAAGACACACTAATCTTCAGTTTTTTCATGTTGTCACATTGATTCAAGAATGGAACTATAGGTAACACCAAATAGAATTTTCTCCTAACAACTGATTAAAACCCAGAGATATTTCAGTTAAAATGTAGCATAACAATAAAATTCCACATAGGACTTTATATTCTACAAAGTACATTCACAAATATTCTCAGTTAATGGCTAGATAAAAAGAGACATACATTGCAGTGAGCAGGAGTATTTGGTGTGAAGAGGCTGAGGTAGGATGTTGTGTTTCCAAGACCTTGGAAGAAGATCACCTGGGGAAGGTAATCTGATAATGTTGTATAGAAAGACTGGATGGGAGGAAGAGTTGGAACTGGGGTACTAATGCTACAGCAGACATATGATGTGGTGAGGTCTGGCCCAGACTGGTGGCAGTAACGTCAGGAACAAATGCAATTACAAAAGTAGAAATAATCAGATGTGCTTGCCTAGAGGTAGAAGTAGGAACGAAGTGAGAGGGGAACAAGAGAGAAAGTTGACGATCACTCTAAGAAATTGAACCTATGTGGCTAAGAATATGACATAACCACGGAGAGTAGTAGGAAAATAACGGGAAGGGAAAATGGTTTTGAAGAATTATTTGATATTAAAAAGTAATAATAGCAACTCTCATACAAAACTTACTACCTGCCAAACATTTTTCCTAAGTGCTTTACATTTATTAGCAAACTTAATCCTCAAAAACTTTATGTACAGACAGCCAAGTTGACATGATTTCAGTGAAGTTAGAAGTGCAAAAATTGTTGTTCTGGAATTTGACACTGACTGCCGAAAATAAACCATTTTCAGTTCTTCAGATGCCATTGTTAAAGGTGTATTATATTGACCTGTTTGGAAGTGAGATAGCATCACACTATTTGTAGGGTCAAGCATGAAGTTTAGGAAGGAGATGGGAATAAATATTTAGAGAAAAAAGCAAAACATGTTCACTTAAGGTATTATGCTTTGCAGTCATCTCCTCCAAAATACTTCACAAAAGTATAAGAATGAATATGGAGAAATGAGATATCAGCAAATCAAGTAAACCTCTTGCGGAAAAACAAATGTTATATTAAAAAGATGTTCTTTAACATCGATTTTATTATAAATAAGATATACAGTGGTGGAGGACGCCAAACAATTTTACCAGTAGAAACAATATTTAAATAACTGATTACTAGAATTAAATGTTAAAAAAAAAATCTTTTTCCTTCTTTCTTTCCTTTTTTTTGGAGGGATGGAAATACTGAAGTACTTGGGAGAAAGAGACAATCAGGATCTACAGGTCTACGATGTTCTCACAAATGGCTCAGATAAAAAATGAGAGAGAGAAAGCCAACGTGATAAAATATTAACATTTGAAAAATCTTGATGAAGTTTTTTGTATAATTCTTATAACACTTCTGTAAGTTTGAAATTATTTATGAAGAGAAGTTGAAAAAGAAAAACAATAATGGATTCTGTTTGTAGAGCCTGTGCTTGTGTGTGCATGTATCTATTTGGGGGCTCTGTAGCTAGGTGAAAGGAAAAGAATCCATGCTAACAATCAGGGAATAAACGGAATATATGCTTTGCATGAAAAAGAAAATCCCACAAGAAATTGATTTCATCTGTTCCATTCTAAGTACTTATGAAATGATATTGCTATGGTTGTAACACTGCATCTAAGAGAATGAAATCAATCCCCTGTGGAGGCTGTCATGGCATGTTGTTAAATGCCTTCTTAAGGTTAAGCATAATAAGAATAGTTGAAGAGCAATGTCTAGTGGATAACGGCTGAAAAGCTCATTGGAATTTCAAAGGAGAGGAATAACAGGTGATCACTTCCTTTGATGGTTATAGTACAAATAAACTGGAGTCAGACCGGAAGCCTAACTTGATTAACACAGCAACCTCATAGTCTAGAGAACTTGTCTCTTGCTGCCTCTCTAAAGTTTTTCTCTTCTATGTGATCTTCTCTTTATAAATATTTCTTCCCTCTCCACCTCTTTTAGAAAATCTCTTTCCCTACTGAGGTTTCTTTCTCTTTTCCTCTCCCAGATGTTCATTAGATCCTGTTTCTCTCTCTTATCTTTCCTGTCTGTATAATCAGAATAAATTGGCCTTTATAAAATTGAGTTGGTGTATTTAGTGAATACAATGTGAGTCTTACCATATTTAGAACTGAATTTAAAAATATGTTTCTCTCAATTAAAAACTACCCTCAAATTGCTATTTCTTGGATTTGGCCCTTTGCTGATTTGTTTGTTTGTTGGTTGGTGGTTGAGTGACACTTATCAGTTCTAAAAATGGATCAAAATTTAACTGTAGTCAGGTAGGTACAGCCACCAAGGATGAAAATCTCTCAAGTATCTTATTTCATACTGGTTTTCAGAGTGCCATAAATTCAGAGAACTGTGGATAAAGAATAGGAAGTCTTACTTTTGTTGTTGTGGCCGTTCCCTAGGGAGCTAGTCAAGATATTTTACAACAGATAAAATGGTGTCCAGTGCATACTGGATGAATATCAACCTGGCTATTCCTGAGTTGACCCAATGGTTACTCAGGAAGGAATTCTCCTCTACCCCTCAGAAAGGAAATTTCTATATCTTTCATGTACGTTGTGAAGACTTCAGAAACAAGATTTTTGAAAGGAAGACTAAAAAAAGATAAAGGCATCCAGGAGTTGTGAGCAGCTGTTACTATGGTCTAGATTAACATAGAAGGTGACAGGAAAGGCCTGAAGAATGAAGAAAATTGGTTTATAAGGTGGAATTCAGGAGCTCAGACATGATGAGCCTGACGTCTGTATTAAGTAAGCCTTGATAGTTTGATTAATGGCTTTTTCAAACTGTAGTACATATATCCTGCCCTGGCTCCCCTCACCCCCTTCCCACCTCCCCAGCCCCTGACCTTATGAGATACATATACACCCATACAAAAAACACTGCTCTCCATAAGTGTTTCTCAACATCAATTTGTTTTAAATTTTGGCATTAATTGTAAATTTTGTGCAAAAATCAGACTTTGTTAGTATTATTAATTTCATATTTTTAAATCTGCACATTACAAATTATATTTACCTCTTAAACACGAGGACCTCCTTAAGTGAGATACCCCCTTATGTTTTATGTTAGATGATATCTTAACATCATTCTTAAAACGATTACCTTTAATGTATATAATTTTAACATATACATTATACATTAACATAACATAATTTTATAGGAAAAACCCACTCTTCCCATTGACAGATGACTAATTATATGAAGCCATTGAATAAAAAGGATTTCTAAATATTCCATTCAAATTTGATCATCTCATTTTTATTCAGAAAACTAGGAGCATTAAAAAACAAAACAGGGCTTCCCTGGTGGCGCAGTGGTTAAGAATCTGCCTGCCAATGCAGGGGACACAGGTTCGAGCCCTGGTCTGGGAAGATCCCACATGCCATGGAGCAACTAAGCCCGGGAGCCACAACTACTGAGCCTGCGCGTCTGGAGCCTGTGCTCCGCAACGGGAGAGGCCGCGACAGTGAGAGGCCCGCGCACCGCGATGAAGAGTGGCCCCCACTCGCCGCAACTGGAGAAAGCCCGCACACAGAAACAAAGACCCAACACAGCCAAAAATAAATAAATAAATTAATTAATTTTAAAAAACAAACAAAAAAACCCAAAAAACCAAAATAGGTCAAAAAGAAAACCAGGTGCTATGGACTAAGTTGTGTTGTTCTTTCTCCCAAATCATGTGTTGAAGCCGTAACCCAAAGGTGATGGTCTTCGGAGATGGGGGCCTTTGGGAGATAATTAGGTTAAGATGAGGTTGTGAAGATGGGACCCTCATGATGGAAGTAGTGTCTTTTAAGGAAGAGATACAAAATAGCTCCTCTCTCTCCCTCTCTCTCTCTCTCTCCCTCTCAGTCTCTCTTTCTCTCTCTCTGCCTTCTGTCTCTTCTGTCCCTTTCTCTCTCTCTTTCTCCCCTCAGTGTTTCTCTGTCTCTCTCTCTGCCTTCTGTCTCTTCTGTCTCTTCCGTCTCTTTCTCTCTCTCTCTCTCCCTCTCAGTCTCCCTCTCTCTGCCTTCTGTCTCTTCTGTCTCTTTCTCTCTCTTTTCTCTCTCTGTCTCTCCCTCTCAGTCTCTCTCTCTCTCCCTCACACTTTGCCCCACCCCAACCCCACAATGTGACCCAGTGAGAAGGTGGCTGACAAGGGGCCCTCATCAGGGAACCAAATCAGCTGGCAACTTGACCTTGAACTTCCCAGCCTCCAGAACTATGAGAAGTAAACGTCTGCTGTTTAATCCACCCGGTCCATGGTATTTGCTTATGGCAGTCTGAGCTGACTAAGATACCACACAAGAGGGCGAACATATTTCTGGAAGCCCAGCTGACCCTAATTGAAATATCTCCTGGACAGATTTCCCAGAGAAATGAACTATTCTGGAAATAGCTGTTAGTTAAAAAAGGCTTACTGTAGTATTACGGCAGCTGACTGGCTTAAATGGTATTCCTAAAGCCACTCTCCAGCACACAGCATGTTTCGGCTGCCTTTACCCCATATAGGTCTTCGAGGAGGAGAGAAGCAGAGCATGATATTATTTATTAAAGAAACACAACTTTTTTTTTTACCAAAGCCTCTACCATTGCTCTTTATGCCTTGGCTGGTTAAAGCTGATGAATTTTCTTCTCACAGCCTGTGTACCATGATACTTAAAATAATCAACATGTGCCTTGAATTTGGCCTCCTGCCAGTTTATGTTACCACGGAAAGGCTAGATTACAAATGAAGACGGAAACAATTGTAAGGAAAAAAATGAAAGGAATAACATTCTTTCTGTAAGCGCATAAAATGGATTTCGCTAAGATCTACTTTGCTCTCTGAGAACCATGCAAGGTTTCCTCTACATTCCAAAAAAATGTGAACACACACACTCCAGCTCTTGCCACCCTTACTTTTTGTATTCATTTTGATACTTCATTATTCACTTTGCATGTTCTTGCTTATGTTCATTGCAATTTGTGCTGTATACTACTGCTGTAACATAAAACAACTCAAGCCAAGGAGACATTTCTTTTGTCTGAAAATGAGAACTAAATGGTAAAAAGAATCCATTACACCCTTAGTAGCTACGCTATTTGACATCTCATTGAAACCTGAAAAACATAGCCGTAAGATTTTCCCACATTGTCTAGTGAAAACTTTGCAAGCATTTTTTTCACTGTATATTGTTCACAAATGCTTCATTGTCTCCTGGCAAATGGTCTGTAGCAAATCTCTAAAATCTTCTCTCACAGTACTACAGCTTAAAAGATTCATACCATCAAACACTGCACCTCAAAGGCTAATGTCTACTGCCCAAATTTCAAATACCATAGTCTAATAAAAATTTTAAAAGTCTGAGCGCCCCTCCAGGGAGCAGCTGTCAGGCATCTCTTGAAAGAAAGAAACGTAAACAGCCTCCACCTAGAGCACCAATGTCTTGTCTTTGAAAAAAGACATAGTAAGGGCAAGGTTTTTTTTTTAATAAAAAAAGAAATTCAAGTTATGCTAGTTGATGTTAAAATGATGGGCTTTTGATCTCTCAATAACCGAGGAACAAAAGTGTTTCAAATACATCAGGTGTATTCAGGAAGGAAAATGAAAATCTTTTATATACACACACAAGCACATATACACAAACATATACACACATGTAGATTCTATTTTGAGAACATTGTGGTTTCTTTTTAAGTGCTTTCATTGCCAATTTTCTGTGCAAAGTCTGATTTATTCTGCTCATAGCTGCATATCATTGAGTCAGGGCTGCCCTGGAGACAAAACAAAGTTCATTTTAGTTCAGCAGCATTTCACATTTTGCCCTCCTCTCAACACATTTCATAAGTGATCCTTCATTTACACTTTCTGGTTCAGTAAATTTCCTTGTAGTAATATCTCTTCATAAAAGATCTGAAAATTCCTGTGTAGAAAGGACCAAACCACTTTCTTTATGTCATCTACAGAACAATTTACTTGAGGACAGAGAGCCCTAAATTAAATTGGAAAAGTCACCACTTATTCCACAGAAATGCAATCTCATTTTTCCTTTGTAGAATCTTAAAGTGTATTATACTATCACCCTAAGAGAGAAATTTATTTAAAATCAGTTTAATATTGAAGTTCTTTATAAAATGAAGTGTAAACTATCTCTTTTGCGATCCATTTTCTGCCCAGGATCCTTCTGCTGACTTCTGCTTTGAGAAGAAAAATATGCCATCTTAAAGAATAATGATAGTTTTAGACTCCTTCTTAATTCTCTAATAACCTAATATAACTCAGTGAAGACCTTCAAGATTTTGCCATGAGCCATTAACCACATATGGAAATGAATCACAGTTCCATTTATTTTGGCTACGTTGTGACTCTTCTGTAAATGCCAAAGATATCCAGGGTTTTCTCAAATAGAGAAAACCCTGGATAGCCATTTTGAGTTGGCTAGTGTTTGGAAAAATGGTGATGCTTTAAGGGGACAAAATTCAGATGAACTCACTCACATTATCTGCATTTATAAATGAAGTGATTAAATTCATATTCATCCATTATTTCTTATCCACATTATATTGATAATTTGATTGTACCCAAATATTGTAAGCTATTATAATCTAGTACTGTTTAAGAAAAAAAAAAAAAAAAAAAACTTTAAAAATAACCATTTGGCACCTGAAATTTGGTAACTGAAAATACTACTCCATGAAATATATATAAACATGTAAACATAAAAATATAAACAGCACGCACTTAAAAATGTTAAATCCTTATGGTTCAAAGTGCAGCTGATTTAAAAAAACACATATATCCTACAACATATTGTAGTTTTATTCTGTGATAATGTGCCAACTTCAATTCAATTTAAATGTAATAAAGTCATAAGCATTTCAAAGATGTTTGCTACTTTAAAATCATGAAAAATTAAGTATAAACATGAATGTAATTATTAAGTTGTACAGTTGACATTATAGGTAAAGATGGGAATTCTCTGGCTGTTCAGTGGTTAGGACTCCTCGTTTCCGCTGTAGGGGCCCTGGGTTCAATCCCTGGTCGAGGAACTAAGATAAAAGATAAGACTAGCCAGACTATATGCTGTTTTCAGTATAATTTGCTCTGTAAGCAAAATGCTACATGTATCTATACCTATGGGTAATTTAAATACCTACGGGAAAGTGAATATCACCACGTCTACCTATACATTGTTTTTCAAACCTGAGGGAAATTGAGTTTAAAATTGTCCTTGAAATGTTACCTTGCTTATATTAAGTACACACATTACATTGACCATTGGCCTATAAAATACAGCTGTCATAATTTGTCAAAATTATAAATTGTGGTAAGTTCTAGGACATGCTGGGGAAGATGCAAGAGAGTAACGTTTCAGAGATAAACCTCTTCAAGGGAGGACCACTTAAACTAAGACTTGAAGATAGAGAAGTCACCAACAGAAGAACCTAGTTGCCCATGTGGAAGACAAACATGTGAGCTGGTGTTTTCAGGCTGCCTGGAGTGTAGTGAGACAGGGAGACGAAAGAATGAGGTAAAGTTGGAAAGGTAGGCAAGGGCTAGATCATACAGAAACTAGTAGAGACTGGCAAGGAATTTGCATTTTATTCTAAATGCATGAAAAGCTATTGTAGACTTATAAGCAGATGAGTAAAATGATTTTATAGACTTTTAAAAATGACCATACTGGCTAATGCCAGCGGGAATAGACAGTGGTCACAGCAGGTGGTACATACGAATAGATGGTTTAGGATCATCATGTTACATTAATTATCTGGATTTCGTAGTTGAGTATAGAATTGTTTAAAGCTTTCCCATAATATGATAGAACTCTCTGGATCCTCAATGAATACTATATATGAAGGCCTAAATGATATGTCCTTTAAAGCTAATATATTTGGTGAGCAAAATACTATTCATCTTTAAATTATTTTATTGTTTCATCGAAATTGAGAACATCTGTTCTCTCCTTCTGGTGAAGAATCCTAAGTATGCTAAATATGGTTCAGATGATACATTTATAGATATAGAAATATAGATAAGTAGGTAGGTAGGTAGGTAGATATTATAAGTACATTCTGCTATCTGAATAGTATAAGGTACATTTGGGGCAGGCCTAGATGAAAAGTTTAGTTCTACTTTTCTCTAAGTAGTTTAGCGTCTTAGTTAATAATTTTTATTTCCCATCATTGTATTTTGCAATTCAGAAGAATAAAAAAATCAGACCGATTTTGGTTGGCTGCTTTTGCACATGGTTTGTGATTGAAGCCTTTTCTTAAAGTTTTGATATGAGAACTGATATACAGAGGTGTTTTTGTATGTGTATTCTTTCCTTCATAGCCATTTTTTTTTCTATTACATTATGAGGTCCAAAAAATGCTAATAAATGTTCATGAGATATTCTTTTTCTCAGCTAACTTTTAACTAGGAAATGGGTTTTTGAAATAAATCTTTTGTCCATTTGCAGTGTGGGAATCAGCTAAAGAGAAGAGGAACTCTGTTCAAAGACTTTAGGAATATCTGGATCTCGTTTAATACACAATGGTTCAGGCAGCATATTTCATCTAAAACAGTCACTCAGTCCTTGACGCAAAAAACTTTTTAGCACTAGATCTCACAAAGAAATCCATCAACAGAACACAATGATCTGAATAAGTCTGTACCAAGCTGTGCATGTTTTCTGGAGGCTATGTAAAAGTTTAAAAAGAAAAAATATTCTAGAGATTCATGGGAACTTAATCTGTCTGTGATCAGTTCTTATGAGAAATTTATTTGGGAACATAAATATGTTCTACCGTAGAGGCCTGAGGACAATTCAACATTCCAGAGAAATGCAAACACACACATACTATGGCTGAGATGTCAGAAGAGTGTTTGAAAGATTTTGCACACGATCAGCATGTTCAACATGAGAAACTATTTCAAACACCTGTGGAGGTTGTCAGGAGGTAATGAAGGTAGAAAGTAAAATTTTTAAATATTAGCATGTAGAGATCGATTGATAATCAATAGATAGACAGCAAAACATTATATATATATATATATATATATAATACAAAACAGCTTTTTCTAAGCTTGTATAAGTGAAAGTGAGGAATTAACTTCTTTTATGTAACTCACTGTTTCAAAATGAAGATTGCTTTTGTTGATTTCTATGTGTAAAGGCCACCACTTGCCAATATATGATATCACAGCCCTGCTCTGTTAGACATACACTTAGAAAAGGAAGAGGGAATTATGTGAGCAGTAGAAATGTTTCCAGACTTGGGGAAAACACGTCTAGGGCCCAGGATATTCAAAGGCAGAGGAGAGCACCTGCAATGTGGAATGCTGTTCCAATGTTTGAATGCTGTTCCAATGCTTAAATGCTGTTAAAGACAAGTGACCTGTTATCTATCATATGTTGTTCTGGTTTTGACTTCTAAATCACTTCAAATATTTTTAGAATTCCTTGGGTTAAAATTTTTGAATTTTATTCAGTTTATCAAATATTTGTTCAGGGCCTATATCATTTAAAGAAAATAATGAAAGGTTTGAGAGCCATAAAAAAAAAAAAACCTAATTGTCTTTACATTCAAGGATGCTTATTTGATATGCAAATGAAGACACAATGGTTATATACAAGGTAATAACTATTAAACAAAGCAGAAAAATTAGAGAAGAGGATAGGGACAGACTAAATGTTCAAAATACAGAAGTTCTTTTCTTTGGGAAGGAGAGGTGTATGCAGACTTCAGGATAAGTTTCAGCTGGCTACTGAAATGTAGGTTTTTAACAGGTGAAGACGTCAGAAGAAGAAGATATTTCAGAGGAGTCATACGAGGGAAGATGAAGATTTAAGAGAGGATGTTAAATTTGGGTTACAATAAGTGTTTGTGGCAGATGATACTGGTGATTGCTCAATAGTTCTGGCTAGGGCATCACTGGAATCCAATTCTGGCCAATTGAACCCTGGTGGAAATTAGGGAGGGGTTTAATGTTATCTGAAAAGTTTTCCTTCTTATTAAACATAAAAATATGAGAGCTAGATGAGGTCATGACTGCTGGATGAAATCACACCTTAAGAATGTTGTTATTCACCAGGTCCTTGAAAATACAAGTATTCTATTAGTGTACATACAAGAAGAGTAGGGAAAAATGTCAGAAAGAGCTTATGTACTGTTGCAACAGGTTTCAAATGGTATATACTATGGCAACCTGTACTTCATTTGGTAGGTCTATAATAGCAGAATAATATAATTGTGGAAATGTGTAGTATAAGTAATAAAAGCTTTACTGCTGTATTGTTCACACTTATACTTCGGTCAGGCATACAGCAGGTGCTAAGTAAATATTTGATGAATTAATGAAGGGTTGAAACCACACAAATAGTTATTATAGAGTCTTCAATAATTCTTAATAGCTTAATATCTTTGACCCCTATTTAATAATCCTACTTGGATTTTATAACATGTAAAATTTCTTAGAATACATGTATACGTGTAGATGGTATCTGAATTATCAAGATCTGTATACTTAAGTGGGAGGACACGATTAATTGCTAGTAAATTCAGTTATGCTGCTGAGTATTAATTATATGTTACTGAAAATGAATGTAAAGGAATATAGGCAAGAGAGTGGGAAGTAGAGAAAAAAATGTAAGTGTAGCTATTGGATCATGGTTATTTGTTATATATTTCCAAATTAGCTAGGGGACAATTTCGTAAATTTATATTTATTTATTTATGCATATGTAAGTAATGGGGAAATACCTCCCATCTAGGCATCATTACTTTTACCCTACAACTTCTATAGATAATGTATGGCTTCTGTAAGATTGTCCAGGACATATTATGTCACTTTTGAAATCTAAATTAGTGAAACTGAATAGAAAAACAGTACATTCATAAGTGACACATTTTCCTAAGGCCTTTTTTGTTAATTAGAAAAAGGGTGCAAAAGTGGGAAAACACCCATACCCCTTAATCAAATTGGAGAATAGCTGATGTTTGTCACTGACAAAATTAAAAATTCATTGTTCAGTTCAGTAGCTTGAAACCCTGTTATGTCACATTCTTCATTGAATGACACACATTCTTTTGTAGAAGTGTTCTTCTGCTAAATGTACACCAGAATGTTGGTAATTGGGGCATGCAAATTTGTTTTGCAACTAAGAACAAGAGGAGGACTTAGAAGCTATTTTAACGTGGTAGTACATTTATGTTTAAAGTACAATAATATTCATGTCATTATCATGTATTATTCATATGCAGTGTTTGAAGTGGAGGGCTTTCCAAATATATTAAGAAACTCTTATTCACAATAATCTAATTAATTCCCACACCCTCCCTTCCTCTGGTTTCAGCAAGTATACATCTTCAGGCTGAATTATATCACAGCCTCTAAACTGGCACCTCATGGGCCAGATCCAGCTAGCAGTGTGTTTTGTTTTGCCCACACAGTGTGTAATATTTTAAAGATTATTTGCCAGAATCTAGAAATAGGAAGCTATTACACAAAAATCCAGATTTTCAGTCCCTTTTGTAAAAAAATCAGAAGAGCTGGCAACAGGGAGCCTACACTTCTCATGCCAACGACTTGCTGTAGCTCGGTAGGCCTGTAGGGGACACCCTTGCGCTCTGATTCCACGCAGGCCCCACTGCACGTGACTTGTCTTCCTTGGGTCTAAAGAGAACTTCTCCAGGCTCTGGGAACACTTACAGCAACTCATGACATCCTGACACGCAGCCCAGTTCAACTTAATAGTCTATGGTGTTAGTTGTAGTTTGGCGTGAATAAAAAATACTGGCTACATTTGGAATGCTGTTTCTGTAACTGGAGATGAATGGTAAAGCCAATCTCAACTATTGGGGGGTTTCACTGGGTATCTATATCCATAAAACGTCTTGAAGAAACAAAGTTTTCAATTCTGCTTAAAAAGGTGTTTTTCACCCTTGTTAAAGCACAGTGTCCATGAACCGAATTTTCTTTCTCTCATAAACCTGTTCTATGTAAACCCTACTAAGGAAAAGAGTATACCATAGATTATGGATTACTTTTTTAAAGGCCCGCTTTTTGTAATTCAGATTCACGTCAGCTATTGTATAACAACAAATTTTATTTGAATTATCTTCAAATATTTGAAAGTATTTGGTTTGATTTAAAATTCAAACTACTAACACTTTTATTGATACCTAACATTTATTGAGCAATTACTACTGGTTATAAAATAGTGCTGATATCTTTATATGCATTATTTCATTTAATCTCTCAAAATCCATATGAAGTATACCCACATTTTACAGCTACAGATTAAATAACTTCCCTAAGGTCTGAAAGTGGTGAAGTCGTCTTGAGGCCTCTTTTGTTTGATTTCAGAGTCATGTTTCTTAACCACTACAACAGTGTGAAAGAAAGACAAGAAAGAAAAAAAATTAAAAAAAAAAAAGACTGGAAAGAATAAAAGAAGGAAAGAAGGAAAAAAAGAATAGAGGAGAGTAGAATAGAATAGAATAGATTAATAGAATAGGTTATATTTTGGCACCTGTATATATTAGTGGTAAATTTTGATTCTGAAACTTTTGATGCAGTTATAAGATTTGTGTGTGTGTGTATATACGTGTGTAAACACGTGCATGTACATGGTAGGAATAATGTAAAATATTCTCTTACTGGAAATTTGGTCAAAAAGTTTACAGCCACTGCACTAGAGCATATTGTCTCCACCTGTTGGAGCTGATAATATTTAATGAAATTGTGTTACTAGTTTAGGTAGATACAGAGTTTAGATTTAAACATCTTTTTAAATACATTATGTTCCTTTAGCTTTATAGTGCAAAAAAAATTACTAAAATGTATTATAATTTTACAAACTAAGAATAATGGTAGTATCTTAGATTTCAGGGAATTTTTTGGTACTTGAAAACAGAGAATGTTATTAGAATAAAATCAATGTGCTGCAAAATGCAAGCAGCAATGTCAGAGATTTAAGACTGATGCCTCATTTAAAAAAAAGTGCAACATGTTTCTTCAATGTCTTTTTGTTTAACTATTTTGTCTATTTTATCTTACACGCCTTCTACCTTCTATGAATACAAGGTAGACACATTAATTAATCAAGCAACATTGCTTTATTCAGCTCTGTAGATGTTGTTTAATCAGTAATTAATTTCTGCTGTGAAGAGTTTGCTAACAAATCCTAAATTCGTGTCTGATGGAGAAAAATAAACACACTGGAGCTTTAAATAACTGTTGGAGGAGGTAATTGAGAAGACGTGACCGCCTTGTCCTGAGAACTGGACCTGGGCAATTAGAGGTGCCTCACCCCCTCCCTGTCCTTGGAATGTACATTCCACAGCGGGAGCCACAGCGGGAGCCATTTTCAAGGGCGCAGCCTTGAGACAGTGATATGTCGCTGAGACCATCTGGACAGTATTCGTGACTGAACCCAGGTAAGGCCTCCTCTATATACACTTTTAAGATGCTGGTAGGAGGGGTGTAAAGATCTACTCTTCTTGTGGCCACCTAAGAGGAGCCTTGTAAGGAAGTTCCCTTGCTAATTAAATCTGCCATCTACCAATCCGGAGTGGTCTGCCTTTTTCTTCAGTTTCTCCCTACCCTCCGTGTAAGGGGGCCTGTTTGGGAACTAATAGCTGACCATAAATTCATACTTAAACTATTTCTCTGTGGTTGTGCCGACAGGTGTGCTGTCGAGAGAGGCTTTCGACCCCAATCATCTCCATCGGCGCCTCACAAAGTTCACCCTGAATAAAGAAAGCTAGATTTTAATCTAATACAAGTCTCTGCTGGCTACTTCTTAGCCAGGCTACACAACCACCGAGGCCATTTGGAGCAGAGAGATGATTAGAGGTGACATCTTGGGGGAAAGCAATTGCATCTTATGATGCAGGTATAATAATTGTAAAGTTATGGCCAAACATCAATCATGGCACCTTAGCTTCTGTGGTTCTCTTCACTTTGGTTTCAGAGCTTGGAGTTTTTCGTAAAACACAGATTTCCCAGTGGCTAACTGTGGCTTCAATTGTCTCCCTGTTCTATGTAGTCTGTAGCAGTCTATAAATAATATATATATAATTTTATTATCTTATAAATTATTTTATATCTCTATTCTACATAATGGCATGTATTATACATTTTGTAATACATAACTGTGTATTATAATGCATTAATATTTATTACCAACATATATTACTGATATAAATTAATGTATATATATTTGAAGGTTACTGACAATTAAGTGTAGTACATACAATCATGTGCTTCTCATCCTGATCACGATTTCAAAGGTCTTAAAGGCTCTATCTGATCTAGCCGTTTCCTAGCTCTTAGACCTCTTGCTATGTTTTAGCTTTTCAGCCTTTCTTTCTCTTCTTAGAACAACCAAGCTCATCCCACCTTATGGCCTTTGCTTGTATTCTCTTTG
This sequence comes from Eschrichtius robustus, assembly GCF_028021215.1. NCBI lineage: Eukaryota > Metazoa > Chordata > Mammalia > Artiodactyla > Eschrichtiidae > Eschrichtius > Eschrichtius robustus. The sequence goes on along the minus strand of NC_090829.1, from coordinate 53,873,192 downwards.
GGTGGAACGTTCTGTGTTCAAACAGTCACATTTCTAGTGTGCATAGGTACTACTTGAAAGAACAGAAAATGTATCTAGAAAATTTGAACACAAACTTACCCTGTGATGCAGAAATTCCATATCTAGGTACATACCCAGAGAGAAACACATATGCATCAGACAAAAAGCATGATTTAAAAAAAATGATCAGAGCTATGTTAGCTGTAATAGCAAACAAGAAGAGAACAAACAACTTGAAAAAAATCCAAATGTCAATAGAGAGCAGGATGGATAAATACACTGTGATGAATTCACACACTGGAACATTATACATAGCACTGAATATGCATAAATATGCATCAGCATGGATGAATATCAGAAACAAAATGTAGACCTAAAAAAAGCTAGCTGCAGACAAACAGAAAAAGCTATGATTTAATTTTTGTAACATTTTAAGCATGGAAAACTAGACAATTGTATATATGTGTGTGGTAAAATCATTAGGAAAACTAAGCAAATGACAAACACAAAATTAAAAATGGTGGCAAATTCTGGAGGTGGTGGTAATGGAGAAGTTGAGATCAGCAGGTATATGGAGGCTTCAAATGTTTTATTTCTTAAGCTAGATTTTACACATTTGTGTATTTTAGTTCTATATATGTGGTATAGACATGGAATAAATAATATAAATAATAATATTTTTATGTATTAAATTGGCCATCCGTCCGTCTGTATTCATGTTTTATTTTCTCATACTTATCACTAACTGAAATTACTATATTCATTTATTGATGATCTGTTTATTGTTTGTCTCTCTCCTTTTCCCCACCAGACTGCAGGATAAAACTGGTACCTGGTCTCTCTGGGCTCAAAATAAGAGAGTACCTTGCACTTAGTAAGCACTGAATATACTAATCTGTTGATTTAATGACTCACTAGCAGATACGTATTACAGATATATTAACTACAGAGTATTGTGAGGGAGACATTTTTAGGTATTTATATATCGATCCTGTAGGGGCCTTAGATTTTAGTTGGATATAAATAATAATAAGATATAAATAATATCTTCAGTGAATCACACCATTTTCTCATCAAACTGAGTTTCCTGTTCCTGCACCCATTGCTCTTCCTTGAATAGCTGACCATCGAAACATGTGATTTTATTTTCTTCATGGGAGGCATTTTGAATTTTGACATCTAATGAATCCTAATGTGACAAGATGAAAGATTAGGAAACACTTCAGCAACCCTCCTCTCATCTATTCTATCACTGGATAGGAAAATTACTCGCAAATGTCCTGAAGGATGTAATCCTATTCCTGTTAACTGCCTGAAAAATAATTTGCTTGTGTTAAAGGAATGTCCTTTTCTTGTTAATTTCTTAATGAAAAACAGTGTGAAAACTATTACTCAAATGGCATGGAAAAAGCCAGAAGTACTTAATTACTAAAGGAAGACCAGAAAAATGTTAAGTGAAGTGTAACAACAATTATAAAATGAACCAAGAAGCCATTAAACAACATTTAGCATATGTATTTTAAAATTTTGCTTTTACTCAAATTGTACTCTTTGGCTGTTTAATTATTTCAGAAATAATAAATGATAATACTTTAAGGTAGAGATTAAAAATAAATTCCTAACATCATTCCCAAGGACTGAGTCATTAGCTAATATAATTTTTTTTCCAATCACAGAGTTATAAAAAAAAATCATTCAACTTTTGGCTCTACAATTTATGAAGTAACCTAATCTTCCTCCTCAGCTCTTTCCTCAAAATTTAATCACTGTAAAAAATTGCTGATTAAAATAATAATAATAATCTACAAGATAGAAAACTGAAGGAGATACTACCAACCAAGAACAATCACAGATTTAATGTTGCAGAGAGGAGAAACATGACCTACCATAATGGGATGTAATAGCTCAGCCCCAGGTTTCTGGACTATATTGCTGGAGTCTGAACACTACTTTTGCTGCCCAGGCACTAACCTTCAAAAAGTTACTTTCTCTTTGTCTTGTTTCCTCATCCATAATATGGGGATAATAATAACAGTCCTTGTCTCATAGAGTTTTGAAAGTTGAATGAAATAATACTTATAAAATACTTGGAATATCCCCAGCATATAGTATATGTTTTACCATTGGCTATCTGAAATATAAAACTTTAAATGTCAAGATTAATGTATTTGACTCTTAAGTTCTGTGTGAAAGAAATGATGGGTGTCTTACAAAATATCTCTTAAAGCCTAACAAGACAATGAACATGTCTAAAATAAACTGAGAAAATATATTAGAAATAGTCAAGTTAGCATATAAATTTATCTGGCAAGAAACCATGGATCAACTCTATGTTTAAAGTCTTATAAATGATTTTTGCTTGTCTAAAATACAGGATGTCTTTAAAGTTGGATAAAATAAATAATATATCACAAATCACATGAAAGGTATAGCTAATATTTCTACAGAAGAAAAGTATCTGGTCAACAGAAGGAGGAGACAAGCTACAGACTAAGAGAAATTATTTGCAAAAGGTACAAATGATAAAGGACTGTTATCCAAAACATCAAGAAGAACTCTTAAAACACTACAATAAGAAAAGAAACAACACATTAAAAATAGGCAAAAGTCCTGAACAGCTTCCTCATTAAGGAAGATATATAGATGACAAGTAAGCTTATGAAAAGATTAGGGAATTGCAAATTAAAACAACATTGAGATAGCATTACACACCTATTGGAATGGCCAAAATCTAAAACGCTGACAATAACAAGTGCTGACAGTGACTTAAAGCAATAGGAACTCTGAGTCATTGCTGATGCAAAATGGTACCCACTTTGGAACATAGTTTGACTGTTTCTTATAAAACTAAAATATTCTTATCATACAATTGAATAATTTTGCTTCTTGATATTTACCAAAATAAACTGAAAACTTATGTCCACACAAAAATATGCACACAAATGTTTAGAGCAGCTTTATTCTTAATTGCCAAAACTTGGAGGCAACCAAGGTGTCCTTCAGGAGGTAAATAGATAAGTAAACTCTGGTACGCCCAGACAATGAAATATTATTCAGTGTTAAAAATAAATGAGCTATCAAGCCATGAAACAACATAGAAGAAACTTAAATGCATATTACTAAGTGAAAGAAGCCAATCTGAAGAAGCCTACATACTATATGATTCTAACTATGTGATAGTCTGAAAAAGACAAAATTATGGACACGATAAAAAGATTAGTAGTTGCCAGGGCTTAGGGGGACAGAGCACAGTATTTTTGGGGCAGTGAACCTATTCTGTGTGATACTACAATGGTGGATACATGTCATATATTTGTCCAAACCCATGGAATGTACATCACCAAGAGTGAACCCTAATGTAAGCTATGGACTTTGGGAGATAATGATGTGTCAATGTAGGTTCATCAGTTGTAACAAATGTACCACTCTGGTAGGGGATGTCCATAGTGCGGGAGGTAGTATATATGTGGTAACAGAAGTTAATGGGAACTCTTTGTACTTTCCCTTTAATTTCGTTGTGAGCCTAAAACTGTTCTGAAAAAATAAAGTCTGTTCATTAAAAAAAAAGTATCTGGCTTGTAGATATCGACTAAGCAATAATACAGTAATGTTAGCAGAATATAGAATCTAATTTTTCTGCATAAGAATTTGAAACTAGGTATTGAAATTATGTTTGGCTTATATACGCTTTAGCCATGATTATAAAACAACTAGAAAATTAAGTTCAAATAGACAAACAAAAAAGTTGCAAGTTTACTGCCCGAAATTAATCAACTAGATGATTTAATTTTTTTACCTTAAATACCTAGCCCTCCTTTTTTATATTTTTGTGAACACCCAAAATTGAGGAAATAAAGATTGAAAATTGAAGTGATATACTCATCTTATAAAAACATTTAGAATTATACAGTTATGCAGAACAAGCTAAATATTAAGCCAAGAGTTGTATAAATTAGTAATAGTAGTGAATGTAGAATAAATTATAATTTAAGAATAACGATATCAATAACCTATAATGGAATATAATCTGAAAAAAAATGAATCACTATGCTGTACATTTGCAACTAACACAATTTGTAAACCAACTATACTTCAATTAAAAGAATAATTATATCATTCTGAATTGCAACTTTGAGTTAAGCCTTGAAGAGGTAAAAAATAACCTTATTAACAATAATTTGCATAAATTTTGGCAACCAACATTTCTTTCTAGTAGCTTGAATTAACTTAACAAGAGACCCTATTCATTGGAAACTAAATTTTTATGCCAAATTTCAAGTAATTTCCATATATATATATGGCAGTTATATATGTATATGTATACTTACATATGTATATATGTATACTTACATATATATATATATATATATATATATATATATATATATATATATATAAACAGGCAAATTCTACTGAGACCAAACTTGCTATCTGTTACACTATTTTATTTACCCTAGTGTCAAGTTATTTGTATTTTATATTAAGCATTATGTTAGATTTTAGGGGACCTGAAATTTCCTAGTGTTCGGAATGATGCCTATAGATTAATGGATAGAATGGTTGGAAAACAGTGTCAATTCTCACTTTGAGTCAAATGGATTAACAGTCCAACTGGAATGGTCAATTTCTTCTATGCTAATGGTGTTAACAAGCAGAATGACACTTGACCAAATATTACCAGATAAACGGTTTCCAGAATAGTTTGAGCACCATATGTGTAAATAAAGCCTGTTTTTGTTTCTTTCTAGAAATCAGGAGCTGGAATAGATGTTATTGCCCCGTTCTGCCCAATAAAACCGGAGAAAATGACTTTAGTTTTCAGTATTTAAGTTCCCCCACATGTAAAATAGCTGAAATAATACAGACTATTCTTTTTTTTTTAACCCAAAGAAATGTCAAAATTAATATGCCTGTACTGATTCATTACACATATTTACAGCCTTTTGTTGTACCAGGACACTCAATGACAGATAGTATTTCTGGTGGAACATCATAATAATCCTTCCATGCAAGATTTTTGAAAGTTGTTTCATATCTATGACCTTGTTTGAGATTTTTCAATGTTCCAGCAAGGTTGTCAAAATAGATATTAGTATTCGCATAGAACAGATGAAAAAAAACTGAGGTTCAGAGAGTTGACATTGCTTTCCCACGATCATTCCGCTAGTAAGTTAGGTGGAGTCTACATGAAAACCTAGGTTAGTGACTCCTAAACAAATCCTCTTAGCTGCAAAATGATGTTGTTTACATTCTTAATGTTAGAGTGCAATATTTAAACACTGTTAAGAAACTGCATAATTCATATTTGTTTGTGATTTTTTTGTGTTGTGCTTGTTGGTGTATTTCATTTTCTTTTAGGTCATGTAGAAACATATTCCAGGAGTTATTATTCAAGGCAATAAAATTTACAACCGTGTTTCCCAAACTGTTCAGTGGGACACATGTTCTGTGAGACTGAAGTTAATAAGTATTCCAGAAAGAAAACAGATTCTACAGTCAAATTAGTTTGGGAAATCTAGCATATTTGTACCTTTTGAACAGTCAGTGTACTAAGTCCTGCAGTAAAGCTGCCTGTTTAACTTCGTTACATATCCCACGTGCACCAATGATATAACTTAAATTGATTTTCTTATGGATTGAATTAGAGTATAATTGACTTTAGAACAGTTTGTGAAATACTTCTTTAGAGAAAATGTCATGAAAAATAAATTATTTGTAGTCTTTACTTTTTCTAGTAAAAAATTGACTTGTCACTAGTTATAATGATTAAATTATCATCATTTTAAGCACTTAGAGGGCAGATACTAGATGTTGCTCATCCTCTTCTTTCCTACTAACTAAAAATTGCTGGGCACACAATGGTAAGTTTTTTTTTTTTTTTTTTAATGCACCTTTATTAGAGTATAGTTGCTTTACAATGCTGTGTTAGTTTCTGTTGTACAACAAAGTGAATCAGCTATATTCATACATATATTCCCATATCCCCTCCCTCTTGAGCCTCCCTCCCCCCCCATCCCACCCCTCTAGGTGGTCACAAAGCATTGAGCTGATCTCCCTGTGCTATGCAGCTGCTTCCCACTAGCTGACTATTTTACATAGTATATATATGTCCATGCTACTCTCACTTTGCTCCAGCTTCCCCCTCCCTGTGTCCTCAAGTCCATTCTCTATGTCTGTCTTTATTCCTGCCCTGCCACTAGGTTCATCAGTACCATTTTTTTTTTTTTTTAGATTCCATATATGAATACAATGATCAGACATTTATGGAGTTACTATGAGGAATATGCTACTGCATTAAAAGTTAAAAATAAATTATAACCAATTTGTAATAATTTTCCTTGAATTGAATAAATAAGTGACAAGGAAAAAAGATGAGAATTCTAACCTTGAGATCTTTCTCCTCTTTTCAGATGAGAATACAAATGCATCCTACTCTGCAAGAGACCAAAAGAAGAGGCAGAAATCACACTTCTCCTGCAAAATCCCCACTTGAACAGGGGAAAATTGGTTCCACTATTGACAAGATAAACTAGAATTATACACAATCACACACATTTTTTAAGTAAGATAAATGCAATATAGCACCGTGGGGAGGGGCAGTGCATTGACTGAACACTTACTTTCATGAAAGAAAGTGTGTGTATCTTCAAACATTGAGTATAACACTTTAACCTCTCTAGCAGAATGTTATGGCTAAACTCAAACTCCCATGAAGGCAGAGACTGTATTTCCTTCATCACACAGTACGTGGAACTTGGCTGACATATGGTAGACACTTGTTGTATGAATGGATGAATGAATGAGTGTACCATCAATCCTTCCCTTTTCAGTATCATTTGATTAGTTTTCTCACTGGGCCAGAGAGTTAAGGGTATCTTCAGTTGAAAACTCCTACTATTTTCTTCTCAGAGTTTTTTTTCACTAAATAGTTTTTCAGGAAAACACTCTCTAACCAAGAGATGAAAAGCAGTGACATAATACACAGTAATGTGCATCTGGTTAAATTGTCAGGCATGGAGTTGCACAGCAAGATAATTGCAGGGTTAGATCACTGCAAGCTATGCTAGTAAGTCTGGGCCAGGGCCAAAATGGCCTTTAGGTCCTATTACAATTCTGAGTGATGGCTCCTCTTTCGTCATATCTGACTCTAGAGGTATTTAAGGAACCTAGGGGGTTTTGCCTTACACAGGAATCCAACTCCCTGTCCCAAAGTCTCATGCAAAGCTGACCTGCCTAGAGCAGACATATTTTCAAATGGAAGAGAGCTAGTTTATTCATGGTAAACTGAGTTGTTTCACTTGAACCTAGTGAAAAATGTCAAGAAAACAGTATTTCTCCCTTGCTTCTAGTAGAATCCCTTCCCCCAACTTCTTTTAATAATCAGGTGGTCTGTACTAGGTATGCTTTTCCTAAAAAAAAATTATAGTTAGATAATTTTCACTGTCAGAAAAATGTTGCTCTGTCTACCCCGTAAGTATAAAGTTTTCCCTATATTTTACCTGCTTCTGTAGCCTGGGAATTCAGTGACCTAAGTCCAAATTTGATAATAGTGAGACACATATGTTTAGCATTAGGGTTCATGAAAACAGTCTTGAGTATTCATTTGACTTGGTTCCTTCCTATAGCATCTGAAAAGTGGAGGTAACAAATGCCAATAATATAAGTATTGCGATGTGGTTTTTATTTTCCTGTTCTGAATATTAATGTGAACCCACCAATACATCAGACACATATTTTCACAGTTTACAGACATCTGCCACATCCTGTGAGTTGCAAAGTGTTCAGTAATCGAGGACTGTTTCAATCTTATGATTTTGGAATTATTTGCAGATTAAGCAAAGATCAAAGCCCCCTATGTATGTGCATAGCTTTAAACACATTAGAACAGAAACTAAGCCATGTTTGTTGAGAAAAAAAAAGGAAGGTAGAATTTTTAAATTTAAAAACAACAGTCTGCAAATAATAGTCATTTTTCACTTTATTGAATTTTAATTTCCAATGATACACTAATAGTAATTTCTATTTCTTTACTTCACCAGATTTGATCTAGGTCTGAATCTTAAAAATGGCTTTTCCAGAAGCTACTAGTTTAAAATAAGAATTACTTAGTCAAGATAGTTCTGTAAATTTTATGCTACATACTTAGTAATAGATAAACTTCAATTTTTATTTTAAATTAAGCTAAAGCATCAAATGATCTCAGTGATCATTTCAGCACTGGACCCTGTAGCCCCTAGTATTTAACAGGCCATATTTTGAACCCTATAGGTATGTACATTTTGTACTGTGAAAGATCTGGAGATGACAGAATATACTTTTAAATGTCAAAACTGTTAGAACTTTAAACCCATTTACCTAGAACTAGAGTAAACAGTAAAGCTTGCTATTTCAAAAATATATTTGGATTATTAATAGGAATCATTAAAACCTTCAGAGGGTTAGAAAAATATTTGCTTTCAACTATGTATTTTATAGGAAACTATCCCCCTCTCCAAGCATATTTAACACTGTTAACCTTCAAACACATGTTACACATTCCCATCTTCTGCTTGTCATTAGGATATAACAGAAAACAAACCTACTGTATGCTCTAGCTAACTACTCACGATTTTATTTGTAAAAAAATACAAATAAAAGTTGTACCCTATCCACTTACTCAGTATTTTTAGACATTTACCTAACACATGATTTAAAATAAGAGCTCTGGGCTTCCCTGGTGGTGCAGTGGTTGAGAATCTGCCTGCCAATGCAGGGGACACAGGTTCGAGCCCTGGTCTGGGAAGATCCCACATGCCGTGGAGCAACTGGGCCCGTGCGCCACAACTACTGAGCCTGCGCGTCTGGAGCCTGTGCTCCGCAACAAGAGAGGCCGCGATAGTGAGAGGCCCACACACCGCGATGAAGAGTGGCCCCCGCTTGCCACAACTAGAGAAAGCCCTTGTATAGAAACGAAGACCCAACACAGCCAAAAATAAATAAATAAATAAACTTATTTTTTAAAAAAAGAAAAAAAAAAACAGTATCAACGGAGCATACCTGCAAATTTTAAAAAAATAAGAGTTCTGAGTAATATAATCTCCATGAAATTGCCTCAAAAGTGGTTAACTTAGGAAACCAAATGTCTGATTAAGATGCATTAGAAATCTTAAGAAACAATAATGTTACAAGTGGGATGATCAGAATGATAGCTATTATAATAAAGACATTAGGGAAATGGTTTGAATAATCTCAGAACTTTGGCAGAACATTAAATTGCCTTTTTCTACATCAGAAGTAGCTACAATTGTTTCTGAAAGGAAAGAATAAATAGCAGGTTCTTGCAGGGAGAGCGCCAGCCCTTCCAGGAAGACAAGAGGGCACAGCCCTGGATCTCTCTTGCATACCCTTTGGAGAATTTGCTTGATATCTGGGAGGACAGGATTAGACCCTGGCCTCTGCTTGCACCTGGGCACCCAGCTGTACCGCCACTGGTCAGGTAGCATTTCACTGTGTATGATAAATTGATCCAGTCTTCATTCCCGTGGTAGCATAAGAGAGTTTCTTCAAAATTGCTGGGGCCCACACTACCCAGCTTCAAGTCATTTACTCAGAAGCTGCAGACTCCTTTGGGCTGTCCAGAAATATGAGGATAAATCAGGTTTCTCTTAGTACTTCACATACCTCAGTCTCTTTATGTAGTGTCATATTGGGTACCCACCATGGGGTCGGTTACTTAGCCTCTTAGTACACAGTCAGGAAGGGGACAGGACACCTCATTCAGGTTCACAAAGAAATATAGCTTTTTTATTCCAAAGCCTTAAATGCTGATATAATTTAAATTATAAAGTTTCCCAAAACGATTTACTTAATTTTTTTGGCTAAGTAAATGGCTTCATGTACATGAAAGTACTGAGTTGATAACCAAACAAGATGCGCCATGTTGCTTTCCCATTTCTCTCTTTTTCTCTCGTAGACTGTGTAAAAAGTGTTCATTTTTACCTCACCAATTCCTCATAATCTATTCATTCCTTAATGTTTTGCAAACTGGCTTTCCCATTCATCACTTTCTAAAATGGTCCTTTTGATTCTCTCCTTAGTCTGTTGACTACTTTTCAGGTTACTCTCCTATTTCTGTTCTTGAATCACAGCCATTCCTTCTTGGTCTTAGAGCTACAATAAAACAATTTGCCCTCTTCCTTCACCTTCAAGATCAAAACAGAGGATGAGGAATGCCTTGCCTAAGAAATTATTAACAGTTTAAGACCTTATTGGTTGTAGCTGCAAAGTATTTTCTGGGTATTGGAATAACCAAAAGAGTTACCCAGGTCTATTTCCAATTCTTAAAAATGTGCAAATAAAAAATGTGTGTGGGTGTGTATGTGGGGGGTGTGTATGGGCTTTTGGTGTGAGGTTGTGTGTGCTAATAGTATTGGGGGGGGTGCATTGTATGGGGCGGATGGTAGGGGAAAGATTTTAAAAATCACTATTTTTTGTGATAAGAAATATTCATTCCATTGTGAGAAAGATGGCCTTGCTAATTAAGAAGGCAGGTAGGAAAAAGTTTTCTCTCATAAGATTGACAATCTGCTTCCAAAAAGTTATTGTTTATCTTTGGGAAGTGTGTGAATTTGCTCCTACAGTCAGAGGAGTAATTAAGGTCTTCGCTAGAGGGAAGACCTTCAAGGGGACCGGGCTGGGAGGTCTTGTCCACCATAGACTATTTCGCCTGACTGGGAGTGCCAAAGCCTCTTCTCCCATCCTCTATCTCGTTGGTACCCAACCTTCCACCCACCTCCTAACAAAAGTCAAAACTGTGCTCGATTCAAAGGGCAAAATCCCTCCAAGAACTAACTGGCAGGTCACCCAGGGATTAATTCACACTGAATTTTTTAGACGTGAGACTTGTACTGTTGGGAGAAAGAGAGATGGATCCTGAAGGAGAGATTAAATAGATGGAACTGCCTAAAAAGTAGTTGGAAATTTAGATGGCAAAGGATAGAAAGACATTTTTCCAGTGAGGCTCAACCAAAAGATAAGGAGACAGGATAGGCTCTGGAATCTTTTATGATCTGTGAAGGTTTTAATTCCTTGGCTGCTTTTTCTTTGGTTTTACATTTCTCCCCTTCCAACATACAATTAACATTATTGACCACATGACCTCTCAAAATTCCAATAAATCATAAGATCCTTATTTTCATATAAAAATCAAGAAGTGGGGCTGAGCTGACATGGATGGAACGAGAATTGAATGGATTCACTGGCAGAAGCTGAGTAGAGTCTGAGGTGACCATGAGACTTTGTGGTACCCAGGAATTCACAGCAAGTTTGGGGAGGGCGCTGGACTTTCCACAAATCACGGACTAGAGCTTGAGCCTAGCTTATCTGTGGCCAAAGGACAGAGTGACCCTAGCAGATTCTTGGATTCCATGCTTGGTGAACATTCCCTATGGTCCTCTCATCTACTCCCTTGGCACAGAGCACTGAGTCTTATACCTGGAACATAACAATCATTTGCCAGATTGAATTTCCTTATTGAGATCACTTAAAATAATCTATTACTGGATAAAGAACAGAATCATTTTCCTGACACCTGAGGCAGTGACAGAGCCTACCCTGAACACTGTTAAGCCCACAGTGACTAGCAGAGTGCCCTGAACTCTGGGAAGTGCTTAGTAAATGTTTATTGATGATAAATCCAAAAGGTTCCAGAAGCTTTACGGGAGGTTACAAACAGACTGAAAAAAAAAAAAAAAAATCCATAAATCCCTCAAGACAGGGTCAGTCTTACAATCCTATTTTCTCTGAAGCAGTTTTAAAAGAAAAGTTTTCTTTAAAAGAAAAAGAAATTTTCCTTTCCATGAAAGGAAAATTTTAAATATCCTATGTTTATGATACAGGTTTGCAAATACAATCAGAATGCCAAGTATTACTATAAAGGGCTTGATTTTTTTGGTTTAACCTTCCCTTTTCCCCCTTTCGGTTATGAAGAATTTCAACAACAGGAAGTTGAAAGAGTAATAAAATGAGTGCTCATATGCCCACCGTCTAAAATCAACAATTAATATTTTACCATGTTTGCTTGCCCTCTCTCTTGCTCTCTTACTTTCTTTCTCATTCTGGGAGGGATTATTTGAAAGTAAATTTCATACATAAGTCTTTCTCTCAAATAATTCAGTTTTCATCTTCTAAGAATAAGCATATTTTCTTATGTAGCTATAATATCACTATCACACTTAAAACTACAATTCTGTAATACCATTCAATATCCAATTCATATTCAAATATTCCCAATTGTCATTAAAATGTCTTTTATAGCTATTTTTTTAAACCAATATCCAATAAAGCTTCCCATATTGCATTTGTCTAGAGCAGTCCCCCACCAGTTTTTTCTCCCATTACACTGACTTTTAGAAGAAACCAGGCCAACTGCCTTGTAGAAGGGCTTACAATCTGGATTTCTGTGTTTCCTCCTGGTTTTAGTTAACCTGTTCCTCTGTCCTCTGCACTTCCTGTGAACTGGAAGTTATGTCTAAAGGTTTGGTTAGATTTAAGTTAAACAGTCTTGGCAAGAATACCCTATAAGCAATACTTTGTACTTCATATTACTTCAAATCAGAAGGCACATAATGTCAGCTTATCTCACTATTAATGAAGTTAAATTTGATCTCTTGGTTAAGGTGGTTCCCACCAGATTTCTCCATAGTAAAATGAAGTTTTCCCATTTGCAATTAACAAGTAATCTATAGAGCAATACGTTGAAACCTTGCAATTATTCTGTTACCACCACTCCCACCCCAAACTTTCACATAATGGCTTTAGCATCTGTTGGTGATCTATCAATTGTTTCACTGGGGATTACTCAGCACTTTTTATTACTACTATAGACACAAGTGATATCCTAGAGGAAGTGTAAAGAGGAAACCAAACCATTAATAAAAATGTTTTTGTCTTGAACTCGTTTGGAAGCCTCCAGATCAGCATAGGATAGATAAACAGCGAGGTCCTACTATACAGAACAGGGAACTATATCCAATCTCCTGGGATAAACCATAATGGAAAAGAATATTAAAAAAAGAATGTGTATATGTGTATAACTGAGTCACTTAGCTGTACAGCAGAGATTGGCACAGCATTGTAAATCAACTATACGTCAATAAAACACACACACACACACAAACAGATAGCAGATGGGATATGTCAACCACATAGTGGACCATATTTGCTTCTGTGGAACAGATATTTGAAAAATAGTTCAAAGATTTAGGGAAGTTTGAAGAGGATAATCTTTACAGTTTGTCATTATGACCACTTTGGTGGTCTTCATCCAATTGTTGGTTACTTATTCTATGAGAATCTGGAACAGTTTGATAGCAAGCATATTAGAATCACCTCCCATGAAAGAATAAACGTAGGAGGGGAAAAATCACATAAACAGCAAATACCTTTGAAGTATGAATAATAAGATCCTAAAAGTAATTTAAACTAGAAAGACAAAAGGATATCTTCAAGAATGGAAAGAATTCCTTGATTTCTCTAGTTCAGACCGTTTTAACACTACCAAAATCAAGGATTGAATGAGTACAAACCGATGGGAGTCTTTGACATGTGAAGAAGCACAGCCCAACTGCAAACCTGAGTTTGTGAGTTAGAGTTACCCAACTGGTTTAGTCAGCCTGTGATTTTGCAAACTTACCTTCTGGTTTTATGATTTAAGATAGAAATATGAGGTTTTCCTTTATTGTTTTTTCTGAATATAAAAATTGGATATGCCATTAACAGAAATTATAAAAAGAAAAACAAGGATCACTCCTAATTATGCCTTCCAGACATAATCTTTTCTAATATTTTGGTATATATCATTCAAGATGTTTTTCTATACATATATTTTTTAACAAAAAATACAATTAAAGACTATTACACTGTTTTTGAAATTTGGTTTTTCAGCTAATGTGTTTTATGGACATCTTTCTGTGTCATCTTTGTGTGCTATCATTGTAATGATGGAAATTATTACATTGTATAGATGTACTATAATTCATTAAATAATAATCTGTTGAAAGACACAGGGCACTACCAGTTTTCACTGTTGTGAACTGTATAACAGTGATTATTCCTATATTTCAATTTTTGTGCATTGTCCTATGATTTCTTCATACAAAATTCCCAGATGTAGAATTGCTAAGTCAAAAGATACATTTAAAATAAGTACTTGCAATACATGTTTAATCTACTTATTGCTACATGTTTAGCTAATTTTGTTTTGTCTAAATCTGACTGTTTAATTTTGCATAATCTAGTTTTTAGAACACTTTCTCTCTCTCTCTCTCTCTCTCTCTCTCTATATATATATATATAATTCTACAAACTTACCAGAAAGCTGGCTATGACATCACTTTCCATAGTCTGTTTGTTTTGTAAATATCTCTTCTAGTAATCAGAGGTACAAGAAGTTCTACAGATCCCCAGGCTACAGGATGGTATATTACAATGAAAGCAAGTCTTATACCAAATTCTTTTACAAATGTCGACTGGCAAGTAGACATAAATGTCATACATAATTTTCTTGTAAATTCAAGGGAGCCCACACTCTCTGTCCTGAGAAACTCTGGAAAAGACTATGAATGGAAATTCTTTTCTTTTACATCATAGGCAGATGCAACAAAGGCAGGGCCAGTTAATCTTTGTGATGGGTCAGGCAACAAAGTACTTCATGGAATGGGCACAAATGGATGTCCAGACCTAGGACACATTTCGGAAGGTATTGACCTGTTGAGCTTTTTATATCCTACTGCCTTGTTTAGGAAAGGACAGTGATGTCCTTACCACCTTTCTAGGCAACAACACATTTTAAACACCTGTCATTTTACCATATAGATTTCTGACATCCCTCTTACTAATTGGCAAACTCTCATGTAGTTTCATTAATAATATTTGTAGTGTTTTCATAGCTACATTGGAATGTAGATTCCTATTTAGGGCCCTTTAAATGCTAGGGAATAGATTATAGCTTATTTAAACACATACACACATATTATATGGCTTATACCAGAGTTTTTTAAAAGTAAATTATCTTTGGATAATATAACAGATGCTGTTATTTATTCTTATTGCTATTAATATTATCATTATTATTCCCATTTTCCAGATGAGAGAACTGAATCTCAGAAAATTTTGAAAATTTGCTCCAAATCATACAACTAATATGGAAAAAAAACTTTATGGCTATAAATTAGAACTCAGCTCTGGGCTTTTATCATCCACAATAAAGAGGTAAACACGGTGGGTTATGTAGCTTTCTCATAGTTAACCAAGAGCCCAGAGGACTAACACAAATGTGTGAAGACATTTATATAAATCATTGTGGATAATGTAATTGACAACACACTTGTTATTAATAGTTTGAACAATGCAAAGATGTTCCAATGTATTATTACTTCCTACTTTGCCTTGGAGAAAGGCAAGGGTATCATGACACCTACATCAGGAGGTAAAGTGCATGATGGTGCTTAAAAGCTTCCTAGTGACCTGGCTTCATATAGAGGTGAAGCTTAACAATGGATGATTAATATGTCCAATATACTATTTTCTTCTCTTTCTATGAAGGGGTATGATGGATAAGAACATGAAGATCTTTCACAATACATGCCTACATACAATACATGCCTAACTTCTTCATGACAATTTTTTAAAAAATATTATCTCAGTGAGCATTTGGCAGGAACTGAATGCCAGACACTACAAAAACACCATTTCTAGCAAGTACTTTTAGAATAGGTACTCTCTGCTATTGACTGAAGGATGTTCTTCATGCTCTTAACTTTTAGTATAAAAATCAAATTTCTAAACCCATTTTTTATCATCTTTTCCCATTTTTTCCCCCTTATACCCTACTTTTCTGCCTTCATGAATGACTGCAACTCTGTTGATGCACTGCCCTGTCCCTTTGCCTTTATCCTTGTTGCCTTCTCCACCTGGCTCACCCTTTCCATGCTCTCTCCCAGTCACCATCTCCCAAATTTTTCTTTTGTCTTTGTGTCTCCTGCATACCACGCCTGACATATCATAGGTCCTCAAGATTGTGCATGAATGCATATATTCATTTTAACTTATTACATTCTATCTGGTCCATTTAGATTCCCCAAGATTTAGAGCTGCCAGGCAAGGAACAGATTTTGATTTGGAAACTGGAAAAAGATTTGGGGGCATGCGGGTGGGCCTGCCACACAGTGATTTGACCTCAGGGTAGTATTATCTGCCCTCTGCCCTGGTGTTCTGTCTCTTACCTGGTATGTGCTGCAGCTGCTTTCTTTAGGCTAGGGCTAGACAGGCTCCTACAGATGCTGATGGTTACGAGAGAAGTGTGGATTCAGTGACCAACAAAGTATGATCAGTGAAATCTATAGACACTGTTTACTTGAAAATTACACATGAACTTTGAGTGGCAAATGTGTTGGAGCAGACAGTAAAAAATTATACTTATGATGTATTTAACTTATATTTATGTATCTTATTTTATAAAGCCACTTTACCTTTGCATGCTTTTAAAAAATTATTATTAACCACAAATATTCCTTCACATACTTAGTGATATAGCCTGACAGAGTTCCTAGTCATTGGCTGGGGTACCTCATCCATCCAGCAGCACAGTGGACGTCTGGCCAGCACAAGTTTAAAAAATGTTGAAGTCTTTGAGGAACCTAAAAAACCCATTTTAACCCAAGTGTCATATGCACCTTGACTGCTAAATTCACCTTTGTGAACTTAGGAAAGTTCTCAGCTTTTCCTAAGAATTTATGCTGGTTGTGGTCTTTGGGTATTTTTACCCCCACTTTTTATTAGATATAATGGAATGAATGAATGCATACGTGTGTATGTGTTTTTGTGTGTATGTATGTGTGTTTTATGTACCTGGCAGGGGAGCAGGAGTCACAGGTGGTATGTTGAAGCACATTTATTCATCCATTCCAAACCAGCTGTCTGGGATCCTTACCTCTTTAAATTTTGAAACAAAACATTGATTGTTTGGGCTTCACCGTTTCTAAGTCTAAGGTACAGGATAGAAAATTTTCTGGGCAGACCAAGACTTCTGAAACCAAATGAGGGCTTAATAAGAGAGGGAAGTCATCCACTTTTATATGATACTTATCTGCTTGTATTAAGTCTTTCATCTCCAGATTTGACAACAGGCTTAACCACACGTGTTTGGACATGTCTGCATTGAGGATTGTTCCCTATAATGTCTAGGTAATAGCCTCAAACAGATGCAGTTGTTCTTTTGCTCTTCACAGGACAAGGACACACTCTGAAAATAAATTTGTCTCTCATTTCCTTTGTTTCTTGTTTCTATTTTGATTTCCTAAGCCTGCTGTATTTGGCAGGCAGACACATTTTCCAGATGAGGCAGTGAGGAAGGCAAGAATCAGGACATGTTTTATGATGTTCTTTTCAGGTTGCTTTACGCAGCACCATATATCTAAAGAACCCAGCCTTCCTGAATGTCCAGGCATGTGGCTCCTTTATGAAGCCACTGAAATAGCTTGCCCCAAAATGGACAAGTTACAAGCTACCAACTGAGTAGGTAAAAGCACTGCACTCGGGGTTCTCTAAGGTCAGTCAGTTTGACTAAATGTACAAAGACAAGAACTACACTGACTTTGGGGCTGCTTTTAAAATGGGTCAATAAATAATCACCATTCAATCAGAACAGCAGTGAAGAGACTAGATGTATTCAAAGGCAGTTAAATGGAGGTGAGAGTAACTTTCTTTCCATTTAACTGAGCTGTTGTAAGGATCAAGTGAGAATCCAAATGAAAATGTTTCAGAAAATGTTAAGTGTAATTCCTATCTATCCAACACATTCTCTTTCTAAGTATTTAACTAGTTTTCATGATTCCAGCCAGAGAGAAGCTAGAAATATTACCCGAATTATTACCCTTTACAAAATTGTTAGAAGAGAATTCCCTCTTAAAAATCAAATATAGGATGGGTCGCAGACTGCTGGCTCTCAGGTCAAGCTTGGTCGGTAGCTGTATTTGGTCAGAGCAGACTTTTCATTTCAATGGACTAGTCATCAAAATTAAAAATTCAGAATGTTTCCAAAAAAAATTTTGAACTTCTCTTCTTTATTGAGAAAGTGGGAGATTTGGGAGCCTGATTTCTCATTTAGCATTCATTCATTCTTTCAGTCACTCATTCAACAAATATTTATTGAGGTTCTACTATGAGCCAGGCACATTTCTAGGCATTAAGAAAATGACAGAACAAAGTAGGACAAAAATCAGCTAAAAGTAGCAGGAGCTGCTACTACATACAAGCATATGCTCTTTAGTTTTATCAGAGCCATACCACCCCTACTTTACATTCTGACCATCAAGCCCACTATATTCATTTTTTTTAACTGTCTGGTCCCCGTAAACATTTGTGTTGGAGATGCCTGAAGTACACCTGCAGTTTGCACATATTCATTCAAGTTCTAGAAAGAGACATTTAATGGACCCAAATTATTCATTCCCTCATAGTACATGAGGGATTAAGTTAGGAAGAAAATTGCTGTCTGTTATTAAATTCAACTCGAGCCTCTATTGAGTCTCTGCTACATATACATTCCTGGAGAGGGTAGTCTGGGAATTGAACCCTGGAAGGAGGGTAATTTCCACAATAGGATGCACGGGAGGCATAGGCCATTTCAGGGGAAGGTAGTAGAACTGGCACATTTGAAAATGTTGAAGAGACCAGTTTGGCAGGAGCATGGGATGAGGGAGGGAACAGCACTATTTCATGGCCCTACACATGATCCAAAAGGTACTATTGTCACTCTGTCCAAAAAAGTAGCAATCACAGGTAAACAAATCCTCCAGAAAATAACAGGATAACAAAGAATCAAGTGGTTTTAAAATATTACGTTCTTATAATACCTATATAACAGAAAATGAGCACACACTTGGATCATGTGGTTGTTACCATACCTGTAAAGCTTTGAAAGGGAGAAAAACAGACAACTGAGGAGTTTTTAAACATCTACATTTGGTCCCAAATAAATTCCCTCCTACTTGGGCATGATTGAACCATTCAGATAAGAGTTCTCACACAGCATTCCAATATATTAAGTTTGATGAGTCATGACAGTAAAAGTACTTATTAAGTCTTGGCTTCAGTCTAAGAAACATTTTTAGCTTGTTCATGTGTCAAAAATAACCTCTGAAATCATATTATTTCCATGACATTTTTGGAAAGGCTGATAAGATATACCCTATTGTGTATGCCTATAAACTGTATTACAAACAGAAGTGAGTGTGGTAGTTAGGAAGTTAGAATGCCATGCTAGCACCTGACATTTTGTAGTTCAGAAAAGTGAACTTTTGATGTCTTTAGGGGCCAAGAAATCTCTTCTTCATCGACATGCAATTTGTTTATCTTATTTTAGTAAGTACTGTGTAAATACCATGCACCTAGGGCTAGATTAGGTACAATGGAAATGGTAGCTTGGAGAAATCAAAGAACTTGTTGTCAATGAGTTCGTGATTTTCAGGGGTCTAGTTTTCCAATGTGGCATTTGCACAAGTTTAAGGAAAGGCAGAGTATCTCATTTTCTATTCTCTTCTCAGTCCCAGGGTAAGGCAAGTTTTCATTATTGGGAGTGGATTGACTCCTAAACTATATTAGCAATTATGATGGGTACAATTAACTGATAAAGAATTTATTATCACTTACAGTACCCTACGAATTAAATTTGATATTTATTTAACCTTACTCTGTACAGCACACTGGGCTGAAAGGGATACAAAGAAATATTGAAAGTCGCATTCAACACTTGGCTCATCTGTACCTGTCACTCCGCTAGACACTTCATGGACATTATAATTTTTTTTTTTTAAACATCTTTATTGAAGTATAATTGCCTTACAATGGTGTGTTAGCTTCTGCTTTATAACAAAGTGAATCAGTTATACACATACAATATGTTCCCATATCTCTTCCCTCTTGCATCTCCCTCCCTCCCACCCTCCCCATTCCACCCCTCTAGGTGGTCACAAAGCACCGAGCTGATCTCCCTGTGCTATGGGGCTGCTTCCCACTAGCTAGCTATTTTACATTTGGTAGTGTATATATGTCCATGACACTCTCTTACCCTGTCACATCTCACCCCACCCCCTCCCCATATCCTCAAGTCCATTCTCTAGTAGGTCTGTGTCTTTATTCCCGTCTTGCCACTAGGTTCTTCATGGCTTTTTTTTTTTTTTTTCCTTAGATTCCGTATATATGTGTTAGCATACTGTATTTGTTTTTCTCTTTCTGACTTACTTTACTCTGTATGACAGACTCTAACTCCATCCACCTCATTACAAATACCTCCATTTCATTTCTTTTTATGGCTGAGTAATATTCCATTGTATATATGTGCCACATCTTCTTTATCCATTCATCTGTCGATGGACATTTAGGTGGCTTCCATGTCCTGGCTATTGTAAATAGAGCTGCAATGAACATTGTGGTACATGACTCTTTTTGAACTATGGTTTTCTCAGGGTATATGCCCAGTAGTGGGATTGCTGGGTCGTATGGTAGTTCTATTTGTAGTTTTTTAAGGAACCTCCATACTGTTCTCCATAGTGGCTGTATCAATTTACATTCCCACCAACAGTGCAAGAGTGTTCCCTTTCCTCCACACCCTCTCCAGCATTTATTGTTTCTAGATTTTTTGATGATGGCCATTCTGATCGGTGTGAGATGATATCTCATTGTAGTTTTGATTTGCATTTCTCTAATGATTAATGATGTTGAGCATTCTTTCATGTGTCTGTTGGCAATCTGTATATCTTCTTTGGAGAAATGTCTATTTAGGTCTTCTGCCCATTTTTGGATTGGGTTGTTCGTTTTTTTGTTATTTAGCTGCATGAGCTGCTTGTAAATCTTGGAGATTAATCCTTTGTCAGTTGCTTCATTTGCAAATATTTTCTCCCATTCTGAGGGTTGTCTTTTGGTCTTGTTTATGGTTTCCTTTGCTGTGCAAAAGCTTTTAAGTTTCATTAGGTCCCATTTGTTTATTTGTGTTCTTATTTCCATTTCTCTGGGAGCTGGGTCAAAAAGGATCTTGCTGTGATGTATGTCATAGAGTGTTCTGCCTATGTTTTCCTCTAAGAGTTTGATAGTGTCTGGCCTTACATTTAGGTCTTTAATCCATTTTGAGTTTATTTTTGTGCATGGTGTCAGGGAGTGTTCTAATTTCATACTTTTACATGTATCTGTCCAATTTTCCCAGCACCACTTATTGAAGAGGCTGTCTTTTCTCCACTGTATATCCTTGCCTCCTTTATCAAAGATAAGGTGACCATATGTGTGTGGGTTTATCTCTGGGCTTTCTATCCTGTTCCATTGATCTATATTTCTGTTTTTGTGCCAGTACCAAACTGTCTTGATTACTGAAGCTTTGTAATATAGTCTGAAGTCAGGGAGCCTGATTCCCCCAGCTCCATTTTTCGTTCTCAAGATTGCTTTGGCTATTCGGGGTCTTTTGTGTTTCCAAACAAATTGTGAAATTTTTTGTTCTAGTTCTGTGAAAAATGCCAGTGGTAGTTTGATAGGGATTGCATTGAATCTGTAGATTGCTTTGGGTAGTAGAGTCATTTTCACAATGTTGATTCTTCCAATCCAGGAACATGGTATATCTCTCCATCTATTTGTATCATCTTTAATTTCTTTCATCAGTGTCTTATAATTTTCTGCATACAGGTCTTTTGTCTCCTTAGGTAGGTTTATTCCTAGATATTTTATTCTTTTTGTTGCAGTGGTAAACAGGAGTGTTTTCTTAATTTCACTTTCAGATTTCTCGTCATTAGCGTATAGAAATGCAAGAGATTTCTGTGCATTAATTTTGTATCCTGCTACTTTACCAAATTCATTGATTAGCTCTAGTAGTTTTCTGGTAGCATCTTTAGGATTCTCTATGTATAGTATCATATCATCTGCAAATAGTGACAGCTTTACTTCCTCTTTTCCGATTTGGATTCCTTTTATTTCTTTGTCTTCTCTGATTGCTGTGGCTAGCACTTCCAAAACTATGTTGAATAATAGTGGTGAGAGTGGGCAACCTTGTCTTGTTCCTGATCTTAGTGGAAATGGTTTCAGTTTTTCACCATTGAGGACAATGTTGGCTGTGGGTTTGTCATATATGGCCTTTATTATGTTGAGGAAAGTTCCCTCTATGCCTACTTTCTGCAGGGCTTTTATCATAAATGGGTCTTGAATTTTGTCGAAAGCTTTCTCTGCATCTATTGTGATGATCATGAGGTTTTTCTCCTTCAATTTGTTAATATGGTGTATCACATTGATTGATTTGCGTATATTGAAGAATCCTTGCATTCCTGGGATAAACCCCACTTGATCATGGTGTATGATCCTTTTAATGCGCTGTTGGATTCTGTTTGCTAGTATTTTGTTGAGGATTTTTGCATCTATGTTCATCAGTGATATTGGCCTGTAGTTTTCTTTCTTTGTGACATCTTTGTCTGGTTTTGGTATCAGGGTGATGGTGGCCTCGTAGAATGAGTTAGGGAGTGTTCCTCCCTCTGCAATATTTTGGAAGAGTTTGAGAAGGATAGGTGTTAGCTCTTCTCTAAATGTTTGATAGAATTCACCTGTGAAGCCATCTGGTCCTGGGCTTTTGTTTGTTGGAAGGTTTTTAATCACAGTTTCAATTTCAGTGCTTGTGATTGGTCTGTTCATATTTTCTATTTCTTCCTGGTTCAGTCTCGGCAGTTTGTGCATTTCTAAGAATCTGTCCATTTCTTCCAGGTTGTCCATTTTATTGGCATAGAGTTGCTTGTAGTAATCTCTCATGATCTTTTGTGTTTCTGCAGTGTCAGTGGTTACTTCTCCTTTTTCATTTCTAATTCTATTGATTTGAGTCTTCTCCCTTTTTCTCTTGATGAGTCTGGCTAATGGCTTATCAATTTTGTTTATCTTCTCAAAGAACCAGCTTTTAGTTTCATTGATTTTTGCTATTGTTTCCTTCATTTCTTTTTCATTTATTTCTGACCTGATCTTTATAATTTCTTTCCTTCTGCTGGCTTTGGGTTTTTTTTGTTCTTCTTTCTCTAATTGCTTTAGGTGCAAGGTTAGGTTGTTTATTTGAGATGTTTCCTGTTTGTTGAGGTAGGCTTGTATTGCTATAAACTTCCCTCTTAGCACTGCTTTTGCTGCGTCCCATAGGTTTTGGGTCGTCGTGTCTCCATTGTCATTTGTTTCTAGGTATTTTTTGATTTCCCCTTTGATTTCTTCAGTGATCACTTCGTTATTAAGCAGTGTATTGTGTAGCCTCCATGTGTTTGTATTTTTTACAGGTCTTTTCCTGTAATTGATATCTAGTCTCATAGCGTTGTGGTCGGAAAAGATACTTGATACAATTTCAATTTTCTTAAATTTACCAAGGCTTGATTTGTGACCCAAGATATGATCTATCCTGGAGAATGTTCCATGAGCACTTGAGAAAAATGTGTATTCTGTTGTTTTTTGGTGGAATGTCCTAGAAATATCAATTAAGTCCATCTTGTTTAATGTATCATTGAAAGCTTGTGTTTCCTTATTTATTTTCATTTTGGATGATCTGTCCATTGGTGAAAGTGGGGTGTTAAAGTCCCCTACTATGATTGTGTTGCTGTCGATTTCCCCTTTTATGGCTGTTAGTATTTGCCTTATGTATTGAGGTGCTCCTATGTTGGGTGCATAAATATTTACAATTGTTATAGCTTCGTCTTGGATCGATCCCTTGATCATTATATAGTGTCCTTCTTTGTCTCTTGTAATAGTCTTTATTTTAAAGTCTATTTTGTCTGATATGAGAATTGCTACTCCAGCTTTCTTTTGATTTCCATTTGCATGGAATATCTTTTTCCATCCCCTCACTTTCAGTCTATATGGACATTATAATTTTTAAACTATGGCCGAGGTCTGTCAGGTTGCAAAGTCTATTTTCTTTCTCCTACACTATGCTCTGGTGCTTGCCCTTAGCGAACTCATAAATCCAGTGGGAGAGACAAGGCTACTACATACATATAAAGCAGTAAGAGAATAAACAGAATCTAGTTCTGTGGGCTTGATTTTAATACCAAAACAAACAAACAAGTAGCAACAACAACAAAACCAAAACCAGTTTAGGGAGGGGCTTAAGTGGCAGAACAGAAGTATAGGGCTCTATGTCTCCAACATCATAGACTTGGGTTGAAGCCCAGATTTGCCCTCACCCTTTCTAACTCTGTGACCTTGAACTCTGATGCTCAGTGTCTTCATCTGTCCCATGACAATAATATGTACTGCACTGTAAGAATTAAAGCTAGATGTAAAACACCTTGCATAATGTCTGCCCCAAAGTAGAACCTCTGTGTTATTCAATTCAATGGGCATTTTCTGCCTCACGTTAAATGACCTACATAATTTTTGACAAAGTGACTGGTGACAACTCTCTAGAAACATCTTCATTCCTTATGACCTGAGATTTCAGTCTTAAAGCTTTCCTCCTGCCTCTTTGGATACTTCTTGATTTTTTTCAGGGCTCAGTGCTGGATCTTAGTCTGCTTCTTTTATCACTGTACTCTCTTTCTATAGAATCTCACATACAACCATGACATACACATGTATATTCTGATAACTCCAAAGGTATTTCAGAATTCAACCTTGCTTTTGAGTCCCAAAGCGGATTATACAATTGCCTATTCAATACCTCCATTGACTGTCTACTTGACCAGTTCCCAAGGGGACTATGTCCACACCTGAACTCTGTGTATCACACCAACTCCCCCAACCAGTTGAAAATCCACTCATACCATACCTTTACTTTAAGCACTTCAATGGTTTTCCATTGCTCTTAGAATAAAAATAAAAATTTTGCCTTTGCCTACACTGCCCACTGTAATTTGCCATGTATTTCTCCAGCTTCATCTCATGCCATTCACCATCACATTCAATAATCTTCAGCTAGACTATCCTTTGTTAAGTTCTTCAAATACCCCAAGTTCCTTCCTGAGTCAGACGTTTTGCACCTATTGTCCTTTCTACCTCTTTGCCCAGTAAATTCTTTGTCAAATTTCAAGTTTTAGCTTAAACTTTTCAGAGAAACCTCCAGGAACCTCCAAACTAAGCAGGCTAAGCTTGGTTCTTTTGTTACATGCTTTCATAGAACTCTGTATTTCTCCTTCCTAATACTTAGAGCATTCATTTATATATATATATACACATATATATATATATGTGTATATATATATGTATATATATATATATATATATATATGTATATATTTCACTTCCATCTCCCCCTGAAGATTGCTTCATAGGGCAGCAACTGTTCACCAGTTCCAGTATATCTCCCCTACCCACTACAGGGCCTTATACAAAATAGGAGTTCAAGAAACATTTTTAGTGGATTAATGTTCAATGTCCAGTGGATTAATATTCAAGAAATGGTGGCTATTAATAGAGCAACAATGATACTAGTTACAATGTATATTAATCTATTAAGACTGCTATAACAAGTACCACAAACTGGTTGCCTTGAACAACAGAAATTTATTTTTTCATGGTTCTGGAAGCTAGGAAGTTCAAGATCAAGGTACTGGTCACTTGGGTTCCTGGCTTGAAGATGGTCACCTTTTTGCTTTGTCCCCACATGTCAGGGAGAGAGAGAGAGAGAGAGCTCTTCCCCTTCTTACGGGGTTCCAATCCTATTGGATTAGGATGCATTCTTATGACCTGATTTAATCTTTTTTTTTTTTTTTAATTTTTATTGAAGTATAGTTGATTTACGATGTTGTGTTAGTTTCAGGTGTATGGCAAAGTGAATCATTTATACATATACATATATCCACTCTTTTTTAGATTCTTTTCCCATATAGGCCAGTTAATCTTGATTACATTTTAAAGACCCTATCTCCAGATATAATCACACTGTGGGTTAGGATTTCAACATACAAATTTTAGGTGAATACAATTCAGTCCATAGCATAAAGTTTCATAAAACAGGTAAGACTTAAGATGGGCCAAAGTATATGGGAGGAGAAGGAAATTAAAGTACATAGTATATATTACAGATTTTAAAAGCCAAGCAGAAGTGTTGATTAGTGCAGGAGGCATCAGGAAATAACAGCAGGTATAGGCAGGATGGATCAGATGGGTTCTGGCTATGATATTCAACCATGCATAAGGCATGGAAGCAAGAGCTTCAGTAATGACAATGGGAATAGATGGAAGAGAGTCATTCCAGGAAAATTTTTCACAGAAAGAGAAAATAAACTTATAACAGCTTGGAAGAAAAAAAATATATATTTATGACTCTATGAGGCAAGAAGGTGAAAAAAGCACTATAAGAATGAGGAGGCTGTGAAGGAAAAAAATTTAAACGAGAGTAGAGATCTCAAGGTAGACCTGCAAACAAAACAACACAGCCACTTGACAACAAACTCAGCACTGATTGCCCATGGGCAGAAATCTTTGACCACCACACCTGGTACAGGAGCTCTCTGCTCTCTATCTCCTGTAATTCATCAGCAACGAATCCCAATGTTCAGGTGATCATAATTTTTCTGCCTTTGCCACTGATTTTCATCTTCAAAACTTACCTGCAAATGGCTTTCTCTTTGCCTTGGTGTCCCCAATTATGAATCCTGGTGAGCTGGTGTGGTATATTAAGAAATATATTTGGTCTTTGTTTCTGATTCCTAGGACAGAGCTTCTGAAACCTTTGGAATTTCCTTAGTGATAGGAGTGTCTTTTGTTATTCATAAGGAGCCCTTTGAGCACAGCTGAATTTATGCTAATGAGGTGACAGGGTAGGGTCCCTAGATAGCCTCAGGATGGGGCTGGTCAAGGGAAAGACCAAGTGACTGGAGGGGTTCTCAGCCCCACCCACCACCTCCAGGAAAGGAGGAGGGCAGAGAAGGCTGGAGATTGAGCTCTAGAAAAACTCTTGACCAAGTAGATTTGATGAGCTTCTGGTTTAGTGAATATGTGTAAGTGCTGGGAGGGTGTGCACACAGACATAGCAAGGAAGCTCCACGCCTCCTCCCCCATGCCTTGCCATATGCACATCTTCCATCTGGCTGTTTCTAGGTAGTTTCCTTTTATAATAAATCAGTTAATGAAAGTAAATGTTTCTCTGAGTTCTGTGAGCCATTCTAGTACATTATCAAACCTGCGGAGGTGGATTGTGGGAACTCAGAATTACAGCTGATTGGTCAGAAGTATCCATGACAACCTGAATTTGAGATTGGCATCCACAGTGGGGGCAGTCTTATGGGACTGAGCCCTTAATCTGAGGGATTTGATGCTATCTGCAGGTAGACAGTATCAGAATTAACTTTGTAGGACACCCAGTTGCTGTCTGCTGAGAAATAAAGAATTGCTTGATGTAGAAAAATCCCCACACATCTGGTGTCTTGAGAAAAAAGAAGAAAAATCTAGTTTTCCCTTACAGTTAGAGTCAACACCAGAGCGCCTCAGGTTAGGTGAATTTATCTCAGATTAAACATCTATGGTTATACTTACCAACTACCTAAATGCATAACTGGTAGCATTTGGCATCCCCATTCTTGGTGGCTCCAAATTATGCTCAAATATCAGTGAATATTTGAATATATGCTTTCCATCTTAAAAAGGTTCCTCCTTATTTATTTGAAGGATGGGATATGTATTCATTGATTTGTGTATCTTTTATTTTTGTCTTTGTTTTTAAATAACATGCTGCTGAAACAAAATTTTTTGGTACATCTGTGACTACAGAATCTTCCAACATGTGTAAGCATGCCATGTGTAAGCATAGCAGATCCAGCTATAAAAAAAGAGAAGAGAAATCTCTCTTCTCTCTGTTATTTAAAAACCATAAACTAAGCAAGGCTAGGCATGATTTTCCGTGTGAGGGAGAAGCCAGAGCAAGCAATCTTCGCTTTAGGAGACCTAGCTCTAGGTTTTGGCTTAAAAACAATGTCATTGCTGAATCTGAAGGGCAAATTTGCCACACGATAATCATGGGGATGTCATAAATTGCATTCTTTCCTTCTCCCTGAAGAGGTTATTATAGAACAAGGATTATTTTGAAAATGTCATCAGAGAGGTGGAAAAAAATAATCTCCCCCTCTAGGTAGAAGATAATAAAAGACTAAGGGATCCTGGTGGATTTTCAGCTAACAGAGGGCACAACCTTCTTTCAGTTAAAGCAAGAAAGAATGCGGCAAGGTTACATCTCTTTTGTACAACCCTGCTATTTTTATTTTATGGTTATCAAGCCTTTCCTTCATGCTCAAGCTCTCACAGAACATGCAGAAAGACAGTTTTCAAAATGGGTTAAAGTTTTA
This sequence comes from Eschrichtius robustus, assembly GCF_028021215.1. Lineage (NCBI taxonomy): Eukaryota > Metazoa > Chordata > Mammalia > Artiodactyla > Eschrichtiidae > Eschrichtius > Eschrichtius robustus. The sequence continues at coordinate 53,844,876 of NC_090829.1, read as the reverse complement.
GGTGAAAAAATTTTTCTCTCAAGAATGTTACCTCCGGAAAGAGAAAAAACAATTAGATGCAGGCAGCATTACACAGCTTGCTATGTTTTTATGGATACTGAAAATGGAGAGTGTGACTGGGCTTGGGAAAAATCTTTACCCATTTTTCTTTTCATCTATTTCCTTTATTCCACAGGACACTTCAAGGGAGTATGATCAAGAGCCAGTCCACAGGTAAAGGGATTTCGAAGAGGAAAAAGAGAAGTCTTTACTTGTGAAAGATGGGAAAATTTTCCACATATATGAAATAGGGTAAAAGAATAGATGGAGGAGAGTGTGGGTGTAAATTAGAAGCAGTAAAGTCTGCTTGATTTAAAAAAGAAACTGACAAGTGTAAGAATAGTGAGTTCAGTTTCTCATATTTATATGCTCATGTAAGTTCAGTTCTACAAAGTAAAGAAATTAGAAACATGCTCTAGTAGTACATCCTAAGCTGTGATTTTGTCCCCATAAAATTCCATGTACCTGAAATGGTGGGTGCTTTAACAGATGGGTGTATAGTTCTCATTGTGTAAGATCCTGAAGGTGTTGAAGTTTAAAAGTGAAAACCAGTTGTTTATATTTGATGAAAAATTCCATGGTAAGATTGGAGATTTGAACATCCAGAAATGAATCGATTAGACTAAATTTTATTACCATAGCTATGAAGCAAAGTTTAAAAAAATTTTTTAAAGAAATTTTCCTGTGCTGAAAGCCTACTTTATTTTTTTTGAATTTTATTTTATTTTTTTAAAATACAACAGGTTCTTATTAGTTACCTATTTTATACATATTAGTGTATATATGTCAATCACAACTTTCCAATTCATCCCACCACCACTACCACCACTTCTGCTTTCCCCGCTTGGTGTCCATGCATTTGTCTCTACATCTTTGTCTCTATTTCTGCCTTGCAAACTGGTTCATCTGTACCATTTTTCTAAATTCCACATATATGCGTTAATATATGGTATTTGTTTTTCTCTTTATGACTTACTTCATTCTGTATGACAGTCTCTAGGTCCATCCACGTCTCTACAGATGACTCAATTTTGTTCATTTTTATGGCTGAGTAATATTCCATGGTATATATGTACCACATCTTCTTTATCCATTCATCTGTCAGTGGGCATTTAGGTGGCTTCCATAACCTGGCTATTTGAAATAGTGTTGCAATGAACACTGGGGTGCATGTGTCTTTTTGAGTTATGGTTTTCTCTGGGTATATGCCCAGTAGTGGGATTGCTGGGTCATATGGTAATTCTATTTTTAGTTTTTTAAGGAACCTCCATACTGTTCTCCATAGTGGCTGTATCAATTTACATTCCCACCAACAGTGCAAGAGGGTTCCCTTTTCTCCACACCCTCTCCAGAATTTGTTGTTTCTAGACTTTCTGATGATGCCCATTCTAACTGGTGTGAGGTGATACCTCATTGTAGTTTTGATTTGCATTTCTCTAATAATTAGTGATGTTGAGCACCTTTTCATCTGCTTCTTGGCCATCTGTATGTCTTCTTTGGAGAAATGTCTATTTAGGTCTTCTGCCCACTTTTGGATTGGGTTGTTTGTTTTCTTGATATTGAGCTGCATGTGCTGTTAATATATTTTAGAGATTAATCCTTTGTCCGTTGAGTTGTTCCAAATATTTTCTCCCATTCTGAGGGCTGTCTTTCCGTCTTGTTTATAGTTTCCTTTGCTGTGCAAAAGCTTTTAAGTTTCATTAGGTCCCATTTGTTTATTTTTGTTTTTATTTCCATTATTGTAGGAAGTGGGCCAAAAAAGATCTTGCTGTGATTTATGTCAAAGAGTGTTCTTCCTATGTTTTCCTCTAAGAGTTTTATAGTGTCTGGCCTTACATTTAGGTCTTTAATTCATTTTGAGTTTATTTTTGTGTATGGTATTAGGGAGTGTTCTAATTTTATTCTTTTTACATATAGCTGTCCAGTTTTCCCAGCACCACTTACTGAAGAGGCTGTATTTTCTCCATTGTATATTCTTGCCTCCTTTGTCAAAGATAAGGTGACCATAGGTGCGTGGGTTTATCTCTGGGCTTTCTATCCTGTTCCATTGATCTATATTTCTGTTTTTGTGCCAGTACCATATTGTCTTGATTACTGTAGCTTCGTAGTATAGTCTGAAGTCAGGGAGTCTGATTCCTCCAGCTCCGTTTTTTTCCCTCAAGATTGCTTTAGCTATTCAGGGTCTTTTGTGTCTCCATACAGGTTTTAGGATTTTTGGTTCTAGTTCTGTGAAAAATGCCAGTGGTAGTTTGATAGGGATTGCATTGAATCTGTAGATTGCTTTGGGTAGTATAGTCATTTTCACACTATTGATTCTTCTAAGAACAGGGTATATCTCTCCATGTGTTTGTGTCATCTTTGATTGCTTTCATCAGTGTCTTATAGTTTTCTGAGTACAGGTTTTTACCTCCTTATGTAGGATGATTCCTAGGTATTTTATTCTTTTTGTTGCAATGGTGAATGGGATTGTTTCCTTAAATTCTTTTTCGGATCTTTCATTGTTAGTGTATAGGAATGCAAGAGATTTCTGTGCATTAATTTTGTATCCTGCAAGTTTACCAAATTCATTGATTAGCTCTAATAGTTTTCTGGTGGAATCCTTAGGGTTCTCTATGTCTAGTATCACGTCATCTGCAAACAGTGACACTTTTAGTTCTTCTTTTCCAATTTGGATTCCTTTTATTTCTTTTTCTTCTCTGATTGCCTGTGGCTAGGACCTCCAGAACTATGTTGAATAATAGTGGTAAGAGTGGACATCCCTGTCTTATTCCTGATCTTAGAGGAAATGCTTTCAGTTTTTCACCACTGAGAATGATGTTTGCTGTGGGTTTGTCATATATGGCCTTTATTATGTTGAGGTAGGTTACTTCTATGCCCACTTTCTGGAGAGTTTTTATCATAAATGGGTTTTGAATTTTGTCAAAAGCTTTTTCTGCATCTATTGAGATGATCATATGGTTTTTATTCTTCAGTTTGTTAATATGGTGTATCACATTGATTGATTTGCGTATATTGAAGAATCCTTGCATCCCTGGGATAAATCTCACTTGATCATGGTGTATGATCCTTTTAATGTGCTGTTGGATTCTGTTTGCTAGTATTTTGTTGAGGATTTCTGCATCTATATTAATCAGTGATATTGGTCTGTAATTTCCTTTTTTGGCAGTATCTTTGTCTGGTTCTGGTATCAGCGTGATGATGGCCTCGTAAAATTAGTTTGGGAGTGTTCCGTCCTCTACAATTTTCTGGAAGAGTTTGAGAAGGATGGCTGTTAGCTCTTCTCTAAATGTTTGATAGAATTCACCTGTGAAGCCATCTGGTCCTGGACTTTTGTCTGTTGCAAAATTTTTAATCACAGTCTCAATTTCAGTGTTTGTGACTGGTCTGTTCATATTTTCTATTTCTTCCTGGTTCAGTCTCAGAAGATTGTGCTTTTCTAAGAATCTGTCCATTTCTTCCAGGTTGTCCATTGTATTGGCATATAGTTGCTTGTAGTAAACTCTCATGATCCTTTGTATTTCTACAGTGTCAGTTGTTACTTCTCCTTTTTCATTTCTAATTCTACTGTTTTGAGTCTTCTCCCTCTTTTTCTTGATGAGTCTGGCTAATGGTTTATCAATTTTGTTTATCTTCTCAAAGAACCAGCTTTGATCTTTGCTATTGTTTTCTTCATTTCTTTTTCATTTATTTCTGATCTGATCTTTATGATTTCTTTCCTTCTGCTAACTTTGGGTATTTTTTGTTCTTCTTTCTCTAATTGCTTTAGGTGTAAGGTTAGGTTTATTTGAGATGTTTCTTGTTTCTTGAGGTAGGATTGTATTGCTATAAACATCCCTCTTAGAACTGCTTTTCCTGCATCCCATAGGTTTTGGGGCATCATGTTTTCTTTTTCATTTGTTTCTAGGTATTTTTTGATTTCCCCTTTGATTTCTTCAGTGATCTCTTGGTCATTTAGTAGTGTATTGTTTAGCCTCCATAGGTTTGTATTTTTTACAGATTTTTTCCTGTAATTGATATCTAGTCTCATAGCATTGTGGTCAGAAAAGATACTTGATACGATTTCAATTTTCTTAAATTTACCAAGGCTGGATTTGTGACCCAAGATATGATCTATCCTGGAGAATGTTCCATAAGCACTTGAGAAACATGTGTATTCTGTTGTTTTTGGATGGAATGTCCTAAAAATATCAATTAAGTCCATCTTCTTTAATGTATCATTGAAAGCTTGTGTTTTCTTATTTATTTTCATTTTGGATGTTCTGTCCATTGGTGAATGTGAGGTGTTAAAGTCCCCTACAATGAATGTGTTACTGTCAATTTCCCCTTTTATGGCTGTTAGCATTTGCCTTATGTATTGAGGTAGCCCTATGTTGGGTGCATAAATATTTACAATTGCTATATCTTCTTCTTGGATTGATCTCTTGATCATTATGTAGTGTCCTTCTTTGTCTCTTGTAATAGTCTTTATTTTAAAGTCTATTTTGTCTGATATGAGTATTGCTACTCTGGCTTTCTTTTGATTTCCATTTTCATGGAATATCTTTTTCCAACCCCTCACTTTCAGTCTGTATGTGTCCCTAGGTCTGAAGTGGGTCTCTTGTAGACAGCATATATATGGGTCTTGTTTTTGTATCCATTCCGCCAGCCTATGTCTTTTGGTTGGAGCATTTAATCCATTTACATTTAAGGTAGTTATGGATATGTATGTTTCTATTACCATTTCCTTAATTGTTTTGGGTTTGTTACTGTAGTTCTTTTCCTTCTGTTGTGTTTCCTGCCTTGAGAAGTTCCTTTAGCATTTGTGATAAAGCTGGTTTGGTGGTGCTGAATTCTCTTAGCTTTTGCTTGTCTGTAAAGGTTTTAATTTCTCCATCAAATCTGAATGAGATCCTTGTTGGGTAGAGTAATCTTGGTTGTAGGTTTTTCCCTTTCATCACTTTAAAAATGTCCTGCCACTCCATTCTGGCTTGCAGAGTTTCTGCTGAAAGATCAGCTGTTAACCTTATGGGGAGTTCCTTGTGTGTTATTTGTTGCTTTTCCCTTGCTGCTTTTAATACTTTGTATTTAATTATTGATAGTTTAATTAATATGTGTCTTGGCATGTTTCTCCTTGGATTTATCCTGTATGGGACTCTCGGCACTTCCTGGACTTGATTGACTATTTCCTTTCCCATATTAAGGTTGTTTTCAACTATAATCTCTTCAAATAGTTTCTCAGTCCCTTTCTTTTTCTCTTCTTCTTCTGCGACCCCTATATTCGAATGTTGGTGTGTTTAATGTTGTCCCAGAGGTCTCTGAGACTGTCCCTAATTCTTTTCATTCTTTTTTCTTTATTGTGCTCTGCGGTAGTTATTTCCACTATTTTATCTTCCAGGTCATTATCCGTTCTTCTGCCTCAGTTATTCTGTTCTTGATTCCTCTAGAGAATTTTAAATTTCATTTATTGTGTTGTTTATCATTCTTTGTTTGCTCTTTAGTTCTTCTGGGTCCTTTTTAAACGTTGCTTGTAATTTCTCCATTCTATTTCCAAGATTTTGGATTGTCTTTACTATTATTACTCTGAATTATTTTTCAGGTAGACTGCCTATTTCCTCTTCATGTGTTTGGTCTGCTTGGTTTTTACCTTGCTCCTTTACCTGCTGCATATTTCTCTGTCTTCTCATTTTGCTTAACTTACTGTGTTTGGGGTCCTCTTTTCACAGGCTGCAAGTTTGTAGTTCCCATTGTTTTTGGTGTCTGCCCCCAGTGGCTAAGGTTGGTTCAGTGGGGTGTGTAGGGTTGCTGGTGGACGGGACTGGTGCCTGTGTTCTGGTAGATGAGGCTGGATCTTGTCTTTCTGGTGGGCAGGACCGCATCTGATGGTGTGTTTTCTGGTGTCTGTGACCTTATTAAGATTTTAGGCAGCCTCTGTGCTAATGGGTGGGTCTGTGTTTTTGTCTTGCTAGTTGTTTGGCATAGGGTGTCCAGCACTGTATGTTGCTGGTCATTGAGTGGAGCTGGGTCTTATCGTTGAGTTGGAGATCTCTGGGTGAGCTTTTGCTATTTGATATTATGTGGAGCTGGGAGGTCTCTGGTGGACCAATGTCCTGAACTCGGCTCTCCCACCTCAGAGGCACAGGCCTGACAGCCGGCCGGAGCACCAAGACCCTGTAAGCCACATGGCTTAAGGCTCCACTGGGGGAGGATCTGCTTACAAGCTGCTATATGGTTGCAGGCAGGATTCAATTCTTTGAGGGCTGTTGGACTGACAGCGTCAGTTCCTCAAGGACTGTGAATGAGCGGCCCCCTTTAGTTCTTTGCCATAGGGACCTCTCCATAGGGCAGCTCACATATGGCAGCTCAAGTGTGTCAGGGGACTCAGCATGGGTCCAGCCATGATGGGCTGGTAAGCCCTGAGTGTCTGGAGCAGTTAGAGAATGGCTGAATCAGGCCGGAAGCATCGCTGCTGCAACCGCTCTTCCAAGAGGAAGCATAGGTGTTTGTTCTTTAATTCTTCTAGGTCTCTGTTAAACATTTCTTGCATGTTCTCGATCTTTGCTTCCATTCTTTTTCCGAGGTCCTGGATCATCTTCACTATCATTATTCTGAATTCTTTTTCTGGAAAGTTGCCTATCTCCACTTCATTTAGTTGTTTTTCTGGGGTTTATCTTGTTCCTTCATCTGGTACAGAGTCCTCTTCCTTTTCATTTTGTCTATCTTTCTGTGAGTGTGATTTTCATTCCACAGGCTGCAGGGTTATAGGTCTTCTTGCTTCTGCTGTCTGCCCTCTGGTGGATGAGGCTATCTAAGAGGCTTGTGCAAGCTTCCTGATGGGAGGGACTGGTGGTGGGTAGAGTTGTGTGTTGCTCTGGTGGGCAGAGCTCAGTAAATCTTTAATCTGCTTGTCTGCTGATGGGTGGGGCTGAGTTCCCTCCCTGTTGGTTGTTTGGCCTGAGGCGACCCAGCACTGGAGGCTACAGGCTCTTTGGTGGGGCTAATGGTGGACTCTGGGAGGGCTCATGCCAAGGAGTACTTCCCAGATTTTCTGCTGCCTGTGTCCTTGTCCTCACGGTGAGCTACAGCCACCCCCCGCCTCTGCAGGAGACCCTCCAACACTAGCAGGTAGGTCTGGTTCAGTCTCCTATTGGGTCACTGCTCCTTCCCCTGGGTTCCGATGCACACACTACTTTGTGTGTGCCCTCCAAGAGTGGAGTCTCTCTTTCCCCCAGTCTTGTTGAAGTCCTGTAATGAAATCCCTCTAGCCTTCAAAGTCTGATTCTCCCATTGCTGGACCCCCAGCTTGGGAAGCCTGATGTGGGGCTTAGAACCTTCACTCCAGTGGGTGGACTTCTGTGGTATAAGTGTTCTCCAGTTTGTGAGTCACCCACCCAGCAATTATGGGATTTGATTTTATTGTGATTGCGCCCCTCCTACCATCTCACTGTGGCTTCTCCTTTGTCTTTGGATGTGGGGTATTTTTTTGGTGAGTTCCAGCATCTTCCTGTCAAGGATTGTTTAGCAGTTGGTTGTGATTCCAGTGTTCTCGCAAGAGGGAGTGAGTGTGTGTCCTTCTACTCCGCCATCTTCTCAGTAGATTTCTGAAAGCCTACTTTAGAACTAGTTTACATGGTGACTTGAAGCTTAAGACCCAATCGCTGATTGAATTAGCTAACTTCATACACTTGCCAACATGTCTAGAATACATATGTGGACCAATGTGGCAATGTTGCCCTATGCTCTACAGACAATCTTTTCACATAAAGCACAGGTCATCCTATTGGATGGAAATGTGTATGGTCAGTGATCTCAAAATAACATGCTGCCATAGACAATAGCACTCTCAGGCACACTCATTCCACTTTGGACCTGTGGGCAGAGTGGAGGTCAAGTAGAGTTGAAAAGGTCAAGTGGCTCTCAGACAGAACTCACTGCTTTTGTTCTTTCAAATGCTGTTGCTAGTCACTGCTCCAGAGCAGCAGAAATAATGAGCATATGTACTTGGCCTGAACCCTCCATGTTTTACCAACTATAGTTCACACTCAAGGCTACCCAGTTGACTCTAAAGGTATCATTCAAGTTGAACTTGAATTTCTATGGCTCTACGGTACTTCCTAGTGTATAAGTTACAGAGACTTGAAAACTGCAAGCTATTAAGTCACTGAAGTGAATGGCTAACAACAAAGCCTATTGCCCTGCAGACTCAGATATACTGCAGGTCAAATAATGACTGCTGGGCCTTATTTTACTGATAGCTGGGAACACAGCCAGCAGAGTGGTGTTGAGTGAAGCCTGGATTTGGATTGAAGTAGATCTGAGTTCTAGTCTTTGTTCTAGCACTTTTAAGTTGTGATAACTTGCCCAAGAAACTGTATATTTTTGAGGATTAAAACTTTACCTTTTGGGGGTTTAACTCTCCTCTGTCAATGTAACCTCCACAGTGCAGAGAGAGAGATTTTTCTAAAACTCAAACATGACCGTGTCATATCCTGCTTTAAAATCTCTAATTGTTACTCAGTGCCACAGGGTAAAATTTGAATTCCTTAGGAAGGCAAAGTGGATCTCTGGTAAATATTTTCTAGAGAGTTAAATTAATAAATGAACCAATGGGATGACCAGATAGAGGGAACTAATAATGACAAGACTTAGCATTTTTTGAATGCTTGCTATGTGCTTGATGCCCTGATGTTTCATATTATCATCTCATTTAATCCTCACAACAACCTAACACCTATTTCTAAAGATATTTCTAGCTCTATTATTTTATGATATTTGGTATTTAGTTTGTTAACATTTGTTATTTTTAATGTTAATGGACATTTTGTGAAGTATCTAGGTATCTGGACCAGTGGTTCTCAAACTGTGCATACCAGTATTTCATGAGATACAGCTATTACTTTAAAAAGTGTTCAGCATTCATATTAAGAAATCCTAAATTATGCAAATATAAGTGTTTCTTTATTATAGGAACTTCCTGACCTTTAATATAAGTTGGTGCATTGTGAATATCCATGGGAAACTACTGTAATATTGTATTATATGACAAAGCAATTCCTTTTGGTTGAATGCCTATTGGAGATACGCTAGTATTCCATAGAACACAGTTCTGGAAATTCTGATCTAGATAAAGTAATCTTAGAGTGATGAGTCCTTGGCAAATATTCCTGGAACACTTTCTTAGTCAAAAAAAGCCTGCTATCACCTGAGGGTTTGGCATCTAAGTAAGTCATATAGTAATCCTGCAGTCATTCCAGGAAGAAACAATTGTGTTGAAGCAATTTTAGAGCCCCTAGCAAGAGCATGTGGTATGGAACAAGAGGGTCCTGATATAAGTCCACAGAATAATTGGGTATATGGCAAAGCTTTCATAGATCTATGTGAAATACAACATTGTCTAGTTTAATGAGTTTGCACAAAATTTTAAGATGGGGGATTTAAAAAACATTACAGTAAATCCAAGCTATGGAGTACTTTGGAGTGATTAAAAAGAAAGAAGGAAACTTATATGTATTGTAGGGAAAGTTGTCTATGGCATATTATTAAATGAAAAAGAAACAAAATGAAGAAAGCACATTATATAATGATTGCACTTATAATGTTAAGAAACATGCACATTTAGGAAAGAATAGAAATGGGTCTGGAAGTACACATACAAAACAGTCAATGGTGGCTTATTTCTGTGGGATGATGAGTTGTGGATGAAGAAAGATATTCAGTTTTTACTCTAAAAGCCTTAGTATTATTTGACATTTCATAACAGACATGTATTACTTTTGTATTAATTTTATTTTAATTGAATCACACACACATATTCTAACCATGAACAAAGAAGATATTCCAGTGATTTTTTTCCCCTATGTCCTCTGCCTTAGCTAGAGTTGGAATATCAATTATTATCACCTTTAAAAAGATTACAGAGAAGAATATTGAGAGTACATAGGGTTATTTACTATAGATTATGGACAACATTAGGTAGAGCTCACATCCAACTATGCAACCTATATAAGCTAGGGGTATTAACAGGAAAAGGCACACTATTGCCTTTAGTATGGAACACAAACACACCGGTACCTTACTTTACACTCCACTTGTACATAACTTCTTTCCAGATCCTGCCAAATGCTTAGATTTTTTTGTGTCTCTTTTTGATCACATTGGTAGGCAAATGCTAGAGAGATCCTTCTTTCTACTCGCATCTCACCTCCATGGTCTAACTGAACATCTAAGAATCCATCAAGAATAACTTTAGGATTTTACTCTTTCATGAAATGTTTCCTGACCTAGCTCCTTGTCCACTACAAGTGAGTAAAGGATGCTTTTAAAAATGTAAACCTTAGCACTTATTATAATGTATTGAATGATACTGCAGTATAACTTTAGCTTTTATCACTAAATTATGTACTCCCTAAATACATCTTCATTTATTTATTTTTAATTCCTAGTGTCTGCATACAATAGGTTCATAGTAGGTGCCCAATTAAGTGTATAGAAAATGGATGGCTTTTGTTGTGGTGTTAGGATGCTACGTGCAAGATATTACAGTAAGCTCTCTGAGGGCTCTGAAACTGAAGCAGGCATGTATGCTCCCTCTAGGAAAACAAGTTAAATACCTACAAATAAGTATAATACTAAGAAGGTGATTAGGGTCATGAGAGAAATTTGGAGAAAATGTATGCTATTCCCTTCCTCCCTGTAAAAACAACCCTCAGCAGTGCTAAATGGTAGTGGCTCAAACAATTTATGAATTTTAAAAATAAAAATAATTAAAAAAAAGAAAAAGTAGCAATTTTAAAGGTAGATGAAAAATCAACAAAAAAATAAGTATTCATGACATGACCCTAATTACCAGAAAAAAAATAAACCTCCTTGTTAAGCAAATTTATCCCCTACCTATAACGTTTCTTTGTTCTCTTTGAAAACAGATTAGATTCAGATCCTGAAACAGAGTATTGGACTTGAGTGTCTGTTAAGATTATATGTTTTTAAAAATTAATTAATTAATTAATTTATTTATTTTTGTCTGCGTTGGGTCTTTGTTGCTGCACGCGGGCTTTCTCTAGTTGCAGCGAGCAGGGGCTACTCTTAGTTGTGGTGTGCGGGCTTCTCACTGCAGTGGCTTCTCTTGTTGCGGAGCACGGGTTTTAGCTATGCGGGCCTCAGTAGTTTCAGCACATGGGCTCAGTAGTTGGAGCTTGCAAGCTCTAGAGCGCAGGCTCAGTAGTTATGGAGCACGGGCTTAGTTGCTCCGCGGCATGTGGGATTTTCCCTGACCAGGGCTCGAACCCGTGTCCCCTGCATTGACAGGTGGATTCTTAACCACTGCGCCACCAGGGAAGTCCCAAGATTATATGTTTAATAAAGGATTTGTAATGGGCAACAGAAAAAATGACTTAGGAAAATGAAAGTAACAGAGTTTCCTTCTACTCTTTGGATAAATCAATCATATATTTTTATGGGTTTCAGAGCTTCCCAGCGGGCGGGCAGCCTCACAATGGGGTGTTGCAGAGGTTGCAGGTATATTAGGTATTGCCTCTTGCAACCCTCATGGCCCATTCCTCACCAGCCATAAGCAGGCTGGCTCACTTATCCCAGTCATCTTCTTTGTGTGCTATGACAAAACAACTTGAGAAACATTGATCTGTTATTTGCAGTCTTCATTCTTTCACATGAACCAGCTTTTTGGATAAATGTCTAATACAAATGGTAATATAATTGAAGGGAATGGAAGCAAAACAAAGTTAAACAATAATGATCACTAAAATTCAAAATTGTTTCCACCCTTGAAGAAGTGGCTTCACCTTTTATTCTTACTTTGTTCATAAAATGGATGAAATAATATCTTCTAATCTTACTATTATATGATTGTTACAAATACCAAATAAAATAGTGGATGTAAAAGTGCTTTGGACACTGTGTATTATTAAATTATAAGGCTGTCAATGCCAGCTTATACTTTCTCCCTCTATGGAATAGAAATCTCTTTACCCGCATCATTCTGTTATTTCTTCTAAGAAATGAGAAAATATTATAAGTGAAAGTCATTCAGGACTGAAATGAAATTTAACTGGAATATGGCTCCTATGTGTTCTATTTCAATTGCCATTATCTAAGAACATTTGAATTCTAAACATGCACCAAGTTAATACTGAAGTCCAAAATCAACATTCAGCTTTCTGAAATGTGAGCATACAGTTTCCAAATGCTATTTTAGCCTGTGAGTACCCGAAATTGTTCATGTCACAATCCATTTTGCAGTGTATAGAACTGGTGTTCATAAATGTAAGGTAGTAATGTTGATGCTGTTGACAATGATGGTGGTAGTGGTGGTGCTGATGATGAGGAGGAGGATGATAATGATAAAAATCTCTTACATTTGACTAAACCTCTGCATTTTCTAAAGCTCGTATATTATCTAGTGCAACATTGATAAAAGTGATAATACAAGTTCCATGGAGGCTACTAAGCTTGTAAATCGAGGGGTTAATTGTTTTCCTTCTATGCTGATTTCCTAGATGTTTAATATTCCAAGAAATTTTTCTTTTATGAACTTTTAGGAGGTAGATGGCATATACAGAACTCCCTATGGGAACATTTCATTCTCTCACCCTAAAACATCAGTAGAATATTGAAAATATTAAGTATTTAGTGGAATATATTTTATGATGCTGTCATCTAATGTATAGACACATAGAACCTTAGTGCTGGAGGTGACCACAGTCACATGTCATCCAGTTCCACATCTTCATTAAGCAGATAGGGTTTTGAAGATCAGAAGAGTTAAATGACAGTTTTAAGGCTCCAGAGCAAATTAGTGGTAGAGGAGAAATTACAGACTAAGCTTTTAAACCCTAGGGCTTTGTCTTTTTTATTATATCTTCTAAGATGGAAGAATAGCCTCAGGCTTCCTTTATCTCTGCCCAGTCTCTAAGTTAATCCTGCCACCTTTATCTTCTCAACTATTCTTAGATTTTTTATACCTTTAATTTCTTGGATCAGGAATTCAAAAGTTATCTCCATGACCTCCAGGCTCTCTGCTTAAAGGACCTCTCCATGAATCATTTATCTTTATATGGATTCTGTAATATGGTTTTATATCTGTTTAACAGATGAGGAAAACAATATCCAGACAGTAAGATTTGTTCAAGGTCACAGAGCAGTTAGTGATATGGAGAGCCAGGGCTAGGTATTGTCTGATATCTAATCCTCTTTTCCCACATTTTAATTTTTACAAAATAATGGCTATTATTTATTGAGTTTAAGTGACAAGCACTGTCTTAACTAAGCACTTTAGTTATCTCATTTAATCTTCTCATTGGCAAATAAGTAAACTCAGGATGATTCTATCACTTTCCAAGGTCATAGTGTTAGCAAGCAGCCATACAGGATTTGAACCCAAATCTAACTTCAATGTACTATTCCACTGACCATACTCTGCTGACTTTAATTTTTAATTTGCAAATAGGAGAAACCAAAAATCATAATAAATTTTGACAGAGACAGTCTACAATCATGGAACAACTCTATACGTCAGTGTAGTCAATAGTCTTTTGCTAACCAGGCAGCATTGATGTCTCTATCAATGTTTGGAAAACCTAGGTTCTTGTCCAACTTTTACTATTTATTGGCTTTATAATCTTGAGCAAATCACTCTGGACTGCAGTTTCCTTGCCTTTAACAGATGAATAATTATGCCTACTAATTTGTAGTAGAGGTCTGAGATCAAGATCTGGAGAGTGAGAGATGATTGTAAATTGGAAGGCCCTAGTCGCTGAGAGAGGAGACCCAGAAGCATTGTTGGAACCTTCGAGCCAAGGTAAAAATGAGTATTAGACAGAAAGATGTGTTTGCTGGGTGCATCTGTGAGGCAGACAATGATAATAGCACCTTACAAATAACGTAGAAATGCATGTAAACTATGCAGCATAATATAAATGTGACAAACATAACTTGAAAGTATGTGAATAAAATCATGTTTACCAAATTTGTAATTTAAGAGGAAACAGATTTTGAAGGAAAGAAAGCATGTTTATATTTTTGGGGTTGTTTCTGACACAGTAATTATTTTTGTGACTTGATCTAGTTGAAACTGAAAGCCTCATTGAGTGAGGCGTCAGATAAACTGGTGTGAAGCATCCACTTTACAATATTTAGAGCACTCCTGGGAGTTTTGAAACTCTTTATATGCCATTTTAAAATAGAGGATTATGCAAAATGAGAGAAGAGATCATTTTTACAACTTCCGTCATATTACTGGGGGCTTTAAGTTGATATTCATAGATTGGTATTTTAATGAGCTACATAAAGTCTCCCTCTTAATGTTTATGACATATGTTTGTTCCTGCAAGCTGTGTTTCTAAGAACTTAAATGCCTAAATACTTCTAACACTCTAAAAGCCACAAAGGTGAAAACAGCAAGGAAATACAAGCAGGTTGGCTCAGCTGGCATAAAAACCAAAGCTTGTTCATGTACAACACTGAAAAAACTGGTACCTTAGCCTAAATAAATATGATGCAGAAATATATTTCTGTTACACAAGAGTAGTTCCATTTAACATGTTGAAAATGTCTAGCTAATCTTTGTACCACTCAATCTAAAAATAGAGAAGGAGGGGGAGATAAAGGTAGAGAAGAGAGCTTCTGGCAAAGTGAAAAATTGCCTTTATTAGAGTGGCACCTACCTCTGCTGTGCTGTAGTTAAGTTCTGTCTGAGCTGGTGTTATAAATCCTCTTTTCCAAAGATTTATAGTGTGATTATAAAAAAGGGCTGATATAGAGCCTTCAAATTTTCAGCCCTTAAGATTTAAGTTCATTCATCCACGTACAATTACTGATATATAAAAATTTAACAGTAGGCTTATCACATATCGAAAGTATTTTAAAGTATTAATATATTTCTAAATATTAGGCACCTAAGACCTATACAAGAATCATTTTACTAAATCTATATGACAGTTCTATGACACAAGTGCTCTTTGCATCCACATTTTAAATAATTAAAATGAGTCTCAGAGTAGTTAAGTGATTATTCCGAGGCCACACAGCTAACAAATGGCAAAGCCAGGATGCAGACCTAGAGAGGTTGATCTTAGCTCCAATTATTTAATTGTGTAGAAGTTAAGCTCATTAGTTCCTATTACCAGATCTAAAACAACACAGAGCATCTCCAGTTGTTTTTATGGCAATAATTGTTGCAAAGTTCTCAAGACAAAAGGGGATTTAAATTCATTTAGCTAAGGGACGCAAGAATGAAAAGAAAGTCATAGTTTTAAATCAAAGTCTTAAATCACTTTTTACTGACACTTTCCCCTAATTAACACTAGAATAGAATATATTTAAATAGTAAAAAATATGTGTCAGAAAACTTTGTCTTACTTTGGAAATAAAACACATCCTTTATGCATTGCTTTCACTTTACCATTTTTCCTCAGAAACATTAGGAGCTCAAAATCTCTGTATGTTATTGTTTGATTCTTTGAAGATCAATTTTTTGAACATATATGAAATTAATACCCTAATCTACTTGCATGTGAAAATGTGTCTTTTGGAGCTTATAGAGTGTGGATAAGCGGCTGCTCTTAGGAGTGATGCTTTCAAATGAAGAAAAATGTCAAAGCATTCACTCATGGTATAGAACGTTAAAAGAAAAACATTAAATATCTGGTATGAGTAGTGGGATTATTTCTATTTTGACTTTTCTCATTTTCCTATCCTTACTAATGTATCTGTTCTGTGATAATGTTAATATTCCTTGAAAATGAAAAAGCAAAAATTATAGAGGATACCATGTGCATGTAGGCATATATGCTTATATACATTTTCTACAGGAATAACATACATGCTTGTGTTTAGCCATAAAGGTTTGTGGTTTGTGCCATTGTTTTGAGGATCAATTAAAAAAGAAAAAAGCCCAACCATGAATTTATTTGTTCACTGACTACTGAATACCTACTTAAATGCTAATCACTGCGCCTGTTATTGTTACTAATTAATAATGAGCCAAGAATAAATTATATTTGGACTTTAGTATAACATATCTTAAAAATGTGATAGTATTGGCTTATAAATAAAGACTTTTAAATCAATTTACTTTGGTCTCCTAGTGTTTGAATTCATCATTTTAATAGAGAAGCAGGAGTAATGAGTGACATTTTAGAATGCCTTTTCAATACCACTGGAGATACACAGTACATTCTGCATCCAACCTGGGCAGTTAATCTGTGTCCTGGATCTATTGAACAATGAACAGAACAGAGCGGTATTAGCAAAACATCATTGAAATAGCACTGAATCAAAAAAAAAAAAAAAGAGAGAGAAATAGGAATTTCAGTGATTAGTTCAGTATAATAACAATAACACTGATTTCTCCTACATTTACTTTAATGACTGTAACCATGAAGTTCAAACTCTATTTGGGGAATTAGTTCTTATATTCATAACAGCCTTCTGAAGTATAGGGAGTTGTTTTGTTTTTGTTTTTGTTTTTTTTAATTTATACGTATGGCCATGGAGTAAGAGAAAGTTTAATATCTATCTATGTATCTATTTCAAAATCTAGGTGACTTTATTTTTCAACTGGATAGTTTGACCTTGTGAAGTTCCTACATATAAACCACCTATACATTAAGACTTGGTTCTTATACCTCATACATACATCTTCCTAAGCAATTAGAGATTTCCCTAATTCATGATCTAGTGTCAACTGCCTATATATTAATTTGGCAATTATTCAGATATTACTTTGTGACCTTTCTTTGGTCATTCCATTAAACTGTTGTTGATCTTACTTATCAACTTCTCACCTACATAATAATCTTGCTAGCTGGGTTTTTCTCTTAGGTTGAAAATTGGCGGTTCCTGGACTAGGTTCACTGGTAGATCTAACAGCACATGTATTTAGCTTGGTCTAATACATTTTTTAATTAGACTTAATATGCACAGAATTTGACCCTTGTCTTATGACATACTTTCCTTGTAAGTTCATGAGTAAGTTCATGTGTTCATTTATTTAGTTCGTATTTTATTTTTAATAATGTAATAACATCCAGGAACCCTCCATTCAATCCATAAGACAGGACCTTAATGATAACACGTATCTAATAATTCATTCCTTTCCTTCCTCCAGCAAATACAATTACCATTCTGTATCACTTGTGTTCATCATTTCATTGCTTTCCTTTTTCTAGAGTTTTATTGCATGTGCATCTATTCATTAAAAGTAGATTTTATAACTTTAACTTTACAATAAGTTAAAAAGGCTATACGAAATATTTTGGGATTCTATTTTTTATTTAATATATTGTTAAGCTTCATCTGTATTTTGCATCTTCGTGTAGTTCATTTGTTTTAATCATAGTCGGTTAAAAAACACATGAAATATTTGTCCACATTTATGGATTGGGAGAGGAGAGTTTACATAAAAATTCAAAGTTCCAGCTTCTCTGAAACAATTGTATGATCTGGAGCTATTTGGTCTTCAGCCTTAAACATGACCTATCAGAGCTTAGAAGCAGCTACTGCTTTCCCTGGGGAGTGTGCATGCTTTACAGTCCCACGCCTGCCAACTTCACTACCTCAGCTGGCCATATTGTGGAATATGAGTTGGTACCTCCATTCTTAGACTGGCCGATTAGTAATTAACAAAAGTAGTAGCTAATAGTTAAGAAAATCATAGAACCTCAACTCTTTAAAATGCTTTTTAAAAGAAAAATTAAAATGATAATTTAAAAATGATCTACTCCGGATGATTCATGAGGACAAATTTACCGCTGCTCAGTGCCAGGTGGTACCCAAGCGTGTGTAAGAAGGACTGACAATAAATATTTCTCAACACTTGCCTTGGGTCTTTCTGAATGTGACCTTTAAAAAGCAGCAGTAACTATTTACCAAAAGCCAGAAACGGTCTGGAATAATATATATTTCTTGTTTAGTGCTTTAAATTTGTTTAACCCATCTACATTTTACCCTGGGTCATTTATTAAAAGAAAATGTTCTAAGGTTCTGTGTTTATATAGTCAAAACATATTGAAGCATTCATCCAGATAACTTAAGCAAAGAGCCATGATGTTAGGAAAATAATATCCTTGACTAGGATCCTTGGTCAAAATGACATGTTTTGGCAGTCTACTTCAAGCAAACATTCTTTATCTCTTATTCATTTGTTCATACACTGGAATATTTTTTGAGTGCTTACTATGTGTTAGGCATTGTCCTTGAGTTTTATGTCATAATAGCTCTCTTTTGATAGTATTCATTCATTGCCACAGTGTACTGAAACCCAAAGAAAAAAATACTTGAAAAGCCAATTAGTAAAAAATAAAAACATTTGTTTTCTATTGATTTCAGGTTTTTATGCTTTTCTTCTGGATGTTAGATCCAAACAGCAAGAAGAATAATATCTAACCTTACCTGAAAAAAAATCAGGAAATAATCATCCCTTTAAAATAGCTAGATAGAAATAAAACCCAGACACAGCCAAACTGAATGCTGTGATTAGTTCATTTGGGATGTAGAGATTTGGAAAAGAAAGTACAAATCTACAAGGAAATGCAGCACAGGACCCGATGCAATAGGAAATTAAATAACTACAAATCAGGGAAATGTTCGCTGAGGAAGAGTCACCCAAGTGAACATCTGTAGTTTCAAGCTTTAACAAGTCTGGGGAAGTATGTACTGGTGGAATGTTCACTTCTAAAAATGACATATCAAGTGTATACCACCCTGAAAAACAAAAAATGTGGAACACTTCATAGAATTCAGCGAAGGCAGTGTTTTAGATTTTTGCAGTTCTTTAACATGCTCTAATTCACAAAAAGCCCTTTGCATTGTCTCCCTTTTCAGTTGGCCAAGCGAGAAATGGTTTAGGAACTTATGGACAGCTTCTGATTTTACTTCAGACATGAATGCTACAGCATCAGCAGACACGAGTCCACATTTAAATTTCAAAGGATTTGTTCTAGCTAGAGAGTAACATCAAATGTAACCCTGAAAGGAATCTTCAGATGCTTAAAATATCTTCACATCTTTGCTTATCATAAATATTCCAATAAGGTACAACATATTAATGGCTAATACTTTTTTCCACCCTGGATAAAAATTCAACTGAGCCAAAATAAAAAGGATAAAAAAATATTTTTAATATGTTAGTTTCTTTATGAAGACATAAATTCAGCAATAAAGAAAAATACTATCAAAGAAAAAGAAAGAGAACCTTTTTGACAGTGTAGGTCAAATAAAATGTTTATGAAAATTAAGTGGCTTAATAAAATGTGCATGGGCAAACAAGAGGAAGGAGTCCTTGTAAGTTAGGCATAGAGAATAAAAATTGAGAAGCAACTCCAAAAAGCTGTAATGGCCATTCAGTAGCACCTAACAATGACTTCAAAGCTAGTTAAATCCAAACTAGAAAGTGATGAACAAGAAATAATGCCCACTCAATAGGGGGCTGCAAATAGACATGGGGGAAAAGTACTTTTGAAACTTTAGATAAGGGAGCTTATTATTTTTACAAGTTTCCCCAGAAGGACAAGTCACCCACAAAGTACAATAATGTTACCTTAAAATTATTAGAAGACACTTGTTTCAGGTTATATTATACCATTAATTGCTTT
The DNA here is from genome assembly GCF_028021215.1 of Eschrichtius robustus. Lineage (NCBI taxonomy): Eukaryota > Metazoa > Chordata > Mammalia > Artiodactyla > Eschrichtiidae > Eschrichtius > Eschrichtius robustus. The sequence goes on along the minus strand of NC_090829.1, from coordinate 53,825,254 downwards.
TCATTTCTTTTTCCAAGTAAGCCAATTAATTCTAAAAGCTTAGCAGCAAAACAAAACAGTAAGACAATTCAGCATAAAAGTTATTTAAAATATTCAGTATGCAACTCTACACACAGTTCTATTAAAATTTACAGAGCATTTTTTGCTATAAACATATCAAACACTCACATTTATAAAATACATAGATTTACTCAATATTAAAGACCTTGCTTATATTTTAGTAAGCAAAAATATAGATATAAATATATATGATATCACCTGGATGAATCTCAAGAGACTTAGGCCTAGTGAAAAATGCCAATTCCCAATCTTACTCAGATGATTACATTTACACAGTGTTCTTGAAATGATAAAATTATAGAAATGAAGTGGTTGCCAAGGATTAAGGATGGGGTGAAGCTGGAGGAAAGTGGGTGTGTCTATAAAAGGAAGCATGAGAGATCCTTGTGGTGATGGAGTTATTATTTATCTTGCCGTGTCAATATCAATATCCTGGTTGTGATACTGTACTATAGTTTTGCAAAATATTACCATTGTGGGAAACTGGGTAAAGGCAACATGGGACCTCTCTGTATTATTTCTTACAACTATATGTATATCTACAATTATCTCAAATAAAATGTTCAATTAAAAATTATGGTGTTACAGAAATGCATGGCTATTAATCACTTTGAATAAATGAAATGGAGTAAAATAATTCTAAAAACCATTATAAAAGACAAGAAGAGAATATTTTGTTGAGGAAGCCTGAGCATGGATGTCTGAGAGAATTTTATAATTTGCTTCTATATCCAGGAATATTGAGTGAAAAATCAGATAGAAAAAAATCTAGCTTCAGTTTATAATGGAAAAATGTAACCATTCTTGAACTTTTGAGAAAGTATTATATACAAAGAATAACGCTAAGTTCTTGGAGAAAAAGGCGTATATGAAAGAGCTCCTTAATTTCAAAAAGTTAACAATGTCTTATAAACTGTAAACTAGGACTAGATTCTAACATCAGTTAAAATCGTTCCTCAGTGACTCTGGTAGTGAGACTTTTTGGTCACATGATTTAATCTTTTTGAACTTCATTTTACTCGTCTGTAAAAGACTAATGGTTCCTACCAAAGATTGAATGAGATATTTTGTGTAAAGATCCTATCTCTGGGTCAGGTACAGTATAGATATCCAGTCAATGGCAGTTATTGCACTGTTTTCAGGGGTTCAAGCATTTGAGGCAAAGACCGAGCCTCCACCTTCTTGAGCAGTTTACCCATGTGCCCAGCACACACTTCATGGCCGTAGGATATTGTAACCATTCATACAATGGCTCCAAAACCAGCATCACTGAACATAAATTTCCAAGGGTCCCTAAGCGTTCCTCTGTACTATTATTTTCTAATGGAGAAGTGGCAGGAATTCACTAGCTAAAATTTAAAAAGGTGGAAATACCAGAAGAGTCAGAGAGAGTTGTGTATACCCAAGAAAGAAAACAATCCTTTCAATATGGTGAAGACACTTCCCCAGAATGAAAATAATCTGGGGTCACTGAGTTAAGTCAACAACAAAACCCTTTGATTCAGTCAAGCTAGAAACTCAATCAGTTTCATTTCCTCCCCCTCTGGCACCTTCCACATCCAGCGAGAACTTAAGTCCCCCGAATTAAACTTTCTAACCTACCTCTTGGTTGCTCTTCTTCCTTAGCTCTACCCTACTTGCCAAGACACAAGTGTATATTATTTTTTACCTATATCTATGCAATAGCCTCGTCACTGAACTCTGAATCCTCATTCTTTTCTTGCTGCTAGTTACAATCTGAGAACACACAATCATGCTGCACATTCTTTCCAATGATTACCACTAGCCATATCCTGAAAACTCATAATGTCATGTAATTTCCTGGTCAGAAGAAATCTTTGGTAGATTTCCATTGGCCCCAGCATAATGTCTGAACTCCTCAGCATGACACTCTATATCCTCTGTGATCTGACCCCGATTTCATGCAACCCATCTCAACACAATCTATGATCCTGCCAAAAGAAACTACCTCTAATCCTGCTGACTTGCACACCTTCATGAATATGGGAATCTCTCCACTTCTCCATCACTTACAAAAATCCTACTCATCTACAAGATTGAACTCAAATCCTACTTCCTCCCTGAAACCCCTTTTAATTCCTAAGAACAATGAAAGTAAACAGAAAAAAGTCAACTTTTTCTGTAGCACTACAACTCATCAAATATATGTTTATTATATTATTTCTTTCATTTTTATTTAGATTATATTTAATTTTAATATATCTAACTTGGATTGTATGTTATATTGTATGTTGAATTTAAAAATAATGTTATAAATACTCAAAGGCCGAATCTATGCCTAGTAAGACTATCTTTGAATCCCCAGTATGCTATGCTCCTTGGTATTTGCCACACGCAGTACACTGGGTTCTAAACATTCAACAGATATTTTTTGAGTAAATGAAGGAATGACCGCACACATCTGTATCCCTGGACGAATATACCCCAGTGCAATATATCCAGTAAATACTCAGTAAAAGCTATTTGAGTAAAATAGCTCTAGTGAAATATTATTATAATATTTCTAGAACTCACACAGTCAATTTGAGTGAAGCATTGCTGTAATATTTTTGAAGCTTAAATAGCCAAGCCATAGAACGTGGATAGAAGGACAAATAAACAACTGCAGAAGAAATAAGGAAATAACAAAAGCTTAAAGAAAGGGTAGTTTGTAACGCTGAAAGATGAAATGTGAAGCCATTGTGAAAGACTGGGAAATGGAAAATTGTATTAAATATGTAAGAGTAAACAAAAGATAAAGTGAAATATCATGACTCTATGAGATGAAACAGCCAGTTGTTTTTATTTTTCTGCCTTTACACAGAAGCTAAGCTAGGAAATGTTACTAATAACCAATATATAGCAAAAGGAAAATGATAAATATCAGTTGTGTGAAGTACACAGTGTTAGGTATCAGGGAGACATGAAAGAAAAAAAAAAAGGAAAGATGTTGTTATGCTCTAGCCATTACCCCTCAAAATCTTACAACACGTGTATAGAAACTTAATAGGTAAATGTACAGCTATGCCACACAGTACAAACTATATTCAAGAATATTGGTGATGAGGGATTTCAGTGTGATTCTAATAGGTAATAATATTTTTATGTTATGTACAGCAGTTCACCGTAACACTAATACACTGCAACACAACAAAAGGCCTCTGATTCAAAGACATACCTTTTTTGTAAAATGCTGATGGGTTATACTATTTTTTTTTATACTTAGTATATTTGATATGTGTCCATTCTCCAGAACATTTACCTGCCAATGAAAACCCATTCTCCCATCATTGTGTTTAAAATAAAATCTACTCCAGTTCCAAAAATTTAGATGAGAAGATTCTCTGGTTATTTGTGATGGTCTTTCTCAACAGAGGATTTTTAACTGAAGGAAAAGGTGATATTTGGATAAGCAAAAATGAGCCTTTATCTATAAAATTAACTACCTTGAAATATTTTTGAAAGGATTTTTGGTATGCTAACAGCAATTATTACTCTTTAGAATATTCCCTCTTTCCAGCCCAAAAATTTTTGAGGAAATTGCTTTTTATCTATAATCAGTTTTATGCTTAATCAAAACCTTTCCTGAGACATTTCAACAAATGTGACACACCAGGAAATTCTATGTAGCAAAATGAAATGTTACTCACTATGACTAACTTCTAATGCAAATAAACCCAAATGTCAAAACAATGTGAAAGTTATAAGAACAATTGCAAGCTGGGAAAAAGATTTACAGTTCCTCCCAGTCCCCCATTTATTTTATAGCAGCCATATGAGATTTTATTTCTGGATGAAAGCTGCATTGATAAAGAGGTTTAATCGTCTGTCAGTGTGCCTTATGGTGAAGTTGCTTCATTTATTTCAAGCCTGAATCTCATTACCAGTTCATTTCTCCAGGCTCCTCTCCATCTTAAGGGGGTGCTTAATTAGTGTGGCCATGGTGATGAAGGCAAATACAGCTTGCTTTCCCTTCCCCATCTTCTCCTGAGGAATCTAATACACTATTGATTTTCCACCCTCAAATAGATCAGGCACCATTCAATCATGTTATTAGCTGTCCATTAACTTGAATTCCCCACTTTCATAGGCTGTCAACACCATCAAGGCCATCCAATGAACCAATCAACAACTAGGTAGCACCTGCAGTTGGGAATCTCTTTGAAAACCATGCCTAAAATACTGTTCTTTGTTAGTTTTTTCTCCAGAGGAGTTTATATTGCTATCCTCATTTTTCTTATTTAGCATTTGAATAAGGTTTTCATTTCCTAACAACTATACTTGGAAAGAGGTGTTTGCTTTTGAAAGGTTGATTGTGTTATCTGCCGACAAGCCATAATTTTACTCAAAACTAATTCTACCCCTTTTCCACATCCGTAATATTTTGAAAATAATCTGACACTATAAACAGTTAGAACTTGTCAAAGCAAATAGATCCTTCTAATTTTAGAAAAAAGATCTTTATTAATTTTAACTCTAGTTTTAAGAGACGATTACATTAAAAAGCAAAGGGGAAAAAAATGAACACCTCACTCCACCACCACACATACACATGAATGTTCAACAGTGAAACCAAGAGGAAAAAGAAAACCTGACTGTGATTTTTTTAAAGTGTGTATCAACATAGGAGGATTCACATTCAGCAATACCTGTGTCATTGAAAAAATGGCGACCACAAAGGCCTCTTCAGAGGGTCGAAAGTCTGAACTTTTGCATTCAATTTTAGAAATACTCTTTATTTTTTTAAAGTTATAATACATATTATTTACTAAGATATTCATTGTACAATAAAAATATAGTGATCATGCCCTTTGTCTGACATGTCATTTCTTCTCTACATGTTGAAGCTCTATTCAAGTACCCTTTTCTCTGTGAGTACGCCCTGATCTCCCCTATGAAAACAACTGCAATTTCTTCACTGCTCCCATTGACTTTGATTTATTAGGGCACTTCTGACATAGCATGGCTTATAGTAAAAGCACTTTTCTTCCCTCAAGGACAGGTGATAAGTCTTCATTCATTCATTCACTCAGTCGGTTGGTCAATCATTCTTCTAGTCATTTATCCATTTGATAAACATTTATTACAAATCTATAATGTGGTAGCTACTGTGCTAGGCATCAAGGAAAATTAGATAAAAGATAAACACAAGTCTGTCTTTAGGAAGCTCATGGTCCAGTGAAGGAGGTACTATGTAATTAAAACACACCGTCATTACTAAGTTAAACATCAACTGTGATTTACTGAGAGCTTACAATGTAGCAGGCGCTAAACTCTGTGCTTTGCATGCATAATTGGATTTAAAATCACAAACCACCAAAAGCTAGTTATCACTGTCCCAAATTTATCGATGAGGAAATTGAGGCCAAAAAGAGTCAGTCAACTGCTTATGTTCACATCACACAGTTGACAGAGGTGGAAGCCTTTGAAATCCGACCTGGCCAACTTCAAAACAGCCATGTTCTTGGCATCCTTCTTGCTGCACAAGGGACTGTGGAGGCCCTAGAAGCAGGATGGCCACATAACATATCACCCAACCCAGGACAATATAAATACTATATTGAGAGGGAAAGGGGGTACTAACCAAATAGAATGCTGAAAATAGACACATAAATCAGGATCGTCCCTAGAAAACCAGGAAAAATGTACACTCTACCCAGAGAGGTACCTTCCTTACCCCTTACAAGGATTTTAGAAAGCTTCTGGCCGGGATGACTTGTAAACTGAACTTGAGGGATTTGGGAGAAAGAATACAAAGTAACTTTTTAGATATAAACCACAGCCTGTGTAAAAGCCTGGTGGCTTGAGACAGTGGTTCCTCCAATGGGCCATTGGGGCGACCACCCTTAGAAGTTAATATGACTGGAAGCCAGGATGTGAGAATGAAGAAATTGGATTGTAAATCAGGGTAGGCATGGTCAGATCACAAGGAACCTTGTATGCTGCACTAAAGAGGTTTGACTTTGTTCAAAAGCTTTGGGAAGCAGAGCCACTTCAGGACTTCAAACCAAGAGACAAGATTAGCCATGCACTTTTAGAAGATGATTTCAGCAGTGAGGCAGAGCTTTAATATAAGCATGTTAAATTCATAAAAATAATTGACTTCATGGTGGACATTAAAAAACAACTGTGGGTAAACACTTTTAACATAAGGATGTGTTGAGTCATGCAAAATTTAACCCATGTTGAAAGATTCCTATGTTGTCTAGAGTCTGGCTTAGCAAAATGGGAGCAGCAACAAGAGCATATGATTGCATTGTGGGTTTTCATTTTAAATAAAATATTGGAAAACTCAAGGAAGATTTTTCTTCCCAGTTTTTTGCTCAACAAGAAACACAAACTCCATACTCAATTAATGCAAAACCTGAATAAACTAGACTAATCATGCCTTTTGTGATCCATAGAAAGCTCTAAGAGTCGCCATGGGTCATAGCAAAGTTTTAGGGAACATCTTTAAAGAGGATGCATCAACCTTGACAGCTGCCATGAGGAATCCCGGACTCAGCAAATCACACCAGCACTGCATCCCAGGCAGAAGTGAGCATCGAGAAACACTGCAACCTTTGGAACAAAAGTTCATTGCCTGACAGAATTAACTCCACAGATTTTTTCACCGTTTATCTCTCTTTGAGTCTCTGCATTGACTAACAGTAAGTTTTCTTTTCACAGGGGGGCCTATTTCATGCTAGCAAATTCTTTTGAACTTTTTATTTCTGAGATTAATTAAATTAAGGCTTCCTTCTCAATTTCCTTACCATGTTTAACTAAATGGTTAAAATGATGGCATATATATTGCCAGTTAACATAATCACTGGTACCTGCCACTAATAAGTTTTAATCACTTTCTGTAACTGTTTACCCAGATATGGAACTGTATTCTCTCCTTTAATCCCAGAACTCTAGGGACAGCCTTCAATGAGAATGAATAATGTTACCACACATATAAATGGAATCTGTGCCAAGAGAATCTCTAAGCATATTTTCAGATGAAACCGGGCCTTTTTGAAAGTGTACTACCAAATAAAATTGACCGCTCTCTCCCTCACATATGTTAAAACCTGGAGATCATAAACAAAATTAAACACTCTAAATTAGCACATACACCAGCATGGCCTATATCATGGCCTGGTATCTACAGCAGAAAACAATATTTGCAATTTAAAAAAGGTTTTAGGTATAAGTTATAAATTATTTCAAAATGCATACATGTGGATTTTCATATTCAGATCTTGCTACACATTTATGAGATTTGGATCAGATGTTTATCATCTTCAATTTATAGAAAAAGAAAGCTGGTTCCATGGCAGAACCTGGACTAAAATGTCTGCTGCATACCTCCTACTATTTTCCGTTGAACATTTGCTTTTTGATTTATACAGTTGTTTTTAAGGACTGCTTTTGGTTTTAATAGAAATGTCCAGTTTTAATAAAGCAATTTATCTTTAATATGAGTAACTATCAGAATTTCACATCAGGGAGCCCAACTTAGTAGATACCTTCATTTTGTGGCATTTTCATTCAATTAATGAGATCTTATTTAAGTAAACAAAGCTAAGATTCCTGATAAATGCATAACCAGGCTTTTATGTAATGGATTTTCTAATGGCTTAGGTATTTTTAAGACATTGTTCACTTTTTGATTTTTGGTTATAACACTCATTTGCTTTATGTTCTCTTCTTTAAACTGGAAGTGATTCTACCTATTAGTAGTTTAACAGACAATCCTTTTACTACTCAAAGTGCTACTGATTTACAGAGCAGCCCCCTTTATGGGATTTGGTTAGAAATGCAGAGATTCAGGCCTCACACTGAACTGACTACTCAAACTCTGAATTTTAACAAGATGCCTAAGTGGCTCAGATGCACATGAAAGTCTGAAAAGTACTATTTTATACTCTAGTGTTTCACTTCCGAATAGGACTGCAGAAAACTGTGACCACCAGACACCCAACTTTGTACATATTTTCTTATTGTCTTCCACACTTGAAACAACCTTTGAAGCAGCAAATTCCCTGCTATTGATAAAAATTTTCTCCTCCTTTTACCTTTACCAAATAATTTTCTAAGTGGGTATATAGGCAGATGGACATAGACATATATATATTACACAAAGAACAATTTTATCATTCACATCTGAATTTTCTACTTTTACGATAAAACAAATTTTCAAAGACTGAATTACAAGATGTGAAATATAGATAATCAAATATACTAAGTATATAGCCATAAACAGTGGAAAAATGTTCAGGGAGGTTAATGAAACTCTCAGTGGAAACAGGTCCAATCCTGTAAAATCTCATTAAGAGCTTTACTGCAAGTTGTAACAAATTAGCAGCAGTATGCATGCGATTTGTGTTTAAATTTCCTTTTTATTTTTCCTGTGAATTGCGTTTGCTTTGGTCCAACATTTATGGGGAAATGTTTTGATTTTATCAGATGAATGTTAATACCACCTCAGTGATATGCTGCAGAGAAAGTACTTGGAGAGGAAAGACAGATAAAACAGCTAATCCAGACATAAGTTTGGAGCTACATTAATTAAACTGTGGGCAGTTATGCTCGTAAGTACATACCACTCACTCACTGACAGTGAATCACTGCATTCTTAGGGGGAGCTGGTGTGGAGTGATAATGAGCGGGTATCTTTGTCATTAATTAGAGGCTGTGCCACACCTCTGACTACTTCCGTCAGGACTTGATCTCTCTATGAAACTCCAGGAGCTATTTCAGTTACTCTTTATAACTGCTTTCTTTGTAAACCTAGAACAGAGATGTTCCATTATACACTGTGTTTTTATTCACAGCTGGATACACTGACTCCAAAACACTACATAATTGTGCCCTATATTCATATCAATTGAAATAATTTGGGATTTAATGATTGACTATTCAAAAGGCTGAGTGAGTGACTAGAGAAATTATCTGTTTTTAACACAGGCTTGATAGAACGGACTCACATACATTATATTAATACATAAAAACAATTCTTTGCAGATCTAAATCCAAACAATTTTAAAGGCTCCCTTTGGGGCCATGAATATTCCATTTGACAATCTACACTGATCAAATAAATTGAACAGCTGCCAAGTTTTCACTTTGCTGTTTGGTGTGTAGACCGTCCAAAGTTATTCACATTCATTCACTAATTTTTGCCCTGAAGAATAAATATGAATGGTTTCTAAAAGTGATTTGAGTTCTAAGCAGAGCTATACTTGAAACTTTGAATAGTTACAAAAATGAAATGATTAAGCCTTTGAAATTCCTTGCCATGAACGGAAATTTCCCATCTGCTTATTAAGAAAACATTCAGAAAATTGGATAATTATAATCATTTATATGTAGCTAGCATCTTTCTACAGTGGTACTCATAGACCCATTGTCTCATTAACCCTCAAATCATTGCCAGAGTAGAAAAATGGAAGCCCTTTGAATATTCAGTGGTAGAGAAAGCCACAAGTTATTAGTTAAAAAATTACACACACACACAAACACATATGCACATAAACACACACACATTTGTTTGTGTGTTTGTTTACTTAATTACTTCATTTACTCCAGGATGTTATTCCCAGAAAGATGTTGTTTTACCTTTTAAGGTCACCTATGAAAGTCTCAAAGAGTTTCTAAATACCACTAACATGGGTTCTACAAAGTCAATCACATTTAAAAAAAATTAACAAATATTCTTAATTAAGAAGAGCAGTGTTGAACGTTCCCACTAAAATAACATAATTCAGTAAGTTTTCTCAAAAATTATTACTCCTAACAAAAACCTAAATAATATAAAAGAGACCAATGGTTTTCCATTGTTATAAGTTCTGTTATTCAAAAAAAATCACAAAATATTAGCAGAAATCCCATCTCAGTCGAACATAATAATTTACATATTTTTAGGGGGTTTCCACATTTAAATTTTATCCACTTTCAAACTGAACTCCTCTCTACTTTTGTAATCTAGCAGTAGAGATATAGTCATAACCTCTTGCCATTGTATCCCTAGCACTCCAGTTAGGATTATTCCCTCTGATTAAGCCTTATAGGTCATTTTAAATGCATGTATTCTCTGCAAGAGTAAAGGAGACCTAGGTATTAAGCTATTCTGTTAATAACACATATTTATTAATCGTAATACCACATACTTATTAATCATAAATTAATTGTGAATTAGTTTACTAGATGAGCTGACTCTCATATGGAAATCCAGATTGTAAAAGAAAAAAATGAATCTGTATAAATGAGTGTGATGGTAGGAGGTATCAATGATAAGAGAAATGGCTTTCTTATGAGTGGTTCTCAGGGACAGAACTGGGGAGCTGTGTCATCTGTTCTGCTCTCCTATCAGTATTTTAGGGTGTTACCTAGTTAAAAACAGAAGCATAAAGGAGTCATGCTATCTCATTCCAAAAAGAATTTATCTACCTTCTTATTTATCGAGAGTGCTATTTGTTGGCATGATTTGAGTTTATCCATTCATAAAATTAATGTTTCTATATTAATGTAAAATTGAGAGTCTCCAAAGGACCAGGGGCTGTGATAGATACTGTGGCTATAGTGACAAAATTACATGGTCTCTGTCTTCACAGAATCTGTGGTTCATTTACCACCCACAAAAACACTCACGTACCTCCTGGACCATGTGAAAAGCATTATGATAGAGTCTTAGGGGATAAAGGAATAGAAAAAAGAGGTAGCTGGCCCAGCCTGGGGGATTTAGAGAGTTAAATTCAGTTGAAAAAGGGAGTCAGAGGAAGGGCACCTTGTATTAGTGTGTTCAGGTGAGATCTCAATACTTAACTACAATTGCTTTGCCATTTCTCAACAAAGCAGGAGAAAGGATATGAAACCAAGAGTTCCTAAATCTCAGATGGTTCTTTAATGTTCTATGTCAGATGTCCTAAGTTTTACTTAAGTCTCATCCACACAGAAAAAGAAAGAAGGTAACACTGACACTAACTGACTGATGACAAGCTTCTGTGAACAGATTACGAGAAGAATTTCAGTCAACTTAATGAAGCTGCAACCAGCCACTTGCTGGAACCATGCCAGAAAAAGAGATTAATAATATGTCAAGAGAAAATAGAGCAAATGCTTATCAATTTGAGGAGAGGTTTATTTTCACTTTTTTAAAAAAATTACTTCAATTGTGTTTCCCAAAATGAACAGTTTCCACATAACAGAAACTCACAGCAAGTGCTATGAAGCAAAAAGAATCATCAGTGTTCAGCTTCTGAACTCATTCTACGAGGTTAGCATCACCCTGATAACAAAACCAGACAAAGATATCAGACACAAAAAAGGAAATTACAGGCCAATATCACTAATGAACATAGGTGCAAAAATCCTCAACAAAATATTAGCAAACTGAATCCAACAATACATTAAAAGAATCATACACCATGATCAAGTGGGATTTATCCCAGGGATGCAAGGATGGTTTAATATCCAAAAATCAATCAATGTGATACACTACATTAACAAATTGAGGAATAAAAATCATATCATCATCTCAATAGATGAAGGGAAAGCTTTTGACAAAATTCAGCATCCATTTATGTTAAAAACTCTCCACAGAGTGTGTATAGAGGGAACATATCTCAACATAATAAATGCCATATATAATAAGCCCATAGCTAACATCATACTCAACAGTGAAAACCTAAAAACATTTCCTCTAAGATCATGAACAAGAGAAATTAAGGAAACAATCCCATCAAAAACAATAAAATACCTAGGAATAAATCTCACAAAGGAGGTAAAAGCCCTGTAACTCGGAAAACTATAAGGCACTGATGAAAGAAATTGAAGATAACACAAACAGATGGAAAGGTATACTGTGTTTGTAGATTGGAAGAATTAATTTAAAATGACCATACTACACAAGGCAGTCTAGAGATTCAATACAATCCCTATCAAAATATCCATGACATTTTTCACAGAACTAGAACAAATAATCCTAAAATTTATATAGAACCACAAAGATCCCTGAATTTTCAAAGCAATCTTGAGAAAAAAGAACAAAGCTGAAGGTATCACTCTCCTTGACTTCAGGCTATACTACAAAGCTATAGTAACCAAAAGAGCATGGTACTGGCACACACACACACACACAAAACAGACACATAGATCAGTGAAACAGAATAGAGATCCCAGAAATAAATCCACATATCTGTGGTCAATTATTCTATGATAAAGGAGACAAGAATATACAATGGACAAAAGACAGTCTCTTCAATAAGTGGTGCTGGGAGCACTGGACAACTAACTACATGTAAAAGAATGAGATTAGAAAATTTCCTTGCACCATATACAAAAATAAACTCAAAATGGATTAAAGAACTAAATGTAAAACGTGAAACCATACAATTCCTAGAAAAGAACAACAGGCAGAACACAGGCAGAACATTTATATGACATAGATCATAGCAATATATTTTTTGGATCTGCTGCCTAACACAAAGGAAACAAAAGCAAAAGTAAACAAAAGGGACCTCATTAAACTTAAAAACTTTTGCACAACAAAGAGAACTATTCACAAAACAAAAATACAACCTACTGAATGGGAAAAAATATATACAAATGATATGACCAATAAGGGGTTAATATCCAAAATATATAAATAACTCATACAACTCAATATCAGAGAAACAAACAACCCACTTAAAAAATGGGCAGAAGAACTGAATAGAAATTTTTCCAAAGAAGACATACAGATGGCTAACAGGTACATGGAAAGATGCTCAGCATCATTAATCATCAGAGAAATGCAAAAGAAAATCACAATGAGATATCACCTCACACCTATGAAAATGGCTGTCATCAAAAAGAGCACAAGCAACAAGTGTTGGTGAGAATGTAGAGAAAACAGAACCCTCATAAACTGTTGGTGGGAATGGAAATTGGTGCAGTCACTGTGGAAAACAGTATGGAGGTTCCTCAAAAAATCAAAACTAGAGCTACCATATGATCCAGTAATTCCACTCCTGGGTATAAATCTGAAGGAAAAAAACCCCACTAATTTGAAAAGATACAGGCACCTCAATGTTCATAGAAGCATTATTTACAATAGCCAAGATAGGGAAGCAATCTAAGTGCCTACAGTAGAATATTATCCAAGTGCTACAGTAGAATATTATTCAGGCTTAAAAAAGAATGAAATTTTGCCATTTGCAAAAACATGGATGGACCTAGAGAGTTTTACGCTTAGTGAAATAAATCAGACAGAGAAAGACGATTACTTTATGTTATCACTTATACGTGGAATCTAAAATATAAAACAAACTAATGTATATAACAAAACAGAAACAGACTCACAGATATAGAGAACAAACTAGTGGTTACCAGTGAAGAAAGGAAAGGGGAAGGGGTGAGATAGGGGTATGGGTTTAAGAAACACAAACTATTATGTATAAAATAAATAAGTAACAGGGATATATAGTACAGCACAGGGAAATATAGCCATTATTTTGTAATAACTTTAAATGGAGTACAGTCTATAAAAATATTGCATCATTGTGTTGTACACCTGAAACTAATATAATAGTGTAAATCAACTCTACCTCAACAAAAAATAATCATCAATGTTCATGTCCTTTTTAATACTGATTTTGAAAACTCACATTTGTAATCTTTATTAAGGATTATGATGATAATTAATAATAATAATTACTCTGGCACATTCTTATTTTTGGATTTACTTCTTATTTTCATGATGTCTACAAAAACGTTCATGGATTTCATACAGCAGTTGTCATTATTGGGAACCTGAAAGAGCATACTGATGGTAGTGATTGAGAAAAGAAATGAGGAGCAAACCTTGAACAAATCACTCACTCCTCCCAGGTTTCTGGGGCCATACGCTAGTCCACTTACACCCAGCATGCATTTCCCATAGATTAGCAATGAATCTACACTTGGAAATCTCTACCCATTGCCTACTTCATTTCTAAATATGAATATAATCTTCTATCATGACCTTGTGCCAAAACAAAGTAAGTGTGATCCTGGGAATCTTTAAGCAGAAAGCTAGTCTGGACTGGAGATCGACTTGAGCAGTCCACGTCGTGACTCCTTTCCCCTAGTACCACATTGATTTCTGAGGCCACGAATCCTTCTATGCCTGGGGCATGACGACTAGAAGGAATCCATTTCACCCTTTCTCTTTGGGAGTGGAGGTGATGAGAATGATTTCTGACCTCCCTCTAGAGTCCAAAGTATATGACCAGCTTTGCCATTCAGACATTTGAATATTAATAGAAGTCTACTTTGTTAAAATTTTCAAAGAACTGTATACTTGGATATTTGCAAATTGCTTTAACACAGTTAAATATATTGAGCAGCTTGAGAAAAAGAGCATTGTCTTATTGTATGATCTGGTCTTCTTTGATCTTCTAATTTCAGACTACTCTCATCTGAGGTCGTTGTGAATGTACTGATCTCTGTCATTACATCTGATATTCTTCATGACCCTTATGATGACTAACACGTGGATGAATATGTTTGCTATGCAAGTTCCAGGAAATGGAATGCTAATGCCAAATGCAGAGAAATCATTTGCTCTTTACTGCCCATGCCCTCCTAGAAGAAGTTATGAGAATAAAACCACTATGAGCCTCATTTTCTTCAAAATCATTTGTCAGATTTCCCTCAAAGCCTTTCTGAATTCAGTAACATTTGTGAAATATTTATTTACTTTCTGACTTGTTGCTACAAAAATAAGGTAAGACATATAACTTACACAGGTAACTAATGCTCTATGAAAAAAGGTCTCCATGATTATATTAAGTGCATTTTAGAAAGTTTTACACTATTAAAGTATACAGATTGTATTGGTACCTGATTAAATCAGCCCAAGTTTTGTAGAAGATCTTTAGGGGTCACCATGGGAGACAGGTGGGAAGGCCAAGTGTGTGGGGTTTCCGATTCTTCCCCATAATTGTTTTAACCACAGTAGTTCCATTTTAATCTATTTTATACACTCAGTGTCCATTAAAAATGTCATATGAAAAACTATTCTACTGCTTAACATGTTTGAAAATTCACTCCTTGAATGTGATATTTATAGTAGTGTCTGTAAAATGTTACACATATAATATGTATGTATATATGGGCTCTTACACAACACAGTGACTCCTCTATCATGTTTTTTTGCAATCTAATTTAGCACACATCATTGCTATTGCTAGTGACTTTCCAGGTAACCTGCAAGATGTGTGACAACTGCCCTTAATTTAATTTTCATTAAATTAATTTCATTAATTTTCAGGCTACCTGTTTGCTACTAAAATTAGATTTTTCTTCTTGAACTAAATCCAGCTCCATACCTGTGTTACTTTTTTTTTTTCATAAAGCACCTTTATAACTTTAACTTTTGAAACTTCTTCATCAGGTTCAAGGTCTGTTTATCTATTTTTCAGATCCTGTAAAGTTACCCTCGTACATTTAACTTAGTCACGTTGACCATGAAGAAACAACATGACAAGTGTGCTGAGGCAGAAAAAGGCTTGTCCGGTCATAAATCCACAAATGCCCCCAAGAAGGTGTCCACAACATTTGGTATGAGGGCTGCATGCCTGATGAACTCTCATTGCCCCTTGCTGGGGCAGAGAGAAATGGTTAGATGCTACAGACAAGCCTCCTCTGATCAACCTGATCCCCCTGCCTCTTTCCACTCTGGTTAGGCTATTACTTTTCAAAAGGTGGGACCGCTGCTGGCCAAGTCCCACAGCTGCTGAGATGAAAAAAGTTAGTCTTTGTGACTGGCTCACCAGGTTTCCCTTTTCTACCTGAAAATACATGCTTAACTCTTTTTTGTGTGTAGGGCCAAGGAATGCTGAGCAGAAAAGCAATTTATTTTCCCTAGAAACACACAGGGAGAATATTTATCAAGGTTTAATAGGGTATAACATGGAAATCCTAAAAAGTAAATAATAGACACTATTATTTATACCCTCAGGGCAGACTGCCTGAAAGAGACAGAAGAATCAGCAATGTAGGTTTTAAATGATGTTTGAATGATTACCAAATTAAAGCTAAATTACGAGACAAAGGATTTGAAGATGTGCTGTAAACAACTTTACAAATATAACTCATCATTATTACATATTATAGCTTGGCTCTACAAAGACTTGTAGAAACTACTGAACCTTAGGGTAAGTAAATAAGCACTAAGCAGGAATTGACCATGTGTATGTCACTATGTTATGAACTGTGATAACTAAGAGAATCCCTGCCCTTAAGATTTTTATAATTTAATAGGAGATATCAGCACATAAATAAGGATGAAGGAACTGGAGACATGGACTAGTCAGGAGTTAATGCAGATTTTCAGATAAGAGACACATGAATGTAAGATAAGAATGAAGAAGAAACTTTCAGAGAAGGAAATCTATTTGGATGTATAGAGTGAAGAAGATGAAGGACCTAAGTATGATCCCCAAGTTTACTTTTAGACTAGGAGGTGGATGGAGCCATTTTAAGAGCTGGGCAGTGCATAAGGACAGCAGGCAAGTACAGGGAGTAGAGAAATAATAATGAATTAAGCTTAAGGCATACAAAGCTAAAATGTTGGCAAAAGATGCACAAGGAGATGTTCGCCCAACAATTACAACGACCTAATCCAGCCTTCTGAGATGGTGCCTCTGGACAAATTCTAATTTCACAAGACACTAAAAATTATATTTTCTCTGTTCCTTTTATTAATTTATTCATTTAGTCAATAAGTATTTATTGAATGCCTTCTATGTATCAGGTACTATGTTAGATACATGGAGAGGAACAAAACAGACATGGTAACCCTCTCATATGGAGTTCACAGTAAACTGGAGGAGGCAGACAACAAGTAGATAAACAGATACATAATTACACAGTGAGATCAATGCTATAAAGGAAAAGGAGAGGGTAGTATAGGTGGAATGTGCTGTGGATTTGGTAGTCAGAGACATCCTCTCAGATGAGGTGACATCTAACCTGAGACTCAAAAGATGAGATTATTTTAGGCAAAAAGAACAACGTGTATACAGATCCTGAGGCCCATAAGATCTTGCCAATTTTAGGAATTCAAGAACATTGTACTGTGCTATGAAATGGGTGGGCAAGTTAAGTTTGTAATGATGGAGACCTCTAAATGGAGATGTAAAGTATGCGTCAGATAAGAAGCCAGTTTTGCCAGTGACCAGAAAGAGGAAGGATGTTTACTAAGAACAAAGGACTCCTTTGAAAAGATAAACATTTTTCTGATTTCCATTTAATTGACATCACTCCTTCCCCCATTTTGAAGCATCTCATTGAAATGAAGCAGAGAAGGAATTCAATGAAGAAAATGCGGGAGTGATCTTTCATCATTGTGGGTCTGTGCTATGAGACAGGGAAGGTGAAGTCCATGTGAACTTTTGTTATGGTTGAGAAGAGGAAAGCCATGTGTTTATAAATACCATCTAACATGGAATGCACATTTTTAAAATCTGTTATTTCAAATGTGAATGCAAAATTTTGTTTGCTTTTCAAAACACAAAAAAAACCTGGCAATGGCAATTTTGAGAGTGATATTACTGATTGATATCAATATATATGTAGTCCAACTTCACAATTTATAAAAAGATTTTTACACATCCATTTATCGAATATTTCTTACAATAATCTAGTGAGACAGATGTTGTTATTATTATTACTATTTTATTAAGGAAGAAACTGAAGCTCAGAGAGAAGAAAATTGCCTAGGGCATTATACTTGCAGATTGTTAAAGCCCAGACATTCCTAAAATCCCACGTTTATTCCATGAGATAATTATGCTTCACAATGAAAGTTTCAAGTAGAATTTTTCACAGAGATTTAGCGTAGATTAATAGAAATGGTAACCTTCAAATATGAGTTCAACCCAAATGAAACCCATAGGATACCTATTAAATCTTAATAGCATGTGGTGTGATAATAAGCCCCATTTCACCTATGGGGACACTGAGGCAAAATGACATGAAAGTATCTGAGCTTCAAGCCATACAGGCTTCAATCAAGCTGCAAGATGGTGACTTCACCTTGTAGCTACCAGTTCCTGTAAGAGATATTGAGTCCTTAAAATACAAATGTTTAAACATATTAGATGTAAAACAAAAGGTAGAAACCATCTTTTTCATTTTTGTTTCTACACTATGCTATTTTGAGGATATAAAATCCATAAATTGCTTTTTAGACTATCAGTAAAAGATAAAGTTATTTAAAAATTTAAGAAAATATGTAAATATTCTGTAATAACCTATATGGTATGAGAATCTGAAAAAGAATAGATATACACATATGCATAACTGAATCACTTTGCTGTACACCTGAAACTAACACAACATTGTAAATCAACTATACTCCAATATAAAATAAACATTAAAAAATAAAGTAAAACAAAAAAGAAAATATGTAAAATTGCCTTGCTACCCTAGACTTGGATTAGGGTCACTGTACTACAATTGTATAGTCTATACTATATAGAACACTAGGACATAGATTTTTACTTTCTTGGATAATGTTCAGATTTGCACATCCATGTAATAAAGACAAATTTCCTCAACTTAATTTCCATGGAAAATAGAATTTCCTTATATAATTTCCTTTCCTTAAATTCCAAAACCATAATATTAAATTTTATTATATTTTCCCCTTTAGATATATAAGAATACAGAGAAGACCATTAGAGAGAGAGAAAAAAAAGGAGATTTATGAAACACTTTAGAATGAATATGTGTTGGGATGCGAAGAAGCAGGAAAGAGGCTCAATCTTTGTATTGTAATAAATATTATGGTAATAAATAGATATTAACTAAATTATTGTGACATTGGCTAAAAGGATTGTCTAAATATTAAAGGTATGCCAGCTAGCAGAAAAAATTATATTCAAGGTTTGAACAATTTATTTATAAGGTCAAACTTGGGAAAGAGGCAATCACAATCAAATTCACACCTTTATTAAATGTTTTCCAGGGTTTCATTTGTATCAAGTAGGCTAAAGTGCTGCATTAATCTATTGCTAGGTATTAACATTATTGATGAGTTTGTGTGTAACTATTAATCAGTTCGCTTCAGAGAGACAAGCTACTGTTTTAATTTGTTTTCTTAACTACACTGTGATCTGCCTTTCTTTCCTTCCTCTAACCAATATCTCACAGACAGCGGGGGTATATATTGCAGTGGCTTAGCTGGAAGCTGTGCCTCTAAAATGCCCTCATCTTCTAACAGGCTATGTGGGATCTTATTAAAGAAAGCACTATTCTGAAAACATGTATCTTTATTGCTTGCACTTATCTAGCCATAACTGGATCCTTGTATCTGGTTAAATTTACTTCACATAGGTATCTCAATTCTTCCTTTTCCTTCTCTCCTGCAAAATTGTGTTTGCAGAAAATAAGGTTCCGTATTGGCACAATGCCTTTCTGGTTAATGCAAATAAATAGAAGATTGTATTCCTTTAGATCCTGATGTGCCGGGCAAGGTTAAAGCTTCATTCTTATAAGAAAACTAAGCTTTTTAAAGCCATCCCACATGTGGACACAGAGGGGGAAGTGGAGGGTGGGATGAATTGGGAGATTAGGTTTGACATAAATACGCTACCGTGTGTAAAACAGATAGCTAGTGGGAACCTGCTGTACAGCATAGCGAGCTCAACTCGGTGCTCTGTGACCACCTAGATGGTTGGGATGGGGAGAGGTGGGAGGGAGGTCCAAGAGGGAGGGGATATAGGTATACATATAGCTGATTCACTTCATTGTACAGCAGAAACTAACACAACATTGTAAAGAAATTTTACTCCAATAAAAAAAAATAATAAAGCCATCCCAGAGCTTGATTTATTTTTTTTTATTCACTGTTTTAGGTATGGCCCTTGGAACTGACTAGCTCAGGGGAATAACAATGAACTACGGGGCTGCTCCCTTCCAGAATCCTGGTACAGATCCAGTTCATCTTGATAATGGCCTAGAAAATGTAAAGACTCGATGGATTAAAGATAGGGGGAAGGGAGATAGAGGACCGATTTGAAGTTAGAATCCATGGGCCACATGTGAAATGGCAATTGTCCATTAACTTTTGAATAACCATAAAGCTGAATGTTCATGTTTTCTTTAGGAATATTATGATTGGACTAACTATATCTTCAAGAGATGACCAGAACTGTCATGTACCAACATGTACCAAAGTCCTCCAGAGACCCACTTTCCCCTCTGAAGTGAAAGAGAGAGAGAGAGAGAGAGAGAAATGTTATGAATAATATCACTTTTTGGTTTGTCTCAAAAATGTGAAACACAGGATCCTGTCATTGGTATCACTTTCATTTATTTTTTCTAAATTACCAAATGGCAACTTATTTTGATAACAGTTTTTAATAAGTCATAAACACAGCTCAGTGTACCTATGGATAAATGAAACCTTCTGCTATACCAAAATTCTCATGTTACCTTCCACAAAATTTTCTCTTATAATTGCTAAAAAAACAACAAATCTTATCTGTCATACCAATGGTAACTGCTGTCCATTTTTTTAAATGAGATTATTCTCTCTCTTTTTTCTATTATACTTGTATATTATCCTCTGCATACCCTCTTTCCTCTGGTTTTTCTTACGTGTCTTTCCCAGCTCATAGTTGCTTCCTTGCATTTGCCGGTCCACTACTGTCTTAAAAGTTCTAAAGAGTCACCTGTTTTTGGTACCTTCTCAGAATAACTCCTTCACTTTATAGCCATAGTCATTTGGCTATGAGGTACTTGAGGGATGCTTTTCACAAAACATATTTTTTCTCTTTCTTCATACTTTTTAAAATTCAATGTATTTTTATTTGTAATTATAATTTAGATACATTTGTCTATTCTTTCATATATAGAGGAGATCCAAAAGCTCAGAGGTGGTCAGAGATTTATTTTTCAAGTCATTTATTCTAGGATTTCTTTAGCACAATATTTGTAGAGTAGATTCAACTACTTCATTTGCTCTTCACTTTGGGACTTGGCCATATTTGAGGAGACATAATAGTAGTGATAAATCAAAGTTTAGATGACAGAAGGACACAGGGGAACCATTGGTTAGTAATTAATGAATTATAAATTGCCTTTTAAACATATTTATAAATTTAACTGGAATTAGGTAGACTTTATAAGGTTTTATAATACACCTTAAATGCAAAAGAAAATCCCCCAAAACAAATATTATTACTTTTAGAAAACCAAAGTTTAACACTTGGTTTTACAAATATGTTTTCCAGTATCTAAAGAAAGGAGAAATAAATAATTTATCAAACTATCTTAAAGAATGATATTTCTGGATTAAAAATGATAGTAAACACAGCATGATCTCTTTGTTAGTTTTAAAGAAGAAAACACTGTGAAAGATCAAACAATAGTTTTGGATCTAGTATGGCCCCTGGCTAGATACTATACTATACTAGCTAAAGAAAATATTTCTGCAACAGGCAAAGGTTAAAGGCAAGCTTATTATTAATTTGGATTTTCCTTGTAACTAATTGGAAAATAGTTCCTATCATTAAGTCTAATTCATAAATCACCTTAAGAAATTAAAAAGAAAATTCCCAGAATGGAAATACATTCTATACTTGTTGAATAAATAGAGAAACCACATGAAGCACTGGCAATTAAAATAGAAACTTATGAAAACAAATAGCTGTTCTAAAAAGTTTAACTAGAGATGACCAGCATTGAAGCCCTCAAATAATCCATTTGCCAGATTGATTAGAGATAACTACAATTTTCATCTTGGTTTCACAATGCCAGGTTAATTTCCTTCAGGCACCAGGTCATCTAAGATCAATCATTGCTCTGGGTAGGTCAGAGCTGTCTGGAAAAGAGAAATTCTGCCTCATAGCTTCAGCACTATGTCTCCTCAGGCTACACAGATTATGGTCTAGCAATGCATCAAGGTTGCAACGTGATTTACAATTGTGAAAATCTGGAGGAGGCAGCAAATATCTTTGAAAGTGAGACATTACTACTGTAAAGTGAGTAAAAATCACCTAGGTGGGTCAGACTAGGGCCAGAGATCAACATTTCTAACCAGCTCCCCGATGATGTCTATGCTGCTGGTCTGAGGACCACACTTTAAAGAGAAAGCGACTAGAAATCCCTGGGTTTTCTGGAAAATTGTTATGGTTTCCTGCAAAAAATTTTTGTTTTCTTAAATTTCAGTATTTATCATGTACAAATATTGCCAGTCCTCGGGTTTTTGATCCTTATGTGCCTTTGTATTCAACCTGAGTTCTACTGGTTTGGTTACAGAGAGTTCCTTTTAGTTTGGTTCTCAAATAGCCAACTCACCCTGTATGAATTGATCCAAGTGTTCTTTCCCTTTGAAATATCTTTGTGAAGCTTTCTAGAGCAATAAACCATTCCTTCTTAAGGCACTCTCTATTTTGTTTCTTTTTTCTATTTAAAATTCTAATGCAAAGTAATTTGCATTATATATAGAACATTTTGTTGATTCTTACACAGAAACCAAATGATTACACATAGGGATGCACGTTCTTCTTTACAACATGCAGGTTGATTTCTCTCTACTTGTACAGCTCTGGTCTGTCTTATACTCATGGAAGGTTTTTTCTTTATTCCTCAATTTAGAAATTAATGCATTGAGTGGATGCCTATGTTATGAGACAAATGGTGGCAGATCCTTAATGAAAAGCAAATCTCTATTGAACTGCTTTTTGGCTGACAAAGAGTTAATGGGTTAAAGAAAAATGATAAATCTAGATACAGTAAATGTACCACCACAAAAACCTGGGTCTACTACATGTTACCTTGAAAGAAAAAATTGTCTGTTTATACAGTCTCTAAGGCAAATATTGTGTAGTATATTTTGCTTTCTGGATACATTTGTGAATTGGCCATAGAAATTTTGGATGCCTATCAGTGAAGGAATTACTTCTTGAACATAATTGGATGAAATGGATCTGTTGCACACTCCGCATGAATATTGCAGAGCTCTCCTGGATGATTTATTGGTAGCCTAACCCTTTACAGTAAGAATAAAAGTGCCGCTGAAAGATGTTTTAGATTAGTATTTATTAATTACTTTTTAATTTTTTAAGTAGAGGTCCCTTTTACCCCAAGGACTTATAAACACAAAGGGTAAGAAATACTTCCAGGTCCTTGGGAAAAACTATGTGCTTGTAAATTGTGCATTTCTTTAAGCCTGCGAAACTCTGAATGCAAATATTTTAATATCTTCTCTTCTTTTTGAACAAGGCTTCTGTTTTTGTGGACTCTGGACTACATGTCCACAAGCCTGAGGCAAAAGCCACAATTTCATAATATTCTGCTCAAGTTCTAGTTGAAAGAAGGAAAGGAGTAATAAAGAGCAGGTTAGAGGAAGAACCACATACTGAGAATGGCTAGATAAGTTTCTAGGGAAAATATTTTAAGCAAAATGGTACCCAAGGCAGGTTATATGTTTATTTATGGGACAAACTTCCCATCTTCTATTATGCTTTGCAGTGAAAGAATGCTGATCGTTCTCCAGTCCCTGGAACTATATGCATTTAAATTAAAAATATAGAAAGTACAGTATACACTGTGGTGGGATCTATTGACTGTGTCAGTAACAGCAGCGTTTTCATTTTTCCTTTTGTATTAGAAGTCATCATGTGTGTTCAGGACGGATTCTTGGTCTTTATTAATCTCAGTCGTGAAAGCGTTTGGGATTTTAAAAGCTAATGACTTTTTAAAAAGAGACCGTAGTTCTATTCTCTGGTATCCTCAACTTCTATTTCAAATTTGTCATAAAATGGGTCCTTACTGCAGATGGTCCAGCACTTGGTGATGCATTTTAGGCACCTTCTTTACTCTGTCTTGAAAAATTCGGACACTTGTTTAATTTTAAAGAATAAAAAATCATTTTCTTTTGGTTGATGATTTTTCTTTTCTCCCCTCTTTCTTTTGACAATTTGATAAACAAGGCCTCAACTGTGACAATAGAGGTTGCAAAATGGCACTTTTTATGTGGTTTTTACTTTTATATTCTCTCAAGGCTCCTAAGTAATCTATTTTCCTTTCTGGTCACTTTTGAAATTTTCACTTGCCTCTGAATCTTACTGCCTTCTCTCCTGAAGGAAGGTATCTGAACTTTGTTGGCCCCTAGAATGAATTGCTTACACTTCTACAAATTAACCTTTAACTTAGGCTATTAAAGTCAATGCAAAGTAAATCTTGAAACAAAATGGATTTTTTCCCATCACTCTATGATATTACTTTATTTTACATCATGACATCGCAGGGAAAAACACAAAATGTAATGAATGCTAAATATATATCATGTAGTAAAACCTATTAAAATTTTGTTTGCATTCATAATGATTTAAAAGTCTCTGCCTTGAGCAGCAAATGATGCCACACTGCAGGAATACAAAGCAAAAGATGACAACAAAAAGTCCTTCCTGAGATTGAGCACTCATTTGCTTTCTTTCTCTGTTATGTAGCTTGGGATTAAGAGAATTCCATACATCACCACAGTTCTCACTCATAACTATCCAAATGAGAAAAGCATGGGGCAATGGATCCTTACAGTCAATTATGAAGAGTATCATAAGGACATGGGCAAACATAAACATGCTAAAAGTAATTTTGTAGTGTCCACAGGTATAGCTGTGTCATACAACTTTACACCATGTTTAAAGGCCAGGATATAGAGTCATGAAAAATCCCAGAGAATGAGTCTATGCAAAGATCTAAACCTCATATTTGGATCTAGATTTGAGAGTGAGAGAGTAGGGCATACTTGTTAGTTAAATCACTTAAAACTTGGCAACAGTATACATTTATTTTTCTTTCACACTATCTTTGTGGCTCAAGATAATAAAGGCATTTTATACCTTTAGCAACTTATGTATGCATTGGTAAGCTTTGTAATTTTACACTTAACTACTATAGAAAGGTTGATCAGCTTCTTCTTACTGTGACAAATATAAAACAAGATGGCTCTAAGGAGATGAGTGCTTGAAACAAACTCCTACCTGCTTGTTTAAAAAAAAAAGTAATGGCTTGTCTATGAAAAAATGATAGTATCCTTCAGAAAAGATTTTACATTATGTCCCCAGATTAATTGCATTTTGGATGCTAAAAAAGATTCTGAATTTGTCTTTGGAGATGTACAACTAGAAAAAATTAAAATCAACAATACAAAATACAAACTTAACTTTATAGAGAGCCTGCTATAATCTTTTGATTTATAATAAGAAAAAATAGATTCCTGTATTACATACTATCTAAGATTGCATTTTTCAAATATTTATTTCAAATAAAGTAATACTTTGAATATTTTGAAAGTTTTGAGATTGTTTTAGGAAATAGGAGGAAAAACTTTCATGGATTTTACCACAAAGACACAAAGGCTATTAAAATTTTTGAGTTTTCCCTCCCAATCATTTTAAGCAAGTATATGATTTATATAGTTGCTTACATCAAGTTATAAAATTTGTACTGTTTTCTGAACTTAACATTATGCTGTATTTACTTCACTATATTTCTTTTTTTTTAATATATTTATTTATTTATTTAGGCCGCCCTGGGTCTTAGTTGCGGTATGCGAACTCTTAGTTGTGGCATGCATGCGGGATCTTGTTCCCTGACCAGAGATCCAACCCAGACCTCCTGCATTGGGAGCACGGAGTCTTACCCCCTGGACCACCAGGGAAGTCCTACTTCTCTGTATTTCTACCGAAGCTTTTTATCCTATCGTTTCAAATGCTGTAATGACCATTTTTACATATATGACTTTTTTCCTCTAAGAGTACATATTAAAGTTATTAATAATTGAATTAATGTCTGAAAATCAGGAAAAAAGGTTAAAAATGACTTGTTTAACAGTCACATTAAATCCAAAATTGTATATATACACATAAAAATATATATACATATATATATACATGCTTCATCAAATATTTATGAAAGGACAAAGTGATTGTGGTTGACATAAGAAGTTGGTGAGATACGTGGTGAATTCGGTCAGAGAAGAATAACTTTACACTATATATTTTTTTGTACTATTTGACTTTTTAAAAATCACAGATGAATATTAATGATTTGATCCAAAAATGAATTCATTTACTTGAAAATCAATTGACAATCTTTTTTGCAATGGAAATTAGAAGACTTTTATTCAAAGATTTTTCTTGACCATGGTAAGAGCTCAAATACTATTTGTTAAAAACTATAGAATAAATAAATTCATTTAAAAAATTTGAACTTAGATTCCAATATTTTTAAAAATCTGTTTGCTGACAATAAACTGGGTATACTAGCTATTTCACTTTCAATAAGCTATTTAACAATAGACAAAAATTAGAATTTTACCAATTAGATTTTTAATTTGAAGAATTAAAAAATGTCTTCTTTCCTCTCTTCCTCAGGGTCTCCTTTCCCACTCTGTAATCCTCTGCTGTGAAGGGCAAAATACAAAGGATCTTCCCTCAAAATGTTAAGAATCAGACACAGTGACTGCAATACAATTAGAAGGTGGGAGGTAGCTTAAGAGGAAGAGCTATGTGTTATGAAAATTCTTCAGCGTGAAGTTTTGAGTAACGGAAGAAGGAAATTTGAACAAGACCCACTGGATAAGAGTGAAACCACTTACAGGAACTATATTGCCAAGGAAATGACTTGATTCACACTTGATTTATGAGAATACAACTTCATGAAAGCATATTCATAAGTGAGTGATAATAGAAACATACTTCAGTGAAGCAACTGAAGGCCTAAAAAATGCTATTTTCTTAATTTCAATCAGGAGGTTTTAATTGTCCCATTCTAAAAGCATATTTTCCCAAACAGTTTATTTGGAAAAATGTCAAATATACAGCAAAGTCAAAAGAATACAGTAAGCATTCATATAACAACTATACCTAACATTTTATCACATTTGCTTTATCACATATGTACCACCTATCCATTCCTAAGGTGCAAATTTTAAGAAATCATTTGTATATTTTTATAATTGTAGCTTTTATGAAATTGGATTGCATTTCACAACCAACTATCAACATATGTTTTAAATATGATAGCGCTGCTTTTCTTTCAAGGATTGTTTCTAACTTGGTGATAATTCTTACAATCAAAGATATTTTATAATTTAGGAAATATAGTCTTAGTTTTGATAAAAAAAGATGAATTACAATTGTCTTCCTATTAGGTTTTTTAAAAAGAGATAGTTCGCACAGTTTAAATATTTGAAGTCAACTTTAGTAAGCTATCAAGACTGAAGCTCATCATTCAAGTGTAAAAACATGAATCATGATTGAATTACAGAAGAATCGGCTTTGTGGCTTATAAGAGTGAAACAAAGATTATAGGAAGAATTTGGAGCATTAAATGTCAGGAACAGTATTTTCTCAGAGAAGTTATTAACAGGTTGACGTCACTCTCTATTTAGACCAGATAATCCTTTCTAATCACTCTTTACTTTTGAATGTTGATAAACCCAACCATAATCTCGCCCTTATTTCAGTTATCTGGGTTCTCCTGAACAAAGAATATAAGAATATAATTTTACATGTTCTTCAAGAACAAAGAATATAAGAATATGATTTACATGTTCAGTTTCTTTTGATTCTCCCTCCCCCATCCCTGTTTTTCACTCCATATCATCTTTTCAAAGAGTGGAAAAGAGTATGTTGTTTTTGTTTTTGTTTTAAGTAAAAACCTAGAGAGAAAGAGCTATGAGAAGATAGATGGATTTTTACTGTAATCTACTCATTAATAAATCTTCTTCAGGAATGTATGTTAGTTAAATAAATTGACTGTAGCTGTAATTTAAGCGCCTGTACAATCTTAGAAAAATACATGAGAAACTCAAAAGGAGAGAACTTTAAAAAACTGTAATTTGGAATTTCTGTATTAGTACTCAGTTATCTGAAATTAGGTGATCAGCCTTTTCATGTAATTATTTCTTCCCATATCCCTTCCCACACAAAAGTACTAAATAAAAAAAAAAAACCTTCTAAAATGTGTGAAAAAATGTTTCTGCTTTATGAGATAGTGAATTCGAATTGTAACTTACTAACAATTTAGCAGAAGCATCATCTTTTTGTATCCATTGTACTGCAAAATACCAAATTATATTTTTTCTCCCAGAAACTATTTGTCCTCCACAGAATGAATGATTCTTGGGCCCTTTGTTCTTGTTGTTATTTTTCATAATACACGGCTATAATGTCTCTGTCCTAACAATCTGGCTACGGCTAACTCTCCCTATTCTTGTCAGAAACCCTGTTACTATGGCCAGCATTTTTCATCTGCCTTGTTTGCTGTGGTTAGAAGGGAAAAAATTGAGATCAGCGTATTAGCACTGGTTGAAAATAAGAACAATTACTCTGAGGGTTTGAGAGTTTTTAAAGGATGAATTACACAAGCACCATATATGAACTTTCTTACATCTATCTTTTAAATATTCAAAGACTTAAATATCCATATTTTAACTATGTTCCAAATAGCTAATTATGTTACAAATTTTAAGTAAGTGACCTCAAAATATGGGACGTTACTGAATATTATAAATCCAATTCTAGATTTTAACTCTGTGTTTTCAAAGAACACTGAATGTTCGGTTGTCCTCAATGTGCAACATTCTTTAAATTATAAATTTAACCATCATAGTTAATACATATGGACTACCTCCAATGTGCCAGGCACTATTTTAATTGCTTTATATACATTAACACGATTACTCACAACAGACAGATGAGTGAAAACTCTTAAGTATGCACATTTCAGAGATGAAGAAATGGAGGTAGAGAAAGTTGAGACAACTTGCTGAGGAGGAATCACCTCTTAAGCTCAGTCAGTCTGGATCCAGAATCTACATGCTTAACCACTTTGCTATACTATGCAACATCATATTAATATATGTTCATCTAACATATATGTTATTTTCCTTTAAGAATGAAATCTGTGTTCATTAAAGCAAACTATAGAGCAGAAGCAAGAAGAATTAAATCCTGCAGCCTGTGGAACAAAAGCCACATTCACAGAAAGAAAGACAGATGAAAAGGCAGAGGGCTATGTACCAGATGGAGGAACAAGATAAAACCCCAGAAAAAAAAAAACTAAATGAAGTGGAGATAGGCAACCTTCCAGAGAAGAATTCAGAATAATGATAGTGAAGATGATCCAGGACTTCGGAAAAAGAATGGAGGCAAAGATCGAGAAGATGCAAGAAATGTTTAACAAAGACCTATAAGAATTAAAGAACAAACAAACAGAGATGGACAATACAATAACTGAAATGAAAAATACACTAGAAGGAATCAATAGCAGGATAACTGAGGCAGAAGAATGGATAAGTGACCTGGAAGACAGAATGGTGGAATTCAATGCTGTGGAATAGAATAAAGAAAAAAGAATAAAAAGAAATGAAGACAGCGTAAGAGACCTCTGGGACAACATTAAACGCAAAAACATTTGCATTATAGGGGTCCCAGAAGGAGAAGAGAGAGAGGAAGGACCAGAGAAAATATTTGAAGAGATAATAGTCGAAAATTTCCCTAACATGGGAAAGGAAATAGCCACCCATGTCCAGGAAGCACAGAGAGTCCCATACAGGATAAACCCAAGGAGAAACAAACTGAGACACATAGTAATCAAATTGGCAAAAATTAAAGGCAAAGAAAAATTATTGAAAGCAGCAACAGAAAAATGACAAATAACATACAAGGGAACTCCCATAAGGTTAACAGCTGACTTCTCAGCAGAAACTCTACAAGCCAGAAGGGAGTGCATGACATATTTAAAGTGATGAAGGGGAAGAACCTACAACCAAGATTACTCTAGCCGGCAAGGATCTCATTCAGATTCGATGGAGAAATCAAAAGCTTTACAGACAAGCAAAAGCTAAGAGAATTCAGCACACAAAGTCAGCTCTACAACAAATGCTGAAGGAACTTCTCTAAGTGGGAAACACAAGAGAAGAAAAGAACATACAGAAAAAAAACCAAAACAATTAGGAAAATGTAATAGGAACATACTTATCGATAATTACCTTAAACGTGAATGGATTAAATGCTCCAACCAAAAGACACAGGCTTGCTGAATGGATACAAAAATAAGACCCATATATATGCTGTCTAAAAGAGACCCACTTCAGACCTAGGGATACATACAGCCTGAAAGTGAGGGGATAGAAAAAGATATTCCATGCAAATGGAAATCAAAAGAAAGCTGGAGTAGCAATACTCATATCAGATAAAATAGACTTTAAAATAAAGAATGTTACAAGAGACAAGGAGGGACACTACATAATGATCAAGGGATCAATCCAAGAAGAAGATATAACAATTATAAATATATATGCACCCAACAGAGGAGCATTCAATACACACGGCAACAGCTAACAGCTATAAAAGAGGAAATTGACAGTAACACAATAATAGTGGGGAACTTTAACACCTCACTTACACCAATGGACAGATCATCCAAAATGAAAATAAATAAGGAAACAGAAGCTTTAAATGACACAATAGACCAGATAGATTTAATTGATATTTGTAGGACATTCCATCCAAAACCAGCAGATTACACGTTCTTCTCAAGTGCGCACGGAACATTCTCCAGGATAGATCACATCTTGGTTCATAAATCAAGCCTCAGTAAATTTAAGAAAATTGAAATCATATCAAGCATCTTTTCTGACCACAACACTATGAGATTAGAAATGAATTACAGGGGAAAAAACGTAAAAAACACAAACACATGGAGGCTAAACAATATGTTACTAAATAACCAAGAGATCACTGAAGAAATCAAAGAGGAAATCAAAAAAATACTAGAGACAAATGACATAGAAACACGACGATCCAAAACCTATGGGATGCAACAAAAGCAGTTCCAAGAGGGAAGTTTATAGCAATAAAATCCTACCTCAAGAAACAAGAAAAATCTCAAACAAACAACCTAAGTTTTCACCTAAAGGAACTAGAGAAAGAAGAACAAACAAAATCCAACGTTAGCAGAAGGAAAGATGTGATAAATATCAGAGCAGAAATAAATGAAATAGAAACAAAGAAAACAATAGCAAAGATCAATAAAACTAAAAGCTGGTGCTTTGAGAAGATAAACAAAATTAATAAAACATTAGCCAGACTCATGAAGAAAAAGAGGGAGAGGACACAAATCAATAAAATTAGAAATGAAAAAGGAGAAGTTACAACAGACACTGCAAAATACAAAGCATCCTAAGAGACTACTACACGCAACTCTATGCAAATAAAACGTACAACCTTGAAGAAATGGACAAATTCTTAGAAAGGTATAACCTCCCAAGACTGAACCAGGAAGAAATAGAAAATATGAACAGAACAATCACAAGTAATGGAATTGAAACTGGGATTAAAAATCTTCCAACAAACAAAAGTCCAGGACCAGATGGCTTCACAGGTGAATTCTATCAAACATTTAGAGAAGAGCAAACACCCATCCTTCTCAAACTCTTCCAAAACATTGCAGAGGAAGGAACACTCCCAAACTCATTCGATGAGGCCACCATCACCCTGATACCAAAACCAGACAAAGATACTGCAAAAAAAGAAAATTACAGACCAATATCGTTGATGAATATAGATGCAAAAATCCTCAACAAAATACTAGCAAACAGAGTCCAACAACATATTAAAAGGATCATACACCATGATCAAGTGGGATTTACCCCAGGGATGCAAGGATTCTTCAATGTACACAAATCAATCAATGTGATACCATATTAACAAACTGAAGAATAAAAACCATATGATCATCTCAATAGATGCAGAAAAAGCTTTTGACAAAATTCAACACCCATTTATGATAAAAACTCTCCAGAAAGCGGACATACAGGGAACCTACCTCAAATAATAAAGGCCATATATGACAAACCCACAGCAAACATTATACTCAATGGTGAAAAATTGAAAGCATTTCCTTTAAGATCAGGAAGAAGACAAGGATGTCCACTCTCATCATTATTATTCAACATAGTTTTGGAAGTCCTAGCCATAGCAATCAGAGAAGAAAAAGAAATAAAAGGAATCCAAATTGGAAAAGAAGAAGTAAAACTGTCACTGTTTGCAGATGACATGACACTATACATAGAGGATCCTAAAGATGCCACCAGAAAACTACTAGAGCTAATCAATGAATTTGGTAAAATTGCAGGATACAAAATTAATGCACAGAAATCTCTTCCATTCCTATACACTAATGATGAAAAATCTGAAAGAGAAATTAAGGAAACACTCCCATTTATCATTGTAGCAAAAAGAATAAAATACCTAGGAATCAACCTACTTAAGGAGACAAAAGACCTGTATGTAGAAAACTATAAGACACTGATGAAAGAAATTAAAGATGATACCAACAGATGGCGAGATATACCATGTTCTTGGATTGGAAGAATCAACATTGTGAAAATGACTCTACTACCCAAAGCAAGCTACAGATTCAGTGCAATCCTTATCAAATTACCAATGGCATTTTTTACAGAACTAGAGCGAAAAATCTTAAAATTCGTACGGAGACAAAAAAGACCCTGAATAGCCCAAGTAGTCTTGAGGGAAAAAAACGGAGCTGGAGGAATCAGACTCCCAGACTTCAGACTATACTACAAAGTTATAGTAATCAAGACAATATGGTACTGGCCCCAAAACAGAAATATAGATCAATGGAACAGGATAGAAAGCCCAGAAATAAACCCACACACCTATGGTAACTAATTTATCAGAAAGGAGGCAAGGATATACAATGGAGAAAAGACAGTCTCTTCAATAAGTGGTTCTGGGAAAACTGGACAGTTACATGTAAAAGAATGAAATTAGAACACTCCCTAACACCATACACAAAAATAAACTCAAAATAGATTAGAGACCAAAATGTAAGACCGGACACTATAAAACTCTTAGAGGAAAACCTAGGAAGAACACTCTGACGTAAATCACAGCAAGATCTTTTTTGATCCACCTCCTAGGGTAATGGAAATGAAAACAAAAATAAACAAATGGGACCTAATGAAACGTAAAAGCTTTTGCAAAGCAAAGGAAACTACAAACAAGACGAAAAGAGAACCCTCAGAATGGGAAAAAATATTTGCAAACGAATCAATGGACAAAGGATTAATCTCCAAAATATATAAAAAGCTCATGCAACTCAATATTAAAAAACAAACAACCCAATCCAAAAATGGGAAGAAGACCTAA
Source organism: Eschrichtius robustus (assembly GCF_028021215.1). Taxonomy (NCBI): domain Eukaryota; kingdom Metazoa; phylum Chordata; class Mammalia; order Artiodactyla; family Eschrichtiidae; genus Eschrichtius; species Eschrichtius robustus. The sequence goes on along the minus strand of NC_090829.1, from coordinate 53,792,003 downwards.
ATAGACATTTCTCCAAAGAAGACATACAGATGGCCAAGAGCCTCAACATCACTAATTATTAGAGAAATGCAAATCAAAAGTACAATGAGGTATCACCTCACACTGGTCAGAATGGCCATCATCAAAAAATCTACAAACAACACATGCTGGAGAGGGTGTGGAGAAAAGGGAACCCTCTTGCACTGTTGGTGGGAATGCAAATTGATACAGCCACTATGGAGAACAGTATGGAGGTTCCTCAGAACACTAAAAATAGAATTACCATATTACCCAGCAATCCCACTACTGGGCATATACCCAGAGAAAAGCATAATTCAAAAAGACACATGCACCCCAACGTTCATTGCAGCACTATTTACAATAGTCAGGTCATGGATGCAACCTAAATGTCCATCGACAGATGAATGGATAAAGAAGAAGTGGTACATATATACAATGGAATATTACTCAGCCATAAAAAGTAAAGAAATTGGGTGTTTTGTAGATATGTGGATGAATCTAGAGACTGTCATACAGAGTGAAGTAAGTCAGAAAGAGAAAAACAAATATTGTATATTAACGCATATATGTGGAACCTAGAAAAATGGTACAGATGAACCAGTTTGCAGGGTAGAAATTGAGACACAGATTTAGAGAAGAAATGTATGGACACCAAGGGGGAAAGTGGCCGGGGGGTGCTGGTGGTGGGATGAACTGGGAGATTGGAATTGACATATATACACTAATATTTATAAAATGGATAACTAATAAGAACCTGCTGTATAAAAAATAAAATAAAATAAAATTCAAAAATTCAAAAAAAAAAAAAAAGAAAAGAATACTGTAAATAGGAAAAAAAGTAGAAAGAAAAAAAAGGATCAGAATTTTACCACACAAAGGAAAAGAAACTGTTACTATTTTGGTATATTTTCCTATTTTTAAAAAGTTTCACATTTTTTTATAAACAAAGCTCCATTCATGTTTGAGATATATTATATATCCTTTTATTCAATTTACTATTATATCTTAAAATCTTCTCCAATCTATTATGCAGTTCTTCTGATTATTATTTTTCAATGACTGAATAAAATGCCACCAACTGCTTACATACTGGTCTTGTTTTAAACCAAAAGTCATTGAAAAATGATTGCTAAAGCTAGTATGAATAAGCCTGACAGAATATCTACCATCTACCTCTTTAAATTGCTACTTTCTTTTTTTAATGAACTTCTCCTTGGCCCAATGATCTAAATAAAGTCTTAGATTAAAGAATATTAAGATGCATATAAAAAGGGAAGAATGGGCAGTCATATCAAGAAAGTATTGAGAATATATGTATACATCTCACATAAATGTGTATTTCACCTCATTGGAAAATCCCCAAATTGAAGGTTCTTTTAAAATTGCTTGATGTTATCACTTAAACAGAGAGGCAAGTACAAAGTATAATTTGAATAATGAAATCCATTTCTTAGACTCTCATTTTTAACACCCATCACCAGTCAAATAATAATAATAATACTGTAGCCATTGTACATTTTTCAGTATCAGTCTTACAGCCTAAATACCTCATATAAGAACCCCTCTATTGCTCTCTGATATGAACAAACTGGGTAGTAGAAATGTCCTTAAATTTGATTAAATAATTCAAGGTAGACTTCTATAATTTGTGTCACTCTTTTCCCAAGTTATAAATAAATATGATGCATGCCTTTCTCCCTCTGACGTAAGCAACATGGAGCAATGTAGACTTTTTCTTGTGCAGTTTACAAATCACAGTTAAGTCCATGGCAGAGATGTGCAGCCCACCATATATGATCTTCAAACTCAGCCACCCACACAATACAGCAACCAGATTTCTGATATTTAATCTCTACCAAAATGATAGAAAAGGGTTAATTTATTCTGTCCCTTATGATTGAGCATCTCTGTCCCATTGGCTATACGTTCTGGATGTAGGCATTGTTGGTGCAATGCTTTTTTGGACAAAAATTATGACAGCAGAGTGAAAAGAATCAGATGTAATATATGGAGATCATGCACAGTCTTTAGCCAAATGCATTGACATTGCAATCTGACAGAAAAGAAGGAGGAGAAAAATATACTTACATTTACACTCACACACATGCACACACGTAATTATATCATGGTGTTTTGTTTCACTAAAGTAATAAAGAAAAGTAATCTGAATTTACAGAAATACAACTAATATTAAAGTAGATTTGTAGATGGGGACGGATTATGCAAGATACTCCCAGAGGAGGAAGTTGCAAAGCATGACTGAAATAAAATTTCTCTTAAAATGAAAAATCCAATGTTTCTTCTAATGTAAAACAGCCATAAATAAATTGCCAGTCCATTTCTTTTTCAGAGACTTTAATGCAAAAGTGGGAAAGTAATTTCTATCTTTAATATCACCTTATGAAAAAGGAACCAGGATGGCAAAGATTGGATGATAACCCTAATGTTACAAAGGTAGGAAGTGGCAGTCGGGATTTAAGTTTTGATCTTTCTTCTGACCCTAAAGAGTAAGCTCTTTCCATTAGCCCATTACCATTTTTTGTTTGTTTGGTTTTTGTCTTTGAAATGTCCATATGCTTTCTTGTGAGGAAGAATCCTACATATACATGAATAGGAGAACAAAATTGAGACCACATAGAATTTTAGTGTTGTAAGAGCCTTCAGAAATGATGACGTCTAAATTTCTGCCCAGAACCCTTCCGATGGACAATTGATTACTGTTAATACTTGTAATAAATGCTATTGAACACCTCTGATTTCCTCAGTGAACAGACTGTGCTGATTCCAGAACATAACACAATCGAGTGTTTGCAAACTTTTCTCCAAAAGGGATGAGTCTAACACATATATGCTGGTCATCCTTTTGCAACATGACATGTCACAAATTGATTAGCAAAATGAACTTACATTTGCTGCTCTCCTTAAAAACCTCACTAAATAGTAACTCTTTTTCTAATAATACAATAAATCCATCATATAAATTAGATTTTTAAAATATTCTACTTAAGTTTTTAGCAGTACTGAGTATTGTCCCTCTGTAGGCAAAAGGCTACATAGCATATGTAGACATTTAACTGTTTGAATTTGTTCCTCCATCACTGACTTCCCCATGGATTGACTTTAGGAAACAGCTTTGTAATTCATTAGAGAGTAACTGCACATCAGTGAGATGTTTCTGGCTTTTGTTCCCTCTAGAGACCAAATTTTTAATATTTTGAGCTCTATAAAAATTTGCTTTCCTTGCCTGATTACTGTTAACCAAAAATTTGAGCAATGAAAATAAAGGTCTAAATATGCCAACTTTCTTCATGTTATTTGACTATTTTCTGAGCATTTGCTATTATCTATATAATTAGTCTTACATTACCTACTCTATTATAACAACTTTAGAAAGTAAACTGCTACGCTTAAATAAGACAAGTTTCACTTAAAAACCAAGTTTGTGAAGCTATTTCACAGATTTCCATGATGTAGTAGTGCATTAAATTCCTGTAAAATTAGTCAGGGTATCTGCATTGATGCATTCTGATCTTAATGGAGCAACACTTTAAAAGTAATGCAATACTTCATTTTCTCCCACAATATAGTCTCCATTATCTCATTTTAAAAATGAGATTTCAAGGGGGATCTTCAAGATGGCGGAGGAGCAAGATGTGGAGATCACCTTCCTCCCCATAAATACAACTGAAATACAAGTACATGTAGAACAACTCCTACAGAACACCTACTGAACGCTGGCAGAAGACCTCAGATTTCCCAAAAGGCAAGAAACTCCCCACGTACCTGGATAGGGCAAAAGAGACAAAAGAATAGGGATGGGACCTGAAACTCTGGGAGGGAGCTGTGAAGGAGGAAAAGTTTCCACACACTAGGAAGGCCCTTCACTGGCAGAGACAGGAGGGGACTGGGGGGGAAGCTTCAGAGCCACGGAGGAGAGCGCATCAACAGGGGTGCAGAAGGCAAAGCGGAGAGATTCCCGCACAGAGGATCGGTGATGACCAGCACTCCCCAGCCAGAGAGGCTTGTCTGCTCACCCGCCGGGGCAGGCGGGGGCTGGGAGCTGAGGCTCGGGCTTTGGTCGGATCGCAGGGAGAGGACTGGGGTTGGCTGTGTGAACACAGCCTGAAGGGGGCTAGTGTGCCACAGCTAGCCGGGAGGGAGTCCAGGAAAAAATCTGGACCTGCTTAAGAGGCAAGGGACCATTGTTTTGGGGTGCATGAGGAGAGGGAATTCAGAGCACCACCTAAAAGAGCTCAAGAGATGGGCATGAGCTGTGGCTATCAGCGTGGACACCAGAGACGGGCATGAAATGTTAAGGCTGCTTCTGCAGCCACCAAGAAGCCTGTGTGCAAGCACAGGTCACTAACCACACGTCCCCTTCCAGGAGCCTGAGCAGCCCGCCACTGCCAGGGTCTCGTGATCCAGGGACAACTTCCCCGGGAGAACACACGGTGCACATCAGGCTGTTGCAAAGTCACGCCGGCCTCTGCCACCACAGGTTCACCCCACATTCTGGACCCCTCTCTCCCCCGGCCTGAGTGAGCCAGAGCCCCCTAATCAGCCACTCCTTTAACCCCATCCTGTCTGGGCAGGGAATAGTTGCCCTCGGGCGACCTACACGCAGAGGCGGGGCCAAATCCAAAGCTGAACCCCAGGAGCTGTGCAGACAAAGAAGAGAAAGGGAAATCTCTCCCAGCAGCCTCAGGAGCAGCGGATTAAATCTCCACAAACAACTCAATGTACCCTGCATCTGTGGAATACCTGAATACACAACGAATCATCCCCAAATTGAGGTGGTGGACTTTGGGAGCAACTGTAGACTTGGGGTTTACTTTCTGCAAGTAATTTGTTTCTGGTTTTATGTTTATCTCAGTTTAGTATTTAGATCTTATTATCATTGGTAGATTTGTTTATTGATTTGGTTGCTCTCTTCCTTTTTTTAAATATATATATATATTTTTAAATTATTTTTCCTTTTTCTCTTTTTGTGTGTATGTGTATGCTTCTTTGTGTGGTTTTGTCTGTATAGCTTTGCTTTTACAATGTGTCCTAGGGTTCTATCTGTCCTTTTAATTTTTTTAGTATACTTTTTAGCACTTTTATCATATGGTGGATTTGTTTTTGGTTTGGTTGCTCTCTTCTTTCTTCATTTTTATTACCTTTTTATTTTTTATTTTAAAAACTTTTTATTTTTTCTTTCTTTCTTTCTTTCTTTCTTTCTTTCTTTCTTTCTTTCTTTCTTTTTTCTCCCTTTTCTTCTGAGCTGTGTGGCTGACAGGGTCTTGGTGCTCTGGCCGGGTGTCAGGCCTGAGCCTCTGAGTTGGGAGAGCCGAGTTCAGGACACTGGTCCACCAGAGACCTCCCAGCTCCATGTAATATCACACGGCGAAAGCTCTCCCAGAGATCTCCATCTCAGTGCTAACACCCAGCTCCACTCAACGACCAGCAAGCTATAGGGCTGGACACCCTATGCCAAACAACTAGCAAGACAGGAACATAACCCCACCCATTAGCAGAGAGGCTGCCTAAAATCATGATAAGGTCACAGACACCCCAAAGCACACCACCAGATGCAGTCCTACCCACCAGAAAGAAAAGATCCAGCCTCATCCACCAGAGCACAGGCACCAGTCCCTTCCACCAGCAACCCTACACAACCCACTGAACCAACCTTAGCCACTGGGGGGAAACACAAAAACAAAGGGAACTATGAACCTGCAGCCTGCGAAAAACAGACCCCAAACACAGTAAGTTAAGCAAAATGAGTAGACAGAGAAATACACAGCAGAAGAAGGAGCAAGGCAAAAACCCACCAGACCAAACAAATGAAGAGGAAATAGGCAGTCTACCTGAAAAATAATTCAGAGTAATGATAGTAAAGATGATCCAAAATCTTGGAAATAGAATGGAGAAAATACAAGAAACGTTTAACAAGGACCTAGAAGAAATAAATAGCAAACAAACAATGATGAACAATACAATAAATGAAATTTAAAATTCTCTAGAAGGGATCAATAGCAGAATAACTGAGGCAGAAGAACGGATAAGTGACCTGAAAGATAAAATAGTGGAAATAACTACCACAGAGCAGAATAAAGAAAAAAGAATGAAAAGAATTGAGGACAGTCCCAGAAACCTCTGGGACAACATTAAATGCACCAACATTCAAATTATAGGGGTCCCAGAAGAAGAAGAGAAAAAAAAAAAAAAAAAGACTGAGAAAATATTTGAAGGGATTATAATTGAAGACTTCCCTAATATGGGAAAGGAAATAGTCAATCAAGTCCAGGAAGTGCAGAGAGTCCCATACAGGATAAATCCAAGGAGAAACATGACAAGACACATATTAATCAAACTATCAAAAATTAAATACAAAGAAAAAATATTAAAAGCAGCAAGGGAAAAGCAACAAATAACATACAAGGGAATCCCAATAAGATTAACAGCTGATCATTCAGCAGAAACTCTGCAAGCCAGAAGGGAGTGCCAGGACATATTTAAAATGATGAAAGGGAAAAACCTATAACCAAGATTACTCTACCACTCAAGGATCTCATTCAGATTAGTCGGAGAAACTAAAAGCTTTCCCGACAAGCAAAAGCTAAGAGAATTCAGCACCACCATATCAACTTTACAACAAATGCTAAAGGAACTTCTCTAGGTAGTAACCACAAGCGAAGGAAAGGACCTGCAATAACAAACCCAAAACAATTAAGAAAATGGTAATAGGAACACAGATATCGATAACTACCTTAAATATAAATGGATTAAATGCTCCAACCAAAAGATATAGACTGGCTGAATGGATTCAAAAACAAGACCCATATATATGCTGTCTACAAGAGACCCACTTCAGACCAAGGGACACATACAGATTGAAAGTGAGGGGTTGGAAAAAGATATTCCATGAAAATGGAAATCAAAAGAAAGCTGAAGTAGCAATTCTCGTATCAGAAAATATTGACTTTAAAATAAAGACTATTACAAGAGACAAAGAAGGACACTACATAATGATCAAGGGATCAATCCAAGAAGAAGATATAACAATTGTAAATATGCACGCAACATAGGAGCACCTCAATACATAAGGCAAATGCTAACAGCCATAAAAGGGAAAATTGACAGTAACACAATAATAGTAGGGGACTTTAACACCCCACTTTCACCAATGTACAGATCATTCCAAATGAAAATAAATAAGGAAACACAAGCTTTCAATGATACATTAAACAAGATGGACTTAATTGATAGGACATTCCAACCAAAAACAACAGAATACATTTTCTTCTCAAGTGCTCATGGAACATTCTTCAGGACAGATCATATCTTGGGTCACAAATCAAGCCTTGGTAAATTTAAGAAAATTGAAATTGTATCAAGTATCTTTTCCAAACACAAGGCTATGAGACTAGATATCAATTACAGGAAATAATCTGTAAAAATTAAAAACACATGGAGGCTAAACAACACTACTAAATAACCAGGAGATCACTGAAGAAATCAACGAGGAAATCAAAAAATACCCAGAAACAAATGACAATGAAAACACGATGAACCAAGACTTATGGGATGCAGCAAAAGCAGTTCTAAGAGGGAAGTTTATAGCAATACAATCTTACCTCAAAAAACAAGAAACATCCCAAATAAACAAGCTTACACCTAAAGCAATTAGAGAAAGAAGAACCAAAAAACCCCAAAGTTAGCAGAAGGAAAGAAATCATAAAGATCAGATCAGAAATAAATGAAAAAGAAATGAAGGAAACGATAGCAAAGATCAATAAAACTAAAAGCTGGTTCTTTGAGAAGATAAACAAAATTGATAAACCATTAGCCACACTCATCAAGAAAAAAAGGGAGAAGACTCAAATCAGTAGAATTGGAAATGAAAATGGAGAAGTAAGAACTGACACTCCAGAAATACAGAGGATCATGAGAGATTACTACAAGCAACTATATGCCAATAAAATGGACAACCTGGAAGAAATGGACAAATTCTTAGAAACGCACAGCCTTCCGAGACTGAACCAGGAAGAAACAGAAAATATAAACAGACGAAACACAAGCACTGAAATTGAGACTGTGATTAAAAATCTTCCAAGAAACAGAAGCGCAGGACCAGATGGATTCACAGGCAAACTCTATCAAACATTTAGAGAAGAGCTAACACCTACCCTTCCCAAACTCTTCCAAAATATAGCAGAGGGAGGAACTCTCCCAAACTCACTCTACAAGGCCACAATCACCCTGATACCAAAACCAGACAAAGATATCACAAAAAAAGAAAACTACAGGCCAATATCACTGATAAACATAGATGCAAAAATCCTCAACAAAATACTAGCAAACAGAATCCAACAGCACATTAAAAGGATCGTTCACCATGATCAAGTGAGGTTTATCCCAGAAATCAAGGATTCTTCAATATATGCAAATCAATCAATGTGATACACCATATTAACATACTGAAGGAGAAAAACCAAATGATCCTCTCAATAGATGCAGAAAAAGCTTTTGACAAAATTCAACACCCATTTATGATAAAAACCCTCCTGAAAGTATGCATAGAGGGAACTTACATCAACATAATAAAGACCATATATGACAAACCCTCAGCCAACATCATTTTCAATGGTGAAGAACTGATACCATTTCCACTAAGATCAGGAACAAGACAAGGTTTCCCACCCTCACCACTATTATTCAGCATAATTTTGGAAGTTTTAGCCACAGCAATCAGAGAAGAAAAAGAAATAAAATGAATCTAAATCAGAAAAGAAGAAGTAAAACTGTCCCTGCTTGCAGATGACATGATACTATACATAGAGAATTGTAAAGATGCTCCCAGAAAACTACTAAAGCTAATCAATGAATTTGTTAAGGTAGCAGGATAGAAAATTAATGCACAGAAATCTCTTGCATTCCTATACACTAATGATGAAATATTTGAAAGAGAAATTAAGGAAACATTCCCACTTACCATTGCAACAAAAAGAATAAAATACCTAGGAATCAACCTACCTAAGGACATAAAAGACCTGTATGCAGAAAACTATACATTTTCATCAGTGATGAAAGAAATTAAGGATGATACAAACAGATGGAGAGATATACCATGTTCTTGGATTGGAAGAATCAACATTGTGAAAATGACTATACTACCCAAAGCAATCTACAGATTCAAAACAATCCCTATCAAACTACCAATGGCATTTTTCACAGAACTAGCAAAAAAATTTCACAATTTGCATGGAAACACAAAAGATCCTCAATAGCCAAGGCAATCTTGAGAAAGAAAAACGGAGCTGAAGGTATCAGGCTCCTGGACTTCAGACTATACTACAAAGCTACAGTAATCAAGACAGTATGGTACTGGCACAAAAGCAGAAATATAGATCAATGGAACAGGATAGAAAGCCCAGAGATAAACCCATGCACATATGGTCACCTTATTTTAAATAAAGGAGCCAAGAATATACAATGGAGAAAAAACAGTCTCTTTAATAAGTGGTGCTGGGAAAACTGGACAGCTACATGCACACCAGTCAGAATGCCCATCATCAAAAAATCTACAAACAATAAATACTGGAGAAGGTGTGGAGAAAAGGGAACCTTCTTGCAGTGTTGGTGGGAATGTAAATTGATTCAGCCACTATGTAGAACAGTATGGAGGTTCCTTAAAAAACTAAAAATAGAACTACCATATGCCCCAGCAATCCCCCTAGTGGGCATATACCCTGAGAAAACCATAATTCAAAAAGAGTCATGTACCACAATGTTCATTGCAGCAGTATTTACCATAGCCAGGACATGGAAACAACCTAAGAGTCCATCGACTGATGAATGGATAAAGAAGATGTGGCACATATATACAATGCAATATTACTCAGCCATAAAAAGACACGAAATTGAGTTATTTGTAGTGAGGTGGATGGACCTAGAGACTGTCATACAGAGTGAAGTAAATTAGAAAGAGAAAAACAAATACCATATGCTTACACATATATATATGGAATCTAAAAAAAAATAAAAATGGTTCTGAAGAACCTAGGGGCAGGACAGGAATAAAGACGCAGATGTAGAGAATGGACTTGAGGACACGGGGAGGGGGAAGGGTAAGCTGGGATGAAGTGAGAGAGTGTCATGGACATATATACACTGCCAAATGTAAAATAGATAGCTAGTGGGAAGCAGCTGCATAGCACAGGGAGATTAGCTCGGTGCTTTGTGTTCACCTAGAGGGGTGGGATAGGGAGGGTGGGAGGGAGACGCAAGAGGTAGGAAATATGGGGATATATGTATATGTATAGCTGATTCACTTTGTTATAAAGCAGAAACTAACATATCATTGTAAAGAATTATACTCCAATAAAGATGTTAAAAAAAATGAGATTTCACAGTAATTTGTCACTTGATGTGTCCATCAGAGTGCTGATTTAGCAGCAAAATATGCATATAAGATGCACAAAGTAAACACTCTTTTGGGAATGCGTTTAATATCCAGTTGTTTGAACAATTCAGCTTCTATTAACAGCTGCAGAAAATTCTGTAGGTTAATTGTTCACAAGCTGGCCTACCCAGAGCTGCTTTGGACAGAAGAAATTTGAATTATCTAGTTACCATTTTCAGAGATTTCCAAGATTTCCAAACGATCTCAGCTCCTCGACCAAGTGATGGTGCTCTTTAAAAGCAACAGAAGGCATACAGATAGAATATATTAGCCTTTTCCTGTATCCAAAATGTATAGTCATCCAGACAGAGGAAATATTATTAAAGAAGATATCTTCTTGACTTGCATGTTTGATTGTTTTGGTTTAAAATATTCTGTGTCCTCTGCCAGCCTTCTCCCTGGTATTTTCTTAGTGGGTAGGGTAAGGTAAATATCTTGAATTAAGAAAGGCCATGTCCTTCTCATAAAAATGGAACTCAGAGGTCTTTCCTTGTTGGGGAAGATCAGAAGCTACCCACTATTAAAGAGAGCTGTTAAAGGTAATATTAGCGCCAAATTTAAACTCTTTCATGGCTACACTTGGAATTACGAAAGAGATATGGGCAGAAACCACTCCCCCAAACATTTTTTACTAAGAGGATAAATAATCCTAACGGCAGTTACATCAGTTTTTGATTACCTGTGATCTATGAAAGATTTTAAATATGTCACCTCTAATCATCTCCAAACTCTGCCAGGTAGATACTATTGTCTGCATTCCACACATGTAGAAATAAGGGATCAGAAATTTTAAATTGATTAGCTATGATTATACCAGTGAATAAAGGCTAGGTGTAGGATTTGAACCTTGAATTTTGATTTCCCTGACTTCAGTGTGTTTGTTTCTTCTTTCTCTACTACAATGTCTTTATTTTTGGGTCTCCAGAAACTTGCCTTGCAAAAATTACATATGAACAGGAAATAAGGGAAAAAAAGCAAAGAATTTTATGGTTCTAGTATGGGACCTTAGCAAGACTCTATTGAATGCAGTGATGAGTGCAAAACAAATGCTAAGTTTACTCACTAGTTCAGTGACTTGCTCTCTTACATCTACTTTGCAGTTTCAAAAGATGATTTAGGTTTTGTGTTGCCTGACGCTTATACAATCAGGGGTAACTTCTTTAAAAAAAAGAAAAAAAAAATCCTAACACTAATTTAGGCACAAAGTAAATATTTATTTAGAATAAGAAAGAAAACACAGCAAATATTGAAATCTTGGGGATTCAAATGCCTTTCTTTTGAGATCTCTTCACCAGAAATACAAGCAAATGGTTCATTATATACCTTCAGATAATTGCCAGTACTCACAGGGGTCTATGCAAATAAGAAGTCCTGAATATTAAGCTTCGTTAGCGTCATGTAAATTACAATGAGTGTGAATGATTCAAATGCATTTCAGTAATATTACAAGTTAATCCTGATAATGAACCTTTGGGCTACCCACCTTAAATCCACCCCCAGTACTTTTAGAAACACATACACACACACACACACACACACACACACACACACACACACACACACACAAGCACTCTAATTTTATGGTCCCCGAGGAGGGAGGAACTAACCCTTAACTCTCCCTGGTAGATTCAAGAAAGGTTTCATAGGAGATATGACAATTTAATTGTATTGAGAAAGATGTGTAGGAGTCTGTTAGGGAAAGAGAACGTAGAGAAGCATTTCTAGTTGCGATGAAAGCTTTGGTTGAACACAGTGGAACACTGTCTGGGTCTTCTCTGACCCATCCTGAATCCCTGTAATCTGGTGTGGATCCAGACCTACTGTGAGTGTTCAGGAAACCTCACTGAAGTTTGAATAGAGTGATGGAAAGAAGGCTAAGGCTCTCTCTCTGTATGCCCACAAAGCAGCTAAACCAATAAAGGAAAATTGGGTCTAATGGTTAAAGACAAGATCTTAAATATATTCTAAAATTTAAAATTATGACATGCCTGTATCACTTCTAAGAAAAACAAAATTCATTTGAAAACATATTTATTTTTAAAATTACAAAATATCTTGGTGATTTATGGGTCCAATTTTGGACATGAGATATATATATTGGACAAATAACATATAATATGTTATATGGTATAAATAATATAATATAAATTATAATTTAATTGGGTTAGCAATGACAAGCTAATTGAATGATAGAGCGTGGGCAGAGATGTGTAAAATAAAGTGCTGTTGCTTAGTTTAATTACTATCTCAGATGTTGTTACACCCACAGTGATTCTTCATGAACAGTGTAAAGTGTATATTCTTAGTATTAAATTAGCTATTTCCATGCATGATCTGATACTGATAAAGTTAATTAAAGCAATGAAATGAAGATATTAATAGCTTATTTTTGGTTGCATGGAGATTTATATCTAAATACTGATATACACAAGGATCAATAATCCACATGTGGATTACTTCTATGTACTCTTTATTTTTCTTTTTAGATCTAACAGTAAAAAATAAATATCTTGAAGTAGATTTTATTTTATTTTTCCTCTAAGATATTCTTTAATACACAAACACTTATGAGGTTTAGTGGTTAAAAACTGAAGGAAAAGTCGTATTAATTTGCAGAAATGTCTACTCCTATGTGGCTCCGTTCTGCCCTCAATTAGAATGTGTGATTTCTGGGCAGGTTCTACTGCCAACATGACTGCATGCATTTATTTATCAGAAATAAATTTGGATTCATTTTGTGACATTTTAAATCATGTCTGTCATTTATTTTATTGTTTCTAATCTAGGAGCTCTGATTATCATTTAAATTGATTTGCTATTTATTGACTGATTAAGGAACAAAATCAACCAATATTATGTGGTTTAAGATCATTATCTTCATGTAATAACTTAACTTGATACTATGCTTCTTTAAAATAAATTATTGATTATATCCTAAATTTCTCCAGATCTGAGGACATGGAAATATACATTTTTCAAATATTGCTGGAATTGTTTTTTTTTTTTTAGATGCGTTAAAAATTAAGCTAGACTATTGTAAGAACACCCTTTAAGTGGCACTCAAATTTGGGATGAAAATTTATGGTAGATCCTGCACTCCTCTCTGAAATAGCTCCTACAGCTCGTCACTCCAAGAGATATCTAGGTAACTAAACCTTGTTCTGGTTCCATAGCACTAAATTCAGGAATGTGCTTGGTTCAAGTGGGGTAATCTTAGGAAGGGCAAGAGTGATGGATGAGAAGTTTGTTCAGAATTAAACAAACAAGGTTTCTAGTATACACTAGCTATCATATTGTGCATTGTACAACCCTAAGATTGATCAGAAACTCCTGGCTCAGGTGTGGTGGTCATCAGCATATATCTGGACAAGGCTGTGTCCCAGCCAGCTTAACCTTCGTGTTTTTTAAGGCTGGGCTGAAGGGAGCTGTTGAGCTTTTAGAAGATCTGATGTGATCCTTAGGCGCTAAGATCATCCACAACTGTTTCCGCTAGTGAGGCCTCTTTGGGGAAGCCCAGAAACTTACACCATGTTTGCTATGGGATAATGTGGCTGATTTCTCTGCTGTCAACTTTGTGCTGACTACACTTTCTGTTCTTTAGAAAAGTAAACCCTGTGTAATTTGCTAAAGTTAAATTCATGTCTAATCCTGAATACTATGACTTGCATTTTTTTCCAGGTTTTCAATATGTTTTCAACAAGAAAATAAGTAATACCTCAGAAATTAAACTCACTCTTTTCATATTTTAATTGGTTATAACTATGAAAAATAGCTTTGAGTTAAATATTTCCTTTTTCATGTCTATGTTTCTACTAAAATAAACATAATTTAAATTAGTGGGAAATAATAATCACAAGCAACACCTAAATCACAGAAGCTTAACAATAAATATTAGCACATAATCATCTTTGCCAAAAGAAAATGGGCAATAATTGCGATTTATAAAGTCTGTTTGATTCTCTTTATTTTCCTAGGATTTATTTTCCTAGAGCTTGTCTGAGGCAGTTATCACTTACCTCAATCCTCCATTTGGAATCAAGTCTTTTATTTTGAGATGATCTTTCTACACTGAACTCCAAATAAGCTTATGCTACAAACGTTCCCAGAAGAGTCTTGTTCCTGACCTTTTCACTGCTTTCAATTTGATTGACATCTTTTCTGCATATTGTATTGGCCTTTGCTTTCTGCTAGTGTATCTGATAAACTAGTCTTTGCTTCTGTATGAGGTGGGAGCCAACAGTTTATTGTGTCATTCCAGGCAATATTTACATTTTAAGTCAGGATATTATGATTACTTTAAAAATAGTGGTTCTGGTTTTTTTTTTTAAACCACAGAGGATCACTTTATTTTTTCCCCCCGTTGATCTCATGTTTTCCAAGATTTTGACTATGACTTTGTATTTTTGTGGAAATAAGTGATCGAAACGGGCACTGTGATGACCAGACATGTGATTCAGTAAGCGAGTCTTCTCCATCCATCACATCCTAAAAGTTTCAGTGATGCCCCTAACAGTTACTCTGAGCTTCTGATTAGCATGAAATTAGCATGAAATCAGTAAGCGAGTCTTCTCCATCCATCCATCCTAAAAGTTTCAGTGATGCCCCTAACAGTTACTCTGAGCTTCTGATTAGCATGAAATTAGGATTGCTATATGTTCAACCAAATGTGAAGAAGTAAATTAAGGTTTTCATGAGGATTTCCAAAATATTGAAAATAAGCTTTTAGGCTTCACTGCTACCTATGTGGACTTCTAGAAGGAAGAGAACTGAGGCAGAGAATCAGTGTCTTAATCCAAAGGAGTGATTTCAAGGTTTAGAATTTTCTACCAGTGGAGGAAATGATTTTAGGTAAATCTTGTCAGCTCTATGCTCAAAAGATACACTCTTAAACATTTCATCCTGACACTACTCAGATATTCTAAAGTGGCCTCCCCCAGCAAAAACTCTGGGATCTATCTCTTAAAAGTTATTGAAATATATACAGCATAAACTCTTAGTTAATCTTAATGAAATAAAATACTGAAATATGTAAAAGTTGCATATAAACTTCATGATTGATTAGAATATTGTTATTCTAATGGTATTAAAGTAATGGCCTCTGTACCCCTAGTATAACTTTACATGGTTTCTTCATTCAAGAAAATAAAAACCCAAAAGGTTGGATTAAATATTTTCTAGGTCTTTCTTTGACAATCCATGCTTCTTGAACACATTAAACCTAAAATTTTATTTTTTATTGATTTGTTTTCTCTTGAGAATCTGAGAAAATAAAATAGTTGAGTTATATGTTGTACATATTAATACTATACAAAGAAAACTTAAGGAATTATTTAGGCAATGGAACTATTTGATGCAGATGAAATTCCACATAAAAAGGCATTTGAGTCTTTTATGATCTAATACACTGCACAGGTATGAACACTTTCTAGTGGTAATGATTCACTCTTCTATTCCCCAATCACATGTATACCATTAGCTTCTTCATAGCTGCTCCGGTCATGAACTTCTGTGGGGCTCCCCAAACAATCCTCAGTAACCTATTACCTCATGCTACAGCAGCCACACCAATACCTTAGCCTCTGACACCCACAGTGTCTGCTTTGTCTGTTGCTGCCCTGGACTGAAAACATTGTGGGAAGCAATTAGACAGCTTTACCGATCCAGCTGGCCTCATATTCATGTTGCCCAGTTTCAACTCAGACCTCACCGTTGAAACACAACCCTTTATTTTGTCGTCAGTACCTTTGATGTGCCCACCACTTTCATAGTTTTATTATTATAAGTTGTCAACTTTTAACTCCTGAGCCTACATTTTCCAGTCTTGATTTGGATGTCCTGCTGGTATCTATTACATGGCAATCTCAGAACAAACTCTTCATGATCATGCCAAAGTTAGTTTTCTGCTGGCTTTCTCTGGTCCCTGTAAAACAATACCATCTTTCTCTGGTTCCTGTATAACAACACCATCTTTCTCTGGTCCCTGTATAACAACACCATCTTTCAGCTCACCCAAGATCAAAACCTCCTCCTCCTTTGTCCCTTTCCCCAAAGACATAAAGTCTCTCCTTGGGATTGGGAGTCCTCATATCACACTTTCTGGTTAAATGATGTTAGACAAGCCAATGATTTCTCTGATTCTCAAATTTCTCATTTGTAGGATAGAAAAAGCAAGCAACTACCACTTAGTGCAACTGTGAGTATTAAATACAATAATGCAAAAGTATTTGCTTACCCCAGACTTACTTTCCAGAGATTCTCTACTATATTTGCCCTTTTCTGTAGCCAAGTAGCACAACTGTTTTTATTTCTACGTTAGCAACCATACACCTTTTCTACTCATTTATTCATTCAGATCTCTTCCGTATGGAATGCCTTCTAATCTCTGCTTGTCTAAATGTTTCTTGAAGGCATTGGCTGCCCTGATCCTGCAACCAGATCTAACCTGTATATAAACTACTTAAAAGCAGAAAATTATCTCTGTGTCCTTGGAAATTCTTACCATGGTTTCTCACAGTAAACACGTGCTTAATAAATAACTGAATGACCTGAGACTATTTCTTACCTACTTGCCAGCTTCATATTTTTAAATGTGCAGCTGACATCTTCTTAGGTGGTATAGCCAACTCTTTTTGTCTCACATTCCACACAACACAATTAAGCATTCATCACCTCCTTTTTAATTAAATTTATGTCCCTACAAACCTATGTCCTTCAATATTCTACCAACATTTCTCTGGCTTTCAGGATCAAATCATCAGTCATCTTTTTTTAAATAAAGCTTATCAAATGATACAGTAACAGAAAACTGAAAGCTGCCTCAAATCCCTGTTCTTCTTTCATGTGGGCACCAAGAAATAGAAAAGTTTTCCTATTTAGACTTTCATTTTTTTAAAAAATATCATATGTTAGCCATGCTCCTTACTCTTAATTAGTAGACCAACTTCATAGTAATTTATCAGTTTATATATTTAGTCATTCCAGACATTTTAATAAGATAAATATTCTGATATTTAGCATACAAACTTTTATATTAAAATGTCAGGGATTGTGAGGTGCATGTTATAAATTATCTGGCAAATAATAACCAACTATAATGCATAGTTACAAGACTTTTATTTTCAATTTAATAAAAAAATCTTAGGCAGAAATCTTCTATCTAAGTTCTCTTTAATTCAGCCTTTTACAGCCTTAGTTTCCCCTTAGAGTTGCAGAAGAAATCCAGCTTCAACATTGCCTCTAACCATCTCCCAAATCATCATTCTAAGTTCATTTGTCCATGTTATAACAGCACCGTAATAACAACAGCAACTAATATTTATGTGCTGAACAATTACTGAATGCCACCCTTAGTACTGTACATTAGCTGTCTCGTTTAATCCTCATAATCACCCTATAGGGAGGCTCTATTGTTTCCATTTTGCAAATGAGGATACTGAGACTTACTGATGTTTAAGTCGCCCAGCCCAGGTTGCACAAGGAGTAAGGTTTAGAGTTGGAACCAAAACTTGTTCTTTCTGCCTCTAGATCCTGTGTGAAGGGGAGCAAAATATGCCACCCCAAATATGCCACTTTGGCATATTGATTATTTTGATTTAAATTTACTTAAGAAACTGCAGGTGCCAGAAGGACACTCTGATCCTCCTTTTTTCTCCTGAAAGCAAGAAATAAATCTCCCATGTGAAGGGGAACCTCCCTGTACCAGGAGATAAAAAGACATCCTATCACCAGAGACAGGGAATTCAGGGCCAAAGGCTGTATAAATAAATCTTGTTACTTCTTCACTAACTTGTTACCCCAAGCCCCAAACCCTTTGTTTTGTCAATTCAACAGAAAGTTATTGTTTCTTTTCCTAAAAGGTATAAAAGCTACCTGTTTTGGTCACTTCTTTGACTCTCATATCTTTGGGGTTACCATACGTAAAAAATTAAATTTGTTTTTCTCCTGTTAATGTGTCTTATGTCAATTTAATTATTCGATCAGCCAAAGCACCTCAAAAGGAAGAAGGGAAAAGTTTTGCTCCCCTACATGTGTGAATAACCACTCGAGAATACAGTTTTCTCAGAAATAACAAGACTGAGGTTCAAACTACTTTCCTGACACGTATGTGACACACCGAGATGGTTTCTTTATCATCTCTTGAATTCTGGGCCAAAAGCTATCTAGACAGTTGCGTAAGCAATGAACTCCCTACACTGTCCCCTGTGTGGTCCAGTTTCACACCTTCATGCACTACTATCAACTCACTTGGTTGTATTTCTCCTTCATCCAACCTTAAAATATTCACTTGCTGCAGAAGATATATGTTTAGATAACACAGATTTTATTTTTACCATATATAGGAGGAAATTGTATGATACACATGCAGTTGGATATCTTAAGGGTCTCATAGCCTCCTTCATGTGCTATATTTATATAAACAGAAAGTCTCATTAATTACTTCTTCAAAATATCTCCCAGGGTATTCCCTTCCTCTTCATTCCCACTATCGTCATTTGTCTGGTCACTGCAATAGCCTCCTAGCTTCTTTCCCTCATCTGGTCTCTTCCTCTCTAATCTGGCCTGTGCCCGGCTATCAGTTATATTTCCAAAACACCACATTGATCATATTACACGCAGGCTCACAAACTGCAGGGCACACCTGCATCCAAGGCAATGAAGTTCTTCCTAAGTATTTAAGCTTACTGCCCTGTGAGGTTCTGCTACAGGTAACATATGACTTATTCTGACTTCTGTATCATGCAGCTTCTTCTGGCTTTTCCAGAAAGATTAAACGCCATTCTTTATCCCTCTCCAAAGCCTGTGCACGTCTCTTGTCTGCTAATGATTCCCTCCTGTGAAACCTGGTTATCCCCCTTGACTCTACCCCACAGTTCAACACAGAATCACATAGATATATACACACATATGTACAACGATAACGCTTTTCTCCCCACCAACTCATTTCTCTCCATACCTGGCATGTTACAGGTGTAAATAAAGGTCTGGTATCACTCCATCCCCACACACCTTAATGTGGTGTACACTTGCTGTTGAACAAAATGCTTTCAGTTTGATATTTTACATTAAAAATTAAAAATGTATTTTTACTCCATCTATTATTTTAGGTAAACATCATGTTAAGAGTTTAAAATGAAGCAGAAATAAGGTTGATTAAAGGGAACATGTGGCTAGGATCATTTCTATATCAAATATAACTCCTTCAGGTACACCAACATTTTCTAAATTAATATTTTAAAACAAACTTTAAAATCCTGTAAATAAAGTCAGTCTAAGGTGAACATTTCTGATAAGCAACTAATGTTATCTAATTCTAAGTGCAAAATGTACCTATCAGGTTCAAATCAAGTACAGATGTGGTTTTGAAAGGGGGGACGTAGAGGTCAGAATATCTAGCAGACTGGGCTCATGGTGGTGGGCTGGGACAGACCTGAAGCTTTCCAATAGATGTTTCTGTATTTCATATAATGTTTGCATTTCATACAACATTTTCTCTGTACTCACTAACTTATCCTCAAGATAGGGCCCTAGAGTGCTTAGACAGAGCAGGCAGCCGCTGTATAGTGAACTTGGAAAAGCTCTGAAAGGTCATCATACTCAGAAACACTTTTCCCTCTCAGTTATTTTCACAGCACCTGAAATGTCAATTTCTAATGGTTAAAGCAAGGAAGCCCAGTTAAAATGCAAATGCACATATAGTGCTAGAAGAAATGACACAAGGGGGAAAAAAGTACTCCAACCTTACCTACTTCCCAGTTCTGCCTCAGGCCAGCCTGCTGAGAGGAAATCCTATATAGCTTCAAAGTAAAGAACTAGGGTGTGCTTTTCGGGACTTTTGTGTCCTGATTCTCAAGATAATTCTCTCTGCTTGAACATTCTACATTTACTTTCTTTAATATTTATGTCCTTTTGAATATTCCCCCAAATGTCCCAAAGTATTTTCTTCAAAGAGATGAATTTGATTATTCCATTTCTTCAAGGATGTCTAAGTTTAGACATCTGGGGACCCTGGCACAGGGTGTAACAGATGACTTAAACTAGGCAACAGAGCTGGTCTGCACAGATTCATAACAAATTTGCCAAATGAAATTCCTCTGGTAGAACATTGTATGCCCATCAGAGCAAGGGAGACCTGAGAATAATTATTTTCACAGAAATCTACTCAGATCTGCCTACTTTAACCCAATTAAGACTTCATCAAACTCTGTAATGTCACTGAGAAAAAAGTAAACGCTTTCCATGTGGACTTTTAAGCCACATTTTCTAAACAAACACCATTATAAATCTCTTCTCTAATTTAAAACAGAAGAAAATCAATTCCAGATATTGAATTTGCAATTATTGATCTACTATTTCTGAATGTTCAGTAGAAGTAAAAGTTACTACTGTTCAGACTACCTCTATAGTCAGTAAAAATATAACCCCAAAATATATTCTAGTTTTACTGAATTCCCATTTGTACTATGATTAATTTAATGGGGCTTGGAAGGTAGAAAGGTAAATTTATCAAATTTATTTCAGTCTCTCAGCAACAGAAGAAAAATGATCAAGATTTGCCAACTCTGATGACTTTAAACATAGTATCATTATTTACCTATTTTCCTTCGTGATTATGTTTTTGAATTTTTTTCCTTATCTGGAGTTACCAAAGGCAACTTCTTTCAGTGCAACAGAGAAATAGTTATAATGTTTATCAAGCAAAGAACTCAGGAATAGAGGGAAGGAAAAGGATTTTAGATTGTGTCACATAAATTTCTTTGTGTTATTATTTTTATCACCAAGAGCATCACAATCTGAGAAAAAACACATTAACTTCAGTGAGGATATTTGAAGAACTTACTAGCTATCAACTCTCTCTTCTATCAAACACAAGGCCAGTCACTTGAAAGATTGTTGGTTCTGACTTTTTGTATACAGGTCATAATTTCCAACACACACAAGTCATTCACATTTGAAGTCCTGCCAAAACACACTTTGCCCACAGCAAGAACCAATTTAAGGTTAACGCTGAAAGAAAAAGGGTGTCACAGAGACATGGTTTTACCTCGAGATCCTGTAAGACATGCTTGTTGACAAGATACTAGTTACTTCACCACAGTAGAACTGACCATAACCTAAAATCAACTAAGTCTACAAGATACACATACTGATACACACACAAAGATTCTCTCCATAATCCATCTAAAAGCTGTGTTGAGATAGAATTGACATCTTGGTCAACAGTGAAAACTAAATAAGAAAAGAAACTTTTTAAAAGCATACTCAACCTTGGAATAAGTTGACAGGTTACTTACACAGATTTGAAATAAATTGACTGGATGTCAAATACCTATCTTGATATAACTTCACTTTTTTCTTTGAGCCATAGAATTCTGAAATCTTTTCATTTTAAAAAGTCCATTATTTTCAAGAGGGTTTAGTTACTAGATCATCTGTTCTAAATGAGGGGAACAGAAGGAAAAAAAAAAAAAAAAAAAGAATAAACTGCCTCTGCAAATTTGTATTACTGAGCTCATGAATAATTAGTCTCAGAATCATTTGTATAGTGGTGAAGTTGGCATTAAGTCTATTGTAATAGCCCTTTTAAGATCTCAAAAAATGTCATTAAGCTATCCAGCTATTCAAATTTGTTTTAAAAATACACTTTTACAAAGCCAAGTGTATTAGTTATTTTGTGATATGCAACAAATTAACCTGAAACTTCATGGCTTAAAACAATGACATATATTATCTCACATTTTCTATGGGTCTCAAATTTTGGTGCTGCTTCGCTGGGTCCTTTGGCTCAGAGTCCCTAACAAGACTGTGGTCAAGGTATGGACCAAGGCTGCAGTCATCTCAAGGCTCAACTAGGGGGTGGATCTGCTTCCAAGCTCATTTATGTAGTTGTTGGCAGGATTCAGTTCCTAGAGGGTTGAACTGAGGACTTCATTTCTCTCTGGTAACATTAGACATATTCTCTTCACTAGAAGAGAGTCAGTAGGGACTGTGTTCACACACGAGGGGAGGGGATTACACAAGAGTGTGATTATGAGGACGTGGGATCATTGCAAGCCAATGTAGAAGAAGACTATCACATCATGCAGATGGATTTAAAGTAATGTCTTAAAATGTTTAGATCATGCCTGAGTTATTCCTCTGCACCAAGAGAATCTCTCTTTCAAAAGTCAAGGTTTGGTTATGTCTTTTGAATATTTTCCACATATATTTCAGAAGACATGATTAAATAACAGACAAATAATGAATGAAGAATTTGTCATAAAAATTTTAAAAATTTTATTCTAGGGCTATATGTTGTACTTATTAATAAAATAAATAGATACCTCATTAAATATGCAGCTTTCTTTGAAAATATTTTTAAAATTTTAATATAAAAAAAGCTAAAACTTCTATAGTACTTATCATGTGCTTACCACTCCTTTAAGTACTTTATATATGTAAGGTGCGTTTATGTATGTATGTGTATATATATGTGTATATGATGTGTACCTGTACATGTATATGTATATCCCTATATCAACTATACAGACAGTATTGTAATTAAACTTGTTCAAAAGTAAGACATAGAGAAGTTAAGTAATTTTTCCAATATTACATAGCTAGTAAGTAATGGAGTCAAGATTCAGACTCAAACTATGAATCTGGCTCCACAGTTCATGTTCTTAATTACTATACTATATGTTTGTTAAATTAAGATGGTGGATAAATACTCAGAATTATTTTCCTTTTCTTCTTTCTAACCTCCCATCTCTCAAGTTCCTATTCATTAACTAACTTATCCAAAATATTTTACACCTACTAAATTCTAAAATTATATTAAGAATAAAGTATTGTCTTTATGCAGCTTCCAATATCTTTTTCTTAGACTCTTCCCTTGTTTGTTTCTTTTTCATCCTTAAAATTTATCCAGTTAGGTACTTCAGAATCTGCTATTTCCTTTACTCCCTTTTTATTATTAAAGTTTTTCAAACTATAAAAAGTTGAAAGACTAGTAAGTACCTAGAAGCCCTTTTCGTAAATTCACCAACTATTAACATTTTTACCACATCCTCTGTTTTAATCTCTCTCTCTCCCTCTCCCTCTCATACACACACAAGCCTGTGCACACACACACATATTATTCTTTTGCTCAGCCATTTGATAATAAATTTTAATACTTCTTTTAAAATATGAGAACCTCACAAGAATATAATTTCATTTATTCTCCCATCCTTTGTTATTGTTGTCATATACTTTAAGGCTACATGTGGAATAAATCCCACAGTACATCATTATTTTAAACAGACAGAAATTTTCTAAAGAAATTTTTAAAAAGGTGATTATCTCTTTTATTTACCCCCTCCCAATTTATCATTTCCAATGACCTCCATTCTTTCCTGTAGATCAAAATTTCCACTGGTGTCATTTCCCTTAGCATAAAGAACTTTTTTTAGCATTTCTTATAGTACAAGTCTGTCAATGATGAATTCTGTTTGTTGTCATTTATCTAAAAATGTATTTATTTAATCCTTAATTTTGGAAGATGTTTTCACTGGAAATAAAATCCTGGGTTCAATTTTTCCTTCCTTTCAACACATTTGAGATGCCATTCCGTCCTTATCTGTACTCTGCTATGGCTCGTATCATTTTTCCCATGTACATAATGATATTTTATCTCCTCTGGCTGGTTTGAGGGCTTCCTCTTTAACATTGGATTTTAGCAGTTTGACTGAGATCTATCTGAATGTGGTTCTCTTTCTATTTATCCTGTCTAGTATTGACTGAAATTCTTGAACTTGATACTTTAAAACAAATTTGGTAAGCATTCAACTATGATTTCTTCAAAAAATTCTCTGCTCCATTTTTTCTCTCTTCTCTTTTTGGGACTCATATTACATGTAATTTAGATCACTTGACATTGTCTCTCAAGTTATTGAGACTCCACTTTTTTTCAAGCTTCCCCTGTTTTCTTTGGATAAAGTACTCTCTATTGGTCTGTTTTCAAGTTCACCAACCTTCTCTGCATTCTCCAATTTTATTTTAAGCCCTTCCTTGATTTTTAAAATTTCAGATATTGTCATTTTTAGCTCTAAAATTTTAATCTGGCTCATTTTTACAGTTTCTACTTCTCTGCTGAGATTTCTCCATAGATTTATTTATTGTGAACACCCTTTCCTTCAAATCATTGAATATATTTATAATAGAGGCTTTAAAGTCCTTTTCTAATAGTTCCAAAATATGAATCGCTCAAGTTCTATTTCTATTAACTGCCATTTTGTTGATTATGAGTCATACTTCCTTGCTTCCTCACATGTCTAACATACTTTAAAATTTTTCTAGCAATCATTAAGGATGATATTATTGCTGAGAGTTTAAATTATATTGGTCAACATAAATATTTTGAATTTTGCTTTCTTCAATTCACAATATATCATAGAGACTATTCTATATTTTTAATCAGATATTTCTCGTTATTTTTCACAGTTTCATAGTGCTTCATTGTGTGAATGTATTATGGTCTATATGCACTGTTCCCTAGAAAATTATCTGTGTTATCTCAGTTTTCTAATCTATTTTCAGAGAGTTAGGCAAAGAGTCTCATAATTTTTAGTTTTTTTTGTTTCAATATACAGTAAGATGTATTATCTAATCTGTTTTCAGAGAGTTAGGCAAAGAGTCTCATAATTTTTAGTTTTTTCTGTTTCAGGCTATAGTAAGATATATATCTTATTTCCATTTATTTTTTATTCTCCCCTCTTTTCTTGATCTAGGTAGATAGTGGCTTGTTTAATTTATTAATGTGTCAAAATGCCAATATGTGATGTGTCTATTATTTCTTCTCTTTTTTCTCATTTCCATAATACTTAATTAACTTCAGTCTCTTTCCTCATTATTTACTTTTTTCTGGTGGTTTTTTTTTTAAAGCTTGACTTGTTATGTTTCTGGGTTGAGAAATTAATTCATTTATATCATTCTTTCATATTTATATAAATATTTAAGATTATGAATTTTTCTCTTATCATTGCTTTATTTGTATCTTTATTAGATTTGAATATGTGGAGTTTTAGTATTAATTTTTGGAAATTCTGAAATCAGTGTTTGTATTTTCCTTTTTCTTCAGAAGTTGTTTGAGAATTCTGATATTTCCAGGTTGAAAAGTCTTTTAAAATTAATATCTAGTTTTGTTGTATGTTGATAAGAAAATGTCAGTATTATTGAAACTTTATAACATACTAAGATTTTCTTTATAGCTTAATAAATGGTCAACTTTTATGAATGCTCCAAGCGCACCTGAGAAGACTGTATATGCTCTATTATCATTATGTACATTTCAATATATATTTATAGTATCTACCTTATTGATTATGTTATTTACTTCTTCTACATCTATTTCATTTTGTCCTATCTTAGAGTGAAATTGATGTACAGTTGACCCTTGAACAATAGGATGGTTAGGGGTGCCAACCCTCTGCACAGTTGAAAGTTTGTGTGAGGCTTATAGTCAACCCTCCATACCCCTGGTTCCTCAGTACCTGAGGTTCCTTCATACTTATGGTTCCTCTGCATCCACAGATTCAACCAAGCATGGATTGTGTAGTACTCTAGTGTTTACTACTGAAAAAAATCTAGCATATAAGTGGACCCATGCTGTTCGAGTCAACTGTATTAAAATCTTCTTTTACTTTGCTGTGCCATTTTAAGACTGCAACATTATAAATTAAAATGAAAGATCTATGCTTTTCAGAAGAACTTGCATGATCATATGTTAAGAAATTTCATGGTGTGATCAACCTTACCTCTTAATTCTTTATGAGACATTTCCCTGAAATTCATACTCTAATATTCGACTCCCTTGCCATGCTTTTTCAGACCATCTTACTGTTCTATTTTTTATTCCTGCCCTTTGGATCAACTTTCCTTGTCCAGCAAATTCCAATTCATCTATCTAAGCTGCTTCTTCTTCCTCCACTTTCTCTCTTCAGTGAAGTCTTCCCAATCCACTCAGGAAGCTAATAAGTCCTTCCCCTGCAGGTTGCTAAAAGCATGACTTAAGCATTTATCATTATGGAATGATGTAATGATTTTATTTCCCCTATTCTTCTATTGCCTCCTTTACTTGGCAGTAAGCTCTTTGAGGGCAAGGAGATTGCCTTTTTTACTTTTATATCTAAAGAGTCTCCTACAGTGTGTGGCACATAGAAGATCCTCAATACATATTTGGTAGATGGTGATCCAGTTAACTCTAATAGCTGTGAATACTTTCTGAATGCCATACCCTTATCTCACTTATTTCTCACAACCACCCTGATTTCTTATATATAGCAAAGTACCCTTTCGACAATGATTCTACTTCCTGTACGTACCCTTGTACGCTTCTACTATATAATTACCATGTTGGATTGCCATTATTTTCCTATATGTCTGGTTCTCTACTAGATAATAGGCTCTTTTCTGAGGGGAAAGTTACTACAGCCTGGTATAGAACAATTGCTAAGAAATTGTTTGTTGAATGTGTGAATAAATGAATAAATAAATGAGATTGGTACCATTGTCAAGAAAACACTCTGAGATCGGGGGCAAGATAGCGGAAGAGTAAGACGCGGAGATAACCTTCCTTCCCACAGATACAGTAGAAATACATCTACACGTGGAACTGCTCCTACAGAACACCCACTGAATGCTGGCAGAAGATGTCAGACCTCCCAAAAGGCAAGAAACTCCCCACGTACTTGGGTAGGGCAAAAGAAAAAAGAAGTAACAGAGACAAAAGAATAGGGATGGGACCTGCACCAGTGGGAGGGAGCTGTGAAGGAGGAAAGGTTTCCACACACTAGGAAGCCCCTTCGTGGGCAGAGACTGCGGGTGGCAGAGGGGGGAAGCTTCGGAGCCACGGAGGGAGCGCAGCCACAGGGGTGCGGAGGGCAAAGCGGAGAGATTCCCGCACGGAGGCTCGGTGCCGACCAGCACTCACCAGCCCGAGAGGCTTGTCTGCTCAGCCGCCGGGGCGGGCAGGGCTGGGAGCTGAGGCTCAGGCTTCGGTGCTAGCCGGGAGGGAGTCCGGGAAAACGTCTGCAGCTGCTGAAGAGGCAAGAGACTTTTTCTTGCCTCTTTGTTTCGCGGGGCGCGGGGGGAGGGGATTCAGAGCGCCGCCTAAACGAACCCCAGAGACGGGCGCGAGCCGCGGCTATCAGCGCGGATCCCACAGCAACAGGGGAGCAGAGGGAAAAACGGAGAGATTCCCGCACAGAGGCTCGGCGCCGAGCAGCGCTCACCAGCCCGAGAGGCTTGTCGGCTCACCTGCCGGGGCGGGCGGGGGCTGGGAGCTGAGGCTCCGGCTTTGGTCGGATCGAAGGGAGGGGACTGGGGCTGGCGGCATGAACACAGCCTGAAGGGGTTAGCACACCACAGCTAGCCGGGAGGGAGTCCGGGAAAAACTCTGCAGCCTCCAAAGAGGCAAGAGACTTTTTCTTGCCTCTTTGTTTCACGGCACGCAAGGAGAGGGGATTCATAGCGCCGCCTAAACGAACTCCAGAGACGGGCGCGAGCCGCGGCTAACAGCGCGGACCCCAGAGGCGGGCGCGAGCCGCGGCTAACAGCGCTGACCCCAGAGACGGGCAGGAGATGCTAAGGCTGCTGCTGCTGCCACCAAGAAGCCTGTGTTCGAGCACAGGTCACTCTCCACACCGCCCCTCCCGGGAGCCGGTGCAGCTCGCCACTGCCAGGCTCCCCTGATCCGGGGACAACTTACCCGGGAGAACGCACGGCGCGCCTCAGGCTGCTGCAACGTCACGCCGGCCTCTGCCGCCGCAGGCTCGCCCCGCCTCCTCCGTACCGCTCCCTCCCACCGTCCTGAGTGAGGCAGAGCCCCCGAAGCAGCTGCTCCTTTAACCCTGTCCTGTCTGGGCGGGGAACAGACGCCCTCAGGCGAGCTATATGCAGAGGCGGGTCCAAATCCAAAGCTGAACCCCTGGAGCTGTACGAACAAAGAAGAGAAAGGGAAATCTCTCCCAGCAGCCTCAGAAGCAGCGGATTAAAGCTCCACAAACAACTTGATGTGCCTGTATCTGTTGAATACCTGAATAGACAACGAATCATCCCAAATTCAAGAGGTGGACTTTGGGAGCAGGATATATTAATTTTTCCCCTTTTCCTTTTTTTGTGAGTGTATATGTGTATGCTTCTGGGTGAGATTTTGTCTGTATAGCTTTGCTTTCACCATTAGTCCTAGGGTTAGGTCCGTCCATTTTTTTAATTTTTTTTACTTAAAAAAATTTTTTTTCTTAGTCAATGTTTTCTTAATAATTTTTTCCTTATTTTCTATTTTTAGAAATTAAAAAAATTTTTAATAAGTTTTTTCATATTTTTAATTTTAAAAAATTAAAAAAAAATTTTTAATAATTTTTTTTTCTTAATAATTTTTTCTTATTTTTTATTATAAAAAATTAATAAATCTATTTTTAAAAATTAAAAAAATTTTTTTTCTGAATACATTTATTCTTAATAATTTTTTTCTTATTTTTTATTATAATAGCTTTATTTTATTTTATTTTATCCTCTTTCTTTCTTTCTTTCTATTTTTTTCTCCCTTTTATTCTGAGCCGTGTGGATGAAAGGCTCTTGGTGCTCCAGCCAGGCATCAGGGCTGTGCCTCTGAGGTGGGAGAGCCAACTGCAGGACACTGGTCCACAAGAGACCTCCCAGCTCCACGTAATACCAACTGGAGGAAATCTCTCAGAGATCTCCATCTCAACATCAAGACCCAGCTTCACTCAACGACCAGCAAGCTACAGTGCTGGACACCCTATGCCAAACAACTAGCAAGACAGGAACACAGCCCCATCCATTAGCAGAGAGGCTGCTTAAAATCGTAATAAGGCCACAGACGCCCCAAAACACACCACCAGACGTGGACGTGCCCACCAGAAAGACAAGATCCAACCTCATCCACCAGAACACAGGCACTAGTCCCCTCCACCAGGAAGCCTACACAACCCACTGAACCAGCTTTAGCCACTGGGGACAGATACCAAAAACAACAGGAACTACGAACCTGCAGCCTGTGAAAAGGAGACCCCACACACAGTAAGATAAGCAAAATGAGAAGACAAAAAAACACACAGCAGCTGAAGGAGCACGGTCAAAACACACCAGACCTAACAAATGAAGAGGAAATAGGCAGTCTACCTGAGAAAGAATTCAGAATAGTGATAGTAAAGATGATCCAAAATCTTGGAAATAGAATAGACAAAATACAAGAAACATTTAACAAGGATGTAGAAGAACTAAAGAGGAACCAAGCAACGATGAAAAACACAATAAATGAAATTAAAAATATTCTAGACGGGATCAATAGCAGAATAACTGAGGCAGAAGAACGGGTAAGTGACCTGGAAGATAAAATAGTGGAAATAACTACTGCAGAGCAGAATAAAGAAAAAAGAATGAAAAGAACTGAGGACAGTCTCAGAGACCTCTGGGACAACATTAAACGCACCAACATTCGAATTATAGGGGTCCCAGAAGAAGAAGAGAAAAAGAAAGGGACTGAGAAAATATTTAAAGAGATTATAGTTGAAAACTTCCCTAATATGGGAAAAGAAATAGTTAATCAAGTCCTGGAAGCACAGAGAGACCCATACAGGATAAATCCAAGGAGAAACACGCCAAGACACATATTAATCAAACTGTCAAAAATTAAATATAAAGAAAACATATTAAAAGCAACAAGGGAAAAACAACAAATAACACACAAGGGAATCCCCATAAGGTTAACAGCTGATCTTTCAGCAGAAACTCTGCAAGCCAGAAGGGAGTGGCAGGATATACTTAAAGTCACGAAGGAGAAAAACCTACAACCAAGGTTACTCTACCCAGCAAGGATCTCATTCAGATTTGATGGAGAAATTAAAACCTTTACAGATAAGCAAAAGCTGAGAGAGTTCAGCACCACCAAACCAGATTTACAACAAATGCTAAAGGAACTTCTCTAGGCAAGAAACACAAGAGAAGGAAAACACCTACAATAACAAACCCAAAACATTTAAGAAAATGGGAATAGGAACATACATATCGATAATTACCTTAAATGTAAATGGATTAAATGCTCCCACCAAAAGACACAGACTGGCTGAATGGATACAAAAACAAGACCCATATATATGCTGTCTACAAGAGACCCACTTCAGACCTAGAGACACATACAGACTGAAAGTGAGGGGATGGAAAAAGATATTCCATGCAAATGGAAATCAAAAGAAAGCTGGAGTAGCAATTCTCATATCAGACAAAACAGACTTTAAAATAAAGACTATTACAAGAGACAAAGAAGGACACTATATAATGATCAAGGGATCGATCCAAGAGGAAGGTATAACAATTGTAAATATTTATGCACCCAACATAGAAGCACCTCAATACATAAGGCAAATACTAACAGCCATAAAAGGGGAAATCGACAGCAACACAATCATAGTAGGGGACTTTAACACCCCACTTTCACCAATGGACAGATCATCCAAAATGAAAATAAATAAGGAGACACAAGCTTTAAATGATACATTAAACAAGATGGACTTAATTGATATTTCTAGGACATTCCACCCAAAAACAACAGAATACACATGTTTCTCAAGTGCTCATGGAACATTCTCCAGGATAGATCATATCTTGGGTCACAAATCAAGCCTTGGTAAATTTAGTAAAATTGAAATCGTATCAAGTATCTTTTCTGACCACAACGCTATGAGACTAGATATCAATTACAGGAAAAGATCTGGAAAAAAATACAAACACATGGAGGCTACACAATACACTACTTAATAACGAAGTGATCATTGAAGAAATCAAAGGGGAAATCAAAAAATACCTAGAAACAAATGACAATGGAGACACGACGACCCAAAACCTATGGGATGCAGCAAAAGCAGTTCTAAGAGGGAAGTTTATAGCAATACAAGCCTACCTCAAGAAACAGGAAACATCTCGAATAAACAACCTAACCTTGCACCTAAAGCAATTAGAGAAAGAAGAGCAAAAAAACCACAAAGCTAGCAGAAGGAAAGAAATCATAAAGATCAGATCAGAAATAAATGAAAAAGAAATGAAGGAAACAATAGCAAAAATCAATGAAACTAAAAGCTGGTTCTTCGAGAAGATAAACAAAATTGATAAGCCATTAGCCAGACTCATCAAGAGAAAAAGGGAGAAGACTCAAATCAATAGAATTAGAAATGAAAAAGGAGAAGTAACCACTGACACTGCAGAAATACAAACGATCATGAGAGATTACTACAAGCAACTCTATGCCAATAAAATGGACAAATTGGAAGAAATGGACAGATTCTTAGAAATGCACAACCTGCCGAGACTGAACCAGGAAGAAATAGAAAATATGACCAGACCAATCACAAGCACTGAAATTGAAACTGTGATTAAAAATCTTCCAACAAACAAAAGCCCAGGACCAGATGGCTTCACTGGCGAATTCTATCAAACATTTAGAGAAGAGCTAACACCTATCCTTCTCAAACTCTTCCAAATATTGCAGAGGGAGGAACACTCCCAAACTCATTCTACGAGGCCACCATCACCCTGATACCAAAACCAGACAAAGATGTCACAAAGAAAGGAAACTACAGGCCAATATCACTGATGAACATAGATGCAAAAATCCTCAACAAAATACTAGCAAACAGAATCCAACAGCACATTAAAAGGATTATACACCATGATCAAGTGGGGTTTATTCCAGGAATGCAAGGATTCTTCAGTATAGGCAAATCAATCAATGTGATACATCATATTAACAAATTGAAGGAGAAAAACCATATGATCATCTCAATAGATGCAGAGAAAGCTTTCGACAAAATTTAACACCCATTTATGATAAACGCCTTGCAGAAAGTAGGCATAGAGGGAACTTTCCTCAACATAATAAAGGCCATATGTGACAAACCCACAGCCAACATTGTCCTCAATGGTGAAAAACTGAAACCATTTCCACTAAGATCAGGAACAAGACAAGGTTGCCCACGCTCACCACTATTATTCAACATAGTTTTGGAAGTGCTAGCCACAGCAATCAGAGAAGAAAAAGAAATAAAAGGAATCCAAATCGGAAAAGAAGAAGTAAAGCTGTCACTGTTTGCAGGTGACATGATATTATACATAGAGAATCCTAAAACTGCCACCAGAAAACTACTAGAGCTAAACAATGAATTTGGTAAAGCAGCAGGATACAAAATTAATGCACAGAAATCTCTTGCCTTCCTATATACTAATGATGAAAAATCTGAAAGTGAAATCAAGAAAACACTCCCGTTTACCATTGCAACAAAAAGAATAAAATATCTAGGAATAAACCTACCTAAGGAGACAAAAGACCTTTATGCAGAAAATTATAGGACACTGATGAAAGAAATTAAAGATGATACAAATAGATGGAGAGATATACCATGTTCTTGGATTGGAAGAATCCACATTGTGAAAATGACTCTACTACCCAAAGCAATCTACAGATTCAATGCAATCCCTATCAAACTACCACAGGCATTTTTCACAGAACTAGAGCAAAAAATTTCACAATTTGTATGGAGACACAAAAGACCCCGAATAGCCAAAGCAATCTTGAGAACGAAAAATGGAGCTGGAGGAATCAGGCTCCCTGACTTCAGACTATATTACAAAGCTACAGTAATCAAGACAGTTTGGTACCGGCACAAAAACAGAAATATAGATCAATGGAACAGGATAGAAAGCCCAGAGATAAACCCACACACATATGGTCACCTTATCTTTGATAAAGGAGGCAAGCATATACAGTGGAGAAAAGACAGCCTCTTCAATAAGTGGTGCTGGGAAAATTGGACAGGTACATGTAAAAGTATGAAATTAGAACACTCCCTGACACCATGCACAAAAATAAACTCAAAATGGATTAAAGACCTAAGTGTAAAGCCAGACACTATCAAACTCTTAGAGGAAAACATAGGCAGAACACTCTATGACATAAATCGCAGCAAGATCCTTTTTGACCCATCTCCTAGAGAAATGGAAATAAAAACACAAATAAACAAATGGGACCTAATGAAACTTAAAAGCTTTTGCACAGCAAAGGAAACCATAAACAAGACCAAAAGACAACCCTCAGAATGGGAGAAAATATTTGCAAATGAGTCAACTGACAAAGGATTAATCTCCAAGATTTACAAGCAGCTCATGCAGCTCAATAACAAAAAAACAAACAACCCAATCCAAAAATGGGCAGAAGACCTAAATAGACATTTCTCCAAAGAAGATATACAGATGGCCAACAGACACATGAAAGAATGCTCAACATCCTTAATCATTAGAGAAATGCAAATCAAAACTACAATGAGGTATCATCTCACACCGGTCAGAATGGCCATCATCAAAAAATCTAGAAACAATAAATGCTGGAGAGGGTGTGGAGGAAAGGGAACACTCTTGCACTGTTGGTGGGAATGTAAATTGATACAGCCACTATGGAGAACAGTATGGAGGTTCCTTAAAAAACTACAAATAGAACTACCATACGACCCAGCAATCCCACTACTGGGCATATACCCTGAGAAAACCATAGTTCAAAAAGAGTCATGTACCGAAATGTTCATTGCAGCTCTATTTACAATAGCCAGGACATGGAAGCAACCTAAATGTCCATCATCGGATGAATGGATAAAGAAGATGTGGCACATATATACAATGGAATATTACTCAGCCATAAAAAGAAATGAAATGGAGGTGTTTGTAATGAGGTGGATGGAGTTAGAGTCTGTCATACAGAGTGAAGTAAGTCAGAAAGAGAAAAACAAATACAGTATGCTAACACATATATATGGAATCTAAGGAAAAAAAAAAAAAAAAGGTCATGAAGAACCTAGTGGCAAGATGGCAATAAAGACACAGACCTACTAAAGAATGGACTTGAGGATACGGGGAGAGGGAGGGGTGAGATGTGACAGGGCGAGAGAGTGTCATGGACATATATACACTACCAAACGTAAAATAGATAGCTAGTGGGAAGCAGCCGCATAGCACAGGGAGATCAGCTCGGTGCTTTGTGACCACCTAGAGGGGTGGGATGGGGAGGGTGGGAGGGAGGGAGATGCAAGAGGGACGAGATATGGGAACATATGTATATGTATAACTGATTCACTTTGTTATAAAGCAGAAACTAACACACCATTGTAAAGCAATTATACTTCAATAAAGATGTTAAAAAAAAAAAAAAAAGAAATAATCAGATAATCAGTTACCATTGTCCAGCTTAAAAAAAAAAAAAAAAGAGAAAACACTCTGGTTGCTATTATTAGTATTTAATATAATATTATATTTAGGAGTGAACATAATGAATGTAATATTTATTATACATAATTATCATACTTAAATTATTGTTAAATTAGTAACCAGAGTGTTTTGGGTACATACATTTTAATAGAAAAGGCAGTTCTAAAGTAATAAAGAAATAACATATTAATAAATGACTATGTTTCTTTATCACAAAGCCAATGATTTCACCAACACATATTTTGGAGGAAAAAAATCTAGACAGAAAAATAGCTATCTCTTCTGAACAATGAGACTATATTAATGAATGGTATATGTGACACACAGAAGTCCTTCTAGTTCTAAAGGATTGTGATGTAACATTCCAGTTCATGCAATTATTGTTTTCCTTTCAAGGAATACTTTCAAGCCATCGAATTACACTGTCTTCTTAGTTGATGTTTAATCAGTTAGAATTTTTGGACAAAAATTTTTTTTAAAACGTTGGGATTATTATATGTGAACAATAGCAAGAGATACTCCACTTGGCCCAAGGAGGTCATTTATAAAGTGTTGATAAAGAAAATGAATCAATTTCTATACAAAATAGAGTGCCACCTATTGAAAACAGAGCTATAGGTAGGTTTTCTACCTTAAATTATAGGCTCTGAAACCTTAACACTTGATAATTACAAAACAAGCTTTTCAATAAAATTATCTGTAATTTCCCATTGCCCTTTACTCCCAAACTCAAAAAGTCATTTTCATTTTTCTAAAACTTTTAAATCACTCAACTTAGATCAATGGAGCTGAATCAAGCTGAAATGCCTAATAATAGTCTTAATTTTATGACATATCTTACTGACTCTTTATCCTTTTGGAGAAAAAGGTTTCTTATCCCTTCCCCCTCATACACACACAGAGAAAAGCCCATGAATAAATTAAAGGAACACACTGAGCCACATATTCTTATGGCTTATCTAGACTTCCAATTATTTCCAAGTAAAATTCAGAGAGCTGACTTAAATCAACAGATGGTTTGGGGCTTGTTTAAAGAAGAAATTATTTCACTCCATATGTAAGCTTGTGAGACGTGCAATCAACTGCTGCACTTTTGCACATAATTTCTAGAATTCCATTTTAAGAAAATGCATCCAGAGGATATTCAATAAAGAACCAGTAGCTGTAGAGTTTCTTCCCCTTTTAGAGTAGCCAAGACCTCATTAGCTTATCTTGCTGGTCCTTAATAAGTTGGCTTGAAACTGCTGCTATTTTGATGTTATTTTTATCTCAAATCCATTTAATTAATTCTGTTGATGATGATTTTAAGCATTTTAATTAGCTATACTTGCACTTCTGGACTACTGAAGCTAAAAACAATACTGTATATCCTTCTAAGAATTAAAGTAATCATTTATGCAAAGTTCTTCTGAGACAATTATTTCATATGGGTTGATAATACTTCTTAGAGTGGCAAAAGGAAGGCTGATATGCTTTATTCCTCTAGTTCTACTCTTCTTTTTGGCCGACCCATCTACAGTGAATTTACCAATTCCACTTGCTTTCCTCTGAGTGTAATGACTTTCCTTGTACTCTGTTAAAAATATATCCCCACAAATCAAGAAGAAGCAGATTCAGACTAAATGGCTGACAAGATTTACATTCTGTTGCTAACCCAGTTATTACTCTGCTGAAAACCCCATAGCATCAATATAATGAATCCCTCAACTTCTGCAGCAAGCACAATTTTTCTTCCCAACCTCATTGGCTCCCAACTTTCTGCTTGACCTTTTACAATCTGTGTGTGGCAGAACTTCATTACAACATTTTAATGATGCACCAATGGCACACAACACCAAGGTCACAGAAGATCCCAAGTGAAAACTTTTCAAACACAACTAGAGTAGATATTGAGACCTTATTTAAGAGGCAGAATAAGCTTATGGAGAAATCATACCTTAGGATTCAGTGTGTTCCCCAAGGGCTGGTAATGCAAAATATTGACAAGGTGGTAAGTTGCGTAACTATCCTCAACAAACGTTTTTTAAGAGGAAAAGAATCTGATTTCACAAGCTATAAATGGTTAAGAGATCCTAAATGGCTCTTCTGGTGTCCCATCTCAGTGCTAGAAGGATAATAGCTTTAGAATTCCAACCCAGACAGGTTTCATTATATAATTCACAACGTTGATGTAAGCTCAAGAAGCCAACACTCTTATATATTTTTTCTTATCAGCTTGAGCCGGCAAAAGGCACCTCAAACTCCCATTGTAAAGTAAGTTAAGAATGTGAAAAGCACAAAATTACAGCATGGCTCTTCTCATGGTTGATTGACTGCAAGCGGAGGAATCTTGAATGCGTAGGAGTAAGCAAGTTGAATTGTAGGGCAGGATGGGATGTGGCAAGAAAGAGGAAGGGAGAGTTTGATTCTGATCAGCAATCTCCTTCAAGAAAAATGAATATTTGCTTTGGGAGGGAGAGAGTAAAGGGAAAGAGCCTCAAGGAAATGTTTGGTTCCACTTGCTTTAAACCTTACTGCTCAAGGAGAGTAAAGGAGAACACATGTTCTGGTTCTTTTTGCAGTATTAAATCAGTTCCTGGGTCGTTCCCATTTTCTCTTTTCCTGCCCTTCCTCTTTTTCCTCTTTCTCTATTTTCACATCAACTCAAAAAAGTCCAAGTTATGCATGCCTGAAGCTGTGTGATCTGCTAACATATGAGATGGGGTGGCCTATTCAGGTTTAGCTGGAAAAGGGAAAACATTCCAATTCACTGTTTCCCCTACCATAGTCATCCCCCAACTCAACATTTTTTATTATAGAGTACATAATGAATGCCACATGAAAACACAAATGAAAAATAAAAATGATCCTGAATTGAGGTTTCTAGTCCAACATTGGTGGTACCATGATGATTACTCTCAATGCCCTTAGGAAAGCTAAGTAATTTCTTTGGGTGCCTCTCCTCCAACCCACACACTCACCAGCAGTTTTAAAGAGGACAAAGATGAGAATTCAGAAGCCACAGAAATTATTTCTAAATCCATGAGGGCCTTGAGCCCTTAGATGCAGTGTATACAAGAATGTGAGTTATACATCATATACAACCAGCTTCAAATCTCCAGCTTAGACACTTGATAGCCATGCAAATTCAGCACAATTACTTAACTTCTCTGTGCCTCAGTTTCTTCCCGTCAGTTAGTGATAACATCTAACTTGAGTGGTTATTAAAAGAATTAGAAATAAGAATCCATATAGAGTGGCATATGACTTGATTCAAATATTGCCAGAAGTCATAGATGTTCATTTTCACCAGCCAGAGTCTCAAGATTGAAAAATGGCTATTGGCTTAAAGAACATGGATGGCTTTCCCCAGGTTTTTGCAGAAAAGGCCATCTGATTTGGTTTAGCACGCTATTTAATAGGAGGTAAAATTGGGAGTAGAGGCTGATGCATTTTATATCCTATTCACAAATTTGGTTACTAAACTTCCCCCACACTCCCCTAAAACCCCTTCATTTATAGTAGCTTTGTTCTTAAGCCATCCTATCCCATTGGCATTGAAAATACTGTTATATGGAATTCCAACATAGTATCTTTTCCATGCAAATTTGTCTTTGAGGACATGCTAACCCATAGCTTTATTTCATAGTCTAAAAGTCAATGCTGGGCACAAAGTGATCCCTTTACTAGATTAACTGCCTAGGCTCGCCCAGGAAGAAATACTAGATTGCACCATTTACCCTGTCAGGCTCTCTGCCACAGGCTTCAGGGCCCAAGCAGTCTGATGGCTGGCAGCTTTGGTAGTTAGCACAGATGGAGAATAATTGAGGTGCCCTAGTTAGCACCAGGCACATTGTGGAAGCTCAGAAAAGTATTAAACAGCAATGGGAAACTGTTCGTATTCTCTTTACATACAGCTGTTATACACATTTGTGACTATATTTGTAGATCAGATTACTCACATTTCATCCTCAAGCCTGCAGGGTTGAACGTGAAAGACCTGGCATTTGCTTAAGAGTTCTCAATATCTTGCCCAAGGATACGCTGAACTTTTGGCAACAGAAATTATCTATAGGCAAGGAGGTATCGACAAATTCAGTGCTTTAGATATTTCTGCCTAGAAATTTGCTACTTTAAAATCTTAGAAAAATGGTATGGATTACTATTCTAGAAAATCTTAGAAAAATGGTATGGATTATTATTTTTTCACAATAACCATACAATGCATATATCTACTTCCAAACTATCCTTACACCTTCTGGCAGAGGTAGGTCAGAAAAAATGAATGATAGGAGATTAATTAATATTTTTATTAATATTTAAAATATATATGCAAATTGATTTATAATGCAAATTCCTCAAGTAGTTTTTGATTGGTATTCATCTATTTATTTATGAATTCTTCAACAAATATATATGAGTATTTACCTATTGTGTTTCAGGCAATTTCGTGGGCCCTGGGAAATGGCAAGAAAGAAGCAAGATGAAATACATAAATCTCTTTATTAGTGCTATAAGATGGCACTCCTAATGCTCTTTTCCAAAATCTGTAAAAGTGAGATTCATCTGCAGTGGAATGGGAAGTGTGTCCAATTCATGTGCTTTTTAACTAGTTTAACTGAAACAGGTACTCTCCAGTATAAATGCTTTACTTTGCCATAAAATTTCATTACAGAATGTGTCAAAATGATGTACAAGCAAAGGGAGTTAAAGAAGTTAAGTTTTCATAATTCGAAAAGTCAACTGTGAAAATAAAAACTGCCTCTCTGCCTAATTCCCCATGCACGGACTGCTTTTACATGAATAATGATATAAAAGGCTCTGAGCTCATTCACTTGACAAAGGAGGCATAAAAAATTCTGGTAAATATATTCTCACCTGCCTTGTTACCATTTGCCATCTGTATTGTTACTGCATTCTACAGTCACTTAACTGCAAATGCAAAGAAATCATCTTAACTACAACTCTCTCTTCCCTCAAAATCACAATCAATGCCACGGGATAATACCAATCCAAATATTTTACTCTTCCTTCTATCTCTGACTTCACAAGGACTTCTCTTCAGCATCTATCTTCTTTCTATTGTAAAAGAGGTAGGAGGTCTTAGCAAATTACAGGAAATGACTTAACCCCACCCCCCAGCAGAGCTAATTTTGTAATTATACCCAGGGAATTCAACAATTCGCTTGACTGAAGATGATTCTTCTCTATATTGGAAGGTCATCCTTTTTGACTGAGCTTTGCAATGGATACAGATGGACAGTTGAAGGGGAAAAAAAAAAGGGACCCCCACTTAGCAAGTTAGACGACCAGAATCAACTCTGGAGGATCAATGGATGACAGATGTGGCAGCCAGACTGCCATCCCATGGACATCCACACCACGACCACTGCAGGATCAAGGTTACTTTCAGCCAGAGCTGGCCACTGGTGGCAAGAATGACATATAAGGAGGATGAGAAAACTTTATGGAAGGGCATTCCTCAAATCCAGTTGCCAAGCAACTCATTTTTATGTCCTGTGTCTTGGTGGGAGGTTTCATATACATGTCAAATTATCCTTTCACCTTTCTGCCTGGCCACCTACAGACCTGGGGCTAGACTGTTAGAATGAGACATCCAGGAGTCCCTGCTGGCAAATTAAGGTTCATCAGCATCT
Source organism: Eschrichtius robustus (assembly GCF_028021215.1). Classification (NCBI taxonomy): domain Eukaryota; kingdom Metazoa; phylum Chordata; class Mammalia; order Artiodactyla; family Eschrichtiidae; genus Eschrichtius; species Eschrichtius robustus. The sequence goes on along the minus strand of NC_090829.1, from coordinate 53,751,635 downwards.
CCACCCGAGCTGGCTTCTTTTTCTGCTAAGCACTGCAGCATTAACACATATCTAATTACCAGGAAATTTCCTCTCCCCCCACAGAAACAGTGCCCGGACACATCAACACCTCTAAATTTTGTTGTGATAAAAAACGCCTAAGTTATGACTTACTTCTCTCCTCCTCTAATTACAATTTAAGGCCAATTTAAAGCCAATTAAGTTCTTGGTCCCCCCCCCCCCCCCAGTCTGCCATTAATAGGCCCTAAATTACAAGAATATAAGAAGCTGTGGAACATCAATCTACAGTCACAATACTTTCAGTAGAGTTGTCATGAAATTATAGAAGGATAATGAAATGATTAGATGTAATTAGGCGGGAGGAAAATAGGACCCAACTCAAACTGTCAATCAGCAAGTAATTAATCTTAATGTAGAAAAATGAAAAATAATATATAAGTGGCTTAAAAGTCATATTATAAAAACTGTATTTCCCAAGGGAATGAAAGCATCCTAAGATGAATTAGAAGTCCTTTACTATTAATTTGATCAAGTTCATATTTACCATAATAAATGACAAGGCTTCTCAATTTATTAAAATGCCTGAAAGGAGAATGATTTTCTTAAATCTGAAATATAGCACTTGAGCTTATTAGCAAATGACATAGAGAAATTTAATGTTTTATTAAATGGTTCATTACAGGAAAATAGAAACAGAAATGGCCATTTATCTTCAATGAGTAACTATAAAAATCCCATTATATACACTGGTCTTACAGAACTTCTATGGTGAGAACTTGGAATTCTCCTTTGTACTGAAAGTAAAACCTGCTCCAATGAAAGATTTAAGGTTTACTCATCTTTCAAGAAAATTATAACCCTGAGTTAGTAAGAAAAAGCCCCAGTAGACTGTTTAAATGACATCTGAATGATAATAATTCTGTATTACATAGAAATCAATAAAGATAAAAAAATTTTTCTCAGAAGGGAAAGATTAAAAAAGATCTTCCAGCCCATCTTTCTTCCCATCCATATGAATTGCTTTCAGAACCTCCAAAACCTGAATCTAAAAAAGAGAGAAAGAAAAACTATTCTACTCTTAGTAAGAAAACGCATTTGAAAGAGAATGAAGCATGAAGTAAGGGAGAAAAGCAGGCATAAGGAATTACCCAATACACTTATTATATCACTGCAAATTATCTAAATGTATTTCTGGAAAAATAGGCTATAAGATATCATGGTTAAGAGCTTGATTTCTGGGGACAGATCTTTGCTCAAATTCCCTAGTGCAAATTCCTTAACCCCTTTAAGTTCCTCATCTTTAAAAAGGGGATAATAATAGTATCTTCCTCATTGAGTTGTGAGGATTAAACAGTAGAAATAACACATGCAAAGCCCTGAGCACAAAACTTGCTCTTCATACTGGAATACTGAATACTGGAAAAAACAATGTAGACTTAGATTCTGTTGGAATAGATAAAATTGGCTGTAACATACTTCTGAGAGGCAAACAGAACTAATTCAATGTCCAGTTGAATTGGATAGACCTACCTGACATTAAGAACGTTGTAAATTCATTTATAATAAGATCAAGGAAGAAGAAGTCAGGTATGTATTGGGGTAACATTTAGGGAGTGCTTACCACTGTTTACAATGATATGCAAACAATGCTTATGATAGCATTGTTTTATCTGTTTACAGGTCAAATCATTTAATTCTCACCCAAAATTTTGAGATAGGTTCCACTGCTGCCTGTCTGGATATTCCATTAGCTATCTGAGGATGGGGTTTATGTTTTAAGAGGAGGACCAAACATAGCACATGGCATTCAGTTACTTAGGAGCTGTGGACCGAAACCATGAATGAATCTTTCCAAAATGCCCAAAATCTTTCATGATTTCACACATCCCACAAGGTAAGTCCAAGTCCAAGGTAAGTCTCTCTCTCCAGATTTCTCTCCAGCTTTATCTGCGAAAGGCCCAGCATTCTAGCCCTATAAAACAAGTCACAATTTCTTGATAAGTTCACGAATTCATGATCAATACCTTTTTTTTTTTTTTGCCCTGGCCTTTCTGCAGCCTAAAATGTGTTGCCCCTTCCTATGCCTGCCAACTTCCTCTTCTTTCCAGGGCTAGTTCAAATACAGTTTCTTCAGTGAAATCTTCTCCAGTTCCTTCAACCAGAATTAACATCTCCCTATTCTGTGTTGCAGGTGCCATTTAATGTGCTTTGGTTCGTTTGGTGATTCATTCATTCAGTAATTAAATATTAAACGTCAGTGATGACCACCAGGCACTTTTAGGCACTGGAGAGAAAAGACAGACCTTTCCTTTAAGGTGTTCATACTCAGAAAAGTAAACACATATGCTCGAATGCAGGTAACGAGTACTGTGATATATGCAGAGGATAAGCACAGTAATGGGGCTTTGAGTCACAGTCTTGGAAGGCTTTCTGTAGGAGGTGACTTGAGGTGCTGAATTTTGACAGGCAAGTCAGGGGTTAGTTGGGAGAAGAAGTCAGGGTCATTCCAGGAAGGAGAAACCACAAGTGGAATGGCAGAGGGTGCCATGTGGTTTGCAAACCGCAAGTAATTTAACAGAGTGTTACTTAAAACTGTGATCCCCCAACTCGATGGCAGACTGTCCAAAAGCGTCAAGTTCAGAATTTGGGAGTAAGTGTGTAGAAACTTTCATGGAAATTTGATCCTGCTGTGACATCAAGCATCAATGGACTCATCATTGCCTTGAATATGGTATAAACCAATTCTCATTGTTGAACAAATGATTCACATGTGGCATAAGCAGTGTCTTAGTCACATGCAGTAGGACCATGTATGCATCCAATGTGAATTAGAAATAAACAAACAAAAGTAATTGGTCCTCCAACCCAGTTTGAGAAGCACCAATTTGGACCACCTGAAGCACTGTCAGAGATGGCAAGAAACTAAGAAAGAGAAGAAGTGGAGGGTCAGATCATGAAGGGTTATGTGGATTAACATAAAAAGTTTTATTATAGAACTCATTTAATTCGTCCTCTCAAGGTTATAAACTCTTTGTCAATGACATTTTATTTTAGACATCTTTGTCTTCCTCACAGCTGCTCAGTTCTGTACTGTCAAATAATTTTTGAGTACAATTATTTGGGTGTGTGTGGTTTTCTCCATAGAAAGAATCTAGTTGGTCTCCATGTAGTAACTGAGGCTTTCTTGATGTGTTAGTGCAACCTCTTTGCTGTTTGAAAGTACTGACTTAGGTTTACCAATCTGTCAATTTTCCATTTTGTTTAGTTACTCAGAGCTCCAAATGAGGCACTGGGAATAGAGCCATGAATTAGACCCAGTCCCAGCTGTCTAGTTGCTCATAACTCAGTGGAAACACTTGAAAGAGTCATATCTGTTGTTCACAATGGAACAATATTTTGAGCAAATTATGAATATTTCCTATTCTGAAGATTTTTAATAATAGTGAAGGGAGGTAACAATTTTAAAGTAATCAATTTTAGGTAACGTTGTGAATTTTCTTCTCTAATAATTAGACACCCCAGGAGAAGGTAGCAAAATGAAATGAAGGAGGAATTGAAGAATAGCAATTGGGAAAGAAGGACAAGGATTAGGGAATTAGAAAATAGAGAGAGGATGGCTCTGGGGAAAAAGAAAGAAGGGTAAGGAAGGGCCAAAGCCAAAAGGGAAACAACTGCTAACTGTTAGTACCTGGAGCCAATGAGCATTTAGCCTCAGCCATTCCCTACTGTTCCTTTTCCGGACACTAATCTATCAAAACGACGACTTCAAGAGTATACAAAACAACGGTTTACTTGGAATGATTTCAAACGAATAGAAGTTCAGTAAAACCAACTGAAAAAAGCACAGTAAATTAAATATGATGTCAAAACTGTAGATAAATATAGAGTTCATTTCAAATGGTGCATTTATAGTTAGTAAAACTGTGTTTGTAAGACCACTAGAAGCATAGATTTTAAAAATTTAACAATGGTCATTTGCTTCTTGCCTCAGAGTTTGCAAAGTAATTTCAACCGCATCATCATATTTAATTTCATAATGGCACTGAGACCTGAGTGGAACAAGGAATACTACTCCTAAGTTTTTGATGAGCAGACTGAGACTCACGGATAGTGAGGAATTGGCCCCTAATTGCATGATATTAAGTCTTGAAGGCAGGAGACTCACCCAAGTTGTTTTTTTCTTTGAAGGTCGACTTCAAGGCACTTTCTTCCACACTCCAGTATCCCGCTAAAAGATAATATTGCTCTGACAGAATGCAATAACTCTAAAAAGTCCTATACATGTGCTTTGGGACTAGTACAAGGATAGGCATAGAGTACAAATAACCTCATTCTATAATGTTCCTCCCTGGATAAGGTAGTGATTAGTTAGCTATAAAACATTATTGCTACATCTATTTTGTTAGAAGCATTTTTGATAGAGTATTGCTGCTACTTTCACAAAGCAGTTGGCACTGTAATGTAATAATCTCGACAGATTAAGCCAAGTTGGGAATTCTCTAGAAATCTATTGGTTGTGAATTTTGTTGTCAGATTTGCAGTACTGAAAATCTCACAGATCTCCGCCATTAGTGGCAGTGACACGGATGCTTAAACTGTACACCCTCTACAAGAAGCAACCAATTACCTCACCTTTCTCTTATTAATGACTAGTAAGAAGAATTAAAATCACCTTTAAATAAATGATATAGTAAAATATTAGCCTCAAGGCTCACCATCATAAAAATTTGGTTGGTTCCATTTGATTTTTATTGCCATATAGAAATATACCTGTATATCACCCTATTTAATGCATTAAAATATATGCAATAATAAGAAATATGGCTATTCACCAAATGTATTCAAGTTAAAAAATGAGCAGGTCCCAGTGAAATTTGCTTCATGGGTTTTTAAGTGTTGACGCTTATTTATTACAAATTATGCATTCTCAAGTATATTCCTTGCTTAATTAAAAAAAAATCTCATCAATTCTCTTGTTAACTCTTCAATGAAGTCTCCAGAGAAAATAATTAACATACTTATGAAGAAAAAGGAGAAGTAGAACACGCTATCAAAAGAGGCCAGAATTGTGTCTGAGTCTGTCTAACACATGCATTACAGACTGATGCACTGAGTAATTTTTCTCCTACCCAATACATGCGTTCTCTTTGCCCCAGTTGAAATGAACCTCATTTTACATTTCCTACCCGACACATTCATAAAGTGGTTCATAGGGGAAAGAATCCAGTGACATCTCAAAATCAGTGTGAGGCTGCAAGTAAAAAAGAAATAAACATCTTACTGAAGAATTGCTTGGAGTTTGTGAGCCTTGAGTTAGGTGTTAAAACAGTTTATGCTACGTGAATAACTAAATTTCTCCACAGAGAGGAAGGGGGTCTTTATTGGCACTGGAAAGGCAGAGAATCCATGTCTAGAGCTATTACTGTCAAGCATATAAATCTACATCTCCTTTCAATAGTATTGCATTGCATCTTTATTCAGACAAACAGAAAATTAGATAGAGCAAAAGTATATGAAGCTCGTCTGTCTTCCAGGGATATACTTTTGACTTCTGGATGGGTGGGGAAAAGATTTTAATGACACAAAGCGTAATTTGACATTCTTTTTGAGGCTCTCACACAGGCTAATGCCACTTACTTTCAAGCAATAGCTCCTTTTATTAGTTTGATCCAATTAGTTCTCCCCATAGTCCTGAGTACTGTAATTACCTTCTTCCCTCAGTTTTTGTGACATGCCCTGGTTTATAAGGTATTCTGTCCCATTCACGTCCTCCAATCCCAGAAGCATCCTCCAGGCGTCCATGTAGAGTTGATTGCCATATATAAGGGTAAGAGAAAGTCAGAGCCAAATTGATTGTAAGAAATCTGCCTTGCAGCCAGTTAGTTCTGCTACAACAAAAGCCAATGCACATAAAGGAAAAGGGAGCTCTCCTTGGTGTATGTGGAGGCTGACCAGCTCACAAAGGTGAGAATGGAATGGTCTCATCAGTGAAACCCCAGCCTTGGCAGCCCTTCAGAGGGACATGCCAAATCTTCATTCACTCTGTCTCTTAGACTGGGGCTATGAAATTCAGCCCACTTGGGTCTCTTCACAAATCAGCCTAATAACATTAAGTGGCACTCTGAAACGGGAGACCAGTGGGAACTTAGGTGAGTCACTTTATTCCTCGGATCCCAGTTACTTGATCTTAGGAGTGGACTCTTATTTCCTAGTGTAATAATACTTGGAACATGGTAAACACATCAAGTAAAACATGTAAAAGCAGAGTTGGTGCAGCAGAACCAGAAGTAGGGAACCAGAAGCCTCCCTGCTTGGTCCCTTACCTCCTGCATTTGGCCATGAGGGAAATCTAAGGAACATTAGAATGTCATAGAATTCTGTTTGGAAACTGTGGGATCAGTGATTTCACACACCCATCTAACCCCCTGTGAAATGCCCCTGCAGTTTCTGGTAATTATACTAACAACATCCTTACAAGTGCTGGTAAGGGCATCCCTTTACAATGCTCTGACTATAGGATGCCAGAGTTAGCCAAGCCTTTTCCCAATATCTGACCTCTCAGCCCAGAACTCTCTTCTTCCTGTGATGAGACTCATCATGCTCAACTGGTCAGACAAATAGAAAGAAGTGACACCTCCCACCCTCAGAGCAATAACTCTAGTCCCCATTTTACCATTATAGTTTTCCTCTTGTGACTCTAGAATGTTCTTCAGCATTCATGAGTACATTTTAAAGAAAAAATGGGTATAAATGAACTTATCTACAAAACAGAAATAGAGTTACAGTTGTAGAAAACAAATTTATGGTTACTAGGGGGTACGGGGGGGGAGGGATAAATTGGGAGATTGGGATTGACATAAACACACTACTATATAGAAAATAGATAACCAACAAGGAACTACTGTCTAGCACAGGGAACTCTGCTCAATACTCTGTAATGACCTATATGGGAAAAGAATCTAAAAAAGAGCGGATATATGTATATGTATAACTGATTCACTTTGCTGTACAGCTGAAAATAACACAGCACTGTAAACCAACTATACTCCAACAAATTTTTTTTTAGAAAAGACATTATCAGCTGAGAGAAGAAAAAGCTTTAAAGAAACTCTTGATGAAAAAGAGGTCAAGCGGCTGGGATGGTAACATTTCAAGAGAAGGAAGGCCCAAAAGCCAGACATAATTAACTTCACCTTTTAATCCAAAATAGAGCCTCCTCTCTGCACACAGCCACGACATGAGGTGTCCATCTGTGACATTGCTTATTTGATGCTAAATGATGCAATACTTTCTACCAGTTGGTTACAGACTTTTAATCTGTGATAAATACTAGGTCAATGTGATCCATAATCATACTAGGAAAATGCAAAAAAAAAAAAAATAGAAGTTTCAAACCCTCAGTCTCACTGACTTGGATTCCTTTCTTTTCATGGTTATTGATATAGGTATCAGCTAAAATCCTGATCCTAACATGATTTTTCTGAGCACTTTACATCTATCCCCTAATGTCAGTACCGGTACCCTGTAACAGTGCCCATTCTTTTGAACTCTAGTCGCCTGACTCTAGTCACTAGAACTCTACAACTGTAGTGACTTGTCTTTGAAATCAAATGCTATTCTATAACGTGGCTGTACATAGAATTGTTGACCACGTTTGGTGTAAAATTTAGAATGCACACCTATATGCATAACTGCTCTAATCCATTTTCACTTCTTTTCATAAATGTTACCAATGACCTAAAATAAAGTGACTTTTATTTTAAACTTGTTTCTTTTTACTTAATATTTACTAGGGAACCTAAAATACTTACTCTTTCTTTTGAAATTATTTAACGTAACATAACCCGCTTTCATCCGTCCTAACTCCCAAATGCACTATCCTCCTCTATTTCCCTTTCACTCAGTATCCTTCTGTCAATGTCTTTAGCCTCCACATTAAACAGCATATTGATTATCCAGCTTCTGTCCCTCTCAGTATCCTCAAACAGTTCTCTTGTGTAGGCTCGGCACATCCATCATCCTGTGTTCCTCTTTTATACATAATGAATAATCGTATTTACATAGTATCCAGTTCCAAGGAATTAAAGCACTTTAGATTACTTTGGGGAAATACGTGTAATCAATGCTGACAGCATTTCTGAGACAGGTAGAAGCAAAACACTGTAATCCATTTTTACTCGGTAAGAAAGATGGCAGTGGAGATAGGGAATTAGCCTAGGTCATGCTGTCATTTTCCAGTAGTTACAAATTGACATTCAACCCCTGGCCAAGTGTGCCAGCCCTCTCAATCCCCTTCTTTCCATTCCCACTGCGACTTCCCTAGTTCAGGCCATTCTACATATACTTTGCCATAACTGGACTTACTCTGAGATCTCCCATCCCACACTCCCTGTGCTAATCCTGTTCTGCTTCGTCCTATTACTGGCGAATGTGTCTTCCTGAAGAACTTCTCTGATCATGTCACTTACTAGCTCAAAACACTTCAATAACTTCCTATCATCCAACAAATTAAATATAACTTTTCTCACACCAGCATCTGAGTGACTCTACCTAACTTTTCAAACACATCAATAAGCACTGCCTTATATATACTTGAATACTCTATGTGACCAACGTAGTTACTAGCTGTTCCCTGAAAGTCTCAAACTTTTTCACTTCCAAGTCTTTGCCCATGTTGTTTCTGATGCTCAGAACCACGTGTCTCCCCCTCTATGCTCTAATCCTGTGGCTTTTGTTCTTTGAGGATCATTTTCAATTTTTCTACTTCCATTAAGCTCACCCTGGATCTGCTAGCCAGACGTAACCTATATTTTTCATAGATGCAGAAATTTTTGCTTGTCTTTTGGCATTTATGATAGTCTAACTTATTCTCTTCTTTTTTTTACTTATTTCATCACTTTGTATACAATATAAAATATTTTTATGGCAATAACTGTTTTACTAGTATTTTTAAAAGCTTTCTTTGTTAACTAGCATTTATAATTACTTATCTAATGAAAGTTTTTTTATGTATTTAATTTGAATTCATTAATTGTATTGCATCAGGGACTTCCCTGGCAGTCCAGTGGTTAAGACTTTGCCTTCCAATGCAGGGGGTGCGGGTTTGATCCCTGGTCGGGGAGCTAAGATCCCATATGCATCTAGGCCAAAAAACCAAAACATAAAACAGAAGCAACATTGTAACAAACTCAATAAAGACTTTAAAAATGGTCCACATCAAAAAAATCTTTAAAAAAATTAATTTTATTGCATCATACTTATTAATGTATCTTATCCTCAAGTATTATTTTTCATTGCAATTCATAAAATCATCATTTATCATTATATTCTTTTAAAATTCTTGAACTCTGTTTTTCTCTGTCACTTTTGTTGGCTCCTCTTTCATCTCTTAATTCTGGTATTCCTTATGGATTGATTGTCACATCCTTCTTTATGGATTAGTTCTTGTCTCTTACCTATATACTCCCTCCAGGAGAAGTTCTTTTTCTCATAGCTCTAATTTGTGATACATGATGTTACCTACAACTTTTGTTTTCAGCCCTGATCATTCTCTGTTGCCCTGCTTCCAACTGTCTCCTTAATGTTTCTGTGAGGATATCAACTTATATGTGACCAAACTCACACTTCTTCCTCTAAGCCTCCCTTGCCATCATTGACACCAATGACTTCACCTCTCTTTGGCGCATTAAGCTGAAATTTATTCTCTAAATCATCTAATCAATCTAATTCTCTCACTGTTCACATGAAGAAATTAAAGCTTAGAAAGTGCAAGTGACTAGTCCGAAACTACAGTACGCAACTGATCTTTAGACCAAATTAATAGTAAACCAGCAGCCGATCTGAAGGGATGTCTTAGAAACAATCTCATGAAATCCGTTGTGTTTATAGCAATGATGTGTTGCAGATGTTGACTCTCTCCCACAACTTTCTCTTCTTGAGGATAGATGCAACACACTTCTCTTCTTGCTGAGTTCTGAGAACAGATGAGTTTCTTCCTGTGCAACTGCTTTCCTTAGACCTTTTAAATGACAAACTTTATCAGATCTCCTTTTTATTGTCTTCTAGAAAGCTCATACTCCAAGTTTTGCCCACCCATAGCAAATGTTTAAGACCTCAGAGCTCCCAGTTAGAACCCTAGGGTCCCTCTTGGGTTCAAATTACTTTTCCTTCTAAAATTTTTCCTTCACATAAATTTCACCAATTATCTTTGTCTGAAAGAAATAACTTGTAAATTATATCTATTTTTTGGACCATCTCGAATATTTTTGGGGAATAAAACAGAAAAAAATATCTAATTGTAAAAATAAAACAGTGATAGAGATAGAACTTGGTACAAGGTCTCTAGACTCCCAGTAGCACACTCTATCTTGTCTGGCTGTTCTTTATATTTACTTGATACATATTGCTATGTGTACTTGTGTGTGTGTGTGTTTGTGTGTAGGTATATGTGTGTGTTTAAGATTTATTCACTTCTTATCCCTCCTATCAGATCATAAAATCCTCAACGACAGGAACTATCTAGAAATTTTTCTTTGCAATTTTCTCAAGCAAATAATAGTACGTGCATATGGTAGCAGCTCAATAGATGGATCTGGATGATTCTCAATCTATTGCTAAATCCTAATTCATATCTCAATTCTCAGTCACCATCTCACTTATATATAGAACTGTCTACCTGACCTTGGCTAAAACTGTAATCCTTCACTTGATAGAATAGATGATATGTAATCTTAGGGTTTACTGTAAAATTAATTTCTGTTAATGGAATCTTGTCTTCTCACTAACTTAAAGGAAATGGAAAAATTTGCACTTCATAAAAATATACAAGCATACCTCACAGATATTGTGGGTTCAGTTCCAGACTACTGCAATAAAGTGAATATCAAAATAAAGCAAGCTACATGAATTTTCTTGTTTCCCAGTGCATATAAAAGTTACATTTACACTTCATTGTAGTCTATTAAGGATGCAATAGCATTATGTCCAAAAAATGTATATACCTTAATTAAAACATACTTTATTGCTAAAAAATGTTAGCCATCATCTGAGCCTTCAGCAAGTTGTAATACTTTTGCTTGTGGAAGGTTTTGCCTGGATATTGATGGCTGCTGACTGATCAGGTGGTGGTTGCTGAAGGCTGGGTGGCTATGGCAATTTCTTAACATAAGACAACAATGCAGTTTGCTGCATTAATTGACCCTTCCTTTCACCAACGATTTCTCTATAGCATGCAGTGCTGTTTTGATAACATTTTACCCACAGTAGAACCTCTTTCAAAATTGGACTCAATCATCTCAAACCCTGTCATTGCTTTATCAACTAAGTTTATGTAATAATATTCTAAATCCTTTGTTGTCATTTCAACAATCTTCACAACTTCTTCATTAGAAGTAGAGTCCATCTCAAGGAAACACTTTCTTTACTCATTCATAAGTAACTCCCCCCCCCTTTTAAGTTTTATCATGAGATTGGAGTAACTCGGTCACATCTTCAGGCTCCACTTCTAATTCTAGTTTTCTTCCTATTTCCACCACATTTGCAGTTGCTTCCTCCACTGAAGACTTGAACCCCCTCAAAGTCATTCATGAGGGTTGGAATCAGCTTCTTACAAACTCCTGTTAATGTTGTCATTTTGACCTTTTCCCATGGATCATGAATGTTCTTAATGCCATCTAGAGTGGTGAATACTTTCTGGAAGGTTTTCAATTTATTTTGCCCAGACCCATCAGTGGAATTACTGATGGCAACAGTAGCCTTATGAAATGTATTTCTCAAGTAATAAGACTTGGAAGTTGAAAGTACTCCTTGATCCATGGGCTTCAGGATGGATGTTGTGTTAGCAGGCATGAAAACAACACTAATCTCACTGTACATCACCATCAGAGCTCATGGGTGACCAAGTGCATTGTCAATGAGCAGTAATATTTTGAAAGAAATCTTTTTTTCTGAGCATCAGGTCTCAACAGTGGGCTTAAAATATTCAGGAAACCATGTTGTAAACAGACGTGCTGTCATCCAGGCTCTGTTTTTCCATTTATAGAGCACAGGCAGAGTCGATTTAGCATAACTCTTAAGGGCCCTAGGTTTAGCCAATGAAAAATGAGCATTGGCTTCAGCCTAAAGTCATCAGCTGCATTAGCCCCTAACTAGAGAGTCAGCCTGCCCTTTGAAGCTTTGAAGCCAGGCATTGACTTTTCCTCTCTAGTTATGAAAATCCTAGATGGCATCTTCTTTCAACATAAGGCTATTTCATCTACGTTGAAAGTCTTCGTTAATTAGCTTAGCTAGGTTTTCTGGATAACTTGCTGCAGCTTCTACATCAGCACTTGCTGCTTCACCTTGCACTTTTATGTTCTGGAGACAGCATCTCTCCTTAAATCTCATGAACCAACCTCTGATAGCTTCAAACTTTTCTTCTGCAGCTTCCTCATCTCTCTCAGCCTTCATAGCACTGAAGAGAGTTAGGACCTTGCTCTGGATTAGGCTTTGGCTTAAGGGACTGTTGTGGCTATTTTGATCTTCTATCCAGACCCCTAAAACTTTCTCCATATGAGCAATAATGCTGTATCTCTTTCTTACCATTCTTGTGCTCACTGGAGTAGCACATTTAATTTCCTTCAAGAAATTTTCCTTAGAATTCACAACTTGGCTAACTCTTTGGTTCAAGAGGTCTAGCTTTCCTCCTACCTCAGCCTTCAACATACCTTCCTCACTAAGCTTAATCATTTCTAGCTTTTGATTTAAAGTGAGAGATGTGTGAGTCTTCTTTTCACTTGAACACTTAAAGGCCATTTTAGGGTTCTGAATCAGCCTAATTTCAGTATTGCTGTGTCTCAGGGATTAGGGATGCCTAAGGGGAGGGAGAGAGATGGTGGGACGGCTGGTCGGTGGAGCAGTCAGATCACACACAACATTTATCGATTGGCTGCCGTCTTATACAGGCATGGTTTGCAACGTCCCAAACTAATTACAGTAGTAACATCAAACAAAGAGCACTGGTCACAGATCACCATATCCAATATAATAATAATAAAAAAGTTTGAAATATTACCAAGTGTTACCAAATTACCAACATATGACACAGGGTTACAAGCAAATGCTGTTGGAAAAATAGCACCAATAAACTTGCTCAACACAGAGTTGCACAAACCTTCAATTTGTAAAAAATGCAATGTCTGAGAAGCACAATAAAGTGAAGTATACCTGTATTTAAATGCAGCCAGTATTCAAAATTAGGGCAACTTGATGACATTCAAACGCACTTAGAATGTTCAGAATCTAGAAATCTTGGTTTGTACTTATGATAAGTTAAATATAAGAAACATAGTAAGTAAAGACAGAGAAAAATACAAGAATCTCTGATCTAATGACATCTATTTTATAGTTTTTTTAACATTGCTATTATATTTAATATTTCTTTCAATGTGATGATAGAAATATTTAGAACTCTAGAAATCCCACCGATTCATCATTGATAACTTCCCCTAACAATTTTAATTTTGCACTCAAGGTGGATTTGTTTTTAACTCTTCAAAATCTTTCAAAAACTATTTTAAGTATACTATACAATTTTCACAGATATTCACTATTAGCTCTTGTAAACATTGTTGGATGGGTGATACAACACTAAATAAAATTAAGGAATAAGAAAGCAATTTTGTGCTTAGCAGTGTAACCCACCCTCTGATACTTCATAAATATACAATTATTTAGCAGTTTTGTTTAATCCTCACCTCAATTTTAAAATGTAGGCAGCATGGGTGTAGGTAGGCCCCTTATGAATTAGAGGTATAAATCTGTATTTCCTAAGATATAGTCCTTAGGAAAGAGATACTTAGAAGGTTGCACTGAGATTGTTTTCTTTATTCCATGTAAGCACAGAAAAGCATGTGTTTGTTGAACCCAAAATGTGGGCTCAAACACAGAAACAAGAGGTAACTAGAGTCCAACAAGTGTTACACTGTGGAGATTGTGACTGCAAGATCATTAGCAGAGCCCAGAAATTCTGCACAGTCCCATTTCCCATGCACTAATGTAGAGCTCCAGGAAGCATTAAACAGTCACACAAACAAACAAAGGAAAAGAATAAAAAAAAAAAAGTCTGTTTGCTTCTATTAGAGGCATTGGTGCCTGCTCTTAATGAAACAGGGGTAAATATGTTATTCTGCCGATGTTCAATTTTCCATTATTATTTAAAGAACAAAACTCTTGTTCCATCTGAGGAAATACTATTGTCATCTTTTTATATATAAAAGCAATTTCAAGTCACTGCTAAACTATATTTAAGAAAATATAGTATGGAGCCTCAATTTTTCACACGCTTTTGCAAAATAGTAGGTACAGTTCTTAGTAATATGCTTGCAATAAATCTCACACATATTGAGATAACACCTTTTTCTTTAGGTCATTGTTGAAACACTAAGATTATAATGACCAAATAGTCTCCAAACAAATAGTTTTTACCCTAGTAGTACTCTAAATCATAGCACCTTTTTTCAGACTTCCTGAAACTAAGAAAAGCTGATTTGAGATCAGACCTCTCGTTATATTCAATAGAAATTATTTCAGAGGATTGAATAGCCTGCTTTGTTTCAACAAAGAAAAAGGAATTTTAAAAGCTCAACATTCTAGTCTTAATCTCTGTTACACTATTTTTAAATCATATTTGCAAGTAGATTTATTTAAACACTGTACGTAAAATATAAAAGATGAAAACCTAAGTCATTAAAGACATCATGATACCATTTTTTAAAATGCTGGTTTGAAACTCCAGTTTTCTCCAGGTATTGTGTAGGTTCAAATTTGCCTGTTTTCTAGATAGTAGAAGCAATCTTAGCTAATGTCAAGTCACTTCTCACCAGGTGAAATGTATGATTGGCATATTGATCTTCATTACGGGGTGATACAGCACACTGCTTAGGAATGCAGTTTACAGATTCCAATAGACCTCGGTCAAGTTTTGGTTTTGTCACTTAGGAGTTGTGTGACTTTAACAAATTTTTCTACCACTATCAGTTTGTTTCCTCATCTCTAAGGTGGCATTATAAAAATGTTTATTTAATAGAGTGGATTTGAAAATTAAATGAAACAACCTATGCTAAGAAACAGCACAGTGAGTATTACTTCTTGGCTATTTTTATTAGCACTGTTTTTCATTAGCCATATACATTTTGGGAAAGGACGTAAATAGCTTTTTTCAGTCAAATGTGATTTTTGACTTTTGTTCCTTGGCCTACTACCTGTGAAATCTTGGGTAATTTATTTAAAAGTCTCTGAGAAGAACCAAAGCAATACAATAGAGAAAGAAAAGTCTTTTCAGCAGAGGACACTAGAAAGTTAGATATCCACTTGGAAAAAAATAAAACTCAACAACTACCTCACATCATATACAAAAATGAATTTGTAACATCCAAAACATTAACGCTCTTAAAGAAAATACTGGAGAATATCTGTATGGCTTGGAGCTAGACAAAGGTTTCTTAGACGATAGAAAACAATAAGTATTAAAAAACTGATAGATTAAAATACATCAAAATTTAAAACTTCTGCTCATCAAAAGATACCAGTAAGAAGATGAATAGGGAAGTCACAGAGTGGGAGAAAACATCTGTGAAATGTGTATCTGATAAAGAACAAGTATCCAGGACATATATAATTCTATATTTTAATAATAAAAAGTCCAACAACCCAATTTTTAAGTGGGCAAAATATTTGAACAAACCTTTCATAAAAAAAAGATAAACAATGGCCAATAAGCACATTAAAAGTGCTGAAGATATTAGTCTCCAGGAAATAAATTAAAATGACTACAAACCCTATCAAACTGAATAATATTATAGTCTGAGCACGCCAGTGTTGGTTAAGGATGTGAAGCAGTTGCAACTGACATATATTGTTTATATACAAAATGGTACAGTCACTTGGAGAAATATCTCACAGAAATTCCATTCCTAGGTATTTATACAAGAAAGATAAGAATAGATATTCATAAAAAGATTTGTACAATAATGTTCATGGAAGATTTATTCATAATAGCCTCAAACTGCAAACAGCCTAGGTATCCATTCATAGAAGAATAAATAAACGGACTATGGTATAATAATAATAGGATGAAATACTATTCAACAATAAAAAGGGAAAATGTACTAATATACAAATGACATGAACAGTTCTCACAATAATTATGCTGAGTAGAAGAAGCCTTACAGGAAAAAGTGTATACTCTTTGACTCCATCTATAAGAACTTCTAAACAGGCAAAATTAAGCTATTCTGGAAAAAATATCAGAGAGTGGTTGCCTTTTGGATTGGGGAATGACTGGGATAAAGCATGCTGGCGAAGCCAGCGTTCTGTACCTTGATCACAGTTTTGTTACACAGGTCTGTTTGCATTTGTCAAAACTTTGTTAAAAAACACTTAAGATGTGTCCATTTGTATGTGTGTTTTCTATCAAAAGAAAAAAAATTATGAGCAAAATATTGAATTCTAGTTATACATGTGCTGAAGTATTTGGGGAGAAATGTACTGATGTCTGAAATTTACTTTGAATT
Source organism: Eschrichtius robustus (assembly GCF_028021215.1). NCBI lineage: Eukaryota > Metazoa > Chordata > Mammalia > Artiodactyla > Eschrichtiidae > Eschrichtius > Eschrichtius robustus. Next base: position 53,735,085 of record NC_090829.1, on the reverse strand, counting down.
ATATCAAAAAATAAGATGGACTGATGGATAGATAGAGGGATAAATAGATGGATAAATATGTAGTAAAATAGGTATAAAACATTTTAATGACAACATTTAATGGTAGATATATGAATGTTTACTATAAAATTCTTTCAACTTTATTGATGTTTGAAATTTTTCATAAGAATTATGAAAAAATTAAAACTTTCTGATGTTTTTCATCTTCTGGAAAAGAGGAGATTATAATTTCTTCCTAAAGGATTTTCCTGAGATAAAATGAGATCATGACATCTCAGGCATATGTTTTGCAACTACTTTTTCCCACGCTGTGGATTACCTATCCATTTTCTCAGTGGTGTCCTTCAACAAACAGAGGTTTTAAATTTTGATGTAGTTTAACAATTTTTCCTTTTATAATGAATGAATGTGTTGCCCAGCAAAAAGTTGACCTACAATGTGTATTGTTTCTTTTATAGTTTACTTCACCTATATTCCCCTTCAGGGTCACAGGAAGCTCCTTTCTGAGGAGGCTAGAATCTACTCAGGCTTCCCCACCTAACTTTCACTCCTCATCCCTCTTGTACAGAGTTGGCAGTCAGTTGCTCAGAGTTTCTTTTGAAGGGTGTCCTTGACCTGCCCTAGGAACAGGCTTTCCTCTCCCTCTCTCCCCTCACAACACACAGAGCTAATCAGAAGTAGATCCATGGTGGACATTCAGCCTTTTTTAGCCTCCTGCACCTTTTCTCTGAAAAGAAAAGAGTAGGCAAAAAGAAAGAGGACAGAAGAATGTAGCAGGCTGGATGTCAAATTAGAGACTATCACGAATAGTGGGGAGCCAGAGTCAAATGCTACGGAAAGTCAAGGAGAATGAGGACAGAGAAAAATGCCTTTGACTTGTGAGAACTGTGAATATTGACCTCAGAAACATCATTTTCAGGAAAGTGGTTGGAACATCCGAGGACTGGCCTTATTTCTATTCTGGGCTTATCTGTAGCTCAACTTCAACAAACTTTCCAGCTACCGTTGCCCCAACACGAAGGCCCTACCTATTTTACTTGAGCTTCTCACATTCTTACGCAGAAAACTGTTACCTCTCAATGTTCCTTATCTTCCTAAGCACAGGCAGTCACAGGCCTACAAAGGCACCGTGAACACAAACGATTCCAAACACACCGCACCCTCACTGCCAGAAACCCCGACTGCGTTGGTTGGTCCTGGAAGTCACCCTATTGCTGTTTTCATTTTTCGGGTATGCATATTTTGTCCTTTGCAAGGAGTGAGCTCCAACAGCTTCACTAACTTACTGAGTCTTATCTTTCTTACCTGATGTCCTTGAATGCTTCATTCTCAAGGGAAAATAAATCACTTGGAGCCAGTGAAAAGGCTTTTGGAAATACAGAAATTAACTGAGGGATCTTGGACTGTGCTTCCCATAAGATAACCTCTTTTGAGGTAAAAAAAAAATTATGTTCTGGATCTGAAGGTAAAATTATGAGGCAACTGGCATTGGAGACTGGGTACTTCCTTCCTAAATGACTGGCTTTTAAGGGAGCCTCTCTTGTTTTCTCATGCCCGAGGTGTCTCGTACTATGTGAAACAACTTCAATTGAAACTAGAGCTCGCTAAGTGAATTATGTTTACATTCAATGAGCAATTTTCGATGCTCAAGCCTATGATGGGTTGTGTGGAGCACATAAAAGGAAAATGTCACATGGTCTTTGCCTCAAGAGTTATATACATCAAATAACTAAAGAACAATTTAAAACAAAATAATCAAGCATCACTGGCTACTGCAGGTCTAGAAGGAAAGGGATTAAGGGAGCTGGAGTGTGTTTCTTCAGTTCTTCTTCAAGATTCCTAGACAAGGAGGAAGAAGACCACTTTAAGAATGTGTAGGGATTATGAAAGGTCACCTGGACACTCAGGACATGAAACATAAGAGATTTCGGACATCTCTAGACCCAGAACGTAATTTTTTTCCAAAGCAAAAGACTTTAACTCTTTGTAGTAGCTGTTCTTGGAAGAAAGGGGTTTCTTTAAATAAATCAGTGATGGACTCAGTGGGTAACCTTAGGATGAGCTACAGCACATGCAGGAGCATTCCAAACAGACTTGTACAAGAAAGATGACAGAAGTTGGCGTTAAACTTCATTTTTAGTATGTGCTTACATGATGAAAAGGCTATCCTTAGAATAAGTTGTAGAAGTGGCTTACTGCTGCGAATCTTCTTATGGAAAGGTGTTTCAGGTAGAGTACATGTCCCACATCACAAAGGATGTAGCTAAATTCATTGTCAATACGGTGAATGCGTTGAGAACCAAATGAGGCTATAATGACTGACCCTCAATGAATCTCCTTGGTACAAAAAAATGAGTGAGATGTGCCCACTGGCCACAGAACACGTAGACAATAGATTTTTTTAAAAATTAGTTTTGACCAAAACGTAAAAATTCAGTGGGGCAGTAAAGCTCCACGACTTGCACACAGAAATCAAATGAGAGTTAAAACCCAATGAGAATCATATTCTTCAGATTCACACTGACTGCCACATTCTCTCTTTATTACCTTATCTTAGTTATTATTCTTCAGGAGACTTCATGCCTCATAACATTCTTTGAATAAGAAACATAATTTTCCATATTTGCAAATGTATTTTTGTCATAAAATTCATTCGATATATTTTTATTATTACTGGAGGCATTAACATCAGGCATCATCTCTGCCCTTACTTTTTTGCACCAACACTTTCTCTTTCAACCTATTAAAATCCCAGTCCTCAGAGCACCATTCTTCAATAATGTTTCATCACATTGTCAACTGAACTTTTTCATTGTTGAAATTACCACTCAATTAGTATGCTCAAAACCACCGCCTTATCTTTCCTCTATGGCTGTTTAATTACTCTTTTCATGTGTTTACTTCAGAGGAAGCAAAAGGTGCTAAAACATGCAAAATAGCATGAGTGACATATTGGCCTTTAAAAAATTAATTATACTAAATTAACACACTACAAAATGAAGTTCATCCTTAACTATCAACCTTAGCTGATATCTAAGTAGTTTTTCGTCCTATTTCCTCACCTGTGCTTATTTGTAAATAGTATTTTGTGTGATGGCACCGTCTAGATGCATGATTGACCTTTGAACAATGCCAACCCTCAAAAATTCACACATAATTTACAGTCGGCCCTCCCCATCCACAATTCCTCAGTATCTGTGAATTCAACTAACCATGAATGGTGAAGTATGATAGTATTTACTATGGAAAAAAATGCAGGTATAAGTGGACCTGCACAGTTTAAACCCGTGTTGTTCAAGGGTCAACTGGGCTTGTTCACGGAGCTCTGTTATTAAGCCTTTTGCACTGAAGGACATTACATTGGTAGTTCTTTACTCAACGCTGTGATCTCTAACATCAAGAGTTAGCTTTCTCAAGCTTAGTCATGCTAGTGGAGATCAGCCCACTCAACAGAAAGGTGGTGCACTTGTTTCTGAATTGAGTTCATGGAGAAAATATCACTAACAATACTCAGTTTTGAAACATAAACAGAGGTGAATGTAAGTATGCCTGTATATTTTGAGCTATAGATAAAAACCACTTTCCATAAATACTAGGAGTCACCAGTTAGAATTTATTTTGGTTTAGCTACCCAATTTTTCTTCCTAGGAATTCTCAGCCTTCAGATTTGTTGAAGGAGCCAGCTGAAAAGTGAGGGATAAGGTTCATATGAAAGGGAGTATTTGGGAGCTTCGCTTTTCACTCTCTGTCAGTGGTTTAGCTTGCATGAAAATCACTTGGAGAACTTGTTAAATCACATATTTCTGGATCCCATCCGCAGGGTTTCTGATTCAGTAGGTCTGGTGTACGTTCTGAAAAATTGCATTTCTTATTTATTTATTTATGACTGCGTTGGGTCTTCATTGCTGTGTGCAGGCTTCCTCTAGTTGCGCGAGTGGGGGCTACTCTTCGATGTGCAGCACGGGCTCTAGGTGCGCAGGCTTCAGTAGTTGCAGCACGCAGGCTCTAGAGCACAGGCTCAGTAGTCGTGGCGCACGGGCTTAGTTGCTCCGCGGCATGTGAGATCTTCCCGGACCAGGGCTCGAACCCGTGTCCCCTGCATTGGCAGGCGGATTCTTAACCACTGCACCACCAGGGAAGCCCCTAGGCTGAACTTTTTGAAGACAGAAGCCTAGTCTCTCACTTTGTATTCTCAGAACATAGCCTTGAACCTAGTTACACAGCCTAGTACCTAGTACCTAGGTACTTATAATTTCGTTGGCTACCAGGATGAACAAATACATTTAAGTAAGATCTGCTTTGTCCAGTTAGATGTTGTCAGATAATGCCAAAAAAATTTAAAAAGTAGAAAACATGTCTGTCCCGAAGGAAAAGAAAGTGAGGAGCTATGCACCTACCCTTCAAAGATGTCCTGGGAGGAAAGGGGGAAGCTGGATTGGCGACTTGCTTTGTCTGAAACAAACTGGAGTTACATTCTGATGCCCCAAATAACTGAAATATTCCTGGAGATGAGAGAGACTAGAACTTCTACTTGGGATCCCCAACCTGTCATCTTTTGCCCACACCAGGCTGCCTCACTCATTTGACACTGTTGTTGTTGTTTTCCATTTATGCAAGGGGTCGCAGTCAGTGCGGAGGTAGACAATATAATTCTCATCAGATTGTTCCTCTTAACGCTGTAAATCTCATTTGGTTTCCGTTAGCAATTCACTAAACTTCACTGCCCTACTTAATTGTTAGTTTGGGGTTAAAACTGCTTTACATCACATCTAGTTTCTCTGCAATCAGTAAACATCTAGGGTGTCCTTACATGTATCGTGAGAGAGAATAATTAACTACGCTTCCATAGAATGAGGAGTCTGGCTTGAAGTAATACTGAAATTTAGCCCTGGGAATACACTCTCGTTGGGTGAGATGATAAAACACAGACGTGGTTATAATCTGAGATTATGCAGCAGCTCTGCCTAGGTGGACTCTCAACCCTGCCACTTTCTGTGTTACTTAAGCTTCTTGTGTCTCAGTTTCTTAATCAATAAAGTGGGGATAATAATAGTACCTATTTCATACAGTTGTTATGAGCATTAAATGATGTCATATTTGTAAAGTACCTAAAAGACTATCTGGCATATAATGATCACTACATAAGAGTGTGTTAAATACAACTTTTATGTATAAAATAAACCCCCAAAGCCAGGAAGTGTGGAGGAGGCCTGGGGCATGAATATCCAGGTTGAACTATTTGCTTGCTTGTTTTATTTTGTTTTTAAGTCCAATCTGGGCTTTACTTATTATGGTCCTATAGTTGATTGACAATTTTTTTAAAGAATAATATTTATAACACTAAAATGTTAATTTCTTGCTTAAGTTAATGAATTGCCACATACACTTAACAATGAATGACACCAACTATCTCTTTATTGTAATGATATAAAAAAACCAGGCCATTTTCCACATCAGACCAAATAATATGTTGTCTACTTTTTAAATGGAGAGTGTATAAAGTTGGTAATCCAAAGGATCATGTATCCATGAATGAGGTCAGTGGCCTGAAATACTGAAGTACACGGCAGTGGTAATGAGATGTAGATTTGCCAGCACGTGGATTTCTCAGGCAGTTTCACGAGCCACACCATCAGCCCTTTCTATTGTTAAATGGAATTGCACATCACTGGCAACAAGACCCTAGATTCCAGCCAGCCCAGCAACACTGAAGCCACACTCCCTCCAGCTCTGCTCTGCAGGGTGAGATGTTTGTCGATGATAGATGGTAGCAGGATACTGAGGCAGGAGATGCGTTAAGTGGAGCAAACGCAAACTTGGCAGGCAGATGAAATTTGCTAAGCACATACCAAACACAACATCAAGCCATGTGGCAAAGCTGTGAGACACTGGGAAGCAGTCGAAATTGCCACCAAGATTACATGTGACAGAGACTGCAGGGCATCAGGAGCATACGAGATGAGACAAGATAACCACAGACCACACAAGGCAACAGGCTGAAGTGAAAGGTTCTGCTGACCACACATCTTCCTGGGTCTCTTGTCTACCTGGGAGCAGCAACGGTGTCAGCTGTTTTGAATAGGCTTATATGATGATAATCAATGTAATACAAGATGAGCAAACATGATGTCGTGTTGAGTTCCTGTTTGTAGTTTTCAAGTGACAGTTTTCTGTTTGCTGTTTTAATGAAATTAATTTAATCAAATGAAACCAATGCACTGCCATTTTTTGCATTTTATTAATTTCCTTACATTCAAAGAGTAAATGCCTCCTAACAATTGTATTTTCATGAGGAATAAATGCGGTAATGTGAGTGAAAAAAGGTGTCATGATATTAGACACACAGCAGGTGCTTCATCTGTGATACCCTTCTTAATTCCTGATACTCTCTCTTGTTCTGAAATCGTCTACCTCTGAAGTTAACGTTGCTCCTCCAGCGTTCTTTTTTTCCCATTTCCCCTTTGGTAACCATAAGTTTGTTTCCTATGTCTGTGAGTCTGTTTCTGTTTTGTAAATAAGTTCATTTGTATCATATTTTGGTTTCCACATATAAGTAATATCATATGGTATTTGTCTTTGTCTGGCTTACTTCATTTAGCCTGATAATCTCTTGGTCCATCAATGTTGCTGCAAATGACATTATTTCATTCGTTTTTATGGATGAGTAATATTCCATTGTATATATGTACCACATCTTCATCCATTCCTTTGTCAATGGACATTTAGGTTGCTTCATGTCTTGGCTATTGTAAACAGTGCTGCTATGAACAATGGGGTACATGCATTTTTTTGAATTAGAGTTTTCTCTGGATATATGCCCAGGAGTGACATTGCTTGATCCTACGGCAACTTTGTATTTAGATATTTAAAGAACCTTCATACTGTTTTCCACAGTGGCTGCACCAATTTACATTCCCACCGACAGTGCAAGAGGGTTCCCTTTTCTCTACACGCTCTCCAGCATTTGTTATTTGTAGACTTTTTAATGATGGCCATTCTGACCAGTGTGAGGTGGTACCTCATTGTAGTTTTGATTTGTATTTCTCTAATAATTACCGATGTGGAGCAGCTTTTCATGTGCTTCTTGGCCATCTGTATGCCTTCTTTGGAGAAATGTCTATTTAGGTCTTCTACGCATTCTTTGGATTAGGGTTAGCATGGCACATCTTTCTCCATCCCTTAACTTTTGACCTGTCTTTATATTTAAAGTAGGTTTCTTATAGATACATATATTAGAGTCTTGTTTTCTTATCCACCCTCAGAATCTGCCTTTTAATTGGTCTGTTTAGACTATTCATAACTGAAGCAACTATTGATATTGTTGGACTAATATCTAGTTTGTAACTCTTTTCTATTTGTTACACTTGTTCTTTGCATCTATCTGCCCACCCTCCCTATTTATGCCTTCCCTGGTTCCAAACAGCATTTTACATGATTCTATTTTATTTCCTCTTTCAGTGTATCAATTTTACTTATTTTTAAAAAATTTATTGGCTGCATTAGAGTTTACAGTACACTTTTTAAACTAATCTAAGTCTACCTTCAAATAATATCATGCCACTTTTCAGGTAGTACAGTGATTTATAACAGAGAATCCTCCATTCCTTCTTCTCATCTCTTGTGATATTGTTATCAGGCATTTTACTTATCTATACACTATAATCACCCAATACATTGTTACTATTATTGCTTTAAACAGTTACATTTTAATTCAATTAAGAATAGGAAAAATAAAAAAATTTACTTTGCCTTCATTTACTTCTTCTCTGATGCTTTTTTTCTTCATGTAGATCCAAATATCTGGTGTACAGTATTTTCCTTCTGCCCAAAGAACTTCTTTTGACATTTTTAATAAAGACTGTTGAAAATAAACTTCTTCAGTTTTTGTTTGTCTATGAAAGTCTTTAGTTCTCTTTCACTTTTGAAAAATAATTCTGCTGAATATATAATTCTAGGTTGGTGGGGTTTTTCCTTTTTTTCAACACTTGAAATATTTCATTCCACCCTCTTCCTGTTTGCATGGTTTCTGATGAGAAGCCCCATGTAATTTTGTCCTTATTCCTCTATAGGTAACTTGTTTTTATCTGGCGTTTTTAAGATTTTCCCTTTGTCTTTGATTTGCTGCAGTTTGAATATGATATGCCTAACTGTAGGGGTATTTTGGTTTTTTTGTTTTTGTTCATTTGTTTTTTATTTTTATTTTTTTGGTATTTATCCTGCATGATGTTCTCTAAATTTCCAGGATGTGTAGTTTGGTGTCTGTCACTAATTATATAAAGTTCCTGAACTTTATTACTTCTTCTCCATTCTCTCTTTCTTTCCCTTCTGGTATTCCAATTACATATATGTTACACCTTTAGAAATTTCCCCTCAGTTCTTGGAAATTCCAATCTGCCTTATTAATTCTTTTCTTCAAGAGAATTTGCATTTTAGCTTGGGACGTTTCTGTTTACCTGTCTTCAAGCTCATTGATTATTTCCTCAGCCGTGTCAAGTCTAGTAATGAGGCCATCAAGGGCAGTTTTCACTTCTCCTACAATATCTTTGATTTCCAGCATTTCCTTTTTATTTTTTCTTAGAAGTTACATTTTCCTGCTTCTAAAGAGTTTTAACCAATATTCCCTTTTTTAAAATTCCAATTTTATCCTCACTTCTGGAGATATCTAATTTGGTCATTTCCTGAGCCTTTGTGGATTCTGTAATTTAAATTGGGTTGATTTTGGTTTAGGATTTAGTTTCCTTGGTAGTATTTAATCATTTATAATTTGTTCATCTGCCTTCCAAATTCCAAAATTTTATTATTTTCCCTCTACCACCCTTTTTCTCCTCCACACCCCTACCCCATCATGGATACAGCATTTTAAAATATCCTTTACTGTTATTTTATTACGCTTTCAGGAGGAAGAATAGGTAAATGTATGTTTATTCTGTCATCTTTGACCAGAGGTCAATTCTTCTTGAGGTCAGCAGTCACAGTACAGTGTATGATTAAGAGCACATGCCTCGAAATGAGACATACCTTACATGGAAATTCAACTTGGCCACAAACTACCCACGTGCTTCTGGACACAGTACTGAGCTTCACTCTCCTTCTCTGTACAATGAGGGTAATAAGACTATCTAATTTAAAGAGTGGTTATAAGGATTAAGTAAAACAGTGAATGTATTATCCAGTGCCACAAAAGTGTATACTATTATTAATAATAATCATAGCCGACACCCATTATATATTTATCATGACCTATACAATGGTCTGTGAATTTATGTATATTAACTCGTGATTATGTTTCTTGAAATTGATGTACAGAACCACATTCCCTTATCCTCAATTTCATAATTCAAAGGTATAAAAATCAAACTTTTAAAAACTCATTTGACAGCAAAACTTGACCTGATCTGAATTTATTTCAGGGAAAAACTTGACCTGAACTGATGTTTAGTCTCAGTTGCATACAGTGTGAATATTCATATGTTTTGTTGCAGACAAAATAACTGTGATAAATAGTGTAGCACAGTCTCCTTAATAGTATTTCTTATGCACTGTATTACTTCCAAAAATCTGAAAACAAATGGAATTCTGAAATACATCTGGCTCCAAAAGGACTGTCACCCTGTGTAAGTGTTTTATAATCTTTCCCCCTGAACCTTACGTGCTAGCCTTTTTCTTGCGTATTAGTGTAATAAGTAGAGCTGCGGAGCTCAAAATGAGAACAGAAGTAGCTACATTAGGAAGAAGAAAAACTAAACAAATACAAAGTTTGAGAAGAAGGTGTGAGAGAGAAGGTTTGGAATTGTTGAGAGAGTCCAAGAAGATACATTTTGGAGGGAGTAGTTGCCAGGATGAATAGGACTTTGGGTAGACAGCTGGGTAAATGGCATTTTTTGGAATTCCTGCTGGGTGCTATACTATGAAACAATTTCAGTATAGGCTTATATTGCTTCGAAGGCTTGGTGAAGTTCAATTTCTGTTTTAGTTTTTCTCTATGTTTTTTTTAAATGGAATTGGACCTAACTTAGCCAAGTTTTATTTATAAGTTTTATAAAACTTATTTATAAGTTTTATTTGGCTTACCCTTTTGGCTATACAGTATTCTTATAAAACTTATTTAAAACTTTATTTATAAGTTTTAAAACTTATTTATAAGTTTTATTTGGCTTACCCTTTTGTCTATACAGTATTCTTTTTGAACACCTAAGACAATCAATATCTCACACACAACTGCTACTTAATAAACGTCTTTGAATTGAATTATAATGATCCTTAAAGCATGAATACATTGTGGAAATATTTAGTATAAAAGCAGTACACAATATAGAAAGAGGGTAAGATTAGGAACAGAAGGTTTTGTGAGTTTGCTCCAAGTTCTGCCTTTGTTGTTAGTAAACTGTATAATAGAGGGGGTTTTGTTTGCTTATTGGATCTCAAGGGCAGAGAATTGGGTTAACCATTCCTAACATTTCATGGCACATGGTCATGACAAGTATCCTAAAGCTATTTATTTATTTATTTCCCCTTTTATTACTGACCACTTCTATTATCTAATCTTCCCCCACCTCATACTCTATTATGCTTGTTATGTGTCTTCAGTTATGCTTGTAAAATATATAGTAGTGTTTTATGTTTATCTGTTCCTTATTTATATGAGTAGTGTTTGTGAAATAGTCTACATTTTAGTTGTGTTTTTTTCTTTTTTTTTCCCCACTTATCATTTTTAAAATTAGCCATATGGCTGTATGTACATGTAGGGTTATTAGGATTTTAAAAAATCATCTACATTAATTTTTCTACTCATCTAAAACTATTTATTAGTATCAAATATGTTCAAGGCACAATAATGGTCATAGTGTTTGGCCTCTGGGAATAGAGGATTAAATAAATGACCATATGTGAAATTTTTTTTCATTTTTTTACTAATTTAAATGCCTAGTAAAAGGCTTAAAACTACTGATAAAATGGCTTCCTTTCCCTCTTATAAGGAGATATTTCCCACAAAATACAAGTTGCTGTCTCTTTGTGGCTTTTTAAATATAGGAGTTTTGCATAGCTAAGTTCTGCTGTGTAGCCAGTGTCACAGAGCGGTCTTATAAATGCTTCTCTGCAGCAATAACTTTTTCTCCAGGAAAACTTATCCAGTTTATACTCCTATCAACAGAGCACAACTGTTCCCAGCTTCTCCCATCCTCAGCAATTCTGATAGTTATTCCTTTCTAGTTTTGGTCAATTGAATTGATATAAAATGCCATCTCATTGTTTTAATTTGCATTTTCCCCTCCTTACTAAGGAGCTTAAATGTCATTTTATATGCTTATTATCCATTTGGGCTTCCCTTTCTGCATCTTTCCTTTCCTAAATACCTTGCCTATTTTCTCTTGGAGTCTCTGGAATTGTTCTTGATTTGAAGGCGTTCCTAATGTGTCCTAAATAACAATCCCCTTTATCAATTTTAGATGCTGAATATATCTTCTGTTAAGCTGTGATCTTCCTTTCAGTTTTGTGTATAATATTGTTCACTGAAAAGAATATCTTAATTTTCTTGTTTATGCTTTGTATTTTTGGTTTGTGTTTTTTGAGTCATGTTTAAGTCATATTTTGTAACCCTAAGTCAGAAAGATTACAGGCTAGTTACTTAACAATTCTCGGCAATGGGTGCCCTCATTTGGAAAATCTAAGTTTGGCCTATGTGCTTGTTAATCAGTTGTTCAAAACTGGATTCCTAGAAAAATCTACATAATATTATGATTAGTCAGAACTGGGAATGTAGTTAAATAAAATAATGTGTGTAAAGTATCTCTAATTCTTGGCCCACAGGAGGCATATACTAAACAGCAGTTATTATTATTACTATTAGAAGAGAGTATTAGCCAGAAAGAGTTAAAGAAAGAGCCATCTGGGCTCATGAAAAATGACGGGTGTGATATAGAGGTAGGCATTTAATCTTTATTTGTTTATCTTGTGCAGCTAAATGCTGATAGAATGGAATGTGTTTATTTTCTCTTTTAAAGATTTCTATGTGAAAGATGCCACAAACTCCAAATGGCATCACTACAGAGCCAACTATTTAACTACAGCTAGACTGACAGTACGGTAGTGATTTTATATCGTCAATAAGCAGATAAAAGGATTCAAGGAGTCTTTGGTGTTTATGAAAGACTTAATTCATGGTGCCCTTTGGTGGGAAATCTGACTTTTACCAGCCTTTTCAATGCTTCTGATAGAAGACTTCAGAATCTTTCATGACCCTGAATGATGACTATTTTTTAAAATATTGCTTTATTTTTTGCCAGAAATGCCCTGGGGAACTCTATGGGGGGGCCACATACAAATGACTGTCTTGTGTACATGGAGAAAAATTTTCTCAGTTGGATATAGAAAGTGTAACTCTGTGGTGTCATATATGAGTCATAAACCTAAATTATTCCCAATCCTAGCCTCTTTCCCATTCCTTAAAATACAATTGATTCTACCCAGAAGATAACCTGTTTTCCTGAAGAAAGACATGGTAGCCCTGTGGTCCCCATTGCATGTATTACTCATTTAGCAGGCTAACGTTTACTGACAGGAATCATGGGACCTCTCTCTTTCTATTCCCCTAAATAACTAACACTCCAAGCCTTATACCCAGCAGATACTCAAAAAATATTTTCTGATTTATGGATAATCTATGTTTTACTATGGAAGTTTAACTATGGTCAAGTCCATGTTATTATTATAGGGCTGCTAGGAACACCAGGGAGCTATGAACTTCTGGATGTAGTAGAAAAAGCCCTGGTACCCTGTTTGGATTTTTGCAATGAACACTAGTTTTATCTTCTGTCTACACTAGTATCTGTATATACTCATCTGCAACTTGTGATGTTACAGGTGTGTTTTATTTCCTAAGTGTCTATATGTGGTGGGTGGTATACAAGGAGTGAGGGGATGCATTGAACAAACCCCCCTGAAATGCTAATTGGCAGTCGACTCTTCCCATTTTCCAGATCAGTCTGCCCTTCACATAAAATCCGCAGCTGCTGACTGCAGGGCTTGTCACTGTTACCAATTCTTCCTCTTCATCACACAGCATGACTTTTTTGCTCAAACTTACCCAGATTCGAATTGTTCCATTGAAGTGGTCTGGCTGCTGCTGCTATTTCCCAGCTATTAACATAGACATTACAGCACTCCAGCCACTCAAAGACTGCAGTCATCCTGGACGGCAGCCACTTGAGGGAGATCTCAGACAGATGGCTGTTTGCAGAGAATTTAACAGAAGTGCCTCTCCACATTGCAATGATGGATTTCCACCTCAAAGGAAGTAATGGGTATTAATTCCCTTGAGATTTCACGATACTCATTCTATGCCTTTCTACCCATATCCCATTCCTCACCCTTGCAAACAGCAGGCAGATGCCAGCATTTCGGATGCCTGTGAAGGGGGAACACCTGTGATTATCAAAAAGCCTTGCATGTAGCCTGGGAGAAGGAGCCCGTCTCCAAAGAGAACGCCAGCTCCTGCAGATACCAGGTTTGGGACCCTAGAATCATATATCTTCGCAGTTTTTTCATCGGTAAAATGGAGATGATGCCTCTCTTACTTCTTCTTTTTTTTATTTTTATTTTTTGCCTTTTCCTTTTTTATCTCTCAATGACTCCCCCTTCCAGTAATGTATGGTAGTAAATTTTCCAGTCGTATTTAAAATATCCTTTTAGATTCTTTTCATTTTTAAGTAAAATTGTATTTAAGTATACCATATGCAGAGAAAAGTGCTCATATCTTAAGTTTAGAGCTTAATGAACGTTCACAAGGTGAACAAATCTGTGTAACTGACACCCAGATGTAAAAGAGACCATTACCAGCACTTCCAGAAGACCCGTTTTGTCCCCTTCAAGGTCCTGTAAGGTTTTGAAGAGCAAGCCAGATGTACCCAGAAGATTTAAAGGATCTTGAGAAACTTTGTATCGGGGACAAATGATACATTGTACATCAAATGAATGGTCTTTAGAAGAAGAAATCTAGAACCATGATTTCCCCAACTTCCCTCTAACTCTGCCTCAGTACTCAGGAACAGCAATGTTTCAACAATTCATCCCAGGACTTTCACTCCAGAGATTTCTTTCCTGACTTTCTGGAATAAATATTCAGTAAACTAGATTCTTTAAAATCTAGTTTAAAAGGTTACTCTCTCTCTTGCATCTTCCTACAAGCTAGTCCATAAGTGGTGTCTTCGCAATGGGGGATTCATCCTTCAAGAGGCAAGATAACCCACCACCAGCCATAACTGTTGGCCTAATGGTATTTATCAGATATGGATTCTGTTGTGACACTGTTAGATAATTCAGAAAAAAATTTAAAAATCTCTAACCATCAGGATTTATTTGTGAAGACAACCCTAAGATTTTTATGTTATGTAAACTTGCATTGGTACAACCCTAATTATTCAGTTCAACTTGGGGTATAGTCAATGAGAGTGACTGAAAATTTTAAATTTTAATTATTACCGTACTGCATACGTAATTACCAGTTTGTTGTCAAGTGAAGGTACTTCACAAGATAAGTTTGAATGTTCTAAAATTAGCATAGCAATTGTTTACAGGTATATGCAGATTTAAGGTGCTTCAAAAATTAGTTATTAACTTAATAACCATGCTAATATTATTAATTTTCTCTGTGAAAAACATTGTCCTCTTTATGAGGATAAAGATACATAACTTTACAATAAATTTCCCATCTGACTTATTATAAATTATATATTGCTTGAGTCTGACTTCAGGAAGATTTATTATTTAATTGGCCTTAAAATAATAGAAATATGAAAACTATATGTCATTAGAAGAGAAAGAAGAGAAGGCAAAAAAAAAAAAATGGAAATAAATACTAGACATATTTTAATAAAGGGTTTCCAAGATATGAACTCATACAAGTATATGAAAGTAATGTGTTGAAAATCATACAAGCCCCCAATCTCTTTGTTTGTGTACTCACAACTTTTGAAAATTAAATGTTCATGTATTCCTTTTCACCTTGTAATTCTAGGATTTTCTAGATTGTTTTATGCCATGGTAACAAACATACGTTAAATTTCAACTCAGCCTCAGAGCGAAAGGCTATGTAAAGCAAACGGAATAAACAAAGGGAGCTGCTTCACCGGGGTTGAAGAGAGACCCCAGGGCTGCCCATCTGACTGCCAGGGAGTGCTAGACGTTAAAAGGAGGCTTATTCTATGTAGAAATCAAGCAGGCATGCACCAAGAAATCTAGAGACATCAGAAGTTTGCCAAAGGTGGCAGAGATCTCCACCACCTACTGGCCATCTGTAGAACCCCAAGCAACAGAGCCTAGAGAAGGAAAGGCAGCATCACGGAACCCTCCCCTTGGACTTGCGCCCGCCCCCGTAACCCAGGTCAAGGTTCTCACGCCCATGTCCCGCCTGTGGGCATTGCTCTTGAAAGAAAATGTTCAAGGGCCCCTCTAAAGAAACTGGAGATTGCCTTTTCCAGAAACTCCTTCACCTGGACACTCTTGTTTGCAAGTGACTGAAACCCAACTCAAACTATCTCGTGCACAAAAAGGAATGTATTACTTCATGTAACTAAAATCAAGAGAAGAGCTGGACTTAGAGATAACAAACCAGAAATGTGATGACCTCTGGGTCTCTCTTTCTCTCTCTTTCTTTCTCTCCCCCGTCTCTCTCTCATCACTTTTCTCTGACTCTGTGCATAAAGATCTATTCTCTCAAATCTGTTTCCTCCACACATTTAGAATCATGGCGTCTGGCAGTTCCCAGGTGCGCATCTTCGCCTGAATGCCGAGAGGAACTGCCTTACTTCTTACTTCTGTTAGTTTCTGTTACCTGGCTTCCGCTATGACTGTGTTTCATAGAATAGTAAAATTAAAATAAAACATATATATATATATATCTGGGAAACCAAAACAGAATTTCCATCTAATTGTTTTCCCCAGAAGAGATATAAAAAACAAAACAAAACAAACTTTCTTCTACTAACACTATCATTTCATTAAACAAAGGGGTATTTTTAACTCAAAGAAGAGAGAGTTTTATAATCTCAGAATAAAGGGCAGTTCTTTAAGTTGAATATATTTAGCTTTAGGAAAGTGTTACTACTTTATTTTTTTCCATTTCACCCATGAATGTCTCATCACTGACCAGCACCAGTCCTTGTAAATCATCGTTCAGTGATACCAAGAGATATGAGGAAAATATTGTGGGGACGTGCAAGCGGTATGAATATATTTCTCTCTCCACACAATCTTGTTTTAAGTTTATCTTCACCACTGACCACCCTTCTCAATCCATTAGTTTACCCGATACCAGAGCCAAGACAGGCTCGTCAAAAGGAAGAAATCAAGGGGAAAAAGCAAGCAAGAAAAAACAGTTAGGTAAAGAGATAAACTCAGTGGTAAAAGTCATTTGTGGGAAAGGTGTGAAGCTTGAAGGGAATTAGGATATGACACCTGGAAGCAAGCCACTTTCACATTAGATTTATTTGAGCTGAAGGCATTTGAGTTCCTAAAATCACCATCTGCCTAAAAGCAGAGCCTCCCAAAAGAACTCAGTTGTCATAAATTCCCTCCCCTGATGCAGGTCATAGAAACAGCAGGTGCTGGGAGGCCTCTCTGACCTCCCTTGTCTCCCCTGAAGCAGGTCAGAAGCCCCTCCCAGGAGAGGTGCCCTCCCTGTACCGTCAGGAAAGGAGCATCCTATCTGCAAAGACAGAGGCACACCCGAGGCGTCCAAACAAACAGGCCTTTTTGCTCTTCCCCCAATTTACCTTCCTTAGAGCACACCCTTTGTCCTATCATGGTTTTCCATGATTCTCCACTCTTCATCAAACCTAGAATAAAAATGCTCAGGCTTAACTCTTTCTTTGGGTCTTCGTTTTCTTAAGAGGGCTCCCACGTCTCATAAAACTTACGGTAAGTGAATGTGCATGCTTTTCTCCTGTTCATCTGTGTTTGTCAGTTTAATTTTCAGGTCCAGTCAGAGACCCTAAGAGGAAAAGGTTTTCTTCCTCTTACAAGCATCTCATCACTTTCTGGACTATGTACTTTTAAATCCTTTCCTCTCTTTGAATCTGCTACACAATATAAAAACACAACCCACACCCCGAAATCTTTACTTTTAGCACCAACTAAAGGACACAAAATTACTTCTGAATTCCAAATAGTCATGTAAGAACATGCATGCTAATTTGCTGGTATTGTTTTCTAATTGCATTTTACCCATCCCTCCCATATATTCATAAGCATAATGAGGTCTTTAAACTGAAAGTTCTTCTCCAGTGCTAAGGAGCATAACCCAAACTGCTGCACTGAAATACATTCAGTCAGTCAACAACAAGCCAAGCTTTCAAATTAGTAAATGACTCAGATATAATATAAAATTAACCCTTTACAGATTTATACAGGCTTCCTCAAACCGTTAGTGTAATAGACTTCCTTATGAAAGCACATTTAATTACACCTTTTAGGGAGACTAGTACATCAAGACCTAGACATCAATGTTTAAAAGATTAGGTAAAATTGCATTCTAATGAGAAAAAAAAATTAAAAAGTAAAAACTAAAAAAAATACCAAAATTATCGACATAATTTTCAGTCTTCAAAAAGAGCTGATACAAATCCCATCAATCTCTTCGTGTCATTTTTGGCAGGAAAAACAAATCTGTCCTTCCAAGGCAATGCAGCTTTTGCTCAAAGCTCAAGTGAAAATTTTTCTCTTTGACCAAAAAAAAAAAAAAAAAAAAAATCACATCATATTCATTTCACTTAATCAAGCATTTATTACAGAGAGAATCAATTAACAGTAAAGTTAATTACTAACTATAAAATTGCTAATTGAGACAAATTACACATGATGGCTTTGCAATTTGGGTAAATGACAGGTTCAGATGGATGTGAGACCTACAAACTTATGTTATCCAAGATATTTGTCTTTTTAACAAAAATTTCAAAAAGACACAGGCGTTAAAGTATAAGAGCAGCAGAAGTTACCATAAGGCAATGTATTACAGCACAAAATTCAGTAACAGGACGTCTCCAACCTAGAGGCTTTATTACCTCAAGTTTTAGAAGCAGGTTACTGAACGTTGTTAAACTCATCATACAATCTTGTGACACAGACCTTGAGGGCTGAGTAACAGTAAGAGTCAAGGAGTACTGTTTGAATGGTTTCTATCATGCTTGCTATTTACATATTATTATTCTAATAATAGGCAATCACTTGTTCTAGTGCATACCTCTACAAACATTTTAAAGTGTTTAAACCAAATGCTAAAAGAAAATAAAGCTCTATGGATTTTTTTTTTCTTTGTGAAAACTAACTTCTCCCTTTCTCCTAGTATGAAGTGATATATATCCAGAGCAGAAAACCTAAATGAGTAAGAAGAAAAACAAAAATCACTAATAAGTCTATCATCCAGAGATACTCATATGAAGATGTTGGTGCCTTTCTATGTACCTATCTCTAGCTATATTTTCATGCTTGAAAGTGTTTACTTGCAACAAAATAGCATCTTACTGTACATATAATTTTATAATCTACTTGCATAATATATAGATATATTTGGGAACACATTTCCTTGTCTAAATTCAACTATATATATATACATATATATGTATATATATATGTATGTATACATATGCATATATATGTGTGTGTATATATATATATGTATATATACACATATATTTTTTACTACTGGTAGTATTTGGTGTTATTGAATAAGTGGTTTAACTATTACTCCATTTTTGTGACATTTGGAAGTTTCCATTTTTGATACAAAGACACTGCTGTGGTGATCATCCTCTTAGTTAATATTTCTTTAGGGCTTTTTTCAGGTCTTCTTTCTTATACCTTAAAATAAATATATATGCATTGTTATTGGTTTGGTCCTATTTTTTAAAAAATACGGTATTAAAGTTACACACACACACAAATAAACACACACACAATCCACATTATATGGGATCTAATTTATATACAGGAGTATTTGGCTACTTCAATCAAAGGAAATACTCAGTCTTGTACTTTCTAACCTACAAATGAGGTTGCAGAGGCAAAGGAAAAGTAAGGAAACCAATCAACATACTTGACTGTTTCACAGTCTCGAAAGGAGAACCTTGTGTATAATGTCCTCTAAAGGCAATTTAAATTGTCTTAAGTATGTGTCTAAATGTATCTGTGGAATCTCACTGCTTGAGAGGTCAGGTAGAACCTTCTCAATAAGTCCATTCTAAAATGACCACAAACTGTACCAATCTCTATGATTCTTCTAAAGAGACAAAATCACGTGAATGGATTTCAACTAAGAATACTTTGCCAGGTTGCCAAAGAAATGCTTTATTATATACAACCCAGAGATTAAGGTACACAGATTTGCATCATAAACCTGCCTTCGATTAAAATGTTGGTGAAGCAACCATACACTTCTGTACAATGAGGGACTTTGGATAAATGAAAACTAAGTCCCTTTAAAATCGAGAGTTATATTGAGTCTATGGTTAAATATTCAAATATTTTTATATATAGCACATAATTTGATAATAGATTCTGTAAGAATATAATGTGCTGTTTCTTAACTGATGGCCATAAAGTTAAAATAATGGCTTAACATAAAACTATAGCAATAAATAGAGCAAAAATATAGTTTATGAAGATAAAAACACCACTTTGAGACACAGAGTAAAGAAGACTATGCTTTTGTTCATATGAAAATCACTTAGATATGTGAGTTGCCGGAGATTTTCTCCAGCTACTCAGTTTGTTCACCAGCACTGCCCCTACTGACCATTTCCGCTTTCACTGCCACTCAGACTTGGACATGATCTCCTTTCTACTACTCTTCTCTCAAGAATAGTGATCACCATTTATTAAGTCTCTGCTCAGGGTTAGGTACTGTACAAGTGCTTTATGTGGTACCTCACTTGATTCCCATAACAAGCTTGAGAGGTAGGTTACTACCCTTATTTTATAGCTGAGCAAACAGAGGGTTGGAGAGATTGAATGATTTGCTCTGGGACATAATACTTGTGAACTAAGATTCAAAATCCTACCTGTTTGTCTAGCTCTAAAGCCTCTATCTTCTATGACATGCTATCAGAGCTTAAAGGGAAGGATAAAGTACGATCTCTTTCCTCTGGATACAATTTAATGGTGAAACACAGGTAAAGGATGAAATGCAATCACATGGGGAGACAGTAATAACGTTTAAGTATGCACCAAGTGTAACAGGTGAGAGGGAGGTGATTATTTCTTCCTAAAGTGATAACATTTAAATAGGGCCTTGAAGAATAAGTAGAATGTCGACAGATGGCAAAAAGAGAGCGAACAATACAGATGGGCAAGCACTTGACAGAAGTGGCTTAAACTTAAGCAAAATATGGGTAAATCTGAAAACATAGGTTGTGTTGATACAGCAAAATGTTTAAGATGATATGTTAAGAAGTTTGGTGTTTCTTATATAGGACAAATAAAAGGATAAATTGGACACTTACTCATTTATATAGACCTCTGTGGTTTACATATCCTAAGATATTTAGAAACTATCTGGCAATTAAAAAAATTTTTTTTTTTACATTTTCCGTGGAACTTGGTTTGTTTTCAATTTTGAGAACCTCTTAACTATCTTGTTAACTTTTCAACACTTGTAAGATATTTGACAAAGTTTCAGTTTACTAAAAACATGTAACAGTATCAACCATGACCTTTAGAAAACACTACTTTTAGATGAGAATAGAAAAATGGAGATTTCTCTGATGTTTTCTCTGGCATAAAGAATGTATTTGAGGCATCACATATGCTTAGGTTCTGTCTTTTAGTCTGAAATTTTAAGGTCTATTCAATCGCCAATAATTTAAAATAATTGCTAGATGACCTTGTAGCTAATTAGAAGTTGACACCATTGTATTGAATTTGATCTTCCTGAAGATAAACTATCACTCACTGACATAACTGCCTCTGGGTTAGTAAGATACTATTATTTTAGCATTTAAAAAAATGATTTCATCTAACTGTGTGCATATTGGTCTTAAACTCAATTGTATTGTTATTTTGAAGGCAAAAACAGTTATTTGCAAATCATACAGCACTAAAGCCTTTCAAATTCTTTATAGTAAAATGTTAACAGTGTGAGGACTGGTAGAAATAAAGAACTTATTCAAGAACTCTCAAAATCCCAAGTGCCTGTTATCATTCTAAGAAAATACCCTTAACCAAGAATTAGACTCATCAAGATGCACTGCTTTGTGCAAAATCTGGAGGAGTTATTTGAAAGACTTCACCTGTCATGCGCATCACAGTTTAAAGTTATTCTCATTTCTGAATCTACTGTCCCCTCACATTTTTGCAGAAGCTGCTCTTTATATTTAAAGATGACAATTTTGATCCACTTATTGCAATCTGTAAATATCAATAAAGCACCTGTGTTTCCTCCTTACTATCTGATTCACTTTTATTGCTCTAAACTTTGTGCTCTGCCTTGGTAACTTAATGTTGAAGCGTAGCAGATTGTGATACACCAAAAGATGCCACTTTGGCATACAGATTATTTTGAGTTGAAAGCAGTTGAGTAGAAATAGATACAAAGAAAGTTCTCTGCTCTCCCCCATTTGCCTAAAAGCAGGACATAAATTTACAAAGGTGTCTCTCTTCCTTGCTCTACCAAAAAGGACAAAGTTTAATCCCCAGAGGCAATTTTAGACCTTATCAGTCTGGAGAAGGCACCAAAGGAATCTATATAACATATTGTACTAACTAGCCTTTACCCTTAGAAGCCTAAAACTGCTTTTCTTTATCATTTCTTCAAAAATTTATCGTTCTCTGTTGACGATACTCTCTAAACTGAAATTCTAAGCCACCTCAGGGAGTTACTCACTTTTCTCTGGGTTCTCCCTTGTGTACATATATACTTGTTAATCAGCTTCTTTGTTTTTCTCTTGTTAATACGTCTTTTATTATAGCAGCCTCAGCTAAGAACTCAGAAGGGTAAAGGGGCAATTATTTTCCTCTCTTACAACATCATATCAAAAATCCTCAAAGGAACGAAGAGGAGCTCTTGGTTGTTATATTCAAATCTAGCATCTCTACTACGTCCCTTGAAAGTGGTATGTATAATCTCAACCATATTACACAAAACATGGCAAAGAGAATGTAGTCTTATTTTCCTGGAGTTAGATCTGTAAAAGGGAGTAGACCATCTGCTGCTATCATCTTAGGGCTGAGCTATGACCAAAATTTGACCCTGGCTTCTTTGACACTATGATGGTGAGAAGAGAATTGCAAATCTTCAAGTAGCTGGCTTCAAAACTAAGAAGCTTCCTTAAGGACGGCAGGAGGAACTGTAGAGCTCCTCCACTGGAGGAGAAATGGTAAAGACAACATGGACTGGACAATAGGTACCCCATAGTGTTAGTCAAGACTGATTGTTCTGTTCTGTCAGAAGCTGAGGGTAAGGACACGTGCCCTTTGAGTGGGAAATGGTATTTCCTTTGAAACCATTGAGACTTCCTGGTCATTCATACAGGAAAAAAAAAAAAAAAAAAAGGTCAAATTAAGGGTTAGAAAATACTGATAACAGCTAGAGAAATAGGCCTCATCAAGAAAGGAGTTGGGGTAAATTCTTGTTTTGCCTACCGGGCAGTAGGGCAATGTGGGCTCAGCATTCCCTGAGGCTCGAGTGCAGGTACTGAAGGAAGGTAGACAGGGCCATCCTGGGGGCACTGGGCTGTGCTGACCACAAGGTCAGAAGCACAGACTGACTGTCATGGTGGGCTGAGGAGGGAGAGAAGGGAGAGAACTTGAGCAAGTTCTCTGAGCTACACCAGAAGTCTCCTTGGGGGCTCTGAGAAGCACTGAATGATGCTTTGAAGAGAAGTTCTGGCCCTACATCTATCAATTTGGCATTTAAAAGAAATGTCATCTCATAGTTATAGGCTGGAAAGGTCTGGAAATAGTGAACACCTACTCTATACCATAAAATTGCCATTTGTTTTTCTCATATGACAAAACAAAAGTTCCAAGGGAGAAGTGATTGTTCTAGGTTTTGTTTACTCCTGTAAGTTTTGCTTAGCCCAGTGTCTGGTACAATATGAGCCTCAGTGAATATTGTTGAATATTTGTTATTTAATCTCATCCTTACAATAACTCTGAAAGGAGCTAGTAGTATCCCCATTTTACAGGTGAGAAAATAAAACTTGAAGAAATTAACAGAACTGTCAGGGCCCCACGGCTTCAGAGAGAGAAGAATAGCCTAGACTTGAACCCGGGTCTCCTCATTACAATTACACAGCTACAAGCATTGTGGCATAGTTATGGATCCAAGAAGCATAAACTAAAACTTTGACAATAAATAGAAGCTTTAAACCCCCAAGCTAGTTTGCATTTTGTGTTTATAGCCACTGTTCTGAGTTGAAACTCTGAATATAGGTACTTTTTTTTCTCTTAGGGGTACACCAAGGAAATTAAAAGAAACGGACCACATTCACTAATGTGAAATTGGAACCGTTTTCCCTCCAGCCAGTTAAAAAAAATGAAGGCACGTTACACAATACAGCAAAGCAAGGATGGCCGAAAGGAGGGAAAAAGCCAACAAACACTAAAGCCAACTTATTACTCCAATAAATGTCAGGTCAGTCATTGTGTGGGACGCAGATTAATACTGAAAAGAATGGATTTGTGTCATTCTTAAAATATAAATATGAATGCTTTTGACAGAGTTAATAAAAGTATGTTGTCCGCAGTGACTGGTAATTGATGTGAAACAGCTACCTCTACTTTATCCTGTAAATGGCAGAAGCAAAGCTTCTACTGAGGGTGCTATTCACACATAAATTGTGTTTAATGGTTTCTTGTTAATGTGTTCTATTTTTATAATGAAAGTCTAGCCAAATTATAGGAGAGATGCTCTTAACTCCTTTGCTGCTATCAAATTGAGCAGTAATTGAATCAAGCAAGAAATCCCTTTTTGACCTTGAAGGCTGATTTTACCTTCTCATCCCATCATCAGATTTGAGAGAGATATGGTATTAATTTTTCTAGCCTTTTATATTTTAAACAGTAACCCAATGGTACTAAATAAAATGCTTCCAAATGGAAAATGCAATAAATCATCAACAAACTCATTCATTTTCAAACAGAAACAAGTAATTTTGATGAAGCCCAACTTTAATTCTCCAATTCAAGTTTTTCATTCAATATTTTACCTGCTATAAAACATTAACTAATAAGCAATTTGGCTATTATGTATAATCTGTCAGAAGAATTGTGACTATTTGTAGAAAAATCAAATCAGGAAGAAATGTAGTGTATGGAATAGACAATACTACATATAGATGCCTTAACAGAGTTATTCCTGAAACATTTAAATAATATTTAATTCAATTGAAAAGAGTTTTATCCCTTTATATTATTATGTTGTAAATTTAAAAAATCAAATAATGTTTGAAAAATGTCAGCATTTGGGTTTAACATGTTGAAAGGACTGTCCTTTTATGTAACTCCAGTGATTTTCAGGAGAACATGATTTACGTGCAATTGCCAAATTACAAGCTACATTAGACAGATCCATCCTCATTTTGAGGGAGAAAATGGCTAATTATATTCATGCTCATTTGAACTGCAGAGACAAAATTGGCCTTAAACATCACAAAGTTTGTCTTCAGAGGTATTATATTTTGATTAAAAAAAATTTTTAAGTCCTGTTTGTAATCCATCTTTAAAGTTGTCATTCCACGTTCCCTAGAATACCCATAAAAAGTTGATACTGATTTAGAGGGGAAGCACCTCCCTACTGACTTCCATAAAAGTGTCCAAATTCCACTACTATAGTCGCTAAGGTCCTTTGTGATCCCAACCTTCTCTAATCTCGTAAGTATCCTATTCAGGCATCACCCAGATCTGTGCCCTGTCTTCGCCACATGGCCACATCTCTCTGATCTTGCTCAAGCCATAAATGCCCTCTGCATATGGAACTCTTACCCATCCTTTATGCTCAGCTGAGTCATTGACCTTGTGATGAAGGATTCCCACGTCCCCCTTCTGTTGTCTGTTAGAATTAATCACTCCTACTTTTCTCTATTCTCCTATGAAACACAGCTTACAAATACCATATTTTGCTTTCTACTTTTAATTTAACCTAGATATTTAGAAATCACTACTTCCACTCATTACGAGCTAGATAATCAAGTTCCTGAAGAAGCAAACTATGTACACTTAGTGGTTAAGAGTGCCGACTCAGAAGTCAAAGAAACCATGATTGATTCATGCCCCAACTCCACCAATTTCTGGCGAGCAAATGTGGCAAAGTTATGTAACCTCTCTAAGCTTTTTTTCTTCTACTATACAATTATACTATCTATGTCTTACGGTTTTGTAAAGATTTAAAGAAATAATGCACCTTGAATAATGCATTTATCGTGGTGTCTGACATATACTAAACACTCCATAGCTATTAGATATTTTAGTTAATAGTTATTTAGTATCTTTCATAGTGGAACACAGAATGTAACACAGGATAGATGTTCAATACTGTTAGATTAGTGACTGAGTAAATGAATGAAATTAAGTCAATAAAAAAAGAAGAACAGGCTATAATTTGAAAGGGCGCTTTCAATCCTTGCCAAGAAACCCTGTCTATATATCCAAGACCATGAAAGGACCCTAAGTTTCATAAAGAAATTTGCTTCCTTATTGGGTAGGTGATTATATATGAAGCTATGGCCCTGGTGCCATTGTCTTACATTAATCTGTGCTTCTCCCTAACTCTACAGAGCCCTATCTGTACAGTAGAGTGAGGACCAGTATTTTGAATACACTCAGGACATGTTCTCCTCCTCTAGTGAAGGGCATACCTGTACAAGCAAACCTGAGTGTCTGCCTGAAGAGCCAAGAGTGAATCACTTTTTTATGAGGTTAGGGCAAGGGTACAGGTGAGGAGCAAACAGAAAAGAATATGGGGAGAAAAATGTTGGGGTGAGAAGCAAGGGGAATTTAGGATTTTTCTGTACAACCCTATTCATAAAGGGCCCCTCTCTGTGGGGGGGGGGATATAATTCCCATCCCACTGACATCAGGCTTGGCCATGTGACATGCTTTGGCCAATGAAATGTGAGCAGTAGAGACATATGCTACATCGGAGCAGTTTTAGGAGATATTCTGTGGTCCTTTCATTAATATTTTCCCCTCTACTGACATATGCCTGGCAGAAATGAAGAGGGAATGAAACAGAGACACAGCTAAACCAAAATTTTTATTGTTGCAAGGATGGAGATTGGGGAATTATTAACACAATATAACCCAGCAAAAGCAGACTAATACAGAACCCTTTTGGGGTTCATTCTTAGGGCAACTAAATCTTCCTACAAACCCCTGCAGTGGCTTCCCCCACACTCCCACCACACACACACACACACACACACACACACACACACACAACCCCCAAGATCAGCCAAGATTAGTCTGGGCCAGCAAAATCACTGTATTCACTCTACTCATTCTGGAGAACTCAGTTAACAACTGCACACCTAAACAGCATCATTTTGTTTGTGCATGTTCACATGTTAACAAATGTGTGTGTGTGTCTGTGTGTGTACATATATAGAGATCTATCTATCTATATTTAAATCTAACTGCATCTCCACATATATGTACAGTGAGAAGACCTGACTCCTGCTTTCTAGGGTTTGCCATATTGATGGGATTCCACATTTGAAAACTTGGGAACATGAAAAGGTAGTTCTCGTTTCATTACATTCAGCACTGCTTTGTCCCATTTAGTGTGCTAAGTACAGAGGATGATGCAAACACATCTTACTAGATGTGGTTTCTCTTATCAAGGAGATGACTTCCTAGCTGGGGATATAAATATGCACATGGTCAGCTGTAACCTATCCTAAGATATAAAGTAATATGTGCCATAAGGGAAGGTGAAACAAAGTGCTCTGGGAGGTCACAGTCAGGAAAGATTCAGGGGATGTTTCACAAAGAAGTGGTTTTTGAGAAGACTGTTGATTGATGGGAGGAGAATTGCAACATTTGAAAATAGGAGAATGGCATGATCAAAAGCACAGAATGGGAAATAAAAACTCATTTGATTAAAGCATGAGACTGTGAAGGGCATAAGAGGTGTGTATTAGTTTGCTACAGCTGCCAAAACAAAATACAACAGATGGGGTAGTTTAAACAACAGAAACGTATTTTCTCACAGTCTGGGGGCTGGAAGTGCAAGATCAAGGTGTCAGCAGGTTTGGTTTCTCCTGAGGCCTTTTCCCTGGACTTGCCATGGCCACCTTCTCACTGTGTCCTCACGTGGTCTTTCTTGTGTGCAAAGGCATCCATGGTGTCTCTCTGTGTGTCCTAATCTCCTTTTCTTATAAAGCCTCTGGTTCTATCAGATATGGGCCCACCCTAATGACTTCATTTTAACTTAATTACCTCTTTTAAAGTCCTATATCCAAATACAGTCACATTCTGAGATGCTGAGGGTGATGGCCTCAACATATGAATTTGGGGGAGACACAATTCAGTCCACAACTAGGTGAATAGACAAAATAAGGTAGAGGCTGGTTGGAAACTGGAAATAACTGAAAATGTGTAATAAAGAGCGGGACAAACAAGTAGAACTGTCCTTTAGATAGATCATGCTTGTGCATGAGGTAAATAAGATAAGGAGAGAGACTGGACAGATCTTTTCAAATACAGGCAACCGATGACCTGATTAAAGAGAATGCCAGTGGAGTTGGAGGGAAGGGGACACATGTGAGAGAAAATGTGAGACAGAATGAATAATGAATATGAAAATATAACTGATCTTATATTTGTGACTGGATGACTATATACTGATGGCCACAAAGTCAAAACTCTTGACGAGAAGAGAAATAGAGGTCTTGAAACTAGAAATACAGTCTAGAGAGATAGAAAGAGATCCTGGAACAAGCTACGAAATTAGAGGAGGGAGCATTTACAAAGTCACTGGCGTCTTTAAAACTGTTTATGCGGAAAACAAGAACAAATTCCAAGAAAGGTCATTAGATTTGTCAACCAGGGAAGTACTGATAATCTTATCAAATGGTCCAGGAGAGACAGGGGTAGGTTATGGAGGAGATGAAGGTGGAGGCTGGGGAAGGAAGCTTGATTGCACTGCACAGGGGAGTATGAAAACAAGGTCTTAAATATAGCTGAAAATATGATAAAGTCAACTTTGCTAACTATTTGGTGATTTAATTTTTACAGCATCCTATGAGCTAGATACTATCACAATCCTCTTATACAGATGGGGAAAATGAGACACAGGTGAAGTATCGTATTTGATGTTACATAGCTGGTTAATCAAAGAGCTAGATTTGACTTCAGGCAAGTCGCTCCAGTACACACATATAAAACTGTCGTTCTTTTGTTTCTTTATATAAATTTAGTTTGATGGTAAAAAAAATCATTTAAGGTGGCAAGAAAAGCATGAACAATTTCATATGGACAAGAATGAGTAAGGCATATCTTTGTGTGGGTGAGGGTTTGGGGGCTGTGTATACTGAGATCAGGCAAATGCAGCAGTGGGCTTATGTTGTATACACATAACAGATAAAACAAGAGCAAGCTGATGGAATGAGTAAAGTTTATGTATTTGGACTTCGCAATTGGAGTGATTTTCTAAGTGAAAGAGTCATACATATGATACTTTGTTAGTACCGTCAATCAATATTTATTGAACATCTACTACATCCCTGCACTTACACTAGAATCTAAAGATATGATGAAGAAAAATCCAGAACTTATGGATTTTCCAGCTAGTGACACTTAAAGGGATCATCAGCAATTTGACGAAGAATGGAGCTTCTATTTTACACCAGAGGTCATAGATTATAATAAAACTGCCTTCATCATTAATGGGACATACAATTCAAGGAAAGTCATTACACCTCTGATATCCCAGTTTGTCCACCAGTGAAATAGAGATCAAATTGTAACAGACGATTACATCCTTGAATAAAAGGTACATTGGAGAGGTGAAGTCATATTAATAACTGAAGATAACATGTAATACTATTTAATAATAAGAAATCTTTATTTTATTTTCATTAGGGAAATATTAATTATTGGATTTGACCCAGATAGACTTGTTATTTTAAATACATTGAATAATCTTTAGAGGTTTTTATCATTTTCTCCACCAGTAATAAATCTATAATTTGTAAAATCAGAAGTTAATAAAAAAAATCTTCCAGTAAAATGATGTTATGATTGAGATTTAACACGAACATAATTTAAGCCACTGTTAGGACTCCCACAGTAGCCATATCTGGCCATACTTCACCCTCTCTATGTAGTCTTTTACTCTGTTTAAACAACAGATGCTAATATTTGGACTGATCAAATACATGAAAGTACTTCTGCATTTTGAAATCTTGATGGCTATCACTCCATTTTAAAGGTAAAGTAGAAATATTTTTCCTATTGCTCATAAATTAGCATCCTTGTGTTCAGAAAGTAACAAACAGAAGGAGCCAACATAGAGTTACACAGGACCTTCTTCCAAACTAATTTAATTTGTAATCAAGAATATCTTGATTTTAACAGCGTACTTCCTTAGGCTTGAACATTTTGGTCAATTACTTAAATAAGGATATAAAAAGGTATTAAAATTGGCAGATGCCATGAAACATGGAGGGATAGCTGATATGAGAAGTGACAGAGTCAAGATTCAGATTTACCTTGACAAATACTAACAAGCCAGTCCTACACCCAAACAACTGACAATGCAGCAGTTATATTTTATTTTCAAAAAATTCAATTGCACAAGCCTAGCCTGGTAGAGAACATTGGCAAGAATTCATGGGAAAGAGTTCTGATAGTTTTGGTTAAGCAGAATTTTAAACAAATGCTCTAAATAATGTCAATAAAAAATAGAGTAATAACAAAGATAACAGGAATCTTCAAGCTACACAAATTGAAATATAGATTCCAGTTCATAAAAAGTGATCATTGCTTGTGGATCTGGTGCTTGGTTCAATTCTGAGAAACATATTTTCAGTGATACAGATAATCAAACAGAGGAAGACACAGAGGAAGGAATTGCAGAACTGAATGTGAATTATTTTAGGTCATTTATAAGGTCCATTCTAGCATTAAAATTCTATGATTGTATGGAAAGTATAAACTACTGCAGAGCATGCTTATATCAAACAAATCCCATTAAATGCTGTATATATAATCTTTGATTATACACTACAAGTACTTGTTAAATATGAGGTTGCATCAAAATTATTATCTTGATAAGTTCAATTGTGAAACAATACCAGATCATATCCTATTAACTCAGGGGAAAGCCTAATCATATAGGCTTTACAGGTAAGATAGACAAATATATTTGTTCTTCAGAAATCTTATTTTTCCATCCATTTTTAAACAAACCCTATTTTTACCTTGAAATTCACTTAAAGAGATATGCTAGAATTTTAAAATATCCTCTTTTGTATTCCTGCAGGAAAAGTATTTATTAGATAAAATATCTTTTAAAATTGTTTTTAGGCTAAGCAGGATTTAGAATATGAATGGTCTCTCAAAAATCATTTTACTTTAATATACATATGTTCAACTTCATTATTCAGAGCAGTGCTTCTCAAATTTTAATGTGCATACAATACACCTGCAGATCTGGAGTGGAACCTCAAATTATGCATTTCTAGCAAGCTCCCGGGTGATACTAATGCTCCAGTCCGTATCGACCACTCACTGACTAGCAAGGATTTAAAGAACTCTGCTTCACTAGTGCCATCAATTGTTCTAAAACAATTCTCACTCAATAGATAATGTAAAATAAAAGAAGTTACTTTCTAAAGAGGAAAAGAACCTCTGCAATTTTCTCTTCCTTAGAAGTCCTTAGCATTTCTGATGCTGTTCATCTGATTAATGCCCCTATTTTTCTTTTGAAACATTAAGTCCTTCTTCCCACCTCCCTTACCTCAGAAGGGCTCACAGACTTGTCTCTTGCCACCCCAGGCTCACTTTTCAATTCCCTGCTACTTCCTTTTGGTGGTGCGCTGCACTCCTTTTCACAGGCTTTTGAGGTTGTTACAGACTGAATGTGTGTGTCCTCTCCAAATTCATATGTTGAAACTTTATCCCTCAATGTGAAGGTATTAGAAAGTGGGGCCATGGGGAAGTGATAAGGGTGGAGCCATCATGAATGGGATGGGTACCCTTAGAAGAGTCACGAGAGAGTTTGCTTCCTCTGTTCTGCTCTCCACTGTATGAATCTGCAACACTGAAGAGGGCCTCCACCAGAACCTCACATTGCTGTTCCCTGATCATCCAAGATCAGCTGCCAAAAAAACAGATTTCTGCTGTTACATGCCACCCAATTTATGATATTTTGTTATGGCAGCCTAAGCCAAGACAGAGGTCTTCTATGTACTTCTCTAATTTCCTTTTACTGAAGTACTGGCATTTTATGGATAAATGAATTACTCAAAAGACTTTATGCCAACTTACCTTAAAATACTAACTGATAAAGAAAACTTCTACTTGCTATGAATAGTCATGATGTTGACCCAAACAGAGCCATGAATGAGAAAACGTGGGGCAGCACCAGCATACCTCCACTCCACATACCTTCACTGCTCTTCCAAACTTCTTTCCAAAAAGTGGTGTAGAGTGACTTCCTCACTGGGCAGAAAATTTCACTAGCAATGCACCGTGGCCTTTAACACTTGTCTGCTTCTGAGAAACAAAACTCAGGGCCTAGTTTCATACATTCTTCTACCTATACGTGATTTTAGCTAGGCCAGCATTGTCTAGATGCCATTGGAATCACTTGGGAACTCTTAAAAAATACTGGTCCCTGGACCCAGAGTCCTATGCCATTGGGTGGGGCCTGAGCATTATTACTTAAAAAAAAAAAAAAATTCTTTGGTGATTCTATCAACGTATCCCACTTTCATTTCAAACTCCCTCATTTTTACATCTATGGCATCTTTTTACTCATGTTAAAGCATTTCTTCTATATCAGGGTTTCTAACCCCAGCAGTGTGGACATTTGGGACTGGGTAATTATTTGTTGTGGAGCTATCCTGTACATTGCAAGATGTTTAACAACATTCCTGGTCTCTATGAGTAGATGCCCATGGCATTCCCCCAATTTTGACATAAAAAATGTCTCCAGACGTTGTCAAATGTCCCCTGGTAGGCAAAATCATGTTGAGAACCTGCTTTTACATCATTACCATCATTATATTTCTAGCACCATCACATTAACTATTATTTTCCATATGTCAAGACACAGCTAACTGCTGTACACAGATTATCTATCTCATTTACTCCTCAAAATATGGTTATGAAGTAAATACACACTTTACTTATGAGCAAACTGAAGCTCAAGTGATGCAAAGATGGTACAAAAATTGCCAGAGGTCCCAGCCTGGAAACTGATGGGTGCAGAATACAAGCTTACATTTGTCTGATTATGACTCTAGGGTCTAAGCTCTTTACCCTTACAGTATGTTTTTATTTTACATCATAGACTCTTTAGTTGCAGACCTCCTCATAAGACTATAAGCCCTCTGGAAGCTTATCACATGATTTATCTTCAATTTCTAGCACGTGGTAGGTATTGAATTAATATTTATCAAATTGAATAGCATCTAACAATGAGTTTTTGTTTTTCATCCAAAGCCTACCTGCATTCCTAATTTTCTGAATTTTTCAAAGGTATCTCCATCTGTTTCTCACTCTAGTACCAAGTTCTCCTGTTGACTCTCTCAGCATTTTATCTTGGAAGTCCGACATTTTCCTAGGTACCTCATACCTGGGCCTTTCCAACTGACTTTTTAAAAAATTAATAAAATTTATTTTTTTGGAGCAGTTTTAGGTTCATAACAAAACTGAGTGGAAAGTACAGAGAATTCTGATATATACCCTGTCCCCATACACGCACAACCACCCCGCTATCGACATTCTCCACCACACGTTGTTACACATGGACCTACATTGGACACCTTCATAATCATACAAAGTCCATAATTTACATTAGGGTTCATTCTTAGTGTTGTACATTTTAAGGGTTTGGACAAATGTACAATGATAAATATCCACCATTATAGCCTCATACAGAATAATTCCACTGCCCTAAAAATCCTTTGTGCTCTGTCTATTCATCCTTCCCTCAACCCCAAACCCTGACAACAGCTGATATTTTTACTGTCTCCATAGTTTTGCCTTATCCAGAATGTCATATAGTTGGAATCATATAGTATGTAGCCTTCTCAGACTGGCTTCTTTCGCTTTTAGTAAAGTTCATTCAAGTTTCTTCCATGTCTTTTCATAACTTGATAGGTCATTTCTTTATAGCGTTGAGTAATATTCCATTGTCTGAATGTATCACAGTTTACTTACCTATTCACCTTTGAATAATATTTTGGTTGCTTCCAAGTTTTGACAATTATGAATAAAGCTTCCATAAATCTCTATGTGCAGGTTTTTTGTGTGGACAAAATTTTCAATTCATCTGGGCAAATACCAAGTAGCATGATTGCTGGATAGCATGGTAAGAGCATGTTTAGTTTTGTAAAAGACAGCCAAACTGTTTTCCAAAGTGACTGTAATATTTTGCATTCCCACTTGTAATAAATGAGAATTCTTGTTGCTCCACATTCTTGTCAGCATTTGGTGTTGTCAGTGTTTTAGACTTTGGTCATTCTAAAAGGTGTATAGTGGTATATCTCCTTGTTTTAATTTGCAAATCCCTAATGACATATGACATTGAATATCTTTTTACATGCTAACTTGCCATCTATGTATCTTCTTTGCAGCTCTTTGTAGGAAAACTTCTAATTTTTCACCATTAAGTATTATGTTAGCTGTAGGTTTGTTGTAGATGTTTTTTGTCAAGTTGAAGAAGTCCCCCTCTATTCCTAGTTTGCTGAAAGTTTTTATCATGAATGGGTGTTAGATTTTGTCACATGCTTTTTCTGCATTAACTGATATAATCTTGTGATTTTTCTTTTTTAGCCTATTGATGTGTTGGATTACATTATTTTCAAATGTTGAATCACCCTTGCATACTTATAATAAATTTCACTCAGTTATGGTGCACAAGTCTTTTAATACAATATTAGTTTCACTTTGCTAATATTCTGTTGAGTATTTTCACGCTGTGTTCTTGAGAGACATTGGTCTGTAGTTTCCTTTTCTTGTAATGTCTTTGTCTGGTTTTGGTATTAGGGCAATGCTGGCCTCACAGAATGAGTTAGGAAGCATTCCTTCAGCTTCTATCTTCTGAAAGAAACTGTAGATAATTGGAATAATTTATTTTTTAGATATTTGATAGAATTCACCAATACGCCCATCCACATCTAGTGCTTTCTGTTTTGGAAGATTATTTCTTATTGACTCAATTATTTAATAGCTATAGGCCTTTTCAGATTGTCTCTTTCAACAGCCTTTTTTAAAAATTAATTAATTAATTATTTTATTTTTGGCTGCATTGGGTTTTTGTTGCTGCGTGGGCTTTCTCTAGTCGCGGCGAGCGGGGGGCTACTCTTCGATGTGGTGCGCAGGCTTCTCATTGTGGTGGCTTCTCTTTGTTGCGGAGCACGGGCTCTAGGCGCACGGGTTTCAGTGTTTGTGGCATGCAGCTCAGTAGTTGAGGCTCACGGGCTCAGTGGTTGTGGTTCGCAGGCTCTAGAGCACAGGCTCAGTAGTTGGGGCACACGGGCCCAGTTGCTCAGCGGCATGTGGGATCTTCCCAGACCAGGGCTCGAACCCATGTCCCCTGCATTGGCAGGCAGATTCCCAATCACTGCACCACCAGGGAAGTCCTCAATAGCTTTTTAAAAGTCCTTTCTCATTCCTATATTTTCCCCTTTAAACATAGACTCTATTTTGAACAAAGATAAATATTTTTGTAAAAGCAATAAAAACAAAAAATTAAAAATTGGGACTACATCAAACTAAAAAGCTTCTGCACACAAAGGAAACCATCAAGAGAAAGAACAAGCGACCTACTGAATGAGAGAAAATATACGCAAATCATATATCTGATAAGGGGTTAATATCCAAAATATATAAAGAACTCATACAACTCAATAGCAAAAACAATCCAATTAAAAATGAGCAGAAGATCTGAATAGACATTTTTCCAAATACAGATGGCTAACTGGTACATGAAAAGATGCTCTGCAGCATTAATCATCAGGGAAATGCAAATCAAAACCACAATAGAGATATCTCACAGCTGTTAGAATGATTATTATCAAAAAGACTAGAAACGACAAGTGTTAGCAAGGCTGTGGAGAAAGAACGTTTGTGCACTGGCAGAGGGAATGTAAATTGGTGCAGTAACTATGAAAAACAGTATGGAGGTTCCTCAAAAAATTAAAAATAGAACTACCATATGATCCAGCAATTCCACTTCTAGGTATTTATCTGAAGAAAACAAAAACACTAATTTGAAAAGATACATGTACACGCATGTTCACCTTAGCATTATTTACAGTAGCCAAGATACGGAAACAACATGTGTCCATCAATAGACAAATGGATATAGAAGATGTGCCCTATGTATATATATATACATGTATATATACAATGAAATATCACTCAGTCATAAAAAAGAATGAATCCTCCTCACTTGCAACAACATGGATGGACTTGGAGGGCATTATGCTAAGTGAAATAAGTCAGACAGAGAAAGACTGATACTGTATCATCTCTCTTACATGTGGAACCTTATGAGATATATATATATATATATATATAGAATACACACACACACACGTATTAAACCA
Source organism: Eschrichtius robustus (assembly GCF_028021215.1). Taxonomy (NCBI): domain Eukaryota; kingdom Metazoa; phylum Chordata; class Mammalia; order Artiodactyla; family Eschrichtiidae; genus Eschrichtius; species Eschrichtius robustus. The sequence goes on along the minus strand of NC_090829.1, from coordinate 53,699,314 downwards.
AGCTAATAGATACAAAGAACAGATTGGTGGTTGCCAGAGGGGAGGGTTTAGGGGTGGGAGAAATGGGTGAATTGTTCTGCTGGGTTTTTTGTTTGTTTGTTTAAATAAACAGAATTAAAAAAAAAAAAACCAAAAAAAAAGTAAAAAGTAGAAGTGTTCCAAAATCGAGTAGAGCATCTGCACGTGCTAATGGTGCCAGTGTAAACTGGTACAACTTAAAAAAAAAAAAAAATCTTTTTAAAACCTGGATTTTTAAACTCATTAAATAACCAGTTCAAATCATTCTCTCATAAACTTGAAGGATAAAATTGAAAATTTTAGGTCATTTTGAAAGCCCATTTTAATTTTGTCCTTATCTGCTTTTTCAACGTTATCTTCTATGGAAAATGTTAGATTAGCATGCTTTACAAAGGTCTTTTGCTGATGAATCCTCAGCACAATTAAATCTTGCACAACTAAATCTGATGAAGTAGATCTGAACTATGTGGATGGTGGGGGGGGGCGCTGCGGTGGGAGATAGTGTGCATTAGGCTGAAGTGCTACACAACAAATACTACAGAAGGCAGGCCCTGGCTGGGCTCCTTAGATCTCCTGGGATTTGGAAGAGCCCAAAGGAAGACCAGTGAACACTCCATTCCCCCCAGTCAAGCAATTTAATCCTGACTAGCACCGAACACACCTGACACATGCTGTACTTGCCATATTGCCCCCGTCAGGTCAATTTTACCCTTCCCTCCTTTATCTCAAGTATTTAAGTTTACCTATCATCTAAATTCCACTAACATCATGAATTCTTCTCTATCCGTCTCTACCCAATGAGTTCTTTGCATTCTTGCCCTCATTATGTGACTCTCACACTAGGTGTTTAACATATTTAACATACCTTAAACAAGACATACAGACAATTTCTCAATGTACTAGAATTTTCTTATGTAATCTCGATTTAAACTATTCTGTGGATTCATCAATCTCTCTGACCTTTGTAAAATCTACTGACTGCTTTCCAACACCTACAGAATCTGGGAGGTGGTAAGATTTTTCTCTGATTCCTCCACTCACTTTTGCTTCCACCAGTAGAGTTGTCTGCTTGGCAAAATTGTTCCAACACTGTTTATGCTAGTTAAATTTGTTTATGTATATAAATTAATTATTTACTTTAACAATGAAAATGAACGTGAATAGAAAGAGTCATTGCTATGAAAACTAATAAATGCTTTGGAATAATTCAAGTTGCTGTAAATTAGGTGTGGAAGCATAATAATTAAAAATAGGAAACATTTAGAAGTATTTTTTTTTCTCATATTGATGAGCAATTTTTTTAAAGTTTTTACTCCACTTCAAAGAAATGAAAGCAGGAAATCTGTAGTCAGGGTATTATAGATGAGAAAGAATGTGAGGAATTCCCATTAATGGACTAGGACACAAAGGAAAGTTGTTGGTCTTACATCAAAAGATTGGCACAGTACTGTGCATTTATATGTTTAGGGATAATAAAATGTTTAAGGTATTCATGCAACTCTTTATTATGAGTCCCTACTTTAATTGACTTTTAAAAATCTAGTCATATTAGAAAACTTCTGTTATTTCTTCAGATTAATAACTTTAGAAAGACATGGAATTACCACATTGTTTAAAATAAGTTTTTACTCTTCTTTTGAAGATGCCACTCTACTTTGAAATGCTTTGCCCTGTGTACTTGTTAGTGATATGCTTTCATTATTCAAGGGTGGATTCAGTTATTTGCAATTAGTTAAATGTCAATTGAAGCTACTTTTGTGAATAAAACAGTGATCACACTGGTTAATACGAGCTTTGGGCAAAAATTAGGTGTAACTAGAAAGGAAATTAATCTCTTTGTCTTATAAATTGGCTGTGAAGGAAAATTAAGAGGTAAGTTCCCAAAACGTTATTAGGATTTTAAAATACAAAGTGGCAGCAGGAGAATAAAGGCACCCTTTAGCTATAACTCTTGAAAAAAATTTATATTGATTCTTTTAATCAGTGATTTTTAACAATTTTTCACACATATATTCTAAAAAATGTTCATTATTTGTATCATCTTACTGTTAGTAATTTTTTCCATTATTATAAAATGTACAGTTGAAATTATGTTTCTGGCTATTTACAACATAGATTCAGAGATAGCAAAGGTAAAATCATCTCCTAGAACTTCTCTAATGTCATTCATCTAGGACCAAGTACTTCAAATTAAATTCAGTCCTAAAATTTTTAAAACCTTGCTGGGTAGAATATGGGGAAAAATGTCATCTAAAAGCTATCTTCAAAACTCCTTGAAATCCATTTTGAGGAAGATTGTTCTTGTGTTCTGGGAAAAATACCAACCAGACTTTCTATTATGAGAATATCAAGGAACCACCCTCTTCTGAAATGGATATGACTAATCAATTGTATCTCTAAGGAGTTCAACTGTTCCCTCAAGTAACAAAGACTATTTTATGGGGCATCCAGAGTTACACTACATCTCTGGAGATATTGGCTCCCATAGAGACAGTTATCTAAGTAGGAGAAAATATGCTCTATGTCTGAAGACTGTTGCTGGCCATCATAGAAGTAAGCATGCTTCCTTTGTTGGTATGCACAACTTCTGACAGGAGATTAGGAGCTGAAGACCAGCAGCACAAAGAACTATTTGCAAGGGATCTTTTGCAGACTGTGTTATGGGTAATAATGCTTTCAGACCCAGGTGATAATGTTTGGTGTGGAGTTGGAGGGTGCAATAAGTGAATGATGCCCCTTTCACCTTTGTCCAGAGCCTAGAATCATATCAGCGTCTCAGGGGTTGGCTGCTTTGAGAGAACTGAAATCAGCAGGAGCATTGGTTTTCTCTATGGGAGCAGTGGTAGGACAGGCAGTGACACCTGATGAGAATAAAACAGTGTAAACAGATTTAACCCGGAACACGTGTCAATGTTCTGGAGACTCTGTGCAATAACTGGAGTATAGGTGGCTAGTCCCTAGTGGGCAGGGAAGGGATGAAATTGCCATAGTTTGGGCTTTAATAAAAGTGATGTTTTTTATTTGATACACATAATCAAGTGAAGCTTGACTCTCAGATTACACTTTATCATTTCTTCTTAATATATTTTAGTCACTTGCTAAAAAGAGTCATAACGTTATTATCTCCTCCACATAAACACTCAAGGCACATGGACATTTTCTTCTAAAGATGTAACAGTGTGCCTTAAGCTTGGATAAATTACATATGAATAGGAAAGCTGCCTCTGAAGTAAGCATATTCCAAATTCACAAGTAATGTGACAATAGAGTACCTGGCAAGTGAAATATCAATGAATGAGGTGAAAGAAATGAAGGTTTTGGAGGCTGGTTGTCCAAAGTGTAAAGCTCACCTATGCCCTTTACTAAACATAACATAGGAAAAACTATGCATCCTTGTTGGACTTCACTTTCCTCCTCTGAAAAATGAGTATAAAAAGAGTACCTACCAGGAGGTTTTGCAGATCATGAAAGCTAGCCACGGCCATCCCTTCAGCTAATCTCAAGTGTGGCTCAATCCATAGAGAAATTTGCACTGATGGTATTATGTTGCCCACGGGATATTAGTTGTCAAAGTGTACAGACGATGGGCAAGACCTTGGATGACTCCTTATTTAATGGGAAAAGCACTAAACAAACTGTGAACCTCAATTCTAGCCCTAGGTCTCCTGAAACTGTGAAGCTTGGTTCTAGTGTTTTACTTCATTGAGCTTTGAAAGCCTCCTTCTTAAATTATGTGGTTAGATTAGATCAGGATTTTTTAAAAATGGATTTGTTTGTTTTTAACTCTGGTGTAGTTGTGCTCTGAGAGGTACAGCTGTAGTGTGATGGCTAATAACACAATCTGAAAACCTGGACAATCTACTTAAATGCACTATACTGTAGTTCCCTAATTAAAAATGGAGATGATGATAATACTACTGGCCCCACAGGATAATTATGAAGAAGTACGGTGCTTAGAATAGTGCTAGGAACATAGTAAGAATTCAAGAAACATTATTAACCCTAGAATCCATTTGATAAAGAGCTTTAATTGAAGTAGGATTAGGGATCAAAAGCCCCACTCATATTGGACTCAATTTCACAATTCTTAGCAAACTTAATATACTCTTAGGATTCTGATCTGACTGATACTCTATTCCTCTTGAGCATTTGATACATATTTGTTGATATTTGGAACTAATTAGAGTCACTGTTATGATTATAAACAAAACACACAATAGTCTACCATTAATCAGGGGTATTTTGGAGTGTCTGATCAATTCACAATAATTTTTCCTTAATTCTCGCTTCACATGGCAGAAAGTCCTCTGCAGCATTTTGTACAATAGGATGCCATCTGTGCACATTTGATTGGAACAGATGAGCACCTGACCTATTCTAGCTCAGAGTCTCCCTTTTAGGAATTTGGGATTGAGATTCATTCGTTCATTTTCCTTCAAGCAACTAGATTTGAAACATAAATTCAGGAGCTGAGCAGTGGCCAAGTTTCCCTCCATGTGCCTTTGAAAGAGAAAATGCAGGTCTACAGAAAGAATGGGGTAGGCGCCCAGAGAGAAGCACAAAGTTCCACCAGGCTCCAAGTCCCTTGCTGTAGTCCCTTCCTTGGGAACAATGGCATTCTGGCCTTTGGGTTTCATGACACCTTAATAATCTTCTAATAAAATCTCCTTTTAGCTTAAGCCATCTGAGTTACTTTCTCTCATAAGCAACCAAACGTTGCAAACCATAGGCTGGTAGCTAGATAATTTTTAAGAAACTAGGAGTAGGAAAAATGAATTCTTTGGTCCAAGAAAACCCACAGAAGTGAGCATGTAAAAAAAGAAAAATGAAAGAAAAACACAAACATTAGACATTTTCACTTAAATTCAATATTTTTTTATATCTAATAGTTTCTGAAGGTTTGGTGCCCAACTCTGTTAGCTTCCATCCTTCTCCTTCTGTTTCTTCTTTGTAAGGTTAAAGCTTCAGACATTTTCTCTGTAAAGCTGTTGGTGTTGGTCTAGCCTTCTGCTTTGCATTATTATAATTATTTGACATTTGTAAAGTGCTCATGGTGTTCCAGAAATTGTTCAGAATTTTCAAAACAAAAAATATCCATCTCCTTCAGGCAAAGCACATGTCCCTAATTCTAATCTAAAGCCAAGGAATTAGATGCTGGTAGAGAGAAATAAAGGATTAACGCTGTCACCTAATTTTGCCTGGGTCCTTTGATAAACAAAATGTTTCACTGTAAAAGAGGAATAAACCACACATGAGCTTCAAATTTTGCCATCAGATGTGAGATAGAAAGCTAAATTCTGATGGGTTTTAAAATAGAGTTAATGCATGACTAATTAAAGCTTTTTTGCTTCTTATCAAGGTTAAATATGGAAATATTCACACAAAAGAAAATCTTACTAAGCTAGTATCTACCAATATATCATCTATGTGCTTCACAGTTTTTAAAGTAAAATATGAAACATATGTATGTCTTCTAATTTATTTTACTTTTTCCATGAGTTAAACCTGCAAAATCCTTTATAGTAATCCACTTATACTGACTGATGTGAAATATTTACCTATAATATCATGAAACAAAAAAATGTATTTACTTTAAATTGATTTGTGTGCATATATATATGTGTGCGTATATGCATACACAAACGCACACACATTTTACAATTAAATTACTGAATGGAAAATCTGAGCTACTTCTAGCTACCATGAACTATACATCTATATATATACTGTTTTGAATAAGGCCAAAGTATAAAAAAAAAAAAAAAAAAGTCTGGGACCTGCAACTCCATCTACTGATTGCAAGGTACCATAACATTTGTAGGGATACACAAAAATACAGACACACACACACACACACATCCTTTCTTAACTCTTGACCTAGCCACTAGTAACTCTATTCATTTCATGCTGTAGTCACTTGTGCTACTCTGCAACAAGGAGAGTGAATCATATGTCCAAATTCCATCTGACATGATGCTACAAATATATTTAGCACAGAATGGACCATTCAGTGCACACATGGTATATCTTTTACAAACCACAAGTAGCAACATGAATAACTAAATGGGTGAATTTTCTTGGCCACATGCAAGTGAACTCATGAGGAACTGATCTGTAAAATGGTTGACATATTCCCACAGCACATTTAAGACATCTCTATGAAAATGTTATATCACTGAATATGGGATCCAACTGTGTAGAGACCACTCATTATGAGAGTATTAAACTGTGTCCCAGTGACATCAAAATAATGAAAATGCCTGTAAGGTGTCCCTCTTCTATTTATTTACATATTTTAACAAGAAACAGGAGGAATAATAAATGATAATGAAGAACCATTTATCCCCCAGGGATTGAATAGCCTCTTGTCCTATTATACTAAACAATCATTAATTTTAATTGCTTCAGATTTATAACTCACAAGATAAAATTAAGAGCCATCCCAACATGAGAAAAAACGACTAAGATTGCTGTAAACAGAAATATCTTCCAGGATTTTTTTAACAACTAAGCACAAACATTGCTGCATTATTTGCCTTAAGGATCTATGATAAATATTTAAGTTTTTAAAATGAATAGAACTTCACACTATATGTATGCTATTAATATATTCTTGCTTTTTCTGGATCTATAAAAATGAAAAAAAAAAATACATTGAAAACTAACATACCTGAGAGTGTGTTAAAGCTACTCATTTAGTATTCAGCATAAAAAGTTACCACTATATCTATTTTTGGACCAATTCATCATCATATTTAAAAAAAGGTAAGCCTATTTTACTTATGAAAATAATTCTTACATGAGACATTTATGTTTGATTTTTATGGCAGCTAGACCATAAATATGTAGTTTACTCTTGAATCACTTAAAAGTAAAAAGAGAAAGAGCCACTGGTGCATTTGTTGAATCAGAAATTTCTTAGCCATGCAATGGTGCCCATGGCTTAATGCAGGGTGGAACAAAAAAGCTTTCTCCATTTGCTGTCTCTGCGCCTCTGCCCTGAGGTCCTATGTGCAGCTTCAGGGCCTGAATCATGACTATCTACCACAATTTTTCTTTTCACTTGAGTCCTGACACATTGTTGAGTCATAAGTCATTTTAATGGGTCATCACCAGATTCTTAAAAACTGAAAGCAGAATATAATTTAAAAGATCAGAGTTCATTGCATTAATAAAGGTAAATATGGTTTTGTGAAATTCATGTATTTTTGGTGTGACACATATACATTATATATATCTGTAGTATACAAACATACATACATACATACATGTGTGTGTATGTGTGTTCTGGAGAATGATAAACTTATTGCTTACTATGAGTTGTGGGCAAAAAGGCAGCAATGTTTGAAAGGCACTATACAAGGGAGAGCAGCTACTGGTGCTGGTTCCTGTGGACAGGCAAGGGAAAGGATATAGGCAGACCTTAGAACAATGCTCTTCAAAGTGTAGTTCTCAGAACAATTGTATCAGAATCACCTGATCTTAGACCCCATTCAAAACCTACTGATCAAGCAACTCTGATGTTGAGGAGCTTCAAGTAAAACTGGTTCTTCAGGTAATTCTTCTGTGTCCTGATATGTGGGATTCATTGTACTGGAGACCATCTCCACACTCTGAGAGGGGGGTGTCTAGAACCTTCAATAACGTATGATAGAAATATTCTCCCTTATACATTTCCTTCTAGATCTGTGATATCCAACATAGTAACCACTAGTCACAGGTGGCTATTTAAATTCAAATTTACTGAAAATGTAATAAACTTGAGAAATCAATTCCCCAGTAACATTAACTACACATCAAATGTTCAATAGACACATGAGCTAGTAACTATGGTGTTGGACAGTACAGATATAGAGCATTTCTATCATCACAGAAGTTTATTCAGACAGCCCTGCTCTAGAGGTTTTCAATGAATTATAGAATTCGGCACACTGGGTTTTGACATTGAATACATTCGTATACATTTAGGATATTGAATCACATATAATTTCTAAAATGCATGTAAGTCATAAAGACAATATATTTTTTATTGATTTTCAAAGTATTTTCTATTAGATTATATCAGTTATTAAGGTATTTTTAACATCTCAAAAATCAATGCTTAGGAAGGAGGGAGGGATGAACAGGTAGAGCATAGAGGATTTTTAGGGCAGGAAAAGTACTCTGTGTGGTACTAAAATGGTAGTTTTATATCATTATACATTTGTCCAAACCCACAGAACATACAACACCAAGAATGAACCATAATGTAAACTACGGACTTTGAGTGATAATGATATGTTAATATAGGTTCATCAGTTGTCACAAATCTACCACTCTGGTGGAGCATGTAGATAATGGGGGAGGCTATACATGTGTGGCGTCCGGGAGATTATGCAAAATCTGTGTACTTTCTCCTCAATTTTGCTGTGAACCTAAAACTGCTCTAAAAAGTAAAGCCTATTAAAAATCAGTATATGCTTAGAAAAAACATTTTCAATAAGGAAATAAAACAGACACAAAAAGCACATTTTATATTCTAATATCCTTTGCTGTCTTTCTTAGAAAAAATAAAACTAATATATTTTATTCGGATACAATATTTATGAATATTTATAACTATACACACACATTTCATACCAAATAGCTGTGAGTTGTTTACTAATTTTCCCTTTAAATTATAATAACATTATCTCAAGAAGACACATACTGCTTGAACTGCCATTATAATCAAGTTGCCAATAGAGTAAACGATTTTCATGATACTGGCTGCATCAAACAACATTCAAAATGGATTAAGACCCTCTGAAAAATAAAACTTTAAGGCAATGGAACATTCTTAACTGGAATTGTTATGCAAGTCATATAAAAATTTGCATGCTTATTTGCAAAGATTTTCAAGCCAGTTGCAATCTTCAGTGTGTTCATAAAAAAAAAAATGTATTTCTCTATAAAGGTACTGTTGACTCTCTTTTTTAAATGTCTTCACCCAAGACAGGGAGAGTAAAGAAAACAGTTAACAGCAGAGTTTGGATGAGAAAGGTGAGGTAAGCAGCACATGGAGAAAATTGTGAGGTTGCCTAGCACCCAAAGACTTAAAAATATAGGAAGTCACATTTTCCTAAGAGTATAACTACATAATCACCCAGTGGGGTGTTGTGTGGCAGTCATTCATTCTAGCCTATTTCCTACTTCTTGCTGGTTGAGAGAATCCAACCCCCATTCCCATCCTGGGTGATTTTATGCCCAGCTGCCAACCATGGATCATGATTATTCTAAACCAGTTATGCCAATCCTATTCTTCTATGCCAGTAATTTGTCTAGAGCTGAGCTGGTGATCCAGGTCTGCCCAAAGAGAAGTAAAGTGGGAGGGAGAGCTTGGATGAGGTGGGGTACAGGAATGGTTCTGATGAGAGAGAGCTGAGAGATGAGAGAGCCTTTTGGCCCTGTCCCTCCCTTCTTGACTTGTGTACCGTTCTATGACGACATGAAGCTGTGAGAACCATGAGATGCAAAACCAAAACCCTGAGCATGGGGGAAAGGAAGGTTGGGAGAAGAAGGTCTTCCATGACATAATCGAGCTGCTTGCTATACTTGGCCTGACACTGCACTCTCAGACTTCTTTTTAAATGTCTTTATAGTTTTCGCCACCATGAATGGGATCTTTTGTTACTTTTGGCTGGACACATTCTAACCATTATAGTGGGTAAGATTGAAGATATGCAAAGTCTTCTTAAAGCTATGGAGGAAGACTCCGAGGTCAGATTATGACTTGACTCAATGTGTCATCATAACTTAAAAAGAATTGTCAGTCTTCAAGGAGCCTGCTCAGACATGGAAGTATGGAAAAAATGAAACATCAGAGAAAAAAAATAATCCTTGAATGTTCATTCAAGCCTGCCCATGGGAGAGGGGATTTTTGGCAACACACTTGAAGTATTATGACACTGTTGTCAAAGTTATCTTTAGAGTGGACAAGAGTTCTTCAAGCTCTCTTAGGTAAAGATCATTTCTGAAGAAAAACTGACTCAGGTTGTTTTGAGTACAGCATGTGATTTCCCATGCAGATTTGCCTAAAGGTAAGGAATGTATAAGTCATGCTGATGCTGTTACAGTAGCTGATGTGAGTGTTGGGTGTTCTCATTTTATGATAACAGCTGCATTATACCTCAGGCTCTGTGGGCTTAGTTAACGAGTGACAACCTGTGAGAGAGAGACAGAATGCAGATAGCTGAGCCAAAGCCTGATGCATTCACCAAATTAAGTGCCACCTCATGAAGATTCTTGCCAGTCAGCTGACTGGTCTCTCCTGCCTTATCTTTCCTTCCACATTCTAAGTGGGAAAAACAAAAGTGGATTGGGCAATAGAGATGGACAGAGAGACAGCAAAGTTGAGAGGTGATTAAATAAGATGACAGGAATGATAAGTAGAAATGGCAGGGAAAGTAGGAAGATGCTGAGGAGAGAGCAGTGGTATGAAGGAGAAGAAGAAAAGAGGTGTGCACTTAATACAAAAATTAAAGTAGCATCGATCAGTTCAATTGAAGAAAGCACTAGACAAAAAAAATATTTAGGGAAAAATAAATTTTAACAACAGGACTAGCAGTATATGCAATTTAGGAAAGTTGAGCAGGGAACAAAGAAAGTACAGGAGAAAAGGTTAACTTCTGCCGGGACAGTTGCGCTTCCAGGAAGCATTATTAATAATTACTGGAAGAAACATTAGTATTCCTTGGAAGTCATGATAGGTAGACTTGTGCGAAGAAGGTAAAGCCCTCTCACCTTGGTTCTTCCAGTTAAAGTCAGAGCAACCTGCTCTTCTTCATTCACCCTAGAATTGGTTAAAAATAGTGACTATGGGAAGCCCTAAGAATACACAGCAGATTATTACAAAGGATTGACAGAAACATGGTAGAAGAGAGAATAAAAAACTGCATCTTCACCTTTTTTTTTTTTTTTTTGAGAATGAGCTTTTCCCTAACTCACACAGAGCCTTTATTCCATACAAATAAAGAACATTTAAACTAGGATCTGCCGTTTGTTGTAACCCCTTTCCCATAGAGAGAAGCAAACTGTGATGACTTCTGGTCCTAGCCCCCCTGACTATAGTTATCAGTCTAGACAGATTATATTTTATAGACTTGCTCCTGTTTGCGCCAGTGTTTGTTTCCCCAAATCTTTTATATATTTGGAAACAAAATAAGAAATGAGCACATGAAGCTACATTTCAAAAGTGAGTATATTCAGTAATTGGGTATCTAATTTTTCTTTAGGTGGTAGAAAAATGGTGAGCTTTCCCAAAATGTAGCTGTGCATCTTTATTGCTGCTTTAGTCACATTACCCGAGTAGAAACTACCAGCTTTAATAAAATGAAAATATACTTTAAAATGTTGGTATTGATAAGAAAAGGCATTTAGAATATTTGCCAGTAAAGGCATGACTAATAGACAATCTCATTAATTCTCAAAGCAAGTGAGAATTCAGAAGTAAGACCTCCTTTGCTAATAAAACCGAAAAGAATTATTAAGTCATTTGCTAAGTCCCACTGAATCACAGTATGGCATATACTCAATACAGTGACACAATTATAAATAACCACAGGGCAGAGCAGGGTCTGCACATTACTCTTTGCACAGGTTCAGGGGGATGAGGCACTGAATGACTGTTTTATTGATGAAAATGAAGTTAATGGTGACGATGATGATATTGCTGATGATGAAACTACTCTACTAAGGAAATCTGGGTTAACGGATATAGAAAGGAACTACAAACAGAGAAACAAATATAGAAAATGTCATGGAAATGTTTATAAGCTTTAGATTCAAGCCGTGATCTTTTTCATATTATAATTATCTCCATATTTTTTTCAACCCTCTTATATTGAAATTAGTGCTATACAGAATTTAAACATGGGCACTAATTCCTTTTCTAACTGCAAAACAGCACACACACACAAAAAAATGGAGCTCTAATTTAATTTTCTGAACTGGTAGCATTCCCACAGTTGATTCCCTCAGATTTGGATTTCTTGATTCAATAACAGGACCAAAGTCAATATGAAGTAACATCTGAACTAATTAGTGACAAGAGCAATTTGACTCTTCCCTTTGTTACAAGTGCCATTTAAAGCTCTGACCCCTCTGTGTTAGGCTGAAGAGGTAGGAATTGCATTAGGCCAATCCTCAAAGAACACTGGCAATGGTAGCAGTAATTTCAGGGAAGATTTCGCTTCAATTTTCTATGTTGCCTGCTTCTAACAACCACTTTAAAAATCTAGCCAGTTTTGCCCAAAATGTTGTTTGGTCAACCTTATGAGGCTGTACAAAGTGTGTTTCAAAGGAATTTCATTGCCTTTTATCTTCCCAAATATTCGTAATTTCTTCCAATCTTTGCTTATTTCAGCTGAAGCAAAATACTCTAGAAGAGTAAAGTTAAGTTCACCAAAATGTCATTAAGGGACCTACTCTGAGACTTGAGCTATTCTAGGGCACCAGAACCAAAGAAAGTGGTCTGGGGAGGATCACTCACTCACTTGCTCTGTCACATCTTAGGACCACTCAGACATTTGGTATTCTGGAGGAAGGAACTGATCTGGCAACTGGATAAGTGTATATAGAGGACCAAGAGATCTGATTACAATATTTAGACCCTATGTATTAGTGGGCTAGGTCTGCTGAAACAAATCAGGTGGCCTAAAGAACAGAAATTTATTGTCTCATGTTTGTGGAGGCCAGAAGTCTGAAATCAAAATGTTGGCAAGGTCGGTTCTTTCCGAGGGCTGTGAGGGAAGGATCTATACCACGACTCTCTCCTGGGATTGTAGATGGCATCTTATCCCTGTATCTCTTCACATCACCTTCCCTCTGTGCATGTTTGTCTTGATGTCCAAATTTCTCCTTTTTATAAGGACGCCACTCATATTGGATTAGAAGTCCTCTCTACTCCTGTATGACCTCATCTTAATGTTATTAACTTTAAACTACTTACATCTGTGATGACTTTGTTTCCAAATAAGATCACATTTTGAGGTACTAGAAGTTAGGAATTCAACATATGAATTTTGGGGGACACAATTCAACCCATAATGCAATAGTTTCTTTAAAAAATCACTTTATTGCCAAATGCATGACTTCAGGGATACATGCATTCTCTTGAGCAGATGAGTCATCTGAAGTATGGCAACATTGTGTCAGTAACAGTCAAAGGGAAACTTTTAAAACTCCTTGTTTTAATTTTTCAATGCATATTTTCTACAGAAATAGACAAAAGGTTCTCTGTTAATCCATCATCTGGCACAAGAATGAGTTTCTGCTACCTGGGTGAAGGTTCTCTTGGCCTGAACCCTTTAATTTTGCACAGCTTCTGAGAGTCAGGATTTGTTGGGATGGAGTGGGAAGGCTGCCTGCACATGCTCTCATAGAAGGGGGCTGATCTCATCCAGGATGACTCCAAACCTTGTGGATATTGATGAGTGATTTCAGCACAGAAAGCAGAAAGTTTCGAATCACCATAGTTCTTTTTTACTGCAGATGTGCAGCCAGTCCCAGGGGGATTACAGAATTTCTAGAGTGGGTGGCAAGCATGCTTGTAATGTGGAACCAGACAATTTTGGACCACACGAACCAGAAGTCAGCTTTAGGATCATCTAGTCCAGTATTTCTCATACTGAATTTTGTGGAATATTAGTTCAGAGTTGTTGCAGGATAAGCAAAAGTGCTGTGATCAGATACGTTTGGTGAATTCTGGGTTAAATAAATATAAAGAGATTTATTTCCAGAGGATTTTTATTATTTTAAAACTACAAATGTGTATTGTGAATCTCCAAGAGAGAGCTGTAGTAGTCAGAATTTCCTACATTTTTGTACCATACAAGCTTTTGCAATTTCTTGCATTATTTTTAGCGAGCCAATATTTAGGTTTTAATGAATTAGCATTTTGTAGAACCTAGTATGGATTACTAATCTGGTCTCATTCTCTTGTTTTATATATGCAGAAATTTAGACTCTGAGAGATAAAGCATCACCATGAAGTCCCTAAAGTCTACAATCTTTGGTTATTTGGCTAAATGAAAGGTACATAATAAACCAGCAGAGCCAGGACCCAAAGCCGGGATCTTTGGTCCCAGCCAGTAAACTTTTACACTGTCACAGGGCTCCTGGATGTACTTGAGCACTCCAGGAGGGTTCAATTATGTTTGATTTGCCTCTGAGAAGATCTACTTATGCTGAAGAACTGCAATCACCTCAGCTACCACATTGCTTGGTTTTAATTGAGAAACATATGCTAGTCCTGAGACATCCTCTAGCTCCAAGGTGTCAATTTTGAGGATGTGTGACAGTAACTTGAGGAGCTTGTTAAAAAATTCAGTCACTTATTCTACCAGTACTTGTTGGAGCACCTCCTGCAAATACAGCCGTGAACAAAGCACAGAAAAGTTCCTGTGCTAGTAGAGTTTCAACTTTATCATAAAGAGACAGATGCTAAATGTTAAAAATAAAGAAATAAATAAGATCTGACATTGCTAACTACTTTGATATGCATAAAACATATTAATGAGACAGAAACTCTTGGGTGAGAGTGGGGGATTACTTTGGGGAGTCAGTGAACTCTGCTTTCTAGAGGTGACAGTTGAACTGAGACTTGGATGAGGAGAAGGAATCCTTCATGAGAAAGTTGGGAAATGAGAGATCCAGGAAGAGGAAAAGCTGTGCGTGGCCTCTAGTGGAGACATACTTGGCATGAGTCAGAGACCAAAAGAGGCTGGAGCATAGGAGCCAAGAAGTAGGTGGAGAGATGGGCATTGAGATCAGATTCCTGGAATCCAGCCCCAAGGATTTTGATTGAATAGGTCTGGGACAGATTTGCCTTTCAAACAAACTTCCAGGTATTTCTGATTCAGGAGGTTCATGAAAAACACGTAAGAAAATTCTGCACTAATCCTTTGGGCATACACTGAACTCAAACATTGTAAAGCAACTATACTCCAATGAAGATGTTAAAAATAAATAAATAAATAAAATATATGTAACGTAAAAAAAAAATGTAATAACCATTCTCAGTTCACAGGCAGTACAAAAAGAGGCCAAATGCTGGATCTGGCCCAAGAGTTGTACCTTGCTAACCCCTATGTTACTGTATACCTGTTATAATTCTAAGGATCTATAAATATTAAATCATTCTAGTGACTCTAAAAAAAAAAAAAGTTAAATCCAGAAGCATTTCCTGAGCAGAGTGGGACCAGTGCTCTCCATTCACAGCTCATATATTCAGGGCAAATGGGGAAGAAGTCAACAACTGATCTGGGAAATTTAAGGCAAGGGTGTCCTGTAGTCACGCTTTAAATAAAGTAACCTACTAGTTACTTCTTTAGTACATGCCAATTGACAAACATCCTGACAAATCCATGTAAGACCAAGTAATGTGTTGCCCTTCAAACATGAAGATGAAATAAAAGAAAATCGACAATGTTTATGAGAAATACGCTGAGGAGTTTATCCAAAATAATAAAGGAAAAAAACAGAAGAAATCCATAACTGTAGTTTTAAATTTAATTATTCTGTATTTGGTTCCTTTTTTTTTCCTTCAGAGAGAAAAAAATAAAGGTAGTAGGACACAAAAATGTTTTTATGAGGAAAAATGTAGAATTCCAATAGCATTTCTATTATTCTAACTCTGTCCACTGTCTCTAGACAACTATCCACATACTACTCACCTACCTAGCGACTAATACCTCTTCAAGATGGGTTCCAGATATGGGGTTGCATCATGTTGCCAGGCAACAAAGAAATGTTTGGTGGTGACAAAGGAATGTAATGCATGAGCCAGAATTTGGAATGTATTTGTCAAAGTAAACTGCAATTAAAACTTAACTTCCAAAAGGGAATATCATATTTATAAGGTACTTAAACGTTGCAGGTACATATCAGCATTGCCATCGCTGAAACTCACAGTAGCAACAGAGATGAAATCAATCTTATTACCAACTGGGATCACCCTTACCAATATGACAGGAAGCAGTTTGACTCAGAAATTGATACAGGGTATGTCTGACTATGACCATTAATCAATCATTTACTACTTTTCATTCCTAAATTTTCATATTCTCTAGAACGATCAATCATTCTTCACCTTATAGAGTTAACTGCCCTTACTCTAAAACTTACTACCCATGACATCCTCTGGCTCCCTATCTGTGGGCTCTTTATTAATTCTATGCACCAAGCATTCAGAGATATGTGGTAGAGTTAGAATGATAGCGAGGCTGTTGGAGTTCTATTTTTTTTTTTCTTCTAAAAGCATTTTCTTTTTCCTCCCATTAGTCTTATTCTTTCTTAAGAAAAAAATGCATGGAATAATTAAATATTAAAGTATAAATTATGCAGTTTCTATTTTGTTATTATAGATAAAGCTTCTTAGCATGTTTCTCAGCAAAAGTTTCTATTTTCTTTTCATCCTTAGGAACCAGAGTGCCTCATTCTTGGCATTTACATTTATACCAAACCAAAGAATGGCACACATGAGTGGTTTGAATAGAGCTAATGGTTAGAGACCTGGATCCTAGACCTATTTATTTCAACTTTTTATACATATGACCATGCAATATGTTATTCAGTGCCTTGGAGTCTTAACTTTCTCACGTGTAAATTAAGGACACTAATACATGTTCTCTATTCCTGACATGTTTGAGGTGAATATCAAAAGAGATTTAAATAAAAAAATTGAGAGTGAGGGTGTTTTGAAAGTCATAAGTATGGTACAAAAGTGTCAGTCATTAAAATCATTTTACTTGAAACAAAAAGAAAGCAGCATGGCAGGTGATTTCTGTATTCATGACATTCATATGTGTATGACTTAACAAATGCTTGTAAAATGCTTCAAAAATTACAAAGTGCTATATAAATATGTGTATTATTGCTAGAATATGATTATATGTAAGAAAATATGCTTGGTACCATGGTATACAATGCAAAGAGCAGACACTATAACATAGATATAAGTTAATTCTATATCTTAAAAAAGGACACATCTAACAACATTAAAATAAACAGCACATCAAAACATGCCCCTACAATAGCAATATAAGAAACAGAAGACATAGCTAGCCAATGTCACTGAACAACAGATGTAATACATTGAATAAAATGAGATCCCTGCTTTAATATAACACATAAATAGTTGGAATTATACAGTGTGTCAGGGATACCTGTGAGCAATGACCTAAACTCTCCTGCACTTTGAGCTAAAACAACTTCATATGGAAATGTATTTGGTCAATAGTCCCACTAAAGATTTCAAAATTCTATGTTTTTATTTCTGGTATAAAACCATCCAAATACTATCAACTCAAATTGTTGGTGAATCTACAAGAGGCTGATAAAAATAAAATGAACTAAAATAAAATCAGTTATCCTGACTTGCTCGGCTGATAATCTAAATCAGTGAATAGCTGAACTTTGTTGAACATAATGCTTCAGTACTTTATATTTAATCCTCCCACAACTGCTATACTGTAGTTGTTAGTATCTCCAGATGAGGAAACCGGCGGTTAAAATCACCAGTAGGACAATTAGATTCAGAGCTGGGCTCCAAATCAAGTTTCATGTGACTACAATGTCCAGAGCCTCAGACACTAATATACTCTTAAATATAGGTTGCAAGTAAAGACTTGATATAATTTATTTAATAAAATAAATTGTAGAATTGTGTAGAATAGACATAACTGAACTTTAATAATTGGGAAGGTCTGGACTGGGAAGAATATATGGATCAAATAATAAAGAACTGGTTTCTCCAAAAAAGAGCTCAAATAAACTGATAATAAATAATTGATATTCCTCAAAATATAAATGGGCAATTATAGTACTCAAATATTGGAGGAATATGTACACTAATATGAAATAACATCCACCCCCATCCAAGCAAATTAAGCAGAGGAGCCATGTTATATATATTAAACTAACAAGAACTTTTATACCTGATGAGATGAGTGTGGAACAGTATGGCATTATACAACCTTTTTTTGAAAGCATATCAACTATCACATGAATGTCTTTATCTTTTGATCTGGCAATATATACCCATATGTATATATCTAAGGAAACAATCCAACAAGAAAGAACGACTATATTCCCAAAGATGTTCATTAAAGTATTATAATGAGGAAAAAAATAGAAGTAACTAAATGTCAAACAAAATAGGAATAGCTGAGTAAATTACAATGTATCAACCCAGTGGCATTTTTTGCTGTCATCAAAAATGATAAATATACAGACTATATAGCAACATGGAATACTTTTATAATATAATGAAAAGTGAAATAAAAAATAATATTTTATGATACTATGATTAAATAATAGAAAATACGAATGAAAGGTGAAAATAACATGAAGGAAAATTAAAAAGAACATACATTTTAGGGTAATGTGATTTTTAGTCAATGTAGTCCTTTATGCATTACTTCTTATTTAATAGTTAATATTTTAAATGGGAGGTTTATATGTTAATGTTATAAAATAATTTTTCATTTTTCAAATTCACTTTCCAGCGATTTAAATTTGTCAAGAGGCACAACTGGCTGGTACAACCCACTGTATTTGTATTGAGTAGGTGGGTTTGGACCAGGAGCAACAACACACTAATTCTAGACCTTTATACCCTTAAGACACAATTCCTCAATCCGGAAAATGAGATGGAAGTAAATTTTTGCCATTGCTACTACCTGGGAACTCAACATTAACCTCAAAAGTACAAATACAGTCATCACTAAAATGGCAAATGAGAAATCTCAGCTCAATCCATTGAACACATTTATTGAGTATTTTTATATTTAAAAAACCTTGATATGTTTAAAGCAAGGGAAAAAAAGGAGTATTCTAGGGGCTCATAATCTAGACTTATCTGGACAGAAACATAAGCAATCAATAAAAGGATATGATGAAAAGACTAGAACAGGAACACAAAAGAAGTCCCATGGTTGTATAGGAAGAAAATGTCCCTCCAGTAACCTTGGGAAGACTTCCAGTCTCATAGCTATCTTGAAAAATTTTGCACTGTGTACCAGGCTTAGCACAAACTATGTTATAATACAACATTCTTTAGATATTGCTGCTCAATTAACTAAACGGAGCCTTTGTTTGTCTCACTGGAGCCTTTACATAATTGGTACTTTTTTACTTCTTACCCATTAACCCTGTCTTATCTTCATACCTGTCCTATTCAACCTAGATTCTATGAGCCATTATTTTAATAAGCTCTCATGTTTAATAATCCTGTGACCTTGTACTTGACTTGTAAAAGCTGCATTTCATACACTGAATCTCATCCCCTCCCATCTGTTGATTTCCCTTTTATTTTATGTATTTCTAATTTCTTCCTCTTTCTTAGATTATTCCTATCTATTTTTAACATTCCCAAGTGTCTCTCACCAAACAAATAAAATCACCTCTCTGATCCCACTTTCACGTTTAGCTACTGTTTTACTCTTTCTCTTTACAATCCATTCTTCTGGAAGAGCTTTATATATATATATATATATATATATATATATATATATATATATATATATATATATATATATATAGTCTACCATCCTTCTTCAGTACTTATTTTCCCATTCACTCCTTAATTCACTCCAATCTGACTTAATTCTCCCCTCCCCACTGGCCTTTGCCACCAGTTTATTAGTGAAACAACTCCTGATGTCACCAGTGTCCTTCATTGCTAATTAAAATGAATGTTTTTGGTCCTCATTTTTATTCTACTTGATTCTCAGGGTAATTCGACAAAGCTGATCACTCCCTTTTTCTTGAAAGTCCTTATTCCCTTGGCTTCAGTGACAGCACATACTTTTGATTTTCCTTCTTCCTGACTGCTACTTTTTGTTCTTATTCATTGGCTGTACATCTGTACCTAATCCTTAAATGCTGGAGTATCTCAATGTTAGGTGCTAGGCTCTCTTCAGGTTCTTTATATCTTTATAAGTAATTCCATACACTTTCATAACTTTACATACCACTTCCTTTTAATTTTAACTGCCTATTCAACATCTGCACTTGGATGCCTCACATATCTCTTAAACTCAACTAAATTAAAAATTTCCCTCAAAAACTGTTTTTCCACTGTTTTATTAATCTTAGTGAATAATGCCGATATACCAGGTACACAAGCCAGAACCTGGGGTCCATCTTTATAAGTATTGTACGCTGATCAATTGCACAACTGGAGCTCCCAGGATCCGTCTTTAATATTCCCTTCTCACTCATCCTTCCATCCAGTCACCCATGGATGAAGATGGGGCCAATGCCACAGAAGGCAGGAGGAGATATATGATTCTTGGTGGCATTGTGTCTGACTGAGACTTGCATGAAGCCAGACCAATGTTGGATATTATAACTGCCAGAGTCAATAAATACCATTTATTTGTTACTTGTAAAAATGAGAGTCATGACCTTTTATCTCTTCCTTAGTCTCTCATGGACAATGACATTGTTAATACTTTCTCTTCCCTTGGCTTCAAAACAATTGTCTCCTGGTTTTCTTCCTATTTCTTTGCCTCTCCTTTCTACTTTGTTGGCATGCCATCCTCATTCAAGCTACAAGATGTTGACAGTCTTCTAAAACTGCTCCTTAACTCTCTCTCCTTTTCTAACTTGATATTTTCTCCCTATGTGATCTCATCCATGCTCACAGATTCAATTATCATTTAGTCACAACCGATTCATACAATTATATCTCTAGGCTATAACACTCTTCTGAGTTCCAAATTTGTATAACCAACTGCCTACTTTACATCTCCTCCTGGGTATTTCAAAGACATCTCAAACTCAACATGGCCAAAATTGAATGCATGAATTTCCTTCCCTCACGCTCCTAGAACCTGGACTCTGTCCATTGTTCCCAATCTCAGTAAATCACACCATTAGACTTCTAGGAACACAAACCTGATCATTAAAGCCATCTTTGGCAGCCTTAACTTCTCATATGAAAAGTGTAAATCCCTGCTTAAAAAACTTTAGTGGTTGCCCATTCTTTTAGGGTTAAGAAACACCTTAATATGCTGTAGATGATCTTACATGCTTCAATCTCTACCCACCTTATCAAATCAGATAAAGCTGTCCTTCACCCTTTACACTCTGGTTACACTATTACATTGCTATTATGCCTATCCTTTGCCATAATCCCTCCCATCACTGAATCACAGGCAACTCCCCCCATCTGCATCCCCATCTGAAACATGCTTTATTCCATTTGTCTAATTACCAACTGGTCACGCTTCAGATTTCAGTTGAAATGTTATTTTCTCAGAGAAGACTTCCCTTATCCACTTGGAGATGTCAAATAGCCTTGTTAATGGTTCACATAGCATGGATATCTTTCTATTCTAGCATTTGGCACAGTTGTAGTCATACATATATCCGTGTGTGTGTGTGTGTGTGTGTGTGTGTGTTTGGAAACTATAAAGAAAGGACCTTGACTATATTTGCTCACATTATATCTATAGTATCTAGCACATGGCACATACTCAATACATATTTGTTAAATGAAAGAATATATGAAGGAATGAATGAGCGAGTGAATTTCTTTGCTGTAGTACTCAGAGATTGAGTATAGAACCTGGCTACAAATCATTAAAGTAACAATATATACACTTAATAAATTGGCAAGTGGTCAAAAATCAAATTATTAAGAAGTTAAAAAAGTATTTATGAGGAAAGATGAAAAGAACTGCCAGTGTTTACTTGAGAAAATGACAGTTAAATATGAAAGGTCATAGATTCCTTAAGGGCACATGTCATGGAAAGAATCACTGGCTTGTAGAATCGTGCTCTTCAGTGTAGCTTGGAAAAACTAACTGAAAAAAAGAAAACTGGAGAGGCTAGCTTGTAGTAAGTCATACTTATCCATGATAGAGAATCAGTAAAAGAATAACTAGTGTTCATAGCCATTTACAGCAGAAGTACTGACTGAGAGCCAGAAAATCTGTGTTCCAGTTCTAGCTTTGCTATTACCTCTCAGCTTGACTGGTTCAATCACTTAAATATGCTGACCATCAGTATGTTGTCTGTAATGGTTCTAAAATTCTGATTTTGTTATTTCAGAAGAGTTATACATGAAATGAGACTATAAACTACACAAAGGAAGGGACTGCATCTTATTCATTGCTGCACTCCCCGGGGCCTAGCATGGACCACTGCACCTAGTAGACTCCGTTAACACTGTTGAATTGTGTATCCTATAGCAAATCCTTCAGAATATCTTGGGTCAATAAATCTCTCATAAAGTATATACAAACTATTATGTGTAGGTTGGATGTGAATTTTTCTATGTGGGTAAAAGAACAATTGCTTTTAGAATATAGCCAAATAAGAGAATAAAACCCCCAAATGTGGGGTTTGGGAATATTTATCTTATCTGCATAACTCCTGTTGCACTCAATGTATCAATATATCACTCAGTTGCAATTACCCTGATTTATCAACACCTAACCCGCTTTGTTATAGTAAATAGTCAGTTAATAAATATTTCTTGTGGATTTACCAATAGTGTACTAGGTGCTGGGGATACAGCAGTGATAACCAGATGTAGAAACAGTGGTGAACAGGATATATTACTGTTCCCAGGAGACTTAGTCTCTAGTGGAATAAACACACAAACATGAGAAAATCAATCAAAATGACATGAACACAAAAATGCCACAAAAAAGAAGATGAAGGAGGTTGTCGCTGGGATGGTTGGGAAGGCCTCGACATTCAGGTTCCAAGAGAAAAGGGCACTGGAAGAGGAATCATAAGATACTATCTCCAGAAAAGAGCTCATACTAGTTGCGCAACCTTGGGTAAGTCAGGCACCCTGCCTGAATCTCCATTTTCTCATCTTTTCAAAGATACCCTGAACATATTTTTCATACTTCAAAGAAATATTACACTTGTAAGTATTAGTATTAAGGCATTTCCCCTCCTTGAAGATCAATTACATTTTTGCTCTGGAACCAATATTATCCCATGGTTTACACAGCACCCAATTGTCACCTTCTTCTCATACCATAATTCTTGCCTTGTCATTCTTTCTCTCTTTCATTTATTTAAATGTAAAACACACGCTCACTATTACATATCTTATAAGAAGGCACTATGCCCTCCATCCATCACAGCAGGGCGGGCGGTGGAATCGGGGAGACGAGTTGAAAGCACAAGTATGAGGAGTCCAGGGCACAGGTGCCATGACCTGAATTAGCACAGCTCAGGTCAGGGGACATAAAGATTGTAAATTATCTGGGCAGCGTGCACAGTAGGGCTCACTAGACCCCACGGGTCCCTAAGCGCTGGAGTGGGTGGTCCCCAAGGACATTTCAGAGCTGGAAGACGCGGCAGCGGGCCCTGGGGGGTTCCCGGGGGGAGCGGGGGCAGTGGGGTTAGGGCTGAGGTTCTGCGCTGGGGCAAGGGGACAGAGGGCGGAGTTCTGGGCTGCAGGACGGTTTGGAGGCCCAAACGCTGAACCTGGACGCCCATTCTGACGGAAGGACTTGGCAGCCTCTTTCCCAGCCAACTACTCCGCACTGATTGGAAAGGAAAGTGGTGGATCGTAGTGGAGGGGAACCAAGGGAGGGATTTGGGGGAGATCCCCAGTGTTGAGCCCCGTCCATCAAATGTCCATGTGAACTCACTCTCTCCTTTCCCTAAATCCCCAAATTGACGAGACAAAAACTAGATTATTTTTAGGCCAAGATATCTAGCAAAAGACAGTGGATGTATCTGAAGACAGCTGAAGGTATAAATATACTCACCTTCAGAAGTAGGTAAAATCCATTTCTATGTGACGCTGACACCACCTCAAATCCCAGCCTTGGAAATACATAAATCCCATTAGCCAGTGTTCTTTCTTTATCTAGAGAGGTATGACCATGGGTCACCACTATACTTGAGCTCATTGAAGCTAATAATAAATATTCAGGGTAGCAAGTGAAAAGAGTGTTACTGGATATTGAATCAAAATAAGAGTGGAAAGCCTAGTATTTATGACTTATGACCCATGGCTTTACTTCTAGTTTCACTCATCTAGGAAATAAGACAGTGAGACTACAAAATCAAATATATACTTTCAATCATAAAAAAATACACGTGGAAGGATAAAACATAAAATAGGGCCCACCCTAGGGAGTACTGTAAAACAAAACATTCCTATTTTTACCAATATGTGTCACAGATTCTTCAAACTTTTAAGAATTAGGAAGCAATCCTAAAGCTTTCTCTGAAGTCCCCACAAAAGTATTCACTTCTTTTTTATCTTTGCTAGTATTTTATCTATACCTTTGCTAAAGGATTTTCTACTTTCCTCCACCTTGAATCATAGATTTAAAAATTTTATTTCTCCACCAAAATCTAATTTCAAAGGTCAGGATTTGTGGCTGTTTTACCTCTTCTCAACAGTGTTTTATTTAGAGCCTCGTATAGAGTAAGTGCTTAATAATTATTTGTCAGATGAATGAATGAGTCAAAGTTTGAGGACTCAAATAAAAGTATAAGTGTTTTATAAAAAATACCAACGCAGTATGAAAAGTCTTAAATGTTTCATAAACAATGTTATAAAAACATAAATGATAATTCCATCTTTCAAAAATTCAATGATTACTCTAGAATACCAAAACATTTTTTTAGGAATGAAGTAAATCTTTCATCAAATACCCTCTTAAAACTTTACAGTTTTATCTTTCAGCCTCTCTTAATCCTAATCGCACAATAAGACTTTTATTAACTCTAATTGCTCTTTGATCAGACTTTTGATTATTTACCCTGAGGCTACATTGTAGATTCCAAGTTGTTCTGCACAGTTGTAATTACCATATGTTTTCATTAATCTAATTCTGTTAGCCGGCTGTTTACTGAGTGGTCTTAGTGTCAATCAATTATCCTGCTAGCCCATGCATCAAAACAATTAGAAAGGGATTTAGTTCTCAAGGTGTAGTCATTAGGGTATTTTATTACACATTTCCAGCCTATTAGAGTATAACCAGAAAAAGACAAATAGGAGATTTGTAAATGTAGCTTTATCACTGACACTAAGTACAGCACTACTGGGGAATCATCTATGTGGCTAACATTACGATCAAAGGATATGGGTCTTGGAAAGCATTATTAAACACTCAAAGAATGAAGCCATGTAGATCTAAGTAAATGGAAAAATAATCAATGCAAATTGACATTTTCTTTCAAATACACTGGAAACCAGGCTTCTCTAGTTAATGCAGAAATTGTCCTTCACTGGACCACTACATTTGATATGGTCTCCTAGCAATATTTCTTCAAAGAAATACTTCAAGTGTTTTTAAAAATATTCAAAACTATAATCTTATTCTTCAAAAATTAGTTCTGAACATTTCTGTTCAGAACTCTCACGGAGTTTGAGTAATTCCATATGCATTGCTCTACACACATCATTTCACTCCTTCCTCCATTTCTTCCATCACACAGTCCCTGAGCACAGGCCTCATGCTGCTAAAGACATTGCAAAAAAAGGAAAAGATGACACAGCTCCTGGGCTCACAGTCTTGTGGCAAGGGATTAAACCAATGAGTCCGTGTCACTAAGGGGGCAAATATCACAAAGCATAGCCCATTAGACTAATCAGAACTACCAAGTCTTACAGGGATACTTAGCATTTTATTTTATTTTCCACAATAATAATAATTAATTTTCAATAGACCAGAGACTGTTCTAAAGACTTAAGATGCATTGAGTCATATAGACCTTACAAGAACACTGTGAGTTGGTTGCTATTAGATATCTTCATTTTACAGATGAAGAAACTGAGGCACACAGTGGTTGAATAATTTGCAAAAGGCACTGATTTAATAAGTGACTGTGCTATGCTGTAAACATAGAACCCGCGCTTTTAAACCACTCTGCTTTACCAGGGTGGTTCTCAAACTCTACAGCGTGTGTGAGAATCACCAGCTGCGTTTGTTAGAACACAGATTGTTGGCTTCCACCCGTAGAGGTGTGGCTGGGGCCTGATAATTTGCAATTTTTTTAAACAAGTTCCCAGGAGATGCTATGCTCCGAGTCCAGAGAGCACACTTTGAGAACCAGTGCTGTACTATATTCCAAACCTCTATCGTTCTCCTCAATCTTTCAATCTACCTGCCACTTCATTACTAACTCTCAGCAGGGAAGCTCATCACTTCCCAAAGAAACTAGGACATTTCTCTCAACTTATTTCTGTTCTCTCACCTCCTCCTTCAACTACATCTTACTGTTATTTTCCCTCATTATCTCCTTCTTTCCACATTTGTGAAAGCTTGTTGCTCAAGGTCAATTTTCCCAAATGTGGGCTTCATTACTCTCACCTCCTTGTGACCTTATTTAACAACATGTACCAGTAAGCTGAATAAGCATGACTTGTGTGTGCAGTTAAACTGCAACTTTATTTTTTGTCTCCTGTCTCTACATTTATTCACTGTAAAAGTACTTCTCCCCTACCACTACAAAAATCCAAACAATCCATGACTTTTCTGGTCTTTTGTAGGTAGTAGAAAACTAATCACTTTAAATCACAAATACTGTATCTACTAAATACTAATCCAGTCCTAAAAAGTAATCAAAACTCTGAACTCTTACCCAAGCTGAAGCTACTTCTATTGCAGGCAGGCAGGCAGGTCTCCTGACATCAAGGAAAGGAATGTAGTAGCCTGTGTTTCTTACTCTTTCCTCTCCTACTAGGAAAGGGAAGGTGGAACATTCTTACTTGATTAATGTTACTGTAAGATGCTTTCTGTTTTCTAGTCCTGTTACATGTTTAAAACTCTCTTTATGGGGATGTTGTGTGCTCTTCAGAAGCTCCACAGCTGGGCACTTCCCACTGTAGCTGTCATAAGTGGCCAATGAATTGCTCCTTTTTTGGCTCCTGGTTTCCGGGAAGTCCACTCTCCAGAGACCCCTCCATCTCATTTGCATTCCAGGCAGTCCACTTGGGCAAGAGTCAATGTCTACATGCCAGTTCTCGGTTGTGAACTGTATTGGTTCAGAGGTCATCCTCACACATCCTTAGCTCGGGCAAATTCTGGGAAGGCACTTTCTTTCTAGATGTGCAAAGGGAGGTCTTAACTTCTTGGTGTGAGTTGGGTACCTGTTCTCTGTGCCCTGTGACTGCAGGGAACCCATATCATGGCCTCAGAGAAGCCCAAGAAACCTAACCTGACATCTCTAAGAGGGGTCTGGTACCTGACTTTAGAATTTCACATCTACTGTTTCTCTGTGTTCCAGGGGAAATTTCCAAATAAAATTTCTATTACAAAATTATTCACCACTGTTCTTGTGTACTTATCCTCATTAATCAGCTCTTTCCCTGGGGTGTGGTAATATGCTCAAATTAAAACAAGATAAAGCACCTCCTTAACCTCCCCTCTCAGAGTCATGTCTCTCTCTCTCTCTCTCTCTCTCTCTCTCCATTTTCAGCCAAATCTC
This sequence comes from Eschrichtius robustus, assembly GCF_028021215.1. Classification (NCBI taxonomy): domain Eukaryota; kingdom Metazoa; phylum Chordata; class Mammalia; order Artiodactyla; family Eschrichtiidae; genus Eschrichtius; species Eschrichtius robustus. Next base: position 53,671,858 of record NC_090829.1, on the reverse strand, counting down.
TATACTCTTTCTCCATTTCTTCATGTTTCAATCACTTCCCATCCCACTGCAATTTGAGTTTAGCCCTTTCCACTCCCTGAAAGTTGCCAGTGACTTCCTAATTGCTCTTTTCTGTGGATATTTTTCAGTTCTTATCACAGATGACTTCTCATTGGCATCCATAGTATAAACAATTCCCTCCCTTGGAATCTTTCTTTGACTGTTGACACCACTTTTCCCTAGTTCCCTTTATGGTTCCCTCTCTCTCATTCAGAGGCTTTGGTTTTTGTTTGTTTGTTTGTTTTTTCCAGACTAGTCCTCAAGTAGTAGAGAGTGCACCCCGGTTTTCACATTGACATCTTGCTGTCTATATCCTCTTTCTAGGCAATAGAATGAGTGGTGAATCACCAACGCACAGCTTTACCATTCAACACACCATTACCAGTAACTCACAAACTGATTTCCATTAGATCTCTACTCTCCATCTCAGATTTAACATGCCCGAAACACCAAACTCCAAACCTACTCTTCTTCCTTTATCTCCAGTCAGTTCTCCAGTAGCACTCAATCCCTCCATTACCTCTAGAATTCCGTCTTCAGTTTCACTTTTTAAGAAGCAGAAGTAGCAGCTAGCATCAGCAGCAGCAGCTACCACTTATTGCACAGTAACTATACACTAGGCAAGTATTCTGTAGATAAGGACACTTATGTTTGCAGGTTAAATAACTTGCTCAAGTCACAGAACTCTTAGCTTGCAAGGCCAGGATTTAAATCCAGATCTAGACAGGTCCTCCATGCTGTGTTCTCCTAGTAGCTCCGGAATCTACCCCTCCTATAAATGCCTGAGCTTTAACGCTTGCCTTATAACTTTGGATAAAATCCAACTTTCTTTCCAGTGTAAGCAAAGCCCTCATTATCTGGCTCCTACATCCATCCTCCTTAATCTCTTCCTACCTATCCGTAAAACATCTGGACTACAGCCACAGTGAACTTTTTGGATTTGCATTCAACTCGGTGAAATGCTGTTCCTTCTAGCTAGAATGACTAACAGTGAAATGGCCTTCAGGACTGAGGCCGGTTAGGTGACTTTCCTCTGTTTTCACAAAGCACCCTGGATATCTTTTCTCATAATAATTACCATAGACTATTACAAGTCTTTTCTAGCATTTACTTGAATCACCCATGACTAAACACATGTACTCTGTTGGTCTTTAGGACCGGGCTTACCTTCCCCTAGGGGCTTAATAGACTAGAGTACATTTTTAAATTGATATGTATTTAGAAAATACCAATCTAAATTACTCCTATTATTTTAGGTATCAAAACATACGAAAAGAGTTAAAAAGAGAAACTCTTGTCAGCAATGCAGTACATGATATGCATCTATTGAGTGCATTAAAATAATTGCATATAGTTCATTTAAAAATATTATAGTGATGTAATAAAAATAGGCCGTTTAAATGTTTTATTTTATGGTTAAATTTTTTAAGCACAAATATCGTCTCCATGCTTCACAAAGCAGAACTCTTGAGATTTCCAATAAATTATTGGGCAATTACTTAGAATGAGTCAAAACTCTTTTTTGGTAACAATTTTGATTTTACTTGTAGGCACCTCTCCGCAAAAGTGGTGAGAAGGCAAATCACGTTCCCAGATTTTCCTAACAAATGTTAGTTCTAGCACAGACTTATATCATGTTTAAAGAATATGGATTGCTATTGAATCAACAGCATAAAATACTGACATTTCAGAGACATCATAGAATCTAGCCCTGAAACGACTACAGCTTAATCCTAAAACAAGCTCGCTTCTATCTAGAATATTTGAGACAGACTGTTCAAGGGACAGGCTAACTCTTGCTTTAGTTTTCTATATGCTGTCCATGTGTTAATTTAGAATATAAATTATCAAAGTTTTAGATAATCCCTAAAATATTTACTAATGGTACTTAATTCTTGGCTTTTTATAAATGGATGATATAAAAATACTTGAAGAAACTTTGCCTTTCTTCTGCAAAAAATACATTGCAATTATATTTAAAACCCTTTGTAAGGATTCATATGATAAAGTCATATAAAATTCAATACTAGGAAATAATCTGTCTCTCCAGATGAACTGGTTTGCACTACTTTAGCAAATAATTAAAATCATGGCACATGGCATATTGTCCTTGTTGCTTTGACTACAGGAAAACTGAAACTCCTTATAATTTAAGTTTTGTTCCCTTTGGTCACATTTTGATGCTGAAATCATCCTCAAGTCATTTTCATTTAGACAATAGGTAAGAAATAAAAGTAAATAAAATGAAAAATACATACATACCTATAAACACATTGACAGTGACAAGCAAATTTTCTCTTTTAAATCTCCTTGCATATTCTTGTCTTATCCAATTTGGTCGTGTTAAAGAAGATTTCTCAATAATTGTAGAGTGTGAGAGAAAGTGTTTAAATTCATCAAAGTTCGCTCTGTGATAACTTTCCAGAAAGCCTAGGATTCAATAAAGCATTCATTGTGTATCTTCTGGCTATAAAATATATTTTTCTGGTTAACACACTTTATTAAAAGCCTCAGGCAATCTTGTGTCAAAGAAGTAAAAATTGTCATTAACCCATTTTTCAGAACTAGTGAAATTGTACAGGGCTGTAATTGTTTGAGAGACCTATATGGGTATAGAAAATAAATAAATAAATAAATAAATAAATATATATATATACACACACATACATATATGTATATACGTGTGTAGATAGAGATATATCTAATAATCCATTGTTAAAAGACATTAGATTTAATTATATTTGAAAAGCAAAAGTCCAGTAACCATATAACTTGTGTGGCAGGTAAAATGGCAATTCAAAATCCAGTCATTATTTTAAAACTTCATTTTGCACAGGAGGAAGAGATACTCTTAATAGTAACTAAACTAGATTAGATATTGTAGACTTGAGAAATGCATGCTGTAAGTTACATGACTTATTTTACAACTGGAATACCAAGATGTTTTCAAGGGTTGTGTAATTTCTTACTGTAATTTTATATTTATTACTATAAATTATGGAAAAACAAACACAAATGTGAACCACTCAACTTTTAAGGGATGAAGGTAATGTTGAAAACTCCAGCAAGTTTGATATCATGATATTTGAGTTATATATATACATTACGGGACACATGCCACCTACCATCAGAGCTTACAAAGCCTAAGCCTAGGCTTCCTAAGGCTAGAAACTTGAATCAATCAACTTTGTTAGTTTGAGAAGACTTCATGCTGGGCCTTAGACTTTATGTTTTCGTCTAAGGAAGAAAAATGAGTGTTTAAAGAAATGGCAGCAAGGATGAAATAAGATGTTGCATATTTACTTTTTTTTTTTCTTAGCTCTGTGAAAGTAAGGACTCATGGGACAGACAAGTTCAAAGACAGGTTAAGGCAGAGGGAAATGGGATGAAATGCTTTCTGGAAGGATTATGAATAATAGTAGACCTTGAAAGCGAGAAATAAGGATCACACAGAGCATGCTGAAGGGGGCAGAAAGTAAACAAATATTTCTGAGAAAATGAATTGTGTAGTAATATAAAAACTTAACCAGAGGTTATAGGGATCTTTGGGGTGGCTGAAGAGTGAAAAAAGGCCCCTGTGAAGATGTCAAAGGACAGATTTTGACAAGGACTCTTTTTTAAAGGAAATATTAGTTGTGTTCAAATCAATACAATAAAGACCTATCTGTATTTAAAGTATTTCTAAGAGAAAACATATTATTATACATCCCTACAGAGCGACCTTATTACAGTTCAGGCAAGAGTCCTAGAGTTTGCCCAGCACGGTCACCGGAAGTGAGGCTCACAGGTTCTGACTGCTGTGCGCCAGCATGGTCTGTTTGCTGCGATCCCTGTCCGGCAGTCAGGGGTTCTGCCACATTGCTTAAAGGCCTTTGAGTACTTCTTTGGCCTACTGTGCTTACAATCACTCCATTTCAGCTAGTCTATCAGCTGCTTCACCACCCTGCTGTTATTCATCTTCTATACATGTCCAGCCCAGTAAATCTGAATTTCAGTGAGCTTGACTTCCATGCTGATGCCCCAGGATCCTGCTGTGGTTGACCTTGTCTTGCTATTAGATGTTAAGTACGACTTGTAGGCAAAGTTGATAAAACTGTTCTAGAAACTGTATGATTTTTTCTTCTGATATTCATTTCCAATTCATCTACTGAAGAAATTTTGGCATTGCCATTATTTAGTCCTAGACTCTTCTCTTTGAATGAACGTAAAGGCTTCGTTCATGTCATAGTTCTGTATACTGTACTTACCTTGTAAAATGTATTCTAGTTCATGAAACCACTCTCAATTTGGGGTTTACCAAGGTCAATACTTGACATTGACACTATTTTAAGGGAATATTTCATCTATTTTCGTATAGTGTTCTGTTCAACTTTTGTCTTTTTAAATCTGTCAGATTATCATGGTTGATTCTGCTGAGCAAGAATCACAACACAAAGTCTGCTTATTACTGAGTCTGGTAATACATGGCAGATAGAGTCAGTGTATGGAATGCATCAGCAATCAGCTGGGACATCTGAACATTCTTAACTTGATATCTATAAGTTTCCATATTCTTTTATGTAATGTAACAAATGGGTGGTACAAATAATTCACATACTTTCTTAGCTTATTATTTAATTATCTTTATATTATTTGTTTGGTAACACAGTAATATTTGTTTCTGATGACAGCTTTTTCAAGATTGACCTTTTACTTCCTACTAGTATTTCATATCAAAACAAACAAAAATATATCTCTCTTGGCATCTTCAGATTAACTCACGTCATACACTTTTGGGATTTAGGAAAGCATGCTATCCCCTAGAAAGGGAATGCATGAAAGTGTGCTTTGAAAGGCAGAGCTGTAGACTTCTGACTGGATCAGGACGATATTAAGCATAAGAAGGAGAGATTTTAGGTCATTGGCTCCATTGTTAACAGAAAGGGACAAGAAACCAAAGTGCGATGGAAATAGCATTTATCTCAAATATTAGTTCATGCTATTCAAAGTTAAAAATCTTAATTCTCAAAAAGAATACAAGGTAAATACTACTAAATTGTACAAAACTGAAGCACCCTTAAGATATGAATAAGCCTGGCTAAAGACAGATAGCTGTATTGATAGTTCCCTCCCCCCAAAATCTACACACATTCACGCATATATATTCATGCATAATATAAAAATATGTATACTTATATATATTTTATTTTTTACTGTATTAGTATCAGTAGCATTTGCATTACTATAGCAAAATGTGTCATGTTTTCTTTTCAGCTATTTAGCTTAGCAGTTCCTTTAGAGCAGCATGTGAACTTTTACTTCAGGAGAAGATAGGCATTTGTGTTCAAAGATGTTTTAAAAATTTGCCTACTTAATGAAAGATCCTGAAGGAAAAAAGAAAGCAACCTAAGAAAAATTTCTCCCAACTGTGGAATACTTCTATATACGTTTTCACATAGGGGTAGGGAGAGGCAATAGTAAAAGTATAGCATCATTTGATCACAGACTTATTTATTCAAATAATACCTGTAAATAACTCAAGAAGCACAATTTGGAAAACAATGGCTGAAAATATAAACCAAGACACTGGCATGCCACTCTTCAGAGCTGTCCTGCAGAGCTCCTTATGATTGTGTATGTTCTTACTCAGAACGGCCATGCGGATCTCATATCTAAACAGCTACCACAAAATCCAAGATCTTCTCTAAACTTAATACATGTGATTGACAACCCCATCCTCATGTACTACTTTAAAATGTTACATGTAACTCAAAGAACATTCTTATTTTTAAAAAATATTGGCATAATATTTCAAAAAATGTTATTTGGGTTCAAGGACATAAATGTATAAGACTATCATGGAAAATGAAACTGCCATATTTTAACCATGCCCTTTTTTATCCATTTAGGAAGAACCATTATTAAAAATTAAAAGAAAAAAAAGTCAGAATTACAGCTGATTCCTCCAGCTTTCATGAGCAGGGCAAGTTTAGAAAGCAAGAGGACTGCATTTCAAGCTTCCACCTCGTATCAGGTGAATTCGACATTCAGCATGCTGCTGCGAAGAAGTGCTTTAACATCTGCCAGCAAAAGTGAAAGTTTAAGTCTTTGTTTCCAGGCATAGTGGAAAGAACACTGAATGGGGAATCAGAAGCCGTCTTGGCTCTGCCGCTGACTAGCTACATGACCCCAGGCAAGTCCTGCACCCTCCTGAATGTGCTCAAATGTAACATGTCCAGGTAGCAGTAGACAACCTTGAGGTACTCTCTAATGACAACATTCTGTCATTTCAGTATGGTAACGGGATGAACTACAGGACTTTGTTTTGTCACTCACTATTCAGAAGTACATAAAAGAAGTACATATGTATATGTATAACTGAATCACTTTGCTGTACACCTGAAACTAACACAACATTGTAAATCGACTATACTCCAATATAAAATAAAAATTTTAAAAAACAAAAAAATAAAATAAAATTTAGTGTGGAAGATGTATGAAAATACACAGATTTACTTATTTTTCTCAAGGGGTAATGAACCCCAACCAAATGCTGTAATCATTACAAATAAAGATTCTGCTTTGCTATGTGCTTAAAAAATAAAAAAGCAAATACATTTTGGCCAACTACAAAAGTATACAGTAGGTCTATCTGATGTTGCTTGTCATTTGTTTCCTCATATAGCTATCCAAAGATGTTCAAAATGTATGCTGCATTCCTGTTTCAATAAGATATTTGACAGTAACTGTTAAAATTGTGTTTGAAGTTTGAAAGATTTTCTATAACATGACATGGAGAATTGGAAAAAAAAAAAAAAACAAACACTGCCAATCTTATGCTAAATTTTGGGCTGCTATTAGCAAATATTTGTGCAAATTAGAAAAAAGCCACCTCTTCTGGGAGGATGAATTGTAAAAGGTGTCCTTTCTGAGAAGACTAAATAGAAAAAAAGCCTCATTCGGTGGGACTATTAACAAAAAAACACCGTCTTCTCCAGCTGACACGGCTGGGCAAGAAAGGCTCAGGCTGGGTTTCAGCATCCAGTCTCCCCTCCCCCAGTGCCTTACATCACCATCTGGGGCAGCCTTCTTGGGACATCCTGTTGAGATCTACATGCTGGAATTCCTTCAATATCTCCTTTTGGTATCATCTATCTCTCTTATATCTTGATATTCTCTCTCTCCACAAATACATGTGTTTAAGTCCCTCTAATAAAATTCTTCTCTGGATTTCTAGCTATTGACCTCGTAGTCTACTTCTCTGCACACTCTGGCTTCTACAAAGTTTCACTCACTTCCCCACTAGCCACCTAACACATGCTCCTGAAAAGAGCACTGAGCTTTCAAGCCTGCCCACATCCTCTTGTTCCCTGGTTAACCAATTGGCAAACCCACTAGATACTTTCAAGCCTTATCTTACTTGATCCCAGAGTTGAACATTTTTGACTATTTCTGTATCATAAAATCTCTCTTCTATTAGCTTTGGTGATAACTCCCTGTTTGAATGAATAATTCTCCTAATATCCCTAATTTTTATTGCTTTTTAAATACCAATGTTTCCCCATACCTTATCCTTTGTCCTCTTTTCTACTCAGTCCACACAGTTCTTGTTAAATTACCTTCTCCATACCTCAAAGTTCAACTTCTACTATATACTGATGACCTTCAAAGCTATAACTCAGACCCCTTTCCTGAACTCCAGATTCCTACAACCAAATAATCGGCAGCCCCTCCTGAAATCTCCCAAAACATGTTATGTGCAACACGTGTGAAATGGAATTGGCCATTTTTATTATCTTCTGTGTTTTCCTTTATCTTTCCACATTATCTAAGGCACAAATACATTACAAAAGTAACTTATAAACCTACAAAAATGTTACCTTTAGGATTTTTAAAGTTCTTTAATGAACCCCTTTTCTAACTGCTCCCTTTACCCCCCACTCAACTCCGTGGCTTCCATCCTTGTCTTATTTAAAACCATCCTCTTCTCTCACCTCAGCTGCTTTAACCATAGAATTGGAATAACTCTCACATAGTCGTGGCATGAGTCAGATGAGATAATACATTTAAAAGGCCTGGAACACAGCAGGAGTGCAATAAAGGATAGATTATTATTATTGTTGGAATTATTATTTTTATTACAGTAGAATTATGGGGTTCCATAAATTGCAGCTCGACCATAACTACCACTAACTTTATTTGCAATAGTAATAATAGTTTAGGGTTGAACTGGGTCTGATTTACTAAATTAGCATTTTTTCAACTGCTACACAGCAGTGAAAGACTATAGACTAAAGATCCCAGCTTAATTTAGAATTGCAGAGAGATATGGTATACTGAGCATCAGCTTTCAAAATTTTAATTAGAAAGCACCATTAGGCTATTCTGTATCAGAAGGATAACTTTGTAGTTACTAAGTCACATCCAAGAATGTATTTGTTAGTTAATGGAACTAACAGAGGTCTTTGTATCAACAGAATTTCCTACTTTATTGCATAGTAAATTCTTTACCCTTTCAGAACTTTAATCTTTGGGACTAGATTTCCCATTTGAAAAAGAAATGATTTTTTAGGAAATATTTGAGTCTTTCTAGCATCTGTTTTAGAATTGAAAACTACTTTCAAGTATGTTCAAATAAAAGGGAGAAATAAAATGTCCATGTTGAAAGTTTTTACTAAAATGTGACAGTTCATGTTTACACTTTCACCAAGAATAGATTTTGGGTGAGTAAGCTCAGACTGAAAAGGATGTTTGACTTAACACATGGTATTATAAAAGAGAGGATGAAACACTTTCTTCATTTCTCCAATTTAAGATAGCACTTGACTAAGTAGCTTCAAATTTGACTCCTCCTTTCAGTGACTTCCAAAATGCCTTCAAAAACACAGAAAATAAAACTGTATATATGTATGTATATTCTGTATTCTGAACTTAATCTTGTTGCAAACCCAGTGTCTTGTGTTTGATTTTCAAAGTCCAACTTCATTTTTAAAAATCATCTTCCCAGTAGAAACTGTTCATGAACTGAGTACAAAGACTCAAGTCTTAAAAAACAGCTTACTACTTTTCTGTCTCCCTGTCACTTTTTTACTCAGACCAGCAGAAAGTTAAGAAGCAGGAGACAGAGAGATGCTTTAAGGAAGAAGAACTTCATGAGTGACAGAGCAGCTGTAAGTCACTTTGGGGCTCAAGATAGTTAAGTAGATAGTAGGGACTGCCCTCGTTAAGGTTTAAGGTCAAGTGACAGATGACGCTTCTCTGACATGGGGGAGTTTATGTGAAGTTATTTTCTCAGTTTTCTTCTCAAAAGAGAGGAGGAATTTTCAGAAGCCTGAATCCAGACCCTCCATGCAGCATGGAGTCTATCCTTCCTCATCTGCAGAGAAGGCACCATCCCCATCTCTGCTGTACTGAGTTCTTTGTCTTGCCATACGGTTTTTCTTCAGGTTTACAAAAAATTACATCCACCTTGTATTCAACACCTATATTTAATGCCCCTCTCTGTCTTCATCTTAAGCAGTATACAAAAGGGAACTACACGTGCATATATTTCAACTACTACAAATGACTTGTCTACTTTATAACGTTTTCAAAAATAGTCCATATGTATAAACAATATTTCATAGAACTCCTAAAATGTCCCTGGGATGGAAGAGAAATCGAATTATAACAATTGTGATTAGTAAAGTTGGGAGTAGATTAAAGGTGTCCCCAAACCCAAGAACTGCTACACATCTTTGGTATACGTTCAAGGTACTAATTTTTTGAGCTTCCCTTCAATTATTTCCACCATAGTAAAGAAAGAAGCAGGAGATGAGCCTGAAAAAAAAGTATGAAGAGATAGACAGGTAAATAGATAGATAGACAGATATAATTTATATTCTAGTTCATATAGCTAAGGGATGTAAAGTATACATAGGAAATGGCAAAGAATCACAAAAATCAAAAGTAGGTTATCAAATTGGCTTACAATACCAAATCCAAATGTGACCCATGACACCACATCTAAAGAATGTGCTATAGGACAATTAAAAATAAAAAGACAGATAAGGAAATAACATCTAAATTTGATGCGAAGACAGGAATCACAATAGTATAAATCTAAGTGGTATTTCAGACACTGATGGTGCAACACTGATAATCTGTACAATATATTGACCAGATATAAACATTCACAAAACGAATAATATTGTATTTAAACATATAAAGAAAAAAAAAAAAAACTTTTATAATTTCAAGAGAAAATGGGCAGAAACTTTAGAATAAAGAAAAAAATAACTTTCCTCTCTGTTTTTACTTAAATATGTAACAGAGAAGGATACCAAGGATCTAAAAAATAAAATTAATACATATAAGTAATATATTTCTCTTTATATAGTTTATACTTAAAGTCTGTATGCTATATCTTTGTTTTAAAACTCCATGAAAATATTTTAAAATTATCGTATATAAATACCAAAAGACCCGAATAAATTCCAATAGTAGATAGCCCTTAGGCCATATTCTCTGATCCCAATACAGTCAGCCCTCTATATTCTCAGGTTTTGCAGCCATGGATTTAGCCAACCACGAATTTAACCAACTGCAGATGGAAAATATTCAGAAAAAAAATTCCAGAAAGTTCCAACAAGCAAAAGTTAAATTTGGCGAGCATCAGCAACTACTTACACAGCATTTTACATTATATTTACAACTATTTACACACCATTTGCATTGTATTAGGTATTATAACTAATCTAGAGATAATTTAAAGTATGTGGGAGGATGTGTATAGGTTATGTGCAAATACCACAGCATTTTATATAAGGAACTTGAGCATCTGCAGATTTTGGTATCTGCAGGGGGAGGAGGGGTCCTGGAACCAATCCCCTATGGATACAGAAGGATAACTGTACTATAAAAAATAAGGTTAGAAATAAAATTGCAAATCTTCCAAAATTCCCTGAAATTTAAACAAAAAGGACTCCACAAAGTAACTTTTGGGGCCAAAGAGGGGGGAAAATTCCATTCAGATATTAGTAGAAAAATGACAGTGAGACTACTACATATCAAAAATTGGAGGGCATGGTCAAAGGTTTAATCAGAAGTTAAAATTTTATGTGCAAATGCTTTTATTATTAATCAATAAAAACTAAAAATAAATGAATAAATCAATTAAATTTTGCAGTGAATAATTTAATGAATTATAAAGCAGAAAAAAATCAGTGAAAGTTATTTGACAAAGGCGATCAAATAGACAAATTTATGGCTTATGTAATACTGAGAAAAAGAGGAAAAAACCCAAGAAGCATCATTTAAGAATGAAAGAATATCCAAAATCTGAGAAAAAGTTTGAGAATGTGATATACAAATCTGTAAAATCTGGTATACAAATCTCAGCATAAGGATGATTTTCTAGATATATGTGGTTAACCAAATTGACCCTCCCCATCCCCTAAAAAAAAAAGAAAACCTTAAAATATCAGTAATTATGGAAGAAACTGGAAAAGCTGGCAAAAATGTTTAGGACCAAAGTGGTTCAAAAGCAACTAGCATGAACCTGTTATCATAACATTAAAAAAAGAGAAAAATTTCCAGACTAGGGGCTTCCCTGGTGGCGCAGTGGTTGAGAATCTGCCTGCCAATGCAGGAGACACGGGTTCGAGCCCTGGTCTGGGAGGATCCCACATGCCGCGGAGCGACTGGGCCCGTGAGCCACAACTACTGAGCCTGCGTGTCTGGAGCCTGTGCTCCACAACAAGAGAGGCCGCAACAGTGAGAGGCCCGCGCACCGCGATGAGGAGTGGCCCCCACTTGCCGCAACTGGAGAGAGCCCTCGCACAGAAAGGAAGACCCAACACAGCCAAAAATATAAATAAATTAATTAATTAATTAATTAATTAAAAAAAAAATTTCCAGACTAATATAACTTTTTATATTAACATAAATAGCCTAAATAAAATAGTAGCAAACTGAATTTATTGCAAAATTGACCAAGCAGAGCTTATTTCAAGAATGCAAGATGTTCATTCATTGAATATTAAAATTCAATATTCATGTAATTCCTTGTAACATTAAAGAAAAAAAAAATGAATCATCTTGATAAATGACAAAATTTTACGAGTTAGGTTATAAAAAGTAAATATCTTTCTCATGCCTCAGTGTAAGAATCATCAATCCAGGGCTCATATGCTGGCGCCAAGCATGGAGGATTCAGGCGCCTTCTTCTTATCATTCTGCCATCCTTAGGTATTTCCTCCTTCCAACTGGACAAAGAGGGCTCACTACTACATCTTTATTCAGGACAACAGGAGGGGGATGGAAAGAAACTTCTAATCATGCCCTAGTAGACAGAAATTATGCACATGCCCCATTTAAATGATTGTTTTGTTGTCTAAATAATACAGCCTTTATTCTGGGCTAAAAATCAGGGGTTACGGGCCTCCCTGGTGGCACAGTGGTTAAGAATCCGCCTGCCAATGCAGGGGACATGGGTTCAAGCCCTGGTCCGGGAAGATCCCACATGCTGCAGAGCAACTAAGCCCGTGTGCCACAGCTACTGAGCCCACGTGTCACAACTACTGAAGCTTGCGCGCCTAGAGCCCGTGCTCCGCAACAAGAGAAGCCACCGCAATGAGAAACCCGTGCATCGCAACAAAGAGTAGCCCCCCTCGCCGCAACTAGAGAAAGCCCATGCGCAGCAACGAAGACCCAACGCAGCCAAAAAATAATTAATTAATTAAAATAAATAAATTTTTTAAAAAAAATCAGGGGTTATCCAAGAAGAATGGATATTGGGGAAAACCAGTAGTATCTGCTTCAGATCAATGTTTCTTTTTATATATCAGTATTTTATTCTAACCCATAAAAGAAAACAGACAAAGCAAAATAATATTTCAGAAGTTCCCAATAGACTATAGCTATCTAAAATATAATGAGCTTTGGTATTTATATATGCATTATGATCTGCAAGGTTTGATCATCTGTTTGGAGGAGAAAATGTTCATAATATTGCCCTTTTTGACTTCATGTAGGCAGTGATTAATTAAGGTTGGTTTAACCCAAACAACTTATCTACACAGATAAATATCATATTTTCCTCAGAAAGACATACACATTTAATGCTAAGATATTTAAAATTTGTCTTATATAGTACCCTTCAAATAGTTATTTTTTTCCGAATTTTATAGCATGAATCATAGTCCTGTAGCTATATCTCTTATATTCTTTGTTTTGATAGCTTTTCACATAGATGCCTGAAATCACCATCTCATGATGTTCACCATATTATCAACTCATTAAAAAATATCCAGCTTGGTAGGAATCAGTGAGTTCTCTAAAGAAAAGAACATCCTTCATATGCTTAAATTAGTGGGGAAAATAAATTTTCCCATCCCCATAGAAATCTGTGAGCTATTTAATATGCAGGATTTTGCTAATCTTTCTTAGGATTCATGGATGAGAAGATTCCATTTAATGTTATTTATCAATAAGTTTCGATCATGAATAGTATCGTCATGCTTTGTTCTAAATAAAACAAATACAACTGAATACAACTCTTTAAGTGTATTTAGTGTGTTGGAAATGTTAAGAAATATTCAAATATACAATCAGGACCACCATGGAGGAATTAATGTTTCATAAAATACAATTCAATTGAGAATACATAAAATACATTTTTAGGATAGCAATACCTACAAATAATATTCAATTACATCTAAATTGAATCAAATTTAGTTTCTTTTAAATTACAACATTAAGCTTACAACTAACTTATTAAAGAAGAAGAAGGAGGAGAATGGGGGATGTGAGTGGAAGAGGAGGAGGCAGAGGAAGAAGAAGAAGATGATGATGGCAGTGAAAGATCTTGTGGCCAATTTAAAATACTGTCATTTTCTTTTCTCAGTTCACAAGCTGGCTTTCGCTTGCTTCCTTTGATTGTAGAATATTGTAAGAGAGAAAAAACTGGATTCTTATCTTGATTTACCACTAATTTGCCGTATAACCTTAAATAAGTCTCTTTACATCTCTACTTAATTTCCTTGTCTAAAATGAAAAACTTGGATAGACCACATGGTGCAATGAAGTATTTAAACTCTGCCTCACCAAGTGACGGTGTTCCAATAAATCTTTATTTACTAAAACAGGCAGCGGGCTGGATTTGGCCTACTATATAAATACAACAGATAGTTTATGGGCCCCTGTTCTAGATCTTCAGTTGAGTGACTGGTTGACAGATGGTCATTTTATTATTATGCTTCATAATTTTCAAGCCTGCTTACATATGAAATATTAGATAATAAATTTTAAAATATATATCTTGAGACAATTGATAAAATCTGAATAAAATCTGTAGATTAGTTAACAGTATTATAACAATATTAAAAAAAAACCTCTGAACACAACACTGTAAAGCAATTATACTCCAATAAAGATGTTAAAAAACAAAGCAAAACAAAACAAAACTCTGCCTCATCAAATTTGGATGTTTTTATTTTAATGTCATTATGTCATTAAAGATCTCTATAACACCTAGAAAAGGTTTTTCTATGTAGTTTTATGTTAAAAAAGAATTTACTTCACTAGTTAAAAACATAACATTAATTCTATATTTTGCTAATAATTAGCATTAGATTATAATTTACTCTTTCATATGATAAGCTGTATTTATTCGTGAGTGTTCAGAATGGTCTATAATTCTATTAATAATACTGATCTATATAATGGAAGTGTATTCAAAATGAAGTATTTGACTAACCAATAAATTAAATATCAAACACTTTCAAGGTTCTTTCATCATTAGATCATGTCTTAACAGTTATAGAAATGACAATTTTAGGATAATTCCTAATACATTCATATGTTAGTAATACTGTTCCTCTTCAACTATTCTTACCTAAAGTTTAAGTCAAGCAATTATTCTCTAGTTTCCTGTTTATATTCCATATTCCAACCTATCAGTCAAACTATGATTATGCCTAGACATGATGTCATACCTATCTATAGCGTTATTTGATTGGCAAGGAAGCTGGTTATACATGAAACTGACATCATATCTCCACATAATAAAGCATTCTTTTGACAGTGTATTTGTCATGGACTCCTTATGTAAAAACCAGTTAGAAGCTGTTGTTGTTATAAAATTTTCCCAGTGCTATAATATTCTGAATTTTCTAAGGGAAGAAAAGATACAGCTCCTCTTTTTCAACACATTATATGTATCTTGACGCACACTGGGGAAGGTTTGTTGAATGCCACACACAATTCTTTATTATTTTTTCTTCCTGATAGGTCACAGTGTTAATGCTCTCTGACAGGGGTCTGCAAACTATGGCTCACAGGCTAATTGTAGTCCCTTGTCTGTTTTTATATGGCCTATGAGTTAAGAATGGTTTTTGTATTTTAAGTGGTTAAATAATTCAAAAGAAGAATTTCATTTCATGACTTGTGACAATTATATGCAAATCAAATTTCAGTGTCCATGAATAAAGTTTTATTGGAACATAGCCACACATTACTGTTAATGTTTTATCTATGGCTGTCTGTTTGCTACAACGGCAGAATGAAATAGTTGCAGCCAATGTCATATGGTCCATAAAACCTAAAACATTTACTATCTGCCCCTGTACTAAAAAAGTTTGCCAATCTTTCCCTATGGTCTGTTGATACCTAAAGGGGTTTTCATGGATCCTGCAAATACGCAGTATTATTTCCAGATTCAATGGGTAGTTATCATATTTGTGAGCCAGCCCACTATTCCTATATTTGTGTGTATATGTGTATGTGGCGGTATAAGGTAATCTAAATAAAATGATTGAAGTATATTTAAAAAGAAAGTCCAGGAAAAGCAGCTTTGGTTTTAGTTTGTCCACTGTGTCTGAACCTAGTTTATTGTGGTTTAATATGAATAATAAATTATAAATAAGTTCTAAATCATTAGCTTTTATTCCTTTTATTGCTTCAGAAGTAGATTGTGTTTTTACTCAAAGAATATACATGAAGAAAGCAGGACACAAGAGAAGTAACAAATCAAGAAGTGACATTTGGAATAGGTGGCAGATGTAGTAAAATGCTGATTTCACTTTAACCTAACAGTTTATCCAGGAAGTTAAAAATGAAATTCATCTTGCAAAGCAAATTTCCTGTAAATTTTAAATGCAGGTTTCTCAATGAAAATGGTTATACTTCTATGCACTTCAATGATAATGCTAATAACAATAATAACATTTTACATTTATCTCAAGATTTACAGTTTAGAAAGAGCTTCTTAGTGGTGACTACTGATGTAGATGATTAGCAAAGAATGCTTCATTTAGCACAGAGTTTTGTTATAGAATGCACTGATGTCGATGAACCAGGTACTATCTGTGAGTCATATTTGATTATTATTTTTCAGGAACAGTTTGTTGAAGGTTAGTGAGTATAGCAAAATTCATCAATAAGCATCTACATTTCTTCCATTCTTTTCTTCCATAAATTACAGTAGTATAATGATGATAATATTTTAGATTTTATAAATTGTTTCCATATGTACCATCTGTAGTTATGTCTCTCAAATACATCATTTATTGGCCTTTTTCTTTTACCATTTGGCTATGGAGTATCTTTGGTGTCTGTATCTGGGGTGACCATATAATTTTTCTCCAAACTGAGATACTTATGATGGTAAAATGAGGGACCATTAATAATTAAACCAGGAAAACAGATGTCAACTGAAACAGGCCTGGGCAATCCAGGACTGCCCACCATTAACTAGGTTATCACCCTAGTTTTGCACCCATTTGGAGTGCAGTTCTAAGAGTTAACAGAACTTACTTCAAAAAGTGACAGTCTTTTTTTTTTTCAATGAAGCTCTTTCTGCAAGACAATTAATATGTTTTTTTTGGGTCTAAACAAAGTTTGTCTCGTGGTAAAACAATTTAGGTAATGATAATAAGATTTGGGTAAGTATTAGGCAAGAGAACCTAGTACAATAACCTGATTTATAAATGTGAATTTTTTGTTTCACAGTCAATTATATGGTTAAATACAATTGGTTGCCTTTATTAATTTTTTAAATTAATAATTTTAAGCTACTATGAATTTTCATAAATAGCAGAGTAGGTAATTAATCACTAAAGTTATAGAGGTTAAAAAGAAACTAGGTACCTTTAAAAACTAGTGTTAAGAAAAAACATAAAATGAAGGAAAGCACTAAATACTTATGGTTTATTCTGATATAAAAAACATATGTGCTCTCTGTTACCAAGTCCATGTAATCATAAAAATAGACTTTGATTTATGAAAGAGAGATCATGGAACATCTATTCTAGTCTTTTGTTTGATAGACGAAATAACCACAGTACAGATTACTGTATCTGTCAGACATCTTTCAGTTGCAAGTAATATAAGTCCAAATTAAACAAGCTTAAGCAAAAATAAGGTCATTTATTAATTTAAAAATCCAGGGTAGTATTAGTTTAAAACGGGACAGGCTCCCAGAATCAAAGAGTCACAAGGATTCTTCCTTGCAGTATATCTCCTCTTATGGGCAATATGGCTGCCAGAAGCTCCAGGCTTTCATTTCCCATCTCCGTGGCTCAGTAAAAAGAGTCGGACCAAAGTCTGGGACTTGAGACTCACTGATCTGATTGGGGCATGTGCCCACCCTTAAACCTGTCTCTTTAGGGTGGAATGGATTGATTGGCCAGTCCCAGGTCACATGCCCATCTATGGGTCTGTAGGAAGGAAGTTTTCACGCCTAAAGTGTATGGACTGACGAGGGGAGAAAGAGGTGTTTTTCCCAGAGAATACTCATTCCTCATCCTCCACCCCCTGCCACAATACTGTTTTTACAAAAAAGAAGAGGAAATCACACCAGGTACATCATCAAGTGTGGTATTATGTGTCCACCACAGTATGGCCTTCGTCACAGACACATGTACTTTCTACCGCACTGTGCGTGAATTATCCTGTGGAAGAATTACATAAAATGATGTAACATTAAACCATGGTGAAATTACGTGAATATATAAAGACATACATTAAAATTCACAAAAATTCTATAAGATATAGAATACGAAGATCAGAATGATACCTGCTTTTAAAGAGGTTATATGTAATAGGAAGAAACAAGATCAACTATCCTGTGGCTTCAGTATTATTAATATGCTAATCAATACTGTTAAAAATGCCAAGCAAAAGTCTTTGACATTGTCTGATATTATCAGATAATATATAAATGTATTCGACTAATTTTAATAAACTAAAAAGCTACCACAAATTTACCAAAGAAAATTTTCTTAATATTTATTTTTTCAAGTAGGATGGAGACATAGTTCCTTTTAAAATCTAGTTATATAAACATCTTTTGTTTTTATTACTTAGGACCTCATGAATAAGTGTGAATATGAATATATTTATTTAAACTCTCTTTTTCATATAAACATATATATTTAATATGATTAAATTTACAGCACACACTTAAACATTCCAATTCCAGATTCTTTTGTAGTTATGAAAAGATATTTTATATTTTCCAGTAACTATATTTTTTATGTCAGCAAATGCTTAACTAATATTTATAAATGAGACTAAAACTTGTCTAAATGAAAGTCTTAATATTCACGGAGACAAACTTTGAAAGTTTTTACCAATTTGTTCCATTTTGTTAGTATAATTTAAAAGTTTAACATACGTTACTCCATGAAATATTCTTTGGAGCATTTTAAGAAATGAAGAAAAACACTAATTCATTAAATACCCTTCATTTTCTTAGTTACAAAATACAGTTCTAACGTTTGTTTAAGCCACTGTAACCACACAAAACCTGTTTGTACCTTTCAATTGCTAACACTTAATAAGTACTCTGTTGAAGCATTTTCCAGGTCTATAAATGGAAATCTTTCCAGAAGCAGATGGTTAAACATCCATCAAAATCAGAAGACAAAATTTATCAGAAGCTGCAAAGGTAATTGATCCAGCAATGCAAGACATAATGATTTCCTCCTGACACATTAAAGTCTAGCAACACTCTGGTAAATCTACGGTAATAAATTCATATAAATTCTAGTTTTATTTAATTTTCATTTATTATTGCAATGTCACACTTCACTTTCTGACACAATTTTATACAGATACTCTGTAGTATTTTTTAAGCTGAATGTTTATTGGATGCCTTCATTTTTTAGGACTTGGTTTTACCAATGGAAGACTATTTAACTATTCATCATATTTAGTCTCAAAGTAGTAAAGTCAGGGTTTCAAAAGCACAATTCAGATGCCTCTTTTACCTCAGAGTCTATAAATTGACATTTATAGTACTGGCTATTAGAGGAGTTTTTCTGAAAATATAAATAAGCGGAAGTAGAACTTGTAAAATGCCCCAAGTCACATAGGAAGATAAATCTTTCTAATTATGTTTTATTTACAGTTTTGCTCTTTTCCACCATGTAGATTAAGAAGTATTATATTTCTTAAATGTATAATTTCTGCTAGGAATGAAAAATGACCAAAGGCTGCATCATACATAAAGCTCCCCTTTTGGCAGCCAAT
Source organism: Eschrichtius robustus (assembly GCF_028021215.1). Lineage (NCBI taxonomy): Eukaryota > Metazoa > Chordata > Mammalia > Artiodactyla > Eschrichtiidae > Eschrichtius > Eschrichtius robustus. Next base: position 53,652,328 of record NC_090829.1, on the reverse strand, counting down.
TATTGAAATAATTAAGAATATATTCAGAAAGCATATTTATACCTTAAGGATTTGCAACCATAATAAAAGGCATCTAAAAACATGCTCTCCTTACATAAAGGGAACTGTAAGTCTAGAGAGAATGTGCGAGGAGTTTTTCTCCAAATGTTAATTTATACTGATTATCTAATTGTTTAACTGTTTCTCTTTATGAGTAAGTACCATTTTTTACATGGGTTGACAGTAGTTTAAAAAACAGAGTGAAGAAAGATGTCTTCCCATTGGGCAAAACTTTTCTAGGCTACAAAATCACGATTCCTAAAAATTTAACAAACTGTGCCCTCCATTTTAAAAAATGTCTTTTAGAATGCATCACTTATCAATTTCCACAAATTCCTTTATTTTAGCTAGGGTTTTTTCTGGATTGCCAGTAAATTTGAGTTTATTGTAATCAACTAAAACTTCCAGACATAGAATTACTTTAAAATAAAATTTTAGTAAGAATTAAGATAAAAAGCATTACTTTTTAAGATTCATAAGCACAAGTACTGGAGTTTTAGAACAGTTTAAGACAAATACATAAATATTCAAAAATCTGTCCACACATTTTTGCCTTCCCTCCTGTTGCTATGGCATAGACTTCCCTCTTCCTATCTATAAAAAATGTTCTTTTCCTATGTCCTAGGCCCAACTCCTGCCCACTTTTTCAGGTACCATCTTTCTCCTGAAACTTTTATCTCTGTCCATTTACTCACCCATATACTAATGACAAACAAATCCATTTCTCAAGCTCAGATCTTTCTTTTGAATTTAAGGCAACCACACCTACTTATCTTCTGGTCATGTTCACATTTATCTTCTGCAGATGCCTCAGTATCAAATCTTGACACATCAACAGAACACATGTTGGATAATTCAGCATTGTCCATATGGTAATAATTATAAAATCAACAACTAACATTTAGTTTAGTAATGTGCCTTGTGTTCCAGGCCCTGTGCTATATGTTTGACATTCCTTATCTCATTTAATTCTCACATTAACTTCTGAGGTAGATATCCTCATTTTGTAAGTAAAGAAATCAGAACCTGGAGAATTTAAGTGACATTCCCAGTGCCAGACAGCTCGAAGTGGTAGACCTGTGGTTTGAAGATAGGTTTTTCTGACACCAAAATGTGTGTGCTCATAGCCATATCTCTATGCCTCCTGCATTGCCTCACAGAGTAATCTTAATTAAATGTTGATACTAACTTTAAAACCCACTCACTCATGGAAGCAACCTGAATGTCCATTGACAGAGGAATGGGTAAAGAAGATGTGGTACATATACACAGTGGAATACTACTCAGCCATAAAAAGAATGAAATAATGCCATTTGCAGCAACATGGATCGACCTAGAGGTTGTCATACTGAGTGAAGTAAGTCAGACAGAGAAATAAAAATATATGATATCGCTTATATGTGGAATCTAAAATAGTGGTACAAATGAACTTATTTACAAAACAGAAATGGAGTCACAGACGTAGAATACAAACCTATGGTTACCAATGGGGAAGGAGGAGAGGGATAAATTGGGAGATTTGGACTGACATACACACACTACTATATATAAAACAGATAGCTAATAAGGACCTACTGTATGGCACAGGAAACTCTACTCAATACTCTGTAATGACCTATATGGGAAAAGAATCTAAAAAAGAGTAGATATATGTATATGTATAACTGAATCACTTTGCTGTACAGGTGAAAATAACACAACATTGTAAATCAACTATACTCCAGTATAAAATAAAAAATTAAATTTAAAACAAAACAAAACCAAAAGAATATCAACCGATGATTTTAAAGGTTATGTGTTTTTGAAATGGAAGTGAAGGCAAGCAGTGTTGATTGCTCCTTCAGAAGAAGATAACATAAGCAAACTGTATTTTTAAATTAAAAAAAAAAAAATCTCAGAGTCTAGCATGATGTCTTGCATTGGATATGTGTTAAATAAATATTATCTGGAAAACAAATGTAAACAAAATAAATCAATAAAACACTCACTCATCTCCACTGGAAGCCAAATATCAGGACTTTGAGGAGCAAATGAACAAATAGTTAACTGTTTGATTTTTCAGTTTCTTGACCTCTGATAGCAGCAGATAGTACAATTCAGTAAAATGGAGAAATCATTGGTTTTTTTTCCTTTTTTGACTATCCAAATAAATTGCCTCCGCTGTTCCAATTCACTAAATATCTACTTGATTCTACTCCATGTAATCTGTATATTCCAATTCCAGCAATGAGGAAGAACACTGAACACAGGCACTAGATATGTCAATAATAGTGATATTACTTAGTAATCTATTTTTTTCAAACATCCATCTTCATAATTTTGTCTTACATTAAGCAAAAAAAAACAAAATTTAAATTGTTGCTCACAATAGTTAACTTCTGTATTGGATATTTTAAAGCAATTTTATGTGGATGATTTGCAAATGTTTTAGTAAAATTGCTTTTCATCCGTAACATTAGTCCCTGTGCTGCACATGCCATGAGAAAAACATATTTACAAAAATAACAGTTAATGTTTATTGAGGGTACCAAGCATTGTGTTAAATGCTTTATCTATAACTTCATAATATAGTAAAAGAGTTAACACATATAAAGCACTAAGGACAGTGCCTGGCATGTAGTAAGTACCATAGAGATGTTTATAATATTATTATTTTCCCTCTTATTATTATGTGTGGGAATATATTAATCCTAACAACTAATCAGTGAAGTATTTACCACTATTGTCTACATTATATAGATAAGTTAAGACAATTGTCTCAGGCCACATGACATGGGTGAAACATTGTGAAGGACCAGGCCATGTGATTCAAGAAACCCCTCTTTCAAAAATGACACTAAGCTACTACTTAAGTTCGTTTTTCTTTCTAAATGAAATGACTATTAAACATATGATAACCATTTAACCTCACCAATGTGAATTAAAAAAAAAAAATCTGTATTTCACTTGTCATATTAATGATTAAAGACAATGAATGTCCTATTGAGCAGAGGCCAGTGCAGAGAAAGTCATTCTCTAATAGTAGAAGTATGAGAAGAGTTCATCTTTTTGTAGGGCAATTTGCGATAGATACAGAAAGATCCAACATGGACATAGCCTTTGATTCAATAATTCCATGTCTAGGAATCTGCCCTAAAAATATGATCCTGGAAATGCAAAGAGATAAGTTATGCAAAAACTGAGAAATGAGCTAAATATCCATTAATGGGGGAGTAGGTTAAGTAAATTATCATATTGCCACATGACAGAGTACTAAAAATCATACTGTAATAGTTACTGACATGGGAAATGTTCATAAACTATTGCTAAATAAAAATGCATGCTACAAAAATAACATAAAATGCGATATACCTTTCCTGTGAACAAAACAATAAACAATAAACATCTGTATGTAGATACACACACACACAATGGAACAGAAACTTTTACATGAACCCCCCCCCACAAAAAATGCACCAGAATATTACATTGATCATCTGTGTGGTAGCTTAACACGTTATTTTGGTTTATTCAGTATAATTTTTTGAGTTGCTTACATTTCTTCAGACTGAATGCATATTACCTCTCCTATTTAAAAAATAGGTGTTATTTTTAAATATCTAATTTAACAAAAGAAAAAACATTGAATGGGCTTTTTCCGGTTATATGAAAGTCAGTCTCTGTGGAAGAAGTTGATGACATATCTAAGGAAAGAGACAGATGACACAGACACATAAATACACACGTTGTGCTCAGCATTGGTTTATGGCACCAGGAGAAGTCATACTGTATTTGACTCAAAGTTGTGGTGCTAAGACCCACCCTGACAGCCTGGAGCTGCCCTCCCTTAAGAAATGCAGTCTACTTTCACAGGGAGACTGCAGCTCATCCCTGTCCTTTCCCTACAAATGCAACACGTAGAGTGGAAGATTGACAGCTTGTTAAAAGCTAATTAGGAAGAGTAGAAAAGAAGCAAGCCTTGTACAACCAAGTGGGTACATTTTCCTCCCTCAGTTATGCTGAAGACCAAACCTCTTGTAAATGCAAGTGGGAAAATAGTACATTTGTGTATACTGAACGTATCACGTTAATATGTTTTAAGAGTCGAAATCCTGGATTCAGAAAAATAATATATGTTCATTGGCATTGAAAATATGTGCATATTTCTTACAGGGGAAATGGCATTCTAGCTCATTAAATTATGTCAAGAATCATAGCTAAAAGTCAACACAGACTGTCACCAAGCATCATACAAATAATATGGCATGGGTTTGCAGCTGAATACTACAGACTGTGCAAATAATGACAAGGAAAGCCTTATTCCCAAACCACTTAGTGCAGATTCCAGCCAGCTCTGCACACTCCAGAGGCACTAACATTATGCACAGGGAAATTAGGTTTACACACACATCCAAAAATGTATTTGTTAGGATACAGGTGTAGGAGGAAATGCTGGTAGCTGCACAGATGCAACCAACATCACCAGAGAGATTTCTGGTTCCTGGTCCCACCACCCTCTCTGAAGGAAGCCAAGATGTGATGAAAAATACCATCTATTTCAGAATTTCCAAAAAACTCCTGATATCAAGCAGATGAGGCATATATTAGAGTCCTGCTATCATATAATGTTATTGACTTTCAAATCAGGTCAAGTGAAGCTCAGATTGGATGAAAGCAATCCAATCAAATTTCCATTTAAGGCCAGGTAAAGGGGGCTTAAGGATCTAAATTATTCAGAAAGTGGCCTCCATCTCATTTTCTCTTCACCATCAAAGTCTGTCAATATAAAGTTACCCATAGAATTCTCAGACAGAACAAATATAAAGCTTTGGTTACAACTCTTCTCTTTATTATATATTAATTTATCCAAATAATGATTACTGAATACCAACTCTGGACAACCAATGTGAATTTGGCATGGTCATTTCCTTCAAGGAGCTAACAATCCAGGAGGCAAACAAAAATACAAAATGGATAATTAAAATACAGTGCATCAAATTGTCAGGCTAGACAACACTGGAAAGGAGCAAAGGGGTAGTCAAATAGCAAATAGCCTGGGGATGATGGAGAAGGTGAAAGACAGCCTTATAAGTGAGTCTCACAATTTCCCAGCTACACCAAAATCGTTAATAGGAAAAATCAATGAGACTAGATTGGGAGAATTCCCTTTTCTGCTGGAATCACATCTTTCTTCCCTCCTAGCTAGGCTTGCTAGTCAAACTCCACCCTGACAGTGAACACCCTGGGTTTAGGAGACGGATCGCTGACTGATAACAGTTCGTCCCGACCTACCTTTCCAGGACCAGAGGCTGCCCCTCCCAGTTTCTCCCTGCAGTCCAGCATAGAGCAACAGGGAGATGCTGCAGGAAGGTTTCCACTGACTTCACATTGCTTGTGTAAACAAAGCTTCAGACAGAAGTTCACTTTTTGTCCTTTTTCAATACGGTATTTTTTTCCATATGATCATTCATGATTCATTTCAATTGAGCTCAATTTGGAATTATCATAAAATACAATATGAAAATACATTTTCTTGTAAGAGCTGATTGTCCTTAAGAAAGGGGTGCACTGTTTTCTTCCTGGGATGTTTATTTTAATTCTCCTTGCACAGGGAAATGTCTGGTAATATTAACTGGACATTTAAAATGAGGTTTTATTACAATAAATGATAAAATGTTTCAGTTTCTTATTTCATATTTTGCTTTGTCTAATATTGGCTGGCACATTTACTTGTTTGTCAAATAGTTGCTCTTTATCTGCGCTTCTTGTCACTTCTCTTGTAAAATATAAGAAAACATATTTATTACTAATGATGTTATGAAGAGATTGATTTTCCTCTGTTTTACTACTTACTGAATAATTCTTTAGCAGCTGCAAAACATTAAATGTTAAGTAGAAATACAACGTTGCTTCCTGAAGTGGTTCTGGAATAACAAAATGTCATAGCTTCACACTTGGGAAGCTTTGTTGGGCTCCCTAAATGCTGTTCTTACTTTTATAGGCAATAATAGTAGGAGATGTGAAAAATCAGATGGCAGGAAAGGGAATTTGCCTGTAAAATACATCAAAAGCACAAACCCTCCAAATCTAAGAAGTTGAATTCCTCCAAAAGCTTCAATCATTTGGTTCATTTTCAATTCTTAGCATTCCCTGATAAAGCAGATAACACAAAATGTTACCCAACTCAAGGAGGAGCAGACACTCCAAGTACCTAAGGAAGAAAAAAAGCTCAAATGTAATTGATTGTGAATGGCCTTTCACTGGAGTTAACTTCTAGCCTTTCCTATCTGGCTTGTTTTCCTGGTGGGAGTAATGGGTGCCGCACTGAAACCTGAAGAACTGATTCTGAAATGCAAAGAAACGATGGGTGGCTCAGCAAGGATCTCGCTGGAGTTACAAGGCGTAGAGAGATACATAAGGCCCCTTTAAAAAAGTAATTAATATGGAAGTGCTTCCAAAGAAAACATGTTTTAGACTATGTTATGTCCTTTATTACTTTCAGGGCTACTAATATGCTAAACTGTCAGTCCGAAAAGAGAATTAAAAGTAAATAAACTGCAGTTTTAATTAAATTAACATGTGAAAATTTAGTTTTAACACTAACGCCCAGATCTGTACCTTTCATCCTTGTCATGACTGCCACTATTTTAATGGAAGACCATCAGTCATGCAAGGAAATATTTGAAGCTGTAATAAACGATGAAGAAAAGGGAAACAAATACAGGTTCACTCCCATAGGCACAAGAGTTTCACTTCTCTTTTGATTGGATTTTGCTCTTAATGGATGGAAACTTTGTTTCCCCTCCAAATTGAAAAAAAAGTCTTTAAACCTCGAACTATAAAGCTCATGCTGCATGTTCAGTAATTGTTGGTGCTGTTCCGAGATTGGAATATGCTGGAAACACAGTAAAATCTGAACCACATCATAACCATCTGAATCAACCTGGGGTATCTCACCCTCATCCTATAATGGCTACTAGGCTAGTCTCCATTGAATAACAGAGGTCAGGTTTACATTTTGATCCTGTTTCAAACCAATACCATTAGAGTCAGTTTTTCTTTCTGGGGTTACTTTTATGAGTGAATTAAGCAGATGTAAGTCTAAACTTGCCCGACCATATAGCTCTTAGCTCTAAAACAGTATAGCAATCATTATACGCTGGCAAAAATACAGGCAGTGCTTCACTAAATATATATATATATATATATATATATATAATGTGTGTGTTTTATATAAATATAAATATATATTTTCCTCAATATTCCTGATCATGATTATTTCCCTGGAAAAAATACTCCAAAGCTAAGAACACACTAATAGTGGGTAAAGAAGGATCATCAAAGTTCTACAAATGTGGAGGAGTGGGCAGCTTCCTCCATCAGTGTTGGCATCTGCTTAAGAACAAACAGCCAGTGTCCTGTAGCATTGTGGATGTTGTTCATAAGTAGAATGTTTTTAAGGTAGATAATGCCCAAGTGTTCATGGTATAGTGTCAATTAGAAGCTGATGATGGTATCTAATGAATAGCAAAATGGCCAAAATGGGAGACACAAAGTCTAAATAATTCATCAAATGCATAGTTGGCTTCTGAATAATCCAAAGATGATGGCAGAAGGACAGTTAATTCTAACTTCATCTTGTTTTCCCTTGAAAGAAATTAAAGAAAAACTCTTTGAGAGTCAAGGACACATAAGCCAATACAAAACATTTTTTTATCAATCTATCTATCTATCTATCTATCTATCTATCATCTATCTATCTCTCTCTCTCTCTCTCTCTCTCTCTCTATCCATCCATCTATCTAAACAAGCCCTAAAAAGGCTTTGGCTTTTGTTGATTGGAACATCCAGCTTAATAATACATTCTGATGTGTTTAATGTAGTGCATGAAGTGAAAGTCATATCCAGTCAACCTTTTAAGCCAATTGTTTTGTTTTAGGCTTCAAACCATGGGGAGGTCCAATAGGATGATCCAAGCTGTCACTCAAAAACATTTAGAGATGCCTGATTCTAATTAAGCACATCAACTCTGATGCCTGACTTCAGTGAGACAAAGGGTGCCATCAATTTGATAAGACTTCACTAAGCAGGGTTTAAAATTAATTCACAATTTCTTTTATGTTTGTCATGTGTTGTGAAAATGAACTGCCATTCAATTTTTCATAAGCCATGCACGAGCAGAAGATTTAATTTCAGGCAGTGTTCTGGAAGGCCTGGGTAGTTTGGGGAGCAAATTATGATTCCATACTGTGATCTTCATATAATTGGAGCAGCAAGCAAAACTATCTGGCATATGGATATTGACATTCACTCTCAAAGTCTATACACATTTATACAGCTAGACAACTTCCACTGTTTTCTCCCCATAATTAACCCCTGAAAGCTCCTCTAAAGCCCTTTTACCAAACTGTACCAAGTGTAACATTTAAAACTTTTAAATAAAATGTTCTATAATTATGGAAAATGGGGTAAGAATTGTGAAGTTTCAGAAGCAGTGAAAATAAATGGTGGTAAATGATCATTAAAGCCACTTATAGTGAGTATTCATATAATACAGTATGTCAATACTTACTACTATAAATGTAAAATAATAAGCAGCTGGCTGGTTTCAAGAGCACCTGGTTGACAAATGCACACAGAGATTCAATAATCTTAAACTGTTTATGAGAATTATGTCACTATCAAATGTCATCTGGGGAGAAATTATAAGGTTACTTTATGAAATCAGGAAATAATAGAATATGATTATGGGAAGATCTCAAGGAATTTTAGATGAGATATTGTCTCCCTATGTTCAAGTGTTCTCAGATGGGTCAGTCTCCTTCATTTTGTTATTGGGAGTTGGAGTAAAAGACTCATTTTGAAGTTTAATTTGTTCACATTGGCTTTTCAGAATGGAGAATATCAAATCTATAGTTTTATATAAATGTTTCAGGACAAAACTCAGGAAAGATAAACTCATGTTGATCAAGTTAATGGGTTCCATTATTTCCTCTGATGAGAATGAGGTATAATGTACACTGTAGACCAGAATCTACAAGATACAAGAAATTTTTAAATGTGAGTTTTAATTTAATCATGACTTTATTTTCTGTTTGTAGATCAGTGCTTGAAGCATAAGTTTCAATATATTTAAGTTTATTATACACAATGTGCTTTTTGTTTAAGACCAAATAATCATTTTTGACTTGAAGATGCACTGAACCACTTTTTAAGAACACTAAGATAAATATCATCCAGCTTGTTAGATGATAAAAGTGGACTTGAGCAGATGCTTTATGCAAAAGCAAGGCAAAAAACAAAACCAAAAGCAAAAATAACCCAGTAATACTCTAAAGGTGACAAAAGGCATGTTTCTATTTGGGCAAAAATACAAAGCAAGAATTTAATTGTCTATTAAAATAAATTTTAAAATGATTTTTTTTTCCACTTGTAATATCATTATAGTGAGTCAAGAAAAGTGGATACAAAAGCCAAATGTTAAAAAAACATGTTTCTGTCAGCTGGAAACCCTTATGTCTGTTTTGACAATCCTATCACACATATACAGACTGTCACAAAGGGGAAATCTTTCAGTTTCCTCTCAGGAAGATCATTATGAGCCTTTTTTATTGATTGCTTCCTGCGGTCTGTATAATCCTCTTTGTGGTTTTGTGCTGTCCAGGGAACCTGTTGTGTGTAAACAACCACAGGTGATTAGCGATCAATGAGTGATTTTAACCTACAAGATAAATGTAACAGGACACGGACCTTCATGTTAAGGGCTGTTTAGTTTTCATTCCCTACAGATTTATCTTGATTCTTTTCAGCTGAAGGGAGAGGAACATGGAAAATCAATGTTGCTGGTTGAGTCCAACACAGTTGAGCACTTCTGCTCACAAGAACAGTTAGATGAGCGTTTCCAGTTGAAATTTAAGCTACATCATGGACTGTAATTTTTCTAGTATGTGCATATTTGGCACTTTGAGGTGTGCTTTTATAAAATATTCTGCTAATGACTCATTTCTATAAGCCCATCTTGCATAACCCATACAATGCTTCTCTAACTTTAAAGAAATGTGAAGTAAGACCCAAAGAAGATCTAAGGTCAAAGTTACTTAATTGTCAAGACTAAACAGATGATGGTTTTATGAAGAACCAATGATACTGTCACAATTTTATCATTTATATGGACATATCTCAGAATCTAAAACTCTTGGAGCTAAAAGGAATATTATAGATTACCTACTGCAAAATTTTTCAATATGACTGACCATTGGAATTACCTGATCAGCTTTTTAAATATAAATATTTCTGGAGTTTTTTCTTCTAGATACACTCAAGCAGAGCCTGTGGAGGCCTAGTAGTCTGAATTTTTAAAAGGTCCTCAGATGGAGATATATTGAGAAGAAAAAGCCACATGTATAATGGTATCATAAATAAAGCTATTTTAGCAAAAATAAAAGATTAAAAGTGTTTACTGTATACATATATTTTTTTCCATGTGCTACACAAATACATACATACATTGCAAATTTCTGGAAGCATACAAAAACTATTTACACTAATCCCTGCTTGAAATAAGAGTTACAGTCTAGGTAAGGGAAGAGATATATGTTCACTGTCTTATAACCTTTTGGTCTGGCTTGTGTTTTCCTTGTGTTCAACTTTCATTGCTTAAAAAAAAAAATTCAACTTTTAAAATAGGTTCATCAGGCCATTGTGTTGATCAGCTAAATTTAGGAAATACTGATTTGCTCATTTCACCTCCAAATATCATCCCTGAATCAGCTGAGGATAGAAAGTTGTGTGGGGTACAGATCACCATCCTTAAACTCCACTCTTACCATCAAGGACATCTGCCATCAATCACTGATGCCGAGAGCTCCTGAGGTGACACTTTTTCTCAGTACCTCTCTCCGTAGGAGTTGATCAAACGGGATGCAGAGTACAGAACAAGGGGTAGAAGCCTCCCCCAGTCTGGAAGGTGTTCTGGTCCTCCTGTCAAGCTATAGCACTGCAGAAACCAAGCTAATGATTAATTACTCATTTGATCTTATCTGTCATAGCCTGGAATAGTATGCAGTTCCTAATTTGTGCCTCCATGACATTTTATACACACTAGCAGTATCAGTCAAGAGGGGCTAAGATGGACAGTCAAGATGGACTGCAGTCTCAAAGAACTCCGAAGTCTCAGTGGTTTAACACAACAAACAAGTATTTCCTAGTCATTGTGCAGATCCAACGCAGATCACCGAAAGGCCAGCTCATTCTAGTAACACGGCCACTGAGGCTGAGGTTCTATAGGAAACACATGCTTCAGTGCTCAATGTGCCATGGGGAGGGATAGGATTGTGGTGAATCACAGTTTAGCTCTTAAGTTTTCTGCTATAGAGTGATACTTTTGCTTCATTTAATCTGTTAAAACTTATCCAAATGGCCACACTTAACCTCAAGGAATTGGGGAGTGGGATTCTACTCTGAGCTTGGAAAGAGAACTGAATTTCTTGTGAACAGCACCAGAGACTACTCAACTACTTTCAAAATACAATGTGATTTTTCTCTGCTTTCCATGCTAGAAAATAAGTTTCTTGAGGATAAGCACCTTCACTTAATCATCATTGCATTCCCAGTGTTTGACAATAGATACTCAACAAATATTTGAAAACGTAATGACCAATTTAAGGTTAAGTGTTATATTTACCTAATATTAACCCCAGAAGCATGATTTTAACATCAGAACAACTATATTACTGGGTCACAACTACAAATTTTGAAATGTTAACAGAACGTCTAGTATTAACTTTGTAAAATGCAAACACTAATATATATCTTCTTACAAAATTGAACAGGGCAACTACTTTACATTTTTTAATGGAAGACATTTGCCTCTACTATCCTATCGTAGGCTAATCACATTTGGACAATGCCCAACACTTTAGAGAGATATAAATAAAGAGTTACAGATGATACAGAATCATCTGTCAAGTGTAGTAGCTATTAGTGGTTCATGTCTAACAACTGCTTACTAAGTGAGATGGTATAGATAAGAGAAGTCACAGATTATATGCTTTCTTCTGCATACTAGTCCGGTCTCTTTCTTTGTATTCTAATTAATGAAAAAACAAACTTTGTATATTTAATTCTCAGTAGTAATAAATCACTTGTAATATAAAGAGCTGATCAAGGTATACCTGCTACTTGTAATATCATCATTTAGAACTGGGCTCATTTGAATCCAATCTCCCCATTTGAGCCACTACTAAGGTTGTAAAGTCTATTGATTTTGTCCTCTGAGTGAGGCAGAATCTTTGCTTCATTTGTACTTACCCCAACACCTCTCATTGATAGGCAAATTATTTCATAAACTTAGTAAATGAGACTCAGTTTATCATTAAGAAAGAAAAAAGGCACCTAAGCAGCTAATATATTCACAAAAGGCGTTAGCTGAAGATTCTGCACTCATAACTAATAGCTCATGCCCTTACTTCGAACCAATGTATCTTAAATCTGGTCATTTTTCTAACAGTCTTGATGATCTTTTTGCTCATTAAATGGTCTGGGAGCTGCCGTATGGAATCAGAGGAGGCAGATGGGAAAGGAATAAAATTATTAGTTCCATAATTTGAAAATTTGTGTTACAAGTTAATTCAGAAAACTTGCCTTATATGTCTATGTATGTATATGTCTCTGTGTTCACATGAGTTTTATTTTACATGGTTTTACATGCTACTCTAGGTAAAAATACTATTTTTTTGTTATATTTCTAAACAATGAAAATAAATGTATTAATTCAAGACAGAAACAGTACAACTAGAATCACTTAAAAGTCCTCCAATTTGTTAATATACTCACTGCCTCACATATGATAGTGAATGCTGAAGCAAAAGTACCAATGCTAGAGTAAAAACTGAGGCAATAAAGTCTTCCTTTCCAGGCGATAATGTTACAGCCACACTGGTACATAAAAACAAGGCATATACCTTGAAGACCTAAAAGAATGATAGAATCAATATACTGATTCATGAAAGATTGTACAAGTTGTTTCCTTTTAAAGGTACTTTCTTCAATCTTGTGGCACCCTTTCAGCTGAGGATTTTAATTTAAAACTTGTGAAAATACAACAGTAAACTGCAATAATAATGTCCTTGGGTTGCCATCTGCCATTGTAATTCTGGTCATCCAAACAGATTCACAATGGTGTCACACTACTTAGATGTAATTACCCTTATAATGCTAGAATAAATGAGAGAAATAATTTTTATAGTGCTTATTAACCTGAAGTGTCTAAACTCATAGTGTAGGAAACTGAAATAATGCAAATTAAACACACTGTAATAAACATGAAATGCATGGTACTTATGGGGAAGTGTGGGTAGACACCTATATGGCCATGCTTAGGGTGAAACACGGTGCCCTTAAGGAGAAAGCAGATGCAGAGACTGGATTTATAAACTAAATATCAGAATAAGAGTTTGAAACATTAAAAAAAAAAAATACAAAATCTGACCACTCACTCCTAGCCTATTTTGTTAGAGCTGTTACATAGGATTCTAGATCTACATTTTGCCTTAAGACAACAGAGAGCCCAGCTAGCATTTGAGTAGACACAGAGAAGGATTAAAATACATTGACAAGCTATTACAAATTAGAATAGTACCCTCAAAACTTGACTCGTTTATAAAACTTATTACATTTACACTTCACAACAAACTTATGAAGTTGATATAATTACCCCCATTCACTGTATAAGACAGATAGAATATCCTACCCAGGAATTTGAGTCAAAATTCACACTCTTTCAATTATAATATAGAGTCTGAAGAAGAACAACTTTTTTCTTTTAAAAATGAGATTTCCAGAGCCATCCTTTCAACACAGGCCTCTGTTTAGAAAATATACTCTCAAGAAAATATTTCTTGTAATTAAGTCTTTAATCATCTTAATGGCTGACGTTACCAGTTTTACTGATACAGTGAATATGCTAGGCCTTGAGAGAGACCTGATAAAAGTAAATCAAAGGAGGTTCACATTTTGGAAAAAAAGGGAACAGATGTCTTCCACGTTAAAAGTAATTTTGGAAGACTTAAAAGCTATTGCCTTAGATCAGGATTTAGCAAATTTTTACTGCAAAGGTCCAGATATTAAATGCTTCAGTTTTGTGGGTTACAGGGTCTCTGTTTCCACTAATCAGTGTTGCCACTGTAGCATGAAAGCAGCCATAAGCAACAATTAGATGAATGAACAGGTCTGTGTTCCAATAAAAGTTTGTTTATGGACACTGAAATTTGCATTTCATAGTTTTTACAGCTTGAACTATTTTTCATTTGATTTTTTTCAACTATATAAAAATGTAAAAAGCATTCTTAACTTGATGGCCATACAAAAATAAGTAGCATGCTGGATTTGACCTATGGGCTGCAGTTTGCTGACACTTGTCTTAGATAACCCTGCTCTTAGAAATTATTGTGTGAAAATAATAAATGTTTGGAAAAAAATAAAAATAACATAAAAGAGGAAACTATTCCTTTTAAAGGGTTAATATTAATGTAGAGATCCAAAAATCTTTATGAAGTAAATGATAATTTTGCACAACAGAATCCATATCTGTGAGAAGTTTTGGCAAATAGTTCAATATTTTCCATGAGGCATTACCCTTGAAAATATGTTTAAGAATTTTTAACTAGCTCAGAATAGCATTGCTGCTGTCCATGGGGATTGATATATGTCTTTGGGGTCTAAAAATCTGTATCAGTTACCACCTTCCCTCATGGTACAATTCAATATTTCATTTGAGTTTACAAATTCTAATAATTTTTGTGCCCTGGTTACTAAAAAAGATTGCTTTTAACACTAACAATTGGTTACAAAGACTCAAAACTACATACACAAAAATAAGACAAAATCTCAAACAAACTTATTAGTCTAGATAATCAAAAATCTAGTTTCTGGTTTTAATGGATTTTTTTTTTCCTGCATCACTTTAATAGAAAGCATGTGTGTGTGTGCACATGTGCACGTGTGTGTGCTACATAGACTCCATATTCTCATAACAGATGGAACCAGCAACTTTGAACTTCAAGATGCTGGAACTTGGCTGACTTTGTGGAGGAGTGGCTTTATTGGATTTTTCGTTTCTCCTGGGTTCCAATAAAACTAGCATCTATTGACTTTCGGGGAAGGTAGAAAATGCATATATTTATGCTGGACTGCATAAAAAAGTTTTAGGTTAGACTTTTATTATTGATTCTGGTCCCAGGATTTTAACTAAGAATCGTATCTCTCATTCCCTAAGTTGCAGCTAAATTCCATCTCTGATATATTTTTTAGCTGTATGACTGTAGGCAAGTCTCTTAACTTCTTATAAGCCTCAGATGATTTAAGTATAAATGAGCTGCCATGAGCAAGATCGTGAAAGGCTTTATGTGCTAAAGAACTAGTTTGGATTTGAGCAAAATGATGAAGGCCTGAACTAAGGCAGTCAAATTAAAAAGGAAAAGACTCCAAATTTCTGAGAAGGAGGGAACTTAGCATAGAAGTTAAGAACAATGGCTCGTCTGAAAAGCTACCTTTGTTGGGAATAATGGAAAGGCCTAGTAGAGCCCACATAACCACTAAGTTTCACTTTTTTCATTTGTATAATGGAGATAACAGTACTTACCTCACAAGGCTGCTATGAGCACTTAATGAACCCCTGAAAATAAAATACTTACAACAGGCACTGGTATGTCTTCATAAAATGCTGGCTCTTTTATTGGAGAGTTGGCCCCAGGTATGGATGATCTCTTATCTCTCCAAAGAGAAATTTATGAGTTTCCAAAATCAACCTCATCGGATATTTAAATAATGACATGTTGGTGGCAAAGCTATAGACTCAACCTGCTCTGTGATTTGATCTTTTCTAATCAAGATTGATCCATTACCAGAGGGCACACAGCAGAAGCAAGAACTACAATCCTGCAGCCTGTGGAACAAAAACCACATTCACAGAAAGACAGACAAGATGAAAAGGCGGAGGGCTATGTACCACATGAAGGAACAAGATAAAACCCCAGAAAAACAATTAAAAGAAGTGGAGATAGGCAACCTTCCAGAAAAAGAATTCAGAATAATGATAGTGAAGATGATCCAGGACCTCGGAAAAAGAATGGAGGCAAAGATCAAGAAGATGCAAGAAATGTTTAACAAAGACCTAGAAGAATTAAAGAACAAACAAACAGAGATGAACAATACAATAACTGAAATGAAAACTACACTAGAAGGAATCAATGCAGAATAACTGAGGCAGAAGGACAGATAAGTGACCTGGAAAACAGAATGGTGAAATTCACTACTGTGGAATAGAATAAAGAAAAATGAATGAAAAGAAATGAAGACAGCCTAAGAGACCTCTGGGACAACATTAAATGCAACAACATTCGCATTGTAGGGGTCCCAGAAGGAGAAGAGAGAGAGAAAGGACCAGAGAAAATATTTGAAAAGATTGTAGTCGAAAACTTCCCTAACATGGGAAAAGAAATAGCCACCCAAGTCCAGGAAGCACAGAGAGTCCCATACAGGGTAAACCCAAGGAGAAACATGCCGAGACACATAGTAATCAAAGTGGCAAAAATTAAAGACAAAGAAAAATTATTGAAAGCATCAAGGGAAAAATGACAAATAACATACAAGGGAACTACCATGAGGTTAACAGCTGATTTCTCAGCAGAAACTCTACAAGACAGAAGGTAGTGGCATGATATACTTAAAGTGATGAAACGGAAGAACCTACAACCAAGATTACTCTACCCAGCAAAGATCTCATTCAGATTCGATGGAGAAATCAAAAGCTTTACAGACAAGCAAAAGCTAAGAGAATTCAGCACCACCAAACCAGCTCTACAACAAATGCTAAAGGAACTTCTCTAAGTGGGAAACACAAGAGAAGAAAAGGACCTACAAAAACAAACCCAAAACTATTAAGAAAATGGTCATAGGAACATACATATTGATAATTACCTTAAATGTGAATGGATTAAATGCTCTAACCAAAAGACACAGGCTTGCTGAATGGATACAAAAACAAGACCCATATATATGCTGTCTATAAGAGACCCACTTCAGACCTAGGGACACATACAGACTGAAAGTGAGGGGATGGAAAAAGATATCCCATGCAAATGGAAATAAAAAGAAAGCTGGAGTAGTAATACTCATATTACATAAAATAGACTTTAAAATAAAGACTGTTACAAGAGACAAGGAAGGACACTACATAATGATCAAGGGATCAATCCAAGGAGAAGATATAAGAGTTTTAAATATATATGCACCCAACATAGGAGCACCTCAATACATAAGGCAACTGGCAACAGCTATAACAGAGGAAATTGACAGTAACACAATAATAGTGGGGGACTTTAACACCTCACTTACACCAATGGACAGATCATCCAAAATGAAAATAAATAAGGAAACAGAAGCTTTAAATGACACAATAGACCAGATAGATTTAATTGATATCTGTAGGACATTCCATCCAAAAACAGCAGAATACACTTTCTTCTCAAGTGCACGTGGAACATTCTCCAGGATAGATCACATCTTGGTTCACAAATAAAGCCTCAGTAAATTTAAGAAAATTGAAATCACATCAAGCATCTTTTCTGACCACAACGCTATGAGATTAGAAATGAATTACAGGGAAAAAAACGTAAAAAACACAAACACATGGAGGCTAAACAATACGTTACTAAATAACCAAGAGATCACTGAAGAAATCAAAGAGGAAATCAAAAAATACCTAGAGACAAATGACAATGAAAACACGACGATCCAAAACCTATGGGATGCAAGAAAAGCAGTTCTAAGAGGGAAGGTTATAGCTATACAAGCTTACCACAAGAAACAAGAAAAATCTCAAGTAAACAATCTAACCTTACACCTAAAGGAACTAGAGAAAGAAGAACAAACAAAACCCAAAGTTAGCAGAAGGAAAGAAGTCATAAAGATCAGAGCAGAAATAAATGAAATAGAAACAAAGGTCAATAAAACTAAAAGCTGGTTCTTTGAGAAGATAAACAAAATTGATAAACCATTAGCCAGACTCATCAAGAAAAAAAGGGAGAGGACTCAAATCAATAAAATTAGAAATGAAAAAGGAGAAGTTACAACAGACACCGCAGAAATACAAAGCATCCTAAGAGACTACTATAAGCAACTCTATGCCAATAAAATGGACAACCTGGAAGAAATGGACAAATTCTTGGAAAGGTGTAACCTTCCAAGACTGAACCAGGAAGAAATAGAAAATATGAACAGACCAATCACAAGTAATGAAATTGAAACTGTGATTAAAAATGTTCCAACAAACAAAAGTCCAGGACCAGATGGCTCCACAGGTGAATTCTATCAAACATTTAGGAACTAACACCCATCCTTCTCAAACTCTTCCAAAAAATTGCAGAGGAAGGAACACTCCCAAACTCATTCTATGAGGCCAACATCACCCTGATACCAAAACCAGACAAAGATACTACAAAAAAGAAAATTACAGACCAATATCACTGATGAATATAGATGCAAAAATCCTCAACAAAATACTAGCAAACAGAATCCAACACACATTAAAAGGATCATAAGCCATGATCAAGTGGGATTTATCCCAGGGATGCAAGGATTCTTCAATATACGCCAATCAATCAATGTGATACACCATATTAACAAATTGAAGAATAAAAACCATATTATCAACTCAATAGACGCAGAAAAAGCTTTTGACAAAATTCAACACCCATGTATGATAAAAACTCTCCGGAAAGTGGGCATAGGGGGAACCCACCTCAACATAATAAAGGCCATATATGACAAACCCACAGGAAACATCATTCTCAATGGTGAAAAACTGAAAGCATTTCCTCTAAGATCAGGAACAAGACAAGGATGTCCACTCTCACCACTATTATTCAACATAGTTTTGGAAGTCTTAGCCACGGCAATCAGAGAAGAAAAAGAAATAAAAGGAATCCAAATTGGAAAAGAAGTAAAACTGTCACTGTTTGCAGATGACATGATCCTATACATAGAGAATCCTAAAAATGCCACCAGAAAACTACTAGAGCTAATCAATGAATTTGGTAAAGTTGCAGGATACAAAATTAATGTACAGAAATCTCTTGCATTCCTATACACTAATGATGAAAAATCTGAAAGAGAAATTAAGGAAACACTCCCATTTACCACTGCAACAAAAAGAATAAAATACCTAGGAATCAACCTACCTAGCAAGACAAAAGACCTGTATGCAGAAAACTATAAGACACTGATGAAAGAAATTAAAGATGATACCAACAGATGGGGAGATACGCCACGTTCTTGGTTTGGAAGAATCAATATTGTGAAAATGACTATACTACCCAAAGCAATCTACAGATTCAATGCAATCCCTATCAAATTACCAATGGCATTTTTTATGGAACTAGAACAAATCATCTTAAAATTTGTATGGAGTCACAAAAGACCCCGAATAGCCAAAGCAGTCTTGAGGGAAAGAAAAGGACCTGGAGGAGTCAGACTCCCTGACTTCAGACTATACTACAAAGTTATAGTAATCAAGACAATATGGTACTGGCATAAAAACAGAAACATAGATCAATGGAACAAGATAGAAAGCCCAGAGATAAACCCACGCACCTATGGTCAACTAATCTATGACAAAGGAGGCAAGCATATACAATGGAGAAAAGACAGTCTTCAATAAGTGGTGCTGGGAAAACTGGACAGTTACATGTAAAAGAATGAAATTAGAACACTCCCTAACACCATACACAAAAATAAACTCAAAATGGATTCGAGACCTAAATGTAAGACTGGACACTATAAAACTCTTAGAGGAAAACATAGGAAGAACACTCTTTGACATAAATCACAACAAGATCTTTTTTGATCCACCTCCTAGAGTAATGGAAATAAAAACAAAAATAAACAAATGGGACCTAATGAAACTTCAAAGCTTTTGCACAGCAAAGGAAACCATAAACAAGACGAAAAGTCAACCCTCAGAATGGGAGAAAATATTTGCAAACAAATCAACGGACAAAGGATTAATCTCCAAAATATATAAACAGCTCATGCAGCTCAACATTAAAGAAACAAACAACCCAATCCAAAAATGGGCAGAA
This sequence comes from Eschrichtius robustus, assembly GCF_028021215.1. NCBI lineage: Eukaryota > Metazoa > Chordata > Mammalia > Artiodactyla > Eschrichtiidae > Eschrichtius > Eschrichtius robustus. Next base: position 53,632,172 of record NC_090829.1, on the reverse strand, counting down.
GACCTAAATAGACATTTCTCCAAAGAAGACATACAGATGGCGAAGAAGCACATGAAAAGCTGCTCAACATCACTAATTATTAGAGAAATGCAAATCAAAACTACAATGAGGTATCACATCACACCAGTTAGAATGGGCATCATCAGAAAATCTACAAACAATAAATGCTGGAGAGGGTGTGGAGAAAAGGGAACCCTCTTGCACTGTTGGTGGGAATGTAAATTGATACAGTCACTATGGAGAACAGTACGGAGGTTCCTTAAAAAACTAAAAATACAATTACCATATGATCCAGCAATCCCATTACTGGGCATATACCCTGAGAAAACCAAAATTCAAAAAGAGTCATGTACCACAATGTTTATTGCAGCACTATTTACAATAGCCAGGTCATGGAAGCAACCTAAATGCCCATCGACAGAAGAATGGATGAAGAAGATGTGGTACATATATACAATGGAATATTACTCAGCCATAAAAAGGAATGAAACTGAGTCATTTGTTGAGACATGGATGGATCTAGAGACTGTCATACAGAGTGAAGTAAGTCAGAAAGAGAAAAACAAATATCATATATTAATGCATGTATGTGGAACCTAGAAAAATGGTACAGATGAACCAGTTTGCAGGACAGAAGTTGAGACACAGACGTAGAGAACAAACGTATGGACACCAAGGGGGAGAAAGCCGCGAGGGGGTGGGGATGGTGGTGTGCTGAATTGGGCGATTGGGATTGACATGTATACCCTGATGTGTGTAAAATTGATGACTAATAAGAACCTGCTGTATAAAAAAATAAATTTAATAAAATTAAAAATTAAAAAAGTTAAAAAAAAAAAAAGAGACTCACAGATAAAAAGAACAAACTAGTGGTTACCACTTGTGGGGGTGGGCATATAGGGGTGGGGGAAAAAGGCTTATCATGGGTCTATATGAAGTCACGTGTGTGAAACTTTTGGAAATTGTAAAGCATTATAAAATTTTTTAAATCTTTCATTCAATAAAAAATTATATATATATAACAAAGACTGATCCATCAAGAGGTTTTCTGAGAAAACAGTTTGAGAATACAAAAACAAACAAAAACAAGAAAATTGTAACTTATTTATAGAATGTGGTTTTCCAGGATATATAAGGGGAAAATCTTAATTGCTAGGAATAAAGACAAAGGTGTACAATGTGATCTCTGTTTCAGAAAAGGGCCAGAAAGCTAAGCAGCCCAATGAGAAGTGGATAGTTACTCAAAATAATTCTTATCCTTCATTTATTTGAGTTGTATCACAATATCTGCTTATAATTCAAATGCAAATCTTTACTATTCACTTTTTCTTGCTACTTCTTCATAAAAAAACAAAGTAGAATGAGCAACTAAGATAATTTTTAATTTATCTGCCACAGAATGTAAACCATCCCCGATTTGTGTGTGTGTGTGTGTGATTCTGGTAAATTGTTAGATGCATTTAAAACCGTTCATTTACATATAGTTGCTTTACTTGTGCATATGGTTTTTCTCTAATGATATTATAGTCTTGCAAAACAATCCAATGTCTTTTGCAGCTCCCCTAACAGTAAGGGTAGCACTGCGCATTGTTTAGGTGTTAACAACATTTCTCCTCCAATGAGTGAAGCATTTGTTTATCACATTGTTATTTAGTAAAGCATCCTTACTCAATTACAATATACATTTATAGAAAGCACTGTGATCTGACAAATATATTAAGAAAAAGAAAATCTATTAAAGCCAATCTGAGCCTTTGAGATTTGGCAAAGTAGCTGAGATTAGCATTTCTGGAGTGCACTAAGAGTCTGCTTGATGTTATTCAGAACACAGAAACAACCTAGTCATTGCCTAATGGGATTTGTGTCTACATTAAGGGAAAGTAAATAAAATATCACAAGAAACCTCCACTGATTTATCTGATAGTCATTATCATCTCATCATACGTTTCTGAAAGAGGAAATAGAAAAGGCCAGAAGGAGTAATAACTAATTACATCAGATCTGACTTCTCCTAAAGCGCCTGGGGTCCTCCCAAGCACGAGTGGGTCTGAGTCACTAGTAATTCTGTGACAAACTAAATAAACTGTCTCAAATGCCTGCTATTTTTATTCAACCCCCAAGACAGCCATTTTTCTACCCCTAACATGTGGCCTTAACTGAAATGTGGTTTATTGTGAAATGTTCTGCTAATGGAGGCTCATTTTTATCTACCTGATAGTCCAGTGGTGGGAAGCATGTCCTTTCTCTGCACCACGAGGCTTCCAAAACATTACCTTTCTACTTTCCTTTCTCCTGCCATTCACTGAACTTCTAGTCTCTCATTTGTGGTACCATCAGTCACTAGAGACTTTGGCATCTGACTTATGGTCCTTTCTAATCCAGGTTCTAAAATTGCCCTGGATGACTTCAGTGCCCCTCTGAGTGTTTAATTTGTTTGTTTTCTCATCTCTTAGACCATTGATTCCTTCTTTTCCCACTTGATCGTTCCATGACTCCCAAGATACCAATTTTTGCTCATCACTGGTACCTCTCCTACTTGTTCCTAAGAATCCTAAGATTCCCTAGGCTTCCTTGTTGTCTGTACTTTTCAAGGTCTGGTTGTTTAGGACTTCGTGTGATTCTCTGAGCATCCTTCCAATAAAGGCAACCCTCACCCCATCACACCAGCCACCTTTATGCTTATGTTAATCTCCTTCGATTTCAGGTGGCTTATACCAAAAGAGACTTAGCAGATATCCCACACTTACACATGAGCTAAGCTGTAACACAGCAGCTGCCTGAGGCAGTTAGTGTCAGGGACTCATCCTGCACACACATTGGTCATTCCCTGGTCTTCAGCCATTCAACTACCAGGTGGTCCTCAAGACTGCTAACTCATTCATTCTCTTTAGCCCATAAGACATGTGATGAAACCATCACTCTAATCAAGATTAACAAATAAAAACCAGTTTAATAATTCCATCAGTTTAGTCCTCTCCACCCCCTGCCACCACAACCCTGAAGAATCTGTTCACACACCCAAACTTCGGTAACCATGGGTGATGCTACTATCCTAACAGTTTTCCTGAACAATAATATTGGAGCTACTTTCTTTCTATTTTTCTCCCAGATTTAACTTGTAGAAATATTCTATCAATTTTTTAAAAAAAGTAATATGAACCTTCCTTTTCTCTCACAGATTTCCTGGCTGAGGATGGGTTTATTTTCTGACAGAACACAATTCATTGCTCTCAGCATACTGGAATTAATCATAACATACCAGTGTATTTTTCTCTATACATCTATAGCTTAGTAATAAATAACAGAAATGACATAGAAAAAGGAGTTATAGCCTAATTTATTCCTTATGAATCAATCTTTAAAAAAACAAAACTAAGAACTAACCTATTGCCACAATAACATAAATCAATTTGAAATAGTACCACTTTTTGCTTGATAACTGCAGGAAAACTCATACTACTAAGTGGTTAAAAAATAAACAAGTAACTCATCTAATATTGATCTTAAGTACCAACGTGCTCACTCAGACACAAGCACACTAAAAAACAAAACAAAACAAAGCAAAACAAAATCTGCCCTCAGTTAACAGGAACCTAATCCTTCCATTTGCTCAGGTGAAAATCCTTGGCATCATCCTGCCTCTGTTTTTCCTATCCCATCTCTCCTCCAAACTATGAACAGATTATGTTGGCAATACTTCCAAAGACATCTAGAATCTTAACACTTCTCACCCCTCTCTGTGCTACTACCCTTCCCCAATCTACCATCTTGTCTCACTTGGATTATCACAGTGGTCTCTTACGTGGTCACCTAACGCCTCCACACAGAAGTCAGAATGATCCTGTTAACATATAGGTCAGATCTATCATATGTCTTCTCAAAACTTTCTAGTGCTTTCCTTTCTTCTATGCATGCACAGTAAAAGGTCAAATTCTTCAATGATCTTAAACTCCCTATGATATCTGGCCTCCTATCTCTGACCCTATTTCTACCTATTTTTTCTCACACTCACTCCTTTTCCATTTCCTCAAGAGTTATTGACCTTCCTTGATCACCAGGGACATACTTCTGCCTCAGGGCCTTTGCACTTGCTGTTTCTTCTGCCTGAAATGCTCTTTCTTAGATATCCACAGAACTTGCTTCCTTGTGTACTTCAAAGTCTGTCTTTAAATATTTGCATATTGAAGGCTTCCATGACCAATCTATTTTGAAAATACTGTACCCAGCTCTCCTACACCCCCTGCTACTCTCCATACTCCTATTCCACCTCCATGCTTTATTTTCCTCCAAAGCACGTCTCATCTATAACAAACTTAATTTGTTATGTAGTTATTATGTTAGATTCTTGTTGACATTCCTTAAATAAAACATAGGGTTCACACAGATGGGATATATTGTTTGTTTTGTTTATTGATTTACCTGAGCCCCTAGAATGATGCTTGCAATTTCATAGGTTCTCACTTAATATTTATTGATCGAGTGTCTGAATTCATTTATTAATTCATCTATTGCAAGAAAAGAGAATAGAGTCGATGAATGTAAAAAGGTCAGTGTAACTAAGCAATCATTGAGGTTGGAACTAGGCTACACAAGTATACTGAAATAAATACTAGGAAATTATAACAGTAAATAGTTTCATGGTTCTTTATCATTTATAAAACACTTCTGTATACACAAACTCTCTCTCTCCTTAACAAGACCATGTGAGTGAGGAGGTAGTGTTATTCACTTTACAGGTAGGTAACAGCCTCAGAGATCTTAGCGACTTACTAGAGGTCACACAGATTTGAAGAAGCAGGCCACCTTGAGTGCTTGAACAATGCTATCTCCAGAAGACTACATTTCATTAACTCTTCCAAGGGAACTCTCTAGACCTTCAAACCACCTCCCAAATTCACATTATTTTGGATAGGATGTTTAAAAAATGCTATGTTCCCTTTTATTGTGAAAATTGGGCATCAGAAACACCAGGATAAGTATGACAATTGAATTAACTCTCCATCTTCTTACTTCATAGTTTGGGGTACAAAAGGCATGCTTTAAACTCTGTCCTCCTTTCTTAGATTATCTCATTCTATCCTGTTTCCTTAACTGAAGTGGAATAGCTTTTCACCTACTGGTGTTGCATTACCTTCAGTACTTAAATTTCATTTTCATTGAAAATGAAACCCTGTGTAATGAATATTTATGAGTATGTCCCTGCAGTGTTCATTCAATGTGTAGACTTCCCTTCACAGCAGGCTGCAGTTTTACCTTTTGCTTTTTATTGCTAAAATGTTAGCCATACAAATCGATATTGCTTAGGAAATATGAAAATAACAGTTCCTCTTCTAACTGGAACATTTCCACCAGAGTCACTTAGTGCAACACTGATGGTGATAAAAAAAATAAAAAATAATAAATAATAATAATTAGAATAATCGGTCCCAACCCCGGGGTAATATGCAATTTACATTTTTGATAGATGACATTAAAGTATAAGTCTCCCAGTAGGTGCAGAGTTTCCTAGCTAAAACTTTCATCGTTTCTAAAAGCACCAAATGCAGATGCTGGGATAGATATTCTCTTCTTACCATGAATAACATCTACTAGTTCTTTCACTATCAGGTGTCATCAGGAGGGGTTCTAGGGAGGAATTAATTTGAAAGAGCTTATTGGATAGACATACACTTTAATAAAGAGATTTGTTCCTCCCAGAAAGGATTTGGGAAACTTTAAGTTGCTCTTTTTTTCTTCTTTTTTTTTGTAAATGACAGTGATTACCTATAAAATATTCCATTATAACTACAGAATCAAAAGTCACATAATTCCCATCCATTCAGCAAAAAGCTAACTTCAATTAAAAGTGGGTGGTCTGACATCTGATACTGTGTGGGCAAATCTGACAACCTGCCATATACTTTAAATTCCTTTAAGGTGAATGCACAACTTAGCTGGTAATTTGCAAGAAAGAATATGCAGGAATGCAAAATAAATGACGCCAACCATATGGCGCTCAGATTGTAAACCCTTGATGACAAGAATATAGCTGATCACCTTGCAACTGCTACAAGTTTTTCCTCCAGCTGAAGCCATTGTGAGGCATTGAATTATGCAAGTAGTACTTTGCTCCTTTCAAATCAGGGGAAAGTAAGAACTTCATGTAACTTTTGTTCATGAAACATGGATTAAATGGAATGTATTTCACTTGCCAAGTTGATATAAAACCTCTGGATTAGGTATGTCTATAGAAACTGACTTGCACAAGAAAATTCAGATGTTCTATTAATAGAGAATTCTATAAGAATGGTATTTACAACTATAATTGACCTTTCTTTTAAAATTTTATTCCTTTCAGAAGTTAACTATACATTGTCTATGTGAGCGTACTTCTAAATGTCATGCCATTGTTGATAGAGGAAGAGAAAAACAAATCTCAAGTTGAAAATTAAGGCAAAAGCCACCTTATTACCTGTGAAACAATTCAATTCAAACAATATTAAGTGCCTTCTATGTGTCATACACTATGTGACACAGTCCCTGCCCTCAAGTATTATAGATTTTAATTATTCCAATAAGTCCCTGAGATAGATATTATTAAGATTATTTTATTTTAATGTAAGATCATTGAGATTCAATAGTTTGTCCATTATCACAGAAGGTAATGTACCACTCAGTTGGGGTACACAGCACTCCTCACAAGGCAAATTGGAAAGTTATCAAAGTTTAACTGGCTTCCTAAAGAACAGAGGATCAAAAGGCTCTGTCACAAGTATGTGGTCGTAGGCAAAATAATTAAACTTTCTAAGTCTCAGTTTCCACATATAAGAGAATACAAATACTAACCACTCCCTATGATTAACAATAGGTAACTCAGCATTCAGGATGTAAAATCTGAAGTTTTATATTAAAAGTTGTTTAGAACAACTCCTTGGCCATGGCAATAAAAACAAACAATAGAAATCTATCTACACTTGTATTCCAGGAAATCTGTGTGTGACCCTGAATGTTGGGGAATTTCAAGGACTCAGAAAAGGGTTCTGCAGTTCCTACATACAAGGCCCTGGGCTGGACATGACCAGGTCTTCAGAGAAGTATGAGACTCTCAGAGCCCCTCTTCCTACCACTGCAAAGGCAGGGTACAGGGACACAAGGGGTAGGACCCCTCACCAGCTGCTCCCTGGCTCAGAATGAAGAAAGGCTTTGATGTTCTTTTTGGCACACATAATGACTGGATGAGAATGAAAGACCAAGGTCCCCCCAATGGTCCCCACTGTCTCCATCAATCAAAAGATGAGGCCACTCTTGAAAAATGTACAGACACTCACAGTTCCAAGAAAGCTCTTTCTAACTTCAAGCTCTCTCCTATTCTTCCTCTCTTTCCCCAGCCTGGGGAAAGCCAGAGAGGTACAATAGCTAGGAAGAGTAGGAGAAAAGACTAATTGTGTCCCCATCCCTGCCCATAACTTCCTGAGCCTGGGTCAGGCCTGAGTTAGGAGAGGGGAGAATTCAAATTTGATTAGATACTTCAGCTTTGACAGTAGACTTTAAATATTAAAAATTAAAAAAAAATTAATTCACAAAATGTCCAGGAAAGGTATAAGAATATTTTCAATTATGGGAAGAAAAAAAAATGGTTTGCCAAAGCTTATTAAAAGGGGAAGTGATAATAAAGACTCAATTGGCTTTTTGCATATACCCTACCAAAATCAAGAGGTAGTAAAACTATAATACAGCTATGATGATATTTTGAAAGAGGTACTGGATTACTGGATTGTCTTAGGTTTGGTAACACTGGGTTAAGGCTTATATTGAAACAGGAGGGAAGGGGGCAGGGCACAATCTTTAAAAGAATGACATAGCCATAGTACTTGACAAAAACTAGTGAGAACCAACTAGGTCCAAGATGGCGGAAGATTCTACTTCCAGTAGACCTTGAGCCTCATTATACGCTCATTGTAATACATTAGCATAAGCTAAATGACACACCCACCAGTGCCATGACAGTTCTGAGGCTAACCATAAAAGGCCAGAAAGTGGGAGGTGGCCCAATTCTGGAAATCCCCACCCCTTCCCCAAAATAGTTGGAATAATCCTCCCACTCATTAGCCTATGAAATTACCAAGCTTATAAAAACTAACCACACCATATTTCAAGGCCTCTTGCCTTCCGAGATGGCCCACACTCTGTCTGTGGAGTGTGTTTCTCTCTAAATAAATCGGATTCTTACCTATCACTTGGTCTCTGAATTCTTTCGTGACGAAGAAAGAATCTCAAAATTCACCGGCAACAATATCAAAGTCAGAACTGATAATGCATCAGCCACTGCCTCCACCCATGCCCCCCCCCATACTCAGTTTCTTAAAATTCTTCACATGGATGTGTTTCCTGCCTTCGTGGAGCATGTAGCCACATATACATGTAAAAGGACTTTACAAGATACATATATGATAGGTACTAAAGATAGAACCAGTAATAAAAACCTCATGAGATCAAAGAAATGAAATTCACCGTGTACTAGTCCAGAAAGGGAACTAAGTTTTAATGTGGATAGAATCTGGATGGGTGTAGAGGATGAGGATATGTGAATATATAAAACAAGTGGGTTTGTTTGAAGCAGATTATTCTCAGAATTTAGTGGGAAATAAGGTTGGAATTGGACAATAGGAATCCCTACAAAGCAGACTCAGGTAAACTTTAATTTCTATGGGAAGCTAGAAATTGATTTTTGAGTTTTATGGTTGGAAAGGGAAAATGAAATAAAAGAGTATTATCTAGGGAAACTAGAGTTGGGGACATAGACTTTTTTGAGGTTTCATGGTATAATTCAATTACAATTAGGAAAATTAAATTATCTTTTCCAGAACACAAGCGATAACTTTGGTAGTTAGAAAGGTAGTCTTTATGATCTGCTTATTCACAGATAACACGAAAACAGAAAAAAAACCACAGCATTTAGAGAATGAAATTATACTTTAACAAATTATCTTTAGGCCTGGAGATTTAGAAGTATTTCATTGCATGGTCACTATAAACTATTCCTAAATAGAACTAGATTATAGTAAGATCTCAGAGTTTTTAGCACACCACGATTCTAATGCAAAGGGCAGCACTAAAGTAAAAATGAATGACAGCTAGAGAAGTTTTGAATGACATTTATAATTTTTAAAAAGCTTTGCATCCTAATTGGAGTGGGAGAAACCAGAACAATGACATAGATGTTACTTTAAAGAAATAAACTTCTTTGTAAAGGTATTGTTCTGTTTTTTAATCTGGGTGCTGATTTATTGTTATGTAAACTATGAATATATATTTTTCAAACTTTTAAATCTATGGTCTATTTTAAAATAAAAATGATAAGTTAGAAATGTTTCAAATTAGTCTTTTTAGAATAAATTTACAAATATATATTTGTCAACAGATCTATTCTTCATGGGAAAAACCCCGTAATTATCTTCCCCTGTTCTATAGATGGGCTTTGCTCTGGGAGCAGGCTCTCCCTTTCTTTTGTTCTATATCCAGAAATGGGACTGTAATTCCTTCAGCTCCCAGGTTAGCGGGAAGAAGCACGGTGGTTCTGTGAGGTGGGCAGCTAAAGAAAACATCTGGACAATAATAGCTGTTACTAGTCTACTATTTGTCCAGGTAGATTTTCTTTTTGTTTTTTTTGTTTGTTTGTTTGTTTTTGGTTTAACATCTTTATTGGAGTATAATTGCTTTGTAGTGAGATGGATGGACCTAGAGTCTGTCATACAGAGTGAAGTTAGTCAGAAAGAGAAAAACAAATATCGTATGCTAACACATATATATGGAATCTAAAAAAAAAAAAAAAAAAAAAGAAATGGTTCTGAAAAACCTAAGGGCGGGATGGGAATAAAGATGCAGACGTAGAGAATCGACTTGAGGTCATGGGGAGGGGGAAGGGTAAGATGGGACAAAGTGAGAGAGTGGCATGGACATATATACACTACCAAATGTAAAATAGATAGCTAGTGGGAAGCAGTCACATAGCACGAGTAGATGTTTTTTAATTGTTCTGAATTGGTAAAATAAAAAGCATCTGCCCCAGAAGTTTCTCTCCTTATTCTTGAATGCACTGGGCTGGTTTGTCAGTCAGAGAGTTACTACTCTTTGAATTTTTTAAATGAACTATTTTTTTCTTCAAAATGTTGTTAATCCAAAACTCACATCAAAATACCAACATCCCCAAAAGAACCTCAGTGGCTTAATTTCATTATCCACAGACAGCTTTCTAAAATGTCACTTTTTAATTAAATACTTAAAATGGATTATATTATTAACATCTACATAAGGGATTTTTCTATTACAATTAACAGTGCTTTAGCGAATATTCCTGGCTTCTCCCTTCCCTCCTACTCTTCCCCCCAAAATGACCCCAAAGGTCTGGCCCATCATGTATTTCTATGTGTGTGTTCTTATTCCTTTTTTAATTTTTAGGAAGACTATCAAGTTGTCAAAGAGAATTTCCACACCAAAAAAAAAAAAAAACATAAAAAATTGAAAATAGATTTTTGAAGATCATAACACTAAATATTTCTAAAGCAATTCTTGATAAGATTTCAAATAAAATTTTATTAAATGCACATAAATATTACTTTATTTTCAAAATAATCATATAATCTTAGGACCAGATGATTCCTTAAAAGATTTCACCAGTCTGTGGTTTTTAGGTATTTTTTTTGCTCATATACCTTCTAAAGGAATATTTTTAAAACTATGTACTTTTATACATTTCACATCTAAAATGTTTCCTCATATATTTAAGACTTGAAAATATGTAATCCCAATACACCATAAATATTGGCAGGTTAAAATAATGTTTGTAACTCTTTTATTTGTATCTAATTGTCACATCAACTTAATAACCACCATCACATATTACAAAATAAATGAAATCAAGAAAACTTTGCTGAAACAGTTAAAATATTTTGCATTTTCTTTTTATTATTTATTTTTGGTATAATAAAAATATACCCCATGGCTTGAGGGATCTTAATTCCTCCACCAGGGATCAAACCTGCACCCTCAGCAGTGAAAGTGTTAACCACTCCTGGACTGCCAGGGAACTCCTATGAATTGTTTCTTTCTACCCTTGAACTTTAGTTGATTTCACCTCTCTCTCAACATTGTATTTTAATAGAATAAATGTTTTACATATGAAAGACCTCTGTTGATCATCCTCTTACAATTTTTCTGCCACAACAATATGTATATAAAAAAACTTAAGTAAAAATTTCCTGTGATCATGAGAATCTGTGTTAACATTTTTATTCCAGTTTTAACTTTTAGTATGACTATATTTAGTATATACTTGATCAAGACAAATAAACATAAGTTTTGATAATTACTAAACAAAATTAAAATGTTGGAAATTCGTTTCTTCATGAGATGGATGGCCCTTGATTCTACAACCAGTTCTTGTATTCACGGCTGAATATTTTTATTGCTCTAAAAAGATGGTATTCAAAATAAATTTTATTGTTAGTTTTTATATGTCAGTCCTGAGAAAACTAATTCACATAAATAAGAAAGTGAGAAGAGAAGGAGTTTTGTTATAGAAGTGTCATCTGATTCTTTAAATTCCTTCCAAATTATGTGCCAGAAATCACACAGTAATCTGTAATAAAAAATTATCGTTAATGATCTCTTAGCTGACAACTCAATTAACATCACCTTCAATTTTGTTGAAAAGAAAAAACTGGAAATTAGCTGACTTGTAAAAGGGTTTTTTACTCAGCCATTCTCTTTCTCAATAAAATCACCAATATTCTAAATTTTCTTTAAGACTCTGAAGATTTTTTAATTCATTTATCAGCTATATACTGAAGATTCCACGAGCTAGAAGACGGAGATTATATCATATATCACTCAGAAAATTTTAAAAGTATTTCCTCAAGATTGCTTCATCTTGGAAGATGTTTAACCCATCCCTGAGAATTTTAAACCACAGGGATCAGTAAACTTTGGGAAGCGAGAGATGGATGTTGTTCTCTATGAAGTGCACTTATAAAAGGAGAAGAAGAAAAGGAGCACATGTAATACCTCCAAAGCAGTCACCTTCTCAGACCGATCCATCTTAGAGCGGAGTGTGTATCACCATTCAGGATGGATATTGATTCCTTTAGAAATACTGATTCTGAAATCTTTGGAATATCTTGAACTTCCAGGATTTGCCGGTTTAGTTTGAGGATCACGGTTATCAACAGGACCCTCTACTAAAAAGTCCAACCTCTCCTGCTTGTCCTCTGCCCTCTCTCACAGACCCTAGTGACCATGGTTATGATTTTTTTTAAATTGTGTACGATCTTTTCAATTATTACAAAAGCAGTTCATGTCCATTACAGAAAAATAGGAAATACAGACAAGTAAGAGGGAGAAAATATAAAATGTGTGTAATCTCACCAACCACAAATATTCACTTTTATAATGTTGTTTATCTGTCCATACCCTTTCCTGTGCAAATAGTTTTTGTATAAATGGGTAATTTTTACATAACTGTTTTGCAGCTTAATATATCAATTAATATCACTTGCATATTTTTTCAATATTGTCAGAAGTTGTATCTTGTAAAATGTACTGTAGCACTAAATTCCACCATTTCTTCTAAGCATTTATTTTATTTTTTCACTTACTTTTTAAACATTTTTTTATTGAAGTATAGTTGATTTACAATGTTGTGTGAGTTTCAGGTGCACAACAAAGTTATTCAATATTTTGTAATAACCTATAAGGGAAAAGAACCTGAAAAAAAAAAAAATATATATATATATATACGTATAACTGAATCACTTTGCTGTATACCTGAAACTATGGTTGTGATTTGACTTTTTCCCTCCCAGCCTTTCTTTTCGTCTCCAATTCTAAGACCCATATAATTAAAAAGATTTGAAAATATTGGACTAGAACATCTATCTCATCCTTTAGCTTTTTAGGTAAGACTCTGCTAAGAAAAAAAATTAAAAAAAAAAAAAATATATATATATGAAACCACAAAAATGACAATGATGATGAGAGCAAACAATTACATAACACTTATTTTTGCCAATCACTATAACAAAAGCTTTTCATACATTAACTTATTTAAATCTCAGAACAGCCTTATGAGATGGGCACTACTGCTCTTTCCATTTCACAGATAAGGAAACTGAGGAATGAAGAGGTTAAGTGACTTGCTCATCATATTTAACCCCCAAGCAGTATGCCTGCTGTGACTGCACACCCACCACTATCCCAGAAAAAAGTCATACTATTAGTCAATAAAATTGCTTTCCAGAGAAGATACATAGCATTAGAACAAAAGGCAAAGTGATAAGTTGTTTCCAATAAAGAACTTCCAACTTCTTTTTTCCAATTACCTTTACCCAAAATCTGCCATCTTCCCTATTCTGAGAAGAAACTCTGCAGTTCTTGAAGATGGATGCAAAATTAATAGAAAATAAACTAGGTTGAAAAAATTCAGCCACTGCCCACTTGGGATAAATTTTAAATAATTGTGTGAAAGTATAATAGCTTTTATAAAACATAATATTAAAGTATTTATCTATTTCCTAGGAATAACTTCTCAATTTCAAAAAGTGTACAAATGTGTTTGGATGCATGAAGAGAAATGGTTCTTTCTAAATTTGAGCTATATTTCCTAACAAAGTTAACATTATATATGAAAATTTGTTGAGAAATAATTAGCCACAAAATTGAGTTGATTGGTTTGAAAGTGAAAGATGCGGTATTTGAAAGACATTCAATTTTCTTATCAACTTTCATTGGATTATATTTTCACATTTAATATTCATGCAGGAATTATAATTAGTTGAAAGTTACAAAAGGAAAGCATTGTGATACCTTAGTTTTTTAATGGTCAAAAATGCAGCTCCTTAGCATTTATATAGTATTTTTAGTTTAAAAGTACTATTAAGTATATAAAAATATATAGTGAATACTATTGCTTACTTAACTATGATATGGAATCTTTGTAAATCATTGTTAGCACTAGTAAAGATTATTTAACATAGTAATATTTGCTTTCATATACCCAAATCCTGGTCTCCTTCAATAACCCACATCAAATAGCTCTGAAAATCTGTAGAATATGGTTTGTAAAATGATTATTGGTCAGAATTTTTTTTCTTTCTCATTTGTTTCTTTTACTATGTTGTCATATGTTAATAGCTATAAACAAGATCAGTCATGATTAAAATAACTAGGTAAAAATCTATGCCACCATGACAAAATATATTCTGTGAAATGAAGTATGAATGGGCCCTTGCTAGATAATATAAGCCTTTGTTATTTATTCATGTTTTGTCCAAGTAAATCATATTGTATTTTTACTAAGCTGAATCCATAGTTTACCTTAAAAGGAAAACAATGAGAAATCAAAGAAGGAAATAATAAATGCACAAAATCAAATTTGAGAATATATAAAAAGTTAGACTAGCACACATAATTTTATACAATAGTTATAAAACAGTTATATTTATATCATTTTTAAAAAAACAGCACTTTATGCTAATAGCACAAGTCTCAAACCCAAATGCCTGCAGTGGCCAGGAAGGTAACATAAATATGAAATGGGCTAGGTAGAGAGTGTGGGAAAGGGAAGTCTCACTCTCTGTCTAAAAGAGGTAGCCATTAGTCAGCTGCAGAAAATAGTTGCCAGAGTTCAGTGGAAGACAGAAATACAGACTTTTTTTTTAATGTAAAATGTTCGAGCTTTTCAATATCGGCCATTGGCTCCATTTCTTTTTAAACTACTATGTTAGTTTACTTTCAAGATGGTCACTATCAATTCTTTACGCTCTATATGCACATGACATTCCCCCACAGGGAGCTGGCACAAGTGACACTGTATCAGCAGCAGACACACACACTTTTTAATAAAGTCAAGGCCAGCTTCACACAGGACCCCACCCTTCACATGGGGCCCTGCATTTTTACCTTGCTCTGGGCTTCACCAATTACATACAATCTGTGAAGTCCTGAATAGGACTTGTCATCTCTGTTTCCTGGCTCTTGTTGAGAAGTCCGTGCTGCTCTGCTACAAAGAGTGGCCGCACAGAGGAATACAGAGGCATCTGATGTGTGAGTGAGGAAGCCGTTTTGGATGTTAAGCCCGCTCAAACCTGCAGATGACTAGAAGCAAAGAGATCATCTGACTGAAAACCCATGAGACCTAAATGAGAACCACCCAGAGGAGCCCAGTGAACAACAATATCATGAGACAACTCAAAAGTAAATTGTTGTTTAGGCCACTTCATTTTGGGTTGGTTTATGTGGCAATGGATAACCAGAACAGGCACCCTGTGCGCCATACAAACATGTGCCTGCAGGCCTCTATGACCTTTGGTCCGCTAGCCTGTGGCATATATTAGCCCACTGACCACCAGGGTTGATGGCTATGAAGAAATATTCATCGAAATATTATTTTATGTTGGTATTTTAAATGATTTTAATATCTTGATTACACTGTTTGAAGAGTTCAGACAATAGATTTTCTTTTTCTTTTTCTCATATTGAGCTGTTTTATCATTTGACCTGATATGAGACAAAAAAATTAAAATATGATTTAAATTATTTGAAATGGTTGCTATAATTTGCTGCTCAGTTGATGTACATTTGACTAGCATATGTTGCCAATTCAATGTTTTTGATTTTGTTTTCATCTGAAGACAACAATTTGATTTGAAAAAATTGCCTTATTATTGAGTCATTCCAGATACCTTTCACAAACACGTGTCTAACAAGCCATCAAATCCTCTCCCAAGTGCCCAATTCCCACTCCCCTCACCCCAAAATCTAAAACCATTTATTTCTTCCAGAAGACAATTCCTCCAAACCTTTAGGCCATGTACCTTAAATCATTCATTTGAAGGTGCTATGAAAACAAATGATTAAATAATTCTCTTTGATTTTATTTTAGTAAACATGCATATAGGGACAGATTGCCTGAACTATATTTATGCTTGGCAAATAACCTAGGTTTGCCTAATCCTCTCCACTTGAAGTCCAAGGAGAGTTTATTAATGAAAATTGATCAAAAATATTAAAACATAAATATTTAGTTTTTTCTACAACTTGGTTTTTATTCCAAGTCAGAAAGAAAATCTATTTCTGTATTCTTCCTTAAAGATTTCTAGTTGTATCACCTGGATCACTGAGGCTGTTTCCTTAAAACATTATTTTGTAAGTGTTATATTTAGCAAATAATCAAGGAACACCACCACCACCAAGACATTACACAAGACTTAGGAACTGTCTGGCACCGCACTGGTTGCTAGGGCCTTGAACCTGGCCTTGTTATATATCTTTTGCTGTAATGCATTCAGAACGGCACAGAGGAAAATGTTCTGCTCAGGATAGAAAGTGAGTGACAAGTAAGAATAGTCATGTCCTAGGGGTCTGTTTCAGTCAATCAAGCGATTCAAATAATCCCAAGTATTACCATTAGCAAAGATCAACAGCACTAAATTCTTCATGGTGTCAATTTCTGATGTTTGTGCTGCCCAAGTTCTTACATACAGAAGAAGAAACGTCATGGTGAGAACACATACTAGTTGGTAAGAGTCTTTAGTTTCCTTTCCCATTTTGACAATCATTTACTGTATAATTTGGGACAAGTCATAGAATTCATACACACTTTAATTGCTTCCTTCAATGAGGATAATACAATCCTGTTGGAAAAATGCCTTGATAATCTCTTAAGTGAAGTGAAAATTCATATTTACAGGTTCAATTAAATTTGAGTTGTTGAGAAATGATTATTTTCTTAGGGTAAAATAGATGAGATTTGATCACAATCAACACAAAAGAAACCAAGACTTTCGATGAATGAAAGACAGCTATTTTGAATGTCTCCAGATGCATTCCTAGTATCAACTGAACTTGAACACAGAAAAAATAAATCACTACGACCAAAACAATAGATTACTAAAGTCAATTTCATTGTTTCTACTGTGTATACAATAAGCATCAAAGTGTTGTAAAAACAGTTGATGTACTCCATGTAAGTTCCAAGTTGTTTTGGAGGGTTTTTTAGGTTTAACTCATTTTGAGTCTCAAAACTTGAAGTTAACATGCTAGTTGAAAAATAAGTCAATAGATCCTGAAATTGAAACACATACGCTGAATTCTAATTCACTTTTATATTATGTTCCTTGAATTTATAATTCCATGTTTGAAATTACAAACTGTTAATTTTAAATATGTTAATGCATTTGTCAACCAGGTATGAAGTGCTAGAACAGTGATTTTCAAACACTTCTCCCTCCTTCCATCTCTTTATCTCTCAGTCAAAACAAACTAAGAACTGAAAAGCTCTGATTGACAGAGGTTGGGAGGCCTGGAGCACTTAGTCTTCCTTTTCTCAAGAATCCTTCTTTCTTCATTTTGGTGGCTCCTAAATGAATTTGTGAAACAGTTTAAAACCTGTAGGTTGGGCTAGAGATTGGCTAGGTTACTACATAGGTAGAGTAGAATACCTGATAACTATAAGTAATAATCTTATTTCCATTTCACTTTAGTGCCTTAAAGTAGTTGTATTTAGTCTTTCTTATCAGATTGGAAGATCAATATTGGAACGGCTAAATTCATAAGATATAAGGTTTTCTCCTCTTTTCTCAATGTCTCATTGAGAAATATCTCAACTATTCAGGGCAGTTTGCAGTCTAGGGCCCCTCTACTAAAACTTAAAAATGAAATAGCATCTCAGCATGCTCATTTGATTAAGTAAAGTCAACACTCTTCAGCAACCATATTAACATTTTTAATATTATTTATCTCCTAAAATGTATGTAAACCTTTAAAAAAGTATTAATTATCTGTTATGAAAGAAAAAGGAGATTACCCTGAATTATTAGGGTGGATCCAGCAAAGCCATAGGAGTCCTTACAAGGGAAAGAAGGAGGCAGGACACTGAGAATCAGAGAAGATGTGATGATGAAAGCAAAGGTCAGAGAGAGAAAATGAAATTTGAAGATGCTGGGCCGCTGGTTTTGAAGACAGAAGAAGGGGCTACAAGCCAAGGAATGCAGGCAGCTCTAGAAGATAGATAAGGCAAGGAAATATATGCCTCACTAGAGCCTCCAAAAGAAATGCAATCCTGCCAACACCTTGATGTTTGGATTTCTGATTTCTAGAACAGTAAGATAATAAACTTAGGTTGTTTTAAGCCTCTAAGTTTGTGGTTATTTGTTACAGCAGCAATAGGAAATTTACACAGTTAGTGAAGATAAGAAATGACTTAGAAGAGGCTGCCACTCTACGCATTTTAACATTTTGTTGTCTAATACCCTTTGGAGATGTGTAGCAAGCTACAGAGAACTGTGATGATACCTGATAACCAGGTCATTTCATGTTGTAACACATCATGAAGCATTAAGTAAGTACAGTGAAGATCCCATAAAAATATATATCAAAAGGATTACAAATATAAAACTTTGAAGATATTAATAAGTAATAGTTAATGTATTATTTATATTAATAAATAATAATAAAAATTACTACATTTGACTGAATATTTACTATGCATCAGTGAGATAAGTAGTTTACAAACACTATCTCATTTAAATCTGAAAATAGAGATAAGTGTTCATACTTCAGTTTTACAGATGAGAAACTAAATCTATGTTTAACTTGAAAAAGGACAAACAAAAAGAAAGTGAAAGGATTTGAACCAGGGTCTGTTGACTTAAAATGCCATGTTATTCACCAAAAATAAATTGAGATAAGGAACCAAAAATGACAAGTTGAAGTATAAGAGGTTGCTCTGTGGGAAAAATTTGTGAGTACCTCCTTCCTGATTTCAGATGATAGTATTTAAACTTGTCATAGATATGAGGCCTCTCAAACAAGGTGGAAGGCGTCCCAGAATTTCTGCTTTACTTTTAGTTTGAATATTTTCCCTAATAGGGAGTAACTGGTCTAACCATCACTAGAGAACTCAGGAGTGGCCATTTTAGGTCATGGCTTAGAAAAATCTAGAGGGAAAAAAAAGGTATGTTTACATACTTTGTTTCATAGAAAATCTGCTTTTGTATTCAAATGATGTTCTAATGCTTGACATTTTCTTAAGAGGTGAAGCACTAGTATCTATATAAGAAACTGAAGCAAAATTAAACTAATATTTAATGAATATTGATTTTTACCTGGTCTTATACCAGTCACCATAACATATTATATTTTATACGTATTAGTGTTCCCATTTTTACAAAAGAGGTACCTAAGCCTGACAAAGTTTGTCTAAAATTACAGTCAATTTAATTCCAGGTGTGATGACTCCAATAGTTATGATAAAAGTATCAATCCAGAGAAATACAAAATAATCCAAAAGATTATTATCTCCTTTAATCTTCCTTTATGATAAAATCCAAGAACTCTCTCCTCATCCAGTGAAGCTATATCAGATTCTGCACATCAGATCTTTCATCTCTAAATTTAGCCCTATTTTCTGTTATGTAAATTCTCAAATTCCCTTTGGAGTGCACTTACTCAGATTTTCTTGCTAGAACTAGTTTTTAAGCAATGTGTACCTTCTTCCTTTTCTAAGTCATTCTCACTTAATTAAGTAGTATGCTGGAAGTCGCTTATTCTGCAACTGTAGTCTGAAGTTGGGAGGAAAAACAAACACCCGAATTGACACAAAACAAGGTCTGCTTTCTTGCTCTCTGCTTTCTTTGACAGTTTGGTCCAATCACCAGAAACCATCCAGAACATTTCACTTGCTCTCATCTTCCAACATTACTCTAATTAAAGCCTTTAGATTTGTTCTCAGTATTCTCCAGGAGCCAGTGAACCCTCAGCCTCATAATATTAGGATATCCTTTATGGATAAACTAGAACATTCATTCTATATTACAGTCAGGTCAAATTCAAGCACTTTTATGAAAAGGTAGCCTTATCTCTGTTTCCCATACATTTTGTGTAATCTTCACTAAGCTATGTATCTTTTTAGGCTTTACAATAATTAAAAATTGCATTAAAGGAGACATTCTACTAAAACTGCTACCTTGAAGGTCACCAGTGATTAATTGGTCACCATTTTTAGTGGTTTTCATGCAATCCTTTATTGTCAATATTATGACAACGTTCACAAAGAACTTTTACATGTATCCAATTATTTGATACTAACTATTATAATTAGACTGTATTGTAATTATGTGCCTCCCTTATATATTTCCTTAAGCTGGAGTTTAATATTTCTTTGTTCCGAAAATCCCTCAACTTACAGTGATCAATAAATGAATGAATCAATGAATGAACAAAATATTTCTAGCATGCCACAGGTGTGTTTGACCAATTGTGTTTGTAGCTTCGTATTACAATAGATAAAATATCTTCAGTACAATATTAATATCTTCCAAAGTGTGGGATTTGTAACTTTTTAATACATCTTTTTTTTTTTTTTTTAATAAATTTATTTATTTATTTTTGGCTGTGTTGGGTCTTCGTTTCTGTGCGAGGGCTTTCTCTAGTTGCGGCGAGCGGGGGCCACTCTTCATGGCGGTGTGCGGGCCTCTCACTGTCACGGCCTCTCTTGTTGTGGAGCACAGGCTCCGTAGCTGTGGCTCACGGACCTAGTTGCTCCGCAGCATGTGGGATCCTCCCAAACCAGGGCTCGAGCCCGTGTCGCCTGCATTGGCAGGCAGATTCTCAACCACTGCGCCACCTGGGAAGCCCCTTTAATACATCTTATATAGGATGTTAACTGTAGTTACTGAGTGTTTCATGATGTGTTGCAACATGAAAGGACCTAGTTATCAGATATCATAGTTCTCTACAACTAGCTTATTAACCTCAGCAATAGTGGGGTAGCTGAAAGGGAACTGGACTCAGACCCCTTCATAATAAGTAATCATCATCACACTAACTTTTACTATGTATTGATACTACTGTATATGCTTACACTGTGCCAGTTTAAATAATGTGCTTATCTGATCTCATTCTCCCAAGAAGCCTAAGATAGAGTGAATCATTACCTGAATTTTACAGATTTGAAAACAGGTTTAGATCGTTTAAAATCATGCTCATGACATCCACGTTCAAACTATGTTGCCTCTCTCACACAATCTTAATTCAGCCTAAAATGATACTTTAATCAAAAAAAAAAAAAAGAAATGAGAAAAGAATAAGAAAGATTAGGATGGGTAAGATAGGCATTAAATATGAGCATGAATCGGAAAAAGAAGCTGCATGGACATTGGAAATAAAAGGAGACAAACACATAAGCATTACAGTTCTTGAAAAAAAATTTAAAAGACTAGTCAAGGCCTGAATAGGGGAGCAGCAGATGACAAATTACATGACTTGAGCTTATGAAATTGCAGTTCACCATCACTATTTCTGACACATTTACTACAGTATCTACATGGCTTAACAAATGAAATGGGTCTTTATTAAGTAGATTGCATATTACCAACGCTGAAAATAACTCTAGAAGTTACTTGATTAGTTATAAGGTAAAGAATCATAGGCAGGAGAGTATGTACATATTTTTTTCCTTTTTGAACGCTCTTAGAAAATGTTGAAAAACTTAATTGTATATTATTCAAAAGCAATAAATTTCCTGCCTGCAGATATAGACTTCAGTCCACCTGTCAAGAGTAAACAATGTTTTTAATGTGATTTTGTTTTATCTTGATATCCATGTAGACATTTGAAAATAAATGAATCAATTATGTCTTTCATATGCAAAGATGCTGGTTACTTATAAGATGTAGGCAATAAAATTTGAGTCTTTTTCCAATAGGAAATCGATTGCCATTGATTTGGTCACATTCTCTTACAAAACACCCCTTGAGACCAGAAGAATCATTTAAAACTGGCAGGTTGGGGTTAGAAGTCTAATCTATAACCATGGAAGGGAGTCAGGTTAGCCAGGTCCGAAGAAATTCATGCCTGAAATCTCAGCCCTGTTAATATGCTGCCCAAACAAGCTAATGTAAAGGGCCAAAGTCAAACTTAAGGTGGAAATGATAAAAAAAAAAGTCACAATTAATGCTATTAGTAATTTTATTAAAAACTCATGATCAAAGATCATATGTCATTCAAAATAAAATCTCATGCCACATTCAAATACAGGCACGTTATCTAATGAACATCCCGCCACAAAAGGTATGGCACTCTTTTAAGTTAAAACAACATCAAGACAAATAAACTTGAAACGGTTATTGATTTATGAAACAGTGATCTCTGGAGCTGACCTAGCATTAGTTTGAAGGGCCTATATCAGGGAACTCAAATCGTTACTCCACTCAACCTGGTGATCTTGCCGTTATTGATTCATGTCTGCTTTAGCCTTTCCCTGTCTCTAGGCCTCTACGCTTTCACTTTCACATAGCAACAAAAACCACACACACACACACACACCACATACACACACATGACTTTATTGTGTTTTGTCCTGGACTGTGAAGGTATGCATCTCAGTGGATAATACTGTTTTTCCTCTCTCTGCATGTTCTCCTTTACCTTTTCCCCTATTTTAGTAGCCTCTATGCTTCATTGCCTCTGGGGATATATAAGGCTGATCACAAATCAGGCAGAGCCTGTAAGCCTTGCTGGCTTTTTTTTAACATCTTTATTGGAGTATAATTGCTTTACAATGTTCTGTTAATTCCTGCTGTATGACAAAGCGAATCAGCTATATGTATACATATATCCCCATATCCTCTCCCTCTTGCATCTCCCTCCCATCCTCCCTATCCCACCCCTCTAGGTGGTCACAAAGCACCCAGCTGATCTCCCCATGTGATGCAGCTGCTTCCCACTAGCTATCTATTTTACATTTGGCAGTGTATATATGTCCATGCCACTCTCTCACTTCATCCCAGCTTCCCCTTCCCCCTCCCCACGTCCTCAAGTCCATTCTCTACATCTGCATCTTTATTCCTGTCCTGCCCCTAGGGTGGCACATATATATAATGGAATATTACTCAGCCATAAAAAGAAATGAAATTGAGTTATTTGTAATGAGGTGGGTGGACCTAGAGTCTGTCATACAGAGTCAAGTCAGAAAGAGAAAAAACAAATGCCTTGCTGGCTTTTGCTTTACAAAAGGCTAAACCTTTTGAACACAGGCTGAAGTGGAGCAGAGGTTCCTTCTGATTCAAAAGTGATCTGCCCAGGAATTTGGGCGAGGGGAGAAGCCTGTGGCTAACAGAGCAATGGGAACTTAGTCATATCCTAGAGAGAGATGAGATCTCAAAGAGAGATGGATGAACGAGGCAAAGATGGGTGAACTAGGGAGAAAGAACCACAGTCCAAAACTATGACCCATGCATCATAAGGAAGCACGGGGCCACGAAATTTCAAGAGGCCACTTGGGCTTGTCGGTGAGAATGCCAGTGACACAGTACTTGACTAAAGTGTAATTTCCTTGTTTTGAGTATACCATATAAGTCCACTGGAGTGTGGTGTGACTTTGGCCTACAGAGGGGACCCTAACAATGAATGAGACAGAATTTACCAAGACCAGCAGGATAGAGTTTCAGTCTATATTTTTAATCTTTTTCAATATATATCCTTCTGTTTTAAAACAGCAACATAAAATTCAACAGA
Source organism: Eschrichtius robustus (assembly GCF_028021215.1). Lineage (NCBI taxonomy): Eukaryota > Metazoa > Chordata > Mammalia > Artiodactyla > Eschrichtiidae > Eschrichtius > Eschrichtius robustus. The sequence goes on along the minus strand of NC_090829.1, from coordinate 53,608,622 downwards.
GACTCTTCAGGTACATTAAGAATCACCTCATGGTTGGAAGCAGAGCAGTCTTGGCAAGAATACTGTAAAAAGGCATCAAGTACTTTTCTTTGGCTATTACTGAGTTCTTCTGCTTGACATACTTTTTGCATGAAGTGAAATGTGGCCTGTCCTTGCCAGAGTAGATAATAGTACCTGGACACTAGCCAGTTTAGCTAGGATGTTGAGAAAGGAGAGCATGTCAGCATTCACTGTGAGATTCATCCAGCTGCCTCGTTCAATGACTTCTTATCTGTCTTCCTCACTCCTTCCTGGGCTGTCAGCACCGAACCTGGCACTCAATGAACCGCTCGACTGCTACTTTACAGACTCAGCTAGAAAATCATGTCTCTTAGTTCCTGTGATCATTAGTTTGAGGTTATAATGAATTTTTAGTCCTACGGAAAAAACTAGAAGGTGGACTTACAGCTGTTCCTTCCATATGCTAGGATATCTAAGGTCTAAGTCCTAAATTGGAAAGAAAATTGCGTTCCAAATGCAAACCACACCTTTTAATCAACCCTGCAAATTGCTTTCACTTCCACTCACTATCTCCTTGGTGCATAAACTGCAATTCCTTCACACATGGATTCTCTCTTGAAAAGTCTTTTCTGTTTCTCACTTGAAGCAGCACTGCTCTGGGGACATAAAGAAAATGTTCAAAAGTGTTAGCAGAACCACATTTTAGTTCCTGTCTTGGAGTTTGGGTGAATGGTTTTCTCTTAAGTGAAAGAGAAAGAGGGACGTAGAGGACATCCCAGTTGCTGCAGGCCACTGAGGGCGCTCACCTTGCCACTCCAACCTCTACATTTTTTCTTTCATTATATATTTTTAATTGAGAAGATAGTAAAGTACCATAAAGGAGGTGTTCTACATTAATACAGTAACCACTTATAGCCATACTACCTACACTATTTTCGTTTGGAAAACTACCTTCTTCCTAAATGTATATTTCACATGCTAGTGTATTATAAAGCCCATTATTCTACTTCTGCTACTTGTAATGCTGCTGTTTTTATATTAAGTTATAAAAGTTCCCCCATAAGTCCTATTTTTTTAAGATCAAAATGTTAAACGATTACATCATATTTAATTCTGTTGATATACCTAATTTACTAGTATAGAATTTACTAACTCATATTTCTCATTCAGGGCATGCGGATTGTTTCCAAGTTTTTGCTTTACAGACGATGCCGCACCGAGAAGGACTGCATACCGAGAGCTCTGGTAGATACACGAGGCACAGACCAGACGCCTAACACATATGGTTTATAAGGCTTCCAGTCACTGTTCAGGATGGATACTCTCCAGTCTGTTTTACAAATGAGGAAACTTGAGGCTCACAGAGGTAAAATACTTCCCTAAGGGCACTCAGTGAGCAAGGGGCAGAACCAGGATTTGAAATTCATTATCTATCTAACTCCAAATCTCATTCTTTCTCCCCTATGTCACAGAACTCTTTCTTTAGTGGAATATTCCTCAAGACAAAAATCCCAAGAGTGAAACTGTGGAATCAAGGAGTGTGACTATCTCAGTGACCCTTGTTACTTACACATCATTGAAAATTAACAGTGAAAAGGAGACAAGAAAATTCATGTGCAAGCCTATTGTCTACCTTCCCTAAAGATCTCATGCTCTTTCAGATCGGAGGGGAGCATTCTCAGGCTCCATGTTTTTATATTTGAGAAAATGACATGCAGGGAAATTTAATTCTTAGCTCATATTTCATGCAACCAGATTTCTTGTGATTTTATGAAAGATATTAGAAAAATGCTGCTCAAAATTTAGCACATTGTAAGTAAAATATCATTATTATCATAAACGATTTAAATACTTGTTGTTTGCAACTCTATTGGCGTAGATGGAATTCTTAGTAAACAGAGAAACACATATTTAATCTGTGAATAAATAAGGGGGCTTTGTGTAACAAAAATTAGAGGGGTCCCTTTAGCCAGAATAAAAATAAACGTCAAGGAGACAAAGGGACGCTTTCATGGTTTGAGATACACTATTATTATTATGCCTTTTCAACCAGTATCAATGCTCTCTCTTCCCTTTCACTGGAAACAGTGGAACCTTTGCTGAACTGACAGTCAATTAGAGCCAGTCAACAGAAACTGCTTTGGGTCACATGGCACCAAGAACTGTTGTTGCCATCGCAACTGCACTCTGATAAATTAGCCTGTCTCCAGTAAGTATCTGGTTTGCCTACATGCCCTAGAAGGTGCCGTTTTGATATTCTCCTTGACAGTTTTGAGCTAATCTCTGATTCAACCTTTTCAGCAGGCGAGCTAACATTTACATATATTGGGGGAGAGTTAAAGGAAATTAATATTTTTGACTCATTAGGTACATGTGTCAGTGTTTCTGAATGATTATCATATTTAAGGAGTATTTGTGCATTCTCATGAAGTTTGATCATTGTTTTAGAAGCCATTTTATGCAAGGTTAATATGAATTTATTTCACCTCTTAGAAACTTGCATATTAGTGTCACATAGTAATTGAGATAAACTATTAGATTTAGCAAAGCTAGAGGAAAAAATGTTAGCTATAAAACCACTGGAGCTTGTAATAGCTTAAATAATTATTTCTCAAAAATTAGCACATTTTTATTGTTTAGGGGATTACTTTCTTAATAAATTCTGTGTGTATATTATAACAGTTTGTTTCTTTCTAGAGGTTCGGTGAGTTTAAGGAGTTTTGCTTTTGTTTTTTAATTTACTATCTCTCTTTTACTTAAATTTAATGAGGTTCGTTGATATTGGCATGTGAAATGCAATAAAACATATTGTGATTTCAGACTAGGTATACGAAAACAAAGAATCATCAATATTTAGCAACTATATAAAATGCTTTCAGTCACAAGGTGTTTCACATAAATTTCCTCTTCTAATTATCATACTCATTTTACAGATGATAAACAATTTAAGAAGATAAGAAAATTGCCAGTTAAAATGAAATTAAAACAGCCCAAACAAAATCAAGTATCTGACTCCAAACATAGATTCTTTATGCTGCATCACTACCAAGGAGATTGTTTCTCTTTTCCTCAAGCAAGCACATAAATATTTACATAATATACACATTGGCTGAGAGATTTATATATTATTTATAAAAATTTAGTAATCTTAAAATCTTAAATCCAGTAGAATATATACGCTGAAGTTGCATGTAAATCTGTATACCATATATAGAACTTAAAAAAAAAGGATACCAAAGAAATATGAGCTATGTTAAGGAATTCTCTACATAATTTTTTCCATTTTTTCCTGTGTGGGAAATGAAAAGAAGAAAGAAAAAAGAGTCACAGTAGAGCAGAATAAAATAGTAGCAAATTTCAAATTTTTGACTTAGAATGATCACATGAATTACTAGAAGGGAGAATGAAGGCTGGTATTCAGTTTGTTGAAGGAAAAGATTGAATTCTCTCCTCCTCTGTCCTTCATGGTTTGGCTCCTTCCCAAGCCAGTGCTTCTCCAAGTGTAGCCCATGGATAAGCAATGCAACCTGCACCACCTGAGGGCATTGGAACTGCAGAATCTGAGGCACCACCCCAGTTCCACTGAACCAGAATCTGCCATTTAGCAAAGTCCCGGATGATCTATGTGGCCTTTAATATTTGAGAAGCACTGAATCCACCGGAACTTTTACCAGCAATCAGGAAAAAGAAGAAAGATATTGAATATCAACCCCAGTGGTTTCAAGTGTATGGATTAAGACTACAGTGACTTTAGGGTTTAAAACCAGGAGGCCTCTGGGTTAATAAGTTTCTCACCCATTGACCTGACAGATGAGAAACCATATAATTCATCAGCAACAATGAGCATCTTCAGGTGAACTGATTGCTCAATAGCAGAGACTGAACAAATTGAGTCTTAAAATGAGATTGTAAGGTCTAGGATGCCAGGGACTGTACCTGGCACAGCACACACACACACACACACACACACACACACACACACACACACACACACACACACACACAGAATCCCTTTTGAATAAAACTTTGTTATGGGAAAGGCCCAAAGCCGGCAATCCTTTTGTTTGGGAAAGTCCTATGATAAAGGATGATCCACAACATAGGCCCCTGGGAGCAATTTATCCACAGAAGTATCCAGAAGGAAACAGAAGCTCAACAGCCTGCTAGCCTTGATAATGAGTCAATCCCAGGGTTAAAATGAAGTTTGCATTGCTTTTCTTTTCAAGATACCAAATGCCAGTGTCTGGGCTTTTTCTATATCTTAACTGAGTCTCCCCGACTCCCCTCAATCATATCTTTCTTGCCTTGAATCATTCCATAAGGACTTCCTGACTTAGTAACTAGCTAACATAATAAAATGCATATGCTAGTCATTTCCTAAAACTGAATAACATTAATTTTGGGAGACAATGTCCTAATCCAAATGTGTGCCAGTAATGGAAGAGTGATCCATTTTCCTGTCCCACTGGTAGGAAGAGGTACTTCGTGATAGTTGAGACAAATGGTGACTCTTAAGGCACTGGGTTTAAGCTGCTTGAGTCTGGCCAGTTGATGTTATTACATTTTAATCTTTAGATAAATTAATAAAGCTAAAAAATATCTTTAGCCTGCCAATAGTTCCCATTAAAAAGGTTTGTACAGACATTAAAATTATGTTAACAGAATTCAAAATGAAAGAAAAATAATTATTGTGCAGTCCCTCTATTTCAACCAGCCAAATCATTTTCATTTTTCTCAAATGAAAGAAAAATAATTATTGTGCAGTCCCACTATTTCAGCAAGCCAAATCATTTTCATTTTTCTCTATTTCCTTCTGGTCTTTTACAAGCAGTGTCTCTTTTTAAAATATAATTTCAGAAATGACATCAGTACTAATTGCCCCTGGCTTTGCCAACCCCACTAGAGGCACAGATATCTGCCACCAGTAGGCTTCCTTCTGCCTGGTTCCAGAGCCAACTCTGTACTAGATAGGCTTCAAACCCAACACAGGCAGGTGGTGTTATATTGGTGGGTGTGGGGTGATGGGGATAGAAATTATTATTGTCCATTAAATATTTAAACTCTTTAAATTTTTATGTATAATAAACAATTCTGAACTCTTCTCCTGTAGCTCTTCCCTTATTTTGAATTATTTCTTTAGGATAATTTACTACCAGTGAGATGATGAAGTTTAGAAATGCAAACATTTTTGTTGCTCTTTAAATATTATGAAAATCACTTTCAAAAAGCATTTTTTGCTCCATCCCTAAGGGTTTGGGGTGGGGATGGAGGCTGGCATTGGAAAGTTGGAAGAACTCCCCAGGGTGTTCTGATGCACAGCCCTGAGTTGAAACTACCAGATGAGTGTGATGTTTTCACTGCAATCAAACTGGCCTTGGTATTAACATTTAAATACTTGTTTTTAAAATTTAGTAGCTATAAGTATTCCCTTAATCCCTTATTTTTATAGCTTTAACTGACATACATTTATTTCTACAGAATGTGCTGTTTTCTCCTTTTAGCTCTACAGTATGTTGAAAAGTGAAAAATAATTGAAGCAACTGTAAGTTACACCTTCTCTAGGATGCTTCTTTCATAGTCAGTCTCAACCCTTCATATGGGATAAGAAGAGAGAAAATGACTTAGCTTGAGGACAGAAATGTAGGGACATGGGGAAGGAGAGTGTTTGTCCTTGACTCCAAAGAAACCTTCTGTGGAATCCTGGACTCTGGAAATACCATGAATGCACTGCTCTCCACCAACCGAAAGGGGCAATGCACATTTTAAATTGTGCCTCAAAGTCAGAGGGTATCACCTGACATAATACTTCAATCTGAATAACAAGGACTTGCTGGGGAAAGACTCTTACACTTAAATATCCTTTCAGAAAGTGAAGTGAGAAATGCTGGTGGTGGCATTTCTTTATAATGAAGCAGAGCTGTAGGCTTCCTGAGTTTTGAATCTTTCCTGACTGCTGAGCCCGGCCAGGGGCAATAATAAGTAGATATTTCATGCCACCCTTTTTCCCTCTTTAAGTTTTAATGATGACTAGGCCCAGACAATGGGAAAGCCCTTCAACTGTTCCTAGAGGGGAAAAATGCCAAAAACTAGAGAGAAAATAGTTTACAATTTGCTTAGGAGTTGAGGTTTTCAAAGACCTTTTCAAGCAGTTATTAATTAATCAAAAAGAGCCTTAGTAAGGTAGGCATTCTTAATATTTCATTAAAAGGGAAAAAAAAGGAAAGAAATCTAGTGTTACAGAGGAAGTAGATTTGAAATAGCCCAAAGAAGCAGCCACTGTTTTGGCTCTGTGTTGGGAATGATGGAAAATGTAGTTGTAACTTTATCACAAATTTGTTTACAAATAGTAATACATTGTCTAGATAGATGGCAGTGCATTAATGCTCTGGAATTTTTCAGGGCAGGGTGATATCTCTTTTACATTCTTAGAAACTATCACAAGGTAGGTACACAATAAGTGTCATAAGACATTGCCTCATCAATACAAGTCATAAATTAGTTTATCAGGTGCTTACTAAGTCAAAAGTAGCAGAGATCTATAGAGTGGGTGAATTGGATAAAGAAGAGAATAGATGGGAAGAATGATAATAAGACAGAGAGCGATATAATCCTGTGCAAAGAGCACAGGCACTTAGGGGCCAGATAAAGTTAGATTCAAATTCTAACTATGCTACTAACCTAGTTGTATAATCATAAACATATTACTTAAACTCTCTGCTTTCAAGTCTCCTAATCTATAATAGTTGTTGGTAGCTAGTGAATAAATACTAGTTTTCTTTCCCCCTGAAATCAAAGAGAACCAGTTGGTTAGGGTGCTTCAGTTTCCTTGACTAGAAAGCTGTAGTACTGGAATCAATGACCCTAGTGTTCCTTCTCACTCCAAGAGGTCTTTAATTCTACAATTTATTCACGTAGCAGAGCTCAGTTTCCTTAGTATATCACAGGGATATGTTCCCTGTGATTAAATTTCAAGGACTGCCCACAAACTGATGGAAGAAATTTTTATTTCTGTTAGGGCAAGAGTTCTCAGAACCCCACAAGTCCTACCATGTCAGTGACATCCATTTTGCTTCAAGGAAAGACTATGTGCTGAGACTTCCTTGCAATTATAGAGGCAAATCTGCTAGAGAAAGTGCTTCTGGATCCATGTCTTCTGTTATTTTTACCAAACATTTCTGTGCTTGCTTGAAATGCCCCAAGTGATGTATTTCTTATCACATCCATCGTCACTGGCAGATCTGGTAATATAACTCACAGACAGCGTCCAACAGGCCAGTGTATGCCACAGGGCGGGCCACACGAGAGGTCTGTCTTCCGCTCTCTTAAAGATTTAGGATAGTGATAGGCCAGGAATGGGAAATGTCAGGAACACATGCCATTACTGCCTTTCCTTGCCGATGGAATACATCTCTGATAGACCAGGGCTCTCTCTCACTGAACTAGCATGAAGCCTTGGCATCCTTCTTAACATGTTGCTCTAAGCAGGCAGTACAAATTGGGGTTGGAAGTTCATATGAAATCTTTGGCTTTCCTTGCTCTAGAGTCATTTTAACAATTGAGCTGAAGTTGCAAATTCAGACTGTGCAAAATAAGAATAAAGAAATAACTAAGACATTCGCAGTGCCATTCATCTGTAGAAAATTAATATAATCTGGAACTTGTAGGAATAGACCTCAGCAGGCCTGAGGCCTCATCCTGCTATGGAGATGGTCCATTTGGGAAGTAGAGCTTAGGCAAGCACGTAGAGAGATTCTGGAATTGTTACCAATTACTTGCATCAGGCAGGTAACCAGAACTTGCCTGAACTTATTGTCAGGAGGTGCCAAGGGTGTTCAAAACCCCATGAGACTAAAAAGGAAAGCTTTTCCAAAGTCCTTACAGGATCCTCACCTCAAAAATATGGTGGAAGTAGTGGTATCAGGGCCTTTCTGGGGCCCAGAAAGCCAGGGCACCTTGGTCTTCTCACCAGGAACACCGAAGTGTCTCCAACTTTGTGTAGTTTGTATTGGGAAGCTTATCCTGCATCTCCCTGAGTGGAGCTCACTCTAGTCTACATCCGTTGGCATTTTTCTGTCAAATCTTATCACCATCACTTTGCTGGCTACCAAGCAGGTGCACAAACACAAACATGTCTTTATATGGTCAGATCTGGCCCCAAGCATTCCCTCCCAGAAGTAGAAGTGATCCAGAAGAAGAAATGAAACGGTGTGCCATCCATATCTTCCTCCAGCCGCCATGCTGAGGATGGAAACTTTCCGTGGGCCTATATGTCACGTATTTGTGCCTGCCTACTGGAAAGCTGAATGGGAAAAAAATGCTGTCTACTCACATATGTACAAGAGTGTAGTCCACTTAGGAAAAAATAGGCAGAAAAAATAAGGCAAGATATATTTTTAAAAGAGGTGAAAGTTAAAAAGAGAAAAGCAGGAGAGAAAGGGATTCTAACCAGTTGACAGTAGGGATAGCCTCTTATTCTTTTTGTGTTTCCAGGGATCCCACAAAGCCTCAAATGTATTAGCCCAAGAATAAATATTTGTTGGGCCAAAACTGAATAGAGGAAAGGGAGAGCTAAGGAGACAGAAAAAAACGAGAAAGGAAGATTTTTACACCATACCTCTTTTTTTTAAAAAAAATTCCACACAATAATGAAATAACATGTGGTGCCTAAAGGAACCCACAAGAATTTATATGCAGACTAAAAACCTCAGAGAGTTTGACTTTTCAAAAAATAAAATAAAATTGGCAGCCTAAAGTCACATAAAATGAATATATTACAAAGTTCTTAAAGTTCAAATTGTACTGTCATGTAGAAGACCTTCAAAATTTCTTGGAAAAGTAAATCTCTGCTTCAAAAGTAAACTTTGTAGCTACTTGAAAATGGAAAAAGAAAAAAAAAAAAAGAGAGCGCCTTCTGAGTCTGTGCTGGGGAAAAAAAAGACTATAAGTATTTTAAAGCCAACTTCTAGAGGGCACATCAGGATTAGAAAGGATGCAATAAAAGATCCCCTTACAGCTCCCTGAAATATATGACAGTATTTCAAGGAATTTGGCTGAGACTGACACTGACTCTCATTTGAGACTTTAAAATGGAAGACAAACTGTCCCAGCTTTCAGCAACCGCTTCATTGTTTCAGAAGGTATATACCCACAGGTATAGTTTCCTACCTTCTCTCCTATTTCCTGTACCTCAAATGCAACTGCCTTGATGAGGTAGCCCTGGCCTCACTAATAGATAATTCTCACTTTTTAATCACCTCTTCCCAGTCTGAAGCTGCCATCTGTCCCTTCTAGAAGGGAAATATGAAACTGCAGTAGTAGAGAGCTTTATTTGTTAAAGAATTTAAGGGAACATTTTTATATTTTGTATAAATATTTTATACATATTTTTAAATGGTCAAAGCACAAAATTAAATCATCATTATCATACAAAAGCTTTTTAACATTAGCACATACATGTCCTAAGGTAAAAGTTTCATCATCTGTCCAGGTCATGATTAATCCTGATTACTCCGTTTCCTTCATTCTTTCAGTCGGTAGCCAAGTCTGGTCTGGTCTGTTCTTTCTCCAAACCATCCCTTCTCTTCATAGGAATCCCTCTTCTTTAGATCTAATCAACACTCTCCGGGATTGTTACAGATCCGATCTGATAAGGCCATAGCCCTCCTAAAAGCCCATCAGTGTGGTGTCCTTTTGTCCCCAGGGTAAACTTCTTAATCAAAGAGGCAATGCCCTTCCTGACCTGGTCATTGTTAACTTCACAAGTCTCTTCTCCACGCTAAACTTTTCTAGACCTTTACATGTGCTGTTCGCCCTGGGTAGGATGTCCTGATCCACTAAAGCTAAGCTAGGTGGCAAACTCAAGGGCTCTTATAGTATTTTCATCATGGCAGTAATAGCACAGTACTTTGTGCTTATTTGTCTTATCCTGTGGAAGCTCTTTAATACAAGTAGTGAGTCTCACTTTTGTTTCCAACACCAGAACACTGTCTGGCACATAGCAGTTAGGAAATACATATTTGTTAAATAGATGCTCCTGATATCTTTAGACTGGACGCTGTGAGTTCACAGAATAGTTGTAGTCTAATACAATTACAGTCGTGTTCTCAGCTGGCCCAGAAGCAAGCCAAAAGGCACTATTCCATGTCTACTCCAAGCTTCCTCAATGACAAAGAAAAAAAAAAAAAAAAGAGTAAGGCTATCTAGCCTGTTGAAAGAACAAATGATCAAATAGTAAAATATAGTTGCCAGAGGCTTGCCAGCTGAAAAACTGAGTTGAGTAGCCCTGGTTACTCAAAGATCATGTGTAAGTGTGTAAATACAATCTTAAATTATTCCATTTTGTGAAAAGCAAGTTTATGTAACCATTAGAAAATATTGCTATATGAAATCAAGTTGACCTATAAATTTGAGATATCACATTTTTCTTTATCCTTACACAAACTCTCTTAAAAATCACATTTTTAGTGCCAAGAATCAGGGTTTTTTTTTTTTTTGGCCACACTGCATGGCATGTGGGATCTTAGTTCCCCGATCAGGGATCAAACCCTTGTCCCCTGTAGTGGAAGTGTGGAGTCTTAACCATTGGACCGCCAGGGAGGTCCCAAGAATCAGCTGTTTCTAGTTCTGAAATCCTCACCAGACAAGGAGGAATGTGAAGACACAGGCCAGGCATGTATCCATCCCTGTGGGAAGGCCAACACAAAGGACAGAAGCTGAGACCCCTATGTGGACTGTTTCATGGGTCCTATCTAAGAGGAATAGGAAAACTGTGGGATTTGGAAAAAGTTAAAGTATCCAAGCTAAAAGAAGTTGGGATACAGGGATATGGCAGAACAAGGGAAACTGGAGGGTTTCTTGAAAAAGTATGAGCACTGATTAGGATAATTAAATAACATTTATTCAAGGGCTATCTGTGTAAGCAACCAGATTTTGGATGCCAAGCAAAGTGCAAACCTGTCAAAATAAAATCTACATCAGAAGATCTGATCATTAGTTTTTATACTAGCTTGTCATTAAAATGACTTAAATATAAAAGTTGTATTTTAGACAAGCAAAATCTATCTGAAGTTTCAATATATACTGTGTAATTTTGTGAGACAAATGGCTCTGTCTCTGGTATAGCAACTGCAATACGTCCTTTCAATTCAGTTCAGAGTCCTTGAAGGGTGGTGCAGTGATTTTCAAAGTAAATCAATAAAATTCCACACCATTTTAGGGCCTATTCTTGAAAAAGAAGTTAAATCCCATGCGTAAATTCAGATCATTTCCCAACATAGTTTCCAAAATGAAATCAGCAAAATCAAAACGTCTCAAGTACCATGAAGAGAGTTACCACTATTTTATACTTCAGTTTTGAAAAACAGAATCCTTTATCACTTTGTAGGGAATCTTAGAAATGAGGATCTCACTTACCTAAGTTTTATACACAAAATATGCAAATCTTGAAAAAGCAAAATAGGAAATATTCTTTAGGGGGCAGCTAACAAATGGAACAAACTCCAAAATGAGATTGCAAACAGATTTAACTGTAATTTTATATTATTCAACTCTAACACGCAATAGAGAAAAGTGCCAAGCTGCTGAAAGAAAACACATTCTTTAAAAAAAAAAAAATCACACAAACAACGACAAAAAAATCATACTAGCTTCCAAATATTCTGTTTCTATTTCTATTTTTTAGTTATTGGTTTCAGACGTGAGTCTATGTATTAATTGTGCTTCTTCCTTCCTCCCTCCCCACACCGTGGTGGGCCACACACTGTACATGAACATCTTAAAGAGAGCAATGCATGTGAATTCTTAATGCATGCTCAGTCACAATGCCATGTTCAAAACTGGAAAAGGGTTTTTCTGGAAGGTGAGGGAAAATATATCTATATTCTAGCTCCTGCTAGGCTAAATGACAGTAACAGAATATTTTTAAATTAGATGGTCAAAAAGTCCTAAGAGAGAATTTCTATGTGCTTTTCTTGAACTCTATGCTGTTTTCCTTGAAGAGCAGTTGCAAGAGATAGGAGTTTGGAGACAGAAGACTTGGCTTTAAAACAGGACTATGTTAATTATCGCTTTTACGACCTTAAAATAGTCACTTCATAACTACCTAGTTTTCTCTGCAGCAGTATTGGCAATATATCACACATTCCCTATCAGGATAAAATGCTAAGCAAATAATAATTAAGCCTGAATTGTTTCACTGAGTTACTAGGATTACTTTCTTGGTCAAAATAAATGTTGCCCTGTCTCAGTGTCAATTCTGTCTCTGAACCTTTGTTCTTTGCATATCTGCCTTCCTCTGAAACTCTGAAGACCTCAAGATGGTTTGGGATTTGGATAGGTAATCCTAAGTAAACCCTGCCTCTTAAAAATGAGAAGTTACAATAGATTCCCTCTCCTACTCCCCCCACCCCTGCCCCCATAGTTATGAAAACCTACACAGGATAGAGATGGAGATAGAGTTATTCAAAACCACATTTAGTTATAAGGAAAGTAATAAAAAGGGAACCATGGGGAGAAATCCATGATTTTCTAAAATCCATTTTTGTCTTCATTTGGCCAGCCTTAATCCAGCGATAATTACTTCTTTTCCTCTGGTTGGTTACCTGCATTTGCATATAAGCAGGACAAATGACATTAGGGTATAGTCACATCTACAATGTAACAGATGCACCCAAAGCGATGGTCAGACGCTGAGAAGGTCCAGATCATTCCAGTCAAAAACTTGGGCACATTTTAAAGTTTATGTTGGAGAAATCAATGTTTTTAGCATTCAGTAAAAAAGAATACAATCTCACTATGAGCTTTCTTCTTTATTTTCTGTCTTGAGCATTATCTTTACTGATCTCTTTTCAATATTTCCAAAAGGCTTTGCCCTTTTATCCTCTGTGCTTTGGTGAGGAGAGAACATGAGGAGTAGAAGATTCACCAGCTGCTCAAGACCCACTGACTGGAGACAACTGAGGGGAAAGGGAAAATCTGAACGCATAATCGTAATGAACTCAGTTGATTGCATATGCATTGTTTTATTTCCATGTTTAGATGTTTCATAATTAACTTATGTATCTCTTTGATATCCTTAAGAAAATTGTTGATTTTGCTAATTTGATTCAAGTAAAGGAATGGAATAAAACCATCAAAAAAAAAAAGTATAATTTAGTCCCTGCTTAAGCAAATTTCTTCTGTAAAGGGACATACAGTAAATATTTTAGGCTTTACAGGCCATATAATCTCTGTTACAACAACTCAACTCTGCCATTATGGCCTGAAAGTGACCATAAGGACATGTAAAAGAATGGGCATGGCTGTGTTCCAATACAACTTTACTTATGGAAATTTAAATTTCATATAATTTTTACATCACAAAATATTTTTCTTTTGATTTTTCTCAATCATTTAAAAATGTAAAAATCATACTGAGCTCAGCAACTGTATAAATCTGGTGGTAGGCTACATGTGGCCTACCAGCCAGAGTTGTCAAGCCTGGTTTAATCTCGCTGGTCTAGTTTAAGTAGGAGCTGTAAAGCAGTGACCAAGGGTCACTCATGTTCCCAACTGAAGAGTTTCATAGAGGTAACATCTTTCAGACTTGTTCAAAATGTTTTTGAGAGAAAGATAAACAATGTAGTCTACTAATGCAAGTCACTCTAAATTATTTTTTACCAGTTAGTTTGAAAAACATTTCAGTGCATTAATTTTAATCACAAAAATCATTAATGCAGACTCTATTTCAAGTTCAGCAAAATTTTGTGTTCTGAGATCATCCTTTAAGTTTCGAAGCTTATGTACCCCAACACCTCAAAGCTTTTCACCTCTGCTAAAGTAATCAAAGCCCACAGTTTCACAGAGATTGAAATGGGGGTGAGGAAGGAAAAGTAGAAGGAATGGAATTGGCTTCCTGTCTATCTTATTTTGCTAAAAGATTCAGAGATATATATGTCTATCATTCTCTCTCTAAACTGAATTATTTTAACACAATATTTTCAAATAATTCTATTATCTTTGGGAAAAACTAATTTCTTAACCCACTGATCAAACTTGATTTTTTATTGCTACTATCATTTTCAATGTTCCTTTAAGCTCTATCTGAATCATCCACAGGACAATTTCATCTTTCCTTTAAATTTCAATTTGCTTAAAGTCCTTGGATCTCTTTGAAAGTGTGTTGACTCTGTGGCTGATAGTCTGTTTATTACAGTGACTATGGTTGGTGCCTTGTCAAGGAGTGCACAACCCCACTACTAAAAAAGGATTCACAGTTCATACTGACAGTTTTACCGCAGAAATGGATAAGTCCCTAGTCAACTGCTAAAAAAAAAAACAAAAACAAGAAAACACAAACAACAACCACCACACAGATGACAACAAAAACAAAACAAAGCCAATTAACCAGTTCCTTTGGCTCCTCAGATCGATCTAGCAGCTAAGTATATTAGGGAAATGTATATACCCTAATATCAGTGGTATGCTGGTTAATACTTTAAAAACCAGCTGTCTGGGGAGAAGAGCCCTGATTTGTAGCTTTTGCTGATTTCTATGGTGTGAATATTCCCACCATGGCCCATTTTAAGCTACCAATGTGACATATTTGAATGCAGAATTGGGGAAAGATGGATGCAATTGGCTTTTACAAACCAGTATGAGCTAGCTCCAGCACATCACTGCCTGCTACTGTATTAAGAAAGTATAGTAATTTTTCTCCCTATATCTAAAAGAGAAACTGAAAAGCAAAACTCCTTCCTATATTTACTTAAGCAAAATGTAAAATAAAAATGCATGGTGAAATATAATTGTATAAATGTTCAGTTATAAAAACAAAATCCTCTAAATGATTAGAAGATGGAAAAATATTGGACTTAAAATACATCTTCAGGATAACTTACAAATAAAGGGCTTGACATTTTATATTTTTTAGTAAGGTTCAAAATTGTTACATATAACGAGGGGACATCTAGCAGAAAGATGATCATTTACGTCAGTAGAAGCTAATTGTTAAGACATAACCTTTCATTAGATATATTTTCTCTTTCAAGTCTTGGCAATTCAACTAAAATCTCAAAATGCATTTCTTTTATGTGTGGCTTTTAAATTCTTTTTTTCCTCAATATTAACTTTTTACAGTACACCATGGCTTTTATGAATAAATCTGATTGATTGAAATGACTCATGTAGTCTAAAAGGGGCAAGAACACCCTGCTATTTTATTAATATTGATTTGTAACATGAGTGGTAGATGTTTATGGCAAGGAGAGAAGAAATCTATAGCTTCCTTGTAGAACCGAGTCCCTAAAGTTTATCCAGCTCAGTGAAAGACTTTCCTCTTGTTAAGATATTTATTGTTTATCTTGCCTTTCACTAGTTAGAACAAAAACGCTTTACTTGTTCTACATTCAAGTGAGGGTGTCAGTGTGACAGTTTACCTAACCTAGACATAATAAGATCAAAATGTAAATTCTCACTGGATTTAGGGTACACACTTTAAAAGTAAAATCTCTTTATTAGGATGAACCATGCCTGTTGGTGACTGAGACTATATTTAGACTATACTTAGTAGCTTAACAACTTATCCAATCTTAGATATTCATATTTACAACCAAATTTCTAGGTTCTACAGAGCCGCAGTGGGCATTAGCCAGTATGTTTATTTAATAATATATTTATAGGAATTGAAAAGGGTAGCAACGATATGGTACTTTGGTACTTTGAGGGAAAGTACCAAATCTCACTCTCTCAATTTAACATGGTAGTTATTTAGGGAAATAGTAGGTGCTTGAAGATTTTATTACAAAGACATCTAGGTGCTACAAAGGTGATGATCTCTACTAGGATTTCCAGAGGGGAAAGCAGTGAGGCTGAATCTTGGGGGATCCTATTATGAGGCAAAAAAAGTCCAGAAAGATGGTAAGAGTTTAAAAATACGTAAAAAACAGAAGAGTAAAAAATCATGGATTCAATGGAATTGAGTTTCAAAAAGGAAGTAGCTAAATGCAAAAGAGAAGTAAGGTACTTGCTTGTGAGTGACAGAACATTGGTCTGACAAAGAAGATCTTTGGGGACCCTGGAAACAGCATTTGGTAAGGCATAAGAATAATTTATTGTGAAAATTTGATGGGATGTATTTACTAGTAGGTTTGGGAATCAAGGCAGGTTGGGAATACCAATTGACAATCCAGTTCAAGGAAGGGGAAAAGGGAGTGTGACAAGGAAGGAAGTATCTATTTGAGTGAAATGAGAATTGAAGTCAAGGTCCCTAGCTGAGGAAGAATATGATTAGGTGAGAAAAGGGGATGGGAGTGATGCTATATATATAAGAAGGCTGGATTGAAAGAATTGGAGATTTCAGGGCTGAGAGGCACCTTATAATGATGCATGTCAATGTCCACTGGGTGAATGGGAACTACAGTCCAAGGTTAGAATGGAAAAGAAAATGAAAAGCAGAGGTAATGTCAGAGAATTCCTAATAGAGCATATACCAACTTTGCTCCACATGCCTATACTTTGTAAACCAAACAAACACATGCCAACTAAGGTCCTAAATACTAGGGAAGTAAAATGCCTTTCCAGGGCATGGGGAATTCACATAAGTAATCCCCAAACCTTGCTACACTGGAGATGGAAGCCTATCTAGTTCTTTCAGATACTTCACAGCAGGGTATTTGGAAGACTCAACTTAAAGGAGATGTCCTGTTTCCCAGAACCAAAGAGATTTTTATTCTACATACCATAAGTCTCCTAGTTCTCAGGCGGACCAGCCTGATAGTAATTATTGGGTTCTGTGTACGTTAGGCAGAATAATGCTCCCCAAAGATGACTATGCCCTAATCCTGAGAACCTGTGAATATGTTGCCTTCCATAGCAACAGGAACTTTGCAGATGTGCTATCCAGATAGACCTAATCTAGTCACATTAGTTCTTAATGAATCCCAGCCCCACCACTGCAAGAAACTGAATTCTGTCAACAACCTGAAAAAACAAGGAAATAGGTTTTACCGTAGAGCCTGCAATAACTAACACATTCCTGCTGACACTTGATTTTAGACCAGTGAGACCTGTGAAAGACTTTCTAATTCCTTGACTATAAGATAATAAATATGTGTTATCTTAAGCCACTAAGTTTGTGGCAATTTGTATGGCAGCAATAAAAGACTCATATACTGTATGATTCTGAAGTATCTATTAGAGTGTATCTTTACACTCAAATAAGAACATCAAAGAAGAATGAGGGTCAATTTATACAATCTTCCAGGACAGTGAACGACTTGGAGACTCCTTCCCCCACCCCAAGTGGTTGGAAAACTTGTCAGCTACCAAGGACTACTCCATTCTCATAAACTTGAGTCTCTGAGATGAATTGTGCCTGGCAATGAGCTTGTATGTCTTCCTTTTACCTCTTGGTAAGCCACTATGCTCCATTGGTTCCCCAGGCTTCTGCTCAGGTCCCTGTTAGGTGTTGTGCTAGATGCCGGCATCCAGTGGGACCAGAGTAGCTATATAATGGTGATAATAATTACTATACTGTTGCATTATTATTATTGCAATGTTCCGTGATAGTGTTATAATGGAACTCAATACCAAATCCAGTATGTCATAAGAGAGAATGCAACCAGTTTGGGAATGGTAGGAAAGAGGACATGGAGGTGCTTCATGGGATTTTAAATAGCAAATAGGAGTTTGAAAGTTGGATAAATTGGCAGGATGTTTCAGGCAGGAGTACGGGCACAAGTAAAGGCATGAAGAGGGAAAATGACTTTGGTTTCTTCCCATTTACATCCTGCGTGAAAAAGAATAACGTGTGTAAGGGGCAGGAGGCCAAATATGTTGTTAGATAAATATTCAGAGTTCATATCACGCAAAACTTTCTATGACGTGAAAAGGAGTTTGGGATTCATAAACAATAGGCAAGCTACTATAGAATTTTAAGAAGAGGAAAACAAAATTGTATTTATGCTTCTGGGGCAGCATAAAGGACAGATGGAGGTGGGTTAAGCAAGAAGCAAAGAAATAGGTTAGGAGCCCACACAATAATGATGATACAAAAAAAGATCAAGGACTAAGGCAAAGTGATAGACATAAGGTGAAGATCTGGAAGTACTTAGAACGTGCAGGATTTGGTAACCTGTGGTGAGGATGATTGAGGAAAGAGTCAAGGACCATCATTAATCATCATGGTCATCATCATAATTAATTTTTGCTGGGTCTTAATATATGCTTGTCACTATGTTAAGTACTTAACTTGGATTATATCATGTGACCTGCACAATAATACTAAGAGAAAGGTATGATTCTTACATCCATTTTAAAGATGGAAAAACTGAGATTTAAAGAGGTAAACTAACCTTTTCAAAGTCACATTGTTAGTATGAGAGCCAGATTCCAAATCATGGCAATTGACCTTAAAACCCACTTACTACAAAAGCTGTGCTATTAACCACTATGTCATTGCCCACAAGGCTTACCCCCATGTTAATGGCTTGGATGACTGGGTGGATGGGGGTATCTCTAATTAGAAAAGTCAGAAAAGAGAGATAAATAGCTTGAGGTTGGAAATATATTCAATTTAGGACGTGGGTTTGAGGTGTTAGGAGACATCCAGGTGGAGAGCCAAAGGGCTCTTGGATATTGGGATCTGATTTCTCAGAGAGTTGTGGAAGGGAGATACTTGTTTCCTGTCTGAATCTCAGGCTGGGTCAAAAATTAATGTAACTAGCAGGTATACAAGAGGCAGGGGCCCAGGAGATTCATAGCTGTGTTATAGATTCACTTCAGATATTAAAAAAAAAAAAAAAAAAAAGCTTCCCCAAATTTCCAAGGTAGTACAATATCGCCACCTACTGCAATGACTGTCAAGGACAATATATCTTCTGAGTCAGCTTAAAACCTCACTGCTGGTTATGGCAGTAACCCTTTGGCACTCTTAACTTCCCCTTCCCCTCTACCTGCTGCAGCCACTGTCCTCTGGTACCTCACATTTGCCTGCCCCGTGGTTCCTGAACCGTAATTGGGATATAGAGCTGGGTAGGAACCCCACAAGAGTAGAGCGATATGGAAATCATAGTAAGTGTTCCAATCTATAGATGTTATGATATAATGTCTTATGTCTCTCATTTCTTAACTGTCATCTTCTTTTTTTGTTGTTTTGTCTTTTCCTGGTTCTGAATAGTGTGCTGATACATTAGCCTGTGGGAAGTTATACACTTTTTGAAACTCAAGTTTTCTCCTCTGTAAATTGGGGCTACTATTAGTTACCTAACAGTGTTATTCTGAAGTTTAAAAGAAAATGATGCATACCAAACATGTATAGGAAAATCCTAATAATGGTTTGTTCCTCTCACCCTTCATCTGGCCAACCCACATTTAGAAAGAATGCATCATATCTGAAAAAAGAAGTTGCATAAAACGGAAACAGAGAACAGAGATGGCAAGAGCTATTGGAGGCCATGATATAGAAACTTACAAAGTAGTCTGTGTTCACAGGCCCAAACAGAAAAAGGGAACTAAAAACGAAAATACATAAAAAATGAAAATGCATAAAATAAGGCAATTGCAAAAATCTATTTAAATATGTGTAACAAACTCTGATGTAAAATATACTTAAAATAAGTAAATACTAATAAAGTAAAAATAGATGATTTCTCTCAATTATCAAGTTTCCATGATAAACAAAACCATTTCATTTATGTGCTTCAGTCGAACAGTGATGCAGGTGACTGTTACTTCCCCGTGAAGTCTGCTTCCAAAACGTAATTGCTCTGACCTTGGCTGTAGAATATGCATTCTGCCATTTAGTGCACTTGCCTGCATATTCATTCATCAAGTATTTATTACTTACTGCTAGGTGTGAGGCAATGTGCTAGAAGCAATTTTATCTTTTCTGCACGATGGGCATTATTATGACTTGATTAGGACAGAGCTGGAGGGTTTATTTAGGGATAGTATAATTAGATTTCACTTGATCACTGGGCATTAGAAAGGACCAACCTCTCTAAATTTGAATACGTTGGATTTGAGAAGAGTCCCCAGGATACCTCAGTGGGGGCCACTCACACCCACTATCCTGGTAAGTTTTGGGATTGTGCTGGGGAGGTTGGCAAATGGCCCTGAACATTGGCCAGGAGTAAATCATCCCCGCTGTTCAATGTTTGTGGATGTTTCAGCCAGAAAAAATTGGATTCGGAAATTTTAGAGGAAAAGGTAAAGGTCAAGCTAGGCATACAGGTGAAGAGGGATGTACTGGGCAAAGGCATAATATACATAAAAAAGAGAAATTATTTTAGGGTGGTGCTTTGACCAAATGCAATAATCTGCAGGGATTTGAAACCCTTATTCTCTATAAATATTTTAAATGATGTTCAGATTATTCAGATAACTTGAAAATCCAACAAAATACCACATCAAGTTACAGAGAATCTAGGGAGATATTATTAGCCTACGATGCTCCCAGCTGGGAACCAAGAGATCAATGTACGTATTTGCTACTTTTGGTTATTTAGTAACCATTGCATCTGATCAATAGTCCAAAAAATGAACAGTGTGCAGTATTACTGTTGTGTCCAGAAAGTTCACAGTGCTTTACTGACATTACCTGTCAACCTTCCCAACATCTCTGTGTTGCGTGGAACAAGTGGTCTTGTTTCACCCTGTTTCTCACAGAACTAGACATGCAGGCAAGGCTTTGGTTGGAGAACAGGTCCTTAGCAGGAAAGAATAAACAGAAAAGGGGCCATGTCTGCTCATCTCCACTCTTCTCCAGTCTATACATTGTTCCCTTCAAGATAAACACTCAGTAATGAAGGATTCAATATTTATTTCCTTCTAGTTTTTTTTCCCCAAAGTTATTTAATTGAACTCTCATTACAGGTGCAACCAATTCTTTTTCTATTTGTAGCTGAAATTTGCCATAGCACACAGATTCTGACCATATTTTAATGAAGACTTTTATTAGCGCAGTGGCTCCTACTGCCACGTGTGAAGGAGCTCTCAGATTTTCCATTAGAGGCCACACTTTGGATGGGTTTATAACTTGGAAGTAAACCTTTTCATCAGGTTGAGGTAAGGCCAAAATGTTTTAGCCTTAAGAGTACTTTGTTATTTCATGATAATAAATCAATTTTCCTTCAAGATCAGAGTGCAATAACAATTTGCCTCCAATGCTATTTCCTTGTATTTCTTCAGGTTTATATAAATGACCACCTTTCACATGTTTATATCTCCAGAAAGCATTTGTTTGGGGTCAGGGAAAAGGGTTCAAGAGTAAGGCAGTTGAACATTTTGTGCATGATGCTAATGCAATATCCAATAAGGGCGGTTAGATTTTATACTGAGGAGCATCTTTGTACCAAAGGCACAGGCTGCATCTCTGATCCAAGCAGCCTTTTCACAAATGCATTCTGTCAGTCACCCAGGAAATAGACAAGCGTGTGTGGGTGATTCTGAATAACCCTCTCACCACTCTCTGAAAAACAACTGAGGGGAGAGGTCCCAGGAATGAGGGTCAGTATTTTGGTCTGAACACATGAAAGACAGTTTCCTGTGTGAAATGGGAATTTAAAAGGGAATTTCCTCTCATAGTCTAGGTTAATACAGAATGTTAAAGGGGACAGCTTTTGGCTGCAGATTCCTATGCTATACTCTTTATAGCTAAGTGGAGTAACTGAAAACGATTACTGGGTCACCAGAAAATGATACCGAGCCCAAATAAACTCATATAATTTTACCTAATCATACAAACACAAACACATGCTCACACACACATACACAAAAACAGTGAACACTTTATTTTTGGCAAAATCTCTCCTGACTTCCACAATTCGACACACTCTTTTTTATGTCTATGAGACTGAGGAATTTAAATGTTTTTTCGAGTCATTCAGAATTGGAGTTGGTGATGGTGCTTTTTAAAGTATAAATTTATATACTGTATATCTTTTGAAGGATGTGTATTTTGTTGGATGCATCTGAGTTAAACAGCTTTCTCAACCAGAACAACTAGTCCTTATTATTGCTACTGGCAGCCAAACAACTACCATGGTTGTTGCCAGACCTTACGTTTGCTGTGTTCTTTTATTCCTTTTCATGTTTTGCTGTCTTTCAGACACAACCCTCTTAGCTACCTTCTTTAACATAAATTGGACAGGATTTTAAAACATCATTTAACAACAATGAAAAACCTTTTACTTCTTGACAACCCAGAGTAATGGATCCTTCTAAAGAGAAACAGATCGCTTAAAAATACGGCATGTCACATCTAAATGGTCATGCCACCGAGCTTTATGATAAAAGGTATTAACCCTTTGGGATTCCTACACTGACCTCTATTTTGCTCTCTTTGTCACAGTCTCCAGTATAGCAGTAGCAGGTAGCTGGCTAGAGACTACAGTTATGCAGAAAGAGGACAGAGAGGCAAGATGGCTGCAAAGATGGGTAATCCACCTGTCAGCAATTCACAAACCCCCTCCCCTCAATAACCATCTTGCCATGCTGCCTATAGTCAAAGCTCCTTTTGCTTATATGCAGCTCTGAAAATTATGCTTATTATTGCCATGATCTCAAAAAGGCAAATTATTATTATTATTCATTCCCATGTCCTACTTTCACCCTGAACAATTATGACTTCAGATGAGAAATAACAGTTTCACATCAAAATGCTCAGACATTTATGGAAATACATAGCTGTCATTCTGCATAAAATTAGAAGCTTTCAAGTTTGGTTTCAAAATTATTCTATGTGCAAATAGTGAATACAAACAAAATATTTCTATAGCTGCTGTGAAATGTAGTATTCTACCTTAACAATAGGAAGCTTCCAGCCAAAGAAGTTAATTAACAACTAAATCATGATAACCCTGTCTTTGTGCATGTCTTGTAAATGATGAGTTGTCAATAGTCCATATTCAAATGACAAAGAAGGTAAAAAAATGAGGACCTCTGAGTCTTGGTTTTAATTGGGACACTGCAGAGTTGAAATACTCCCCAAAATCACAATGCCCTCTTCAACACCTGAAAAAAAAAAGTCATGTAGGTACATAATGTAGAGAAAGACACACTTCACAATAACTTTCTGCTATCTATTATTTTAGGTAGAAGTTCTGGGGAATCAAATATTCATATTAATAAAATTTCATAGTATAATATACATTCATTCAAAAGATTAGCCTATATTGAAATGAGCATAACACAGAAATATGTTCAACACTATTTAGTTTTCTGTGATGTCAAGAAGCACTTCAGTATCTTATTTTGCTTTAGGATAGCTGTTATTACATCAATTATTATTGGTCTGGGAGGTTCAGATATGCTGATAATTGAGAGTCCTGGGAATAGAATAAAGAGGGTATTGTGATTCACAAAGATTCTATTCCCTGCCTCATATACGCATACCACATACACCAACGTGTTCCACTGTCACTGGCAATAAACATTTCCTATTGATGCTACATATCTGCATTCTTTTAAGGAATGAGATACAGTTAGAATATCAATTAAAAGTCACTTAGAAAGTTCTAATTAAAGTTCATAAATTATTTCCTTGAAAAGAGCTCATATTTTGGTGATGATGGTAGTGGTTGAAGTGGTTTTTTTTTTTTTTTAATGTTCTTTTGAATCTTCAGAGTGAAATTTTTATAAATACAGATTGATAATTTTAAAAAACAGTTATTAAAATAATGATAAAACTTGGAAAGATCTCTTTCAGAGATGGCTAGTTTTAGAAAGCAAAAAAAATATGTTTCCCTAGTATATTTAGAAAATGGTTGTGCTTTAAGACTAACCATGGAAAATTAGAAGTAAAATTATCCTCAGTAGCAACATAATATATTGGATAGAGCACTGAACAGGAGTTGAGAGATGAGTTTTCTGTGAGAACTCTGTCTCTAATTAGCTGTTGCCCTCCACTTAAAGTTTTCAAAATTTTAGTGAGGTGGAGAGTGGGAATTGGACGACAGTTTTTACGACTTCTTCCAGCTCTAAATATAATACATTTATTTGATATTTTAGACAAAATTTACCAAATACTTTTTTTATCAAGATCACTAGAAAAGTTAAGTCCACATTTTGACTGGATTTTGACCTTACAAGTCCAGCATTTAGCTACAATGGTGAAAGAAGTCAAGGAAACAAAATTGAGAAAAGATGTATGAGATCTGAATTATGAACTATTTAGGCTTCCAGAGCCACTGTGATCCAAGAAACAGAACTAGAGTCCCTCCAATTAAAGTTTCTTAAATATGATCAAGTCCTAAGAATAAGAAAGGTATGCATTCCCACTCTTGAATGGTGTCTACAAACTTTCCGTAACAATATTTTTAAAGATTATAAAGAAATGCATTTTGTCTCAGATGAGATGAATAAGCTATGCCTTAAAAAATTAATGGTACTGATGAATTTTGACTACTCAACTTTTGATTTACATACTGGAAGGCTAGCATCTCAAGAGTGATTCTGGTGACAAAGAAGTATAAAGATATTTTGTCTCTGACAAACTGTGAAATCTAATCAGATACGAGAGCCATAGTTTTAAAAATCCATTTTTCCTAGACCTCTTCTATATTTAGTCTATTTTATAGTATGAGGAGAATCAAAATGTGGCATGATTGCAAAGGCATGCAAGGGGTTGACGGGTATTTTTATTAGTTTCAGTTGTCTCTGGTCATGCACATATTATACTTACTGTGAAGTCAGGAGGCTACTCTTTTTCCAGGAATTTCCTGAGTTGAGACACCATGGTGAAATTTAGGTAACTGAATATTTTGTCAGTCATTTTGATTTTTACACTCGTCCATATTTTATTGATAAAATGCATTATTAAAATTATTTTTGCTTCTAAAATATTTTGCCTTACGTACAGTTTAAGGGCTTAGTTTAAAATTTAAGTGCTATGGAAATCCTGAGAACCAGAGGGATGCTTGCACTTGCCTCCTGTTGAATACTCTTTGTCTTCATAAGGAAAGAAAAATAATAGTTGGTGAAACTGATGAAACTGTTAAAAATGTAGACTACATATTAGAGTATTTCTAGTATTCAAGATGCAAATTTTAAAATTTTTATACCTAACATTTATTTTTGCAGTTAAAAAGTAATATCCATATAACAGTAAATTTGAGAAGTAGAAGAAGGAAGACAAATATTACTCATGGTGTCTCCTTCATAATGCACATAATTTTACAATTTTGAAGTATTTACTTTCATTTTCTTTTTAAGTGTCCTTCTTTTACATAGCTATAATCATTGTTTTTATCATTTTATATGCTGATATTTCATATAGCATTATATAATAAACATGTTGCCATGACTTTACACTGTCTAGTGACCCTTATTTGTAATGGCTGCATAAGAGTCCATGTGTACCATAATATACCTAAATAGTTCTCTACTGATGGGCCTCTAGGTGGTATGAAGTACTTCTGTCTTAAATAACATTGAAACAAGCATCCCTACGGTAAAATTTTTTTCATAGTTTGGATTCTTTCCTATTAATGCATTCTTTGTAAAGGAAATAATGACAATGTTATCATGTGTATGATTCCTGATACAAATTTCCAATCACTTTCTAAAAAATTTTTTACCAATCAAAATACAACTGATACTATAAGATACTATTATTTAACAATTGTTGATTTGGGGACTAAAAATAGATTTTTAATGTCATTTCAATGTACATTGCTTTAAATACAGAGGGGTTAACTATTTCTTATAGATTTATTAATTACTTTTTTTGGCAGTGATTACTTCATGCCTTTGTCCATTTATCTTCTGAGTTTTAATATATTTCAGTATTTAATGCTTTAGTAATAAAGATTTGTATTTTTTAATATTTGCTGAAAACGATGTCTCAGACAACTATTTTTTTTTCCTTCCCTGCAGTTTATTTCTTCCCTGTGTTTTCTCTGTTTCCTGAGTTTTGATTTTCAGCATTTAAAAAATATTCAAGTGTTTAACTGAATAGTTAGTGAATTGATAATGTTGACATACATTTTATTTCCTGTAGATACTTATCCCTTAATCACTTACTGAATGACCTTCCTTTTTACTAATGATCTAAAATTCTTATTTATCATAATATTTAATATAGTACATATATCAAATTCTTGTACGTAACAGGATCTATTTCTAGGCTAATTATATACCATTTACTATCTTAAGTATTTTAGTTTTGTCTTAAAGTGTTTCCTTGCTTTCAAACTCTAATATGGCAATGACAATAAACAATTTAGCCATTCTTTCACTTCTCAATCATCTACTGTACCTAGCACAAGTACTTTGAATTTCCTTTATATAACGTGCTTCAGATGAGCTGGACGGATATAATGTATTTATGAAAAAATAACAGAATACAGGATATGAATATTGTCCTAAATTGCGTGGGGAGTTGATTACAAAAACCACTTTAAAGAATAAAATTGAGGTCAGAGAAAAATGCGCAACATAATTTCACAGTAAAACATTAATATTTGCTAGATTCCTCAGGAATGACCTTCAGAATCCATGAACATTGCAACAGTTTAGCTGAATCTTACTGTATTGGTAGATTATATATGTGTTCATCTGATTTTAATTTATATGAGATAAAAATAAGTGTACAGATAGAGTCTAGGGTTTTATGCATATACATACGTAGGGGACTTCCTTTCAGTTTCCTCTGTGTGTTATGGGTATATATGTGGGTGTAAAAATTCCAGCTCACTCCAAAGTATGTAGGTCCTTATTAAGTAACCTAAATCAGAACTTCCCATCACTCACTGTTAACAATATGTTAGCAGATAGTACAGAAAGTGCTATATTTATATTTTTTACTTGAAGATCACTCTGAACAGATGTAGGGCAGGCCATAAATCTGAAACCACCTATATTCTAATGTGCCTCATTACAAGTAGCACATATGGGTAAAACTTTAAGACTAGGACAAGTAGTTTTAGCACGCCCAGAAATAGAAATTAGGTTCTAGGAAACAAAGTCATAAATTGAAGTTGATCCCTTCTGTCTGATTTTTCTGGCTTATTTTTAATATTTAAAACTATCTATTTAGAATTCTATCTCCTCCAGAGAATTCTTGTCAATTACAGAGCAGAGAATTCTGTGTAAAGGCAATTTAAATTTATTATTTTTTTAATGTTGATCTAATTTCACAAGAAAGAAAAACTCTGAATTATCAAACAGGTCAATAGGTTTAAAACTCAGAAAGAAAAAAGCATATCTACTTATAGACTACAGGTACAAAGTAACAAAATTTAAACAAAGTCAAGAGAATTTATCTATCCAGTGATGGTCTATCTGCAAAATGCTATTCTGATGCTCAAAGCACTTTTTTTTGTTTTTAACATCTTTATTGGGGTATAATTGCTTTACAAGGGTGTGTTAGTTTCTGGTTTATAACAAAGTGAATCAGCTATACATATACATATATCCCCATATCTCCTCCCTCTTGTGTCTCCCTCCCATCCTCCCAATCCAGCCCCTCTAGGTGGTCACAAAGCACTGAGCTGATCTCCCTGTGCTATGCAGCTGCTTCCCACTAGCTATCTATTTTACATTTGGTAGTGTATATATGACCATGCCACTCTCTCACTTCGTCCCAGCTTACCCTTCCCCCTCCCTGTGTCTTCAAGTCCATTCTCTACGTCTGTGTCTTTATTCCTGTCCTGCCCCTAGGTTCTTCAGAACCTTTTTGTTTTTGTTTTTGTTTTTAGATTCCATATATACGTGTTAGCATACAGTATTTCTTTTTCTCTTTCTGACTTACTTCACTTTGTATGACAGTCTGTAGGTCCACCTCACTACAAATGACTCAATTTCATTTCCTTTTATGGCTGAGTAATATTCCATTGTATATATGTGCCACATCTTCTTTATCCATTCATCTGTCGATGGACACTTAGGTTGCTTCCATGTCCTGGCTATTGTAAATAGTGCTGCAATAAACATTGTGGTACATGACTCTTTTTGAATTATGGTTTTCTCAGGGTATATGCCCAGTAGTGGGATTGCTGGGTCATATGGTACTTCTATTTTTAGTTTTTTAAGGAACCTCCATACTGTTCTCCATAGTGGCTGTATCAATTTGCATTCCCAACAACTGTGCAAGAGGGTTCCCTTTTCTCCACACACTCTCCAGCATTTATTGTTTGTAGATTTTTTGATGATGGCCATTCTGACTGGTGTGAGGTGATACCTCATTGTAGTTTTGATTTGCATTTCTCTAATGATTAGTGATGTTGAGCATCCTTTCATGTGTTTGTCGGCAATCTGTATATCTTCTCTGAAGAAATGTCTATTTAGGTCTTCTGCCCATTTTTGGATTGGGTTGTTTGTTTTTTTGATATTGAGCTGCAAGAACTGCTTGTAAATTTTGGAGATTAATCCTTTGTCAGTTGCTACATTTGCAAATATTTTCTCCCATTCTGAGGGCTGTCTTTTCGTCTTGTTTACGCTTTCCTTTGCTGTGCAAAAGCTTTTAAGTTTCATTAGGTCCCATTTGTTTATTTTTGTTTTTATTTCCAGTTCTCTAGGAAGTGGGTCAAAAAGGGTCTTGCGGTGATTTATGTCATAGAGTGTTCTGCCTGTGTTTTCCTCTAAGAGTTTCATAGTGTCTGGCCTTACATTTAGGTCTTTAATCCATTTTGAGTTTATTTTTGTGTATGCTGTTAAGGAGGGTTCTAATTTCATTCTTTTACATGTAGCTGTCCAGTTTTCCCAGCCCCACTTATTGAAGAGACTGTCTTTTCTCCACTGTATATTCTTGCCTCCTTTATCAAAAATAAGATGACCATATGTGCGTGGGTTTATCTCTGGGCTTTCTATCCTGTTCCATTGATGTATATTTCTGTTTTTGTGCCAGTACCATACTGTCTTGATTACTGCAGCTTTGTAGTATAGTCTGAAGTCCTAGAGCCTTATTCCTCCAGCTCCATTTTTCTTTCTCAAGATTGCTTTGGCTATTCGGGGTCTTTTGTGTTTCCATACAAATTGTGAAATTTTTTATTCTAGTTCTGTGAAAAATGCCGTTGGTAGTTTGATAGGGATTGCATTGAATCTGTAGATTGCTTTGGGTAGTAGAGTCATTTTCACGATGTTGATTCTTCCAATCCAAGAACATGGTATATCTCTCCATCTGTTGGTATCATCTTTAATTTCTTTCATCAGTGTCTTATAGTTTTCTGCATACAGGTCTTTTGTCTCCCTCGGTAGGTTGATTCCTAGGTATTTTATTCTTTTTGTTGCAATGGTAAATGGGAGTGTTTCCTTAATTTCTCTTTCAGATTTTTCATCATTAGTGTATAGGAATGTAAGAGAATTCTGTGCATTAATTTTGTATCCTGCTAGTTTACCAAATTCATTGATCAGCTCTAGTAGTTTTCTGGTAGCATCTTTAGGATTCTCTATGTATAGTATCATGTCATCTGCAAACAGTGACAGCTTTACTTCTTCTTTTCCTATTTGTATTTCTTTTATTTCTTTTTCTTCTTGCTGTGGCTAAAACTTCCAAAACTATGTTGAATAATAGTGGTGAGAGTGGACAACCTTGTCCTGTTCCTGATCTTAGAGGAAATGGTTTTAAGATATACTTGAGAAATGCTTTCAAGAATCATTTTACATGGAATTACGTTTCTGGTCATGGCCAAGTGGCTTCTATTGGAACAACTATCCCAAAGATGACAACTATAAATTCTGACAATTATAAATCACACAAAACTATCTGAAGACACTGGACAACAACTGCAAAGATACACATATCTTTGGAAGAACATAACAGAACCTAGAATCTCTACAATATATCATTCATGTTATCCATTGATATATTCCAAATTACATTAAAAGAATAGGAAAACATGATACACACTCAATAAAGAGGCAACTAATGAAGACTGATTCTAAAGTACCCCAGGGTCTGAATGAATAGACAAGGATTTTAAACAGCTGTTATAACTATACTCAAGGATGTAAAGACACTACACTCAACATTAATGCAATAATAAAGTATGCCAGGTGAGAAATAGAAGCTGTCAAAAAAAATGAACCTTTAGAGCTGAAAAATATAATATCTGAAATAAAATTTTACTAGATAGAGTTAACATTAGAGGAAGACAATAGAAAATTCAGTGAATTTGAAGATCGATCAACAGAAATTATTCAATCTAAAGACTAGAGAAGAAAATATTGGAAAATCAGTTTACCAGGACTTTCTAAAACATTTCTGATGGGTTTTTAAATTGCCACTACTTCTTTAGGCAATAATTTTGCAAATAGGTCAAAATATATAAATATCCATATAACTGTTGACTCAGTAATTCTACTTCTAGGAATTTATCCTAAAGATTATGAGATCCTTGGACTTCCCTGGTGGCACAGTGGTTAAGAATCTGCCTGCCAATGCAGGGGACACAGGTTCGAGCCCTGGTCCAGGAAGATCCCACATGCCATGGAGCAACTAAGCCCATGTGTCACAACTACTGAGCCTGCGCTCTGGAGCCCGTGAGCCACAACTACTGAGCCCGCACGCCACAACTACTGAAGCCCTCACGCCTAGAGCCCGTGCTCGGCAACAAGAGAAGCCACTGCAATGAGAAGCCCACACACCGCAACAAAGAGTAGCCCCCACTCACCACAACTAGAGAAAGCCTGCGCGCAGCAACGAAGACCCAACACAGCCAAAACTAAATAAATAAAAATAAATAAATTTATTTTTTTAAAAAGGAATATGAGATCCTTAAGGGCAGAGGATAACTTCTTTTTTTGTCTGCTATACTTCTAGCACCTAGAACAGTGCCTGGCACTAGTAGGTAAAAATAAATAAATATATTTGAAAGAATGAATGAGAAAAAGTATAGATGAATGCATAAATGTTTATATGGAAAATGATACCAGAATGTATAGTTGACCCTCGAACAACACGAGTCTGAACTGCAAAGGCCCGCTTATAAACGGATTTGTTTCAATTTCTACCATCCAAGATTGGTTGAATCCACAGATGTGGAACCTCGGGTCCAGAGGAACTGCATATACAGAGGGCTGACTATAAGTTATACGTAGATTTTTGACTGCATGGAGGGTCAACGGCCCTAATCTTCTCATTGTTCAAGGGTCAATTGTATATACAAGGATCTTTATAGCAGCATTGTTTCTTAAAAAACTACCAAATACCCAAACCCAGATACCTGATTACATGAAGTCTAATCTATTCATTGATTTAAATGTTTTTCATATTAAAAGTGATGAAGAAGAGTATTTATCTCTAATATATTCATGATACAATGTTTAGTGAAAAAGCAGGTTGCAGAACAGTATATACATGCCATGTATTTTAATAGAGAAATGTGATTAAAATCTTTCATTAAAATTTAAAAATAAAACCCATAATAAGACAAAAGACCGCTGAGGTCATTACTAAATAACCACACCTTACTTTTTATTTAAAACTACCTAGCTCACGTGGCCCTATATAGTTTTTAAAGACCAAAGACGTCCTCAAAGGACAAACATTAGCTAGCATGCAGGTTATTTTATAAAAAGTGCCACAAACCGTGAAATAAATTCCCAAGGTGTTTAAAACAAAGGTAAAACCACTACGGTAACTGTATTCCTTATAGGTAAGTCACTTATCTTGGAGACTGTTAGACAGTGGTTTAAGAGTACATATTCTAGAGTTACAAGCCTGAGTTGAAGTCCCAGCTCCACAATTATCAAGAAGGATGCCTTTGGAAAAAAAGTATCCTCTCTTTGCCTCAGTTTTCCTATCTTTAAAATGGTGA
This sequence comes from Eschrichtius robustus, assembly GCF_028021215.1. Taxonomy (NCBI): domain Eukaryota; kingdom Metazoa; phylum Chordata; class Mammalia; order Artiodactyla; family Eschrichtiidae; genus Eschrichtius; species Eschrichtius robustus. The sequence goes on along the minus strand of NC_090829.1, from coordinate 53,576,889 downwards.
TGCTAATAGCAGTTATACGATAATATTGTAAACACTATCTAGTTAGTATATGTAAAGCATTTAAAAGAGTGCCTGGCACACATTGCTGTATAAGTGTTAGTCATTACCTTACACTTGTATATGTCAGCTTTATTATAATAGCTTTAAAAAAAACCTTTTTATATTGAGATAATTTTAGACTTGATATAAGAGTTGCAAAAATAGCAGTTCCCGTGTATCCTTCACCCAGGTTGTCTTTATGTTGACATCTTATATAACCACAGACCATTTACCAAAAGTAAGAAATTAACCTAGTTGCTGTACTATCAACCAAAGTACAGAATTTATCCAAGTTTTTCCAGTCTGTTTCACTAACATATTGTTTCTGTTCCAGGATCCAGTCCAGAACCCTACATTGCATTTAATTGTCATGTCTCTTTAGTCACCTCCATTCTCTGACGGTTTCTCAGTCTTTCCTTATCTTTTATGCCCTTGACACTTTTGAAGAGTAATGGTCAATTATTTCATAGACTGGCTCATGATTTGGGTCTATCTAATGTTTTCTCATGATTAGATTCAGTTTATGTATTCTTAGAAAAGATACCAGAGAAGCGATGTGCCCTTCTCAGTGCGTGGAATGGAGGTATATCAATTATATCATTGTGTATTGCTGGTGATGTTAACCTTGATCACTTGGTTCATGTAATGCAGTATCTGTCAGGATTTCTCTATTGTAATGTTATTATTTTTTCCTTTGTAATTTCACATTTGGGGAGGGGGATACTTTGAGACTATACAAATATCCAGTTTCTGTTTAAACTTTTACTCACCAATTTTAGCATTCATCAGTGGATCTTGACTAAAGCAATTATTACTTTGGGGTTTAATGGTGATTTTTCTTATTTTCTTCATTCTTTCTATATTTATTCACTGGAATCCTTCTCTAGAAAAAGTTGTCACTTCAACCCCATTCATGTATTTGTCTACTTATGTATTTGTGTCAGTATGGATTCACAGATATTTATTTAAGGTTTGGGATATGATCTAAAAATTATTCATTTATTTAATGTATTTATTTATGCTATTTATTTTGTTGGTTAAGTTGTTCTACCTTTGGCCATTGGGAGCTATGTCAGGTTAGCTTCTGTGCCTTTTGAATATGCCCCAATTTTTTAGCACTTTTTACTTTCTGGCAACACAAGATGCCCCAGGCTTATCTTATGTTTTCTTGCCCCAGTTCTGGAATCATATAATAACTTTTAAAATCACACTATTTTTAGCAATATTCCATATTTCTTTCACAGAAATGTAAATTAACAATATCGCTATAAAATTTTCCAATTATTGTTTAATTGTTTAATTTGTTTAATTAATATTGTCCCTTCATTAATTGTTCTAAACTGAAAGGTGTTGTTTCAATTTTATGCGTGTAAAAAATCACCTGACCATTATTTTAATTAATCAAAATTAATCAATTCTTCCTAAATTTTTTAAATAAAATGAAGCTCCCCAAATGTTTTAAACTGAGATATAAATATTCGGTAATTGAGTTACAAAGAAGAAAAAATATTTTGTAAAAGTGATTTAACCTGTTCTGACGCACAACCACTGCAAATGTGCAATCAAAATTACCCACTTCCACAGGTGTCATAACCTACTGTTCAAAACTTATACATCTTGTTTCCTCTGAGAACTCCTACTGACTTGACATTTCTTAGCATGATCCTGCCTTCCAGGGGAATTAATTTGATTTTTCAGCTCTTTAGCACTGTTACTATACTTAGAGTGTTATCACATTGATCAATCACTATCTTCAGGTTTAAAATTTTCTCAGGGATTTTTTGAGAGGCTTTTCAGGCACGTGGTAAGCTTTAAAACCTCTTACCTACCCCAGCCTGATCTGCACTAGATTCTTTGTAAGCATCTCTTAATTTCTTACTGGGTAGTTATATTTCATTTACAAAGTACATCTGAGGTTCTGCTTGCTTATCATATGAAAATTAGTCTGTCATTCGATTAGATAAAATGTTCAATTGAAATGCTGAACTCTTTTTAGAATTTTAGAAAGACAGAAGTTTCCTAACATCTATCCTGTTTAATATCATAAAACCAATTGAAAACATAACTCTGTAAAAATGTAGGACATTATTAGGAATACTTCTGGACTAAAGATTTAAAATCAAAGTGCTTTCTCATTAAAACAAATAGTGATGCCATTTTTTATTTAAAATTGTTTTGAATAAATAAAAAGTCTTGCTACATTAATTTTCATTTATGAGTACAACGTTCAGTATGCTTATTTTTACTATCATGTTATTATCCATATTTGCATTGTGTTTCACAACTTACAATAAATGTTTTTTGCATGTATTACTACATCTGATGCTTTAAACAAATCTTTTTAGAAGACAGAACAGATTTTATAAATGAGTAGTCCAAGGGTGAAGGAAATTCAGCATACAGTGCAGAGTCAGGACTTAAGTACAGATCTTATGAATTAAGGTTCCAGACACAGAGTTTGCCTGGAAAGTAAGGTTTGGATGAAAGGAAGAGGGAGCTGAAAGTCACTGCCACATGTACAACTAATAATTGCCGTGGATTCATGAATTTCTGTACTGAGTATCTTAGCTCTTTAGGGCTGCTGTAACAAAATACCACAGATTGCATAGCTTATAAAATGACAGAAATTTATCTCCCACAGTTCTGGAGGCTGGAAGTCAGAGATCAATAGACTAGCACGGTCTGGTGAAGGCCCTCTTCCAGGTCTCAGGCTTCTCCTTGCATCCTCACATGGTAAAAGGGGTTGAGGAGCTCTGTGGGGTTTCTTTTCTAATAACACTAATCCCATTCATGACGGCTGTCTGTCTCACCTAATCACTTCCCTAAGGCCCCATCTACTAACACCACCACCTTTGGGAGTTAAGATTCCAACGTGAATTTTGGGGGGACACACACACATACAGACTAGAACACCACCCCACCGAAGCACACATTCTAGCAGTAGCCAAACATCTTTTGTGCTTTTCTTGCGGTGCTCATGTGGTGCTGGCAAAGTCTGACAGGGAGTGAGGAAGCTTGTGAAAACTCTTTGCTCTGTTACAGGAAAACCTGAGAAGACAGGGTTTATACCCCAATACTCCTTTGCCTTTGAAAACCAAAGCCTGCTAAAATGACTAACCATGACTAGTTGCATTGCCTTTAGAGCATGTACTCCCTAAACACTTCAAAATCCATTAATTAAAAAGGGCACTGTCTTAGGGCTCGGGTTAGGTTTTCTCCATCTGTAATCAGATTGCTCCCCCCTTTCATCACCTTTCAAAAACACTCTCCCAGTCACAAAAAGGAATAATCAAGAGATGGAATAGATCTGTGCAAATTTATTTCTCAAAGTGTACCTCCTATTAGTCAGTCTCAAATCTTTACCTTTTTATACAGTGGAGATCATGCTATTACTACTGCCCTATGACAGGGGTTCAAAACTTCAGTCTGTGAACTTGGATGAGGAAAAATATTACACGTCTATCATCACTAACCTCTAACTGAAATTTTGCATTGTGTTCCATTTTGAATGTAGGCAATAAACCACAGTAGTATTAACAGTACCGTAACTATGTCATCATTACAAAGCATAGGTATTTTCATATCACATTATAATTGATACAGATACGCCAAAATATTATTTATGCTCATCACTACTCTGAAATGATGTTTGTTATTAGACCCACTTGCTAGATGTTGTTATTCAATGTGTTAATAAGAACGCCCATATAATCTTAAACTTTACATTTAAAAATATTTTGATATTTTATATTTCCATATAATTGGTTTCCTTTATAATTCTACAGAGTTTATTTTATGCATTTAAAACATTATTCTGAGAAGCGATCCACAAGATTCATCAGATTGCCAAAGGGGTCTGTAGCTCAAAAAGCGTTAAGGATCTCTTCTAAAAGTGAAAAGCTGACAGTCTACACACGTGTATACCTCCAGGGGTGAGGATAGGAAGTCTCTTGACTGTCCAATATCATAAGACAGTCAGTGTCCGAAGTCTACAATCCAAGAGACAGGATGTGTAGCTGAAGGAAGAAAATATTATATCTGAAACCAGGTCATGACAATGTAAAAATACTAAGCTTTCACCGTTGACCAGGATATTCTAACTTGCATAAAAGACCACTTCAAAAACATTTACAATATTTGTTAAGTATCTTTTACTAAAAAAGAAAATTCCACAATGAAACGAAACAAGAATTTTAAAGAATTTCTTGTTCTATATAAATATGGAGCACAGACATCTAGAATTACAAATGGATCCATCTTTTAAATAATTTATAGTTAAAACTTTGAATAGAGTTATAAGTTAATTTTCATTATATTGATAAAAAATTTTAAAGCATCTCCTTAGCTTACAATATTTTAGAATCCATAACACATGGGTTTTTGCAGTTAGCAAGTAATAATTGAGTTCCTTCGTGTGCCAGGCTCTGTTGACCTCAGGGTTTGGGTCACTTCATAGTTAATACGATGTGAGTGACATCATGTCATCAGACTCTAAGGTCTGGCTCACTTCCTCTTTCACCTACTTTTCCTATGTCCTATTTGTCTCCCTGTCTAATAAAGAACAAAAGACAAAGCTGCCAAAGGATGAAGGGAAGTTCCAGACATTATCCAAGAGAAAGCCCTTTGTGCAGGGAAATAAACTAGGTACTTAGTGAGATTATAAGCTTTAAAACCCACTTCAAAACTTTACTTTTAGAGAAGCCAAATAGAAACCAAACAGAAAATCCTTAAAGCAAGCTGCAGGGCCTCCGTGGAAAAGGAAAGCAGTCATTCTGCTAGCCCTGAAGGCACTTGGGCTCACCCCAAACACTGAAGAATCCTATGCAGTGGGCTCTCTGGTTAGCCTCAAGGAACTAAGGAGGTTCAGAAAGCTAACGTACACACACACACACCCCCCCCCCAGGTGGAAAGACTTTTCTACAGCAAAAGTAGCAGAAAAACAAATTCCCTTAAAAAACAAACAACCAACAAAATTTTATTTAGTCAAGCCATCGTTGGACAAATCCAGTGATCATTTAGGCGTTTTTCCCAGAGATCCTGCCTGCCCACAGAGATAACGAGAACATGGCAGAGATAGTACAGAAGTCGTTTGTAATTCTAGATTTTTTTGCTTCGTTTTAGTTCAGATTACACTGCAGTCTAAATCACAGCTGCTCAGTCATTAGCACAGGCCCACCCTGGAGACACATTAAAGACCCTTCTATTGCCCACACGTTCAGTTTAGACTAAAGAGCTAGCCAGTTATTCTGTCAAATCAAATTGTCCTCCTGACTGTGTAGCGTTGGCCAGGGGACTCCCTCGGTCCATGAGAGGGAGGCAACTTCCAATGCCCTTGCCCACATGACCACACTCCCTTGTCTCATTACCCAGCTACCCTGGCTGCAGCTAGCACTGCCTCACCTCGTGGATCATCCAACCAGTCTTCATTTGTTTAAGTTATAAGCCAAAGGTGCTGTTCAGCAATTTATTTCTCATGAATTCCAGTAAACTGCCATGACTGTTTGAAAATAAAATGTTTTACGGATAATAAATATTTCATATTTTATTTTAATGTCACGCAAGTTTAAAAAAAAATCTTTTTTTCAAGTTTTAAAATTTTATAACCTAAGTAATGTCCCAAAAGTTCCCAGCCGAATCAAGAGAACGATTAGGTATTTCACACATTACCTGAAGCAGCAAGCATACCTGAATGCATGCTCTTGTGGCCACTATCAAGACCATTCTGGACCATATCTACACCATTCTAGACCATGCTCTTGTGACTTCTATCTAGACCAAGCAGGAAGCATACCTGAACGCATGCTCTTGTGGTCTCTATCTAGACCATTCTTCTTCAAGATGAAAGGTATCAACAGCAGCAACATGCAGGTCTGACCCAGTTGGGAGCTTGTCCTGATACATTATCAAGATTGTAGTCCAGACATGACTCTATTGTACCAAGTTGTCTGGGTTTCAGGTATTGTACACATGTTTAGCTACTAGTAGGGCTATACTATCTTTTGGAGAACAAAACCCAGTGATCTATCTCCAACTTGCTTTTTAACTGAGATTGAGGTATTTCAATTCAAACAACATTTACTGAGATCCTCTTATATGCCAGGCATTTTGTCAACTCCTAGGGAAACAACAGTCAAGAAGATTTTTCTGCCTCTGGTGACTCCTCAGTGTAAAATCCTCACTGAATAAACATTTAATTTCACACTCTCCCATTTCACTGAGGGCTAATATAAGAAACATGAAGATTGTTTCTGTCCCTTTTGAAAAACTATAAAGCTTCAACTATCTTCCAGCTTGATATATTCTTAAATTCAGAACCAGGTAAATCTCTCATCCTGGGTACTCCTTTTACTGGACCATTAGAGCAAAACTAAAACAGTTCCCCTTTTTGCTGGAACTATCAGAAACCTCTGAGCTAAGACAGAGAAAGACAAACACCTATGATCTCACTTATATTTGGAATCTAAAAACTAACAAGCATGGACTTCCCTGGTGGTTCAGTAGTTAAGACTCCGCGCTCCCAGTGCAGGGGGCCCTGGTTCGATCCCTGGTCAGGGAACTAGATCCCGCATGCTGCAAACAAAGGAGCCCGCATGCCGCAACTAAAGATCCTGCATGTCCCAACAAAGATCCCACATGCTGCAACTGAGACTCGGCACAGCCAAATAAATACAACGAAACCAAACAAAACAAAACAATTAACAAGCAAACATAAAACCCCAAGCTCATTGGCGGGGGTGCGGGGGGGGAGGCAAATGGGTGAAGGGGGTGAAAAGGTACAAATTCCCAATTATAAAATAAATAAGTTATGGGGATGTAAGGTACAGCATAGTGACTATAATTAACAATACTCTACTGCATATCTGAAAGTTGCTAAGAGAGTACATCTTACAAGTCCCTATCACAATAAAAAAAAAAATCTGTAACTACATAGGGATGTTAACTAGACTTATTGTTGTATACGTTTTGCAAAATATACAAATATTGAATCATATGATGTATACCTGAAACTAATAAAATGTATATCAATTATACGTCAATAACATATATAAAAAACTTAAAAAGAAGAAAACACTGAGCTAAATTAAGCGCTAAATTTTACCTAAAACCAACCTCTAGGTCTCATGTTTTTCTAGTTATTTTTAATTTCTGCTTCAAACTAAGCAAGTATTTATTATTTCAACAACGAGTCAACAACTAGGTGAGATGTACTTTATTAGGTTTTTGTGATGATGTGGTCCCTAATTTCGTGAAATTTATAGTTTTTGGTTTTGAAATCAGGAGCAGATATACATAAATAAATTTATTTAAAAGCTTGAATTTCAAATAAGATAAAAATAATGACAAAAATATATTTAGGCAACTTAATAACAGGCTTGAAGAGACACATGGTCACGTGTATGGTAAATACTAGAGGTTTTTGATGCAAAGGTAAGGATCTCTGCTAAAACCTAGGAGGATGTGTTCTGAACAGACTTTCTGATAATCCAGCATGCTTCACACACTGAAATGTGTTTGTACTGGTCAGCACTTCCTCTCTCTCAGCCTCTGGATCTATTGCTGAACATCACAGCTAGCAATGAAGTCAGCCGTGTCTAGAATAAAAGATTTTCTTTCAAATGTGTGCTTAATTTATCTGAATCAGATGCCTCTGCCTGCTGGAATTCTCGATACAGACTGAAACTAATTTGTCCTCTGTTGGGCATCTGATGCAAGCAGCAACAAAAACACTAGTCAAAGAGACAATGAATTAGAGCCTCATTTGCCATATATATATATATATATATATATATATACACACACATACACACACACATATATATAATACATATATATGTATAATTCTACAGAGGCCAGTACACAAATTGGGAAGTAGAAGTGGAAAGACGTGCTTTCTCTCATGCTGATTTGAGGGCCTCTCCCCACACCAAGGAGCCTGTGTTTCCATTGATGTGGTCAGGTTAGGTTACTGACCACCCGCAAATGCAGCTTCCTAAAGACACACTTTTTCATTCATTTCCTATTCAAAAAATAAAAAGTGTCCTCTTAAGGTAGATTCTGGGTATGGATTTTAAGAGAAACTTCATTTTTGCTTACAATAAAAGATTATAGATTTCTGGTGTCCAGGGAATAAAACCAAACAACATTTTCCATAGGCCATTAGTTAGCATACATATACAATCCTAGATACGATCATCTCGCAAAGTTCAAGATTACTTATCATTTTCATCAAATTTATGGGCACTCTTTAGTAGGATTTTTATATGTAGAACTGGTTTTAAAGGCATATATTCATTTCTATGTTGAGAAAACAGCTGATTTTTATCAAATATGAGCAATTAGTAATTGAAAGGAATTGCTTTTATTTCTTCCTGAATCTGATAGCAATTTCAATAGTGGTGCATGACTCTGCCATTTAAACTACAAAGTTCAGATTTAATGTTACTCATCATTTATCTGCACTTAAAAAAAATAATGGTGTAGCCAAATGATATCCTTTGTGGTTGGAATTAACTTTTTTCTGATCTATTGCTATGTTCCTTAAAAGTGTGAAATACCACTCAGTAAAAATATACTCAAAAATATGAAAAATGACATTTAAGTCTAGAAGAGACTATCTTGTGCTCTTTCAAAATCTACCGGTAACTTTTGCCTTTTAGTCCAACTGAGGGTGTTTCCAAGGCTTTTCTCCTCTTTCTGTTTTCTTCATTCTCTCTTTCTCCCTTTCTCTCTCCCTCCTTTGCTGCCTCCCTCCTTCTTTGCTTCTTCCCATTTTCCAAATGCCTCATACAAATATTATGGGTTTAGGCCCAAGTGGCGACTAGGGCACCTCAAGATATGGAATATGGTCAGTGGAAATCTGCCTTAGAGTATCTGCAGTGTGTGTAAAATGCATGGGTCTTGTTCCACCAGAACTAATGAATCAGTATCCTTGGCCATAGGACCCTGTTAAGTTCACATTTTTATGAAAGTTTGATATGCCTGGTGAAGCTTGAGACTCACTGCTCTAGACTTTCTTTATGTAAAACTTCAAGCAGTCAGACCCTGCCTGATTCCTGGTTGAATCCTTCTTTTTGCCATAACTAGAACCATTTTACTCTCACTCAAAGATGTGGAAACCACAACCAAGAGGGACACAGATGTATGAGTGCCTTTTTATCCACTAATAAGTGAATAGTGGTCAATGTAACTTTACTTCGTGATTTACTGTATCCTAATTATTTGAAAACAACAACCCAAGTAAACTCTATATGATGCCATATAAACCAGAATCTCTGGGTAGCGAAAACATGGTATTTTTCAGCCGCTGAATGATATCAATATAGACAAAGGTGTTTACTGAACATATGCAGATAAAACATTTGAAATATTACTGCCTTCAATATCTTCCCTTAACTTCTTGGTTATCCAATCTCCTTATATTTTCACATTCACCTTCTCCATACTCACCCACATCAACTACTTCTCCCCCCACTCAGTAATTGGACCCATAGGATTCTGTAACTGCTGAAAAAAAGCTCAGGACTCTCCAATTGTTGTGCTCTTAGCAACCATTTACCAATCATTGATGTGAAGAGAAAGCCATAGATATGAATTGGATGGCATTTATGAATGTAACCGGGAAATATTAGAAAGCTACAGTTTGAAAATCCACATTAAAATTCGAAGACATGTAGAAAATCTGGACTATTGTCCTTGCAGGGATTAAGGTTTTGGATAGCGAGTTACTTTAAAAAAAAAAAATGGCAATAAAGCCACATAAGAACACTCTCCAGGGCTATAATTGGAAAAGCTAAAGCAAATCTAACTCTCAGTTCGAACAAGTGAATCCTGGTCCACCTCACTTTGAAAAAATATATATACATCCAAGTACTCTTAGTAACTGAATTGGAAACTTCTCAGCCTATCACATGTCCCCCTTACCCTGCCTCTTCAGGTGATTATTTTCTAGGAGTGAAATGTGCCTACATTACTACAATAGAAAGAGTAACTGACATATCCTCCCAACCACCATCACCTAATAATAATAACCACCTTTGTTCACAATGTTAATTAGCAGTTGCCTGATAATTAATATTAACCAATATGTTAGCTTACTAACAAGCCATGAAGTAAGAGAATATATGTAGATTGTATGTTCCTTTAAAAACTAGTATAGTTGGTTTAACTTCTGGAAAGTGGATTTGTAATATTTATATTTGACATAGAATTATTCATAAATATCCATAAAAATCAGTTTATCTATCAAAGATAGATAAAAGTCAAAACCATAATATAAGTGACACACATTGGTAGTTTCAGTAACCTTGTGCAAAAGCTTCTAAATTAGCAAATACAGAAAAATACATATTTCTTTTCATCTAAGACAGCCTGTTTACTAGATGTATGAACTCAAGCTATTGGCCACAATTGCCTCTACTTTCTGGTCCATACAGCGAACACATTTTTGCTAGGTTGAAACTGAATTTAGGAGACACAGCTGACTGATTGTTGTGCTGGGATCTGATATCATTTCTGTAGACTTAGTAAAGAGAGGGTTACATTTTAAATTTTACTTGATGGTTTCTATACAAATCAGTTTTAAGAGTGCTAATTGATCACAAAATTGATCCTTAATTCTCAGTCTGTTTCAGTGCTGCTCAGATCTTCCTAGTAGTACAGATGGGTTGTATTGTTGGAAGATAGTATTGTGCCTAAGACAGCCATAAACATTCAAATACAGTTGGAAACTTGCAGTTCTGAATGATGTAATTTTCTAACTTTTAACTCTTTTCTCCATTTTTACTCCTCTCTCCCCATAAAGACATTAGAAAGACGTTAGAAATGTTGCACATCTTTCTGGAATAATTTAAACCCTATTATATCTAAGTACAGGAGAATGACTATCCCCAAAAGTGTGCTAGGTAACTAACATCGTCACTGTATACATCTCCACTACCAACCTAATACATATATTCTTAAATAAGAAAACATGGCTTTATTGAAAAAGTGGTCTCTTCGGTGGCTATGTGTTAACACAGGCACAACATCTTCCATGAGATTCCTTTTTGTTTAAAACCTGAAAACCAATTGGCTGCTGCTGAGGTTTCAAATTTGATATTGACTAAAACTTAGGTGAGAATATAAAATCAACTCTATGTAAGTCAATTGTCAATTTCTAAAATAGTTCTACTCATAATAGGTGATACCAGACACATGACTGCTTTCTCAAAAAAACATCATTATTCTCTCACCCTCTCTCACTATCTAGTCTTTCATTCATTCATTCATATAGAGAAACAAACCTTAGCTCCTATTAACTATATAATGTAGAAAAAGAATTACTGTCATTACTGTTTTCAAATGCCGGCCCCCCACCATTAGAAATTCTCAAAGTAATGAGCTGCCTTATTATTTGCTTGCAGAACATTTCACAAAAATATTCTTGCAACCAGATCTTCCTAAACCACAAAATTACCCTCATGAAAGAGCAGATGTCAGACTCATGGGAAAGAAGCAGATGTGTTCATAGGTGTCTTTTTTTTAGGGGGTTCTCTCAACTGTGCAGGCCTGGTGCTGTTAAACTAGTCACCTGAAGAGGGAGTCTACCACCCCTTACTTCTCAGACTCCAGAACACCTGGCTAACAGCATAATACAGTTCTCACACATTTTTCTAATCAAAATTGTCAAGCAAGGGTCTTGTGTTTCTAAGATTCTAGCATCTCAGTTCTTTGTCATATTTCATTCCCAAAGAGCCATCCCTCTTCCAATGTCAAATTTATACTCATCAAAGTTTTCCTCCATTCATTCATTTTGAAGCATAAATAATGTCTACCAGCCACATTAAAGGGCATCCTTCCAAGAGGCAGCTGTATTTCCAAATATCAAAACTCCATGTTTAAGATTTAGGGCAAAGTCTGGAATCAAGCCACCTGAATTTAAACTTCAAAATGTTTAGTTCCCAGCAAGGTTACTACCTTGATCAAGTTTCTTCATTTTTGTGTCTCAGGCTTTCATCTGTAAGCTTGCAAATATAACAGTACCTCTCTCATAGGGATGCGGTCAGGAATAAACTACTTAGTGTGTGTAAAGCACTTAGAGTGGTTCTTGGCACATTATATGTTCAATAAATGTTGGCTCTAATTATGTATGCATGAGAACTAAGCACAGTCATTGAGGTTGGAGCATTTTGGAGGCAAGGAAGTATTGGTACCTTTCCTAAAGGCACTGAAACAGTAGTATATACGTGATCGTATAATACATCGTGATGTTAAGACCTTAGGGGCTGAAAGGGCTGAAAGTGAGTTTCAAAACTGAGATTTAAAAAAAAATGGATGAACTGAAATAAATACAAAGAGTAAAAGTGAAGAATAAATACAACTAGGGTTATATTTACTTCATACCAAGTCTCTAAAATAAAGCTAAGGATGTCACTTAATATGGAGTAGTATTTACTTTTGACAAATATCATACTGCACTCACAGTCTTACTCTGGAATTAGTACTACCTAACTATACCGTTAAGTTGACGGTCCAATCTGAAATAATTTAAACAAAGTTTCATTAGTTAAACATCATCTGCATACACTTTCTGTCATACTCCCAACAAAAGCCGATGGATTGGCACATGCGATAGTTTTTCCCCCTCAAAATGTAGTTCAGACTCTTTTACTCTATTTTTTCCATCTCCCTTCCCCCCAACCCATGTGCCCAGAGTTCCTCTACAAATAACCCCTTTTTTACCAGTAGAACTGTTTACTTAGGCCTTTACAGGTGAAAGGGATGCATGTGCCAGAGTTAAAACCGTAGAAGTGGCTTCTGCCTTCAGAGCTGACCAGAAGTGTTTGATTATACCTTGCGCTTAAGTTTCAGTTGTATACATAAACAATGCCTTAGTCTACTCAAATTTTTCATGGCACGGTTACAAAATTAATGGCAAAATAATTACATATTGAAGGTAAAGGAAAATTTCAGCGCTTTGGAGAAGGCAAATATCACAAATATTTTTGCTAGAAATAAAATATTTTTCATTATTTTTTTCAAGATGTCAAGTAGTCTGAAAATTCAAAAATTAAACGATTCTTACTATGGTTTCCTCCTTTATGTAACTGTTTTGGTAAAATTGCCTGATGATAAATAAAGATTTTGCTTAAGGGAAAGAAATTTGTCATCCATGATGTAAATAGATTAAAGACAATGGAAGATCACATTCTAATTTAAAAAGTGACAGTAAATGATAATCTACTAAGCAGATTGCCAAGATGTACATCAATTAACTGTCACATCCATGAACTAGGACAAATTTATAATATGTTACTTATATCTCATTTCTAAAATGGAGACAAGTGGTTATTTTTCCTGTCATATTATGCTAGTTAAATAAAGAGTATAATATCGTATTTCTTGACTACTATACTAAGTTCTTGCATTTAAACAAGCCATTCAACAGCCTATTATTGGACTGACAACTTTATACCAAAGCAAAATGGCTATATTTTCCCTTTCTGATCATAATTTTTCCGTTTGAGACAGATCATTACGCTTCCAATTTTCCTCTCACCACCATCATCAGAATATCAGAAACAGCTATGTCAGGTTGTACTTTGAGTTTGAACAAAAATTAACTATGTCTGTTGCAAGAGACTGATCAATTTCCCTTTATTAATATAAGATGAAGACTCCATGACAACTGACTGAGTTCTCCTCTGCCTGAAGACTTCCAGACCTCATCTTCTAGGTTACTGAGTTACGGTTACCAACCTACTGTGGAGTGCCAGTCCTGTCAGTAACACAACTGACTTAACTTAAAGCTAAATCAGAGCAGCAAAGTACCTCTGGCATCTTGCATTTTAAATACTTTTGCTTTCAGCTTTAGTCCAAAGCCTGAAGGGAAATGGAAACTCATCGGAAGCCATAACCATCAAATTAGTCCATGTGCAATTCTCCCTTTTCCTCACTCTGATCATGACTGAGGCTTATTGTCTATTAAAGACATTCAGAATAACTTCATTGACACAAGTTCTAGCACATTCACAATGAAATTAACTGAGGAAGTAAATGCCATTACATACTCTTGTACTCAACAGGATTTTATTGTAGACAGAACTTACAAGAAAGAAGCATCGCTCTGCTTACCAGAATTCTAAAACCTAAAAGTAAGCAAAGATTTGCTGATATGAAGGATGATAATGAAGAAGCTTTAGGAATTGTATTATCCATTTTGGAGAAATCTGGATTAAACATAAACTGCAAAGAAAGGCAGGTATATGCCATTGACAAAAATAAAAAGGCACAAGTGAGAATGTTCTGTTTGTAATCTTGAGCCAAAACAATCTGGAGTTAACTTTTTAATAGCTTTTTTATTTTAAAAATGAAATGTGTGTACAAATAGATCATCTAAAAACTACAGAGAGGAAAATAATAGAAAAAATAAAGTTTTCCACCAGCCATCACTCACATTGCTATCTGAATGATTTTTAATTTTAATTACTGAAAGCTGTTCTTTCTTACTGGTTCATATAGGTTATTTAACAAAACAAAAGCTTTCATCTATTGCATACCTTCTATTGATATATGTCACATATTATATTAAGCAATTTGCTTAAATTTATGAATTCATTCCAGAAATATTTAAAGAGTTGCTGTTGTGGTTTTGTGACCTGGTCTGGCTGCTGAGCAGTGAGCAAGGCACAGAGAATTCCTATACCTACAGAGTTGAAAACCTGAACACTGGAAGCACAGAGTAAACTAGGTTAAGTTAGATATCCTGCCAACTAACTTATCTAGAATCTCTTTTATGCTTAAAATTGTACTATATAATCAATGCATTATTGTAGTGAAACATTTATTTAAATAATACAACGGAATACAAGATAAAGCACTGTCCAAATAGTCACTGTTATTAGTTGGGTGTGTTTCTTTCCTGATACTTTCCATGAATTGATTAATAGAAACATATATGTATCTTTATCGTTCTTAAACAATCAGAATATGTAATACACACAATTATATGTATTATGTTTTTATTTACTGATAAACATATTGTAGTCCTCTTTCTATATCAGTAAATACAGATGTAGTGAAACATTTATCTGAACAGTGTTTTTGGCCTGAATATAGGATGATAAATAAATTATTATGTCACACTCATAATTAAATATTTTCAACCACATAGAGAGGTATAAAATTAAAAGTTCAGAAACACACACACACACACACACACACATATACATAAACTTCAGTCCATCTGCACTATCCAAAGTTTTATTTTTAATTGTTCTGTTGGCAATCATTTTAACTTTTATTGTTATTTGTTAAATATTATAAATATTATAGTTGTGTATTTACAATTACATAAACACATACATTCCAATTACTGGAATTACCAACTCATAACAATATCTATTAACTCACCAATACAAAAAATAAGAAATTTAGGAGACAAAACACTATCGCTCTCTTCCTCTCCATCTCCCAACTCTGGATTTTGTTATTTCTTTTATTTTATCACTATTTTCAAAAAACTTTCTAGTGGTTGCCATAAGGACTTTAAGATTTATAGACCTTTACTTTTTTCTCTTGATTTGCCAAAATCACGCATCATCTATAGACTTCACAGTATAAAGATAAGAGGAAGTAGTCACTGTTCCTTCAAAACCGTACTGTTTCCACCATCTAATATGTGTTATTTTATAATTATTATTTTTATGTTTTCAAGGTTTAAAACATGCACTTTAAATTTTGAGATATAATGAAGTCTTCCCTGACTTTACAGTAGGCTAATTAAGAAAACCTAAAAACAGATAAATGGCATTAAGAGTATAAATCATGTACTATATTGAACTATAGAAGGGTATACAAACCTATATTGTAACTCAAAGAAGATGTCTAATACTCTTTGGCTGTCCATTTATGTTTATGCTGACTAGTATAGGCAACTGGCATGCATTTCTTTGACAGTCTTACAAGCCTCTATCCCATAGGCCTGTCCTTGAATGTGCCCTCTTACTGAAGCAGGGCAGGCAGACAGACATTGTGGAAGATTCTTCTTTAAGAATAATGTTATGGGGGGCTTCCCTGGTGGCCCAGTGGTTGAGAATCTGCCTGCTAATGCAGGGAACACGGGTTCGAGCCCTGGTCTGGGAAGATCCCACATGCCGCGGAGCAACTAGGCCCGTGCGCCACAACTGCTGAGCCTGCGCGTCTGGAGCCTGTGCTCCGCAACAAGAGAGGCCGCGACAGTGAGAGGCCCGCGCACCGCGATGAAGAATGGCCCCCGCTCGCCGCAACTAGAGAAAGCCCTGGCACAGAAACGAAGACCCAACACAGCCAAAAATAAATAAATAAATAAGTAAATTAAAAAAAAAAAAAAAAGAACAATGTTATAAAGAATTAAGTGAGAGAGTAGCTTTGACATATATACACTACCAAATGTAAAATAGATAGCTAGTGGGAAGCTGCGGCACAGCACAGGGAGATCAGCTCGGTGCTTTGTGACCACCTAGAAGGGTGGGATAGGGAGGGTAGGAGGGAGGTACAAGAGGGAGGGGATATGGGGATGTATGTGTACATACAGCTGATTCACTTTGTTGTACAGCAGAAAATAACACAACATTGTAAAGCAATTATACTCCAATAAAGATATTAAAAAAAAAAGAATTAAAATCATTTACATTTCATCTCTTTAGACAGTATTTCTCTTTATAAGAGAATAGAGGCTTGGATATAAATGTCCTTGCCTTTTGGAATCTTTAAGGAATCAACCTGATCACATTGTTCACAAGGGTAGGTTATTTACTCTTTTAAATGTATTTTAACTAATCTGTTGATGACACTCATCCTTCCTCCTGCTATAATATATATATATCTATACCTTGATTTATTAATTTTAGAAGAAGCTTTTGAATCTCTGGAATGAAATAGATAATATTTTTATAACAATGGGCCACAAAGGAACATTTGAACAGACATAAAATAACTGATAGGCTATAAACTGCAGTCAGAAAAATCAATATAATTAGAAATTTAAAAGTAGCCAACAATTCTCAGAAATTCAAAAACAAAAAAACATGCATATAACTAATGCATTGGGTCAAAGAAGATACCATAGTGGAAATTTCTAAATACGTAGAACAGAACAACAGTCAAATATTACCTATAAAATATTTGAGATACATCTAAATGTTAATGTTAAATAATTAATAAAATATTTACTATTGTTAAATAAAAAGTAAACTAGAGTTAATAAACTAAGCGTTTTAATAAAAATTATAAAATATAACAAAGTAAAACCCAAACAATAAAAAGGAAGAAAAAATAAACAAAATAAATAACTACTAATAAGGAAAATAAAGAAACAAAACCGTGAGGGTTAATAATACCAAAAATTGGCTCTTTGAAAGATGTATAAAATAAACAAAACTCTGGTAGGATTGATTAAGAAAGTAAGAAAGGAGCACAAACTTTAAAAAATTAAGACTAAAAAGGAGTAGGAGTGATATAACTACTGATACCCTTGAGATTTAGAAATATCATGAGGATAGTGTGAACAACTTGATTCCAAAAAATTTTAAATTTGGATGAAATGGACAATGTTTAGTGTACATGCCCTGTATAACATCTAAGAATTTCAAATATGTAAAATAAGAGAAACCATTTATACATTATCTAGTTCAAGTCCCTAAATAAACAGATAAGAAACTGAGGCCTAGAGAAGAAAATTCAGCTTTTCAATGGGGGGAAAACTATTTTAATTAACTGATTTTATTTACTGTTATCAATGGAGTCAAAGAATATTATCAAATGCCTCTTTAACTGTTATCTCCCTCATTCATATCACATGAGAGTATTGTCTCCTAAGGACTAAAATAAAAGCCCTTCAAAATATTTTCCAAGACTCCTACCTGCATGGTGGTCTCTCTGAATATACCGGGTGTGGCCTGTTATTGGTACAAAGCAATAGACTAAAAAACAAACCAAAATAATTTTGCTAGGTCACAGCTACATATGCCTGAGAGGCAGAAAAAATAAAAGAGGCCCAAAGGTATACTTTTTTAGAGTGCAAGAGTACTAACAGGAAGACAGTGTTGTATTGTTTTTTTTTTTTTTAAGTATAACAATATTGTAAGCTCTTTGAGAGTGTGATATCGTTTTCATAGTATTAGTTATTAGGAAGATGTTCAAAATACTTTACTATTTACTGTCAAACTAGATAAAATACCAAATCCCTTGAATTGGGAAGACTTCATTTGTTTTCTTTCTTTCTTTTTATTTTTTCTTTCCCTGAAGTATTTCAGGCTTCATTGCTGTGCAGAGTGAAACAACAACAACAAAGTGAAATTAAGCCATACAGAAATAGAATATTAAATATACATATTTTTATTAAGTAGAGAAACAATTTGAATTTATATTATGATTTTCTCCAATCCAAAACCGTATAAGTTTTTACTGTAGACAAAAGCTAGAGAGGCATTTTCAAAGTAAGACATGATCCATGATTTCAATTAACTACTGACATTACTAGTGTGGCTTCTGTGGTTGTGAAGACGTGAATAAATGATCTGAGAATCATTTTCAGACCTAGAATGAGTATTTTGCAGGGAAGCTGTAGTAATGAAAAATCCAAAGCTACCTGTACCAACTATACATGCAATTTATTCCTAATGATGAATAAGGAGTTTCATATAAAAATTTCATTTGGGCTCAGTACTTACAGGTTTAAAACTGACATTCCAAATGAAATGAAATCAAATAATGTATGAGTTAGGAATTATCATGGGAACCATCCATGCTGACTCCTTTCGATATTAAAGTTGTATGTTTACAATGAGATAACTAATGATAGAAATCATGACCCATTTTAATCAACAACTGGGATAAATAAGAGAGTTCAGAAATTGGAAACCTATCCAAATGGCAGTGCTCTCTGAAATATATCAAATCTTAACATTTTACCCAGGCCATACATAGGTGTAATTACTAGATTATAACTTTAAAACAGAAGGTAACTGTTTTTCCAGACCTTGAAATAGGTGTCTGAAATTAAACATCCCAGAACAGGAAATGACAAATCATTCTATCCTTCTATTTTGTCTGGTGTATGGATATAGGGAAAATATATGACTCAGTCTAAAGCAGATAAATCTGATGGACCTCATTTTTCTTCACTCATGCATCTTTTAAATCCAGCACAATGTTGTCCTCTGAGATTTCAAAATGGAAAAGAAAAGGCTGGAAATCTCTTTCCAGGCTCACTATGCAAGTGAAGATGATAGCAAAGAGGTAACTGCAAAATGAAGTCATTGAAATAGTAAGATATATATGTATGTGTGTGTGTGTATATGTGTGTGTGTGTGTGTGTGTGTGTGTGTGTGTGTGTGTGTGTATAAAATACAAAGAGAAATGTTTTTGTACCTAGGGCAATACTGAGATTTAAACAGTTTTTTAAAAAATATTGTTTCTATTATTAGCACTTGGTCATTATTGATTTAATTTTTTTAAAATATGCCTGAGAGAGGAAATAAGGGGATCCTGGAATTCTTGGTCAGTAAAATAAAAAAAAAGTAATATCCTAAAGATACCCAATATAGCCCAATAAATGGAATCTATTTCAGAGGCCGCAGTCTCTAAGAATTTTATCCCTCTTTTCTCCTTCCAGGGTGGTAACATGATTTTTCACAATTTTTTTTTTTTTTTTGTACTTGTAGGTCAATTTTCAAAGCTTGTTCAATATTGACAATTCACAAAGTATTTATTTCGTGTCCACTTTGTAGGACTGGGAGGTGAGAGAGGAAGAAAATCATTCGGGTTAGTTAAGAAAATTGGAAGTTAACTTGGGTTTTGAAAAATAAATGATAAAATCTCCAAGACTGATATGGGAGGGAGTCTTAGGTTGAAAAGACTGTGTGTTTCAAATCATGATACTGGGGATGTTTAGAGTATACAGGAGACATCAAGTAGTTTTTTAGGATTTTGATCACGAGTGTGCCAGGCATCAGCAGTCAGTGGGTTCAAGTTGGATCAACAGTAAAATTTGGATTAACCCAGATTACCGTGGCTCTCAGCTTCAGTCTGCTTGACTTAAGGCATTTCCACTCAAGGCCCATCCACTTCAAAGCCTTTGGCAGTTATTCTTACATGTTTCTAGAATGTTAGCCAGTAATTCTTACATGAACTTCTTCTTGTGCTCAAGAGTGAGTCTTAAATAAAAACATGAGCCACATGAAAGATCTTGCTTCTTCAGTTTTTTTTGTTTTGTTTTGTTTTTTTAACTAATGCCCTGGGAAAATGCCAAAAGAACATTTTCTATACTTCCAAGTTCCCAGTGTCCCCAAAGCCAGAGTAATATTGGGTTCTGTGTGGTTGAATGGTGACTCCGTGCAAGCTGTACTTCCCCGTGAATATGAGCTCTAAAGTTCATTCTGTACTGAGTCTCACAAAACCTGTCATGAAATTCCATCCGTCAACCTCTGGCATTCCAGCGATATTTTGGACCTCTTGCCATTTGCCCTATGCTCTAGTCTTCTACTACTCCCCGGTCTTCCATTTACAAACCAACTCTCATTTTCTTCCGATTCCCTGTGGAACAGTCTCCATGCATATGCATTTAAGCAAATAGATTCCAGGAAGGATCATCAACCTCTCTGCTTTTGCAGAGCTGGTTTTGAATCTAATTTGGACCGAACTGTCACACCTACGGTGTATAATATCGCTGCCACTTTTGCTGGACAACAGCTCCTGGCTACAAGGGAAGTTTTCTATGACAGAAATATACGTGTTACTTTCTTTTTTTCAACCTCTGGCAAATACAATTACTAAATATCAAGTTTTTTATCTGTATTCAGACAGTTTTCACCTGAGAGAGATCTGCCTTATATTCCCATTTCAACTATGTGACTTCGACAAAGTTTTTAAACACTCTTTAAAATTCAGTTATGCTCAGTTGGAAAACAGGATTAACACCTCCAAAATGCAGGTGGTTTTAAGGAGTAAATGAGATAGCATGAGCAAGTAGCTAATATGTAGTGAAAGAGCTACAAAAATGCTACTCATGTTTGACAATGTTACTATTACTACTATGGCAACAGCCTAAACATGTTGCAACTACACTCCTTAGAAGTGAAGTCTCTGCAACACTAGGAAAGCCTCTTTTTTATTCTATTCACACCAAAATAAGAGGCTGTACACTTGACAAAATACCCCGAGAGGAATGCCTCAAGATCCTGATACTGGACACAGCTGAATAACAGAAGAGAACTAGGATCTTTCCTTCTCTTTGCTGTTGGTGGGAAAAATAAGACCTGGCAATGAAAATTCAGGGAGAGAGAAGATTCTGAACAGCATTACTATTTCATCACAAAGTAACTGATATGATGAGGAAATGTGAAATTAAATGTTTTTTTTTAAAGGATGATAGTGCTGTGGCAGTGTATGGTCCCCAACCTTCAGTGTGGCCACCATAATAATATAAATTATAAAAGATTTGGCATATTTATTTATAGAGTTGAATTGCAATGTTGCCTTGTCTCTACTGGGGATGATGGGCAATACTCAGAATTATCTAGAATTTCATGTTAAAATTAGTTACAGTATTTCTTGACATTCAAGCCATGTATGTTGAATAATAGAAGTTTGTTAGAAAGTGTTAGTATTGGCAACTCTCTTTGAACAGTCATGGTCATCCTTTACTTTATATATGACAGGCCTCTTGGTGTGTGACTCTTAGGAAAGATTACAAAGTGTGGCACATCTTGGAAGACTACAAGAATGCATTATGTTGCCATAGACACATCTAAAATTAATGTTTCAAATATGTAGGGCTTAGTGCAGAAAACTCCTTTGCCAAGTACATCTCAACTTAAAAAAATCAAGAGTATTTTGTTATTAGTTAGCTTCTAGTTAACTTACCAAAATGGACATTTATTATACAATGTTTAGAGTACAGATACTTCTAAAAATTTTAAATATTTTCATGAATATTTTAAGTGATAATTTTGTTTTATTTAGACATACACACTTGAATGACAACATGCAAACATCCAGAGGAAACAACTTGAGCAAAGAAAATGTTTTCATATTAATTGTATTATAATTATTCTTCCAAAGAGTCAACTTTAGTCAGTGACTTGGTACATGAACAGGACTAATTTTAAAATACAATTTTTTTATATCACCACTTTTATGAACACTATCATCAGTTGTTAATGTAACAATCCTAAAAAAATTCATCCACATTTTGGCAAATACTGTTTGTTAAAGCATCTAAAGTGATAGACTATGTCACATTTCCTTTTTACTCCTTCCTTCTAATAGTGAAAAATGTGATGTGCATTAATATTTATAAGACAGGATTGATACACTTTGCTCTACCAAAAAATAATGCTTCATGATTTTGAACAAAACATTTAGTCTCTTCTGATTTTTGATCTTGTAGTACGCTCAAACAAGCAAATCAGCCTGGCAAAGATCTGAGCTATTTTTGTTTGACTCTTCTAGCAACTAGGTATAAGTAGGAAGGTAACAATCTTGCCAAACCTCATCTTGGCAAAACAGTAGTGATACCTTTCTACATGTCTCCCTCTATTTCAGGGCTATATGTCTTTCAAGCCCCAGTTCAGTTATCAATTCCTCCACAATGTTTCTTCCAATGAATATCAATTTTAATGGCAATCCATCCCCTGTACTTCCATATTTTTTTATCAGTCAATAATTTTGAATTTATCATGCAACTTTCTTCTTGGGCTGTCATTATTATAATAAAAGAATGAATGTAAATATTGATTTGAAAAGAGCTAAAGGAGTTATTCATTATCCTGTAGATAAAAAGTTAGTCCTGGTTATGATATGAGTGAATATTATATACACACAGGAAGTTAGCACAATTTCATACTCACATAACCTACCCTTCTTTCTTTATAATAATTATTATTTCCATATATGCTTCAAAGGAAAGGGTCTTCCTGGGCAAACCCAAAAAGAAGTGAAGCCTTCAGTTGGCATTCTTGCACTGTTTCCCTTTTTGTATATTGAAATTGAAGAGTGGTTATGGGGGGACTTCCCTGGTGGCACAGTGTTTAAGATTCCGCCTGCCAATGCAGGGGACATGGGTTCGATCCCCGGCCTGGGAAGATCCCACATGCTGTGGAGCAACTAAGCCCGTGCGCCACAACGACTGAGCCTGCATTCTAGAGCCCGCAAGCCACAACTACTGAGCCCGTGTGCCGTAACTACTGAAGCCCGGGCATCTAGAACCCGTGCTCCACAGCAAGAGAAGCCACCGCAATGAGAAGCCCATGCACCGCAATGAAGAGTAGCCCCTGTTTGCTGCAACTAGAGAAAGCCAGTGTGCAGCAGCGAAGACCCAACGCAGTCAAGAATAAATAAATAAATTTATAAAAGAAAAAAAAAAAGAGTGGTTATGGGACATTTAATTTAGGTAGCAAATATAATTTGATTACTTTAATTAAAATGAGTTCCCAAGTAGCTAACATTTTTTAAAAAGCTATACTGGTGTACTTTGCAAAGGAAAATGGATATTTGAATTATTTGGGGAAAAAAGAGGTTTTTTTCCCTATATTAAAGGTGCATTTTGCTTTAAAAAAAAAAAAACTAATAAAATTCTACAGCATAAAAGTGATAAAATGAGAACCTGGACATTCGAATGGTAAAAAGTTACCTATTTTGTTTTTTCACATATCTTAAGTGTTTGATCAGTGTTTACAAATAGCATTTATAAATACATTAAAGGTATAGTATTTTTACATATAATGAATAAAAATATTTGGGGTGTAATATATCAATTATATAAAACAAGGTACATCACCATCAAAAGTATATTCATTTTGGTAACTAACTTGTAAAATGATTATCACAATAATTTTAATTAAAACTCAGAAAAGATACTATCACCATTACTGCTGACCCTGAGTTCCTAACACACTATTGGGTTGATTTATTTTGATGTTTAAAATCGTGAAATTTCTAAAGGCACAGGAAAAATCTGCAGAAAACATGAAGCTTAAACACAATCTGTCTTTGTTAAGTAATGCAAGTTTTAAAGATTGTATCAGTTTATCAAAAGAGGGGGTGTGGGTTCGATCCCTGGCCGGGGAGCTAAGATCCCACGTGCCTCAGGGCCAAAAAACCAAAACATAAAACAGAAGCAATATTGTAACAGATTCAATAAAGACTTTAAAAATGGTCCAAATCAAAAAAAAGAAAAAAAATTTTTTTTAAAAAAGACATGTATTCAGTACAAAGACTCAGTCGAAATACACTTAGTAGACACATACAAGAAATAGTTGATGTGTCAGTGTATAATTTAATCCATTTGTGAAATTCAGCCACCGAGCATGCTGCAGTGTAAATATGCAATTTTCTTGGTGTTAGACTTTTGGGACACTCTGTAGTGTATTTATTATACTTATTTTAGATTGGATTTAATGTTGGATCTACCGCTTTACATACAAAAGTACTTCCTCTGTAAAAGGGACTGAGTTTGGAAGAAAAAGTTATTAAGGATATTATTTAAAAATGTAACCAACATTGTATAAAATTCAGTTTATACTGTTTCCTGACTTTTCAGATGTGCTGAAACTATTTTATTAGTTCATATTTAAACTTAATTCTTTAAGCCCCAAAAGCATCAGCAATAGGAACACTGAGAGAGAGAAGCATTTCTCCATCTCACAAATAATTGACTACCTGCCAACTTAATTAAGGAAAGGTATCATTTGTTGCTATTCTTTCTGTGGCAGCACCACCATGCTGACAACCTACAGTTAATATCTGGGAAAACATCTAAGGAGTTGACTAATGAAGCAGGTTACATGTGATTGTGGCTGTGTCTTAAAGATAGAACAGTATGCAAGGTGAACAAGATATGCGTATAAAGGTGTGGAAGACTCAGTGTATTTCTCCTAAATTTCTGATCAGCAATTATATTAAAATAGCAATAATATAGAAAGATTGGAAGATCACAAATAAACTCACTTGAGACTAACTGGAAACATCTTTGCATTTATGCTCTATCAGTATCAGCTTGATGAGATTAAAAGCAACTCGTCAAGTTGTTATTGATAATTTCAAGAATATAGAAGACTTATAATTTAAGCAAGAACATTAAGCTCCACTGGAATATAAAGTCTACAGAGAAAGGAAAGGAAAGGATGTTTCTCATTTGTTTTTACAAAATAAACATGTCACTGATTCACAATTTTACATGAATCTTAATACAAAAACCCCCCTACAGATATATTAATAACAAATAGAAGTAAACAAGATATTTAATGAATTATGTCATGACCAAATAGGGTTCACCTCAGAAACACAAGGTTAGTTAAATATTAGAAATTCTCTATAATTCCCCACTACATGAATTTGATAAAGCTTTAGATTCAGTAACTTTTATTCCTAGGGAACTCTTCCATGGAAGCTTTTCTTTTTCCATTCTAAACAATTATTCACTTTCAGACTCAACTAGGCATTCATAATTCTGTATTTCTTTCTTAAAGAGAGTCCTTTAAATTGTATACGCTTTAGGCCCCGTATAAACTGGAAACACTCTAATTTACCATATTAATAGGTGAAAGGAAAAAAGTGTCAAATGATATCAAACTGCATTTGATAAATATTTTAAGTCTATTTTAATAAGACTCTTAGCATATAAGAAATGGATGAGTAGTTCTTTAACATTTTAACATGAGTATGTTGTGACTCTGACCAAAAGACCAAGTCTGGTTTAATGGTAGAATTCTTGAAGCATTCTTGAAATTAGGCAAAATGAAGGTTGCTCCTTCTCTTATGTAAATCCTAAGCTAGAACCACGAGACCAAAATCTTTAACACACTCACAGTTATTTACTGAGCATCTTCCAGGTGCCTGGCATTGTTAATGAAGGGGATAATATTGTTAGCAATCAAACCTGGATCTAGTCCTCATTCAGTTAACGTGTATGGAAAGCTGGGGATAACATTATTAATATTTTCAAATACCTTGGTTGTTGGAAAATTTAAGTTATTAGAAAAGTTATTAGAACGTATAAAAATCATTCTTTAAGCTGGATGTTTAGGAATCACTTCAGAACAGTAACCATTTGTAAAATATAGTTTAAAAAAACTTGTCTCAAATGTACCTTTACAAAACCCTGAAAAATCAAGGAATACATAGACTCACAAACTTATATGACCTAGATATACGTGTCTATTGAAATAAACATCAGAGACCTGAAAATAGAAGAGAGCCTTATTCTTGAAAATGAATGACTTGACATTGTAAAAAGCGTTTATCTTCATTAAATTAATTTATATATTCACTACAGAATAATTACAACCCTATAATGAATTTCAGGAAGCTAGATTTGATGAAATGTTTTAAAATTTGTAAGAAAAAATAAATTTGTGAACATAGGAAAATAATGAACAAAAAAGTAATGAATGTGTGTGAAGTGGTCTTGACCCATCAAATATTAAACCATATAATAAAGCTAAGTAAAAACGCCATGATATAAGCAACATAAAAGATTAAAAGACAAATAGAAGAGTAAAGAGAGTCTAGAAATAGACCCAAGTAAATATAAAATTCTTAATGTGTACTTCACAAAATTATTTAAAGTTAGTAAGGAAAAGATTTGTTTCAACCAAAAGAGTAGAGAAATTGGCCATCAAACAGGGATGTGTGTCTTTAACTCATTCTTTATACTAAATTCCAGACAGAGTCAAGAATTAAATGTTTTTTTTCTTTTAATTTTATTTATTTATTTATTTATTTATGGCTGTGTTGGGTCTTCGTTTCTGTGCTAGGGCTTTCTCCACTTGCCGCAAGTAGGGGCCACTCTTCATCGCGGTGCGCGGGCCTCTCACTATCGCGGCCTCTCCTGCTGCGGAGCACAGGCTCCAGACGCGCAGGCTCAGTAGTTGTGGCTCACGGGCCTAGTTGCTCCGCGGCATGTGGGATCTTCCCATACCAGGGCTCGAACCCGTGTCGCCTCCATTGGCAGGCAGATTCTTAACCACTGTGCCACCAGGGAAGCCCTAAATACTTTTTTTAAATTCCCACAAAGGAAGTACTAGAAGAAGGTAAGAGTAAACATGTTTCTAATTATTTGGTGAGGAAAATCTAATCATAACCCAGAAATTATAACACGGTGATTCTTAAGATGAGAACTTGCGCCCTGGGGACCTAACAGGATCACCTTGGGTAATTATTATATGTTATTGCATGTCATCATTAATAAGTATGGCCATTATCATTGAGAGATGTCTGGCTATATTGCTAAATGGAAATATATATAAATATACACATATACATATACAGATTTATATGTATAAAATGCAGTTTATATAAAATTTTACATTACCTTAGTATGTAAGGATTAATGCATTAATGCAAGCATTAATGTTTGGAAAGTTGTTCACCAAACTATTTTTACTGGCTGTCTATGAGCAGAAAGACTTTAGGGCTTTTTACACCCTTCATTATATTTTTTTCTGTATTACTTGAGTTTTCTGCAGGAAGTATTACACTTATATGAAGAAATATGTGTGTGTGTGTGTGTGTGTGTGTGTGTGTAATTAAAACAAATACATTAATATAGAGAAAACATTATGCTTAGGTAAATATATTTCATTTTAGTATATATGACTCTCTTACATTTGAGCTCAAATGTACTTGGTTATATCAATGAACTATGAACACATCTGTTTATGGAATGGAAAATTTTCCATAGTCACGGGACCTGAGAATTGCATCACAGTAGAGGAACATAGAAATCATCTGGTTTAATCATCTGTCATAATATTATATATGAAGAGGGAGCCTCAGGTAGTTGAGATGAGTTACCAAAATCCACATTAGAGGCTAACGCCAAAGCAGGGATAATTTCCTGATCAGTACCCTTTTTACTGTATCACACTGTTTGCTTCCCATGTTCCCAACACTGCCCCAAAGTGTTTGACTAAGGAGAAGTAATTAGCATTGGCTTAAAGCAGTATTTTAAGACAGCATGGAATTCATACCTAAATCATGCTGAATTACGAATCCTAAGAAGTACTTAACATTTTGCACACCACAGGTTTTGTATTAATAAAATAGTATGAATTTTCTTTTTTAAAAAATTTGTTTGTTTATTTATTTATTTTATTTTTGGCTGCGTTGGGTCTTCGTTGTTGCACGCAGGCTTTCTCTAGTTGTGGCGAGTGGGGGTTACTCTTTGTTGTGGTGCGTGGGCTTCTCATTGCGGTGGCTTCTCCTGTTGTGGAGCACGGGCTCTAGGCGTGAGGGTTTCAGTAGTTGTAGCATGCGGGCTCAGTAGTTGTGGCTGGCGGGCTCTAGAGCGCAGGCTCAACCGTTGTGGCGCACAGGCTTAGTTGCTCCGCGGCATGCGGGACCCCCCTGGGCCAGGGTTCGAACCCGTGTCCCTTGCATTGGCAGGCGGATTCTTAACCACTGCACCACCAGTGAAGTCCAAAACAGTATGAATTTTCAAACAAGCTTCTAGTAACGTGAACCATTCTAATGTTTGTAAGTTGGCAGACATATTCAGATGAAGGAGCCACTGCACTCTGCAGTCTCTTGCTTTGCCTAATTTGTGTTATGGTTTTTTAGATGGCTGAGTGACAACACATGGAGTCAACTAAAGATCGAATTTGTCAATTTTTCCCTTAATGTCTATAATGTTCAGTAGAGACTTAGAAAAGTGACTAATCAATGTGAACTAAAATTAAGCGCATATTTATCTTGAACCACATATAGAATAATTCAAACAAAACAATATCAAGTTGAAGGAAAAAATATAACCCTTCCCCCCATGGAAAAAAATGATCTTTTAATTATACGTTACTTACTGTAAAGCTTATATAGTATTTCAAAAAATCATCTGTAGTCCAGGAAGAGTTGATGACAAGCTGTACATAAAATGATTAGAAATATCCTATGTCCCTCCTGCATTTTTAGGAGGTTATGAACTCTTCAATTGGTTTCTCATCTCATGTGCAACTTGCCTCTCACCCACCCTTCCCCAACACACCTTCTTTATGTGTAGAAAACAGCTTTTCTGTTCTTTATGAGTGGTTTAAAAATACATCTATTGCAGGTAATTATAGCTAATAGATACTATTAGATAGATAGTGTCAATAGATACTATTTAATTCTATAACAGATGGAAAATAAAATACTTCACATCTCAATAAAACCCAATAGGAGGTAAAATAATTCACATAAAAATTAAATGAAGTATCTATTAAAAATAGAAGAAAAATTAGCTGAGAAAATCAACAAAGTATTCCAAATTGGAAGGTGACTGTGTATACTTCAATAAATGCAGGCCAATATTCTAGAAGGGCTATTGCTTATTTCACATCTTCCTTTTCTTAGCAGTTCAGGGGAAAATGGCATTTTATATATATATTTATATAAAATATATACATATATTTATACATACAAATATATGTAGAAATGTATACATTTATATATTTTAATGCTAAAAGCAATGAAAGAGTAAGATATTTCAGCATTCACAGAGATGACATTTGCAATAGAAATAAAATATATAGCTTTATACTATTACTACCTTGTGAGATACATGACTTGAAGGTTTCTAATCGTTAAAATTAATTTAAAAACCAGTGTGAAGACCAGTGGAATTGGGAGTCTGGTGAGCTGACATGGGACTAACTCATGGCTCTGTCCTCTCTAAGGTACAACTTTGGGAAAGACTTGATGTCTCTAAGGTTCTCTGTCTGTCAGAGATTACAACACCTACCTCATAAATGTGGAATGAGGATTCAAGTTACTAATAGCTAATATTGATTTCATGCTTACTGTGTGCCAAGCACTCTTCCAGGATTTTTACCCTTATCAGTTTATTAAATTATCATAACAACATTAGGTATTACAATTACCACTATTTTACAGAAAAGGAAAAAGGGGTTAAGTAACATGCTCAAGGTCTCACAGCTAGTAATTGGAGAATTTATATCTGAATCCAGGTAATAGGGCTTGAAAAATCATGCCCTGCCATTAACAAGATCGCTGGCATAGAGTAAATGTTCAGTACAGGGAAATTTAATATACTTGTTTGTTACTTACTCCTTTCATTAGACTGTAAGCTTCTTGAGAACAGAAAGTTTTTGTTTACTGAATAACTTTTATTCATCTCTTTGACACTATATTCACCTAACCTGTTTCAAATCTTCAATAAGTATTTCTTGAATTATACAAGTACATAGCATTGAATGTAAGCTTTTCTCCTATTATATTATTGGTTGAATGAAAATAATTATTCTTAAGGGGAACAATTAGTATGGTTCACTTTATTATTATTTATAAAAATATTCCCATGCAGCCAAGGCTGTATTTTAGAGAAATACAGGTAGGAAAAGCTGAAAGTGAATGAATTTCATAATATAAAGAAGTTTTATCTTTTTCTCTACATACTTATAAAATAATTTTATAATGAATATACTTTTTAGGAGTGCCTAAAGTAATACAATAATATAGCTTTTTAAAAACTTCTCTTCAGAATAAACCACTGTCTTTAAAGCTAACATTTCTAATATAGCTGGTAACAGTCATTGTTAGAAACATTTATTTGAAGAATTGAGGACTTGATCAAAATGTCTGTTTTCGGGGGGAGGAGAGAAGATGGCGGAAGAGTAAGACGCGGAGATCACCTTCCTTCCCACAGATACAGTAGAAATACATCTACACGTGGAACTGCTCCTACAGAACACCCACTGAACGCTGGCAGAAAACGTCCGACCTCCAAAAAGGCAAGAAACTCCCCCCGTACTTGGGTAGGGCAAAAGAAAAAAGAAATAACAGAGACAAAAGAATAGGGACGGCACCTGCACCAGTGGGAGGGAGCTGTGAAGGAGGAAAGATTTCCACGCACTAGGAAGCCCCTTCGCGGGCAGAGACTGCAGGTGGCAGAGGGGGGAAGCTTCAGAGCCACGGAGGAGAGCGCAGCCACGGGGGTGCGGAGGGCAAAGCGGAGAGGTTCCCGCACGGAGGAGCGGTGCCGACCAGCACTCTCCAGCCCGAGAGGCTTCTCTGCTCCCCCGCCGGGGCGGGCGGGGCTGGGAGCTGAGGCTCGGGCTTCGGTCGAATCGCAGGGAGAGGACTGGGGTTGGCGGCGTGAACACAGCCTGAAGGGGTTAGTGCACCACAGCTGGCCGGGAGGGAGCCCGGGAAAAAGTCTGCAGCTGCCGAAGAGGCAAGAGACTTTTTCTTGCCTCTTTGTTTCGCTGCGCGCAAGGAGAGGGGATTCAGAGCGCCGCCTAAACGAACTCCAGAGAAGGGCGCGAGCCGCGGCGATCAGCGCGGACCCCAGAGACGGGCGTGAGACGCTGGGGCTGCTGCTGCCGCCTCCAAAAAGCCTGTGTGTGAGCACAGGTCACTCTCCACACCGCCCCTCCCGGGAGCCGGTGCAGCCCGCCACTGCCAGGGTCCCATGATCCAGGGACAAATTCCCCGGGAGAACGCACTGCGCGCCTCAGGCTGGTGCAACGTCACGCCGGCCTCTGACGCCGCAGGCTCGCCCCGCCTCCTCTGTACCCCTCCCTCCCCGCGGCCTGAGTGAGCCAGCGCCCCCGAAGCAGCGGCTCCTTTAACCCCGTTCTGTCTGGGCGGGGAATAGACGCCCTCAGGCGACCTACACGCAGAGGCGGGTCCAAATCCAAAGCTGAACCCCAGGAGCTGTGCGAACAGGGAAGAGAAGGGGAAATCTCTCCCAGCAGCCTCAGAAGCAGCGGATTAAAATTCTACAAACAACTTGATGTGCCTGCATCTGTTGAATACCTGAATAGACAACGAATCATCCCAAATTCAGGAGGTGGACTTTGGGAGCAGGATATATTAATTTTTCCCCTGTTCCTTTTTTTTTGTGAGTGTATATGTATATGCTTCTGGGTGAGATTTTGTCTGTATAGCTTTGCTTTACAATAGCTTTATTTTACTTCACTATATTATAGCCTCTTTCTTTCTTTCTTTCTATTTTTTCTCCCTTTTACTCTGAGCCGTGTGGACGAAAGGCTCTTGGTGCTCCAGCCAGGCATCAGGGCCGTGCCTCTGAGGTGGGAGAGCCAACTTCAGGACACTGGTCCACAAGAGACCTCCCAGCTCCACGTAATACCAAACGGTAAAAATCTCTCAGAGATCTCCATCTCAACATCAAGACCCAGCATCACTCAATGACCAGCAAGCTACAGTGCTGAACACCCTATGCCAAACAACTAGCAAGACAGGAACACAGCCCCATCCATTAGCAGAGAGGCTGCCTAAAATCATAATAAGGCCACAGACACCCCAAAATACACCACCAGACGTGGATGTGCCCACCAGAAAGACAAGATCCAGCCTCATCCACCAGAGCTCAGGCACTAGTTCCCTCCACCAGGAAGCCTACACAACCCACTGAACCAACCTTAGCCACTGGGGACAGATACCAAAAACAACGGGAACTACAAACCTGCAGTCTGTGAAAAGGAGACCCCAAACACAGTAAGATAAGCAAAATGAGACGACAGAAAAACACACAGCAGATGAAGGAGCAGGGTCAAAACACACCAGACTTAACAAATGAAGAGGAAATAGGTAGTCTACCTGAAAAAGAATTCAGAATAATGATAGTAAGGATGATCCAAAATCTTGGAAATAGAATAGGCAAAATGCAAGAAACATTTAACAAGGATGTAGAAGAACTAAAGAGGAACCAAGCAATGCTGAAAAACACAATAAATGAAATTAAAAATACTCTAGATGGGATCAATAGCAGAATAACTGAGGCAGAAGAAAGGATAAGTGACCTGGAAGATAAAATGGTGGAAATAACTACTACAGAGCAGGATAAAGAAAAAAGAATGAAAAGAACTGAGGACAGTCTCAGAGACCTCTGGGACAACATTAAACGCACCAACATTCGAATTATAGGGGTCCCAGAAGAAGAAGAGAAAAAGAAAGGGACTGAGAAAATATTTGAAGAGATTATAGTTGAAAACTTCCCTAATATGGGAAAGGAAATAGTTAATCAAGTCCTGGAAGCACAGAGAGTCCCATACAGGATAAACCCAAGGAGAAACACGCCAAGACACATATTAATCAAACTGTCAAAAATTAAATATAAGGAAAACATATTAAAGGCAGCAAGGGAAAAAAAAACAAATAACACACAAGGGAATCCCCATAAGGTTAACATCTGATCTTTCAGCAGAAACTCTGCAAGCCAGAAGGGAGTGGCAGGATATACTTAAAGTGATGAAGGAGAAAAACCTACAACCAAGATTACTCTACCCAGCAAGGATCTCATTCAGATTCGATGGAGAAATTAAAACCTTTACAGACAAGCAAAAGCTGAGAGAGTTCAGCACCACCAAACCAGCTTTACAACAAATGCTAAAGGAACTTCTCTAGGCAAGAAACACAAGAGAAGGAAAACACCTACAATAACAAACCCCAAACATTTAAGAAAATGGGAATAGGAACATACATATGGATAATTACCTTGAATGTAAATGGATTAAATGCTCCCACCAAAAGACACAGGCTGGCTGAATGGATACAAAAACAAGACCCATATATATGCTGTCTACAAGAGACCCACTTCAGACCTAGAGACACATACAGACTGAAAGTGAGGGGATGGAAAAACATATTCCATGCAAATGGAAATCAAAAGAAAGCTGGAGTAGCAATTCTCATATCAGACAAAATAGACTTTAAAATAAAGACTATTACAAGAGACAAAGAAGGACACTATATAATGATCAAGGGATCGATCCAAAAGGAAGCTATAACAATTGTAAATATTTATGCACCCAACATAGGAGCACCTCAATACATAAGGCAAATACTAACAGCCATAAAAGGGGAAATCGACAGCAACACAATCATAGTAGGGGACTTTAACACCCCACTTTCACCAATGGACAGATCATCCAAAATGAAAATAAATAAGGAAACACAAGCTTTAAATGATACATTAAACAAGATGGACTTAATTGATATTTCTAGGACATTCCACCCAAAAACAACAGAATACACGTTTTTCTCAAGTGCTCATGGAACATTCTCCAGGATAGATCATATCTTGGGTCATAAATCAAGCCTTGGTAAATTTAAGAAAATTGAAATCGTATCAAGTATCTTTTCCGACCACAACGCTATGAGGCTAGATATCAATTACAGGAAAAGATCTGTAAAAAATACAAACACATGGAGGCTACACAATACACTACTTAATAACGAAGTGAGTACTGAAGAAATCAAAGGGGAAATCAAAAAATACCTAGAAACAAATGACAATGGAGATACGACGACCCAAAACCTATGGGACGCAGCAAAAGCAGTGCTAAGAGGGAAGTTTATAGCAATACAAGCCTACCTCAAGAAACAGGAAACATCTCGAATAAACAACCTAACCTTGCACCTGAAGCAATTAGAGAAAGAAGAACAAAAAAAAACCCAAAGCCAGCAGAAGGAAAGAAATTATAAAGATCAGGTCAGAAATAAATGAAAAAGAAATGAAGGAAACAATAGCAAAAATCAATGAAACTAAAAGCTGGTTCTTTGAGAAGATAAACAAAATTGATAAACCATGAGCCAGACTCATCAAGAGAAAAAGGGAGAAGACTCAGATCAATAGAATTAGAAATGAAAAAGGAGAAGTAACCACTGACACTGCAGAAATACAAAAGATCATGAGAGATTACTACAAGCAACTCTATGCCAATAAAATGGACAACCTGGAAGAAATGGACAGATTCTTAGAAATGCACAAACTGCCGAGACTGAACCGGGAAGAAATAGAAAATATGAACAGACCAATCACAAGCGCTGAAATTGAAACTGTGATTAAAAACCTTCCAACAAACAAAAGCCCAGGACCAGATGGCTTCACAGGTGAATTCTATCAAACATTTAGAGACGAGCTAACACCTATCCTTCTCAAACTCTTCCAAAATATTGCAGAGGGAGGAACACTCCCAAACTCATTCTACGAGGCCACCATCACCCTGATACCAAAACCAGACAAAGATGTCACAAAGAAAGAAAACTACAGGCCAATATCACTGATCAACATAGATGCAAAAATCCTCAACAAAATACTAGCAAACAGAATCCAACAGCACATTAAAAGGATCATACACCATGATCAAGTGGGGTTTATCCCAGGAATGCAAGGATTCTTCAATATACGCAAATCAATCAATGTGATACACCATATTAACAAATTGAAGGAGAAAAACCATATGATCATCTCAATAGATGCAGAGAAAGCTTTCGACAAAATTCAACACCCATTTATGATAAAAGCCCTGCAGAAAGTAGGCATAGAGGGAACTTTCCTCAACATAATAAAGGCCATATAGGACAAACCCACAGCCAACATTGTCCTCAATGGTGAAAAACTGAAACCATTTCCACTAAGATCAGGAACAAGACAAGGTTGCCCACTCTCACCACTATTATTCAACATAGTTTTGGAAGTGTTAGCCACAGCAATCAGAGAAGACAAAGAAATAAAAGGAATCCAAATCGGAAAAGAAGAAGTAAAGCTGTCACTATTTGCAGATGACATGATACTATACATAGAGAATCCTAAAGATGCTACCAGAAAACTCCTAGAGCTAATCAATGAATTTGGTAAAGTAGCAGGATACAAAATAAATGCACAGAAATCTCTTGCATTTCTATACACTAATGACGAAAAATCTGAAAGTGAAATTAAGAAAACACTCCCATTTACCATTGCAACAAAAAGAATAAAATATCTAGGAATAAACCTACCTAAGGAGACAAAAGACCTGTATGCAGAAAATTATAAGACACTGATGAAAGAAATTAAAGATGATACAAATAGATGGAGAGATATACCATGTTCCTGGATTGGAAGAATCAACATTGTGAAAATGACTCTACTACCCAAAGCAATCTACAGATTCAATGCAATCCCTATCAAACTACCACTGGCATTTTTCACAGAACTAGAACAAAAAATTTCACAATTTGTATGGAAACACAAAAGACCCCGAATAGCCAAAGCAATCTTGAGAACGAAAAATGGAGCTGGGGGAATCAGGCTTCCTGACTTCAGACTATATTACAAAGCTTCAGTAATCAAGACAGTTTGGTACTGGCACAAAAACAGAAATATAGATCAATGGAACAGGATAGAAAGCCCAGAGATAAACCCACACACATATGGTCACCTTATCTTTGATAAAGGAGGCAAGAATATACAGTGGAGAAAAGACAGCCTCTTCAATAAGTGGTGCTGGGAAAATTGGACAGGTACATGTAAAAGTATGAAATTAGAACACTCCCTGACACCATGCACAAAAATAAACTCAAAATGGATTAAAGACCTAAGTGTAAGGGCAGACACTATCAAACTCTTAGAGGAAAACATAGGCAGAACACTCTATGACATACAGCACAGCAAGATTCTTTTTGACCCAGCTCCCAGAGAAATGGAAATAAGAACACAAATAAACAAATGGGACCTAATGAAACTTAAAAGCTTTTGCACAGCAAAGGAAACCATAAACAAGACCAAAAGACAACCCTCAGAATGGGAGAAAATATTTGCAAATGAAGCAACTGACAAAGGATTAATCTCCAAGATTTACAAGCAGCTCATGCAGCTCAATAACAAAAAAACCAACAACCCAATCCAAAAATGGGCAGAAGACCTAAATAGACATTTCTCCAAAGAAGATATACAGATGGCCTACAGACCCATGAAAGAATGCTCAACATCATTAATCATTAGAGAAATGCAAATCAAAACTACAATGAGATATCATCTCACACCGGTCAGAATGGCCATCATCAAAAAATCTAGAAACAATAAATGCTGGAGAGGGTGTGGAGGAAAGGGAACACTCTTGCACTGTTGGTGGGAATGTAAATTGATACAGCCACTATGGAGAACAGTATGGAGGTTCCTGAAAAAACTATAAACAGAACTACCATACGACCCAGCAATCCCAATACTGGGCATATACCCTGAGAAAACCATAGGTCAAAAAGAGTCATGTACCAAAATGTTCATTGCAGCTCTATTTACAATAGCCAGGACATGGAAGCCACCTAAATGTCCATCGACAGATGAATGGATAAAGAAGATGTGGCACATATATACAATGGAATATTACTCAGCCATAAAAAGAAATGAAATGGAGGTATTTGTAATGAGGTGGATGGAGTTAGAGTCTGTCATACGGAGTGAAGTAAGTCAGAAAGAGAAAAACAAATACAGTATGCTAGCACATATATACGGAATCTAAGGAAAAAAAAAAAAAAAAAGGCCATGAAGAACCTAGTGGCAAGATGGGAATAAAGACACAGACCTACTAGAGAATGGACTTGAGGATATGGGGAGGGGGTGGGGTGAGATGTGACAGGGTAAGAGAGTGTCATGGACATATATACACTACCAAATGTAAAATAGATAACTAGTGGGAAGCAGCCGCATAGCACAGGGAGATCAGCTCGGTGCTTTGTGACCACCTAGAGGGGTGGGATGGGGAGGGTGGGAGGGAGGGAGATGCAAGAGGGAAGAGAAATGGGAACATATTGTATATGTATAACTGATTCACTTTGTTATAAAGCAGAAGCTAACGCACCATTGTAAGGCAATTATACTTCAATAAAGATGTTTAAAAAAAAAAAAAAAGTCTGTTTTCCCTTTGTGTTTGATTTGCATTTTGGAAGTAATATAAAAACCCTACCATCTTTGAGATGTGAGAAAAATGCATTGAGAGATCTAAGTAATGTATAAAAATCTTTCTGGCAAAAAAAGAGCAAAACAAAGCTATTCATCAGTTGTCATCTCAGAATGCAATCCCAAGATACCTTTTAAACAACCTTCTCTTTGCAGTGTTTTTTTTTTTAAACAAGAACATATTTAACTGTCTTTTGCAAGTTCATCATTTCAAACAGTTGTTCTTTAAACATTTAATCAAATAAAGGAAGACATGTAAGAGAGTCACCTTTAATATACTTTTTAAGACAACTACTTTGGAATATTATTAAGCATCAGAGGCAGTTT
This sequence comes from Eschrichtius robustus, assembly GCF_028021215.1. NCBI lineage: Eukaryota > Metazoa > Chordata > Mammalia > Artiodactyla > Eschrichtiidae > Eschrichtius > Eschrichtius robustus. The sequence goes on along the minus strand of NC_090829.1, from coordinate 53,538,827 downwards.
AACATTTTCCTTTCTTGTGCACTCATGGAGCAGTAGGAAAGAAAAAAATGTTAACTACAAAGGAAGGTTCTAAAATTTTTTAGACCATTAATGCTTCAGGGAGATATTTACTAGAGTGGTTCTTGATTCATTTAGACATAAGGGCAATGTCTGTCCACCATTCACATGGTTATTAAAAGAAAAGCTTCCATTTAATTTAGTAACTCAGACTCACAGATGGCATAGCTCATGCCCATCAAGAAAATTACCATCCTTAAAGTGAGTGATATCTGTTTGAGTTCAGTGATACTAAGACATGGAAGGGGAGTATCAGTTAGGTGTAATACTGTGAGCACACATAATTCATGTTACCCTTGAGCAAATGAGTTAATCTTCCCATGTCTTAATTTCCCCCTCAGTAAAATATCATCATTCTCTCCCTACCAGGATTCTCTCTGGTTCAATTCATTTGTGGAAATGGGAGGGGATGGCACACAGTGAAATTAGATTCACCATCTTCCCAGGTCAGAGTCATGGTTGTAGCGTCCAGAGAATTAAGAAACTTGCAATTTTGCTGGGATCTGAATGAGGATTTCCCCAGCTTGGGTCCATCCTATCCTCCTCCCATCTTCTCTCATCCCAGACACTCCAGGTAATCTCCAGATCTGTTTCTAACTTCCATTCTAAATTGCTTAGCAATGTCCCTGAAATACCAGGGCCAGTTTACCTTATATGAAAGCACTGAGCCCTGGGTCTCCTGTTATCTGCTGAGAGTGTACCCTAGTAAACCAGAGGATCTAACAGAGTGCGGGCAGGTTTTTCTGTTCAATGAGCCTTCATTCAGTAACGCTGGATGGAGTCCTGAGTGGAGGATTTATAAATATGCATCTTAGATAAGATGGCTCATTCATTCATTCCTACTAATATTTTCAAACTAATATTTTCAAATATCTATTATGTTCTAGGAGCTGTACTTGTACCTGGGACACAAACTAGCAAAGCATAGCTCTTGCCTATCAAGAAAATTACCATCCTAGTGGTGAGTGATAAATAGATGACTAAACAAATGGTTATAGGACAAAGTGTTGAATACTATGATATCAAAACATTTTAAATTAAAATTTAAAATGAGAGTAAAGAGAACTAGATTCAGCCCTATTTTTTCTTCTAATACCTCACCTCAATTTTTAACCTATAAAGAAAGAGTTGGACTAGATACTATTTAAATCCCGTTCACTTTTAACATTCTTTTTTCCCTATTAAGTTGCTCCTGGATTAATTCCTATCTCCCTATTTATCTATCTATCTATCTATCTATCATGAATATTACTGAATCCTAAAGAAATATTTGAAAAGAGTAATTTTTTTAACAATATAAATTTCTCATTATAATTCCAGGGTGTGTGTGTGTCTGTGTGTTTGTGTGTGTCTCTGTGTGTGTGTGTACGTGTTTTGGTTTATTTTGTTTCTTTGCTTTTGCTTATAGAAGATCATTAGCCTAGATGTTCTACAGTAGAAAGTGGATAGGATTTGGCCTTACAACTCACAGCACACCAGCCATATACTGAAGGTCCAATAAAGCATGCCCTATTATGTATTGATACTGTAATAAAATTGCAGGGTTTGCCCATTAAGGCACAGGCTCATTTTACACAACTACCTCAAAATTATATTTGCTCTACCATAAATAATGATATAAGTCTGTTAATATATTAGAATTTGTTCAACTAACATCAGCAGGCTGGTGGGAGTATGGAATTAACAAAATGAAGAGTGAGGTACATTTATGGAAATCACTGTCTTTTAAGATCACTGAGAAACTCCTTTTCACATAATCCAGTGGCTTTTTCCCCAAACCCTTTTCCTCCCTAGAGATACCATCTTAAGTGCATGGTATTTTGCCAGTTCAAATAATTTCCACAGATCATAAGATAATGTCTTTATTCTTATGTCATAATCTTCTTTGCTTTATAACGGTTGGTCATTTTAAACTACTAAACACATGTGAACTCCTTGAACTTGGCAGCAACTCTGTGTTTTTGTTTTTGTTTTTTCTGGTATAGTGTGTAAACCAAACTAGACACTCAATAAAAGTTGTCAAATGAGTGTAAATGTTGAATAATCATGCCAAATAAGTTTAGAACTATGCTTACTCTGTTAATGTCTATAATGAAACAATGAAAAACATTATTATTCACTGTTCCTTCCTTCCAATATTTACAGCCTAACTCAAGAAATTTAAATGTAAAAGCAGATGAAACAAATTGAAAACTTTTCTTACTCTGCTGTTAAATTTACAGAAAAGGTAATACCTCAGCCCCTCCCTCGTGTTTCAAGAACTTGTTGCATCAGATTTGCATCCCCTTAACAAAGTATTATTCTCCACTGTTTTTGTTTTCATATTTAATTTTCCTTAGGACCACCCCTCCAAACATACCTACCCACATGCAACCAAACCCACACACTCCATCAGTATATGAAAACAAAATAAATACAGCACTTCCCTCCACTCTACTTTCCCCTCATAACACCCCCTCTGTCTTACTTTCCTTCATTACCAGAGTTCTTGGTAGAGCAATCTAAAAGGGCTACCTCCCCCCCACCTCAACCCCAGCTAAACATAGGTTCCTTAACCATTTGCCATTTGAATTCTGGCCCTATCATTCTATAAAAACAATGTTCCCCAATGTCACGCATGACCACCAAACTCACTAGCATTTTTCCATTGCCTTCTTGGAGAACTAACTATTCCTTTTCATCATATTTCATCCTTTGGATCTCCTTTCACTTCTGTGTTTTTTCTTACTTATGCTGATCCATCTTCTTCGTTGTGATTTCTTCTATGTAGAAATTACCCAAGGTTTCTACCTTCAACACATTTTGCTATCCAATATTTCTCCTTTAGTCATTTCATTTGCACCCAAGACTTCAGCTATGCCCTCTATGGATACCATCCAAATGTCCATCTCCAACAACAGGACCCTCCAGACTTACAGATCAGTGTTTACTATTGCTCATTGGGCATCTCCACCTCGCTATCTCACTACAAACTTAAATCAGCAAACATGTAAAAGACTGAACTCATCCTCCATCCCCCGAACAACTTTCTCTTATCCCATGTAGTTTGTGAATGCCAAAACAATTCTCCAATTTCATCTACTTTAGGTGCTAGATTCAAAATTTTTCTAAAGCTGCCTTAACGGATAAATATACTCTCATTTAAGAGGGGTGGGATGAAATCATACCAGATGATCTATATTTGGGAAAACGTATACACTGGAAATAATGGTCCATTTACAATAACACAACAAACAATTTTACCACATTTGACTGGTATTTGATTTGGGATATATAGATGCAGAACAGATATAAAGATAGTTAATTTGGTAGAGTGTTTAGATTTTTCCAAAAACTTTAGATTTGCTTAGACATTGAGAAAAAAAAGTAGGAATAATTATTATAAAGCTAGTAGCTTCTATGCTCACAGTGAAAAATCATCTGTGTGTTGTCATTCTTAGAGTGGGGTGACAGCGATAATATTCACAGAGATGCTGGAAGAAATGAAGTTGTACAGGAAAGTTGAAGTCAGGTTGTGAGAGTATTAAAAACTGGGTAGGGAATATCAAAAACATAGTTTCACCTTTGACTCCTCCTTCCTGCATCCATTCATGAGGTGTCCTACAATGTCTCTCACAAACAACAACAACAACAAATCCTCTTTCTTTTCATGCTCACGTTTATAGTGCAACCCTCCTTGCTGTGTAGGTATGTGATATCCTCTTTATAGTCTCCCACCATTATGTACATACTTATTATCTCTATTATTTTCTTAATTACAGTCCAGGCATATCTATTTACCTCAAAAACCATCACTACATTTCCAATCTTAATTTGCCTGTCAAATTAAGTATAAAATATACCCTTAACCAGGTTTTCATTTGTAAAACAGCACAGTAGTTAGGCTGGAATCTCTGCCTCAGGTTGTCTCTGGGTTCCAGTGTCCACAGAAACCACTTACTAGCAGTGTAAATATTTCAAGTTATATTTTTCTGTGCCGCATTTGCTTTATCAGTTAAGAGGGAACAACAATAATAGGGCTATTAGGTACATCCATAATAACACATTTCCTCTCTGACTGTCACAATTGTTTGGATGATTTAAGCATTATCCGCATAGCCTGAAACATTTGTTAAGAGGGTAGGTCTCATGTTAAATCATCTTACCACAATAAAAAAAAGCACACACTAGTTTTTAGAGCCCCTCAGAGGGCCTTCAGGGTCGCATCATGCTGATGACTTGACCTAGCTCAACACTGGGTAAAAACTCACTGTTTAAAAATACAACAATTTTATATAACAGGTAAACACCCTAAATTCAAGTTTCACTTGAAACTAAAAAAAAATAACAAAGTGACAGGGCAATAGCTATTGTGTTACATGATTTAAGTTCAATGATTTAAGAAAAGGTTGATGGATTTTTTTCTTTTACTCACATTAACCAAAGGCGAAATAAATTACTGGCTTGTATCCTAATCTCTAAAGAAAAAGTAGTCATCTAATTCAAGGAGTTAAAGAAACAGTAGTGTGAGGGTCTGATTTTATCTTCAAACTTTCATTCTTGATAATATAAAATTAATCCAAGAAAACCTATTTCCTGAATAAAAAAATAATTCATACACTCTAACATCTTGAACTGGATGAATATATGCAGAAGAAAACTATAGCTCAATGCCAGTAAGACTTTTCATGTGAAGCATCAGTCAACCTCGACTGCTTGCACATCATATTTTTATTCGCACTCTCAGGATTCCAAACATAGAGACAATTTCACTCTATGAGTATAGAATCCATTGCCTCAGCAATCATAAGTCCCAATTTTTTATTCTCTCTCTAAGCAATTCAGAAGTTCTTGGAAATATTCTGAAACTCTACCAACATCATTATCTACTTTTTTTTTTTTTTAACAAGTTCCATAGAAAAGCAGCAATGAATCATTCATTCATTCAACAAATATTTCTTGAAAGGCTCTTTGTGACAGGCAGGGATTTAGGGCTGGGAATCCAGCATTGAATCAGGCAGACAAATCCCCAATTCATATTAAACATACATTCTAGTGGAATGACTTTAAGACTAGGGTTGGCAAAAGTTATTTATCATACTAAAGAAGAACTTAACTTCTCAAGGTATACAAAATTACTAAGAAAATTGTCACTTGATAAATGTGATAACCTTAATCAGTAATTGAACAAACCATAATGTAAAGGCTAAAAGTTAACTTTCAAAATAAAATATGTCATACATGTGCAGTTGGTTGAACAAAATCTGGTATACTTAAAGTATCCAAAATATGATAAATGTAAATTATCCAAAATTAGGGGGGTCATACTTATTTTACAAGGCTATAAATTTGGCCAAATCTGATGTTAAAACAGATACAAATAAAACATTCTTATAGAGCCGGTTACCAAGATATGTCTTTCAATTTTTCCTTGTCAAAAGAGCAAGTTGACCAGGTGGTATGCAATTTCAAATGTTCACACTAAACAAAATTCTCAGGTTAACCAGGCACAATGTAAAAGAACAAGTCTTGACTTGGGGATAAAAAAATCTGGTTCTAGACTCAGTTCTTCCATCGCTTCCTGTCACTTACCTGTACAGCACTATTTTCTATTCTGTCCAATCAAAGTAAGACTAGTTATTTTTTTTTCAACTGTAAGTGTTCCATTTGTAAAATTTCAAAAACACAAGTTTTCAGTGAAGCACTATTCACAACAGCCAAGTTATGGAAGGCACCTAAATGTCCATCAACAGGTAAATGGATAAAGAAAATGCGGTATATACATTTAATGGAATATTATTCAGCCTTAAAAAAGAAAATAAATCCTATCATTTATGACAATACAGATGAACCTGGAGGACATTATGTCAAGTGAAATAAATTAATCACAGAAGACCAACTACTATATGATTCCACTTATATGAAATACCTAAAAGAGACAAACTCAGAAACAGAGAACAGAATGGTATCACCAGGGACTGGGGGAAGAGGAGGATGGGGAGTTGTTTCAATTGGTATAAAGTTTCACTTATGCAAGATGAATTAGTTTTAGATATCTGTGGCACAGTGTAGTGTCTATAGTCAACAATAGTATATTATGCAATTTAAATTTTTTTAAGAGGATAGTCTTATATTAAGAGTTCTTACCACAAACAACAACAATAAAGAGAGACAAGGAAACTTTTGGAGGTGATGGCTTGATACCTTGACTGATACCTTGGTTGTGGTGATGGTTTTGTGGGTACATGCATATGTCCAAACTCATTGAATTATCTACATTAAATATGTCCAGTTTTTAGTATATCGATTACACCTCAATAAAGCTCCTTCAAAAATACAAGTTGATTATTTAATGACTTGAAATTATATAAAAATTTCAGGATTACCCATTGTCTAGAGTTGCATAGTCTCCGCCCCTTCCCACCGACCTCCTCTGCACAGAACCTAATAGCCACACACATACATTTTGGCTAGTTATTGTTTTATTTATTTACTTATTTTTGATTTGCCAGAGTTAAAAAGAAAAATAACTTAAATGTATACTACTAAATACGCTAAATACTCTGCAGTAGAAAGAGTTAATTAGCACTTTAATATACAGATACAAATGAGAACATACAGTGCACTTGAATTTGAATGTTCAGTGTGCCACTGAGTTTGCACTTCCATGCTAAGACTCAGATACCCAGCGTCTACCTTGGGTGACAGCTATTCCTTTTGCTCAACATATTGTACATTAATGAATATCATTATGGACCAAAAGGCTCTTCAGAGTCTTCAGATACGTTTACAACAGACATTCTTTTAAATTCAGGTTGTCTCATAAAGAAGGGAGACTTGTCTATGTTTACTGTCCTAAAGCAGATTTTCCTTTATTCTATAGTTTCTATGATGAGTACATTTAAATATAGATAAACACATTTAAATGTTAATAGAAATGTTACCCTAAAGTATATGTATGGTTTTATTTAATTTTATATGCATTAAGAACTTAAAAAAAAACCTCATTTTTGTCTTGAAGGCAAGGAGGGAAATTAAGAATGAAAATGGAGTACGCTTAATTTCCTATTTCTTATCATTTTCATGCATAGTTTAGGGAAAAAGAACAAAATTGTTTCCTGAACATACAATTTTAAAATTATTTAGTCCATTGTGTTAACATGTAAAAGGGATGCAAAAGTTCCAAAGGAGATATTAACACCTATTATTTAAGTATATTTTAGACGATTTTCATAACACATATTACAGTGATTTTCAAAAATGACTGCCATGTTACCTAGTAGATCAATATAGGGACCTTGAGATCAATTTAGCAAGTAATTGTATATTCAGGATCCCCTTCCCCATGTGAGCATTATCATTTTGTTGACAGCCTTAGAAAAAAATCCCAACCAGAAATGCTCATTTTAACTTGAAGTTATAGAAAACGCTATATTGTTCTAACTTTTGATGCCAATGGATTGTACCACACTGTCTGAATAGAAAAATTATGATACAGGCGTAGTAATAGGGGTCTAAAAACTTTTCTTTTTCAATAATAGAGTCTCAAAAGTCTAGAAAGTTCTTTCATGAATCATAATATCTCATTAAAATATGAAATTAACAAAGTCAGTTAAATTTAAATTGCCTGGAAGAAGTTGCTAAAGAAAATTCCATGAAACCACAATTATTTTCCCAAGTTTATATTGTTCCATCGGTGAGAATATGTTGTCAGGACTTTACACTTTTTTCTTTTAAAAATAAATTTATAAAATCCTCCAACTTGTATATACAGTAAGGTCTATAAATGAATAAACTATCATTAATATTGTTTTTACTGGTATTATGATTATTACTACTATAGTATTAGTTGTAGTAATAATAGAAACAGCAGTGGTAGTAATGTGGTGGTAACCTCGAAGAATAGTTAACTTCATAGTATGAATAACACTTCAAAATTCCAATATATGTCTTACTTACAGTAACATTATAGGACTCTTAAGTCATCATAGAATTGTCATAATGGTTGAGACGATATATTAGGCATTATAAAGTTAGGACTGTACTTCAAAACATTCTAGTGTCTTTAATATCCCCTATAGTCATGATGGTGTAGATTTATATTACAGATTTATCTTAATCATTTTGAATTTACATTTTATCCTGAGTGAGGATACCCGGTTGCAAGTTCCAGCTCTGGCATGCAAACCTATCTATCAGTAGAGCCATCCTTACTAACATCACTGAGCCTCACACGTCCCACATACAAACTGGAATTATTAATACGTGCCTCGCCAACTTTACAGAGATCTTATGAGGATCAAATGAGAAAAGAACTGTGAAAACAATTCATAAATGTCAAAGTGATATGTAAATCTACTATTTTTCTAACTTCCTTTAGTCTATGGAGCTATATTCATTCTCCAGTTCTAAGTTTCTCATTTTCAAGGTAAGAAAGACAGATGACCACTTCTTTTTTTCTTCCCAGAAGGAAACATCTAGTATTCTTGGATTGTGACTCATGACTGTAATTCAATATTAAAAATTTTTTACGTATCTGCGGTAGCCAAATGCTGTTTTAAATCATCTTGGAGATAGAGAAGACATAGATAAAAGAATGTGTGTGTGTACATGCAATACTGACCATATTATTATCTATATTAATTGCATATAATAATAACATGTATATTGTTCAATATATACTACCTCACTATTAAAATGAACAACCCACTGACTTAGACTATTGACAATGAAATGTGTTCCCAACGAAAACATTAGGGTCTAAGTTTTACTGTTGCAAATTTAAATGATCACTCCAGAAAGAAAATTTTATTGACTATCAGTTACAAACTAAACAGATCTTTTATTGAGAAGCCTCTCCCCTTTTTGTAAACAATACATGCCTAACACTAGCGCAGCCTGCTTTGTGTTCTAGAAAATTATATTTTATTTTTTCCTAAATTTTAAAAAGCTAAATAGCACAATATATTTTTAAAAATAGTTGGGTTCCATTTGTTACATGATTGAATTTCTTTGATATTTCCTAGCTCTATGGTGTCATCATATTTTTTAAAAAATAATAAAGCAACCATGTGTTCTAAATAGATGGATTATGCCACACCATTTTGTTGGAAGGAACATAGAAATGAGATTCATATTATAAGAGCTATATATCTTCTAGAAGCTCATTTCATAAATAACTTGCCTGTTGTGTGTTACAGTTGATGCTGTAGGCATATCAAGCACTAACTTATTGTTTATTATAGACCCATTTTGTCATTTTGATGGTACAGATTCAAGTATGGCAATCTTCTTTCCTCTCTCTGCTTCACTGGCTACATGACTTCCCTTGGCTAAAACCATACCGAAACATACACTTGAATGTCATAAGTTATGACAGCCTGGGAGCTGAATGGGAATCCTATTAACTGACCTATGAAATTAGAGAATTATAAATCTTGATGAGACAGGTTGGGCTGTATGCATAGCTTACTACATTAAATAGGTATCTCTTTAACATGCTCAGATAAGTCCAAGTAAAAATAAAAACATAGCTTAAACACATGGAAACATATTGATAAACTGATTGAATATATATATTCATATACATACATACATACATATTATACATGTATACACTTTCACATATATAATACATATATATACATACCCCAACTCCAGTAATTCTATAACCTGCTAAAACTCATCTTGAAAATAATATTATGGCCAATCAGCAGGGCATCTTAGGATCAATTACCTATTTGCTGTAGATAAGAAGAAAACATCACAGATGATTTTTAAAACCGTTAGATATATGACTATGCTCAAGGCCAAGTATTAAATAAGATGGGTTGCATGTTAACTGTTAGAATACAAGAGGGCAGAAGAAAAACATAAAAATCTGAATGAAACAGATTTGAGAAAACAAATCAGGTAGACCCTACAAAAGAATCCAAACCCTGAAAGTCATGATTATTTGGATTATGAAAAACCACTAATTTTCCCAGTTTTTCTTTCTCGCTGGACCTCTCCCCTAAACTCCAGACTTGCATATCCAATTACCAAGTAGAAACCTCCACTTTGATACCTAATAGGCATTTCCAATTCGATGTCCAGACCTGAGCTCCTGCCGCACCACTGCAAAGTTGTTCCTCCTGCCATCTTCTACTTCTCAGGATATGGAAGCTCCCTCTTGCAGTGGCTAAGGACAAAAACTTTAGAACCATTCTTGACTTTTTAAGTCCATCCTTCAAATCCTATCAGCTCTATCTTCAAAACACTCAGAATCCAGCCATTTCTAACCACCTCTACACTTACCACTTTGGTCTGAGCTACCATCATATTTTGCTTGGATAATCATGGTAGCCTCCCACCTAATCGCCCTTCATACACTCTTGCTCCCCTCCAATCTATTCTCAACACAGAAGCCAAAAGATCACAGTTAAAAAGTAATTCAGGTCATGGCATTACTGCTCAAAACCATTCAAAGCCTTTCCATATTACTCAGGGAAAGAAAAAAAAAAAAAAAAAAAGCCACATTCCCTCCGAAGGCAACTCTGCATCATCTGCAGAGTCCCCAGGGCCTATCTGACTTATCTGTAGGCTGAGTTGCTGTTCCTTGAATACACATAGTCCCTCTCTCAGCTCAGTTCCTTTGCTTTTTGCTTTTTCCTCTGCCTAAAACCCTCTTCTCCAGATATCTATTGGTACAGACTCTCAGTCAGGTCTTTATTCAAAGCCTTCTCTGGCCACCCTATTAAAATTCACTACTCCTTTTTCAAATTTCCCATCTACCTTCTATGATGTGTGTTTTCTCCTCAGCACCTATCACTATCATAACATACTCTGTATTTTACTTATTCATTTTGTTTATTGCTTTTCTCTTCTCATTTGAATATGAGGCACAAGGAAGAGAATTTTTTCTCTTGTTTGCTGTTGTGCCCCCAGTACCTAAAATAGCATCTAGCATGGTAGAGTAGTCTGTGAATATTAGTTGGATGAATGTTGAAGGACTGCTACTACCTGGAATCACCTGTCTTTATCACGTAGAAGGATATCCCTATTTCTGGACATATACCCTCAGCCTAGTTTTTTAAATCTCATAAGCTTTTGAAGGGCCTTTAAAATAGTTTAAGTCCTGAAAAACATGACAGAATTCACACTACAGAAAGAAATCTGCAATGTCAAAATTAATGTGTTTAAATAAGTGTCTACATAATATGACAGCAACACAAATCATGCCATTATATATACATATAATGAAGAAGCTTCAATCATAGGAATGATTTTAGCGAACTCAAGACTATGAAAACTATAAAACGTCCTTTAATTTTGTTTTCTTTAGATAAGCAAAATGTTAATGTGAAAAATGGTACAATTTTGTCTGATATTTTTGTGGGGCCCACACAAATAAAATGGCTTAAGGTGCTGTCCCTTTGCTGTCCATGCCTCCAAATTCTCGGCACAGCCAGATATATATCTACAATTCCCTTCCTCTCATTTTCAGCTCGAATAATAATGTACAGCTTAACATTCCCTGCATGTGCTGACCCTCAACTGTTCTGGGCCAGCTGATTCATATTCATTCTTTAAAATCCAGCTCAGGCACCCTTTCTCCCCAAGCAGTTTTTCTCATTGATCCCTGCCCTGCTGTAAGATAACAGGTCCAATTTGGTGCCCCTAAATAGCATAAGCTTATTTACATTGCTTCACTAGAATGCTCATCTCATTATACAGACCCTATGTAATCTACATTTTGCCTCCCTCTCCAAATTCAATCTCTGTCACACTACTCCTGATATGTTGTGCTCTAGCGCCACTGGTCTGATTTCTCTAGTCTAACTAATCACAATTTAAGAAACTTGGTCCTTCCTGATCTTTCCCCATAATGCTGTGTCCCTCCATCTTGGAATGGATGGCTCCTCAGGTCTCAGCAGGAAGGACCCCAACCTTGGGCAGTCTTTTCTGATCACCTAATCTAAAGTAGATTTTTTAGCTTCATCTCTGAGCATCATAATGTTTTACTTTTCCTTGCAGTACTTATTACTCTCTGATATAACTTTTTTGTTTTTTTTAGATTTCCTATATACTCTCCTTACCCTCATGTAGAATATAATCACTATGAACCAGAAACTTTGTCCTGATCCCTATTATAGGACCTGGCACCGAACTGGTGATAAATAAATACTTGTTGAATAAGTGAGAGAACTCATAATGTATAAGTTTAAGTATCTTTTTCACAAATCAGTAAGTTTCTTAAGAGCAGAAAGATTATGTTTCACTCCTCTTTGTATCCCCAATATCTAGCTTAGGATAAATTAACCATTTAATTATTGTTTTTCAAATGAATGAATCATTATCAATATCTTCACCAGAAGCCCTTATTTTCAAAACACTGCAAACTGGCTTTTTAAGGAAAAGTATTCAGACAGAACCTTAGAATGAATCTCTGAGAAATCAGACACACAAAGTTTAAGTGTTGCCTTAAATGACTAAAGCATCATGGCTGAAATAGTAATAACACGTTCTATTGCTTCCCTATGTGTACAGGCCCTCTTGCAGTTAGTTGGAGGCCTATCACTGGTTGTGGCCAACGCCATCAGTTACTTTGAACTGAGACAATGAAAGGCTATGTGAAATCCTGTGATCTTCCTCTGCCTCAGGAAACAAGGAGGCCATGTATTGCGATGGCAGAGACACAGATCAAGATCAAGACAATTTGAGTTATAGAAATGTCACACAGAGGACAGATGATCAAGAGAGTTGCCTGTATCTCCAAAAGAATTTGAGTGAGCAAGAAAAAAATAGCTTTTCATATTAAGCTATGGATATTTTGTTTTTATTGCTGCAGCAAAACTTAGCCTATTCTGACTAATAGAGAAACATCCTCCTATTTAAACATATACACACACACATACACACACACACACAGAGTCAATAGTCAATGCACTCTTTGTTATTAAAAAACACTCTGGAATTAAATTGCATAAATTTGTCAGCTTCTTGAATAAGTATGTCTCATGGGTGCAACTATATAAGAAAAGTAGGAGATGAGTGTCCATTTTCAGTGAGGTGGCTTAACCTTGCCTATTTCCATCAGAGCCTTGACTCAAAATGCACTGTAATTTGCTCTACAACATGAACCAAAATCACAATTTAGGATTAGGCTCCTTCTTAGCTATCTGCGAGAAAATATCTTAGAGTAGAAGATGAGTAATATTTCACCTGGGAAACCTCAAGTATTTTAGAATCTGAAATAATAGGACCAATCAAATAATTTGATAATTTGAATAATCAAGAGGAAGCATATGGTGATTTCAATTTTATCATTCCTTTGATCTAATCCTCTTAGATCTACTTCTCATTAGTGGAAAAGAGCATATCAAACACCATGTAGGTAAAGATCATGTTACATGGAGATGAGCATCCAACTAATTTGGCCAGAAAGTTCTTGAGTTTGGAGAGCAGGGTGCAAACACAAATTATTGTTTGACTAATAAAAGGCCTATATTTGGGGGAAATAGGAAAGAAAGGAAAATATTAAATAACAGAATACATTTTACTGATATTAGCCACTACAAATATAGCAAGCCAAGCAAAGCATATACAAAACACAATCAAGTTGAAAGTTTTGAAAAATGACATATGCTTATGTTTTTTTCCCACCATGAAATATGAAAAAGGATCTCTGTAAGTGCTTATTATCATAATGGCATTTGCAAATAAGTGGTTAGACTTTATTTTTAAAAATAAATGAAAATCATACTTCCAACATTTTAAAACATCCTTTAAAAAAGTTTTTTTTGCTAAAAAGCTTTCTCAATCTCTTTTAGCAGAGTATCATAATCTGAAATGTAATAAAGCCTAATTTGAATTCTTATGAAGTGAATGAAATGAGGAATATTTTAAAAATAGAGATCTTAATTCCTCCACTCTTGCATTTGTTCATTGGCTGGCACAGTTTTCTGTGCTCTTCTTTTGGGAACAGTTTGAGGAGGATTAAGTGGATTTTTGGGCCCACTTTAGGCTGTGAGATTGTTGGATGGAGTTTTTATATACTGACAAAGCTGAAAGAGCCCATATAAAAGTTCTAGTCTGCTTTAAGAATATCATGGTTAGACATGTTATCAATGTTAGACAATGAAAGATATTTCTAGTTACTTATATTAGATATATTGAAACTACTACCAATGATCAATAAGAGAAAAATCGTCAAACCGTAATATCTGTACATAATGTCACTGAATCATACTCCTTATGATAAGGAACATTTAAACTTAGATCAGTAGTCTTCATAATGGCAAGTGCTTGCCCAAGGGAGTCACGATGTGATTCAAAGGAGTGGAAGAAGAAAATAGCAAAACATATATTTATATTTATCTACCATAAAGAAAAAAAGAAATCTAACTTTTCTAATATACAAAATGACACTGAAGCCTTCCTTGGGTATGTAAATCAAACACACCATTTATGTACACATGTCACATACACGTCATATACAGTGCATGACGACTCCTGAGGGCAGGGAGGACATTGCCTAGCAGCCTTTTATGTCCTTGTTAATTTCGTTGTTCTAAGGCATACTGCACATTACATGAGCCCAGTTACGTAGATTTATTGTTTATGTTATCTCATTTTAACAAAACTAGCACTCACGGGATCGGGGCGGGGGGGGGGGGGGCGGTGGCGGTGGCAAGTGGCTTCAAAGGATTCCTCCAATAAATCCACAGATTGAAGGTGTTACAAGTACCAATAAGACACAAAATGACACTTTTATTTTTCTGTTAAGAGTGAGCTTGTAGCCAACTACATTCCAAGGCAGAAACCATGACAGTCTAATCCTATCTAACAAGAATTCAGCGTTCAGAATTATCAAGACATTATATGGATTTAAATATACTATGATTAGTAATGAACTGCTCCTTAAATGTAATTTGGTGTCTTTGTGAATCATCGTTTTCAACCCTAACTGCCATTAAAACTAAACATTAGACTGATCTTAGAAACAGTCTTCTGAATATCTGGATGACAAAACATGAAACTAATATCTTAAGTATAGCAATGCTTTTTAAGCACATGGCTTTAAATGTGCTTAAAAATGAGTAAGATAGTTCTATTTTTAGTTTTTTAAGGAACCTCCATACTGTTCTCCATAGTGGCTGTATCAATTTACATTCCCACCAACAGTGCAAGAGGGTTCCCTTCTCTCCACACCCTCTCCAGCATTTATGGTTTGTAGATTTTTTGATGGCCATTCTGACTGGTGTGAGGTGAGGGTAAGCTGGGATGAAGTGAGAGAGTGGCATGGACATATATACACTACCAAATGTAAAACAGATAGCTAGTGGGAAGCAGCCACATTGCACAGGGAGATCAGCTCGGTGCTTTGTGACCACCTAGAGGGGTGGGATAGGGAGGGTGGGAGGGAGACACAAGAGGGAGGGGATATGGGGATATATGTATATGTATAGCTGATTAACTTTGTTATACAGCAGAAACTAACACACCATTGTAAAGCAATTATACTCCAATAAAGATGTTAAAAAAAAATGAGTAAGATAAAATAACCGTTGTTTTAAAATATTTCATCTTTAAAACTTCTGGCTTCTATGTATTTTTATAGTATAGATAATATATTAGTACCATAATATATGTATATAATTTACAAATATATCCATGAACTGAGGGTTCTTACTTCAAAAATGTATCCTAACAGGTGAGTATAATCAAAAAAGTTAAGAAACAACAGTCTAGAGCAGCGGTCCCCAACATTTTTGGCACCAGGGACCGGTTTTGTGGGGAGGGGGGATGGTTCAGGCAGTAATGCGAGCGATGGGGAGCGATGGGGAGCGATGGGGAGCAGCAATGAAGCTTCCCTCACTCGCCCGCCGCTCACCTCCTGCTCTGCCGCCTGGTTCCTAACAGGCTGAGGACCACTACCGGTCTGCGACCCGAGGGTTGGGGAACCCTGGTCTAGAATAGATAGTGCCCAGCATGGTAGCCACTATCCACGTGCAACTATTGAGCACTTAAAATGTGCTTTGTGTTACAGAACTACATTTAAAAATTTTATTTAATTTTAAAAACAAAGCAGTGTCAAATACTGTTTTCTGTTAAACTCAATTATATTATTTTGGTAGGACTACATTTTACTTTATCTGTTGGAAACAAGCATATGAATTGAGATGTTCTGTAAGTTTAAAATATACACCTTATTGCAAAACAGAAAAAATACATAATGTCCATTAAGAATTTCGTGTTGCTTCAATCTAGAAATGATTATATTTTGGTTGAATAAAATATTAAGTTGAATGAAATAAAATTTTTTAAATTAATTTTATCTGTTTCTTTGTACTTTCCTTTAATGTGGCTACTATAAAATTTAAAATTACATATATCAATTGCATTATCTATTGGGCAGCTGGGCTAGAAGCAGTAAGTGCTAGATAGGGAGTTTTATAAAAGGAACATTTAGGAGAATAGCTCCATAACTTTTGCAAGATTCAAAACTAGACTAACAGATCATTTTTTTAACCTGAAAAAGTACACGTATATATACAACTTTAAAATAATGTGAAGATATTTTTAATTAGGGTTTACTCAGTTTAATACAACCAGGAATTTCCACTGACATCTACTGAGTCATACAGAAATCATGTACAGTTAACTGACATGACATTAAATTGTAGTTACCCAATTTTAATTCTACTTCAGAAAAAGAGCAGATTTTTTACTTTTGTGTAAAGACTGGAGCAACGAGGATAGAAAAAAGAAAAAAAGATAATATAGCAAGTTGATCTTTTTAAGAGAATAATAGACAGCAACAAATTTGGGTTCTTGATAATATGATACAATTTAAAAAAAAAACAAAAAAACTAAGTGTATTATCCTTTCCTCTTAAGAAAAGCAGATGAACTGGGCCAGCCACAGAGAGGTTTTTGTTTTTTTTTAATCCAAACTCTCTGATTCAGTTTGCCTATAATAATAATGGGTCAGCAAAATAAGATAATTAGTAGTTTTCTCATACAAAACAAATATCCAATTAGAAAATTTACTTACAGAATGTGTACATAGCTTAAAAATCCATCCCTCTACATGCTTTATTTTCAACATCCCCTGCCCTCACCTGCTCTTTATCTGAAAGATTCCTTTTACTGGACTCTAGCAACAGGTAGAGAATAGGTAACCTATGAGGTAAATGACTGTAGGTAAATAGAGCACATCAAAATATGGTGTATAATTAAGCTTAAATTACAGGGTTTTGGCTGTTTATTTTTAAGCATTTTCATCATAGAATTCGATTTGTATAATTGTCCTTTGAACATGAAATAACACATGAGGAGCTTTTTTTGAAAAACTCAATGCCTGGAATATCTTTGATTTCTCTGAAGAATTGTCATGTTTCACAGTTAAACATAAATGAAACTTGGTAGAGTCCCAGCTCAGAGCCCAAATCATCAACTCTGAAAATGTTTTGAGACTATGTTTTTTCCCCTTTTCCATGTCTTCTATTTTCTATAAACCCGATTCATTATTTATATATAACCATAATTTTATTGCATATACTCTGATAAGCTGTCACAAATACTTTCTAGAAAATGGAAGGGTAAAAATAGGTGTTTATTTAATATGTAGTTAATAACCTTTCTAAATATCAAGATCATATAACTTATGGTGAAGTATTCCTAAGGAAGTATGTAGATACTACTCATTTGAATGCAGAGTTGCCTGTAATTAGGGAACAGTTATATAGGCTTGCTGTGGTCCCTTTAAACATGTTCTTCTAGAAAATTAACCCAAATATAAACTGTAGACTAAAAAAAATCTGCTTTGGTAAATATTACATATTGGCTCTAAAACAGAAGAGTCGAGCATACACTCTGAAAAACAAATTTCTTATGAGTTTAAACAGATAACGTTATGATATGTTTCAAGGGAAAACACTATGTAGTGGAGCAATGTTTTTCTTTATGTTAAAAAGGAATAATGCATATTTGTTAAAGCTTATTTTCATACAAAATGAAAATAAACAATTCTAGCACAATTAAGTAACATTAGGAATAGTTACATATTTTCTGTCAGAAAAACTGTTCCTAATTCTGATGATACTGACACAAAAATCCTTTTTAAAACTTATTTCTATTTGAGTATGTTGTATATTCTCTATGAGAACTGACTTTTCTAGAAAAGGTGCTGTTTTTCAAAGCTCAAATATAGGAAGCTAGCACATGCCAGAACAGAAATTAATATTGCTCTTGGATCTGTCTCATCTCAGGGATGTGTCTCAGCTCTTTAGAAAGGTTTCTAAATGGTGACTTTATTGATATACAAATCAGTTAAGAAATATAACTTGTCTCATATATGGAAAAATTTTCTAAGAATAATATTTAAACCTATGGTCCTAACTGCACTATCAGAAAAAAATGGGTTGGGCTGTGGGTAATCAACAGTCAGTTTAAGATCTCTCACCCTAAACGCTGTCTGTTCATGGCAATAGTTGAGCACCTGTAATGTTATTCAAGATAGGTAAAGTATCAAAAGGCAAAGTTAAAGAAATTACAAAAAATTTTTCCTTTTGTTTCCCTTTGTCTTTACAAAAGAGCAACCCTAAGCTGAGTTCAAAAAATTTATAGATTTCATAGCCCATTACACATATAAAGTCAATAGTTATCTTTTCTGACATATTGTATATATTTTAACTCAAAGAGTGGTGTTTTAACACTGTTTTTAAGTTCATTGCTCAGGAGCACCAATCTTTTCACTTACCCCGTGCTAAGCAGGAAACAGAATACTGTAAATATTAAATGCATGGTAAATGCAGAAATCACTAATCAGTTTAAAATAAATTACAGCTTTCATGTGTTATCGTTCCAGTACACAGGGTGTTCCTCCAGAGGATCCAGGGGCTTTTCTTGCCACTGCTACTGGGGGCAAAGTATTGCTACCATTAACAAGATCTAACCTCATTTACGTAGGACTAGGCATGAGGCCTGTGTATGGACATGGTTAGTACTCTTTACTATCCTCATCCCCCACCAGCAACCACTATTTCCACCTGCTCTGTATCCTAAGACATGTATATCCTGAGAAGAGGACACAGTGAATTAATTTGCATGCTTATTAATGGCTTTTGAATTATATATGTAGAGTACTCTACTCATCTTAAGGAAACTGGAAAACCAGATAACATACAGTGTTTATTTCTAGTTTGGGTTGCAAGGCAGCTACTGCATTAAGCAGTTAATAGATGCATTCTGCATGCCAAAGTGAAGGTTATGGAAGCAGAAAGAAGAGATAGATCAATCTGGTCTGGGTTAGTTTTGCAGAAGGTAGGGTGATAGCTGAGTCTTGGAGACTGGGCAAAATGTGGCAAGTAAGTGGTTGGAAATGATCCAGGTAGCCTGTGAAGAAGTCATTCTGGATTGTGTGGAAGGGACTTTCCAGAAACGAATAGAAGATACAGTTTGCTAAGATGAAGAGCAACATACTTTAGCAGATCTGGAATGGCAGGAAAATTCTGGAATGGATCCCAGAGTTGATGAAAACCATTTAGAGATGTAGACCAGAGGAAAATAAAACAAAACAAAACAGAACAAACAACAACAATGAAAACAACAAAACTGGTACTCTCTTGTATTTTTAAGGTATTTTGCCTGCTTGTGGTGTGTAATGAAATGACACATACATTTGAGTCTAGAGGCTGGAAGGGCAGCTAGAAGGTCTGTTAACCCAAGGTGAACAGTTAGTAGCAATAGAAATAGAAGGAAGGAAGCAAATGTAAGTAATTTAAAAAATTTTAAACTCTGCCAATTAAAAATAGGAAGACAAAGGAAAAGGAGCAAAATTTGAATGTTTATGAAGTAGTTCAAGGAAAGACTTTAGAAAGAAAAAGAGAAAGTCCTCATGAGATGTCCTGGCAGATGAAATTGCAATACGTGTTTAAGGCAAAGTAGTGAAAGTGAGTGGGATATCAAGGATATGGCACTAGGTCATGGGAAGCTGGGGGAGTTCTGCCTTGGTCTGATATTGAGGACTCATCAGAGGGAGGAAAGGATCATTTGAAAGCAAACCAAACTTAAGAGCAAATTCCAAGCCCTCATTGTTTGGAACAAAGAGAAAAAACTGACGCTGGATGAAGAAGAGACCCATATCTCCATTTAATAATAATAATTAAAAAATCAGTAATGGGACTAACTACTTTGCATAGATCATCTCAGGGATATAAGGCAGGTGAGGGAGGACATCTTCAATTGTCTCTGAAAAGTACTACTGTTGTGCTCTCAATCTATAGATCCAATAGCTAAGAGCTGGTCCTCCCCTGGAATTCTTTCCCTGTGTATTTGTATTTCACAAACCAATTTTTCTCACTTAATTCTGATAGAGAACTTTGCCTGGTTGATTGTGGGTGGTCTGCTTGTTTGTTTGGATTTTTGCATTTTTACCCCAGCTGCTTGTTTAAATGACTTTTTTTGCTTCTAATTATCTTACATCTTTTTAAATTATTTCAAAATATTTATCTATCTTTTAATATTTAACTGTGTAAATGCATGGAGAAAAACAAAAACTAAAAACTACAACTGTGCTGGCATGAAAGGTACATAGAGGTCTTTCCTAAAGTTCTCAGTCTACATTTCACCACAAATATTCTTTTTCTTAACAGTCTATTCTTTTTGGAAATACAACTTATCAAAATTTGTGCTAATAGTTTTGTTTATTTGTTTAATGGAAATCTTTTTACTCACTGTGAGGTTCAGAAAGGAAGGATTGGGCCTGATCTTTTTTCAACATTGTGAACACAGACCCCCAGCTACCAGGAACCAATGGTGGGCATGTATTAAATGTTTGTGGAATTAATGAGTGAATAAGTGAATGACTGAGTTAAGATGATGGTGTCTGCTCTGAAAAGGAAACAAAATATATTTTTGTTCATGTATTGGTGAGTTGCAGTCCTTTTGAGTGCCTGAAAGTTGTTGTTCAATTCTGGCCCCAGAAGAACACTTTGACTAGAAATGAGGGAAATGTTTCTTCTATGTTCTAGGCCTCATTCTAAATCACTGATCTTAATGAAACCTTAAACCACAGACGTCCAACTTTGTCTTAGAATTGAAAAAAAAAAGTCTCTTTTTTAGGACAACCCAGAGCTTAAATGAGGTCATATTAATAACACAGAAACTCAAATAAGAAGACATCATAATACAGTAATTTATTACAGTTTTTTATATTGGCCAGTCTTTGGAATAATACTGATCATATTGATTCATACTCCTCAAAGCAGGAATTCAGTAGAGCTCTCCACAATGATGGTTCAATTCTTTCCATTATCAAAATAAGGAGGGAAAAGCAGCAAAACCCCTGTGTTGCTCTTTGTATAAAAGTCAGATTCCCATACTCACCTGAGTCAGGCAGTGCCCAGCTTATCCCTCGATCCTCTAGGAGCGAAATATCTGTCTCATTCACTGACTTTACCAAGCATCTCACCCTAATGAGGCACAAGCCATGTTTTTTTTGTATCCATAGCAGAATGTCAACTTTGATCAAGGTCTAGGCCTACTCAACACACTTTTTAAAATGCAAATCTAATCATTTCACTTATCTGCTCAATGCCCTATCATTGTTTCTCATTGTTCTTAGAATTCCTAAATCTTTAATGAGACGCTGTGTGGCCTGCTGCCTGTTTTCAACCTTACTTGACACTGCTCACCCCTTACTCAAAGCATTCCAGCTGGCTTTGCTCATCTCTTTCAACATGCCAAGCCTCTCTCTTCCTCTGGCTTTCATCCAGACTTTTTCTCTGCCTCAAACCTGGCCTCCTTCACTCCATGACCACATCAGATCAACACCTAGTGACTCTTCAGATCCACTTTAAATTTATTTAACAAATATTTTCTGAGCGAATACCATGTGCCAGGGACTACTTTAGGCTTTAGAGAGCTAGACAATAATAAAACAAAAAAAAATCCAAATATATATAGGAAGTAATTGGGTATGATCAATGTAATAGAGAGAATTTTAAAAGGTAGATGACTTGTAACATGGTGGCTCTTTTTAGATTGGATGAACATGGACAGTCTCTCTGAGAAGAAGACATTTAAACCAAATCAGAAGAATAAGGAACTGGCCCCAGAAAGATCTGGGGCAGAGGGAAGAGCAAGTATGAAATCCCTAAAATGGGAATGAGTTTGGTGTGTATGAAGAACAAAAGATGGCTTGCATAGAGAGGAAGAGCATTTTGAGACAAACTAAGAGATACAGGTACAAGAGGTACAGGTACTGAGAGATACAGATACCTATTCATGCAGGGTTTTGTGAGACAGGGCAGGGAAGGAGTTTGGATTTTATTCTCAGTGAACAGTCAGGAAGCCAGTGGAGGGTATAAGCAGAAAAGTGAGCTGGTATAATTTATGGTTTAAAAAGATAATTTGATTTTGCTGTGTGGAGAATGGATTACAGGTAGGGAGCAAAAGTGAAAGAGATAAATAATATAAGAGGTTCAAGGAGAACTGGCTTAGTTTGGCAGAGGGGGAAATGGAAAAGAGACAGACCCAGGGTGTACACTGGAACAATTCAGTAACAGAAGCTGATGAATTGGATGTTCAGCCTAAAGGAAAGACACATCAGAAAAATTTTTAGAGGTTTTGCTTGATCGTCCAGATGAATGGCAGTGCCAATGCCATCAGTGCAGTGCTGTGCCCAAGAGAACACTGTCTGGGTTAGAATTCTGGCTCCACCACTTAACACTGACCATATGACTGTGAATAAGTTACCTAACCTCTCTACTCATTTGTTTCTGTGTTTATAAAATCAGGAAAATAACAACCCTACCTCATAAGCTTACTGTGGGAATTTAATAATGTAATTCTTGGACTCCCCAATGGGGAGCCAAAACAAATGTCACCTATACAAACTGCCCAAACAGCTTTTGGAATATAAGTTCTCAATGAATGTGCCTGTGATTGTTATTACTGTTGTTGCAAGTATTATTATAACCTAGATGTGGAAGACAATGAAATATGCAGACCTGAGAAAATCAACATATTTTAGCCATTAAGCTTGAGATATTCATTAGTCATTAGAGATGTTGGTAGGCAGAAGTACATAAGTCTGATGCTCCGAGGAATAGTCAGTCCTGAAGATACAGTTTGGAAGTCACTTATTTACAGATGGCATTTAGAGCCATGCATAAATTCCCCTAGGGAGATATGGTAGAGAGAGAAGAAAGGGAGCCCAAATTTCTGCTTAGTGGCACTTCGACATTTAGATATCAGGGTAAGAGAGGAGGAGCTAGCAAAGGAGGCTGAGAAGGAGCAGACCGTGAGGCAGGAGGAAACCCTGGTGTGATGCCAAGAAACAAGCATGACCGAAAGGGACTGGTTAACTGTGTCCTGTGCTATGGAGAGATGAAATAAGATGAGAACAGAGAAGTGACCAATGGAATCGACAATCTCGAAGCCCCAGGAGTCTCAACAAGGCCTTTTTCAGTAAAGTATAAGAAAGGGAAACCTGAATGTCACTTCCTCTGGGAAACCTTTTCCGAGTGTGTAGAATAGATTAGCTGCCTTCTCACTGCACTCACCGTTTCTCTAGGTAATTATAAAGAAAGTCAACTTTGCACTAAATCATTATCTATGTAAAGGACATCATTTTTGTAATTATTCATTTATTTTCTATCTCCCCCAATAGCTAGTAATCTATTGGACAGCAGAGATCACATCCATCTTATTTTTCACAATATGCTCAATAAGTATGCCTGATACTTAATATTGCTCAATTTATATAGAATTAATGAATGGCTGAATTAATCAATTAATGAATGATACTACATGACTGTACCTAAAACACATTTTTTTTGTTTTTTAAACTAACTTCTTTTAACTAACACTCACACTAACCGACATGCTTACTTTCAGGTTTTCTATGTTTTTGGCATAACTAAATAATTGCTTTTATTGCAACCTAACATTTTGGAGGGAAAAAGTAGAATAAAAATAATGAGCAGTCTACTTTGCACTGTATCATTATCTATCTAAAGTTTCTATTTTTCCAAAGGACAAACAATATCTCTACTCCAGGAGATCATTTTAGCACTCAATCTAAAATTGATTACCATCCAGCCCTTATTAAAACTCAGTTGATACAACTGGTATTTGAGAGAAGAAATCTATGGACTCAGTTAACTGTCATTGCTCTAAATTGGTTTTTCGCTCTATCCTATTATAAGTAAATTCTTACTTGAATTGTATTTGGTTGCATCTTTGTTGAAATGGCACTATAGAAGTTGTGGTCATTTATTATTATGTCTTTGGCTTTTACAGAGGGTTAATACATAATCATATGCTTGAGAATATTTCTGCATCTTCTAATGACATAAAGACTATCACACCATTCCTATATTTTTCTTGGTGTTCCAACTAAAAACAACTCATGATAAATTTCTCTGTACTATAGTGTGAAAAAAAACCTTGTGTAATTTTTATAAAATATAGATATATATGTTTCCTTTATCTGATAACAACAATTATGAAATTCAATCCATTATCCTTTTTACCTTGCTTCTAGGAAATTGGGATATACATTTATGTTCAATTCCAGTATATATTCGTAGTCTAAGTTTCTGCCTCTTTCTTTATAGTATGGGTATTCATATTCAATATGATTTTAGCGACCTATTTATATGTGTGTGTTTGTCACAAATTACATCCACTTTTTTGAAGTAGAAAGAGTTTGAATAAATAAAAATAAAAAGAATTTCCTTCTCTCTCCTTTTTAGTTAATCCCAGAAATAATCCATCCTTCATGGTTTTGCTCAAATACTACCAAGTTCATGAAGACATTTTTGACTCTTCAAGGACAGACTGATTCCCTCTCCCACCTCCTAAGAACACATTTGGATGATAGTGGGTTATTATCATCTTATAAAATTTAATAATTGATTATATATTACTCTCAAATATAAGGTCACATTTAGAGTTGTTTCTTTGCTTTAGGATTTAGAGCCAAACAAATAAAAACAATGCAAAAAAAAAAGAAAAATAATGACAAAACATTGTGCCACTTGAGAAATGAATATGCTTTTCTTTTTAAATCATAACTACCTAGAGTTTACCAAATCTCCTTTCTGCTAGACTGCTCAGATTCAAATAAGAATCTCGATCACTGCATTCATATTGACCCATCTGATATTCTATGCTTCCTTTCTTTCTTTGTTCTGATTTTTTTTTATATATCAAGTGACCATGTACATACAAATCAATTAATAAATATATATTATTATGAAGTACAATATCAATTATTACTCTCTATTGAGTGCTTGTTTTCCCCCTCAATTAGATTGAAAACTCTTTAAAGATAAGGACTGTATTGTTCTTACTTTTTATCCTGCATAGAAGATGTACAGTTCTGCAAACAAGTGTTATATATTTGATGACTGACCACACCAAAGTTATATTTATTTCTGTCATTTGTCTGATAATACTTCAAGCACTATTATTGCATAGACATTATAGTTATAAGAATTAACAGGTCTCACAACCATTTCTAATAGAATAAATATAAATTTAGTTGTTCATTAAAATTGATACACAGTAATGTTAATGAAAGCTTGTTTTAAATGGTTTAGCCTTACATGGCATTATGAAGTTAGCTAAATGTAATTCTTCAAATGTAACTAGTAAATAAACTAGCACTCTATTATTTTTTCCATGGATGGGTAGTAGAGACATAAGATTACTAAGTAAAATATTTAATTAGACCCTTTACTAAAAATTTGCCAAATATCCAGAGATATCAGTAGTTCTGAAATCTTTGAGAATCTTTTTCTAATATAAATCACATGTGCTTGAATTATGAATGCATAATTATCTCTAAAATATCCATATCAAAATAAAAGTGTCTTATTAAATTTCCATCAGATAAAAATCTTATGTTTGCCTAAGGTAGATCTCCACAAAGATAGTTTTTTAAAATTTTTCTCTAAAAAATAACATAATTTTATTCTAAATTTAGAGAGGGGGCTGAAACACATTTTTAACACTAAATTAGTTAATGTTTTTTTCATTTTTAATATTTGAAAATATATGTGGATAGTTTCTATTTTCAAATACGTTTACTATATAATACCTCATCTTAATAGTGAAGAATTTATTTCATATTCTCTTTCAACGCTTGTCCATAAGTACATATGCTTATCCTATTTACAATAAAAATATTTAATACTATTTTCCTCTCTTAAGACTACCTAATCAAAGTATTTCTCACTGTTTCCAACACGATAATTTTTATTTTTATTTTAACTATATACCAGAATATTAAAAAATAACTCTATTAATAATTATTTTAAATACATTTTAAAGGACATTTATATAACATGTATTAGATAACCAAGGACAAAGAGTTAAAACTGGCTGAGGACAAAGAATGTATATAACCAAAAGTGAAAGAAAGTCTAAATGTTTACTAAAAGAAGTGTGAGACTGAATGAGATATGATTATGGAGAACTCTAAGATGAAACTGGGGAAGAGAGGTTAGCAGGCAGAATCCACTATCCCCTAGCCTTTTTTTTTTCAATCTTATTGCAGTTTTTCTTACCACCAATAGCATTTTCAATGCAATGATATTGATAGTCCATGTTACCACTTCAAAGGAAACCACAAAAGGGTCTTGGTTGAGAAACTAACTCCAACCTGTTCCTAGCTTCTTCAAAACAATGCTATCATAGGAGGTATTTTTTTCTTCTATGCTAATTCTTCTTTGTAATAAACAAAATATATTTTTAACATTAAATACTTTAAACTGGAAATTTGGCTGCTAGATAGCTGTATGAAATTTTTTACTGAAACATTATCACCTTTTTAGTTATTGCTAAAACAAATAAACTTGTAATATTTTTCCTCTGGGATGGCAAATTCAAATCAAAACGAATTATATTATCTGTTTCAGACATCCTGATATTTCCTGGCAATCAGCTGAGAGCAAATCTCATAATTAGCCAATTTGTACATTGGACCCCAAAATTCATTTCCTTAACACCAAAACATCCAAATTAAAACACAGCTTAGGATTTCCTCTGACATGGGATCAAATCTTATTTTCTACTTAATGTCCAAACCTCTTCCAAGTGCCAACTAAACAGCAATACTTTTGGATCCCACACCCAAGAAACCTTGGCTTACCTCGTTACTGTTAGACAAAGTATTAACAACAACAACTAAAACCCTACAGTCTTTATTGTTGCAGTTCTCCTGGCATATCAGCTGTTGAGTTGGTTGCGGTGTACCACACAGGCAAAGTGTGCTGAAACAAATGTTATGATAACTTATTCTTCATGAATTAATTCATTTAAATACATTTGCACAAGGCCCAACACATATTTTAGGAAGTGACCAGAATACATATGTTCTAGAACTAATGTCCCAAAACTCACCTAAGAATGTTTCACTAACAAAGTTTTGTACTTTATCATGTTGAGAGGAGGTCTATAAAGGACGCTGACTCTTAGTGGTGATTATTAGTTTACGACGTCTTTAAGAGGAACAAAGGAGTCAACTAAAGGTTAAATCCTAAACTGCAGTAGAGCCAGAACAAATATTTACCATTGGAAAAATCATCCATCATCAACACCAACACTGCCTGCCATTATACAGACCAAGTTCTTCATTTTTTAACTGGTTAATCTTTTGTCCTGCAATCCAATTATTCAGAGTATGGCATTTAAAGATAGGATATGAACATGAATATAGGATTCAAATTGGATCAAAGTCAGGTCCTCATCAGTTCTGAATACATTTTTTAAAATGGGCAAAGCTTATACCAACATAACACAGTTTATTTTATGGGATCTTACTGTATGTGAGTACAACAAGTAACAGAGTGAGGCAACATAAGGGGTGGCCAACAGACTTTTTTTAAATAAAATCAGTGTATATGACTTTGTGGATGTTCAAATCCTTAAAAATACTGTTACCACAATTTGGCATCTAATTTGAAATTTTCAATTGGAAGACTAGTCACTGCATCAGGATTTTCAATTTAAGAAATTCACAAAAATATGAGAAAAATAATTGCTAAAAACAACTAAGCTATAAACAATGCCATGATTAAAGTTAAATGCATTAAAGATAGTGCAGATACTCACATTCAAATCTTGCCTAAGAAACAAATGACAACACTATGATATTTAAGATTAATTTAAGAAGATTATTATTAACATCTCTTTATATATCTTCTAATATAGAGAGTTTTCATTGGTGGGAAGTCATTCATCCCTATGCAGTGAAATTATAAGAATAACTGAAGCAATGCATGATTAGACATGATGGGGAAACTAATGCATATTTGAACAATGGTACAGAAATATTTTATATCTACATTGACAGAGTGTATCTATTATATCATCCACCATACTCCAAATTCAAAATAGAAAACTAGAAAAAGATCAAGATCTCACTTTGCTTTGCTAACATATCTCCTTCCCCAAGACACACAAACTTGATTGACAAAAATCATTCCTTTTTATATTTTGAGATTGTCAGAAACACAGATTATGATTACACAGAAGGGATTAGAATAATCATAACTAACACTGAAGAGAAAAATAAACTGATTCTCAATGGCTAAAATAAGTTATATTAACAATTATTATAAAGAAGAATATAA
This sequence comes from Eschrichtius robustus, assembly GCF_028021215.1. Classification (NCBI taxonomy): domain Eukaryota; kingdom Metazoa; phylum Chordata; class Mammalia; order Artiodactyla; family Eschrichtiidae; genus Eschrichtius; species Eschrichtius robustus. The sequence continues at coordinate 53,510,161 of NC_090829.1, read as the reverse complement.
TTCAAATTATTTTTTCAAAATATTTCAGAGTAAAGAATGAGTGAGGTATCTTTTTGTGCCCAAATAACACAAATGATAACTTTTAAGTGTATAATCAGGGACAAGACTTCGATCAGTTAAGATTAAAAAAAAAAAAAAAAAAACTTTTGTAATGAATTGTACTCTTAGCAAATACCTTTAACTAAAATACCACAGATAAAGGTGTCTTATTAAATGATATAGCTATTTTACTCACCAAATTGTGATAATACTATAAAAAATAAACTTATACAAGTAGAATAGCAAGTTTATGCCTATTTCAGAGTACTTAAAAATTTATTTTAAATAATATTGTTCTATACTTTTCTTCAAAATGAAAGATCACTAGTTTGATTTTGTTTTACATGTATATACATTACTGAGTTGAACTCTTTGACACTTTATGAAATCAATGCATGTTTTGCAAATCAAATAATTCAATCAAAAGACATTTAAACAAAATATTTCTAATTATATTTGATAAACTTAAGAAACAAACAAACAAACCTACACAGAAATGGTAATCATTCCCCAAAGCTAGTCCATACATATATTCTTGAAGAGAATAAAAACTTGTTTCTACATTCATGGCAAACCTCAGGCAATTTTAAAACACTGTAAAAAAGACAAGTAGAAGAGAGAAAAATCTGCCCAGGGACTAATTCTTCTTAAGAAAGGCCCTGCCATTGCTTCCTTTCACATTTCTATAAAGCCAAGTTAAGAAGAGCACTCCATAACAATGCGAATAATTTCATTACCTTTTATATTAAATATTAAAACCAACCCTAGCTGTCTTTTGTCAAGTAATTTATGAATATTTATAGAATTTATTGAAAATATCAAAAATTTTGCTTCAAAATCAGCAAGCATAGAACAATGAGTGAAACAAAGCAAAGCAAAACAAAACAATTCAAAACAAAACTATCACATATTTCATGGATTGATGGGGGGAAAAAAAAGAGAAATTTCTTACCGAGTACCCCAAGTCGATAGTTGACTGTGATGACGATCACATTGCCATAACTTGCCAAGACACTCCCATCATATAAATTTCCAGTCCCTTCCATATATGAGCCACCATGGATATACACCATCACTGGTTTGGGACCCCCACTGTCCCGAATATCTGAAAAACAAATGGTTGGCAATTGTCCTTATCCTCAACACGCATAATGAAGCAGAGAATACATTTTCCATTTTAGGGACAAGAGGGAATGATTTTAACATAGTTATTTCAATTCCTGTCTTTGTTAAAGTGTTTCTTAAGCAACTTATATTAAGATCTATTGCAGAAAAGAGAAATAGATATCCATTGTTTTCTACCTAAAATTTTGTTAAATATTATAAACTGAATTGCAAAACTTGGACAAATTGGAAGTAGGTGTGAATTTGAGTGCTTTTTTTTTTTTTATTGATTCCTGATGTGACAGTAGAATCAAAAGAAATAATAGAATGATAATGATTCTTAAAACTTCTTTTTACAAATGTTATAGACCTCATATGGAATTTATGAACCATAAACTAAGTACAATGGTATCACTGCTACTATGAATAAAACACTGTTTTTCCATTTCTTAATTACTGTAAAGATATGTACTGAATGCATCATAATTACATGGAATAATTTATGCTCCAATATGAGAACATAATTACAACACTGTGCTATAGAAGTTGCAAGAAGTTTCATTTAACTATTCAAGTACTGTCAGATGAATGTTTAGGCAATAGAGTCCAAACATCTATATTTCTGTCTTTGTTGCATTTAGGGGACTTTCATTTAAATGATATTTTTCAGTTCAGTCCAGATTATCTGCTCATTCCAATTACCCTTACCCTTCGGAAGAAGACTAACATATTTTTTACCCTCTTTTTGTAACTATTCTACTCTTCTTAGCCCCACTTTGGCTCTAAGATTTTGTCATGCAGACATGAGACAGAATACAGCTAAGTCCAAGCGTAAAATGCCAAAGTTTAGGGTGATGTTAAAGTGATTTCTACAGCTCTAAATTTTAATCAAATGTATGTGCTTTTCCAAGATACTTTACCCCGATTATGAAGTTTTCAACAAGGGTCTAGAAATAATACATAAGGGAAACACAGGATAATTTTAATTGGTATTAAAATATACTAATTTCTAGAGATAAAAATGCTAAACAGTATATTGGTGAACATGGTTTTAACTATTATGTAGATTGAAGTATTATATGTGTACATATATCTATATGATTATGAATATAAACATACCTAAAACATTACTATTATATAATGGTCGATGATCTCTTCTGCCCACAATTGAAACAAAATTACATCAAGTGTATTATCTTTCTTTTATGACAATATTAAAAGTGTCATTTAAAAGTATGGCTTTGTTCCTTTGCTTTTGACATTTTTTATCAGACAAATCTCCTACATCATAACAATTGAGGTTTCAACTTTCAGAATGGACTAACATGATATATAAACTCATTGAAAAAACTGGTGATAATTTAGAGGCTGCTTTACATTTCTTGTAAAAAAGATGACTAGTGTAAATGCTTCAATTTTTCTACTATAATAATAAAGTGATTTCTTTCAATGAAAATCATTTTAAGGTCAGGAATTGTAGCTCAACTTGTTTGTCCAGATTTTCAAGTTGGGGAAATAGCTAATTGCAGAATTTAGGACTTCTAAAAAAGACTACTTTACATTTGACTTAATATTTAATATCAGTGTATAAATTTATCATAATCTCCCCCTCTCCCTGCGAGGGTGTACTCGAGAAGAGTGTCTTATTTTTTAACTGGTGAGATGAGGATACTTTGACATTCACTAGACTCAGCTACATTTAGTGAAAAAAAAAACTAAATTTATTTTCTCCTTAAATCGTTGGGAGGGAAAATGATATTCACTCATTTGTAAGATGTGGGGGCTTGTGGAGATGTTAGGCTTACAGAGAGAAAACAATTCTTCTGAAATTGTCAAACTCTCCTCCTTAAATGCCTGTTCGCTGCACACAGTTTTAGAGTGTTTTTCTAGTATGGCTGGCACTGAAAAAGCAATAATAAATTATTAAACTGAAGCCATTAACTGACTGTTCACAGCAGACTCTGTGCTCTTCTAATTGTATGCTTGGAGGTAGCACAGAGGGAGGCTGTTTCAGAATTCTTCTTTAATTAAAATTACATAGAATTACAAAGCACCAACTGTGAACAGTAATGAAAACTTGGTAGAATCGTTCTGTTCACCTGGAAAACAATACAGGCACACATTGCGAAGACCTGCCATATTTTATACCTAATAACAGAATGAAATGGACATTGTCAGGAAACACTGAAAATACGATAATAGATTCTAGGAGCAATTTTGAGTGGTATATCTCTATTTTTCTTTGAAAATTAGACTTGAAAAGATTACTGATTGTTTGGGCTGATTCTAATCTCCAATTTGCTTTCCCAAACTTCTCAATGATTTCAACTTTGCCTAAGAACTTAGTGTGTCCAGCAGAAACTTTTCCAGAAAGTTTTATAAAATTCTAATGCTGTGTTCTGAACAGTATTTCTTTTTGCTTGAAGTAACCCTGAAGTTAATGCTATATGGTGTATTAATTGCCAAAATAGGTACAATTTTTGTACATAACAACTCAATATTACTAATAAAGCTTGGAAAATGCCATATTTATATTACAGAGCAATTAGATTTATTTGATAATGTTTTATCAGAGTGGTCAACCTTGGACTTTACTTTTGATAGTGTTTTATCATAAGTTCTATCTTAGACTTTACTTTTCTTCATAGTCTACAGGTCTTTTTTGATGTAAATATAATAGTAAATTGTTTAACTATGATAAATATAATAACATAATAATATAACAATAAATAGAAATAGTTTAAATTATATTTCTATTTACTTTGATTTTAAAAAGAACCAGACTCTATAAGTGAAATTGATATATCAGATAGCCTACCATTGAATGCTATCTGCTAATGCCATCATTTTAATAATAAAATTTGGAGTGGCCACTATGTCTTAGTTCAAATATATTAGATGTAGTAGCTTATAATGAATTTATTAGAGCCATGTTGTCCCTCTAAACCTTGTCTCATATTTTCCCTTAGAAATAAAGTAGATTTTACCTAAGATATCTGACTTTGCCTAAACTAGCTGCTACTGACCTTACTAAAATCAAAAGAATACCCAAAGACTAAAACACTAGTTCAGGTTTAGTAAAACTACAAATATTCTTAAAGCATGTTTATATTTTCTGTTATTTGCAATGTTTTAAAGCTTTGCTAAGCATCTAGGTCTCTGAAAAAAGTGGGAAGATAAAAGAGAAATACTACACTGATGATTATTTTTCTTCTAAAATTTTTATGGTAAGAAAGTATTTAAGATTTTCAAGTTAAAAAATAATAAACCGGAATCTGAGTAGACATCTTGATTTTTAATTTTAGTAACTATTTTATCTTTCTGATAATCCAAAAATTTAAGCCAATGTAGCAAGTGCCAACAGCTCTAGAGCAGTTAATGTGGATTTATGAACCATATTTATTTTGCCTGACAACCAATGTTTGAAGTCATAATTCCCTTTAATAGTCCTAGTGAATTCATGTGCCCCAATGTTCATTGCAGCACTGTTTACAGTGGCCAGGTCACAGGGGCAACCTAGATGCCCGTCGACAGATGAATGGATGGGGGGGAATGTGGTATATATATACAATGGAATATTACTCGGCCATGGAAAGGAATGAGATTGGGTCATTTGTAGGGAAGTGGTGGATCTGGAGACTGTCACGCAGGGTGGGGTGGGTCAGAGAGAGAAAAACGAATATCGTGTATTGATGCATATATGTGGAACCTAGAAAAATGGTACAGATGAACCGGTTTTCAGGGCAGAAATGGAGACACAGATGTAGAGAACAAACGTATGGACACCAAGGGGGGAAAGTGGCGGGGGGGGTGGTGGTGGTGGTGGTGGGATGAATTGGGAGATTGGGATTGACATGTATACACTACTATGTATAAAATGGATAACTAACAAGAACCTGCTGTATAAAAAAAAATAAAATAAAATTTAAAAATTCAAAAAAAAAATAGTCCTAGTGAATAATTATTAGTCACATAACTCCTTAAACATGTTTACTGCTTTCTCTTTCCTTAAAGGACTCATGAAGTTTTTAATTGCCCATAATTTTGAGTTTTGGAGCATTTAACAGTTCTAAAATTGTGGTGTATTGCCTCAGTTAAATCTTTCCCTGATACATTTAAAGATATTTCAAGATTTTTTTTGCCCCCTACTCATTTGATGAACCTCAGCTATTATTCAGGACCAGCAAAAGAATATAGAAGTGTTGGATGAATCTGCGTTTGTTAAACTGGACTTATGATCAAAAGTACAATTTTTAGTTAAAAAACATACAAAAAGCTACGAGAGCAACTTTTAAAAAGCTCTATGTAGGATAGAAAATTGCATTTGAATATTGAAAAATTAAGGTATTCCCAGCACAGTTTAAAAAATTAAATATCTCTTAAATTCCCAAAATAAATTGGTAGAAATCTAGGATTTTGCTTTGACCCATTTTTAATAACTTCATATTAGTCTTTTTGAAACTATGGAAAAAGCCATTAAAATATGCAGCTCTTATGATTATTATTAAAATTTGACACAGTTGTGTTTGGCCTAAAAGTGGTAAAAAATAATGGCAAAAACACAAATGAGAATTAGAAGTAAATAACAGTGCTGCACTGAGAAGATTTGGATGAGTTTAAGTGAATGAGGGGCACGCCCCAGTCAATGTCTCAGGTAGCCTCTGAATACAGTCTTGAGACAGAAACCTAGAAATCAAGTAAAAGAGTTGGGCTATCAGGACATAATGGACAATTCCATATAAATGAGCAGATAACTAGACTTCTGACTGAAGTAAAAGGAGTAGTTTATCAAGTAGTTTAAATTTGTTGCTTTGTTATTATCAGCTAATAATGCTGATTCAAGACTTGAAACAAATTAAATGTGAAAATCGGCCTTGGTTTTCATTCACCCTCACATCAACAGAATAATTTTCAAACAAATTCAACAGAAGATGTTCAGACTTTTCTACGAAGGTTTTTATCTGGAGGGTATTTGAATTTATCCTTCTTGTCTTCTAAACAATTACCCAAATAACACAGAGGAATAGACAGAACTTGAATCGAACTGCTTTGACTCTACACTTTTGAGCATTTAAATATATTTATTGATTTGATAACTCTTATGACGACTGGCTTAGTACGTAACCTAAATACTTCCTGCCAATTTAAGTAGGGGTTTAGGGTATTTTTAATGGCTATTTAAAAATGTTACATGTGCTTCAAAATAGGTCTCTGAGATATAGTCACATTTATAGGGCTTAGCTCACTGTGGTCGCTCAGAGGTATCATCTGTAAACATGTAAATATCTCACTTGATGCTGTTTTACCCAAAAAAAAAAAAGAAAAAAGCATATTAAATCAGCAATCAAAGTATTTTTAAAACAAGAAAATGATGTATACTAACCTTGTGAGTACACACTAAGAATTTAGGAAGTCTTAGGTATTATTTAGATAACAAATGTCCAAGAGTTAAGGATTTTCAGTGGGTTCAACAAATCTCAAAGCCCCCAAGTGGAAGCACTCTTCATAGGGAGAGCACTGGGAACAATAACCCATGTCCTCAAAGTGAATAAATGTCTTTGATGTTTTAATACTTCAGATTTCCAACAACGTTAAAAAAAAATCACAAATTGCATTTTGATATTATAAGTCTATTTTTAGCTATTTAGCATTCAAAATGTCAATCTTGTGCAGCTATAATGATTTATTTCAAATATTAATGACTGCATTGTATTTAATCTTTAATCCACTGGTGGTGTTCATGGTAAATGAATTTTTAATCAAATGTCATAAATTTCATTTAATCAAAAGGATTCTTAAATGTTATAAAAATATTAACTCAATATAACTTTTAAGCTTTTAATACTTTGCATCTATAATTTAATTTTCTACCATGAAGTAGTTTATTAAATATATATATCTTAATGAAAACAGTTAAGGATGCATTCATTCATAGTTGTACCTCATGGAACTAGCATGTCTGCTGACCTGCTTGTGGATTATTTTATTTTGGAAAATCTTTCTTACCATATTATTAATATCTTTATGAGATTTAATTTCTAGGGTTCTGGGAATTATTTTTAAGCCTGAGATTACATTAATTATCTCTATAAGAATCATAACTAGGATGGTATTAAAAAAAAAAAACTAATTGGAGCCAAAATGAACTGAAAGAATCAATGGCCCTCTCTAGACACTCCATTTAATACCAGGTAAAGGTACACAATGGAATGAGAAATGTCAAATCAATCTAGTGAGTACTTACATTTACAGAGTATGTCAGAATTGTATGTCATAAGAAAGTTGGAAAGAGAAAAGAATTGTGTTATTAGTACAGTAGGAAAAACATTATTACTTATAGTTGGCAACAATTTGAAATTCAGAATATTTTCATTTGCCAATCTCAAAATTACGTGCCTTTGAAATTAAGGGATATCCATCTAATCTTCTCAGAGTATTTAAGTGGTTGCATAATGTTTATTACAGTTATCTAAATAGGTGTAATACCCTTCATATCTATACGATTTCATTTATTTATGTGATATTTAAGCACATCAACAGAAAACAGTATTTTTTTAATCTAAATTATATTGCTCAAGAAACACTTTATATCAGCCTTTAGCTTGTCCTTCATTTTACTGGGTGTGGGTTTTTTTCAACAAATATCAAATGTAAAAATGAAACATTTTGATATTGGGTAAAATATTTACATAGATTAGAAAACATGCAAAATGGGTACAGAGAGACTACGGGGGAGAGATTGTTAGTTCAGAGAATATGGACAAGTTTCAGTCAAAACGTGGGATGAAACATATCAAAAGTCAGTTCAAGAAAACAAAAAAATGCCCCGTTTTTAAAAGGTTGTAATGGTTGGCATCAAAATCAAAACTTAACACTCATTTTTTAAAAAATTAAAAATGTGTATTTATATGTAACAACAAGCAAGAAGACAAAACACATCAAAAACGGGAATTAAAAACAACTCTTCAAAAAAGACAAGAAGTAAAAAAATAGAAAGGGGTGGAAAAAGTGATTGAGGCCCTTGTCATGCAAATAGATTTGGTGGAAAAAAATACCTTCATCTTCAGCACCGTCATTATCACCTAAATCATCTGTCTGTTTCTTTGTAAGGGGACCTAGGATTGAGAACGGAGAAATGGAGGGAAAAAAAAAAAGACAATTCAAGAATAAACAAGACTGAGGGGAAAAAATAAATGTAAATACCAAAATTCTCAAGGATATTTCCCAAAAAGAGTGGGAAAGTGGTTACATCAAAGTTGATTACCTCTTTTGTTTAAGAAAAAAAACCCTTTCCCTAAAATATCTCATAGAAGATTTGGTTTGTGAATATATCCAGCATAAAAAATACGTTATGGTTTGAAACTCAAGTCACAAGCAAAGGAAATGATTTTTTAAAAAAATACCCACTGCATACAAAAAAAGTAAACAGTTTTATTAAATGAAAGAACTTAATTTATTCAGTGTCTTTTCTAATTTGAATTGGAGACAACAATAAAGAAAGTAGGCCAAACTCATTCTTTAATTTGGGACAGTATAATAGCATTAGGGAAAACAGAGATACGAAAAATTTTAGGTTTCTTTTTTCTTTTTCTGTATTTTTTGTAAAAGCATTAACACTTAGGTTTTATACATTTTCATATCATACATTTTTCAAAACTGTGACTTTTTAAAATTACTTGTCATTATACAAATATTTCCCCATGTGTTTTGATTAAATATTAACCGTGGATTTAAGAAATTTCAACTTGCACAAATGTATGAATAAATAATCTCATCACTTGGTAGAGCAAAGGTACCACTGTAGAAGTTGGTGTTTAGCAATTAAGGTAGTTACAGAGTCAGGGTTTATATTTCATAATCAATTTAGAAATATAATGGAATTATGCCCTAGTACAATTCCATGCCCAGTAGAGTTATTTATAATGGGATCATATTTTAGGATAATAATTGTATTAAAATACTGTGAATGTTTAATAAATGTTTTATTATTCTTAACCACACTAATTTGCTAAGAATAAAGGTGCACACCAAAGGGGAAGTCACAGGCCATATGAAAGTAATTTTAAGTGTCACATGATTGACATATTCAGCGCACAAAAAAGCAGGTGAAGCCCTACATTTCTTTTTGTTTCCACAACCATTTAATTTGTGCGGCATTTCATAATCCTCATGCAAAAAGCAATCATTACAAACACATAACACTCAAGTTAAAAGACAGACAACCACATAACGGTAAGCAAGGGAATTTTGTCATGCATAAAATAATAATTACAGAAAAAGGAAGAAAAAAAGAGGGCTGAAAGTCATACATTGATTTCAATAATATAAATAGTAAGAAGCAGGCATTAACTCTAAGCACACTTCATAGGGAAGGATTGTTAAACATTTTGAGAAAGATTTCTAAGTCTTTTCAGCGATTACTATGCATTATGTTTGTAATTCAAAACTACACCTAATATCACAGTCTTCAAAGAATTAAAGAACACCATCCCAGAAAACAGAAGGAAAAAATGAGATATAGGTGAGTTTCATCAGCTCAGAGAGACAGCCTTGAAAAATAGTAATAACTGGCAAAGATCTAAAGATTGGAAATGGAGAAATTGATGATGTAACTGAAGGGACCCATTGACTACTTGATTGTAAGGTCATAGTTTCAAGGCCATTCCAAATACAGACAGAGGAACTGTACACAGTAAGTTAAATGATATATTTCACAGTCCTGCAAGCAATCATTCCACTAAGAAAAAACCTAGATGAAAGCGATAGTTTATAATTAGCACTCAGTTGCAAGTTCACAGAAATCTACATGTCTTGAATATGACCCTGTTTAAATGCAGAAAGTATCCTCAGTATTATTTGATGTTCATGCAACAATGTTGCTGCATTGCTGAAAAATTTTAAAAAAATTTAATTTAAATTTAAAAATTGCTGTATCAGAACTATATTTGAAGTATTTCCAATTTTTAAATATCATGTAAAATATTAGACTTAGAAAATTTTTAATTTTTCTGTAATTACCTAAAGGAGTAAATGTTCAAACCTCAACAAAAATATTTTCTTGCATTTTTGTTTTCAAGGATACTATATAAAAATTATGGTTTTATTTACTAGTTAACGACACAGATTAAGTGGTAGTTATTTATTGCTGCCAAAACCACACCTGTTTTCCAATTTTAGTTAAATTACTTAATTTCTTTGACTCTTGGCTATATTAGGAAACCGTTAATGTGAGCTCAAGTTTTTCTTTGCTGAATTGTTAGTTCAATAATTTTTGGAGAGAAATGTAAACCTATCACAATTAAATTAAGTGTGGGGCTTTATAAGTTATCTCTCTTGGATGATTATCTTTCTTTCTCCTCCTAGGGTAGCCAAGGCAATTTACATGACTCCCTTCTTTGGGAAATCATTCAGGTTCTACAGACAAGAGCCAATAGTTTTACATACTTTGCACACATACAGAATTGTTAGCTCTTGGTCTACATGAGATGGGACAGTAAAAGAATCTTTATTAACATATGATCTCCCAGTTGTTTGCATGGGGAACATAGTTCTCAGTTGCTGTTTGACTCTGGGTCTGCATTAGTAGATAAACCATGGAAATGATACTGTATATACGAGAATTTTTCTGTGAAGGGAATGGTTGAACCAGCCTTTTGCTACATTATTTATTATCACCTTCCCTATTCAGAAAGCTGCATGCCTCTAAGTGATGTGGGATAATGATTACATACATACACTATACAGAACATCCTGTACTGTAGCAAATCGGAAGGGTTAGAAACAGATTACAGATATTGCTTCAGCATCATGAATAGATGAGGGCATCATTACCCTTGGGAAGGATTAAGTCACTCTCCCAGCTAAAGAATTTTATTTATTGAATACTATAGGTTTGATTTAAAACCTTATAATTGGATGATATTAAATTGTTCCCACATTATGGGTTCCAGCAGTATTTTAGTGAGTCAAGCATAGCTGGGTTTTCTTAACATCAAGAATTTTTTACACATCTGATTTTTTGAAGGTTACCTGGGAAAAAGAGGACTGATAACTGTTTTCCCACCAAAAAAAAAAAAAGATTATAAAAAGAAAGAAAGCAGATTTCCTTTATCTCGTGTACCTAAAGGAACTGAGAATAAATATCTGAGAGGTTTTGGGTTGCAAATTGAGAAACTAACTCAACATTGGTTTCCCTGAGGAAGCCTCAGTAGAGTAAACATATGTTTGTGGATTACAGAAACATCCCTATATGATCTCAAGATTCATTATTCCCAGGCTGGAAAGAAAACCATTGTCTTGATCTCCCTTCTTTCTAGGATATTAGCAACTCTGGCTCATTTTTATTTTCTTTTAATCTATTACTGTTGATATAATTACTGATGTTAAAAAATTGTAAGTAGAAATAAAATATCGTAAGAGGTAATTGTCATTAATTTTCTTATGAAAATTAGGCAACCACTATTTAGAGACTATGTATGTATTCCTGCAAGTTGATCAACATGATTTCCCTAAAGGGTAAAACATTTATCCGTCATAATAAATAACAATCATTATCAACATTCCAACCACAGCTTATGCTTCTTTTAAACTACAGATAGTGCATCTTCAATACCAGCAGTTTAAATGGGTATCTTAAATCACCAAAATATAAAGCAAATGAGTCCTCTAAAACCTGAGTGTAGAAGTGATTTATCCTATCTTGAAACACTATAGGGTCTGTCCTCCTTGAGGAACTCACACATAACTCTTATTAGAGTTAATAAGAAAGTGGACCTCATGTCTTTTTGAAAGGGAGTGAGAGTAAATACTATATTTTATATCTCTTAGGGCAATAAATAGATTCAGTGGTGAAACAACAGGACTACGAAAGGTAAAGGGACTCCTAACCATGAACTTTTAACTCACTTAAATCTAAAATAGTTCCTTTGCCATTAACATAAGTATAATTCAAAGTTATCAGCCTTTACAAAAGATGTATGATGCATTCTTACATTTCAGAATCTGACCATAGTGCCTTTTATTCTTTCAAAAAGGAATAAAAATATCAGCATTTCTCTGTAGTTAACTGGAGAATAATTATGAGCTTCAAAATAATTACTATCCACCCACACTAATGCTGCTTTTTATCATTCCCTTTGATGAAAGTCTAATATACTTTAGGTCTCAAATACATTAGAACTGATTATAAATTCCTTCATTACAGGTTCAACTCAGCAGAAATTTTCTGCACTTTGTGCCACACATATCTGCAAAAAAAGGCAAGTAGGTTGAGGGTATCATTAGCTCCTGACTTAGAAAGCTGTCCATGAGAATATGTGTCCTTCTTAAGAGAATATGTCTTTGAAATTTTTAGGATTATTGAGAGCTCCAGGCTCCAGTGTGTCCCATTGTGATAGATGGCGAGCCCTGGCTAATGACACTGCTATACTCTTTCCCCGCCCTCTTTACCCAACAGCCTTTGAGGTAAATTGACTCTAAAGGATTCCTAAGGCAGTTTCCACAGAATGGGAAATTTTAAGGATGTTACCGTTGTTGTTCTGGAGCAACTGGAAGCAGGCTAAATCTTTTCAGGGATGTTCTTAGGACAAATTTATTTATAAAACTAAGGTCATGGATGTAAAAATCTAACTATGTCTGAAGAACATATGGAGGGCAATACCAGAATTCGATCCATTTTAAATAAAAATAGCAGTATATTACTGTATCTGATTTTTTTCCAAACTGATAAACATTAAAATACAATGACTTTAAGAAATCAAATATCACAACAGTTGGTGTCATTGCAAAGGTATTAAATTTTACCCATTGAAATTTAGTTGATTTTATATAACTGCAATACATACCTCTTAAGAGTGGAGAAATGTGTGAAAGAAACTGATTTGGAATAATAATTAATTTGATACTACTGTATTACTTAAAGTTATCACCCTTCTTAAACTATCAATTATACGAACATATATCAAAAAATCATGGCTGGAAAATAACTTTCTTTCCTGAAAATTTTTCAATTAAAAAGACAACATCTTTGAATAATGTCATAAATCTACATTATGATAAAATTAAAATGTAATGCAAACAGCTATGATGAGATATTGGAAGCAAACTTTGGAACAATTGATAGTTTTCAAAGAATCCGTACCTGTGCGAATTTTGGTGGCACTAGTATGTCATTCGTGACTCTTGAGTATCTTTTAGGTGAGCTGACTATTTAGGCTAGTGGTTCATATGTACACATGCTATGGAAACTGGTGTCCAAGGGTATGAAAGCAGCAGGCATGCTTTACGTTTATCTTTGTGTTGGAAGAAAATGCCAGTATGACCACAAAACATATTCCCTCGGACAGTTCTTTAGAGGAAGAACACAGTAGAAAACATGACTCTTGGGAAAAACAGAATCTGATGTTAAAATCCAGAAAGAGGGGAAGAAAAATCTTTTTGGTCCAGTATACTAAGAAGACTTTATTTATATTTATATGAAAAACAAGTATTTTCTTCATAAAATTACCTTGATTACAACACTTTGAAGTCAAAAGCAATCCTGTCTAAAATAAAAATTATAGGATCTGGGGACAATTTTTTTAGCTAGATAAAAAGTAAGTAAAATAGGTTAATCTCTAATCTGAGCCTCACCAAATTTGCACATGCTCATTATTTTTTATATTTGTTTGATTTTTTAAAAAATGTAGATGCAGTATTTTTATAGCTTGAAGAATGTCAGAATAATGTTCCCTTCCCATCTGGAGCAGCATGGCTGTATGCTATATAAACCCTTCAGTACTTTGTGAAGATGCACTCTCCACTGCCCTGGCTTTCCACATATTATCCAGAGATGTACCTGGAGTATGGTGAGGACACAAGTGCCACCAGAGGCTCAGCACTATCTCAACAAGGCTGGAAGATTGAGATAGCATCAATAGTCCAACCTCCCTGTCACGGCTGTCAGTATTCAGTCACCCAGTCATTCAACAAATGCATATTATGCTAGGTCCTTAGGATACAGTGGGCAAAAAAAGCAAGACACTTGCCCTCATGAAAATTAATTTTGTTGGAGAAAGATACACTAAACAAATAATCACACACATAAACACATACAAATTGTGTTAAGGATATTAAGTCTTGATGTTACCAGAGGTTATACAAGGGGACCTGGTTGAGCCCAGGCAGTCTTCATTGAACGAGTGCAATGTAGCCTGAAGAGTGAAGGATAAGTGAGTACTAAGCAGAAAAAGAGGCTGCAGATGGGTAGGTAGGGTGTGAAGAAGATGCCAGACAGAAAACAATGATGTGTGCAAAGGCTTAAAATGAGAGGGAGCCTGAAGGTCAGTGTGGCTGCCATATGGGGAGTACAAGAGAGAGTAGTGCATGGTGAGAATGAAGAGATAGACAGGCATCATTCAGAGCATGCAGCTCCTCTAGCCTGGGGATTTTTGTCTTAATCCTAAAAGCAATAGGAAGCCATTTAAAAGGTTTAAGCACAGACTGATAAACTCTGCCCTATCTGAATCTTAAACAGAAAATTAGAAAGAGGCAAAGTCATTCGAAGAAATATGGCAGAGGATATTGTATACAGAGGTTTTGCATTATATTTTTATCAGATGAGAATAGTTTTATTAGAAGAAATTAGATCAGGAAAAAGAGGCTACAATGTCTTATTCTATTTTTGTTTGCAAATAAAATGAATGTCACCAAAATGTAAAATCTAAGACTCCAGCATATCTGAGATTTTATAAATATTTTAAAGTTTTCTATTAAGCACATATTTAGATCTATTTTGCCAAAGAATTAACCTACAGAGAATTAACATATCCTAACTATTCTTATATTCATAGAAAAATACAGTCCACAAGCTATTTCTGCTTGGATATCTCACTCCCATCTCAGTATAACAGGGATGCCCAGCATGTCTACCTCAAAACCAGTTGTACCTCCCAACACAGGTTTTGCTTTCATAGGTATAACCCTTCCCTCTGTTTCTAAGCTATAAATGTGGAAATAATCTTGAACCATTCCTTCTTCCTCCCTTTTGCCTTAGCCAGATTTCATAAATTTTCCAAGAGAAATTTTGTTCTTGTCACCCTCTCCCAAAACTGTCTATTTTTAGCCTGGTCTGTGGCCACAGTTACCATATGCCTGAATTATTACAGTAGTCTTGTAGTTGCTCCCACGATCATCCAGACTCTAGACTGTCTCTCAAGCCATTTTGTATGCTATAAGTTTTTGAAGTAGTAGATTATAATAGTGGTGAACCCAAAGAGAAAAGGATTTAATAATCATCAGCTAAAATGTACACACATTCAACTCCTTCTAAGACTAAAACTGAAAGCACTCCAAGGGAATGGGAATGCAAAAGTATATACAACAATCTTGTACTGTGAGTTTTAAAATAGCTATAAAGACAGATGAAAACTAAATATAGTTTAGCACTCATTTTGATGTTTTAGAAATTCATGAGCAAAAATAAGATTTTTTAAAATTCAAAATGGAAACAAATCATGTAAAATATTTTTTAAAACGCAGTTCAGATTAGTGTTCATTAAACACCACTTTCATTGTTTCACTACTCTGTTTAAAAACCTTTACTATCTCCTTATTCTGTATTATCTTAGACTAAATGCCCCAGACTGAACCATAAGACCCTCTTTACTCTTTCCAGATTTTATCTTTTCATTCCACTGAAAATATACAAAATATGTCATATCTGAATTCTAACAAACATTTAAAGAAGAGCTAATACCAATTCTTTGTAAACTCTTCCAAAAAATAGAAGATGAGGGAGTGCTTCAAGATTCATATTACATGCTCCGCAACAAGAGAGGCCGCGATAGTGAGAGGCCCGCGCACCGCGATGAAGAGTGGCCCCCGTTTGCCACAACTAGAGAAAGCCCTCGCACAGAAACGAAGACCCAACACAGCCATAAAATAAAAATAATTAATTAATTTAAAAAGAAGATTCATATTACAAGGCCAGCATTACTCTGATATGAAAGCCAGACAAACAACCTACAAGAAAAGAAAATTACAGGCAATATCCCTGATGAACACAGAAGCAAAAATCCTGAAGAAAATGTTAGCAAACCAAATTCATTACAAATACATTATCATTCAAATACATTAATGGAATCATATGCCATGATTGAATGGTTCAACACTTGTAAATCAATGTGAAAACACCACATTAATAAAATGAAGGATAAAAATCAAGGATCATTGCAATAGATTAGGAAAAGTATTTGGAAAAATTCAACATCTTTTCATTAAAAAAAAAAAAAAAAAACACTTTCAACAAACTCTGTATAGATGGAAGCTACCTCAACTTAATAAGGGTCATATATGACAGACAAATGTAAAGCTGAAATCATATTCAATGGTGAAATGCTGAAAGCTTTTCCTCTAAGATCAGAAACCAGAAAAGGAGGCTCACTTTCACCACTTTTTCACAACATAGTACTGGAAGTCCTATCCAAAACAATTAGGCAAGAAGAAGAAATGAAATGTATCCATCAGACAGGAAGAAGCAAAACTGTCTCTATTTGCAGATGATCTGATATTATATATAGAAATTTTTGAAGATTCCACCAAAAAAAAAAAAAAACTAATAAACTATTTCAGTAAAGTTGCAGGATACAAAATCAATATACAAAAATCAGCTGTGTTTGTATAACAATGAAATATCAGAAAGAGAATTTATGAAAACAATCCCACATGTAATGCTATCAAAAAGATTAAAATTCTTAGGAATAGATTTAACCAAGGAGGCACAATATTTGTACACTGAAAATTATAAGACATTGATGAAAGAAACTGAAGAGGACACAAATAAATGGAAAGATATTCCATGTTCATAAGTTGAAAGAATTAATATTGTTAAAATGTCCATACTACCCAAAGGGATCTACAGATTCAGTGCAATCCTTATCAAAATTCTGGTGACATTCTTCACAGAAATAGAACAAATAATCCTAAAATTTGTATGGAACCCACAAGTTTCCAAATAGCCCAAGCAATTTTGAGAAAGAAGAACAAAGCTAGAGGCATCACACATCCTGATTACAAACTATATTACAGAGCTATAGAAATCAAAACAGTATGGTCAATAAACTCATGCATATATGGTCAATTAATTTTCAAGAAAGGAGCCAAGAATATACAATGGGGAAATAATAGTTTCTTTAATAAATGGTGTTGGGAAAACTGGACAGCCACATGCAAAAGACTGAAACAGAACCCCGTCTTACACCATACACAAAACAACTCATAATGCATTAAAGACTTGAATATAAAACATTAAAACTCCTAGAAGAAAACCTAGAGGGTGAGCTCCTTAACACTGGTCTTAACAATGATGTTCTGAATTTGATACCAAAAGCAACACGACAAAAGCAAAAATAAACAAGTAGGACCACATCAAACTGAAAAGCTCTGCACAGAAAAGGAAACCATCAACAAAATCAAAAGGCAACCTATGGAACAGGAGAAAACATTTGCAAACTACATATCCAATAGGGGGTTAATACCTTAAAATGCATAAGGAACATGTTCGACTCTGTAGGAAAAAACACAATTTAAAAATTCAGGACCTGAATATATATTTTTCCAAAGAAGACCTCCAAATGATAAACAGGTACATGAAAAGGTGCTCAGCATCACTAATCATCAGGTAAATGTAAATCAAAACCACAATTAGATATCACCTCACATCTCTTAGGATGTCTCGTATCAAAAAGACAAGAGATAACAAATGCTGGAGAGGATGTAGAGAAAAGGGAACACCTGTACACTGTCGGTGGCAATGTAAACTGGTACAGCCAATATAGAAACAGTATGGAGGCTTCTCAAGAAGTTAAAGATTGAAGTACCATATGATTTAGCAATCCCACTTCTAAGTATATACCCAAAGGAAATGAAATTATTACCTCAAAGAGATATCTGTACTTCCATATTTATAGCAGCATTATCCACAATAGCTAAAGTGTGGAAACAACCTAAGTGTCCATGGACAGATGAATGGATAAAGAAAATGTAGCATATACATACACAATAAAATATTATTCAGCCTTAGAAAAGAAGGAAATCCTCTCATATGCAGTAACATGGATGAACCTGGAGGGCATTATGCTAAGTGAAGCAAACCAGACAAAGAAAGACAAATAGACAAATACTGCATGGTATCAATTGATATGTGGAATTAAAAAAAAAAAAAAAGTCAAACTCATAGAAACAGTAGAAAAATAAGTGGTAGGGTCTGGGGAGTGGGGAAAATAGAGAGTGGTTGGTAAAAGGGTAAAAACTTTCAGTTATAAGATGGATAAGGTCTGAGGATCTAAGGTATAACATGGTGACTATAGCTATGGTTGATAACACTGTACTGTATAATTGAAATATGCTAAGAGAGCAGAACTTAAATGTTCTTACCAAAAATCATATGTGAGGAAAAAACAAACAAACAATAAAAATAGGATACTTCTTTTTCCATCGTGAGTCTTGTCACTGTTGCACAGAAAAGAGCTCTCACACTCACACCTTGTGTGTTTTATACCATAGAGTTAATTCATTAAAGTTCTAATTATAATCAACTCAGAGAGGAGGAAAAGAGATGGGTAATCATGGGTATCTCCTCTAGAGTAATGTGTAAAAATTTTTACACCGAAAAAAAGGAGTACTACTGTGTGTTTCAGCCTCAACTGCTGTCTTCAGGATATGAACTAGAGGTAGTTCTATACTCCTCAGCAAGGCCTGATTGTGAAAATACCTTAATTCCTCGACCTTACTACATTCTATCTCCATAAGTGAGATAAATAAATTGAACAAGTAATTATTAAGTTCCAGTTATTAAGTTCCTATTATCCAAGTGGGTCTCACTGAGAAATAAGCCAGTGAAGGCAAGCCCTCGAATGCTAAAGTCCTGAGGAAGCCAGGCTAGTGGTGAGTGTGTGTTTCTGAGATGACTTCTTGAGTTTCCAGTCTCACACATGCCCGTCCTTGTTAAACATCTGTGGTCCTCAGTGAAGCAGCTTTATCCTCTTTCTACTCCATGCACTCCTTTCCACATAGGTTGTCTCTCTCTTACCATGCAAGCTGGAATCTGCTGGGGACACAATTCTGTGCTCCTTCTCGCCTGATACAGTAAATGTAAAGCTTACACTAGATACTACAGAAACACTTTTGAATCCAGTGATCATACATGCCCAGATTCATAGGGCAGACACTAGAGCTGGAAGGGACCCTGCTGAGTGACTATCAAACCCTCTCACTTCACAAGGTCCTGAAGAAAATAAGAGTGTGAAATGACTTTGCCTAGCCCCAAAGCTAGTCAAAAGTAGAGCTAGGTCTAGATCTCAAGTTTCTTATCTAGTTAGCTCCTTTACAATAAGTCACATGGCAATAAAAGACAAGCAGAGAAATGGAAAAACTGGGCGTGGAAGTATTTGATGTAGTATAGATCTCTTTTAAATAAACCACAAACCAATAGACCTACCATAATTATATAGCAACTATAAAGCCATTAGTATTCCCCTAATCAGCATTTTATTTAGAAGTCATAGAAATGCCTTTAAATGGAAAACCAGAAGAATATCAAAAACAAGCCAACAGATTAGGAAGGACAAAGATCATAGGGTTTAAACCAAATAAGTAATACAAGTTAAGAGGAACAGTTTCCCAGTAGTGCATATTATTAAACTGAACTGTTTATGGAATAATTTAAGTGTGGACAAATTAAAGTCGACTTGACTTAAAAGAAGAACAAGAAGAGCTAGGGCTAAGGTATGGCCATATAGGCCAATGAAATAGTGAAATGCTTGTACAGATTAGCAAATTACTTTTGCCCAGAACCCTGTACTCTAGGACCTAAGATGCTTTGGCTTTAGCCTCTTCCCCAGATGTCCTCACTGCAGCAGGTTTAAGAAACTAAAGGGTTCATGCCTGGCATAGCAGGGGGCTCCTAGCACCTAGCCACATTGCTAGGCTGATATTCTTTCTAACTAGACAATTTATATTTTTAATATTACCTCTGGATTAATCTCAAAGACATTTCCAAACCCAGAAGTCTATGACTCTAAAATGTATTCCCTAAAATATATATTAATACTTCTTGATGTTGTGACTATGTTGTAATGGGGTTGGAGATATATATATATATATCTATCCAAACATATATATATATATATATATATATATATATATATATATATATATATATAGGTTTGGATCCTGACTCATTCATGTTTGGACATGTTTTTTTAACTTCATAGATTCTTAGTAGCACAATGCTAACCCCCCTAAAAATATTGTTGTAATAATTATAAATGGCTAGGAAAGGGCTTAACATAGAGAAGTTTGGTTAAATTTTTGTCTGTCTTTCACTCCTCTCCTATCCATTGCCTCAAACCAAATTCTTAATATGCACATACACACACATACACACACACACACTCACACATATACCTCCTATCATATCATGTACTAAAGAAAAGAGACTTAGAATTAGGTCATCCCTACTCAGCCATCTACTAGTTATGTGACTTTTGTAATGTTCTTACCCTCTGTATTACTGTTTCTTCAAATGTAAATTTGGACAATGCCCACGGAACAGAACAGAACAGAATCCAGAAAGATTATGTTAAAGTACTTCTTCACCCAAGAACAATTTCCCTATTAGCTACACATAGCTCCATATTTTGACAATGCCCATCTGGCAGAAATAGATTTCTGGATGAGTCATCAACTGAGTGTTTATCTTGTGTCTAACACATTACGGAATTTCATATAATTTTAATAGTTAGGCTAAGCCAAGCAATACAGCATACTGATTAAAAGTAGAGGTTCTAGAATTATGCTACCGGGTTTCAAATCCTGCCTCTGCTACTTAAAAGCTCTATGATCTTAATTTCTCTATTTCTCCATTTCTTGGTTTGTAAAATAAGGATATTAATAATGTTACTACCTATGGAGTTGCAATAAGAACTAAATTAGTCAATATACCAAATTGCTTACTTGATGCAATGTAAATGGTCAATCAAAATGTTAGCTATTGTAATGAAGTAGGTGCTATTATCTTCATTTAATAATTTGGGAAATAGAGATGAATAAACTTGTTTAAGAAAACATACTATAGTAACTACTCCACAGGGATTATCTCACTGACTCCTCACAACTATTCCAAATCCCAGGATTATTATTATCCCATTTACAGGTGAGTTGGAAGGGGAGTCTAGGGCTTAGAAAAATGACAAATTTGTCCAATATCTTTTTTTCTAATAAATAGGGAGCCAGGATGTGGAGCCAGATCTGTATTGTTATGGAATTCATACCATCAGGATTATTCTGTGCCCCTGCGGAATATCACAAAAATGTCATAAATGTCAAAAATGTCATTGCTCTCAGGGAGATCAATAGAACAGTAATCAAAATCCAAGAGTGTCTCATTGGGAGACACATATATATATCTGAGACTCCCTACCCACTCAGAGTAAACTCTGCTGCACATTTATTACATGGCATTAGGTGCATTAAAATGATGAAGAAAACAGTAAATGAATCAATTACAAATGTGGGAAAGTGGAAGATAAGATGTGCTGAGTAACTCTTCTATGGTATGAGGAAAGAGAAACAAGGTTGTATACACAGGATTAAAACAATAAAGACGTATGTGAGTACTGTGCTCTGTAGAAGGAATGGGTCTCATAGATGTCTTGTCCCTAACAGAGACGCTAAGTAAGCAGGAAATTAGCTTCATGCAAGCAAGGCAGCCTGGAAGAAGGCAGGAAGCATGATCTATTTAAATGTAGAACATCACATTTGAACCTGAGTCTGTTACTTCGTCCCAGCGGTATGGATCCCACAGGCACACTAGGGCCCAGATGGTGAAGCTGTAAGGCAATTGCACTCATAGTAAGTACCCAGAGGCCTTAGCGGCATGAGATGGCTCATCTCAAAATGACAGCTGCCAGGTTCTGTAGTGAAAGAGCGCAAATTAGTAACAAAAGGCCTGGGTTCTAGGTTGAACTCTGCCACTTAACTAGGTGATAATCTGTGTGGCATTGTTCAAGTTACTACACATCTCTAAGCCTCCCTTTCTTTAGCTGTAAAAAGGAAAAGACACTGCCTTCTAGCCATCTCAGGAGATTATTGTAGAATCAAATAAGATGATGTTTCCGAACATATTGTGAAAGACTTTTCACATGTAACGTGGGAGCTTTGCATTACTGGAATTAAGTGAAGTGGAAATAGTGGGGACTACCAGTTACAAAGGTTATGGCTATGACACAAAGAACTGACTGCATCACATGTTCAAAAGAAGGGTATTTGTATTATCTTAAAGAAGAAAGTCCATATATACTTAAAACAATTTTTTAAAAATTAAAATCCCCTTGCTTCCTATTACATGCCTATTAACAACACAAGTTCTGGAATCAGATTTCCTGTTGTTGCATCCTGGTTGCACTATCCTACCTGTTATCAGACTTTAGGCAAGTTACTTGATAACCCTGGCCCTTGATTTAACCATCTGTTAATTGGGAATAGAAATAACACCAAGCTCATACATTAAATGTAGTAATATATGTGGAGCTCTTAGACCAGTCTGAGGAACATTTTAAGGACACACTAAATATTAATAATTATTAATAAAACATAGTAAATGAAACATTAAAAAACTAGATTGATACTAGAACAACTGCACGAGAAAAAATAGGTATTTTATGGTGTCTTTATAAAAGTAAAGGTTCCAAATGTATTTAATAAAACCATTACCCATTTACTATTTAGTCATTATAGATTTGAAAATGATTACCAGCAAATATGGATTAAAGAATACTTTTTTATTTTGGCAAAATGTCAGGTCTGAGTTTGTAGCATTAGGAAAAAAAATACAGAAAATTTAAAAGCAAAATGTCATAGCAATTCTTTATTTCCATTGTAATAATACTCATCAAGAAGTGAGTTGACAGGTTTGGGACAAGCTAGCATTCTCATACTTTATCCAGTTAAGATGCCAAAAATTTTTGCGGAAAGGTTAAGAATGATCTTCTGGATGAAATTATGCTTTTAAATTATTTGAATATTAAAATATTTTTGTTAATTCTATTACCAACTTGGATGTTCTAGCTTTATTTTTATAATGTGTAGCATTGTTTAAAAGGTGAAATCGCATTGTAAGAAGCGATTGCTTGAGGGTAACCCCACTCACAATGTGCCTTTAAGACACTCAGCTTAAGAATATCTGTAATAGATGTAGAGAACAAACGTATGGACACCGAGGGGGGAAAGCGGTGGGGGAGTGGTGGTGGTGGTGCGATGAATTGGGCAATTGGGATTGACATGTATACACTGATGTGTATAAAATTGATGACTAATAAGGACCTGCTGCATAAAAAAATAAATTAAATTAAATTAAAAAAAAAGAATATCTGTAATAGGAAGCATGACCACTGAAAGCTTGCATTCTATCTTGTGCATGAACTGTATTTTGGGAAACCCATGAGCAAAATTAATGTATTTGATCTTCAAAATATAAACATGGCATTTTAAAAGAGGCTTATCTCTCAAGTATTTAATGGTTACTGGATTATAAGAATCAATATAGGATAAGAGGCCCCATGCTTTATTGATTTCTCCTTCCTCTCATTTTCATTCTTCCCTTTAAGCCACTAAAATGCCTCGAATCAAGCTACTTTCTGTAAGATAGTTCAGAATAAAAATATTTATCAAAGACAACATATTTAATAACTTATATTTTGCTACTGGCAGTCAAGATTGCCTTTGAAGAAAAAAAAATATCTTACTCATATAAATATAAACACTTTTATATTTAGTCTCCAGTATTTTTACAATGAAAACAGAAAGCACATTTTCCAAATATATGGAAATCACATTTGATTTTGTGAAATACTTCACATTTAGTTAAACAGCCATGTCACAAATATCACAGAATTTTTAGTTTAATATAGAAAGCTCAAAACAGCTGTATTAAAATGTAAAGCAATAAAAAATATGCAGTTGACTTCAAGCAAGAGATGTGTTTCAAAAATTTGCCCATGAATCAATGTTTGTAAATTTTAAATACACTAGGAGACGCTGCATGGTTGAACACCCTGTGGTGAATTATTTGGATAAATAAATCCCTTTTATAAGAGAATAATCACTCCAATGTATGTTTTCTAAGTTACCATTCCTATGTATTTTTCCTATGAATAGGATTACATCTGTATTTATTTAGTATTAAAACTCACCTTTTCTGGAACATGTTAAGAAACAGTATCTAATGTTTTAATTGCATAGAATTAGAGTTCATTTACCCTTTGTGATTCACCTGAAAATAACTTTTCATTGAGAATGAATGAGTTTCAACACTATTTTGTTGGAATGGTGTAGAAATCTGTAGGCAACTTAATTGTTCTGGATATTCCTTATTAAGCAGAAGGGCAGTGAAGAAACTCACAAGAGAAAAGGAACATAAAAAGACTAAAATGGTTCATCATTTTAGAAAAGGAAGAAAGAAAATAGATAGGGATATTCAAGACAATTTCATTGCACAAGATTCATAGCTGGAATATTTTCCCACGTTGTCCTTCATCTGTATCTGAACATATCTTTCAGAATTAATCCCTGTAAGAAAATCAATATAATTTAGTTCTCCAGATAGTACTTCTCCAACACGTGTGCATAAAAAATACCTAGGGAGCTTATTAAAAATGGCAATTCTTACTTCCCCTTCCCCCTGAGATTGGTCAGCGTTCAGTCTAGAATTCAACAATTTAATGATGAATGAGGTCCCTGGGCCATACTTTGAGGAAAACTTGGGTTCTAGACCCTTTTCCTATTTGGGGAATCTTGACTCTTTTTCTGTTTTAACTCTCAACGTGGAGTAAAATGAAAAGCTGTACATAAGTATATGAAACTGACCAAGTTGTATACATGTTTGGCTATGACACACATCAGCTGGAAATGTCTGTGTGGCTGCAAGCTGAAGGCCAATGGTGCCTTCTGTTTGAGAAGACAATGCCCAGAAGAAACAGAGTTGCCCACTCCCAAAAAAGGCTGTATTTCGTGGGAATATTTAAATAGGTAGATAAGTAAATAGATGTATATACAGATAGATTGTGTGTATTTATATATATATATATATATATATATATATATACACACACACATATATATATCTCCATGTAAACATGTATGTGCCATTAAAAGTACTAAGTAGTGCTATTCCTTTGCTTTCATATTTACGTCTAGTCAAAAAATAATCTTTACCTCAAAATATTTCACACCATATTGGTGTGAATAAATAAAATTTATTTAATACTGATAATATTTTTGATTCTTTGGGGTTCACCTATTAGTAAGAATATCCACTTTACTATCGTACATAATATAGGAAAAAATGCTATGTAGGAAATCCTAAATAGGAAAATGTCATTTTTAGACAAAACAATGACCCTAACCTGAAGCAGTTCAGAACTTTCCTTTAGGATAATTAAGGAGTGTAATGTAAGGAAGATGTGAAAATTGTCAAGAAATATCCAAGGGGGATAAACATCAAAGAGTGAGAGAAATTTGTTCCCTAGAACATAATGAAATAAACAGAAATATAAAAATGTAATAAGAACAGAGCACAGTGATCCAAGGGTGGTGGCACCATCTGTGGCCTGGGAAACGAGGAATTCTTGGCCCTCTGCCTGAAGCAGGAGCCAGGGAAGCAGGCAAACTTTGGAACAATTATTATATTAAGAACTAAAGTCTTATTCTCTTTGTCTACAGGCTATGGGTATCTATGTCTCTCCCCCTGTTTATGTGTGTGTCTATCTTTGTGTGCATGAATGTTACATCCACCTCTCTGTGTGTTATTTCTCTGCATGTGAAGGTGTGTGAATTTTTCTCTCTAGTTAAGTGCATGTTTCATTCCTGTGGAGTTACATGTCACCACTTTGTTTTGTGTCTAAATGGCTCTGGATGTATGAGACCCTGCCCAACTATGTCTTGCTGCTTATTTGCATGCTTCACTCTGCCATGTGTATCTCTCTGACCAGACGCGTGCTTTTTTCTATCTGTTGTATATATTTCCCCGTGTCTCCATTTATGAGTCTCTTTTTTGCTGCTTCTGAATGTCTTTGACACTCTGTGTCCCATCCTATCTGTATTTTTGTGTATTTCTCCCTGTGAGCCTCCCAGATCCATCTCACTGTATCTCTGCAGTGGATGTCTCTGAGTTTGTGTTTCTGAGGGCATGCATCTCTGTTTCTGCATTTTTCCTTGTATGTATCTCCCTTCCTCTCTCTTTCTTTCTGTGCCTGTGGGCATAGTTTGTGGGTCTTGCTTGTTTGCTCCCATTTATGTGGGCATCACTGGGTGGGTGTCTCAGTGTGTCCACTTTTCTCTATACGTCTCTCTGTTGAGCATGCCTGTGGGACAGCAGGCAGGCAAGAGAAGCTCCCATGATACATGCCCTCTCTCAGACCCAGGCTGTCAGCGAAAAGACTCAAAGAAATTATCCAGCCCTTTATTGCCTCTAGACAGGGAGGGCTACAGCTAACATATTCTATGGAGGGATGTTAATATCCATCTTTCTTGCCTTTTCAAATACATTCTGTTGACACTCAAGTTTTACACTTAGAATATCTATCCCGTGATCTAAATATCTCTAAGCCCTATTTCCTCAAGAGGAAATATATGGGTAAAAGCAACTTTTTGCAGGGTTGGTGTGAAAATTACAGACGTAAACTTCCTAGTACAGTACCTGGGACACAGGCGGTGCTCCATAAATTCTATCACTATTATCAGGGCATATTTCTAGGCTAAAATTTTGTTGAAAAGTTAAATTCCTCTAAGGGAAACTGCTATGTAATCAAATACTTTAAAGAGAGATTATTTCACGCAACGTCCCTGCCTTTAAAAAATACAGCTAGGAGAACACTATAAAAGGGACCTCTTCAAAGAAATATTATGACAACTTTTTGGATGGAAAATATTATTAGAAGATATGTTTCCCTTCTTTCAGTGGCCTATAGCACTAATCCTGTAGCTCTAGATTATGCAGTCTTAGATCAATTAAAATGCAACCCAAATGACATCTAGGGCATGAGATAGTCTACTGCAGCCTCTTCATCTGAAGCAGGTGAGGACATTGAGGCCAGGGAGACTGAGAGTCTCAGTAACTTGTCCTAAGTTACAGGCTACAGTGACATATGTTCTACAAAAACCCATTCCCTTCAGGTTTATAGTCCGTGCTGTTTGCAATGCATTTTGCTACATCCACTATGAATTTCAAAAATTTTTTTTTCATTTAGGGTACCTTTTAAATAGATAATTCATTCACAAAGTTGAAAAATCAAATCAATAAATATCAAAGTACATTGAAAAGTCCTTGTCCCATCTCATCCACCCCTAACTCCCCTGTTCCTGCCTTTTATTCCCAATCCTATAAGTAACTACTCTTCACTTTTGTGTGTGTCCTTTCTGTATCCTTCATGCAAATTCAAGGAAATTACTTATACAGACACAAGCAATTATTAACTATACGTATTTTTATTTTTACTCTTTTTTACATAAAGGATGATATTCTAAATTCACTGTTTTGCTCCTTGCTTTTTTTTTACTTAATGATATATCCGGGAGATCTTTCTATACCAGTAAATGTAAAACTGCCTCATCTTTTTTTAATAGTTGCATAGTGATTTTAGATTTTTGAAAAGAAATCTAATTAGTTGTGAATACTTAAACCAAAGAAGGGGGGAATGAAGTGTGGTAACTAGATATAAGTCTACAGTTTGAGAAATTCCTATTAACAATTTTAATTCATGGGTGCTAAGGAAAAATGCAAAGAAAAGGGACTAGGCAAGCTTTGAGAACACAATAAAAGCTACCTGGCCACACCACACCTGTTCCCTTTCCTGTTCTCCCAGGGGCTGCCTGAGGCATGGAATGAGTAGATAAAATGCCTGCAGTTATTTTACTATTTACTCCCAGGAGCAAAAGTCCATAAAATACAAACGTTCATAAAATAGGAGCTGTTAGAAGGTACTGAACTTTTTGAAAATATGCAGTGCTCAGAACTGCCATAGTAAGTTACCAGTTTACCAAAACACACACACACACAATTTTCAGAGTTCCGTACGATACATTTTTTATGGTTTTATAGTAAAATGAAATATCTTGCTGAGACTTTTCTTTATTATAATTCCACTACCTATTGCCTTTACTGCATCAGCGGTCCCCCAACCTTTTCTGCACCAGGGACCGGTTTCGTGGAAGACAATTTTTCCACAGAGGGCGGGGGATGCTTCAGGCGGTAATGCGAGCAATGGGGAGCGATGGGGAGCGGCAGACGAAGCTTCGCTCTCTCGCCCACCGCTCGCCTCCTGCTGTGCGGTCCGGTTCCGGTCTGTGGCCCGGGGATTGGCGACCCCTGTACTACATTACGATTAACTTGGTTATCTATGTAATATGAGGGAATTAACATTTGAGTGACTATGAGGCTGCCAGGAGCTTTGCTAGGTGTTGCATGTACTTTATCCTAGCCTAGTTAGCACTTTCAAAGTCCTATCTTCCCCAATTGCCACAGGGCCACACAATTCGATTCCACAACTGATTTGTCTTACTCCTTTCTATCCACAATTTACAGTAGACAAAAGATAACTAAAAACTTCTGCAGACTCTCCGACAGTAGGATTGCTTTTGTTGGGCTCACAGGACCAGTTGTAATAACAGTAACTAAAGGCACAAGGAGAGGCAGATTCATCCACTGTGTCTTGCGTGTTGCCCAGTGAGACCTCGAACTTCCTTTAAGTCTCAGATCAAGTAAAGGCTAATAAAATAAAATTACCAGAAGTTCTTTTTCCATGACTGAGGCATGTAACGTTGCCCAGATTTGAGCTAACAGTTTATGACTCTATTAAGAGCATGGGACGCTACATCTACTTTACATTTAAAAGAGACTTCATCTTTTTCAAAACACTAAACACGTATTGTTTCACTGTGTTCTCCTAACCACCTTGTACGTCAAGGGTTGATGTTCCTGTTTTAAAATCTATCCATCTGGGACTTCCCTGGAGGTCCAGTGGTTAAGACTCCGTGCTTCCACTTTAGGGGGCGCAGGTTCCATCCCTGGTTGGGGAACTAGGATCCCACATGCCACGGGAGGCAGCCAAAACTAAATAAGTAAAATAAAGTTTAAAAGACTCTTAAAAAAAAAAAAAGAGTCAAAGGAAAGCTCTAAAAGAACAATAAAAATAAAACATATCCATCTTATAAATGTAATCACAGAAACATTGGAAGTTAACTCCACTGGTCCAAAATCCCATCACTAAGTAATGATGGCAACTCTGTTACCCATGTTTAATCCAATACTTTTCATGGAGACCAACTTAAACCATCTTCAGCTTCAGAAATAACCAACTGCCCATGATAACAACACGATAATTAAGTCAATCCAAAAATGGGAACGATAAAAAAGCAAAATGGAAACTAAAATATCCATTAAAGTTCATCTACCCATTAGCAGTGAACCAATTCACTCTTAGGCATTTGTTAAAATGAATTAGATAGATCCATATGTTCTGATATTAAAGTTATGTAACACACATGATTAAGAAGAGAACGCAAATTTCAGAACAATATGAAAAGCATCATCCCATCTGTATAGAAAAAGAATTAAAGACACACATGTTTAAATGTGCACAGATATTCCCTGGAAGGATATCCAGAAACTTATAAATTGTTTTCTCTAGGGAGTTAGTATAGTATGTGTTACAGGGAAATAGTTTGAATGTTTACTTTTTCACCTGCACTCTTCTCACTGTTTCCATTTGTTTAATCATGAACATATATTATTTTTATCACTTAAAATATCATATAGTCAAAAATAAAATCATATGGTCGTAATTTTTAACTGCTGTTAAACCTGGGACAAATCAAATAAATATTCAAGGCATACCTTTAAATGTCTGCTTTTCTTAGATTACTTCTTGCTCTATGATGCTTTGACTTTATTTGTGCCAAAATCTCTATTGACTTCTGAATAAATATTTAATTTCTCCAATTAATTATAATGCCAGTGGGGAGTTTAAACTACACAGGGATAAATGTGTTGAATTTTTACCTCATCAGTAAAATGGCCACTCAGAATGACATTCTGGTTGGATTAGCAAGACACACATTATTATCTTGATTACCAGTGTACATGACGTTGAAGATGCAGGTGGGCAACTCAAAAGTGTATATGTTTCATGAAACATTCTCTGAACCTTTTAAGTCTTCCAGCTATTTGAACTTACCACAGCAATTATTTCAGCTGATAAACTACAGAATATGATCTGAGACTCACATTTAGGACATAAATATAACCTTTGAATCCATTTATGGTCCCAATAAGCACATACATACATACATGTGTATGCATGTATTTCTGTATCATACGGAGAGAAACATGTAAGGGTCATTGTTATTATACTGTTAAATATATGAACCAAGTGACAGCACTAGCAACTATAGATTAATACATTCCTTAACTCACATTATTATGTAGGGAAGTTAGAAGCATTGCAGCATGAATTAAGGACAAAGTGTCAACCTTAAGTTTAAATAAGGACTTTTCAAAGAACAAATGATATATTCCATGGACAGGTGTCTAGAAAACGTGTAGCTTTTTACATTTTTGCAGTGCAATTTTGAAAGTCTATTCATGTATTTTAATTCCCTGACTCACAGAGCTTGCAGATTAATGGATAGCACTTTTTGGCAAAAATAAGTAAATAAATAAATAAATAAATAAATAAATAAATAACTGACAGAAAATTTTTAAAAATGGTTAAAAGAAGTTGCAAACTGAAGCATCAATTTGTGAACATTTCATATAATCTTGTAAAAATAGTAGTTGAGGGAAAACTAGTAAAACATTTTTTGTTATTTGACTCCATATTCAGCTACTCATCCTTAAGGTCTGTTACCCAGAGCCTGGGACCCATACAGTTAGATTTGTAGCTGACAACTCTTCTCAAAATCTACTTAACTGAAATACAATCAGCTTAATTTTATCATTTCTGTAATATGCAGATTTATCTTATGCTCCACAATAATTAGTTCAAACTACATTAATCATCCCTGCCATACTGCTTTCAGTTGGTTTGATGTTTCTCTGGTTTCTCCAATATATTTTGAGCATCTGAAGGAGAGAGGCCATGTCAAACTCATCTTTGCACCTGAAGTCACTGCCCAAAGCTTGACACATTTTAGAACTCAGTAAAGGTTTGTTAAGTAAATAAGGGGGAGTAACAAAAATTAAGGGAAATGACTTGAATCAAAGTAGCACTTCACCTAAACTGGATGCCTTCTAAAGAGTCAAACAAATTTCTTCTACCTATATAGCTACAGGTACCACATGCTATAAGTTTAATTGATAGCATTCACAATGTTTATTCTGAGGCTTTTCAGACACCTTATACAAGAAGAAAAATAAAAATAAAAATAAAAAATGCAGTCTGTGTTCAATAAAGTATACTCAACTAAGAAAAATCAAGCAATATTTTCCAGAAAAAATATGAAGTGTTAAAATAAAATGAATATTTGAACTAATGTCTAATTAATGAGAATATCCAAATTTTCTAGCTTATCAGATCTTACTATTTCTACAATCCTACTATTTATCTCCACAGATTATTGATGTAAAATATATCATGTATAACTATTTCTTATTTAATGAATATTCTTATTATTAAAATATTTGATATTTTATGAATAAAACATTAAATGTGATACTAGCCCACTTATCTTAAATTATTTGTTATACCAGGGTTATATTAGATATTCAAATTAAATAGGATAATTTTGCACTTATTTTCACTCCATAAGAATAATTTTTACCATTATAAATATTACTGGTTAAACTGTAATACATCAAAATCTTCAATCACATTGATTATTATTTTTGTTTGTATAATCCTTAATCCTACATTCTATTTTTTGTAATGTATAATCCTAAATTCTACTTTTGTTCCTCTATTTAAAGAACATGAAGTGATTTAAGTTGCTTATTGAAAAAACATCACTTGACAGTTAAAATTGATTTTTGCCATCCATGTTTGGAACACTAACTTCATTGTTAAGAAAGAGAAGACTAAGACACAAAATACACTCAACAGTGATATAATATTTTTTGACAAGAAATATGGAGGTTAAATATTGTCTTTCTATAGCAACCTTAAGGCAGATAAGCAAGAGGAAACAGATATTATTAGAGAATGATGGCAAAAATTTATTTTTAAGAGGTATATGTTATATTATTCATATCTTCTTAGGAAAAAGATGGCAAGTTTATTGGCTTCCCTCTGCCCTTATCCTCTGCCAGCAAGAGCCATCTGTAATAAGATGGAAACATTGGCACACAAAAAAATTCACTTCTGTTTCCTAAAACCATTGCTTAATAAAGTCTGTTGAATATTTTGCAAGGCTCTAGTCTTTTCCATTTTTCTTATTTTTCAACAATGATAGGGATACTGAGGTACTTGTTTTGGACAATTTATAGTCTAATTTCAAAATAAGTAAGAGATTCATAAAGCTAGAAAAAAATTAAGTGGACCCACATGAATAAGACACTCATATCGTAAATATAAATGTATGATCACAGGCTATGAAAAAAGTGATTAAAAAATGGACACTAAAGAAACTGTATGCTATTTTAAAATACACTTTTACAACCCCAGCTTCTATAATCAGGAATGGCCTTTCAGGGACCAAGGATCAACTTTAACACCTTAATTGAAAAATGAATTTGATTAATGTTCATAGGATTATACTCCTTAGGAATGCACTAAAACCACTGGAGCATTGGTTGTTTAATAAAATGTTTATTCTCATTATTAGTCACAAATGTGCTAGATTTTTCATGCATGAAATAGATACTTAGGAAAGTTGCATGAACCCTTTCAGACCAGCATGGAATTTGGAAAAGAGTGGTAAATGCTCTTTAAAATAAGTCATTTGAATGTTCAGGGATAGATTCTACCACTTATTTATGAAGATTCATTCACAGAATCTATAACACACTACTTTGGATATTCAAAGTACTATCTTATGGTTGTAATAAAATCTAATAAAGCTAGCTTTTATTATCTAGTTTATCCTGGGCACTGGCAAAACAACCTTGCATGAATGACCTTATTAATTCTACTCAATAACTCTGTGAGGTAGATACTGTTATCATCCCCATTTCATAAGTGAGTAAACTGATATTTCTAGGAAGATTAAGTAACTTGTCCAAATCAATGAGTGGAGAACCTGAATTTAAAGCAGTGTTACAGAGCCTGTAATTTTAATCATTATTATTGCTTACCCAGTTATATAGATACTCTATTTTGACTAAGTTTTATTTTTAAAAATTTGAATTCATCAACACCTCTCTATGGTCTACACAGTCTACACTGTTGGCTTGGATATAAAGATAATGGCAATAATGAAGTCAGAGTCACAGGTTTGATATGTGTTCAGTTGATGTTGTCTTATGAAAGTCTATTCCATTGCTATCAAAACCCATCTATCAAACCTACCTACAAGAGTTCTTTTTCAATGAATCATAAGAAAAGACTGGAGAGGTATCTGCATCTAGTTTGGCAAAAAAACAGTCACTCTTATTGGAGAATCACTGTAGGGTCACACATAATATTTCTGTGTATAGAGAAAGATAAACATATTAACAGCCAAGTCATTCACATGGCTTCCATAGGAATTAGATTTGCCATCAGAGAGTGATCAATTATGAGGAAATCCCCTTTAATCATTTAATTGATTTCCTTCTCTTACACTTAAAGTAGCAAAGATTGATCCAGATGGTGGAGTAGGAAGACGTGGTACTCACTTCCCCCCACAAACACATCAAAAATACATCAACATGGGGAAAAAATCTTACTGAAAACTAGCAGAAAGGCTCCTGTACAACCAAGGCTGTAAGAAAGATCCACATGGAATTGGGTAGGAAGGGAAGGAAAATGATCAAGTCAGAACCTGTGCCCCTAGGAGGGGACTCAGAGGAAAAGGGAGATTACATGGGCAGAGATCTAGCCTGGGGAGTGAGCAGTTCGAGCCATAAATTGGGTGCCCCAGTCCTGGAGTCTGACATGGAAGATGAGCCCCCTTGGCTGGTTGGAGAGCCACTGGAACAAGAGGGCTGTGGGAAGCATGTACTCCACTTTGGAGGAGTGTGCAAGTGCTGACATACTCACAAGGCAGGGTGGGAGGGTGGATTGAGAACTGCTCCAGTGGCTGCCCAGTTTACCATGACCACCCTGGCATGGGCCTCAGCTTGAGCCAAGCGAATGCTCCATCTCTGCATACTTCAACTTGCAATTCCACACTGGAATGAGGGCTGCCATAAATGGGGAGAGAGCTCAGCCCTCAACCATGGGACGCAAAGGCGACTTGGACCCTGGGCAGTGTCTGATCATAGTGGGGGTGGCCATTGTTGGCACTTACACAGGTTGCACATCACAGGTGGTCCTGATCTCTTGAGAGTGGCTGGACTATGACAGTCTGCACCCTGATACACACTAAGAGCCAACGCAGGCCTGCCTGCGCCACAAAAGGGTGGGGGCGGCAGAGGCTGGGGGGAGCAATCAGCTGTAAGGGACAATGGAGACTCTGAGACAGTGGAGGCTGCCATTGCCAGCACCTGCACAGGCAGCGCATCAGAAGCACTGCCTCTGTCTGCGGCCAGCCTACTCCAGCTCACACCATGTCATGAGCCAAGAGCCTGCATGGGCCCCTCTTGCTCCAATACTTTTACCCTTTGGGGCAAGGATGCTGGTGCTGGGAGAGAGAAGACCACACATTCAAAGGGAATAGAACCAGTTTGGTCCTGACACTCATAGCTTCTGCTCCATCAACTTGGTATCTGACCCCACCCCCAATATGGAGACGACAGTCACTGAACAGAGGGGGAGCCCCACCTTACACCTAGCTCCAGCTCTAGCTCTTCCATCTCCAGCCCCACTTCTTACCAAGGTGACAGCTGCACCCTGAAGAAAGACGTGACTTCTGTTCACATCAAATCCAGCTCTCCCACCAAAGGCATGGGCACATGCAGACTATATAGAAATACTCTTACATAAGAACACCTCTTCAAAACCTCAATAGGTAACTGTTTTACCTAAATTCATAGAGAAAGAGAAAGTTAAGCAAAATATAATGACAGAGGAACTGGTCTCAACTGAAAAAGAAAATCCCTCAAAAAATAAATAAAACAGAAATAAACAATTTACCACATAAAGAATTTAAAGCATCAGTAATAAGAATGCTAACTGAATTAGAAAAAAGAATAGATGAACAAAATGGGAATTTTAACAAGGAACTAGAAAATTACAAAAGAACCTATCAGACTGAAGAATACAATAACTGAAATGAAAAACCCTAGAAAGAATGAATGGCAGACTATGTGAAACAGAAGAATGCATAAGTGATCTAGAAGACAAAATAATGGAAATCACCCAATTAGAAGAGCAAAAAGAAAAACAAATTTTAAAAATGAGAACTGTTTAAGAGATCCCTGGATAACATCAAGTGTACCAACATTTGTATTATGGGGTCACAGAAGGAGAAAAGAGAGAGGGGGGTTAGAAATAAATTTGATGAAATTATGGCTGAAAACTCCCCAAACCTGCAGAAGAAAACAGATATCCAGGTATAGGAAGCACAGAGCGTTCAAAATAAGGTGAACCCAAACAGACTCACACCAAGACATATTATAATTAAGATGGCAAAAGTTAAAGTTGAAGAGAGAATTCTAGAGCCAGCAAGAGAAAAACAAAGAGTAATATACAAGGGAACCCCCGTAAGGCTATCAGCTGGTTTTTCTGCAGAAAATTTGCAGGTCATAACGAGTGGCATGATATATTCAAAGTGCTGAAAGGGAAAAACCTGAAACTTGGACTACTCAGCAAGATCATTTAGAATTGAAAAATATATAAAGACCTTATCAGGCAAAAATTAAGAGTTCATCAATACTAAACCTACACTAAAAGAAACTGTAAAGGGTCTTCTCAAAGTGGAAAAGAAAAGGCTATAACAAGAAGAAAGAAACTATAGGAAAGGAAAAATTCCATAGGGAAAGACAGGTAGTAACAACTGAGGATCAACCAATTAAATGAGCTAGTACAAAGATTGAAAGACAAAAAATTGTAAAAGCAGCTATAACTACAATAAGCAGTAGAGAGATAAACATGAAGATGTAAAGTAAGACAACAAAAACACAAAATGTAGGGGAGGGGAGCAAAAAAGGCAGATCTTTCAGAATGTGTTTGAATTGAAACATCTACAAATTTAAAACACATAGATATAGTTATAGGTCAACATATAGGAACCCCTTGGTAACCACAAATCAAAAACCTACAATAGATACACCGAAACAAGAAAGAAAGGAACACTACCAAAGAAAATCATCAAAACACAGGGGAAAAACAAAAAGAAATAAACAGAGAAAAGCTACAAAAACAACTATTGAGAAAACAAATAATAAAATAGCAATTAGTGCATACTTATCAATAGCTACTCTAAATTTCAGTGGACCAAATGCTCCAATCAAAATACATAGGGTGGCTAACTGGATTTAAAAAAAGAACCCATCTATATGCTTGAAGAGCTAAAGACTGAAAGTGAGGGGATGGAAAAATATATTTCATGAAAATGGAAATGGCAAGAATGCACGGGTAGCAATGCTCTATCGTACAAAATAGACTTTAAAACAAAGTCTATAATAAAAGTCAAAGAAGGGCTTTATATAATAATAAAGGGATTAATACAAGAAGGGGGTATTATACTCCTTAACATATATGCACCCAATACAGGAGTGCCTAAATATCTAAAGCAATACTAACAGACATAAAGTGAGAAATTGACTATAATACAATAATAGTAGGGAATTTTAACACCCCCTTGACATCAATGGACAGATCATGCTGACAGAAAATCAATAAGGTAACAATGATCTTAAATGATGCAATAAATAAGTTAGATTTAACAGATATCTACAGGACATTCCATCGAAAAACAGCAGAATACACATTCTTTTCAAGTGCACATGGGACATTCTCCAAGATAGATCACATATTAGGCCACAAAATAATTCTCCACAATTATAAGAGGACGGAAATTACATCAAGCTATTTTTCCAACTGCAATGGTATGAAACTAGAAATTAATTACAGAAAGAAAAATGAGAAAAGAACAAACATATCGACACTAAACAACATGCTAATTAACAAAAATGGGTCAATGAAGAAATCAAAGAGGAAATCAGAAAATACCTTCAGACAAAGAAAAATAGAAACACAACTGTCCAAAATCTATGGGGTGCAGCAAAAGCAGTTCTAAGAGAGAAGTTTACAGCAATACAGGTCTTCCTCGAGAAACAAAAAAATCTCAAATAAACAACCTAACCCACCATCTAAAGGAATTAGAAAAAGAAAATTAAAGCCCAAAGTCAGCAGAAGGAAGAAAATAATAAAGATAGAAAGGAAATAAAAGAGTGCTCTTCCTCATTGTTACAATATTTAAACTCATTCAAAACTTTTAGTTGCACTTTTAATGTAATATCTACTAGTTTTGAAAATTTTTCAGATTTGATACATTAGAGTTGTATTCCTCAGGTATTGAAAATGTTGTTTAAATATTTTATCAATGCATTAAATTAATGCAGACAGTCTCCACCAAAAAACTACTAGAACTAACAAATGAATTCAGTAAAGTTGCAGGATAGAAGATCAATATACATATATCTGTTGCTTTTCTATAAACAAATAATTAACTATAACAAAAAGAAAGCAAGAAAACAACCCAATTTAAAATTGAACCAAAGGGAAAAAAATGCCTAGGAATAAACTTAACCAAGGGGGTGAAGAACTGTCCTCTGAAAACTATAAAAGATTGATGAAGGAAATTGAAGATGATACAAAGAAATGGAAAGATACCTTGTGTTCAAGGATTGGAAGAACTAATATTGTTAAAATGCCCATACAATTCAAAGCAATCTACAGTTTTAATGCAATCCCTATCAAAATACTCATGATGTTTTTCAGAACTAGAACAAATAATCCTAAAACTTATAGAGAACCACAAACGACCCCAAATTGCCCAAGCAATCTTGAGAAAAAAGAACAAAGCTGGAAGGATCATGCTCCCTGATTCAGACTACATTATAAAGCTAAAGTAATAAAAACAGCATGATACTGGCACAAAAACAGCAACACAGATTAATGAAACAGAACAGTGAGCTCAGAAGTAAACCCACAGGTCTATGGTCAATTAATCTATGATACTGGAGGGAAGAATATACAATGGAGAAAAGACAGTCTCTTCAATAAGTGGTGCTGGGAAAATTGGACAGTTCCATGGAAAAGAATCACACTCCATGTACAAAAATAAACTCAAAATGGATTAAAGACATAAATGTAAGACTTGAAACCATAAAACTAGAAAATAAAGAACATGAGCAGAATACTCTTTGACATAAATCATAGAAATATTTTTTTGGATCTATATCCTAATGCAAAAAAAATAAAACCAAAAGTAAATAAATGGGACCTAATCAAACTTAAAAGCTTTTTTGCACAACAAAGGAAACCACTGACAAAATGAAAAGACAATCTACTGGATAGGAGAAAATATTTGCAAAGATATGACCAAAATGGGTTAATACCATATGTATATATATATATACCTCATACAACTCAATATAAAAAAAAATCAGAAAATGGCCAAAAGACCTGAATAGACATTTTTCTGAAGAAGTTATATAGAGAGCCATCAGGCACAAGAAAAAATGCTCAACATCACTAATCAGATGAGAAATGCAAATGAGAATCACACTGAGATATAACCTCACACCTGTCAAAATGGCTATCATCAAAAAGTCTAGAAATAACAAATGTTGGCGAGGATGTGGAGAAAAGGGAACCTTAGTACGCTGTCAGTGGGATTGTAATTGGTGCAGCCACTATGGAAAACAGTATGCAGGTTCTTCAAAAAACTAAAAATAGAACTACCATATGATCCAGCCATTCCATTTCTAGGTGTATATCTAAAGAAAATAAAAATACTAATTCAAAAAGATACATGCACCCCAATGTTCACAGCAGCATTATTTATAGTAGCAAAGATATGGAAGCAACCTAAGTGCATATCAACAGTTGAATGAATAAAAAAAGATGTGGGATATATATATTATATATATATACACACAATAATGCAGATGGACCTACAGATTATTATGCTTAGTGAAAGAAATATACTCTATATTATCACTTACTTGTGGAATTTATAAAATAAAACAAATGAATGTATATAACATTGAAATTTTCTTTCTTGAAAGAAAAATAGATGGACACAGTGAGAATTTCAACAACGAGATAGAAAAATATAAGAAAGCAGCAAACAGAAATTATAACTTAAGTGAAAAATACAGTAGAGGGGTTCAACAGCAGAATAGATGAAGTAAAGCACAAATCAGAGACCTGGAAGAGAAAGCACTGGAAAACACCCAGACAGAGCTGCAAAATGGAAAATGAATGAAAAGAAGTGGGGATAACTTAAGGGACTTCTGAGACAATATCAAGTGGAATAACATTCACATGATAGGGTTCCAGAAGAAGAGAAAGAGAAATGGTCAGAAAAATTATTTGAAAAAATAATGGCTGAAAATATCCCTCATTTGGAGAAGGAAACAGAAACCCAAGTCCAGGAAGGCCATGAAGTTCCAGATAAGATAACCTACAGAGAAATACACCAAGAAACACTATAATTAAAATGTTAAAAGTTAAAGATAAAGAGAGAATCTTAAAAACAGCAAAAGAAAACCAACTTATTATGTACAAGGGAAACCCCATAAGGCTATCAGAAGATTTCTTAGCAGAAACTTTACATGCCAGAAGAGAGTGACATGACATACCCAAAGCTCTGAAAGGAAAAAAACTGCCAGCCAAAAATTTTGTACCTGGCAAGGTTATTATTCAGAAGTGAAGAGGAGATTAAGAGTTTCCCAGATATGCAAAAGCTAAAGCAGTTCATCACCACTAAACCAGCCTTACAAGCAAAGTTAAAGGGACTTCTTTAAACTAAAAAGACACTAATGATTTAAAAGGCATACAAAAGAAAAATTTCAGAGAAAAATCTAAATACATGATAAAGGTAGTGAATCAATCACTTCTCAAGCAAGTATAAAAGGTAAAAGACAAAAGTAGTAAAATTAATTGACATAAAATAATTAGTTGAGGAATACATAAAAGATAATACATAATACATAAAATGTGTTATCAAACATATAAAATGTGCCAAGGGGAGTAAAAATATAAAGCTTTGGAAAGTGTTCAAAATTAAATTACTATCAAACTAAAAGAGACTGTTATATACATAGGATATTATATGTGAACCTCATGGTGACCACAAAGAAAAAAATCATAATAAATACACAAAAGGAAATGAGGAAGGAATCTAAACATAACACTAAAGAAAACAATCAAACTAGAAGGAAGAGAGAGAGAGAAGAAACAGAGAGGAACTGCAAAAACATCCAAAAACAATTTAAAAAATGGCATTAAGTACTTACGTATCAATAATTACATGTAAAAGGACTAAACTCTCCAAACAAAAGACATAAGATGGCTGAATGGATTTAAAAAATGAGACCTTTCTCTATGCTGCCTACAAAACTCACTTCAAATCCAAAGGCATTCAGATTGAAAGTGAAGGGATGGAAAATGGCATACCATGCCAATGGAAAAAAAAAGAAAGCTGGTGTAACAATACTTATATCAGATGAAACAGACTTTTATATCAGATGAAATAGACTTTTAAACAAAGACTGTAACAAAAGGTGAAGAGGGTATTATATAATAATAAAGGGGTATTACATAATGATAAACGTAAACATTTTTGCATCTAACATAAGACCACCTAAATATTTAAAGTAAGTATTAATAGAAATAAAGGGGAAAATTGATAGTAATACAGTAATAGTAGGGGTCTTTAACACCCACTTACATCATTGGTAGATCATCCAGACAGAAAATCAATTTAAAAAAATTGATCTTAAACAACACATTAGATCAGATTCACTTAATAAACATATATAGACTATTCCATCCAGAACAGCAGGATACAAATACTATTCAAATGCTTGTGGGATATTTTCTAGGATAGATCACATTTAGACCACAAAACAAGTCTCAATAAATTTAAGAAGACTGAAATCATATCAAGCATCTTTTCTAACCACAGTGGTATTAAACTAGAAATCAATTATAACAAGAAAACTTAAAAAAGCACAAACACATGGAGACAAAACAGCATGCCATTAAGCAACCAATAGGTCAATGAAGAACTCAAAGAGGAAATCAGAAAACGCCTTGAGACAAATGAAAATGAAAACACAATGTTCCAAAATCTTTGGGATGCAGCAAAAGCAATTCTAAGAAGGAAGTTCATAGCAATGCCTGCTTACCTGAAGAAACAAGAAAATTCTTAAATAATCTAATTTACATTTAAAGGAACTAGGAAAAGAAGAATACACAAAGCCCCAAGTTAGTAGAAGGAAGAAAATATTACAAACATTAGAGTGGAAATAAATGAAATAAAACTAAAAAAAGAAGGAAAAAAAATTAATAAAACTAAGAGCTGGTTCATTGCAAAGATAAACAAAATTGACACATCTTTAGTCAGACTCATCAAGAAAAAGAGACAGAGTTCAAATAATTACAATTAGAAATTAAAGAGGAGAAATTATAACCAATACCACAGAAATACAAAGGATCTTAAGAGAAAACTATGTACAAAGATAATCCAACAAATTAGATAACCTAGAAGAAATGGATAAATTACTAGAAACATATAATCTTCAAGACTAAATTATGAAGAAAAAGAAAATCTGAATAGGCCAATTACTAGTAATGAAATTGA
Organism: Eschrichtius robustus; assembly: GCF_028021215.1. Classification (NCBI taxonomy): domain Eukaryota; kingdom Metazoa; phylum Chordata; class Mammalia; order Artiodactyla; family Eschrichtiidae; genus Eschrichtius; species Eschrichtius robustus. The sequence goes on along the minus strand of NC_090829.1, from coordinate 53,468,092 downwards.
CTCAGTAATCAAAAAATAACTCCCAACAAACAAAAGTTCAGGTCCAGATGGCTTCAAGTGTGAACGTACCAAATATTTTAAAAAGAATTAATGCCTATCTTTCTCAAATTATTCCAAAAAATTGAAAAGAAAGGAACACTTCCAAGCTCATTTTACAATGTCACCATCACCCTGCTACCAAAGCCAGATAGACACTGAAAAAAAATTATAGGTCAATATCCCTGATGAACATAGATGCAAACATCTCAATAAAATATTAGCAAGCCAAAGTCAACAATACATCAAAAGGATCATATACCATGATCAAGTGTGATTCATTCCAGGATGCAAGGATGGTATAACATCTACAGTCAATTAACATGATACACCACATTAACAAAATGAAGGATAAAAATCATATGATCATCTCAGTAGATGCAGAAAAAGCATTTAACAAAATTCAACATCCATTTATGATAAAATGTCAATAAAATGGGTATAGAGAAAACATATCTCAACATAATAAAAACCATATATGAAAAATCCACAGCTAACATTATACTCAGTGATGAAAAGCTGAAAGTTTTTTCCCTAAGATTAGAAACAAGACAAGGATGCTCACTCTTGCCACTTTGATTCAACATAATATCAGTAGTTGTAGCCACAGCAATTACACATACAAAAAAGAAAGTAATAAAAGACATCCAAATTGGAAAGGAAAAAGTATAACTGTCACTGTTTGCAGATGACACAATATTATATATAACAATCCTAAAGGCCACACCAAAAAAAGTATTATGTGAATTCAGTAAAGTTTCAGGATACAAAATTAATATACAGAAATATGTTGCACTTCTATACACTAGTAAACTATCAGAATGAGAAATGAAGAAAACAATCCCATTTACAACTGCATCAAGAAGAATAAAATACCTAGGAATAAATTTAACCAAGGAGGTGAAAGGCATGTACTCTGAAAACTATGGGACACTGATGAAAGAAACTGAAGATGACACAAATAAGTGGAAAGATATTCCATGTTCATGGATTGAAAAAATTAACATTGTTAAAATGTCCATACTACCCCAAACGATCTACAGATTCAATGATATCCCTATCAAAATTCCAATGGTGGGCTTCCCTGGTGGCACAGTGGTTGAGAGTCTACCTGCCAATGCAGGGGACACGGGTTCAAGCCCTGGTCTGGGAGGATCCCACGTGCCACAGAGCAACTGGGCCCATGAGCCACAATTACTGAGCCTGCGCGTCTGGAGCCTGTGCTCTGCAACAAGAGAGGCTGCGATAGTGAGAGGCCCGTGCACCACGATGAAGAGTGGCCCCCGCTTGCCACAACTAGCGAAAGTCCTCGCACAGAAACGAAGACCCAACACAGCCATGAATAAAAAAAAAAAAAAAAAAAAATTCCAATGGTACTTTTCAAAGAAATAGAACAAATAATCCTACAATTTTTATGGAATCACAAAAGACCTTGAATAGCCAAAGCAATTTTGAGAAAGTAGAACAAAGCAGGAGGTATCATGCGTCCTGATTTCAAACTATACTACAAAGTCATAGCAATCAAAACAGTATGGTACTTGTACAAAAACAGACACATAGATAAAAGGAACAGAATAGAGAGCCTGGAAATAAACCCAGGCACAAATGGTCAATTAATCTGCAACAAAGGAGACAAGAATATACAGTGGGGAAAAGACAGTTTCTTCAATAAATTGTGTTGGGAAAACTGGACAGCTACATGCAAAAGAATGAAGCTGGACCACTTTCTTGTACCATAAAAAAATAAGCTCAAAATGGATTAAGTACTTAAATGTAAGACCTGAAACCATAAAACTCCTAAAGAAAACATAGGCAGCATGCTCTTTAACATTGAACTTATCAATAATTTTTGGATATGCCTCTTCGGGCCAGGGCAACAAAAGAAAAAATAAACAAATAGGAATACATGATACAGCCAAGGAAATCATCAACAAAGTGAAAAGGCAACCATTAATGGGAAAAGATATTTGCAAATCATATGTCAATAAGAGGTTGATATCCAAAATGTACAAAGAACGTATATGACTCAATATAAAAAAGCATGCACTCTATCAAAAAATGGGCAAAGGACCTGAATAGACATTTTTCCAAAGAAAACATGCAGATGGCCAACAGGTATATGAAAAAGTGCTCGGCATCACTAATTATCAGGGAAATGCAAATCAAAACCACAATTAGACACCACCTCACACCTGTTAGAATGGCTATTACCAAAATGACAAGAAATAACAGGGGTTGGTGAGGTCATGGAAAAAGGGGACCTCTGGTGCACTATTGGTGGGAATGTAACTTGGTACATCCACTATGGAAAACAGTATGGATGCTTCTCAAAAAATTAAAAATAGAACCACCATTTGATCCAGCAATTCCACTTCTGGGTATTTATCTAAAGAAAAAAAAAATACTAAATCAAAAAGATATATGCACCCCTATACTCATGGTAGCATTATTTACAATAGCCAGGATATGTATTCAACCTAAGTGTCCATCGATAGATGAATGGATAAAGAAGATGTGATACACACACACACACACACACACACACACACACACACACACACACACAATGGAATATTACTCAGTCACAAAAAGGAATGAAATTTTGCCATTTGTGATAACACAGATGGACCTAGAGGATATTATGCTAAGTGAAATAAGGCAGACAGAAAAAGAAATACTGTATGATTTCACTTATATGTTGAATCCAAAAAGCAAAACAAATGAACAAATAAAACAAAACAGGAAAGGACTCATAGATACAGAGAACAAACTGGTGGTTGCCAGAAGGGAGAGGGGTCAGGGGACAGATTAAATAGGGTAAGGGGATTAAGAGTTATAAACTTCCTGTGATAAAATAAATGTCACAAGAATGTAATGTACAGCATAGAGAATATAGTCAATAATATTGTAATAACATTGTACAGTGGTGACAGATGGTAACTATACTTATGTTGATCATTTTTAATGTATAAAAATATCAAATCACCTGAAACTAACAGGATATTGTATGTCAATTATAGTTCAATAAAAGCTAAAATAAAAAATAAAAAATGAATGAATTTACCACTGCTCTCCAGTCAAGAAAATTACTTCCTCTACAGTTTTCTAGAATTATGATATTCCTCAGTGTGCTCAAATACCCTAATCATCACATCTGCATTTACGTTTATAGATTTGTTTCTAAATGATGGCATATGATTGCAAAATTAAGATGAGTCACAAGGATAATGAAGTTCCTCATTTTCTTTTGAGTTTAGAAGAACCTACTATGCACAAAATTGTGCTAACCATTCCCCATATGCTTACAGATCTCATCATACTATGGGAAGATAGACTTGTAGACAATTTTAAAATCAGGATGTTTGAAATGAGTGATAACAGCAAACTACTATGGGAAGGGAAAAAAAGGGGGATTCAATTTTTCTGTGCAGTCTTAGTGAAGGCTTCTTTGTGGAAGTGCATTTGAGGTGAAACTTAAAGAATCATAGGGATTTTGAGAGGTGAAAGACAGGAGCAAGCCCACTGCAAGTTGAGGAATCAGCTTGAACAAAGGAGTGAGCAAATGATTTTTACTTTGTAAACTGAGTGAACTCCAAGTTCAGTTCTGAAGTGTTATGTTATTGGTAGCATGTTTTCTGATTCACAGACTGTACTATAAAGACTGTATATAAGTGGCAAAATGACAAAAATAGCAAACTTTCTTCCATTTTATTGAGTGCTTACTATGTATGTTGCATCACATGCAGTGTCTTATTAAATCCCCTAAAAGCCATATGTGGGAGGAATACTTCCATTCTTATTTCACAGATGAGGAAACTAAGAGAGAAAGGTCAATTAATTTGTCTGAGGTTGTATTTCTTGTAAGTGGTGGGCTACAGCTGTGATTCACGTGGCTCTCACTCAAAAGGCTGTTCTCTTTATCATTATACCATACCTTCTCTCAAAGGAATTAGGAGTCTATGAGGAACAGCACTGACCTTGAATTTTAGATATACTGTAGTAAATACTGATTTAATATTCTACCAGTAGAAAAGCAAAACATCAAAGGGTAACAACGAAGTAATTAAAATATTCATATATCACTCTATAGTTTACAAAACTTTTAAAAACAATTAATTTTAGAAACAGCAAAGGACAGAAGTGAACTCATTTGTACCCTACACTTTAGATCAACCACCAATTTTCTGTGCATGAATCTTTGGGCAAATCAACTCACCTCTTTGGGTCCAAATTCTGTAAATGTTTTATCTGTGTAATTATCTTATTAAATGGCATTATTTCTAACTAGACAGTGAACTCCCCGAATAAGAGCATGCTTACTCAGTTTTGTCACGGCACGAGGCACTTTCCTGGCATTTTCAGCTATGAAATGGATGACGGATAAATAAGCAAATGTTTCCTCACCTGTAAAATAAGGAATTGCTCTAGATCTCTTAAGATTCCTAAGAGCTTGAGAATTCTATTAGGGTGTGACATTTTCCAGAAGTCCAGGAAAAGAACATAACTTCCAATCTTTGCTGCATCTTTGGAACACAGTAGAAACTAGGGACCTCCATTAACTGCCTTGAGCTTTGAAAAGTATAGATTTTGCATGAAGAAAATATAAACAACAAAAATACTGGATATTTTTCTCTTGTCCTGTAGGAGAAATGCCACCTTTTTCCAATGGGGTGGGTTATGTAAGGGAAGAGTGTATCAGAAGCCAAGTGACTCTGAACTCTTCTTTTGGGTATTTCAAATCATAACAAGATGCTCCTGTTCATTTATTCACTGGCATATGACTAAAGGAAGTTAAATAGATGAACTCAACTTTATACTCTTCTATCTTTCCATTCAGTGTCTCTCTCACCAGCTTAAAGCCTATCTCCAATCCTGCCATTGTGTGTGCCATGCACTGGGTACGTGATTCTTGAGACATAGACCCACCTCTCAAAGAGCTAAGCACCTAGAAAGGCAGACAGCTGCATGCATAGCATGTTTTACTCCAGACACACACATGAGTTGCCAAGGGAGCACATGCTGAAAAGTTCAAAAGAGTTTTCTGAGTGGAAAGTTGGGTTTTTCTGAGCTGAAAAGGAGCAAGACTGGCAGAGAACACAAGATACTAGTACATATGCTTGGGGAGGATGTTGGGAAGTGAAGTACAGATTGAGAAGGCAAATGGTTTACTCACTTGAACATGTACTGTAACTCAAGCAATGGTGGAAGATGAGGAATGGGACAGGTTATGGCTGCTCTTGTAAACCATGCTAATTAGCTTGTTTTTTCTCCTGGAAGAAATAGTTAATCACTGAAAGATTTTGGCAGAGGAGTTTCATGGTAAATATGATATTCTGACAGTTGTGAAGAAGATGGATCAAAGGGGAAAAAAATCACTGTTAATACGAAAAAAATCACTATTAATCACAATAATCAAAACTATGCTTCCTGATTCAGACTTTTTGAGCCATGAAGAGTCTCAAATAAAGTAATGGAGATATACCTAGGTCAATTAAAATTTAAGTTTTGTTGTTTTGCTTTTGACTGAAAAAATAATTTAGTACCTGTGATTGGCTATTATATGTATTTGATAGGTAAAAGGAAGAAAATTAATTAAAACATAAATGTAGTTTGATGGAAATAATTTTCTTTTAAAAATACACGGTCCTAGGGAGAGATAATTAAAAGGTGACCTTGAGGAAATACTTGGCATATGTAATATGTAAAGTGTAAGCTGATGAATGGTGACCATTCCAAGAGTTTGAGCATCTTTGAAAGAGGTACATTTGAGATGAAAAATCTTCTCAATATTCTAAGAAGCAAATCTGCACAGGATTGTTTACTAGGATTGGGGGAGGGGGCTATTCATTCATTAATAAACTGCTTAGTGCATGCATTGTCTCAGCAATTTTTCTCTCACTTCCTGTTGAATCATCTTGAGTAATTGACAACTGATGAGTAAATTCATTCTTTATCAGATAAGAAGAGCTTCACAAAGAACATCTCAGCTCTCACATAGCAGAAATTGGATATTTTCTAAAAAATCAGTGAAGTACTGTTCTCTGAACAATAACTCTAATCTCTCTCTTTTTTTTTTTTTTTTGGCCAAACTCAACTATTGGAAAGTCAAATTGTTTTTGGTTACTTAATTTCCAGTTTCTAATGTGGATAAATTTTCTAAGTATTTAATTAATACATATGAATTTGAGACAGAACTTCAGATAGGAAAAAAAAATAGAAGGCAATGTCAGGAACTTATTTCTGAATAACTGTGCTTAGGTAATACTGAGATGAACAGAGAAATTTAAATAAAATTAATCTTTAAACGTTCAAAGGAACCTTAAAAATTACCATTTAAATTACAAAAAATTATTATTCAAAAGCAGAAAGTGAAATGATTAGGGATGCAATTGTATCAAATATGAAGATTCTTTTAATCACTGAACTTTGACAAATGACTTGATTTGTCCAGACTAGTTTCTAGATTTTGAAACTATCATTTAATTTGAAAAAAATATGAAACTTTAAAACATATACAATTAGAATATCAATTAATGTGTGCCTTACTCCTCCAGATTGAATGCGTCACCATTGTTTACTCTGAGTCCACTCTTTTTATTTACTAAACAATGTATTCATATGTTGAATGATTTAATGAATTAGCTGGATAATTTAAAACAAATAGTAAATTTCTGATGGAGAGGTCTTGAAAAGTCAGTATCTGAGACTGTCTGAATAATTCTCTAGTATTATTATTTTTACTGTCTTTTAGGTGAAAATGCCTGTTTCCTTGTAAATACCTTTGGACCCTCCAAGATTTTGGCCATCATTCCTTACATATTAGAAAATATTTTTTATGCTAAGTACAAGCCAACTTCAGTCTATGTTGTCCATCCCTCATTTATTCACCAACATATGCTGAATACCAATTATGCGCCAAATATAATTTGGTCATCAAGTGTAAGAAATCCCTTTAGGCTTACATTATTGTTTTAAGTACCAATTTCATATTAGTGATTCAGTGTCTATTAGAAGACAAATGTTCAATATGAAAGGAACACATGCCAGCCCCTTCTTTTGTTTTTCCAGGTTATTAATTTATTTCCACATTATAATTACATATTAAATATTTACAGCCACTTATAGTTGAAGTTTTAAAGTACCCTCTCAAGATAAACTGTAATTACTATTTATCATTACTGATCTAGAGAACGGAGCATCAATGAAGGAGATAATTTTAGGGAGATAGGCAGCAGAAACTTTTAATCAAAATTTCAAAATTATTATTTATCTAGATAAAACTTTGGTAATAATCATTTTCAATTAACACAGGAGTTTTTAAATGGCACTGTCTATGATAAGATGACAGCCAGAAATAACTCACGTCCACACCCTGCTTTCATTTATAAACTTGTCCCGAAATTATACAAGTGGAAATATTTATCATTACTTGCGTATGTAAAACAAGTTTCCCTTTGCTTCTTTCAACATCCATTGAGACCAGTCCTCTTAACTTTACAAATTGTGAAATTTTAGTTTCAGCACTACCTGACTTTAAGAATAATTCAATGCAGGGATTCTGCTCTACTAACTTTGTGAATTAACATTTTTTTCCCCTCTGTTTCTACCCCTATAAAGTGGGGAAATACTAACATTTTTAGTGCTACACATAATGTATGTAGGATGACAAGCACACACCAAACATATGGTCATTGTTCAATAAGTAGAAGATATTACTGTGGCTACTGTTACTAGTACTATTACTAATATTGCTACTAGTAATAAAAGTAGGAGGAAGAGGAGGAAGGAGAATAAGGTGAATAAGAAAAAGTATGAGGAAAAGAGGAAGAAAAGACAAAACATAATAAAGAAATTATGTTTGTGCGTGTGTATATATATATATATATGCATCTATATAATAACATGAATATAGTGACTTAGAAAATAGATTTTCTCCTCCACCAAGTTTTACTATGTCACCAAAACCCTGAGTATGACCTACCTCCAAAGGACATATTGGATGTAACACAAAGGTGATGGAAGAATCTTGACCAAATAATTATACGTTGGAATAAAATGTGCTGAAAAGAAATGGAAATCAATTTTTTCTTTTCTCATTGAAGCAGATGGTAAAAGTGTGTAAAGCAACTTTTCTTGGAATCCTAACCGCATAATATAAGAGTAGGACTCTCCATGGCATCAGTGGTCATTCCAAAACCCAATAATTAAAGGAAACTATAGATTTAGACTGGACCAATGGAATGTATGGTTTGAAAAGAGCATGTAAAATTCTCTAAAACAGGATATCATTCCAATTAGGTGCTCGCTTACTCTTTTGGGTTCTAGAGAAAGGAGGAGGTTATAGGAGAAAGATTTCAATTTCAAAATAAGAAACAAGAAATTCCAGATCCTTTTTCACCTTCTGCTCATAGTGGTAAATTTTCTCTTTGTTTCTTTGCATATCATTTTACCATCTCTCCAGGGACATTATCACTGATTTTTCTCAATCTGCTTAGTCTACAATGTAGAAACAGCTTTTGCCTATCTGGTCAATTACCTATTATTATTAAACCAATGGAACTTTCCCCTCATACTGTTTTAGATTCTGAAAACTCATTTTCCTGTATATCTTTCTCCACGAAATTAAAGTTTTCTCTGCTGCCCCAGATTTCGTGTCTCTTTTTCTTTCTTTCTTTCTAATATTCACAAACCAGAAGTAAATCTGTGAGCCAGAAATAATTCTATCCCTAAACAGACAACCTCCTCCATACAAATGTTTGTGTACATACGCACCTACATGTGTAATTTCTGGCACATGTCTTCACTTATCCGTCTTGAAGCCCTAATGATGGACATAAGGATATTTTTTCTAATGAATAAGATAGAAATTATCATACAGTATCATGCAGTGTTATAAAAACCAATATAAATGACTGGTTCATTGACATAAGGTAATAAAAATTATTTATTGAGGAAAACTGTACTAAGATATTTATTAATACATATATCTTTTGATAGACTAGAGAACTCTATATTTCTATTTTCTATTAATGTTCAGAAAGTTATGTTTTAGAGTAGAAGGAGACATAGAAAGCCTTTCATTTAGCTATCCAGCTGATGACTGAATCTTTCAACAATATTCTTACCGGGTAGGTATCCAGATTATGCTAATTGTGGCTAATAGTAATTTGGCATAGCCCAATCTATTACTGGCATCTGTGAGGATGAGAATACCCTTTAAAATGTGAGCTGGAATATACTTCTTACTCCTAATCCTGTGGGGCCATAGGAACAAACATACCTGTTCCACATGGTGGCCCTTCAGATAAGTAAAGACAGCCATGCTGCTGTACCCCTAGTTCTGCTCTCATCTTGCATAATCAACAGTCCAAGCCCACAGGAGGCAGTTTACTCATCCTCCTGGTCATACCCTCTAAACAGAGTACAGGAGTATAGTCTGTCTGCAGCCCTCCGTGATGAATGTAAAACCTAGGGCAGGTCTAATCAGATACAGTATAATTATCACCTCCTTTTTGCACATTATACTTCTATTATGTCACTTAAGATCATATTGGTTTTCCTGATGACCACATTCTACTTTAACACATTTTTAAGACCCCTCTCTACTGCAATCCCAAGGTGTGTTTTGTCATGAGCTCCCGTTAAACTTTTCTCCATCCTGAACTGTAGAGGGTTTGTTGTTGTTGTTTGTTTGCTTGTTTTGTGCTGTTTGTTTGGAACTCATCTGTGAGAATACAAAAACTTCACAGACAACTTCAAAAACTGAACATGCCCAATGAAAAGAAGGTTTAAAAGCAATAGATGAAGAGTGTTATGTAATTTTTTAAATGCAGTCTCTCAGACATTTGTTAGATTATTGGACACAGTGAGGATCTGCTTGTAAATGTTTGGATAATAAATGATTATTTACCTCTTAGGAAACAGTGAGGGGCTGTGTTTGATGTGTGAAACAATAAATGAGTATGAGTTTGCTTCTGTCTTTAACATTACTGATTCTGTTGCCCCACTTCTGAATTTCCTTGTCTTCCTGTTACATACTATCCCTTTATCCTTTCCATCTTATTTCCTTCCATTTTTTGTGTTCCCTCTTCAGTTTTTTTCTTCCGCATATCTCTCCTTTTTCTTGTATCTCTGGCATATAATAGAGGAGAGTCCACCAGGAAGAAGCTCAGAAAGAACAAAGTTGAAGGCATGGGACAGTTCTATTACCTGTTAACTAATATTAAGTTCTGTTGGCTATACCATGTATGCAAATTAAATGAGAGACTTCATGGTATCAAAAAAATGTTTTACAGGTCTAAGAAAAATTCACAATGAATGAGATATAAAGAAAGGTAAACTAAAAAACTCACAAATGTCCTATCAAACCAAAATTATACTTGTAATATAAAAACAAACCAAAACCATGAGTTTCTCTTAAGTGTTTTCCAATTTTATTCAAAAGGACATGGATATATATATCTTATTTTTTTCCTACCCCTTGCATACTACCTGGCACATAGTAGATATGTGAATAAATGTTTGCTGAATAAAGAACTAAATTCAATCAGGCAAGGGAATATGTATTTATACTTTCTAGTAGAGATTGGAACAAAAAATGGAGGGGGGCTTCCCTTACATCATGTGCTGGGATAACATTAATGAAATAATCAACAGTTAATTATCTCTGTCCTTAGCAGTACAGGAAGTATAGAAAAATTTTCTGACCAAATACGTTTAACAGATTGGAGGAAGAGAAAGAGGGAAGTAAGTTCTCCAAACCCTGTCCATTTCTCTAATCATGTCCTTATCAGCAGTGGTAGCAGGGGAAAGGCTACAGACATGCCTCGTGCCTGTCAAGGACCTATGTGAGGGGGTGGTGGTTAGAAGGGCATATCAAAGTCATATTCTTTGATCGTTTGGAGAATTCTGTGACAGTTATTGAAATGGATACCCTAGAGTATCATAAAATCAGCATTGAGAATTTCTGTTTCAATGAATTGAATTTTCCCCCTCTTCTTCCTTGTATGTTTTATGACATGCTCTGACCCCACTCCAAACTTTATCCTAATCTTGGCAGGATCAGAGTCAATGAACAAGCAGTCACTTTTCATTGTCTAAGTTACCCTGTTGTAGTGAGCTAAGCACTTAAAAAGATGCATTAACTTCCAGGCCTCTTGGGTGCTATTCAGAGTAATGGTTTATAACAGTTAATAATGTATAACATAACTAGAGAATGCCTTAGGCAGGCTCATTGTGTAGTAAACATAATAAAACAGTTTCTTTTTAGTATCAATTGGAAGTACATTATTTCCCCCACCATTAAGACATAGTAAATGAAGAAAAAGATCAGATAATTTGCATATTTTATGTAACCATGGTATATTTAATCTCATTTAGATTTTAATCACTCAAATGCTTTGTTGTTCACTTCTTTTTATGTATTATATTTTTAAATGGTTCAAATATCTGTTTACATCATCACTTTTATGATGGATCTCACACTTAGCAACCCACTGTTACAGTAAACTGCTTTTCATTTTATGACAAAACAAAAAGTGCTTCATTACCAGGGAAGGCAAGTTAGACCCAGCATGTTTGCTTGTCAGAGAACATCATTCTCTGGTGTCTACTTTAACACTGTTCTTTTGTTATTTCCCTTCTTTCCAAGGGAGTCACTTCTCTGCATTTCCTCTAAACTCAGGACCACCCAAACCACCCTTGGCTTATTTCCTGTCCTGGAGAAATAAAGAAAATAATCAGGATTAAATCAGAATAATGTCTCAATATTACTGACTAGCACTAAAATTACGAGCAGGCCATAAGATTCTTGTCCCTCTGACTTTCTCTAACCCTTCAACTGCTTTCTGGGATTATTTCTTTGCTTTGAACTCTGAGAACTAGATGTTTCTACTGGTCCATTCCAAGGATTTAATCAAAGACTTTGATATTAAACTGATGGCTCTTGGCTCATTGTTATTAGGTTGGCCTTCTGACATTGATTTGTTCCCAGTAAAAAGTCTATGTTATCTCAAATGAGAAGCTTAAATGAGAGAAAAAACAAGTAACAAGAACAAAAAGAGCATCGACTCAATGCATACAACAATGGACAAGGCGTTGTTTGCTCATTTTGCTAATTTTGGAGTTACCAGGCTAGAAGAAATATTTCTGTAGGAAATGAAGGTCATTAAGGAAGATGAAATCTATTAAAACATTAATGGAGGGCTCCTGATCTCAGAAATATGATGATCTATTTAATAAAAAATCTCAGAAAGAGCTGTCCAAAATGAGCTGAATAACCATATTTAAAAGTGGCAATGTTCCATAAATCTTGCCCATCAGTCTGCCTCATTAGGACCCCTTAGCTTTTGCCCCAGTGCAACTGCATTTTTGATTCACACTTAATTGTTCACACTGGCTCCCTAACATCTTACCTATCACTCCCTGCCTATCTGTCAGGGCCACTAAGTGCAGCTTATCTGATCAACCTTTTCTCCTTGTTTGGAATCCCTGCCAATCTCCAAGGAGACAGCTTCTCTCTTTTCAATAGAAGAGATAATAACAGGTCCTCCAGTGGGCTTTGAGCACCCTACCAGAAGAAGCAAATTAGTGTGTTTTTTTAACACAAGGACTGCATCTCAGTATTATCATTACATGCTCATTTGAGTATTAAAATTTTTGCACACTGCCTTATATATATATATATGCTGAATATAAAGAAAGAAAACATTATGTCAAAAAGGGCAAAATTGAGTCAGCTTTCAGCTTTTCTCAGTGTACTTCACAGAATGGTTGGAAATGAAGCAGAATTTCCTATCTTATTTTACCCAGAGGCTACCACAAACAGTTCCTCTGCAAATTGTTATAGGCCCAGAGTTAAAGCTGCAAGATTTTAGGTAGCTCCAGGTGAACATTTGTTAATCCCTCTTTTTTGCTGACTTGAATATCAAGATTTATGTAATGCCAACATATTAATGAATTAGAAATTTTAGTTGCTGTGATTGTTGTTTGTTATTGTGTTACAGCAAAATTAGCATTTCAAAAGCTGTGATTAAGAAAAATATGTGAATAATCCACCTTTAATAATAAATGCTTTTCTCTGGTTTGGTTTAATATTATCAAAGTTTTCTGGATCTTGTAGACGTATGAACTCATTTGTGTCATTCATGACTTTAATAAGTGGGAAAAGGTACTAAGTATAAAACTAACTTAAACTGAACCACTTACTAAATGTTCATATAGTAGAATGAACTATGCAAGAAGGGGTAGTCTGGGTTTATGCACCAATGAGTAAAATATTAAGAGATTACATAAATAAAATTTCTTGCTTCAAATCCATTCACTGTAGCAAGAACTTCTGAGGTAAAATAAGAACAAATCCTGCGTCATCTTGATTAGAATCACTATCATTTTGGGTTTCTAAAACTGTATGAAACTCTTATGGTTTTCATAATTTGTGTTTAATCATTAGTGTGTTCATTCAATAACTATGTCCCAAGTTTCTAAATTGCTCAAGAAACTGTGGAAAGTGCAAAGATAAATTAGATGGGCATTTTTCCCTTAAAGAATTTTATAGCGAAATAGAGGAGACGTGTATAAGCAACTATAATTTGAGGTAGGAAGTGGTAATTGCCTTAAGAGAAGTAAAAATAAAGTACTATGGGACCCCAAAGCAAGAAGACAGAACTTCCAACTAGTAAGAGAGAAGATTTTATATGAATGTAAAATTTTAAAGCCACTGGCAGAGAGGCACACATGGCTCAGAAATAGATCACAGTATATTGTGGAATATAATGGATCACTAAGGAGGTTTTTCAATTCATTTGAAAAGGATGGTCTAATTTAGTAAATGGATGTTATAACTGACTATCCATTAGAAGAAAATACATTGGATCCCTGTCTCACCCAATTCCTGTTGATTAAAGATGTAATTATAAAACAATAAAAATCTTAGAAGACAATTTAGAGATTATATAATACAACCTAGATGTTTGAGAATTTGTTAAAAACAAGACAAAAAGCCTAGAAGGTATGAAACAAAAGATAAACATATTTACTACATAAACATTCAAAATTCATCTATGAACAAAGTAAATTTTAAGCAGTTAATAAATGATAGATTAGAGAAAACAAATACTTGTAGATAATTTAAAAGGGTTATTATGTTTAATATTCTAAGTTATTTAAAAACAGATAAAAAAGAATGATATCTCAGAAAAACGGGCCAAAGATAAGAATAGATAATTTACAGAGCAAATCAAAATGGCCAAAGATAGATGGAAGTATGATGAACCACCATGGAGAGTGAGAGAAATGCAAATGAAGTAATCCTGAGATACGACTATTTTCCCCAGTGGATGGCATATGACCAAAAGCGTAATAATGCCTAATATGCCCCCATGTACTAGGGGACTCTCATACATTGCTTAAAGAAATGTTAACTCTCACAAACTTTTCAGAAAGCAATTTGAAAACATGTGTTCAAATTAAAACCCACATACTAGTGATTCCAGTCCCACAAGGTGTTAGTGGCAAAACTAGAAGAGGACAAGTAAATGCTTATCAATAGGGAACTGGTTGAGTAAACTGTGGTTTATCTCTGCTGAGAATATTATGAAGTTATTTTGAAGAATGAGTCAAACCTTCATCATCTGATGAGGTGGGATTTCTGTAATGAGCTGTTAAGTAAGAAAGAGCAAGATGCAGAGAAGTATAGATGAAATGTTCCCATTTTGTAAACCAAAGACTTGAAACTTTTGTATGTGTGTGTGTATATAATTACATGAATTAAAAGAGTATGGAAGTAGCAAGTTAAAATCAACATCCTGGGGGGCGGGGGGTATGAAAAAAGAAGGTGATGGGAAAGAAAATGTGTAAGGTAAAAGAAAAGCAACACAATAATATGGGCTGAACATCCTGCAAGTATATAAGTGCAAAACTATGGACTCATCAATAAAGGTATTGAAACTATGAGACAGGCCTGCACCAATGAGGCTCCCAGAGTGAGAGTCATAGGAGAGGATGTACAGTTCTATCAGAAGTAATTTCATAGCCACACTGATTGAAGGTTATTACCAGTTCCCTAGGAAGGAAAAATCAAGCGCTGCTGTCAGAACCTATGCAGTCTTCATTTATTTGGTTGCATATAATTGGATATAGTAACTGTTTAGTTATCTTTTTTATGTTAATGTAAAAATTGAGCTGAACTTGAAGAATCATTACAAATATAAATGGAGAGAGGGCATTTTTGGTAATGTAAAGTTAGTTTCTTTTGTTAAAGTATAAAGATGTGTTACAGAGAGCAGAGGGAGACATTTCTGGAAATATTTACTTAGAGCATAATTATGGAAAGACTGGCTGGCTAAGCAGTTTGGATTGTCTCCTGTAGGCTGCAGGCTGCTAATGACATATTAGCAGGAAACCTACAAGATCAAATGGATTGAGGTTAGGGGACAGAGTAGCAAAATGAGAATTTTAATTTTAAATAACATTTTATTTCTACTGACGTGGGTCAGAAACTGTCAGCAGAAGAATTTTTTGTTTTCTAAATACATAAAATTAGAGAGCCTAATATAATCAATTCCCCCCTCTCCATTGTCTTAGTCTGCCTGGGATGACAAGACAAAATTCCATAGACGGGGTGGTTTAAAAAACAAAAATTGATTTATCACAGCTCTGGAGGCTGGGAAATCTAACATCAAGGTGCCAGCTAATTCAGTTTTAAGTGAGAAATCTCTTCCTGGCTTGCAGAAGGCTACCTTCTTGCTGTGGCCTCACATGACTGTTCCTCGGTATGTGACTGCATTGGGAGAAAAACAGAGCCCTCACTCTTCCTCTCCTTATAAGGCTACCAGTACTATTAGATTAGAATCCCACCCTCATGACCTCATTTGATCTTAATTATCTCCTGTAAGTCCTATCTCCAAAGTCACATTGGGTTTAGAGCTTCAATAGGTGAATTTGAGACAGACATAATTCAGTCCACAGCACCCATCATCCAAGTTTGATAAAGATTTTTATATTATATGTCCTCCTTCTTCTTTTGTTACAAAGTACCTTAAACCAATTTTCAGAAATCATATCATTTCAAACCTATAAACTTCAGCATGGGGAGACTTTCAAGATGGCGGAGGAATAAGACATGGAGATAAACTTCCTCCACACAAATACATCAGAAATACATCTACATGTGGAAAAACTCCTACAGAACACCTACTGAACGCTGGCAGAGACCTCAGACTTCCCAAAAACCGTGTGGCTGACAGGGTCTTGGTGCTCTGGCCGAGTGTCAGGCCTGTGCCCGTGAGATAGGAGAGCCGAGTTCAGGACATTGGTCCACCAGAGACCTCTCAGCTCCATGTAATATCAAATGGCGAAAGCTCTCCCAGATATCTCCATCTCAGTGCTGAGACCCAGCTCCACTCAACAACCAGCAAGCTACAATGCTGGACACCCTATGCCAAACAACTAGCAAGACAGGAACACGATACCACCCGTTAGCAGAGAGGCTGCCTAAAATCAAAATAAGGTCACAGACACCCCAAAACACACCACCAGACGCAGTTCTGCCCACCAGAAAGACAAGATCCAGCCTCATCCACCAGAACACAGGCACGAGTCCCCTGCACCAGGAAGCCTACACAACTCACTGAACCAACCTTAGCCACTGGGGGCAGACACCAAAAACAACGGGAACTACGAACCGGCAGCCTGAGAAAAGGAGACCCCAAACATAGTAAGTTAAGCAAAATAAGAAGACAGAGAAACACACAGCAGTTGAAGGAGCAAGGTAAAAACCCACCAGACCAAACAAATGAAGAGGAAATAAGCAGTTTACCTGAGAAAGAATTCAGAGTAATGATAGTAAAGATGATCCAAAATCTTGGAAATAGAATGGAGAAAATACAAGAAACGTTTAACAAGGACCTAGAAGAACTAAAGCGCAAGCAACAATGATGAACAACACAATAAATGAAATTAAAAATTCTCCAGAAGGAATCAATAGCAGAAAAACTGAAGGAGAAGAACGGATAAGTGACCTGGAAGATAAAATAGTGGAAGTAACTACTGCAGAGCAGAATAAAGAAAAAAGAATGAAAAGAATTGAGGACAGTCTCAGAGACCTCTGGGAGAACAACAGACGCACCAACATTCGAATTTTAGGGGTCCCAGAAGAAGAAGAGAAAAAGAAAGAGACTGAGAAAATATTTGAAGAGATTATAGTTGAAAACTTCCCTAATATGGGAAAGGAAATAGTTAATCAAGTCCAGGAAGCACAGAGAGTCCCATACAGGATAAATCCAAAGAGAAACACGCCAAGACACATATTAATCAAGTTATCAAAAATTAAATACAAAGAAAAAATATTAAGAGCAGCAAGGGAAAAACATCAAATAATATGCAAGGAAATCCCCATAAGGTTAACAGCTGATCTTTCAGCAGAAACTCTGAAAGCCAGAAGGGAGTGGCAGGACATATTTAAAGTGATGAAAGGGAAAAACCTACAACCAAGATTACTCTACCCAGCAAGGATCTTATTCAGATTCGACAGAGAAATTATAACCTTTACAGACAGGCAAAAGAGAATTCAGCACCACCAAACCAGCTTTACAACAAATGCTAAAGGAACTACTCTAGGCAGGAAACATAAGAGAAGGCAAAGACCTACAATAACAAACCCAAAACAATTAAGAAAATGGTAATAGGAACATACATATCGATAATTACCTTAAATGTAAATGGATTAAATGCTCCAACCAAAAGACATAGACTGGCTGAATGGATACAAAAACAAGACCCATATATATGCTGTCTACAAGAGACCCACTACAGACCTAGGGACACATACAGACTGAAAGTGAGGGGATGGAAAAAGATATTCCATGCAAATGGAAATCAAAAAAAAGCTGTGTAGCAATTCTTGTAGCAGACAAAATAGACTTTAAAATAAAGACTATTACAAGAGACAAAGAAGGACACTACATAATGATCCAGGGATCAATCCAAGAAGAAGATATAACAATTGTAAATATTTATGCACCCAACATAGGAGCACCTCAATACATAAGGCAAATGCTAACAGCCATAAAAGGGGAAATCTGCAGTAACACAATCATAGTAGGGGACTTTAACACACCACTTTCACCAATGGACAGATCACCCAAAATGAAAATAAATAAGGAAACACAAGCTTTAAATGATACATTAAACAAGAAGGACTTAATTGATATTTATGGGACATTCCATCCAAAAAAAACAGAATACACTTTCTTCTCAGATGCTCATGGAACATTCTCCAGGATAGATCATATCTTGGGTCACAAATCAAGTCTTGGTAAATTTAAGAATATTGAAATTGTATCAAGTATCTTTTCTGACCACACGCTATGAGACTAGATATCAATTACAGGGGAAAAAATCTGTAAAAAACACAAACACATGGAGGCTAAACAATACACTACTAAATAACCAAGAGATCACTGAAGAAATCAAAGAGGAAATCAAAAAATACCTAGAAACAAATGACAAGGAAAACACGACGACCCAAAACCTATGGGATGCAGCAAAAGCAGTTCTAAGAGGGAGGTTTATAGCAATACAATCCTACCTCAAGAAACAAGAAACATCTCAAATAAACAACCTAACCTTACACCTAAAGCAATCAGAGAAAGAAGAACAAAAACATCCCCCAAAGTTAGCAGAAGGAAAGAAATCATAAAGATAAGATCAGAAATAAATGAAAAAGAAGTGAAGGAAATTATAGCAAAGGTCAATAAAACTAAAAGCTGGTTCTTCGAGAAGACAAAACAAAATTGATAAACCATTAGCTAGACTCATCAAGAAAAAAAGGGAGAAGACTCAAATCAATAGAATTAGAAATGAAAAAGGGGAAGTAACAACTGACACTGCAGAAATACAAAGGATCATGAGTGATTACTACAAGCAATTATGTCAATAAAATGGACAACCTGGAAGAAATGGACAAATTCTTAGAAAAGCACAACCTTCTGAGACTGAACAAGGAAGAAATAGAAAATGTTAACAGACCATCACAAGCACTGAAATTGAGAATGTGATTAAAAATCTTCTAACAAACAAAAGCCCAGGACCAGATGGCTTCACAGGCGAATTCTATCAAACACTTAGAGAAGAGCTAACACCTATCCTTCTCAAACTCTTCTAAAATATAGCAGAGGGAGGAACACTCCCAAACTCATTCTTCGAGGCCACAATCACCCTGATACGAAAACCAGACAAAGATGTCAAAAAAAAAGAAAACTACAGGCCAATATCACTGATGAACATAGATGCAAAAATCCTCAACAAAATACGAGCAAAGAGAATCCATCAGCACATTAAAAAGATCATACACCATGATCAAGTGGGGTTTATCCCAGGATTGCAAGGATTCTTCAACATACGCAAATCAATCAATGTGATAAACCATATGAACAACTTGAAGGAGAAAAACCATATGATCATCTCAATAGATGCAGAAAATGTTTTCAACAAAATCAACACCCATTTATGATAAAAATCCTCCAGAAAGTAGGCATAGAGGGAACTTACCTCAACATAATAAAAGCCATATATGACAAACCCACAGCCAACGTCGTTCTCAATGGTGAAAAACTGAAACCATTTCCTCTAAGATAAGGAACAAGACATGGTTGTCCACTCTCACCACTATTATTCAACATAGTTTTGGAAGTTTTAGCCACAGCAATCAGAGAAGAAAAAGAAGTAAAAGGAATCCAAATTGGAAAAGAAGAAGTAAAGCTGTCACTGTTTGCAGACGACATGATACTATACATAGAGAAACTACTAGAGCTAATCGATGAATTTGGTAAAGTAGCAGGATACAAAATTAATGCACAGAAATCTCTTGCATTCCTATACACTAATGATGAAAAATCTGGAAGAGAAATTAAGGAAATACTCCCATTTACCACTGCAACAAAAAGAATAAAATACCTAGGCATAAACCTACCTAAGGAGACAAAAGACCTGTATGCATAAAATTATAAGACACCGACATATGGTAACCTTATCTTTGATAAAGTAGGCAAGAATATACAATGGAGAAAAGACAGTCTCTTCACTAAGTGGTGCTGGGAAAACTGGACAGCTACATGTAAAAGAATGAATTTAGAACATTCCCTAACACCATACACAAAAATAAACTCAAAATGGATTAAAGACCTAAATGTAAGGCTAGACACTATAAAACTCTTAGAGGAAAACACAGGCAGAACACTCTATGACATAAATCACAGCAAGATCCTTTCTGACCCACTTCCTAGAAAAACGGAAATAAAAATAAACAAATGGGACATAATGAAACTTAAAAGCTTCTGCACAGCAAAGGAAAACATAAACAAGACAAAAAGACAACCCTCAGAATGGGAGAAAATATTTGCAAGTGAAACAACAGACAAAGGAAGAATCTTCAAAATTTACAAGCAGCACATGCAGCTCAATAGCAGAAAAACAAACAACCCAATCCAAAAATGGGCAGAAGACCTAAATAGACATTTCTCCAAAGAAGATATACAGATTGCCAACAAACACATGAAAGGATGCTCAACATCACTAATCATTAGAGAAATGCTAATCAAAACTACAAAGAGGTATCACCTCACACCAGTCAGAATGGCCACCATCAAAAAATCTACAAACAATAAATGCTGGAGAGGGTGTGGAGAAAAGGGAACCCTCTTGCACTGTTGGTGGGAATGTAAATTGATACAGCCACTATGGAGAATAGTGTGGAGGTTCCTTAAAAAAGTAAAAATAGAACTACCATATGACCCAGCAATCCCACTACTGGGCAAATACCCCAAGAAAACCACAATTCAAAAAGAGTCATGTACCACAATGTTCATTGCAGCTCTATTTACAGTAGCCAGGACATGGAAGCAACCTAAGTGTCCATCAACAGATGAATGGATAAAGAAGATGTGGCACATATATACAATGGAATATTACTCAGCCAGAAAAAGAAACAAAATTGAGTTATTTGTAGTGAGGTGGATGGACCTAGAGTCTGTCATACAGAGTGAAGTGATTCAGAAAGAGAAAAACAAATACCATATGCTAACACATATATATGGAATCTAAAAAAAAAAAAAAGTTCTGAAGAACTTAGGGGCAGGACAGTAATAAAGACGCAGATATAGAGAATAGACTTGAGGACACGGGGAAGGGGAAAGGGAAGATGAGATGAAGTGAGAGAGCGGCATGGACATATATACACTACCAAATGTAAAATAGATAGCTAGTGGGAAGCAGCCGCATAGCACAGGGAGATCAGCTTGGTGCTTTGTGACCACCTAGAGGGGTGGGATAGGGAGGGTGGGAGGGATACACAAGAGGGAAGAGATATGGGGATATATGTATATGTACAGCTGATCCACTTTGTTATAAAGCAGAAACTAACACACCATTGTAAAGCAATTATACTCCAATAAAGATGCTTAAAAAAAAAAACA
This sequence comes from Eschrichtius robustus, assembly GCF_028021215.1. Lineage (NCBI taxonomy): Eukaryota > Metazoa > Chordata > Mammalia > Artiodactyla > Eschrichtiidae > Eschrichtius > Eschrichtius robustus. The sequence goes on along the minus strand of NC_090829.1, from coordinate 53,446,586 downwards.
CACACACACACTTCAGCATGTAATTTTGAAACATATGTGTTTCTATTTATATAAACACTTGACCATTCCACACCTAATAAAATTAACAATAATTCCTTGGTATAATTTAACAACCAGGCCATTTTCAAATTTCACTGATTGTCTCCAAAACACCATTTTTCTGTTGCTTTGTCTGAATCAGGATATAAACAATGACTGCACGTTCCCATTGGTTGTTATATATCATAAATTTATGTTCATATAACTACCTTCTCTCACTTACTTTTTTTCTATCATTAGCTTCATTGAAAAACTGAGTCAGTATTTTTGTTAGAATGTCCTATATTCTAAATGTACATGTTTTATCATGATGTCATTTAAAGTGACCCCAAATCATCTATAATACTTGTAAACTTTCCAGTTAATTCTGAAGACTTCATTACATTCAGGTACAACTTATTTTTTTTTTGCATGACTATTTTGTAAATGATTCTGTATATTTTATTTCCCAAAATATCAGGATGAATATGTCACATGATGTTCGTTTGTCCTACTCTTAGTGTTTATAAGATTAAACAGTGGGTCAAGATGATGACATCTGATTCCCCATTAACCTTTCATCTGATGGTTTGATCTATTAACGATTTTACCTGAATCAATGACTTCATTGGGTATTGCAAAAATGTTGAATTTTCTTAGTTATATCATCTTCTAAATACAATTTATAAACAGAATTCTTTTGTAAAGAAAATTTTCTCATCAACTCTTAAATGTTTAAACAAGTTTGGTACCATCTTGGGCTAAGAGTTGGACAACATATTTGAATTTTGTTTTCCTACCTAGGTTTGAGTTGTGACAGAACTATTATCCATTTTCCTATAGATTTATTTATTAATTCATCAATATTTCTGGCAAGCCCCCTATGTACTAAGCACTGTACTAAGCATAGGGAATACATCAGTTCACAAATGTTCAAAAATTCTTACACAAATAAAATCATTAATAGGGACACTAATAATAAACCAGATAAATAAGTAAATTATATAGTATTTTAAATGGTGAAAAGTCCTCTGGAAAAAAAAAAAAAGTATGACAGAGGGAAAAAATAGGGCATGCTAGGAGAAAGGCGCATTGCAATTTCATATAGCTTAGCTAGAAAAACCCTATGATATTATGACATTTTAGTGAAGACAAAAAAATTGAGAGACCACACCATGTAGATATTGGATGGAAAGTATTCTTTGCAGACAGAACATCAAGTAAATGTCCTGAGGCTAGAGCATCCTGCTTTGAGGAAGAGCAAGGAGGTTAGTGTAGCTGAACGTGGTGCGAGAATAGAGAGAAAGTACATACTCAAATAAGTAACAGGAGATAGACTTTGTAAGACCTTGTAGGCCACTGTGTGGACTTTGGTCTTTGCTCTGGATGGAAGAGGAAGCACTAAAGTGTTTTGAGGCAAGGAATAATATTATATAACTTCTCTTTGAACATAATCACTGTGGCTATGGAGAATAGGCCTATAGGGGCAAGGATAGAAGGAGAGAAACTATAATGCAGGTGAGAGATGATGGTGTTTTGGTCCAGAGTGGAAGAGTAAGCAGAGATTAGATTCCAGATGTATTTTGAAGGTATAGCCAACATAATTTGCTGGTATATTAGATATGGGGTGTGAGAGGAAGATGAAAGTCAAGGATGACTTCAAGATTTTTGACCTGAGCCACTGGAAGTTTGGAGTTGCTTTTAACTAAGCTAAGGAAGACCATGAAGCCAGTGTGGAAGGAAAAACCATTTGGACATGTTATGTTGGAGATGACTATTGGAATTCCAAGTAGAGATGAAGAATAGGCAGTGAAATATTCAAATCTAAATTGAAGGAAAGGCCTGGAACAGAAATTCAAATTAGACCATTATAAATTCATAGATAGTATTTAAAACCAGGAGTCTTAGTAAGTATAGCTTTGAAAAAGAGTTCAAAGATTGAGCCCTGTATCATATTTACATGCTGATGGAAATGATCCAGTAGAGAAAGAAAAACAGATGGTGCTAAAAAGGTGGTTGGGTGGAACTTTTTGTAACAATTCCCAGGAGTTGGCAAAAAGAGATGGTGTCTAGTATACGTGAAGGGTTTGAGCTTTCTTGGAGTATACTGGTGGAGGTGGGGGTAGGTAGTAGGAAAGGTAAGGTAAGGGGAGACAGTGAACACTCGCTTCTCATTGCTTTTGTTTTTTTTCACTGAAATAGGAGTCAAGGTAATCAGCTGAGAGTGAAGACTGGAGAGGAACTATTGAAGATTTTAGGGAAGGAGAGGTCAACGACAGAAGGAAGGAAAATAAACAAAGAAACTATAATATAATTACTAGGCAGCCTGAGAACCACTTGAAGCTGGCAGTATATTTAGAGTGACCGGCCATTCAACGTGGTTGTGGCCTTTCCTGTCATATTTAGCAGAATGAGTGAAGAAGCAGACAATCAGGGTCTAGGAAGAGAGGGGTAGGGAATTAAATATAGTTGTAGGTAAGAGATAACAAAGATGGTCTGTGAGCTGCTTAAACCTGAGGAAGAAGATGTCAATGGGATGAGAAACAAGGAAGAGCTGGTTGAATCAACAGCTGCATTACTGAGTAGGACTGAAGAATTTTAAGATTTTTGGGACATCAAGGGTAAGCTTGGAAAACAGTAGTTGGTGATTGGAGAGAGGAATACTTGAAAGCAAGCTCATGGAGGAATTTCTGTTTCTGACGGAAGATACAGGGTGTGTCTGTGGGAGTGAGTGGTTGACATAGGGCTGCGGGCGAGAAGGAAGGAAAAGAGCTCAAGAGGTCAACAGTCTTCACAGTAAGAACTGCGTAAGGTTTCCAAGTTAAAAAAAGTCAGGTCAAGAATGCAAATCTGCATTTTTCAGAAACCAGAAAACATATGTTATTTGCCACTCAGAAGTCTGGCAGGAGGGATATTTGTTATCACCATAATCCTAGAAATAACTCACATTCATGAATGAAATTTTGAAGACCAGAAAAATACAAATGCAGTGCACAGGGTCCATAAGATCTTCACCTGCCTGGTAAAGAGACTGTGTTTCAGCCACTTTTCCTAGAATTCTTTTCTCCAGCTGTGACAAACCACTCACTCTAAGACTCAGGGTTTTAAAATCACAGGAAATGCAGTCAGAACCAGATTCAAATCACAGCTCCATGATTCCCTAGATGTGACAGTTTGCTCAAGTTATTTAACCCTCAGCTTCTTATCTGTAAAACTGGGAAAGTAAACTTAACTTGAAAGATGGTTATGGGACTCAATAGATAACACTAATATTATAATATTAGAGAATAAAATAGATTATTATATTATAACATTAGATAATAAAAGTTCCTAGCATAGTACCTAGAACAGTGCTTACTAACAATTATTATGTTTTATTCCAAAATTCTCTTAAACTTTCACACTTCCATGATTTTGTTTCTGTTGTTCTCTTTTAAGCATATTCTTTTCCTTCCTGTATACAACAAAATCATTGATTTGTTTATCTAGACTCTTGATGCCTTGGCGGAAGACTCTGCCTTATCAGTGTCTGATTCTTAGCACAGCAGACTCTCACTCACAGAGGTAACTTAGTTAAGGCCTGTTTGAATGAATTGGATAAATGGATGCAACACGTCTGCATTTAGGAAGATGTGATAGTTGTGTTTACATGCTTTTCCTTTTACAAAAACATACAGCAAATAAAGATGGACTGAATTAAAGCTACTTCATTAAGAACTAGAAAATTGATAAATAAGTGTTAGATTAAATCCACAAGTTATTGGGACAGGAGGGAAGGGGGCAGGGCACAACCTTTAAAAGAATGACATAGCCCTTGAGGTGAGGATATGACATAAACTGGTTAGAACCAACTAGGTCCAAGATGGCAGAAGATTTGACTTCCAGTGGACCTTGAGCCTCATTATATGCTCATTGTAATACATCAGCATATGCTAAATGACACACCCACCTGCACCATGACAGTTCCGAGGCTGACCATAAAAGGCCAAAAAGGGGGCAGTGGCCCAATTCCTGGAAATCCCTGCCCCTTCCCTGAAATAGTTGGAATAATCCTCCCACTCACTAGCTTGTGAAATTACCCAGCCCATAAAAACTACCCACTCCATATTTTGGGGCCTCTCACCTTCTGAGATGGCCCACATTCTGTCTGTGGAGTGTGTATCTTTCTAAATAAAACCACTTCTTACCTATCACTTTGTCTCTCACTAAATTCTTTCTGCGATAAGACATCAAGAACCTGAGCTTCACTAAGTCCTGAGACCAGGTGTGTGATCTCAATTAAAAGACAGTGGGTTCAAGTCCCAATCTGAGTTGTGTGGTTTCATTATGACCATGATGTCTTTATTATGCATATTAAATAATTGACAAACATATTATATGCTTCTATGATACTCCGTGGCAAGCAATGAACGGAAATGCAGAATATTTAAGCCATTTGAAATTGGATCATGTCAGTTTTGTTGCTGTTGCTGTTGTTGTTGTTTTCCAAAAAAGCAAATGGTCTGTCTTTGCACAAAACATAATTATAACTAGTATAGGGCAATTATAGATATTCCCCTACTTTGGTTATACTAAAATCATATTTTAAAATTCAAAGCTATACTTCTATAGTTTGTAACCAGAATTCAGTTTCAAGGGACATATTTGTCACATGGTTGAACACTTGGCCTTCCAATTGTTTTGAAACACGTTCTCTGGAGCTATTATGCTTCATGTGATTTTTGCCCCATCCACCAGAGTTAAAGTTCTTCTTCTACAGCACTGTTCTTTCTTCAGGCAGTTGAGTTGTGCTGAAATGTTCTAATGATCCCAGGGTCAAGTACATTACAAAGAACTTTTTTGCCTTTGAATTTTCTTCCACACATCATAACTCTGTTGGAGTTTAGACCTCCATGTAAACTGCAGGACACCTGCATTTGCATAAAGGGATTATGTATCATCTAAAGAATTAACTACAGGGAACTTGATTTACCTGCCTTCCTATCAAAAGAAACTTCTACTAACTGCTATTTCTGCAGTGTACAACAATAATTAGTGTGCATAATGATTCCTCTGAGGCACAGAAGTGCATTCTGAATTCTCAACAGATATAAAATTATTTTGGTACAGATCCACAACTACTTGTACTGTACCGCGTTCTAGTTCTTAGAAAATTGGCAAATCCCGTTCAGTCTGTAAGCTAATGTTTTGTTAAGTTTTGTTAAGTACAAAATATAATACCCTGACTATGCCAAGGAAATGAGTTTTCTATCTTAGTTCAGTGACCTCCAATTTGCAGAGGTGATGCAATTCAGTGACACACCGTTACCAGAAACTTCATTACCCAAGTTTAAAACAAATAAAGGAAGCATAAGGTTATGGTATAAGACATGAGAAAAGTGTTGTTGTGATAATAAAATTTCATTAAATATGGAGCAAAATAAAGTCACAAAGACTGAACAACATGAAATAGGCTTCAGCAGAAAGTCCAAAATAATGAGCAGGGTTACAAGGGGTGGAAAGAGAAGAAGGGCAGGGGGTAAGAAAGATTGCTTTGGTATAGCATAAATCAGGGCAGGGCAGTATCCGCATTCTGGAAGAAGCCTCTGATGGGATGACAGAATCAACTCAGTCTAGGTCTCCACAGTTCCAGTTGGACAAATTTCTGACCAGAGCAGAGGAAAAGCACAGGGCAGAAGACTGGAGACAAACTTCATTAAGTTTACCTACTTTGGGCACTGTTATCTTCAACTGAGCATGAATAAACAAAAGGTATACAAAATTTACCAGTGGAACATTCCCACTGTCCAGATAACTTAATGTAGTTTATGAAGATTTTATTGTAATATAAAAATTTTACCCTGTTACAAAGGGAGTTATTCTCAGAAAATCAGGTGATAGAGGAACACTTCATTCTGTTTTTAGTTAATATGTATTGGTCATCACGGCCCAGCGACAGCAATGTTTAATGGGTTATAATCACCTTCTGCCGGAAGAGAAACGTTTTGAATAAACACGTTACCTTCACAGTTAATTTTCAGAGTAGAAGTACTAGTTAGGAAATGATGTCTTACATGTGGAATAAGGATCACTGGTGTTGTTTCAAAGTAGAAAGTTGAGCGTTTATTTTGGACGAAAGGTCTTTCTAGTTAATGAAATCATTAGTTATGCTTTGATTTACTGACATCAAATTATTTGTCTACATTAATTGAATTTGTCACTAACATGCCAAATTCTCAAGTCATGTAACCCAATGTAACATGTATAATATTACAATTAGAAGGGATCCTTAGAGACCATTCAGCTAGGACAATCTCATTTTACAGATGAGGAAACTGAGGGCTAGGAAAGACAAATTGATCCATTCAGGGCCTGTTCAATAGCCTTTTGACTAAACTACGTGATCATACAAAAAAATGACTTTGTAAATCTCGCAGGCCATAAATCATCGTCTTATTTTTTCCTGTGACTTTATTCCAAGTTTGCTTTCTAAATTATAGCAAAAATATGTTCAAGTTAAAAAAGGAAAAGGACAAGTGAAACATTTTTTGAAGACAAGCTGTATATTTAATTCAATCATAGGGTTCTCCACCTTATATTTTCACCTTCACTTTTCAGTCTTTGATTAACTAGAGTAAATTAGGCATAAAATAAAATATAGTCTACCTAAGGTTTTCTTTCTGTGTCATAGCATTTCTGGTTTCCTAGAAAAAGAAATCAAACAGAAAGAATGTAGATGAATAAAAGAAAGGGTTAAAAAAAGTAAAGAAAGCATGCCTAAGAGTATGACCGGGAAAAGATGACCACAGATCCAATTAGGTGTCAAAATAGAGGATGCAGTCAGAAGGGTTTAATCCATGTACCAGAACCTCTGAGTACACCTGAGTGATACCAGGTATTCTGTTCACCTCTATATGATGGTATCAAGCACACAGAAGATGCCACATATATGCAAACAAAACATAAGCATGCATTTGAACTCAATTTCACAACAACTTAATCATGCTATATGCATATCATGACTTCACACGTTTGCAATCACAGGGCCACAAACAGCCTGGATTCTCTATACCCAGAGGCAGCACCAAGGAGTAGCCATTTTATTACATCAATTAGCCTCTCAGCAGCAATCAAAACTTCTCCAAATACATAAGTAGTCTTAAACTGCAGGCTTGATCTACAAATATTAGCTTTCAGAGGTTACTTAGACACAAATCTCCCATTCTTCCAACTGTATTGCTACCAAAATCCTCTCCTTTTAGGAACTTTAAAATTTTTTCTGATCCTTTCTTTATGAGAATTGTATAGGTAGGTTGGATCACACTCATAGAGTAATATTTAAGAGAGAGGATCTAGGCCTTAGGCTAATTTATAATAGACTTTAATTTGGAGTCCATGTGAGAATTCAGGTCCAATAAACCAATGAGCAAAGCATTTGTCATAAGAAGATGCAAACTGTTTTAAAGAATAGAATTATTGCATATGTGTAGTAAAGAATTTGGCCTCACCTACAGAGAGGTCTGGGCTTTGCCCGGGCTCCTTTTTAAACTCTTGGAATTTCCTGAGTGATAAGAGTGTCTCTGTACCTATGGTGTCCCTCCCCTCTTACCTGATCATTTTTCCTAACCGGGTGACTCATGGAGGGCCCCATGGAACACACCTGATAGTTTATGTTAACAAGGTGATTTAGGATTGGGGGTTGACAAGTCTTTAAAAAAAAAAAAAAAACAACCACATGGTTTTGGGCCACATATCTCTACATATCTCCAAGGAGGAGAAGGGGGCTGATTGAGTTTAACTCTCCTGGCAATAATAAAATCAATAATGCCCAGGTGATGAAGCCTCAACAAAATGCTGGACACAAAAGGCTCAGGTGAGTTTCCTGGTTGGTAATACTCTTTGACTATTGTCATATATCAATGTCAGGAGGGTAACTCATCTGTGAAAATGATGGAAGTTTCTCATTTGGAACTCTCCCAGACTTCACCCGATATGTCTCTTCCTTCGGTTGGCATGTGAGATACAGTGTAATATAATGAGATACTGCTGTGACCACTGTGGTGGCCTTGCCCACATACCCTTTATCAGGCAACTGAACTCTCCTCAGTGGCCGCTAACAGTCACAGTTTCCCCTTTCTTTGGAGAGTTGTCTTTGGACAAACAGGAGCCACCTTGCCCAGGAGATTACATATTGCACCCCTGGCATGCCTTCCCCCATCATGCACACGTTGGACAAAAGACCACACCCCCATACAGCAAGATGGGACCAGCTCTGTGGGGTAATTAATGCTCCAGGACTCCTGGAGCCATCAGGCTAAAGCTCAGTTCCCACTAAGACCACCTTACTTATAAGCTTTATCTCCTACCCTATCCTGCTTCTCTCATGTCATTTCTTGCATGAGCACTCCCTCAATAACCACCTGTACAAGAATCTTCCACTTCAGGCTCTACTTCTAGGTAACTTGAGATATGAGGGATAAATTAGCCAGTATATGAGGAATTGAATTATAAATATTTTTTATATCTTTTAATTGTATAGTTCACATCTTATATTGAGAAGAGATTCATCTATTTGGTACTGTTATAAGAATGCTAGTTCGTTCCTTGACTTTAAACAGAAGACAAGAGAATGTACTTTCCTATGCTTTAAGTACTGGGTATGGGTCCACACTATGCTGGTCACCACCACGCCATGTGTGTGCTCCTGTGCATATGCACATAATCATCTCATCTCCTCCATTTCTCCAGGAGATCAATCATTCTTCCTATCTTATAGAAGAGGTAAAATCTCCTTAAGGTTACACATGATGACTGAGGAGATGGGAGTCAGAGACAGGTTTGAGTCCAAAGTTCATCATTTCTCAGGGGCCATGTCATTTTCTCAGAGGCTGATGTAAATGTACTATGAGCTATAACCCCTGTAAAAAATATATGAGAGTATGTAAATAGGCTGAAATTCTGACAGTTTTCCAATGCCACTTCTACTTGGCATGCATCTGTATTTATTTATCTATCTTTCTATTTATTTACTTATTTATTCTCCACTTTGTTCCACAAAGGCCTTTTTAGATAGTTATGGTGAAACTGCCACATTTCTGGTCATCTATGGGGAAGGAGAAAGTCTCAGCTAACTCTCCATTCCTAAACACCCACATATAATAACCTAGAAATAGGTAATCCATATATACCCAAGTAAAATTAATTTTAAGAGTAGTGATTTCAACTTGCTAAATTAAAAAATGAGCATTAAATGCTACTAAAATTATTTCAAATTAAATTTTGGAGGCAAAACAAAATTTATCAGCTAGATAGAAAATCATTGGAGTATCTTTTTACCTGTAACTTTAAAAGTATTGATATTTCCAAAAGACCGACAGATACTAATGCTAATTATATCTGCTGACAGATATAATGCCATATATATATATATATATATATATATATATATATATATATATATAAAATTACACCAAATTAAATTGTGTATACAAACTAAATATTTCCAAGCTGTGTTTCCAAACTAAGTATTTCCAAGTAATACTTTATTACTAGTATAGTATTTTCAATGAGATAGATATTATTGTTAACAAGGGGCAATGTTAGCAATAGAAGAACCTGAATGCGCAATATGTTAAGAGTTTATACACTACGTTTCTGAAACTATTTTTTATCTGGCTGTATATTTAATGGACATGATTTAAATTGATTATGCTCAGAGAATAAGACTTGGCATCTGAAAATCTGGATTTGATTCTTTTCTTTAACGTTTAATTTTTGTCACCTCGATCAAGATAAGATTCTGATAATATTTTTACATCCTTCAGAGAATCATTGTGAAGATTCAATGAGAAAACATATACAAAAGCACTAGGTAAACTTTCAAAGGTAATTCAAATGTGGGACAATATTGTTATTAGTAAATAATAGCAGTTTATTTAGCCATGATAGATTCATACAGAAAAAGTTGTTGACACCTGCATCGAGAAGAATTTGGAGCCACCATCAGAATTACTTCTTAGACCTTATGTCAATATTCCAATGCTGTGTTACAGTTGTTTTAAATACACTTTTTAGGGTTATGGTATAATGGCCACACTTACAGACAGGTAGATGTCTACACAGCTGAATACTCCAGATGAAAAGTAAAAACATAAGGCCATGCTCAAGCAGTTTTCAGTAGTTAATGGGTGATCATATGGAGAAAGATGATTTTTTTAAAAGAATTATATCTGGATGTTGTGATAATATGTAGATACAGCCAGTCACTGTGAGGCTAATCTCTCACATCCATTCTTTCCTTATTCTCTCTCCCTCATTTAGATATGGGAAGGCAAACAGTCAATGTTTATAAAGATATGAAAACTCTTCTGCTCACATATATTGGTGGATAACTCTGAGGGAGAACCAACCCACCATTACATTTTCTTCCCAGAAGCTGTCACCAGGTGTCAAAACTTGTTCCACACATACTAGGTAGATATTGATACCATTTCCTCCATTATATTCAGTAACTTCCACTTTCCCTATGTGATATATTGAACAAAAAGACATGATCTATGTTTCACGGGGATTACTTATCTTCCAGTGATAAAGAAGATAAGTAATTTACATATCTTGAGTAAATAATTGCATACATAACTACATTATGATATCTGTGACTATAAAGCTATCATCTGCCCCCATTTCCCTTTTTTCTTCATTTAAACTGTAGTAAGGACATTAGTCACAAGCAAGCCATTTCTGAACTCAGAAAACATGGTAAGAGTTGAATTATCAAGTCATTAACTCTACAGACATTTCACGGTAGATGAAGAATACAAGTGCCATTGTGCATGTTTGCCATGGTCTGCCCATACACAGGGCTCATCTACCAGGGTCAGGCATGGACCATTAGGAATGCACACCACTGACCCAACTGGACTTCCCAGTTTCAGTTTAGTGCTAGGAAAGACAGGTAGCCTGTTAACAATGCTAGGAACATCTGGAGTTGGCGATGTGGACAAAGAGTGAGTGACGGACTCTGCTGAAGAATAGAGAGGATTTTAATTGTTGGAAGGTATGTACAGCAGTAAATAGAGATCTATCAGCCTCACCCCAACAAAGCAATAAAGAAAACAAAAGATTAATAACAGCCTCTTCAGCACCACTGCTGATCAGCAGCCTCCAAAAGTGACCAAAGGCAGGGATGTGCATACAGAAAGGCAGAAGGAAAGACAAGGATGTGATACACAGCACAATTTAATGAATTGCAAAATTTCAGATGGAGTTTCCTTCTCTGGAAAAACATTAAAAGAGGCTCGTGTTTTATAATGGTGATGGTAGGGATAATGATGATGATGATGATGGTGGTGGTGATGATGATGATGATGATGGTTTTTCACCCCCTACTATGCCTATTTAACTCCTAATTCTCTTTTAGACCTTAGATCAACTGTCACTGCCTTACAAAAGTCTTCCCAGACCTTCATGGCAGACTCAAATTCTTCTGAACTATGCTCTCATCTGTCCCTCCCTTCTGTAGCACCTGCTCCAATGAGTGTACCTCTATTTGTACGATTGTTTTTTTGTGTAGTTCTCTCCACTCAGTTATATACCCCCTGTGAGAAGATAGTACATCTGCTTTTTCTTATCACTGTCTCCTTAGACCAAAGCATAGTGTCTGAGGGCTCAATAAATGTCTGTTTAAAGGAAGAGGAAGAAACGGAAGGAATTAAAAAACACTTTTGTGTACATATTGTGTGGCATCTATTATCCTGATGTGATATATATTTCTCATGTCAACCTTTCAAAGTGAGTCCTATTATTTGCATTTCATTGAATCTCAGAGAATGAAGTCAATGGTCTTAGGTTCCATAACTAAAATATGTGGAGCACAGACATAAACCTTGATCAGTGTAGCCCCAAATCCATGCATTTTCCACTACTCCTTACTATATCATGCTGCCTCTTTATGTTACAGAAATTTGTCTGAATTCCTAACTGGCTTATTTTAAATTTTTTTAAAAAATGGTGATGTTCCAGTGTTCAGAAATCTTACACAGTTGACAACTGCCTCCTCCGACAGGTTTTACTATATTAAACATTAAACATATGACAAATGAAATATGCGTGTCTATCTCTGAACATCGGATTCTGCAGGTAGTCAAAGAAACTGCATAGGCTGGAGTTAAACTTGAAGGAGAGACAGAGAACTTGCCTAGTGAATCAGAGTCCATTCTTGAACAATTCCCACCCCCTCCACATCAAACTGCCCAATGAGAGGCCAGCAGCTTGCTGCTTCTGTTATTTCATCCCTGTAGCCCCATCAAGGATGAAATACTTTTCCCTAAGACACAGAAAACAGAATGTTGGCAATACTGTTTCAAAGCTGAAAAAAGTGATGAGGAAATTCTAAAGAAAAAAACTGATTTTCTTCTCAAATTCTATGTGAAGGAAGCAAAGAAATGGATATTTGCTATGATATATTTGATAGTACAAAGCCCTGACATGAAGTAATAATAATAAGCAGCAGCTGTTCAAAGAAGGAAATATAACACGGTAGAGTAAATGGTGTATTTGTCCCTCGAGCTGATGAGTACTTAGTCACTACGAAATCATTTTCACAGAGAAAGTAATTTAGACTACACTCCAGGACAAGCTACTCAAGATTCTATACATGTCACCACTCCTTGTTAGATATTTGTGTGATTTTAAATATTAAAGCTGCTATCAAATATTAATGATAAATTAAATTTAGACTGCAGAACTCAACTGTTGCCATATATTGCTGAAGTGTGAGTTTATTATGAGTCTTTAAGGGTCAACAGCAGAAAACGTCCATCTAGAGAAAAGTCTCAATAATAATACAAGTTTTGGTAGACAAAGCATATTGAGGGAATCAAGCTATGCCCCGTATTGATCTTCTGTAGCCAAGTTGCTGCTATTAAGACATAGGTCTAGCCAGGCAATCTCTACAAGTTTTGGGGGAAATATACTAAATTCAAATATGTACAAATAATTTTACAGGTAAAATACAAACAATCCACCCCCAAATCTAGAAAAATAATTTATCCAAAATAGCATTAAATATGCTTTCTGCTTTTCCTACATTAGGGATGACCCATAGGAACAGGTTCCTAAAACCTCAACTAAAATAAGGAAACCAGAAGCCACTTTCATGAGAACAAAATCACAACTTGCCCTCTTGCAAAGGAATCTAGCATAAATCAAAAGTGAAGGAGAAATATATGCCTGAACTCAGGTAGAATTTGTTGCATCAATATGTCATATAAAAAATTAAATCTTTATTTTCATATATGGGCAATAATGTTTTATGAAAGAAAGTATAAGATTCTAGAGCTATTTCTACAATATACCTAGTTATGAGTCCTTAAAGAAATCTCAATCTTTCTGACACTGTTTCCTCATCTGTAAAATGGGAATACAGTAGCTCCCTTTTAAAAAGATCATTGTAAAGATTAAATAAGACAGTGTATATAAAATGTATGTATCATGTAGTAGTCATGTATAGCATGTAGTAGGAGCTTGAAAATATTTCATTCACTTTCTTTTATTAAGGAAAACAAAGTATTTTGGAAACGGCATTAACTACATTTAATCAATTGAGACAAATAGAAAAATTCTACATATACTACCTGGTACAGTAACAATTGGTCATAATTTTAAAGACTCTCAGCTCTTTTATCTCCTCCCTCTTCTTCTTCAATGTCCCTGTTGATGAATACTTGAGTCTTCAGTTTCACTAAAAGTGTCAGCCTCCTTTAAAGGGAAAATAGATATACTGTTCATCCCTAAGAGAGGTAATATAGTTATCCTTGGAGAAAAGGAAGTGGAATGGGGTTCGGGAAAGAAGAGAGATGGTTGAAACAAATCATATTACAGAAAGGATGGAGAGCATCCCAGGATAAATTAAGACATCTCTGTGACTTGGTTGATGTAAGAACTGAAGTGAGACCAGTTCTGCTTGCTCACCAGGGGGCTTAGAGGGAGCAAGAATGCCAGCTTCCATGAAGGGAGCATGAAATAGAGGGATGCGGTAGGTGTATGGATACATACTCAACTTTCTCAGGGATAGAAGCTTTCTTACTTTTCTCAGTCTTTGTATCTCAGATTTTCTTAGCTGTAACATAACTATGTTTTCATGAGTTAGAGAGCTGTTATAAAAGACCACAGTAAATAGAATAAATGTCAATGAGCCCATTTATGCCATCTCAAAGTTTATCAACCCCTCAGAACACGTGTGTCCTGTGTCCCTTTTATTTGGCACATAATGGGCATGTAAGGAATATTGGGTGAAGGCCAATAATATCATCTGCTCTGTGAAGGCACTGGATAAAACGTATTTATATATTAACTCAAGAAATAGTTATTGATTGCCTGCTATATACCAGATATTGTGCTAGGCACAAGAATACAGTTGGTGCCACTTAATGAAAATCAAGCAGCAAGTTAATGGATTATTACTGCATTGATTCTTATGATATTTAAGATATAATACTTATTACTAATAACTGTCTTAATTAGTTTAAAAAACTCTATTAGTTTATAAAATATTGACTAAGTCAAATTTCTTTGTATTTAGTCATTCTCATAACTAATTCCTTATCTATATGCTAAGAGTTTTCCTAAATCTACTAGCTGGTTTTTGGATGTTAATAATACAGTGTGTGTTGTATAAGGTCAAAACTTTTTCTATAGGCCTTGAAAGTGTCACAGAAGATAATCTGACTCCTTCTTGATTTCACATCTCATCTACTTTCATTTGGTCCTTCTTTGTCAGTGCTGGTCCTTAGCCCTTACCTCTTACAGCTATGTACAGCTGTTTTAGTTTTTGAGAACAATTTATTCTTTCAGTTTCTCCTTCAATTCCAAAATCTGTCATCATCCAAGAATTAAATATATGTGGGTGCTTCCTTGCCTATGACCTGTGGTATGAGAAAAAGCAAGCATATTTTCACTTAAGACGTTGTTGCCTGTCGTCATTACTTTTGTTTTCTGTATTCTCTATTTCCTAAACTTCACTGTATTTTGTTTAACTTCTATCCCTGAGATTTTTCTTTCTTTTTTGTCTTAACTCATTTTCTTCTCTTTCCAGTCAGCATTTCTTGGGAAAGGGGGGTTGGGTGAGGGATTAGGGAGAAACTGTGGCCAGGACACTGGTTTTATATTGGTTTTATATCTGACTTTATCTAAAGAGTCATATTCATTCTGTACCTTGTGCAAAAGATGGTCCATTCTTTAACTGTTAAACTCACCTAAGAAGGTCATGAAAGTGGGAATCCACTTTTTTAAAGATCAGAATTTTTCAATTACCCTTACTGTAGGATTAAACCAGTTTTTTCCAAAATCACTGAAGTCGTTCCAACTACCTAGTTCAGCTGATGCCCAGCAATTTTAATTGTTTGGCTTCTATGGCAGCCCCCAGGGGTAGTACTGTGTATAAATTTACCTACCTTCATATTTTATGTGTTTATCACAGTGACTTGGATCCATATGGAGGAATGAACTGGTTTTGAATCACAGTACTCTCTTATCAGACTATACAACCAAAAGCTACAGTAGGTTTATTTTTTTTTCTTTTTTTTTCCTTTTTTTAAATAAACAAACTAAATTAGGGAAAGTGAGGAAAGCAAGTACAACTATTTCATCCCTAACATATTTTAAACTATCTATTAGGAAACAAATCACTGTTGTATCATTCTGTTCAATTTTCTTGTAACCATCAATCCAGAATGACAGAAATCCCGTTTAGAATCCAGGAATTTCTATCAGCATTATCAAGACAAGGAATGCTGAAGTGTATTCACTATCTTTGTTTTGTTTGCAGATAGTTTATTCACTGAAGCTGCTTGATTGGAAGTCCAGAGCCACCAGATAGAGAGCCAGCCTTTTTTACATGGTATAAAAATATTTTGACCCGACATTCATATTTTATCATTTTCCGAGTCATTTTTTTCCTCTGCCCTTGCCATGATGTGACGTTTAATTATGGATTCCCCAGAAACCATTCTCTGAGGTCTTTTACATCACAAGTACCTTTTCTGGAGGACTCGAATGGCGTTTATCATCATGATAGCAGCACCCTATGGCTTAGCTTGCTATTAAATCCTGAATTAATATACGCAAACCCCTTCCACTGACAAGATAAACAACGTTTCCCTTTGTTTCCCAGAAGATCTACTAGGTTGGTTGTCAGAGCCTGGACCTTTAGTAGGTAGTCTTTTGTGCAGGTTAAAATCTTTACAGATACATGTGCTTTTCATCTAACCAGATTTTACACGTCTATTATAGCACATCCTTAATCAAAAGATTGCAATGTTTTTCCATTGCTTACCAAGTAAAGGCTAAACCCATAGAAAGTGGCATTCCTCAACAAATATGTTTTAATTTTTGTGAGAAGAAGATTAGGTAGATAGATATAGATATTATAGATAAATAGATAAGATAGGTAGATGATATATAGATCTACATCTACAACTTTTTTTCTCCTTACCTCAAAATGGAGGCAGGGACATTTTCTTTCTGGGACACCTAGATTCAGATTCAAAATGTTTTTTCTGGTTATAAACTGGAGATTAGGATAGGCATGACTTTGGTATTTTATGTATTTCTTTAGCTATGTCACTAATGCACACGTATATTTAAGATACCAAATACTTTAAATTTGTATCTCTTCATTTTTGCTGCTGATGACAAACATGTTGAATGAAAATAGGGCAAGGGTGGATGCATAGTCTGTTTGTATCTGTCTTTCCGCCTGCTTTTACAAGTGCTTTGCATTGTAGAAGTGAGTATGCTCCTAAACAAACTACTAGCAAATTACATCCAGGAACCTATAAAAAGATCATCTGCTATGACCAAGTAGGATTTATCCCAAGAATCCGAGTTTGGTTTTACGTTTAATTAATGTAATACACCATAACAACAGGATAAAGGACAAAAATCACACTATTACTTCAACATATACAGAAAAAGCATTTGAAAATAATCTACAGCTCTTCATGAGAAAAACACTCAATAAACTAGGAATAGAAAGGAACGACTTCAGTCTGACATAGGACATCCTCGAAACACCCAGAGCTAATTTTACCTTTTTAATGGTGAAATACTGAATGCTTTCCCCATAAAATCAGAAACAAGACAAGCATGTCTTTTCTTGATACTTCTATTTAACATTGGACTGGATGTTTTTGATATTGAAATAAAAGGCACCATTTTAGAAAAGAAGAAGTCAAAAATCTATTTGCAGACGATGTATCTTGTTATATAAAATCCTAAGGAATCCACTCAAAAACTATTAAAACTTATGAGTTCAGCAATTTTGCGTTGTGCAAGATCAATATAAAAAATAAATTCTAATTTTATATACTAGCAATGAATAATCAGAAAATGAATTTAGAAAGCAATTTCTTTATAAAAGCATAAAAATAATTATAAAAGAGTTAGGAATAAATTTAACAAAAAGTATAAAACATACTCTGAAAACTATAAAACATTATTGAAAGACATTTTTAAAAACATAAATAAAAGGAAGACATCTCATGTTCATGTATCAAAATACTTATTGTTAAGATGGCAGTAATTTCCAAATTGATGTATAGATTCAACACAATTCCTATCAAAATTTCAGCTGACTGTTTTGCAGAAATTGGCAAGCTGTTTCTAAAATTTAAATGGAAGTTTGAGGGACCCCAAAAAGCCAAAATAATCTTTAAAAATAACAAAGTTAGAAGACTCACAGTTCCCAGTTTAAAAACTTACTACCAAGGAAGATTATGTGGTACGAGCATAAGGATAGAAATATAGATCAATGGAATAGAATTAAGAGTCTAGAAATAAACCCTCACATTTGCAGTAACTAATTTTTGACAAGGATTCCAAGTCAATTCAATGGGGAAAGAATAATTTTTTCAACACATGGTACTGGGTCAACTGGATATCCATATGTAAAAGAATGAAGTTGGACCTTCCCTCACACCACACACAAAATTAACCCAAATGGACCATAAACCTAAAGAGCAAAGCCTATAAAACTCTTAGAAAAAAATATAGGAGTGAATCTTTGTGACCTTGCGTTAGGCAAAGCCTTTTTAAATATGACACCAAAAGCACAAATGGCAAAAGACGAAATTTATAGACTGGATTTCACCCAAATTAAAAACTTGTGTTGCAAAGAATACTATAAAGAAACTGAAAAGACCACCCACAGAACAGGAAAAAGGAACTTGTATAGGTACATGGATTTTCAAGTGAAAACTCATTTTGGTCACTCTAATGACTCCTCTCTCACACTGCAATCCTCCCCAAGATCCCAAGCCTCCCTCCTACATAGAAGAAGGCTCCATGAGAAGTGACAAAGGAAACATTTTTGTTCAGAAATAGAAACAAAAGGGAGAAGGCTTAATCACATCTCATAACTATGTTCTGATCCCTTTCTCTGTTTGCATTTCTTCTCCATTCCTTTGATACTGGTTCTGCATTCTTGTCTATAAATTATGTTCCTTGGACATTAAGTTTGCCAAGACATTACATACAAAATGTACATAATGAACCTACATGCTTTTTCTAAGCTCGGTGATCACATTTGCAGGGCTTTGCAGGGAAGGAGGGTGGGGCATATGATAAATTTCCTCCTTCTTCAACCACAGAAATCAATGAGCAATTTCACTTCCATGGTTGAGAAGGCAGGGGGAAGAAGGAAGGCCAAAAACAAAGGTAGGTAGAAAGAGTTCTCATTTTCATATATTGTACAAAGTAGTAAATATAAAGCCTAAAAATGAATCAACCTGAGTTCATTTTTACCCCGTTCCCACAATCCTAAATCCTGGGAATTATCTCTAACCTAGGGCATCTACTTTCTTCAGTCTTTGCCTATCTTCCAATCATGGAGTCTTCCAACTTTTCTGTGCTCCCATCTGCTTGGTGTCTGCCTGAGAAAGAAGTTTCTAAGAGCTCCTCCAAAGACCAAAATCACCCTAAGGGAGAGTATGGGTATACAAAGATAAAATATATATTTTTATAATGTGTTTGAATGACACACAACACAGGAAAGCATTTTGAAATGCCACCTGTAATTGGAAAAATAATATTTATATATAAAACGTATTTTTTAAGTCATGTGGACATCATAATTCCCCTGTACAATATGAGTCAACTTTAGACCTGAAGGTGACAAGCCTAACTGAATTGTCAATCTTTAATGTTATTTCAAGGCCCCAGAGCAGAAAATTATTATACAGTGTCCTGTGAAAAGGGAATAACAAAACTAGCAAAACCAAATTTCATCCCCAAAGGGTCTCTGCTCCTCTCACAACTTATCTCTATGCAGATTTGAGACAGAAGAGTTGGCCTGGTGTGTAAAGAATCAGCCAGCTGACAACAAGCTTTATATACAGCCAAAGAATGAAAAGTTAAATATAATTTGTGAACTGGTAAGAAATTTTAGTCCTTCTCATAAATTCCTAAGAGGGGTCTTTTTCCTAATCCTTTGAGTTTGATTTGCAGCACTCTGGGATGTGAGCTGACATTGTTTCATTAGTATTTTACATTCCTTTTCTCTAGCTCTACAGTAAATTCAAGTAGCCAAAGATGAACTGGGAAAGAAGAAATTTGTTTCACTGGTTCTGATGTGCAAGATCTGAAGGGAGAAAGGATATGAAAATAAGCTCCCATGAATAAAAACAAAATATTCACTCCCTGGACCCAAGATTATTAGGACTTTGTATTTCGGTTATTATGTTTTTCAATAGCAGTTGGAGTTTGAATGAACCATGTATACATTTTGCATCTGTGTCCACTCCTAATAATAAAAATCTGGAAAATGGAATATTAATATAACATACAAACCAATGGAGCTTACACAGGCAAAATGAATTTCATTCCCTTCATCAGAGACCTAGCAGACCCCCATTTGCATAGTCTGATTTATAACTGACAAATAGTGTATTAAGTTTAATTCTAAGAGGGAAAAGAAAAATTTTTGAAGAAAAGGATGTGTGATGCCATGTTAATCATACAGAAGGAAGGCCCATTATTTTATTTGCTTTACTCTGCCATTGCTGATACCAACTGGTCTGACCACTTTAAATCAGAGTTAGGAAGGAACCATTACAATATTTGGGTGAAGAATTAACTCTGGGAGGGAAAATTCCTACAGAAAAAAAAAAAAAAATAGGAGAAAGGGGCCTTTTTATGAAAGGAAAAATGTGATCTATTCAAATTGCTTATATTAAAATGAATCAACTATCCACATAGTCTAATTATTATCTAATATAATTCATAATAAATGGAGAAACAGCACACCTATTACTTTAGGAATATAACTTAGTTAACACCCAAACTAAAGCGTCAGAAACCTGATGGTCCAAATAAACTCTAAATTTAAACTCTAAACTCTAAACTCTAACTTAAAATTATCCTTACTACAAAACAAAATATTACTAAATAAAAACAACCAATAAAGGGATTCTCTAAAGTTAATGCAGTTATAAATTGCTCTCTGATTATTTCTGTAGCAATAGTGGACCATTTGGTACTTTTTTTAGATTTAATAATCAAAATGTAAGAGTAAAATATACTGGATATGCTCATGGAAAGAAATAACACTAGGTAAGCAGCAGTATAATGTCCTTTGTTATTTAGGTACTATGGTCATTCACTAGTGTTAGTACATCTAACTTAAAAGTGTACTAGAGATATATATATATATATATATATATATATATATATATATATATATGGAACTGAATCATTTTGCTGTATACTTGAAACTAACATATATGTTAGTTTATATATGTATGTATATATACATATATATATGAAACTGAATCACTTTGCTGTACACTTGAAGCTAACACAACATTGTAAATTAACTATATTTCAATAAAAAATGCACAATCTACCAAAAAGCAATGATTTTTGATTTCCTGTTGAATTTGGCCAAATGGTAAACTCTTTTCTGGAGAATTTAGTACATAAACACCATCCTTCCAACTTGTAACAAATGAGAAAAGACATAACTTTGTTACCTTTCAGACCATATGTGTTTTGAGGATTTAAGAAAGTGAAGTCACAATAAAGAATATGCTGCATGCTAATAACCACAGGCAAAAAGAGAGAGCAGGCACAGAACAGTGAACTTGGAAAGTGGAGCCATAAACACATACCAAGATTTCAAGACGAAGGTAGGAACCTCCTTGAATCCCTCCCAGATAAGAAAGTGATGCACTTGCAGACTACATGCTGGAATCTCTCTCTGTGCACCTGACTGTAGAAACAATATATTACCACTCCTACCACCCAGGTGCTCTGCTTTGGAGAAAAGATTTCACCCTTCCTCCCTGACAGTACAGCTGCTGAAAGCCACTGTGGAGCAGGAAACAATGATTAGATAAAAGAGGGAGGGAGGGAGGGAGGGAGGGGGGGAGAGAAAGAATGGAAAAGAGTTAAGCCTATCAATTCCAGAGATACTTCAGAATCCCTAAATAATATTTTCCCCTCTAAAATGTAATGACTCCTATAGAATAAACAAAAACAAGAGCAACCATCCCTGAAGGCTGTGCAAGATTTAAAAAACAAAACAAAACAAAACAAAACTCTATTCTAAATGCACTTATAACTCAAGCACCACCTGCTGGCTCAGTGCTGGATTTTCCCACTCAACAGCAATTCCAATTTGATTTGCATTCAAGTCGGCCACGAAAACAATTCAATTTTTCATAGGAATAAGGCAAGACCACTACTGATTTTTAAAATCAGATAACCCAAAATTCTGCTAAGATTTAAAACTAGCTTTGTATTTCCATCTTACATTTAATTGCAAACCAACTTTTGGTGAAACATTAAAAATGTACTATTACAGGAATTGAAAGGTAATTTGTTAACCTGAAAGATATAGTAACCTATATACCAATTGTTGAAATTTATGTACATTTCTGTGGTTCAGCATCTCATTAGTTACTTGGTTACAAATACTGTCTTGCTAAGGTTTATTTTTATTGTAATAAAACTTTTATGATAATATATGAACCTTGCAATACCTTAATAAAAATAAACTGTGGTATGTCACACAGACTAAATAAAAATGTAACAATAAAAGAAACTATCAAATGAAGAAGCTTATAGAGATGACTCCATCTGATTAGCTAGTCACCTTTTTCAGTACTTCAGTAACAAAGAAAATTATATTCTTGGAGAATGGCCTAAGAATTAGGTCACTGAATCAATTTTGCTTTTGTTTTAAAAACAGTCACTTTTAGCCTGTCTCACAGAAAATTACACTAAGCTAAACTAAAAATAACTATTATCAATGTAACTACTCAAAAAATATAGTTGGTTATTTCATTAATCAAAATGCACCTCCCACAAAGTGTCTCTGTTAAATTTCTCTAATTTATTATAAAGCAGCTATATGCAGCACTTCCAGGCATGGCTTCAAAGCCTAACTGGTAGCAGCATCTTAGGGCTACATTAACTGTGTATCCTAGGCAACCAAGTAATGGCTAAAGCACCACAGTGTTTGTTTAAAACGTGATGTGGAAAGCAATCAGAGGAGCTTCAGTTCTGGGGAAATTCCTTTTCAATGTAAGCCTCACACTGTATTAGAGTGGTGCTATTTGCACCATTATAATTAAGATTGTGTCACCATATTCATTATTTTCAAGGGTTTGTAACTGAGCTGTAAAAATTAGTCATAGTAATTAAAAGATGGAAAACATCTAGTTATGCTAAGACATCCTACTGGGGCATTTAGGGTCCTAGTGAAGCGGGTTTAAAGCAATTTAAATGACAGACAATATTTTATCTTAACTAGCTTAAAATACTGTCCTAACCACTGATAAATTGGAGGTGTGCATTAGAATAAATGTAAACAATAATTTAGTCTGTATTTCTCTTGAAAAAATATACATCAGCTATTCTAAACTATAATTCTTTTATGATTTTTATTAATTCTTCAGTGATTTTGTCTTTTGATTAACCTGTTGGCAAAGAGCAGTATTTTCATTTTTGATTTTTGATTTTTTGACTGCTTCAAGTAATCAGTCATGATCGAAGAACCTAAATGCATGTTACTTTGCACTTTTTGTTTACATATTTATATGCCTACATAAATTATAGGAGCAGGATTTTGTTCTTGATGCATTATTTTTTAAAACCAAGTTTATTTTTTTTTAATTGTATCAGTTTCCTTAAGAAGAAAAAAAATGTTTCATCTGCTGTTGTTCAGATTGAAGATAGAACTTGGTTTTTTTTGTTTGTTTGTTTGTTTTAACAGAAAAATAAGCTGTGATTATGGTAAGGGAGAAGGAGTAGTTAACCTTTACCAATAGTCACACAATGCTGTGATACTCTTACAACGCTGTATATCACATATTTATCTCATCTAATCCTCTCAACAGACCTGCAGTGAAGGTAGTATTGTTCCCATTTCACAAAGAGGAAACTCATAATCGTGGTGGGACCCAAGATTCAAAGTCCCTACAGTTTTCATACCATTTGTGCACCTCCGAGGTAAAAATTTTAAATTAAACATAGTCTATCTTATAATTAAATGATTTTACAAAGTGTTAGAAACAGAATTATAAAGTAACTCCATTTCTCTTTTCATTCTCCAGATTTCAGTGCTAGGTTTCATTGTCATATTAAATTAACAAATGTGTAAAACTCATAAAAACTATAAACTCATCAAGATTAAAATGAACCTAAGAATTGCAAAAAACCTATTTTTCCGTAAAGCCAGAGTAATGACACAATCTAAATTATGCATAAAATAGTACTGAATTCTGCCAGAGAAAAAGAAAAAATCATCATCTGAGACTCAACGTGGTAGATATTGGAAACAAAACAGTTACAGGTTATATTATAAAATTCCTCTGCAGAGCTGCTCGAAGAGAAAGAAAAATCCCTTGGTGCTGGCCAAAGATCTCTCAAGGCTCATATCATGACTTCTCTTGAAGCCTTTTCCAAATTTCTTTAAATTTCTAAACTTAGAAAATATCATTTGCTCAGTTATTTTCAAAAAGCGTATATCAGGGATTTTATTATCTGCTTCTGATATCCAAATTTGATACTCTTATAAGCAAGCTATGAACGTTTTTAGCTTTATATTTTTTAAATGTCCATTTAATAAATCCTATACTTTGTGTTTTTATTGGAATACTGGAGAAAATAATTGAGTATAAATCCTCGCTTTTCTCCCCCATCTTTTCCAATTGTAGAATGTTGAACTAGAGAAGAAAAAAGATAGGATGTCCCTATTTTAAATGGAAAAGGTAAGGAAAAAATCAAGGCATTAGATAGTAGGCACTGTGTCATATAGTAACCACTAGACACGTGTGGCTTTGAGCACCTGAAATATGTTTAGTCCAAACTGAGATATATTGTATGTGTGAAATATCCATTGAATTTCAATGCTTGGTACAAAAAAATGTATGATCTCAATAATTTTTACACTGATTGCTTGTTAAAATGATAATGTTTGGAAATATTAGGTTAAATAAAATATATAGTTACCATATATTTTAATATATCTATTTAATATATTAAATATATTCCATCTATTTTTCTTTACATTTTTTAAGCATGGTTGCTCAAAAACTTAAAATTACATGTGGTGAAATTTGTAGCTCACATTCTATTTCTTTGGGACTGCGCTGTGTTAGAAAATCAAAGCATGAGGCAGTTGGAGTCAGAAGTCATTGATATTCTGTATGCGATATTTCCTAAAACAATTTTGGTTTACTATTTCTTTTATATCCTAGTATTTCCCAGAGAATTGATCAAATTAATCTCTTATGTATGCATACACATAAGCATATAACCATATTTTACACTCTCCTGTTCGTTATTATATTTTCAATATCTAGAATAGTGTCTGGCCAATAGTATGCACTCAATAAGTAAATGTTGATTGTATTATGAACCAATGTGTTTTTCTAGCAGTAAACACAATTCAGAGCAGCGGGCAAACAGAGGAGAATTTGCCTCCTAGATCCACTCAGAAATTATAAGTCCCATAAATGAAATATTTGAAACAAAGAGACATGTAAATGAAAAATGAGATTTCTGAAGCATTTACAATAATATGGAAATTGGCAATAAATAAAAATTTATATGATCATATTATTGAATCACCCATTTATGAATCCAACAATGTATACATTTATAATGTGGGAAACCTGGAGATTTAAAAATTGAATTTACCTTCAACATATACAAGCATGGCTATGAAAGACATTTTTAAAGCTTTTTATTCAATATTGGTGATATTTCTCCTTCAAAAGGAAAAAAGTTCACTTGCCAGTGTACATCTTCTATAAACAGCAGAAACTCCAAAGTGCAGATTTGCATTCCATCAAAGGCATTATGATAAATTAAGAAGAAATCATTAAAAAAGCTTAAATATTTTGCATATTGCTTCACTGAGACTCCAAGTTTATGGAAGTGTGTGTATTTTAAACCACCCACACAACTTATGTCCCTGTGTAAAAAAATTTAGAGATTATAAAAATCTTTAGTTACCAAAGACTGGAGAATTGGGAAGGGTGGAAACAAAATGAAGTTATTGGAATCCCCAAAGACTCAGAGGCCCACAGAAAGCCCAAGAAGTCTAAGCACAGGAATAAGATGTCTTATCTGGGGCAGAAACACTTGACCAATTCCTGATTCTAATTACTCAACAAAAAAATGTTTTTCAGAGACCCTTAAACCTTGAAATACATTTCCTAGGAGTTGCTCTGCAGCTGAAGGAATGGAGGAGAGGTCATTTGCTTAGTGGATCTTGAGTCCAACTGTAATTTTAAGAATCCTGGCTCCACCAGATACTACCACTGTGTTCTTAGGGCCAAAGTCCTTCAAAGCCTTGGTTTCCTCATTTAAAATGCATGTAATAATAAGCCATCCAACACAGATTTCTGTGAACTCGTCTGAACAAAGCACTAAGTACAGTGTTTATAACAAATTACCACAGACTTGGTGGCTTGAAATGAGAGAATTTTATTCTGCTACAATTCTAGAGGCTTGAAGTCTGAAATCAAGCTGTCACCAGGGCCATTCTCCCTCTAAAGTCTAGGGAAGCATCCTCCCTTGCCTCTTCCTAGCTTCTGGTGGCTCTCGGCAATATGTGGTGTTCCTTGACTTGTAGCTGCCTCATGCCAAAGTCTACCTCTGTCTTCACATGGCATTCTCCCCTATATGTGTATCCCTGTGTATTCTCTCCTTGTCCTGTAAGGACACAGGTCTTTGGATATAAAGCCCACCCTCATCCAGCATGACTCAACTCGTTACATCCACAAAGACCCTATTTCCAAATAAGGTCATATTTTGAGCTTCTGGGTGGACATGAATTTTGGAGGGGCACTATTCAAACCACTATAGATACTTAACTAATTCTAAGGCTCACATGGCTTTAAGCAAGGTAAGAGAAAGGTTAAAAACAAAACAAAACAAAACAAAACCCAGTATAAAAGAGATAATCACCTCTGTTATACACTGTTTTCTCATACATACATGCAATGTTTACCTAGATCTGTAGTGTAAAAATATTATTTTTCCATTTTCCAAAACTTGCCTTTAAGAGAGCTTCTATGAAATTTTTCGTGTTTTTGTTTTTCTTAGGGCTTACAGTCTAGCCACATCTTAACCATTTGTCACTCAAATCTATCACTAACTCTAGTCATTTTTCTCTACTACACATCCATTTGTCTTTCTCACTTCTAATTCTACCCAACCTCAGCACCTCACACCAGCATGAGTATAACCACCTCCAGAGCAACACCAGCATCAAGGTGTATGATTGAATCATAGGACAAACCACTAAAGATTACTTTCTTACTTTTTTTCACATTTCCTCATAATCCCTAAACTCTCAGTGGCTCCCTATTTCTTTGGGGTAGAATCTAAAGTCCTTAGACCAGGTACAAAGACTTTTATGTTTTGACCTGACTCACCTACTCAAATATACTTTCTTTTACAGCTAGATGGGAAACGTCACTTCCAGTAAGCCCGAGTTTATTGTGTCTGTTGCCCTCCTTCACTTCTTGCTTGCAAGAGGCAGTAATTACAAAAATTCTTTCTCAGCAATATCAAAAAATGTAAGAATACATTATATCAGAATAATTCTGCCTTCATCTCAAAAGACCCCGTAAACCAATGTTCCAGGGTAGAAAAGATTGGTAAATGTACCAGAATGTCTTCCCTGAATGAAGGATAAAGAGTTCAGATACATTTTTGTGGACTGAAGGCCCATAGCACATGCCAGGTGTGGATGTTCTTGTCCTTGTACAGATAAAGAAGGAAAAGTGGCTGGGCAAGAACCAGGTTGAAAGGTTAGAAACTTGCTTTTGCTGAAGTGAATTTCAGTTGAAAGAAGATTTATTTGGAAATACCCAGCAGATGGTGAAAGGCGACCCTGGACGTGTTAATATTGTTTCTAGGAGATCAACTGAGATGCTAAAAGAGCATAAAACTCCAGCACTAGATAGATCAGTGACAGGCATAAATGCAAAATATTGACAAGATGCAATTATTTTAAATGATGAGCACTGAAGATGTGTTTAATGAAACAAAAAAAATTTTAAACAAATACAAAATAGATACTGTTCTACAAAGAAAATATGTTTCTCTCCCGGGGATTCAGCTCTGTGTATCACATAAGTTTTCTGGGAATGGTCATTTAAGCTTGCCACTTTGACCAACTGACATGGTCCCATGAAATAATTATGGTACCCAGATTTGCTCTGTTCCCACCCTAATGTTTCATTGTTGTTTTCTCCTCCCAAATATGAATATGGTTCTTCTGGGAGTTGAGGAACCATCCAAATCAAGCAAATCCCCAATTTTGTTCTCAATTGAAAGATGCTAAGTAGCAAATTTAAGCTTCAAGTTTTAAAGTTTCTTATTTCTTTCTCTATCTCCTTTTTTTATACTCCCCTGATAAACCACCAGAAGGTTTTCTCATCTTTTTTTTTTTTAATAAGAAATGGAAAGTAAGTTGCTTCTGAAGCAAGGAACATAACCTTTATTATCCCTATTCCCTGTTACTGACTGTTATTAATTTTAAATTTTTGTTGCATTTTTCAGGTAATAAAAAAAGCAATAAAGTAGTCCTTTAGTACAAACTGTGAAACACTTGTGGTTTCTCTTAAAAATCAAACATACTTTATAAAAGAAGGTAAAACTATCTATGGCTCCCAAGATAAACAAAACTAGTTATAAACCGAATGGAGAAAAACACGCCTTACTCGTCCAATAAATATTTGAGAGCTTGCTATGGACAAGGTTTAGAGCAAAGTGAAAAGCCATAAGCCATTTATAATATTGCTGTATCCTCCCAGATGGCCAATGAAAGTTCAGAGAATTAGAGTATAATCATCATCATATAGAATATTGTCACCTTATAGTTTTTGTATTGTCACTACTTCATAGCTTAAAATTCAATTTTACATAAATTATTTCATATCATACTCATGAGAGTCCTGTGAGAAAAGATTCTGGAAAGACACTGCCACCACCATTTTAAAGATGGGAAAACTGAGGTTCTGACAGTTAATTACATTGTCATATTCACCTGATAACAGTGAAAGTACTCACAGTAGAGCTCATGTCTTTTTAACCCCTAGATTGTGCTCTCCTATTTCATAATCAAGATGAAGAACAGAAATTTAACTCTTTTCTACAAGTTCCAGGTTGTGAGGAATACCTGAATAAAAAGGAGAAAGGCAGCAGGACACACCTTAAGGTGACCTCCAATAAGCCAGGTACTCTTATAATCCTTTCCCCTTATGGGCATAACAAATGACTTGCTTCTGACCAATAGAGTATGACAAAAGTGATTTCACTCCCTTGATTATATTACAGTGTATGGCAAAGGTTGTGTTGTCATTCTCATGGTTATGTTACATTATATGAGTCCATCTTAGCAGACTAGAGTTTGAGAAATTCACCTGCTGTGCTTGAAGAAGTAAGATATATGCTCTGAACTGTCTATGGAGAGGGTCAAGGAATAGAAAAAGGAGGTGGCATCTAGGAGCTGAGAGTGACCCCTAGGAGACAGCCAGCAACAAAATACTTCAGTCCTACAACTCTAAGGAGATGAATGCTGCCCACAGCCTGAGAAGCTTTGAATCGGATATTTCCCCATTTGAGCTTCTGATGAGACTACAGCCCTAGCTAACACCTAGAATGTAGCCTCGTGGGATCCTGAAAGAGAAAACTCAGCTAAACTGTACTCAGACTTCTAAGTCATCAAAACTGACATAATATATGTATGCTGTTTCAAGTTACTAAATTTGTGATTATTACTTATACACCATAGAAAACTAACATAGTACCTATTTCTTTTTCTGTAAACTACAGCCTGAGCCCTCTAACTGTAAGACTGATAACAATAAATCAAGGAATATTTGGGGGAGGGAGTGCATTCTAATTATAAAAATGAACATTTTTTTGAAAACTTAACTTCTCGAGTTAGGCACTGTTGAAGATCTTTGCGTATACTACATCAATTAGACTTCCAAATGTTGGAGAACTCTAAGGTTCAGTCTTTGGAGCTCATCTGTTCTCCATCCTCATCCTCATCCTCAATGGTCATTCTAGGCCATTGTTTTTCAAGGTGAGAAACATGCAGTAACTTGTGGTTTTTGAACAAAAGGAGAAAAGGAGACAGGAAAAACAAAATGTATCACACATAGTAAGATAAAGTTACATAGAACAATACATCTTTCTCCAGTGTGTAGGTTGTGTACCTTTGTGATGTAAAATGTTATTTTAAGTGTGGATAGTGCCAAAAATATTGAGAAACACTGCCCTAGGTGATGCCATCCTGTTTCATGGTATTAAACAGCATCTATCCTAGGATGGAGTCATTTTATGTCAATTTTGATTCTCTAGACTGTACTTCTCCAAAATCCAGGCCCATTTTCTAACTGCCTACTCAACATTTCTATTTGAATGAGTAGTATGTTTCAAATGTATCATGCCTAAAATCAGACTCCTAACCCTCTCTGTGGACCTTAAACCAACTGCCCACAGTCTTCCCCATCACCTGGGAGTCATTCTGATTTCTCTTTTTCTCTCATTCCCCACACCCAATTATCAACAACCTTGTCAGCTCTACCTTCAAAATATATAAGAACCTAACCATGTCATACCATTTCTGAACTACCACTGGAGCCAAATCACTACCATCTATCTGAATTATTGTAATTAAAATAAACCTCCTGCCCACTCTCTGCCTCCACCTTTGCTCATTTCAGTCAGTCTATTCCCCTTATGGGAGCAAGAATGATTCTTGAAGTAAATCATTACCCCTTTTCTCAATACCTTCTCTTCTGAATTTCTATCTCATTTAGGCCTACATTTAACTGATAATAATACACATTTACTTTTTATACATGAAATCAAAAGGTGTATGATATTTGCTGTCAGCCAGGTGGCAGTTGTGATATAGTGGTCACTGCTTATGCATGAGCAAACTTGGTCATAGGTGCTCACAGCGCCATCACTTCAGCTGAATTATGGTACTGTTGGGACTACATATCTTGAGTTAACATCTTCAATAAGTTTCTACTATGATTCAACATTGAAATTAGAAGTTATTGTGTTTGCAACAAGACACAGTGGCAGGCCAGAATGAATGGCATAAAGAAGAATCTTTGCCTAAATAAAGCTAAATGAGCTCTTTAAATAAAAACAAAATAAAAATATTTAATTGGAAAACACTGTACCACTGTTTACATGGAAGGTTTGTTTTTTTCTTAGTCATATATGGAATAATGGTGAAACTAAAACTGTCTTAAATGTGATGATATATGGTAAAAGCCAGTACTTATAATGTTCTACAAGGCCCTTATATGCTCTTACCATCCTGATATCTTTCTGAACTTAGTTCTGTAAAATTCTCCCCTAACCACAATGGCCTCCTTGCAGTTCTATGACTATGTCATGAACACTCATGTCACAGCCTCTGCCTCAGCTATTCCTTCTACCAATATGTTCCCACTCCCTCCACACCTGTTAGACTTATTCACTCATTTCTTTCAGTTCTCTGCTCAAATGCCATTATATTAGCAATATCTTCCCTACACATGCTATTTAAAACATTCCTCCTCCTCTCAAATTAACTTTTCTCCATACTCTATTATTTTCTTATTTTATTTATTGTCTTTCTTTTCTCCACTGAAAAGTACCATAGTATCTAGCACATAGTAGGTGCTCTTAAAAATGTGTTGAATGAATAAATAAATGAATGAATGAATGGGTCTTTACAAAAATCTTATGATAGGTATTAAGCTTATCAATGATAGTGAGAGTATTATCATTCTTATTGTACTGATAAAGAAAGGGAGGTACAGAGAGGTTAAGTAAGTTTGTGAAGGTCACATCGATATTATAGTTGTCAGACCCTGGATTTGGTGTGGCTACAGTGCCTGCACAATGAAACTTTCCTTAGTATTGTCTCCTGTGGCTTAATATATGAGTACTGTCTAAGGCCGCTTATGAGGATAAAAAAAGCAAAGTTTGTACAGGGTAATGGCTTTTACAAAGCTATCACAGAGCTTATTACTGAGACAGCAAAGGATACCAACCCAGTCTGTAGATACTAACTTTGGAGCAATTTTTCAATCAATTCTGTTATTTTACTAATCTCTCAGAGGTGCCATTGCTTAAGGTATTTCTTCATTCTAAGAAATTTACAATTTTACAACAGACTCCTGAAAAATACAAAAGACTCTAAAACTCTTATAATTAAATATCTAACTCAGGTCCATGGGGGCCCTTTTTTTGCCCAGCATATATTCATGATGTCCATCAAGTCATAGCAGCTTCCTACTCAGGACCAATGCTTGCCTGGTACCTTATCCTGGCCAAATGGGAGCCACTTTTCCATTCCATTAAAATGATTAAATGGGTATGCAGAGAGAAGAGTAAACTATAGTTTTGTGACTACTATACTGCAGAGATGATACAAAATTATTTTATAATTGTCCTAGCAGTAATAAACATATTTTCTTGCTTTTAAAATGCTCTATTATCTCAAGGCCTTCTCTAATAATCTCTATAAATAATTACATAAAATTTATATAGTGTGTTTTGCCTTTGAAAAACCCATTGGGTTGTTGTAAAGATGAAATAAGATAATTCATAAATATACTAAGAGCAGTAGTTAGCACACAGCAAGCACCCTGAACATAGTATTATTATTATAAATTATTACACATTTGTATTTTACCTTAGAGTTTGGTGACCAAACTGACAAATTTGGAAGTAGAAAGTAAAGAATTGATTATGTACAACTAAAACTATGGAGTTTACTTAGAAAATATGTGCTGTGCTGCATATGAATACTCGAAAAAAAAACATCTTTTACAAATGAAAGGATAGGCTCTTCACTGATGCTGTCTCTGCCTGAAATGCTGTACCTGACCCTTTGCCTGGTCATCTACCTCTTGTTCATTCTTCAGGACTGTGATGAAATATTATTCCTCAAGGCAGCCTTCCTTGACCCCTAAGGCTGAATCAGGTGCCCTGGCCTCCCACTCACATACTTCTCATTGAAACTGTACTTTGGTATCATTAAAAATTAACTTCACAAATAATTATCTCCTTAGAATTATCAAAAGCTCCATGAGAACAAGTATGAAGTCTTTGTTTCTTCCTCCATCTCCAGATCTTAGCACTATGCCTTCTATCTGGTAGGTATTTAATAATATTCATTTAAAGAATAAATTTAACTCTGTTACCCTTGCTAGCAGAGAAACTCAGATGGAAAATCTAAAGGTCTGGAATATTCAGAATATATTTGCATAGAAATACGAGTAAAACATTTAGTTTTGTTGTGTTTTTTCCTTAGTGGATTTAACTTCCAAATAATGTGTAGTATAATGAAAGTTTTGTGTTTTTTTCCCCTAGAGCTGAAACAGGATTAAAAGATCATCTACCTCTGTCGTCTCAAACATTTTTGGTCACTCCTAAGCAAATAATCTGTGATAAATGAACACTAGCTCTGCCTATTAAGGAGGCAGACTTTTGATAAGTCTTGATAAGTAGTCTAGAATACACTGTACATTCCTACTAAACTGTGTTTTCATGTCATATGGTCCCAAAGCCCATTTATAAAGCAAGAAGAAAAATAAGTGATGTTTGGATCATTTGAATAGGGGGACATTGAAACTTATCTTCAAACAAGTTATCACAGATACTTTGCAACATGCAAAAAAAATATTTAAACTGTGGGTCTTCAGTTTAATGCATGTGTACCACTTGAGACAGTTTATTTTAAAATAAAGATTTCTGGTTACTATATTCAGAAATTCTGATTTAATAGGTCTGATTTATGACTCAGAGATTGACCCTTTTAGAAGCACCCCAAAATCCACAACCACAGTTTGAGAAAACTCTCCTATAGGAGGGTGGGAGGGAGATGCAAGAGGGAGGAGATATGGGGATATATATATATGTATAGCTGATTCACTTTGTTATACAGCAGAAACTAATATACCATTGTAAAGCAATTATACTCCAATAAAGATGTTAAATAAATAGATAGATAGATAAAGAAAGAAAGAAAGAAAGAAAGAAAGAAAGAAAGAAAGAAAGAAAGAAAGAAAGAAAGAAAGAAAGAAAGAAAGAAAGAAAACTCTCCTAGACCACAGAAAGGTCTATGTCCCCAGCGTACTGTCAGTATTTTCTGAGGGAAGTTCAAAATCAACCATATGAGGTTATTTGTGAGACAGTGACAAAATATCCTCCTTTAACTTTCCCATATCTTTCTGACAGTGCTAATAACACCATCCAATAGGATGCCTTCTCCCAGAAAAGAGATGTAAATTCTTCTGAAAGCAGTTATACTATAAGCAATTAGTGAGATTTCTTTATTCCTTTACATGAATTAATTAGTGTGTAACTAAATGGCCTGAAGAACCAAAAAATGGGCATTAGTGTGTAACTAATGATCTGAGGAACCAGATAATAGGCTGGTCAGTTTTGTGAGGAAAATGTAAAAAGAAGATGGTCAGGAGCTAAGTCAGGCAAGAAGGTACTCAGAAGGAAGTAGTTTAGGTGAAACAAGAGATCAGAATGGGTGCATTTACTAAGGGAATTAAGTCCAGGAAGGACTAAAAGAAAGTAAAACCAGATATAAAAAGACAATTTTGTTATTTCCGGGTTGTCTAGTGCAAGCCTTATTAAAACAAACTTACTTATCTATCCATTCATCCATTCATTTACATTCATAGACTCCATAAATAGCCAGTGAGTGCCGTGGAACTGGGCCTGGAATAGTGCCTTGCTTTGGGAAAAAAATGGTCAATTGGTCTTAAAGACACGATGGCCCTGTCCCCATGAAATTTCTATGCCAGCCTGGTCTATCCTGGGGACAGAGAAAATGACAGTGGTGTGAAAAGTGGATCTCATTACATAAATTACCTTCAACTGTGGCTCAGCAATTAGGAAATTATTTTATATTAGTGGTTCAAGAAAAATTTTTCACATTCAGTTAACCAATTGTAATACTCACATATTGTACAATAACTGTAAAATTTCAGGTATTTTTATAAGCATTTTTTGGTGATTATTTAAAAAATGTTCTTTAAAAAATCTTACATTTTACCACTTATTTTAGAAACAATTTGCATCAGAGAGCCACATACTGAATGGGATCACACAGGCAGGTGATGCATCTATCGGCCTAGTCAGGATATTCATTGATTTGAATCTACCACGTGAGGATCATATCTACATGCATTTTCTAGTCAGAGTCATAGATTTTTACAGTTGGGAGGAACTTTTAGAAATATATTGTATGCCTCCCTCTATTCTGAGTTGTGTAATTTGTGGTCTAGAGCAGTGTTTTACAAACTGAGACCCATTCATGGATGGTGAAATCAATTTAGTGATTCGTGACCAGCATCTCTTTTTAATGAAATAGAATAGAAAATAGAGTCCATTGTCTGTTACAAAAGGTATTATTCTGTGAAACTTTTTTTTTTTCAATTTTTAACATACTGTGTATACTGTGTTGCCATGGAAAATGTGCTGCTTACTAAGGATCATACCCTAAACACTTTGGGAGCCACTGGTTAGGAGCCGTTACATAGCAAGCTGGGACCAAGACCTCTAGTTTCCTACTTCTTATGCACTCCCAATCTTATCTGGCGGGATAAACCTTTTTTCGTGAAAATGGAAATGAGCAATATCAAGTGAATGTACTTCCCTTAAGAGATTTTAACAGCTTAAACATGAAAACTATTTAACTTGATTCTTTTCCACAAATTTCTCAACCATAAAGTTTGGCAGGAGAGAAAGTAAACAGAACCATTTCAGACCAGATCACATCAAATTCTATTAAAACCAAAGTTCACTCGCAATGTCCACTAACCCTCAGGATTGCCACGGCATCGTCATATCGAATGTCTAGCTGAAGTTTCTTTTATTAGATGTTTCTTAAATGAACATCTCATGACAATGCAGTGCAAGGATGGGTTTAGCAGTTGTTAAAAGCCATCTGCTAAGGTGGAGTCACTTAATAAAAAGTAGCTTGTAATGGTTGCTGGAGGCGCAATCCAATACTAGAAATGAATTCAGGTCCTGGGATCAAAGGCACAGTTTCACTGATTTATGTGTCAGGATAGACGTTCTGAGGCAGTTCCCTCCCCTCAGTGCCTTCAATGTGTTTCAGTTGCTATGATATCTTCATAAAGATACATGGCAATTATTCACCTTGGAACAGTAGGCAATAAATGAGTACAGAAGAAGGGAAAAATTAAAAGGCCAACTAATCAAATAATAATCTAAGCTACATTATACTTCATCCTGATTGCAGTGTTCTCTCTTGGACTTAAGAATACATTTGGCTCCCAGCAACACTAAAGCTCATTATAATCATCATTAAAATAACACTGTTCTTAAGCCAGCAGGAGTTGGGTGCCTTACTGAAGCTGTGCGTTCAGCCCCCAGGAAGAAGGAGAATCAGGCAGTGCATCAAGTGACCCCTCGGGATAAACCTGAATGGGCTCTGATGAGCTCCAAAGGGGTGAGATCTGAGGTTCTCTGGAGGCAAAGACCGTGCTGCCTCTTGCTTCTTATATATTAGTAGTGCTTAGGCTGCTGTAAGAGAGACTGGAGTTTAAATGAGTCACTTACTTATAGATTATATAAATGATACTTTACCTGAAATGCAAACATTATGTATACATGGTATATATTATACATAAATAAAAAATTATCCTACTGACAAGCACTCATGTTTAGGTAAAATGAATATATCTAAAACATTTGTAACCCATCTTTCCAGTAAATGAGATATTTTAGTTAAATTCAGAAATTAAAAAGGTCTGTAAAGATTAATTCCTTTAAATCCCTTTTCTAAAACTTCAAATTCATTTTCTCAACCAGCTCTTGTATATAGTCAATTTTGACAGGAAACCAATAAACTTGTAGACTCAATTTTGTTTTGTAAAATAACTCAAAGCTTTTTATATTAATGGTAGAATTGTTTTATGAATATCTCTAGCTATTGTAAACATGTTTATTAGGCATTTTTAAAATCCTCCAAATAATTTAAAATACAACTCTCTGCTGTCTTACTTAATTTTTTTTGTTCAGCAAGAGTTGAAAAAATTCATTAACTCTAAATAAAGAAAAAAAAAAAGTCTGAAACCCTGTTTTCTTAGTGTTATGACATAAAAGGTAGTGTGAATAGAACAAGGATTTTATTTTTTCATTTAACTATCAACCAAGGCATTGTGTGGAATAGTTTATATATTTTTGGCCAATAAACTTTCTATCTATAAACACAATGGATGCTACTTATCTAAGTAATTTAATTTTTCTCATCAATGCAGTATCAGAAAGCATAATAAGACTTCTATATACTGGCCAATGGATAGAAAATGAAGAGAAAACTGAAGTCAAGTTTGTTTGTAATAAAAAGGATGTAAAACCTTTCTCCTCTCACAGAGAAATAGTCCCTTTTTTGCTACCTTTATTCTGTAATAGCACAAAATCAGACCCTCAAATGTTAAAGCTCTTTAATAAGTGAGATGAATCACACCAAGAAAATTGTTTGTCACTTATGGAATAAGGAAAAAAGAAGTGGCATATTTATTTTGCCTCTTCTTCTCTTGGTATTGGAACCACGGACCTAATAAATTTCAAGCAGAAATGGTCTATATGATAGTTGTGGAATTGGGCATGAACAATGCTTATATTGAGGTCATCAAACATGAATATTATAAGTTCTTTTTTTTTGTTAGTTTCTGCTTTATAACAAAGTGAATCAGTTATACATATACATATGTTCCCATATCTCTTCCCTCTTGCATCTCCCTCCCTCCCACCCTTCCTATCCCACCCCTCTAGGTGGTCACAAAGCACAGAGCTGATCTCCCTGTGCTATGCGGTTGCTTCCCACTAGCTATCTATTTTACGTTTGGTAGTGTATATAAGTTCTTATTGGGCAAAACAAATTACAAGGTCCAGATTTATACTTAGGAAATAAAGTGAAAATGGGTATGGAATAATCATTTGAGGGAAGGTCTGTATTCATATTTAAAGAAGTGAGGAGACATCAAGTTCCCTTGATTCCATCTGAGTAAAATCAATCCACTTATCTCTCTCCCCACTGTTGGGCCCTTTTGGGGGCTACTCTGACCTCCTGACTGGATTTTAGGAAGTGCCTTCAAAGGGGTTGCCTTGCCAGAAACCTCCTTCCTTCCATCTTCTATGTTGTACCAAAGGGAAGCAAAGAGTAGTCTTCTACAGCTTCATTCTCACCATATGATTATTCTGAGGAATCCCTGGCGGTCTAAGCTCCTTGACACCTATAACAAAACCCTTCTGATCTTACCCCTGCTCACTTTTCTTTTTCTACCAACTGTTCCGCTCTCTTCAGCCTACTCCCACATTTTTCTCCAGCAATAATAGACAACTTGAATTTTCCCAAAGTATCCTGGGCACATGCAGTGCCCTCAAATTTTGATACCTTTCCCACTCTCTTCTCAGGTTAAATCTCATTTTCTTAGAATCCAGTTCACAGATCACATTCTCCAGAAAGGCATCCTTCATTCCCTAAAATGACTGGGTTCTCATTACTCATTATGAGCAGCAACCTATACATACTTCTATCTGCTGCAGAATAATTACCATACCATATTACAAGAGCCTATTTACTCTCCAGTGTCCTCCAATTGACTTGCAATCTGCTTGAGACCAAGAACAAGGGGTGGGGGGAGGCAAAAATTGGGAGACTGGGATTGACATATACACACTACTATACATAAAATAGATAAATATTAAGGACAGACTGTATAGCACAGAGAACTCTACTCAATACTCTGTAATGGCTTGTATGGGAAGAGAAACTAAAAAAGAGTGGATATATGTACATGTATAACTGATTCACTATGCTGTACATCTGAAACTAACACAACATTGTAAATCAACTATTCTCTAATAAAAATTAAAAGAAAAAAGAACAGCACCTTTCTGATCATTGTTCCTCCTAGCCCAAGGATTAATATAATAAGTTACAATTAGGGAATGCAAATGTGGCGCCAAGCACAGTTCTAAGCCCTTTACCTGCATTACTCCAATAAATCTCACAACAACCTCTGTGATAGACATATCATTGGCCCTTTTTTTCAGATGAGGAAATCAAGAATTGGAGAGGTCAACCAGTGTTGTAGCTATGAGTGATGGAAATGAATTTTGAACACTACGTCATTTGCCCCTGAACCCATTTTCTTAAATGCCACTTTTTTTTAAAGTACTTAACAAAGATTCTATAAATGGATGAGTGAAAGTTTATATCCTTAGAGTTATTAACACTTGCATTTCCACTTTCAAGACATTCTCAGCTGAGCTGATGATATAACACAAAAAATGGAATGTTTTCGAAACGTTGTTATAACCAATTATTACAACTAATGTAACATTGCAATTTGAATCTTAACAAGTTAATATCCTTAAAAGATGTTATTTTCTAATAACATAGAGTTACAAATATATTCCCATTATTCTTTGCCTTCAAATATTCATCCCTCTTTTCCTTAGTTTATTTGTCTCTTCATATTTCTCTTTTATCTTTGTATCCTGGACCATCTCTAACTTGGTTGGAGGGAACAGAACATAAAAAGCATTAACTCTTTAGGAATAAAGCCATAAAATATCATTGAAACATTTTTATAATATCTAATGAGTGCATATGTAGCCTGGTTAATGGAAAGTAAGCTAAAGAACATAATCATGTACATAATATCTACTGCTAATGATAGTTAACATCTATCGAGTACAGATAGGTGTAAGGCAGCATTCTAAACACTTTGCATATTTATCCTACTTAATTCTCACAAGAACCCTCTACTATCATTAATCCCATCTTAAAGACAAAGAGTACAGAAAGGTCAAATAACTGTCCAAAGTCAGTCATATAGTAAGTGGTGAAGTTGGGATTCAAAGCCAGGCAATCTGGCCATATATTAGAGGATCATTATAATTTTGAAAATGGAAATAATTTACAGTTTTTCCCAAAAAGGAGGGCAATTTTCAGTGTCCTAAGCATCAAATTTGAAAATATAAAGCTAACATTTGTGCCATCCTTTTCCTTCCCTTAACTGTTCTACTCTTACACTGTACTAACTCATTATCACTTTGCTCCCCGCAGATAAAGAAAAAATAAAGTTGATTTTTAAACAAATGAGAACTAAGTTATGAAGCCATGTGTCTCTGTAATTTGTAAACCCCAAGATGGTAATATTTTATTGAGTAAAGAGAACACTAATAAAGTATCCATTTTCTTATGTTTTGCTTATTTGGGACCTAGCCTCTGTTCTTTATTCTGATTCCACATTATCACAGAGTTCTCAGTGATACTGTGACAGCTATTTTTTGCAAAGCCTCATTTAAGCCTCCATCTGAATCAATACAAAGAGAGGATATTTTGATGTCTGCCTAGAATTATGAAAATGCAATCTTGTTTAAAGTAATAGTTCATTTGAAATCACAAGCTAATTGTATTGCTTGATGAACAGTCTCTTAGAATGTACATTTGCCTCTTTGTCTTTGGGCTTATCACTGACTCTATCCTGGCTGCTGCTGTATAGGTCTCTCACTGTCTCTTTCTCCATGTCTGTCTGTCTCTCTCCTTCTCATGTTTTCTTGCTGTTTTGCATTTCTCTCCACCCTTGCCAGTCTGTTTTGAAGTGTTGAAATTAATCTGTTACTTAACATATAGCACATTGCTCACCATAACTTTAAAAATTTGAATTTTAATACCTCAAGTTAAAAAAAAGTCATTCATTTATTTATAAGGCTTTGTTTAGTCCTTACTTGTAGGGTTGGTGGTATTTGATAATTAGTAATAGTAATGCTAATGATAGCAATAATAGCTGCTATTTATGGAGAACTCACTATGGGCTAGGCAGGATTTAGTCTAACTAAGCACTTCCCATGTATTAATTCATTTAATATTAATGAGACCCCTAGGAACTGAATTCTATTATCCTCATTTTATAGTAAGAAACTTGAGCTTCAACAAAGTAAAGTAACTTGCTTGAGGTCACACAAGTAGTAGGTGGTGGAGCCAGGTTCTTAACCCAGACAGCCTTGTATAGAGTCCAGATCTTAGCCGCTATGCTAAAATGACTAGACAAGCTTAGTGATTCAGAATCTTAAGTGTAGCTAGCTTAATCATAGCTATAAAGAGTGGCTAGCTTAGGCTTGAAATTCAACAAACATGGGTGTGAATCCCCCTTCTTACTAGCTATGTGTTCCTGGGCAAGCAACTCACCCTCTCTAAATTTCAGTGTCCTCAGATGGAAATCCACTAAAAACAAAAAATCACTAGCATATACTACATGCCTTATAAAGTATTATTAGGCACAGCCACAGAAGAATGTACAGTACTTCCTGCTCTACATTCCGTTCACTTTTTAAAGCTGCTTAAAAGCAGGAACCAAATAATACACCGTGGCTCTTGACTAATGTCAGATTCAAAAGTAAAATGACCTGTATTGCTCTGTGCCCTGACAGTTTTCTATTGCTCACTCTCTGACCCACTTAGTGAGCCGTGGTCTCTGCCACTCCAAACCTGGAACAAGTATTGTCCCTGCTCTGGGGAAATGTAAAGGGCTGTTGCTCAATCTGTCAGGTGGCATACAGACAGCCTCACTGCCAGTCAGGTTCTAGGCCCTAACCTTACCTCCTTAGGTAGCTGGGCTCCCATTTCATGGGGACTCGGCAACACCTTGGTGGACCAATTCCCATAACAAGCATAAGCAGCCACCATACTTACTGGGTACCCCTAAGAGCTGGTAAAAGATAAGAATGATGGAGACACATCCCCTGGCAAAAGGACAAGTCCCTTCAGCCTCCATTTTTTTTTTTTTTTAACCCTTTGGTTGACCTGAACCTAGTAATATGAAAATTATGAGCCTTGCTGCCTTCATATGTTAGCAAAGAAAACAGACATGCAGTAAGTGGTAGCTTTAACAGTTTCTGTTTCATTGGGGGACTTCTTTTCTTTATGCTCCATGTTTTGACTTAAGAGATTGCCTTTTACCTCCCTGACTTGAAAAGCAAGTTACACACTGATTTTTCTCTCTCGTCACCAGAAACAAGCTAATAAGCCCACTGTTGGTTCTAAGCCAGAAAACACCTAAATTGGGATATCTGTGAAATAGTACCCTGAATCACTTAAATCTTAACAGATGGCCCAAATGAGCTCAATAATACCAAATATCCATCATAAAATCAATACTATTATTCCATCCACAAATGTCTGTATCTCTTGATTTTGTCTTTTTCCTGTTTCCTCAATTTAGAATATGGCAATCTATGGACCTTCTTATCGGCATTGGTAAATACAGAATATTAAATATGTATAATAAGTGAGAATCTGAGTTCTAGAGTCTCAAACTCAGAGCCCATGAGAGTGTTTAGTTTCACTGGCACAACACTTTAAAAGAGTTCTAACGGATGCCTTTAGGAGGTGCATGCACTCCCAGGTCACCACAGGAACAATGAGTTCCTCTTTTCTTATAGACTACCCAATCTACTCTCTCATAGTACTTGACTGGTTTGTTTGGTTTTTTTTAATTAATTAATTTATTTATTTTAATTTTTTATTATTTAAATTTTTATTAGAGTATAGTTGACTTACAACGTTGTGCTAGTTTCAGGTGTACAGCAGGTAAATCAGTTATACATGCTTTGGAGTTTGCTAAGCCTGAATTAGATGCCTCTAAAAGTATGTAGTACCTCTAAACTGTCTCAGGTATGAAGGGACTTCACTGTGAAAAGATCCTCAGTTAACAAAAAATTTATGGATACAATTAAAAATGTAATTATTAAGCTTTCATTAATTTAACAAAAGCCCCGCTATCAGAGACACTGCACTAATGCACTGTGAGGCATTCAATGGTCATTGCAGACATAGGCTTAGTATTCTACGCAAACCAAGCTTTAGAAAATTAAATCATCTTTAAGCAATATGACTTGTTTTTAGTCGCTTTCAGTAGGTAACAACTGGAAATAATTCAGAAACATAGCATTTAAAACTAGGTTTGGGTACTTAAATGCTGAAAAATTAGACTGTGCTAGACAGTCAAGTAAGAAAGAAATGCATGAATCCTGGGAAATCAATGCAGAGATTTTTGTTGTTGTTAGTGTGAGTAGGAATACAGCAAATAGAGTATTATTAAATGAAATGTTAAACATGACAGTAGTGAGATTCCAGAACCTATAGGATTCCAAAGAAGTCAACAAGGGTACCTTGTTGTTCCTTTTCTATTTTATGTAAGGCTAATATTTTCTACTGTATCTTTTCATATGTTCATTTAAATTTTCTTACAGTATCAGATTAAATATATATTCATTCATTAAATATTTGAAAATCCATAATTAGTTGTGTCTACTGAATGTCAAATTTAATTAAAGATACGTCCATCGCCAGTTTGGCATGGCATAAAAGCAAAAGTAATGTTAGGTAGACAAATATTTACATTTCAACATATAAGTACTGCATTAGGTATTTATACCTTTAAAGTCAATCAGTGGCTTTAGTTTTAAAAATATTACAAAAGTACTGAAAACACAAAACATTAGAAATATAGACTCCACCTCCAAGGAAACCATTGTTAACAATTTGATGCATATGCTTCTAATGTTTCTTATGCTTTTCTAGATATATACTTCTATACAGTGTACAGGATAGTCATTAGTCCTGTTA
Source organism: Eschrichtius robustus (assembly GCF_028021215.1). Taxonomy (NCBI): domain Eukaryota; kingdom Metazoa; phylum Chordata; class Mammalia; order Artiodactyla; family Eschrichtiidae; genus Eschrichtius; species Eschrichtius robustus. Next base: position 53,403,367 of record NC_090829.1, on the reverse strand, counting down.
GACAAATACCTAGACTCTCCAGACTGGTGCATATACCTATAGCTGTAGCATTGTCTATGTGAACTATTTGATACACTTTGTGACTTTGACATATATGCCTTTGACATATAGATTTCTTAATAACTACATGCCCTACAAATATGTTAAAAAAGAAATCATACCACAACTCAACAGAAATCACAGAAACTTTGTTTCAAACAGAAACCTTGTTTTTAAAACAAAATTAATATACCAAATAATGCATTAGTTTAAATATAAAGCCTTCTTTATTACATAAAGTGCATATAATTTAAAATCAGTATATGAGACTTATTATTATCTTTGAGATATTTGTGGCATTATCTTTTGATAACTCTGAGATATATTCAAGTCCTTCATGTGCAATCATTACCACCCCTAGACCCAGGTGAGGTGGGCCCCTGGACCCCGTACTTTATAAGGCCTATCTATGACTCCCTGTGATTCTGCACTCCTCAAGTGACAAAGAATATGCAGGGCCAAATGGATGTGTCCACCTGCAGGTTATGGTACCTTTTCTAGACCATTCTCCAGGATATGTAAAACTCTGACATTTCCTGCCCTAATCTTCCTAAGGTTAATCCAGGAACTTGTAGGACTGCTTCCTAGTCCATCTTCCTAAAGGTAGAAATATGTGTATCACTAGACCAGAAGGTTGGTCAAGACAGAGCTTTGGGGACTGGGAAGTAGCATCAAGGGACTTAGAAATAGGATTCATTAGAATCGGAACATGAGATTCCTTGTGGTGTAGCGTTGAGCTGGGGGTAGAAAAGTGATGCGTCAGTCAACAGATGAGAGACCTGCTCTTCAGCCAAGGTCTGACATAGAAATCCAAGGATTACAGAATTCTAAATTCAAACCTGGGCTTCTAGGTCATTATGAAAGTGTATTTACCAAGAAGAACATATTTAACAGTTTGTTATTTTACAATTCTTTAATATTTGCTCATGCCCCACAAACTGTTAGGGGTAAGACTATATATGATTAGTACTCTTAACCTCAAAGTAAAACTGTGATAATCAAAATAGAATTTCTTATATAATTGCTAACATAAATTCAATCTGACTGTAAGGAGTTTTACCTGTCACTGTTAATTAAAACTGTGCTTTGTCATCTGTGATGATCCATTTATTACAGTGAAAGTCATTAATTTTTGAACCAATGACAAATTACAAATGTAATTGCAAGGGTTGTTTTATTTCTAAGGACAGGTAGCAAAATTGCCTTAATATTCAACAATGGTGAGGCAATTTCGAGTGTTACCATACCCCTATCTCACAGTCCATTGGGCTTAGTATTGGCAGCAGGCAATGCTGTAATTTTTCAGTTTCTTAATTAGATTTAGCCATTAATTTAACTATTCTATCATACAGGAAAGAGAGTATAACCCTATTTGTGAGTTGATTTTTCTTTCGGTTTTTACTAAACAGTTTCTGATGGATGCATATGGTCATAACATTTACAACTGGAATCTTGTTATCTATTTACCTACATAAGATTCACATCATTGGGAACACATTGGGAGATGGGGACTCAGTCTTCTTATTTACTTTCTACTGACATAAAAATTCACATCTTAACACTAATATTTGATTATAGAAAAATGTACAAAGCACTTATCAAACTATTATTTATTCTTCACTACTACTTTGTGAAGTATATTGTTATTATCTTAATTTCACAGATTAATTAAACTGAAGTGCGCAGAAGATGAGGAACATCCCCAAATCACACAGCATGTAAGTGGCAAATTCTCTGACTCCACATCCTATGTTTTTTTCCAAAACACCATATTTCTCAAAAATCACACCTTTTGTGGCAGACAACGATGGGAACTCATAAGTACACAACACTGACTTATTACCTTCCCCAAATCAATAAATATTGCCAAATCATAAGGTATCTGTGGAGGATGAAAGATGGGTAAGACGTAGTTCCTGCAATCAGGGAGTGTACCTACTAATACTGAAGCTGAGAAATGCCTATGTCAAATTAAAGAGATAGGATAAGTCTAAGTGTCCCAGAGGAGTGCAAGGCACCACAGACGTCCTAAGGAGGGAGATATGATTTCCGACAAGAGCAATCAAAAGAGTTATGACTCAGTAGGGATAGCAGAACATGAGCTCAGCTTCCCAGGATGAATCAAGGTATATAGGGAGAAATCCAAGTTTCTAGATAGATGAAACAGCATAAGCAAAAGCTAGCAATGGGGGAAAAAATGTGTGTGTGTGTGTGTGTGTGTGTGTGTGTGTATCTTTGCCTATGTCTATAGTCTATATCTATGTCTACATCTGTGTTTACAACTATATCTGTAACTATATCTATAACTATCTCTATATCTATATGATCTATAATCATAGATATCTATAGGGAGATATCCATGTCTACAGGTTTGGTAATGCCTGATAAATCTGATGGCTGAAAAAAATAGTCTACTAATAACAGAGAGCAGCGGATTCAAAAACCAACTGAATGTATTTTCACTTATCATAGCAACACAGAACAAAAAAAGATAGTTAAGAACAATGCAAATGAGGGATGTGGAAACCCAAAATTTCATACATCGCTGGTGGGGGTGTAAAATAGGATTAACGGCCTGAACACCTTGAAGCCAGCAAATCCAATTCCAGAAACCGATACTCAAGATGTACCTGAACAAGTACTCAAAGACATATGCATACGCACATTTATTATAGTAGAATAGTATGGTAGTATTATTTATAATGGAGAAAATTTGAACAGTCCGAATCTTAATCATACGGAATTTTAAAAGTAAATTATAGAACATCTTTTTCTAAAAACTGGTAGATCTACATGTATTAACAAATCATCATTATATTGTTAAGTGAAGAGAGCAACTGATGGAACAGTAAATACAGTATGCCTGCATTTAAGTAGATAAAATATATGTACATATGTATGACAAGTATGGAAAAGTCTACACCAAATCATAAACAATATTTATCTCTGAAAATAGAACTACAAGGAACTTTCAAGTTCTACTTAACACTAGCACTGTTTGAATACTTGCAAGGAGTATGTTGAATTATTTTAAGTTTAAATATTATAAGTTGTCATAACTCAAAACACATTATTCTCCCCAACCTTACTGCCTCTTAGGGGTAAATTACTCAAAAAATCTCAACCTCTTTTAGAATTTTTTTCTTAATTATGCTTGATCTGAAGACCACAAAACAGCACCACAGCAACTAATTTTCATAAATACACAAAGGTTTTTTGTGGCCAAACTGTCCAAAGAAGAAAAAGGACAGATAGGTTAGGTTTTCCACTTGATGACAGAATAATTATTCCATGTTTTTATAACCAAAGAAGTCAGATTATTTCAGATAAAACTTCCTACCTGCTAAAGTTATTCTTGGATTTTCTATGTTTTTCATATCTTTTCCATAAAAAGATATACTCCCTCAGTCTTTCATCAATATTTTAATTAGGCAAGTACTTATACAACTGTAAACCCCTCTCAGGATTTCAAAGATCTCAGGGATGTTTCAAAGCAACAATATACATTTTTACCTGTCTGAAATCCATTACCCAAAATGGAATCTAACAGGTAATATAAAGGTGTTTTTCTATTTTTTCCTTTACCTTGGGGGGAAGACAAAGAAAGAAAGAGAGAGAGAAGAAAGAAAGAAAGAAAGAAAGAAAGAAAGAAAGGAAGAAAGAAAGAAAGAAAGAAAGAAAGAAAGAAAGAAAGAAAGAAAGAAAGAAAGAAAGAAAAAAGAAAGAAAGAGAAAGAAGGAAGGAAGGAAGGAAGGAAGGAAGGAAGGAAGAAAGAAAGAAAGAAAGAAAGAAAGAAAGAAAGAAAGAAAGAAAGAAAGAAAGAAAGAAAGAAAGAAAGAAAGAAAGAAAGAAAGAAAGAAAGAAAGAAAGAAAAGAAAGAAAGAAAAGAAAGAAAGGAAGGAAGAAAGGAAGGAGGGAAGAAGGAAGGAAGAAAGAAAGAAAGTAAAGAAAGAAAGGAAGGAAGGAAGGGGGAGGAAGGGGAAGGAATGGAGGAAGGAAGAAACATCTTAGTACCACTGGTTGCTGTGGAAACATTTTCACAATGACTTATTTCTTTATATCAAAAATGACAGGTCATCCCACTCCCCACTGGTATATTTCACTGTGGCTCCTGCAACTTCACATGACATTCTTCAAAGTTAGCTTCAGATTTGCCACTAGATTTAGGTCACAAATTTATCTAGTTTTTATTATTTCAGTAAAAGAAAAAAATGTTTCCAAAGGATATTAGTTGAAAAATAATATCGATTTGTACATGCATATATCTAAAGCTATCAGTACCTTTTGGGGGTTGATAATTCCTGACACTGTAGATTTGAGTGAAGATGGCTTGTCAGTCAGGATGGTAAAAAGCCTATGCAAAGTAATTTTCCACTAAAGAAAGTTGTCAAGATTGAGAGTACCCTGACCGTTATCGATTATATGGTAGCAGAAGTAGAGTTGCCTGAGCAACCGGTAACTGGCTAACAAATTGAAGATACAAAGAAGGAAAAGCACTGTTAAGTTCAAGGCACATGCAACAGTACACACACAGAGTTTACTGTCATTTGATGAAAGCATTTTGGAAAATGAATACCAACTCTTCATCACTATTTGACAACTCTAAGTAATATGCAGTTTATACAGGCATTTTAATATAGAAACAACAGTGATTTTCATCATCATTAAATTATTAACAGTAATCTCATTGAGTCCTTCTGTGTCATGGAGAAGCTCAGTAGGCCAAGTGGCCAAAATGTTTCAGCAAAATTTTCTACCGTAACATGAATTTCTCTCAAAATACTTTGCAACATTTTTGACAATGCCTCTATCAGATCTCGCCAGGGGAGTCTCTGACTCATCATATAAATTGAACTCTCAGAAATGAAATGTTGATTGTGACCACTGTTACGAGCACGTTTGAAAAGTGTCCCCATTATTTACCTCACTGAACAACAAATAATTCCCAACTGACTACGGGAAGCAAATAAATTATTTTGGTTGAACAAATCCATACGTCCTAAAAGACTGCAGTCTGACCAACTCTGACCATCATTTTAAACAATGAAACCACCCTGTCGTTTTAGAGAATGGTTAAAGACTTGTTCTTCTATGATTGAGAACATAAGCATTGTGGGGACACTGTTAGACATCAGGACACAGTCTGTCATGTGCCAGACTTACATAACATGTTCCTCTTCCTAGCTTATGCCTCCCAATCCAAGCTTTTGCATTGGCTAACAATTACTCTGTGTACTCGCAAGTAACTGAAGCTTCTGCATCTGCTACTGCAGGTAAAAAAATAAAAAGCAGGCAATAAAAAATATGTGTGTGATTTAAGGAACAGTTCCGCCATAGCCTCTAATTGCTCTCAGGATCTGAATTGGCAAAACCATAAGACATTTAACAAAAGGTTCTATGCAGGTAGGCCTATAAAACCTAATAATTTCTCACAAAGCAGACCATTCCATTTAAAATAAAAGAAAGCTATGAGCAATAAAGACCATGCTATTAACAATTAGTCTTCTGCACACATGATTAGACTTAGAGAGATAAAGAAGCCTCTAAATTTAATGGTGAATCCCATATTTCTGGCAGGGTACACTATTCTGTGCTAATTATGTTGAAAGACCTTGTGCTACTTAAAAGTACTTAGACTGCAAAGTATGACACTATCTCCATGGATTCACTGTTAACACTTAACATTTAACTTTGATATTAAAGTGCATTTGAATGTATGAATTCAAGAGTAATTTTTTTTTTAATATCTTACAACCATTTTTAGGAAAGGTTTTAAGCCTTCACCAACTATAGTATTTACTGATATGTATGTAATTCAGCATTTCATAGAACTTAAAGAAAAAAAAAAAAACAGTAGGCAGAGAATCCTATTTTAAGGAGGAATTAAAATGAATCAAAAGATCCACCCAGTAAGTAAAGCCAGTGTAAAAAGGGAGTTCAGAGCAGGAAATCCTATCTGTTGTTTACCAAATGCATTTTTAAAAACTTACTTTAAATGATGCAAAAGAAAACAGAATGGATCCACCAGAATCCAGGAAACAAACACTAATGTGAATTTCTTTATTAAATAGAATCGCATGCCTCTTCTAAGTAGAAAAGACTTGTTCTTTCATATAGCTTTATACTAATTTGGTTGTATAAAGGGTACTTTCCTATTAGCATACAAATGTAACTTCAGTTAATGTAAATGGAAGTTATCTACACACCACAGTTGTACAAAAGACCAAAGGTAAAGTTATTGGTAATGTTTAATGTATAAGTTATTAAAAAGGAACTTAAGTAATATAATGCCAAAAAATTCTAGATTTATAAAGCAAACAGAGGAAACACTGTCTTTGCCATTAGAATGGGATGGTCAGAGAAGATCTCATTTTCTGTTGGACTGTATTTAATTTGTAAATGTTTAGTCTTTGGGAAATAAAAGAGAATCCTATTGTCATTCATATAACATTATTTGAAAAGAAAACCATTTTAATTTTATTTCTGAATTTGCAGAATAGGAAAACAAGTAAAAACCGTTTTAAAGCCACAGGGAAGCAGAGGAGTCCTTTTTTTTCCCCCCTTAACTGCACAATAGTTAGTGTCTCCATAGAAACTGATGGTATCGCAGTAAAGTGTCATCAGCAAACCTGGGCTTCTAAAATATACACAAGTATGTTTCCAAAGATATTGAAAAACACATATATCCATCCTTCCCCAAAGTAACAGGTGATTATTAAATCTCTACAGAGCAAGAACAACAGCTCAAAATTACGGTGGTCTCTTGGTGAAACTAAATTCTTTTTTGGTTATCATCTTATTCAAAGACCATATAGATTACGGGAAAAATTCCTTGCATATTGTGATTGAAGACTTCTTTGCAGAATCTTGCTCCTTGCAAGTTATTTATTAATTATAATTATATTTGTTTATGTCTGCCTTCATAACTAACAGGAACCAAGAGGGCAGGGGCCATGGCTAATCAGTTCAAGACTGTCTGCCTAGTCTTGAATTCAGTAGGACATGTATAAATTCTTGCTCTGAAGTGACCCCTCCCCAGCCCTATCCCCTCACCGTCACACTCACTTTTACCCCTGTTCCTTATCACAACATATGAAAACACTTCTTAAGCACTGACCTTTTGTAAGCAAATGTTTTCATATCATGAAACAGAGGCAGTTGAAGAGAAATTACATATCAGTAGTCCAAGAGTCTTATGTAGCCCCAAAGTTACTCTGTATTGTAACTAGCTGTGTTACCTTGAGCAGATCATTTATCTCCTCTGGCTTTAGGTACTCAAGTACAATAGGCTTATATCACTAAGATATATTCTAGCTCTGTTATTTGAAAAGAACTAAGAGTATGGCTCAGGGTCGTGTCTGAATCACTCTATTCTAATTTAAACCTCAATCTATATTCTAAAGTTGAAAAGTCAGATTAACAACTGTCTATTAGTTTCTTGTTAACAAATTTCCACAAATGTTAGTGATTTTAAAATGCCAGAAATTTGTTATCTGACAGTTCCAGAGGTCAGAAGTCCAAAATCAGATTCACTAGGCTAAGTTAAGGTGTCAGCAGGGCTGCATTATTTCTGGAGGTTCTAGGGGAATTGCTTCCTTGCCCTCTCCAGCTTCTAGCAGCTACCCTCTTTCCTGGCTCAAGGCTGCATCACTCTGCTTTCAATTTACTTCCTCTCATCTCCTCTAACCCTAACTCTCCTGCCTCCCTCTTATAAGGGCAGTTGTGATTACACTGGATCCACCCAGATAATCCAGCATAATTGTCCCACCTCAAGGTATTTAACTTAATTATACCTGCATGTAAGCTTTTATATATAGAATGAATAAACAACAAGGTCCTACTGTATATAGCACAGAAAACTATATTCAATATCTTATGATAAACCAAAATGGAGAAGAATACAAAAAGGAATGTATAGATGTATAACTGAATCACTTTGCTGTACAGCAGTAATTAACACAACACTGTAAATCAACTATACTTCAATAAAAAATAAATAAGTTACATCTGCAAAGTTCCTTTTGTCATATAAGGTAACATATTCATAGACTCAGATTAGAATATGGACATCCTTAGGGGGGTGGCATTTTTCTGACTATATGCTTCAGAAAATCTTTAGATAAACTTTAATGGGATGTTCTGGCACCTTTGTGAAGTCTAGGTTTTAAGATTTCGATTAGCCACTCCCAAACACACACATTAGTACTCTATTCTGGCTTCTTGATAATTGGCTTGCCCTGCCATATATCAGTCATAGCTTCTATAGAAAAATCTTTTGCATGCAAAAGATAAATGTGGCAGAAATCTTTGGAGACTGGGTTAGATTCAGGTAATAGCTAAACACCAAAAACACAAATGCAAGTTTCTGCCTAAAAATGATGCATCAGAGAGGAAAAACAGGCATGTACAGGTTATGTACAGATGCTATGAAAACTCAATGAAAATATGATAGAAATTCTGCATTCAACACCAGAAACTCACTATGAAAATATAAACTGTTCAGCTTCCTTCATACAGTCTTAATGATGGTGGAATTTATTTGTTTCTACTTGTAGAGTACAAAGTACATTATAGTAATATGGAGGTCTGGGTATATCTTTTCTCACCTTGAGAAAGTCACTAACTAGGATTCACATCTATAACAAGGCAGTTTTCCATAAGATTTAATTAAAATGAACTAATCTGGCTCTTTTGATTGTTTTTTAAATTATCTTGTATTTTTCTGAGAAACGGAACGTTATAAAACATAAGGAAATAGAGCACTTCCGCAGTAGTGATTAACATGAGTGCATTTACAAAAATTTTTGTAGATATACAATTAACAATAATATTTTAGTATATTTCCCAGGAGCCTGTGGTTTTTGGCATTTGGGAATACATTTCATTTTGCTGATTTACTCCATTGCTCATATCTTACCAAGTTATTTCCCAAAAGATGAATAACTAGCTATGCAGGGCCTCATCCTTTGGATGGGAATAATGTAAATTTGCTCAGTTTGGTAGGTGAATGAGCTCTTTCTAGCCACAAAGGTCCACTTAATAAATTGCGCTCCAGTGCACTAAATGGTACCTCTGTGACCAGCAAAATTCTTTTTTCTTTTTCTTTTCTTATCATCCTCTAACCTTCCAATAGTAGGTAATTTTCTCCCCACTGGTAGGAGAAGAGAGCTCATTATTTGTGAGGCAATCTACAATGTCTCTATTAACCAGTCCCCCCAAAATTACCTGCTGCTACTCCTATACCTTTCTACATTACTTTTTCCTCCAAACCTTAGGACATAAAATGCTCTCGATCATATTATGATTTCCATTTTCAAGACTGAAAAACAAGTCAAGGTCACAGAGGCTATGATGACAGTATTGGAGATGAGGACTCAGGCCTGTGACTTTAAACCACCCATTCTGTTGCTTAGCTCACTGACACAGGAAATTTACATTTATATTCACTGCAAGAGCAACTTACTTCAAATAATCCATGAGAAAGCAGAACTGTTTTTACTTTTGGCCTGGAAAAATCAGGCCATCTGGCTGCCCTCATGACACATATGAATCAGAATATCAGGCTGGAAATTTAGGTCAAAGCAAACCAAGAAGAAAAGAGCTTCACAAGAGTAGACTAACATATTTAATATCAGGCTGATTTTAGATTTTTCCTAAAATTTATAGATGTATGTTTTTAACTGTATTGGCGACATTTAGTTTGGATTCTTTTATCTTATATTCATGCTTGGTAAATCATCATGAAATTTGGGCTCTGAAATGGAAAAATACATAAAGTAGATAGAATACAGAATAAAATTAAGGTGAAGGTGGTACTTACATTTTAAATCTCTCCTTCCTTTAAGTAAAAAAAAAAAAAATTGCTTATTCATATTCAAGGAAATAAAAACCAAATAAAAATAGGATACATTACAAAAATCAACAATCAAGTTGCTGAAAATATCTATGTACGCACAGCTATATAATGCACAAATTGTCATTAAGTTTTAAATCAGAGTCATACAAACATTTGTCTTTGAGGTAAGGCTTTGTAAGGTGTTTTTTAAATGAGGCATCCCATAATTTTAAGGCCATGTCCTGTTTTTGAAAGGGAAATGTAATTTAGTATCCATATTATTATCAATTTTGATTACAACTATGAATGCAAGGAGAAAGGCTAGAAGGGGGCATATAACAGCTAAAATAAAAAGTTATCTTACAGGTTACAGGAGTGAGGTCATATGTGCCTCACAAATTATGTAATGATATTAATTCAAACAAAAGAAAATTTAGATTAATTTTAGATTAACCCCCTTCAATTAATTATAAGAAACACTGTAACAAGTGATATAGTAACTCATACTATTATTAAAACAAATGAGGTAATTCTACAATACCAGTCAAAGCATATATTTGTCAGCCTTACTGTATAATTAGTTCATCTGAAATTGTTATTTAGAACTGGCATTTGCCTTACTTTTTTTACACAATAGACAATGTGGAAAATTGGGAGAAGTAGGGACAATAAATAGATGTCCCTAAGATTGGCTATTGCAAGGATTTAACCATGGTTTATGAGCATGGCCAAACAGATTAGTAATCTAAGAAATGGTTTTGCCATGATTAAGAGGTAGATGGTCCTAGTTTTTGTTGTTAAGAATTTCAGATATTTTTTCATAATGTAGAAAAATTTATCTAGCAAAATATTGCTTTTTGAGGACATATTTCCTTAGTATGTTCCACAGGGCATGGTAAAGAACAAGGTGTAGACTAAGAACTGAATAAGTATGGTGGCCAATTGAATCTGAGAAGCAACTATCATTTTAAGGCATTTTGCCATCAGTGGGTGAAGTCCTACATATCAAAAGGGAGTATTTTGTTCTCCCATTAGAAAGTTCATGAATCCATTAGGTTACCAGAATCTATTTAATGGAATGGTTTGAAAGGTTTTTTACTTCTCATCAGTGGAAGAATCAGTATTTAAAAGAACACCTGAACACTGATTTTATTTTCATTTGTATATAGAAAAAAAAAATCTTCAATTTGATAATTCATTATTGCAATGTGATGCTTTTCTTTTCTGAATTTTCATTTCTTGAGGGGAAAAAAAAATACCACCATTATCATCAAGTAGCATTTATTGAGTGTCTAATAGTTGCAGAAAAATACAAAGCTCCACAAATCAACAATCTCCTGCAACAAAGCAATGATTCTCCGAAAAATTTATGGACTGATACACTAAACCATGGAAAAGCAGATAGTGTTTAAATTAGCTAGAGATAAAGCATATAGAAAAAATTTTTTTCTCACTTCTTAAGCCTTATCTTAATGCTTTTAGACCACTGGTTACCATTCAATGCACTGCAACACACACTTACAAAATGGCCACAGTAATCTGAAAAATATTAATGTAACAATAAAAGGTGAGCAATTGACTCTCTAATTACAGAGAGGGTCCAGCCTTTACGAGAGAATAGGCATGAAAATTAGATTGAAAATCTTTTTCCCTCTCCCTAACAAACAGTATAGACATTTGCATATTGCTCTCAATCTTATTTTAAAATTCCATAAAATCAGACAAGAGATAAAAATGGTCACTAATTCATTTATAATCACCTCTATTATCACTAACCTATATGAAAGCACTGTGTGCAAAATACTTTGCATGCATTATTTATATTTCTCACAAAAGATCTTATGAGGTAAGCACTATTTATATCTGCATTTTCTTTTTTACCAGATGTAGAAACTGAGGCTTAGAAAGGTAAAATAACTTGCTTGAGGTCACATAGACCTGGAAATCCAGACCCCCAAAAAATCCACAAAAAAACAAAGAAAAAACTCACTGGTCCGCTCCCAGACCTGTGCTTCGCACACAGTGCCATGTTGACTCTCATCAGAGTTCTCTATGGATAGCTATGAAATTTCACTGTAATTAAAATATGTATTTATACGTTAGTTAATAGAAGATAGCACAAAAACTGATAATTTAACTTTCCCCATGATCAAAACCAATATGGTAATATTACTTCTTCTGATCATATTTTTAAAGTTATATGAGAAGAGTAGCATTGGTAAGTACAGCCAGGGATACTCGGGCCTCCTCTATGGCTATAGTAGACTGTCCACTTTTGGAAGAGTCATATCTTCCGATCTTTTTCTTTACAACAAACATGTTCTTATTTGGCAAAACACTCCTATGAAACATATTACTCTGTTAGGTGTTTACCCCATAATGTCTGTAGAACTCCTTGTAGGTGAATAATGATCATAATATAATCATGGAAGTATGATTAGACTGCAGAAATTGAGAATTTTTTTGTGTATGTGGGGCAACATGTCTATGTGGCTCAAACTCATAAGAAACAAGGAAACAAGTCTAACTGGTGTTCCTTCAATTGTCAATGGGCCATATTTTTAGGTAAAGGAAAAGAAAGAGAAGGAAGGTGAAGGAGAGGAAAGAACTAAGAAGCATAACAAACAGGGTTGTTTGCCCAGCATTTGTCTTCCATTTTCTAGAAACTTCAGTCTACACCTTCCTCATAGACAGTTGCCATATGAATGTTCACTTTAGCTCAGAATGACTCCATTTGGGGCCACAGATGATTGGTTCAGCAGTGAGTAGACCACTTAACCAAGATGTTCAACTCAAAGTCCCTTCCCTAGATTTAAAGAACTAGAGATGAAAAAGAAGGTCTTTGGAGATAACATAGCCATTCTCCCACTAAGCCATCAGAGAAGTTAGAGTGTTAAGGGAGGCCCTGAAGTCAAGATACCAAGACAAACAGAAACAAAAGCTCAGGAGAGAATGTTGTCAGCATTTAAAGCTTTGACTGTAGTTATTTCTGAGGGCCAGTTGCTCCTGTCGCATGCCACTATTTTATTGTTCACTCTTTCCTTGAAATATATAATCTAATAGATTTCCAGTTTTTGATCAAGTTAGTAGGAACTTAATTTCTTCAGAGGCACCATAAGGAGTCACACATAAATGGCTACCACATATTGAGTATCTCAACATATGCTAGGCACTGTGACAGGCCTTTCACAAACTTTCTCTCTAATGTTCACAGACATCCTATGATAAAGGAATTACTCTCTGCATTTTACAGGTAGAGAGAGAAACTGAGTGAGAGTCAGAGAGTAATTTGCTCCAGATTTTACTGCAAGAGTGAGGAAGACAAAACTGACTTGCAGGTATGCCTCCTATATCCAAACCAGAAAGTCTATGGACTACTCACCGACATCCAATTAAAAGAAACAAACAAAAACAAAAACTTTTAGAGGTAGCATACCAGTGTAAATAGCATTGGAAAATAATAGGATCAAAAGATTCAAATATGAGGCCAAGTTTTGCCACTAAAACTTTACCAATAACTCAGAACAATAAATGGGTGGTAATAAAAGCCCCGGTATGAATGTATCCCATGAGCGGCACTTTTTGAGGAGGATTTTGTGGGTCAGTCTGGGAACTTAATCACCATTTTCTACATAAAAATATGTATGTATATTTTTTACTTTCAAGAAATTGACTAACAAGTGAATGTTAGGACACAACTCCTTTGAAACTTGGGGACTGACTGTATTAATACTGTTCAGTTTGATAGAATATTTAAAATTACAGTACTACATTTTCAAAGTACTTTAGGTTTTGAAGGTAAATATTCTTCCCTTTTTCTTCTGAAAAATTAGTGTATTTTGAAATGTATTATTTATTGGCAACTTTATTTGGCCATAAAATGTGTAATACTTTAAAAATTGACTAATTTTAAAAAGTTGGAAGTCCGTGACTACATATAAGGCTCCATATACATAGTTAAAAGTCTCTGGAAAAGTGTCATATAACAAAGCTAAAGAGTCTCAATATCATTACAAAAAAGGAGGACAAATAAAGATATAGGTAGAAATTTATGAGTAGAATCTGATAAACCTGCAAATTTTCAACAGCTCAACTAATCTGTCTACACTTCAGTGAAGGGCTGTCAGCAGAATATATTTCTATTTTCCAACTTTGGAATTCATTTTTTGTTAATACTCTTTGGAGCAACTGGTTGTACGAATGCTGCAAGTGTGTTCTGTCATAGTCAATAAAAGGCAACACAAAATTGCACATGAGAATAACCTTCCAATCAGGAGCGTTGCATACATATGCTGAGGGTCCTAGCTTAATAATCTTACGTTTCAATTTACAATCAAGGCAGAAGTCCATCAGGCAAGTAATATTTTCAATGATGCCTATGCAACAATGGCAGGCTTTCACTCTGGATACCAGAAACTATGCACAAAAGCATGTCTTATTTATCCAACCATACACTCTGATAGACAAACAAGAGCTTGTGCAATGCTGCTTCTTTTTGTAGCACAAGACAATGTAATAACAAAATATGTGTTGTTGAATCAATTCATATCTTGATATAGTTGAAGCCCTCGATCATGCACCCCTCAATATGTCCCAATGCACCAAACACACTGAGACACTAAATAGGACCTTGTCATTATTGTTCACAAGCTTTCAGCACACCACTTGCCCCTCAAGAGTCCAACTCATTTTCAGGTTGCTTAGCACCTCTACATTATGTTTAGCTTTATTTGGTGGTTCATCTTGCCCTATTTTGTCCTTCCCTAACCACAATGAATCACTGACTTAAACATATAGAAAAATAGGTATAATTGATAATTGATCTTATTTAATTTAGAGCAAAAAGAGAAAAACCCCTGAGTTTTACAACACTTTTAACCAGTAGCAACCAATATATGTCCCACAAAATTACTAATAGGGTTGGTCAATTTCACAGCACTCTCTGTTTATATATATAAGGATACAGTTTCCTCTGGACTTTCCCCATGCTTTTCAAGAACTGTTATTTTCCTACGTCTTCATATTGCTGTCAGTGTGTTGCCCTTGAAGTGTGTTCTTTTATGCTTTCTTTATAAATTTCATTCTGCGGCATGGATTAAATTAAGATCTCCATATTAAGAGTTTTCTAATCACTTTTTCTTTTTCTCCAATGCAGTATCTCCAATTTCCCCTGAAAATATTTGCTCTGGATATCTGGAGACCCAAAATAAAGCCCAAAAAAAACCTTTTTTTTTTGTAAATTCACTTCTTTTTTCATCTTTCTAACCACAATTTCTTGTTTTCCTTTTGTTCATTATTTTCCATGTTTTCAACCCCAAACATTATTTATCTGCGATTCTGTCCTACAGCCAGTATTAGAGAAAAAAAAATTATTTAATTCATGCTACTAAATTCAGGAGAATAAAGGCTAATATGAATTAAAGTTCTAATAAAACACAAGTATAGCCAGGTTGTTAAAGCGATGCTTAGAGAAATTCTCTTCAGTAAATGGATCATTTAACTTATAAATACCATATCAATATTTAGGTAACTTTTTATGTAGTATTTGAAGTATTGGTAAAGTTTGAACTCATAGTTTAGAATCTCTCCTAAATGTTATTTTCTAATTACAGTCTTAACATTTCTGGAAAACCCTTTGACATATATCAGAGAGCTCAATCTAAAATACTGCAACCTGAAATTGGGCCTGCAGATGTTTGTTTTTCTGGCCCAAATGCAAAAATGTAAGTTGGATTTGAATACATGGTGGGTTATTTATTCTTCACTTTCCTACATGCTCCATTATTCTCCTTTGCTTTTTCCTCTGATGCTACCACTCACCTATGCAGGAATTTGCAATAACGGCACTTGTTTCCTGTAGTTGACAGGTAAATTTTATTTCAGTTGCTCCTTGAAATGTATAGTTAAAACATATTCCCAGTCCTTAATAAGACTGACCTTACAGATGGTTCACTGGTCACCCAAAATATTCCCCCCATATTGCAAGATCCTCAGTATTTCATCTCACTCTACTTTAAGACGTCAAAATTACTTGCTGTATTATTTTTCCATAAAATTATCTTACAAAGATTCCTAAGCCAGCTTCTCATAATTCTAATTCTTACTCTCACTTAGTGTATTCTTGAGGAAATCATGTAACAAAACTCTCCAAGGCCACAAATTTGTACCATGTGAAACAGCAAAGATATTTGACTTGACTGACCTGTCCCACTGGTGGAGAAGATAGTTGTGTAATCCGCTCTTTCTGAAATCAGGCACGTACTTTTCACTCTATACAGTAACTGTTAATGGGGAAGTGACCCCTCCTTATTTCTATCAGCGTTCTTTCCATTGTATTTAACCCTGTTCACAGAGACCATCTTCACAGATGTATTCTGAGTATTAGAGGTAATGCAGCTAAAGACATCAGAGTATCTTGCAAAAAAGTTAGCTTTTGAGTATAAGGTATTACCATTTTAGTTCATATTAAATTCAAGTAGCTCATCTTTGCCTACAGGGTTCTGAAGCTTTCTGTGCACTTCCAAATCTCAGCTATCAAACACATTTCTAAAATAATATAAAAGTTAAACTAGTACGTTACCAAGGATTTTCAACACCCACTGCAGATATTTGATAAGTCCAATCTTACCTCTGTACTTCAGAGAAATGTGGTTGAAAAAAGTCATAGTTTGCATTTATATAGTATTCTATATTTTCAAAGATTGCTTGCTATATTATACAGCAGTCACATGGTATTTGGGCCTCAGAGATATTTATCAGTTAATTCTTATACCACATATGTAAATATATCATTGCTTTTTAAAAAATAATTGAGTAAAAATGCACTTCTGCCATGCACAGAGAAGTGATATCTGCCAAACAAGGTTTACAGCTTACTTATTTTATACTCAAAAAGACAGTGGCTACCTAAGTAAGTGATGCAATGACATCTACCAGGTTAATATCAGAACAATTCTTTCTTTAAACACTAGTGGGCTTTAACAAAATGTTGATTTCAAATAAGAATTTCTTATCTCTAGAAACAAAATACAAAGGAAACCATAATGATGCCAGTTTTTTCTAAAGATGCCAGATTTGACATAATAATCAGTACACTGAATTTATTTGTACATTGAATTTTACTTACTAATTATTGCTACCAGAAAAATAAATCTTCTACTAATTCCTGATATATTAAATCCACAGTATGCAAGATATATGTATCCAAGAGCAATGAAATTAATCTTGTATTCAGTTATAAAAAGATGCATTGTGCTAGACCATCTTGGCTTTCACATGACTAAAGTCCTTCTGCAAATGGGAATTCAATTTGTCTATTAGTTACCACCTAGAAGCCAATAACTTTTCAAAAACCTTCAACAGTGAAAACATTTCACCTAGAGGAAATATTTGTTGTTGCTGCTTAATTTTGTTTGCTTTTTGAGACAGATCAATATCATTCAGAACAAGGTATGGTGAACCTAGCATATGATCAATCTAGAAAACACCACCGAGGGTCAAAAGTGCGATACAAACCATTCGTACTGATTCCATATTTGATCCCAACACAAGCTCTGAAGAGGACTCTAGGTCTCTTCTAACCCTTAAACTTTATTTATTTCTGAGCTGATAGCTGGGTCATAGGTTTTTCCAGTGTAACTTAAAGATATGTATTAATCATCCATGCACCTAGATCTATTCTAGAATATAATATACAATACCTTCTCGCAGAGACCTTATTTTCCATTGATGTACACAAGAAACTCTGGACTACTGAATATGACCATAAAATAAAACAAAAAAATATTAAGGAGTCAATTATGAATTAAGAAGAAAGAATTAAGAAGGGTGCTAATTTTGTAGTGAATGCAATGGGGTGCAGGTGGGAGAGAGACATTGAGAGAGAGAGAAAGAGAGAGAGAGAAGGAGATTACGCACATTGACTAGAATCATCAGAAAAGCTTCAGAGATGGAGGGGCCTGAACAAATCTTTGAAGGAAAATGGGCTAAAGAGAGGTGGAAAGAAAGGAAAAGAAACCTTCCAGATGGGAAAACAGCATGAGCAAAGGACAGGAGTAGGAGTATTCCCTAAATGTTATTTCAAGTTCCCCTTCTCAGAAGCCAACAATGGCTCCCAATTATCCCTTGAATATAATTAAAACTCCTAATCACAGGCTTCAAAGCTTCCACCTCCCCATCCCCTAGATTCTCCAGCTAATACTCCAGTCAGGCATATCAACTTACACTCTACACAGAACTTGTGTTCACCCTTTATAACTTCTGCAATTTCTAAAGCTTCTCCTAAGCCACTTTCTCTAAGGCACCACAACTTTTTCAGCCTGTACTTCAAAAATGGTTTAAACTCAAGTTCTTTGTCTTTGGCTCCCTTCACTAACCACACCTGGCTCTGATCTCCTCATATACAAAATTAGTCACGTATCTATGTTTATGCTTCACTGTGCTTTTATTCTTGCATGCATTCAGTGTTGCTGTAAACAGAAGCAGAAACTATATCCTTCATTAACTAGATTAGATAATGAGGCCCTTGAACAATTTATGTACCAGGAATTTCTATGGAATCTAGAATCATGGGTTTTTATTACATACTTCATGTATTTATTCAACAAATAATTACCAATAACTGTGAGCAAAGCACTATATACATTTACAGTATATAGTATTTGGACCACAACATGATTTCAACTCAGTGAGAAACCAAACAGTAATTCAGGCAGTATGTGAAAAATGCCATATGAGGTAATTTCAGGAGCTGAGAGCTTATTTCTAGATGTGGTATTCAGAATTAGATTCATGAATAAGGATGTGTCTAAGCTGGAAGAGAATTATGATGCCTAGAAGTGAGAGCATATAACGTTCCAGGAATGAAAAACAAAAAAGCACAAAGGTATGAAATATGTAAACTATGACGGAGGTGGTGAGCAGCCTAGTTTAATTGGAGCAGAGGATATTTTATAGCATAATATTTTAAACAAACCAGTCAGACTGGCACTCACGCCAGAATCATTATTATTATTATTTTTAAATGTCACCTGTAAAATGGGTTCACTCAGAAAGGATTCCGGAGTTCGGCCTCTACTCCTGACTCTCCCAGTAACTAAGTGATTAATATTTGAAAAGTTCTAAGTCTCAGTTTCTTTAAATATAAACAAAAAATCAGAACCACCCAATATCTTCAAGCCCCCCAATATTCCCTGCTTTAACATTCTGTTTACTTTTTTGGTATACTCATTTCAATTTATTTTATTTATATTAATACTTACTTATCTTGTGTCCGTTCTCCACAAATGGAATGTGGACTCCATGAGTGTAGGGATAATGTCTACCTCTCTACTACCGTATCTTGAATGCTTAGTTTACTGGGGATATATTTTGAAAATTATCAAAGTGCTTTTTTATCATGAGAAGAGGATTTTTATTGCAGTTCACCCAAAGCACCTAATTGAATGGGGCGAGGTAGAATGGGAAGATCAGGATTTGTTAAAGAAGAAATACAAAAAGGAAGAAAAACTGGAGATAAAAATTAGCTTTTGATAGTCAAAATCTGATTTTTCTTTACATCTAAGCCTTGCAAACGAGGTTCCCATTATCTTGAGAAATAATTGTCAAAATTTATCTGGCTCCTCCTTTAGGGTAATGAGGGTCAGACCTTGGCAGGGTCAACAGGAAAAGACCGTGGAGCCAAATCCCACTCTCCCCTTTCTGGCCCCAGGGAATACTGGAAAGAAAGAAAGGAAAGTAGAAGAGCCATTTCAGTAGATGCATGTCCTGACTTTCCTAGATTGTCCAAAAGATAGGGAAGAGCATCAGGTAAGTGGGAGGAACCTTAAGAGCAGAATGGGGCTTGTACTAGTTGCAAGCTCCACCATGACTCTATCTAGTCTCTATGACTTGGGGAAGAAGCCAACTCATGTGCTACCCCACATGGTTTTGGAACACAACTAAATTTCATACCCTTAGAAGCATAAGTAGTCAGACAAAGAAAGGTTCTTGGGTTGGTTTTGCTATGTTGCAAGCTCTATCTCACATGGTCAAGATATTGAGTTGAGAACCAGCAAGCCTGCTGAGTAGTCCACCAGGATAATGTAGAAGAATCCAAAGAAGAGGCTGGAAGTGAATTAGGGCAGAAAACAGGGTCTGACTGTCTTGAAGCCAAATGGGGCCAATGCAGCCAGTCAGAGCAGATTAAGGTCTATCAGAGCAGGACATAAATTGCACTAGTTTCAGATGTCAGTAATTAGTACAAATAATTGGTGCACCCACGTGGAATGTGCAGGGACTAAATTTGACAACAGGATGCTGAAGTGGAGAAACTCAACTTTTGCCATAGTCTCATACATAACACCCTTCCAAATACTACTTGACACAGTTTTAGGGAGAGAAAAGGCAGTAAGAAAAGTTTGTTTCAGAAATTGGCAATTTGTCCATGAGATTTTGAAGACTACTTTTGAATACTGACTGTAAGGACTGTTTAAAACAGATGTAGAGGAAGGCAAGATTAGTTTTCCTACACATCTAGTTAGAGGAAGAGTTAGACCATGAGACTTGCCTACAATATCTTTAATAACATAGTGCCTGGCATATGTTTAGTATTCGATAAACAACCTTATTTTGAGGACGAAAACAATTAAAGAGCTCTCTGAGTAACTATGATTCTTTGATTCCAGTGGATTACTAAGATTAAAAAGAAAATGCAAATGACCTTTTAGTTGTTCTCTGCTTCCCAGCCATGCAGCACTCCGAGGAATACAAAGTCCTAAGAAAACAGTATTGTTTTGGGGGGCCAAAGTTCAAATCCTAATGAGTCATTAACTTTGTCTAAGCTTACTTAAACTTACTACCCCAGGAGAGCACACAAATTAAAAGGATTCCACTGCCTTTTAGGAGCCATTAACAAACCCTTATGTCAGTATTTAAGGAAATTTCCATAATAGAATTGCTAGCATTCATATTTGACTTAACAGTTTACAAGGCATGTTCACATACACTATGTCATGGAGTGTCATTTAATATTTGAAGAAAAGGGCTTTGAAAAGTCAAGGCACACTCTCACTCAGACTCGGTCTAGGTCCACAACCCAAACAAATACATACATTTCCATATATGAACTGCAGAATGACCATAAGATCAGGCACTTTAGACACTAACATGTCTTATTATTGCATTCCCTACCATTCTATTTGATTTTAGGCCTTTCTTAAAACTAATATTTCCTGAAATTTAATTCAGATTTAAAAACTAGTATAGAGCAACAGTTTCCACCTACAGTGGTTGGTGTTCTCTAGCCTGTTCTATGTTTGTTTGTTTTTAATTTGGGAGCCTCTCTCATTGATTGTTGGACACTACTTGCTAGATATTCTGTTTCTAAGAACAATCCTGTAGAGTGAAGAATTATCCTACATCTCATCTCACACACTTTTCAAACACCTTGCTGGACATATATATAAAGTAAAAAAACTATGTGTAGTTATCTGAGCCCATAATTTGATTCCTTTTTGCTTATCAATATTTAAACATTTTATTTTTGTCACAGTCGAATAGAAATATGAATTCTCTCCAAATACAACTATTTTTATAAATCCAGGGAAGTTTGTATTTTCTTTTTCAGAACATTATCAAGAGTCACTTACCATTTTGGAGAATAGGGTGACTGACAGCAGAACTGCTGATGGTGTCTGTGTCTCCAACACAGCTTACCTGTATCTGTCTGCATTTCAGCCATTATAGCAATTCTATGCATAGGCATAGACGTCTGACTACTTCATCTATCTTCTAGTGAAGCCATTCCCATGCATTTACATAACAAAGTACATATCATTTTAAAATTAGTTTTGAAAAAGGCAAATGTAGGTAGAGAATATTCTCTATTAGCTTCATTTCAGTATAATTAAAAGTACATTACAAAAGATTTTATACAAACAAGTTATTGAGTCTGATCATTTTGCGAACCACTGTTTCAGGGGAATCTATCATGGTTCTACAAACATACAGTTAAGTCCCAAATCCGAGGAACACAACATGATTGGAGATTCCATTTGGAGTTTCTTCGCAACCACAAGAGAACCCAACATACATAGATTAACAATGTCCCAGTGTCACACACTTTCTCACCCATGATAACTATTCTTCCTGGACACATGTCACTACACCAAACACATCATGGAAATTTAATATGAAGTCCTTGAGTGTCTATTTACACGCAAGACATTGAAGTGCAGTTATTTTGCTTATCTATATGGCTGGGAGAAGCACAGATAAGCATCAGCACACCTATGATTAGAGGTTGGCAAAAATTTACACAGTGATGAAAACAAAAATTAAGCATCCTTAGGAAGTCACCAGAGACCATAATTTGAATTCAAAAACTTTAAGGATACAGTAAGTCTGATTTAAATAGAAGTGCAGTAAAATATAAATAAAGTTAAACCTCTTTTTGAAAATAAAAAAAAGAGAAGTAAAAAAAAAAAACTTTCATTGATTAAACTGTTGGGGTTCTTTTGTGTTGATTATTTTTAGCCAAATACTTCATGTCTCCTCATCATAGTGCAACATTAAAAGAACTCTGAATTCAGCAACTCAAGAATAAGTTAAAATTTCTCCAGCTTCACGGTCATCTCAATATTGCTCCAGGGTTATGCTATGAAAAATTAATTGTATACTGTAACCAAAGGACAAGTTCTGTCCCTGGGTTTTAACTCAATGCATTTCCTTATAAAATGTTTTAAAACTTGGAAGTAACACGCTAGTCGTTAGCCACCTGCACAAGTGAAGCATGTTCAATGATTACTGGAATCTGCTATGCCTCTTCTTCTCCTTCTTCCCTTTACCCTTTTGTAGCTTGATACCATACACTTCCTTCCTGCTCCACACACACACACACACACCCCTCATGAGTTTCAGGTTCTGATCCTCTCAACCAAGTGAGAAGATGATTATTATTATTATTTTTAATTGGAGTATAATTGCTTTACCATGTTGTGTTAGTTTCTGCTGTACAACGAAGTGAATCAGCTATATGTATACATATATCCCCATATCCCCTCCCTCTTGGACCTCCTTCCCCCCCCCCACATCCCACCCATCTAGGTCATCACAGAGCACTAAGCTGAGCTCCCTGTGCTATACAGCAGGTTCCCACTGGCTATCTATTTTACACAAGGTACTGTATATATGTCAATCCTAATCTCCCAATACGTCCCACCCTCCCTTTCCCCCTCTGTGCCCGCATGTCCATTCTCTACGTCTGCGTCTCTATTACTGCCCTACAAATAGGTACATCTGTACCATTTTTTTAGATTTCATAATATATGTGTTAATATACGATATTTTTCTCTTTCTGACTTACTTCAACTCTGTATAATAGACTCTAGGTCCATCCACATCTCTACAAATGACCCAATTTTGTTCCTTTTTATGGCGGAGTAATATTCCACTGTATATATGTACCACATCTTCTTTATCCATTCCTCTGTTAACGGACATTTATGTGGCTTCCATGTCCTGGTTATTGTAAATAGTGCTGCAATGAACACTGGGGTGCACGTGTCCTTTTGAATTATCATTTTCTCAGGGTATATGCCTAGTAGTGGGATGGCTGGGTCATATGGTAGTTCTATTTTTAGTTTTTTAAGGAACCTCCATACTGTTCTCCATAGTGGCTGTATCAATTTGCATTCCCACCAGCAGTGCTACAGGGTTGGTTTTTCTCCACACCCTCTCCAGCATTTATTGTTTGTAGATTTTTTGATGATGGCCATTCTGACCTGTGTGAGGTGATACCTCACTGTAGTTTTGATTTGCATTTCTCTAATAATTAGTGATGTTGAGCATCTTTTCATGTGCCTCTTGGCCATATGTGTGTCTTCTTTGGAGAACTGTCTATTTAGGTCATCCACCCATTTTTTAATTGGGTTGTTTGTTGTTTTGATATTGAGCTGCATGAGCTGTTTATATATTTTGGAGATTAATCCTTTGCCAGTTGCTTCATTTGCAAATATTTTCTTCCATTCTGAGGGTTGTCTTTTTGTCTTGTTTATGGTTTCCTTTGCTATGCAGAAGCTTTTATCAAATTACCAATGGCATTTTTCACAGAACTAGAACAAAAAATTTTTTAATTTGTATGGAAACACAAAAGACCCTGAATAGCCAAAGCAATCTTGAGAAAGAAAAACGGAGCTGGAGGAATCAGGCTCCTGGACTTCAGACTATACTACAAAGCTACAGTAATCAAGACAGTATGGTACAGGCACAAAAACAGAAATATAGATCAATAGTACAGGATAGAAAATGCAGAGGTAAACCCACGCACCTGTGGTCACCTAATCTATGACAAAGGAGGCAAGACTATACAATGGAGAAAAGACAGTCTCTTCAATAAGTGGTGCTGGGAAAACTGGACAGCTACATGTAAAAGAATGAAATTAGAACACTACCTAACACCATAAACAAAAATAAACTCAAAATGGATTATAAAGACCTAAATGTAAGACCAGACACTATAAAACTCTTAGAGGAAAACATAGAAAAAAACACTCTTTGATATAAATCACAGCAAGATTTTTTTTTGACCCACCTCCTCAAGTAATGAAAATAAAACAAAAATAAATAAATGGGAGATGTTTATTATTTTGATTTTAATTGTGTGATGACATCTGAGGTTTACAAAAAGTAATGATCTGTCCACACCCACTTTAAACCCTCTCTTCAGGCTTACCTGTTTGATACAGTGTATACATAGAAAATCCCAGTCCCTGCTTCAGAGTCACTCAGAATCACCCAACCTTGATTTAGGTTGATTTACTGAATTTCCTGGATTTGGGTTCTTACCTGACACATTCATCTCCTTTTTCTATCAACACAGAGCTCACCTTCTTGAATCACTGACTTTCAACCTATCTCTGATAATTAGATCCTAATATCCTCCTTTCTTCATGCCTAGCAGCCCATGTTCTATGCAGCAGCTAAGGAATGACAGTGATATCTATTAACTTAACGCCTCAAAAACCACACAGCAATATTGTGTGGGTAGGAATCTTGGGAACATTTTTACCATAGTGTTTAGAACACTTCAAATTATTGATGCATTCAAAAACATTTAGCACTTAATTTTCTTAAGATATTAGTAACCTCAACCCACATAGCTCATAAAACCTGAGGGTATGTCTTAACCATACAGAAAAAATGATTCAAATCTGTTCTCTTCTTGTCCACAGAGTTCTTAATGATTTTGTCTCATAATTAGTAATTACCAGTAAGTTTCATTTTGTGTCTATTGTAATACTGGGAGAAATTTATTTAAATTGATTTTCAACTGGAGCAACTACTGGGTATCCTGTAATTATCTTTTATATAACACAAACCGTGCATTATTAAATAAGTTTCCATTATTAAAGAGAAAGGCCCTTAGATAGTCTAATAATGAAGGCTAACATCATGGTAAGACTCATCTGGCACCATACTGGGGCATAGAGGCTTAAAATGGTGACATAAATTAAGTTCTATCAGTATGAAGTAATATATTATCCTCAATTTAAAGAACTTTATTAAAAACAGTAACTTCTGAATCGTTAGATATAGGACAAGGATTATTTACCTTTAAAGCTTTTGGAGTATCATTCCATTGTTCATTTGCTTAAGTTTTAGAATAGCTGAGTTATGGTCTTAGCTGCTATGGCCAGGAAAATACTAAATTGAGATGACTATATAGTCAATTAAACTACATACAACTTTCAGATTTTAAATATCTTCTCCAGGAATTATAAATTCCACATAAATTCTCCGTATATAATTTTAAAACTAACAAAGAAGCAAACAATAACCTGACTCAGTGACCATCACTTCCAATATGCTCTAAATTGGATATCACATGAGCTCACAGATCTAATGGGACCATTTTAGCACATTTTAAAAATTGAGTTCTTTGGACATCACAAGCATATTTTCCTTTGGCCTAGGTCTTCAAAGTCCAGATGTGAGGAAAGCTAATGTCCTGTAAGTATATTAGACCAATAAACATCGCTTATATCTTACTACTCAGGTACACTTCAGACTTACACTATGCTGAACACATGGCAAGTACACTATGCAGATTCTGATGTTTAACCTCCAAATTTATCCTTGTCAAATATGCTTCATCTACTTTCTGAGCTCAAAGTGAAAATGCACTGAAGGGACATGTCAGTTTAGGCAAACCACGTTTCTGGAAATTTGAATATAAATGAAGTCTTTAAATATCAAATTGTATCTTAATTGCGCTAGAAAAAAAAAGTTATATTTAAAAGACACTATTGTGTCATCAAAAGCATAGAATTCTTTTTAAAAGTTAATAATCACTCTGAATTATTTTCTGTTTTAGCAGGTTTGAATTTTAACTCACTGAATAAAATAAGGTATCTTGTTATATATAATTAAGTAATAATAATAATATCTTACATTTGCATATTGTGATAAAAAACAAAAACCACTAGCTTTGGAATCGGCTGCATCTTGGTTAAAATCAAACCCTATAGACAATTACTAACATGTATCCTTAGCGTCTGTTTTTTCATCTGCCAAATGGTGATAATATGCACCTCTTAGGGTTGAAAGGATGATTAAATTTGAAAAAATTCACAAAAGCATAATACTTGACATACCCTTCTCAACTTCACAGTTTATCCTGTGCCTTCATCATATACATTATCTTATTTGATCCTATCAACCAAGTGAAGGGAATTACTTGTGTCTTAATTGTATGGATCTGAGGTTAAGTACAAATGATTTGCTCACAGGAAGTGATTAACTTGTAATTATGTCATTATTTTTTTTGTTGCCATAAAAATGGGGAGTGCGAGAAGGAGGATAAGAAAACTATATTTTGTGTTACTACCTCTAGGTTATCAAATCTAGTCTTTTCTCTAATTCTTTACCTTTTACATGTCTCAGCACTGGTCATCGTTCTGTCACTGGGAGATTCCCCCCATTTGGAGTCAATTCCACATCCTCAATTGTGACAGGCTGAGGAAAGCTTAGTGGGATCTGGGGAAATTTCAACCCTATTTTCCAGAAAGATAATGCCAGCACTCACTAAACATGGTGTTTTCAAACACACAGTGCATGAAGCAGCATTAAATTCATGAGGAGGAGAGGAGGGGGCTGGGAAGGAGAACCTGACATATGCAGGAATGATCATTTCTTCCACTGAGAACACAAGCGGATAAAAATGAAAGAAAAGTGAATCAAATGAAATCTCTGTATTTTAAAAGGAGCAAAAAATAGCTACTTATACATCAGTTATAAATACATGCCAGCTGCATATTAATACTAAATGAAAGAAAGCAACATTTAAATTTATTTTTGTAAAACTAACCACAAAAACGCATGCTGTATACAGAATGCCCTATAATGAAAAGCATAGCTTTCATCTCTGTCAATAGTTGCAAGAGCAGCAACTTATACAGTATGACAATTTAATAACAATCTCTAAATATTCTCTCATGCTGGAGAAAACGCCTTAAATTACAGTGGCTTTGGTGGATTTCTTCAACTAAAGAGATACCTAAATTTAGGTATGACCCACAGGTTTCAACATCCATGACGTTCTAATATATAATTCATTGACACCTCAGGCAGCAAATTAAAAGATAAGGAATATCTTTTGGAAAATCATGGCATATATAGTAATAGCTATTGTTATTGTAGG
This sequence comes from Eschrichtius robustus, assembly GCF_028021215.1. NCBI lineage: Eukaryota > Metazoa > Chordata > Mammalia > Artiodactyla > Eschrichtiidae > Eschrichtius > Eschrichtius robustus. The sequence continues at coordinate 53,375,816 of NC_090829.1, read as the reverse complement.
TGGGCAGAGATAACTTCATAAAGGGAATCACTTAATGAAAAATTTCAAAGTAATATTAATAATAACAATAGTTATCATTTCTAGAATTCATCATGTCAGCCACTATGTGAAGTGGCATATATATACCTTCCCATCTGATTCTTTCAAAACCCTATAAGGTGGATATTACTAGTATTATCACCATTTCAAAAATGAAAAACAGAGCAAAGAGAGTTTAAATGAATTGCCCACAGACAACACTAGTAAATGGCACAGTCAGGTTCAAATCAGGTCTAACAAACTTCATAGCCTGCTTTCCTACTTAATAGGGTTTACACCGTCTGTCAATTCTTAGTAAGTTCATTTTACAAATCTCAGAATCCTTTACAAATATTGTTAAAAAATAAGGAGGTTGAGTGGGGTAGTTAAATGAATTCCCAAACAAACATCATAGTAAGTACAGTACTGAGCATTCATTGAGCTCATATGGGCTCTTTACTGAGGGCATTCCACACCTGCTCATTCAGCTTGATATTCCTGTGAGGTAGGCTGCTGTCACCATTCCCATCCTCAGTGCAGGAATCTGGTGCAGAGAGCTTAACTAACTTGCCCTGATCATATATCGAATAGGTAGTTACCAGCAGTTTTGAGTCCAGAGCACAAGTGCTTAATCAGGGCATTCAAATGCTTCTTACTCAAGGAGTTCATCATAAAAGCAGTTGGAAAAGACTGTGCAGGTCTCATCCTGAGAGGTAGGGCGTGCAGAGGCACACCTCAAGTACAGCAGCCAGGGAGGGCTGAAGAAGCCAAGGACAGATTCATCACACAGGCTCCAAAGGGCTGACTGTCACAAAAATACCCTCTTACAATTACTGATAACAGCTTGAGCCACAGAAATATATTATTTAGAATGACAGCAAGGAAGCATCAGTGCAAATTCATCCTTGCCTTTAGAAGAGTGAGAACAGCTAAGAGTCAATCATTATCCATCAAAACATCAATCTTCTATTCCTCTTTCATACCCAAACACTGACCATAAAGTCACTTTGTTACCTTGACTTGGAGAAAACATTTCATATTTCTATTTCCTTACCAAGTTAAAAAAATAGTGCTCAGCATATAAAACAACCTCTGCTTATCTCATCTCACAGGACAGAAAATGCTACATGTATTCTGAAGAGAGAGTAGTCTGAAGGTATACCAAGTTAACAGTCCATCTTGTCATCATGTATTTGATAGCCTAACAAATTTCAAATAAAAAATGTAGCTGAAATCCCTACTGGTAAACATTATTTTCTTGAAAAATACTGCTTTAACATGAGACAAATGGGCAATCTTTAAGATGAATTGTTCTAGCTTTCTTTTTAATGTAGCCTGAAGCAGAAAGAAAGTCTGACCCAATTCCCCATGTCTCAAATTCCAATTCCTAGGCATCAGATTGCTTAATTTGGGTCAGAAAAGGTGCATTTGTTTCAGTTCTTGGTTCAGAATATTCTTTAACCTCATATTATGTATATGATATATATACATATTATGTATATCATATACATAATATAAATATATCTAGTAGGTATATTTAATATGTACTATATATTATATATGTATTGTATATATATATTTTTAATATATATATGTGTATGTGTATATGTATATGTGTATGTGTGTGTATATGTGTGTGTGTGTGTATATATATATATATATATAAAATCAGATCAAAAATGTTCTGGACCAAGATCTGAAACAATTATATATACATATAATTCAATCCCCAAAGTTACTTCAGTTTCCTTACAAATCCCCTAGTGACAGAGGTCTAAATGGATTGTCAACCAACCTCCTCTCCTTCAATTATTTGCCCTTAGCACATTTCAAATTCATGCTAGAATATCATTATTGGCATAAAATGGTATTATTGAGAAAGCACAGGGACCATGCATGACCTTGATCCATCTTGCCGCTTGACATTCAGGGAATTAGAATTTAAAATTAATTTAGTTGTTTAGAATTTTTAAAATTTACCACCTCCATAACATAGAGAACATTGTTCTAAAAACGAATTATTATATTTTAAATTAATCAAAAGATTATACTATTGACCTTTCCACCTTTGCTTTTTTTTACTTTTAGGCATTTCTAAAACTATGACAGTGGTGATTCATACTAAAAGTGTATCTCTGATTACACCTAAAATGGCATCTTCTTTTTCAAATAAATGCTAAGTTACTATTCGACAAATGACTTTATCAGTAAGCAATATACAAGTAAAATTTCTAAGAAACCTGCGGTATATTCACATAAATTGGCACAAAATTCATACCCCTGCTAAAGAAAAAAAAAAAAAAACTTTAAAAGACAGGATAAAATCTTTCCAACCTCATCTTCTTTTCACTGTAGCCTCAAAATATTTGCTATTCTGAAATACTTCCCTCCAACTTCTTCCTCTTTTCTCCTCCAGCGAAAATCCTATACACCTCCCAAGTATTAGTCCAATATTTTATCTTTTGTAGAACTTTCCCTGACTTCCCCCAATCATAATTAATTGTTCCTTCAGCATGCACTTTCCAAAGAACTTTTATCATAGAACAGGCCATATTCTTTAGAACATGGAGCCGGTTTCCATGACTCAGTCATCCATGGGCAGCATCTGGTGATAGTACTCATGCAGTTGGTTTCTCATCCGACACAGGGGTTACCTCAGGCATTGTCCTGGCTTCTGGCTTTAAGAATATTATTAATTCATTCTTGGAAAAGTCCTTTCTCCTTCAGGCTAAAATATTTTACTATACTATACTTCACTCCTCACTCTAATCATTTCTTCTACTGATCTTCAAATCATTCCCCTATATTCACAGAAAAAAATAACTTGGCTTACAATCTCCCTCTCCAGTCTAACTCAGGTAATGATTTTGAGTGATTTCAGTACATGTATCCAATTTCCTAGCTTCTCAGTTTTTTGATCTCTTCTTTTATAATAACATTTATCCCCAAATCATTTCAGCAACCCACTCATATAACCTTAATCTATAGAGTACCATATGACTCAGAATTCTTCTACCTGTAAAATCTTTAAACTATTTTCAGCTCTTTCATTCCCCTATTCTTTCTGAAATCCTGGGACCTCTAAGTCCTTGATCTGTGTATTTTCTGCTGATCTATCAGTTTCTCCCTGTACTTATTCATTTTTACCAGCCCTAGTGAATCACATTTTTCTCTCACGAAAAATCTCAATCAACTCATCCACTTGTCTTTCATCAACCTTAGGTTACTTCTAAAATCTAATTGTACATTTTTAACATCTAGACTGCATAACATTGCAGAATGGAATTCTTTGTACTGACAGGCTGGGTCAGTACTAATTGGTGGTCTCCAGAGTATTCTCAAACTCAGCAACATACCTACACCAAATTTATTTAATTCTCAACAAAACCCTGCTCCACTATATTCTCTATATCAGTTCATGGAACCACCCATCTTTTACAGACTCTTCAACACCAACATGTTACAAAGCAACACATTCTTCTAAATATCTCTAAAATCCCCCCCTCTTTTCAATTCCTATTGAATTGACTCCTATATTTCTCACCTAGACTACATCCGTGGCCCCCTAACTAGTATTCTGCTTCCAGGGCTTTTTTCCTTTTAATCTTTTTTCCATGCGGTTGCCAAAGTGACCATTTTGAAATTTTTATCTGATCATGATAAAAAACTAGCTGATAAAAAACTAGCTCGTGAATGGTTTTCATTACCACCAACATGAAGACTAAACTCTTTGGCTACTGTACAAGTTCCTTTAAAATCTGGCCCCAGTGTACCTCTCTAAGCCTCTTCTTCAGCCACTCCTCAACTTTTTACTCTGTAGTCGCTATAGCAACAATGAACTATCACAGCACCCTTGAAACCTCAGGGCATGAATCTTTCTCTTTGGAATGACCCGAGATGTGTCTATCTGATAATTCCTACTACTCCTTCAATTCATAGTCAAGCATCATCTCTTTTGTGAAGCCTGCCCTAGTTTCCACATGGCTTCATAATAAGTAGGCAAAGATAAGCTCTCCCTTCTTTGTACAAGCAATATGGCCTTTTCTTTTACCTCTAATGCTAATTACTCTATGTAGTTCTTATTTCTTACATATCCCTTCCACCAATCTATAAGTTCCTTAAGAGCAGGAATCATGTTACATTCATCTTAGTGTCCCCCGTATGTAGAACAAGTACTGATAAATAGTAGACATTTAGTATATGTTTGTTGTATGACTACATCAGAGACACTGTGAAAATGAACTACTCTTGTCACATTAAAGGCCTGTGGGCACTCAGGTTGACTAGATGTATTGCATTTCAATTCAGAAACTGTTTTAACAGCTTATATCATAACTGCTTCCACATATATATAGCAAGATAAGGGACAAACTGAGGAAACTGCACATATCCCACTGACAGAACTGAACATAAATTTTAAACATTACGCCAGAAATTATAGATAACTGAAAATTAAATTATATTATACTGGGCCTTTTTTTTTTTTTTTCCTGAAAATAACCACTTGATGTCACAGAATGAACAGAGTCAGCCATCAAATTTAATCCCACCTCAAGTATTTTTGTATCTCTTTCAATCAATTACTTAATGTTTCCAAAGTTTAGTTTCTGTACCTACCAAATGCATACATTAATACACAATGAAGGGATGATTATTAGGAAGATTATATGAGTGTTTAGCACACAGTGTCTGGTTGATAGTGAGATGGTTCATTTATAGTAGTTTCTTTTTGTCCCATGAATGTATTTAGACATTTACATCTCTATTTCTATCTATCTTAAAATATTTTTAAGAATACATGTTCAGAATACATAAGCTTCATATATTGGTTATACAGTTATCAAGTCTATATGGTGGTCTCTGAACAACAGTATTTCTCTCTATCTGTAAAGAAACTGTCCTAGTTAAAAAAAATTGTTGCTAAGGAAGTCAAATTCTCTCCAAAACAGTTTAAAGGCAACTTGAAGATCTTAAATGATAAATTTATTAATATGTTATGAGGAATGAAAATGAAGCAATAAAAGCAGACAAAAGAGATATGAAATGCATAGAATTACATGCAAGAAGAGCTTAAATTTCCTACACGTTCTGGACTAGACTGGATGTCAGAAATATATTCCAGCATCTAGCTCCAAGCAGATGTAAAATGGAACTATTTTTAGGTCTGGTAAAAGACAAAATTCTCTAATAAATGGCTGGCTTCCTATTTGTATCCTCAGGTGTGAATCTTGGTCTCCAGATCACCCTTCTGGCCCAGATGATAGGCATTTTTCATTCCATACCTGTTTGGACATCTGTATATCCTGCCCTGGTCCCTCAACAAAGCACTTGTCTGATGGCTTTAGAAATATTCTTTCTCTGTGTCTCAGGTCCTTTAGTTCCAATTCTGTAGCCTTCTCCTTCCCTGGAAATTTAATATGCTCTGGGCAGTTATACATGCTATTTCACCCTTTTTCTCCTCAACATTCACTTTTATATTATTTCAACACACATTAATTGAGATCATTAGTTGCATGGTATTATGCCCACAGTAAAAGAAGAAGAGATTAAAAAAAAAATGAAGAAGAATTGGCCCACAATCCTAGGACTCAATGTCTAGACAGGGGAGAACATGAAAACAAATAATGAAAAGAAAGTATGAAAAATTGCTTTGTTTGGAATATATTGAGATGTGCAGTGGAAATTTAGGCATTCCTAAGTCTAAGGATTAATATTTACTCAACATCTCCAGTATGTAGCAACTATATGTTCACAATAAAAATATCATTTGTATTAAATGTATTTTCTGACATATAAATGTTCATGAACAGTACACCAAAGGTATACACATAAAATCAATTATACATTTAACATAGTACCTTTATTAGGAAAAAACCCCTAAAATTTCATTTTATCTAGAAAAGATAGCCTGTGTATTCTCTCTTTTATCAGTTATTGGGGGCTAAATGGCCACTGTCAGGGCCCAAGGAGGGTGGACTGGCTAAAATTCTTTACATGGCATTTGCACTCATTTGAAATATAGCAGGGCTCTGGCCCTATTACCAGGCCTTGTTGTTTTTTTTCCAGTTTTCCATCTGGACCCTGTTAACATCCAGTCCTGTTGGTCTGCCCGTTAGCCTGCTCAGATTTTACAATCTGTCAAAGTCATCACTACCCCACCTCTCTGGCCATTCAGAAAGCAGGAAAGATTAGCAAGCCCCAAAGTTTGCTGAAGGTTTCCCTTTCTGCACTCCCTTTCCTACCTTTTTAAAATTAAACTTCTTATTTTAGACAATTGTAGATTCACATACAGTTGAAAGAAATATTGCAGAGCGATCCCCTGTACTCTTTGCCCAGTTTCCTTAATGGTAACATCTTGCAAAACTTTAATACAATATCACAACCAGGATATCAACATTGATGCAATCCACTCATCTTACTCAGATTTCCACAGTTTACTTGTACTTCTGTGTGTATGTATGTGTATATGTATGTGTGTGTATATGTACATGTGTATATGTGGGTGGTGTCAGTGTGTGTGTGTAGTTCTGTGCACTTTTATCACTTGTACAGTTTCACGTATCCACCACCAGAGTCAAGAAACAGAAAGATACATGCACCCCAATGTTCACTGCAGCACTATTCACAATACCCAAGACATGTAAGCAACCTAAATGTCCATCAACAGATGAATGGATAAAGAAGATGTTGTACATATATACAATGGAATATTACTCAGCCATAAAAAAGAATGAAATAATGCCATTTGCAGCAACATGGATGGACCTAGAGATTACCATACTAAGTGAATTAAATCAGACAGAGAAAGACAAATATCGTATGTTATCACTCATGTGTGGAATCCAATTTTTAAAAAATGATACAAATGAACTTATTTACAAAAAGGAACAGTCTAACAGATATTGAAAACACACTTATGGTTACCAAAGGGGAAATGTTGGGGGAAGGGTAAAATCAGGAGCTTGGGATGAACATACACACACTACGATATAAAAGATAGATAACCAACAAGGACATACTGTATAGCACAGGGAACTCTACTCAATATTCTGTGATAAGCTATAAGAGAAAAGAATCTAAAAAAGAATAAATATATGTATGTGTATAACTGAATCACTTTGCTGTACACCTGAAACTACACAACATTGTAAACCAACTGCAGGCCAATCAAATTAAACTTTAAATAAATAAAGTAATAATTGTGTAAAAAAAAAAAGAAAGAAACAGAACAATTTTATCACCACAAAGATCCCTAGTATTATTCTTTTGTAACAACATCCACTTCCTTCTTGCCCCTTTCCACATACACTCCCTCCTAACCCCTGGCAACCATTAATCTGTTCCCCATTTCTACAATTTTCTCATTTCAAGAATGTTATATAAACAGAATCACATAGTACATAATCTTTTGGGATTGGCTTTTTTTTTTTTTTTCACTCAGCATTATTCTCTTGAGGTTCATCCAAGTTGTTTAGTGTATCAACAATTCATTATTTTTTTATTGCTGAGTAGTATGCCATGGTACCATTGCTACATCTTTTATTACACTGAATTTAAAAATGGCATGATAGAAGAGATGGGCTTTTGCATCAAGCAAGCATGGGTTTAATCCCAAGCTATATAACCTTATACAAGTTACTTAACCTTATTTTTCATGTATAAACCAACCTCGAATGTCTTTTAGAACATGAAATTAGATATTTACAAAACATCTAGCTTGGTTCCTGGCATCAATAAATGATAGTTAATAAAGTATTAGCAGACACCAAGAATAAAAGAATTGGTTAAAACTATTGGGTAATGTGATACTTCCCCTACTTACAACCACTTTTTTCTCATTTACCGGTAGTTTGATTTTCAGATTAGTTCTGCTATGTAAGGACTTCTCAGTTTCTTTGTTTTGTTTTGTTTTGTTTTTTGTTCTAATAAATTGCTCGGTTTACTTCTGCTACCTGAAGCTCCTAAACATATTAATATGATCAGGTCTGGATATTGAGCTGGCTAGTCAATTGAGAAATGTATGTGCAATGAAATGAGCCTGGGATACCGGCATTTTGAAAATCAACTACTTTGAAGACCAAAAAGAACAAAAAAAGGATATTCTATTGACATTCATCCATATTTGTATAAAAAGATTTCATTAAAAAAGATCCACATAGATTTCAGTGCAATCATTTCCAAATATTTAATTAACAAAGATTTCTTTTTTATTGCTTCACTCCTTCTTTATACTAAATCTAAAGCTTCATATTTTTAAAGACTAACAATCACCATTTATTAATAATCAATGCATTTTATAAATTAAAAGGATATAGCTGTCAATCAAAACTTCTGGTCAGCTTGGGGAAAATAATGTTTACCTTGCTGGTTGATGGATATGAGTAAAAAACAAAGAAATGTAGTGAACCTGAATAACCTCATCATGCAAAAAACATGGAAAGAGTTAGATTTTTTGTAACAATAAAAATAGATCTCAGGTTCCTATTACTACAATCACAGATACCTGGGGACAGAAAACTTTGCCTAATTTGGATCACTTCCTCCAAGTTTATGAACTTATGTCTTATGCCAGCTAAGACTCTCTAAATTCTCTTACCATGTCTTATTTACATAATTTCAGAAAAAAACTAACTTCAGTAAAGGTCTTTGCAATGGAAATTTTTAAAGCTACCTTAATAATTACTGGGCTTCAACCCTTAATTTACTATTGTCCTAAAAACTCCCCAGTAATGGTTTCTTATGCAGGTACCATTTTTGAAAGGATAGTCTTTTATGTCTTTAACAAATTTTCCTATAGCTTTGAATAATGTGTTCAAACTTTACCACAGTTTTTTCCCTACAGGGCTTCCTCTTCAGCCCAAGATAAAACAAAGCTATTAAGTGCACAGACTTTGAAGTCATCCAAATATTGACTCAAATCTTAGCTTTTCCAGTTAAGGCCTGGTGACCTAGGTAAGTTATTTAAACTCTCTAAGCCTCGGTTTCCTCATCTGTAAAACTGAGATAATAATGTGAATGCTTAACGTTTGGTATGCAGTAAGGGCTCAAGAAATATGCTTGATAAAATGATCAATAATTCTTATATGAAATAAGTAAATTTCAGACAAGACCATTTTACTATTGATTGTTCTTATATTTTCTTTTATCTTTTACAGAAATCTGCCAAAAGAAATTTTTAATATTGTACACTTTTCATTCACTTCTTATTACTCCAGAAAATGAAACAAACCTTCATGACCTTAATATGGATCTCCAGACACTAATGATTATTGGGTGACTGCATGTAACTAAAACAATAAAAAAACCAACAAAAATGGATATTGTATTCAGAGATTGCACTGTAATGTCTAACTAGTTGTGTAACATTAACAAGATGCTAATCCTTTCCAAGCCCCAGTTTTTCTCATGTGTAAAATGAGATAACACCACTGAGCTTACAGGGTTATTCTAAGAACTAAATACAATAATGTAGGTAAGATACTTGGTATCATGCTTGATACTCCCTTCTTTTTCTTAAAAATTGGCATTTTAACATCACTGCAAAAATCATGGTCAGAAGGTATGCTACCTTGACAGACCAGACCAGTATTTCAAAAGGCGGCCGTATTTTAAAGCTTCTTCGCTTAACGTATGTCCTAAAGCTCTGATACTGCTTTCAGAGTAAATGCAGAAGGATTCTGCTGTAGCAAATAGGAAGACGTTCTCTTCCTCTATGTGGATGGCATGACCACATCATCATACGTTAAAGATTTTATCAGGGATTAACTAGGACTGGAACCTAATTATTGCCAAACAAATGACGTAACATGAATTATGCTCAAGTAAAATCACTGTATTTGGAGACACTCTTCACAATTCGACTCACTATGTCTTTTGGCAATTTAGTTTGCTCAGTTACCCAGGGGTACATTTCATAGCATCAGAAAATGCTGTTTTGGGGCTTCCCTGGTGGCGCAGTGGCAGGGCATCTGCCTGCCAATGCTGGGGACACGGGTTCGAGCCCTGGTCTGGGAGGATCCCGCGTGCCGCGGAGCGCCTGGGCCCGTGAGCCACAACTGCTGAGCCTGCGCGTCTGGAGCCTGTGCTCCGCAACAAGAGAGGCCGCGATAATGAGAGGCCCGCGCACCGCGATGAAGAGTGGCCCCCCACTTGCCTCAACTAGAGAAAGCCCTCGCCCAGAAACGAAGACCCAACACAGCCATAAATAAATAAATGCAAAGGAAAAAAAAAGAGTGGTATAATAATATTTAAAAAAAAAAAAAAAAAAAGAAAATGCTGTTTTGTCTCTTCCATATTATTCACGAGGAAACAAATTTATACCGATAATACAAATCTTTGAATTATCAATAAAATTTCCTAAAATATCCATTTAGTCCTTTAAAAAAACAACCTTTATTTACCACAAACCAGCTCCCTTGTTATACCATAACAGTTCTTAAAAATAAAACTCTGTCATTCCAAATTCCCTTACTCTGTGAGATCAATTGCTTACTGAGAAGGCCTAAGCCAGCAAAACCTCCAATGAGTCCCTAAAGGTCTGCTTCCTTCTAAAATGTCCCCCAAATAACGAGCATAATCATTTACGCTGTTATAAAGTGACATCGACCTCTATTTTTCAGCAAGGAGAATAAAACAATTCAGTTGAAAGAGGCACACTATAATAAGCACTTAAACTTGAGGATAAAACTACAAAATACTATAAATATGATAACGAGGTAAATAGTAACTAGGCTTGATTGAAGTAAAGTAGGCTGAAATCATAAAGAAGTGTCTTAGGTGATAGAGAGAAGAGAGAGAGGGAAGAAGTGTGTTTTCATGAATGTGTCAGGCCTCTATTAAGGAATTTACATGCGCTCTCCCATTTAATCCTTAGGTCAACTCTATCCAAGACGAATTACCAGCATCCCATTGTACTGATGAAGCACAGAGGCTCTCAGAGGTTTAATAACTTGTCCAAAGCCATTGGGAATTCAGCCAGGATTTAATCTTTATCGATCCAAGGGTTTCTAAATCATTAGGTGTCAGAATAGACTGTGCTGTAAACAGTGACCTTATGCAGGTCCCTTAAGCGTTTGGGCCAGTCTTTATCTACTCTAATAGTCACCATCTGCTATCTCACAGGTATAGATTAATAGCATTTGAAATATTTCTGTATTCTCTTTGAAGGAAGGGTAGCAGATAAATCCCAAGTGTTACTCTGCTCAAACCTTAAAGACCAGTATAGCTTCATGACTAAAAACAAGCTATTCCTTTCTTGCTTGAACTCTGATGAGCCCTAAATCTTTATTCTGCACTTAAAATATCATTTTATCCACAATACTTTGTAGTCGAGCTCTGACCTCTAGAAGACCCAAATTCTCGTCCCAGGTCTAGCCTGTGTTTGCCTTTGGGTCAAATACTAGAAATACCAGAGGGTCACTTTTTTGACCTCGCCTGTCAAGCGGGATTTCCTACTGACTCCATCTGCATCCTGGGGAGGAGCAAATGAGCAAAGTGTATGTGAAAGTGTTGGGAAGTTGAACAAAGAGCCAAAAATAAAGTGTCAGGAGAAATATTGTTGCAGGTATAGTGAGCATAGAGTCATTTCCTATGCAGGTCTTCTCTCTTCCAAGTGGATAAACATGTTAAAGTAAAATGGTCTAATTCTATATCACTTCATTAAAGGTTTTAGGCTACTTCCACATGCTAAGAATTTCGTTGAGGAAGCAAAATTATATTTTCCCAAACATATTAATAGCCACATATGTATCTAAGAATGAATGGTGTATGTGTGAAGGGTATACTAACCATCCCTCAGCCCACCTATAGTAGTTAAAAGCCAAGGCAAATCATCTTATAGGGATAAAACTAAAGACCATGCCGTTATATACTATAAAGGTGTTTGCTACCTATGTCATTCTTAGCTATTGTAATTTATTTGAATATTTTTTAAGTACTCAGATACTTATTTGAGTACATTTTTAGCATTCTGTTTTCTTTTTGTACATTGGGATATACACTACCATAGATGCTTAACTTTTAACCTTTATGTTTTATGTTAAGAACTTCTGACATTTTAAATCTCAACACTGATGATTAACATTTTTGCTTTATGCCTGAAGCTAAAAACTGATAGGCCCCTGCCTACAGTGACACCTTTCAGCGGTCACACACTCCAGCAGTTACTAATTTTCCAACCCAGTACCTGAAGATGACATTTTGATAAATTTGCAGATGACTTTCTGAACTACTTATTAGTTCAGCATATGAAAAAGTACACCTTCGGTAATGACATTTTGTTCTCAAAATAACTTCACACACTTTGCCCATTTTTAAATTGAGCTACTTATAGAATTTCTAAAAATACCACCAATAACTCATAATTAAATGGCACACCTCTATTTCTCATTTCATCTCACTCAAAAGCAGTGCCTTTTTAGGTGACGTCCAAAATTATTTTTTCCAGAAAGAAAAAACTACCATAATTCTTCTGTAAATGAATGAGATGATCATCACTTTTTCATCCTTATTCTAAGTTAAAATGAGACTGAGTTAAACATTATTTCTCTCAACATCAAGAAATGGGCCAATAGTTAAAACAAAAATGGAATAGATGCAGTAAAACAATTCAGCACTCTACTCACTTTCCGTGTCACATCTGAGCTGTGGTATTAATAATGACATCAAGGCACCAAGCATTTACTAAGCTTCTTCTATATGCTCAGAATAATGATGATAGGTTTCAAACTGCATGGAAATCAAGATCTAGAAGTCAAAGCAATCAGTTTTAACAAATCAGCTGATGTTTTGGATTTATCTGCTTTCTCTTTATTTACAGGAAAAATCAACTTAAAGACAATTTTGGAAAAAATTCATAATCATAGCATCATAATAAAACTAACACTTCTTCTTAGTATGTTAAATTTTAGACATGCACATACATGAATATTCCTTACATAGCTTTAATTATATTATAAACAAAATTTTATACTTTGCTTTGTTAAAACCTTATATCACTTAATAATTTTAAAGTGCCTGATCCATGAATACATGCATAATTAAGAGAAGTTATAGGCACCATCCCATATTTGCCCAGTATTTGAATGGTGAGGTTTGTTTCTGATTAGCACCAATGAACAGAGGCAATTGGTTCTATAATAAAACTGACGTTATAACTATAAAGTAGCTTTGAATTCTCACTCTGTAATCTTTACCACAATGTTATCTGAAGTCAGAAAGAACAATGTTATATGTTGAATTGTGTCCTCCCAAATTCACATGTTCAAGTCCTCACCCCCAGTACCTTAGAATGTGACTTTAATTGGAAGTAGGATAGTTGCAGATGTATTTAGTTAAGAGGAGGTCATACCAGAGTAGGATGGGCCCCAATCCAATATGACTGGTGTCTTTATGAAAAGGAAGCCATGTGAAGGACAGACATTCACACAGGGAGAATGACATAAGAAGACTGGAGTGATGCTGTCACAAACCAAAGAACTAGCAGAAGCTAGATTCCTTCTTAGCACCTTCAGAGGGAGCACGGCATTGCTGACACTTTGGTTTCAGATTTCTGAACTCCAGAACCGTGAGAAAATAAATTTCTGTTGTTTTAAACCACCTAGTTTATGGTACTTTGTTACAACATCCTTAGGAAACTAATACAAACAATATATTAAAAGATCGTACCACATTACCTTCTACACACTCAATAAATGTAACACTTTCCTAAGAAGTCTGTCTCTTAAGTCCCTTCAAGTCATTCCCCAAATTGCCACCACACTGCTCTTTCTTAAATTAAAAACGCAATCATTTTGAGAATGCAAATTGGTGCAGCCACTATGGAAAACAGAAGGGATGTTCCTCAAAAAAAATAAAATAAAAATAGAACCACCATATGATCCAGCAATCACACTTTAGGGTATATATCCAAAAGAAATGAAAACAAGATATGAAAGAGATATCTGCATTCCAATGTTCATTGCAGCATTACTCACAGTAGCCAAGATACGGAAACAACCTAAGTGTCCATCAACAGATGAAAGGATATAGAAGATGTAATATATATATACGACAGGATATTATTCAGCCACGAGAAAGAAGAAAATCTTGATATTTTTGACAACATGGATGGATTTTGAGGGCATTATACTAAGTGAAACAAGCCAGCCAGAGAAAGACAAATACTGCATGGTATCACTTATAAGTGAAATCTTAAAAAAAAATTAAAAAGTCAAACTCCTAGAGAGTAGAAAAGTGGTTGCCTGGGGTTGGAGGCGGGGGAGTTAGGGAAGGTTGATAAAAGGGTCCAAAGTTTCAGCTATAAGATGAATAAGGTCTGAAGATCTAATGTATAATGTGGTGACTACAGTGGATAACACTGAATTGTACAATTGAAATTTGTTAAGAGAGTAGAACTGAAATGTTCTCACAAAAAAAGAAAAAAGAAAAAAGATAAGTACATGAGATAATAGATAGAAAAAAGAGAATGTAATCATTTTCCTCAACTAAACTAAAAATGAAAATAAAATTATCCCATCCCAATTTTTTAATAAAAGAATGCAATCATTTACTTTCCTGCTTAAAATGACAGTAATGACTTCTCAACGTCTATAGGAAAAAAATAAACATAGCACAAAAATACAGCAATGAGAGCTTTAATATTTATGATAAACTACTACAGGCTATGCATGGGGTTTAGCCACAACTAGTATATACTACTAGCATCCTTCTGAATTAAGCATGAGTATTCCCATATTAAAGAGTTAAAAAATAATAAGACAGTGAGGAAGTGAATTGCCCATGGCAATACCACTAAAGAAGGGTCAAGGCAGGGTTTCACCCAGGATTGTCTTTCTTGAGAGCACAGATAGTTAAGGACCATGTGAAAACTACAATAAATAAAAGGCCCATTCAGATATGGTTTCTACTTGTGTTGTAATTCAAGATTATTTCTTCACTTCACACCAACCTTCCCACTACCCTACCTACCACCTCATACACCCATTTTAAATTATGTGCCTTTTAATTTAGCTGGGCGTTTCCCTGTTCATTATTTCTGCTAACACCTTTCTTTTTCTTCAGATTTGAAATCTCAACCAAACTGACAACTGCCTTCTCATATTTGAGACCTGTCAACTACCATTTCCATGAAGTCTGGTTAGGTTCTCCTTAAGGAAAATTTGATAATCACTGCCTACTTTCTGAATTCATGATAATCTGGAAAAACATTTATATTACTATTCACAGGTCTATATCCTCCTTCTAGACTGTAAGCTTCTTAAGGAAAGCACATTGTATCCCTAGTGCCTACAACCTACAATAAACATATATTTATAGATTACATAAATAAATGAATGAGATATAACATTATTTTTCAGGTTTATTGTGGTAAACTGACAAAAACATTGTAGCATATTTAAAGTGTATAGTGTGATGATTGGATATACATCTGCATTGTGAAAGGACTCTCCCATCAACTTAACACAACCATCACCTAACATTTTACAATTTTTTTCTTTTTGGTGAGAATATAACATAGTATTAAGTTTTCATGGTTCCAAGTTTTTGCTATTACAAATAATGTTGCAATATTTGTACTAAAATGTAAATCCTCTTTCTCTTTAAGGAATCCACTCTAAAGCCAGAGAATAAAACATTCCCTGGCCCCATAGTAGCTGCTCAATAAATCTGATGAATAAATATTGAATCTTAAAGATATTTCCTTGAACATGTGGAATATTATCCACCAGTTAAAATGGATGGACTAGATCTATATGTATTAACCCTGATAAATCGAAAAGGCAAAATGTTAATGTTGATAGGTAAAAAGCAAGTAGAGAAAGTAAATTTGGTTTTATATGTATGATAGGGTTTAGGTAAAAATTTGAAATGCATAATATTTTATACTATTTATGGTCAAATATATAGGCATGTATATAATTAAAAATGCATGTGATTAATAAATGCCAACTTCCTAGAGAGGGAAGGAGAATAAAAGGATAGGAGAAGGGAATTTAGCTATATCTGTTATATTTTATTTCTAAAGAAATATCAAAACAAAAAATCATATGCAAAGGTAAGAGATCTAAAGTGAATGTGCCAAATGTCACCAATTTATTAAATCAGGTTGAGGAAGTGCATGGACATCTGTTTTATTGTTTTCAGAATATTTCATTTTTGAAATATTATATAATTAAAAACAAGTCGTTTTAAAAGTGTAGCATCACTGAAGAGGGAAAGGAAATAGAAAAATCACCATTAGGCAAATGCCACAGTAATGACTGTCGCAGGCAAGATTCACTCATGGATTCAAAAATTAGTGGGCAAAAGGTAAGGAGAAACAGAATACCTGCATAGTCTCAAAGGATCTCCTCCAAGATACTTATTCATTACCAGGGGAAATATACCAGCTTTAGAGTGGAGAAACCCAGCAGACACCACCTTATCCATGTATTCAAGGTGGGTAATATCACCAGTGATAAAACACATGGACATCACAAAACCCTCAGGGCTATGCATTGTGAAGGATGCAATTCTTGCCAAAAATGCCTAACCTCATTCAAATCATAGGAAAACATCAGACAAACCTAAATTGAGGAACATTCTACAGAACAACTAACTGGTATTCTTCAAAAGTGTCAAGATCATGAAAGAAAAGAAAACTCTCTGAGGAACTGTCACTGAGACTAAAGAGAAAAAGCAACTAAATGCAATGTGAGAACCTATATAGGATCCTGGTATAGAAAAAAAAAAAAAAGGCATTACAGAGAAAACTGGTGAGATTCAATTAAGGCCTGCAGTTTAGATAACAGTATCATATTAATGTAATTTCCTGGTTTTGATCATTGTACTACGGTTACACTACATGTTATATTAAAAGAAGCTGGCTGAGGGGTGTTGGGGAAATTGCTGTATTATTTTTGCCCAGTTTCTGTAAGTCTAAAATTAGTTATTTTTTAAAATGTAAAAAAAAAAAGTGTGCATACCTATTAATCCCACAAATTTACCTGTAGGAATTTATCCCAAGGAAATAATCAGAAAAGCCCACAAAGCTACATGTGTGCATGCATGCTTGTGTGTGTGTACAGATTCCATTATGGCATTATTTAAAAAATTAAAATGGAAATAACCCAAATGCCCAACAAATAATTATGTTTCATACACAAAGCTATATGCAGCCATGAAAATTATGATATACCTTGAGATTTATTGGCATACAGAGATGTTTGCAATCTGTTGTCATGTAAAAATGCAGAATAAAATACATATAAAACACAATCTAATTATTATTTTATCTGTATATTTTTAATTTTTGTATTTAAGTCCAAAAAGTTCCTATTTCTGAATATGTCCAAAAGAATTGATCTTGAGCAATATACAATAAAATGTTAACATTTGCTTTTTAAGTAAGCCAAGATAATGGGTGTTCTGTTTATTAATATGCATTTTTAAAATTTCTAATAGGGCAATTAAAAACTATGTTGTTCCTGGATTTCAAGATATTTTGGTAATGGATACCATTTTAAAAAGTAATATTATAGAAGTGTACTGATGGCAAAAGATCAGCAGCAATACAGTCAGTTAGGCTCTGATAATATCCTAGCAGATCAGTTAGGCTCTGATAATACCTCACTGGGTTAATCTCTGCTTAACTAGTTTCTCCTGAGGGCAGACCTTGTTAAGAACAGAGAGCTCTTGTGTATTTCAAAATGGCTCCTTTCCCCTGTCCTTGCTGGAAGCCTGAGGGGATTCTTCTCTGATATTTACTGAGAGCTCCTGTAGGAAAACTGACAAAATTGTGGGGGCCCTTATGCTTGGATCCCCCTGGAGTTTTTAAATCCCAGAGTTGTCCAGACTCCAGCAAGTCATTGATTACAGCTCAAGTTTTCCTACACCAGCACTGGTTCCTAAGGTGGTTTCCACTGCTATCTGTTTCTTTTAAAAATCTTTTCCTGAAAGAAGAATCAAGGATAACTCTGGGTGAGGATTGGTTCAAGATGGCGGAGTAGAAGGATGTGCTCTCACTCCCTCTTTCAAGAACACCAGAATCACAACTAACTGCTGAACAATTATCGAAAGGAAGACACTGGAACTCACCAAAAAAGATACCCCACATGCAAAGACAAAGGAGAAGCTGCAGTGAGATGGTAGGAGGGGCACTATCACAATAAAATCAAATCCCATAACAGCTGGGTGGGTGACTCACAAACTGGAGAACACTTATACCACAGAAGTCCACCCACTGGAGTGAAGGTTCTGAGCCCCACGTCAGGCTTCCCAACCTGGGTGTCTGGCAATGGGAGGAGGAATTCCTAGAGAATCAGACTATGAAGGCTAGCGTGATTTGACTGTAGGACTTCGGCAGGACTGGGGGAAACAGAGACTCCTTGGAGGGCACACACAAAGTAGTGTGTGCATCGGGACCCAGGGGAAGGAGCAGTGACCCCACCAGAGACTGAACCAGACCTCCCTGCTAGTTTTGCAGGGTCCCCGCAGAGGCAGGGGGAAGCTGTGGCTCACCTAGGGACAAGGACACTGGCAGCAGAAGTTCTGGGAAGTACTCCTTGTCGTGAGCCCTCCCAGAGTCCACCATTAGCCCCACCAAAGAGCCCAGGTAAGCTCCAGTGTTGGGTTGCCTCAGGCCAAACAACCAACAGGGAGGGAACCCAGCCCCACCCATCAGCAGAAAAGTGGATTAAAGTTTTACTGAGCTCTGGACACAAGACCAACAGTCAGCTCTACCAACCACCAGTCCCTCCTATCAGGAAACTTCCACAAGCCTCTTAGATAGCCTCAACCACCAGAGGACAGACAGCAGAAGCAAGAAGAACTACAATCCTGCAGCCTGTGGAACACAAACCACATTCACAGAAAGATACACAAGATGAAAAGGCACAGGGCTATGAACAAGATGAAGGAACAAGATAAAACCCCAGAAAAACAACTAAATGAAGTGGAGATAAGCAACCTTCCAGAAAAAGAATTCAGAATAATGATAGTGAAGATGATCCAGGACCTCGGAAAAAGAATAGAGGCAAAGATCTAGAAGATACAAGAAATATTTAACAAAGACCTAGAAGAATTAAAGAACAAACAAACAGAGATGAACAATACAATAACTGAAATGAAAAATACACTAGAAGGAGTCAATAGCAGAATAACTGAGGCAGAAGAACGGATAAGTGACCTGGAAGACAGAATGGTGGAATTCACTGCTGCGGAACAGAATAAAGAAAACAGAATGAAAAGAAATGAAGACAGCCTAAGAGACCTCTGGGACAACACTGAATGCAACAACATTCACATTATAGGGGTCTCAGAAGGAGAACAGAGAGAGAAAGGACACGAGAAAATATTTGAAGAGATTATAATCGAAAACTTCCCTAACATGGGAAAGGAAATAGCCACCCAAGTCCAGGAAGCGCAGAGAGTCCCATACAGGATAAACCCAAGGAAAAACACACTGAGACACACAGTAATCAAATTGGCAAAAACTAAAGCCAAAGAAAAATTATTGAAAGCAGCAAGGGAAAAATGACAAATAACATACAAGGGAATTCCCATAACCTTAACAGCTGATTTCTCACCAGAAACTCTGCAGGCCAGAAGGGAGTGGCATGATATACTTAAAGTGATGAAAAGGAAGAACCTACAACCAAGATTACTCTACCCGACAAGGATCTCATTCAGATTCGATGGAGAAATCAAAAGCTTTACAGACAAGCAAAAGCTAAGAGAATTCAGCACCACCAAACCAGCTCTACAACAAATGCTAAAGGAACTTCTCTAAGTGGGAAACACAAGAGAAGAAAACGACCTACAAAAACAAACCCAAAACAATTAAGAAAATGGTATTAGGAACATACATATCGATAATTACCTTAAACGTGAATGGATTAAATGCTCCAACCAAAAGACACAGGCTTGCTGAATGGATAGAAAAACAAGACCCATATACATGCTGTCTACAAAGGACCCACTTCAGACCTAGGGGCACATACAGACTGAAAGTGAAGGGATGGAAAAAGATATTCCATGCAAATGGAAATCAAAAGAAAGCTGAAGTAGCAATATTCATAGAAGATAAAATAGACTTTATAATAAAGAATGTTACAAGAGACAAGGAAGGACACTACATAAGGATCAAGGGATCAACCCAAGAAGAAGATATAACAATTATAAATATATATGCACCCAACATAGGAGCACCTCAATACATAAGGCAACTGCCAACAGCTATAAAAGGGGAAATGTACAGTAACACAATACTAGTGGGGGAATTTAACACCTCACTTACACCAATGGACAGATCATCCAAACAGAAAATTAATAAGGAAACACAAGCTTTAAATGACACAAGAGACCAGACAGATTTAATTGATATTTATAGGACATTCCATACAAAAACAGCAGATTTCACCATCTCCTTAAGTGCGCACGGAACATTCTCTAGGATAGATCACGTCTTGGGTCACAAATCAAGCCTCAGTAAATTTAAGAAAATTGAAATCATATCAAGCAACTTTTCTGACCACAACACTATGAGATTAGAAATCAATTACACGGGAAAAAAAAAACCGTAAAAAACACAAACACATGGAGGCTAAACAATACGTTACTAAATAACCAAGAGATCACTGAAGAAATCAAAGAGGAAATCAAAAAATACCTAGAGACAAATGACAATGAAAACACGACGATCCAAAACCTATGGGATGCAGCAAAAGCAGTTCTAAGAGGGAAGTTTATAGCTATACAAGCCTACCTCAAGAAACAAGAAAAATCTCAAATAAAAAATCTAACGTTATACCTAAAGCAACTAGAGAAAGAAGTACAAACAAAACCCAAAGTTAGCAGAAGGAAAGAAATCATAAAGATCAGAGCAGAAATAAATGAAATGGAAACACAGAAAACAATAGCAAAGATCAAAAAAACTAAAAGCTGGTTCTTTGAGAAGATAAACAAAATTGATAAGCCATTAGCCAGACTCATCAAGAAGAGGGAGAGGACTCAAATCAATAAAATTAGAAATGAAAAAGGAGAACTTACAACAGACACTGCAGAAATACAAAGCATCCTAAGAGACTACTACAAGCAACTCTATGCCAATACAATGGACAACCTGGAAGAAATGGACGAATTCTTAGAAAGGTATAACCTTCCAAAACTGAACCAGGAAGAAATAGAAAATATGAAGAGACCAATCACAAGTACTGAAATTGAAACTGTGATTAAAAATCTTCCAACAAACAAAAGTCCACGACCAGATGGCTTCATAGGTGAATTATATCAAACATTTAGAGAAGAGCTAACACCCACCCTTCTCAAACTCTTCTAAAAAATTGCAGAGGAAGGAACACTCCCAAACTCATTCTATGAGGCCACCATCACCCTGATACCAAAACCAGACAAAGATACTACAAAAAAAGAAAATTACAGACCAATATCACTCATGAATATAGATGCAAAAATCCTCAACAAAATACTAGCAAACAGAATCCAACAACACATTAAAAGGATCATACACCACGATCAAGTGGAATTTATCCCAGGGATGCAGGAATGCTTCAATATACGCAAATCAATCAATGTGATATACCATATTAACAAATTGAAGAATAAAAACCATATGATCATCTCAAAAGATGCAGAAAAAGCTTCTGACAAAATTCAACACCAATTTATGATAAAAACTCTCCAGAAAGTGGGCATAGAGGGAACCTACCTCAACATAATAAAGACCATATAGGACAAACCCATAGCAAACATCATTCTCAATGGTGAAAAACTGAAAGCATTTCCTCTAAGATCAGGAACAAGACAAGGATGTCCACTCTCACCACTATTATTCAACTAGTTTTGGAAGTCCTAGCCACAGCAATCAGAGAGGAAAAAGAAATAATAGAACACAAATTGGAAAAGAAGAAGTAAAACTGTCACTGTTTGCAGATGACATGATACTATACACAGAGAATCGTAAAAATGCCACCAGAAAACTACTAGAGCTAATCAATGAATTTGGTAAAGTTGCAGGATACAAAATTAATGCACAGACATCTCTTGCATTCCTATACACTAATGATGAAAAATCTGAAAGAGAAATTAAGGAAACACTCCCATTTACCATTGCAAGAAAAAGAATAAAATTCCTAGGAATAAACCTACCTAGGGGGAACAAAAGTCCTGTATGCAGAAAACTATAAGACACTGATGAAAGAAATTAAAGATGATACCAACAGATGGAGAGATATACCATGTTCTTGGATTGGAAGAATCAATATTGTGAAAATGACTGTACTACCCAAAGCAATCTACAGATTCAATGCAATCCCTACCAAATTACCAATGGCATTTTTTACAGAACTAGAACAAAAAAATCTTAAAATTTGTATGGGGACACAAAAGACCCTGAATAGCCAAAGCAGTCTTGAGGGAAATAAACGGAGCTGGAGGAATCAGGTTCCCTGACTTCAGACTATACTACAAAGCTACAGTAATCAAGACAATATGGTACTGGCACAAAAACAGAAATATAGATCAATGGAACAGGATAGAAAGCCCAGAGAAAAACCCACACACCTATGGTCAACTAATCTATGACAAAGGAAGCAAGGATATACATGGAGAAAACACAGTGTCTTCAATAAGTGGTGCTGGGAAAACTGGACAGCTACATGTGAAAGAATGAAATTAGAACACTCCCTAACACCAAACAGAAAAACAAACTCAAAATGATTAGAGACCTAAATGTAAGACTGGGCACTATAAAACTCTTAGAGGAAAAACATAGGAAGAGCACTCTTTGACATAAATCACAGCAAGATGTTTTTTGATCCACCTCCTAGAGTAATGGAAATAAAAACAAAAATAAACTAATGGGACCTAATGAAACTTAAAAGCTTTTGCACAGCAAAGTTAACCATAAACAAGATGAAAAGACAACCCTCAGAATGGGAGAAAATATTTGCAAATGCATCATCGGACAAAGGATTAACCTCCAAAATATATAAACAGCTCATGCAGCTCAATATTAAAAAAAACAAACAACCCAATCCAACAATGGGCAGAAGACCTAATAGACATTTCTCCAAAGAAGACATACAGGTGGCCAAGAAGCACATGAAAAGCTGCTCACCATCACTAATTGTTAGAGAAATGCAAATCAAAACTACAATGTGGTATCACCTCACACCAGTTAGAATGGGCATCATCAGAAAATCTATAAACAACAAATGCTGGAGAGGGTGTGGAGAAAAGAGAACCCTCTTGCACTGTTGGTGGGAATGTACATTGGTACAGCCACTATGGAGACCAGTATGGAGGTTCCTTAAAGAACTAAAAATAGAATTACCATATGACCCAGCAATCCCACTACTGGGCATATACCCAGAGCAAACCATAATTCAAAAAGACACATGCACCCCAATGTTCACTGCAGCACTATTTACAATAGCCAGGACATGGAAGCAACCTAACTGCCCATCGGCAGACAAATGGATAAAGAAGATGTGGTATATATATATATATACAATGGAGTATTACTGAGCCATAAAAAGGAACGAAATTGGGCCATTTGTAGAGATGTAGATACATCTAGAGACTGTCATACAGAGTGAAGTAAGTCGGAAAGAGAAAAACAAATATCGTATATTAACGCATATATGTGGAACCTAGAAAATGGTACAGATGAACCGGTTTTGCAGAGCAGAAATAGAGACACAGATGTAGAGAACAAACGTATGGACACCAAGGGGGGAAAGCGGCAGGGGGTGGGTGTGGTGGTGTGATGAATTGGGAGATTGGGATTGACATGTATACACTGATGTGTATAAATTGGATGACTAATAAGAAAAAATAAATAAATAAATAAAAATCAATAAAAAGTAACATTATAAATAAAGCTGCTCATCTTTATTATCCATTTAGTTAGTATTCATGGAAATGTAGGCCTTTTTTTTTTTTTTTTTTTTTTAATATGTGACTGGAACAGAGTTTTCACCCTCAGGATAGCAATGAAGCTATGATACATTCAGAAAGAACTGGGATCATTTTCAAAGAAAGACAACATCATCAGGAGACTCCCTGTTAGGGAATGATTGATCTGTTAGTCATATCTCTGTACAGGAGAAAAGATTCTTAAATTCTGACATCTTCTGATTAAGACAGATCTAAGTGAACACAATTTTCCTTCAAAAACAATAAATTGTTTTAACATGAACATATCAGGCATGCTGTCAAATCCCTGCAGAGTATAACTTTTAACTCTCACTGAATATAGTTCACTCAAAATGATACACATCTTGGTCAGAGCGTATGGTTTGGTCCAGAATTGCATCAGTGTATTCTATTAATAGGGAAGAGTATCCTTAGGCTTGTGTGTATCTATGTCAATAAATATGATTGGTAGAGGGGGAAAAGGCTTCATATAACTTCTGCAATGCTATGATTTTACTTATCAGGAACTCAAAGTCAAGAGACATTTAAGAGAAGATGTGGAGCTAGAGTTTCCAGTCCAGGCATGATGCTTTTTCCAGTTATATCACAGTTTGCATCCTCAATCACATACAACAGTACTGTAAACTATGAATTCACCCATTAACCACCAGCAGGGATACAAAGATGAATAGCCAGTCCCTGCCCTCCAGGAGCTCATGAGAAGAGGTCAGACATATAAACAAAATGCTTGAGCAGCGCTCCATTATAATATCAGTCGGGGCTAGAGACTAATACCAATTACGAATCCAAAAAAACGTGACCAAGTATAACAAAGTTCCTATTATAGAAACAATTTACCAAAAGGATTTGGTCACCACTATTTTAGATCTTCTAATTACAGGTGATTTGTTCCCTTTGCACATTAGGAAATACATACACCACATAGGTAAATGTAAATGTTTTCCTTTGAAATACATATCTTCTTATTTTTCCCATGTTGTTTTAGACAAACACTATTTTTGAACACATACCTAAAGAATTGGGTTTTTTTTGGTAAGGTGATTCAAGTAGGCAGAAGTTAAGCTGTCTTTACACATGTTGAAGTCTTCAGTGTCAATTACGTAAACTCTGTCACTTCAGCAGAACTATAACCACACGTTTATTTAACATTGACCTTCAGAATATCTAAATGCTTTGACAGGTATGCCATTCTACAACCTTTGCTTGACAAATGGAGAATGATGCACTTTGTGAATGCTTTCAATCTTGGCATCTATTTAACAAATATTTGTAAGGACCAACCATATGCCAGTCAGTAATACTGAATATTTGATGAGCGCTAACATGTGTAAACCCTGGCTTCTGACTCTGAAGAACTAACTCATCTAGCAGTGGAGATTTAAGGTGGTTGAGGAAGTTTTTTAATAGTAATACATATAAGAGAACAACAAAGAATGTAAGCAGTGTGATTAGAGGAAAGGGTATTAAACTTTAGAGACCTCACATTTGGACTCAAACTCTGTCTGCTCACTAGCTGAATGAGCTTAACCTCTCTGCACCTTAGTATTCTCATCTATGAAATATACACAATACAGTGCCACTCACCCTGCATGGTGGCTCAAAGGATTCCAAGAGAACATATGTGAAAGCATCAGAAGAGTGCTTTACCCACTGTAGGTGCTCAATGACTGGAAACTTCCTTACCCTTTGCCTTAGGATCACAGAGGAGAGAATTGTTAGTTCTGTCTAGTGCTCACTTTTTACTTTTAATTTTTCTCTTACCTAAGCTGCCCATTACTTTTTCATAAAGGGGATGATTTGGCCATACTTTTTCTAGAACTTTTTCCCTGTACAATGAAGTGATTCTGTATTTCTAAAACTTAGACACTGCTTCTACTTAAGTGTTCATTTCCAGAAGGAAGCATCTCAGTAAAAAGGCAAGAGATAGTAGACGTAATGTGTTGTAAAATAAAGATGTGGTGAGCTTTCAGGGCATCATTAAAATTTTTCAAAAGTTCATTTTAGGTCCAACTAGAAGAGTAGCCCTTAAAAATGTACTGATAAAGATTTTAAGTGTTTTGTTTTTGCAAAAGGATGTGGTTTTTATTATCCAGAAAATACCATCCTCTTAGCTAAGATATGTGCATAATTCCATAGGGATCCAGCCCAACTGTTTCATATTGTGAAGAAGTACATTTTTTAACAATTCATATTGTTTTGGCACAAAAATAAATTACAGTGCTGAAAAAGCCCTAGAATAAATATAATGACAGTATACCTCATGCTGAATACTCCTCCATCTTCCCAACAGTTTGCTAAAGGGGAAAAACACCTAAGAAGTACTTCTGCAGTTCTTTCCAACAATGCACTCCTACTCATCAGCCAGGATTCCTTTGGGAAAAAGACTGCTCATAATGGGAAAGAATAGCACTGATTTATAGATTTTAAACTGATCATTTTCAAGAAGCTCAGCTTTCAAGCATCTGAATTCACTGCTCTACACTTGACCATTTTCTGGTCATGGTTACTGACCCTTACAGGTCATATTAGTACAGAAAAGATAGAATATTTAGAAAAGGAGCATGCTGAAAATGGTTCCCAGCTCAACTACCAGTACATTTCTAGTCATCTTTCAACTGTAGCTTTTTTCTGATTCATTTGTGGGTGGTTTTAATATCTCTAGGAGCTTCTCTTGTTCAGCACAGTTCTTTACAGTATCTTTCCAATGCTATTTATTATTTTGGCACCAGTTTTTATATATATGCAAGTACTTTCTTTCTTACAGCATATAAAATTATTTTTTCCATACATTATTTTAAAATGGGAAAAAAACTTTTTTGAAAGTTGTTTTTGTCCTATTTTCTTTTCTAATTTCAATAAGAAACAGAAGCATAGCTCAGTATTCCTTTCCTGCTGTAAAACCTTAATAAGTCAAACAACTGGTACAAAGAAATTTTTGATTCATAGAATTTTTTTAGGAAATCAATTAACAAAAGTATACTATTCATTGAAATCATTGTTAACATAATCATTGCCATGTGTCAGTTTTAAACAGCTTTTAGTTATAAGCACTTAATGTTCTCTTTTAATGTGGGCTATGAAGTTATATCTGTCTACTCCAGAATCTCCCTTACTATCTATCCCACTGCCTTTCAAATATTCCTCTGTAGAAACTGAAAAAAATTATTTACAACTCAATGTTGCTTGCTGGATTTAAAATAGGTAATGAATTGATTTATATATTTTCCCTGTAATATGCTATATAATATGGTACAAAATAAGACTCCCAGACTAGTTCCTATTTACTCTAAAGTGCATATTTAGTTTAGGATTTCTCAACCTTGGCACTGTTGACACTTTATTCTTTATTGGGGGTAGGGGTCTGTACTGTGCATTATAGGATATAAAACAGCATCCTTGGTCTCTACCAATAGGTACCAGTATTATTCCCCAATCTGTGACAATCAAAAATGTCTCCAGACATTGCCAAATGCCTCCAGTTGGGAATTACTGATTAAGTTAAAGGAAATTAATAAAACTGTGTGCCAATGAATAAAAAAAAAATACAGTTTTCCATACAGAACCAAACGTCTAATATTTATAAGGAATAAAATAGGAAAGACTGTAGCTATCTTGAAAGAAATAAATACCACAAATGGATTTCTGAATCAACCTTAAACTGCACAGATTATTCTAACAATTTTAATATAGTTTATGAAATTAAACATAGTTAGATCACCAGGTTTTAGGATATTATAGATGAGAGACACCCTAAATTGTACAACCTCCTTATTTCATATGTGAGGAAACTGAGATAAAGTGACTTTGTCAAGGTTGAATTTTTTTTTTTTTAAGTAGCAGAACTATGTCTAGAAGCAAATTATCTGAGTCTTAGTTTATCATCCCTTCTTTATGTATTAAGTTTAGGACCTGCAAGGGCCTATTTGACAATGGAATTGAACAGCCTTAATATTCTTCTTCTTAAGATCCCATAATGTCCTTTGTCATGAGTGCACATGGGCTGAAAGGAGACTTCAGTAACCAGTGAAAGATAGCTTGTTTATCTTTCAGTGGAAGGGTAACAGAATTATAAGCTATACAAAGAAGAGTGAAATGATTAAAGAATTTACCTGTGCAAACACTGGCATGAGTCTTGTCATTTGAGTTCTGACAGACCAAAGCCTTCAGGAATCATCCCACAGCAACTTAATTAGTAAAAAGCTGCTGTAGTCTGATTAACGGGGATCCCAAATGCTGTTGCACACGCTACTTCTTGTTCTGATATGCCCTATTACTATGCACATAGCATAAGTAGATCACTGTTTACATTAACTATATTGGTAAATATTCCTTTTTAATCAATAAAATGGTTATTCTAATGACCTTCACTAAACGGCCAAAAATGCTGGATTACAATCTTTACCTAATGATTCTGGATAAGTTATAGTCATGAATGGCAGCTGTATTTAAGAGACAGCTGAAGACAAGGCATAGTATACCTTTCTCTAATCAGAACAAAGACTTATGTCTGGTGATACATAGCTCTAGGAATACACATGCCAAATATCTAATCAAAGAAGAAATTCTTTTTTCAAATGGTGGAAGGAAACTCAGAATCCTAAGGGGAATTACTAGTGCTTTGTACATACCATCACTACCACTATGTAATGTAGTATCAATATTAACCATGTACTGTTACCACATAGTTTGGTTTGTACCTAATTATGGGAGCTTAGACTTTGAAGTCAGACAGATGTAGAGTCAAATCCAGATGCTTCCACTTCCCAGCCATGTAATGCTAAGGAAGGCACATGCCTTCTCTGATTTCAATTTCCCCATTTGAAAAAGGTGGATAATATCACTCACCTTTTTAAGACACATAGCAGTAAGCCTTTAATAAACATTAAGTATTATAATTATCATAGTCATCAACCAAATATTTTCTCTTGGAGTCCTAGAGAAACTCTACAGAATTTTTCAACTCACTACTCTACCTTTAATTCTCTTGATCTTCTTCATCTAAACATTTCCTTAATTAGTTCATTTCTCTTCAATTCTGCCACTACTACATTTACGAAAGGCACAATCATTCTCAAGTGGACTATTATAATAGACCTTCAACTGGACACTACTCATTCCTGCTTGCTCTCCAGTCTCTTCAAAGAATGTTTTAAAAGCGCTCTCACACTCTCCTGGTTTACAGCTGAAGAAACTCAAGCCCAGAGAAGTTCATTAACTTGAGGTCATACAGAGTAAATGGCTGAGTCTGAAATTGAGCCAAACTTCTTTCCAGGGCATAATGATACCTCAAAGTGTAATATAAAGAGAGGACAGGCTGGGGAGACTCAGATAAAATATGAACCAGTATTTTTGTTAACAGTCAAAAGGACTTTATCATGCAGAACCTCATGTATCTTTGATTCTGATTCCTCATTTTAAACTAGTAGCATTTTAGCATTTTAATAGTGTCTTAGATAAGATAAAGTATATTAAAGCAGTTTTTGTCGCACAAAATTGTTTTGTTTTTACTTCCAAGTTGTAAAGCTGAATTAATATATAAAGCATCATGTTCCAAAGATCTTCACTCAAATGGCATTCTCATATTAATTGACTAGAATGGTTTTGACCCTCAATCATTCAGGCAATTTAAGAGGTTTGACAACTTTCTAGAGGTTAAAATAATGCACATATGTTCAGAAACCTATAACAAACACAACACTTGAAAGTTGGGGGACATAAATTTCAATGCACATATACAGAAAATGTCTTTAATGTACCCCCCAAGTATGTTTTTCACTTAAAAAGAATATAAAAGTATGATTAGTCCAATGTAGTGTTCTGTCTTTCTTTGATAACCAGCTTTTGCCCCTATGGCTGTGATACCTGAAACAAGTGTTCCATGGATGTCAACTGACTTTAATGAGTGATTCATTGTACAATGGAAACTACTTTGCATTCTCTCTAGATGCTTTCACTGTGTGGAAAAGATAAAGCCCCATTTAGCTTGGGGCTGACATAGAGGAACATAATTTACCTGTCTCTGCTCTCTCTATGTCATGGAGGTTTCTACAGAATGGCAAGAATAACCACTCATTTTACTACAACATGTATCACATCTTCTCTTGCTATATACTTAGGATAGGAGACCTACATAAACCAACAGAGTACAGAAGAAGAAAACCTATTTGTCTATCAATTAAATACAAGAAGTTAAGTAAATTCAGAACAAAACACATGACTTTCAGGAATCACACTTAGCCTACAAGATATTGAGGTGGGAGACCATTATGATAGGGGATTTTGACAAAACATAGAACCACACACATATAACTCCTAGCTAAAGACAAACACAAGCATGCAAATGATGAAAGCAGTGAAGAAAATACACTCAAAGGCACATGAAGAAGCCCAGAGAGTCACAAATAAGCAGCAACAATACACACATCAAGATTTGAAGCTAGCAATGCTCTAAAATGTGTGAATCAGGGATCAAGGCATCACAGTGTCCCTCTTATATAATAAACCCAGGATGTTAGCTGTCAAAGAAGACCCTGTGGCCCAAGGCTATTTTTTAAACTGCTGCTCTGGAAGATTCTAAGTGCTAAATGATTCTGGTCATACTTACTTGCTTTTTAAATGACTCCCACGTGGTTAATATTTCTGACATACCCTTGTATATGCCAGGTAGATGGTTATATCACGCAGTGATTGTCATTTTAGCTGTGTCACAAAGAGTTGACACACAGCAAAAAGAGAAGTCAGCAAATAGAATAGACTTAGAAATCACTACTTGCTTATTTGAAAAAAATTACAATACAAATGCCTTTTCTTTAATCCACTTTGTTTTTAACAGCTTATATATCACAATTAAATGTAATATGAGAATACATATATCTTAATGTGGCACCCTTTTGAACTCAAGAATTCTTCTATATTTTATTTTCACTGGATATTTTATTATTACTTGCACTGGCTATTGCTCAAAGTGACACAAATGGTAAGCCAAGATTCTCTGGTTAAAATATAAAAATAGAGGCAATAGAAGTTAAGGGACTCATCTGCCTAATGAGACAACACCAGACTTTACATTCCTTGTGTTACATTTCTCCCTTGGAGAAGAGAGGGCTGCGATAATTATGTGCCTGTCTTCACAGAAGTGCCAAATAAGGCTATCTGGGATATTTATTCTCTTTGAATAACTTTTTTACTTTATAGGATAGTTTTACAAATGTTTTAAGGATGGACCTCCGTTCTATGCATGTGTATAAATCATATAGACGCAGTCCTGTAAGAATAGATTGCAATGTACATTATAAACCATACACAGATATTATGCCCAGTGAACCATTTGGGGCCCCCACTTAAAGACCATGGTTAGCACTGGAATCAACACCCCACCTTCGTACCCTTGAAACAGGGCCCTGGGGAGACACTAGCAAGATTAACCCAAAGAGAGTCTTGGGTTAGCAGTACCTTTAGCTTTGAACCAAAACAAAGTAGCAAGAAGGCTTTGATACCTTTTCACCCTGACTAATTTTTGCCAGCTCTGCAAGAGCATGCACACCTGAGAGCGGACATATCAGAAGTCATCTGATGGAACAGGAAGGTTCTATGCTATTTCCAGATTAAGGTTAGAGTAGCCAAAATGTTTCAGTACAGAAATCAGAAGTAGCATTATCCTAGCATGTACAAAATTCAGATTATCATTCTTGTAGGTCACTATCCTGAATTCCAAGATCCTCCTGAATGCTAATTGTTGTAGGATGTGGTATCTTGGACTTGTGTTATAAATATGCACAGCCACAGCATCTACTAATATATACACTGTCACCTCGTCTGTTAAGTTACTTCAACTTAGATATACAAGTTATACTGTTTTTCTTTCCTTAATTATCTACGTTTTATTGGTAGAGTTGCTATAGCCTAATTTCTTTCAATCCCTTTTACTGAATTTTGGTGAAAGTGTCTATGCACTTTCAAACTTAGGTTTATCACTCCCACAGTAGATCCGGGCATACATCTGCTGTCACATTTATCAGCTTTTATGAGAAAAATAACATGAAGTAATAAGAAACTTTTGGGAAGAACATTTCCAACAAGGATCATCATCCAGTACTTCTAAAAATTATCCATTATTCATGGCTCTGTCTCTCAGGAAGCCCTGGTGTTTGTTTATTTAGTCAGCTAGTTATTTAGTGTTACTGAGGATGAAGTGAGTGAATCTGGGACTTTGGAGTGGGTGGGATAATTCTAATTTTTTTTTTAGCTGAAGGCAGAATATATGCACCATATTTTAAAACATTCTAAAACAAGAGTGTATTATCAGGTTTCTAACTAATGATTTTAAGGAGGAAGTATTTATACTTTGAAAACAATGAATTCAAAGCAAAAACCTTGTGTTAGCAGTCCTCACTACTCCCCAGTACCCCTTAAAATGACAGTTCAGATCCTTTGAAAGAGGCAAAATATCAAAATAACAAAAGAAGAGAAAGCAGACAATAGTACCATTTTGGAAGCTAGAACACAGAAAAACAAGAAATGAAGTACTTAGCTAAAACAGTTGATTTCTAAGCTGCAGTAGGAAGGTCAAAAACCAACCCAATTTCACTGCAGAACTCCAAATGTTCCAAGAATTGGCAAATAAGTAGTTGAAAGGGTGGTGAATCAAGCCGAAAAACTTCAGGATTGTTTGAAAAATCTATGTAACAAGCAGAAGGATCCATAGATTCCCTCATCCCCAGAATTTAAGGCTCTTACCTGAGATACCATAGTGAGTGGAATTCAAGAGGCAAACACACCATGGGATCCCAAAGCCATACTTCCTTAACACTGCTGGACCATTAAACCATATGTTTTCCATGATAATAATGAAAACTGACTCTCATTTTATTTTATTTCATGGCTTTCAAAGAGTTTTTACATATATTGTCTAATGTAATCATCAAAATTGTCTCCTTGTATGTAAGACAAAATGATTTCCTCTATTTTTACGTGAGGAAGAAACTGAGGTAAAATTAATCAACTCACTAGTCGTGAAACCTTGAATAGTGGCACACAAAGTATTCCAATCTCAAATTTCTTGTAGTTTAGATTGCCCTCTGATCTCTTCCCATAGGTCTATTTCTCCAAGAAAGTGATGTGCCATCATTGGTGTTCATAACAATTCCTTGAGGAGCTTAATTAAAATAACAGTCCCAAAGATTCTGATTAAGACTGAGGTGAGGTCCTGAATAACTAACAAATTATTCAGGTGATTCTAATGCAGGTAGTGGGAGACCATTGTTTAAGAAATACTTCATTAAATATTTTCATTGTCACCAGAGCAGAAGGCAATATATCTGGGCCACATTGGCCAAGTCTCACTAAAAACAAATAAAATAACCCAAAACCCAAAGCCAACTAAAATTTTCAATAAATAACATTATCAAGATATATCCTTGATTATTATTAAGGATGCTACCTGTAAGTGAACAGGAGTTGATGTAAATGAACAGCAGCTGCTTAAATAAATCCTATTACAATGTTGTAGTCCTATTTTTCTTTTCTTTTTTTTCCCTTGAAATACCTATTTCCCCCCCTTCTGAGGTCCTTCCTGCCTCTTGTTTAATTTAACAAGCACTTGCATGATGCTTAGTATATGCAGGTAATTTCCTGTGTGCTTTATAAATATTAGCTTATTTAATCTTCATAGCCAACTATAATGTAGGCAAAATTTCCCCCAGTTTCATAGCTACTATGGAAGTGCTGGGATCTGAACTCAAGCAGCCTGGTTTCAGCATCTGTGACCACTGTATACTCTACTGACTCTATGCTGTACATATGGCTGAAAAGGTAATGCCTTAGAGAAAAAATAGTGCCATGCACTAATCCCTCACCTCCTGGGTGAATTGAGATATATGTCTACCTACATTTGCCATTTCAAACAAAATACCTGAAGAATCTTCTTGCAGATACTAGATATCTATCTGTAGATTCTTATTTTAGAACCAAGAAAATAATGCAATAATTTAATCCCTTCTTCTTTTTGGGGGTTTCTCCTTCTATTTCGTTATAACAAGGACCTGACCTATACAAAGCTTGCAACTGCTTGAATACTTACTTAAAGTAGATAGGATAAAAGTAATAAACAAATTGCTTTCAATTGTTAGAAATTATTCTTTCTATTAAGACAAATCCTATGCTATGCTATTCAGGATCAATATTTGATAAGATGTTACTAGTATTGTCGATGTGTTTAAATACACTAAACTACAATCCTCTCAACATTTTTTTTAATAAAATAGGGTAGAAAAATGAAAGTTAAAGAGTTTACAAAAGGCATCTTAGTGTAAGATGGGAAGTTAAAGTATTAGTTATCTATCTAGTTTTAATTCTCTCTAAGGTAACTGCGCTGGCAATCTTTTGCTATGTAATAAACTACACCAAAATTAGTGGCTTAAAAAGCAATAACTTTTAGTAATTATTTTCTTTCTTCAAAAATCTGCAATTTGAGTAGGGCTCAGTGGGGAAGATTCATCTATGCTCCAAATAGCATCAGCTGGGATAACTCGGTTGGGCTGGTAGACCTATTTCTAAGAAGACTGACTCACATGACTGGCTAGGTGGTAGTGGCTGTTGACTCAGTCAGGGTTGTTGGCCAGGATCTTCGATTCCTGTCCATATGGCCTCTCCATGGAGCTGCTT
Organism: Eschrichtius robustus; assembly: GCF_028021215.1. NCBI lineage: Eukaryota > Metazoa > Chordata > Mammalia > Artiodactyla > Eschrichtiidae > Eschrichtius > Eschrichtius robustus. The sequence goes on along the minus strand of NC_090829.1, from coordinate 53,341,202 downwards.
GGACTTCCTCACAGCATGGTGTCTGGGTCCCAAGAGGTCCTGGAAAGGCACCTGGAAAGTTTCTGTGACACTTTCTCTGCCCTGGCCTTTATGCCTCAGAATGACACATCTGCTTCATTCTGCTAGACAAGCAAGTCACTATGGCCAGCCCAGATTCAAAAGAAGGGGTATTAAACTCCACGTCTTCATGTATTAGTAATCAAGAATTTGTAGCCATCTTCAATCAACCATACCAACTCATAAATTCAGCATGATGTCTATAAAAATGTTAACTTTTCATTTTTTGAGCTAAAAGAGTTAATTCTAAAGTTTACGTAAGAAAATAAACATGCAAGAAAAGCTAGGAAATCCCTAGATAAGAATAATTGAGTACCAGTCCTGCCACATATGAAAATATATTCTTCAGCCTTTACAATCTTAAAACTATATGATGCAGCTCTAATAGAACAAAATAGAAGACCGAAAGCATACTCAAGGATATGTGAAAATTTAGTGTATTATAAAAGTAGTATTCTAAATCAATAAGAAAAAGATGGAGTGTATAAATTATGTTGAGACAAGTGGATAGTCGTTTTTAAAACAATCAATCTGGCTCTGCATCTAACATTACTCAATAGAATATATTCCAAATGAAATACATTTAAGTGAAAAAAAAGTAAACCATGTTGATACTAAAAGGACATCTAAGTGGATGAATTACTTTATAAACTGAGGGTGGTTTCTAAATTATAACTAAAGCTTTCTTAATTATAACCAAATATCCAGAAACAATGAAAGTTTGATAACTTCAATTACAATTAAAAAAAAAAAAACTACCATGTTCTAAAAGATACCATAAGCAGAGACAAAAGACAAATTACTAACTGCAATAAAATATTTGCAGGTTATCTCACAGAAAAACCACCCTAATATAGAAAAAGATTCTAAAAATCAAGAACAGAGAGACACAGAGACAGAGACAGAGACCTAGAGAGACTGACAGAGATGAAAGTACAGAGAAAAAGACACCAATTGTCTTTGAACATATATTAAAGGGTACTCAACCTCATTATAACCTAAATAGTAAAATAATACCAAATTTAACCTAAAAGACGAGACCATTCCTAATCTGTCAAATTGGTAAGACTTCAAAAGTTTGGCAACACACACAAAGGAGAGGCTGTGGGGGAAATGAGTAGACTATAGATTGCTGGTGGCAGTGTAAATGTACAACCACATGGAGTGGAAGTTGGCAATTTCTTCCACAATAAAAGCAATTCCACTTCTAGGAATTCATCCAGAAGATAATCCTCCAAAAATAAAACCCAGTACATGCAAAAGATTATTCAGTGTCATTATTTGCCATGGCAAAATAGTGGACACCATCTAAGTGCTATCTATAGGAAACCGATTTGAGTAAAGAATGATGAAAGAGAATTATGTAGGCGAAAAGACAGTCTGCCTTCTTCATTTAGAATAATTATTCTGAGATTCACTCACGTTGTTGCTTGTATCAGTAGTTTATTCTCTTTTTATTACTGAGTGGTATTCCATTTTATGAATATTCTCCAATTTATCTATTCAGCTGTTGATGGATATTTAGGTAGATTAAGATTTTTGGCTAATACAAATAAGGGTTTTAAGAACATCACATATAAATCTTTCCATGGACGCATGCTGTCTTTTCTCTGGGTTAATTACTTAGCAATCAGATGATAGGATCATATAGTACGTGTCTGTTAAGATTCTTAAGGATCTGTTAAACTGTTATCCAAAGTGGTTGTACCATCTTACATTCCCACCAGCAATGTACAAAAGTGTCCATTCCTCCACATCCTCCACTGACTTGGCATGGTCAGTCTTAACTTATCTATTCTAATACGTATGTAGTGGTATGCCGCTGTTGTTTTAATTTGCATTTCTTCAGTGAGTAATTATGTTGAGCATCTTCTCATGTGCTTGTTTCCTATCCCTAAATTTTCTTTGGTGAAATATTTGTTCAAATATTTTGACCAGTTTTTATTTTGTATTTTGGACTCTCATTATTGCTTCTTGAGGTTTTGTTATATATATTCTGGATATAAGTCCTTTATAGAGATATGGTTTGCACTTACTTTCTCCCAATGTGTGGCATCTCTGTTCATTCTCTTAACAGTATCCTTTGATGAGCCGGAGTTTTAAATTTTGGTGAAGTTCAATTGATTAATATTTTTCTTGAAATCAGGTAGTACTAATTCTACTTTTTTCTTATTTTTCAAAGTAGTTTTAGATAGTCCAGATTTTTTGCATTTCTCTATGAGCTTGAGAATCAGGTGTCAATCTTTGTTTTAAGAAAAAAGCCTGTTGATATATTGATTGGCATTACACTGAATCCATAGATCATTAGGGAGAGAACTGACACCTTAACAATACACATTCTTTTGACTCTTTTGACCAATGATCAAGGTATATCTCCATTTACTTCAGTCTTCTTTACTTTCTCTCAACAATATTTTTCAGGTCTTGAATATCTTTTGGCAGATTTATCCCTATGTACTTCACGTGCTTTTATATTAAACTTGAGTAAAATTTGCTCCTATTTTTCTAGATTCATAAAGTGGAAGCTGATGCCATGGATTTGAGACTTTTCTTCTTTTATAATATAGGAGTTTATTGTTATAACTGTCCCCCTATATTCTGCTTTAGGGGCAGCTCATAAATTTTGATACATTGTATTTTTGTTTTCATTCAGTTTAAAATACTTTCTAATATTAATTTTGATTTGTTTTGATCTATGTGTTATTTAACAGTATATTATTTAGGTTCTAAATATTTGGGAATTTTCTAGAGAATTTCTCTTTCTGATTTCTAGTTTAATTCCATTAAGGTAAAAAAAAAACATACTTTGCATGACTTTAATCTTTTTAAATTCATTGAGAATTTTGTGGCCCAGAATATGGTTTATCTTGGTAAATGTTCTGTGTGCACTTGAAAAAGAATGTGTATTCTGCTCTAGGTTGAGTGGAATGTTATATATATGTCAATTATTTCAAATTGGTTGTAAAATTGTTCAACTTTTCTATGTTCTTGTTGATTTTCTGCCTATTGATTCTATCAATTATTTAGAGAAGATTATTCTAATTTATCTATTTCTCTTTGAAGTTTGATCAAGTTTTGAATTATGTATTTTGAAGAACTACTATCAGGGCATAAACATTTAGGCTGGCTATGTTCTCTTAATCTCTTTGTCATTTTGCCATGTTGCTTGCTGTCAGACCAAGTTCTACACCCTTCACTCTACTTCTGGACTCAAATTAGTCACTTGCCTGGTTGAAATTTCAGGACTGTAAGACCCCAAATAACTATCTCACTCCATTGGGTAGTTATGAGAGAGACTGCTGATTGGCAGCATTTTCCCTAGGATGTAGCCCTGAGTCAGAAAGAGCATGCTGGCCAGGAAAACTGTTTATTGATTAGATATTTTATTCTTAATGGTCTGTCCCATTCACATTTATAGTCAGAAAACAAATGTAGTGGAATCAAATTCTAACTGGGTGAAGTATCTTGTATCAAAGATTCAAGTTCAACAATACTGCTACTTTCCCTATCCCTGCAGGCCTCACAAGGCCTTCAGCATTCCTGTTTAGCACACGAAACAGGCTAAAAGTAATACAAAGGCATGACAATCACTCACTTTAAAGTTTCAATTCTTTTTTTTTTCTATTTTTATTAAAAATAGAATCCCTTAATTCATATTTTACATGAATGATTAACCTTTGGTAACAGCAAATATGAATATGTTATAATGTGTAAGTATGGGTGGTATCAAACCTGGAGCTAAGTTCGAACTTTTTCTTAAATTCCCACTTCTTTTACTTTTAAATGTTATGACTATACTTCTTCACTTTATGCAACACTTCCTTTAATGTGTGGCAATACCTTCCTGTACTGTGTGCCTATATTCTATCAGCTGGGAAAGCAATTAATGCCTCTAATTAGTGCATGAAAATTAATACAGCAAAAGAATACCTCTCTCCAAAGCTACTTTGGATGCTCCTTATAATGTTCTTATAGGAGAAATTATCATAGAACCATAAGATTATAGATCATATTTAAAAAATTGATATTCCCATAAAAAGCACTTCCTTCATGGAGATTTCATCTCTGACAAAATAACCCATTACATGCAAAGGGTGACAGAGTTACAACTCTTTCACATTTTTTCATCTAATTGCTCATTAATCCTTGTGTAGTAGGTATCACCTTCATTTTACAAATGAGAAATAAAATACCAAAGGAATTAGAGACCTAACCTCACATACTTAGGGGGTGATAGGAGGGAACTGTTAAAAAAAAAGAAACAAAAATATTTATAAGACTATGACCTAAAACTTTATTTTAAACTTCTCCATATACAGTTCTTTTAACAATGTTCACAAACCTGCAACTTAACTGTATTTTTTTTTAATTTCTAAATTTTATTTTATTTACTTTTTTATACAGTAGGTTCTTATTAGTCATCAATTTTATTCATGTCAGTGTATACATGTCAATCCCAATCGCCCAATTCAACACAACACCATCCCCACTGCCCCGCGGCTTTTGCTATCCTGAGGGTGAAAACTCTGTTCCAGTCACATATTAAAAAAAAAAAAGGCCTACATTTCCATGAATACTAACTAAATGGATAATAAAGATGAGTAGCTTTATTTATAATATTACTTTTTATTTATTTGTATTTATTTATTTATTTTCTTATTAGTCATCCAGTTTATACACATCAGTGTATACATGTCAATCCCAATCGTCCAATCCATCACACCACCACCACCACCCAACTGCCACTTTCCCCCCTTGGTGTCCATACCTTTGTTCTCTACATCTGTGTCTCAATTTCTGCTCTGCAAACCGGTTCATCTGTACCATTTTCCAGGTTCCACATATGTGTTAATATATGATATTTTTCTCTTTCTGACTTACCTCACTCTGTATGACAGTCTCTAGATTCACCCATGTCTCAACGAATGACCCAATTTCGTTCCTTTTTATGGCTCAGTAATATTCCATTGTATATATGTACCACTTCTTCTTTATCCATTCATCTGTCGATGGGCATTTAGGTTGCTTCCATGACCTGGCTATTGTAAATAGTGCTGCAGTGAACACTGGGGTGAATGTGTCCCTTTGAATTATGGTTTTCTCTGGGTATATGCCCAGTAGTGGGATTGCTGGATCATATGGTAATTCTATTTTTAGTTTTTTAACGAACCTCCATACTGGTCTCCATAGTGGCTATACCAATTTACATTCCCACCAACAGTGCAAGAGGGTTCCCTTTTCTCCACACCCTCTCCAGCATTTGTCGTTTATAGATTTTCTGATGATGCCCATTCTAACTGGTGTGAGGTGATACCACATTGTAGTTTTGATTTGCATTTCTCTAATAACTAGTGATGGTGAGCAGCTTTTCATGTGCTTCTTGGCCATCTGTATGTCTTCTGTGGAGAAATGTCTATTTAGGTCTTCTGTTCATTTTTGGATTGGGTTGTTTGTTTCTTTAATATTGAGCTGCATGAGCTGTTTATATATTTTGGAGATTAATCCTTTGTCCATTGATTCATTTGCAAATATTTTCTCCCACTCTGAGGGTTGTCTTTTCGTCCTGTTTATGGTTTCCTTTGCTGTGCAAAAGCTTTTAAGTTTCATTAGATACCATTTGTTTATTTTTGTTTTTATTTCCATTACTCTAGGAGGTGGATCAAAAAAGATCTTGCTGTGATTTAGGTCAAAGGGTGTTCTTCTGATGTTTTCCTCTAAGACTTTTATAGTGTCCAGTCTTACATTTAGGTCTCTAATGCATTTTGAGTTTATTTTTGTGTTTGGTGTTAGGGAGTGTTCTAATTTCATTCTTTTACATGTAGCTGTCAAGTTTTCCCAGCACCACTATTGAAGAGACTGTCTTTTCTCCATTGTAATCCTTGCCTCCTTTGTCATAGATTAGTTGACCATAGGTGCGTGGGTTTATCTCTGGGCTTTCTATCTTGTTCCATTGATCTATGTTTCTGTTTTTGTGCCAGTACCATATTGTCTTGATTACTGTACTTTTGTAGTATAGTCTGAAGTCCGGGAGTCTGATTCCTCCAGCTCTGTTTTTTTCCCTCAAGACTGCTTTGGCTATTCGGGGTCTTTTCTGTCTCCATACACATTTTAAGATTTTTTTGTTCTAGTTCTGTAAAAAATGCCATTGGTAATTTGATAGGGATTGCATTGAATCTGTAGATTGCTTTGGGTAGTAAAGTCATTTTCACAATATTGATTCTTCCAATCTAAGAACACGGTATATCTCTCCATCTGTTGGTATCATCTTTAATTTCTTTCATCAGTGTCTTATAGTTTTCTGCATACAGGTCTTCTGTTTCCCTAGGTAGGTTTATTCCTAGGTATTTTATTCTTTTTGTTGCAATGGTAAATGGGAGTGTTTTCTTAATTTCTCTTTCAGATTTTTCATCATGAATATATAGGAAGGCAAGAGATTTCTGTGCATTAATTTTGTATCCTGCAACTTCACCAAATTCATTGATTGGCTCTAGTAGTTTTCTGGTGGCATCTTTAGGATTCTCTATGTATAGTATCATGTCTTCTGCAAACAGTGACAGTTTTACTTCTTCTTCTCCAATTTGTATTCCTTTTATTTCTTTTTCTTCTCTGATTGCCGTGGCTAGGACTTCCAAAACTATGTTGAATAATAGTGGTGAGAGTGGACATCCTTGTCTTCTTCCTGATCTTAGAGGAAATGCTTTCGGTTTTTCACCATTGAGAATGATGTTTGCTGGGGGTTTGTCGTATGTGGCCTTTATTACGTTGAGGTCGGTTCCCTCTAGGCCACTTTCTGGAGAGTTTTTATCATAAATCGGTGTTGAATTTTGTCAAAAGCTTTTTCTGCATCTATTGAGATGATCATATGGTTTTTATTCTTCAATTTGTTAATATGGTATATCACATTGATTGATTTGCGTATATTGAAGCATTCCTGCATCCCTGGGATAAATTCCACTTGATCGTGGTGTATGATCCTTTTAATGTGTTGTTGGATTCTCTTTGCTAGTATTTTGTTGAGGATTTTTGCATCTATATTCATGAGTGATATTGGTCTCTAATTTTCTTTTTTTGTAGTATCTTTGTCTGGTTTTGGTATCAGGGCGATGGTGGCCTCATAGAATGAGTTTGGGAGTGTTCCTTCCTCTGCAATTTTTTAGAAGAGTTTGAGAAGGGTGGGTGTTAGCTCTTCTCTAAATGTTTGATAGAATTCAACTGTGAAGCCATCTGGTCCTGGACTTTTGTTTGTTGGAAGATTTTTAATCACAGTTTCAATTTCATTACTTGTGATTGGTCTGTTCATATTTTCTATTTCTTCCTGGTTCAGTCCTGGAAGGTTATACCTTTCTAAGAATTTGTCCATTTCTTGCAGGTTGTCCATTGTATTGGCATAGAGTTGCTTGTAGTAGTCTCAGGATGCTTTGTATTTCTGCGGTGTCTGTTTTAAGTTCTCCTTTTTCATTTCTAATTTTATTGATTTGAGTTCTCTCCCTCTTTTTTCTTGATGAGTCTAGCTAATGGTTTGTCAATTTTGTTTATCTTCTCAAAGAACCAGCTTTTAGTTTTATTGATCTTTGCTATTGTTTTCTTTGTTTCTATTTCATTTATTTCTGCTCTGATCTTTATGACGTCTTTCCTTCTGCTAACTTTGGGTTTTGTTTGTTCTTCTTTCTCTAGTTCCTTTAGGTGTAAGATTAGACTGTTTATTTGAGATTTTTCTTGTTTCTTGATGAAGGCTTGTATAGCTATAAACTTCTGTCTTAGAACTGCTTTTGCTGCATCCCATAGGTTTTGGATCATTGTGTTTTCATTGTCATTTCTCTCTAGGTATTTTTTGATTTCCTCTTTGATTTCTTCAGTGATCTCTTGGTTACTTAGTAACGTATTGTTTAGCCTACATGTGTTTGTGCTTTTTACGTTTTTTTCCCCTGTGATTCATTTCTAATCTCATAGTGCTGTGGTCAGAAAAGATGCTTGATATGATTTCAATTTTCTTAAATTTACTGAGGCTTGACTTGTGACCCAAGATGTGATCTAACCTGGAGAATGTTCCGTGTGCACTTGAGAAGAAAGTGTAATCTGCTGTTTTTGTATGGAATGTCCTATAAATACCAATTAAATCTATCTGGTCTGTTGTGTCATTTAAAGCTTGTGTTTCCTTATTAATTTTCATTTTGGATGATGTGTCCATTGGGGTAAATGAGGTGTTAAAGTCCCCCACTATTATTGTGTTACTGTCCATTTCCTCTTTTATAGCTGTTAGCAGTTGCCTTATGTATTGAGGTGCTCCTATGTTGGGTGCATATATGTTTATAATTGTTATATCTTCTTGGATTGATCCCTTGATCATTATGTAGTGTCCTTCCTTGTCTCTTGTAACATTCTTTATTTTAAAGTTTATTTTATCTGATATGAGTATTGCTACTCCAGCTTTCTTTTGATTTCCATTTGCATGGAATATCTTTTTCCATCCCCTCACTCTCAGTCTGTATGTGTCCCTAGGTCTGAAGTGGGTCTCTTGTAGACAGCATATATATGGGTCTTGTTTTTCTATCCATTCAGCAAGCCTGTGTCTTTTGGTTGGAGCATTTAATCCATTCATGCTTAAGGTAATTATCAATATGCATGTTCCTATGACCATTTTCTTAATTGTTTTGGGTTTGTTTTTGTAGGTCCTTTTCTTCTCTTGTGTTTCCTACTTAGAGAAGTTCCTTTACCATTTGTTGTAGAGCTGGTTTGTGGTGCTGAATTCTCTTAGCTTTTGCTTGTCTGTAAAGCTTTTGATTTCTCCAACGAACCTGAATGAGATCCTTGCCAGGTAGAGTAATCTTGGTTGTAGGTTCTTCCCTTTCATCACTTTAAGTATATCATGCCACTCCCTTCTGGACTGTAGAGTTTCTGCTGAGAAATCAGCTGTTAACCTTATGGGAGGTCCCTTGTATGTTATTTGTTGTTTTTCCCTTGCTGCTTTCAATAATTTTTCTTTGTCCTTAATTTTTGCCAATTTGATTACTATGTGTCTCAGCGTGTTTCTCCTTGGGTTTATCCTGTATGGGACTTGCTGCACTTCCTGGACTTGGGTGGCTATTTCCTTTCCCATGTTAGGGAAGCTTTTGACTATAATCTCTTCAAATATTTTCTCTGGTCCTTTCTCTCTCTCTTCTCCTTCTGGGACCCCTATAATGCGAATGTTGCTGTGTTTAATGCTGTCCCAGAGGTCTCTTAGGCTGTCTTCATTTCTTTTCATTCTTTTTTCTTTATTCTGTTCCGCAGCAGTGAATTCTACCATTCTGTCTTCCAGGTCACTTATCCGTTCTTCTGCCCCAGTTATTCTGCTATTGATTCCTTCTAGTGTAGTTTTTATTTCAGTTATTGTGTTGTTCATCTCTGTTTTTTGTTCTTTAATTCTCCTAGGTCTTTGTTAAACATTTCTTGCATCTTCTCAATCTTTGCCTCCATTCTTTTTCCGAGGTCCTGGATCATCTTCACTATCATTATTCTGAATTCTTTTTCTGGAAGGTTGCCTATCTCCACTCCATTTAGTTGTTTTCTGGGGTTTTATATTGTTCCTTCATCTGGTACATAGCCCTCTGCCTTTTCATCTTGTCTTTCTGTGAATGTGGTTTTTGTTCCACAGCCTGCAGGACTGTAGTTCTTCTTGCTTCTGCTGTCTGCCCTCTGGTGGATAAGGCTATCTAAGAGGCTTGTGTAAGTTTCCTGATGGGATGGACCCATGGTGGGTAGAGCTGACTGTTGCTCTGGTGGGCACAGCTCAATAAAACTTAAATCCACTTGACTGCTGATGTGTGGGGCTGGGTTTCCTCCCTGTTGGTTGTTTGGCCTGAGGCAACACAACAGTGGAGCCTACCTGGGCCCTTTGCTGGGGTCAATGATAGACTCCGGGAGGGCTCACGCCAAGGAGCACCCCCCCGGAACCTCCGCCGCCAGTGTCCTCATCTCCACGGTGAGCCACGGCCACCCCCCGCCTCTGCAGGACACCCTCCAACAGTAGCAGGTAGGTCTGGCTCAGTCTCCCCTGGGGACACTGCTCCTTCCCCTGGGTCCCGATGCGCACACTACTTTGTGTGTGCCCTCCCAGAGTGGGGTCTCTGTTTCCCTCAGTCCTGTCAAAGTCCTGCAATCAAATACCACTAGGCTTCAATGTCTGATTCTCTAGGAATTCCTCCTCCCGTTGCCAGACCCCCAGGTTGGGAAGCCTGATGGGCTCAGAACCTTCACTCCAGTGGGTGGACTTCTGTGGTATAAGTGTTCTCCAGTGTGTGAGTCACCTACCCAGCAGTTATGGGATTTGATTTTACTGTGATCGCGCCCCTCCTACCGTCTCATTGAGGCTTCTCCTTTGTCTTTGGATGTGGGGTACCCTTTCTGGTGAGCTCCAGTGTCCTCCTGTCGATATTATCCAGCAGCTAGCTGTGACTCTGGCGTTCTCACAAGAGGGAGTGAGAGCATGTCCTTCTACTCCGCCATCTTGGTTCCTTCCTCAACGTATTGTACTTTTAATTTTATAACAATTTTTGCATTACCTTTTCCTATTAGAGGATAAAATAAACATGTGCCTACTGAAGTTGATGGAACCATCAAACTCATTTTACACCCACTTCATTTCACAGCTACAGTGACACTTCTTCAGCCTGGAACATCAAAACAGAGGCACATCTAGGGTTTTGCACTTTTACTGTACATAAAAGAAATATTCTAGCAAATGCATTCCCCTATCTATTCATTGGTTAAAAAAAAAAAAAAAAGGAACTGTATTGATAAACATGAAGTGGCATAAAACCAGAATTTTATCCTAGCTGAAAAAAAAAAAAAAAGTCTTATCTCAAGTTTTAGATCTCTGGAGGATGTAGGGAAAGAAAACACCTCTACTAAAATCTACCAATATACCTAACAGCATACACCTTCAACTGCAGTGAGTGGTTTACCATCAGTTTCCCAACTTTCCACTTCCAAATGCTGAAAGGTAAGGAATGAAACAGTGTCTCTAGTGATTTTTATCTGGGTCCAGAGGGCCAAATCCAAAACATAGATACAGAGAAGCACAAGCACCCACCAAATATCCTATGTGCATATTATAGTGACCTAGGCAAAGAAGAAACCATCTTTATGTCTTTGCATAATAGTATAGCCAGTGATGTAATTTCCCCATGGCCTTCTCACCCATAACTCAGTTCTATATTTTAAGGCATCACAGAAGCTTCCCTAAGCTCAGCTTCCAGAGACCAAACATCTGTGCTATGTAGACATGCCTCATAACATCACAGTATCCCAATATCTCAACTAAAAAATAATGCCTGTAAAAGCAATAAGGGTCATAAAAATCAAATTCTGATTATATTAGTAGCCTTAAATAGGTATACGGTACTGTTTTTTGACTCGTTTTTTAAATGTTACTTTCGCCATTTTCTAGTGACTGAAACAAAGTCATGTAAAAGACTTACCTATAAAGGAATAGTGATAAAAAATTATTTTCTATCTGACTCTTACCAAGTGTGGGTCATTCGATTTGAATGTTATTCAGAAACCAACTATGGACCATTGTGATCACTGTTTCCTTTATGTATTATAATAGCAGAGCAAAGGAAAAAGCAGGACTAAACTTAACTAAACTCATTCTCAATATTTTAAACTGCATATTTCCAAAGCTATTTTATAATAAACTGTCTCCTAGATACAGCTACCTATTCACTCCATGTATAACATGCTAAGACATCTCATAGGCCTCTTGATTTTCCTTGGCCTTCAGATTTTAGAGGTAGGTGAGCCAAGTCCTTTTCTTGAGAATAAAGGACCCAGTATGTGTCTTCAGCCAAGGTAACACTTTTCTTATGAATGTATCAGAGTAACCAATACTACCTTATTCACTGTTAGACTAATACGAGACAAAAAATTTTCCCAGAGCTTATCTTACTTCTATTCTACTTTGAATCATAAAGTTAACAGTGGAGAATTTATTTTTTTCCACTGGTTTAAGCACAGCACTGTCATGAGACACCCAAATAACCTCTTTTGACCTCTTTTCATGGGAAGTCATTTTCATCCTAATTCTTTATTTTAGATTTCTAATTTTGTTTGTTATTGTAATCTTTTCCATTATACTTATTAATGACCTCAACAGTGTATGAATCCAATAGAAATATGAGAGCCACTGTGTTATCTGGAGGACAAATATCGTTCCTATTCTTAAAATTTGGTCAAGTTAACAGTAAGTACCCATAGAACAATTTTCCAGCTAGTCCCAAAAATGAACAAAAAGTTTACAATAATCGTGTTCTGAAATTCCATACCATGAACTCAATTCTCTTTCACTTAGAAATTTTTAGTTATACCAAAAATATCCCAGGCTGAAGAGTTTAAAAAAAAGACACACTAAAGACGAGGAATGAGGGGTTTTCTAGTTAATAAAATAAAATAAAAGGAAGAAAGGCAGAAGAAGAGACAGAAATGTCATGGACAAATTATGACCTTAGGGAAGATACTCAACTTCTGAATCTCAGTTTTGTAATCTATACTAGGTTATAATTTCCTTTTGGGGTTTACCCTCCCCCTCCAACTCTGGCACTGTGAGTCTTACTTTTCTCTGGGGCTCTATATTACCTCTAAGTGTAATAGGACCACTTCACTGCTCTATTAATTAATTATACAGGAAACAGGTGGTTGACAGAAAGCATTTTTTTTTTTTTCCTCTTTCTTTTCTTTTCTCTTTTGGCACTGGTGGAAGTACCAAAAGGGAATGACCAAATGTGAAGTTCTGGAAATCAACAGGGGTGAGTTCTCCTGGAACTCAAAAACTGAGGGGTGAGGTAGGGGGAATCACAGATACAATTTATACAGAGCAATTTTTCCATATACTGACTAATTACATCCTAATAAACAACCAGTTGATAAACACCATTGTTAAGGTCCCTTCTTACTTTTTAGTAGGCATACAGAAACTGGGGTAGGCAATTTGGCAAATACCAAAGTAAAATAATTTAGAAGTTGGGAATAAAACACTGACTCCTTGATGTCTTTGCATGGCCAATAAATAAACTATAGTTCTCCTTTGCTTGGAATTGCACATCAGGAGCCTAATGTTCTTGATCACTATCTTCTTCCATACTTATTTATTAACAGACTCAGTAGTAAAATAATTCCATAGAATTGTGGGTCTCATTTCACTAAACATAAAACTCAGTCCTTTCAAAAATGTTTTATATAATGAACTCCCCATAGACAGAGTCTCTAATAATTTTGAGGAAAGAATGAACGATATTTTAAGCTTTTCATTGATATAAAATGTCTTCCAATCCATAGCAGTAATGAAAAAATTAAGATAATAAAGAAAAATTATTTCTGAGTACAGAAAGCACCCAAACAAAGGAAGAGAATTCAAATTGTAGTCAGTTCCTTGAATGGTCTGAGCATACATTCCAGAAAAGTGTGTTCTGAAATCATTTTCTTCAGAAAAATCTTGTATACTCCTATTAGAAATACAGTCAAGACACCATAGATCTTTGTGATTGTTTTTCTCTTCTAACAAACAGAAAAAATAAACCCAAGCTTTCGATTCAAAACAGAAAAGTGGAACAATAGTACCTGTATTTCAAAACTAGACAGAGGACTCTACTTCTATTGCCATCATGCCTTATTTCATGTTTATTAGAGAACTAATGAGAATTAATATAGGAAACAGGAGCTCCCTTGTCCTTATCTGCAGAAGCAGCATAGCTCCGAAGATAATAACTCCTTATAAACTTAAATTACTTAATATCTCTGAGCCACATAGATAAAATAAAATAGGGATGACAATGCCTGCCTCACAGGGGGATTGTGGAAAGTGGATGGTATGTGTATAAGAAGCAAATGGCAAGTGGAAACATACAATAGCCTGTAGATGTTTTCTGTTATTATTTATGGTATTATATAACTATCAGTGGATTTTAGGCAAAATTAATGTTCACGGACTCTATTGATGACTTTATTTTTTTAAGTGTGTTTTATTTTAGAAAAGATCCAAAATTTCAATCTATCTATGTGTCACAGTGGCAACATTCCTGCACTGTGTAACAAAGCCCTCTCATCTTCTTCACGTCCACTCAGATGTTCTACTGTCATCACAAGGGCCCCTTCCCTGACTGTGCTTCCTCCAGCTCTCAGCTTCAGCCCTTCCTCCGCACCATCCCAGTCTATCTCTCTCCATCTCAGATCGGGATGATCACAGGGAGAAAAAATATCTTATTGCTCTTCTCATGCACCTTCTTTCCCAATTTCAATTCCTCCTGCACACTTATGACAGAACAATCTTCCTAAAGCACAGTTTTCATTAACAACAGTAAATAAGCTAAAGTGTAAATGCACTAAACAAAATAATACTTATTATGCATCTTAAAATATATTTTCAAGACAGGAATGGTTAAATGAATCATGGTAAATCCTCCTATTACATATGTTTTAAAAATTAGTAAAAAAAAAAAAGGGAATGTGGGAAGATGTCTATATTTATTGCTAACTGAAAAAAAGCAAATTGCTGAATAACATCTATTATGTTATCCCATTTTGTAAAAGAATTAATTATATACTTATTCATATGATAGATATTTGTAATATGTATGTAAGAATATATTACATGAGGCACAGCAATATATGTAAATATAGAGGATTATGAATTTGTTCATAGTAATCATATTTGTGGGATGGGATTGGGGAGCATGAGGGAGGAGATTTTATTTAAGTATTCATTTCTTTTATGGGGCATATAATGGGCATTTTGTTTAACTTTAATTTTTGTTTTATAACCATATTTTTCATATAGTCTGTCAGTAAATTATCTAGTGAGATGGAAGAGATCAATGGAGATTTTCACTTACTGTTTTATCTAATATTATATTGTATGTTTTTAAAAAAACAAGGAATATGTATTTCACAAGTAATTTGAAAAATTTAAGGGCCTATAATGTTTTAACTTAAAAATATGAATTTAGGCAAGGTTACCTTTATTGGAATATAAAGCCTTGAGTAGATTGTCTTTATTCTAGTAGGGAACTATTTAGACAAGTTGTCATTCATCACACCATCTCAGAATTCTACTAAAATAGGCAACAGAACAATGCCCTGCAGTGTCGTTGTTAGTATAAGCTAATAGAAGCAGATTATGCGTAAGAAGTTTAACAAGCCGTGGGAGATCAGTAAGGGTTAAGAGTAAAAATAAATCCAGACCAATATATTCTGTTTTTCTATAAATACTGTACTGCTAAATGAGAACTAGAAGGAGAATCTGGAAGTTTCTTTCTGTCGTGGCCCTAGAAGTCTAATTTTCTTTACCTGTTACACTTCACCAGGAATTCTTTTCTCAGAGAAGCTGTTTCTAATAGCTCAAAGGACTGGGCTTTCTTCACAGGTGGCAATTCCTTTTCCTGTCGCTGGTGGTGTCCACATAGAACCCAAGTCGCCATTTTGGAATGCTAGGAAAATGTTTGAACCAGATACCTCCAAAGTTTCTTCCAAGTGTGAACTCCTGGGCTACAAAATACCTCTTTTTAGGAACTTACAAAATCTCCCATTTCCTATCAGATCAGTTGTAAACACCCATCTTGTCACTTAATGATATACATATATATGGCTAAGAGCATACAATAGGAGAAACTGTCCTAGTGAAAGTACATTAGAAATGTTAAAGGAAGGACAAAGTGAAGGCAGTCCAGATAGCAAGGGTGAGTGTGGAACCAGATAAATCTAGAAAAAATTGGCAGAGGCCAAACCACGAAAGATACTATATGAAGAACAAATGAACACCACAGAAGGGTTTTTAACTAGAGTATGAAAGGATGGCAAAATAATCTGTCATGTTTTGAAGATATCATTTCTGGATATACTATTATTAAGATTGAAAGGAGCTAAAAAAGAGGCAGCTCATGATGATCCTTGACTCAAGATCCTTCAAAGCCTCCTCATTTCAAACAGAGTAAAAGCTAAAGTCCATAATGTAGCCTACAAGGCTTTCTATGATCTGCTCCGTACCCCTCCCCCACCATTTATCAGATTTTAGCTCCCACGAACCTCTTTTATATAACAAATATTTCACGGTATCAAAAGTTAAGAATATTTTAAGAACTGCAAACTTTTCACTACCGAAAAAAACGTTCCAGAAGCACTTAGACTCATAGTTCTCTGAGACTAGATACTGAAGTAATCTCATCCCAATCCTTCTTTGGAAGACAACTACAAAAACCATCCTTCAAGGTGAACCCTCTGTAGTTATCAAAAACCCTGTCTGTGTACCTAGTGAGTCTACAATATTAGAGGAACACAAGTATCTGGGAGCTGGTATCCCTGTCTCTTAATTTCAAGAGAGAAAGAATGGACAGGGGCAGCAGAGTGACCTGTAGGAAACCCTGCCTCCTTGAGCTTTGCTAGACTTGCAGAGATTCACTGTGCTGCACACCTGAAGCTAACACAACATTTTAAAGCAATTATACCCCAATAAAAATTTTAAAAAATATTCAAGCACCCAGCTGGTATTCAAATATCTAATGATTGATTGACTGAATTCTCTGGCCTTCACCTGAACATAAAGCACAAAATGACAAAGCGAAAAGTAAACCAAGGTCGTTTTTTTCTGCTGCAGTTTATGGTCGTTTTTCCTGAGTGTTTATAACATACAGACCATCAACAGAAGCATCCCTTCAGATAAAATAATCTCACAGTAACTTCACGCATTTCCCACAAGACTAGGACACACCAAAATTTTTGAAAGGAAGGTAAGATGAAATTTTTCACTCTATTCCTAGAAACTTCATAGCTACGGTTTCCAGACACTCTGGGGAAAAAATGCAGAACAAATGTTTGCACAACCACCATTTGGGAAGCCCCACGTTATAACCAAAATATCTAGCAAAATTCAAGAAGCACTAAGTGAAATGTACAGCATACTAAACCCATTTCCACTGACGCTGCCCTCAGCAAAATGAATTTTTTTTCTCTAAGAGGAAGATACTTTATTTCCTACAATCTGGACTGCTCAAGATAGACATTGCAGATGCATCTGAAAACAAACTTCTATGTTGTCAGCAAATCATGAAGATTGAAGGTTGCCTCCTTTCACTGCTAGATTTAAAGTTATGGCAGCATTTCTATTATAAAAAACATTTTCCAAAAGTTTATACCCCAGCTGTAAAATAATCTGCTTCTGGATCAAGTTTTGTAGGCTTAAGAAAGGAAAAAAATATTAAAGTTCATTATGAAATAAGGAACATTTTAAAACTCCATCTTAAAATTATAAATTACCAAAAAACAATTTTCAAGGCTTTTGTGCCACAACTTAATTTTAATGTACAATGCAAGAAAAATAATGACCATAAATGTGTGAGATGGAAACCCATTTTCACTTATTCTGAAGGCATGCTGGAAAATAATTTCCCAAGTAAATAACTGTTATTCCAGAGTAGATTTTACTTGTAGTTGGACTGGATTTACTCTTGTAACCATGGTTATAGGTAACTACAAATATCTATACTTACTGAGCTGTCAAATGATATTATACTTCAAAAATAACTCCCAGACAAAAACCAACATTTCTGAAGTACAAAGACAGAAGTGAAACCCTTGCTCCTAGCAGCGGCACTTTCTTTCATATATACATATTCCACAGAAATATTTACTACCTGCCAAACACACACATACACATACACACACAGAAACACAGAAACATATGAGCCAAGCACAAAGTCTTTTGTTGTTTTTGGCTGCTCAGGAGTAAAAGGAAAGTTAAATCCCAAAATACATAAGAAAAAAAGGAAAGAAAAGTTAACCCTAAAGATTTTTTTTTAAATCTACACTTAGGACGAACAAATAGCATCATAAACAATCTTTTCCAAAACAAAGAATCTGTATTCTCCACATGTAAGAATCCCCTGCCTGCTTACTTAACAGAATACTCCTTATTCAGTGATCAGTTAATAGATACTTGCTAATAATAATGATTTGAACCACACATTTGATATAAAGTAACCACTTTCACAATGGACTTGTCTCTCTCCAATCATTGAAATCTAAAACTATCTATGAAGTTACCAATCGGAAAGATCACTGAGAAGGCCAAATTGTCATACCACATTTTAAGCGCTGAGAAGGCAACTTACCTACTGGCTCTTATCTTGGAATTTTATCTGAAGTTCCCCATCTGGACCAACTTCAACCAAACCACACCTCTTCCTTACTACACCCCTCAAGTCTCATCTCTCCAAAGAGTCTTCCTCCTCAACCTTCAACAACTCTAATATTTGCATGCAGTGTTAATTGGGGTAACAAAGTCAAGGAGGTTTATGACACTTGAAATAAAATTTAAGCAAGGCATGTTAGAAGGCTATTGTTCTACATCAGGGAAACATGTAAGAAAGGAAATTTAAAGAATGCTGGTACCTGACAGATGCCCTTGCAGAGACAGACCTCACAAAGGACTGAGCTTCCCTCTATGGAAAAGAAGAAATTCTGAAGGATGATAATATTAAATAAGAATGCTGTTAAATTGATTACTGCACAAAATTGGGGGGGGGGGGTGTTGTCTAAGTATCTAAGGTCAGTAGGAACTACCTGAAAGGGATATACTGAACCACTTGATTTGGGGGGAAATGCAGAACACTGCCTTCCACACATATTTTAATAAAATTTTCTTTTCTTTCCTCTCTCTTTCTCGCTCTTTTTTTTTTGGTTCTATCTCCTTAAACATAGCAGACTTACTCCAAAATTAAAGAAAAGCAGGTAAGATTATGAATAATTATATTACAGTTAGGGGTTCTAGAACTTCATATTCATTACTTTAAAAAACATTACTGTTCTCTATTCATGATGCCAACAGGGGAAAACATTAGCTCTGTGCCTTGAAAATTTTCCTCATCCTTTGGAGAGAATGTCAGCCATTTAAGCGCTTCCCTGGAAATACTTTTCTCCTTGTCTGTGTAGACTTGGTAATTCCTTCCAAAATAGCTTAGCTTCCCAATTACACTTGACTGGCTCTGCCTTTGTTCGTTTTCCCAGGCATGTCTCATAAGTAACCAAGAAACATAGTTTATTCTAAAGACATGCATTTTTCTCTCGTTTCCTTTGTCTAGAAAAAAGAAAATCCTCCTCAAACAACTCCTGCCTTTTTTTAACCTTCAGCATTTTTCAAGTTCTCTTGAATTTTTGGTATACACTATGAAAAAAACTTTTCTATACAGGTTAGAAAAAGAATTTATTGAATTTTGAAGGCTTTTTCAACTATAATTATACAAGTCTGATAAAGTCTGAAATGGAGATTGATTTCTTCAATGTCTTAACAGAGTCAAGCCTTCTTTTTTTTTTTTTTTTTTTTTAAAGCAATGAAGGTACAGATGTTTAAACCAGCAATATTAAACAAGACATGAAGGGGTTGGAGATAAAGGGATTAGTTATGCATACATGACTCAAAGGGAGTTGTCTAATAGAAACTTGATATACAACTTGCTAAAAGCCCTTTATCTAAGGATTCCCAAGTTTCAAATAACCTTTCATTGGATATTTTACAACCTATTGTTACATGGCTCTTCCTTTAAACCTAAATTATTGTTTTCTTTTTTAATGATAACTAAAGCTAAGTCTCTGAATAAAGAATATTTCTTTTTAATTTGAGAAGTATTTGTTAATTAAAAAGGTAATTGTCTATTGATCATTTTGCTATTCTTGAAGTCTAATTTTTAAGAACTTAGAGATGGTGTTTGCCAACCTAAGTAACATCGGATCAACTCTAGTCTGAGGATTTGGTCCATGTGCAAGGAAATAATTAGATCCTCCTGGTTAGAGGACTTGAAAAAAAAAAAGGCAACAAGATATTCTACAAGTCAGATATGCCCCTTACCAGTGTAATTAAAATAAACAATAAAGAAAAAGAAAAGGATTATAGGAATCCTAAAATTGCTTATAAAGTAATAATAATTACTTATATAATGCTCCACAAAGTGCCTTGACTTCATTAAGTAACTAAAATATTACATTTAGCTTCTTAAGACAAAATTTTAAAGTTATGTCAGGTCCCAAACAAATTACTTGCCTAAAAAATGATGTGGCTTAAAGTATCTCTAAGATTCTCCTCCATTTTATTAGACAGTAAGTATACAATGTTTTACATATTGAGTGAATGTATGTTTAAAACTCTCATTTGGCATATCCTCTAACTCCTTTCTTTATGTGCATATTTACATGGATTCCTTCATATGTAACCAATCCCAAGGCCAATATGCTGCTCTGCACAGCTTGGATGCTCGATGACTATTGTTAAAAGGCAAAACCTAAAACTCATGAAATGTGTGGAAATTCATATGAATTGCAGGCAGAAAAACTCAGTAATAAAGAAAGAATAAGAAAGAGGTTTTGTGGGGGGTTTTCCCTCCAGATGAGTGAGCTCACCCTAAGGTTAATGCCAAATGACATCCTCACATCTATAAGCAAGAACAGAAAACAGTCTTCACTAAGAAGAGCATGATATAGAGCAAGATTATCTCAGAGGTGAGGAATCCTAGCCGGTTCAGATGACCCTGGGGCTTCAGGAAGTTTGCTTATTCAGGCAGGACAGGCTCAAGTCAATAAGAACTATTTTTCACTGCTTAAACTCCCAGCTATGCAGATGATAGAAGATGAGAGCAGTATCTGACAAGAAGCGAAGCAAGCATTCACATAAACGAGAAAGATACGGAGATACAAAAGAGAGAAGTTCAAAGGACAAATACTGGATTCAGGTACAACATCAACAAAAGCCTCATGGGGAGAAAGCCGAAGAATTCAGACAATGCATACAGATTTTCAGGAACGATTCTTTTGCTGAACAGGCAGCAGATAAAAAGTCTCACCTGGATGAAAAGTACAGCCAGCTGCTTGAAAGCTTAAAGCATGAGTCCTTGTGACAAAAAAAGTATGCAAAATAAGTGACATGTAGTCTTCTTAAAAATTAGAAAAAACTCAAGCTGCTATTAAGAAAATCATGAGTAAAAGAATAATAGCCTTAAAAGCAAGAGGTTTTGTACCAAGGGCTGCAATGAACTCATTTGCTACAAACAAACAAACAACAACATCAAAAGCCATGCTAGGTGAGATGATGCAAGACTTTGGCTGTCAAGTTAATATGCCAGAAAATCACAAACTGCAAATGTTTCCATATAATGCATTCAGCTTAAAACCATAGCAATCAGAGTAAAGAAAGGCAAGAAAGAAGACATCACTTTTGATGACGTTGGCTTACTCATGAACCAATCTTTTTTTTAATAAATTTATTTATTTATTATTATTTATTTATTTATTTATTTATTTATTGGCTGAGTTGGTTCTTTGTTGCTGCACACGGGCTTTCTCTAGTTGCGGCGAGTGGGGGCTACTCTTCATTGCAGTGCACGGGCTTCTCCTTGCAGTGGCTTCTCTTGTTGCGGAGGACGGGCTCTAGGTGTGTGGGCTTCAGTAGCTGTGTCACACGGGCTCAGCAGTTGTGGCTCGTGGGCTCTAGAGCGCAGGCTCAGTAGCTGCGGTGCACAGGCTTAGCTGCTCCGCAGCATGTGGGATCTTCCCGGACCAGGGCTCGAACCCGTGTCCCCTGCATTGACAGGTGGATTCTTAACCACTGCGCACCAGGGAAGCCCTCATGAACCAATCTCATGAAAATGTTTTTGTTCCCCAGACAGTGAGTTTCAAGAGATCCCGAGGAAAATCTACTTTTGTCTCCCACTGGGATAGTTTTGCCATTTTTGGCAACAGCTAGTTTTTGAAAATGAAGGATAGATTATGATTCATCAGCACAGTCTTAGAAAATGATTTGAAAATTCAACAGTTATAATGGTCACTTTAAAATCTCTAAAAACAAACCATATGACAAGTTTGTAAGCTGAGAGTCATAAAAACAACTAATAAAAATAATTCCAAATGATTAAGTCACTATTCAGAGACCAATTCTAGAATAGCTAGGGGAATGTGGCCCACAATGGTATATATCCTTGAGAGAAAATTTGGTAAACATTAGTTTCAATAACAAAAAGAAGCTCTTAAGTATCTATCTCTCTGATAAAAATATTATCAAGAGTACCCTGTATAAAATAATAACCTTTGATGCAACAGATTGTTCTGATTATCTTTTGTTTCAATTTTTCATTGATGATAACATTTCAAGGAAAAAACTTTGCAAAGAGCTGGTTAAAATAAATTTTATAGTGTCCTATTCTAAAAAATGCCTGAAATTAAAAATAATCATACTTGACATATTCCATTTGAATAAGTTCCTTTTTTGTAACAGTTAATAGCTATTATCTTCTAAATTCAAACTTATGAAAATAAAGACACTAAGTTTTTACTCATATATGAAAATCCTAGATAACCCGTATCTTTCTTCTGGTGATACTAGTATTCATCCTCTAGCTTCACCGTCCAAAATGGTAGCAATTAATCATAGATGGCTGTTTAAATTTTAATTTATATTAATAAAAATTAAGTAAAATTAAATAGTTTCTCAGTCACATTAGCTATATCTTGAGTTCTTAATAGCCTCATGTAGCTAGTGGCTGGCATACCAGTCAGAACAGATAGAGAACATTTCTACGACTGCAGAAAGTTCTATTAGACAACATTGATCTACAGGCTATAAACAGAGAAGAGACATCATAATTTGAATGTATTGTGATATAAATGCTAATATAAATTCAGTTGCCAAAGCTATATATCTAGCTACAAGAAAAAATAATCACACTAAATTTCAAAGATGTTTCTATCATCCTTTATATTAATCAAAGTCCAGAGTCCTAACACTAAGTTTTTTCAATTTTGTACTGAGCTTTTCAAACTGGTAACTCTGTTAAAAGTCAATTGATTTGTATCTGTAGACTCTTTAAATACTTACTTTATTACGTTAAACATTCTAAGATTTTTGAGGCAGATTTAGGTGACTAGGTCAGGCAAGTTGAATGAATACTTCTTAATTACCTTATTATTTTACTAGTTAACAATTGCTCTTAATTTTGGATCAATAACTAAAATATTGATGTGTTAGCTAATTGATAAATAATGCATAACAGATTATTTAGTAAATGGTTCGTGATTTGTAGCTTGAAACAAACATGTCTTTTGTATCTTCTCAAAGAGGAAAGGGAAAGACCAAGACCCATCTGGAAATGCTACCTGGGAGAAGATGTAGAAGCATGAGTAAATGTACACATATCCCCACTTAATCAAATATACTAAAACCAATAAATAAATCCAAATTTGTTTATTCAACTGCAATATGAGCAAAAGTACCAGGGTGGTAGCAATGGTGGTATGTGTGTCTGAGGGAGGGTTAGGGTGGGAAAGAGGCAAAAATTTTCCATTTTCTACAACGTCAAAATACTTGTCCACGTCTCAGAAAACAGTTCACATTAGCTTATCTCTAAAACTCATATCAAGGATACTGTTCCTAATGTATTAATGTCATTCTTTTACCCTAATTCTTTACCACCGTAGTCCACCTGTCCATTTTTCTGCAAAATTAAAGAAAAGGGGAGTGGTACTTCTAACAGTGGTATCCCCAGTCCCCCAATGACTCAAACTCTGTTTGCTGAATACTATTTAAACATAATAGAGTATATCCAGAAACAGTTGATGATTCTCTAAATAGAATCAGGAAAGTGGCAAGTGAGTAGAGTTATGAATATTTGACTTATTTATCTGTCTGACCAAACTGACATGGATGAAATTACATACAACTCAAGAAGATTCTCACTGAAATACATAGTAATAATGTTATCCTCACAAGCCTTTTATAAAACTATCTGGAAGCCTCCAGAAAAAAATATAAATAAAGAAGGAAAGAAAAAAATATAAGAATTATAAACCATATCACCTCCCCAGTTAAGAAAAATTAGGCAACCTGTGAGCTATAAATTAGTCTTGGAAATACTACCATTGGTTGCCTAATGCTAGCTATGTTCTGTTATAATTAAATTAATTAATTACTTGAAATAGCCTCTGTTTGTTCTTATTGCATGCGGTAGCTGTCTTGCATTCACGTCTACTTCATAGCTAGCTGATTTAAATTAATCCCTTGCAGATAAAACTAAGATATACCGATATTACACCACAGCTAATTTATTTAAATTGGTATTCTAAGTCCTTGTAAATATAAAGAAGAAACTATATCCTTAATGTATCCTTAATTCATTGTAAGAGTGGAACAGACATCTGCAACAGTTTAGTTTCTTGGAAACAGGGAAAAACAGCAACAGTAGCATGACAAGAAAACATTAAAGATGGCATTTAAACTGTTGCAAGAAATGAAACAAGCTCATGCTACATTAAATCCACGCACGAAGTGAAGTGTTCAACTCATCCTCCTCTCTAGAATTCTTGGTGAGTCAGTGAAATAGGCAGAAGAAAATGTAGACAGACATTAATCCTTTATCCATTGCAATTCCCTTTGTTCCTATTAAAAAAAGAAAAAAAAACCTGAAAGAGTGAAATATGAAAATGACTCTAGAGGTCATGGAACCCAAACCTCATTTCATAAATGAGGTGAAAACTGAGGCCCAAAGAGGTGACATGACTTGTTCAAAGTCACACAGCGATGCAATGACAGAAGGAGAACAGGAAGCCATGAATCCAGCCCGAGCTCTTTCCACAGCTAATGTGTTGACAGGAGGCTGGAGGGCCCAGCCCCTTTCCCAGAAAACAACCTTTCAACTTCATGTACTAGTTCTCCTAGCACAACTTTCTTTCTTTGAAAATCAGAAAGAAAGAAAAAAAAAGCTAATAATGTTCTTTATACTCTTTTGGAGTCTTTTAAACAGATGTCAGTGGGACTACAGGAAATTTTAAATATTTATAAGATTTTTTAAATTACTGATCAGATGACACAATTGTAAAAGCCTATTAACCAATTTTTTCCAAGTCCCAGCCTCTTGCAACATCAGTCTAACCAAAGACAACTGCCAAATTAATCTTCGTAAAACAGTTTTAGTCATGTCACTCTCCTATGCACAAACATCTGGCGGCTCTCCTTTGCCTACCAAATTAAATGTAATATCCTCACACTGGCATTCAAAGTCCTTCACAAAGTCCCAATCAGTCTTTCTTTCCTGGTACTCCGTACCTGTTTCCCAGCCTGACTCCAGCCAGGAGACAGTAACAACCCTTGCTCTTTCCTACCTCCTTGCCTCCTCTCATTCATGCTCTTCTGTCCTCTTGGCACACCTGCTCTCCTTCCATATCTGCTTGTCAAAAGTCCAGGTCACCTTAAATACTGTCATTTTCTGAATGCCCACTCTCCAACCTGATCTAAAACACATTCACAATTAGATATCATCCCTCCTACCTTTTAAGCCTCCAAAGACTCCACTTTTTTCTTCTTTCATGAAGATTATCACACTCCCTTATATTTACATTATATACGTACCTGTCCTAACTTCCTTTCCCATCCAACTGAGCCCTTTTAAAACCCAGTCATAGGCTCCCCTGCTGTCAACATGCAATCAGTATCATTGACTTTCATGCCAAAGGATTTTCAGGACAAAACACATAAGAATGATTTAACCTTCACTGAGTTTAACCTTCACTGAGGTTTACGTGGAAGCCCATATTAGAGGCAGGCCACCAACACGGACATGGCAAACAAGATGGACAGACAGGAGTAAACATCATGCATTGCTATAGAATGGCGATGGGACAGGATGCTGGCATGTGGAGTTTCAGGAATAGTCATAGTTTGGTTCTTCCCACAGCTGAGCTTCCCTGAGACCCAAAATTTCCTTGGGTGTAGAACATATTTAGATGCTTTTTTAACTCTTTCAGCATAATTAGTGCACTGCAGAAGTCATTTGTTCAATGATCTGGAAGGCAGCGTGCAGCTCCCCTAAGGCCTGCATCTGTTATTGGGCCGGAAATATGGCAACTTGCTGTGTTTACTAATTGGGTTGGCTAGTTACTTTGTTCTCTTCTTATTTTTCAGAAATCCCCCCAAATAAGTAATTTTCCTATTTGAATCTTATTATTAAAAGTGATCATCGTGATCACTTTAGAAATGTAAACTTTCATTTTCCTAAAACCTCAAAATGAGTTTGATTTTTTTTCCCCTTTTTCCTGGGACTATTTTTCTTCTTCCCCTAGCAGGTCAGCATCAAAAAGCAATTTGGGCATTTTATCACGCTCTGATTTTGCCAGATGTTCCTGCCACTGCTTTAGATAATTTTCTACCTCATGTCCCACATTCTGTATTCTCAGTCTTTCTCTGAGGTTTATGTGGTTTTAATGATCTAGGAGTATGAGTCTCAGGGAAAAGCCTCACCAGCCCCTGCATGTACTTCTCACACCAAGACATGCGGCTATGCTGATTTCAGGTTCTTTGGGTCCATTCCACTTCCATGCAAATAAACACAGCCCGTGATGTGAACAGTTAAATAGCTGGAAAAACAGGCTGAGTCTGTGTAACTGGCCTTGTATACATTTCTCAATCTTGGCTTGTCAATGAGAATTATACTCACACAGGCTATGGCAGTATAGGGGTGGCCTTTTTCTGAGCCAAGTATTATGTACCCTATTCATTTCTCTTTTGGAAATCTAGAGCTATACCCAGCTCTGAAATGACAGTCATAGAGGAATTTTAGTGCAGAAGATGCATCATCTTTTCTTCCCCTCTTTGATAAAAATGAATGTAGGGTTTTTTTTCAGAGGCTTTCCTTGACTTGATGAGGTTAATATTTTATTTGAACACACGACAAAGGCATAAATAGCTTTTCTTGTACTTTCATTTTGATAGGAATAAAGGAAAGGAGGGCATATTCATTCCCATGATCAATTTTGCTGAAAACTTACAAGCTCATCTATTCCTGGAGTAGATCTGGAAATATGATTTGTTCACAGCATCAGTTTCCTCAGGACCATCCAGTCTCCAATCTGCTGTCAACTTTAACAATGCCTCCTTGCTCACTGTTCACCCCCATACTTTTGCAATCAATTTCCAATTCTGCTAATTCTGCTTTGAAATCTCTCTCAAATTCATCATCTTTTTGTTTCCACTGCCAGCCACTTTTCTTCTGAACTATAGGACCATTATTTCCTATCTAGTCTCCTTTCCTGTAATCTAATCAATTCTCCAACCTTCCTGTTCCTTGCCCACTTTCTTCTGAAACCACACTCATCATAATCCCTTGCCCCAAAAATCATTCATGCATAATCGTTGATAGTAAAATCACTCATCTTAGCCTTCTAGGCCTTCTAATATTTCACTAAAACTAGTATTGATCTTTTACTATAATTCAATATTTTCTGTGATGTAAACAACTGAACACTATTGTCCCCAGTCTCTGTTAACTGCTATGCCTTTCCTTTGGCTGGACACAAGTCTTACATCTTTGCCTGCTGAGAGCCTACCCATCCTTCAAGGCTGACTCAAAATATTACCCCTTTTAAGGAACTTTTCTGATTCACACCCAACTTGATGAGTTCTTGCATTCTTAAAAGGATCTATAACATGTCTTTCTTTAATGACCTCTCTAGTCTTGTAGTACACATACTTGATTATCTATAATTTACCTTCATGCTAGATTCTAAGTACCCGAGTGCCGCATGTATAATGTGTACGTCTGTATGTGTTATTAATTTGTACAGACTGGATTTTATATTCCAATAGCTAGCATGAGGCATACCACACAGTAAATGCTCCAAAAATACATGCTGAATTCAATCAACATGTATTTTCTGAGTTATTAGTGTTCTGAAAATTTATGTTCATTTGTCTAGTCATTAATACAAATCTACATAAATTATGCACCTGTATGTTCCTTTTAACAATTTACATGTAACTAAATAATTTTACTCTCTTTCTAGTTGAGTTTGTGATGTGCTGTCTATGCATTTCTTTCTTATCACTTTCAAGCTTGCCCCAACCAAGGGTAGGTTACAGACTTAGGATTCTTTCTAAGAGTCTTTCTAAGAGTCTAAGTCTTTCTTGTGCTGACATACTTATCTCTCCCTCTAAGTTCTACTGTTAAAAGATGACTCGGTTTTATATACATATATATATATATATGGCATTATTTTCCGAAGTTTACCTTACATTTGGCATATGGCAGATTAAAAACTTGTTCAGTATACTATCCTGTCCTTTTGTTTGTTTTGTTTACTGGAAGCTTTTTTCCTTTTCTCTTTCTCCTCTGCTACTGACATTTTCCCTTTTCTCTTTCTCCTCTGCTACTGACATTTTCCCTTTTCTCAAACTTCATTTCTTAATTTTTATTTTTTGGCCCTGCCATGTGGCTTGTGGGATCTTAGTTCCCTGACCAGGGATTGATCCCGGGCCCTTGTCAGTAAGAGCACGGAGTCCTAACAACTGGATTGCCAGGAAATTCCCTCAAACTTCATTTCTTTATTGTAACTCACTCTCTATCCTGCCCTTCCCTCGAGTCCTGGTGAAAAAGCATGTTAGAGAAGGCTGGTTAGGGGAAGCAAGGCCAATGGGTCAGAATGGAAGGCACTGGGCACTGAGACATCCCAGAGACATCCTGTGCTCCATCCCTTCCTCGGCCGTCCCAACACTAGTCAACCCCCCAATCCTATCAGGCTGCCAATAAACATCTCTTATCCTTCATTTCCTCCTTTCTACCCGCCAGCCATTGCCTTTGGTAAGGCCTGCATAGTCACTAACACACCATTACAATAGCCCTCTACTCATCTCTACTGTGGTTTTTCACTCGTGGCTTGTACCATTTACACTGTTGTCAGAGAGGATATTCTCAAGTGCTCATCCGATCATGTCAAGTCTTTGCTTAAAATGTTTAATGACTTGCCATCACCTAGATAAAACCTCCAAGGTCCTTAGACACAAAGATCTGGGAGCTGCCTTATCAAGGCTTCAGTGTACTCTCTGACCACGTGCTGCTCTCTACCTAGTCAAGCCCCCTCCCTCCTTATCCCAGTAGATCCTCTTCCTCAGTGGATGGGCCACCTCCTCATGTTTCACAGTCCATTTCAAGCAAGATGATTACGATAAGCCCTTTTCTCTCCAGCTCCCATCCAAGACGGAACTAGCCATTCCCTCCTCAGGACAGCACCCTACCACACATAACCTTTATTTACTTCCCTCCTAGCACCCCTAACATCTGTTACACTTAATGACTAAGGGCACTGTCAAAGGAGTTAAGCTGCTTGGTTCTGAATCCTGGCTCCACCACTCTCTAGCTGTGGAGTCTCATACAGTTTATGTAACCTATCTGTGCCTTACATTTCTCATCAGTAAAGTGGGGACACAAATAGTAACAATTTCAAAGAGCTTCTACGAGAATTAAGTTAATATATAAAACCCTTAAAACAATGGCTAGTCCATGATAGGCATTGCACAAATGGTAGCTATTATAATAATTATGTTTTAAAAATTATTCCTTGCTTGATTGCCCCTTATGGGCAAATACCATATCTAGTATATCTAGTTGTTTTTATTCTCAGCTTCTAACAGAGTCCCTAGGACATATTAGACACAGTAACTGCTTCATGAAAGAATGAACAAATGCATAAAAATAGGAATAAGAGAAAAACAGACCTTTTATTTCCCCAAATTACAACATGTCCCTTTTTCATTGTTCCCCTTAGATGTGAAGGGAACTGTAAGGGTACAAACACAAATGTTCATAGCGTTTCAGTTGAGAGTTTTAATCAAACTTTCTGACATGCACAGAGGGTTTCTGTTCTACTATCTCTCAGAATTACAAGAGCATCTATGGGTATGGAGAATGGGGAAAATGCCAGCAAAGCCAGGAAGTAGGACTGGCTGCATAATTTGTGAGGCCCAATGCCAAATGAAAATGCAGAATCCCTTGTTCAAAAATTCTTATGAATTTCAAGATGGCAACAGTAGAGCATTTAACTAAGTGTGAAGACATTCTGCATACAGGGATCAGTTTGACTGCACAGACTACCCTCCTATGAAGCCAGCCCTATCAGGAATCTAATATCCTCTACTCATCAGCTCTGCAATGTGTTCTGAAACACAGATTTAGTCTATGTTACTGCCAGATTTGTCTCTCTCAACTAGATTAAGAGATTCTAGGTCTACCATGCTCTTACTATGCCTCTCCACCCTGAATTGTACAAGATCCAGCCTCCACCATCCACTAGAAAAGCCACTGGCCTCTCCATTTATCTCAGTAATATAAGCTGCCCATTATTTGTCAGGCTCAAAATACTCCTTCATTTATCAGTCATTTTGGGGGCACAAACCATGTTCCAAAACCCTGCCTATGGTGCTGTACATATAGGAAGGTCTCATTCTCTGGTTTGCCTCATTTTAAAAAGAAATTTCTGGTTTTTCATCGGAAAGCCAGTAGTTGATAATACCTAATAAAAGAAGTAAAGGGCAAAATAACCCTCTGGATGCACGCACATGTTAATGGTGATATGAACGAACTGAAGGCCAAATCATAAGGAAGGAGCTCCCCAGCACAGGCCACTGGAGGAGTTATTTCATACTATATAGAAAATCCCTTAAGCAAATTCAGTTAGACCTCCTCTTAGCTCATCTAGCATCATCGGGCCCTGCTTCTTGAGTAACCTGAAATGAAATGCCTTAGTACAAACAGTGGTGAGAAGTCCTATCACAGAGGTAGATGGTAGAACAAGGTCAAAGAAAGTAAAATAATTACAAAAGAAGATATATTTGTCACAGGAGGGAACTTGGGGTTGGGTAAGAGGGAAAGGAAATTAAATTAGAAGATGGAAAGGGAAAAGGAAGCTTCTGGCCTGGAAAAGGAAAATCATTCTCCGTGCTCCTATTACACAAATGCGTTCCTGGCGTCCTATATCAAAATATAAATTCAGTTCAGAGGCAATAAGGCTGGCAGAAACATGCAAAGGCAGAGAGCCAAGAGCCTCGGCTCGGCTGTTGGCAGCCACTCGGGCCCCTGCAACAGAGTCCAGGTTATATCTGTCAGACACTGAGCCACTGAACACTGTTATTTGTTAGTTAAGGACTCTGGTGTTGGCTTTGAAATTTTCTTTATTTTGGGAGCCATAAACAAATAGTGATGCATAGCAGAGAGGAGCAGAATATATTATTCCTTGCTCTGTCTGGTGAGGAATGATAGCAGGTGCAGTATTACTCAAATAAATGTAGATGGTGGGAGAGGAAGGCTTTCTCCAACAAAGTGCATTGTTTCTTAAGGTTGTTTATGTTTTGGATGAATATTTATTGAATCCCTTGTGAATACTGAGGATAGAGCAGTGAAGAAGAGAAATGTTCTTCTGGGGCAGACAAAGTATATATGTAAGCACATAAATGAACAAGATAATTTCATATAGAGATAAAAATATAATGAAGGAAATAACCAAGGGGATGTAAAAGAATAAGTGGAAGAAAATGGTGAGGTGAGGTTACCTTAACAGAGTGTTCAGCAAAGGCTCCCTTGATAAGGTGGCATTTTGCCAAGACTTGATTTATAAGACTTAGGAAAAGAGGTAGACATTGTACATTTGAGGTAGAAGGAACAGCAAGTGCAAAGGTCCTGAGGTAGGATAGAAATTGGCTATTTCAGTTATCAAAAGAGGATCAGCAAGGCTAGAATTTAGAGAGCAAGGGGGAAATATATGGAAGGAGACTGCAGAGGTGGGCAGGAATCATCATGTAGGATCTCGTAGACCATGGTTGGTAGTACTACATTTATTCTAAAAGCAATAGGAAACCCCTGAAGGGATTTGGAAGGGGTGATAGCATCTGATTTCAGACTTCAAAGATCACATTGGCCACTATGTGAAGAATGTACTGCAGGAGCAGTAATGGAAATAGAAAGACCTGTTATAAGGCTATTGTAGTGGTTCAGGTAAGAAATGATGGAGGTTCTAGATTAAGGTAAGGGAAGTGGAGAAGGAAGGAGGGAAGGGGTGCACTGAGGTGGAGGGATAATGTCTGCAGTATCCTGAGTATCAGGAGTAAGTGATGCCTGCACACATCCCTGAGGGGTCACCTCATGAGGACAAGGTTGGCTCCTATAGCTTCACAATTAGTAAACACCTCACTTATCTGGAGGCTACATCTTCAAAAGCCTCAGTTATTTAGAACATGAAATTTTTTAAAAATCTCTGAACAAAGACCATATATTTAAGTTGCTATGGATTACTCATAGTGGAGACAGTCATTTCAAGCCTATTTATTTTTTATTTCACAAACAAGTTTTTTTTTGTTGTTTTTTGGTTTTTTTAAATTGTGATTGCTCAGTTTCCCAACCCATGACAGATCAGATTCATTACCTCAGAAGTGGGCAGGCAGTGTTTCTAAAGCCTGGCAAAGTGAGAGCAGTAACAGAAGACAATTGATATCTGGGCAAAGAAGGTGGAGACACACAGATATACATACTTACACATCCACATCCACAAATAAACAAGCAAACAAACATTTGAAATAAGCACTCAGCAATATATTAATCTGGAGTTACTTGGTAAAAGGGTCCCACAGACCATGCTAGCCTTTGAAGGCATGAAGGGACTACAGTGTTTATTCCTGGGTGCTCACATAGGGGACAACTTTCTACCACAAGACATCTCTAAACCACAGACACCTCTCCTATGTGCTCCCATAATGGTCCTTGCTTCCCTTCCTCAGGGCTCTTACTACCTTGTTGTTTTCTCTTTCTGTAACTGCTACCCACACAAGATAGGGAATGCTCTGAGGACAGCTCTTTAATGCCCTTTTTATCTCTGTATCTCCAGGGCCCACCACAGGGCCCTGCACAGAGTAGATGCTCAACAAAAGTGTGGAAAGAACCACAGAGCAGCAGCTGTCAACTTACCTCTAGAGGAGACAGCCTGCAGCCCAGTAACTCGGCAGCTGTTGTATCAGTAGCCAAAGCATTCCCAAGGTTTACAGAGATTTGCAGAGGTACAGCATAGGCTTTTTTTTTTTTTTTAAACAGATGGATAGAAAGTTTTAAACCATTGCTTCTTGGCAGAGCAACAAAGGTGGGCTCAGGCAACAGGACTGATATAATTATAGTTTTGGTTATGCCTGATGTGTTTTATTCTGATGTGCATATTTTGTTCTCCATACCCATTTAAAGATTTAATTAAATGTTTTATTATAGGGAACACAGTGCCAAATATCAGCATCATTACCTTATTTTTTTTCTCACAGAAACAAGCCATTCCCTCATTTTGTTTTGAGATTTCAATACAGATCAGGCTTACATTTGCTTGGTCATATTGACATGGTCTCTAACAAAAATGTCCTGTTTCTTATTACTTGTTGGCTGTCATTGCAGGTTAAGCTCCCTGAGGGCAAAGAATATGTCCTGCCCAACTGAGCCTCCAGCAGTTCTGGACATGAGTGCTTTGTCCACAGTGGGCTCAGGCAGAGAGAAGAAACAGTCATGTAGGAAATCTGAAGCAGTGTTTTCTGGATGCAGAACACAAAACAGAGCAAAGCAACATCAACACCGAAAGAATAATACATAAATATATAGAAATACAGATAGATAGATAGATAGATACATAGATAGATACATGGATAGATGATAGATAGATATAGATAGGGAAAAGCACTGCTTGGATAGTCAAAGAGTCCACTAATGGCAATATGAGGCCCCAGTAAATATTCTACATTTTACGTGTGTATGTGTGTGTGCATGTGTGTATGTGTGTTTCCCTCAAAAAGCCCTTTGCTAAACTGCACAGGTGACCAAAGATCTTCATAAAATAAAAACAGGAAAAAAATCTCATCCTTGGTCTTTCGGAGTAAATTGAAATACAAAATATTTTAAATGGTCATTACAGAAAATATTCCTCTTCCGAATCCAAATTTATAGATATTTCAGTTCTCAATGAAATAAAGTTAATCCCCTAAATAAATGACTTCCAAATTTTTTTAAGCAACAGAATCCCGCCCCCTCCTTTTTTCTTTTTTTTTTTTTAAGAAATCCTGACACGGTAGGTAGTCTCTCCCTACATGTGTAAGGAATGAAAGCCAAGTTGTGCTGGTGGTGTGGATGTGTGAAAGCATGGCACAGGGTGATGGTGGGGACTTGGGTGTGGGTCAGGAGAGGCGCTGGCGCTCAGAATCCTCAGGAACTGCCTGGCTTGTAAATTACTGTGCCAAAGGGACATATCAATTCTTTCTGGACAAAGCTTAGAGCTGCAAACTGAGGCCTGACCTCTCACTACCTGGAACGATGGTGAGCTTGAAGAAGATGGTGAGCGGGAACTTAGCAGGAATGGAGAGTGATCACTAGCCAGAGGCGTTCCCCTTTCCACAGACCCGCTTCATGGGGACATATCTGTTCCTGAGAGGCCTAGGAATCCAAATCAGAAGGAGCATAAATGTTCTTAATAATGCTACCCAGGCCTCCCTCTTCCTTTCCTGGCAGCAGCAATATTGACAAATGCTTCATATCTACTTGGAAGTGTTACATTTGTCCTTGTGTCATCCCTGTGCTGTGCACACTTACCCCTCTATCCTCTCTCTTCCTCCTTCCGCTTGGAGAACTTGGAAAAGAAGGTTCTAGAAGAGGAGCCCTGAACCTTTTTTGGAAAAACAGAATGTGAGCCAAAAAGAAGAGAGGGAAGGTGTTTTTGTATCATCCTCCTAACTAGGAGACAATATGTCATTTCCTTTTTGACGTAACAGCGGCAAAAGTCTTTGCCTCAAAGGAAAGGGATGAAGGGGAGAGTGAAAACTTCTTCCTTCAGTCCTGAAACAAGGAACAGAATATTAAGACTATTATTGATTAATCAGTTTTTCTACTTTTGAAAATTATAATAATGGTTGCAAAGACCCCAGCCTTTTATTAAGATTTCTTTTTGTCATTGTTGAAAACTAATTTTTGCAACATTTCACATACTTTAATGAAAATTATGGGCTATAATTAAATTGCTCTAATGCTATCACTACATAGATACCAGATGAATAGGATTAAAGTGAACAAAGAAATAGCTCTTCAATTAAAAATTATTTTAAAAAGAACTTGGTCCAATTTCCTAAATATGACAAATGAAACAGTATTGAAAATCAATGCTACTACAGCTTTAAATTGGTAAGATCTTAATCTTAACTAAAACCGTGTTTGCATGTAAGCAACCATCTGGATAAAATGTTTAAAATTCAGGGAAAAATTTTTAAAAGTCTGAATCATTTTGTCTACACAAAGTCAAACACTTAGATATTTAAAAGTATCTAGATTAATGCATAGTACACTATCTTGATAGAAAAATACTTAAAAACAAATTAAAGGAACTTCTCAGTAGAGGAGAGAGAATCTGTGTCTATTAGAATGACTGGATATCAAGTGAAATTTGAGTTTTGATTTGAAAAGCAGCCCCAGCATTCCTAACTAGTGACCTTGGGTAAGTTATTTAACCCCAACAAGCAATAATTCTTCAACTATAGAATGGGTATAATTATAACATCGTTTTGAGATCTTTCCGGAGATTCAGTTTGAATGAAAAAAATGGAAGAGTGCTTGGTATCCCTCAAGAACTCGTATCCAACTAGAACCTCAGAATGTGACTTTACAGGTTAAATTGTGTTACCCCAAAATTCATATAGTGAAGTCCTAACCCTGAGTATCTCAGAATGTGACCTTATTTAGAAATAGGGTCTTACAGATGTAATTAGTTAAGAGGAGGTCATTAGGGTGGGCCCTAACTCAATATGACTGGTGTCCTTATAAAAAGTGGTAATTTAACAATTCAAGAGCAAAAAAACACAAAAATCCAATTAAAAAACAGGCAGAGGATCTGAATAGACATTTTTCCAAAGAAGACACGCAAATGGCCAATGAGTATGTAAGAAGATGCTCAACATCACTAATCATCAGGAAAACACAAATCAAAACTACAATAAGATACCACCTATAAGAATGGCAATTATCAAAAAGACAACTAATAATAAACGTTGGCAAGGATGTTGGGAAAAGGGAACTGTTGTGCATTGCTGGTGGGAATGTAAACTGGCACAGTCACTATGGAAAACAATGTGGAGGTTCCTCAAAAAATTAAAAGAAGAACTACCATATGACTCAGCAATTCCACCTCTGGACATTTATCTGAAGAAAATAAAAACACTAATTCGAAAAGATGTACCCACATGTTCATTGCAGCATGACTTACAATAGTCAAGATATGGAAACAACCTAAGTGTCCACTGATTGATAAATGGATAAAGAACACATAATAGAATACTATTAAGCCATAAAAAAATGAAACCTTGCCATTTGAGACAACTTGGATGGGCTTTGAGGGCATTATGCTAAGGGAAATAAGTCAGTGAAAGACAAATACTGTATGATCTCACTTATAAATGTGGAATTTAAAAATCAAACAAACAAACAAAAAGCAAGCTCATAGATAGAACAGAGGCTGGGGGTGAGGGGTGGTTAAAATGGGTGAAGGGGGTGTCAAAGGTACAAACTTCCAGCTATAAAATAAATAAGTCATGGGGATGTAAGGTACAGCATGGTGACTATAGCTAATAATACTGTACTGCATATTTGAAAGTTGCTAAATCTTAAAAGTTCTCATCATAAGAAAAAAATGTATGGGGATGGCTGTTAACGAGACTTATTGTGGTGATTGTTTTACAATATACACAAATATCGAATCATAATGTTGTGCACCTGAAACTAATATAATGTTACATGTCAATCATGCCTCAATAGAAAAAGGGAGAATGCCCTGTGAAGAGATACAGGGAGAAGATAGCCATCTACAAGCTAGAGAG
This sequence comes from Eschrichtius robustus, assembly GCF_028021215.1. NCBI lineage: Eukaryota > Metazoa > Chordata > Mammalia > Artiodactyla > Eschrichtiidae > Eschrichtius > Eschrichtius robustus. The sequence goes on along the minus strand of NC_090829.1, from coordinate 53,304,439 downwards.
ACCTACAACAGAATCTTCCACACAGCCCTAAGAAAGAACCAACCATGCCAGTGTCTTGATCTCAGACTTCCAACCTTTAAAGCTGTGAGACCAAAATTTTCTGCTGTGTAAGTCACGCGGTTTGTGATACTTTGTACAGCAACCCTAGCAAAGAAATGACCTTATTTGGAAATAGGGCCTTAGCAAATGTAATTAAGATGAAGTCATACTGGATTGGGATGGGTCATAAATCTTATGACTGGTGTCCTAATAAGAAGGCCATGTGAAGACACAGAGACACTGGGAGACACCCAGGGAAGAAAGCCACATGACAACAGAAGTAGAGACTAGAGCAATACAACTACAAGCCAAAGAATGCCAATGACTTTTGGCAACCAGCAGAAGCTAAAAAAGAGGCAGGAAGAGTCTCCTTTAGAGCCTCCAGAAGTAACCAAAACTGCCAACTCCTTGATTTTGGGCTTCTCAGCTCCAGAACTGTGAGAGAATAAATCTCTGGTGTTTAAAGCCACACAGTTTGTGGCAATTTGTTACAGCAGCCCTAGGAATCTAATATAGGGAGTATTACATAAAGTATTCTGTCCACTTACAAAGGACTATGTGAAGATTTATGATTAGAAATTATGCTTCCACATCTAGTCCAGAGTTTAAGATTATCAAATCCAGAATGAGATTATGTGATTGTTACTAGCAAATATACGTACTGGTGTGATTTTTGAAGTTGGTCATTTCCTAAACTGCTTTAGCATGTACCACCATGGGAGGAAGAAGAAGAGGAGGAGAAATATGAAAGGACAAAAGATTATCAACAAAATCTGTAACAGAAAGTAATGTAGAAGTTAATTAAAGCAAAGATTACATCATAATTATGAAGCTAGTAGTATGTTCTATATGTGAAAACAACACTTTAAAACACGTATCATTACACTGGATAGTAGAGAGGAAAGCATTTTCTACAGAGGATTTATTCTGTGACATAGCTCTTTTTGCTGGTGGCATGTCATATGTTTTCAACTTCAACCCCAATTTCTACAAGAAAAAAAGTATTTATTCTCTGGAAAAAATGACTTGGACACCTGTAACAGTCTTTTAATCATCAGCTTCAGGAGACTCTCTCTGCCTATCAGTAGACAATGGAACAATTGACGTTGTTCTTTTAAAACTTTACAGCCCTTTTAGATCTGCTTCATTTCAGAGTTCCAACTTAAACTGTTTAGCTTTTAGAAGACTTCACCACATCTGTCCAAAGATACTAATTCAAATATGAAGCCAAATCTCTGGTTTAATCTGGTTTCCCATTTATCTTCAGACCCCAAATAAACCAGATGTTTTAATTATTTCAGTATGTAGTGATTCTTCTACTAGCAAATTGGCCACCAAATTTTCTATTTGATCTGGAATCCCACATGAACAGAATTGTTATTGTTGCTGTTGTATTGTTTTGCTTTATTCCCTCTGTTCTAAAATCATCTCCTTAAAGAAAATACAGTTGGCCACTAACAAATTATGTATATTTGGGCAGGATACTTAATCTCTTTGGTCCTCCATTTCTGCATTTGGGAATAAAAATCTCATAGGATTGTTGTGATATTAAATAAATTAATAAGGCTAAATGTCTAGAACATATTAAGAGCTCACCAATGTTAATTCTATCTCCACTTCCCTTAATGTTACACACTGAACAATTAAAATAGAAACAATCAGATGAGAATAGAATCATATTACTACTTCTACCCATGTACTCATACTCATGTACTCTGCCTAGCTACATGTTAATTTAAATTATCTACTAATGCTCTTTTTAATCCGAAACCTCCAATTGTATACTAGATCCCAACTTTCTCTAAAGATATTATTCCAGAAGTCTACCATCTTTCCTCTATATTTTTAATTGTTCCCTTCCTACTATATACAAACATTTCTCTCTTTTTAAAATTTTTTTTATTATAATAAAATTGCTTTACAATGTTGTGTTAGTTTCTGCTGTACAATGAAGTGAATCAGCTATATGTATACCTATATCCCCTCCCTCTTGGACCTCCCTCCCAACCGCCCCATCCTACCCATCTAGGTCGTCACAGAGCACCGAGCTAAGCTCCCTGTGCTATACAGCAGGTTCCCACTAGCTATCTGTTTTACACATGGTAGTGTATTTATGTCAAACCTAATCATACAAACATTTCTCTATTTCTTCCATCTTAACCTATAGCAACAAAACAACCTCTATTGTCCTTACACTTCCATTTTTTCTGCTCCTTCTTACAGCAAAACTCCTTAAAATAATTATTTATGCTTAGTGATTCCAAATCTTCAGCCATTCTCTCTTTGACCCACTCCAGTGTGTCAGACCCACACCACCCAACAAGAGTTCATTTGGTAGAGTTGATCACTCTTGTCTATTTTGATGCATTTTCTTTACTTAGCTTTTAGGACAACAAAAAATATATTGGTTTACCTCCCATCTCACATGTAATACTTTCTCAGTCTCCATAGTCTTTCCTTCTCTTCTTCCAGACCTCTTAATGTTGGAATGTCCCTGGATTAATCTTTGGTGTCATCTCTTTTCTCTATTTTCATTCAGTTCCTTTTATTCTCACTCAGCCTCATGACTTTAAAACTCTACCTTCTATATCACAATGACTCCCAAATATATATCTCCATTTATACCTCTCTCCTGAATGTCAAACTGGTTCCTTGATGTCTACACTTGGATGTCTAAGAGTCACCTCAGATTTAACATGTCCAAGCTAAACATCGTCCTTCTACTGTGCCTCCTCCTACACTATTCTACATTCCTCTTTTCTGTCTTAATTGATGGCAAATCTATTTTTCTAGACATTCAGACCAAAATCTAGGAATCTTCTCTGACTGCTCATTTTCTTTTATAATCCGTAACCAAATGAGCAAGAAATGTGATGTTTGTAATATATCTAGACTATGACTTCCATTGTTACTCCTCTGGTCTGAGCCTGGACCAGACTGACATCTTGTCCAAGCTACAACAACCTCTTATTTGCTCTCCCGGTTCCTCCATACTCTCCTACAATCTACTCTCAATAAGTCAGGCAGAATGATCTCTTTAATATAAAGTCAGATCATTCTGAATCTCATTGCCTCACTCTCTCTACTCTTTCCAGATTTACCATACCCCTAGTTGCTCCTTAAATACACAAGGCAGAATCTCATCTTAATGCCTTTGTGCTTGCTCTTTGCCATGTTCTTTCCTCAGATACTCATTTCGTTTCCTTCAGGGCTTTGAGCAAAAGAAGACAATACTGACTAACTTATTTAAAATTACCTTCACCCTCCACACCAGCACACCCAAGCCTCCATATTCTGTTTATTTCTTATCTTCTTATACCGTCTAAATTTAGTTGTTTATTGTATTTATTGTCTACAATGTGTCTCCACACACTAGTATATAAGTTCCAGAAGGGCAAGGATTTTTTAATTGTTTTTTTTTTTCACTGATGTATCTCGGGGGCCTAGAGCAGCAATCTAATCAGTACAGAGTAAGGACTCAATAAACATTTGTTCAGTGAATAATAAATTAGATAGAAATGTATAAGCATGAAGGAAGAGCATTCTGGAATATAATCCCCTTTTAAAATCCTAAACACACTGACAGTGATAGCAGTCATTTTTATACATATCTAATTAGGAAAAACTCAGTCTCTATGTTCAACAAATCACCAAATAAACCCTAAATTTATGGAAAAGGCTCTTGAATGAATTCAATAATATCTCAGGTAAAGACTACTAAGCAGAGTGTGTAAAAGTAAAATACTTAAGAAAATCAGGAATAAAATTCTCAAGGAGTCAAGAACTGTACCACAGCCATCTACAGAGATTGTAATTTTCTATACAATAAAATTAGGGTAAGTGAAAAAAATAAATTAACTTATGCAGAAACGAAAATTAATTCTGTATTCATCTCACAAGAGCTATGCAAATTATAGTCAAAGTACTGGAGAAATACAAAACTAAACAACCCTAAGGTATCCATAAGCCAATCAATTTGCTGTGGATTCTCTGGGTCCCTTGTTCCTCTTCTCATGTTTACTGCCTAATATTTGACCACTTTACTGTTTGTTGGCAACTCTCATAAGAGAGAGAACTAGAGAAGCAAAATGAAACATAAGCAAATTAAAGCTACTCCTGATAGCAGCCAGGAGGAATACGTTGGGATCTTTGTCTGGACAGTGAGAAAACATGTGTACTACTTAAAAGTATTCACTAAAATGGGTACTAAGCATGTTTTCTGGAAATCAGTTGCTAACATTGGCTTGACCCAATTCAATAAGGTGAGCATTAAACCCATCTAAAATAGAGTCAACTGATAGAATAAAAAGAATTCACGATATATTTGAATGTGCAAAAGCAAGCAGGAAGAAAAGGAGGGTAAAAGGGTGGAGACATACAAGCCTCTGCTGTAGAAATCATCTACAGGAAGTAATTTAACATAATGGAAATGCATCTAACATAAGCAAGAACTAGGGCCAAACCTGACTCCACCCACTTACTAGCAGTAGAAACTGGGTCAGAATGCTTAACTCTGAGAACCTACTTTCAAATTTGTAAAATAAGGACAGTCATATACTTTCTTCATAAAGTTTGGTGATAAATTATGTCAGTCTCTACATCCAAATTCCAGTTTCTATCCCATGTTGCCTGCCTATTTGGCCAAGTGCTGACAGTCATCTCATTTTAAGCACTCATCCTTTCCTTCAATTTTTCAAGGATAAAGCCCTGAAGAAATACCTACAGAGTAGTTAACATATGGCTAAAACTATCATGGGAAATTTTAAAAGATGGATTAAAAAGTGCAACTGGGACCTTTTGTAAATGAGAGGCAGCCTATTGGTAAAAATATGTTTTTTTCTTCAATTGTACAGGAAAAATAGTATAAAAGCTCTGTTTTAAAATTACAGCAAGGCATCTTTTGGAGGAGGGAGAAGATGTTCTTCCTTTCATACAGATTAAAGTGCAGAAAATGCTTTGTTCTTTGTAAACTTACTTGAACGTAAGTTCTATGGGAAGAGAGATCTTTGTTTCATTCATTACTGATACTGCATATAATAGGCAATTAAGAAATAGTTTTGAATGAATACAGCATACACAGATTGGCACAAGGGTGGTGGTCCATCTGCCTCTGCAGATGACCATAAACAATTAAAAAAAGAAGAGATAAATAATAAGCCAGAATTTTATTAGCACCTAGATAAAATGCAACACAACTATTCCTATACTTCCTAAACTTCCACAATTCTGTTGAAGAACTCACAGCCCATATGCAGTATATATATTAGCATATGCATAAATATGAAATGACTAATATTTTTTGAACCAGGAAAATATGATTTCCTGACGTGAATAGACCCTTCACGATACAGAAGGAAAAAAAAGCTGAAAGTTTGGGGAAAAAAGTTCTATTCCTCTGCTTAAAAGTCAAGCTCTAAACTTTGATTTTGTTTATTTTTTTAAAAGACTATTTATATACAACATTGCATTTAAATTATTTGTTATTTAGATGTTAGGATAATATACAAAGAGCTAATAAACAGCATAACTTAGTTATTAATAATAAATACCAAAGTGAACCAATGTTTTAGAATTTTTAATATGAAAACACAGTAGATTTGGACTATAAACCACAGACTGATGTAGGTATCTATAGATCTTGTCCTCAGGCTAATTATAAAGTAGTTCAAATTTTGCCAAAGTAAATAGCACAGCCTACATACTTCTTTGCCAACTCTCTCATAAAGCAGATGGAACCAACAATCGAAAGAACCATGAAAAAGAATTTTTTAATGAATCCATTTCCTTCTGAAGCTGTATGAGAAGAAGGTCACTTTCTTACTTACTAGCTTACCTTTTGATGTCCTTATCATTTTTTTGATTGTACATATTTTTATGTATTATGCTATATTTATGCATTCTTCAATAGCATCTTTATTTATGACTTTGTGAATCAACATCTTTGTGATAGGAGGCAAAAGTCACTTAGCTAATTACACATGCTTGATAAGCTGCATAATAATAACTACTGCAGACTGTATATTAGTTGAAAGCATATAAATTACTGCAGTTATTCTCATTTGGGAAAAAACAAGAGACTTTTTTAGTTACCTAAAACATCTTTGTTGCCTCCATATCCACCTTCTTAAGTATACTATTCTTTTAACCCAAATCATGACATTAATAATAAAATAAAGGTTAAATTCCATTCTATCAGTCTGATCAAAGAAATAGGAACAAAAACAAAACAAAATTCAATTTAATGCAAATACTTCTGATCTGCAATTGAGGATTTGGTGATATGAAGCTTCTTCCGCATAATGCAATCCCAATGAAAAAAAGAGTTTAGACGTTCCCCACCCCACAAGAATGCTGTAATGAAATCTGACTTGGTCCAGCCAAGAGATCAGAAGTGCACAGAGAGAGAGAGAGAATGTACAGAACTGGAATATTAATATGACTTCTGTATGAAGACTGAAAATTCTACAAAGTTATAATAAGGTCAAAATAACACAGATAATTTACTGCCAGAGAAAATCATACTCTCCTATGAGTGATTTACTAGATGTTCTATAAAAATGGAGTGTGGACAAGCTACATTCAGATGCAAGCTTGCAGCTGTCAGTGTCTACATTTGCTCAATCTGGCTAGAGGATGCTTTGAAGGTTGATTTAATTGTAGCTTCTGAATCATGTTCTTCCCTATGTTTTAAATTGTTTAACATAAATATAAAAATGTTAAAGCAATTTTAAGACTGTAAATATTTAGTATAAAAAGCTGCAAAATCTCATTTTTTTCTGGAAGAGTGACTGAAAACGGAAAGACTGTCTGGGAAAAAATACCATTACTTAATAATGGTAATTGTCCAACAGTTATGGCAAATTTACCCTTATATGAGAGAGTTCATAGGGTGTTCAGAAGGAACTAAGGATAAACAAACGTTTGTGACTGAATTGATCAATTTTAAGAGAAACAAGAATCTATTATCTGTAGAAAAGGGTTCGGAGATCAAAGCTGAACAGCTGGGAAGGCAGCATCTTTGGGTTCCCTGCAGGCAATGTAATAACCTAAGTATCTTTTTCTCTATACACAAACTCAAAGCAGAGATTCAACTCCTGTCCATGCCACCAGCGCCAGCACACAGGGCACCACCAATGAGCTTTGTCAATGTCATCTACTCAGCTAGAGCTCTCCTCAACCATCTTTCTATTCTTTGACAGGCTTCATTAAATTCCAAATATCGCCTAACCATTCACTTCCCAGCATCAACAAATCATCCTTAGGGAGAATATCTTGTTCTTCCTCTGCAAGCTGTTTCCCCCATTTTTTATTTTCACTTTTATACATACCTCCTTTTCTACATATTTTCTTGCCGGGTTTTCTGGTACATTCCTTGGATATTCTTTTTACTGAAAAATGAATAGAAGACTAGAAAATAACATGGCGCTCCATCACAGACCGCCGGAACATGCAACACCACTATCTAACTTAATACGCTCCTGCGTTTACTGAGTGCGAAAGATCCCCAATTCGCTGAGCCTGCACATGCAATGGAGAAATGTTGATGCATCTTCTCAGAAGTCATTCGGTAGGAAATGGAAATTAGGAACCCATTTCTACCTAAATATACGTGCTGCAGAGGAAAGAAAATGAGTAGGCACAGGAAAAAAATAAGAACGCCAACACACATAAACAAAAAGAGCTGCATGCACACATGTAAAATATGTCTACATGCCGACAGGAAAAGCCATGCATGCTACCAGTACACATGAATTCATATTGTTAGAATAGAAAAATATAAATATATCTCCCTGTTTTTCCTGTAGTAAACTCACCATCCTCAGTTGGGACGTATATATTTAAATACAGGCAATCTTCACTCTGGTCTTGTACATATGATGAAACCACATCCAAGTTATTAGTAAACCACACAGGAAGCATGACTTCTGGCAATCTGCCATCAATGATATTCTGGGGACACACAGGAGCAAACTGAGTAGCATTCCTGATATCTGACCAAGGAGATGGTGGTTCTGGAGGCTGAAAACGATGTTCTCCTGTTGGCGGGGCTGCATATGGAATGCCAAGAAACTGAATAACAGGACCCAAAATGTCATTATTGAGTTCTTTCTTAATCCCTCTTATCTTGCCGAAGTTGGTAGTCACCAGTGGGTCTCCATCATCCAATTTTTGTGAGAGCACGTGGGCAGCCTGAAGCAAACAGCCCAACACACAAAGAGTCAATGAGGCACCCAATCCCCTGTGTACCAAGCATGCCATTACTGCTCTCCAAACATAAGCTGGCCACATGCATCTGGGCAGTGCCATGGTCCCACATCAGTTGTGTAGTTGTCTGGTTGCAGTGAGGCAAAGGTGTTTGTATCCACTTGAGAAAAACCGTATAACGGTAGAATACACCTCAGATTTCTCAAAGGTGAGCTTGTCAAGAAAAGCTCAGAAAGCTCTTCATGCAGCCAGTATCTCCCATTGATTTCACATGTATTGAAGTAGCATCTTCAATCATCGCTATTTATCAGACCATATCCTATTGACCATTCTGTTTTCCATAGTAGCAATGTAGTGAGAGTGGCCATTGACTGTACATTTCCCTCTTATAAATCAAATCCAGTTAGCTGCAGGTCTATATCCTAGAGAAAATGAAAATAAATCATTAGTACAAACAAGCTAAAATAGACAGAGTGATAACTAGATGTTTTACAAGCTACAGAAATACTTTAATAGTGGCTGGAGTCAGGTGAGTTAAATACTACCATAGGAAAATTATGGTTTGATGTGAGATGACAGATGAAATAACTGATTATTAGAATATTGAGAAACTTGCCTCCTGGCTTTATACACATTTAATAGAAAGCAGGCCTTGTTAAAATATACAGTTTCAGGAGCATTTCACAGTACAGTTTTCTTAAAATACTGAAGGTTATGTGTGAAATTTTCCCTTTATTCAAAGTCTTCAATCACTTTAAGGGACCACAGTATTAATCACCAAACATACTAAAAATTAGAATTCAGTAGCAGAAAACCTTTTTAAAAATATTGGTAGGGAATTAGTCGAATGTAAACAAACTTTGTAAGAATGACTATATCTATTAAACAAACAAACAAATAAGAAGATGGTCCCCAATCCTGTGCTATATAGAAAAAAACAAAGATTATGTTAGAACAAGAAAACCAATATTAGTTCAACTATGATCATTTAAGTGTAACTACCTTATAAGGTCAATCTCCTTGTTATTTCTCAAAAGTATACATAAAATCATTGGCTATAGCTCCTTCACCTTAAATTAAGATTCAAGAATTTAAAAGACAAAATGCGTTTAGACACAACTTGAAAAAGAGACAGAAGTTGGCATCATTTTTTGCAGACTTTATTTTTTATCATCTAGGTAGCTATATATTTTAGATATCAGTAAATTTGCAACAGGAAAATTAACTTCCGAGTCAAAGTCAATATATTTTAAATTACAAATGTTCTCACTACCTGTTAAAGATCAAAAGAACAATACAAAAAGAAAAGAGTGCAGCAGTTTAAAAGAACAAGCATACCTAATCATAGCGTTGCATACTAACAGTAATCAAACATCTAACACTCTTTACCCAGTCCAACTTAGGATGCATCAGAATAAAATGTAACATTCAGTGCAATGCAATTCACAGTGTAATCTTTCGTTAACTGCAAAATAGCACACAACTGGACAAATTTGTCTTTTCTTGTTCAAGCAATATTTTAAAGTGCTTAGTTTGAAAATAACAGTGTTGATTTGTATTATAGATGGTTCTATCCTGTCATATTATGGGAAGATTCCTGAAGAAGTGCTGGTCTGGCAGTGAGGCTGTCCTGACTTTATATTATTGAAAAGGAGATTGCAAAAACTATATAGGGCAGCAGGAGATTTGGTTCAAGCCTGATGTTCCTTTAGCTCTGAACAATTCATCACAGATGGCAATAAGAAGATAAATGTCTTTCTTCAAGAATACTTGTCTGTGTTAATTCTCATACCTTTGTTGTGAAAGCACATTAACATACAAAAGACAGGTTTAGACCCATCCCATTTCTGTGCCAGAACTCTAGCATGTGTTGAAGATTTAGCTACACAAACCCACTTCTGTTAAGAGTACATAATGCTCATTCTTGCACAGAATCGTGGTGGGCCACAGCATGACTAAGTCTTTCCTACTCACCTTTTGGTGTTAAAAAGCAGCATTTTGACACCTAAAATAGAGAACCTGTGGTGAGGACTTAAAAAATCTCCATCACCATATTTTATTCAGCTTAATTTTCAAATACACTGATTTCTAAAAATTCTTCTTTACATACTTGGTATCTCATCCAGAATAAAAAGTACTTGTTTGGCATATGGACACCAAGGGGGGAAAGTGGGGTGGGGTGGTGGTGGTGCGATGAATTGGGAGATTGGGATTGACATATATATACTAACATGTATAAAACAGATGACTAATAAGAACGTGCTGTATAAAAAATAAATAAAATAAAATTCAAAAATTAAAAAAAAGTACTTGTTTGGTTATCTACAAAATAACACTCATTTTTGTACTCACAAATCCTTAACTGTGTTAAAAATAAAAGGGCTGCTGTTTCCCACTTTAATGTACTACTTTCACACAAATTGTGGAGGATGAGAATTCTGCATTCCATGGCAAATTTTCAAATTCTAATGGTTAGCTTTTAAGGTTACAAAAATATCCCATTATACATGGGCTTACCTGTATAATTACAGTATCGGCCCCAAATATTTTTCAGAGGTCACTGTTATAATAATAACAGTTGCCCAAGGTTAATGTAAAAATATGGCTTGTTTAAATAACTGAAAATTTACATATATACATGTATATATATGCCTAAATTTAAAGACTCTCAAATTTGTTGGCAGGGTTTTTTTTTCCCTATTTATTGGTGCTTCCTTAGTACAGTATATGCCAAACCCTTAGCTTTTAGGCATTTACATCTCATTTACAACAACAATAAAAACTAGCTTCAACAGTTATCTCCTTTTTACTTACAAGGAACTGAGACTTAGAGGTTAAGTACCTTGGCCCAGGTCTCTCAGCTAAACAATAGCAGATCCAGGAGCCCACTGGCATCTACTTTAAAGGCCATCCTCTTGATCATTACACATGATACAGTCTCTCACTTCACAATTAACACTTTTTTAAAAACTGATCCTAGTGCATTTAAAATTGAATTGTAAAAGCGTTTTATGTTCCTTCAGAAGACAGAATGGAGGTAAATACTCTGACAATTTCATAGAAACAGAGAAATTTAAATGGTCTACCCTGTTCTTATTGGCACTTTAGATTTTGTTACCTTTTTTACCTTTTTTTACTTTACATTGAATGCAGTGATTGGGTATCCATATGTGTTTACACAAGATCATGTTAAAATAATAAGGAGTAACCCCAAAAAGCCCAACTTCATAATAGCATAAATGCCCATTAACAGATATTGATAAATGAATTATGATATATTCACAAATTATAATTCTATACTTCAGTGCAAATAAAGAACCTAGACCTAAATATATCAGCATGAATAAACCTCAATATTTTTGAAAAAAGATTAGATATAGTAAAATGCTATTTAAATAAAGCTTAAAATATGAAAAACAAAACTACATATTATTCACAGATGCATAAATATGTAATAACAGAATATTTTTTATCCATGGGTAGGGAGAAAAGGGTATGAAATGAGTTCTAGCAATTAATTAATGTTATTAATTGATTAATTGGAACTATGAATGATAATCTGGGATGAGGCCTTAAAAGACCACAATTAACTACAGCAAGTTTTACAAATCTAAGATTTGATGGTGTTGGGTGACACACGCGAGCACACACATCTTTGTTATGGAATTCTCTGTATTTTTCTGTATGTTTGAAATATTTTATAATAAATACATTAAAATAATGAGGTCAGAAAAGCCTTATTCAGCAGTCCAGGCAAGTAGATGAGCTTATCAATCCACACAGGACTAGCTTTCTCTGACTTTGCAGTAGGTGGAGATACTAGCTCACAAATTCCTCCATTATTCCTCCCTTTGGGTTAAAGCATGTGCAATCCCACTGAGATAAATAAAACAAAAATAAATAACATTTAAAAAAACATAATAAATGGGAATATATTATCTCCTTGCATTAATTTGTCATAACACCTGGTCCATCAACTAGTTTGTTCCTGAGTGACCCAGATCAAAGAGATGATGCTGGAGAGAGTAGAGAGAAATTTCTAGGACATTAAATAATCACAGTGGGTGGCCACATGCGTCCAATTTTTCCTTCACTCAACAAACATTTATTGGATATGTATAAGGTATAAGCTATTGTGCTAAATCCTATGAGGATTTAAAGATAAGTACAATCTAGTCATTGTTCCCAAGTAGCTACAATATTGTAAAGATCTGAATTGATTACACGCTTATCACCAGAGCTGCATGGAGCTTGGCCAATGCTACACAACTGATGGTTGTTATTTACCATAGTTATGTTCTATAAAGTCACTGCAAACACTTAATTAGGGAATATGAATCCATTGCTCCGAGGGAAATGCATCTGTATACATACATGCATGTGTGCATGTGTATGTGCATATACACACAAACATATATTATACATACACATTTCACATAGTTATAAATTATCATCTTAAACCCTAAAAACAATTCATCCTAGTAGAGTCTATTTTCTTTATTTTACAAAAGAGAAAACAAAGTTCAGAAGTGTTTAGTGACTTGTCTGAGGCCACCTCATTAATAGATGCCAGAGTTGGGACTCAAATTCCCTCCACCGGGCCCCAGAGCTGGAGCTTCTTTCACTGTACTGCATTCTCTACCATCTCCATCCTCTGTTCATCTCTGCATGAGAGCTGAAACCAGAAGTCAGATCATCACCTTGCTCAACCTCAGCAGGAAGCACGCTCATGGGGTGACTCACATTTTTTGTTGCTTTGCTCATGTCTGTGAATGACTGCAAAAGCACTATGAGTATTGACTTTGGGGCTATGAATAAATTTTAGTGAACATGCAAATTTGCAATCCAGATCCAGAAATAATGAAGACTGACTGTATTAACTAAAGATAAATAATGTTTCACACCTATGAATCTATAAGTTGTTTTGAAGTCAGAACATAGCCTGGCAACAGCACTTAGTAATAATAATGGGATTTAAGAGTTGGATTTAGTAATAATAATTTAATAATAATTGCATTTAGTAATAACTGGATTCAGTGGAGTGTGGCAGTTTACAATGGCCAACCCTGGCCATGTAACTGAAATGTGCTTATGGGAACGGTTCACTGTAAGAGAACCTGACCACCAGCAGATTGTGGGCTTCCTATACCAAGATGTTTCACATGCACGCTGTTGGTGGTTCAAGACCTGGAGACAAGGGGTATCCCGTGGGACCCAGGAATGGGAGAACAAAGAAGCCTGAGTCTGAGATTTACAGACCCTATTCAATGCATACCCTTCTCCTGCTGTTGCTCTATTATATTATTTGCCTGTAATAAAGCTGTCCAATGAGTATAAACTATTTGAGTCCTGTGAGTCCGTTCAGTAACTGACCACTTAAAGTAAATACTGTGTAATTAATTCACATAGTAATTAAAAATGAGACGAATAAACAAATGAATGCAATCAGAAAAAAAAATGTTCTTAGGCTTTAAAAGGAGAGACAGGTCTACCTTGAATTAGTGGATAAGGAAGGAGTTCATGAATCAAGGGGAATATGAGCTGGGCCTCAAAGAATTGGACAAACACTGATGGTTACAGAAGGAATTCCAGGTAGAGGGCACATTCTAGAAACAGTGGAAAAGATATGTAGTGGTAGTGTGGTGCTCAACCTCCCTGAGAGCAGCTCACACTCCAAGGAGAAAGTCCACGCCAGTGTAGAAAGGTCTGGTCTTCTTGCCTCATTGCAGACCCACTCTGAGGGGCCATCCCAGCCCCAGAGCCCCCTGTGGAAAGGGGCCAAGGGAGGAGTTGGCTGTGATTCCCTGACTGCCCCCCCAGGTGTTTTTCCCAACAGTATGTCCAAATAAACTTTTAGCAGGCAAACCTCCATCTCAGAGTCTTTATATTTTTTTCCCTGGGAAACCTGACCTATGACAGAAAGGAAAGCAGCAGCCACATTTGAGGAGGGCACAGTTTAGTTTGGGCAGAACACAGAGTAAATGAGGTTGAGCATTGGATGAGACTGGAAAAGGCAGGTTACAGCCAAATCAAGCAAGCCCTTAATTAAAAGGCTAAAGAGTTTGGATTTTATTCACTGGATGATGAAAAACCATTAAATATGCTTAGCAGGGGAAGAGTATTATCAAATCTATTCACAAGAAAATTAAACTGGCAGTACTGTGGAGCAGAGATACCCAGAGCAGTGTGTTTATACCCCACCACAAGAGTACCAGATGCGAGAAGGGAAGTAAATCGTTGAACTTCTATGTATTGTAATATTTTTATAAAGCAAAAAGAGAAAGAAATTAAGCTTTGCTAATATGAATATATGGTTTCATGCCAGTGTCTTCACGTGGCTGTGTGATGCACACAGCACTTGAGATGTTCTTTGGAAGGTGATGGCTCTATACTGCGGTGGGTTTGCCAGCAGTGGCATTTTGTTGTTGTTATCGTTCCTTTTCAATGTTTGGTGATGGATTAGAGTTAATCTCACTGGATAAGCAGATGTATACCTTTTTCATCATGTTTTAGTTCATGTAACCCTCAAAAAATTGGCTACTACCTTAAGATTTTCCCACAAGATATAGATTAAAGGAAATACTAGTAATAGAATAAGGACAAAAAAAGAGCAGAAATGAAACTTCTCCTAGTTCTAGCATAAGTTCTTCTTCAGCTACATTGCAAACCTGAAAATAATGGCTATCTAATCATATATAATAACAAGCAGACAAAAATATTTGAAAACATCAAAAAGATAACTTTGAAATGCAAATTTATATCCGTTTTAGTAGCTGTGAACTGTGCCCTAAGAATCTCTACATCTTGAGCTATTAATGAATCATGGGAAGAAGGCATCAAGTTTATGTTAAAAAAAAAAACAAAAAACTGACATCTTTCTCATCACTTAGTGTCTATTTTTGTGTATGTTTTGCAATCTGATGGTAGAGATATTTATGTAGGAGTATAAGTATATATTTTATACTTTTTTATGATTTGGTTATCAAAAACAGAGGATTATGTGACCACAAAGGTGTGGAAACCATTTCCTTAGTGAATGAACTGGTGGGAAAGAAACTGGAAACAGTTTTATTTTCATCTTCAGTTTGAAGTACAGCTAAATACATCCACATTTATGTGAAAATGACATCAAAAAAAGCTAATATTATAGATCACCAAATATTTGCCAAGCTCTGTCCAAAGCACTTTACATTCAGTCCTCACAACAAAATTATAAGCCAAGTATTATTATCTGAGATGAGGAAAATGAGGCTTTATGTGGTTAGATAACTTTCCTAAGGCCACAAAGCTAAAATAAATAAATAAATTAAATAAATAAATAAATAAATAAATAAATAAATAAAAAGGCAGACTCCCTAACTCTAAAGAATATGTCCTGAACCTTTATGATACATGACATTTTGCTTTGCTCCTGAATGAGACAAACTCAATAAAGTCATACGCTCAGTTTGAAGGTTTTCAGGAGAGTGAAATACACAGGACACCAACAGGAGGGAAATATGAAGGTGGCTGATTAGCTTGCTGAGGTTAATTAATATGCATAATTTGGAGCGGCTCCAAATGGTGTGGTATTGAAAGTTTTTCCAGCAACATTCCATAACCTGGGTCACAGAGTAAATGATAGCAGTTAGGATTAGGGATAAGCAAGGCAAGAATGGTAGAATTTCAAGGAGCAAAGGTTATAAGAAATGGTAATTCTAGTGTTGAATAGATTAACTAAATCTGGGTAGGAAGGCAGGGAGAACCAGAAGGGTACAAGGAGAAAAGGTAAGAAAGAATTAGAACCAAAAATCACAAAGATGGGAATATCAAAGTTCAAGACCTTAATCATGTAGAAGTTCAAGGTCTATCACAGCCCATGTTGTGGCCATACCAACACATAGCTATGGAGAACATGGTGACAAGTATATACTGGCATGATCATCATTAATTAATTAATAACTTGATTAATGCTAGCACCAACAAGTATGGACTGGGGCCAGTGAGCTAACTACATCATCTCATTTAGCTGTGTCTAAATACCATGAGTTAGAGATAATTATCATCTCTATGTAACAGATAATTAAACTAAAGATCAGAAACACAAAGCCACTGAAACACTTTTCAATAAAAAAAGAAAACATTTTTATGAACGTAGGGAGTTCCAACAAATAGAAAGAGATAAGGCAGAAGAATTTAGAGACTCTAAAGATAAACTCTGTCTCTTCCTCAATTCTGTCCAGAGCCTCCTTCTAGGAGGAAGGGTAGGCAGGCCTCAACGGGTTCCCAGGTTACCTCCCCTTCTCCCTTCCTTCACAGAACATGTAAGCAGGGTTCTACTTGTTCTCTCTCTCCTTGTGCTATTTCTACTCTGAATGAACTTCTCCAATGATGTAAGTAAATAACAGAGAAAATAGAATGTTACAGAGAAAAGGCAAACTAAAATTTGACACAAATAGGAGAAAAAAATTTTACCAACAAAATATTTTAACAGGAAAAAATCACAAGTATATCACAGAGGTTATACCTGGTAGCAAACTATCTTTGTGAAAAAACAATATTAACTAAAACAAACAAACAAAACACAGCACTGGGAGCCATGGTCAGTGAATTGGACCCAACTTGTTTACCAGGATCTTCCTTACTGAAAAATACTCTCCCCATCAGATTTTGCCTGGAGGGACTCCAGCTAGGATCCCTTAAGATCTGGCTCAAATGTCAGTACTTCCATCTCAGATCCTCCCAGTCACAAAAACACTCCCTCCTCGCAACTCTCAAAGCATTTGTTGCCTTTCTTGTAACTGAACCTGTAGTACTTTTTACTGCAGTAATTTGTAAACTTGGATTCCCTATTCATTCTTATATTATTACATCATTTAGTGTCAGGCACGGGGAAGGCCAACATGAAGGAGATAGGCATGGTGATGATTCCCAAAGAGACTAAAGTTCAATGGGGAAGACAAACTTTATGTAAATCAATCACACAGGTAACCATTTAGTCATAAATGCTTTGCCAAGAAGGATAATGCTCTGAGGGGAGAGTTAATGAGTCTGGAGTGCAAAGGATGATCTTCCTGAAGAAGTGACCTGTAAACTGGGTTCTGAAAGATGAGTAGAAGTTGTCAGGGGGCAAACTGTGTCAGACAGAGGCAAGGGGAGACCCAAATGCTGTGAATCCTGGGGATCCCTATTAACAAAGAGATCAGTGTAACTTGAGAGAAGGGTGGGGCATCAGGCTGGAGAAGAAGTGACATTTCAAGAACTTCTAGGCCAAAAAATTAGGGATGTGAGATCTTACTACAAGTATGATGAGAATAATTATAATCACAAAAATAACATAATCAGATTAACCTTAATCTTTGAGACTAGAGGCTATGGCTTTTGAATTGCTGATTTGTAACTACCATCCCCAGAACAATTTATTACATTGTAGGTCATTGGAGAATATTTCTTGAATGAATAACCCATTCATTCATTATATTATTTTTCATTAATTAACCCTACCCTCAGATTTTATTTATTCATCTGTGATACTTGACCTCTGTGAAGGCATTATCTTAATTACAGTTGCAGCAAGAGGAGATAAAACAGAGAAGAGGTGATGACAAATTGAAGTACAATGAAAATTCCTCATCATGCAGAGGTGTGCATGGATGGTCATATAGACTGGTGACTAATTCCATTACTGTTTGGCAAAAAATGGGATTTCAAGATGCCATAGCAGCTTTCTGACAACACAAAGAAAAAGAGATCTAAGTGATAGCGTTTCCTTCTGCATTCTGCAACTGAATATTTCTACTAAGACCATCCTTACAACAAATGGCTAAACATTGGGTGGTTCTTGTTTGTTTTGTTTTGGGTATGCAAGTAAAACAATCCATTTAACATCTAACTGTATAAAACAAGTTTTACATTCTGTTTACTCTGAACCTATTCTCAGATAGAATCTCTAAATATTAATTGTTAAATTTAAAATCTACTGAGGAGTGTTGACTTCCAGATGAGCAAGAAGGTTAAGGGGGCGAGAAGGGCAAGAACTGTAAAACAGGTTGTTAAAAAAAAAAGCATGGGGAACAGTTTTAATGTATATGTAAAATACCACAGGACACATTTTTAAAACCATTTGGTGACCCTGTGATTCTCCCAGAAGAAAATGAATAATCACTCAAGAGCTCAGAAGAGACAGCCAGGTAGAGCTGATTACTTCCCTTGATATTAACGAGGCTTTTGTCTGACAAGAGCCCCTTTGGGGTTGCAAGTCATCGTGTCCAGAAGCAACTTAATTATGCCTGCCAGTATCTTTATAGAGAAGACAGTACAACCTAAGAGCAGTGCTACCTTCTCAATTCAGTAGTTAAGCCTATTTTTCTTTCTGGTGAGTTGCTGTGCCTGGGAAGAGTGGAGAATTGCCATTCCTGGTGCCCTGCTTAATTAAATTCCTCTTAAAAGAATCCCGTGCTGCCAGAGAACAGCTACAACTTTGGCAGAGGAAGGGCTAAGTTTCTCAGTATGGCCCTGTGCCAGGGTGAGTCAATCTTGACCCCTTGGAGGATGATTAGCAGAGAGGGGGGAGTTAAACTTTTGTGCCCATTCAGTCCTAGGCTTCTGCTGGAATTGGCAAATACTATAGTTACTATTGTTTAAGCAGTAACTGTCTGCTAGGAACTGGACTGAGACCACCAACTCCTTTCATGTAAGGTACCAAACAACAATAAGGGTTCTGTCACTCCTGACCTGGCTTAGAGCTCAACCAGTGCCCCAAAGGGGAAAGGCTATTACACTTGCAATCTTCTTCAGATATCCACATCTTTCATTTTCTCTTCGTATTACAGATCCATTAGTACTAATAATGACAAAATTCAAAACAATGCTCTATTCATGGGCCATTTGAGTAACAAAACATCAATGAATATATATTCACAAGAATTTAATACACACATGGAGTAAGTTTAAATTATTTCACCATCTAAATAAATAAAATTTAAATTTTATTTAAATTCACCATTTAAATAAAACTGAACAATAGGAAATTTGTAATTATAAATTGCTTTAAAAATTGAAAAAAGAATTAATGGCCAAAATGCCAAACATGATTATATTTTAGATCTTATTGCCCGTGTTCTAAGTGAAATAATTTTTAGGGCTTCCCTGATGGCACAGTGGTTGAGAATCTGCCTGCCAATGCAGGGGACATGGGTTCGAGCCCTGGTCTGGGAAGATCCCACATGCCGCAGAGCAACTGGGCCCGTGAGCCACAACTACTGAGCCTGCGCGTCTGGAGCCTGTGCTCCGCAACAAGAGAGGCCGCGATAGTGAGAGGCCCGCGCACCGCGATGAAGAGTGGCCCCCGCTTGCCGCAACTAGAGAAAGCCCTCGCACAGAAACAAAGACCCAACACAGCCAAAAACATTAATTAATTAATTAATTAATTTTAAAAAAAAATTCAGGGCCTGGGGTCCTCTGTCCCCCAGAAAAAAAAAAAAAAGAAATAATTTTTAGTGCTTCCAAAGTTCCTTGAGATATCACATTTCCTACATGGCACAAAATAATTCTAATGTACATTTTGGTAAAGTATAACCACAAATAATCCTATTATACTTATGAGTCTTGATAAAATAATTTATCAAAATAAAATAAACTGTATAAAAATTTCACTAAAAAGTTTTAATTATTATTTATCTTTGATTAAAATGCAATCTTTTAAATATATTCCTTTCTACTTTTGGAATTTTGCACATAGCTTTAAAATATCTATCAATTCAAACAACAATTGATTTATGTTAAGAAAAAATTAAAAGCAAAAATGAAGAGATCAGGTATTAAGCAAGAGGTTACCAATTTAGTTGTTAACATCCAAGGCTAGAACCAGGTCTCTATATTCATTTAGCAATATTTATTGGTCACTAGTGAAATACCAGGCACTGTTCTAGGTGTTGGGGAGAAACACACATAGCTTTGAAAAGCCAGACAAAAATCCCTGCCATTATGGACGTTATACAGACTACTATTACTGTATTATTGCAGCATGTAAAATATTTTACTCTTATATATTAAACAATTCCTCAGATTTATTACTAAAGACCACAGCTCTAAATAATAGAAACTTTTGGCATCAATCTTAGAGCAACATATGCATTAGAATACTTGGCACAGTTAAAGAGGTAAAGAAACTAGTGACTTTTTTTTTTTTACCCATAAGAGAAAGGATAGATAACAATGTCACTTGCGTGTAAAGTTTTGGATAGCTAAGTAATATAGATTTAAATTAAAAATGACAGATGCACTGACTTGAAACATAATGGTTACTGAAGTGAAACTTTACTCCTTTTAGCGTTACGGTTAACGAACTGATGGCTCAAGTATTATTTTCAGGTGTGAATACTGTGATAACTGTTGGTCAATGTGATATGTAGCAATCACTGTTTTCCTGGTCAGTTCTATCATAAGCAGAATGGTTGTCCTACGGGAAAAACTTATGCCAGTGATAATTCTAAGTTAGTTTTTTATCAAATCAGTATTTATTGATTTAATGTGTGACCATGTTAAAGTTCCAATATGGAGTATTCCATACGACAGTATGAAAGTATTCACCATAACTATCTAAAAAAAAGACAAGATTTTCAATTCACTTTGAAATGTTACAACTAACCTCTTTTCTTCTGAAGACTCAATATTCATTGGGTGTTTCAAGGAAGAAAAAACTACTGTTACACACAAGTGATGCCAAAGGTCTGTATGAATAATAAATTAGCCTATCAACCGGATGTTTCCAAAAAGGCAGTTGTTGAGGAGCATACATAAGACCTTCATATTATTGCCTGACTGCTTCACTCTTCCCAGAATGTACCTACATTATTTAAATACAGACAAAATGTGAGACAACCACATTCTAAGGAAATATTTGCCCAATATTCTCTCTCCTCTTCAATTTCTGCCCCAATATACAATGCCACTACCAAATAAATAAATAAGCAAGCAAACAGATAAGTAAATCTTCTTATTTTCTAAATTATGCCAAAAATTAAACTATAGGTGCAGGTAAATTGATATATGAGCAGATCTCCTACTGAAGCACCACTTACCGCACACCCAAAGGGATGGCATGGGTTTTGGCAGGTAGCCCTAACTGCAGGCATATGTGGTATTAGAAAAGTAGACTATAGGAAAATGAAAGGCTACTGTGTGGCCTGTCTCAAGGGGGCTAATACGGAACATGCCTGGATACAGAGTTAACATACTAAACCAAAATTGCTATAGAAGAGTGAAAACTGTGAAAAAGTGTATATTCTTCGATTTCATAAGTCAGACCCAAGCTCATCAACTTAAAGGCAGGTCCTAAGATGTCAACTGCATTTAGTAGGTCTAGTCTCAGGCTGGAACTTTATTTCCTGTGATGTATCCCTGTGATTTTTGATTTTACATCTGTAGCAATAACTTAACTTGCATTTGTTCCAAAATGAATTTCATGCTCAACTTGTTTTTCTTAATTAAACTTCCTTTAGCAACCCCTAATATGTGTATTATTAAAGCTCATTAGTCCCATTCATGCTTGCCTGTCATTGTTTGGCTACACATTCATATACTGAAGTGCTCTGTTGCTATATATAGGAAGAAAATTAAATAATAAATATGGGGAATTGAATGTTTTATGAGTGTCAGGATGAGAAAGTGCCTGCAAGGCCCATAAGGTTTCACACAAAAGAGGCATTACTGCTAAAGCTAACATGCTGACACATCTCTCATCTATAAAGTCTGCAGTAATGGCAGCAGTAAAGCATTTTGCCATTGACTAGAATTTCTCTTACATGCAACGGAAATAGACACAGAAGAGATTATATCGACTGTTATAAAAAGACTTCATATAAAATCCCCCAAAAGTTTAATGTCTAATAATTTCAAATGTCTGGAGTGATTTACTAGTTTTCCCTGACTTCAGTTAAGCTTAGAGTTGGCAGTCTTTCTCTTTCAAACATGTTTGCTACCAAATAGGTGTTTTTTTTTTTGGGGGGGGGGTGTATATTGAAGGCAGAAATAATTCATATCCTTTTATAGCAACATAGCAATATTTGACATTGTCAATGTGATGCCATTAATAACAAAGCATAAATAATCAAACCTGTTACTATTAAGGAATTATTCTTAGGAACAGTTGAGAATGTAGCTATCCCACAAGATTAAGAGGTTAGCTACCTCAAAATGTTTTAAATTACCTTTTAAAAGGACACCCTAAATTCATCGTGAGTGTTCCATATGTTAATTTTTTTAATGTTTCTGTGCTTTGCAAATTTGAAATATTAAAAATTGAAACTTTGTAAGTTTTAAGGGTTTTATTTTTTTGCATTTCTCGATAAAGCAGAAGAGATGGAAGATTTGCATTTTGAGAAGCCATGTGTTAAATTTCAACAAATCATTAAAAAAGGATTGCCGGGCTTCCCTGGTGGTGCAGTGGTTGAGAATCTGCCTGCCAATGCAGGGGACACGGGTTCGAGCCCTGGTCTGGGAGGATCCCACATGCCGCGGAGCAGCTGGGCCCGTGAGCCACAATTACTGAGCCTGTGCGTCTGGAGCCTGTGCTCCGCAACAGGAGAGGCCGCGATGGTGAGAGGCCCGCGCACCGCGATGAAGAGTGGTCCCCACTTGCCGCAACTGGAGAAAGCCCTCGCACAGAAACGAAGACTCAACACAGTCATAAATAATTAAATAAACAAACAAACAAACAAACGAACGTGAATTTCTTAAAAAAAAAAAAAGGATTGCCCTTTTCATTTTGCTTTCAATTAAGAGTGTGTAGCAATTTTCTTTAAAAAAAAATCAGTTAATGTAGAATAACATTTAACTGTATTTAAATGTCTCAAAATCATGGAACGAATCTGCAGCAAATGTATTCAGCACCCCCTGAATGTTAGGCCAGCTAGAACACATGGAAGGCTTTCGAGGGACAGGTGCAGCAAAGCTCCAGTGAATCAACATCAGTTTTTCCATGGTGATAAGCTTTGGGGATTCCAATGTTATTTCTTGTCACATACATTAGGAACTGTGCTTGCAGCTTTCAGGGCTAATTGAGAGTTTCTATTTCTTTACCCCAAACTACCACATTCTGTGTTATTCAATAGCAAAACTGAAACAGCTGATCAAGGCTACCATGTTCTTTTTAATAATCATGACCAAAAAAAAAAAAAATGTATTTCGATAAAGTAGAGCAAATGTAATTAATTTTCTAAATGAACTCTTCAGGTTTTTCAATAGTTCTTAGAGTCATCCACTCTATTAATAGAGAACTTTTATGTAACTGGGTAACTTGCTCTTCATTTACTGGCTACAGCTTTAAATTTTTTTTGTGGTGTATCATTTCGTTTATTTTTATTTCTATCATTATTGACCTTCCAAAGTGGATCTACCACCTACAAAGTTTACCAAAGTTTTATGTAGGAACTGCTTGTAGAAACCATAGAGTGGGCCAAAGTTTCCCCCTTTTCATTTTTACTGCCAAAAGAAAATGGAACGAGGGACTACTAAGTATTGATTATTCTTGACAGACGAAAATATTGTTCAGCCATGACAAAGGCACTTTAAGCTGACTCTCCTGGCTTTAGCACTATGGCACATGCCATGACCACTGGGTCAGTGGTTGTGAAATATGCAAATTAAATTTTAAAATGACTTCCTTTTTCATATTTCATATTCTCCATCTACTTTTATAGTATCAACATTATATTCTCTACTAGTCTAAAAAGAGGAATCCCAGCCCATCTCCCATTCACCTTCATTATTGATTTACTATTATCATTTAATATGTTACTTGCTAGCTGTCTTTTTTAATTTAAACTTTGAAAAAAATGTTAATATTAGCAGACTATGTGGCCAGGATCAGTGGCTAGAATGTACCAAAATGCAGAATATCCATTCTTCTAGTTCTTGCTGCACATAAACCACGTGATTTAGAGCTGCGTTAAAAAAAAAAAAAAAAGGCAAACCCAACCTCTCAGATATCTTCTTAAAACTAACAGTTAGGCTTGTAGAAACTATTTCTTGCTGTTTTTACCATCTCTAGAAAAACTTACGCAAAGTCTGCAGAAATAAGTAACTTTTCCACTGTAGAATCCTTGGGAGACAAGAGTTTCATATTTTACTATTTAATCTTAAAAAAGGAATGGCATTGTTCTTGTTTCAGTATTTAGATGTACGAAACACATATACACACGCAAATCCAGGAAGAAAGTTTGGTGAGGCTCCTCTTTTAATACCTGAATGTCTGATGTATCTGGAATTCCTGAAATAAGTATTGGGATGATGAGTGCTTTAGATGATATTGAAGAGTTGCATTTCAATGAGTTCACACTTAATGAAGAGGTTTCAATGTTAAAACCATAAAGGTCACATTTCATAATCTATAAACAGAAACCCCTGAAAAAATATTTGATGCTTTTCTTTAAAAGATTAAAATGTAGAAAATACATTATTTTATAGTTTAACGATTATATATCTCCATTTTATTCTAATACAGCTGAATATCTGAGGTTTAAAATTTAACAAATTGGCCTTAAATAGCAAAAGCCACCTAAAACTATGATGCTGAGGTATTAGAAGCTTATAAAGGGAGGGGAGTGCATTAACTTATTTAACATATCTATCTACATATTTTAAACGAACCACTTCTTTATATGTAATTGTTCTGAACCTATGTGGACTCCAAAATTGGTTCAGAATAATATGCTTTTCTGATTCCAAAGCAACTTTTAGCTTCCTAAGTCAATTAATATTCACTCATTTGAGTGATTAATTTTAATTATATCTGCTGAAATTGATTTTCCTACTGTAAATAAAGACGAGCTTTTACTGAGAGCAATGAAATAACATTTTAAAAGAAAAAGAAAAAAAAAAGATCCCTGAATTCAGCTGCAAGAAAATGTCTGGGAACGCGCGCACCGCTCAGTTGGAAAGAAAAGCCAGTAAGTGGCGAGGGAGCCAGGGTAGGGATCCATCGGAAATGCAGCCGGCTGCCTGGCGCACTTGCCAGCCTGGGCCCTCGGCAGAAAGGCTGCAACGCCTTCCTGGACTCGTCCAACTCGAAGAAAGTTACCTCGGACTGTATTATGCAAAGTCGAGCAAGTGAATTACAAAACAACATGTATGGCCAGTCACCCACTTCTACTGTCTCGCAGTGACCCTGTAACTCTTTAGTGTCTCTGAGAGGAGGGAGAGGCGGGAAGGGGAAGGAAGAAAGAGCGAGGGAGAAAGAGACAATACGAAACGGCCAATTCCCCCTGCAAAATTCCCCTGGAAGCCAAGACAGCCACCAAAACCGCGGCCAGGGCAGCAGCGATTTCTACTTGGGCTTCCCCCTTCCACATGCAGGTTTTCCAAGGCATCGCTGCCGCCTCTCCTTAAAGTATCACTAGGAGAAAGCACTAGATCCAATAGGGATCTCCCAACTGAGAGATTTTCAATGCAAAGTTGAGAGCTTGGAGGGTTGCTTGGCTTCCCCACCGACGCCACAAAATAAGGTTTTTAAGCTCGATCTAGGTAGCTCCCTAGCGATCCACCGGAGATGCGCGAGGTGGTTTACATCCCCCCCCCTTTTCTTTCCATTTCACAGGCACCGTGTCCGCAGCACCTTCCGCGTGGCGGCACACAGACCCAGGCAGCCCCCTCCCAATAAAAGACCCCACACTTACCCTCAGTAAGATAAATCCACAGAAGGAGCCCCCTCATCTTCCCCCAGTCCCCTTCCAATAATTCAAGGAGACAGTTTCTACAACACTTCGCCGTCAAATTCAAGCTGAATTGCTCTAAGTATTTACCAGTTCCTAGACGCTTATTTTGGAATCTCGAGCACCCGGTTAATTCTTGTTTCAGAATTCAAGATGCTTCCTTTATTTTTTTCTTTTTTTTCTTCTCTAAGCAGCCGCAACCCCAGTTTTGCACACACACCCCCCCTTCCTTTTTTTTTTTTTCTTTTTTTATTCACCCACGGACACTTCCAAAACGTGTCGATTGATCCTTTTTTCTCTCCAGATGCAACCACGATCCAGAATCCTTGAGACTCAAAGCCACCTCCATGTAAATCCGACCATCAGGCAAGAAATACAAATGATCAAACAACGTTACTTCTTTCAGCTGCAATCAGATAATCCTACTAATCCAATAGATTTATCTCGATTGGAAATTGACCTCAAAAATGAATCCCTGGTGCTGATGTCCAGTAGAGCGATTTCGTAGCCCTGTTCAGATGACCAAAAGAACTGTGGATTCTTTCCTTCTTTCTTTTTAAAGTCTTTTTTGGATTCTGGGTGCACTGCTCGCAAAAAAATGCCGAGGACCCTGGTTTTCCCCTAATATAGGTTTCTACTCCAAATCAGTGCGGGATGAAAAATGGTACAAAGATACCCCTAGTGGCTTGAGGTGATATTGCAGGGATCTCACTTTTTTTTTTTTTTTTTTTTATCCCCTCTCCTCACCTTTTTTTTTTTTTTTTTTTTCCTCCCCTCTCCCCAGTGTAGATAACTGGCTGCTATAGTAGTGAAACAAGAAGAAGGCTGAACAGAGATTAACATGAATAGTATGTGACTACTTGAAAAAATCGTCTGATCTTTCTTCTTTGTTTTACTTTAAAGACTGAATCTTCTGTGCTTCTGTCTCCGCAGTATTCCATCTTTTTTCTACAGAATTTTCCCCAATGGCTTATAGTAGCTAAAAGGCCAATTTGGGGCAGCTAGTGATTTCAAAGCTAATGTATTTGTTCCCTGAATAACTACAGATATCAAAAGAAGCCTCAGTATTCCAGAGATATGCTGTTTTTAGAAAAACCCTTAACATTTTGTTTCCTTTAAAGGAATATTCATATGTATATATATATATATATGCATTTTGGGCAGGTTTTAGAGAAAAAGAACCAATGCAATGAATTTCAGGATTCTGTTTGGCAAGCAATATTTCATAAACTTTACTGTGCCTACCAATAACCCAGGATCTTTTAAAAATGAGGATTCTGATTCAGTAGGACCAGGGAAGAGATGAAATTCTGCATTTCTAGCAAGCCCTCTGACTACACTCTGATTTATCAAGGGCCTAGTAAACTGGGGAAGTTGAATTCACTTTCCTGCTGGTGGGTGCAGTAGCTGCAAGGACTCCAAGGTCTTCTTTCTTAACTGACTAAATAATTAAACGTTTTTAGTGTACGAGCTACTAAGGAGTCAACAGATCTTCCTTCTACCACTGGTTTTGTTATTAATTGGCTATGTGACTTTGAGCAGTCACTTCCGACCCAGGGTTAATTTATCTATTAAAATTAAAGAGTAAACTCAAATAAATTAACAAGTATACTTGTTCCTGGATGGAAGACTCAATTGTAAATTAGTCTATAAAATTAAAGTAATTATTATTGAAAGCCCACTGTAGTTTTTCATAGAACTTGAAAAGTTAATTCTAAAGTGTGTTTACAAGAGGAAAGGGTCAAAACTTGTCAATACAATTTTGAAGAACAAGGTATGGGGAATTTCTATATTGACTTTTAAGGCTTAATATATAATGCCAGTAATCAAGGCAATGTAGCTTTGGTTCATAGCTAGAAGTTAGTCCAGGGGAACAAAATAGAGGGCTTAGAAATATATCCCTACATTTATGGAAACTTGATAAATACCAGGTGGCATTAGAGGGCAGTAAGGAAAGATGAATTATTCAGACAATAGATTAGGCATATGAAAAAAATGTATGTACACACAAAAAGTCAAAGCATAGACTGAGAGAATATATTTGCTATGCAATATCTTCGGTTATACAACCAAAGAAGGATTGGTGTCCAAGTACATAAAGATTTCTTATAAATCGATAAAGACAAAACTATTACAGAAAAAAATGAGCCAACAAGATGAACAGTTGACAGAAGAGGATTCTCAATGTCCAACAAACATCTGAAAAAGGTATTCAATTCCCCTAGTTAGTAGAGAAATGCAAGTTAAAATGATGAAATATCATTTCACAACTATGAAATTGGCAAAATTGTATAAGTCCAGCAATATGAAATATTTATGAGGATGTGGAGAAACCGTGAAGAAGAGGTAATAGTACAACTTTCGAGAGAAGTTTCGCGATAAAGATTCTTCCATCCCCAAATCCAGTCTCTCCACTCGTGCATTCTTCTCTATGTCTCTATGCATGTATGGAAAAAAACCCATGGCAGAATTACTTGAAAGAGAAAAAATAAAAACATCTTTGGATATATTAGTGAACAAGGAATTTATAGAATATTCACATACTGCAATATTAGATGCAGTAAACAGAAAAGTGAATGCACTATAGCTACTTGAGTTAGCACGACTGTACCTCAAAAATGCAACATGGAGCAGCAAAAACAAAAGCAGAGCTGCAGAAAGATACTTGGGGGATGATATATTTACATATCAAGTTTTAAAACATTATTAGATCTAATTAGATCTATTGTTTTTGAGCATATGTGTATGTAGCAAAATTATATAAACATGCATGATAATGATAAGCATGAAGTTCAGGGCATAGGTTATCTCTGGGATGAACCAAAGTTAATGAAATTGGAAAGACATTGTGGGGAGGAGCCTCAACCCAATGTTCAGTGCTTTCTTTCTCATACTGAATCTTGACCACACAGGTATTTATAATATCACATTGTAAAGTGTTTGTATGTCTGAACCATTTTCTTAAAATGAAATATTTAAATTAGATGATTTCTACGAACCCTTGTAGTTTTAGAAAAATTTCTGTTTAAAGTAAGTATATGTAGAAGTGAAAACAATAGTATGGGAGTTCAGAATTTCATAATGTACTGTCCGCATAGAAGTCTATACAGATTTTTTAAATCTATACAGATTTTTAAAAAATTTGTAGTACTTTATATTTCTAAGAACTGGAAATGCGTAGCTGCTTATTTATTTCTATAAGGGGTATAAAAATTTCCAGCTAGCAAGCAAAAATCACCACCTAAATGAGAAAAATATGGTTGAAATAGGGGGAAAAAGTAATGCTTAACTAGCTTTTTGGGGGGGGGGTATTTTCCTTTGATCTTACATATAGCAACAGGGCCTCTGAAATTGTGAAACAGGCAATTAATTGATCATGTTCAGTTCTGACCAGTTAACTGGAAACCACCAAATCCAGAGTAGCCCTAAGCCAAACTACAACACAAAAGAAGATTCTTGCAGAATATTTAAAACACACATGTGAATTCAAATAAGGAGGCTTTGTTGATGTGAAATACGAGAACTGGATATCTCATTTCAAAGTCATTAGGTAGTATTTTTCATAATTCATGCAAAAGAGGAGAAGATACCAAATCTTCGGGAAGAATTTTTTAGAGCCCAATCTTAAAAGTAAAATGAGCTATATTAGCAATTAATATTCTCAACTCACAGTGAACTCAGGAAAGATGTCTGGACAAACCGTCAAACAATATATTGTCAACCATTCAGAACAGTGTTCCTGGGCAATAAGCAAAGAAGCTTTGTTATAAAGAAAGAGGAAGAGAAAAACTTAATTTCCTTTGAGAATAGAGCAGACAAGGGGTCTACAAGAAGTAGATACAATATTTCTGAAATTTGAAGAGGTTGACATATTCTTTCAGTAACCGCTTATTGAACACCTCTTACATACTGGGCATGGTACAAAGCATATCACAGAAGACTTGACTTTTAAACAAACAACCACAAACCCTGAATTTGCTATTGATGATTGATTTGTTGATTGTAAATGGTTAGCAGTTATTCTGAATTAATACGTCACCATGCGGGCTTCCCTGGTGGCGCAGTGGTTGAGAATCTGCCTGCTAATGCAGGGGACACAGGTTCGAGCCCTGGTCTAGGAAGATCCCACATGCCGAGGAGCAACTAGGCCCGTGAGCCACAACTACTGAGCCTGCGCGTCTGGAGCCTGCGCTCCGCAACAAGAGAGGCCGCGATAGTGAGAGGCCCGCGCACTGCAATGAAGAGTGGCCCCCGCTTGCCACAACTAGAGAAAGCCCTCGCACAGAAACGAAGACCCAACACAGCCAAAAATAAATAAATAATAAAAATAAGTAAAAAAAAAAAAAAAACAAAAAACTTCACCATGCATACTGAAGAGATATAGGTATTAATATAAAAATGAAGGTTCATTTTTAGTGTGTTTAAGTGCAAACTTGTTTGACAGGTTGAAAGAGTCAATGAAGGTGGAAAAGTAAAAGAAGGAGAAGTAGGAGCATGAGAATAAAATATGAATAAAATTCACTTCTTTCCCTGAAGATTTACTTTACAGAGATGATAGAAACTTAATCTTTATATTCCTCATAGTGCAAATGATTAGTGAGTGAATGACTTAATAGATCAAAGAGTGAAACTAGTCAGTACATGAAGAAAACAAATTTATTCTCTATGCTGGATGGGCTCACTAGTCTCTCTTCAGAGAATGAAATAGAGGAGGGAAGTAAAAAATTACTATGACTAACAATAATGAGAAATGAAGGGCCAAGAAGGGCAAACTTGAGTGCCAATTGGAATATGGGATTTTAATTTTATTACATCACTAAAATTTCAGCTGAAAAAACCCACAGTAGGTAGGATTACACATCCTATTTCAATTTCTTTACTGTAAACAAATAAAAAAATGATTAATACCAAATGGATCATATAAAGAAATGGCATGGTTCTATGAAAAACTAGATGAGAAAGTATTTAATTGTTGCTTTTAATACAAGAGTCATTATGAAAAGAGAACTGTAATTTTTTTTTTTTTTGATAATTGATATAAAAGCGCACTTTTATCACCAGGTCAAATCAATCAAGTTCTGCCTGGTAGTAAACATTTTAGGATGTTATGAAAGATTGGTCTATGTCTGAAAAAAAAATACCTTATAAAATATTGTAAAACATATTTCAAAAGCAAGTCTTGGGAAAAAATACTCCTCTACCATCTTCAGAACTCCCCTGATGTAACCTCATTTTAAGTGCTCAAGTCTTGAATCTAAATGAATGGCAATTGGGGACTATGAAAGGTATAAAAATAAAAAGTGTTGCAACATTACAAGGTCTAACTACTGCAAAGGTGGCTGTTTATGAAGAGGTTCTTTCTACAGGGAAGAATCTGCTCACATAAGCCTGCTTAATTAGAAAAGACTACTTAAAACACTTGACTGACACTGAATATTTCAGGTATGTATTGGGAGAACACACCTGCTTGAATGCTAAATTTACCAGATGCATCTTTATATTTCTTGGTTTGAAGACCTGTAATGGAAACCAAAGAAGGAATGATAAGACTAGATATTTTAGGATGAAACTATTACATAGAGAAATGGGGCTTCTTCATCAAGGGTGGTGTGAGATAATGAAACATATTTTCAAAGCTCAGGCACTTTCAGAAATACATCCAAAATTTCAAAACAAGCTTAAATCATTTTGATCTATTAAAAACTTCCAAATATTTGTGCTATTATGCTAATAATATGCTAATAATTATGCTAATAATTAAGAATCTGTTTCATTTCTTTTTGAAGGAGCTCTTTTTTAAAATATCTATAATTGATACTTATCTTTAATTGGTACAATTATTCTTTACTTAAAAATATATATTTCAACTTCAAAGATTTTAGTTAATAGCTTAATATATTATCATTCTGTGGAATATCTGACTTATTTAAAATTGCAGATTTTTATGTATTTGCAAGATTGAATAGTATTTATGCTGACCCTCTCATAACTGTCACAGCAGATTCTCTTGATATTTTAGCTGCTTCTGACTCCATCATACCATGATTAATTTTAATACATTGTAGTGCAGTCTAAAATGTATTTTATAATAAGTATTAAAAGTATTCCTTAAGTATTCCTTTAGTACCAAATAAATACAACCAGGAAACCAGGAAACCATCCTATTGTACATCATCCATTAAAGTTTACTGTATATTAGCTTATTTGAGTCTTATTTCCAGTATTAATAAAATTTATTGTAAACTTTGACCTAACTATGGAAAAGTCACATGAAAATTAATGTTCTGTAGTTCAAGCTGGAAAAAAAAATTTTTAGTTCTATCCCAATGGCATTGCCATCTCATTGACTTCACACACATGGGTTGGTTACTCTTTCTTCTCTGAATAGGATTTTATGCCAACTACACAATTAAAAGTAAACACTAGCCTGGATTTTCATTATTGTTCAATTAGTGATTTAATGAGCATCATCTACCTGTCCCAAAATATTTAGTTCCATAATTTCCTAAAGCATTAAATAAAGGAGACCTTTAAATTACATCTTAAAAGGGAATGGATATTCCCTCTCTCTCTCTCTCTCTCTCTCTCTCTCTCTCTCCCTGTGTCTGTGTGTTTCTGTGTGTGTCTCCATCTCTTTCTTCCTCTCCCTCTCTCTGTCTGCCTGTGTCTGTCTCTCCCTCTCAGGATCTCTGAATACATAAATCTGCCTCTTTAGTTAATGTTTGATTACTTACATTGAACTAGGAATTATGTAACAAATGTTTCAAAAGGATGAGTTTTTCTAAAATCACATGTATTTGGATTTAGAGCTTGCTTTTTGATTGTATGTGAATAAAATCATTTCTGATACCTGGAAACAAACAGTAGAATGATGCAATCAAATAGAATGATAAAACCACATTACACTCAATGCATAAGAAGTTGTTCAACCTTCCAACCATCCATTCTAAAAATCATGACCTTCAGCTTAAGCATTTTGGTTTTTTCTCTAAAAACTTCCCAAACCTCTCTAGAGATAAGCAAGCTAATAAATGATGTTTTGTTATTTTAAAAATGAAATCTTGACCATTTATGTCTAAGTTTACTAGAAGGGAGGGAGAGAAGGAAAGAGACAAAATAGTAATTTTTAAAAAGTAGTTGCTTAAGTACATTATGCAGAGAAGATAATGTCAAAAAAGTTCAAAGCAAGATTTGTTATAAGTCACAAAGTTAACAGAATATAAGGTAGTTTAGAAAAATGGAGTTTACCTATTATACAATGAAGCAAGTATAATCCTTAGCTATCTGCAATATATTAAATCAATTCATAATTCATATCCTCATTCACAAATCTGATAAAAGATACAGGAAAAATAGCTGAAATTAGTTTTACCAGGATTCAAACTAATCATTAAACAAAGTAGAGTACATTTGAACTGTGACCCAAAGAATTACAGTTTTATAGTCCTTGCATAGACTCCCAAAATCTCCTTTTGCTAAATAGAAAAAGCCCAAGAAGGCAAATGACTGAATGTAACTAAGGTCACACTGTGGTCCATGGCATTGATAGATGAGAAACCATTGCACCATGCCACTTCAGACTTGTTTCTGTTTCTGTTTGGTTGCTTGTATTAAAGTGTCATTGCTCTTAAACTAAATTTTAAAAATTGTAATTAGCAAACAAACCAAGGATGCATAACATTAAATGTACTTAATATAGTAAGCAGAACAATGGCCCTCCAAAAATGTCCACATCCTAATCTCTGGAATCTGTGAACATGTTACCTTATATGACACAAGGGAATTTGTAGATGTGATTAAGGATCTTGAGATGGGCCTGATGTAATCGGAAGGGTCCTTATAAAAAGGAGGCAGAAGAGTCAGAGTCAGACTAAGAAATGTGATAACAGAAGCAGAGATCACAGGGAGATAAATAGAGAGAGATTTGAAGGTGCTACACTGCTGGCTTAGAAAATGGAGGAAAGGGCCATAAGCCAAGGAATGCAGGTAGCCTCTAGAAGCTAGAAAAGGCAAAGAAATGGATTCCTCCCTTGAGCCTCCAAAGAAGACAGCCCTTGCCAACCCACTTTAGACTTCTGACTTCCTGAACTACAAATTAATAAATTTTTGTTGTTTAAGTCACCAAATTTATGGTAATTTGTTACAGCAGCAATAGGAAGATAAAACAATTAATTAAAAATATTAGAAGTATTCTGAGAATAATCAATGCTACCCAACAGAAACAATGTGTGTGACATGTGCAATTTTACATTTTCTAACACACATTTTTTAAAAAGAGGTAGAATCAGGTGAAAGTAAATTCAATAATTTATTTTATTTAGCTCAATATATTTTTAAAAAGTATCATTTCAACATGCAACACTATCAAAAATTATTGAGATATTTTATAATTTTTTCACACAAAGTATTCAAAATCTAATCTTTATATTGGACATCTAGGTATCCAATTCCATTTCAAGAGCTCAAAAGCCACATATAAATGACTACCACATTGAACAGTGCAGCATCAGACTGTAAGAAACAAATTAAAAAGAAAAATTCATATATTATTCTACAGTTGATTCTAATATTCTCTTATCTATAACAATCTAGATTAAGAATCATAAAGGAATCTAAAGAAATCAGGATGATTATATGGTCAATTTTCTTATAACTTTGCACTTAAGAAGTATGTTTAAAGAGAAAAACTGGGAAAGGAAGAACAACATAACATGAAAGAAGAATATGAATACTTAATAATACTGAGTTGTCTGATGCTTGTGAAAAATGCTTAGGATATAAGAAAAGAAATTTCTCTGATATTTTCAGAGCAAAAAGATAACCAAGGATAGGATAAGAATGACATTGTTTGGGGCCAACTAGGTAATATGAACAAACGACCAATAGAAAAGCAAACCATTAAACCCTAGCTTCCAACTTCTCCATAGAGAAGAATGATGTTCGAACTAGAAAAGAATATGATGGTGAGGAAATGGTAAGAAAGCCTAAGGTGATTTAAATTAGTTTTAAGATTCCAAGTCTAAATCAATTACCTAATAGGATACTAAAAATATGTGAAGATGTATTCTGGGAACTAATATCTATTATCTTTGAGTCACCATGGAAAAATGCCATGAAAATTGTTAACTGTCCTGTTTTTCAAACAGAATTCCAGAAACTGAAGTTTACTATTCTGGGCATTA
The DNA here is from genome assembly GCF_028021215.1 of Eschrichtius robustus. NCBI lineage: Eukaryota > Metazoa > Chordata > Mammalia > Artiodactyla > Eschrichtiidae > Eschrichtius > Eschrichtius robustus. The sequence continues at coordinate 53,269,323 of NC_090829.1, read as the reverse complement.
ACTGAAATTCTAGAACCCACATTCACATGTATTCACTAAGTGTATGACAAATCAGAATAAAATCTTTCTATTAGAATTACTGGGGTGGCAGATCAAAAATGTGGCTCAATTTGTTTATCCTGACTCCTTCCAAGGCCTTCTATAAAAACCACTCATAATTTTCTTCTGAAGCTGAATGATGGAGTAGTTGAGTAGATCCTTTGAAAGTTGAACAATCATTCTTCTGTGGCATCCAATGAATGTTCTTTGATGACCTGTTTTCTTTTCCCTTTTTTTGAGGATTAAAGTTTCCAAAGGAATTTGTTTTGTAATCAGGACTGTCCATTAATAAAATTAGTCTAATGATGGGTATAAATGAGAAACTTTGCTAGGAGCCTGCCTTGGATCATACACTTTTAAAAACAGAATATCTAAAATGATCAAGTGTTTTGGAAATATGCTTTCCAATAATGCTTTTTCAAACTACTCATTTATAGGAAGCCTGATATAAATTATTTAAATATTAAATTTCAAATTGAATTTTAATTTTATTTAATCAAATTTTAACATCTAGTATCTTGCTCTATCTTCTAGTGCAGTAAGGTCTCCTTATTTCTGGTTTACTCATCAATATAATTGAATATTTCTATTTAATTAATCAACCATATCTTTATCAAAAGGTATTTCTTTTTTTTTTTAACAGATCTTTAATGGAGTATAATTGCTTCACAATACTGTGTTAGTTTCTTTTGTACAATAAAGTGAACCAATGGCATTCTTCACAGAATTAGAACAAAAAAATTTACAATTCGTATGGAAACACAAAAGACACCAAACAGCCAAAGCAATCTTGAGAAAGAAAAACGGAGTTGGAGGAATCAGTCCCCCTGACTTCGAACTATACCACAAAGCTACAGTAATCAAGACAGTATGGTACTGTCACAAAAACAGAAATATAGCTCAATGGTACAAGACGGAATGCCCAAGATAATCCCATGCACATATGGGAACCTAATTTATGACAAAGGAGGCAAGAACATACAATGGAGAAAAGACAGCCTCTTCAGTAAGTGGTGCTGGGAAAACTGGACAGCTACATGTAAAAGAATGAAATTAGAACACTACCTAACACCATACTCAAAAGGTTTTTCTTATTGATAGCATTTAATTGAGTTACAAAGAACTTTGGGTTATAAATAGAGTGCTTTTAATAAAAGTTTCAAAATTAATCCAAATCTAAAACAAACTAGTCAAAATACAACTCAATATCAATCTTAATTTTGGCTACATACGTTTGAAATGAAATTTTATGATATAATGCCAATGTCCTTTCATCTTTTTTGACTCCTCATATTGGTGAAATTAAAAAATCTTTCTCTATCCTCTTGCTCCCAGAATACATCAAGAAGTAGACCAGGAAGCAATGTAAAAGACAAAATAATAACAATAATAATAGCAATAATAACAGAAAACAGAATACAGTCTCAATATAGCTTGCCTCCCTCCTTTTCTCATTCTCTCTTTCTCCCCTTCTACCTCTCTTTTTTTTAACATACGTATAATACAATATATAATGTATAAGTGTATATAATATTAAATATATTTAACTGAATTAAACTGGACCTTCTAGCACAGAGTGATGTGCACAGGATTTGCTTGCTATCAGATGGATCTGGATTCAATTCCTAAGTGTTCCACTTGCTAGTGACACTTTATTCCCTCTGAGTTTCTCTTTCCTCATGTGCAATATTGAAATGGCCACATTATTTGTGGAAAAGCAGAATTATCTATTTTCCTCAATTTTTTCACATATGCACCTTGGAAAGAGAAAGATCTCTTAACCTAACACATGTCTAAGTTCTGTTATTGGGAATGATCAGCATTAATAAGAGAAAGGTTTGTTGCTTTTGTAAATGCTCTACTAAAACACCACCAACAACCAAGAAAACCAAACATCTAAACCTACTCTCCAGAGCTTTGTAAGGAATGTACTATGAAAAACAGATACATTTTGTTTCATACGTAGTATCTCTATATACTTGGAGAGGGAATGTATAACTCAAGGAAACATCCTGAAGGGAATTCCCTGTCAGTCCAGTGGTTAGGACTCGGTGCTTTCACTGCTGTGATCCGGGTTCAATCCCTGGTTGGAGAACTGAGATCCCGCAAGCTGCGCAGCACAGCCAAAAGAAAAAAAAAAAAAAAAGGAAACATCCTGGGATACAGGGTTACCATCACTGGTCAATGAACTATATAATGCTTATTAATATTAAATTTTATTAAAATAAAACTTTAAAATAAATAAAACTCATTCTGATATATCTTGAAAGTTGCGGAGAAAGTTGTCCACTACAGAGATTTTTATCTCAATTCTAGGTAAAGGAATTTGAGCCAAGAAATGTGTGACATAAGAAGTGTGATACTTCCCTTAAATAACCAAATCCTTCATGCCAAGAGCATCTTTGATGTAAGAGATTCTTGTACACAGAAAGACCTTTCAGTATAGGTGATATTTTCCTTAAGAATATCAATCATGGTTGTACTTTGAGTATTAAGTACTTTAGCATATCTAATTTTATTTGACTTGTAAAAAAAAAAAAAAACCTTTGAGACAAGAGAGCAGATAGTATTTGTTCCTTTTTATGACTGAAGAAATTGACTAAGAGGAAAATTGAATTCCTTATGGTCACGCAAGGGTTTATCAAGTGTAGAAATCAGACCTTGGACTCCCAGCCTGACGTTTTTTCTAACAGTACACATTGCTATATTTCCTAAATTGGCAGAAAGACTTAAGATAGCTTAGTCTTTTAGTTCTCAAAATATTTTTGGTGGTGGTAAGTTTTCCAAAAAAAATTACATGAAATTATAAGTCAAATATTTCAGATGAAAACAGAACTGATGTAGTAGAAGGGAAGGAGGCAGGGGACCAAGAGGTCTGCCCACCATGCTCCTCCATCCCCTAGGAGGGCAATTTGGAGCACCACTGGAAAACCACTTGCTCCTTTTACAGATAAGAAAACAAAGTAATCAAGTGATTCTTCCAATAAGCTCATCCAGTTAGTGACGTCATGTCTCTTGATTCCTCCTGTCCAGCCATTGCACACACTACTTTCTCTAAGCATGCTGAGCTACTTGTGATTTTTCAAATCCACATGGCCTTTCTAAAGCATTTGACTCCTTCACATGACTTTCCTTTTGTCTGGAAAGTTCTCTTTGAAAGCCCTCTTTCTCAACCAATTCACCTTTCTTACCTGTACAGATCCATCAAATCTTACTATCGTCAGCACTGACTCTAGAGCTCATGACACCACTCACTCCACCCAACCCCACCTCTCACCAGCCTCTGGTCTCACTCCCAACCTGGGTTAGGGAGGAATTTTAGTCAACCTTTACTTTTCCTTTTCTCTTATCACACTTGCACTTTTACTAACTGCTCTTTGAGGGAGAGAGTCACCTTTATTCACAAGCACTTTGAACTTATTCAGTGTCACAACAAAAAATTTTGTTGAAAGAAAAAACGCAAGAATGAATGAATGCTGTTTTCTAAGTAATTTTTTACGAAAAGCACGAATGTGGGACAATATGGTATACATTCCAGGGAAGTGGGCCTCACTTGCACTTGCTTCATATGCTGTATCACATTGCCAGAAAATAGGGCAGCCATGATTCTCAGCGGCTCCTAATTCACAGCTCTAAAACTTTCCATTACCATGAGAGGAAAACCTTGCCAGACACCTATAATAAACAATCTAATCTTTTATTCATAAATTTGAACAGAAAACCAGCAAGCATTTAAGGAAAACCCATAGCATTAAAAAGAAAGAACAAATAGATAGGAAAAAAAAGAGAAAGAAAGAAAACCATGGGGTGAAATATATATTTAAGAAAACAGAGGAAATTTTATTTTTCATTTAACCTGTTACTCTTAATGAGACTCAAGGGACTACTGTTTTAAGACAACAAAAATAGGCTTCTCTGAAACATACCTATAAAAGAATGATGAGTTCTTATAGAATTTAAATACTGAAATGAAAAATTTAATAGAAGCCCTCAGTAACCAAATGAACATGGCTACAGATTAAGTCATAAACTGAAGATGAAGTAAAAATCTCTGTTTTAAAATCTAATACATAATAGATTGTGAAGAAACGTTTATATGAAGGCTCACAATCCTGGGCTTTCCCTTGGTTTCTTTTACTTCTTTTGCTTTTAAGGTAAACAATACAATAATTTTATTAAAATTAAGTCTAATAAAACATATTTTCAATAGTACAAAACACTCTCACAAAACTGATAGGATAAACTAGTACATTATTGGTGTTAAATACTTTTGGAGAGTAATTTTACTGAACCTTTTAAGAACCATAATATTTCCATTGTAATTTCGCATTTTTCACCTCAGGCAAAAGTAGTGACAAAACAAACACATAGTGCTGAAGAAATAAGTCCTGGAATCTTTTTTTTTTTTTTCTGAAGCTACCTTTATTTCCCCAATTTCTTTTTTTAGTTTTGTTTGTTAAGTAATGGTTTTGAATATTCATGACATATCTCAAATTCTTATTTGTCATTCATTTAATTTAGCTTCAGGATTTTGATGCTCAACAGAAGAATTCTTTATTAAGATGGAAAATATTTCCCCTTTCCTATATAGGTGTTTACTGGAGGTAAACTTAGCCGAGTGGTTTAATTATCCCTACTCTAGAAATTTAATCCAAAGAAATAATCCCAAAGAAGGAAAACCTATTTACAGAAAGATGTTCCTTCCAATATAATTTATAATAGCAAAATTAGCAACAATCAAAATATCCAGAATTAGTGAAATATTTAAGTAAAATATGGTAATATGTTTGATAAATATTATTAGGAAATTCTGTAGCAACTTGGAAAAACATTCAAGATACAATGCAAGTGAAGGAAACAGTATTCAAAATTAAATTTCTGCTCTGATTTCAATTATATAAAAACGTAAACATTTGGATTTGAAGAATTTTGAAGGGTAACAAAAAAATAAAATATTTGATTTATTTGAATCAGTGTATACCTCCCTTATTTCTATTCATTTTAATAAAACTAGTACACTAGATTTTTAAAAAGGAAAAAGAAAACAGAATTTTCCATCCTTCCCATCAATATCTCAAACTTATTGAGATTAAGAGTACCCCAAAAGAAAAAAAGTGATTCAGTTTAGAACTAATAGTAAAATATATGTATGGTTCATACATTCAACCCTAATATTAAATAGGGGTTCTTGAAATTGATGAATGCCTTTTCTAATTTATCTTATTTTATAGAAGGTGACCACTTTTAATGGAGCAATGGAAACTTACATGTTTTAACATACCATGGTTTTCAGAATTTACACACACACATACACACACGATTATGCAATTCTCAATTATCTTCAAAGCAAAGATTAAAGTAGATAATAGGAGTAGGTATTATAGGTATTATCATCCTTTTTTAACAGATAAAGGGGTTAAAAAAATTTCCTAAGGTCCTATGAGGTCATAGAATGAAACTCATTGCAAACCTTTCTTCTACATTAGTGTCATCTTATGACACCATTTGATATTAGAATAATTCATTATATATTTGACTTATGGGTGATAAATCTCTTTTTTTTTTTTAGTTTTCAAAATGCAGGAAAATTTTACTTCTTTACGTTTCATTTGTTCATTCCTTTTTTAACCAAAAAAATTTGAAGACACACTATGTACCAGGCAGTCTACCAAGCCCTAGAGACAAAGAGATGCCTAAGTTACAGTTTATCCTTAAAGGATTTGCAGTCTAGGAATGGTGGCACAGTGGTTAAGAATCCACCTGTCAATGCAGGGGACACAGGTTCGAGCTCTGGTCTGGGAAGATCCCACATGCCGCGGAGCATCTAAAGCTGTGCACCACAGCTACTGAGCCTACGCTCTAGAGCCCGCAAGCCACAAGTACTGAGCCCATGTGCCACAACTACTGAAGCCCGCGCGCCTAAAGCCCGTGCTCTGCAAAAAGAGAAGCCACCGCAATGAGAAGCCCGCACACCGCAATGAAGACTAGCCCCCGCTTGCTGCAACTAGAGAAAGCCCGCACACAGCAACGAAGACCCAATGCAGCCATAAATAAATAAATACATTTATTTTAAAAAAATAAAGAGGTATGAGTCAAAGGGATAACTGCCGAAGAAGAGCTATCAATAGCACATAGACAAGAAAATGTTTAATCATTTGTGTGATGGGGATATAGAGGATGTTGGGAAAAATACTTGAGAAAGGCTAAGTATGGAAGATGAACATCAGTTAGTATTGAGATATAAAGCAGGGCAGAGAGTGATACTATTTTAGAATGCAGATTCTTTTTCGGAATTTAAGGATTTCATAGAACTTTGTTAATGAGTGTCACTAAAGAATCTAATTTTGCAAGCATTATTTAATTCCCAAATAATTTAGTCTTGATTTGCATATGGTTTGTTCAATTATACTTGTTTTGGTGACCTACTAACCCATATAATTAACTAATTTGTCTGAATGCTATTGAAGTTGAGGTGAGGGAAGGTCAAGAACAGTGCCTAACAATTAAAAGCCTAGGGGGAAAGCTAGAATCTGTAGCTTCAATCTCCATCCTAAAGCTATTTCCTATTGAAATCATGACGCATGAAATTTGTGGATCGGTTAACCCATTAACTAACAAGATTCGGTGATGCATGCTTTCAAGCCCTCTTTAGACTAATTTGAAATAATAAAGTACTATTTTGTAATAACTGCCTGACATCAGCCGCTCTCAGTGCCATTAATTATAGGCTTACATCTTTCCATTATACCTCACTCCTTATAGCCCATTCTTTACCTAATCCCACTTCTCTCAGCCCCTCTTCTTTATGAATAATTCTGTTTGCTTTGAGTTTGAAGAGGATGAACATAGTGATGGATTAAATCTCTATTCACAATTAATGGAAAAATCAGTTTAATTCACTGAATTCTAATATGCCTAAAACAGCTTTAATTGGCATTGTTTTCTTTCATTCAAAGGAAATGCTCTTCAATACGTACATCTATAGTCTTAATAAAATTCTCATTGTAACATCTGCTCCATCTTCACTCCAATTAATTCTGAATTTGAAACTGTCAAGTCTTTCAGAGCATTTCTTTCTGTCAAAGCACCTTGGTGGTAGTATGAATCAGTTTATCTTTATGTGATATTACATATAACTAGGAATCTGAAGAGCCATGTCTCAAAATCATGTTTCTGGAACTTTTCCTCCTTTCTCTGTGGTGACAGATATCTTACAACTTCTTTTTCCCTATGCAATGGGAAAAATAAAGCTATCTCTCTGAAGAACTGCTCATGTTTCTTCCTCCATCTTTTAGTACCTAGCCTTCCCTAGGCCCATAATAATTTTTAGAAGAAGGCTCCAGCTTTCTAAATGCACTCTGGTTCTTTTCCTGGCTTCAGGGAAGTAGAACAAGTAAGAATTCAGCAGCCCAGATCCTGGGATTTAGTAGAGTTTGCAAAATATAATTTTGCTGCTCAGCTACCAAATCCCAGTCACTTTCGGGTAATCTCCCTTTTCCCACTCCCATGCTGCACCACTGCAAAATACTTGCTCTCACCTTGGCATCCACTTTATCCTCCATCTGTAAGGCAGCCTGCAGCCTACCTTACTCTATGCAGTCTACACGGGGGACTTCTTGTGATGCTGCCATCTCTTCATGAGCTCAGAGTTCACAAAGGAGAAGAAAGCACGGATAATTGCACACTGGCTCTTAGATGTACAAACAGCATACCTTTAACATCTTCTCATATGACCAAAGTAAGTTATATGGTGACTACTCTCTTGAATTCTTCACCTGGCTGCCTGCTCTCTTCCACGTCCTCACAGTACTCGCTTTCCCCATTTCCCAGGACTGAGTTCTAATGGTCCTCTGCTGACTTCCCCAACTTACAACGGTTGTAATCTACCTCCACATCCCCTCCAACTTTGCCCTGTGCTCCTAGGTCCCTCATCCTCATCACCCTGGGCTGGGTTTCCCTTTTGGCAGGACGTTTGCTTCATAGTTCCCTCTACCCAACACTTCATTCCAACTTCTCCTAGACTGTAAGCTCTAAGAAGACAGGAAATTTTACTTATCACTATATTCCCAGTATCCAGAAAATAGGGGTGGTTAACACATATTAACTGAATGAAAGATTTTCCTCATTAATTCCTGTTAGCTTTCTGAACTCTTAATTGTAACCTTGGTAAACATGATAAGTGAATTAAAACATAGTATGTTATTCAGAAAAGATCAGGTTAGGCTATAATAACTTTAAAATCCCTGTTATTTATAACAATAAAGATTGATTTCTTGTGCATGGCATGTACAACATGACTCAGTAGAGATTCTGGTCCTTATAGACACTGAAGAGTTCAGGGAATGAGGGTTGAACCGTCTTGTGATGCTTCCATCTCAGGAGCTCAGAGTTGATGAATGAGAAGAAAACACGGATAATAGCACACTGGCTCTTAGATGGACAAACAGCATATCTTTAACATCTTCTCATACGACCAAAGTAAGTTATACGGTGACAATAAAACTCCAAGAAGGCATGGAAGTATAATCATCCCATGGCCCTGGATGGAGAAAAGAACTAAAAATGTTGATGAGGACTAGTCATGTTTCACACAATTAGTAAAAAGGATGATATCCTTAAGCATCCATTTCTCAGTAGGATGAGCACAGTTCTACTTAATGTCTTTCTACTTGAACAAGTAGGATAAATAGAAATCTGCATTCTTCATTATTAATCCTATATTCCTATGTTGTTCCCTTCACTCAGGTTTATAAAGGGCATAGAGAAAAAGCAGAGGTATTTAACAGAAACCTGTGCCTACAACAGGTGGAAGGTGCTTAAAGAAGCAAACTTCTTTTGGGGAGAAAAACATTCTATGCAGATGGAAGAGCAAGTACCTGGTGTGCCTGGTATCTTTGTTCATGGAGCGGCAACAAGGCCAGTGTGGCTAGAGCAGAGAGAAAGGGGAAGGAGACTGAAGATGAGGTCAGACAGGTAATAAGGGCCAGATCACATAGGATCTTACTTGCCATTATAGGGATTTTGACTATTATGAGAAATGGGAACCCCTAGCAGGATGTTGAACATAAGAATGGAAGAATAAGTTTTATTTTGTAAAAAATCAGTCTGCTGCTGTGTTGAAGATGGATGTAGAGGGGCAAGTGTGGAAACAGGAAGACCAGTGAGAAGTCAGTTGCAGAAATCCAAATGGGAGATGCTGATGGCTCTCGCTGGGGTGACAGGAATGGAGGTAGTGAGAAAGGTGTGGGATTCCCGTATCTTTTGAAGGTAGACCCAAGAAGATTTCCTGAATATAGGAGGGAGTGAGAAAAAGAAATGACTCAAGGATGACTCTAAGGTCTGTGACCTTGTTGCATAACCTTATCAAATTTTCGAAGATCTCAGTAAAATATAAATCTGTTTGAGAGCAAACATACACAAGCAGATTGGAGAGAATCTAGAGTCCTGGTAATGCTAGAGGCTCTTAATTAGATAAAGTTGTTGTTTTTCTTATCTTTTTAGTAATATAATTTTACTACTTGATGTAAATAAATGTCTCTTGATAGTCAATAAACTTAAATCATTCCTGGCTTTTGGTGCCCAATATTTAACTTCCCTTAGCTTTTCCTACAGATATACTTGTTTATTCGGAATTTCTCATGTGATACCTTTTCAGGTGAGTTTGGAGCATCTCTAAAAGGCCCCATTGATGTTTCTCAACTAGCAAATGCATGTACATTATCAATAATTCCAAGTCGTTTTCAAATTTTTATCGAACAGCAATTCACTCTTGAGCAGGCACACTGTGTTCTCATTACACAATGCTTGATGACTGCAAAGCTGCAGGCTTGTGCTGTGGTCAGCTCATGTCTTCAGATGACCCATACTGCAAGCACGTTTCTCTACTATTGCAACATATACTACAAGCTGAGTGACTGGAATGGTGGAATCAAGATTATCTCAGGTGGCGAGGCTGCAGGTGGAATAGGCTCTTTTTTTGGAGGATGTGAAGAGATAAGGATTGCAACTTTGGATATGTTAGGCAAAGCTTATGAGACATCTTGGTGGAGCATCCAGTAGGCAGTACTGACTTGTGTCTTTATATAAAAATTTGGAATTCAAAAGAACTTCCTGGAATAGAGATGCAGTTTTGAAAAACTACAGCATATAGTTGCTACTTTCAGCCATGAGACCGAATGAAATAACAAAGGTAGTGAATGTAAACACATAGGATGAGAACCAAGAACTGAACCTCAGAGCACGCCAATGTTAAAATGTCTAGATGTAGTGGAGTAACCAACAAAGGAGACTGAGTGACGAGTGAGGACAATTGCTGGACAGGTTAAATAAGATGACATATATAAATGTAAATTGCTATATATATTTTAGTTACTGCAGTCTTTAGTGGTTGAATTAAGCCCCCTTACATCATTATCCACTGCCAAGACACACATTCACACACACACATACACATCTGATCCTGGTCTACTTCTCTAGGATTATCTCCAGCTATACCATCTCCACATTCCCTAGCATTTGCTCAAATTGCACTGTTTTTCATTCCTTGAGCATGCCTCTCAGTGGCTCCCCTTTATTCTTGGCTCACATTCTTTTTGCTGTCTGAAATATCTTCACCCTTCCACCTCTCTACAAACACATGAAAAGATGTTCAACACCACTAATTATTAGAGAAATGCAAATCAAAACTACAATGAGGTATCACCTCACACCAGTCAGAATGGCCATCACCAAAAAATCTACAAACAATAAATGCTGGAGAGGGAGTGGAGAAAAGGGAACCCTCTCGCACTGTTGGTGGGAATGTAAATTGATACAGCCATCATGGAGAACAGTATAGAGGTTCCTCAAAAAACTAAAAATAGAATTACCATATGACCCAGCAATCCCACTACTGGTCATATACCCAGAGAAAACCACAATTCAAAAAGACACATGCACCCCAGTGTTCACTGTAGCACTATTTACAATAGCTAGGACATGGAAGTAACCTAAATGTCCATCAACAGAGGAATGGATAAAGAAGATGTGGTACATACATACAAAGGAATATTACTCAGCCATAGAAAGGAATGAAACTGGGTCATTTGTAGAGACGTGGATGGACCTAGAGACTGTCATACAAAGTGAAGTAAGTCAGAAAGAGAAAAACAAATACCGTATGTTAGTGGAATCTAGAAAAATGGTATAGATGATCTTATTTGCAAAGCAGAAATAGAGACACAGACGTAGAGAACAAACGTATGGATACCAAGGGGGAAAGGGGGGGTGGGATGAATTGGGAGATTGGGATTGACATATATACACTATTGATCTATGTATAAAATAGATAACTAATAAGAACCTACTGTGTAGCACAGGGAACTCTACTCAGTGCTCTGTGGTGACCTAAATAGGAAGGAAATCCAAAAAAGAGGGGATATATGTATATGTATAGCCGATTCACTTTGCTGTACAGTAGAAACTAACACAACCGTAAAGCAACTATACTCCAATAAAAATTAATTAAAAAACTAAAATAGGGACTTCCCTGGTGGTGCAGTGGTTAAGAATCCGCCTGCCAATGCAGGGGACACGGGTTCGAGCCCTGGTCCGGGAAGATCCCACATGCCGCAGAGCAACTAAGCCCGTGAGTCACAACTACTGAGCCTGTGCTCTAGAGCCTGCGAGCCACAGCTACTGAGCCCACGTGCCACAACTACTGAAGCCAACACGCCTAGAGCCCATGCTCCGCAACAGGAGAAGCCACAGCAATGAGAAGCCCGCGCACTGCAACAAAGAGTAGCCCCCGCTCGCTGCAACTAGAGAAAGCCCGAGAGCAGCAACAAAGACCCAACAGCCAAAAAATAAATAAATTAATTTAAAAAAATAAACTAACATAAATAAAAAGTCCAACTGTGCTGATCTTCCATGACCCAACTTCTTCAATCCTTTTGCCACATCACTTTAAAAGAAATTGGACCATTAAAGCATTTTCGTAGAATGCTGTATAGCCTTCAGCAGATTATACCTTTCATTATACCTTTTAATGTACATATTTCATCTCTCCTACTGGATGGTTAAATTCTTTACAGGCAGAGATAATGTCTCAAGTAATCTCTATACTTTTCACAGCATCTAATTTAATGCTTAATATGTCATATGGGCTCAATGAATTAGCTAGTAATTAGCCAGTAATAATGAATCAGTTAATGAATAAAGTAATAAATATGTTTATTTTAAGCAATGTCTTCTTTTGCAGCAAAAAGTCTTCAACTAATATTTTTCTTATGATATAGTACTTGGTCTCTTTTTAATTAATTTTATATAATTGCCAAACATACGTAATGCCTGCTATTGTGTTTTTAAGTTGAATGTGGAAGTCCCTGTGCTGTTTGTAGCCCTCAGGGGATCTTGATGTGAGAGGTATGTCTACAACTGTAGTGACCTACACCCCTGTTTCTGCCAGAAGATAATAAAGCTTTTGGATGGGGTTTTGAGTTAGGACCTAGGGAGACATGAGATCTGAAAACAAAGAGTAGGAAAAATGTGGAAGGGAGTAGTACACAGATCTTAGAAGTCAACTTCACAACCATATAAGCAACCAATGTGTTCTGGGCAGAGGCAAGAGGCTGAAAGTGAGGGCGATGCTTCCTCAGATAGAAATTCTCTGATGGTTTGCCTGCTAGAGCAGGACCCAGTGACAACCTTCCTAGAGAGCAGCCGTCCCTAAGCTGAGAGTCAGGAAGGCCACCTAAAGCTCCTGTCAAATAATGACAAACTTTTTTGCAGTGGCTGAAATCTAAGCCCAGAAGGAAGTATTTATTCATTCTCGAGGGTACTGTAGATGATTCTTGACAGGAACAATCTAGGCTTCTCTTTGATATCAGACTAAGGAAACAAACAAAAAATAAAATAAAATAAAACCTTATTGTACAGATGATAATTGATAAACTGTTATATATTTTAACATCTTTATTTTTCAGCTAAATAGGTTATAGCAGTATATGATCTTGTGTTCTTCAACATATTTAATCCTTATCACCGATGCACATGATGAGAAGGTATGGCTATATTACCTTGGGAAAGCCCAAGAATATCCAGGACTGAACAGTCTTACAGTCTTGAAGAGAAGAATTTTCCAGAGACAAATATATATAAAGATAGATAGATAGGTAGATATAGATATGCATACATATAAGTTATTTTGGCGTTTTAGTTAATCTTGAGTCATTTCACCATTTCTAATGTTTGCCTTTTTATGTTGGGGTAAATGCAACTAACTAAAATTTTCTGCAAGTTTTATAAACTTATGCAATTTTAACGTGTTAGAATATATCTAAGAATCTAGTCCAAAATGTAAAGGCCTGCAGAAAAACTAGCACTGGCCTAAAACTGGTGAGTATTTGAACAAGGGAAAAAAATCATTCTGTTGACTGCTTTAAATTTACAGCAGTAAATAACCAGTTAGTCCTCCCTTTTCCTTCCCTCCCCTCTTTCTTCCTGCTCTTTCTCTCTCTCTCTCTCTCTCTCTCTCTCTCTCTCTTCATTACAATTCTACATCTCTAGGACTATAAGGAAAGTCATAATGCTCAGATTTACTGTAAAGCTGACCTAGATAAAGTAATTTTATCACTGTAGTCAATTGATAATATACTTTAATGTCTTTTATTAATGATCAGATGTATTCTCTTCATGAGAGAGAATACTATTTCATATACTATTTTAAAATCTACTAATATATAACTCTCATTTAACTAGCCATATAAAATATATATAAAAAGCTTTCTAGCATTCATAGAGCATAAAACATTTATTAAGCTAAAACATTTCTTTAAATCTATTGTATATCTGTCTCTATCTCTCTCTATATCTCTATCTCTAGTTATATCTGCAGAGAAAGAGAGTATTGATTTAAAGTATTTACTTGCTGGTGAGTCTTCTACTTCCAAATAGGATGTAGAGGAGTGCAAAACACCTTCACCACCTTTGTAATAATAAGGAAAAACTAGACAAATAAAAAATCATAACATTCTGGGACTTCCCTGGTGGTCCAGTGGTTAGGACTTTGCCTTCCAATGCAGGGAGTGCGGGTTCCATCCCTGGTCGGGGAGCTAAGATCCCACATTTCTCATGGCCAAAGAGCCAAAACATAAAACAGAAGCAATATTGTAACAAATTCAATAAAGACTTTAAAAATGGTCCACATCAAAAAAAAAAAAAATTAAAAAAAAAATCATAACATTCTGTGTGGTGAATGAAGCATGGTAGATGCTAGGAAGCCTTGATGAATCAAATTCCAGACAAGAACAAGCACTTAATAGGTGAGCCATGAGTGTAGCAGCTTCTACACACTGGGTTAAGTGCTTGATCTGGGCAGAGAGAGACTAGGTCTGTCATAGACAGAGAGACTTTTCAAGGACAAGGGCAAATCAGTCATGCCTTAGATAACAGTGTAGGGCATTTAGGTTGTGTGTGTATCTAAAAGATACCCAAATGCTAGAACAAATTCTTTGGACCATCAATTCTTCCCTCCTGAATCTTTCCAAGAAAGCAGCAGTGGAGGAGGGGCTGAAAGTTGAGACATCGCATAGTATTCCCAGCACCTCAGATTTGGGGGCTTTGCTAAGGATCAATCCAAAATAAACCCAAATATCTGAAAGTGCAAGCTCTTTCCTCTCTCTGGTAGTTAACATGAGGGATTGCTCTTTCAGCATCCTTGCAGGCTGAGTTGATCTGGCAATGGCACTCATATTTAATTAGATTAAATTCATCTACAATTAGGTGTACCAACTACCATCAGTGATGCCTCTGCCTTTTTGAACTTACAATATTGGAAGTAGGAGGGTGTTGCGTTGCAGTTTACTTCTCAATTTGTTTAAAAACAAAGCAAAATGATAACAAAATGTCAGGGGTTAGTAATATAGAAATAAATGTAGCGATAGGACAAAATATAAGGGAGAGGGCTCTGTGAAGTGGTAAGTAATAAATACTTAATTTAAGGTAGACTTTGATGAGTTAATAATCCATATTATAAATTCTAAAGCAATCACCAAAACAGAGAGGTTTTGCTAAAATTTTAAGAAGATATAAAATGGAATGTCGAAATACACTCAATTCAAAGAATATAAAAAAGCAGGTAAGAGGATTAGATAGGGTAAACAGAAAATAATAAAAGAAGATAGGAGACTTCAACACAATCTTATAATGATTATAATAAATGTAGGTGGATTAAATAATTCAAAGACCAGACTAAAATTAGGTTAAAAGGTGAGATGAATTATATGCTGTGTACGAGTCACACTTCAAATATAAAGACACAAATAGGTTAAAAATAAAAAAGATAGAAACACCTGTACCATGCAAACCCTAATTATAAGAGTGCTGGTGTGGCTATCATAATACCATAAAAATAGGCTTTAAGATAAAGAGTTTTATGAGAGATTAAAATAATATTTCATAATGATAAAAAGTCAATTCATTAGGAAGACACAAAAATTGAGTATGTATATACCTAATAAATGAGCTTCAAAACTTAGTTGAGGAAGAAGTAAATGCATTCACAATTATGGTTATGGAATTTATCACTGCTTTCTCAATAACTAATAAACAAGCATATTAAAAAGTCAGTTAAGTCTATGGAAAATTTGGATTAAGGTATCAACTATCTTGAGCTAATGGATATTTATTTATTTATATATTTATTATTTATTTATTCGTTCAAACAAAAACTACAAATGTACATGGAACATTTACCAAGATGTAATATATGCTGAGGCACAAAATAAGTTTTAAAACCTTTAAATATTAAAATCATGAAGAGTATTTTCTCTGACTGCAATTAATTCTTAGAAATCAACAGCAAAAAAAAAAAAAAAAACTTAAAAAAGAACGCTTCATACATTTGGAAATTAAAAACACCCTCCTGAAAACACATTGATCAAAGAACAAATCACAAGGTAATTCAGAAAACATTTTAAGTAAATGATAATAAAATTATAAAATATCAAAATTTGTGAGGTGCAGCTAAAATGGTGTTTAGATAGAAATTAATAGCCATAAATTAATGTTAGAAGAAAGAGAATAAATAACACCCCCAAATATGTATGTATATATATATATATATATATATATATATATATACAAAGAAACAATTTAAAACACCAACAAAACCAAAAGTTGTTTTTACGAAAAGATCAATAGCACTGAAAAACACCTAGAAGACTGTTTAAGCAAAATAAGGGGACATAAATTACTGATATCATGAATGAAAGAGGTAAGATCAAGTAAAAAAAAAAAACTTTCAGATAATAGAAGGAAAACACAGGAATATTATGAACTCTATGCCAATAAATTTGACCACTTAAATAAAATAAATAGATTGCTTGAAATGCACAACTTATCAAAAGTGGTTGAGAAAAGAGAAAATCTGAATAGCCCCATATCTATTTTAAAAATTGAATTAATAATTAAAAATCTTTCTTAAAAAAAAAAAAAAAACAAAAAAAGTTATAGGCCTAGAGGCTTCCCTGTTGAATTTTATCAAATATTTAAGGAATAAATAATGTCAATCTTTCAATCTTTAAAAAACTCTTTACATTAATAGAAAAGTATGGGATACTTCCCAATTCATTTTATGAACTCTACATAATCCTGATACCAAAATGTGACAAGGAGATCAAACACAAAACTACACATGTTCCTTCTGAACATAGGAGTAACAGTCCGTAACAAAATATTAGTAAAATGAATACAGCAATATATAGAAAAGCTTCAATTTGTAGCTTCCCATTAATTCAAGGCAGGCTTAACATTCAAAAATAATTCAATGTAATTCATCAATTAAAGGTTAAAAATTATATAAACATCTCAACTGATGAAAAATAACTATAGAATTTTATACCCATTTGTGATTTTAAAATATTTATCAGCAAACCAACAATAACAGGAATTTTTCTTGATCTGATAAAGGACTTATATCTAAAATACACTAAGCAATCAACAATATATAGATAAACAGCACAGTAAAAAATAGCCAAATGTTTGAACAAACCACTCACTAAAGAAGACATATAAATGGTCCATTAGGGCGTAAAAAGGTGTTCAACATCATTAGAGTAAAACAAGTTAAAAGAACAATGAAATACATTTTCATAATCCCCCCCCTCCCCACTGAGAAGGGCTTAAAATTTAAAATACTAAGAATACCAAGTGTTGACAAGGATGTGGAGCAACTGGAACTCTCAGACATTGCTAACGGGAATGTAGAGAGGTTTGACTATTATGAAAAACAGTTTGTTAGTTTTCTTATATTTACACAATTACCATAGGAGTAAAAATTCTACTGCCTATTTACACGAGAGAAATTTTTAAAAATTCATAGTAATTTATAGGAGCCAAAACCTTTAAACAAGCTAAATGTCCACCATCAAGAGAACTAATAAATTGTGGAATACTATTCATAAATAAAAGGAACAAACTACTGATAAAGTCAAAAACCTGAATGACTCTTTCAGACTCAAAAAAGCCAAACGTGGGGCTTCCCTGGTGGCGCAGTGGTTGAGAATCTGCCTGCCGATGCAGAGGACACGGGTTCGAGCCCTGGTCTGGGAAGATCCCACATGCCGCGGAGCAACTAGGTCCGTGAGCCACAACTACTGGGCCTGCGCGTCTGGAGCCTGTGCTCCGCAACAAGAGAGGCCACGACGGTGAGAGGCCCGCGCACCGCGATGAAGAATGGCCCCCATTCGCCGCAACTAGAGAAAGCCCTCGCACGGAAACGAAGACCCAACACAGCCATAAATAAATAAATAAATAAATAATTAAAAATGAATATCTGCTTATAAAAAAAAAAAAAAGCCAAACGTACACCATATATACTGAAGTTCAAGAATGGGCAATGCTAAATAAGCTATGCTGATTAAAGTGTGATTCAATTCAGAAAAGTAGTTTCCTGAGGTGTGCAGGTGTTAGAGATTGACTGGAAAAAAAGCACAATAGGAACTTTGGGGGATAATGGAAACATTCCACATTAGGGTATTTTCCCCCCATGTGTTGGATTCTCCCTCAATATCACCACTGCATCCTGAAAATGATAGTGAATTAACCATCACTGTTGATTCAGTCTTAAACAAACCTAGTTTTAAACATATTGAAGCAGGGGAAGACCTTTATACAGTTTTGTTTCTCTTCTAAAGTAATTTTGAATTATCTTTCACTCTTAATTTAGGAAACTGCCAATTATTAATTATACTTTTTACAGCTTTATATAATTATAAATTTCAGCATAATTTTTGAAAATAGATTTGGTTTTAATATTTAAAAATTGATAAGTCATTTACTGGTGTCACCACATGGCACCAATTGAATCAACGGCTATAACAAAGATAATCAAAAATAAATTTCCAAAAGTCAAACAAGCTGCAACTCTCACGAGCCATCTTAATCAACTGATCCCTGCTCTTTCTCTGTACCTCTCTTTATGTACAAACACCAGCTAACATTATACCCAGAGGGGAAGTTTTGTTTCCTTTCCTACCCAAAAATCAGTGCTGCCCTGCATATCAGCCAGCAGAGGGCTCAGTGAGAGAATTTCCAAGTCTTCACAAAATAGTTGGAAGCACCTCTGTCAGTCAGCTTTGTTAAACATGTAATTTGCCTCTTAAATCTGCACAGGCAGTGTAGCTGATTATTCTTATTAGCTGTTAAACCTAACCACTACTTATGTTCATTCAAACAGTTCTCTTTTCACTTGTCACATATATCCAATTATTCACAGGCATTTTTAGTACCTGAGTAGACAAATCCTAGAATTTTAGAGTTGAAAGTCACCTCTGAGGTCATTCTTCTGAGGTCTTTCAGTTTAAACCTCCTACCCAAGAAGCTCTTTCAACAGTGTTCCTGACAGATAACTGGGTAACCTATGCTTGAGGAAGGGAGATAAACGTATTACTTGTGAAGGAATGTAATGCACATATGCACAGTTCAATTACCTGTCACCAAAACCCTTTTTTCCTCTATATTCTAGTCATTGATCCTAGTAATTCTCTCTGCATATACAATACATGGAGTAATTTCAATATCTCTTCTGGTGAACAGCCCTTCATATATTTAGAGACTCTTGTCATTGCTTTGGATTTGGTATCAGCCTTGGTAAACAATGTAATTTCCTTTTCATACATATCTATGTGCACTTAGATTTTTTTTGTTTGTTTAATTAGGATTTCTTTCTTAATGAACCAGTTAACTGTGGTAATCCCCATCACTTTGGAAATTTGGATCTGCAAGACTAATTTGCAAGTATTTATAATTTGGAAATATAAAGACCTCCGAAGTCAGGAATAACTTTGCGATCTAACCCAAGGCCTCTCAAACTTTAATGTGCACTGAATTACCTGGAATTTCATTAAAACACAATACCTGATTCAATAGTTCTGAGGCAGAATCTGAGAGTGTGCATTTTTAATAAGCTTCCTTGTTGCCAGTCCACAGATCATATTTTGAATATCTCAATAGTTTCTTACATAGAAATCATTAAGTTTCAAAAATATGGTGTGCTTTTCTACACTATTGTATTATATAAACATATAAATAAGGCAAAACATTAACAATAGCACATATATATAAATAAGTGATGTTATTTAATACAAAAATCTCAAATGTGTAGGAAAAATTAGAGACTATCATATTAATTCTCCACTGCCAACAATTATTATCTGAAGTATGGATGATTTGAGCTAGGAAAAAAATATTCTTTCAAATTATCTTGGATTATTTAGAGGCCAATAATTGCTCAAAAGTCATGCTGTATTTAAAACCACCATAACTTTTCTGACCCTGTACCTGTTAAGAATCTGATTTCTATAGGCTGACTTCCTTTCTTCCCAGGCGGCCAGCTCTCACTTTTGCCATCAAAAAGACTTTTCCATGTTTTCACAAAGGTGAAAATGAACTTATTATACAGGGGATTAGTCACACATTCTACAGAAAATTTCTCATGTGTCACAGCATGAATTTTACACAGTGAATCTATTTCAATATGGAATAAATAATTTTCTCTTCTCTAAGGAAAGGATCATCCATTGTTTAACAGTCATCATCTTATGGCTGGCTTACAAAGAGTATGCTCTATCATTTTGGAATATTTGTTTTACTTAGTTTTCTACTAATGTGCTGATAGGAATCACTGTAAGTTATAACTATATAAATTGTAATTACTACTAACTTACTATAGTGCCTAGGAACTATATACAGAGCTTTTGTTAATAACAACAATAATAAAACAGCTACTACTACCATTTTTAAGTGCCTTTTTCTTGCAAAGTACTGTCATTGGTCAGGCTTACAGAATTCTGAATAAGTAAGTACAATTGGTACCATTATATAAATGAAGAAACAGAAGTTTATAGATATGAAAGAGCTTGGTTTGGGTCACCTGAGTAGTAAATAGTTAAGTTGGGGTTTGGAGCCGGATGGCTTTGATTCCATGATCACAGTGCAACTCTGCCTGCCTCTGGAAGGGATTTCATATTGATGCATAAAAGATTTTCTGTTAGACTCACAGACTTAGAGAATGAACCACACTGGGGTGGGGAAGCATGGGGGGAAGGGATAGTTAGGGAGTTTGGGATCAACATGTACACACTGCTATATTTAAAATGGATAACCAACAAGGACCTACTGTATAGCACAGGGAACTCTGTTCAATGTTATGTGGCAGCCTGGATGGGAGGGGAGTTTGGGGGAGAATGGATACATGTATATCTATGGCTGAGTCCCTTTGCTGTGCACATGAAACTATCATAACATTGCTAATCAGCTATGCTCTAATATAAAATAAAAAGCTAAAAAAAAATCATAAAATAAAATTTAAAAAAAAAGATTTTCTGTTGAAGAAAATAATTATAATTATCTTTAAAATTGAGAGATTACATCAAACGAGACCCAAAGTTTATGTAAAAGACAAAAGGATCTTTTAAAGGGTGGATCCTCAGGGCATAAATATAACCTACTTAGGATCAGAGATCATTAAAAAAAAATTTACGTCAAACACAATACTTTCAAAAACACAAAACAATTACTCCAGCCGTTAAGCCGTTTAAATCTTGCATATTAACTAAGTGGCAAAGAGTATCCAACCAATTTAACCAATCCATAATATAGACAGTAGCAGAACTAACATCTCCTATGTTTAGTTTAAGTTAGCATTGAGCTGGCTTAGCTTTGTGTTCTTTTCCCAAGATGTGATGATCCTTCACTTCAATTCCATTTTTTACTTCTTCATTTTTTTTTCTGTAAAAACCCAGGTAAGAACCTGACAATTACACCGCTCATCACTGATATTCCTTTACTTTCTGTAGTCATCACCTCACCACCTGTCCGCAACTCCAGCCCAACTCAATCTGTGACTCCTCTGTTGCAAAAGTTACACATGAGGGTAAGACAAATGTGGAGGTGATTAGAAGAAAGAACCAGAATGAAGTTTTTCAGTTAAAGTGATAGTGCAGTGAAGAAATCTGATTAGATCACAGAAATGTTTGCGATGAAAAAAGACCATATGTGTAGGGAAAAAAACTGGAAGAATGTCAGGGAATTTAAATTAAAAATATTCTTATAGGATATAGCTATAAGTGACTAAATTGTAGTGCATATTTTAATGAGTCAGAACTTCTCAATGTCTAAGATGTTTCATGATAACACCTTAGTTTACATTCTATTATTCCAGTCGCTAGTCTACGAGAAAAGTTTATGTTAGTAAAATTAACTTCACTAAATAGTAGCATAATAGTCTCACAAAGACTTCGCAGGTTACAAATGCGGCTTGTGAACTTTAAGAATTTAGCAAATACTTTCAACATTTTTTCAGTAGCTTTAGGAAATATACTTAATACCCAGTAGCCATATGATGACTATGATGACTCCCAGGTCATTTGAAAATTCTGTGTGATGAATGTGTTAAAGGGAAATAATAAGATAAATATCTAACATTATTCTTATTGATTAACTCATTTAGACGCTTTTCTTTACTTTTACTCTTCCTGCTCTCCCTAAACTTCAGTCGTTTGTGAAGATTGACGGAGGACATAAAAGCAGAAGATCCTTCCTTGACACCAGGCACATGTGCCTAAATGCACTATTTATCAAAACATGACATATATTGGACCCAATACCCAATTACACTGATATTTGCTCTAAACCTCTGCATGTATTTATTAAAAGCAAAATTTTCTCCATCTTAATTGCCTAAATGTACTTCTCATTCACATTTCACTTGTAAAAAATCTTCAAGATTGCTAAAAAAAATTATAACAAACTGCAATACTCTGCAGGAAAAGCAAAAAGGATAAGTTCAATTGAGATATTAAAAGTCAAACCTTGACTGAGCCAACAATAGAACTCACGACTCCTTTCAGGCTTTCAGAGTCTAACTCAAGTGACACATATCCTCATAATCTCCTCATCACTTTCTGCATTTTGAAAACCATCATCTGTCAGTGACCTGTGGAATTAATCACTGAGGTAGAAGATAAGGTTATGTCACCAATCACGGCCCACTGGGAAGGGTTAGCTTTTGGGAGAGACTATGTGACTGACTTCTGTAATAGAGTGAACAATGTTGGATGACTTGCAGGCAAAGGAAATATGAACATAACTTACAAAGGATTGCTTTGTCCTCCAAATTTTAAGGGTTAACATTGTCAGCAGGCTAAATTTGGTTCAGAAATATGCACAGTCATCTTCTCCAGGAATGTAAGCATCATAAAGAACTGGTTCAAACAATTTTTATAACAAGCATTGCATGATTTAGCATCCCTCTTGCAAATAATTTAATCTAATAAAAAAAGAGCAAGCATTGTTTTCATTCAGGGAGAAAGTAAATTTTAGTATAAAATGATAGGCAACTTTTTTATTGACACAGGAGTATGGATGAGTAAACAGGAAAAAAAAACATGTATGGTTCACTGAAACTATATTAAAATAGATATACAGGGTGAAAGATATAATCACTTTGTTCAACCAAAATTTGAAATATTTTCTTTTGTCTTTTGCTAAAGAATATTTAGACCTTGTAAGTATGCTGGAATATTAGTCTAGGAAGCAGGCTTTCATTTATTC
This sequence comes from Eschrichtius robustus, assembly GCF_028021215.1. Lineage (NCBI taxonomy): Eukaryota > Metazoa > Chordata > Mammalia > Artiodactyla > Eschrichtiidae > Eschrichtius > Eschrichtius robustus. Next base: position 53,246,193 of record NC_090829.1, on the reverse strand, counting down.
AGGGAACAGATAAGCACAAGTGAAAAGAAAAATCTTGACACTCCTTTTAAACACACAGTTTACCTGGATTTACAATCTAGTTGTGTGAAAGAGGGATAGTTATGGACTATTTTGGTCCACACTGATAGTGACCATACTTGTGGTCTTTGCTCAGAACATGTGGTACCTTTAATCTAACAGAAATTCAGAGTTAGTGGTTTAAAAAAATCCCTAACACATAAAGATAAATTATGACAAATCTTTTTCTTAAATGAAAGCAATTGTGGTAGGAGGAACATAATATAGAAATATATATTCACAATTCTCAAGGAATCACAATAGAGCAGTGTTTTTCAAACTGTAGTGTGTAACCCATTAATCGGGCATGAAATAAATCTAATGGAATATGATTAGTTATTTTTTAATGGTACACAATAGAATAGAAGAGAATAGAATATATCAGAGGGCATTGCACATTGTAAAGTAAGAATCGTTTAATAAAATCTCTGTTCCATATCATATACACGCACATACAAATCTAAACATATTTATATATATATATATATATTTACACATACACACACGTGTCAGTGTGTTTGTGTATACTTGATCCTAACATAAAATAATACATGTTTTGTGGGCCACAGTAAAAAATAATTGAAAAATTCTTCAATAAATAATATCAAAGTCCAGTCTTTACTATCAAACTAAAATCATATGCTGTATTTTCCTTCAGAAAATTGTCTTAAAACACACTGACCACTATTAGCTCTCCAGACAGATCACATTATTTCTGTAACCACTTCAGAAGCATCACATGATCTAGAAAGAAAAGTTTAGGTGCTGGTCTCATATAAACATTCTAGTTTTCAAGCACAGTTTCCAGTTTGTTTTCCTCAATACTTTCTCTTTCACCTTTTTATTATATTAAGGTATGCAAAACTTTAAAGTCTGGCTGATATAATAGAAGCATTTAAAAATCATCTTATATATATTTTTGTATCCTAGTTTGACTTGGTCAAATGTACATAAAGCTTCTTTGATGTATTGACCAACCATTAATTTTAGAGATGCAGGATAGATTTACAGCCATCATTTGACAGGATGATAAACTATGAGATCCAGAGAAACACCAGTAACAAGGTAGCTGCAGGTGTTAAGTGAAGGACCAAAGATGTTTGGTTTTGGCAGGCTTTGGTTTGGAACAAGGAAAACAGAAACAACCTCAAAGAACTTTTTGAGCTTTTACTGTTGGAGAAAGCAGTAAATGGGTAAGTTAATAAATTTATAAATTACTATAGTATGAGCAAATTGCTGGGAAGAGAGAATGAAACATTTTATCGCTACTCCAGGGATATAACTTTTGGGGAAAAAATTCAAACATGTTCAGGTTTTGTTTTAACAGGCTATTCAAAGAAGACATCTGGTCTCTTTACCAAGACTTCTGTTCCTGCCCTCTGAAATAGAAATCATGCTCCTTCTTAATGGCCTAGAATTGTAATCAGACCACCTTCATTTTATATAGACCCCAAGAGAGTACTAACAACTTTTGATTACTGATAGCATGGGAAGAATTCAAACCACTAATCCATTGTCTGTAAATACTTCATTCTCATACCAGTGCCATAAACAACCTAATTCTGTAAAAGCTGACACATGATAACTAGTATGAAGAGAAGAACTTATGTTTAGTAGCAACCTGAGAAAAAATAAGTACATAAAATTAACAAGGAAGTATCAGTGTGGTTCATTGGAGATCTGGGACTGCATATCTGGATATAATATTGGATAAATTGAGAAAATTAGAGCAGTCATGGATCAAAAGTTATAACACAGCATTTCTGTGCATCACAGAGACCCTTAAAGGAAACCCCAGCTCAGCAATGAGTTCATTTATCAAAGGAATAATGACCCAAAAACATTCTTCTGGAGACAGTGTGGAAACTATTTCCTTTTTAAAAGAAAGGCACCTGTGGAACTAATTAGAATGAAGTACTTCTTTCAAAGTATGGGCTATAATCCTGTTGAGTGAGTAAAAAATTTACAAGACTGTAGTTCAGAATGAGAGAGAACTCAAATGACAGCTGATGGTGGCCTCTGGTATGAAGATAAGATTTGGAAAGATTCAGACTTGTATGCACTGAGATAGTCACAAGAGAAAATAGTAACTGTACCCAAGAACAATTTAAATAATGCAAGTCACTCTAGTCCTAAATTCAATTAACAAGTGCCCCAAAGTGGATAAGCCTCCCCTAAAATGCATATCTTACTTACAGACTCAGGGAAAAGTTCTGAAAAGATGGTTTTCTCCAGGGAGTAAGCTGGGGGCTTAATGTAAGATGTTATATTTTTATTTCTTACCTTTTGAGTTTAGCAGTACTTGCTTTTTTTTTTTTAATTTTTTTAAAATTTATTTATTTTATTTATTTATTTTTGGCTGTGTTGGATCTTCGTTGCTGCACACGGGCTTTCTCTAATTGCAGCAAGCAAGGGCTACTCTTTGCTGAGGTGTGCGGGCTTCTCGCTGCGGTGGCTTCTCTTGTTGAGAAGCATGGGCTCTAGGCATGCAGGTTTCAGTAGTTGTGGCACGCAGGCTCAATAGTTGTGGCTCGCTGGCTCTAGAGTGCAGGCTCAGTAGTTGAGGCGCACAGGCTTAGTTGCTCCGCAGCACATGGCATCTTCCCGGACCAGGGCTCGAACTCATGTCCCCTGCACTGGCAGGCAGATTCTTAACCACTGCGCCACCAGGGAAGCCCAGTATTTTCTTTTTAAAAAAGCATGTGCATGTATTAATTTACAACAGTGTTTCAAAAGAGCATTGCTCTTTTTGTTAAGGAATTTAGTAAGATACTGAATTATTTTCTTCTTCATTCAAGATGCAGAATACTTTTTTGTTTGCAGATTTGTGAGTACTGCTCAACTTATGTATATAAGTACAAGTATACATAAAGAGATGATATTGAACATTTGTTATCATTTCATTGTCAGTTGAACAACAATGCAGAGATTTGACAGCACAACCCACTGCCCAGGCTTATCATACCAATACGTACCAGACAGAGGATCTAGTGAAATCTAATTCATATGCATTTTTCTTTTATTACTCTTGTGAGAAAGTCTCAAATTTTACTTAAAATTAATCTATCTACCTAGCTTAATCTCTATTCTTGCCAGACAGGGCTTCAAAGAAAGTTAATTCTCACATACTTTCTTAGAGTTATAAGTCTTCTGGGATGTATATTTGTTTCTATCTCTGCCTTTACACTACCTCTTAGGCTTCAGTTCATCTTTGACAATAAAATTTTTGCAGAGTCGTCAATGACTATCTTGCAGCTAAATCTAACAGATAACTTACACTCTGTAGCATGTATTGACTTGTCAGTATCAATTCACATTCTTGATTACTTTCTCCCTCCATGTCACAGCACTTTCTTTCCCTGATTCTGCTGTAATACCCCTTCCCGGTTTTTTTCTCCTAACTCTCGGGCCTTCTTGGTCTCCCATCCCTTCAATGTTGAGGTTCCTCAGTTTTCTATTATGGACCCTTTCCTTTTTCATTCTGCAGTCTCTTTCTGGATTGTGTCATGAACTCTATGGCTTAGTTTGCCACCAATATACGGAAATTTTCCAAATCTATATATCTAGGTCAAATATTTTTTAAACCTATTTTTCTAACTATCTACTACATACCTCTTTTTGGATGTTTCACAAGTACTTGAAACTCAATATATCTCAAACTTATCTCAAGGATTTCTCCAAACCCAATTCTTTCCATGTACTTTTTTTTTCGGGGAATGGTACTGATAACCACTTAGTTGACCAAGCTAGAAATATGGTGCTTTGTGAGTCCTTTTTCCTCATTCATTATATCCAATAAATTACTAGAATGTACAAATTCTATGACTTCTACTTTTCTCTGTTTTCATTGCCACATCCTTATCTCTTACACAGTTGAACAACAACTTATGACACCTGCAGCAACAACATCTTTAATTATAAAGGACAACTCTATATAAATAACACTAAAATTGAGGGATGAGACTGAAAAAGGGGAGATTAAACGGAAGTCTAAATAAAATTCCTGATCCCGCGAAATACCCAGTAGTCCTTTGTCTTTCTACCGTCCCATGCTGCTTCTCTCCAGACCATTCTCCAACAGCAGTCAGAGTAATAAACACACATACACACACAAGTAATCATGGCACTTTCCTACTTAAAATCAAATAAGCGCTTTCTATTACTTTTAAGATAATAAAGTCTTTATAATGACTTAGCACACTATTATGACTTACCACCTTATTCCACTCTCACACACAATTCAGCACAATACTTCAGTCACTCAAAACATTATTTTGGTACTCAATTATACCCATGCTTCAGAATTTTCCATGTCCTTTTTCTCTAAAACACACTCCTTTGACCTCTTATATACCTGGTTAACTTCCATACATCATTTAGATTTCAGCTAAGACATTATTCTCACTGAGAAAACTTCCCTGACCTCCATCCCTCCACCCAAGTCTTTGTTTACTGTCACTCATCTGTGTTCCCATGACAAACAATATTTTATTACACTATCACATTGTATTACAATTCTCTCTTTACTTATCTCTAAGCTTTATGAGGGAAAGAACTGCATCTATTTTCTCTACCATTTTATTTCTAGCTTTCAGTGTAGTGACTAGCACAGATTTTGAGTTCAATAAACATTTAATTGCATATATAAATGAATGAATCATCATCAATCTTATTGATGTCTTAGTCTCAGAAAACCAAGATTCTTTGGCTACTCTTATAAGAATTTAACTTATGATATCTGACTTTATTTAATCTCTTTTAGTCATGTTTCAGAACACAAGATAATATTAGAATATGCTTTTTATCATCTGATAAACTTTCAACTCACTGGACACTGTCAAAATCATCAGAAAACTTCAAGGCTATTCAAGAACTGGTTTTATCCTAATGGATATGGTCATATGTATATACATCAGGAGGTTATGTACTGCTTTGAAAAGGCAGACTAGTGCTAAAATTAATCATTATCTTGAAGAAGCTCTGAGTTCTTTACTAAGTTGTGCCAGGGAAGCCCCACATCCAAGTGACAGATTTCATTAGTAGCATATCCGTTTTTGCTATCTTTGTAGAACATTGTTAAGTGCTATGCTAATAGACAAAAGTAGAAAATCCGAACATATGTTGTGAAATTAGCTGGAAGCTATATAAGCAATAATTTTTCTTTTCTGGATGAAAAGTTCTGTTTCAATGACATAGTTTCTGACATTTTAGTGCAAAAAACAAAAAACAAAAAGCAAAAAAAAAACCCCAAGAAACCCAAAACAAAACCAATAATGGATGTTTCGAACAGAATTAAGAAATTGGACAAAATTAAGCTAGGTAATATGCTCACCTGAGTTGTCTAAAGCCAGGGTAGCAAGAGAGCTAGATAAAATGATGCAAGTAAATACTGAGTTTTCTTCAATACATTCTCCTAGACCACCTACTGCAAATGAAAAGTTGAAGGCAGGTCATGTGAGTATGATGAGGTAGAAAAGTTAAAGGAAATATTCAGAACTCTGGAGACAAATCACGCCAGCTACAGCTATTTGAACAAAAATATGTATTCTATAGTTATTGGAATGGAAGGGATAACAGACATGTAGCATGGATTTTTAATCGCTCTTAGAGTAATAGTTGACACCTGCAGCAACAACATCTTTAAATATAAAAGACAACTCTACATAAATAACACTAAAATTGAGGGATGAGACTGAAAAAGGGGAGATTAAACAGAAGTCTAAATAAAATTCCTGATCCCGTGAAATACCCAGTAGTCCACTTATCCCAGGTCAAAAATAAACAAACAAATGAACAATAAACAGAGAGTTCTTTTCTAACGAAAATATAAGAAAACTCAGTATCTGACATTTACAGAACCCCAGTATAAGGGCTGGCCTCTTTCCTATTCACCATAAAGAGAAAACTAATGATCAATTCTGTCCACATCTATAGAGCTTCTAGGAAACTTTTATATACTTCATTTCTAACCATAAAAGGTAACCAATCATTAAGGAAAAAAAGCAATGTGGAAAAAAATGGCCTGACTATGCAAATGGAAAAATCAACTCCAAAAGAGACAGAAAAAATTTAGAGAGCAGAATAAGACTTTACAAGATGCTTTCATTAGTATCTGGGAAGAAGATATAGGAAGACATTGAATGCATAAAATAAGAAATGGAGTCAACAAAAATGGAACAATAAAAGAACAAGAGCTCTTGGAAAAGGCAAATAAAATTTCCAAAATAAATGTTCAGTAGAAGAAATGAAAGTCACATTAAAGGAAATATTCCATAAAGAGTAAAATATATTAAAAAGATGAAATAAATAAGAGAAAATATGTAATGCAGGAGGTCAAACAAGGAAGTCCATTATCTGATTAACCAGAATTCAAGAATGAGAGAATAGGAAAAAAATGCAGGGGAAAAGTTATCAAAGAAATAGTAGAAGGGAATTTCCCAGGGCTGGAGGATATGATTTTTCAATTGAAAGAGCTCATCAAGTACCTAGTAAAAAGAATGAAAAAAGAAATCCACGTATAGATACATCTTTGTAAAAATTAACCACATCCAGTTCAAGGATGGGATCACAAATTCTTTTAAGGAGAAAAAAAATAGGTCAGCAATGCAGGAACATGAATCAGATTGGATTCTAGTAATATTGGAAGTATGAAAACAAATAGAGTAAAACCTTCAAAGTAATGGACTATAAATGAAAAAAAAAAAAGATTCTACGTACAATGAAACTATCAGTTGAATACGAAGGTAGAATAAAGGCATTTTTAGGTATACAAAGTATCAGAAAGTTTACCACTCTGGCTTCCTTTCTCAGGAAGTTAATCTTCCAATCTACATATAATTAAATCACTATCCTCAGTCCCCTCATTGATACCTTTGAAATTTCAAACCTCTACTTCAAATGTCAGGAATCACAGACAATACGCACTGACTCCGTATTTTGCAGAATGAGAAAGGACATTAATGCTCCCACCCATTCCTCACCCTCTTTTTTGCTCTACCTAAGCTTTGACAGCCTTAAATTTACTTTTATATTTATATAGTTAGATTAGTTCCAAACTCTCAAACCTAGTAATTGTTATTACTGTGATGTTGCTGCTGCAAGTATAGTCAGTTGCAACCTTGAGTCATATACTAGGATTGTATTTCATCTAAGTCCAATAGCCCCTATATTTCTATAAAGAAAATACTTTTTTGTGTCATTTAGAATGAATTCTCATTTTTTAATCCTCCACCAAATGTCTTTACCATATTCGTAATTTTGTGCAAGTTGTTAATCATTCTTTGTATTTTACAGACTCCTATTTTCCAGAGTCTTCCACCCAAAACCAGTTGTTCTGCTGTTCTCTAAGTCAGCAGTATAGCTATCATAGTAGGACAGCATGTGACTGTGCTTCTAAGTTAAGCCCACTCCTTCCTTGACATGTATTCATCTTCCTTGGTATAACCTCTTCTTACTATAGTACATCTTCAATTAACTTCCAAAGAAGGCAAGATAGTTGGGGACAGGTCAGGGGCAGGGAACAGAGAGAAAGTTGATGGGGTGAATGAACTAAACTCTTCTTTCACAGCAGGAAATCAATATACTATGTGTAAGTAGATTTTTTTAAAAAGAGATATAAACATATCATTTAAAAATACACATCAGAAAAGGTAAGCACAGAAACAGAAGTGGTTGTCATTTGGGGACGGAGCCTGGGAGGAGGGAGGAGTTTAAAAACAAACTTGCTTTTCAGTAAACTTGTAATCATTCGTGCTGTTCACCAAATATTCCCAGTCTCTGCCCTGTGAGAATATGGCAGGACTGAACTTCCTGACAATGGAGCTGAGTGAAAGTGACATGTGGAAGTGGCACATATATACAATGGAATATTACTCAGCCATAAAAAGAAACGAAATTCAGTTATTTGTAGTGAGGTGGATGGAGTTAGAGTCTGTCATACAGAGTGAAGTAAGTCAGAAAGAGAAAAACAAATACAGTATGCTAACACATATATATGGAATCTAAGGGAAAAAAAAAAAAGGTCATGAAGAACCTAGTGGCAAGATGGGAATAAAGACACAGACCTACTAGAGAATGGACTTGAGGATATGGGGATGGGGAAAGGTAAGCTGTGACAAAGTGAGAGAGTGGCATGAACATATATACACTACCAAATGTAAAATAGATAGCCAGTGGGAAGCAACCGCATAGCACAGGGAGATCAGCTCTGTGCTTTGTGACCACCTAGAGGGGTGGGATAGGGAGGGTGGGAGGGAGGGAGATGCAAGAGGGAAGAGATATGGGAACATATGTATATGTATAACTGATTCACTTTGTTATAAAGGAGAAACTAACACACCATCGTAAAGCAATTATACTCCAATAAAGATGTTTAAAAAAAAAATAGAACCAGTGCATAATTCACCACCCTCTCCCTTTTTCTTTGTAACATTAAACAGAAACTCTGGTGGCTAATCATCAGCCCGAGCCTCTGAATGAGAATACATGTTTCAGAGCTAGCCCCCAGACAACTTGGGATAGATATGCAGTATGAGCTAGAAATAAGCCTTTGCTATTGTGAGCCAATGCAATTTTGGAGTTGCTTTTCACTGCAGCAAAAGTTAGAGGAAGAATGCTACTTGATTTTTTTTCAACATGTGCATGATTTACTTTGATAATAAGACATTTTGAAACATCAAAAGACATTGCCAATTTCTAATTTGTCCTAAGTAATATAAATATCATGTCTTTGTTAATGGATGAGAATGCCAAGTTTATAAACTCAATAAAATGATTTTAATTCTCCTTCTCAATAAGGTTCCCCCTCTGAACCTCAGAACATGGAAAATTGAATGATTATTTTTTTCCACTGTCTGGAAGTTGCTACATAACTAGTATTATTCTAGAGGCATAATAGAAAAGCTCATTACATATAATAGATGCCTTAAGTCATTAGGGTTTAATTCCTTGGGGGACACCAGTTGAGAACCATAGTCCCCACAGGAGTTAGTATGGTAACTCATGGAAAGATAGCTAGCATTATTATACCTTTAAATATTAAAACAATGAAGAGCAAGTAAGAATTACTTTTTTGCTATGCTAGTTTACATAAAGTACTGTTTTTCCAACTTCAATGACTCTGGAGTGGGGATTTTTTATTTTTTTGGCTGCGACGGGTCTTAGTTGCGGCACGTGGGATCTTGGCACTGGGGCTCCTCTCTAGTTTTGGTGTGAGGATTTTCTCTCTCTCATTGTGGCGTGCGGGCTCCACGCCCCGTGGGATCTGTAGCTTGCGACACGTGGGCTCTGTAGCTTGCGACATGTGGGCTCTCTAGTTGTGGCATGCGGGCTTAGTTGCCCCACAGCATGTGGGATCTTAGTTCCCCGACCACTGATCAAACCTGCATCCCCCGCATTGGAAGATGGATTCTTTACCACTGGACCACCAGGGAAGTCCCCACATGAAGAGATTCTGATATGGGTAGCCCTTAGACACACTTTGAGAATACTGCCTTAATGTTTTACTATTTACACATTAAAGTTCAAAAGATTGTTTACTTTCTGCTTCAAATGTTGATGAATGATTAACTCTCAGTGAAAAAAGTAATGGAAATGGCAACTGGGAGGGAGTAAAAATCACAATTAAAACATTATTAAATCCTCATTATCAGGGAAGATTAACCATCTCAAGAATTGACTGTGATTAAGACAGAGTGGGAACCAGAGAGTCGTGCTTGGTCACCTCTCAGAAGAGCTCAGTGATTGGTAAGATACCAACTGGATCAATGGCCATCTTCCCATCTCTACAGACACATCCAGGAGAGGCAGAGGAGGATCAAAGAGAAAGGGATTCACCAAGCCAGTCAAATTCCTGGAGACCCCAGTGCCGCTCAAAAAGATCACTCCAAGAGGCAACTTGGTTTATATTTTCCAACCCACTTCTGCTGCCTAGTCACAGTGCTTTGTTTTTGCCACATGACTCTGTAAATCAGTTAATCAGTTTCAGATCATGACAGCTGACCTGATGACTGTGAAAGTATTCTCAGTTTTGTGAAAACTCATCTGTGCATGTCCTTGGCTATACTGAAATCTCATGCCCTATTTTGGAATAAAAAAATGCCATATCCATTTGACCTTCTCTTTTTCCCACTTATTTTGACAGCAGAAAACCAAAAGCTAGGAATGGGTGCTAAAGAAACAACATTGAAATGTGAGCAAGTTAAAAATGCATGAAATCATTACTGAAAATAGGTCTTGTTCATCATCGTCGTAAGTCAGTCAGTCAACATCTGTGGTCATTGTTTAGTCTGGTGTGACCATCTCACTCCAGTTTTGGAGTCTGTTCATTTTGGTAGCCTAAACACAATCTTACTTAAATTTTTTTTGGTAGCCTAAATACAATCTTACTTACATTTTCCCCTTCATTTTATATGTATATTTTAAGACTCATAGTTCCCTCCTCAGTCCTGCCACTTGCATCCTGATATCTAAATGTAGTAGGGAATAAGATGGGCATTTGGTGGAAAGACAGAATACACACTATTTAATAAGCGAGTTCTGCTGCACTGCTGTGACACAAAGCAAAACTTATCAAGTAGCCATGGAAAATGTAATGTTGTATTTAATACAGGATATTTTTCACTACACCGAAACATGCCTGCATATGTTAAATTTCCCTTGAGCAAGCAGTCTTTTCCATATTAGGAACACTAAACCTCACATTTGATTACATTTCTACTTTACTTTGGTGTAAAGAAGATCAGCAACAAATTTCCAGTCTTTTTCCCCTAGCTGTCTAGGGTCTTATGATATATCCTTGTGAACAAACCATACTCCTGGCATCTAGCTTTTCTATTCTTATTTTTCTTTATTCCATGTTTTTTTTCCCCCACCTTTTCATTGTAATTCTATTAAATTGTACCTTTATGAACTATCTCAAAACATAGTCAGGCTAAAAAAGTAGAAGTAATAAGTAGGTAATAAATAGAGATAGAAGAGGAAATGTTATCAGGAGTGTAGATGAGCCATGCACCATGAAGGAAGCTCAAAACTGTGGCCCTAAGCTTAGAAGTTAGCTCCTGCCCAGTTGAAACAGGCCCTCTCAGCATGTTCTGTGATTGGTCTTCTTTATCTAAAATAATGGAAGAGAGAGGTATTACTTTCTGTAGTTCTTAAGTTATTGATGCTTTTGATCCCTTCGGTTTTCATGAATAACATGAGTTGACTACTAATAAAAGTAATGATGGTTAAGAAAAGTTAAATTTATTTATTAATCAAGTGAAAGCATGAATCAAGACAGTATGTTGAGTGTTACAGGGGGTGGAGAGGTCCACAGGAGTTGAGCAGAGGTGGGGCAGGAAATGTGGGCAGTGGTTTAGAACCTGAGTTTTAAACAGAGGCCAGCTTGGCTTTGAATCCTTCCTATCAGTATTGCTTTGGGTACTTACTGTCTTAGCCTCAGTTTCCCTTGTCTATAAAACAGGAATAACACAGCATCTGCCTTTTTGTGTCCTTTAGAGCTTTAAATTGAGATAAAGGCATTGGAAAGCTTAGTACAGAATGCGTTTTCCATTTACTTTTAATTGATTATTACTGTGAAAGTTCCCTCCCTTAAACGCCTAAGATTTATAGAGCAATAACTCTTATACATAAGACTATAGTAGAAGGGCATATGTAATAAATGCTGTGAAAGTGGCATAAGCATAGTGGGGAAACGTGCAGAAAGAAATGATCAAAGTCAGAGACCCAGCTGTGAGGCCAACTTGAAGGAAAGCCTCTAGTGATTTAAATGAAGGGCTACCTAAGGTGTTTGAGAACACATAGTAAAGGTACAACAAGACTCAGGGGTGAAGGACAAATTGAAACAGACTGTATAATTTCAAAATAAAATGAAAAAGCTATCGAGAAGAAACTAATAATGAGAACACTTCTTCTGCAAAAGGAACCCATCGGTGAAAAGTAATACGCTCTTTGTTGCCACCAATTAGGAAATGAGGCTACATTATAGCTCTTCTCATAACAACTAGCATTTACTGGGAAATTAATACATGCCGGAAGTCAGTTAGACACATAACAGTCCTACACGGTAAGGACTACCCCCATTTTCCAGAGCAGAGGAGGCTTAATAAGCTTAAATACTTTAATTAAGGTCAGTTAGCAAATGGTAACATGGAGATGCTTCCTGGCTAAAAAGTCTGTGTTCCAAAGCCTGTGATATTTTCATTAACATCCTTCACCTCTCTGCATAACTGCATCTTATGGGATCTTTTGTGGTGATTGTGTCAAAAATGTAGTTTGGTCGTTTTCATGCAGAGTGAGCATCTCATATAGGATTTTACATCAACTCTCTGAAAAAAGCATAAGGTGAATTTGAATAAATAAAATTACAGGCTTTATTTTCCAGAAGGACCAGGTGACACCAACTCCAGCAGTGTCTCATAGAAAGAATGGTTGCCCCCATGATCGTGGAGTAACAAATAACTCAATATTTTCTGTTCTTCTAGTGATTACAGCTCGTGACAGTGTGTTAATTGCTACGAAGTCTCTGCTAAACTGGAAACACATCTCTGTAGCACTATGAAAAATATAAAAGTCCTTTAATTTGGGAAAAAATCATGAGGAAATAATCTATAAACAAAGAGGATGAGTGAAAATTGCCAATATTTACTTTTCTAAATTTTCTAATACATATTTAATTTGAACTATAACAACTGTATGAGACGTCCAATAATGACTAAGTTCTAATCAGTAACTGAAAATAATTCAAGATACCTCTGAAGATTACATAACTACTTCCATTATTCTATAAAAAATGTAATGGTATGATTGCCAAAATAGCATTTCCAAATAGGCAACTAAAGGAAAACAGACAACTGAGGCCATTTTGCATTAAAGACACTAAAATCAATGGAGAAAAACAATCCGAAAGAACTTTCCAAAAGACTGTAGAGTAGATTAATGCTATTTGTTATATGGTTTTGGCTTTCTACCTTCTGGACATAGTAGTGCTGTACTTCCTGATCTTACAGCTGTGTTGGACCATGCAACCTTTGCTGATTAATGAATCAAAAATAGAGGTGTAAAGTGAGTCACTTCCAGGCTAAAGCATTTCATTATTTGTTCAAGACCCCTGGAGTTCCCTTTCCCTCTATCCCACTGACTGACAGACTTTGAGATAGTGGCTGTTCCATCAACTTGGATTCTAAAGTGAGGGGATAGAGAGCATAAGTTTCAGTCAAGTTGCAACAGACATGGAGCATGAGTGAGAATTAAACCTTTGTAGTTGTGAGTCACTAAGATTTGGGAGTTGTAACTGTAGCATAACCTATCCCAGAACTACCCAATAAAATAAAATGTAAGCCACATATGTAATTTTAAGTTTTCTAGTAGCCACATTTAAAAATGCAAAAAGAAACAGGTGAAACTTTTACTAATATTTAGCCCTATACATAGAAAATATATCATTTGCGTTTAAAAATAAAAAAGAAACAAGTGAAGTTAATCACTAGCCACATTTCAAGTGCTCAACAGCCAAACATGGCTAGCAACTACTGTATTAGAGCAGATTTTGCTTATTGTGATGACACAGACAATATATAGTATCTAATTAATCACTGAGATTCCTTCAAGAAACACATATACATGCACACAGTAAGACAAATGGCTTAGAAATAGGAAAGAGTTGGTAAATTCTGGTTTGCTTTAAGATGGCAATGGGTTATCCCAGTGGATATGTCCTCTGGGCAGTGTGAAAACGGAAGAAAAAAAGCATTAGGAATGTAAATGTAGTTCCAATTATCCTTCACTTTGCCAGTTCCTGAAAATAGAAGAGTTATACCTTGAAATGTCCACAGTTGGTCCTCAAGAGACCAAATAATATAAATGACTTTTCAAAAAGTTTGAAAGACATATCTGAAAGAGATGACATCAAACATCTACAACTCATAGGGTCTTAAAGCTGAGAAAAAAATATAAGCAATAAAGAGAGTTTTAAATGTGTCTAAAGTAATCAAGAGTGAAAGAAATGCAAGAACAGAGTGAAAGCTTTGGGTTTTTAACAAGAAATGATTATTAGTGACATTTGGAAGTATAGCTTTGGTGAATTCATGAGTTAAGGGACCAAATTAAAGGAAATTCAAAAGAAATCTAGTGAGGAGGAAATTGAAGTAATGACTAAAAGGATATAGTAATAGTAAGAGTAGAAATGCATTTCTATAAAATAGAGCCCCATTTTAGCTGAAGAGCCCAAGGAAACTTAGCAAGAGAAAACAGCCATTTGCAGATCTGCGTGAAGCTAATAATGAAATGCAAGATTTTATAAGGAGATGAGAGGCATCAGGGCAAAAAATAGCAAAGGACTTAGACCAAGGATCAAATATCCTATTTGGAGGCTTACAGGAATAAAATGTAAGGTAGAGCTTTAGACTGGCTGCCAATCAAAGGTAAAATCTTTGATCTACTGAGAATTACATGTTTAAATAATTGGTTACCTTGACTTTGAATGAAAGGAGGCATGGGATTTATAGGTAGTTGGAAGTTTAGCTGGAACAAAGAAAATGAGAACCTGACTGTCTAATAACATGATTTATATAGAAATGTGTATGTATTTTTCCATACAGGTAAAGATTAATAAAATTTTTAGGAAAAATAAAAAGGAATCAAAATCAAGTCTCTCACATAAGCTAGAAATAGCCTAAGAATGAAGAAAAATTTAAAGACAATAATTGAATTTTTTCACAAAATTGAATACCATAAAGACTTGTAATTTTAAATGTCCTACAGAATTAGGAATAGTAGGAAATTCCAGAAAAGTTTTTGCAATACCTATTGCCATGTTATTTTGCCTATATATGCTTCTTCTGTTTATACCAAGTTTCACAATTCTTGAAAACTCAAGGTCTTCAAGGACTATACGTCTATATTTTCTCCCCTATTTTCCAACATATATCCTGACATCAAGGTGTTTGGAAAAATAATAGCAATAAAAAAATGATGAAGGCAAAATCCAAAAGTTCTCTAGATTTATATGCTTGAACACAATATTTATGGAATATATGTTATTTTCAAGAAAAATAAGTGTCACAATAGATTAATATATAATTTTTTGAATAGGGTAACAGTATATGTTAAAAGTGAAGAGCTATATAGGTCACAGAACACCAAAACAATAGCAGGAATTGGGGAAGTAAAAAAAAAACATTTGGAAAGTTTCAAAAAAGCTGGAGAACTGGAAGGTTATGTCAATTAAAGCAAAGCCCAAGACAATCAAAAATACTTCAAGAAGCCTCATTTTTAAAAAAGAGCATCGACTAAAACCAAATATTTTAAATATAATTATACACTAAGCAACTGACAAAAGAAAAGTGATGAAGTGTAAAGAAATAGTCTATGAAGTAATTATTTAGACTCTATCTTCAGAAATAAAGGAAAGGAGTAGGCATTTACTTAGCATCAAATCAGATTTATGAGTAGAAAGATGAGAAATTAAAGAACCAGCAGATTAACACCTTAAGTGACAATTAACTCAATAATGTTTTCTCTGCTGGTAAAAGACCAACACCAGTAGCTCTCAGTCAAAAGTGCTAAATTAAGTACAGATGATGGAAATTCTTCATTCAAATATCTGAAAGTAATCCAACTAAGCTCACTTCTGGAAATTACCCTCACAAATACCTTTTGTGTATGAGGATAATATCTACTACTGTCCGGAAGAGAACATTTCTTCCTTAAGTGAGTTTAGCTTCTGTTCCATTCATTCCCCCCACCATCTCTCTTTATTATCCAGCATGACAGCACAACGAATCCATCAGTGTCCTTTATTCCTTCCCTGCTCTTATGACCCAACATGGATGAGTAGAGCTAGTTCAGAATGACGGGTAGGCTCCAGGCATGGATGGACTGAGATAGCTTGGGCTTTGGAGTCAAACAGCCCTGTGCTTCAATTATCCCGGATTCACCCGCCACCTACTAGCAAGTTGTTTAACCTCTATGATGCTTACTTTCCTCATTTATCAAACTTTCTATGAGAGCAGATACAATTAGGAGGGTCAGAAAAGGGGTCAAAAATTCTTGACCTTAAAAATTAGTGAAGAACAAGAGACCAGACCATAAGCACAATGTTGAATCTAGGCTTTATCACCCTTTTTTAGAGTCACTGCCACATTTGGGTGTTCAATACTTGTAGGCACATGGTGGCCACAAGGAGAACTGGGATCTTACGTAGGCAGTTTGTAGAGATAGAAGGCTGGTCCCCCAGGGAGCTCTTACGTACTTCTCCATAATTGATCTCTAGCTTCACTTAAGCTGCACACTGGCATGAACATACACAGGACTTGTGTGACATCTCAAGGCATCCCTTCAGGTTTGTGATGTTGTGTCTCTCACTATACTCCAAAACCAGGCAGACATGGGTTCTAATCCTGACTCAGTCACTTACCAGCTTTGTGACTTAAGCACACTCCATAGTGTATCTGACCCTTGACTTATGAAATACCTATCTCTCAGGGTTGCTTTGAGGTTTGGGGATATCACATACACAGTGTCTGGCATGCATTCAGCTGGCAGTTGTTAAATATTAGCTACACAGTCTCATCTGATTTCTTTTTTTTTTTTAATTGGAGTATAATTGATTTACAATGTTGTGTTAGTTTCTGCTGTTCAATGAAGTGAATCAGCTATATGTATACCTATATGCCCTCCCTCCTGGGCCTCCCTCCCCCTCCCCATTTTACAATTTGTATGGAAACACAAAAGACCCTGAATAGCCAAAGCAATCTTGAGAAAGAAAAACAGAGCTGGAGGAATCAGGTTTCCTGACTTCAGACTATACTACAAAGCTACAGTAATCAAGACAGTATGGTACTGGCACAAAAACAGAAATATAGATCAATGGTACAGAACAGAAAGCCCAGAGATAAACCCGTGCAACCTATGGGCACCTAATCTATGACAAAGGAGGCAAGAATATACAATGGAGAAAAGATGCCCCCTTCAATAAGCGGTGATTTCTTTCTTTGACACCATCAGAATGTGTTTATTCTCAATGCCTCTCTCTTTACATAGTGCAATCATTCTTACCCCTCTTTGGGAGAAATGCTCATTATGCCCAGAACCTCACTAGGCTCTTGCACACATTGACTTCTACCACCTGGTTACACCTGGGTGATTTTAGTACCATCTCTCAGGCTAGAGAAAGATGCTGTCAACCAAGGTAGCCATATAAATGAAATAAGTCCTAAGTTTCCTTTCAGCCTTTATATAATAATTCTAGTTGTAAACTTAGCTCTATAAAAGCATATGTTTTAAATTCAAGTTGGCACTTCCTTCTGTGTACAGGCTACCGGAAACCATCTCTGCTTTGTTTCCTAACAAATTACACCCTGTTGCTGCTCCAGGTACACCTCAAATCAAACTTCAGTCTCCAGCACATCATCATGAATTGAGGATGTCCCACCTGCTACCCTCTGCATTTCTTTCTTTCCACTTCCCAAGTTTAGGGCAAAACCTAAACTTGCCCTTCCAAACCAGATGATGTGTCACCACCTGTGGTGCCCTCCCCAACTCACCATACATCCAGGTTGTCCCAGCCTCTGAATTTCCATGGTCGCTATCATCATAAAAGCACTGACCACAGCGCATTACGATTTGCTGAATGTTTTTCTGACTGATCTTTGAAGATACGAATAATGTCCTACTCATCTTTTTAACCCCAGTGTTAAACATCCTTGCTTCTAGGATGGGCATTTAAAATGTTTAGTAATTAAAGAGATTATCACTCCTCTTACTTCAGTGAAATGACCAAGGTTACTAATAATAAGTGCATACATTTGCTCGTTCCCATCTCAACATAATTTTCCATCTATTCCCATCATATTAGTATAAGTACAAACAGATTTCAGCAGCATATTAAAATACCAAGTAGGTTTTTTTCCCCAGAAATGTGAAGAAACCAAATATTAAGAAACGCATTAGTGTAATTCACCATAATAACAAATCTAAAGTGAAAAAAATCATACAATTATTATTTTTATGTACAGATATTACATTTTATACTACACTAGATTTTATGTAAATCAAAACCCATTCTTGATAATGATTACAATTGTTAATGAGACGATAGGGATAAAGAATTATTTTACTAATGTGATAAAACATAAATATATTTACCTGAAATCATAAACTCACAACATGAGTTTAATAAGTTTACAATAGAAATACCCCCATTGATGTCAGAAACAAGATAGAGATGGTTTCTCTTACAAACATTTTTCGTCATAAGTAAGGAGGTACTATCCAACACACTTAGATAGGGGAAAGAAATACAAATGGGAAGAGAGTTGAAAAATATATTATTTGATATTGATATATTAAACCAATATCAATTGATTTAATTATATTAATAAATATTATATTAATTAAATTAATTATATTACATTAATTGAATTAATATATTAATTATATTAAATTATTTTATCTGGAAATTCAAAGATATCAATGAGTAAGTGAAAAATTAATATGCAGAAATCTATAGCTTTCATACATGCATACAAAAACCAATCGTGCTGAATAATGAAAGAAAATATTCCATTTAAATAGCAACAAATATCAAAGATCTAGGAATAAATTAATAAGAAATGTGCAAATTCTATGTAAGAAAAAATTTTTAATCCTCTGAGGACCATAAAAGGACTAAAACAAATAAAAACCATGTTCTTGTGGAAGATACAAAATTATTATTAAGTTGTTAGTATCTGTAAGTTAATCTATTTTAATATGTGTTAATGATAATAGTCAACAGATTCTGTAAAAACTAGACAAACTATTCTAAAGAACACATAGAACAATAAACAATCAAGGCTAGGTAGTAAAAAAATAAAGATTAATGAGAAAGACTATATTTATTAGATATCAAAGTATATTACATAAGGCTTTAATAATTAAAAAATCGATCTGGTGGAGAAGTAGAAAGAGAGAAGAGCCAAACTGAATCAAATCAAAACCCTATAAATAAATCACATATGAAAACTGAGCAAATCATCATTGACATATATAAAAAGAATAATATTTCAAATCAGTGAAGAAAATATGTATCATACATTGAATAGCATTGTGACAATCTGGGAAACTATCTGAAAAAAAAAGTTGGATATGACCTCATATTTTATAATGAAATAAAATTCTGTTGAATTAAAGATTTAGATGTAAAATTAAATTAATTACTCAAAGAAAACAGCAGAGAATTTTTAAAACATAATTTAAAATGAGGAATGACGTCCCAAATTACACAAAACTCAGAAGCAGTAAAAGAAAAACTGATAAGTCTGACTATGCAGAGTTAAAAGATTCTCCAAAGGGGTAACAACTTCATGAACAAAGTCAGAAGATAAAAGATAAATGGGGGAAATATTTTCTATTCATATCACATACTCATGCGCACACACACACATACACACACACACACACATATACCTTTGTGATATGTAACTACAGCTATATACATATATATATATATGCATACATATATAATAATTACAGTTACCATTATAAATATTTGAATATAATTATAGGTTACATATATATTTATAATGATATAGAACTTTGAAATAAATCATCACAAGACTCATAGCTCACTAAGAAAATAATGAGCTAAGCATATGGACTGTTTACCAAAAAGAAAAAAAATCAACAACATATGGCTTTTAAACATAGAAAAGGACACTGTATTCTCAGTTATATTAGCAGAAATTTAAATTAAAACTAAAATGAGATATATTTTAACCCATTAGTTTGGCAAAAATAAACTTGCCTGGCAACATATTGCATTGGTGACAGTGCCTGTAAAGGCAACTGAAGATGCAGCTGGTGGGAGTGTAACTAATGCAGCTTCCAATGAAGGCACCTGAGTAAAGTCCTTCAAGATTAAAAATATTTCTACCTTTTTATCTGACATTTCTAATGTTAAGTATTTATATTTCATGTAAGCAAAATGATGCTGGTATAGGGTATACATTGTGATGCTCTTTGTCACTGCAGAAGATAGAGCACAGTCTAATTGTCCATAGTGTGGAGCAGATTAAATAAAATATGACACATCCATATTATGGAATTCTATGAAAGTTTAAAAAGAATAAGATTATGCTGATGAGCACATGATAAATAAACAGATAGATAGATGGATAGATACTTTAGATAGATGATAGATAATAGCAGAAACAAAGTACAGAATAGAACAGTGTATATTATGCTGCTGACTCTATAAAATATATTTTAAAAAACATACATATAAACATATATAGATGTTTAGGAACACATAGACTGTACATAGAAGGAAAAGAAGAAAACTAATCACAGTGATTGTCCCCAGGGTGAGTAAAAGGATGGCTGGGTGACAGGAAACATGGGAAATTAACTTTTCACTATACACCCTGTTGTACTTTTGAATTTTGTATAACAGGTATAAATTCGTTCATGAAGATAAACAAAAAACTATTTTAAATGTTTAAAGTAAGAGATATTCCTTCTCTCCAATACTTTTCCCACCTCTTTCCTAATATGGGAACTTATAGACCATATGGGACACACACTTTGGATGTCCATAAAGTGATTTCCAGAGAAAGCAACATTTAAGCTACACAAGAAAGATAAGTAGAAGGGAATTGGTCATGAGAATGACTTCCATTCAAGGAAAACAATCTGAGTGCACACTTAGACAGGAGAGCAAACCCATTACCCTTTTTGAAAGAAGTTTAAAGTGTTTGAAACTTCAACAACGTTTATAAAGAGTTTGATAAAGAATGGATAAGTAGAACGACTGGAGAGAGGAAGACCAATTAGGGGCTAATGGTGGCAATTCCATTCAAATATGATAATAACACAAATTTGAAAAGATAGGGGAAATTGAATAGATTCAAGAGATTTTAAGGAGTTCAAATACACAAGATTTGATGATTGATTGTATATTGGAGATGAGAAAGAGGAGTTAAGAATTATGCCAAATTTCTCTGCTAGAGCAACATGGTATGGTGGACTGATATCATTCACTAGGTTAAGGAACACAGAAAAGGACTAGAGTTATGGAGAAAATCTTTGAATTCAATATTCTATACACTGAGCTCAGGGTGTCTGAAAGATTATCTAGTAAGCACTTGAATATGCTGGTCTGTAGCTTATGGAGATTGACCTAAGCTGGATGTATAGACGTGGGAGTCATAACTATAACAGTTGAAACTTAAGCCATAGGAGTGGACACATCTGTTCCAGGAAAGTACACAAAGGGAGAAGAGGCTTTAAAGTAATGTCATAACGTGAACCACAGTTTGCAGGGTAAGAGAGAATGAAATATCTGAAACAGAGAAGAGTAGAAAGAAAAGTTAGAGAATAAGGAGATTGCAGTATCACAGAAAGCAAAGGAAGAGAATATTTCAAAAGAAGAGAGTAGTCTAGTAGTCTGTGTGTGTCAAATACAGTTGAGGGGATAAATAAGATAAGGACTAAATATTAGTTAATTGGACTAGGAACAAGGAATTTCATAAATGAGTTATGTGTGCAGAATTCATAATTGCATTTGGTTGAGGAATAAGTGAGATTGGTGAAAAGAGTTTGTGCCTTCTTCCTCCAACTAAAGCCTCCATAATGCTCTCATTCTAACTCCTGTATTCCCTCCTCATTACTTCATTTAAGCTCACAAGCTCACAGTGGAAGAGCAAGAAAAACGATAAGGAATAAAGAGGGGTCATGCAAAATGATAAAAGTGTCAATACTTCATAATGACATACAATTCTTAATGAGTATGTGCCTAACAACAGAACATCAAAATTAGTGAGGCAAAAACTTCTAGAACTACAAGGAGAAATAAAGACACTATTATAGTTGGAAACTGTAACACCCCTCTATTAGAAATGGACAGAGCCAGAAGGTAGATAATCAGTAAGGATACAGTTGTACTCAACAGTATCATCACTTCATTAGATAAATTGGCATATATAGACCAGTTCACGTAGCAACAGCAGATTACACATTTTTTTCAAGATCACATGGCATGATCACCAAGGGATATGACATTCTGTGCCAAAAACACACCTTCACACATTGGAAAAATAGATATACAAGGTCTGCTCTCAGACCACAATGAAGCTAAAATAGAAACCAAAAACAGAAAGATAGCTGAAAAATCCAAAATACTCGGGGATTAAACAATACATTTATAGATAACCCATGGGTCAAAGAAGGAAATCTTAAGAGAAATTTAAAAATATTTTGAACTAAATGGAAATGAAAATACAATTTATCAGAATTTGTGGGATGCAGCAAAAGCAGTGCTTAGAGGGAAATTTATAGCATTGAACACATATATTTAAAAAGAAGAAAGATCTAAAAATCAATAATCTAAGCTTCCCCCTAAGACCTAGAAAAAAAGAGTAAATTAAGTCCAAGTAAGCAGAAGAAAAGAAATAATAAAAATCAGAGCCAAAGTCAAAGAAATTGTAAAGAGAAAATCAGTAGAGAAAATCAACAAATCCAAAAGCTGATTATTTGTAAAGATAAAAATTTGATAAGCTTCTAGACAGGCTAACTAGAAAACACTGACAACACCAAATGCTGGTGAGGATGCGGAGCCACAGGAACCCTCATTCATTGCTGGTGGGAGTGCAATATGGTACAGCCACTTTGCAAGACAGCTGGCAGTTTCTTATAAAACAAAACATACTCTTACCATGTGATCCACAATTGTGCTCCTTGGTATTTACCCCCCATAACTAAAACCTTATGTCCACACAAAAACCTGTATATGGATGTTTATAGCAGCTTTATTCATACTTGCCAAAACTTGGAAGCAACCAAGATGTCCTTCAGTAGGTGAATAGAAAAATAAACTGTGGTACACCCAGACAAGGAGCAATGAGCTATTAAGCCTTAAAAAGAGAGTCCTCCATAGGAAACTTAAGTGGATATTACTAAGTGAAAATATTCCAATCTGAAAATGCTACATATTGTAAGGTTTCAATAATATGGAAAATACAAAACTCTGAAGAAAGTAAAAAGATTAATGGTTGCCAGTGGTTGGGGGTGGGGATGAAGGGATGAATAGGCAGAGCACAGAGAGTTTAGTTTATTCTGTATGATACCATAATGGTGGATACATGTTCACTATACATTTGTTCAAACCCAAAGTATGCACAACACCAAGAGTGAACCCTAATGTAAACTATGGACTTTGAGTGATAACGGTGTATTAGTGTAGGTTCATCTATAATAGCAAATGTACCATGTGGTGTGGGATATTGATAGTGGGTGAATCTATCACCCACTATCAATGTGGGGACAGGGGTTACATGAGAACTCTGCACTTTGTGTTCAATTTTACTGTGAACCTAAAACTGCTCTAAAAAATAAAGTTTATTCACTAATTAAAAAAGAAAAAACAGCAAAGCAATTAATCCAGTTGCAGGTTTTGACCCATTCTATTTAGTGGAAACATAATGATTATAAGGAATAACTTAGCTTTTTCTCTTCAATACACAATGATATGCTCTGATATCAAATGTTTCCATAAATCTCTGTCATAAACGAGTATAATAACAGAAAATTATTGGTATTATCTTAGCTTCATTAGAATTTTAAATTTTAAATTTTAAATTTTAATTTTAAATTTCCCTTGACTTCCAAAGCACATGCAAAAGTACATTTGTCTATGCTACAATTGATTTCTAGTTTAAAATAATCTAGTATGGGTAAAAGCAGATGTTTAATCCTATAAATTTGTAATGATCTATCATATATCAACTATTACTAACAATGAAAGTTTTATGTTTTGTCCTGGGTTCTTTTCACTTTCATTTCCAGACAGGACTCACAGCATACATCCTACATATGATTTGTGAAAGGAAAAATCCTCTGTGCTCTCTCTCGGGCCTTCTCATCTCCTGCCAGGCCAGTGAACAAGATGAGTTTCTTTTTATAACGACAAGGCACAGAGATAATTCATCAACTGGAGAGCACAAACAATCCTTTATTCAGCAGAATGACAAAAGGTTACTTAGCTTCTGGCATCTACTATAGCTCTTGCAAGAACTAGGCCCAAGAGCCAATATGATAATTAATAAATTTCCAACATCTGAGCAGTAAAACAATTTTTTATGAATGCTAAACAACGCTAGTGCCAAATTAAAACCTCCCCTTCTCGTATTTATCTATCTGAACCCTTCACTGTAGAGCCAAATTTGTCTGTGTTTTGGCTATAAAGTGGGGATAGTGATGACATAGTAGGAAGATATTACACAACTTGGAAAATCCATATTACTAAGTGTCATTTAATCATATGGACAGTGACGATATCACCCACTGAGCCTAATGGAGAATAACCCTTGCCAAGAGTAGAGTATCAAATTAAATGACAGGTGAGTGATATCGATCTTCACACTGAATAAAGGAGCCACATTTAAAGGACAAATTAGAGCCTCAGTTTCTCTAACTGTCCTTCAACATCCTTTTTTTATTTTCTTTTTTTTTAAAAATAGAAAAATAATTTTGTTTATGTGGTTATTGCTTGTATAGATAGAGAAAGGTGACCTTCAAGTCCTAAAAGCCTTCTCATAAACTCAGAAGCACCAAATCTTAGAACCAAACTTAGCAGATCATCCACTTCAAGCCTCTGTCCCTTCCTTAGATTTCCCAACAAAAACAGCATATGGTAATGACTGCAGTTGTTTGAATTAGACAATACATGCCATTAGAATTTTTAAGGAGAAGTAAATGTAGGCTAAAGTATTAAAGACATTTTATGAGGCAGTATAAACGGTATAAATCATAACTCCTAGGTAGAATACATTGCAATTTATGAAAGATTGAATAGATACAAATTGAAAACAACACGACCTTGAATAAAAAGTGGCCATATTTAATTGAATTAAAATAGAATCCTAAAAGGGGGAATCTGCTAGGACACATGAGGGCTCCCTTTGTTGTTTAATTAATGTGTCTGTATACGAGAAATATCCCTTCTCCCACTTTGATTGGAATCCATCATTAAATTTTTACACAGAAGTTATATTTTTAGATGAAATTATTCAGAAATTATTAACTTTGAAGATCAGTTATAACATACTTGTAGTTCTCTGCAAGAACCAGAAAGCTCAACTACGAATGGTGTTTACAAAATGGGGCATGCATACACCAGGAAACTGATAGATGGTGCATAGAATTGCAAGAATACCTTAGTATTGTAATAAAATGTAAGTATATAGATTATAATAAGAATACATATTTGGATGTGTCATCTCAAACATGTTTTATTAATGAGGGTGTGTGATCCAAAGAGCTTGGAGAGCAATGTTCTAGAGTGACAAAGCTCAGTAAGGTGCATTATCCAGTGAAAGCTCTATGTTATGTGATAAAAATTCATAGACTATGAGTTGGAAGAATAATTCATGCATTGATTTCCTCATTCACTCAACAAATTTAGATTGAACCATTTGATATCACTAGTGTTTGATTATTTCTGACTCTATACAAAGAGCAATTTATGTGGTTCGGTCTAACAGTTAGCAAGTGTCTTTTATAGGCAAGGACCATGCTACCTGTTGCAAGGAACACAAAGACAGCTCTGACTCTAAAAAAGCATGTAGATTTATAAAATTTGTACAGAAATAAATATGCTAAAACTGTGCAGTATTGAGGAAAGGAAGAGAGAATGTTGAGGAATGGCTCTAGTCATATTTTTTGTTGCTTTCTTTTCTGGATTTAGCCACATGATTTACCATTTTGTGCATATTTTTTTAGTATGAAGACAATTAATACATTTCTCAGGCCTAACAATTAGAAGAGGGGTATAGGGGCACATATTAAAGTTCCACCATCACAAAATGGCACCAGCTTTGGTAGCTGAGCTAATGGTTATGTGGAAGCTTTAGACAAATACTGTGAAACATGGTTTTGTTAAAACCTTTTCTCTGTTTGATTTCTAAATATGCCCCTGATAAGGCCATAAAACTTGCTGAACTTCTTACAGGAAAGTAAGCTCTATAATAAAAATAAGTATCTTTTCCTAAGCCATTTAAAATCTATTTGACTTATTCTCAAAATAAATAAATAGACAAAAACAAAAAACAAAACAAACAAAAAAACTTTCAGATTTAGTTAATCAGTTTTGTTCAAAACTGCAAACACAGCGGCAAGAAAGGGCAATTGTGGAATGCTTAACTGTGTCTAGCAATGTGAAACTTCATGTTTCTGTTGACTAGATTGCCTAAGATTTAAACACAGTCATTGGGGTGAAAACTATATTTAAACTATATTTATTTGAAGTAATTATCTACTTTTAACTCAAATGTTAGTGATTCCTAAAAGAACCCTTCAGATAAAGCCACTTCCCTGTTCTCTGACTTGACTTAATATTGCTCCCCAAAGAAAAGGAAATGTGACACGGATGCTTATATGCATTTTCACTTGTCACAATTTTTAGATTTTAAAATTTTTTATTACTTTTTTCACCTAACATGCTTGAACTAAAAATAAATTAAAAAATCTCTAATAACAATCCATATGATTCATAAGCTATTAATTGAATGCTAGGTCCAGCAACCATAAATCCCACCTCTCTTTCAAGAATTCGCTCATGAAATAGACATATTCCTCTCCACACCCAATTTAACGCTGTCCCTCTGCATACATGCCACAGCTCTCATTTCCTTCCACTCTGTGTGAATTAGCTGTCTGTATGTCTCCTTACCCTAGTGGATTAGGAGATAGTGCAAATTCATACCTTATTCATTTCTGTTTCTCCATAGAACTTAACACAGTTTTTTCCAGATTTGGCTGTGGAAAAAGCCAAATGGAATAAATGTTTGTTGAATGAAATTGTGAAACATTAACGAAGAAATAAACAGCTTACAACAAATAACTGTGAAAAAACCCACAAAAAACAAACAAACAAAAGCTCTCTTTCACATTGAGGCACAAAATAAACCCTAGGAGTGAATGATGAAACAACAGCATAATCATAATGCAGCAAACCTAGAAGCTATGTAAGTCTGCCTTACATTTTGATCCCTTAAGTGAAGAATTTACCTCGCTACATTGCTCCTCATGTAAATTCCTATTACAGCCGAATGTGATTCCTAGCAAATCTATTCCTATGACTAAACTCTGTTCTGTGTACTGAAGCATCTTCCATGTGCTTATCTCCTTCACATTATGGGTCATTTGAACATTGAAGTTAGATTTACCACAGTCCTTTTAAAGAAAATCCATTCTCCTAAGATTAACTTGTTGATGAAAAAAAAAACACATCAATACAATCAATTCATGAATTCAAAGAAAAAGAATTATACCATAATATGTTTTTAATTCAAAAAAGTACCACATGAACCTTATATTTTCATGTGCAGTACAATTTCTAATGTTCACAAATTTACCTAAAATTTTTAGAACTATTACACAGCTAAGATATCCTGACTTTTTGCTTCCTAGTGACAAGAAAAATCCATGAATATAGAAGTACTATTTATAATTTAAGTACATTTTTGATGGCAAAAATTTGACTTAAAAATGTAAATCCATAAAGACAGGATAATAGGAAAAATGTATGGCGAAAGCTTCACACAGGATGAAAATGAGTTTTAAAATCTTTCTTCAAAACATCTAAATGTTGAAAACATCAAGATTTGTCAAAATTATTTTTGTAACAGCATATTTTAACTCAGCCAGAGGTGAAGGCTATATTAGAATTTTATTCTGTGTTTGTTTGGGATGGAGGGGAGAAAGAGAAGGAAACCTTCTATTAGTGAGTGTCTGATGAACTTCCTGTCCCAAAATATTCTTAAATATGGGCCCTGCAGGAAATACATTTGAACCTATTCTAGAAGTAGCATCTTTCTGATGGACTTGGGATGACGGAATTATGACTTTGGAATGACAGGAAGACAGCGAGACTCTCAAGGAAAATTGTGAGACAATGAGTGAGAAGACATCTAATGGAGATGGGTGTCAGAATGTGCAGTCAATCCAAGCATAGAGTTTAGGTTGGACTCAACCCCACCAGGACCCAACATGCCTCCAACCTCACCCTATGGCTGCTCTCTGCCTTGGAGAGGACAGTTTCATATGATTGGAGAACTATATTCCTGGGGGAGCAAACTGAAGAGTTGTGGGCTTCTCTCTTAATGAGCAGGAAAAGAACAGTAGGTTGCACAACTCAGGAGACTGACAAATGTCCCAAATCTCTAGCATACATAGGAACAGAGGGACAGCAGGAGTAGTGACATCCCCCAGATGTATGACTTACAGAGCCTAGGGGACATCACACAGGAAAGTAGTCTCGGATTACATTTGGTTATTCATGGTAGTTCCCATAATCTCAAAAGAGACCAAACAGAAAAGAAAAAGAAAAGCCTCTGACAATATAAAATTACCCAAAAGACAATAGGATATGTGAGAAAAAACAATCGCATGCTTCAAAGTATAATTCATTAGTTCATTGATCAAATGGAAAAAGCATGTGCAACGGCTAACCCCGCCTATGAAATGAAAGAATTGGTAATCATAACACTAAAAGTTATGAACCAAAATTACAAAGAGAGGAAGAAAAAAACAAGGCAAAAATAAGGAAGGAGCTAGAAAGTACAATTACTCTTTCAGCAGTGATATGCTAGCCACTAAAAGTAGACAAAAGAACACTAGAACAGATCTTTCCTACAGGAAAAAGCACAAAGTATTCAGTTGTCCTGAAGATAGAATTTTACAACACACTAATTCTGTCACTACCATTTATTAGGTACCAGATATGTACCTCTCAATGTACATCTACTATTTCATTCAATTAATGAGGCAGTATTAACACCCTCTTTTTACAGTTGAGTAAGCTGAGCTGTGGCTAAATAAATTGCCCATGGTCACAAAACTGCTTGTTGAACAGAAGAGCCAGAAATCAAGCCCAGATGTCTTGCTTCAAAGCCAATGTCCTTCGGGATACCAACATTTGCTCTCATTATAGGTAATCTGAAAATGTCAGGAAAAGTGAACCATAATTAACAGAATGCAATACTATGGCCACAATTAAATCATTTTTAGAATGCAGGCAAGAAATATGTGTGTGTGTGGATGTGTATATATGTGTATATACACATCCACAAACACACTTTAGGAAAGCAAGAAGATATGTAATGCATTTAGAAATAATTTGATCAATAAAATAATATGAAACAAAGTTTCTACATTTACAAAAACAATTCAACAATTACCTAGAAAATTCACTAAAACAGACGGTTCATTGCTAGTTTGTTTAAAGCCATTATAGCATGGTGGAAATACTGAGTTAGACTATATTTTCATTAGCAATCACTGACCAACTCCTCCACCCTGAGTGTGACAAAATAATAAGAATGCTTCTTGCAACCTCCTTCCATTCAGAACCATAGGTTTATGCGGCCCAGAATAGAGTGAGCCTGAGGTTAATTCTTTCTCATCATCAGCAAACATGTATTTATTCCCTACAGAGAAAGAGAAAAATTTAGTCCCAAAGAACTATTTCCATGCAGAGAGGTGTGAAGTGGCAAGTGTTTAGGGACCCAGCTCTACTTCAAAACCTCAGTTTCAGCCTGAAATGAGTAGAATTTGGGTTCAAAGAGGATAGGGATGGAAAAGAACATACTACATGTTAAAGCAAGAAATTTACAAAACAGTTTGAAAACCAAGATTTTAACAACTGAATTTGAATGTAGGACCTGTGGCATTCTTTTTCATTTTGACCCTTCTTTTGAAGACTGGAGTCTCCTCCCTAAAGAATTGTTTTCTGAATGAACACTAAACGCAATGAATGACACAACTAAAAAAAATAGTATAATGCAGGAGTTCTTTACATTTTGTGATATGGAATCCTTGGCAATCTGGTAAAACCTAAAGTCCTCGTTCCAGAGTAATGTTTTAAAATTCATTTTAAAAACCCATAGAATTTCAAAGGAACCAATATATAGTTATCAATATTTTAAATGATTAAGATCGTAATACAGCATTTTATGTCTCTATTAGAACATTAAGTAACAAAATGTAACTACCCATAATTTCAAAGTAGAGATTACTTAAAATGATATTTGAGATGTCTGCAGCAACTCTAATATATGAAAAGCTTTTAATTTCTATAGGTAATGGAGTCACAATTAGAGCTAGTACTAGTGTGTGTATTGCCTAAATTCATAGTTAAATACTACAATTCAGCAGAGGATACTGAGTTTGTCAGTGAAGTCTCGTGAGTTTAATTTAAAACATCTGGAATAATATAATGACAAAATCAGTTAAACCTAAGAGTTGCAGAAAATTTTATTCTACCCCATTTTTTAAATATCTGAAATATGTAGACTCTGACAGGAAAAAACTTCCTATATATAACATGGTAACTATCAGCTTTAGTATGATGGCATTCAAGCATTCCACGTTTTCTTCTCTGAATTGTATGCTTTTAAGAGAACAGAAAAATCTCTTTGCCAAAGCAAAAAATAACAAACATCATTTTGATAATAAAAGGTATAGATAATAATCTGGCCAGGTTTCAATATTTACCAGGAGCATTCTTTATTTAAGCAAAAAATGGTATCTTTTAAACATTCATTGATTAATTTATAAACATTTATTAAGTGCCTACTATGTGCCAGTGTTTTAGAAATTCCTAATATCAGCTATCATTTAAATTGTTACTTGTTCGTTTGATCATTCATTAAATACACATAATGCAACTGCTTTCATGGCAAGGTACTATTTGGGTGTTGTGTGGCAACAAGCAATATAAATACATTTCTTCATCCCATGGAGCATATATTATAGCAGGTGAGAAAAACTTCAAACAAGTAGTTAATTAAGCCATTATTTAATAATTATGTTAGATTCAGCAACAGAAAAGGACAGCCAAGGAGACTTTATAACAAGAGGATTCTGAATGGTCAGGAAGGCTTCTGAAGAACCAACATTTTCACTGAGCTTTAAAGAGTATGTAGTTATTTACTGGGTGAAGGGAGATGAGATAGGGTTCAATGGGTGCAGAAAGCTTTCAAAATGGAGGGAATGGAGTATGCCAAAATCCTGAGACAGAAAGGAACCTGGTACACTGAAAGGCACTTAGGAGAAGAATGGCACAGAATAAAGTTGGAGAGGTAGCAGGGATTATATTCTGTAGGGCATCTTGGGACGTATTAAACACTTGATCATTATCTAAGAATTATAGTATATAATTAAATTGTGTTACATTAAAACAACACAGAGTTTTAAGTAAGGCAGTGACATGATAGATTTATGTTTTCAAAAGTTCACTTTGGCTGCAATGCAGTGGCTAGATTAATGCAGGGAGTTCAGTGAGGATCGGCCATGGCAGATCCTAACCCAGGCAAGAGAAGAAAGTGACCTGAACCTGGGTTATGACAGTGGGAACTGGAAATAGGCAAAATCAAGGAGGATTTGGAAATTAAAATTTATAACTAGATAAAGAAGATGAAAAAGAGATAGATGTCCAGCATAATTTCCTGTTTTCTGACGCAATGGTTGAAGGGGGATACCATTTACTGAGACACAGAATACAAGAGGAAGGCTGGCTATGAAGGAGTGTGTGGTGTGGTGTGGTGTGGTGTGTGGTGTGTGTGTGTGTGGTGTGTGTGTGGTGTGTGTGTGAGGGGAAAAGAAAGGTATACTTTATTTAGTTATAGATGTGTTAAACTTGAGACATCTATGAGATACCCAACTGGAGATATCAAGCAGGCTCTTGAATCTCTGAGCCTGCTACTTAGAATTGGGGCCTCGCCTGTTTACAGCCAGGAGTTATTGGTCTTGAGAAACTCTGACATTTAATAGTCATATTTAATAAGACAAGCCTGCAGGGAATTCTGAAAGAAGAAATGAGAGAGATAGGAAGAAAAGATAAGGAAAAGAGAAAGTAGCCAATGAGGTCAAATGCTGCTGAGAGATCAACAATAAAGAGGACCGAAAGATGTTATTTGATAAAATCTATTTTGGTGCAGAGTTGATGTAAAGCCGGACTGGAGTGGTTTGAAGAGTGAATGAGAAAAGAGGACATGGAAACATGGATGTAAAGAGTTCTTTTTTTAACCTTGGGCTGTGAATGGTAGCAGACTAGTGTGGAAAATAAATGTGAGGTCAAGAGATTTCAAGGGTCCTCATACTATCAGAACATTTGAACCACAAGATATGCATTTTGCAAACTATATTTTTTCTCTTTTTAGGCTAAATTTTGAGTTATTGAAGCTGATGGAAAAAATAAGCTTGAAATAAATTTGATGTAAAGGAAATCAAAACATTGACTATTTCTGGAAATGCTGAAGCACACTTATGAACTATCAGGTTAAAAGTCTTGGAATATATTCCACATATTTCTTCATGAATTCACCAATTGCTTTATACATATGTTCTGTATTATGTACAAATAAGCAAATACATGGATTATACTCAATAACTAGAAACAACATTCCCTGTAATCTCCAGATGAGAATTCTGAAGTGAAGTAAAAAGGTTTGCCCATAGTGGTCCAATGAAACAAAAGCCAAGTTAGAAACTGCACTGACCATTGACAGTTGTCAAGATCTTCTGGAAGAGGAATATTGGTAACTGAAGTTGACTACATTTCTTATAATCAAGGTTAACTGGCAGTTTACGACACATATGCGCCATTACAGGCCTCTTAATTGTCACATTTCTGATGTTGCTATTTTCCTATTTTGCTGCCAATAACTCTTGTGTGTTATTTCTTCTCTTCACTGAGCAAGGGAAACAAATTGTCTTCAGTGGAGAATATTAAGTGAAGGAGAAAGAACCCTAGCCATGGCTCCCTTCTAGATATGCATTTAGAATTTCCCATGGAAAGATATCACAAAGTGAAAATTACCAAGTATCAGACTTACAGTGCTGTTCTCTGTAGCACCTTTGGAAATGGCATTAAGTATTTCAGGATAATTAGAGACTGGTAAACCAACAAATTAATAAACTATCCCCAGGTGGCCTCAAAAAGATAATATGCTTCCTGCAAAGTGACAAGCCTTCCCAGGGAGAACAGCAGGCACTAGAAATGTCTGCTTCTGTAACGACTAAGTAGGCCACATTGATCAACAATCTTAAAATATAAGTGAAAACAAGTGGTTTAACTCAAAAAGTAAACTCTTACACATGATTTTATATAAAGCATATTTATAGAGATCTTTCTCATGGACAATTTTGCTTTTATAAATTATCAGATGACAAGAATAAGTTTTTGCACATTATCTCATGCTGTTCAGTATTTGGCTTGAAGCCCAGGAGAGGGTCATGCCTTTATAATGATGGAAAATGCAACTATAAAACAGCCAAGGAGTTTAGAAAGTGCCACTAAGCAATGAGAAAATGAGGTTCCTACACTGCTTTGCACACAGTAGGCACTCAGCAAATATTTGCCAATAGATTTGTTCTATTTGTTGCCATATTGCTTAATTCTTATATATTTACTTAAGTAGGCTTTAAACAAGATTTTAAGTATCCAAGTTGTTGTGTATAGGCCTTAATAGCTATGAGGCTTCAGGTTAGTCATTTGATGTCTTTAAGTGTCAGTTCTCTCATTTGTAAATGGGGTTAATTTTATAAATATAATATGTACATATAATTATGTTATATATATATAAAACGTATATACACAAACATCCATATCTTCCTGCACATTATTGTGGGAAAAAGGAGATACTATACACATACACAATAAGGCTTCAATAAGTTGTAAAAGGTCTATAAAATTATATATAATTAATAAATATAATATAATTCACATATAATTCAGCTTTAGTTTATAAAACTACAACAAACAGCAACTCAAATATAAGTAGGCTCCAAGACTTAGAAATGCATTTTTAGCTCCTGCTGCTAACCTGATCACTGCTTCCTCTAAATGTTTTAACATGAAACCCCTCTGTGAAGGTCATATAGGAACTTATAAGTACTGCCAGCGGAGAGGATGTTGATTAAAATTCAGTGATGTGTGTCATTTGCTATATCTCTTTCCCAGTTGTTCTACACTTAGTATTTATACTGTGCACCAAATTATTAATACCTCTCCTGCAGGTGACTGATGTCATAGGAAAAAGCAAAACCCCCATATATTTTTCAGTATGAAGAATAAAAAATATTTAGCAACATACACACACACACACACACACACACACACACACACACACACAAATGAACTTGAAACATATGTGGGCACAGGAAGAAAACATTAGCTAGAAAAGCATACAGTCCTGTTGTGAAAAACTGAGAATTTTGGCAACATCAGAGTAGTAGTCATATTCTCTGGAAGCATTTATTAAATACATGACTTGACATGACGCAAACCTCAAATCAACTTAATTTGTGTCATCTAAGAGTTCACACACAAATAAAGGTATCACATTTCATTGAAATTACCCCTTTAGACCTGGAGATTTATTTATATACTTTAGAGATTTTGAGACATAAGATCCTATCTTCCTAAGTCTCCAGGAAAGTTGCCAAGAACAAGAGTTTAATGTTTATGGCCAAAAAAATTAATAATCACTTCTGAACACTGAAAAACAGAAATCCATTCTTGATAATAGAGTTTGATTGTCGTCGAAATGAACTACTTACTACTTGAAATGTTTAAACTTGCAAAAATATTTTGTAGAAAAATTATTACAGTATTAGTTAAAATATAAACTCATTAAGTGTCTAGCAACCTCAAAGTGTAGGTCGTGACAGGCATTATTAAACCAAGAATGAGTGAAAGGATACAATTTTGGGATCAGCCATGGACTTGCAAAGTGTGGGTACTCAAACACACTGTCTTATTATTATAGGGCTATGACTGTACTAAGGCATGTGGGTGTCCTGGGTAGGCTAACCGTTTGGAACACTTCCAATCAACAGCCTTTAAGTGATTGTTCAGCATTCAATTAATGAGCCAGGAAGAAGCCAACTTTCTTCTGATAAAAATTTTATAAACTATATCTATTCTTTACACTAATGATAATTTTTTTACATGCACTAAACAGAAAAGAAATTAATATATTTACAATTGTCTTCCATTCACATTTTTCCCGCCTCTCAAAACTGAACAAAATCTATAACTGAAAATCATTAATTACAGTGGTAACAGAAATGGTACATAGTAAACAATTATTGTTGTATGCTAAAGGAAAACTTCTCAGTGAGAAAAGTATGCCGGGAAAGTTCCCTCCAATTTTGGACTTTGGGTTTTGTTTTTGCTTATTTTTAATATTTCATAGGTTCTTACAAAATAATTAGTACTAGACTTCTGAGAGCCAAGACTTCAGAGGTCATCTTATTTCCTGTTCACAACTGTGAAATATCTTATTGGAAGAGTTAAATAAACCTGGAGAATGTCAGTTTGTGCATACACATAGTCATTAGATAACCACTGAAATGCAGCAGATATTTTCTTTAGTGTCCACCATGTATCAAGCTTTGTGTTTGGTGTTGGGGTAAACAAGAAGAACCTGATTCAGACCTTCATGAAACTCACAGTAGAGCAAGGAATAGAGACAATTGGTCAAGTGACACTACTAAGTGTGCTAAGAGTTGTGATTAGGTAAATATAAGCCTAGGATGTCACAGGAGCTAGTAGCAAGGGGAGTAAACCAACACTGGGGAGTTAGAGAGGGCCTCTCTGTGCAAATGAAGCTATTTAAAGGAAAAATCCTGCTCAGTTTTGGGATAGGGTTTAGGAAAACTGGAATTCACCACCCTGCAGGTGGGAATGTTTTGTTTTACTTAACTGTACAGTAAAAAGTATGATATGAAATAGGTGTATATGTATATGTGAATAATTTTAATCTCAAGATTTTCATAAAAAGAAGTATCTAAATTATCTTGTGAGCTGATTCTGCTGGTTTACTGGATATCTGTAGAAGTTTAGGAGAGGACATGAATAAGGCTTTCTAAAGAAAGAATGACAAAGTCAGAAAACAAAAATTATTTGTCTAGAGAAAATGTATTCACAGTGATTCATGGAGAACAGTGCTCTTACACCACTGCATAACTGTCTTTTCCCATCATTTTGGAAGTAGTTGGTATGCTTTACTAAAAAAGATGAAAAAACAGAACAAGAAAAGCTGAAAAAAGCTGCTGGTAGAGTAACAGAAGCCCCAGGGCTTCAAAATCTCAGAGTTGGATTAAGAAGGGATTTAGTAATTCATAAAGATTAAAAGATATCTAGTTAAAACAAGAAGTCATATTTCTTTAAATCTTACTCTAAGTATGTGCTCTGTTTAAACATATGAGTAATATTAATAGCTATACCAATCTTTTTTTATGTATTCTCCCCAAGAAAAATCTTTTCTTCTTTCCTTTATCAGTCATATTTATGTTCATATTCCAAACTCACAACCAAAGGATCTCTGTTAATTGTGATGAGATAACATCAGAAAGGCTAAATATTAATGTGCCCCTGATTGAAAAATCTACACAGCTAGTCTCTCCACTGCTCATGATTTCAATGTATCTCAGATTTTCCCATGTTTGGTTAAAAGTATTTGTTTATTTAATATCTACCACCTAATTGGTTCCAATTTTCAGCAAAATAAAAATAAATAAATAAAATTTACTGCATGTTTATATATATCTTCAATTTAGTCCTGCTCACCTGTGGTATACGCTGCCTTCTTGATGAATATAGATTTCAGTATTTTGTATGTTTACATAAAACTACATTTCTTATTTGTATTAGATGGGAAAATATTTATTGATCTAACCTTTACCTGTCCCCAATATCCCAGAATACTCTAGAAGTTTGCTATTCAAATTGTGATTCTTGAACCAGCAGTACAGGTATTACTCAATAGCCCATTATAAAGAAACCCAGGCCCACCAAGACTTTCTGAACCAGAATCTTCTTTTGACAGGATCTTTGGGTAATTCATACTTACATTAAAATTTATGAAACACTGTACTAAGAACTTTCTGAGTATCACTATAGATGAGCAATTACCAAGATGTTTTACAACTGTCTCAATCACCAGGTTAAGATAACTATTGATGGACTGCAAGTAGTGACGATTATGGGCTAAATAAGAAAAAACATTTAATAAAATATTACAATTTCAATAGAAGTTGGAAGTTTAGTATAGAGCTCAAAGTTTGCATAAGTGAAAATTAACTATAACTTTAAAAAGAATATGCAGTATGACAAAAATTTTTAAGTGAGGGTGCATCTAATTATAGACTATTTAAATAATTCGTGGCTATTCAGTTCAGTAATACGCTCTTTATTACAAAGTGTTAAGTTAGGGACTGATGAGAGTGGTAAAGATGAGGGATGAAAGAGTGTGCATTCTACACAAGCAAAGACAGGAACTACATCTTTGCATCCTAGATTCTCAAAACAATACAGACACAACACAGGGACTCAGTAAAGGACTGATTGATGAATACAGAATGAGGAAGACATGGTCTCTTATTTTCAAAGTTGGGTGATGAAAAGGAAATAGAATCCTGTTAGGAAGAAACATAAAAAAAGGCATGAGGATATAAAAATCCAAGTATAACTCGTAGCACAAAATCCATGGAAGTTGAGGGGAGATGAGAACAAAAGCATAGAGAGATTTGTCTAGTAAAAAAAAAAGAGTCTAGAATTGTGAACTTTGAAAGGGAGCAGGAAGTAATTAATTTTGCAGCCAGAATCTGCAATATGGAAAAATAACAAAATGGCAGAAAGATAATAGGTAATGAAACAAAACTTATTTGAATTAATTGGAAATTAGGAGGGAAAATATAGTGAAGAGAAAAAAGAAAAGGGTAAAAGAGAAAGAGAAAAAACAAGTACGGCTGAACCAACACCAAATTGTGACAAGGAAAGACATTTAGAAGGAAAGATGGGGTACATGTACAGCTGTCATAAATAATACAGATGGTACAAAAAGAATGGATAAAATATTTGTTAATTGCTATCCAGAGACAAGGAAGAGCTTGACCTTAGGATCCAGGAAAACTTAATTATATAGTTAAGTTAAATAGCAGGCAAAATATATACTCCATAACTAAGAAAATGTGTTGGGTTTTTTTGTACCAAGTACAGAAAAAAAGGAGTTGTATGTAAGAGTAACTAAAATCTCAATTACTGCTTTATGCCAGAGATAGCTCTTCTAACAATAATAGAGTGAAATTAGATTCAATATAGAACTCTGCTTATCCAGAATATCATGTAATACCTTTGTATATAAATTATATTCTGATGGTATAGACACAAAACATCTAGGTAGACATAAAAACAACTGTCAACACACTGATCTATCAGCACAGTCTCAGAAGCAAGGTACAATTTTAGATTCTATACATACCAGATATAAAGAATATAAAGAAAGTAGAACCTATGGCAGGGTCTCAGTACTTTGGTCATTTCTGCCTAGATAACTATAAAAGAAACTAAAACTGAATTTCACTGGTGATAAATATATCCAGATAATGATTCTCCTCCTTGTTCAGTTGCCAGTTGGTAACCTGAGAAAATAGTTTACTCGATTTCAAAAGGAAAACCTTCAATAAAATCCATAGTGGTCACTTCCCTTAATTCACATAATAGTCACATATTAAACATTTACTGTTGTTGTTGTTGCTGTCATTATTATTATTATTATATCTGAAGACAAGGGAAGGCTTGGGGTCTCTGTTTACAGTTTTAGAGTTCATATTTGCAAGAATGAGAAGGGGATGGCAGGGTGTGGGTGGTATACATAGGATGCATTTATTAAGGAGAAAGCCAAATAAAAGAAATGTATACCAATCCTCCTTGATGAGTGAGAGGGAAGTCTACTGCTAAATCCATGGTGATTGGCTTGATTTAATAAATATAATTTATTAAAGCATAAAGAAAAAATATGTTAAACAACAAAAGCTAAAAGTTTAAAATAGTTTATTAGCAAAACCCCAAAGGGTAAAAAAAGAGATTTAATAACTATTACAGAAAAAATAAAGAGTTAACCAAGAATTAAAAATAAGAAAGAATTAACATATAAAATCAATAACACGAAAAACCAAAAACCAATAACACAAAAAAACCCAGCACATCCAAGAAGAAAAAAAAACAAAACAAACAAAAAAAAAAACTGAAATTTAAGCTGGCACCCAAAACAGTTTGTAGTTTGAATCCAACCAAGTTAGTTGATAAAATCAAAAATAATAGCACTTGACAGGATGAAAATAAAGCTCAAAGACTCTACAACATAACATTCACAGGGTCCAGGATAAATCCAAAAGTGCTCAGCATATGAAAGACCAAGAAACACAAACTATTCTCAAGAAAATAATGAAGGACAATGCTCAGATGATCGATGATCTTGAGGCTGAACTTAGCAGAATTTAATGAAGCCCTCATAACCGTACACAACAAGTTAAAATACCCTCAAATAAAAATTAAAGATCTCTCAGAAAAAAAGAAACTATTGACAATAACTAACAAAATATGGAATTGAAAATAAAATATTTGAAATAAAATACTTTATTGTATATCACAATGGAGACAACAGAGAAAAGAACAGGTAAATTTAAAGATAGAATAATAGAATTTATACAATCTGAAGAACAGAGAGAAAAAATATTTTTAAAGAGTGAACAGAGCCTTAACAACCTCAGGGACAATATCTAAAGGTCTAATATACATGTAATAGGAGTCTTGGAAGGATAGAAGGAAGAAAAAGGGACACAAATTATACTAGAATTAATGGCTAACTATTGCACAATTTGGTAAAAGACATAAATTTACCTATTCAAGAAGCTTAATAAACTAAATACACATAGGGTATATACAAAAAAAAAAGAAAGAAAGAAAGCAAAGTACACCTAGTCACATAAATAATAAAATTATAAACACACACCTACAAAGATAAACAAAAAGTCTTGAAAGCAGATAGAGAAAAAGGATATATTATGTGCAGGACAAAATGATTCAAATGACCACCGAATTCTCATCAGAAATTATAGAGGCAGGAAAACATCTTTAAAGTTATTTTTAAAAGACTGTCAACCCAGGATTCTATATCACTTGAAAATATCCTTCAAGGATAAAGATGAATTAAGAAGAATTCATTGTTAGCCAATCTATAGTGAAATAAATATTAAATAAAATTCTTTAGGTTAGGGTAATTTTTACCAAAAGAAAATTTGGATCTTCAGGGAAGAATGAAAGCATTGGAACTGAAAGTATCTAGGTAACTATAAAAGACTATTTTTTCTTATAATCTCTTCAAAATTCATATGACTATTTAAAAATTACATTATTATATTGTGGGCTTTATAATATATGTAGGTGTAATATATATGACAACTATAAATAAAGGATGGTGGGGATAAGGGTAGATGGACTTTATGGATTCAAGATTGCTAAATTTTTTTCTGTGAAGTGATAAAATATTAACTATAAGCATACTGCAATATGTTAAGGAGGTATATACTGGAATCCCTACAGCAACTGCAAGAAAAGCAAAGAGGTACAGTAAAAAATTAATTAGGAAATTAAGTTAAAAATCTAAAAATATTTTAAATAATCTAGAAGACCAGAAAAAGGGAAAAGAGGATCAAATAAAGAGAAGAGACAAACAGAAAAATAATAAAAATAGTATGCACAGATTCAAGTATTAATAATAATAATTACATAAAATGATAAGGGACTAATATACAGTCTAATAAAAAGGCAGACTTTCTCAAAATGCATTAAAAAAGAGACTTAAACTTATGGTAGCCAAAAAAGATACACTTTAAATATAAAGATATACTTCAAAGTAAAAGGATATAAAAAGATATATCATGCAAAAGAATAAGCATAATGGGGATTATCTATATTAATATCAGATAAATAGACTTCAAGCAAAGAATATTGCCATGGATGCACTTACTGATGATAAATGAATTAATTCATCAGGAATACAAAACATTCATAAAGATATTTGGGCCTAATAAGAAATCTTCAAAATACATGAAACAAAATGAAAAGAATTAGAAGGGAACAGACATTTACATAATAACAATTGAAGATTTTGATACCCATTTTTAAGAATATGTAGGTATATTCTTTAAAAACTAGACCAAAATTAAGTAGGGTCATAGATGATCTGAACAAGACTTTAACCCTCTAGATTTAATTGATATTTATAGAATAGAGCATGCAACAATTGAAGAAAGCACACTCTTGGTACATTCACCAAGAACATGGTACATTCACCAAGGCAGACAATGTGATTGGCCATTAAAAACAAAACCTCAATAATTTAAAAAGTATTGAAATCATAGAGATAATCTACAGGTCAAAGACAAAATCACATGGGATAGTAGAAAATTAACTAAATGATAAGAAAGTTACAACATACAAAATGTATGGGAAAAAAACCATAAAGCAGTGTTTTAAGGAAATCTATAGTTTCAAATGTCTTTATTAGAAAAAAATAAAGATTCAAAACCAAGTATCTAAACATCCATCTTAAGAAAAATAGAAAAAATAAAAAGAACAAATTGAACTGAAAGTACGTAGAAAGAAATAAAATCATAAAGTTAAGAGCAGAAATCTGTGAAATAGGAGATGATAAAGCAATAGAAAAAATCAGTGAAAAAAAGAAGCTGGTTCTTTGAAAAGTTCAAAACAATCAGTAAACACATAATCAGTATGATCAGGAGATATGGAAAGGAAACACAAATTAACAATAACAAGAAACGCCAGAAGAAATGTCACTCAGTTGTCACAGACATTAGGGTAATAAGGGAATAATATGAAGAGCTTTATGCCAATACAGTTGACAGCTTAGATAAAACAGACAGACTCCTTGAAAGACACAATCTATAAAGGCCATGCAACAATAGTTAAACTGAAATTGAATAAATTGAGAAATATTCTAATAAATAAAAGTCCAGTCCCAGATGGTTTTCACTTATGAATTCTTCTAAACAATTACAGAAGAAATAATACCTATCCCACGAAAGCACTTTCAAAAGATAGAAGGAAAAACTTTACAACTTATGAAGCTAACTTTAATGGGATAGCAAAATTAAAAAAAAAAAAAAAAGGCATTCTAAGAAATGAAATCTACAGACGCTTATAAACCTGGATGCAAAAAAATCCTGAGCAAAATATTAGCTAATTGAAATCAGCAATATACAAAAATAATGATACATCTTGACTAAGTGGGGCTTTTCTGGGGAATGCAAGGTTGGTTTAATGATTGAAATTCAGTGTGTAACCAGTCATACTAACTATTGTGACTAAAAAAGAAGCCAATATGACTTTTTCAATAGATATTTTTTTAAACAATTTCAGAAAATTCAATACCCCTTATGGTTTAAAAAAAAAGTCTCAGCAAATTAGTAAGGGAGATTAGAAGGGAATTTCCTAAAACTGATAAAGGTCATCTATTTTTTTAAAAGTCTACAGCTCAAAACAAGATAAAAAGTGAATGGGTACTGATATCCTTTTGTGACATCTCTTAGAGTCTGAGAAATAAGTATAAAAATGAATGTATATTTCTGATAGCTCTGGCACAGTCAACTAGCCAAACAAGTGCAATTAGAGGCATACCTCCAGATAGTCTTATGTTAAAAAAACAATAAACTCATATTTGATAAAGTCTCTTTAAAAAACCAACAACTGTGGCTAATAACCTACTTAATTGTGAAAGATTGAACACTTTTTCTTAAGATTGGAAACAAATCAAGATTATCTGTTTTTACCATTCAGCAGACTGGAAGTTTTGCTGGAAGTTTTAGTCAGTGAATCAAGGCAAGAAAAAATAATACAACCAGACATATGGGAAGGGAAAAAGTAAAAACATTATTGTGAACAACATGATCATATGTATAGATACCCATAAAGAATCTATCAAAAAGCTACTAGACTAGAAAGTGATTTTTTAAAACTAGCAGGATACGTGGTCAATATTAAAAATTATATTTATAGGGCTTCCCTGGTGGCACAGTGGTTGAGAATCTGCCTGCCAATGCAGGGGACACGGGTTCGAGCCCTGGTCTGGGAAGATCCCACACGCCGCGGAGCAACTAGGCCCGTGAGCCACAATTACTGAGCCTGCGCGATTGGAGCCTGTGCTCCGCAACAAGAGAGGCCGTGATAATGAGAGGCCCGCGCACTGTGATGAAGAGTGGCCCCCACTTGCCACAACTAGAGAAAGCCCTCGCACAGAAACGAAGACCCAACACAGCCATAAATAAATTAATTAATTAAATAAACCCAAAGTTTAAAAAAAAAAAAAAAGTAAGCTGAAATATTTTTTTTAAAAAAATTATATTTATATAGACCAATACCTAACTGAATATTAAAATTAAAAGCAATTCCATTTATGACAGCATCACTCACTATACGAAATACTAAGAGATAAATTTAACAAAAGATGTGGAAGATCTATGCAAGACAGTTAAAACCACAAAACATTGCTGACATAAATTTAAGAAGTTGTAAATAAATGGAGCAATATTTCATGTTCATGAGTTGAAAGATATCTATTCTCCCAAATTAATCCATAGATTCAATGCTATCATTAATAAAATCCCTACAGCTTTTTTATAGAAATTGACAAGCAGATTATAAAATTTATATGTATATACAAAGGAATTTGCACAGCCAAAACAATTGTCAAGCTGCTTATAAAACTTACATGGAAATGTCTGGAACATTCAAAGCAATTTATTAAGGAACAGCAACATTAGAGGATTCATACTATCTGACTTTAAGAATTTGTATAATGCTACAGTAATCAAGGCTAAATAATACTGGGATAAAACCTAATAGATCAATGAAACAGAATAATGAGCTCAGAAACAAATTCCCA
Organism: Eschrichtius robustus; assembly: GCF_028021215.1. Lineage (NCBI taxonomy): Eukaryota > Metazoa > Chordata > Mammalia > Artiodactyla > Eschrichtiidae > Eschrichtius > Eschrichtius robustus. Next base: position 53,202,349 of record NC_090829.1, on the reverse strand, counting down.
CTTATTTGACAAATATGTAAAAGCAATTAAATGATAGTGGAAAAGTCTTTTCAGCAAATGATGCTGGAATAACTGGATATCCACAGCGGGAAAAAAGAAGACTCTCAGCCCTACCTCATACCACATAAAAATAATTCAGATTATACATTTAAACATAAAATGCAAAATAAAAAGCTGTTGGAGAAAGATACTGAATATCTGCATAATTTGAGGATAGCCAAAATTTCTTAGGTAGGCCACAGAAAACAGACCAAAAGAGAGAGAGAGAAAAAAAAAAAAAAATATATATATATATATATATATATATATATATTAGACTTCATCAAATCAAAAAGTTCTACTCAATAAAGAAAAAAGATCATTAAGAAAATGAATAGGAAAGCAACAAACTCAGAAAAATATATGTAAAACATAAATCTGGCATAGGACTAGTATTGAGGATATATTACAGAACACTTACAATTCAATGATAAAAAGACAACCAATAAAACAAATGAGCAAAATACCTGAAAGAAACATTCCATTAAAGAAGACTTACAAATGGTCGATTAGCACATGAAAAACTGCTCAACATCTTCAGTCAGGCGACAAATTTAAATTAAAAACACAATAAGATACCACAATAACTACAGAACAATCATTCTGATATGGTGAAATGCAGTAATTGTTGAATATGGGGCAGTGACTATATGGAAGTTTTTTGTAATTTTCTTTCAACTTAGAAGCTTTCAAAAAAAGTTTAAAAAACAGAGTATAAACCCCAAGGAAATACTATTTACATATATATATATATATATATATATATATATATATATATATATATATATATATATATATGGCAAATAAATCATTCACTGTGCCTGTGTTAGATCTTTTTCTGTGTGTAGTATTTGTTTTACAGAATAGTGGTAAAGTATATAAATTCTTGTGCTCCACTGCCTGAGTTTCAATTTCAGGTTTCTACTTACCATTTGAGTGGATGTGGACGAAACAATTAACGTCACCGTGCCTCAATTTCCTCATTTGTAAAATATGAGTATTAAGAGTACCATTTTTGTATGGTTGTTGTAAGCATTAAAAGAGCTTATGCATGCAAAGCACTTCTAATTTGACCTAGCACAAGGTAAATACTTAAAAATGTTAGCTATTATAATATTATGACATACAAAAATTAACTCAAGTACATCATCCACTCCATATGTATTTGCAACAGACAAGAGTACACACTGAAATTGTTAAATAACTGATCCCCGTTTTTATTAGCAGTTTCATCTGATAAACACAAATTGACATCTGTTATTAGATGCTGAAACAAAGCCATTTTATGTTCTTTGGACCAGGGAGCATGTAAAAATGAATTCCTTCACTACGTAGGCAAAATATGGCAAATATCCAGAAGGCAGAGACTGTGATTCATACTTCATAAACATGCCTGGATTAAATTCTCAGACAAGTGACTTAACAGCTGTGTGACCTGGGGCATGATATTTAATGTTGCTGAACTTCAATTTCTTCATTTGTAAAATGAGGTTGATAATACCTCACAGGCATATACTGAGGAATAAATGAAATTTATTATATGTAAAACTTAGTACAGAGTATGGCATATAATATAAACTCAATAAGTGGAGCTCTCATTTTTTACTACTTGAGAAATACTTATTGATATATATATAATAATATGTCTCAGGGACTGCTGACAATGACCTGCAGCTGGATGATAGGCTCAAAGATCCAGAAAGTCCTTTCTTCCAGGACTCTTAGGAAGATACTCATAATTGCCATGTTAGAATATCAGTGTCCCAAATTTTAAGCCCAAGGTAGAGGGTTGCAATAGCAAAATTAAATTTCCAGATATGGAGACTATTATTTGTATTTTTACTACATTATTTTTATAATGTAAACCAAAAGACTGTGTAAGTGCCAGAGAGAAATATGATTGAAAAAATTCCTGAGAAATATAGATTATGCATAGTACTCTATAGTTTACATTCACATTGTTTGAATATTTTATTACTTTGAGTTGATATCACCTTCTCAGGTAATTTATTTGCCTCTCTGGATTTTAAAAATAAGAGGCGTAAGTATATTTTTTTTAAAAATCTGCATTTTACTACCAACCACAAATTCGAAGAGACACCATTCTTGTTGCCTAGTTGCTCAATGCCTTAAAACCAATTTATTCACCTACCATGCTCTTTAATAATTCAGTGCAAATAAATCAAAGGTTACTGGTTCCTTTATCCTTTGATATTCTTCTACCTATTCTACCTTTCTATTGGCCCTCTGATTCAGTGAATTACAATCATCCCTTGATATCCACATAGAATTTGTTCCAGGACCATCTCTCCTACCCCCCGCCAATACCAAAATCCAAGGATGCTCAAGTCCCTTATATAAAATGGCATAGTATTTGCACATAACTCACACACGTCTTCTGATATACTTGAAATCATCTCTAGATAACTTATGATGCCTAATACAATACAAATGCTATGTAAATAGTTGTAAATGCAATTAAAATGTTATATAAATAGTTGCCAGCATACAGCAAATTCAAGTCTTGCTTTTTGGAACTTTCTGGAATTTTTTTTCCCTGTATTTTTGATCCAAGGTTGGTTGAATCCAAGAATGCAGAATCCATGGATATGAAGGGCCAACTGTATTGTACGTGAAATAGATTCTGATCCAATATGTTTAAGAATATCTTCCCTTGCTAACTTTATTTCTTATTATGTAATTATGACTGATTCATTACTATATTCTAATATCTTTATAATTTAATAATTTTAATAGAACTATGAACCACATATATACACACCAATTTTAACCTTAGCTAGAAAACATCCAAATCTACAAGAAATTCTAAGGTAAAAAAATGCTATCATTTGTAACTTTCAATCCTTTCTGCATTTACGTATTGCTGTATTGACTCATAAGAAGTACACATGTATCAAAAGAAGTTGAAATCCAAAAAAAGGTAAAACAATACACAAAATGGTGAGGTAGTAGTGATTAAAGGTATATAGTATTCTAAGATTTTATATTGTTAGAAAGGAAGGTACAGATATTGTTTAATGTTAGGCACTGTTTTGGCAAGAAAAGTGTTTTTTTTTAAATTTAAGTATAATACTGAAAAATAGAATATAAAACATACAAAATAGAACAAAAAATGTCAACAAACATAAGGCAGGAAAAAAGAATGAAAAAGCAAAATACCTCCCCACAAAAAAAAAAAAACAAAAACTAGTAATTATGAAGCATATAAGATAGAAAAGAAGAAATTAAAATGGATCAGTATCCACAATGAATATACATCAAATAAACTCATAAGTTTAGATGAAACGGAAACTCAGAATGCATTAAAAATGACAGTGTATACTGTTTACAAAAATAACTAAAACATAACAGAGAAAGTATAAAAGTAATGAAAAAGAAGAAATTAAGCAAAAACTGGTGTAATTATATTGATTTCAGAGAAAATACATTTTGTGACAAAAAGAAATATTAGAGGTAAAATGAGTAATTAATTACACAGTGATAAAAAAGAACAGTTCACTAGGAAGACATAATAATATTTCTCCTGTATCTTCTCAGGAAAACCACTGAGTGAATTACAAGAAGAAATGAATAAAAACAAACATTTAATTTGGCAGTTTTAACCTAGATTTCTTAATATCTGACAGACAAAGCAAACAAAAAAGCTAGGATACAGAGGATTTGGAAAAGACAAATAATGATATCTAATGGACAAGTACAAGACTCTAGCCAGAACAATCAGTGAATTAACATTATTTCAAATGCACATAGAACATCTACAAATATTGATCACACAAAAAAGCTTAACAAAGACAAAAGGAATGATATACAAACCACATTGCAATAAAATAACAAATATTTAACCCCTCCATATCATGGTTTGAAACTTTATAAATATACTTTTAAATAATTCATGGGTCAAAGAAGATACCACAAAAGTAGTTAGTATATATATAGATCTGAAATGGTAATGAGAACACTACATGTTTTCTGGGATACACCTACAGCAGTACTTAGAGGAATATTCATAATCTTAAAGGCATATATTGGAAAAGAAGAAAGATTAAAAAAGAACAAGGTAGAAGTCTAACTTAAGACATTAGAAATTTTTTAAAAAATTTGAAATCATTAAAAGGAAATTCTATTTGAACAAAAATTAATGAAATATACAGATTAGTTATAATAGAATAAATCAGGCAAAAGTTGATTATGTGAAAAGAAACTGAGAAACATCCTTCTGTTTGCTTTCAAATACTCAGAGCTGTAATTTGATAGCCCAAAGACAAGAAAAGAAAAAAATAAATAAAGCTGACATGCTGAAAAAAAAAAAAAAAAAGAAACTGAGAAAACAGAAACTCCAAAACTGAAGAGGACTGTTTTGCTCAGGTATGCATCTTGAGCAGGAGACAGCCATCCATGAGTGTGGGAGGATAAAATAGTAAAGAACAACTAGCATTATACTCTTGCTTCCTTCCTGCCATTGCCTTGAGCCAAATAACGCCTGTTCTAAGAGCTGCAGTGACTCAGAGCTCTTCTTCAGTATCTAAGAAGTACATCAGTGTGGTACAGAGCCACGTGTATGTGGAGGGATAAAAAATAGAAGGAGTACTAAAGAGCCTTATGAAGTCTTTTCTCCACAACTTTTGCTCCAAATCCCTAGACATATAATTACAATCTAAGGTTCTTAGCTTTTGTGTGCCAGGAGCCCCTCTGACAGTCTGTTGAAACCTGTAAACTTCATTTCAAAATATCCATAAATATAGCATTACAAAGAAAAGAAATTAAAATTCAACCATCAAAATATTTTTTTAAATTTATGACATAGCACTGTGTGTGCTTTTTCTTAAAAAATAAAGCATTAACTATGATAGCTACAAGACTAGTACTTATTGTAATTTTAAAATAATGATAAGCAGAAGTAATACTTGAGATATCTCTAACTATAAGGGGCATGAAAACATCTGTGATATGTACTGTGATAACGTCTACACTGCTGTATGTTTATTTCTTGTTGTTATTGTTGTTACCCACTAACTTGAATATTGTTTAATGTGTTGTAAGACATTGTAGAGTTTATCTCAAGCTGTTAAAAATGGTAATGTACAAATGTGAATAGACACACATCTATAATATGGGTAAGTTTTGTTTCACCTATAATAGATGTTTATAAAAACAAGTGATGGGGCAATTGGTCTTTTTGCTTCTTTTTTTTTTTTTTTTTAATTCCTTTTTTTTTGCTTGCACAGGTTGCACTATTGAAAAACTAAGATTGTATAAACCTGGTCAAAAGCTTCAATATACCACAATCTTGTAGATGTCAAATAAAAAGTTATCATACCAACCAAAAAAAGAAAGAAATGCTAAAATTCAGTTAGATAATAGTAACTGTCTTTCAAAGAGCCTTAAATAAAAATGTGATTTTGTTTCATATATTCATGGGCCCCTTGATCCGATGTTTTCCCCTAATGCTGCTTCCCCTGAGGGTCAAAGAGGGAGGCCTTGACCTGAGGATTTGTTCTGTGACACAAGATAGACTTTTTATGATTTTGCACTGTTTGGGCATCACTCCACTCCCTACAGTTCACCCACTCCCCCTCACTCCCTGGCTCACTGGGGCTATCATCTAAGCCTTCCCCATAAGGATCATCTGACAGAGTAGGCAACACTCCCAAGGGAAAAGAAATGGGGGAAGGGGGAGGGGGGAGAAGAAAAGAGTGACCTCCCTGATCACTCTACCTATAATAGCTCCAAGAGAAACATTAAAAATCAATAGAGCTCATCCAAAGTACCAAGGGGTTTACAAATTTTTTAATTGAAATCCCTATGTGATATTTTGAGGAAATAGAAAAATGTTCCTATAATTCACTTAGAAAGGAAAACCTATATCCAGGAAATTTTTGATAGTGTATTGGAGGTATGGAGATGGAGGGGATAGTGGTTAGGTATATAGATGATTACCAAAACCAAAAGACAAAGGTAGATCCACACTGGGGAAAAAAAAAAATCAATTATATTAAAACATTTGTATTGCATAACAAATTAGTAATTTCAAAAGTACTTTAGTAAGAAATGTGAGCTCCTCCTCACACCTTATGTAAAAGAGAAATTGAGGCATATTAAAGTTTAATTGTAAAAAATGAAAATATAAAAACACTAAAAATATACATAGATTAGCATAATATAAGAGTGAAGAAGATGTTTCCATATGTGCCATCAGAATTGAAAATAACACACAAAGGGCCACTTTATTTGATTACATACAAAGGAAATATCAAATACTACTACAAACAAAATTGGAAGACCAATGACAATTTAGGGAGAGTGGAGAGGGTCTGGAAAACAAAGTCTCTATGTGTAAATTAATAAGAAACAGATAAATAATAAAAGATATCAGCAATTCATAAAAGACATAAAAATGACTAACAAAAGTGTTTCATCTTATTAATATCATAGAAATGAAAATTAAAGTACAAATGAAATATAATTTTGTCACTTATCAAAGTGCCAAAGATTTCTTTAAGTGAAAATATTCATGCTAATTAGGTGTGATGAGATGGGTACTTTCACACTCTGCTGGTGAGAATGTAAACTGGCATAATAATATTCCTGGAGAGCAAGTTGGGAGTGTCTTTCAAAGAGCCTTAAAAACCATATATTTTAACTAAGCAATTCAACATCTAAGTAAGTACCTTTACAAATTTTTCAAAATGTATAACAATGATCAACACATTATTATTTAAGTAAATAAAATACTGGATCCACAAAGTATCCAAGAATAGAAGACATTTAATATATCACGATACACCCATATGAAAATGTCATATCCAAAAACATACTTAATTTAAAGAATATGTATAAATTTAGGAAAATATATGGTCCCCATCAAATGTTGAATGAAAAAGGTAAAATATAGAAATTTATTTAAAATTTGATCCAAATTTTATAAAACAAAAAAATTGATATCTTACTAAGAAAGCCAGAATAGACCAAATTGGTAACAGTTAATAGCTCTGCATGATAGTTTATGTGTAACATTTAGTTTTTATTATTTTTTCCATGATGATTCATATTACTTTATAGTCAGAAAAATAATAAATGTTATTTTAAAATAGTAGGTAGTTACTACAAATATTTCTGTAGTTGTTATGAATCATTACTGGAAAATAATAACTCTGGAAAAAAATTAAATTCTGTACATAAAACCTCCCTAAAATAGCAAATATTTAAAGCATAATCATTGTATCATTGGGAACATGGACTCCGGACTCAGACTGCCTTGGTTTGAACACCAGCGTTTTCTGTCTTAATTTCCTCATCTAAGAAATCAGAATACTACCACTAGACTAATAATAATAACACGAATATCTACCTCCAGGCATGTTTGTGAAGATTTCAATGAGTTAATATACGTGAAGTATTTATAACAGTGCCTGCCACAAAAAATACAGTATAAGGGTTTGTGTACACACACACACACGCATGTGCGCACACAGGCGCGTGCACAAACACACACACACACACACACACAAGCTCATTGTGCTCATGAAACACTAATTAACTGATACCCGATTGATCTTATTTTACTTCTCTTGTGATGAACAAATGAACTAAACAGTTTGGAGTTTTGCTGTAGTCTAGGTAGTTTCAAAGATTCTATAGTTACTAAATTCAAGTAACATTTGAATGAGCTTAGACAAAGAGCTTAGAGACCAAGATAAATGATTGACTAATTAAGCTGAATAATTAAAAAGCAAGAACTATCACCTAGCCAAATTATCCAGAGATTTCCTATTGATAAATTAGAAAATTTACTACATTTACTACCAATTTAATCAGACTAAATCCTGTTGATGTCCTTGATTGGGTAATTATGTAATGAGATATGGAAAGTAACTGCTATAAATCTTAGTATCTGTCCAGACCCCATGAGTAACACCTTGGACCTATTCTTCTTATATTCTCCATTGGTTTATTCAAATCTGAGTGCACGCGTGCAGCGCATCACCAATATAACAGGTTCATTTTTTAAATATGTCAAGACCAGAGAAAGAAAAGTGAACTTCGGTTTCTTTTTTACATTTTCTGTTCAGTGAAAGTTAAATATTCATTTCAAGTGGAAACCCATTATTCATTTCTTTTCCAAGAAGCAAGTCATGCATTGTCTCCTATCACTTTAATGTCATTCATCTGATTTTGAGTCTGCAAATCCATAATGCAATATCCAGTTTGTGGCCAGCCCTGAGATTCACATGCTTTGCACATTTCATTTGTAAAAAATGAAAAAAAGAAAATAATAGAGGGTCAGAAGAGTTGCCTAAACTCACACAAACAATATGTGACAGCACTAGAATATACTCCAATCCCTCTAACCAAATCTAGCAACTTTTCAACTGTCTTATATAAGAAACATCCTACAACTTGTCCATCACTTTACATATTCAGGTCAGATTCCTTTCTAGGTCTCTTCAATGACAGTTGCAAACCTCCATCACTGTCTGCAAGTCTCCTACTTGACTCCAATACTTCTCACTTTTATAACATCTCTTTCTACTTCACACGCATGCACACACACACACACACACACAAAAGATAAAAATAAAGATGATTGTGTGTTTACTCCCTCAATCTTAAGCCCTTTCTCAAATCATATCAAATTTTCTTCTCTGTTGAATACTGCTGATTTTTCTTCCCTGTCCCACACAATTTTGATGGTTCCTCCCACATCCCATTCCCATCTCCTGTGGTCTTGGCGAGGCTGTCAACCATGTTCCCCACCCCCACCTTTGTCTGTAATCTGGGGCAGGCACATGGCCAGGAAAAGTCAAGCAGAGAACTCCTCTGGATTGATATATCAACACTGAGAGTAGAAGAATCTTTTCCCCAGAGGCTGCTAAAATGGGAGGAGTGGAATCTGGACCTCTCAGACACCACCAAACTAATGATACAAAGAAAGCCTGTGTACAGAATTAAACCATAAAGGACCATGATTGTCACAGCTGCAATGACTTTGATCCTTTGGATCTAGCTTTATGGAAGCCAGTTCCAGCCCTGAGTTACACAAAAAATGAAAACCAATAAATTCCCTTTTTTGTTTGTGATATTTTGGGTTGGTATTTTAAAATATGTATCAGTTCCATTTCCTCCCTCTTCCCCTCCCTCTCTGCCTCCCTCCTTTATTTTCTTACTTCCTTCATCCTCACTCTTACCCAAGGATTCCTTCCATCATTTCAGGACCTTTGCTTCACCAACTCATTCCATCACAGCCTTCATTTTCTATGTCTTCAGATCATGGCTTTCTATTAAGTAATTTTTTCCATTGCATGTAAACAGTCTTTTTTCATATAAAAAACACAGACAGCTTCCTTGGCATATCCTGCTTTATTTACCTCCTTCTCATTATACTTTCTTTCACAATTAAGCTTCTTGAAAGAAAAGTCTATACTTGTTTCATCCACTTCCTCAACAGGTTTTAACCCTATTTACTCCATTGAAATGCAATATGCAACAGTTAAAATTGATATACTGTTTTCCAAATCCAAGTTTCACTTTTCTGTCCTTGTTTTACTTGGCCTATCTCCAACACATGATGTTGTTGATTACTAACTCCTTGAAACTTACTCTTCCTTTGGCTTCCATGCTTCCATTCTCTTTGTTTTTCCTCTTTCATTATTCAATCTCAGGTCCCTATAGGGGCTCCCTTTCCATGCCTATCCCTTAAAATTTATTATTTTTTAGAGTTTAATTCTTGGCTTCATCTCACTTTCCATGGCTTCACCTACCACCTATATGTAAATGGCAGCCATGTCCACATCTCTAGTCCAGATCTCCCTTCTGAATTCTGAGCAATATATACAACTGGCTGCCAATGCTCATTCCATTTAGATATTACAGATACCTCAACCTCACCAGATCAAAATATGAACTTATCTCTCCCCTGTTCTTCCTCCTCCCTTCCTTATCTTGGTCATTGTCACCACCATCCATTCAATTGCTCCCACAACGACCCTGGTTCAAGTTAACACCTTAGATTCCTCCCTCTTTCTCCAACTCATAAGTAATCCATAATCAATACCTATGGATGCTACCATTTACATGCAGATAAACAAATTTTCTACCTCTTCTAGCATACTGAAATATTCTATTACTGGTCTCTCTATCTCTGGTACAACCCCATCCACTCACACTCCATAGAGATGTCAGAATGGCCCTTCAAAATACAACTTTAATATTTCACTCCACTTTAATGATGAATAAGGCACAGATTCTTTATGTTAGCACACAAGGACCTTTCATCTTCAGGTCCTTCTTATTTCTTCATTCCACCTTAACCACCTATGACATCTACTTATTATACAGTTCCCTAAATGTTCCATATTCTCTTATGCCTCTAGGGCTCTGCCCATCCTGTTTATTCTTCCTGGAACCCCCACTCCATTGTGAAGCAGGCTCACATACACCAAAAAAAACACCAATTTTTAGAGCAATTTTCAAAGAGTTGATAAATAGATTTAAATTATGTATGCGGTTATCTTGCCTAATGGTTTAACTCCTAAAAGCTACATTAAGATTATCTGAATCTTTCTTCCACATACAGGTTAATAGAAGAAAAATCATTTTTATATAGCTTACTATAAAATTTTGACTTTTTGCTAATACCTGCCTGAACCTATCTTCAACTTATAGCATTACTACTGTCTCTAGAGGATGAAGTCCTTGCTCAGGCTGTGCTCTGCTGGTCAAAGGGAGACATCAGCTTGCTTCTGAGTTGAATTATGTCTTCCTGCCAGTGGGGTTTTTGTTCTCTTCTTGGCCTTCTCCTTAGGTAATTCTCCAGCTTATCTCACTCTACTCTCAAGTAATCAATATTTATGAGACACTGGAGGCAGAGAACTACAGTCATAAAATATCATAACACCATGCCGACTTCACTAATTTCTCAGAGTAGAAAAGGACTCCCTTCCTTCCTTTCACCCCATTAGCTGTACTGGATGCCAATTCTTTTAAAGCACAATGCTTCTTTAGTTAATAAATGAATCCAATTAACTGATTTCCAACAACATTTAGCAGATGGACTCTTTTAGAAACTGTTCCAGATGCAAAGATTAAAGTATTTACATCACCTTCAAATTTTATAAATCTTGCTAAGAGTAATGTGTTTAGTCAGAAAAGATGAAACATACACTTGAAGAGTGATTAGTAATAATTCTTCATTAAGCAAATCAATCATTCATTAATGCATGCTACAAATATTTATTAGATTCCCACTACATATCAATCATCATGTAAGGATTTGGGAATTCAATGGTGGACAAGATATAGTGCTTGCTCCCCAAAAGTTTGTATTAATATTTAGTCAGACTTGTAAGCAAAAAATAGCATGCCATATGAGATGTTTTGCTTTTGATCAGCTGATTCCAATTCATACATTTTGTTGGAAATTTGGAAATAAAAATAATAAACAACTCTACATATTTAAAGGTCAGGTAAGAGAGCTGAGTAATCAAACACTAAGTAATAAATACATATGTATGGAGGGATCATGCAAGCACGTATATATACAAATGCATACACACCAAGATTACAGTTATTTCATAAGGCTTTTTACTACTTAATCAGAAAACAAGAGAATGATTTGTTTAAGAAAAAGTTTAAACCATTATAAACATGTAACTTTTTACATATAGAAATAGCATTAACTACACTAACAAGTTATTGCAGTAACATTACTTTTGCAACTATATTCTATTTTTCACAAATATTAGTAATTATAGAGGTGTGACTTGAAAGTCTAAGTTAATTAGTAAAAAAAAAAAGTATCATTATTATTTGTTCATTTTTGGAAAACTTACTCACTAGGGTGTAACTTTATCTCAGTAAATTTCATTCTGGGAGACCTTCAAGATGGCGGAGGAGTAAGACATGGAGATCACCTTCCTCCCCACAAATACATCAGAAATACATCTACATGTGGAACAACTCCTACAGAACACCTGCTGAACGCTGGCAGAAGACCTCAGACCTCCCAAAAGGCAAGAAACTCCCCACATAACTGGGTAGAGCAACAGAAAAAAGAAAATATGGAGACAAAAGAATAGGGACGGGACCTGCACTAGTGGGAGGGAGCTGTGAAGGAGGAAAACTTTCCACACACTAGGAAGCCCCTTCGCGGGCGGAGACTGCGGGTGGCAGAGGGGGGAAGCTTCGGAGCCACGGAGGAGAGCGCAGCCACAGGGGTGCGGAGGGCAAAGCGGAGAGATTCCCGCACACAGGATCGGTGCCGGCCAGCACTCACCAGCCCGAGAGGCTTGTCTGCTCACCCGCCAGGGCGGGCGGGGGCTGGGAGCTGAGGCTCGGGCTTCGGAGGTCGGATCGCAGGGAGAGAACTGGGGTTGGCGGCGTGAACACAGCCTGAAGGGGGCTAGTGTGCCACAGCTAGCCAGGAGGGAGTCTGGGAAAAAGTCTGGAGCTGCCTAAGAGGCAAGAGACCATTGTTTCCGGGTGTGTGAGGAGAGAGGATTCAGAACACCGCCTAAACAAGCTGCAGAGACGGGCACAAGCCGCTGCTATCAGCGCGGACCCCAGAGACGGGCATGAGACGCTAAGGCTGCTGCTGCAGCCACCAAGAAGCCTGTGTGCAAGCACAGGTCACTATCCACACCTCCCCTCCTGGGAGCCTGTGCAGCCCACCACGGCCAGGGTCCCGTGATCCAGGGACAACTTCCCCGGGAGAACACACGGCGCGCCTCAGGCTGGTGCAACATCACGCCGGCCTCTGCCGCCGCAGGCTCGCCCCGCATCCGTACCCCTCCCTCCCCCGGCGTGAGTGAGCCAGAGTCCCTGAATCAGCTGCTCCTTTAACCCCGTCATGTGTGAGCGAAGAACAGACGCCCTCAGATGACCTACACGCAGAGGCAGTGTCAAATCCAAAGCTGAACTCCAGGAGCTGTGCGAACAAAGAAGAGAAAGGGAAATCTCTCCCAGGAGCAGCGGATTAAATCCCCACAATCAACTTGATGTACCTGCATCTGTGGAATACCTGAATAGACAACAAATCATCCCAAAATTGAGACAGTGGACTTTGGGAGCAACTGTAGACTTGGGGTTTGCTGTATGCAACTGGCTGGTTTCTGGTTTTATGTTTATCTTAGTTTAGTATTTAGAGTTTATTATCATTGGTAGATTTGTTTATTAATCTGGCTGCTCTCTTTTCTTTTTTTTATATATAGATATAGATTTTTTTTTCCTTTTTCTCTTTTTGTGAGTGTGTATGTGTATGCTTCTTTGGGTGATTTTGTCTGTATAGCTTTGTTTTTAACATTTTTCCTACAGTTCAGCCGGTCCGTTTTTTTTTTTATTTTCTTGTTTTTTGTTTTTTTATAGTTTTTAGAGCTTGTTATCCTTGGTGGATTTGTTCTTTGGTTTGGTTGCTATCTTCTTTCTTTCTTTCTTCTTTTCTTTTTATCACTTTTTATTTTTTTTATTTTTAATATATTTTATTTTAATAACTTTATTTCTTTTTCTTTTCTTTTCTTTCTTTCATTCCTTCTTTCTTTCTCCCTTTTCTTCTGAGCCATGTGGCTGACAGGGTCTTGGTGCTCCGGGTGGGTGTCAGGCCTGTGCCTCTGACGTGGGAGAGCCAAGTTCAGGACATTGGTCCACCAGAGACCTCCCACTCCACATAATATCAAACAGCGAAAGCTCACCCAGGTATCTCCATCTCAACGCTAAGACCCAGCTCCATTCAACAACCAGCAAGCTACAGTGCTGGACACCCTATGCCAAAAAACTAGCAAAACAGAAATATAACCCCACCCATTAGCAGAGAGTCTGCCTAAAACCATAATAAGGTCACAGACACCCCAAAACCCACCACTGGACGCAGTCCTGCCCACCAGAAAGACAAAATCCAGCTTCATCCACCAGGACACAGGCACCAGTCCCCTCCACCAGGAAGCCTACACAACCCACTGAACCAACCTTAGCCACTGGGGACACACACCAAAAAAAACGGGAACTACAAACTCAGCAGCCTGAGAAAAGGAGACGCCAAACACAGTATGTTAAGCAAAATGAGAAGACAGAGAAACACATAGCAGATGAAGGAGCAAGGTAAAAACTTACCAGACCAATCAAATGAAGAGGAAATAGGCAGTCTACCTGAAAAAGAATTCAGACTAATGATAGCAAAGATGATCCAAAATCTTGAAATAGAATGGAGAAAATATAAGAAACGTTTAACAAGGACCGAGAAGAACTAAGGAGCAAACAAACAGTGATGAACAATATAATAAATAAAACTAAAAATTCTCTAGAAGGAATCAATAGCAGAATAACTGAGGCAGAAGAACGTATAAGTGACCTGGAAGATAAAATAGTAGAAATAACTACCACAGAGCAGAATAAAGAAAAAACAATGACAAGAATTGAGGACAGTCTCAGAGACCTCTGGGACAACATTAAATGCACCAACATTCAAATTACAGTGGTCCCAGAAGAAGAAGAGAAAAAGAAAGAGACTGGCAAAATATTTAAAGAGATTAAAGTTGGAAACTTCCTTAACATGGGAAAGAAAATAGTCAATCAAGTCCAGGAAGCACAAAGAGTCCCATACAGGATAAATTCAAGTAATACAGGCCAAGACACATATTAATCAAACTATCAAAAATTAAATACAAAGAAAAAATATTAAAAGCAGCAAGGGAAAAGCAACAAATAACATATAAGGGAATCCCCACAAGGTTGACAGCTGATCGTTAAGCAGAAACTCTGCAAGCCAGAAGGGAGTGGCAGGACATATTTAAAGTGATGAAAGGTAAAAACCTACAACCAAGATTACCCTACGCAGCAAGGATCTCATTCAAAGTCAATGGAGAAACTAAAACCTTTACAGACAAGCAAAAGTTAAGAGAATTCAGCACCACCAAACCAGCTTAACAACAAATGCTAAAGGAACTTCTCTAGGCATGAAACACAAGAGAAGGAAAACACCTACAAAAACAAACCCAAAACAGTTAAGAAAATGGTAATAGGAACATACATACTGGTAATTACCTTAAATGTAAATGGATTAAATGCTTCAGCCAAAAGACACAGACTGGATGAATGGATACAAAAACAAGAAAGGTATATATGCTGTCTACAAGAGACCTACTTCAGACCTAGGGACACATACAGACTGAAAGTAAGGGGACAGAAAAAGATATTCCATACAAATGGAAATCAAAAGAAAGCTTGAGCAGCAATACTCATATCAGACAAAATAGACTTTAAAATAAAGACAAGACACAAAAAAGACACTACATAATGATCAAAGGGATCAATCCAAGAAGAAGATATAACAATTGTAAATATTTATGCACGCAACACAGGAGCACCTCAATACATAAGGCAAATGCTAACAGCCATAAAAGAGGAAATCAATAGTGACACAATCATAGTTGGGGAATTTAACACCCCACTTTCGCCAATGGACAGATCATCCAAAATGAAAATAAATAAGAAAACATAAGTTTTAAATGACACATTTAATAAGGTGGACTTAATTTATATTTATATGACATTCCATCCAAAAACAACAGAATACACATTTTTCTCAAGCGCTCATGGAATATTCTCCAGGATAGATGATATCTTCGGTCACAAATCAAGCTTTGGCAAATTGAAGAAAACTGAGATCGCATCAAGTATCTTTTCTGACCACAACGCTATGAGACTAGATATCCATTACATGAAAATATCTGTAAAAAATACAAACACATGGAGGCTAAACAATACACTACTGAATAACCAAGAGATCACTGAAGAAATCAAAGAGGAAATCAAAAAATACCTAGAAAAAAATGACAAGGAAAACACAACGACCCAAAAGCTATGGGATGCAGCAAAAGCAGTTCTAAGGGGGAAGTTTATAACAATACAATCCTACCTCAAGAAACAAGAAACATCTCAAATAAACAACCTAACCTTACACCTAAAGCAATTAGAGAAAGAAGAACAAAAACCCCCCAAAGTTAGCAGAAGGAAAGAAATCATAAAGATCAGATCAGAAAAGAATGAAAAAGGAATGAAGGAAACAATAGCAAAGATCAATAAAACTAAAAGCTGGTTCTTTGAGAAGATAAAAAAAGTTGATAAACCATGAGCCAGACTCATCAAGAAAAAAAGGGAGAAGACTCAAATCAATAGAATTAGAAATGAAAAATGAGAAGTTATAACTCACACTGGAGAAATACAAAGGATAATGAGAGACTACTACAAGCAACTATATGCCAATAAAATGGACAAACTGGAAGAAATGGACAGATTCCTAGAAAAGTACAACCTTCCAAGACTGAACCAGGAAGAAATAGAAAATATAAACAGATCAATCACAAGCACTGAAATTGAAACTGTGATTAAAAATCTTCCAACATGCACAACCTGCCGAGGCTGAACCAGGAAGAAATAGAAAATATGTACAGACCAATCACAAGCACTGAAATTGAAACTGTCATTAAAAATCTTCCAACAAACAAAAGCCCAGGACCAGATGGCTTCACACGTGAATTCTATCAAACATTTAGAGAAGAGCTAACACCTATCCTTCTCAAACTCTTCCAAAATATTGCAGAGGGAGGAACACTCCCAAACTCATTCTACAAGGCCGCCATCACCCTGATACCAAAACCAGACAAAGATGTCACAAAGAAAGAAAACTACAGGCCAATATCACTGATGAACATAGATGCAAAAATCCTCAACAAAATACTAGCAAACAGAATCCAACAGCACATTAAAATGATCATACACCATGATCAAGTGGGGGTTATTCCAGGAATGCAAGGATTCTTCAATATACGCAAATCAATCAACGTGATACATCATATTAACAAATTGAAGGAGAAAAACCATATGATCATCTCAATAGATGCAGAGAAAGCTTTCGACAAAATTCAACACCCATTTATGATAAAAGCCCTTCAGAAAGTAGGCATAGAGGGAACTTTCCTCAACATAATAAAGGCCATATATGACAAACCCACAGCCAACATTGTCCTCAATGGTGAAAAACTGAAACCATTTCCACTAAGATCAGGAACAAGACAAGGTTGCCCACTCTCACCACTATTATTCAACATAGTTTTGGAAGTGTTAGCCACAGCAATCAGAGAAGAAAAAGAAGTAAAAGGAATCCAAATCGGAAAAGAAGAAGTAAAGCTGTCACTGTTTGCAGATGACATGATACTCTACATAGAGAATCCTAAAGATGCTACCAGAAAACTACTAGAGCTAATCAATGAATTTGGTAAAGTAGCAGGATACAAAATTAATGCACAGAAATCTCTTGCATTCCTATACACTAATGATGAAAAATCTGAAAGTGAAATTAAGAAAACACTCCCGTTTACCACTGCAACAAAAAGAATAAAATATCTAGGAATAAACCTACCTAAGGAGACAAAAGACCTGTATGCAGAAAATTATAAGACACTGATGAAAGAAATTAAAGATGATACAAATAGATGGAGAGATATACCATGTTCTTGGATTGGAAGAATCAACATTGTGAAAATGACTACACTACCCAAAGCAATCTACACATTCAGTGCAATCCCTATCAAACTACCACTGGCATTTTTCACAGAACTAGAACAAAAAATTTCACAATTTGTATGGAAACAAAAAAGACCCCGAATAGCCAAAGCAATCTTGAGAAAGAAAAATGGAGCTGGAGGAATCAGGCTCCTGGACTTCAGACTATACTACAAAGCTACAGTAATCAAGACAGTACGGTACTGGCACAAAAACAGAAATATAGATCAATGGAACAGGATAGAAAGCCCAGAGATAAACCCGCACACATATGGTCACCTTATCTTTGACAAAGGAGGCAAGCATATACAGTGGAGAAAAGACAGCCTCTTCAATAAGTGGTGCTGGGAAAATTGGACAGGTACATGTAAAAGTATGAAATTAGAACACTCCCTGACACCATACAAAAAAATAAATTCAAAATGGATTAAAGACCTAAGTGTAAGGCCAGACACTATCAAACTCTTAGAGGAAAACATAGAACACTCTATGACATTAATCACAGCAAGATCCTTTTTGACTCACCTCCTAGAGAAATGGAAATAAAAACACAAATAAACAAATGGGACCTAATGAAACTTAACAGCTTTTGCACAGCAAAGGAAACCATAAACAAGACCAAAAGACAACGCTCAGAATGGGAGAAAATATTTGCAAATGAAGCAACTGACAAAGGATTAATCTCCAAGATTTACAAGCAGCTCATGCAGCTCAATAACAAAAAAACAAACAACCTAATCCAAAAATGGGCAGAAGACCTAAATAGACATTTCTCCAAAGAAGATATACAGATTGCCAACAGACACATGAAAGAATGCTCAACATCATTAATCATTAGAGAAATGCAAATCAAAACTACAATGAGATATCATCTCACACCGGTCAGAATGGCCATCATCAAAAAGTCTAGAAACAATAAATGCTGGAGAGGGTGTGGAGAAAAGGGAACACTCTTGCACTATTGGTGGGAATACAAATTGATACAGCCACTATGGAGAACAGTATGGAGGTTCCTTAAAAAACTATAAATAGAACTACCATACGACCCAGCAATCCCACTACTGGGCGTATACCCTGAGAAAACCATAGTTCAAAAAGAGTCATGTACAAAAATGTTCATTGCAGCCCTATTTACAATAGCCAGGACATGAAAGCAACCTAAGTGTCCATCATCGGATGAATGGATAAAGAAGATGTGGCACATATATACAATGGAATATTACTCAGCCATAACAAGAAACGAAATGGAGGTATTTGTAGTGAGGTGGATGGAATTAGAGTCTGTCATACAGAGTGAAGTAAGTCAGAAAGAGTAAAACAAATACAGTATGCTAACACATATATATGGAATCTAAGGAAAAAAAAAAGGTCATGAAGAACCTAGTGGCAAGACGGGAATAAAGACACAGACTTACTAGAGAATGGACTTGAGGATATGGGGAGGGGGAGGAGTAAGATGTGACAGTGTGAGAGAGTGGCATGGACATATATACACTACCAAATGTAAAATAGATAGCTAGTGGGAAGCAGCCGCATAGCACAGGGAGATCAGCTCGGTGCTTTGTGACCACCTAGAGGGGTGGGACAGGGAGGGTGGGAGGGAGGGAGATGCAAGAGGGAAGAGATATAGGAACATATGTATGTGTATAACTGATTCACTTTGTTATAAAGCAGAAACTAACACACCATTGTAAAGCAATTATACTCCAATAAAGATGTATAAAAAAAAAAAAATCTTCCAACAAACAAAAGCCCAGGACCAGATGGCTTCACAGGCGAAGTCTATCAAACATTTAGAGAAGAGCTAACACCTATCCTTCTCAAACTCTTCCAAAATATTGCAGAGGGAGGAACACTCCCAAACTCATTCTACGAGGCCACCATCACCCTGATACCAAAACCAAACAAACATGTCACAAAGCAAGAAAACTACAGGCCAATATCACTGATGAACATAGATGCAAAAATCCTCAACAAAATACTAGCAAACAGAATCCAACAGCACATTAAAAGGATCATACACCATGATCAAATGTCGTTTCTCCCAGGAAGGCAAGGATTCTTCAATATACACAAATCAATCAATATGATACACCATATTAACAAATTGAAGGAGAAAAACCATATGATCATCTCAATAGATGCAGAAAAAGCTTTCAACAAAATTCAACACCCATTTATGATAAAAACCCTCCAGAAAGTAGGCATAGAGGGAACTTACCTCAACGTAATAAAGGCCATATAGGACAAACCCACAGCCAACATCATTCTCAATGGTGAAAAACTGAAACCATTTCCTCTAAGATCAAGAACAAGACAAGGTTGCCCACTCTCACCACTATTATTCACCATAGTTTTGGAAGTGTTAGCCACAGCAATCAGAGAAGAAAAAGAAGTAAAAGGAATCCAAATCAGAAAAGAAGAAGTAAAGCTGTCACTGTTTGCAGATGACATGATACTCTACATAGAGAATCCTAAAGATGCTACCAGAAAACTACTAGAGCTAATCAATGAATTTGGTAAGTATCAGGATACAGAATTAATGCACACAAATCTCTTGCATTCCTATACACTAATGATGAGAAATCTGAAAGAGAAATTAAGGAAGCACTCCCATTTACCACTGCAACAAAAAGAATAAAATACCTAGTAATAAACCTACCTAAGGAGACAAAAGACCTGTATGCAAAAAACTATAAGACACTGATGAAAGAAACTAAAGATGATACAAATAGATGGAGAGATATACCATGTTCTTGGATTGGAAGAATCAACATTGTGAAAATGACTAGGCTACCCAAAGCAATCTACACATTCAGTGCAATCCCTATCAAACTACCACTGGCATTTTTCACAGAACTAGAACAAAAAAGTTCACAATTTGTATGGAAGCACAAAAGACCCCAAACAGCCAAAGCAATCTTGAGAAAGAAAAATGGAGCTGGAGGAATCAGGCTCCTGGACTTCAGACTATACTACAAAGCTACAGTAATCAAGACAGTACGGTACTGGCACAAAAACAGAAATATAGATCAATGGAACAGGATTGAAAGCCCAGAGATAAACCCACGCACATATGGTCACCTTATTTTTGATAAAGGAGGCAAGAATATACAATGGAGAAAAGACAGCCTCTTCAATAAATGGTGCTGGGAAAACTGGACAGCTACATGTAAAAGTATGAAATTAGAACACTCCCTAACACCATACATAAAAATAAACTCAAAATGGATTAAAGACCTAAATGTAAGGCCAGACACTATCAAACTCTTAGAGGAAAACACAGGCAGAACACTCTATGACATAAATCACAGCAAGATCCTTTTTGACTCACCTCCTAGAGAAATGGAAATAAAAACAAAAATTAACAAATTGGACTTAATGAAACTTAAAAGCTTTTGCACAGCAAAGGAAGCCATAAACAAGATGAAAAGACAACCCTCAGAATGGGAGAAAATATTTGCAAACGAAGCAACTGACAAAGGATTAATCTCCAAAATTTACAAGCAGCTCATGCAGTTCAATAACAAAAAAACAAACAACCCAATCCAAAAATGGGCCGAAGACCTAAATAGACATTTCTCCAAAGAAGATATACAGATGGCCAACAGACACATGAAAGAATGCTCAACATCCTTAATCATTAAAGAAATGCAAATCAAAACTACAATGAGGTATCATCTCACACCGGTCAGAATGGCCATCATCAAAAAATCTAGAAACAATAAATGCTGGAGAGGGTGTGGAGAAAAGGGAACACTCTTGCACTGTTGGTGGGAATGTAAATTGATACAGCCATTATGGAGAACAGTATGGAGGTTCCTTAAAAAACTAAAAATAGAACTACCATACGACCCAGCAATGCCACTACTGGGCATATACCCTGAGAAAACCAGAATTCAAAAAGAGTCATGTACCACAATGTTCACTGCAGCTCTATCTACAATAGCCAGGACATGGAAGCAACCTAAGTGTCCATCATCGGATGAATGGATAAAGAAGATGTGGCACATATATACAATGGAATATTACTCAGCCATATAAAGAAACGAAATTGAGTTGTTTGTAGTGAGGTGGATGGACCTAGAGACTGTCATACAGAGTGAAGTAAGTCAGAAAGAGAAAACTAAATACTGTATGCTAACACCTATATATGGAATCTAAAAAAAAAAAAAATTGTTCTGAAGAACCTCAGGGCAGGACAGGAATAAAAACGTAGACGTCAAGAATGGACTTGAGGACACGAGGAGGGGGAAGGGTAAGCTGGGACGAAGTGAGAGAGTGGCATATACTTATATATACTACCAAATGTAAAATAGATAGCTAGTGGGAAGCAGCCGCATAGCACAGAGAGAGCAGCTCGGTGCTTTGTGACCACCTAGAGGGGTGGGATAGGGAGGGTGGGAGGGAGACACAAGAGGGAGGAGATATGGAGTTATATGTATAGCTGATTCACTTTGTTATAAAGCAGAAACTAACACACCATTATAAAGCAATTATACTCCAATAAAGATCTTAAAAAGAAAAAAAAAAGAAAAAAAATTTCATTCTGCAGTTGATGTGAAAACTTTTTAAGTTTACATATAATATCAAAATATCAGAGACCATATTAACTTGCTATGTATAACTTCTACCATTTCATTAGGACATATAATAAAAAGTATGTATATTTATGTTTAAAGTAAGCACGGAAAATTGTGGCTATCAGTATATGTATGTGTGTGTGTGTATATATATATATATATATATATATATATATATATATATATATCAACCTACATCAGAATAACTTATAAAATATTAGCAAAATGTTCTCGTTTTTTTCTGTTCTGTTCTTACGAATAATTTTGAACATTTCAGCTAAATGCTGCATATATTTATGTGCAGTATGTATCTAAATCTGTATCATCTATGTCTGTACCTATACGAACATATCTATATCTATAGATACATAGATAGTTTTAAGAAATTATTTGGAATTAATTTTTTAGCATGATGTAACATTCCACAGAATATACAGCGTATTTCCCATGCAAGAATCCCAAATCAGTTTGTTCAATCAGCTACTGATTCAGGTTTATTCTGTTTTCAAGTAAAAGAAAGATAATTCTTTTTATCAAGTACTAAAGATCCTATCTCATACTAGCTGAGGATGGTTTTAAGACTCCCAAAGATGACAAACAAAACTTGAAGGGAGATGATGAAGGGGGAGGAGGAGGAGGAAAAGTGAGAGAGGAGGAGAAGAAAAACATATACACGGGACTATAAACTTCACTAGAGACCTGGCCTAGGTTAACCATATATTTTACTTCCTTTACTTTTTTCTGGGTTTCTTTCTGCTGCTACTGGAAGAAATTTTATAAGGGAAAGGCAACCCTATGCCAAATTACAGTAGAGACCAACATTCATAATTTTCAGAGGTAGGAGATCCCCCACCTCGTTAAAGAGAGCCCTGTGTTATCAGCCTGCTGGCATCCTGGCAGCTGTAGAGCACACAGCAGGCTTGTCCTCCTGACCGTTAAGAAGATGCTGAGAAGCTGACTTAAGAATACTTTTTTGGGGGACTGAAAAGGGAATGCACACATTAAAGTAGACTAGGGATTACTGCCCAATGGATAAAGAAATCCATTATTTTATTATATAATATTCCTATTTAAATACAGACCATTGGCAGTGGGAAAATCAAAGGGGAGGGGTGAGAGAGAGAGTTTTCTGGAAGAGACCATGTTGTATCACTATCTGAGAAGACTAGTACTCAAGGTTCAGTTTCCTTAAGTGGCAATTATTTCACTAAAGTTTCATGTTCATAATTTTATCTTTCTGGAATTCAAGGTCTATATTTGAAGGTCAAAGCAGAGAAAACTGAATTCATTCTAAACATCTTTTCTGCAAATCAGCATTTATAGAACTTCAAAGCTCATTTTCCACAATGGGGAATTCATCCCTACTTTTAACCCAATGGCCAACATTCAAAATGAACAAAGAAAACAATGTCTTCTTTGAAGTTTTGTTTCATTCTTCTAGGAAGGCCTGGTACTCTTGCTGGGACAATACAGATTCTCAATTTACAGTAATTATCAATACAGCGTCTCAATATTTCTTTTACTTTGTATAGCTTAAATTCACATACTTAGGGACAGTATTTAAATATTTCATAGATCTTAATATTAGGAAGGATAATGGACCATTCATGGATTTCTACTGTGTGCTTATTGACTCTTTGGCTATCAAGGGTTTTGACTTCTCATTCCACGAAAAATTTCTCATGCTACACACTTGAAAGTAAGCTTTATATAGAAATGACAGATTTGTTTCCTCAATATAGCTGTCTTTTGTGAAATAAATACTAATCTCTGAGATACTGCGTTCTCGATGGAATTTACAATCCAACACTGTTTAATTATTCATGATGAGAGATCCATCAACCCAAAAGATTCTTGAGAAGACAGATAAAAATAAATTGCTATCTTACCTGGGTCAAAAACTCAGAGTTGAATAAAAGTACCTAACACAGTATAAATAACAGATTTTTTTAAAGTTGCTAATCGAAAAATACTAAGAACAAGATACTGCAGGCACAGTAATTAAATTCTCTGAGAACTTGTGTCCCTGTGACATTTTTTATGTGTTCACATTCCAGGTAGGACTATTTCTTTATTAGTAATAATAAAAGAGCAAAATATTAATTTTTAGTAAAAAATATTGAATAGAGGATAATTTTAATAACTCCAAGGGGGTTGGCAATATTAATAAATTCCTTCTATCCAAGGCACCATGCTACATATTGGCAGTTCCTCAAGGTTAACTCAAATACAATTTGCTAACTGAAGCTATTCTCTGTTTGAACTATTTGATATAATTCCTAACTACAAATTTTATTCTTGAAATGTTCTTTCTGGGTAAGGAACATAATTCCCTGTAGGGCTCACATATACATTTTCTATATAGGTCAAGATTTAAGGAGGTAAAACAATGAAATAATTCATAAAGACATTACGAAAAGGATAAAATAATAGAGAAGATAGGGGAGATGTTTTTCTTTGTTGGAGAAAAGGGAAAAAAGAAAGAAGAAAGAAGGAGATAGTTTTAAAGTTTACGGTCAAATTTAAGAGATACTAAGAAGCTAAGCATTTTCAAATTTATCTTACACTGTAATATAACCAGCATCCTGTCTCTGTGCTTAGTGACTGAGAATACAGTATTCTCTATTTTGGATAAAATTATCTTATGAGAAGGACTGCATGTTTCCCAAGTCCCTAAATTCTATGATACCTCCACAGTTCTTCTAAATATTTTACTTCCGGTGAGTTTCATATTAACCCCAAACACTTCTGCATTAATAATAAGATTTGAATTTCTGAAAGCTGGAATTCATTACCTTTTTTCTTGGGATGTCAATACTGCTAAAATTTGCAAACCTGCCTGCTTCAGCAAAGTTCAGGTTCATGATCTCTAAGCAATCATAAACCTATCTATTTGGATAGGAAATTGCTCTAGTGCACAGGAATATCAAGTACCATAGACACAAGTTGAGAAACATTAAATGGGTTTGGTCTCAACACCTAAGTTCCAAAAAGCAGCATCTAAAACAATGCCATTACAAGCCCAATAGAAGAACAAAATCACATGCATTGAAATTCTGCCTTTAATAAATTTTAAACACATTCTCTCAAATCTTTTGCTATAGGTTGATGATGTCCCTCCAAAATTTATATGTTGAAGTTCTAACCCCCAATATCTCAGAATGTGACCTATAGCAAAAGAAATAGGGTCTTTTCAGATGTAATTAAGATGAAGTCATACTACAGTAGGTTGGGCTCCTAATCCAATATAACTTGTGTCCTTATAAACAAGGGAATTTTAAACACAGACACTCACACAGGGAGAATGCCATGTGAACACAAAGGCACAGATCGGGGTGATGTATCTATAAACCAAGGAACACCAAAGATTGCCAGCAAAACACCAGAAGCTAGATGAGAGGCATAATTCTTCCTCACAGCCCTCAGAAGGAATCAACCCTGCTGACACCTTGATCTCAGACTTCCAGGACTATGAAACAATAAATTTCTGTTGTTTAAGCCACCTAGTTTGTGGTACCTCGTTATGGCACCCCTAACTAATACATCTATGATCAATTTTGACCTTAGTAACTGACTCGGAGATACTACTGGCTTATTGTGAACTTTTATTCTAATGGATGTGTTTCTTTGTAGTCTATCTCCTTCATATTTCTGCCACCTGCACTGCACGGGAGTCATTTCCTAGAAACTGCCTTTATTTCCTCGAGAATGACATGCACCAACAGAAGTATCCCAAAGTGTAATGTCTTCCTTCAGTAAATTGCTGAAATGACAAGGGTTTCTATTGTATTTTTTTTTTGAATATCAAAATATTCTTTCACTTGATTTTTTTCCTAGAAAAACATTAGAATTCTTATTTGCTCATTACAGATTACAAAAGCAGTTATGAACTAAAGACTCCTCAATGCAGTGTGTCACTTCAAGATGCCTCTTGTAATCTACTCTGCTCTGCATTACCTGTAGAATTAGCAGTATTTATTATCCAAGAGTAAACTCTACTGAAGGCTGGGCTGGAGGTATGAAGATGAATAAACACAGGTTTTAACTGTTAAGAAGTTCATAATCTTCCATGGGGGACTGATACATAAACAACTAATTAAAATACACTGAGTTGTGCTCTGCAAAAAACTGTAATTAACATGTTATTGACTGCTTACTATTTTCCATACTGCTTTAGGCACTTAGAATCGTTATGTCGTTTAATCCTGTAACAGCTTCAGGAGGTGGGTACTGTTATTATTATCACATTACAGGTGAGCAGCAGAAGAAAAGACAAGGGAATGTAGCAAAATCACATGGCTAAAAAGTGACAGAGTCAGGATTCAACCAAACAAATCTATGATTTTAGTGTCTCTGCTACAAACACTATGTGTGTTAGGGGTGGGGGAAGAGGTCAGGGAAGCCGTAACAAAAGTATGCGTTTAAGCTGAGCCACAGATGAATCTGACAAGGAGATAAAGAGATGTATATATCTGGAAGAAGAAATCTCCAGAAAAATAATGCAAGACACGGGTAATCAGAAGCAGTTCAGTATGGACGGAGCTGATGACAGTTAAGGAAATAGTGGGAGCAGAAGAAGTGGGACAGAGATTGAAGACAGAGTGTGGAGCACACTGAATGCCCTACAAAGCAGTTTGCAGATTACTCTGTAAGAAAAAAGGAGTTTTCATTGGGTTTTGAGCATATGAGAGACACAGCCTTGTCTGTGCTTTAGATGCAGCCCTGGTGGCTTGTGGAAGAAGACGAGCCAGTTCTGAAGTCGAATCTGTCCAAACCACACAGGTCTCCAAGGGTCACCCCAAAATGGTTCAGAATATAATTATATCTATATACATAGGTATAATTATATATAAGAAAATATATCTATAATTAATATATATATAATTATAATAATTATATATATAAAGGGAGAGGCAAAAGGGGTAAAATGTTAACAGTAGGTGAATCTGGATAAAGTGTATATAGGTGTCCTTTGTACTATTTTTATTTTGCAACATTTCATAAATTTGAAACTATTTCTAAATAAAAAGTTTTTAAAAGCACAGAATTCAGAGAGGTCGTTGCTGTGGGGGGCGGGGGGAATGGGGAGAAATTGCTTAATGGGTTAGGGGTTTTAGTTTGTAGTAATAAAAATGTTTTAGAACAAGATAGAGGTGGTGGTTGAACAACACTGTGAATGTGCTAAATGCCACTGAATTTTTTGTGTGTTTTCCTATAGATCGATCGATCGATCGATCGATAGATAGATACAGATATATACACCAACAGCTTGAGGACTTAATTCTGCTTTGTAGACATCCCCCAAATGCCAGTTTCAATCCGGCTACCCTAGGAATATTCTCTTAAATCTCTGAAGGTTAACAGGTACAAGTGCTACAAGCCAAGGAGCATTTTGAAATGACAGATACTAATTACCCAACTAAACATACAGCAGCCTATGTAATGGGACTGCTTTGCCAGGAACAATTAGAGAAGAGGAGGCAACCACCACTATAAGTGGGAGTAGGAGAACTAATTAACAACATGGGAGGGTATTGCTTTCTTTCAGTGGCCTACTGGTGGTCAGATACCTAGTCGGAAATTTACAAAGTTGCTCTCTTTGAAGAGATGTTTCAGTAACTATTTTAAAGGTGCATTATCTATCGTAATGTCAAGGATAAGTTATTGTAATTTTGTGTAAAATATATCCAAACTAGCAACAGATAGAGAAAAAAAAAGATGATCAAAATTTAAAACTTTACAAAAAGTATAAATAGTATATTATTTAATATAGTAGTATTACCTTAAGCTTTCATAATATTTTTATTTCTTCTGACTACTTGATCTCACCCAAGCCTAACAACCTTATGATGGAGCTAGAACAGATATTATAAAACATCTTTTAGATGAAGACCACACATCTAGTAGCTGTGGAATCACAAGTAGCTCTTTCACATACCCTAGTCACACACCAATTCAGATCAGTTCCTCAATTCCAGAATACTTAATGAATTTCCCTATTATACACTAACTTTTAATTCAATTGCAGTGGATAACATTTAGAACAAGTTTTATTTCCAGTTTCTTCAACCATAATATGAAACTGATTGAACTCACTTATTATAGGTGTACTATACAGCACAGTAACCACAGTTAACAATACTGTATTGTATTCTTGAAAGTTGCTAAGAGTAAATTTTAAACTTTCTCACCACACACATGTAATTAAGTGAGGAGAAGAAGGTGTTAACTAACCTTATTATGGTAATTATGGTAATCACTGTGCAACATATATGTGTATCAAATCATCATGTTGTACACCTTAAACTTACACAACATTATATGTCAATTATATCCCAATAAAGCTGGAAAAAATAAATAAAAAGAAGGATTCTGAGGCCCCAAGTGATGGTGGAGCCAACAGATGGAAGAAGCCTGGATGCCTGAATGCCTGCATGGGGCAGACTCCTCATTGACCCATACTGAAGTGTGAATGAGAAATAAATCTTTATTGCGTGAACTCACAACTCGGACCTATGAAGGTATTTACCAAATAATAACTATGTGCCAGGGAGTATAGTAGGCTTTCTCACTTACATGATCTCATTTATCCCACTTATAGGAACGATTGTGACTCTGAATCATTATGATGTACAGCACAAAGTTTGAAAACAATGGCAAACATGGCAACACTTGCTGATGGCAAGAACACAAAGAGATGGGTACTCTCATACACTTCTCGTGGAAGTATGAATTATCATAATCTTTCTGAAGTCAAGGTTTGACCAATCTGTACTAAAATTTGACCAATTTCACTAAAAGTCTAAAACAATAACCTTATCTTTTGACCCACTAATTCTACTTCCAGGAACTTATTATCAGAAATGTCAAAGATGTACACAGAGATAAATAAAATTGTCCATTCAGCACACGATAATTATAAAAAAATTGAAACCACCTAAATAACTAACATTATGGATATGTTTTAAATAATTCTAATATATCCATTTGATGAAATATTATGCACCCATTTAAAAATCACATATTCCAAGAACGGTTAATAATGCAGGAAAATGTTTACATATAAATTTACGTGACATATGCTAGATACAAAATATTTCAACTTGTTACAAATATGAATGCAAATAAGAAGATGAAAATGAAATAAACCAACATGTTACTATTAATTTTCTCTAGATGGTGGGATTAGAAATAGATTTTTATTTTATCTTCTGTCTCTATTTTAAAATGTTATACAATGATCATATATTATTTTTGAATTCACAACATATGTTATAAAAATAAAGGAGGCAAGGAATTTTCTAATCCATTTTTGAAGTTTCCACATAAATTTGTTTAAAATTAAAAAGTGCTAGTGCTTAAATCTGCAAGTTCTAATAGGAAAATTCACTTATGTGAAGCAGCTCATTCCCTGATGATGTTAGATAAGTGAGGTGGTATTACAGTATTTCTAAAAGTTGTCTACCATCTGTGAGTTTATTTTTTAATTGTCTGTTGTTTTTCACATCTAAATTTAAAATTATTTTCACATATAAAGATCTATGACTTATGGTAAATTTTTCGATAGCTTGCATTCCTCCTGTTTTTGATTCCACCAAAACTATTCAACAATAAACTCCCTCTCCATAATAATTGCAAAATATGTTCTCCATTGTACAGATGAATGAACTAAAGGCAGAGAGGTATGTTAATATACCTAGAACAGGGAACTCTGCTCAGTGTTATGTGGCAGCCTGGATGGGAGGGGAGTTTGGTGGAGAAGGGATACATGTATACTTACGGCTGAGTTACTTTTCTGTGCACCTGAAACTATCACAACATTGTTAATCAGCTATACTCCAATATAAAATAAAAAGCTTAAAAAAAAAAAAAATATATATATATATATATATACCTAGAACACAAAACAAGACATGCCAGGACCATGCTGGAGCCAGCTGTACTGACTTCTGGGAGGCCATTCTGCACACCTTCCCCAACTCATGTCAGTGGTATCATGTTGTAGCTAGAAACTGGCCATCGTGTAATATTTACACCTAGGAAGTCCTCAAATACTACATCAGGGCTTTTTATTTTTTATTTTTTTTTATTTTTTTTTTGCAGTGAGCTAGTTTACTAGCACACCACA
Source organism: Eschrichtius robustus (assembly GCF_028021215.1). Lineage (NCBI taxonomy): Eukaryota > Metazoa > Chordata > Mammalia > Artiodactyla > Eschrichtiidae > Eschrichtius > Eschrichtius robustus. The sequence goes on along the minus strand of NC_090829.1, from coordinate 53,172,028 downwards.
GCATATACACAACAATATGATTCTTCTAATTTTGCTTAATTAACTCAGGGCCAGGAGATTGTTAAGTAGTCAAAAAAGACGTCAGGCTTCACCGTGTAGAGCTTTGGAGTTAAAATGCTCACTGGTATTCCAAGCACCTAGAAGAGTGCCTGTATACCATAGGTCCTCAGTGAATATATGTTTCATGTGTTTACCAGATACCTGCAGATAAACTTTTCTCTCAAGTCAACCATGAATCATCCTAACTTCATCTATCAGTCTTCTTTAAAACCTTGTCTATTTTCATTTCTTTGTTTATAATTGTTGTCTTTCCATTAGTTCCTTAAGCTATCATCTTATTTCTATTCTCATGTTTCCAGCATCTACCCTTCACACCAACAATTCACAGGTCACCAGTGACTTCCTGATTAATGAGCACAATATTCTTTTCCTCTCTTAATTCCACATCCTCTGGAACATTTTATACTGTTGATATTCTTTCCTGAAACTTCTTTCTCACTAGAACTTGAAGGCACTTGTGTATTACAATTGCATGTTCTACCATATTTTATTTTGACCATTTTCATCTTGTTCTTTTCTTCATCTTTCAGTCTAACATAGGATTTGTACAATGTTTAGCAGTCATCCCTTTAAGCTTATTTCTTTGTGATTTCCATTCAAAAGAAATATGGCTTCATCTCTCACCTCTAATCCAAAACATTCACTTCTGTAAATTCCATCCAGTTCTTTCCTTAAGCTCAGTCAGAGATTTCTAACTGCCTACTCTGACATTTCCATTTGAAAGTCTAGCCTTTACATCAAATTTGACTAAAACTAAATGTATTACCTTTTTTACCAATTCCTTTCCTCAGGTAACTACTGTGTTTCTGTATGCTAAGCTGGGGTGTTTCTCTTTTCCCTGCTGCCCTGGTAGGTCTCATCCACTAGGATCTTTCCCAGCACAAAGTTTATATAAGGTTCCTACAAGATGAGTCAGTTGTCCTGCAGTACTACTTCCTCCAAGAAGTTCTCAGAAGCAAATAAAATCAATTATTCATTTTTTTTCCCTAAGCATTATGTCTTCAATGTTGGCTCAGTCTACAAAAGCCAGTATCCTCTGTGATGCTGTTTTAGTTCTCTGAGTTGCAGGACACAGCACCCTGCAAGCATGGTAGGAGGCCAGTTAATTGAACAAAGCTTAATTGTGCACTGGTAACTTTGAAAATCTTAATTCCTCTGTTGAGAAATGACTAAGCATATTATTGAGAAATGGAATTATGAAATGTTTCCAGATCAAGTTAAGCATCTACAGGTGAATTAACAGAATTGGGCTTCAAAAGCTTACCTTAGGAAAAGCTGAATGAATTGTGCTCATTCTTTGAAATGTATCGATTTGTAAAACCAATATCCCACTGTCTACAGAAGGCAATCCAGAACTGAAAATATTTCGGAAAAAAATACTTCTAAAGATAAACAGGTCATTTTAAGATTAACCTTCACCATTAAGGGCTTCTGAAGAATGTCCATATCTATTCAATAATCATTTTGTTCATTAACTCCTTGTGCATAGAATTTTAACTCATGCCACAGGAGATGGTTTCAGGAATAATACGCATTTATGAAAGACAGTGTTAAATAGTAAGAAACACTAAGGATTTGGAGTCAAGCAGTAGTCTGACTCTACCACTTAATTTCTGCGAGAACTTGGAGGATTCCTTGATTTCTCTAAACCCCAGTTTACGATCAGTAAAATTAGAATAAGAAAGCTAATTTACAGGGTTATTATGTGGATTAGAGATAAAGTACATAACATGGCTCTCTATAGTAGACTCTCAGTAAATGATATTTATTATTACTTATAAAGCTAGAGAGTATGAGCAGATAAATAGTAACAAAATGCCCCTTACATCTTAATGCCTAAAAGACCAGTTCTCAAATTTTTGGTCTTTGGATTTTTTTAGACTCTTAAAAATTATGGAGTACTCCAAAGACTTTTTCTACATTTTGTATACACCTACGGATTACCATAATAGAAATTAAATTTTTAAAAAATTAAAATATTTATTTACTGCTTTATTTTTAAACAATAATGAATCTATTACATATTAATATTAACAACATATATTTATAAAAATAAAAATATTTTCAAAATCAAAACTATTCAGTGAAAAGTGAATAGTGGCGCTGGTTTACACTTTTGTAAGTGTCTTTAACGCTGGGCTTATTATAAGACAGCTGGGTTGTCACATCTACTTCTACATTCAATCTGTTGGGATATGTTGTTTTGCTTGATATATTACAAGAAAATCTGTCCACACACAGATATGCAGTTGAAAGGATATCAGGAACTTTGAGGGATTCTCAGATCACACTTTGAAAAGAGCTTGCCTGAAGCTAGTCAAGATAGTTTCTTGGAGGAAGTGAGTCATTAAGTCAGTTCAACGACGATGAAGATGACAACGGTAATAGTAACAATAACAACAATAATAAATGAATACTAATTGGCAGAAAAGCTACAAAGAAACATTCTGGGCAATGGTAACATCTATGGTGAAAGTTGAAATGTGGAATAGAACGTACGCAATGTAAAATATCATGAGGGAACCAGGTCAGGAGGGGTAATAGATCTGTACTGAAGAGAACTAAGAAAAAAAATGAGATAAACTGGGGGGCTCAGGGGTGGAGGAAATGTGGGATGTGAAAACTTCTGAATGCAATTGGGAGTAAGCATACTTGTATTTAAATTTTGTACTGACTTGTATTTTGTTTTCAAATTGTTTTGGATGAATAATCTTCTACTGATGTTTTTGAGCAAAATGATTCTTACTAGTGAAAGTAGAGTTTTAATTATTCAGAATAGTTAATAATACTGATGCTTAGGGTACATATAGAGTCACAGATCACTTGTAGAAATTTTAGCACTCCCCCAGGATCTTCAGCCCATAGTTTGAGAACAACAGATTTCTTCACAGAGCTAGATTTGGACAAAGAAAATGTCCCAGAGGGATTAGAACAAAGTGAAGATTGTGCCTCTCTTACATAAAACAATTCACCATGACCAGAGTTATAAACAATCCTCACAGAAGATGTGAGGGATGAACAGTGGATGGATAAATGAAAGAAGCTACGAAGAGATGGATTGTGAATTTTTAATAGAATAGCTAGGTAGAAGACATTGTTGGAGTTAAAATAAACCTCAAGAGAAAATGAACATCTCCTCTTGAATTTGCTTGGAAATACTAAGTTATCAACTCCTAATAGAAATTTGAAAAGGAAAAATTAATAAATGGCAATCTTTTGAAGTAGAGGGAGGTATTAAGATGGTGAATAATAACCACTGCATACGAGATAATTTGAAACAGAAAGAAAATGATAGTAGTCAGTACAGTAGGGGGTTGTTGCCTTAAGCTGGGAGTGCAATAACAAAGCTGAAGGTTAAAGTCACCCTGAAGGCAGAATTATCTGAATTAGAGACTTGCTATGGAAAGACACAAAACCCAGGGAGGAAGTGGTAGAGGCAGGGAGGAGAGACTTGGTGATACAGATTCAGAAGTGACCTTCTAATGAAATGAACGACCCAAGGAAATGCATGGAAAAAGAGAGAGCCTCGAGTCCAAGGGTTAAATTTTAAGGAAGATCAAAATAAATTAACAAGAGCAATAAAGGTGCAGAGGAAGATAGGAAGTGGTTAAAAATCTAAGGGAGAAAATCTAGAAAGAAACAACTAGTTTGGAGGACAGGGAGGGTTAAAAGGGCAAGAAATGACTCCTAGTGTCATTGGTACCTTGTTTGTTTTCAGTGGAAATGCAAATACTTACCGAGCATTTACTATGTGCAGGGTAGTCTTTTAGGGGCTTTATATCAGTGTTACTGAAAACAGGGCCAGAGGACTACCAACATTCAGGGATCTATTCCCTATCAGTCTGCCATGAGACAAGCACAGAAATGAGAGTAACCTTTGCAAAATTTTATAGCAATTTGGCACAGTAACATCATCTGCTGAATCTAACCATAAAAATTTCTTTTGATTTTTCATTTAATTTTTCCTTAAGGAAAACAGTCCTTTCAAAAATGGTCCTTCACCACAGATAGTCTGAAAAGCACAACTTCACAAGCTTTATCTAATTTATTTCTCAAAGCTATGCCATGAAGCATTATTCTCATGCCCACTGTACAGGTGAAGAATTTAGGCACTGAGCAAACTCATACAACAATTAAGTGGTAAGAAATTTAACCTACATAGAAGGTTTAAAACAGTTCATGAGGAAAAGGAAGGAGCAGCAAGGGAAGGACAGACTTTTCATAGAATATTACAGTACACTTTCAAAGTATAAAGAAAATATCACATGGGGAGAATCTTTCTAGTTTCCTTTGTGAGTGCACAGCACATGGTTGAATATCTGTGGCCTAAATCACGAATGTTTATAGAACAATGATAAAACCAACCTGAAAATTAAAAGAATGGTATTAATGTTGACTTGTGAGTTATTATTCTATTCCTCAAATATGTATTGAAGGCCTACTACATGTATGACATGCGGCTATGCTGAAAGGTGGGCCCTGGGGGCAGGAGATGTTCTAACTGGGTGAAGTTAAGTAAGTTGATAACTTTTCTAAGCCTCAGTTTCCGTAACTACATAATGGTAGTGATAATAGAATCTTCCCCATTTGAGAGCTAAATGATGTGGTCCATGTAAAACTCAGTGCAATGCTTGACTAATGCAAAGCCTCAAAAAATAAAAATAGAAATGAATGAGGTGGGAGGAACAAGTGTGCTCAGGAGTCTATATTTTCCCAGGAGGACTGGATAATCATATGGTTAGCTAGATTGTAAAATTCCCCAAGTGCTACTAAAAGCTCTAACTGAATTTGGTACTTTACCACCCTTTTAATTCAGAATCAAGGATTTCAGCCATGCCTAGACAGTTCAATCTGTTTGATTGATTCTCTTACATCAAAGCTCATATAGGTGTTAATTGCTTGAAGTTGATCGGGAGATGTATCTGACTTGCTTGTAATGGACCTCTCTGGCACTCAATAATTTCTAGAGTAAATTCCTGTCTCTTCATACTCCTTTCTCTCTGATTCATCCTCATGTTTGATGCTGTCTACATGTCCCTGGGGAAACAGCCTAAGTCCCTTTCAAACCCAACTCTGTAAGATGGTTACAGAATGGACAGAACTGTGCTTTAGGTCTAGAAAGAGAATTCCTAGACAGATCTTTACACTGTGGGAACATCAGAGTCACCTGGGACCAATTCCTATCCCCAAAGATGATTTATCTCTGAAAACCTCTCTTTTATTGTCATGTAGACACCAAAAAACTGATTATAACCAAGTTAAACTTTCTTTACCCTTTGTAGATCCAACACTTGTCTGGGCCAGGGAAATAGAAATTCTGCAATAATAGACCACATCTAACTTTTGGCAAACAGTACAAATGCAAGGATCCAATCAATTGCTGAACTCTACTGATTGGTACTTCTACCCTTACTGGTTCCCAAGAAAGATCAACAAAACATGCCTTGAGTTCTTGAGCTCTAGGTAATATTTGGGTAACAACATCCAACATTTTAATAGTTCAATCTTAGCTGGTTGAAGTATTACAGGAGGAAGAGATGCCAGTGTTTGAACAATAAAATACTCAAGGTTTAGAATTTTCCAGAGGCCATACTGGTTGTCTTAGTTATGAACATGTTGGCTTTTTAAATTTATTACTGTTTCTTTCTTTCTTTTGGCCTGTTTTCAGTTAGCTTAGAAGTACTTCACAAGTAACTAAGATACCTATATTACACTAAGTCCAAAGGGTAATTACAGCACATCAAATTTCCTACATGATTTATAAAAATACATATTGCAACTCTGAAATTTGCAATCAACTCATTACCACAGTGCCTAGCCTACATTAGTAGCTCTCTAAATATGTGGTAATTAATGTTAATTAATAAATATTGATTTTTTAAATCACTATTTAGGGTATGTATCTAAGAATTCTCATAGCAAAATATAATTTTGCATAGCCAATTTTCATCCACACATGCTAAAAAATAATTGCATCTCACCCAGGATAACAGATTTATAAATAAGGTCTTTGATTATAATTTCTTTTTTAAATAAAATAAAAATAAGTATGTGACACTCTTACAAAAAAGTGCTATTACAGTGTTTAACTCCAAATTATTTAAGACTAGCCTTTCACTCAAACCTGTTATAAAGACTCTTGAAATGGGTCTGTTTATGTCTTATCATTATAGCATAAAATTATCATAAATACAGTTATGGTAATAGTTTTACTTTTCTTCTTTAAGTGCAATCAGACATTAATTTCTTCAGATTATTTCAGTTATTAGGAAAAAATGTGAATACAGAAAAGTTTGCCATACTTTCTCATAATCTTATTTTCAACAAGAAATTAAATAACCTCATTGGTCTAGATGCCACCTGTTTGTCAATCTCTGCTGAACTTAACAAACTCAAGAAGCAGAAAATTAGCATGTAAGCCTTCTGAGTAACCAAATAAATGTCACAGAGTTTGTGCATTGTTATGCGAGAGTTGTCAGTCATTCCTGCCAAGCCTATTTGCTATGATATTCACATACCAACACGCATGTGCACGAGCACGCACACCCACACACACACCTGAAAGGACTTGGGGATTTGGCTACTCCCCAGCAAAGTAGAAATAGAAAATTAGAAATGTGAGTGTAGTTAATTGAAAAGACACACTGAAATTCATTCATTCACCCATTAAACAACTGTATTTTAACTGAGTTAAGCAATGAGCTGAGCATTAAGAATAAAATGGTGAACAAAACAGACACTGCTATAAGATCAAGTAGTTTAGTCTAGTAGGCATTCATTGGTAATCTAATATATATACAAACTGATGAATGCAACAATGCAAAAGTAGAGAAAACTATAAGACTGAAAAAGGAGGGCAGCATGGGGCAGGTAAAGTGGAGGGAATTAGGAAATACTTCCCTGATGAAGTGACTTTTGAACTGAAATTGGAAGATAGACAGGCATGAACTAGATAAAGGCATTGCAAGAACTCCAGGGAAAAAGGCTGAACAGCATGTAGGAAAGCCCTAAGGCATGGGAGTATGGTTCAAGTGTCTGAAAGCAGATCCGTGTAACTGAAGGGCAGAGATCATGAGGTAATGTGCTCTTCAGCAGAGCTGAAATGGCAGGGAATCTAGTGATGAAACTTACTTGGGCTAGTAGGGTAGGATAGGCATTTGGGGTTATCCTAAGAACAACGGGAAGCCACTGAGAAGTAGACATATGAGGAAGAAATCCAGAAGAGCATGGTGTCGCTGAATTCAAAGGAAAAAGTTTTTCCTAAAAGGAGGGAGATCAAGTGAAATAAAAACTAAAAACCACAATGGAGCTACTATCACTAATGGATGTAAAAGCTCTCTTAGCAGAGGGATCTGGTGAGAGCAATACTGGAGTGGTGTGGAAGAGAGCACTCTGTTGCCTACCTAATGGCCACTGCCCTCTTTTTTCTTGTTGACAGAGCCTGTCTCCCACCACTGAGGCTAAAGATGCCTCCCTTGTTGCTAGAGAATGTATCCTAGTATTGGCCAGTGAAACCTAAGTGATGACTGCTGGTGGCTTCTTGAAAGGTTTTTCTTCCTTATCGAAATGTGAAACACTGAGAGATAAAAACATGTCTTACGTGAGGACATATTCTTAGAACCACTGCAGCTGTCTTGTAACCATGAGGGGAAAGCCAAGATCACAGAGTATCAACACCCTTGAATTGCTGACTTAAACATGCATAAAAATGCATAGAAATCATCTGACATAGAAAAAATAAACCCTCATTTTAAAGTCACTTTTAGCTGGGCATTTAGTAACTTGCTCCCAAAAGAATCACATCTCAGTTAAGGGGATTAAGAACTGTCTGGATGATAAAGAACTGGAAACAGAGTTTAGATTGCTCTTGGAAATGACTGAAATATTGAGGGGGTGGGGAAGTTGCGGGAACTGGAGTTTGGGGAGAGATTTGTTTGTTTGGTTTTTTTTTGGTATTCTTTTGTTTGTTTGCTTAGTTTTTGTTTTTTAGAGAGAAAAGATTTGAATATACTTAAGTGATGATTGGAAGGATACAATACAGAGGAGAAGATAAATGATACAGAGGAAAAAAGAATCAACTTTAGCATAAGCTTACTGAAACTGAAAGGAAATGGTATGTATAGCTCACAGGACACAGGATATCACTTCCTCTTCCTTAAAACACTTTCTTTCTTTCTTTCTTTTTTTTTTTTGACATTCATGTCACAAACACTCCTGGTTTCCCCTACTTCACTGTCAGCTTATTCTTACTCTCCTATGTTGTCTATACCTTTGTGGGATCTCTCAGTGTTGGGGTAGACCCGGAGAGCTCAACCCTTAATCCTCTTCTTTAACTATACTTTCCATAACTTTAATTACCATCAATATGCTGATGACATTTAAATGTATATTTCAGGTCTTAATTCACCCCCGATTGCTGCATTATCTCCTCAATATGCCTACTTCTTTGCCTCAAAGACATTGGTCCTGATTCTGCAATTACCACATATCACTCCCTCCAATCCTGCCCTACCCCAAATCCCACACACATGCAAAATACAGATATTTCTTCTATTTCCAGGCCTTCACTCTTGGTAAATGCCAATCTAATCTACCTAGGTGTTTAAACCAAAGGTCTGGAATCATCCTTGATTCCTCTTTTTTTCACCATCCTCAACTCCTCTCATATTCAACCAATCAGAAAGCCTTATTGGCTTTACTTCCCACGTACCCAGATTCAGTCCACTTTTCTCTCCATTTCCTCCACTCTAGTCCGAGCCACCATCGTCACGCACAAGAGTACTGTGACAACTTTCCTGCTTCTCTGTTTGCCTGTCCAAAATTCAATCTCCAGGTAGCACCCAAAGTTGTTTTTTATCAGTATAGACCAGATCAAGCCACTTCCTCATTTAAAACCTCAAGGGCCTTCCTACTACATTTAAAATAAATCAGGGCTTCCCTGGTGGCGCAGTGGTTGAGAGTCTGCCTGCCAATGCAGGGGACGCGGGTTCGGGCCCTGGTCTGGGAGGATCCCACATGCCGCGGAGCGGCTGGGCCGGTGAGCCACAACTGCTGAGCCTGCGCGTCTGGAGCCTGTGCTCCGCAACAAGAGAGGACGCGATAGTGAGAGGCCCGCGCACCGCGATGCGGAGTGGCCACCGCTTGCCGCAGCTGGGGAGAGCCCTCGCGCAGAAACGAAGACCCAACACAGCCAAAAATAAACAAATTTAAAATAAATCAAATTCCTTAGCATGACTGTAAGAACCTACATGACCTGGCCCTGCCTATCTCTTCAGTTGCACCTCTCCCTCAATTTCCCTTATTTATTCTATTCAAACCACACTCATCTCTCTGCTTTGGGAACATAGTCTCTGTGAATACCAGCCCCTACAAAATCTGCACAACCAACGCAGCAAGTCTGCTTCAGAGCACTGACACTTACTTTTCTCTCTTTCTGGTACCTTCACCCTGATCTCTGAATGGCCTGACTTCTCAGCTCCAAATATACTTAATAATGATGACAATGATTTCCCAATATATATGCATATCAAATCATAAAAAATAAAATAATAAGATAAAATATGACAATTTTGAAATGGGAGAAATGTAACTGGGTGAAGGATATTGGAACTTTGTGTACTATTGGGTTGGCCAAAAAAGTTCGTTCGGTTAATGAATACATTGCTCAATAAAGTTCTTGGTGAAAAAATGAAAAACGTGTCTTTTATTTGTACTTAAAAGCGAATGAACTTTTTGACCAACCCAATATTTTTGCAGCTTTTCTAACTTAAAAAGTTGAATATTGAAACCTGAATTATTTCTTTAAAAAATAAAATTTGAAAATTTGGAAAATGGCAAAATAATGATGGTGATGATGATGATGATGATGATGACAGCTGATTGCCTACTGTCTTCCCCAAATTATGTCTCTACTCTTCTCTTCCTTGTTCTGTGCCTTGGAGGGATGACCTCCAGTGATGGCCCCACCTAAATTCTCTTATCCCTGAACTCTGGTTGGGTGTCCTGATAGTGAACACTGCCAGGAGACTGAAGGGTGGGAAGAAAGAGGTCAAGGTGTTGCCCACACTCCCGTCCCCAGTTTCTCCTCTTTCAAGCCATTCTTCAAACAGTGGCTGAGTTTCCCCATCACCTCAGCTCTTGTTGGGGGATCCTCAACCATAGTTACTTTTCTGTCCCACAGGCTCTGGTAAATAACATCATTCCTTCTTTCTGTCCCTTTAGACTTAAAGGTAGTAATGGCTTCCCACTATTGCTATTACCTAGGCGATTTGCCACGTCCTGCCAGTTCCCTTAACTAAGTCCCACACCTCTGTAAATACCCCCTTCATTAAACTCTCTTCAGTTGAACCTTTTGAGCGTGTTAATTGACCTTTGACAGATACGATGGCTATGATCACTGCACAGTTTCTACAATCCAGGCACTATTCTAAACACACTGCATGTATTTAATCTTCACATTAACCTTATTATAAAGGTCTTGTCAAGGCTTCAACTTTACAAATGAGGAAACTCAGGAACAGAGTTTAAATTTAACTTGCTCAAGGTTTCCCAGCCAATAAGTGGTAGAATTTGGATCTCAATCTATATTCTTAATCACCATGCTATATTGCTTCCCAAGAAGCATCTTTCCTTGCCACCCTATAAAATGCTGCCTTCTCCCAAACCCTCTTTATTCTTTTCCTAGAACTTCTCACTTTTAAAAATTACTATTTATATTTATACAGGAGTTTACTCTCTGTCTCTACTATACAATGATAACTCCATGAGGCCAGGAAACTAGTTTGGCTTATTAATATCTACACACACAATGCACAGAATAAAGTTTATATATCGTAAGTTTTCAACAAAATATGAGTTTCATTTTCATGCAGCAGTAAGAAAGTTTGAATGTGAATGCTGGCAAGAAAGTTGACAGAATTTATATCTGATAGCATTTATTTTCCCTGTGAAGCAGAAAGAGGGGTCATCTGTTCAAAGTAATAGGAGGATGGATAGATCAAATGTCTGCTAAAGGTGAAGAAGCTTTGAAATCCTCATTGCGCAGAGCAGGAGACTAGAGAAAAGCACTAGAATTGCTTAGGCTGTGCTGAGAGCTCAGCTGAGGTTGGTCAATATGAAGTTAAAGTATTCCCAAACTTCTCTGTTTTCAGATTTCCTCCAGCAGTGCTCAGGTGCCCTGGTGCAAACACAAAGAAAACAGACCCTAGTGGAATCAACCAAGAATGGGGAAGAAGGCTGATGATCTATAAAAAGCACAATGGTTCCAAAGGCTTAGCTACCTGAAACTATTTAGTGCTGAAGAAAACTGTCCAACATACCTCAGCAGGATCTAAAAGCATCAGTGTATTACTGCAGAGGGTAACAACTGAGATCACTGTATGCGGAGGGCAACAAGCTCAGAATTGGAGTCAGCTCAGCCATTTACTAGCTGTGTGATCAGTGGCAAAATACCTCATCTCTCCAAGTCTCAGGTTTTGCTTCTGTAATTTGAAACCTGTGTGCCTTCTTTGAAGAGTTGTTTGGAGCCTGGGAATTAAGCTTTAATTAACCTGGCAATGTCATACATATGAAACAGATCATTCTACTATTATATCCAATAAAAGAAAAGGCATTGATTGACAGAAAACCATGATGGTTCTCCACATGAGTAAGTTTTTTATGTATTTCCTTACAGCTTTCATTTCTGAAGCAGCAGAACAAAACACCAAAACAAACTTTTAGAAAATAATTTAAATAAGCTATAAAATATAATATATGCATGTATATATGAATTAATTATGTCAGTATGATCCTGCAGCCTAGAGTGATGAACGTCTAGCTTCTAAAGGTAGAGCGTATAATAAATAAACTAATATGATAAAGGTACTTTTAAACGTTAATCTTTTTGATCATTACCCATTTTCTTCAGGGGAGCCAAACTGAAGAAAGTAAAATAAGGAAGATATATTTTGGGCTTTCGATTTTATTTTTACAAAATGTTAAGAGTCAGGAGCAGGAAGTTTTTAAAGACCAAAATCTACACATTTGTATTTAAAGTAACAGTTGTAACACCTAGATCATAAATCAACTATATAAAAGTTACCTTGTCGAGATTGGAAGAAGAGAGTGGCAGAAGTAAAGGTGGAATAAATGTATCCTGGACTAGCATGAAATTACATCAGTGGCTCATTTAACTCAAGCAGAAGCCTAAGTTTTATCTTCCATTTTATGGATGTTGAGCAGCATTACCTGCTCTCCTTCTGCTCTACAGACAGTCACAGAAATCTATCAATCGTTTTACCTAGGCATACAACAGGATATCAAATGTGAAACAGATTTCACAATAACCTTAAGAAAGCAGATACTGAACTTTCTGAAAAGGTGTTTTAAGTCAGAGTTTTATGCAGAGGACTGTTAATTTGATTTTCAATAATCTTTGCATTGTTTTCCAGTAATATCGCCAAGATTTGTTAAAAGGTGACCAGTGTGTGCTATAGTTTTCAAACTGCATTTTTTGAAGATTTTTTCAAGTTAAAATTACACATAGATATCACCAAAAATAAAGTAGAACATAAATTATGAAATAAATACCAAAGTGTCAATATAATCATTTATAGCTTATTAGCCAAGAAAGTTAAGTACGTAAGTAAGCTTTATTATAGAAAGTAGTCAGTTAAGTCAGTTAACTGGTGGTCAGTTAAGTAAGTTGTTATTTACAGAGGACATGCTGTCACTAAATAACTATGAGTAGGTATAAATGATCTATATCAAAAGTGAATTACGGGCTTCCCTGGTGGTGCAGTGGTTGAGAATCTGCCTACCAAAGCAGGGGACACGGGTTCGAGCCCTGGTCTGGGAAGATCCCACATGCCGCGGAGTGACTAGGCCTGTGTGCCACAGTTACTGAGCCTGCGCGTCTGGAGCCTGTGCTCCGCAACAAGAGAGGCCGCGATAGCGAGAGGCCCACGCACCGCGATGAAGAGTGGCCCCCACTTGCCGCAACTAGAGAAAGCCCTTGCACAGAAACGAAGACCCAACACAGCCATAAATAAATAAATAAATAAATAAAAACTAAAAAAAAAAAAAGCCTTACCCTGTTTAAAAAAAAAAAAAAAAAAGTGAATTACGTTGCAAGAATTTGATCCCTTCTAGTTTTTTACAGTATTCCAATTTTCAGTACTTAATGGTTATGAGTTTAACTGGCACAATAGTCTTTCTGCTGAGAAAATGCAATGCAATTGTTCTCTAGAAAAAATTTCCAGCTTAACAGTAATGTTTACACTTTTTTCCTCCTTAAGCAATGGAAATTCATAAATTGGCAGAAAAATATATGTTTCTGCAAGTTGAGAATTAAATACCCAAAGTTCAAGTCTGAAAGTAAATTTAAAAGATCTGCTATGGGCCAGCATGTACACAGCGGTTCCACATAGTCAACCGTATGATCTATAGAGACTTGAGGCCAAATCTGTCAATACTGCAATTACACATATATGTCTCGTTTACTCCTTTCTCCCTTCTCACCAACTGCTTTCAAAATTAGGAAACAATTTTTAGAAAAATCTCAAGGCAACAGAAATCATAATTGATACAATTGTGTAAAACAGTATTGGAAGTAAAGTACATTTTCAAAAAAAAATAATTTAGTCACAGAATACCTCAATCTATTCTTTTAAGAATACATGTTATCAAAGAGAAAAAATTAAAATGTGGTACTCAATTTTAAATCTTGTATTTTCACTTTAAAATATACAGCTAGTTGCATCCCCTGGAAAGATTAGTGATGCAAATGCCTTATTACACCAACTAGCTTCAAATGACTCTGTCATTCCTCTAAACTGGTTATACAGAGTTATATTTTGTGAATTCTGAAGGTTGCTGGCTTAATTAAATATATATATATATATATATATACACACATATATATGTATGTAATGTGTGTATCCTAGTTTTTCGACCAAGTCATACTATAATTAATTAGGCAGAGTAAAAATTTTAAAAGATTTATAACTACTACTAAAAAGAGACAGGTTATTAATATTCTTAAATTTAAGACCCCTAGGTTTCATTGTCTCCCCTAGTGCTTATCATAATATCTTGTAAAACTTTAACAGAATAAATTAAGCACCTTTCAAAAAGAATGTAATTTTTTAAAGTTTTAACATAATCATGAAAATATATATTATAGTTGTTTCAAGTCTAATGTTAAGACTCATGAACTACTGAAAATATACAAGAAAACTGAAGTGAAAGTTAAACCCTTTAACACAGACATCTATATACAGTCACGTGGTAACAAAGTAAAGTTACAAAAATTAGTCTGTAGGAGTCTCTCCTTCCTTGGAGAACACTGCAGACTTTACATTTTGCATGTTCCACATTATTTTTTGATGGATAAAAGGAAAATGTGATCTACTTTATTAAATGGAGGGACTAAACCAAGTTAACCCTATAATGAAAATAATGAGAACAAATTAGATGGAAAATATAATTAGTATTTCAAAGGGGAAAAATAACCATTCAACACATTTTAAATACAACTATAATAACTCAATATTCTTCATACATTGAAAATCCTTTCTAGTTCTTTATAGCATTACAATTTTCAATATTGAATAATTTTAAAATCAAGAGTAAATTGAGGGGCTTCCCTGGTGGCGCAGTGGTTGAGAATCTGCCTGCCAATGCAGGGGACACGGGTTCGAGCCCTGGTCTGGGAAGATCCCACATGCCGCGGAGCAACTAGGCCCGTGAGCCACAACTACTGAGCCTGCGCGTCTGGAGCTTGTGCTCCGCAACAAGAGAGGCCGCGACAGTGAGAGGCCCGCGCACCGCGATGAAGAGTGGCCCCCGCTTGCCGCAACTAGAGAAAGCCCTTGCACAGAAACGAAGACCCAACACAGCCAAAAATAAATAAATAAATAAATAAATAAATAATAAAAATAAAGGAAAAAAAAGAGTAAATTGACAATGTACTCAACATAAATCATTGCAAGAATACTGGATGACAAAATTAAGCTCCCAAATATTGCTGGCATTTTTCCAACCTACAAAGACACTTTCATTCCTCCAAATTTAAGTTAATTGCTGTTTGTACATACTTTTTACATAATTTGAATGCAAGTGTCATGATTTTTAAGTTAAAAAGGCGAATATGCACCTCTACTTTCTATAATAAAATTTTCTATAATAAAAATAGGTTTATTTCAAAATTCTAAAATTAGATTAATGCAAAAAGCATCCAGACGTTTACATCAAGGCCTGGCGGCTTAATAGATTTAACATACACTTCATATAGGTTATTTTGCAGGTGCATGGAGAGCACTTTTAATAGTATAAAATAAACCTCAGCTTCTCCAAATATGTGGAACCAGCACATTTTTCCTTGTATTCTCCATCCTGGTACACATACTTCATAGGAATAGAAGTATAAGGCATTTACCCAACCTCCAGGTAATTCCTTTGTGTAGTTTCCTACATATTTCTTATGTAACTCCCATCCATCTCTTGGATTAAATTCCACAAGTTCATAACCATTTCTTAATGTAATCTTAAAAGTCAACAGTGAGCCTCAACAGGTTTGGAAATTCAATCTCCAGGCTTTAAACCAGTGCTTCCTAGACAGGTATTAAAGAGAAAACTAAAGAATATGATGTGTGGGGCTTCCCTGGTGGCGCTGTGGTTGGGAGTCTGCCTGCTAATGCAGGGGACACGGGTTCGAGCCCTGGTCTGGGAAGATCCCACATGCCGCGGAGCAACTGGGCCCGTGAGCCACAACTACTGAGCCTGCGCGTCTGGAGTCTGTGCTCCGCAACAAGAGAGGCCGCGATAGTGAGAGGCCCGCGCACCGCGATGAAGAGTGGCCCCCGCTTGCCGCAACTAGAGAAAGCCCTAGCACAGAAACGAAGACCCAACATAGCAATCAATCAATCTTTAAAAAAAAAAAAAGAACTGCTTTAAAAAAAAAAAAAAAAAGAATATGATGTGTGCTACAGGGGGATAAAAAATTTTCCCTTCTGCAAATAAACATTGTCGCCTAAGCATTAAACAGACCTCAGCAAGCTCCTGTCTTTCCAGGACTTCTCAGAGCCTGCAGTACGCTGATGTGTATTGTTCACATCCAAGGAAAGGACGGGGTATGCAACATTTCCGGAGCATCTTTGACCAAGGAAATCTTAGAAAAATTAGTCCTGCTGAAAAACCACGTCTCTACTGAATGTAATTTGGGAGATGCTGGAAAAATTTTCCAGATAAGTCTATTTTTGAAGAACTTCAGAAAAGAGAATGCTAAAAATGTCCACATAGAAAGTGTTTTTTACTTTTCTTACTAACATATATCACTGTTCCCTCTCCTTACATTTAAGGAAGAAAAAGGAACATTCAGTCCCTATTAATCCCCTGAAGGCAATTGTACCTTCATCTTTTTCTCTACTGAATAATTCTAATTCCGTTAAGCTTTCTTCAGAGCTCCCATTTTAAAACTCTTGAGTCATTTTTAATGCTTCCTAAATCTTCTACAGTTTGTCTATGACTTTCTTAAAAATGGTAACCATAAACTTTGAAAATAAAACTATAAAAATAAGTAAAAGCTTTTCTTAGTGATTCCTAATTATTAACAGATACCAGGATCATGTTCATTTTGCAGGATCATGTTAATTTTTTAAAAATAAGAGTGTGACATTATACACTGCTTAGGAAAGGCTGCATACTATGTCTGTAATCCCAGCACTAGTGGTATAGCCCAGAATCTAGAGAAATTTTTCTGAAGAAAGTTGGCGGGTCTCCTCATTCAGTTATCTCTTTCATTTCTGTCATTTTTTTTCTTTACATTGTTTTAATAGGAAAGACAATATGTATATTATTCAGTTTTTCATCACCTTATTTAAACTCTACTCCTGTCTTAACCAGGAAATTGGATTTCTATTATAGAAACTTTGCTGCACAAAACATTTATGCACCTGCTGTATAAAAAAATAAATAAAATTAAATTTAAAAATTAAAAAAAAAAAATTTATGCATCCAGGATATAAGATTTTCTCCATTGTCAAATGAACAGGGTTTGGGTTTGGAAACAGAGTCCAAAGGAAGAAAAAAAGAAACACTATAAAAATGAGATTTATCTCAAAATAACAAAGTGATCAAAGGCATATTCCTGTTTCCTCAAGAGAAAAATATATTCACGTGCATCTGCTATAAACCACAAACTAATGAATCCTGGAGAACTAACCTCTCTTTATATTTTCTACAGTGTTAAAAACAAAATTTAAAATACCAAACTCCATAATCTGTGGGGACTAGATATTTGGGAGCTCAGTTTAAGGGCTGAAATGCAGAAGGAAACAGACTGTTAAATTGGCAGCTGGTGCAAAATACAGAGCTGGTGGTGGAGATGCTCATGGCAGTGGTTGAAGGGTGATCGATGGCAGGGAAGGCAGAGTCAAGGAAGGCAATGATGGCAGACCAAGGAACAGCAGGATGGCACATATGGGGGTTTGTAGAGGGGAGTGTGAAGGGCAGGGGATGGCAGTGGTGAAAGTAAAGGCATTAGCAGAGGCTAAGGCAAGAGTGATGGTGGCAGGAACAGCAATAGAGGAGACAAAGATGGTAGCGTCTACATGATACTTGGCATATTATAGTCTTGGAGTAGGACTTAAAAGAACATCAAAAATGCACAGACAAATGAGAGGAGAAGAAGTCCAATAAGCCAAACAAAGAGTCAGGTCAGAGTAGAGAAAACCAACTATCAGCCAAGTATCAGGATCACAACTGGGATTAGAAGAAAAGTCATTTCCATCACGATTCAATAGCAAGCGGTGCAGTGGCTGCCCATAGGGATGCTAGATAAATTCCAATGCATGTTTTATTGCAGCCTCAACTATCTCTTACTAATGCTCCTGAAATAGCCTCACCTTCTTTCATCCCACCTTAAAAGATTTCTCATCACTGTGGGCAATGGGGTCCTGGCAGTGGGAGTGGTAGGTAATGCCAGTAGCTGAGGAGCTGGTTGCAGTAATCGAGAAAGCAGGAGCTGAGAAGCAGCAGGGAGCAATAGTCAAGCTGTATCAAATGTAAGCACTTT
This sequence comes from Eschrichtius robustus, assembly GCF_028021215.1. NCBI lineage: Eukaryota > Metazoa > Chordata > Mammalia > Artiodactyla > Eschrichtiidae > Eschrichtius > Eschrichtius robustus. Next base: position 53,153,913 of record NC_090829.1, on the reverse strand, counting down.
CTAGGTAGATCAGGCCTTAAGACTTTTCTTTAGGTTTCCCACCTTATTTCTATATCCAAAAATGGAATTTTGACAATCAAATGTGTCATGTAGTGCATCTTATTGCTGGTTCACGCTGTGCCAGTCATGCAGGAATCAGAATCCAACTCAGAAGATTTTAAGAGGACATCTTGTAGAGGTGAGGACAGGGTAAAGGGAACCAAAAAGGAATGCTGCAGCACCCAAAGAAGAGCAACTGAAGGAAGTCATTTCCTGGCCCAGAGCAAGAGGAATGACAGTGTTACTGGAGTACAGTTAGAGCTGGAGGGTGGAAAGAAAGAAACTTGTTGAAGTTGTAGTCATGGAAGGATGCCAGAAACCATGGCCCAAAGAGGAAAAGAAAGGGGAAAAAATAACCCAAAACTCTCTCTTCTACTACCCTCCATTCTCCTGCCATTGACTGGCACCTGCTAGATTTAAACAGGAAGCCAGCTGTCCAGGGAGCCTGGGTAAATGCAGCTCAAAGAGGTCAAGGCCAGCCTCCCAGGGCATAGAGCAAGACAGAAGGGCAGAACATGGACCTGGGTGAGGTGGGGTCATGAACAGATAATAACCAGTACATGTTTATAGCATTAATAGGATGCATAGTTAAACCATGCCAAGAAATCAACTCTCTTGAGCACAGAGTCTTCCCCATTTGACTTCCCTATAGCTCGGGGTCCCCAAATTATCAGATGGGTCATGAGTGGTAGGGAATTCAGAGTTATTAAAATATGTTCCAGCACTCCTATGTGTGCCATGCATTATTTGCCAAAGAATGGGAGCCATAAACCAGACCAAACAGAAAATGTATGATAAGTAGCAGCTTTTTGCTTGTTTCTAAAAACTCTGAAATAATTTGAATATTGGGAAATATAGTCTAGATTTTTCTTTATTAATATTTGAATGGTGATGAAAACTATTTTGCTTTTAATGTCGGTCATTTAAAGGTGATGCTTAATTTCTTAGCAAAGGCTACATAATAATCATTTCTGCCTTTTTGTTCATCAAGTGCCTAGTATTTGATAAGCTGATTTTAAAAGGGAGTTTTAGACATATGCTCAAAAGTAAAAACATTACTGCTAGTAATAGAGATCATGTGCTGTTTGATTTTGCCCTTGTCATTGTAGATTAGTCAGTTTCTGAATAGAGTTACAAAAAGCCAAGCAGTTTGGTTTGGTACTGGTGTTTCTGCCTGACTCAAAAGTCATTATTTCCCCCTCATAATATCCCTCCTTCATTAAAAATGTTAGCCTTCTTTCTTGACTGAATGCATAGACTATACTACATTTTTCCCTAAAAATGACTTTCTTTTACTGGACTGATGCTAAAATATCACCAAATAATGTTTCAGTGAACATGAGGTTTTTATTCATATCTATACTATTAAAAGAGGATCTAACTTTATAACATAAAAACACCATATATTTAAAGTGAAAATAACAGCTTAAAAGGGTAAAGAAATCTTTAAAAATAAAATCAACTTTTCTATGGCAGATGATGGGGATAGACGGAAGAAGAATGTGAGAAACAGTGGCTACATTCACAGCACAGTTAAAGGATTACGCCAGTTTGTGAAAACCATACCATATATTATATGGAGAAAAGTATTAAAATTATTCAACAACAAAAAAAAATCAATGGAACAAAAGAGGTAAGTCATCACCATGGCGGTCAGTCAGGAAACAGAATTGCTGTTTTCCGTGGCAGCCTTTGTTGCTACTTTTCTAACACTTCAGTGGTTGAAAGGAAATCAAACTGTGAGGACTTACTGCCACTCCAGTGAGCCCTGGGGGATTTGTCACAAATTTGGAACCTAAGTGGCCTCAAGCTTCACAGTTCTGGCCCTTAGAAGTGACAGATAGCAAAGAGACCAACAGAGAAGGTTAGTTACACAGAACTGAACACCAACATATTTTAAATCGTGGGGCGAACTTCGGGCCACTTTTCAGTTTTACATTAGACTAAATGACCAAATAATTTCCTCCAAAACATATGTTATACTTAGGAAATTCCAAGCAACAGCCAATATTTTGTAGCTACTCACAGATAATTCTAAACTTACTCTTGCCTGGAAGAAAGCTTCTGAAAGACTGAAAATTGGATAAATAACTAGAGTAGATTTGCAACTACTTTTAGACTATTTTATATTGTGTCACTTTCCTAAAAACCTAAAAAAATGATAGGAACATTCAAAGAACTTAGGTCTTGGTCCCAGACAGATGATGAACATCAACAGTCTATTTTAGAAGTTGATTTTATAGAGTGCAGTTGACTCCAACTACATTGGAGTTCTATTCTATGAATTCTGATATTCTATGAATTCTGATATCCTCACTGGGAAACTGCTTGTTACACTTGGAACAAAAGTGTATTGTGTATTCGTTGAAATATTTATTCGAACATTGTCTCACTCTAAATCAGTGTTTCTTAGGTGAGGGTCACGAACCTGCTGTCACCTGGAATGTTTGATGAAAATGTAAATTCCCAGCCCCCATACACAGGTAATTCATATGCCTGTTAAAGTTTGAAAACCACTGCTACAAAGAGCTCATGCATTATTTCAGAAGTAAGAATATGAAAATTAGAATCTATTTTGCTATGCTTCTGATACTTTTAGAATATTTTAGGAAATGATGGAAGAATATTTTGAGTAATTTAAGTAGTTCAAAAATTTTATAATATGAATCAATCATAATACATAGTTTTAATTTCATAAATTTCCCATCCCACCTGACCCCAACCTTCTGGTTAAGGATTTTGGATTCAGTAGATTCTAGAATTCTGTGTAATCATGGATTTTCTGCTTCTATAGTCTGGAAGGAAAAAAAAATCTAAACTTAATGATCAATCAGTATGTTAGCTGATTCTTAAGTATATTTAAAAGGCCCTCATTCTTTTAAATTTAATAATTTTATATACATTAATACAATATATTAATCAGAATATAAACCAGAAATAAATCTTAATACTAAACAATAAATTTTACAGAAATGTTTATTTAAATAACTTTTTTCCTATAAATACAAATTATACAACTTAAGCTAAGAGGTTCCCAAATGCAAAGAACTTCTATCTATTTAAGGAAACTTCCATTATGCATAAAATGATAAGAAACTCATGTGTTCTAGGAAAAGTTCTATTAAATACATATGAGTAAGAAGCAAACAGACCACTATTTGAAGATGAAATTATGATTCCTAAATTGAAAATGATTAAATCTATATAGAAGAGCTTCAGAAGTTGGTTGGCTATAAATTAAACACTCAACATATAAATAAAACTTTCTTATATACCAAAAATAACATGAAAATAGAAAAAAAGCATTCACAATACAAACAAAAATATAAAATGGCTAGAAATCTAACAAAGAAAATAACACCAAAGTATAAATTTCACTGAAGGACATAAAAAAATCTGTCTCTCTTCTCTCCCCCTTATTTTTCATCCCTAAACAATTAAGTCAAAGTAACTGGGTAAAGCAGGGTAAGGTAGGGCGTGGATCCATGATGGCCCAGAGCAAGGTGTCAGAGCCTGGCAGGTTGAGGAAGGGTTTCACAGAAGAAGGCAACCCAGTGTGGGGAATCAGAACATTAGAAGGGCAAGGAGAGTATACACAGAGGGGCAAGCCCAGACACAGGCTGTTGGAGCCCAAATGAGATGAGGAGGGGGTTCATGCGGGGAGCAGCCCAGTGAGGACTGTCAGAGCACAAGCTGGGTGCAGAGAGCATCTATGCAGAGGAAGGAGAAGTGGCAGCAATGCGAAATTTTTCATACGGGGCAACTGATCAAATGAATAAATATCTTAAGAATACCGGAAGATGTGTTCCTCACTTACAGATAAGCAATTTGCAGATATGGAAAGGAACAAGACCAGAATGAATTCTGCGGTATTTGATTAGATTTGAAGTATTAATGATAACTCATTGCTTTAAATAGGTAGAAAGATACAGTAATATTGATGTAAGTGTCTGTGTATATATATTCCCAGCTCTGTCTACTGAGAGAGCCTGGAGGGAGTGACACTGCAATAGCAATACCTAGCACCCAGATATTGACTTTTATATATTATTTTCCTCTAAAAGGAAATAGTCACTGCTAGAAGATAACATAAGAGACTATCTCGATGACTTTGGGTATAGCAATGACTTTTTAGAGACAACATCAAATGTGTGATCCATGCAAGAAATAATTGATAAGCTGGATTTCATTAAAATTAAAAACATCTGCGCTTTGAAAGACTTTGTGAAAGAGAATGAGAAGACAAGCTACAGACTGAGGGAAAATATTAACAAAATACATATCTGATAAAGGACTATTATCCAAAATATACAAAGAACCCTTAAAATTCAACAATAAGAAAACAAATTTGATTTTAAAATGGGCCAAAGACTTTAAAAGACACCTCATCCACCAAAGAAAATACATACATCGGAGATAAACTCATGAAAACATGTCCCACATCATATGTCATCAGGGAAATACAAATTAAAACACTATAAAACTATAGTGCTTTAATACACTATAAAACATTATCACTATACACCTATTAGAATGGCCAAAATCAGAACACAGACAACACTAAATGCTGTTGAGGATTCAGAGCAACAGGAACTCGCATTCACTGCTGGTGGCAATGCAAAATGGTACAGCCACTTTGGAAGATAGTTTGGCAGTTTCTTACAAAACTAAACATACTCTTACCGTTCTATCCAGCAACCACACTCCTTGGTATTGATCCAAAGAAGTTGAAAACTTATGTTCACACAAAAGCCTGCACACAGATGTTTATAGCAGCTTTATTCATACTTGCCAAAACTTGGAAGCAACCAAGATGCCCCTCAGTAGGAGAATAGATAAATAAACTGTGCCACACTTAGGTAATAGAGTGTTATTCAACACTAAAAAGAAATGAGCTATCAAAACATGAAAAGACATAAAAGAAACTTAAATGAATATTACTAAATGGAAAAAGCCTATCTGAAAATGCTACATACTGTATGATTTCAACTATATGACATTCCAGAAAAGTCAAAACTAGGGAGGCAGTTAAGAGATCAGTGACTGTCAGAGGTTAGCGGGGAGAGAGGAATGAATAGGCAGAGCACAGCAGATTTTTAGGGCAGTAAAACTATTTCTATATGATACTACAATGGTAAACATATGTCATTATACATTTGTCAAAACCCATAGAATGTATAGCACCCAGAATTAACCCTAATGTAAACTATGGACTTTGGGGGACAACAATTTGTCAGTGTAGGTTCATTAATTTTAACAAATGTACCACTCTGGTTGGGTGGCATTAATGAGGGAGGCTACATGTGTGTGGACGCAAGGGGTGTATGGGAAATCTCTGTACCTTCCATTCAATTTTGCATTGACTCTAAAACTGCTCTAAAAATGACAGTCTATTTTATTTCCAAAATCATACAAAACAAATTAATTACCAAAATGAAAAAATGCTTACAGATATTGGTTTAATCAAAAATGTCACTAAATATGCCATGCAAATAAAAACATTAGTATATATGAGATAAAGATTTTATACATTATATATTACATATATTTGCTAGATTTGATAAGAAAAGTAGACTGACTAAAAATAGATATTGACTTCCTATTTGCCCCAAACTACTCTTTCCCTAGCAAAACTAAATGAAGCGTAAGTGACAAAAAAAAAAAAAAAGGAAAAAGGAAATAGTGCACCTGGAGAAATTCCTGGTTTCGGGACTGGAGAAGAGAAAGTACAAGATGAACCTGGAACATCTTACTGTACCAGAAAGCAAGGTATTAATTCTCCAAGCATGATAGAGGCATGTCAAAAGGTCACAAGTTCTACCCCGAAGCACTCCACTGGTCAAATATGGGAAAATTTGAGCGGAAAAAAGAAAGAAAAGAGATTAACTTATTGTACCCCATTAAATAAAGTTGAATATCATGAGTACATCCTGATAAAAAGTAGTTAAATAATTAATTAAAAGTTAGCTGGGAATGAGATATTTATGTAACTTTAAGGCATCGCTTTCAAAGTAATTATTCATTACAAAGGGCAAAAGAGTAACTTTACAGAGAGGAAGACTGGCAGACGTCACCTTAATCCAATGCCACCAGAGAGGATTCAATGAAGAAGAGCATAACATCCTGTCTATGGTATTCTTCCCAAAGATTCATGCTCATAAAGCTAATCATGAGGAAACATCAAACAAACTAACTGACTACCAAAATACTGCCCTATATCCTTAAAATTGTCAAGGTTATGAAGTCAAAAAAAGATTGAAAAACTGTATCAGATTGAATAAAGCTAAAGAGACATGGCAACGAAATACAAAACATGATTCTAAACTGGATCCTTTTGTTATAAAGGACATTATTGAAACACTTGACAAAAACTAACAGAGTCTGAGAATTAGATGGAGTAATATATCTATGTTAATTTCCTCATTTTGATGGCTATATTGTGATTAGGAAGCAGAATGTCCTTATTCTTAGGAAATGCTCACTAACGTATTTGAAGGGAAGATGGGCAACTTACTTTCAAATGGCTTAGAAGAAAGATAGGCATTTGTTTTCTCCTTGCACCTTTTCTGTAAGTTTGTTTCAAAATAAAAAGTGTATAATAATTTGAAAAAAGTGATAGGTAGACTGGGTTCCTGATTCTGAAAATTTAACAGCATAAAGATTATTTAAAATTCATTTGGTTAAGTTAATAAAATTCTAAGAATATTATTTTAACTTAACAGATATACTACAATCCGTCTGCAAGAAAGCCTGGATAAGACAGAAATAAAATACTTTAAAATGTGTAATACACAGGACTTGCATTACTTGACATTATAAACATATCAGAAATAAACAATAAATCATAACAATGTAGCATTTTTCAAAAATAAACAGATCAACAAAACTGAGGAAAAAGTCCAGAAGATGCATGTACATGTAAGTATTTTGTACATAATAAAGAACACATTTCAAATTAGGATAGAAAGATGTGCTCTTCAATACTGCTATTTAGAGCCTTATCTCTACTTCACAACAGTGAAGTAAAAGTTTAATTGTAAAAAACTCAAAACATAAAGGCATCTAAAGAAAATATAGGTTAATATGTATATAATTTGGTGTCACAGAAGCTAAGCTTGAAGTCAAAGAAGGAAATCATAAAGGAGACCTATATTCCCATAAATAGAATAAAGGGACAATAGATTAGAAAAAGTAGATAAATCTCAAAGATGAAATTCATTTGGCTAATAAATATATTTTAAAGTGTTTAAATCATTAGTAGTCAAAGTCTTTCCAATTTAGGCAATGAGAAAGAAGATCACACCTATTGAAATGGCATATATTAAAAAGAATGTAGGGACTTCCCTTGTGGCATAGTGCGTAAGAATCCGCCTGCCAATGCAGGGGACATGGGTTCGAGCCCTGGTCCGGGAAGATCCCACATGTTGCGGAGCAACTAAGCCCGTGTGCCACAACTACTGAGCCCCCGTGCCTAGAGCCTGTGCTCCTCAACAACAGAAGCCCGCCCACCACAATGAGGAGTAGCCCCTGCTTGCCTCAACTAGAGAAAGCCTGTGTGCAGCGACGAAGACCCAACGCAGCCAAAAATAAATAAATAAATATTTTTAAAAAGGAATGTAATGTACAGTACCGAAGAGCGCACACTGAAGCTTTGCCAGAGGGATTATATATGGCCACCACCGTTAGGGAGAGCACATTGGGAATATACATTAAAAAGACTGGAAATGTACATATTCCTCACCAAAAAAATTCCCCATCAAAAATTTACCCTACGGAAATAATCAAACAACTGTATAATGTGCATGCAATGTTTGTTGTTGATAACGGGAAAAACAAACCACAAATCTAGAAACAATTTAAAAAATCAAGTAACTAAGTGTTAAATTATGTCATTAAAACATGAGCTAATAATTATGTCATCTAAAATTTCACATATAAATATGAGAAATAAATTTATGACAGAGCTTAAGAGGTCATTTTTGTATTAAGAAGTGTGTGTGACACACTTCTCAGAAGGAGAGAATTAAAGAGTAAAAGAAAGGCAGAGAAAGAAATTGAGTGGATAAAAGGAGTTATCTCAGGATGATAGGATTCTAGGGTTTTTCTTTCTATCTGCACTGTTTCTTTTCTAATGATTATAAAGTGAGCATGTGTTTCTTACTTAATAAAAATAATAAAAGCTATACAAAGTTGTGAGGAAAACAATCTGAGAATAAGGAGGCAGAAAATTTACAAAATTTTTTGTTAATGAAGAAACAAAACATCTAAAGAATGTAGTTAATTTAATTTTTCATATTGTGCATTCTCTTCATATTTTGTATAACATTATCTGCTATGCAATTTAAAATATTTGCTATTAAGACACAGAAGAATTGTATAACTGATAGGGATCCAACATCGTATTTATAAAACTGCAAGTCATTGTTGCAAGAAATGTTATAAATTTGTATGTTTCTGTGTCATGTATGACATAAAACTAAGCAACCCAAAAGATTTAGCAATGGTATTTGAATCATATTTTCTAAGAGATAATTTAAATCCACATGATGATAAAATATGAATTACTAATTTTATGAAGAGAATGATTGTTTCCATGAAACTAGAAATGCTTATATTTGATTCAAATAATTAAGCAAAATATGAAAACATTCTTTTTAAATGTAAATAGATTATTTGAAGAATTGAGTTGAAGCATCATATCAAGAACTATTTTTAAATAATTTTAATTAGTAAACTTTTAAATGACTGTCCAATTCTATAGTCTTAAAATGGAAAAAATACCATTTTTCTAAAAACTATCAGAAAAATTAGTTTATTTTCTACACTACAAACTTTCTTGGACTAAAAATTTTAAATAGGACTCTAAAATTCAATGACATAAATGACATACAAAAGTAATTTGTGCAGCCACAGGGAATACCTCATGACATGGAAGAATATGTCCAATACAATACTTAATACAAAAAGGTAGATCATTTTCTATAAACAAACAAATAACACAAAGTACTAATTCCATATAACCGATTCCCAATGTCACCAGACTGTACTCACAAAAAGTTTTAATTTTACAATTGTAAGAGCATATATTGATATTACTGGACATAAGCTTTGAATTAAAACATACAGGTGAAATGCTACAGTTCAATCCATGGTAACAAAAGGATTTATTCTATAAAAATTATAAAAACATATGTGTAGACTTCAAAATAAACACTTGGGTTTTCTTATATCTCTACCAAGTATATTAGACTCGCTTCAGCTATATATTTTAAAGGGATGTAATCTTTGTGCTTGAACAATGCCAGCATCAATTTGATCATATTGAGTTCTAAAGAATACAATTATCATTTGCAAGCATATATCTCTGTATCCCTCATTTCCAATCTTGATTCCTCCATGTTTTGGAATGATATCCAAGTGAGGAATAAAGACACTACTTGACATGTAAATTTTTACATGGCTTTACTGGGCAAAGTCTCAGGATTATACTTGACAGGAGTCTACTTTGTGATCAAAGACAATATTTTCGGAACTGAAGCAGTCATTTAGAAATTGGGAAAGCAAAAGAAATGTGAGTTAAGGAAAAAAAAAATTCATGCTCCTCCTTGATGCCCTGTTTTTCATTTGATCCTTCAATGCCATTTTTGAAGGCTGGGTTATCATTGAAAGAACAGAATAAAATCAATCCCTGAGGTGCCATGTATTCTATATACACTATCTCATTTAATCCTCCTATGCTAAGAGGAAAATATTGTTATTTCCACTTTACAGATGAAAAATGAGACTCAGAGGGATAAGGGGCTTGCCTAAGGTTATACAGCTCATAAATTTGGGGGATGGAATGCATATTTGGGGCATTCATCTTGCTTGCTCCTTTGGTGATCTAATCCAGTCTCATGGTTTAATTGCCTTCTGTATGTCAACAACTCCCAAATATATATCGATATATTATAGATGATATAGATACATAGAGATAGAGACAGAGATATAGCAAGCCTAGATCTCTTGCTGGACTCTGGACCCTTGTGTACAACAGCCCAAAAGACATCTCTACTTGAATCCCTAAAAGACTACTAAGTTCAATATGTCCCAAATTGAACTCCTGAATTCACCTCTCAAAACCTGCTCCACCCTAAGCCTTCTCTATCACAGCTGATGGCAACTTCATCCTTCCATTTTCTCATGCCCAAAACCTTATTAGAGTTATCCTGTACTCAACTCTTCTCCTAGAAACTACTTTTAATCCACAAACAAATCCTGTATGCTCTATTGTCAAAGTATTTCCAGAATCCAACCATTTTTTAAAAACCACTTCTATATCACCATCCTGGTAAAAGACACTGTTTACCTATATTATTGCAATAGTGTTGTAACTGGTCTCCCCACTTAAAAACTTGGTTTCCCTATACTCTGTTACTGACCCAACAAACAGAACTGTCCTTTTAAATTGCCAGATTACATCAGTCTTCTGGTCACCCCCTTCAACGGACTCATCTTAATCAGAGTAAAAGCCAAAGTCCTTACAAGGGCCTATAAGGTCCTACATGATCTGCACCACTCCCCTTACTTCTGTGACCTCATGTCCTACTTCTCTCTTCCTCCCCCTTAGCAACTCCTGCCTTAGTTGCTTCCTTGATGATCACACCAGGAGGAATTTTGCACTGACTGTTCTCTTCACCTAAAGAGCTCTTCTTTCAAGTCTTTTCCACCTTCTTAGTGAGACTTACTCTGACCATCTGATTTTGAATTGAAATGATACCTTCTCTCCTCAAAATTCCCCACACATTTTCTCTCCGTGGTGCTTATCATCTTTGAACACACTATACAATTATTTATTCATTTTGTTTATAGTCTGTCTCCCCAAAAGTAGGATGTGAGCTCCATGAACTCAGGGATTTCCTTTTTGTATAGTTCACTGTTGTAGCCCGAGATCCTAGAACTGAGCCTAGCATTATAAATATCTTTGACAAAGTGAATGAATCAACCTAACTTTGGATATTAGTCAATTTTCACTATTAATTCTACCTAGCCACACTTCTTCTTTGTTTGTCTCTCACTAAGGAGAATTTTACTTTTTGTTTATGGTAATCGGGATTGATTACCATAAATTTCATAAACATCTGATTGTTCAGTTGCAATGGAATCTTCATAAAAACATGCCATGTTTTAACCAGTCTGACTCATACATGAAAATGTTTATCCTCCACTTAATTTTCATCAGCCATTTTTTGCAGAGATTCCCATCTTAATGTCTTAATTCTTTATCTTACATTACTCTCAGTAAAAAAGAATATATGGCCAGAGGAACAAAATCAGCAAAAGGAAAATGGTCAAGTATGAAAGAATCTGGTGAAAGGACAGAGTGAAAGATAAATGCAAGGACAAATCAGAAAAATTATTTACAAAAGATCATCAAGAAAGATTAATTTCCATGACATGGAAATTAATGTTTCAAGATCTGAATCATGAAAAAAACCTCTACAAAAGCTTAAGGAATGAGAATAAAAGATAAAGCGTAGAAGTCACCTGAAATATTTAGCCTATTAAGCTACTGGTGAACGGTATCACACACTTTCTGAGAAAGCAAGTGAATATCTGTCCAGAAAAAGCTGAGTTAAGAATGAAAGGAAATGAACCTTTATTGAGCTCATCCTCCATCACATATCAGGCACTTAGCAACAAACTGATGCTCAAAGAGGTCAGTTAACTGAGATCATGAAATGGCCAGAAACAGACAGTGGATTAGAAACCATTTCTATCTGATTCTAAAGCTCACTCATGCAATTCAGAAAGCAAACCCTTCTAGAATTTTGCTATAAGTCAAAGCAAAAGTTTTTGGAGCCAAATGGCAAAGATAACTGGAATTTTTTAAAAAATAGGATTGTCATACCATACTATCCACAGGTACAAAAAACACCATGGCTTTCTTTGAATACCCTACTTCAAGATCTCAATAACTGGCAAACTCCTACTCTTCTTTAGAGACTGAATTCAGGTGCCCTTCTCTGTCACAGCATCACCAATCATCAACAGATAACATTTACTACTCTATCTATGCAAACCTACCAGCAGAGGTTGGGAGGAAGTCTTCCAGTAGCATGGCAACAAACCGCTGGGGGAGGCATCAGAGTGGTCCATCAGTCTTCCAAACTTATACTGAGAACCCAGTAGACTAAGCTCTCAATCTGCTTGATATTAGGAATACTGAGCTAAACACCACTGTCCTCCTGTCTTAGTCATTCAGGCTGCTATAAAAAAAAAACACAGAGTGGGTGGTTTATTAACAGAAATTTCTCACAGTCTGGAGGCTGGAAGTCTGAGAACAGAGTGCCAGATTGGTTCAGTGACCTCTTCTAGATCACAGATTTTTCTCCGTATCCTCACAAGGCAAAAGGGTCAAGGGAGCTCTCTGGGGCTTCTTGTATAAGGGCACTAATCCCATTCATGAGGTCTTCACCTTCATGGCAATCACCTGCCAGATATCCCACTTCCTAATACCATCACATTGGGCATTGGGATTTCAACATAATGAATTTTGGGAAGACACAAACAAATTTTGGGAAGACACAAAAGGGAAACATTCCCTTTCATGGAGTTCAGATAGAGTGAGGGAGATAGATGGTAATGGGCTACAAAAGCATAGAGTACAGCCTTGGGCATGGATCAGGGCAGGAAGGGAATCAGGAGCAATAAAATATCCAGTGTTAGGGCAGGCATGGTGCTGGGGAAATTAGAAGCATGTACCATAACACAGATGATGAGTTGGCTTGAGGGTGTGCTGAGAGCAGGTAGCAGGACCTCCGTCTCTCAGGTAAGGCTCAGGGGCCCATTCCCTGTCAAAGTAACTCTTTACGAGGCAGGCGTCCATTTACCAACTGATGAACAACAAAATAAGACTGGGATGGGCAGAAGTCAAATTACCACTAACACACTGCACCCCCAAATTCCAGAGCCTTTCAAGAACGTAGTTTATGTCATTATGCTCTCAAGCAGTAACATGGTAACTTACTACAGCTATAGCTATAGCTATTGCTCCATTGACATTAGCTTTGGGAAAGAACTGCAGAGAATAAGAATTAGGAGGATAAGAACTGCAGAGGATAAGAATTACCAACAAAGATAAAGGTAAAAATAATTTTTGCATTCATTATACTTCTAAGAATTTGTTTGCAGACCTGCCAAGTCATAAGCTACTGTAAGAAAAAAAACTGACTATTTGGCAAAAGATTATAAAATATTCGAAATATATAAATAATATTCTAATGGTTCTTGAAAGAAAATCATCTATGCTAATGATAAAGAAAAAAGGAGAAATGAAGGAAACAATAGCACAGATCAATAAAACTAAAAGCTGGTTCTTTGAGAAGATAAACAAAATTGATAAACCATTAGCCAGACTCATCAAGAAAAAAAGGGAGAAGACTCAAATCAATAGAATTAGAAATGAACAAGGAGAAGTTATAACTGACACTGCAGAAATACAAAGGATCATGAGAGATTAATACAAGCAACTACATGCCAATAAAATGGACAACCGGGAAGAAATGGACAAATTCTTAGAAAAGCACAACCTTCCGAGACTGAATCAGGAAGAAAGAGAAAATATAAACAGACCAATCACAAGCACTGAAATTGAGACTGTGATTAAAAATCTCCAACAAACAAAAGCCCAGGACCACATGGCTTCACAGGCGAATTCTATCAAACATTTAGAGAAGAGCTAACACCTATCCTTCTCAAACTCTTCCAAAATATAGCAGAGGGAGGAACACTCCCAAACTCATTCTACGAGGCCACCATCACCCTGTTACCAAAACCAGACAAACACGTCACAAAGAAAGAAAACTACAGGCCAATATCACTGATGAACACAGATGCAAAAATCCTCAACAAAATACTAGCAAACACAATCCAACAGCACATTAAAAGGATCATACACCATGATCAAGTGGGGTTTATCCCAGAAATGCAAGTATTCTTCAATATACGCAAATCAATCAGTATGATACACCATATTAACAAACTGAAGAATAAAAACCACATGATCCTCTCAATAGATGCAGAAAAAGTTTTCAGCAAAATTCAACACCCATTTATGATAAAAACCCTCCAGAAAGTAGGCATAGAGGGAACTTATCTCAACATAATAAAGGCCATATATGACAAACCCACAGCCAACATCATTCTCAATGGTGAAAAACTGAAACCATTTCCACTAAGATCAGGAACAAGACAAGGTTGTCCACTCTCACCACTATTATTCACCATAGTTTTGGAAGTTTTAGCCACAGCAATCAGAGAAGAAAAAGAAATAAAAGGAATCCAAATCGGAAAAGAAGAAGTAAAGCTGTCACTGTTTGCAGATGACATGATGCTCTACATAGAGAATCCTAAAGATGCTACCAGAAAACTACTAGAGCTAATCAATGAATTTGGTAAGGTAGCAGGATACCAAATTAATGCACAGAAATCTCTTGCATTCCTATACACTAATGATGAAAAATCTGAAAGAGAAATTAAGGAAACACTCCCATTCACCACAGCAACAAAAAGAATAAAATACATAGGAATAAACCTACCTAAGGAGACAAAAGACCTGTATGCAGAAAACTATAAGACACTGATGAAAGAAATTAAAGATGATACCAACAGATGGAGAGATATACCATGTTCTTGGATTGGAAGAATCAGCATTGTGAAAATGACTATACCACCCAAAGCAGTCTACACATTCAATGCAGTCCCTATCAAACTACCAATGGCATTTTCACAGAGCTAGAACAAAAAATTTCCCAATTTGTATGGAAACACGAGAGACACCCGAATAGCCAAAGCAATCTTGAGAAAGAAAAATGGAGCTGAAGGAATCAGGCTCCTGGACATCAGGCTATATTACAAAGCTACAGTAATCAAGACAGTATGGTACTGGCACAAAAACAGAAATATAGATCAATGGAACAGGATAGAAAGCCCAGAGATAAACCCATGCACATATGGTCACCTTATTTTTGATAAAGGAGGCAAGAATATACAATGGAGAAAAGACAGCCTCTTCAATAAGTGGTGCTGGGAAAACTGGACACAACATGTAAAAGAATGAAATTAGAACACTCCCTAACACCATACACAAAAATAAACTCAAAATGGATTAAAGACCTAAATGTAAAGCCAGACACTATAAAACTCTTAGAGGCAGAACACTCTATGACATAAATCACAGCAAGATCCTTTTTGACCCACCTCCTAGAGAAATGGAAATTAAAACAAAAATAAACAAATGGGACTTAATGAAACTTAAAAGCTTTTGCACAGGAAAGGAAACCATAAACAAGACGAAAAGACAACCCTCAGAATGGGAGAAAATATTTGCAAATGAAGCAACTAACAAAGGATTAATCTCTAAAATTTATAAGCAGCTCATGCAGCTCAATATCAAAAAAAAAAAAAACCCAATCCAAAAATGGGCAGAAGACCTAAATAGACATTTCTCCAAAGAAGATATACAGATTGCCAAGAAACACATGAAAGAATGTGCAACATCATTAATCATTAGAGAAATGCAAATCAAAACTACAATGAGGTATCACCTCACACCAGTCAGAATGGCCATCATCAAAAAATCTGCAAACAATAAATGCTGGAGAGGGTGTGCAGAAAAGGGAACCCTCTTGCACTGTTGGTAGGAATGTAAATTGATACAGCCACTATGGAGAACAGTATGGAGGTTCCTTAAAAAACTAAAAATAGAACAACCATACAACCCAGCAATCCCACTACTGGGCATATACCCTGAGCAAACCATAATTCAAAAAGAGTCATGTACCAAAATGTTCATTGCAGCTCTATTTACAATAGCCAGGACAATGGAAGCAACCTAAGTGTCCACTGACAGATGAATGGAGAAAGAAGATGTGGCACATATATACAATGGAATATTACTCAGCCATAAAAAGAAACGAAATTGAGTTATTTGTAGTGAGGTGGATGGACCTAGAGTCTGTCATACAGAGTGAAGTAAGTCAGAAAGCAAAAAACAAATACTGTATGCTAACACATATATATGGAATCTAAAAAAAATGGTTATGAAGAACCTAGGGGCAGGACAGGAATAAAGACGCAGACCTACTAGAGAATGGGCTTGAGGACACGGGGAGGGGGAAGGGTAAGCTGGGACAAAGTGAGAGAGTGGCATGGACTTATATATACTACCAAATGTAAAATAGATAGTTAGTGGGAAGCAGCCAAATAGCACAGGGAGATCAGCTCGGTGCTTTGTGACCACATAGAGGGGTGGGATAGGGAGGGTGGGAGGGAGACGCAAGAGGGAGGGGATATGGGGATATATGTATATGTATAGCTGATTCACTTTGTTATAAAGCAGAAACTAACACACCATTGTAAAGCAATTATACTCCAATAAAGATGTTAAAAAAAAAAAAAGGAGAGAAGATGGGAAGAATGTGGATGGGCCATGTTAAGGGTAGAAAAGAAAAGGAGAAAAAACATAAAAAGAAGGTAATAGCAGAAAATAGAGAGACAAGGAGTAAAAAGAAACACCTCTGCACTTCCCTTTTCTAAACCATCTGTGGTTTCCAAAACGTCTGTGCACCACTGGATACTGTATTTTTCTGCCTCACAGTAAACATGGTTGTGGCCATAGAATGGGGAAGGGGAGTTCTCAGGATTCCTTCATTGTGACCAAACAGGTCTGCCCCTTCAGCATGATGTTCATTCACCCTCCTGATGATGATGTGACACAAGAGATGATTGCTGAAGGATGCAGCAGCCCATAAAACTAGATAGATATAGATAGATGATAGATAGATAGATAGATAGATAGATAGATAGATAGATAGATAGATACATACATACATACATACATACATACATACATAGAGAGATACATAGAGAGATAGATAGATAGATAGATAGATAGATAGATAGATAGACAGACAGACAGACAGACAGACAGACAGACAGATAGATCCCAATAATACAATGCTAAATTCTGGGTCACCATATTCCCCAAGTGAAAAAAAAAAATTAAAGTACTTCTTGTACACTGTTAGCTGTAAAATATACAGATTTCAGTCCTTCACTCTTCCAAACTACATACCCAGATAAACTGATGTGAGTATTATACAGAAATATAGTGCTTGGGTTTCGAGATCCCTTTCTGTGAAGTTCAAAGGTTTATTATTTCCAAGTTAAATAAACTCAGCAGAGACAACCATAATAATCACACCTAGTAATAGCTAATATTTATTTGATTTACTTATCCTTATGTGTCACGCTCTGTGCCAAGCACTTTATCTATATTCTCCCTAGACCTCCAAATGCTCCAAAGGTAGAGCTATCCTTATCTTTCTTTATAAATAAGGGAATTGAGGCATAGAGAGGACAAATGACAGATGGTGAAGCTGGAATTCACAGATAGACCCTCTGACTGTAAGCCTATACTCTGAATCACTCCACTTCCTGACTCCACTAGAGGATTCTACCTTCAGCTCTGCTGTATTCAACAGTACCCTACATTCATATAGAGCTTAGTAGTGTATAAAATACCCTTTCAGACTTTGACTCACTTGATCCTCACAACTACTTTGTGAAACAGGCAAGGATATGTCGTCTTCCCCACTTCATGGGTAAAAACTGAGGTAGGTTAAGCAGCTTCCACCAATCATTAATATATGGCAAAGTTAGGACAGGACTTATATGTACATCATCCAACTCTAAATGCAGTGCACTATCCACTGCATCAAGCTCTTCTTCATCTGACTTCTTCTAGGAACAACCAAGATTTGACTTCACACTTAAATTACTTGTTGAGGACTAAAAAAATTAAGGATCAGAGAAAGAGATATAACGCCTGTCAATTGCCTTAAATTATCGCCCCCTCCCATCCCCTGCAATCTCCTAGATTTAAATAGCAATCCCTATATAATAGGGAGCTGTAAATTTGCCTATTTTGCACTTGACAAAAGAGGTTTTTGCTGAAACATTACTTGAAGGCCCAGAATTTAACTATATACCATTGAGTTACTATAATTATTTGAAGCAATGTTAAATCAAAGTATTTGAAATCACCCTTTAATCACAATTAGCTCAAAAAACAAATATGGTTTTCAAGATACTCCAGGTGTTCTGACTTTGCTTTGATAAACATTGAACCAAAGACCAAGGAAGAGTTTTGTTCACTTTGCAGTTTCCTCCTTCAGTGCCCCTTGTCTCCTTCTGCATCTTATTGTGAGTTCTTATTTCAATTTATTTGTTTAGGAGTTCCAGGTGAATTTCTTTGATGGAGATTTTCATATGTGGATGTCTTAGGGCTTCTCCACTGTTAATTCCCAAGATTCTTTCCCATGTCAGACTTCCTATTTCCTACTGTTTATCTTTTTAGGTCCTACACCTTCAGCCTTAACACCACTCACTCCACCCCTTGTGGTCCAGCTCAGCTCCAATAAATCTGACTTCAAAGTGAGACGTTGCCCCCCAGATCCTCCTTTCTTGCTCTCCCCAAAGACATAAATGTGCAGGTCCTTTTCCTTTCAAGGGTTTTACTGCTAATCACAGAGGGAAACTAAGAGTAGTACAACACACAATGTCATTCTAATTACTTATCTAAAGCTCCTGATTTCCCTCTGAGGTAGCAAACTGAAGCCTCCATGTGCCCTCTGCTAAACAAAGTATAGCAGTAATTCTGGGAAGATTAAAAGAAAAAAACACTGATCCCTTAAGTCCATTGCTATCCTAGCTGCCTGAAGATTGCTCTTTTGCCAGCCCAACTCAAATATCACCATCTAATCATTCCTGAGCAGAGACTGGGCCTCCTACTTGCCCTGCCCTCTGCCCTTGCCCAGCTTTTTGCATACTACCAATAATAGTACTGTTACAGACTGAATGTTTGTGTCCCTCCCAAATTCATATATCGAAACCTAATCACCAATGTGATGATATTTGGAGATGGAAACTTTGAGAGGTGATATGGTCATGAGGGTGGAGTCTTCACAAATGAGATTAGTGCCCTTATAAGAGAGATCCCAGGAGACAGTTGTCTGTGAACGAGGAAATAAGCCCTCACCAAACACTGAATCTGTAGGTGCCTTGATCTTGGGCTCCCCAGCCTCCAGAAGTATGAGAAAAAAAATTCTGTTGTTTAAGCTACCCAGTCTATGGTATTTTTGTTATAGCAGCCAGAATAGAATAAGACAAGTACTACATAATAAGTACCTCCTTTCTCACATTCAAATCAATGTTCAGGAATTCCTCTCTCTTTCTCTTAAGCCAGTGGTACAGCTACCACGTTGCTGCAAGACATAGCTCAGGGTCAACAAGGTGTGAGGATGACCATTTCAGGTCCTACATGCCCCCTTCGCTGGGCTTCCTGTTCTGATATGTCACACATCCCAATGAAACCTAAGAATGGAGATGCCACTGAGGCACTTTGGGGCACCCTCTCTGTGCAAAGCTCACACCAACCCCTCTGCCATTGATGGCTGCCTTCCACACTATCGCCACTGATGCTTTCTCCCTCATCCTCTTCCAAGGAAGAAGAGGTCTCTTCCTCCCTTCTTGCCCATGGAATGGGCAGATAACCTGATATCTTTAGATCCAAGCCTCCCCACTTGACCCATGGCCTCGGCCCAGAACTTCTCTAGACATCTGGGAGCCAAGGCTCCCTGAGGAAGTGCTAATGGATGTCAGCTAGACTCCTGGCAGTTGGCAAAATTCCTTTGGATTCTTTCCTCAGTAATGGTTCCTCTCTCTAGATTTGGAAGTACTATTTTAAAAGTGAAATATAAAATAGACAGAGATGCATTGGTGGGTAGATACATAGATAGATAGATAGATAGATAGATAGGTAGGTAGATAGATAGATAGAGAGAAAAAACAACCAAAAAATAAGCGATACATGCTTCTTTGACTCAGAGGCAAATTTGTATGACTAAAGTCCCACAGGCAGAAGGACATTAGATCAGATCACATTAAATACCCCCAACTACCCTCCCTCAACCACTTCCCTCATAAACAGATTAAGTATGAGCAATTTATCAGGGGAGCAGTTTGGCTAGGGCGGCAGTGCAGGAAGACAATGAAAGACTGTTATAAACAAAGAAGGATAAGTACTGCCAGAGAGTCAAGTGCAACTAATCTTCTCTCTCATTTTCTCCTTTCCATCTGTAGCACAAACCACAAATAATCAAGTACTGCCTTGGAGAGAATGACTGTTACCTGGAAAGGAACCTAATAAAGCATTCATTGTCAGCATTATGCACTGCAGACTTTACCGTAATCAGGTCAAGAAAGTGCCATTACACGAGCATGGAGATCATTTTACTTTATAGAATCATTCTTTCTTGTGATTGTGCGTAATGAGATTTACCTGATGCTGTCAAGGCTGGGGGGTGCTCAGGAGTATTAAGAATAAAGCCCTTTTGTTCAAAGAACTAAGGCAATTCTCCCTTTCCAATGTTTTTATGATTTGGGTTAGAATTGGCAAAGTTAAAACAACAGAAGACCTAGAAACCTCCCCTCCAAGAACAGACAGTTGGAATCAATACATTTTCCTGAAATATCTTGTCAAGCGTGGTATTAAAGAGACTATCTTCAGGACTGTATGCATTTGACTATCTCTTCATAAAAAAGGTCAGTATGCTAATAACGTTATGTGCCTTCTATTTTCCTTTCAGTGTACAGATTTTCTCTTCCCCACTATGGGACTCAAAGACAAGCTTACCTGATGTCCTTAAAGCAACCCTGGTTCTACTGTTTTACAACAAAATCTCTAGTGCAAATATGTGTGTGCATGTGTTTGTATGTGTCTGTTTGCATGTGTATGGGTGTGTGTGAGAGAGAGACAGGGAGTGAGAGAGAGAGAGGATGTGTTTGAGCATTGGAATGTGCATCTAGAATTTTATCCTTCATCTTTGTTTTTCATAGCATCATTTACATTACAAAAACAGCAAACTGGCATAAGTTTCAAACATACAAACTTGCTGATAGTTTTCTGCAAAGGGACAATGGCAGGATCAGAGAGATACCTCTTGCTCCAAATACAATTTAACATTTTGAAATATGATTTACTTTCTGGACTACAGCCAGGCAATTACCATTGGCAAATATTTCAAGTGGGAGAAATGAAGTGGTTGCTACTAGTCCCATAATTTGGAATTGCTGCTAATAGATTTTATATATCATCAACTATTCTGCTATTCTTTTTTAGAAGATACAATAAAGTCTTAATATTTCTGCATTTCAAGCTTAGTGTCAGCTTTGCTGATGGCTTGAGACAAAACTGTGTAAGTGGCTCCCTCTGGTGCTGCTACTAGCATTAGTTCTGGGGTTTTTTGGGTTTTTTTTGTTTGTTTGTTTGTTTTTAATATTCACAGCCACAGATGTAAACCAGATTAGCTGCTGGGAAAGGTAAGTAGAAGCCCTGAAGGCCTGCATCACTAGAATTGTCTCTTGGAATACAATTCCACTTGGAATAAAATTAGATGAAGGGTGACATCCTTTACGATATGGGAATAGACACAGTTTCTTCCTTGGCCTTTTTCCTTCACTTCATACACACCAAAGAGAACTGCAAAAGGTAAAAGAAAAGTCATGTTCACTAAACCCTGGCCAGATACCCCCATCCTTGTTCCTGAAATTCTAATGCCCCAAGAAACTTCTTAAGTACTTCTAACAGACCTCCATGCGACCATCAGTTCTCTAGCCCTGGATTCCACTTTGACTTGTGGCCTACATAGTAGTGACTGGAGCAAACATGGGGTCATAAATAGTCTGTTGCAGGAGGCAACTGAGGGCTCCAGAACAGCATCTCTTGATGGCAGTGGGAAAGAAGCTAGCAGAATCTCCTTTCATGGCTGCAATCCATAGTTGTCTCCAATGATTGCTTTTTCAATACAAGTCCTACCCACAGACAGCCAATGGTTGAAGTCTAGGCTCCTAGGTCAGTCTCCACATTGTAATGCAATGGTGATTAGTCAAAGGCAGTCTGCAATCTTCAGGCTCTCCCATGTTGATCTTGTCCTCCTTTCTCTCCAAGAGGCAGTACATCCTCCCTGATACATTTCTCTAAAGCACAGCATAGCTTCCACCATCAGCCAGAATGTTAATGCATTATCACTCTGTACACTGAGAAAACAAGTGACCATATGTAGCCTATGCCAGCGAAGCTCTAACTGTGAAGAACAATGGCTCTGAGTCAACAACAGAATTAAACTACTCCCTCTTGTGAAGCTCTTCTGAATATTTTAAGTGTTGCCTTGAAAGTGTGGGATTATGTGCAAGCATAAACATTAGCTTAATGCAATTTTTTGGTACAGAATACGCCAGAGTTTAAAAATCAGAAATGAAATGCAGAAAATAACTTTGGGATAAATTTAATTTTTTTTCATGTGTGATTAAAACATGATTGAAGAGGCATACTTTATGTATAATTAAAGTTGCTTCGTAATTAAGAGATTTAAGCACGTATAGAAAATGATACAGCTTAGTTTGGAGATTTTACAAAGGCGCCTATTGAACACTCACTCCCTAGCAAGCCTGACTCAAATGTTTCCACATTCTAATGCTGATAGAGTCCTTGAATTTTTTTGAAGCTGCCAATTTCACCATTTCTAAATGCTTTACCCTTCCTTCCATGAGCTTGTAAAATAAAAACAGCCCTATCCTCCTTGCATTAGCCAAAACAATGATGTAGAACACTCTATGGCCTAATTTCAAAGGCTCCAGAGGCAAAAAGAAAGATTCCCTGAATGTCTGAGACCCGGTCTGACTTAGCTTTGCCTTCTCTACTATGCCTAGCACTGTGTCTAACCTGCTGCATAAAAAAATATGTATCAAATGCCTATTACTGAGTAAGCAGAGAGTGTGTTTGTATATACTTGTGGAGGGTTATCATGGTAATAAGAACACTTTTGGACGTTTTTTATGTGCCAGACAAAGGTGCTATAATACATTATTTCATCTAATCCCACGACAGCCCTATGAAGTTGACAACATCAACCCTTTTGGACAGATACATAAACTAAATTAAAGACAGTTTGAAGACTACAAAGAATAACGCATTTTGTACTACCTTGGCAACAGGATCACCTTTGGGGCTAAAGAGTGGGGCAGAATAAGTTCATTTTCCTCAGTCTTGTTAATTTTTTGCCCCTTTCCCATGCCCCAGTTCCTCAATCCCCCACCCTCTCCAAGGATTGCCTCTTGGACTCTCTCTAGAACCCTAAAGCATTCTTCTGGTAAGCACCCGGCATGAACAGAGGCTTCATCTCACTGGAAATGGTCCTAGTTTAAACTGATCTTCCAGGCCTTCCTCATCAATACCTGTCTATTTTTTATTTCATCCATTTTAGCCAAGTATCACATGGGGGAGGGAAAAATTCAGACAAACATATTTGTACTAGAGTGTTAGTTGCTGACATTCATAGTTAGGAGGCTTTTGCAATAGTCCCAAGGTACAACGGAACATTTTTAATTTGAGTTTTGGTTTTAGACACAGAAAGGGAACCACAGAATATACTGCAGGGATCAGGAGTCATGGGTACAGGGGTGGGAGGCAGGGGAGAAATAAGATTCATGAGGATAAGAAAAACATAAACAGACTGATAGATGGATGCTGGGTTAATCTTCCCAGTGGCCAGGAACACATTTCCTAGTGTCTCTCCCCTTTCTCATCTAAAGAGTATATGGAATATTAATAACCTTTCCAAGAAAAGTACTTGTTTCTTCTCATACTGTCTGATATCAGGCAGTCATCTACAATTTTCAATTAAATCAGATAGATAGATACATAAGCAGACAGGTAGATAGATAATAGATACACACACACACACACACACACACACACATATATAAAACTGTTTTGCAAGCTTAAGTATAGCAGATTTAAAGCATATTGCAAACTTAAATATGCTTTTTATATTCTATCTCCCTGATAGAGGTTTCCATTCCAGTGATTATGCCCTATACCAGCATCACCTCACTCTCTTGTTCTTTATGGGTTTGCATGGTACAGACAGGGCCCAGGAGGAGAGGTGGTTCTGTGAAGCCCCATGCTTCTTTAGAGTTTTAGAGAAGACTGGTGAGGGAATGACATTCTAAATTGAATACCAAGACTATTCCCAGCGTATTTCTGACTGGCAGAGCCGTAATGCACCGATTCGTGAGAAATTATGACCATGTTTATGGAGTTCTGTAGAAAACATGCTCATGCTCTTCTGACTGATTCCGTCCTTGTTCCCTGGGTGCTGGTATTCTACTCACTGATTCACAAAATGAGCTGCTGTTTTTACAGAGTGGATTCAAGGAAAGTCAGGAGAGACATGTTGATTTTCTGTGAAATTTAGTAGAAACTGAGGAATGTATCTCACTTGAAACTGCACCTCCTAGACCTTAGAAATGTTACAATTTTTTAAGTGATGATGAGGATGATTGCTGGGTATTAAAAGGCAGATTAGCACCAACTAGAGCCTCTCTCCCTTAAGCAAATGGGACATTTCAATGATAAGTGTCCTATAATCAGCAGATCTGGAAGGACTGAGTCAAGCATTATATTGAAAGGGAGCTTGGGAAAGAAGGTATGTTTGGAGAGGCAGAGTATTTCTAGTACTTCCTGGGGAGAGGGTACCCAGGTTAGAAAACAGTATCTAGGCAGGCTATGATAAGAATCTCCTCTTTTGATGACAAACAATCAAAATCTCAAATGGATTTGTTATCATCACTTATATGCATAAACACATACTCAGAAAGTCATATTTTCCATTTTAAATAATTTAATTTGCTTTCTGGTAGAAATGAGTTTCTTCTTATATGAGTAATATGAACCAGTTTTTCCAAGGACCTGTTTATCTCAGGATAAGTATATAATTTATATTTCTGATCTGCATAGGTCCTAAGCCAAACTACTGAACACGGAATGAGATGAATTTTCTCAATGAGTACATTTCTTTCTTTTCTACAGTAACATTTCTGTGGATTGGTATGTTTTTTGGTTTTGGTTTTGCTTTTTTCCTTTTGAAAAAGTCTACAATGACCAGTTATCTCTGTAACATGTCCTATTCTTAATTTTTACTGCTTTTGTTCAAGCAGTGCTTTACTTCCTCTTCTTCTCCATTCATTCATTCATATCCCAATCTCCTTCAAGTAACACTTTCTTCACTAAGCCTTCCTAAAAATAAAACTCTCTTCTTTCTATCTTCTGGCAATTATTGCCTATACTTCTAAACTAATAATTCTATAATCACAGATATACATCATATATGATTCTGGTATATGTATTACTGTCCTGTATGTAAAACTGATGCATGAAAATATTACATGAAGATTGGGATGTTCCAGTCCAAGTTCTATCATTGTATGTACTGAGCAAGTCATTTCTTATCTCAGCCTCAGTTTTGCCACCTGCAATCTATGAAGGTTGCCCTATAATTGCCTAAAACAACCATTATGGCCCATCCAGTTTCTCAGCTGGAAATGCCACTGAATATTTATTGAGAGCTTTAAAAATGAATTGTTCTCTTTTTAAAACATGTTTTACAGATCATCTGGGGTCAAAAATTGTGATTTTCCCTTTTAGTCATAAAATAGTGATTGCAATGTAAATATAATCTCAACATCCTATTTTATGGTCTAAGACTCTACCATTAAATAATATTCTCCATGTTAAATACTAGTATCTTGAATATTTTTCTTATGGATAAATGGACCTACATAGAGGATTAAAATAATTAATTATTCAAGAAAAATCTACTTACTTGCAGCAATATTATATCTCTATCTTACATATTCCATGCTTTAATTATTTTAAAAGAGAGCTTCCAGAATATGTAGTTTAAAAAAATAGGGAAAGGTTTCTTCATGCTGTATAAATCAACTCACTTTTATGGCAAAATGGGTAGGTAAGAGGCAACATCATGTTTTCTTTGTGGTGACTACAGCTACAACGAGAGAAAAGAGAGTGGGACACCTTTGGAGAGCTTGTTATTCATCAGAAAGTAAGCACCCAGCTTTCTGACCACTTAAGAGCAGTGGCAATTTTCAAATACAATACAGAGAAGAATCACTGTTGTCTGTGGAACTGCACAGTAAGAACTGTCAAGATATATCCACAAATAGTAGCATCTGACTGATCCAAGCCAAGACTCCTCTTCCTTTTATTCATATTTTTTAAAATCAGTAGTATGGGGTTGAGTAATGATAAAACAAAAATTAAAAAAGAAACTTCATTTTTACCTGCTAATTTTCTCCTGCTTTTTACTGATGACTCTCTTTTTAAGCAGAACATTTATATATAGTGATAGTTAATTCCTTGTGGAAGTTTTCTTTGTTCTTGATGGAAAATGCACTATCTCCTTGCCTCCTCCCACTTCTACATCCTTTATTTGGCTTTGATTTATTCTATAATCTTTCCATACCAGTATGTTTGAGAAGAAGGGTCCTCAGTTTTAACTCTGTTCTTTTGAAACTTCTGCATTGCTTACAGTTGTTTTAAATAACAAATAAGATATGCATGTTTAAACCTCCAAAAAAGCTGTATAATCTTAAAGATATACAATACATATTGTATATCTTAAGCCTACCAGTTTAGAGTAACGCATCTCTATTACTATATATCTATATAATACCAGCTTAAATATATATATATATATATATATATATATATATATATATATATATATATATTATTATAAACATTCTTTATTACTGATAATCTTTCCCCAAGACAGTTCTGAGACCCAAAAGACACATTTATTTTCAATTTGTCCAACTATATATTTTAAACACTGAAACCAAGGCCCAGAGCGATGAAGTGAATTACAGGAAGCAACACATATAATTATTAGAAGAGTCTGCTCTATAAACTCAGGTCTCTTGATTCCTAGTCTTGTGCTTTTTTCATCCTACCATTATCCATCTGGAAGACTAGCTACATTCTGTATATTGCAAACTGGGAGGGCAAATAGAGAATAAAAAGGTTTAGAATTAGATTCTAATCACACTCTCTAAGAATTACGTATTATTCTCTCTTATCCAAAAGCTTAGGGATTAATTAAATAGTTTGGTTAATTAATTATCATTATGCCATTAGCTTGTTTAAAAATGAGGACACATATCATTAAAGTTGCCATATTTCATTAACTCGGACACACTGTTTTTTAACCTTTAATATCTCTGAAATCAGGATGCATTTTATAATTCCTTATAGCCAAGCAGTAGTGGAGGCATAGTTGCCATTGACTTTGTATGTGAAAATTGGTTCCATTTCTCTTGCCACGACCAGACAACCATCACTCCTGATGTTTTAGGACAATTGAAGGAAGAAATATGAGATCTGGTTGTTGTCTGAAAATCTTCAATTGTCACATTCTAGTAAGATCAACAAAACACCACCATCCAAACTTTCAGAAGGTATCAGCTGCTTGAAATGAAATCCTGAAGACAACCATGAAGTATTCGTAAGAAAGGGTGTATCACCAACACACACAGACTACTGTTGGGAAAAACGTGGATACGGATATGACTCTGAGTCAAAAAAAAAGAATGATTCAAAAGGGTGAGAATCTAAATAGGACAAAAAGTTTTGAATTCTTAAACCAATGTGTCCATTAATGTACTTTTTATACATGCATAAGATTAATATATTAGAAAAATCTACAGCTATTTAAGTCTAAATTGCTTTTTGTTAAAGTATAAAATTCTAAGTGGTGGGAAAGCATTGTATAACGATTGCATTGGGATGCTGCTTCTTTCTAAAACATACATAAAATAACGATGTGTCCTGCAGTCAGTGGTACCTTAGTTTAAATGAAATATTTGTAAAGTATTCAGTAAAATTAAGCATTTTATTCCCTAAGAGAAGCCTCAGGAACTTGCAGTACCTTAGGGTCAATACTGTAAACCATAATTATTTCACAGTGGATAGGCTGAAGTCCAAGACACTGCTAAGTCCAGTGGAGAGAAGGTCAGACAGATGCCTAGAACACGCCCTCCCCTCGTGGTCTTTACTCGATACAAATGTGCCCACTAAAATGTGAACTACTTAAAACCCAATTTCACTCTGTTTTCACTTTCAAATACGCCTTCTTCAAACAAAAAGGAGAAGCATCTGTTTCTGACCCCAAACGCAAATGGAGTTACTAATTATCATTTTAAGTTTGATTCAAAAATCAGTTTCCCTGGAGGCAAGGAGCCCAGGTCAGAGGTGGTAGCTGTGCTGCAAACCGCTTCAGGCTTGGAGGCTGAAAATAGAGCACTGACGATGCAAAGATGTGACTCTGAACATACATTCTGAAACGCCAGGGGTAACAGAGAAGATTGCCAACGACCACAAAATTTGCTTTGGAACAAAGAGAGAAATCAGATCCATTCTTTTCTAGTTCACGGTTCTTTTACCGTGTAGCTTTGGTGTTAAAGTTTAATTGCCCCTTTATAATGGGGAGAAGTTATAGGGTAGAAAGGTGGTTATTGAAATACTGAGGACAGAGGGTAAAAAAGTTGAAAACCAATTGCTATCTGGTCATAGAGCAAAATACATATAATGACTTCAGCTATACATCCTTCACCTACCCTGCCTTAATCTTCCATCTGTCTGCAAAACTACAATGTGTATCTCTCTCAAATGGCCCAGGCATCACTCACATCTCCTTTCCCTGAAATCCTATTGTACATGTTGATGGGAGCATAATTCAGAGTTTATTGCACACAATATTGTCTTATTTCTAAACATATATTCTTTCAGGAAGAAAACATTTATTGAGTGATGTATGACACCATTCATTTTTTGTACATGTATATACACATGTACATATACTTCCTCCTTCCAAAAATAATTTGAAGCAGCTTATGATAAAAAGCCCAAATACAATCAAATCTTGAATCAAAGTTTAAGTTTTAAAATGGATTCAAATAATGAAACAGGGTAAAAGGAGACAATTCAGGACCTCTTTTTCAACTGAACACAAAACTGGCTCTGAGCTTCCATGAAGTCAGACCAAAAATAAATGAAAATAAGGCTTTCTTTGCTTAAAAAAAAAAAAGACTCATAATATTTAATGAGATACTGGCTTGTGAGCTAAAAATTAGTTCCCTCTCCTAGACTCTCCAAGTAAACAATTATCAAAAGCCGGGAAGTAATTTTAATTGGGCATAACTGATATCAAGTCCTTCTTCATGAGAATAACTGGTAACAGCGTTCAGTCATTTCTCACATTATTTGTGATTTATTAATATAAGATAATATGACAAACATAGATGACCTATTTAGTAAGAAGAACATGCTCTGCTTTAACTATGGTTTCTGTTATTATGATACAGTTATAAGTTGAAAATGTAGGGTTTTGGATTTATACATGGAATGTAGCATAATAATTCTCCAGATAATATTGAAAAAAAATCTCTGGAACATTATGAAAGCAATCATTCTATATCAGAAGCATGCAGCCTGACATGTGGACAGTTTATGTCCATGGATCCAAAGACTGTTTAATTCTTGTGTGTATGAGTGTGTGTGTGTGCAAGGGCGCATGCACTTAATTCCAGTGTAGACATTCCATATTATAAGAACTTCAAGGAGGTCAGGGCATGATGTTTATGGCACATCCTATTAGGTACCCTAGGTTACAACTATTGCCTCCTTCCTGTCAGTTAACAAGAGCTCTGATTTTGTCTAAGTGTAACACTGCCATGTCTACAGGGAAAGCAGACCTCTCCTCCAGCCCCTGGGGAAGGACCATGATTGATCAAAACCAGTCATGCAATGTATTATCTCTTTGCCAGTGATTAGTTTAGGAGTGGGATGTGTCATAGCTTTAGTCAATCAGGCATAAAGGGAAGTTTGCTGATAGCTTCTGGAAAAAAAATTTCCTTTTTTGATTAAAAGAGACATTTCCATGAGAAGAAGACTTCCTCTCTTTTTGCTTTGGGTGGGACTGTTTAAAGAGGTAGTGTTTGGCTTGGTGGTAGCCATGTTGTTTATCTTGTTTCCAAAATGGGGAGCCAAGAGAATTACAGCAAAGCTGTCCCAGAGCTGTGACATCCTTGAACTGTTGAGGTAGCCAACTGTGGACCAGTATACCTCCATAATCCTTGTCCTGAGAGATGATTCTTTACTGTTTAGATTTTTAATTGGGTATTCTGTTGCTTGCATGCAAAGGTTTCGTAACAGACACCATATTTTATATATCTATATTCTACACAGACATGAGCAAAAATTGGCATTCAACAACCTCATGGGAAAAAATTCTATCAATCAGATAAGATCATTGGTCATCAGGGCGATATTGATATATCTCTGTAAGGCAGAATTCTTCCTTATAATGGTAAACTACACTGAGGTAAATAATTGAGCAACCTAATTTAAAGTTACTATAGTCCATGCTAATACACCTGTACAAAAAACCATTATTTTACCAAATGCCATCACTGGCATGTGCTATCTTTATACATGCATTAGAAAAGAGTATTAAAACAAAGATCTGCGTTTTCTTTCCTTGACAACATTTCTCATATGATTGATGACTAATTTGTAAGCATGAATAGCAAATTTTACTGCTTTATTCAATAGACTGAAGAAGACAGGGTGCTCTCTGACCAAAAAAAAAAAAAAGTTAGGAAGAGTAAGATGCCTCCATTCTGCCGTTATTTTCCAAGTAAACTATCATCCAGAGGAAAAATAAAATCACAGGATTATCACAGTTATTTTATGAATATTTAGCATGTGAAAAAATTATATCTATCCCCTTTTATGGCTATTTACTTTTTCTGTACTTTTTCTCCTTTCTGAAATATTTAGGTGAATTTTACATATTCTTTTATTCTGTCACAGTATCAAACACTTCTAGTTTCCAACCCCGAATCAGTTTCCCCTTCTCTTTTCACAGATTCTGATTTTCTTCAAGGTAGTGGTATGCCAGAGGAAAAACATGTTTCCCAACCTGTAGGCTACCTAGAAGTAGTGATTTGACACAGTTCTGGTAGGTATAGAAGTCTACGGGGAGAATGTCCACATCACAAAAATGACAAAATGCTCAAGGAGAAGGCTTGTTTGGTCCTTTCCTCTCCCTTTTTTCTTTTTTTAATCTCATAAAGAGCCCTCTACCATTTATTAAACGAAAATCAAACAGATCCTCACCACCACTGCAATGCAAAAATGGGGAAGTAGGAAACAAGGAATTTCCTTCCTTCAGACTCTAGAGTAATCATTCTCAAGTTCTCAACCCAGGAGGATTTAACCTCTAAGGGACATTTGGCAATGTCTAGAGATAGTCTCGGTTTTCAGAACCAGGGGGGTGAGTGGGTGGAGGGTGCTACCGGCATCTAGTGAGGAGAGGCCGGCAATGCTACTGAACAGCTTCCAACATACAAGATACTCCCTCCACAACAAAGACAAAGACTTATGAGTCCCACATGACACTAGCGCCAAAGTTGAGAAATCCTGAGCTAGAAAACCCTTTGTTACCTTCCCTTGCCCCCTCCTTCTTTGGGCCTAGAAAGCAGACATGATGCCAGAGGCACAGCAGTAATCTTACGACCATAAGAAGGAAAGCACCTAGATGATAGATGAAACCTGATTCCTTGTTTAAATGCTTAAGCAACTGTCTTCTCCTGATTTTGTTTTAATAATGTGAGATAAATAAATCCTTATTTGCTTAATCCACGGTTAGCCAGATTTTCTGTTGCCTCATAGCCAAACGTATTTCTAAATAATACATTTATCATTCACTTATGGTCTGCTTTATATTTAGACGTGGAGCTAAGCATTCTGAATGAAACAATAAATTAGGTATGGCTTCTGACCTCTGGGAACTTACTCTCCAGGGAGGGAGCCAATCATCAGCAAGTGTGAAAGGTGGGGGACTCCTAGCATGAATAACATGTTGTGGGAGCTCAGAGTAAGGACAGCAGGGTGACAGAGAAAAGACCACTTTAAGGAAACAAAGTGTTTTCCCATCCTACAGTTGGGGTATATGTGTTGGGGGAGAGGGAGCTGGGAAGTAATCCATAAAGAAAGACTAGTATAAGAAAAGCATAGAAGCCTAAAATGTCAAGTAGTATTGGGGAAAATGGTAAGGAGGAGTCAGGTGAATGGAATGCAGAGTAAATTGGGGAGGAGTTCCAGGTGGAAGGTGTTTTAATCTAAAAAGGAAGGTTGGGGAGTAAATTGTGAAAAGACTTGAATGTCCTCAGAGGTCTAGATATTACCATCCAAGCTATAAAGAGCCATTGGCCATGGTTGATAAAAGATCTGCAAGACCAGACCTGTGTTTTAGAAAAAAAAAAACATAAATGTTTGGTGAACTGGACTTGGGTGATTCCATTTACAAATAATTAAATATAACTGAGGAATCATATCTTTCTATTTACAATCTAATAAGATAGAAACAGACACCAAACTTCACTTCAAAATACTTGAAAATGTAGCAGAAGTGTATTGTTGAACTGTTGCAGTTTCCAATGTTACTGTTAATTCCAATTGTGTTTTGCTTACAGAAACTACAAATTATATTTGTTCGATAATTCATAAAATAATTCCTTTGTGTAAGAATTTTAAAAAAGAATTCTAGAAATAAAAAATTACTATGCTTTGCTTTTTAAAAAAATGTTAGAAATGGTTTGTTTCAGCACATGGAATTCCAGAGAGGTATTTTTCAACTATGCCTACTACATCAATATTGCCCCTCAAAAAGTTGTCAATAACATTGGAGCTTAGATTTATTTATATCTGTATTCTCTAGTTATAGCTACTTGATTATCCTATAAAAATTGTATCTAACTAATTTAAAGAAATTTGAAGGAAGATATAGACCCTGCCACTGGATAACCATGTGTAAATAATAAGAATAGAATAAAATATGAGAATTTCAGGGTTGGAAGAGACTTTAGAAAGTCAGGGAACTCAGCCAACCATGCAAAGAGTGATCAAACCTTCAAACACTCTGCCTGCAGCAAATGGAGTTCTCAGCCTACCTTCTGTGAGTATATATTCCACCCTCAATTTGAAAACAGTTCAGACATTTATATTTGAAAATATGTTATACTTAAATATAAAAGGAAAATTTCACACAATGAACCGCCACTAAGGGAATAAAAGACTGACAGAAAGTACTTTGGAGTGGGAGGGGGGAGACTATGGAAAGGAGAGTTGCTTAAGAGGACTTTCCTGAAGCCCACACTGCAGGAAGTCTAGTACAGTCGGTTGAAAGACTGACTCCCTCAATTTTTGCTTACGTTAATAGGATTGGAAAGAGTAACTGTAGAATAGCAGGCTTACAGAAAACAGTTACTTCTTTTAATCAAACCATGTAATCAGAAGGCCTGAGTAATAATTAACTTCCACTTGCTATGTGAATCACTCCGCAGAGCAGGTAGACTTGAGATTCATTCTCTGCCAAGGGCACGGTAAACTTAATGTTTTTGTACTTAACACTTAATATTTTAAGTACGTGCATGGCCCTTGCTTCTGAGTTCATTTCAAAAAGCTGGTGTTCTGCTAGGTTACAATGGCTGATTGAAATGCCGAGACATTTTATACGTTTTACGCTCAAACACATGCACCCACACCTTTCCTTAGTGATATTTTTATACCTATGGTCT
Organism: Eschrichtius robustus; assembly: GCF_028021215.1. Taxonomy (NCBI): domain Eukaryota; kingdom Metazoa; phylum Chordata; class Mammalia; order Artiodactyla; family Eschrichtiidae; genus Eschrichtius; species Eschrichtius robustus. The sequence continues at coordinate 53,120,271 of NC_090829.1, read as the reverse complement.
TATTTATCACTAAGCACAATTAATTTTTGAGAAATACATAACTGTAATTTTCATGTAGAGCATGATCATTTATTTAAGCGAAAATAGTCGACTGTAGTTTCAGTATAAAAAGAAGAAAAATGAGTATATTGAGTACCTATAAAAAGGCAGAGTAATAGATACAGGGTTAGTTCTCTGATTCCATGTTTTCTAAGTCCTACATGTATCACTATGGTCCTGCAAATGAAAAAAGAAAGAATACCTTTGTGGACGTCAACTGCTCGTGATTCAGAATAATCACAAATATTAAACACAGAATTTTCCTCATCTTTATAACCCTCTAACAACCTCTTCTGGAATAAATCATTCCCAATTGAAAAATCTCAACCTAAATAATTTTAAATTCACTGCAGGTGGCTTTTCATCTCTACTCCCAAAACACTGTGCTGGCCGGTCGGGAGCCAAGGGAGAAGGTCGGCAATGTTTGGACTACCTTCACTGCCCAGGGGACTTGACTGCCCCGTAATGCATAATCTATTAGCTGCTCATCGCGGGGATCTACCGAGTGACCTCTTGACTCGAACCAGGCAGATCTGAAAACCACTTCGCAGGAAATGTTGTGCGGAAGAGCAACTTTCTTATCCCCGTCAAACTCCGAGGCGGAACCGGTCCCGGAACGAGCGGGAGGGCCTGGGGAGAGAGAGCTCGAGGCTGGAGGCAGCTCCTCCGCGCTCCGCCCCGGCCTCAAGCAAGGGTTTTCTGGTGGAGGCGGCATTGTTCCTCCAGCAGCTCAGCGTTCGTGTTTCGCCAGGAAACCCTCCCCGCTCTCTCGTAATCTTTTCCCTATTGCTTTGGTACCTCTCTGCCGATTTCTCGGCTCCTGGGCTCTGTGGTCCCTGGACACCGCTCTAGGGTGAGACGCTGCAGCGACTGGGGCGCCGCTCTAAGGCGTCGGAGGCGACTGCACTCGTCCGCCCGAGCTCGGGCGGCGTGCGCGCCTCACTCTCGCTTCCTCCCTTCTCTCCGGGGCTCTCCGGCTCCGACGGGCTCTCCCGGCCTCTTAGCCCGACTCCGGCTCGCCTCCCCCGCGGTCTCTCCTCACACCAGCGCCGCGCGCGCCGCGCGCGCCGCGCGCTCAGCGTCGGCCGCCGGGTCGTCTGCGCGCTGACACGACGCCCCCCGGCCCGCAGACCCGGACTCGGGCTGGAAGGGTCAGGGCGCCGCGGGAGGCGGGGAGGAGGGGCGAGGCGAGCCGGGGCAGGTGGGGAGCGCGGGGGGCGGCGCGAGGGGGTGGGGGAAGAGAGAGCCCGAGAAAAGAGAAGATGCATCTGCTCTGAAAGCGCCAAGGAAGAGAGGACGGAGGGGGCAGGAGCGGAGAAGAGCCGAGAACACCCACCAGGAGGGGTGGGCAAAACGGAAAATTTACAAAGTGCCGGGGCGAGAGCTGGTGAGCGGAGGAGGAAGGAGGCTGAAAGGAGAAAAGGAAAAATAAGGGCAAGTTCCCGCCTCTCCCCAAAAGGTCGAGTCTGAAAACGCTTCCCAAGAACAGAGAGAGTTAAACAGGGACTGATCGTGTTGTAAAGGGTGGGTTTAACAAGCAATTAAGTGTCGTGTAGTTTTTCCTATACTAGACTCAGCTCCATCCCCTTCAACTCTGGTAAATGACCCTCCAAGTAAATGAACTGGCAGTAGGCAGAAACGGAAGCTGAATTTCCTCCACTGTGGAGTCCTCCTGAGGTACTGGCTCTTCTTTAAAAGAAAATAACCATTTGGGAGGTTCCATGACCCCCAGTGCTAAAGAAAGCACCCAGTTCATGAAAGTTCATTATTTTTATTGCCTTTATTTTCGTCAGAGGATAGAGGTACGGGGTTGGCACCAAGAAATGTTGAAAACAAGCTATCGAGGTAGCATTCTTTTTCAAAACGACAAAATGGGCTTCCTAAAACAGCTAGAAGGGATTGGGAAACTCAGTTACTCGGCTGGGGGGTGGGGGGAGGGAGAGAAAGAGAGGGAAAGAGAGAGAGAGAAGAGAGGGGAAAGAAGCATTTAAACTCTAACAGACGTCTACATCTCCAGCAACCCTCTCCCCCCGCCCCCGCCCCAACCCAACGTAACTGAGTAAGGGTTAAGCTTACGGAGGAGAGAGCGGGGCAGGGTGGGTGGAAGGTGGGGAAGAAGAGGGAGAGAGGCAGGGAGTAGGAAGTTCTCGGCAATCCCCGGGATAAAGAAAAACACCGGAGCTCGGCGGACGCAGGAAGCTCCCTTACCTTTCTCTCTAAGCCCCGTTTGCACCTGATCTGCAACCATAAATATTTCGTGATGCTTAGTGTGCAGCCAAACGATGGCCGAATGTTAATTCTTCACTCTCCCTCCCCTCTTCAAAATACAGGCTCAAAAGAATGTTAATACTGTTCTCGTTATCCATCGGCTCCAAAACATTCCGCTTTGTCAGGAAGAGAGACGAAAACCAAGCGCTTGGGCACGCGTATATGTATTTATATATTATGCGGTCGGTATATAAACATATATACGTTTTCTGCATGTAAATCCAAAAAGAAAGCACCACAGATGCCTCTGAAAGAGGGAGGGGACGGGGAAAAGAAAAACTTGGCAAGCCAAATGTATCCAAAGATTTCGTCCCAGGAGCCACCTGCTTCAATATGAAGAATTCCCGAAAAGATTTAGAGGAAAAAAAATTAAAATAAAATAAAATACCCAAAACACACACTTGAAACTGGAAGACGCCTAAGACGCGTGGAAATGGAGAGGATGAGAAGAGCTCCCGAGGGTACAGATCCGTCAGCTAAGTGAGCAATCGCCTCCGAAAATCACAGGAGGGGAGGTGGCTGCAGATGCGTCCCCTGCTCCGGTCCCAGCCGCCGCCGCCGCCGCCGCCGCTGCTACCTGTAGACACGCGCACACACACGCGCGCACACACACAGCACAACCTCCTCTCCCTCTCCCCCCTCTCTCGTGGCGTTGCCGGGTGCAGGAGTCTGAATCAAGCTAGACCCATCCTCCCGACCCCGTCCAGCCCCCTCAGAGCCACGATTCCCACCCCTGCCACCCTCTCTTGGCCCGGTTTGTGGCACAGCATTTCCCCGCCCCCCCGCCCCACAAGCCCCCTCCCCGGGGCCGGAGCCACAATCTCAGTGGGGGTGGGCTTCGGGGGCGCGGGTCCCGCGGTGGCAGACTTGAGGCTGGCGGTGGTCCCTCCCTTTACAAGTTCCGCCCTCCTCCCTCCCTCCTCCCGCAGCGCCCGCAGCGTCCGCGGCGACAGGAGGGGTTAAAGGCCCCGGGCATCACGTGTGACGTTCACTCGGAGGAGCGTGTGAGTGAAGCCGCACGGCCGCCGAGCCGCGAGGCCTCGGACGCAACGGGTTTCTCGGTTCTCGGAGTCCTTGTGCTTCCCTCCCAGGCGTTTTCTTCTTGGTGACTGAGAGTGAGGAGTTAGAGGCAACAGCCTTCTACTGTGTTTCTTCAGTTTCTGTTTTTGTTTTTTCCCCTCCCCCCCCCCCCCCACCCCCTTGGTAGATCCCTTGCCACCAAACTCGCCCCTATTTTCTGTTTGCACCAGCTAGAGGCCGAGTAAGCTCCGAATTGACGTGTCGGTTGTAGTCTCCTACGTGGGAGTAGTGTAAACGCAAAGTCACTGCCTTTGGCCTCTTCCCGCGGGCTGCGCCCACATCTTCTGCCGCTGGAGAGGTGATTTTTAAAAATTCATCATAGCTAATCAGTGTTGGCTTTTGTGACGGGTGTGACTCACTGTACCACATTGTTTACACCTACCCACCTCCTACCAGCTTCTCTGTGTGAATTTTAAATGCAAGTGAGTTGGGGGACAGGGGCCTACCAACAGAACCACTGAATTAATTGATTGCAACGTGTAATAATAATAATAATAAAATTCACAAGCAGGAAATCCCTGGGAGAAATCCATGATACTTGGTCTTGAAAAGTGTTTTTTCTTGTTTAAGAGCTCGCTTCGTATTTCTCATTTGCATGTATGATTTAATCTGTAAAATTCAGGTCAAAGAAAGGAACTTTAAAATAACCAACACTTAGAATGCAATTGCTCTGAAGTATTACTCATTAATTTACTAATAGTAATAAATAAGAAACCTAAGGTTCCAGAATATGTGATCTGATTTCTAAAAACGATCTGAAATATGACATATCATTCCATCTGCTTAAAAGGAATTCAGTACCACATTCTCCCGACATAGTTTTAGAATTCAGTGTATCTTGTCATTTTTTTCCTTTTTTTTAGAAGTAACCTTTAAATGATGTGTTGACAAATATTGTAGTAGATTTTGATATTGCTCCCAGGAAAGTGAAATTTCATTCAACTAAAGCATGTATCTGATTCTTGGTGACAGATCTACCCTGCCCAGTTTGTCTAAATCCTAAATCCTGTGAAAGGTCTCTGGAATCTGGCGAGTTCTCTGGAAATTTCCTAGAAAAGATGAGATGTAAGTATTCCAATGTCAATGAAAGTACCTGATTGAATCCTTTCATCTTTCATGGGACTACACAATTAAGGTAACCTAATAGAGGGTATCATTATGACAACTGCAGAACCAAACTTTTAAAAAAGAAATAGGGATTATTTGATAAGTTGTCCATTGTAACTTACAGAATGTAAAGTTTTGTATACTCTCTTGTTTCCCAAGGCTGTGGGTACCATATTCTAAATGCATCTGCTGAGGTTAATATCAGAACCCTAAAGGTAATGACTGAACATTTTTCATTTTTAATATTTGGCATTTATAGTATAGATTAATTCTAAATAGGTTCTACTGTGTTTTTTCATTATTCTTTTCACAGCTACACTTTATCAGCTGGGCACTATTATCTCATTTTTATGAGTTAGTCTTACGAAGCCCAAGAATTTTAACACAATAGAATTGTCACACAAACAGCATTTATCACAATCTGTAAATACAGGCAAATGAACCAAATTCTCCTGCCTATTTTTCTCCACTTTCCCAAACAAACCCCCTGAGGGAGATAAACCCATACCATACCATTGAATCCCACAAGCAATTAAAAAGCAAGAAATTTTCCTTTTTATTTATTTTTGCTTCTTTTGTTGGTATGCAGTTAAGAGCTGGGACTCTGGAATCAGATTGCCTGTTTGAATCCTGGATCTACACTTAATATGTTATTGCCTGGTGCATGTTACCTAATCTCTCCGAACCTCAAATTCCACCTCTGCAAAATGCAGATAATAATAGTACCTACTTTGCAGGAATGTTGTGAGGAGTATCTAAAGTAATGCATGTAAAGCACCTGACATATGAGTAAGTAATTTTTCAGGGTTCACTCTATTTTTAGTATCCATGGGATGTGTTTCCTCTACCGATTCAAACATCAATATATGTAGTGACATTTGGGCTTAGTGTTAAAAACTGATCATGAAATTTGGTTGCATACATGGTATCTATAATATGAAAATCATTAGTGGTTTGTGAATCCCTAGGCCCTCCCTGCCTTCTCTTTTCCTTATGTTGTGTATCTGTCTTCTATTAGCTAATTTTAGTGTAAGGGAGCATATTAAATGTGGATGAGACAAAAAAGAAAACATTAAACACATGAATAGGTGATGAAGGCAGCAATAAAATGTAAAAAATTGGATTCAATTTACATTGCAGATCATGTAGTCTTCCAGGTTGTGACATTAACCGCGCTGGACTTTATGGCCTTTTACCATGTTACATACTGTTTAGAATGAATACTGGAACTCTCTGTAAAGTCAATTACAAATAAAAACCATGTGAAATTTGCCCAAACATACGGGCTTATCATAGATTTGGAAGGAAATCTTAAGATAACACAAATGTAAAATATTAGCATTTTCTGAAAATATTGGTTCAAAAGATTTTTTTTTCCCCAGTAATTATATATATAAAGAATATTTAATGGCATGTCCTCCTGAAGTAAAGAAAAAGCAAGAGTATTACTTATTCTTTGGAAAAGCCCAAAGACTTACAGCAGGAGGTTAGCACATTTTTTTTCTTTTTCAAGGGGCTTCAGAAGAGAAAGTATTAATAAACTGTTATGCTTAGATAAAATTTTACTACAACCTTTCTCATAAATCATATGTATTTTACTTAAAATGGGCTAAATATAAATAATATACTGAGAAAGAGTTTATGGGGGCTATGAGAGTTCACATTTCAGCTGTGAAAGAAATAAAACATAAAGCCTCATAATCTGTCAAGGAGTGGCATTGCAAGGTAGACCACCTGCCCAGCTTCCGGGGCAGACTATTATAACCTGGACAAAAGATATAGATGTTATTAATACAGAAAACACAGATACTGACTTTTAGAATTACCAGCATAGTCTGATAGAGTTTAGTATCCATTTGGCCACAATCCACCTGGTCTCCAAGTCTAGCGTACCCACAAACCCTCTCTCCATCCCATATAGTCTGTATAGCATGGCCAAATTCATCTTTTTACCTATCCCTTACCAAATCAAGCCATTCATGAAAATGCTTAATGAACCTGAATCTCCTATCATGTGAAATACAAAGTCCTTATTCTAAAATCCAAATCTAGCATACTCTCAATCCCACACACCTTTATTCAGCTTCTTCTCCCATTACTTCTCTTCCTAATCTCTACATTTCTCCTGAAAGATAATATATGCTGGTCTCCAAGGACAATTCTAATGATTTATTCTCGTGGTGATTTCAAATCACCATCCCTACCTTCTAAACACTTCCAAAAATACTACCTCAAAGATCCCCTCAATCAGAAATTATTTTCCCTTATTTACTCTGAATGTAACTAATGCGCACCTTCCATAATGCAATTGCACACTCTCTTGTGTTACCATTATTTCTGTATCTTTTGTCTCTGTTAGCTTGTTTACAGGATACTAAACAATCTCTCACCCTGAGACTTTTCCATTTACTATTCCCTCTTCCCAGGTCTCTCCTCTTCCTAATGGCTCTATGACTCCCTCCCTCATTTATATGAGGTCTTTGCTCAGATGTCACTTTCAAAAGATGTCTTCACTGACTTAACTATCTAAAATAGCATTTTCCTCCTCACTTATTCTCTGTCTTTTTAACTTCTTATATTTGCTTCAGAATGCTTATTATAACCTGATTATATTTATTTGTTTCCCCTTACCAGAAGGTAAGTGCCACAAAATCAGGAATTTAGCCTGTTTTGTTTACTGCTGTATGACAAGCACCTAGAAGTATGCCTGACTTGTTGTGGTCTGTAATGGCTGAACAAACAAATGAATGAATGATTGCAGTCAATTTAATTCACTAATAGCAATTTGGGGGGCATGAGTACAGACCATAATGATTTCATCCAACAATTGAACATAAAGGCATAGAAATTTGCTCAGATATCCTTGAAAGTTATATTTTTAAAATATATGTCTTACTTAAAATACATTAAAGCCATAATTACATAGGTCCCCACTTTTTTGAGAAAATGTTTAGAATGGGCATTATTAGCCCCAAATGTATTCAAAAAGCAGAGATACCCTACTTCCAAAGATACTCTGTTCCTTTAAGAGCCAATGGTAGTTTATTACATATGACTTAGATTTCACATTTGCTCATTTCCCAGAGTTCTACTATTGAAACAGAGTATCTAGGTAATGTTCTTTTACTTATGTTCTAAAATACTTTTATTGTTATTACTTAAAACCTTGAAATTTATATGGGACTTCCCTCATGGTCCAGTGGTTAAGACTCCGTGCTTCCACGGCAGGGGGCACAGGTTCTGTCCCTGGTTGGAGAACTAAGATCCTGCATGCCCGCGGCCAAAAAAAAAATGCCAAAAAAAAAAAAAAAAAAAAACTTGAAATTTATAGAAGCAGTTATAAAACCCTAAAATCACATTAATAATACACTGTGTAGTTAGTTCTTAAATAAGTCAAGATTATTTTGTATTATTCAGTAACTGAATTCTCACCAATCTTTTGACTGCCCGTCTGTACCTATTATTTCATTATTGAAGGATAAGAAGAAATATGAGATGTGGTCCCTTCCCACTTGTACAGTATCTCTGAGTCTGAGGTAGGATAATACCTAGACAATATGATGCCTTCATGCACAATACAAAAAGACTTTCCAGGGAAAGGCATTCCAAGCACAGGAGCAACATATTTAAAGGCATGAGCTCACAAGAGTGCAAAATGTGTTATTAAAGGCAAGCAGTTCAGTTTAGCTGGAGCATAGGAGGCATGTAGAGGAGTAGCAAAAAATGAGGTTTTGTGTAAGCGGGGTCAGATAATGAGAGGACCTGCATGTCTGACAATGAAGTTTGGACTTAACCCTTAGGCAAGGACAGTGGAGGGCTTTCAGCAAAGTAGTGTGATCATGTTTACTTTTTAGAAAAGTCTGTCTGTAGCAGCATGGGGAACGGATTTGGAAGAAATGGTAAAACCAAAGATAAGGCAGCCAGTTATGAAATTATTGAAATGAAGTGAAAAGAGGTGGGGGTGTCTGCATTACATAGTAACAACTGCAACAATAATAACAACAGCAACAAAAAAGGAATTAAGAGCAGTGTGTTAATTCAAGAAAAACTTGGAAACATGAGAAAAAGTTTAAAAGACTTTTGATTTTTGAGCAGCAGCAACTAGATGAATGGTACTGTCAATCATATCTTTACGAAGTAGGAATTTTTAGTATACCTATTTCATAGATGGAAAAACTAGATCCAAGGCATAAAAGTTTAAATTTGAAACTATATCCTCTGATTTTAAGTTCAATTAACTTACTACCATCACACACTATCCTCCTGAACAGAAAAGAAATGAACAGGTATGAGATTATGGCTTCCAAATACAAGTTGATCAAGTTTGTATTTAATATGAGTACAGGAAAAAACTACTTCAGCTGGAGATCACTGGCAAATGTGTAAAGTTTAGATATTCTGCATTGTTTATTAAAAGAAGTTAGTATGTTTGACGTCAAGAATTGTCCAAAACTTCAACAAACATAGAGGAGAGAGAGAGAATGAGAGAGATACAGAAAGAAAAAAAAAGAAAAAATGAAGGAAGGAAGAGAGGAAGTGAAAAAGGGAGAAAGGGGGGGAAGGGGAAGAAGGAAGGAAAGAAGGAAGGAAAGAAGGAAGGAAGGGAGGGAGGGAGGGAGGAAGGAAGAGAGAGAGAAAGATTGAGAGAGAAGCAACACAAGCTGCAGCTAGAAAAATGTCAATTGAGGATTGAGTTTCTAGTGTGTCTTATAGTATCAATTTGACTTAAATACGTGGAGGAAAAGACAAAGAATTAATGGCCTGAATAAATTCATTTTCTAGATTGACACTAGTATTTTTAAGAAATATGAAGAACTGGCTTCAGGTAATGGCTGTGTAGGATCTTATTAGACTAACCTTCCTGAAGATAACTATAAACTCATGGACATAACACAAAAAAAGCAGTTACATAAAGGCACTTTATAATAAACAGAAGCAGGCAGATTCTCGTAGGGAATCCACACACAGAGAAGGAGAGTTCTGCAGAATGAGTTCTCACTTTTGCAGTTGTTAGCCTGGAGCCAGGAGCAGTCAGTGTGGCAGGAAAACCAGTGATTCCTTGGTTTGGGGAATCAGAAGACTGAGTCCAGGGGAAACTGGTAAAGAGGGGGAATCTGAGGGAAAACAATATAGACATAAAGGGTATGCTCAAATTCTGTCTGCCTACATCTTTGGTTGACTCCTGAACCACACACTTGTGCAGTAGGTCCATAACAGTTCAGTTAAAGAAAATAGATCTGAATTAGTTTTGGAACCATTGCCCAGTTTGCAGCCGGAATCTAACCAAGAAAATTCCCTACTAAAATAAAAGAAGTAATACTCTTTGGAGGAAAAACAATAGAATTCAGAGTCTCCACAACTTAACATTCATAATGTTCAAGATAGAATCCAAAATTACCTGATATATAAAAATTCAGGAAAATATAATGGGTTGCCAAGAAAAAAGAAAACAGTTGACACCAACCTCTAGATTATCTATATGATGGAATGAGCCAACTGGGATTTTTAAACAGCCGGTATAACAATCCTCAATGAAATAAAAGAATATAAGCTTGCAATACATAAAAAACACAAAATATTTAAACAGAGAAATATAAATAATAAAAAGAACCAAAGGACATTCTAGAACTGACAAGTACTATATTTGAAATTAAAAATTCACTGGATAAGCATAAAAGTGAAATGATGGTGATGACTGAGGAAAGAGAGGATTCTTGTCTAGTAGAGTCAGGAATCTATTATACAATGTAAAGAACAGAGAAAATAAAAAGAAAATAAACAGATAATATAATGCAGTCCCAGAAGGAGAAGAACAATAAGGGGGCAAAAAATATTTAAAGACTAAATAGTAGCTGAAACTTTCATATGCTGCTGGTGGTATGCAAAATGGTGCATCTACTTTGGAAAGTAGTTTAGTGCCTTCTTATGACAATAAACATATACATGCCAGGATCTATATTAGGACCCAGCAAATCTACTTATAAGTATTTACCACAAGAAATGAACATATAGGTCTACACAAAGATTTGTAGGCAAATTTTCATAGTAACAGTTTTTCATAATGGCCCAATCTGGAAACATGTCATTAAATGTTCATTAACTGGTAAATGGATTAACAAATTGTATTACATCCATGCTTTGGGGTACTACTCAGAAACAACAAAAAGAACACAAATCTCAAAAACATTATGCTAAGTGTAAGAAATCCAACACAAAACAGCATTTGCTTCATGATTCCATTGACATGAAATTCTAGAAAATGCAAAACTATAGTAATAGAATGAAGATCAGTGGTTGCCTACCACCAGGGTTGGGTAGTCAGTCAATGGCAAAGGGTCACAAGGGAACTTTTAAGACCAGTGGAAATGTTCTGTATCTTAATCGTAGTCATGGTTCTAAGCCTGTATACAATTGCCAATATTCATCAAACTCTATACTTAAAATGAATGAAATTTATTGTATGTAAATTATACCCTAATAGAGCTAAATAAAAATAAAGAAATGGTATGTAGTTGAAAAGCTAATGTGAAATCTTATGGAAGGTTTTGCAGTTGAAGTGAAGGAACCTAGTGCAGTTGGCAGTAGGGAAAAAAAATGCAAGTTCTTATTTATGAAAAAAAAATCCATGCTTTAGAAAGATTAACAGCAAAATACATGATATGCTAAAAGAGAAAGCAATATGGGCTAAGAAATCTGTCCAGGTGATCAGGTCAAACCTTACATGGTAGCAATTGGAATGGAAAGGAAAGGATGCATATGAAACATTTCAAAGGAAGAAACTAGTTATTAGGAATATGGTTCATTAATAAAAGAAAAAGTTAAAAATACTGCACATAAATGTAAAACTAAGACATGAAAGCATTCACTCAAAATACTTCATCAGTGTTTACCCATTGGGAGAGAGTGAGAATTTATAGTTTTTACTTTTTACACCATATAGCTACTCCACATTGAACATTTACTCTATGTCAGTTGCTCCCCATTTATTATCTTTCTTAATCCTCACAATTAAACTATGAGGTAGGTTTACTAACCCCATTTTATAGGTGAGGAAACTAAAGTCCCATGTTAAAATGAATCGTTGAAGATCACACAACTAAAACACCATAAAACTGGATTCAAACTAAAATCTGGCACAAATCCCATTCTTTTTAGCCCTAGTCTATATTGAAAGAATAAATTATTAATATCATCACACACTATAATGTAATCAAGGAAACTACAAACTGAGAAAGAACCATTGAATCTAGCAACAATTTTGTGGAAGAGGTCTGAGTAGAAGAAACAGGGGAAGACCACTGGAGTTAAGAAAACTAAGTAGAGAATGAATAAATAAAAAGCTGACATAACTTTGATTACCTGATACTTTTCTTAATCTCTTCAGTGGTCTTCCATCTTTAGAGTAAAAGCACAAACTACCTTTCAACAGCATCCACTCCTCTTATCATGTAACTGACAGAAACTCAAGTCCAATTAAGTAAAATAAGCAAACTCCTGAAAAGCAAAACCACAGTTTATTGGGTTATGTAACTGAGAAGTTCAGGATGCATTGAGCTCTCACATGACTGTATTCAGAGACTTAACTGAGGTCATTAAGTTTTTCTCTTTCCCTTTTTGTCATTCCTTGGCTTGCCTCAGCTTTATTAGCAGGCAGACTCTTCGTATCTGGGGCTGAATGCCTGTCAGCAACTCCCGATAAGCCCTTTCAGCTAAGCATCCCTAGGGAAAATTACCTTGTTAACTTTGAAAAAGAAATCACATGAAGGACTTTAAATAATTTGCTTGAATCACACCCTTTTTTCTGCGAGAAGAGATTATATTAATTTGCTGTACCAAGCCCACTGACACATGGTATACCCCTACACCAGGTAAGGTGCCCCACCAAGACTTACACATACAGTGGAGGCTGATGTAGGAAAGGCCTGGGATGGTTACCAGAAGAAGAGAGGTGAAAAAGCTTTCTGGGCAGACTTCAACTACAGCCATAATAATAGTTTACCACATGCTGCTCCCAATTTTTCTCCCATTAGCTCCTTTCCAGTTCCTTCTATCTAGCAGAAGTGGATTAGATGTTGTGAAACCACATTTCACGCTTTCCCATCTCTGAGTCTTTGTTCAATTTGTTTATGCTACTTTGAGTTCCTTCTCTAAACCTGTCTGATGAAATATAAATTTTAGAAACTAATGCATGGCATATTTCAGGTGCTTAATGAATGTTCATTGAAGGGAATTGTCTAAGTAATTCATTAGACATTCAGGAGACAAGATTATACCCTCAAAGAGCTTTTAATTAGAAGGTTAGAGAAAACACACATACAAATAACCAAAGTATGAAACAAAACAGTGCAAGTGAATTAAAAAGAGTAATGGGAATTCAGAGACGAAAGGATCAAGGACATCTTAGGGCAGGGGAAAATGGACTTCAGAAAAGGCTTTGTTAAGAAGGAAGTATTTGATTTGGCTCTTAAAAGTGATTGAAATTCAATGCATATTTGTTTTGAATGAATAGATGAACAAATGAATGAACTGATATTAATGAAAAAACAGATAAAGCATATAAAATTTAGATCTTCCGTAAAGAAAGAAAGATTAGGTTTTTAGGTCTAAAAGGTAGTGGAGTCAAGAAAAGATGTTTTCTTTTTTCTTTAAGCTAGAGAACTGAGTCTATTTGAAGAAGAAAAATACAAAATGGGATATACTAAATTCATTAAGAAAAAGTTAGATGTAAGATTTAGGTCCAGACAAGATGAGGAGAATGAGATTCAGAAAATAAATGGAGCATTAAAGCCAATCTTCTAAGGAAAAAAATCTTAAATAGATTTAGGAAAAAAAAAAGAAATACAAAATGCTATAGGAAAATGCCTTTCTTTAAATAATTGGCTTAAATTTAAAATAGCAAAGATTAGAGTGGATTTCTCTGTTTATAATGGATCACTGGGTTTTGTTTTAAATATGCTCAATTATAATTTATGGACTACATTAAAGCAACAAAATACTTCCTCATACAATACAGAGTGCCTATTTCTTAATAATCTACTTCAGCCAAAAGTATAAAGTGTTCTTCCAGTCATTTATATATAAATAGAGGTGTTAAGTGTCCCTTACAGTATTAGGAAATCAATATAAGTATTTAATGCAAAGGAAACAAGAGATGATTTAAGTATCTTAGGATTCAAGTTGGAGATAATTGCCCTCTCACATTTCTTTCTCGTTTTCTCCATTTTAGAGAAATAAAAGTACTATATTTGATACCTAAAATAATAATTATAATTTTTAAATTCATGAACCAGATTGCAAGCCTAAAGTAGCAGTTTTCATATTTATTCTAGGGCTCTCACAATGCAAAATGTATTAGAAGAACTTGATATTTGTTATGTCATTATGAAGAGGAACCTTTTAGGCTTTACCTTAAACCCATATTCTTATACGCTAAGATTTCTGTTTATTTATGTGGCAGTCACTTAGAACTATAACTAAAACATTTTGGTCACTGGAAAGTGGTAGATGTTTGTTCCTACAGGTACTGGGAAGTAATGTAGCCTCCCATCTTATTAGAAGGATTCCCCCTCAATAGAAAATTTCTCTTGTAAAAATCACATGTGGAGGGAGGAACCAGGCAAAATGTGACTCTAAAGTTGTTAGATGTGATGAGTAATGTGCACTGAAAGGTCATTTCATCATTTTTGCAGAGGCTGGAGGGATCTCCTTCCTCCTTCAATCTGTTAAGAATTTCATACATGGCCTTCTCTATCTCTATATGTTTGTAACAAAATGCAGTGTATCGAGGGGCAGGGAATGTGGAAACAATGCCCTTCCATTAATTATGTTAAGTGTTTACTTCTCAGCTCATCTTCTACTAAACATCTTCAAGCACCTTGCCTTGTTGCCAGATTCAATGATATGCATCCTTGCACTCTCCGGGTCTTACTTACTTCACTGTTTTCTCCTTTTTTTCTTCCTTCCTTTACATGGCTCCCTTCCCTTTATCTTTTCCAACCCAATACTCTCAAGACCAAACCAGTAGAGTTCAGCTCAAGTATTCTCTCTTCCATGAAACCTCCTCCCTTTTCCCCCAAGGTGGAAGTAGAACTTTTTCTTCTGAACTTGTCTGGCACTTTATCTGTAGTACCCTTGTTGCAGGCATCAACAATTTGACTCACTGAATTTTTATGCATTTCTCACTTACCCTATTTGAAAAATGGTTTATAAAGTTTTTTGTTCTTTTTTCGAATATTTGTCAGAGTGCCTGTCACATGGGTTATCTTGCACATATAAATACTTCAAAAACATTTGTGAATATATAAATGAGTGAAAAATAAATATGTTAGAAAGAAGAACATTTAAGAGGCTATTCCAATCATTCAGTGGTGTTCTCACCCTTCATACCAGTATGATGTTGATATACCCTAGGCTGCTAGCAGTGGAAATGGAGTAAGCAGAAAATTATGAAAGCTATTCAGGAGATAGAATTAGTAGGGCATGGCAAAGAAAGTGAGAGAGAGGGAGCATTCAAGATTATTTCCAGATTTCCTGCTCGAGGAAATGAGCAGCTGATTGTACCATTTACAAAGATAGAGCATTCTGAAGAAATAGCAGCTTGAGGGAGAAAAATAATTCATTTTATCTGTACATGTTGAATTTTAAGTGCTTGTGAGACCCAAGTAAAAAAACCAACTAGGCAATTGATTATGGATCTGGAGTGAGAGTAGTGTGGATACATATATGGGAATCGTCGGTACATGTGTGGTCATCGAAGCTGTATGAGTGACTGGGAGAGATTATTAGGGACAGTTTGTCAACAGGGAATAGAAAGGTCCTAGAATCAAAGGAACAACAGAATTTTAGGGTTTAGGTAAAAAAGGAATTTGTGGAGACTGAGTAAAAAGTATCCAACACTAGTGAGAAGGATCAGAATGAGAACTTGAAGGTGTCCAGCAGGGACATGGGTGGCCTCAGGGAAAACAGTTCCTGGAGAGCATTCAGAGTGGAAGCCAGATGGAGGTGTGTTTAATAGGGAGAGGAGAGGCAATGAAAACCGCAGTTATGGAAAATTCACTCAAGAGTTTGACTGTAAAGAGAAAGATTGAGATTTGTAGCTGAAGAGAGAAATTGGGTCAGAGGAGGTATTTTTGATTTTTTTTTTTTTTAGTTTTTATTATTGGAGAGATTAATTTTGAAATACTGATGGAAAGAAGTTAGTAGAGATGGTCAAATTAATGATAACAGAGAGAAGGAACATTAATAAGGTTCCTGAGAATGTAAAAGGGCCTACATACTCAAGCTAAGAGAAAAGATACTGCCCTTCTAACAAGGAGATAGGTGCAGATATAGGTTTACTGGTAGAATTGCTGGGAAGTTGAGGAGATTCTGCCTGATAGTTTTTATTTGTTTGGTGACATAAGATCCAAGGACATCTATAAATTGTGTGTGTAAGTGTGTAATCTGAAGGGGTACTGAAGGTTTGAAATGACCAAACAATCAATATTTAAAACAGAAAATACATATACACATATGTAGGTGTGTGTGTATATCTGTATATGACCAGAGCCACGTTCTGTGACATCAGGGATAAGGATTGACAAAAGTGGTGACCCCTACCCAGGTCTGCTCCTATGGGCAGGGTAAGAGGCAGCTGTGCAACTTGGACAAGGGCCAGGCCACCCGCTGGCTTGGAGGCGAGATATGCAATGTCGCTGTATGTGCAGCAAGAGCTCCATGTTACAAAAATAAGATCTTGTTCCAGACCTGGGACCCAGGGATAGAGAGACCAATAAAATTTCTAGAGACAGGTGATGGGCACACAGAGAGAGAAATCAACTACTCAAAAAAGTTTGCAAATTAGTATTCCAAAGCACAAGTGAAAAACTATTGCTGAGAAAATCAATTAACAAAAATTAAAATCCAAGAGACAAATTCACTGCCAGTGAATTGAAAATAACAGAGCCATCTAAAAATAACTTTACATAAGTATATTTAATATTGTCAAAGAGATAGAGTAAGAAATGACACTCATAAAAAATAAAAACTACGAATCAAAAACATATAGATATAATTCAAGAACAGAGAAATATAAAAAAAATAGTAGTCCTGGAAGAAAGTTATAATTACTAAAACTAACTAAAAAATAAAAAACTCCAGACTGGATAAATTCAGTGATAGTATTGAGGTCCTTACCCAAAACATAACAGGAAAAGAGCAAGGTAGTAAGTATTAAGTATTAAGAGAAGTTACAGAGCCTGGTGCTTATGTTTAGGATGTAGAAATGTGGAAGGAGTATTGCTCCTACACTAAGAACAACAACAACAACAAAAGCCTGATAAACTGCAAAATCATAACTTCTCTTGAACGTACCAGAGAGCTAAGTTTGCAGGGCAACTAAGTAGCCTGAAGTCCAAGAGCAGAGACAAGGACATGAGCACACTTCACCTGTGGTCTCGAGTGAGGAGAGGAAGCGATGGATGCCAGGTGCACACAAGCAGGTAAGAAAAATTCAGCTAAAATGTTCACGAATTGCTAAAGGCAATTTTTAGATAATAGAACTCCTGGGAGCCACAGACACAAGGGGAATCCACACCCACTTACAGTCTCTTCTCTAAGGGCTTCCAGTGGGTGCTAATGATAAAGATTACTGGCAGGATTGGTGACTGGAGAAGACTCTCATCAGTGAAGGCCTGGAGGAGGGAAAAGGTCCTTTCTGCAGGAAAAGCAGGAGGCCCCACCCAGGCCCTGGATCCTATAGAACAAAAGCCTTCAGTCGCTAGAGGAAGGGCAGCAAACTATCACCCCCAGAGCACAGCTGAAGAAGGCCCATTGATTGCAGCTGGGAGACGAAAAGAAAAAAAAAAAAAAAAACACTCTACATTGCAGATGACGCCAGATATAAGTCTGATAGCATACTGGCTTTTTTTCCCCTCTAATATCATATTTTAGGTCTTTTGCTCTTTTTTTTTTTTTTTTTTTAATGAAGATACAACAATGCATAAAGCTGAATGATTTCCTGGGCAGTATAGCTTAAATTTAGCTTACAGATTTTGCCAAGTGATGTTTTCTTATTCTTCAGATAATCATGATCTTCACAGTTGCTGTATAACCCCTTGGGCTTTTACCACCATTATTTTTTAAAAATCATCAATAATTTTTATGTCAATGACACCATGACCCTATACCTCTTCATCAGCCAACATACTTATCCAAGTTGATGTGCTCTGTGATGAATATAAAATATTCCTCATTGTTCAAGGATTTGTTAGACTCTTTGGAGAAAAGTGTATTCTTGAGCCGTCAAAGGCCTTGATCACTCTGAAGAGTATGTTGAACGACTGCTGACATGACACTAGCCACATTTTTCTCCAGACTTTCCCCAAATCTGACTTTGAGCAGAAATCCAGGCACAAGTGATTACCTCCCTAGTGCCTTCCTCCTGTTGAGAAGAGGTTTAAAACGCTTGCGGTTCTCTCCTGCTGAAACTGTTATTTTAGCTTCATCATTCAAATGGGTTATAATATAAATTGCTGGATTGTTTAGGGGTTAAATGAAATAATGAGGTAAGAATTCAGGATCGAACTAATACCCTACAACTACCCATAAGGAACTGTAATTAAAGACTATTTTTATCCAAGTTCAGTGTCATCAATAGCTTGTTCAGAGTACTGAGCAAATGGGATTAGATCTGGAGGTTAAAAACCTCAAGAGCCAAATATTTTCCTTCTATTGCCCATGGAGAATTCACCATAAACAACAAACAAACAAACAAAACCAACACCCTCTAAACCCAAGCCAAACCACATTAAACCAAAACAGCAGAAAAATTCAGGAACACACTATATGTATGTTGACTCTAGTAGCCTAATCTGTCTTTCCAAGATGGCAGCCTCAAAGACTATCGGTATAACTATGTTCCTTATCACTTTTATCCTTGGTCACCGGGCAAATGCAAGACCCTCTAGTGAACTACTTTGTCAATCCCGCTATCCACACACGACTCTGTGGTTCTTTTGAGTCTTTTTTATTCAAATTGATTTCTTCTCAATCCACCCTAGTGCTCGCTAGAATCCTAGTTCTGTGGTAAAAATATTTATCTACATATTTTTCACTCAGTGTTTTTTTAAACCTCCTATACTAACCAAAACCAAGCCAAGGAACAGCTTCCCCTGAAAAATTTGTCAAGTACCACCTGTTCATATTTCATACATCCTGGTTCTGTTACCTCAGAGAGCAGAATGAACTTTGGCAATCTCTTAGCTCACCATTGCTGCCTCTAGATATGTTACTTTCTCTCTTGAGTGCAAAATATTTCCTCATTTGACATATAGTATTTGGTACCACTTTTCTCTGCTGCTGTCACTTGTTGACCTTCTGATCATTTCCCTCTGTTTGTTGAACATCTGATAAAATGACTCATGATTTTCTTTCCATCACAACTCTTGCCATCATCATAGGAAACTTCAACTTTTGCATGAACAACCTCCAGGATTCTTAAAAATGCTTGCCATAATTGCAAGGTCTAGGACAATGATATTTTCTAACAATTACAATACGCTTATGGAATTTTGAAGCAATTATTACATAAAAAGAGAGTTAATTTCCTTTTTCCCCTTTAAGTATATCCAAAAAGACTGCTTTAGTCAGCATCGTAAAACTGCTCAGCAGTTGGACTGTGCTTGTGTAAAGTGCAGCACACTTAGCAAAGAATAAGCTTTTTTAAAGTAACGATCTATATGGAAATATACAAAGAAACAAAAGGATTAGTATAGGATAATGGAACACATGGACTAAAAAACGAGCCATACCCAGCATTAAAAAAACTGTGAGTGTATATGAATGTATATCAAAAACTACAAATAATTACACTGTGAATATGCACTCCTCTTGAAACCCTATGCCAGGGGATGCCAAGGGAAATATTTGTCTCAGGCCATTTGGATTCTCTTCATCACCTAGTGCTGCCATCTGCTGACCTCTTCTGCATCCCACACTTTTCATGTCCTGTGTTAGATCAGAACAGAGGTTATTAATTTTAATATGTAGCAGAAAATTCTCAAACTCCCTGCATAGAGCTGCCTTACACTCAGGCTCTTTGGAGGCTTTGTCAGTGGTGTTTCTATAACCTGTAGCTACTCCACTGTCCGCACAGTTCTGGGATTTAAGATCTGCTCTTCCTCCAAAAGCTCTGAAAAGTGCCAGCCGCAGCCACTCATTGCCTGGGAATGGCCTTTCTGTTCTGCATGCTCTCTGCTTTGCGCCTGCTGACTCTTTCTGGGCCCCTCTGAACTGTGCTGCAGCTGTAAGAGAACAGCGTATTAAACTTTCTGGCAGGATGACGGCAGTTCGGTCCATTTCTGTTCAACAAAAGCTGATTGGAGCTTCTGGGTTGAGTCCTACTTCACAAAGGCTCCCTCTCTGCCCTGAAAACATGAAATCCAGATTACTTGTTTGCAGGACCTGACATTGCTTCCAGCATCAGTTACCCAGGTGGTACTGCTTAGCTGTTTGTGCTCACTTTCTGTAGGCTGTAGACAGAAATAAGTTTTGTGGGGAAAAAATGTCTTAGGAGTCATACTCTTCTAGATGATTTGGAAGAGCAAAATCTGACTTTCTGAGTTGGGTCTGTTTGAATCACTAAAGTAAACTTTGAAAAATCACGTGGCTTAGTCGACATGTGTTCATGAAAATATTTCACCCTTCCAGTGAGTTTGGGCCAGATCTTCACATTCGTTCACAGAAAGCCAATAACATAGAGTGTATTTCAAAATATGGTCTGGTTCCCTCTTCATCATATCATTCCTGGGTCTTACTCCAGATCCACAGATCACAAACGTTGTGGAGTGGAGCCTGGAAATCTGCATTCCAAGCTGCTAAACAGATACTCCTTATGCACAGCGTTGAAAATCACTGTGCACATGAAGCCTGCTCTACCTTGGCTGTGCATCAGCGTCATCTGCAGAGCTTTTAAAACATACAAATGCCTGTTCTCCATCCCAGACCTACACTGACTCAGAATCTTCAGAGCTAGAGCTTTCTGAATTCTTCTGATGGAGGGCTAGCATGAAGAACATCTGCATTAATCAGATGTATATATTTCATTGATTAATAATAACAGCTCCCATTTATTAAATGTTTGCTAAGCAAAGTCCACATTAATGTATCATTTCATCCTCCCAACAACCCTATGAGGTTGGTAGTATTATTTAGCATTTGTTATTGTTGTCATTTTTCAACAGATAGCTTAGAAATCCTAAAGAAGTCACACACTGAGGAAGTTGTAAGACTAGGACTAGAGCCAGTCTGTCTGACTCTAAGAGCTGGCCTGCGCTTCCTCCCTGTCACACATGGCCATTGCCTCCCTGCCACACATGGCCATTGCCTCCCTGCCATCAGTTTTTTATAGCTACCATTTTAAAAGTGTGTCCAGATTTTTTTTTTACTTGTTTTGCTTTTCTCCTTTTTGGTTTCAAAATTAGCACCATCTTCTGATGTTTCTGCTCTTTTTTTTTTTCTTTGTAATTGTTGATCTAGAATTCATTCTCTGAGACAGCTAACTTAAATGTTGCATGTGCACAGAGCATTTTATGAGGGAGGGAAGCTTCCTATAATGTCTCATGGCTTTGCGTGTTACCAGAGAGATAGAGTCTTCACCCACAACAGGATTCCTTCCTTGATTATGACTCCTAGTTCAGTGCATTGGGCAGGGTGCCCCACGTGTGTGCTACCTTAACAAGCTTTCTTTAACTGTGTCTTTCCTGTGGTCCCATGTTATGGTAATCATATATATAGTTGGACTGTTCTACCAGACTATAAGCTTCTCAAGGAAGGAGGTGGCATCTCTTATTTCCACATGCCCAAGGCTGGCAGACTGAAGACCTTCAAGACAAAGCCTTGAGAAGCAAATGGCTCTGTGCACCACCTACACCACACCTCCACCTTGAATATGTGTACACGTGACTTAACTTTGCAGAACCTGACTCGTTTGTAACACAGGGACAATAATCTGTAGTCCTATCTGTTAGGCTTGCTGGGAAGTAATGTACACAAAGCATGTGGTGCTGTTACAAGCACAAAGGAATGACTATTATTGTAATTATGGTAAACGGTAGAATGGTCATTCATTCATCTATTCACTGAGTGCCCACCATATTTGTCAAATACTGTACTAGATTCTAGAACTCATAGGAGCTCATAGGACTTATGGGACATTGATATAAGAAAAACTGTACAATTTTAAAACAAATTATATGTATGGAAAGAGAGTAAGAGTAGAAAAGGTGATCTGAAATCTTGAAGTAAGTCAGACAGAGAAAGACATATCATATGATATTGCTATATGCAGAATCTAAAAAAATGATACAAATGAACTTATTTACAAAACAGAAACAGGGCTTCCCTGGTGGCGCAGTGGTTGAGAGTCTGCCTGCCAATTCAGGGGACACGGGTTCAAGCCCTGGTCTGGGAGGATCCCGCATCCCGCATGCCGCGGAGCAACTGGGCGCATGAGCCACAATTACTGAGCCTGCGCGTCTGGAGCCTGTGCTCCGCAACAAGAGAGGCCACGATAATGAGAGGCCTGCACACCGCGATGAAGAGTGGCCCCCACTTGCCGCAACTGGAGAAAGCCCTCGCACAGAAACGAAGACCCAACACAGCCATAAATAAATTAATTAATTAAATAAATAAACCCAACGTTTAAAAAAAAAAAACACAGAAACAGACTCACAGACTTAGAGAATAAACTTATGGTTACCAGCGGGGGGAAGGTTGGGGCAGGGGAAGAATAGACTGGGAGGTTGGGATTGACATATAAAGCTGCTATATTTAAAATAGATAACCAACAAGGACCTACTGTATAACATAGGAAGCTCTGCTCAATATTCTGTAATAACCTAAATGGGAAAAGACCTTGAAAAAAACAGATCCATGTATATGTATAACTGAATCACTTTGCTGTACACCTGAAACTAACACAAAATTGTTAATCAACTATACTCCAATATAAAATAAACATTTTAAAAAAAGAAAAAACAATAACAGTAGGTAACGTCATCTGAGGCAGGGCAGAGGGAAAGAGAATGCTGCTCAGAGAGTCACAGAAACCTTTCTGAAAAAGCCAGACTTGTTCCTTCTTTTTTTCTTGGTGAATTAGGCAGCAACATCAAGTTGCAGGTAGATCAGAGGGAAGAGGTATTCAGAGAATTGAAATAATTGTTGCAGGGAATGAAAAGTGATCTGACTATAAGACATAATAGAATTCCCAGGCAGTACTGAGGAATCTGTTCATGATGAATACGAATTCAGAGTGAGAAAAAGTCTTAATTGCATGGTTTTCTTCAAAGAGGAGTCAAGCAATTAGAAAAGGAGAAGCTGATTAGTTGGGTTCATTCAGGTTTGCATATTGGCTGGGTAGGTGGCAAATGGCTTCAGGGTATTGACAAAAGGGTGATTAAGATTATGAGTCATGCACTCTACTCTGGATGCAGATGGAATTGGCAACAAAAGTTGACTAACAGGAAGAATGTGAAGAGAACCATTGTCTGAAAATCCTGATGATGCTAGAAAGCTTGTAGTAGATGCAGATGAGCAGATAATTTGAATTGAAGAAGTTGTCATCCAAGAGTGAGATGTTTGAATTACTGATGTCACAAATGGAGCAATGTGGGAAAATAACAAATCAAGATTGTGACCATGGAAGTTGTGTGACTGAGGTGGAGAGATGGAGAATATCCCTGAGGATATGGAGGTCATGGAGACCAGAGTATTGAAGTCTTTGTCTAGACTTGCACAGTGAACCTTCAGTGACCACAGTCACTAAATCATGAAGCAGAGTAATCAGAAGGTTAACAACAATGCAGGGGAGAGAAGGTGAGATTGCACAGAAGCAGGGAGTTTGCCAGTATGGAGAAGGAACAATGGAATGAAAGCAACTAATGGGAGCAAAGAAGACACCAACACCATCTGAGGTTAGCAGGTTATGAAAGTAGAAACATCTTCCAAGTGAGAGTTCTGCAGAGTGTGTGTTCTCCCCAGGGGATAGCCAATTTTCAGTTAGGAAAAGAAAGTTGAGAGAATATTCTGAAAAGGTTCAGAATATAAAGGAATATTTTGATCACAAAATCCTAGGGGCTCAGGAAAAGGAGGAAATGAAAGAAACATTAAAAGTCCGAGTAGAAGTACACACCTTTGTGTAGCTTTCTGTATGAAGAAAAGTAGATGAAACATATTCAATACTTAGACTAGACAAAAACAGCAAACTTGGGAACAGTGATTTCATTCTATTAGTGCCTTGTACAATTAAGGATACTTCAACCTAACCAAATTCAACAATAGCCCCAACCAAAGGCCTAAAACGTTGGGGCTTAGGTCCAGGCATTTCCTTTTCACATCATCTTCCCTTTACTTATTCAACAAATATTTATTCCAATCTAGATGATTAGAATGTGTTGGTGAACTAACTAGGCAAAGCACTCTGCTCTTATGGTGCTTATGTTCAAGAGGGGTAAGACACACAAAAAAGGTGATAAGTAGCTTTACATAACAAATGAGAGCATAGCTTAGCAGGTTAGAAAGTGATGAGTGCAATGGAAATGATAAATGTAGAGCATATAAGTGGCGGTCACACATGACAAGAAGGAGTTCAAATGATGTAGGGTGGTCAGGTTAGGACTCAATGAGACAGTGATATTTGAACAAAGCTTGAAGGAGACGTGGAATTAGCCATGTGGATACATGAGGAGAAGAGCATTCCAGGCAGACGGAATAGCCAGTGAAAAGACACTAAGGCAGGAGTGTGCCTGGTTATGTTTTAGGAATAGGCAGAAGCCAGAGTGGTTAGAGCAGAGTGAGAGAAAGGTCAGAAGATCAGTGCTTCTCAAACTTTAAAGTGGATATGAATCATCTGGAGATCTTATCAAAATGCAGAATCAGATTCAGGAAGTCAGGTATGAGGCCTGAGATTCTGCATTTCCAACAAGCTCCCAGGTGATGAAGATGTCACGGGCCCATGGTTCATGCTTGAGTAGCAAGGATTTAGATGACTCTTAGTTTGGAAGAGTGAGAAAGTAATTAAATTGTGGGAGTCTAATATTATTATGACATGGTATGAAGGACTCACTTGAGGTTGTAGTCATGAATTTAACCCTTTGTGGCTATGTGTTTGCTTCAACCACACTCAGCTGCACAGAGACAGGCATGGAGGTGGCAAAGAGTCAGATTTAACCAGGGTTGTTGTTTGGCGATGATAAGGGGAGAGAATCCAATGGAATTAAGCAGGTATACCAGGAAGTAGTATAATGATTGACCATGGGATTTAATATGGGTAATGACATGGCCTGGGGTCACTGGTGGAAAGTCAGACAGGTCTTGTGGGCCCTTCACAGCTAACAGGGCAGTGGTCTTAAGCCGTAGTTACTGAACATGTGATCTCATCCTTCGCTGGGTTAATGGTACCTGCCATAGATAGGTGATTTCAACACTTTAAAGGAGAGAGAACATTTTCAAGGCAACTCGCACTGAAGTGTCAGTGATGTCAGGAAGTTTGCAGTGTTGATGCACGGATGCTGTTAATACACACAGCGACCCACACACAAACACACAGTAATATGCTATACTGTTAGGAAATAATGAAAATTTGAGATTTAGGAAGTATTCCATCATATTGCCTTTTGATTGTAGCTCTGCTCACCGCTGTTTGAGTATCTGCCAACATCACACTTCATTAATGTATAATCACCACTGTGGCTGCAGGTAAACCCATCACTGACTCTTTACAACTCATTTACCCACCATTGCAAAAACTTCCTGCTGACCTAAAAGAAAACCCCAAATACTGCTGCGTTATAACTACCCCACAGAATTCCTTTTTTCTTTATCTTATA
This sequence comes from Eschrichtius robustus, assembly GCF_028021215.1. Taxonomy (NCBI): domain Eukaryota; kingdom Metazoa; phylum Chordata; class Mammalia; order Artiodactyla; family Eschrichtiidae; genus Eschrichtius; species Eschrichtius robustus. The sequence continues at coordinate 53,094,913 of NC_090829.1, read as the reverse complement.
TCTTGGTTTGCTTCTGTTACACCTTGTTTTCTAGTTCCAATACCCGTATTCATACTGATATTGATCTTGACCTCTGACTTGAAGTTAAAGCATTTTTTCTAATCCTCCACTCATCTGCAGCATCTCAACCTTTTCTACTACAGACTCTTTAGGGTTAGCTTGCCCCTCTGGCCTTATTATACTGTTTTTAATTAACATTCCCTGAATCAATTACTGACCCCTCCTCTCCTCACCCTCATTTTCCCCATCATCAGTAAGAGACAGGATGCCCATAATTTCCGTTTCTCTCTTACTTCTTTTCTCCCTTCTTATTTCTTTGTTTTCTTTTGCATGCTACTCTTTTTCACACACGCACAAAATGTCATCTTATCTAGAATTTAGTCTTCCTTTTTTTCCCCTTGAAGAACCAATCAAGTACAACATGGGGCTTAACCTTGGGTCTTTATTTCATCCAGGCTTGTTCATTTGTTTATTTCAAATGTCTATAGGAAATAGGTCTCCGTGATAAAAAAAGAAATGGGCCAAAGTGATATCATGTGTGCATGTTTTCTCCAGTTGTCTTCAGATTTGGACCAAAGCCTGAGGTTTTAGGATGCCTGGTCTCCAGAGAGCCAAGCTTTACTGTAATAAGCAAATTGTACATAGAGATTGACGCTAATAGCTACAACGGGAAATAACATTAACTCTGCAATTAGGACAAAAACTTTATATACACAAGGAAATGGAAGGGTTCTTTATAGAATCATAACCATCTTTAGAGGTGGATGGCACTGAGATATATTTCAGACACCATGAGATGAGAAAAATTAAATATGTTCTTATCAATATATGCCATCGCTTCCATCACTTGGAGGCATTTCACCGCAAGCTATATTGGAATGAGAGAAATGAGGTATTCATTAACTTGCATGTGTCTACTGACACGGCTTTAAAACCATACTTATATTCCTCTGTTTTGTTTCCACAACACTTGGTTCACAGCTTTATTATTCTGCTTCTTATTCAATGCATATTTAGGGGTACAAGAAATAAGACCCAGGGAAATAAGGTTTCCCTCTGAAAGTTAACACTATTTAGATAACACATAATTTGGGGAGACATGTCTTCCTGAAATAGTTAGTTGCAGTTTAATCAATAATAATAACCTATTCTAAGAAAGCACTTTTTAATCAGTTTCTTGCAAAGACTCTTTAAGCAATATAGCATAGAAGTTACAAGCATCAACTTTAGAACCAAACTGGGTTCAAATCCTGGTTCTTCCATTTCCTAGCCATAAACTAAGCAAATTACTTAACCTCTCTATGTCTCATTTTCCCTACCTGTAAAATGAGAATAATATTTTCTGCCTCAAAAGTTTGTGTTGACAGTTAAATGAGTAAATATGTAACCCATAGTAAGCTCTATATAAGTCTTTGGAATTGTTCTTTTTTTGTAAATTTTAATTTTATTGGAGCATAGTTGATTTACAATGTTGTGTTAGTTTCGGGTGTACGGGAAAGTGATTCAGTTATACGTATGCATATATTCATTCTTTTTTAGATTCTTTTCTCTTATAGGTTATCATAGAATATTGAGCAGAGTTCCCTGTGCTATACAGTATGTCCTTGTTGGTTATCTATTTAATGTATAGTAGAGTGTGTATATTCATCCCAAGCTCCTAATTTATCCTTACCCCACCCACGTTTCCCCTTTGGTAACCATAAGTTTGTTTTCAATATGTGTAAGTCTATTTCTGTTTTGTAAATAAGTTCATTTTATCATTTTAAATTAGATTCCACATATGAACGATATTATATGATATTTGTCTTTCTCTGTCTGACTTACTTCATTTAGTATGGTAATCTCTAGGTCCATCCATGCTGCTGCAAATGGCATTATTTCATTCTTTTTTATGGCTGAGTAATAGTCTATTGTATATATGTACCACATCTTTATCCATTCCTCTGTTGATGGACATTTAGGTTGCTTCCATGTCTTGGCTATTGTAAATAGTGCTGTGATGAACATTGGGGTGCATGTATCTTTTCAGATTATGGTTTTCTCTGATTATATGCCCAGGAGTGGAATTGCTGGATCCTATGGTAACTGTATTTTCAGTTTTTTAAGGAACTCCATACTGTTTTCCATGGTGGTTGTACCAATTTACATTCCCACCAACAGTGTAGTAGGGGTCCCTTTTCTCCACACCCTCTGCAGCATATATTGTTTCTGGATTGGAATTGCTCTTGATAACAGGAAAGGGGAGTAACTTAGAAAGGTACTATGAACATTCTGACCATGGCAAAGAACATCTTCAGTGATTTATTCATTAGTGTCCAGAATTTAGTTATTATTTCCATGTTTGAGAGGCTAATCGTCTTCCCTGAGTGCATTAATATTGTTTAGTTTGTGGACCTACAAGGGTGATAAACACATTCTGGACTATAGTAAGTTGGCCCATGCCATCCAATCCCATGAGGCCACTTGCCTGCTGAGCCTGTCCACGCTAATGCTTTTCCATTTAACACACATACACTCACTCTGTGCTGTATTTTTCATTCACTTGTCTACCCTCCACATTAGCTTCGGAGCTTCCCAGGAGAGGAACCAAACTTATTTAACTTGGTGTCACCATTGGGCAGGAGTGCTGTTCTTAGAGTTGAATGGAATTTGCATTCTGTGTTGGAATATAAACATCTTGCAGGTAGGGTCTATATCTTACTTGTATTTGCAGTGCTAGTTTGTAGTGGAATGCCTAGTTCACAGCAGGCACTAAGTGGTTGTTGGTTGGATGTAATATAAAAATGTTGTGGTTCTTTTATGGTAAGTCTAGACAAACTCCAAGGTGTGAGTACCAGGGTTCCACAGGACTCAGTTGATCAGGGCTCACTGGCACAACAGCTCACAGAAAGAATCTAGGTTAATCTCTTTTTAAATGAAATGAAAAACATTATTCATAGATGTCCATTATTTCATTTTAAAAACCAAACAGTTGGAAATAAAATATGCTTTTGTAATCTTTTTTAAGAATAAAAAGTTTCTCACTATTTCCCTTGTTTCCATAATAATAAAATATGGCTTTTGCATGTCAATGATTCCCTACCAAAATGAAAATAGGGATTAATGAAGTGACACTGTAAAAACTTTAAGTGAAACAAATGTTGGAACACCAAGGAACCCAAAGCAAGCTCTCCTTGTTTCATATTTTCTGCGCAGAGATGTATTTTTAAAGAGGCAGGAAGCATAGAGAGAGGGGACAGGTCATTTCTTAAGTGGTACACTGTTCTACACCATAGATTTTATTACTCTGATAACTCCTACCCTCGAAATCTTCCAGCTCAAGTTCTGTTTCATAATGCAGAATTCATCAAGGGTATGGAAACCCTTAATCTTCTTTTATGCACCATCTGGTGAAGGACTGAAGTTACCTCTGGTCAGGAACTGAACAGTTCCCAGAATTTCAGTAAACACCAGTTTCAATACAAACCTCTGAGATGGACATTTGGAAGGGCCAAAATGACCATTCAAAGGTCATGCTCAAGAACAGATGGATTTCTTCCTAAAGATTTCACTACGTTTTAAAAGATATGGAGAAAGCAAGATCAAACTTCAGTCCTGTGCTTGCTGAGTGCCATTCACCGGACTGTGATGTCAGAGTAATTCCTGAGACACATGTAACTAGGACATGTAATTTGGATCCATGTCATGGTACATCCTCCTTTAGACTATGATGGCTGTGAAGCAGTATTGATTGGTGAATAACAAAAAAACCACTAACGACAGAAAAAAACAAACTAATTTGCTATGTGAAGTTACTTGTATGCTCATATTCAGTTACTTTATTCCAAACGTTTGAAACAAGGAAGGAAGAAAAAGTCAGACAGAACTAGAGTGATTATTTGGAGCAAATTATAACTGAAAAGGATGTTGCTCATATTTTGCAGAATGCAAGCATCACTTTTCTTACAAACTTTGCCACATAGTTTCTAGGAACACGTGGTCCCAAATAAAAGATACTGTGATAGACAGCATATTGTCCCTCCAAAGATGTCCATATCTCCATCCTCAGAATCTGTTACCTTAAATGGAAGATGAGACTATGCAGATGTGACTAAATTAAGGATCTTGAAATGGAGAGATTATCCTGGATTATCCAGGTGGGTCCAACGTAATTACAAGTGTCCTTACACAGGAAAGAAGCAAGCAGGAGTCAGAGAAGCAAATGTGACAATGAAAGCAGAGGTCAGAGTGATGCAGCATAAGCCAAGGAATGCAGGCAGCCTCTAGAAGCTGGAAAAGGCAATAACAGCTTCTCCTCTAGCACCTATAGAAGGAATGCAGCTCTTCTGACATCTTGATTTTGGCCACGTTAAGACCCATTTCAGATTTCTGATCTCCAGACGTGCAAGATAAAAAATTTGTGGTTTTTAAGGCACCAAGTGTGTGGTAATTTGTTATCACCAGCAGTAGGAAACTAACACAGATACTAAAATTAAATTTTGGTTTGGAAAAAATGTAAAGCTAGGTTTCTGAGTCCTGAGAGGCCCTAGGCAGTCCAGGAAAAATGGGAATACTGAAGTGATCACACTGATATGATGCACCGCACAGGGCAATCCTAAAATCAAAGTTCACAGGGAACTCAGCAAGGTGCTAAGGACACATGGTCCCATAAAAGTAGTTCAAGGGGCATGTGTGAAAAGAAAAAGGAAATGTTAAACTTCAAAATTCACCCAAGTCTGTGACTCTTGGCAACAAGATATATAAAAATTTTTCTAAGAAGCAGGGATAAAATGACTATTCATCAGCTAGCCTCTTTGATTTTATAGCATATAATCTAATCCACAAACAAATGTTTTATATTTACCATTGGATTATTATTCATCCTTCTCTATTCTTGATTTGTCTTAAACAATGCATTCTCACTCCATCCTAAAATTTCGACTTCCTGATTCCACACAGTTCAAAATAAGTATGTAAATAGAGCAGACTTATACAATTGGGATTCAGCCTGTCAAAAATCTCAGGGAAAACAACAAAAAAGATCTTAAACTTTATTTTAAAATAAACATATATGAGTGACTCTGCCCAAATTAGAGTATATTAACCTGAACCTATGTCTTTTGTTACTGACTTTTCAGATGTAAGCATGTTGAGCTTTATTTTGCCTTTACTTATGTAAAATACAGTGGGTAAAAGCACATCTTTGAGTCTGTCGACCTTGGGTTAACATCTCAGCTCTTCCACCCACCAATACTTTGCTTGTCCGCCCTTGAAGCTACTTAACATCTCAGTGCTTTAGTTTCATCATCTATAAAATATTGAGAATAATAGTATACAGCTTATCATGTTGTTGAAAGGATTTATTGAAAAAAAGATATAAAACACTCAGCAGAAAGCTTAACATAAAGTTCAATTAAAAGTAGATAATATTAGCATTATTATTAGTTATTTCATTCACATAAAGAGAGCTAAATCATTAACAACTATTCACTATATTCTAATAATAAATTACTAAATAAACATGTCCATAATACATTTTATCAGAGGAACTTTTTATAAATTGAATTTTATGATACCAACATCTGCCAGATCTTCCTTGCCCTTAATTTAATTACCTGGCTAGGTGCAAAACAATACAACAAAAAGGAATATTTAGAACATTTCAATGTTATTCTCTTTAGAAAATCATGGTTTGTCTTTTTGTTGTTGTTAAGTTCAAACATGTTTCTTTCCTATCCTTTTATCACAGTTATTTGGCGATTTGCCAATATGAACCTAATAAGGAGTCCACTAGATAGACTTATTCCCTGCCTCGTCTGCATTTTCACAGACCATTTGTCATACTTTATTTTAACACTGTTTGCGATGATAATATTGACAGGTTTCTCTCCCCAGTTAAAGTTTTGCCCCTTGAGAGAAGACACAGGTCTTATTTATCTTGAAATATCCTTCATGTATTAGGTAATTTAAAATGCAATATGATTTAGTAAATGAATGAGAATTATAAAAAAGTCAGTTAAAATATTCCAAGCCCTATCTGCACCTAATTCCTGAATGATGAGTCTATGGTTTGTGCTCTCTGCACTAAACCAGTAATAGATTCCACATTTTCTGAGACTTTCCCAGTAAAGGATCTCTAAGGGGAACTGACCATGGCTTGGGGTTAGACTAACACACCACTTATTGTAAGTAATATACAGAAATTAAATGAGAATTTAAACAAGTCAACAAACTTAGGAATTCTGATTTTATTTCCCTTATTAGCTGACTATATATGTTAAGACTATAGGCAGTCAGTATTTTAATTATCCTCACTATGCAAAGTAGTAATTAAAATAAGTAAATAAATAACGTAAAATAAGTAGTAAGTAAAAATAGAGTTTTCAGCACAGAATCTATTTCATTGTTGTTTTCAAATTCCTCACCCCACCCCTCATCCTGAGAGCCTAGGTCTGACTAGGTTTCTGTCCTTCAGTTTGAATGGTTATACTCTTGCTTGGCAGAGAATAAATCATGCCCTAAAGTTTGTAGACTTTCTATAAGCAACCCAGTGAACAAAAAGATGCATTTTCAGTAATTGCGCTATAAAATTGTCAAGCTATAGTTTTCCAATGACATTACTCAAGTTAGTAAATTTATAAATACTGTAAAGAAAATTTTTAAACTTTCATAATTTATTGTCCAATGCCTATTAAAACACTTTGTTAGGAAGTGGCTATGTACACTAATTTATCTTCTCATGATTTTACAAAAAGCACTAGGGCCAATATGTTTTCAAAATAGAGTTATCAATTACCAATAAGAGTCTATTTTATTTAGTCACCCTATCTGTAAATTGATGTGTTCAAGAATCAGCAATCATGCAGCAAACTTGCTAAGTAAATAGAAATATTGGAAGGTGAAAACCTTTCGGTAAATATCTTCATTTTGATGCAGACAAGAAAGAAACTATGGTTGCTAAGGACAAAATACATAAAACTGCATGTGGTTGAATGCATAATAGACCTTAACGATGCCAACTATTGAAATAACAACTTTGAAAACATATTAAAAAACAGCAGAAATTAGAAAAAAACAACAACATTGTTTTCCTCCTGTGAAAACTACCTAGACCACGCTTTTCTTGTAAAAGCAGTTGAGGCTTTGCCACCAACTAAAATGAAAGCTTTGTTTCTTCTCTGTCGCATATGGGCCCTCAATTGACATATAAAGTATTTTGGGAAACAAAGTATAAGAGAGTCAGAATTACCGGGTTGATTTTGCTCTCGAAAACTGTTTTCTTCTACTTCTTGTGTAGCCTGCCAAGCTCATCATACTTTTGGCAGATATAAGCCACCTCTTTTGAATCAATCTCATGAAGCTGATTAATGCCACAAGCAGCCACTGTTACCTGGCAATACACATCAGAGGTTTTTATTATTGCTATTAATCAACGAGGTGAACTGATGTTTAGAATGTGTATATAACAGGCGCGGCGACTTTCTCCCTATAATCAAAAGATTTTAAAGATATTTGGAAGATATTTGAGGAGGACCCTGGTTTGTTGAAAGGTCAAGGCTCTGAAATTAAAATTCATTGTTTCATTTATTAATTCAGAGTTTGACAAACTTTTTCTGTAAAGAGATATATACATTTTTTTAGCTTCAAGGCCCATATATATGTTCCTCCTCTTCCTTCTCCACCCCCAACCCCCCACCCCAACCTTTAAGATTTAAAAACTTCTTAGTTTGTGGACTGGATATGGCCCACAGGTATCATTTACTGACACCTGATTTAATTCATTCAAGTGTTTTTAAGCAATATGGCCAAAGTCCTCATAAAACTTAGTGTACTAGCAGAAACAGATGAATAAAAAAGCAGCTGTACTACAGCGTGTCTGGTGCCATGATGTAGTATAGTTTGCTAGACCTAACCCAGCTTCAAAGGTGAGGTAATATGTGACAAAATTATTAGTAGAAGGAGATAGAAGATTAGAGGTGAACACTTGCTAGGAAGAGAGAAGAACCTGTAAAAAGGCCCTTAAGGGAGAGTTTGGTATAATTGAGAAATCACAAAAATTTTACATGGCTTATGATGTGGAGAAAAGAAGATGAAGAGCAGATCAGAGACAGAGCACACAAGGCCTGATAAGCCATATTAAAGAGTTTAACCTTACAGGCAATGAGAAGGCAGTAAAACAATTCAATAAAGAATACGAAGTAAACAGGCACTTCAATGTTCACTGCAGCACTATTTACAATAGCCAAGACATGGAAGCAACCTAAATGTCCATTGACAGATGAATGGATAAAGAAGATGTGGTACATACACACAATGGAACATTACTCAGCCATAAAAAAGAATGAAATAATGCCATTTGCAGAAAGATAGATGGACCTAGATATTATCATATAAGGGAAGTAAGACAGAGAAAGATAAATATCATATACACACTACTATATATAAAATACATAACAACAAAGACCTACTGTATAGCACAGGGAACTATACTCAATATTTTGTAATAACCTATATGGGAAAATAATCTGAAAAAGAATATATATACATATGTATAACTGAATCACTTTGCTGTACACCTGAAACTAATACAACATTGTAAATCAAGCATATTTCAATTAAAAAAAATAATTAATTAAAAAAAATATGAAGTGAGCAAATCTGGATTTTTAAAATATCTCTCTGGTTGCAAAGGGAGATTGAATTGGAGAAATTCAAGACAGGAGGGAGGTCAGCATTTAGGAAGCAGTGGCCCTAGATACAGAAAAGTAGCTAAATTTTAGTAGGTAAATGTGAAAGGACTAAAGTTGAAATCCCATTTATGTATAAAAATCACTTACTCTCTTGGTATCTATAAAACTTAACTAATGACATTTCCTCAACTATTTGTCCTAGAAGGTTTTTGTGAAGCGCAAGCGAAATGACGTATATAAAATAACTTAGCAACTATAAAAAATATACACTTTTCTTATAAGAGTAACACTTTTCATTATTACGGCCAGGTAAGTTAAAATTACTAAGCACAGTAGCCTTGATAAAATTATATTTTGAATAACATTCAAAGAGGCAAATGAACATTTGCAAACCCTACTTTATCTCTTCTCTCCTAGATCTGGAGGCTCATGATTTGCTCCAGGAGAGCCTCCTGGTAGTTTGGGGGTCTTGCATCAGCTGATTCTAGATTACTAGCCCCCTTGTAGCCTCCCTATAATTACTTTGGAACTGGAAAAGTGACAGGCAAATGATTATCTTAAAACATACTCCAGAATTGCTAGGGAGAAAACTGCCTTTGTGTAGGTTAGAGAAAAAAAAAAATACTTAACTGCCTGGTGTAGAAGATCTCAAGGGTGTTCCAAAGACTTCAGATCAAAGGATGGAATGTCTTTGGAACCCTTTGGACAAGGAAGGATTATTTTTCCCCTTCAGAGAGATAAGGGAAAAGGAGAATGAGGAGGAAATGGGGACAGTGGAAAAAGGAACCTGGGAAGAAAAAAAGTGCCACACGGGGAGGGAGCCAGGAGCCAAAGAGCCAGGAGCCTTCAGGGAGGGAATCCTGAGACCACAGGACTACAGAAAAGAGATGTCTAATTTCAATCTTAAAAGTGTTTACTGCCTGATAGGCAGAGACCACTTCAGTCTTCCCCATTACTCAAGTCTTCAGCACTTCAGGAAACTACTATATCATATCAATTTCATGAATGATTTGTAAGAAGTGGGTGTTGTAGATAATTGTTTTAGTTGCAGGTGGAAATTGGCAAGGGAGTTGCATTTTGTGAGAAATTAGCATGTGGAAGCAGAAGGTTGGGTAATAGAGGAGATCATGAAACTATGAACTCTCTGCAAATCTGAAGAAAGCTTGGGATATCCCTGGATTTATGTCGGCCATGGAGTTGAGTTGAGGTCTTTGGGGTAATATACAGAACTCCAAGCAACAGAGGGCCTCTCAGCTGACTGTCAGTTGCAGGATCATCATGAATTATCAGGAAGCCTTGTTTCTGGCAACCAAGTCTACAGCTAAGAAGGTTTGAAACCACCTATTGATGCCAAGTGTTTAGAGATAACCAGCTACTAATGCTACTAAATTATGCATGTATATTCTTCATACTTTATTAGTAGTAGAACAACCTATTAAATGTCCAGATAAAGTTTCCTGTAAACCCATGCTATGCTTTTGAAAATTATCCATTTAATCTCTTTCTTGATATATATAAGCATAAAATAGAAATATACAGAGTACCTGTCATATGATCATTTCAAAATTACCAATATGAAGCAACGTTCATATGACTTCTGGGAAGAAGATATTAGTTTATTCGTTATATTGATGGAGCAGTGAAACGCATACAATATTAATAGCTAATGTGATGTCCTAAGAAGTAGTAAACTTCATAATCCTTTCTTGCACACTGTCTATGACTAGATAGCTCTGGGACCTTTAATAAGCTAATTCACTTCTCTGAGTCTGTGTTTTCTCATCTGCAAGATGAATTGTTGAATGTAATAATTTTTAAATATCACAATTCTAAAATATTGTTTATTTTATGAATTGCAATGGAAAGGCCAGAAATATGCTATGTACTTACACTGTTGCCTTAGTGACAGAAATTTCTATCAGCATCACAAATGCATAGTAATGTATTTGGATGGAATTATTTATTAATCCATATAACTCTAAAGATCATAAAATAAGAGAGTTGTAAGGGATTTCAGAGTATTCCACCAAACCTCTATTTTGGTACAATATGATCAATATATCCCCAAAATGGTCTCACCTCTAGAACATCTCCCACGAGAGAGAAGTTTTTAATATATGACATCTATGTGCCAATTTGCTGGCATCAGGTTCTATGACTTGTCTGAGACATTTATTTTGGTGTCAGTTGCAGATGATGATAACTCTTAGGGACTTTACTTGAAAGACAATGAAAGGCCTCTCTCCTTCTCCTTGCCCTGTGAACAAAGATCCCAAAAAAGGCTGTTTGCTCTTTTTTCTACAATTCATCATCTACCCAGTTATTTCTCTTTTCAGATTTACACACACACACACACACACACACTACAGATTCTTTCCAGCAGATAGAAAATATTGTGCACCTGTAAGTAGGTTGGTAAGGCCATATAATCTAATGTGGAAGGAGCTGGCTTCTATCCATTTGTGCATAACAATGCATGCGCAGTCAGAGCTGGATTCATGCTTTTTATTTTTGTTACTTTGAATGCAGTAGTAGATAGAAAACAGATATAAGCATTGCAGTTTTAAGATGAAAAGAATCCTTGAAACATCATATGCATTTGTCTTAAGGAAGATTTGTAAATAGCATGCTCTTATCTTTACATAAATGGTACTATTTTGAAATGCCAAGCAACCCTTTTTGGAGTACAGTTTTGCAGCCTTTATTTCTGAAAATATTTCAATAACTGTAATAAATAAAAGGCTTGAAGCTCAATACTCTCTTTTTCCTTCTGTCTTTCACTAACAGAAAAATGTTGAAAGCAGGCTCACCGTTCAATATGAGAAAGATGCCAAATGAGTGAAAGAAGCAGTTACGGAGAAGAAACAGTAGAGTCTGGGCAACTTGCCTAAAGGGACACTTGGGTTAACCTTCATATTGGAATTGAAAATGTGAATAATTTTCTCTTCATTCTTCCCCTGGATTCTAACAACGAAGACAGTCTTTGAACTTGTTACTTGTTTCTTGTTCTCTTATCAAAGCAGAAAGAGGCAACAAGAGAATAGGTTTCGAGTCAGAAAGCCCAGAGCTTGAATCTAATCACCACTACTTACTTATATGATTCTTGTGAATATTCTTAATCAGTTTAATTTCAGTTTTCTCATCTAGAAATTGGTATGAAAATAATAATTACCTTATGATGGTATTATGAGAATTAAAAAGAAAATTACCTGTAAATAGTATACTATTTACTTTGTACAAAGGCATCCCTTATTAAGTTATATCCATTATTGTTATTTGGGTATATTGAATACATATACTGAATTTGAGTGTATATCCTGAGAAACCACTAAATAAAAAGAGACTGGCTTTTTAACTTTTAAATTTATAAAACTTCCCCTCTGTTTTAAATAATATGCATGAACAAATAGCCAAAATGACTATATATTCAAAATTACGTATTGGAATAAAATGTGTAAATCGAGACACTTATGTACTTTCAGAACTATGAAGTTGTAGAATGATTGAGTTTATCATATGTTACAGTCTTTGGATGCTTAGAGAAGAAAATGAGGCCAAAAAATTTAGTTCAGTTTATTTCTGAGAATAACTTTTCTTAAGTGGCTAAAATGAAAATCACATTAGTAACTTATGCTGGATAGCCTCTATTTGCCCTTCTGACCCTCTCTCTGACCTTCTCCGCCCTGCTCTAATTGCATAAGACCAACCTTGACTGTCTATATTAACTGGCTCGTTTGCCCACTGACTTTGGCTTGAGTTCAGCCAGTGGAAAGCACAAGCAGGAGATGAAAAAGAAGCAGGAGAAATTATACTTTTGGCCAAGATGAAGTAAAAGAAATCATATTTAACTCCCTCTTAAAAAAACTAATGAATTATACAAATACATTAAAAATGCAATATCAATTATTGGATATCAGGTGGTATAGGACAGTGATCCCTGCGAGAGAAAAAACATGCTGAAATCTGAAATTTCCCAGTTTACTGCCAAGAGAGTTTCCAGCTTGCAGTGCAGGAAGTGGAGATCTTTCTGTGTTGAGGGGATGGAAGTGGGAAACAAGGAAGGCCAAGGCAGCTAGAGAAGACAGCTGCACAGAGAGAGTTTGTTCTAGGTATCTACAGAGGGTTCCTGTGGAGTCTTTAGCTTAGTATTGATCAGCATGTGTGTTGTGAGAAAATTGTCTAAGGCTTGGGGTGAAAACCAACAGAAAGAAACAGGCAGAACAACCTTTAGTGTTAACAAAGATCAGGGGTAGTTTATGTTCCCATCAGACAGTAAAAAGCCTCAGAATTCATGGGATACTAAGTAAAGTACTCAAAATGGTATCTGTTCAGTAGTGGGACAAAATGAACTCTAAACAAAGGCTCTTCTGGTCCCATCTAACAAAACTGAAAAGCAAGGATCAAACCATATCCTAATAATTTAACTGTTTCCCAGGGAAAAACAAAACAAAACTCAAGAATATTTATAGAAATACAACAGTATCAGGCACTCTAAAAGGTAAAATCCACAATGTCTGCCAAGCAGGAAAATACAGTCCGCAGTGTGTAAAGAGTGGTCAAACAATAGAAACAGACCATGAAAGGATACTGATGATAAAATTCTTAGAAAAGGATGTTAAAATAGAATCATTATAGTAACCATATTCCATATATCTATATATTGGACAAGGTAGCAAAGACTGAGCATGTTAGGTACAGATATGGTGAAAGGTGAAAGGATTGATGAACTTGAAGAAATAACAATAGAAACTATAAAAAATAAAACACAGGGAAAAAAAGACTGAAAATAAAATGAACAGAGAGCATCAGTGAGCTGTGGGGAAACTTAAGGTGGCCTACTACGTGAATAATTGAAGTCACCAAAGTAGAAGACAAAACAAAATATTTGAAGAAATGAGGGCTGGAATTTTTCCATATTTGATGAAAATAGATAACCCACAAATCCAAAAATCTTAAATCCCAGCCACAAGAAACATGAAGAAAAATATCATAATTTTTGAAAACCAGTAGTAAAGAGAAAAATCTTAAAGATTCCTAGAGGAAAAAGATCCATTATGTATAGAAGAAAAATAATACTGTGTAACAAAGAAGGTTGTATCCCAGAATGAAAGGTTGGTTTAATCATTAAAATTTAATTAGTGTAATTCATCCCATTAAAAGCATAATAGAAATAACATGATTGTTTAAATAAATGCTCAAGAAGCATTTGACAAAATACAATGTACATTCATGAGAAAAAACACTCAGTAAACTAGAGATAAAAGGAAATTGTCTCAATCTGATAAAGGACATCTCTAAAATCTTCTAGCTAACATCATATTTAATCATATTTAATTTTTTTCTCCTAAATTAGGAACAAAAAAGGATGCTCTTTCATATTATTTCTATTGAACATTGAATTATAAGTCCTAGGCATTGCAATAAGACAAAAAAAAAAAAAAAATAAGTGGCATAATTATTAAAATTAGCAGTAAAAATATTGTTATTCACAGAAAACAAAGGGGTCTATATTTAGAAAACCTGATTGAATTCCCTCCTAAATAAAACACAAGTCAAGTTAATAAGCAAACTTACCTATGTTGCCAGATATAAAGTCAATATGCAGAAGTAAATTTATTTTTATAAACTATAAATAAATTCTTGAGAAATACATTTTAAATGCAATTTATAATATCATAATGTTATATGCCTAAGCATAAATCTATAAAAACTGTGCAAGACCTATTTCCAAAAACTAAAATACACTTTTGAAAGTAATTCAAGAAAACCTAAATAAATGAAGAGAGGTGTCATTTTCAAGTATTGGAAGACTCTGTGTTATTAAGACAACAATTATCTCCCAATTGAGCTATAGATTCAATGCAATCCCAATCAAAATTCCAGCAGGAATTTTTGTATAAATTGACAAGAAACCTCTGAAATTCATACAGAAACCCGAATGATCACGTAAAGAATTAAAATTTCAGAAAATTTACAAATCTTGATATTAAAACATTTTATAGAGCTAGAGTAATCATGACAGTATGAAATTGTTGTAAAGATAGACTAAAGATTAACTAAATAGAGAGTACAGAAAATAGGTACAAAATTCACACACATATATAGTAAATTGAATTTTGCCAAGGTATAAAATTCCTTCAGTTATAAAAAGAGAGTTTTGCTTTGTTTTAACAAATGGTGTTTGAACAGTTGGAGGTTTCTATGAAAAACAAAATGACTTCACCCCTATTTCATTCTACATGCAAAAATTATTTAGGGTATAATCACAGACCTAATGTAAAAGCTAGAACCATAAAGATTTTAATAGAAACTGTAGGACTATATCCTCAAGAACTTGGTGTAGGTAAAGATTTCTTTTTTCAAGTATGAATGAGTGTATTTATTTTGAATCAAAATCAAAATCAAAATAAATTATAAACTTTAAAATGCCAACAAATACTATAAGCATCACAAAATCCAAGAGAATAACCTTAAATAGACCCATCATTAATTATCTGTTTGGCATATCTCTATAATACTTTTCCCCAAATGTTTTCTAGCTGCAAACACTTTGATTGCCTTCTCAAATGACAATTTTGCAATGTTTTCTACAGAGAAACCTCAAAATAATTTAGTCTTTCCTCTAATATAGTTGATGAAAAAATTTCACTTATTAACCTTTTAGAAAATATTCTTTTTCAGCTTCACAAATTTGCATTAACAGTAACACAAATTTTTAGGATTGCTTTTAAATTTAGAAAAAATCTCACTCCGTTTCTTCTATTTAAGACCTGTAAGACTTCAGAACATTTTCAGTTTTCTTGTGCAAGAAGTAATCTTAAATATTCTTTGAAAAGATATTATGTATTACCCATTTTGTTGTCAAAGTTCTTGCTACATGCACATAATATAATTTTATGTTTCTTCACTCATATTTTGTAGAGAAATGTGTGACTTGATTCAATATTTTTGTGGAAATGCATAAAACCTCCAACTTGTCACATGGAAGTACCAGCTGTTTGCAGTAATGCTTATGGTTTGTGCTCATAAACACAAGCATTCTTATATTCTCTTTTCTCTATACTTGTTGAGGTATAATTGTGAAATAATAACGGTATAAGTTTAAGGTGTACAATGTGATGATTTGACATACATATACATTGTGAAATAATTACCACAATCAAGCTAATTAAGCATCCATCACCTCACATAATTACCCTTTCTCTTTTGTGTGTCGTGAGAATACTTTGGATCTAGCCTTTTAGAGTATTCCAAATATACAATACAGTATTATTAACTATAGTCACCATGCTGTACATTTGATCCCCGGAACTTATTCATTTTATAACTGAAAGTTTGTACCCTTTGACCAATATCTCTCCAATTCCCCCATGCTGCTCCCCAAACCCTGGCAACTACCATTCTACTCCTTGCTTCTATGAGTTTGATTCTTAGATTCCACATATATATGAAATAATACAGTATTATATGAGATAATACAGTATTTGTATTTCTTACATAAATACTGTAAAAGAAACTTATTTTACTTAACATAATACTTATTTTACTTAACATAATACCTCCCAAGTTCAATCCATGTGATTACAGATGGCAAGATTTCTTTCTTTTATATGGCTGAAAAATATCCCATTGTATATGTAAACCACATTTTCTTTATTTATTCTTCCGTAGATGAACACTTAGGTTTTTTCCATACCTTGGCTATTGTGAATAATGCTGCAATTAACATGAGAGTACAGCTATCTCTTTGAAATAGTGATTTTTGTTTCCTTTAGATATATACTCAGAAGTAGGATTGCTGGATCATAAGGTAGTTCTAACTTTAGATTTTTTTGAGGATCTTCTGTACTGTTTTCCATACTGTATTTGCCATAACACTATTTTCTATACTGTTTTCAATTTACATTCCCACCAACAGTGTACAAGGTTTCCCTTTTCTCAATGTCCTCACCAACATTTCTTTTCTCTTGTCCTTTTGATAATGGATATCCTAACAGGTGTGAGGTAACATCATATTGAGATTTGATTTGCCTTTCCCTGATCATTAGGGATGTTGAGCACCTTTTCATATACCTATTAGCTATTTGTATGTCTTCTTTGGAAAAATGTATATTCAAGTCCTTTGCCCATTTTTAAAATTGAGTTTATTTGTTTTTGCTATTGAGTTACATGAGTTTCTTATACACTTTGGATATTAACCCTTTATCAGATATATGGTTTGCAAATATTTTCCCCTATTCCATTGGTTGCCCTTTCATTTAGCTTGATGTAGTCCCACTTTTCCCCTTTGTTTCTGTTGCTTGTGCATTTGGTGTTGTATCCAAAAAAAGTCATTGCCATGACCAATGTCAAGGAGATTTTTCCCTATGCTTTCTTCTAGGAGTTTTAAGTTTCAGTTTTTATATCTAAATCTTTCATTTATTTCAAATTACTTTTGTATATGATGAAAGATAAGGATCCAATTTCATTTTTTAGCATGTGGATACCTAGTCTTCCAAACACCATTACAGAAGACACTATCCTTTCCCTATTGTGTACTCTTGGTGCCCTTGTCAAAGATTAGTTGACTGTATATGCATGTGTTTACTTCTGGACTCTCTAGTCTGTTCCATTAGTCTATGTGCCTGTTTTTATGCCATTAGCATACTGTTTTGACTATTATAACTTTGTAATATAATTTGAAATCAGGAAGTATGATGCCTCCAGCTCTGTTCTTCTTGCTTAACATTGCTTTAGCTATTCAAGGTCTTGTGTGGGTTTACATAAATTTTAGGATTGCTTTTCTACTTCTGTGAAATTTAGAATTTTGATAGGGATTACAATGAATCCCTAGATCACTTTGGGTATTATGGATATTTTAACAATATCGTTCTCCCAATCCATGGACACAGGATACCTTTCCATATATTTGTGTCTTCATCGGTTTCTCTCATCAGTGTCTTATAAGTTTCAGTGTAGATATCTTTCACCTCCTTGCTTAAATTTACTTCTGAGTGTTTTATTCTTTTTGATGTGATTATACGTGGAACTATTTTCCTACTTTCTTTTTTGGATAGTTTGTTGTTAATGTGTAGAAATGCCACTAACTTTTGTATATTGATTTTGTATCCTCCAACATTACTGAATTTATTAGTTTTAAAAGTTTCTTGGTGAGGTCTTTAGCATTTTCTACACATAAAATCATTTCATCTCCAAATGATGACAGTTTAACTTCTTCCTTTCCAATTTTGATGCCTTTTATTTCTTTTTCTTGCCTAATTCCTCTGGCCAGGACTTCCAGAATTATGTTGAATAGAAGTAGTGAGAGTGACACTGTGTGTTGTTCCTAATCTTAGGGGGGAAATTTTTAGCCTTTCACCATTGAGTATGAAGTTAGCAGTGGATTTATCATATATGGCCTTTATTATGTTGAAGAACTTTCCTTGTATACCTAATTTGTTTAGAGTTCTTATCAGAAATGGATGTTAAATTTTGTTAAATTCTTTTTTCTGCATCTTTTGAGATGATCATGCGATTTTTGTACTTTATTCTGTTAATGTTTTGTGCATCACATTTACTGATTTGCATATGTTAAAACATCCTTGCTTCTCAGTGATAAATTCCACTTGATCATGGTATGATCCTTGTAATGTACTGTTGAATTTGGTTTTTCTAATATTTTGTTGAGGATTTTTGCATCTATATTCATCAGAGATATTGGCCTGTAGTTTTTTTTCTTTTCTTTTTTTTTTTTTTCTTGTAGTGTCCTTATCTGACTTTGGTATCTGGCCTATGCTGAGTGGGACTGGAGCTGGATCATGGGCCACCTCAGGGTCCACAGCCAGGAACAAGGTTAGCAGACCCAGTACCCAAGGCATGAGCAGATGTGGCTCCTCCCTTGTCCTTTGGCAGATGGTGCTGGTGGCAGGATCCAGGTCAAACAGTGCTGTAGCTGAGTCCATAGGGAACAGCACTGTTTCCAGATGGGCACAGACCTGCCTTCTCAAAATGGCTCTTTTTGTTCTTGGGCTCCACCAGAGTTTTGCAACCTCCTACTTGGATCCTAAAGCTCCCATAAGACACTTTTGTCTGTGAATGACTGCCAAAATATTATTTTTCTGGGGGGATATCAGCTGGGGATTTCATATTCTGCCAGCTTTCTGACATCACTCTCTAGGCAAAGATTTTTAAACAAAACATAAATTTGATAAGCTATAAAAAAAATTGATACATTTTAATTTATTAAAAGTAAAAATTTTGAACATCAAAATAGACTACTGAGAATCCTGTCATAATATATATGCATATCAAATCATTCTGCTGTATACTGAAATATCTTACAAATGTATTTGTCAATTACCTCAATAAAGCTGGGGGAAAAAAAGGGTACTGTTAAAAAAAATAGTCAATCTACAGATGAGGAAAGTATACTTGCAAAACACATTTCAGAAAAAGAACCAATATACAGAAATTATAAAAAGTAACAAGTCAATAATAAAAAAGAAAATCTATTAAAAATGGTCGAAGGACTTTAACTTTCATTTCATAAAGACACAAAATGGTCAATAGGCACATGAAAAGGTGTTTACATCATTAATCTTCAAGAAAACACAAGTTAAAATCATAATGAAACATCATTTTACACCCAGTAGGATAGGTAAGATTAAAAAAATATAATATAAATGTTGGCAAATTTGTGGAGCGACTGGATCTCCCATTTTTTAATGGTGTGAGTGTAAAATGGTACAACTACTTTCGAGAACTGTTTGGAAGTTTCTCATGAAGTTAAACATAAAGCAACCCTATGATCCAGCAACTCTACCGTTAAATATTTACCCAAGATAAAAAAACATATATGTTTATACTAAGACTTATATAACTTAGTCTGTTTATGTGAAGAATATTGATAGCAGCTTCAATGATAATAGCTAAAACTAGAAACAACCCAAATATCCATCAAGAGTTAAATGGATAAACAAATTGTGATAGATTCACAATATAGAGTACTCCTCAGAAATAAATATGAACAAAGTACTGGTAATTTTAACAATAGAGATAAATCTCAAAAATACTTTACTTAGCGAAAGAATTCAGACACAGAAGAGTATAGACTATTTGACTTTATTTATAGGAAAGCTAAAAATAGACATAACTAATGCACAGTATTAGAAGACTACTTCTTGATTACCTCTTGAAGGTGGTAAACTGGCTAGGAAGGGGCCTGAGGGAAGTTCCTGGGGTGTAATTACCTCTATCTTTCCTGAGGTTGTAGTTGCACAAGTTTATACAATTATCAAAACTCATCAACCGGGCATCTATTTTACGTAAATCTCATACCTCCAAAATGACAACTTGCTGATGACTCAGGTAAATTTGAGAAAAGCAAGATGATGCTAGAAATCAAGTAGATGGAAGAGACTTGAGAGCAGGGAACTACAGACAAGGTCAACATTTGTGTTAGAGGGAAGGAAGACACATGGAGAAAGAAAGAACAGTGAGCATGAGATAACCCATCATTATGAATAAAACTGCCCACCAGATTAGAAAGAAAAACTAGAAAGACAAAAAAAATTTTGTCATTATTTACAATAAGTAAGAATTAGAAGAAATAAAGTAAAAGGTAGATCATGAATAGGATCGAACTTGGAGATTTAGAAATATGAAATGGATATTATGAGAAAGTTTACAGTATACAGAGGCATAATGAAGTTCCCAGTAGCTACTTCCCTGACCAAGTTTAGCTCCAATGTTAACATTTCTCTAGCCTTTAGGATCTGTGCTGCTTGGGAGAAGAATCTCAATTCTGGTAGAAGGAAAGAGAGGAAGAACCATTTTTCTTACTCTTACCTTTTTCATGTTATAAATCCTCAAATATATTTTTTAGTGTTCATAATCATTGTAAAAAATATTTTTTCTTTTTTTGTCAGTTCCTTACTATGATAAGTCACTGTATGGTTATTTATGCTAGAATGGATATGTTAATTTACTCATTTGCATCAGTTATGATACTCTTCCCAGAAAGAGAAAAACACCTTTATGTTTGATTAAACACACCTTGTGTGATTTAAGCGCAATTTTAAAGCTTATTCCTTGTCTTGGTATTATTTTTTAGCAGGTCTGCTGATTCTAATCTCTTGTGCGTACAAAAAAAACAAAAAAGTTCTTCAGCAGCTAGTAAGGAGGACAGCTTTATGTTATTGTCATAAAGTATGCTCGGGTCAATTGACAGGTATTAAAAAATCCATCTGAAATAAAATATTTTTCTGCTCTAAAACTGTATCATTGCTTTAGCTTGGTTTTTCTTTTAACTATTTAGATTTCACCTTACCTGTCACATCACTGTAATGACTCAAAAGTAGTCAAAACCATTTATGACATTTACACATATATACTCTTTGAGCTACCATTACTATTTACATTAGCAATTATTTTTGCACTGCCTGTAACATTTCTTGTATTGCCCATGAAAATATTCTTTGCCGTATTTATTTTTCTTGCTTAAAAGAATAGTACTTTTATCTGATATTTTCTTCCATAAATTCAGTATTAATAATGGTGTATCTTCTGATACCTTGACCCTACAGATCCTTAATCTCCTCAAAATTAATGACTTCCTTGCTTGTCACTTTTGTGTTTACTTAGTCCTGACTCCCTCAGGAAGATTAAAAACGTTTCTTTTCTGTTCCCATTGCATCTTGTATAATACAATGGCAGTCATCACACTATGTTAGTTTCCACTGTTAAACTGTCATCAATTGGAACTACTTAATTTACAAAATGTGTATTCTTAAAACCATACAGACTTAATGTCTTTTTTTTCCCATTTGTCACCCCTTCTAAGTTTGCTTTTTGTACTCAGGATTACAGTCCTTCTCATCTCCCTATTCTTCTCAGTCATATCCTATTTTATTACTACTACCAAACCTAGACACAATTATGGTTAAAGGGAGAGAGAAAATAAGATATGGAAAATACCACCTAGAGAATAGGTTCCCAAACGGTGATGTTGTTTTGGTTAATTCCCTATAGTTTAGGCCCTGGTCCATGGTGTTTTAATTTCAGAAGTTTATCTGTTTGAGTTTCATAAGCCAAATGTATTCAAATTAATGTCTATATCTATGTCAAAGCTAGGTTTACATCGATGAATATAATTGTTCTTATATCCAGAACTGTAAGGCCCAATACTGTGAACTGGATAGATATCCTGACATCTTATTAGTGGATCTGCTTATACTGAAAAGGCTGTAAAGCTAGACTCCCTTGGTGCTGCTACTAACAACAACAATAAAACAATTCCTAACCCTTATCTAACATTTTTCTGTGTGTGTTCCAGAAATGGTTCTAGGCATTTAACATTTAGTTCTCACAACAGTGTGATGTAATAGGCACTAATGTTTTTCTCCATTTTACAGATAATGAGACTGAGGCACAGATAGGTACGATGTAGTGAAGGTGGAATTTCAAACCAGGTAGTTTGGCTTTAAGTTGCATGTTCTTAATCACTATGTCAGAATACCTCTCAATTAAATATACTACTTCATGAATTGGATTCATAAATGAGCGAGGAAAGAGACAGAGGACATGAGGAAACCATTTTGCTGATGCAGATCATGGCAAAGGCAATTTGGTTCAGTAGTTAGCACTTCCAGATTTGATATTCCTCTGCAGAAGTAAAAGTTGCTTTTCTATTCATGTAGAAATGATGTAACTCTATGACCTAAGAGTTGTTGCTAGAAGCTCACTGGAGTCTACTCTTCTAGCTCTCTCAATTATATTGATAAACAACAGGTAATAAAACAATTTTGCTTTACACAAACTAAAATAGTGTCTGTTGCAGCTCCTGGTCTCTACCCAATACAATAATTGATACCAGAAGTGGGAACAGCAATTGAAAGGGGCAGCAATAGTGAAAGACAAGATAGGTGTCTTGCTACAGAAAATTCGATGGTACAGTTAGCAAAAATGGGATTAAAGGTGCTATTTTCCTACCCAAATTTTTGTACCTCAGAGTAGCCAGCTTTAAGTTAAAAGAGAAGTTAGAGGACAAAAAAGTGGAACCACTATATGAAACAATAATTTTCAAGACAATGGATTATCCGATAATAAAGGACAATAATCTTTGAGAAGGTGAAAAAAATTATGGGCTCTATAATTGCTCCTACTTACTGTTCTGAAGCAATATCCAGGCTGTTGCCTTGGGAAGGGGAACTAAATCAGAGCCTGTTGGGCTCCCTGAGTTGAGGAGATAGAGTTGAGAGGCTAGGGAGACATTAGACATCTAGGGTTACCAGGAAAAACTACCAGAGAGGAAACAGCTGCACAAATAGAGAGCCCCAGAGATCATCAGAAGACCCCCATCAAGTATTTAGCTAAGTATTAATCACTGCATGAATGAGGAAATTACCAGAGACTAAGAAAGAAATACTCAAACGGTTGAAAAGTAAATAGTGCCCAACAGTCATACAGGGCTGGAGACAGTGTTTGTTCCAATAGCCAGATTGAACTTATGACTCACAGGACATTGTATGGAGTACTCAAAAGAGTCTTGCCTCAACAATAGAAAATAATTAGCTGTAGCCTGAGCCCAGTCTCAGTCCTGCCTAACAAATCTTAAAAGCAAGCTCCAAAAAGACCAAACTATTTCCAAATAACTGCATCTCAGAAAAAAATCAAGGTATTCAGAAATTGAAGAAGACACAAGTAAATGAGAAGATTTCTCATGTTCATGATCCAAATAATTAATATTGTTAAAATATCTACACTACTCAAAGCCATCTATAGATTCAATGCAATCCTTATCAAAATTCCAATGGCATTTTTTCACAGAAATAGAAAAAATCCTAATATTTGTATGGAACTACAAAAGACCCCAAATAGCCAAAGCAATCTTGAGAAAGAACAAAGCTGGAGGCATCACACTTCCTGATTTCGAACTCTATTTAAAGCTATTTTAATCAAAAGAGTATGGTACTAGCAAAAAAGCAGGTACATAGACGAAAAGAACAAAATCAAGAGCCCAGAAATAAACCCACACATATGTGGTCAATTAATATTTGACAAGGGAGCCAAGAGTCATAATGGGGAAAGATAGTCTTTTTAATAAATGGTGCTGGGAAAACCGGATATCCACATGCAGAAGAATGAAATTGAACTCCTACCCTTATGCCATTTATAAAAATTAACTTGAAATGGATTAAAGACATAAATGTAAAACTTAAAACTATAAAACTCTTCGAAGAAAACTTAAGGGAAAAGCTCCTTTACATCAGTCTTGGCAATGATATTTTGGATACGGTAACATCAAAAGCACAAGCAACAAAATTAAAAGTCAATGAGTGGGACTACATCAAACGAAAAAACTTTTGCACAGCAAAAGAAACAATCAACAAAATAAAAGGCAATCTATGGAATGAGAGAAAATATTTGCAGACATATATCTGTTAAGGAGTTAACATCTAAAATATATAAGAAACTCATACATCTCAATAGCAAGAAAAAAAAAATCCAACTTAAAAATGAGCAGAGGACTTGAATAGACATTTTTTTTCCCAAAGAAGACATACAAATGACCAACAAGTATATGAAAAGCTGTTGAACATTCTTGACCATCAGGGAAATGCAAGTCAAAACCATAATGAGATATCACTTCACACCTGTTAGAATGGCTACTTTTAAAAAGACAAGAAATAACAAATACTGACCAGCATATGGAGATTAGAAAATCCTGGTGCAATGTTGATGGGAATATAAATTGGTACAGCAACTGTGGAAATCAGTATGGAGGTTTTTTCAAAAAATTAAAAATAGAACTACCACATGATCTGGTAGTTCCGCCTCTGGGTATATACCTGAAGGAAATGAAATCACTATCCTGAAGAGATATCTGCACTCCTTCATTTATTGCAGCATTATTCACAATAGCCAAGACATGGAAACAACTTAGGTGTCCACTGACAGATGAATGGTTAAAGAAAATGTGATCTATATATATCATGAATGGAACTGGAGGGCATTATGCTACATGAAATAAGCCAGAGAGAGAAAGACTGCATGGTATCATTTGTATGTAGAAACTTAAAAAAAAAAATTCAAATAAGTCAAATACATAGAAACAGAGAGGAGAGTGGAGGTGGGGGGATGTTGGCCAAAGCGTACAAACTTTCGGTTATATGACGAATAAGTTCTGGAGATCTAATATACAGCATGGTGGCTATAGCTAAGAATACTCTATTGTATACTAGAAAGTTGCTATGAGAGTAAAGCTTTAATAGTCTCACGATAACAAAAACAATAAAATGTGAAGTTTGTGTTAACTAACAATAATATGATAAACATTTCAAATCATTACATTGTACACAATAAATTTTTTTAACATATTTATTGGAGTATAATTGCTTTACAATGGTGTGTTAGTTTCTGCTTTATAACAAAGTGAATCAGTTATACATACACATATGTCCCCATATCTCTTCCCTCTTGCGTCTCCCTCCCTCCCACCCTCCCTAACCCACCCCTCTAGGTGGTCACAAAGCACCAAGCTGATCTCCCTGTGCTATGCGACTGCTTCCCACTAGCTATCTCTTTTACGTTTGGTAGTGTATATATGTCCATGCCACTCTCTCACTTTGTCCCAGCTTACCCTTCCCCCTCCCCATATCCTCAAGTCCATTCTCTAGTAGGTCTGCATCTTTACTCCCATCTTGCCCCTAGGTTCTTCTGACCATTTTTTTTTCTTTTTTTAGATTCCATATATATGTGTTAGCATACGGTATTTGTTTTTCTCTTTCTGACTTACTTCACCCTGTATGACAGTCTCTAGGTCCATCCACCTCACTACAAATAACTCAATTTCGTTCCTTTTTATGGCTGAGTAATATTCCATTGTATATATGTGCCACATCTTCTTTATCCATTCATCTGTTGATGGACACTTAGGTTGCTTCCATGTCCTGGCTATTGTAAATAGAGCTGCAATGAACATTTTGGTACATGACTCTTTTTGAATTATGGTTTTATCAGGGTATATGCCCAGTAGTGGGACTGCTGGGTCATATGGTAGTTCTATTTTTAGTTTTTCAAGGAACCTCCATACTGTTCTCCATAGTGGCTGTATCAATTTACATTCCCACCAACAGTGCAAGAGGGTTCCCTTTTCTCCACGCCCTCTCCAGCATTTATTGTTTGTAGATTTTTTGATGATGACCATTCTGACCGGTGTGAGATGATATCTCACTGTAGTTTTGATTTGCATTTCTCTAATGATTAATGATGTTGAGCATTCTTTCATGTGTCTGTTGGCAATCTGTATATCTTCTCTGAAGATATGTCTATTTAGGTCTTCTGCCCATTTTTGGATTAGGTTGTTTGTTTTTTTGATATTGAGCTGCATGAGTTGCTTGTATGTTTTGGAGATTAATCTTTTGTCAGTTGCTTCATTTGCAAATATTTTCTCCCATTCTGAGGGTTGTCTTTTAGTCTTGTTTATGGTTTCCTTTGCTGTGCAAAAGCTTTTAAGTTTCATTAGGTCCCATTTTTTTATTTTTGTTTTTATTTCTATTTCTCTAGGAGGTGGGTCAAAAAGGATCTTGCTGTGATTTATGTCATAGAGTGTTCTGCCTATGTTTTCCTCTAAGAGTTTGATTGTGTCTGGCCTTACATTTAGGTCTTTAATCCATTTTGAGTTTATTTTTGTGTATTGTACACCATAAATTTATACAATGTTTTATGTCAATTAGATCTCAATAAATGGAGAAAAAAGAATTTTTAAAGTAATATAAAATTATCCAGGAACCAACATGGTAAACTTCACTGTGTCTGATATCCAATAAAAAATTATTAGTCATGCAAAAATATAAGGAAAATATAACCCATAATAAGAAGAAAAAATAACCAAAAGCAAACCACATCCAGCACAGTTATAACAAAAAGCAGATCAGGATATTTAAACAGTTATTATCACTGTATCCCATAAATTGGAAAACCTATTGGAAAGATTGAACATGTTAAGTAGAGATATAGAAAAGATAAAAGAGATTTAAATTGATCTTCTAAAAATGAAAACCACAATGTCTAAAGTTAAAAATACACACTATAGGATCAATGGTAGATTAGACATTGCAGAAGAAAAATTAAGTGAACTTGAAGACAAAGTAATAGAACCTATCCAAAATAAAACAAAGAAAGAAAAGAGCATTTAAGAAATTAATGGATCATGACTAATTTGTAGGACAACTTCAAACCACTTACTAAATGTGTAATTGGAGTCCCTGAAGGAAAGTAAAGGGAACAGTACAAAACAAATATTTTTTTTAATGACCCAACTTTTTCCAAGTTTAAATAGAAACAAAAACTCACAGATAACAGGAATCTCAACAAATGTCAATACAAGTAATATGAAGAAAACTACACCAAAGCATATCATAATCAAAAAAAAAGTGTTAAAAAGAAAATTTTTAAAGTAGTCAGAGAAAAATAAAACATTATGTATAGAGGAACAATTGGTAAGATAGCAGATTTCTGGTTGGAATCAATGCAAGCAAGAAAACAAGAGAAGAAAGAAAGAAACTATTAACCTACAATTTTATAACCAATAAAAATATCTTTCAAAAATAAGGAATAATAACTTCTTCAGATCTACAAAAACTGAGGTTTTCATCACCAGCAGACTCATGCTACAAGAAGTATTAAGGGCAGTCTTCAGATAAAAGGAAAATGACACTGGGTGGAAATCTGGATCTACACAAAGGAATGAGAAGCACTGAAAGTGGTAACTACATGGATAAGTATATAAAATATTTGTTATTTTGTGTTAATCTCTTTAAAATTAAATTATTTAAACAAAAATAATAATGTAGTGAATGTTTTGCAACATATGTAAAACTAAAATATATGATAACTGTGTAAAGGTCAGGAGGGAAAAAATGGAAGTATACTATTGTAAGCTTTTAATACTATATATTAAGTGGTATAATACCACTTGAAGGTACACTGTGATAGATTAAAGCCGTGTACTGTAAACCTTAAAACGACCACTAACACACAAAAAAACAAAGAATTATAGTTAATAATCCAACAAAGGAGATAAAATAGAATCATAAGAATATACAATTAATCTATAAAAAGACAAAATGGACACAAAGGGGACAAAGAATAGATGTGACAAATAGAAAACAAATAGCAAATTATAAATTTAAACCTAACAGTGTCAATCAAACCTAATGGCATTTAAGGCAAGTGGTCTAAATACTCCAACTAAAAGAGAGATTGTCAGACTGAATATAAAGCAACTCCCCACGATATGTTGACAACAAGAAACACACTTTAAATGAGAAAAAATAGGTTAAAAATTTTAAAATGGAAATAGGATACATGCCAATACTAATATTTTAAAAGGCCTGGAGTGGTTATATTAATATCAAAGCATATTTCAAAGCAAAGAACAGCAGGGGGAAATAAGGTCATTTCATAATGAAAAAGGGTTAAATTCTTCAAGAGGACTTAACAAATCTGGTTGCTTACACACTTAATAATAGACCTTAAAAATACACAAGGCAAAAACTGATAAAACTGCAAGGAAAAACAGACAAATCCACAATTATAGTCAGATATTTCAACAATGCTGTCACGGTAACTAATAGAATAATTATACAGAAAATCAGTAAGGATATAGAAGATTTGAGCAATACTATCAACCATCTTCACCTAATTGGTATTTATAGAGAATTTCACACAAATACAGCAGAATACACATTCATTTCAAATGTATATGGAAATTTTACAAAAATATACCATATTCTGAGCAATAAAATAAGTGTAAACATATTTGAAGGTCTCAAGTCATACAAAGCACATCTCTGACCAGGATCAGACTATTTTCATAATAATTTGGCATTATTTGCTTTCTTTTTCACTCTCCTTCTCTCATGGATTTAGAGTGGAGTTTTCCAGAATCTACAAATGTGTGATATCAGAACAGATTGAATGCAGAAGCAGATATGAGACTCCAACTGTCTTCTATTAAGCCATACATTAAAGATATTTTCAAAAAATTAAAATAGTATCACTCTACTCCCTGATAGTTTTTGGAATAGTTCTATTTTTTCCATAAAATACATTAAATATGGTGATATATAAGACTTTTAGGTTATTATTTTAAATTATTTAATACTAATTTCTAAAATTTCTCAGTTTTAATTTCTAATATTATAAATATTGATAGATATAACTCATATAAAGAAAGGTCCTCTTTGGAGATTTCAGTAATTTTTAAGAATACAAAGGGATCCTGAGACCAAAAAATGTGATAACCATTGCTTCAAAACACAATTCAAACATTGCCACTCTTTGAGTCATAAAAACATAACTGGTTTTTCAACTGAATATCTCCATTTTGATGTGTCCATTTTGTATGGCTCACATTGGATGTTTAACATGGTCAATGCCAAATTCATCCTCTCCTCCTCTCCCATGAAATCAGTTCCTTCTACTAACATATTTGTTTTTGTTAATACTTAATTCTCTGAGTCACTGACACTTGAAACCTTGGAGTAGACATAATTTCTTCTTCTTATGCCCATATTTTGGTCTCTCTGTTAGGTGCTTGTATTTCGTTAGTTTATTAGATACATCTGCCCACTAGATTGTAAGTTCCCTGAAGATAGAGTCCATATATTAATCATCTTCTCTATTTTCCATGATACTCATCCCTTACTCAAAGACAAGATCTGTTAGTGGAATGATTCACAACTGACTGTCTGATAAAAATGACAGTAAATAGGAACTGACAATTTATTTAATAGTACAGACACACTATTACTTGCACAACCTGGAACATTTATATTATATGCTGGAATTCATTCTTTAATACAAAATTATGAGTGTGTTCATGAGCCTCTGGTCATAATTAAACACAACAATGTAATTTGAATTATCTTTGAATTAACACCACCATAAAATACCAACATGTTAGGTAATGATAAAACATCAGTATGTTATGGAAATCTCAAGATCAGTTTAGAGCCGTGCAGAGAATTGCACTAAGCAGGAGAAGCTGCAGTACGTCCATACGGTTTAGATTTTGCATTAAGCTTGTTGTACCTAAATTTGTGATCCTAATTAAAATAGCTGTCAGTGTTGAAAGCTGGGAAAAGCATTAACAAAGCCACCAGTGCCAGGCCCTGGCTTTGTTCAAAGTGTAGACATTTTTAACCATAAGATAACGATATTTGAGGAGGATGAGTTATAATAGGGTCATAACAGGGAACTGTGGGGAAGTTTGACAATATGGCTGCTGACTGACACCTGCTCCTATGGGGTAATGCATGTTGTGAGGTAAGTTTTTTGCCCAGGGGTAGAGGAGCCAACAACTTCAGATATTTTAGAATGAAATGATATTTGAGGGGAAAGGTAAGAGCACTGTGTTGATGGTGAACAAGTGGCAGGACCTTGATTGTAATTACCTGTTGTGGGTGTAGCTGAATGACGTGCAAGATTCCCTCTCTGAGTTGGCTGTACTGGAGGCACTGCCTGGTTTGCTAGTACCTTGCTTAGGTTTACCTTTAAGAAATACAATTTTATTGACATTTTGAAAAAATTATACCAACTTGTAACACTGCCCCCAGACCATAGGAAGCTATGTTTACCAGGATAAGTTATCCGGACAGCTAACACAAAGAGGGGATCACTATTCCCTAATTATCTAAACCGATAGGTGAAGCAATATTCCATGAATTACAGTACTTTTAAAAACATAATTTATGGCCTTTCCATTTTTTTTCCTAAATCATTTGCAAATTTGAGTTTAGACCTTAAACACCGTGGCTATCGGCTATGCCTGCAGTTACAATCAATGGTGCTATTTTTTCTACATTTTAATTTTTTTAAATCGAGCATATCATTTTAACTTAGTCCAGGCATCGACTGGCTTTTGGCTAGTCAGTTCAGTCAAAGTGAATTTTGGAAATAGGTTGAAATTATAAAATTGCAGGAAGAATTTTTTTAGTTTAATTCATGCAAAAGTTAACCAGTTTAAATTTCCGGACAAGAAAACCCCAATCAAGAAGGAAAACACAAGTACTACCTTTATTTAAATTTAGTAATTTGTTGTTGATCCCTTAAGTAACAGTTTTTAATATGTACTATGGAAAAGTTGCAGGTGGCTGAGAATCAATCTTTCATTCTATCAACAAACATTTATTGAGTGTCTTGTATGAACCCAGCACTGATAAAGAAAATCTACATAAAATGTCCTAGTTGCTTCTATAGAATGGGGTAGAAGTTATTGTACTTCTAGGAAATATACATGGGCAATATTCTAGAGCATACAAAAGCACTTGGACCCAACTGTATTTATGCATTTCTATCATAAACAGAAATGTTATTAGCATTGATGTGACAGCATCCTTAAAAACAAATAGTTACTTTAGTATTCTTAAACAAGGCTTAGATAAATGATTTAAGAGTTCCTTGGTTGCTGAAGTATGGATAAATTATAATCAAATAAAGCACTTAACTCAAATGTACTCAACTTCATTATAAGACAATTGTACAATTTTGAGTCCATTTTAACCATTATTCCTTCTACCCTAGAGAGATGGAAACAGTTTTCTGGTCTGGAGACTGCTAGGTCTTTGTCTTAGTCTATTCCTTCACTTCGTGGTCCAACACTCTCGCCTTAAGCCTAACATTGTCACAGATCTTGCCAACTAAACTACACATCTCCTCTTACAGTATTATGTTTGCAGCAAACTTGCAGAGGGAGACTTCTGCAAGTTACTTAGTCTTTAGGTAGATAAGAAGTTCTAGTGAATACTATTTCTTATTAGATTTCTTTCTTTTTCACTTTTCTTCCTTTTTGGTTTCTATGCTGTTGGACTGTTCTGCTCTTGTCTAATTCTCCTGAACTCTCTCTGTTCATGCTACTGTTGCTTCCTTTAATGCTATTACTTATCCATATTGCTGTTGGCTCTAAAAATTCCATCTGAGCCTTTCTCTCTGTGGTTTGCTTTTGCATTGATTATTTGAAAGACAGAAAGGGTTATTTATCTGCCACTTAGAAAATTTCATCATTCTGATTTGAGGAGACAAGCTCTCAGGCTGTATCATCAGAAAGGTCCTTGGTACAAGGGAGAAAACACACTGTGTCTGCAACATGCCAGTTAGTCTTCGTGATAAAGCACCTGCCACTTATCAAGGCCTCCAGCTGAAATCAGAGACCCTGCAAAATCACCACCTCTATAAATCCACTTTTAATTCTTCATACTTTCCTGGGTAAATAAACATGTGATGTCACAGGGAGATTTTTGAGAAACACTGAATGATTTCTAAAGAAAGATCTCTTTCCTTCTAATTTTAACTCACCATGAATAGATGGGTGTAATCCAAAAAGTTCTGAGCATTTTTTTGAGTGTAAGCTGGGCCAGCATTTCCTGGAATTGAACTTGATTGGAGGCATCTGGTTTATAATCTCAGCATTACAAAGAGGCTCTGAGACTCCAACTTGAGCTGGCAAATGAGTTTCAGTGAGTCGTGTCTGGAAAAGCCTCTCCTTTGGGGACAACAAATTCTATAGGTTCTTTTAAAATTAAGTTGCTTTGTGAAAACTGGCACAGACATACTTCAGGGTTTTTTAGATTTCAAAATTCTAATAACATGAGAGGTGATCTGGTAATAATTTTTGTTTATAGACTCAGGAAATTGATGAGAATCACTGTACAATTGAGAAGTTTTCTATAATAATTAATGGATCTTGGGTCATCATGGTATCCAATCTTATTAAAAAAAATGGTCTCATTAATCATTCTCATAAAATTGACAGGTAATGTTTATTTCAAGAAAAGCTTCTTCTGCTCATTGTACGTATGTTTCTCTTTGTTCAAATGAGTCATCTTTATAGGCTTGATGGGATTCAAATATTTGTAGGACATGTTCTACTGGATTCATTACACTTGTTTTCAACTACTTTTCTAGACATCTACTATATAAAACTGATAAAAATGAAGTTGCACTGTTGAAAAAAGGAGGAATGTATTGGGCCCCACTCACTCATCCTCCCTACATTTCCTGCTCCAACCCCAGAGGCACCTCAGCAGAACCCCTAACATCCAGTAAAGCTCAGATCAAAAATCAGATGGCTAATCTAAAGCACAGAATCCTGGACACAACCCCGATTTTCAGTCTCTTGTAAAGATATCATGGTAACCAAAAATTTTGTAACCTTAACATTTAAGGTTTGGTAAAAATGCAGGCACTTTAATATTTTTAGGGAGTATTTTTCCTTGCTTTATATGCTCCCTCAGCATTTTTCATTTTATAATTTTTATATCACAAAAATTATACATACTAATGTAGAAAAATCATAAATTAAAGTACAATAAAGACAGAGGGGAAAATAACAACTAATATTTGTAGGATCTCTTGTAGATCTGCCAGGCTCTATTCTACGTCTTTACATGTAATAATTCATTTAAATCACCCAACAATTCTGTGAGATTGTTATTACCATTACACCTATTTTATAGATGAGAAAAACAAGGAAGAGAGAGGTCAAATAATTTGCCTAGTGCTACAGAGCTAAAAGAAAGACTGGCATATGACTTTTTGTATGCATGGATAGCCTCAGACCATATTGTTCTTTTCAATTAACAATGTATGTCCATGTTAATAAATATGCCAGTTATTGCTGATTCCATATATACATAGACAAGCTACGTATACATTAGAGTTACTCAAAGAGGAATCAACACACATACTCATTCTCTCTCTCTCTCTCTCTCTCTGGATATCCTTTAGAGAGAGGTGAGGAGATTGAAAGGGGAGCAACCATCTCTGTTTCAGCCAGAACAGTTTTAAATTTTACCTCTTTCAAATATTAGGGTTTCACTTACAATTTTGTTCAAAGAAGAGGTGTATTTTTTAGATTTAAAAGAAAGTTGAAATGCTTAGTTTTAGTCAATAGAGAAGACATAAGCAGCTTATCAAATTACTTCCCAGCATTAACTAATGAACAAAATTTCATAACTATATACAATATCAGATGTCAAAGGAGTATGATCTTAGCAACAAGCAATATGTTTGAATCCCCGTGGTTGACTAAGGCTTGCAGATAAGCCAACAAAGAAGTTTTCTTAGCAAAAAATAGCATTGGTCTGTTAGGTTAGAAGATTCAGTAAAATTGGAGATTATTACTAACTTAAACTAGCACCAAGAGGCATCCCTGCTGAGGTGAAATTTTAATGAAAGAAACCAAAAAGGGAAAACCAAGGGAGCTGAAGTATGTCCTACAGAGAGGATACCATGATAACAATACCATAAAAGTTAAAATGAATGACTAATCAGATTGGTATAGAAACAAGATTCTTATATTGAAACATTTGTGGCTACAAATACTTAAGCAATTAGAGTGGTGTAAAAGAATAACATTATCCCATAAAGCAAATAATCAAATTAACGATTGAATTAAAAAAACATAAAATATACAATAAGGTATGGCTAGAAAAAAAAATCAGTCCAAATGAATGTATCAAATTCCATTTCAAGAATTCTAGTAAATATGCCTTATTCACAAAATTTAAGAGTTTTTTTTTCAGGTACAGGTAGAGAAGGCTAGATTAGGAATGTCTTCTTTTTCAAAATTTAAAATTAATATATTGAATTAATATATGTTTAGAAACCAAATGACCATTAACAAAGGAATAAAGTGACATAGACAAATTTATATTCATTAAACACAAAGATAAAATATATCAAATTTCATATATTTACCACAGGGAACTGCTCCTTGAAATTTTCTTCATGTGAAAAATTCTGACCTCAGACTACAGTGATTTTAGACTGTTTGTGATGAAACGTGATGTCTGAGTGATTTTAAAAAGCCATTTTACTTTCAGTTAATGGGTAGATTATAAAGTATTTCTATACCTGTTTCTAATAATATTTCTCCATCAATTCAATTAGAGATTTTTAATCCCATAACTCACTTTTTATAACTTTCGACCACTGAAAGTACTTGTCATTGGAAGTTACCCAAGACTTATCACATAAATTATGAATGTCCTTATTACAGCCTTTGTCCTGACACACCTAGAAGTATAAAGCAAAGAAAGGGTGAAAGATGACATTAATGACAATTAATTTTGCTGACTTTTTCCCATGTTTATTGAGATATAACTGACATATAGCTTTGTGTAAGTTTAAGACGTACAATGTGTTCATGTGATATACATATACCGCAAAATGATTACCATAATAGCATTAGTTAACACCTCTCCATCACCTCATTATAATTACCATTTTTTTTTGTGGTGAGCACATTTAAGATCTACTCTTTTAGTGACTTTCAAGTATGTAATACAGTGTTAACTATAATCACCACGCTTCACATTTTTTTTTTGCTTTTGTGGTAAATAACAAATTATAATATCTTGACATCTACGGATATGGAAAATAAAATTTTTAGATGTGCTGTGAATTCAGTAGATGAAATAATCTCGTTGTTTGTTTTGTTTGCTATGTTAAAATAACAATTAGTGGCAGTGGATGAGAGTGTGTATGTGGTTTATAAAAAGTTTACTCACCAATTAAAAAAACCCCTCAAAATGCAGATCCTTCTCTGTCAGTACAATATAGTTTCATTTTTATACATTGATGCCTAGGGCAGGGGTCCCCAACCCCTTGTTAGGAACCGGGCCGCACAGCAGGAGGTGAGCAGCTGGCGAGCAAGCGGAGCTTCATCTGCCGCTCCCCATTGCTCACGTTACCACCTGAACCATCCCCCCAACGCACCCTGTGGAAAAACTGTCTTCCACGAAACTGGTCCCTGGTGCCAAAAAGGTTGGGGACCACTGGCCTAGGGCAATATCATTTGGGGGATTTTTTTTTTTTTTTTTTTTTAATGGCTGTGTTGGGTCTTTGTTTCCGTGCGAGGGCTTTCTCTAGTTGCGGCAAGCGGGGGCCACTCTTCATCGCGGTGCGCGGGCCTCTCACTATCGCGGCCTCTCTTGTTGCGGAGCACAGGCTCCAGACGCACAGGCTCTGTAGTTGTGGCTCACGGGCCCAGTTGCTCCGCGGCATGTGGGATCTTCCCAGACCAGGGCTCGAACCCGTGTCCCCTGCATAGGCAGGCAGAGTCTCAACCACTGCGTCACCAGGGAAGCCCATTTGGGGGATTTTTATTCAGAGTGAATAGAGGAACTCAAAGTATATTTATGCCTTTTTTTTTTTCTTTTTAGAAAAAGTTACTATGCAATGGCATGTGGTGACTTGGTATACATAAACAGAGTGCTGTACAATGAGGAGATTTTAAATGGAATTTTTAAGGAATACTGGACAATTTTTCTTTTAAAGATTTGAAAAGTAAATCTGTGTACTGATGGAGTCGGATCTAATCCCAAAATAGGATCAATATACCAAAACATATGTAAAAATAGTCTTTTTAGCAATAGGCCATTTCTCTATAGATTGCTGAATACCTATTTACTGTCTAGATTTCCAATTTCTAAATATTATAGTAATATTTATAGCATGCCCTATATATTGGCAAATTTAATGTCACAAAAAATACAGCAGATTAAAGTCTTTGGTATATAAATTATGGCATAAAAAGAGGTAAGGGAAAAAGAGGAAATCTAGCATTGTAGCCCTTGTCCATTCATATTTTTATAAACTTCTGTGAGTCTTAAAAACATAGAAAAATTACAAGGCAAGGCAAGGATGTCCCCTCTCACCACTCTTTTTAAACATCACACTGGAAGTTTTAGCTAATGCAATAAGACAAGTAAAGGAAATAAAAGATATACAGATTGAGAAGGGAGAAATAAAACTGTTCACAGAAGACATGATTGTCTTTGAAGAAAATTCAAAAGAATAAACAACAACAAAAAAACCTTCTGAAACTAATAAACGATTATAGTAAGGTTTCAGGATACAAAGGTCATATATAAAAGTCAGTCATTTTCCTATATGCCAGCAATGAATAAGTGGAATTTGAAATTAAAAACACAATACCATTTATACTAGCACCTCCCCAAACTGAAATAATTAGTTATAAATCTAACAAAATATGTGTAAGATCTATGTGAGAAAAACTACAAAACTCTGATGAAACATAACAAATAAGAACTAAGTCAGTGGAGAGATATTTTATGTTTATAAATCAGGGAACTCAATGTTGTCAAATGTCAGTTCTCCCCAACTTGATCCAAGGACTCATTCAATAAAATTCTCAGCAAGTTACATTGTAGATATCAATAAACTGATTCTAAAGTTTATTTGGAGAGAAAAAAGACTCAGAATAGTCAACACAATATTGAAGCAGAGAGACAGAGTTGGAGGACTGATACTACCCAACTTCAAAACTTACTATAAAGCTACAGTAATCAAGACAGTGTAGTATTGGCAAAATAACAGACAAAGAGATCAATGAAACAGAAAAAAGGCCACAGAAATAGATCCACATAAATATAGTCAATTGATCTTTGACAAAGGAGCAAAGGCAATACAGTGAAGCAAAGACAGTCTTTTCAACAAATGTTGATAGAACAATTGGATGTCCACGTGTGAAAAAAAAAAAAGAATCTAAATGGTGACCTTACACCCTTCACAAAACTTAACTGAAAATGGATCAGAGGCCTAAATGTAAAATTAAAAACTGTAAAACTCCTAGAAGATGACATAGGAGAAAATCTAGATGACCTTGGGTATGGTGATGACTTTTTAGATCCAACACCAAAGTCATGACCCATGAAATAAAAAGTTGATAAGCTGGATTTTTGGGACTTCCCTGGTGGTCCAGTGGTTAAGACTCCACACTTCCAATGCAGGGGGCATGGGTTCGATCCCTGGTCAGGGAGCTAAGATCCCACATGCCCTGCAGCATGGCCATAAAAAAGAAGAATTGATAAGCTGGATTTTTTTGCAGTTAAAAACTTCTGCTCTGCTAATGACAATGTCAAGAGAATGAAAAGGCTAGCCACACACACATGCACACACGCACACACAAAAGGCTAGCCACAAACTGGGAAATAATACAGGTTTCCCCCCACTATCCAAAAGTAAAGCATTCTTATGAAACCTTTTATAAGCTGAAATGACATAAAGCAAAGAAGCAAATATCTCAGGGCACATCTTGCTAATGGATGTACAAAATAAATCAAATAAAGCACAGAAGCTCAAGATACAGTTCACAGCCATGGCAGTTTGATGCTGAGTGAAATTCCTGGGAAGGGAGCCTGGCAGTGTCACTACCACTCCTCAGGTGTGAGCTGCTTCTACAATTGCTTGCTGCAAAACAAATGCTGAATGCTATCATTTCTTCTTTAGGTTGGTGGAAACAGCTGCTAATGTAGACCTTTCATAAAAGTGAAGTGGTACAAAGCAAATTTTTGAAAAGCGGAGAATACCCATACTTGCAAAAGACATATCTGATAAAGGACTGTTATCCAAAATATATAAACAACTCTTAAAACTCAAAAATAAGAAAACAAACAACTCAATTTCAAAAAGTGGGCCAAAGACCTTAACAGACACCTCACGAAAGAACATATATAGATGGCAAATAAGCAAAGATGCTCTACATCATATGTCATCCAGGAAATGCAAATGAGAACAACAGTGAGATATCACTACACATCTATTAAAATGGCCTAAATCTGGATTACTAATACCAAACTTGTCATTATATATTTGTCCAAGCTCATAAAATGTGTGACGCCAAGAATGAACCCTATTGTAAACTATGAACTTTGGGAGATAATGATTTGTAAATGTAGGTTTATTAGTTGTAACTAATGGACCACTCTGGTGGGGGATGTTGATAATGGAGGAGGTTATGCATGTGTTGGGCCAGGAGTATATAGGAAATCTCTCAGTTCCACCCAATTTTGCTGTGAAACTAAAACTGCAGTAAAAAGAAAATAGAAGTCAACTTTTAAAAATATAACAAGACTTCTGCTTTCAACCATGATGAAGTTGCAGAGTCTGTACTTAACTTCCTAGAGACAACTAGAAAACTGGAAAAAAATACATCAAACACCTGTTTTCAGATATTGGGAACTACATGGTATAAAACTGTGATCCCTGATAAAAAGGGAAATGATAGAAACAAGCCCTACAAGCCCTGTGGCTCTCCTTCTGGAGGCACAGTCAGGACTACGGTAGATTCAGGATAATCATAAGCAGGACATGGTGATCTCACTGACTGAAGAGAAAAGATTTCAGTTCAGGGTGTAAAAGCGAAGTTCCAGATGAAAAGAATTTTTCATAAAAAGACCTTCAGGAATCTCCACAGTAGTCCCCTTGAATCTGATGTTAAAATTAAACTGTACATACATACAACAGAACTCCATGAGGCCAGGGAAAAAACTCCCTGAGGTCAAGGTGCTGTAAACTCAGAAGTCCTCCCAAGGCTCACACAGGAAAGGGAATCATTCAGCTCGACCAACTGGATTGTACAGTTCTTGATGATCACCAGATCAGTCAGTGGAGACTCCAGAGAGCCATACTTAAGTGGTAGAACTACATTATTCCTAAAGACTGGTCAATACCTACCCTGTCAAGTGTTAAAACAAGTCTCAAAAAGATCACACTGATCCATAATAACTAAACTGTCTTCTGGAAAAAAAGTGCAACAATCTTTAAAGGAAGATAACAAAATCCAAGCACTCAACAACATAAAATCACACTATACAGCAGCCAATCAAAAATAACTAGAAAGACCAAGAAGCAAGAAATTGTGACATATAAGCAAAACAATCAGTCCCATATATTCTCAGAAACTAAGATTAGAAAGTAATTTCATCAACCTGATAATGAACATCTACAAAATCCTACAACTAACATCTACTTCAGGTTGGAAAACTGAATGCTTCCCTCAAGCTCAGGAACAAGAAAAGGATTTCAGCTCTCACCACTTTAGTCAACAATGAATGAAAGGCATGCATTTTGGGAAGTAAGAGATGAATTTGTCTTTATTTACATGTGACAGGACCATGCATGTAGTAAATCCTAAGGAATCTTTTTGAAAACTACTCAAAATTATAAATGAGTTTAGCAAGTTTCAGGATAAAAAGTCAATATACAAATATCAATTGTTTTATATTCTAACACAACAATTGGAACTTGAAATTTAAAACATGTCAGTTTTAATATAATATAATGCAAACCTATGAAATATTTAGTATTGTATTTAATAAGATATGTGCAATAATTCCTGAGAGAAATTAAAGAAGACCTAAATAAATGGTGAAATACAGTGCTTTCCATGAATTAAAAGTCTCAATAATGTTAATATGTTGAGTCTCTCCAAAGTGATCTATGCAATTCCAATGAAATCTCACTAAGTTTTTTTTCCTGAAAATCAACAAGTTAATCCTAATGTTTAAAAAATACATATGACATAGAATAACCCAAACAATTTTGAATAAGAAAAGCAAAGAAAAACTTTTAAGCGGCAAAGGATTTGCATAGATATTTCTCCAAAGAAGATATATGAATGGCCAGTAAGCACATAAAAAGATGCTCAACATCACTAATCATTAGGGACATGCAAACCAAAGCTACAATTAGATACCACCTTACACCCATTAGGATGGCTACTATGAAAACAAGAATGACAAGTATTGGTGAGGATGTAGAGAAATTGGAACCCTTGTGCACTACTGGTGGGGATGTAAAATGATACAGCCATTGTGAAAAATAATATGGAGTTGTTTCAAAAATAGAATTACCATATGATCCCACAATTCCACTTTGGGGTATATACTCAAAAGATCTGAAAGCAGGGTATCAAAGAGATATTTGTACACCCATATTCACAGCAGCATTACTCACAATAGCTAAAATGTGGAAGCAACCCAAGTATTCATGGATGAATAGATAAGCAAAACGTGGCATATATATACAATGGAATCTTATTTAGCCTTAAAAAAAATTCTTCAGTATGCTACAACATGGATGAACCTTAAGGATATTAGACTAAGGGAAATAAGCCAGTCACAAAAAGACAAGTATTGTAGGATTTCATTTTTATGGGGTACTTAGAGAAGTCAAAATCATAGCAATAGAAAATAGAACAGCGATTGCCATGGGTTGGGAATAAGGGAGAATGGAGTTATTGTTGGATGGATATAGAGCCTTAGTCTTAGAAGATTAAAATAGTTCTGGAGATGGATGGTGGTGACAGTTTCACAACGATATGAATGTAATTAATGCCACTGAAGTGTACACTTAAAAATGGTTAAGATAGTAAATTTTATGTTATGTGTATTTTACCACAATAAAAAATGGGGGAAAAATCAGTCAGTGCAATTTACCATATCAACAGTTTAAAGAAGAAAATCATGTGATCATCTCAATAAATGTAGAAAAAGCAATGTGTTAAAAACTCTCAGCAAACTAGGAATAGAAATAGCTTCTTCGATTTTGGTTAAAGGGCATATACTAAAAACCCTACCGCTAACATCACTTGTAATGGTGAAAAATTGAATGCTTTCTCCCTGAGATTGTGAAAAAGCAAGGATGTCTGCCCTCACCAATTGTATTCAATTTATAGTAGAGGATTCAGGCAGTGAAAGTTCCTTGGATAACAATTAAAAGAATAATGCATTACTATAAGTTAATAGAAGAAAATAATTATTATTAAAAATATTTGGTTAATCTCAAAGAAAGGCAGAACTGAGAGAAGTTCATCTCTAGTTGGGAGCAGAGACAGCAGTTAGCAACAGGGGGAAGATAATGAATGAATGCTCTGTTGTTTGTTCTTTGTTTTAAAACTAGAAGACACTAAAGCTTGTTTTCATACTGGTGGTAAAAATCCAGTATTTTTAAAAGTGGTTAATATAATGAGAAGAGGAAACTAAAATAGAAAGTTCTTTGAGCAGGTGGCAGGAGATGCAATCCAGTGCATTAAGAAGGATTAGTATTCGATAGTGAGAAAGGCTCTTCCTCAGAGCCCACTTACTCATTAGCACAGTAAGAACAGTTTTGGGGGCTTACAAATGATTTTAGGGGTCTGCAAAAATGTTTTCATTAATTTTAAAATCATAAAGCCATAATGTCCTGCTCTTCCTTCATCGAATCACAACAAAACTAGTATGGAAGCAGATCCAGGATTGTTGGCAGATTTGGTGGTGGAATTACAGAAATCACCCATCTGATCACTTTTACATTCTCTATAAAATATGAGATTATCTGGCAGTAATGACTTGGTACCTTAACAGAGATTGAACGAATTAGAAAAGTAAAAAAATATATACAATAGACATTTCTGAGAATAGTGAGCATAATAGAGAAATACAGAATGCTGAATAGGGGTGGGTGCTCATTTGAAATCAGAGATCATGCATATAAACAGCAATGCCGTTTTGCTAAGCTGTGTGATTTACCCCCGAAAAAAATAAGTGGCTCAATTCATGTAGTCTCTGAGGTGTGTTAGTCAGTTGCCACTCAGGGAAAGAGGAGAAAGGACAAAAGGAAATTCTTGCTCTCTCCGCTTGGCTCGATATCTCTTTCTCACTTAAATATGCATATATCCCCTTAAGTGAAAGGGATTTACTTTAAACTTTAGGATAATTTGAAACTTTTATAATTCTCAAAGACATAAAATGGAGAAAATGTGGATCCATATTTGATTTACAGAATCATAAATGGCATGGGTTTGGGAAGATAGGGCAAAATCCTGGCTACTCACAGCTGTGCAACCTTGGACAAGACGCTTAACCTCTCTGAGCCTTTACTGTCTTCAACTGCAGAAGGAAGAAACAATATCTAAATTATAATGGTTTTGATGACGATTTATTGACATTATGTACAAGGAACAATTTAGTACAGTGCTTGTATATGACTGTTACATTATTAATTAAAGGAAAAACTCCTATCAATGAAAGTTATTAACAAAAATTGAAACATAAATCTTCATATATTGTCAAAGTTTTAATATGATCCCAAAAGTGATCAGGAAGATACACACATAGCTCTTTAAAAAAAAATTATGTCCTTGGAAAATCATTCTTTCATGCTATTATTCATTTATTTATTGCATAAATATTTATCGAACATATGCTCCATGCCCAGCACTTCCTGAGTGCTGGAATACAGTGGTGAATCAGGCTTCTGAAGAGCCCTTTAATCCTGGCATTTTTTGACTTGGCACTGAGTTTAATTCCACATAACTCAAAGTTTCACATGCAGAGAACAAGTAATCAAACCAGCTTCAGTTCTCAACTCTGCTCTTTCTTTAGGGAACTATCTTGGTTATTTTGAGGACAGATAACTGCTAACACACATTGACTTTTCTGCATGACTTGTTTTCCTCTCTAATAGAATCTGCCATTTACCTGATACTTTAAAAAAATTAAGCCCTGCCTTCTGATCCCCTATGGCTCTCCCTATGATGGCATATGATAAATACATTCCTGATCAAAGCTGATCATAGATAGCAACATATCTGAGCTGTCTCAACCTTGTTGTCCATAGAAATGCCTGCACTAAGTTATAATTCAATGCTATGAACTAAGCTGTTATCAAAAGCTGATACAAGAAATGCCCATTTTTAAAGTGTTACTCTGTTTTCTGTAAAACGTGTGTTGAAGACATTATCCATCATTGTTACTCAACATCCACACAATAAATTTCATCTAGAACATAGGGATAGGAGAGTATTTGTCTCACTAGATAAACTTTTATGTTTTCTATAATCTGACAAAAGTA
This sequence comes from Eschrichtius robustus, assembly GCF_028021215.1. Classification (NCBI taxonomy): domain Eukaryota; kingdom Metazoa; phylum Chordata; class Mammalia; order Artiodactyla; family Eschrichtiidae; genus Eschrichtius; species Eschrichtius robustus. The sequence goes on along the minus strand of NC_090829.1, from coordinate 53,051,564 downwards.
GTATAGCACAATAGTTAAGATGATGGCTTTGGAGTCAGAAAGATTTGGATTTGAGGCCTAGTCCCAACTTTTTCTGACAAGGGAAATTAAATTTTTTTTTTTTTTTGGGAAATTAAATTTTTAAGTCTTGGTTTTCTCATTGGTAAAAAAGAAATCCTGGATTTTTAAGAATTCAGTGAGATAATACATGTAATATACTTTACAATATCTTATATATAGTGAACACTCAACATTATCTTTATGTTTACTATGAGAAATATATAAACCTACACTTTTTCTCTCCTGCCATAATTGGCATATCTAGCTTTTCTCCCCTACTGCAATTATAACCTTGCCCAAGTTTTCCGGTACAATAATTTTTCTCATTTTTTCTTCTAAATGTTTTCAATGATGCTTCGTTTACATATGTCTAAATCTATTCAATACGGAAGATGCCTTAGGTGTTTTTTAAGTACGTGGGTGTATAAATACTAAAGAACAGAAAACACTCAAAGAGATTGTATTTTGTAGAAAAAAATAAAATAATAAAGCATTTCAAATAAATAAAAAATTATTTTATCCAATAAATAAATGATGCTGAAACCAAAATAATGTTAGATCCTTACTGTGTTTGTGTGTATGTGCATGTATATATCTGTATATGTACGTGTGTATATATATACTGTATATATATTTGTGTGTGTGTGTGTGTGTGTATATATATATATATATAATTCTAGCTCTTTGAGAAATGCTCATTATAAAAGTTTCAACTTATCCTAAAGTTTAATGTAAAAATCTCTTTCACTTAGGGGGATATACGTATATATGAGAGAGAGAAAAAGAGATACGGAAGCCAAGGGGAGAGAGTAAGAGCTCTTGTTCTTTCTCCTCTTCCCTTGAGTGGCAATTAATTAATTTATATACATAATATGTATTTTATATGTATGTGTATTATATATGTTTTATATGTATGTTTATTAAATATTATATATGTACTACATAAATATGTACAATTTTAACTCCCCCCAAAATGTAGAATAAATTCTCATTGAATATCTAAACGGTGCATGAGAGAATTTTTCTAAAGGTAAAATGAAAGAAAGGGACAATAAAGAAAAGATCAATGCCTCACAGGTTTAAAAATCTACAGCTTAGCAGCTAAAACTTCTAAAAGCAATTACTGAAAGGCAATGTAGATACTGAGGAAAAGATTTACAGTAAATAAGACATGTATAAACTTATAATAGTTACTCTAAAACATAAATGTAAATAAATAAAAGGGGTTCTTATCAACCAATAAAAAAGGAGAATTCCCGATTGAAAAGGGGACAAAAGATGATGAATAAACAGCTTACATTGATGGCCATTCTAATACGTGTGAAGTGATATCTCACTGTGATGTTGATTTGCATGTGCCTGATGATGAGTGATGTTGAGCATCTTTTCATGTACCTGTTAGCCACTGGGGTGTCTTCTTTGGAAAATGTCTGTTTAGATCCTCTGCCCATCATCAAGAAGACAATAGATAGAAAGTATTGGCGAAGACGTGGATAAAAGGGAACCGTAGTACACTGCTGGTAGGAATTTAAATTGGTTCAGTCACTATGGTAACAAGATGGAGGTTCCTCAAAAAATTAAAAGTAGAACTAACACATGATCCAGCAATTCTACTTCTAAGTATACACCCAAAGGAAATGAAAACAAGATATCGAAGAGATATATGCACTCCCATATTTACTGCAGCATTATTCACAATATCCAAGATATTGAAACAACCTAAGTGCCTGCCAACAGATGAGTGGATACAGATGATATGGTATATACATACAATGGAATAGCATTCAGCCATGAGAAAGAAGGAAATCCTGCCATTTGCGACAACATGGGTGGAACTTGAGGGTATTATGATGAGTGAGGTAAATCAGACAAAGAAAGATAAATACTGTATGATATCACTTATATGCGGAATCTAAAATAACCAAACTCATAAAAACAAAGAGTAAAATGGTGGTTACCAGGGGCTGGGAGATGGGGGAATAGGAGAGAAATTATTTAAGAGTACAAACTTGCAACTAATAGACAAATAAGTCCTGGAGATCTAATGTACAACACAGGGAATATAGATAACAATATTGTATTATAATCATAAAACTTGTTAAGAGACTAGATCTTAATGATTCCCACCACAAAAAAGAAGTGATAATTATGTGATGTGATGAAGGTGCTATCACTACAACAGTAATCATATTGCAATGTATAAATATATCAAATCAACCTGTTATACACCTTAAATTTACACATTATGTCAAACATATTTCAATTAAAAAAACTTACCAAAGAAATAAAATACACAAAAAATTTTAAATGTCAATTTCAATGGCAGTAAAATATGCAAATTGGAGATATAATTTTTAAACCATCAAACTGAGAAAGTTTTAAAACAGATTACATTTGCTATGTATGCTGAAATAGATATTCTTACATATTATTGCTAAGAGTTTAAATTGCTAAAAGTTATCTGGAAGGAAATCCAGAATAAAGTATCAACAATTTTTAAAATATTCTATTTTTACCCCCATAGATCTTAAAATTTAACTTTAATCCAATAATTCCACATTTAAGATTTCACTCTAAGAATACAATCATATTTTCATGTGAAAGATTAATGTAGAACTATTATGCACAATGTAAATTTAGAAACAATCAAATTATCTAACAATAATTGGGGAAAAGGTAAAAATCAGCATGTACATCCATTATCTCAAACGTTACGTGGTCACCAAAAATTATAGATGTTTAAATATTTAATAATATGAGAAAATGTTTGTAATAATATTAAATAAAAACAGAGGAAAGCATTACAATTAGTCTATGACTGTATAGTTTGATCAGAATTCCTCTAATATATACATTACATATTTAAATATATATAAAATGCCATATATTTTTATATTTGTATACTGCATATGTTTATATATCATGTATTGAATTAATATATATAATAATTCTCATATATAGAAATATATATATCATATATATGTTAGAGTACATCTGATCAAACTCAATCAGGAAGACAGAGATCAAGTAACAGAAAAAGCTGAAGTGCCTTTTCAAAGAAAAGTGATAAAGCTTTTGTTTCTTGCTAAGGTGGCAAATTAGTACAGGATGCTGGCTCCCTCTCTCCAAATCACCTCTGGAAAACCTATAAAAGTGTGAGAGAAAGGCACATTCATAAATTATTAAAAATATGAGTCAACTCTGAGGAAACCGATGTTATCATGAATTGTACGTGTGATAGAGAACGTGATTGGAGCCTGATGTGAAGGCAGCCAGAGTTGACTTTTCTTATTTATACTGTGAAAAATAATACACATAGAGAATACATAAAACCAATAGCTTAAATTATTATGAAATCATCAAATGAGCACCATGCAGGTCAAGAAATGGAGGCCTGCCCGTATGCTTGAAGCCTGAGCATGCATCTTTGCAATCAAAACTTCCTACCTACACTGCTCATTCCACCTATACGATCTAACCACAACTGTGACTTTCACGTACACCCATTCTTGTTCTTCTGTATAAAATTATCAACTCTATGTCTCCCAAAACACTTGAATTTTTATTTAATTTTTGAATGTATTATTAAGTAATGAGTTTGTTCCGTTTATTATTATCTTTGGAAATTGTTTTCAACTATACACCTTTAGGAATTATATTGCCTCAGATTTTTAAAATTTTTTTTCAGATTTTTTACTTACTCTTTTTTTTTTTTTTTTTTAATGATATTGATTGATTGATTGATTGATTGATGGCCGTGTTGGGTCTCCGCCTCTGTGCGAGGGCTTTCCCCAGCCGCGGGAAGTGGGGGCCACTCTTCATCGCGGTGCGCGGGCCTCTCACTATCGCGGCCTCTCTTGTTGCGGAGCACAGGCTCCAGACGCGCAGGCTCAGTAATTGTGGCTCACGGGCCCAGTCGCTCCGCGGCATGCGGGATCCTCCCAGACCAGGGCTCGAACCCGTGTCCCCTGCATTGGCAGGCAGATTCTCAACCGCTGCGCCACCAGGGAAGCCCCTTTACTTACTCTTATATTCATTAATTCATTCATTTCTAATAAACATATGGAGATACAGTTTACAGTCAATATAATGAACCCTTTTAAGTGCACATGTGTATGGGTGGTTTAAACACTCATGTACCCCTCCACCAAAATCAAGATATGGAATATTTCCTTCATCTAAAAAAGCTCCCTTGTCCCATTTCCAGTCAATTCCCTCTAGCCCTTATCCCTGGATGCAGAAAACCACTAATTTGCTTTCTGTCAGATATTGTATTTGACATTTCTAGAGTTTATGTAAATGAGATCACACAATGTAACTTTTTGTGTCTGACTTCTTCATAAGCATAATATTTCTGAGATGTATCCATGCAGTCATGTGTCTCAGTAGTGCATTACTTTTTATCTTTTTATACATTGTTTAGGTATACCAATTTTTTTTTATCCATTCACCTGTTTATAGATATCTGTGATAGGGCCAGCTTTCAGCTATTAATTCTGATATGAACATTTATATCCCCTCTTTATTCGTGGTAGCATACTTTCTTCTGAAGTCTGCTTTGTGATGTTAATATAGCCAATTAATCTTTTTTATGCTTAATATTTTTATAGTAAATATCATTCCATCATTTTACTTTTAACCTTTTTCTTTATATATAGAATTTCTCACAGACTACAGATTTTGGGGTTGTGTTTCATCCAATCAGCTAATCTCTGTCTTTTAATTGGTGTGTTAAAACCACTTATATTTAATGTTATAATTGACATGTTTAGGTTTAAATCTACCATCTTGCCATTTGTTTTCTACTTGTTTGATGTATTCTTTGTTCCTCTGTTTTTTTTCCCCCTCCCTTCTTTTGGATTGAGTAAGTTTCAGTATCTCACTATCTCTACTAATGGTTATTTAGCTAAGACTCCTTTTTAATATTTTCTTAGGGTTTCCTTGAGAGTTTATAAGCTCAACAAAAATTTACCTCCAAATAATATTATAATATTCCACATTAAGAGGATTATCACAACATAGTATCATTTCCCTCTCCAGCCCTTTGTGCTACAGTTTTCATTCATTTTTACTTCTATATATGTTACGAAGACCACAATAAATTACTTGCGTTTTTGCTCTAGTCAATTAGCTTTTATACAAATTTAAAACTAAGAAAAATTATTTTTTATTTATTTTTAAAATTTATTCTATTTATTTACATCTAAGTTTCCTTCTTGTATCACAAAGAATTTCCTTTGACATTTCTTGTCATGCAGCTGTATTGGCAATAAATTATCTGATACTATGTTTCCCTGAAAAAAATTTAATTTACCTTTGTTTTTGAGAAGTATTTTCTCTGGATATAACATTCTAGGTATTCCCCCCACCCCTCCCCACCTCAGCTCTTTAATGATGTTATTCCTTTGTTTTCTGGTTTGCACAGTTTCAGAAGAGAAGTTGCCTGAAGTCATTGTTATCCTTGGTCCTGTGCATTTGATGTAGCTTTTTTCATCTGGCTGCTCTAAATTATTTTCTTTATTGTTAGTAGTTATCAATTTGATTATCATCTGTTCTGGCATGGAATTTCTGTGTGTGGATTCTTTGAGTATCTTGGAAACATGGTTTATACTTTTCATCTTTTTTTCAGACCTAATTTCCTTAAGTGTTTTTTTTTTTTCCTTCTCCACACCTTTCTTTCTTCTGGAATTCTAATTAAATGCATGTCATATCACTTGATGTTTCCCCCACAGATCACTGAGGTTCTGATCATTCCTTTTGTGGTCTTTTTTTTTTTTATTCTGTTTATTTTAGATTAATTCTATTGTTACGTCTTCAAGTTCATTGATATCTTCCTCTGCAGCATCTGATCGGTTCCTAATTACATCCAATAAAATTGTTATCTTTACTATGTTGAGTCTTACAATTTATGAACACTATATGTTTCTCCATTTATTTAGGTCTTTGATTAATCAAAATTTTGTAATTTTTAGCATACAGATCCTTCTAGATATTTTGTTACCTACATACCTTAGCTGATCATTTGGAGGGAACTATAGTAAACAATATTTTAAAAATTGATTTCCTTTTCAACAAAAAGAAACAATTATAATTGATTTTTATGTGTTAACCTTGTATCTTGTGACATTGGAAACTCACTTATAAGTACTAGGAGTTGTCTTTTGTTTTTCAGAATCCTTGGAATTCTATATATAGATAATCATTTGTGAATAGGGAGACTTTTATTTCTTCTTTTCCAATTCCTATGCCATTTATTTCTTTTTCTTTCCTTATTTCACTGGCTGGGAGTTCTTGTATCATGTTGACTAAAAGTGGTGAGGCTGGATGTCTTCGCTTTGTTCCTCAAGGGAAAAAGCATTAAGGGATCTTAAGGGAAAATCATTCAGTGTTTCATCATTAAGTATTTCGTTAGCTTTAGCTTTTTTGTACATGCCTTTTATAAGACTTATAAAGTGTTTTTTCCTTCCTGGTTTTCCAAGAGTGTCCATCATGAAGAGATGTTGGATTTTGTTAAATGACTTTTCTCCATCAATTGATATAATGATGTAATTTTCTCAGTATAGTGAATTATCTTGATTGATTATCCAACACTGAACCATTCTTACACTCATGAGATAAAACCCTCATGAGCCCGATGTGATTCCTCCAGAGAGAATTTGTATTTTATTCAGCTCAATTACCCAAAACACCATGCAGTAGCATTGTTACTGTTAATTTATCAGCATGGGGTTTACTGTGCCAGAATATGTACACATATTAGGTGAATAGTATAATGTTGAAACCCAAACCTGCATGAGAGTTGGCCTTCAGTTACCATTTCTCAAGATAAACTTTTTTTTTTTTTTACTTAGACCCTAAGGCAAGATAGAGAAGTTTCCTTGTCTTGTTACTTTGTTGATGAGTTAGATTTTACTAGTTTACTCTTTTCCTATGGATGAAACTCATTAAAAATTTCACTTTAATAAAGACCTCAGTCCCAATTCTCACATTACATGGAACCAAGGACTTGTCACCTATTTCTGCATAGTTAATAAAATGTAAATCTCTTATTTTAGAGGTTACAAAATTCCCCCAGGAGTTTTGCAGCCCCAGGATCAATTTATTCCTCTGGATTTCAGCCATTTTTGGGGTTTTGTGTGTTTTGTTTTGACTGTTCTTTAATTTCTTGATTTCTTAGATTTTTGATGGTTTTACTTTATTTTAATTGTTTTAAATTGGGGGATTTTTTTTTTTTAAATAGGAATAGCTGGATACTTCCTTAAACTTACAAAGCAATACACCTCACTCCTAAAGCTAGCTTCTTTTTTTTTTTTAATTTTTTATTATTATTTATTTATTTATTTATTTATTTATTTATGGCTGTGTTGGGTCTTTGTTTCTGTGTGAGGGCTTTCTCTAGTTGCGGCAAGTGGGAGCCACTCTTCATCACGGTGCGCGGGCCTCTCACTATCGTGGCCTCTCATGTTGCGGAGCACAGGCTCCAGACACGCAGACTCAGTAATTGTGGCTCACGGGCCTAGTTGTTCCGCTGCATGTGGGATCTTCCCAGACCAGGGCTCGAACCCGTGTCCCCTGCATTGGCAGGCAGATTCTCAACCACTACGCCACCAGGGAAGTCCCTTAAATTGGGGGATTTTTAGGATACTTAATGGCTATAGCTAGCCAAAAGTGGGAGTCTATATCATTTTCACATTCATTAAAAAAAATAAAATTAATTTATCATTCATGTTCAGAGTTCCATGCACTGCTCTGTCATTACCATCTCGCCTAACTGTATTCTTTGTTTTTGTTTATTATTTTTAAGTAAATAGTCCACAGAAACTTTCAGACATGTGTGGCAAAAGCAAGTTCTTGCAGCAGCACCAAGATAGAATGACAATTTGAGACCATAGCTGACCAGTACAGAGACAATACAAGGTCACATAAAATGTGGGTAGCTCTTGTCTTAAAGAGCCAGTTAGTAAAACCAACAAAACAAAAAACAAAAATGGAAAACAAACAAAAAAAGTTCTAACCCAAATAACATGGTGAAGAGTTTAGGAGAAACCACAAGAGATTCCTGAAACCTCACGATACTCCCTTTTGGTCTAGAAATGCCCACCGGGGACCTGGCAACTCTCATGAATCTAACCTTTCTCTACCTCTTATTCCTCCGAGACAAACACTTGTTTTCTATCTCATGTCATTTCCTCAGGGTTCTGCTGTGTGTTAATAAGTTTTAATAAGATGGAAAAACGCATGCTATTGTGTTTGGTAGCAAATGATTTACCCAGGAAATATGAGGCCTTAACTTAATTAAAATGCTTGTCTCCACAAAGCCCGCAAGGAGCAATGTTAATGGTGAGATTTTCAGACATTGTGTCAGCCTCATAGGGATGCATTTTTCACTGTGAGGGAATCTGGCATCCTTCAAGTTTTACTACCACTGAATGGAAGATCAAGTTAAGCTTCCACCCTGTACCTTAAGCACCCAGTTGATTTCTAAAATCAACAGCATTTATATGAAAGTGAAGAAAAGTTTATCAGACACAATGGAATTTAAAAGTTTTGAATTTGGGAATATACTGATGGTAGTGAAAACTACAAGAGAATGAAAACAAAATAGTTAAAAAGAAAACTCTGAGTGGAGAGACTTTTATTAGAGCTTCATTTAATATTTACATTTTATTAATACTGCCTTACACAATAAGACAACGTCCTTAATTTTAAAAATATCTTTTAATTTATTTTTGTATTTTTAAATTATTGACTAAAATTTATGAATAGGTGATACATTTGCATGATTCAAAATCAAAGCTGAGAATTACTGTATTCTGTAGTCAGGTATTCTAGCCAAGGAGAAAACAGATTTTATCCAATATTTCAAAGGGCACATCAGGGAAAATGTACCCCTCATAAATATAGAAATATCCAGAATAACAGAAAAAAAAAAAATCTCCGCCTTAAATTTTTAACATTGAACAATATCAGACTGAGTGGCTGAAAACTTTCTGCATTTAGGATTAAATGTCTTGCTATACAAGTACACAGATATCCAGTTTACCCCTGCACAAGAATGCCTTAGGAAGCAATACAAAATTATAACGAAAACCTGAACTGCCCACAAAGAGGAGAAATCTCCAGCAGATAGATACACTAGGACTGTTCCAAAAGAGACAGACTTCTCTTGTCTTCCTTCCAGGCTAAAGATTTTCACCACTTCCTTACTGAGGAGGAATGAGAAATTTCTATCTACACATCATTGAAAAGCATATATGTATATGTATGTATATATACACACACATACATACACACATGCATATATAATTAAAGTTGGGGAAAAAATGACTTATTTGTTATAGATACTTGGACTTGTGGATCCTACCTGACTATTTCAAACCCAAAATAGGCTCTCCAGTTAAGCAGCACCCTTTCCAGAAGGTGCTCTATCAAGACAAATTTCTTACTGTATGTACCACATATCACAAATCATAAACTGTCACATTATTTGCAGCATGATGTCAATGCTTATAAATGCACTAAAACACAAAGCATCTATCAATAGCTTATATTTCCATTTAAAGAAGATTATAGGGAAGATAATAGAGTCATAAAATTTTAGAGCTGGAAAGAACCTAATAACAATAGCTAAACTCAAATAACAGTAATTACGTGACAGATACTGTTCTGTATACTTTAAAAATATTAATGTATTTGATTCTGAACACAATAGGATAACTACTATTACCATTCGCATTATATGCAGATGGAAATTGAGGCACAGACAGAAAGTTTACTGAATTACCCAAGGTCATGTAGCTTAATAATTTTTGAGGTGGGATTTGAAATTGGCTCCAGAATCTGTGTTCTTAACCACTGCAAGTCTAAGAATCATTTCTAAATAAATGAAGGTAGACAGTATTACAATGAGGATAGAAATATTGTGTTGGAATCACATGCAAAATTTATGACCATTGGAAGGTATCTGTCATTCATATTTTCAATTTTTGATTATTGCAATATGACTACACTTCAGAAAAATGGATTTGGCTGTCCCTCTTGATTAGTCTAAGCAATTATATACTTTCCTTTGTCTTAAAAAAAATTGAAAAACTGCAAAAGTCTATTAACTCTGTAAAGAATAATAGGGCTCATTTTTTAATGGAAAGATAAAGGCTTGAGGCTGCCACTCTTAATCCTCAGTGAATGTTTAAAACTTAAGACTATTTTCACTTAATACAAAATGATTTTATTAGAAATAATTGAAGTAATTACTCCCAAATTGATCTATGCTTCCCACTGCTTCAGATTTCTACCTTTTTTCTTTTGAGTTTTCAATGTTTCAAATGTAAAGTGCTTTGAGACTTTTGTAAAAAAGATACTTTTAAAAATACACACTGTCAAAGTGTTACCAGTTTCTGTAAAACTCAGTTATATCAGGCAGTGTACCTATTCACATGTTGAAGTGACTCATCTTAGAGTCCCTGTGCTGCTTATATGACCTACAACACAGACATAACTGGTTTTAAACTAGAGAACAAGAGATTGTCACTCTTTTAGTCAGACGACCTTGGATGAATGAATAAGTGAATTAAATTTTCTGGTTTCTTATTTATTCCTAACTTGAAGGAAATCTCTCTCTCTCTCCCTTCTTCTCTCTCTCTCTCTCTCTTTCTCTTTCCACTTGAAGTTTACAACATGCATGGTGCTCTGGGGGCCTAAATGTTGTTAAAATCTCAAAGAATGGTCTCAGCCACTGCCACGCAGATGGTACCTAGAATTCTTGAAACATAAAACAGGAATTTGAAATCCGTTTCTAAAACTAAACAAAAGGAAGAGTTTGTTTTTAAATACGATTATTATCTCCTCAACTATTGCCTTAAAGTGCTTAGTAAATTTTAACCAGCCTCTTTTTTGTTTTTTAAAGAGGAAGAAGCTTTCCCATGTTCAATGAGAAAAAAAAAGTGTATTATTTTATAATTTACAGTGTGTATAGAACCATGTACTTTTCTTATATTGGTCCATATGTATTTCAAATCACAGGAGCCATATGTGGCAGTCTCTCATTTGTCCCCCAATGTCCATTGCATCCCTTCATCTATATTAATACAATTTTTAGCTGGGCACGTGGCCACTCTGAATACAGATTACACTTCCCAGTCTCCTTTGCAACTAAATTAGTCGTGGCACTGTGACTACGCTTGGCTAGTGTGATGAGAAGAAATGTGATGAGATGAGAAAGTAAAGAAAAGCAGCTTGTGAGATCTCTGGGGAATATCCCCGAAGAAACAATGCAGTTGCACCATTTGCCTCCCCTTACCTCTTTCTCTGTTCATTGTTTGGGGCAGATGCTGACATCCTGAACCATGAAGTCAAGACCTCATAAAGTGGAGCCACTCAAGCTAATTGTGAGTCCTCAGCATCATAGACTGCCACTCTAGTTACTGGCGGATAGACATAACTTGGTCTGAAAATGAAGTTATTTTTCAATTCTTAGAGCAACCCTCAGACCTCACATGTGCACTAACAGGAAGTGGTTTACAAAGAAAATCATACCGCTCCTAAAAGTCATGCTGCACACTCTCCGATGCCCAACTTAGACTAGGATGGATAATAGATAAGAAGAAAAGCACCAGAAACCATTACCAGGAGGCACGAAGGCCAATGAACAAGACAGTTTCCACTCAGATAGCAATACTTACTGGGTGATCTAACCAAGGAACTCCTTTTATTGATAGAGAAGACAGTTCTCACTCTTGCTGCCCATGCTAATTTGATAAATCCTCTGTAACAGTAACCCCAATTGTCTCTCTTCTCTGGATTGGAGCTTTTATTGTGGATATGATCCACTGTATCAGTCCACTGTATCCAATCAAGAGAGAGAAACCACACAGTTATTTGAACAGGGAAAGTTTAATATAAAGAATTATTAACCATAACAGAGGATTTAAATAATGGGAAATTGGCTAGTAAGAATAAAGAGCATTCTAAAGAATATAAGAATAGCAGATATAAAGACCAGTCACTACCCCTGGGACTGTGACAGAGTAGCCAAGGAAGAAACCCTACATCCACAGGGCTGAGATCCTGACCTTGGTGGAGAGGACATGACGTGGCCCACTGGAGAGCAGACCAGTCACTGCGGAGCTCGGCCAGTATAACTTGCTAGAAAACTGCCCTCTGGAACGTGTCAGAAATCTACCCTCTAGGGTGACAGGGAAATTTGTTCATGCGCAGGTGTCTCACCAGAGGCACTGCACTACAATATCCACCTGAGGTGTGTGTGATGGGAGTTAGCTGTTGGCCATGGGCTGCTGTGCATTGGAAATCCCGGCACTGGAGAATCCAAGGGTGCTACAGGTAGTAGGCAGTCTGCTACCAAATCGCCTGAGCAGGGTGGTGTGCCGTAGGAAGCAGGGGGCTACCGGGTGCTGCTGCCACCGTGCACTGCAGGAGCTAGCCCCTGAAGAATCTGGGAGTGCTTCCAGAGCCCGATTCTGGAGAAGACTACACATGCTTCAGGAACCCACAAAGCAAGTGAGCCCCTGAACCAGGAACGGAAGCAGGTTTCCTCCTGCAATGCCTCTCCAGTACCCTCTACTGACAAAGGTCCAGTGCCAGCTGGAAAAATAAAAATATTTAAAGGATCCACATCCATTTTCACAGAGCAGGCAGAAAAGGTGAATTTGGAGTAGAGAGCTAATAAATCGGTAACTTGCACACCTACCACTGTAGAGTGAATGTGTGGAGGCAAATAATCTACCTGTTAATTTTGATTCACTGGACTATGACAAGCCACAACCACACAGAGAAAACTACACACCACCAAAAAATATGGACTTTGAACTGGATGTAGTCGCTTGATGAGCTTTCGGGTCATTTTTCTTGTGGAAGGAGTTACTGTTGTTCCATGTGTGGGAAAAACAATGTACAGATGACCCTTGAACAATGCAGGGGTTAGGGGCACTAACACTAGTGCAGTCAAGAATCTGTGTATAACTTATAGTCAGCCCTCCTTATATGACATTCCTCCATATCCGATTTTCTGTATCTGTGGAGTCAACCAACGGCAGATCGTATAGTACTGTAGTCTTTACTATTGAAAAAAATCCATGTAAAGGCGACCCGCACAGTTCAAACCTATGTTGTTCAAGAATCAACTGTACAGAGATATTTGATTGCAAAAGGGATGCAGAGTGGTACTGATTGCCAGTTGTCCCCCCTAGCTGTCCTTCCTTTCTTTCAGAATATAATTCTTAACTGGGCACATGGCTGCCCAGAATAGAGTTTATTTTCCAGCCTATAGCAATCATGCATTGCTGATAGCAGTTCATTCATCAGTTCTGGCCACTGAGCTGGAAGGAGAAGTGTGTAGAGGCTTTCAAGAACCTCCTTTAGGGAACAGTGCATATTACCGACTTCTTGGTTCCATCCACCATCTTTTTTCTTGGACTTTAGGTCTCTTCATCTTGGACTAGAGAGCAAGGCTATGTACAATGGAATAAAAAGACAGGTGCCTGAGTCTCTGACACTTGTAGCATACCATGCTAGCCCTGCAATATTTACTTGATCGGTTTTTATGTGAGAGAAAAGTACATTTCTACATTGCTCAAGCCACTGTTTCGGTTTTTTGGGTTTTTTTTTTTAACCACAATTGAGCTTAAACATAATATATTCTGTCCTTAAGTAAAACTATCATTTCTAACTATCTACAGATAAACTACTCAGCTATAACTCTGATTCCCTTCTGTTGTTCATAATGTCCTTTTGACCAGTTACTTTGTAAATAATAATTTTATAGCAGGAAGTAGTTAATAAGGTAAACGGTAAATCATATATATCATGTTATAAATATAAATAAAGAATTTGGGGATTTGGGGCTATTGTGGATTATCTAGGCCAGACATATTCTATCTGGTAGCATGGATGATAGAAAGTTGGCTATAAAGTATATTTCTCAAACGAACATCCAAATATTTCAAAGATGATATATATATTTTTATAAAATTCATGTGATTGGGTTTGATTCATTTTCCTGTGCCAAAGATAAATTTAGTGGAAGAGGTGTGAGACTGAATGAGCTTCCCTGATTCCCCTTTGCTGTCTCATTAACATGAACACATTGCCACCTCAAAATAATACAAAACACACAAACCACCACAAGAGACAGATAAGCAAAAATTTCTCTTTCTAATGCTTCCTAAATGTATACAAATAGATAAAAAATAGGAAATGACTGTAGATGACCTCAAGGTTTGATGGGGATTAGTAAAAAATGTTAACAAGGCCAGTTTTTGAAATATTTATGATATAGCTCATATTTAAGCTTGGTGAAGCACCAAAATTCAGTTCACATTAGTGAAAAAGAAGGAAAAAATGGAGAAAACCCAAAACCCAGTTATCTCAAAAAAAAGAACTCCAAGGGTTAAATATGAAAGAAAAATATCAGTATATAAATATGGGTAGTTAAAAATGATAGAAAGGTTTGCATATTAATGGATGATTACATAAAGGGGAGATAATATACTATTGAGGAAAATCATGAAAATCACGTTCTTTAACCAGGGTCCAAATTTTTGTTATCATGTTTGTTATGGACAAAATGTGAACCCCCAAAATTCACATATTGAAGCTCTAACTCCCAATGTGACTGTATTTGAAGACAAGGCCTAAAAGAGGTAATTAAGGTTAAATGAGGTCATGAGAGAGAAGCCTTAATCCAACAGGATTATAAGAAGAGGAAGAGACACCAAAAGTTTGTGTGCACAGAGAAAAGGCCATTTAAGGACACAGTGAGAAGAGGGAGAGAGAAGAAACCCAAGGAGACAGAGCCACCCAGTCTTGGGTATTTATTATGGCGGCCCTAGCTGACTAATACGATCTTACAATATGGTCAAGAAAGCAATAAAATAAATGCAATTAATAAGAACCTACTATGTGCCTTGGCCCTAATTCTAGGTTTATTTAGGCTAAATTCTGTCTTGAGATGGTCCTCAAAATAGCCAAACTGTCTTTGCCCATGTTTGATGTCTCTCTGTCTCTCCCTGCATCTTCTATTCCATTAGCGACAACCAAGAAGTATGTAGTAATATTTTCTGTGACAGGTCTCAGGCCCTTGACTACAATCAACAAGCTTATTAGCAATTGTTACAAATGTTTAGGTAAAGAATAAGCACTGACATTAATACCACAAATGCCAACATACATCATACATTCATAACAAAGTTTAGTGTCGACAAAGATGGCAAACTCATCCACCAACAGACCAAAAGTACAGCTAAAGTTAAGCTACTGTTTGATAGCTGTATTTCCTAATGAATCAACTTATATTTTCCTTGCATGTCTTTCATAGCCCAGGAGACTTAAAGGAAAAATCATTTAAAATAATTTTAGGGGAGTAAAATATCACAAAGAAACATCAAATTCAATATTTTAAGAAAAAACTCTCCCTTTTATGTCATTTTAAAATTTCTTTATGTTCACAGAACCATGTTAGACAAAGATAACAAACTTGATGCATAACAATTTTATGGGTTGAGATGTTCACTTTAAATAAATTTAACTTCAACTAGCAGAATAGAATAAAAATTATTCAAGGGGGCTTCCCTGGTGGCGCAGTGGTTGAGAATCTGCCTGCCAATGCAGGGGACACGGGTTCGAGCCCTGGTCTGGGAAGATCCCACATGCCGCGGAGCGGCTAGGCCCGTGAGCCACAACTACTGAGCCTGCGCGTCTGGAGCCTGTGCTCTGCAACAAGAGAGGCCGCGATAATGAGAGGACCGCGCACCGTGATGAAGAGTGGCCCCCACTTGCCGCAACTAGAGAAAGCCCTTGCACAGAAACGAAGACCCAACACAGCCATAAATAAATAAATAAATAAATAAATAAATCCAAAGTTTAAAAAAAAAAAAAAATTATTCAAAATAAATTTTAGTACATGGAAGAGACATTGTTCAGATTGACTTGGTACTTAAGTGGGCCTTAAAGCATCATACTATTTTTAATTCAGGGCAATGTACCAATTAGCTGTGTGGCTTTGCTGAAGTCCCTTGACCTCCCAGGGTCTTAATTTCCTCAAATGTGAAAACAATGATGTAGGACCAAAGGGTTTCCGTGGAAGATTGGTGCAGAGACGGCCTCCAATTTGTTCCAGACTGCTTGCATCCATGCCCTTGGGTAACTCTTTCCACACTCATTTTGGGTTCAACCATGTGCTTGACTTTGGCCAGTGGGACAACAGCAGATGTGATTCAAGCAGATTTGAACAGTGCTTTCACATTTGGGATGTCCCCACTTGCTGCACTTGGAACCCTGACGTTTGAGCAAGCCCAAGCCAGCCTGTTGGAGAATGAGAAACATGCCAGGCTGTCACTCTCACACTCATTGCTTTAGTCAGCAGCCAGCCCACCACCCGATCATCTGGCTTTGGTCAGATCATGTAGGACCAACCAGACACCATTCCAACTTGCTAACTGCAAGCACATGTGTGATCCCAAATGAGATCAGCCAATTCCAGCTCAGACTAGAAGAACTTCCCAGTAGAATACTAACTTAAATAAGTGGATGTTGTGAAGTCACTAAGTTACCAGTGGTTTGTAATACTAATAGATAATAATAGTTCCTAAAGTCTTCTTTAGTTCTAAAATGTTATGATTCTGGATTCTATGTTATAAAATTACAAAAGCACAGTCTTTGCAGACAGAGAATCTGTTCAAGTATTTCCATTTGGACAAATCTTTGAGCCTCAGAGTCCTACTCTCACATACACAAGCTGACCATCCCTCCTGATTGGCCAGGGACAGTCCCAGCATCCCCCTGTTGTCCTAATGTAATTCTTAATACCACTTTTTTTCCTCTTTCAAAAGTGTTTCAGCTAAGTCAATAAATTATATGGTGGTCTTAAAATATATTTCCTAGGTTTGGAATCAGGAAAAATGAGATTAAAAATAATATTGATTATTATGATTAGTTTTTGATAAGCAGTCTATATCTTTATTGAGCACAAAATATGCAAAGCCCTACTACAGGAGTCATGGAGATACAAAGATGTACAAAACATGGTCCATGAACTCACAAGTTTACAATCTACCATTGCTATGAATGGAACTGTGTCTTCCCAAAATCCGTATGTTGAAGCCCTAACCCCCAATGTGATGGTACTCAGAAAGGAGGCCTTTGGGAGATACTTAGGTCTAGATGAGGACATGGGGGTGGAGATCTCATGATGGGACTAGTATTCTTAGAAGAAGAGACACCAAAGAGCTTGTTCTTCTTCTTTCTCCTCTATCTGAGGAGACAGGGAGAAGGTGATCAACTATAAACTAGAAAGAAGCCCTCATGAGAAACCAATCATGCTGGCACCTTGATCTCTGACTTCCCAGGCTCCATAACTGTGAGAAAATTAATTTCTGTTGTTTCAGACTCCCACTTTATGGTATTTTGTTATGGCAGCCCAAACTAAGATGACCATATAATTCCTCTAAAATATATAAACTGTAGAAAGCCAAACACCCCAGGTGTATGAAATAACTTGTATAGTGAACACGTACATGTGAACTTATTTGTGTATTGAGTGAGTACAGTAGCTAATAGGAAAGATTTTAGAGCCAAGTTGCTTGTGGTCAACATTCACATGAATACTGTGACCTTTGGCAAGACACATCCGTTTTTTACCTCAGGTTTTTAATCTTGAAAATGGGATAATAGTAATAACATGTAATTCATCATATTTTTGGAACTATATACATATATATATATATAAAATTATTTTAGCACTAGTGCTACTTAAGTATGAGATATTACAGGGAAAACAGTAGAGGTGCTTTACTTTTTTCCTACAAAAAAGAAAAATGCAGTAATAGAATCTTGAAATTTATGTATTTATATGCTATATTACTTAAATTGAACTACCTTTGAACTACAGTAGAGTCAAACCTTGGAGCTTATACTCACTGAGTGAAATATCAGGCTCTGACATATTTAAATATCTCTCCTTTTCTGAGTCACCATAGTTGATTTTGTCTAAATTTAATTCATGTATGATGTAATATTTGTAACTGCACTGCACTGTCAAAACAAAGCAATATTTTGTTCATTCAAATGATGAGTGTAGTCATTAGTTGTTATTGACTGATTAGAATAATATACATTAAGGTTAGAATGCTAATATATTATGATTATATTTATTCTTTTGTTTGCCAAACTGATTTAGATGTGTTTTGAGTTGCCAAAGAACTTATTTAGGACTGGAACAATTCGTAATGGTTAAATGAGTAAATCACTTGTTTAAGAGAAAATGTGTCCGGATAGGACATAATTGGGTATCTTAGAGATGTCTTCTAGTTGTATTATACACAGGAATACAGATATGTACTTCAGGATTGATGATGATGTTCTTTACTATCTTGAAATGACTTTAAGGAATTATATGTGTATATTACACATACTGTTGACCCCTTGGGGCACCAACCCTCCCTACAGTCGAAAATTCATGTGTAACTTACAGTCAGCCCTCTGTATCCATGGTTTCTTCATATCCATAGATCCTTTCTATCCGAGGTTCCACATCTGCAGATTCAACCAACTGAGATTGTGTAGTACTGTAGTATTTACTGTTGAAAAAAATCTGTGTCAAGTGGACTCGGGCAGTTCAAACTAGTGTTGTTCAAGAGTCAAATATAATAGAAAACTCCTCTTGCATTTGGCTATTATTTATAATTTTTAACTTTGTAAGTACATGTTCTTTATCAAGTCTTTTCTCAGATCTGGCCTTCACACTAATGACTGATACGTGCTATATTTTTTCCAGCTGCTATTGATACCAGTGGACCAGAGCAAAAATATGATTTGAATTGTGCTTTATGTTGAATGGCTCTTGTATTTCTGAGCCAATATAGGCAACGTTTTAAATAAATTCAGTTGCTAAAGCTACCTGACAAATCTTGGATCATAATCACCAAAAGTGATTTCTTTCACTTGATTGTTCCATTGACTTTAAAAGTATCAATTTTATTTTGGTTGTACATATCAAGACCAAATCAGCATATATGAACATGAGAGAATTATCCTTAGTTTGGGGCTTACAAAATTAATAGCACAAATAAAAGAAAAAGTGTATAGGATTTGAATACAAGCTCTCTAATTATAAAAACAGCAAAAACAAACAAAAAATATCACATACCTTCATCCAGTTACGACCCAGAACAAGAGAGAGCTAGTACTAAAAGTTACATTTATCCCATAATAGTCACTATTTTTAGGACTGTCTTTATATGAGTATTAAAGTAAAGCACAGAAAGTAAAAGAAATGAAGGGTCCTCAAAATTTGCACTTGATAGAAATGTCAAAGAAGCTATAATTTTAGTCAAACTAGGCATATATACCTAGCTAAAGGTACTCTTTCAAATGCATAGCACTTGTATTTCAGTGACCACATTTTAGTTTTATTTAAAAAAAAATTTCTAACCCCCCAGAGAGTCAAAATCTAAGGAATAAAAGTTGAAAAAACAACAAATGCAAAGTGAATAGTTTTTTCTGAGCCTCCAACCTTATATATGGACAAAATAACTTGTAAGACTAAAGGAAAGTAGGAAAGATTATTTGATAGTCATGAACTGCCTGTTGAGTAGTAGTTTGTGGCAGATTTTTGCTTGAGTGCCTAACAAGTAGAGGAAAAGAACTGTGCCTTAAGAACTATAAGTAATATAAAGGTTGAGGGGTTTTTAAAAACAGTAAGCACAGTGAATGGCAGCAGTAAATATGACCACCAAAAAGGCTAATAGCATTTTAAGCTATTCTAATAGAACTAGTGAAGTGGCAATTCCTTTCTATTTTATTCTGGACAATTGTGGTCAGGTATAGATGCTACACTTAACATAATGTGTATTAACAAGAGTGACCAGAGGAGAGTGATGAAGACAGTGAAAGAATTCAAAACAATATTTAGTTGAAAGGCATGTAGATTCAAAACAGACATGAAGGAGAAAAGACTCGATAGGTGAGATGTAGGGGTCATGATGGTAACATGCAAATAATTGAAGTAAAAGTCAGAGAAAGCACACTTGTTTTATTATCGGTCCCCAATTTTGTCAGAGAGAGATTTTGTTCAATAATAAGAACTGCCTTATAGGTCAGACTCTCTAAAGAAAGAATAGACCACCTCAAAAGGTATTATGTTCCCATTCACTGAAGTATCAATTCAGACCACACAGATATTTAGCAGGAATGCTGTAGATTCAGTAATATAAGAGTAAATGAGTTATATAATGTTTAATGTTCCTTCCAAGCCTAAGGGGCTTGATTGCAGGATACTCAAATAGACAATTAACTAAGAGAAAGTAAAAACTATTTGTTTTTATAATGAGTGTGAGTACCCATGAAAAAGGACCCGTTCAACACGTAACTCCAAAAATTTCAATATCATAAATTTTGTTGGCAAATTTTTTTTCCAAAGTGAAAGAGGTCTAAAAGGTAGGTATAAATTTACCTGACTAAAAATGCAATTGTTTTTTGATCTGAGATTTAGTTAAAGAGGAACCCAAAGGTTTGAATTTGAAATAAGAAAAAGTAACAGCAAACAACATTTAAAATTTAAAGTGGGCATGAGGTGATATTTCCAAGAAATATAAAGATATTTTTATAAAGATATTTTAATGTGCAGCTCATACAGGAGAAAAAGAAATGTATGGCTTCTTTGTAAGAGAAAGGAAACTGCTCATGGAAGAATGCTGTGCTCTCAGTCTTTCTAAATGTCCTATACCCACGTATCTCAAGGAGCTCATACACTGCTTCTGTTCTCAAAGTTCCCCAAGTCAAACTGCCCTGCCTCAATATATTTTCACAGGCACCACCTTCAGTACCTAGCTATTTTCTGTCCCCATCTCCTGAACTACAGGTGGATTTAATCTCTGATTTGTAGCCTCTCAGGCTACATGGTCTCTAACTTTCCCTCACTATTCCTTTATGGCAACCCATTCTAGATTGCAAAAAGATGGGAATTATGACCCTTCTTATCTATACATTCCAGAAGGAGCATACAGTTACCATATGCGATTTCAAAATATTTAAGAGGGATGTACTTCAATAAAAATTTATTTCCTGTCTTACTTCTCATAGATGTCCATGTTACACCACAGAAAATCAATTTTGAATAATTTTGGTCGCTTTGTGAAAGCTTCTTAGAAATTGTCCAAAGATAGTTAAAACTTCCTAGACCCTAAAGGCCATCCTCATACTGTTCATAAGACTCATACAAAAATCCCAATCCCTTGTATAAGAGTACAAGACATGCCTTAGAACATTTACTGAATATTAAGTTTCTCATACTAAGAATTCATTTTTTTTCACATTTTAATAACCATCACAAAACTATTTTCATTCCAGTGCTCAAATATGCCACTGGATCTGTGAATACAGTCAATTTATGTTTTGTTGGATCAACACATGTAAATGGAAATCAGAACAGTATTACTATTGTTATGTGGAGCTTAAGGAATTAACATTTAATCGTGTTCAGAAATGGCCCAGAAACATCAAATTTTGTCCTTTCTGAGACTGAAGAGCTCACCAGGTATAAACTGAGACCCAAGATTAAGAATCACTTCTACAGCATTCATGACTAGGGTGGTCCCAGATAAGGCTGAATGAGTCTCTCCAATGTGCCATTGTTACATTTGTTTACCTACCTCAGAGGTATATTTTGAAGCAAACTCATGCTGACACACTCATCGGGTGCACCTCTACTCACACTTAAAGTTGGGCAAAGACAACAGTAAGCTCCTTTCACGGGTGAGGGAGCTGATGAGTAATAGCTGTCAACAACACTTCCAGATAGAAATCACCTCTTTTATTCTTTTCAGTGCATAACCCCAGAGTTTCTATCAAACATTTGACAAAGAACTTGTTTATTTAAAAAGAAAACTATTTTTTTGAGACAAAAAATTATCCTTCAATATCTGTAGCAACCTACAGATAATACATTGTTAGGAATGTTTCTTCAACAATATACTTGGCATTAGGACTGTTTCTTCAACAGTGTAAACAACTGTCAAATCAGATGTGTCAGAAAATGCTGACATCAACTGACTAAGACTGCTAAAATCATGGCTGGAACAAATGGAATTTAAGAGGGCATAGTCAAAGAAAGAAATAATGAACACTCATGGTTCTTTATTTTATTCTTATATTCATTAGATGCCCAGAAAGGAATGTCCCTAGAATACCTTAGTTTAACTTCCTAAAGAAATACCTTCAGTTAATTACTCCTATGTGGTATGCTCATAATTTTAAAGAAGATATAAGGATTTACCACTTGAAGTGCTTTTATTTATCTGTCCCAGATAATATGTAAAACTACCTAGTTAAATGGCAGATACACAGTAATACATGGTAACAGTAAATAAAATTGAGACGGATTGTACTAGCATCATATTGTTGGTCAAAACTTAATTCCAAGTGAAATAAATCCTCCAGATTTGTATAGGAATTTCTTTTGTGCAGGTGTCTACATCTTTTACATATAAAGTTAAACCTTTATGTTTAAATTCATAATCCTCCCAGTTTCTATTTTAAATTTTATTCCACTTGTTTTGCTGAAATATTCTAGTCTCCTGGAATAATTTTAAATCTTAATCCTAATTTACTGAATTTATGATACTTCCTAGTGTCCTGAAAATTTCATAAGCATTCCTCTCATCCTTTCATCCAAACATTGCTGACAATAGTGACTTACACAGGGCCAAGGATAAAACACTATGATACTTAATGGATACACTTTCAAGGGCAAAGATTTGTTGCCCAAGTGAGAATGACAGCACAGTGATTTAATTCTATTCATTCTTAGAGCAAATGTGGCTCATTCAGCATAATTTCTTAATTATGATCCAAATGAAAATGTAAAAGAAATTATTTCAGACCAAAGTAAATGCATATAGAATGAAGATAACTGTGTAATCTACTTTATGTCCATGAGAGATTTAGATCTTTTATATTTAATATTAATCACATCGGGGGCTTCCCTGGTGGCGCAGTGGTTGAGAGTCTGCCTGCCAATGCAGGGGACACGGGTTCGAGCCCTGGTCTGGGAAGATCCCACATGCCGCGGAGCAACTGAGCCCGTGAGCCACAACTACTGAGCCTGCGCGTCTGGAGCCTGTGCTCCGCAATGGGAGAGGCCGCGGCAGTGAGAGGCCCGCGCACCGCGATGAAGAGTGGCCCCCACTCGCCGCAACTGGAGAAAGCCCTTGCACAGAAACGAAGACCCAACACAGCCAAAACTAAATGAATAAATAAATTAAAAAAAAATATTAATCACATTTAATTCTTTGACTATCTCACCAACATCATTTAAAGTCATAATTAGCACTAAATAGCAAGAGAGGATCACCAACTTGGAGGTCATGGAATGAAGCCAGAGTATTGACACTGGAGTCTACTAACGCTATTGGCTTCAACAAACTCCACAAGTTTGATGGGTGCAAAGCTTGGACATTCTGGCAGTAGCCATATGATGAAATGAAGTGGCACCATTGTGCAGCAGGTACATTTAAAACACACAGGCAGCTTGGAACATGGCAAGTACTCATGAAATGGTACATTTTACACAAAATGATGAAACTGCAAGGGGAGAAATAGAATGACTAGTGACTCCAGTTGTAAACCAATATGCAGCCTCAATGCATTAGGGAAGAAAACACAGCCCTTTGAGTCATGGTCACAGATAGCAACTGCCTTTGCTTATATCTTCAAAAAGGAAGAGCTCTTGAAGACACAGCATTAGCATTTCTACTTGTAATATTTGCAAATATGAAATTATGACCCCTACTAAAAATGCAAAGAACAAAACAGCCTTGTTTTGGTACCTGTGTCTAGAATACCACATCCCTATATATGTATTAATATGGAGAAAAGATTGTGTAACATTTCAAGTTATTTTTCATATTGCATATGTTTTAATTATGAAAGTCAGTGGGAAACAATCTATCAGAAAGCAACCACTCTGAATAAACATGGCAAAGTCAACCCGCAAGGAGGTTCACACTTGGCTCCCTCTTTGTGCAGGAGGGGCCGATATTAAATAGGCAGCATGAAAAGGAATCATCAGGTGGCATAGTGCCATGAGATGCACTTGGCAAAGTGAAAGATCCGGGCTTTGGAATCAAAAAAGACTTAGGTTTAAAAAGAATAGATACATGTATATGTATAACTGAATTACTTTGCTGTACACCTGAAACTAGCACAAAACTGTTCATCAATTTTAACCCAGTATAAAATAAAATTTTTTTTTAAAAAGTAAAAAAGAGGAAAGAAAGACTTGGTTGGATCTCTGCAATGCCCCTCACTAGCTGTTCTACCTTGGGCAGTCACTTAACCTCTCTGAGACTCAGTTTCCTCACATATACAATGAGGATAATAATACCTGAGATTCCTGTGAAAAGTACTGGAAAATATAACATACACTAAGAGTAGTGATAGCTGAGATCATCTTTTCCCCAGACACGTTAGAGTCATTCTATTTCTTTGGACAAGAAACATCACAAAAATAAGGAGGCAAGAATCATACATTCACAGGTGTATAAAGTAGATTAAATAATTTCTTTATTCTATAGAACTTTACTTTGGTCTGAAAGAACTGTCTCAAGGAATTTGGTCTAAAATAATTGCGGGTTCATCTGTGGTTTCAGGCTGAATCAGGAATGTAGTAAATAGAAAGAGCCCATGTATGTTAGTGGTTGATTAAAAATCAAGCTAGGGAACAACCACTGTGGAAAGCGGTTTGGTAGTATCTATTATACCAAAGCTAGAGACATAACCTGTGACCCAGCAATTCCATTCCTAAGTATATACTGAGCAAATGCATACACATGTCCACCAAAAATGTGTACTAGAATATTCATAACAACACTATTCAAAACAGCTTCAAACTGGATACTACACAAAAGATCATCAACAGTTGACTAAATTGTGATATATTCACACAAAGAGATACTGCTTAACAATAAGAATGAATGGTATACATTAGAAATAATAATATGGGTGATTCTCACAAATACAATGTTAAGCAAACAAAGATGAACACAAAAGAATACACATTAACTCTATATAGAGTATAAAAACAAAAAAACTTAAACTATGCTGTTAGAAATCAGGGTAGAGTTTGCCCTTGAGAGGTGGTGATGGTACGGAGTGCATAGTGACCAGAGAGAATCACGGGGAGGTTTTAAAGTGCTGGTAATTTTCTATTGTTTAATCTGTATATAGTTGCACAGTTTATTATGTTTGTGAACGTTCAACAAATTCTATACTTATATGTGCACATTTCTATATGTGTATCATATTCAAATAAAAAATTAAGAAATTACGGTGTGCTAATATTCAGTGCTTGATTTCAACATATTCTTTGATCCTTTATCCCACGGCCTTTAGGAAGCGTAAGCATGCCAGGCAAGAGAGAGTTCCCAGAAAGCTTTTGACCAAAACAAGTTTTAGTATGTTACTCAGTTCCTGAATAAATGCCAGAAAATACATTGTTTAGAAACATTATTAAAATTCATGCAATTTAAATGTTAATGTTTTAAGCATAACCTTATACTAGGGGAAAAATGTTCTATTTCCTATTTGTTTCCAACATGCAAATTTAAAATTTACATAAATATATCATAATATTTTGCTTATAAAAAGTTGAATAGGGCTTCCCTGGTGGCGCAGTGGTTGAGAATCTGCCTGCCAATGCAGGGGACACGGGTTCGAGCCCTGGTCTGGGAAGATCCCACATGCCGCAGAGCAACTAGGCCCGTGAGCCACAACTACTGAGCCTGCGCGTCTGGAGCCTGTGCTCTGCAACAAGAGAGGCCGCGATAGTGAGAGGCCTGCGCACCGCGATGAAGAGTGGTCCCCACTTGCCACGACTGGAGAGAGCCCTCGCACAGAAACGAAGACCCAACACAGCCATAAATAAATAAAAATTAAAAAAAAAAAAAAAAGCCTACTGTAATTCTAAAAAAAAAAAAAAAAAAAAAGTTGAATAAGTATAAGAAAAGCCTTTTATATCTCCATTGCATATTTATTATCAATATTGCCATCTGCCCCTTCAACTAATTTCTGGACATAGTAAACAAATATATTACCACCTTCTGATGACTCCAATGGTAGGTACATGATATGTGAAGTTTCAAGAAGATAAATATTGTAACATGCATTACTTTACAACTCATATACATTGACATGTAAAATCACATTCACATTTTAATATTAGTCTTTTGGATTTTTTTCTTTAAATGAAATGCTACTTTACATATTTTTCTACATTAATTCTACTTTATGTATTTGAAACATTACTTTATATATGTGGCTTAATATTTATTAAGACAACGTATTTCTCATTTGGAAATCATACTCTTGTATTATTCTTGTCTGCTGTGTTAAAAATGACAGTGGTTTTAAAAGGTTTAGTGAAACTTGGGTGTATGCAATCATTTTCTGATAAGATCAAACCCTGGCCTTGTTCAAGTGTTCTCTTTCTACTTTTTGGAAAGTTTTTTTTTTTTTTTAATAGTAAAATTAAATAAATTTTTTTATTTTTATTAAATCAAATGTTCTCAGTTTTCTTTGTGAAAAGACAACTTGGAATGCTCCTTAAAATTACTTATCTTTATAATTTCCTTCAGTTGGTATTTAGACTTTAGTTTGAAAAGAGTACACTAATTGCCATAATGGATTAATTTCCTTGAGTAATGAACATGTCAAATGTACTTTTAGTTCTATCAGTTTCCTCTAAAGCCAGGACTCCAAAGAGATGTTATCTTGACCTAAAACAGCAAGCATAAACTCTACATCAGGTTGAGGGCTCCCTGGGGCTTCTCCTTTCATTGTCCACAGCTCTCCTATGCCTTGTGGAGGGAACATTCTCCCTTTAACAAAAACTCCTTCCCCAAGAAGAATCCTGGACACAGTCTCTCAAAAGAAGGAAACTTCCTTTTTTTTTTCTTCATATTGTTTCATGTCATCACATATTTTTATGGGTCATTTATTCTTGGTGTTCCCTGATTGCTTTGTCTTAACCATTTCCTACTCTGGAACATACCTTTCACTTCTCTCTTTCTCCTCCCTATGCAAGACCCTGTTAGATGCTAGCACCAAGGGCAGGATATAAAGGTGATTAAGAGGCCCTTTCTACCCTCAAAGAGCTTACAATTTAATGGCCAGGACTGCTTTTTTTGAGATTTAAGAGAATCAGTAGCAAAGGGCTATAAAATTGATCAAATGAATATATTTTTTTTCTGTAATTGACAAGGGTTAATTATGATATGAAAGTTAACAATTTCCTCCAAAAACAGCATTTAAATGTAGGATTGTTCTACTTTCAAATTTCACAGTTGCTCATAACTTGTTATTGAAGAATTAAGTCACTATGCCCTCCCTGTAATGGGTGTTTGGGTTGTAATCCTTACATCTAATAACCATCTTACAGAATAAGGAAATCAGAAGTCAGAGAGCAGATGAGGACTGTATTTGAGAGGACAGAGGGCTTTTCAAGTGCTTCTGAAATCATCCCTGTAGGCACATCATGTCAGCCAGGCAGGCTATAGCTAGAAATAATATTAACAATGTAAAATGATTTTCCTGAATATTAGATCTAGATTTGCATTAATGCAAAATACATACGTAGAAATGCTATTACTTCAACTGCAAATTAATCTATAAAAGTGGTTCAGAATGTTAAATAACTTTACAGAAGGAAAGTATTTTTTCCTGTTCTCTGAGGGAGTATTTTACATCTGTAGTCAAGTTTTTGTTGCTGAGGTACCTTGGCTTCCTGGTGATTTATGAAAGCCTGAAAAAAATCTGTGAGCATTATCGGTATTGCCTGTATGCTGTCTCAAGTTATCTGTTCCTACTGTTTGGGCCAGTGTTCCTAAAATTCAGCCATGGTGGGCTAATGTTTCTCTGGCCACAGTTATGTAAGGGTAATAATTACAGTTAATGAAGTGCTACACAAAAATGGATAACTTTACTAAGTTATGAACATGAACATCCACCAAATACATAGGGAAAGAACTTAAAGTTATCAAAAATATATATTATAATGAAAACGTGTATGTCCTTAAACAACATTTAGTTATCATCTACTATTTGCCCATTTCAGGTTTTTGGAATAAAATATGAAATGGTTCCATTCCTTAACAGACTTAGTCCCGAAAGGATGACAGACACATACGCAAATACGCATTGTGATAAGGGTGGGGTAGAATATGCTGCCTGGCTGATTAGTATTTCTCAGTCTCTTTTGTTGGTTCCTCATCCTCTGATTTTCCTTAAAATTGGTGTTCCTTGGCATTCTTTCCTCCTCCTATCTACGCATTATCCCTGAGCAATTTCCTTCACTATAACTGACTTCAATTACTCCCCTATGCTGGTGAGCCTAGATATTTCTATTCAGTCTGGATGGCTCCTTCCATTCTCTCCATAAGCCTACTGAACATCTCTACCCAGATATCCCATGCTCATCTCAAAAGTAATTTATCCAGAACAAAATATATCACTTTTCCTTCTCTTCCTTCTCTATTTACTTATCTTAAAAAAACAAACAAACAAAACCAAGATATCATCATGATGCTCTGTGGCCCTATCCAGAAACCTAGACATTACCCAGATTCTCTCTTTCATCTTTCTCTCAGCATCCAGTCTGTGTGCCCTGTAGCCTACCTCTTTGATATACCTCGAAGTCTTGCAGCTGAATATGCTCCTATCTTGTTGCCTTAGCTCAGGATCTCTTTCATCCACCCATCCATCCATTCAGCAAATATTTCTGGAAAGCCTTCTCCATTTCAATCCTTCATCTTGTTATTGCAATAATCTCCTGTTTTGTGCCCCAATATAATTTCCATAAACTGTAGAAACCTCATTTCTGCCAAAGTAATGATTCTAAAATGTGAATCTGGTCCTGGTACTTCTCCACCGAAATATCTCTTTTAGCTTTTCATGGTCCTAAAACATAGTTTTCATATATTGGAAAGTGGGGGAAGGAGGTGTCAGAAAATTGTCAAAATATTAATAATCTTCTTAGCATCTAATTCTAAAGTAGAATTGATATAAAATCAGACAGAAAATGTCAAATCTGCTACCCTTCTTCCATAGAGCTCCCTGTCAGAATAGCTTTTCCTTTCCTCTTCAACTAATTGACGAAAGATGAAGGACATGTTTCCCCATATCTGGTATACATACTTAAGGGTTTTGTTTTTTTTTTTCAAATTTTTACCAAGGGACAATGAAGACTATGGTATAGCATATGTGAATATCAAACCTCTCAGGACAAAAAGCAAAGGTAGCTGAATCAGCAGAATATTCCCACCACCCTACTCTCATGAGATTCTCTCCAGCTCCCAATGGGTATTCCTTCCCTTCCTGTAGATATGAGTAGTTGAAACGGTGTGGTAAGAGGGAAATGGAATTGCCATGGAATAATACGGTAATGGGATATTTCTAATGTGTTTGTGAAAGCCTCTCTCTCTGTCAGACTTCGCCCTGTGACAACATGACCCAAGGAATAAAATCTGTCCAATTAGATATTCTAAAGACTTGAAGCCAAATGCTACCTGTCTTAACTACCCCAAGAGCTTACAGGCCATGGAGCTATGGATTCTGGAACATTTTGTCATAAAACCTTTCTTAAAATAGAAGTTCAACATGTCAAGCAGGTAAACTTGGAGTTGCTCCTGTTGAAGTTGTGTTGAGCAATGGAACCTCACTTACTCTTCTGTCTGCCCCCGCCCCGTCACATGTCCTTCGTCCTCCACTACATGGAGGTCCCTCCAGGTGCTAGTTTCATCTTGGAAAGCCTGATCTTAAACCCACTAGCCTATGAGGTAAAGCCTATAACGCTTTAATATGGCTACTAAAGACTTCCAAAGGCCCATTCCTAATTTTTTATTCTGATCTCTTACTTTGCACCACCCTCCCAGCCACCAATTTACCCCTGCCACTACTGCTTCCCCCAAGCCCCCACTCCACACACTCTCTACACAAGCCTACTGGTTATACGCCAGGTTACTTCAAGAGAATGGTCGTTGCTCATGGGATTCCTTCTGCAGTCCTCACTCTCTCCTATCTCCATCTACCCATCACATCTCATCTCACCAGGCTCAGCTAGGGGATCACCATGCATAGGAAGCATTTCCTGGCCCCTCAGCTAGAAATGACCACTTCCTACTACCTTTCCAACTGCACGCTATATATACTCCCAACGCAGTGTCTATAAAATTGTATTATGTTTATTATTGAAACTCAGCAGGACCCTGTGGTGCCTTCCCAGGGACAGACACCACCACCCCCATGTCCCCTGCCTCTTGTTTGTAGAAAAGCTTTAGCCTCCTTGGCCTTCCTGGAGTTCCAAAGAGCAAATTAAATCAGAGAAGTGAGAAAATACAGAAACAAAGGAAAACAGTGAAGCAAGACAAAATAATAATAGTTTAGCCGTAAAACAAAGTCAAGGACCTTTATTTCCTCCTCAAGGCTATAGATAATATGCTGAGTCATATCCTTGAGTTGTTTTGCAGATACTAAAATCCCCATCAGGTGGAAGAATTTAACTGCATGTTAACAACCAGCATGTAGACCCCAGACCAGTTGGAACCAGAAGGTTGATGACTGAGATTCCTGAAACACCACCCTGTTACCTCACCAACAACCAATCAGAGAATTGTGCATCAGCTGATCACACACCCTGTGACCCTTTCTCTCACTTTAAAAACCCTTCCCTGAAAACCATCAGAAGTCTTTTGAGCATTAGCTGCCCATAACCCTTGCTTGAAGCCTTGCAATAAATGTTGTACTTTCCTTCACCACAACCTGGTATCAGTAGATTGGCTTTGCTGTGTGCTGGGCAAGGGGACACACATTCAGTTCTGTAACTTTATTAATTAATTTCTTTTAAATATGGTGAATTTTTAAAATATAGAAAAGTACAAAGAAGAAAGTAACAAGAATCTATATTCCCTTCATCTATAATTTATCAAGGTAAAATTTTTGATTTATTGCTTTTAATCTTTTTTTGTTTTTTTTTTAAAAATAAAATCCCTTTTGTTTAAAAGTGTATTCTGCTCACAGTATATAATTCAAATAGTGCTCAAAATCAGGAAGATTAAAGATTAAGAAAACTCAAAACTTTATCACTCAGAAGTAAACTTTATTATTATTTTGTAATTATTGTTCAAGTCATCATATAAAACATATATACAGATAGAATATGAAAGCCAGGTTAGCTGACATTAAAAGGAACCATGTTATAGATATTAATTTTGTGATTTTAACAAGAGAAAAAGAAACGATAAAACATCCGAAGGAACTATCAGTACTTAACCAAGGAAATCATTCCTCAGGATAACAGATATTACTGTTTAAAAGACTTACAAATTTACCAAATAAGTTTACAAAAAGCATTAAGACATTGGATTCAGATTTTTTTCCCCCAAAACCATTAAGTTTCAGACAGTATTAATTAACTTCTTGCTAAGGAACATAAAGACTTTAATACTTTTATAGTTCTATGTTTTCTCTCTACCTTTCTATTTTTTAGTTATATTGTTAATTATATATTGTTCAGGTTTTAATATTTACTTTGTTTTTTCCAAAAAACTTTTTTATTTTGATATAGATTCAAACCTACAGAAAAGTAGCAAAAGCAGTGCAAGGTATTCCAGTTTACCTTATGCCTAGATTCCTCAAATATTATGTTTTACCACAATTGCTTTACCTGAGAAGCTTAAGAGAAAGTTGCAGACATAAACTTTACCTATAAGTTCTTCAGTGTGCATTTCTTAAAAGCAGGGGCATTCTCTTATATAACACAGTGCAATTATCAAAATCAGGAAATTAGGGAGAGACCTTCAAAATGGCAGAGGAGTAAGACATGGAGGTCACCTTCCTCCCCACAAATACATCAGAAATACATCTACACGTGGAAAAACTCCTACAGAACACCTACTGAACGCTGGCAGAAGACCTCAGACTTCCCAAAAGGCAAGAAACTCCCCACGTACCTGGGTAGGGCAAAAGAAAAAAGAAAAAAACAGAGACAAAAGAATAGGGACAGGACCTGCACCTCTGGGAGGGAGCTGTGAAGGAGGAAAGGTTTCCACATACTAGGAAGTCCCTTCAATGGCGGAGACGGGGGGTTGTGGGGGGGTGAAGCTTCGGAGCCACGGAGGAGAGCGCAGCCACAGGGGTGCAGAGGGCAAAGCAGAGAGATTCCCGCACAGAGGATCGGTGCTGACCAGCACTCACCAGCCCGAGAGGCTTGTCTGCTCACCCGCCGGGGCAGTTGGGGGCTGGGAGCTGAGGCTCGGACTTCGGAGGTCAGATCCCAGGGAGAGGACTGGGGTTGGCTGCATGAACACAGCCTGAAGGGGGCTAGTGCGCCACAGCTAGCCGGGAGGGAGTCCAGGAAAAGGTCTGGAGCTGCCTAAGAGGTAAGAGACCATTGTCTCAGGGTGCAAGAGGATAGGGGATTAAGAGAACCACTTAAAACGGGCTCCAGAGACAGCGCGACTATCAGCGCAGACACCAGAGCCAGCATGACACGCTAAGGCTGCTGCTGCAGCCACCAAGAAGCCTGTGTGCAAGCACAGGTCACTATCCACACCTCCCCTCCCAGGAGCCTGTGCAGCCCGCCACTGCCAGGGTCCCGTGATCCAGGGACAACGTCCCTGGGAGAACGCATGGCACACCTCAGGCTGGTGCAAAGTCATGCTGGCCTCTGCCACCACAGGCTCGCCCCACATCCGTACCCCTCCCTCCCCCCGGCCTGATTGAGCCAGAGGCCCCGAAATCAGCTGCTACTTTAACCCCGTCCTGTCTAAGCGGGAAGAGACGCCCTCCAGCGATCTACACACAGAGGCGGGGCCAAGTCCAAAGCTGAACCCCAGCTTGCGAACAAAGAAGAGAAAGGGAAATCTCTCCCAGCAGCCTCAGGAGCAGCAGATTAAATCTCCACAATCAATTTGGTGTACCCTGAATCTGTGGAATACCTGAATAGACAATGAATGATCTCAAATTGAGGAGGTGGACTTTGGGAGCAACTGTAGACTTGGGGTTTGCTGTATGCAACTGACTGGTTTCTGGTTTTATGTTTATCTTAGTTTAGTATTTAGAGTTTATTATCATTAGTAGATTTATTTATTGATTTTGTTGCTCTCTTCCTTTTTTTTTATATATATAAATATATATATATTTTCCTTTTTCCTTTTTGTGAGTGTGTATCTGTATGCTTCTTAGTGTGTTTTGTCTGTATAGGTTTGCTTTTACCATTTGTCCTAGGGTACTGCTGGTCAGTTTTTTTTTTTTTTTTTAGTATAGCTTTTAGCACTTGCTATAATTGGTGGGGTTTTTCTTGGTTTGGTTGCTCTCTTCTTTCTTTCTTTTATTTTTTTTCTTTTAATTACATTTTATTTTTTTAATTTTTAATAATTTATTGTTATTTTTTACTTTAATAACTTTATTTTATTTTACTTTATTTATTTATTTATTTATTTATTTATTTATTTATTTATCCCTTTTCTTCTGAGCTGTGTGGCTGACGGGGTCTTGGTGCTCCTGCCGGGTGTCAGGCCTGTGCCTCTGAGGTGGGAGAGCCGAGTTGAGAACATTGGTCCACCAGAGACTTCCTGGCTCCACAAAATAGCAAACGGCGAAAGCTCTCCCAGAGATATCTATCTTAACGCTAAGACCCACCTCCACTCAATGACCAGCAAGCTACAGTGCTGGATGCCCTATGCCAACGACTAGCAACACTGAAACACAACCCCATGCATCAGCAGAAAGGCTGCCTAAAATCATAATAAGGTCATAGACACCCCAAAACACACCACCGGACGTGGTGCACCCACCAGAAAGACAAGATCCAGCCTCATCCACCATAACACAGGCACCAGTCCACTCCACCAGGAAGCCTACACAACCCACTTCACCAACCTTAGCCACTGGGGGCACACACCACAAACAACGGGAACTACGAACCTGCAGCCTGCGAAAAGGAGAGCCCTAACACAGTAAGTAAAACAAAATGAGAAGACAGAGAAACACACAGCAGATGAAGGAGCAAGGCAAAAAACCACTAGACCAAACAAATGAAGAGGAAATAGGCAGTCTACCTGAAAAACAATTCAGAGTAATGATAGTAAACATGAACCAAAATCTTGAAAATAGAATGGAGAAAATACAAGAAAAATTTAACAAGGACCTGGAAGAACTAAAGAGCAAACAAACAATGATGACTAGCACAATAAATGAAATTAAAAATTCTCTAGAAGGAATCAATAGCAGAATAACTGAGGCAGAAGAACGGATAAGTGACCTGGAAGATAAAATAGTGGAAATACCTACCACAGAGCAGAATAAAGAAAGAATGAAAAGAATTGAGGACAGTCTCAGAGACCTCTGGGACAACATTAAACGCACCAACATTCGAATTATAGGGGTCCCAGAAGAGTAAGAGAAAAAGAAAGGGACTGAGAAAATATTTGAAGAGATTATAGTTGAAAACATCACTAATATGGGAAAGGAAATAGTCAATCAAATCCAGGAAGCACAGAGAGTCCCATACAGGATAAATCCAAGGACGAACACGTCAAGACACATATTAATCAAACTATCAAAAATTAAATACAAAGAAAAAATAGTAAAAGCAGCAAGGGAAAAACAACCAATAACATACAAGGGAACCCCCATAAGGTTAATGGCTGATCTTTCAGCAGAAGCTCTGCAAGCCAGAAGGGAGTGACAGGACATATTTAAAGTGATGAAAGGGAAAAACCTAAAACCAAGATTACTCTACCCAGCAAGGATCTCATTCAGATTTGATGGAGAAATTGAAACCTTTACAGATAAGCAAAAGCTAAGAGAATTCAGCACAACCAAACCAGCTTTACAACAAATGCTAAAGGAACTTCTCTAGGCAGGAAACACAAGAGAAGGAAAAGACCTGCAATAACAAACCCAAAATAATTAAGAAACTGGTAACAGGAACATACATATCGATAACTACCTTAAATGTAAATGGATTAAATGCTCCAACCAAAAGACATAGACTGGCTGAATGGATACAAAAACAAGACCCATACATATGCTGTCTACAAGAAAACCACTTCAGACCTATGGACACATACAGACTGAAAGTGAGGGAATGGAAAAAGATATTCCATGCAAATGGAAATCAAAAGGACGCTGGAGTGGCAATTCTCATATCAAACAAACTAGACTTCAAAATAAAGACTATTACAGACACAAAGAAGGACACTACATAATGATAAAGGGATCAATCCAAGAAGAAGATATAACAATTGTAAATATTTATGCACCTGATATAGGAGCACCTAAATACATAAGGCAAATGCTAACAGCCATAAAAGGGGAAATCAACAGTAACATAATCATAGTACAGGGCTTTAATACCCCACTTTCACCAACGGACAGATCATGCAAAATGAAAATAAATAAGGAAACACAAGCTTTAAATGACACATTTAACAAGATGGACTTAATTGATATTTATAGGACATTCCATCTAAAAACAACAGAATACACTTTCTTCTCAAGTGTTCATGGAACATTTTCCAGGAAAGATCATACCTTGGGTCAAAAATCAAGCCTTGGTAAATTTTTAAAAATTGAAATCATATCAAGTATCTTTTCCAACCACAACGTTGTGAGACTAGCTATCAATTAGAGGAAAAAAATCTGTAAAAAATACAAAAACGTGGAAGCTAAACAATACACTACTAAATAACCAAAAGATCACTGAAGAAATCAAAGCGGAAATCAAAAAATACCTAGAAACAAATGACAATGAAAACACGACCCAAAACCAATGGGATGCAGCAAAAGCAGTCCTAATAGGGAAGTTTATAGCAACACAATCCTACCTCAAGAAACAAGAAACATCTCAAATAAACAACTTAAGCTTACACCTAAAGCAATTAGTGAAAGAAGAACAAAAATTCCTGAAGTTAGTAGAAGGAAAGAAATTATAAAGATCAGATCAGAAATAAATGAAAAGGAAAGGAAGGAAACAGTAGCAAAGATCAGTAAAACTAAAAGCTGGTTCTTTGGGGAAGGTAAACAAAATTGATAAACCATTAGCCAGACTCCTCAAGAAAAAAAAGGAGACGACTCAGATCAATAGAATTAGAAACGAAAAAGCAGAAGTAACAACTGACACTGCAGGAATATAAAGGATCATGAGAGATTACCAGAAGCAACTATATGCAAATAAATGGACAACCTGGAAGAAATGGACAAATTCTTAGAAAAGCACAACCTTCTGAGACTGAACCAGGAAGAAGTAGAAAAAGACCAATCACAAGTACTGAAATTGAGACTGTGATTAAAAATCTTCCAACAAACAAAAGCCCAGGACCAGATGGTTTCACAGGTGAATTCTATGAAACATTTAGAGAAGAGCTAACACCTATCCTTCTCATACTCTTCCAAAATATAGCAAAGGGAGGAACACTCTCAAACTCATTCTATGAGGCCACCAGCACCCTGATACCAAAGCCAGACAAAGATGTCACAAAGAAAGAAAACTACAGGCCAATATCACTGATGAACATAGATGCAAAAATCCTCAACAAAATTCTAGCAAACAGAATCCAACAGCACATTAAAAGGATCATACACCATGATCAAGTGGGGTTTATCCCAGGAATGCAAGGATTCTTCAATATTTTCAAATCAATCAATGTGGTAAACCATATTAACAAATTGAAGGAGAAAAGCCATATGATCATCTCAATAGATGCAGAAAAGCTTTTGACAAAATTCATCACCCATTTATAATAAAAACACTCCAGAAAGTAAGCACAGAGGGAACTTACCCCAACATAATAAAGGCAATTTATGACAAAACCACAGCCAACATCGTTCTCAATGGTGAAAAATTGAAACCATTTCCACTAAGATCAGGAACAAGACAAGGTTGCCCACTCTCACCACTATTATTCAACATAGTGTTGGAAGTTTTATCCACAGCAATCAGAGAAGAAAAAGAAATAAAAGGAATACAAATCGGAAAAGAAGTAAAGCTGTCACTGTTTGCAGATGACATGATACTCTACGTAGAGAATCCTAAAGATGCTACCAGAAAACTACTAGAGCTAATCAATGAATTTGGTAATGTAGCAGGATACAAAATTAATGCAGAGAAATCTCTTGCATTCCTATACACTAATGATGAAACATCTGAAAGAGAAATTAAGGAAACACTCCCATTTACCATTGCAACAAAAAGAATAAAATACCTAGAGATAAACCTACCTAAGGAGATAAAAGACCTGTATGCAGAAAACTATAAGACACTGATGAAAGAAATTAAGATGATACAAACAGATGGAGAGATATACCATGTTCTTGGATTGGAAGAATCAACATTGTGAAAATGACTATACTACCCAAAGCAATCTATAGATTCAATGCAATCCCTATCAAACTACCACTGGCATTTTTCACAGAACTAGAACAAAAAATTTCACAATTTGTATGGAAACACAAAAGACCCCGAATAGCCAAAGCAATCTTGAGAAAGAAAAACGGAGCTGGAGGAATCAGGCTCCCTGACTTCAGACTATACTACAAAGCTACAGTAATCAAGAGAGTATGGTACTGGCACAAAAACAGAAATATAGATCAATGGAACAGGATAAAAAGCCCAGAGATAAACCTACGCACCTATGGTCAACTAATCTATGACAAAGGAGGCAAGAATATGTAATGGAGAAAAGACAGTCTCTTCAATAAGTGGTGCTGGGAAAACTGGGCAGCTACATGTAAAAGAATGAAATTAGGACACTTCTTAGCACCATTCACAAAAATAAACTCAAAATGGATTAAAGACGTAAATGTAAGGGCAGACACTATAAAACTCTTAGAGGAAAACATAGGCAAAACAGTCCATGACATAAATCACAGCAAGATCCTTTTTGACTCACCTGCTAGAGAAATGGAAATAAAACCAAAAATAAACAAATGGGACCTAATGAAACTTAAAAGCTTTTGCACAGCAAAGGAAACCATAAACAAGATGAAAAGACAACCCTCAGTATGGCAGAAAATATTTTCAAATGAAGCAACTGACAAAGGATTAATCTCCAAAATTTACAAGCAGCTCATGCAGCTCAATATCAAAAAAACAAACAACCCAATCTAAAAATGGGCAGAAGACCTAACTAGACATTTCTCCAAAGAAGATATACAGATTGCCAACAAACACATGAAAGGATGCTCAATATCACTAATCATTAGAGAAATGCAAATCAAAACTACAATGAGGTATCACCTCCCACTGGTCAGAATGGCCATCATCAAAAAATCTACAAACAATAAATGCTGGAGAGGGTGTGGAGAAAAGTGTACCCTCTTGCACTCTTGGTGGTAATGTAAATTGATACAGCCACTATGGAGAGCAGTACGGAGGTTCCTTAAAAAACTAAAAATAGAACTACCATATGACCCAGCAATCCCACTACTGGGCCTATACCCTGAGAAAACCATAATTCAAAGAGGGTCATGTACCACAATGTTCACTGCAGCTCTATTTTCAATAGCCAGGACATGGAAGCAACCTAAGTGTCCATCGACAAATGAATGGATAAAGAAGACGTGGCATAGATATACAATGGAATATTACTCAGCCATAAAAAGAAACAAAATTGAGTTACTTGTAGCGAGGTGGATGGACCTAGAGTCTGTCATACAGAGTGAAGTAAGTCAGAAAGAGGAAAACAAATAGCATATGCTAACACATATATATGGAATCTAAAAAAAAAAAAAAAAGGTTCTGATGAACCTGGGGGCAGGACAAGAATAAAGACATAGAGAATGGACTTGAGGACACAGGGAGGGGGAAGGGTAAGATGGGACGAAGTGAGAGAGAGACATGGACATATAGACACTACCAACTGTAAAATAGATAGCTAGTGGCAAGCAGCCACATAGCACAGGGAGATCAGCTTGGTGCTTTGTGACCACCCAGAGGGGTGGGATAGGGAGGGTGGGAGGGAGACTCAAGAGGGAGGAGATATGGGGATATATGTATATGTATAGCTGATTCACTTTGTTATAAAGCAGAAACTGCACACCACTGTAAAGCAATTATACTCCAATAAAGATGTTTAAAAAAAAATCAGGAAATTACCATGGATGTAATAGTATTATCTAAACTCCAGACTACATTCAGATGTCACCAATTGTGCCACTACTGTTCTTTTTATGATGCACAATCAATCCAGGATTATTCACTACATTTAGTTGTTATGTCATTTACTCTATTTTAATCTTTAACAGATCCTCAGTCTTTGTCTTTCATGATCATAACGTTTTTATGCTCACAGGTTATTTATTTTGTAAGCTGTCCTGCAGTAGATTTGTATGTTAATGGGTATATGCAATACTGTCCAAAGCTTCACCTTCCTGGTTTCTTTCTTTTGATTCAGGAATGCTGGATTTGCCTGAGTTCTCTCATCTGTGAGATGACACTTTGGCTGTGTTTGGTTTGGGGGGGTTATATTTTCTTTCCCTTTGACCAGTGGTTCTCAGTCAGTCCTGGCTGCAAATTGCTATCACCTAAGGAGCTTTCATGGCCAGGGACTTCTCATCCATCCACAATTTTGTAGCCTGACAAGAGGGGGAACAGAGCTCAGCTGATATAAATTTGTACTCTTCGTTGGAATACCTGGACTGCTTCTTCTCTAAGAGCCTATTACATTCACTATACTACAGTCCACTCCATCTACTCTTATCAGAGAGAACCCCATTCTTTGGATTATTCCTCCAATTGGGTGTCCAGCTGTAGAATTTTATTTTCTTGAGAAATATCCAACCTAGCCAAGTCTCTCACTTACACTTGTTCCTTCCCAACTGCTGTTTTTATTATTCTCCAGTAAGAAGAATAAAAAGATATGAGCACTTATTTGCTTCTCCCCAACTTTGGGGATACTGGTAAGAATCCATAGTTCAGTACTTTGTTATTATCTATACTATTCAGGACTTCAGTAAGTCTCTCTGTCCCACTCTAGAGTCTTATCTCTCTCCATGGGTGCCAAGTTTTGGAATTATTGCATTAGTTTATGTTCTTTCTTTATTTGGTTGCTTTTCATTATTTATTCATATGTCTGTTTTTCTCTAATGGACTATAAGCCCCAGAAAGTCAGGTATTTGTTTTCGTCGACTTAGGGCATGGCAAAGTGTCTGACACGTGACAAGCACTCAATAAATGTTTTTGATTACATTTTAAAAAATATAATGAGAAAACATATGGGGGAACACCAAAATGTTACTCATTTAATCAAAACTTGAAGTCTTCATTCAAGGTGTCTATTATGTGTTTGAACATCAAGTATACAGTACATAATTGTATGCATCATGCAATTATTCCTGACCTCATCTCAACATTTGATGAATATCAGTAAAATCTTACTCATTCCCAACCTCTCTCCCAACTGTTCATTTTTCAGGCCAAAGTATAGAAAGTGGGACTCAAAGGCTCACTAATTTACCAAGCATCATTTTTCTCCCATTTTCTTGGTAATTATAGGCACATCTTTTTGTTCTTCCCAGAAAGATCCCTTAGAATTCACAGCACCATCACCACCTCCCAAAACAAATCAAAACACTTTCATTACCTGAGGATTATGTAAAAACAGCCAAGCCCTTTATTTTTGTAAAAATTTCTTTTCTGACAATGTAAAAAACAGGTATGCTACTCCAATTCTTTACCACAGCATCCCTTTGTACAGCACTACTCATTGTCATAGGATGTTCCACAGTGAATAAACAAAACTACTAGTTCTTTTCCAGTGTAAGTTTATGGCAAAAAAAAAAAAAAAGCATTGGTCTTAAGGTTTCATTAATGGACATGTAGACAGTGTGAACCTAGAGACACACTAATCCTGACATGAGCAGCTCCCAATGCCTTGGCCATTTGTCCTTCCTTGACCGTCTCCCCAAGTCTGCAATCATCCCATGGCTTCCTACCATTTGGTCATTTTGGAGATATATTAGTTGAATTGTTCTTTTTTGTTTGTTAATTTACTTTTCATCCAGCTTTGAAACTCTGTTATACTTTCTCTCTTTGGCAGCTTTTAGAGATGTTACTTTCTTACATGCATTTAAAATCTTTTAAGAAGGGAGTCTTGTTAAAATTAAACATGAGGTCTCTAAGAAAGGAGAGATGAATGCCAAAAAATTCAAGATAAATATTTTATACTACTTTAAAGTTTAAAATGGGGTCTATTCATCCAATTCTTGGCTATAGAAAATAGTACCAAGGACAAGACAGTAAAATGGAGGAAGCCTATTAAACCTATTGGTCCATAATAATTATGCACAAATGGATGGACTGATTTAACTGATTAATTAATTTACATCTCAAGAAAATCTTTTTAATATTGCTTACAATAACACCATCAACAGGTAAAAATGAAGGATTGGAAAGGTTTGGATGGAGTGAAATAAGATATAAAAAATAAGTTAGGATTTGTGCAAAGCTAAATAAAGGCCTGGCAAAGATGTCAACATTCTAAACCCCTGAACCTGTGAATATGTTACTTTATATGTCAGAATGAATTTTGCAGATGAAATTAAACTAAAGACATTGAGATGAAGAGATTATTCTGGATTATCCTGATGTGCCCAATATAATCACAAGGGTCCTTTTAGAGGGAGGCAAGAGGCTCAAAATGAAAGAAGGTACTGTGATTGAAGCAGAGATTGGAGTTTTGGGGCCATAAGTCAAAGAATGCCCGTAGCTTCTAGAAGCTGGAAGAAGCAAAGAATGGATTCCCATCCAGAACCTCCAGTAGGAATGAGCTCTGCGGACACCTTGACTGTAGTCCAGTGACTTCTGACCTCCAGAATTGTGAGACAATTAATTTGTGTTGTCGCCACTAAGTCTGTTGTAATCTGCTACAGCAGCAGTAGGAAACTAATGCAGGCTTTTGAATACTTTCTACAAGGACCTATATAATACCAAGAAATAAGCTGCAAAGCTATGTGATAAAGTCAAAAGTGAAATGCTTTCTTTGTTG
Organism: Eschrichtius robustus; assembly: GCF_028021215.1. NCBI lineage: Eukaryota > Metazoa > Chordata > Mammalia > Artiodactyla > Eschrichtiidae > Eschrichtius > Eschrichtius robustus. The sequence continues at coordinate 53,009,475 of NC_090829.1, read as the reverse complement.
CTTTCTTAAAATATGTGATGAAACTATTGCTTATCATTATACTGTAAAGTTTCAGTGGTATCCAACTTTTAGAATTGTTTCATATTTCTGTTTATAGTTCTGTGTGTTAATACACATGAGTGTGAAACTCTCCATAGCCCTCTGCAACGTAAATTAATTTTGTTGTTTTTTTTTCAATAAAGCCTCTGATGTAATTACATCTTACTGACTTTATAAAATAAAGTTCCCTGATTGTGAAAACAGAGATGTTATTTGAAATGTTAGTCTCTATGATCAAGATATTTGCTACATCAAGGAAAAGCTACCAATTCCCAGAGAGTTTTCACACCTGAAAATTAAACCAATTTGTTTTGCAAATCTGTCTTATGCAAATTACAAAATCGATCACTAAATATAGGCCTCTTAACAAAAGATTTTCCAAAAGGATTAAAGATTCCTTACAGAGGTCAGTTCCTCAAATGTCCCTCAATACAAATACATACGCCTAATAGTCTATAGTGAGACTGGTTATTTAACAAATGCCACACTATAGAATATATCTTGAAACAGTTGCCTGATATGGGAGAATGCACTGGACAATATCATATTATAACAGTATTCTTTCTTTCTTAAAAGAGTGTATAGATTTTATGTTTCTAGTGTTTCTTCACTAAACATTCATGCATTCATGGTTAAGTATATGTGCGTGCATTCATGGTTTGCATGAATGGTTAAGTATATGGGGTCTGGGGCCAGACCATCAAGATTAAATCCCAGCTCTGCCACTTGTGACCTGAATTATTTAATCTCTCTGCTTCCTCAGGAACATGGGGAAAATGATAAGACCAACTTCATCTGATTGTTTTGAAGGTTAAATAAGTTAAAGCATGTAAAATACTTATTGATAGAATGAGGCCTTGTACAAGCCAAGCCTTCAGTTAGCAATTATCATTAAAGTCAGAAATACAAAATAACTATCCATCAATCTCATATACACATACATAGCTACCATTATGTAGTCAGCAAATATTTATTAGGGTCTACTGTATCCTAGGCAGTAAAATATCAGCATCATTTTTTTTATAAAATGAATCTTCCCCTCAGGCCTAGTTCCCAGAGCTAAATATATTTTGAACATATGCAACATTATCAGTCATCAAAGCTTAACAGGAAGAGCTTCAGGAGAAGGGCTAAGATAGGCTGAGAAGAAGGACATCATGTTCCAAGAAAGCAGGGTTCATCCTAAACCTGACTGTGGGTTCACAAGCCTTAGAACTACAAAATCTTTTTCAGAGAATATGAGAGGGAAATTTTTAAAAGAGAGAGAGAGAGATGGTAAAAATCTTGATAAAAGAAATTAAGCAGGATATAGAATAAGATAATCATAAGTTCATATATTTAATATTCAGTATAGGGATAGTTGATGATTGAACAGAACTTTTGGCAGAACTTGTAACAGTTCTCTGAGGGGGCCAATTTTAGCTGTTGAAGGGAAGACATTTCTTTCTTTTTATTTTTTTTTTACATAATTTTTTTTTCTTTTAACAGTCAAAGAAAAGTTAGCCCCAAAGTCAACTTTTCAATTACATTCACCTGCAGAGGATACAGCATGTTCAACAAGAACATCACATTCAAAGGCAACCATTTGCTTAATATAATCAACCTCCCAGAAAAGACCTTGACCATTGTAGTGAGTATTCATTTGTAACTGAGTTGCAAGAAAAAGTCTGGGTTGAAAGAAAACTTATAATTGTTCATTTCTTTATAGCAACCTAAATTTGATTGTATCACCCAAGCTGGGTTATAGTATCAGTCATTTGAGACATTTATCCCCCCATCTTGGTCATGCTGGGGTTCCAGGGTCTTAAACTCAGAACCCTCCATACTTCACTCCATACTGTTTGCTGTTAAATGCCCATAGTCCAAGCCAGACCAGTGCATTGATGTCCTCTGGCTCTGCTGCTTCCTTGCCATGCTTGGGGTACAGAAACTTCTGCGAACCCTTGGTCCTGGCAACCTGTTTAGATGCAGCCATTCTTTTCTGAAATTTTATACTTTCCTTCCTATTGCAATCATGTGGAGAAAAGTGAAAGAATCAGAAAACGACTTTGGCAGAGACTTTTGTCTCCTAATACAAACTGTCTCCTCTTCCCTTCAGTGCTAGAATGCTCTCAGCTTATAGTTAACTAATTGCTAAGGAAACATCAGCAGGCTACATTTTAAGATGCTATTTCTCCTAGGAATATTTGCATTTCAATAAGTTTCTCTTATAGGTTAAATCTTCAAGGCTCAAAGGAATAAATATCTAATGATGGAAATGACAGGTCAAGAGGTGAAGCCTTTGGGGACCCAGTTTAGCCTTGTTAAGTCCTCCAGGCTCTCATGTGTGCACGCTCTTTCAGGGAAATCCTTTCATTCATCTCACATGGGAATGAGGTAAAGGAGACAAATAAGGAAAAATGCAAAGCCAAATACTAGTTACATAAGATGCTCCTTGATATCCTTCCTAAAAGTTATTGCTCAAGCAATTTTACTTCCCTATAAGGAGGGGAAAAGGTGAAACAACTTACATATAATTTTTATTACTTCATTAACTCTAACTGCAACAGTTTAAATTGTAAACTAAGTCTGAACAATCTGAAAAAGTATTTAAAGTGTAATACAATGCATCTACATATTTCTATCTACATTTATCATCATAACATTAATATAATCAACTAATTCCATTTAATGTGAGTATATTATTTTCCTCTACAGTGATTGGAAGATTAAATTTAACTATGGCCCTTTTACTGAAAAAATTACAGTACCTTGTAAGACTAGGGCCAAAATTAGATATATACTTCTGCTAGAATGTATTACATTTTGAAAAATCACATGTTTATACCATTTAAAATTCCATGTAATAAATGAATTTGTATATCTATAGTATATAATATATGTATTCTCTATAAAATGTAAAGGACTATACAAATACACTGTAGTACCTTTATTGCAGTTGAGATTTTTATCATAATTTCACTTTATGAAGTTAATAAAGGCATAAAAATTCACAAAGTAAAATCTTGAAAAAAATTCAACCTTACTGCAAATTTTGGGCTTTACTCTACCAGTACAAGGGCATGAGCCTGTTTACAAAATATAATTTGACCTGCTCATCTACACTGCCATGAACCGACCTCACCAACATTTGAGTCATTCAAATCAGTAATACTCGCTCCTGTGTAATTAGACTTTATTTGTTGTTCTCATTCTCATCCTCATGTTCTACCCCCACAGGACTTCTTTTACTGAGTTATATTTGTAGTGATGTCTTTAGATGCTATTTTTGATCTAAGGCCTTTGCCCTTTCTTTTGATCTATAGTGAAAAGAAGAGGGCATTAATGTTTACCTGGGTTTATCTGCACTTCTGAGTATGGATCTCTTTAGGAGCACATTCATTTAAAGAAAAAACAATCTGCTTCTGTGTCCACCTCTGCACCTAGAACCAAAGTTCTTAGTCAGGCTAAACTCTTACTAGGCTAGGCACACTGACCCATGGGATCCTCCCAGTCAGGAGCGTATTATGGTACCCTATCAAACTGGGATTCTTTAAGTGTTCATTTGACATTCACTTAGAGATAAGACAGCACAGTGAGAGAACAGGATGGAGAAGAAAGAGTACCTTCTTAGTACTTAGCCTCTCCTCTATTTCTCTGAAGAATTCAGTTTTGGTGAAAAATTCTCATACTATCATTCAGCAAAATAAAAGCTTCTTGGTTAACGAGATCTGCCTTCCTGAAAGGCAGTTTATTGATTATCTATTGTCATTCAAGCACACCTTTTGGGATCTGACTTTCAGCTACAAAGGGCTCATCACAGTATTTTCATATGTTTGTATTCTCCCTGTACCAGACCAGTTCCAGCAAATAGAGTTTTGTTCATTTCATAAGTTTCCCATCAGAGATGTTTCCATACTTGTAACCCCTCTGGAAATTGCCCAGGGACATTTCTGATGGTACCTCCTGTGTACAAATATTTGAAAAAAAGAATAAACAGATTCATTAAATTATGATATGATTAAATCATCGACCAAATAGAAAATTTACATAATAAAGCCAGAAAAAAGATGTAAAATATAGTTTACAATAATTATTCACATTCAAGGCTGTACATCAATACTTATAACAACGTGGCCCCGAACATGAATTCAATCCAAATAATTCATATATTAGATTTTAAATAACACAGACTGAACTAGAGGCCAACAATAGCCAGCAAATAACCTTATATAAGAATAAAAATACAAAAGTATATATCCTAATATCATTGCATTATTTGTTTTCATAAGTTTTTTTTTTTTTTTTTTAATTTTTGCTTTGCGTATACATCACAGTTACAGCTACAGACCAGGTAAAGAATACTATACGTGTTCTAACTGACTGCCACCAACCTGAAAGACAGCTAACATACTACTGATTCATCCTATTTTGTGCTGTTAAGGAACAGCTACAGCAGCTCTAAATATTGCAAAAATTTGATTGCAATATTTTGAGATCAATATTTTCAGATCAGTACCTCCTCTGCCTTTTCTATTAATTTCTCTGTGCTGTGTTGTTTGGGGAATATAGCCCCAATCAATCTCATGCCACATACATGTATATGAAGCATACATAGTAATCCAAAAATATCAATTTAACTTACAAAATACATAATTTACTGTTCAGCATCTCTCATTCAGGTCTGTGATTTAGGGGACACAAAATAAACATAAAACTTTGTTATTGCCTTCAATATATAGTCCATCATATGTGCTCTTCCAAAAGTAAGTTATATTGGAGCAATTTATTCTTCAAAAGTAACAGTGGACATGCCTTAAATTCACCCTGTTCTAGAATACATTTACAACTTTTGGGTCTCAGCTATACAAAGGAGAGAGAGAAGATTAGGGGCAATGAAATGGACTGCATAGATGAAAAAAAGACTGTATAATGGACATTTTTTATTAGTCTCTTTTCAGTATATTTACATAAGGAGGGAAAAAAACAAAATAAAACAAAAACAGGCTTATTCGTTTTTTAGAAGCTTGTTTTGGTAGATGCTATGGTGTTCTGTTTGGAATACAGCCCCAAACCATCACATTCCGTTACAATTAACTGGGCTGCATGTGACTTTTCTACTGATGGGCTGATTTTGAGATGGAAATTTTGGAGGAATCACATCAAATGCTGGAGTATGCACACACATTTGGTATAAAAGAATTGTAATTAAACTTCAGTCATCCTCTCCTACAGAGAACATTGAATTAGAGTCAAAATTGGTTTCTATTATGTTTAAGTCTGTCAGAGGCACTGGGGGATGATCATTAAGACACTAGAGCAAAGTGAAATCTGTGGGCAAATGTTCTATTTATTATAAAGTGTGGGTGAATTCAAAGCTGTCCCTAGGGTGGATGCTGAGGGCAGCCTCCTGGAGGGATGTGAATGTAGTGTGCTGTGATTCTCACCAACATAACCCTGCCACAAGAGTAGGGACTCTGGATCATTTAGGTCCACAGAGTGCACAGCTCTCTATAGAAGAGTCTTTGAAGAATCAAGAGAAGAAGAAAAAAAAAAAAAGAGTCTTTGGATTTGAAATTAAGCTTCCTCTGCCTTTCTTCCTTCTTCCCACTTAGATTCAAATTAGGTTATCAAAGTCACCTATATACTTACAAAAGAGCTCCTCCCTTCTTATCCTTTCTGAAGCAGAGTTTCTTGGGGAAAAGGAGGAAAGATACCTCCCTGATACTGGATTTGGAAGAATAAGTCAATCTTACTGTCACTATAATTCACTCTTGTCAAACACCATCATAAAGCAAAAGCATGAGTTTGACTCTTCCCCCGGTCAAACATAACTTCCACTCTGTCCTTTTGTGACTTCTATTCTTCTCCAAGACTCACAATATCTATTGCAGCCTGATATACTCTGTATATAATGATTATAACAGCATAGGGCTACAATCAATCAATCAGTAAGTAACCAAGCAGGTAAGTAAGTAAATAAACAAACAAAAAACCAAACCAGCCTAGAGGTATGGTAAGAATTGATATTATCCCCATTATCAATAATAAAATAGGGGCTTCCCTGGTGGCGCAGTGGTTGAGAATCTGCCTGCCAATGCAGGGGACACGGGTTCGAGCCCTGGTCTGGGAAGATCCCACATGCCGCGGAGCAACTAGGCCCGTGAGCCACAGTTACTGAGCCTGTGCGTCTGGAGCCTGTGCTCCGCAACAAGAGAGGCCGCGATAATGAGAGGCCCGCGCACCACGATGAAGAGTGGCCCCCACTTGCTGCAACTAGAGAAAGCCCTCGCACAGAAACGAAGACCCAACACAGCCATAAATAAATAAATAAATAAATAAATAAACCCAAAGTTTAAAAAAAAAAATAATAATAATAAAATAGTTGTCTTTGTCTTTAACCCCCTTGCCTCACGAACAAAATCAATGGATCCTGATTCTATCTAATTTAAGTAATTCCTAGATTTTTCTCACATATGCTCCTGAAAAATCTTCTCAATTTCACAGTCACTATTAACTTTTGTTCTTTCATTCAAGAGACAACTTTTAACATATTGCAAAAAAACACTGTGCAATAAGATCATGAATAAGTAATGTTCTTTGTCCTTAAGGAGTATATAATGTAGTAGAGGACAAATACACAGATAATTACAACAGTGTGATCAGTCCTATGAAAGAGATGTGTAGGAAGCAATGGAGCACAGAAGAGGGACACCTAACCCAGACTGGCAAGGATGGAGGTGACAGGAAAGGAGAGGATACAGACATGTGACAGAGTTTTGAATGGTAAATAGGAGTTAGTTAAGCCAGGCAAATGAGAGAGGAAAGGGTGTCAAAGAGAGGTAACATACTGTTACATTCAACATTCAAGTTGGTAAGTAACTTGAATTTTGGAGACCCTAGCTCCTCTACCCACCAAAATTGGGTAATATTCAGCCAGCGTATACTAGTATGTCTAAGACTGTACACACAGATATGTATGTGTGTGTGCATCTGCATGTGTGCCTAGGGTTCATTTTGACTGATACGTTCTCTAGCTCCTCAGCTAACCTCATTATGTTGGTAAGAAGATCAATTAGGACAGTGTATGTGGACATACAAAGAAATCTACAAAATATAAATTTAAATATTTGAAATCTACCAGGATGACTTTGTTGTTTGACTCATGTGTTGTTTGAGAAGAATGCTAAAGGTAAAAGGTGGAAAAACAAGGAAGAGAATTAACTTTTGCTGAATTTCTACAAAGCACAGCATGAATCTAGGTATTTAGATATATATTCCTATTTAATAATTCCAAAAAACAAGTAAGTTGGAAAACACAATCACTATTTTGCAAATGAGAAACTGAGACCAGAAAATTTAAATATTTTTCCCATGGCGAAACAGCTAGTAAGTGAAAAAAAAAAAAAAAAAAAAAAAAGACAGAATTTAAAGCCACCTCCTTCTATGTTCAAGTTCTCTTTCTGTATCTCTATGTAGCAGAGACCAAATGTTATGGGAGTACTTTGTCCTCTATTGATAATCACACCTGAACTTGTTCTGGTTCCAAAACAATGAACAGGGCTAAGGACAAGAGCAGAAGTAACTGGGCTCTCTAAGAATGAGGGGATGGTGCTGGGTCTCTTCTAGGCAGCGCTCTCTTTGCTTAAGAAACATTTATGACTAAGATCATATTCTCCTCTCCACACCCAAAAGCCATGTTATTAGGCTCATAGAAAGTTATGTAAGAGACTGATGTCCAAGATCACATTTCACCAACAACACTATACACTGAGAGATTACTAAGTGTTTGGCATTAGAAGAATACCATTTAGGAAAGTGGGAAGAGTAGAGAGAACTTCAAAGAGAAGCTGGCATTTGAACAGGACCTCAAAGAATAAGATACCAGGCTGAGAGGAAAAATAAATACCGAAGCACAGAGGTAAAAACACCTAGGTTATACCTGGGAAATAATAAGTTGGTCATGGAAAAGAGAATTGGTCATGGAAAAGAGAACAGAGATATCAGTCTATCTCTCAGGTATCTCTCAATGCTGTCTCTTCTCTCCACCCTCATTGCTACTGCCTTTATTAAATGTCAGAACTCTCAGTTGAACTATAACAATAGCTTGTCACTATTCTCCCGGCTTCCCATTTCTCATCCATACCAGAGTAATCTTTTTATAATATATGTCTGTACAGTTCACCTCCCAACTTACAAATATTTCAATCTTTCAAAATCTTTTCAACTCTTTAAAGGAAAAAAAAGCCCAAACTCAGACAGCCAATAATCAAACATTCACAATATCCAGTATCCAATACAAAATTACTAGACATGTGAAGAAGCAGAACAATATGATCCAAAACAAGAAGAAAAACAAATCAATAGAAAGAGACCTAGAAATGACAAATATGATGGAATTAGCAGATGATGACTTTAAAAACAATTATTATAAATGTAGTCAAGGATTAAAAGGAAAGCAGACATAATTATGAAAAAAAAAAACAGACTATAAAAGAGAAACAAATGAAACTTTTAAGGCTGAAAATACAATATCTCAAATGAAAAATTTACTGGATAGGTATACCAGCATATGAGACAAGGCAAAAGCAAATAATCAGTTAACTTGATGATAGGGTAATAAAATTATTCAAACTTAAGCAGAAATTGAAGGGGGAAAAAGGCTAAAAAACTAAACAGAGCCTCAGTAGTCTGTGGGATGATATCAAATGATCTAACACTTGTGTAATAAAGAGGACAAAGCAGAAAAAATGTTTAAAGATATAATTACTTAAACATTTCCATATTTGATGAAAAACGCCAAATTAAGATTAAAGAAGTTTAGTGAAGCACAAGCAGGATAAATACACAAAAAAAATCATACCAAGACACATTATAATCAAATTGCTCAAACATTTTCCTCTTCTTTTTCCTATGTATTATTTCAGTGCTGTAGGGCACATTCATATCCTGATACAACGTCTGGTTCTGCAGTTCATTGTCACAATGATAAGTGGTTAGTGGTAGTATTACCTGAAGCAATTCCTACACCAGGATGGGTAGAAATAATAATACACAAAAATGACAGCAAGCACATAAACAAATCCAACTAAACCCAAACTAAATGCATCCCCAATTCAACTTCTCCTTAACTGAGTCTAAAATGCCAGTGGCTACTCCAGTGCCACCCAGACACTGGGATGACATGCTGGAGGAAATGTCAGTATAGAAAGAAACAGTGGTCTTAAATGATTACCATTAAACTCTCCTATTTTTCTAAATTTTATAAAAATACTTGACCATCCAGTATATTACTAGGACTCCCGCAGGCCTGAGTGATGAGAGGCCAGGATGCCTGGATTTTATTAACCTCACGTTAACTTGCCTCTGGTGGTGGGGGAGCCAGCAGGGGCAGGAACGAAGTTGACAGGGAAAGCACAAGAGAATAGACAATAAATTAATTACCAGCCCATGTCAACAGAGGTGTAATCACAGGACAAACAGCCCTTGATGTAAATATTAAGTCAGATTTATTTCTCGTCATTTGGGGAAGGATAAGTTTTATTCTAGAAATGATTATATTACTCTGAATCAGCAAAACTAAGTTTTCCACCATCAGCAAAACTGCTTGCTCAAACATTAGGCTAAATTTTAATGAAATTTAAGAGTTAAATCTTTGCTCAAAAAAAGAAAAAAAAGGTAAATATCCTGAGATTGGCCTTGAAAAACTGAAGAAACATTCATTCTTATGAAACACATTAAAAAAAACAAACAAAAAAAAAAAAAAAAAAGGAGGAGACTTTCCAGACAGTAAAAGCAAGGATATCTGAAAGAAATAGAGAATGCTTTGTATTAATCCAAAAAGTTCCTTGACTCCCTTTACTATGCATTCCACCAAGTTGTATTATTGAAAGAAATACAATTATACATCAAGTGAAAGGACAATATTATTTACCCAGAGTTGACTTCTTGTATTTAAAAGAAAAATGATGAATTTAGTACTTACAAAAATGACACATATTGGCTGAAGCCAGAAATAAAAAGAAAAAGACAATAGTATGTTAGTCACCACATCACATTATAAAGATCTCTAAAATTGCCCCCTTGTGTCACTATTCACATATGAATTTTTTTATGATAACATACACTTTTATTTACTTTCTACTATCTGAAAAAGCTATTAACATTTTAGTCATAAGTTTATCAAATGCAATAAGCTCAGAGTGACTGATTCACTTGAATTGCAAATGTCATCACTTGGCCAATACTTAAAACTAATTGTCAAAATAAAGATAAAAACTTAAGTAAAGAATGATTTAATGTCAATATCATACCATAAATAACAGCATAGAATTTTAGCTGTTTTTGATGAACCTAAGAAAAACATTTTGAAAATAAAGTAGAAAAAGGTATTGCAGAGGCAACTAGCATTATAATTACGAGATTTTGCTTTGATGTAGGTGTGTTTCTAAATTTTCTTATTCATATTAAAACTGATAAAACAAAGAATGTTTTCCTTACTTTTGCCATAACTTATGCCACAGAACTGAATTATAGATAAAACTATTGATACTTATAAAAGGCTTTTGTTATCATAGTTGTCATTATGCCACTAAATAAATACAACTTGGGTGACATCCAAGACGGACCCAGCCAGTCTTAACCACCCTGTAACCACCAAACTTTTCATTACAAAAGCAAAATGTACATGCAATCTCTAACTTGTCATTAAGTTGTATTCTAAAACACCTTTTGTAAGTGGCTATTCGAATGCATTTTGTCAGACTCACATTGATTTCCAAGGTGATATATTCTCAGGTCAACTAAAGAAATAAATTTAACCCATAATATACTAGAATTATAGAACAAATTATAGGAAGTATGTATAACAAGAATTCTTTGGAAACCACAGTTATTGATTTTTCAAGAAGTGCCAGGAACACACCTCATGTTTGCTGTAGTGGGATAGGAGGTTTTCCTTTGAGCTCCATCCTTGCTTATCTGGCAGTTAGAACAGAGAATCTATCAGCTTCAAGCTGATGTAGGGATCATGGGAGCTGGAGCTGGAGGAAGAAAGTTGGAAGGGATGATTGCTAAGAATGGAGCCCCATTGGTGTTCTGGTGTCTTGTAAACACTTCAATTGTCATTTGCCACCAATCTTTTTTGTTTTTTCTTACCAGCCATAGTGATGAGTTAGGCTATAAGGTTTCTGATAACACCACCTTTGGAGTCTGACTCCAATTTGTTCCCTCTCAAGAACACTTAGAAATAGAGTATCATAGTTTTGCATCTTTTCTCCTACTTGACTTTTCCTTAAAATAAGCTGAAAAGGACTTTCCAAAGTGTTCATTTTCTTTGAGTTTTGTCTACTTAAATCAATTTTTACCACAACTTACAATGTGGAAACAAACAGAATGCCCTATGATGAGCCTCTCAGGTTTTTTCCTTTTCATGTAGACTCAGTTGTCTTCATACATGATGTTACAGCAAGCTTGTTTATCAGAATCATCTATAAGCGATGGGACAAATATCTTTTTAAAGAATAAATTATAATGAATTTAAGGTTAGTCCTCTAATAAATGTCTTTGTCTCGCATTCTGATGTGTTTTGTAAAGTGGGAAAGAAAGTAATTGGATTACATACATATAAATAAGGAACTGAAAAGTGCCTACAATCTACCTTATCATTGCAAACATGGGTCATGTGTCCTGAGTGACAATGTGTAAGAAATGTTAAGAAACACCTCTGTAGAAAGTATGACATTGTTACCGAACAAAACTTGGGTCCACTCACCTGCTCACAGTAAAGCTAATCTACTGACACCGGGCTGTGGTAAAGGAAAGTGCAGCATTTATTGTTAAGGCGCCAGACAAGGAGTTCAGGAAAGCTAGTGCTGAAAAAACCCAAACTCCCAAATGGATTTCAGGGAAGCATTTTTATAGGCCAGGTGAGGAAGGGGGCTCACAGGTATGTGATCAGCTCGTGCCCAGTTCTCTGATTGGTTGATGGTGAGATAACAGGGAGGTGTCACATGGGTTAACATTAACTCCTTAGGCTCCAGTAGGCCTGGGGGCTACATGCTCATGGTCATCAAGTAGTTAGCGTCTTCCATTTGGTGGGGGGTTTTCACATCTGCAAAACAACTCAGGAAATTTGCATCAAATACTATTATCTAGGTAGTTGGCTCCTCAGAGAGGAGCTAAAGCAGAGGATATGGGGGAGGGTTCTGTCCCTGGAAGGCCCCATAGGGTCCTGCTTGGTTACAGAATCTTTATAGAGAGAAAGAGCTTTTGTAATAGAAATACCAGGTCCCTTGCTCTCTTGGGCATTTGGCCAGACACCTTGAGGCTGAATCTGAGGGAATGCACTAATCAGCAAGTGCCCAAGCTCAGCATTGGGGTGGGGATGGAGGAGAAATGGAAAAGCAAGTCTTATTATTTCACCACTTCACTCTGAAATCCTGCCTCCTTGAAGTTTACCTTAGATCAGATCAGAAGCAAGAGGAAAAGCTGGATCCACCTATTTCCCAAGAGTACTTAAGAGATAGGATGGTTCATCAAGTAAACATAGAAAGGAGGGAAGAACACATAGAAACACGAAGTGAAGTTAAAGGATTTTCCTATGTGCCCGCAAGTATGGGAGGGATATAAAATTTGAGCCTACTTTTTTTTTTTTATCACATTCCATATTCAGACTTAACTTGAGGAGTCAGTTGGAGTGTAGTACAATGCCCAGATCAGCCAAACTTTTTCTGTAAAAGCCATGCAGTAAATATTTTAAGGTTTACAGATCCTATGGCCTTTGTCACAACTATTCAGTTCTGCCTTAAAGCAAGAAAGCAGCCTTAGACACTATATGAATGAATGGGTGTGACTGAGTTCTAATAAAACTTATTTATAAAGAAAGATGCAGTGGGCCTGATTTGACCTGGGGGGTCATAGTTTGTTGAATCCTGCTATAATGGGTAAAGCACTGGATTTAGTTTAGCTGTTAACTAATGCATTCTGTAACCTAAGTAAGTTTGCTTAGTCCTCTTCAAGGTCTCTTTTTCCTCAGATCCCTCTTGGGTGAAATGAGAGTTAAACTAGCTCTGTAATAATGTATGTAATACACACACTCGCGCACACACACATACATATAGAATATATATATATAATAAATTTATATTGTTTTTATCAGGGTGAATATTATAACAGACAAACCTTAACTCTCAGTGGCACCACAAAATGAAAGTTTATTTCTCACTCCTATGGAGTCCAAAGCTGGTGATGCCCCTGGTGGGTGGCTCTTTGGGCAGCCCACCTACAAGCTGTGATTCAGGGACCCCAGATTTCATTGTAGGCTCCACCATTCAAAGACACATCAGTGTCATCCTGCCAGCAGCCCTGAGGAACAGAACACTGAGAATCACATATTCCGTGCTTACCTATCTCAGCCTGGAGGGCACACATGCCATTAGTCATGGGGGTAGAAGGGAAAGAGTCTGAGAAATGGAGTCCCTTAAGGGGTAGTCATTGTCTAGCAACAACTCCACACTAGGGCAGGGGTGAACAAATTGTTAGTGGTCAGCCAGCAGTATCTGGCAGAATTACAAACACCAAATGTGACATTTTGCAACCTACAAAAATATTCATTATGAGTATTTCAAGACATTTTCCAGAAGTATTAAATAAGACCCCTGTGAAAATTGGCTAAGAATGAATAAATACGTTTATTTTATTACTGAAGTAACAGACACATCAAAAATCTGGCTTAAATTTTCCACAGCAAATCAGTAGTAAAATTCAGGTTCAGGTCTTGGGGCTAAATCTACGCATTCAAAGTTTTCTTTGATTTTTTTTATGAATTCACATGTTTAATGTGTTCAAATTTCCACAGGCAGCTGGTGCTCACACCTACAAATATGTAACAATAACTGTTTCCTCCAAAGTCCAAATGCAATTCTATTTAGGCGAAGAAAGTTTCAGAGTCTGGAGATAAGCCAAAGCAAAAGAATTAAGCATAGTTAAGCAGATTTTCAAACACAGAAAGCAGTTAATTTCTTCTTAGGGATTCATAATTATAAAGAGATCATTAGAAGATTTAAAACAGTATGGCTGCCTTGTCTTTGATGCTGCAAAACCATATATCTTTGATGCTTATGCAGCCCCTTATGTTCAGTCACTACGATTAGTTTTAAGCACTATTACAAACTAAGGGAAGCTGTTTATTCAACTGTTCACTCTTTCTGAATACTGAACACGGCACACACTTCTTTCTTAACAAAGTAATTATTTAAGAGGGAGATTATTTTCAGTCTACGAAACAAATAAAACAACTCTTTGAAAACAAAATTCACTTAATAGACATTTAGTGTTTCTATACACCCAAAATGGTACTGGAACAACGTATGCAGCGGCAACTGAAACCAATAACCATAAGACCTGCCTTCACAGAGCTTAGCGAGCACTAGGGAAGTAAAAGATAAACAAGGAAAAAGACAAATATATAACCCAAAAAACTAAGCAAGAGAAAGAAACAGGTAGAAAATATTACATGAAGGAACAATCCACTTATAAAGGGTATACAGGGGCAGTCTAAAAGACATTTAACCTGAAATTTAAGGGAGGGAAAGAATCAGCCAAGTGAAGCCCCAGGGGAAGAGAATTCCACTGAAAAAAACCAAACCAGCATGTGAAAAAGATCTAAAGAAGGAAAAGCCTGGCATGAATGGAACAGAAATAAGGCCATAGTGGCTCCACTTGGCGAGCTAGGGGTGATAGGCACTGCAGGAGACGAGCAGGGGCCAGAACACAGAAGGTCCACAAGTGGACGCGTGCACTAATAATTTTATTCTAAGCTGCATGGGGAATCCACAAAAGGTTTTAAAGCAGAGCCAAGATTTTTATCTGATTTCATAAAGATCATTCAGGCTGTTGAGTAGAGAATGTATTAGGGCTTGGGCAGAAGAAGAGAGGGAGGCAAAAAGATTGACCCAAGAGCAAAAATTGATAAAACAAAAATCAGAATGAAATTTAATTTTGTTCTTTCTATTAAAAATGGCCAAAGATTAATTTTCCTGATATGCAACTAAATAGCTATTTAAATGAAAAACTGAGTTAAATCAGAAAGTTGAAGAAAATGTTTATGCAAAATATAGTATACCTAAATGAGGGTGTTGGTCTAGCTCTGTAAGCATATATAAGCAATAAGCTTTTGATATCTCATACCCCTATGTACATTTCCACCTTACACACACACACACACACACACACACAATTTAAAACAGTATATGATATATCTGATGATATTTCTTTAGAATGGTATTTCCCCAAGTTAGGGAACAGAAACTATAATAGTGATAGAGACATGGTTTTAGGTAACATTGGACATGACATCTGATAACAGGGCATAGTAAAAATAATATTAATTCAGATAGAAAGAACATTATTTCCTTTTCTTTCAACCTAATGATGTCAAAGAGGAAGTTTCAATTTAAGGCTAAGTTTTATTTAATATCTCTCTAACATGAACTAATCCTTATTTTTTCATAATAAAAATCAAGCTCCCATACTCTAGCAGACAGTGATACCTAGCTAGAATTTAATGATTTTTGTTTGCTTCTGTTGAATTTGTTGTTACAGTAAGCTATCTATGAAAAGAGATATTTCTTTTATATTTTAGTAATAGGATAAAGATTCCTTAAATATAATACTTAAATAAAAATATGAATTGATTTTAAGAAAAATACTAAAGATTTAATGGTTTCCAACAGTTTGTAAAAATCATAAAAGTAGTTAATAAATGACTGAAGTTTGGGAAACACTGATTTAAAATAAAGTTTGTTTCAAAGACAAGGAATAACTCAAAAAGTAATAAAAATTATAAAATCATCCTTACAGAAGACTAGAAAAAGTTTCCAGAATATTACTGACATCTCAGCAGGTCTTGTAATTGTTAACAAGCCCAGTGAGAATCAGATTAATGTAGCAATTGTCCAAAGGCCATACAAGTCAACATCCAGCTTTTTCTTTCAGACAAGGAGTTATTAAAATAATGAAGAAGATGACAACCTTATTTAATTTGCTATGACCTTCGTGCAAATAATAAGGAATAAATAAGCAAATATATACATACACACATATGTATATATAATATACAATATACATATTATAAATGGACAATTGCTTTGCAGATTTTTCTTTACAATCAGGGAAAAAGCAATTTCAAAAACACCAGCTAAATTTAGTAGCCCCACTGAGGTGTGGATGATTAAATCTTTATATGATATCAGACATCTGACTGACTTGGAAGTAGAAAGTATTGTACTTCCTCAAGGTAATTCAAAATCTTCAAGATTATTACACAAGACAAATTTTATTTGGACTCTTCTGTAAGATCTTATTACTTATTAAACATAGTTATCCCAAAGGAAAATTTAATTTTATGTGGAACAAAACATGTCAAACTCTGTATTGCATAAAGTAACTAATTATTTTGGTGTCTTATTTCCTCATTTAGATGTTTATTTGCCTGAAAATACAGCAGGACCAGGTCATCCCCTAGGAGACCCTCTAACTCTGTTATTTGATCACTATTAGTCCATTCATTCATTCATTGATTATTTCAGCAAACATTTATCAATTGCTTATTTTATATGAATCACAATGCTTCATGTTGGACATAAAATGCAAATAAAATATATCCATGCTGTCAAAGAGTTGTGAGTCTAATAGAGGAACAGAATGATGTGAACTACTAAGATGAAGTACAAGAAATTTTACAAGATGGTTCTCAAAGTTCTAGTTTAAAGTCTCTCTCCACTTGGAGGATGCCCCAAATGTTGTCATTAGAATATCCTGGATGGGGAAGGTCCTTCCAAGAATAAACCAAATTAGCTGACCCAGCAACTCAATCCACTTCCAGGGCAGTGCTTCCTTATTATTCCTTCCTAGAAGCATGCTATGTATTATAAAAATCTAAAATGATTTTGTTTTGTTTCCTACTCTCACTTTTTTGCAGTAATTACATTCATTTTTCTTTTATTTTACATTGAGTGTTTGGAGAATAAATACATTTACCAATTATCCATATGTAGAAAATCATGAGGATCTAAAATTAGAATTGACTTGGAAGGCTTACACATTATCCAGAGATTTAGAATCTATCACTAGATGAGACTTCTGTTGCCTTCCTTTATGGACAGGGTGAGGATATTTAATATAGAGCATAGACTAAGACAGATGGATATGTATAGTAAATACAGAATAGGCAACTGGTCAGGTAGCAATGGTAATATATCATTTTCAGATACCAAAAACCTTTTTATATTTGAATCTCTGTCACTCTCAGTCTGTGTTCTCCTATTGGAGCTAAGTCTACACCCATCCACTGGTTGGATTACCTGACTTAGTTCTAATTCAATCAGGGCATTACATTTGCTTAATCCTTATGATTAGGTGAGAATATGACCTAAGTGAGGCCAACCAGAATGAATCTCAGGACTTTGGTGAAAGCTATTTAAAGAGATGTGCTTTC
This sequence comes from Eschrichtius robustus, assembly GCF_028021215.1. Lineage (NCBI taxonomy): Eukaryota > Metazoa > Chordata > Mammalia > Artiodactyla > Eschrichtiidae > Eschrichtius > Eschrichtius robustus. The sequence goes on along the minus strand of NC_090829.1, from coordinate 52,991,960 downwards.
TTTTCCACTGGGTGTGAAGTTATGAGAAAGAAAAACATGTAAGTAATGGCGGTATAGCAGTCATTCTGTGGCAATAATGAAAAATCATGTCACAGAATTAAGTCAACATACAATAAGAACAATAACAGAGCTAAGCTGTATCAAGGAATGGAGAGAACTGAGCCCCAGTGACAAATAAGGTTATCTTAAAACCAGGTGAGAAATAAATTAATTCTGTCTTCAATATTCTCCTCTCCTCTCACTACCTATTTTACAGAGTCCCTGAAATATAGAGCAAGATTGCTCTTTATTTTCTAGAATGTTTTCCTGAATTATGGGTCCTCTTTTTTCTTTTAAATTTACTGACTACAATTAATTCCTAAAGACACAAGATGTCAATTATTTAAACTTAGAAAAACTGTCATTTGAAGCACCACTTCTGTGCCTGCACATTTAGCTACTCAACAAATATTAGTTCTTTTTCTCTCCTTCCAATCAAATGTGATAAAATAATCCATGTTTCAATGAGAATTTGTGGTAGAACCCCTTTAAAAAATAATAGTGGGCTTTGACTTAAACAATAAAGTGGACTAAATAACCTGAAAGAACGTCTAATACAAAATGTCTAGAAATGTTGGATTTAATATAAGAAGCATCTTTTAAATTCATAACTGAGCAAACAAGAAAGCAATGGAATTCAAAGAGTCAAAAAAGCTGGAGGTAGGGGAGATTATAAGGCTAAAAACCAGAGTGGAAAACTACATTAGTTGATTTTAATAACCAACAGGTTTGGGTTTAATGGCCTCACAGAGACAGGAGATATCACATGGGATCCGAACAGGTTGGGTTATTGGAACTAATGCTCCCTCATAGAGCTTAAATCCTTAAAGGCTAAACTCTCAAGAAGAGTGAGCTAGAAAGAAAAAAAAAAAAACAAAAATCTACCTGTCAGCAAGGGTATCCAAAAAGGAAACTTCTCTATCTTTATCTAGGATCTGCATGAGGTAAAAAAAAAAAAAAAAAAAAAAAAAAAAATGTTTTCTGTTACATACGTTTGAATTTGACTACTTACATGATCCAGATAACCTCATAATATAATGAAGTTTCTGGTTGATAGAAATCAATTGCACCTGAAAAAAATGCACATTCTTTCTGAAGAGATACACCTTAAAGCAAGCCTCAGAGGGTTATCATAGATAACATCTCACCAAATATAAACCCACCTTTAAAATTACATAATTCATGAGGAAACAAATAACTTCACAGAACTGAAAACAGCTGAAACAGGCCTCTAAGAATATCAGACAATGAAATTCTCAGCTTTAGAATACATTGTAGGTATGTTTAAAGTGTGTAAAAAATTAAAACTGTTGTGGAAAGATTACAGAAGAGCACAATACCATTACAAATAATATGTAGCATATTTGTAGAAAACAAAATTTTCAGAAATGAAAAACATTGCCATTGAACATAAAACTCAATTAGCAAGTTAAACAGAAAAACAGATACAAGGGAATAGAGAAATAATAAGTTGGAGGGTACTGAAGAGGTTGAATGTGGTAGAAAAAATAAAGAGATGAAAAATATAAGCAAACGTAAGAGATTTGGAAAATAGAATAAGAAGGTCCAACATACATCTAATTGATATTAAAGAAGAATAGAGAGAAAGGATAAGAGGCAAAATTAGAAGAAATATGGGTTCAAATTTTCCAGAAATGATAAAAGTTATTCAGAAAATACATCACTAGCATAAATAAAAATAAGTACAAACCCAGACATATTCTTATAAGATTCAGGATACCATAGAGAAAGAGAAGATCTTATTAGCTGTTTTTAAAAGACAGAAAACCTAAAAAGGAATGATGGATGGATGAAAAACCAATCCAAAAGTCAAGAAAAATAAAAAAACAGGCAAATAATAATTTGGAAATATTGAGGGAAAATACTATCAACCTAGAATTTTATATCTGATGTAACCATCTTTGCAAACAATTGTAAAATAAAGACATCTCTAGATTGAAAAAGAAAAATATCTTGAAAAATTCAGCAGCAATAGACCCTCAAAAATGGAACATCTAAAGAATATACTTCAGGGACTTCCCTGGTGGTCCAGTGGTTAAGACTCCTCTCTCCCAATGAAGGGGTCACAGGTTCAATCCCTGGGGGGGGGGGGGCGAACTAAGATCCCACATGCTGTGGCCTAAAAAAATATATATATATACTTCAGAAAGAAATAAACTGAAACAAGGTTTGAAATTACAAAAAGAAAAGTGAGGAAAGAAATTGGTAAACGTAAATAAACACAAAAAACTGACTGAGTGAAACAACAATAATAACTAATTATTTTAAGGTTATGAAACAAGATGAAACTAAAAAATGACAATGGTCTCATAAGACAGGAGGAAAAATCAGAAATGAATTGTTCTAAGATCTTTGTATGGTTTTAGAGATAAACAGAGATGCTGATTAACCTTAGAGTTTGTTAAATATCATATGCATGCATGTTAAAATTTTAAGGACAGTCACTAAAAGACTATAAAGAAGGTATATAGATTGCGAAACCTGTACAGGGAGGGAAATGGAATAAAAACAAAACAAACTTGAAATATCAAAATACAGACAGGAAAGAAAAACAACTTACAGAGAAAGAAGTCTAAATGGAAAACCCAGAATGTATCAGGATTGACAGTATATGCAGAAATTGCAAGAACAGATTTTTTAAAATTGCTTACAAGATGTGCATGTAAAACTTGAAAGCAAATAGGTTGCAATTAAAATGTTGAAAATTATATACAAGGAAATTACTAGTCAAAAGTAAGATACTGTAGCTTTATAGATGTTTATACAAAACAGATTCTGAGATCAAAAGAGTTTTTATGAATATAGAGATATACTTCATAATTTTAAAAGATGAATTTCACCAGGTCTCTTACAATTCTAAATATTTATGCATTTCATAGTATTTTTCAAAACTATTAAAACAAAATGACAGAATTTTACAGAAGACAAATCCACAATAATGTGTGAAAGTTTGATACAGTTTTTGTTTTTGTTTCTTTTGTTAACTGAGAGCTCAAGCAAAAAAGAGAAAGAGAGAGAGAGGGAATGAGAGAGAGAAAGATTTGAACAGCTAAGAAGGTTGATGTATTAGTCTGCTCAATCTGGCATAACAAACACCACAGACTGGATGGCTTAAACAATAGAAATTTATTTCTCACAGTTCTGGAGACTGGGAGTTCAAGATCAAGGTGCCAGCAGGTAAGTTTGATACTAACACCTCTTCTCTTGGCTTGTAGATGGCCACCATCTCACTATGTGCTCACCTGACCTCATCTTTCTGCACGGGTGGAGAGAGAGTGAGTGATCAATCTCCCTTCTCCTCTTCTTATAAGGCCACCAGTCCTATGGGACTAGGGCCCCACCCCTGTGACCTCACTTCACCTTAATTACCCCTAAGGACCTTATCTCCAAATAGAGTCACACTGGGGGTTAGGGCTTCAACATATAAATTTTGAAGGGACAAAATTCAATCTATAGCACTTGATATATAGAACTTTGAATCCAGCAATTAGAGAATACACAAGAACACAGAGGACCGTTATAAAAATTGTCCAGTGCATTAGGCCATTAAGCAATGCTCAATAAATTTAACAAATCTGTACCATTCATACCACATTCTCCAACTAAAGTGCAGTTAAGTTAAAAATCAATAAGAAAAAGAAAACTAAAATTAAAATTTCCATACATTTGAAATTAAATAACATGTATTTAAATTACTTATGTATCAAATATAAATTAAAAAGGAAATTAGGAAAGACTTGACCTTGAGAAACATAAGCTTCTGTGTGTAATATGATATAGCTATCTCCTACAAAACGTTGATTTCTGCAAAATCATCCACTAAAAATAACAGAACATGTCAGAATGATAGGTCTAGGAGTGAAACATTTAAAATTTATGTACTTTGTAACTAGAGAGCTGATAAAAAGAATAACAATCCTACTAAAATAATAAATAGCATAGTTTAAAGGACATGCTTTGGTTTAAATAAGTGCTGTAGTAAATATAAAATTTTATTTTTTTGATAGGCAAATATAATAAGGGTTGTAAGGAAGCATTGAGGGCGCTGAATTATAGCAAGGGGGAAAGGCATAGAGATGAGGAAAAATCACACAATCAGCAACTGCAAGAGGAAGCACACGGCTTAACTAAATAAAAAAGAAAAACACTGAGTGAATAGGTACCATGAATAGTACCATATTCCACCCCCCAGCCAGCTAGCAGCATTCAGCAATATTAGTGCATTTTCTATTTTAGTGTACTTTCTGTTTTACTGCTATTACTTTTGGTAAGATAAACTATTAACATGTTAACTTTTTTTTAATGCATGAACCAAAGCAATGTATGCATTATGCTGTCATCATTCTCTTATGCGTCACACATGAGCTAATTCTTATTACAGAAAACCTAATAGCAGAAGAGTCTTACCATATGCAAAAATTCACTATTAGAGGGGAATTAATAGCCTTAAATATTTTTATTAGAAAACATGCTGAAATTTAGTTAGCATCTGAATAAGTTGGGTTCAGTCAAGAGAAATAAACAAGAGGAAGTTTGATATCATTTAATATCATATAATAAAGAATTATTAGTTATGATTGGAAAGTTACAATAAAGATAGAGAAAACCGTAAAGGGAATTGATCCTATGCCTGTGGGAGAGTGTCCAAGGAAGGACAAATTTGAAAGGATGGTTCAAACCTTATTGAAGAAGGTGTGGTTGCAGCCAATTAGATAACAAAGAAGTTTGCCAGATTGCCAAGCTATAGCTGATCCACACTTGCCAGACAAGCAGGAACAACCCTTTGGAGAACAGACAAATTGAGGCTGATGGTGAACAGGTGGCAGATGCAGTTGGGACATCACTGTGGATTTGATAAATAGTGCTGTGCTCACATCAGGATGAGTGGAGGAAATAAACCTCCAAGACACAAGCCAGGCTGACAGGTAAGCCCTGGGAGACTGATGTGTGGCAGGTTGGAGGTGGTTGGTTGATGTGGGAGAAGGGGGCACTGCTGATGTTGCTACTGGAACCAGGAGCTGGAGAAGCCTCTCTATGCAGGAACTTAGTGCTCTTCTTGTGAGCAGCTTGGGCCTGTGGGGTTCTGGGCCAGCTTTAAGTTGGGCAAAAGTTCCACTAAATAGCAGGCCCACTGAGGCTCCTAGCATGGTACCAACATGACTGAGGGAAGGGTACAGGGAGCAGAGATCTTGGCTGAGGCACCAGCTCATGCTGTCAAGAGCTCCTAGCTATGTTGTTGCTGCCTAAGTTAAGAGCGACAGAAAGCACACAATAGGAAAATTCTGGAGAATGCTGATCCTTACAGGCATCTAACACAAGAGGTTCTCTACAGACCAAATGGTGCAAAAAAAGCCACATTCTTCAGGAGTCTGGTGAGCAAGCTATTTTGGAAGCAGGAATGTCCCTCAAGATCTTTCTGGCAGACTAAGGAGAAATATTTATAAGGCTAAGCTCCTTTAAAAAAAAAAAAAAAAAAGCATGAATTTGGAATTGAGAGTCAATAAATCAATGACCATTATAGCTTCCATTTGTGAAGATAGAAAAAGATAATAATTCCAAAGAACATAGAAGAAAGAAAATAATGAAAAGAAGGCAAATTTATAGAAATAAAAGATACAATAAAAGAATCAAAAAACCAAACAGACACAAACACACACACACACACTGACGCTTGAAAAGACAAAGGAGATAAATCTCTGTCAGGATTGATCAAGAAAAATATTTCTGAAGACTCATTAAAAAAATGTTTGGATTGATAAGGAATATGTAGGTAGAATTATGGCAGAGGCATACAAATAAAATAACACCATAACTAAATTTAAGCCCATAAATTTGAAAACTTAGACAAAAAAATCTTCTAGGAAGACGTAACTTATCAAAACTAACTCAAGAAGAAAGAGAAAAAGTCTAAAAACTCTTATGATCATTAAAGAAATTGAATCAGTAGATGAAGATCTACCTTCCAACCCACACAAACACAAAGAATAATATCAAAAGGACAAGGCCAAGTAATTCTATTGGCAATGTATAACAAACTTCCAAAAAAGAAAAAGAAAGAAAAGAAAAACCCTCAAGTAATTTTATAAGATTAATATAAGTTTGAGACAAAATCAGAAAAGACATTATAAGAAACAACAATTATAAACCAATTTCACTTTTAATATAGTGTGAGGCTAGAACAAAATGGTTTGATTTCAGTTTAAAGACTGCCAAGAAAGATGACTAAAATCTAATACATGGTGACCTTCATTTCAGTTTCCTATTGAATCAGTTAACAAGTAAAACACAAAATATATGAGATAAAGACACAAGTGAGAAAGTAGATACAGCTTCCCAATTGTTGCCTGGTTTCTCACAGATATGCTTCTTAAGTTTTGTTTTCAACGAAGAGAGGGCAGGATGAGAAACCCACCATATCAAAGGAGCCAAAGTAACCAGCTTTCTTCCATTTGTGCTTTAGAAAAAGGAGAGGGGTCACATCATTCAAGGGTCTATCTACTACTATATAAAGCAATTCCTTTTTACACTATGATGACCACAATTTTGTGTCATTAATGCATTGTGTTTTTATTGCATTACTGGCTCTGTAGCAGGCTTGACTGTAGCCTATTACAAATGTACACAAAACTCCTAAAAATATATATCTGCAAATTGAAATCTGCAACATATTTAAAAAAATAAATAATGATCAGGTTGGGTATATCTTAGAAGTATAGGGATGATATAATATTAAAAGCTCTTGCAATGTAATACAACACATTAATAAAAAGCAAAAAGCATAATTTTTGCACATGCAAAAAAGAAATGCATTCTGTTAAATCAACTCCAATTTATATTTTAAAATAAAAAACTTATCAAATCATAAATAAAAGAGAATCTTCTTAATACAGATAAAATGAACTATGTAGACACAATAGTTTGGGTTAGTATAATCTAAAAACTCTTTTACCAATGCTGTCTTCCATTATATAAGCTACAAAGCCGAATGCTCACTTTCCCAGTCTGCCTTAAAAGAGTTCTAGTCTAGGTAGCTGAACTTGCAGCAGGCATTCTGAAACCATGAGAGAAAGGTCTACATCTAGGCTTATTTTTGCATGAGAAAAGATAACTTCTTGTATTTGAGATACTAGATTCTTGTCACATTTTCTGTCACCTTACAAATGAACACATCCACAAGAGATCCAGATTACCTGACAAAAACCTGCAATGATTTCCATAATTAATGTTGAAATTCTAGAAACATTACCTTTAAAAATTACGATCAAGACAAAGATGCCTGCCATTACTGCTTCTGTTTAGCTGCATACTGACTGTTCTTGTCAGTCCAGGATGACAAGAACAAGAGCTAAAAATCTATGAGATTTGGGAGAGAGAAACGAAAACTGTAATTATCATAGAAAAACACTGAAGGGATATACAGGCAAATCGTTATAATTAATTAGAAGAATTAAGCAAGAATATTGGATAGAAGATTAATATACAAAACCATAAAATTTCCATACTCCAGTAATAGTAAATGTGATTTTTAAATGTAACAATAACTTTCAGTAATCTAGGAATAGAGGGGAACTTCCTAAACTTGATAAAGAATACCTACAAAAAACATATAGCTAACATCATATTTAATGGTGAGAAACTTGAAATTTTCCCATTAAGAGTAGGAACAAGGCAAGGATGTCTCTTCTCACCATAAATTTGAACATCATACTGTAAAATCTAGCTAATGCAGTAAGATAAGAAAGGAAAATAAAAGGTATACAGATTAAGAAGAAAGAAAGAATCATGCCTTTGCAGATGACATGATTGTCTATGTGAACGATCCAAAAGAATCAACAACAACAACAACAAAAAACTCCTGGAATTAATGAACAATTATAGCAAGGTTGCAGGACACAAGGTGAATACACAAAAGTCAATCACTTGCCTATATACCAGTAATGAACAACTGGAATTTGAAATTAAAAACACAATACCATGTACATTAGCATCCCCCCCCAAATGAAATACTTAGGTATAAGTTTAACAAAATAGGTACATAACATATATGAGGAAAATTACAAAGCTGTGAAGAAAAATATCAAAGAAGAACCAAACAGAGAGATATTCCATGTTCATGGATAGGAAGACTCAATATTGTAAAGATGTCAGTTCTTCTCAGCTTGATCTATAGATTCAATGCAATCCCAATCAAATACCAGTGGTTATTTTGTGGATATTGACAAACTTATTCTGAAGTTTATGTGGAAAGGCAAAAGACGCATAATAGCCAACACAACATTGAAGGAGAAGAACAAATTTGTAGGATTGACATTACCCAACTTCAAGACTAACTATAAAGCTTCAGTAATCAGTAAAGACAGCATAGTATGGTGAAACAATAGACAAATAGAACAATGAAATAGAATAGAGAGTCTAGAAATAGACCCACATAAATATAGTCAACTGATCTTTGACAAAAGACCAAAGGAAATACAATGGAGCAAAGATACTTATTTTTCAACAAATAGTGCTGGAACAATTGGACATACACATGCACAAAAAAATTAATCTGGACACTGACCTTCCATCCTCCACACACAAAAAAACCCCACAACTCAAAATGGATCATAGACCTAAATGTAAAGTAAAGATCTATAAAACTCCTAGAAGATAACACAGGAGAAAAACTAGGTGACATTGGTTATGACAATGACTTTTTGGACACAAAACCAAAGTCATAATCCATGAAAGAAATAATTGATAAGCTGGAGTCCGTTAAAATAAAAAAACTTCTACTCTGCTAAAGACAATGTCAAGAGAATGAGAAGACAAGCCACAGACTGAGAGAAAATATTTGCAAAAGACACATCTGATAAAGGATTGTTACCCAAAATATGTATTGAACTCTTAAACCTCAACAATAAAAAAACAAACAACTAGATTTTAAAATGTGACAAAGATCTAAAAGACATCACACCAAGGAAGATATACACATGGAAAATAAGCACACACACACAAAAAAGATCCTCCACATCATCTGTCATCAGGAAAATACAAATTAACACAATGAGATACCAATCCACACCTATTATAACGGTCAATAAAACACTGACAAAATACTGATAACACCAAATACTGGTGAGTTTGTGGAGCAAAAAGAACTGCATTCATTGCTGGTGGAAATGCAAAACTGTAAAGCCACTTTGGAAGAAAATTTGAAATTTTCTTACAAAACTAAACATACTCTTAGCATATGATTCTGCAATCATACCTCTTGGTATTTATCTAAAGGAGTTGAAAATTTATGTCCACACAAAAACCAGCACATGAGTGTTGTTAGCAGCTTTATATACAGTTGCCAAAATGTGGAAGCAGCCAAGATGTCCTTTAGTAAGAGAATGGATAAATAAACTGTGGTACTTCCAGACGATGGAATATTCTTCAGCATTAAAAAGAAATGAGCTATCAAGTCATGAAAAGACATGGAGGAAACTTAAATGCATATTACTAAGCAAAAGAGACCAATCTTAGAAGGCTACATACTGTATGATTCCAAACATATGACGTTCTGGAAAAGGCAAAACTATGGAGACAGTAAAAGGATCAGTGGTTGCCAGGGGTTAGGAGGGAGGGAGGAATAAATTGGTGGAGCATAAAGGATTTTTAGGGCAGTGAAACCACCCTGTCTAATACTATAATAATGGATATAGGTCTTTATACATTTGTTCAAAGCCATAGAATGTACAACACCAAGAGTGAATCCTAATGTAAACTATAGACTTTGAATGATAATGATGTGTTAGTGTAAGTTCATTGACTGTAACAAATGTACCACTCTGGTGGGGAATATTGATAATGAGGGAGGCTACACATGTGTAGTAGGGACAGGGAGTACATGGGAAATCTCTGTACCTTCTACTGAATTTTGCTGTAAACTTAAAGCTGCTCTAAAATCTTTTCTATAATTAAAAATATTACAATGACTTGTGCTTCCAGCCATGATAGAGGGACAAGACTTAATCTCGACTTAACTTCATGTTGGAAACAACTAGAAAACTGGACAAAATACATCAAAAACCTGTTTTAAGATACTGGAAAATATACACAGGGTAAAACTGATTTCTCAAAACAGGGAAATGAAAGAAATGGGCCCTACAATCACCATGTCGCTCCTCCTGGAAGCATTATCTGGATTATGGTGGAATGAGGAAAATCACAAGCATGACATGGTGGTCTCACTAACTGAAGAGAAAAATATTCCAGTTCAATGAATCTGAGGTAGCTAGAAGTTGCAAGGCAGAGTTGCAAAGGTAAACTATTCAAAAAAAAGAACTCCAGGAATCTGTATAGGAATCCCTTTGAGTCTGTTGTTAAACACTAAACAGTACATGCACACAATAAAACTCCTTGAGGTCAGGAAATAACGACCAGTGTGCTGAAAACTGCAGCATTTCCAGAGCTCACATAGTATAGGGAGTCATTCAAACTCTGACCAACTGGAGTGGACCATACTTGATGATCAGCAGGACAGTCAGTGGAGACTAATTTATTCCTAGAGTAAAGACTGGTCAATAGGATGCTATCAAATTCTAAAAATAAGCCTCAAAAGAGTCAAACTGATCCATAATAATTAAACTGTTTTCCAGACAAAGCAAAACAATTTTTAAAAGAAGATAACAAAATCTAAGCACTTAGCAACATAAAATCACAATGTCCAGCAGCCAATCAAAAAAACAAACAAAAACAACCCAAAAAACAACAGAAAGGCAAAGAAACCAGAAATTGTGACCCATAAGCAAAACAAACAGTTGCATAAATTCTCAGGAACTAAAATTAGAAAGTAATTTCATCAACCTGATAATGGGCATCTACAAAATTCTACAAGTAACATCCACAGGGTGAAAAACTGAATGCTTCCCTCAAGCTAAGAAACAAGGATATCAGCTCTCATCACTTTATTCAACAATGAATAAAACACATGTATTTGGGGAGGGAAAAGATACATTTTCTTTTGCATCCAAAGTCTTGCAAATTTCTGGTGGAAAAGTAAATTGGTACAAGAGAGTCTGGAGGTCAATTTGCCAATATTTTATAGTTTTAAAAGCACATGGTTTATAAGCAAGCAATTTCACTGTTATATCATATGACATAGAAAACAGTTACACACATACACAAAGAGACAATTATAAAAATATTCATAGTAGTTTTGTTTGCAATAGCAAATACTTGAAACATGAGAATGGACAAATTGTGGTGAAGTCACACAATGGAATATTATACAGCAATGAAAATGTATGCGCTAGAGTCACATATGGAAAAAATATCAAAAACATAATGTTGAGTAAAAGAAGTTCCCAGGATACACAGAGAATACAATACTAAAATATGCAAAATGACAACAAATATTACTTAACAATACACACTTAATTGGTAAAAGTATAAACACAGAGAAGGTTAAACTACAAATTTAAGATTGTGGTTACTTTTAGGCTTGATCTCACACAATGAAATCATGGAACCATATGAAAAAGGGCTTCATCTGTATTTGTAATGCTTTCTTTACTAAGCTATATAGCAGATACAAGGGAGAATAGTGTATTACTTTTTTATTTTTTTGTAAGTGAAATATATCATAATGTAAATGAGTAAGAAAAATAAATAAAATACCATGAAACTATCCAGCCAGATAAGGAAAAAAAAAATGTATTGCACATTATGGCCTAAAGCGATTATGTTGACCTTGTTAGAACTTAGAATGATAGATCTTAGAAGAATCAATAAAAAGTCTTTCAGGAATAAATAGAGGAAAATGTTATTCACTATTCATGAATCTTTGCCTATTCTTACTAATCTGCCAGAGGCTCTTCTCTGAAGAATACAACCAAACAGCCTATCAAGGGACTATGTTCTCTAGGTTTTTGTACCGTATTGATTAAAATCATCTCTTAAGACACTTTCCTCTATCCATGATAAAATTTAACTCATAGCCAAAGTAACTCCTGTTCCATGTAAGACCAACCTGGTTTCTAGCAACATGCACATTCTGTAAATATGTTGACAAAAAGATATGTGGGATGGGATATATATTATCCTCTCTCCAAAGTTCTGAAATGGAAAGTGTTTAAGCTAGAATGTAAAGTTATTCCTCCCCTTGAGGGGACCCCATGAAGCAAGCACACATTCATTCTCTTAATTTCACCTTTGGGAATTTTGAAATAAAGAGGAATCTGCCACAGTAATGAGATAATATGTCCAAAAGAAATGCAGACAACATCCAATAAAACTGCCTGTTTCTGTGTCATGTTTTAAGGACAGGTATTCTTTATGTTTAGAGAAAAAGTCAGTGTGAAGAGAAATATGCAATTATGTTTTAAAAGGTAAATTTTAGCCACATTAAAATGATGATCTAATATATAATGCCTATCATCTGTTCTCACACACACATCCTATAGTTCTAGCTATAATGCAGTATATCTGATAGTAAAGCCACACATTAAAAAAAAAAAAATTGTGTGTGTATGTAAGAAAGTAGAAAAGAGAAGATGTATGAACTGCCTGCTTTTGATCCAACCTACTGAACTGTGCATGACAAGATAATTTCAGAATTTCTATTTCCTAAAACTGCTTCGATGATACATGATCTAAAAACAACCTAAACAATTAACTCCTACTCATTCTTCAAATTGAAGCTCAGGTAAAACCTCCCTTGGAAAGCTCTCCCTGGCACCTCCTTCCTTCCAGCAGCTGAATTAGACACCTCCTTCAGCAGCTCCATTGTCCCCAGGCTCTCATCCATGGTGCCAGTAGCACCAATGCTCCATAACTATCCTCTATGTGTAAGTCTCTCTATCAGAGCCTGAGCACCGGGGATCTGATCTATCTCAGGGTCCTCAACCTAGCCTCAGGCCTGACACTTAGTATTCACTCAACAAATGTTTGGCAATCTAACCTCTTTATATTATATATTCTGGATCAACATTCCAGTGAATATAAATCTAATTAAGATCTTATTCTTATGTTTCAAGCAAGGTATGAGAAAAAGAATGCCCATTTCCCAGTAACATGTTGCCATTTTATGTTTTCATTTTTCTCCCTTCTGCTACTCTAGCAGAGGAGCCCCTGTGACATAACCAGAGACAAACTGATTCCCCTAATAGAAACAGCAGGTACTTTTCTACTTTCCAGAACACTGTGTTTAAAATATACTTTAAATGAAGTTGGTGAAAGATGCCATGATATAAGCTTACCTTGATGCATATCTTAGCAACAGAGAAAGTACTTGATTCAACATGCAGTTAAATTTTGTCTTGGATAATATTTGATATAATTTTCATAATACACCTGGATTCTAGTCACAGTATGTACAGCTATATGCAAGAATCCTGCATTTCAAAAGTGGAATAAGGGATATATTGAATTATGTATTGTATGAAAAGAAGTGACAGATGGTGTTATACAGCACGTAGAAACAATGGTATTTATACAATAAGCATTAAATACATTTCTCTAGATAAATGGGGTTATTTGCAGGTATGACGCACCTAACCCTCGTTTATTTTAGGTTCGAGTGCATTGCACAGCTTATTTTAGAGGCTGAATCTGTCAGAATGAAACTGATGTGATGCAGAAATTCAAAAGATATCAGAAAGAACTCCAACTAAACTTAGAAATGTGGGAATACAAAGAGAACATAAAACTAAAGCTTAGATTTCTTTGGAGGTAGAAGGAGAATAAAATAAAAATTGAACTTCAAAGGGAAATGAGGGAAAAGGATTTAAAGTCATGGATGTATAAGTCACTTAAGAAAGCATTCCTTGAATGAAGAACTCCACCCAGGTACAAGAAGTCTAAATGACAGTTGAGAATTTACAGTGATCCATAGAATCAATATGATTCACTTTAAATATTAGAGACCAAAATAAATCTTTTGAGGATGTGAACGATTGATTCTGCATACAAAACGCAAAATTCACTCCCCTTTTTTCTTTGTATTTTGAAAGCCTATCTTGAAGAAAACTTAAGGGGAGTGAATGAAAACTTTTCATTATGACTTGTTATCCAATCCATTTTTCACCCCTATTTCAATTTGTCTCCTCATGGAGAAAATGAATTCTTATTATTTCATCAACATAAGGCTCATTTTGGAGCCAGTCTGGTGCTTACCCTGCCTGGTCCTTTGGGCAGTTATGCACTTGACCTCATTCCCAGGCTAAAGTATCAGAGAGGGGCACTCTCTACCATTCATCAATCACTAAATGGTACAGCAAAATTTATCCTCTCCTTTTAAAATAGAAATAAAATACTAATTTGAAAGGAAAATACTTATTTTGAATTTGTGAAAACAATTTTAATGACACATTTACGAGTACCACTGTTTCCTTTTAAATATAAATTTAAGCACTATAAAATGTTATCAAATGTCTCACTGATGACAAATATCTTTAAAACAAAAATAATTATATAAAAATCAACTAATGTGCCGCTAAGATCGAAAAGCTCTTATGTTTCTCTTGGATTATCCTTCTTCAATATATGATGCTAAATGCTATTCCTGGATACTAGGAAAAACAAATCTAAAATGGAAAGACACAGGAAATAATGAACATACAATAAAAATGTATGTATGTTGGGAGACCTTCAAGATGGCAGAGGAGTAAAACATGGAGATCGCCTTCCTCCCCACAAAGACATCAAAAATACATCTACATGTGGAACAGCTCCTACAGAACACCTACTGAATACTGGCAGAAAACCTCAGACTTCCCAAAAGGCAAGAAACTCCCCACGTACCTGGGGGTAGGGCAAAAGAAAAAAGAAAAAACAGAGACAAAAGAATAGGGACGGGACCTGCACCTCTGGGAAGGAGCTGTGAAGGAGGAAAAGTTTCCACACACTAGGAAGCCCCTTCACTGGTGGGGACGGCGAGTGATGGGGTGAAGCTACAGAGCCACGGAGGAGAGCGCAGCCACAGGGGTAGAGAGGGCAAAGCGGAGAGATTCCCGCACACAGGATCGGTGCCGACCAGCACTCACCAGCCCGAGAGGCTTGACAGCTCACCTGCTAGGGTGGGCGGGGGCTGGGAGCTGAGGCTCGTGCTTCGGTCGGATCGCAGGGAGAGGACTGGGGTTGGCTGTGCCAACACAGCCTGAAGGGGGCTAGTGTGCAACAGCTAGCCGGGAGGGAGTCCAGGAAAAGGTCTGGAGCTGCCGAAGAGGCAAGAGACCATTGTTTCAGGGTGCAAGAGGAGAGGGGATTCAGAACACCACCTAAACGGGCTCCAGAGACGGCATGAGCCACAGCTATCAGTGTGGACACCAGAGCCGGCATGACACCCTAAGGCTGCTGCTGCAGCCACCAAGAAGCCTGTGTGCAAGCACAGGTCACTTTCCACACCGCCCCTCCTGGGAGCCTGTGCAGCCCACCACTGCCAGGGTCCTGTGATCCAGGGACAACTTCCCCGGGAGAACACATGGTGCACCTCAGGTTGTTGCAACGTCACACCAGCCTCTGCCACCACAGGCTCGCCCCGCATTCTGTACCCCTCCCTCCCCCCAGCCTGAGTGAGCCAGAGCCCCCTAATCAGCTGCTACTTTAACCCCGTCCTGTCTGAGCAGGAACAGATGCCCTCAGGCGACATACACGAAAAGACGGGGCCAAATCCAAAGCTGAACCCCAGGAGCTTTGCGAACAAAGAAGAGAAAGGGAAATCTCTCCCAGCAGCCTCAGGAGCAGCGTATTAAATCTACACAATCAACTTGATGTACCCTGCATCTGTGGAATACCTGAATAGACAATGAATGATCTCAAAATTGAGGCAATAGACTTTCTGTGATTTTGTCTGTATAGCTTTGCTTTTACCATTTGTCATAGGGTTCTGTCTGTCCGTTTTTTTTTTTTTTTCTTTTTTTTTTTTAGTATAGTTTTTAGTGCTTCTTGACATTGTTGGATTTGTTTTTTGGTTTGGTTGTTCTCTTCTTTCTTTCTTTTTTTTCATTACTTTTTAATTTTTTTATTATTATTAATTTTTTAATAATGTTATTATTTAATATTTTTCTTTCTTTCTTTCTTTTTTCATCCCTTTTCTTCTGAGCGGTGTAGCCTACAGGGTCTTGGTGCTCCAGCCGGGGGTCAGGCCTATGCCTCTGAGGTGGGAGAGCCGAGTTCAAGACATTGGTCCACCAGAGACCTCCCAGCTCCACATAATATGAAACGGCGAAAGCTCTCCCACAGATCTCCATCTCAACACTAAGACCCAGCTCCACTCAATGACCAGCAAGCTACAGTGCTGGACATCCTATACCAAACAACTAGCAAGACAGGAACACAACACCACCCATTAGAAGAGAGGCTGCCTAAAATCATAATAAGGTCACAGACACCACAAAACACACCACTGGGCATGGTCCTGCTCACCAGAAAGATCCAGCCTCATCCACCAGAACACAGGCACGAGTCCCCTCCACCAGGAAGCCTACACAAGCCACTGAAGCACCCTCACCCACTGGGGGCAGACGCCAAAAACAACAGGAACTACGAACCTGCAGCCTGTGAAAAGAAGACCCCAAACACAGTAAGTTAAGCAAAATGAGAAGACAGAGAAATACACAGCAGATGGAGGAGCAAGGAAAAAAACCACCAGACCAAACACATGAAGAGGAAGTAGGCAGTCTACCTGAAAAAGAATTCAGAGTAATGATAGTAAAGATGATCCAAAATTTTGGAAATAGAATGGAGAAAACACAAGAAACATTTAACAAGGACCTAGAAGTAAAGAGGAAACAAACAACGATGAACAACACAATACATGAAATTAAAAATTCTCTAGAAGGAATCAAGAGCAGAATAGCTGAGGCAGAAGAACAGATAAGTGATCTGGAAGATAAAATAGTGGAAATAACTACCACAGAGCAGAATAAAGAAAAAAGAATGAAAAGAATTGAGGACAGTCTCAGAGACCTCAGGGACAACATTAAATGCACCAACATTCGAATTACAGGGTTCCCAGAAGAAGAAGAGAAAAAGAAAGGGACTGAGAAAATATTGGAAGGGATTATAGTTGAAAACTTCCCTAATATGGCAAAGGAAATAGTCAATCAAATCCAGGAAGCACAGAGAGTCCCATACAGGATAAATCCAAGGAGAAACACACCAAGACACATTAATAAAACTATCAAAAATTAAATACAAAGAAAAAATATTAAAAGCAGCAAGGGAAAAGCAACAAATAACATACAAGGGAATCCCCACAAGGTTAACAGCTGATCTTTCAGCACAAGCTCTGCAAGCCAGAGGGAGTGGCAGGACATATTTAAAGTGATGAAAGGGATAAAACTACAACCAAGATTACTCTACCCAGCAAGGATCTCATTCAGATTTGACGGAGAAATTAAAACCTTTACAGACAAGCAAAAGCTAAGAGAATTCAGCACCACCAAACCAGCATTACAAGAAATGCTAAAGGAACTTCTCTAGGCAGGAAACACAAGAGAAGGAAAAGACCTACAATAACGAACCCAAAACAATTAAGAGAATGGTAATAGGAACATACATATCGATAATTACCTTAAATGTAAATGGATTAAATGCTCCAACCGAAATACATAGACTGGCTGAATGGATACAAAAACAAGACCCGTATATATGCTGTCTACTAGAGACCCACTTCAGACCTAGGGACACATACAGACTGAAAGTGAGGGGATGGAAAAACATATTTCATGCACATGGAAATCAAAAGAAAGCGGGAGTAGCAATTCTGATATCAGCCAAATAGACTTTAAAATAAAGACTACTACAAGAGAAAAGAAGGACACTACATAATGATAAAGGGATCAATCCAAGAACAAGATATAACAATTGTAAATATTTATGCACCCAACATAGGAGCACCTCAATACATAAGGCAAATGCTAACAGCCATAAAAGGGGAAATCGACAGTAACACAATCATAGTATGGGACTTTAACACCCCACTTTCACCAAAGGACAGATCATCCAAAATGAAAATAAATAAGGAAACACAAGCTTTAAATGATACATTAAACAAGATGGACTTAACTGATATTTATAGGACATTATATCCAAAAACAGCAGATTACACTTTCTTCTTAAGTCCTCATGGAACATACTCCAGGATAGATCATATCTTGCATCACAAATCAAGCCTTGGTAAATTGAAGAAAATTGAAATCATATCACGTATCTTTTCTGACCACAATGCTATGAGACTAGATAACAATTACAGGAAAATATCGGTAAAGAATACAAACACATGGAGGCTAAACAATACACTACTAAATAACCAACACAACACTGAAAAAATCAAAGAGGAAATTAAAAAAATCTAGAAATAAATGACAATAAAAACACGACGACCCAAAACCTATGGGATGCAGCAAAAGCAGTTCTAAGAGGGAAGTTTATAGCAATACAATCCTACCTCAAGAAACAAGAAACAAGAAACATCTCAAATAAATTACGTAAGCTTACACCTAAAGCAATTAGAGAAAGAAGAAAATAAAAACCCAAAGTTAGCAGAAGGAAAGAAATCATAAAGATCAGATCAGAAATAAATGAAAAAGAAATGAAGGAAACAATAGCAAAGATCAATAAAACTAGAAGCGGGTTCTTTGAGAAGATAAACAAAATTGATAAACCATTAGCCAGACTCATCAAGAAAAAAAGGGAGAAGGCTCAAATCAACACAATTAGAAATGAAAAAGAGGAAGTAACAACTGACACTGAAGAAATACAAAGGATCATGAGAGATTACTACAAGCAACTATATGCCAATAAAACGGACAACCTGGAAGAAATGCACAAATTCTTAGAAAAGCACAACCTTCTGAGACTGAAACAGGAAGAGATAGAAAATATAAACAGACCAATCACAAGTAATGAAATTGACACTGTGATTAAAAATCTTGCAACAAACAAAAGCCCAGGACCACGTGGCTTCACAGGCGAATTCTATCAAACATTTAGAGAAGAGCTAACACCTATCCTTCTCAAACTCTTCCAAAATATAGCAGAGGGAGGAATGCTCCCAAACTCATTCTACGAGGCCACCATCACCCTGATAGTAAAACGAGACACAGATATCACAAAGAAAGAAAACTATAGGCCAATATCACTGATGAACATAGATGCAAAAATCCTCAACAAAATAGTAGCAAACAGAATCCAACAGCACATTAAAAGGAATATACAACATGATCAAGTGGGGCTTATCCCAGGAATGCAAGGATTCTTCAATATATGCAAATCAATCAATGTGATACACCATATTAACAAACTGAAGGAGAAAAACCACAGGATCATCTCAAGAGATGCAGAAAAAGCTTTTGACAAAATTCAACACCGAGTTCTGATAAAAACCCTCCAGAAAGTAGGCATAGAGGGAATTTACCTCAACATAATAAAGGCCATATATGACAAACAAACAGCCAACATCGTTCTCAATGGTGAAAAATTGAAAACATTACCACTAACATCAGGAACAAGACAAGGGTCTCTCACCACTGTTATTCAACATAGTTTTGGAAGTTTTAGCCATGGCAATAAGAGAGGAAAAACAAATAAGAGGAATCCAAATCAGAAAAGAAGAAGTAAAGCTGTCACTGTTTGCAGATGACATGATACTATACACAGAGAATCCTAAAGATGCTACCAGAAAACTATTAGAGCTAATCAATGAATTTGGTAAAGTACCAGGATGCAAATTAATGCACAGAAATCTGTTGCATTCCTATACACTAATGATGAAAAATCATTAAAGAGAAATTAAGGAAACACTCCCAATTACCATTGCAAAAAAAGAATAAAATACCTAGGAATAAACCTACCTAAGGAGACAAACAACCTGTATGCAGAACACTATAAAACACTGGTGAAAGAAATTAAAGATGATACAAACAGATGGAGAGATATACCATGTTCTTGGATTGGAAGAATCAACATTGTGAAAATGACTCTACTACCCAAAGCAATCTACACATTCAGTGCAATCCCTATCAAACTACCAATGGCATTTTTCACAGAACTAGAACACAAAATGTCACAATTTGTATGGAAACACAAAACACCCCGAATAGCCAAAGCAATCTTGAGAAAGAAAAATGGAGCTGGAGGAATCAGGCTCCCAGACTTCACCCTATACTACAAAAAAGCTACAGTAATCAAGAGAGTATGGTATTGGCACAAAACCAGAAATAGAGATCAATGGAACAGGATAGAAAGCCCAGAGATAAACGCATTCACCTATGGTCACCTTATTTTTGATAAAGGAGGCAAGAATATAAAATGGAGAAAAGACAGCCTCTTCAGTAAGTGGTGCTGGGAAAATTGTACAGCTACATGGAAAAGAATGGAATTAGAACACTCCCTAACATCATACACAAAACTAAACTCAAAATGGTTTAAAGACCTAAATGTAAGACTCGACACTATAAAACTCTTAGAGGAACACATAGGCAGAACACTCTGTGACATAAATCACAGCAAGATCCTTTTTGACCCACCTCCTAGAGAAATGGAAATAAAAACAAAAATAAACAAATGGGATCTAATGAAACTTAAAAGCTTTTGCACAGCAAAGGAAACCATAAACAAGACGAAAAGACCACCCTCAGAATGGGAGAAAATATTTGCAAATGAAGCAACTGACAAATGGTTAATCTCCAAAATTACAAGCAGCTCATGCAGCTCAATATAAAAAAAACCAACAACCCAATCCAAAAATGGGCAGAAGACCTAAATAGACGTTTCTCCAAAGAAGATATACAGACTGCCAACAAACACATGAAAGGATGCTCAACATCACTAATCATTAGAGAAATGCATATCAAAACTACAATGAGGTATCACTTCACACCAGTCAGAATGGCCATCATCAAAAAATCTACAAACAATAAATGCTGGAGAGGGTGTGGAGAAAAGGGAACCCTCTTGCACTGTTGGTGGGAATGTAAATTGATACAGCCACTACGGAGAGCCTTATGGAGGTTCCCTAAAACACTAAAATTAGAACTACCATTCGACCCGGCAATTTCACTAATAGGCATATACCCTGAGAAAGCCATAATTCAAAAAGAGTCATGTACTACAATGTTCATGGCAGCTCTATTTACAATAGCCAGGACATGGAAGCAACCTAAGTGTCCATTGACAGATGAATGGATAAAGAAGATATGGCACATATATACAATGGAATATTACTCAGACACAAAAAGGAACGAAATTGAGTTATTTGTAGTGAGGTGGATGGACCTAGAGTCTGTCATACAGAGTGAAGTAAGTCAGAAAGAGAAAAACAAATACTGTATGCTAACACATATATATGGAATCTAAAAAAAAAAAAAAAAAAGTGGCTCTGAAGAACCTAGGGGCAGGACAGGACTAAAGATGCAGATGTAGAGAACTGGCTTGAGGACACGGGCATGGGGAAGGGTAAGCTGGGATGAAGTGAGAGAGTGGCATGTACATGTATACACTACCAAATGTAAAATAGATAGCTAGTGGGAAGCAGCCACATAGCACAAGGAGATTAGCTCGGTGCTTTGTGACCACCCAGAGGGGTGGGACAGGGAGGGTGGGGGGCAGATGCGAGAGGGAGGAGATATGGGGATATATGTATATGTATAGCTGATTCACTTTGTTATAAAGTAGAAACTAACACACCATTGTAAAGCAATTATACTCCAATAAAGATGTTAAAAAAATTGTGTGTATATTGAATTTCAGAAAAATGATTATTAATGCACTAATCCAGCTTCCTCATTTTAACATGTTTGTAAGCTTGCTCATGATATCTCACATAAGTAACTGAAAATCCTAGTTAAATGCACCGAGTTATGCTTCACTTTTAATTTGTACTATTTTCTTCTCTGAATTAAAATGAAGCATTAACTCCATTGAGCAAAAAGCTATATCACAATAACCTTTTTTTTTTTTTTTGATGTTTAAAACCATTACATGTTCTATTTTAAAGGAAGAAATAAGCAGGCTATGTGAAAACAGTGCATGGTCCAATTTATGTGTTGAAAACATACTAGAATCACTGATATGGGGTGAATTATACATACATTAAATTGATAACCATAAAACAGCTGATGATTAAGCATGAAGGACAGAATATTTCTGGAAAATGTCTTAAACAGCAATATAAACTGAGGCAGACATAAGTGCACAGGAAAATTACAAACTGTGAAACATCTATCTTTAAATTTTTAAGGGATACACACACATCAGATATTGCCCTAAAACATGACTGATTTGGACTGTTTAGCATTTCAAAAAATTGGATATTTTACATAGAAGTACATATTTCTGATTTTTCTTGAAAAATCAGAATAGTGGGGCTTCACTGGTGGCACAGTGGTTAAGAATCTGCCTGCCAATGCAGGGAACACGGGTTCGAGCCCTGGTCTGGGAAGATCCCACATACCGTGGAGCAACTAAGCCCGTGAGCCACAACTACTGAGCCTGCGCGTCTGGAGCCTGTGATCCACAACAAGAGAGACCGCGATAGTGAGAGGCCCGCGCACCGCGATGAAGAGTGGCCCCCGCTTGCCACAACTAGAGAAAGCCCTTGCACAGAAACGAAGACCCAACACAGCCTAAATAAATAAATAAATAAATAAATAAATAAATAAATAAATAAAGGAGTTCCTTTAAAAAAAAAGAATAAAGAAAAAAAAAATCAGAATAGTGATTATACTGGGCCTACATCCCCTATGGCGGTGGTTCTCAAGGTGCTGTCTTGGCTAGCAGTGTCAGCAACACCTGGGAACTTGTTAGAAATGAAGATTCTCTGACCCCAGACCAGGGATCTACTGAATCAGAAATGCTAGGGATGGGGCAAAGCAATCTGTATTTTAGTAAGCCTTCTACATAATTTGGATGTATGCTAAATTTTGAGAATGACTGATGTACGGCAATAAAATGCAGCTTCACTTTGTTTTGTTTTTTAATGACAAAAAGGTGTTGAGTTTTATGCCATCCTTTTGTTTATTTTCTGCATTTACTGAGATGATTGTAGGGTTCTTCTCTTCAATCTGTTAACAGTGTGAACTGCTTTCTTGTTTTCTACTGTTAAACTATTCTTTCATATCTACTTGGTTATTTGAATAGTTTTCTAGTTTAGTTTGTTAATATTTTATTTGAATTTGTTCTCTATGTTAGTAAGTGAATTGTCTGATAATTTTTCTTCCCTATCTAGTTTTGCCATCAAGCCTATAAATGAGGTGGGAAGCTTTTCCATTTTTCTCTCTCTAGAATAGTTTGTATAAAATGGGATTATCAATGTCTTGAAAGTTTTATAAAATCTTTCTATAAAGAAAAATTGGGCTTCATAATTATTGTGATAGACATTCAATCCCCATTGTCAGAGGATTCTGTATATTTGAATTTGCCTAATCACTAAAACTTATTTGTAACCCCAAAATGGATATTCACAGCTGTTTTTAAGTCATTCACAGACATTCAGAGATTTTTGAAAAATCTCAGTTACCCAATGTGAATGTTTCTACCTGAGGTCAAACCAGGTGACACTCTGCCTTCTTGTTCCAGATCTCATATTGTAAACAAGTGTCCTTTTTATTGTCTATTTAGTGCCACGTTTTCACATTTTTGTACTGTTAGCTGGTGATTTCATTGTTTAAAATAGCCCCCAAGTGTAGTGCTGAAGTGCTGTCTAGTGTTTCTAAGTGAAAGAAGACTGTGATAGACCTTACAGAGAATTACATGTGTTAGATAAGCTTTGTTCAGGCATGTTATAATGCTGTTGGCCATGAGTTCAATGTTAATGAATCAACACATATTATATACAGTGTCTTTAACAGAAACACACATAAAACAAGACTACATATTTAACGCTTGATGAAAATGTGATCAGAAGCTTGCAGGAGTCTCACCTTGTATTTTCCTGGAGGAGCAATGGTTGATATTTCCTAATTCAGTGTTCACAGTAACTTTATAGAACATACCTACTATGAATAATGAGAATTGACTATATTTTAAACTACCAATTCAATTTCTTTAATGGCTATAGATCTAGAAGATTTTCCTCTTTCCTTTTGAATCAGTTTTTTAATTTAAATTTATTTTGAAAATTATCCATGTCATAAATTTGTTTTGTCATTGTAGAGATTTTTAAAAACTGTGGTTGTGTCTATTTTTCTATTCCTGACATGTTCAATTTTGCTATTTCTTTGTTTAATTTTTCTTGATCAACTTTATTAGATTCTTTGCTTATTTTATTGTAAATCTTTTTTTGGTTGGGTTTTGTAAAACCTCTCCATTGTTCCTTTGTCTTCAACTTCATTAACTTTTTTTTTTTAACCTCTTTCCTTCTACTAATTTGGGTCCTCATCGTTTTTCATTTTCTAAGCCTGTGAGTTAAATATTACGTTTCTTTATTTGCCTTTTTTAACATATGAATTTGAATGTAAAAATCTTTATGTTCTTTATTTTACAAGTTTTTATTTTCCTTGTCATTCAATTAGAATTGGTTCATAATTCACATTCTAATTTCTTTTTTGGACTATGAATATCTTAGAAAGGCTATGGTTTTTTGTTTGTCTTAGGTTCCAAAAATACAGGGATTGCAGGTTTTTTTCTCCAATTTCCAAATTCACTGCATTGAGATTATAAAATAAGAAACACAAACTAATGATTTTGCAGGTTCTTATTTTTAGTTCTATTGTTTGCTCAGATTTGGTAAATGCTCCATGTGTGCTGGAAATGAGTAAGCATGTTCTATGAATGCAAGATTCTATTCATCAAATCAGCTTATTAAATATGTTGTCTGAATTTTTAATATCCTCAATAATCTATTTTTTCCTGCTTGATCACTCATTGTCAGAAAAAAGTTCAAAAGCAACCATTAAGATCAGGAATCTGCCCATTTAGCTTTGTACTTCTGTCCAATGTGTGTGTAGGTTTATTTAATTGTAGGTATGTTATCATTGTGTTGTTTTTGTAAATGGAATATTTCTTCTATCAGATTTCGTAACTAGTTTCTAACTAATTCTAACTAGTTTTAGTTCTATAATTGATTTTTTAAAATTTCTGTATATGAAATGTATACATAGCCATCAACTAAATTTTTATTTGTCATTGTTTTTCAATTGATTCTTTTAGGTTTTCTAGGTAAAGACTCACTTTGTCTGATAGCAATGATTCTTTTACAATCTACTTTTATACCTCCTACTTTGATCTCTTGTCTAATTGTATTGGTTGCCACCTCTGTACCAATGTTAAATAATAAAGGTGATATCTGATATCTTGTTTCTGCTTTTAGTGCTAAAGCATTAATGCTGGCTTTGGGTTAACAAATTACGCCACAACTATGAAAGTCTCAACTATTTCAATTTTAACATATTGGGGAATTATTCATCTATTACTATTTTATCATAGGGTGATATTTATTCATATTTCATCATATTGTAGAAGTATGCACGGATTCTTATTTTAGATATTAAATATTACCTAACACCTTTCAGAATCTATGCAGATGATCACCATTATTTCTCTCTTTTGATATATTAATTTTAAAGATTTGGTAGAATATCCTTTTAACACTAGCTAGTCTTAAGAACTGGGGGCGAGTCCCTCCCATCAAGCCTCTTAGATAGCCTCATCCACCAGAGGGCAGAGAGCAGAAGCAAGAAGAACTACAATCCTACAGCCTGTGGAACAAAAACCACATTCACAGAGAGAGAGAAAAGATGAAAAGGCAGAGGCCTATGTACCAGATGAAGGAACAATATAAAACCCCAGAAAACAACTAAATGAAGTGGAGATAGGCAACCTTCCAGAAAAAGAATTCAGAATAATGATAGTGAAGACGATCCAGGACCTCGGAAAAAGAATGGAGGCAAAGATCGAGAAGATGCAAGAAATGTTTAACAAAGACCTAGAAGAATTAAAGAACAAACAAACAGAGATGAACAATACAATAACTGAAATGAAAACTAAACTAGAAGGAATCAATAGCAGAATAACTGAGGCAGAAGAACGGATAAGTGACCTGGAAGACAGAATGGTGGAATTCACTGCTGCAGAACAGAATAAAGAAAAAAGAATGAAAAGAAATGAAGACAGCCTAAGAGACCTCTGGGACAACATTAAACGCAACAACATTCGCATTATAGGGGTCCCAGAAGGAGAAGAGAGAGAGAGAAAGGACCCGAGAAAATATTTGAAGAGATTGTAGTCAAAAACTTCCCTAACATGGGAAAGGAAATAGCCACCCTAGTCCAGGAAGCGCAGAGAGTCCCATACAGGATAAACCCAAGGAGAAACACGCCGAGACACACAGTAATCAAAATGGCAAAAATTAAAGACAAAGAAAAATTAGTGAAAGCAGCAAGGGAAAAACGACAAATAACATACAAGGGAACTCCCATAAGGTTAACAGCTGACATAAATCACAGCAAGATCTTTTTTGATCCACCCCCTAGAGTAATGGAAATAAAAACAAAAATAAACAAATGGGACCTAATGAAACTTCAGAGCTTTTGCACAGCGAAGGAAACCATAAACAAGACGAAAAGACAACCCTCAGAATGGGAGAAGATATTTGCAAATGAATCAACGGACAAAGGATTAATCTCCAAAATATATAAACAGCTCATGCAGCCCAATATTAAAGAAACAAACAACCCAATCCAAAAATGGACAGAAGACCTAAATAGACATTTCTCCAAAGAAGACATACAGATGGCCAAGAAGCACATGGAAAGATGCTCAACATCACTAATTATTAGAGAAATGCAAATCAAAACTACAATGAGGTATCACCTCACACCAGTTAGAATGGGCATCATTAGAAAATCTACAAACAACAAATGCTGGAGAGGGTGTGGAGAAATGGGAACCCTCTTGCACTGTTGGTGGGAATGTAAATTGAAACAGCCACCATGGAGAACAGTATGGAGGTTCCTTTAAAAACTAAAAATAGAATTACCATATGACCCAGCAATCCCACTACTGGGCATATACCCAGAGAAAACCATAATTCAAAAAGACGCATGCATCCCAATGTTCATTGCAGCACTATTTACAATAGCCAGGTCATGGAATCAACCTAAATGCCCATCAACAGACGAATGGATAAAGAAGACGTGGTACATATTTACAATGGAATATTACTCAGCCATAAAAAAGAACGAAATTGGGTCATTTGTTGAGATGTGGATGGATCTAGAGACTGTCATACAGAGTGAAGTAAGTCAGAAAGAGAAAAACAAATATTGTATATTAACACATGTATGTGGAACCTTGAAAAATGGTACAGATGAACTGGTTTGCAGGGCAGAATTTGAGACACAGATGTAGTGAACAAATGTATGGACACCAAGGGGTGAAAGCCGCGGGGCGGTGGGGATGGTGGTGTGATGAATTGGGCGATTGGGATTGACATGTATACACTGATGCGTATAAAATTGATGACTAATAAGAACCTGCAGTATAAAAAACCAAAAACAAACAAACAAAAAAAACCAACTAATACTAAACTTTCTTTGGGTTATTTGTATGGAAATATGTTAATATAAATGTTTCAGACATTACATGAAATTTCTAAAAATCTTATATGTTCTGGTATAATGTTATAAGTCATAACTCTAGTTATTACTTTAAAATGTTTATCTCAGAAATAACTAAATTTCCTTGTCAATTGCATTATTATGAACTTTCATCAAATCTTTAATCGTGGTCATTTTTAAGTCTTTTGTCATTTACAGACAGTTCTGGGTGTACTCTGATGCTTTAGCAAAAATGTTCCTATAAAAGTGTTTCATCTTCAAGGAATTCATGGAAAAGACTCTGACAAGTACAGGTTTCTGGTAACTGACTATACTGCTGAACTGAATGAATAAGCATTTTCAGAACTCTAATGGAAAACTGATGAATTCATAAAAGTGCTAACAAAAGATCAAGATAAAAAAATAATTAATTACATGGGACTGAGTGAACTGATGAGGATGATTATAATTTTTGTGACTTTCTGTTTGAATAAAAAAAAAAGAACTGGGGGCTATGGAAAGTGGGTGGATGTGTATTATTTGCTCATTGAAACTTCCTTTGTTTTTACCATGGCAACTAGTCTATTTGAGTTAAAGAACTTTACTTGGGTTAGTTTTGTAATTTTTATAAATAATCCACATTCATGTGAAAAGGTAGTGTTTTCAGGGAACAGATTTTTACATGTACCTTATTATGTTACTTAGCTTATGCATGGAAAGTAACATGTGAAATAAAGCCTTTCATTACCAATGTATTTCTATTTCTCTTTGTATTTCTAGCAAGTTTTTTTAACTCTTATTCTTTTCTCCATAAAACGTTTTTAATTTTTTTTTTCCAGAGGCTATTTCACTTGCAATGTGGAATTATTGGGACTATAGCAACTGTAGTATTCATAGAAATAAGACAAATTTCCTTTCAAAAACTCTGGAATTCCTGACAAATGCTACATCAAGATGCAGACTGTAGAGAAGTCACTGTTTTATAATTGTTTAATAACTGATATTTTTAAGGGTCCGTCATGAATGTAGTGAATTATTCCAAAGAGAAAAAGGGACCCAGCCAAGAAATAAAGAAGTCATTATTTTTCTAGCCCCACTTTCTATGAATATAGGTAACTGCTTTGACAAGCAGCTCATTCTTCACACTCACCCTAGTTCTCTTCACTGACCCATCCCTGAAACAGGATCGGATTCAGTCAGCAATAGCATTCAACTGGGTGAAAGGACCTTAGTCAATTAGTAGTTAAATAGAATATATACCCACCTAATTACATGTCAATCTTAACCAGTAGAATTAGACAGGTAGGCAAGGAGTTACTTGTTGGTAATAATCCATATTCAGTATTGAACATAAGTAGATTTAATTAATTTCTAGACCGATACATATATTTATACTCAGCCTGGCCCAGATGTCAGTTGGCATCCTCACTAAGCTTCCTATAATCACATCATCCATGTTCTGTGCTCCTATTTCTCTATGGTAAGGCTTCCCGTTTGATGTTAAATCCTCCTTGACCTTTGACAATGAGGAGTCACCACCCTCTGCCAGCTTCCTGCCACCTCCCTATAATTGCCACCTTGCATGGGCTCTTCCTCATCTTAGACAGACAGCTGTTCCCCTCCTTTCCTTCAATGCCACTGTCTCCCCATAAATCAGCAAGCAGAAGGAAGATGCATGACAAAAATGTCTTCCCTAAAGCCCAACTGTACCAAATTGCTGTTGCATTTAACTGTCATTGTATGAAAAAATAGAACCCAGAATTTCTTGCCTGTCTCCCTCAGCCATGCTGTCAAGCTGCCTGTCAACCTATTTTCAGTCAGAAATTTACAGTATTTCTTGTAAAGCTTTCTTTACACAAATATTTTCTTTCCTAACTTTGTGCCACATTTTTCTCCTTATTTCTTTTTTTAAAACCTGTTTCTCAAACTAAAAACCCCATTCTAGCTTGGCACACTGAAAACAATTCAACAGATGTTGCACTCATCACTGTACATTTTCTGTTTCTACACAAGAACAGAAAATCGGCTGGGAAAGTAAGTCTCTGTTGATCTTCACTTAATGCTGGTACCATCAATGCCTTCCTCAGAACTCACCTTCCTGCCCGTCAGTCTCACTGCAAGCCAGCTGTCATGAACATACTAAATTATTTCTTTTCATGCCACTTTTATACACATCTCCTATCTGGTCAAACTGTACAATGGCTGTTCTGTTATTTTACAGTGTAACTGTCTAAAAATATTGCCATGGGATTTTTTTAACATCGCTTTTTGTTTGTCTTCTATATTTTGTAGTATTTTCCCCTAGTGTCTTTCCTGGGCATCTGACTTTTCTGAAAGTGAAAACACAGTATCTGAAGAGAAATAATTCCTGATTAAGATTTCCCCACATAAAACTTTTGCAAAAACTTGATAATAGTGTTTACAATTCATTCCATACTTAGTATTTATATGATTATAATAAAGGCTTTCAATTTGAGAGTATGTATAAAGAGTAACAAAACATCTACATAAACATAAATTCAATTTTGCAGATGTTTCATCACTTTGAGTCACTAAGCATCCACATGATTACGTGAATTATTTTACATCACTCAACACATTCAGTTTCCACTCCTTGCCTTACACTTCAGTTAGGCATTTGAGGAACACAGAAGAACTGTGAGTTTCCTGCTCTTTGTGTCTGGCTTCTAATCCATGAGACATAAATGAATTTACCATAAACAGCTGGAGAATAGCATTTATCTTCGAACATCTATGTCAGGAAGATTTTCATCATAGGGAGGCAAAAACTGTAATTTAGTTGCCCAAAGAGTCTATCATTTATCAGTTTTAAGACTAATGTGTCCTTCAATACAAAAACATGAAACAGTATTAAACACCACTCTTCTTGCTATTTTAGTGTAATATTTCCACATAATCAATGCTCTATAAACATCAAATAAATGAAATTGAATGAATATTGTGATTATTTAGATGTCATTATTCTACTCATGCCCTATAAGAATTTATATAACTGCCATTCACAGAAACTGTTTTAGGTACATGAATTAAAGTTTTACCTCCTCTTTGTTTTGAACCATTCAATTAAGAACAGTGAAATAGATCCCTAATTTAAATATTTCATATAATAGAGGCATCATAGTCAAGTGACAGCTTTGTCTTATAGCCAACTCAGTGACTTCAATTTAATAACACTCACACTAGTCTTGAAAGTTCAAGAAAAATTATTCTCAGATAGAAATGTAAGAAAATAGATCCCCTGGTTTTCTTATGTGTAAACATATGGAAACTCCAAACCTGGGGAATTCATCTATTCTAACTAATCCTAAGAATGTTGGGAGAAAAATCAGGCACATTCTTTAACCTTTCAAACTATGAAATGTAATTTATTTGCATCATTAGAAGAGCTTCCCTCATTTGTCTGCCTTAAATCACTTAAGAGCTTATGATGCTGGTGATGGTTATAAGAGTGTAAAACAGAACATTTTCCAGCAAAATCTAAATGAGCGTTGAAGAGTGGGCAAAATTCTGGTTGTGTTCTGGAGCAAAGCTGGATGGAGCTGTTAGAATCTGAGGAAGAATTGCTGGGTTTCAGAACTTTTTCGGGATTAACCTTAAATACAAAAGGAAATTTTAATTTTAATGAAACCAAGTGGTATATTACTGCCATAGTGCCTGGCTGGAGCTATTAGGCAGGAAGACACACTTTTTTTTTTTTTTACTCAAAAATGACTTATAATTGAATCCTAATAAAATGTAAGACAAAACCTGAAATATTTTCAGGCCATGACTGGATGAGCAGCTTCACAGATGGTAAGATTCTTGCATGGGTCAGGCAGTGGGCTTCTTGAATGAGTTCCAACAGCCTGTGGTAGTTCTGTAGCCCTCCCTTTTCATTAGAGTCATATTTGCACAATTTGAAAACATTTTAATCTCAACAACATTGCTTAGCTTTTCAATGGATGAATGAATTGTCTGACCCAGCCAGAAAAGTCAAGGGCCTTCATACTTAGGAAATTTGTTCCTTGTTACAAATTATACTCCTAATCCAGAAAACAGCCTTCCAATCTCTTCAGTTAAGATGCCTCCACGAACTCCTGCCTACATCATTGAAAAGACCCCCTGTTGTGTCCCAGAACCACAAGGAGGCCAGGGTCTCTGGAGCAAAGGGAGCAAAATGGAGACTTGGTACTAGAGAGTAAAGAATTCAGAGATGGAGCAGAAAACCAGGCCATGTGGGGTCTTGTAAGCCACTGAAAGGACCATTGCCTTTACTCTAAGATCAAAGGAAAGCCATTGTAAGTTCTTGAGAAGGGGAATGACTTGATCTGATTTACTTTTACTTTTTAAAGGCTGTTGTGTGCAGAACCAGTTCATTAAAATATCTGTTAGTGGACCCCAATGTAAGTAATACGACATTAAAAGGACTATTTACAAAGGTGTAGGCAAGGTTAAGTAATGAAATCACCCAGGATTAGAATTGTTGGAGTTGTTACCATACCTTCTCTGAAGTGGAAAGGAGACCGGTGGTTACCGGAAGCCAGAAGTAAGTTCTGTAGCTGTAGGAGGGGATACCTACAAGAGCCATGTACCTAAACAGAGAAATGCAGACGATCGGCAGCAACCTGCAACAAAACTCTTATTTTGAAAATGCAAATTTGTTCCAATGTGACTGATATATTAGGGAACAATTTAAGCATAACTAAATTTGATGTTTGCTTATGCAAAATTTCATCCATGAGAAATACTGAGCAAACAGAGAAAAGTGCATAGCGAAACTGTGCTGAGCAGGGATACACAAAAGGCACACATGCACACACCTCAAATATCTACCTGCTACCTCAGTTCACCATATGTGTCATGAGCCACGAACACCCACATCTGGTGTTACGACTTTCCTTCCAATTTCAGATAATCCACCTTCCACCACTTTACGATAACTCATATTCTACAACCTTTTCCAATGCCCACTTCTGCAATCAAACTGCATGCAGGTCCTTTTTGAGGTGAAGTGCCATATTTATTGTAATATATCTGTGTATTTTTAACAATTTAACATGTGTAAAACTGTGCTACATTTTTTATTGGGTTTCCATCTTTGAGTGTGTGTGTGTGTCTGTGTGTGTGTGTGTGCGTCACTGATAAAGATTTTGTGTGCTCTGCCCCTAATCCCATTTTCCCATAACCCTGTGGTTTTAATTGTATGACTTTGCACTGCGTGGTGATTTTTAGGACAACAAATGTCCCGTTATAGCGAAACTAATTGTACATACCCAGATCTCACTCACATGCCTCCTTCTATTTTCAGCCAATTCTTCTTACTAACCCAAACCAACAGAAAACCAAAACAAAGAAGCCCACTGTTATAATCCATAAACGTCAGCCTCCTGGGGCACAGTGCCAGGTGGAGAAGGGTGGAGAGTGCATCTGAAAACAAACTGAAAGTGAGGAGCACGGAAACCTTCTTTCATTTAAAGATCCTCTCTTTTGATTTCTAGTGCCCTGCTACTCAAAATGTGGTCCAGGGGTCAGCAGTTTCAGCATCTTTTAGGAGCATGTTAGAAATGCAGAGTATTGGGCCTCTCCAAAGAATTACTGAATCGAAGTCTGCATTTTAACAAAATCCCTCCTCAGGTGACTTATACACACATTAAAGTTTCAGAAACATCGTTCTCAAATCTTACAATATTTCTTCTTCCCCTATCTCTTACCTCATTGGCCACTGCCTTGATGTATCCTTTCCTAGTGTCTCTTCTTCCAACTCTATAAAATTTTCAAAGCTGTGTTAGACCATGATTGGCCTGTAACTTGAAGAAATTTCAATGGTGGAGTGAACTTTCGCCTCAATGATATAATTTTCATCCTAGTAGCTAGTTCTAAGAATACGGCAAAAGGTGAAATAACATTTATCCCCAAGAAACCAAATCAAGACCATTAGAGTTAAGTTTAACTAATTAATGCTGAGTCAAATACCAAATATTGTCTATCAGCTTGCAAGAAAAATAGCATGAGACCCATAGGCTAATCAAGATTAATTATGAATCAACCGGTATTAATAGATATAGAATTTTTACCTTTTTAAAATAGCAAAGCCTAAGAATTTTTACATTTTTAAAATAGCACAGCCTAATAGTTGGCTATGAATTCCTCATTAATTAAATTCAGTAAATGATTTTACTTTTACAGTTTATTTTCAATGCCGGCCAACTGAAAGCAATGTAATCTTCACCTTCCCTTTCCTTCAGCAGCTCCCCCAGAAGATTCTCCCGGTCACCTATTCTCAAGTCCCGAGAATTATGTTTGACTCATTTCTTTTTTTTGACCTCATTCTTGGGAGCCAAATAATCATTGAATCTTAACAGTCCTTCTTCCTCAATGTCTCCTATATTGTTTTCATTCTTTCCATTCCCATTTCTAATTTTCTGGTTCATATCTTATCACCACTTATCACTTGGGATACACGAATAACCTCTTACGTGGTCTTCCTAAATTTATTATTTCCTTATCTCAGTTAGTTAATGATCCAGGAGATCATTATTGCCTCTAGAGTAAAATTCATGCCTGCCCTAAAATTCATGATTTCTGATAATTTGGTCCCAAACTAGCATTCCAACTTACATTGGAACCTGCACGGTGTCCTTCACGGCTCCATCACCAGCCATAGATGAGGCCATATGTCTGTGCATCCCTGACTCTCTAGAGAACTTTCGGAGAATTCCTCAACATCTGTCTATTGTGTGCCCACCTAAATTTGTTCCTCTCATCCTGCTCTCATTAAAGGCAGTCCCTTTAATTCACACATGGTTTTCTGGGCTGTCCACTTTGATTTTTCATTTATTTTTGTCCTTGGTGTTATTTTTTCAGATGCCCCTTTATTCCATGCTTCAAAGTCACAGATCATACCTGTACTTCCTTCAGGGTTCAACCCTGAGAAAGCTCAGCTCAAGTTAGTGCACCTGGACCATTTATTTGGTTGAAAAAGAGATCTAGAAGCCTTATTTCTAGTCCTTTCTACTTCCTTAACCAAACTAGTTACTTGACAGACCTTGCCCCATTTTATCTTCCATGAATGGAAGTATCATTTCCTTTCTTCTCTGAATACTCAAATTGTATCCATCTTCCAAGAACCTGCTGACTTCCACTTTCTCCATAAAGGATTGAATTCCACACCACTTCAGCCACACCAGTTATCCCTCCTTTCTTCACCTTCAGGTACTTTTTATTTTTTATATCAGTCTTTATTTTTCAGTTACGACTCCTATGGTTTTATGACATCTGGTGAAATTTTCCTGAATTGTTTAACTCAGGTTTATGTCTTACCTCCCTAACAAGGCCAGGAACAAGGTGTAATTTTTCTTGTATGCCTTAGAAATTTTGTATGTGCTCAGTAATTTTTGTTGATTGAAGCCATAGCAATTTCCCTCATTTGTTTAACGGAAGAAGAGTTTTGGTTTTTTTTTCCTTAATGGAAACTATGAAGCCTGGACCCTGTAAAGGTGCACACAAATACTACAAATACTACTCACATGCTGACAGATTAACAATGCTTTTAAAAGTTACCATTAAGGATCCAGTTCAAGTCTACTTTTCATTAAGTTTCAATCCCATAAGCAACTTCCTTTCCCAGAGTCCTTTCTTAGTTACAATGTCTTCATAATGCTATTTAACTTTAACCATTAGAGAACAGGTTAAAACAAACCCATAATCAAATTCACACTGAAAAGTGATAAATGCTGCCTTTCAGTGCAAAGCTTTCTATCTTAAATGTGTCCGTCTCTTGTCTACTTTGGCTAATTGCTCATAACTTTATTCCACTAGAACTACCATTTAAAGGTGCATGCAGAGATATGTGTACTTTATATACATGAATATTTAATTTTATATGCATGGATAAAATAGAGAACTAGTTTCTTTTAATAAATTGTAGTAAGTTTTAATATAAGAAAGGTCTTAAAAGAGTTTTCAATATTTGGGATATTAGTTTTAAAACTTAATAAATTTGGACTAGGCCTATAGCATTAATAAAGTTTGTAACAAAAAAATATGTTCGTGATTTTTATTTAAGAAAATCTTATATAGTGCTTACTATGGGTCAGATACTCTTTTAACTTTACAAATATTGTCATTTACTCTTCATAACAATGCCATGAGCTAGGTATTATTATCACACCCATTTTACAGCTGGGAAATTAGGTACAGCTAGTTCATGGCAAAGACGGGATTCATACCCAGGCTGTTTGGCTCTTCTGGGCTCCTAACCATTACATACTGATGCTTCTCTTGTGAAAGAACAAAAAATAATCGTACTTTGTGTACGATTATAAGTTTAAAGTATTCCTCTGTTTATATCCAAAGACATTTTTCTGTATATAGAGATCATATATCAGAATATGTAAACTTAACACTCACTAGAGCCACATAAAATCACCTTCATCTAACCTAGTGAATCATGTTTTTTTCTATTATACTTCTTATCAATCCTTTCCGTGAATTTTTATTTAGATTTTAAATGTTGTTTGACCAATAGTCTCTTCTGCAGGAATTTGGGCACATTTTAATAATGGTTCACCCTTTAAATTTAATTTTTACGTGTATTAAAGTGAGACATATATATAATTTCTATAATTTCAAATATTTCTATAAACACTTTAAATGAATGACATCCCCAACCCTTTTTACCCATGATTTCCATCTTCCAGAAGCAACCATTTTTCAAGTCATTTTAACTGTTTCCTCTGGTGTTTATATCATTTTAAAGAATCTGATTAAACTCTTATTTCTATCTGCTTGTTTGCTTTAGGTAGCATCTATTGATTGTCGTGGTAGGTGAGAGGTCTCTATAGTGGTTGGTTGGCCTGGGGAGTGGCAGGCTTTACTCTGAGGTAACAGTGTGAACTCAGACATTTCATTGGGGGATCACTGTAAGCATCTATAGTATTATCACTTTCCTATTTTGTTTATCCAAGGAAAATCTCCTAATCTCTCTGGGAGTGGGCAAAGTACGGTGTGGAATGAGAATATAAGCATGGATGGCCACCGAGGGAATGACAGTTGGACAGTTTCATTTTTTACTGAGTAGATATTTATTGAATTCTTTTATTTTCAGTAAAGTACCAAAATCCTCATCTGGCTTAACGTCAATAAACCCAGACTCCCTCTTTTCCAACCCATCCAGAAAATGTCTCCAGTCCATTGCCGATGATGAAGGAAGTATGGTCACCAAGTTACTTTGAGAATCTAAGTGTCTTTGAAAAAGAAAGAAAGAAAGTCCCATCACATTTGGGATAAAATCCAAATTTTTCCTTATCAAGTTGGTTTTCTAACCACCCAATCTATAGTAGATCTGAATCTACCATAACTCTTACCCTTCACTCCTCCCTCCCTTCCACCTTCCCTTCCTTGCTTTCTTCCCTTCTTCATTGCCCTCACTATTAGGATGTAAACTTGCTGTGGTCTTATAAACCACTCCAGTACCTAAAACAGTATTTGGCGCCTAACTGCCACTCAATAAAAACATTTTGAATGCTTGTTGGTAGAAAGCTCACATATCAAACTCAAACTTCCTTTACCAATGCTTTGCTTCATCCTCAGCTGGGGGAATGAGCACCTTTTATTCATAATAGTCGGGTCTTTAGAAACAAGATTTTGAGCTGCAACCCAGATTCATGACTTAATGTCATACAAATCCCTTATCTGTAAGGATGATGGCAATAATACCAGCATCACCGAGTTGTGGGAGGATTAAGTGGCTGCCATTGAGAACACATTCCACAAATGTCAGTGTCCTGTCCTATCCCTGAGACCAGGAAAAAATAACTTCAACTTCCTGATCCTGCGTATCTGTGAAGTGTGAGTGTTCTCAGTCTTTTCTCTCCCTTGGTCTGCCAGAGGGTCCTGGCTTTGCCTGCTCAGTTCCTGGTCCTCTTCATCCCTCTTAAGGAAGTTTCTGCTGTTGCCACATTAGTTTGTTGTTTTTTTGGTTTTTTTTAGTTCAGCATTGCAGAATTGGAAAAAAAGGTCAAAACATAGAAGGTTATAACTTTGCTGGTAGGCTGTGGAGAGAAATACAGCGGGAGTAAAAGAGGAACCGTGGGCTGTGATAGCGAAGGTGGAAGATGAGGACAAATGGGTTCCAGAGGAGTTCAGAGAGGAGTCTGTGTTTGGGGTTGGGAGATGGAGAGAAATGGAAGGGACAGAAAGTCATGAATGAGGAGAAGGGTCCTCTCAGATGCTACTGAAAATAGCTAATGTTTATTAGGTGCTTACAATCAGTCAGTTCAATAAATCTTACTTATTCCTTGTAATAGTCCTATGAGGTAAATACCTAAGAGATATGGGGTTTTAGAGAATAGGAGACAACCTAGAATTTTTATAAGCTTTTCTGTGAAACATGGCTCCTTATATTCTTCTAGAGAAATGAAGAAACAATAAAATTCTTATTTAGACTGTACATTTTTGCAAGAGAGATTACTCTGAGATTGACCCATAGGGGTCACAGCTTCAAAAGATGACACGTAATCCATTTTACATATATTTCTCATCCCTTAGTATTAGCTATGAATACAACAGACCTTCTCTCTGCTATCCAATGCTGGAAATTCCTTTATGTTATAGGAGTGAAGGACATAAATTTTAAAAACTCTAAAGACAAAAACATTCAAAAGATGATCTCAAGTAAACAAAGCCATGGTCATTCTCTGTGGTGGGGACCAAGATGAAAGCAAATGAGAAAAGAATAGTTGATGGTTTTTTTCCCCAACAACTTTGCAATATAATTATTTAAACCTGGGAGAAAGACCCCATATTTTAAAAGGAAAAGAAACCATACAATTGGAATTCAAATTTTATTTCAAATTATAATTTTTTTAATCTGCTACTGGAATTAAATTAGTTTTCAATTAACTTCTCTTTTATTGTATTTTCTTTGATCCTGTGGAAGACGGAAACTTTATTGATTATAATTATTTTTCTTTTAGAAATACTATGCCTGGATAATAATGTTGGTAAGTGGGTTTGCAATTCTGTAAATAAATAGATTTACACTCACATCAAAGAGTCAAAAGAATATATCCTAAAACATATACTAGTGTCTAGTGAGGGGTTCTTTTGTGCTTCTACTACCCACAGGTTGTCTTGTCTATAAGACTCATTTTTTCTTGTCTTTAATTGAAGGAGTAAAAAGCCCTAAGAATATTAAGGGGACAGCTATACTTCAGACCCATACGTTACCTTATTAGGCTTGGCTTTTAAGTGTGTTTAATTTTCATTTTCATTGCAAAGGCCAACTTCTAGCTCCCTGATCTTTAAAATCATGGGTCTGAATTATTTTAATTCATGTAAGCATAAAATAACACTTTTTATTGCACCATTTTCAGATGATTATTTTTTTTACCAGTTGCCTTTTCAAAATACAACAAAACAAAAGCATAGATTTGCATAACACTCATACTTTCAAATCAGTTTCATATACGCTGTCACATTTTCTCCTTTCTAAAGCTTTATGGGGTATGGAGGCTGGTATTATTTTCCACACTTTATAGATAATGAAACTGAGGTACAGAGAGTTTAACACACTGGCCCAAGGGCACATAGCTAATAAATGATAAAATAGAACTATAACCCAGGTCTTCTCTTTTCTGATCTACAAAATAATAAATCATATGTGTTTTTTCAAGCCTTAATTTCTACTCTAACCAAGCTTTTACTATTAGATTAGACCAAGTGTTTATGTTATTATTACAACTAACATTATATTCTAGTGGTGAGCCAAAGTTTGGAGCTAGAGTTACCTCTATTCCCTTGTTTGTTAAAGGGAGATGCTGACAAAATCTAGCTCACTGTGCTGTGAGAATGAAATGAGTTAACACAAATAAAGGGGCCTTCTATGTGAACCAACCTGGGGTAAAATCTTGGCTCTTTTGTACTAGCTGTGCAAACCTGGGCAAGTTACCTCCCCTTCCCGACTCTATAAAATAAGGACCGAGCTCAGCTCATAAGAGTCTTGAGAGGATTAACTGTGATACTTGCAAAGCTCCAGTACAGTTCAACGATCAGATAAGTGGTAGCTGCCACTGCTGTTGTCTTCCTAGGTATTAGTCCTTGTCACCACTTGTTTTTGTTTTCCTCTGCTTGGTACCAAGTGCTGTGATTCAGGATTTCATTCCAACATTTACTTAGTTGATCAACATTATTAGTTACTTTGGGGATAGCTGTCCAACTAGATGAAAAAGTACTTAACTACTCACCTACTTTTTCCCCATCTTTCCCACTGGATATAGTGAGATATTTTTCAGAGGCCTTAATAAAAATAAACCTAGTTGTCTGCTCCACCCACTAGCTCCCACAGCACTTAGTTTGTACCTCTGTAATAGCACTTCCTTATGGTTTTTGTTTTTACTTCTATCACCTTGAAGTCAGATGCCAGCAAGCTGAATGGAACCATGGATCAAGCCTGCAGTGTCCCAGGGAACAGGGCTCTGCCCAGAATTTCAGGACCTTGTGCCCATGCTGGCAGCTAGAGGACCAAGGAGCAATTACCAGAAGTAACTCCTTACATGGGTACACAGTCTACTGTCTGAAGCAGGGTGACCTAATCCAAACATGATAAAGTTAAATGGTGGAGACCAATATCTTAATCTAAGTAGGTCAGGAATTGATGAATCAAGAATTGATGTAGCATGATCTGATGAATGAAAAAATTTGAAGTGTACAAAGGAAAGGTGAAACTGGAGAAATTCTCTGAGCTAGAATTCAGGTGGTATCCGATTCGAGTTTTTATGTGCCTGCTTGGATTGGAGTGGGGGCATTTGTGAGAACTGATGCAATGAAGGGAGCAACAGTGTCCCATTTATTCTGGTTTTCCCCGTGCTGGGCACTGAATGAAAAGCTTTCTTCACAGCCATGGCAAGCCCACCTGCAGCTGCCTCTTAACCCCTCACAGGAGGTTTGTCATGTTCAGTCTTTTCCTCCTGGCTTATTAGCAAGATTCTTCCCATTTGGTGGAGCCCGTGATTCTCCTGTGTATCAAACAGTTCCCACTGTTCGATATCCTGTGTTTCTTCAAACAGTCCCCACACACTCCAACAAGGAAATCCTCTTAACTGGGCTAAAATTTCCATGGTGGATAGGTTTTCTGTTTGTGCATTTTATTGTTGCTACGGTTTTCTTTTCCACTATTTACTTTGAGTCACAAACTTCTAATCACAAACGTCCTATCATTGATTTCCTCTGTTCCCATACCTACCTGGCTTACTTCTTCCAACCTGCCTAAGAACAATTCACCCTTTCAATAAAAGAGCATTTGCCAAAGGTTTCCTTTCCCCTTTTCCTCTAGCATGGAGATACACTTGCACTTGCAGTACACATAGCTAATGATCATCCAAAGCAAAAATACATGCATAGCACATAAGCTATAGATCACTAGGACAGATGCCACCATGCTCCAATGTAATGGGTCTCAGGAGTAACTCTTTACCTCCCCTGATATATTTCTCCCTATACATAGTATGGGAATTGCCTCTTTGCAGCTCCTGTTTCCCTAGGGAAGAGCTACTGATGACGTGCTTAAGACTCATCCTCTTCTATTTGTTAATTAGTAAACCTGCTGTAGAAGGTTAGCTTTAAACAAGATTTCAACCCTGTCTCTGGAACCCTCACCCTCAAAGAATATACAACAGAACCTTGCAACAGAATTCACTCTCTCTCATGGGCATTTATGCCTTGGTGGCATTTCCTGCTTATCCTATGTTATACGGAATCTGGAACTGGAAAAGACTGTCAGCATGAGAATAAATAAGTTACTGTTTTCTTGAGTAACTGCAGAGGAGAAATGGGTGTAATACAAGGGTGTTATACGTATTGGAACATGAGGTTGAGAGAACGGTGCTGAAAAATAACTCTAAGATTTTAGGTCAGAAAGGTCAAGAGGATACAGCTCACATAATACTAAAATTTTAAACTATCCTGAAGCTATTTGAATTTTATTCTAGTCATCCCAGAGCTCTGGAGCCCCTAACATTAGCTGAGGAGTATATATGCAGGAAGTCTATGACTCTCACCCAGGAGATGTCCAAAATGAGCAGCTTAACGCAGTGTAATTTTTCTAAGAGTATTTGGAGCACTTTTTTGTTCCATTTAATATTATGTCATACCACAGAAAAATCATATGAGCTACTGACTTATCAATTAGCATGTCAATTAATTGGCTCCTTAAATATGAATATATATGTGTATATTACATATATATTAATATATTTTATATATATATATATATATATATAAAATCTACAATATCTGGCTCTAAGTGGTACCCTAAGGGAAACTCCCAGCCTCTTTGATTTCAGATGATAGGCAGCCAAGTCATGGCTGTTAATTTTTATACCTGTTTTCTAATTCTCTCTTTCATCTTTCATATATACACGTGTGAATATATACAAAATATGTACTATATATATATTTCTATTGTATATATACCCATCTCTAATACTAAAAATGACTCACATTATGTAGTTTGAAGACTTCTATTACTCTGAAAATTAGAACATTTTCTCCTATTGTCTGCCATTTTTAAGTGACCAGCACCAATATTTCTTTCTTTAGTTCTTTAAATCCTTCTCTTGTTCTTCTCTCTTCCTCTTTTCTTTCTCTTCCCATCCAACCTCAGCCCTCTTCTCCCACTACCAACCATCCCACTTCAACCAGGCAATGATGTCTGCTCAAGTACAAACATCCAATTTGACAACCTCAGAATTTCTGAGCTTCACCATGTCCAAACCAGAAATGCTCACTTCCCTTTCAGAAACTTATGCTAGATGGAAAGAAAAGATACACTTTTAGCTAAAGGTCCAATTAACTGAATGCCCGGAAGAACATAAATGCTCTATAAACATTGCCAATAATCTATTTCCATAAACAAAGAAGAACAACCACTTTCATATCTAGTCTTTTTATAACCCCAAACTCATGATGACTAATGCTACTAAGTACCTGTCATCTTGAGTGCTTGTTCTGTATCAAGCACTGTGTTAAGCAAAATATATTATTTTGTTTAATTCTCATTATGATGCTATGACAATAGTATAAGTATTATTACTGTCATTTCTCAAATGAGAAAATTGAGATTTAGGATAGATAAACAACTTACCCACAAGTCAAAAAGCTACTAAAAATGCAGACTTGAAACCCAGGTCGGACTCATTTTAAAACACATAGTTTTAACCCCTGAACTCTAATGCCACCAGGACTTTTTTAAGACTTTCAAAATATACTTTGAGGTAAATGAAAATAAAGTTCTTGATCAAATGGAATAATAGACATTTTTTCACTAAACTCTAACTTACAAATGGAACATCTGCCTACTCGTTTTCTTTTCAAATAGAGTTCCATTAAGATAATAAAAACCAAGGAAACTTACAATGATTTTGGGGGTCATACTTAAAAGCAAATTTCTGACGTTTTATCACTTCAACTTTTAAATAATTCTGTAAGAGTATCTACAAAACATAGACATTTAATTGTATAATGCTATTATCATACCTAAGGAAATCAATGATAACTTTTAATATATAATAACTGGTTTATATTTTTTTTAATTAAGTGCAGTTCTACTCTTAACAAATGCAGAATCAAAGGCCAAATGAGATCCATATACCATAATTATTTAAAATTTTATACTATTTAACCACTAAATAATAATTTTAAAACTATATGTCAAGCAAATGAATTACTAGATATATTATTTTTATTCTTCTACCTTGACAAATATACCTTTACATAATAAAAAACTTGAAAAATATGCATACAGCTATGGTTCTCACATAACTGAAAGTTTAAAAAATATCAAAAGATTATTATTACTGCAAATGTCTGGGTGTTCCTTGGTCAGCTGGTAATATTTGGACGTGTAATAAAATACAGATACATGTAATTCATAACTTATTATATAAATTTTATTTTTCTTGATTTCAACAGAAACACTGATTTTTATCATTCTGATCGTGATTTAGTATAACTTGTGCTGTATTGATAGAAATGGTTTAAATAAATAAAAGTAATGTTATTATTTTCAAAAGTTTATTAAATTTGAATATACTTCATTAAATGCTATCAAATTTTTTAATTAAAATTATTTTGTCTTATTTTCTTATAAAATATTCTGTCAACTATTAAAATCATAAAATTAATAACATTAAATTTTAAATCCATTACTTAAAATCTGATATTTGTGTTTAATTTTTGAAAAATTTAATTAAGCCATTACTTTTTGATAAGACCACAACTATTCTCAATTCTTGCAATCAATGTCCATCTTGTTGTTAATGTAAAAAACTAGTGTCACACTTCACCTAAATTACCTCAGGATCTACATACACACAAGGTGAGTAAATACCAATGATTTTTTTTGTAAAAATTTCTCAGTCATCATATGCAACTATTGTAAATTTCATGCTATTTCATTAGTACATCCTGAACTATGAATTAGAACAGGAAAATAAGCAAAATAAAGGACTCCCATCACTACTGAGAAACAATACTTCATTATACTGCAAAATCTATTGCAGTCATGCTATCTGGAAGGAAGCATTTGACA
Source organism: Eschrichtius robustus (assembly GCF_028021215.1). Taxonomy (NCBI): domain Eukaryota; kingdom Metazoa; phylum Chordata; class Mammalia; order Artiodactyla; family Eschrichtiidae; genus Eschrichtius; species Eschrichtius robustus. The sequence continues at coordinate 52,947,806 of NC_090829.1, read as the reverse complement.
AGTTAATTAACATGTCTTTTCTGCCAATGAAGCACTTCTGCCTCTCAAATCCTTCCTGTACTATAAAACAGTGTTAATTTTCAATGTTCATGAAGGCATAATCCTCAAACCGTCACCATATTTGGAGGCTATCTCCTGTGATTTCTAGGAAAAAAGACTAAAGACATGGAGAGGCTTTTCCCTGGTGCCTGAATGGAGTTGGCCACAAGAATAGATGCTTAGGACTATAGGCCATGTTATACCAGTGCTGAGTGCCAGATCTCAAGTGACAGAGGTATCCTTTTTTCAAAGGTTGTTTTTTGTCTGTATTTTGTATTTTTGTGTATGTTTGTGCTATAAAGGAATATCTAACTTGCTGACCCAAGGAAGGAGACCTTTTTGTCCAGGTCAAGTTTAGGGGTCATAGGTTATTTTCAACGTTAGAGGAGCATTTGTTGAAGAAGCCAGCAATTCTAAAAACTTGGAAAGGTCCCTCAATGTTGTTTCAAGTTAACCTAATCAGGAACTCCATATATGATTTACTTTTGTCCAGTTTGTTTGACAATGGTATGCAATATTTCAAACCCCATCTGTACTTCCCTAGCCCAGAAAAGTAAATCATCTGTGGAGTAGAGTGTCCACTGGGTCCCATCCAACTCTGGACAACCAGACTAAAATAAACTTATAATATAAAAAAAGGAAAGAAAGCTGTTCATCACTGCTTCTATGCAATTTTACTTTCCACTAAACCAAGAAAACTCATCAATACAAAACCAATAAAAGAGATTTTAGGAATGGGAATTACTCTGAAGATTTTGCAAACCAATGTTTAAAAAATAAATTTGAAAAGGTACCCATTCTCCATTCCAAGAATGGGAGATTTATATATACCAAAGGAAAACAAATGTGTGTCAAATTGCTACTTAATCCTTGTCCAGGCAGAATTAAATCAGGGCAAAGTGCATGATCAAATTGCCAGGATAAGCTACTGAAGTTTTAAATATGACAATTCTCACAACAGAAGGAAAAATGGGCTATCAATATCCATATATTTAAGAATATATGGATAGTGAATGGGAGAAACAAGTTACAAAACTGTCTATTCTATTTCAGTCTAGATGGTACTAGTGTAATATGAAAAGCTTTATGCTGATACAGAAATTCTGATAAAATGTGTGCATGTTTATTAATATTTGTTATATATGAATACACATACATGTAATATATATACATACATGTAATACATACACATACATGTAATATATATATACACACACACATACACGTGTACATGACTATGTTTGGATAAGTGTACCAGAAATTTTATATAAACACGCTGGATTGTATTCAAGTAAGAATGAAGGGCTTCCCTGGTGGCGCAGTGGTTGAGAATCTGCCTGCCAATGCAGGGGACATGGGTTCGAGCCCTGGTCTGGGAAGATCCCACATGCCGCGGAGCAACTAGGCCTGTGAGCCACAACTACTGAGCCTGCGCGTCTGGAGCTTGTGCTCCGCAACAAGAGAGGCCGCGACAGTGAGAGGCCCACGCACTGTGATGAAGAGTGGCCACCGCTTGCCACAACTAGAGAAAGCCCTCACACAGAAATGAAGACCCAACACAGCCAAAAATAAATTAATTAATTAATTAATTTTTAAAAAAAAGAATGAAAGTAATTAAATAGATAAAGGCACTGATGTATAAGGACAGACTAAAATAAGTAAATATATGAAGTTTGAAAATAAGAAGATTAATAGCATAATCACATCACGCAACATCTGAAAAAACTGTAGCCATGAATATGGAGGATGTCTTAATTTGTAAAGTAAAAGAAGAGCAACACATGAAAGTACAGGTCTTCCTTAATTATCAAAAATATTTCTTGGAAGTTAGAGAAGTAGGAAATAGAATGCAGGGAAAAAGATCTTTTGTGAAATGAGTCAGTGACAATTAGGGTCCTATATACACCATCACCAGTTCAGAGCACCAAAATATTTCTGCTAAATGTTTCCAAATTTGAATTTCAAGAAACCAGAAGGAGAGCATGAGTCATTGAGATGCCCTGCTCCAGAATTCCCTCATGTTTTAAGTACTACAAAATTCAGTTTGCTAAACTCAGAAGAGAACAAAAACATCTAATTTCTTACAAGCATTTTCTAGTGAGAATAGGGGGGTTGTAATTGTTTGATTCCTCTGTTATATGTGTCACTTGCAACTATACCAGAGATTCCATGCATAATGAGGGCATTTCAAATTAATAATAATAATGATAATGATGATAATAATAATAATAATGTAAATGAAGTTTCTTTTCTAAACAGATAAGAAAGTTACAAGAGACTATTACTCCCACTCTAATAATAACAACAAAAAGCCAGATAAGCTACAAAAATCAGTTTTTAAAACTCATTGAAGAGTTGAGGACACAATGAAACTTCAATGAACTAATGTCCAGAAAGTGCCAAGTTCTTCATAGAAGAGAAAAGAACAAAGGTGCTGAGGAAGAATGCCATGGGGCGGAGTGTGGGAGGGGCATAAGTAGACATTAGATACAGATTTAAAGAAGTATTAACAGTCACTTGTGAGCTGGCACTGCAGATTGGAATTAGAACTCCACCCACAGACCAAATCTGCACCTACCCGCCAGTTCTTGCTCAAGTGTAAGGAGTAATACACTAAAAGCAGTGGGGAGTGGTGTCAAAGAATGAGAGCTAAGAAACAGCCCCACTGAGATGTACAAGGGCTCAACTGAGTACAAATCTCCCTATGAGGGGGAGATATTCCACAGTTCCAAAAGCTTACAGCTCAGCTTTGAAGCATAGGCAGATCTCTGGAGTCTTGGCAGTGCTCTGATCTCAAGCCCAGCAGAAGGAAAAGTCCTGATTCCATCCTTAAAACGTTTGAAGACAGTGGGAAACAAAAATAAGCCAATGTTGAAATAAGTCAAACCCAGCTTAACTAGATCATAGAGACTCAGTCCCTGCTCTAGTGGCCTAATTTAAAGGTGCCCCTTTCTAAAAGCAAATATTATTTACTTCAGTTCCTTCTTTCTTTTATACAAAATATGTGGCAAACAATGAAAGGTTATAAGACAACAAAAAAAGCAAAATATATGACCAATGGACAAGAGAGGAAATAGTGAATAGAAGTAGATCCAGAGAGAGCTCAAATGTTAAAAGTTATCAAACCGGGAATTTAAAATGACCATGATTTTTTTAAAAGTTGAAGAATATAGTTAAAATGGTGGATAAATAAGCATGAAGAAATGGTAAGTTTCAGCAAAGACATAAGAGATCTAATTAGAAATGTTATATGTCAAAATTATAGTAAAAAATGGACTTAATAGACTGGACACAGCAGAGGGCAGTATCAGTATTGAAAGCAGATCAATAAAAAGCTTCCTAACAGAAACAAAGAGATAAAAACAAAGTAAAAATAGGAATTAAAGTAGGAAATAAAAAGAACAGAATATCTAAAATATGACGGATAGTATCAAATAGTGTAATACATATGTAATTAGGCTGCCCAGAAAAGATGAAAGAAAGAAGGGGGCAAACTACTCGAAGAGATAATGGCTGTTAATTTTTCAAAACTGATGAAAAAAATCAAACTATGTATTCAAGGGACTCAGTGAATTATAAGCAAGATACATACCAAAAACCAAAATAAAACTCGAGGCACATCATAATCAAATTTGTCTTTGAAAACCATAGACAAAGGGCATGTCTTAAAGCATCTAGAGAACAAGGACACCATAAAGACAAAAAATGCCCCTGCGTTTCTCCTCCCATCTCATACTGTACTTCCAGAACACTTCTGGGGACCAAATGGGGGAGGGGTTTCCTACACCAAGCAATTCTGTGACATGAGCTGGATGTCCTACAATTTCCTTCAGTTCTGACACTGTCCACCTGGGGTTATCATCAGATCCCACAGGTTAAGGCCTCAGTCCTGCAATACTGCACCCTCACCTCCACTTCAGACATCAATCTCAAATCCAGGTAATGACCCCTGCTTTTGACCAACTGGTCATAAATTTCACATTCTCAAAACTTACTAGATTGTCAGTTTATTATAAAAGGATATATCTCAGGAACAGCCAGATGGAAGAGATGCATAGGGCAAGGCATGGGGGAAAGAGTATGGGGCTTCCAAATCTCCGGGCACATCACCCTCCCAACACTGCCATGTGTTCACCAACCTGGAAATTCTCCAAACCCTTTCCTTTGGGTTTTTATGGAAGCTTCATCACACAAGCATAATTGATCAAATCATTGGCTGCTGGTGATTAAGTCACTCTCAAACCTCTCTCCTCTCCCTGGAGGTCAGGAGTGGAGCTGAAAGTTCCAACCCTCTAATCACATGGTTGGTTCCTCCTGGCAACAACTCCCCATCCTTAGGGGATTTCCAAAGGTCACCTCATTAGCATAAACTCAGGAGTGGTTGAAAGAGGTTTGTTAGGAATAACAAAAGATACCTTAATCACTCTTGTTCTTATCACTTAGGAAATTCCAAGGGTTTTAGTTTTAGGAGCTCTGTGCCAGGAATGACGATGAAGACCAAATACATATTTCTTATTACAAATCGCGGTATCACAGACACATTATGCAGAGTATAATAATAATATGAATAATAGTTGACTTCTCAGCACAAACAATGGCAGCTAGAAGAAGAAGAAATAATACCTATAAGGTGCTGGGGGAGGGGGGCAGTACTGTGAACTCAGAATTAGATACACAGCTAAAATAGCCATCAAAATTGAAGGCAAAATAAACATATTCTCAGCCAGACAAAAGCTGACAGTAGTGCAGCAGTCCCTTTCTAGTATAAGTGTGATACCAGATAGAATTCTGAAACACAGGGGAAAATGAGCATAAAAGAAAATAAGTATGCTTGTGAAAATAAAAAGCGTTTTAAATTTATATACATATAAATGTAAAATTTATATAAATATAAATGCATATGGTATATCTTTATATTTATTTCTGAATTTATTTAAAAGAATATGGGCTGCATAAAACACAAATTAAAACAATGTATCATGGGGCTGTGGAATAAATAACAATATAAAACACAAAGAGTACAAAGGGTAGAAGGAGGGTAAAGGAAATTTTATTAATGTAAGGTAAATGAAGCAATACAATATCACTTATAATGTGTGCTATAGCAAAGTGTGCCAACTTAGTGATACCTAGTGTAATGTCTAGAGAAAACATGTAAAATAATACAAAGACTTATATATAGCTAAAAATAAATGCATGAGATAAAAAGGAATACTAAAAAATATACAATGTACCCAAAATAAGGCAGTAAACAGGAAACAGAAAACAAAATTAAGATGATATATTTAACTCACCAATAATTACATTAATTGTAGTGAACTAACTATAAACAGAGTGTCGGGCTAGATAAAAAATTCAAAACAAAACTCTATGATGTTTAAAAGAAACACACTTTGAAAACAAAGACACAAGTAGGTTAAAAGTGAAAGGGTGGGAAAATATACTATGCTAATACTAAGCATGAGAAAGTTGAAGTGACTATATTAATGTAAATAGATTTCAAGAAAAAGAGTAAGACTAAAATAGATAAATTTCATAACAGTAAAATGATCATTTCAGTAGGTACATAAGAAGTATTTGACCAAATGTTCCACATCTTCATGAAAAAACTTTCAACGAACTAAGAATGGAAGAAAACTTCCTCAAGTCAGTAAAGTGCATCTCTTTAAAAGATCTACAGTTACCATCATAATTAATGATTAAATATTGTATATTTTTCTCCTAAGTTTGGGAATAAGGCAAGGATATCCACTTTCATCACTTCTAGTAAACAATGACTGGAGTGCCTAGTCAATAATTAGGCAAGAAAAAAAATAAAAGTCACAAAGATTAGAAAACTTATTACTTGTAGATGATATGATTATGTACATAGAAAACTATATGGAATCTACAAAAATAAAATCTACTAGAACTAAGAAATGAATTCAGCAAAGTTGCAGGTTACAAGGTCAATATGCAAAGATCTATTTTTTTTAATGCTAGCAAAGAAAATAGATTTAATTTAATTTAGAAAATTCAATTTTAATAGCATCAATAAACATTAAATATTCTGGGAATCAATTTAATAAAAGATGTGTAAAACATCTAGGATAAAACTGCAAAGCTTTGCTAAAAGAAAGTAAAGAACACTTAATAAATGAAAAGATATGCCATGTTTGTGCACTGTAAGACAATGTTTTTAAGATAGCAATTCTCCCCAAATTGATCTATTAATTCAACAAGATTTCATATCATGCTTATAGCAGGATTTGGTTTAAAAATTGACAAGCTGATTCTAAAAATATATGTGGAAATGCAATGACTCTAAATATAGTCACAACAATCTTGGGAAAAAGACACAAATTTGGAGAACTTACACTACCTGATTTCAAGACTCACTAATGAACTGCAATAATCTAGAGAGTGTGGATGTTTTATTAGCATAAGAACAGACAAACAGATCAATGGAACAGAATAGAGAGTTGAGACATAGACCTACAAATATAGAATAAAATGATGTTCCATCAAGGTGCCAGGTCAATGCAATGAGAAAAGGAAAGTCAATAAAAAGATGAGAAACCCAGTGTTTTTAAACAGAGAAAAGGCTTGAACAGATATTTTAAAAATGAGTTAAATACATGGCCAATAAGTACATGTAAAAGCACTCCAAACCACAACAGAATGCCATTTTACAGATTTCGCAATGGCTAAATTAAAAACGAAACAAAACAAACAAAAAAATAACATCATTAAATGTTGTCAAATATGGGGAGAAACTGGAACTCTCTTTGTTAATGGGTACATAAAATGATACCATCATTTTGGGGAACTGTTTTGCACTTTTTATAATATATATATACCCTATGATCCAGAAATTTCACTCCTAAAGTATTAGCTAAGAGAAATAAAAATATATGACCACCAAAATATTTCTGTAAGAATTATGATAGCCACCTTGCTCATAAATGGCCAAAAACTGGAAACAAACCAACAGGAGAAGGATTAAACAAACACTGGTGTAGTCATAATGAAATACTACTCAGAAATAAAAAATAATATACTACTGATACATATAACAACATGGATGAATCTTAAAATCATATTGGGCAAAAGAAGCCAGACACAAAAGAGTACACATTGAATATTTGCATTTATAAGAAATGCCAGAAGGCAAAACTAACTATAGGTAATGACATCAGAAAATGACCGACCAGGAAAAGGAGGACGGGAATAGAGTTGACTGGGAAAATGCACTTGGAAATTTTCTATAAGTGATGAAAATGTTCTATACTTAGAGTGGTGGTTACAGTGGTGAACCCAATTGTCAAAATAGTCGAGCCAAACAATTAAGATATGTGCATTTGGGGGCTTCCCTCGTGGCGCAGTGGTTGAAAATCTGCTGGCCAACGCAGGGGACACGGGTTCAAGCCCTGGTCTGGGAGGATCCCACATGCCGCGGAGCAACCAGGCCCGTGAGCCACAATTACTGAGCCTGCGCGTCTGGAGCCTGTGCTCCGCAGCAAGAGAGGCCGCGATAGTGAGAGGCCCGCGCGCCGCGATGAGGAAGGGCCCCCGCTTGCCACAACTAGAGAAGGCCCTCACACAGAAATGAAGACCCAAAACTGCCATAAATAAATAAATAAATAAACCCAAAGTTTAAAAAAAAAAAACCAGACAACTTCCATCTCGCTTACACCTTTGAACATCTTTAAAAAAAAAAAAAAATGATATGTGCATTTGATTGTATAATAATTATACAACAATAGAAAAAAGAAAAATAAATAAATAAAAAATTGTTTCTCTGGAAAGATTACTATTATTAGTGGGTAACTATAATTCTTGTAGAAGAAAGAGAAAGTAAAATGACCATTGAATAAAAGGCTTTCAATTAAAATATCCTAAAACTGTCTTTGATTGCTGTTTACTTATACCCCACCTGTTTTCACATTCTTATCTCCAGTACTACAATAAAATAAAAAATAGGCTCAGCAAACATATGGAATTAGTGAATGTTCTATCATTCCTAGTGGCTGAAACACATTATTTATTCAATAAATACTTAGAAAGGGCATTTATCCTAAAATTAGGAAGTATCAGTCCCACAGTAAAACAGTGGGGTAAAAGGTAATTTCAGCTCTCTGAAAGTTTTAAAACAACATACTTGCCAGCATTCAAATTTTTAACTTCCACTTTTCCCATTATGCCCATTTCCTTTTTCATCATATATTTTATATAATGACTCTTTGCAAAACATGCAAACAGAATTCTTCTTTGAGTATCAATTTCTGTTGATTTCTTAGAAAACGAAAGGAGAAAACACACAGAGTAGCAATCCAATACATTCTTTACTGGCCCTGTCAACAGACATACAGACACTCATGCACTTGTGACTGAACAGCACTCCCTCATGGCTGGTAAATTATCTCTTCTCACCTATGGTTAATCCGTGGAAGAGTCATTTGTGAAGCAGTGAGGGAAGAAGGAAAAGCCTTTATGCCCAGCTGGCAAGTGGAAAAAATTCTGTTGTCTTCACATTCAATAAATAACTTCTTGATTAATTTGAAAATTATCTACATAGTACTACCCACTGGAAATCTGCTCCAACTTAATCTTATTTTCCACTTCGAACAGAAATTCAGATATCTCAGCTATTGAAACAGGAACGGCACATCTCTTCCCTTCCCATGCTTACAGAAGACATCAGTATTAATCACCATGCTCTATCCTCCTGAGCCAGGTATGGCCTCAGAATCTTTCTTACCACAGCACCTGAGACAGCCGCTACCATTATAGTGAGATGAAACTATTTGCCATCCTTGTTCTGAATTTCCATTAGTATGACCTTTCTTGATCCAGATTCTATAGCTATAAAATGAGGAGAGTAATATTTATGATTTAAATCAAGGAGTCAGGAGTGCAGTACTAAAACCATCATGGCATCTTCTAGCTTCAAATGAAACAGAGACCATGTGAGTTAAAATGAATTACTATTTGCTATGCTTTTTGAGTGCATTTGGTGAAATAGGCTGAAAGTGCACAGTGATACATTATTATTTTCAAAAAGTGTTTTAACTTGCCTACCTCTAGCAAACTGGAAAAAGACATGCAAGTTTTCTAAAATGATACATAAAACTGAGATTTCAAACAGCTGTAGTCAAATCAAAACAAATATCCTTGTTTATGACATCAAAGAATTCTGTTATTTTAATAATTACTTCTTAAGCACTATTTCTTCCTTGGAGTAGACCTTCTAATATGTCCACCTCAAATTCACCATGTTAATGTGTATTGCTAATATAGGAAATTCAACTTTTAGAACAAAAATTCTTATTTGTGTAGCTGGTTAATCATCTCTAATCTAATTCCTTGTTATTTTGAAACCCAAATTCTTTTTTCTCCAAGGTGACCAATTTACTAGATTGTAATAGTCCTCTGGTCTTCTAAACTAGAAACAATCCCTTGTTGCAGATCAGCTATTGATACCAATAATTGTTAAATAAAAATGCAGTAGTTGTGTAGATAAGGTGGAAAAGTCAAATGAGAGTGATATAAAGTCAGAGAAAGCAATAGTCAGAGAAGGGAAGAATATATCTGCCATTTATATACTTTAAAAAGTTGTTGCATTGAACATGCAGGCAAGAGGTTGAAGACATTCCCTTCTTGGGTTCTCTAACAAATATTAACAAAAGTTTTTGTTAGCTGAAAATAAACAACCAATAAGATTTTAGCTATAGAATCCAAAATTTAAGACACTGAAATATACTAAGATTAGAGAAATGAATATTTCTAGACTTCTCTTACTGCACTCACTACAAATTGAATTCTTAACACAATTAATTCAAATCAAATATACCTTTTTTATTTTTTTAAATTTTATTTATTTATTTATTTTTGGCTGTGTTGGGTCTTCGTTTCTGTGCGAGGGCTTTTCTCTAGTTGCGGCAAGCGGGGGCCACTCTTCATCGCGGTGCGCGGGCCTCTCACTATGGCGGCCTCTCTTGTTGCGGAGCACAGGCTCCAGACGCGCAGGCTCAGTAGTTGTGGCGCACGGGCCTGGTTGCTCCGCGGCATGTGGGATCTTCCCAGACCAGGGCTCGAACCCGTGTCCCCTGCATTGGCAGGCAGATTCTCAACCACTGCGCCACCAGGGAAGCCCCCTTTTTTACTTTTGATAGCCCAGCATTTTCTGCAAAATTGCTAAGTTTATAACAAATACACTAAAAATCAAATTTATTTAAAATGTATGAGACTTTAAACTGCTAATTTTGGCAGACTAAGTCATATATTTAGAAGCTGATTTATAAAAACTATCAACAGTGATTTGGTACCTTTTATTAAGGATTCATCAACTGACTTTAGAAGTCCTCAGCCTCTCCCTTTAATTTGGGTTTTCCTGGCTCATCAACATCAGTATTCTCCTCTGGGCACAGGGACTACATTCTCTAGCCTCCCTGTAGTAAGGATGGGTCAACGTGTCCATCTGTGACCTATTTTCTCCCAGATCCTTCAGCCCTTTCCCTTATCAGCTCTGCATTTCAGGGCACTGAACCCTGCAGCCTGTCTTTCCCAGGCTTGCAGTAGTAGCTTGAAGCTGGATTTGGCAAATGAGAGGTACTGGAGGAATATCAGGGCATAGGAGGAAGGGAAAGACTTGCATGGCTCCAGCTCCCACAAGACAGTGCCACCATGATTTCAGCTTCCCAAAAGCAACATGATGTAGATTCTGGTAACACTGCCTCCTCCAACGAGAGGGGCTAACAGCTTCTTGGTATTGCTAATCCTTGAGGTTAGTTTAGTGTCCCTTGTTTGGCTACTCAGCTCTGTTATCAACTGTGTAATTTTCTGTATTAAATTTCTTGTAACAAATTCTTTATTTTAGATCCTTAAAGTAGTTTCTTTCTATCTGATGGGGCTCTGACTGCTAACACCACATTTCTGAGTTCTGATCAAGGTACTATGAGCAGAAGTGATGAGTGACATTTCCACTAGAACTTCTCATGTGTGATCCTCACTCCTTTTTCCTTTCCCCTGCTGAATAGAAATGACTGGCAGGACTTAGAAGACATGAGTCCTTAGCCCACTGGCATACATTGTATTTTGACATGAGCAAGGAATTAATTATTAAGTCTCTGAGCTTTCAGGGTGAATCTACTGCAGTATCTAGCATTTACCTTAACTAATACAGGTACCTTTCTGCTTTTCCCACGCTCTGTGATTCTTGGGTCTCTATACTCACACATGGAATTATGATTTTCGTATTTCCTAATATGCAAAATTAGAGTTTAATAATATTTACCAGGTAATATAATTTTTGGATTAATTCTCAGTAACTCTCTCCAGAAAAAGTTATTAAAAAGGTGAAGTTAGACTTTGGTATATCTCATCTCTTCTTTAAGGTGAATCCTCCAAACTTTTGTGAACCGACCTCATGTTAACATAGCGATCTTACTGTCTTTTAAAATATGTTGACTTAAACAAAATAAAAAATTATGTTTTCTCATATATGGATATGTCTATAAGCAAAGATAGTCCAATGCTAGTAGGATGACTCAGGGGCATTAGGGATTTTTTTTTTTCTTCTTATTTTGCATCCTTGTTTTTTTGTCCTTGGATTTATTGTCAAAGATGGCTCCCCACCATATCCACACTCCAACCTCAGGGAGGAGGGAAAGCAAGAAGAATGTAAGGGTAGAGAAGTGGAGGAAGTTCTTTTTATTCTAGATGCTCAAGCCAGAAGTTGCATATATAACTTCTGTTTGCATCACATGGGCAGAACTAGTCACGTTGTCATAGCTGTAAGGGAGATTGGAAATGTGTTCAGCCAAAAACCACTGTTCCTTTAGAAAGGGGTAATGTACATGAGGACTGGAGGGGTGAAACAGCTGCTGCTTCTGCCATAGAAGCCTGAAAACCAAATTAGATCAGACTGTTAAAAGGTTCTATACAAACATCAAGAAGAAAATGATTCCCTATAACAAATACTACATTAAGGAAGCTGACGATCTTAATGAAAGACTTTACTGAAAGATCTTACACATTTTAATATCATATTTCATTGACTTTAAAAAGCCATCAATTAAATGATTATTAGATGTACCACTATCTTATAACCACTAAGAAAATTTCCTATTAAACTACGCCACAATGCTTTCTTATTATTTAGAATTTTTATTTTATACTTATTGTATTAATTCTTCAAGTTTTATTTATATACGCATATAAGCACATATCCACTGCTGTTTCCCATCTTTCTACATACACAATAACTCTTTGTATTATTGCTGAATCATAATGTTCTCTTCCTGATGATATTTTAAATGGCAATTAAATTCAATGTGTGTAGTACCAACAATGTGAATCATTCAATTGAAATGATGATATTATGAGCAACTGTGATCAAGTTTTCATATAAGTAGGCAATTACTACTAGATCACTGACCACTGCCTGGCCAACAATAATTATAAGGTGCATCCCAAACTTAGAGGTGTTCAAATGTTTAAAACAAAAAGTTCATCTTCAAATGAATGAAATACAGTAATTATAATGCATTATATGTACTCTCCCACTGTCCCTCTTCCCACCTCCACCATGTCTGTTAGCTGTGTTTCTGAGCAACACAGGTTTTGTGAAGTAGGAGCACACCATCTTCTTTTAAAAGATTAAATTTCACTTTTGTTTTATGGTGTATATTTACATAATTTTGATTTTATATATGTTGGCTATTGTTTCTGTTTTTTGATACCACCTATAAGCATAGCAAGGAAGACTGATATACAGTAATGGAACAGAAGGTGAGTAATAATACCCTTGACAACAAAAATATAAAGATGTAGTAATAGGCAATTGAGAATTGGAGAGAACATGGAAAGATGAAGGAATATATAAGGGCACTACATCCCTCAGTTTACATTCTGAAAATGCAAGCAGTGCTGTCTAACACTGGCAGACAATAAAGACTAAGATGGTAAATGAATCTTTAAATTTAATGAGACCTAAAAGGAAAATCACGACTAGCAGAAATATGCAGATGGAGCAAAGGGAGAAGAGAAAATGCAGACCAAGTGAACTGAATTCTTCATCTTTAATGGTGGGGAATCAACAGACACAGTCTGTTCTTTCTAGCAATTAGGTGAGGAAAGAGAAAAAAGGAGCTATTCATTTTCATCATATAACCTCTATCATTTTGGATTTTTTTTAACTTCTTAATTTCAATAATTACATTTTAAAAGTTCTTTTTCTTTCTTTTTCAAGAATAACTGACAGTTTTTAATGATTACTTATTGTTCCCTCAATTTATATTCCACTTTTTCTTTGCAAGTTCCATAAACATTTAACTTGTACACTTTATCTGATAATTCCAATCACTGAAGTCCTTGAAGATCTACATCTTGATGTTCCTTCCACATCAAGTTGCTTATTGCCTTTTGTTTGCTATTGGTTTTATTTTCTTTGTGAGTTCATATTTTTTTAATCTAACTTTTGGGAAGGATTATCCTAAATGCTTGAATTGGGTAAACTTCTCAGGGGCACTATTGCTCTGGAGCCTCATGAGTCCCATTTAAGGATTTTTTCTGGTCTGCTGTCTTGCAGTGAAACCCAGTCTCGGTCTCCTAGTGCCAGAAACAAGTCGATATTTATCTTAGGGGAAGATTTCCATGCATAGCTTTTAGTTTATTTTGTCCTTAGAAGTATCTCTTATTTTCTGTGATGTTAGTGATTCAAGTAGTACATTAAAAATGTATATTTCAGCTTGAATTTTATTGTATTATTGTGTATACTTCCTTAGAAGTATCTCTTATTTTCTGTGATGTTAGTGATTCAAGTAGTACATTGAAACATGTATATTTTAGCTTGAATTTTGTTGTATTATTGTGGGAGAGTCCTTCATAGTTTTCAGTCAGCTGTGCTAGTAGAGGTAGAAGAACATAAAATTCTTTAATGATTTATTAGTTATCTCTTACTGTGTAACAACTTATCCCAAAACTGGGTGGCTTGAAACAACAAACATTTCTTAGCTCACAGTCTCTGTGGGTCAAGAATCCAACATGGGATTGGGATGTTAGCTGGGTGTCTCTGGCTCAGGGTCTCTCACAAGGCTGCAATCAAGGTGATGGCTGGAGCTTCAGTTATTTCAAGGCTGGGCTGGAGGACGATATGCTTCCAAGCTCACTCACTCACTGAGGTCTCTGTTGGCTGGTAGCCTAGGTCATCAGTCCCTTGCCCCATGGGCTTCTCCACAACCTGACAGCAGGCCTCCCTCAGAGCAAACCAGAGATGGAGCAAGCAAGGATGAGATGGAAGCCACAATCTCTTTGTAACCTAATCTCAGAAGTGGCATCCCATTACTTAGGTCATAGTCTACTCTTTAGAAGAGAGTCATTAAATTTAGCCCACACTCAAAGGAGGGGGTTACACAAGGAATAGAAGGCAGAAGTCATTGGGGACTATTTTATAAGTTGCCTACCACAATGACAAAAGTACATACGTTTTAACAGAGTAAATTTGGATTTATATAAATCATTTACCACTATTATTGACATATCTTTCCTTGAGTCCTTATTACTATGTTACTCGACTGAACTGCCCTCCACAAACCTCTTCTACCTATTTTATGTGTATGCCTTTAAACTATCTTTCCTGTTTACATGATATTTTCATCATGCAATTCCTCTTCCATAAAGCTTTCTTTAGCTCTTTATTTCTAACCTCTCTTCTGTTCCCCTGATCTATCCTACTTGATCAACCTTATTTCCTCTCTCCCGCTAGGAAACAATTTGTCCTTGAACTGGTTTATTCCTTGCCACTTCCTTATCTTTATTCAAGTTATTTTACATGCTTAGCTTTCCCTATTTCTAGCCTCCTAACAAATAGTCTCATAATCCTTCAAGATCTGGTTTGTTCCATCTCTTCTATCTATGCCTTCTCTTCTTCCAAGCCCATAGAGTGACATTTTATTACCTATATCAGCCATTTGACAGTTAATCACATACTATTTTGTGGCAGCTCTTATATGAATATTACTTTCAACTCCCACTGATATTTAATGTAAATATAATATTGCTTCAGCTAGATTATTAGTACCTCAAAAGCAGGAATTGGTTTTACAGAATACTTACACCAGCCAAAGTGTACCTAGCATATAGATGTCAATCAAAAAACCATCTGAAACATTAACTTATACAGAAATAAATGAAAACTTTCACCTTTAAATCTACTTTTAACCTACGACCATCTGAAGTCTAACCTACCCAATGTATTCATGAATCTTTTTTTGTATTCCAACAAAATAAAAATTTTTATCAGGTACTCAAATGTATGAAAAATTGGTATCCAAACAAAAAACATCAATTAAGATCAAAAATGAATAAAAATCAGTGATGACTGACTTTCAAAGTTTACATGGAATTATAAAGAAGTTTTAGGAAAATGAAATTTAACGATCAACCTTTACAATCTTAGTTTTCACAACTATGAGTGCCTAATTTCCTAAGTGCAGACATCCCTAAAGATGTGAGGGGGAAAATGAGCGTGGGCTAGTCATAAAAGACATGGAACATGAGTAGGAAAATAACCATAGCAGGGTCTTAAATGATTAAATAACCTTAAAAATGAAAAACAAAATTTAATCCTATTCCCACTCATGAAACAAAAATCAGGTTAAAATGTTGGTAGTCAAGTCCTCTTTGTGGCATAGTAAGACAGCATCCCAGCCTCACTGGGGCCTGGGCAGCGAGCAGATGTTTTCCCTATTACCTTGCTGTAGGATGACCTAATGCAAGGCAATAGACAAGAAAATGATAGGTTAGCCATACTCCAACTTGAAAGATGGCTTTTGAAGAAATCTTCACTCTAAGTCCAGAAAACTTTCAATCTTATTTCTGTTACAAATTATGCTTGAACAAGTCACAGCCGGACACGGAGGATCTCAAGTGTTTTAAGAAAACAGAGGAACAGCACAATGAGGAAAACTAAAATTTTCTCTTTCTAAACACAATTTAGTTTTGAAAAAAAGGAAAACCTTACTGGGTTACAATGTGTTAAGTGAGGTGTCCGAGGGCAGAGAATGACTCATGGCAAGGCTAAGAATAAAACATGGGTTTTACACCCTAGAAAACATTTTTCTTTAAATAAAAATCAAAAACCTACGTGTAATTGAAAAAGTTTTCTTACAAATTTCTAAGTGTTTCACAGAAAAGTTCCTCTTCTCTCTCTGCCTCTGTCTCTCTCTTACTCTCCCTCTTTCAATTTGAGGTCAGCACTTGCTAAAATGCTATTACTCTCGGGATATAGAAGCCTTAAATATAGAGAGCAGAAAGGAGAAATGAAAGAGGGGAGAGAGAATTAAATCAAGTTAACATTTATAATTTTTGCTATAGTTGGACTACACTAATAAGCATTTATTTTTAAAATAAATTGTCATGTAGTACAAAGAGCATAAGTTCTAGATCAAACAATCTGAGTTCAAATGCCTGTACTGCCCTATGAGACCTGAGTCTCACTTAGTTGGAGCTTCAGGGTCCTTATCTGTAATTTAGGTTACTGCCCAACCCAAGAGAAATATTGTGTGTAAAAATCCTTTGTAAACTCTAAAGCTTACATAAATACTAAGTCATGTTTGGCTCCCAAGATTTTACATTTTTGCTCCTAATGCATGAAAGGATAGAAGCTAGCTCTAGGCAAAATTGTCAGATAGACCACATTTGATTTCATGGCTCCTCCATTTTCCATGTTTCACCCTCTTCATTATTTCTCACCCATGTCTGCTGCTAACGGTGGAAATACAATTGCCTCTCCCCTTCTATTTCTTTCTTCCTTTTCCACACTCAACCAAGACGAGAAGAAGGTCCATACCTGTATGTACACACACACACATACACATATATACACATATACATATATGTGTATATATGTGTATATATATATCCCTGTAGTATAGCCATAGAGGGAGGAAGCCTTATGGAAGAAGTAAGATCTTCCTCCCTACTGGTAGCAGTTTACCAGTGGGCTCCCAAAAACAGTGTCCCCTTTGCATATTCCAGAAAATTTGCTGCTGTGATGCAGATAGTGGACCATGTGAAACAGAAGACATATCCCAGTAAAAAAGGAGTTTGGGGAAAAATTAAAACTTTTTGAAGCCCTACTCATGGAATAAAATACCAATTACTGGCACATGCCTTTCATTTACTTTCTATTTTGTTTTTAGAAACAGCTTAAAGGTAATTTCTGGGCACATGGCTATATTTGTAGGGCTCTAACTGACCTTAATGAAGTTCAACACTAGAACCACTAAGGTATTTATGAAATAAGGTTACTCAATATGAACAGTATCCATTTTTAAAGATGGAACTCCAAGTGGTATTAAATAGCAATTTTAATTAAAATATACTTCAGCCAGATTTACATTTATAGGCTGAATGAGTGCCAAGGTATATTTTCACTTTTTTGTCTGGGAGACATTTTAAATGTATGAAAAGCCCTGCAATATGCAGAAAAACTAAGTGAAACAATAAAAAGCAGCCCACCATAATCCGAGTGACTTGTTCTGGTGATGTAAGCAACTATAGAGTCTCTAGTATTTTTCTGATTACCATTTTAAAATGCATTTTAATAAGAATAATTACATACTCCAAGGTAGACTTCTATACTATTCTTGTACCAAGAAATTTGATAGCATTATGTATATAGACTTTAGAGGATCCAGGGGTTTCTCCCTATCTCATATGTATTATTTCCAAAACCACTTGATTCTAACCTGGAATATGCATAATTTTGACATCAGTGAAAACTGCTTCAGAGGTTGATTGCTGTTAATTTCATATATTTTAATACTGTCAGTGTGTTTTTCATGTACCATATGTAACCCTATTTTTGTCCAACTGCATATTTATGCTAATAAGTAAAGTTCATCAATGATAAGAGACTTTACAAATGACATAGGAACTATTAACATTTTTTTGCTGACTTTCAACAATTATTACCTAGCAATTTTAAAATCAATTTCCTATTGCTTGTAATATGTGTCCCTTAGTTAGGAAACTGCTACATCTATATCCTCCTAAAATATGTTTATGTACAATAAATTCCCATTGACATTATGGCAATTTTCATTTTCATGTAATATTCCATCATTTTTCTACAATAATGTAGTATTTCAACATGGCTAATTGAGACAATTTGTAATTAATTTACTTCTAGTTTTACCACTTTCATAAGAAAGTCTTGGCAAGCACCTGTCTTTGCAAATCAAAATTCCTATGTGGGCCTTTTATTTGAAGACGTAAAGTTCTTCTCCATGTCCTTCAATCCTTCTCTCTTCATTTGAAGATGGGAAGTTCCTCGTCTCATTGTTCCTCAATTCTGCCGCTCTGGCCAGGAGCCTTTTGCCATTCGTCACACTGCCTGGCACACCCCAGCCTTAAATAAATTTCACTGCCTGATTTCTCAGCCTCTACATCAGTGCTTCTGAGCTCTGATGGAGAAAATCTCACAATGGCTCAGATAGATTCCAATTTATGGCCTCCACATCCGCTGGGCACTCACAACTGCCCGGCAAACCCTCTGTGTTTCTGTAGTCACCCTCTCTCCCGACCTCAACTTGGCAATTTCAAACATCCTCCCCCCTCCTCAAACCTTCTGCCTCATCTCCTGATTTGTCTTTCTCATCACAGAACGCTTCTTCCCATCCAGAGCCTTTAGATCCTCCCTGCTGCTGAGCTGTGCCTCTCCCAAGCCTGGCTGGCCCCACGTGTGTCCCACACCCAAGATGTCTGGCCTCCTCATAGAACTCTGCCCTCACACTCAGGGCCTCTCCCTCCTGCTTTTGCAGCATCCGTCTTCCACTATGGCCTCCTTCCCACTAACCTTGACCTTCCCAAGTGTTACCCGCATTAAAATAAACGTTCTTGATCTCTCCTAGACTAGTTACTCCATTTACTCTCCTCCCATTCATTGCCCAATTCCTTGCATCTCACCCCCATCCCCAAACTACCAAAACTGCCCCTGCCAAGCCGCCAATGATCTCTTCTCGCTGATCCAATATATGCTTCTTAATCCTACTCTTATTTGATCTTTTCAGTCTCTGTGATACTTTTTATTTTTCTTTCCTAAAATTCTTCCTTTTTGCATCCTCTATGATACTACACTCTCTGGATTTTCCTTGTCCAGTATTCAGTGCTCTTTCTAGCTCTCCAGTCGAGGTGTTCTGCCTATCCTTTTCAGGCAGGTTATCAAGGCTCCACCCTCAGCCTGCTTCTTTTGTTATGTTAAATACGGTCCTTTGATGATTTAATCTACTTCTGTAGACTCACTTACCGCTTATATGCTAATAACTTCCAGAATTATAGCCCAGCTTTCTCTGCTGAAATTCAGACCCATATATGTAACTACTCACTAGATATTTCCACAGAGACATGCAATAGAGTCCTAAAATTCATATGTTCAAAGCGTAACTGGTCAGGGACAGGTTGCCCGTTGCAAATCCATCTACCCTCTCCTGGTTCTCTGTGAATTTCTCTGGCTTAGTAAATGGCACCTCAAACTCCCAGTTTCTTAAGCCAGAAACATATGTAAGTATGCACGTATAAATTGAGTTATATATATATATATATATATGTATATATCTACACACAGACATACACACACGTGTATACATTTTTTATGACATCATTTCACTTTAAACATAAAATCCATGCAATTCTTCCTTCTCCATATACTTTGATTCTGTCAGTTTCTCTCTAATCCCACTGCTGCTTGCCTAATTCACACCATCATCATGCCCAGGTTAGTGCTGGTGGGAAGGAAGCCGTAAGCAGAGAGGGATGCTACAAAAGCAGGGGGGAGAGGGCCTGAGTGTGAGGGCAAGTTCTCTGAGGAGGCCAGACGTCTGGGGTCCAGGACCCAGGCGGGGCCAGCCAGGCTTGGGAGGAGGGACAACTCA
Organism: Eschrichtius robustus; assembly: GCF_028021215.1. Taxonomy (NCBI): domain Eukaryota; kingdom Metazoa; phylum Chordata; class Mammalia; order Artiodactyla; family Eschrichtiidae; genus Eschrichtius; species Eschrichtius robustus. The sequence goes on along the minus strand of NC_090829.1, from coordinate 52,927,851 downwards.
GCAATAAAGATCTAAAAGCTGTCTCTCTCTGAATGAGAGGAGAGGTCTTGTGTTGAGAAGGACAAACCAGGAGATGAGGTAGGAGGTGTGAGGAGAGGGTGGATGTTGGAAATTGCCAATTTGAGGCTGGGAGAGAGGGCACCTAAGGAAATCCTCTGTAGACTACCGTTATAGCTCCCCGCTCGTCTCTCTGCCTTCCGTGTGGTCCTTCCTACATACCGCACACTGCAGCCAGACTGACTGTTTAAAACACAGACCTCCTTTTTAAATACTTCAATCCCTTTCCATAATCCTCAGGAATTTCTAACCTGAGCATGACATGAAGACCATCACAGCCTTGGGACTCCCCAGGGGGTCCAGCAGTTAAGACTCTGTGCTTCCACTGCAGGGGGCACTGGTTTGATCCCTGGTTGGGAAACTAAGATGCCACGTGGCAGGGCAAAAAAAAAAAAAAAATTCAAAATCACTGTCTTGTCCCTCCTCAGCCCTGCACCTCATCCCTTGTCACTGCCAGTTCCTTCACCCACCATCCCAATCCAAGTGAATTCTTTGAAATGCCCCACAAGAGTAATGTTCTCTTTCGTCTCAAGCCTTAGCACATGTCCGTACCTCTGTCTAGAATGCCTGGATCTCCCTACTCAGCCTGCCCTCTTCCTCTGTGTAGTTCCTCTTCCTGTTTCCCCAGTCTCTCTTCGGAGGTTATCACCTGCAGAAAACCCTTCTGCTACACCCCCTGCCATATGTTAGCTGCCCTCACAGTGGTTCCTCAGTACCCTGTGCTTTAGCCCTTTATTGGCATGCATACTGCATCATGATTTTCTCTTATTTTTTATCCAACTAGCATCACGGCAAGGCCAGAGTAAGTGCTATGTAAACAGTTTTGAATGCATGAAAAATTAAGTCACCCCATGGCAGGTATTTGTTGTACAAGTAAGTGTTTTTACCTTATCCATGATTAATTTCCCAAACAAATATGGAAGAGAAGGCACAATTTGTGTTCTCCTTAGCAGAATAAGTACATTCATTTAAAAACAGAAAGTTGAAACATATGATAATCTCTCAGCAGGCAGGAGAGACAGAGTATATATTATATGAAACCTGGATGTGGTTTAAGACTGTTGAACTCAGGCAGGTCAGAAGCTGGACCTCTCTTATTTGCCATCAGTAATAAGGCCTATCAACCAGTGAATTGATGGCAGAAATGTCAGCAGTCACAATTGCTAATGTGTGGCTCATGTTATCTAGCTCATAGGCTCTAGCTACTAAATATACAATAGGTTAATAAAAGAGAGCAGTACAATAATCTTCCACATGACCATCATTTTTCACAAGCAGCTGAAGATTAAGAAAATACTGGCAGAGCCCACTAGTTAAATGTTACACTTACTTAACACTTACTAAAATTTTAAACTCTTCTAAGTTTTCTTTCTCCATTTTAATATACAAGCTAGAAAGGTATTCAACTCAATTCCTAAGCCAGACACAATTTTAGTATTTTCTGCTTTAAGTAAAAAGTCTAATAGCTTCTCTTTCATCTCTCTCTTCTTCTGGTAACAGACCTTTCCTATCTATCACTCCATGTAGAGTCTTTAGGTCTATTCAGGGATTAGCCTGGCAACTTCTTATGTCAGTACTAAAATGTCACACAGTTGTTGTTTTTTTAAATTTTATTATAGAAGTGGTATTACAACCTGGGCAAAAAAAAAAAGAAAAAATGACACCTTCCCCATCCCATGCTGCATAAGTATCAAACAACTACCTGGCTTCTGTCTTTACAAACTAATGTTCTATTTTTTGCTGCAACGCCCTACTTGTCCAGTCTTACTTGTTCAGACAGAATAAGTTTTTATTTACTGTTATGCAGAGTTGCCAGTCAGAATACAGGACACAAAGTTAAATTTGAATTTCAGATAAACAATGAATAATTTTAAATGTAATATCCCATGCAATATTTCTATTATACTAAAAATTATTCATTAATCAATGAAATTAAATTTTAACTGGACATCCTCTAATTTTATTTGCCAAACCTAGTAAGCCTAGCTGTGAGGGCTGAAGCCAGGAAGGGATCATCTCAAAAATCACTTTCTATTTCCTAGCCAACCACATCCCACCCACCCTTCCCACCATCTCATCTCCTTACCTGAAAAGCCTCACCATAAAAGTTACCAACTCAGAGATGCAACAGGAAAGGGCTTAGCTATTCACGTCCAGATCCAAGCCCGACCTCCTCATTTTCCATTGAGGAAACAGGGGTTCAGAGTTCAGTGGCTTGAACAAGGACACACAGTAATGGGCTAGTGGAGCTGGAAGGGGTCCCATTTTTCTGCTGTTATTGTTGTTGTTATTAGTTAAAAGCCTTGCATTCTAAAGGTCTTAGACTGTGGGGGAAAAAAAGCAGAGTCATTTTCTTCAGAATGCCACTAACAAAGATAGCTAAACTTGGTTGGGTGGGAGATGGTTATGTCCTCTCTTAGAAAGTAGAAAGGTCACATAAATATCCACTTAATTGAATTGCATGCAGTATAATGCTCAGCAAACCAGTGGTTAAAGCAGGAATAAGAATATGTATATGGAGGTGTAGCAAGAGGACACAGAAAAGAGTTAGCACTAGAGGTGTCTACATGTCCAAGGAAGCAGAAAAGCCCCTGGGGACCCTGATGGTTTCTCCTCAGGACTGTACAAGAGCCTTTATAAACCAGTGATGGGCTTGTGTGGCATAACTGATACTTATCAATGTAAAGGCACATCAGAAAACAATCAACATAAAATGATACATGTACATCTGAACATATTCAAGTTATTTATGCTTAGAGACAACTGCCTTTGTGGGTCCAAGTCTGGGCCTGGTCTTCTCATGAACTTTCACTCTACTCCCCCGCAGATAAAACATCCATCTATATGGCATCTCTTGTGTTTTCCTGAGGTGTACTATAATTTTAATACTATAAACTCTCAGACATATGATTCTCAAGATCATACCCAGGCTCCTGAAGGATGCAGCCATCAAAGAAATCAATGGAAATAACACTCCGAGCAGAGAAAGGCCTCATAATACATGAAGCTCAGAGCCTGTCTGCTGTCTGTCTTGAAAGTGAGCTAAGTGGGAATTTAGCATATGCTTTGGAACAAGAAGGAATAACAGGTTTACATTGTGCTGGTGGCTGGAGTGATGTGATATAGTCAGGCACAAGGGAAAGGCAGTGTACATGATCAGAGGGATCCTGTGACTATGTAAACCACACAGAAGAACTGGCTTGGAACTAGCCAACCAAGCAAAAAGAAGACCTTGTCTACTAATAAATGCAATTCATAAAACTTAAAGAAGACAGAGAGAAATGGATCAGGTGTAAAAGCCATAGAGACATTTAGGACTGAAACTCAGATTGTGCCTGTAAAAACAGACATATACAGGGTACTGGAGCCAGCCCTGGCCAGCCTCTGTGGGCCAGTTGTGCACTTCTCTTCCCAGTGCCTCATGTTGGTAGTTTGAAAGTGGCCACAGTAGGAATATTTATATATGGAAATTGACAAATGCTACTAATCAGTGTTTGTTTGTTTGGTTTGCTTTCCTGATAGCCAGTTTACATGCACAGCACTGCCCACTATCTAAAACCCAGTAGAAGAAACATGACAGGAATGGTATAGCACCAACAAGCCCAGGATGCCTTCAAAGAAGATGGCCTGGGGCCAGAGGATGTGTTCATTGAGGCAGAAGAGGCAGGCCCAGAAATAGAATTGGAAAGAAGAGTCTGGTATAATTTCCCCAGATTTAAAAGTCTTACCTATCTGAATCTAATTCAGAATAGAAATTTAAGCAGTTTATCTCAGATTACATTGAGGTAGAGAAAAGAGAACATGTAAATTTTAAATAATATTTAGAAATCAATGCTCTGTAAACATGCACATTTTTATTTTTATTTTGTTTGCTTCCTGAATTTTCTTTGAAAAAAATTTCAAATCCTGTGTTTGCTGTCCTAAAGAGTATTGTTTCTAAACCTTAGTCTTGATAATCCCAAATGATATTGCTGGAGCCAGGGCAGGGAGATACCAAAATGGCAAGAAGGATGTAAAGTTAAACTTTGCCCACTTCCAAACAGAAACTAATAGCTATTTGACCAAGCAGAGCTATACCTGGAATTTGCAAAGCTGCCTCCAGAGGGTCCAGAGGACCCACACACACCAGTAAAAGCCCCAAATATATGAACAGGGCTTCAGTTGGCATCCTCAGGGGTAGCCCCTAAATTTGCTCAACAATATCAAAATTGCCCATTAATTTGCTTTTCCTGTAACTTCAAGACAAGGACAAACCATAGACAATCTGTGTTTGCATGGGCAAGCAGGTCATCACTTTTACACGTAAGCAGGAGATAATTGCTAAGCCTATTCCAAAGAACAGAAAAGAAACACATTTCTTATATTTTCTGTACCAAAAGTTTTGCCAATCCTGATAAAGAATTTTAAAAACAACTCTGATTATGAAATTACCCAGTATGTGCAAGAGAGAGCATTCATCTCTTTTGCTCTGATGAGAAATTATTTTACTTACTACTGCAAGTGTAATCATCAGTTTATAAAGAATATGTAAAATAATGACTAGGGATACTATCAAAACTAAGTACAAGTATATGGTATACTGTGTGTGTGTGTGTGTGTGTGTGTGTGTGTTGGGTTTTCTACTTTGAGCTCATGTAAAAACTTTCTTGATGTTTCTTTTTAAAAACTCATACTTTAAAAATCATTCTTCAAGACAATCTTCATTTTAAAGTATATATATATGTATTTACTGTTTTAGAGCAGGAGGATTATCATAGTAATCAATCAATTCGAAGCCTAGATGCTACAAATGAGGAAACTCAGCTGGTTTGTTCATGGAAGAGGTCAAGTCCAATCTTCTGGCTCTGAAACCAGTGTTCTTTCTACGACTATGATACACTGCTACCCTGAAAAGAAATAACTTAATAACTACTGACTGAGGGGTATAAAATATTAAAGTATGTGGTATATTTAACAATTCAGGTGGCGTGAGGGCAAAGCAGGTTAACCAAAAGCAAAATACTATGAAGCCTGGATAATCCTACCTTCGGCAACCCAAGAGAGCCTCAGCTGGTGGCTTCAGTTAGGGCCATCTGCAATCTCGAATCCTTCCTCCTAACTTCATGGTGAATGACTTTGACCAAGTAACCACAATGGGTAACTGCAAGACAAGAAGGTCTCTAAAATGGCTTCTACTGTAAAATGCTCATTGCTAAGTGCATGGTCACTTTCTTATCCACATGAGTACTTTCCTATGTGCTGGCTTGCCAGGTAACTGCTGTTACAGAATCTGCATTGCAATTGCCTGGTATTTGTAAGAAAATGTCCAACTCTCTTTTGACACATGAGAAGTCTTTATATACACCCACAGAGAGTGCTTTGACTGTATTTCTACAGGGATAAAGTTGCTTTAAATTTTTCCCTTAGCATTATTTTATGTTTCCAGGAACAATGAATGGCACTGATGCATCAAATTTTTGTATCAATTGCTTTGACAGCTAAGAGCAAAGTTCACAATGAGGTTTCTAATCCCCCATCACTTATTCTATTTCTAGTTTACACTGACCTATGCTTGAAAAGCACTTGTTATTACAAAAATTAAATAAATATTGAGAAATTGCTGATGATGCAGGTGTGGATCAGTAGAATTCCAAGGGATGCCATTCAAGTCATAATGGATGTGGATGGCGTCGCCTCTGGAGTTGTGCTATGTACAACCTGCATGGCCATGCAGAGTGGCATCATCTCCTTGGGGGCTCATTTTCCTATAATTATGAGTATAAGAGGTGATCTCATGTGTTTCACACTCTTCAGCAACTACTACCTCCTCAGCCCAGTTTTGCAAACTCTTCCCCCGAGTCTCAAATTCACAGATACCATACCCAATAGAACTTCAACTACTTGATCTGCGATGACAAAGGGAAAACTTTCAGCTTAAAACTATCAGAGGTAGAGGATCTAAGCGGGAATGTACAGGCTCAAATGCCCATCCAGCAACCTGAGCAAGCCACCTAGGGACTCAACCTCACTCTTTTCAGTGGTAATGTGACAGTAGTGAAACCCGACTTTCCTCACTTTGTTACTGCAATGAGGTGATGAAATTGAAAACATCTATCACAATCCTGTCATCTACAGGAAGGGGCAGGGGATTCAACAGATATTAAAGAATCCTGAAGGAATTCCTATGATAGTCCTGAGATTTAGGCCAATCGTTGACTTAAGGACCACAGTTCATTCAGTTAACCTAAGGGACTCAAGCACAACAGCTGCTTAATCATGGTGAAAGCAACATCAAAACTTGAGGAGACTGGGGAAAAAATATATAAGTAAATCGTAATAAGAAAAATATAAATTAATAATAAACATGTGTAATCAACCTCACCTGCAATCAAAGGAGTGCAAATATAAACATCAAGGAGAAAATATTTCTCACTTATCAAATTAACAAATCTTAAAAAATACTGGGGAAGCTGAAATGAGGTACTGTCCCACACCACTAGCAAGACTATAAATTGGCATCATTTTTTAGTAAAGCAATATGACAGCAGGATACTGAGCCATTAAGAAGTTAGTGCTCTTAACAAAAAGAATAAAATACCTAGGAATAAACCTACCTAGGGAGACAAAAGAACTGTGTGCAGAAAACTATAAGACACTGATGAAAGAAATTAAAGATGATACCAACAGATGGAGAGATATACCATGTCCTTGCATTGGAAGAATCAATATTGTGAAAATGACTATACTACCCAAAGCAATCTACAGATTCAGTGCAATCTCTATCAAATTACCAATGGCATTTTTTACGGAGCTAGAACAAAAAATCTTAACATTTGTATGGAGACACAAAAGACTCCGAATAGCCAAAGCAGTCTTGAGGGAAAAAAAACGGAGCTGGGGGAATCAGACTCCCTGACTTCAGACTATACTACAAAGCTACAGTAATCAATACAATATGGTACTGGCACAAAAACAGAAACATAGATCAATGGAACAAGATAGAAAGCCCAGAGATAAACCCATGCACCTATGGTCAACTAATCTATGACAAAGGAGGCAAGGATATACATTGGAGAAAAGACAGTCTCTTCAATAAGTGGTGCTGGCAAAACTGGACAGCTACATGTAAAAGAATGAAATTAGAACACTCCCTAATACCAAACACAAAAATAAACTCAAAATGGATTAGAGACCTAAATGTAAGAGCGGACACTATAAAACTCTTAGAGGAAAACATAGGAAGAACACTCTTTGACATAAGTCACAGCAAGATCTTTTTTGATCCACCCCCTAGAGTAATGGAAATAAAAACAAAAATAAACAAATGGGACCTAATGACACTTCAAAGCTTTTGAACAGCAAAGGAAACCATAAACAAGATGAAAAGACAACCCTCAGAATGGGAGAAAATATTTGCAAACGAATCAATGGACAAAGGATTAATCTCCAAAATATATACACAGCTCATGCAGCTCAATATTAAAGAAACAAACAACCCAATCCAAAAATGGACAGAAGACCTAAATAGACATTTCTCCACAGAAGACATACAGATGGCCAAGAAGCACATGAAAAGCTGCTCAACATCACTAATTATTACAGAAATGCAAATCAAAACTACAGTGAGGTGTCACCTCACACCAGTTAGAATGGGCATGATCAGAAAATCTACAAAACAACAAATGCTGGAGAGGGTGTGGAGAAAAGGGAACCCTCTTGCACTGTTGGTGGGAATGTAAATTGAAACAGCCACTATGGAGAACAGTACAGAGGTTCCTTAAAAAACTAAAAATACAGTTACCATATGAACCAGCAATCCCACTACTGGGCATATACTCAGAGAAAACCATAATTCAAAAAGACACATGCACCCCAGTGTTCATTGCAGCATTATTAACAATAGCCAGGTCATGGAAGCAACCTAAATGCCCATCGACAGATGAATGGATAAAGAAGTTGTGGTACATATATACAATGGAATATTACTCAGCCATAAAAAGGAACGAAATTGGGTCATTTGTTGAGATGTGGATGGATCTAGAGACTGTCATACAGAGTGAAGTAAGTCAGAAAGCGAAAAACAAATATCGTATATTAACACATGTATGTGGAACCTAGAAAAATGGTACAGATGAACCGGTTTGCAGGGCAGAAGTTGAGACACAGATGTAGAGAACAAACGTATGGACACCAAGGGGTGAAAGCCGCGGGGCGGTGGGGATGTGGTGTGATGAATTGGGCGATTGGGATTGACATGCATACACTGATGTGTATAAAATTGATGACTAATAAGAACCTACTGTATAAAAAAGTAAATAAAAATAAAAATTAAAAATTAAAAAAAAAGTTAGTGCTCTTTGTCTTAGGAATTCCATTTTTAGGAATAATCCTAAAGAAATAACCCAGAGATTTACATTAAAAGATATGCAAGAGAATACATATGCTTGGGAGAAATTGCCTCCCCCCGCCAAAAACAAAACCCTGTACTTGCAATAAAATCATGGTATATCTATCCAATAGACAATAAGGCAAAAACTATTTCTTAAAAGCAGAATGTTAAATGACACGCAAAATGACTCTATACAGTGTCAAGTAAGGAAGGCAGGATATAGACTTGCAATATGCATAGTTAGTATATGGAGTGTACTTTGTAAAAGATAACTATAATCAATGGCAGTATTGAACAGGAAAACAATGACTGGACTATTTTTAAAAAGTTCAAAAATCGGCAAAATTAAACTATGGTGTTAGAACCGAAGACAGTCATTACCTTTGGGGAACAGAAAAGGGATAGTGATTAGGAGGGTCTTCTGGGGTGCTAAGAATGTTTTATTTCTTTTACTTGGGGGGCAGTTATCCTGGTGGGTTCACCTTGTGATAATTCATTGAACACACTTGCAGTTGATTCATTTTTCTGTACGTGTGCCATACTTCAATAAAAGTGATACATATATTATTTGTTAAAGTATAAAGAAAAGCAAGGGAATGTTTGTCATACAATTCATAACATTGCTGAGGAGAAAGATGCAATCTTTATGTATTGATAATCTTCTACTTCCTGAAATGTGTGGAAGGTACATGGCTGATCTTTTAATTTTTTTTTACTTTTTAATGTATACAACAGAACTTTTAACTCCTACATACGTACATTTTAGAGTACAAAAAAAAGTTTTAAAGTATTTTTCTTTAAAAGAGAAAAGATATACAAAATCTTATAAAGTATATTTACGTATACCCTACCTGTGCACTTATGTGTGTGTGAAAGAGGCAGAGAAGAAGCACGATCTATTTGTTTATCTATCTGTTCACGGTAAAGAGATTGCAAAGATATACACTAGAATGGTCTTAGTGTTTCTCTTAAGACTACAGGTTTTTATTTTATGCACATCTTTTTGTATTTTCCAAAGTATTTTTAACAATCATATTACTTTTAGAATCTGAAAGGAAAAATACAAACTCTTTCTACGATTGAAAAAAAAAATCAGGTGCCACGCAGGTATCAGGCAGGTGTCACGGGCAGGGAGGGTTTGTGGCTGGGGCCGCGTGCACAGAGGCGGGGCCGCGTGCAGAGGGGCGGGGCCTCGCGAATGTGACGTTTCAAACTTGGGCTTCAGCGAGCACACAGACCAGCGTGCCCTCGAACTGGGACGTTTGGGCTCGGGCGTGGCCAGATGCGGCAGCTGGGAGGAATCCAGAGCTTCGCTCCGCCCCCGCCGGGCTGAGGCACAACTGCGTAGGTAGGAGGCCATTCAAGTGTGGTCGGTTAAAACTTTTCAATTCCTCTGGCTGGGTGAGAAGGAAGGGGGCCTTCAGGAAGAAGCTCGAGGAAGTTGGAGAAAGTAGGACCTCCTTTCTTCCTTACCACTCGAGGAACGTTGCCTATTGATAACCATAATAAGTAGCCAAGAAATCATTTCCTGCAGGCAGTTAGAAGACAGGGAGTTCCAAAGTGGCTCCCTGTCCCCTACGCGGCACCCCTTATCACATTTGATGAGAAAGGAAAGGCCAAGATCCTATTTGGTTCCCGAGTAACAGACTTTTTATTTTGTTTTGTCCTAACTTGTATTCCTTCATAAAGTGTATAATATGAGGACATTTACCTCTGGTCAAGCGAAAGATGATCACTATTTCAGAGTCCAGATTTTATTACCACCTGTTTTCTCCCTAACTCATGATATTACTGTGTCTGTAACTCATCACTGAGGAACTGAAGACGTCCTGTGTCACTGAGTATGGTTTTAGGCAGAGAGACAATCTGACACAATTCTCTCTCTGATAACTGTCAGAGAGACAGTCTCTAAGACACAGACCATTTTTCTTCATCTGTGTACTCTAACATCATACCTGGCATAAAATGTGTGCTCCGAGAGGTTCGATGTACGAGTGACTGAATGAATGGTTGAATGAATGATTATCTTTAAAAGGAATCTGCCATTCAAAGGTGGCTCGGCACGAGCAATGAAAAATTGTATCAAGCTTGTTTAAAGTTTGCTTTGCACATTACTTGTTTATAAAATATTTATAGGTATCAGTAAGAATCTCTGTTTTTGGAACACCAACAGAATATTTGCCACTTTTAGTAAGCCACTAGTTTTAAATAAATGCATAAAAACTTATTTGTAATGATAAATATTTTTGTTTAATGCCCTATGATCACATTTAACGTGCTAATAATGTTATTATACACACCAAAGGGCTGTGGATCTTTCAGATGTCACCAGTAAGACCTTGGGTGCCATAGAAGTGCTCTCTTTTACATATTATTGCAGGCCGGATGGACTGTTTTCCTCCAACTGGAAAAATAAATTAGGACCCAATTATAACATTTTACAGGTTTTTCCCCCCCTTCATGTCAGACAAGAGCTCAAGGATTTTTGTAAAGGGAAAGGTAAATAAAGGTAGAAGAGAAAAAGAATGCACTGGAAGCAAGAGATAGGCCAGAATCCTTCTAACCACCTAACTCTGCACACAGCATGTAGTTTTTCTTCATTGTCCTGATCTGAATAAGGAGTGAAATATTGATTCCAATATGGGAGAAACGGATACGACGGAAGGCAAGACTGTGTTGTGTAGTATTTCAAAGAGGTTTTTAATTTTTAAGCCTCTTTTTCAAGTGCATAGAAACAACGTAAACTGGTGAGTTGTCATGGTGTGTAACACAAGTACATAATCAAGATAGAACTGAGATTTCTTTTGTTCCCAAAGTGAACTTTTCACTGAAGTACCTTTTCAACCCTGTTATTATAACCAAATAGCTAAAACCTCCAATCTGGTCATTTTCAAAGATCTTTCCAAAGAGAAATAATTTTAAATGCCATTCGAGAAAAATACCCTCTCCTTTTTTTTTTTCTTTGTCAGAGTTTGGAATGGAAAATAACTACTTGTAACAGTATCTGCCCTAAATTCATAAAGCTGTTCATCTTCTGAGCACTGAAACCAGTAAGCTAGAAATTAATTACAGCTTAAAAGAAAACAACAAATGAACATGAATAATAATCAGGATATACAGGACCTTAAAATGGTCTCCAGGCATAAACCCACAGTTCATTCCTTACAGCAGGAGAATTTTTTCTAATTAAGAAACACAATGACTAAAAGCCTCATCTCTCCACATAGCATTTGACTGCAATTTCTTTTTTTTTTCTTTTATGTGACATATCAGTTGAAAATAGATGAATAGGTACCCAAACAATGGAAGGCTATGGTAACAAAAGCCATACAAACACCATATGCTCATGGGTGTTTAAATCCTTTTATATCAGGGAGCCTGGATTATTGTCTCTCAACTAGTGTAAAATATATTGAGTCATCTTCCTGGAAAGTAACATTCAAGTTGCAACATTTTGCACCCATGAAGAGCCTTGTTGAATTTTTTTCAGGGCTGTTAATAAAATATTACAGCAGTCTAGTTTAAAGATCGCTGAAGTAGAGACTATAACTTATCACAGCTCTGGCTAAATTTCAAAATACACATGATGAATGAGCATAAGTGAGGGGTCCAATAGAAAGAGCATTTTCCTGTCTAATTTTTTTAAATTGCTGAGCAATAATAACAACACTAAAAATGATGACAATAGTATAACAGCATTTTTCAAGCACTTACTATTACCAGGCAACCTTCTTCTATTACTCTTGTCAACAACTATGAGGCAGATATCATTAACTCATTTTGTAAATGAGGAAACTGAGAACACAATGGCCATTACTGTTATCAACATCATTCCAAATTCTCCATACGATGGGAAAAATAAGTGTGATGGCAAAGATTCCGTTTTACCTTTACATTTTAGAAAGCCTTAAGGGGTAAATTTATTTACATACCATATGATGTAGTATACATCTGTATACACCTAGGTATGTCTATTATAAAATGTTGAGGATTCATGTATTTGAACCACTAATATTTCACAAATTTTAGGCAACTTTGAAAGGTAACTGAGCTGATTTTACACAGGATAAGCATTAGAATGTGTCCCTTTAACCTTAATTAGTAGAAGCTGAAGCTGAAGTCACATTGCAGTCTAAAATTGCATGACAAGTGGAAAACTGATATGGTTTTAAGTAGATCATTTAAAAGGAAATGTTTCAGGAAGACTAGTGTTATTGTCACTGGACAGAAATAGAAATTACCAATAGAAATCAGAGCTCTTGGCAATTTCTTTTCATAAATGAATTGGTTGTTCTAGCTGACTATTTACTTAAATAAATGATTTATTAAACTGTAATAAATAGATACATGATAAAACAGTAATTAATTGATTAATAAATTATTATTAATAAATAAAATTTATTAAAGTAAATAATACAATTTATTTTCTTAAGATTTACTTAAGTTGCGTGTGTGCCTTTCAAGGTAAGCATTAATATATGGAATCAAAATTAAGACAGTAAGATTAAATTCCCTTTAACAAAGGAAGAGACTTGTATATAACTCTGTTTAATCTGGTGTTTTTAAAATGTGCTTGAAAATATAGACTTGAAAATATTGGTCTTGCTTTTCTTCAGGCACCTTTAGTTGTTACTTATTAGTATGATAGTTCCACATGTTAGTTTAAAAGCTATTGGCACTCAACCTGGGTGGTGTGTTTCTCCGCTAGAATAACTTTCCTTAGGAAATTCCAATTCTGGGTGTTCATCTGATTTCACATGCATGAATGCTTCAGTGCTCTCCTACCAGTTATCACTTAAGTTCCTATTAGCCAGCATAACTCAAGCAGAAGAATTCAATGCTGTCTTTGAAGATCACCTAAGTTATAGTTTGAAAAGACATTGTATTGTCACCCCTCCTTCCAAAAAAAGTGTGCATTTAACTTGTTAGAAATCAGCTCAAATTTGTTAAGTTTGAAGGAAGGTATAAGGAGCAAAACTATGACATAGTAACCACTTCACACCTCTGTTCAACAGACATTTGGAAACCTAGGTTTAAGCACAGAAAAAAAGGAATGTAATAGTCCCATGGCCTCCACAATCAGCTCTCAGCATATATTCCCAAATGTAACTTATCTGTTCTACTTTAGGCAGGTGTGTGTGTGTGTGTGTGTGTGTGTGTGTTGAAAGCCCATGGGATCCTACTCAGATGATGAAGATAATGGAGGAAAAACACGCAGAAGGCATCTCAATGTCCTTAGGTACTGGGAGCAAGGCTTAATTAAAGACTCAAAAGTTCAGACCTCAGTTAATTCCCTCATCTTTTATATTCACTAATTTAGTTCACAGTGAAGAGAACACCGTGTTAAATATGAGAGCCATTACCAGACTGATGGGCAAGACTTGATATACATTAAAAATCACAACATTTATTAACTTAAACATTTCAACCTGACTGCGTACAGAATCCCTTCAGATGTTGCCCATACATTCATTGGTCAATTCCATGAATACAGAAAAGGAAGTATGATCTGCAGTTCACAGAGGCTCCTTCTTCTCATGCAGTTGCCATTTCTTCCCATTTTCCTCCCAGAGATTCTGCCTTCCATGGGCCTTCATGTTATTCTGTCTGTTGTCACAGAATTTGTTCAACCAGTACCCACACTACACTGGTCATCTGGCTTTGGTCTTATCTTCCAGTAGTAGGTGACTACCTCTGTTTTCCACTTATCTCTCCCTCTCCCTAATTTTCAATATTTTTCATGCTTCCAGATCTTTCATATCTACAATATGCTGTCCAGAATAATGAGACAGAGTTGGGTTATGGGTGGGGAGGGAGATGTAGATTAAAAATGTCCCTCCAGGAGCCTGACTCATCTCTTCCTCCAACCTTGAGAACACTGCTTCACTTTGGGACATTCATACCAGGAGATGTTGCCCTATGCTGGTACAGATGTTTTAAAGTGAGGGCAGAGGAAAAATGATTCCATTAACTCTTGTAGCAGAATTCATTGAGTGAGCTCTTGAGGCCTCATTTCCTTTAAAGTTGGAATGTGGGGATGCAGAAAGGGACTATTTCTACTTACCAATCAGAGATAACTCAGTAATGATTTAAAATAGCCTCTTTGGGTAAATATCTTCCTCCTCCCCAAGACGCAGGACAGGGGAAGCTTACTCACCTTCATGGCAACCGAAATGGGAAGAGGCCTTGTGTCAATGCCTTCTCTAGTCCTCCCTGGCCTCTATTGATACATCCTTCTTTCCACCTTTTCCCCAGGATTGAGTGTTGACTGAAGTACAGTACAGTTGATCCTGAGTTCATTGATCTGGTCATCAGGTCATCATATTTACCAGTGAATACATCAAACAGTTGCAGGGAGATTGGGTCATAAAAAAGCAAGCCTGGAGGGATTTTTTTCCCCTTACCATAACTAAACTTTAAAAAATTATGATAATGATAGCAAGCCCAGTGCAGTTTGTTCAGGCTCTTCAAGGGCCTTCAGAAACACAGGCAGAGAATCTCTTTTACTCTACCTACCCTACACACAATCTAATAATTCCCAAGCCACTCACATGAACTGCATTTCATTTGTTTTGTGTGGTTTTGCCCTCCTGGAGAGTTCTGTAGAAAAACACCTTCTGATTTACTGTCATATTCTTTCCCTGCCTTATTACTTGTATTCTCAAACAGTGCTGAGATTGTAGGTGGGGGAGTAAAGGGCATGTGTTTGGGAAAGTCTTACCTCTATTGCCTTGAACATATTAGAGATATTTTAAATTCCTAGCTAACTCTTATATCTCAGTCACCTATACGTGTGTTCTATTGTCTACTTTTTCTTTTGATTTTTGATTATGTTTTCTTGGGGTGTTTGAGGCATACTTAGTAATTTTTTGGGGTTTTTTTGCTGCGTTGGGTCTTCATCGCTACACAGGGGCTTTCTCCAGTTGCAGCAAGCGGGGGCTACTCTTCATTGCCGTGCACGTGCTTCTCATTGCAGTGGCTTCTCTTGTTGCGGAGCACGGGCTCGAGCGAGGCACGTGGGCTTCAGTAGTTGCAGCACGTGGGCTCAGTAGTTGCTGCACACGGGCCCTAGAGCGCAGGCTCGGTAGTCGTGGCACATGGGCTTAGCTGCTCCGCGGCATGTGGGATCTTCCTGGACCAGGGATCGAGCCCGTGTCCCCTGCATTGGCAGGCGAATTCTCAACCACTGCGCCACCAGGGAAGTCCAGTAATATTTTATTAAATGGTGACTATTTTGTATAGGAGATTGTAGAAAATCCAGATGATGTATCCTGCTCTATAATGGATTCATCATTCCCTTCACTAGGCAGACAACACAGTAATTCATCTTAATTTAATCGGGGACCGTTGCATGTTGAGACTGGGTTGCAGGCCTGGAAATGGTCTATCTCTAGTTCACTCTGGTTCTCAAGAGTTTTCAGCTGCAAGTCTGATGTTTCTTTGAGGCCATTTCTCCTGCAGGTCTCACAAGACTGCCAAAACTTTGCATTGCTTTGTAGAGGCTTTCTACTTAGGTCTTTAGCATCCTGCCCCATGTAGCCCCCCAAGTTAGCCTTTTCTCTGGATAGTAAACATCTCTGTGCTTGAAGTTCCCCAGATATCTACCCAAAACCATACTGGTTTCACCCAGTACCCTAAGTAAAATGCTGAGATTCTCAGCCCCCTCCCCATACCAAATTGGCAAACATTGCCCCGATACAAAATGGCTGTAAAAGTCAGCTCATTTCCATGAAGAAGTTATACCCTATCCATTTCTCATTGCCTTCCAGTACACTCAAACTGATGACCTGGTATTTAATCCTGCTTTTCTACTCGGTCTCAACAGAAATTCTGATCTGCTACAAACTACTCCACCCCGATAAGCAGAAGCTAACATGTAACTGAATAGTTTGAATGATATATTTTGGCAGGTTCAAATTGTTGAAATAGTAATTTTGAAATATGACTTTTTTTAAAAGTTTGATACACATCAAAACTATTCTTTTCCCCAAGAAGTTCTTTGATTTCATGGCTCTCTTTTTCTGAGATCAATGGGGAAATATTAGTGGATGATTAATATATAACCAGTTTTCAAATATTATTCAACTCTGTAAACCTGTAAATCTTCATTAAATGTAATTGAAACATGATTGAAAAAATAAAAAATGTATTTCTAAACTATTTTGATATCTTCTCTAGCTCAATTCCAAAATTAATTTCTCTCATAGACAAATGTATTGATTTGTCTATGAGAGAAATTATTTATACTAAAAAAAGTATAATTATACTAGAAAAAGAGTCAGAAGAAATCTTCAAATAATAGTACTAAAAACTATACAAGAAATTAAATTATTATTTTTCTTTACTTATTTTATTTTTCATGGGGGAGGAAGGGGGCAGTGTAGTGTGGATGAGAGGAGAGGCCCAGGGCACTCTCTTTGCCCCTTTACCCCCTTTTTATATCCCAAAGGAAAGTAGAGGGAAGCTGCCTCTGCCTTGAAATGAGGCTATGCGCTTCAAAGCTGGGGACAGGGGTAAGAGAGGATCTGTGCTTTGGGCAACCTGAGCCAGAAGCAGAGGGGTATTGGGGAGGATACATGATGCTTATTGCTTTGTATGTTTCACTGGGAAGGAGGGCACCACCAACAGTAGCTCACAGATTTGTAAACTGAGCCTACTGGCTTCAAGAAGGGGAGCAATGAAGTCAAATTAAATATGAGTCATTTGTGCAAAAATAATAAACAAATATATACAAGATCTAAATAGTTCCATTTGAAAGTACTTCATAATTATCTTTAGTAAAATATCAAACTAAAACTCTTGCAAAGAATCAGGTTAACCCTACTTTTGGCTCAGATATTTATGATGTGAAATGGCTTGGCATGCATAGGAAGGTAGATAAATAGTTCATATTCTAATCCTTCTCTCTCTCTCTCCTTCTCTCTCTCTCTCTCTTTTTCTCTTCTCTGCCAGGTTCCATGGTAAGTGCATATAACATTGTACCATTAATCCACAGGCAAATCATACAAAAAAGCCTTATCCAATAGTTTCTCAAGTGTTAAAAATGCCTTCTATTCTTCAGCCTCTAAAGGAGAAGACAGTTTAGGGTAAGTTAAAAGGCACTGTAAACATACTAGAAAATATTAAAATGACAACAGTGATAGTTCTGTTATACAATATGTTTGGAGATTAGGGGACTTCTACGTTCACTCTCTACCTGTCTCCACCCCACTCCTAAAAATAGTTTACAGAGATTTATAATGATCTTGGGTGAAAATAAATATCCAGTTCAGCCTCAGGGGAAAATAATTTAGGAGCAGTCTCATGTTCATGCCTCAGGTTCTATTTGTGAGGTAAGAGTGGCAAATAATTAATTATTCATGCATTACCCATGGTGCACCCATTTTATGGATCATGTACTATGTGACTGGTTATATATGATAACAATGAAAATAGATTAGCTATCCCTGTTTGTGTGGATGTTCTCTCATTTTACCAATTGCTCTCTAGGACACAAAGTTCCCAGAGAATAAATATCCTGAGATTCAATTTTTATGTAAATATTAGTCACCAGCTTTTGAAATTTAAGAAGAAAAATGATGTGTGTGTGTGTGTGCATGCGAATGTAAACAAAGCTTCACAATGTAAAGCAAAGCATCAATTATTAAATGTTATTAGTATGCTTTATATATGAATATTATATTTATAATTTGTTCATGATATAGTATATATACTATATGTAACACCATAATAGCTACCCTTTGTGGAGAACTTATTATATGCCAGATGATGCATTAGTTCCTAACAAATGTTGCTTTGTTAATCCTTCAATCATCCCTATGAGGAATGAATTGGATGAAAAAAACCAAGATCCATCAAAGTAAAATAACTTACTGAAAGTTTCTTCAGCAAAGAAGAAACAGTTAAGATTTGAGCTTATATCTCCTCAACTCTAAAACACAGGTCCTGTCTACTATGCCATTTCAATTCTTGAGCTTGGAGCACCCTCCCAGGAAAGTCAGATAGCAGTTCTGAGCTCTTACTCCCAAGCTCCTATGAAGCACAATCCATTTTATTCATCTTTATAATCCCCCAGGAAACAGCCTAGTATTTTCCCCTAGTGGGAACTCAACAAGTGTTGACTAAATGGATGAATGAATGTCTAACAATTGTCCATCCTTATAAACTTCTTTTTTGGGAAGCTAAGCATATAGACCTTAAAGTATTTCTTTAGCATCAGATAAAGGAAGCATCTATCTACCTATCAGACTGCTCCATCAGTGCCAGCCCAGGTACCAGTTTTACCACAGCAACATGAAATATATAAATATATTGGCTCAGTGCCAGCATGGTCACCCAACTACCTATATCAGACTCCAATGGAGTAGACTGAACTTGGACATACTTAGAGCACCAGTAAAGTAGCATTACCAAGAGAATAATTCTCTAGGAAAACCTAGCATTTAATAAGTGTATTGTGTTCCATAAGTGAAATCTCATTGATCTTAAGAAATGTGCACTGAAGTAACAAAGGGTAATGAGACATGATACGTGCAACCTAACTCACAAATAACTCTGAAAAAAGTAAATAATATAAATGTATATATGTGTATGTGTCTCTGTATACCGGTCTACACTACACTACACACACACACACACACACACATTACAATTATAAATATGGGCAAAATGTTTAAAATTGGTAAACCTGGGTAAAGGGCAATTGAGAGTTCTTGATATTATTCTTAGAACTTATCTATAAATTTAAAATTATTTCCAAAAAGTTAATTAGTTCGTTTTTTTAATATCTTTATTTAGTATAACTGCTTTACAATGTTGTGTTAGTTTCTGCTGTATAACAAAGTGAATCAGCTATATGTATACATATATCCCCATGTCCCCTCCCTCTTGTGCCTCCCTCCCACCCTCCTTATCCCACCCTTCTAGGTGGTCACAAACCACTGAGCTGATCTCCCTGTGCTATGCAGCTGCTTCCTACAAGCTATCTATTTTACATTTGGTAGTGTATATATGTCAATGCTACTCTCTCACTTCATCCCAGCTTACCCTTCCCCCTCCCTGTGTCCTCAAGTCCAATCTCTACATCTGCATCTTTATTCCTATCCTGCCCCTAGGTTCCTCGGAACCTTTTTTTTTTTTTTTTGATTCCATATGTATGTTTTAGCATACGGTATTTGTTTTTCTCTTTCTGACTTACTTCACTCTGTATGACAGACTCTAGGTCCATCCACCTCACTACAAATAACTCAATTTTGTTTCTTTTTATGGCTGAGTAATATTCCATTGTATATATGTGCCACATCTTCTTTATCCATTCATCTGTCGGTGGACACTTATGTTGCTTCCATGTCCTGGCTACTGTAAATAGAGCTGCAATGAACATTGTGGTACATGACTCTTTTTGAATTATGGTTTTCTCAGGGTATATGCCCAGTAGTGGGATTCCTGGGTCATATGGTAGTTCTATTTTTAGTTTTTTAAGAAACTTCCATACTGTTCTCCATAGTGGCTGTATCAATTTACATTCCCACTAACAGTGCAAGAGGGCTCCCTTTTCTCTACACCCTCTCCAGCATTTACTGTTTGTAGATTTTTTGATGATGGCCATTCTGACCAGTGTGAAGTGATACCTCAATGTGGTTTGGATTTGCATTTCTCTAATGATTACTGATGTTGAGCATCCTTTCATGTGCTTCTTGGCCATCTATGTGTCTTCTTTGGAGAAATGTCTATTTAGGTCTTCTACCCATTTTTGCATTGGGTTGTTTGTTTTTTCGATATTGAGTTGCATGAGCTGCTTGTATGTTTTGCAGATTAATCCTTTGTCAGTTGCTTCATCTGCAAATATTTTCTCCCATTCTGAGGATTGTCTTTTCATCATGTTTATGGTTTCCTTTGCTGTGCAAAAGCTTTTAAGTTTCATTAGGTCCCACTTGTTTATTTTTGTTTTTATTACCATTTCTCTAGGGGGTGGGTCAAAAAGGATCTTGCTGTGATTTATGTCATAGCGTATTCTGCCTGTATTTTCCTCTAATACTTTTATAGTGTCTGGCCTTACATTTAGGTCTTTAATCCATTTTGAGTTTATTTTTGTGTATGGTGTTAGGAATTGTTCTAATCTTACTCTTTTACATGTAGCTGTCTAGTTTTCCCAGCACCAATTATTGAAGAGGCTGTCTTTTCTCCATTGTATATTCTTCCCGCCTTTATCAAAGATAAGGTAACCATAAGTGTGTGGGTTTACCTCTGGGCTTTCTATCCTGTTCCACTGATCTATATTTCTGTTTTTGTGCCAGTACCATACTGATGATTACTGTAGCTTTGTAGTATAGTCTGAAGTCAGGGAGCCTGATTCCTCCAGCTCCGTTTTTCTTTCTCAAGATTGCTTTGGCTATTCGGGGGTCTCTTGTGTTTCCATACAAATTGAGAAATTTTTTGTTCTAGTTCTGTGAAAAATGCCATTGGTAGTTTGATAGGGATTGCACTGAATGTGTAGATTGCTTTGGGTAGTATAGTCATTTTCACAATGTTGATTCTTCCAATCCAAGAACATGGTATATCTCTCCATCTGTTGGTATCATCTTTAATTTCTTTCATCAGTGTCTTATAGTTTTCTGCATAGAGGTCTTTTGTCTCCTTAGGGAGGTTGATTCCTAGGTATTTTATTCTTTTTGTTGCAGTGGTAAATGGGAGTGTTTCCTTAATTTCTCTCTCAGATTTTTCTTCATTAGTGTATAGGAATGCAAGAGATTTCTGTACATTAATTTTGTATCCTGCTACTTTACCAAATTCATTGATTAGCTCTAGTATTTTTCTGGTAGCATCTTTAGGATTCTCTATGTATAGTATCATGTCATCTGCAAACAGTGATAGTTTTACTTCTTTCTTTCCGATTTGTATTCCTTTTATTTCTTTTTCTTCTCTGATGGCTGTGGCTAACACTTCCAAAACTATGTTGAATAACAGTGTTGAGCGTGGGCAACCATGTCTTGTTCCCAATCTCAGAGGAAATGGTTTCAGTTTTTCACCATTGAGAATGATGTTAGCTGTGGGTCTGTCATATATGGCCTTTATTATGCTGAGGTAGGTTCCCTCTATGCCTACTTTCTGGAGAGTTTTTATCATAAATGGGTGTTGAATTTTGTCAAAAGCTTTTTATGCATCTATTGAGATTATCATATGGTTTTTATCCTTCAATTTATTAATACGGTGTATCACATTGATTGATTTGCATATAATGAAGAATCCTTGCATTCCTGGGATAAACCCCACTTGCTCATGGTGTATGATCCTTTTAATGTGCTGTTGGATTCTGTTTGCTAGTATTCTGTTGAGGATTTTTGCATCTGTGTTCATCAGTGATATTGGCCTGTAGTTTTCTTTTTTGTGACATCTTTGTCTGGTGTATTTGCCTGGTATTGGTACCAGGGTGATGGTGGCCTCGTAGAATGAGTTTGGGAGTGTTCCTTCCTCTGCTATATTTTGCAAGAGTTGGAGAAGGATAGGTGTTAGCTCTTCTCTAAATGTTTGATAGAATTCACTTGTGAAGCCATCTGGTCCTGGGCTTTTGTTTGTTGGAAGATTTTTAATCACAGTTTCAATTTCAGTGCTTGTGGTTGGTCTGTTTATATTTTCTGTTTCTTCCTGGTTCAGTCTTGGAAGGTTGTACTTTTCTAAGAATTTGTCCATTTCTTTCAGGTTGTCCATTTTATTGGCATATAGTTGCTTGTAGTAATCTCTCATGATCCTTTGTATTTCTACAGTGTCAGTTGTTACTTCTCCTTTTTCATTTCTAATTGTGTTGATTTGAGTCTTCTCCCTTTTTTTCTTGATGAGTCTGGCTAATGGTTCATTAATTTTGTTTATCTTCACAAAGAACCAACTTTTTGTTTTATTGGTCTTTGCTATGGTTTCCTTCATTTCTTTTTCATTTATTTCTGATCTGATCTTTATGATTTCTTTCCATCTGCTAACTTTGGAGTATTTTTGTTCTTCTTTTTCCAGTTGCTTTAGGTGTAAGGTTAGGTTGTTTATTTGAGATGTTTCTTATGTCTTGAGGTAGAATTTTATTGCTATAAACTTCCCTCTTAGAACTGCTTTTGCTGCATCCCATAGGTTTTGGGTCATTATGTCTTCATTGTCATTTGTTTCTAGGTATTTTTTGTTTTCCTCTTTGATTTCTTCAGTGATCTCTTGGTTATTTAGTAGCGTATTGTTTAGCCTCCATGGGTTTGTATTTCTTACAGTTTTTTTCCTGTAATTGATATCTAGTCTCACAGCATTGTGGGTGGAAAAGATGCTTGATATGATTTCAATTTTCTTAAATTTGCTGAGCCTTGATTTGTGACCCAAGATATGATCTATCCTGGAGAATGTTCCATGAGCACTTGAGAAGAAAATGTATTCTGTTGTTTTTGGATGGACTGTCCAATAAATATAAATTAAGTCCATCTTGTTAAATATGTCATTTAAAGCTTGTGTTTCCTTATTTATTTTCATTTTGGATGATCTGTCTATTGGTGAAAGTGGGGTGTTAAACTCCCCTACTATGATTGTGTTACTGTCAATTTCCCCTTTTATGGCTGTTAGCATTTGCCTTATGTATTGAGGTACTCCTATGTTGGGTGCATAAATATTTACAATTGTTATATCTTCTTCTTGGATTAACCCCTTTGATCATTATGTAGTGTCCTTCTTTGTCTCTTGTCTTTAAAGTCTACTTTGTCTGATATGAGTATTGCTATTCCAGCTTTCTTTTGATTTCCATTTGCATGGAATATCTTTTTCCATTCCCTCACTTTCAGTCTGTATGTGTCCCTAGGTCTGAAGTGGGTCTCTTGTAGACAGCATATATATGGGTCTTGTTTTTGTATCCATTCA
This sequence comes from Eschrichtius robustus, assembly GCF_028021215.1. Classification (NCBI taxonomy): domain Eukaryota; kingdom Metazoa; phylum Chordata; class Mammalia; order Artiodactyla; family Eschrichtiidae; genus Eschrichtius; species Eschrichtius robustus. Next base: position 52,904,546 of record NC_090829.1, on the reverse strand, counting down.
ACCAGTCTGTGTCTTTTGGTTAGAGCATTTAATCCATTTACATTTAAGGTAATTATCAATATGTATGTTCCTATTACCATTTTCTTAATTGTTTTGGGTTTGTTTTTGTAGGTCTTTTCCTTCTCTTGTGTTTCCTGCCTAGAGAAGTTCCTTTAGCATTTGTTGTAAAGCTGGTTTGGTGGTGCTGAATTCTCTTAACTTTTGCTTGTCTGTTAAGGTTTTAATTTCACCACTGAATGTGAATGAGATCCTTGCTGGGTAGAGTAATCTTGGTGGTAGGTTTTTCCCTTTCATCACTTTGAATATGTCCTGCCACTCCCTTCTGGCTTGCAGAGTTTCTGATGAGCGATGAGCTGTTAACCTTATGGGGATTCCCTTATGTGTTATTTGTTGCTTTTCCCTTGTTGCTTTTAATATTTTTTCTTTGTATTTAATTTTTGATAGTTTGATCAATACGTGTCTTGGCGAGTTTCTCCTTGGATTTATCCTGTATGGGACTGTCTGCGCTTCCTGGACTTGACTATTTCCTTTCCCATGTTAGGGAAGTTTTCAACTATAATCTCTTCAAATATTTTCTCAGTCTCTTTCTTTTTCTCTTCTTCTTCTGGGAACCCTATAATTTGAATGTTGGTGCATTTAATGTTGTCCCAGAGGTCTCTGAGACTGTCCTCAATTCTTTTCATTCTTTTTTCTTTATTCTTCTCTGTGGCAGTTATTTCCACTATTTTATCTTCCAGATCACTTATCTGTTCTTCTGCCTCAGTTATTCTGCTATTGATTCCTTCTAGAGAATTTTTAATTTCATTTATTGTGTTGTTCATCATTGTTTCTTTGCTCTTTAGTTCTTCTAGGTCCTTGGTAAATGTTTCTTGTATTTTCTCCATTCTATTTCCAAGATTTTGGATCATCTTTACTGTCATTACTCTGAATTCTTTTTCAGGTAGACTGCCTATTTCCTCTTCATTTGTTTGGTCTGGTGGGTTTTTACCTTGCTCCTTCATCTGGTGTGTATTTCTCTGTCTTCTCATTTTGCTTAACTTATTGCGCTTGGGGTCTCCTTTTTGCAGGCTGCAGGTTCGTAGTTCCCGTTGTTTTTGGTGTCTGCCCCCAGTGGCTAAGGTTGGTTCAGTGGGTTGTGTAGGCTTCCTGGTGGAGGGGACTGGTGCCTGTGTTCTGGTGGGTGAGACTGGATCTTGTCCTTCTGGTGGGCATGGCCACGTCCGGTGGTGTATTTTGGGGTTTCTGTGAACTTAACATGATTTTAGGCAGCCTCTCTGCTAATGGGTGGGGTTGTGTTCCTGTCTTGCCATTTGTTTGGCATGGGGCATCCAGCACTGGAGCTTGCTGGCTGTTGGGTGGAGCTATGTCTTAGTGTTGAGATGGAGATCTTTGGGAGACCTCTTGCTGATTGATATTACATGGGGCTGGGAGGTCTCTGGTTGTCCAATGTCCTGGACTTGGCTCTCCCACCTCAGAAGCTCTGGCCTGACACCTGGCTGGAGCACCGAGACCATGCCAGCCATATGGCTGGGAAGGAAAAAAAAACACAACGAACAGATAGAACCCCAAACCAAATCATAAAAGCAAAACTAAACAGACAAAATCACACAAATAAACATACACACAGTCATGAAAAGAAAACAAACTAACAACAGCAACAAAAAAATACGAACTGTCAGCACCCTCGGACAAGTGGTAAAAGCAAACCTAAACAGACAAAATCACACAAAGAAACATACACATACACACTCACAAAAAGAAAAAAAAAGGAAAAAAAATTTTTAAATATTAAAAAAAATTAAATTAAATTAAAAATAAAGAAAGAAAGAGAGCAACCAAACCAATAAATCCACCAATGATAACAAGCATTAAAAACTAAACTAAGATAAACATAGAAACCAGAAACAAATTAGATGCAGAAAGCAAACCCCAAGTCTACAGTTGCTCCCAATGTCCACCACCTCAATTTTGGGAACATTTGTTGTCTATTCAGGTATTCCACAGACTCAGGGTTCATTAAGTTGATTGTGGAGATTTAATCTGCTGCTCCTGAGGCTGCATGGAGAAGTTTCCCTTTCTCTTCTTTGTTCACACAGCTCCTGGGGTTCAGCTTTGGTTTTGGCTTTGCCAAAACCTAAAGGCTCTTCCCCGCCCAGACAGGAGGGCGTTAAAGCAGCAGCTGATTAGGGCTCTCTTGCTCACTCAGGCTGAGGAGAGGGAGGGGTACAGTAGTCATAATTCAAATGCAGGATGAGCCTGCAGTGGCAGAGGCTGGCATGACATTGCTAAAGCCTGAGGTGCGCTGTGTGTTCTCCCGGGGAAGTTGTTCCTGGATCACGGGAGCCTGGCAGTGGTGGGCTGCACAGGCTCCCTGGAGGGGAGGTGTGGATAGTGACCTGTGCTTGCACACAGGCATCTTGGTTTCAGTAGCGGCAGCATGAGCGTTTCATGCCCGTCTCTGGGGTCCGTGATGATCGCCCATCTCTGGAGCTTGTTTAGGCGGTGCTCTGAATCCCCTCTCCTCACGCACCCTGAAACAATGGTCTCTTGCCTCTTAGGCAGGTCCAGACCTTTTCCCGGACTCCCTCCTGGCTAGCTGTGGTGCACCAGCCCCCTTCAGGCTGTCTTCACACAGCCAACCCCAGTCCTCTCCCTGGGATCTGAACTCCGAAGCCCGAGCCTCAGCTCCCAGCCCCCGCCTGCCCCAGGGGGTGAGCAGACAAGCCTCTCGGGCTGGTGAGTGCTGGTCGGCACTGATCCTCTGTGAGGGAATCTCTCCGCTTTGCCCTTTGCCCCTATTGCTATGTTACTGTGTGGAAACTTTTCCTCCTTCACAGCTCCCTCCCAGAGATGCAGGTCCCATCCCCATTCTTTTGTCTCTGTTTTTTCTTTTTTCTTTTGCCCTACCCAGGTACATGGGGAGTTTCTTGCCTTTTGGGAAGTCTAAGGTCTTCTGCCAGTGTTCAGTAGGTGATCTGTAGGAGTTGTTCCACATGTAGATGTATTTCTGATGTATTTGTGGGGAGGAAGGTGATGTCCACATCTTACTCCTACGCCATCTTGAAGGTCTCAATTGGTTCATTTTAAAGATACATTTCCTACCTCTGGGTAGATATAACTTTAAAACATGTTTGAGAACAGTTAATAATTTAAAGGGTAAATCAAAGGATAAGAAATCTTTGTGGTTACTGTTCATTAATTGTGTGACTTTTTGCAAACAAAGCACCAAACTGTTCAATATATATTTCTTCATTTGGAAACTGCAACTGTGATAACCATTTACCTTGTGTATTATGGGGGAGGCAGTGGAGTGAGGTAGAAAGAACTCTGAGAGTTGCAAGATGTGGTTGAAAGCACTGATTCACTGTGTGACCGTGAGCAAGTCATTTTACCTGCATGAGACTCCATTTCTTCATCAGCAAAATAAGGATATTAGATGAGAGTGTATTGGGAAGGCTGTCCATCTCTATCCTTCTACAATTCTGAGTTATAGTTTAAGAAATAAAATGTTAAAATCTAAGAAGTAAGAGCCATATCAACAGAATTAAAGAGATGGCCAAAGTTGGGGGAAAAAATTTTTTTTTCTTTATACATCTGTACAGTCTCAGCCTCTTAAGTAAATAGAAACTTGGATTACTTTTATAGAAGGATAGAACAGTGTTTGCAAAGAAACAGAACTTTCTCTCAGGATGCCAATGAATTTGGCAGGCTGATTGCATTTGTGTTTCAAGAAGAAATGTAGCCAAAGGTCTCTGAAGTACATTGCAACATGACTTGCCCTACCCTCATATTCCTCCCACACCAAATGAGTTATTGTTTTTACAATCAAATTAGATTAAGGATTTTTGAGAAGTACAGTTGTGTCCTCATGGACCACACTTGTAAAGATAGCAAGTTGTATCATTATCACTTCCCCAAAAAGGTCTGATTTTTCTGATGCTTTTGGTTCTGAATGAGCCATACTTTATGTCAACAAAGAATCAGGGAAATTATTTATTTCTCAACAAAGACTAAAGTAAAAGAGGCCAGGGTAGGCACATCATAAATATTGTTGAATGAGAGTAGCAAACAATAAAAATAGGAAAAACAAAACAAAAAAAAACAAAAGACAGAATAAGGATGCCACAGTGTCTGGAGAAGCATTCCATAGTGAAGTCAATTTGTAAAAAGCTAGCTTATATTTAGGTAACTCCCAACTAAACTGTCTAAGTTTCTGTAATATGGTACAGCAGGAAAAAAGAGGTAATTTTGAATTTTTCAATAAATGTACAATAAAATAAGATACAGTCATCTGTTTGTCCAGTTAAAAAATATTAACTGTGTGCTTACTCTGTGTCTAGCACATTCTGAATATATAGCAGTGAATTAGCATACAAGGTGCATTCTCTCAGGGAGCTTATATTCTGTTGGAAAAAAGGTATATATGAATGAAATATATATATATATATATATATATATATATATATATATATATACACACACACACACACACACATACACACACACACACACATACATATGAGTAAATATATCTGTGATAAGTGGTATGGTGAGATTTAAAATAGATAATATGACTGGGGGTGGTTACTTTAATTCATTAGAGAAGGTTTCTTTAGGAACAGACATTTAAGTTACGATCTGAATAACATGAAAAACAGTGAAGAGAACACTCTAGACCAACTAGTGCAAAGGCTCCAAGGTGGGAATGAACTTGTTAAATTAGCAGAACAGAATAAAAGCCAGGTGGCTGGAACACAGTAGACAAGGGAGGAAATACATGATGAATTTTCAGAGGGTGTAGGGGTATAAGGTATTTGTATTCTATTCTAGGTGTTGTGGGCAGCCATTTAAAGGTCTTAAGCAAGAACATGGTGGGATCTGATTTTCATTTAAAAGGACGACTTGGGCTGCTGTGTGTGAGAAAACAATTGCAATAGTCTAGGCAGGAGATCATGGGGCCTAGAGGGTATCATCATGAATATGGAAAGAGGTGGACCTTTGAAAGAAAGAGTCAGTAGGACCTCATGATGGATTGGAGTTAAGTAAAAGAGAGGAATTAAAAAAAACTTGTAAAGTTCTGTCCTGGCCAATGGATGTGAGGCCGTGTACTGGAATGGGGAACACTAGGAGATGGGCAACTTAAGATGAGATGAGATTTAAGAAACCTGTTTTGGGCTTGTTAGTTTTAAGATGCATATTACACAATCCAAGTAGAGATGTCACATAAACAGTGGGGTACACAATTTTGAATTTCTGGGAGTATTACATATTACATAAATTATCTTTTTTGATTCTCACGTGATTCTCCTGTATCCAATCATTCCCGTTTCCAGAGGAGGAAAATAACATTTAGAGAGGTTGAATAACTTCTCCTAGAGCATACAGTTCATAAGTAATAAATCTAGAATTCAAACCTTTCTTGCATCTCCAAACTGGATGCTCTTTCCACTATGTAATACCACAGTGAAGGCACCTTTCTAATGCTCTCTCTGATGCAACACAGCAAATGTTCACAGTGTACCAGGTACAAAGAAGCACAGTTGCTTTGATGCCATTATTCCCATTTGGTGACTTGGTGATCAGCAAATGGTTTGGCAATTTCAAGTTTGAAATCCCTGGAATCCACTCAGTGTGGAAGTGTAATGTCCACATTATTTTTTTTCTGAATTTAATGACTTCTGGAATACAACAGGACCATCCTTACACTTGCAACTAAAGATCTTATGAAAAAACAACTAAATTCTAATGTGTTTCTCAACAAATTTGGTTCATATACTTGTTAACCAAAAATTGCCAGTTCATTTTGTTACCATTTTGAAAAGAATCCTACCCAATAAAATAGCAGTAAAATTGAATACCTAGTTACTAAACTTTTAAAAATGTTTTCTAAGGTAGGGAAAGTATAAATCCCAATCAATGATGGTGAAATGCAGAGGAATTTATTATCCTATGGTCCAAAAGCTATGGAATTTGACATCGAATGTCCCAAGTTCAAGTCTTAGGTCTGGTAGATTCTCTTGGTGATCCCTCAAGTTGTTTAACCTCTTGCTTTCCTCATTAGTAAAATAAGGGTAATAATATTTATGCAAAAGAGTTGCTGTGAGAAACAAGTGGAATAGTCCTGTGAGATAACTTTGTACACTGGGAGTACCTGTTGGCTGCTATTATTATTCATATAACACTACACAGTATGTATTATTTTGTATCTCTTAATAAGCATCATGAGCCCAATTCATTCTCCCTTCTGATAATAGTGAACTATTCCTTATGGTTACCTGGATAAAAAAGAAGAAAAATCGCCTGTATAGGGATGCCTCTCATTCTCCCTCCTCTCAAAAGCAAATCTCTTAAACTCCATCAGTCCCATGTTCCCACAGAAGCATGTTCATTATTGCTACCATACTACTCACATCAACCATGCACTCATATGAATAACAAATGTGTATTGAGGACCTACTATGTTCCAGGCTCTGAAGGAACTAAACATCAGTATAGAAAAAAGATTGTGATACATTTCTGCCCCTCCAGCAGTTCACAGTCTTGTAAGAGAATGTCTCCTCTGTATAAAGTTATTTATCTGTACATCCCTCTCCCCATCCTACACCTTTACTCCCAGCTATGAGCTCTAGAATGCCAAGAACGCTGTCTTGGTCATCCTTAGTTTCCTTTATAACACATAGCACAGCACATTTCTCTTGGTAGGTGTCCAATAATTAATTATTGGATCAAAAAAAAATCTTTTGTAGTGTGTTTTTTAAAATATCAAGGTGTACTAGTGGACTAACAAGCAAGATGTTTTTCCTTATAATGTCTCTCTGGTTACATTTAACAGCAAGTTAAAATTAGATCTTTTCTTTTTTTTTAAGAAACAAAACCATAGCAACTGTGATGTTGAATGTTTCAAAGAGCAAATTTTTAAGAATTCTCTTTTACTGGATTGCCCATGTTTGAGCTGCCTATTTCAATCAAAATGCTAATAAATAATTTGTTTTTCTAATAGCCATGTAAACCACTGATTGTATCTATGAAGCGATAGAATCTCCCACATAAAACAGAATGCTTAATGAAATGCTTGTAGAAAAAAATAAATGTGTTGAAAATCCACTGAATAAATTTTTAACGGTTACCCCCTGGAAATGATTGAACATTAACCTCTCCTTGTTTCTAGTACCTGTATTTATTATAAAACTTTCAAGATTGTTCTGTTTCATATCAATATTTGCTGGAGATCTTTTCTTAAGGCATGCCTCTATGAGGAAATCAATCTTACAGTCTTCTAAATGAAAGAATGGGCATTTTTACAGAATGTTATCAGTGAATACTTCTTTGACATACATAATGATTGTCTAATAGTTTTCTCTAAATGTATTTTTATTGAAGTAATGATTAAAGTGTAACTCAGTGCCTCAGGAACACTGACTAATGTCATGTTAATCAACTTGACAACTAAAAAAAAAAAAAAAAAAAGAAAATGAAGAGGTTGATAGTTTAAATCTAGTGGTAGATGATTCACTTGAACTATCAAAGAAGAAAATGTACTTTACCCAGGACCAAATTTAAAACAAAACCAAACAAAATCTAGCGAAACACCTCTCACAAAGTTACAAAACCATACCTTTAAAAAAAATCCAATTTTGTTTCTCTTAAAATGTTTAAATTAGCCTTTGATTCACAGCATCCATATTGATCAACATCTATTGAATGTCTACTCTATGCAAAGCACTGAACTAATGTCAAGATAAGTAAAGCACATTTCTACTTTTAGGGAGCTTAGTGGAAGAAATAAGTCATTCACGCATAATTGCAATGTAGAAAATAGGACTATAAATGACGTCAGTATTCTGAGGAGGGAGAGGCGGATAACTTCTGGCTAGGTTTGGACAGGTAGAATGAGGTGAGAACAGGTAGATGGCGAATTCTTAGCAGACAGACTGAAAATAAGTATCTTTTTGGAAGTAACAAGAAGTTCCCCTTGACTTCAGAGCAGTTTACAGAAGGTGTGCTAAATAAGTCTGGAAACACATATTGGGCTAGCTGGTGAAAGGCCTTAAATTCCAAATTATTTAAATGGAGTTGTATTTTTTTTTTAAAAAGCTGTAAGTGAGCAGTTTCATAACTATTCTGTAGACATGCAACAATTTTTACAAAGAACAGGCTCTAAATCTGAAGCTGAAGTCACCCTGTTTGGAACAACACTGAAAAATATTGGTTGGGTTTGGCCATGCTTTTTCAGCCTGTACATTTACACCGCTTTTAGACATTAGGGTATTTATTCTGGGTTTTTGTGGGGACCTGAATTATGTGTTTCTTGGACAAATTTGGAATACTTGCTCTTCCAGATGTTTGAAAATGTTACAAATGTTTTTCCTCTGATTGCTCTATATATACAGTGTAAACTTTTTGCCCCTCTATTATTGTTTCTTGTAAAAAACTGCACTGAAGAACAAAATTATGATTTCTATAGAGAGGTTTAAGGACTAATGAAGAAATACCCAGAAGCCTGTTTCTTAAAAACAATAAAACTTTCTTTCTTGCAAAGTAAAAAGGTGCCAAGTTGGGATGGGGGTGCAGACAACTGACAGGAAGATTGGACTAGGGGAATTTGAAGGAAAAGAGGCAGAGGGAGGGAGGGAGGTGGAGGGGAAGAGGGAGAGAGAGAGAGAGAAAAAAAAACAATTACCTTCTACAAGAAGTGGTTGTAAAGATAAGTTTATGTGTTCAAGAGATACGAAATAAATACAAAAGAGAGAGGTAATGCCGCTGTAGATGTTAAAACTGTTACTAACTACAACCAACTACAGATATTCTGACACATTTTAGCTACTGCTGCTTGAAGTAGGGAGAGAGTTTAGAAAAGATACATGGGAGATACTATGAAAATTTTGAAATAGCTCACCGACATTTCCTGTTTGTATTTTCGAAGCTGATTGTAAGAACAAATATGAATCAGAGATCCTTAAAATCAGATATTTTGAGCTTTAAACAAGTCTCAAGTGCTTCACATCTCTTTTGCATTGCAGATAGTATTTGACAAAGAGGGGAACACAAATGTAATTTCTATAGTATTCATAAGTATCAAGCTTTATTTGGAACTTAGCCACACTGCAGTATATAAATTTACTAAAAATTTCACATGATGCTTAAAAGAATTATACAATGCGTGTGGGGCACTGGAGTTGTGCTACTTCCATTTCTGCATCTCTGCTACTGAAACTTATCAGTATAAATGTGTCCATCCACTGGAGATCTTAATTCAAGGACTGAAGCTAACTTTTCTCAAACTAAACCATATGCGGCATAAAAGGGCAAACATAAGATAGAGTTATGGTAGACAGTTTTTTCCTCACCACCCTGAGTAGCCACACTAGTGGTCCAAAAGATATATTGGATGCCAGCAATGAATCCAAGAGAGGAAAACAGGACCTTTCCCGAAGTAAAGCTGTGGTAATGGGTCTCATGATGACCAGTCATGGCTATCTCCTTCAATACTGAGCATAACACAGACTGGCAAAATTTTTAATCTTTTAGGTGTCTTCCCCCCCATAGACACAAAACTCTAATACATCATTATAAATCACTGGGGAAATATTTTTCTAGTATTCAACTTTTGCGAATTAACATCCAAGACAGCTGTTTTTAAAATTATTTGGAATGCGATCTTTCGTATGAGATAATTTGGATCATAATAGTAGATGTTTCAATACGTCCACGTTTGACCTAAACCTTTTTCTGATGACACAAGTACAGTGGTAGGGAGGAGGAAAGTGCCTCAAAAGTTATAGTCATACATACAGTTTTGTATCTTCCTGTACTTTCCTTAAGAATTACTGTGTCAAATTTCAGGGTCTTTTAAAGGTTTTCTGGGGCAAACCAGTCTTTCAAGCAAACAAATGAAAATAATCAACATCATTAACAAAATCATAAGATTTGAGAAGCTAGTCAAGACTTTATCTTGAGTCAGGCATTGTCCCTGTAGTAGATGAAAAGAAGCAAGAATGTTAGCTTTTATCTCATTATTATCTTATTGTAATACTCTGCCCTTCTTTCTTGCATTTTCTCTTTTCTTTGTGTTCTGATGTGAGTCTCCTATTAGCTATCCTAAAGAACAGCATGCTTTAGAGGAAGTACCCCAAACTAGGAGTTAGTGAGTAGAAGTCCCAGGGAGGAAATAGCAATCCAGATTCTGCTAATGACCAACAGTGTGACTTTGACAAGCAAATTACCCTCTCTATTCCTTAGTTTCTTTGAAAAATGTGGTCCTTACTCCTATTTATCCTACAGAGTTGTTTCCAGGACAGGATATGATAGGTGAAAGAGTCTTAAAAATAGGAACCAAACTGACTACATCATTATTAGGTCTTAACACATTTTATATTTTGAAACTAATCTAGAAGCAGAAATGGTATGCAGAAACCTTTGAGTCAAAAGACTGTTAGTTATATTTTTTGAACATTAGTGATTTAGGAAAATGCCTCATCTTCATATAATACAATATTGATACCATTGCTACAAAAATATGAATAAAGTAGACTGAAGATGAATATGTGACTCCATATTTAATGAGAAGGTGAAGGCCATGTTCTTCTGCTTTCAAGTCCGTTCTGAGTAATAGTTACCTTTAAAGCTGTTTAAACTTGAGATTCCCATTCCTAATAGAAGAAACAAATTGAGGAAACATTGCGCTCATAACACTTCTGGAACATTTCCTTTCAGAGGAAGCAGCTGTGGTTTCTTTAGACTCCCAAGTCTATTATGCAGGTTAACAGTATATTTTATAATGAGTTCTAGACCACCTGCCTTCCTGAGGAAATTAATATTGAGATAGATTTTTTTTTTTTTGGTCCTTTTTTGTCCTCAGTGGCTATGTATAAGCTTTTCCTATTCAATAAGTTTGGGCACCCCATAAAAATGTTCATTCAACGTTATTCAGCTATAGATGGTTATTTTTTAAAGACACTGTCTAAATGTGTTTTCAACAAATTCTTGGTGAATTTTGAGACTGAAACATATACTTCTCTAGTAAAACAGTCAGCAGATGATGTACATACAGTTTTACTTTAAGGTGATAAATACCTATAATGAATTAAAAAGTGTTTTCAATGAATTTGACTATAGTCTGACTAAATTAAAGCCACTGGAATTTCAAAATTTTGTTGTAATTATTTGTCTTCTTCTCACCCCTACAGGTGTTTCAGGAGGAAATCAATGGATTCAGGAAGCAGTAGGAGTTTGGAGAATACAGTAGATAGGGTGTATCCTGATCAACTTGTTCCAAAGATAAACACAAGCAAGAAAATGTCCACCTTAGCAAACCCACCCAGCAGCCTGGAAATGCCACAAGAGATTAAGAAAAGCTGTGGAGATAAACAGGTAGAAATCACAGCTGAGCGAATAAAAATGGCAAAGAGCATCAAAGAAAAACAAAGCAATGATTTAGAGAAAGTGGCCTTTAAACGGAAGGCAGAAGGTGAAGAAAAGCCAGCTGGAAAGAAACAGGCAAAGGTAATAGAACTTGACAGCCCATTGATCACCATGCCTCTGCCTCAAATCCCCTTAAAGAATATCATGGATGTGGAGGTGAAGTTGGTCTACGTTGATGAAGAGGACGTGAGCTATGAGTTTGTAGAGTCCTACATGTCCACTGGGAATCGGCCAACATGCCAAGCTGCTGAAATAGTAGTAGACCCTTTCCGTGTACCTAATTTCAGCTTTCTGCCTCAGATTGACAAATGGCTTCAGGTAGCCTTAAAGGATGCCAGCTCTTGCTACAGACAAAAGAAATACGCCGTGGCAGCAGGACAGTTCAGAACAGCATTGGAGGTATGGGATTAAAAAAAACATAGATTGGTGATGGGAAGCTGTGAAAGGGAAAGTTGTGATTACATTGAGCAGTTCTGATTATACTGTAATGAACAGCGATCATGGGGTGAAAATATTGAATGATATCAAGACTATGCAGTTCTCAGTTTACATAAATAAGATGTGCCTGCAAATTAATATGCTTGTGTGCACTTGACATATAGAAATCACCCCAAAAGCACATCTCATGCATTTTCTCTAACAAACTCTGCAGTGGGTAACATATATTAAAATGCAGTTGGTTTTGTAATTTAGATGTATACCTATAAAAACCATCAAGTTTTAGTACAGTGGTGGTGGGCAGAGTATAGATCCTCTAGAAATAAGCAGTTAATGAATATACAAATTGTCCCCTTTTGATATGTAGTCTTCATGATTAAACATAACCATCTTACTTTTTAGCATGGGCTGATAATTTATGTATAATACTGATTAAAAACAAAACAACACCATTTTACCTTACCATCAAACTTCCCTTCCCTTCCCATTCTACTGAGCTTTATGAATAATTATTTTTCTCTCTGCAAGCAGGTAAGTTGGTCAATATCTTGGCATAAAGAAATAGCCCATGGGCTAAAATAAATGTGAGAATCACCAATAAAACACAAAAAAGGTCACGGGAAAAACTGCACCATCTCATGACCCACTGAACTTATAAAAGGACCAAAGTGTGTAACTAGAACTACCATTGGCTTGGCAACATTCGTGACTGCATATTTAATTAACTACAAAAAAAATTTCAAGGCATTTTATATATGCCTGGTGGCTACTGGAGATTTAAAAAATGAGTTAAGACAAGGTGCCTCCCTCTAACAATTGGTGAGGGAGAGAAAGCAGTAAACAGTTAAATAGAGATGGCATAAAGGAGTGACTGATCCACCATGGAACCTGGGGCATGGGCAGGAGTCAGATGTGAGATGTTTGTGATGGATATTTTAAAAGTATTATTTACACTGTTACTTGCAGGTTAAAAATGACTCCATCTACAATGAATTATTAATGGACAATACTAGACAATGGTGCCTCTAAATATTTAAAAAGAAATTCTAGGCACAAAAAAGGAGGCCCAAAGAGACATGAAGTGGTGAGACAGTGCACAAACAGATGCATCTATAAATATTTCTGTCCTTATAAAGGATCATTTACACAAAGAAGCAAAGAGTGATGCACTATGTAAACTTCTGAACTATGTAAAAAGTGCCCCCAAATTAAGTTATCCACAAACCACTGAGAACCCTCTGCTGTTCTTTGAGCTAATGACCAGAAGCCACTGACTGGGGAAAGGAAGCTAAGTAAAGACTCCAGGAAGAACCGTGGGCACTTCTGCTAGGGCTATTTTCAGGTGAAATTTGGTGGCGGGGCGGGGGGGGGGGGGGGTGGTGGTGGTATGCAGGGCTAAAGGTGTAATTTTATAGATAAAGGAAAAGAATCATTTTGGCAATGGGAAAAAAAGGCATAAAATAAGAAAGAACATAAACTTCAAGTTAAGCCTAGGTAGAAGTAAAAGATATTAGCAGTAACTGGAAGAAAATATCCGCTTTTCCCATAAAACCCAGTGCTCAAAACTGTAAAATTTGAATCAGGTTTTAATGACCCCAAGATGTGCAACTGTACTGGAAAATGCTTGTGTTCTGACTCTGCTGTACACATCCTCTCTCTCTCCCATTCCCTCTCCCATTCCCTCTCCCTCTCTCTCTCTCCCTGCTTCCTCCCCCTCCCTCAAGGGTTTTTAGGGAAGTGTTGGATGCTGACACTAATTACTGGTAATTAACAAAAGTAATTATTTTGAGACCAAAACTTAGCTTAGACATCTGGCCTAGCTTTTGTCTAATTACCTTGGGAGTTAACTTTGGAAATCTTACCTAGAATGTCTCTTAATAAACCAAAGTTACTGGGAATAGAAAAGATTTTTAACCTCTTTAACTCTTTCCTCTCCTGAATTTAACTTCTCTTGAATTTAACTTCTTCAATGCTAAGGGTTCTCAGGTATTACTTAATGCATCTCTTGCTTTTCCTTAGGTCCTAACATGACTAAGATAGGATGGATGACAGAGACCAAGGCATATTGATAAAGATCACACCTGAAAGATAAATGCATCAATGAATATTTCAGTGTGTGAAGTTAGGATTAGATTTGGCTGCAAGTGACAGAAACCCAAAATACCTGTGTCTAAAGCAAGAGAGAAGTTTTTGTTTGTTTGTTTTCATATAAATGTTAGGTAGTCAAGCACTGGTATGGCATGATCATCAGGTACCAGAGTCTACTTTGTTCCTCAAGATGTGACTGTGACCTCTTGATCAAAATGCCAGCTCCTGTTGGTGTCGTCACGCCCACCTTCTAACCAGCCATAAGAGGGCAAAAGGAAGGAAGGAGTCACCCTGCGTCCTTCCAAGCACACTTGATGGGAAGCTGCACACACCATTTCCATTTTTTTTTTTTCATTGACCCGAATTTGGTCATGTGACTGCACAAAGCTACAAGGGAGGCCGAAAAATATGGTCTTTATTCCCGATGGCCCTAACATTCATGGTCACTAACATTCTAGCTGTACTTTCATGGGGAAAGGAATAATTATTAATAAAGTAAAGACCTATAGGAAAACTTAAAGGTCTGGGAATGTGCTAATCATATTTTTCTTATTCTTATTACTGAAGAAGAAGGGGAGAATGGGTATGGCTATTGAAGGATAACTAGCAACTCTCCCATGGAGTGATTATTACATGGGAGGCATTGTGAGGCATATAAAATGCTTGGCAACTGAGTGGTACAGAGTCAGCTGTAGAAATATACAGAAGACTGGTTAAAGGTAAGACCAAAAAAAGAAACAGAAAGTAAAAACTGGGGAAAGGCCCCGGAAATTTGTGAATATTTATTAATAGACACAATAATTTCCAACTTATCTAATCAACGCATTAGAATGTTCTGCTTATACATTAGTTTCCCTGTGCTCTTGACAAAGTATTAACTCCTTTTGTTTTTATAACATGGTCACAAACTAGACAGGTAAATTTCTGATATTTTATAAATGAAAAAGATAAAAATGATATGCAATGATTCAGAAGATAACAGTTTAGCTTCCAAAAAGCAGTCAACTTTAATCTTTTAGGATTTTAGAACACAGGAAGCATTTACTTAAATGTGCTTGATGAAATAATTTATTTTTCTGTGCTTCCTTTTTACTATATAAAGTTGAACCAGTTAAGTAGGTTAGATTAGTCCTTAGCTCTGTGACTAACTCATCAATCTTTGTTAAAATCAGTCATCAGACTTCCCTGGTGGCGCAGTGGTTAAGAATCTGCCTGCCAGTGCAAGGGACACGGGTTCGAGCCCTGGTCCGGGAAGATCCCACATGCCGTGGAGCAAGTAAGCCCATGTGCCACAACTACTGAGCCTGCGCTCTAGAGCCCATGAGCCACAACTACTGAGCCCGCATGCCACAACTACTGAAGCCCGTGTGCCTAGAGCCCGTGCTCCGCAACAAGAGAAGCCACCTCAATGAGAAGCCCGCGCACCACAACGAAGAGTAGCCCCCACTCGCCACAACTAGAGAAAGCCCGCGTGCAGCAACGAAGACCCAACACAGCCAAAATAAATTAATTAAAAAAAAAGTCAGTCATCATTTGCTCTTGTGTTTGAAATCACAGCAGAAATCATACCAGATGGGCAAAAGGTACAAATTGAAGATAAAAACCATAAATTCATATTAAATCACAGTTTTATGCTTAGATGCTATTACCTATAATTTTTAAAGAACAAGTATATAAATTCACCCCCTATTAAAATAGTAGGGATTCTATAAAAAATAAATAAATAAATGTAAGACATTGGCCTCATGGGCCAATGAGGCATATTAGGCAATACACACTATTTCCAATAAATTGCTTGGCTGTCAACAAAAAGTAAGAATAGATTAATTAATAAACATGCTAGCTGTACTTTCATGGGGAAAAGAATAATTATTAATAAAGTAAAGACTTATAGGAAAACTTAAAGTCTGGGAAGGTACTAATGGTATTTTTCTTGTCATTTATAAGTTAGCAAAGGTTCTAATAATTTTGTGGCAGGCAACCTAAACCATAACCATAATTTCAACCTTACTTATAGGATCTTAGTAATTGAGAGGCTTCCACCTTTTGAATTAGAACAGATCTATACCCATCCTTTAAGATTCACAGCTTCAAACAATCCCACTGAACCAGCCAAAGAAGACAGACCACAACTTATCCCTCACCAAATGGAACTTTCAATTCTTCCAATTTCATCATGTAGGAACCCCTTGAGGGTTCCACCTTGAGGTGCTAATATTTTTTTTTTAATATCTTGGCGCTCCAGTCACTGATCTGTGAAGTTAGAGTAATAACTCACATTTATGGAGCTCTTTCTATGTGTCAGGTACTGTATTTTACATTCTGGGAATATTTACGTTCAATATTCCATTTCACTTTCACAATGAAAATGTGAGATGGGACTACTATTATTCTTCTGTTGCTAATGAGAAAACTAAGGGATAGATAGGTTAAGTAACTTGCTCAGGGATCAACAGCTAGCAGTGGTAGTAACAGGAGTAGTTGAACCAAGGTGATCTGGTTCAGAACTCACCACCTTAACCACTATGCCTTTGCTACTCTAAGTGAGAGTTTGTTGGAATTACAGAACTTTGGACTGTGCCAGACCTGCAGAATCAGGATCTGCATTTTAACAGATCCCAAATGGTCCTGGTACACATAGGAGTTTGAGGAGTATTACACCCTGTGAGATGCTGACCCTAGACAAATTTGCCCTCCAATTAAAACTGTGCAGTTTGGTCCCCAATGGAAAATGCTCTATGCCCCTTGCTAATTTCATAGGAAAGAATTTCCTTTTAAGCAATTTTTTCTATAACAATTGTTCAGAATTGGGGGATTTCAAGGACCTTAAAACTCTAGTTAAAAGTTGGAAGGAGGAGAGGATTGACCTTGTATTTGTATTGTACAAGAACATTACAAAAATTACCATTATCATCATTATTTCATTAAAATATGGAGCAGTTGAACACCAAAAAGATAGAAAATAGAAAGGGCATACTCTCAAAAAAGGGCATACTCTCAGAATGAAGGATATTTTTTAAATAGATTATAATTCAACTTTATGAAAAGTTGACTAAATTGTCTTTTTTTTTTTCATTGCCCCTTGGATCAGTAAAGTATTGGTCTGAGAACCAGCTTTTGGGAATCACTGTTCTAGAACACATTCCCTTTATGGTAAACATTAGGTATCCAGGACGACTGAACCCGCACCAGGGCCTTCTTATGCGATTACTTCCAGTGTAATGGAATTTGTTATGAGACAGGTCCATTTTGGAGCCCATCCAAGAGGGTTTATTTAATGAAGTAGCAAAGATATCTCATTATAGGGCAGCCTCACCTATAATTGCTCTGCTGAGAATAATTCTGTAGCAAATCTCTAGGGCATGAAAATGTGGACATCCCAGAAAGCTTAATTTAAATGGATTCTAACATAGATAGTTCCTAGTCCAACATAATCAGGAACTCAAGAGTTCACCAAATTCGCTGGATGCCTGAGCTGTCTTTTTACACATCTGTGGATTTGCATAGAGCTTCAGTATGCATTTCTTAAACTCCCGCTGGGGTCCAGGCCCATTTATTTAGATAATCATCACAACAACCCTCAAAGAGAGATATTATCTTTCCCATTTCACAGATAAAAAAACAAAAACAAACAAAAACTGACGCTCTAAGAAGTTTAAAAAACTTACTTAAAGTGCCCCAGCTAGTTTGTGGCAGGGCTGAGGTCAAATTCAGGTGCCTTGATTTCACATCTGGAATTCTTTACACTCTTGCTTTTCATACTTTAAAGTTTATAAAAGTTGTATAGGAGTATTGTTAAAAATGCATGGGGTCTGTGGTAGAGCATCCAGATGCCTCATTTCATATAAGCTCCCAAATGATGTCCATGCCGCTGGTCCAGGGACCACTCTGAATAGCAGAGATTTATGCCACACCACTGGTAGGTTTGCAAACACCTGCCATTGCCCATCTGGCGAATTAGCAGTAAGCACTTCGATGTATCTAGCTCACATAATCCTAGGTGGCCACAAGGATACAGAGCTCTGATGGACAGAGCACTGAATATGGAGTCAGATTATCTGTATTGGATACTGCTTCTGGTACCTAATTGCTGTGTGACTTTGAGCAACTTTCTGAACCTCTTAGAACACTGTTAAGCAGGAATGGTAAGAACTAATGGCCAACCACAAGGTGCTTTCACAAAGGACTCCTTGTTGGGAAACATGATGAACTCTAAATCCATGTTCAAGTTGTCATAGTGTTTCTCAGGTTCCTCATTTCCCTGTACAGTATGTATTTAACTTACAACTTTAGCACCCCAAAGGATTTTGACCAATTCAGTAGTTTATCATCACTTTAATCCATACCCCTTTTTCCTTTAATTAACATTAAAAATGTATAGTACTCTTTTAATGATATATGAAATTCAGTCAAAGCAAGGGACCAAAATAATTCATTGCTTTTTACTCTATTCCCCCCTTTCAGAAGCAGTGAACTAAATCAAACACTATTTTGAATTCTTAACTGCTTCTCACACAAAAAAAATATGAGCTTTCACTTAAATGCACAAATTGTTATGCTAGAAATAGTTCATTTTTTTCTTAGTTGTCACATAAATTGACTCGAACTCTGTATGGTCAGAATTAAACACTTCAGTTTTTATCTTGATTGTTGCCCTCTTTGTTCCATCCAGGGGCACCATAGCTAAGTATTTAATGATAAAAAATATTGCTTAAATGCTAGCAAATTTACATAGCAGGAAAATACAAAACAAATGCTCCTCTCAATCTCAAAGGCAAAAGAACAAAATTAGATATAGCCCTATAATTAAGCACTAATTAAATAAAACTAATCTGTAGAAGAGCAGGATTTGTCACTATAAGAAAAAAGTATGTTAATACCACTAACATCACTGGCTGTTTCAGCCTGCCATAGTGCTAGATGCAGGGAATGAGACAAATGTAAATAAAACTTAGTCCCTGCCCTCAAGAAGTTTTCCCATTGTGGTAGAGTGTGGAGCGAAGAGGTGAGTAGGAGAATTTTTCAATAAATAAGACTATAGTATAATTTGTATCACATTTACAAATGAAAGAAGGATCACGTTTCATATAAAAATATTATAAATTTTGTAGATTCTTTTTTTTATTTGTTTTTTTGTTTTGTTTTAACATCTTTATTGGAGTATAATTGCTTTACAATGGTGTGTCAGTTTCTGCTTTATAACAAAGTGAATCAGTTATACATATACATATATCCCCATATCCCCTCCCTCTTGCATCTCCCTCCCACCCTGCCTATCCCACCCCTCTAGGTGGTCACAAAGCACTGAGCTGATCTCCCTGTGCTATGCAGCTGCTTCCCACTAGCTATCTATTTTATATTTGGTAGTGTATATATGTCCATTCCACTCTCTCACTTTGTCCTGGCTTACCCTTCCCTCTCCCCGTATGTTCAAGTCCATTCTCTAGTAGGTCTGTGTCTTTATTCTCATCTTGCCCCTATGTTCTTCATGACCATTTTTTTTTTTTTTTTAGATTCCATGTATATGGGTTAGCAAACGGTATTTGTTTTTCTCTTTCTGACTTACTTCACTCTGTATGACAGACTCTAGGTCCACCTACCTCACTACAAATAACTCAATTTCGTTTCTTTTTATGGCTGAGTAATATTCCATTGTATATATGTGCCACATCTTCTTTATCCATTCATCTGTCGATGGACACTTAGGTTGCTTCCATGTCCTGGCTATTGTAAATAGAGCTGCAATGAACATTTGGTACATGACTCTTTTTGAATTACGGTTTTCTCAGGGTATATGCCCAGTAGTGGGATTGCTGGGTCATATGGTAATTCTATTTTTAGTTTTTTAAGGAACCTCCGTACTGTTCTCCATAGTGGCTGTATCAATTTACATTCCCACCAACAGTGCAAGAGGGTTCCCTTTTCTCCACACCCTCTCCAGCACTTATTGTTTGTAGATTTTTTGATGATGGCCATTCTGACCGGTGTGAGGTGATCCCTCATTGTAGTTCTGATTTTCATTTCTCTAATGATTAGTGATGTTGAGCATTCTTTCATGTGTCTGTAGGCAATCTGTATATCTTCTTTGGAGAAATGTCTATTTAGGTCTTTAGATTCTTTTTTTTTTTTTTTTTTTTAAACATCTTTATTGAAGTATGATTGCCTTACAATGGTGTGTTAGCTTCTGCTTTATAACAAAGTGCATCAGTTATACACATACAATATGTTCCCATATCTCTTCCCTCTTGCATCTCCCTCCCTCCCACCCTCCCCATCCCACCCCTCTAGGTGGTCACAAAGCACCGAGCTGATCTCCCTGCGCTATGTGGCTGCTTCCCACTAGCTATCTATTTTACATTTGGTAGTGTATATATGTCCATGACACTCTCTTACCCTGTCACATCTCACCCCACCCCCTCCCCATATCCTCAAGTCCATTCTCTAGTAGGTCTGTGTCTTTATTCCCGTCTTGCCACTAGGTTCTTCATGACCTTTTTTTTTTCCCTTAGATTCCATATATATGTGTTAGCATACTGTATTTGTTTTTCTCTTTCTGACTTACTTCACTCTGTATGACAGACTCTAACTCCATCCACCTCATTACAAATAACTCAATTTCGTTTCTTTTTATGGCTGAGTAATATTCCATTGTATATATGTGCCACATCTTCTTTATCCATTCATCTGTCGATGGACATTTAGGTGGCTTCCATGTCCTGGCTATTGTAAATAGAGCTGCAATGAACATTTTGGTACATGACTCTTTTTGAACTATGGTTTTCTCAGGGTATATGCGCAGTAGTGGGATTGCTGGGTCGTATGGTAGTTCTATTTGTAGTTTTTTAAGGAACCTCCATACTGTTCTCCATAGTGGCTGTATCAATTTACATTCCCACCAACAGTGCAAGAGTGTTCCCTTTCCTCCACACCCTCTCCAGCATTTATTGTTTCTAGATTTTTTGATGATGGCCATTCTGATCGGTGTGAGATGATATCTCATTGTAGTTCTGATTTGCATTTCTCTAATGATTAACGATGTTGAGCATTCTTTCATGTGTCTGTAGGCAATCTGTATATCTTCTTTGGAGAAATGTCTATTTAGGTCTTTAGATTCTTGACATAATTACAATCACCTAGGGGAGCTATTAAACATACACACACACACACAAACACACACACACACACACAGGGGTGCCCAAACCCACCCTCAGAAAGTCTTATACAATTGTCTGAGGTTCAGACAATGACCACACTTGGGGTTCTGGTATTTTTAAGTTCCCAGAGCAGCTAAAAACAGTTGAGAACTGCTCACATAGAAGATCCTTCTCCTTTAAAATTACCTACAATAGATGTTAACCCATGTGTGCTTTTTTAAAGGGAATTAAGAGAAGTAATATATAAACATTCTAAAGCTATTACAAAGCATCAAGAAAAATGTGAATGTCACTGTCGTGAAAATTTACTCTTTGGAAACTTACATTTAAAACAATCTTCTCATATTCACTTAAAAAGCAAATTAACTCAATGACTACTTTTCTATTAACACTAATAAATAGGTTGATACTAAACACCAGTCAGTGGTTAGTTAGCATGTGTCTCTAAATTCATCCCATTAGTGATGACCTCACAAAAAATGAATTACTAATCTATAGGAAGCCGAGCAAGATCTTTTCAGTGAGCAGGATCATTTTCATAGTTTACGGGTCGTCGTTAGGGGTTGGATTCAAATGACAGTTAACCTTAGGGTATTTTTAAATGTAGTTAACTCTGTTTACATTGTTGTGAATCAAAACTCAACCAACTCACTCACTGAAGTCTTACACAACCCTAAACTGTAATTCAATTTGATGATTCCATGTGGAGGTTCACACACATTAAAAAAAGAAAAGACGACTCGTATCCAAATATTGGATAATGTTGCCCAGCATCTCTTCCACTATCCAACTTTCTAAATTTCTTGCAAGGCTTCCAAAGCCAGATAAAGTTTAAAACAGCAATCCTCTCTCTCTTTCCCCTACCCCTTTCCAGCTTTCATACACAACACAGTGTGATGTTCAAACAGACTCTGCATGTAATGAGCAGATGAGGTCCACTTAAATTTGTTCACAGGAATGTAGAACAGAGTAAGGTTGTGGTTACTCTTTTGATTCAGATGATCTAGAAGAAAGTTAGGGGAAAACTTTTCTTTAATCATCTAGTTTAACACTTCGGTTGCCTCATTTGACATTCACTAAAATAGAGAAGACTTTCTTTCCACTTGAGAGATGATTCTGTTTCTATCAGAGAACAAGAGATAGATAGGCAGGGTGCAATAAAAAAGGGGAACCAAATTTTCATTACACTCAGTACGGTTTCCTTATTTTGAATGAATTGTTATGAGTACTGAGAACACTGGATGCATATGTACTTGAAGTCCGCCACCAAAATATATTTTATATCCAGAAATAACTTCTGGAGTACTTGCTTTGGGATATGATGATGATGATTCAAATTATGCTGCTAATCTATGAGTAATTAATCATTGATTTTGTGGGATACGTTTTACTAAGAAATCAACCACAAATTATTAAGTGACAACTTTCTCACTACTTTCTGTCAACTTGTTGGGTGATGTTGGGGTAAGATCACATTATACGACAGGGATTTGGTTCTCAAGGAACTTAGATCCAAGCTTTAGAGAGAAGTTCTATAACTGTAAGGAAATTAGAAATCTATCAAGTGTTCAGTGATGTGCAATGGCCGTGTAGAACAAAGCTTTAGGATAGGAATGTTTGATGGAGTTTGTGATACACATTTATGAGCATGAACTCGGTGGCAGGCACTTTATCTATACTAACACCTCTAATTCTCACAGTAACCCAGTGCGTTGGGAACTATTATTATTCTCTATTAAAGATAAAAAGATTAAAATGCATTAAGTACTCACAGATATGCTGAGAGGATTTGCGGTGAATTTAAAGGTTTGAATGAACCTCAAAAATAACTGAATGGAAAAGCGGGCGGGTAGAGGGGACAGAAAATGAGTGTGATATTGGAGATAAACATTGCTAACAGGATGGAGAACTTGAGGAAAGATGCATGAAACCTAATAAGGACAGCAAAGAGACGGGTGGGCCAGAGGAAGGCGTTATTATGAAATAAAGGTGGAGAGATAGAGCCAGATGCTGGATGGTCTTAAAAACCAGGCAGGGGAAATCGGAATTGGTATTTAAGGCAATAAGTGGGTTCTTGGATAGGGAAGTGATGATATGAAAAAAAAAAAAAAGAAGGATTGCTTGAGAATCAGTGAAAAAAATATTGAATAGTTACTACTTTATCAACACTATGCTGGTTACTACAGGAGCTACAAGGAAGTATAAGATTTCAATCTTATAGCTCTTTATCCTTTCTTCAGTTACATCTATAATATAACTATACTGTTCTTATAGTAGACATTTTATTTGCTATTATCCAAGTGTTGATTTTGGGAGAAAACAGCCAGGGGGATGAGGGTGTGAAGGAACTAGAAAGAGAAAACTCCAGGGTAAAATAGGAATGCGTAGAATGTTCCTATGGAAGGAAGTGCAGGGCAGAATAGGGAGAAATAAAGCTAGAAGAGCTAGCAGGTTGCCAGGGAGCCATGCATACCTTGTCAAGATCTTGGACATTATTCAGTAAATAACAAGAGGCCTCCCAAAAGCATTACTGTGGGGAATGATGGTGTCAATTACATATTTATTTATTTTTTGCTATATCACTCTAGTGTATGTAGAGAACAAAAACAGTGCTCAGTCTCTGGGTTATATCTTATTACTGGGTTATGAAATTAATTTAATGGATTGTGACCAGCATTATGTTTAATTTGTATCAATAGAATAGCCATACAATAGAAAATATCAGAGTTCATGAAATATTGGAAAGTTTTACTCTGTGAAAATTTTGATCCTGTTATATACCTAGGTATATCTATATCTATCCATAAATAGAAATGTACCTAGGAAGAGGAGAGAGAAATAAATTAATTTTGCTCTCTACCTAGCTCTGTGTGTGTGTGTTTGTGTGTGTGTGTGTGTGTGTGTGTGTGTCCGTGTTGTGATGTAAAATGTATTTCTTATCATGGATCTTGGTCAAAAATATTTGAAAACCACTGGTTTAGAGGCAGATTTGAGAGGGAAAAGACTAGAGGCCATTAGCAGGTTATACCATGACAATCTTGATGAGAAAAGTAAAGGGCAGAACCAGATAAGCAATAGTAAGTATAAAGAGGAGAAACCAAAATAAGGGAGGGAAGGGAGGAAGGGAGGGAGGGAGGAAATAAAGAGGGAGGGAGGGAGAAAGGAAAATGTTCACACCTTAGTGGCAGTTGAGAAACAAAGAAGCATTTTCTAAGTATCAAAGCGCCACCAACTCAGGAACCTGAGGTGAAGAAGATGAATGCAATTTTGGATGTATTTTGTGTGAAGGCTGGTGACAAGCTCAGTTGGTGCAGCACATTTGTTGCCTAGAGACACGTAGGATGCACAGAGGAAAGTTTATGACCAAAGATAGACATTTGGAGGAATCATCCATACCTGATGCCACCTGAAGTGTAACAAGCAAGAGAGATAAGAATCCTGGAAAACGTGAAGAGCTAAGAAAAGACTACCTCTCAGATTAAGAAATAATGAGACAAAATTAATTAAGAGAGACCTCTAAGAAGTTACTCCTCACGGACTGGAGGCTTTAGGAAAATATCTAGTTACAGAGTTTCTAAAGGTAGCATTAAGAGTGAAAAATCATCTTTGGCTGTCAAAGGTCTATGAAGAGAACAATTTTAATGGGTATCATTGCAACTCAACTAGAAAGCAAGAATAGGAGTGGACATGAGCTTAGCAAGCCAGGAGATGAAGTATCTTGGATCTGAAAAGTTAGACTAACCTTGTTCATATGTACCATATTTAGAACGTGGACTAAAATTAAGCAAGCATAATTTGTACCCTGAAATTTCACAGTGACATGATTAGTCTTTGTACTCATTATATGATTGAGCATATGATATAATCTCAGTGATCTCTGTTAAAAGAATAAACCATCATCTGAAACTAATGCCTGATTTCATTGCTTGTAATCAAGGGCGTGCTTCTAAGACACAGCCTTTCTCAATAAAGCTAACTGCCAGAAGCAATGGTGAGATTTGGAAAGGGAAGAAGTAGGCACAGTGTCTAAAACATTTACCTCGAATGGAAGACGAGAAATGGAACAGTATTTCAAAGGGAATACAGAGTGAAGGGCTGATTTTTACTTTTTTTTTAAGGATATGGACACTGGACATGATTATATTGAAAGAGCCCTTAGAGACAGAGAGAGTAAAAGTAATGAAAAGATGATTGAAGGTGTGAGATCCCCCAAGGAAGTGTGAAAGGATGGGGGTCTGGAAACAGACGGAAAGGTTAGATTTGAACACATGGGAACCTGTTCCCCTGTGATAGGAAGGAAGAGTTTTTATGAGTTGAGGGTAAGTTGGGAGAATTTTTTGATTTTTTAATTGAGTCAGAAGCAGTTGAGAAATTTGAGAAAGATTGGACAAATAGCAGAGACAAATTAGACAAAGCCTAAATAGGATTAAGGCAGAGGATTCAGTGATCCCTAAGAAGAGGGACCATGAATCTATAGTGAGAACAAACTGCAAAGTTATGTGATTTTCTACATTGTGTCTCTGAGCATCCAAAAGTTTTCATTGACTCAGACTTGAGGTTTTGATGAAATGGATGAGAGGGCAGAACTATTGTGATTAATGACGAGAGAATGATTACCATGGTGGACTCTAGGTCTGGGCTGGGTAAGAAAGGACAGAACAGAGGGTATGTAGTGGCCCAGGGTCTGACAGTTAAAGAAAAGGCATTTGAGGAGAAGAGAGTGAAAGAGCTGAAAGGCTAGAAGATTTGGTCAAGGAGTAGTACTGGAGTATAAGATTTGAGCTGTTATAAGTTTCATGAGATTGGGCTACTAAATTAGAAGAGTTCAGGAATTAAAAAAAAAAAAAAAATCAAGAGGCCAGGATATTAGATGAGTCATCCACAGCTGGATACTGGATATCTGAAGTCACTCAGGATGATGTTGTGACAAAGAGCAAAGAGGAACCATAATCCAGGTGTCAACTCTTAGTAAATGTGGGGAAATAATGAGGAGTTTGTTAGGTGACAGAGAGGGTAGAATAGCCAGATGACACGGTGTTCTGTGATACTGTGCTAAGGGACAGGAAGGACAAAAACCTCCATGTGACAAGGGCTCCCTGGAGGGTCCAGCTTAAATTGAAGAACATGGAAAGAACCTCTTGATAAAGGGTATGGGGTGATTTGTTTACAGTGGGAGGGACCATGACCCTGAGAGTAGACCGGAAAGGAAGGAAGGACAGATTTCAGAGAGAAGCCACAGAGCACAACTGGAATGAGACTTTGGGAATGTCTCATTCAAAGAGGGGTTGAAACATGCTTGGAGCAGCAAGTATGAATTATCCCTCCCCTCCATTCTGACTGGTCAGTGGTCTAGCCCAGGTGAAGGTAAGTATGTATCCACTTGTGTTCAGTCATAGGAAGCTCAGCAAGCCTTAGTCTGAAGGAAGAGAAGAGGAAAGAGGGTTTTCATACCCAGCAAAGTATAAGGGTAATTTTCTTCTTTTTGTTACTCATACGTCCTTTCCCATGTCCTTTTTTCCTGTGTATGTACAGCACTAATCAAAAAACAGTAAGGGTTATTAGAATTACTACAATGATAAATTGCTTTCATAATACACCTTTGAAGTTAATCAGCAAGGTTGTTTTTATATCTTGGCATGTTCATTTATATGTGTTGGATTTTTCTCTTGTTTTTTGATATTTGGAATATTACTGAATAATAGTTTATGACTGCTTTAGGAGGAAACATATCAATACATATAGTGAGAAGCACACCTTTTTAATAAAAGTTACCTTAATTTACCTGAGTGCTTAAAAAATTAATTTAAAATATTGATAAATAAGAATTCTCAGTGGCTTTATTAACATACTGTGTGTGTGTGTGTGTGTGTGTGTGTGAGTGTGCGCACACGCACGCACATTCTGTGCTTTTAGTATACTCTATTTGGGATGTTTCCTAGAGCACTGGCTTTGAGATAGGGTGATAATTATTTGCTGGCATGTAGGATTTAAACACAACAAATAAATTATTTTAAATACCAAGCATAATGGTGAAAAAGGAAAACTAATGAAACAGTCAATATTCACACTTTCTGATGCCTTCCTAAGGTGTGAATGTTGAAAGCTGGTAACCTCACACTAGTTGCTTCTTCTGTTTTTATTTTAATCGCTTTCTAACTTTAAAACTTCACCCAGCAATGGACCAAAAAAAAAATAAACGAAGTAGTTTAAAGCAGCTCAGCCCTGATACAAATCTCAAATTAGGAATGAAGGAGATGTCCTACCATTTGTATGGGTTATGGAAGCAGCAATCAAGTATCCACTTCAGCAAAAGAAGTAAGATATTATGATCTCTAGCACCAGAGACACATGTCATCCTAGAGCACGGGAAGCCACTGCTGGCAGCAGGGGCCTGCTCAGCATTTCTGGCTCCCACAGACAGTTGTCCTCACAGATACTTTAAAATTGAGTTATTGCAGAAATATAGATCAATGGAACAGGATAGAAAGCCCAGAGATAAACCCACGCACATATGGTCACCTTATCTTTGATAAAGGAGGCAAGCATACACAGTGGAGAAAAGACAGCCTCTTCAATAAGTGGTGCTGGGAAAATTGGACAGATACATGTAAAAGTATGAAATTAGAACACTCCCTGACACCATACACAAAAATAAACTCAAAATGGATTAAAGACCTAAGTGTAAGGCCAGACACTATCAAACTCTTAGAGGAAAACATAGGCAGAACACTCTATGACATAAATCACAGCAAGATCCTTTTTGACCCAGCTCCTAGAGAAATGGAAATAGAAACACAAATAAACAAATGGGACCTAATGAAACTTAAAAGCTTTTGCACAGCAAAGGAAACCATAAACAAGACCAAAAGACAACCCTCAGAACGGGAGAAAATATTTGCAAATGAAGCAACTGACAAAGGATTAATCTCCAAGATTTACAAGCAGCTCATGCAGCTCAATAACAAAAAAACAAACAACCCAATCCAAAAATGGGCAGAAGACCTAAATAGACATTTCTCCAAAGAAGATATACAGATTGCCAACAGACACATGAAAGAATGCTCAACATCATTAATCATTAGAGAAATGCAAATCAAAACTACAATGAGATATCATCTCACACCGGTCAGAATGGCCATCATCAAAAAGTCTAGAAACAATAAATGCTGGAGAGGGTGTGGAGAAAAGGGAACACTCTTGCACTGTTGGTGGGAATGTAAATTGATACAGCCACTATGGAGAACAGTATGGAGGTTCCTTAAAACACTAAAAATAGAACTACCATATGACCCAGCAATCCCACTACTGGGCATATACCCTGAGAAAACCATAATTCAAAAAGAGTCATGTACCAAAATGTTCATGGCAGCTCTATTTACAATAGCCAGGACATGGAAGCAACCTATGTGTCCATCATCGGATGAATGGATAAAGAAGATGTGGCACATATATACAATGGAATATTACTCAGCCATAAAAAGAAACGAAATGGAGGTATTTGTAGTGAGGTGGATGGAGTTAGAGTCTGTCATACAGAGTGAAGTAAGTCAGAAAGAGAAAAACAAATACAGTATGCTAACACATATATATGGAATCTAAGGGAAAATAAAGGTTATGAAGAACCTAGTGGCAAGACGGGAATAAAGACACAGACCTACTAGAGGATGGACTTGAGGATATGGGGAGGGGGAGGGGTAAGATGTGACAGGGTGAGAGAGTGGCATAGACATATATACGCTACCAAATGTAAAATAGATAGCTAGTGGGAAGCAACCGCATAGCACAGGGAGATCAGGTCGGTGCTTTGTGACCACCTAGACGGGTGGGATAGGGAGGGTGGGAGGGAGGGAGATGCAAGAGGGAAGAGATATGGGAACATATGTATATGTATAACTGATTCACTTTGTTATAAAGCAGAAACTAACACACCATTGTAAAGCAATTATACTCCAATAAAGATGTTTAAAAAAAAATTTGAGTTATTGTATATTTCTCTCCGCTTTATTGGCATGAACACTGAGGGTGCATTCTAAAACAGTCCCTACTGCTAAGTAATGGATTTAGGCAGAATTCTTGTCAGAGGAGGTGTCCAGAGAACAGGATCTCACATGTGGTGACATCCATTTATGGCATCATACAATTGCTGCCACTGCCACTAGTTAATTTAGGCTAAGGAGGAATATGAAAAAATGAAAATGAACGCCAAAAGGCTTAGCTGAAGCTGAAGAGAGGTGTAGGTGGCTGTGATAGGTTTCTGACCCCCACTTAAGTGCATCCTGATGACAGTAACATGCACAGTGCAATCTCAGGTCAATCATCAGCTCACCCCTACACAGCGTGACTATCACAAGTGGGAGGTGTGCCACTCACTGCGTTTGGATTATATATTTTAACTTTCTCACTTATTTTTTGAATAGGTAATATATTCACATAGTTCAAGAGGTATAAAATAGCATGCAGTGAAAAGTCCCCTTTCTAGCCCTATCCTCCAGCCACCCAATTTCCCTCCAAATGGGTAACCATTGTTTATCTTTTAAGTTAATAAATACAAGCAATATGGTAGTACATGATATTCTTTCTGCAACTTGATTTTATTTAGAAGTAAGTCTTAGAGGCTGTTCTATATCAGCATATATGTCCTCCTCTTTATCATTGCATAATATTCTATTATATGGAAGATATCTATTCCCCATTGATGAACATTTGGATTGTTTCCAGTGTTTTGCTCTTAGAAATAGTGCTGCAATTAATAACCTTGTATGCATGTCATTTTGCACAAATGCAGGCATGTCTGCAGGACACATTTCTTAAATTAGAATCCAAGAGTTTGCACATTTGAAATTTTAATAAATATTGCCAAGTTATACTCCCATCAGCTGTGTATGAGAAGACCTATTTTTCTTTATTCTCACCAAACCAGGGTGTTATCAAATTTTTAAATCTTTTCCAAAATAATAGATTTTTAAAAATCAGTAGAAGATAAATTTGCATTTCTTTTACGGTGTATGAGTTGAGAATCTTTTCCTATGTTTAACTATCATTTGCATTTGCTTTTCTGTGTATTTCTGCTTCTATGCTATAAACCCCAAATTTCTAACGGGTTGTTGGTGTTTGTCTAGGAGTGCAATGGTTTTCAATTCAAAACAAGTTTGAAAAGTACCTTTTGGGCAAATGAGTTTCCCCCTATACAATTCTGGTGATTCTTTGCAGAGTAGGAGAAAACGACTTCCCTTTAATTTGTGTTGGGTTATAAACTTGCATTAGAACTCAGTTACCATCCTTTAGGAGTGCCAGTGCTGACCTGATTGGCCATTTCTTACAGAGTGAGGTAAATGTCTCTAAAATGAAGTGCATGCTCATATTTTCAAGAAATGGGATAGTAGTTAAGCAATAACATTTAGAAAAAATATTCCTAGTCTATAAAAGTCAGAAAGCTCTTTATTAGTAGTAAGTTTCTTGTATAAAAGCATAATTTCTCTTATATTTAGAGACTGTAAAATCTTCGGCACTTTAGGAATTGTGTATTATTTGAGATTGTAACATTTTAGATTTTGAAGTCGTTTCTAATGCATCAAGTCTAGCATTGTTCTCTCCTAGAAAATCCTTAGAGGAAAAATAAACATGGTAGAGGTTAATAGCTACCTAAGTGTAGATTTCACTTGGAATACTCATCTAATAATGTGTTTTATAGGTAGCATATGGTAATGCAGTTATATTAATTCTGGATGAAGTTTTCTGTATTAAATTTTGTTGAAAGTGTTACATTTTAATTACTGTCGGGTATAAACCATTGATTTCAGATAGAAAAATAATGTGACTCCTCCTATTACATATTTACTCTAGAACAAGAAACAAAAAGACTGTCAATAATGATACCCAACTTGGAATTCCCTCTGACTGGTGGGAGTGATTTGATGGAAAGGCTGTTTTTATTCCATGACATCAGTGCTGAACTTTGAGGAGCAACTGCCTCCAGGATTACTGTTCTTAAAAAGATACCTGAAATCTATATATGGATTACAGATACATAGGTAGATTTAAAAATTCTTTTTATTCAGTCTCCACCTCTAAGATACAAAGGAGAGAAAAAACACTTCCCAGCCAAAAAAAAAAAAAAGAAAAAAAAAAACCAGTAGTTTTCTATTGTCCTGAAATTGCTTCCATTCAAATACTTAGAGGTATAGTCTTAACTCTGATTTGTTCTGTTGTTTGTGTGCTTAAGTCAGCATTTATTAAGTGGTTAGTGTGTGCCAGCTATTTACTGACTACACCTCTTTCAGTTCTCACAACCACCCAAGGAAGTAGGATTATCATTAGCCCCATTTTGCAGATAAGGAAACTAAGGCTCTGGGAAGTCAAATAACTTGCTTAAGATCACACTACCTGTAAGCAGTAGAGTTAGAGCCTGAACTTAGGCCTATGTGATTCCAAACATATGGTAACTATAACCACTACGTAATGCTGCTTACTTAGTAGTGGAGCCACTTTTCAAATAAAATCCTAAATAGAACCATGAGTGATATTCAAAATATTTTATAATCAACATAGCCAAATCACAGCATAATCATAAAAAGGGCACACACTAATGAACAGATGCCTACAACGAACGGCTGAACATGAGCTCAATAAATTTAGACAAATAAAGTGGAAATGTTCTGAGGCGGCTATGGAGGGCCTATGACTCACCTCTGTGGCCTGCCCATCACAGGAAGAAGCTCATTCCATCCTCACTTCCCCTTTCAACTCCCACCTCACAGAAACTGGGGTTTGGTAATAATGAAAAAAAAAAAAAAAACAAAAAAACTCTCATGAAGCCACATACTATATTTATTAAAACATGAGCCAATAGAAAAGCTTATATTCCTTTTACTTGTACTCTTTGTAACTAGAGATTAATCCCTTTAAAAAATCTTTTGACTAGACCTAAGTCTAATATTTCTAGTATCATTTCGTAGGGAAACCTGTCCTTGTATATTTCAGCTTAGAAATACATATACCTGCTAGGAAATATATGTCTGTCCTTTATGGTCATTTACTGAATGTTCACAACTGTATACTTACAATTCCCCTTTAGCTCAAGATTACTTTCCTTTTTAAAATGTTATGTAGAGAGTATAATGTCCAAGAGGGGATTTGGCTTTTAAACATTTGATTCATTCATTTAAACAGTTACCAGGTAAACTGCACAGTGGGAAACCGGATGTTATTCTTACTGTGAGAAAATCAGACAAGTATTAGAGGGAAGAGTGTAAGACAAGCCTAGTAATCATGAACATTCATGTATTAGAGCCTCAATACATCAGTGATTGAGCCAGTTAGTACCTTAGTTTCTTTTCAGAAAGCATATGTGTTGGCTTACTATACAAAGAAACATAGCTAAAATAAAAGCAAAGGAACACAAGTCAAAAAGGGAATCAAATAGGGAAGGGGCAGAGGAAGTAGGACGGGAAACAGGAAACAAAGTAAATCAGAAAACCTATTCTGTGCTTACTAGGAGCCAAGGTGAAAAGGGACAAAGAATTCATTTAGCTAGCTCACATTTACTACTTTTAAGTAATACTGACCCATAGGAAGAGATAGTCTTTTATTACTACTGAGTTCTAAAAGAAATTTGTTACATAGGAATCTCTATGAGGAGTATCAATATCTTTTGAGATCATTGATTTGGAAATATAAGTATATTTTTAGGAACAAGCAAAAGCAATGGCTCTGTTTTTGTCTCAAAATACATAACTTTTGAAGGTTTTTATCTTGTGGCATTTGCATGCTTAATATAATCTTAATACTTACAGTATCATCATATACATATTAACCTCTGGGAAATTTTTATTTTGTATTGCAATGTCATTCAACAAATTTTTATTATGTGCCTGTTCTAGGAACATTAGGCTCTGGAAATGCAGTCCAAAATAGTCATATTCTCTCCCTTCATGAGGATTCTTGTTCAGAAATAAAAAAGCAATGAAAAAAAATGTGGTGTGTGTTCCAGTGAAGGAAGAATGAGATGCTATGGCATCTGACAGCATCTAAAGCTGTGGTTCCCAGATTTTTTATTTCATGAATGAGTATAATGTTTTTTAAAGGGGGGTCAATATAGGTTGCCAATATTTTATTAGCCAAGAAAAGTCATTTAAAAGAGAGAAAGAAAAAGGCACTGCGGTGGACCCTTTAACAACATGGGCTTGAACTGTGCAGGTCCACTTGTATGCGAATGTCTTTCACTAAATGAGTACTTCAGTACTGCGAGGTCCATGGGTGGTTGAATCCACAGACGTGGAACTGAGGATATGGACGGCTGACTGCAAAGTTATACGCGGATTTTTGACTGCGCAGGAGTTGGAGCCTCTGTTATTCAAGAGTTAACGGTACTGCCTTCTAACAACATCATTTCATTGAAAGGACATTCTAAATTAAAAATACAGGGGAGAACATAGTCTTAGAATGAAGGGCAGCTTGCCGGGGATGCGGGCCCAGGCGGCCACAGGAAGCCAAGGATACAGCATTACATTTAGTCTTCATGTCTCCATAGGCTCCTCTTGGCTGTGACAGTTTCTCATACTTTCCTCATTTTTCATGACCTCGACAATATTGAGGAGTAGTGCCCTATTCTAAAGCCTCAGAGTCTTCTGCTTCAGTTGGCAGAAAAGGAAAGAGACAGTGGAGGAGCCACTTTAGATTCACAGAAACCCCAGCTTAGAGGAGCTGTCCATCCTTTTTATTTCTGGTATGGAGCAACGGAGATCACCTCTAGCATGCAGTGCTAAGGCAACATTTCCAATTTGAATATTCCATTGGTCAGGCTGCTGCAGGCAGCCTGGCTTTAGGAAGACCATCCAGGTGGCTGACAGTCTTGGTGCTCCAGCCGGGTGTCAGGCCTGAGCCTCTGAGGTGGGAGAGCCAAGTTCAGGACACTGAACCACCAGAGACCTCCCAGCTCCACGTTATATCACACAGCGAAAGCTCTCCCAGAGATCGCCATCGCAACACTAAGACCCAGCTCCACTCAATGACCAGCAAGCTACAGTGCCGGACATCCTATGCCAAACAACTAGCAAGACAGGAACACAACCCCACCCATTAGCAGAGAGGCTGCCTAAAATCATAATAAGGTCACAGACACCCCAAAACACACCACCGGACATGGCCCTGCCCACCACAAAGACAAGATCCAGTCTCATCCACCAGAACACAGGCACCAGTCCCCTCCACCAGGAAGCTTACACAGCCCATTGAACCTTACCCACTGGGGGCAGACACTAAAAACAATGGGAACTATGAACCTGCAGCCTGCAGAAAGGAGACCCCAAGCACAGTAAGTTAAGCAAAATGAGAACACAGAGAAATACACAGCAGATGAAGGAGCAAGGTAAAAACCCACCAGACCAAACAAATGAAGAGGAAGTAGGCAGTCTACCTGAAAAAGAATTCAGAGTAATGATACTAAAGATGATCCAAAATCTTGCAAATAGTACGGAGAAAATACAAGAAGCGTTTACCAAGGACCTAGAAGAACTAAAGAGCAAACAAACAATGATGAACAACACAATAAATTAAAAATTCCCTAGAAGGAATCAATAGCAGAATAACTGAGGCAGAAGAACAGATAAGTGATCTGGAAGATAAAATAGTGGAAATAACTACTGCAGAGGAGAATAAAGAAAAAAGAATGAAAAGAATGGAGGACAGTCTCAGACACCTCTGGGACAACATTAAACGCACCAACATTCGAATTATAGGGGTCCCAGAAGAAGAAGAGAAAAAGAAAGGGACTGAGAAAATATTTGAAGAGATTATAGTTGAAAACGTCCCTAATATGGGAAAGGAAATAGTCAATCAAGTCCAGGAAGCACAGAAAGTTCCATACAGGAAAAATCCAAGGAGAAACACACCAAGACACATATTAATCAAACAATCAAAAATTAAATACAAAGAAAAAATATTAAGAGCAGCAAGGGAAAACCAACAAATAACATACAAGGGAATCCCCATAAGGTTAACAGTTGATCTTTCAGCAGAAACTCTGCAAGCCAGAAGAGAGTGGCAGGACATATTTGAAGTGATGAAAGAGAAAAACCTACAACCAAGATTACTCTACCCTGCAAGGATCTCATTCTGATTCGATGGAGAAATCAAAAGCTTTACAGACAAGCAAAAGCCAAGAGAATTCAGCACCACAAAACCAGCTTTACAACAAATGCTAAAGGAATTTCTCTAGGCAGGAAACACAAGAGAAGAAAAAGACCTACAAAAACAAACCCAAAACAATTAAGAAAATGGTCATAGGAACATACATATCGATAATTACCTTAAACGTGAATGGATTAAATGCTCCAACCAAAAGACACAGGCTTGCTGAATGGATACAAAAACAAGAGCCATATACATGCTGTCTACAAGAGACCCACTTCAGACCTAGGGACACATGCAGACTGAAAGTGAGGCGATGGAAAAAGATATTCCATGCAAATGGAAATCAAAAGAAAGCTGGAGTAGCTATACTCATATCACATAAAATGGACTTTAAAATAAAGAATGTTACAAGAGACAAGGAAGGACACTACATAATGATCAAGGGATCAATCCAAGGAGAAGATATAACAATTATAAATATATATGCACCCAACATAGGAGCACCTCAATGCATAAGGCAACTGCTAACAGCTATAAAAGAGGAAATTGACAGTAACACAATAATAGTGGGGGACTTTAACACCTCACTTACACCAATGGACAGATCATCCAAAATGAAAATAAATAAGGAAACAGAAGCTTTAAATGACACAATAGACCAGATAGATTTAATTGATCTTTATAGGACATTCCATCCAAAAACAGCAGATTACACTTTCTTCTCAAGTGCGCACGGAACATTCTCCAGGATAGATCATATTTTGGGTCACAAATCAAGCCTTGGTAAATTTAAGAATATTGAAATTGTATCAAGTATCTTTTCCGACCACAACACTTTGAGACTAGATATCAATTACAAGAAAAAATCTGTAAAAAATACAAACACATGGAGGCTAAACAATACACTATTAAATAACCAAGAGATCACTGAAGAAATCAAAGAGGACCTCAAAACATACCTAGAAACAAATGACAATGAAAACACGATGACCCAAAACCTATGGGCTGCAGCAAAAGCAGTTCTAAGAGGGAAGTTTATAGCAATACACTCCTACCTCAAGAAATAAGAAACACATCAAATAAACTACTTAACCTTATGCCTAAAACAATTAGAGAAAGAAGAACAAAAAAACCCCAAAGTTAGCAGAAGGAAAGAAATAATAAAGATCAGATCAGAAATAAATGAAAAAGAAATGAAGGAAACAGTAGTTAAGATCAATAAAACTAAAAGCTGGTTCTTTGAGAAGATAAACAAAATTGATAAACCACTAGCCAGACTCATCAAGAAAAAAAGGGAGAAGACTCAAATCAACAGAATTAGAAATGAAAAAGGAGAAGTAACAACTGACACTGCAGAAATAAAAAGGACCATGAGAGATTACTACAAGTAACTATATACCAATAAAATGGACAACCACGAGGAAATGGACAAATTCTTAGAAGAGCACAACCTCCCGATACTGAACCAGGAAGAAATAGAAAATATAAACACACCAATTTTAAAATTGGTGATTATAAATTTAAAAATCTTCCAACAAACAAAAGCCCAGGACCAGATGGCTTCACAGGCGAATTCTATCAAACATTTAGAGAAAAGCTAACACCTATCCTTCTCAAACTCTTGCCAAACATAGCAGAGGGAGGAACACTCCAAAACTCATTCTACGAGGCCACATCACCCTGATACGAAAACCAGACAAAGATGTCACGAAAAAAGAAAACTACAGACCGATATCACTGAAGAACATAGATGCAAAATTCCTCAACAAAATTCTAGCAAACAGAATCCAACAGCACAGTAAAAGGATCATACACCATGATCAAGTGAGGTTTATCCCGGGAAAGCAAGGAGTCTTCAATATATGCAAATCAATCAATGTGGTAAACCATATTAACAAATTGAAGAATAAAAATTCAACACCCATTTATGATAAAAACTCTCCAGAAAGTAGGCATAGAGGGAACTTATCTCAACATAATAAAGGCCATATATGACAAACCCACGGCCAACATCATTCTCAATGATGAAAAACTGAAACCATTTCCACTAAGGTCAGGAACAAAACAAGGTTGCCCACTCTCACCACTATTATTCAACATAGTTTTGAAAGTTTTAGCCACAGCAATCAGAGAAGAAAAAGAAATAAAAGGAATCCAAATCTGAAAAGCAGAAGTAAAACTGTCACTGTTTGCAGATGACATGAAACAATACATAGAGAATCCCAAAGATGCTATCAAAAAACTACTAGAGGGCTTCCCTGGTGGCACAGTGGTTGAGAATCCGTTTGCCAATGCAGGGGACAAGGGTTCAAGCCCTGGTCCGGGAAGATCCCACATGCCGCGGAGCAACTAAGCCCGTGAGCCACAACTACTGAGCCTGCGCGTCTGGAGCTTGTGCTCCGCAACAAGAGAGGCCACAATAGTGAGAGGCCCGCACACCGCGATGAAGAGTGGACCCCGCTTGCCACAACTGGAGAAAGCCCTCGCACAGAAATGAAGACCCAACACAGCCAAAAATAAATAAATAAATAATAATTTAAAAAAAAAAAAAAACTACTAGAGCTAATCAATGAATTTGGTAAAGTAGCAAGATACAAAATTAATGTACAGAAATCTCTTGCATTCCTATACACTAATGATGAAAAATCTGAGAGAGAAATTAAGCAAACATTCCCATTTACCACTGCAACAAAAAGAATAAAATTACCTAGGAATAAACCTACCTAAAAAGACAAAAGACCAGTATGCAGAAAACTATAAGACACTGATGAAAGAAATTAAACATGATACAAACAGATGGAGAGATATACCATGTTTTTGGATTGGAAGAATCAACATCGTGAAAATGACTCTACTACCCAAAACAATCTACACATTCAGTGCAATCCCTATCAAACTACCAATGGCATGTTTCATAGAACTAGAACAAAAAATTTCACAATTTGTAAGGAAACACAAAAGACCCTGAATAGCCAAAGCAATCTTGAGAAAGAAAAACGGAGCTGGAGGTATCAGGCGCCCTGACTTCAGACTATAGTACAAAGCTACAGTCATCAAGACAGTATGGTATTGACACAAAAACAGAAATATAGATCAATGGAACAGGATACCTGTTCCTGATACACACCGGGGGTGTTTGGGGAGGGGTCAGCTGGGATTAAGTGAGAGAGTGGCATGGACATATATACACTATGAAATGTAAAATAGCTAGCTAGTGGGAAGCAGCCACATAGCACAGGGAGATCAGCTCGGTGCTTTGTGACCACCTAGAGGGGCGGGATAGGGAGGGTGGAATGGAGATGCAAGAGGGAGGGGATATGGGGATATGTGTATACGTATAGCTGATTCACTTTGTTATACAGCAGAAACTAACACAACATTGTAAAGCAATTATACTCCAATAAAGATGTTAAAAAAAAAAAAAGAATTAAGGGCAGACTTTCACCAAAAAAAGGAAATAGACAAAGAGAATTTTCAATCTCACCTTGAGGTATATATAATGTTTTAGCTGCAGAAAAGTCAAAACAAAACCCGATTTTAATTGTAATTTGTAGAAAGTGCTACGAAAAGCATAGTGCTTTGAAAGAAAGTATCAGGAGGGGCCACTTCAGAAAAGGAGAACAAGGAGCTCTCCTTAGAAAAGGTAGAACATTTCAACTGAGGCCCAAAGGATGAGCGTAAGCCAGGCAGGCAAGGAGTAAAAAAAACCAAAACATTCCCTGTCAGGAAGGTTTAACACTGTCCCCTCCTTGTGTTTTGCGGTTGCCCTAAAACAGTACCACCAGCTTAAACACAATTTATTACCTTAGTCTCACTGACGAAATGAGACTCACTGACTAAAATTAAGGCCCTGGCAGGAGGACTGCATCCTTCTGGAGGCTCGACAGGAGAATCTGTTCCCTTGCCTTTTCCCACTTCTAGAGGAGGTCGCCTGCCGTCCTTGGCTTGTGGCCCCTTCCTCCATATCTACAGTGTAGTATCTTCAAATCCCTCCTGACTCTGGCATTGACTCTTCTGCCTCCCTCTTCCACATTCAGAGAACCCTTGCGATTACACTGAGCCCACCCAAATAATCGAGGATGATCTCTTTATCTTGAAGGCAGCCGATTAGCAACCTTCATTCCATCTGCAACCTTAGTTCCTCCTCTCCTTGTTGCATGACATATTCACAGGTTCCAAGGGGTAGGATGTAAACGTCTTTGGGAAGCCTGTGTTCTGCCTACCACACCCTCTGACTCATGGAGAACACAGTATATGCTAAATTGCTTCCTTCTCAACTGCTGGCTTGTGAAGAATTGTGAAGAGTATGAGATATTACTTTGCTTGCAAGCTAATAGGATGGCGTGCCAGAGTTTGTGGATGGCAGTAGAAGGCATGAGACTCCTGGGTCACAGACAAAGGACTTTATTATTCATGGCAGAGCAAGCAGCATGAGCATCGCCACATTTGCCTCGGCTCCCCTTATCTCCAAGTCCCACAGGAGTGATACAGATGAGGCCGGATGGATGCCTACACCCACTCTGGACTGTGTTATAGGAGAAGAACCTCAAGTTTAGGGAACCCGGATCACTTATAATGGGCAGTAAGCATGCCTTCCCTTTTTTCAGAGGGAAACACTACCTCTTTCTTCCAAGGCTGTCCAATATACAAATATCCTTTAAAAGGTGATCCAGAACAAAGAGTGGTTACTACCTTGTTTGCAAGATGTATGAAAAAACTGGAGAACCTTGGAA
This sequence comes from Eschrichtius robustus, assembly GCF_028021215.1. Lineage (NCBI taxonomy): Eukaryota > Metazoa > Chordata > Mammalia > Artiodactyla > Eschrichtiidae > Eschrichtius > Eschrichtius robustus. Next base: position 52,864,582 of record NC_090829.1, on the reverse strand, counting down.
AATTGTCCACAAATATCCCTACACTGCATCTGCTTTTAATAACCTGGTCTGCAGCTTCTGAAATGCAGGGACTAGTTCTTTGAAAAACATTTTAAAATCAATTCATTTTAAGTTAAAAGGTTTTCTCTTTTCAAATACAATTTTTTCAACTTTTTACTTGTTCAACTCAACCTCTATTTATACATTGCATTGAAATATTTTTCTAGTGCCTAATATGTTCCTTGTTATCCTTGCCTTATCGTCAGATAATTCTGTATGAAAACATGTTGACTTTTTGGCTAGTTGAATAAACAAATGACTAATGCAAAAAGACAGCTTGACCTCAGTTCATAATGAGGAAATAAATATTGGCAAATTTACTAATGAGGGCCCTGATACAAACAGGTAATTATGAAGAAAACCAGGTGCCAATATGACCTTAATGTGAAATGTCATTCTATGAAAAGAGTGACTTGAGAGGGGGCCTTTACTAAGAAGTGGAAGACAAACAGATTCATTCATTTCTACGTAATTAAATCCAAACCCATTCTGAAAGCAAAAGATGGCTGCAAAGTTAGACACCCAGTTAAATAAACAAATGATTATATTTGATATTAGAAGTATCAACATTCATGAATTTGCTAATGTGTCTATTCCCTCTTTTTCTGACATTCTTTTAAGTTAAAACTACTGATTAGATAGGTTTCTAGTTTTAAGGGCAAAGAAGGTTACAAGGAAAATCTTAAAGTATCTAATGATAAAAATGAGCTGGATCAGAAGAAAAAGGAAATGAAATACATTTTAGCCTCTATGTGCAGAAATGATGGTAGTAGATGCATATCAATAAGGCATACTCTTTGCGCAACTTTTTCTTCAAAGTGGTAATACATAAGGCAAGTTGTCAATGTCCTCCTGTCTAGTTGTCCTGAGACCAACACTGTGATATCAGACCAAGGGAAAGATGGCAGCCTTTATTCCTAAAAGAGAGTTGCTCAGAAGCCAACTAGATTATATTTATACTCTACATATGTAGCGATTACAATCTTGCCACTCATATTTTATCCTATTAATGGTTCTGAAAAACTGAAACAAATCACCATCCCTACTTTTACCATACCCTTGTGCTTCACTAGCTCATTGCTCTCAGGTTAAAGTTATATCAATTTGTATACTATGCTGACAAAAGCAGCACTTACAAATTGCCAAGGAGCATGACAAACGGCAGCAGCTTTCCTTGACAGGTAAAACGCTGCAGCAATTCAGTGGAAGGCGTTTAGGAACCACAATCAGAAAACCTGCGTTTTAAATCTGGCTCCTCCCCATCAGACCTCTGTGAGCTCTAAGCCTCAGCTTCCTCATTTGCGAAGAAAGGATGAAAGTGTGACGCCCTGTCTCTGATCTCAGGGTGACATGATGTGGTGTTTGTGGAAGCACCTTAACTCATAAGGGTAAGACATTTTTTTTTTTTTTTTCAATATGGATTTCATTCTCTTTGTTTTATTTTTGTTTTGGAATTTTCATTGAGGGAGTTCAGCAGCACCTGTTGACAACAGGAATTTTAGTAAATAGTACATTTGAAACTATTTAGTAAATAGTACATTTGAAACTATTTAGTAAATAGTACATTTGAAAAATAGTACATTGAAAAATAGTACATTAGTAAATAGTACATTTGAAAAATAGTACATTTGAAAATTTTTTTAATCATTTGAAAAATCAGTAAATAGTACATTTGAAAAATAGTATATTTAGTAAATAGTACTATTTACTAAAAATCACTTAGTAAATAGTACATGTGAAAAATCAGTACATTTTCAGTGAATTATTACTTTGAAAGCAAGTTCGTCCCTTATGTCCAAACCAATTCTCTGCCGAGGTAGTTTGAGTCTGATTTCTCCTCTTTGGTCTCCTCGGGAGCACTTGTCTATGATTTGGGCATGAGATAGAGGGAATCTCAGAGTTCAAAAGTCTTCTGGTCCAATTACATATCCACTTTTAAAAATACCATCACTGGGCTTCCCTGGTGGCGCAGTGGTTGAGAGTCTGCCTGCCAATGCAGGCCACACGGGGTCGAGCCCTGGTCTGGGAGGATCCCACATGCCGCGGAGCGACTGGGCCCGTGAGCCACAACTACTGAGCCTGCGCGTCTGGAGCCTCTGCTCCGCAGCAAGAGAGGCCGCGGCGGTGAGAGGCCCGCGCACCGCGATGAAGAGTGGCCCCCGCTTGCCGCAACTGGAGAAAGCCCTCGCACGGAAACGAAGACCCAACACAGCCATAAATAAAATAAATAAATAAAAATTAAAAAAAAAAAAAAATACCATCACCGCCAGTGGGTTGTGCAGGCTGAAGGGAATTTGCTTCATCGTAGGCGATCTGTCCATCCTTGAACAGCTCTGACCAGGAGACGTGTTTAACTGAGTTCACTGAAATCTGACTTCCTGAGTGTTACCTCCTCTGGCTATCCTTTCTCTCATCAGGACATCACAGTAGCTTCCATGGTCACTCGCCTGCCTAGTACCATTCCTCACTGCTTCTCCGGCATCTAACATAAAGTCCTTTACCTTCTTCTGGTTTGTCATCGTCGTCGCTGCTAGTCTATACACCCTCTTGAAGGCACGCGTTCCATAAAATTACTACCTGCTTGTTAAAATATACTTTTCTTTATTTCAAATTTTCCTCTTTCAAGATTCAGTGGAAGCCTCCATGTTCCTCCTTATGATTCTGTATTTGTTTGGTCAGCCATTGCCTGGAGCTGGTGTTTAGACCAGGAGGCGGACTCATTATTCTCCCAAATGGTTCCTGTGTCTCAGTTATTAACCCGCATCAGCTGGAGGCAAATGGCATTCCCTCTACCCTCCAGTCTTAACGCACAGCCAGGAACTTGGCACAGGAAAAGTGTGGTGGTGGAAGTTCTGGCCTGGCTGGCTACGAGGAGCAAGCAGTTAATTGAATAGAAACAAGTCATATGGCATTTTTAATTTGAGTAAGAATACAAGTCTATTTTAAAGTTGTTTGCCTGGTCACTGCCAGGCATCTGTTAGCTACTGTGTTTACAGATTCATTCTCTCTGTCTTTCTCTTTCCCGATGTCTCTTTCTCTTGTATTTCTAAGCTACAGATTCCCAGATAAGATTTTGATTTTTGATACTTGATAAAGGATTGTTCTTAAACAATGACTAAAGGGAAGACAAGACATCTTCATGAAGCAGCAGTTTTGGTGTTCCTTTCTGGCTCCTTCTCAAATTTTACAATAAAACACGTGAGAACTGGAATGCTGCCTATTCTCAAAGTGTATTTTCAGAGAAATCATCTCATTCCGAGCTTGTATGACATACAATTCTCTTCTCCCCTACAATTTAGGACCCATGATAATTTTTTGGACATCAAGCATGTTTATGCAAAACTCTTCTACTTTAACGAGAAGACAGGACTTGAAGATATGTGCTTTTTGATCATCCCTGCAGGACCATTTTATAAGTTCGTAAATCAGGGAATCCACTCAGGATTTGTCTAGCGACGCCCTGTTTGCTTAAATTCAAAGTCTTGGCAAGATCAGATTGCCTAAAACTGATTCTCCCATTATTCATCAAGTATAATTTTGACAACAAAAGTGATCTCCAAGATACTGTTTCCATAAAATAACAAAATTCTCCATGGTGGCGTCCCCATATGTCTCCACTGGGCCTCACTTCCCACCATCCTCATCCTCCTTTCTCCTCCATCCCCATTAACCCCTACAGCCCCAGGTCTCAGTAAGAAACATCAAATGACAAGTGAAGGGCACTGAAGTGGCTTCACCTAGCATTTTGGAGTCTCAACATGAAAAGCCCATTCTTGGTTTCTCCTCCTTGAAGGAGAGGGCTCCATTCACCTCTGCAGTGCGCTTGCCTGCTTTCTGACTCTCCAGCCTTTGCCTAGGCTTTAACTAACTACTTGATCCTCTGAGGAATTTCTTTTCTGACCCCTCCCTTCTGCAGGGTACTTCAGTGGATTCTGGTAAAAGGAGTCCTGGCCTGAGCCTAAGGGAATCTCTTACCTTAGGGCACTGCCAAAATATAAGGCTTGTGTTCTGTCCCCTCCCAGACTTCTGTTCTAGAAAATCAAGTTGCATACAACCCCACACACCTAATGAATAATAAAAAGAACATTAAAATCACAAATAATTCCATAGCTCAACAATGATAAACATTGCTGATATTTTAGGGTATGGTGTGGCATGGTATGGTGTGGTGTGGTATGGTATAGAATATGTAATACATGAGACATAATTATACGAAACAATTATTCATTGTGTATATAAAATTCAGTTTTAACTAGGTGTCATGTATTTTTATTTGCTAAATCTGGAAACCCTGTTACAGCTCTAATCCCCACAGGCTTGTTTTCCTTCACATATATCCTGACCAATAATTTCACATTTTCACTAAAATAGTGTTTCAGGAGTAATTTTGCCCAGGACATTGATTACATTTGCTACTCATGCACCGGGTGGAAAAATTGTTTCCTTTATTGGTTAGTACTATGTTACTGAAGAAAAGGAGAGAGATTTTAGTTTACACTTTTATGTTATTGATTGGGAGTTATAGCTTCAACATGTACTAACTACTTGATCTCTGTATACACCAATTATTTCTGTTGATTCTGAATACTAAGGGATGAAAGAAGACTTTTATTTAAAAGTAAATAAACGATAAAGTTGCCAGACAAATATCATACGAAGAAGAAATAAATTCATGTGGAAAACATATAATAATATCATTGCTTTTTCTTCCCTAATGCATTTAAAAAAATGTGAGAAACACAATTTTTGTAACCCTCCACAAAGGTTAAAAAAAAAAATGTTATTTTATCAATGATGGGGTTTTGTTTTAGGAATGGAGCTTAGAGATTATTTTATTAATTTTAAATTTTTTGGCTTATTTTAAATGAGAAGTTCATCATGGTTATGTTTTTTCCTTTTTTATGTTCACCATAATATTATCGACAATGCACTCCTTGAACCTAGAAGTGATTTCAAGTTATAATGAGGACTGCATACAAGATATTTGTGACTTGTCAAGCTCACCAGAAATACAGAGAATTGCACCTGAACTTCTGCCCTATCTATATCAACTCACTGTCAATCTTTTGACAGTATCATATTTCAGACAGTAACTTTATAAATTTGGGCACCTAGAAAAATTCTTCAACAAACTAAAACATTTTCAGGCTGACATTAACGATAGACATTTTTAGGTATCACATGTAGGCCAGAAATGCAAAATGGGTTTGTGCTGCAAACTTTTCCAAGTTCTTGTAATTAGTGTAACCATAATAGATGGAAAATAATGGCAAGATTTCCTTCTTCTCATCTGCAGACCTGTTTCCTTCTATTCATCACCACCAAAGGCTAGCGTGAAAGACAGCCTAAAGGTTGGGCATTGGAGAGTCTGCAGCTGCTCAATGGGTATTTTTGGAAAGTGATGTAGCATCAGGGCTCACCAGGACCCTGAAGGAAGATCTGCGATACTAATTCAGGGAAAAGCAGTTCTCATTCATTTGGCTTGTTCTGATATCATTTCTTGGCAGTAAAAAGAGACTAAGATAATGTGCAAATCTGACAATTGGGAAGTCGATGAGTTAAAGTAGTACTTGATATCATCTCTCCCTTCTGGTCATCTGGCGTCTGTGCTATTTTGAATATTATTTTCAGTGTTGAAATGATTTTACATGGTCAGAATCACTCAGGTATGGTCCGCAGTAAACATGACGTGGCAACAAGGAAAATCAGAATCAATGCATGTTTCTAGTTGGTTCAGCCTTCAAATATATTTAACCAACTGGTGTGTTTTTATACAAAGAACTCCCCATCCTAAAGATATGATGCTTTTAACTGGTTTTTTTTTTTCCCCTCAATACATTTGTCCTTTTAACTTTTCCATGACTGATAAGGGGCAGATTCCTATAGAAAGATATACACATTTCCTGTCTGAGACCCAGCACTATAGTACCAGCACTGTAGTAGCCAGCATTTAAATAGTACTAGATTATTTTTAAATGCAGTAGTTTAACTATATATAAAATAAATAACTAATAAGAGCCTACTGTATAGCACAGGGAATTCTATTCAATACTCTGTAATGACCTATATGGGAATAGAATCTAAAAAAAGAGTAGATATATGTATATGTATAACTAACTCACTTTGCTGTACACCTGAAACTAACACAACATTGTAAATCAACTAGACTCCAATAATAATTTAAATAAATAAATAAATAAAATGCAGTAGTTAAGAGAACACCCTCTGGGCTCTCAGTTATGTGAATTTGAATCCAAGCTTAGTTGTTTACTATGGCTTTGTGACCTTGAGGAAGTTATTTAAACTGCCTACACCTGAATTCATCTATCAAGTGAAAATAATAAGGTGAAAATAATATTGTATCTATCTTATAAGGTAATACAAGTAAAGGGCTTAGCAGAATTCATGGCATATGAAATAAACTTCATTTATTACTATAAGAATATTATTAACAAATTTAAGTTACATTATAGTATAAGTCACTACAGAAGTGTTATAATTATCACATTTCCTCATGAATTTTCTCCCCTCACACATGACTAGCTAAAATATTGAGGTAGAAATATATTTTCTCCTTCATACGTTTTTCTCCTAGGGGTTCCTGCTATTAGCTAGCATATAGACACAGGCAGGATATGGGAAGTGTTGTCTTTGTGTTAAACCTATATTTCCCAAACAAGGTTAATACAGAAACTCACTTCCTATTTGTCTGGGTGAGTCTTTCCCTTTCTTTCAGAAATGGAAAACATTTTCACAGAGCCTTTAGGAGACTCTGATGCGAGGGTATTATTGGTGAGAGAGAAAGTAATTGTCCCCTTCTTGTGCACTTGGACTGAGAGCCATCAAAGTTAAGTTATCACCTGTTCTCACATCCCTTGAAATCCTGATAAGTTCTCTAGCAAAAGTACTCCTTTCTGTAATGTCTCACCACCTGCTCTGGGAAACAGCATGCCTGCTTTTACGCTGAAACTTCAGTGGTTGTGCTTTAAATAAAGTTTTATCCTTGTATGGAGGAATGACTTGCGTGTACTATAAAAACTTTTCTCTGCATAGATCCATAAATATTGCTTTCAAGTCCCTTTCAGGAATTCAGATCCTCTTATCATTGCTTTTATGTCTCTTTTTCCCCTAACATATTTAAACTTGGAGACGATACTATTTTTCCTAAACTCTCACCCTTTCTACCGTCTTTAACTAAAGTCATGAGAGAGAGATGAAGTCTAATTTGTAACATGAGCTATATACATTTGGAATCAGCAAACAAACCTTGTGAACAAAACATTTCAGAAAAAAACATACAAAGATAGGGGAAACACACTGAATTTGAAATGAGAAGAATTATTTTTAGTTTCCTCCTCGGCTATTTATGAACCCTGTGACCTTGGGCAGGTTACTAGATTTCTCTGAATCTCAGTTTCATAACCCACAAAATGGGAGTCAGTGGCTGCCTGACCTGCTTCTTAGAGCTTCGGTGAAGAGATAATGTATACAAGGGTTATATAAATTCGAAATCCCCATGCAAATATTTTTAGTAGTACAGGATTAACTGTTCAGCTGCTCTCCAGAAACCCCCTTGAAAGGTTCCGAAGAGTTGCTGCCCTCATAACTGGGGATCATGCACTGCCCTGGCATGTTCACTACTGCCAGAACACCATACACCACATAATCTTTCTTTTGACATTCGAATATATTGATAAGAGAGGGATTATGCGAAAACATACTGACATTTCACCTGAAAGACAAGTGAATAATTTTCCTTTATCCTATTTTTAAGAGCAAACTCTTAAAAAGTCACAATACTGATTACTATAATCTCATCTACATAATATAATATATTCTTCAAACTTTTTACTATCCCTGACTGGCTATAAAATCTCAGCTATTTAAAATGATTTTTTTTTCAGATTTATAACATTCTATAAAAATTTTAGGTACAAAAAAATATTTTCTACTGAGCTAAAACTGGCCTAGCCTCATGGGTGTTTTTTTTAAAAGCGTTATTCTCCATAGCGTAACATCAAGGTGTTAGTTTAAACATGTATTCTGAGAAGGAAAATACCCATTGGTATTGCTAATTTAAGAAAAAAAAACAAACTTAATACTAACCAGAATTTTACACCTGATATAACAGTATGGATTAAATGACCCCAGAACTCCATTCCTTCTGGGCCTAGAAAAAAAAAAAAATCTCTGGACATCCACAAACATTAATCTCTAGTATGCTTTAAATATGCACATAAACATCTCTGAATGTTTAAAAAGAGAATTTTAAAACACAGTGAGACATACCTGGATTTGACTAACTTAATAGTAACATATACATTGAAAGAGAGTGTACTAACATATACATTGAAATAGAGTATACCAGCTCACACCAGTAATATAACTACATTGCCTTCTGATCAGATGTGCTAACCCTGCTTCTTCCTCTCCTCAAATTCTTTTTAGAAACATTTATCTCAAAACTGAGGTATTAACCAGATGCCAGCCCCACTTGAACTAAGAAGTAAGGAAGATGGAAGTTGCCTTAGGATAGCATTTCCCAAAATGAATTTCACAAAATTCTAGGCCCTCAAGATGTTCTTTTTAAAAAAATGAGTTTGTTGCAGGAAGGGAATTCTATGGTCAAATAAGTTTGTGAAATATTGTATGCCATATCTTCCTCTTAGATATTTGCATGTCTTAGTATACAATAGCATGTTAAGTAGTCTTAATAGCTCTAAACTACTAAAACTACTTAACATGTCACCTGCTTATTTGATCTGAGAAACGTTTTTGATCCAATAACTCCTTAACCTTCTGTGGAACATACAATTTCAGAACTGTTTCTGTCCTGAAGGAACCTGTGGTACAGAAAGAAAAGGAAGAAACCAGTGGTAGTAGAGACCCAGACTTTTATCTTGTATCATAACCCACGTGGCACACCTTCACATGAGGGTGAATGGATGAGAAATTTGAAAAAATAATTTAGAATTTAGAGAAAGAAATCTATTTCTCTCCTTGCAGTAGATTAAACTATTGGTTCCAGTTCTTCTCTCCCACCCCCACCTGGTCATAGCATTATTCATCCACATCCCACCACAGTCTCAGCCCTTGACATGGGGCTTGGCCACGTGACTTGCTTTGGCCAATGGGATGGGTGTGGACCTGAAATGATTGAGGCTTTAAATGTGCTTGTCCAGTTGTCTTACTCTCTTCTACTCCTGCCTTTTCCATGAGAAGATCATGTCTCAGACAGCTGCTGTTATAAGCCCTAGTTAACCTAGAGTTAACTACCATCTTAGAGCCAAGCTTAGCTGAACACAGCCTAGACTGGCCAAGCTTAGCCAACCTGCAGATGTGTGGACAAAAAATAACTGCATATTGTTGTATGCCAGTGAGCTTAGGGGTAGTTTGTTCTACGGTGTTTTCATGGCAATTGCTGAATTATATACTGCTCCATAGGAGTTTGCCCCAAAATAATTAATACTGCTATAAATGTCCATAATAGCTAAAAGAGAACATGGTAATGAAATCAAGTGATGTATCATAGGGCACTGAATTTTACTTATTTATATTTTATTTATATTTATTTATATTTATTTTATTTATAATTTTTATTTATTATTGTTTTATTAATTCCCTTTATTCTTAAATTCTTGAAAATGATGTCCTGTCAAAAGCATAAAATTTTTTGATATCTTCTCTTAGTACGGTTATCCCAACAGTTTTAAAGAAAATATACCCTCCCAGACAGCTCAGCTTCCCCCACTTAAACAAAATGAAGTCATGAAAAACATTTAATTGACATGAATATAAATTTTAAAAGAAATACATCTGCAGTTTAATATATTAAGACCAAGGATTCCACAGAAACCACAATTATTATCAAATGTCCTCAAAATATTAATTTTAGTTTTACTGCTATTCAGCAAAGGGGATGAAGAAGTACATCAAAAGCTCTCCTGCCTAAGGAACTAGTCATTCTGACATGACAAACTTTGGCCCAGCAGGCTGCTACCAGCGAGGCCTTCATCCCTGGACCCCAGGCAAAGACCCTGTGTTCTTGACAAGAACTATGTTCTTTTTCTCCCCAGAGCACCTCCATTCTCTCTTCTTTTTCTCATTTTTGTGCATCATCTAATCCTTCTTCTCTCCATTTCTACACGTTCTAGACTCCTCTGCTTCTAGTCATCCCTCTGTCTATAAAATGGGTGATTGTAGGAATTAAGTGATTCTTGTATGTAAAAGTGCCTTACCTGGTTGCTCAACAAATATTGATCTATCTCTTTCTTTTCCTGACTATCCTACCTATCCTACCAATTCCTTAATGGTAGTCCAGCGAGCTATGGATAGATAGATACATACATACATACATACACAGATATCTATATCTCACTAGACTACTATATAATCTGTCTCACTGCATGTACGAATATGAAAGAAGTAGTCATAAATAATCACTGCATGTATGAATATGAAAGAAGTAGTCATAAATAAGAAACCAGCGTTAACGATAACTGTTGGGATTCACATTTGTCCTTCTAGGATTTGACTGTGACTCACATTAACGGCCAGCTGAGGAACACACTATCTAAAAAAAACAGGATCTAGGTGAGACAGCAGATCTGGATTTGAATCATAGCTTTAGAACTTACTGTCTGATAAGTTAGTACCCTCTCTTCAACCCAATTTCCTCACCTGAAAATTGGGAGTAATAATATTTAATAGGATACCATCTATAAAAGATAATATCTAATGGAATACTATACATGAAGAGCTTAGCACAATGCCAAACACACAGCCAGCACTCAAGAAATGCTAGCTATTATAATTATTGTACAAGAGTTGAGTTTGTAAGTGACAATATATTTACTTTATAATATAAATACCTTGAAACAAGCACACTATTAACATTATCTTCATTTTAAAATCACTACCTTTATGAGCTGAAATGCAGAGACAAGAAGGAAGGAAGATTTATTGTATTAATTCATCTCACTCCCACCATGTTTCTAATCTGCTTTACACATCAGATAGCTAGAGTTTAGGGGTATCCCTGAAAAAAAAAACTACTGAAGGTTAATGTGTATCATTTACATGCTTCAGAGCATAAGCAAATTACTGGCTGGTCAGATCAAGGTGAAACACACTGGAATGAACGCACTATGGCCACGCCTCTATTTTAAGGCTACCTGTAAGGGAAAAAAAAAAAAAAAAGATTGAAGCATAGCTATTTTAACAAATAGGGGTAGGAGTGATTAATTACTTTTTTACTGTCATTCAACAGTGTGTCACCCAGAGAGCAACCTCATTTCTCCAATTCCGCTATAAATTTAATAGTGGTCACATCATGGCCTACTTGGCTGAAAAGCATTGCTCCTGAAACCCTGATGGTACTTTTAAGTCCACTGATGTGTGAACATAATTCTCTGTGTCTCTTAGCTCCACATACTCTGTCTCTCCCAGGGAGACACTTTAGTAGATCTATGTGGCACCATGTGGAAAGTTACAAGGGATGAGCTCTCTGATTCTTTCCTCTTTCATGTAACAAGATGAGAGAAAATTTAAAACCAATGGGTGTTATTCTATGGTGTAGATATTCTTTCCACTCTGTTAAGGGAGCATAAAAAGATATTTATTAAAATTGAAAACTATTAGTTATGAGACCACTGCAGTGTGAACATTTAGCTTGGTATCTAAAAAGGGATTGTAAAGATTCCATTGAAAAATTTGCAGGATAGGATGGTGGTTAGCCATTGTGCCTAAAGCCCATCCCTCTATTTGCAGTAACCCACAGGAAGAAATTTCTAAAAAGTAGGATCATCGCAAAGGCCTGCCAGACACCAGGTAGAATTTCCAAAAAACAAACCCTCAAGGAAGAACAGGTGATGAAAAGTAGATTATCACCTATATCTACTGCATGCCCAACTCAGAGACTCAAGTTCAAGGACTCATTTCTGGGGCTCGAAGTGCTATTTCATCCCCTAATTCCAGTATTAGTACTCTCTTTTTGTATGTATGCATAAATGTTAATCCCTTCAACATTTAGGAAATGGAAATGGACAAGTAATGGTTTATTTCACCTTGAGACATGAAGTTAATGAGAAGAAGAGGTGGTGAAAGAAAGAGCAGTGAACTCCGGAGGTTGAAGTTTCTTTGGTTTTGGGGTTTTTCTCCTTACAATTCTCCCAGCAAAGAAAGTTCTATATGTAAGTTCTAACAGTACCAAGGTGAGCTGCAAGGAGAACCAAGAAGAAGCTACCAACCCAGTCTCTAGTAAACGTTTGGCTTGGACCAGGCTCCTGTGCAGTCAGACCTTAAGAAAGATTCTACATGGCGAAAAAAAAAAAGGAAGCATTAAACTCAGGTGGAATACTGAAGTCATGTTTTCCAAGAGAAAACCACTGGAAGTTTTAATGAGCAGTTCTACTGAATGTCCAACAGAGGTGTTAGGTACTAAGATTAAAGAAAAAAAAAAAAAATTCAGGAAAAGAATAATTTAGGACAATGAGCCTGATGTGGAGGAAAGAGGACTTTCCATTAAAAAAAAAAAATCAGTTTTAGCCCCTGTTACCTGGGAAAATCACTAGACTTCTCTTAGCATAAGTTTTTTTTTCTGTTTTAAAAAAATTATATAAGTTTCAGGAGGTTATCATTATAATTCAACATCTGTATACTACAAAGTGGTCACCAGAACAAATCTATCCATCCATCACCATGCAGTTGACTTTCTTCACCCATAGGTTTTAATACCTGTCAAATGGGAAAATTTGTTTTATCTACTTTGTGGAGATACTAAAAAGTTAGATGTAATTATATACATGAAAATGTCTTAGAAATTTAAAAAATTCATGACTAATTCATGGAGTCTTTAATATCTTTAAAGATATTAGTCTTTAATATTAGTCTTTAATATCTTTCCTGTTTTAGAGATTGTCCTCTGTATTTCCGATTTGATACTATCACTTATTGATTCTTATTGCTTCTAGTTTAAAATTATGCTGCAATTTAATTTTTGATTTCTTTATAATTTCTTTATTTTCTTCAATTCCCTAATCTCACTGTTTCAAAATAACAAATGTATACTGCCTTTTTAAATTATCTTTCCTATTTTGATTCAAGGGAACATCTTCAGAATTCAGTGCTAGGATGGGGAAAGAAATGCAGAACATGCCAAAACACCAGGCATCCATGACTGATCTCATAGAAATTAACAAGAAAACGAGTAAGAGCATAAAAGACAAATGGTAAAGGATCTGAGCAGATAATCCATAAATAATGAAATATAAATGACTAACAAACATGCAAAAAAAGGTCTAGTCTTACAAGCAACTAAGAAAAGCAGGTGGTAACATTTTAAAGAATAATAAGAAGCCCACACTTTCTTAAAGAGTTACTGGCAAAAAAGATGGAAGTAAAAGCTATGAATTCTTTTCCTGACTAAAGCACACAAGCACACAACACACTTCGATATAAGAAAAACTAAAATAAAAGCCCAGGACCAGATGGCTTCACAGGTGAATTCTATCAAACATTTAGAGACGAGCTAACACCTCTCCTTCGCAAACTCTTCCAAAATATAGCAGAGGGAGGAACACTCCCAAACTCATTCTATGAGGCCACCATCACACTGATACCAATACCAGACAAAGATGTCACAAAGAAAGAAAACTACAGGCCAATATCACTGATGAACATAGATGCAAAAATCCTCAACAAAATACTAGCAAACAGAATCCAACAGCACATTAAAAGGAACATACACCATGATCAAGTGGGGTTTATCCCAGGAATGCAAGGACTCTTCAATATACACAAATCAATCAATGTGATATACCATATTAACAAACTGAAGAAGAAAAACCATATGATCATCTCAGTAGATGCAGAAAAAGCTTTCGACAAAATTCAACACCCATTTATGATAAAAACCCTCCAGAAAGTAGGCATAGAGGGAACTTACCTCAACATAATAAAGGCCATATATAACAAACCCATAGCCAACATCGTTCTCAAAGGTGAAACACTGAAACCATTTCCTCTAAGATCAGGAACAAGACAAGGTTGTCCACTCTCACCACTATTATTCAACATAGTATTGGAAGTTTTAGCCACAGCAATCAGAGAAAAAAAAAAAGAAATAAAAGGAATCCAAATCGGAAAAGCAGAAGTAAAACTGTCACTGTTTGCAGATGACATGATACTATACATAGAGAATCCTAAAGATGCTACCAGAAAACTACGAGAGCTAATCAATGAATTTGGTAAAGTAGCAGGATACAAAATTAATGCACAGAACTCTCTTGCATTCCTATACACTAATGATGAAAAATCTGAAAGAGAAATTAAGGAAACACTCCCATTTACCATTGCAACAAAAAGAAAATACCTAGGAATAAACTACCCAAGGAGACAAAAGACCTGTATGCAGAAAACTATACGACACTGATGAAAGAAATTAAAGATGATACAAACAGATGGAGATATACCATGTCCTTGGATTGGAAGAATCAACATTGTGAAAATGACTATACTACCCAAAGCAATCTACAGATTCAGTACAATCCCTATCAAACTACCACTGGCACTTTTCACAGAACTAGCACAAAAAATTTCACAATTTGTATGGAAACACAAAAGACCCCGAATAGCCAAAGCAATCTTGGGAATAAAAAATGGAGCTGGAGGAATCAGGCTCCTGGACTTCAGACTATACTACAAAGCTACAGTAATCAAGACAGTATGGTACTGGCACAAAAACAGAAATATAGATCAGTGGAACAGGATAGAAAGCCCAGAGATAAACCCACACACATATGGTCACCTTATCTTTGATAAAGGAGGCAGGAATATACAATGGAGAAAAGACAGCCTCTTCAATAAGTGGTGCTGGGAAAACTGGACAACTACAAGTAAAAGAATGAAATTAGAACACTCTGTAACACCATACACAAAGATAAACTCAAAATGGATTAAGGACCTAAATCTAAGGCCAGACACTATAAAACTCTTAGAGGAAAACATAGGCAGAACACTCTATGACATAAATCACAGCAAGATCCTTTTTGACCCACCTCCTAGAGAAATGGAAATAAAAACAAAAATAAACAAATGGGACCTAACGAAACTTAAAAGCTTTGGCACAGCAAAGGAAAACATAAACAAGACGAAAAGACAACCCTCAAAATGGAAGAAAATATTTGCAAACGAAGCAACTGACAGTGGATTAATGTCCATAAATTACAAGCAGCTCATGCAGCTCAATAGTGAAAAAACAAACAACCCAATCCAAAAATGGGCAGAAGATCTAAATAGACATTTCTCCAAAGAAGATATACAGATTGCCAACAAACACATGAAAGGATGCTCAACATCACTAATCATTAGAGAAAAGCAAATCAAAACTACAATGAGGTATCATCCCACACCAGTCAGAATGGCCATCATGAAAAAATCTACAAACAATAAATGCTGGAGAGGGTGTGGAGAAAAGGGAACCCTCTTGCACTGTTGGTGGGAATGTAAATGGATACAGCCACTATGGAGAACAGTATGGAGGTTCCTTAAAAACCTAAAAATAGAACTACCACTCGACCCAGCAATCCCACTACTGGGCCTATATCCTGAGATAACCATAATTCAAAAAGAGCCATGTACCACAATGTTCACTGCAGCTCTATTTACAATAGCCAGGACATGGAAGCAACCTAAGTGTCCATCCAGAGATGAATGGATAAAGAAGATATGGCACATATATACAATGGAATATTACTCAGCCATAAAAAGAAACGAAATTGAATTACTTGTAGTGAGGTGGATGGATCTAGAGTCAGTCATACAGAGTGAAGGAAGTCAGAAAGAGAAAAACAAATACTGTATGCTAACACATATATATGGAATCTAAAAAAAAAAAAAAAAGGTTCTGAAGAACCTAGGGGCAGGACAGGAATAAAGACGCAGACATAGAGAATGGACTTGAGGACATGGGGAGGGGGAAGTGTAAGCTGGGATGAAGTGAGAGAGTGGCATGGAATATATACACTACGAAATGTGAAATAGATAGGTAGTGGGAAGCAGCCACATAGCACAGGGAGATCCGCTGGGTGCTTTGTGAACACCTAGAGGGATGGGATAGGGAGGGTGGGAGGGAGACGCAAGAGGGAGGGGATATGCGGATATATGTATACGTATAGCTGATACACTTTGTTATACAGCAGAAACTAACACAACATTGTAAAGCAATTATACTCCAATAAAGATGTTAAAAAAAAAAGAAAAACTAAAATAAATGAATTAAGTATTAACTAAAGATACTAGTTAAAAAAAAAATTACAGAGAAACAAAGCAAAAACCCAAAAACACTTAGGAAAGAAGGAGGGGGAAAAAAATAACAAAGCCAACATAAAAACCAAAATCAATGAATTAGGAAGCAGAATAGGAGAATTAATAAATTAATCTAAGACTGTGTTGCTTTTAAAAAAACAAAATAATCAAACCTCCGCTATTCTAATTAAGAAACAAACAGAGAAAACAAAAGTATATAGTACTGAGAGTGAAAAGGGGAATGACACCACTGGTACAACAGGCATTTAAAATGTTCTAAGAATGTAATGTTCTTCACTGTAATGACATATTTTAGAGTCTGAATGAAACTGGTAATTTTCTAGGAAAATATAAACTAACAAAATTGATACAAAACACTGAAAACCTACACCGTACGATAATCAAATAAGAAAAAAAAAGAGGTGAAATGAGCTGGGCTGAAATTTTTTTAAACTATTTATTTCCAAGTGTTCCAGAGTATTGAAAAGATGGGGATCTTTCCAATTTGTTTTATATAGCTAGCATAAGCCTGACACCAAAACGTGATGAACATAACTCAAAATAGATTATATATTTGGGGAAAAAAATCTAATTATATATTTACTAAGTGAAAATAAATCAATATGAATTAGAACAGCCCAATTTTAAAATGAATAAAATTCATGAACAGTATACACATACAAATGGCCAATAAACATGTGCGGTTGATTTAGTAATCAAATTAAGGTGAGGTGCCTTTGTTACTCATCTGATTAGCAAAGAATAAGTAGATTAAAACATTGTTAATACGTAGTGTGCGTGAGGATATAGAAAAAAAAGAACTTAAATACCTTGTTGGTAAAAGTGTAAAACTTTTCTGGAGACCACTTTCATGATGTATATTTTCTAAAATATGTTTTTTGGGTTCTAATATATATGCCTGACTCGGCAATTCCGATATGTGAGAGTACATTATAACAGATAGAATATGAAAATTTAGAAATGATCAAATGTGTGGGCAAAGATGTATATACAAGGCTGTTCAATGTACCTTATTTATGACATTAAGAACTTTCAGTGTCTCTGGAGAAATTTATCACTAGGAAAAACATTAAACGGGGATCTGGTAAAATTATGCAGCCATTTAAAAAATGGTATAAATCTATATTTATTAATGTCCAAGATACAGTCAAAGAAAGATACATAATAGTATGGATAATGAATAATATCATTTTCATAAATGGAAGGAGAAAGACATAGATAGATGACAGAGAGATGATAGACAGAGAACTAGCTAATATAGATATATCCACACCAACATCTAACAGTGGTCATTTTTTAATAATAGAATTATGGGGGCTTCCCTGGTGGCGTAAGTGGTTGGGAGTCTGACTGCCAATGCAGGGGACGCGGTTCGAGCCCTGGTCTGGGAAGATCCCACGTGCCGCGGAACAACTAGGCCCGTGAGCCACAACTACTGAGCCTGCGCGTCTGGAGCTTGTGCTCCGCAACCGTGATAGTGAGAGGCCCGCGCACCGCGATGAAGAGCGGCCCCCGCTTGCCGCAACTAGAGAAAGCCCTCGCACAGAAACGAAGACCCAACACAGCCAAAAATAAAATGGATAAATAAATAAATAATAAAAATAAGGAATTCCTTTAAAAAAATAATAGAATTATGAATTTTTTCTCTTTATAATTTCTTAATTATCTAATTTCTAACAGTTTAGTACAGCTCTTTTCATTATCTGTGTTAAAGAACCAATTCTCTTTGGTGTTGGTTTTGTCCCAATCTGTTGTGGAATGATACTTTATTAAACAGAGTAAAAATAAATTACTAGAAAAAAATGAAGTAAAAATATGACATAAAAATACAAAAGCTAATTTTTATTATAATTCAACAAATATAATATTTCTCTATCAAACTGCTATGAAAGTTTCTAAATGCTTACTCTGTTTCTGTGCTTATCTCATCATGGATCAGTAGCTCAGGAAGTGACACTGTAGCACTGGTGTAGTGATTAAACATGCAGACTCTAGGGCCAGACATCTAGGTATGAATCCAAATTACTGTGTAGCCTGAGATGACTACATAACTCTCTAAACTTCAGTTTCCTCATCTGTAAAATGAGTAATGAGTGCTATGCACTGAATGCTTATCCCCTCCCCCCAAATTCATATGTAGAAACTTAATCGTATATGTGATGGTATTTGGAGGTGGGGCCTTTGGGAGGTGATTAGGTCTTGAAGGTGGAGCCCTCATGAAGAGAATTTGTTCCCTTATAAAAGAGACCCAACTGAGCTCTCTGGTCCTCTTTCTGCCATGGGAGGTTACCATGAGAAGTCGACAGTCTGCAACCTGAAAGAGCACCCTCACCAGAAGTGGACCACACTGCACCCTGATCTTGGACTTCCATGTCTCCAGAACCATGAGAAGTAAATGTTTATTTTTTAAGCCACCCAGTCTATGGTATTTTGTTATAGCAACCTGAACTGACTAAGACAATGGGCATGAAAACAGTGATTATCAAATGAGGTAACAGATGGAGTGCTCTTAGAACACTGCTTGTAACATAATAAGCACTATTTAAATGTTTGCAATTATCATCATTATAAAAAGAAGTAGAGTTAATAGTAGAGTTAATATTGGGAAACAAAGCCAATAATTTAGTAGACAATCTTGAGACATTCTCCCAGAATGCCGTGGTGAAATAAATCAGAAAGCCTAATAGACATGAAGAACAGAGATGGAAATGCAACTTAATTACTTTCTTAAGAAAGAAAACATGGCAGTTGGGATGGGAACAAAAATCAAAGATGTAAGTGAAGAAAACTTTTCTAAGTTAAAAAAAAAAAACCAAAAGACAAAACCTGGGTATGGAAACACAAAGACCTTACCTCTTTCCAGGCAAAACAGGTGAAAAGAGAACACATCTGGATTCATGGTAGCAATAATTTTGAATTATTGAAAAATATATCACATGCTTGGGGAAAACAAAGAAATTTCAACACAGGAAGTTCTTTTAAATTATGTCTAGTTTAATCCAAAAAAGTATGATTTTTTTCCTCCTCTGCATGCTAAATATGAGAACATAAGTGGAGAACTATGTATTTACAGAGAAACGGTTATGTCTCAAGAAACATACACTCAGCCACATTCCTTTACATGTATAAAGTCAGCAAAAATACATTCTCAGTAATGCCTGAGCTCAGAGAAGTTACCATCCACATAACCCCTCTTTGAAAAATTACTTGGAAGTGGGGCTCGCAAACTGAAAGATGTTTAAGAAAAAATAAATAATGAAGTCATAATACAAAAGGACCTGCCACCTTCTCCCTGTGAATATAACTAAGTACAACCCTCATCTCATGGCAAATGTCCTTATATAAGAGACCACAATATAATGAGAATCTGGAGAAACTGATGCATTCTTTCACAATGGCTGCCAAATAAAACTTCAGAGCAAACTTCATTATGAATTATTACCCTTCATTATAAAAATCAGTCTATAATTTGACAAGAAAATACCCAAGAAAATTATTTCCCTCAGATATGATTAATCTTCTCATCCCAAATCTCAGTTAAACATGATAATAATTGTGCTAAAACAAAAGGAGAGGGATAAAATGAAAGACACTTAAACCTTAACATGATTATTTTTTAATTAAACTTTACTTTGAGATAACTGTAGATTCTTATGTGGTTGTAGGAGATGACGCAGAGAGATTCCATGTACTCTTTATGCAGTTTTCTCCCACTGGTAAGCTCTTGCAAGACTAGTACCATGACCAAAATATTAAGATTCAGGCATTCCACCAATCTTAAAATTTCTCCAACTTTACTTGTACTCGTGTGTGTGTGTGTGTGTATTTACTTCCGTGTATCTACCCACCAAAGTCAAAATACCTTACAGTTTACAGTTCTATCACTACAAGGATTCCTTCCTGTTGTCCTTTTATAACCACAACACCCATTCCATCCCTAACCCCACACAATCACTAATCTGTTCTCTATTTCTATAATTTTGTCATGTAATCATACAGTATATAACCTTTAGGGATGGGTTTTTTTTCACTCAGTATAATTCCCTAGAGATTCATTTAAGTTGTTGCACTATCACTCACTCATTCCTTCTTACAGATGAACAATACTTTACAGTATAGCTGTACCACCATTTGTTTAATCATTCACCATTGAAGGACATCTAGATTGCTTCCAATTTGGGGCTATTATGAATTAAATTGCTATAAACATTCACGTATGGATTTCTGTGTGAACATAAGTCTTCATTTCTCTGGGATAAGTGCCTAATGTGCACTTGTTGAGTTGTACAGTAGTTGCATGTTTAGTTTTTTAAGCACCTGCCATATTGTTTTCTCCACTGGCTGTACCATTTTACATTCCTATCAGCAATGTGTGAGTGATCCAACTCCTCACCATTCTCAGATTTTGGTGTTGTCACTATTTTTTATTTTAACCATTCTAATAGGTATGTGGTGATACCTCATTGTAGTTTGAATTTACATTTCTCTGATGACTAATGATGTCAAACAATAAACATGTCGAACATCTTTTTATGAGCTTATTTGCCATCTGCATGTCCTCCTCCGTGAAAAATCTGTTCATGTCTTTGCCCACTTTCAAATTGGAGTCTTTTTCTTTTTCTTAACTGTTGAGTTTTGATTCCATTATGGTAGAGAATATACTCTGAATTTCAGTATTTTTCAATTTGTTGATGTTTACTTTATTGCCCATGATATACTCTATATCAGTGACTTTTCCATGGGTGCTTGAGAAAAATATGTATTCTGCTGTTGTTAGGTGGAGTGTTTTACATATATATCAATTACCATTGGTTGATTGTGTTGCTCAGATCTTTATGATCTTTGCTGATTTTCTTTCTAGTATTTCTATCATTTGCTGAGAGTGGGATATTGAAATATCCAACTATAATTATAACATGAGTATACTTTAAGACATTTTAGATTTTAATTGAAAACATAAAAAGAAGCAGATCATATGAAAAAGAAATGCAAAGATTATATACAATACATAATTTATTATAAAAACATGAAGAGGATGTTAGGAAATATGTAAAAAATTAATGGCAATTATACATGGTGATAGGGTTATGGGTAACTTACTCTCCATCTTTAGATTTTTTTATAATTTCCAAAGCAATATAAAAACCTTAAAAATTTCTGATTGGATGAATGATATATACTCTTATTTGTAGCTAATTGATAACTCAAATAATGCCACATTTTTCAAGATTTACTGTTCTCTCCTAGACCTTCAGGGATCACTTAAACTTATGTCCCAGGAATATGGTGGGCAAACACTCATCATACAATATTCTAATAAGGGAGAATCTATTAGCAATATCAATCTTATTAATGATGATACTAATTAAAGAAAACTGTGTGGCTGTATTTTTAAGAATGGGACCCATAATATAATATTTAATCTTGATTATTTCTGCTATTATTGGGCTTTATATTATTTTTATCTGTGTTTTTAAACAAAACTTGAAATTCCTTTTTGCCACAGTTTCTGAAAATAGGTTTGATATTTATTTCTTAAAAGAACTTTGAGATACCTTAGAAAAAGATTTTATAACTCTGAAGTATTGCCATCCTGTTTTCAGAAAACTATCAAATATATTTTGTAAAATATGTATTTTTTAATTAAAATTTGAGCTTGTGATTCTACTTTACTACTGAAATTTCATTTTAATCTACCTCCTCATGAAAACAACAACAATACACATAAGAGTCTTCACTGCATTTTCCCTTAAATATTATGCTTTTAACTTGTCCATGCTTCATTCAAAAATATTTTAGGCTTCTTTTCAAAACAAAAAACTAACACATAATTTTGTTTCCTAATTCAAAGTCTTCTCACTGATATACTATATCAGGTAGTTTAAAAGTTCTTGTTGCCTTATCTCCATGAGTTATTTCACCAAAAATGTAAAGTGTATAGCTTTAGACAAATATAATTTGAACTAAGTCACCCTTCCTACATTCAAACAAATACATCTCACATTAAAGTTCTTCACCTTCTACAGAATTAACTTCTCAGTCTCTACAAATGTCTGCATGAAAATTTTAAAATTCAGCAAAATATCTGGAATGTTCTTTATAATCCTGACACCAGTACTTTGTCTATATTTACTATAATTCTACCTTTAACTTCAACATATTTATAACAATTTGCAAAGCTTATTTCAAAGATGCCCCACTTTGGCAAACAAATAAAGCAACCTTTGATAAAATCAGAAAGTACTCTATCTTAGAATACTTGACTGATAAAGCAAGATCACCACAAATATACATAAGCCTACCCAGCAGGCTGCCTGTTTTCCCATTTTAATGTGAACTGAAAAATTATCCCTGTCTCTCCTTGCTGTCTTATAGTTTGGCTTCATAAATAAAGTATACTCTTTAGTGTGTTAAGATTGATCATTTTATTCCTTTTCTGGCCTTGAATCTCACAGAAGTAGAGAATATTGCAGACATTAGATCAGGCATTTATTCTTCACTTTATCTCAATGTTCATAGACCATGTCTTTAATATTATTTAATCTGAAGGTCAGCTTCCTCTTACCACGTAGGATCTGAGTGTCCTTGTAGACGCTACTCCCTGAATGGCCCACACATTCATCCCATAAAAAGTGTGCCTGAGAAAGGAGACATGCCTGCTCCACCGCAACAGAGAGGGACACAGAGGAGGAAGGGGCAAAGGACACATACAATGTGGGGCTTGTTTGTTTCTCTTTTGTTTCTTTAAGATTTTATGTGAAAAATCCATGAGATGTGAGCATTTAAGACTTGAAAAAAAATGCTGATTTAATTTAGAGGATAAAATTAATCAAGAGGTTCTAGAATTTTAATATGATGATATGCTGGCAAATAAAACTACGTAATTTCTACTCATTTTGTTTTCTACTGATTTGGGCTTTATAAAGAGCTATGTCATCCAAAAACCTTTTTATTTTCCCCCTGAAAAACTGTTGCTTTAGGTATCTCTGGGTCCTACAGGATCAGATTGGCCCTACAGGATCAGAGGAGAGGTGTGGTCTCAAGCCGTCATGTTCAAACTATAACACTTTCTGTTAAATGATATTTTAAGGTCTGTTTCCAACTATATTGACATTCGTGAGGTCAGACTCTCAGGAATAGTTACCAAATCAGTGTTAAATGCTTTGTCTCTTTTATTATCAATTTTATCAGGTAATCTTTATAAAGCAACCAGACAACATTGACTGAGGTCATTTACTTTGTATCTTCCACAAGAGTCTTTGCTTTTTTTCCCCCCAAATAATTGAGAACTGTACTCTGAGGGCCCTTATAAGAACATGAATAGAATTTGATTCTTTTCTAAAGGATAATTTGAGGGGAAAAACTTTTACATTTGATTGTGTGCATATAGTTGTTCAGGAAAAGGAATAATAGATTACATATATAAAGAGCTCTTATAATTAGTAAGAAAAAGATTATGGAAATAGGCAAGGAATAGAAAACAGGAATTTACAGGGAATTAAAAATAGCCAAAATTTATTTAAAAGACCTATCTAATGCAAATTAAAATGTAAGGGCAGTAATTTTTGTCTGACAATTACTAGTAATTACTCAATAACTATATATTGACTGAAAGTATGTATTATAGTAACAAATTTCTCCCATCAAATTGGAAAAGACTTTTAAAAATGATATGAATCCTCAGACTTGACAGGATATCCAGGCAAAAGATAGTAGCACCAGGTAACTACCAATTCAAACTAGGGATGTTAAACATCTAGATTCTCCTTCAGCTCACAGTTGTTGGATAAATTAAGAAGAGAAATATATTTTCAAACAGAATATAGTCCTTCTCAACCCATTTGCACTTTAAAAAATAACTGACAACAATGTTAATGTAAATGAGGTTGCAAGGCAACCTCAACTTACTCTATAAAAGAAAAATTAGGGGACTTTCCTGGTGGCATAGTGGTTAAGAATCCACCTGCCAATGCAGGGGACACAGGTTCGAGCCCTGGTCAGGTAAGATCCTACATGCCGCGGAGCAACCAAGCCCATGCACACACAACAGCTACTGAGCCTGTGCTCTAGAGCCCGCGAGCCACAACAGCTGAGCTCGCGTTCTGCAACTACTGAAGCCCGCACACCTAGAGCCCGTGCTCTGCAACAAGAGAAGCCACCACAATGAGAAGCCCACGCGCCACAACTAGAGAAAGCCCGTGAGCAGCAACGAAGACCCAACGCAGCCAAAAAAATTTAAAAACAGAAAAATTAGTTTAAATAATATCATTTAAATAAAAAGGATTTAGAATACAAGAAATTTTACACTAAGGTATATATAAATAGATATTAACTCCAAATATTACTATCCCTGGTAAGAAAAGCATAGAGGATATAGAAAAGAGCAAAGAAGCAGATAATCTGAATAAGGTCACTAAACAGGTGGAGTTTCTCCTCCCCCATCAGCCTTGATTCTAAGACACAGGAGAAAACTCTGAGGGAAAAGAAAGAAAGTGCCGATCTATCCTTGTCATATTATTGACACTTCTTAATGTTTGGGCTTCTCCTCCCAAAATTAATTATTTTCTTCCTCTACAGTTTATCTGTGGTGCCCAGAAACCACTGACTTCCTGGAATTTTTATTAAGAATTCCACATTCCTGCCATGTTTTTCAGATACTGTGGCCTCCGCCAATAAATTCTAATAAACTTTCACTTCTTTTCTTTCAGTAACATCCTAGAGAATATGATTCAGACGCAAATTAATCACCGATCATGTTAATGGCTCCTAGGAGTTTACTTCCGATACCCCTTATTATATTAAATCAACTTGATAGTGTGCTAGATCATTGCTCAGCTGGGTTTTCATAAAAGCACTGGTATTTAATATGATTTATACCTGGTTTTCTGCTAATATCTTTGCTTATTGTATGCTTTATTTTTAAAACAGACATTCTTAGCTAATGACACCCCTTTAAAATATATCATACTTTAAAAATATTTCACAGGAAGCATTTTACAGTAAAATATGTTACTTATGGGCTTCCCTGGTGGCGCAGTGGTTGAGAATCTGCCTGCTAATGCAGGGGACACGGGTTCGCGCCCTGGTCTGGGAAGATCCCACATGCCGCGGAGCGACTAGGCCCGTGAGCCACAACTACTGAGCCTGCGCGTCTGGAGCCTGTGCTCCGCAACAAGAGAGGCCGCGATAGTGAGAGGCCCGCGCATCGCGATGAGGAGGGGCCCCCGCTTGCCACAACTAGAGAAAGCCCTCGCACAGAAACGAGGACCCAACACAGCCAAAAATAAATAAATTAATTAATTAATTTAAAAAAAAATATGTTACTTATATTACAGTCACTTAATAGTGAACAGGAACAATTTATTTAATTTACAATCAAAATGTTAATATTTGACTTGGTGTTTGGAAAATGTACATGTACATATATATGTTTTGCTTGTTTAAAAGATCAATTATATGTCAAGATTATTAGAAAATTTAAAGCACTGTATTTTTTTAAAGCTTTGCAGCAAAGGGGCAGCTCTGGGAAAACCATTTGAAGCATCTGCTGAAGATGTAGCAAGTGTGGCAAGTTTCATTGAGACAAAGCTTGCTACATGCTATCTACGGATGAGGAAACCTGACCTTGCCCTGAATCATGCACACAGGTAAAATGAAGTGTTAAGTGCTACAAATAAGTACTATCTGTGCAAGCAGCGGGTATTATGTGAGAGTTAACATATTAACATATGTTAATCATTATGTTATTATGATTAACTTAGATTCCATTTAAATTTAAAGACAAAACAAAAAACATTTCTTTACTACTCGATTTATGTTAAACTAAGCAATCATAGAGATCACAAAGGGCATCTCAAAACCTAATGGAAGAAAGAGAACCATAAATAATTATCCATAAAGCCAGACAAAATAAAAAGGCAGATAACTGTAGTAGCAAATTACAGCAGGAAGAAAGGAGGGAACGAATAAGGTTAAGTAAGGGATGAGAAGGATTTCCAAAATTGCCCAAAATACAGAGAATGGTAGAAGGAAATTCCAACTGTGAAACACGAGTAAAGACTCGAAAGCTTATCGCTTATTTGGAGATAGCATAGCTGATTCAAAGGATGCTATGCAGGGGTAAGTGTGACAGCTGTCCAAAGGTGTGAAACACTTTTTAATCTATGTCCTTAAAGATTTCTTTTATGTATTTCTCTCCCTCTTCAGAACTCTGTTTTAGCTTGTGGCTTCCTAGAATCCTCAGGGTTACCCAGCCCTATCTTTTTTTTCTATAAAAATGCCCTGTTTCCTAAAGGCCTTGCTCTTATCATGGGTAATATTCAGTTTAATCTACAGCAAAGATAAAGTGATTATGTTATGTCTTTCAAATAACTCTTTTCTTAGAATTATGACGCCTCTACCCCTCCCTGCCTGGCTTAGAGTGATTGACCTAAATATTTAGTCTTGTTCATTTTCTGATCTCACACATCCTGGACTTCTTTTGGATACAAATAATAAAACTAATATCAACATGAAAACATAATGCCTGCCCTGTTAATAACCATGAGGAAACACAATTATCAATTATATTAATACTCATTACGTGAGCAGGAGATCTGCCAACATGCTAAAAATCATTTACAACTCTACATCCACAATGATGTAAAAGTTCTGCCAAAGATTCTTCATGGCTCTAAGGAGACCTCAAGCTTGTAGGCTTAAGCTTGACATCAAGGACAACAAAACCACTTTGAAATTCATAAGATAACCTGCTTGAAAGAAATTTTCTTGCTTTAAGTAAACTGCAGAACCTAAACATAGATTCTCTTTGACACCAAAGAAAATTAGACTCTATAGTTTCTGGAAACACCTTATGCAACCATCATTTTCAAACCCAATATCAGGACATATGGTTATGTCAAAGAATTTCATTCCATTTCCATTTGAAAGGAAAAAGCCACTTGGGTGACTTGTGAGCTCCATGGAAAAAAATATGTAAAATTGGAAATAGCCCAGAAAATCTATAGGCATACATAAACAATACTGAATTGAGATACACTTGAAAGTAATTATTTATCACCTTCTCCACGGTTTTCACTACACATAAGAAGTGCCACCAAAATGGCCTGCATATTAAGGAAAATATCTCCTGGATATTAGAATGGTTTGATGGATTTTCAAATCATTTTTAATAATAAAAGGATTCTAAATGGTATGGTCATGTCAATATTTAATTCAGTGTTATAAAAATAAGTAATGAACATTAATCAAAATTGTACTGTAAGAAACAAGGATGCAAGGATTAGTTTCAGTAGATTCACTATTTAGGCTTAGAAACTTTTATTTTAAAACTAAGCATGCTCTTTCAAGACCTTGAAAATTACTGAAGGGAGGATGTATAATGATGAATAGTAAACTAATCTTCCTCATTATGCTAGGATTAACTATATTATATTTATATCCTTTTTATTCTATTGTAAAATAACTTTTGCTTCTTCTTCTAAGTTGAACATTAAGAAATGGAAATCAATAGAGGTTAAACAGTCAATTCATACAATTAACAATGCACCAACTGAAATAAATCATTTTGCTACCCAGCAAAATGTCATATTGCAGAACTGCAGAAGACAGTGCATATGATTCTAATATTTAAATGTTTTTAAAGATCTCAGATTTTAAAGTAGAGCCTGAAACATAAATATATTTCTCAAAATAAATAAATTAATCAGGATACTCAGTCTATAAATAGCCTACAACCATTAGTTATACACTGAATGCAGAATTTTGCTTTTGTATTATTACCACATTGTGACGGTTGATACTAATCATGGATCAAAATTAAAATATTCCCTTTTTGCATTTATTTGCATTTGCTGAAGCATCCTTTCTTTAATTTTATGTAAATGTGAGGTCTACTGCATATCTTTAGGGGATTTGTTAACACAAAAATTAGCTTGAAAACCATCACATAGTTTTGCTTCTGATAAAAAGTAACTGCATATTGTTCTGTCATGTAGAAGACTACAAGAACCATAACTTTATGGTTTTAGGTTCAACAAAGATACATTTTGAAATTAGGCAAGTGTTGACATTTATAATATGATAATAAGTAATACAAAGGCTTCAGAAACAACTGTTAACAAGTTTTTCTTTTTTTAAATAACATATCCAAAGTGGCAAATATGGATATCATTTTTTTTTTTTTTTACTTCAACCAAAAGTGATGCCTAGACTCATCAGTCAAACATATCAACTCTGTGCTCACTTCATCAAACTAGTATCATTGTTTATCAGTGGTGTCTTGAACATTCCTAAGACTGATTTCTAATTACTGCTATCTTATCAAGAATAGAAATCCTGCTATAACTCTTTTCCTAT
This sequence comes from Eschrichtius robustus, assembly GCF_028021215.1. Classification (NCBI taxonomy): domain Eukaryota; kingdom Metazoa; phylum Chordata; class Mammalia; order Artiodactyla; family Eschrichtiidae; genus Eschrichtius; species Eschrichtius robustus. The sequence continues at coordinate 52,835,860 of NC_090829.1, read as the reverse complement.
CATATAATTATATGTTTATATGTATAATTGTAAAGATTCTAATGATGCATATCAACTTTTTTGCATATTTCCCACCTTTATATTGTTGTTGTTTGCTTGTTTTTGCTGCAGAATTTTGATGCCACAAGGTGGCAGGCAAGATGAAGTCTAAAATAGCAAATATGTGGAAATGAGCCTCTTTTCAAAATTGTAATGGTGTCATCTACATTCATTCATTCATTCAGCAAATATTTATTGAATGCTCACCAAGAGCTTCTGCTAGGCAGTGGGGGTGGCAGTTGTAAACAGGAAATATGTGGTGTTTATGCACATTAGAAGAGGTAGCAAAGTTTAAAAAACAAACAAATACTAATAAATATGAGAAAAAAGAGAGTGTGATAAATGCAACGAAGGTAATGACATAATTTCAGGTTGCAGAGGCAGCATTGTATATTAAATCAGAGCATGGAGTCTGAATCTGACTGCTCAGGTTTTAATTCTGACTCCCCCACTCACCAGTTAGCCTGAGTTTAATTCTCTATAAAATTAGGTTATAATAATATTACCTACTTCACAAATACTATATCACAAGGTTTTGTGAAAATTAAACATAAACCCATGGATTCTTTATTCCAGCCATGATAGAGTTACTGGTACTGGGCCTGCCTTCCTGCTATAAATAAGTATAAAACTGGACAAAATATATGAGACGACTCTGTTTAGGCACTGGAAAATGGTCATAGCAGGACTTTGATCCTTGAGAGAAGGACAGTATACATGGTGAGCCCCACAATTTTCTTAGCTTTTTGCTGGGGTTGTTTTCCTGCCCTTACTCGGGGAGTTGGCGATCACGTTAAACGTTAAACTGAAATCTCAATGGGCTGAGGAAGCAGAGATTAGAATACCAGGCTGCCAAAAAAGCTGTAATTTACTGGGCAGGTGACCAAAGGAGAAATAGCTATGTGAGGGGGTTGGGGTTAGAAGACTACATGAGGATTTGCTGCAGGTTCTTGGCCAATATAAGAAGTGAGACGTCATGTAGCAGAGACTGCCTGCTATGGGACTAAGTGCTAAGTGAAAATACCAGAGGACCTGCAGTGATGGGAGATCCTGAAGTACCAGTGTGAAGAGACCTCACTGAGTACCTAAGGCATTCAGCTCAAACCCCAGAAAGACCATGCTTTAAGAGTTAGTACCATGACCTCCAAAATGGACCACTCCTTAGGATTAAACTCAAAGGCAAAACAGACCCGCCTTAACAGAGACTAAAACCATGCATGACCTGAACAAGAGTATTTTCCATTTAATTGCCTGATAGGAAAAATATTCAACAACTTTGCAGGGATGATGTCATAATCTCAATTCCTTACAAAGTTTCATCCAAAATGTCCAGCATAAAACTAAAAATTTCTGTACAGTCAAAGAAATAGGGAGATGAGACTCATATTTAAGAAAATAAACAGTCCATACAATCATACCCCAAGATGGCTCAGATGTTAGAATTGGTAGAAAAAGATTTTAAAGAAGCTACAAAAAATAGATCCAAGGATCCTGAGGCAAAGATGATCATAACAAGTGAAGAGATGAGAATCTCAACAGAAAAATAGAAACTATAGAAAAAAACCAAATGGAGATTTTAGCATGGATTAATGAAATATCTAAAATAAAAATATACTGATTGACCTTGACATCAGATTGAAGACTTAGTACTAAAGAAAGGATTAGTGAACATGAAGACAAATCAGTAGAAATTACCCCATATGAACACAGAGGGAAAAAAGATATTTTAAAAAATTAACCAATGCTTCAGTGACCTATTCTCAGAGACAGTAACAGGCAATCTAGCATACATGTAACTGTCCCAAAGGGAAAAGAAAGAGAGAAAAGGGCATAAAAGTAATTACTAGAAATTTTCCATATTTGATTTTAAAAAAAGTAAAATCTAGTTAGCCCCAACTAAAATAAATACAAAGAGAACCACATCTAGAAACAGCATAAGCAAACTTTTGAAAACTCAAGACAGAGAGAAAATATTAAAGGCAGATAAAAGAAAACAACATGTAACACACAGGGCCAATGATACAAATAACAAGTGACTTTTAATCAGAAATAATGGAGACCAAAGTACAATGGAAAAAGAAGTTTAAAGTGCTGAAAGAAAAATGATGTCAAACAAGAATTCAACAACAACACAAAAATTCTTCAAAATGAGAGTGAGAGAAATACATTTTTAAATAACTAAAGTTAAAAATTAATATTGAGCAGATCTGCACTTTGAGAAATGATAAATAAGATATTTCAAGCTGAAGTAAATGACAGTAGAGTAAAATTTGCATCTACAAAAAGGAATGAAGAGCATCAGAAATGGTAAATAAGTGAGTAAACATAAAACACTATATTTCTTCTCAAAATTTATTTAAGAATGAATGACTAAATATTATGACATAGAATGAGTGTGTTTCGTGTTTGGTAATTGCAATCGTTGTTGCTTTTGTTGTGGTCATCCATTTACAATGCTTGGTGTCAGTCTATCTCTTGTAAAAATAAAATACAGTGTGTGTGTGTGTGTGTGTGTGTGTGTGTGTGTGTGTGTGAAAAAATAAATAAATAAAAAATAAAATGCAAAGAAAAAGAAAAAAAAGAATGAATGACTAAGGGAAAAATAGTGTTCTATCATATTATCTAAGGTAAAAATAATAAATAATAAGATTATATATTTTGATGTGCAATATTTGACTACAATATCACAAAAACCTGTGGGAGGAGGCACAACTGGAATTTTACTACTAAAGTTTTTACATGAGGTAGTACAATATTAACTCTAAGTAGCCTGTGTTAAATTAAAAATGCATGTTATAATCCCTAGAGTAATCATTAAAAATATTATGAGTATAGCTAGAAAGCCAGTTATGGACTTAAAATTATATATACTAAAGAATATTTAATTAACTGAAGTCAAGAAAGGAGGAAGAGAAGAACAAATAATGGATGGGATACTGGAATATAATAGCAAGACAACAGGTTTGAACAAAATCATTAATAATTACATTAAACATACTACACTAATTGACTAAACAATCCAATTATAAGGCAGATATCGTCAGTCTGGATTAAATCACAAGATTCAACTATGTTCTATCTACAAAAAGACATAGTTTGAAAGTAAAAGGAAGGAAAATGACATACCATACAGTAAACATAAAAATCTGTTTTTCTGTCAGGCTTGGCTATGTTACTATCAGACAAAGTAGGTCTCAAGAAAAGGAGTATTGCTTTTCGCCAAACGCTGCCAATATGGTGTTCAGGCACTTCGTGGAGGTTGGCCGGGTGGCCTACGTCTCCTTTGGGCCTCATGCCAGGAGGCTGGTCGCGATTGTAGATGTTATTGATCAGAACAGGGCTTTGGTGGATGGACCTTGCACTCAAGTAAGGAGACAGGTTATGCCTTTCAAATGCATGCAGCTCACTGACTTCATCCTCAAGTTCCCACACAGTGCCCGCCAGAAGTATGTCCGAGAAGCCTGGGAGAAGGCAGATATCAATGCAAAGTGGGCAGCCACAAGGTGGGCCAAGAAGATTGAAGCCAGAGAAAAGAAAGCCAAGATGACAGATTTTGATCGTTATAAAGTCATGAAGGCAAGAAAAATGAGGAACAGACTAATCTAGCTTGAAGTTAAGAAACTTCAAAATGCAGCTCTCCTGAAGGCTTCTCCCAAGAAAGCACTTGCTGCTAAGGGGGCAGCTACGGCAGCTGCTGCGAAGGTTCCAGCAAAAAAGATGACCGCTACGGGTAAGAAGGCTCCAGCCCAGAAGGTTCCTGCCCAGAAAGCTGCAGGCCAGAAGGCAGCACCTCCTCCAAAGGCTCAGAAGGGTCAGAAAGCTCCAGCCCAGAAAGCACCTGCTCAAAAGGCATCTGGCAAGAAAGCATGAGAGCATAAGAGGCTGTTATAAACAGAATAAAGGTTCTTTTTGACATGCTGGCAAAAAAAAAAAAAAAAAAAAAAAGAAAAGGAGTATTACCAAGGATAAAAATAAGGCTCAACAAAATTTTGAAAATTTGAAATCTGACAGAGCTTGTTCTCTGACTATAATGCAATTAAATTAGAAATCATTAAGATATCTAGAAAAACCCCTCCAAATACTTGGAAATTAAGCAATACACATCTAAATAACCCATCAGTCAAAATATAAAAAAATAAAATAACAAAGGCATGGATTTGAATTTCTCCTTCATCACTTACTAGCTTTGACTTTCACAAGTAACTTAACTTCACTTTGCCTCAGTTTTCTCATCTTTAAATCTAAGTAAACTGGTTAAAATCACTCCTAAATCTTAAAATATATCAGATTTGTATTTTGTTTCAATCCCACCACCAATAACGAATGCAGATTATTTTCAATGGTAATAACAGCAATAAACTCTATATATGCATAGAGGACACTATTATTTTTAAAATACCCTTTAGATGTGAAAAGATGTTCAACATCCCTACTTATTGGAGAAATGCAAATCAAAACTACAGTGAGATACCACTTACACCAGTCACAATGGCCATCATTAAAAAGTCTACAAATAACAAATGCTGGAGAGGGTGCGGAGAAAAGGGATCCCTCCTACATTCCCATTAGTGGGAATGGGAATGTGCTGCAGCCACTATGGAAAACAATATGGAGGTTCCTCAGAAAACTAAAAAGAGAATCACCATATGATGCATCAATCCCACTCCTAGGCATATATCTGGACAAAACTATAATTCAAAAAGATACATGCACCCCTATGTTCATAGCAGCATTATTCACAATAGCCAAGACATGGAAACAACCTAAATGTCCATCAAGAGACGAATGAATAAAGAAGATGTGGTACATATATGCAATGGAATCCTACTCAGCCATAAAAAAAAGAACAAAATAATGCCATTTGCAGCAACATGGATGCAACTAGAGATTATCATACTAAGTGAAGTAAGTCAGAAAGAGAAAGACAAATACCATATGATATCACTTATATGTGGAATCTAAAATATGACACAAATGAACTTATCTACAAAACAGAAACAGACTCACAGACATAGAGAACAGACTTGTGGTTGCCAAGGGGAAGGCGGGGTGGGGGAAGGATCAACTGGGAGTTTGGGGTTAGTAGATACAAACTATTACATATAGAATGCATAAAAAACAAGGTCTTACTGTATAGCACAGGGAACTATATCCAATAGCCTGGGATAAACCATAACGGAAAAGAATATAAAAGAAGAGTGTATATATGTGTATAACTGAGTCACTTTGCTATACAGAAGAAATTAACACAACATTGTAAATCAACTATACTTCAATAAAAAAATAAGATAAAATAAAATACCCTTTTTGAACCCAAGATATACTCAATAAAGTAGACAATTTGGAAACTTCTATGAAAATACAACTTTGGGGGGCATCATTATTTATAACTTTGAGGATAATTAAAATGCTCAGAGGTGATATGAGCTTAAAGCATTACAGAGATTCATGAGTTTTAGAATAAACTGGTTCATAATAGAAGTAACAGAAATTTTGAAAATTTCTTGCAGATCTCATGAAATGAGATATTTTAAATACAACATGCTCCTCTTTACCATAACTGAATGTTCAAAATTTGGCCAGGAGTGACATCAGAGATATGGCAGAACAGGAGGTTCCCAGCTTGTATCATCCCCTGGCAACAATAACTTGGCAGCCATTCACAGACAAAAAGTGTCTTTGTGGGAGCTTTGGAATCCAGGTAGGACACTGTGAAACCTCAGGGGGGCCCACGACCAAGGAAGTCTGTTTTAATAAAGCAGGCCCAAACAAGGGGGATGGCACCCCTATAGTGTCCCTAGCAAGACTCAGAAACAGTTCTGACCCTGTGGATTTGGCTATAGCCCCATTTGACCTTGGTCCTGCCACCAGCACAAGATGCCAGGGAACCTAGGAGAAGCCATGCCTGTCTATGCCTCAGTAATAAACCCACAGCTATGGACACTGAAGTAACTCATGATCTGACTCCATCCCCTTTCAGCCACCATCCATAAGCAGTCCTACCAGCCCAGGGACCTGGCTGGAGACATACTTATTTGCATCCCCAGAGATCCTGAAATGTCCCTGTGACACAGCTCTAGCCCCTCCCCACTGCAGTCAGGGAACAGTTCTACCCACCTAAGGATCTGGTGGGAGACATGACCATCCATGCCGTCAGAGCTATGACTTCAGATCTCATTGCCAGTTGTGTACCCTGAAGCAATCTTGGGCCTCAGTTCCAGCTCCTATCAGCCATAGTCCAGAGCCAGCCGGTCTGTCCAGGGACCCACCCAGTGGCCCAGCAGAAGCCCTTCCAAGGGCTCAAAGAGAGGCATATCTTTCCACATACCTGATAACAGGACCACTGTCTGCAGATCCTGAAGTGGAACCTTGTACCAGCACCAGCCCTACTAATCAAGGTTCTAGAGGCAGTTCTGTCCATCCAGGGACCAAGTAGGATCCACACCAGCCCAAGTCCCTGGTAACAGGCTCACCAAACACAGAGCCCACTGTGAACACAGCAACAGCCAAGTAATCTAGCTCTAATCCATCTCAGCTGTAATTCTGCAGGTAATCCCATCAGCCTGGGAAACCAACAGAAGCCAACATTGGAGCACCTAAATATTTAAGGCAAATATTAACAGACTGAAGGAATAAATAGACAGCAATACAATAATAGTAGGGAACTTCAATACCCCACTCTCAATAATGGATACATTATCCAGACAGAAAATCAATTAAGGAAAACACAGACTTGAATAACACTATAGACTAAATTGATATAATTGACATATACAGAACATTCCATCCAACAGCACAAGAATACACATTTTTTCCAACCACACACAGAACATTCTCCAGGATAGATCATATGTTGGCCCACAAAGCAAGTCTTAACAAATTAATGAAGATTGAAATCATATCAAGTATCCCTTTCCAACCACAATGATATAAAACTAGGAATAATAATAGGAGGAATATTGAAAAATTCAGAAATACATGTAAATTAAACAACATACTCTGGAAAATCCAATAAAAAAGAAATCAGAAAATATCTTGAGACAAACAAAAATGAAAACAACATACCAAAAACTTATGTAATGCAGCAAAAGCAGTTCTAAGAGGGAAATTTATAGCAGTAAACAACTACATTAAGAAAAAAGGAAGATGTCAAATAAGCAACCTAACTTTACACCTCAAGGAACTTGAAAAAGAAGAACAAACTAAGCCCAAATTTAGCAGAAGGAAGGAAAGAATAAAGATTAGAGCAAAACGAATGAAAAAGAGACTAGAAAAACAATGTAAAACATCAACAAAACTAGAAGATGTTTTGCAAAGATAAATAAAATTGACAAAATTTTAGCTAGACTAACCAAAAAAAGAGAGAGAGGACTCAAAATTATAAATGAATGAGAAGACATTACAGCTTATATCACAGAAATACAAAGGATCATAAGAGACTACTATGAAATATTATACACCAACGAATTGGATAGCCTAGAAGACATGGACAAATTCCTAGAAACATACAACCTGCCATGAAAAACATCATGAAGAAATAGAAAATCTGAACAGACTAATAATAAGTATGCATTTTGAAGCAGCAATCAAAAGCCTCCCAACAAAGAAAAGACTAGGACCAGATGACTTCACTAGTGAATTATACCAAACATTTAAGTAATTAACACCAGCCCTTCTCAAACTCTTTCAAAAGTAGAAGAGGAGGAAATACTTCCAAACTAATTTTACAAGGCCAGCATTACTCTAATACCAAAGACAAATAAGGACACTACAAGAAAGGAAAATTACAGGTCAATATCCTTAATGAAAATAGATGCAAAAGTCATGAACAAAATACTAGCAAAGCAAATTCAACAGCACATTGAAAGGATCACACATCATAATCAAGTGAGATTTATTCTTGGCATGCAAGGTTCCCAGGACATACACAAATTAACAAACATGATATACCACCTTAAGAAAATAAAAGATAAAAATTATATGATCATCTGAATAGATGCAGGAAAAAAGCATTTGACAAAATTTAACATTCTTTCATGATTAAAGACTCTCAACAAATTAGGTATAAAAGGAATGTACCTCAACATAATAAAGACAACATATGACCATCATACTCAACAGTAAAAAGCTGAAAGTTCTTCCTCTAAGATCAGGAATAAGATAAGGATTCTGACTCTTGCCATTTTTAATTCAACATAGTACTGGAAGTCCTATACAGAGTAATTAGGCAAGAAAAATAAATAAAAGCCATGTAAATAAGAAAGGAAGAAGCAAAACTGTCTCTATTTGCAGATGATATGATCTTATAAATAGAAAGCCTTAAAGCCTCCGCAAAGAAACTGTTAGAACTAATAAATGAATTCAGCAAAGTTGCAGGATACAAAATTAATATACAAAAATTATTTGCATTTCTATACACAACAGTGACTATCCAAAAAAGAAATTAAGAAAACAATCTTATTTACAGTAGCATCAAAAATAATAAAATAATACTTAGGAATAAATTTAACTAAGGAGATGAAATACCGGTACACTGAAAACTGTAAGACATTGATGAAAGATGGAAGAAGACACAAATAAATAGAAAGGTATCCTGTATTCATGGATTGGAAGAATAAATATTGTTAAAATTCCATACTACCCAAAGAAATCTATAGATTTAGTGTAGATTTATACAATAAATATAAAAAAGTTCAATGGCATTTTTCAAAGAAGTAGAAAAAAATCAGTCAAAATTCATGTGGAACCACAAAAAAACTGAATAGCCAAAGCAATCTTGAGAAAGAAGAACAGAGCTGAAGGCATCAACTTCCTGACTTCAAACTATATTACAAAGCTATCAAACCAGAATGGTACTGGAAAAGAATAAAGAGCCCAGAAGTAAATCCACATGTATATGGTCAATAAGTCTAAGACAAGGATGTCAAGAATACAAAATGGGAAAAGGATAGTCTCTTTAATAAATGACATTGAAAAAACTGGATATCCACATGCAAAAGAATGAAATTAGACCCTTACATTATACCATATACAAAAATCAACTCAAAATGGATTAAAGACTTAAATTAAGAGCTGAAACTATAAAACTCCTAGAAGAAATCATAGGGGAAAATCTCTTTGACATTGGTCTTGGCAGTGATGTTTTGGATATGACACAAAAGCACAAGCAACAAAAGCAAAAATAAACGAGTGGGGCTATGTCAAACTAAAAACTTATGCACAGCAAAGGAAATAACAAAATGAAAAGGTAACCTATGAAATAAAAGAAAATATTTGCAAACCATATATTAGGGGTTGCAAACCATGGCAAGGGGTTAGATATCCAAAATATAGAGGGAAGAGATATGGGGATATATGTATATGTATAGCTGATTCACTTTGTTATAAAGCAGAAACTAACACACCATTGTAAAGCAATTATACTTCAATAAAGATGGTAAAAAATTTGAAAAAAAAAAAATATATATATAAGGAACTCTTACAACTCAATAGCAAAAAAAAAACCCTGATTTTAAAAATGGGCAAAAGATTGTAACACATTTTTCCAAAGAAGACATAAAAATGGCCAACAGATATATGAGCATCACTAATCATCAGGGAAATGCATATCAAAACAATGAACTACCACCTCAGACCTGTTAGAACGGCTATTATCAAAAAGGCAAGATAACAAGTATTAGCAACGATGTGGAGAAAGGGAACCCTTGTGCACTGTTGATGGAAATGTAAACTATCATAGCCAAAATGTAAAACAATATGGAGGTTCCTCGAAAAATGTTAAAGGAACTACAATATGATCCAGCAATCCCACTGCTGGATATACAGCCAAAGAAACAAAGTCAGTATCTTGAAAAAACATCTGCACTCCCGTGTTCACTACAACATTATTCACAATACCCAAGATGTAAAACAATCTAAGTGTCTGTTGACAGATGAATGGATAAAGAAAATGTGAAACAGATACATACACACACACAATATTATTCAGCCATAAAAAAGTAGGGAATCCTGCAATTTGTGACAATATGAATGAACCCGGAGGACATTAAACTAAGTAAAATAAGCCAGACACAGAAAGACAAACACTGTATGATCTCACTTATATGTGGAATCTAAAAAGTCTAACTCAGAGAACCAGAGAGTAAACTATTTGTTGCTAGGGCCTGAAGCTGGGGAAAATGTGGAGATATTCGTCAAAGGGCATAAACTTTCAGCATGGTGACTATAGTTAATAATACTCTATTGTATACTTGAAATTCGATAAGAAAGATGCTGAGAGTTCTCACCACACTGGGAAAAAAAAAAAAAAAAAGGTAACTATGTGAGATGTGAGGTGATAGGTGTGTTAAGTGATTGTAGTAGTCATTTCACAATGTATACATGTAACAAACTATTACATTTTACACCTTAAATACATACAGTTTTTGGCAAGTATGCCTCAATAAAACTTAGGGGGAAATTAAAATTAAAATAGCTAAGCTAAAAAAAAAAGTGGCCATTAAATTCAACAAGTCAATAGCATTCAATGAAGCAAAATTCTCACAATCTTAGGTGAACTTAAAACCACAATACTAATAGTAAAACAACAGAGGACATTGCTGGAGCCAGTTTCTTGATATGAAAAAAATGTTTAGGTTACTAAGTATCAGTGTTGATACTGCTTATAGGGGGATAATAATAGGAAACGCAAAAGAAAAAGATGTGATCTTACCTGAAGTATACATAACCCTGGGTACCTTAAAAGATGTGATCTTACCTGAAGTATACATAACCCTGGTGCTTTGCTTTGAGAAAACATATGGGTGACTATTTTGATGACACTGCCATTCATAAAAAACATTACATTACCCATGCTGTTTTTCTAAACTCTTAAGGAAAGGGCTTCAGTTTAAATATCCCTGCTCTTCCTAGTCCTATCCTCTGTGATCCCTAAATTACAGGTTGTTACTTTCAGTTGAATGAAATAAGCATAGTCTGTATGTGTTTGTGTGCCTGTGTATGCTTGTATGTTTGCATGAGCTTGCAAGTGTGGAGAAAACAAGGGGAAATCATGGCATGCCATTTTAAGGATATCTGGTTGGACTTTTAGCAAGTAGGCACTTTGCCTCTTTGAGAAGTTAGGCATATTAAAATACTGTATGAATCATTAGTACATTTATATCTCTTTCTATTTTACCCCCATAAAAATATATTTACCTATAAAAAAGATTCTCTCACTGAAGATTGTATTAAACACTCCAAGTTTTCCTTTCAACCCTAAAAAGGAATATAAAGCATGCCAATTTCTATGGAAAGGCAAAGATTGTGTTCACTGTACCATACTGCAGGGAACAGGTACAATACCTCTCTGCAGTGCAAAGCTGACCACGTTAAACAACTGTTCTCAAGCAGGAACAAGAACAAGCATTTATTGAACACCTGCCAGGTAGCAGGTGTGAATTAGGCATTTCATATGCCATCTCAGTTAATCCTTCCAAATAACTTCCTGAGAAAGTTTCCTTACTACCATTTACAGATGAAGGAACTACATCCCAGCAAATCTATGATATCACAGTAATTTTTCTTTCTCCTAGATATTCTGGCTGTCATCACATTTCATCCTAAATTATGAAAATCATAGCATCTTTAAAAGTTGAAGGGGTTCCCATACAGACGGTGGTGGCAGTGGGATGTGGTGGCAGTGGGATGTGGTGGGCATTTTCCCTGTAATTAGAAAATCTAGGTGCAACTACCATTTCACTGGTTGTTTTGGAAAAGCCTTGATTTCCTCGTGTATGATTTATGGATAATAATGCTTAGCTTGGCAAGTTAACTGTACAATATTGATGCAACATAGCTTTTAAATCACAAGACTCTAATATACATTACCAGTTTTCACCCTTCCTTTACCTGAAGCCTGCCCCTTCTTTGTGATCATCACATGAATCAATAAAAATAGCCTCATAAGGTAAATACATGGCCTTAGTTCTGAAAGAAATAAATAATAAGAAAAAAGATAATGAAGATTAAAGCAAATAAATTCCAGAAAACAATTAAACATGGCCATATATTACCCAAGGAATACAAATGGCTAAATGTCCCAGTCATTATGTGCTTATCTTAGTAAGAACCCAAGAAATAGGACACTGATGGCTCAGATATCTTATTAGAAATTTAGTTTCTACAGAAGGATGAGGAGAAGGGGAGGAGGAGGAGGAAAGGAGGAGAAGGAGGGGAAGGGAAGAGGGGAAGAGAGGAAGAGAGGAAGAGAGGAATGGGAGGAGGAACAGGAAGAGATAACAATGACCATGTCTGATACGAGAGGAAAATTTGAACACGTAGCAAAGGCAAAAAAACAAGTAAACAAACAAAAAGACACAAAACATATTGACCCCTTCTTAAGTTTTCAGTGATAGGCAGGTTCTGAAGCTGGATCAGATTCCTTGAGTTGCCTGTCCAAGTTGCAAAGATGTGATAAAAGGATCATACTCTGTTTATATTACAGAGTAATATAAACAAATATAGTAATGTAAATATGTAAACATATTTACAACCTTTCATGGCTATATTTGTAACACTTTTCATTATAACAGAGCCTGCAATAGATTAATTAAAATAACCCCACCTACAGCATTCCTCTATTGCCTCCATGACCCTTTGCCATTCCTCCCATGGCTCCTCACCGGGACATGTCACCTCCTACCCTTACATCCAACTTGACAGCATTTTACTTTACAATCATCTTGCTTGGTGTCTTATTTCTTATCCTAGCTTCCACTCTTTTTCTTCTAACAATTTAGGCTAGTCTTAACTCTGAGGTCAGTTATCTATTCAGCTTTTATCTTTCCTTTCCATTTACTCATTGAGATAAAAATGGTTCATAAATGAAGAAGCAGTATATTAGTGTACGGGAGTGGTATCTGATGCAACAATGCATCTGTCAATCAGGACCTCTATAAAACTTAAATCTACCAGTTATTGTTGGTTTGTTCCCTTGTTTTTGATTTCCATATGGTTCTTGGAAGACAGAACAGAGAGTGCTAATGCACAGTTCCCATGCTGAGTACTGCCTTCAGGAAATGTTGTTCATTTTGGTCCTCGAGGCTGGCAAGAAGGCTGCACAGACACTCCTTGTGGGTGGGTCTATTCTTAAATTATTTTAAGAGGATTCTTTTATATTTGTTTCCCACTTTCTAATACACCAGCTTTTTTTTTTAACATCTTTATTGGAGTATAATTGCTTACAGTGTTGTGTTAGTTTCTGCTGTATAACAAAGAAAATCAGCTATATGTATACATATATCCCCATATCCCCTCCCTATCCCACCCCTCTAGGTGGTCACAACCTACTGGGAAGCAGTTACATAGCACAAGGAGATCAGCTCGGTGCTTTGTACACCAGCTTTAAAATCCATTCTCATGGGTTGAACAAGTCACTTAGCCTTTCTGCAATTTCTTCCTCTATAAATTCTCACTGGGATATTAAAAGCATTGATGTACTTAAAATTGTGAAATGTTCTAAAATTTGTAATTGGTGTGGCCTGGGGTAAGTACACATAATGAGAAAGATGAAATATGTTTGTTTCTACTTCCTGAAAGGTCAACTGAGTTTTTTAAATGTTCTAGATTTTCAAGGGCTAATTCTGTAACTACAAGTAAAGAAAAATAGAGGAGCTGCAAGTTTCCTTGTAATGTAGTGAAACAAGGTTCAGCAACCAAAGGCCTGGACTTGAATCTCTGCACATCATTGAGTAACCTTGACTTTCACAAGTCATTTAACTTATCTCTGACTCAGTTTCTGTACCTCTGAACAAGGGATAATAACAGTATCTTCCTCTACACTTGTAAAGGGGGTGAAAGGATATTATAGATATGAAAGTGTTTTGCAGGGGTGGGGCACAGGGTGGAATGAATTGTGAGATTGGGATTGACATATATACACTATCAATACTATGTATAAAATAGATAACTAATGATAACATACTGTAGAGCACAGGGAACTCTACCCAATGCTCTGTAGTAACCTAAACGGGAAGGAAATCCAAAAAAAGAGGCGATATATGTATATATATAGCTGATTCACTTTGCTCTACAGCAGAAATTAACAAAACATTTTACAGCAACTATACCCCAATAAAAATTAATTTAAAAAAGAAAGTGTTTTGCAAATGGAAAATGTTTGTGCAAATCTTTTTTTTTCTTTTATTTACTAAATCAGAGTTTCTAAAAGTATTCCATCTGTCCTGCAAGATGTTCCACGAAAAGAAAAGGACTCCTGTCTAGAAGTTCATGAAACAGGAAACCCTAATCCTTTCTTAGAGATTTATCAAGCACGCTAGCACATTAAGTCTGTGAGAAGTCCTACAGTCGAAAAAGTGATTTAATTTTATTTTAACGTTTTTACTGGAGTATAATTGCTTTACAATGGTGTGATAGTTTCTGCTTTATAACAAAGTGAATCAGTTATACATATACATATATCCCCATATCTCTTCCCTCTTGCATCTCCCTCCCTCCCACCCTCCCTATCCCACCCTTCTAGCTGGTCAAAAAGCACCGAGCTGATCTCCCTGTGCTATGCAACTGCTTCCCACTACCTATCTACTTTACATTTGGTAGTGTATATATGTCCATGCCACTCTCTCACTTCGTCTCAGCTTACCCTTCCCCCTCCCTGTGTCCTCAAGTCCATTCTCTTGTAGGTCTGCATCTTTATTCTGGTCTTGCCCCTAGGTCCTTCATGCCCATTTTTTTTTTTTTTTTTTTTTTAAGATTCCATATATATGGGTTAGCATACGGTATTTGTTTTCCTCTTTCTGACTTACTTCACTCTGTATGTCAGACACTAGGTCCATCCACCTCACTACAAATAACTCACTTTCGTTTCTTTTTATGGCTGACTAATATTCCACTGTATATATGTGCCACATCTTCTTTATCCATTCATCTGTCGATGGACACTTAGGTTGCTTCCATGTCCTGGCTACTGTAAATACAGCTGCCATGAACATTGTGGTACATGACTCTTTATGAATTATGGTTTTCTCAGGGTATATGCCCAGTAGTGGGATTACTGGGTCATATAGTAGTTCTATTTCTAGTTTTTTAAGGAACCTCCATACTGTTCTCCATAGTGGCTGTATCAATTTACATTCCCACCAACAGTGTAGGAGGGTTCCCTTTTCTCCACACCCTCTCCAGCATTTATTGTTTCTAGACTTTTTGATGATGGCCATTCTGACCAGTGTGAGATGATATCACACTGTAGTTTTGATTTGCATTTCTCTAATGATTAACGATGTTGAGCATTCTTTCATCTGTTTCTTGTCAATCTGTATATCTTCTTTGGAGAAATGTCTATTTAGGTCTTCTGCCCATTTTTGGATTGGGTTGTTTGTTTTTTGGATATTGAGCTGCATGAGCTGCTTATATGTTTTGCAGATTAATCCTTTGTCAGTTGCTTCATTTGCAAATAATTTCTCCCATTCTGAGGATTGCTTTTTCGTCTTGTTTATGGTTTTCTTTCCTGTGCAAAAGTTTTTAAGTTTCATTAGGTCCCATTTGTTTATTTTTGTTTTTATTTCCATTTCTCTAGTAGGTGGGTCAAAAAGGATCTTGCTGTGATTTATGTCATGCAGTGTTCTGCCTATGTTTTCCTATAAGAGTTTGATTGTGTCTGGCCTTACATTTAGGTCTTGAATCCATCTTGAGTTTATTTTTGTGTATGGTGTTAGGGAGTGTTCTAATTTCATTCTTTTACATGTAGCTGTCCAGTTTTCCCAGCATGGCTTGTTGAAGAGGCTGTCTTTCCTCCACTGTATATTCTTGTCTCCTTTATCAAAGATAAGGTGACCATATGTGCGTGAATTTATCTCTGGGCTTTCTATCCTGTTCCATTGATCTATATGTCTGTTTTTGTGCCACTACCATACTGTCTTGATTACTGTAGCTTTGTAGTATAGTCTGAAGTCACGGAACCTGATTCCTACAGCTCCGTTTTACTTTCTCAAGATTGTTTTGGCTATTCGGGGTCTTTTGTGTTTCCATACAAATTGTGAAATGTTCTCGTCTACTTCTGTGAAAAATGACAGTGGTAGTTTGACAGGGATTGCATTAAATCTGTAGACTGCTTTGGGTAGTATAGTCATTTTCACAATGTTGATTCTTCCCATCCAAGAACATGGTATATTTCTCCATCTATCTGTATCATCTTTAATTTCTTTCATCAGTGTCTTATAATTTTCTGCATAGAGGTCTTTTGTCTCCTTAGGTAGGTTTATTCCTAGGTATTTTATTCTTTTTGTTGCAGTGGTAAATGGGAGAGTTTTCTTAATTTCACTTTCAGATTTTTCATCATTAGTGCATAGGAATGCAAGAGATTTCTCTGCATTAATTTTGTATCCTGCTCTTTACCAAATTCATTGATTAGCTCTAGTAGTTTTCTGGTAGCATCCTTAGGATTCTCTATGTATAGTACCATGTCATCTGCAAAGAGTGACAGCTTTACTTTTTCTTTTCCAATTTGGATTCCTTTTATTTCTTTTTCTTCTCTGATTGCTGTGGCTAAAACTTCCAAGACTATGTTGAATAATAATGGTGAGAGGGGGCAACCTTGTTTTGTTCTTGATCTTAGTGGAGATGGTTTCAGTGTTTCACCATTGAGGATGATGTTGGCTGTGGGTTTGTCATATATGGCCTTTATTATGTTGAGGTCAGTTCCCTCTATGCCTACTTTCTGGAGGGTTTTTATCATAAATGGCTGTTGAATTTTGTGGAAAGCTTTCTCTGCATCTATTGAGATGATCATATGGTTTTTCTCCTTCGATTTGTTAATATGGTGTATCACGTTGATTGATTTGCGTATATTGAAGAATCCTTGCATTCCTGGGATAAACCCCACTTGATCATGGTGTATGATCCTTTTAATGGGCTGTTGGATTCTGTTTGCTAGTGTTTTGTTGAGGATTTTTGCATCTATGTTCATCAGTGATATTGGCCTGTAGTTTTCTTTCTTTGTGACATCTTTGTCTGGTATTGGTATCAGGGTGATGGTGGCCTCATAGAATGAGTTTGGGAGTGTTCCTCCCTCTGCTATATTTTGGAAGAGTTTGAGAAGGATAGGTGTTAGCTCTTCTCTAAATGTTTGGTAGAATTCGTCTGTGAAGCCATCTGGTCCTGGGCTTTTGTTTGTTGGAAGATTTTTAATCACAGTTTCAATTTCAGTGCCTGTGATTGCTATGTTCTTATTTTCTATTTCTTCCTGGTTCAGTCTCAAAAGGTTGTGCATTTCTAAGAATTTGTCCATTTCTTCCAGGTTGTCCATTTGATTGGCATGTAGTTGCTTGTAGTAATCTCTCATGATCCTTTGTATTTCTACAGTGTCAGTTGTTACTTCTCCTTTTTCATTTCTATTGATTTGAGTCTTCTCCCTTTTTTTTCTTGATAAGTCTGGCTAATGGTTAATCAATTTTGTTTATCTTCTCAAAGAACCAGCTTTTAGTTTTATTAATCTTTGCTATCGTTTCCTTCATTTCTTTTTCATTTATTTCTGATCTGATCTTTATGACTTCTTTCCTTCTGCTAACTTTGGGGTTTTTTGTTCTTCTTTCTCTAATTGCTTTAGGTGTAAGGTTAGGCTGTTTATTTGAGATGTTTCCTGTTTCTTAAAGTAGCACTGTATTGCTATAAACTTCCCTCTTAGAATTGCTTTTGCTGCATCCCATAGGTTTGGGTCGTCGTGTTTTCATTGTCATTTGTTTCTAGGTATTTTTTGATTTCCTCTTTGATTTCTTCAGTGATCTCTTGGTTATTAAGGAGTGTATTGTTTAGCTTCCATGTGTTTGTATTTTTTACAGATTTTTCCCTGTAACTGATATCTAGTCTTATAGCATTGCGGTCAGAAAAGATACTTGATAACGATTTCAATATTCTTAAATTTACCAAGGCTTCACTTATGACCCAAGATATGATCTATCCTGGAGAATGTTCCATGAGCACTTGAGAAGAAAGTGTATTCTGTTGTTTTTGGATGGAATGTCCTAGAAATATCAATTAAGTCCATCTTGTTTAATGTATCATTTAAAGCTTGTGTTTCCTTATTTACTTTCATTTTGGATGATCTGTGCATTGGTGACAGCAGGGTGTTAAAGTTCTCTACTATGATTTTGTTACTGTCGATTTCCCCTTTTATGGCTGTTAGTATTTGCCTTATGTATTGAAGTGCTCCTATGTTGGGTGCATAAATATTTAAAATTGTTATATCTTCTTCTTGGATTGATCCCTTGATCATTATGTAGTGCCCTTCTTTGTCTCTTGTAATAGTCTTTGTTTTAAAGCCTATTTTGTCTGATATGAGAATTGCTACTCCAGCTTTCTTTTGATTTCCATTTGCATGGAATATCTTTTTCCATACCCTCACTTTCAATCTGTATGTGTCCCTATGTCTGAAGTGGGTCTCGTATAGACAGCATATATACGGGTCTTGTTTTTGTATCCATTCAGCCGTCCACGTCTTTTGGTTGGAACATTTAATCCATTAATATATAAGGTAATTATCGATATGTATGTTCCTATTACCATTTTCTTAATTGTTTTGGGTTTATTATTGTAGGTCTTTTCCTTCTCTTGTGTTTCCTGCCTAGAGACGTTCCTTTAGCACTTGTTGTAAAGCTGGCTTGGTGGTCCTCAATTCTCTTAGCTTTTGCTTGTCTGTAAAGTTTTTAATTTCTCCATCAAATCTGAATGAGATCCTTGCTGGGTAGAGTAATCTTGGTTGTAGGTTTTTCTCCTTCATCACTTTAAATATGTCCTGCCACTCCGTTCTGGCTTGCAGAGTTTCTGCTGAAAGTTCAGCTGTTAACCTTATGGGGATTCCCTTGTGTGTTATTTGTTGTTTTTCCCTTGCTGCTTTTCATATTTGTTCTTTGCATTTAATTTTTGATAGTTTGATTAATATGTGTCTTGGCATGTTTCTCCTTGGATTTATCCTGTATGGGACTCTCTGTGCTTCCTGGACTTGATTAACTATATCCTTTCCCAAATTAGGGAAATTCTCAACTATAATCTCTTCAAATATTTTCTCAGTCCCTTTCTTTTTCTCTTCTTCTTCTGGGACCCCTCTAATTCGAATGTTGGTGCATTTAATATTGTCCCAGAGGTCTCTGAGACTGTCCACAATTCTTTTCATTCTTTTTTCTTTATTCTGCTCTGCAATAGTTATTTCCACTATTTTATCCTCCAGGTCACTTATCCATTCTTCTGCCTCAGTTATTCTGCTACTGATCCCTTCTAGAGTATCTTTAATTTCATTTATTGTGTTTTTCATCGTTGTTTGGTTCCTCTTTAGCTCTTACACGTCCTTGTTAAATGTTTCTTGCATTTTGTCTATTCTATTTCCAAGATTTTGGATCATCTTTACTATCATTATTCTGAATTCTTTTTCAGGTAGACTGCCTATTTCCTCTTCATTTGTTAGGTCTGGTGTGTTTTTACCTTGCTCCTTCATCTGCTGTGTGTTTCTTTGTCTTCTCATTTTGCTTAACTTACTGTGTTTGGGGTCTCCTTTTCGCAGGCTGCTGGTTCATAGTTCCCGTTGTTTTTGGTGTCTGCCCCCAGGGGGTAAGGTTGGTTCAGTGGGTTGTGTAGGCTTCCTGGTGGAGGGGACTAGTGACTGTGTTCTGGTGGATGAGGCTGGATCTTGTCTTTCTGGTGGGCAGGTCCACGTCTGGTGGTCTGTTTTGTGGTGTCTGTGACCTTATTATGATTTTAGGCAGCCTCTCTGCTAATGGGTGGGGTTGTGTTCCTGTCTTGCTAGTTGTTTGGCATAGGGTGTCCAGCACTGTAGCTTGCTGGTCGTTGAGTGGAGCTGGGTCTTGGCGTTGAGATGGAGATCTCTGGGAGATTTTCGCCGTTTGATACTACATAGGGCTGGGAGGTCCCTCGTGGACCAACGTCCTGAACTTGGCTCTTCCACATCAGAGGCACAGCCCTGTCACCTGGCTGGAGCACCAAGAGGCTGTCATCCACATGGCTCAGAAGAAAAGGGAGAAAAAAAGAAAGAAAGAAAGAAAAAGATAAAATAAAATAAAATAAACGTTATTAGAATAAAAAACAAAAAATAATTATTAAAAAAATTTTTTTAAGTAATTAAAAAAAAAGAAAGAAGAGAACAACCAAAACAAATCCACCAATGATAACAAGCGCTGAAAACTATACTAAAAAAACATGGACACAGAGAACCCTAGGACAAATGGTGAAAGCGAAGCTATACAGACAAAATCACACACAGAAGCATACGCATACACACTCACAAAAAGAGAAAAAGGGAAAAAAATATATATATATCTTTGCTCCCAAAGTCCACCTCCTCAATTTGGGGTGATTCTTGGTCTATTCAGGTATTCCACAGATGCAGGGTACATCAAGTTAACTGTGGAGATTTAATCTGCTGCTCCTGTGGCTGCTGGGAGAGATTTCCCTTTCTCTTCTTTGTTCGCCCAGCTCCTGGGATTCAGCTTTGGATTTGGCCCTGCCTCTGTGTGTAGGTCGCCTGAGGGCATCTGTTCTTTGCCCAGACAGGACGGGGTTAAAGGAGCAGCTGATTCGGGGGCTCTGGCTCACTCAGGCCAGGGGGAGGGAGGGGTACGGAGTGCGGGGTGAGCCTGCGGTGGCAGAGGCCGGCGTGACGTTGCACCAGCCTGAGGCACGCCATGTGTCCCCCTGGGGAAGTTGTCCCTGGATCACGGGACCCTGGTAGTGGCGGGCTGCACAGGTTCCCGGGACGGGAGGTGTGGGGAGTGACCTGTGCTTGCACACAGGCTTCTTGGTGGCGGCAGCAGCAGCCTTAGCGTCTCATGCCCGTCTCTGGGGTCCGCGCTGATAGCCACGGCTCGTGCTCGTCTCTGCAGCTCCCTTAAGCAGCGCTCTTAATCCCCTCTCCTCGCGCACCAAGAAACAAAGAGGCAAGAAAAAGTCTCTTGCCTCTTTGGCAGCTCCAGACTTTTTCCCGGACTCCCTCCCAGCTAGCTGTGGCGCACTAGCCCCCTTCAGGCTGTGTTCACGCCGCCAACCCCAGTCCTCTCCCTGCGATCCGACTGAAGCCGGAGCCTCAGCTCCCAGCCCCCGCCCGCCCCAGCGGGTGAGCAAACAAGCCTCTCGGACTGGTGAGTGCTGGTCGGCACCGATCCTGTGTGCCGGAATCTCTCCGCTTTGCCCTGCGCACCCCTGTTGCTGTGCTGTCCTCCGTGGCTCCGAAGCTTCCCCCCTCCGCCACCTGCAGTCTCCGCCCGCGAAGGGGCTTCCTCGTGTGTGGAAACCTTTCCTCCTTCACAGCTCCCTCCCACTAGTGCAGGTCCAGTCCCTTATCTTTTGTCTCTGTTTTTTCTTTTTCTTTTGCCCCACCCAGGTACGTGGGGAGTTTCTTGCCTTTTGGGAGGTCTGAGGTCTTCTGCCAGCGTTCAATAGCTGTTCTGTAGGAGTTGTTCCACGTGTAGATGTATTTCTGATGTATTTGTGGGGAGGAAGGTGATCTCCACGTCTTACTCTTCCGCCATCTTGAGGCTCCTCCCGTTTGTGCAAATCTTAACCTTAAAGTCACCATTGTGTTTTATTTTCAAACACATCACGTGACCAACCTAAAATTTTGCAAGATTCTAGAATTCACAAACTTCTTTTCATAAGCACATTTGCTCTAGTTAACAGTGTTCATCAACAAAGTGAAAACTATTTTGATAGTCCTCATGGGGTTGTTTTTACCCTCCTAATTTGTTGCCTTTACGTGCAAAAGATTTCCACACAAGTCATTGAAAAATGGACTAGTTTAAGACCAATACTAAAAGTGAGGAAGTCTAGGGAAATACAAGCTCCTGGTGAATATTAGATGTCCAAAAAATGTTAGAAATAATTAACTTCGAGGGATAATGGAGGACTATCCACATTTCCAAATTCAACCAACACCATTTTAAGGGATTAAAGCTTATTCCTACTGATTCTGCTTCCCATAGACTAAAATGTAAAATTGACATTTGGGTCTTATTCTCAAAGCAACTTCCTTCAATGTTTTCTCACACTCTCAGTCCAAAAGGTCTTTCTGGGGATCCTTGGGGAAGTCACAAAATAGGCCATTACATATAGGGCTACAAGTAGCAAGAGAGAAACCTGGAACAGGCCAGCTTCTGTTGGAGAAAAACATAGCCTAGATGCCTCCCCTTATTCATTTCACAGCTCTTGCCAGCCTGTGTTTGATATTTAAAATTTTCTCTTTACTTCTTTGGATTCCAGATAGAAATCTCATGTTGGGTGAGCCTGACTTGCTCTCACTCTCACAGTTTACCTTAAAAGAGCTGACTACCTTACAAATAAAAGTACAACTCTCCTATCCATCTTACTTTTCACAACTGGCGAATGTGTATTTCATGGATATGGATATTTTCATGGATATTCCATTAATATTTTATATCACTGACAACAGAGTACTAGCCTCAACAAGCATTTTCAGCAGATTCTGAGATTGTACTGTTACTGCTGTATTTACCCAAACCCATTCTCATTTCCTCTTTTGTTGCTATGGCAAGAATTCCTCATGTTCATCCTGTGACCTTTCCTGATTTTTCATAGAAGTCTGAAGAGCAGACATATGTTAAGTTACAACGGTTAAAGAGGAGATGACTCCTTAGTGGCGTTGCCTATGCTCTGCTCACAGATCAGAGCTGTGACAGATACATTTCTTAAGAATCTTATTCGCTGGAGGAAATGCAGACCATGTGTCTTTCCTAGGTCACCTGAGGCAAAATAATTTGGTAATTAGATATACATGGTCTTATGATATTAACAATTATTAAGCTTTTAATAGGAAAGATGACTTTCCCACAGAAGACAGTTAATTTCACAGCAGTATTTGGTTTTTTTTAGTGTTTCACAATAAGAGATTAGGAGAAGAAAGAAATCTAATAATATAACTTTACCATGTATTTAACCTCATTCTTTTTGATTTTTTAGACTTTTCTCATAAACTTTCCTTATAGAACCTGTTCAATACATACAGGCTCTGAGAAAGCAGTTTTTGGTTTTTGCTGAAAGAAAATAATATGAGAATAACATTGATAAATCACATATACAGACCCCAAAAAAGAAAGGGGAAAGGTATTTGGTTTTAAGACAGAGGGCAAAAGGATAGTGTGATATAATGCAAATTATTAAACAAGTATGTCCCATGTGCCTCTTTATCTTCTTTCTTGTAGTTAAAGCCTTCATGCAAATTTTACTTGTACAGTGGTCCTCAAACTGGTCTTCTGACCCCATTATATTTTTAAACACTAGTGAGGATCCCAGAGATTTTTTTTGCTTTATGTAAGTTATATTTAGAAAGGTTTATCATATTAAAAAATAAAATTTTAATTATAAACTTAAAAATATATAGTTACTAATTTAATAACAATAAACCCATTATATGCTAACATAAAATACATACTTTATTAAAAATAAGTATATTTTTCAATGCTCACAGGAGTAGCGTTGTTCTACATTTTTGCAAATCTCTTTAATATATGGCATCATAAAAGAAAACTGGGTTCTTATATCTGATTCTGCATTCAATCTGTTACAGTATGGTTGAACTACATGAAGAAATCCAGTCTGACACAAGATGTATTGTTAGAAAAGGAAAGAGAATGTTAATAGACTTTTCAAATAATCCTGAATATTCTTCTTTGATACTACACCAAGACTTGACAAGCAGTAGTTTCTTAAAAATTAATTGCAATGAGGATTCTGAAACCATACCAATCAACTTGTACTCTGCTTCATTAAAAGCCATTGGTCTTCCTTACACTTTGAATGGATTGTTTACCCATGCATGAGTTAGTAACATCATACATTGGTTATTTGGGAAATAATGCATCACTTGCAGATTCCTATTATGCAATAGTAAATTTCAAAAAAAAAAAAATCTCACATGTTAATATCACCAGTATCATCAGAAAAGTCTTTAAGCATTGGGTGGCTGTCAAGCTCACAGTGACAGATATAAGTTTTCCGAAATTCTAATTTTTGCTTGAAAGCTCAAACTTTTAGTACTGGCAATAAATACTGTCAGTTGTGTTCCTTTAAGTGACAGGAACACTCATTTCATTTTCAAGAAATGTCTGCCAAATTCCAAGTCTGATAATCATAGTTTGCTAGTTGTTCTTCCAAGTAAAACATGATGTTCCATGGAAACAGCAGCTAGGTCAGCTCACAGATGCAAACAATGGCATGAGTGCACAAGTGCTTTTCCTCAAGGCAGCCATCATAGCTTGTTACGCTGGACAGAAGGGTTTTCTGCATATGTCCCATCTCATCACACCAAATATTAAAAAGACACATACTCAAGGGTTGAGATTTGTAATTTTGGGGGCGGCAAGTGCATACAATGGTGAAGAATACACTCAATTTCTACTACAACCGTTTGCTATCACTGATTTGATTCCTGCAAAAGAGCCAGCAGTTTTACCCACCATGGCTTTTGCAACATCAGTGCAAATATCAACACAGTGAAAAAGGAAAATGATATCTTAACATTATTATAAAAATAATAATAATATTGTAACCTCCCCCTTGGCAATCTGAAGACCACACTTTGAGAAGCACTATACCAGTTTATAGCATACATACTTAGGATCCTCCCAGCCTTTGTATCTCTCATCTTTCTTCAGAATAGTTGCAATGACTGTCTTCTTAAAAAGTGTTTCTAAATGAGGTATTACTTCACACCAGTCAGAATGGCCATCATCAAAAAATCTACAAACAATAAATGCTGGAGAGGGTGTGGAGAAAAGGGGACCCTCTTGCACTGTTGGTGGGAATGTAAACTGATACAGCCACTATGGAGAATAGTATGCAGGTTCCTTAAAAAACTAAAAATTGAACTATCATGTGACCCAGCAATCCCACTACTGGGCATATACCCTGAGAAAACCATAATTCAAAAAGAGTCATGTACCACAATGTTCATTGCAGCTCTATTTACAGTAGCCAGGACATGGAAGCAACCTAAGTGTCCATCGACAGATGAATGGATAAAGAAGACGTGGCACATATATACAATGGAATATTACTCAGCCATAAAAAGAAACAAAATTGAGTTACTTGTAGTGAGGTGGATGGACCTAGAGTCTGTCATACAGAGTGAAGCAAGTCGGAAAGAGAAAAACAAATATCGTGTGCTAACACACATATATATGGAATCAAAAAATATATATATATGGTTCTGATGTACCTAGGGGCAGGATAGGAATAAAGACACAGACGTGGAGAATGGACTTGAGGACGTGGGGAGGGGGAAGGGTGAACTGGGACGAAGTGAGAGAGTGGCATGGAAATATATACACTACCAAATGTAAAATAGATATCTAGTGGGAAGCAGCCGCATAGCACAGGGAGATCAGCTCGGTGCTTTGCGACCACCTAGAGAGGTGGGATAATCACGGTGGGAGGGGAGACGCAGGAGGGAGAAGATATGGGGATATAGGTATATGTATAGCTGATTCACTTTGTTATACAGCAGAAACTAACACAACATTGTAAAGCAATTATACGCCAATAAAGATGTTAAAAAAAAATGTTTCTATCATGTGCTTGCTTAGTAATCCCTAAAGCCTTAGTAATTTCTTCCATAAAATTAAAAATCTTTTAACGAATGAACAAATCCTTAATAGGATTCTGCCTTCCCCTTTAGTGAATTTATTACTTTAGCTAAGCAAATTTACATGGCACTTTTTATTACAGTTTACCATACTCTATCACCAAGTCATTTGGGGGCCACTCTTCCAATTTGGATTTTCTACCTCTCTTCCCTAAATGTGATCACTTCAAAGTGCAGCTCAAGACTCACTTCGTCCTGACGTCTTTCCAAAGTTTGCAGTTTCCTGTCATTTTAGATCCTCTACACAAACCTTTTGGTTTTTTCCATCGCTTTCATGTGCCCACAACTGTTTCAAGTTTCACTTTATTTACTGTTGGTTATGTGTGTATTTCTATAATTTTTCACAATTGGATTAAGACTTCTTTTGGAGGCTAGTTGCTTAGAACCTAACATAGCTTTTTAAACAAACAAACAAACAAATATATGCTGTTGTATTATATTCACAGAAATGGCAGCACTTTTAAAGATATCTGGAAAATGTATTCTTTCCAAAGTAATGTGAGATGACACCTTTTTTGGCACAGGTCACAACAGGTTGAGACACAGTACTTCTAGCCAAAGAGAACTGGATATCAAGACAGGAGATTTAGTCACCTTTATCAATAAAGAGTTAATAAACATATTAGAAAACCCCTTTGAATTTCAAAGAGAAACCATTAACATTCTCAGTTACAGTATTAGTAATTAGTAGACTTCCCTAATTGGAGTCACTTTGAGTGGTGACTCCACTTATTTGGTCTATAAATAAACATTGTATCCAAAATCGAGAACCTTTCCCATAATCAAAGTCCATATCCAATTCAAATTTGGCTTCCAATTTGTAAACTATAATACAGTATATAAACTAAGGGTTTGGCTGGAATGGTCACCCTATACGTAAATGCAATGCTCGTTTTGGTACATTTCCACTAATTTTGTTAATTCAACAAAGGAAAATCACAGGCAATTGTCAGAAGTCCAAATGTTTCATCAAGCGTAAGAGTCACATTAATATTTATCCTTTGGTATAGGAGCAAAAGGGGGTTTTATCGTAGGTAAAATACTGTTCCTGGAAGACATTATTAGACTCCAGATCAAAAAATCATGATGTCAATATGGACAATTTTAATACTTAATACATGAATAGTTTTGATTGTGCTACCAAAAATCCCTCTAATTCTCATATTTTAAAAGAAATAAGCATCCCATTTCATTATCCAGTAAAACGATATAGTAGAATTCACTATAATTTATTTCAGTTCATTTTAAAGATTCTTGCATAATTGCTGGTTGAAGACAGCATAAAAAATAATAGAATGCAGGCAGACATTTATTTCCATACAATGGGGCTACTCAAAATATTAGTTTAAGTATGTATTTACCCTTCTGGTTCTTTTCTTTAGAACCTGTACAGTGTCTGGCACATGGTTTACTCTCAAAAACTGTGGCTGAATGAATCATAAGTAATTTCTGGTAAGTTAGAACAGAGGGGAATTTATTAATTGTACTTTTCAAAGCAATCATTCTAAAATTCAGCCCACCCAAGTAACACAGAGAATAGAAAAAAACATGTGCTATTTGTCATGCTGTTCTTGAACCACCGCCACCACTACTCCACCTCAATATTACACAGACAGATGAATAGGGCTTTACATCTACAACTTTGGTTTCTGAATCTTGATAGCTTTTCTACAAGAGGTGATAGCTGGTATTTGGCTCATGAACCCTACAGAAAAGATTATAGGGCCAACACCGTATTCTTTTTTAAGAGAAAACATCAAGAACAAAAAATGAAAATGTCAAAAGATAGGTTGATATACTGTATTACTTAAAGACTGTTTTGTTGGGAGAATTGACCAAGTGATTTACTAACAGCTTTTACTGGACAGTCTTTGGCTTACAATGTAGATGAAAAATAAATGGGAATCCGTTTCATGTTTACTCTATCTAGGCATTTGACAGATGGAGAAAAAAAAATGGGAAGACACAATTACAGTCTACAAAAATGTGGGTTTTTTTTCAGGTTTTCAAATTATGAAAACTAATTTTGTAGTGGGAATTTTTTTCAAAGGGTCTACTTATCTATATCGCTACATCGTTTTATTACATAAACTGCCTTTCATTCCTCATCACATCTGCATACAGGTAGGGATTATGAAATTGTTTAAAGCTGACATTCAAATGGCATATAGGTGCAAAAGTCAGTGGAGAGAAGACCTTAGTATATTCAGGTCAAAACACATGTAGATCTCCCAGCGAATCTTAGATAAGATTGGGTTCTCTGGTGGCTCCTGAGAAAGACTGTGTTCAGTCACTCAGTAACATTGCTTTATTCCACAAACATTCACTGAATGCCCATTATGTGTCACGAATTTGCTAGAGGTCTCCAATACAGAGTAAATAATAGAGTGAAAAAACTAAAAGGAATAGAGAGAAAAAGAAATGGTCTCCGTTGGTCAAAAAAGGCATATCACTGCACACTTCTAAAGATCCAGTAGGGTGCCATACCTATTTTTGGTGATTATTTGAGATATGTCAACTGATGATATTCATGTTGATGAAGAATATGGAAGACTAAAATGAATATGGAAAAATATGGAAGCCCTAAAAGCTCCTTCTAAAGGTTCCTATTTCTTGGTATTGATGACCCATTAAATCTGTTATTTGAGTCCCTTAACCTTCACTCTAGTTTTCTAAACAAGGAAATCTCATTCTCAACTTCTAAAGTAAAATATACTTAAACATTGATCCTAGTCATTATTTAATGTGTATTCACTATTAGCTCTATAAAGAGGACATACAATATTAACATCTCCCTTCTAACTATATATTTTTCAGAACTGTGACAATATAGCAATTTTTTAAGATATTTATCCTATTGACTCTTGGTCATGTCGAGAAATTAGGTATTTGTTGCTCACTTGAGTAATTCCATAATTCATTATTTTCCACATATAATTAATTGTAATTTGGGGGATAAAACATCAGGGATGATATTCAAGTTACTCCCCTATTTGGTTTCTTCTTTAAATTTGTTTTCTTCTGCTGTGCCATGTACCTGCTGGGATCTCTAGAAATAGTTGAGAATGATTTCTTATTGTTGTTTCCCTAAAGAGTTAAGTTTGCTTTCATACTTTTGCAAAAACATGCTTTGCCACTAATTTGGCAGAGCTATATGCATTATTTGACAACAATCTACTGTAATTTTCTTATTTCAAAAACCAATGCCTTTAATTCTAATTTTATGCTCTAGTACTTCATAAAATAGTTCCATTTCTCCCATGTAAATTAAATTGGGTCATTTCATTGTTCTGTCTTGCTTGTCAATGTAAGATATTTAAAGAGAGTACATGGACTTCTCAATTCTTCTCAATACATTAAGGACTGTTATACTTTATTTTGGCTTTAATTCTAATTATCAATCTTTCGTAGTGAAGCAAGTGACCAAATAAAACACAACCACCAAGATTTCATTGAATCCTTGTGTAGTGAAAGCACTATTGCTTAAGTTTCCTTTACATTCCTATTCCTTTCACCCACCCAGGAATTCTGGTTACTACATTGAGATTTGGTATTATACCAACAGTCCATGGGGAAAGAAGTTCTAAGAAGCAACCACATGGAACAACTGCTGATCTTTCTGTAAATCTGTTACTGAGGACACAGATTGTTACATTATAGGACGTCTTTGGATAAGGTGATCTTTCTGGTTGTACTACAAAAAATATTTGAATTGAGCAACTGGCTTATTTAAAACAAACTCTATGCCCTTCTTTCCATTAGCTACCTGCAAACCTAGAAGAAAACATGTAGTCCATGTCAACCAAACTCTTAGACTCTTGTGGCACAGCTTTTATGTACTAACATCATCTAGGTGTCAGCTTAACTTCCCTACGTTTAATCTTGCTTTCCTCATTCAGTTATTTTTTTGTTTTATTTTTAATTGTGATGAAACACATGTAATGTAAAATTTGCCATCTTATCCATTCTTTAAATGCACATTTATTTTAACTTAACTTCATAAATATTCTATAAGCTGCCTTAAAATCTACCTAAAACAGAACATAAATAGATAATAATATAATCACTCATTCTTCAATATTAGGTATTCTGAGATTTTTCTATGATATTTTAATTTTTTGGACCTTGTTATGAACTCTTTTTTATTTGTTAATGGTATGAATGTAAAAAACACTGCTTGCCTATCTGAACAAAAATTATCTATGTAGGGAGACAATTCTCCTTGGGTTGTAAACAAGGCATTGACTGGCCTTTGCTCTGAACTATCGTTTCAAAGATGACTGTGTGATAAACAACCTTGGAAGAAAAGGCAAGTCTGCTTATAGGCTTGAAAGATGAAGATAGTGTCTCCCTCTAGACCTATAAACAGGCATGCTTACAATCCATTATAAAACATCTGTATTCTCTAAGCTCAGGATTCCTCTCCTATAATGCAACCTACTGAAATGTGAAGGCTGCAACTGGACTTCTCTGCATTGCTATCTGGGAATTTCAGCTCAAGGAACCAATACAACAAAAGACTGATACACTGGCTACTGCTGTTGCTATGAGTAAGAAACTGTCCTTTGCCTCTAGCCTTGGAGGTTCAGGTCTTCTACAAGTACCCATGAAACTATATCATGTTAACTTGTGAGCCTGAAAGTGGGGGAAAACTCAGACCTTTCACAGAGATCAACAATGTATTCTAAGAGATTTTTTGTGAATATCCTTGAAAGTCATTTAGCCTAATCTCCCACTCAGTCAAGAATTTCTTCTACACATCCTGACAGATGGCATTCTAAATATCACTTCAATGTAAAAGGAAACTCTTCTCAAAGAGAAGTAAAAGGAAACTCTTCTCAAAGCCTATTGCATCACTGGTTATTAAGTCCCTCCTTATCTTGAACTGAACTATCTGTAACTCTATAATACTGGGTTTTGCCAGATCTCATCTGTTTTTACATAGAATAATTATTCTATTTTCCGCATGGCAGGCCTTTGTATCCGAAAGTACTTACTTAGTCTCCACTAATCTTACTTTACTCTCTAAACATATCAATTTCATTCCATATTCTTCACACACTATGTTCTCTAGATCCACTGGACACTCTAGACACAACCCAAAAGGGTGGTGATTCCCACAGATGTGTCTATATAGCTAAAACAGAATTCAGTGGAAATATCATTTATCATTTGAACAGAATGCCTTTGATTCATTTAACATAAATTTTATGTACAGTTTTTATAGCTCTATCATATTGTCCTACCATGTTTAGCTTGTGATTAGTTAAAATATTCAGACTTTTTCCACATGGCCACACTCAAGCCATGATTATATTTGTAAAACTGATTTTTAGAATCTATAACATAAGATTTTTAACCTGCCCATATCATTTTGAATTTTGCTTCTGTTATCAGTGATATTATTCTTTGTTAGGTAAAATTTATGCCATCTAAAAAATTTATAGGCATGCTTTCAATCTCTTAATCTTAGTCACTAATGGAAATATCATCCACAAAAAGGGCTAAGGACAAGCCATTAAACTTTCATAATAATCTACATACTTCAACAGTACTGATCAGTTGTTCAACAAGTTATATTCTATTGAATGATGCCATTATCCAGCATAAATATCACCATCTTATCCACAAGGATATCATGCTTTGGCAAAATAAAAATGTTTCATATCCCTGGCATTCTCTAGGTCTACCAACTATTTCTAAAAGACTATGTCAGCATTTCACTAATATATTAAGAAGGATGTCATTCAGGAGAATGAGTCACTGCTAGTTTACTTTGCTAATGACTAAGCAAGGTAAAGGAAACTGAATTTAGGCATCTTGACCTAAATAAGAAATTGCTTCCCTGATCCCTAACCTCATAAAAAGACTAAAGCCTTAAGCCCCTGAAGTAGTGATAACTAATGTTCTCACTCACAAATTTCAGGCTTCTGATTGAGATGTAGAAGCAAAACACATATGTCTCTGGGGCAACAGGTATGAAATTCTCCTGCCTCCATTGTCACTTTTGGATGTGGTTGGGAAAAGTCTATAACTTTATTGTGGTGATGGTTATAAACTTGTCAAAATGCATCAAACTGTACATTTTAAAAAGGTGAATACTACTATATGTAGATTATACCTCAATAAAATTGACTTAATTAAAAGTACATTAAAATAAGAAGTTAATTTTCTAAAAATTAGAGAATAAATGTAAAGATGTAAAAAAAGAACATGAAATCAATATTGCCTTTAAAAACAAACTGAATTTTGAAATGGTAATAATCACCATTAAAACTTAGGTCTAAAAAAAAAAAAAAAAAAAAAACTTAGGTCTAGAAAGATCTCCCAAGGAACTTGAGTGAAGTAAAGGTATCTATCTTAATCCTTGACTTTAACATTCTGTTTATCAATTTAATGCTTTTTTTGAATCAGTAATTAATCCAAGTCATCCTTACAAAACAAAAGGACAAAGGACACAATCACGTTGATAGATCCAGAGGATATTTGAAAAAAAATTAAGCATTTATTTCTGATAATTGGAAAATAATACTTTCTCTCAAATTAATTCATAATCATAATTATCAGTGAAATACTAAAGCATCCCTAGATCACCTCACTTATTTAAATTCCTTTTAAAAAAATTTTAGCCTATGCAGTAAGAGAAGGAAAACAAAATGTAAATATTGAAAAGCAGTACCAAACTTCATTATTTGCAAATGATGTGAATAAAACTAAATTACTGCAATATTAAAAAACAGAGATACAAAACTAAGTAATTTTAAAATACATATCTAAATGCTAACAATAAGAAGTTAGGAAGTATAATAGAAAAAATCCCATTCTTATCAGACATACGTGTGGTGCTTCTCAAACTTTACTGTGCATACAAATCACCTGAGGGTCTTGTTAAAATGCAGATACAGTAGATTTAGGGATCAAGACTTTACAGTTCTAGTGAGCTCCCAGATGCATGCGTGCACACTCACACACACACACGAATATTATCAGGTATAATTCTCATTGATAACTTTTAAACTTTAGAATTAATAAGAAATTTATAAAACTTCTATTTTAAAAAAGGTAAAGGAAGGTTAAAATATTACTGGGAGACATAAAAGAATATTTGAATGAAGAGAATGTCAGCTTCCTGGATTGGAAGACAATAGTAAAAAAATGTCTATTCTTCCAAAAATTGCTTAATGCCTTTAACACCAATGAAAACCACTAAATGTGGGGGGTTCTGCAACTTTAAAAAATGAAGATTATAGTTCATCAAAGAATAAATATGCCATATTAGATCAATTTTTTCACAAAGAGATCATTAGGCAGTTCTTTCCCTTCCAGAGA
The DNA here is from genome assembly GCF_028021215.1 of Eschrichtius robustus. Lineage (NCBI taxonomy): Eukaryota > Metazoa > Chordata > Mammalia > Artiodactyla > Eschrichtiidae > Eschrichtius > Eschrichtius robustus. Next base: position 52,802,835 of record NC_090829.1, on the reverse strand, counting down.
TTAATGACAAGAATTAAAGAGCAGAAGCAAGAAGAAATACAATCCTGCAGCCTGTGGAATGAAAACCACATTCACAGAAAGACAAAATGAAAAGGCAGAGAGCTATGTACCACATGAAGGAACAAGATAAAACCCCAGAAAAATAACTAAATGAAATGGAGCTAGGCAACCTTCCAGAAAAAAAATTCAGAATAATGATAGTGAAGATGACCCAGGACCTTGGAAACATAATGGAGGCAAAGATCAAGGAGATGCAAGAAAGGTTTAACAAAGACCGAGAAGAATTAAAGAACAAACACCAAGAAGAATTAAATAACAAACAAAGAGAGATGAACAATACAATAAATGAAATGAAAAATACACTAGAAGGAATCAATAGCAGAATAACTGAGGCAGAAGAACGGATAAGAGTGCTGAAAGACAGAATGGGGGAATTCACTGCCATGGAACAGAATAAAGAAAAAAGAATGAAAAGAAATGAAGACAGCCTAAGAGACCTCTGGGACAACATTAAACACACCAACATTCACATTATAGAGGTCCCAGAAGGAGAAGAGACAGAGAACGGACCAGAGAAAATATTTGAAGAGATTAGAGTCGAAAACTTCCCTAACATGGGAAAAGAAATAGCCACCCAAGTCCAGGAAGCGCAGAGAGTCCCAGGCAGGATAAACCCAAGGAGAAACACATCAAGGCACATAGTAATCAAACTGACAAAAATTAAAGACAAAGAAAAAATATTGAAAGCAGCAAGGGAAAAATGACAAATAACATACAAGGGAACTTCCATAAGGTTAACAGCTGATTTCTCAGCAGAAACTCTACAAGCCAGAGGGAGTGGCATGATATATTTAAAGTGATGAAAGAGAAAAACCTACAACCAAGATTACTCTACTGGCAAGGATCTCATTCAGATCCTTCGAAGAAATCAAAAACTTTACAGACAAGCAAAAGCTAAGAGAATTCAGCACCACCAAACCAGCTCTACAACAAATGCTAAAGGAACTTCTCTAAGTGGGAAACACAAGAGAAGAAAAGGACCTACAAAAAAAAAACCCAAAACAATTATGAAAATGGTAACAGGAACATACATATTGATAATTACCTTAAACATTAATGGATTAAATGCTCCAACCAAAAGACACAGGCTTGCTGAATGGATACAAAAACAAGACCCATCTATATGCTGTCTACAAGAGACCCACTTCAGACCTAGGGACACATAACAGACTGAAAGTGAGGGGATGGAAAAAGATATTCCATGCAAATGGAAATCAAAAGAAAGCTGGAGTAGCTATACTCATATCAGATAAAAGAAACTTTAAAATAAAGACAATTACAAGAGACAAAGAAGGACACTACATAATTATCAAGGGATCACTCCAAGAAGAAGATATAACAATTATAAATATATATGCACCTAACATAGGAGCACCTCAATACATAAGGAAAATGCTAACACCTATAAAGAGGGAATCGAAAGTAACACAATAATAGTGGGGGACTTTAACACCTCACTTACACCAATGGACAGATCATCCAGACAGAAAATTAATAATGCAGAGTGTCATACAGGAAACAATAGCTTTAAATAACACAACAGACCAGATATATTTAATTGATATTTATAGGACATTCCACTCAAAAACAACAGATTACACTTTGTTCTCAAGTGTACAAAAAACATTCTCCAGGATAGATCACATCTTGGGTCTCAAATCAAGCCTCGGTAAGTATAAGAAAATTGAAACCCTATCAAGCATCTTTTCCAACCACAACGCTATAAGATTAGAAATCAATTATAGGGGAAAAAAAAGTAAAAAAACACATACAAATGGAGGCTAAACAATACCTTACTAAATAACCAAGAGATCATTGAAGAAATCAAAGAGGAAATCAAAAAATACCAGAGACAAATGACAGTGAAAACACGATGATCCAAAACCCATGGGATGCAGCAAAAGCAGTTCTAAGAGGGAAGTTTATAGCAACACAATTCTACCTCAAGAAACTAGAAAAATCTCAAATAAACAATCTAACCTTACACCTGAAGGAACTAGAAAAAGAAGAACAAACAAAACCCAAAGTTAGTAGAAGGAAAGAAATCATAAAGGTTAGAGCAGAAATAAATGAAATAGAAACAAAGAAAACAATAGTAAAGATGAATAAAACTAAAAGCTGGTTCTTTGAGAAGATAAACAAAATTGATAAACCTTTAGCCAGACTCATCAAGAAAAAGAGGGAGAGGACTCAAACCAGTAAAATTAGAAATGAAAAAGGAGAAGTTACAACAGACACCACAGAAATACAAAGCATCCTAAGAAACTACTACAAGCAACTCTATGCCAATAAAATGGACAACCTGGAAGAAATGGACAAATTCTTAGAAAGGTATAACCTCCCAAGACTGAACCAGGAAGAAACAGAAAATATGAACAGACCAATCACAAGTAAAGAAATTGAAACCGTGATTAAAAATTTCCCAAAAAACAAAAGTCCTGGTCCACATGGTTTCACAGGTGAATTCTATCAAACACTTAGAGAAAAGCTAACACCCATCCTTCTCAAACTCTTCCCAAAAACTGCAGAGGAAGGAACACTCCCAAACTCATTCTACAAGGCCACCATCACCCTGATACCAAAACCAGACAAAGATACTACAAAAAATGAAAAGTACAGACCAATATCACTGATGAATATAGATGCAAAAGTCCTCAACAAAATACTAGCAAACAGAATCCAACAATACATTAATAGGATTATACACCATGATCAAGTGGGATTTATCCCAGGGATGCATGGATTCTTCAATATACACAAATCAATCAATGTACTATACCGTATTAACAAATTGAAGGAGAAAATACATATGATCATCTCAATAGATGCAGAAAAAACTTTTGATAAAATTCAACACCCATTTATGATAAAAACTCTCCAGAAAGTGAGCAGAGAGGGAACCTACCTCAACAAAATAAAGGCTATATATGACAAACCCACAGCAAACATCATTCTCAATGGTGAAAAACTGAAAGCATTTCCTATAAGATAAGGAACAAGACAAGGATGTCCACTCTCACCACTATTATTCAGCATAGTTTTGGAATTCCTAGCCATGGCCATCAGAGAAGAAAAAGAAATAAAAGGTATACAAATTGGAAAAGAAGTAAAACTGTCACTGTTTGCTGAGGACATGATACTATACATAGAGAATCCTAAAGATGCCACCAGAAAACTACTAGAGCTAATCAATAAATTTGGTAAAGTTGCAGGATACAAAATTAATGCACAGAAATCTCTTGCATTCCTGTACACTAACAATGAAAGATCAGAAAGAGAAATTAAGGAAACAATCCCATTCACCATTGCAACAAAAAGAATAAAATACCTAGGAATAAACCTACCTAAGGAGGTAAAAGACCTGTACTCAGAACACTATAAGACACTGATGAAAGAAATCAAAGATGACACAAACAGATGGAGAGATATACCATGTTCTGGGATTAGAAGAATCAATATTGTGAAAATGATTATACTACCTAAAGCAATCTACAGATTCAATGCAATCCCTATCAAATTACCAATGGCATTTTTTACAGAACTAGAACAAAAAATCTTAACATTTGTATGGAGACACAAAGGCCCTGAATAGCCAAAGCAATCTTGAAGGAAAAAAACGGAGCTGGAGGAATCAGACTCCCTAACTTCAGACTATACTACAAAGCTACAGTAATCAAGACAATATGGTACTGGCACAAAAGGAGAAATATAGATCAATGGAACAGGATAGAAAGCCCAGAGGTAAATCCATACACCTATGGTCAACTAATCTATGACAAAGCAGGCAAGGATATACGCTGAGAAAAGACAGTCTCTTCAAGAAGTGGTGCTAGGAAAACTGGACAGCTACATGTAAAAGAATGAAATTAGAACACTCCCTAACACCATACACAAAAATAAACTCAAAATGGATGAAAAACCTAATTTAAGACCGGACACTATAAAACTCTTAGAGGAAAACATAGGAAGAACACTCTTTGACATAAATCGCAGCAGGATTTTTTTTGACCCACCTCCCAGAGCAATGGAAATAAAAACAAAAATGGAACCTAATGAAACTTAAAAGCTTTTGCACAGCAAAGGAAACCATAAACAAGACGAAAAGACAATCCTCAGAATGGGAGAAAATATTTGCAAATGAGACAACAGACAAAGGATTAATCTCTAAAATATACAAACAGCTCATGGAGCTCAATATCAAAAAAACAAACAATTCAGTTAAAAAATGCGCAGAAGACCTAAATAGACATTTCACCAAAGAAGATATACAGATGGCCAAGAGGCACATGAAAAGCTGCTCAACATCACTAGTTATTAGAGAAATGCAAATCAAAACTTCAATAAGGTATCACCTCACATCGGTCAGAATGGCCTTCATCAAAAAATCTACAAACAATAAATGCTGGAGAGGGTATGGAAAAAAGTGAACCCTCTTGCACTGTTGGTGAGAATGTAAATGGATACAGCCACTATGGAGAACAGTATGGAGGTTCTTTAAAAAACTAAAAATAGAATTACCATATGATCCAGCAATCCCACTACTGGGCATATACCCAGAGAAAACCATAATTCAAAAAGAGTCATGTACCACCATGTCCACTGCAGCACTATTTACAATAGCCAGGACATGGAAGCAACCTAAATGCCCATCGACAGATGAATGGAAAAAGAAGGTGCGGTACATATATACAATGGAATATTACTCAGTCATAAAAAGGAACGAAATTGGGTCATTTGTAGAGACGTGGATGGACCTAGAGACTGTCATACAGAATGAAGTCAGAAAGAGAAAAACAAAGATCGTATATTAACACATATATGTGGAATCTAGAAAAATGGTACAGATGAACCAGTTTGCAAGGCAGAAATTGAGACACAGATGTAGAGAACAAACGTATGGACATCAAGGGGGGAAAGTGGGTTGGGGAGAGGGGGTGGGATGAACTGGGAGATTGGGATTGACATATATACACTAATATGTATAAAACAGATAACTAATAAGAACCTGCTGTATAAAAAATAAATAAAATTCAAAAAAAAAGGGTATGTCATTTTAGAAAGCATTGAATAAACCAATAAAAGGATAAAAACTAGGCTTTACAATCAGCACTAGCATTTTCATGCCAAATATCTAACTGGGCAATTATAAGCACACAGTGAATGCTGCAATAATTATAAGGGAGCCAAAAGTAATAAACTGCCAAATATAATATCTCATCTCAAATTTCTAAACTTCCTTTTATAGGTAGACCTCCACCTGTCAGGGTAGACTGGGTCCTGGTCTTATTGCTCCCTCTTTTGAAGCTGTGGTTTACGTGGCTTAGTATAGGGTGGTGTTATGGTTTAAGAGGGCCTAGTCTAGTTTAGCAATAGTGATTTCTAAACTCATGTCCTCTAATGTATTTCTTCAGCACCAAAGAAAGGACTTGTAATTACGAGCAATTTTTTTAAAATCTATTCTTTTTAAATATTACACTGAAACAGTGTTTATCTCATCAACCCTCACAACCCACAGAAATCTCCTCCACCACCAAGGCCACTTTGATCATTCCTCCTCTCCCTCCTCCCTCTATTGTATTAAACCCTTCTCTCACACTCCTCCTGCCCACCACACCCCATCCTTTTCTTCAGCCTAATCCATTTTTATCAAAAGAACACGTCTGGCAAAGCGAGATCTTTGGAGAATAGCATAGCAAAACCAAAATACCACATCATGGGCAAAGAGATGTCAAAGACAAGAAATGGTCATTCAGTAAGGATTTTGTCTCATCACATTTTCAGACATTTGCTAAAAATGCATAAGTGAATAAAGATTACAAAGTAAAAGGAAAGAATTAGCTACAATATGGAAGAAAAAGTTCTGGTCAGAGTTGGAAGACCCAGGCCCCTAGACAGAGCACTGTTCTTTTCACTCTGATCTAATTTTACAAGATTACTTATACACGGATAAAATACACAAAATGCTTTATAAACATACTTTTTTCTGAATTAATATAAAGTATTAGTAGTAGATATTAATAGTTCAGTATGGATGTGGAATAAACTTATGTAATAGGCTTTAAATTTCCAATATTTTAATCAGAAATCAACAAAGCAAATGGTCTTTCTTGGGAGATTAATGTATTCATTTGTACAAATTACTAGTCATAGAATGCAGTAAAACTTTACTAACTCAGGCCCCGCTAATTCAGAAATCATCATAGAGAAGGAGTAAGGTAAAATATGAAGTGCTGTAGCTAGAGATGGGAAACATAATAATAAACGTGAAGCAGCATTGCAACTAACTAGTTTATGATTTCAGAGAGATCCCTTAGCCTCTCTGGATTCTGTTCACTTGTGTTTAAAGTAAGCTGAATTATTCAGTCAATCCATCTCATCATCATATAACTCTATGATTCTATGTACGTCAGATAGATGCCTCTTTTTTTACTTTATTCTTTCTATAAGCAATGTTTCTGGGAATGGAATTATTCTTGTCTGCACTTTTTTTAGTCTGCAGTTCATGAATAGTCTTAAGGGGTCACATGAATTACCTAAATTTGGGCAACCATGTTTATGTGCATTTTTCTGGACAGAGATCCATAGCTTTCATCCGATTCTCAAAAAGCTCTGTGAACCTCCCCAGAAAAGATTAAGAACCACTTACTTCAATAATGAACTAAGGGGCTTCCCTGGTGGCGCAGTGGTTGAGAATCTGCCTGCCAATGCAGGGGACACGGGTTCGAGCCCTGGTCTGGGAAGATCCCACGTGCAGCGGAGCAACTGGGCCCGTGAGCCACAATTACTGAGCCTGCGCGTCTGGAGCCTGTGCTCCGCAGCAAGAGAGGCCGCGATAGTGAGAGGCCCGCGCACCACGATGAAGAGTGGCCCCCACTTGCCGCAACTGGGGAGGGCCCTCGCACAGAAATGAAGACCCAACTCAGCCATAAATAAATAAATAAAATAAAGAACTAATTCCAAGTGATTCTCAGCGACTTGTAAAAACAGGCTCACAAAAAGATTGCTTAATAATCCTGTGTTGGTTCTGTAACATTTGTATCTTACATCAATAACACAACACTCTATTATGATATAAGCTATACCTTAAACTTTAACTAATGGCTGTCTCCTCATTTGGTGATGAATCATGGTCTGCATCTGTCTAGTTCACCTCATTATATCAAATGCCTTGAACAGTGCCTGGTTCTCAGTGAAGCAAGGAAGAGGAATGGCTGCCAGTTTATCTCTAGAGGAAGAGGGCAGCTATGGAGTGATCATCATCTCATCTGAGCTTGAACTGAGACTGCAGAACTCTGAGATAATGAAAAAATCCGCAAGCAAGGATAGATAATCTTATCCAAAAGTCAAGCCTTGTAATTTCAATAAAAGAAAATGGAAACCCAAAGTGAACAAGGGTCTTACCAAAAGTGGCAAGTTCAGGACCAGAGTCCTTAGCCAATGGTACAGGGCTCCTTCCATTCCACTACATTGTCCAGCTGGGGGAAAACACAGAACCCAATGTGGAGTGCAAACAAACATGTCACCCAAATTCCAGTTCCTTTCTTTTAACTGAAATTCAGCAGCTAACAATCTCCTCCCTCATTATAGGTAGACATACCATAAATATGTCTGCCTGTGATCTTTGCCTGATTTATTAATATATAACAAACAAAATAACACCATGTCTTACATGTAATATAAGTTGGATTCAAATTTGTTGCCATTGTTATATCTATAAAAGTTAGCCTGTGTTATAAATAAAATTGCTTTTACCATGCAAACTTAATTTTTCAATAATGCTTGTTTATTTGTCTTAACTGACAATTACAGGAAGAAAAATGATCCAGTTACTAGTTATCTTTTAAAATATATAGTATGTAAAATTGAATGAATGTTATTTCATTCCTATACACTTCTGGTAATTGACTTTCAAAAGCTTAATAACATTTGCGTTTCTCTTATCTTTTCAGGAGCATTGTTTTAAACCCAGCCTATTTCCGAAATCATCTTCGTCAGGCAACAGTGTTTAGATGTCTGGAGAGATATTCAGAAGCTGCCCGGTATGTTTGTTATAACTTTTGTGAAGACTTATTTAGAGTTAAACTAATTTTATTCTCAGCTTCTGGTAATAGCGTAATAGAACTTTCCATTTCTCACATGGAATATGATTTTACCGGAATTATTGTCTTATAAACGTCAAACCAACAATTATTGACTATCTTTTTCTTTAATTAAAGCCATTCTGTGTTCATAGCTCTTAGTAAAATTCAAACTTTCCAGCCATGAGGTCACTGATAATGATGGGAAAACTTCCAGGGAAGATTAGAAATGAACTTGACCTCTTGCTCTCAAGTACATTCCTGATCCCGGTTGTAAGGACCCAGTTTTGTGGCTATCTCTTTCTTGAGTTCTGGAAATAAAATCCAACCCACATAAAAAGGATACCAGCAGCCCATTTCTAGAGAAGACGGCATCAGTTATAACACCAAAGGTTGTTAGAGGTGTCCTAAAGTATTGTCTCTTGGACCCACAATATGTTTCATAAAAACCTGGTGAAGAAGCTCCTGATATTCTCATCCCCAGAACCTAGACTTACGGCAAAGAATTGCAAGATTTGTGCAACAGCCTCAATGCTACACTCAGAATTCCTTTGCACCTGTGACAACCAATGCTTTTTATTCCTGAGTCAAGATCATCATATCAGACTCCCCTTCTCTTTGATAAATTCTCTCAAAGAATTTTCTTCATCTCTCAATGTATAGGTACCTATTGTTCCTTACCCATCCACTTTACCACCCCAGGAATTTATCAAGAAAGTGTGAGTGGTTTCTATACATACTCCAACCATAACTCCTAGGGAGAAATCCACAGTAATAGGAATGGGGAGCCTAGGTTGCTGGTGGCTACTATCTCTAGAACATTTGCAAATAACACTTTCTTGGAAAATGAAGTTTAAGAAATTTAAATAGATAATAGAATGAGTCCATAAAATTGATACTATGAGTTTGACATGAATTCCATTTTATAAGATGGTCTTAGGAATTACTTGAACTCAATTAAACGATGGATATGGAAGGCAGAATTAATCTCAACTACTCTCACTTTGCAGTCAAACAATCAATATGCCACAATATCTATTTACCTGTGTGTTAGTGCCCACTTTTAAAAATTAGAATAGGTCTCTATCAATCTCGTTTTTACATTCTATTTTTCCTTATACTCTTTTCCTGAATGTTTTATCTTACATTACCCACATACGACTTCTTCCTATTTTTTTTTTATTAGTCCTACTTTTCATTTTGTCTACTGAGTTGTCCCTGTGGCTTACTCTCTTCCCACACACACTATGCGAATGAGAAGGAATTTAAGCGATGATAGTAAGCTTCCTTCTGTCCCACACTTTGTAAAGGTCACTAGCTACAAATGAAGCTAATAAGCTCAGCATAAACAGATACAGTTGTCTGTAAAATAGTTTTCTTTAAGAGGTGGTTCACTAATGTGTCTTCTGACTCTAATCAAAAGATAATAGGAGAAAGCTAGATGCAACTTCAGAACTAGATTGTAACTAGTTAAAACTGCTAGTAGTGTGCTGGTTAGCTTGTACAGACTCTAGAGAGCCCACTGTTAAATATTCAGGAATATTGGGAGAGCCAGTTGTTAACTGTAGGAGAAATTAGCATTGCTGGGAGAATTTACACTGTGGAAACTGGCAAATGCTACAAACCCAGGATTTTGGAGTTTGGGGGAGAGCCAGATACCAGTAGATCATTGACTATAACTTAATTGTATCAGCCTAACTGCTTGAGTTAAAGTGGTGATGAAAATTCTTTATGGTTCCTAAAATAAATGAATAAACAATGAGAACTTGAAAATTAGGAATTTGTCAGTACCTACCATGTAATACTGGCACTAAATATCCATTTACCTTGACATGTATATCCCTGAAGTGCAATAAGTGTATCTGTGTAATATCATTTGATGACTAACTTGACAATGATCCTTGAGAAAATTCCTGATAATTGTTGGCTATACTGGTGCGGACTTCCCAAAAGAGAAGCAGATACAAGTGTTTTTCATCTTGGTTTCCTTGGCAATTACAATCCTTAATACAGAGTATTAGTCATCCTCTTTTCCCCTCAAGGGAAAGAATACTATGAACCATGAACACGAATATCTTAGTGTCTCTTAGCTATTTGATTTCTAGTGTAAAACACTAAACACAAATCAATGTATTAAGCATTCATATTTATCAATCAATTGCTTGGATACTTAGGTAGTTTGGTTCAGGTCTCTTACAAGCACATTATATTAAAACTAATTGAAAAAGCCCTAATATCAAGGTTATTTCCTCTAAGAAGCCAATCAGTCATGTTTCTGAGATTGAGAAGCACCTACCAAAGAATGCCATTACCATGTAACTTAGGAAGTCTTAAAACCATGATTCCCAGTGAAGTAGATCATCTTCCATCTGGTCCAAGACCATTTACAACCAGTCCCTGGAAACTGGGTTAACTAAAATTTTCTGAGCCTAACCAGCTCTACCCAGGAAGGAATTCATAGAGAACAGTCCAGAAAAGATTTCCAGGACAGCTTCACAAAATCCCAGATTGTCAACCAGAGAGGCTATAGGAAATGTGACTGCATAGAGGGTATCAGTCAATGGACGTATTGACTGATTACAACAGGTATTATGACAATGGGCAGATCCTTTTATTTTATTGGTCAATATCTTTTCAGAAACATCATACCAGAAGAAAGAGCCCGAATATATAAATGGTAGGAAGCCGAATAAAAATAAGGATATTTAATTTTGATACAGGCTCTGCAGGGATGCTGGTCACCCTTGGGAAGACACCTGGCACCAGTTAAATTGATGAAATCACATTTTCATACCATAAATCTAAATTGAGATTACTGTAACCCCCACAAGAAACAGCCAGCCTGTGAGGACTTACCTGAAATAGCCAGTAGCCTAGCTCTTTAACATTGCTGTTTCCTTGCCTATAAAAGTGTACGTGTTGAGGGCTTCCCTGGTGGCACAGTGGTTGGGAGTCTGCCTGCCACTGCAGGGAACACGGGTTCGAGCCCTGGTCTGGGAAGATCCCACATGCCGCGGAGCAACTGGGCCCGTGAGCCACGGCTGCTGAGCCTGCGCGTCTGGAGCCTGTGCTCCGCAACAAGAGAGGCCGCGATAGTGACAGACCCGCACACCGCGATGAAGAGTGGCCCCCACTTGCCGCAACTAGAGAAAGCCCTCGCACAGAAACGAAGACCCAACACAGCCAAAAATAAATAAATAAATAAATAAAATTTTAAAAAATAAAATAAAATAAAGGAATTCCTTGGGGGAAAAAAAAAAGTGTACATGTTGAAATAAAATGTTCTTGCTCAAATCTGTCCCTCTTCCAACACACACACACGCACACGCACACACACACATTTGGCCTACTTTCATAAGAAAGATGATAAGCCAGGAAACAATATGCAGAGATGTAAAAAAGCATACAAACAAAAGTCAAGACTATTTTATGAAGGAACTAATAACTTGATAATACGAACAGCAGAAAGTCTTTCATCTCTGTATGCTCACTGACTAGCACAGGCCTTGGCACAAACCAAGTTCGGGGTTTACAAATTAAACTAGCTAGTTTCTGAGTTTGTGATTACTAACCATTTAGCTGCATCAGTAAGGAGATATTACATGAAATTCTTGGTACAACCCTGGTTGAAAAGTAAATATTAAGAGTATGCACATAGTAGTAAAGTCATGTGATAGGGTCATGCCTCCTACAGTGAAGATTCACGAGGCAAAAAATAGATGACATTGCACCTAATCTTTATTTAAGACCACTCTGTGTAAGAGGAAGCAAACAGAAGGTAACACTAAGCGAGAAAACACAACAAAGCCTCTTTATCCATCACTAAGGAAGAATTAGCTGTGTGTTTCTACATACGTGAACTAGACCAGGGGACACTAGAGCAGGAATAACACATTCAAATGCTTACAAAGCCCACGCATATGGTGTGTGAATTATAAGATAAAAGGGTGTTGTATGAACTACAGAAGACTGGAGCTCACTAACTAGAGTGAGTGTACAATTTCTCTCTCAGACTGAACACTGTGAGAGTGAAAGTGGGCACATTTAAGAATTATACTAGGAAAACAGGCATAAACCAGGACTATCATTAGCACACTGGCCATATGGTCACCCTACCACTGGCCCTTCTGAAGGGAGTAGCCTTATTCAAGTCCAGCTAATGCTGCTGTATAGAAATATAGGTTCAGTGTTGCAGATTTTTCAAGAAATAGTATAATAATTCAGAGCTTTCCAAGAAATTTCTTGACTTTTAAATGTTGGCAATTACTTCAAGTTTTTCAAACACGGTGTCATCATAAGAAAGCTGAAGTAGTCCCATTCATGAAAATGTAGTTCTCTGAAGAATCAATTGGCCAGGTGACCAATTTGCAGAATTCACCAAATTTCAAGTTTACTAGAACCTTATTTTAAGAAATAATCTTACTGACAAATTAATATGAATACATTTTCTTATGTACATATTCCTCATGAATACATTCAGCAAATCTTGTTAATTTTTGAAAATTTTCAGTTTTTAAAAGCTATGGTTATAGAACGATTTATTCTCATAAATATGTTCTTCTTGTGTGTATGATTATTACTCTACTGTTCTTGAATATTCTATGACTATTTTCTTCTTATTAACATAACCAAAATTTTAATTTGGAAGTTTAACAATTTATACTAATTTCTTTCTCATATTTTAAAAGCCACTTTTTTTGTTTTTAACATTTCATCATTTTTAAGATCCATTCCCCAATTTTTGGAGAGTGAGCAAATTTGCCTGTGTGATCAAATATATTTTTAACTGTTTATAGCATTTACAACAACTTGTATTTAATGAGGAGATTTTAATAGCATTCTACTTTATCTCCTGAAGCTAGAAAAAGCCAAGATAGGGAAAATGAACAGTGAGCAACACAGCACAATCTGGGCTGTGGATCCCACAGAGGGGAGAATGAAGAACAGAGAGAAACCGTAGGCTGCAGAACCCTGGAGCCCTGGCTCCTTCGAATCCATCTGTAGGATTAATACAAATTTTTTAAAGAGTTAAAATAAGCTGTCTTAGTAAATAAGCATATTTATAAATTTAACAAATTGGTCATTTGACAAACTCATCATCTGATGAATTGATTGGGAGCCCACAGAAGGCTGTGGGCCACAGCATCAGATTTGAAGCCGGGAAGTCAAGTCCTCTCTCCAGCTCTAAAGGAATACTGGAGTTGAATTCCTCAACAGTAAAGGCTGAGCTTCCTCCTACCAGCATGAGGATTCCTTCCCACATCAAAGTTTGTGCAAGGCCAGCTGGGGGAAGATTTTAGTCTAAAAACAGCAGTCCACTGTTAGAAAAAGGTGTTACCTTACAGAGTTGAACAGCTCCAGTTTACTATCTACAACAAATCTGGTCTGCTCTATATTTTGAAATAATATTATTTAGTGCCGTGTAATGTATGTAATATTGTGAGAAATAGAGTAAATAATACAATATGTAGTATAAAATTTTTTTAATCTTTGCCCTGCTTAAAGTACTGCACTAAAGGACACACTGGATTTCGGAGCTATTGTATATTACATGTAGCTTTTCAGGATTAAAAAAACAAATTGGTGAGATGCCACCAAGTTGTATCTGTCTGCTTCTTAATACACTAAGAATTTTCTCCCTCCTAGCTATTTCTCAGCTTTGCCTCTCTCACTCTTGACCTCTGACAGTGCCTTTCAGTTCACTCCTATTTTATCATTTTGGCTACCTGCCATTCCCATCCTCCTTCTCTGCACTTCCCTTTTTTCTTGTTTCATGACACTTAACCTTTTCTGAAAAAAAGAAAAGTCCCTTCTTTGTGAGTATGCCCTTGCTTCTGGTCATTAATAAGCCATTCTCCAAGCATCTCATTCATTCTGTAAGACTTCGACTTTCCTTGGTAATTGCCATTGTTTTAACTATTTAGTGGTTACATTTGTTTTTGCTTTATCTTATTTTTGATACTCTGAGACAAATTAGAATATTTGAATTTTCAAGAAATCTGCTCTATGGATGAAAGTACAATGAAAATCTCAAACAATAAATTCCTTAAAACACAGATTCTTTTAGAAATGAATTGTCAGCTATGGCTAAGGTGTGACACATTAGAGTATCAATGTTTGAATGAGAATTAGTTTAAACACTTAAGGTCTGGGCTCTGCATGGGTATCAGGATGTTCTAGGGATGTTTCTTTGCCAGGTAGTATGTTACTGTTAAGCCAAATCAAAACATGATATTTCAAGATGCATGAATTCATAGCTACCCTCACTGACAAGCCAAACAGTAGAGGTTAGTAGAGGTGGGAGTAGGTAAGTTTCCTGAGACCCAGCAGGGGATTTGGGGATTTGATTTTGTTGTTGTTTTCTTATGTAAGTTGGTCCTACTGGAAATTGAAAATAATGCATATATAAATCACAATCTGTCAAAAGAAAAGGGTGACCCCAAAATTAACTGAAGTGTTTGTTCAGAAATCTGGTAACATAAGGCAGTGGTGTTGCTGTAGATAAGCAGTCACTCAGGGGTAGTAGTACAGTAGCAACAACGAAGAAACTGTGTCAGCTTTTTTGGTGTCATGGAACTCTATGATTTTAAATGAGATTATTAGGTATCTTGCAAGGGAGGAGAATATACTGACAGGCAGACTCAAGACAAGTGATTCTGAAGAGATGATAGTAGTGTTGGGAGGTTATTTTAACAGTTCTGATTCAACTGGAAGTGTAAAATCCATTCATTCACCATGCAAGATGCTAAAAATACATCACAGGGTTTTTTGGTTAAAGTAAGTTCTCATTTATGCCCACAAATAGATTAAATGAAGACTATAGGCTAATTTTTATTCTTAAATTGGCCATCTGCCTGAAGGGCTTTCTTTCTTTTTACTGGAGGCAGTTCACCACTGCGAGAACAGCTTTAGTGTGGTCTGGCATTAGTCAATCATACATAACACACAGTTAGGCATGATCATTCCACCACTAAATTGACTTTCCTTTTCCCTACATATGACAAAGCTGCATGAACCCTAAGCACTGTGAAAATGTTGCTTCCTTATGTATGATTTCTAAAACTGACATTAATAAAGAGATATTTAGTCATTTCACATGACTTAGGTTAAATATAAGACTACAGCACACCCAATTTTTATATGTGTAAGGTGTAGTGTTTGTGATTTCAAGGAAAAAAGTGAACACTAAAATATACTACAGCTTCAAGTTTCTAGCCACCTATTTGGTATTAAGGATTTAACATTGCAGATTTATAAATGTCTAATTTTATAATAAAAACGCTAAATGTAAGGCTATAATGACATCAGGTGGCTTAAAAAGTAATTCTGTTGCCTTAAGAAAAGTTTTGAACATGATCTAAATTATAAGTAAATTACTGCAAGGACACATAATCTTACATAAATATAGAAAAAAATTTTACGTCAGGCTGTTAACAACAACATCTGAAAATCCATTAGAGAAAAAAAAACATTGATTGAGTTTGTGAATTCTCCATCTTGCTGATGTTTATCATGGTATTTTTGTCCCTTTTCTCTTTTGAATGGTATGCTATGCATTTGCATTACCTTTAAACATTTCTAAAATAATTTAGAAATGCACAATTCTTGGACTGTGTGCGCTTTCTGCAAATATTGGTCTAGAAAGCATGTAGCAGAGTACAGAGAAAGATTTCTCTTTTTTGCTATAGATCCAACCTTGCATCTTTTAAAAAGTGGGTGGAGCAATGAAGACAATGTAAGAGAGAATGCAGAAAAGCCCTAGGGTGTCACGTTTAAAATATGAAGAAATAAAGATCTCTTCCCTCCCTTCTTCCCTTCAATCAGACATCCACCTGATTCCATATTTTCTACAATAACAGAATGTAGAAAACCAATTAAACATTCAAAAGTTTAATCCAAAGGAGCTACAGTTTAACTCAGAGTTTTGTGCTGTTTTCTAATATCTAAGTGTTGCCAAGTGAATCAGAGTTTAGTCTGTAAATGTTAAAATTATGATAAATCGATCAAAAGCTCCATGTTTTTAATCTGTAAATTGGAGATAATAATAGCATCTGTGTCACAGAGGTTATTATGAGGATAAATGAGACAATTTATATTGTGCACTTAGCACAGTACTTGGCACATCATAAACTCTCAATAAAAAATGAGCTATTATCATTGTTTCTGTTGTTGTTAACAATTAGAGCTCTTTGAAGATAGCTGAAGCTACCTCAAGAGACAATGAGTTTCTCAACATTGAAACCTGAATTTGTTGAGCAGTCCTTTAGCTGAAGTACTGCACTATGAGAGACGAGCTTGCACCCCAAGGCTATTTGATCCCATCTCACTCTGAATCAGCACATCTGTGTTTTTGGAAAGACCACTGTTAACAAGGGGTTGAAGGACAAGATTCTCGCTGCTTTAAGGAGTTAAAAGAGGCAAGATTGTGACTTTAAAAAATTTTTGTGTATGAATATATTATGAATTTTAGCATCCTGTTTCAGTCTGAGTGATATTCCAATTATTCTTTAAGGGAGTTACAATGTGGAGGTCTCTGGGGTTGGCAGGTGGAACTTTAAATCACACAGAGAAAAAGAAGTGTTCAGTCACCTGGTTTTTATGCCAATTCTCCCTTTTTTCCTTTCCTCAGTTCTGTCAAAAATAGCAATACCTTGACAAAAGATTTAGGCTGGAAATACTAACACTGCCAGAAACTGAAATTCTTCACCCTTCTTTTTAATACCCGCATTGGTCCATCACGCTATTTTGCACATAAATTAATTCTGATGCCACTAATTGTGAAAATTGCTTATAAGTCAAAAGTTCTGATTTTGTATCTGTCTGCTAAAGAGGAATCATCTACACTAGAGAATTACAGTCAAGGCAGAAAGAACTGTGTTCTACTCCCAGGGCTACAAATGACTGGCTATGTGTGACCTCGGGCAAGTTAATTAAGTAAGCTCTTTGAGTTTCAATTTCCTCAACCATAAAATGAAGATAATAATACTACCTTACAAAGTAAGCATAAGGATTAAATAAAATAATGAATATAAAACACTAAACTCAGTGCCTGGCACATAATAAGTCCTCAATTAATTATTGCTGTTGCTATTGTTGTTACAAGCTTTGAAGAATGAGGTTTAAAATCCTAATACATTCACTCTGAATTAATTCTATTGAGTGAAACTTTGGTATAAACATTATACTACTCAACTACTACCCCAGTTTATCTCCATTTTAGCAGCTATCATCTATGACCTCCTGCTCTTTGCCAAACTTTATGTCAGATGCTTGTCTTGCATCATCTTTGTTCCTCACAACTCTGCAAAGAAATTATATTCTGCATTTTTTAGGTGAGAAAACTTAAGCTACAGTTTGAATGATTTGTCAGAGATCACACCATTGATAAGTAGCAAATCTGAAATTCGAGCTTAATCTTATCATCAAATGCCTATTCCTGCACACACACAAAAAAACACATTTGGTATTGTCAGACTTTTTCATATTTGCCATTTGGGTAAGTTTGAAATGGCATTGTCTTATTGTGATTCACTTTTTCTTTTTTATTATTATTACTAATAAGCCTGTGCATTTTTAATATTTATTGGTTAATCACGTTTCCTCTTTAGTGATATGTTCATTTGTATATTTATCTTTTGCTCATTTCTTATTGAATTGTCTTTTTATCATTAAATTTAGGAAGCTTTATATATTCTGTATACTAATAACCTTTGGTAATATGTGTTGCAAGTAATTTTTTCCAACTTATGGCTTGTATAATCATACTCTTCATGATATTTTTGATAAAAAATAAGCCTAAAGACTTAGTTTTAATGTAGTCAAATGTATCAAATTCCTTTATGATTTGCACCGTTTGAGTTTTAAGAAATATTCCTCTATTCCAAGCTCATCAAGATAGCCTCCTGTATTGTCTTCAAAAATTTTAAAGTGTCCTCTTTGCCTTTAAAGTTTTGACCCAATGATAATTGATTTTTAGGTATGGTGTGAGGTAGGAATCTATTATCATGTTTTTCCCTCAGTGGACAGTCAATTATCTTGACATTATCTTACTAAATCCTTTTGCTATTGATCTTCAACGTTGATTCTGTCTAGATCAGTTTTACACATATGAATATGTTGATTTCTGGTCTGCATTCTACTGATTCATCTATTTGTCTGTTGCACTGCCAAGACTACACTATCCTACATAGAATGGTTTTATAATATATCTTGATAACTAGTAAAGCAAACCTCCCCAACTGATTCTTTTTCAAGAATGTTTTATCTATTATTGGCCTTTTACTCTTCCACCAAAATGGTAGAAAGAGTGAATCTGAATTCCAAACCAGGATGTGTAACTTCTGGTTAGGAATCCCCAAGGAAGACTTTCTTACTTTTTCTTGTGCTCCACCAGGATTCAAGGTCAAGACTGGCATGTAGTTCCACTATTTTGTTCTGTAAGAGTTCCTCCTAGCTCTTTCATGGAAAATGTTATCTCTTAAAGAAACCATTATGCAGGTGGTCTTCTATTCAATCTTCACTATGCTTGGACCTCAGGCTATGTCTCCTTTCCCCTATGCACATGTCTTCTTAAAAGACAGCTACTAGACCAGTAAATATTAACCACAAGCAAACCAGCTGTCCCAAAATAGGAGAGACAGAAAAAGAGAATCCCAAGTCACTGGAAGAGAAATCTCTGAGCAGAAACCTCCATGGAAACCAGTACTGGGATAGGAAAACCTGAACTGTAACTGACAAATTTCTGGAGGCTCAATGTTGAAAACTTTGAGAGGTTAAAAATTTCAGGGTGTGGGGGGGCTCCAGTCATAGGGAGACCCCTACACTTTTGTGAGTTTCATCTCCAGGTGCTCTACCAGGTCCTCACAGTGAATACGGGAGGAAAATTCCACCATGCTTCCAGCAGAAGGATGGGAAAAGAAACCATTTTGAAATATGCCAGAGCATTCTGTTCTCTTTAGCAAGTCCTGCCTTCAAGTGAACCTACTTTACCAGAGCCTGACATACCTGAAGGAAGAGAAATACCCAGCTCCAGCTCATTCTAGCCTTCCAAATGAGGAAAGAGGAATACCCAACTCCAGTCCTTTTTTGCCATTGCGTCACACCTAAATGGGGTTACAAACTGGGAAGCATTGGTGAAGTTCACAGTCCAGGAGCACAGGTTCACCTAATGTAAATCATAGACTGAGACCTAATCATAGAACTTCAGAATGCTTACCCTCCCCCAACACCTCAGCACTACATACCAAAAGCCTATTTACTGCAGTTCCTTCTACCTAAGGAACTACCCATACTTCATGTCCCCCTTGTAACAGAAAGTTATAATGCATACTAAAAAGCTAAAAGACAGAGTATGAGGAAACAAGCATCAGAACCAGAATGATGTGTAGCAGGAATGTTGGAATTATCACAATGGGAACTTTTAAAAATATATAATTAATATACTAAGGGCTTTAAAAAAACAAAACATGCAAGAACAGATGGATAATGTAAGCAGAGAAATGAAAATTCTAAGAAAGAAACAGAAATACTAGAGATCAAAAACAATGCAACAGAAATGAAGAACGTCTTCGATGGGCTCATTAGTAGAGTGCATATGGCTGAAAAAAGAAACTCTGAGCTTTGAGGATACGACAATAAGAATTTCCAAAATAGTACACTGAAAAGCAAAAAGAAAAGGGACTGAAAAAAAACAGAATATCTAAGAACTGTGGGAAAACTATAAAAAGTATAACATATATGTAATGGAAACACAAGAAGGAGAAGAAAGGAACAGAAGCAATATTTGAAGCAATGACTGAGAATTTCCAAATATTATTGTTAGACACCAAAACACAGATCAAGGAGCTTAGAGAACACCAAGCAGGACAAATGCCAAAAACCTACACCTTGGCATATCATTTTCAAATCACAGAAATTCAAAGATAAAGAAAAAATTCTGAAAAGAAGCCACAAGAAAAAAAAAATCTTACAAATAAAGAAGCAAAGATAAGAATTACATCTGACTACTCCTCAGAAACCATGTGAGCAAGAAATAAGTGGATGAAATATTTAAAGTGTTGCGAGAAAAAAGCCCACCAACCTAGAATTCTGTATCTTGCAAAAGTATCCTTCAAAAGTGAAGGAGAAATAAAACTTTCTCAGACAAACAAAAATTGAGAAAATCTGTTGCCAGTAGATCTGCCCTGCAAGAAATGTTAAAAAAAAAAAAAAAGTTCTTCAAAGAGAAGGAAAATGATATGATATAGGTCAGGAACTCAGGTCTATAATACATAAATAAAGGGACAGCATGAGAGAATGAATAAATGAAGGCAAACTAAAAACATTTAATTTTTTTTACTCTCAAATGAGCTAACTGATAAGTTTATTGAAAATAATAATAGCAACAATATATTCAATTATGAATGCTTGTGTCTATGTATATAGGCACCTATGCATGCTTACAGATTAGTGAAATGAATGACAACAATGATACAAGGGATGGGAGGGATGAATTAGGAATATTTTGTTATTTTAAGGTACTTGCACTATCTGTGGAATGGTATAGTGTACTAGCATATTTGAAAGTGTACTTGGATTAGTTGTAAACGTATATCAGAAATTCTAGGGCAACCACTGATAAAAGTAAAAAAAAAAAAAAAGTATAATTGATATGCTAAAAATGGAGGAAAAAACTGAATCATATAATATGCTCAACCAAGAAGAGAAAAGGCAGAAAAATTGTGGAAGACAAAAATAGGAAAAATGGCGATATAAAACAGTAACAAATATGGTAGATATTAATCCAACTCATCAATAATCATTTTAAATGTTAATGCTCTAAATATACCAATAAAAGACAGAGATTGTCAGAGTGGATAAAAAAATAATACCTAACTGTATCCTGTCTACAAGAAACTCAATTTAAATATAAAGACATATACAGATTAAAAGTAAAGGGATAGAGATATACCATACTAACACCAATCAAAAGAAAGTGGGAGTATCTGTATGAATTTTAAACAGAGCAGACTTCAGACCAAGGAAAGTTTTCAGGGATAAAGAGGAACATTACATAATGGTAAATGGATCAATACTTCAAGAATATATTAAAAAAAAAAAAAAAAAGAATATATGACAGGGCTTCCCTGGTGGCGCAGTGGTTGAGAATCTGCCTGCCAATGCAGGGGACACGGGTCCGAGCCCTAGTCTGGGAAGATCCCACATGCCGCGGAGCAGCTGGGCTCGTGAGCCACAATTACTGAGCCTGTGCGTCTGGAGGCTGTGCTCCGCAACAAGAGAGGCCGCGATAGTGAGAGGCCCGCACACCACGATGAAGAGTGGCCCCCGCTTGCCATAACTAGAGAAAGCCCTCGCACAGAAACGAAGACCCAACACAGCCATAAATAAATAAATAAACAAATACTTAAAAAAAAAAAAAAAGAATATATGACAATCCTTAATGTGTATGTGCCTAACAACATAGGATCAAAATATATGGGACAAAAACTAGATAAATGCAAAGAGAAATAGATGAACCCACCATTATAGTTGGAGATTTTAAGACCCCTTCATCAGAAATGAAGAGATCCAACAGGCAGAAAATCAGTAAAGACACAGTTGAACTCAACAACACCATCAATCAACTGGACAAAATTGACATCTATAGACTACTTCATCCAACAACAGCATATTATACAGTTTCCTCTTTCTCATAGGAAATATTCACCAAAATAGACCACTTCTAGGCCATTAAATACACCTTAACAAATTTGAAAGAGCAGAAATCATACAATGTCTGCTCTCAGACCACAGTGGAATTAAACTAGAAAAGAATAACAGAAACATAGCTGGAAAATCCTCCAAATACTAGGAGGTTAAACATACTTCTAACTAACACATGAGTCAAATAAGAAATCTTAAGAGAAATTTTTAAATATTTCCAACTAAAAGAAAATGAAAATACAACTTATCAAAATGTGTCTGTGCAGTAAAAGCAGTATTTAGAGTGAAATTTTTAGTCTTGAACGCATATATTGGAAAAGAAGAAAGATCTGAAATCAATAATCTAAGGTTTCACTTTAGGAAAGTAGAAAAATTAGAGCAAATTAAATCCAAAGTAAGTAGAGGAAAAGGTATAATAAAAATTAGAGCCAAAATCAATGAAATTGAAAACAGAACATTATTAGAAAAAAAATCAACAGAACAAAAACTGGTTCACTGAAAAGATCAATAAAATTAACCAGCTACTAGCTAAGCTAAGAAAAAGAGAGGAGCACAAATTACTATGTGAGAAATGAAAAAGGGAACATCACTACAGATTCCTTAGACAATAAAAGGATATTAAAGGAACACTATGAACAACAAATTTGATAACTTAGATTAAATGGACCAATTCCTTTAATGACACAATTTGCCAAAATCCACAAAGAAGAAGTAGACAATCTAAAATGGCCTATACCTATTAAAGACATTGAATCAATATTTGATAACCTTCCAGAACAGAAACAACCACGCCCAGGTAGTAGGTTCACTGGTGGATTCTGCCAAACACCTAAGGAAAAATTATACCAATTATCAACAATCTTCTTCCAGAAGATATGACCAGAGAAAATACTTTCTAAATCATGCCATGAAGCCAGCATTACCCTAATCCCGAAATAAGACAAAGACATTACAAGAAAAAAACAAAAACAAAAATATATCTCTCATGAACCAATATCTCTCATGAACATAGATGCAAAATCCTAAACAAAATATTAGCAAATTGAATCTAGCAATATATTAAGAGATTATATACCATGACCAGATGGGATTTACCCTAAGTATGCAATGATTGTTCAGTATTTGAAAATCAATTAATGCAACCCATCACATCAATAGGCTAAAAAAGAAAAATTACATGATTATATCAATAGATGCAGGAAAATCACGTGACAAAGTCCAACATCCACTCATGATAAAAAACACTCAGAAAACTAGAAATAAAGGGGAACTTCCTCACCTTGATAAAGACTACCTACAATAAAAACCTCCAGGTAACATCATGCTTGATGAGAAACTTGAAGCTTTCCCAATAAGATCAGGTATAAGGTAAGGACGTCCCCTTTCACAACTCCTTTTCAACACTGTAATGGAAGTTCTAGCTAAGGCAATAAGACAAGAAAAAAAGTATACAGTTTGGGAAGGAAGAAACAAATCTGTCTTTATTCTCAGATGACATGATCACCTGTGTAAAAAATCTGAAAGAATTGACAAAAAACACCTACAACTAATAAGCAGTTATAGCAAGGTTGCAAGATACAAGTTGAACATACAAAGGTCAATTGCTTCCTATATACCAGCAATAAACGGGTGGAATTTGAAATTTAAAACATATTACCATGTACACTAGCATCCAAAGAAATGAAATACTTGGGCATAAAACTAACAAAATATATTTGAGATCTACATGAAGAAAACTATAAAACTCTGATGAAATGTATCAAAGAACTAAATAAATGGAGAGATAGTCTATGTTCATGGATAGAAAGACACAATATTTTCAAGACGTCAGTTCTTCCCTCCTTGATCTATAGATTCATTCCCAACCAAAATCCCAGCAAGTTATTTTATGGATATCAACAAACTAATCCTAGAGTTTATATAGAGAGACAAAAGATCCAGAATAGCCAACTCGATCTTTAAGGAGAAGAGCAAAGTTGGAGGACTAACACTACCCAACTTCAAGATTTACTATAAAGCTACAGTGATCAAGACAGTGTGGTATTGGAGGAAAAAATAGATACATAGATCAATGGAATAGAACAGAGAACCCAGAAATATACCCACATAAAAAGAGTCAACTGATCTCTGACAAAGGAGCAAAGGCAATATAATAGAGCAAAGATAGTCTTTTCAACAAATGGTGCTGAAACGACTGGACATACACGCACATGCACTCACACGCACACAAATCTAGACACAGACCTTACATCATACACAAAAAAATTAACTCAAAATGGATCATAGACCTAAATGTAAAACACAAAACTATAAAACTCCCGCAAGGTAACATAGAAACTATGTTACTACAATGGTAGATAAATGTCATTAAACATTCGTCAAAACCCATAGGATATACAACACCAAGAGTGAACCCTAACATAAACTATGGACTTTGAATGATAACAATATGCCAGTGTAGGTTCATTGATTGTAACAAATGGACAATGAGGTGTGGGATGTTGATAGCGGGGGGAAAGTGTGAGTGTGTAGGGACAGGGAGTATATGAAAAATCTCCCTACCTTCTACTCAGTTTTGTTGTGAACCTAAAGCTGATTTTAAAAAATAAAGTTTATTAATTAAAAAAATTTTTTTAATTTACATAATTTTTTAAAGATCCTCTAATGAATGCTAAAGTTAGTAGGCAAGCATTTGAGAAGAAACATGATATTAGCATAGACTCAAAATATCTCCCCAAATATTTCTCAATTGAAAAGGGAAACCTAGTAACTTGCTGGTGAAGAAAAATGGCAAGTACTACCTTAATCAAATTATCAAGGTTAATATCACCAGTAATAAAACATCAACATTGTACCCCCTGGTTGTATGCAATGAGAAAGACAACACGTTACCTCTATAGTATTCTTGCCTAAAATACATAATTTCACTCTAATCATGAGAAAACATCAGACAAATTCAATTTGGGACACATTCTATATAGTAACCAGTCATTACTCATTAAAAGTATCAAGGCCAAGAAAGAAAAGGAAAGAATGAGAAAATATCAAAGACTGGAGGACACTAGGGAAACACAACTTAAACATATTGTGGCATCCTTGATTGGATCCTGGAACAGAAAAAGAGCATGAAGGAAAAAAACTGGTGAAATTTGGAAAAGCCTGTAGTTCAGTTAATAGCAATGTGCCAGTATTAATTTCCTGGTTTTATTCATTGTACTATGGTTATGTAAGTTGTTAAAATTAGAGCAAGCTAGGGGAAACTGGGTGGAAGAATATATGTTAACTCTGTTCTATTTTTGCAATCTTTCTGTAAATTTTAAATTCTTTCAAAATAAAAAAAAAAATTTAAAAACACCTATTTGTTATGTTTGTTTTCAGTCTGTGTTGTTTAAGAGTATCAGCTGTTCTGAGTAGGGTTTCTCTGATCATCTTATCCACCATAGTCCCAAATTTGAAAGCCAAGACTTAACATTTCAAAGACATATTTATCATCTTTCTCTCCCAGCCTATTTTGGGATATCCTTTGCCTGCTATAATTTAAGAACATGTTCTTTTTCTACATTTTATATCTCCTACAGAATCCATCTTAATTTTAGCTTCTGAAGCTTATTCTGCTATTCTTTTATACTTTTCTTTAACTACCTGAATCACAAAATCAGGTGCTAATAACATCATTAGAATTGGGGTTAGACAATCAGGATCAGCAATCCAGTATTATCACTTAGAATTGTGTTGGCTTCAGCAAGACCCTTAGCCCCTATGAATGAGGATAATAATAATGCTAGTATCTGGACTCAAGTCTCTAAAAGCTATTATGAGAACCAACTTTCTCTTTTTTCCCACTTCTCTAACTTTTCCTTCCCAATCTCTTATTCTTAAACCCACTGCTTAAAAATCAGTATTTTCAAAGGTTCTATCCCCTTTACTCTTTTTTAAAATTGTGCATTTTCTTTTCCTTGGCCAGTCAATCGCCTCTCCTGGCTTCAACTAATCAGTATACTAATGACTCCAAAATTCATGCCTACATTCTCAGATCTTGCTCCCAGCCTCCACATTTATATATTCAAGCACCTTCTGGTTATTCCCATTTGGCTGTATTATAAGCATCTCAATCAAAACATGCTCTAAACTGAACTCTCTATTGCTCTCAAAAACTTACTGTCCAGTATCTTTATTGTTGAACATAAGGGACTGATTAATTAAATAGTAAAAATACCCACAGAATACAATGCAACCATTTTAATTAATGGATAGATAATATTTACTAATGTGGAAGATATTCTCAACATATCATTCATTTTTAAAAGCAGGTTAAAGAACAATATGTGTAGTATGCTTTATTTAAAGAACAAATTTGGACACATCTCTCTCCCAACTAATTACTTCAAATGGCTCTCCATAATCTACAAAATAAATCCTGGCAAAAAAATTAACGGTCTCATAATTAAGACCCTGTTTATCTCTCTAGACCCCTTTACACACATACAAACACACACGCGCGCACACACTTTTCAATACTGACATACTACCCAAGCACAGCATGCTGTTTCATGCTTGTGCACATTTTCACATTCTATCTCAGAACAGCTTTTCCCTCTTTGGTCACCTGTGAAGCCTTTCTTGGGGCCCACCCCCCTGGGAAGGTTTCCTTGTCTCCATTTTCTCCAAACAGGATCAATTATTCTTTTTTCTGTACTATTTCTGTGCCTTCTTTTTACAGCTACTAGTGCATATTTTATGTCATAACTATTTCCTTAAATGTCAATTTATCTTAAAAGACCATGGGTTTCTTGAAGATGAAGAACTGACCAATTCACCTTTCGTACCTTCACTACCCATCTTCACGACTCAATCACATTAGTCACAGTATAAATATTCGTGGGACTGAAATTAGAATGCATATGAAAGCACATATCGCAAGTAGAGTGCTCTGAAATTAAAAAATGGTATTATTGCTATTTAAATTCATGCTGTAACAACTGACATTTTAATCAGCATTACAAAGAACAAATTCTTCCAGAGGGGGCTTCTTACCTAGATTAACCAAATCTAGAATCTAATAGTAAAGCAGGTAAGATCCCCTTAGACCAGATGTCTATATATAAAAATACAGAATAAAAGAGAGGTACCATCTTCCAAAACTTTATAAAAGCCAACAAAAGAATTTACTGGGAATAATTTGACCTAGACTCTGTAATGAAAACTTTATGGTTTTTATCTACATCTTACATGACTTGAGTTTCCCCAAGCCTTATCAACTCATGAACACAAATCAAACCATAATAATGGCAGCAACTCAGTATACTGGCTTATATCCCCACCTGCATAATATAAGACTTTACTTCTCCCCCAACTTACTTGGGATTCTTGCAAACTGACTCACATGCACTCCAGAAAAAGGATACAGTTGAATAACATGATATGAAGAGGTTAGCATTTAATGTCGTTATCTAAGACCCTTCCCCCAAAAAAAGAGGTAAAGTCAAATATCCTTCAAAATCTATTGTCCACTATCATCATGTGCATGGTGTTGCGTATACAACATATATACGAATATGCTCACAAAATAGGTAATGTTTATTGTAATGTTCAGGATATAATTCCAAAGAGATAATATATTCAGAAACCATCACTCAAGGATATCTCTGCTTGTAATACTTCAGCAAATTAATGAAGATTCTCTTTGTTGGCCCTTCTTTTTCATCCTCATCATTCCATCTTCCATAGACGACTTTATCAGTCCATATAACTCTTCCTTAGCCCTCATTTATCTAAGGTTTTCCTGTAAGGCTTGGAGGACTGCCCACTTGCCAGGCAGATGTTTGATCTCTTTGCCATTGATCAGGGAAACCATTACATCTTTCTCACATTTTAAAAACAGGTTTCAAACTTGCAATGATTATTGCTGATTTGACTGACTCCATTCCCTGCCTGTGGGCTTAAGCTTATTGAATAAAATGGTGAGCTCACACTGGGCTCTATTTAAATCTTCATCTTTCCTTTTATCTTTTGATCAATATTTTGGAATCCAACTAGGTTAAATGCATGCATAATGTGACCTTGCTATTACTGGGGTTTCATATCAGCCTTGAGTCTCTGGGTTCCTCACCAAGGAACTGGGAACAAGTTCCAACCCCAGGGGCTAAAGGAACTCTCTATCTGCTAGCATAATGTGGATACTTCCTTAGGGATCCCATAACATTCTTTTCCTAGGTTTGTTGTGTTCTAAGTGTAATTGCTCAAAAGAATATCTTTGAGTCATGGGTCTCCAACAATTTATTTCTGTGAAAGATTTTGCTTTCCTCAAATACATTCTGTAAAATCCTGGCCATGGCACTAGGTTCCTAAATCCCTGCCTCTCCTGCACGAATGATTGCATGCATTCAATCAGGGATGCAAGCTCTAACCCTTTGATGGGAAGAGTCCTTTCCTGAAACAGGAAGAGCTGAAATGGATCCCATCTGTACAGGGCCTTGAGACCTCTTGTGTCTCACCTTTTGATCATCCCCAGGTCAGTAGTGGCAGCTCAGAAGTTCATTAACAGGCTTACTATTAAATCTCTTCTACCCAGAATCAAGCGGATTACATGAGTGCAATACGAAGCAGGGTCTCCACTACACTCACTGTGAATAGTAGATACTTATAATTCACATTGAACCACCCTGGCCCTCAATCCTCCCTGCCAACACACCTAGAGCCCCATACCTTCCTTCAAGGGATACACTTATTCTCTTAAGGTTTTCACGAAATTTAGAATTTGAAGATGTTCTTGCTGCAGTCTACTCTTCTGTGAACTGGTATGATTTGTTTCTCCATGCCCACAGAACTGTTTCCTTCTTTCCTTAAAAACAACTCACATGAAAAAATACTTGCCAGCGGTTATTGCCTTCTGAAATTATTCATTTATTTTTTAATTTATAAATATGCTACCATTACTTAACGCCTATGGGCACATTTGCAAAACCAAAAACACAATTTAAAAAATAAGACAAACATCATGCAAACTGTGGTTTGGAATAAAAAAAGAGAGCATTGTCTCTGCCTATATTAAACCCCCTTCAAGCAAACATCTAAATAAACAGATGGACAGTGGACTGTGCCCCCCAAAAATGTAAATGCTTCCTCAAATCAATACCATGAACAAGTTCAGGGGTGCAAAAGCTTCTCCTGAAAATGAAAGGGTGATCATCTTGTAAACTTAACATCTGCCATGCTAGAAGCTAACATCTCCCTTCTAAGGTCTTCCATGCATTCTGTCCCAAAAGCTCAATAATATAAATACTACTTTAAATGACACATAATAAGTGCTCAATAAACAAATAGTTGTTTGCTTTTAACATGCAGACCACTTTAATTCCCAACTCTTTTGCTTTCCTTATGCTGTTCGCCATACCTGGAATCTCTCTTTTTTTTTTCTTCCTTCAACCTTGCTGTGTTCTCTTTTTATCTAAGGAACAGTCAATAGAAATTTTACTTTATGTTAATGTAGTTGTTTGTGTGTGTTGAATAATCTATGAAGTAGTGAAAATACATCAACGTTTATTAGCCAGCCTTTCTGATTCCAATCTATAAATTAAAAGCTACAAAATGAGCATTTGGAAAGCACCATTTCAGCATAAATCAAGGCTTCTATGGATTACAGCTCCTGAAAAATTCTATAAGAAAGTCATACAGCAAGCTGTCTAAGGATAAATACAGGTATCTCTAAGAAAATATATATCCAATAGAAAAAATGCACATGTATATGCATTTTTTCCATAGACTCCTGAGTCAGGGAAAAAGTTAAATCAAATTATAAGAATCTATTGCAGAATATTACTAAGTGAAAGAAGCCAATCTGAAAAGGCTACATACTGTAAGATTCCAAGTATATGACATTCTGGAGAAAGCAAAGCTATGGAGACAGTAAAAGTTCACTGGTTGCCAGTGGTGGGGGTGAGGGAAGGGATGAATAGGTGGAGCACAAAGGATTTTTAGGGCAGGGAAAATACTCTGTATGATGCTGTAATGATGGAAACGTGTCATTATACATCTGTCCAAACCCATAAAATGTACAATAAGAGTGAACCCTAAGGTAAACTATGGGTTTTGGGTGATTATAGTGTATCAGTGTAAGTTCGTCAATTGAGACAAATGTACCAGTCTAGTGGGGAATGTTAATAATGGGGCAGAGGGTAGATGGGAAATCTCTGTATCTTCCTCTCAACTTTACTGTGAACCTAAAACTGCTCTAAAAAATAAAGTCTTAAAAAAAAAAAAAGAATCTATTACAGACTACTATATAATCAGCTGTGCCTGGAAGAAGGAATAAAACAAGCAGAAAATGAGATTCTTGTCCTTGAATAGCTTACAATTCTACTAGAGAAAAGGTAAACAATTCTCTCTACAGAGTATTAAACAGGTTCATTGAACCATGGAGGGTGACATGCCACAATGCATTCATGCTGTAAAACATTTCCCCTGAGATAATAGCAGATCGCATCATTTATCATCTGAATTAGGAAAATTTTGAGAGTGAAAGAGGCCCTATTAATTACCCTAGGACAACAGGCATAGACTAGGACTGTCTTGGGAAAACCCAGGTGTATGTTCACCTTAAGCATGGAGTCAAAAACGCAGGCATCACAGTGCTGACCACTCTATCCTGAGGATTCCTCCCGAGCAAACATACTGCTCTCAAGATGTTTATCCATCAAGGCAGTCTCAAGTGTAGAGGAAGATGAAGGACAGGGGACCTAGAAGTGGTGGAGATCACTTTGTTTTTCTTTTCTATTCTCTTCCTTCTTTTTTTTTTCATTGGGGTATTGTTGCTTTACAACGTTGTGTTAGTTTCTGCTGTATAGCGAAGTCAATCAGCCATATGTATACATATATCCCCTCTTTTATAGATTTCCTTCCTGTTTAGGTCACCACAGAGCATTGAGTAGAGTTCCCTGTGCTATACAGTAGGTTCTCATTAGTTGTCTATTTTATACATAGTAGTGTATATATGTCAATCCCAATTTCCCAATTCATCCCTCCTCCCTTTTCCCCCTTGGTGTCCATACATTTGTTCTCTACATCTGTGTCTCTATTTCTGCTGTGCAAATATGTTCATCTGTACCATTTTTCTAGAGTCCACATATAGGTGTTAATACACGATATTTGTTTTTCTCTTTCTTACTTCACTCTGTATGACAGTCTCTAGGTCCATCCACGTCTCTGCAAATGACACAGTTTCATTCCTTTTTATGGCTGAGCAATATTCCATTGTATATATGTACCACATCTTCTGTATCCATTCCTCTGTCGATGGACATTTAGGTTGCTTCCATGTCCTGGCTATTGTAAATTGTGCTGCAATGACCATTAGGGTGCATGTATCTTTTTGAATTCTGGTTTTCTCAGGGTATATGCCCAGGAGTCGGATTGCTGTCATGCAGCTCAATATCAAACAAACAAGCAACCCAATCAAAATAATGGGAGGAAGACCTAAATGGACATTTCTCCAAAGAAGACATACATGGCCAACAAACATGAAAAGATGCTCAACATCACTAATTATTAGAGAAATGCAAATCAAAACTACAATGAGGTATCACCTCACACTGGTCAGAATGGCCATCATCAAAAAATCTACAAACAGTAAATGCTGGAGAGGGTATGGAGAAAAGGGAACCTTCCTACACAGTTGGTGGGAATGTAAATTGATACAGCCACTATGGAGAACAGTATGGAGGTTCCTTAAAAATCTACTCTCTTCCTTCTACTGACTGTTTCTCTTTTAAATATCCTAGTTCTTATATATCTCTCATTGCTAGTCATGCACTTTTTGGCCTGGGTGACCTCAACTGTCTGTAAAAGTTGACTGCCCAGCCTGGTCCATACAGAAAGAGGATCGAAGAGGATGAGAATCACCAAGACCTGCTCTTTCACCAGGAGGCACGTCCAACTCATTTTCTCTTAGAAGTGGACTGGATGAGACCATCACACTTTATTTACAATGGGTGAGAGCACTGCACTTTTTCAGCTACTCAGACATAAACTCTATGATCAACATCTTGGTATGTCCTTCCTGCCCCCTGCCACCCATCATCAGCCACAGTGCCTTTCACAAACCGAGTGGTCAATAGCTTTTGTTTGAATGAATGAGTAGATAAATGAGGTGATAGCTATGCCTAGAGACAGGAGAATAGAGCTTTTCTACCCTCCTCTACCTGCACAGAAATATCCAAAGGAGCAAGCAAATATCCTAGCATGTGTGCCATAGTTTGCTTCCCCAATGCACATTTTTTTCCTGAAGGAACAGATCTCAAAATATTTAATGTAATTCAGAGGAAAATTTGGTTTCACATGTAGAATCCCATTTTAACTTCAACAGCACATATGTGCCTCCCTTCATTTAACAAAATCATTAGTAAATAGTTACTGACCACCTACTATGTGCCAGTCACTGTTCTAGATGCTTGGGGATATGGCAGTGAGCAAACTTTCAAAAGTCTCTGTCCTTATGGATATTTTAACTCATTCATTTGATAATCGTGTAGCAAGTCTCTGGTGAATTCATAATGACGAATGAGATGTGATCCCTGCCCTCCTCAAAATTGTACTATATCAGAGATGCCTTTAAAGAATACCAATAGCTAATTCACAAGGGATAGTTAAAGGGCTCTAAGAAAAGCAAAGTGTTATGACAGGGTGGAAGACAAGAATAAAGAATATTTAAATGCAGTTACGGTTAAAGTAGGCTGCACGAAGAAAGTGGCACTCTCATTGCACTCTCACAAAACTATACTACCTATATTAGTTATAAGGTTCTGTAAGTTTTTCAAGTGCAAGAAATAACTTTACTGATAATGAGAAAATCAATACACTTTTGAAGCAGTCTCAATAAGCCTGTTTGGATATAAGCTCCTCAGTGAAGCAATGTGTACTTCATTTTCCTAAATACCAGTGTTAGTGCCTGGGCAGAATAATAATTTGCAAATTGAGTGCTTCCCAAGTATCAGGCACTGCTCAATGTGCATTACATATAATGGCGCATTTAATCCTCCTGACAATCCTATGAAGTTGGCAACTGTTATTATCTGCACGGTAATATGATGAAACTAAGGCACAAAGAGATTAAGTCACTTGTCCAAAGTTATACAGAGAACAAACGGCAGAGCTGAGATTCAAACAAAAGCAGTCCAGCTCCCACATCTGAGTTCTCAATCCCTGCACTGGATTGCCTCTCCCTTAATCTGACGAAAATAATTTCTTCAAAGTTATCAATGAAGATAATGCCTTCATCTTCAGAAAAGACACAAATGTACAAGACCATTTAATACTGCAACCAAAAGAAGTGACTAATGTGTCATTTTTTGGTACTTTAAGTCATTGAGGGAAACATTTTGGGGACAGGAGATTTTTTGATGCCTCACAAATTATCTACTTATTTTGAGATGTACCGCTGCCTTGAAAAAATTATATGCTTGAATGAAGGAAGGTATTGAGAAAGGCAGAAACTGAATCCTATAGTACTGACCCGAGGCCAGGGGAAGGTGGGTTTCATCGTGGGGGATCTTTGGTGGCCAAAATACAAACAGAATACAGTGGAAGGAAAGAAAAGAGATGCCAGAACAGAGGCATGAACTATTTAAAGGGGTCTAGAAAAGTGCAGAAAGCAAATCTGAACACATCATAATTTTGCCTAATATCCTCACTGAATACATATCATGCATAAAAATCAGCAAATGCTTTTATGTTACTTGTATAACCTTCTGCTATCTTGGAAGAGTGCGCCAGTCTTCCACCAGTGAGCTGTTAACACTTGGAGAACAGATTCTTTATTGTATCTTGGTGAGATTTTCACAAATAGGTTTTGTTGTTAGTGATGGTGTTTTGTTAAGGTGGTTCTTCTATTTGGATTAAATTGAGAATGCTACACATAAAATTGTTTTTAAAGATCCACTCTCCTTGGGTCACAAGTGTCCTGTGTAACAATTTCGACCATATAAAGATGTTCCCCAGGTATAAGCTACCTCTCTCCCAGCTCTACATTCAACTCATTCTGACCTTTCACACCATTCCTATCCTTTCAGTACAGAAACCAAGCTTGCCTGAGTTGGGATCATCGAATTCAGCTTGCGACCCTCACCATCACCACATTCACCCTCTGGTTGACAACACTAATGTTAATAACAATGGTATCAACCTAAAATGTGCAGGTTTCATTTCATAGGTTTCAAACCGTTTTACAAATATTATTACTTTTACACGCACACACACACCCCCTTCCAGAATATAGGTATTATTAAAAATCTTCATTCTAGAAATGGACCATAGAATGTTAGGAGGAAGACTTGGATTAAGTGACTTGTCCAAGGTCAAGCATGTTCTAAAAGAGTAAGAGGCATGACCCCATGACCTGGGTTCAGCCTTCACATAGAACCACACACGCAACATTCCCCCTTTCCTTTTCTCCCTCACTATTTGGTGCTTAGGTTATTACACTTGAGGGAACCTTTTCTAAGACCAACATACTCTTCAACCACTGGGCAGATTTCTTCTGACTTGTCTTTTTTGTTTCATTTTGGAGCCAAAAAATTATCCTGCTCAGGATCGGTAAGAAAAAATGCTCTTGATAATGTAGTCTCAACAACTAAGAAATGTTATGAAGCAAAAGACAACCTTAAAAAATTGAAAACCTGTTCCATCAACCTTTTTTTTTTTAAATAAATTTATTTATTTATTTTTGGCTGCGTTGGGTCTTCGTTGCTGTGCGCAGGCTTTCTCTAGTTGCTGCGAGCGGGGGCTACTCTTCGTTGCGGTGCTCGGGCTTCTCGTGGCGGTGGCTTCTCTTGTTGTGGAGCATGGGCTCTAGGCGTGCGGGCTCAGTAGTTGTGGCTTGCGGGGCTCTAGAGCACAGGCTCAGTAGTTGTGGCACATGGGCTTAGTTGCTCCACGGCATGTGGGATCTTCCCAGACCAGGGTGCGAACCCGTGTCCCTTGCATTGGCAGGCAGATTCTTAACCATTGCACCACCAGGGAAGTCCCTCCGTCAACCTTTAAGGGGTCTCTAATTCCCTTTCAGAGTCTCTGTAAACATCTCTGAGTGGTTCCCAGCCCCTGTCCATCTCGTGGGAAGTGAGTGAGGGTGTTTGGGTTGTCAAAGCAACTGGAAAGCACAACTGGCATATAGAATGGGGTGCCCAGAGCTGCTGAACCTCCTGCAACGCACAGGACAGTCCCAAACAACACAAAATGTAACTACCTAAACTTTCCAAGAGGAACCACTGTTGAGAAACATCGAAAATGAGACCTGCTTCTACTCAGTTAAAAATTCAGAGGTATTAGGTATCTTTATTCCTTATTTGGTTTTATTTTATTAGTAAAATATCACAAAACTGTGAAAATGTATATCATTTCAGTAAACTGTAGTTTAAATGGGCATCTGTAAGCTGTCTTCAAAACCTCACCACACTGTATGTATATGTTGGTTCTATGGGAAAACTGATTCCAAGCTCCAAAAGAACGAGCTTACCATATTGGAGCCTGCCTATGCCAGCTAATCACTCTTTACCTCCCTCTCTCCCTCTTTACCTGTAGGTCCCAGGCGCTTGAGAAATGTGTAGCTGAGTTTAAGATTATAGTCCAGTTTCATAATATGATAAATAATCAAGATTGTATACTCTCTATGTATTCTGGGATTTTTTTTCTTACCCAAACAGAGATTAGGAGACAGAATGGCGAGCAGTAAGACCATACTTTTTCCTGACTTCTAGGGAGGTACAAGACAGTTCTGGCTACTTTTGCTGTAAGCTGTTCTTCTGCTATGAATGGATTTATTTCTGCTCTGTATACTCTTCTTTCCAAATGCTTTACATTTTATATTGGCTGTAACAATTGCTGGTGTGAACTACTGAAAGCAAAATTAGATTCAGGATAATCTGTTTTTGTACGGCCCAAAACAAAATCTCTCCTCTAGAGATTTTGTCCCTTTTCAGAATGACCTAAGATGACGTTCTTTCTTTCCTCCTAATCTTTCCACAAGAAGTTGGATAAAACTTTATGATCCTGTTCCAGAATAGAGAAACATACGTTCTGGGTTTTCACACATACCAAAAGGTGAGGGTGCCCTCTGCTGGTGAAGAAGTGTTCCAAGCATGGGGGCTCAATCATGGTCATGGGAGAGTGACCTGGGTTATGGTGGGGCAGGAGACAGGTCACAGGCAAGAACATTTCCCAGAGGAATGCTTCAGAAGGAAACCTTCAAGAAAAAGTACTAAGCAAGCTTCTCAGGTTTATGAGGCTCCATAAATGCTCTTCAGAGAGTCAGGGCAGCACATTATTTAATGTGATACTGTTCTGTGATACCAGTCTCTACCCTAGAGTTATACTGTTGGCTTCAGGCTAAACCCATTACTGTGTTATTATGTATGATTTCCTTGAGACTCAGTTATTAGTTCATTCATCTGGAAAAGGAAAGAATTCACGTTTAGATTTTTCTTTTCTCACAAGAGTAGTAGGAACTGCCTTTATGGAAACTGCCCCTAGTGTCTGACACTGGGTCACCCCAGGACCCGGAATATTACCACATTTAAGGACTCAGATGCCTTCACACATGCCTTTGTAGTTTGACTTTGTCCTAAGGAATGGTGCCAATATCTAATTTCCTATTAGCCTACGGTCACCGCCTAGTTTAAGCTCATCCGTTATCTCTCAGAGAATTCCAACAATGACCTCCCACCTCCAGTCTTCTCACCCTCATGCATCCTCTAAAGAGTTGCCAAGGTTCTCTCACTAAACCACAGAACTTCATGTCATTTAGTACTTAACACCTGTAGGATAAAATTCAAGCTCCTTCATGCCTTCTCCCTGCTTTCCTCGCCTGCTCTAAACTTAGCAAGAAGGTCCTGCTGGGGTTTCCCGCTCTTTCTTCTACTTCTAAGCTCTGCACCTGTGTTCCGGCTGTACCCTATACCTAGAATGCCCTTCTCAGTCCTATTCTCCCTTTGCTTGACTAATACCTGCTCATCATTTTAGGTTGAACTCCTTTAGGTTCTCATCTCCTTTAGGTCTCCTGTCCTGAACACATCAACCCTCTCAGGGGCATTTGTGTATATAGCAATTACCCCATTTTACTTGTGATATAATTATCCTTGTGCACGTTTGCCTCCCCATTAGAACTTAACGATAGGAAATGGCTTATTCATCTTAGAATCTCCATCTATGTGGAATGAATGAATTCATAAAGTATTCAAATACGAGCCTAATAAAAGCATGTACTCAGACCTATGGCCCTATCAGGACTCCAGTTCCCCATAAACCCATACCTAAAAAGCAAAGTAGAGACACCCCAGTATGGCCAGAGGCTGTCACTGTCCCTGCTAAACCCAAGAGATCTTGGCTGGGTAAGATCCCACGTTACTTTCCCTACCAATAATCCTTCAATTGTACCCTAACTTCTACAGGAAAAAGTCCAAACTCATCTGGAATCCAAGGCTACCATAATCTGTCCCCAACATTATTTCCTGGCCGTCTTCTTTCACACAAAACTTCTGCCTCTCCTCAGATTCTGCATTAATACCTTCCACCTTTAGTGCCCTTGTATGTAATATGTCTCTGGCCAAAGGAAAAAAAAAAGCTCCCTTTTCTTCATCACCACTTAAAAATAATGATAGCCATTCTTCAGGTCTTAGCACTCAATCAGTCCATTACAGCCAAAAGTAATCATTTCCTCCTTTAAGATTCTATAGCACTTATGCTCTGTACTTCTTAGTTAACATTATGTACTTAACATTTGCATAGTTTTTTACAGCTATAAAACCGTATTATATTTTGATTACTCTTTTCAAATATGGCTATTATATCAATACTCAAACTGGCAGCTCACAGAGGTCAGCGTCATGTCCTTATACTTTTGAATGTTGCCATGACTCTGAACTTTATTGTAATAAGCATAATAAACATTTACTGATAATGCTGATAACCCTATTTGGGGGTCTCCACAAAGAAAAATTAATCATCAAAAATAAAATCAAACATACACATATAATCTGAAATGAGTTCTATTCATCTAGGCCTCTTCAACTAGACATATATTTTTCTATACGAGTAATAACACATTTCTTGATATGGCCAGGAAAGGAAAAGTTGACTGCGTCAGAGTAATAAGCCAGAACTAAGGAGAAAGCATGTCTGCTGGTGAGACAAGCATGGGATAGGGACAGGGGAGGAGGACCAGGCACCAACAGGAAATAGTAATTACCTTCACTGTTTAATCAATCACAGTAATAGAGTTTTTAGTTGCGGCGAGCGGGGGCTACTCTTCATTGTGGTGCTCAGGCTTCTCACTGCAGTGGCTTCTCTTGTTGCGGAGCACAGGCTCTAGGTGCGCAGGCTTCAGTAGTTGTGGCACGCGGCTCAGTAGTTGTGGCTCGCGGGCTCTAGAGCGCAGGCTCAGTAGTTGTGGCGCATGGGCTTAGCTGCTCCGCGGCATGTGGGATCTTCCCAGTTCATGGATCGAACCCGTGTGCCCTGCATTGGCAGGCGGATCCTTAACCACTGCGCCACCAGGGAAGTCAACAGTTTGGCAAGAAATTAGCATCAAGGAATTCCAACAAAAGTTAATAAAGTCTTGTAAAAGATGCACAAGAAAAGAATGGCATTATGGAAATAGTACACTACCAGAGTTAAGAGGCCAAATTTTGAAGACAAATATATCTGTTTCAATTCTGACCCTTTCACTGCTTTTTTGGAAAACTAGTCTCCTCAATTTGAGGAACCTCAGTTTCCTCATTTCATAGCTTGGTTCTAAGAATTAAATGAGATGTAAAAGCAATTACTATATATATGGTAAGCACTCAAGAAATATTGGTTGCTGTTACGAATAACGATACTATTACTGTCGCTGCGTGTGGTGGTTACCATCTGAGAATCTAGAGACAGGCAATATTTGAAATTCCAGGCTAGTAGGCAGACAGTGAACTTCAAGAAAAACTCTCATCCATTACTGGACAATCTTGCAGGAGCAAGCATGGCTAGAACTCCATAATAACCACATCTGGAATGATAATCAAGGTAGGAACATATTAATTAGATTTGGTCTGCAAAAGGTAGAGACCTGGTCTCGGGGACAACTTTCAAAGAATTAAGCAATTAGTTACAGAGGCAAACTTGTTACAAAGGTCCAGAGACGAAACTATAACTTCTTCAATGTCCACCAACTACTGAAATGCATGAACCCACAGCATTATAGGAGCTGGGCCTCCTGCTGACCCTCAGATGACTTAGGGGTAGTGGAGTGGGCGAGAGGATGACCAGGGCAAAGCACAGACAAAAGCAGATATAAATTACTGAGCACTGTATTCGTCAGGTTCTCCAGAGAAACAGAACCAATAGGAGATAAATATATAGAGAACTGGCTTATGCATTTATGGGGGCCGAGAAGTCCTATGATCTGTAGCTGGCAAGCTGAAGACTCAGGAGAGCCAGGGCTACAGTTGCAGTCTGAGTTTAAAGGCCTAAGAACCCAGAGAGCCGATGATGTACATTCCAATCCAAGTGTGAGTCCAAAGGCAGGAGAAGACCTGTCTCAGCTTGAAGACAATCAGAAAGTGAATTCTCCTTTGCTCAGCCTCTTTTGTTCTATTCAGGCCTTCAACAAGTCGGATGAACCACCACCGCTCTGGGGAGAGCAATCTGCTTTACTCAGTCTACAGATTTAAATATTAATCTCACCCCCAAACACCCTCACAGAAGCGCCTAGAATAATATTTAATCAAATATCTGGGCACACTGTAGCCCAGTCAAGTTGATACTTAAAATTAACCCCACAAGCACCTACTATTTACCAGGTACTGTAAGAGGCACTAGAATGGTAGTTCCCTGTGGTTTAGTCTAGAGCTGCTCCCTGTGTTGATGGAGATGTTCTGTGTCATTCAACATAGTAGCCACTAGCCACATGTGGCTATTGAGCACTTGAAATGTACCTGTGTACCTGAGAAACTGAATTTTAACTTTTAATTTTAACTCATTTAGATATAAATAGCCACATATGGCTTAGTGGCTACCATATCAGATAATACAGGTCTAGGGAAAGAGGGTAATAAACAAGTAAACCAACAAATAATTACACAATGTGAGACTTACGCAGGAAAAGGATAAGGTTCTGGCTGAGGTAGGGCAGAACTTCTTTAGATAAAATGGTCAGAGTAGGCCTCACTGAAGAGGTTATCAATGTTTAAGCTAAAGCCTAAAAGGCCTAAATCTTGAGAAGGAGCAGCCAGATGAATAATTGAGGAAATAGAGTCCGGGCAGGAGGAACCACATGCACAAATGTCCCAAGGTAGGAAACTTCGTATTTGCTTTGAGCAACTGAATAACATCCTCCTTGACTGGAGGATGATGGAAAATGTGTTGAAGAGGAAAACAAGAACAGCCTATTACAAGAGTGGGAGGACACCATAGGAGCTTGGATTTTATTGAGGTAATTTACAGTTACATTTTTTAAAGATCATTGTGGCTGACTGCTGCGTGGAAAATATATGAGCCTGCAAAAAGATGCATCGTGTGTGTGGTTGCTTGAGTGAATTTGCTAGTTTGGCTCTCCTCCCAATCAGAATATAATCTTTTTAATGCTAGTGTGTATTTGTATTCAAAAGGAATATGCACTTTGCATCAATATTAACTTATGTGAAAGTAATGGCATGTATATACATACACTCTTGAGCTATTTTAAGTACAAAAAGAAGGAAACAACCTGTTAAATACGTTGAAAATAAAGAATTCTGTAGTTAAAACTATCCAATAGATACATTTCTAAGAAGTACCTATACCAGTTACATAAATGAAATAGTTGCATACAAACTCCATAAGATTGTCCTTGGACTCTTGAGAGAGGTCAATTTCTGGTTGTAGAAGAAAGAAAAGGAGGAGGAATTTGAAACAAGTTGAAAAGACAACCATGAAACTGACTAATGTCAAGCAAAGAGGACCCACAGAGAAAGATTAAAGCAATTGGAGTAAATTAATTAACCTAGGGAAGAGAAGATTAATAAATTATTGTGAGGATATGTAGAACTGCTATTCAGAAGGTAAAGTCTACTTGGGGTTGCAAGTATCACTGGATAGAAAACTGAAGCCTGCAGACTAAAACTGCAGAAGATGCTGTTTATGGCTGTGAAACTCTGGAATCAGTGAGGAAAGCAGAGTAATGTCCTTCCATGGAGGTCTTTAAAACAGAATAGATTCTCATCATCAGTCTCATTTGAAAGGTTTAAGTGTGATCCTGCCCAAAGGCAAGGTGCTGAATGGAATGACTTTTCAAGGTCCCAGCCAGTCAGCCCAATGAGACCACGCAGCTGATGGTGTGCTATGATTTTCTTTTGTTTACCCATATCTTACTGTTTTACACCACCATGTGGCCACACTGAGTAGAAATGCTATAAATTTTGAATCTGAACATAGGCCTTGAGAAATGTCAATAATTCTCATACTTTTAGAATTGCACAGTCTGTTTAGAAATATTCAATGTGTAAAGTCACCTGGCATGAATATCTTTATATTGTACATAGTGATCCTTTTTCAGTATTAATTTGGAAAACAACACTGATACTTATCGTATAAATAATAACACGTCACATTCTTTTATTGTGTATTTGCTATTTGATAGAAATAGGATTTGATTCACAATAAGCTGAGTTCATGACATAAAAATCTTTTATTTTAGATGCATATATATTTGAAAGCCAGATTCTGACCCTTTTACATTTAACAGACGTATTAAGTAAATGTGACTTCAGAAAAAAAAATTTTTAATGAATTCAAATACAGTATCAAAAGAATGGTAGATTTGCTTGCAGAAAAACAATAATTGTTGACACATTTCTAAAGA
Source organism: Eschrichtius robustus (assembly GCF_028021215.1). NCBI lineage: Eukaryota > Metazoa > Chordata > Mammalia > Artiodactyla > Eschrichtiidae > Eschrichtius > Eschrichtius robustus. The sequence continues at coordinate 52,761,138 of NC_090829.1, read as the reverse complement.
CATCATGTTAAAAATAATATTAGGGCTTCCCTGGTGGCGCAGTGGTTAAGAATCCGCCTGCCAATGCAGGGGACACGGGTTTGATCCCTGGTCCGGGAAAATCCCACATGCCGTGGAGCAACTAAGCCCGTGCGCAACAACTACTGAGCCTGCGCTCTAGAGCCCGCGAGCCAAAACTACTGAGCCCACGTGCCACAACTACTGAAGCCCACACACCTGGAGCCCATGCTCCGCAACAAGAGAAGCCACCGCAATGAGAAGCCCGCGCACCACAACCAAGAGTAGCCCCTGCTCACCGCAACCAGAGAAAAGCCCACACACAGCAACAAAGACTCAACGCAGCCAAAAACAATAAATAAATAATATAAAATAATTTTTTAAAAAATAATAATAATTTTAAATCCAACACATTAAGACACTGTGCTTCCTGGTACTTTTCCTCTTTAATTTATGTAATAAATACATCAGCATCCGTTAGCATTTATTAAGCTCTCATATGAGCTGAATGCTGCATTGGATTCCACATTGGACTAACTAAATTGACAAAGCCCAGTCTGCCCCTCCACTCCTATGTCACCTCTAGTACAAAAGCTTTCTGTTAAATACAGACAGTGAGGTAGACCTAGGGCCAGACTGCTTGTGTTACAATCCTAGTAAACTATGTAACTCTGTAGGCCTCAGGATTTTTGTAATGAGAATTAAATATTTTTAGTTTAAATAAAATAATGCTTCATCATTTAATCAACAAATATTTACTGAGTGACGACTACACTATATAGTGCCACACTAATAGTGCCAGGCACTATCCTAGGCACTGCAGAGAGAGGAGTGAATCAAACAGACAAAAACCTCTGCCCTCTGGGAGCTTCCATTCCAGTAAAGAGCTAGATAGTAAATATCTTAGGCTTTGTGGGCCATAAGGTCTCTGTCATAATTATTCAACTCTACTACGGTAGCACCAAAGCAGCCACAGACAAAATGTAAACAACGCACAAGTGAATGAGCATTGCTATGTTGCATTAAAACTTAATTAACAAACCCAAGTGGCAGACTAGGTTTGGCCCACAGGCCATGGCTTGCTGACCCCCATAGTAGAGGAAGACAACAATAAACACCACCAAAATGAAAAATAATAAAATAAACACTATGTGGAATGGTGATAAATACTGTGGAAAAAGCAAAAACAAGCAAGAGTATGGATGGTATTGGAGTGTGTTAGGGTAATCCTTACTGAGAAAATAACACCTGATAAAGACCTGAAGGAGGTGAGAAAGAGAGTCAGGGGGCGTCTAGGGAAAGAACATTCTAGGACAGGGACTGTCAGGTGCAAAATCCCAGAGGCAATAGAGTACCTATTCTTTTTGAGGAAAGCAGGTGGACAGTTTGGAGCAAGTAGGAAATAAGATCAGGGAAGTAATATGTGACCAGATGGCATGAGGCTCAACTGCCATTTTAAAGACTGGTTTTCACTCTGAGTGAGACTGAAGCCTTTGCAGTTTTAAGCACAGCAGTGACCTACTCTGGTGCACTGATTTTAATGGGATTGTTCTGCCTGCTGTGTTGAGAATAGACGGAGGGAGAAGCAGGGAGTCCAGTTTGGAGTCTGTTGCAATAATCCCGGTAAGACATGATGGACCAGATGGTAATGCTGGAGGTGGTGAGAAGAGGCAGGATTCTGAAATAGGTCAAAGATAACCTGACCAGAATTTTATCTTGGATTGGATGGGAAATGTGAGAGAAAGAGGGGAATCAATGATGACTCCAAATTTTTTTGCCTGAGAAACTGGATAGATGGAGAAGACTACTAGAGCTTGGGGAAGAGGAAAAAAGGAACATCAGGGTCTCAGGTATGGAAATAAGTTTGAAATACCTATTAGGTATCCAAGTAGAGATGTTGAAAAGGCAGCTTTTGTCAGAGTCTGCAGATCCAAGAAGAGGATTAAACTCAGGGTATAAATGTACGAGTTGTCAACCAACGGATGGTGTCTAAAACCATGAAACTGGTGAGATCACCGAGTGATTAAGTACAGAAAGAAAGGGAATGGGTCCAAGCATTGGGCCCTGGGGAGCTCCAAGTTTAGGAGCCCAGAGAGATGAGGAGACAACCGCAAAGGAGACTGAAAAGAGCAACCAGTAAGATTGGAGGGAAATCATAAAGAGCAGAGTTGTGGAAGCCCAGCGGGAAGTAGGTGCTGGAAGAGAGAACAATCGCATCAGTTACACCTGAGAGTATGTGTAAAATGAAGACTGAGAATTGAGCCACTGTGTTTAGGAGTGTGGAGATTATTAGTAGCATTGACAAGAGCAGTTTCAGTGAAGTGGGAGGAATAAGAGCCTTGTTGGAGTGAGTTTATGTGAGGGGAGTTTTTGTTCTTTCGTTTGCTTGGGTTTTCTTGAAGAGAAAGAATTAAGTTAACTGGAAGGGAAGTGAATCAAGAGGGGTTTGGGGGCTATCTTGTTTTGTTTTAAGGTGGTAGAAAGAACAGCATTTTTGTGTGTTAGTAGAAAAGCCCCAGGAAAAAAGGAGAAATTTAAAGAGAGAGCAAGAGGGAAAGAGAGAAAGAGAAAGAGAATTGCTGGAGCAGTTTCCATGGGTGGGCAAGAGAGGATGCGATCTGGTGCAGAACTGCGGGTGGGCTGGATTCACATTCTGCATGTAAAGGGCTTATCATGGTACTCACTCAGCACTTAGTAAATCTCAAAACCCACAGATATTAAACTACTAGAGTCTGTCATACAGAGTGAAGTAAGCCAGAAAGAGAAAAACAAATACCATGTGTTAACCCATATATATGGAATCTAAAAAAAAAGGTTCTGAAGAACCTAGGGGCAGGACAGGAATAAAGACGCAGACAGAGGGAATGGACTTGAGGACACGGGGAGGGGGAAGGGTAAGCTGGGAGAAGTGAGAGAGTGGCATGGACATATGTACACTACCAAATGTAAAATAGATAGCTAGTGGGAAGCAGCTGAATAGCACAGGGAGATCAGCTTGGTGCTTTGTGACCACCTAGAGGGGTGGGATAGGGAGGGGGGGAGGGAGACGCAAGAGGGAGGGGATATGGGGATATATGTATACGTATAGCTGATTCACCTTGTTTTACAGCAGCAACTAACACAACCATGTAAAGCAATTATACTCCAATAAAGATGTTTAAAAAAAAAAGCGTTGGCTAATGTGATCTTACGGTTCCAGTGCAGCTACAACATTCAGTAGATTAATGAAAGTAAGCTGAATAGAATAAAGATGATGACAGGAGGACATTTAGAAGCAACAGTGAATCACACTGACTAGCATCTAGGATATTGGTCTAAAGGAAAACAAAGATACCTGAGGAAAAGTAGGCAGAGTGATGGGTTTCTGTTTCCTTTTGACTCATGAGGTGAGTTAGCCAAAACCAGGATCCCACAGGTACCTGACTCCTTATAGATACTCTGGGTTAATTAATTAATTATCTTTGTCCTTTAAAAACTCAGCATGACGAAAAACCGCTACTCTTGCCTCACAACTATTGCATGGTATACGTAATGTTATTTCCATGCCCTTTTCACGTTCTTCCACTGATTTCTACACTGATACATAAATGCTAAGCTGTAGGACGGAACCATGGTAGGGAACCAGACAAAGGAAGGTGGGTGGTAAAAGTATAACTGCCATTGCCACTGGGAATAAAATGGGGTTGGAGCAACTACAACCTAAATTGTGTTCCTAATATGAACACAGCTCTGTGCCAGGTACTGGAAGAAATACACTATACTTATGAAAAATATCCCAGCAAACATGCAGCTCTATGAAACCATAGTTTGTTATTTAACACAGGTATCTTTTTATGATTATAATAATTGTGCTTCACTGAGGGCAGGTAGCAAATTTCAATGAATCTTAATTCCTCACTTATTTCAATATAAATTTGGAGATGTGTTCCTTTAGAAAAAGACTTGAGCCCCCAGGTGTCATAAAATCATACTCAAGAAAGTAGCAGTTTGGTGGACTTCCCTGATGGCGCAGTGATTAAGAACCCATCTGCCAATGCAGGGGATACAGATTCAATCTCTGGCCCAGGAAGATCCCACATGCTGCAGAGCAACTAAGCCCGTACGCCACAACTACTGAGCCTGTGCTCTAGAGCCTGCGTGCCACAGCTACTGAAGCCCACACGCCTAGAGCCCGTGCTCCGCAACAAGAGAAGCCACCGCAATGACAAGCCCGCGCACCGCAATGAGAAGAGTAGCCCTCGCTCCCAGCAACTAGAGAAAGCCACAACGAAGACCCAACACAGCCAAAAACTAAATAAATAAAAATTTTTTAAAATCATGCAAATAAGTAAAATTTAAAGAAAAAGAAAGTAGCAATCTGACAACACATTATAATAGAAAAAGCAACTTTTGGAAAACATTAATAAAAATGCTAAAACTCCTAATTTTACAATGGTGAACTCAAAACCAACTCACCAAAAGCTTTACAAATGCAGGAAAGACCTAGAAGCCCACTGTAGTGACCTACCTCCTCTTCTCTCACAATTGTTCCAATCCAAGGATGGCAATAACTAATATAATAGAAACAATAGATTCAGATTTTGCTTAACTCAAGATACTGCGTCTATGATCCAGGATTATCTTTAACAGTTTTTTCATGCTTCAAAATTGTAATGTTTCTTTCCTGAACTCTGCTCAGTAATTTTAGTACAATATGTATGTTGTCCCTGAAATATTTAAGGAGGCCTGTGACCAGAATGTATAGAAACTGGCGTCTGACTATTGATTGGCAATTATATCAATGCTTGCCACCTGTTGCTCAACCTAATAATTTGTTTATCTTAGAGTTAGGCAAACCATGCCAAATCTGACCCAGCACATGTGTTTAGTAAATAAAGTTTTAACAGAACACAATCGCCCTTATTTTTTAACTTATTGTCTACAGCTGCTTCTGAAAGGCAAAGGTGAGTAGTCATGGCCCACAAAGCCTGAAATATTTACTATCTGGTCCTTTACAGAAAGAGGTTGCTCATCCCTGGTTTAACTAATAGCTGGTGTTCTCATTAAGCAATGTTTGTTTGAGCCATATTTACATATCCAAATGCTGAGGGAAGGAAGAATCAGAGTGCAGAATCAAGTCATCACGTCAGAGGACCCAACTTCTATGAATACAATGTGTGCTGTCCTTGGCAGTGAGACTTTACATTCTTCCTTGATTTCTTATAAATCCAATTTATAAAATAGATTTCTATTAGGTGACAGGCATCTACATGTCAAGTAGACTTCCTTTTTAGGTTGTCAGGGGAAGAAAATTTTTACAAGTGTTTCAATCAAAATGCAAATATTTGAAATTTACTTTGCCCCTCTCTAGTCTGATTTTTATAACTTGTTTTCTACCCCGTACATGTTCATGCAATATGAAAACCTCCTAGCTCATTTTATCTTATCATTAAACTAGGGCTTCGAAAAATATAAAAGGATTTCTGAAAGATTAGGTATTCTTAAATTATTGCCAGTTATTTTGAAATGTCAGTGGATAGCTTCTTTCCAATACCACATGTGTAAAAAGAGAAATGCTGAGCTGCGTAATCCTTCAAATGGTGGTGTTTTTTCCCATTGTTAACCTTTAGAGTCCTAATTTTTGTCTGTCCTCAGCGAGAATCTAAACATTCTAATTCTTCAGCGGAGTACCATAGTAAGTTTATAGCTGCTCTGCCTTAGACAACATATATATTTAGGGAAGGAAAATTTCTAATTCAATTTACAATTATGTCAGGAAACAACACATATCTGCAGGCAAAGATAAGAGAAACATTCAGGGTACACAGTGATAGGTCTGCTTAAATAAATAAACTTTTGGTACTAGTGATTAGGTACACAGGATTATTATATGTCTAATTGGCCAACGTGACAATTTGGAATTACTTCCAGTCACATTTAATTGGATTTGGAATCTCTGGAGAAAAGAGAGGCCTAGCAGAGAAACAGCCATAAAAGTAAACTGTTTTTCCAAAGGGTGCTAAGCAATGAATTAATATCCATTGCACAATAGTTTTTAATATGCCCTCAGCTTAATAAGACTAATGCAGTGGTCGTACACACTAGATTCCAAAACTAATTCAATTAAACACAAAGGCTGGGGGAGGGGAGTGTTTGTTGAATTGGAAATTTTTTATTTTCAATTTTAAGGAGACTACTTTAATCAGAGGTGAATAATCTTCAACTTAGGTAAAGTCTGAGATATGCTTTAGTACCAGTATAATAGTTAGCTATATATGCTATGCTAGGTTTGAAGGTGTTCTAGAGTCTATAAAATATATGTTACTCTATAAATGCTTTGAAGTTTAATAAGAGGTAACCAAAACAAAGCATTCTCTCATAGTCTTTAAATATTCTTATACTGTACAAACAGAAAAGCAATGTAGAAGACAAATGGTGTGTTGCTTCTCTTACAGTTTTAGTTTTGGTACCAAAAAAAAAGACCTACTTTCTACATTCTAAAATGTGCCTTATGCTTTGCTTAATATTAGTCTAGTCAAATTTATACATTACAAAATCTTCTTCTTCGGTATTTATATATACTGCCTGTTATAGTTTTCCTTCTGTCCTATAAATTTGTTTTTAAAAAAAATCTGTCCTTGTTCTTAGGAGTGCCATGATTGCTGACTACATGTTCTGGCTCTGTGGAGGAAGTGAACAGTCTATAAGCAAGCTCATCAAACTATACTGGCAGGTAAAAATTGATGTCCCAACTACGGAGGAGGAGCCCATTTCATTTTTAGAACCAAAATGAAGGATTGGTGCTTAAAAGACTGCTGAAAAAGGGAGCTCTGGGCATATCAATCAGAAGGACACTACTCAGTAGTAATGTATTTATAATGAAGTAGATTTTCTGAGACTAATTTTAAGGGCAAAATTCAAGGTTGTTAACCTTTGGCCCATACTTCAGTTTTACAACCCAATATAAATTTTAGACATCCCAGGAACTACTTTCCCTGGCGTGCTGCTATAATGACATGATCCTTTAAAAAATGAACACTGTATTTTCATAAATTCTTCTTAACCTATGACCTGTAAAAGCAGATGCTAGAAATACTACCAATTACATAATAAAGGAAAATACAAAGATCCACTGTATTTGTGGGGTAACATAGTACTTGAAACACTTAACCAGTAATAAACTGCAGATCATCTTTTTTATTTATTATTCAAAATGGCAGCAAGAAGTCATACCAAAGGTCAATTAGATGTCAAGACGAGAGTCAGAATTTCTTAGAATTATAAAAATTTAGAATTTACTAGTTCAGTCTCCTTCACAACATACAAATCTGTTCTTATCCTATCCTCTCCCCACAAATTGTCAATGACTTTCTGATGAAATATATTCAAAGTGAAAAGCACACTTATCCCCAAAAAACATCTAATGTGCTAATTATTAAACTGTTTTCCTCATTAAAATAGATTTCTACTCCCTTAAAACTTCCATCAAGTAGTTCCCAGTGAGGCCACATGGACCCAATGGAAACCCACTTCCAAACGAAATATTTTCAAATATTTGAAAATCCAGTACAGAAGCCAACTCCCTCCTCCAAATCTTCTCGTCTCCAAACTGTGTGTGGCCTTTTTTTTCTTTGCATTTCAAGATGGTTTAATGTAATTGAACATGAACCTTTTCAACCAACTAGAATAAGATCTGCTAAAACACTAATATGAAAGTGAGAAATAATTGTCAACAGTCTTCTGATACTTCCTGATTTTTCCCACATTTTCACTATTGTGTCTTGGCCCCTAGTTTTCTGTTTCTATATCACATGTTGTCTTCAGTAAACAATAAAGTATTAGGTTTATCATATAAAATTTTCATTAATTTATATGGTTCTGTCTAAATATTTGGAGCTCAATTTACCTAAAAATAAAGATTTAAATTAGTCCTAATATACTTGACACCTGTAAATTGACCTTAAAGTAGATAAAATTATTATTATTTCAAAAAATTATTAATTTGCTAGTAAGTGCAAGACTTTCCTAGGGGAGTCTGGAACATGCAAAATAGTAGTAGTTGCTTATGTATGTAAGTAAATAGTTGTAAAAAATTGCTAGATATGAAAAATAAGCAAATAATGTCTACTACATAGATATAGTAAAAGAAAAGGGCTTGTTATTAAAGTATTTCAGAGGCTTTTGAAGAAAGGTGGGAAAGGAGTTGAATCTTGAGGGTTAGATGATATTCAGCAGGCCTGGCATTTACTAGTTCCCAAACGAATGTTTGTTTCAATTTATTCATTCATTAAACAAATATATATTGAGTACCTACTGTTTTATCTACATTGAACTAGGAAAAAATGGATTCAACGTTGGTGCAACCTAAGACAGGTTAAGAGCTTGAAAATTTTGTAAATAAATTTTTGTCTGTTTTCTTTAGCTTTCAAAGAGCATTAATATCCCTATTTCATTTACTTAAAATAAAACAAAATTTTTTACTAAAAAAAATCTCCACTTACCAATACGTGCACGTTTGCTATACAAAAAAGGAATTAAAAGGGCTTCCCTGGTGGCGCGGTGGTTGAGAATCTGCCTGCCAATGCAGGGGACACGGGTTCGAGCCCTGGTCTGGGAAGATCCCACATGCCGCGGAGCAACTGGGCCCGTGAGCCACAATTACTGAGCCTGCGCGTCTGGAGCCTGTGCCTCGCAACAAGAGAGGCCGCGATAGTGAGAGGCCCGTGCACCGCGATGAAGAGTGGCCCCCGCTTGCCACAACGAGACAAAGCCCTCGTACAGAAACGAAGACCCAACACAGCCATAAATAAATAAATAATTTTTTTTAAAAAAAAGGAATAAAAAGAATACTATTATTTTACTATTCTGCATTAATTAAAGATAACAAAAACCTATTTGTCCTTGTATTCTCTTTTTCTCCTTTAATTTGAAGCAACGTGGTATATTGAAAAAGGGTCCTCGTCTGGAAGTCAGATCTGACTCAGTCCAAGTTCTAACACCAACATCTAACCTAAAACAGGCTAGTCTCTAGAGGCGCTTCAAGTAGAAAGTAAGAGGTAACTAGCATAAGACATTTGAGAAGGTCTATTCTTAAAGCCCATCTTAGCTCTAAATCCTCATGTTTTCAGGTACACCTAAATATGATGTCATACACCTACTGAATGGGAGAAAATATTTGCAAATGATATGACTAATAAGAGGTGAATATCAAAGATACATAAACAGCTCATACAACTCAAATCAAACAAACAAACAAACTGATTAAAAAATGGGCAGAAGACCTGAATAGACATTTTTCCAAAGAGGACATGCAGATGGCAAACAGGCATCTGAAAAGATGCTCAAGATTGCTAACTATCAGGGAAATGCAAATCAAAACCACGATGAGATATCACCTCAAACCTGTCAGAACGGCCATCATCAAAAAGACCACAAATAGCAAATGTTGGCGAGGATGTGGAGAAAAGAGAACCCTCCTACACTGTTGGTGGGAATGTAAATTGGTGGGCCACTATGGAAAACAGTATGGAGGTTTCTCAAAAAACTAAAAATAGAATTACCATATGACCCAGGAGTCCCACTCTTGAGTATATATCTGAAAAAAATAAAAACACTAATTTGAAAAGATACATGCACCCCAATGTTCATAGAAGCATTATTCACAATTGCCAAGATATGGAAGCAACCTAAGTGTCCATCAACAGATGAATGGATAAAGAAGATGTGAGATATATATATATATATATATATATATATATATATAGTGTGTGTGTATCTATATACACATATATATGTATATATACATATGTGGCATATACACACACACACACACACACACACACACACACACACACACACACAATGGAATACTACTCAGCCATAAAGAAGAATGAAATTTTGCCATTTGCGACATGGATGGACTTGGAGGGCATTATGCTAAGTGAAATAAGTCAGACAGAGAAAGACAAATATTGTCTGATGTCACTTATATGTGGAATCTTAAAAATAAAATAAACTGGTGAAGATAACAAAAAAGAAGCAGACTCAGTGATTACCAGTGGGGAGAGGGAAGAGGGGAGGAGAAATATAGGGGTAGGAGATTAAAAGATACAAACTATTCCGTATAAAATAACCTACAAGGATATATTGTACAACACAGGGAGTATAGCCAATATTTTATAATAACCATAAATGGAGTACAAGCTTTAAAATTTTTGAATCACTATATCATGCAACTGTAATTTATATAATATTGTACATCAACTATACTTCAATAAAAAAACAAACATGATGTCACAAATTTAAGGAAATTTGTAACATAATTACAAATGTAATTATGTTCTGGAAAAAAGTAACATGATTAGAAAACACATCCTGCAGATGAGTTCCATAAACAAAACCCCTCTAACCTGCCCCAACATCAGCACACCACACCAGTATCTCAATAGTTATATACTTCCTTCTGCTAGCCACTCTCTCCCTGATCTTAATTCAAATGCATACATCTTCCCACAAACCTTGCTCTGTTCTAAGTCAAAAGGGGTTTTTGGAACACTGCCAGAGAGTATGCAGTCCATGCCAACTTTAAAGACAGGGCTGTCCCACGACCCAAACCACCGTGGCAATTACACTGTTGAATGTAAGAACGCCCCACACATCACAGACTAGAAATTATGTCTGCATGTACATTTGTAGACATCCATTAAGGCTGAAGAGACAGGGGCTATTTTCACTACTTTTGTAAGTGGAGAAGTCACTATATATCTGCCTTTCAACCACATAAAATCCCTACCACCCTGGTCAGTTATTCTCTTAGAGATGTTAAACAGGGAATGGAAAATTTCAGAACGTAAAAATTTAAGAACAAGTCTACACCTACTCTCACAGATCGTTGACTTACAATCTCTTAGATGCAGAAGAACAGACCTTTGCTTTGGTGAGCTCAAGAACACCTTTCAACTGCATTAGGAATACTTTCCACGTCAGCAACTCAGCAAGGAAAAAAGGCATAAAGCTCTACACTATATGACAACTCATACTGGGATATATCACTTTCATTAAAAGTGTTCGCACCCATTATTCTATAATAGTATCACCTCTTCAGAGCTAGAGAGAGTTGGAAATACCTTGTCACACCGTACCTGCATTCATACTTCTACAACCTGATACTCATCTTCTGTTATCAGCCAGCCTCCTCTTCTCAAACACCCCCAGGCCTCATCACAATTCTGAACTAATTAGCAAAATGGGAAGCCCCTAGTCAGGCTGGGAATTAGCCATTTTGAAGCAGCGACTCTTATGTATTTATGTGTTGTTCCTAAAGTAATAAAATTATTCCAAGAAGAACTTCAGAGTAAACTCTAGTCTACCTCCCAAGCCCCCTGACCCTTAGATCCAAGGATAGATTTAATAGCCTCAGGAGCTGAGCTAGATTTAATAGCATCAGGAAATGTAAAAACAAACAAGGCTTCCTCTTCCACTCCTGTTTCCCTCTCCTGTTTTCTCGCCTTCGTTTTCAGCCATGCTCTCAGACACGTGAGTTACCTGGTGTGCAGCTTTATCTCCTGCAATGTGAGGAACAGAGCCAACTCTGGTCTGCATCACTCAGCAAAGTGGAGTGAGAAAAGGCAGTAACAGCTACTTTTGTTTCAGAACTCCCATGAAACGAGTACAGAGGAACCCCACTAAACGGGGGCAAGCTGCCTGATCAGTTCTTTCCCCACCTTGATTGTTCATTTTAAATTTTCTCTTTCTTTCTTTCCTTGCTTCCTTTTACTTCCTTCCTTCCTTCTTTCTTTCTTTTTCTTTCTTTTCTTTCTTCCTTCCTTCCTTCCTTCCTTTCCTTCCTTCCTTCCTTTCTCTCTCTCTCTCTCTCTTTCTTTCAAGTCATAAACCCCTCTGAGAATCTGATTCAACTGATAAGCATCCACTTAAAAACAATACTCATAAACACATACACAGAAAAAAATGTGCTTATTATTTATCTCATTGCATTGGAAATTGATCTACACATAGTTAACAAAACAGCATTGACAAGGAATTATGGCTTTCTCACACTTGTGAGAAGGTTGTACACTTTTTCTGGAATAAGAAACTGAAATAACATATTTGACACTGCATCAATGTCAATGTTTCATTTAATGGCAATAAGAGGTAAAATTCTGATTCACGAAGTCTGATAGCAGATGGAGTCAGAGCTCCTGTAGCTCACAATATCTCACATGGGGGATGTGTCAAGAAATACCAAAATTCATATTACATCATTTCCTTTGTCCTCAAGTCAATGAGATTATCTTTGTTAACTTCATATTATCAAGGCTATCTATGTCAGCAATTTGTTTCCATTCTAAAGTCATCTGGACAAAAAATGACCTTCATAAGACATAAGCCATTTGCAGAGTGTCTGTAGATTTTTGTCTCTAGAAACTCTCCAGACTTTATCAGTCTCACCTCCAATATTAGAAAATTCAGATTTCTGTCTGACTCCATCAACCTCATTCAGAATAGCAGCTCGACCAAAAAAACTCGTCGTTCTTCAGCAGTATCTCTAATAGTAAATTCAGCATTTTGATCAAAAGATTTGCCTCATTTATGTAACTAAGATATGAGCCATTATAAAGCTAGTCCTGGAATGAACTTCTCACATCCAATTTGTTCTAAGAAGGGGTTTCTTTTCTCTTAAAAAAAAAGTTAAAAGGATTAACCAAACCAAATCTCTCCTAAATCTCTTCTCTGGATTGCCAACACACTTCTCTAACAGGAAAGAACCTCATGGTGTGCTCTTACATCCTGACAAAGATTTACTGAAAAGGCAATGATTTGAGTTCTTGGCTCTGAGGAAGTTGAAGACTTTCACAGCAGTAGAAGGACCTCTTCGGGGATTGTTGGAAGGGCTGTTGACACTAACAGGGGCCCATGTAAAAAGCCTGACATGTGGAGCATCTTTCCTTAGTGAAGCAGCAGAGGCTGAGGAAGTGCCAACTTCTCGGGTCCTCCATCTGTGCAGAGAATACCAAGACTTCCCATCCAATTCAAGTTGTACTTGGCATTGAAATGCGCACCATCTTAAAGATATCAATGGCCTAAATGGTTTCCAAGGTGGGCTCACCAAAAAGAAATATTTTTTGGTGTAATTAGTCTACTTTCAAGGGACAAAATCAGGAGCTGGCTGCCCTGAGAGACAAAAGATTTTCCCCAGGCACATGCTTGAGGAAGATGGTGCACAGTTTGTGGTCCCCTAAAGCCCTTCCATGGCTTTCAGGGGTTCACAGACCATAGGATAAGACACTTGCACTACTCCTTCTCTTTCCAACAGCCCTTTTTCACTTTGGTATTGGGCCTAGCAGGAGACATTTACTGCTTCCAGCACTCAAAGCAAAAAATAGCACCCAGAATGTTAGTGTCATGTAGTGCCTCCTCAGACGGCACTGTAGACATTCAAGCTTGAAACCTTTCCAATCCAGTGTCTCCAGAATCCTCTTAAGTTAGTGGATAGCCTTCTTCTTTACTTTCAAATTGTATTTGTCATTCATACTCATTCAGCACATATTTATCAAGCACTTATTAGTGACCATGTGTTAAGCACCATGCTATGTGTTGGATATACAGCAGTGAACGAACGAGACATCACCCTGTCTTCAAAAGCACATATTCTAGCACAAAATACTTACCAAGAAAAACAACTGGGACTTAAATTAGACATCACTTCTTAATCTGTTTTTCTTCCACAATACCGTCAAAGTACCAAAAACCATCATGGTTTGACATGAAACTCAAACCAATAAAATTGAGAATATTTTGGTATAGTTGTTTTGTTGGCAATTTAAAAATTCAGTGCTTATGTTAATTCAACAAGTATTTGTGTGTGTGTGCGTGTGTGCGTGTGCGTGTGTGTGTGTGTGTGTTTTAAGTTCAGAATTGCAGACAACCTTTGTGCTTTAGTTGAGTTTGGGATTCATCGGAATATTTGGAGACGGTTACAGTTTTCCAAGAGTCTTTTGTCTCATTGGTTTCTGTGCTCACAGGTGTCTTCATGCAAATTCTAAGGTCTTAGCTATTAGCTTCTTCTTTCAAAAGTAGAGATCAAGGTAGCAGCAAGCTAAAGGATTTCTCTGCACTAACCAGAGAATGAGGTAGGCTACCTTAACACTGAAGAGAAGTTGACCTCTTAGACTTAACTTTACACTCCAGTTCTTTGTCTTCCTGATATTGCAAAATCATCCCAATATTAGTCATTTACCTGGTAAAAATTTATGATATCTCAACCTCAGAATAAAAATAAAATCTTTAATATGAAATTACAGGCAAAGTAAGGTCAAGGAACCACAAAATTTTTATTATCTTTAACAAAACACCTACATATTCTGGAGAAGAAAAAAATGTGTTCTCTCTAAAGATTTTCTTCTTGTGAAAATTTTTTCCACAGAAGGAACAAAATAGAAATACCATATGAGCATTTCTCTTAAATGGCCTGTATTTACAGTTTATTTATTTATTTATTTAGCCTGTCAGGCAGAGAGTTTATAAAATATTTGGACAAGGCGTGTCTGAGTACAATCTAGGGCTTATAGTATTTGTTTTTTGTTGTCGTTGCTGTTGTTGTTTTATATATTTTTTTTTTGATAAATATATTCAATAAAGCCTTTATTGAATTTGTTACAATATTGCTTCTGTTTTATGTTTTGGTTTTTTTTGGCCGCAAGGCATGTGGGATCTTAGCTCCCCGACCAGGGATCAAACCAGCACCCCCAGCACTGGAAAGCAAAGTCTTAACCACTGGACCACCAGGGAAGTCCCTAGGGCTTATAATATTTGGATTACATATAATTTGAGAAACACCAAAGCTACTAACCTAAAAATATTTTCCCTATCAATTGCCATATATTATGCTTAAATTTCCACCATTTGGCATTAAGTCTCTAGTCATCCCCAAGCACTATGAAAAAGAAATTTTATCTAGAAGTGCTTAACTCATTAATGGGTGACCCCTAGACACAGTTGTGGGAATTAGTTTGAGACTTTCCTAATCTCTTTGGAAACATGAAAACAGAATCCTGAAGGAAAAAGATGCAGAAGGAAAGGTAAGCTCTGATGAGGAAAGGTGACAACGTTCTGGAATATAGGGAATGTAGACTGAGCAAAGGGATCTTATGGAAGCAATGGATATCTGTGCTTCACTCTATGAAGGAAAGGAAGCAAAAGGAAACAGGCAATATAGAGCAGTAGAATGAGGTCAAACCTCAGATTCACAAGATATAACTTCTAGTTCCAATGCTAGGATTCAATTGTGGGTAAATCACTTCATTTCTGTATTAGTCAGCTACCGATACAATAATGCTGTATAACACATCACTCTAAAACTCAGTGACTTATAATAATCATCAGGTTAACTTGGGTTTGACTGATCTAGGCTGGTCTTGGCTGGGCGTGGTTAGGCTTAGCTCTAAGCTGCAAAGAGACCCAAGTGTGATCCACATGTCTCTCATCCTCCTTAGACCAATGGCTACCTGATGTCTGTTCTTCTTATGGCAAAATGCAGGATTCTAAGAGAGAAAGCAAAACCATAGAAGCACATTTCAAGCCTCTGCTCATACCATGCTTGAAACATTCCATTAGCCAAAGAAAAGCATGTGGTCAAGCCCAAGGACATAAATTCTTCTGCTTACTGCAAAGCCATGGCAAAGCTATTGATATGATATTGCTATAGGGAGGGGGGAAATTGAGACCAGCAATGCAATCTACCACAACTGCTCTAGACTTTAGTTTCAGCTGCTATATGATGAGGAAGCTGGCTTAGGTCAATGGTTCTCAAACACTGGTCCAGCTGCATCAGAGGCACTTGGGAAAACATCTGAAGTATTAGATCCTCAGAGTTGGGTGAGGTTCTGAAAATCATATTTGCCTACTGACCCCCTACTAGGTGATTCCGCTGCATAATCATGTGCTAGGTGGTCTCTAAGACCGTTTATAATTTTTTTTAAGTTAATAACCAACTTAGCCTACCATAGAGTTTATGTAGGGCTTCCCTAGGTGCAAAGGTAGAGTGGCAGATGACCTGCACAGGTGATGCTGCCTAGCTGACAATGTAACTGATATAATCCATAAGCCCCAGATTCTTCCCTCCCTCAGTCTTTCCACTATATAGAGATGCCTCCAGTAAATGAGGCAAACTGTGCTTCCCATTTTTAAAGATCAACAACTGCTCTCCCTCTCTCACTATGATGTCAGTCAGGTTTTCTTGCCCAACTCCCATCCTAAAAGCAGACTCCTTGGCTGCATCAGGATCCTTTCTTACATTCAGTGTTACATCTGGACAACAATGGGCACTGCAATATTTTTTAGTCACTTGCCTACAAAGAGATTTGTCCATTAAGCTAGGCAATATTAAAATTCTCATTTTATGAATTCTCATACTTTTTAGTTAGTAGACAGGCTAAAGAGGAAGTGTCCGAATTGAGATGAGAGGTAAAAGAGAGCTTCTTTTCCTAGGTCTTAGATAAATGTAGAAATGAATTTCTCATCTAATTATTCATTCCTGTTTATATATTCTTTAATGATATGTTTCTATGGTTACCAGCGTTGTTAAATGCTGCCTGTGTTTCATTTTGCTTTGATGCTATTTGAGGTAGTATGCCAGTAAAAGAGGTTCACTTTTAAATGAAAGATGTAACTGAGGCATGTATTTGATCCAAGGTTGAGTGTTCCCGTGAAGGAGATAATGACCGTGACATTATTTTCTGTTTGTATAGTTTTGCATAGTTTTTCTGTTGATGTTCTGTGAGTGTCCCAGGGACTAGGAAGGAAGAAAGGAAGGAAGGAAAGAAAGGAAGGAGGAAGACAGGGAGGGAGGGATGGAGGAAGGAGCCTCAACCATACACATATTACATTCATGCATACATATCAGTACTACATATTCGATGGCATTGATTTGACCAGACTGTCAAGTAGGTAAGGTTGCTTTATACCTGCCCCATCCCTCCCTTCTCCCCACACTGTCCCTCCTCCTCAGTCCCACATGTACGTGTGAAGAGGCAAAGCCTTCTTTGAAAACTGAGCCAAACACTCAATTACTTCACCTCAGTGTGAATTCTAGTCAAAGTGCCACCTCTTCGGAGGCTGTGTGCCTTTAAAACCCTAATTCTCACTGAGAAATAAACAGCTTTGTCTCCTGCTAAAACAAGTCAGGCATCCTGATCATACAAGAATGTGGAGACAGAGCCTCAGAATGTGCCCTGCAGGGGGCAGCACACTTCACTTGTACATCAGCCCTATCTATCTGCAAGTTGATAATTCAAGCTCCTTCGAAAAGAGTGACATCATATCAAGCAAGAAAATTAATCCTCAGCCACTCCCGAAGAAATATTTACTTAGTACTCTTCTTCAGAAATATATATGTGTGTGTGTGTGTGTGTGTGTGTGTGTGTGTGTGTATCTTTTTCATGGTGCTGGTTTGCTTTTGCAGTAATATCCATAGGCGATTAAACAGAGTCAGCTTTTCCTTTTCTTTTTTTCCCTCCTAAAAAGTTTTTTGGGTTTCCGGCAGTTCTTACAGGAGAAAAAAAAAAGTTACCTCTAAATTTCTTTTCATTTTCCTTCATTTGAGAATGATGTGGGTTTCAGAGATCTAAGGCAATTTGGGCCTTCTTTTACCTGAACAAATTTAGGTATAACTATTTGATTCCCAGAAGTCCTGTGGCTATTCTGCTCGGTTGCCATGAGGTTATTTTATTTATTGATACATAGAGGCTTTGCCTTCCAGTTCAAATTTGTGAACATGTTGATTCCTTCTTTGTTTTTGTTTGCATCCGAAATCAAAAATTGTTATGAGCAAAACCAAATTTAGAGGGGTTTATGGTTATCTTTCATATTTCCCACAGATACTTATGGGTTATTGATTTACAAGCTTGCTGATAAATTGAGGTCACATTTTTTTAGCAGTTGGAGATGTGGAATAACTATTCCATGAACTTATGAAATTTTTTAAGCTGTGTTCACCCAGGTATAAGATAATCTGTGAAGGTCAAAGCTTTTAATGTTTTTATTTATATTCAGCCATCTTTTTGATGGTATTGCACACCAATTAAAAATAAATTCTCCTCTTTTCTTGAAGTCATATGATTGTATTTTCCTCACTGATCTTTTTTCTAATAGATCTTTATTGGAGTATAATTGCTTCACAATACTGTGTTAGTTTCTGTGGTACAACAAAGTGAATCAGCCAAATGCATACATATATACCCATATCCCCTCCCTCTTGAGCCTCCCTCCCACCCTCCCTATCCCACCCCTCTAGGTGGTCACAAAGCACCGAGCTGATCTCCCTGTGCTACGCAGCTGCTTCCCACTAGCTATCTATTTTACATTCGGTAATGTATATATGTCGATGCTACTCTCACTTCACCCCAGCTTCCCCCTTCCCCACCGTGTCCTCAAGTCCATTCTCTATGTCTACGTCTTTATTCCTGCCCTGCCACTAGGTTCATCAGTACCTTTTTTTTTTTTTTTTTTAGATTCCATATATATGTGTGAGCATACGGTATTTATGTTTCTCTTTCTGACTTACTTCACTCTGTATGACAGACTCTAGGCCCATCCACCTCACTACAAATAACTCAATTTCGTTTCATTTTATGGCTGAGTAATATTCCATTGTATATATGTGCCACATCTTCTTTATCGATTCATCTGTCAATGGGCATTTAGGTTGCTTCCATGTCCTGGCTATTGTAAATAGTGCTGCAATGAACATTGGGGTACATGTCTCTTTTTTTTTTTTCCATGTCTCTTTTTGAATCATGGTTTTCTCAGGGAATATGACCAGTAGTGGGATCGCTGGGTCATATGGTAGTTCTATTTTTAGTTTTTTAAGGAACCTCCATACTGTTCTCCATAGTGGCTGTATCAATTTACATCCCCATCAACAGTGCAGGAGGGTTCCTTTTTCACCACACCCTTTCCAGCATTTATTGTTTCTAGATTTTTTGATAATGGCCATTCTGACCGGTATGAGGTGATTCTCACTGAGGTTTTCTCATCTGTAACGTGAGATAATAATGCTTGTTTTCCAGTGTTGCCTTAACAAATAAACAGAATTTATTTATAGCACTTAGCCAATGTCCAGTGAACACAATTAATAAATGAGTTTTCCAGATTTATCAATGAATTAAACAAAATCTACATAGGTAGAGTGCAAGAGCAGGTTGCTCTCTGGCGACAGAGTCAGTTCATACAACCTATGTCTTGTCTTCAAATTAAACATCCTAGGATTCTTTCAACTTCTTCTACAATATACACTTTTTTCAAGGGCATCCTTGACTTTTCCACTCAAAGTTGTCTTGCATAGCAGCCCGAGAGATAAAACAAATTCTTGGTAGAAGAAGCAGTACAAGCCTGGGAACCCAGTTCTTGTCCCAATCTTACCATGTTGTGGGTGTCAGCCATCCACACCCTAAGACCACCAGTCAAGAAATACAGTCAGGGACTTCCCTCGTCGTCCAGTGGTAGAGAATCTACCTTCCAATGCAGGTGACACGGGTTCCATCCCTGGTCAGGGAACTACGTTCCCACATGCCACAGGGCAGCTAAGCCCGCGTGCCACAACTACTGACCTCACGCGCCTCAATGAGAGAGCCCGCGTGCTGCAAACTACAGAGCCCATGCGCACTGGAGCCTGCACGCCACAACTAGAGAAGAGACAACCCGCACGCCACGACTAGAGAGAACCCCATGCGCCGCAAGGAAAGATCCCGCATGCCTCAACGAAGATCCTGCGTGCAGCAGTTAAGACCCGACGCAGCCAAAAAAAAAAAAACTAAAAATAAATAAATAAGTAAAATATAAAAGAAAAAGAAATACAATCAGAAAACAACATACATACCGTTAGCAAAAGGAATATCTACTTTCAGGTAACTAAACAAAGTATAGAGATGAAACACACAACAACCACAACAAAAAGGGTCCTAAACTGTGTTGGCATTTACCACTGAACACGGGCTGAAGCTTGTTAGTAATACCCAGTTGTGCTTATGAAATAATCACTGGTAATACAGCTATGTATTCCTGTGATACCTTTTGGTGATTCATTTTAAGTCATCAAGAATAAAAGCTCTGTGGCATCCTAAAGACTCTGGAGGCTGCTGAAACCCACACTTGTAGCTCTGAGTTTCTATCAGCTAGTGTTTCTCCAATGTGCAAGCAGAAAATTATTCAGGGTCTTTAGAACAAGAACATATTTTATATTCTATTTCCAAATTATATGTGCTTTGCCATTAAATAAGTTAGACCAACCCAAGCACATTATTAACTTCCCCCATCAAGAAGCCTTTCATTTAATTTTTGTAAATGTTTCTCTTTGAGAGAGGCATGCTAATTGATAGCATATCTTAAATCTTATGAGCGGTTGGTGGACAAAACAGTCTTCTTATGGCCAGTAGGAGTGAAGGATGAATATTCTCTTTTGTGTTAGGATTATTGTTGTGAAGAGGATCTTGACCTGGTTTAGTTTTGATGTGGTCCATTTGTTTCTTTGTTAGCATTAGAGTAAAATTCTCCTTGTCTCTGAAGACAGGAATTAGACAGTCATGAAAAAAGAAAATGGAAACTAATACTTGATCTTATACTTCTAGGAAACAATCTAATTACAAAGATGAAAATTCTCTCAGTGTAAGAGAGAACATTGGTTCAAGAGACTTGTGTTCTTGTCTTGCTTCCATCTCTAATTTTGTGACCTCAAGTGAGTCACCAGAACTAACAAGTCTCAGTTTCCTGATTATAAAGTTGAGTGATTTTAAAATAATATCTTAGATCCCTTCCATCTCTTTAGTTCCATGCTGAAGGGGCATGGAAATAAAATCCTGCTACAAAATCGAAATGATTAAAAATTAACACAGGGTAAATTTTGGGCATTAAATGCTGAAGTTATTCAGCTAATAGAAGCATCATATATAATCAAAACCTTAGCCCTAACCCCATTGGCGAGTGAACAGTGGAGTACATACACATACACACACCCACACACAATATGTGGTATATATATATACGTTCTAAAATTCTATAATACTCTATACACTGCAAAACTAAGGTAAATTAAATACTTTAGAATTTAAAATGGTATTTATTGTGACTGTTTTAAACAGGACAGGTTGCAAAGTAGAGAATTCAAAACAGCTATATAAAAATTTGCTTACCTTCGTACAAGTAACCTGTCCATAGAATATTTGGTAATTTTCAGAAAATGCAAATAAAAATTTAAATACCTTGATTTACACTGCATGACGACATTTATAACTTTCATATCACTGGGCTAATAAATGCAATGGAAAAGCTGCCAAATATTCCTTTATATTAGAAAAATATGGAACTTACAGTGAAGGTTGTTTAATAAAAGAACTCTCATAAATCTAAGGAAATATTTCAGCATTAAAATGTTGATTATCAAGGCAGGGGCAAACAATCAATTATTACATATTGTATTCTGACATATCACTATATTAATAAAATTATCATAAAAATGTCAATCCAGGCTATTTCATAAATGATACTATGAAGAGGTTTATAGGTAAGTCTCAAGGTAAGATATTCTGCTCCTTAGGAAAATCTGCTCTTTAGGTTAAATCTAAATTTCAAGAAAATTGAAATCTTTCTAATTAAGTCTATATATATTCAAAGGGATTAAGTTTGAAAAATATTGCTCAAAAATTTTATTTTTCCATTTTCTAGAAAATTCGAGGTATCATTCAAATTTTCATCATTATTAATATAATAACAAAGAGCCATATTAACCACTAAGGGCTAAAGGTTCCCATTCAATCATTTATAGCTTTCAAGTATAGCACTGCTTCCTTTGAATCTAATAATGTCAATTCTGAAGATAAAACAATACAATCATATTCGTCCACTAGGAATACTTACTTAGATGGACTTTAGGAGGATTAAAGGGTAGGATATATAAAAACATTTATCACACTGCTAAATGAAAAGTTATTTTATCTTAAAGTAGCTTTTTTTTCTTTACTTTTTTTATAACACATAAGGCTTAGTAGAAAAAAAATGGATTATGAGAGAGATTCCAATTTTCCTTTATTATTGTATACTAGGGTAGACTAACTACTACAACAAACAACTCCAAAATTTCAGTAACTTAAAACAATAAACGTTGATTTCTCACTCACAGTATAGTCCAATGTGGGTGTTCCTGGTTGGTTCTCCTCCAGTCAGCAACAGGAGAACCCATACTCCTTCCATCCTGTTGCTCAATCTTCCTCCACATCCTGGGAGTCTTCCTCTCTAGGCAGCTGATAAGGAAAGAAAATAGAAGAGGTTTCTATTCTAGGCAGGGTTTTATGGGCTAAGCCTGGAAAGAGTATCACTCCTGCCTACAAATTGGCCTTCACTCAACCACATGGCCACACCTAACCGCAAGGGAAACTGCCTAACCACGTGTCCAGGATATATATGTATGTGTGTGTGTGTGTGTGTGTGTGTGTGTGTATATACATGCACACATATATATATATTATAAAATTGTTCTAAAATTCTGTAGCACTCGCATATACTGCAAAACTAAATTAAATACTTCAGAATTTAAAATGATATTTATTATGACTGTTTTTAAACAGGAGGGTAAAGCCCAGGAGGTAAAAACATAATTTTCCAAAGAGAAAGTGAAATATAATATTTGAGACCCTAATTCTAAATTCCATAAAATTAAAAAGCTGTTTATCCTTAGAAAAGTCACTTATGCCTCTCCAAGTCACTTAAGTCATCTGCAATTCAGTGAATTGAGCTGGAAAATTCCCAAGGTTGCTTCCAGATCTAATCTTGTAAGGAAAACAATTTACTGCAATTATGGTCAACCCAGATACCGGGAGCATTAAAGGAATAATTTGATAATAATATATAATAATTTTATCACATTTTCTAATTAGTGAAGACAGGAATTCTACTTACTGACCCACCATCATTGGACACATTGTTAAAAGTTACAATTTATCCAAATCCTCCAGCAAAAAGATAGGGGAAAAAAATTTCATGATCCTGTCACCCTGGAAATGTTTGAGGTTTATGGTTACTGCAAGATTTATCCTGAGAACTTTGGGTGCTCTTAAAAATTCACCAGGAGGAATCAACCCCCTTGGTTTAGAAGGAGACAAATTTTGTTTCTTTTCTTTTTTGCTAGTCATCTTTTCCCTCTACTTTGCTTTTCCTTTACTCTTAATGGAGTAGCTCTCTCCCCCGTCTCTCCCAGTCTTTCCTGGTTTACAATTATCCTAGGCAAGTTGATTTCTGAGGTAGCAAAGGGCTCTTCTTGCTTAGCTGAAGTATAAGGAGAAATTACTATGTTACTGTTAGTAGAGGAAATGAGCTGCCCACAGACACTCTTGGTTTATGTAACTATAAGGTTTAAAACTTGCTAGCAGGAGAATAACAATAGAGAGTTATTAGGACTTGCAAATGTAAACACCTAATTTCAAAGCTCCTCTTTGTGTAGCAGCAAAGAAAGCATAATTAATAGCAATGTACACTTAACAACAGGACACCTGGACTGATTGTTTTCCCCATTCTCTGCACACGTGCAACATTTATTGACACCAGAGAAACTCACACATTGGGAAAGAATGACTCAGTTGCAGAAAATTTTTGTCAAGTTAAAAACTATCATTCGAAATCTGCCTTCATTTTCAGTGAAGCTTACTTTTTTACAAGCTGCAATTTCTCATCTGTTCTCTTTATTTTCAAACATTTTCAAAAGAAAATCTTTGATAGTAAAAAGTAAATTAAAATTTATATTTTAATATCTATCATTCTTACAAAATATCCCAGTTTTTAAAAATCTTTAAATTTAAAATCTTCAATTTGCACATATTAGACTGTTCATGCATCATTAAAAATCTACAAACAACAAATACTGGAGATGGTGTGGAGGAAAGGGAACCCTCCTACACTGTTGGTGGAAATGTAAATTGGTGGAAAACAGTATGGAGGTTCCTCAAAAAACTAAAAATGAAGTTGCCATATGATACAGCAATTCCACTCCTGGGCATATATCCAGACAAAACTATAATTCAAAAAGATACATGCACCCCTATGTTCATAGCAGCACTATTCACAATAGCCAAGACATGGAAACAACCTAAATGTCCATCAACAGATGAATGGATAAAGATGTGGTACATATATACAATGGAATACTACTCAGCCATAAAAAGAAATGAAATAATGCCATTTGCAGCAACATGGATGGACCTAGAGATTATCGTACTAAGTGAAGTCAGTCAGAAAGAGAAAGACAAATACCATATGATATCACTTATATGTGAAATCTAAAATATGACACAAATGAACTTATCTACAAAACAGAAACAGACTCACAGACATAGAGAACACACTTGTGGTTGCCAGGGAGAGGGGGTTGCGGGGAGGGATGGACTGGGAGTTTGGGATTAGCAGGCACAAACTATTATATACAGAATGGATAAACAGCAAGGTCCTACTGTACAGCACAGGGAACTATATTCCATATCCTGTGATAAACCACAGCGGAAAAGAATATGAAAAAAATGTGTATATATATATAAATATATATGTATAACTGAATCACTTTGCTGTACAGCAGAAATTAACACAACATTGTAAATCAACTATACTTCAATAAAATACATTTTTTAAAAATGGACATAGACTGCTCATGAAAGACAAGTCCAATTCTAAATTATCAAATTATTACCATCACAAAATGAAAACCTGATATTTTGGTGTCCAACCAAAAACCGTCAAAAATTCCCACTATTTTAAATAAGAATAATTATAATATTTATAATTACAGTAATAATATATTAAAGCTAAATATTTTCTAGATTGCTTCACAAATGAGTCATTCAATAAAGTACCAGAAATGTTATATATCTGTATATTTATATTTAAAATGCAATTTAAAAGTTTAAATATGTATATTTAAAATTACATCACAATATTTCTTCTTGGGGCTCTAATAATTTCCTTTGAGAAAGTATCTCCATTGAAAGTTCAATTCTTATTCTTGCATACACACTCTGCTCACTCACCCACTTCCTTACTCATCTTCAAGATGGAGGGCAGAAGCCACAAAAGAACCCCATTTCTACTGGCTCTGAGTGGGGAGCTCTAGAGGGAGGCCATGCTCTAGCACATACCCTCCTGAGTAGAGAGCCCTGTGAAAGCCTGAATGCCATGCCTTGAGCATCAAGCCAAGAGCACAATGCCTTAAACAAGCAGATCAAGCTGCCACACAAAAACCACACTTCAGCCACTTGCAAAAAAAAAAAAAAAAGCCTAGTGTAGGCTCTTGGGCACGAGTTTTCCTGTCCTGCTGTGTGATGGCTTAGCAAAGCTACCCTGCCAGCAGTTACTTAAGCTGCCAGCAGTTGGAAAAGAAATGGAATGGAGAGAGTGTTTTCTTCTGTCCTGGCCTTACTGGGATACTGTTAATACCTTTCTGGAAGCAAACTAGAGGATTAAATACCTTCACTAAATTTTTTGATCCAGAATTTAAAGCAAAATATCTTCACCAAGATATTCAGAGAGACCACAAGGAAAGCTATTTGGATGTTAGGAAGTGTTATGGGCTGAATCACGTCCCCCCGCAAAATTCATATGCTGAAGTCCTAACCCCAGGCTGTAGATTGTGATTGTATTTGCAAATAGGGTCTTTAAAGAGGTAATTAAGTTAAAATGAGGTCTTTAAGTGGGATTTAATCCAATATGACTGGTGTTCTTATAAGAAGAGGAGATTAGAATACAGACACACCCAGAGGGAAACCCATGTGAAGACACAGGAGAAGGTACCTGGCCATCTACAAGCCAAGGAGAGAGGCCTAAGAAGAAATCAACCCTGCAGACACCTGGATCTCAGACTTCTAGCCTCTGGAACTACGAGAAAATAAATTTCTGTTATTTAAGCCACCCAGCCTGTGAAACTTTGTTAGGACAGCCCTAGCAAACTCATACAAGAACTAACAGCTTACAAAACGCAGCAAAGTCAGATCAAGACCTTAGAACTGAGGTCTAGACAGCTCCCTTCTTCAGCACCTCACTCCACACGAATCCAGGTACAGCTACTTACTTTTTTGGTCTGGACAGGCCATCCCAGGATTGGTCCCAGCAATGAACGTATTCTAGCATATTCCATGTTCCAGCAATGAACAATGAAGCACCAAGCTGGAGAAAACATTCTTCTACTCAATATAAAGGATCTTTACTTTCTGTTGGAGGACCAGAACCTGGTACCTAAACAGCTTGAGTTCTTAATCCACATCTCTGAATTCCAGACCTGCTGCCTGCATTGCCGCAGTTGGCCTTTCATAGTAGCATCCAGGGCTCAGCACCCAGACCTGCTGCACCCTCAGAATCCACTGCTGCATAATCCATGGCTACTTCCATCTAAGTGCTGGCTCCAGGTTTGGCATCACAATCATATTCTTTCCCTTCTAGTTCCTCAAACCTGGAAAGGACAGCGTTGTGGACAATATAAGTTCTTTCCCTCAGCCATTCAGAAATTTGTCCCACACCAAATTTAAATTGTAAATTAAAACTGGAATCCCTTTGAGGACAGATGCTTCTTTAGAGGTCCTTTGACCTGAACAGTTCAGCATTTGTATTAAGTTTTATTTCAGTGTCTACTCAGAATCCTAATCATAGCCCATAAGAAAGAATGTGACTTTAATATTGGACTTTGCTGGTGTGCATGAGTGTGCACTAGTTATTTTTCTTTAAATCATAGCCATATGGTAAATTTTCTGTTTTGTTATGGTTCCCTTTTATTGGTGGGCATGCAGTGGGTATTTCTTGGAAATGGCCAATTTTTATTAAAATGTTTCTAGAAGAAATTTTTTTTAAAAAATTGTAAATTAAAAAATTGATCATAGGGGCCATTTGAAGTCACTGAGGAATGAAGTAGGCAATCAACAATTGAAATTCAGTTTCTCAGTTTAAAATCAACTCCTTATTGCTGTTAATATTAGTCTAAAACTTGTTTACAATATACTATACCAGTAATAATATAAATTGCTGTTTGTTAAATGATTTTTCTTTGTTGGAAACTTCAAATCTATTATTTTTCCTTATTGGTTGTATACAACTTTTAGTTGTCAGGGAAAAAATTATTCCTATAACTAAATATGGATTTTTATAATATTCTTTTATGCTATTTTCAGAAAAATGAGATAACTATAGACATTTCTACTTTCTATTCAATGTTCAAGCCTTGTTAGAAGGAAAAGTTGTAGGAAAGGAATAAATTCCTTTTAAAACTTCACATAACTTTCCTTTTGGTCTGTTTCAAATAGTAATGGACCTAGTTAAAGCA
Source organism: Eschrichtius robustus (assembly GCF_028021215.1). NCBI lineage: Eukaryota > Metazoa > Chordata > Mammalia > Artiodactyla > Eschrichtiidae > Eschrichtius > Eschrichtius robustus. Next base: position 52,733,822 of record NC_090829.1, on the reverse strand, counting down.
GGAAGCTCAGGGTGATGGCAGGCTTTATGAAGAATGGTATCTTGCATGAACAAAGAAAATTTAAAGAAGTTCTTAAATAGCTGAATCCATCTCAAATGGCTCTTGTGATCCGGAGGGAAGGAAAGCTTTGCTAGGAGGAAGTTGAGAAAGTTTTTTTTTTTTTTTTTTAATTCCAAAAGGCTTTGCCATGTATTGGAAGAAGAAAAATATACAGTTTGTCTAGTTTGTCATGTTATTTATAGACAATACTTAAATCTAGATATTTTAATTAATTTTTTAAAGTAAAATTGCTCATCAGTGTCTGTTCATAAGATAATTATGTTAGACTGAAGAATTTGATTTTTAAGATCAAGTTAAAAATGACACCTCAGAAAATAGGATTTTTATTTTTATCTTAAAGCAAGCCCAGTTTAGAGGTGTCTGTTTACAAACTTTCTTCATTTAATTGGTTTTCTTAATATGAAATAGTATTTCCAGAACTAATTAAAAGTTCATTCTAATGAATATTCAAGACCAAAATATGTTATCTTTGCAGTACAGTATATAGATTTTTAAATCATCCATAAAGGTAATCATATTTTTTTATATTCTTAAAGTCACGTATTGTTATTGAGGCCAAATGGGTTGTTTGCTTCCTCTCAGGCTATGATTGAAGAAGCCATCACCAGGGCGGAATCTTTCTCAGTTATGTACACACCATTTGCAACAAAAATCAGAGCTGATAAAACAGAAAAAGTAAAAGAGGTTTTCATAAAAACTCATCCTGCATATGTGAAATATATCTACACAGGTAAGATTCAATATCTTCAAAGCATTAGCTGACAACTTATTTCCATAAAAAACAAATACAGGGATGTTTCTGATTTTTTGTTGATTATTTCAGTTTTAGGGATTTTTTTTTTAATCTGATGAGTTGAAATGGAAAGCTATTTTAAGGTTTTAAGCAGAGCTAGCCCTATAGGTCTAGCATAATACTCCTTGTGCCATCATGTTTCTTTTTTTAAGAGGAGAGGTAAAACCTAGAAACTCTAAGATTATAAAAAATGAAAGAATAACCTGTAGTAAAATATCACCTTACCCCATATACTTCATCAGTAAACTAGGTGATGATAGTATTTTCCTGAATATGGATTTTTTTTCTCCAATCCCTGCTATTTCTACTTTCCTTCCTCCATCTATCTCACACCTCAAACGTCCCTCTTTTTTTATGTTCTTGGGCCACTGGTATCCAAGTGAGATCTGGATAGCCAGCCAAGTGTACACAGAGAACACAACACTAGTGGTGTCCTTTTTTCCTCTTTTTGTCTTTGGAAGCCACTTGCTTCCATTCATTCATTCCAAATACTTTTTTACTATCTACCATGTTCCAAGTGTTATTCTGAATTAAGACAAGAATTTTCTTGTACTAAATTGAGCCAATCTCTAATGGAGATGGAGATTTCCAGTTATCTAAGATACTAAGAGTTGTCAAAAGCTTTTGTTGTTTCTGTTTTACTGTCTTTAAATCACTGAGTCAAAACAATATTAAAGAGTATTTTGTTATTTTCAAAATAAATAAATTAACAATCAGCAATGACTACCATATTAAGCAAAATCTCTAAATACACACATCTAGTATCACATCCTCCTGTTAAGGCCCCTGCATTCCTTTTGTCAGCGTTTTGGGGCCAAGTCACTGATTTATATGATTAATAATATACTCCACTAGTGATCACTTTTAAGGTACCAGGCACTCTACATTCATTATCTCGTTACTCCCATAACTTAAGAAGTGAGTAAGATGATTCTCATTTAGAAATGAGAAAACAGCTACCAGAGAAAACAGTTTTTCCAAAGATACACAGCAAATCAGAAAATCAGTGGCAGCAGGCCTTGGATTTGAACCCATATCCTCGCATTGAACTACACTATTTCCATCTGATAGAAGCCGAGATGTGACGGAAGCATTAAATTTAGGTCCTATGGAATCCTTATTTCTTCCACAATGCTTCAAGCTCTTCAGAAGAAATATATTTTAAAAATATAACTAGGGACGATTAAATAGTGAATCCCTAAGGAACAATGAAAATTTAAAGGCAGAGAAAGGGAAGAGAAGAAATCACATGCATGCTATAATGAACACTGATGCTGATTTACTTAGTTCCAGCATTTTATAAGGCAGTAGATAAAAATGTTTCAGAACTCACAATTTTTGCTAATTGTTATAAATCATTTATCATTTTGTTATGGATATCTTCAAGGGTTTGGGCGGGGGGCAGAGAGGGCAATCAATACCACACAAAAGTTATGTCAATCTAGTATCATGGAAAATTAATCCAATTCAGCTATTTCCATATCTACTCTCAGATCCATTGGTAATAAAGAGAGATTCATTGAGGAGATTACCAGTTTCCAATTCCTCTACTGGTAGAATAAGTTTAGTTATATTTAACCTACTTCACAGAGAAGTCATGAAGATTTAACTAATACTTAGGAAGCACTGTTGCCACTGAGGGCTTAAAAACAACAATAACATTAATGAGCCAGATTCACATCTCATGTAACTCCATCAAACCTGTTATCAAGATGAATTATGATCTGTTGGCAAAATGATTCATGCTAAAGGATCTTATACTTTGGAAGAGAAGATAATTATAAGTTACTGATGATTGTTTCTATCATTTTATAATTACTAATTGCTGGAGTGTGACAGTGCTATATGAGAACAGAGAGAAGAAAGACAGTTTCTGGAGAAGGGGAGGTAGTGAAGGCAATCTCGAATTTTAAATTTCATTAGGAGTGGTTAGGTCCTTCGCTCTATAGAATGGGTACTTTGAACTAACAGGCTATTACACTGATGACATTATTTGTCTCTGTTGCAAATGATTAAAGGGTCACTCCAAAGCCATTGCTGGAACGACGGTGAAACCACTATTACTAACTATATGTGCAAGTCTTAGTGGCATCTCTTCCTTTCCCCCCAGGTAATTCCAAGGTGAGGAAGAGGGCAGGTCAAATGTGATCTTTAGCTTCTGGATATTTCTCACAGGAGGTGCAGAGTGGTGATTTGGGCAGGCATCGGTAGCCAAAGGCAGTAGCTAGAAAGTGAGTTACACAAAGAGAGATAGGGCCTAGAAGGGTAGTGACCTTGTTTTGTTGGCACGTCCCAAATACCAGGATACTCCTTTTATCTGCCTTCTATTTAAGAAGCGTCTGTGTTGCCAAAAATGTATTCAGTTATTTATTTCAACAAATAGTCATGCAGCAGGTGTGACTGGACAATCACACAGCAAATGTGTGCAAACATGAGACTTTTTGTTTTAACCTACACATATTCATCTTTGGTCTGTCCCGAGCCAAAAATATATTCTATCCCACCCCAAAGGACTCAATCCCATCCAATCATTTCTAAAATTTAGTCTGTCTTCAGTAACTATCTAATCAAATTCACCAGCTTTTTCCCCCTTTCCACGGGACTTTCTTCTCCTCCTAGTCTGGTTTCAACTTTCACAGAGCTCGAGCCTACCCAAGGGTCCAAAGAAGCCCATGGGCATGTGAGGAAAGAGTCCTCTTGGAAGCCTTGTGCAGGCTAGCACAGCTGCAGATTATATGGCTAGTGCAACCTGAGACAGATCTGTTGGCTTGAGCAGGACCTGATGGGCTCATTTATGTGACACATTAGGTCACCCAAGGGCACCTATATGAGTTCCCCACGCTACCTCCTGGTGTAAATGCTTCTTTACATGTACACCAACCACCCCTACCACACAAGTTGGCCCAGACTAGAACTACTTTCTAAGATTCCCTCTCCCTGCCAGAATGCGGAGTTCTAGATCTTACTCTAGAAATTCCCTCTACTCCACTGGAGACTGGAAGTCATTTCAGTCCTCTCTCCAACTTGCTATGCTATTCTGCCATTTCTCTTCTCCTTTTCTCCATGCTTCAGAATCCCAATATCCTCAGGACAAGAAGAGGATCTACAATGGAGATGGGTGGTGTATTCAGTTATTCATTTAGTCATCAAACATTTATTGAGCACATATATTCCAGGCACTACACTAGGTAGTGCTAGAATATACCTGCTTCTAAGAAAGAATATGACTCTAGTAATTTATACTTCAGGGTGAAAATTGGACTATATTTTTCCTCTCTTCTAGAGAATACTTCACTTAAAACCTAAGCTCTAATTGTGGAATGGAAGGCTGAGTCTAATTAAAAGAATGATGGAGGAGAAAACAGATGAAGGAGCAGTTTGGGAATAGAAGTCCTTGCCACCAAAAGTGGCAAAGACTGGCTAGTTGTTTACCAAACTATTCTCTTTCCCCACCCCATCCCCCCCATGCATGTAACTAGAATACATTTCCAGCCTCCTTTACAGTTCAGTGAGGCTTGTGACTCAGTAACAGCCAATGGAATGTGGACAGAAATACCCTGGGAGTATGACATTCCCAGGCCTGGCCCATAAACCTCTGCCATGCAGAACTCGCTTTCCCTAGCCACTGACTGAGTAAATAGGACTGCGGAACTAAAGAAGCTGCAAGGCAAAAGAAGCTTGGCTCCCTGAATGACCATGTGGAAGGCAACCCACTGAATACCCACACAAACAAAAACCAAAATTCTCTTGCTTTAGATCCCTAAGATTTGGAGGCTCTTTGTTAAATCAGGTAGCTTTAACTAATATACTGCCTTACATCAGTGAAGTAGGCGGCTTCCTACTTCATCTGCAGTGTACACAATAAAATTCATGTGAACTCAGGGGAGGACAGATAAACATTCCTCCATGTGCAGTCAAATTCATCCTCAGAAACACTCAGAGTTTGTGTACATTCCCTTCTACCTCCCGTTCACTCATCCTTCCTTGGACAACTACAGGTAAATGTTCTCATACATATGTGTTTGTACCCACTCACAGAAAAGGAACATCTGAGGAGAGACACAGATTCCAAATGGGAGATAGAACACAATTACCTAGTTTTCTTTGCAGCAAGAGAAATTGAGGCCGTAAGTAAGAATTACAGAAATCATCTAAATAAACAGTCAGTAGATGAAGGTCAGAAAATCTGTACCTTGAAGATCTTGGATGAAAAGTCTACCTATCAAAGTTCTGCTGGATAAGTAGGTATTATCATTAAAACTTGGAGACTAATACATTTAGTTCTCCCAGTAGAGGCTGGCAGACAACCCTCCAACACAGAAACACTGCCCAACTCCAGGTCACCTTCATCAAGCCTAGACAGTATTGAGTTCATTACTCCTTGGTCATGTGACAGTGCCATGAGCCCAGTAATAGCTGGCAGAGGTGGCGGTAATGAGCAGGAAGAATATTTATGATCGAGATCCCCCAGGCAGTGTATTCTTTCTAGCTAGCCCCTAATTCACAGTCATCCTTATCATGGATTTCCACGTGAAAAATAGATGCAAAGGGGAAAAACGATAAAAATGAATTCATTTTGAAATATATAGAGATCTAAGTATTTTTAATTTTTTACTGAATGGACCAACTAAATTAGTGATTTATTATGAGAAAAGCCCACTTCACCCTCAGTGGCAGGCACTAGGACTATACTGCCTTTATAACTTCTACAAGACTGATAAGGGAGGGTTAAAATTCAAATCTGCCTTGTAGGACAACCAGCCTTACATATCCTCAGGAACTCACTGTGCATCCTTTGCTATTCTGGGGATGTGGTAAGACCCACCAAAATCTTAAAGCCATATTATAATAGAGCTATACTGTATTATGTTTCACAGAGGAAAAAATTACTGAATTTTTAGCAGTGTAGCTATCCATTTTTCTTATTTAAGGAAAAATCCAGTTTGATTCATGCAGAGTAGTCAAGGTATATAAAACAAATAATAATTCACCAGCCCCAGAATTATTATGTTTTCATTTATAAAGATTTTGCTTGAGATTTTTATTCATATATTCCAATGAAATAACACAATTCTGTACAGTTCTTATTCTTGCATGATTGTATTTTAATAATAAAGTAATACAATAAGCATATCCTGTCTCCACTTGATGAAAATATCAAGATTTATTTGCTAAATAAAATATTCAGTAATGGATCTGTGCTTAGTAATGTTTAATAGAAAACTTTTCTGGAGCAGATATCAATTACTTTAACACTTAGGTAGATAGAGTCATATTTTGTCTCTCCAGTGCAATTTAACTCCCAAGAGTAAATATGTATGTTCAGAAGAATAATATACTGTTTTAAAACAGACCTTTAAAAATTGCTTTTCACTGAAATTTATAACCTTGTTCTTGTTCAGTCATCATTTACCAGTAAGGATAATACATTCTATGCTCTCTAAAATATAAAGTTAAAATTTCTCATTTTATTCTTTCTTCTTTAAAATGTTATAATTTTACCATGGTCAAGAGTTTCCAAGATTAGACTATTTTCCTCTTTCTAACTCACTTTATCAAATGGAAAAGTTTATAGAATTAAAGAGCCTACATCCCCAATATCATTATGAAAGTGTTACGGCTAGGTTGGTTATAAAGATGACAAATCATCTCATATTTGTACCACAGAATTCTTTTTAGAAACAGAGAATCATTCCCAAAGAAAAGAAATTCCTCATATATGGGGCTGAAGTCTCTGTTCTTAAAATATTAAAACGTTGGTCTTCCCAATGGGAAGTGTGGTGTTCTGGCACTGTTCTAGCTAATCAAAGTAAACACGTCTCAGTGAGCAGCTCACTTGTCCTTTGCAGTAGCAGGTTACAACACCATTTGCCTCTGGTCTCCCTCATCTACTGTCTCTTACCATCTATGATTGCATTCCTCCTTCTAATTGCATAACTCTCTTTTAATTTCATTTTAGCTATAACAGGTAACAATAACCAAGGGACTGTATATTTTGCTTTCTTCTTGTTAGTCTGTACTTCTTAATGCATCCAGTGAACCAACTTCCCGGGAGTTGGATTCATCTCTACAATTGGTAACTTGTACCTTTAGTAACTGATCACAGCACAGCTGCAGTTTCACACCATGGGTGGCCACCCAGGAATCAAAGGTTCCTCACCCTCCACCCTGTTATCCTTTCTCTTCCCAAACCACATGTTTCCATGAGCCAGGACCGTTCTAGCAAATCTCATTTCTGACTCCGATTCTGGGATTTTCTTTTCCTCACAACACTTCTGACACCAAATTTGTGGGGTTTTCCACACCACTTCTCCAGCTCTCAGCCACCAACTGGTGTTTTAACAATTCACTTCAACTTTGGTACTCACTATCCAGAGTTAGCACAGACGTCACAGATTAAGGGCTCGATCCTACCAGACCGCCCCCCCACCACTTCAGATGCCAATCACAAGTCCCAGGCCTCCTGTACTTCTGACCAACCAGCTATAAGTTGGGGGGTTCCAATGACCCCCAATTCAGGTTCTATAATTTTCTAGGATGACTCATAGAACTCAGCAAGTGGTTTACTTACTATCACTGGTTTATTATAAAGGATACAACTCAAGAACAGCCAAATGGAAGAGATACACAGGGCAAAATAAGATGGGGTGTGGGTGTGTGCTCTCACTGGTTGCACGACTCTCCCAGTACCTCACTGTACTTCACTAACCCAGAAATTCTCCAAACCCCATCATCTCGGGGGTTTTATGGAGGTTTCATTACGATTGACTAAATCATTGGCCACTGGTGATTAACTCAATCTCCAGCCTGCCTCCCCTCCCCAGAGCTTGAGCTTGGGGAATGGGGTTGAAAGTTCCAAGTTTCTAATTAAGCCTTGGTCTTTCTTGAGACCAGCCCCCATCCTGGCAGAAGCTATCTAGGGGCCTGCCAAGAGTCACCTCATTAGAACAAAAAACATTCCTACCATCCTCTATCACTTAGGAAATTCCAAGTGTTATAGAAGCTCTGTGCCAGGAACTGGGGACAAAGACCAACTATTTTTCTATGATACCACACCATCTCTCACTCATCGTAGATAATATCCTTGTGTTTTTTACTCTTGGGTGCAGGACACTATTCAGCATGGCTTTATCTGTGAGAATCCAGTACAGTCTGGGTTGATTTTGTATCCTTCCAGAGAAGATTTTCTTTTGATTTTTCCAAACCACATAGAGTACTACCAACCAGAGAGCCTCTATTTCTAGAGCTGAGATTTCCTGGGCCATCTAGGTAGTATAAATTCAAACCTTACGCCTAGACTTAAAATTCCCAGAGGGGAAAAAAAATCCTACTCCAGGCCCCAGATAAGTCAGACAAGTTTATTTTGTTAACTTCATCAATGGTTGGATTTTTTTTTATCTCCATCATTCACTGGTACCCCTTTGGTCTCACCTTTGTTTAAGAATGCACCATGCTATATTATAATTGACTGTTTATTTGTCTACTGCATGCACCAAATGGTAAGCAACACCATGGCATTCATTATCTTACCATTTTATCATAATGCCTGACACATTTATATAGACTCTGGTAAGGGGAGCCTATAAATATTTTTCAGGTAAATTAGGTAGTCAATTCTTTATCTAAGCTATATATCTTATTAAGATTATTTCTAATATTTCATCATTTTGTTGCTATTATGGATTAAACCATTATTTTCATTATACTATATATTTTATTATACCTATATATTTTGATTGACCTTTTTAAATCTTATATCTGTTTATTTGGGGGTTTGTATATTTCCTTTTTTGATCCCTTACTGAACTCTTGTCTATACTAATAGATTTTCACTTTATCCTCTTGGAGTTTCTATATAAATAACCATCTATTCTTAAGTTATGACCATTTGGCTTCTTCACTTCCAAAATTTATATCTCTCATTTTTATTTCAGGTCTTATTCCTTTGGCCTGAAATTCCAAAGCTACAGAGAATAATAGTGGTTAAAGGCAGTCATTTTGTTTCTGAGTTTAACAGGAATAAAACAGATTAAAAGTAGTTTCACCACAACCAAACTGACTACTAATAGTGAATAGTAAAGAGTAATATCTAATAATCAAGATAATCTCCTTTTTTAGATTTCCATATGTAAGCAATAACTTATCAAATACAAAACCAAAGCCTTGCTGACTTTCAAATTTTATATATTAACTACAGGAAATTACTGAGTCATTACCATAAGATCATTTGCTCATGAGCCATGATAATTCATGAGTAATAATAGTTCTTGTATATGATAATCATGATAATTCTTTGTTTTTTAATTGTCTTCAACAATTGCACTTATTAAATAAAAAACTGTAGAACTCAAAAACCAATTTCAACAGAAAACAAAAGAAAATCTCTGGTCTCAGGAAAAGAAATTGCTGTGCTTCTCTGGGATGGTAGTTTGTTGTTGTTGTTGTTGTTATTGTTTTACCTTAGGAACATTGTGAATGAGATAGTTGATCTTCTTTACTTCTGGAAAGTATACAGGAGCTTATAAAATACATTCTGTGTATTAATCTCACCTATGGCTTCATCACCGGTCTCTTACTTTTCCTTCTGATCTGTTTTCTTCAAGCACTCTTTTACACATTTTTTTATGCTGTATTTATTTATTAAAGGCAAGTCATTACACTTCCAGAGTGAGCTATAAACAAATAAGTAGATTACCAGTCCAGATAGTAAGGAAAACTAAGGCTTTCAGATTATGTAAGACTTTTATTATTCAGTATTAGTTAACTACCCAAGGGTCACTTTTTGCAAAATGTAGAATCTAATCGAAAGTGGAAAAATCATAATTATGATATAGGTCAAGAAAAATAATGCTAAACATTTATTTTTTTTTTTTAGTTATTTCTGAGATATACATTTTAAAGTAATAACTAGGATTATGACTTATAACATTATACCAGAACATACAAGATTTTTAGAAATTTCATGTAATGTCTGAAATATTTATATTAACATATTTCCATACAAATATAAACTTTTAACATCTTTATTGGAGTATAATTGCTTTACAATGGTGTGTTAAACATTTATTTTTTATTATTATCTCATATACTTAAGTCTAGTTATTAGTAATAGTATTACAATAATGTTATAATAATAGCATCACTAAGACAGTCAATTTTGGTATCTTTGTACTAGCTGTAAAAATTAATTATTCTTAATCCTCAAACTATTATGTTTCTTAAATAAGGAAATTATTCTTCTCAGATAGTCAACTTGAAGAATTTATAATATGTCTTACATCTCAGCTATGATATTTTAAGGATTCCATAGTATTTATAGATATACTGAACTACTAGCTAAATCCCTCTATCAGAAATCTTTGGTTTCAAGTAATAGGAATCACAGCCTAAACTGATTTCAGTATATTTAAGTTTTAAAGGGGTAGGAGGAGGCATGAAATACATTGATTTATAATACAACTACAGGGGGACTATCTTTAAGTACAGCTTGATCCAATAGTTCACTCACTGCTCTATTTTCTACAGTCAGCTTTCTTCTCAAGTTCTACCTGGTATTCCATCACCTGTACCATGCCCTCAAGTGCTAGGATCTTGAGTCATAGCAAAATTCCCAAATGTCATTACAAACTTCAAATCACACTGTCCCAAGAAGCAGTGAATGTCTCTTCCACCCAATTCCTGGGACTCACTCTTCCTCATTGGCCCAAATTACATTATATGCTTATACTTGAACCAAAACTGAGGTCAAGGTAATGCCATGGATTGATTCGCCTAAGTCAAATAGGTCTCACTTTTAGAGTCGGTAGGGAAGGAGAGAATTCTCCAAGGGTAAAAAAAAGAGGGAAGGTGAGAATGCATGTTAGGTATCCAACCAACCAATGTCCATTCCAATGGCTGCAGAAATACAGCCATTTAAGGGCATTAGAGCAACAACATATTATTTCACTAACTGTGAATTTAATAAATATTGAAGGGAAGAGCAGTATCTTTCATGTTTGTTTGTCTCAAACCTACTTTGTTGGGGATGGAATTAAGGAACTTCCCCAGAATAAATACAATACAGCTGATTAAACATAAAACTTTGGAATCAATAAGAATTCCAAGTGAAATAAAAATGAACTATGTATAAATATCTTATGTAATTATTTGTTTTTCAAAGTTTATAAGTGGGTTATGAGAGGCAACTTATATATACAAAGATCAGTTTTGGAGAAGTAGAGCAGAAGCCTGAAGGGAAAATTAGGAATCTTAGGAATGAAAACCGATGTTTTTTACTTGCATCTATAACTCTGAAATTATAATGAAGGTCAAAGGGAAAATACAATTTATTATACAAAGATTCATTATACAAATAGCTTTCTCACACATCAAATGCAAAAATCAAAATACGCTATCTATGTTTTTAAAGTGGAAACTGTTTTGTTATTTATGGGGGCAATAATGATGTTAGCTGCAAAGTTGCTGCCTTTTGCTATTTTCTTGCTGATGTGAATTTATGGATAACTTCCAATATAGAAGTATTGGCATTAAAAAGTGAACAAGATAAAACTCAGAAAATGACTGGGTGGGAAAGAAGTAATGACAAAGTGTTGGCATTATGAAGGGACTGGAGAAGCTAAACTCTGAAACTGATCACTAAGACGAAGTCACATAAAACTGACATGGTCCCATCTCACACTGAACAACTGGGACCTTTAGAAATGAGATTTTGCTCTAGCCCAAAATGTCAGAACATTTTGTTATGGACAAAGGGCAGAGAAATGACATAGACACTGGAAAATAGAGAAGGAAATGAAACAGAGAAAGGAGAGATAGAACCCTAACAAATCTGCTTATTTCTAAAAGACTTTTAAAACCTCTATGATTTTTCTTTTTTCAAAATTGCTTTGAGAAGTTTATCCACAATCTGTTGACTGTGGTTATGATGAGGTGTCCAACAGAAAATACTGATGATGGTGGTATCTATGTTTTCTACTTTATGTCCAGAGAGCTCATATTTTATTTTACAGGTATTTAACTTCATAAAAAATAAGCAGTCCCTCATATATAGAGATGAGTCTGCTGATCTACAATCAACCGTTCACATTTTTGCAGATGCTTTTCTGGTGCTGCTGACAGTTTCATTAAGACAGATTCTCTGTTAATCCAATCTTCTTTGTGACTAAGAGTCCATATTTCCCAGAGAACAAGCTGCAGCAAGGGCCCAACCTGAGCGTGAAACTAAGTTTTCAATCTAGGCAAAGCTGCTCTGTTCATTTGAGCATCAACTCCACTGAGTTACCTAATACATATTATTTTACCTCACTCACCCTTCGTAAATTGAACAGAAACCACTTAAAGTTTAGGTAAAATAAAAAAAACAAAGATTGTGTGATATTCTTTTCTAAGTTTAGTGACAGAGAGATAAATCCTATCTCGGAAGCTCTGAACATTTCATTAGCTTTGATTTTTTTGAAGTTCTATTCTTATTTGGACGATTAAAAATTCAGGATTGAGAGCTCTACCCACCACCAGAGCCTCCCATCAAGCCTCTTAGATAGCCTCAACCACCAGAGGGCAGACAGCAGAAGCAAGAAAAACTACAATCCTGCAGCCTGTGGACCAAAAACCACAGTTACAGAAAGATAGAGAAGATGAAAAGGCAGAGGGCTATGTACCAGATGAAGGAACAAGAAAAAACCCCAGAAAAACAACTAAATGAAGTGGAGATAGGCAACCTTCCAGAAAAAGAATTCAGAATAATGATAGTGAAGATGATCCAGGACCTCGGAATAAGAATGGAGGCAAAGATTGAGAAGATGCAAGAAATGTTTAACAAAGACCTAGAAGAATTAAAGAACAAACAAACAGAGATGACCAATACAATAACTGAAATGAAAACTACACTAGAAGGAATCAATAGCAGAATAACTGAGGCAGAAGAACGGATAAGTGACCTGGAAGACAGAATGGTGGAATTCACTGCTGCGGAACAGAATAAAGAAAAAAGAATGAAAAGAAATGAAGACAGCCTAAGAGACCTCTGGGACAACATTAAACGCAACAACATTCGCATTATAGGGGTCCCAGAAGGAGAAGAGAGAGAGAAAGGACCAGAGAAAATATTTGAAGAGATTATAGTCGAAAACTTCCCTAACATGGGAAAGGAAATAGCCACCCAAGTCCAGGAAGCGCAGAGAGTCCCATACAGGATAAACCCAAGGAGAAACACGCCGAGACACACAGTAATCAAAGTGGCAAAAATTAAAGACAAAGAAAAATTATTGAAAGCAGCAAGGGAAAAACGACAAATAACATACAAGGGAACTCCCATAAGGTTAACAGCTGATTTCTCAGCAGAAACTCTACAAGCCAGAAGGGAGTGGCATGATATACTTAAAGTGATGAAAGGGAAGAACCTACAACCAAGATTACTCTACCCAGCAAGGATCTCATTTAGATTTGATGGAGAAATCAAAAGCTTTACAGACAAGCAAAAGCTACGAGAATTCAGCACCACCCAACCAGCTCTACAACAAATGCTAAAGGAACTTCTCTAAGTGGGAAACACAAGAGAAGAAGAGGACCTACAAAAACAAACCCAAAGGGCTTCCCTGGTGGCGCAGTGGTTGAGAGTCTGCCTGCCAATGCAGGGGACACGGGTTCGAGCCCTGGTCTGGGAAGATCCCACATGCCGCAGAGCAGCTGGGCCCGTAAGCCACAGTTACTGAGCCTGCGCGTCTGGAGCCTGTGCTCCGCAACAAGTGAGGCTGCGGTGGTGAGAGGCCCACGCGCCACGATGAAGAGTGGCCTCCACTTGCCACAACTAGAGAAAGCCCTCACACAGAAACGAGGACCCAACACAGCCATAAATAAATAAATAAAATTTAAAAAGAAAAAAAAAAAAGAAAAAGGAAATTAAAGTATATTATTAAAAAAAAAACAAAAACAAACCCAAAACAATTAAGAAAATGGTCATAGGAACATACATATCGATAATTACCTTAAACGTGAATGGATTAAATGCCCCAACCAAAAGACATAGACTGGCTGAATAGATACAAAAACAAGACCCATATATATGCTGTCTACAAGAGACCCACTTTAGACCTAGGGACACATACAGACTGAAAGTGAGGGGATGGAAAAAGATATTCCATGCAAATGGAAATCAAAAGAAAGCTGGAGTAGCTATACTCATATCAGATAAAATAGACTTTAAAATAAAGACTGTTACAAGAGACAAGGAAGGACACTACATAATGATCCAGGGATCAATCCAAGAAGAAGATATAACAATTATAAATATATATGCACCCAATATAGGAGCACCTCAATACATAAGGCAACTGCTAACAGCTATAAAAGAGGAGATCGACAGTAACACAATAATAGTGGGGGACTTTAACACCTCACTTACACCAATGGACAGATCATCCAAAATGAAAATGAATAAGGAAACAGAAGCTTTAAATGACACAATAGACCAGTTAGATTTAATGGATATATATAGGACATTCCATCCAAAAACAGCAGATTACACGTTCTTCTCAAGTGCGCACGGAACATTCTCCAGGAAAGATCACATCTTGGGTCACAAATCAAGCCTCAGTAAATTTAAGAAAATTGAAATCATATCAAGCATCTTTTCGGAACACAACGCTATGAGATTAGAAATGAATTACAGGGAAAAAAACGTAAAACAGACAAACACATGGAGGCTAAACAATACGTTACTAAATAACCAAGAGATCACTGAAGAAATCAAAGAGGAAATCAAAAAATACCTAGAGACAAATGACAATGAAAACACGACAACCCAAAACCTATGGGATGCAGCAAAAGCGGTTCTAAGAGGGGAGTTTATAGCTATACAAGCCTATCTCAAGAAACAAGAAAAATCTCAAGTAAACAATCTAACCTTACACCTAAAGAAACTAGAGAAAGAAGAACAAACAAAACCCAAAGTTAGCAGAAGGAAAGAAATCATAAAGATCAGAGCAGAAATAAATGAAATAGAAACAAAGAAAACAATAGCAAAGATCAATAAAACTAAAAGTTGGTGCTTTAAAAAAAAAAAAAAAAAATTCAGGATTGAGAAAACTTTGTTTTTATATTCAACTCAAGTATTGATTGAGCACCGACTAGGTGCTTGGGGCATGAAGATAACGTGAAGATGTGATCTTGAAGAGGATTAAAACTTATTGGAGAGATGAGACATAACCCCATGAAACATTAGGAGATTCACTCTAGAGTGAGTGGTATGGGTCTTCTTTTAACATCTTTATTGGAGTATAATTGCTTTACAATGGTGTGTTAGTTGCTGCTGTATAACAAAGTGAATCAGCTATACATATACATATATCCCCATATCTCTTCCCTCTTGCGTCTCCCTCCCAGCCTCCCTATCCCACCCCTCTAGGTGGTCACAAAGCACCAAGCTGATCTCCCTGTGCTATTCAGCTGCTTCCCATTAGCTATCTATTTTACACTTGGTAGTGTATATATGTCCATGCCACTCTCTCACTTCGTCTCAGCTTACCCTTCCCCCTCCCCGTGTCCTCAAGTCCATTCTCTATGTCTGCGTCTTTATTCCTATCCTGCCCCTAGGTTCATCAGAAACTTTTTTTTTTTTTTTTTTTTTAGATTCCATACATCTATGTTAGCGTATGGTATTTGTTTTTCTCTTTCTGACTTACTTCACTCTGTATGACAGACTCTAGGTCCATCCACGTCACTACAAGTAACTCAATTTCGTTTCTTTTTATGGCTGAATAATATTTCACTGTATATATGTGCCACATCTTCTTTATCCATTCATCTGTCGATGGACACTTAGGTTGCTTCCATGTCCTGGCTATTGTAAATAGTGCTGCAGTGAACATTGTGGTACATGACTCTTTTGGGGTTTTTTTTGTTTTTCATTTTTGGCTGCGTTAGGTCTTCGTTGCTGTGTGCAGGCTTTCTCTAGTTGTGGTGAGCGGGGGCTACTCTTTGTTGCTGTGTGTGGGCTTCTCACTGCAGTGGTTTCTCTTGTTGCGGAGCATGGGCTCTAGGCGCACAGGCTTCAGTACTCGTGGCTCACGGGCTCTAGAGCGCAGGCTCAGTAGTTGTGGCACACGGGCTTAGTTGCTCCGCAGCATGTGGGATCTTCCTGGCCCAGGGCTCGAACCCGTGTCCCCTGCATTGGCAGGTGGATTCTTAACCACTGTGCCACCAGGGAAGCCCCACATGACTCTTTTTGAGTTATGGTTTTCTCAGGGTATATGCCCAGTAGCGGGACTGCTGGGTCATATGGTAGTTCTATTTTTAGTTTGGGTGTTCTTTAAGAGTTTGGGTGGGGGGAGTACTGAAATACTCAGGTAGCCCTTTATGGACTAGGTGGGGCTTAAATTAGGCACATCTGGAAGTATAGTAATCGACTGAATAAAAGAAATATTGAGAGATTAGGTAGATGTTTCTGGGTGGAAAAGCACAAAGAAAAATTCAGAGGCAGGATGAGCACAGGCTAGTACAAACTAGTGAAATCAGCAGACCTGATGAGAAAGGTTTATACTGGAGAAAACATAGGAATGAAGAATAGACTGTGAAACACATTCACACAATTGAGAGCGCTGAATACCAGGAAAGCAGCACTGAAATTCCTGAGGAGTGATGTAACCATGACAAAGGTGATATTCCAGAAATATTCACTGGGTGGTGGTGTGGAGATATATTGGTGTGAAATCATACTGGTGGCAGCGAGGCTTGTTGGGAAACGTTTTCTGTAATTCAGATGCTGTGTGATCAGAAATTTGACCAGGGTGGTAGCAATGATAATGCAAACAGTGGGGTTAATATGAGTTGTATTACAGTGGGCAGATTTAATGAGTTTTTGAGATTCACTAAATGTCAGGGAATAAGAGGAAAGAAAAGTTAACAATGACTTCAAAATTTTAAGCCAGAATAATTGGGTGAATAATGGTCATCCCTTCAATATGCTGGTGAAAAGTAGGGACGAGAGATGTTGTGGACATTTAAAAAATCACTTTCAAGGAATATATTTGCTGTATTTGAGGTAACATTTGTAATGGTGAGCAAATAGCAACGTGCCAGTAGGCATTTGGAAATGCTGTGTTTGAAATTGGTGAAATTTTGCAGATGAGACTATGGCTTTGGATCCCTAGTTTTTTGATTTAGAACAGGGGTCCCCAACCCCCAACCGGTACCGGTCCACGGCCTGTTAAGAACCGGGCCGCACAGCAGGAGGTGAGCGGCAGGGAGAGCGAGCGAAGCTTCATCTGCCCTCCCCATCGCTCCCCGTTGGTCGCATTACCACCTGAACCATCCTCCGCTCCATCCATGGAAAAATTGTCTTCCACGAAACCAGTCCCTGGTGCCAAAAAGGCTGGGGACTGCTGGATTAGAAGTAATAGCGAATGCCACAAGAATAGAGAAATTGGACTTCCCTGGTGGCACAGTAGGCTCTGGTCCGGGAAGATCCCACATGCTGCGAAGCAACTAAGCCCGTGCGCCACAACTACTGAGCCCGCGTGCCACAACTACTGAAGCCCATGCACCTAGAGCCCATGCTCCGCAACAAGAGAAGCCACCACAATGAGAAACCCGCGCACCGCAACAAAGTGTAGCCCCCACTCGCCGCAACTAGAGAAAGCCCGCATGCAACAAAGACGCAACTCAGCCAAAAATAATTAATTAATTAATTAATTAAAACAAGAAATAGGAAAATTCCCCCAAGAGCGTTAATATGAAGAACATATCAGTGAGCCAGAGACAGCTAGGAGGTGCACTGAATGAGATGCAGGAGAAAAAGGGAGGAAGAGGAAGCAGCATGTATATGTGTAGGAGAGATGGGGAGACGCAGACAAAGAGGCAGAGAGAAAGACAAAGAGAGGGAAACAGAGAGACAGAGAGAGAAAGAGAAGAGACTGTCACTGAACTCCAGGGAGGTGACTTCAGGGAGGGAGGAAGGAACATACAGAAGGTCAAAGAGCATGAATGTCTTGAGTACCTGAAAGCTGGTCAGCTCCAGCCTCCTGAGGTACAATAAAAGGTTCTTGATAAAGGGCAAACGTTACCCTCTTTTGCTGAGAGTTGGACATCTTTCATTTGGAGGATAAAGAATTGAAAGATCATGTTTCTACAAGAAACTTAATCTGCATAATCTATCCTTGATATTCTTTCTTAAAACATCTGCTCCCCTAATGGTACAAATTTGGAACTGCATCATACCTGCAAATTGATTTTTTAATAATAAATTTGGTCCTAGTCATCTAAATTTCACCTGCAATTGTGATAAATTATAAAGGAATGCATTAAGGGATTTATTTCTCCCAAGTTTTCTTCTCACATGACAGGAGCAAAGACATTTTTAATCAATTCAACTTTCCTACCAAAGGACAATATATTCTGGTTAACTTTCATATCCATCAGAGGCACAGGGCTTTTCGGACGTAGGTAGAGGTTTATGAGCATAAAATCGAGAACAATTAGCACTCAAATTAATGTTACATGAGATTCAACATGTGGTAAGTGTGTCGTCATTTTGGGTCATAGACCACTTGCTAGGCTAAATGTTCATACAACTGCAATTTACTCTGCATACAAATGGAATAAAAATGATACTTTAAAAATATTTTTTTAACTTAACAGTATGTATGTAGGGACCTCTCTCATTTCAAAACTTTGACTAGAATTGAACAACAGATTGAACAGGATGAAACATACAGCATCAAAAGGAACAGCAAATACATTTTTGCAAGTATATTTTATAACAAATTAGCTATAGTGCTAATATTAGTTTCTCTAGTTCATCTAACCACTGTCACTATTGATATAGGTCTCCCTCTTTATCCATCAAATATTTAAGAGCAAGAAGAGGTCAACCTCTCAAAGTCTTTGTGCTGTTTATATAACAGAGCCCTCAAACATCGGCTGCTTCTGGCAATAGAGGGGCATCAGAAAATGCCAGATCTCAAGATGCCTCCTGCGACTCATCACAAACACCAGCCCGTGCACAGCACACCCTAAACTATTCTGAACTTCAGGACTCCGGGGCCTCCAAGAGCACTTTAATGTAGACCTTAAAGTCCTAGAGGTGTCCTGCAGGGAACCCTCTCTGAGCTGGAAGCAGGTGCTGGCAGGAAGCTTCAGGTTACCTGGGATCCAGCGGCTTCTATGTCAACAAGCTATATATACTCTGGGTCTGTGGGGAAGTCAGAGCGTCCATAAAGCCTACCCACACCCATTCAGGGGGCCTCTGGGCATCCATAGTTACCCAGAAAGCCAAGGCTCTCCCCAGAGGATGGCCCCAGACTTCACCACCAGCACGGCCAGGAGCACTGGGGCCTTCTAGGTCAGGAAGCACAACCAGATTAAAGAGCAAACCATAGCCAGGGACATATACCTTCTCCTGCCCTCCACCTCCAGAGTACGCTAATTCCTGAAAATACTGACAATCTAGACATGGCAGCATCTTAGAGCGTGCTAAAGAATAACCACAATCAAAAGAAAAATGTTACGACCATTTATCAGGAGAAGAGCTAGTGTCCATTTTATTTTTACTTAATTGCCTTTTCACATGGTCCGGTTATTGGCAACTTCAGTAAAACTGGTAAACTCTTGGTTGGTTGTGTCTGCATCTGCAGATTTCAAAAGCAAAGAAACTTTCTGCACTCTTGAGATGGAGATGCAGAAATCACATTTCACCTTGTTTATAGAAACGAGCCATCCTTTTAAAAAGAGGCAAACACCAACTAAAGAAGCACCTAATACTGCAATCTGCTTTTAAAGTGCCTTGAAGTTACGCTATTAATTCTAAGAACCCTTGAGCCTTTGTTGTACTTTTCTAGATAGAGTAAGGAAGTGTTCTATCTAGAACTGTGTCTGTTAAAGCCATCTATGTATTGACATTCCCCTGCTTCTGTAACATGCTTCCCACTGACTGTCAGAGTGATGATTGCTGTCGTAGGATTGTTTTGAGAGTTAAGCCCTGTGCTTCAATGTTCAGCAGCCTGACTCTCAATTCTGGTCCCTCCATTTGCTGTGTTGGGCAAGTCTGTAATTTCTTGAAGCTCCAGTTTGGTCATCCGTAAGGTGGGCATAATAATGTGTCCTGCTCTACATTGTTGTTGAATGAGAAAGATAATCCTGATAATGTGTATGGCACAGAAGAAGTGTCACATAAATGTTAGCCCTCAATAATATTTAGTGGTTACCAGATCCTGTCACCAAAGACTAAATCATGTTTAATATATTTTTGTTCTGTGCTTGTGTTTAAAAGATACTTTGTAATATTTTCTTTTAATTATCAGCATACATGTTAACTCTCTGTTTGACAGCCGTATGCTATTTACTTAACCAAAATGTGCCAAATAGCTTACTGCAGTGTTTTCCAAACTGTGCTTTGAAAAATTGGGATTCTGTGGAGGGGTTCGAGGTGGCTATTGTGTGTGGGGTACAGAATGGGGTACAGTGATGAGAGTTAGTGGTCAGTGATCCAGGCTTCAAATGGAACAGCTCTACCTTTACCGACTTTAAATATTGGGCTTCTCAGTAAATTTTAGTTTGAACAAAGGGTTCTGCAGCTAAGAATCAGGGCGGGGAAGTCAGAGAGGGTGGATAAAAATACTCATGGTTTACTGTGTCTATTATTTTTTAAAGAAATACTACAGATAGCAAAGACTGTATTTGAAACACTGCCATTTGAGTTCTGATTCTAGATTAAAAATGGGCATTTAAATCATAATTCAAGGATATTTGGAATTTCATCTTTTTCCCTTTCTGGCAGCGTTAAATAGGGAGGGCTCATTAAACCCTCTGTTCACCATCTTTCATTTGAGAAGTCTATTGTAATAAACCAAAGCATTATTACTCAGAATGAAAATGAATGAAGTAAATCTGGCCTCCAAGACCCCATGGCTGACATCTGTCCCTGTCAGAAAAGTAATCCAAAGTCAAGCAAGCCTAAAGCAGAGTGCAGTGGTTAGGCCCACGGTCTCTGGAGTCAGACTGCCCAGGTGTGAATCCTGCTTTGTCCACTTATATGCGCGTTTCCAGACAAGTCACTTCCCATCTATGTACCACAACCTCCCGGTTATTTGTAAAATGAGGACAATAGCACCAATTATGTGAATGTATCGTGAGGATTTAAAGAGAATCCACACAAAACAAACATGATTACCAAAGGGGAAAGGGAAGGAAGGGAGGGATAAATTAGGAGCATGGGATTAACAGATATAAACTATTATACATAAAATAGATAAGCAACAAAGATTTACTGTATAACACAGGGAACTATTTTCAGTATCTTGTAATAACCTATGATGGAAAATAATTTGGAAAAAAAAAAAAAAAAAATATATATATATATATATATATATATATATATATAATTGAACCACTTTTTGTACACCTGAAACACAATATTGTAAATCAACTATATGTCGATAAAAAAAATTTTAATAGAATGCACACAAAATGTTTAGAACAAGGGAAGGTAGGAAATAAGTACTAAGTAAACATTAGCTCTTCTAGTCATTAAGAACAGAGTTTGTTTTAGAACCATTTTCTTGACACATGAGTTATTTCCAAGTCTAATTACAGAAGTTAGTACATTTATCATTTTAAATTTCCTTCAACTATAGGAGGGATAGCAACTAAATTAATTAGCCTTATATTTTAATTCTTACTTGGTAATTTTCCTCTTTCCTTTCATATATCATTATTTTCTTAAACTGTGAACAGAAAAATTGAATTCTCTTGAAAGGTGTCACACAGAAAAATATTAAGCCTGCAACCTGGTCCTGAATTTTGTATTATTCTGAATATGGGGACAGAGGACCACATAACCTAGTCATATTCTATTGCTATACTTTGTGTATGTTTATATTTTAAGAAAAATATGAAGGATAAAGTATGATTTTGATATATCATGTATTTGACCTTTTGATGCACATACTTTTACTTTGTATCTTTAATTTTTTCTGAGTATAATTCTTGAAATCTGGGGGGAAAATACCCTGAAAACAATAAAATGATAAAGTCTTTAGTTCTTTTTCTGTCATATTTCAGACCTTCAAGGACTCCACGTGTTGCCTCAGACAGTTGACTGGTCATCTTTTCCTCCTCAACAGTATCTCTTGACTCTTGGGTTCAAAAACAAAGAAGATGGGAAGTTTTTGGAAAAAGTATCAAATAGGAAGTTACCAACATTTACAGGTAAGTCACCTGGACTTGTTATCTTTCAATACTGTTTTAAGTTAGGAATTGTACGTTATTCATTAAGCTTTATTCATCACAAGCCTAGCATACAGTAGGGCCTGGGCACCAAAATGTTTGTTGGGTCATACTTAACTCCTTCCGATCTTCTTTGTGGGTTAGTTAACAACACCTGGAATTCTGGTTCCCGCAGGAGTGCCCACCTCCCTCACTCTAACCATCTCACCGTAACCATACCACCACCTATGCCTGATCACGGGGCACTTAAAGATTACAAGCTTTTGTCATCATCCATCAGCAAACACAGAAGAAAATCGTGCAACAAAACTATCGTATGAAATCAAACGTATAGCCAATGACCACCTTAAATCACTTGGATTATCTGCCATTGTATTAATACCTGTTCTACTCTTTTCTTATGTAATTAACCAAGATCTCAGATCTCCTGAAGAGTATTATAGTTAAACGGTGCTCAGTAATTCTAGTTGAAACTTTCAAAAATCAAGTAAACATTCACGTGGAGTTGAAGTCTCATACTTAAGGGCTGATTCATGACCAGGTTGAATTTATCCCTTCAGCTCTACCCACATAATTAAGGATTTGTGTTTTGTCTGGCACTCTGTCCTCTGAGGCTTATCTCAGCTTCGAGCTACATTCAAAGTCAGTGCAATCTGCACACTTGAATAATACCTGGGAGGAACAAGACAAGAATCAGACACATTTATGATGACATTTTTTTCACAACTCAGGAAAAGCATATTCTGCAGAGAGAGGTGAATTTTTATAGGCTGTCCCATAGATCTCTCAATCAAGAAACACAACAAAAGGAATAAATGGTAGTCTCTAAAGGGCAATGTCTCCTCATAGATCTTTCATTGTTATACTTCTGGTCTTTGAGATGGGACTCGTTTCTATACTAAAGATTTCATATCTATTAATATTGAGATATCTGTTTATAGCTTGCTAAGGAAAGCATTTTGAAATGAAAGTCTGGGAAAAAAAAGTATAAAAGTTTATTGTTACAATTTTTAGAACATAAAACTCCCTTCGGCCTGCTGACAAGAGAAGACACAGTGAGACACATGGAGACAATGGGGAAGCGAGTCTTGCCAATACTGGATTTTATTAGAAGCACCCAATCGAATGTAGGTATATAAGTCTTTTATATTTTTTCAACATATAAATATCAGACAATTCTAGAAGTATGGAAAGTTTATGGTGTAAATACTGCAAGTGTTGGAGGATTTTAGAAACTTTCACAGTAAATCTTATTTGCAAAACCCAGCAAAGTTTAGCTAATGATTTTATTCCTTTTATACTTTAAAATATATTAATCATAAAGCTACACTTTGCAATTTCCAGCATTTCTCAGGCTAGAGCCTTTTCTTTGTGGCTTCCTGATATCTAATTGAAGGTTGAATTGAATCTCTTGCTTCAAATCAGTAACAAAAGTTTAGTGAACACAGTGCTTTCCCTATTTCATACATTTGGCTATTGCATATAACCATTTTGTTGCCTACACAAGAATTCAGAACATTAAAAGCTAGCTCCTCCACATCAACTGATACATTGGATGCTACTCTAAACATTGGCAATTGATCTTTTTTGTTGTTGTTAACATCTTTACTGGAGTATAATTGCTTTATAATGTTGTGTTAGTTTCTGTTGTATAAAAAAGTGAACCAGCTATATGCATACATATATCCCCATATCCCATCCCTCTTGCGTCTCCCTCCCACCCTTCCTATCCCAACCCTCTAGGTGGTCACAAAGCACCAAGCTGATCTCCCTGTTGCTATGCAGCTGCTCCCCACTAGCTATCTATTTTACATTTGGAAGTGTGTATATGTCCATGCCACTCTCTCACTTCGTCCCAGCTTACCCTTCCCCCTCCCCATGTTCTCAAGTCCATTCTCTACATCTGCATCTTTATTCCTGCCCTGCCCCTAGGTTCATCAGAACTTTTTTTTTTTTAGATTCCATATATATGTGTTAGCATAGGGTATTTGTTTTTCTCTTTCTGACGTACTTCCCTCTGCATGACAGACTCTAGATCCATCCACCTCACTACAAATAACTCAATTTCATTTCTTTTTATGGCTGAGTAATATTCCATTGTATATATGTGCCACATCTTCTTTATCCATTCATCTGTCGATGGACGCTTACGTTGCTTCCATGTCCTGGCTACTGTAAATAGTGCTGCAATGAACACTGTGGTACATGACTCTTTGAATGATGGTTTTCTCAGGGTATATGCCCAGTAGTGGGATGGCTGGGTCATATGGTAGTTCTATTTTTAGTTTTTTAAGGAACCTCCATACTGTTCTCCATAGTGGCTGTATCAATTTACATTCCCACCAGCAGTGCAAGAGGGTTCCCTTTTCTCCACACCCTCTCCAGCATTTATTGTTTGTAGATTTTTTGATGATGGCCATTCTGACAGGTGTGAGGTGATACCTCATTGTAGTTTTGATTTGCATTTCTCTAATAATTAGTGATGTTGAGCATTCTTTCATGTGTTTATTGGCAATCTGTATATCTTCTTTGGAGAAATATCTACTTAGGTCTTCTGCCCATTTTTGGATTGGGTTGTTTGTTTTTTTGCTATTGAGCTCATGAGCTGCTTGTATATTTTGGAGATTAATCCTTTGTCAGTTGCTTCATTTGCCAATATTTTCTCCCATTCTGAGGGTTGTCTTTTGTCTTGTTTATGGTTTCCTTTGCTGTGCAAAAGCTTTTAAGTTTCATTAGGTCCCATTTTTTTATTTTTGTTTTTATTTTCATTACTCTAGGAGGTGGGTCTAAAAGGAACTTGCTGTGATTTATGTCATAGAGTGTTCTGCCTGTGTCTTCCTCTAAGAGTTTTATAGTGTCTGGCCTTACATTTAGGTCTTTAATCCATTTTGAGTTTATTTATGTGTATGGTGTTAGGAAGTGTTCCAATTTCATTCTTTTACATGTAGCTGTCCAGTTTTCCCAGCACCACTTATTGAAGAGGCTGTCTTTTCTGCATTGTACATTCTTGCCTCCTTTATCAAATATAAGGTGACCATATGTGCGTGGGTTTATCTCTGGGCTTTCTATTCTATTCCAATGATCTATATTTCTGTTTTTGTGCCAGTATCATACTGTCTTGATTACTGTAGCTTTGTAGTATAGTCTGAAGTCAGGGAGCCTGATTCCTCCAGCTCCGTTTTTCTTTCTCAAGATTGCTTTGGCTATTCGGGGTCTTTTGTGTTTCCATACAAATAGTGAAAATTTTTGTTCTAGTTCCGTGAAAAATGCCATTGGTAGTTTGATAGGGATTGCATTGAACCTGTAGATTGCTTTGGGTAGTATAGTCATTTTCACAATATTGATTCTTCCAATCCAAGAACATGGTATATCTCTCTCCATCTGTTTGTATCATCTTTAATTTCTTTCATCAGTGTCTTAATAGTATTCTGCATACAGATCTTCTGTCTCCTGAGGTTGGTTTATTCCTAGGTATTTTATTCTTTTTGTTGCAATGGTAAATGGGAGTGTTTCCTTAATTTCTCTTTCAGATTTTTCATCATTAGTGTATAGGAATGCAAGAGATTTCTGCGCATTAATTTTGTATCCTGCTACTCTACCAAATTCATTGATTAGCTCTAGTTGTTTTCTGGTAGCATCTTTAGGATCCTCTATGTATAGTATCACGTCATCTGCAAATAGTGACAGTTTTACTTCTTCTTTTCCGATCCGGATTCCTTTTATTTCTTTTTCTTCTCTGATTGCTGTGGCTGAAACTTCCAAAACTATGTTGAATAACAGTGGTGAGAGTGGACAACCTTGTCATGTTCCTGATCTTAGAGGAAATGGTTTCAGTTCTTCACCATTGTAAACGATGGTGGCTGTGGGTTTGTCATATATGGCTTTTATTATGTTGAGGTAGGTTCCCTCTATGCCTACTTTCTGAAGAGTTTTTATCATAAATGGGTGTTGAATTTTGTCAAAAGCTTTCTCTGCATCTATTGAGATGATCATATGGTTTTTCTGCTTCAGTTCGTTAATATGGTTTATCACATTGACTGATTTGTGTATATTGAAGAATCCTTGCATTCCTGGGATAAACCCCACTTGATCATGCTGTATGAGCCTTTTAACGTGCTGTTGGATTCCGTTTGCTAGTATTTTGTTGAGGATTTTTGCATCTATGTTCATCAGTGATATTGGCCTGTAGTTGTCTTTTTTTGTGACATTTTTTTCTGGTTTTGGTATCAGGGTGGCCTCGTAGAATGAGTTTGGGAGTGTTCCTCCCTCTGCTATATTTTGGAAGAGTTTGAGAAGGATAGGTGTTAGCTCTTCTCTAAATGTTTGACAGAATTCGCCTGTGAAGCCATCTGGTCCTGGGCTTTTGTTTGTTGGAAGATTTTTAATCACAGTCTCAAATTCAGTGCGTGTGCTTGGTCTGTTTATATTTTCTATTTCTTCCTGGTTCAGTCTCAGAAGGTTGTGCTTTTCTAAGAATTTGTCCATTTCTTCCAGGTTGTCCATTTTATTGGCATATAGTTGCTTGTAGTATTCTGTCATGATCCTTTGTATTTCTGCAGTGTCAGTTGTTACTTCTACTTATTCATTTCTAATTCTATTGATTTGAGTCTTCTCCCTTTTTTTCTTGATGAGTCTGGCTAATGGTTTATCAATTTCGTTTATCTTCTCAAAGAACCAGCTTTTAGTTTTATTGATCTTTGCTATTGTCTTTTTCATTTCTTTTTCATTTATTACTGATCTGATCTTTATGATTTCTTTCCTTCTGCTAACTTTGGGGTTTTTTTGTTCTTCTTTCTCCAACTGCTTTAGGTGTAAGGTTAGGTTGTTTATTTGAGATGTTTCTTGTTTCTTGAGGTAGGATTGTATTGCTATAAACTTCCCTCTTAGAACTGCTTTTGCTGCATCCCATAGGTTTTGGGTCGTCGTGTTTTCATTGTCATTTGTTTCTAGGTATTTTTGATTTCCTCACTGATTTCTTCAGTGATCTCTTGGTTATTTAGTAGTGTATTGTTTAGCCTCCATGTGTTTGTATTTTTTACAGTTTTTCCTGTAATTGATATCTAGTCTCATAGTGCTGTGGTCGGAAAAGATACTTGATGTGATTTCAATTTTCTTAAATTTACCAAGGCTTGATTTGTGACCCAAGATATGTTCTATCCTGGAGAATGTTCCATGAGCAGTTGAAAGTGTATTCTGTTGTTTTTGGATGGAATGTCCAATAAATATCAATTAAGTCCATCTTGTTAAATGTGTCATTTAAAGCTTGTGTTTCCTTATTTATTTTCATTTTGGATGATCTGTCCATTGGTGAAAGTGGGGTGTTGAAGTCTCCTACTATGATTGTGTTACTGTCGATTTCCCCTTTTATGGCTGTTAGCATTTGCCTTATGTATTGAGGTGCTCCTATGTTGGGTGCATAAATATTTACAATTGTTATATATTCTTCTTGGATTGATCCCTTGATCATTATGTAGTATCTTTCTTTGCCTCTTGTAATAGTCTTTATTTTAAAGTCTATTTTGTCTGATATGAGAATTGCTACTCCAGCTTTCTTTTGACTTCCATGTGCATGGAATATCTTTTTCCATCCCCTCACTTTCAGTCTGTATGCGTCCCTAGGTCTGAAGTGGGTCTCTTGTAGACAGCATGTGTACGGGTCTTGTTTTTGTATCCATTCAGCCAGTCTATGTCTTTTGGCTGGAGCATTTAATCCATTTACATTTAAGGTAATTACAGATATGTATGTTCCTATGACCATTTTCTTAATTGTTTTGGTTTGTTATTGTAGGTCTTTTCCTTCTCCTGTGTTTCCTGCCTAGAGTAGTTCCTTTAGCATTTGTTGTAAAGCTGGTTTGGTGGTGCTGAATTTTCTTAGCTTTTGCTTGTCTGTAAAGGTTTTAATTTCTCCACTGAATGTGAATGAGATCCTTGCTGGGTAGAGTAATCTTGGTTGTAGGTTTTTCCCTTTCATCACTTTAAATATGTCCTGCCACTCCCTTCTGGCTTGCAGAGTTTCTGTTAACCTTATGGGGATTTCCTTGTATGGTATTTGTTGCTTTTCCCTTGCTGCTTTTAATACTTTTTTTTGTATTTAATTTTTGATAGTTTGATTAATATGTGTCTCGGCATGTTTCTCTTTGGGTTTATCCTGTATGGGACTCTCTGTGCGTCCTGGACTTGATTGACTATTTCCTTTCCCATGTTAGGGAAGTTTTCGATTATAACCTCTTCAAATATTTTCTCAGATGCTTTCTCTTTCTCTTCTTCTTCTGGGACCCCTATAATTTGAATGTTGGTGCGTTCAATGTTGTCCCAGAGGTCTCTGAGACTGTCCTCAATTCTTTTCATTCTTTTTTCTTTATTCTGCTCCCTGACAGTTATTTCCACCATTTTATCTTCCAGGTCACTTAACCGTTCTTCTGCCTCAGTTATTCTGTTATTGATTCCTTCTAGAGTATCTTTAATTTCAGTTTTTGTATTGTTCATCACTGTTTGTTTGCTCTTTAGTTCTTCTAGATCCTTGTTAAATGTTTCTTGTATTTTCTCCATTGTGTTTCTGAGATTTTGGATCATCTTTACTATCATTACTCTGAATTCTTCTTCAGGTAGGTTGCCTATTGCGTCTTCATTTATTTGGTCTTGTAGGTTTTTACCTTGCTCCTTCGTCTGTGACATATTTTTTGTCGTTTCTATTTTTTTTTTTTTTTTTGATGGGTGGGGCTGTATTCCATCTTACTGGTTGTTTGGCCTGTGGGGTCCAGCACTGGAGTTTGCAGGCAGTTGGATAGAGCCGGGTCTTGGTGCTGAGATGAGGACCTCTGGGAGTCCTCACTCCAACTGATATTCCCTGCGGTCTGAGGTTCTCTGTTAGTCCAGCAATTTGGACTCAGAGCTCCCACCACAGGAGCTCGGCCCCAGCCTCCGGCTTGGGAACCAAGATCCTGCAAGCCAGTCGCTGGGGGTTCCTCCCATCCCCTTAGGTGTCTGTGGTCCCCCACCAGTGCCTGGTAGGTGCCCTAACTGTATGTAGACACGAATTCTGCGTCGTCCTAGTCTGCCATCTTGACTCTGACCTCCACCTGGCAATTGATCTTTATATACCCTTAAGGTAAATTATCTAATCCCTTTCTCCGACCCAGGGAAAATATGCCCTTTCTACTTTCAGTCTTTAAAAAAGCCCAAAATAAGATCTGAATTATGCTGTGCTATTTTACAAAATTTAAGCTATTGTACTGAAAGTACATAAAGTACATAAAGGGAACTCCTCATTAATGGGCTCTAAAGGCTGCAGATTTCCCCTTTTAAAATATTTTCCAAAAGGCCTTTAAGCTGGAAATTTTAAAGAATTCTTTTTTTGTGGCTTTAGTATTACATCACTGATTTGATGTTCTTACCTTACAAGGGGAACCAAGGGGGTTATCACAAACAGCTACTTAACATCTGTTCAGCAGTTTACCCGCCACATCATCATCTGTTGCCACCTCAGATCTCCCAGTGTGTTGTGAATGCAGGTTAGGCCAATCTAGGCATCATGCACTTTTTAAATGCTTTTAACACATTTTCTTCTCATGTTTCAAAGGGCATTCTGGCCACTGAGAAATGTGTGTATGCATGTATCTTTATGTGTCCATAAAGGAGATTTGAAAACCATAATGAACAAGATTCTTAGCATGTAATGAATAACTCAGTCTTCTTTAGAATGAGTCAGCACCACCCACTTTGTTAACTGTGAGGGATTTCATCAACTTTCTTATGTTTGTGTCTATGGAAAACAGTTTTTGGAAGACTGTCTCAAAGAGCTTGAATGAAATTGAAGCAACTGAGCCCACAGTTACCCAGGGACCACAAGAATATCCAAATATTGGCCTCTAGGTTTCTCATTATATGCCCAACCACAGCTTCATAAAGCAGGACTGAATAAAATTGGCTGCAAAGGTAACCTAGCTTAACGAAGCAAGAAATGAGTTGGTGAGCAGAAATTATTCCTACATGGTACAATTAATTGTGACCCAAGAATCCCTCAACAGTGTTTTTAGGATCCCCTGAGGTGTGTTTTTTTTTTTTTTTTTTTTTTTTTGTCAGATGTCAAATGCCATCCACTTGAGTATTTAGGCATTGCATTGTCCTTATTAGCTGTGACCCTAGCTTGTGACACCTATAGATAAAGACTTTTGTCCAAGGCTGTGCTCTAGCTGTGTAACCCTAGGATGTCACTTAACCTCTGAGCTGTTTTTTTCTCATTTATAAAATAAGCTGTTATCTGCCATGCTCACCTCCCAGAGTTGTGAGACCAAAAGTATATAATCCACATTGAAGCACTTTGTAAAGTATTAAGAATTTTTAAAGTTTTAATTAATTGTATTGGTTTTCATTTGGTATGACAAAAGGACTGGTTTTATAGACCTTTCTTTTTCTTTATAAATGCTGTATACTTTGAAATTACATACTCTTCTAGAATGAAGACTGTGCAAGTGTCCTGTGGATTTTGAATTCTTTTCCTTAGATCACTGATGCACTCAGATCTCCTCACAAAGGCAGGATTAGAGGTGTCATCTCTAGCCATGGAGTAGACCTACTGCCCACAGTAGGGCTTGCCAGGGAACATGAATTTTCACCTCTTGCTATGAGGTGGTAGAAAGAGCTGGTGAAGGAGACAAAGACATTCCTGGTATAATGTTTCTATGTCTCAGAAAATAATTCTCCTTACACTCTGACACCAGTTTCCTTACCTTTATAGGTTCCTTTGTTAGGCACACGGCACATGGCCAGACAAGAATGATTCTGGCATTTTCAGAGTTATTGTCTAAAATATTCTCCCACCTTCCTATCTGGTGTCTTTTAATCTCACTGAACATCAACCCCATTCAACCAGTAGCTCTGCTCTAATGGTATTTTTTCTTCTCTGGATCTTTGTACTAATTATTTCACGTGCTACTGAATGCTGCTGTGCTTTTCCATTCATTAACTTTAGTGGCTGCTGTCAGTTTACACCTTACGTACTGTGCTTCCTGGGGTGTTAAAGAGTTAAAATAATAAAATCTCTTGCCAGGCATGAAGCTTCCTTCACAGGCTGACTTGCCAAAAAATGACCTAACTAACCAGGTTTTGCATACCTTGTTAATTTTACTTTTAATTTCCTCCAAGTAAAGCACAAAAATTGTTTATATATGCACATTGGAAATGAACAATAATATGTGTTTCCTACCCCTTGTCTTTGCAATTAATGTTTCTATATGTTACATCAAACAGAAATACATTCCCAATACTTGGGCTCTGCTTTTCAGCAGTATTATACTGTGCCACTTATTTTCCAAACATTCATCCATACCTGCTATTAAATCTAGACAATTGTCTAGCTGAAGCTTTCATTTGAACTTGCTATTTACCTAACCTTCATTGTACCTGTGTGAGGTTTTATCTTCAGTCTTGGCCACTTTATTACACTCTCTCCAGCAGCTAAGGAGCTCTTTGATCACTTCTGAAGTCTCATTGAGAGGGCTACTTCCCTTTAGATTTAGCCCTTGCTAGCATTAGATGTGAGCTAATTCCTTCATTTTTCATTATTTCCTTGATTTTCTTAAAGCAACAGCATTAAAGCATTCCTGATGGCAGTTATTAATTTTTATTTCTTTTTCACTTTATCTCTCAAAAGCCCCAATCTTGTATAGGTAAAATATTAATCTGTAGTTTCCTGATGACCAAAACGGCATTTGGTTTTGGGGGGGGGGGGGACAATTAGCAGTCAACTGTATCCTTTCCCTAGTGTCCTATTCATAAGGAGCACTTCCTGTTTTGCTATGCATCCAACAATCAAGCTAACAAAGCACCACTGCCTTCCACTATTTTTATTGTCCTGATGTTTGGGAAAATTACACTGATAGATTATGTTTCCAAGCAGGCCGCCGTTGTTTCTGCACTTTGGAGTTGAGTCACTACACCACTTTCTTACAACCAGCCCCACTGTTTATTTTAAAGAAGGACAAAGAAAGTAATTTTTCCTCAGAAAGAAAACTGTTTCTCCTGCAACTTGCTTTCCTCTATTTGACAGTATCCATTGTTTAGCTACATGTTTAAACTCAGTGGGTAGGCTGGCTATTTCTTCAATTCAGAGAAGGGATCTCAAATCCACAATTTGCAGTCATTGCTCCTATAGGTTTATAGGTTTTCAGATAAATGATTAATTGGAAAGAACAAATTAGCAGGGATAAAGAGACATTAGTCAAATGGCAGAGATAGATGTTCGGAAGAAATACAGCAAATACAATGCAACAGTGCTCAACCTTTCTTTATTACCAAGATTCTAGGAAAGCGCCAAATTCTAGAGGTTGGTGTCAATCAAGATATGTGTATGACATTTCAGAAATGACTGCCTTCTAAATTCAAGTTAAAATTTTGATGCTCTTTAGTAATGCTAGTTTCTAATAACTTTTCTCCTTAGAAGAGAATATTTTAAGAAGGAAGAGTCACGTCTGCCTTCTCTAATTTCTGGGGAAAAATCTGTTCTATAAGTATGCACAAACTAAAATAGTCCTTGTGAAGATACTAAGCTTTTAGGTAGTAGTTTATTCTCCAACTTCTGTTGGAGATATTTGAATACTTGAATTTTTGTATAGCTAAAATTCATATTTCTAGGGCCACATATCAAGACACTGTGATTCACTGAGTAAGGTCCAGGACTCTTCCTAGTTAACCAACAAGCCTAGTAATTCTGGTGCAGGTGGTCAAAGAGGAAACCTCCACTCCCCGACCACGTAAAAGGATGCCGGGCATCTAGGCTTCCACTTCTGAGCACCAAGATTCAGAATGCCATCACCAAACTAAATCCTCCTGTGACTTCCCATTTCTCATCACCCTCCAAACATGACAGGAACCCTTAGATGCCCCCTTATGTCAGAAGTACTTTTTCGTAAACAGAAATGTGAGAATTTTATGATAAACTTTGTCTCACCTATCAAGCAGTACAATTTGTATTAAACCTTTTAGAGAAGGTAACATGTCCTCGCTATGGCTGGCAGTAGCAAACACAGAGGTAGACCACCTTAATTATAAGTGTGCCCCATTTTAAGAAAGCCCAAAATACCAGTAGATTCATGGGGCTTGGTGTTCCGTACAACTGCACAACAGTCTATTTCAAGATGGACCATGTCAGTTGCTGGAATGGTCCTAGGACCCAGAATAAATCACTAAAATGCCACAAGGAGAGGAGCCAGAGTCCATGGCCATCCAATGAGAACTAAAGATAAAAGCAGAGCTGGAGGTTTAATGTAAGCCACTGGGCTAGACAGAAATCCACTTGCATAACATTTTTCAGGATTCAACTTGCATAAGAAATCTTCCTTTGTATAAACAAGACAGCGGGCAACTCTTAACTCTTATGATGCCTTGGTGACATAGATAAAGTCACCCCCGCTAAATGGACACAGCTCTGTGGGATCCCCACTGGGAGAGTGGAGCTCAGGTTCAATTTCAGTCCTTCTTTTCCCCTCATCCCAGATTCCTTAGGCAGGGCCACCTGCAAATCCTTCTCAACAGTCCTGCCAAGCGTTCCCTTTTATATATCAATACATTCATCTGTTTGAAGGAAGGGTACAGACAGTTCTCTAAAATAATAGAAGAAAACATTTATTTGCACTAGATACCATTACTTCAGAGGAGCTAAATATGTTATTACAACGAGACCTGATTTCAATCCCCGGGGAGAGGTTATTTCTGTGGTTTTGTTCTAAAACATTTCCTTCTACTGGGAGACTAGGGGAGTTTTCGTGCGTGCTCAGGTGTGATGGAGAAGTTGCAATATGCCAGTCTCCTCAGCCAGCTGCAGAGAGTAAAGGAGCAGTCCCAGGTGATCAATCAAGCAATGGCCGAGCTAGCAACCATTCCCTATCTACAGGACATCAGTCAACAGGAGGCGGAATTGGTAAGCATTTGTTTTTCTTTGTTTAAGGCTTTCACAAGCCCTGAGCCAATAAAAGAGTGATATGGTCTGAAAAAGAATGTGACAATAAATGCAGTCCGAGGGCAAACTCCCCAACCCTCATGAAGCATTCTAATGAAGAAACTGGAAAATGTAGAAATATGTGTGTGTGTGTGTATGTGTGTGTTTTATTTGCCCACCCTGACTAGCTTCCTTTATTTTTTTTTAATAGCAAGACCTTTGTGATGTATGAAAATATGGAAGAGGGCTGGTTATTCATATTTTGAGTCAGGCTTTTTTGTTTCAAGTAAAGTGAAATTTTAATACATTGTTTCTTAACTCCAAGATATGTTAATACAGGATTCTCTTCAATGGAAAAGTAAGAGGAAAAAACAGTAATTGCTGGATAGAAAACTGACCCTACAAAATCATCCATAGAATTTTCTTATTTACTTCTAATGTCACATATATGTTGGCAGTGCCAACATTCGCACGCATACCTAACATTTAGTTAAGAGAGCTGTCTTGAGGGGGAAATGTAGTCAAATGGTGGGGTGTTTTTTTTTTTTAACTGAACTGACCAGTTAACTCAGAAAACACAGAGGCTGTCAAAAACTAGTCCAAGAAATATCTTATAGAACAAATCTCCAAACAGGTGTGTATATTATAACCATAATTTACATTAGAAACAATAGCACCTCGTTTGAAAAACAATTAGTAATCAGTGTGCTGGCCATTCAAGGAAAGGTAAAGTTCATTCCATATAAAGCTCCTAATGTGTTGCTGGGAAGGGCTCTTTGAGCTCTAATTGAATGTAGCGAAAACTAATTATAGACCTGAATTGAATTCACATAGCAAGGATGAGAATAACCCGAACTCATCACCTGTAATTTTCAGATAACTAAAGGAACCCTCCCTCTTTGAGCTTTTAAAGTTGTTACAAATTAATCAAGAAATGAACTGCCAACATTTATAATGTTCACCTGAACCTGTAAAAGTATATTAAATAAATATTGATATTCAAAGTAAGCATATAAAACTGAGTAGCCAAACAATAAAACTCCACATACTAAACATTAAAACTATGAGGAAAAAAAAGTCTATTAGTCAAGAATTTACTAAGTCAAAACTGGCAATAATACTTTCTAAACCTGTATAGTTATGTGCACAGAACACCTTCTAAAAGGCTAAGTGTTTATCCTACCATTCATAAGGCATTCAGGAGTGCAGTAAGTGTGGAGCTTTCAAAGTGCATAATATAGCCAATTTTAGATGATTAATGCTCCTCTGAGATAAAAGAAAGCGAAGAAAATGTTAATTTAAGAAGCTGGCACAATGTTGATCCTGTCTTCCTGAAAAGCACATTCAAGATTTAAGTGAAAAATACAAGGGAGTTTTCTGCACTTAGGTCTTCTTAACCACACATCTGCAGCCTTCTTTTTTCTGGAAATACTTATATTTCTAAATATACACAAAGAGCACAAAACTAGCATTATTAACATCGCTAACTAATGTGTTAGTGCAACATTCCACTACCTGAAACCTTGGAAAACAGGATTTCATGGGATATTTTCATAATTTATATACCTACTAGAAAAAAAAGTAAATGTATAGGGATATATATGTGCAAGCCAAATATTTAAAAATCATGTATCTTGCAAGGGTTCATCACCTTAAGTAATAGATTTTACTTTCCAGCTTCCAAGCATAGGTTAACCTAGATACAAATCCTCGAAATACCTTTTATCATGCTATATAAACAGTGACTACTCAGTAGAAGAGTTTTGAATGACTCGACCCTCTACCCTCCTGCTTAAGCTCTGCAACATCTAAAGAACAGAAAGATTATCTAAGGGTTCGTAATGTTTGACGCCATGGTGAACTGAACTGGTATATGTTCTTTTTCAGAGAACTTTCTTTTTTAGCTTTGAATATCACCTGGCTTCATGTGGCCTCATTACTTTGCAGCCACATATAAAGTGTGTGTATAGGATTATTTTAAATTGGAATATGGCAGTTCGGGGCAAAGGGTGGAATGTTTTAAACTTGCCTTTGAAATGGAACCTAAAAAAGTAATCCTGGTTATTTTGAAATTTTAAAAAAGGAAAGAATAGTAAAAGAACTAAAATGAGCTAGATCCTTTAAGAGGCAATAAAACAACACAATTTTAGTATGGTCCTCTGGTGAGCTTTTGCATGATGCCTAGAATTATGATACATTAGCCTCAGGAGAAAATACTAAGATGTGTTCATGTACTACATGCCATTTCCTGAGAGAATTAACCACCACCTTCATTCTTTACAACCCAGATCCATTTTTACAAAACATCAGCACTTACTACATTAAAACCTATATGTTTTCTACAGATTTTCAAGAATCTTTCCATTGTTTCAGTATTTTATATCTGCAATAATACTTGGT
Source organism: Eschrichtius robustus (assembly GCF_028021215.1). Taxonomy (NCBI): domain Eukaryota; kingdom Metazoa; phylum Chordata; class Mammalia; order Artiodactyla; family Eschrichtiidae; genus Eschrichtius; species Eschrichtius robustus. The sequence goes on along the minus strand of NC_090829.1, from coordinate 52,697,418 downwards.
AATGACTGAAGCAGAGATTAGGTGGCAGCGTTCATTGTTGGAAAGTTGAGTAATAAAATCATCAGCGTACAAATGATTTTTTAATTAGGTTTTAATCTGTGTATTTAGAGAAGTTATTTCTGTGTGACTTCCACACTGATAATTTTTATCTTGGTGCCACAGCTGCAGTCACTAATGGCAGATGCTATGGACACCCTTGAAGGAAGAAGAAACGATAAAGAACGTGTGTGGAATACAATTCAAAAGGTAAAACTTTCAGCTGAAGGAAAAAGACATATTATTCTCAAAGAAAATGTCCATCTTGGGTCAAATCTGTTTAAAAGATAAAAAGAAAAGGAAATTCCTTGGGTTGTTTTATTGGTTGTTTTCTTTTTAAAATAAATGCAGCTCTCTCCCTGGAAGTGTAGCCAAAATCAAATATGGATTTATTTAATCTGTTTCCTAAGGTCTGCTGCTTTTCTGACTGTGGTCATATGCTTTTATGGGTCTCTTATCACGCTCATTTTCATATTCTATTTTCGTTATCTGCTCCTTCATTATTGGTTATTATAGATATTTTTAAAGCCCTTTCATCAATCTTTTAGTTCGCTCCCCAACCCTTTCTCCCATAATTGTCACTTGAGGAATAATGGCTACATTTCAGGGAACTACAAGTGAACTAGCACATTGATGTTTGGGGTGAAGGAGTAACATACGGGTTGTTAGAAGTAGAACATCCCTTCTCATTGGTTACCTGAGTTATGCAAAACAAGCACTGAGATGCACCTGGCCCCAGCTACTCGGGAGACTCGTGTGATACCACGGGCCCCTCTGGCCATGCAGGAAGGAGTAAAGTCCAGCTGGGTCTCCAGTCCAGCTAAAGGTGATAAATTCTGATCACTCTACTCCCCACTCAGTCTCCTCCAATCACGGTAAGAACCCACAAAGGGAGAACTGGTGTCAGGAGATGTGAGAAGAGCAAACTAAAGAAGCCTTCAGTTTAAGAGGTAAAGTCAGCCATGAGGGATTCCAATGCATCTGCAGAAATGTGTGTCTTCTGTAATGAATTCAGAGGCCCTATGATAAATGCATAGAACAGAAATCAACTGAACTCAGCAAATATTTGTTGGATATCTACTGTGCCTGAAAGAACACTGTATGTTAAGGATATTGTGCTGGACAAGACGGACACAGCCCCTGCCTATATGGGCCTAACCATCTAGGAAAGAAGACAGTTATTAAACAGCTACTTATAAGTTTACTATTATATTTTAAAAGTGGATGTTCAATGATCTGTGGGAACAAAGAGAGGAATATAATCTGGTCTGAGAGATCAGAAAATCCATCTCTGAGAAAGTGATATTTATAAAACATTTAAAGGATAGTAGTAGTTATCAGATGAAAAGGGAGATTTCTACACAGAGGAATAAGTTTGTACCAAGAATGCTAAGAAAGCATGGCAAATTCAAAAACTGACAAAGGAATGAGGAACCTATTTCAAAATGAAGTGCATAGGCAGAAGAAGTCAAATCACAGAAGGTCTTAAAAATTACGTTAAGGATTTTTTAAGGATTTGGTCTTAAAAACTATGTTTCGGGAAGTATTAATATTTATCTGATAAATATTTTTGAGACATCGCTAGGGCTGTAGTGGGAAAACAGATTGGGGCTACAGAAATTTGGGGAGGTCAGTTATAAGGAGGTGACTTGATGTACAGTGGTGGGCACAGAGATGGAGAGAAGCAGACAGATGTAAGAAATATTCAGGAAGCAAATCTACAGGCCTTATTCTCTGATTGCATATGGGAGTTTAGAAAAAAGAAAAGGTTAGAATGATGCCCAGACATTGGGCTTGAGCCACTAGGCGGGGAATAGGAAGAGGTTCGCTGGTGCAAAGGAAGGAAGGAAATACTTCAACGAAGCAGCTTTTGGCTGAGAACATAAACTCTTTCAGAGTCCACAGAGACCACACCAGGTATTTGAAAGGGAATTTAATAAACAGAATGGTTAACTGGGTATGAAATAGGTAACTGAAAAGGAAAACAATAATTCATCACCAAGGAAGCAATTAAAGGAAACAGCTACCACCCCCTAGGGCTGGAGAATCAAAGAGAAGAGGTTGCAATTACTAAAACTTAGAAACTTCGAGCAGGGACTTGGCTGGGCCAAAACTCAGATCTCCTACTAGGAGGTGCTATTTAGCTGGTGCTAGTGTCCCTGAACTTGGAGGAGGGGTCGTGAAGGGCTGAGACTTAGACTTCTGAGGAATGGGCACTAACTCACTGGTGCTGATGGGGAGTGAAAGAAGGCAGTTTTAATGGGGGTAATCTGGCAACTTTTGGAAAAACTAGATTCCACTGCTACTACAGAAAAGAATGTATGTTTCTGGAGCAAAGAAACTTTGCTGAATAGACGCTCACGGGAATTCCAAGCAGACAGGAAGTCCGCAGCAAATAACCAGGAAGCAGCAAGTCCCTCCTTTCTCCTTGGGTTTTACAGTGTCCCTCTATCGACCCCTATTGATGGAGACAAAGAGCTGGCAAAACAGAAATGGGGTTTCCAGAGTTCCAGTCCCAGCATCAAAGAGCTAATTACAGAAGGGTGGGTTTGGAGTTAAGAGACAATAGGCTAATAACTAGCCCGAAAGTGCACTGAACTTAGGGTGCCGGCAAGATATCCAAGGTGAAGTACAGGAGTCTGGAGTTCTGAATAGAAAATTGAATAGAGATAGAGTTTTCTAAGTCATTGGCAAATTGGTGGTAACTGAAATCATTTGAGTGGATGACACGGCAGAGAAAGAGCGTATAATAAGAAGAGAGGCTTGAGGAGCGCATTTCAAATTTAGCAGGAGACTAAGAAGGAATGGCTGGACGAACTGGAGCTAGAGGTAAACGAAATCCAACGCTCATGAGAGTCAAGCAATATAATTAAATATTTCTGCTGACTATAGAAATAATTGTTTAGCACAGCGGGTAGCAAACTACAGTTCACAGGTCAAAACCAACCAACCACTTATTTTTGTAAATAGAGTTTACTGCACACAGCCATGCCATTCACTTAAGTATCATCTATGTCACCTTGGCCAAGTTGAGTAGTTGCCACAAAGACCATGTCCACAAAGCCTAAAATATTTACTATCTGACCCTACACAAAAAGTCTGCTGTACCCTTATACCCTGGTTTAAAGCATTATCCCTCCCAGAAATATGTGCATTTGTACAGTAAATATTTATATTTGCAAATCCAAGAGATAACAGAATAGTCCAATTATGAAATTCCAAGGACTGGCCAAACAGGTGGAAGAGTGATTGACATTCGTCTATACCTGTCTGCATCTTGTAGACAACCACCAGTTTCACCTCACCCTACACTAGTGTTCTGATGCCCACATTCATAGGAGCATTTAGCCCGCAGCTTCCCGCTTTGCCCTTATTGCAGTTATCTATTGCTGTGTTAAAAATCATCCCAGGGCTTCCCTGGTGGCGCAGTGGTTGAGAATCTGCCTGCTAATGCAGGGGACACGGGTTCGAGCCCTGGTCTGGGAGGATCCCACATGCCGCGGAGCAGCTGGGCCCGTGAGCCACAACTACTGAGCCTGCGCGTCTGGAGCCTGTGCTCCGCAACAAGAGAGGCCGCGATAGTGAAGGGGCCCACGCACCACGATGAAGAGTGGCCCCCGCTTGCCGCAACTAGAGGAAGCCCTTGCACAGAAACGAAGACCCAACACAGCTAAAAATAAATATAAAAATAAATAAAAAAATAAAAGATTACTATTAAAAAAAAAAATCATCCCAAATATAATGGTTTAGAAGGACAACGTCATCTCTCACAGGTCTATGTGTTGACTAGACTTAGCTAGGTGGTTCTTGCTCAGTGTCTCTCATGCAGTTCAATCTCGTGGCTTCTGTGCCTGGGGCTGGAGGAGTCACCTGAAGGCTAAAATGGACTGGACTCAAGACGGCTCACACATGTGGTGACAGCTGATACTAGTCAGCTGAGACACTGACCGGAGTGCCTAAATGTGGCCTCTCCATGTGAATTAGGCTTTCAACAGCACAACAGCTGGGTTCCAAGAGGAAGTATCTCGAGAGAAATGAAGTATTTAAAAACCACCAGTCCTCTAAAAGGCTAGGCCCAGAACTGGCATAGCAACTGCCACCATATTCTATCGGTCAAAGCAGTCACAGGCCAGCCCAGAATCAGGGAATTGGAGAAACAGATTCCAATTCTCCAAGGAGGAGTGATATGTGCATTTGTGGAAAGAATGACATGATAGCATCCATCGTGGAGATAAGCTTTAGCAGTAGAGCCATGGATCAGGGTCCCGGGCTGGAAAACATACCTGCAAGCAAGCAGGAGTCAGGAGAATAGTCAAGTCAAGGCCTCTGAGACTGGAACACATCAGAGCCACTCAACCCAACCACTGGGTATCTAGAAAGACTCACTGGTGAGCAGTCAATCTTTCCAAATTAAAAGCCCTGGTAATGATCCTAGCTTTCTAAATGGAAGCTCCTGAGAGGTCTTTAGGAAGATGTGAATGGGAAGGAACGTGGTGCCAAATTTTTCCCAAGGGCTTTTAATTTGGTCAATGTGACTCTACAATGCATGATCATATCACTTTCAGACGATTCCGGTAGCAAGTAAGTAATTTCCTTTTACTGCTACAGAGTTAATTTGCGTGTGCAGGAAAAAAATAATAATTTTTTAAAAAGCTAATTGTACAAGCTACACTGTGTTCTGAGCCCACTAGAAGTTGATATCAGCATCACCACCTCTGAGATCTGTTATCTGTAATAGAAACAGCTGTTGTACCTAATGAAAACACTTGAAATTTTCATCTGAAGCAGAATTATAGCAGCACCTCCTAGTTCCACGGAGTTTAAGGGTCTGTCAGAATCCCCATTACCTAACACAATTTTCAGGGCTCCACTTTGTTACAGGTCTATAAAAAGACTGTCAAGATGAAGCCTGATTCATGAGTGCTGACCTCCTGTCTATATTTTGTTATCTTTGAGATTTCTCCAAGAACCCGGAAAGAGAAAGAATGAGACAATTGTGGGCTTTTTTCCTGGTTCACCAGAACTAAAATACTGTGTATTCTTTATAGAGTTTTAGGAAAGTGGCTCTTGTTTTTGTTTGGCTTTACAGAGTATTGGCTTTCCAGTAATTAATTCCAGAAAGATATATGTACGTTGGTTTAGCTGTGCAAATACAAAAATAAGCAGATTGTGTCAAAAAAAGGGTAAATTTTCTTGTGTTGGAAAGTCCCATGCCATGACAGGACTCTTTAAATAAGAGTATCACACTTTGCTTAGTTTTAGTCTGTAACAAAAATACCTGAGAAAACACACCCTTCTGAATATCCCACAGGTCCTGTTATCACACTGCTCATTCCTGCATTCAGTGATTGGGGCAGACACTGTCCTAGATGCTGGAGATACAGCAATGAAAAAGCAGTGCCCTCACGATGTTTGCATTCTGCTAGAGAAAAGTAGGCAATAAACTACCTAAAGAAATATGGAATATAAGTAATAAATGCCATGGCTGGAGAAAGCAGGAAAGGAAAATGGGAAGTACAAGATGACTGCAACTGCAATAGAATACTCAGGGCAGGATTCACCGAGGTGATAACTGAACAAATATCTGAAAGAAATGCAAACCATGCAAATATCTGGTGAGAAGCATTCCAAGTAAAGGAAACAGCAGACTCAAAACCCTGAGACTGGAGAGTGCCTGGCACGTACAAGGATCCGCAAGGAGGGCAAGGTGACTGGAGTAGAATGACATGAGTAATACGAGATGAAGTGAGAGAGCAGAGGAGGTAATGTTTTGTCAAACAGAAGAACAAAAAACACTCTAAGCTGCTGAGGTGAGAAGAGATGGAAGGGGGCAAGGGTGGAATCAGGAAGACGAGTTAGGAGGTTATTGCAATGTTACCGGAGAGTAATAACAATGGCTGGAACCCAAGGTTGCGTGGCTTGAACTTTGAACCTAGATAGTGGCAGTGGATATGAGAAGTGGTCTGATTCTGTCTTCTATCCATAAGAAGAACAAAGACTTATTTACAGGGAGGCTAGTACAGTAAAAAGCACCCTGAACTAGCGATTCAGAGACCTGGGTCTGTCACACATTAGCTCAGAAGCCACATCCTTTCTCTAGACCTCAGTTTTTTCATCTGTAAAATAAAAATATTGAGCTAGAAGATTCAAAATCCCCCCCCCAGCTCTGAATAAATGGGTCTTTTGAAAGCCAGATCATCAAAATGAAAGAAGAGTTAATGTTTACTGAGCTCTTAATATGGGTCAACACTCTCCTATTCACTTTACATACACCAACTCACTAACCCTCACATAAGGTAAAAGGTATAATTTATTAAACAGAGAAGTTTACCAGTTTTCCTAAAGTCACACAGCCAGTAAGTGGTAGAACCAGGACTTGATCTGGCCTTAGAGCCTAATCTCTTTCTTGATAGAAGCCCAAGCTTTGTGCAACCTGAAAAAGCCCAACTGACCACCATTGTTTTATATATGGCTGAGCGTTCAGGTGTAAAGCCAAATGGGGAATTATGATGGCCTCCAATCAAAGTAGAATCTGGCCATAAACTAGCCCAGTTTGTCTGTCTTCAATTCTCAAAATAAAGTTCTTTCAATCTGAGCCAAAGAAGTCACTAAGGAATTTTCGGTTTAGTCTACCTTTGTGATCCGCCCATATAGGATCCTCCTCCTCTGTACCTTAGTTTTCCATCTCTAACCAGAAAGAATACAGAGCCTCAATCTACAAAATCTTGACCATGAATTCAGCTCCCACTTGTGGGACCTTGGGCAAGTCACAGCCTACTGAGAGATACAGTGTGTTCATACCCTTACCACCTATAGAGCCTCTGATTTTGGGTTACTTAGCATTGAATCCTAAGGCCCATTATGAACTAAGCCTGAAGAGAAATAGAAAAAGGAATCTTTAGAAAAAGCAGTCTTTTAAAAAAAAAAGTGCCAACTGTTAAGTTGGAACATTCTTATTTCTTCTCACCAGAGACTCAGTTTAGAGAAACATTTAAGCAACACTGTCTACAACTCAGAAGACAAAGCTGCTGGCTCTTAATTTACAAAGTCTAAATTTCACACTGCAAAGATAAGAATTTAATCTGGTATGACATAAAATATTGTCTTATTCTGATCCACCTCTAGATCTCTGATTTGAGACTAAATAAAGAGAAATAAAACTTTGTTACTTTACAAGTAGTGAGAGAAATACTTCAGCATCTAATCATTATCCTATGAATTTTCATGAGAAGAAATGCCACCTTACAATTTCTGCAAATATTAAAATATAACACAGTACATCATAATCTTTAGTGAGTCCAATGAATGGAGTTTAAGGTAGATATCTTTAAACCATCCATATGAACTTATTCAAAATGATTTAGCTTTTGGAGTTCCTTTATCTCTTGAAATCTTAACTTATAAATCATACTCATCCTCACTGTCATACAGGAATGACATTCATTGATATAGTAATTTGGTCTTTTAAGATAAAAATGGGATAGAATTGTATGTCACTTAACAACTCTGTTCTGTGCAAGGCTGTTGACATAGGCAGAGCAAGAAGGGGAGAGTGCAAATTCAGAGATGGGCTGGGGCAGTTGGCTGAAGACGGAAGAACAAATTGGAACATTTTATTTACTTTCCACATCAGCATTCAAACCTGAGTCCTTCCAGGAGCTCCGCTGAGAGAGATTGCCCACGTGGCGCTATCATTCATCAGCCAGTCATCTGGGCTGACTAATAGGCGGGTGGGGGCTGCAGTTGTGTCTCTGACAGTGCCGCTGTCTTTTCAAAGATTCAGCAACCATACCACTCATTTGCAAAGCAGTTTGTCCAGCAATCAGGCTTTTCCTGTGTGTCTTGTTCTTTAAGGAGTCTCCACGGATTTAATGCAATTTGATTGTGAATCTTCTCAGCTTCTGGTTATGGGTTTCCTCGTTAGCATATCCCCAAATTCCTTTAGAGCGTGTGCTCCGAGCACTGCTAAGCAGTTCCGTCCATGGCATAATGCAGATCATCGTGCACAGAAACCAAAGTGCTCTTGTTGCTGACCAGGCCGAGGGGAAGGAGGCAGGCAAGCAAGGCCCAAGGGGCTGAAGAGGCCAGGTGCCGGGATAAATCACTGAGGTTCCGGGGACAAGTAAGTCTGTGCCAGTAGGCTTCTAAGCCGGCAATCGTAGTGGAGGAGCCACTGGCCAAAGCCCTGGCAGAACCTCCTGACTGTGGTCAGAGGCTGAGCCCTGGGGCTGTCAGACCTGGAGGGAGGCCCTCATCCTCACATGGGCAGCAAAGCCATATCTAGCCTGGCGAGTGGAGAAAGCCAAGAGCCTTGGTTTTGGCCATGTCCCCTGGCCACTGTGCAACACTCCAAACAGATGGTGAATTTCAATCACCATTTAAACCAAACAATATCTTTCTCCTCTGACTTAAAGCAAAAAATATGTGGTTAATTTGTTAAATATTTTCAACAGCTGCGTTTGCTAATCATTCACTTTCCACCTGTACTTGGCCTCTCCTCCAAAACTGGGAGTACCTCTTTTATATACTTTGTTGGCTGAAATTATTCTAAAACTTTGAAGATTTGGCAGGAAATTTCTGCAGCAGAAGCATTTCTGTGCAGGAGTTGGATCTAGCATGGCCCTCATCTAGGGAGCATGAATCCAGGAGCTGTGTCTTTTTACCAGGAGCTATCAAGGGGCAGACAAAACTAATCAGCCATTTATCAGGTGCTCATATACTTAATAAAATACTGTGATATCCAACAAATTATCAAACTCTGTTAGTCTGAAGTTTGCTTTTGAATAACTATCACAATGGAAACATGCTATAGAAAAATTTATTTCAGGTAAATAATTAAGTTAATGTGATGACAAATATCATCAGTGATGACTACTGATCTCTTAGTATATGCTAAGCACTTCAAGAAGTTATCACAGAGACTTCCCTGGTGGCGCAGTGGCTGAGAGTCCACCTGCCAATGCAGGGGACACGGGTTCGAGCCCTGGTCCGGAAGGATCCCACATGCCGCGGGGCAACTGAGCCTGTGCGCCACAGCTGCTGAGCCTGTGCTCTAGAGCCCACGAGCCACAACTACTGAGCCCGTGTGCCACAACTACTGAAGCCCACGCACCTGGAGCCCCGTGCTCTGCAACAGGAGGGGCCCCCCCCCCGCAATGAGAAGGCCGCGCACCACACCGAATAGCCCCCGCTCGCTACAACTAGAGGGAGCCCGTGCGCAGCAATGAGTACCCAATGCAGCCAAAAATTAATTAATTTAAAAAAAAATTTTTTTTTTAATTATCACATTTAATGACTGCAACAATCCTATGAGAGATATGTCATTATCTCTCCTTTGAAAGATGAGGAAAAGAGATTCATAGAATTAACAAGGAAACAAGCCTACGTTTGTTAGGGACAGTATTTGGTTTTGAATCAGGTTTGTTTGGGTCAAAGTCTCTGTTCCTAGTCATTAGCTAGAACACTTATAGTAAACCAAATGCAGCTACTAAAAGTCAATGGCACAAAGAGCATTTCCTGACCCAAGCTCAGTTTCTGTAAGACAACCAGAGACGATCTTTGAGTCTGCTTTTCAGCAGTGAGTGGGAGAGGAGCATTGCAGGCATCTGTCCTTCTCTAGATCACAGCTCACAGATCCAGCTGGCGACTTACCCAGACTGCTTTGCAGCAGCTGCCTGACCAAGTCTGAACACTGGCACCCACTATCCCCCGGATCACGCTACTCTTACTGTCCTCCTTCACCACCTCTCCCTTTATAGACATATCTGTTTAGGGTGCTTTGATAGGTCACCATTTTCCTTCTTCCTGCAACATCAGCACTCCAAGAAAACAGCTTGGAAGTCTCGTTATTCCTGTAATATATTTACTGTTGCTCCAAGGGTCACTTTCTGGTGAGATATCTGAATAAGTATTTTGAAATGCACCAGGATCTCAATGAAAACATAATTTCAGAAGCACATATCACTGTAATCCCTCCACACCTTACCTCACAGCACAGAGGCCTTGTGGCCAGGACTGGACAGCACACTGTTTACTCCTCCACTTCTAAGACCCCCTCCCTGCCTGTCCTACTAGGGAGCTAATAATATAGGGAGGTGACTAAAACAGAAATTGGAAATTCTCAGATGATTCCAAACCTATCAGTGTTTTTATCTCTGTAAAGGCTTTTCAAAATGAATCTTTCAGAAGTTCAGTGAAATATTCTGAGGCAAGGGAGGGGAGCATATATCTCAATTTCATTTTGAACTGAAGAGTGAGTTTGCTGTTCATTCTAAAAGTTACTTTCTCTAAATTGCCTAATATCTCTTCTGCTTGGCAGCCCAGCATTTACTGCATGTATTCTATACATTAAGTTTTGCAATCCTTTGTAATTCTAGAGAATAACAAAATATCAGCTTATACCACTTGGTAGCTAAATGAACAATAGGACATCTTCTCATTCTGTATTGAAAGTGAGATTAATACAGAGTTCAGAGCAATTGACTTGTCACTCATTCAGTCATTTATAGTGTACTTATTATACCTTTCATCTTTTGGAGAAGGGTAAAAATAAAAGTACCTTTACATGCAGCCCTAAAGGAAGGTATGGGGTCATTTATCATTCCGATTATGACTTTCTTAAAATGGTGCATGTGGAGGAGGGAACAAGACTGTAATCAAAAACACATACAAATGCCATAAGGACCAACACGCCCGTATCTCTTAGCATCATTAAAACTGGATGTGTAAAACATATGTGTACTCTGCTAATATGGCTTTCTGCTGGAGAAGAGATTCTGGAGAAGAACATGAGGTGGCTGGTGAAAAGATGCATATGGACCAATGTTAGAGATCCTAACCCAGAGATAGGATAAAGTTAGGTTTCTTTCTTACTGAATGGAAAGGAATTCGAGAAGCTTTTAACTTCCCAATACCTCTTATGGAGAGGAGACCCCCTTCAGCTTCATTGATTCACTTCATCATACTGATGACGATTTTTAGAAGCAACTGGGAAAACAGATACAAGAAATAAAAGTACATCTCCCTGAGGAACAGAGGTCAGAAATCATTTTTTTAAAGCCGTGATAAAGGGCTTCCACTTTCAGGAATATGGAGGAGACATGTTTTTCCCTACTCCCCACATTAAGTGAAACCTTGGACATTATGACTCTGAAAGGTGGAATGAAAGGGAAATGACCTAGAGACATGGGGACCTGAGCAATAACATGGTGATGAGTTCATTGGATTTTTTTTTTTTTTTTTTTTTGCCTCATACATTCCACACTTCTTGATGACGAAACCCGGTAACCCAGAAACACTAACATGTGCAGACAAAAAAAAAAAAAAAACCAACAAAATCCAGCTCCCTCCAGCCAAAGGACAAGGAAAAAGGCAGCCTAGCAAGACAGAAAGCTCTTAGGCAATAATCATCCTACTCCAGCCAAACACCACAGAAAAAAGATGGTGATCCAACCCCAGCCATGTCAGCAAAGCCCAAGTGAGGAGTTAGACTTCTTCCCTCACTGGGCTCTAATAAGGTGTCTCAACCTTCCCACCTGAAAAGGGTGGTGTCAAAGAAACTAAATAGGGAGCCTAGATGTTCGTCCCCACTGGGTGTGGTGTCAGAAGAGGCCTAGTAGACGGTCAGGATTTTCACCACCCACCAACAATCATGAGCCTGCCTCCTCGATGTGATGTCAGTAGAGGTCACATGGGGAGCAGTGATGAGGTACTGCTGGAGAGGTATCAGTGGAAACCTAGTGAGGAGCTTGAATGCTCATCCCAACCCAGAAGTAATGAGGAACCCCTCCCTCAAGTGTCAATGGAGGCTGAGTGTGGAATCTGAACTTCTATCCCCACCTGGCAGTAATGAGGCAATATCCCTCCCACCTCTTGCCATAGCAGTGTCAGAAAATCCAGCTAAAGCAGAAGGCTTAAATAAGATCCAGACTCTCATAACATTAATACCCCAAATGTCCAGATTTCAATCAAAGGTCACGCATCATACCAAGAAACAGGAAGATCTCAAACTGAATAATAAAAGACAATGAATTGATGCTAACACAAAGATGTTAGAGCTATTATAATTATCTGACAAAGATTTTGAGGCAGCCATCATAAAAATGTTCTAATGAGCAATTAGAAACATCTTAAAACAAATTTTAAAATATGACATCAGACTGTACTACAAAGCTATAGTAATCAAAATGGTATGGTACTGGCACAAAAATAGACACATAGATCAATGGAACAGAAAAAAGAGCCCAGAAATAAACCCACACACTTATGATCAATTAATCTATGACAAACGAGGCAAGAATATACAATGGGGAATAGAAAGTCTCTTCAGTAAGTGGCGCTGGGGGTCCCCGTGGCAGAGAGCAGGGTGAGAGGGCAACCGTGGCTTTCTCCCCAGGCCCTCCAGAGCCCCTGGCCTTGGGGCCAGCAGGTGAGCTGGGGGGTCTGGAGACAGGCTAAGGGCTGTGTCCCACGGAGCCCCGGAGCCCTCACCATGGCCACCCACCAGCTGGGCCCAGGCTTTGAGGCAGCAGTGAACCCCTCCCCCCATCCCCGCCTCTGCGACCTCATGGCAGCAACATCTCCATGGGTCGTGGTCCATGGAGGCCTCAGCAAGTGAAGGATATGCACACTGCCATTCAGGCTTGTCAGCTCCCCCATCTCAGCTGCCCTCTGCTTCCTGCATCTCTCCAGTCTCCTAAATAACCACCACCACTTGCCCTAGAAATGGAATCTGGGCTTGGACCCAGCTGATTTGATTTGAGCTTTAAGCTCCCAAGTCCTCCGGCCCATCAGCCATCCCCGAGAGACTGAGGTTGACACCCAAGGAGACACCCACTCCACATCCCTGGTACGATGTCTGAGGAGCTACTATCTGGATTTGGAGTCAAGACGACCCTCACCCTTGATTCACGTGTTCCTCGATGTGTCTGGCACAGACAGCCAGCCACTGTTCTAAAGATGACTTCCTTTTATTAATCTTCCTTTGAGAGCAAGAGGCTAATAAGAGAAGGAACTTGCAGAGCACTCTTCTAAAAAGTCAAAAAGAAACAAGAACACAGCCAGAAAAAATTGGGACTTAATAAATAACAAGCAAAGGAAATCATCAACAAACGAAAAGAGAACCTACAGAATGGGAGAAAATATTTGCAAACAATGGAACCAACAAGGGATTAATTTCCAAAATATACAGACAGCTCATACAGCTCAATATCAAAAAAACAAACAACCCAATCCAAAATTGGGCAGAAAATCTAAATAGACATTTCTCCAAAGAAGACATGCAGATGGCCAATAGGCGCATGAAATGATGCTCAACATCGCTAATTATTAGAAAATGCAAATGAAAACTGCAATGATGTACCACGTCACACCGGTCAGAATGGCCATCATCAAAAAGTCTAGAAATAATAAATGCTGGAGAGGGTGTGGAGAAATGGGAACCCTCCTACACTGTTGGTGGGAATGTAAATTGGTACAGCCACTATGGAGAACAGTATGGAGGTTCCTTAAGAAACTAAAAACAGAATTAACACATATGATCCAGCAATCCTACTCCTGAGCATATATCTGGAGAAAACCATACTTCAAAAAGACACATGCACCCCAATGTTCACTGCTGCACTATTTACAATAGCCAAGACATGGTAGTGACCCAAGTGTCCATCAACTGATGAATGGATAAAGATGTGGAAGATATATATCCATATATATATATATATATATCCACAATGGAATATCACTCAGCCATAAAAAAGAATGAAATAATGCCACTTTCAGCAGCATGGATGGACCTAGTGATTATCATAATAAGTGAAGTAAGTCAGATGGAGAAAGTCAAATATCATATTATATCTCTTATATATGGAATCTAAAACAATGATACAAATGAACTTATTTACAAGACAAATAGACTCACAGACATAGAAAACAAACGTATGGTTACTAAATGGAAAGGAGAGGGGAGGGATAAATTAGGAGTTTGGGATTAAAATATACACACTACTATATATAAAATAGATAACCAACAAGAACCTACTGTATAGCACAAGGAACTATACTCAATATCTTGTAATAAGCTATAATGGAAAAGAATCGGAAAGTTATACATATATATGTATAACTGAATCACTTTGCTTTACATCTGAAACTAACACAACATTGTAAATCAACTATATTTCAATAAAAATTTAAAAAATAATTTTTAAAAAGTGGTGCTGGGAAAACTGGAACAGCTACACGTGAAACAATGTAATTAGAACATACTCTCACACCATATAGAAAAATAAACTCAAAATAGATTAAAGACCTAAATATAAGACCGGAAAGCACAAATCTTCTAGAAGAAAACATAGGCAGAACATTCTTTGACATAAATTGTAGCAAAATTTTTTTGGATCTGTCTCCTAAGCCAAAGGAAGCAAAAGCAAAACTAAACAAATGGGACCTAATTAAACTTAAAAGCTTTTGCATAGCAAAGGAAACCATCAACAAAACAAAAAGCAACCTACTGAATGAGTGAAAAATATTTGCAAATAATATAACTAATAACAGGTTAATATCCAAAATATATAAACAGCTCATACAACTTAATATAAAAAAAAAAACCTGATTAAGAAATGGGCAGAAGACATGAATAGCCATTTTCCAAAGAAGACATACAGATGGCCAACAAGCACATGGAAAGATGCTCAACGTCTCTAATCATCAGGGAAATGCAAATCAAAATCACAGTGAGATATCACTTCACATCTGTCAGAATGTTATTTGTGTTCTTTTTGAACACAAATATGTGTTCAGTGTTGGTGAGGTGTGGAGAAAAGGGAACCCTTGTACACTGTTGGTGGGAATGTAAATTGGTGCAACCACTATGGAAAACAGTATGGAAGTTCCTCAAAAAACTAAAAGTAGGACTGCATATGATCCAGCAATTCCATACTTCTGGGTATAGATCCCAAAAAAACGAAAACACTCATTTGAAATAATACATGCATCCCAATGTTCATAGCAGCATTATTTACAATAGCCAAGATATGGAAGCAACCTAAATGCCCATCAACAGATGAATGGATAAGAAAGATATGGTGTGTGTGTGTGTATATATATATATACACACACACACACACACACACACACACACACAAACAATGGAATACCACTCAGCCATCAAAAAGAATGAAATTTTGCCATTTACAATAACATGGATGGACCTAGAGGGTATTATGCTTAGTGAAATGTCAGAGAAAGACAAATAGTCTGATATCATTTATATGTGGAATCTAAAACACAAAAAAATGAATATAACAAAAAAGAAACAAACTCACAGATACAGAAAACATACTAGAGGGAAGGGGGGAGGGGCAGATAGAGGTAGGGGATTAAGAGGTACAAACTACTACGTATAAAATAAGCTATAATGATATATTGTACAGCACAGGGAATATAGCTAATAGTTTATACTACAAATGAAGTATAATCCATAAAAATTTCAAATCACTACATTGTATACCTGAGACTAATATAATATTGTAAATCAACTATACCTCAATAAAAAAATAGAGAATCTCAGCAAAGAAATAGAAGACTTAAGAAGAACCAAATAGAAATTTTAGAACTGCAAAATACAATAACCAAAATAAGAAAGTCAATGGAAGGGCTCAACATCAGAATGAAGGGGAAAGAGGAAAGAATCAATGAACTGAAGATAAGACAGTATAAATTATCCAATTGGAACAACACAGAAAATAGACTGAAAAAAAAAAAATGAAAAGATCCTCGAGGAGCTGTGAGTATAAAACAAAAAATCTAATATTCATGTTAACAGAATCCCAGAAGGACAGGAGAAAATGGACAGGAATGAAAAAGTACCCAAAGAAATAATAGCTGAAAACCTCCATAATTTGGCAAAAGACAGAAAACTATAGATTCAAGAATTTGAGGGGCTTCCCTGGTGGCACAGTGGTTAAGAATCCGCCTGCCAATGGAGGGGACACGGGTTCAAGCCCTGGTCTGGGAAGATCCCACATGTCGCAGAGCAACTAAGCCCATGCACCACAACTACTGAGCCTGCGCTCTAGAGCCCGCGAGCCACAACTACTGAAGCCCGTGTGCCTACAGCCCATGCTCCGCAACAAGAGAAGCCACTGCAATGAGAAGCCTGCGCACTGCAACAGAGAGGAGCCCCCGCTCACCACAACTAGAGAAAGCCCGTGAGCAGCAAGGAAGACTCAACACAGCCAAAAATAAATTAATTAATTAATTTAAAAAAAAAAAAAGGATTTGAGTGAATCCCAAACTGGATAAACTCAAATTCACACCAGGATGCAGCATAGTCTAACTTCTAAACCTTAAAGACAAAGAAAGATCTTGAAAGCAGCAAAAAAAGAAATGATTCACTAACTATAGGGGAAAAACAATTCGAATGACAGTGGATTTTTCAGTAAAACATATGGGGGCCAAAAATAAGTGGCACATTTTTCAAATACTGAAAGAAAAGAATTGTCAACACAGAATGCTATACTGAACAAAAATATCTTTCAGGAATGAAGAGAAAATCAAGACATTCTTAGATGAAGGAAAACTAAGAGAATGTGTCATCAGATAACTTACCCTAAAAAATGGCTGAAGGAAGTTCTCTAAATAGAAAGGAAACAATAAAAGAAAGAACTGTAAAATATCAAGAAAAATGAAAGAACACAGCAAGCAGAAGTATGAGTAAAAACAATAGACTGTCCTCTTCATTATGTTTGACGGTGCAAGCAAAAATAATAACACAGTGTAATGTGATTCTAAATATACGTGGAGTTCTGTTTTTCAGTTCCACATATAAGGAGCTTGGAATTCACCACTCCATCCTAAAAACAAGTAAAAAGCTGAACAGACTGAAAAAATCAATAACCCTTCTTGGGCAAATAAGAGAGTGGACAAGACAGGACAAATCACTGCTCCCAAGAAGGGAGAGACTAACATGTGAATGCAGGGAGATGTGGCTTTCTGGAGCAGAGACTTGTGAGCAGTAACTGCCATGGGAACCAGTACTGGGGTTGGAAAGCTGGAATTATAACTGACAAATTGCTGTGCCAACAACAATCAGTATTAAAAACTCTAGGGGGACTCAGTCATAGAGGGAGTCACACAATATTATGAGATTTACCTCCAGGAGCTCAACCAGGTTCTCACTGTAAATATCAGAGAAAAATCCCCTTGGGCCTCTGGGAGGAGGAGGGGAAAAGGAACCACTCTGAAATATGCCAGAGCACTCTTGTCTTCTTAGCAAGTCTTGCCCTCAGAGGAAATTAGTTAAACAGAGCCTCATCTTCTGGGATATTATCAGGGCCTAACTTACCTGGGGAAGGAAAAGACCCAACTCCAGCCCACACTAGCCATCCTGTCCCACCTAAGGGGGGAGAAAAAAACTGAGGAACACTTGTGAAGTTCACAGTCCAGAAGCATGGGCTCACTAAAAGACTAAAACCTAATCATAGGACTATAGAATGCTTCCCCTCCCCTTACAGCTGAGGACCACATTACTAAAAGGTCTATTTATAGCAGTTTCTTTTACCCAGTACATCATGTCCAGCTATCAAGAAAAAAATTACAATGCATACCAAAAGGCCAAAAACACAATTTGAAGAGACAAAGCAATCATCAGAAGCAGATATGGCAGAGATGTTGTAATTAACAGACTAGAAATTTAACACAACAATGATTAATACAGTAAGGACTCTAATGGATAAAGTAGACAGCATGCAAGAAAAGATCTGTAATAATAATAGCAACAATATATTCAATTACATATGCTTATATATATGTTTTAAGTGTGTGTGTTTTATAATACATATATATGTACATATATAATATATGTTATACATATATGTATATATAATACAAATGCTTGTTTGCTTATATATAAATAAAATGAATGACAGCAATGATACAAGGGACTAGAGAAAGGAATTAGGATTATTTTATTATTATACAGTACTGACACTACCTGTGTAGTGGTATAGTGTTGTTTGAGAGTAGACTTAGATTAGTTGTGAATGCATATTGCAAACTCTAGGTCAACCACTAAAAAAGTCAAAAAAAAAAAAGAAGTGTAACTAATATACTAAGAAAGGAGAAAAAATAAATGAAGGAAGGTAAAGAGACATTTAAAAAGGCAAGGTTTCTTAACTTCAATAGAACCTAAAACAAAGACACCAGTAGACTGAAAATATCTGTATATCCTAGAACAACTACTAAATATGTTATACAAAAAATAGACTAAAAACACTCTAAATATATTAAAATGAAATTATAAAAAATGTTCAAGTATCCATAGGAAGGTAAGGGAAAAAAAAGAGAAGCAAAAACCAAAGAGAACAAAAAGAAAGCAAAAAATAAAATGACAAACTAAGTCCTAACATACCAACAATTATATTAAATGTAAATGGTCTAAATACAAGAATTAAAAGACACAAACTGGCAAAATTGATTTAAAATTATAATCCAACTATATGCTGTCTACAAATTCACTTCAAATATCATGACATAGGCAGGCTAAAAATCAAAGGTAAAAAGATATACCATACAAATATTAATATAAGGAAAGCAGTAGTGGCTATATCAATATCAGACAAAGTAGACTTCAGAGAAAAGAAAGTGATCAGAGACAGAGAGGACATTACAGAGAGAAACATTATGTAATAATAAAAGAATCAGTCCACCAAGAAGACATAGCAATCCTAAATGTGTATGCACCAAACAACAGGGCTGCAAAATATATGAAACAAAAACTCAAGGGACTAAAAGGAAAAATAGACACATCCACAATTATAGTTGGAGATTTCAAACCCTCTCTCTCAACAGTTGATAGAACAAGTAAACAGAAAAATCAGCAAGGATATAGAACTCAATAACACCATCAACCAATGGGATCTAACCAACATTTATAAAATAATCCATCCACTAACAGCAGAATACACATCTTTTCAAGTGTCCACAGAACATATACCAAAATAGACCATATCCTGGGCCATAAATAAACTTTGACAGATTTTTAAAAACTGAAATACTAAGGAAGGTTTTCTTCAACTGCAGCAGAATCAAACTAGAGATCAATAATAAAAAGATAACAGGAAATGTTCTAAATACTTGAATAGTCCATGGAACAAAAAAGAAGTATCAAGGAAAGTGAAAAAATACACTGAATTGAATGAAAATTAAAATATAACATATAAATATTTGTGGGATACAGCTAAAACAGCACTGAAAGAGAAATTTAGAACACCAAATGCATACATTATAAAAGAGGAAAAAAATCTCAAATCAATAATTGAAGCCTTGACTCAAAAACCTAGTAAAAGAAGAGCAAAATAAACCCAAAACAGAAATATAAAAGGAAATAATAAAGGTAAGGCTAGAAACCAATGAAATGGAAAACAGAAAAATAGAGAAAACCAATGAAACAAAGAGCTGGTTCTTTGAACAGATCAATAAAATTTACAAACCTCTTGTAAGACTAATGAAGGAAAAAAGAGAGAAGACAAAATCATCCATATCAGGAATGAAATAGGATATCACTATAGACCCTGCAGACATCAAAATTATAATAAGGGACTACTACAACCAACTCTACACATAAAAATTTAACAATGTAGATGAAATGTACCTATTTCTCAAGAAACACAAAGTACCATAACTCACCCAATATGAAATAAGTTGAATCACTCTGTAACTATTAATGACATTTAATTCATAATTTTAAACTCCCCCAAAAGAAATCTTTAAGCCCAGCTGGTTTGACACCAGTTCTACACAATCTCTTTCAGAAAGTATAAGAGAAGGAAGCACTCTCCAATTCATGCTCTAAAGTTAGTATTACCTGATACCAAACAGACAAAAACAGTACCAAAAAAAAAAAAAAACCAAAACCAAAGAAAAAAAAAAAAACCCCAAAACCCTGAAAACTAATATCTCTTATGAATATACTTGCAAAAATCTTTTTTAAAATTTTTACAATGTTATTAGCAAATAGAATTCAGCAATATATTAAAAGAATTATATGCAATAACCAAGTGAGGTTCATTCCAGAGATGCAAACAAGGCTATTTGAATATTTAAAATTCAATGTAATCTACCATATCAACAAAATACAGAAAAAAAAATCACATAATCATATCAATTGATGCATTAAAAAATTGACAAAACTTAACACCCATTCATGATAAAAACTCTCAGACAACTACAAATAGAAGAGGATCTCCTCAAATTGTTAAATAGCATCTACAAAAATCCTAGAACTAACATACTTAATTGTGAAAGACTGAATGCTTTCTCCCTAAAATCAGGAACAAGACAAGGATGTCTGCTCTCAGCACTCTTATTCAACATTGTGCTAGAAATTCCAACTATTGCAGAAAGGCAAGAGAAAGGAAGAAAAGGCATATAGATCAGGAAGGAAAAAATAAAACTTCGTCAATAATGTAAGTATTATTGTCAACACAGAAAAACAAAAAAAAAAAGTAAACCAAAAAAAAAAATTCTTAAAATAAGTGAGTTCATTAAGGTTACAAGGTAAACATACAAAACTCAATTGTATTTCAATATACTAGCAATAATCAGGGAGAGTAAAATGTTAAATATAGTACCATATACAAATTTCAGAAAAAGTGAAATGCTTTGGTGTAATTCTAACAAAACATACACAGGACTTGTATACTGAAAACTACGAAACTGTAACGAAAGAAAGCAAAGATCTAAATAAATGGAGAGCCATGCTGTGTTCATGGATTGGAAGACTCAACATAGTATAGACATCAATCTCTCAAAATTGATGGTTTAATGCAATTCCTATTAAAATCTCTGCAAGAATTTTCATAAAGACAAGACTATTTTAAAATTTATGGAAAGCCACAGTAAACAGAATAGCTAAGACACTTTAGAAAAAGAGTGAACTGGAAGGAATCAGTCTACTGGATTTCAAAACTTCTTATATAGCTACAGTAATCAAGACTCTGTGGTATTAGTGGAATGATAGACACAAAGATCAATGAAACAAAATTGAAAACCGTAAGTAAATTCACATAAATATGCTCAATTGATTTTTTTATAAAGGCACAAAAGCAATTCAATAAAGCAAAAGATAGGCTTTTCAATAAATGGTGCAAGAGTATTTGTACATCCATAGGTAAAAACAAACCAAAAAACAAACAAAAAACTTGACCTAAGTCTGACACTTGATACAAAAATTGACTCAAAATGTAAAACTTTTAGGAAAAAACATAGGAGAAAACCTTTGGAATCTTAGTCTATGCAAAGCATTCTTAGACTTGACACCAAAAGTATGATCCA
The DNA here is from genome assembly GCF_028021215.1 of Eschrichtius robustus. NCBI lineage: Eukaryota > Metazoa > Chordata > Mammalia > Artiodactyla > Eschrichtiidae > Eschrichtius > Eschrichtius robustus. Next base: position 52,676,052 of record NC_090829.1, on the reverse strand, counting down.
TAAAAATCTAATTGATAAATTAGACTTCATCAAAATTGAGAACTTTTGCTCTGTGAAAGATTCTGTTTAAAAGGATGAAAAGACAAGTTACAGAATGACAGAAAATATTTGCAAACCACATGCCCAAAAAAAGACAAGTATTTCGATTTATAAAGAACTCTCAAAATTCAACAGTAAAAAATTAAAAAGTTAATTCAATTTGAAAGTGGGGAAAAGACATGAACAGACATTTCACCAAAGAGAATGTCAAATAAGCACATTAAAACATATTCAATATCATTAGCTATTAGGGAAATGCAAATTAAAACCGCAATGCAATAAATCACTCCACACCTATCAAAATGGCTAAAATAAAAATTAGTCGCAGCACTAAATGCTGGTGTCAATGCAGAGAAATTGGGTAACTCATACATTGCTGGTGGGAATGTAAAACAATACAGCCACTGAGGGAAACAATATGACAGTTTCTTTAAAAAACTAATTATGCAACTAACAAATGACTTAGCAATTATACTCCTAGGCATTTATTTATTCCAGGGAAATGAAGTCTAATGTTCACACAAAAACCTTTAAACAAATGTTCATAGCAACTTAATTTATAATAGCCAAAAATTGGAAGTAATCTAGATATCCTTCAAAGAGTGAATCATTAAACTGTGGTGCATCCATACCAGGGAATACCACTCAGCAAAAAAGAAACAAACTGTTGATACACACAACAAACTGAATAAATCCCCAGAGACTAATGGAGTTATATACTATATGATTCCACTTATATAACCTTATTAAAATGAAAAAATTATAGAAATGGACAAGATTAGTGGTTGCCAGGGGTTAAGGAGGTGGAGCCAGGAGGAAAGTGGGTGTGGCTATAAAAGGGCAACACAAGAGATCTTGTGGTGATGGAACTGTTCTATATCTTGACTGTATCAGTGTCAATATCCTGGCTGTAATATTCTACCAAAGTTTTGCAAGATGTTACCATTGGGGCAAACTGATAAAGAATACACAGATTCTTCCTGTATTACTTCTTACTGATGCATGTGAATCTGCAATTATCTCAAGATAAAAAGTTTAAAATATATATACTCAAACCTTCAAATAAATTATGCCATTAAATATGGAAAAATAAAATTTTATTTTATTTTTTAAAATATTTATTTATTTGGCTGTGTTGTTTCTTCGTTGCGGCATGCAGGATCTTCATTGCAGCACATGGGATCTTTCGTTGCGGCGCTCGTTGGGTGATGCGGGCTCTTCACTGCGGCGCACAGGCTTCTCTCTAGTTGTGGCATGCGGGTTTTCTCTTCTTTAGTTGTGGCGCGGGCTCCAGAGCACGTGGTCTCTGTAGTTTGCAGCACACGGGCTCTCTAGTTGAGGCTCGAGAGCTCAGTAGTTGTGGCGCACAGGCTTAGTTGCCCCGCGGCAAGTGGGATCTTAGTTCCCCCACCAGGGATCGAACCTGCGTCCCCTGCATTGGAAGACGGATTCTTTGCCACTGAAACACCAGGGAAGTCCCAAAAACTAAAATTTTAAAAAGCCATGATACATTGTTTCGTGAACGAAGTGATAGCAAGGTTTCATAATTGCGCTTTAACTGTATACTAAACATAATTTCTTTAAAGTGCTATCATTATGGGAATTTTCAATTAGGACTTGGTAATACAGTTTAGCAGGAAGTTTTTTGCACATTTTGTAACATATCACAGGTAGATGACTTAGATTTCCACATTGTACTTTTATGACTAAAATACCAACTAACATACAAAATTCACTAAATTTAAATGGAGAAATATGAGGCTTGTTTGTCTGTTTGAATGCTAGCCAAAAGCTAAAGGAAACTGCTATATTATGAATAGCAGAAACAACTCCGTTTCAGAAACTAAGTTTATTTTAGAAATTAATTTCAAGCCTGTTTAAAAACAATTGTCATTCTAATAAGAATTAAAATTCAAACCATTTTGGATGATAAATATTTAAAAGCATTTGGTCTGGAAACTAAACTGGAACAGAGCAAGGAAACTAATGTTAACAAATCCACTGTGGTCCACACTGCTAACCGCTGGAAAAACATCCTCGTTCTGTAACCACCACTACAGTCATAGAAACATGATATTTATTCCTGAGGATCCAATTCTTATTTCATCTATCTTTTGTCTTCTTAAAAGACATCTTTAAAAGCTTTATTTAAAAAAAAAATCCTGGGCTTCCCTGGTGGCGCAGTGGTTGAGAATCTGCCTGCCAATGCAGGGGACAAGGGTTCGAGCCCTGGTCTGGGAAGATCTCACATGCCGCGGAGCAACTGGGCCCGTGAGCCACAATTACTGAGCCTGCGCATCTGGAGCCTGTGCTCCGCAACAAGAGAGGCCGCGATAGTGAGAGGCCCGCGCACCGCGATGAAGAGTGGTCCCCGCTTGCCACAACTAGAGAAAGCCCTCGCACAGAAACGAAGACCCAACACAGCCATTAATTAATTAATTAATTTTTTTAAAAAAATCCTTCCCTTTTTTAAAAATATTTAAATAAAAAAAAAAAATCCTCACCCAATTCCTGACGCATGAACATGTACAAACATACCTAATCTTCTCTCCTAAATCCAGACTACATGAAATCCAATAGGAAGTCCCATTTCAAGCCCAATGTCTTCCTTCTCTGCATAATTTACCCATGCGTTTATGTTTGAGATCAACCTCCTCTAATTGCCATTATTGGAAAGAAACTACACTGTTTCCCAAGGTGTATACTAAGCCTGTGCAGGGGGCACCAACAAAGTAGGGAGCATCAACCGACAGGAAAAGTGAAAGGTAGAAATCATCAAAGTTATGTATGAGGGGAAAATTAGAACTTAATTGAGCTATATGGCTTAGTACCGATCTCCTCAACTTACATTGGGGTTTCATTTCAATAAACCCATCATAAATTTAAAATACCGTAAGTTGGAAATTATTTAATACACCTAACCTTCTGGACATCATAGCTTAGCCTAGCCTACCTTAAATGTGCTCAGAACACTTAAATTAGCCTACAGTTGGGCAAGATCATCTAACACAAAGCCTATTTTATAATAAGTATTGAGTAGCTCATGTAATTTACGGTACTGAATACTGTACTGAAAGTGAAAACTAGGATGGTTGTACGGGGACAGGATGGTTATAAGTGCATGGGTTGTTTACCCTCGGGTCACGTGGCTGACGGGGAGCTGCAGCTCACTGCGGCTGCCCAGCATCACAGGAGTATCAGACCCCATACTGCTAGCCCAGGAAAAGACCAAAATTCAAAATACAGTCCCTACTGAATGCATAATGTTTTTGCGCCATCATAAAGTCGAAAAATTATGAGTCGAACCATCATAAGTCAGGGACTGTCTATAGCTGTATTAATTTGCTAAGACTGCTGTAACAAAGTACCACAAACTGAGTGGCTTGAACAATAGAAGTTTATCATCACAGTTCTGGAGGTTGATTGTCCAAATTCAAAGTGTCAGCAGGGTTGGTACCTTCTGAGGGCTGTGAGGAAGAATCAGTTCCATGCCTCTCCCCTCGTTTCTGGTGGTTTGCTGGCAATCTTTATCATACCTTGGCTGTAGGAGCATCACCTCAACCACTGCCTTCATCTTCATAAGTTAGTCTCCCTGTGTGAGTGACTGTGTCCCAATATCCTGTTATCTAGTCATTTGGGGTTAAGGCCCACCCTAAAGACCTCATTTTAACTTGATGGCCTCTATAAAAACCCTATCTCCAAATAAAGGTACATCCTGAAATACTGGGGGTTAAGACCTCAACATAGGAATTTTGAGGGAACGAAATTCAACTCATCCCAGCAGTGCTTCATTTTAAATGACTCTGGGAGGGAAAGGGCCACCCAGATCTTCACAGTGACTCTCCCTCCCCTCACCACATCTGAATGACTCCCCTTCCAAAGCTCTATTAGGCCATGGCTGCGTGTCCCTTTCTGTTATCATCTCTCATCAGCTTTGCTTGTGTTGAGCTTCTTATCATTTTTTTTCCTTAGTTTGTCCCCATTTCTAACTCTCTATGTTCTAAAACTCAGTTTCTCCCCCAGCAACGCCCTTGGTCTCATGGCCAGCCTTTGCATAAGAAATGGAAACTGGTCTATTGTTTTCACCTCTGGCTCACATGCCTTCAATTACCAAATGAAAATAGGTTGGATCTGTGTGCAAATGAAGTCACAGTCAGCCCCACAAAATGAGAGTGAGTAGCAATCCTCCTTCACAAGAAAGCTCTCAAGTGAACAGAGGGTCTCCTGACCTCAGGGCATCCCCATACTTCCCACCTACACATAAGATACAAACCAATTTTATAGTAAAAGATTATTGGAGAGAATATTCAAGTACTTTTTATCACGCCTATACTGAAAGTGACTATGAAGTGGTTCTATGTGGGAAAACATTTTAATCTGTAAAAATGTTGCATTTTATCCTGGGATCTAGTAGAAAAATCTTAAGTTTCGATATGCTAAAAAAATCATTAACTGAGAAAACGAATTATCTGATGATTGAATAATCTGAAGCAGTTAATAGGGTAAGAAAGAAAGTGTGCTATAAACTACCTTCTAGTGTTAAGTTAATCCGTAATAGGGGTCCTTTGGATGCAAGATAAAATATTGATACGTCTGGAGAAAAAGATATAGGTTTTATAGATATGATCATTTTATAAGTAAAATAGAACGAAGTACTGAGAACCCTAGTATCCATGGGTGTTTATATCAACCAGTTCGATACCTTTCATTATATACAAAACTACAGCAACAGAAGTGGTTGGATCCCTCTCATTTCCATAGTGCTTCTCCAATGTGGTACAAGGCAAATTACAATGTGTCCTTCTTCCACTGGGCACATTTCTGTAGAGTGAATCCAGGCCAAACTAAACATCATTAAAGTAATACCTTAAAGTTGGAATGGATGTTAAAAGCTTCTTTAATCCAACCCCCGGCTCACACATGACCCAAATAATTCATACCTGCCAAAAAAGTCTTCTAATGTTTGATTTCCAATCTCTGGTGATGAGGGTCACTATACCTTACCCTAAAACCCCTTCCATTTTTTATACAGTTGTGAAAATATTAATATAATATCTACTTTTTTACTCATTTAACTACTCATTCAGCTGTTTATCACTTCAACAAATATTTATTGAGAACCTATTATGAAACCAACAGGCACTACACAATGTGCTATTATAATCTTTGTGGAGGACTCAGACATTTATGAAGCGCTTTCCACAAACATCAAGCCATTTAATCCTCACAAAAACCCTGTAAATAGACTCTGATTATTAATTTGTTATTTACACTATAGATGAGAAAATTAAAGTTCAGAATTTAAGTCACATCACCAGTGAAAGAACTGAGAATCAAACTCGTAATTCTAGATAGTACTCTTTCAAATGTATAAACTAACACAAAACAAATTCATCACCCCTTCACATAACAATGCTGATATACCTAAAGATATCACAGATTCCTGTTATGTTTTCTCTTCTCCCCAGTAAACACCTCCAGATCCTCCAACGTTTCATCATACAATTTGGATTTAAGACCCTGGACATACCCAGAACCAAGCATGATAGCCCAGATGAGACAGGACCTGACCAGAAAAGGGAAAAAACTATTGCCCACTTTGAGACACATTTTAAATATTGTAGTCTATAATCAGATCAGTTTTGGGTAACCAGGGAATACTGTTGATTTACATTGAATTTGCAGCTAATATGTACTATCAGAAACTCATATCTTCCCACTCCTTTCTCTGCCCCCTCTTAATTTTGTCTGTTATATAGTGGAATTCTGAGACGTAATCACAAGACTTTAAAGTATGTCAAACACTTACACTTAGCACAGTTACTGAGGCAGCAACCTCCACAGAGTGGAGGTCAAAAACACAAGGACTATTAGATAAAGTTGTTTAGCTTTTAATTTTATTTCACTTTTATAGGTATGTTTTATTTATTTGTGTTTTTTTCTATTTACTGGGCATACACTTCCAGATTCAAGTATTAATACTACCACTAAATAATAGCAATTCAAACCTATGCAAATACTTCACATAAATTGTTTAATTTAATCTCATTAGGACCCTGTGAAGCAACTGACGATGAAGAAACTTGGGTTCCAAGGAATTAAATAAGTTTGCCCAAAAGTCACCAAGAACATGCTGGAGCTGGGATTCCAACCCAGATGTATCTGACTTTGACCCAGCAGGCTGTCTCTCTGCCATGACCACCTTTTTGTTCTGAATAACTGAAAGCGTCATTTTTTGTTTGTCTTTCTTAGGACTGTTTAACTGCCAAAATGCTTTTCACGTGGTAAACTACAAAATAGTGGGTTGTTTTTTCTTTTCCATTAGGAGTTTTCATCATTCTGACTTTTAGCCTAGTACTAGGCTATTATTATAGGTCCATTTTTTTTAACGCATTCCTGATTATGTGACCTTTTTCTACCTCTTACATTTGTCACTAATCAAACTCATCCTTTTTCCCTAAAACTGTTCATTGAATTTTATTCCTTACCTCATTAAGATACCATCAATGTCTCAAATGAGAAACTTCACAGTCATTACTAATTCTGCTTGCCTTCTAACCCCAACACAGAATTTTTCATCAAGACTATAGTTCTTACTTCCCAAACGTCTCTTAAATCCTTGATGCAGGCCCCAATAGTATTTTTCATGTCATATTGCACTGGGCCCTAATTGATCCACCTGCTTCTAGTCTCCCTGGCTGCATTCCACCCCACGCAATGCACCAGATTTATCTTCCTAACCACACAGCTAAGTATTTTTCAACTTTTTATAAGCTGACCCCAATCTATATTTCTTGCTGTGTATATCTCTACTCTCTGTCCCCCCATGCCCACATCTATGCTATGTGACCCACCCCTACCAAATAGCCCATGTTCTTTCACAACCTTGCTTTTATGGATGCCATTTCCTCTGTCTGGAATGAGTTTCTTGTCCTGGCAAACACCCAGCTCCTATCACCTCCAATACACTTCCACATTCCTTCAGATAGAACTCACTGTTCTGACATTTTTGCTAACAGAACTTTTTGTACATAATTCTTATATAAACAATCATGCTTTGTTGCAATCATGTTTTCATTAACTGCCTCTCCTATGTGAATATGAGTTCCTCATAAACAACCATCTCGATATTTTTGCTTATCACCTTAGTACAGTGCCAAATATTGTACATAGTAGATGTTTAATAAATATTTGCATGAAAGAATGAAAGTACTTCCTTTGAGATCTGAGCTGACTAGAAATGTTCCTGTAATACATATTGGTCTATTTAGTTACCTCCACATTTCTTCCTAATTGGTATTATTTGTTTTTGTACTGTTAGAATTTCAACTTTGAAATCTCCTGTACTTCTCAGGCTGTCTTCTCTTTTACGGTTTCAAAGTCATCTTTGTTCTGAACTTTTGACTCCACAGTAAGTCATGACAGACCGACTTCTGTGCATAAGAATTTAAAAATCCTCAGAAATAGTCGACAACAATTTCCTAACTCTTTGATGAGGATTATGATTGACAACCATATGATAGGTGAGAATCTGCCCTTTTACTGAGACCTTCAGTTCCCCTCAATCATCTGGAATCCCTAAATTCTCTACAAACTCATTTGGTCTGATATCCACATCTCAGTAATGCCAAGTCAGCATTGGCGCACAGATAGACAAGAAAATGTTATCTGCCCATTTTGCAAATGGGAAAATTAGACCCAGAATTACCAAGGAGACTATCTGATATAGTTAAGCAAGTAGACCCTACACTAAAAAGAAGGTCTAATAAGGCCTCTGCTCCAAAAACTGGCTCATTTCCTTCCTTGCATGCTTGCATATTTCTTTGTGTTTTATTTCCCTAAGGGCTTTATAGAAATTTCTATCATTTGCAATCTGTTCTTCTTAGTTATATGAATCTATTTTCTCTTCAACCAGCATTTTTCTTTCCTTGACTTAAAAAAAGAAAATAAAGAACCAGCTTTACTAAAAACATGTTGCAGCTCTCCTACACTTCAGTAAGTACAGAAGCTAAAATTGACTTACTTTACTGCATGTTCTGTCATTCATCTAATGGTATAATCTAAGAGAATAACCTCTGGTTTGAAAATTGTAAGGGCACATCTTAAGACTGGACAAACTTAAATCTGACGTGAGTACAAACCATGGAATTTTTTGGCTTGGTATGTCCTTGGAAATTATCCGGGCTAACCCTTTCTTCACTAAAGGCTGGTGAAAACTGAAGCTCAGAAAGGCCAAGTGACTTTTCTGGTGTCACAGATCAAGATTACAAGCCAGTCCAAGAGCAGAACTCAACACTCCTGACTCCTTTCCCAGTGCCCTTTCTACTTTTGGCTGTTTCAAGTATGGGGACCACACCCTGTTATTACCTTGCCTAGACTCAAAGCTAAACAATGGTAATAGAATGATGGGATATGAAAGTGATTAATCTTTAAGAGAAAAGAAAGCCTTCTGATATGCTTCATACCAGTCATCACTTTGAGTATGGAAAAACACATTGGTTTCTGAACACACTGATGTCTTCAGCTCTATCATCAGAGAGTAGGATTGTTGAGGGTCTACCATATCCTAGTTATTGGGAATAGTGAACACCACGGACCTAGCTGCCTGCCTTATGGAGCAAGCCCAGACAGGAAGATAGATATTATATAAAACATTACAAACAATTAAGTAAAAACTTACAATATGCAAAGAGATGAATCAGCTGCTGTGGGAATATGTTACTGAGAGCCCCAACCTGGTCTGCGTTATCAAGAAGTTATGTCCCTGAGGCACTGATGCTGAACCTGAAATCCAGAGGATATGTAAGGGTTCCAATGGGAGTATTCCATCAGAGGGCATAGAATTAGGAAGATCAAGGGTGCAGAGAATGCTGCACGGTTGTGTTTAGAAAACTGAGAGATGTACCACAGGGCTAAGGCAAATGTAGTGACAGGAGACAGAATTAGAGACAGAAGTCTAACCAGATCACCCAGAGCTGTGTAGATCATGTTAAGGGCTTGGGAATCCATTTAGGCATTTTAAGCAGGGGAAAATGTGACCAGATATATATTTTAAAAAGATCATTCCAGTATTATTAGGAGAATGGGTTAAAAGGATAGCATGTAGACAGACCAGGTAGGAGGTGAACACCTAGGCCAGGTGAGACATGTACATAGTCTGTACTCTAGACCTCCCAGTTTAATTCAGCAGTACTCTATTCCAATGACATAGCTTGTGTTTCTTCTTCGTCTTTTTTAATGAAAGGCAAACCAGTTAGTCAACACTGCTCTTAATAAACACAATTTTTAAAAAAGATAGCAGCCACCTAACATATTTTAAAACAATTATTTTTCTGTATCACTGAAGGAAGCTTTTTTTGTTGCATTAGGGTTGTAATTGTAACTGTATTTGGACTAACTGCAAACATTATCATTGTAAAGAGCTTTGATTTAAACCATACATTTTCAGTGCAAATAACATGAGTGAGTAATCAACTCTATCAACGTAACAGTAAAGTGCCATCCTTCGTGTTTATTTTGATTGTGCTCTATGTTAATTTTTTACTTATGGTTTTGGTATAAGTTGGATAGTATAAATGGAAGGAATACATAGAATAATGCATTGACTTCATGACAGGATCCGAAAATATCTGTCAAATCATTTTGATGATTGCTGCAATAATCAGATATCATAAACAACATGTACTTTTGGAAAAATTTACCTGAAGTAATTTTAGGTTTTCAAAAAGAATTATTTTCTTTAATTGTTTTATATAATTGTTTTCTATAACAATTTCTATAATTGTTAAATAAATTATCTTATTTTCTTAAGGAAACCAATGGACAGTTTTCATCACCTTGTGTGATATAAGACCTAACTATAACATATAAATGAGTGCTACCATTTATTACTCTCTTTTTGACAATCTGAATTATCTTTTGGATATTACTCTGAATGATCAATCAAGTGATTTAAAAGTAGAGCTCAAAATTGGAAAATTGAACTTGTAAAGTGCTTTTATCTTAAGGAGACGATATGTTAATATACCTTGAAGTGTAAGTGCTCTAGCTTTGAGCTAACTTTACGACAACAGGTTCTTCAGTGAGTGATTTTAGACTAATACAATATGCAGGTCTCGGGAATCAGGGTTAAGTATGAATTGTTTTTCATCATGAAAGCCCAACTCAGCATATATGTAAACTGTTTTACTCTGGCAAATAGTATAATACATTCAACCAACTGTCACTGAATAATGATAAGTTTTCTTTGGAGGAAGACAAATAATTTATTTCTAAGAACTATTGTTTTGTATATCGTTATTTTATCTTATTTTATTTCAACTTTTGATTTAAAAGAGAAATGGCTCTTGCTAAGACAATGTGGAATATTCATTTTTCTCCCAAGTTGGCCAGGGGTATACCAATGCTAGAATCTCTGGTTTTGAGGGGAGTAGATTTTGTTTCATTATTCTTTTAGAAAACTGAATAATTTTCCACCATTTATTCCTTTTTGAAATCCCTGGTTTTACTGACCAGTAAAGACAGCAGGTGATGATAATCCCCAGTCCCATCCCCAATATGTAGGACTGCGTGGTAAAGCAAATTCCTGCATGTCTGCTTCAGGCTCCTAAAACAAAGGACCCTGAAATTAAAACAAAAAGGGGGCTTTTATATTTAATTGTATCTGTCTCTGCCAGTTCTGTTCCAACATGGACCTGTATGTGCCGTTTACTTTTAAATTCCTCACCATTTTCCTAAGTACACAAAACCTGGGGAAACAATAACGAATCTTGCCGTATCTGTTTATTTCTTCTAGGTTGGACAAATCGAAGACTTTCTATACCAACTAGAGGATAGCTTCTTAAAAACTAAAAAACAGAGAGCTGCTCGAAGGCAAAAAAGAAAAATGAAGCGGCTTCAAACTGTGCAGCAAAGCTAGTCACTGGGGAGCAGGCGACACCACCGAGACGTTCCAGAGAAAGGGCCAATGGCATCCCGCCAGCCTGACTGTGACAGCCCAGCAACAAAGGCCTAGCGCCAGAAGAATGAGGTGGTGCTCCTCTTGGCAAAGACGGTCTACACTTCGTTAATCTCAACTGGCAGCAATAAATGTTCTCAGCAAGTTTGACCTGACTCTTGCTCAAATTCGTCTTACTTATTTCAATAGCTTATAAAACAACCATTGCTGCTTCTTTCACCTGTCTTGCTCTTTCAATGTTGACTAAAGTATACCAGGTCTATCCAAGTCCACTTATAGTGTATGTGCATATTCATGTGTATTCATTAAGGATTCGTCACATACCATATACAGATATGGACAATATAAATGCAGATTTTTAAAATTATAAAACAGATAATATACTTTCTCAATCCTTATAGAGATTGCCCTGTGTGGTATGGCTGATATCATCAGTTATTTCACTAACATCTATATTCTTTCCTCTGGATCCTTCATATCCCCTCCCCTTAAATGACTCAACACAAATGCGTATATTTGACAAGATAATGAGTCAAGAGCCATTACTCAAGACCTCAGTTAACACCAACAAGGAGGTTTGAAGATAGAGTAAGAAGATGGGACCCATATACAGAGTAAAATAAACAAGAAAATGTAAATTTTAAAAATAATGGAAAAAATAAGATCTCAGAGTACATTAATAACATGAAAAGGAAAAAAGGGAATAAAATATTTAGTGCTGAATTTTTCATTATACAGTGAGATCGTAAAGGAATCAATAATTTAGCCTTACGTATATGTCAGATTTGTGTAGTCATAATTATGCAAGATATAAATATTTTGAAACTTTAAAATAAATTACGACCTTGATTTCCCTGTGGACCATCTGCTTAATTCTTACCTTTATCAAAGAGTTTCCTCTTTTACCCCACTCCACCCAGAGATCATCATCGTTGCCATCATGTTCCCTCAGGTTAGTTATTAATATAACGGTAGGCAGTTAAAGACAGGGGCATTTAAGAAACTCCTTTTTGTTTCTAGACTCACACCAGCAAGGCACCTCAGTTCTGTTCTCATAAGTACTGGAAAATAATTTCTTTCTATGGACACTTGAGTCTGTAACCAAATGTGGGAGTCTTAAGACAAATGGCTCAACCTCCCATGCAGCCAGTTCTGCTGTTATCCCCTTTGACCACTGTCCAGGAACTTCCTATTAAAAAATATATATATATATATTTATATCCTTATAACATTATATATATATATATATATATATATATATATATCTCCTTATAACATCTCTAGGAAACAAAGCTTGTTGAGCTTTGAATTTAACTTCAGTGTTAAAATTTTATTTTCCAAAAGAATTTCTATGTTCTGTGAGTAATACTTTTTTTTTTAATTGGGATGGAATCTTAGCACTGCCTGTTCTCTGAAAGCCCTGTTGATATTCAGTAGCTGTTCAATTGCTTTATCTTTGTTCTTCAAAAATTAGTGTTCTCTCATTCCACAGTGCTAAAAGATTATATTTGAAAATAATATAGTTACAATTATTAGATTATGGTTTCACTGTTTGACCACTTCCCCCAAATCCAATACTAAATATCCATTGGTTGTTTTTGGCTGGGGCTTGTTTAGGGAAAGGAAGGCAGTTCTAGTTGGTCTTAGGAAGGATGATATAAAATGGAAATCCAAAAAATTCAAAAGAAACTTTTTTTTCAGAAAAAAATTAATCAACACACTTAGCTCTTCAACAAGGTATCAAATAATTAGAATTCTTAATAGGTATAATAGCAATGTCCATAGGAATGAATTTTGCTCATTGTTTCAACATTAGTGTCAAGAGCCTTGAATAGCAATAATGCAGATGAAGGATTTGTAAAGCAATATGATATTAGTTTAAAATAAAATTAATACCAGAGAAAGCAAAGTTTACAAAGTACTTTCAGAATGCTGATTTTATATCAGCTTCATAAGAATTTCTTCATGTATGCATTTCCTCCCTTTACAATTGAAGAAACCAACACCCAAAGAGGTTAATGCCTTGCTTGACTCTAAAGACTTGTTCTGTCCCATACTTGCTATTTGAAATGTGGTCCATGAACCAACAGCACCAGCATCACCAGGGAATTCATGAGGAATGCAGACTCTTCAACTCCTCCCCAAACCTACTACCTCAAAGTCTGTATTTTTAACAAGCTCCCTAGGTAATTTATATATGCCCATTAAAGTTTGAGAATTGCTCTTTTACCATATTGGAAAATATTTTCCTGTCTGTTCAAAGTTACCATGACACAGGGCCTGATGATATGCTACTCTTAGGTTTTGGTCCAAAAATATTTCCTAATATGATCATTTCTGCAAAGGTTTATGCACCAAAAGAACGAAAAATTAAAAGTTCAGTAATTATAGGAAATGTGTTTTTCCTCTGCCATTTTATTCTAAGATAGATAGGGTTTTATTCTGTAACATTTCAAAAACATGAAGCAAAACAAAAGAAAGACATATGGGCCAAAAAGAAGTGGTATACACTTGATGATCAGACCAATTTAAATATTATTAATTGTATAGCTAGTCCATGACCTAAATGCTTCAATTGTTTCCTCTGTCTTCCCCTATCATTTCTCCTATGTCCCTCCATCATTTACTGACGTATCTAGATGGGAAGCAGAGCTCTGCTGATCTCTAGAGCTAGGGGCAACTTATCTTTCAAAATATCTAAACAGATTCTTTCCAACTTGTCTACATCACCGTGATCAATTCTGTCCATAAAATGTATTTGGGGAGACTGCCACTGGGTATTATTCTGTAAGAAATAGTTCAAGTTCAGAAGTCCCACCCCGAGAGGAGGAATCCCAAAGGAGGCCACCTATGATCACATGAAAATCCTGTGTATCCTGATCCATGTCTTCCTTAATGTCGGGTACTTGATCATTCTCAGTCATTCCTTCATCATCCTTCGAGACACTTTGGTATTGTTTGTATGTGTAGGGGTTCAGAATATGTCATCCTAAAATATGCTACATTGGCATATTTATTATTTTGAATTAAAGGTACTTGAGAAGCTGCCAATGCAAGAAGAACATTCTGAACTTCCTTTGTCCCCCGAAAGCAGGAAATAAATTTCCCATATGAAAGGTATCGTCTCTGTACCAGGAGGTAAAAGACATCCTTACTGCCAGAGACAGGGAAATCAGGGCCATAAAAGGCTATATTAAACAAACCTGGTTATTTCTTCACTGTTTACTAACCCCAGCCCAAACACCTCTGCCTTGGTAATTATAAACAAAGTTATTGTTTCTTTGTCTGAAAGGTACAAAAGCTTCCTGCTTTGGTCACTTCTTTGAGTCTCATATCTTTGTGAGGCTCCTGCACATACATATGTAAATTAAATGTTTTTCTCCTGCTAATCTGTCTTTTTATTACAGGTGGATCTGAACCAATAACCCAGAAGGGTAAAAGGAAAATTATTTTTCCTCCCCTACAGATGTTTTTCTCAGCTTTTCAGTTTCAAATTTTTCAAACCTATGGAAAAGTGGCAAGAATAGTACAATATAACTGATATACCCTTGGCATAGATTTACCCAATTATTAACATTTTGTCTCACGTGCATTTGCGTTCTCTCTGCTCCTTGTCTCTCTCTCACCTTCTCCCCTTCTCTCTCTCTCTCTGTCATCAAGTAAAACACATTCCATAAAAAACCAAATTGTTTCTTTTAGTAGAATTACCTTATCATGAATACACTATGTTAATCCCCCAGTTGCAGGTCTACATTTGTTCTCTGCATCAAATCAGACAAGTGAGCACAGCTACTTATAAACTGCTGGGGCAAGTGGCTATGGACAGCACACACCACACTGTCCCTGTCTTCCTCCTCCCTGCCGGCCTTTCTGGAGCATTGCTTTAATGATCACAACAGCATTCAGCAGGGGCAGGGTTCTTGAAGAAGGAAAAGTAAGTAACAAATGCTGGTTGTTACTTGCTAGCAAGGTACAGCCTCAGAACTGGTAATTCATACTTTTTTGTATCTTCAAGCATGGCCAATCTTTTTGAGAACAGATGTTGCAATTTTTGAAAACAGCCGAATTTTACTCAGAACCCAAATCGGTGACTAGAGTAGATGGTCAACTGAGTAATGTTACTCTGTGTCCAAGACTGTGTGCCTCTCTGAAGTAATGGCAGGCACAAAGGCAACTGCAATGACATAAGAAGAGCTTTCCAAGTGACTTCTCTGAAGAGAACCATGTGTACCTTGGTATCTACATGCTACTGATAGTATGTTTGTTTCTATATGCTTCTGATGGAACAGAAAATTGGATAAATTTTAAAACCTCTCTAGAAAGCAATTTGTCAGTGTGTATCATGAGCGCTAAAGATGTTTATACCCTTTGCCCCAAAAATTCTACTTTTAGGAAACTATACTAGAGGAATAATCAAATACATGTTTTAAAAGTTTATATTCATCACAGAGTTATTTTAAATAGAAAAATAAAATAAACTCAACCAAAATTTTCCAACATAGGTAATAGACTAAATGATTAATGACAGTCTATCCAATGCTTAACCTAATCACAGGTAAAAATTTTATCATGTTAAAAGAGAAAAGATATAAAACTATATAAGCACAGTTATAACTAGGTTATAAAATATATGCATATAAAAGACTGGAAGGACATACAATAAGATATTAAAAATGGTTATCTTTAGTGGAGACAGTTCTGGGTGATTTTATTATCTTTTCCCTAATAATATACAATAAATATATGTTCCTTGACAATAAGAAAAAAACCTTAAAATATGATTATTTAGTATCACTCTGCAGAGAAAGACCAATTCATATCAGCTTTTCTCTGCCTGTTTAGAGGAAAAAAATTATGTATTCTGAAAACTTGCATCTCAGATAATTGCTGTTGCATAGACAGAGGCCAGTGGAAACATTTTATTTGCAGAATTCTTTGTGGCATAAAAATTTTTACGACTACCTCCACCAAACATCCATGGGATACACAGTCCAGAAGGTCACTGAAGTAACTATTACACAGAGCACCAATTATGGTGTTTTACCTGCCTTTAAAAGTAACAAAACTGGAACTTCCCTGGTGGCACAGTGGTTAAGAATCCACCTGCCAATGCAGGGGACACGGATTTGATCCCTGGTCCAGGAAGAGCCCACATGCAGCGGAACAACTGAGCCCATGCGCCACAACTACCGAGCCCGTGCTCTAGAGCCTGCGAGCCACAACTACTGAGCCCGCGTGCTGCACCTACTGAACCCCACGCGCCTAGAGCCCGTGCTCTGCAACAAGAGAAGCCACCGCAATGAGAAGTCCAGCACCGCAACGAAGAGTAGCCCCTGCTCGCTGCAACTAGAGAAAGCCTGTGCGCAGCAACGAAGACCCAAACGCAGCCAAAAATTAATTAATTAATTAATTAATAACTGATACCACATGTGAGTTGTCCCTATCTCCCTTGCTTGTGTTCCTCATAACTTTCTCCTGATTGTTTTGTTTCGTTCTTTCCCTGTACTCACAGGGTATAACCCTACAAAATATGAGATGATCACAGACCAAAGTCCTTTAAAACAAAATGTATTGAAAGTTAAGAGACCACTGGCAGAGCAAAGCTCTGATTTACAGTGGCTTGATTCACTGAGATGGGGTGATGGAGTCCAAGTTCAATCAGATATTTCACAAGTTGCCTGATCCACTCAGCAGTTCCCTGGGCTCTCGGGACATGGATACAAAGGACTATTGTGCAGCCTTGACAAGCAGCAGATTGTCAAGATGTAATAGAATGTAATGACACACCTGGGGCAGGGACCTATCTTTGACAAGTCATCAAAGGGAGGGAAAATCAGAAAACAGACCCAAAGAGCATATCAAAAGTTATAAATGTAAGCATATCCTGCTTGTGCCTCAATAAAAAGAAGCCAGAAACACTCAGACTGCATGACATAGAGATTAAAATTACTCTCTATGTACATTATTTAATAAACGGTATGGGAACGTGAAAATTAAATACTGGATATGCTCTTTTGTTGTGATCCTTTATTGATCCAAGGCAATGTGCAGAACTAATATGCATTAATAGTCAAGACTTTAACTTTCTTCTTAAATAAGTGTTTGGGGAGTAGAAAGGTAAATATTCATTGAGAAATGGGAAGACTAAATCCCTGATATTGATAACAAGCCAGTCTTTCTCTAAGCCTTGTTCAGTAGGTTTACAGATACGAATAGCTATGTCAGGCTATTCCCTAAAACCAGAAGGGGAAGTTGGTGCAGTACAGCTGTTAAATGTAAAGCCCTAAGAAAAGTACCTCTCACAGGTACTGCTCAGTTCAAGTTAGCTGACGATGGTGGTAATCATGACATGGAAAGCAAAACGGGCTTTGATTTTGAAGACCTGGGTTTCAGTCCTAGCTGTGTTGTAATGACGGATAATAAAATTTTTCCCTACCCAATGAGGTCTCAGTAAGGAGCAAATAAGATAATGAAATATGAAATGATTTTTAAACACTGAAGCAATAATGCCTTTATTGACAGCTCACATTAAACTAGGCATTGCCCTCTAGTCCTCACTACAATGCTGAGACAGGAAATGTTTTTATCTCCTTTTACAGATGAGTAACCTGAGGAACAGGAGGTGAAGTACTTCCTTAGAGCTAGAAAGTATCAAAGCTCGAATTCAAACCCAGGCAGCTTTACTCCAGAGTTGGAACTTGACATTGTACTTCAAGGCTTGTGGCAACCTTGTGTCAAGCAAGTCTATCAGCGCCATTTTCCTAAAGCATTTGCTCACTTCATGTCTCTGTGTCACATTTCACTAATTCTTGAAATATTTCAAACTTTCTCACTATTGTGATATTTTTTATGGTGGTCTGTGATCGGTGAGTGATCTTTGATGTCACTCTTGCAAAAAGATTATGACTCACTGAAGGCTCAGATGATGGTTAGCATTTTTTAGCAATAAAGTATTTTTTAATTAAGGTATGTGTATTTTGTTTAGATGTAATGCTATTGCACACTTAATAGACTACAGTATAGTGTAAATATTACTTTTATATGCACTGGAAAACCAAAAACTTTGTGTTACTCACTTTACTGCAATATTCACTTTACTGCAGTGGTCTGGAATTGAACCCAACATATCTATGAGGTGTGTTTGTATCACTTCTCTGTGATATTTCTGTTTTTAAGACCTGGTGGGGGCTTCCCTGGTGGCGCAGTGGTTGAGAATCTGCCTGCCAATGCAGGGGACACGGGTTCGAGCCCTGGTCTGGGAAGATCCCACATGCCGCGGAGCAACTGGGCCCGTGAGCCACAATTGCTGAGCCTGCGCGTCTGGAGCCTGTGCTCCGCAACAAGAGAGGCCGCGATGGTGAGAGGCCCGCGCACCGCGATGAAGAGTGGCCCCCACTTGCCACAACTAGAGAAAGTCCTCGCACTGAAACAAAGACCCAACACAGCCAATAAATAAATAAATAAATAAAAAGTCAGGAGCTCTTTAAAAAAAGACCTGTTGGGTCCCTGGTAACATTAGCATTATATACACTTGAGATTGCCCAAAAACAACCCCAGGAACTCCTCCGTATTCAATACAGTAGCTGCCAGTCACATAGGACTACCAAGCCCCTGAAATGTGCCTAGTGCAACCAAATAACTAATTTTAATTTAAACTTTAAATTTTCCAACTTAACTTTTTAAAGTTAAATTTAAAAATGGACACAGTTCAGTTTTTGGAAAACTTGGAAATATATTTGGAACAATTTGGATATGAAAATCTACTTTTTAACTGTTAAATTTTATGAAATCAAAATACAGATCAAGTATACCCAAAGAAAAATTAGCATCCAAATTGAGAGATTCTGTAAGTGTAAAAAACACACCTGATTTCAAAGACTTAGTATTAGAAAAGAATGTAGGGAATCCCCTGGCTGTCCAGTGGTTAGGACTCGGTGCTTTCACTGCCGTGGGCCCAGGTTCAGTCCCTGGTCTGGGAACTAAGATCCCTCAAGCCTCGCAGCACAGCCAAAAAAGAAAAAAAAAAAAATTGTCGTACACCTGAAACTAACACAACATTGTAAATAAACTATACTCCAATAAAAATTTTTTAAAAAAGAATCTGTACTAAAATTGAGTATTTCAGAAAAGAAATGTAAAATGTCTCAACAAATTTTCTATGAATTACATGTTGACATGATAATATTTTGGATAAAGTGATTCAAAGAAAATGTATTATTAAAAATTCATTTCACCTGTTTCTTTTTACTTTTTTTTTTTTTTTTACTGTAGCTACTAAAACACTCAAAATTGCGTATATGGCTCACATTATATTTCTATTGGCCAGCACTGGCCTGAACAATAACTCAGCTGGAATGAGGAGTTCTCCCCTTTTCCCAGCAGAAGGGGCTCAACAGGATCTTGACCTTCCTACCCTGGCTGTAAGCCCCCAAGTTTCCCAGAGGCAGAGCAAGCGGCTTTCCCAGACAACTGGCCGTGAAAGCCCTGGAGTCCAGTGGTATCCCCCCTTTGATGAGTTTGCTCTCATGTTTGCCCTATGAGAAATCAACAAGGAGGCAGGTCCTGCTCTTGGAATGTACACCCCCGGTGTGTCCAGCACAGTGCCCTACAGCCAGAGCTCCTTCCTGTGGATGTCATGTACGCCACATCTCGCCGAACCTTGCTTGAAGTTTCCCTAAGCCTTTCTAACTCATAGAGCTATAGAATTGGCTTGGCTCCTGACAAATGGTGACCACAAAGGGACCCACCTTGCCCAACAGGGATTCCTGGGATCCTAGGAAAAGACTGAACTTCCTGCTAATAGGAAAGTAGATACTCAAAGAGCACGAAGTGTCATCTTATTGTAAATGTGACACATGTGTACTTACCACAGGAGAAGCCAAGGACATACTGGTTACATCTGTAACCAGTGTCAGTCCCCCGAGTCACATTATCCCATAAAAATATAAGTGGCAGCAAAGTGAAATTCCTGTACTAAGACATAACACTGCATTTAACCCAGAATAAAGCTAAAATGCAATATGATTTATATATTCCAGGGACAGGGGAATCCCTATCCACTAGCAAGCATGACAAAGGGCTACCTAATGATGAGAAGATCCACCTCTGTTCAAATGCTAATTAAACATCTACTGAGAGCATCCGACTATATGACAGGAAGTGGGGTAGACATTAGGACAGTAACGTGAAATAATATAAAAAGCACTGGCTTTCTCATGATGAGATCTGTGTCTCAGTCTCTTAATCTGTGAAAAAATGATAACAATCCTCATATGGGTATTGTGAGCCTTAAATTGATCATGTATTCTAATTGCCTAGACAGTGTGTGACACATAGTAAAGACTCTTTTAGTGCCCTCCCACTAAGAGATAGAAGAGTGAAAAACAGTCCCTGACATGAAAGAATTAATACTATAGCCAGAGAAGCAGCAGACCAGCACAGCACTCATCCTAAGACTCCCATAGCAATGCTGTGTAGCCCAGGTGTAATCGTGCACCTCTACAGTGGCAGGAAGAAAGTGGGGGCCACTGATGCATGTGCCTGTGAATCCAGGACAACCAGAAAGTGGACATTCAGAGGCAAGAGGGGGCAGGAATATGACACAGAACATGTATGAAATTGAACTGATATGATCCCAGGACAAAAAGTAGGAATTGCTTCCTTGAAGATAAAATTGCTTTCAGCTTGTTTTCTTGTCATTTGCCTTTCTCATAAATGTTCAGCACAGAAAAACCAATTATTTGAGGTATTTAATGAGCTGTGTTGTAAATAATCACAATTTTAAACTAAATATGTTCATGTTTTACCAGAATTCTAGATTATTGTAAAATAGAAACATGTCTTTCCCCTCATACTTTGCAACTAGGCATCTTTTTTTTTTTTATTATTATAGCTCAAAATCATAAATTACTCCATCCCAGTCACTTGGTTACAGACTTTTTCTCATTTTTCATGAGTTTTTATTGTTCCTGATGGGCCCCATTCTCCCAGTTCCCCCTCACTCCAATACATCTTCCACACTGAACTCACAGCAATCTTTCAGAATCCCACAAGTTCTGGTCACTGCACTGCTTCTCCCACCATCCGCAGCTCCCCATTTCTATAGAAGCCAGACCACTTGGATTGCACAGACTTCAAGACCCAGTCCTGCCTAATTTCCTGCCCCATCTCTTGAGCAGTCCTACCCTGGAACACCCCATAGTTCAGAGATGCTGGGCACCACACTTTGGCAATCTCTTGCCATCGTGACCTTGCTCTTACTCTTCCCTATACACTTTCCCTTCTCATCTACCTGGCTTTCAAAGCCTCGGCTCAAAATGTCGCTTATTTTTTAAAACCTTCATCCATTCACTTCTCCTGTCTCCAACCCCCGGCGAACTATCACGCTTTTCTCAACATTTACATAACACTTTGTTCATATCACTAGCGTAACTCTAGTCATATCATATTAAAATCAATTGTATACACATTATTTTTCTCAGTTACATCATGGACTTTTAAAGGAAAGGGAGATTTTTTTTATCCCTAGTTTAATGATAGGACTGGGCAAAATATCACCTTATAAAATCAGGGTAGCTAGTCAATAGCTCTTTAAAAGTGTCTAGGAGAGAGTGAATTCTCCAAAAATCTTATATAGAGAAGAAAAATAGGGGTGATGAAAGAGAAGGGGGATGTTTAGCAACTGAGTTTAGAATTCAACACAATTGGTTTTTAAGCCTAGTTCCTACAGATGAAGTAGCTATGCTGTGACCAAAGACAACCCACATTGTTTCTCTATCACTCACCTAATCTGCGAAACAGAAATAGAAATACTAATAGTAGATCTTACCTCCCTGGTACTGCTCCAGGAACAAATAAGTTGAAGGAGTGCCCGTAAAATTCCAATTTTGAACTGAGTCCAAGGTCACTCCATTTTTAAAAATGTATTTTTCAGAAAAGGAAAATTGGAAATTTGCTCTAAAATTTTTATTGAAAAAATATTCTCTTTTGTTGAATAATGATAGGAGATAAAAACATGCCACAGTTCCAACTCATTCCCCTTTGTGAATGAATTAAGCCACATCAAAATGCAATAAAAAGGGTATAAGGGGCTCCTAAGAATCATTCAAATTTTTATCATTTTCCCTCCATAAAATGAGCATTTCTGTTAAAATGATATTACATAAAAATGGGATTTTAATGTGTGAAGATTCTTTAAAATCACGAGACCACCTGGTAAAAGGGAGGTTTAAAACTATTTTTCCCTCCATAGAAATTAGAAATGAAAGAAATCAGAAATGAATTAAATTAGAAAATGCAAAATCAAAATAGCCACAAAATAAAATGTGCTCTCCAAATGTGGAAGTGTCAGGATATCCAACTCAGAGATGCCCACAGTTAAGAGTATTGGACTCTTGGTCAGCAGTGACCATGGGAATGAGAAGTTCTGCAGGAGTGGAAAGACCGCATGGGTTATGCAGGAAGGCACAACTGCAAGGGAGAGACAAAGTGACTAGAAAACAGGAATTGTGACATCATAGCACAGTCAAAAACTTGAATTACTTGCCAACAAGGTACCTGCCATGAGAAAGAGTCACAGTAGACAAAAAATACAGTAACGTTGAAAGGATGTTCACTTCAGAGGGAAATGGGCTCCTCAAAGCATAGGAAAAGGATCCTTTTGATAAATTTGTATTAATAGGCAAGCCTCAATGTCTTTTTCAAGATACGACTATAGTGATGAATAGAGAGCACTTCAAATTGAGAAGTGTTGAGATAATAAGCATAACACTTCATACACTGTATCTGTAAATATCTGGGGGATGTGAATATTTATCTTGGTCATCCCTGGAGAGCTTCAGTTTGAAAAAACAATGAAAAATGTATGTGAGAACAAAATATCCAACAAAGATTCTTCGAGGGTATAAGCTGAGCACCTTGGAGAGTATCACCTCTGTTGTCCCCTAGGACACAGCTAAGGAAATATCTTTTCTTACACCCAATGTCACCCAGGTGCACTAGAAGAACTGGGTCTCCCAAGGGACTTCATTCACTGTTAAGAGTCTTTCATAAACAAGAAAAATCTAGCTCAAAGTATTCAGTGTATTTAAGAAATCTACAAGGTCACATATCACTCTATTATCTCCCATTTGGCTTTTTCACCGCACTGCCAATATCAATACTAACAACATTTTACATTTGTGATATTGTGATTTATAAGAAATATATATTTGGTCTGCATCCACATTTCCTGTCTAACAGCTCCCAAAACGCTTGGAATTTCCTAAGTGTGGAGAGTGATAAAGTGTCTTTTGGTATATTAATGAGGTGACTTAGGGAAAGCACCAAAGGATGGGGGCTGGTTGCCAATGGAACCAACTATGTGATTAGAGGGTTGGAACTTTTAGCACCACGCCCTGACTTTCTGGGAGGGGGAAGGGACTGAAGGTTGACTCAATGGCCAATGATTATATCAATCATGCCTATGTAATGAAACTTCCATAAAAACCCAAAATGGACGTTGTTAGAAGAGCTATGGGGTTGATGTACACGTGAAGGTTGGGGAGAGTGGTGAGCCTGGAGAGAGCATGGAAGCTCCACACCCTTTCCCCATACCTTGCCCTAAGCACCTCTTCCTTCTGGCTCCTCCTGAGTTACAGCCTTTGATAATAAACCCATAACCTAGTAAATTCTGTAAGCCACTCTAGAAAATTAATCAAACCCAAGGAGGGAATCTTGAGAAACTCTGATTTATAACCAGTTGGTGAGAAGTACAGGTAACAATCTCGGGCTTGTGACTGGCATCTGAAGATATGGTGGGTAAGGGGCAGTCTCCTAGGATCGAACGCTTCACCTGTGGAGTCTGATTCCATCTCCAGGTACATAGTGTCAGAATTCAGTTAAATTGGAGGACACCCAGCTGGTGTCTGGAGCACTGTTTGTTGCTGGGGGGAACTCTCCCCTCCATACATGTCGAAACTGGTCTCAGAACACCATTTTAACAAATATTAAATTTTCAAATAAAAGCTGGTCGTAGTTCCCAAAGCACGTTCATACACATTAGCTCCTTTGATCTTCAACACAGCCCCATGCAATAGGTAGTGCAATTACTTGCTGGATGAGAAAACAAAGTCTCGGAGAAAGAAGGTCAAACTCCTAGAAAGAGGCACATTGAAGATAAAAATCCAAGTCTTCTGGGTCCAAACCTACTGCACCTCCCACTTCCATTTTAAATTGCATAACGAACATGAGGATGGTTCAAATCTCTGAGAAAGAAAAAAACCTTTGACAAGTGCTCCTAAATTTTTTCAGAGCCCCTTGGAGGAGTCAGTGCCGTGTTTTAATCCCTGGGAGGGGAAGAGACTGGTGGGCTGAACTCCGCGACGCGTCAGCAGCAGGCTCAGGCTGAGACCAGGGTGCCACGTGCCAAGCGCAGATTAAACATCCAAATCGGAAAAAGGACAGCTGTAGCCCCTTTACATTGCGGTTTTAAAATTCTGAGCGTATAAAGAACTATAAAAATCACAAGTAGGCTCTGGATCATAACAGGTGAATAGGGATTTATAATCTTTAAACTGCAAGGAGAATGGCTTACATTTGCACCATTTCCTATTTTGATTACAAGCATTGTCCTGAGAGCAGATTCATGTTGTGCCTTTTCTGATGCATTTTGCAATCCATCACAAAGAGAAACAGAATGATGATGCCGCTGTACATTCTTACATTCTTTGAAAGACAATAAAAGCCTGTGTAACTTCAGGCCTCTTTTTTTTTTTTTTTTTTTTGGCTTGTTTGTCATAACTTGATTGGGCAGTTGTTTTCTATTGTGGCCTGTTAGCTACCTCATTAATCTAGAAGGGTGAGATGGTCTGGACAATGAGCTTCTGGAAATTTTTAAAGTTTAAAGCAAAAAGACTGCTACTCAGTGCTTTTCATAAACTAGCTGGGATATTAAATTCTGATATCTCGTTCCAGGGTCCCAGACTGTTTCATAAGAAATGGCACAAAGCAAGGCTCTTCCCGAACTGTTTGAAAATGACGTTCTTCTTCTAATGCTTTCTGGCCCTATGTAGTTTATATGTCAGTAAGCCTGGCGGAAATGTCTACCCTCCCTTCCCTATAAAACTCTCCTACAACAGAATGGCCTTTATTCCTCAGGAGGGACTTTTTTTCAGCTCAGTCTGCTTTCCTTTGTATTATAGAAACTTCTATAAAATTGATAAGAACCTCTACAGCAACCAAATTCTCTATTTTTCTAGAAATTCATGAAATACAGTGTGAAGATACTGAAGCTCATACGCAAAGAAACAAATGCAAAAGTTTTAGAACCAGTGCGTCTGGGCTCTAGCCTGGCTATTAAGTATTATGGCCTATAGTAGAGCCATCACAGTGTGCACCTACCTGTATTATCGTGCTGTATGTGTGACCATCTGGAAAACTATAGCTGCACCAATGCAAGAAAAATGGAAAAAAGACAGACACGGATTACGTTACAATTCTTCAGATGTTACTCAAATCCCCCAGTTGGGTAAATGCAGGAAGGACATAAAAATCCAGTAATTTCTAAATTAAAAAGGAAACATTCATTTTTCTTCTCTGTGTTATTTTTTTCATTCTTGATCCAGTTCGATTGCCTAGCCTTTTATAGCATAGAAAATCTATGGAGCATTAGAAATTGGTAGCATGCCCCCAGCTGACCTAACCTTATGGAATTGCACCCCTATCCCTATCACATATATCATACTCCAACTTCACCTAGGTGGCTTTGTACACAGGTGACAGTTGGGATCTGTGGGGATTTTCCCCTGGGAGGCTGCAAAGCTTGGGGTAAATTATGTCACATGTGGCTTATCTAGGAGCTCATGAAAGCATTTCCACACAGTGCTTTATGATGGATATGGAAGCCTCAGGAATTCCAGTTGGATATATAAACAGCCTCTTGTTTGTTATTCTAATTGTGGTCATTATACAAATGTAAATGAAATGTACACGCTGCTCTTCATTTGCATGTAAATTTAGCAAGCAGTATTTGAAAAAAAGTCTTGTCACCCACTTCTTTTACCAATCACTACTCTTCTCAGACAATAAATTAACTAACTCATTCATTCAACCATTCATTTATTCCACAGACATTTACTCTACTATGCACTAGACAGTGTGAGAGGGTAACAGGCATGGGATATACAAAAATGATAAAGAGATAGTCCCTTCCCTCAAAGAGCATATGTCTAGTGGGGAGAGAAGTAGATAAATTACAAGCACTATTTGTTAAGTGGTGGAATTTGGGTACAAATAAAATTCTGTATCAGGAGACCCAAGCAGGCAGGTTTAACAGAGATAGTATTTGAGTTGGATTTTGAGGAATGAGTAGGACATTTCCAAATGGAGACAGCTCAAAGGACATACTTGATAGAGGAAAGAACAAAGGCATAGAAAAAATGTGTGTCAAGAGAATGCACGGGGGACATCCCTGGTGGCGCAGTGGTTAAGAATCCGCCTGCCAATGCAGGGGACATGGGTTCCAACCCTGGTCCAGGAGGATCCCACATGCCATGGAGCAGCTAGGCCCGTGTGCCACAACTACTGAGCCTGCACTCTAGAGCCCATGAGCCACAACTACTGAGCCCACATGCCACAACTACTGAAGTCCATGCGCCTAGAGCCTGGGCTCTGCAACAAGAGAAGACACCACAATAAGAAGCCCACGCACCGCAACTAGGAGTAGCCTCCGCTCGCCGCAACTAGAGAAAAGCCCACGCACAGCAACAAAGACCCAACGCAGCCATAAATAAATAAATAAATAAATAGAATGCAGCGTTAGTTCTGGCCTCAGCAAAATTAAGTTAAATTTAAATGAATTAAGTTAAAATTAATTAAGTAGGGGCAATCTACTTTCCTTTGCTGCTCCTTCTCCAAATCACGTGACACAGGGAAATTCCAATACAAATAATTTGGGACTCTGCTTCTGTCTTCTCCATTCTCATGAACAAAGATAAGATTTTGTTACTCACAATCACAAAGACAGCAACTAAATTGGGTCCTGTGCTCTTTCACATCACTGTCTCCCTTGATCTCATGGGTCCTAGGAAATAATCAGACCAGGCTTACTGAGAATCGCCGGCTGACTAAGGCCTACTTGGAATTGGGAATAGATGTTTGCGCCAGGGCGTGAGAAGTTTTCAAGGGGGTCAGTCAAGATTTCAAACCGCAGTGTCCTCAGCTGTGCCGCTGTATTGCAGGGACTGGCTGAGCACATGGTCCCTGCCTTCTCAGGGCTGCAGCGGGGCTGTACCACGAGGTGGGAGACAAGGCGACTTCTCAAGGAGTTGGCTACTGCCGCAGCAATGAAGTGGTACAGGGACTATATTTTCTTAAGATAAAATGAAAACATATGGCCTGGTAACGGTACCCAGTATCTGAAGGCAAGACCATCTTGAAAAACTGCCAAGACGGAAGGGCGCAGCAACCATTGCTCTGAGGGGGAGTTGTTCTTTATACCATTTCTGTCCAGTAACAATATGAGTCACAACATGAACCAGGTGTAATTTTCAACTTTCTTGTAGCTGCATTAAAAAAACTAAAAAAAAGGTAAAATTCATTTTGATAATATATTTTATTTAACCTAATCTGTCCAAAATATTATAATTCTAAAATGTTAACAGTATTTTTAGAGTATTAGGATATTTTACTTTTTTTATTCATACGAAGTCTTTGACATCCAGTATGTATTTTCCACTGACAGCCCATCTCACTTCAGACTAGCCACACTGCAAGCGCCCAACAGACATGAGTGTCTTAGCAGCTATAATGTTGGACAGCATAGCTCTACACCAAAGGCGCTGTCTGTGGTCCTCCCTTCCCTGCACACTCTGTATTGATAGTAATACCCAAATAACCAAAGCATGAGCTAGGGTTAATCAAGACTCTGGCTGAGGACATATAGTAACTATCCTTGGTTCTTTTATTCATTCATTCATTTATTCACTTAATAAACATTGGCTCAGCAACTGTTATTGTGTGCCAAGTTAAGTGCTTCTTGTGGAAACACAAAATGAAATAAGAGGTCTCTGCTTTGAGAGTCTAGTTGAGAAGAAACAAGTAAAACAATAATGGTGCAATGCCTTGAATTCTTTTCCAGTGTGTGCACAGGGAGCCTTGGGAACCCAGGGGCAAGTCAGGGAATGAACAAGGAAGAAAGGAGAGCTGAGGAACCATTCAGAGCACTGCAGGACTAATCCAAGTTTACTGGACAGTTGTAAAGTGAAAGGAAAAAGATTCCTTGGAAGAGAAAGGGAACAGGTACAAAGACCTAAGGCACCACTCCACAGAAATCAAAAATATAATCTGTAATAAGGAGGTTCCAGGGATGTCAGAGAATGTGTCAGGAAAGCTTGTGTGTCTGTTGCATACACCCCAACATAGCTTGGCACGGCATGGAACCAGAGAACCTGCAAGCATCCAACACCTAGTTTGGAGTCTTCTGATAAGTTCCAGGCAACTCCCTGCAACTTGTTTTTAGATAGGGCCAGTAGATGTCTGTTATCAACATTCCAGAACCAAACTAAAAATCCAACAAATTATGCTGCAAATGTATATGCTAGATATGAATGTAAGGTTCTGTCATAGTTATTCAAACTTACAATATTTTCAGAGCATAGGCTAGGCACTTAAGGTCAGGATGTCCTGCTTATAAAAAAGTTTTTTACCAATTCAGAGAACTCTTTGCTAAAATATTTTCAGCAACAGTAGCAGGATTACATTTCCCTGGGTTGAGTCCCTTTAAGACGACAGACAAGGTCCCTCCCTTGCCTACACTGCCACCTTCATCCCCAACCTGACACTCACTCAATCCACTGCACTCCAGTCATAGGAAATGACCTGTGGTTTCTGAAACACAGAGCTGCAGTCACTCTCAATTGCAGACCTTTGCATATATGACTCCCAGAGTGCACTAATTGCTACCTGACCGACTGCTTAAAACTCAGCTCAAAGCACAACTTCCTTGAGGAAGGCTCCCCATCGTCCCGACTCTCCATCTGGGTGGGTGCTACTCTGATGTGCTCCCATAGACCCCAGTGAATATCTCTACCATTGTTTTTTCAGCCATTTACTTGTTATCTTCTGCCACAAGACTGTTAACTCCTAGTGGACAAAGTTTTTTGTTTGTTTGTTTAATTTCTATATCCCCCATCCCTATTCAATAAGTGATTGATAAAGAGACAAATGAAACAATCAATAAACCATACTGTCTTTAGAACAAAAGGATTCAGGTTGGAAAAGTTATATGTTATAAATAACTTAAATACAGAAGGCAGAGTTATGGCAAATCAATCAAATTTTTTTTTAAACAGAGTAATGCATGCTAAAGGAGATAAAGAGTTGTGACTAATTTAAAGGGAGACAGATTTTGCCTCAAGGTAGAACTTTCTAACACCTAGGGCTGTCCCACAGAAGAATGCTCCCTCTGGGGGTAGGCAAATTATGTCTTTGGGCCAAATTTAGGCCACCATCTGTTTTTATAAATAAAGTTTTATTGTAACACATCCACACCCATTTGTTTACATATTGTCCATAGCTGCTTTCACAGGCAAAGGCAGAGTTGAATAGTTGCAACAAAACCCAAGGACGAGGAATTCCCTGGTGGTCCGGTGCTTAGGACTCCATGCTTTCACTTCCAAGGGCACAGGTTCCATCCCTGGTCAAGGAACTAAGATCCCACAAGCCTCGTGGTGCAGCCAAAAAAGGAAAAAAGAAAAAACCCTAGGGCCTGCAAAGCCTGAAATATTTACTATCTGGCCCTTTACAGAAAAAGTTTGCTGGCCCCTGGTCTAGTAATGAGGTTGTAAGATTTCCATTTCAGGAAATACTCAAGTAGAGGCTGGGTCTGTCCAGGATGTGGAAGGAATATGGTCTTTAAAAGAGAGAATGGTTACCTTTAAATGTCCTCCCCTCTGGGCAGGTCTGTGATTATAGGCCTACTTTTCTATGACAAAAGCACATCATACTTTAACTTGTCTTTGACTGACAGTTCTATAATGGGCAGTATTGCCAGTGAAATGGAGCAGGACGTGTACCCTCCACCCCCCCACCCCGGGTTCAAATCCTTTCAGTGTCCCACCCAAGTAGAGGATGGTAACTTCAGGCTGAGCACAAGATTCCTGGAACGCCACCCTGTTACCTCACCACCAGCCAATCAGAAGCAAGTCTGCACACAGTGGAAGATAATGAAGACTCTGACCCCCTCCCCAAATGATCTGCCTTTAAAAACTTTCATGGGCAAGCAGAATCTTCGGAGTTGGTTCTTGGACACAAGTCTGCCTTCTCCCCAGGTTGCCAGCCTCCTGAATTAAGCAACCTTTCCTTTCCAGCTAACACTTGTCTCTCAAGTATTGGCTTTCAAGCAGCAAACAGCCAAACCTTAGCTCAGTAATACTAGTTATAGAAGAGGAAATCATCACATATACAGCCATGGTTTAGGTAATGCACCAGCCTTCCTAAATACAGTTTACACTCTGAATAATGAAGGAAATACGTTTTTGGCTTCAAGCATCACCAGGAGGCTATCATAGGAAGAAGTCAGGAAAGAGTCAAAGGAAGCCAAGGACTTAAACAGACTTAAAATGAGGCTCTCCCTCTGGACCACAGGTATTAATCAGGGGGCAGCCCTTCAGCCTTTACTGTTCTTTATGAGGCTATGTGGTCACAGTGGAAAGGAAAGGGAGCCACCTACGAGATTACCTCTTCTGCTTCCTTTATTCTATTGACTCTCCTCAGCATCATTGGAGGTCAAGTGTCCGAAGCTGCTTTTTCATCCTTTAGCAGGGTTATTTACTTGGAATGAAAAATTCTCAAACTGAAGCACTCTGGATGAAGAATTCCTTTCCAGAAATCATTCCATTTTCACATATTACAATGCCACACCATGAAATGTTTTTAATGTTGAAGTAAAGCCATGTGTGTACATTCATTTGGTGTTCATTAGGAGGGTTGAAATGTCTGCATGCTTCCATATTTTCAGTTCTAGAGGATGTACCTTTGGGTAGATTAAGGAAGGAACTGCTGCATCAGGAGAAAAGGCGTTCCTGCATCCTGTTATTCTGGAGAAGGTGTTGCTGCAGGAAACTGGCCAAGGAAGGCAGGTCTGAGGGCAAGGTGCTCCCATCACCACATCAGTCAAGCTCAGCAGTCATCTCAGCACATTTCCTGCATTACCAGGTATACTGTTCTACAAATAAAGGAGGGACAGGAGCAAGTCCTAAAAACCCCCAATTTTAAAGTGGTTACACGGGCTATCCCCAAATACACTTACCATCTCCTCTTCAATGATCTCCTCACCAACTATATCAAGACTCAAAGATGAAGGCAGCTGAAAAGACCCCAAATATTTCTGGTGGAAATTATTTTCAGCTGTTTACTTTCTAGTGGTCATATTTACAGGTTTCTAGTAAATCCTCCAACTTTCCCTCCTATTTCTTCATGAAATGATTCTCTCTCTCCTCGTTTACCACAGCCTCTGTGCAAGTGAGCTGCACTCTTTCAGATTTCTGCCGACTCTTGTTATCAGTCTGAAGGAATTGGCTGCTTTAGGAGGAAAGGGAAGAAATCTCTCCAGCATTATGTAGTATAAGGAGAGGATCATGTAAGTTATAGCTGTCTGGGGTCAACTTATGCAGATACTTAGCATTTGTTCTTTCCTTCTTCTCCCCATCTCTCCCCCCTGTGCTGGAAGATACCTGCTGTAATAAAAAATAGTAGAGAAAATTTGCTCCCGTAAAGTCTTATTGAAATTTTCCATTGGAAGGAGCGACTGTAGGTCAGGAGGGGAAACATTCGGTCAATGGGATTCAGAGTGACACTCCCTCTTCTGAACTCTGGTGGCACCACGGTTCAGCCAATTGGCTGAACCAGTCACTGGCAGTTATCAAATCCTGTTCTGCTCTGTTCTCTGTGTGTGTCTACCTCATCCACTCAAGGAGGGTGTAAAAATTCCTTAAAGGCAGTCTAATCCCACATACTCTCCTTTGGACCTCCAGTAGCTCCTAGCACAGGGCCTTCCACCCTGAAGTCATTTGAAAAAATTTTTTTGCTGTGCTACTTCTGAAGCCTGTGAACTAGTTCGAATGCATTTTAAGAACTTTAAATACTTTTAAGAGTAACCAGAACACAGAAGAGAAGGGGGCAGATTTTAAAATCCTTCCTTACTGGGATAGGCAGAATGATATTACTCTCAAAGATAACCAAGCGAATACGTTATGCTACATGGCAAGGGGGAATTAAAGGTGCAGATGGAATTAAGGTTGCTAATCAGCTGACCTTAAAAGAGGGAGGTTTTTCCTGGATTATCTAGGTGGACCCAACATAATCACAAAGGTCCTTGAAAGTGGAAGCAGGAAGCAGAAGACTTAAGTGTCAGAGTGATGCTATGTGAGAAAGACTCTGCTAGCCATTGCTGGCTTAGGAGATAGAAGGAGACACAAACCAAGCAATGCGGGATGCCTGTAGAAGCTAGAAAAGACAAGAAAAATTCTCCAGGGCCTCCAGAAAGACATGCAGCCCTGTTGACTCCTTGCTTTTAGCTTAGTTCTGAACAATAATAAGTTTGTGTTGTTTTTAAGCCACCAAATTTATGAGAAATTGTTGCAGAAGCCATAAAAAAACAGATTCAACTATCCTTGACTTATACAAAAGGGAGGAAAGTTTAATATTGAGGTATTTTCTTCCCGAGAGTTTCTGCCTTGAAAAGTGCCTTCAGTCCTGTTTGACCATAAAGTTTCTAAGTGATAGGGACTAAGAAGGAGTCAAGTGACTATACGGCAAAATCTTTGGCCTCCAAGGCCCTTGCATGATTCAGGTAATACCTATTGTGGAAGGCAGAGCTAGCCCTGCTCTCATATGAAATGAGCAGTTGCCTCTGTAGTGTTATTTCATGGGGAAGGATAAGGTTTCCCAACCTACTTCCCCAAAAATGTCCCTCCTCCTTCCCCACTGGGCCCTGAGATCAGGGAAAGTAGTATCTCAGCCAGTTGAACAGGGTACCATTCCTTGCTTTCTGTAAGGAAATCTTATATCTATGGATATCAAGGGTCTAGTTTTCACAATGGAAAACCACTTGCTGTAGTGCCTGCACAACAAAATGTCACTTCAAAGTGGTGTCTCCAAACCTGATAAGCATCGGATGTTGCCAACTGAGATAGGCTCAGAGCCAATGGTACTGGCTGGAAACACAAGGGGATGCATGGAGACACAGGTATTTTCCAAGCCAGGGAGGAAAACAGAGAGAATTGGGCTCCAAGACGATCTTTGCTAATATCACAATTTTGCTCACTTTCGACACTTAAAGGGGCAGGCTCCCCAGTTCGGTCTTTAAAAGTTGATTAGCCTGGAAGGGCTGCAAAGGCTGCCTCTATTATATCCTCTGAGTGAAATAGGAACCTCCAGTGTTCTTGTAATTGTTCAGTACTGAGGTTCAAGTCGAACACATTTATGGGAGTTGGCCTCTAGCCCACTTCTTATGAATACACACAAACGTACCTTTTATTGCTCAATAATGCTTTCCCTTTTGCAACTTTTTATGAAACACTAAAAAAAAATGGGGATTGTGTTTTAATTTTTTTACAGAAGAAACCACAGAAATACCAAATCTTCCAAATGGGAACTTTTCTTGTCTGCTGCCTCAATCAAAAATTATTTGTCAAGGGACTGGTCAAAGCTTCAACATAACAACTCAAGATATTCATTTGGTCCAAATCCAACTGACTTACTCTCCAGACTGAGTTTCTGCATCCCTCTTTACGAGCCCAACCTCCTTCTCTGGGATGCTTAAGGTACAACGCAACAGCATTCATCAGCTCTGTATGCCTATGGGATGGGCTCCCCATCGATTCTGTTACAAATCCACATTCTCTCATCTTGGTTCCTGTCTAGAAGAACAAGAAGCTCTTTCATACATGCACACCTTTGCATTGCCACCTCTACATCATGACTCCAGGCCTTCATAAGCCCTCACCTGGACCACTGCAAGAGTTTCCTACCTAATCACCCTACCTCCATTATCCACATTCGACAATCTGAATAAGCACACTGTCATCACATTACTCTTGAAGGAGAGATACAACCGTATTGCCCCAGCTTAGATGCTCCAATAGGTCTCCATTTTTCACCAGGTGAAGTTCAGTCTTCTCAACCCGGTATTCAACCTCATACAACCAGGCTCTGAATTCCCTGTCCAGATGTAGCTCTCACTACACTCTTTCATGCATTCCGCGCTGCTGACAATCTGGATGGTCCGGCACTCTGCAGTGTACCCCACACATGCCTTTATTCTTGCCACTTTGAGTTCTTTGTTGCAAGCCACAGAAACTGACTTTGGCTACCTTGGGAGCAAGGGGATGGGCTGGAAGGATGTGTGGAAGTTCACAGACTCTGAAGAGCAAAGCACAGAAAGGACAGGAACCAGAGTTGTTCAGGGGGTTGCTCAGTAGCGGGAACTGTTGGACAATCTCTTCGAGGCACAGCCAAAGTGAATAAGTGAGCCCCAGATTTTTGAGTTTTTTGTTTTGTTTTGTTTTTTGCCGCTCTGCTCACATTCTAACTCCAGAGAGCATCGAATGGAACTGGCTTTGGCTGCAGGCAATCAGAGCACCTTGATAGATCATTTTACAAACACTATTCAATGGGAGAAGAGAATTCTTCAAAAGTAAGTCAGGGGCTTCCCTAGTGGCACAGTGGTTAAGAATCCGCCTGCCAATGCAGGGGACACGGGTTCGAGCCCTAGTCCGGGAAGATCCCACATGCCGCAAAGCAACCAAGCCCGTGTATCACAGCTACTGAGCCTGCGCTCTAGAGCCTGAGAGCCACAACTACTGAGCCCGCGTGCCACAACTACTGATGCCTGTGCGCCTAGAGCCCAAGCTCCACAAGAGAAGCCACTGCAATGAGAAGCCTGCCCACCGCAACGAAGAGTAGCCCCCACTCGCCGCAGCTAGAGAAAGCCCGTGTGCAGCAACAAAGACCCAACGCAGCCAATAATTAATTAATTAATTAAATAAAGGGGAAAAAAATCCATGTTAAAAAAAAAAAAGAAGACATTATGACTGGATTTGAGACATCACTACTATGTCTTTCCCAACTTTATCCTTAAGCCTTTTAATAAACTTCCATTTATTAGGTAGATTCAAGAGACCTCAATGGTATTTTCAAATATAATACACATGTAGTAGTTACCTCCTGCATCAGACTTCCCACTCACTGCATACAGCCCTTTGAGCTGAGCTGTTCCTCTTGAAGCTGGTTTTTGAGGCCCAGCACTTCCTCTTCTAGACCTGGTTCTGGGTCCCTAAGATACACACTTTAATGCAGGTCTATACATTAATCAGGCTTGAACGTCTTCACTCCAGATTCCCCACGTCTGGCACAGAAATCTGTCTCAGGTTGGGTGAGAGGATGCGGGCAAATCCCTGGAGTAGCATTAAATGTTGTTCCAATTAACAGTATCTTTTACTTTCTCCTCAAAAGTAGATGGCCCCCTGGATTTGGCTCCTTTGGGGTACTGAAGGGTATGTTTTTAACCCTTAGAGTAGAGCCAAGAAAAACATCTCTTGCTCTGTTTCTAGATTTAATATTTCCAGGTGATTTAAGAAAACCACTATTATTTTGCTCTCGCTATGTGTACGTGTGCACACACACACATTTAGACATCAATGTAAAACAAGGTTTAACCATTTTTAACAGGAATGGTTGTCATTTCATAGATTTGGGAGCCAGAATTCTCAGGATGATGCAAGCAGTCATCCATCAAGTATTTAAGTGCTCTTACCTAAAACACTGCTTTTGTTGAAACCACAGGGGAGACAAAATCCTTGCCCCAGGATGAGAATGGAAAGATGTCAAGGTACTTACTCTACTAAACCTCATTTTTCTAATCTTTAAAATGATAATAATAATAATACCTACCCCACGGACCATTAGCTGGTTGAAATAATAAACATGAGATCTTTTAAGTAGCTAATATTCAACAAATGCTTATGGAAAACCTACTGCACTAATTAAAAAGAGAAGCATTGTTCCTGTCTTCATGGAGTTTTACTTTTTATAGGGTTTTTTTTTTCCCTCAAGAGGTTTTTGAGCAAGGGAGCAATCAATGGTGTGCCAGAGGCAGTGTGTGTTGGCTTGCAAGAGCCAATTAATAAAATATTCAGAACTAGTTGCTAAACCATTGGTAGCTTGAAATATGGGAGTATTTGCACCTCAGAAATTGCCAAGCACTATAAATCAGCCTTTCTTTCCACCACCCCCCGCCCAGAAAGCCCGTTTTGTAGCACACCGTTGAAAAATATGAAAGCATGAAAAATACAGCATAGTGGTTAAGAACAGGGATTTGGAATTGGGGAGAGATGGATTAAAATCCTAACTGTATAATCTACAAGCTGTAAGTCATTTAGCTACTCTAAGCCTCATTATCCTCATTCATAAATGAGGAAAATGGATTAATACTGTAATCTACGTATGTTCGTCTGCTCAGGTTGCCATTATAAACGTAGACTAGGTGGCTTAAACAACAGTTTTCTGACAGTTCTGGAGGCTAGAAGTCCAAGATCAAGTTGCTAGTATAGTCAGTTTCCGGGAAGGGCTCTTTATCTGGCTTGCAGATGGCCACGTTCTCACTGCATCTCCACATCACCTTTCCTCAGTGTGTGGGCATGGAGAGAGAGCAAGCAAGCTCTCTAATTCCTCCTCTTATAAAGACACTAATGCTACCAGATCAAAGTCCCACCCTTAAGACTTCATTTAACCTTAATTACCTCTTTAAAGGCTCTATCTCCAAATAAAGTCACATTGGGGATAGGACATATGAATTTTGAGGGGACATAAACATTCAATCCATAACACTGTCTCATAGGAAAATAGAATGAGACACGGTATGTAAATGCAACGCCTAGTTGCGACGCTTCTCAAGTGCTCAATAAATATTAGCTATTATTACCATTACTCATTAGAGGAGTAAGACTGGCTTTGTGGGGTGGTAGGAAGGGAGACTAGAAAGTGAAAGACTACAGTTAAGAGGATCATTAAGCAGACCGTTGGAAAATATCAGACAAAGACAGATCCCAATAAATGAAAAATTAACAAGATATAGAAATTGACTAGATATGGAGGTGATAAGAAGAAATGGTCAGAGTTAGCTCCAAGGAGCCTAGGTGGGAAGGAACTGATGGGAAAAAGACACCAGAAGATGAGAATCGGTTTTAGGAGTTTTAGGAGATGAAATGAAACAATTGAGAGTTTAAGATAATGGCCAAAAATATCCAAACTCCCCAATTTAAAATCCTGAGAGTATGTATTTATTGACCAAATATTTCTTGAGTTTTTATGCAAGACACGGACTATAAGAGACACAAAAATGGTTAGGATATGGTCCCTGTCTTTATGTGCCTATGGTCCATTATGGAAGAGGACATAAAAAGGAAATTGTCACTCAAGCTTGAAAGAGATTCAAATTAGGTGAAATAAAGTTTCAAAAAAAAGGGAGATGGCTTCTTGCTGAGGATAAATTAGCATTTCATGGAGGCAGAGGGATGGAACATGAAGGATAGATAGGAAGGTGTGGACTTAGATAAACAGTAAGATGTGGAAGAGGGTAGAGAAAGGCTTCCTCATAGAGGCATTCCTCTAGCATAAGAAAAAGCATTGAATTGAGAAAATGTATTCAGGGGGCAGTTCAGTTCAGCCAAAGCATGGACAGCCAATTAGAGAATAGTAGGAAATCAAGTTAGAGAGGTCATCAAAGACCAAACCAGAGGATCTTAAAATCTAGGTTAAAGAATTTGAACTTGATACAACATTGATGAAGGAAATTAAAAAAGACACAGATAAGTGGAAAGACATCCTCTGTTACTGGATTGGAAGAACTAATATTGTTAAAACTGTCCATTACCCAAAGTGATCCACAGAGTCAATGCAATCCCTATTAAAACCCCAATCTCATTCTCTACAGAAATTGAAAATAACAATCCTAAAATTCACATGGAACCATAAAAGACCCCAAATAGCCAAAGCATCTTGAGCAAGAAAACAAAGCTGGAGCCATTTCAAAATATATTGCAAAGCTACAGTAATTGAAAGATTATGGTTCTGGCTGAAAAACACATGTGAAGAGCAATAGAATAGCGAGCTCAGAAATAAACCTATAGTCAACTGATTGTCAACAAGCGTGGCAAGAACACACAATGGGGAAAGGATAGTCTCTTCAATAAACAGTGCTGGAAAAACTGCCTATCCACATGCAAAAGAAAGAAATTAGACCTTTATCTTACACGACATAAACAAATCAACTTAAAATCGATTAAAGACTTAAAAGTAAGACATGAAACCATAAAATTCATAGAAGAAAACAGGGAAAAAAAGTTTGACATTGGTCAGGGCAATAATTTTTTGGATATGACACCAAAAACACAAGCAACAAAAACAAAAATAGATAAATGGAATTTCATCAAGGTAAAAAGCTTCGCACAGCAAAGGAAACCATCAACAGAATGAAAAGCGAACTTACAGAACAGAAGGAAATATTTATAAACCATATATCTGATAAGGGGTTAATATCCATAATATATTAAGAACTCATAAAACTCAATAGCAAAAAAAACCCCAAATAACCCAATTTAAAAAATGAACAAACTATTAGATATAAAATAAGCTACAAGGATATATTGTACAACATGGGGAATATTGTCAATATTTTATAATAACTATACATGGAGTATAACCTTTAAAACTTGTGAATCACTATATTGTATACCTGTAACTTATATAATATTGTACAGCAACTATACTTCAATTTTTTAAAAAATGGATGAAGGACCAGAATAGACATTGAGAAAAAAGTGAAGTGAAGGGAAAAAGTGAAGGATGTGCCCGCTCTTCT
This sequence comes from Eschrichtius robustus, assembly GCF_028021215.1. Lineage (NCBI taxonomy): Eukaryota > Metazoa > Chordata > Mammalia > Artiodactyla > Eschrichtiidae > Eschrichtius > Eschrichtius robustus. The sequence continues at coordinate 52,637,158 of NC_090829.1, read as the reverse complement.
GGCCACATTTGATGAGCTGTATGGGAAACTGCACATAAATGGCCAGGTCACCACTTACACTTTGGATGCTCTGCTCTGCCACACCCCCAGTGACAGGAAATTCCACACGGTGCTATTAAACAAGAGGACAGTCAGTCGTCGGACCTTCCAGCCGCTCAGCCAGTCCCTGTGGGCTGAGTAACCTTGGGTTCAAACTATCCGTGGGTCTGAGTTGGAGGGGGCCTGCTTCTAGTGAATTATTGGCTTCCTAAGAAATCGGGCATCGTACTCCAGTGTACAGTATACTAACACTTGGTCTCCTTAAACTTCCAAGATCATTGAGCGCTGGCGTGCCGCCTTGAGACATTCATATGCTGTGCCACCAGGAAGATCTAGATAGAGGCAAGCAGAAAACTCGGGCTCCCGTGGGAAGGAGGCTTCCCCTTGTAAAGGGCTGAGGATCCTTGAAGGAATATGGTCACGGTCTCCAAGAGAACCCAATAAGCACTAACAGGAAGGAATTTCACTATAAGTGGCCACCTCCAGCTAATTTTCAGGGGAATAGTGGTCTGAAACCCTACTCTACCATGCTGGGAAATAGCCCAGGATTTTCTCACTGCTTCTGTCATCATTTACCTGTGACCCTAGACAAGATACTTGAGCCCTCAGTTTTTCATCTGTAAAATAATAGTGCCTATGTGAATCTCCATATTGATTTGAAATTTTCATTCAAGGTTCAGTAGGGTCAAGTTTTCTCAAAAGTAAGAGAAATTAAAAGGTTCCTGAGAAAACTTGTTTTCTCAGCAGAACAAACAAAGCCAGAATTTAACTCTCAGAACTGATAATAAGCCAAAATTTAAATGGTTACCACTTTGGTCATGGGCAATCCATGTGCTTTTCAAAAAAAATGCCTATAAAAACCAAAAAAATTAAAAAATAAAAAATAAAAAATGGATGAAGGACCAGAATAGACATTTCTCAAAAGAAGACATTCATATGACCAACAGATATATGAAAAGGTGCTCAGCTTCACTAATAACCAGAGAAATGCAAATCAAAACCACAATGAGATATCACCTCAAACCTGTTAGAATGGTTATTATCAGAAAGATAAAATATAACAGGAGTTGGCGAGCATATGGAAAAAAAACAACACTTGCACTGTTAGTGGGAATGTAAATTGATACATCCATTATAGAAAACGGTATGGAGGTTCCTCAAAAAATTAAAAATAGAACTACCACATGATCCAGCAAGTCCACTACTTGGTATATACCCAAATAAGTGAAATCAGTATCTTGAAAAAATATCTACACCTTCATATTCATCACAACATTATTCACAATAGCCAAAATGTGGCAACAACCTAAGTGTCCATTAACAGATGAGTGGATAAAAAAATGTGGCCTACATTCCATACAATGGAATATTATTCAGTCAGATAAAAGAAGGAAATCCTGCCACTTGCAGCAACATGGATGAACTTGGGGGACACGACGTTAAGTGAAATAAGCCAGACACAGAAAGACAAATACAGTATGATCTTGCTTACATGTGGAATATAAAATACTCATCAAACTCACAGAAGCAGAGAGTATAAATGGTGGTTACTAGGGGCTGAGGGGAGAGGGGGATGGGGAAAGGTTGGTCAGAGGGTACAAAGTTTCAGTTATGCATGATGAATTTCTTCTGGAGATCTCATGTACAACAATGTGACTATAGTTAATAATTCTGTACTGAATACTTGAAATTTACCAAGAGGGTAGATCTTAAATGCTCTTACCAGAAAAAGAAACTAGTAACTATTCAAGATGATGGATATGTTAATTAAATTGATTGTGGTGATTCTTTCACAATGTATATGTATATCACATCATCAAGTTGTACACCTTAAATATACACATTTTTTAATTGGCAATTATACCTCAATAAAGCTGGAAAAAATTTTTAAGTAAAAACTGCCCCCCTAAAAGAACTTGAACTTGATTTATTTATTTATTTTTTTAACATCTTTATTGGAGTATAATTGCTTTACAATGGTGTGTTCGTTTCTGCTTTACAACAAAGTGAATCAGTTATACATATACTTATATGTTCCCATATCTCTTCCCTCTTGCATCTCCCTCCCTCCCACCCTCCCCATCCCACCCCTCTAGGTGGTCACAAAGCACCGAGCTGATCACCCTGTGCTATGCGGCTGCTTCCCACTAGCTATCTATTTTACATTTGGTAGTGTATATATGTCCATGCCACTCTCTCACTTTGTCACAGCTTACCCTTCCCCCTCTCCATATCCTCAAGTCCATCCATACGACCCGGCAATCCCACTACTGGGTATATACCCTGAGAAAACCATAATTCAAAAAGAGTCATGTACCAAAATGTTCACTGCAGCTCTATTTACAATAGCCAGGACATGGAAGCAACCTAAGTGTCCATCATCGGATGAATGGATAAAGAAGATGTGGCACATAGATACAATGGAATATTACTCAGCCATAAAAAGAAACGAAATTGAATTACTTGTAGTGAGGTGGATGGAGTTAGAGTCTGTCATACAGAGTGAAGTAAGTCAGAAAGAGAAAAACAAATACAGTATGCTAACACATGTATATGGAATCTAAGGGGGAAAAAAAGGTCATGAGGAACCTAGTGGTAAGACGGGAATAAAGACACAGACCTACTAGAACTTGATTTACTGATAGTAGGAAGTGATGAATCACTACCACACCATTCAAATATAAGCATCTTTCACCCCATCCACAATTGATTTACTCAGACCCTTTCATTCTCCAAGTCTCTAAATAAACTTCTATCAGCTGTGCTGACTTTTAAGGTGCCTAATCCCTGGCATTAGCCCTTTTGCAATTCCTTCAGCAACCAGGTTGTCCAAGATCCCAGAACTCTTCCTGATCTCTGGAAAACTAAACCACCTCCCGCCTTTAACCACCTTAGCTTTCAATCTCAGCATTTCCTCCAAGAGATTAAGCAGAGGGGCTTCCCTGGTGGCGCAGCGGTTGGGAGTCCGCCTGCCAGTGCAGGGCACACGGGTTCGAGCCCTGGTCCGGCAGGATCCCACGTGCCGCGGAGCAGCTGGGCCCGTGCGCCACGGCTACGGAGGCTGCGCTCTGGAGCCCGCGGGCCACAGCCGCTGAGGCCCCGTGCACCTAGAGCCCGTGCTCCGCAACAAGAGAAACCCCCGCTCGCCACAGCTGGAGAGAGCCCGCGCACGGCAACGAGGACCCAACGCGGCCAAAAATAAATAAATAAAATAAATGTATTAAAAAACAAAAAAAAGATGAAGCAGAAAAATCTGCTCTTCTCAAGTCTGCTCGTACTCCCATACGCAGTGCGGCCTATGACCGTGCTCTGTATACCGTCCGTAACAGTTACTGAGCGAAAGAAAGAGAAGCTAAAACATGGAGGTGACTTACCAAGAACCTTTAGAAGGTATTCGGGAGGAGGAATCAGAGGGAGAGTGTGGAAGCCGAAGTCTGTGGGGTTCCAGAGCACAGACACGTACACACCTCCCGCCTCCTTCGCCAGCATTTGCACCTCTGCCTCTTGCTCCCCTCTGAGGCTGCGAATCTCTGCAGAGCACGCCCAGTTCCTTATTCAGGCCCGTGCCCGCTGTGGGCGGAGGTCACGGGAAGGACGCGACTGCCGGCTGACCTGGAGCTGAACCTGAGCGCTCCGAGGCTCCGCAGCCCCTCCCTGTCCTTGGATTGTACGTTCCGCCCACGGTTCCCACAGCTGGAGCCGGTTTCAGAGGCACAGGCTTGAGAGAGCGCTGTGGTGGTGAGACCATCTTGACGGTGTAAGTGACTGAACCCAGTTAAGGCCTCTACAGAAACTTAAAATTTGGCAGGCGGGTGGGGTGATCTACCCGCAGCCGCGGGAGACTAGTCTCCTACGTAAGTTTCCTTGCTCGTTAAACCTGCCACCTACCAACTGGCGTGGTCTCCTCTTTCTGTAGTCTCTCCCTGCCCTCCGTGTATGGGGCCAGTTTCAGATTTCACCGGGGAAGTTTCAAGGTCGTGAACCGACAATTGGTGAGGCAGCCAGGGGACCGAAGAAATGGGCCTTGGGAAGGAGACATCCTGGGGGCGGGGAAGCCGACTTGGCCAGTGACTTCTGTGTGGGGAAGGGTGGTCCGCATGTTAGTTGCTTGTGGGCCATCGAGTGAGTCAGGGGAGAAACCCCGAAACGCTGGCTGCTGTAATGCGTTTGTTTGAGGAACTGCGCAGGGCGAACGGCCACAAAGAAGGGAAATAAACGGCTGCCCCAGTGGGCAAGCCTCTAACTGTGGGCAGACGGGCTGCACCCCGACGCCCAACTGGAGGGGGAAGCTCAGGTTAGAAAATTGGAAGAAGAGCTGAGGATAGAGAAGGACGTGCAGTGTCCACGGCTCTGCTAGCTTCAGGGCTGGCAGGCGAGGTGGAAGAGCCGGGTAGTAATTTGGAGGCCTTAGCGTGAGGGTTCTGTGAAGTCAGGAGGGCGCAAGCTGCCAGGAATTAAGGTCTGAGTGTTTGTAGCAAAGCGGATTGGGACGGTAAGAGGTAGAATCCCTGGAAAAGTGAGGAGAGCCAAAGCAGGATGTTGCGGTGATTGACAGTGAAACGCACAAAACGCCTCGAGCGGTATAACCCCTAAAACAAAGGAAACCAAAAGCACAGCAACAACAACGCCAGCCAGCATCCCCCAGTTCAGGGAACGTTCATGATGAGAGAATGTCCTCCCGCTGAGCTTATTGATCTAGCTACCAAGTTCCAGCAAAAGGCCAGGGAAAGTATCCAGGCATGGTTCGTGGGGCTGTGCTCTACAGGGGACGGTGACATTTCTCTAATGTCACTGGGCAGCAGGCAGAAAAAATGAGCAACATTACCGCACACCCTGCCTTCCGGCAGCGCCTGCTGGGTGTTAAGGTTGGGGGAGGAGGGTATTCTAGGAACTCACCCTCTCATAGATTGGATTATTCTAGCCTACAGGGAGGCTTGGCCCAATGATTGGGGGCGGGTGGGGGGGAACCTCCCTGGGCCTGTGCAACCCTGGAAATCTATAAAGGAGGTACAACAAATTCTTAGGGATTTGGGAATGAGACAGGCCATCTACACCCCTGTCTTTGAAGGTCCTGAATTGGCCACATTCACTGCAGGAATTTAAGTCAAGATACTCCAATCCCACCCCAGTACCTGCTTTGGGATGCTGATATCCATGCTGAGTGCAGTCGTGGGAGAAGGCATTTATGGTGTTGGGCAATTCATCGCTGGTCTGGGGGGGGGGAAACTGACAAATCCCCGGAACAGGTCGGGGCTGTGGGCAAGACCCAAGATGGAGGGAACTCAAAAAGCCAAAAGGCTATCCCAATCACCTGTAAAGGGTTGGGTAAATGTAACCCGGAAGCAAAAGTGGTTTGACCTCACTGCTGCAGGGGCCCCACCTGAAAAGATAGAGAGAGGCAACCCAACGTTGTTTGGTCAGCCTATGGAAAGCTTTAAAACCTGAACAACAAGCAATTCAGATCTGCCTCACCTGCCCCTGCTATCCCTGATGCCCTGCCTGCTCCCGCAGAGGCTTCGGGGATTCGCGCTCTGGATATATGATACAAGCCAAGATTGCCTCCAGGTGAGGGCCCTTGGGGGCCTCATGTTGAGCTCACATTCACTGTTCCCCAGAAATAAACAAAAGGTGATGGCTCTGGTTGACATTGGAACCAAATGTACTCTAATGTCATGGTAACCCTCAGAAGCAGCCATTGATGGTTATGGAGGGCAAATGGTTATGGTCAGAAAGGTCCTTTTGGCACTGCAAATCAGGTGTTCTCTTGCACTAGAATACGAGGTTTTTTTCTCTTCAGTACCAGAGAACGTATTGGGCATTGTTATCCTACAAGGTCGAATTTTGCAAACCTCTATCAGTGAATTCCACATCCAGGTTAAAGTAATCAAACCAGTGTTGAGGGGAAATGCCAGCTGAGAACCAGTTAGTCTACTGCCTCCTTGAAGAGTAATAACTGTCAAACAATATAAATTGCCGAGGACACAGCATAAGGAAATAGGAGAAACTATCCAAGAACTGCACTGAGTGGGTATTGTGCGCCCTGCCCCTAGTGCTTTCAACAGCCCAGTATGGCCAGTAAAAAAGCCAGATGGCTCATGGAGGATGACCATGGACTACCAAGAATTTCAGCAAGCCCCCCAAGAATTGAAGAAGTCATCCATGTGGCTGTACCCAACACTGCACCATCTTAGATACCTGGCCGCCACCTTAGGAGTGGACCATGCTGCACTAGACTTAGCAAATGCTTTTCTCGGTGTGCCCCTGGCCGCTGAGTCACCAGATCAATTTGCCTTCACATGGGAGGGGCAGCAAGGGACTTTAAGGAACTTCCCCAAGATTACCAACACAGCCCCACCAAATGGCATGGGATAGTAGCTTGAGATCTGTCCCTGTTCTCTTTCCCCACATCAGTAAAATGAGCCCATTACATTGATGCTAAAATGTTAACATGAAGACTTGCCTGTACTGCAGAACACTCTGCAGACTTCACTGGAACATCTGTGAGGGAGAGGATGGGCAGTGAACCCACAGAAAATTAAAGGCACAGACACCACTGCAAAGTTTTTGGGAGTCATTTGTGTCAGGTAAGATGTGTCTTGTCCCAGAAGCTGTGAATGATAAGGTGCAAGCCTAAATGGCCCCTAAGAACACAAGAAGTGCAAGCTTTTGTAAGAGTTTAGGGGTTTGGGAGGACTTTTATTTCCCACCTGGCAGAGTGCCTCTATCCCTTCTACTACCTGGTAAAGGAAGGGCATGGGTGAGACTGAGGCCCAGAGCAGCAAGCTGCCTTTGAGAAGAGAAAAATACTTGTGAAACAGATCTGGGCATCATCTCCCAAGCAGGGCCACCATTTGGGGTAGATGTGTCTGTGAATCTGGAAGGTATGGGTTGGCACTATGGCAGAGACAACAGAGGAGAGGGTCCCAGCTCTGGAAGGGGGCAGGAGCCTGATAAACCACCACAGGGCACTAGCTCCTGACAGCGTACACAGTGCTCCTTCAAGTAGAGCTTCTCACACAGGAACAGCGTATCATGTGTAAGGATGTCCCTTCCTAGCAAGGGGAAAGTTGAGAATATCTTCCAATGACCCACCTCTGCCATGGCTCAGACTCCCAGTTTGACTAAGAGGCATGCCTATTTGCAACAGAGGAACCTCCTGTCTGCCAGCCCACTCTCTCTAGAAATACGGGGGCTACTTGGCCCTGTAGAGTATGTAGATCCTCCAAATGCCTCCACCCCTATTCCGGTGGCAGCCCCTGCGGCCTGTAGGGAGGGACTGGGGGAAATTCCCACTGATGCCTGATATACAGATGGGTCTAGTAGGGCAAACAGCTTCTGCACATGGACTGCAGTCACTATTCAGCCCAACACTGACGCCGTCTGGCTGAAACAGGAATAAACTGGTGATCACTCGCAAGCCCTGACTGTTAATTCTTTGCGCTGTTGGCTGGGCTGTTCTAAAGGGATTAACGCTATGGATTGCACAATGGGAAAATAAGGGGTGGATAACCATGAAGAAGCCCTTGGGGGTTGGGATATGTGGGAAGACATTTGGGTTCGCCTCCAAGGGCCTAAACTGTCCTCACTGTCTTCCACGTCCCCGTTCATAAGGTACTGACACCCACTGGCAGTCAGGAAGCTGATGTCCTAGCTTGGGTACAAGCCCTAGCAACTGACCCTTCGGTAGATACAGCAGATTGGGTGGGATGACATACTGCCAAGGATGCTGTGTTGCCCTTGAAATACATTGACTTGATTAATGCAGTAATGGCATGTCCTATGTGTTCTAAACAAGGCCCAAGGCCACTGCCAGAGGAGTCTAGGGCCGTCCACTGGAGTTCCCAACTGGTGAGGGATTGGCCAGTTGATTATATTGGCCCCCTCCCTCTGGGTGAGGGTTCTAAATATGCCTGGATCTGTGTGGACACTGTGTCTAGCCTAACCCAAGCTTTCCCCTGCCGCTGCACAATCCAGGCTGCCACTATAAGGGGTTTAGAGAAACTGAGTCCCATGTATGGATACCATTATCGAATCAACAACGATTGGGGGTCACGTTTCAAAGGTCATGATATGCAAAGGGCAAAGAACATGACATTAGATGGAGGTTTCATCCCCTCTATAACCTACAGGCAGCAGGGTTAGTATAAAGAACAGAATATTAAAGCAGCAGATTAAATTACAGGTAAAACCACTTTGGCCAGCTGGACTAAAGCACTATCTCATGCCTTAATACATTTGAATGATCAACCAGGAGGACCTGCTGCCTCATACACCAGACTGGGGACCCCTGCCGAGGCACTCAACACTGTAAAGGTATGGAAGTTGCTGGAAACAGCCATTGCCCTGATTCTCACCTTGGATGTGCTATGCTGCTGAGAATACCAAGCCCCATCATGACTGGGAAAGGCGCTATCTACTGGAATTTGCAATGGGATGGGTGAGTTATTAGGCACCACTGGGTGAGAGACCTACTCAGCCTCCGCTGGGATCCCGTTGTCCTGGTGCAGGCCAGACCTGTTGAAATGCACTATACCTAGAACTGAACACATACTATCGGGGGTCCTGGTCTGGCATATCGCATCCCCATCCATCTCCTCAAGCCTGACAGTGTTGCTTCCCCTGGCCAATATGTATGGTGTGCGCAACCAGGTCAAATTCCTAAAGCCACAGCCACATTTACATCCAAGGATCAGGCCATAGTGTAATTCTTATGGAAAGGAAAGAGGCTCCCATCCAAGTTCCTACTACCTATCTGTCTTTTTTTTTGGTTTTCAGGAAAGAGTTTTTATTTATTTATAATTAATTAATTACATTATTTATTTATTTGTTTGTTTATTTTTGGCTGCGTTCAATCTTCATTGCCCCGTGCAGGCTCTCTCTAGTTGCGGCGAGCGGGGGCTACTCTTCGTTGCGGTGCGCGGGCTTCTCATTGCGGTGGCTTCTCTTGTTGCAGAGCATGGGCTCTAGGCACACAGGCTTCAGTAGTTGTGGCTCACGGGCTCTAGAGCACACGCTCAGTAGCTGTGGCGCAAGGGCTTAGTTGCTCCGTGGCATGTGGGATCTTCCCGGACCAGGGCTCGAACCCGTGTCCCCTGCATTGGCAGGCGGATTGTTAACCACTGCACTACCAGGGAAGCCCCTAACTATCTGTCTTTTTGACCTTAGACTTCTGCTTCTCCTGTGGTGTTGGGTAATGGAATGGGCACCTGATGACTGGTTTGGCACTGACTGGTCATGCTGCCCAGGTATTTATTAGGTAGCCCCAGATGGGGCCCAATGGGTGTGTGGCACAAATCTTTGGCCATGGCTTCCACCTGGCTGGTTGCACCGTTGCACCCTGGGTTTTCCCTGGGCACAGGGGAGAATCCACCCCATGGTAACAGAAACTGCCCACCTCCCTCTCCTCAGGGCCAGATGGGCATGCTCTGTTTTCCACTGGTACAATCATTTGGCCACCACCTTTATTCCTTCCCGTGGCCTGGAGGGCATTATAGCACACATAGAAGCCCTTATTAATTCACCCAGTAACACTTCATTAATAGCCAGCAAAGCTTGTCCTTACTGAACACTGAAATGTCTCTAATGAGAAAAACTGTCCTCCAAAATAGAAGGGCCTTGAACATTATTACTTCGCTGCAAGGAGGCACCTGTGCCATTGTCCAAGCAGAATGTTTCGTGTTTATACCTGATGAGTCTGCCCAGGGATCATCTTTATTAAATATGAGGACACAGGTGAAGGCCCAGAGTGATCCGACCCCCAGCCTAAGGGACTTAGTAAATCAGCGGTTCCCATCATGGGGCTCTAGGTGGGAAGAACTGTTACTGGGGAATTATTATCTTAATCTGTGTTTTCTCTTGCATGTGCCTGTACTGTCACTGTGGTATCTGCCTCCAGTGCAGCCAGACCGCCGCCAAATGTGCCACCTCCATGCTAGTGAAACCCCTTGCTGATCGCTCAGGGCGCCTTGCAGAAGAGGGCAGCATGTGAGATTGTAAGAGCCGGGCACAAGGGGAGGAGTGTTGAAAGAGGGCATCGAGAGGACACAACCACCAGTTGACCTGTAAGCTGAATCCAGGCAATCAAAGGCTCCTCACCCCCTCCCCTGTCCTTGGGATGTATGTTCTGTCCCCCTTTTTCACAACCAGAGCCATTTTCAGGGATGCAGCCTTGAGAGAGCAATGTAGTGTTGAAACCACCTGGACAGTGTACATGACTGAACCCAGGTAAAGCCACTGTATAAACTTTTAAGATTCTGGCGAGTGGGTGTGGAGATCTGCTCGTCCAGGGGCAGCCCAAGCCTGCTTATTAAACCTGCCACCTACCAGTCTGCAGTGGGAGGCTGCTTCCTTCTTCAGTCTTTCCTTGCCCTCCTTGTACTGGGGCCAGTTTCAGATTTCACCCGGCGAAGTTTCCAGGGTCGCAAAGCAACACCCCAGCACCTGGCCTTGGGCCTGACACAAATAGGCAGCGAATGGTGGCTGAAGGCAGGGATGGAGGGAAGGAGAAAAGGGAGGGAGAAGAGGGGCAGCAGGATGGCAGGGCACAGAACTTTGGCACTAAGACCTGCCAGGCTCCGTTACTTGGGTGCAAGTTTGCCTCCACTCTAGATTTTGAGCTTAAGAACAAAGATCATAATCTAGAATCCTCTGTATACTCTTCCAGCCAAAAGGCCTAATATGGAATCAAACACAATAAAGCTTCACTAAATTGAATTTCCTCCGTGCAGTGAGTCTGCTCTTTTCTTTCACTTTAGGGAGGCTGATGGGTAGGCTAGCCATAATTTTTAAAATCCACAGATTTTTGTAGATAGGTAGCTGCTAAATTCAAAATTATAATGGGTTCAGTAGCAGGAGGAGCAGCATTACTATTACTACTATTACTGTTACTACTGCTGCTATTCCTATCTCTTGTGCCCAGGAGTATTTAAAGATTCCCATGGGTAGGGCTTCCCTGGTGGCGCAGTGGTTGGGAGTCTGCCTGCCAATGCAGGGGACACGGGTTCGAGCCCTGGTCTGGGAGGATCCCACATGCCGCGGAGCAACTGGGCCCGTGAGCCACAATAACTGAGCCTGCGCGCTGGAGCCTGTGCTCCGCAACAAGAGAGGCCGCGATAGTGAGAGGCCCGCACACCGCGATGAAGAGTGGCCCCCGCTTGCCACAACTAGAGAAAGCCCTCGCACAGAAACGAAGACCCAACACAGCCAAAAATAAATAAATAAATCAATAAATAAATAATAAAAATAAAGGAATTCCTTTAAAAAAAAAAAAAAGATTCCCATGGGTAAAGGAGACTGGAGTCTTTTAAAGACTCAAAACTAAAGCACCAGCCTTCACCTTCTCTCTAGCACACCAGCAAGAATTGATTACCTACCTGGGGGGAATTAACAGAAGCATTATACCATCTAGCATAGGAAAACCAGGGCCTCAGGATTCAGAGGGCTTCAAAGCTAAGCCTGCTAAGCTGCATCAGTTTAAGGAAGATTTAAATGCTCTACCCAGCTTTCTCTCTGTCAGAAATGAATCACATTGCCATGAGAAGGAAGCCTAGCAATGACAGCAAGCCCTGGCTTGAGGTCTGTTGGCATAGTCTCTCCTAGATACTTGAAATGTGAAGATGGCAACTGGGTCTCTGCAGTCAGTGCACCTTTGAGTTATTAGGAACAGGGATTAGAAAGAAGCCTTGCATTTAAAAACAGGTGGGTTTCTCTTAATTTCTAGGAAAGTTAGGAGTGCCCAGATGCTGCTGCTGATAGAATTGACTTCTATTCGCGTACTGCAGGTTGATGCTGTGTCATTTGTGCTTTATAAAAATCCAGAATCCTTAAGTGCTCTGATCAGTAACAGCCTTAGTAAACTGGAGCTGAAGGAGCTCCTCTGTCCACATATCTCGCCATCTTCCACTTCCCTTCTTCTGCTCTGCACCGAGCACTCTCTGATTAAAAGGCAGTCACCTATAAAAAGCATGCAGAAGCCCAACACAGGTAATGTGTTCTTTCCCTTTGCACAATGAATGAAGTCTCAAGCTTTTAACCAATCTAGCAGCAACCAGTTTTAAAGATCTTCAGCAAGCTTCCTTGGTGGTAATCAGTGCAAAAGAATTCACTGATTAGTTCAACAGACTTTTCTTGAGCATCTATGTTACGTCAGGGATTGAGCTTTCAGAGGTGCTGGACAGAGTCCATTACTAAGAGTTTACGGCAAAACGCCACAGGCCCAAAACTCACATGCACTAAGGCCAATGTAGTCCAGACAAATGTGGGCTGTGGGGCTTCCCTGGTGGTGCAGTGGTTGAGAATCTGCCTGCCAATGCAGGGGACACGGGTTCGAGCCCTGGTCTGGGAAGATCCCACATGCCACGGAGCAACTAGACCCGTGAGCCACAACTACTGAGCCTGTGCATCTGGAGCCTGTGCTCCGCAACAAGAGAGGCCGCAATAGTGAGAGGCCCGCGCACCGCGATGAAGAGTGGCCCCCGCTTGCCGCAACTAGAGAAAGCCCTTGCACAGAAACGAAGACCCAACACAGCCAAAAATAAATATAAAAAAATAAATTAATTAAAATAAGATTTAAAAAAAACAAAAATGTGGGCTGTGGTATCTTCCCAAGGATACACTGGCAAGATTGAAAGATGTTCTTCATAGTACCTGTAATGGACTTTGAAATAAGTTTTGATAAATCTTGTGACTATCTTGTGAAAACCCTATTTATATTGCACTATATTTTTGTCTTAACAGAATTAATTGATCATAGATAAATAGATATACACATATTTTTAATACTCTACAGTTTTTAGCCCTGTTTTAGCATTTCTCCATTTGTAAACATACTGGCTACCTCAAAATGTGGAAGTAGCTCAGGCATCTCAGAGTATAAAATAATAAAGATAGCATGAAACCAAAATGACATCATTGTTTTCTAGCCCTTAAATCATCTCAAAGTAACTACTCTTTCCTTTTAAATCTTCACTAAAGGTTTCTTATTGACTCTCTTTATAATGGCATTTCACTGTGGTTTGAAATTGTATTCTGCTGCACTTTAATCTAAATCCCTCCTGCATCAATTTCACTCCATTCTTTCTTGACCTGTTGGTGTAAATAGAAACAAAGAGTCATTTACCATCTTTTATACTGGCCCTGCCTTACCTTTTTGCAGTGTATGTGGACAGAGTACTTTGCTTATCATAGATGCTGAACAAATGTTGTTCAAATTTAACCCAATCAAGTCAAGTGGATTTATACACGCACGCGCGCGCACACACACTCACATACATATATATATATAGGCTACTGAGCAAACTACTTCTTCCAAAACACTTAACGCATATTATTTTACAACATTCCTGTAAAACTTGTTTTTATTATCCCTGATTACGCAGCTGAGGAAACTGAGTCTCAGAGAGGCTAAGTAACTTGCCCTAGGTCACACAGCTAATGAATTTTAGAGTTGGAACTTATGCCCAAGTCTATCTGACCTCAAAGCCCTGTTTTTGGCTCCAGACTAGTAGGTAGCATCTCATCTTTGGTCCCGGGCTAGATTTGGCTGCTTTTAATTGCCAGTAGACTCTACATGCACTTTCTAATGAAAACAATTCTCAACTATGAACAACTCTACAGAGAATTTGAAAAAATGAAGAGGAAATTTGAAGAGGTCAGAGCTTTGAAAATTTTCCCATCATATTTCTTGAAAGTAATTGCTCAGAAAGATAAGGTGGTACTTACTTCCGGTAAAACTGGGACAGTCCCAGAAATGCTGACTCACTTGTAATGGAACATCATTCCTGGAACCATGTTCCATGTAAAGTGGCCTAGCAGAGCTCTAGCAGACACAAGAGGGCCTCTGTGATCACAGCACCTCTTCCCCTTCACACCAGCCAGAGAGTTCATGGGACACCTTCTGTCTGCTTGATGCTCACGCGTTAGGTTTGTGTTAGAGAACCCAGCACTTCTCAGGTTGTATCCTAAACTATGTAGCTACCAGGGCATTTGTTTTCTTCAAAACAAACAAAGTTTGCTCATTTTTAATAATTTATTTTGTCTCCTTTACTATTTTTAGCATTTCATTTTTGGGGTTATTTTACCCTACTTCATTTATGTGCAAGTTTCTGTTTTGTTTTGTTTTGTTTTACCAAGCCACTTGTGGAATCTTAGTTCCCCCACCAGGGGTCGAACCCAGGCCCCCAGCAGTGAAAGCGTGGAGTCTTAACCACTGGACCACCAGGGAATTCCCATTTGTGTAAGTCATTTTTATAGAGTTCTGTCCTATATCAGACAGAGCAGGAAGCAGAGCTCTGGCCACTTTCTCTGTCCAAGACCCCCTGCCCCAAAATTTCTAGTACCCCTCCCTGGCCAAGCTTTTTAAAGATTCTTTTCTACTCTATCACTTCTCATTCTTTCTTCAGTACTCAGCCTTCAATCCACTATTCCCCTTACTACAGGAAAATGATCTCACACTTGCACCTCCAAAGAGTCACGTAGCATGGATATTTCCATTCCTTATTTGTTAGATTTCTGCAGTATGGGATTCTGTTCACCATTCCCTCCTTGAAACTTTTATATCCCTTGACTTCCTTGGTATAATTTTCTTCTCTTCTCATTTTCCTCCTGTTTGGCCAATCCTCCTCATTTTTATTCATATAAAATCTTTCATATCATTCATCCTTCTTTCTCCTGCATCTTAAATATTAATCATTCCTGGGATTCTGTTTCTGCATTTTAACCACACTCTTCTTAGGTAACCTCATTCCCAATACTTCAAATAGGTCAATTATACTGTGTCTACCAAATACTGTAATCATAATGAAAGCAAGGATCCCACTAATCTTAGCCTGAAGTACAGAAAATAATTAATAGATGTTTGTTGAATGCATTAAATACCCATCTCCAGCCCAGGTCTTCCTCCTGAGCCCCAGACAATAAATACGTATATATGTATATGTGGGCATACATATTATATACCTGCCTATTGGGCTACTCCACCTGAATGTCTTACAAGCATCTCACATTTATCTTTTTCAAAAATAGCTATTCTCTACTGGCCCCCAACCTCTTCCTTACCTTTGATTCTCTATTTTAGTAAATGGCACCATGCAAATCAGACACACTGGAGGTTGTCTTTATGACCACCTCTTCACCTACATGCCCTCCCCCCATATCTAATTATTCATTAAATCCATTTATTTTTCTCTTATAAATCATTCAAGTCTATCTTCTCTATTCCACTTACTCACACGGCCGCAACCTTAGTTGAGGCCTTCATCCTTCTACAACTACCATGGCCTCCCTCTCTCGCTCTCTCTCCAGTCCCAGATCACCCCAATGCAGCCTCTACACTGCTGTCAGAATGTTCTTTTTCTGAAAACAAACCCAATCACGTACAGTTATACATCCAGGATCAAAAGTCCATGAATTTCCCTTTTCTCTGTCCTTAAAAGCACTGCAACAGGCACCTTTCATGAAAGATTCACTCAAGGCAAATGCAACCATACCCCATAACAGGATTCAGCCAACCTCCTCTAATAGGAATCAGAGCCCTAGGTCAAGAGCACCCTAGATTCCTATCCTTCGTTCATGCAAGGGCAGTGGTGCCTGTGCCACATTCCTAGCCAATATATTTATCTTGAATAGTACTTATTTCACTCCTTTAAAATTATTGCTAGCATCCCTCAGGCTACCTAATAAACCCTCTAGTGCTAATTGAAATGGCAGAGAGTTAAACATTTACAGTAGCTACCTGAGTAGAGTCTTTCAGATGCTAACTAAGCTCCCTTGGAGTGTGTATTTCTGATTAAGGTACTTCACACATCAGCAATCTGCCCGTAGAGGTACGTTAAACTAACTAAACACACATATATGTATTACACTTTCTATGTTGAATAATTTTAAACTAAATTACAAACTATATAACATCCTGTTTTGCAGGGCCTTACAGGCGTGCCTAATTTGCCTACTAGGTAATTAAGCAGAGCTAGTACATACCCAACCCTTGGCATTCTTGTCTCAATGCTCAAGACAAGAAAAGATAGGCAACAGATGTTTTGTTAATGAATAGACCAGTGACTTTACTAATCCATTAGGTATAAGGGCAAAAGTTCTGGATGGGAACTCAGAATTCATTTCATCTATCCGGGCTTCAATCTTGCATTTCTCCGACAGAAGCTAATATTAAGCTGAACCATATGAAAATGCCGTCTTCAAAGTGGAAAAACACACAGATTTTGGCAATTTTATATGGTTCAGTCTCCCATGATGCTTCTAAACCACCTTCAGATAAACAGAGAGAAACTATTTTAAAGCATTTATAAGAATCAAATTCTATTCAAATGCTTAGTGATGAGGTCCCAGGAGGAGAAGCAGATCCTTACCTCTCAGTGTTGCTAGTGCCTCCAAACTCCTTAATATTCTTAATCATTCAATATGGGGCTGTGGTTGCCACGAAGTTGTCACAGATCAATTAAATCCTGGGCATTTCTGAGGTGACATTCAGATTAGTGGGAGGATAAAAGGAAATCAATTCTTCCTTTTCAGCCTGCACGTGCCCACTGATTTCCTGGTGTGAATCGTGAACTCTCATTTCAAACACAAAGGCAAAGATGGCCTCTCCTTTCAGGGCCACTAGTTGATTGCTGAGGTGATGCTGGAAGAATAGAAACCCCAGGGGTCTTGCCTTGCCATTAAGGGCACTGACACAAAAAGACCTCTTTATACCAGGACTTAGAAAGAGGAGAGGACAGAATTCCTATTTCACCAATCCTTGAAGTAAAATTACCTTGAGAATTTGGGCTTCAAACAGGGATAAGAGCACCAGCCTTCATTTTCTGGCCTACACGTGAAGAGAAGTAATGCCTTTTGAGGAAGCGTGTCACTGCAGAGTGGTGAGGGGGAAGAAAGATGAGTCAAGGTGAGGCAAAGTGAATTCCACCATTTAATTAGCAATCTCCCCTGACCTGCCAGACACTGCTAGTGTAATTCCTGAATGGCTGAGTCAAAGCAAAAGAGCAGGTAATTAGATAGCACGCACTAGATCACTAGAAGCATCACATTTTCAGGGTTTGCACTGAGAGCAAACTGGATATATGTGCTATGCTTTTAATATGTTTTGCTTTCCAGTTAGCAATCAGACCTGATTTGTCAGTCATCCCACCTATAATGCATAAAGCACTGGAACATGGAAAAAAAGCAAGTTCAGAAAATCAATCATGCTTGTATTTATATTCACTCAAGGCTGAGGCGTTGCAAAAACTGCCGAAATATTATCTTTCTCTTTACAAAGGAACAGAAAGGAAGGGTGAGATTGCAATTCAATATAATGAATAAAACTCTGGCTGTTTGGGGAAAAGTACAATAGCTGAATATTTATGAGATTGATGATGGGAAATGCATTTCATATAGTCAGCAATTGTGGAAATATTCTACCAGTTTTAAAGAGCATAGGAACAAGTACATGTTCAAGAAATATAGAGTCATCTTTTACATATAAGGAGTTAACAGAAAATGTTTTAAAATATAGCCTTTTTATTGGATGGTAATTGGCAGAATGGGAATTTCTCATCTATCTCAGATAACCGCTTGAGTGTAACACACTCACACAAGAGTGAAACTGAGTCCCCCCCAAAACCAAGGCCCTCTAAAACTGAGTTCCCCTGCTGAGTTTATGGTAGCCTCTTTATCCAAAACTTTATTCCCTTTCAGTCCCACTCCTGTCCCCCTGAGGATTGAAGAGTATCAAAGAAAAGGGATCGATACCAAGCAGGATGCTACAGGGACCTCCCAGCTATAAAAACCCCTCTACGTCCCCCATTTTCTTTTTGTAGAAAAAGGCTTTAGTCTCCTAGGCCTTTCCCGATTTCCAAAGAGTGGACTGAAGAGGTTACTAAAGGTTAGGGAAATGAGGGAACACAGAAACAAAGGTAAAGCAGTCAAGCAAGAAAAGTAATGATAGCTTAAATAAGAGTTCAGGTATAAAACAGAGTCCTAGTTCATCCTCAAGGGATATACACAACAATCTGATGCATAACTTTGAGTTATTCTGCAGAAACTGAGACCCACCCCCCACCAATACCCAGGTGACTACTTGCTGACCACAAGCAGGTAGACCCCAGACTGGCTGGAACCAGAATGTTGATGATCAAGATTTCTAAAACATCACTTCTGTTACATCACCACCAACCAATCAGAAGAAAGTCCACGAGCTGCAACCCTCACCCCAAATCTTGCCTTTTAAAAACCCTTTCCAGAAAGCCATCAGGGAGTTAGGTCTTTTGAGCACCAGCTGCCCAATCTCCTTGCTTGGCACCCTGCAATAAATGCTATACTTTCCTTCACCATAGCCCAGTGTCAGTAGATTGGCTTTGCTGCACAGTGGGCGAGGGGACCCAAGTTTGGTTCAGTAACAGAGGTAGTATATAACTTCCTTCTAGCCTTTTAAAGAGAGTAGTCTAAACTCATTCAGTTTCCTTACTTCCTCAGCTCATATTCAGTTCTCAACCAAAGAATCTGTCTTCCATTACCACCATTCCATCAAAACTAGCCTTACCAAGGCCTCCAGTGACCTCTTAATTTCCAATTCAGTGAATACTTCCTGGTAGTCATCTTAACAGACAGCCCTGTGGCTGTTGCCACTGATGACTTCTCACCTCTTCTTCAAAAGCTCTCATCCTTGGTTTCTGTGGTGCCTAGCTCTTGATTCTCCTTCTGCCTCTCTGATCATCCTGTTTCTATCTCTTTTGTGAGCTTCTCTTTATCTGCATGTGTCTTAAATATTGGTGCTCCCCACTTCAGCCTGGACATTTTCCCTGAGTGTTACTTGCTTCTAGCCTCTGGTTTTAATTGCCACTGGCAGGCTGAAGATACCTAAATCTTTACCTCTTGTTCTGATCCTATACCTGAGCCTCAGGCACAACATCTCATTTCCAGATGGACCTCTTCACCTAAATATTCACCAACACTTTATACTCAATGTGTCCAAAATGGAACTGCTTATCCTTCCAGTTTCCAACCCTGCTCTTCCTCTTGCCCTCCATGTTGCTATTCGTTGTTTGTGGGAGAGGCAGCCCCAACCATGGGCCCCAATGACTTCCACTTCCTGTTCAGGCCCTAGTGTCATCCCCTTGCCTTGAGAGTGGGCTAGTGACTTGCTTCTAACAAATGGAATATGGCAAAAAGTACTTCCAAGATTAGGTGGCCAAAAAAGATAGTGACTTCCTTCTTGCTTCCTCTCTCTTCCTCTCTCCCTTATTCACTCAGAGGGAAGCCAGCCACCATGTTATGTGTTGGCCTACAGAGAAGCTCACATGATAAAGAACTGATGTCACCAACCAAGGAGTACCAGAGTCCTGCCAACAGCCATGTGACTGAGCTTGTTAGCAGATTCTCCCCAAGTTGAGCCTTGAGGTGGCTCAGCTCCAAACACCTTGATTGTAACTTTGCAGAGCTGGATCCAGCTAATATACCATATACCATATGAATTCACTGTTTACTAGATTAAACAGTACATTATTTAGGAAAAAAATATATACATGTGGTAAAACCATAAAAAAAGAAGAGGGAAATTATTAACACACTATTGAGAGAAGGGGTTACATTTGGTAGAAGAATATGGAGGATAAAATTGAGGAAGGGATCATAGGAACCTCTGAGGTGTTGGTACTATTTAAGCTTAATGGTAAGAAGTGAATATTTGTTTTATTATCCTTTAATCTGTGCTTCATATGTGTGTCTGTGTATATATATAATGTACTCTTTGAATACATGATACATTTCACAGGTGCTCAATTTGGTTGTTTTCTCATGTTTTCTCATAATTAGATTGACCTTAAGCCTTTTGGGCAAGAATACTACATGAAGTAATATTTTGTCCTTCTCAGCACATAACAGAGGGTCATGCCTTATTACTGGTGATATTAACCTTGATCAGGGTGGTGTCTGTGAAGTTTTTCCTCTCTGAAGTTACTATTATTCCCTTTGTAATTAATGGAGATGGTTTGAGACTGTGCTAAAACCCTGTTTCTCCTCACTGAAGTTACTATTATTCCCTTTGTAATTAATGGAGATGGTTTGAGACTGTGCTAAAACCCTGTTTCTCCTCAAACTTTTGCCCAATGATTTTAGCATCTATCTTACTTAGTGGCTCTTTCTATTGGGTTTGCCCAGTAATGATTTTATATTTCCTTCATTCCTTCAACATTTTTTAATTGAGATTTTTCTATAGGGAAGAGTTGTCCCTTCTCCTTACATAAAGAGTTTTTCTTTCATAAATAAATGAAATTTATTTATTTCATTATGTATTTATATCCGTATTGACTCAAGGATACTTATTTTACTCTACTGGTCATAATCCAATGTTATTGTTATATATTTTTATTGTTTGAATCATTCCATTCTTGGCCATTGGGAGTTCCACCTTAGCTCCTGTGTCCTTATGACACAATGTCATCCTGTTTTTGAATACTTCTTTTTTCTGACATCACAAGATGTTCCAGTCTCATCTTTTATTTTTTTCCTCCCCAACTTTTCCAAAGAGTTCTGGTTTCTTTCATAGGACAAGCGAATTTATAAACCGAGATTTTGCCACTAGGAGTACTCATGGCTACTAGAGTATCATTACTCCTGGGCTCTCTCAGTGGACAAAGATGGGAAATATACATATGAATACTAACCCACACATACACACATCTACATTTATTTCTACATATATCTGTGTCTATACATATATAAAATCTGTAAATTCATATTCATGAATCATACCTATGATTCCAATCCAACACCATGAGGCTCATTCCACCTTTTTCCCTTGATTTACCTCTAAATTCTTTCTCCAACAGTGAGAGACCCAGCTCTCATTTTCTACAATATATTCACTTGTTTGTTCAATACTAGTATACACATAAAGTAGTTACACAACTGCTCATCTATACCCCTATGAGAAACAGATTTACTAACTAGATAACAGTATTTGCATACAGTTCTTTTTATCTTTAGCCTCACAGCATCCAGCCAAAATATTATTTTCCAAGGCTATTTAGGTTAGTGCTTTTCTGTCCGTTCAACCTCAGTGCAGTAATGTCATCCATTTGTAATACAGTTAGGTTCATTTGTTACTGATTACATTCCATTTTGGATTTTCTCCCAGTTCCTGGTTGATTTTAATTATTAAATGGGGAGAAGGTATGTATGTGAAACATCACTACGGTTCTAAAAGTCAAACCTATAAAAAAAATACTCAGAAAAGTATCTCTACATTTTCATCCCTACTAACCTGTCCCCATTCATTCCTTCTTCCTGCACCTTTCCTACCAACCTCTGTAGATAACCAATCTCTTTAGTTTCTCGTTTATCTTTCCAGTGTCTCTTTTGTATACATGTGCAGATACATGTGTATTTTTTTTTATTTCCGTTCCTTCTCACATAAAGGGTATCATGCTATATATATTCTTTTGTACTTTTCCTTTTCACTTACTAGTAAATATGTCCTGTAAATCACTGCATGTCAGTTCACAGAGATCTTTCTCATTCTTTTTTTACAGTAACAGAGTACTCCATTGTCTAGGTATACTATAATTTATCCAGTCACTCCCCAATGTGTTGGAATTTACTTCTTGTCAACATTTTCTAATTACAAACAATGCTGTCTTAAATAACCTTGGCATATGTATTTTGTACATATTGGAAGTACATCTTCAGGGTAGAGCCCTAGAAGTGGGATTTTCTGGGTCAAAGACCAAGCGCGTATGTAGTTCTGTTAAGTATTACCAACTTTCCCTCTAGAAGAGCTGTACTGGTGCACATTCTCACCACGTACTTACTAGTGAGTGTCTGTGTCCTCACAGCCTCACCAACAAAACATGTTGACATAGTTTTTTATTTTTGCCAGTTTGACAGTGAGAAATTATTCTTCAGTATTGTTGGTTTGTTTTTTTTTTTTGTCACGTGTTTCTGCCTGTTGTTGGACAGAGGCAGGTAGACAGAATGAGATTTTTTTTTTTTTTTTAATTAATTAATTAATTTATTTATTTTTGGCTGTGTTGGGTCTTCGTTTCTGTGCGAGGGCTTTCTCTAGTTGCGGCGAGCGGGGGCCACTCTTCATCACGGTGCGTGGGCCTCTTACTGTGGTGGCCTCTTTTGTTGCGGAGCACAGGCTCCAGACGCGCAGGCTCAGTAATTGTGGCTCACGGGCCTAGTTGCTCCGCGGCATGTGGGATCTTCCCAGACCAGGGCTCGAACCCGTGTCCCCTTCATTGGCAGGCAGATTCTCAACCACTGCACCACCAGGGAAGCCCCTTCAGTATTGTTTTAATGTACATTTCTCTAATTATAAGTGAATCTGAACATCTTTCCATATGTTCGAATGCTCCTTATATATTTTTGTGTCTACTCATGATTTTTTCCCATTTTTCTAATAGGTTTTGGTCCTTTGTTTCTCAATTTCTACAAGTTCTCTCTCTCTCATATATACATATACCACAGACAAAGATTATATATATATGTATTTTTATATATATATAATCTTTGTCTGTGGTATATGTTACAGATATTTTCTCGTAGTTTTTCCTTTGGTTTTGTTTATGATATGTGGTTGTTGTTTTTTTGTTTGGTCACGAAAGCTTTTTTTATTAAACTTTTATCTAGTCAGATTTCTTAATCTTTGCTTTTATTGACCCTGGATTTTGAGTCACAGTTAGAGCTCCTGTGTCTTTAATAATGTCAAAGAGGAATTTATCCATGTTTTTTTCACATACTTGTATGTTTGTATTTTTTACATTTAGATCCCTCACTCCTTTGGAGTTTCTTCTTGGGTATAATGTGAGATGTGGATCTAATTTTAACTTCTTCCAAATGATTACCCAGGTGTCCAGCACCATTAAAAAGTCCAGCTTTATCCCAATGATTGGAGATGCCATCTGATCATTTCTAAATCTGCAACAATGAAGAGGTTATGAAAACCAGCAACAGACAAGACATTTCAAAAAATTATTTGTTACAAAAAGCAGATAGAAGAGCACTGACAGAGGAAGCCAAGCTAAGGAAGTTCATACAGGGGAAGGACATTTTATAATGATTTTTTAAAAGCCCATTCATCAAGAATACATAACAATCTTAAATGTGCATAACTGTACTGTGTCTCTTGACTGATTTTCTAATCTAACAGAATGCTATGCCTCTCATTTAACACAAAAGTTGGGTTGGAAAATCATTTTTTATTTGTTCTTCTGAAATTGTTTTCCATTTCACCCCACAGACCTAGAGGCATAATGAGGAGCTTCCAGCCACATCTACAATAACATCTTGACATCCCCAACATACTCTAGGTCCCTGGAAAACAGCTGGATATAGTAGTCATTCAGTTCTTCCAGCTGTGAGTTTTTATCTTTTGCTTTTGGCTTTTTAAAATTTTACCAATTCACTTCCATTCTCCTAGAAAAGCTTCAGAAAATAAAAACATCAATTTGTTTTAAAGGAAGTGGTTCTGGGACAGCACTTTTTATTCTAAAAGGCCATAAAAAGCCAAGTAAGCAGGTTTGGCTACATTACATAGGCCTTCCAACTCCATGCTAGACCTGAGTACTAATCTGCTTCCCAATCAGCAAAAACATTGAGAGATGAATCATTGAATTTCATAAATACTTGGTGTTAATTACAAACTGTGTGATGAATTTTGCTGTAAGTAGGATCAGTATGACATTTTGGAAACTCTCCAGAATCCACTTTTAAGGTGTTCATGAGGTGGGTAGACTAAGTAGCGAGGGTTCGTACCAAAAGATTTATCCATATCTCTGAGCTGTTAGAATTCCTGAGTCAGCCAAGTCTTCACTTCATGTTTATGAAATGTCTTTCCTCCAGGGAGTTCTTCTCATATTCATTATCTCTTTAATCATTCACCTATTCCCTTAGAGTAAGCAAAGTGGGGAAACATGGGTTATATTAGCTCTTTTACTCCCAGGAGAGACTATTGGGGTTCAGAGAGAACAAAAAATTTAGTAATTCAGGGGCTTCCCTGGTGGTGCAGTGGTTGAGAATCTGCCTGCCAATGCAGGGGACAAGGGTTCGAGACCTGGTCCGGGAAGATCCCACATGCCGCAGAGCAACTAAGCCTGTGTGCCACAACTACTGAGCCTGTGCTCTAGATCCCTCGAGCCACAACTACTGAGCCCGTGTGCCACAACTATTGAGGCCCGTGCACCTAGAGCCCGTGCTCTGCAACAAGAGAAGCCACGGTAGTGAGGAGCCCGCGCACGGCAATGAAGAGTAGCCCCTGCTCACCGCAACTAGAGAAAGCCCGCGTGCAGCAACGAAGACCCAACGCAGCCAAAAATAAATAAATAAATTTATTAAAAAAAAAAAAAAATTTAGTAATTCAAATCTGTGAAGTTAAAAAAAAAAGCTGTCCTAGGAAATTTGTGGAGTAATCATGTAAATTTTATTTTTTTTAATCCCTTAAATGTATACTGAGAATAAGAGGTGAACTCTGCCTAATGAGCATCATTAGTGTTAATTCATAATTTAATGTGATAAAAGCTTTAGAGCACTGTAGCAAAAATGTTAGTCAAATTTTCCACATAATACACAAGGCTATCAGATTCTCTCCTGGTCAAGCTGCTGAAAGTCCTATTCCCTTGCCCACGTTATGAGGATTTATGAGATCAGTCTCAGTTAGGAATAAATCACTGAATCTCCTCATCTGTAAAATGAGGCCTCTGGCCTAACCCATGCCTTGTGCCCTAGGTACTTGGTGAGAATGAAAGATTTGAAAAGTTCCTTACCCCTTAGAAAAAAAAAAAATTACATATGTCTAGTCAGGCAAATTATTACAGGATGAATGCCTCATGACTTTAAGAGAAACAAGGACTTTATGACACACGATGATCTGAGTGAGAATATTAATAAAAATGAAAATATATTATACAAGTACCTGTTACTGTTTTGTGACTCCCAATATTTATTTCTGGTGGATCATGGTTATGATCTTAACCAATGAAGCTTTCATAAGTTGGTCACCATTTGAAGGTATTGATATGTTTATTATACATATGAGGGAATGGAATTAATTAACGTTTTGGGACTATTGTCTTTGCATGCATAATTTTAATTATTCCTGACAACAGCCAAAAGAAGAAAACATTATTATCCTCATTTTGCAAATTAACTGGGGATACAGATAAAATTACAAAAGCTACTTACTCAGGATATCATAGGCAGTAGGTGGTAGAGCTGAGATTTGAATTCTGGTCTTTTGATTTTTAAAAACATGTTCAGTCCAATACATGGAACGTTTGCCATCAATGATATGTTTCATATTAATATGAATTATTCCAATATTTTAAATTATGTAATTCACAAAATGGACATGTATCTGTATTCGTTATTTTGGAAATACTGGGCTTCTGCACAAAACGGGAGCAAACTCAACTGTTATAAGTAGAAGATGGATAAATGGCATCTCTCTCTGGAAGAGGCATCCCTGGGGAGTTCGCAACACGTAGGGACTCTCTAAAGGATGCTCCGTGATTGCTCTATGACCTGGTATGTCTAGGGAAGGAGGTATTTATAAAATGTCTGACAAAAGAACAATGTTCAAGGCTAAGATTATTACTGCCATACACTACGGCATAAGTTTTCATCTTGTATTTTGTCCCAACATCCCTATGGGATGCAATACACTGATACCAGTAATAGTGGTTTGGTTCTCTGCTCCACCAATTCACACCCTGTCTGAGTACCTTAGGGTAGGGTGGTGAGGCCCCTGCAGAAATCTGGAAAAGTCCCCTTTCTCAGATGACTCAGCTGTGGGAGGTGGGAGAGGTAGGGAGAACAGTATTCCCATCCCTAAATAAATGAAGTCATTAGAACAAAACACGCTTTTAAGCAAGTTATTAGAAATACAGCCTAAAAAGTTACAAGCAAGTTCCCCTTCCTCCAGCCTGATGGAGCTCCATGCCAGGGCATGTGCCTTGATAAGTATAAGGCTGTTCTTCAGTCTTGACTCGCCTCTCTGGGCCAATTGGAACATAATCTCCTCAACCATCGGCAGTGACCCTTCTCAGGGACTATGAAAGCACAGGTCTCCACATTTCACTAGAAACACAGAATGGCTCTAAGTACCTGTTAGAAGATTAAAATCTCAATCTCTTTGCTCTTCGATAATTATCAACAGCTCAGTTTATTTACTAAAAAAAGGAAAACATACATACCAAAAGAAGTTTAGCCTAACCAGAAATTAAAGAAACACAAATTTAAATCATTTTTCGCTTCAGGGAATTTCATCTAAAATAGGAATTTTTAGCTTTTCTTGAAAATCTAAAGATCTGGACTATCTTTAGTCTTTATTCCTGGATGACAACGGTTGGCAAAAGCTGAGTATCATCCTCTCCCTGAAGATAGGGCATGCCGTCTCCAGTTCTTTGCTGTCTCCAGTGAACTCTCCCTATTGTCTCACGCATCTGCCTGCTCACTTGCCTGGCCTCTGTTGGCTTTTGAGTTTGCAATCCCTGAGGAAGTACCCTCCTCTGCTCCAATCATTTGTGACCAGAGAGGTGGAGTCAGGTGACAAGAAACAGCTCCCTGTTTGTAAGAAACGATATGGTCCTGCTCCCTCAGCAGGGGCCATGGATATAGAAAACCTTCAGAAGGGAGATATGGGTGTGGCAGACATTCTGAGGCTTGGCTTACCCATTACATAAACAGGGAAAATCGTCTATTTTTATAAATTTCAACATATACCATTAAATTACATAGAGGTATGGTCACAATATATTGTGAAAAAGCAGGTTTAAATAAGTAAGATAGTAACCCATTTTTCATAATAAATTTATATACAGGCATTGCTTGTGATTTGAATCTAATCCTTTTCTTGGTTTGATATGTTGGATATCAAATTTGGACAGAGTGGAGAATGGGCCTTATATCTGTTTCAAGCCCATCCCAAAACCCCAACCAATTTTCCAAAATTTAACTAGATATTCTTAAACACCTATATAGGGAGACAAGATGCTGGAGTAGAAAGACCTTGAGTTCAATTCCTCTCGTGAGAACACCAAAATCACAACTAACTGCTGAACAACCATCGACAAAAAAAGACTGGCACCTACCAAAAAAGATCTTGTACATCCAAAGACATAAAGAAGAAATCCAACGAGACGGTAGGAGGGGCACACTCATGATATAAACACATATATAATCATAACCCCAAGGATTTCTGCATAAATCTATTAGGTAAAAAGTCAACCACATAATTATTTAATGGGCTGTTTAGTGGCTATATTTTCATGTAATAGGCAACAATACAGTAGAAATTAGTTTTTCTTCTGCACAACAAGCATATACTATAATGTAAACTAAAAACTACTATGTATTTAAAGTTATGAAATGAATATAGATAGAACTTAAATAAGCAAACATGAAACATTTTAAAAATGATTACTTACCAAATAAGGAGGGATTTTTGGAGAGGAAGATGGAGCCACAGTTAGGTAGACAGTGATGCTACTCAGGGGTGGGTGTGGGGAGGGAGTGAGCTAGCAGAGAGCAGGTGAAACAGCACACACCTGCGGTGCACCTACGTTCAAGCCCAGGGATCTTGTGGACAGCCATCTCTTTTTGGCACTTGAGTCTCTAGAAGTGGGTGGCTATAAACCATTATCTGAAATAGCAGATAGCCAAGAACCAAAACTAGCAAACAAACAAAAACTTGCAAAAACAAATATTTTCTCTGCATAATTCCAAGTTTTCTAAAGATCCAGCCACAGGTATTTATGGCTCCCCTTCTTTCTCTTCCTTTGACCTAGAATGAACATCAGGTTGAACAAGTTTCTTGGTTGTAAGTTCTTGGTACCATCCACTTCACTAAAGCTAGCCTCCCGCACAAGATTTAGGATTTTTGCTTTTCGTTAATCACTTCCTTGAAACCTTGGAAGTCAGCAACAATTGAGGGACCAGTTTTTTCCATACTCCATTCGTTGTTTGTGACGATACATGCCAAACCCAGTTGATAAACTTGAAGACCTTCTGAATGTCAAGACTCTTCCATGCATCCTTAATCGAAGCAGTGTTGCCTGCATCACCAGACCATATATCAGCACATAAGCGCCACATAATGCATCACCATCTGTAAACAATACGCCTTGAAGGCTGCAGGACTCTCAGAGGCTACGATAAGACATAATGCTGGGAAGCATAAAGACCACTGTGATATTATCTCTGTAATTGTCAACACTAGAAGGACATCTGGGAGCATTGTCTATTATCAAAAAAGCATTGTTTGCAAGTTTTCCATCTTTGTGTACCCTTTGATGAATAGAGACAGATCCTCATGTAATGACTGAATACTGCCTTGGTCACCCAATCTTTATGAGTTGATTATCACATA
Organism: Eschrichtius robustus; assembly: GCF_028021215.1. Classification (NCBI taxonomy): domain Eukaryota; kingdom Metazoa; phylum Chordata; class Mammalia; order Artiodactyla; family Eschrichtiidae; genus Eschrichtius; species Eschrichtius robustus. The sequence continues at coordinate 52,608,762 of NC_090829.1, read as the reverse complement.
ACAGACAATTCACTCAATAGTCCCTAAAAGGTACTGGGGTTTTTAAAGTGATACGCCAACGGAGGTTTTAGCTTAGAAACAAATTCACTTTAAAGCAGTGTTAGCCTATTTGGGATGGTTTATGTTTCAGGACTTTTGTCTCCTTTTTCTGAAATGAACGTACAAGATAGCATTTGTTTTCAAAATAGCCCAATTTCATCAACATTAAAAATTTGCTTTGCAGTTCAATCACCTTTGTCAATAGTTTTCTGCAATTCATGGGCTCATCTACTTTCTTCATAGGCTTTCCAGCATTCTTAGAAGACATTTTCCTGTAATAATGTGGGGAGTCTGATGAGATAATGCACAACATGTTTAAACTGTGTAAGACAAGATTCAGTATTGCCAAAAGAAGAGCTGAGAATCTACTGCAACCTTCTATTTTCTCTCCTGAATTTGTGCACAAATCAAACAGTTTTGCTACTGTACTAATGTGGATTTGTTATAACAAGTCTTCCTTTCAGATGGTGAATTTTGGGAAAAAAATGTTATAAGTCATTTAAACAATGATTTGGATAGTGAGATTCAGATGGCAAGAATTATCCATTATAAGAAGAATATAAAAGGATAGTAACCAAGGTTAATAGTAACTATCCCTGAAAGATGGGACAGAGTAATTTTAACAATTTTTGTTTATCAATGCTTCTAATCTATTGAAAATGAATATCTATCAATTTTATAGTTAAATGGGGAAAATAGATAATAGAATAAAATGCCATCTACCTGGATTAGCAGAGTACCTCACACCTGAAACACACTGTTTTTGTCCTCTAAGCAGAAAAGCACTTAACAATATTTCCCATCCACTTTTCTGCAAAGCTTTATTAAAAATGTAGCAAGATATTAAAATGGGACTCTGTTTTGAATCAGTTTCAGCAGAGGCCACCAAGAAGCTGAGAGTCAAACAATAGATGACAAAGGAGACTCACAAAGGAGGTGTCAGAAAGCAGTTGTTTCAACCTTTAGTTGAATCCCATATGTCATGGGTATAAAAAGGTTTTGTAGAAGAGGTGGGAAAGAAAACTTGCAGTGCTGTGACATTTTTCACTTGCCCCTCCCTTGGGAGGAAGAAGGATATTTCCTTCAGCTTTACCTCTCAGCTTGGAGAAAGGGGCTTTAAGGAGACTATTTCAAGAACTTGATATGTGTTTTCTGGAATGTGGAGGGCACAGGAGACTGGTGTCTGGCACCCCCTAAAGGATCCACCACCTGAGGGAGAAGACCTGGAAAGAGCCCAGGCGGCAGGGGGCTCTGGCTACTCTTGTCCCACTAGTGAGGATACAGCACAACCTACTAAGTATTGATAAGGTGCTTCCTGATGCTGGCTTCCCCACTCTTCCCCAAAGCAGAGGAATCCGGGACAACTTAGTCACCGTGGTAGGAAGGGAGGGCGTAGTAAGGAAAGAGGGAAAGAACATTTCAAAACCTAGAAAGAAGTAAGAAGCAAGACCTTGCCCTCCTTTATCATCACAGACTTCCAGCCCAGCCTGGAAGGAGAAGAAAAGTTCAACTTCAAATGAAGTTCAGAGTTTTTATTATTTTCATGGCCTGAACATAATAAAAACTAAAAGGAGACTATTCTGGTGACCAGAAGTGAGCGGAAACATTTCATCTTCTGAGAATGATAAGAAAACCTGAGGGACCTGTCCTAAATTTCACACAAGGAGTGGGGGAAATCAACAGGCATTAAATGATGGTAGCGTGGGAGCGGGAGAATAAAGTTGCTTATAATTGTACCCTATTGAGTTCCATTTGTCGTATTTACTAAAGCTCCCATATGTGTCATACTGCTACCGTTACTGTGAAGAAGTTATGGGGTACCTCACACTCTGCACCAAGCATAACTTCTTAACCACAGCCCACAGGAAGTAACTTGCCCCAGCGCTGTTCCCGCAGTAGCTGTCCTCCACAGCGAAGTGTTTGTTTTTGTATTATGCTCACTGGAAATCAAGGAACTGGTCCTGCTGGCAGTGGAACTGGTTTTTGTTCAGCCGTTCGAGCATCCTGAACAAAACGTGTGGTGCTCTTCTAACAATATGCCAGACACTCTGCAGGCACTTTGAGTACCAACCTCAATCCTAGCTTCCACTTACCATTCCTACTCTTTTCCCCATGGTTTTCTTTTATCTTTTTGTGTAGCATGCTTTTATGCAAACCACCTCAAGTTCCTTCTGTAATCTGGTAGAGCAATAAATATATTTATCACAAATAATAAAAATAATTTGCACTAAAATTAATCTTGAACATAATTTAACTTTGTTCTGGTAATTATGAAGGTGCTTTGGCATCTTGCATTGCCTGGAGGCCATCAATATGAACATCAATTATTATTGTGCTATACATGTGATTAAGCTGATAAGGAGTCTAATTAATGGTTGATCCAATAACAAAGTTTTCTCTGTATTACTAGCCTGGGGTAGGTGGGAAGTGAAGAATAATATTCTGAAATCATCTTTAATTCTTAGGTATTTCTAAGTAAACGTTCATCTATATCAAAGGCATTTAGTTTTAAAGAAACAATGCTGTCTTTGTCTAACAGTGCTATTTGTACACGTGCAAGATTTTACATACAGATATAGATATATAGATATATATGTCACTTTGACTATTACATTTATAATGTGGGCCAAGTAGGATTTCTAGTTAAAAACGCAGCTTAGGGCTTCCCTGGTGGCGCAGTGGTTGAGAATCTGCCTGCCAATGCAGGGGACACGGGTTCGAGCCCTGGTCTGGGAAGATCCCACATGCCGCGGAGCAGCTGGGCCTGTGAGCCACAATTGCTGAGCTTGCACGTCTGGAGCCTGTGCTCCGCAACAAGAGAGGCCGCGATGGTGAGAGGCCCGTGCACCGCAATGAAGAGTGGCCCCCGCTTGCCACAACTAGAGAAAGCCCTCGCGCAGAAACGAAGACCCAACACAGCCATAAATAAGTAAATAAAAATTTTTTTTAAAATGCAGCTTAATCACAAATGATTACCCAATAAAGACTTCAACAAGAAAGAGTGAAGAAATAATGTAATAAAAGTGGACAGACAGAAGGGAAAACATCAATAGAGGAGAGGTTTGAAAACATTTCTAAAAGACGGAAAGAGAATAAAAGCCTGTTGAAGGATAAAATCAACGGAGGAAGCAGAGACTTAGAATTCATAGAAGGAAGAAAAGCAGCAAAAAAAAGACTGTTAATCTTGATGCAGAGCCCCAGAGAGACAACAAATTCATGGTCAGAGGTAAGGATGAGGACCAGAAGATAGGGGGCTGAAAAGAGATTAAAATTCCTCTATCAACACTCTGGGAGGTGGCAGCGGGTGAGGGGAAGGAACCTTACAAGAAAGTCATGTCCCATCGGAAAGGTCGGGGAGAAAGAGCAACAGGAGGGGAACAAGTCTGCAGAGGGAGGCAGGACCAGCACGTAAGGCAGAAAGAGAGAGAGAGAGAAAAATAGGTATACAGAATGAGAGGCGGAGACACAGGGTAGTGAAGGGAGTGGGGGGGATCCAGACAAGCGGTGAGTTGTTCGGATATGGATGATTAAGTTGTGATGTATTGATTTGTGGTTTTATAATCCTGTAAATTCTAAATTTGTTTATATTATACAGATGAGAATGAGAACTGCAAAATTCCTGTCTAGAAGGCATGTGCATTTTGTAACTATTTGTATCAGAAAATAACTTCCATTTGCAATCCCTATTCAGCCAGGGGGCAGTGTCTTGACTCAGTCAGCTGTGGGTGACCCTCTTCCCTTTTCCTGGGGTAGGGTAGGGGATGGGGGGAGAAGTGGGGCAAGAAATGACTCTGTCACTATATGGTGCCTTTTTAAAGGAACATTAAAAGTGTTTTTGTTTTGTTTTGTTTTTTGTAAGAAAGAAAGAGAGGAAGGAAGGGAGGGAGGGAGAGAGGAAGGAAGGAAAGAAGGTCCTCAGAACCATGTAAACTAAAATGTGACATGACTTTGAGCATCTAGAAGAGGGCTTGCTGATAAGAAATGGAAATCCATTTGAACTGGATACAAGGATCATTTGGCTTTGATTGGTACCAAAGTTGAAACATCGAGTTTTTGATCCTAACGTATGACTTACTTGTCTCTACACCGGACGGTATTCACTTGGTCATAATAATGTGAATGCTGCTTATTAATGTTTAACCTTTGAATTAATCTATAAACTGAACCTGGAAAACCTTAAAATGTTACATAACAGAAGAAAATGTTAACAATTTGACAACATAAAATTAAAAACTTTCTGCAGAGCAGACAGTTTAATGCTCTCCACCCACATGGCCATCCCGCACTGGCCTCCATGAGGCCCCCTGCCCCAGGACACCCCTTGCACTGGAGCCTGGACAGTGCACATGAGAGCACGCCCACCATCAGCACCACCTCTCCCACCCCCAGTGCCTAGGACTCGAAGGGGCTGCCTTTCGCTTGAGGGACCTACAGGCTGACAGAAGAGAGGGTGTGCTCTGAGGGAGAAGAGACTGAGAGCGAAAAGAAGGAAGAATGATACTCCCACTCTAGAAGGTGAACAGGATGTCTGTGGAGAGTGAAAAGGGAAAAAGAGCTGTTAGATGCAGAGGGGTCAGTAGACACATGGTTCTAATAGTTTCCTCCAAGGGAAACTGTAGAGCATAATAATTAATAACACAGTTAATAGAGCCATCCCATCCCATCTATCACTTATTAACTGGCAACCTTTCACAAGTTATGCAAGAAACTGCTCTGTGCCTCAGTTTCCATGTCTGAAAAATGGGGATAATAATCTCTATTTCATAGGTCCAATTTAGGATAAATGACTTAATATATATTAAGTGTTTAGAACAGATCCTGGCATACAGTAAGCACTAAATAAATGTTTAATGTTATCTAACATCATTGGGAGTTATGAGATGCTGTTTTGGTAAAATTAAAGATAGAACAAAAATAACAGCTGTTTTAAATTGGAGGTGGAAGGGGAGGAGAGAAAGTATAGCTTAAGTAGACACAATACCTTTCAGCTTCTCAGAAGTTCAGCTAATAAATAATGCCTGAAGTTTACAGTTGAAGAAACAGCACCGTTTTGTATTATTTAAAGTTAGAAAGGCAACCATTAGAAACACTAAAACCAGAAATAGTTATAAGCATTTTATTATTTTTCTAATCAAGTAAAGAATTTTTCATTTAAAAAATAGAGTTATAATATATTTGGCCCAAATTAATTAATTAATTAATTACGAAAGCTGAACTACAAAAGCCAAACAAATCAAGCTGAATCTATTCTTTTTCAAATGAATTCAGCCTGGCAGATTTATTGGGAAGTGAAAAATAATCTCTCAGCCTATGATATTTTCCTGAGTCTTTGCCACACTTTCCAGGGTTATAGCAATTCCACACCTTTTGACGGCAAGACTCAGTTCTTGGGGAGGTACAGTATTAGTGCCTTATGTCACATTTTTGAACTCTACAAAAATTATCCTGGCCCACAGCCCAATTTCATCCAGACTCACGTGACAGGTTTGCCAGATCCAGCGTGTGGGTGCAACGTATCTGCAGGGCTGAACTACTTCCTCTAGCAAATTGTTACACCAGTTATCAGTTTTCACATTTCTTGCAGGCAGGTGAGCCACGAAGTGGTGTTTCCATCAGTAATAACAAGACTGCTCCTTGGACCATTCCAGCATATCAGAGCTGCCACCTCTCTCATCTCTTCACCTACTACTCCTTCATGCAGTGCTTAAAATCTGCATTCTCGCTAGGGCACATCTAACAGACACATGTTAGATTAACACCTTCTGAGAGGAACTAAAACACCAAAGGTATTTAGACATACATGAATGTGGTTATTCTTCATTTCAGTAATGCAGTTGGTTCACTTTCCCTGATATGCAGCTTTCCCATAGATTTTGGAACAATTTTAACAGTTATTTAGCACTTATTATGTGCTAGGAATTGACAATCTAGTTTAACAGATAAATTAGACCCCCCAAAATGTAACAGAATATAAGTTCTATGATGAAGGTAAACACAGGGTGCTGCTGGAACAGTTAGGAGGGGGACTAACCCAGCCTGGGAAGTATAGTAGAGTGACAAGTAAGGTTTCTTGAAGGAGAGAATAGTTAAGCAAAAAACGAGAGGAAGGGCATTCTCAGGAGAAGGTACAGGATATTATAGATAAGGAGCTGGAATAAGAGTCAGGCATGTTCTGGGAAGGGTTTATTTGGGGAAGTGGGAGGTAAGAAGGAGCCAGGTCATAAAGAGAGGGTCTTTACGATATGCTAAGGAACATATATTTTTCTGGAATTCTCCAGGAGAGACATTGAAACATTTTAAGCAGGACAATAACATAATCATTTTGTTTTAGGGAGGTTACTCTGCTCTAAAGGATGGATTTCAAAAGGAGGACAGGAATATCAGTTAGAAGGTAAATCAGACACTTCCTCTGGGCCACTTCAAACCCTCTCAGCCCCACCGCTTCTTCCGGAAGACACTGCTGGAGTATGGAGTATGTGCTACTTACCTCTCACTTTCTGCACCAGGGATTCCTGAGGCTTTGGGGTGTCAAAATCGCTACTGAGCATTCATGCCAAGTGCAGCCTGGAATTGCTGGGGACTTGATGACCATGAGACCACCCTATGTCCATGGCACCACCCTTGAAAACTGGAATGGAAGCTGAGAAATCAATGCTCAGCTTCCTCCTTTCACATAACAGATGGAAAATTTCTACACGACTGAGCAAGAGTGGTTTGTGGTGGTGGCCAGCTTGGTAAAGCAGACTGTGTTGGCTTTCCCTCTTTCTCCATTTCTTCATTCCTACTCCCCAGGATGAACTACCCAAGTAAACCTTAACACAAGCCTTTTTTTTCAGATTCTGCTTTTGTGGAACCCAGGCTAAGACTAAAGACTACTACATAAATTCTGGAGAAAGTCATGTGTGCCTGAAATACAGCCTGGCAGTGGGAATGGAGACGAGGAAATGGACTCATTTATAAGATCTTAAGGATGTGGAATCAGCAGCATGGCTATGAGGAATGAGGAGAAGAGACAAGACTAGGCCTAGGATGATTCCAGGTGTCTGATTCAGGTGGTAGGGTGGCCTTTCACAGAAAGCTGTAGAGAAAAAAGAGAAACAGTACTGGAGGGGTAAAGGAGGAAGAGACTTCAGATGTGAATATACGAAATGGGAGATGGTTTTAAATCATCCAGGGGATGATGTCCTGTGAGCAGTTTCATAAATAGATATATATATGATATAGACATAGAGATATACATAAAATAGTACAGTATGAGTCATAAAATACAAAGAAATGAGGAACAAAGATGAACATTTGGGGAACATCTACATATAAGGGCTGGACAATGATTCTCCATATATTCAACGAAATATACTGAGATCTAGTTCAATAAGTAAGAAGAAAAAAAAACCAGATGACACAGAATCCAAAGGAGGAAAAGGTTTTTAAAAGGAGGGGATGGTTTACAAGAACAGAACCAGAGGTCCAACTGATAAGAACTGAAATGTATACATCAGATTTGACACATGGAAAGTCACAGGTGACCTTGGCAAACAAGTTTCAGCAGCAAAGTAAGTGCAAAAGCCAAATAGCAGTGGGTTACAGGGTGATTGGAAGAGCAATAAGAGAGTCAGAAAAAATAACAACATAGAATTTGCTCCTTCCCCCACCAGAGATATATAGAAAGATGACAGATAGTTGCATAGATGGATGATCTGTTCTACCTATGTGATAGACAGATCATCTGTTCATTATTTAAAAATTTAGACAATAGAGAAGAAATAACTTTTAAAAATCACTTTGTTTCATTCATAGATACTAACTACTATTATTTTGGTATGTCTCTTTCTAGACATTTTCCTAATCATATGTAATACTTCTAGCAAAAACGTGATCATATTCTATATACCATTTTATAATCTTTTTTTCATATAATAGGTAATAAACATCTTTCCATGTCCATAAATCTATATCTAAAACATCATTTTTAATGACTGTGTAGTATTCCATTGCATGAATGTATCACAATTCACATAACCAATTCCCAGTTAAAGGACATAAAACATTGTACTGACAATCTTGTAATACAGCTATGCATGCCTATTTACTTATGATCAATTTCTGGAAGGAGTCTGACTCTATCAAAAGATACGTTTGGTTTGTTTAAAGATTCTGATAGAACTATGCACCAAAAGTTTATAGCACAAGTGCTCCATAAAAGCACTGTTTCCACATACCTTTGAAAATAGTGCATCATTAGTTGTTTTTTTTTTAACATCTTTATTGGAGTATAATTGCTTTACAGTGTTGTGTTAGTTTCTGCTGTATAACAAAGTGAATCAGCTGTATGCATACGTATATCCCCATATCCCATTCCTCTAGTGTTTCCCTCCCACCCTCCTAATCCCACCCCTCTAGATGGTTGCAAAGCACCGAGCTGATCTCCCTGTGCCATGCAGCTGCTTCCCACTAGCTATCTATTTTACATTTGGTAGTGTATATATGTCAATGCTACTCTGACTTCATCCCAGCTTACACTTCCCCTTCCCTGTGTCCTCAAGTCCATTCTCTATGTCTGTGTCTTTATTCCTGTCCTGCCCCTAGGTTCATCAGAACCATTTTTTTTTTTAGATTCCATATATATATGTTAGCATACGGTATTTGTTTTTCTCTTTCTGACTTACTTCACTCCGTATGACAGATTCTAGGTCCATCCACCTCACTACAAATAACTCAATTTCATTTCTTTTTATGGCTGAGTAATATTCCATTGTATATATGTGCCACATCTTCTTTCTCCATTCATCTGTCTATGGACACTTAGGTTACTTCCATGTCCTGGCTATTGTAAATAGTGCTGCAAAGAACACTGTGGTACATGACTCTTTGAATTATGGTTTTCTCAGGGTATATGTCCAGTAGTAGGATTGCTGGGTCATATAGTAGTTCTAATTTTAGCTTTTTAAGGAACCTCCATACTGTTCTCCATAGTGGCTGTACCAATTTACATTCCCACTAACAATACAAGAGGGTTCCCTTTTCTCCACACTCTCTCCAGCATTTATTGTTTGTAGATTTTTTGATGATGGCCATTCTGACTGGTGTGAGGTGATACCTCATTGTAGTTATGATTTGCATTTCTCTAATGATTAGTGATGGTGAGAATCTTTTCATATGTTTGTTGGCAATCTGTATATCTTCTTTGGAAGATATTTAGGTCTTCTATTTAGGTCTTCTGCCCGTTGTTGGAATGGGTTGTTTGCTTCTTTGATATTGAGCTGCATGAGCTGCTTGTATATTTTGGAAATTAATCCTTTGTCAGTTGCTTCATTTGCAAATATCTTCTCCCATTCTGAGGGTTGTCTTTTCGTCTTGTTTATGGTTTCTGTTGCTGTGAAAAAGGTTTTAAGCTTCATTAGCTCCCATCTGTTTATTTTTGTTTTTATTTCCATTTCTCTAGGAGGTGGGTCAAAAAGGTTCTTGCTGTGATTTATGTCATAGAGTGCTCTGCCTATGTTTTCCTCTAATAGTTTTATAGTCTCTGGCCTTACATTTGGTCTTTAATCCATTTTGAGTTTATTTTTGTGTATGGTGTTATGGAGTGTTCTAATTTCATTCTTTTCCACGTAGCTGTACAGTTTTCCCAGCACCATTTATTGAAGAGGTTGTCTTTACTCCATTGTATATTTTTGCTTCCTTTATCAAAGATAAGGTGACCATATATGTTTGGGTTTATCTCTGGGCTTTCTATCCTGTTCCATTCATCTATATTTCTGTTTTTGTGCCAGTACCATACTGTCTTGACTACTGTAGCTTTGTAGTATCGTCTGAAGTCAGGAGCCTGATTCCACCAGCTCTGTTTATCTTTCTCAAGATTGCTTTGGCTATTCGGGGTCTTTTGTGTTTCCATACAAATTGTGACATTTTTTTGTTCTAGTTCTGTGAAAAGTGCCATTGGTAGTTTGATAGGGATTGCATTGAATCTGTAGATTGCTTTGGGTAGTATAGTCATTTTCACAATGTTGATTCTTCCAATCCAAGAACATGGTATATCTCTCCATTTGTTTGTATCATCTTTAATTTCTTTCATCAGTGTCTTACAGTTTTCTGCACACAGGTCTTTTGTCTCCTTAGGTAGGTTTATTCCTAGGTATTTTATTCTTTTTGTTGCAATGGTAAATGGGAGTGTTTCCTTAATTTCTCTTTCAGACTTTTCATCATTAGTGTATAGGAATGCAAGAGATTTCTGTGCATTAATTTTGTATCCTGCTACTCTATCAAATTCACTGATTAGCTCTAGTAGTTTTCTGGTAGCATCTTTAGGATCCTCTATGTATAGTATCATGTCATTTGCAAACAGTGACAATTTTACTTCTTTTCCAATTTGGATTCCTTTTATGTCTTTTTCTTCTCTGATTGCTGTGGCTAAAACTTCCAAAACTATGTTGAATAATAGCAGTGAGAGTGGGCAGCCTTGTCTTGTTCCTGATCTTAGAGGAAATGCTTTCAGTTTTTCACCATTGAGAATGATGTTGGCTGTGGGTTTGTCATATATGGCCTTTATTATGTTGCGGTAGGTTCCCTCTATGTCTACTTTCTGGACGGTTTTTTTCATAAATGGGTGTTGAATTTTGTCAAAAGCTTTTTCTGCATCTATTATCATATGGTTTTTATCCTTCAATTTGTTAATATGGTGTATCACATTGATTGATTTGCATATATTGAAGGATCCTTTCATTCCTGGGATAAACACCACTTGATCATGGTGTATGATCCTTTTAATGTGCTGTTGGATTCTGTTTGCTAGTACTTTGTTGAGGATTTTCACATCTATATTCATCAGCGATAGTGGCCTGTAGTTTTTTTTTGTGACATCTTTGTCTGGTTTTGTATCAGGGTGATGGTGGCCTCATAGAATGAGTTTGGGAGTGCTCCTCCCTCTGATATATTTTGGAAGAGTTTGAGAAGGATAGGTGTTAGCTCTTCTCTAAATGTTTGATAGAATTTGCCTGTGAAGCCATCTGGTCCTGGGCTTTTGTTTGTTGGAAGATTTTTAATCAGTTTCAATTTCAATGCTTGTGATTGGTCTGTTTATATTTTCTATTTCTTCCTGGTTCAGTCTCAGAAGGTTGTGCTTTTCTAAGAACTTGTCCATTTCTTCCAGGTTGTCCATTTTATTGGCATATAGTTGCTTGTAGTAATCTCTCATGATCCTTTGTATTTCTGCAGTGTCAGTTGTTACTTCTCCTTTTTCATTTCTAATTCTGTTGATGTCAGTCTTCTTTTTTTCTTGATGAGTCTGGCTAATAGTTTATCAATTTTGTTTATCTTCTCAAAGAACCAGCTTTTAGTTTTGATCTTTGCTATTGTTTCCTTCATTTCTTTTTCATTTATTTCTGCTCTGATCTTTATGATTTCTTTCCTTCTGCTCACTTTGGGTATTTTTTGTTCTTCTTTCTCTAATTGCTTTAGGTGTAAGTTTAGGTTGTTTATTTGAGATGCTTCTTGTTTCTTGAGGTAGGATTGTATTGCTATAAAGTTCCCTCTTAGAACTGCTTTTGCTGCATCCCATAGGTTTTGGGTCGTCTTGTTTTCACTGTCATTTGTTTCTAGGTATTTTAAAATTTCTTTAGTGATCTCTTGGTTATTTAGTAGCGTATTGTTTAGCCTCCATGTGTTTGTATTTTTTACAGTTTTTTTCCTGTAATTGATATCTAGTCTTAAGATGTTGTGGTTGGAAAAGATACTTGATATGATTTCAATTTTCTTTAATTTACCAAGGCTTGATTTGTGACCCAAGGTATGATCTATCCAGGAGAATGTTCCATGAGCACTTGAGAAGAAAGTGTATTCTCCTGTTTTTGGATGGAATGTCCTATAAATATCAATTAAGTCCATCTTGTTTAATGTGTCATTTAAAGCTTGGTTTTCGTGCTTCCCTAGTGGCACAGTGGTTAAGAATCCACCTGCCAATGCAGGGGACATGTGTTTGAGCCCTGGTCTGGGAAGATCCCACATGCCATGGAGCAACTAAGCCCGTGCACCACAACTACTGAGCCTGAGCTCTAGAGCCCAAGAGCCACAACTACTGAGCCCACATGCCACAACTACTGAAGCCCATACACCTAGAGCCCATGCTCTGCAACAAGCCACTGCAGTGAGAAGCCTGCACAATGCAACGAAGAGTCGCCCCCACTCGTCGCAACTAGAGAAAGCCCGTGCGCAGCAACGAAGACCCGATGCAGCCAAAAATAAATAAATTAAATAAATAAAAAAAGAAAAGAAATTTAAAAGAACAAAAAGCTTGTGTTTCCTTATTTATTTACATTTTGGATTATCTGTCCATTGGTGAATGTGGGGTGTTAAAGTCCCCTACTATTATTGTGTTACTGTCAATTTCCCCTTTTATGGCTGTTAGCATTTGCCTTATGTATTGAGGTGCTCCTATGTTGGATGCATAAATATTTACAACTGTTGTATCTTCTTCTTGGATAGATCCGTTGGATCATTATGTAGTGTCCTTCTTTGTCTCTTGTAACAGTCTTTTTTTAAAGTCCATTTTGTCTGCTATGAGAATTGCTACTCCAGCTTTCTTTTTTTTTTTTTTTATAAGCTTATTTTATTTATTTTTGGTTGCATTGGGTCTACGTTGCTGTGTGCAGCCTTTCTCTAGTTGCGGCGAGTGGGGGCTACTCTTTGTTGTGGTGCGCGGGCTTCTCATTGCGGTGGCTTCTCTTGTTGCGGAGCACGGGCTCTAGGAGCATGGGCTTCAGTTGTTGTGGCTCGTAGGCTCTAGAATGCAGGCTCAGTAGTTGTGGTGCACGGGCTTAGTTGCTCTGCGCATTTGGGATCTTCCCAGTCCAGGGCTTGAACCCATGTCCCCTGCATTGGCAGGCGGATTCTTAACCACTGTGCCACCAGGGAAGCCCCTCCAGCTTTCTTTTGATTTCCATTTGCATGGAATATCTTTTTCCATCCCCTCACTTTCATGTGTCCCTAGGTCTGGAGTGGGTCTCTTGTTGACAGCATGTATATGGGTCTTGTTTCTGTATCCATTCAGCCAGTCTATGTCTTTTGGTTGGAGCATTTAATCCATTTACATTTAAGGTAATTATTGATATGTATGTTCCTATTACCATTTTCTTAATTGTTTTGGTTTTATTTTTGTAGGTCTTTTCCTTCTCTTGTTTTTCCTGCCTAGAGAAGTTTCTTTAGCATTTGTTGTAAAGCTGGTTTGGTGGTGCCGTATCCTCTTAACTTTTGCTTGTCTGTAAAGGTTTTAATTTCTCCGTCGAATCTGAATGAGATCCTTGCTGGGTAGAGGAATCTTTGTTGTAGGTTTTTCCCTTTCATCACTTTAAATATGTCCTGCCACTCCCTTCTGGCTTGCAGAGTTTCTGCTGAAAGATCAGCTGTTAACCTTATGGGGATTCCCTTGTATGCTATTTGTTGCTTTTCCCTTGATGCTTTTAATATTTTTTCTTCGTATTTAATATTTGATAGTTTGATTAATATGTGTCTCGGCGTGTTTCTCTTTGGGTTTATCCTGTTTGGGACTCTCTGTGCTTACTGGACTTGATTGACTATTTCCTTTCCTCTGTTAGGGAAGTTTTTGACTATAATCTCTTATTTTCTCAGACCCTTTCTTTTTCTCTTCTTCTTCTGGGACCCCTACAATTCGACTGTTGGTGCGTTTAATGTTGTCCCAGAGGTCTCTGGGACTATCCTCAATTCTTTTCATTCTTTTTCTTTATTCTGCTCCCTGGCAGTTATTTCCACCATTTTATCTTCCAGCTCACTTATCCATTCTTCTGCCTCAGTTGTTCTGTTATTAGTTCCTTCTAGAGTATTTTTAATTTCAGTAATTGTGTTGTTCATTACTGTTTGTTTGCTCTTTAGTTCTTCTAGTCCTTGTTAAATGTTTCTTGTATTTTCTCCATTCTGCTTCTGAGATTTTGGATCATCTTTACTATCATTACTCTGAGTTCTTTTTCAGGTAGGTTGCCTATTGCATCCTCATTTATTTGGTCTTGTAGATTTTTACCTTGCTCATTTGTCTGTAACATTTTTTTTGTCGTTTCATTTTTTTTGATGGGTGTTGCTGTATTCCAGTCTTACTGGTTGTTTGGCCTTAGACGTCCAGCACTGGAGTTTGCAGGCAGTTGGATAGAGCTGGGTCTTGGTGCTGAGATGAGGACCTCTGGGAGGCCTCACTCTCATTGATATTCCCTGTGGTCTGAGGTTCTCTGTTGGTCCAGCGGTTTGGATTCGGAGCTCACACCACAGGAGCTCGGGCCCGACCTCCGGCCTGGGAACCAAGATCCCACAAGCTTTGTGGGGTAGTTTAAAAAAAAAAAAAAGGAAGAAAGAAAGAAAAAAAAGGAGAAGTACAATATCAAAGAATACAAAACAAAATTAGAAAGATAAAAAATATATTAGGAAGGGAAGAGATATGGGGACATATGTATAACTGATTCACTTTGTTATAAAGCAGAAACTAACACACCATTGTAAAGCAATTATACTCTAATAAAGATGTTAAAAAAAAGAAAAAAGAATAAAAAGAAAAAATAATATATTAGGAAAAATAAAAGTATAATTGAAACAACTGCAACAAGGTAAATTAAAACCACAACAGAAAACAAAGAAAAAGAGAAAAAGGGGGGGGGGGACAAGCCAAAAGGAGTGATCACTAACAAAGTATAAAGAATAAAATAAGAAATATAAAAGATTTATTAGGAAAAATAAAAATATAAAAGAATTAACAACAATGAATCAACAAGGTAAAACAGAACCCCATCTAAAAGAGGTAAAAAAAAAAAAAGCCTTGGCTATGGGGGCAGAGTTTAGGTGGGGGGGTGGAACTTAGGCAGGGGTGGGGTTTAGGGTGGGGCGGGACCTAGGTGGGGGGAGTGGTGACGTTCAAGCATGGGGCAGGGCCTCTGCTTAGGACCTGTGCGGAAGGGAGAGGCAGCACGTGGAAAGGAGGGCCTCTGGAGTGTGGGGTTCTGGAGTTGGAGGTAGGGCCCTGAGTGAGGGCATGTGGGTGGGGTTTAGGTCCAGAGCGTTGGAGGGGTTCTCTGAGGGTAGAGGTGGGGCCCTGGGTGGGGGTGTAGGGGTGGGGCTTGGGTTCTGCATAGCAGGAGGGAGGCTCCGAGGGCAGAGGATTGGGCCCGGGAGCCCAACAGGCTCCCTGGTGCGTAAGTGGACAGGGAAGGCACTGGCCTTGTTCTCTTCCATTCCCTTGTGCCCCTCCCCATCTCCCCCAGGGTCTCCCCATCGCCGCTGGACCCCTAACTGTGGGTGGGTCCCACTGGGTGTAGGAACTCCTCCCCTCCCCCAGCCACCCCTCGGGGTGCTGGTCCCAGAGGTCCAGCCTTTACTTTTGCTTCCCCTTCCCTCCTTCCCTCCCACTCCCTCAGGACCCACGCGGCTGGAGGGGGCCTAGGTGGGCAGAGGATCAGGCCTGGGATCTCAGCAGGTTCCTGGGGGCCCAAGTGGGCAGGGGAAACCTGGCCATGCTCCCTTTTGATCCTCTGCCCTCCCAGTGGTTCCCCAATTTCCCCCTTTGGGCGTGGGATCCCTTCCCCTCCCCCAGCCGCCCCTCAGGGGGGCCAGTCCCGTTCCGCCTCCACTTCTCCTACCCCTTCACTCCCCCCACACCCCATGTCCTACCCGGTCGCTGGGGGTTCCTCCTGTCCTCTTAGGTGTCCGTGGTCCCCCACCGGTGCCCGGTAGGTGCCCTAGTTGTGAGGAGGCGCGAATTCCACATCCTCGTAGTACGCCATCTTGACTCCATTCCCCTCATTAGTTTTAATACAGACCTACCTTGTTATATTACACTTGTCTTTATTGTGCTTCGCAGACACTGCAGTTTTTACAAATTGAATGGTTGTGACAACCTTGCGTCCAGCAAGTCTATTGTCGCCATTTTTCCAACAGCATTTGCTCAGTTTGTGTCTCTGAGGCACATTTTGGTAATTCTTGCAACATTTCAAACATTCTCATTATTATTATTATATTTGTTATGGTGATCTGTGATCAGTGATCTTCGATGTTACTACTGTAATTGTTTTGGGGTCACCACAGTCCATGTTCATAGTGAACTTAGTCTATAAATGTTGTATGAGTTCAGACTGCTGCACTGAACAGCTGTTCCCCCACCTCTCTCCCTCTCCTCAGGCCATTATTCTCTGAAACACAAGAACATTGACATTAGGCCAGTTAATAACCCTACAATGGCCTGTAAGTATTCAAGTGAAAGGAAGAGTTGCATGTCTCTCACTTAAATCAAAAGCTAGACATGATTAAGATAAGTGAGGAAGGCATGTCAAAAACTGAGATAGGCCAAAAGTTAGGCCTCTTGAGCCAAACAGTAAAGTTGTGAATGCAAAGGAAAAATTCTTGACAGAAATTAAAAGTGCTACTCCAGTGAAAAATGATAAGAAAGTGAAACAGCCTCACTGCTCATATGGAGAAAGCTTTAATGGTCTGGATATTACATCAAACCAGCTGCAACATTACCCTAAGCCAAAGCCTAATCCAGAGCTGGGCCCTAACTCTCTTCGATTCTGTGACGGCTGAGAGAAGTAAGGAAGCTGCAGAAGAACGGTCTGAAACTAGCAGAGGTTGGTTAATGAGGTTTAAGGAAAGAAGTCATCTCCACAACATAGAAGTGCAAGGTGAAGCAGCAAGTCCTGATGTAGAAGCTGCAGCAAGTTGTTCAGAAGATCTAGATAATTAGTGAAGGTGGCTCCACTAAACAACAGATTTTCAATGTAGATAAAACAGCCTTATATTGGAAGACGCCATCTAGGACTTTCATAGCTAGAGAGAAGTCAATGCCTGGCTTCCAAGCATCAAAGGACAGGCTGACTCTCTTGTTAGGGGCTAATACACCTGAAGACTTTAAGTTGAAGGCAGTGCTCATTTACCATTCCAAGAATCCTAGGGCCCTTAAGAATTACGCTGAATCAACTCTGCCTGTGCTCTATAAATGGAACAACAAAGCCTTGATGACAGCATATCTGTTTACAACATGGTTTACTGAGACCTGCTCCTCAGAAAAAAAAGATTTCTTTCAAAATATGACTGCTGGGGCTTCCTTGGTGGCACAGTGGTTGAGAGTCTGCCTGCCAATGCAGGGGACACGGGTTCGAGCCCTGGTCTGGGAAGGTCCCACATGCCGCAGAGCGGCTGGGCCCGTGAACCATAATTACTGAGTCTGCGCATCTGGAGCCCGTGCTCCGCAACAAGAGAGGCCGCGATAGTGAGAGGCCCGCGCACCGCGATGAAGAGTGGCCCCCGCTTGCCGCAACTAGAGAAAGCCCTCGCACAGAAATGAAGACCCAACACAGCCAAAAATAAATAAATAAATAAAATTAAAAAAAAAAAAAGACTGCTCATTGATGATGCACCTCGTCACCCAAGAGCTCTGATGGAGATGTACAATGAGATGAATGATGTTTTCATGCCTGCTAACACAACATCCACTCTGCAGCCCATGGATCAAGGAGTAATTTTGACTTTCAAGTCTTATTATTTAAGAAACACATTTTGTAAGGCTATAGTTGCCATAGATAGTGATTCCTCTGATGGATCTGGGCAAAGTCAGTTGAAAACCTCTGGAAAGGATTCACCATTCTAGATGCCATTAAGAACATTCATGAGTCATGGGAAGAGGACAAGATAGCAAAGTTAACAGGAGTTTGGAAAAAGCTGACTCCAACCCTCATGGATGACTTTAAGGGGTTTAAGACTTCAGTGGAGGAAATAACTGCAGATGTAGTAGAGAAAGCAAGAGAAGTAGAATTAGAAGGGGAACCATAAGATGTGACTGAATTGCTGCAATCTCATGATAAAACTTTAACGGATGAAGAGTTGCTTCTCATGGATGAGCAAAGAGAAGTGTTTTTTTGTGAGGGAATCTACTCCTGGTGAAGATGCTGTGAAGACTGTTGAAATGACAACAGAGGATTTACACAAACTTAGTTGATAAAGCAGCACAGGGTTTGAGAGGATTGACTCCAATTTTGAAACTTCTGAAGTAAAATGCCATCAAACAACATTGCATGCTGCAAAGAAATCGTTCCTTAAAGAAAGAGTCGATCGAAGGGGCAAACTTCATTGTTGTCTTATTTTAAGAAATCGCCAGCTACCCCAGCCCTCAGCAAACAACACCCTGGATCAGTCACCAGCCATCAACTCGAGGCAAGACTCTCCTCCAGCACAAAGATTCACTGAAGGCTCAGATGATGGTTAGCATTTTTTAGCAATAAAGTATTATTTAACTAAGGTATATACATTGTCTTTTTGTTTTAGACATAATGCTATTGCACACTTAATAGACTACGGTATAGTGTAAACCAACTTTTACACACACTGGGAAACCAAAAAATTTATGGGACTTGCCTTATTTCAATACTCAGTTTATTGCAGTGGTCTGGAACCGAACTTGCAATATCTCCAAGTTAGACCTGTAGATGTAATTTCTCACCATATACAAACAACTTATCTTTATGAAGTAAAACATGTCAATCTTGACGTTTTTGTCTTGTTTCTTTTCCCCACACACAGAGGTTATGACAATATTTTCCTATATTTTATTGCTTTTATATTTTAAAACGGAACTTATTTTCAAAATGATATAAGCTGTAAATATAACTTTGTTTTCTTCCAAACGGATAGCCCATTATGCCAGTATATTCATAAATAAACCATCCTTTACATCCAAACTGAAATGACACTCTTATCATTTATTAGTTTCTCATATACATTCTGATCTTTTTTTTTCTGGATCTTCTATATTATTTATCTAATCTAGTTGTCTATACCATTCCAGTACTAAGTGGGTTTAATTATAGAAACTTTGGGAGGCAAGTCCTCCCTAACTTGCAAAAGAATTTTGGCTTGTCTCAGATGTCTACTCTCCCCTACAGACATTAGTATTAGAATCATTTTGTACTATTCCAAAAAAAAAAAAAAAAAAAAAAAGCAAACAAAAATAAACAAAAACCTACTTAAAAAAAACAAGTGGGACTACATCAAATTCAAAGGCTTCTGCACAGCAAAAGAAACTAACAACAAAATGAAAAGGCAACCTACTGAATGAGAGAAAATATTTGCAATCATATAGATGATAAGGGGCTAATATCCAAATATATAAAGAACTCATTCAACTCAAAGAGCCAAAACAAAAAATCCAATTTAAAAATGGGCAGAAGATCTGAATAGACATTTTTAGACATACAGATGTCCAACAGGCACATGAAAAGGTGCTCGATATCACTAATCATCAGGGAATTGCAAATCTAAACCACAATGAAATACCACCTCATACCTGTTAGTATGGCTATTATCAGAAAGATAAAAGAAGACCTGGTGAGGTTGTAGAAAAGGGAATGCTTGTACACTGTTGCTGGAAATGTAAATTGGGGCTGCTGTTGTGGAAAACAGCATGAAGGTTCCTCAAAACATTAAACATAGAACTACATATGATCCATTCTGGGTATTTACCCAAAGACAGAGAAAACACTAACTTGAAAAGATATATGACCCCCATGTTCACTGCAGCATTATTTACAAAAGCCAAGACATGGAAACAAGTGTCCAGTGATTGGACGGATGGATTAAAAAATGTGACACAAACACACACACACAAAATGGAATATTTATTCAGCCATTTTATTAAAAAAAGGAAATCTTGCCATTTCTGACAACATGGAGGGAACTACTTAAGGGCATTATGCTAACTTAAGTAAGTTGCACAAAGACAAATACTTTATGGTCTCACTTATATGTGGTATCTTAAAAAAAAACACAACACACAAACACCCCCAAAACACGAGTTCATGGACACAGAGAACAGATTGGTGGTTGCCAGAGGTGGGGAGTGTGGGGTGGAGGGTGGGCGAAATGGGTCAAAAGGTACAAACTTCCAGTATTAAATAAGTCATGGGGATGTAATGTACAGCTTGGTGACTGTAATTAGTAATACTGTATAGTATATTTGAAAGTTGCTAAGAGACTAGATCTTAAAAGTTCTTATCACAAGAAAACAAATGGGTAACAATGTGTGGTGATGAATGTTAACTAGACATATGGTAGTGATCATCTTGCAGTATATACAAATATTGAATCATATTTGTAACTGAAACTAATATAATGTTATATGCCAATTATATCTCAATAAAAAATTGATAAATAAACAAGATTTTAAATGGAAATGCAGTGAATTTAGATATTAATTTAGAGTTATTTTAAATATTAGGTATTCCCATCTAGGAAAAAGAAGTCTTTATGATCATTCAAGATTGCTTTATGCCCTTTAATAAGGGTCTGTATTTACACAGGGTCTGTTCCTTTCTTATTAAATTTATTCCAAGGGATTTTATAAAGTCTGTCACTATTGTAAGGAGAATTTATCTGTTGCTTCAAATGCTAACTGGATATTGCCAACTTGAAGAAAAGCTTTTGATTTCTGTATTACCTATCATGTAACCAGCCAAATATTAATTCTAAGATTTTTAGGGAAGTCTTTGGAGTATACAGCCACATCATTAATAATTTCCCTATTCTTTTTTTTTGATGTATACCAATTACTTAATTTTTTTGTATTTTGAATTAGCTAAAGCTTTAAAAACTCAATAAACAGTTGTGGGGGAGGGTAAATCTATCTTTTCTAATTTAATGCAATGGTATGTGTATTTCATGTAACATGATATTTGCTGTTCTTACAAAGTATTACATTTAGATGATTTCCCTCTATTGCTATTTTATTTTGAGGATTTTTTTTCCTCTTTAAAAACTTTTATTGTGAAATATATAATACAACTTAAAATTTAAAATGAATATTATGAGAATAACAAAATAAACGCCCATGTATACACCATGCCGTATTAAGTTACCAGTACCTTAGAGTCTCCCTTTGTGCTCCTCTCTGACCACATCTCTCTCTCTAAACCCACCCTTCCAAGAGGTAACTGTTATCCAGAATTTTGTGCTAGTTATTATGCCCTTGCTTTTCCTTAAAATGTTACCAGCTATCTATCCCTAAATAACTGTCCTTCTTGTTTTTGAACTTTATATTGTTTTTGAACTTTATATAGACAGAATAATGCTGTATCTATTTTTCTGACTTGCTTTTTCACTCAGTATGTTCCTGAAATTAATGTTTTTGGACATAGATAAAATGCATTCATGTCATCACTGTATGTCATTAAATTGTATGACTATCCTGTAATTTACATATCCATTCTACTGTTGACACTGGGTTGTTTCCAATTTGGGAATACTACTATAAGCAATGCTGCTGTAGGCATTCTCACACCTGTACACCAGCAGACACACGTGTGCAACGGCTTCCCTAAGTAAGAATGGATATAGGTTTGGTCATGTACAACTTTACTACATAATGACAAACTGACTTCTGTGCAATAAATCAATTCATCAATACGTCAATTTACCTATCCTTGCACCAAATACCATTTCGTTTATAAGTCTTGGTATCTTGTAAATTAAATGCTCTCACCTTGTGCCTCCTCACGAGTATCTTAACTTTATTGGCTATTTGCTCTACCAAGTCTATTTTAGAATTAGCCAGTTTAATAAATTAAAAATTCTTATCGAGGATGGACAATCAATTTGGGGAATTTCTATCTAAGAATATACTCTGTACTGTTAGATTAATGACTTCTAATAAAGTTTTAATTTTCTGCATAAAACTCTTGCAAATCTTCTGTTGGAATTAATTCTAGTATCTTATATTTTTTGTTGCCATTGTAACTGTTACCTCTTTTTTTTTTTACTATAGCTTTTGATTTTTGCTGGTACATAGAAATAAAATTGATTTTTACTTGTTTCCAGAACCTTACTAAACTCTTATTAATTCTACCAATTTATCTGCATATTCTTTGTGGAGGTGGGGAGGGAAGATGGGCCTATGCAGACAATAACTCCCCTGTGAATAAGAATATATTTTTTCCTCTTGAATTCTTTTTATTATTATTTTTTAAATATTTATTTATTTATTTGGTTGCACCAGGTCTTAGTTGCCCCATGTGGGCTCCTTTTGTTGCAGCAGACAGGTTCCTTAGTTGCAGCTCCAGGGCTACTTAGTTGTGGCATGCGAACTCTTAGTTGTGGCATGCATGTGCGATCTAGTTCCCTGACAAGGGATCGAACCTGGGCCCCATGCATTGGGAGAGCGGAGTCTTATCCACTGCGCCACCAGAGAAATCCCTCCTCTTGAATTCTTAGACTTTTTTTTTTTTTTTTTTAAATTGTCAGTGCACTGGCTAGGACCTCCAATATAATGACATCCTTGTATTCTGATCTTGAAGGAAATGCTTTTAAAGTTTCGTCATTAAGTAAGATGTGTGCTGTAGTTTTTCTTGGTGAAAGTCCTTTACTACCTTAAGGAAGTGCTTTTTTATGCATTAAATTTTTCAGATGTTTTTTATTTATTATTGAGATGATCCTATGATTTTCCCCTTTATCTGTAAATGTGGTGAATTACATTTTGTATTTAAAAACTGATTTTGCATTGTTAAAGCAACCTTGCATTCCAGAGATAAACTCAACTTAGTAATGATGCATAATCCTTTTTATGCAATGCTGAATTCACATTGCTAAGAGTATTAGCAATTTTAGAATTTTTCCATTGATAGTTTTAAATGAGATTAGACTATAATTTTCCTTTCCTTTTCTCTTTGTTCTGATATCAAGGTTATGTTAAAAACTCATTAGAAAATGGAAAATGTTGGGATTTCCCTGGTGGTCCAAGTGGTTAAGAATCCACCTTACAATGCCGGGGACGTGGGTTCAATCCCTTGTCAGGGAACTAAGATCCCACATGCCACGTGGCAACTAAGCCCACACTACAACTACTAAGCCCACGTGCCACAACTAGCGAGCCCGTGTGCCGCAACTACTGAGCCCGCGCACTCTGGAGCCCGCTCGCTCATCACAACTAGAGAGAAGCCCATGCGCTGCAATGAAGAGCCTGTGTGCCAGAACGAAAAATCCCGCGTGCCGCAACTAAGACCCGACGCAGCCAAAAACAAATAGGTAAATAAATATTTAAAAATAAATAAATAAACGGAAAATGTTCTCTCTTCAATCTGTTCCTTGAATTTGGGGTGTACTTACCCTGAAACTATCTAGGCCAAGCATTTTCTTTGTAAGAAAGAATTTTAACTTTGGAATATATTCTTTAATAATTATAGAACCAACCAGGATTTTTTTTTCTTACTGAGTCATTTTTTTTGTATTTTCTTCAGAATTTATCAATTTCAACTAAGTCTGCAATTTGACTGGCATAAAGTTGTTCATAATATAATATGCATGTGTCAGTGTATTATATCACATCTAACATTTTATATTTGCTCTCTCAACCTTGAAAGATGTCAACATTATTGGTCTTCTTAAAAAGCTAAATAGAACAATAAATTACTATGAAGTGAACAAGTGTATAACATAAAGGTTAAGAAATAGAATGCTGCCAGAGTACATAAGTTCCCATGTGCCCCTTCCTCATTTTCCCCCATGGAGGTTACACTATGTTGGCTTTTAGAGTAACAATTTTCTTGTTTGTCTATAAATAGAATTTTAAAAATAGTTATTTTTATATCTGTTTTCTTTCACTCAATACTCTCAAGATTTATCCAGGTCACTGCATGTTCAGGAGTTCATTCAATGCATGACTATAATACAGTATATTCATCCATTATAATGTTGATATAAATTCCTGATTTTTCATTTTCAGGCTATTATGTATAATGTAGCTATGAACATTCTTTTGTACATGGATTCTGATATTCACGTGCCTATTTTTCCTGAAATAAATATCTGGGATTGCAACTGTTTGGTTTTAAGGTATGCATATGTTAAACCTTACTGCTTAATGCCCAAGCGTTTTGTAAAATGATTATACAATTTACACTCCTACAAGCAGTGGAAGAGACTTCTCTGCTTCCCATTTGTGCTAAGCAAATATGGTGCATGTGCAATTGTATCTTACTTGCATTTTCTGCATTATGAATGAGGAAGATTTCTTAATAAGCTTATTAGCCATTTGGGTTTCTCACTTGTAAAATGCCTTTTTTTCTATAGAGATGTCTGATTTTTCAGATTTTTAAGTTATTTACATATTCTGGATATGAGTCGTTTGTCAGTTGGATAAATTGCAAACATCTACTCTGTGACTTTCACTCTCTTAATGATGTCTTTTCATGATTAGAAGTTCTTAATTTTAATGTAGATTTATCAATCTTTCCCACTATAATTAGCTTAAACAAAGTAACATGTTTAAGTAATCTTTTCCAACCCAACAGATTAAAAATACTCTCCTATATTACCTAGTAAAATCTTTATAGCTTTACCTTTCATATTTAGGTCTACAATTCCCTTAAAATTCATTTTTGTATAGTATGTGAAGAAATTAAGTTCCTTCTCTTCTTTTTTTAATAAAGATACCCATTTTTCTCTGCACCATTTATTGAACAGACTGCCTTTTCCCCAATGTTTTAAAGTGCTACTTTTGTCTGTTTATGTATTTTCAATTATAATTCATTAATCTATTTGTGTTCAGTACACCAAAACTTCCAACACCTCAACGTCTTGATTGCTACGACTTTATAATAAACCTTGTTTCTAATAAAGCTTTGTATTTTGACTGGCTTTGTTTGAATCTATAATTCAATTTGGGGGAAACATTTTTCAAAAGTAAAGTAACCAATCCATGACTATGGTATAATATCTCTATTAAGGTCTTTAATTAACGTAAATAAAGTCCCATGGTCTTCTCTGTAAGATCTTGTACATCTTTTATTAGATTTATTCTTAAGTACTGCAGTGGTTTTTATGCTATTGTAACAGGTATCTTTTAAGAAAAAGCATTTTCAACCTGTTTGTGGCTAGTGTTAATATAATTGATATTTGTATACTGATTTTGTATCAGAATTTAACTTAGTAACTTATCTGTAGATTCTTTAAGATTTCCTATCTACACAATCATATCATCTGTGAATAACAGCAGTATTGGTTTTTCCTTTCTAATTTTTATACCATTTCTTTTTCTTACAATACTGCACTGGGAGGGACTATATTAAAATGTTGATTAAAGGTGCAGTAGGCACCCCTCTCCTTTCTGATCACAAAGAATATGTTGCCGGGCTTCCCTGGTGGCACAGTGGTTGAGAATCTGCCTGCCAATGCAGGGCACACGGGTTCGAGCCCTGGTCTGGGAAGATCCCACATGCCACGGAGCAACTAGACCCGTGAGCCACAGCTACTGAGCCTGCGCGTCTGAAGCCTGTGCTCTGCAACAAGAGAGGCCGCGACAGTGAGAGGCCCGTGCACCGCGATGAAGAGTGGCCCCCACTTGCCACAACTAGAGACAGCCCTCACACAGAAACGAAGACCCAACACAGCCAAAAATAATAAATAAATAAATAAAAATTAAAAAAAAAAAAAAAAGAATATGTTGCCAAGGTTTCATCATTAAGTATGATGTTTGTTATAGTTTTTTTGGTAGATAATCTTTTATCAGTTTAAGGATGTTCCATTCTACTCCTAATCTGCAAAAAGTCTGATCACAAGAGACAAATTTATTGGATGTTTTCCCTGCAACTACAGAGGTAATATAATTTTTCTCCCTTAACCTATTAGGAAAATATACTGATAAATTATCTAAAATTAGAATAACCCTTGTGTGCCTGGCATAAACCCAACTTGGTTATGATATACTATTCTTCTTATATATTACAATATTTCATTTGTTAACATTTTGAAATATTGAATGTATTTTCACAAATAGGATTAACATTTCTTAAAATGTCCAAAGTTATCTGGAACTCATAAAATGAGATGGGAAGTTTCCTTCCTCTATTCTCTTTAAGTATTTGTGTAAGATTGGTATTAATTCTTCATTAAATATTGAATAGCATTATCCAGTGAAGCCATTTGGGCCTGGTGATTTTTTTCTAGGAATAATTTAAAATGTGGATTCCATTTCTACAGTGTTTATAGGAACATTTATACGTGTTCTATTTCTTCCTATATCAGTATTAATAAGTTACATTTTTCTAGAAATATGTCTATGAAAATTGTGGTATTCTGTTGCAGTAATGAGTTCCAATTTGCTCACATCTTCCTGCATCCACACTCCTGGGTAATAGTACCTTCCCACACTGACTTTAAAGCTCCCTTTAAAGTTAAAATTAACTACCTGCTACACTTTGCCAGTGAACATCCAATACATTTCCAACTTCATGCCTTTTCTCACATCACTTCCTCTCCCTGGAAAACCCACATCTTTGGAGGCAACCATAGCTCCCTCCATCCCAATACAATGATAAAAGTTGTGTATTTTCTGCCAGAAAAAATGCATACATGCACATAAACACAAACTCTTATATAAACTATCATAGGATTCACTACCTCCATTCTGCAAAGTAGATTCCAGATTAAAGACTCCTAACTTACACATTGCCAAGTATATATAATGCTTACAAATACTAATAGAGGGAGAAATAAGCAATAAATATGCAAGCAAATATACAACAGAGCAAAGGCTGATATAAGCATTCATACTGGCCTATGAAAATTTGTCTAAAAGAACTGTTTAAAACATGAAACATAAAATATACTTGGGTTTTAAGTATTTATTTACAAAGTTCTTCCTAATACAACTGCTTTTAAAATATAGCAATAAAGGATCATTTACTATTTAAAAGTGGTACATATGTGGCATAGAAATAAATCTATATAGTCAGTTAAACTATTATAACTGATAACTGAAAATTGTTAGGTGACAATTAAACATTTGCAGTACTCCCTAAACAGGTAGGAAATAAAAATGCATTTATTCATAGGAACTTGATTAATTTGTATTACTGACTTAAAAAAAAAAAAGACTACTGTGAAAGATGACATCAGGGTTTGAAAAATATTTTACAAAAGCAAATAAATGTATTTCAGTTTTACACTTAATTATGAGGCCATGATAAAAATTTGACCATACACATATCTATGTATTTTACAGCAGGTTAGCCAACTTTAGAATTATTTCATAAAGAATATAAACAATCTTTACCACAATTTCCCCAAGGTCTTATCCTTCAAAATAAAATTCCACACACTATCAAACTAAATCAAGATTTGCTAGTGGCTAAAATCACCATAAGTATATTGTCCCTTAAACAGCTACAAGTATACACCAGTATCACGTTTGTGCAAAATATACATTATTTTCTAATCTTTCTGCCCTTATCTCAATTTGCAAGCGTATTTTGAAACCATCTCCTTTAACTGTAATTCTTGTTAGGGGCAAATCTTTTAAAATCCACATGCTGTATCTTTATTTATTAAATAAACTGCAAAAGGAGCAGTTAAATAACTACTTTAAATAGCACATGTGGACCAAGAACCCACTATTCAGAGATCTATGCAGGTTTTTATCTAGTAAGTACTGTGGTATCACTTAATTTCTGAACAAATTGAGATACACAGATATTTATTTCCAAAAATTCATTCATGGACACTATACAAAGAGATTCACAGCAGTATTTGGCGTCAGCCAATAAAATTTATTTACTGTATCACTTGGCAAAGTTACTAATATCGTGAATAACTTAAATGACTGGTCTTCCATTGGATTCAACAAAGAGAAAAATTACATCAGAATCAATATAATTTTTTACATGAATTAACAAAAAATGTAAGAGGTTAACCTTACTCTTTCAAGAAGAAAATAAAATGGCATAGTTTAGTGTTACCTTCTTTCCAGCGTTCACCAAGTGCTAACGACAAGTACCATTTAAGTCAGTTTCTTATTTGAATATGAGGTTGTTTAAAAGTTTCTACAAATTAAGATTTTTTTAAGCTTCATATCAAATGAGTTGTAGATCTACTTAAAGTATGACTTCTCCTTTCAAAGAAGGAAGGAAGGCTGACAAGGGAAGGAGATGGGATGCCCTGTAAAGACAAAATATTTTGTACTTAAAATTTTTTCTTTTAAAAATTGTAATATACAGTTTAGTATCATACATGTCATTTTTACATTTTACAAGTTATCATAATAATTAAGACATCTGAAAAATCTAAACTCTTTAAATAAACAGAAACTTAAAATTAGGGGGAAGGGTGGGGAGAACACATAATTAAAACTATTTTAGCATTCTGAAAACAAGAAACAAATGGATAGACTACTACATATGAACTCAGTTGAAACAGATATATGCTTAGTGTTTCAGGTTTTTTTAAAATTATAAATTAGAAGATAAGTTTTGAGGTTAAAAAGACAAACCCTAGTGGCTTCTTCTTAACTTAATCATAAAGCAGAATTAAGAGGAGTAAAATTACTTCATGGGAAATAATTTTCTAAATTAAAAGTCATAAACTCTGAGTTTTTATATTATGTATGCAACCCATATTTATATGTCTGTATGTGTCTGTGTGTATGTATGATTTTGTTCCATATAAAAATTGAGCAAAACAGCAGTGCTTCTGATAATAGAGATTATTAATATATTAAGCTGTCTAAACTTATTGTTTCAGAGTGTCAAAGTTAAATATCATCAGATTTTTAATAACAAAGAAACACAGACATGAATACCAAACACTCAAGAGGGGGTGTAAATCAAAACAAATTATAAAGGTACTGTTTTATTTTAGCAGATATTAATGGCTAACTGTAACTAAACTTAGAGCCAGCAAGGTAGCTAGCTATAAGTTCTCATCAACTAGGTAGTAAATAAAATGAAGTGTTTAAAGAGCTAGGTTGGTAAAGTATTACCATTCAAGTGATAGCAAAGCAATGATTTAAGTAGATAGTATGATAGTTTACATTTTCCTCAGGTAAAACCTTTACGATTTGCCATATTAAAAGCATAAATTTTACATAAATGTCATAAATCTAAGATTAAGAATCAGATCGGTAATATAAATCCACTTCACAGGACAATTACTACTATTTTTTAAATAATCATTTTCATAAATAAGAAAATCTCTAATGGGACTGATTTTTTCTGGACTTATGAGTAAATTATCTTGCAAACATATCTTTATGTGCCAATAAGCAAATAAACTCTATTAAGCCTATGTTGTTGTTGTGAATTCAAAGCAGTTATAAAGTTGTGAATTCAAAAGTCCCCACCCACCTAATAAGTAATTCAGTGGAGAAAAATACTTTCTTTTTTCACAAACGCAAACTTCAAATAGCTAATAAGCTCACATTAAACTTCACGAGGCTTGTTTCCATTACTGGTTGGCATACCTCCTAATTCTTCACAAATGTCAAAGGTGACTTGGATAGAACTTTTTTTTGAAATTTGAAAACTCAGTATTTCCTTCTAACATCTCTGAAAAACTAGCTCGTGAGGCAGAATGACGTATAGATCGAAACCAGGAGTTTTGAGAGCGCCCACCAGTAGAGTTTGAGCGCTGAACATAACCATGCTTAGTAAATCCAATTATAGTGCTTGTGGAAACAGAATGGGTAATCTGTTAGAACAGAAATAGGCAATTGAGAAGAGGACATGAATGTCTTAAAGATCTTTTAGGTACTTCTTATTTATGTTGTCTACGTAAAATTGACAAAACCATAAATAATATATATTAATTTTCCAAAATTCTTCTATAAAATCCAATTATCTTCCTTTGAAAAGCAATAATGTTTATAATAGTTACTATAAATGCAGGAAATAAAAAAGGGATAGTACTTTGGCCTTCAGAAAGCTTACAATCCGATTTTAGTAAATGAATGCTAAATTTTGTCAATTTCAATATATTTTTCATTAATCAAATTTCTTTGCAAAAATTTATATCATCAACTAAGTACAACTTCTCTCTCACTGGAAGGTTAATCTTGATTAAAAGTCTGTATAAACATACTCATATTTAGCTGTAACCTTTGATGTATATTAACTAACGACTTAACTAGCTTTATAAAAAAATAAGTTATTAAGCATTATGTGCCTTTTCTGTATAAATTTTAACAATTAAAGGTAACCATTTATAAAACACCAAAGCACTCCCTTTGTGCACTTTGTGTATATTAACTTATTTAATCCTTACAACTACTACTTTAGATTCACTTTACAGACAGTGAAATTGAAACAGGAAGATCTCTAATAAGCTGACAAAAGTCACACAGCTAGCAAACAGCAGAACCGGGATTTGAACATGTGAGTTCCAGAGTTCCCGTTCTTAACCACTACTCAAACTGCCTTTGAGTACATAACCACATTATACGTGAGTGTGTGTGTGTGTGTGTGTGTGTTTGTGTGTATTTACTCTCTACAATAACACCATAGGTAAGTACTATTAACCTCTTTTCTCTCATCTGCAAAAATGGGGATAAGAGAGAACAGGAAACTTGCTGAAGGACATACAGCTAAGAAGTGACAGTCACTTGCTTTTCTTAACCTTAGTAGATAAGGTTAATAATTTTTACAAACGACAGATACATCACTATTTAGTGACAGTAATAAATGTTAGAAATGCCCTTAATATTAATTAAATGACTAAAATTCTGACACTGTTGGGAATTTGGATTGCTCAGGAAACATTTAAAAACATATACATGAATTTAGAACCCATATCATCCTTTGATATTCACGGCTTCATAGATTATATATTCATCACGGAAATAATAAAAGAAATAAAACTGAGTCTCTGCTATATTACTGGAGCCTATCTATAAATAGAACCATCGCTATTTACATCAGTAAAGTGATAGGCCAGATTGAAACATGTTTCTTTCTTAGAGATCTACATCTCAATCCCAATAAAATTTCATATCAAACTACACATTAAGTAAGTCTCTAATTCATTAAGTGAGGTTTTCTCAGTTACTTAACCCAGTAAAGAGGTCAGATGCTTAGATATATCCAAAAAATTGATGGAGATATTAATATTTCCATCTTTAAAAAGTTAACAAATCCCACACCAACTTCATAAATTTGGAGTCATTTAGCCCATTAAATCAAAATCACTTACTGCTAATGATGATGTGCTAGACAGACGACTCATTACATGTTTATCATTGCTAGAAGGACTTCTTCCCTCCACTGAACTTTGGGATGTCATAAGAGCCCTTCGTAGAGCTCTTTTTGGAGTTTTGGAGAAAGAGAATGCTCTTGTAACCTAGAGTTAAATTACAATTAATTAAAAAACCTAGACAAATCTAACTGATTAGAACAATTATATGTAAACAAAGCCAAATTCACACCAAAAGTTTTTCTATAAAAAGTATATAGCAGAATTCGGGGCTTCCCTGGTGGCGCAGTGGTTGGGGGTCTGCCTGCCAATGCAGGGGACACAGGTTCGAGCCTTGGTCTGGGAAGATCCCACATGCCGCGGAGCAACTGGGCCCGTGAGCCACAATTGCTGAGCCTGCGCGTCTGGAGCCTGTGCTCCGCAACAAGAGAGGCCGCGATGGTGAGAGGCCCGCGCACCGCGATGAAGAGTGGTCCCTGCTTGCCGCAACTAGAGAAAGCCCTCGCACAGAAACGAAGACCCAACACAGTCATGAATAAATAAATAAAAGAACGTGAATTTCTAAAAAAAAAAAAAAAAAAAGTATATAGCAGAATTAGAATCTCTTTGGACAAAGCAGTGAGAAAATGTAGTACATTGTAGATTACTCCATCTTGGTTTCATAGAGCACTAGTCCAGCAGGAGAAAGTGGGAGGGAAAATTTGGCATGAGAGAAGAAACCTGGGTGTTATCTGATTCTGCTACAATTTAGTTGTGAGATCTTTGATCCAAAGTCACTTAAACCTCAATTTCTTTAATTGAAAAAGTGTAGGAGTTTATTTGAATCATCACTGCTAACGTGTTTATCTACTATACATCATACATGTTAAATGCAGAGATACAATGATGATTAAAGTATAAAGCCTCCCCTCAAAGGCAAGGAAAACAACAACCAAAAAACTTATAAACCTAGCGAGTAGACTACAGTTGCAAAATTTTACCTGTAAAATTAAAATTCTAGTTCTACTTTTAAAAAGCCCTATTACCAACATTCTTGTATAGTCCTCAACAACTTCAATACTGTAAGGTAAGTAGCAAAGCTATCTTCATCATTAGAAGTCTGAAACACACTTATGGTAAGGAATAGATCCCAGGTTTCCTGACTCCACTGTGTGCCCTTTGCTGAAAAATATCTGAGGCAATTTCTAACATGAATGTGCACATATCTATACCTAAAACACCATCAGAAGTATCATAGTAACTAGAATGGGAAGGATAACAAGTTGTTACAATTACTGTGCCAAAGAATTCACTGAGCTAAACTATTATCTCTGTAGGCCATTTCTTAGAACCAAAAACTGCTTTGTTTTATACACTACCTGATGTCTATGGCGATACTATTTTAATATACTCTGAAAAATACATTTTGGAGATATGCTGAATAATAATTTCACTAAGACTCACCTTTTTTGAAGTCTTTTTTATTGCTCTCGATGCTCTACTCAATGTACTGTCCATATCTTTCGTATTTACTTCAAAGGATTCTGGATCAGCAGTGTAAATAAGATTCTCCTGTTGAAAATTAATATTTTTATTTTAAAATAAACAAATAAAAATAAAAATACACAACTGTTCCTAAAATCAAACCTTTAAGAACTTATATGCACACATAGGGAGCATATATAAATGAAGCTACTCAAGATTTCTGATGTGTTTGACATCGTTTCTACTCTGAAATTTATTTAAGGCCTCAAAAAGTATATAACAGAAGGACAAAAACTGATTCAAAGAATCAGATTTTTACATTTTTTACAGTGTGTGTGTGTGTGAGTATAGAAATATTTTCTCTTCAACATGGCAAAAGTTCTCAAATGATAAGACACTGACTCAGGGCTTTTAAAAAATATACTATACATAATATTTGAAATGTAGGAAAGAGCTCAACTGAAGTTGCCTAATATCTGAATTTACAAACATTTCTTAGTAACAAACTTTCACAACTGGGAAGAATTTTGTGGTTTAACACAGTATAAATCAGGATATAGTTAAATGTTTGCTGCCATCTTGTGGTTAATTTTACTTTATGAAATATCTTCATTAACTGTTTATATTTCAGTTCTAGAATTATTAGCCATCCTGTGGCTAGTAATTCAATAGATTTTATTTTAAGGAAATTTTTCCATTAACCGTTTACATTTCAGAATCATGGTTATAAATTTAGAAAGGACTACATAAACCATGTAGTCGGACATTGTGATAAATGCAGGAGTAATCTCTATAATAGGCAATCACTATACTGCAGAAATCCATTTTATATATGGATATCTAGAACTATGAGAAAAAATTCTTCCTTATAATGAGCAGTTTTTTGGCTTTACAAAAAGCTGTCTGCATCTCTTTCCTCGTCAGCACTCTGTTGTACGCACTAGCTCTGTATTTCCTTCTATGAACCTTTTTGTGGAACAATCCTTTATTTACAACATATTCTTGGCCCACAGAAAAAACAAACAAATCAAGGACCACAGGAGGTGGTGGAATAGAAGGACGTGGAGCTCACCTCCTCCCACAAATATACCACAAATACATCTACATGTGGAATAATTCTCACAGTAAACCTGCTGAATGCCAGCAGAAGATCTCATAAAACCAAAATGCAAGAAAGATCACCACCTAACAGGGTAGGGCGTAAGAAAGAAAACAGGAATCGGGACGGGATCTGTGCCCCTGGGAGGGTGCTGTGAAAGAGGAAAGGTTCCCTCACCCTGGGAAACCGCTTTACCAGCAGGGAAGATCAGCGGGGAGAGAAAGGGAGCTTCAGAAGTTTGGAGGAGAGTGCTGCAGCCTGTGTGCAACAAGAAGAACATAGAGAGACCTGCACAGAAGGCCCTGTTCATCTCACTGCAATCCCCAGCCTAGGACCCACATCTGCTGGTACACACAGGGGCTGAGTGCCAAAACTTGGGCTTCAGAGGACAGACCTGAGGAGAAGACTGGGATTGGCTGCATGGAGACAGTCTGAAGGGGCTGGAGTGTGGTCCACAGCTGCAAACGGGGGGCATGCGCAAGAAGGAACCCAGATCTGTCATTGACGCCCCACTGTTAATCTGCAAGCTCAAAGAGAGGGGCGGGGCCTGGAACAGCAGCCTCATTCTCAGTGTGCTCACAGAGGGTGAGGCTCTGCTTCTATGTTTTGGGAGCAAGCAAGCTTGGGTGAGCCGCCCACACATGGAGGCAGGGCTGAAACCCCAGCCTATGGCCAGCAGCCACACAGCTTCAGAAGCAGGGTTGAAATCTGAGTGTTCCAGCAGCTGTGATATCTGCGGATTTGTGCACCTGAGACAGCTTTATAAACCCAGTGCCTGCAGGACATCGGAGTAGATTATTGGCGCTCCTGTGGCTGGGGCAGGTCTGGCGATAGCAGGTTCTGCTGGCGCTCACACACAGAGGTGGGGCCGGGGTCTGGGCTGACTCAGTAGCTCCTACGGTGGGTCCAGGTGCTCGACCCAGTCCAGGTGCGCGACCAAGGCGTACCAGTGCTTGACCTCAGTGGTTCCATGTCAAAAGATCTACGCTAGTGGCTTTGTGAGCACAGCAACTGAGGGATACCCAAGCTTACTGCCTGAATTCCCATGGTTGAGGTGGGACTGAGGGGAGTGCCAAAGACAGTATACTTTGGTAAGCCAACACGACAGGTAACAGGCAAAACCAGAGAGCGACTTTCCAGTAGACAGCTTCTCCAGAGGAATAATCAGGGCCTCCTCTCCCAGCAGGGGCATTCAAGCCCCACCTACCTCACACCAGTCCAGAAACAGAGCTGGTGGCATCTACTCCAAC
Source organism: Eschrichtius robustus (assembly GCF_028021215.1). Classification (NCBI taxonomy): domain Eukaryota; kingdom Metazoa; phylum Chordata; class Mammalia; order Artiodactyla; family Eschrichtiidae; genus Eschrichtius; species Eschrichtius robustus. The sequence goes on along the minus strand of NC_090829.1, from coordinate 52,573,929 downwards.
AACTGGGGAGCAGACCCTGCCCGTGACAGAGCTGTGACAACCAAAGAGCAAAGAGGAGGCCACGCTCAACATCCAGTGCAGGCTCTGGTCATCACGGTAACAATCATACCCCCTATTAAGGGGATAACGGCTAACACACACTAAAGAAAAATGTGGCAGACATCCATAATAAAAACAGCCCTTGCACAAAAATATTACACTCACGAAGGCTACACAGGGAAACACAAAAAACAGCCCTTCAAGACCACAGCAGATAACTATTTCTCCTTAATTCAGAGTCAGAGAAATAGAAGTAAAATGAAGCAGAGGAAACACTCCCAATTAAAAGACCAAGAGAATTCCCCTGAAAGAACAATGAAACAGACATCTGCAGTCTAGCAGATCCCGAGTCCAAAAAGGAGGTAATGAAAATACTGAAGTAATTAAGCAAGTCTACCAATAGAAATGCAGATTACTGTAAAAAGGAACTAAAAACTATAAAAAGGAGGCAATTAAATTAGAAAACTCATTTGCCAAAACAAAAGCTGAGCTCCAGGCAATCAATTAGCAAACTGGATAATGCAAAAGAACTAATAAGTGATCTGGAAGATAGAATAATGGAATCACCCAATCAGAACAGCAAACAGAAACACAAATGAAAAAAAAAAAAAAGGAAAGCAATAAACGAGACCTATGGGATAATATAAAGTATCCAGATCTATGCATAATAGGGATCCCAGAAGGAAAACAAAGAGAAAAGGGGATCAAAAATGTATTTGAAGAAATTATGGCTGATAACTTCCCAAATATAAAGAAGGAAACAGATACCCAGGTACAGGAAGCACAGATGGTCCCAAACAAGATGAACCCAAACAGAACTACACCAAGACATATTATAATTAAAATGGCAAAAGTTAAAAGATATAAAGAGGATTCTAAAGGCAGCAAGAGAAAAAACAAAGCGTTAATTACACGGGAAACCCCATAAGGCTATCAGCTGATTTCTCTACAGAAACAATGAAGACCAGAAGGGAGTGGCAAGATATATTCAAAGTCTTGAAAGGGAAGAAGCTGCAACCCAGGATACTCTACCCAGCAAGATTATCACTTAGAATAGAAGGAGAGATAAAGAATTTCTCAGACAAGCAAAAACTAAAAGAATACAGCAATATTAAACCTATCCTAATAGGAGTATTGAAAGGTCTTCTCTAAATAGAAAAGAAGCAAGAATCTAGAGGAAAGAGAAGTATCTCAATTGGAAAGTAAATCACTTAAGCCAGTATACAGATTAAAAAAATAAAGTTTTGTGAAAGCGATGATAACTACAATGAACATCAAAACAATAAACATGAAGATGTAAAAGAGGACATCAAAATCATAAAATGTGGGGGAGGAGAGTATGAAAAATATACAATAGATTCACAAAAACCAAAAAGAACAGAACAAAAGCATAAAACAAAAGAAAACCATCGGGGCTTCCCTGGTGGTGCAGTGGTTGAGAATCTGCCTGCCAATGCAGGGGACACGGGTTCGAGCCCTGGTCTGGGAGGATCCCACATGCCACGGAGCAACTGGGCCCGTGAGCCACAATTACGGAGCCTGCGCGTCTGGAGCCTGTGCTCCGCAACAAGAGAGGCCGCGATAGTCAGAGGCCCGCGCACCGCGATGAAGAGTGGGCCCCGCTTGCTTCAACTAGAGAAAGCCCTCGCACAGAAACGAAGAACCAACACAGCCAAAAATAAATAAATAAATAAATTAATAAATTAAAAAAAAAAAGAAAACCATCAAACTACAAAATGAAAAACAAAAAGGAACAAAGAAGAAATACAAAATCAACTGGAAAACAAGATTTAAAATGGCAATAAATACATATCTATCAGTAATTACGTAAAATGTCAATGGACTAAATTCTCTAATAAAAAGACATAGAGGAGGTTCAGAGGGAAATGTGGTTGCAAGAGAGTGGTCAGAGAGATGGAATATTGCTAGCTTTGAAGATAGAGGCAGGGGACCACAAACCAAGGAATGTGGATGACTTCTATGAGCTGAAAGAGGCAAAGAAATGGATTCTCCACTGAGCCTCCAAAGAGAAATGCAGCTCTGACCATACTTAGATTTTATCCTGGTGAGACCTGTGTGGGACTTCTAACCTACATAACTGTAAGGAAGGTGGATAATAGAATTGAAAATCCAAGGACCTATTGGCCATCTCATTCTTAAGATGGATGGGAGAGGATTAACCGAGATGGCGGAGTAGAAGGACGTGCTCTCACTCCCTCTTGCAAGAGCACCAGAATCACAACTGGCTGCTGGACAATCATTGACAGGAAGACCCTGGACTTCACCAAGGAGGATACCCCACGTCCAAGGACAGAGGAGAAGCCACAGTGAGACGGTAGGAGGGGCGCAATCAGAGTAAAATCAAATCCCATAACTGCTGGGTGGGTGACTCACAGACTGGCAAACACTTATACCACAGAAGTCCACCCACTGGAGTGAAGCTTCTGAGCCCCACGTCAGGCTTCCCAACCTGGGGGTCCAGCAACGGGAGGAGGAATTCCTAGAGAATCAGACTTTGAAGCCTAGTGGGAATTGATTGCAGGACTTCGACAGGACTGGGGGAAACAGAGACCCCACTCTTGGAGGGCACACACAAAGTAATGTGTGCATCGGGACCCAGGGGAAGGAGCAGTGACCCTGGGGGAGACTGAACCAGACCTACCTGCTGGTGTTGGGGGGTCTCCTGCAGAGGCAGGTGGTGGCTCTGTTTCACCGTGGGGACAAGGACACTGGCAGCGGAGGTTCTGGGAAGTATTCCTTGGCGTGAGCCCTCCCATAGTCTGCCATTAACCCCACCAAAGAGGCCAGGTAGGCTCCAGTGTTGGGTTGCCTCAGGCAAAACAACCAACAGGGAGGGAACCCAGCCCCACCCATCAACAGTCAAGTGGATTAAAGTTTTACTGAGCTCTGACCGCCACAGCAACAGTCAGCTCTACCCACCACCAGAGCCTCCCATCAAGCCTCTTAGATAGCCTCAACCACCAGAGGGCAGACAGCAGAAGCAAGAAAAACTACAATCCTGCAGCCTGTGGACCAAAAACCACAGTTACAGAAAGACAGACAAGATGAAAAGGCAGAGGGCTATGTACCAGATGAAGGAACAAGAAGAAAACCCAGAAAAACAACTAAATGAAGTGGAGATAGGCAACCTTCCAGAAAAAGAATTCAGAATAATGATAGTGAAGATGATCCAGGACCTCGGAATAAGAATGGAGGCAAAGATTGAGAAGATGCAAGAAATGATTAACAAAGACCTAGAAGAATTAAAGAACAAACAAACAGATGACCAATACAATAACTGAAATGAAAACTACACTAGAAGGAATCAATAGCAGAATAACTGAGGCAGAAGAACGGATAAGTGACCTGGAAGACAGAATGGTGGAATTCACTGCTGAGGAACAGACTAAAGAAAAAAGAATGAAAAGAAACGAAGACAGCCTAAGAGACCTCTGGGACAACATTAAACGCAACAACATTCGCATTATAGGGGTCCCAGAAGGAGAAGAGAGAGAGAAAGGACCAGAGAAAATATTTGAAGAAATTATAGTCGAAAACTTCCCTAACATGGGAAAGGGAATAGCCACCCAAGTCCAGGAAGCGCAGAGAGTCCCATACAGGATAAACCCAAGGAGAAACACGCCGAGACACATAGTAATCAAAGTGGCAAAAATTAAAGACAAAGAAAAATTATTGAAAGCAGCAAGGGAAAAACGACAAATAACATACAAGGGAACTCCCATAAGGTTAACAGCTGATTTCTCAGCAGAGACTCTACAAGCCAGAAGGGAGTGGCATGATATACTTAAAGTGATGAAAGGGAAGAACCTACAACCAAGATTACTCTACCCAGCAAGGATCTCATTTAGATTTGATGGAGAAATCAAAAGCTTTACAGACAAGCAAAAGCTAAGAGAATTCAGCACCACCAAACCAGCTCTACAACAAATGCTAAAGGAACTTCTCTAAGTGGGAAACACAAGAGAAGAAAAGGACCTACAAAAACAAACCCAAAACAATTAAGAAAATGGTCATAGGAACATACATATCGATAATTACCTTAAACGTGAATGGATTAGATGCCCCAACCAAAAGACATAGACTGGCTGAATGGATACAAAAACAAGACCCATATATATGCTGTCTACAAGAGACCCACTTTAGACCTAGGGACACATACAGACTGAAAGTGAGGGGATGGAAAAAGATATTCCATGCAAATGGAAATCAAAAGAAAGCTGGAGTAGCTATATTCATATCAGATAAAATAGACTTTAAAATAAAGAATGTTACACGAGACAAGGAAGGACACTACATAATGATCAAGGGATCAATCCAAGAAGAAGATATAACAATTATAAATATATATGCACCCAACATAGGAGCACCTCAATACATAAGGCAACTGCTAACAGCTATAAAAGAGGAAATCGACAGTAACACAATAATAGTGGGGGACTTTAACACCTCACTTACACCAATGGACAGATCATCCAAAATGAAAATAAATAAGGGAAAAGAAGCTTTAAATGACACAATAGACCAGATAGATTTAATTGATATATATAGGACATTCCATCCAAAAACAGCAGATTACACGTTCTTCTCAAGTGCGCACGGAACATTCTCCAGGATAGATCACATCTTGGGTCACAAATCAAGCCTCAGTAAATTTTAGAAAACTGAAATCATATTAAGCATCTTTTCTGCCCACAACGCTATGAGATTAGAAATGAATTACAGGGAAAAAAATGTAAAAAAGACAAACACATGGAGGCTAAACAATACGTTACTAAATAACCAAGAGATCACTGAAGAAATCAAAGAGGAAATCAAAAAATACCTAGAGACAAATGACAATGAAAACACGACGACCCAAAACCTATGGGATGCAGCAAAAGCAGTTCTAAGAGGGAAGTTTATAGCTATACAAGCCTACCTAAAGAAACAAGAAAAATCTCAAGTAAACAATCTAAACTTACACCTAAAGAAACTAGAGAAAGAAGAACAAACAAAACCCAAAGTTAGCAGAAGGAAAGAAACCATAAAGATCAGAGGATAAATAAATGAAATAGAAACAAAGAAAACAATAGCAAAGATCAATAAAACTAAAAGTTGGTTCTTTGAGAAGATAAACAAAATTGATAAGCCATTAGCCAGACTCATCAAGAAAAAGAGGGAGAGGAGTCAAATCAATAAAATTAGAAATGAAAAAGAAGTTACAACAGACACCGCAGAAATACAAAGCATCCTAAGAGACTACTACAAGCAACTTTATGCCAATAAAATGGACAACCTGGAAGAAATGGACAAATTTTTAGAAAGGTATAACCTTCCAAGACTGAATCAGGAAGAAACAGAAAATATGAACAGACCAATCACAAGTAATGAAATTGAAACTGTGATTAAAAATCTTCCAACAAACAAAAGTCCAGGACCAGATGGCTTCACAGGTGAATTCTATCAAACATTTAGAGAAGAGCTAACACCTATCCTTCTCAAACTCTTCCAAAATATTGCAGAGGAAGGAACACTCCCAAACTCATTCTATGAGGCCACCATCACCCTGATACCAAAACCAGACAGAGACACTACAAAAAAAGGAAATTACAGACCAATATCACTGATGAATATAGATGCAAAAATCCTCAACAAAATACTAGCAAACAGAATCCAACAACACATTAAAAGGATCATACACCACGATCAAGTGGGATTTATCCCAGGGATGCAAGGATTCTTCAATATACGCAAATCAATCAATGTGATACACCATATTAACAAATTGAAGAATAAAAACCATATGATCATCTCAATAGATGCAGAAAAAGCTTTTGACAAAATTCAACACCCATTTATGATAAAAACTCTCCAGAAAGTGGGCATAGAGGGAACCTACCTCAACATAATAAAGACCATATATGACAAACCCACAGCAAACATCATTCTTAATGGTGAAAAACTGAAAGCATTTCCTCTAAGATCAGGAACGAGACAAGGATGTCCACTCTCACCACTATTATTCAACATAGTTCTGGAAGTCCTAGCCACAGCAATCAGAGAAGAAAAAGAAATAAAAGGAATACAAATTGGAAAAGAAGAAGTAAAACTGTCACTGTTTGCGGATGACATGATACTATACACAGAGAATCCTAAAACTGCCACCAGAAAACTGCTAGAGCTAATTAATGAATATGGTAAAGTTGCAGGATACAAAATTAATGCACAGAAATCTCTTGCATTCCTATACACTAATGATGAAAAATCTGAAAGAGAAATTAAGGAAACACTCCCATTTACCATTGCAACAAAAAGAATAAAATACCTAGGAATAAACCTACCTAGGGAGACAAAAGACCTGTATGCAGAAAACTATAAGACACTGATGAAAGAAATTAAAGATGATACCAACAGATGGAGAGATATACCATGTTCTTGGACTGGAAGAATCAACATCGTGAAAATGACTATACTACCCAAAGCAATCTACAGATTCAATGCAATCCCTATCAAATTACCAATGGCATTTTTTACGGAGCTAGAACAAATCATCTTAAAATTTGTATGGAGACACAAAAGACCCCGAATAGCCAAAGCAGTCTTGAGGCAAAAAAATGGAGCTGGAGGAATCAGACTCCCTGACTTCAGACTATACTACAAAGCTACAGTAATCAAGACAATATGGTACTGGCACAAAAACAGAAACATAGATCAATGGAACAAGATAGAAAGCCCAGAGATTAACCCACGCACCTATGGTCAACTAATCTATGACAAAGGAGGCAAAGATATACAATGGAGAAAAGACAGTCTCTTCAATAAGTGGTGCTGGGAAAACTGGACAGCTACATGTAAAAGAATGAAATTAGAATACTCCCTAACACCATACACAAAAATAAACTCAAAATGGATTAGAGACCTAAATATAAGACTGGACACTATAAAACTCTTAGAGGAAAACATAGGAAGAACACTCTTTGACATAAATCACAGAAAGATCTTTTTTGATCCACCTCCTAGAGTAATGGAAGTAAAAACAAAAATAAACAAGTGGGACCTAATGAAACTTCAAAGCTTTTCCACAGCAAAGGAAACCATAAACAAGACGAAAAGACAACCCTCAGAATGGGAGAAAATATTTGCAAACGAATCAATGGACAAAGGATTAATCTCCAAAATATATAAACAGCTCATTCAGCTCAATATTAAAGAAACAAACACCCCAATCCAAAAATGGGCAGAAGACCTAAATAGACATTTCTCCAAAGAAGACATACAGACGGCCACGAAGCACATGAAAAGATGCTCAACATCACTACTTATTAGAGAAATGCAGATCAAAACTACAATGAGGTATCACCTCACTCCTGTTAGAATGGGCATCATCAGAAAATCTACAAACAACAAATGCTGGAGAGGGTGTGGAGAAAAGGGAACCCTCTTGCACTGTTGGTGGGAATGTAAATTGATACAGCCACTATGGAGAACAATATGGAGGTTCCTTAAAAAACTAAAAATAGAATTACCATATGACCCAGCAATCCCACTACTGGGCATATACCCAGAGAAAACCGTAATTCAAAAAGACACATGCACCCCAATGTTCATTGCAGCACTATTTACAATAGCCAGGTCATGGAAGCAACCTAAATGCCCATCAACAGACGAATGGATAAAGAAGATGTGGTACATATATACAATGGAATATTACTCAGCCATAAAAAGGAACGAAATTGAGTCATTTGTTGAGACGTGGATGGATCTAGAGACTGTCATACAGAGTGAAGTAAGTCAGAAAGAGAAAAACAAATATCGTATATTAATGCATGTATGTGGAACCTAGAAAAATGGTACAGATGAGCCGGTTTGCAGGGCAGAAGTTGAGACACAGATGTAGAGAATGGACATATGGACACCAAGGGGGGAAAACTGCGGTAGGGTGGGGATGGTGGTGTGCTGAATTGGGCGATTGGGATTGACATGTATACACTGATGTGTATAAAATTGATGCCTAATAAGAACCTGCAGTATAAAAAAACAAACAAAACAACTAATACTAAACTTTCATTGGGTTATTTGTATGGAAATATGTTAATATAAATGTTTCAGACATTACATGAAATTTCAAAAAAAAAAAAAAGACACAGAGTGGAAGATTGAATAAAAAAACAGGAGCTTACAATATGCTGCCTACAAGGAACCCACTTTAGGGTGAAGGACACACATAGATTGAAAGTGATGAGATGGAAAAAGATACTTCATGCAAACAGAAATGACAAGAAAGTGGGTCTAGCAATACTCCTATCAGACAAAACAGACTCTAAAACTCATGTAATAAAGATAAAAAAGGACACTCTATAATGATAAAAGGGTCAATACAAAAAGAGGCTATTACACTCGTTAACATAACACTTGTTAACATATGCAATATAGGAGCACCTAAATACAAAAGGCAAATGGTAACAGACATAAAGGGAGAAATTGACAGGAATACAATAGTAAGAGACTTTAACACCTCACTCACACCAATGGACAGATCTTCCAGATATAAAAATCAGTAAGGCAACAGAGATCCTAAATGATACAATAGAATAGTTAGACTTAATTGATATTTTCAGGACATTACATCCAAAAATACCAGAATACACATTATTTTTAAGTGCACATGGAATAATCTCTAGGACAAACCACATACTAGGACAAAAAACAAGCCTGAACAAATTTAAGAGGATAGAAATTATTTCAAGCATCTTTTCTGACCACAAAGGCGTGAAACTAGAAATCAACCACAAAAAGAGAAATGAGAAAAAAATGATTACATGGAGACTAAAAAACATGCTACAAAAACCAATGGGTCAATGATGCAATCAAAGAGGAAATCAGAAGATACCTTGAAACATATGACATAAAAACACAACCATACAAAATCTATGGCATGCAGCAAAAGAAGTTCTTATAAGGAAGGAATAATAAAGATCAGAGAGAAAATAAATAAAATATAGATTAAAAAAAAAATAGAAAAGAGCTGGTTCTTTGAAATGGTAAACAAAATAAACAAACCTCTCTTCAGGCTCATCAAGAACAGAGGACCCAAATAACAAAATAAGAAATGAAAGAGGAGAAATAACAACCAGTACCACAGAAATTTAAAAAAACATAAGACAATACTATGAACAACTATATGCCAACAAATTCAACAACCTGGAAAAAATGTACAATTTTCTAGAAACATACAACCCACCAAAACTGAATGAAGAAGAAAGAAAATTTGAACAGACCATTCACTAGAAGTGAAATACAATATGTAATGAAAAAACTCCCTGCAAACCGAAGTCAGGACCAGATGGCTTCACTGGGGAATTCTACCAAACATACAAAGAAGAACTTATAAAAACCCTCCCCAAACTCTTCCACCAAAAGATTGAAAAGGGAACACTCCCAAAGGCATTCTAGAAAGCCACCATCACCCTGATACCAAAACCAAAAACAATACCAAAAAAGAAAATTAAAGGCCAATATCTTTGATGAATATAAATGCAAAAATTCTCAACAAAGTATTAGCAAACCAAATCCAACAACACACAAAAACAAGATCATACACCACAATCAAGTTGGATTCATCCCAGGGTCACAAAGATGGTTCAACATACAAATATCAATCAGTGTGATACACCACGTCCACAAAAGAAAAGACAAAAAACACATGATCATCTCAATAGATGCAGGAAAAGCATCTGATAAAATTCAATGTCCATTCATGATAAAAACTCTTACCAAAGCGGGTAAAGAGGGAACATATCACAACATAATAAAAGCTGTTTTGACAAACCCCCAGCCAAAATAATACTCAATGGTGAAAAGCTGAAAGCCTTCCTGCTAAAATCTGGAACAAGACAAGGGTGCCCACTCTCACCACTTCTATTCAACATAGGATTGGAAGTCCGAGCCACAGCAATGGACAAGAAAAAGGAATAAAAGGTATCAAAATTGGAAAAGAGGTAAAATTGTCATTACATGCAGATGACATGACACTAAATATAGAAAATCCTATAGACTCCACAAAAATTATTAGAACTGATAAATTCAGCAAGGTAATGATACAAGATTAACATACAGAAATCTGTTGTATTTCTTTACACTAACAATGAAATATCAGAAAGTTAAAAAAAGAAAAAATCCCTTTTAAAACCATATCACACACACACAAAATATTTAGGAATAAACTTGACCAAGGAGGTGAAAGATTTATATGCTGAGAATGCTAGAAAATTGTTAAAGGAAACTGAAGAATGATTCAAAGAAATGAAATCATGCTCTTGATTGGAAGAATTAATATTGTTAAAACGGCCATACTACCCAAAGCAATCTACAGATTTAGTGCAATCCCTATCAAGTTACTCATGACATTTTTTACAGAACTAAAACAAATAGTCCTAATATTTATATGGAACCTTAAAAAGACCAGAATTACCGAAGCAATCTTGAGGAAAAATAACAAGGCTGGAGGCATAAACCTCTCAGACTTCAGAGAATACTACAAAGCTACAGTAATCAAAACAGTGTTGTACTGGCCCCCAAACAGACATATGGATCAATGGAACAGAATAGAGAGCCCAGAAATAAACCAACATACCTACAGTCAGTCAATCTTTGACAAAGGAGGCAAGAATATACAATGGAGAAAAGACACTCTCTTCAGCAACTGGTGCTGGGAAAGCTGGACAGCTGCATGTAAATCAATGAAGTGAGAACACACCCTCATGCCATACATAAAAATAAACTCAAAATGGTAAAGACTTAAATATAAGATGCGACAGCATAAAACTCCTAGAAGAGAACATAGGCAAAACATTCTGACATAAATTGTACCAATGTTTTCTTACGTCAGTCTCGCAAGGCAATAGAAATAAAGGCAAAAATAAACAAATGGGACCTAATCAAACATAAGCTTTTGCACAGGAAAGGAAACCATATAAAGAAAAGACAACCTACGGAATGGGAGAAAATATTTGCAAACGATTCAATCGACAAGGGATTAACTTCCAAAATATACAAATAGTTCATACAACTCTATAACAAGAAAACAACCCAATCAATAACTGGGCAGAAGACCTAAGTAAACATTTCTCCAAAGAAGACATACAGATGGCCAAGAGGCACATGGAAAGATGCTCAACATCACTAATTATTAGAGAAATGAAAATCAAACCTACAATGAGGTACCCCTCACACCAGTCAGAATGGCCATCATTAAAACGTCTACAAATAAAAAATCCCAGAGAGGGTGTGGAGAAAAAGGGAACCCTCCTACAATGTTGGTTGGAATGTAAATTGGTGCAGCCACTATGAAAACAGTATGGAGGTTCCTTAAAAAAACTAAAAATAGAGTTGTCGTATGACCTAGGAATCCCACTCCAGGGCATATATCCAGAGAAAACTATAATTCAAAAAGATACATGCACCCCAATGTCCACAGCAGCACAATTTACAATTGCTGAGACATGGAAGCAACCTAAACGTCCACTGACAGATGAATGGATAAAGAAGATGTGGTATATATACAAAATGGAATAGGGACTTCCCTGGTGGCGAGCCACAACTACTGAAGCCCACGCGCCTAGAGCCCGTGCTCTGCAACGAGAAGCCACCACAATGAGAAGCCTGCACACAGCAACAAAGAGTAGCCCCCACTCGCCACAACTAGCAAAAAAGCCTGTGCGCAGCAGCAAAGACCCAATGCAGCCAAAAATAAATAATTAATTTAAAAAAGAAAGAAAAGTTTAAAAAAATGGACTGACTACCCTTCAGTCATGAAAAAGAATGAAAGTATGCCATGCAGCAACATGGATGGACCTAGAGATTATCATACTAAATGAAGTAAATCACAAAGAGAAAGACAAATACCATATGATATCACTTATATGTGGAATCTAAAATATGACACAAATGAACTTATTTACGAAAAAGAAACAGACTCACAGACATAGAAAATGTAAGAACTTATGGTTACCAAAGGGGAATGGGGTTGGGAGAGGGATAAATTAGGAGTTTGGGATTAGCAGATACAAACCACTATATATAAAATGGATAAACAACAAGGTCCTACTGTATAGCACAGGAAACTATATTCAGTATCCTATAATAAACCATAATGAAAAAGAATATGTGTATATATATGTGTAACTGAATCACTTTGCTGTACACCAGAAACTAACACAACACTGTAAATCAACTATACTTCAATTAAAAAACATAAAATTTAGAAGTCTGTTAATTTTTCTAAACAGTTAGGTAAATACTTTTAATAAAGTATTTACTTTATAAGCAATAATAATTATACCTCAATGTCTTTGAAGATCAGATTTAACTATAATAAACTAAATGTTTTATTCCCACAGGAAATGTCCAAGTACTATACTGAAAAAGGTTATCTGTCTATACATTCTCCTCCATCTATGCCATTTGTGCAAAGATGAAGGGATCTATATCTATCACATGCCTCTCCCATATATATAATGAAGAAATCAAATTATCTTTTAATGGACCTAGATTTCATCCAAGATCTACTACAAGCTACCTGATTTCTGGTGAGTCATTTAACTTCAATAATTTGATTTTCTCATATATCTTCACTTTAATCTGTATAGGATAAAAATGATTATATATTCATAATGGCATTTGATTTTAAGAGATTGGACTAAGAAAACTGCACTGGCAACTTGCCTGACAGGAAAAGCAACTTGCTACAACTCACCTATTGCTCTCAATAAGATAAAAGAACAATAGAACAAAATACTCTCTCACAGATAGCCAAGTCAAAGAGCTCTAAAGAAAATACATTATAAGTCCCAAAAGCTTCAGTACAGCAGAGCCACAGGAGCTGTAAGGCTATGAGGCCTTATATATGAGGCCCTGTCTATAAGCTAGGGACTCAAAGAAATGTTTCATGTGTCTATATTTTTAAAAATTTCCTCCAAAACAACTTTTAATCAGTTTTCCTCAATAAACACAACACAAACTCTCCTTCATTCATAATTAACAAGTCATTAGAAACGTACATGTTTAATCTGTACACTACCATGGAGTTTAAACTTTCATTATAATAGTGGTTTAAGAACTTACAGCATCTGCTTTACAAATGGTGTTGGCTACATGTCGACATAGCATCTTTAGCCAGTTTTCTTTTGGAAGTTCCTCTGATGTCATCTGGAAACTGAGCAGCACATTTGCCTGCTCTGTAGGTGGCCTCACAAGCAAGGCAAAAGCATTATGGCAATCTAGGGTTCCAGAATAATCACAAACATTAAATGTTACTCCTTGGAAAATGACAGACTTAACACAAGTTAAGTTCCCTCAGAGCAATGAAATTCCAAAAAATTATCTCTTCTCTACCTTTTCTGTCCCCTCTGTTTTTAACTGGACAAAGAATAGCATCATACTAAGTTGAAACACTGGAAAGAATTATAATAGTATGTACCATGTGAGGAACAAACAATGATATTGTTAAGTAAGCAGTATTTTCCATGACATTTAATATTTTCTTTGATGGAGTTTTTAAAAATTAAATTATATCATTTCTTAGAATTCTAGAATTTAAGTTTTAAATTAAAGTGACACTGTAAGAATAATTCAATAATTCAACCTATTTAAATCAAGTTCAAAGAAATAAAATACTCAAATATTAAAATTGTTACAAAATGTTTTATGATCAAGATGCTAAAACAGAACCTATTTTTTTTTTATAGTTTTAGTTTGTTTGTTTTTAATTTTTTATTTATTTGTTTATTTATTTTTGGCTGTGTTGGGTCTTCGTTTCTGTGCGAGGGCTTTCTCTAGTTGCAGCGAGCGGGGGCCACTCTTCATCGCGGTGCGCGGGCCTCTCTTGTTGCGGAGCACAGACTCCAGACGCGCAGGCTCAGTAATTGTGGCTCACGGGCCCAGTCGCTCCGCGGCATGTGGGATCTTCCCAGACCAGGGCTCGAACCCGTGTCCCCTGCATTGGCAGGCAGATTCTCAACCACTGCGCCACCAGGGAAGCCCACAGAACCTATTTTAAACAATGAAGTCTTCCATAATTATAATCCAAAAATATAGAGATCATTTAAGTGAACGCTCTATGAATGCTTTAATAAATCCAGAATTTGACAACTGAGTAAAGATAGCAATATAAGTTGCCATTCAAGTTTTTTTTTATTGTTTCTCATAAATTAAAAGTTTTCCATCATTTGAGGATGGGATCAGTAATGGAACCAGTTTACACTGTAAAAATATATGCCTAAACAAGCAAAATATTGCCAGGCACACACATCACTAGGTACTATTTTAAAAAATGATACTGCGTCAGTAGGTATAAACTTTTCCCAATTTCAGGCCTTCAAAGAATCCTCTCTAACACTCCCAAAGTATAGAGTAAAAGCTTTCCTTAATACACATTTGAGCCCATGTTGAGTCTACCATAGTTACTTTGGGTGTACTTACTCATGCACATCTATTCCTGGTCATATCCTAAGTGTATCCCTAACAATACAGCCATTGGCAACAGGGAAGGTTACAAGCTGTGGGGCACAGGTAATAGACTACAATTGCCTTTGGATTCTGAAGGAATAAAAATAAGTTTTGGTGTGGGAATGGGCACTATTTTGACATGTAACCATTTAAAAGCTCTCTGTCCCTTAAGAGATGAAGATATCCTTCAGATTGAGATAGTATTTTCATTTGAAAAAAATTAAAAATCTCCCAGTTCCTAGAGATGTAGTTGAAGTATAAGAACAATTACTTTGCCAGAACTAACCAACAATATTTAAAGATAATTTACCAGTTTAAAAAATATATATAAGGGAATCAAACTTTCAATGAATATAAACTATTTTTATCTAGCCAATAGTTTATCCAACGACCATACCTTCTGTCTCTCGTATGTCCAGCACCTTCTTAATCTGAGAAAGAGGCATTAGATGAATATGCTTAAGAGAAGCTGGGGGTCGGGTCTGGCCATGAGGACTCCTAAAAGTGCCAATAACCTTGTGTCGTTTTCTTGCTATCTGATTATAGAAAAAAAAAAAAAAGTCACCATCAGTAACATAAAAACAAACACCAAATGCTTAAAAATAAAATGGCACTAATCACATAAATCTATATGCAGCTTATTTAACTACCAGTCATTCCAAAATTACTATCTGATAAGAAGCATAGTTACTATGTGACAAATTCATACATGTAACTATGTAGCAGAAATGCTCATGTTTATACGAGAAGAGCTCAAAAGTCAGGAAAACAGGATACATGGAAAAGATCCCAGAGGTGTGAAAGAACTTAGAAGCACGGTGAGAAGTAACAGCATCAAAGGATGAAGGAACCTTCAGTAAAAGGCCTTGAATTCGGAAAGGGGAATCATTGCTCTGGGATTGCTGCCTTGGGTTCAAAAGATAATTGATTTCAGTGTAAGAGCAGAATACACAATTATCTCAGATGCTGTGCAAGGCACTGAGGATAAAGGAGTGAATACAGAAATGGTTCTGGCCCTCATGATACCTACATACTACTGAAAAATAGGAAAATTAAAGTAACTAAATAATACATTAAAAACTGATACAAATTATAAAGTCAAGGTGCTATGTTAAGATATAACTTTACCTAAACTGGGAACTCATGCAAAGGAAGACATAGGTAAAGTAATGCTGGAGAAGACAGGAGCAAAACCAGAAAGGACCCTGGGACTCATTACGTATTTGAGTTCTGTGAATTTTATAAGGTCTTTAAATTTATTGTTTTCATTTCCATGAAATCCTAGTATATTATTTTGCCTTTTTAAAAGAACATTTCTTTGGGGGTTATAATCATCAACTGAAAGACATTAACACAAAATGATTTAGATTAAGCTACTTAATGAATTGAGATTGACTGGTCATCATCATGAATATGACAAAGTAAGGCTGAAAAATGTACTGTTGATAGCTTGTGTTGGCTAATGAGAAAAGATCAAAAGGCAGTCAGTATCATATTCACATTGATGCAGAAATATGACACAGATCTATGATACATATCAAATATTAAAAGCCCATTTTCATTAATATATGAAAAAAGCAGATTCTTTAAATAATTATTTCCACTGTACTATTTGAATATACTTTTAATTTAGTTAAGCAAAATAAATAATTTTAAGGTTCATTTTTAAAAAGGAAAGACAATGACAAGTGCTAATATTGATGATACAAATGCTAGTCCATCAAGGTAAAAACTCAAAGTACAGATACATCACCTGTCATGTTTAAGTGAAGTCAGTTTAGATCTTATCTATTTTAAATGCTTCTAACTTTTACCATTCTCTTCATTCCAAATTTGCTCAAAGTTTTGTTTTTTTTTAAACAAACAAGCTAAAGAATAAGAGTTTATAAATCTAAAAGTCCAAATTATAAATCTGGAATCCAAGTTTAATGTTAGCAATAGAAATGTTACAGTTAATGTGATTCTGACATGCAGTCTAAGAGAGAGTAGAACAAAAAGTCACTGAATTCAGGAAGATGAAGGAAGTGAGAAGCCAGGGTATCAGACAACAGACTTGGAGGCTACAAGGAATGACCAATGGCAGGAATTAAAATGGAAGGTAAGTCAATGAGCCAGTTGTAGAAGACTTCACAAAAATTGAAGGGGATGTAAAATAAAAAAATTTAAAGTAAGCCTCAACTATCTAAGGATTAAGAGGATAAAGACCAGAATGGATTAGCAAAGGAAGTACAGATAACCTCACCTATTAGATGAATGGAGCCAGCTGACCTATGAACAGTCAACAGGAAAAACTTACAAAAGCTTAAATGAAAGCAAATAAACAGAACTACTAAGCAGCTACATGGTACTCAGTGAACATGATACTGCAGATTCAAATAAAATATGATCAAAAATTGACTCTACCTAGCCCCTGTTCTCAAAAGCAGAGCAGGCTAAAGCTCTCATTATGGGGAGACAAGTAGTTCAGAATTATCTGCCTCATGATTTTTTATAACTTTCTCAGTTCAGGGTAAGGTCAATTGTGTACAGTATTTTCACTGCCTTTACTTTTGTGTTTTGTGACAGTACTGACCAAATGAAAATACCATTTTTCACTAACCTCACAACAACAAAACTCTTTAACACAAGTAAATTTTTGGTGAGATTTTATTGCACCTGTAACTGTACTTGGCTTGTTCTCTAAGATTCCCTTGTATTTATACTTTAAAAACTAATGTGCAGGAGACCTTCAAGATGGCGGAGGAGTAAGACCCAGAGATCATCTTCCTCCCCACAAATACATCAGAAATACATCTACGTGTGGAACAACTCCTACAGAACATCTACTGAATGCTGCCAGAAGACCTCAGACTTACCAAAAGGCAAGAAACTCCCCACGTACCTGGGTAGGGCAAAAGAAAAAAGAAAAAACAGAGACAAAAGAATAGGGACGGGACCTGCACCAGTGGGAGGGAGCTGTGAAGGAGGAAAAGTTTCCACACATTAGGAAGCCCGTTCACTGGTGGAGACAGGGGGGTGCGGAGGGGAAGCTTCAGCGCCATGGAGGAGAGTGCAGCAACAGGGGTGCAGAGGGCAAAGCGGAGAGATTCCCACATAGAGGATTGGTGCCAACAAGCACTCACCAGCCCGAGAGGCTTGTCTGCTCACCCGCCAGGGTGGGCGGGGGCTGGGAGCTGAGGCTCGGGCTTCGGAGGTCGGATCCCAGGGAGAGGACTGGGGTTGGCTGCGTGAACACAGCCCAAAGGGGCTAGTGCGCCACAATTAGCCGGGAGGGAGTCCGGGAAAAAGTCTGGAACTGCCGAAGAGGCAAGAGATCATTGTTTTGGGGTGCATGAGGAGAGGGGATTCAGAGCACCGCCTAAATGAGCTCCAGAGACAGGCGCAAGCCGCTGCTATCAGCGTGGACCCCAGAGACGGGCATGAGACGCTAAGGCTGCTGCTGCAGCCACCAAGAAGCCTGTGTGCAAGCACAGGTCACTATCGACACCTCCCCTCCCAGGAGGCTGTGCAGCCCGCCACTGCCAGGGTCCCGTGATCCAGGGACAACTTCCCCAGGAGAACGCACTGCGCGCCTCAGGCTGGTGCAACGCCACGTGGGCCTCTGCCGCCGCAGGCTCGCCCCACATCCGTACCCCTCCCTCTCCCCGGCCTGAGTGAGCCAGAGCCCGCGAATCAGCTGCTCCTTTAACCCCGTCCTGTCTGGGTGGGAACAGATGTGCTCAGGCAACCTACACGCAGAGGCGGGGCCAAATCCAAAGCTGAACCCCAGGAGCTGTGGGAACACAGAAGAGAAAGGAAATCTCTCCCAGCAGCTTCAGGAGCAGCGGATTAAATCTCCACAGTCAACTTGATGTACCCTGCATATGTGGAATACTTGAATAGACAACGAATCATCCCAAATTGAGGAGGTAGACTTTGGGAGCAACTGTAGGCTTGGGGTTTGCTTTCTGCATCTCATTTGTGTCTAGTCTTATGTTTATCTTAGTTTAGTATTTATAGAGTTTATTATCATTGGTAGATTTGTTTATTGCTTTGGTTGCTCTCTTTCTTTTCTTTTCTTTTTTAAAAAATAGATTTTTCTTCCCTTTTCTCTTTTTGTGAATGTGTATGTGTATGCTTCTTTGTGTGATTCTGTCTGTATAGCATTGCTTTTACCATTTGTCCTAAGGCTCTGTCTGTCTGCTTTTTTTTTTTTTTAGTATAGTTTTTGATGCTTGTTATCATTGGTGGATTTGTTCTTTGCTTTGGTCGCTCTCTTCTTTCTTTCTTTTCTTTTTTTTAATTACTTCCTTTTTTTATTTTTAATAACATTTTTATTTTTTATTTTAATAACTTTATTTTATTTATTTTTCTTTCTTTCTTTAAGTCTTTTTTTCCTCCCTTTTCTTCTGAGCCATGTGGCTAACAGGGTCTTGGTGCTCCAGCCAGGTGTCAGGCCTGTGCCTCTGACGTGGGAGAGCCGAGTTCAGGACACTGGTCTACCAGAGACCTCTCGGCTCCACATGATATCAAACGGTGAAAGCTCTCCCAGAGATCTCCATCTCAACGCTAAGACCCAGCTCCACTCAACGACCAGCAAGCTACAGGGCTGGACACCCTATGCCAAACAACTAGCAAGACAGGAACACAACCCTACCCATGAGCAGAGAGGCTGCCTAAAATCATAAGGTCACAGACACCACAAAACACACCACCGGATGTGGTCATCATGTCCACCAGAAAGACAAGATCCAGCCTCATCCATCAAAATACAGGCATCAGTCCCCTCCACCAGGAAGCCTACAAAACCCACTGAACCAACTTTAGCTACTGGGGGCAGACACCAAAAACAATGCGAACTATGAACCTGCAGTCTGTGAAAAGGAAACCCCAAACACAGTAAGTTAAGAAAAATGAGAAGACAGAGAAACACACAGCAGATGAAGGAGCAAGGTAAAAACCCACCAGACCAAACAAATGAAGAGGAAATAGGCAGTGTACCCGAAAAAGAATTCAGAGTAATGATAGTAAAGATGATCCAAAATCTTGGAAATAGAATGGAGGAAATACAAGAAGTGTTTAACACGGAAATAGAAGAACTAAAGAGCAAACAAACAATGATGAACAGCGCAATAAATGAAATTAAAAACTCTCTAGAAGGAATCAGGAGCAGAGTAACTGAGAAAGAAGAACGGATAAGTGACCTGGAAGATAACATAGTGGAAATAACTACCACAGAGCAGAAGAAAAAAAGAATGAAAAGAACTGAGGACAGTCTCAGAGACCTCTGGGACAACATTAAACACACCAACATTCAAATTATAGGGGTCCCAGAAGATGAAGAGAAAAAGAAAGGGACTGAGAAAATATTTAAAGAGATTATAGTTGAAAACTTCCCTAATATGGGAAAGGAAATAGTCAATCAAATCCAGGAAGCACAGAGAGTCCCATACAGGATAAATCCAAGGAGAAACACGCCAAGACACAAATTAATCAAACTATTAAAAATTAAATACAAAGAAAAAATATTAAAAGCAGCAAGGGAAGAACAACAAATAACATACAAGGGAATCCCCATAAGGTTAACAGCTGATCCTTCAGCAGAAACTCTGCAAGCCAGAAGGGAGTAGCGGGACATATTTAAAGCGATGAAAGGGTAAAACCTACAACCAAGATTACTCTACCCAGCAAGGATCTCATTCAGATTCAACAGAGAAATTAAAACCTTTACAGACAAGCAAAAGCTAAGAGAATTCAGCACCACCAAACCAGATTTACAACAAATGCTAAAGGAACTTCTCTAGGCAGGAAAAACAAAAGAAGGAAAAGACCTACAGTAACAAACCCAAAACAATTAAGAAAATGGTAATAGGAACATACATATCGATAACTACCTTAAATGTAAATGGATTAAATGTTCCAACCAAAAGACACAGACTGGCTGAATGGATACAAAAACAAGACCTGTATATATGCTGTCTACAAGAGACCCACTTCAGACCTAGGGACACATACAGACTGAAAGTGAGGGGAAGGAAAAAGATATTCCATGCAAAAGAAAGCTGGAGTAGCAATTCTCGTATCAGACAAAATAGACTTTAAAACAAAGACTATTACAAGAGACAAAGAAGTACACTACATAATGATCAAGCGATCAATCCAAGAAGATATAACAATTGTAAATATTTATGCACCCAACATAGGAGCACCCCAATGCATAAGGCAAATGCTAACAGCCATAAAAGGAGAAACCGACAGTAACACATTCATAGTAGGGGACTTTAACACCCCACTTTCACCAATGGACAGATCATCCAAAATGAAAATAAATAAGGAAACACAAGCTTTAAATGACACATTAAACAAGGTGGACTTAATTGATATTTATAGGACATTCCATCCAGAACAACAGAATACACTTTCTTCTCAAGTGCTTATAGAACATTTCCCAGGATAGATCATATCTTGGGTCACAAATAAAGCCTTGGTAAATTTAAGAAAATTGAAATCGTATCAAGTATCTTTTCCGACCACAACACTATCAGACTAGATATCAATTACAGAAAAAAATCTGTAAAAAATACAAACACATGGAGGCTGAACAGTACACTAGCAAAGAACCAAGAGATCACTGAAGAAATCAAAGAGGAAATCAAAAAATACCTAGAAACAAATGACAATGAAAACATGATGACCCAAAACCCATGGGATGCAGCAAAAGCAGTTGTAAGAGGGAACTTTATAGCAATACAATCCTACCTCAAGAAACAAGAAACATCTCAAATAAAGAACCTAACCTTACACCTAAAGCAATTAGAGAAAGAAGAACAAAAAAACCCCAAAGTTAGCAGAAGGAAAGAAATCATAAAGATCAGATCAGAAATAAATGAAAAAGAAATGAAGGAAACAATAGCAAAGATCAATAAAACTAAAAGCTGGTTCTTTGAGAAAATAAATCAAATTGATAAACCATTAGCCAGACTCATCAAGAAAAAAAAGGGAGGGCTTCCCTGGTGGCACAGTGGTTGAGAGTCTGCCTGCCAATGCAGGGGACACAGGTTCGTGCCCCGGTCCGGGAATATCCCACATGCCGCGGAGCGGCTAGGCCTGTGAGCCACAACTACTGAGCCTGCGCGTCTGGAGCCTGTGCTCCGCAATGGGAGAGGCCGCGACAGTGAGAGGTCCGCGCACCGCGATGAAGAGTGGCCCCCGCTCGCCGCAACTGGAGTAAGCCCTCGCACAGAAACGAAGACCCAACACAGCCAAAAATAAATAAATAAATAAATAAATTTAAAAAAAAAAGGGAGAAGACTCAAATCAATAGAATTAGAAATGAAATAGGAAAAGTAACAACTGACAATGCAGAAAATACAAAGGATTATGAGAGATTACTGCAAGCAACTATATTCCAAGAAAATGGACAACCTGGAAGAAATGGACAAATTCTTAGAAACGCACAACCTTCTGAGACTGAACCAGGAAGAAATAGAAAATATGAACAGACCAATCACAAGCACTGAAATTGAAACTATGATTAAAAATATTCCAACAAACAAAAGCCCAGGATCAGATGGCTTCACAGGTGAATTCTATCAAACATTTAGAGAAGAGCTAACACCTATCCCTCTCAAACTCTTCCAAAATACAGCAGAGGGAGGAACACACCCAAATTCATTTTACGAGGCCACCATCACCATGATACCAAAACTAGACAAAGATGTCACAAAGAAAGAAAACTACAGGCCAATATCACTGATGAACACAGATGCAAAATTTCTTAACAAAATACTAGCAAACAGAATCCAACAGCACATTAAAAGGATCATACACCATGATCAAGTGGGGTTTATCCCAGGAATGCAAGGATTCTTCATTACACACAAATGCCCATTGACAGATGCATGGATGAAGAAGATGGAATATTACTCAGCCATAAAAGGAACAAAATTGGGTCATTTGTAGAGACGTGGATGGATCTAGAGACTGTCATACAGAGTGAAGTAAGTCAGAAAGAGAGAAATAGTGTATATTAATGCATATATGTGGAGCCTAGAAAAATGGTACAGATGAACCAGTTTGCAGGGCAGAAATAGAGACACAAATGTAGAGAACAAACGTTATGGACAACAAGGGGGAAAGTGGTGGTGTGATGAATTGGGAGATTGGGATTGACATATATACACTAATATGTATAAAATGGATAACTAATAAGAACCTGCTATATAAAAAAATAAATAAAATTAAAAATAATAACCCAAAAAACCCAGAAAAACAAAGAGTCGTGTACCACATGTTCATTTCAGCTCTATTTATAATAGCCAGGACATGGAAGCAACCTAAGTGTCTGTCCATCAACAGATGAATGGATAAAGAAGATGTGGCACATATATACAATGGAATATTACTCAGCCATAAAAAGAAACAAAACTGAGTTATTTGTAGTGAGGTGGATGGACCTAGAGTCTGTCACACAGAGTGAAGTTAAGTCAGAAAGAGAAAAACAAATACCATATGGTAACACATATATATGGAATACAAAAAAAAAAAAGGTTCTGAAGAACCTGGGGGCAGGACAGGAATAAAGATGCAGATGTAGAGAATGGACTTGAGGACACGGGGAGGGTGAAGGGTAAACTGGGACGAAGTGAGAGAGTGGCATGGACATATATACACTACCAAATGTAAAACTGACAGCTAGTGGGAAGAAGCCACATAGCATAGGGAGATCAGCTTGGTGCTTTGTGACCACCTAGTGGGGTGGGATAGGGATGGTGGGAGGGAGAAGGAAGCGGGAGGAGATATCGGGATATATGTATATGTACAGCTGATTCATTTTGTTATAAAGCAGAAACTAACACACCATTGTAAATCAATTATACTCCAATAAAAATGTTAAAAAAAAACAAAACTAATGTGCATGATACAAGAGGGTAGCACTAGATAAGAAGTGAAGTAGAAAGGAATAAAAGGAAGAAGTATAAATTTTAAAGAAAAAGGCAACTCATCAAATCACTTCAATGAATGCAACAAAAAGTTACCCGATAACACAAATGTCAAATGAGTCTCCTGGTTAATGACTTTATCGTTAGAAGACAGAATGTGTTCTATCTTCTGAGATGAAGGAAAATACATTCCTTTATATCCCCCAATTAGACTGTTTAGTTGATTAAAAATACACGAATAAAAGAATGAAAGAAAGGGGTTGAAAAAGCACATAAATATAATTCAATCTGCCTGTAGGAGTAATATGGGGAAAAATTTTAATTTGGATAGATAAGAATTTTAGAATTAGAATCATTGCACCGCATCTGATAAACTGACAATTAACTCACTCTAAAACCTGCAGATTTAAGGAAGAAATCAGGGGATTATAAATTCATTATATTAAATAATCAAGTTATCTCCTTCTTCAACAAAATACTGATTTCTTTGCTGGAAAAATCTACTTAAATTTCAAAAAGAACTCATAATTATTTTGTAAATCTTGAAGAAATATACAGAGATACAAGAAGTTCCTAAAATTCTTCACCGAAGCATTTATTTGCATGGAAATAAACTAAATTTTCATTGTGACTTGGATTTGAAGTCATGAAAAATCATCACATTTCTTAATATTAGGCCTTCTCCTAAAAGCATTCAATTAATAGTATTAAATCAACAACCAGTCTCATCAAAAAAATGTGATTAAGTTCACTTTACTTTAAGCTTATTTACTTTAATCACTTAATTAAATTAAAGTTATTGTAATTAAATCAAGGTTTGGTTTTAAACATTCAGTGAAGTCACACAAAACAGCAATGTTATTATACTGTATTAAGGACAACTTTACCTCTAGGCAGTCATTGAAGAGGAAGAGGGTTACTTGTTCTCCTCTGTCACAGGGGTGCTCACCTAGAGAAACTGTTTCAACTCGCTGAACTAAGCTTCGGTGAGAAGATAAAAGATTAGCCTGAATAGATTGAAAATATTAATAAAAGAGATTACTTTATAGCAAATAATTTTTAAAAGTTAAAGTTTAAAAGAAAGTTGTGTTGAGATTCTGTTTATATTATAACTGCAGAATTGAAATACAGTTGAGCCTTTAACAACACAGGTTTGAACTGTGCTGGTCCACTTATACACAGTTTTTTTTTTCAATAAATAAGTACTACAGTACTACACGATCCACAGTTGGTTGAATCCATGAATACAGAACCACAGAAACAAAGAGCCAACTATAAAGTTATATGCAGATTTTCTACTGCACTGGTGGGGCAGGTGCCCTTAACTCCCAGTTGTTCAAGGGTCAACTGTTAACAAGAAAAAGAAAATAAGTTGACAATCATCAAAAATGAATACCTACTGGACATCCATCTACTTCATAAACAACATCGAAAATTTGCTTTTGAGCTTCTGTCTTTCTCTTATCCTCATTAATATGGCTGAAAAATTAATAAGGTTACTTTTAGAACAACAGACTGTAAAAACTGTACATACATACATCTCGTGTCACAAACAAAAATCCTTCCATGTGAGTCTATCTTAATTTTGATACTTGTATCTGTTAAAATATTCCCTAAAAGTATCCCACTACATTAAAAAACATTTCATACAACCCTTCAGAAAAGTATATTTTGCTTTAGTCCTTACTATATTCTGTCTTTTTTTTAAACTATACTCACTATATACTTCCTAAAATACGTTACACTGGTATAAACTTCAGGTTAACATAATCTAACTGTAAGTTCAGGTAAGGTTTTATGCAAATCATTCCTAAGTCATATGCTAATCATTTCACTGAAATAAAAATTAAGACTACTGGACAAGATGGAATAAGGAGGAAAAAAATATACTCTGCCTGAAACAACTAAAAAAAAAAAACCATCAAAGTATAAAGAAACAGGGTTCTCAAGTCACTGGAAGTCAATTCCTGTGAGACAGGAAACAGTGCAAGGCCAATTATATCTTGTCTACAAAAGATATACTTTACACACAAAGACATAAATAGACTGAAAGTAAAATGATGAAAAAGAGCACAATATATTCTCAAGTGTACATGGAACATTCCCCAGGATAAGCCATAAAATAGGCCTCAAAAAGTTTGAAAGGACTGAAATAATACAAAGTATATTTTCCATAAACAATGAAGTGAAATCAGAAATTGATAACAAAAGGAAACTTTGAAAATTCACAAATATGTGGGAATTAGCCAAAACACTCCTACACAACCAATGGATCAAGAAGTAATCACAAGGGAAATTAGAAAATACTTTCAGATAAACAAAAACACAAAATTTATGGAATATGACTAAAGCAATGGTTAAAGGGAAATTTATAGCTATAAAAGTGTACAATTAGGGGCTTCCCTGGTGGCACAGTGGTTGAGAATCTGCCTGCCAATGCAGGGGACATGGGTTGGAGCCCTGGTCCAGGAAGATCCCACATGCTGCAGAGCAACTAAGCCTGTGCGCCACAACTTCTGAGCCTGTGCTCTAGAGCCCACGTGCCACGACTACTGAAGCCTGCACGTCTGGAGCCTGTGCTCCACAACGGGAGAAGCTACCACAATGAGAAGCCCGTGCACCGCAATGAAGAGTAGCCCCCGCTCGCCACAACTAGAGAAAGCCCGCGCACAGCAACGAAGACCCAGTGCAGCCAAAAATAAATAAATAAATAAATTTAAAGAAGTGGAAAAAAAAGAAGTGTACAATTAAAAAAATGATCTCAAATCAGTATCCTAACCTTCTACTGTAAGACACTGGGGGGCGGGGGGGAAGAGCAAGCTAAATCTAAAGCAAGCAGGAAAAAAGGAAATCATAAAGATCAGAGTGAAAATGAATGAAATAGAGAATATAAAAATAATAGAAAAAAATCAACAAAACTAAAAGCTTTTTTCTTTTATGAAAATATGTTAACACTCACTGCTTAATTCGTAGTTCATAGAAAGGATCAAGGAAAATAATGTGTGAGTATGTTAAACCACAAAGTGTTGAAAAACACTATAATCCTGATCCCAAAATAACAAAGCAAAAGCATGAAGGCTGGCTGATTAACATATAATATATAAACATAAGTAAAAGCCAAAATATGTATAATGCTTTCAGCAGCAACAGAAGCTGGTATTCATTAATTTGAGCATTATACTACTGCTGGATCCTTTCACTAGAGCTAGTAACGTTTCTCTCTAGGAGCTCCTTTGCAAGTATTTTTAAGAAACGCTATTTCACATAGAAGCACCTCATGGAATCTCAGAAATCATTTAAATCTATTGAATATGCTTATATGTAAAGCTCAAAGAGGTGAAATGCCCTCGCCCTTCATGAAGCAAAACAATGAACAGCAACAGAGTTTTCAATTCTGATCATACTAGTCAGGAAAAAATCATTTCTGATCAGTGCTATGTCTCCAAGTTAAACCTACAGTAAACAGCTTGAATTTAACAATCAAGTTCCCTAGTAAATTTCTTTGAGTTTATACTTTTAATACATCTCCAACAAACCGTATCAATTTAATTCCATAGAATTCAAAGTAAGAAACAAAAAGTCAAAGCTAATGTGAAAAAAACATTATAAACTTCTTCTTTTCATCATGGTCAAATTCCCAATTTCCATTTGGGTAGTTTATAAGAATATGAAGACAAAAACAAGCTAAGACTGGAGGTATATGAAGAAAATGTCTACTAGTGTATTTATAACATTTTCAAATTTCTAAACCATTGTTACTCTCTGCATAATAGTTCAATACCGGGCTTCCCTGGTGGCGCAGTCGTTGGGAGTCTGCCTGCCAACACAGGGGACATGGGTTTGAGCCCCGGTCTGGGAGGATCCCACATGCCGCAGAGCAACTAGGCCCGTTAGCCACAATTACTGAGCCTGCGCGTCTGGAGCCTGTGCTCCGCAACAAGAGAGGCCGCGATGGTGAGAGGCCCGCGCACCGCAATGAAGGGTGGCCCCCACTTGCCGCAGCTGGAGAAAGCCCTTGCGCAGAAACGAAGACCCAACACAGCCATAAATAAATAAATAAATAAATAAATAAATAAATAAATAAATAAATAAAAGTTCAATACCTTCAGAAATATGTTTTTAATTATTGTATGCTTAACAATACTTCTAACATTTTAATGTGTGACTACACTACTATAAAATAATTTAGATACTATTACAGAATTTTGCTATTGATATTTTTCTCACCATTTATGATTCTAATTGTTCTACCAATTCCATTCTAAATCTAAGGAGCAATAAAAAATTGAAATAATGTACTTACGTCATTACCTCCTTTAGTGATCCAATAGCTTTTTCTAGAGTGCTTTTGTCAGGATTTTCTTCAGCTGTATGCTTCTTAAGATCTGTAATGATAAAATGTTTTCTCTATGATTAAAAAAAATTCAGTGGTTTTCCAACTATGACTTAAAAATGCTGTCCACTTTGATAGATACAGGTTGATTAATTTTGAATAATATCTAACTTTTACTTTTAAAAATGTTTTATGCAATGTTTCCTTTTAAGAGCTCTCTTCTTAAATGTATTAAAGTTTCCATGTTTTTTCGTTGACTAAATTTCCAGAATATGTAACAGATTTTCTTACACTATTTCAATTCCCTTCTAGTAAAGCTTGAGGACTCCCAGATTCTTCAAACTCTCTCCATAGTGCTGAAGGAAAACACATGATTCTCAATTAGCTAAGAACATTATATATGCTATATTTCATAGCGGGGTCCATGGCTCCATCACAGAGAGCAGTTGGTGTCCTCAAGAGATGGTTTTGTTTAGTTTGTAGGTTCATGAGATGCTTACACTTTGACTCTTCTTATCCAAGTTGCTTATAATGTTCCATCTAACCGTTTGTTCCCTAATACCAGGCCCACCTAATATTTTTAGTGGAATGATAGAAGAAAGGCTTAGAAATCAAGTTCATTTTAGTCATGACAACATTTGATGGGATTCCTATAAGTACTTAATGAAACAATAATGAAGATAAATTAAAAAAATACCCTGCTTTGTAAAGTTAAAAGTTCATGTATTCATATATTCTTCTTATAATCTGTAAAACAGGATAGCTTTTAAAGACTGGGGAAATCATCTCATATGCTAGTAATTCTGAACTAATTAGATAACCTCAAAGAGAATAAAAATGATCAATTTTTGTAGTTACAACCGTAACTCATAGTTTAACCAATATACTTTAAAGACAATAATAGATTAAACAGTCACAAATTTAGCCTCCTTATCTGCTACACACACTACTGTAGTTAAGGTTTGGGGACCAAAATGCTTTATTATACTTATTCCTATTTGTAATTTAATTTTCATACTTAAATTTAAAAAATATAAAAATTGACTGTCCTGGGCTTCCCTGGTGGCACAGTGGTTGAGAATCTGCCTGCCAATGCAGGGGACACGGGTTCGAGCCCTGGTCTGGGAAGATCCCACATGCCACGGAGCAACTAGGCCCATGAGCCACAATTACTGAGCCTGTGCATCTGGAGCCTGTGCTCCGCAACAAGAGAGGCCGCGATAGTGAGAGGCCCACGCACCGCGATGAAGAGTGACCCCCCCACTTGCCGCAACTAGAGAAAGCCCTCGCACAGAAACGAAGACCCAACACAGCCATAAATAAATAAATAAACAAATAAATTAAAAAATTAAAAAAAAAAATTTGACTGTCCTAGAACTATTCACTACTTTAGTCAGGCAAATATAAAAGCATATAAATATGCCTTTCTTTTCATGCAGGCATAATTTATTCATAAAAATTGACTCTGCTATAAAAATCTCTTTCATTGATATCTGTAGTTTAAGTTTTAGAATAAATGGATGTATGTTTCAAGAGTGTTCTGCACAATGTAAGAAAAAAAAAGCATAAAATGAAGCATAAAGAACTTTTACTAAGATTCAGAAAAAGACTAAATAACTTGAGACATATTAATCATCTCTGATCTTGTGATTTTGTGGGTGAATTTCGTGTGGATGTAAACTGATTGTGAAATCAGTGATGCACCATGAAATATAAGAAGACTTTTAGTAGAGAGACAAAGAGTACAATACTAGTCAATATAACTGACATCACCAACAAATAAAGCATTTTAAGCCAGAGTGAATTTCTGTAGCACCAGTGATTATTCAGATTATCCATAAAGATATTTCCTATGTAAAAGATATAAGCTTTAAAGCTGAAACCTAAGAGCATTTTGAAAATAAGAAATTTTTCAAATTTTTTAGAACAAAACAATTCCATAGAAACACCCAAAATTGTCTGGAAACAGATCAGACAAGTACCATTTAAAAGTAATGCAACACTGGGTAACCTCTGTACTGGTCGGATGAGAAGTTCAACAAGGCTTTGCCGTCCACATTCTGGTTTAGCTTGGTTTATCTGAAAGGAATTAATTTATTCAATAATTACTTAAAAGGTTTTCTCCAAAGATTAGACATTACATTTATTAGATTACACTTTTATCATTTGTGCCCTGATAAGAACTAACAGGAGAAGTAGGGTGGCAGTTGTTCTCTGGCAGATTACTGTGGCTAAATAACCCCCCAAGGCCTGAAATGGCCTCCTGGCAAGGCAAGGACTAACACCTTAAACAGAGAGTGAGTTCTCTAAGCACTCGTATACACTTCATTTGAGTTTCTCTTACATCTACACCATTCAAAAGAAAAAAAACAAATTTAAAATATTAATTATGCTGATACCATTTGGATAAACACAGTAAGGCACTGGTAAGAAAATAAAATCATTAAAAGCAAAACAAAACTCATCGGAAAATTTTTAGAGGTGTTTGAGAACTAAAACATGCATAAATTTAAAAAGAAAAAAAAAAAAAAACCACAGACAACATTCATATTCATTCAGCTGCCTCTTGGATCCTGCTTGTAGCATGTCAAAACTTGAGAAGCCAAACATCACTGCCACTCTCAGGTAAAGCTAAAGTTAACAGATAACATTAAGGTGTTCTTACATGGATACATTTTTACTAAAAGTATAATTTTAATGAACTCCTTAGATTTTTATTTGAAACAAATGTACATTACCTTCAGAAAAGCATGAAATCTTGGTTTCTGTTTTTCACATTTAATAATTGTTTCCTTGCTCATTTCAAAGAAGTTCACAAAGGGAGGGTATGTTTTTACCAAATCTTTTGACTAGCAACAATTAAAAAAAAACAACACATTAATTGGTAATGGATGTTACCCTTAGTCAATGAAACTTAAAGTTGAATAATCAATAGTCAAAATCTGACATACTAGACCCAAAATAAAAGTTTAAAATAAGTTTCTTCTCAAGTTAAGTACAGGAATTTATTTTATAAACTTTTCACTAACTACTGAGTTAACTGCTAAACAAAATGCATCAATTGGTACCCAGAGCCTAAAGCCCGAAAAGCAAATAAAGACTCAAAAAGAAAAAGAAGTATATTAAAGCTTATAGTATTGATATAAACATGACAAAGTTTTAAAACTTCTATAAATTCAGAGTATAGTAATTATAGTTGATCTATGCAGAATCCAAGAACATGCTATTATCTACTGAAGGATCCAAACCACCATTAAAAGACCAACTGTACTGGGTAAAATGAAAACAAAAAAAAGGAAAATGTCTTGACTAATTGAGACTAACAGGTATCAAAAAGATATGGGACAATAATTTGCATATTTGGAATTCTCAACCAACCAGAAAAAAAACATCTAAGGGATATAGGGTAAAGATTAAAGTTAGGAGACCTCGGAAAACAAAAATAAATGGGCAAGAATCCAAGGCAGTGAAACTTATAAATCATATCCAAAGAGACTGACAGAAATTTATAAATCCTATTCACAGCACCTTATCCAAAATTAATATACTTTATTTGATAAACTATGTTGTTCTTATCTTAGAGACGAAACAGTTCATTAGAAACTTTTATGCAGACACAAAGACAGTAAAAACTGCTATCAACTAAGGAAAGAAATGACTAAAACTCGATTACTGAAAAATTTTAAAAAATCATTAATCTGTGGCTATTTATAAGAGGCAAATAACATGATATATAGTAAAATGTTTGTAGCACAATACAACAATTAGTGTTCCTAATGATGACCTTAAGCTATCAAGAAAGTGTTAGACTGTATATAGAAGGCATGTTTCAGAAGACAAGAACACTTCTAATATATTTTACAAACACAACTATGTCAAAGTGTTTAAAAAGCTCTCACATTTAAACAGGTAACTTTCATTCCCTGCCAGTCCTTGTTGAGATGATACTTTAATCTGAAAACTTAAAAAAGAAATAAAATACTTACATATTTAAGAAAGATATCACCAATACTTTTGCTCTCATCCCAATTAACAATAAGGTCTTCAAGATCATCCTGAAAAAACACAAAATGGGACTAGGAGATTGATTTTGACAATCCCTTTAACATCTTTTAATATTTAAGATATTCATTTGAAAGATGCACTTTACAATGTATCTTAATTTGATGTGTATAACAATCAATAACATTCTTTCTCCTCAATAAGAAATTAACTTTTTGACTATGAGGAAAATATCCTTTGAAAAATAATTAGGAAAATATAAAGAATGTCAAGTCAATAAGACTTAAGTCTAGGGACTTCCCTGGGTGGCGCAGTGGTTAAGAATCCACCTGCCAATGCAGGGGACAAGGGCTCAAGCCCTGATCCGGGAAGATCCCGCATGCCGTGGAGCAACTAAGCCCGTGAGCCGCAACTACTGAGCCCGCGCACCACAACTACTGAAGCCCACGCACCTAGGGCCCATGCTCCGCAACAAGAGAAGCCACCGCAATGAGAAGCCCATGCACTGCAACGAAGAGTAGCCCCCACTTGCCGCAACTAGGAAAAAGCCCGTGAGCAGCAGCAAAGACCCAACGCAGGCAAAAACAAAAAAATAAAAATAAATAAATTTATTAAAAAAAAAAAAGACTAAGTCTAACTTCCCAGTATGATGTGGTAGTTCAGTATCTTTTCTAATTATTAACTATAAAGCTGATGGTGTGATTAATTATAGAATTAATTAATTATAGAAAACTACTTTTGATCTTGCTGCTGAAGCATCAGCCATTAGAAACTGTAATCTATAACGGGGTCAGCAAACTTTACTTAAAGGGCCAGAAGGTAAGTATTTTAAGGCTTGCAGGCCACAAGGTTTCTGTCACACGTCCTCAACTCTGTCCTTGTAGAGTGGAAGGAGCCATAGATAATACATAAATGATTGTGTGTGGCTGTGTATCAATAAAACTTTCCTTACCAAAACAAGCAAAACTTTACCAAAATCCTAAACTGGCTGGATTTGGTCCACTGACTATAGTTTGCTAATCCCTGGCCTATAAAATTTCTCAATCATCATCCTAAAATACTACATATTTGCAAAAATTTAGAAGACACTTAAAAGCTTTCTAGGATAATAAAATAAAACACAAATCAGATGATAAAATGAGATGCCAAGAAATGACACGCCCTAATTGAAATCCTAAAAGTGACTTTAAAGTAGAAATTAATCAATAAACTTATACAAGAGCTTTTCAAAGTGTTACATGCAGACCCCCCCCCCAAACACACATTTTTAGTGGGATCCATGAGATTAAACTATTTTTATTACAATACTAAGGCATTATTTGACTTTTTTATTCTAATTCTCTCATAAGGATACAACAGAGTTTTCTAGAGGCTATACATATGATGTGTGATACTGCAACAGAATGAATTAAGAAGTAGGCAGGAGAAATAGTCTTCTATTAAGCCAGACAGAAAAAAAACCCATAAACCAACATCACTCCTCACTATTTCTGTTTAGGAAATTAGTTATTTTTCAAAAAGAACATGTTATTTATGCTATCATATAATGAGTCATTATTACTTTAAATTTATTAATGTATGTTTTTAAAATTGGATATCCACACAAAAAAAGATGAACTTAAACCCTCACCTCAGCCAAAAATGAACTCAAGATCAGTTCTAGACCTAATTGTAAGAGTTAAAACAATACAACCTCTAGAAGAAAATATAGGAGAAAATCTTCAAAACCTTGGGTTAGGAAAAAATTTCTTAGATATGACACCAAAAGCACATTACATTTTAAAAAATGGATAAACAGGACTTCATCAAAATTAAAACTTTTGGTACTTCAAAAGACACCACTAAATAAATGAAATGACAAGCAACAACAGGCTGGGAGGAAATACCTGCAAAACACATAGCTGATAAAGGACTTGTATCTATAGTTTACAGAGAACTCTTACAACTCAGTAAGACAACAAACAACCCAACCAAAAAATGGGCACCAGATCTAAGCACACATTTCACAAAGGTAATATATGAATGGCTAACAAGCACATGAAAAGATGCTCAACATCATTAATCATTAGGGAAATGTAAATCAAAATCACTTCACATCCCAGAATGGCTATAAAAGAAAAAGGATAAGTATTGGCAAGAATGTGTAGAAATCTGAACTCTTATACATTACTGGTGAGAATATAAAATGATGTAAAAACCTGGCAGTTTCTCAAAAATTTTAAATATAAGACTACCAATATGACCTAGCAATTCTACTACTCCTAAGTATCTACGGAAGAGAATGAAAGCATGCTCAAACGAAGATTTGCACATAATGTTCGTATCAGCATTATTCCTAACAGCCAAAAACTGAAAACAACCTAAATTTCCATCAGTTGGTGAATGGATAAAGAAATGTAGCATAGCCGTATAATAGACTATTATCTGGCCACACAAAGGAACAAACTACTAACGTACTAAATCATAGATGAAATTCAAGAATATGCTAAGTGAAAGAAGCCAGACATAAGACACCACATATTATATATTCACATTTATATGAAGTGTCTAGAAAAGGCAAATTCATAAGAAAGTAGATTAGTGGTTGCCTGGACCCGGGGCTAGGAATTGGGATTAACTACAAATGGGTATGAAGGATCTTAGTGGGGAAGGTGAAATGCTCTAAAATGGATTTATGGTGGTGGTTGCATGACTTGGTATAGTTATCAAAATCATTGAATCGTATATTTTAAAAAGGCTGAATTTAAAGATGTAAAATGTACCTCAATACAGCTGTTAAAAAAACTGAGGCATCTTTAAAAATACTATTCAATTTTTGTTTTAATTTCAAAAACAGTTAATACCAATAGATAAAACCCATATAAACATAAGTTCCTCAGTCATTTTTAAGAATGAAAAGGGACCCTGAGACCAAATAATTTAAGAACCACTACCCTATATTCTGCAGATTCAGAAAAGCCAAAAGGAAAAAAATTTACTTCCAATAGCATAAAGGTGAACTCAAGCAAGAACAATTTAACAGCTCACAGAGTCAAGAACTAAGATTTAACTGTTTAAAATTGCACTTGAAAGAAACAAAAGAAGAAAAAGATTATAAATAAGACTAATCTTGGAACAATATAATGTAGTGAATTCTGGCACTGACCAGTTAGTTTTAAATACTGGTTCTAGAGCCTGTTAGTTTTGTGCTGTTAGGCAAGTTACTTAACCTTAAAGTGCTTCAATTTTCTATTATGAAAACTGAGGATAGTAATGACTATCTCATAAAGGATTAAATTAGTTAATACTTGTATAGCACTTAGAAGAAACCCTAACCCTAACCCTATAGTAGTGCTCAATAAGCTATTAACTATATTTTCCTATGTATTTAATATAAATAAGGGAGATATTTGGAAAACTGTGATGCAAAAAAAAAAAAAAAAAACTTATAGCTCTGCCAATATAATCTAGTGGTACATTTTTAAAGTGTAAAAAATTACAGGATGACTGCATATACTTATATAAGAATATTGTTATCAGAAAGCAAAATAATCTCTAGGGGATCTGAAAAATAGTCTACTGTTTCTGGTTAACCTTTAAATCCTCGTGCTTGTTGATTAAATAAAGATCTCTGCCCTAATCAACCATTAGTTCAGGGACTAAGTAAAGAAACTAAGGCTTAGAGACATTAATTTGTCCCAAATCACACAGTTGTGAACCAGTATTCATACTCAGGCTTGTCTGACTCCTGATTCTATGTCATTCTACTTGATCTGTACCACAGTTCTCCCCATCAGAAACGGGGAGTCAGGTGGGCAGGCGAGCCCCAAAGAGCATTATTCATAGTGCCACCATTTCTTACAATGTTTCTGTAGGAATATGCTTGACTCAGTTTCGTACAGACCCTGGGACATGTCTCCTCCTTGTCCATTACACAATTCTCCATCGGATGCTCCCAAAGTTACCTCTTGACCATAAGAAAGGGGAACTCTATAGTTCTAAGACATAGAGCATAGCTCCCAAAGCATATTGCAAAAGTAGAGGAAGTTGTAAGCAGATGGGATTAAGAAAGCTAAGCTCCTTCCTTCTCTTCTTCCTCGCTAAGATTTCTTCTGTCCTGTTACCATCTATTTTTATACAAGATGGGTTTCTCTTTTGCTTAGCTCACAATACACCAAATTAACAGATTTCCCAGTATACACCTGTTCCTGAAACAAGTACAAGGTACCTTAGGACTTACACTAAATTAGCAAATAACAAAGCATAAACACAGAAAGAAAACCTCCCTCCAACCCTTTCCTTTCTCTTTTGTTTCATCATAGTTCCATACAAAAGCAGGCATTTGCACATCAAGGACCAATGGTGATTAGCCCTGAAAAGGAAAAATTCACACATAGGAAAAGAGGTGTTCATAACAATCTCAAAAATTCTCAACTTAATCTAAATATTAGCATGCTAAAAGTTGGAGGCAAATTAAGAATAAGGCTAAAGGTATCCACATGATATCTAGGATGACAAAATACACTAAGTTCCAGTCCTGATTTGGACATTTAAAAGTAGCATGACCAATGTTCAGCAAATATTTACTGATAGAAATCTAAGTGCCAGACAACGGTTGTAAACCCAGTGGGTAAAAAATGATTCTAGTCCTTCACAAAACATCTAAACATTAGTTTACTTGCCTTCTGAATTTAGTTTATTGGTAATATGAATTGCTATTGTTATTTATTGACTGCTCAGTGTTAGGCACTATGCTTAGTGACTTATAAAAATGTAAAAATTGAGAATAAAAATTTCACGACCACCCATGATTCACATACTATACCCATTTTACAGATAAGAAAACTGAAGCAATTAGTTACCTTACTTCAAACCCAAATCTACTTTATTCCACAGTCCATCTCTGAAACCACTATGCAATGCTATAAAATACAGATACCAGTGCTTCCCAGGAATACCATACCAATAAGATGATATGAAAAACTGTACAAACCTAAGCCACATTTACATGGTTTATTCATTTACATATTAAAAGAATAAATCTACAGCATGATAATCAAGACACAATACAGCATTAGTAATAGTCAGGACGTGGAAAGAAACTAAGTGTCCATAAATGAATTAATGGATAAAGTAAATGTGGTATATACAATGAAATATTATTCAGCCATGAAAAGAAGGTTATCCTGCCATCTGTGACAACATGGATGGACCTTGAGGGCATTATGCTACGTGAGATAAGTCAGAGAAAACAAATACTATATGATCTCACTTACATGTGGAATCTTTAAAAAAAAAACCTCATAGATACAGAGAACAGATTGGTAGTTGCCAGAGGCAGGGGGAGGAGGGTGGGTGAAATGCGTAAAGGTGGTCAAAAGGTGCAAGCTTCCAGTTATAAGAAAAATAAGTCCTTAGGCTGTAATGTAGAGCATGGTGACTATAGTTAACAATACTGTTTTGTATATCTGAAAGTTGCTGAGAGTAGATCTTAAAAGTTCTCATCACAAAGGAAAAAAAAAAAAACTATGTGTGGTGGCAGATGTTAACTAAACTTATTGTGGTGACCATTTTGCAATACATACATATATCAATCCATTATGTTGTACACCTAAAACTAATACAATGTTATATGTCAATTTTATCTCATCAGAAGGGGGAGGCAAGACAACATTAGGGTTTAGGAGAACAGACTTAGAAGTTAGACAAAAAAGCGTTCAAATTCAGTGTCCAGAATTTATTATATGACTGACTTCAGAAAAAGTATTTAATCTCTGTATATAGCAGTTTCACATCTGTAAAATGTGGACAATTATAATATCAACTTCTTGGTAATGTTCAATAGATGTGGCAGTACTTGATAAATGGTGGGCTACATTCAAAAGAGAAAAAAAATGTTATGCAACAAAATTTTAGGAGTATTTGGGTTATGGGATTATAGGTTTTTTCTACTCCTTTTTCCTTTTCTCCTTTATTTTACAAATAAATGTTTGACAGCACACATTGGCATCATTGTAGAAAAAAACATAGGTTTTAAAATTTTAAATGTAGGACAAACCTGAAATCAGCTAAAAAACAACTACTAGTTGAAATACTGGTAATCCAAGTTTATAAAAGAAGCTTAAAAAATTATGTTACACATTAGAAAACTAAAGGGTGACCATCGTTTTCAAAGCTCCAGTGACTCACTAGTGAATGAAACAAAAAAGCAGCCTCACAGATATAGAGAACAAACTAGTGGTTACCGGTGGGAAGATGGAAGTGAGGAGGGCAATATAAGGGTAGTGTGGAAAAAGAGGGTTATTATGGGATTATATGAAATTATGTATATGAAACTTTTGAAAGCACTATAGAATTTAAAGACTCTTTCATCTAGTTAAAAAAAATATATTTTTTTCTTTTTTAAAAAAAAGTTCCAGTCAATCAGAGAACATGATTTTCTGAATTGAGATTATGATCCTATACACATAAAAAGTATGTAACATTTTATATTGGACGGGAACTTGCACACCCAGACTGGCTAAATGACTAACACAAAGTGATCCACAAATTAGTAGTAAAACACCAAGATGAAAACCTGCTTTCCTTTCCACTCTACCTTTATGCCTCTCAGTGTTTCTTACGGAAAAAAAAAAAAAAAAAAAAAAGCATTCCAAGAAAATTTTACTCTTCAAATATCCAGAATCCTAACTGCAAATAAGGAGAAACTAGCCTGAGATTCTATAGCTTTTTAAGAAAAGAAAGACTCCTTCAAAATTACTTGTAAATCTAGAAATAAGTGAAATATGGTCAAGGATTTTGATAAAATACAAAATACAAGCATTTGATAAATTGCATTTTTATTAACTTCTAGATCTTTTATATTTTTGTCCACAATGTGCAGTAAAATCAAAAGTAAGTTAATGTATTTGTTTGAAAACATTCTGTAATTCAGATTGATCTTTTTATTATAATATAGAATAAACATTTAGGGAAAAGTTTTCTATCAGCAATAATAGCACGCCTCAGATAAACCTCATTGGCTATGATATTGCCACTGCACAAAGCTGGAATAAACATTAATGTGGGTTGTTTTGAGAGGAAAACTGATAAATTTTGCTCAGGCATCACATAGGAAAAATAAGAGGAAATAATGCTAAACTACTTTTAAGGGTTCAGCTAAACCTGTCCCAAAATTACTTTACTATGAGAGATTGGTACCTGGAATTCATGGACCCTTCATCAAGGGAAAATCATTAAAAAGAGGATAGCATTGTCTTACACGGTTTTGGCATTTATCTGACCATACAGATAGAGAGAAATGAATGAAATGATCTCGAGTCCCTTCCAACTTCACTGTTTTTCAAACAAACCAAAGCAAAACAAAAACACACAACTTAAGATGAACAACAGCAGGAAAATAAGAAAAATAGTACTAGCAAACACATGTCTCTATAGAAAAGACTTCATAAGGTCTAAATTCCTTATTTTCAAATTAATCAAAATCAAAAAACAGGCAAACAGCAAATATTAATAAGGCACTGGAGCAAAGGGACAAAAGAAATTTTAAATACAAAACTTATTTAGCTAGTCAGAAGTACATGAAAAATTGTAGTAAATATACACAACGTAAAAAGAATTACCACATTAACATATACAAATTTACCTTTATCTTAGTGTGCACATCAAAGATATCTGGAATACTACCAAAAATAGTCTTAATCTCTTCTGGTGCAAGGATAGGCCCACCTCGTTGTCCTTCCTCTTCCAATGGCACTTGAAATAACTAAAAGGTAAAAAAGATTAGTTTAGGTAGATTGTGGAAAAAGAAAAAAAAATTAAAAATCTAACATACAGACAGTGATAAAGGAGAGCTATGATGTTAATGGAAAAGAAAAAAAAGTTGAAAAAAAAATACTTCTCCTTAAATTTGAGACCTTTTCTCATAACATTTTCTAGTCTGTTTTATCCTATTTATTTATTCATCTGTGTGTATATACAATCTTGTAATAAAATGTTACATTAGAATCTAATAAAAGTTTATTACAGTTCTACAAATCATTAAAATTGTTAGTATGATTCAGAGTAATTTCTACTTTTTTATTCAAGTAACTAAGGAACAAAGCAATAAGCAGTCATACACTTAATATAAGTACTAAATGTTTTTAAATGATAGCAAAAAAACTTGGTTTAGGGGGAAAAGACTGGACATGAAGCTAGAAGACCTGTTTATAACCATGTTGATCTAAGGGGGAGCTGAGGCAGTGATGCTAGCACTGGGGAGCGGCTGCAAATACAGATCATCGTTAGCAGAGAGCTGTGACTGCACAGAGACCATAATAAATCAACTGCTTGCAGACTCATATCAAAACCCTATCAGGAGTGGCAAGTGAAAACAAGCTCAGGGCTCCCACTGATTCTGCATTATAGTGAGTTGTATAATTTTTTCATTATATATTACAATGTAATAATAATAGAAATAAAGTGCACAATAATGTAATGCCCTTGAATCATCCAGAAACCATCCCCCGCACCCCCACCATACGTGGAATAATTGTCTTCCACGAAACCGGCCCCTGGTACCAAAAAGGTTGGGGACTACTGTATTATATGATTCCATTTTATGACATTTTCAAAAACCACAAAATTGTAAAAATGGAGAAGAGATCAGTGGTTACCAGGAGGTGGAAGGAGAAAAGGGTGTGACATAAAGGAATAGTACCAGGAGTTTTTTGGGGGATGGAAATATTCTGTATCCTGATTGTAGTAGTGGTTAAACAAATTTTCACATGTGTTAAAATTCATGGAAATGTACATCAAAGAGTCAATTTTACTATATAATTAATAAAATTTGACTTAAATTTTAAAATGTTCATTGACTATTCAAAGTAAAAATAATAATGTATTATTGTGTTCTTAACATATGTAGAAGTAAAATGAATGACAACAGCACAACGGGCAGGAGGGGATTGAAGGAAGCAAGGAAGGGGGGGAAGAAAGTACATTCTAAATAGTAAGAAACTTCATTAAGATTATGAATTGTTCCTATTTTTAAGAACGACTACAATTCTACAACAGTTTATCCCCCCCTTAAAGAAAAAAAAAATATATATATACACACACACACACACACACACACATATACACACACACATATATATTCAGGCTTTCCATTTCTGTAAGTATGGTGAAAGCTACCTGCTGAAAACAAAATACTGAAGAAAAACCTCTTTCTAAATACAGCGATAAGTTGACAAGAAAGTGAGTTACCTTCAGAGGCCAAAATCTAAGTGAAAGTAGAAAGTTGAGTACTAAATCAACTTTTGCCCCAAAGACATTTGCCTAAACTGATGAAAGTTAAGCTTCACCTATAAAAGCCTCAGTGGGAACAGAAGACCAACACAAAACCTAGTTTCCAACATACTAACAACTTCCAGTAAAATTAAAAGTGTGTTTAACCAATGATCCAGAAATTCCAGGTTTTTGCCCAGAATATGTTCTCAAGGAGCCATGAATAAGAATATTCACAGCAGCACTACTAGTAATAGTAAAAACAAACAGCAACGAAACACTAAAACAAATTTCAATGTCTATTAAAAATAAAAGTTCAAAAAGTTGAAATATTCATACAGGAAAATGAATTACTGCTACATGCAGTGACACAGGTGTGTTTCAAGAACATTTCTATCAAGTGAAAAAAGCAATTCACTAAAAAATATATACTGTTACATTTGATTTTCTACACATAGTGATAGATCTATAAGGAAAATGATAAGCACAAAATTCCAGATTACAGTTATCGCTGAGAGCAGGGAAAGAAATGGAATTGGGAAAAAACACAATAGAGGATGCAAAGGTATCTGTAACCATTTATAAGCATTCCTTTATCTAGTCAACATCTAATTAAAAATCCTAAACAAAAATATTCAGACACCAAAATACATCAAGATTCATTAAAACTTCTCAGTATTCTTAAGACACAATACCTTAAAACAGTTCTACTGTGTTTGTTTTAATCCCTCATATAAAATTAGTTAGCCAAAAAACTATTGATTCTACCTTTCCAATATTTCTCAAATCTATCCTCTTTTCATTCTCACTGATATTATTCTAAGAAGTTCAGGTTCTCAAAATCTCTAACCAAGACTGCCAAAATAACCTCCAAGTTGATCTCCTTGCCTCCACAATTTCCCCTTCTTCAATACCTCCTTCAGAGTGAACCAAGTTCCCTTCTAAAATACAAGTCAAGTGATATCATCCCCCCTCCCATCAAAAATTCTTCTATAATTACACATGACACACTGTACAAAGCCCTTCTCCAGTCTGGCATAAGCAGTCTTAACTCTCACTGTATCCATACTCCAACCCCTATCCCAGTCCCCTTAACCCACCCTCAACTCTAATCCCCCTAGACTACTCTGTAATACCTTGAATGATACACATCTTCAATCGTTTGTACTGTTGGAATAATCTCAAATACACTTCCTACCATACTCTTTGCATGCACCAATCATAATTATGCTTTAAAACTCACTTCAATTTGTATCTTCTTTATGATACTTTTCCCAATGTTCAACCATTGAAAATTCCAGACCAAACCTTCCTTAAACTGGAAGAGGAGCAAAATTCTCACCATACAAATCTCCAAATACCTTAACTAAACCTCCCTCATGAAGTTCATAACCTTCCACTTGGTATTATAATAGGTGTGTATGTTTTAACTCCTCTTCCAGTCTAAGTTCCTTTAAAACAGGAACCCTCTTTAACACCTGTCACAAAACTTTATATTAATAGGTACCTAAGGGGGCTTCCCTGGTGGCGCAGTGGTTGAGAATCTGCCTGCCAATGCAGGGGACACGGGTTCGAGCCCTGGTCTGGGAAGATCCCACATGCCGCAGAGCAGCTGGGCCCGTGAGCCACAATTACTGAGCCTGCGCGTCTGGAGCTTGTGCTCCGCAACAAGAGAGGCCGCGATAGTGAGAGGCCCGCGCATCGCGATGAGGAGGGGCCCCCGCTTGCCACAACTAGAGAAAGCCCTCGCACAGAAACGAAGACCCAACACAGCCATAAATAAATAAATAATTTAAAAAAAAAACAAACAGGTACCTAAGTATTATTTGGAATACATCAACAAGCTTCTGGATAGTCACTTAATTTGGGGGCTAAGTTAAAATTAAGCTATTCCAAATCCAAACTAAAAAAAAAAAAAAAAAAGACACATTAGTCCTAAAATAGAAAGCTTAGGGCTTCCCTGGTGGCGCAGTGGTTGGGAGTCTGCCTGCCAGTGCAGGAGACACGGGTTCGAGCCCTGGTCTGGGAAGATACCACATGCCGCGGAGCAACTAGGCCCATGAGCCACAACTACTGAGCCTGTGCGTCTGGAGCCTATGCTCCGCAACAAGAGAGGCCGCGATAGTGAGAGGCCCGCGCACCGCGATGAAGAGTGGCCCCCGCTTGCCGCAACTAGAGAAAGCCCTCGCACAGAAACGAAGACCCAACACAGCCAAAAATAAATAAATAATAATTTAAAAAAAAAAAAAAAAGCTTAAAGAGAACACTATCATGAATTTAGACCACAATCTTTTAAGTAAACTTAGGTGAGTTTATACTAAGCACAGTGGTATGAAAGTCTGTCTACAGTGTAATAATTACAAGTGCTTTTAAAAAAGAAGTTTTAGTGAATTTAATTGAAATGCAAATTAAAATTCTGAAACACCCGTGCCTTTACCATGGCCTGAAAGGATTTACATTTCTAGGTAATAAATGCTACCAAAGTACATGAACAGTATATGCCAAAAGGATTTTCTGCTACTCAACCCCATTTTGGCTGACTATAAAAACTTCAACAAGAAACTCATCTAGGATGATTTCCCTTGAGGAAGAAGAGCAGAGCTGACTTAAAACAAGTGAAGTTTAATATAGCAGAGGGCCTCATAAAACCCTGACTACTGCTAAACAAATTAACTGTGAAGAATAATCTCTCTGTGAATACCAAGAAAGAAGTCTTTTCATTTCTTATTCATGCATTTTATCAATGGTACAAGCAACTAAAGGCCATTATATTGGACCTTAATGAGATATATTAAGATTTCAAATAGAGATCAGTTAAAAATTAAACCCAAATCAGAAACTCCCTATCATTTTTCTATTCAAAGTCAAGCTTGGTGGTATCAACCTTATTTTCCTGACAAACTATCTCCTTCATTACCACAACCAAAGTTATTCCTTCTTTCTACAGATTCCAAATAATGTCCTATTATTGTGTCTTTCAGAACCTTGAATTTTGATTTATTCCTTAATATCTTCTTCAATCTCAACCTACAAGGATTCATTAGAATTGTTTTTCTTCAGAAATAACTTCATAGTACATTTTAATATTAGTAAGCAATGAGTCAACATATGACTACTGCGTAATTTAAGAAAACTCGACACAGTACAGGATTACTAAAAAAAATTACTGACAAACATATTGTTATGCTTCATTGCTAACTGCTTTTCCATATATATACAGTGCTAAATAAAGCAGTGACTCTAGAATACACATTATCAGAAAAAGCTACCATTTCCAAATATAAATGTAGTACCTTGACATGGAAGCTGCTAAATTCTGAATTAAACTCAGTCCCCTCTAAGACTGTCTATTGAGGATCCTTCTCTCTTTAAAGTCACTATTAAAAAAAGATGCTATTTCTGCATGAATAAAACGCTAATCTTACAGTTATGCCATTTCCCTAAGAGCAGTTTTTGTCATACATTCTCATTTTTAATATCTATGTTCAAATTCTATGCTTATATAACTTTCTTATAAAAAATAATACCACTTAGATTTTTTTTACTTATAAACACTGGAACAGAGATCATTTTTCCAAACTCTTACCTGAATAATTGTGGCCAATATATTTACGTAATTACTTTCAGTCTGATAGAGCTCTCTTGCAACTTGCCACCTGGCTGACTGCTTTGAAGGAACTGGAGTAGAATTTTTAGATGACTTAGTACAAGATTTTGGTGTTTCTAAAAGGTAAAAAGGAGGAAAGATTTAAAATGGAAGTCAGATGTAAGTACCAAACACTGTACAAATTTAACAGAAAAA
Source organism: Eschrichtius robustus (assembly GCF_028021215.1). Lineage (NCBI taxonomy): Eukaryota > Metazoa > Chordata > Mammalia > Artiodactyla > Eschrichtiidae > Eschrichtius > Eschrichtius robustus. The sequence continues at coordinate 52,529,078 of NC_090829.1, read as the reverse complement.
AAGGGAAAGATATCTACTCTTATAAATATACCACCATACACATTCTCATTAAAGTAGAATTTCCTCCTAGAATAAGGCCAGAAAAAAATAATGGTCATGTACTCTTCAAAAATATCGAGGTCATTAAAAACAAAGATTGATTTAAAAAAAGAACTGTTCCAGATTAAGAAGAGACTAGAGAAAGATAACACAACAACCTGTGATCGTGGATTGGATCCTAAGCCAGAAAAAACTTTTTTCTTTTGCTTAAAAGCACATTAGGACATTAGTCGAATAACTGGTAAAATTTGAAGGTCTATAGAGTAGATCATAGTATTAAATGTTAATTTCCTAATTACAATACTTATACTGTACTTATGTAAGAAATGTTCCTGTATTTTGGGAAATACACAATTAAGTATTTAGAGGTAGAGGCACATCATATCTCCAACTTACTCTCAAAACAGCACAGATATAAAAAATACACGTATATGTAAAAAAAGAGAGAGAATGAATGAATGAATGAATACTAAAGCAAATATGGAAGAATATTTCCATTTAGGAAATCAGAGAGTACAGGAATCTTTACAGCAATATATAAAGATATTTAAGTTAAAAAAGGAGGAAAAGGTTGTTACGATTACACAGTCACAGTAATGGAATACTTTTCACATATATATGGAGAAAGACTCCCTTAAAAAAAAAAACAAAAAAAAACCCCCAACAACATTAACTAAATTCTCTGTTAAAGTATCTTAACATAAGACATTCAGTCTAACCCAAACTGGAGGGAGGATGCATTAGTATATTTTATATGTATCTCAAGAAAAAATTCTTAATGAAATTTCATAAAAGCTTAAAATAAATTTTCTTACTATCAATATGGTTAGAATACTTAAACATTATATACAGAATCTCCTAATAGCAAGTTTCTCAATAGGAAAAGGAATGTATAACACATAATAGAATGACATGAAAGAAGACAATATATAGTCCCAGCATATCAAATTTACTCAGTGACAAATAATCTTAAGCATTAATTTAAACAATCATGCATACTGTGGAGTTCTGAATGTCTTAAAAAAACAAAAAACAAAAAAACAGGCTTCAAAGAATTTCCCACTTGCCATATATTATTTTGGGCTACACTCACCAGACCCAGGAGCCTCTGCCATTACGGTATACTTTAGGGGGAAAAAAACTGACATACACTGATCTAATTTAATTATTGTGTCTAAGCAGTGATCTACAAACTGGGTATTCTATTATTCAGAATACCTAATATATAGCAGTTGTCATGTCTGTTTTCTTTAGTGGTTCATTTTCTTCTGTCCCCTCAACTTCATATTCAAGCTTCAGTCCTGCATGTTCATCTCTTACCATCTCATGCCCATTATGTCCACCATGATCATAGAACCAGTAAATTCTTAGGTCTACATATCTAATCATAATCCCCCGCCCAAGCACCTGGTCTAGCTTTTCCAAATGCCTACTGGACATTTCTACCTCAATTTAACCTGGATTTTCTCTCAAACTACACTCCTTCCTCCAAAATATAAACTTTCTATTTTTGCTAAGGTAGAATTTCTTCCATTTAATACTTTGCCATCTTCTCCTCTTCCTCCCTCTCTATCACTCCATTCTATCAATATTTCCCCAGTGCTTCTTACTTTTCTTTCCAAACATCATCAACCCTGGTTTAGGGCCTTATTACCTTGTGGCCCAAGTCTCTAGAGATTACTTCATGGTCAGGCTCTCTCTAAACTGCCTTACTTCTATTCATTCTTCAGAATAATCCACTACAAATTACTTACTCAATGAATCACTCTGCTGCTCAAGTTTCTAAAGTTCCTTGCTGATGACAATATACAGATCAGACATGCCAGTCTGATTTCAAAGTTCTCTAATATTAGGCCCCAATTAACCTTTCTAATTTGACTCTTACTCCTCCATACTCCAAGCAAACTGACCTAGTCACTATTCCCTAAAAACTCATTTTGTACGCTGTTACCTGTATTCTTGCTCCTCTTATAATCTCAAATCCACCTCAGTCTTCTGGGCCTACCTTAAATTGACTTTCAATTCCTTCCATGAATATTTAGTGAGTACCTACTCTATACTAGGCACTGGGAATAAAGCAGAGAAGCTAGACAAGGTTCCTGCTCTCTTCCAGCTTACATTCTGGTGAAGCAAGTAAAATAAAGGAGTAAACAAACAATTTCTAACATGATAACTACTACTGAAGACAACAACCAGGTAACGGGTTGGTAGGAAGGAGTAGTGGGACAGAGACTTAACTTTAAAGAGAACCCCGATAAGATTTCTTTAAGACAGGGAGAGCAAATATAAAGTTCCTGAGGTATGGTTGTAGTAGAAAAATCCGAAGAATAATAAAGATATTATGACTGACACCCAGAGAGGATTAGTGGAGGACAAAAGCACATGAGGTTAGAAGTAGGTGAAGAAAGATTACATAGGAACCTGAAAGCTACGGTAATACAAAGCCATTGAATGACTTCATGCAGAGGAACGGCATGAACTAATTTATACATTTTTAGAGACTGGTTAGTCTGCATGTAGAAAGGCAAAAATGAGTACAGGGAGACCACCTTGGGGACCACTGCAATTGTCTAAGAGAGACCATTTTTACAGAAAGGGTTGATAAAGGAAGGGTAACAAAGGAACAGAGTTGGAGTGGCAGAGAGAATCAAGAGCTCTAATTTGATTATGTTAAGTTTAGGATGTGTATTAGACATGAACAAGGACGTGTCAAGTATATAGTTGGACAGGGAAAACCTCAAATTTGGGAGTCAACAGCATATAGAAAAGCCATGGAATTAAATGAGATCATTTAGGAAGAATTCAATGGAGAAGAAACGACTCAGGAATAATATTCCACATTTAGAGTTGGAGAGAGAAGTTAGGTCAAGGAGAACGTGAAACGAGTTATACACAAAAGCCAAAATTTAAAAATGTGCCCAGGAAGAAGTAGCTGCTAATGTGTTGAATGCTGCTGATTACACAAAAACTGTCAGCATCCCCAGCAAGAGCAATGAAATTCAACTGGAATGAATTGAAAGGAAAATAAAAGGCAAGGAAATGAGACAATGGATCAAGGTGATTCCTTCAAGAGTACTTATATGAAAGGGAAGAGGGAGATGGGATAGTAAGTGGAAAGTATTACAGAGTCCAGGGAAGGTTTTCATTGTTTCATAGATTAGAAAACACAACAAATTTGTGTGCACAATAAAAAAAAACAGAGGGGGAAAACCGAAGATCAAGGGAGAAGAGCTAATTATAGGTGGCTTCCTGTATCAGCTGAGAACAAAGTCAATTCACCTTCCTCTGACTTCACTGTACCTATTTTCTCCATCATCTATGTGACATCTTCTATGATTCCTGTGTGTTAAGAGTCTGCTCTTTGAACAGTTCTATCACTTTCTAGCTATGTGACCCCAGACAAGTTTTACTTCTCTAACCTCAATCTAGTCATCTGTAAAACAGGGACAATAAAACCTATCTTATAAATACACAAAATACATAAACAGTTAGTATATAGCAGGCAACTATTAAATATAAGCATTTTCATGTGCCTTTTCTCCTCAGACAGAACAAAGGTCATTAAAAACAGAGACTTTCTGGAACTTCCCTGGTGGCTCAGTGGTTAAGAATCCGCCTGCCAATGCAGGGGAGACAGGTTCGAGCCCTGGTCCGGGAAGATCCCACATGCCGTGGAGCAACTAAGCCTGTGCACCACAACTACTGAGCCTGCGCTCTAGAACCCGAGAGCCACAACTACTGAGCCTGCGTGCCAAAACTACTGAAGCCGCCATGCCTAGAGCCCCTGATCCGCAACAAGAGAAGCCACCGCCAAGGAGAAGCCCGCACACCGAAACGAACAGTAGCCCCGCTCGCCGCAACTAAAGAAAGCCCGCGTGCAGCAACGAAGACCCAACGCAGCCAAAATAAATAAATTAATTAATGTAAAACAAAGAGCCTTCCATACTCACTGTAGTAGGGATTTATCTATATTCTAATAATAATTCTATTCCACTAAATTTAAAGATCAATTTTTTAAAATGTGAATTACCTCCGTAGTTAATGCTAGATTCTGGTGTGTTGGAGATATCTAGGAGTGACCCTATAGAAAGGGAATGTTCAGCTGACGGGCGCTTACGGGGAGGGAAAGGTGACATGTCTGTCTCTCTTGAAAGCTGAGCAAGTGTCTCTTTTAAACGACGTCTTTTGCGATTGCTGTTTGGGGTATTTAGAGAAAGCAGTGATACTGATTTCTTGAGCTCAGGTGTATTAGCCTGTAATCAAAAGCACAAAAGCTCAATTTTACTTCCGTGGTTCTTTACTGAGACAGGAACAAAAGAAAAATATATTTACGAGTCTGACAAAATCGGGATTTTGCACAATAATTGTACATCTATATACTCTTCCATGTAATTCAGAAGCTTCATGAAACATAATAATCAAAGGACCATTGTAATTGTCTAACCCCTAACACCTAATGCTTTTTCTCCATAGCACTATTACTATTACATATTCGGCTGTAAGCTTCTCTACTATCTACTCCCCATTAGGCCATAAACTCCAGGAAGACAGAGACCATTCATATTTCATTCACCATATCTCTGGCATTTAGCACAATGCTTGGACATAGTGCTCTCCAATATTTGTCAAATACCACTTGATTTTAGGAGTTCTCTTCTGAAGTCTAAGGCATATTTTTTAAACTTTATGTCAGGAACCTTACATTGAGAATAAAAGAGTCCAAAGAGAACACAACAGAGTGCATATTTAGATTTTATAGAAACACAATAAATCCACACCTTCACTTTCAAATATTCCATTCAAAATTATTAAATCTCGAACTGAAGTAAATTTTCCTTAAAGCCTGTTTCTATACCTTTATGTCACATTTTGGTGAATGATACTACTTTTCACCAAGATCCAGCATGAAGGCTGGATTTTTCCTTGCCTATATTCCTTCTACTACAGTCATTTTTAAAATGCCATCTCTCCCCTTAATATTCTTCAGTGGTTCCAATACTTACAGGCCAAATCCAAACCCTTTAACATATTAAAAACTTGATTCTGCCTATCTAGTCTGCTTTATCCGTTGGCCTTCTTTCCCACACTCTTTTCCAAAGCCATACTAAACTACTTGCTATTTTAATGTACTTTCAAGTTTTCACACCCTCTCTCACCTGCTATCTAACATGAATGTCCTTACCAGGTTAGCCTAGGAAGCTGGCTCAATATTTATTTGCTCTTTCAATCCTGCCTGAGTCTCTCAGAGTGAAGCTAGTTAGAATACATACATTACTCAATTAATTATAGCACATTTCATTCAGCACTATAACTGCACATCTCTCTTTCCTTTAAGGTTCTAAGTTTCTGAAGATAGGGATGTTACTGTTCATAATGGTATTACCAAGAATTTGCACAGAATGAAATGTATTAGATTAAAATAAGATCCAATACATTAAATCTACATAGACTATTACTCAATATCCAACTGTTTAATTATTCTGAAACCCCTAAATATGACAAATAAGATGACCTGTGTGCTAATTATACTATGCTCTTTTGGGATAAAAAAGTGTCATCTTTATACAATCAAGTTCACAGAACAAATGACAAAAGGGACAAAAAGCATACCTTTTCATATAAATACATAGTTTCTCCAGCTCGGGCATCCATCTGAATGCTTCCCCAGAACCACTAGGAGGAAGAACATTTTAATTAAGAATTTATCTCATCAGAAAAGCTATCAATATTACCAATGTGTTTTAAAAACCAATCTCATTCTAGAATTACTTGCCTCTTGCTTGACAACATAAAGTTTCTTTGAAGGTTCAAATGGAAGTTCTTTTACTATATTCTCTTCAACAATAAGGTGAGTGCATCTTTCATCTCCAACAGGTAAATAGTTTCCTCCTAAAGGGGAAAGCATACAAGCATACATAAGCCCAACTATTTAGCCCCAGGCCCAAATTTTTAAAGAGGCATATTCACCAGGAAGTGATCAGCAGCAGTAAGGAATAAAATACATATAACTTTTAAATTATGTTAAATTCTACCTTGCATTTCAGTCATTTCTTCCATATTGGTTTTCTCTTCATCTGAAAATCCCAGGAAACTTAAAATGCAATCTTGAAATGGAGGAACTTTAAATTCATTTCTAAACTCATCAAATGATGCACAGAAATCCCTAAAAACAAAATACACTCTTCTAAAACCAACTTAACGGAAATTCAATAAGTTAGGCAGATTAATTTATAAATCTACGGTAATTCTCAAGGTTTTAGCATAACCTATTTATTGAAAATATTTTACATTTGGTCCTGAAATGTTCATGAAAACCTCAGTTAAAAAAAAAATTGACGTGTCCTCAGTCATCCCAGAAGTAACATCTCACGAAGTTTAATCACGGGTAATCTTTACAAGACGCAAATCTCTGCTCTGTACATGAAATTTTATATGCATTCCAGGAGTTCTATAGTTTCATAAAATCTTAAGTAATAATGAAGTACAATAGCAAGGAATTATGAGATTGTAAAGCTTAACAAGGTTATGAAATGCAATCACCACTTAAAATGTAACCAGACAAACAGAAAATAAGAAAAAATACAGCACAACCCAAACATCCAGATGCATTAAGCTATTACCTGATAATTTTAGAATGTTCTTAATGGTTATTAAATTATTTCACAAAGTGAAGTTCAAAGATATCATAGATGTCTTGCCATTTTCAATTATTTATAAACAAAACTTTGCTCCTCCTAGACTTTATTCCCTAAGCTTCACAAAGACTGAATTAATTTTTTATATACTAATCTATGAATTTTGGGCACGTGGGTTTATCTTCATGACACAACGTGACTGATTCACATAATTAACTACTGAATTTCTAAACACTTACTGTTCATTCCGCCTTTCCCAAGCTTTATATATCCATTCTGGTTTCATAATTGGAGTACCCAGGCTCACAGCTATCTAAAAACATAACCATGTTTATCATTAATTATATGGTGAATTTTTACCTTAAATAATTGCATTCATGCAAGTTATAAGCAATTATATACATACATTTTTGCACAGTCTTAGATCATTGTTCATCTGCTTTGTAACAAAATATAAAGAAAAATTAACAGAAAAAACTATCTTTCCATCATACAATTTAGGTTAAAATAACTTTGAAACAAGTTCCATGATGTCCAAACTGTTTCACTGTATTTTAAATAAATACATCTGTGAAGTTAATTAAGTTCATCTTTATTACATTTCTATTTCTCTTTGTGTTTACCTCCTTGGAAGTACTAACCCCTAAGACAGCAATAAGAGTAAGAGAAAATTTCTGATTCAGTCACTAAAACCTTAGATATGAATTGTAAGTATACCTCCCAGGAATTCAACAATACCCTAAAATTACCATTTGCTACATAAATACATTGATGGAGGGTGGGAACAAAGTGATAAACTCTTCCTAACATATTCAAGTGCAATCTTAAGCTAAGACTTTAATCCCAATAAAAGTATTTTCTCCTGTTCTTTTATAATTTTCACAAGTTAAATCTTGGAACCATTTTATAAGAACAAAGTTCTGCTCTTAGATAAGAGAGAAATATCTGCCCTCATCACCTTCTGACCTCCTTATTCACCACTGCTCATAGTAATCTTTGCTAATATTATTCATCTGCCTAAACTGTTATCCACCTACCAATCTCCACAATCCCAATCATCTTTCAAGACCTAACTCAAGTTCCACTGCCTCCTTCAAACCTCAGGGGCCACACTCCTGTGATTTAAAATTTTTACTAAATGTGCATATAGCAAAAATTGAATTTCTGATCCTCAATAAATTATGGGGGAAATAGACAGGATAAGAGCACTATTATTAAATCCATCCTCAAACAGTGCTATATTGAAATACACAAAAATACCGAAGTTTACATACCCTGAATTTTTCTCCTTGTGTACAATTTGCCACCAAATGTGTAACTTTTGAATTAAAGTCTTTTCGAATAACTCCACCCATGTGATGAACCAATGTCACCAATCTGACCTCAAAAGAAAATGTAAACATTGACTTTATGATTAATTTGAACAAAATTTTAAACTATGTTTATAATTCATTTAGCATTTACTGAATACTTTCTATTTATAAGGTACATATGAGAATTTTTATAAAGATAAATTTTATGTCAAAAAAATTAAAGGTTCATTTGCCTTATTGGCACAGGCAAAATTATACAGAGATAAGCTAGTAAAGATGATCACACAAAACTAAGTTAATTAATAACTGGCTTTCACACAAGTAAAAAAGCAAATATATTACTTTTTGGAGGGGGGTGAAGTAGAAAAGAATAGCTTTATTGCTTTGCCAAGCAAAGGGGGACACATCGGGCTCATGCCTGGAAAAACTGTGTGTCCCCAGTACATTATTTTTTTAAAACCAGGTTGCCATCACACCAAGATTCTTCCCACAAAATTAGAGTAATACCCTATTAGCTCCAACATAAAAAATTTTATGGATCAAAGAAAGAAGTTTCTATGAATTCTCTAGAGCAATGAGAATGCTTTAAGGCTGGACCTGCATAACAAAAAATCTCAATGCATAAACAAAACTTCAAATAATGTGGCTGATGTGATACTTAACAAAAAGACAGTTTAAAAAGATTAGATAGTCATGAAATTTTTCTAATTCACATACCAGCTATCCTAGACAAAATATGTGTTTCTTTACAAGGCTCTTCAGAGTTACTTCTTCACAAAGTTTAAGACCTAGTATATTCATAGTAATTTCTCCTTCAATATTTTAAAAATAAAACCATGATATAACTACCAAAAAAAAAAACTAATTTAAATTTATTTTGCTAGAAAAAAATATTCTTTGAATAGAATGTTTTAAAATACTTACTAGTTCTTCTTTCTTCCTGAATCCAGTAAAACATAGTACTAGATTCATCATGCTTGTACAATAGAGTGGGCGACATGAAAATGGCAAAGGCTGAAGGATACAACAATTTTAAATCTGTGAGCTTCTTTACAGTAAAAATAGAACACATCTTTCTCAAGCTAAACATATTTCCCTCTCTTGCCAATTAACTTTCCCAATCCAAAGATATACTTCCATCTTTCAATATGCAACAAATAGCAAAAAACCAGTTTCACAATAAAAATTTCCCATGATTCCCATATCGTATTCGATACACATCATCTAAACACACTTTACTACTGGCAAATAAAACATAAATATTCATACCCAAACCTTTATTTCCAAAATGTACTTTGACACATATGAAGTATTATAAGGAAAGATTTCCATACACTACTGTAAGTGCTTCAAATTAAAGTTAAAAGAGGTCAAAAATATTTTCTAATAAATACTAATAATACATATACTTGAACCAAATATGATTCCAATTTATGAGCTAAAAAATGGAGATAGTAAATAATTTAACAAATGGGGGTCTTCCCTGGTGGCGCAGTGGTTAAGAATCTGCCCGCCAATGCAGGGGACATGGGTTCTAGTCCTGGTCTGGGAAGATCCCACATGCCGCGGAGCAACTAAGCCCGTGAGCCACAACTACTGAGCCTGCGCGTCTGGAGCCTGTGCTCCTCAACGGGAGAGGCCGCGACAGTGAGAGGCCCGCGCACCGCGATGAAGAGTGGCCCCCGCTTGCCGCAACTAGAGAAAGCCCTCACACAGAAAAGAAGACGCAACATAGCCGAAAATAAATAAATAAATTAAAAAAAAAAAAAAGGAAAAAACTCAACTATAAAAAAAAATAATAATAATTTAACAAATGGTTTTATCTATCTATCTATACATGAAAGAGAATGGTTAAAAATATATATTTAATTCCCACTATTATGCAGGAATGTTCTTTTCCATAATTTTGGCCTTTAAAAAGTTTATGTGGTTTCTGAAAGCAACACTTCTGAATCAAAACAGAATTAAAGATTATCATGTGCTCATTACTAGTAACTATAACAAAAGAAGCACAAAGACCCAAGCAATTTAAAGTTAAGGCAAACTTAAGAATGCCAAAACAGAGCAATAAAAAACAAAGAATAGGTATTAATTCTACTGCAACTCTTGCACTGAAATGCTGTTTAAAAACAAAAAGCTAAAGTAGGACTTCCCTGGTGGCGCAGTGGTTAAGAATCCGCCTGCCAACACAGGGGACATGGGTTCAAGCCCTGGTCCAGGAAGATCCCACATGCCGCAAAGCAACTAAGCCCGTGCACCACAACTACTGAGCCTGCACTCTAGAGCTGGCGAGCCACAACTACTGAGCCCACGTGCCACAACTACTGAAGCCCGCGCGCCTAGAGCCTGTGCTCCGCAACGAGAAGCCACCACAATGAGAAGCCCACGTGCCACAATGAAGAGTAGCCCCCGCTCACCGCAAATAGAAACAGCCTGCACGCAGCAACGAAGACCCAACACAGCCATGAATGAATGAATGAATGAATGAATAAATAAATAAATAAATAGCTAAAGTAATTTCCCTACTTTTAAATCATGCAGAAACTGATAAAAATGGAACTGTGGTACCTGTTCTGTGTGGAGGACAATTAAAGTTTATGTATATGTACACATCTTTAGAACTCAAGTTTAAGCAAACTACTACTTCCCAAGATACTGCAGGTATTGAGACTAAATATATGTAAATAATATTGTTTAGAATTAAAGGACTAGGGCTTCCCTGGTGGCGCAGTGGTTGAGAATCTGCCTGCCAATGCAGGAGACACGGGTTCGAGCCCTGGTCTGGGAAGATCCCACATGCCACGGAGCAACTGAGCCCGTGAGCCACGACTACTGAGCCTGCGCGTCTGGAGCCTGTGCTCGGCAACGGGAGAGGCCGTGACAGTGAGAGGCCCGCGCACCGCGATGAAGAGTGGCCCCCCTCGTCGCAACTAGAGAAAGCCCTCGCACAGAAACGAAGACCCAACACAGCCAAAAATAAATATAAATAAATAAATAAATTTATAAAAAAAAAATAAATAAATAAAGTCACAGAGACAGTATCCATTTGAAGCTTAAATTGCTTCAGCACTAATAATAAAAAAAAAAAAAAAAGAATTAAAGGACTATATTAGAGTAGCCACTACTATTCCTAACCTAAATATTCATATTCTCAACAATTAATGAAATTTTTCTGCATAAAAATTCTTTAATAAAAATTTAACCTTGAGAAGTTATAATAAGCATATATTCTTTCTTACCTCTCCTTTTTGTGCACAGTTTAATACAACTGGTGGTCCAATAACTCTACAGTCAGTCTTGTATAACTCATTAAAGACAGAATCCTGGAAGTCCGTGACTATGAATACATTTTCAAATTCTGGAGAATCCAAACTTTTAAGTTCTTCAACTGATTCCATCTTTACAAATGGCACTTTAATTTCCTTGATTTTTTTCATGGAGTTATTAGAAACAAAATTTATATATTATAAAATTAATTCATGTGTCTCTCTAAATAAGACCTAAAAATCAATTCAATATCAACATTTTTATTTTTATATTTGTAGAAGTTGTGAATCATACAATAAGCATTATACTTAATAGTTAACAGTCATATGTCATATTTCTTTACTTATGTTTTTATATAAACATATCTCAATCCATATTAAGATCTTAAATTTTGAAGATTGTTATAAAGGCATAAGTTTCTGACATGACTTGGTAGTCATTATAAAACATCTAGTATGCATATAAAGATGATGAATTTTTTAAGTACATGTATTTTGATAGTAAGATGCATTAGAAAGATATCAACTATTGCTCTTTATTCTGATCAAGAAAATGATGCCATGCATATAGTTCTTCCTGCACAAGTTGTTTTCAGAAAAATAGAAAAAAATACTATGACATACAACATCTACAAAAAGGATGGAGTTAACTTAATCATTTCAGTATATACAAGGGAAGTAAGAGAAAGATATGAAATATGTAGGCAGTTGCAGCATGGCAAACACAGGATATAAAAAGGCAAGTTAGTGTTTAACACTTTATACTGTAGATCTATGAAAAAGAATGAAGATATTTCGGTATCTATATGACTCCCGTTTTTAAAGAACAGAACCATTTAAAAGAAAATTCAAATGGGTCAGTAAATTATTTGGGATTTATTTGCTAGGCTGATGTGAAGGGCTGAATTGTGTATATCCAAAACTCATGCTGAAGTCCTAACACCCTATACCTCAGAATGTGACTATCTGGAGATACGGTCTTTCAACATGTAATTAAGGTTAAATGAAGTCATAAGGGTGGATCCTAGTCAGATTGGATTAGTGGTGGATTGGTGTCCTTATAAGAGGAGGAAATTTGGACACACAAAAGAGATAGCAGAGATGTGCATGCACAGAAGGCTGTGTGAAGATATATCAAGAAGGTGGCAGCCATCTACAAGCCAAGGAGAGAGGCCTCAAGAGAAATCAAACCTGCTGACACCTTGATCTTGGACTTTTAGCCTCCAGGAAAGTGAGAAAATAAATTTCTGTTGTTTAAGTTGCCCAGTCTGTGGTATTTTGTCATGGAGGCCCTCACAATCTAGTATAACTGGTATAGAGAGTTAGATATATTTCACATGCTGAGGTAAATTCCCTGATGACTGTCAATTATTGTGATTTGTAATTCTGGAAATAAAGCAAGAATTTAGTATAAAATTATTGAGAAAAAAGAAGATAAAGAATTTAAAGTGTCATCTTCATAAGTACATAAATGGAATGCCATTTAAATCTAACAGTGCCAAATTACTTTATAAGGATTTCATTATTTATGAAACATTGTATTTTTGGGTTTCAGAAACACCCAAATTTTAAAATAAATGGAATAGTTTCTATGAATCTAGCTTCAGAGTGCTGAGAGTATAACTTGTGCCTAATTTAGCTCCAATCACCGTAAGTGGACTCTACGAATACAATCAAAGGAAGTGCAGCATGCCACATGCAATGAAATGCTTGACCTACCATATTAACAATACTTTTTATTAATTTTTCATCCGATTTTCCAGGACAACTTTCTTTTATCTTTATAACAGGGACTTCCATTATTTTAATAGTCTGTGGAAAAGAGACTTAAGTATGAGATTAATAAAACTATAAATTTATTTATACACGGATGGAAGAAAAATAGTTTAAAAAAAAAAAAGAAAAACTAAAAACTAAATTCCCATACCTTTAAGGCTTTTATAAGTTCTTCTTGTTTTCTAGCTTCTTGAACCAGTATGACTCTTGTTTCAATCTGAGGCATTTCTTCTATTAAAATTAAAAATGTTTAAGTAAAATATTTTTATTCACTAACATCAAAATCAGTAGTTCCTAACCCCTTTTTTGGCTGTATCTGGAATGTTTTCCATGTTTGAGATCATAACATTCCCTGAAATTAAAATGACTTAATCCCCAGCTTATTTTAAAACTTTGATCATGTATCATTTTAGAAGAAGAGAAACATATTGTATTGTAGCAAAGTATTCAAACATCAGCACTCCTCCTAACCAAAGAAAGCATTCGCCCACTTGCACAGTCATCCTCTTCAACAGCACATGCAACTTTAGGAAAGATCCATTTATACAGTGAAAAGGAAAGAAGTGGCTCTTCTCCTGACCAGTCATAACTGACTATATTCTAGCTAACAATGTTGCAGCTAGATTGCCCTCACCTACAGAAAAAGCAATATCCAACAAGATGCTTTCACCTTCAAAGTTGGGAAGCATTTATCCAAACAATAATAAAAAATCTAGTGTAAAGAGTTTCTGTTAACAAATTTTTACTGAATACCTGTACCCTAGCTTAACAGTATTACAGTTAAATCATAAGAAAGTCACTAGTCAGTAAGTTTAGGATTAAAATAGTGATTTGATATTTTAAAGCAGATAACATGTTTACCTTCAACATATGAAGTAGATCCAATAAATAAGTTTTCCTTAGAAGTTTCGGTAACTTTAGAATCAAAAATGGAAGAGTCTGCCAAGCTTGTACTCCCAGTAGTGGGTGTTAATGCACTATTTTCAGCCATTATTTGTACTCTTCTGCAATGGCTGAAAAAAACAAAATTTGAATAAAATTACATGAAACAAACAATTACTGGGCAAAGACAACCATTATACCTAGAACTTATAAAAAGTATCATTACCTTTTTTTTTTTAATACTGAACCAAAGTCACTCAACTTCTCTGAGCCTCAGTTTGCTCTTCTGTAAAATAAAGATACTAATAATTGGGCTTCCCTGGTGGCTCAGTGGTTGAGAATCTGCCTGCCAATGCAGGGAACACGGGTTCGAGCCCTGGTCTGGGAAGATCCCACATGCCGCGGAGCAACTAGGCCCGTGAGCCACAATTGCTGAGCCTGCGCGTCTGGAGCCTGTGCTCCGCAACAAGAGAGGCCGCGATAGTGAGAGGCCCGCGCACCGCGATGAAGAGTGGCCCCCACTTGCCACAACTGGAGAAAGCCCTCACACAGAAACGAAGACCCAACACAGCCATAAATAAATAAATAAAAATTAAAAAAAAAAAGATACTAATAATTGACTCATAGGGATACAGTAAAAGTAACAATGTACCAAAAGTACTCAGATATTACCTGACAGTTAAAAAGTACTCAGAAGGTACTCACAAATACTATGCTACCTCCCCACTCCATACCTTTGCCCTCAACCAAACTATTTCTCTTCCTGTATTCATTTATAATACCATCATCCCCCAAATAATCCCAGTCAAAAACACGATCCAGCCATACTCTTTCATCTGCCTCATTCGCCCTGCCCCAAAGCATCTCTGTATCTCTGGGACCCAGCCCCCCTTTTTGTGGCCAATGCCACAGTGGCCACTTGGTCAAATACAACAGTTCCAAAAAACTTTATCACCAGTTTCTTCAGAGGTCACTTTCCACATGGTTTTCAGGGTATGCTCCTAAAAACAAATGTGACTATATTATTTCGCTACTTAGAACTTCCATGAGCACTGCTCCCTATACGATCAAGTTCAAATTCACCATCCACTTTACACTTTAGTCCTAGCCTACCTATTTAGCCTCATCTCCTGTATTTCCCCCAGTCCACATCGACTGTATGCTCCAGCCACAAAGCATTTCCCAGCATTTTTCAAATACAGCTCACAATTTACTCCACACCTACTTGTATTTAATACTGCTCAATTCTCCACCTATCATGTCTTTCAACCCCTGACCCACCACTCTTGACTTATCCTCTGTAGATTTCTCCAAACCTCTCATGTATAACTGGACTGCTCCCTTACCTGTATTTTTATATTACTTTACAAATGTCTAAAAGATTTCACGAGACAATTAACACGTGTCAGTAAGACTCTGGACTATGAAAGAAAATCTTTGTTTGTTTTTAAATTTCCAGGACTTAAAGAGTTGAAAAGTTAAGCAAGCAGGGAATAAAGAAAAAGTTGAATAGATCTTCATCAATTTAAATTGGGGATTTTACATAAGTTTATTATCTTGAAGTAAATTTCCAGAATATTGGGCAAATATAAAGAGGAAGCCCAATCTTATCTGGAGGTCTATGCCTGATCTAATTTACCCTTTCCTACTTTTTCGGAATAATAAAATATACAAATAACTTCCACCAGATTTTTAGCAAAGTAATAGTTTCAGGTATCATTAGCATCATTTCGGCATGGTGATGTCAAATAGTGTGAATATGTACATACTAATAACAACAGACCTAAGCCCAATTATTAGGTGCACACTTCAAAGACAAGCAACTCAGCTTCCTGTCTCAGCTCTGCACCTAGTAGGGTAAGCCTCAGCTTCCACATCAGGAAAAGAAATAATAGTACAACTCAAATCCAACTGTGATAAAAACTGAATAGATGATGTCTCTAAATGAGTGACGATTATTCATTCTCATACATACTCAAAATGTGGACGTTTCTCATTGTCTTACCAAACATCCACGGCAATCATTATTCTAAGGCTCTCCAAAGGAGTGCTCCAATAGTTGTTAATAAGAGCCTTTACTTAGAATCAATGATAAATTCTATCCAGCCCTTATTTTTTTGTTAAGTCTCACACTTAAATGTTCCCAGTGAAAAAGAAAGGCTCTATCTAAACAGGCTTTCATTTAAAGTCCCCTTAAAAGAATGTTAAAAAGAAAAACCAAGAGATGAATTAACCTGCCTTAAGGAATGTAGGAGGAGGGAGACTTTAATAAATCAAAAACACCATGAGAAATATGTTAATATAAATGTTTCAGACATTACATGAAATTTCTAAAAATCTTATATTTGTATTTGTATGGAAATATGTTAATATAAATGTTTCAAAAAAAAAAAAAAAAAAAAACACCATGAGTTCACATTTTTCACCTATGTCTCTCTGTTTAAAGACCATCAAAACAGGTAAGTGATTGGGACTTCCCTGGTGGTCCAGGGTCTAAGACTCTGCGCTCCCAATGCAGGGGGCCCAGGTTCGATCCCTGGTCAGGGAACTAGATCCTATATGCTGCACCTAAGAGTTCGCATGCCGCAACTAAAGATCCCACGTGGCCCCAACGAATATAATGTATGCCACAACTAAGATACCACGCAGCCAAAAAAAAAAAAAAAAAAAAGGTAGGTGATTAAAAATTAAAATTGACTGATGACACTGTATGTGATCAATTTATTGCCAACAGTTTTAAAATTTAGAAAATAGCTGCATGCTAAACTCATCACATATCAACAGTCTGATTACAAACTGAAATACACTAATCACTTTTGCACATTTATGTATTCTGTAAGCTTTTATAACAAACACAAAACGATCAGTGTTCAGAAACCCATACAGATTACTTCTCATCTGAGAACATACTCAAGGAGCTTCTAACTAAATACAACTCAAGCCTTTTTTCATCACAAAGATAAATTTTGCCACTTAAATAAGTTTCCTTTTACTTATTTTTTTAGGCAATCATCTTTCAGGGTGGAGGAGCTAAATGCCTTCCTGGATATGTTGGTGGTGTTACAATAACATTGTTAACGTTACATAACACCGTGACTAACAATATTTATTTAACGCTTAATATGCGGCATTATTCTAAACCTTTAGACATTGTTCTAAACCTTTTACTTGTATTCATTTAATCTTTGCAACAATCCTAAGAGGCAGGTACTATTATCACACTCCTCTTACAGGTAAAGAAACCTAGAGCGGAGAGATTAATTCCCCCCAGGTCACAGTGTTAGTGGCAAAACAAGGGTTCAAATCCGGTCTGATTCCAGAGGCTGCGCTTTTACCCATTAAGCCATACCCATCTGTACGCGGGGTGGGGCGCCGGAACGAGCTGGCGTTTTACCTTAAATACTAAAAACTAAAGAGAAGACGCCAAGAAGAATCCAAGGGTGAAACCACTAAGTAATCTGAGATAAGCCCCCAAAGGGCGCAGTTGCCGGCCCCCAGAGCCGCAGAGCCCACTGCGGTTTGCCAAGACCCCCTTCCTGACAACTCCCCACTTTGCCCAGAAACTCTTTCGGAAGAAATATTCAACCAGGTGAGCAGTGACGACGCACAGCAGCCAGGCGGACCTCGGGCTCCCACTCCGCATCCCGGCCCCGCTGTTCGGAACGCGGCGGTGTGGTTCCCAGAGCCGGGAAGCCAAGGCTGTGAGCTCCGGAATTCGCGGTCACCGGGGCGGGGCCGTGGGACACAAGCAGAGCGGCCCACTGCTCCAGGGACGCCGGCCCACTCCCACCTCCGCCACCCGCACCCACAGAGCCCTCACCACTCTCAAAAGACGCCCTGGAAGTTCCACCTTTTCAAGAACCGACCCTTCTCACTTTTACCGCCATTCCTCGCCGCCGGCGGCCGCAGCCAATTCAAAAAGTGACCCGCAGAGGGGCGGTGATTGGCCGCTGCTCTCCGCCCACCTCCCCACAGGTGCCAACCGATTGGTTGTGCGTGTGTTTCAAATAAACCCAACGGCTCCGACGTCAGAACGTCCCGAATTTGTAGAGAAGTGCCCGGATGTGACCAGGAGGTGGTAGTAATGGCTCCTGGGCTTCTGTGGGAGTAGCAGGTGTGTCTGTGACTACCGCTTATTTACTCAGTAAACATCCCGTTTCCTAAGGAAAGTTTGAGTGGATTCTCCGTCCCCTCGGCTTTTTTCTTTTTTTTTTTCCCCGCCACAAAATCCTTGAAACGTAATCAGTGCCTTGACAGATGAATTTTTCCCCAGTGATTCCTGTGAGCTGTAAGATTTTTATGCCTGAGCTTTAGGAATTTAAAGTTGGGTTAAGGGGTTTGGGGTTTGGTGGTTGTGTTGGCGCGGCGGGGCCCAGGACACGGGAACTCGGAGTCTCTCCAGATGGACTTCAAATCAGCAGCCTCTTATTTAAATCCTGACGTATGTAAAGCACTGTGCTCTGGTCTAGGGAATTTCACGGATGATTAGAATAAATTCTTAGGGTTTCTAAGCCTTTTTTTTTTTTTTTTAAATATAAGCTTGCATTTGAACAAATGTAAAAATACGTCACGAGATTCTAGACTCTCCTGGAGCCAAAGTAAATTGTTAGCTGCTGCACCCGCCCCTCCCCCCCTTCCCCGAGGTCTTTTGCTGCTTTCCTCTGAAGTCTAGCCAAGAATTTATCGGTTTTCCTATAATTACGATTGCTATCATGAAAATCTTTTATTTTCTTCGTTTTCTAAATATAATATCCTGTCACACAACCTCTTAAAAAGACGCCTCCCGAAGGTGAGTTTTGCATAGTTCCCACCTAATCGCTGGTTTAAATAAAGGAAGAAAGGAGAATCCGCTGCTGAAACCTTAAATTTCAACAAGAGGAGGAGAACTTGTACTTTGGAATGAAACACTTCTGAACGTCTCAAACAGGTCGTCAGGATTTGGAATTTTTCCTAACTTTTGTCGGGCCACCTTAGAATGCCTGAAAAGTTTGTAATACATTCCACAAAATGAGTGAAGCAGTCTGGTAATTATTGGTTTCCCTGTTGATAATTGAAGAATATTTACAGTCTGCCCTTCATTTAATGCCATGATAACCGTTAGGGCGAAAGCAAAGAAAAACAGTAATTGAAATTTCACTTTGGAATGTGCTTGCGTACTTAAACTAGGGTGTGCCCAGCATTCCAAAAGGTCTCCTCACTGAAAATAAGTTAAGCTAGTGAAGAAAGCAACCTGTTTCCTCTGTGCCTTGCTCCGTTAGGCTTTGCACCCAAATCTATTGATTGCCTACACGGTATCACCATACAAATTGTATGCTAGCCTAACAAAAGCTATACTTGATTCCTTTTAAGGGTTATATGGCAGTTTGACCAGCAAATAAACGGGCAATACAGTCTTCTAACATCTCCTAACCATGTGACATCCTTTTCCATTTCCTAGGCAAGTAACCTCAAGCAAATAATTTAACCTCTCTATGCCTCAGTTTGAGTTTTTATAAAAGGGCATGATAGTACTTAACCTCAGAGTATTGTTGTGAGGATTAAAAGTTAATACATGTAATTCAAACATATTCTAGCATATAATAAACATTCAGTAGATGTTAGCTGTTAATATTACTACGACTTTGCTGCTGCTACTATTACCACTACTGTTACCTCAGCCGAGGCCCTATACTTGCCTGATGGGACTGATGGTCCTCTACACCGCCTTCTCACCCCTGACCACAGGAGCATTGGCAGCAGTGTTTCTGTTCCCTTTGCCCCACCCATCCCCAGTCACAAATCCCGCCACCCTCCAGACCAAGCTTGGTGCAGCGAAGACCTCCATTGCATTCTTTTCCTACCAGAGAGAGGACAGTCCTTCTACACCAAACCTAACCTCTCTTCTCTTTTAAGGGAAAGCCTGCAATGCTCAAGATGTCTCCTCTTGTCTCGAAGATATGGCCTTCTTGCTGCTGCCCTTGGCCAGGCTTCTGTCCCCTTCCAAGGCAAGTCCCAGCCAAGATTCTTTTGCTAAATGCAAGCCTCTTCCTTCAGGTGCCTTCACTGGAAATGTAGTTATTGAATTCATATGTCAAGGGGACAAAACTGTTTACAGTACAGGATAAATAGATAGATAAATCAAAATGAGAAGTTCCTTGAAAGAATAAACCATTTAAAAAATTCTTACGTGTCATTCACAACTCCTAAGATGCTGAATGAACAGTTTTCAACAAAAAATACTAAAGGAATTGAACTAAAGTACTTAGTATATTAAAGTGCGTGACATATTTTCATCAAACAATACGATAATTTCTGAGGTGGGGAAATGAAATGTGGAAGATAGAACTACTGAGATTCTTCCTTTGGAGGATCAACTTCCCCACCTCCATCTCTGAATTGAGTGACACGCTGGACCATCTTTCCTGACTCTCATCTTAACATTTGTTCCTCTTCCAATTTATTCCCTCCTCTTTATTTATAGTTCCTTTCTTTCCTTACGCCCTCCCCTTTCCATCCCCATCTTCGTTTTCCATATGTACTCCTTCAGGGCAGCAGAGAATGGGGAGTTAGGAAAGTTAGTTTGGGGTTATGGAATATCTTTCTCCACCCTATACCCACCCGCATTCACAAGTATGCACACTGCCCATGCCATCACTCTTCAAATCAGAATGAAGAAGATTTCTCACACTTTTGTAGTTTGTTCTAATCTGCTAATAAGAATTAGTATATCTGAAAAGACTATTAAATTTTTGCAATAAATGGGCAATATTTGTTGTGGTGGATTTTGTTTTTATTACCTAAAGTTGTGATGAAATAGAATTTCTAGGTTTTACTTTTTATTTTTTAAAGGAACATTTCTTTCTCTTTTTTTTAATAAATTTATTTACTTATTTTTGTCTTCGTTGGGTCTTCATTGCTGCACACAGGTTTTCTCTGGTTGCGGCGAGTGAGGGCTACTTTTCTTTGCAGTGCATGGGCTTCTCATTGTGGTGGCTTCTCTTGTTGCAGAGCACAGGCTCTACGTGTGCGGGCTTCAGTAGTTGTGGCACATGGGCTCAGTAGTTGTGGCTCGCGGGCTCTAGAGCAGAGGCTCAGTAGTTGTGGTGCACAGGCTTAGTTGCTTCGTGGCATGTGGGACCTTCCTGGACCAGGGCTTGAACCCATGTCCCCTGCATTGGCAGGTGGATTCTTAACCACTGCACCACCAGGGAGGGAAGTCCTAGGTTTTATTTTTAAGTATGAAATGTTATCGACCAATAATACCATCTACTTTATAGTAAATTTAACTATTTCATCATAGAATTAAATGTTTTACTGTAACTAAATATTAACATTGTAATGGCACATAGAACTCATGTAATTGTTTTTCTCCTCTGTTACCATCCTTACCACCTCAAAGCATTTGTGAAATACATAGCTATATATAAAGCCACACTAGGTACAGTTACAAAGATTCAGTCCCTCTAAGAATTTATCACTTAAGATTTTTGTTTCAAAATCTTTAATGAGTAGCCATGGAATTCTGTACTTTCTTGGAATTATTAACATTTTCCAATTAAAATATTGTATTTCCAAGTTGATTATAATATAGCATCTTCCAACCTGTCATCTCTGCCTGTGAAACAAGCTTTAGAAATTATAATCACTGTGAGCCAGAAGAAGCTATTTTACATACCTCAACAGTCAGTAATTAGGATATGAATCATTGCTTTATTTATGTGAATCATTAGGCTGTAAATCACTTGACATAGATTTGCAATACTGTACAAATTTACCACTTAAAGTTTCACTTGGACAAATAGAATTACCGTTCCTTGATGGAGCAAGAGGTTTCCAAATATGGTGAGGCCATTTTTCAAATTATGTAATTTGATTAGCAAAATTTTAGATGTGGAAAAAAAAATCTCAGTTCACTAGTCTCATTCTTTATTTTACAAATGAATTTTACCGAGGCCCGCAACATAGAGCTTATATTCCTTTACCAAGGTCAGGTAACTGGTTAATGGAAAAACCAAGATCAAAAATTTTATTTCCATTAATCTATTTTGTCTTTATTAAATTAAAGATACTAATATTTATATTTTACATTAAACTTATAAAAGTACCAATATCTTCATTCATACTGCTTATATATTTTACTTTTGAGGACATTAAGATGCTTTCAGGGACTTCCCTGGCAGTCCAACGCAGGGTTCCATCCCTGGTTGGGGAACTAAGATCCCGCATGCCACCCGGCATGGCCAAAACTAAAAAAATTTTTAAATTAAAAAAAAAAGATGCGGGCTTCCCTGGTGGCGCAGTGGTTGAGAATCTGCCTGCCAAAGCAGGGGACACGGGTTCGAGCCCTGGTCTGGGAAGATCCCACATGCCGCGGAGCAACTGGGCCCGTGAGCCACAATTACTGAGCCTGCGCGTCTGGAGCCTGTGCTCCGCAACAAGAGAGGCCGCGATAGTGAGAGGCCCGCGCACCGCGATGAAGAGTGGCCCCCGCTTGCCACAACTAGAGAAAACCGTCGCACAGAAACAAAAGACCCAACACAGCCATAAATAAATAAATTAATTTTTTTAAAAAATCTAAAAAAAAAAAAAGATGCTTTCAGTCCCATAAGAGCCTTGTTGGTCTTGTTCACCAATGTATCTATCTCCAGCACCTAGCAACAGTTCCTGGCATATAAGATGTTCTCAAAAGTTGTTGCATGAATAACATTGTAATTGATCTTCAGAATCCATATTGCCTTCTTCTAATTAATTCTCAAGTTTGCATTTAGAGTGACATTATGCAAATCCAAACTCATCATATCACTGCCTCCTTAAAACCCTTCAATCCTACTAGGCCTCCATGGCCTGACCTCTACTCATTTCCAGCTTCATCTTACACCATGTTCACTTTCTTTCTCTTGAGTTCTATACCTGGCCTTCCTTCTCAAGGATTTTTGCATCTGCTCTTCTCTCTACCAATTCCTTTGATCCCCATTCTTTTAGCCTAAGAGACAACTTCTAATCCTTTTAGCATTTGCTCACTTACTACTCCTCAGAAGATCTTTGCTAACTACCCATAACATCAGAATCCCCATTATACAGCCCCCAGCACCATGAGTATCTCTTTTGTGGTACTTATCAAAGATGTGATTATTGGATTAATGTCTCTCTCCTCCACTATCTAAGCTACTTGAAAGGGAAAATGTCTTTTTGTTTACCATTTTGTCCACAGTGAAGGCACTCAATGAAATATTTGTTGAAATAACAAGTAAATGAATTAATGATTAAATGAACTTATTTTTATTATAATATCAGTGATGTCCTTTCTAAAGTTATTTTAAAAGTTTTCTTTTTTTTTTTCTGATTTTTTTTTTGGCTGTTCCGTGCAGCTTGTGGAATCTCAGCTCCCCAAGCAGGGATTGAATCCGGGCCACAGCAGTGAAAGTCCAGAGTCCTAACCACTAGGCCACCAGGGAACTCCCCTAAAAAAGGTTTCTATTATTTTTACTTTTATCTAACCCATTATTTATGACAATTTTTCAGGAAAAATTAAGTGGCATATTTCCAAAATTAATAAATTTACAAAAGGATAAATTAATTTACATCTTTTATTGACAATTGAGTAAATTACCCAAGAATTGAATGCTTCTTATACCATGCCTATTCCAGCTATGAGTGGAAGAGAGTTAATGCCAATAGTACTAAACTGACTGGATAAAACTTGCCAGTGTTTATGAACATAGGCAATTATCCATATCAAAAATTCAGTTTTCCTACAACCTACACTTTCATACATTATACACTGATACTTATAAATTGCCTCTTCCACACTGTCAACTGACTTGTAAACATCAAAGTTATCCCAAAGTGATTTTGTCTTCAGTTTAGTTTTGACAGTAACTCCGTCTTTGAAGAGTAGTACTGATATTTACTATGACAACAATTTGAATACTTGGATTGTACTTAGCAATATTTTGTTGCTGCTATTCAAATGAATGGGAAAATGGAATTGCTAATGCAATTGAAATAAAAATCGAACCCAGGTCCTCAAAAAATGGTGGATATTTGACCTCAGTTGGCATGAGGATTTAGCATAAGCAGATTAACTGTGGGTTTAATAATGAAGGAAAAATTACATGTAAATAGAAATGCATTGGGGAAGGTATTTTAAAGGTGAGATATACTGTTTTAAGTGATATTCAAGTGTATAATGCAACTATATATAAATCCTATGCCTAGAAAAAAATTAACATTAATGAAATACACAAAATGTTCTTAGTGTCTCTATCTTGACCATTGCATTTGCATTATTTCCCCTTCTCCTTTCCTTTTTTTTTTTTTTTGGTACTTTTCAAATTTTCTATCATGAGCATTTTAGTGGACAGTTGTTGCTTTCCTGGCTGTTGAACATTTAACCATTCCTTCCTAATAATAGTCTGATTTCCCTTTTGAGAAATCACTCATTGAATATGGTTTTAGTGCAAGGTAATGTTCATCTGTTACCATAGATCTGAGTGGAGCCACATCCTCTTCCCATGCTTAGAGCTCAGTCATCATCTGCTCTTTCAAAGGATTTTGAATTTTTAGCATGTGCTAAAGATATGGGAAGGGTTAAGGATCATATATTGATACATTCTAATAGCATCAACAGTGTGCAGACTAGCTTCTTTGAGTCCAGTAATCTTTGATGGTATTTCCACTGCCTACACCTCTGGAGCTCTCTAGCTCCTCCCAATTCCCAAGGCTGACCCTCATACTGATTCTGTGAATTTGCAGAATAAATTAAATCCTTTTTTCCTTCAAGATAGTTAGAACTGGTTTCTATTGCTTGTGACCAAGAATGTCCAGACGCATTGCTTTTACAAATCCAAATCTTGTTGTTTCTACCTTCAAAATATGTCCATAATTAAACTAGTTCTTATCCCTCCATTACCCTTTTCTACACTACCATTATCTCTTACCTGAATTATTGCAATAGCCTCCTAACTCATGCCCCCAATTTTACCCATAAATCTTCACCATCTATCCTCAGAAGCAACTGGAATATTCCTGTTAAAATATAAGTCAGATCATGTCACTCTGCTCAAAACCTTTATTGGCTTCCAATTTCTTTCATACTAAAGCCAAAGTTCCCACAATAGTCTTCATGGCCCTACATAATCCTCATTGACATCCTCACCCTCTCCCTTTCACACCTTTACTTACCTCTAGCCACACTGGCTTCTTTGCTGCTCCTCAAAGACACGAGGCACACTCCTAACTCAGGCTGATTTCTCTGCTTTTATGTTCTTCCTTCATATGTGCCTGACTTACCCCCTCTTCTCCTTCAATTCTTGCTCACATTCACCTTATCAGCTAGGTGGCTACCCCTCCAAAAATTGCAGCTTCTCCTCAAGCTCTCCTGGTCCCCTTTGCCTTACCCTTTTAATTTCATAGCCATTATCAACTACAAGTATGTATTTATTTGTTATGTTATTATTTATTGTCTGTCTCTCCATACTAGAATGTGAGCTCCATGAAGGCGGCAGGGGGTTTTGTCTGTTTGTTCCCTAGTATATTTCCAGTGACTAAGTCAGTACCTGCCGCATGATAGGTACTCAGAAATTTTTTTGAAAAAAAGAATAAATGAAAGAAGAAAGGAAGGAATAAAAATAAGGAAGAAAGGAAATAAATATTTCTAAATATTACTTACATAATATAATGAAAATTTAGTTAATAGTTTATCCACTGTTTTCAAGCTTTTTGAATATTTCTTCAAATGAAATGTCACAGTGAACTCCAATACATAAAACAGATAAATGCCAAGCTGAATTGACATAGAAGAAGAGAGGTCGTGATTTATCTTCATAGAGACTGCAGGAATTTTAATTCTTCTAGAACATAGAATTTGAAAACCACTGACTACTGACAGAATTTGGAAATGATTGACCATGGTATCTGAAGGGCCAAACCCTTTATTTACAAAACAAGAAGATGAGATTTACTCCTAATAGATATTTACACCCATCTATGAAGTTATCTAGCAAAAAAAAAAAAAAAAAAAATTCTTTTTGAATCTGAATCTAGTTAATCTCTAGATCTGATTTTTAGGAAATACAGAGAACAGAGAAATGTGATAAATTATAGCACAGGGACACAGTCAGTAAGATCTAGCCTTGTAGAAACTCTACAAGAAACCCTGATTTCTTCAACAAATAATTGAAAGGGGAAAATGAGTAGTAAAGGGATAGTCAATAGATGAGACTTAAAAGACGTAAAACCAAATACAACATGTAGATTTTATTTGGATCATGATTCAAACTTTTTTAAAAATTATGACAGCAGGATTTCTGCTTCTCCTATAGCTGAGTAAACTGCTGAACAACCAACTCTTTCACAAATAACTATAGATATAGGGGAAAAGTACAAAAAACAATTACCCAAAGGATTTGAACAGTGAACAAAAGCAGGTAGACTCTGCAGAGGAGTAAAAACTTGGACTGACATGGGGTGTTTAAAAATGTTATAACTTTTAGAATAAGAAAACTCTGCAGTTATTGTTATGCAGAGGCCAAAACTAAAAGTCAGTCTTTCTGTCATAAGGAGCAGAGGACAGAGTTTGGGGCAACCACAGCTGCTGGAAAGTAAGGGGGTACAGAGGGTCCTCTAGAGAGCCTAAGAGAAGCATGCTAAATTC
This sequence comes from Eschrichtius robustus, assembly GCF_028021215.1. Taxonomy (NCBI): domain Eukaryota; kingdom Metazoa; phylum Chordata; class Mammalia; order Artiodactyla; family Eschrichtiidae; genus Eschrichtius; species Eschrichtius robustus. The sequence continues at coordinate 52,502,533 of NC_090829.1, read as the reverse complement.
TGCATATAAAATGAAACCATCTCTAGCTGAATCCTTAACCATGCAAATACAAGGAGGACTGCAAGTAATCCTGTCAAGGAAAAAAGAACAGAACTGAGATTTGAGCTGCTGCTCAAAAGACAGAGTTTTCAGTTTGAGTTCAAACAAGTAATTGCCTGACAATACAAAAATATCAGCATGTTTTTGAAGAATAAAACAGAATTCAGAATCTCCAAGATATAACCATCACATCTATGTTCTGTGCCATATCAAAAAAAAAAAAAAAAAAAAAGGCATGACACATTCTAAGAAAAATAAACCAATAGAGGCTAATTCTGAGGTAGCCCAGATTTGAAGATTAGGATACAAGGACTTTAAAGCAGTTATTATAACTATGCTGAACGAGATAAAGGAAAGTATTCTTGTAATTAGTGAAAACACAGAAAAATCTCAGCAGAGAAATAGTATTAAAAAGAATCAAATGGAGCACAAAAAGCAAGAATCATAATATAAATTAAGAAAAATTTTATAAATTATATTTCATAAAATTAAAAACTTCTACCCTCCAAAAGTCACTGTTAAGAAATGTCAACAGTTAAGAAAGTGAAAAGATAAGCCACAGACTGGAAAAAAATTACTTTCAAAATACCTATATGACTGAAGATTCATATTCAGAATATTTAAAGAACTCTCATGACTTAATAAAACAAGCAACCCACTTTTTTAAAATGGGCAAAGAAAGATTTGACAGATACCCCACCAAAGAAGAGACACTAATGGCAAATATGCACATTATAAGATGCTCAGCATCACTATTCATCAGGGAGATACAGGTTAAAACCACATTCAGGTACTACTACACATCTATTAGAGTGGTTAGAATTTAAAATAAAAATGGTCAGTACCAAGTTCTAGTGAGGATGTGGAGCAACATGACCTCTCATACATTGCTGGTTCTTACAAAGTTAAACATAATTGCCAAAAGACCCAATAATCCCATTCCTATGTATGAGAATCATGGAGGAAATTTTATTCATAATTGCTAAAAACTGGAAAGAACCCAACTGTATATCATTAGTGAATGCATAAACAAGTACATCCGAAACATGGGAAACTACTCAGCAGTTTACATGCAACAAAATGGATGACTCTCATAAGCATCATGTTAAGTGAAAGAAAACAGAAACAAAATACATGTTGTATGATTCCATTGATGTGGCATTCTGAAATAGACAATGGTAAAGGGACAAAAAACAGATAATGGTTGACGGAGGCTAAAGGGTAGGAGTGGAGGCTTACTGCAAAATGGCACAAGAGAACTAAGAGAACTTTGGGGGATGATGGAAGTATGCATGTCTTGATTGTGGTAGTGGTTACACAAATGTATATCTCTGCCAAAAGTCATGAATTTACTGTATTGAATAATGTCTTAATAAGCATAACTTTAAAAAAAGAGCAAAATGGGAATTCTAGGATGGAAAATAAAATAGCTAAAACAAAAAATTAACTGGATGGGCTTAATAGTAGATTATGAGCCTGGCACACTGCCTACTGTGCTAAGGAGGCAGATGGATGGACCTAATAGAAGAATGAAGAGTCAGTCAGCTGGAACATAGACCAATAAAAATTACCCAATCATAAGGACAGAGAGAAAATTTTTGGATAAAAAATGAGAGCTTTAGGAACCTGTGGGAAAACATCACATATAATTGGAATCCCAGGAGGAGAGAGAGAAAGAGGAAAAAATAATTTTAAGAAATAATGGCCAAAATTTTCTCAAATATGGGAAAAGACATAGCATTTGCCAGAAGAAAAAGTTTCTATTTTCAGAAGCTCAGAAACCCAAATTAGGATAAATACAAAGAATGTCTCTCATATCATAGTCAAATTGCTGAAATCCAAAGATAAAGGCAAAATCTTAAAAGTGGCCATGGGGGAAAAAAAAAGACACATTACAAATAGGAGAACAACAATTTGCAAATATACTAACTTCTCATTAGAAACTACGGAGACCAGGAGACAGTGGTACAACATCAAACAAATACTGAAAGAAAAAACTATTAACCCCAAATTCTATATCTAGTGAAAATATCCTTCCAGAATGAAGGCAAAATAAAGACATTTTCAAATAAAAGAAAACTAAGAATTAACTGCTAGAACACTAGTATTACAAGAAATGCTAAAGAAAGTTTTTCAGGCTGATGTGAGATGATTCCAGCTAGAAACTTTAATACTCATGAAGAAATGAAGAACTTTAAGAAATGGTAAATAACTGAGTAACTGTGAAAGATTATTTTTCTATTGATTTCTTTAAAACACATGTAACTGCTTAAAACAAAAATTATAGGCTTTTTTATGGGATTTATAATGTAAGTAGATGTAATACATATGACAACTACTGCATAAAGAAAGGCAGGAGCTCTAAACGAACCCACATGGTTGCAGAGTTTGCACATGTTGTCTTAATCTGTTTAGGCTGCTTTAACAAAAACAACATAGACTGGTTGGTTTATAAACAGCAGTAATTTATTTATTTTTCTTTTTCTTTTTCTTTTCTTTTTATTTATTTATTTATTTATTTATTTATTTATTTTTTGACTGTGTTGGGTCTTCATTGCTGCATGCGGGCTTTCTCTAGTTGTGGCGAGAGGGGGCTACTCTTCATTGCGGTGCGCGGGCTTCTCATTGCGTTGGCTTCTCTTGTTGCGGAGCATGGGCTCTAGGTGTGCGGGCTTCAGTAGTTGCAGCACGTGGGCTCAGTAGTTGTGGCTTGCAGGCTCTAGAGCACAGGCTAGAGCTAGCGCAGGCTAGCTAGCGCAGGTGCAGTAGTTGTGCCACACAGGCTTAGTTTCTCCGTGGCATGTGGGATCTTCCTGGACCAGGGCTCGAACCTGTGTCCCCTGCATTGGCAGGTGGATTCTTAATCACTGCACCACCAGGGAGGCCCCAAAAGCAGTAATTTATTGCTCACAGTTCTATAGGCTGAAAGTCCAAAATCAGGGTAACAGGTGGTAAGGTTCTGGTGAAGACCCTCTTCCAGGTTGCAGACTTCTGACTTCTCACTGTGTCCTCACATGGTGGAAGGGGTGAGGGATCTCTGTGCAGTCTCTTTTAAAACAACAGTAATCCCATTCATGAGGGCTTCAGCCTCATGACTTAAGCATCTCCTAGAGGCCCCACATCCTAATATTATCACATTGGGCATTGAGATTTCACCATATGAATTTTGGGGGAATGCAGATATTGAGACCACAGCACATGTTATATGAGGTAGAATATGAAAAGTTGACTGTATACTGTAATCCCTAGAGAAAACACTAAATTAATAATTCAAAGAGGCATAAATAAAAATGCAAAGAGGCAGAGAAAAAAATTAAGTAAAATTCTAAAAACATTTAAATAAACCAGAAGAAGGCAGAAAAAGGGAAAGGAGAGAATAAAAAACTGAGAATCCAAAAAACAAATAATAAATGATAGATCTAAATCCAGAAGGTTTAAACAGACACTTCACAAAAGAATACAAACTAATGGTAATGACCAAGAAGCACATAAAAAGGTGCTCAATGTCATTAGTCATCAGAGATAAGCAAATTAACAGCAAAATGAGATAACACTATACACTCATTAGAGTATAAAAAGACTGATCATACCAAATGTTGGTGAGGATGTGAGAAAGTCAGAACCTTCATTGTTGGTCGATGTAAAAAGCTACAACCTCTTTGAAAAAATATCTGAACCATTTCCTGTAAAATAAGTATGCACCTACCCTGTGACATTAATGCTTACTCAAGAAAAATCAGTACATCTGACCACAAAAAGACTTGTATAAGAACTTTCATAGCAGCTTTATTCATAATACCCCAAAACTGGAAACAGCTCAGATATCCATCAGAGACTATATAAACAAACTGTGGTATATTCACACAAGGGAATATTATTCAGCTGGAAAAAAAGGAATGAATCACTGATTTCCACAACAATGTGGATGACTGACTCTCAAAAACATTATGCTGAGTGGAAAAAAAGCCTCACACAAAAGAGTAAGGCTATTTATATAAGGTTCAAGAACAGTAAAATCTAATCTATTATGGAAAATAATCAGAACAGTGGTTGTCTCTTAGGTAATGGAGATAGGGAGTAAATGGGGAGGGGCATGATGGCAATGGCAATATTCTGTATCTTGACAGCAGTTTGAGTTACAGATATATGCATTTGTCAAAACTCAGTATATACTTAAGATTTGTGCATTTTATTGTTTGGAAATTTTATGACAAAAGAAAAAGTAAACAAATATTTTACTCTAGTTAATGATGTGCGTATTGAAGTAAATATTTAAGGGAAATTGTACTGATATCTGTAATTTACTTTGAAATGTGTAAAAAAAAATAGATGAACTAATGGATACACAGAGGGATAGATATATGATAAAACCAGAAATAGAAAAACATTAATGGTATCATCTAGGTGGTCTGAAAACAGGTGTTCACTGTAAAATTATTTCAACTTTGCTGTATGAAAATTTCACAATAAAATGTTGGGGGAAAGATTCAGTAAAAATTTATTTAAAATAAGAGGATATCAAAGAAATGTGAATGCAGACTGGATATTTGATGATATTAAGGAATTATGTATTTTGTGTGTGTGTGATAATGGTATTGTGGTTATAGTCTTTAAAGATATCTTATCTTTTAGAGATGCATTACAAAAAAAAAAATCACATTTTTGAGACCCTTGCAAGTTTTTCTTTGTTTGTTCCCCAAATTTATACTTTTTTATTCATGTAAATTGACCTTATGGGCTTCCCAGTTCTCTGTTTTCCTATGATTGTGATATATTGACCCTGAATATGATACCTTTACTAAATTCTGGAGCAGAAATAGAACAAAAGAGTGACTGTTAGCAGGATTCACAACTTATGGGATATGAGTTCAAAGGCACTGGGACTCGAGAAGTTTTAAACCCACAATGACTGAGCTACTAAAATTCTAAGAAGCGTTAGGGATCACGTAGTATGTAAGATGCTATAGACCAGAGCCACACACAGGAAAAGAAATCCCATACTTTGGACAACAAAGATGAATCAGAGGAAACCTAAAATTCAGGCAATTGTGTGCTTCCAGAAGTTCTTAACCTTTGCCCTATAGCAAATAAGCTAATGGGTACCCCATGAAGTGGTCTGTGAGTTTTTGTGCGAATTGTATAAAATGACGTTAGTGCTTAGAATAATGACACATAGAAAGCACTCAATCAATGCTAGATATTATTATTATTATGTATTTGACAAATATTTTTTAGGTACTTATTATACATCAGGCACTGTGCTAGGCACTGGGGATAAAATTATGAAACAAATTGGTGCAGCCTTTGCCACCATAGAGCTCAGAGTTTAGTGAGCTCTATCTAGACAATCCCCACTCCATCATAGTGCTTTCCTTTTTTTACAACTGGAGTTCACAAGGCCATATAGCATGCTAACCATCCATAACAGGTAATTTTACGTTAATATGTATAAAATAGAATAATGTTTCCCTAATGCCTACTAACATGAAAGTTGTGATGCTTGATAGAGTCGCAGATGTGAAAAAAAAAAAACAAACTAATGCTTTATGTCTCATTATTTTTACCTTCTCTTTCACACACAGTTGAACTTATAGAGGCTATTAAAATATTAGACTATTTTCTCCTTCATTAAGCATAATTTCCTTTAATTTTTTATTAACATTTTGCATGCTTCTCTTTTTGAAGATTAAATGGAGCTATTATGTATAGTATCATAGAGTTGTTTATCAATATTTTCAAATTATGTTTCATTTTCCTAATTAAAATCCTTTCTTTGTTTTCTTTTTTGCATGAATATGACTGACCAAGGAATTGGTATATATTAAATCACTGCTCTTGAGAACACCAATGTGAAATTAAAAGCCAATATCTTATCAGATAGTAGATACCTTTAGACAGCACTTCTATGTTGATTTTTTTTAATTGTAAACATGGATTACTTATATAATTTAAAACTTGGGAAAACAAAGCAGTCCTATTTATGCCATTTTCCTTATCAAACCTTTGACTTCCTGTTACCAGTAGCATATGTCCAAGCACTTTCCCATGAACATCCAAGGCCTTTTACCAACTCTCCCCCAAGCAGAAAGTACAAATATGTTTCCATGCTTTGAAAATAAGGAACATAAGTTAAAAGACCCATTTCCTGGAAACTCTTGGAATACTTTAAGGTAGAAACCACAATTCATATATTTATCTGAAGTTTTAATAATATCTAATTAGATATTAAATCATCTACCCATAAACTTTACAAGTATAGTGTAAATCTCAAAACAAAACAAAGCTTGAGTTTCTAGTCTATTCATCTATTGCATTATCTTGTTAAAATTGTAATGAATATATTTAGTATCTTACTATCTTAGGTTCCTAAAGAAAAACCAAATATGTGTTTGATTATCACAAGATTATCATAGGGAAAAGAATTTTTAGTAAAACAGACTTTGTACTGTCTTAAGCAAGGTCTGGCTTGATTTCTTGAGCGTACTTTAGAATTCCTCAAGACAGAAAAAAGTTTTATTATTGTGGCACAATTACTTTTCTTGAACCAGGAGAAGGGGGTTTAAGCGTAGGCTTTGTTTCCTAGGCCATAGAAGTGAAGGACTGTGTTCTAGTTCACCATCTTTGGCTTATACCACATTACTGGGCTTTACCTTCACCTGCTTCACTTGGTGGTCCTTTTTTATATCTCCTCTCAAATGTGGACACATTCTGCCAGGAACCAGGGATCCCACAGTGGTCTCCCTTTTCTATGGGTCCTAAATAGCTCAGGCTGAGTCAGAGTACACTGGGCTGCACTATATTTGTAAAGGATGTGAATCTGCTCCACAATCCTGGGTCCAAAAAAACATCATTTTCTTTATTGTTCTAAATTAGATATGCATGCCTAAGCTTTCTACTCAACAGGATTGGTGGGATATTTAATCCATCTTGTTTAGCTGATTATACAGGAGAATGCATATAAGGCAGATGGGCTGCACCCCTCTCTAGTATCATATAAACAATCTGGGTCATCGTATACAATCCAGGAAATTTGGGGGAAAGGATTCTGCTCTTCAGTCCATTTTGATCACCGCTGAGATGTTAATTATTGATGCCTGCATAAATTATTTACAGGCAGCCACCTCTACTCTTGTCATACCATGCTTGAAGAAGAGTACCATCTGTTCCCCAAATGATGACACTTCGCTTCGGTCCCCAGGCATCCCCAAGCTGCCCCTACTCAGCAGCTGCCCCGTTTCTTACTTTTCCTGGGGAGCCGCGTGGGAGTGGGTCTGAGATCTTTATCACTCTCAGGACTGCCTCCACCATGTTTCAGGAAAAATGCCCCAAAAGTCAGACCAGAATCCATCTTCACCTCAGGGAACTGGTCTCTATCTTCTCCCTCTCCTCTTTCCAATCTTCTGAAACACAAAATGGCCTTCTTCCTTGAGGGCAATGGTGGGAGTGCAGATGGGATCTTCAATGTTATGGAGCTTTTCACGGAAAGGAACGCTCACTCCTATATGTACTTTGTTTAATGCTAACTTACTGCACTAACTAAACATGAGTTATTATGAGATACTAAATCAAAACAAATTTAAACATTGATTATTTAATGAAACAGAAGTGTATAATAAAATTTCATATTTATTAATTAAAAATCATGTCTGATATATCAGGTCTTCTTAAATAATATATACACATTTATCAAACTAAAAAACACAGATTATATTGATTAAAAAACTTACTACTACTTTTATACTTCAAGCAATTAAAAAGTATTAATACTATGGATTTAAATTTGTTTTTCATTATTTCTATACTATTCTCATTATTATTTCTCATTACCCTTAGTGGTTGCCTTCCTAGGGTTACAGAAATATTAATTACATGGAGGGGTATAGTGCCAAATTAAAAAGGAGAAAACATCAATGCAGGGTAGCCAAGGTTGCAGTTTCTGGATTGTCGGTATGTTGGGTCTGGCTGTATCTTTCAAATCTCAGCTGCTGATCTCCAGGCTGTACTTACTTTTCATAATTATTTTTGTAGCAAAGACTCTAATGTGAAATTTATGATAAGGTATTTTGGGCAAAGCAGAGCCAGAATCAATAAGAACAGCAGGGGATAAACCATGGAATATTAAAGCTAGAGAACACCTTAAAGTCAGTCTCTGCTCATTTCATTTTTCAAATGAGGAAAAAGAAAAAGAAAAGATGCTGGTGGTAAGGAGACAATTAAGATGGCCTTTTTTTTTTCCTCCCAGAAAATTGTTTATGTGATACTCTTCTTTTTTTTTAATAAATTTATTTATTTATTTATTTGTTTATTTTTGGCTGCATTGGGTCTTCGTTGCTGCGCGTTGGGTCTTCATTGCTGCACGCAGGCTTTCTCTAGCTGCGGTGAGTGGGGGCTACTCTTCGTTGCAGTGTAGGGCTTTCTCATCGCAGTGGCTTCTCTTGTCGCGGAGCATGGGCTCTAGGGTGCGGGCTTCAGTAGTTGTGGCATGCGGGCTCAGTAGTTGTGGCACGCGGGCTCAGTTGCTCCACGGCATGTGGGATCTTCCCAGACCATGGCGCAAACCCGTGTCCCCTGCATTGGCAGGAGGATTCCTAAGCACTGCGCCATCAGGGAAGTCCAAGATGACCTTTTTAATAGCCCAGGAATTGTGATTCTATGGTCTTGAACAAGGGTGGCAGCAGTAAAAAAGAAGGCAGATGTCAGAGGCAGGGTAAACATGCTATGGGGTAACATGCTATGGGGAGTTGGTTTTATAACAAAAGTGTAGTTTATTTACAGCAGAGCTTGCCTTGTTTCTCAAAGCAGTAAAATTAGTAGAGCCAGCCAGTGAATGGAGTGATGGCCATTGAACAGTGTTATATCCACAAAAGGATTGGTTATCAAATTGGTTTTTCTTCATACTATGCAGTAATTTTAGGTGTTCTAAAACAATGTTACCTAAAGTATGATCTGTAGATCAGAACCAGTCTATAAACAGTTATCAATTCACAGTGAGATAAATACAGAAATTGTGAGTAAGCATTTAGAAACTTTAATACCAATTTAACATTGCTGTGACATTCAACTGCATGATCAGAGTAACTTAACAAAATATTGGTCTGAAAGGATTGGAAAAATCCCTGGTCCTTCACAGACAGTTTGAGAAACTCTGTTTTCAATGACAAGGGAAGACCGGTGGCGCAGTGGTTAAGAATCTGCCTGCCAATGCAGGGGACACGGGTTCGATCCCTGGTCCGGGAAGATCCCACATGCCACAGAGCAACTAAGCCCGTGCACCACAACTACTGAGCCTGCACTCTGGAGCCCGCGAGCCACAACTACTGAGCCTGCGTGCCACAACTACTGAAGCCTGCATGCCTAGAGCCCATGCTCCGCGACAAGAGAAGCCACCGCAGTGAGAAGCCCACACACCTCAACAATGAGTAGCCCCTGCTCGCTGCAACTAGAGAAAGCCCACACACAGCAACGAAGACCCAGTGCAGCCAAAAATAAATAAGTAAATAATAATAATTTTTTTAAAAGACAAGGGAAGATATTCACAATATATGAAATTACAAAAGCAGTTGATAAAAACTTAATATTGTATGAAACTATTTTTATAAATATATACATTTATCTATAGTAAAAGTAGAAATATATTAGCCAAACAAGAGATTAAATAAAATAATATATATAAAATACTTAGAACACTGCCTGGTACAGAGAAAGAAATACTCCATAGGTGTTCCTCATGATGATGATGACGATGCTGGGACCGCTCTGCAGTTGCCAGTCCTATTCTGGCTGTTCTATAACCATCAAGGATTTTAGTTCTATTCCGTAGCTGCTGCTACTGCCACCACTGTGCTTGCTGGTCCCTCACTGTTGGTACAGACCCCACCCCAGGGTCTCTGCCTTATCACTGTGCCATTCCAAACACACATTCATCATTAATCATGGATTGTTCCCTAGGCAGCCAAGTCTCATGGCTCTTTCTCTTTCTGAGTCAGTTTCAACAGGAGTTAACAGGATGTTAAGCCTACCAAGAAACGTAACAATACCTTAGGCTGCTTAAAAATCAAAATGCATAGAGTTGCTTGTGAAAGTCAGCTTACATCTTCCTTGCAGTTCTTATCTAGATTTACAAAAGAATACATTTATTTAGAGGGGTATAGCTGAAAGAAACACAAGAGATCACCTAATGAAGGTTAAAGAGTAAAGCTTTGGTAACAATGTGTCAAAGTCCATAGTCCAGCTCTGCCAGTTGCCTAACTGTGTGACTTTGGGCAAGTTACTTAACCTCGCATGGCTCCTCTCTTAGCCTGAGATAGTAATATTACTTATCACTCCTTCAGCAGTGACTAGCAAAGTATGTGCTCAATAAATAATAGCTGTTGTTATTAACACAACCCTACCATTGCCAGAGGAGGAAACTGGGTCAAAGAGGCCCAAGATCACATGATTGGTGCATTATTGAACTAGGACTAGATGCCAATGCTCTTTCTCATACCTCTCACTGCCTTTCGCAACTCTGTTCTGAAATTCTATAAATTCTCAGAGATGCCTCAGCATTGTGTTTATTTGTGTCTTGGAAAACATGGGCAAAAATATAGATATCAGGTTCAGCATATGTTTTTATTTTGTGCATTCATTAATTCTGGAAAAGGGGTGGTATAGACCTATAGATGGATGTATACAGAGGAGGAGAGGAGAGGAGGAGAAGGAACAAATGCACCTAAGCTGTAATTCCTCTGTATCCTACGGATGTGCCACCACTGGCTAGCCTCTACCTTCAGGAATTCTCATATATTAATGAGCTGGGTTTATAAAATATTAAAAATCAGCATAATTGTGAATTTATTCTGTAAACGATTGTATCTGGGCTTTCTGTTATAAACAACAGAACCAACTCAGTCTAGCTAGTTTTAACAGAAAAGGACCAATCATTCTCAGAGGCTAAAGCTTCTTGGAGCAGTACCCAAAGCCATGAGACTGTCCACTGTGCCTTTGGGAACAATGAGGAGAGACAGTACCACCAACCTTCACCTCTGACGCCGCTGAGAGCTCTGTGCCTCTCAGCCAGACTCTTCATGATGCTCTTTTGAGTCAAAGGCATTCCATGAGTGCTGCTAATGGCAGAACCTAGGGCACATACTGGGTGTCTGAGATGTGAAAGAGACTGGAGAAGTGACATTTACAGCTTCTAGCTTGCAGACCTGGGATTTACAATGTGGGAAATTACCAACATTTAGAGTGTTCAAAAGATTCTGAGAGGCCACAGATTTACAAAATGCCCACTATGATCCTCATGCAAGTTTTCTCTGGAATAATGTCCCATTCACATGCCCCCAAATATATTTACTGTAAGATGTATGAAGTCAGATGATTCACCTTTTAACATGGAATAAAATGACTCTTTCTGAGGAGTTAAATAGTTAAATTTTTTTCTTTTTGTTCTCTTTCCCTCCAACACTCCCTCTTTATCCCCTACTTTCCTTCCTATTCTCCCTCCTTTTTCTCTTGTCTTTTTTCTGTATCTGTGATTTCTCTAAATACTTATCAATAACCTGTATAAGTGACAATTGTCATTAAATTTTAAGAAAATATTGAGTGAATTTACCAAGTTTTTTCATACTGTTAATGTTTTAAGTATTCAAATCTACATTTCACTAAGATCTCTCTCCTGAGATCCACACCTATACATTGAACTGCCTCCCAGAATCTTCCTTTGGAAGTCTCACAATTACTCAATCTTCAGTAAGCCCCAAACTGAACTCAATATTATCTTACACAGACCTTCTTCTGCTGTATTTTCTAAGTGAATGGTGCCACCTACCCAATTGTCCATGACTTTAGAAACTTTGGAATCATCTTCCACTCCTCCCTTTTTCCAAGCTGTAATAGCCCAGCAATCCTGTGTACTATGGCCCTCTAAAATCCATCCAGTTATTTCCACCCCTTCTGCTGCTATCTTATTCAGGGTCTCAGCTCTTTTCACACAGACCTTGGAAGTGATGCTTCCAGGCTAACATCCTGACTTTCCTCTTGCCCTACCCACTACAGCAAGCATATGTTATCAGAATTATCTTTTTAAAAATGTTGATCTGATTATGTTATTTACCTTCCATTAGACTATCTCAAACAACTTCCTTAGCCTTCAGGTCAGTATAAAGCTTAAGCTACACCTTGACAATCAAAGTCCTTTATGATGTATTTACTGTCCCCTTCTCTTGCCAAGGGGTAGGGCTTGCCCTGAGTTGTATATTGGAGTCCAAGGGTCCAACTGGGGCAGGGCACTCTACCTATCTAAGGATGGCATACATGCACACTTTGGACCAAGGATAGCTTTGCAGCATTCCAGGGTACCTTCCTCAAGTTTTTGAAGGGTTGCATTTAGCAAGTGAGCGATATATATTTGTTTAGTATCTGAGACCATACAAGATTGAACATTTGTACTTACGAGATTAAGCTTAATCAGCAGGGATTTTGGTTAGTCTTAAGAGAGATAAGTGTTTTCCTGTTAGTTTGATTAATCCTGAAAGCAAGTTGTCAAATCTCTTGAAGTGTTCAAAAACATAATCTTATTTTGAGTAATTAGACATTAATCTAATACCAGGAGACATGCAGTTGTAGGAAAGAATTTTTTTTTAAATAAAACATTTTATTAACAAAGTAATGGATTTAATATACACAAAAATATTATATCTTATCACAAGAAACCATGGTCCACTCTACATACTAAGGGGATAAGACACAAGCTTAAAGTTTTATGGGGAACGTCATCCCCCCAGTCCTGCTGGAGTAGCTCTGTATTCATCCATTTGACCTCATTTGGAAATAATTCAAGGTTCATCTTTGAGGTTGTTTGTTGGTGTGAGTTCAGGGCCAAATGGCCCTCTGCAACAACCCCTCCCTCCAGTTTCTGGTTATGTCTTTTATTTTAAAAGAATACTCTTTGTTCAAATAATCAGTACAAATTAACAATGCTAAAATAAATAGCTACATGGTTTCAGGCAATGCTTTCCAGAAGACTCTCTAAATGCTCACTGATTCATCAAGGGTAGGTTCCCACATCCTCTTCTGAGGTGCTTTAACTTGCTGCAGAAGACCTTGGCAAAGTGATATGTGATGGTTCCCTGCTCTGCCCCTGAGTGCTGGGCTGCAAAAAAGGGCCAGGATCAGGCAAGAGAAACACGGATTTTAGAGCTGAGCCCCAGCAGAAACTTATTTAGAGTTTGTGTCAGTACTCAATATGGGTGTCTACAGGGCATTCACTGTTCCCTAGGGAAGGGTTATATCACCTCAGCACTGAGATGTGAATGGGGTTTCAGTCAGGCCAGTGGTCACTGTCACAAAACAGCTTTGCCCACTGTGCCAATCATACTGTCATTCTTGTTGACCTAAAACAAATAGACTGCCAGTTACTTCTCCAGCAGAAAAGAAGTGAGTTTATTCAGGATCAGCGGAGAATTGCAGTTTGGGTTCTACAACCATGATGAGCCACGGGCAAGTCCTTGCATGGCAAGGGAAGGAGAACTCTTTTACAAAGGGGTAAAGAAAGTTGGGAGGGCTATAGTAAACAAAGAGTCCATGGCTTTTCATTGGTTGAATCCTTGCCAGGAAACCAGTCTTTCTTCTTCCTGTTGGGCTCTGCTATCATTCAGGGTGTGAGAGCTCCCCCTTCTGGGTTCCCAACTCAATTTTTTTGAGGTTTCTGTTCATTAATTTTTTAGTTGTAATAATTGTTATCATTGGATCAATACCTTCTAATGTATATCACTCTTTACAATTTACAGCATACTTTCACTTGCATACTCTCAGATTGTTCTCCCAACCATCCTATGATGTGGGCATTATTATACTCCATGTGTCAAATGAGGGGACTGAGGTTTAGAGAGATTATCTCACAGCTAAGTCATTGGCATAGCTGGGATTTGAATTGAGAGTCCACGTTCTTTTTTTTTTTTTTTTTTTTTTTTGGCCGTGTCACGCAGCTTGTGGGATCTTAGTCCCCCGACCAGGGATTGAACCCACGCCTTCGGCAGTGAAAGCGGGGAGTCCTAACCACATGCGAGAGTCCATGTTCTTAACTGCTCCACTGCAACCATCTCAGCCAGAGCCTCTCCATCCCCAAAGCTGGTGCCAACCAGACTCTATTTGTTGAAATAGTCTGCTTTAGTGACTCAGCAGTCAGTGCAGTGGAGTGAAAGGAGCATGGCTGTGCAGTCAGACCTAGGTTCAAATCCCAGCCATCTATCTGAGTAACCTTGGGCAAATGACCATGTCATTCTCAGCCCCACTTCCCGTTGTGAAATGAGGCTATTGAAAGTATGCCTCAGGGGCTTCCCTGGTGGCGCAGTGGTTGGGAGTCCGCCTGCCGGTGAAGGGGACGCGGGTTTGGGCCCTGGTCTGGGAAGATCCCACATGCCACAGAGCAACTAAGCCTGCGATCCTAGAGCCCACAACAAGAGGAGCCCGCTCTCCGCAACTAGAGAAAGCCCGGGAAGCAACGAAGACCCAACACATATGAAAATAAATAAAGCAAATGCAGAAAATATATTTAAAAAAAAAAAAGAAAGTATGCCTCAGGGAGTTGTCATGGGTGATGGATAAGGGTGGGCAGGGCAGGATGGGCAGAATTTGCTACTTCTTTTACCTTTATTGTATCTGTGGCTATGTTGTATGTTGAATGTCACAGATATGATCTGGTCCCTAACTTCAAAGAGGGGAGGGCCACATGTAAAGTGGGAAATGATTCAGAGAATTCAGAATAGGAATTAATTCTGCCAAGGGAGGCTTCGGCCAGAAGAGAGTGCAAATAAGGCTTTGAGAGAGATGAGGCCATGGGCTGGGTACACTCACATCTGCACAGGATGTGGTTGACAAGGAATCTCATACCTGTTATCCAGTTGATCTCCACAGTAATGCTGGGCTGAGAAGGGTCTTTAGCAGATTACACCTTTGCAACTGGGGAAACTGAAGCAGACTATATTCAGTCAAGGTCACAAGTCAGCAGGGAGCTTCCTGCCTGTCTTCTGACTCTAGACCAGTGCCCAATGCCTCTGTTTCTCTCATAATAAAGTGACTCCAGGGTACCCGACTATCCCTGAACAGCTTGACAGAGCTTGTGTGCCTTTCTCTGGTCTCTGGCTGAAGAGACCCGGGTCATTCACATCTCCCTGGATTCCCACAGGGGACAGGCCCCACTTACTTCAGAAGGGGAAGGTGCCCAATTTGTGCAGATTCTCCTTCAGTTTCCCGTAGTCCGCCTCTGCAGTGTCAGTGGAAGGGGTGGTCATGGAAGTAGATGCTTGTGATGCCCACCTTCCTCCCCTCCCTGAGACCCAGCCGCCCAGGTTCCTAGACAAGTTCAGGGGCCCAGCATCTCTGCAGGAAGGAGAGGCCCATTTGGTCTCTGCCCCAAGGGAGGCTGAGTTTGGGTTCCTTCCTACCCCTATTAATGATAAATGTGTCTAATTAAAAATTTTCTATATTAATGATAAATGTGTCTAATTAAAAATTTGCTACCCCCTGACTTGTCAGCCCTGGGCCAGGCCTAGGCTGGGTGGACTTAGAACGTCCACATGGACTTAGAAAGAGTGGAAAGGATAACGTTTTAAAACAACAAAAGTAAAAGAGTTAGCGTAAAAGATAATTTTTAAAAACTAGGGAGATGCAGTTATTAAGTAGATGATCAAAGAATTTATAAAATTAATGAGACCTTCATTTAATAGAAATAGACCATTATATACAATAAAAAACTCATTATATATATGTTTTTCAGACTAGCCTGAGAAGTAAGTTTCTTCTTACTTCCTTACTAGGACTAGAAAGAGCACAGTTTCCTTTGTTGGATGCTGAGATCTCTACCACTGATTATAGAATTGATCTTGTAATTCAATTCATTAAAGCTCTATTTATAAAGTAATTAGTAATGAGTTAGTTAGTCATAAGTATTGCAAAAGCTGAATGATTCATTTTACCTAAGGAAAGGAAAAATAACTTTAGGCCAGTGAGTCTAGAAGAGCTTAATTATGCTCCATGTTTTTTCCCAATGATAGAGTTTCTTGCCAAATATACATTTCTGTGGATTATGATCACCTATTGAACTAATACTGTATTTTAATGATTCCTTATTTTTTCCCACATAAATTACTTTTTTGTGTGATAGTTTTTGTATTTTTCTTATAAAAGTACATTTTTAGAGCCTTAAAGTGCCTTTTGGAATATGATTAGCCTGTATTTGCATTCTCATATGACTGGTAGCTCTTGGAGCTAGAAGAAATCTTAGAGATACTAGGTCCAAATTATTATTTTACAGATGAAGAAACTAAGAGTCAAGAATGATGAGTAATTTTCCCTAGGTCATATAGATAGCCTGTGATAGAGCCAAGTCAATAACTCCCAGCCAGCTTTCTTTCTATTAGGATAGGCTGTTTGAGGCAAATAAATTATAAAGGATTGTTTTATAAATAGAATTTTAAAATTGGATAAACAGATGTAAATAATGTAACTTTCAATGAAAGTCCAGGTTTATCTGGTATAAGGTGGTTCCAGTACCAATTTTCTTTGGCATCTTTGTGACTTTTTGTTTCTAAGTTATTTTAAAAACATTATAGAGTAATGAATGAAGAAAATTGAAAATTTCAAAGTAATAAAAAGAAAATAAAATTATTCAAAGTTCTATTATACAAACACAAATGCATTTGAGGTTTGGGTGTATTTCCCTCCATTTATTGTATTTGTGTTGTTTTAAACATAATTGTTACCATAATATATATTCATTCACTTATAACTAAGCAGTTGTTTGTGGTGGTGGTATCCTGTTTTTTAAATTATTTTAAGGAGAAGGTGTTCTATTTACATTTAGATATTTATTTTACTATGTAGAAGAAACTTATATGTATTTACTTTAAAATAAATATTTTTCTACAAGAAACCATTTACATAGTTTCCAAGGTGTTTTCAAAAAAAATGTAGATAACTAATCTTTACTAAAGAATGTTTTCTACATAAAGATTCATAGCATCATTTATAAAAGGAAACTGGATACTGTCTATTTACCTACGTTTCCCAACATCTGTATGATGTATTCTAACTTTATAAATTTTTGGAGGAAAAGCAGGACCCTGGAAATTATTTTACATTCCTTGACTCTTGGAAGGTTAAACATTTTCCTATGTGTCTCTTTACTACCTGTGTTTTCTGCTACATGAATATAAACGTTGTTAAAATGTACTTACTTTTATCAATGGAGTTTTATATTGACAAAAATTTTAAAATAACAGAAATTTTAAATGTTTAAACAAATGTATCAAAAGTCTACCATATTTTTTACTATGTGTAGCAAATTATCATACCTGAGTTACAAACTTGAGGGAAAGAAAATCCTAAACAGAGGTGACATGATACAATGCTGCAATAGTTGAATCACTTTCCAGGAGTCTTGAAATTACAACTTGCTGAATTAATTGTAAAACTCCCCCTTTAATGACACACATGCACAAGCAAAAAATAAAATCCTGCACATTTTAACAATTTTTTCCCTTACCTTTTAATTATTGGTTTCAAGAGTTTGTTTATTTGTTTGTTTGTTTGTTTGTAAGGGTGGGGGCACTGATATTAGTATGATGGTGGCATAGATATCCCTCATTTCTGTCTTCCCTCCCACCCCAGCAACAAAAAAGTCAGCATCCATCCACGGACAGAAGTGCCTTTGAGGGGGCTGTGGGTCCCCGCATCATATGTCAAGGGACCCAGGAGGAGTCTTGCCAACCTCTGTGTCAGGTAATAGGCAGACAAACCTTGACTCCAACTGTGGACCTTGCAGTGACCCATAAACCATTTCCAGCTTTTCTCAGTCAAGATCTGGGAGTCCCTAGAGAACACTGACTTGGACAATCATTCACAAACCAAAGAGCCTTTGTGGAAGTCCATGTTTGCAGAGAAGTTCCCACACTCCATTGGAGAAAAAAAAAATTT
This sequence comes from Eschrichtius robustus, assembly GCF_028021215.1. Taxonomy (NCBI): domain Eukaryota; kingdom Metazoa; phylum Chordata; class Mammalia; order Artiodactyla; family Eschrichtiidae; genus Eschrichtius; species Eschrichtius robustus. Next base: position 52,484,536 of record NC_090829.1, on the reverse strand, counting down.
GATACACATTGAACTGAGCATTTAGTAAAGACTAGAGGAAATGAGAAGACAGCAACACAAAAACTCCAAGGAACATGAAAAATCAAGGACACATGATACCACCAAAAAAATCACAATAATCTTCTGGTAACTGAACAGAAAGACATGGAGATCTCTGACTTACTGGACAAAGAATGCAAAATAACTATTTTAAGGAAACTCAGTGAGCTACAAGAAAACACAGAAAGACAATTCAGCAAAATCAGGAAAACAATACATGAACAAAATGAATTTAACAAAAAGATAGAAATCATCAGAAAGAACCAAACAAATTCTGGAGCTGAAGAATACAATGAATGAAATTAAAAATGCAATAGAGAACATAAAAGCAGACTTGATCAAACAGAAGAAAGAATCAGTGATATTGGAGACAGGAACTTTGAAATTTTCCAGTCAGAAAAGAACAGAGAAAAAAGAATGGAAAAGAGGAAAGAAAGCCTATGCGAGTTATGGGATACCATCAAAAGGATCAGTTTGTGATCATTGCTGTTACAGAAGGAGAAGAGAGGGAGAAGGGGGTAGAAAACTTAATTAGAGAAATAATGCTGAGAAGTTCTCAAATTTGGGGAGAGATTTGGATATCCAAGTTCATGAAGCTCACAGGTGACTAAACAAAATCAAAGAAACCCTTCCAAGACACATTAGAATAAAAGTGTCAAAAATCAAAGACAAAGAAAATCTTAAAAGCAGAGAAGAAAAAGGGAAACCCTCAAATAGCTATTAGTAGACTTTTCAGCAGGAATCTTACCAGCCAGAAGAGAGTAAAATGATATATTAAAAGTGCAGAAAGAAAACTGCCAACCAAGAGTACTTTACCTGGCAAAGCTGTCCTTCAGAAATGGAGAGATGAATATTTTCCTAGACAAACAAGAGCTGAGGGAATTCATCACTACTAGACCTTCCTTACAAGAAATGCTGAAAGGAGGTCTTCATGCTGAAATGAAAGGATGATAATTAGTAACATGAAAACATATGAAGATATACAACATACTGCTAAAGGTAAGTATGTAGTCAAATTCAGAAAACTCTAATACTGTAATATGGTGGAGTGTTAAACACTTAACTCTAGTATAGAGGTTAAAAGACAAGAGTATTAAAAATAACTATAGCTACAATAATTTGTTAATAAGTACACAATATTAAAAAAAGGTAAATTGTAACATCAAAAACATAAAAGGGGAGGAGTAAAGGGTAGAGTTTTTGTATGCAATCAAAGTTAAGTTGTTACCTGCATAAAATAGACTGTTATGTTTATATTTTATGTAAGCCTCATGGTAACCATGCAGCAAAAACCTAAAGTGGATTCACAAAAGATAAGGAGAAGAGAATAAAAGCATACCAATACAGAAAATCATTAATTCACAAAGGAAGGCAGCAAGAGTGGAAGAAAGGAACAAGGCAATTGCAAAACATCCAGGAAACAATTGATAAGATGGCATATGTAAGTTCTTACCTATTAATGATCTCTTTTTCACAGTCAGCCTTTCAGATCTAAATATTAGACTTTACCAGCTATAACATTTATTTATTTATTTATTTTTAAAATTATTTATTTATTTATTTTTGGCTGTGTTGGGTCTTCGTTTCTGTGCGAGGGCTTTCTCTAGTTGCGGCAAGTGGGGGCCACTCCTCATTGCGGTGCGCGGGCCTCTCATTATCACGGCCTCTCTTGTTGCGGAGCACAGGCTCCAGACGCGCAGGCTCAGTAATTGTGGCTCACGGGGCTAGTTGCTCCGCGGCATGTGGGATCTTCCCAGACCAGGGCTCGAACCCATGTCCCCTGCATTGGCAGGCAGATTCCCAACCACTGCGCCACCGGGGAAGCCCCTATAACATTTATTGAACTTCAACTGTGTGCCTAGAACTGAGAAGAGACCTGGATATAGGGCTTAGAGCAGGCACCGGAGTAGGTAATAACTTTAATTTTGCATTCAAATTTTTAAAAAGAATAACTTTCTGGGAATATGCTACAGAACTAACAAAAGTAAATGCCCAATAGATCTAACCAATGGTTTATTTTTCCAAGATGAGTATTTAAAAACCATGAGGCAGTAGAGAAACCTAACTGTGTACATAGCTCACTTGATTTACTTTTAACATATCTAGTTGCTAAAATTAAAATGTCATCTTGACTACTTCGCCAGTAGACATTTTTAATAGCTAATTATTACAAAGCATATTTTTATCAATATAAATCATTTATTCCTGAGAAGTATACACTGATTATGCTATCATTGATTTACATAAATGCAATTAAATCACTGAAATGAATTATGATTGTAAATCACTAACTCAGGTCCCACCAGTAGTTCAGTTAAAAACAGACTTGTTTATATGATTCATAAAATCAACAGAAGTTGCTCCTTGAAAGTGTCATGCTCTTGCACCCAAACCTTTGATTACACAATATGCTTGCATATGCCTTTCTGCCCTTGTCTGTGTACTTCTACTCAGATATTCTTTCTACACCTCTCCTATAGCACTTAGCAAGTTTTCTTCTGTTTATTTTCCTGTTTATTTATTTTCTTTCCTACTAGACTGAGAATTCCTTCCCTGCAGGGATATTGTCCCATTCCCAAGAATGAAACAGTGTTCAATACTTAGTAGGTCATCGGTAAATGTCTACAGACTTTGTAAATAAATGACATCTATGTCCAAAGATAATAAGGGAATTGTAACATATTGTGATATTATATAAGTTTAAATATTATAAATTCCTTTCTACATAGTTTCATGCATAGGCCATGAAAAGATATCTGGTTCTTGAATGGACACATAAAATGGAAGGAGCTACTTTATATCAAGAACTATGAAATAATTTTCTCAGGGTTTAAAGGAATATAAGCCTTAAATGTGTTACCCACAGTCGTTTGCATCAATCTGAAAATCTGAAAAAAAAATGGAAAATGGAGAAAAGATACTTAACCAGAACCCTACTAAAAGGCTAGCTTTTAAGCAGGCAAATATTCAATAATCTTTCCGAAACAAGATTCTGAAATAAGAAAATCATGTTAGTATTTCAGAAATATTGAAAACTACTTTAAAACAGGTTTCTTCAGGATACAAATATCCAATAACATAACTTTCCGTCTAACTCATCCCCTTTACCCAGAGGTAGGTCATTTAAGTTGGCTTTGTGAGAAAGGTAAGAGTCTTAACTGCTAACTGATCAGGTAGCAGTTACAGAAGGTGCTTCTATGACAAGCTTCAAGGTCCAAATGTATTACATGCTTAACGTTGTAAGACATTGTCACTCCGAGGAAGTGACATTTAAACAGATACCTAAATAATAAGAATGGGCCAACTAGGATGAAAAGTAGAGGGCAGAGAGTGCCAGGTAGAGGAAATGGCACAGAATGACACAAATAAAAAGACCCAGAGGCAGAAGAGCCTTCGTAGAACTGACTTACTGAAAAGAAGCCAGTGTGGCTGCAGCATAGAGGACAGGTGAGGAGGGCACTAGGTGAGCTACAGAGTAGGCAGAAGCGGACCAGCCAAGGTTGGTAGGCTTGGGAAGAACTTTGGAATTTATTTGAAGATTATATTCAAAATCACAGGTGATTGACTGGAACCCTGATTTCCAACTCACCACTTTCCATCAGACGCACCCCAGGACCAACAACCTTGCCCAGTCATCTACCTGGGTCACACCTTTTCCGGTGGATAGATCCACCAAGGACACCTTAATAACAATCAGTTCCTTGGAGAGCACAGAAGTTTTTAGAAAATGGAATGTGCCTGACTTTAAACGAGAAATACCTTTGGTCAAAGATCCCAACTTGTACCTTATTGCTGAGTACCTTTCTCCTTTGGCAGTACCTGAGCTAATGCTGACCAGATGCTGGTTTAAAAAAATGGTCTCACATGTTTTCTACTGACCTTATTTACCTTCTGATTTTTAAATTTCGATCTTATTTTAGAAGATGTGTGTGTGTGTGTGTGTATGTGCGTGTGAACGCGCATGCACGCTGTAGATTCTTTGAGCAGTGCCACGGCCATGTTTCTGCAAACAGCCAGCACCACTGGCCATGATCCTCCCCACATATACTCTTCTTCTATCAGCCTGAAATCTGAACAGTACAGTTTTGAGTTAGAAAGCAAAGGAAGTATTACTTCCAAGAGGCCGTCAGTCAATCATAAGGAAAGTTCCTATACATCCCCTACCCTCACCCCACCCCTATTCCCATCAGTCTGAATTAGTTATTAGATTAGGTATCAATCCAAAGACAAAAGACTGAGCTTCAGAAGATGAGCAAGGGGAACATCACCTGTATAGGAACTTCCCAAACTATCTCAGGAGGCCTGGGAACCACGTGCACAGCCACTGTGGGGGAAGGGGCAGGATGCCCAGCTAATGTGCTTCCATTACTTATCTGACTCTTGGGTACCATACTGGATTGAATCGTGCCACACACCCTTCCCAAATTCTCTTCCTTCCCAGTACCTCAGCATATGACCTCATTTAGAAATAAGGTTGTTGCAGATGTAATTAGTTAAGATGAGGTCCCATTGAGATAGAAAGGACCCTTAATCCAATATGACCGATGTCCTTATAAGAAGATGAGACACAAAGACCTGTACACAGGAGGACAGTCATGTGAAGACAAGAGGCAGAGATTGGATGCATCTACAACCCAAGAAACGCTGAGGATTGCCAGCAACCGCAGAAGGTAGCATGAGCGAGGCAAGGAAGTATTGTCTCCTAGAGCCGTCAGAGAGACCATAGATGTCTGACACCTTGATTTTAGACTTCTAGACTCCATAACTGTGTGACTATAACTTTCTGTTGTTTTAAGCCACTCAGTTTGTGCTACTTTATTACAACAGCAATAGGAAGCTAATACATTACTGAGGGCAAGATCCAGGAAACTGGGAGATTGGACGTCGCTGTGGTTGCTGAGTTGTGTGTTTATGATGGGAAGAGGAGGCAATATGATGCTCCCGATCAAGGAGCATCACGGCTGTTTTTGTGAAGTTGCCATAGGCTGGTCCATGCTGGATTCTTGTGTGTGTGTGAAGTCATAGATCTTTGGATGATACCGTAATAGGATGGTTGCAAGAAAAAAGAAAAACTTCCTTTTGTTCTTTGAACACAAGCCGAGGTTTTCTGTCTTAAGTGAGTATAATGTCACAATTGGCAAGATCAAGGATGAGATTCAAACCATAATCAGTAGAGGGATTATGAAAATTAGGCACATACATTATAAATACAGTAATTCACAAACTAATTTTCTTCAACATATCATGTAGTAGCTTTGACCTTAATCAAAGGTCACAGCACTGAACTCATCATCTTACCCTCAAACCTGCTCTGCATTCAATATTTCTTATGTCAGTTGATGACATTACTCAAACCAGAAACTTTGAAGTCATTATTGACTCCATCCTCTCTCTCCCCTTTCAAGAATCCAGTTAGGAAACTCCATAAATTTAACTTCTAAATGATTTTCTCTTACTTTCACTATCCATTGTTACTCAGTTGTCTAGATCAGACAGTCCCCTTTCTGACCACTTCTTCTTGGCCTCTGTTGTCAACTTGTCCTCTTCCTTCTCCTAATCAGTAAATGTCAAGTCCCTCAGGCCTGGCTTTCTTCCTCGCACTTCCCAAGCTCTTAGCTTCTCTCTCTTCCACTGTCAGGGCTTCAGTTATAGGATGAAGACTCCCACACTTACATCTCTAGCTTGGACCTCTCCCATGAGCTCCTGACTTGTATGTCTAGGAGTCTACTCAATATCTCTTCTTGGATGTTCCATAGAAACCTTAAACCCAAATACTCCCCAGTGAATTTGTCATTTTCCCTCAAATCTTTCACTCTTCCACCATTCGTTATCCAGTTGCTTCAACAAGAAATCTGGGAAATCACCTTTTCCCTCCCTCTCCAAGTCCTTTTGATTCTACCTCTTAGATCTCTTCGGACTCTTCAACCCCATTACCAACACTTCATACAAGTCTGAACTACAATAGCATCATCTTTCTCGGACACCTTGGAAGTGACACACTGCCAGCAGCTTCCCCTGCTCTCCTCCAGGCCGCATACCCTCTTCATTGTCACTAGATCTAACGTAAATCATCCAGTGCCTCCCCACTGCCTAGGGGATAATGTTCAGACTCCTTGGCACAGCCCACCAGGCCCTGCATTGCATGACCTCTGCCTAACTCTTCAGGTTAATCTCTCCACCTTCCTGCATTTGATGCCTGAGAAGTACCTGAACTGCTTGCAGCTCATACCACATTTCAGGACTTTTGTGTGTGCTCTCCTCTCTGCTTGGGATGATCTTACCTAATATCCACCTGCACACTCCTGTCCAACCTGCCCAATCTGCTCAGTCATCACCTTTCTTGTAGGTCCTCTTACTCCTCACTCTTCTAGAACAGATCTACTCATGATTTCCTCCTCTCTATAGCTCTGGAATTTGTATATTTCGAATAATAAAAAGTTTATCTGACTTTCTCTCTGACTAGAGTGGACATTGTTTTGTGGGAAAGGGACCATTTTTATCATGACAGCACCTACCACAGTGCTTTGTAGACAGCAGGACTCAGTAAGTGTTTGCTGAACTAAAGTTCTGCTTGTCCTTAGATGAAGAAGCCCACTTCACATGGCGTAGTATATGGCATTTTGGGTAAATTATTTCAAGTAATAAAAGTAAAAATTCTGTTAAGCAATGATATTACTATGTCATATAATTAGGAGATCTTAATAAAAACTAATTTAAGATATTCTATATAAATAGAAACATCAATTGCCTAAACATCAAATCATACATTATTTCCTTAGAAGCAGAGCATTTTATTGACTCTTCTCCTTTTATCACCCTTCACAATCTGTATGTCCTGTCTCCCCTATCTCTAAAATGTATTCTAAATCTGCCCCTTCTCTCCGTCCCACCGTTAACACTGCCCCTCCAGGCCACCATCATCTCTGATCTGGATGACTGAAAAAGCCTCCTGTTCTCTACACTGCAGCTGGAGTGCTTCTTTTCAAATACAGATCAAATTCTCTTGCTCCTCTGCTGCAAAGTCTTCAATGGCTTCCCATGACACCTCCTTATCATGACCCACACAGTCCTAGACGATCCACCCTTTTGCATCCGTGCTACCTCTCTGACTGTGCCTGCTCTACCGCCCCTTGCACATGACCCCTACCTCTCCAGCACTCTCTCTGTTCCCTGACCTGGTAACACCTCAGGGCCTCTACACTTGTTCCCCACCCTCTAGATTCCTGCATGGCTGTCTCCTTAGTCATTCATCTGTCAGCTCAAATGGCATCTCCTTAAAGAAGTCCCCTTCATCACCCAGTTTAAAGCAGCAACCAGCCACAAGGTATCACACTACCCTGTTCTATTTTCTTCCAAGTCTTAACCACTTGGCAGCAGAGTTGAGCAGTAAAGCACATGAGCACAAGGGCCAGACTCCATGGGCTCAAATCCCAGCTATACTTCCCACTACCTAGGTGACTTGGGGCAAGCACTTCATCTTTCAGTGCCTCTGTTTTCAGAATAAGAAGAGCACATACTTCATAGGAATTGTTGTGAAGACTAAATGAGTTAATACATTCAAAGTGTTAACCACAGAACCTGGCTTGTGGTTAGCGTTCCATGCCTGTTAATTGTTATCATTTATCTATTGTTTGGCTCTCCTTTCTCTACTTTCCTTACTCTCACCCCACAACTATCATCACTACCAAGCACGCAAAATCAAAAAGAGCAGAGACCTTACTGCCTTGCCCCCACTCCTTTATTTCCTAGTGTGGACCAGGTATATTTGTGGAATGAATGAAGTATTAGAAACAAGTGATGAAGGTGTTTAAATTTATCTCAGATTGGTTTCATTTTATAAAGACTCTCAGATCTACAGAAGAAGCACTGAGAATCATAGTGGTTTCTTTGTTTTTTCTTGGTTTCTATTTCTTAGTGCACTGCTGAAGGGAAGCTTCACAGCATTGAGAGGCAGGAGAAATGAATATTGGTTCTATCACTTACAAACTAGAAGACTATGAACAAGCTGCTCTGGGCCTCAAATGACTCATCTATAAACCAAGTTTGTAACTACTGGCTGAAGATGGAAGGATGGGTCAGGTGTGGGGTTGTTGTTGTTTGTTTGTTTTGTCATCAGCTCTAAGATCTATGATTTTATGAATATAATCAAAATCCAGGAAGAAAATATTAAAGTCTACAAGGTAAAACTTTGAATTATTTTACAGATTACCTGAAAGAAAATTATGTGAATCAATCCAGTTGTCAATTCGGTTGGTAGCTCTGGGATTGTTTGTAATCACCCGTAGAGATTAGCTTTTAACTTTATGCACATACATTCACTCACAAACTTATATATCTCTTTCTGTTTAGACTTATATGCTTAACTAGTAACTACAAAGAAAGATAAAATGATGATCTCAAACTTGAATGCTTGAAACATCATTGAAGTTTACCCTTCATATAAATGTCTTATTCCAAACTTTGAATAGGAAGACAACTTTTCCCAAGAATATCATTTTCAGTCCCAAATTTATGATTATTTCATTACTTTGGATTAGGTTAAATTTAAATTACTATACTAAGTTGCAAAAGTATATGTACCAGGTGTTTTAAGGCCTCGATCAATAAGTTTGGAGTTATTCTCTAACCACCTCCTTAAAACAGTTCTTCCAGTTTTTTCCTTCTGGATCTCTGGTTGTAATTCTACTGGTGAAGTTTCCCCCCCCCCCACCCCTTTATCTCTCTCATTCTATATCCCCTCCCCTCCCCTCATCTTTAATAGGAAATATGGGTTCAAATGCTTTTTCTGTTACCACTGACCCACTTGAAAGAATTTTTTTCACGTGGTGTTTCCCTATTTATTTATATTAGTATAGACTCCTAGATATTTATTTTATTCAATGGTTTGTACTCCATTACTATTTATTTTGATGCTAAAATTATCCCAGCTTTAGCCATGAGGAGACCCTTCAAGCTGCCACCTGTGTCCTTTTGACCAGTTCCCATCATTTTTTAGCACTTCTATCTTACAGAACAACAGGTTCATCCTGTACTTTACCTGTCCCAGCCCTATAATCAGGCTTTTCTCCACAGTGCCATGGCAAAGAGTCATGGTTCCTTTTACTGGAGAATGAGATCTGGAAACCAAGATTTGGGTGCTAGATGTACTACTGGCTTAGCATTGCTTGAGCTATAAGAATTTGTTACCTTCTCTCACCACATAACAGCTAGAATTTACATTCCATTGCAAATCTGGCTGAAGACAGTGGATTTTTATCATTATCATTTTATTATCTTTCTCACATAGCACTCCATTTTGAGTCAGACTGGCCCACGTGCTTTGGACAGACAGAAACTCATCACACCGAAACTATTCCGGGCATGTTTCCGTTTGGGAACCTTCAGGAGGGAGCCCTTGGTCACAAGGGTGCAATACACACCTGTGTCCTCCGGAGTCCGCTGTTCTGCGCCCAGCACAGCCCCAGAGCTTTCTCAAACCTGGAGTGTCTGCAACACTTTGCAAGGACACAGTGGAGGGGGCACGTCAGCGCTCCGACTTCCTCCCGACGCCGCCTCTGATTGGCTCCTGGACATGTAAGAAACCGGTGAATGAGCGGCTGGCCCTTGCAGAAACTTGCCTGAGGTCTTTGGTGGCATTGCCCTTTCCTCCTCGTCAACCCGGCAGGCCAGCCGATGCGGGGGAGGATGAGGTCGTCGTGTGTCCTGCTTACCGCCCTGGTGGCGCTGGCCGCCTATTACATCTACATCCCCCTGCCAAGCTCCGTGTCCGACCCCTGGAAGCTGATGCTGCTGGACGCCACTTTCCGGAGCGCACAGCAAGTGGTGAGACGTAGCCCAGCGCTGATTCTCTCTCCCTTCTCTTAAGCAATGTTTAAAGGGGGAAACAGAATTTCCGGACCTTGTCCCACGAGAATACAAATTCTTCTAACGCAGTGAGGCGATCGCTTTTTAAGGTGGTTCAGGCTGACATTTGCAGGGTGTCGCATTCGCCTCTTTACTAGCAGCGGGTTAGGTCTATGTGCGTCTCGTAGTCTGTGTTGGTAATGGAGAAGGTGAAGTTCTTGAATAGAATTTGACGATTGTTTAATCCTTCGTCTTTCCTAAATGCCCCCCTCTTTCTTGGTTTGCAGCGCCAGAAACGGATCTTCCAGCCTTTTATAAACCACCCCTCCTCCATTTTTGTTCTCCTATAGAGGGCGGCAGAGAGTGAGTTAAATGTTTTAGGAAGGCTCTGGGAAAACCGGGTTCTGGTTCCTGGGAGTGCAGCCACCTTAAAAGCAGACTCGGGCGCGGGTGACCTCCCAATGTCCCCGACAGTGGAGCCCCCCATTCCCGGGGGCAGCAGGCTGGGCTCCTCCAAGTACTTGGGGAACAGCACAGATCTCGCATTTCATGCGTGGCACTCATCACCTCAGACCAAGAAAAGAGGCCAGGAGACCTGGCTGGCTGGAGAGGCAGTGGCAGCCGGTGTTTGCATGATGCATTTCTTTCCTGCCTGCCCTGCAGAATTTAGTTTGTCTTTAACTGTCGAGGAGATAACCTTTGCCTGAGCCAGGATACCCTGGCTTACCCTGGCAGGGTGACGGTTCTCTCTACTGTGTCATGGGTGTGTATTTCTTTAACCCCGTAGACAGGAAAATGTAACTTTCTGGTTTATTCTATGTAAGAGGCATTATTTTTAGTGCCAGACAATCTAAAATCTAAACTACAATCTGTAGTCAAGGCTGAGCCCTATGACTGAACAGTATTTCTAAGCATCCTGCTCTATCTAAACTCCTAACCCTCCTCCAAAACCGAGTGTCCTCCCTTCCCCCAACCTTGGGCTTTAATCTCGGGTTATTTTGGTAAACTCCTTTCAAGAATGACAACTAGAGAGAAAAAAAAAAACACATGATTTTCCTAGAGGGTCGATGTTCCTTTTCCCTGTCTGTTCTAATTGTGTGTAGGATTACATAGTCTCTGAAGCTTTGTCCTATCAAAAAGTCCCTTAACTAGGGTATTGTAGCACATTTCTAGGACTTTGCTTTTCTTGAATCCAGCATCGTTCTCCACCCCTAAGTCCCCTGTTGTCTCTTAGGTAGGGCCCATCGAGGCTATAGAGCCTCTTCCTGACCTCCTGCTTACTATAGTGTTGACGTGGTGAAAGAATTACCATCCCCTTCTCTAGCATTGGCTCCAAGAAAGGCAATTTTCGTACAGGAAGCCCTACAATCACTCTCTTCCTCCAGAAATTACGTAGCTGAGGAGTAAAACCCTTTAAAGATTCTAGGGTACAATGGTATTTACCTGGGTGGCTTAAATAGCCCTCTACAATAAAAAGAATAATGACTAATAATAATAATAAGAAAAACAGAAAAAAAAAAAAAAAGAGTCAAACTACTATGTTGGCCACAGAAATTATTCTTCCTTTTCTGGTCACCAAGCAAATCTTCCCTATCATAAGTAATTTGGGAAAAGCCAGGTTTGGAAAAAAGCTTTTCTTCCCCAACGAAGCAGCCAACCCATTAAGGCCTTTGGATCTTACAGTCCTCTGCAGAGTATGCTCTCAGCTGGTGTTTGGGAATGATAATGTTTGTAATGCCGGGTCACAGAGATAGATAAGGTAACAGAGTGTCCTTACTTGACACTGTGGCCGGAGGTGGGTTAGCACAGAAGTGGCTCTCATCACTTGTCTTCTGAATTGTAAAATATCAGAAAGCTCATTCAGACCACAAGGAAGCATATTCTACCCAGGAAAGCAATTTACCATTGTCACTTCAAATTGTCCTGGGGAAAAGGAAAAACATGGTTTGACACTTGGTAGTAAATAGAATATGACTGTTAAAGTTAAGAGTCATGCTTCCCTGAATCCCACCTCAGCCAGGCCACTTGCTGGCTCTGAGGCCAGCCCATTTACTAACCTTCTCTGATCCTCAGCTTTCCTTGTAAAATAGGGCTAATAGCTACTTTGTAAGAGTGCTATAATGTATTTAAGCGGCTAGAACTGGTTGTAGTTATTCTTCTAACAGTTGTCCCAAAGGGCCACTATGGGTTGTGGGGAAAATCTGTGGTACTGCCCAACTTTGTCGAAACAATAAAGCAAATGCAAACTGGAAGTAGTTTACCTCCTGGAATGAAACCTGGAATGCTGTCACTAAATTGCATGGCATAACATTTGTTACCCAAATCATTTTCGTTTGAGTTGATTAGCTTAGCTACAAAGGCTATCAATACTTCAAAGATAAGGCTTGGCCTGCTTCCTAACACAGCAGGCACCTGCCTAGCATCAAGAAATGTGACTGCTCAGGACTTCCCTGGTGGTCCAGTGGTTAAGACTCTGCCCTTCCACTGCAGGGGGTGCGGGTTCAGTCCCTGGTCTGGGAACTAAGATGCCGCAGGGCCAAGAAAGTGAATGCTACTCTTATCCTGTTGTCATTGGCAAATGATTCACCCCTGGCTGCCCCTTCTAATCTCCTTTATCTTCTGCAGATGAGTCAGATTATTGAGATTATGTTCCTCATACTTTTCTTCCTTGGCATCCTCCAGTATTACGTAAGAAGAAACTACTTAGGATCTTAAGTCATCTCAAACACAGATGCTACATTAGAGTCACCTAGGGAATCTTCAAAAATCCTAAAGCCCAAGTCACACAATAAACCAAATTTATTCAGAATCTTTGGGAGATGAGTCCCAGGCAGCAGTATTTTTAACAGTTCCCAAGGTGATTTCAATGTGCAGCAAAATTGAGAACCACTGCCCTGTAAGTTAAATAAAATGCACTGCTGATGTAGATAATATATTTTTGTTAAACTGCTCTAGTTATATTTCACACATGTGGCTGGAAATGAGCCCCTTAACATTAGCATGGATTCGTTTATCAGATTTGTTGGTTGATACTTTGGCTCTAAGCGTCTAAGGGGATAAAATACTAGCTAGGCAACTTTCAGTGTTATAGCAAAGCCATTGTAAGACTTGAGCAGTGGAAAAGCACAAACAAAAATAGATCTGGGAAGGACAGTGGAGAGAGGTTTAGATGAAGATTGGGCAGCAGGAGACTAGAAGAACAAAAGGAGGGAGTTTGGGGGAGGTTCTGAAGACATTTCAAAATGCTGTGCAAGCAAAGACTTTTTAAAAATGGTAATCCCAGTACAGGTAGAGATATTGAGAAGTATACACTGCTGGAGAAAATGTAAATTTTAACAACTTTTTTGAGGGCAGTTTGGCAATATCCATTAGAAGCTGTAGAAGCATTTATTCTTTGACCCAGAAATCCCTCTGGATGCATTTATTTTAAGTAATTATACATATAGTCAAAGCTGTAGCTATAAAGATAGAAACATTTCACAGGTACAGAAATCTTTTTAAACTAGTCCAAAAGCACTGCCATTTATGAGAAATATGAGGGAACATTCAGCAACCTTTCTCTTCCTTTTTTTGCAGTTATTTAAAAGAATTTAAGAACAATAAGAGATTAAGTAAATATGGTAAACCCATATTTTGGAAACTATGCAGTAAAAAAATTTAAGTTGTAAAAATAAAGTTTAATGGTCTACAAATGATTTGTACTGTGTGTTAAGTGGGAAAATGCTACAAAACAGCATATATGCTGTTATCCCATTTAAAATATCTATTTATCAAAACATACAGTTTTATATATCTATATATAGATGTATAGAAAGAGCTAAAGGATATAATTTAAAATGTAGTGTTTTTTTTCTGGGCCATAAGATTATATCTTCAGTTTTCCTATCTGTATAGTCTAGTTTTTCTACAATGAACATGGAATAAGAAATTAATTAAAAACTTTTTTGTGGTAGGTTTTCTACTTCTAAAGCAGAATTGATGTGCAATGCATATCAATGTGATTAATATTTTAGTAATTGTTCTATGAAGAAAATAGATTTCTTTCTTTCTTTTTTTTTTTTTTGGCTGTGCTGAATGGCTTGTGGGATCTTAGTTCCCTGACCAGGAACTGAACTCCGGCCAAGGCAGTGAAAGTGCCGAGTCCTAACCACCTGACTGCCAGGGAATTCCCAAAAATATTGGGGAAAAGTTCCTTTGGTTTTTAAGTAAAAATAAAAGACACGTTTTTCATTTTCACCAAAAACTTTATTGAACAATGTATTCACTGTTTTGTTCCACTACCTTCTGTCATTTTTCAGGCAACTTCATAATTCCATCTTCCCAAAACTTTTAATCTTTTTTGAGCAAAGAACTGTTCTAGGTGCCTTTTACAGTCTTCCAGGGAATTTTCCATTAAGAGAATTTTGGGGCTTCCCTGGTGGGGCAGTGGTTAAGAATCCGCCTGCCAATGCAGGGGACACGGGTTCGAGCCCTGGTCCGGGAAGATCCCATATGCTGCAGAGCAACTTAGCCCGTGAGCCACAGCTACTGAGCCTGTGTGCCACAACTACTGAAGCCCGAGCACCTAGAGCCCGTGCTCCGCAACAAGAGAAGCCACCGCAATGAGAAGCCTGCACACCACAACGAAGAATAACCCCTGCTCGCTGCAACTAGAGAAAGCCTGCACGCAGCAACGAAGACCCAATGCAGCCAGAAATAAATAAATAAAAAATAAATTTATTAAAAAAAAGAATTTTGTAAAGACCGAAATAAACGGAAATCTGAAGGTACAATGTCTGGTGAATATGGGGGATGAATCCAAACTTCCCAGCCAAGCTGTAACAGTTTTTGCCTGGTCATCAAAGAAACATACAGTCTTGCTTTATCCTGATGGAAGATAATGTGTTTTCTGTTGACTAATTCTGGACGCTTTTCATCCAGTGCTGCTTTCAGTTGGTCTAATTGGGAGCAGTACTTGTTGGAATTAATTGGTTTTCCGGAAGGAGCTCATTATAGAGGACTCCCTTCCAATCCCACCATATACACAACATCACCTTCTTTGGATGAAGACTGGCCTTTGGTGTGGTTGGTGGTGGTTCATTTCGCTTGTCCCACGATCTCTTCCGTTCCACATTATTGTACAGTATCCACTTTTCATCTCCCGTCACAATTTGTTTTAAAAATGGAACGTTTTCGTTAGGTTTAAGTAGATAATTGCATGCGGAAATATGGTCAAGAAGGTTCTTTTTCACTTAACTTATGTGGAACCCAAACATCAAAGCAATTAACAAAACCAAGCTGGTGCAAATGATTTTCAGTGCTTGATTTGGACATTTTGAGTATGTCGGCTGTCTCCCATGTGGTATAACATTGATTGTTTTCAATTAATGTCTCGACTTGATTGTTATCAACTTCAACTGGTCTACCTGACCGTGGCGCATCATCCAGTGAGAAATCTCCACCACGAAACTTTGAAAACCACTTTTGACGTGTTTGATCAGTCACAGCACCTTCTCCATACACTGCACAAATCTTTTTTTGTGTTTCATTTGCATATTTACCTTTCTTGAAACAATAAAGCATAATATGCTGAAAGTGTTGCTTTTCTTCTTCCATCTTCAATATTAAAATGAAAATTCACCAATTTTGATAAGTTTTTTAAAAATGCACGCTGATATGACAGCTGTCACAATACAATCTAACAAAATTGTTTCGAGTGAAGTTAAAGACAACTTAGCACTACTAGAGCCATCTTATGGAAAAACCGAACGAAAGAACCTTCTGGCCAACCCTATATATACATTTCTTTTAAAAACACATCCTGGATCCTTTGATAGCTATGACGATAGCAGGCTTCACGCTCAGTCACTTAGATGTAACACAGATTGAAAGCTTACTGTTTGAGTCTGACCTACAACAAATTGCAGCCTAGTATGATGAGAAGCCATGTTAATATACAGCTATTGAAAAGGCAAGGGACTTCCCTGGTAGTCCAGTGGTTAAGAGCCCACCTTCCAATGCAGGGGACTTGGGTTCGATCCCCGGTTGGGGATCTAAGATCCCACATGCTGCGGGGCAACTAAGCTCATGCGCTGCAACTACTGAGCCCACCCCTCAACTAGAGAGCCTGTGTGCCACAAACTACAGAGCCAATGCACTCTGGAGCCCTTGCACCACAACTAGAGAGAAGTCCACGTGCTGCAACGAAAGATCCTGCATGTTGCAATGAAGATCCCATGTACCGCAACTAAGACTCAACACAACCAAAATAAATAAATAAATAAAATAAAATGTAAAAAAAAAGACAAGAGCTGACAACTTTTTCAGAAGCTCATAGGAGGGAGTGGTTATGTACAGTTCAGAGGGGTGATAAAGATGGTGACTAAAGGTAATAATGGTATCTCAAAAGAATTCAGAGCCAGAGTGTGGCTTGTCTTACCTCGATTATTTCCTAGCTTTCTAGTTCTTACCCTACGTATCTTTTTGATGACATAATATAAAAGAGGGATTATTGAACCTGGTATTTCTGCTGACTTTATTTATTTCTTATAAATGGCAGTGCTTTTGGACTAGTTGAGCAAGGTTTTTCATCCCGTAAAATATCTCCAAACTTGTTGAAATCTAATGTGACCTCACCTGAATTCTCTGTGCATGTGCCTTTGGACTGTGTGGGTATGGTTTAAATGACAGCTCAGCTGGATGCCATGCAGAATTCCAACTTGGTAACCTTTTTTATAACCATTCATGAACTGGAATGTTTACTACTGTCACGTAAGTTTAACTTTAAAACATTAGTAAATAATAACTTTTGCCTACTGCCTTCTATATTTGCCTTGATACATATTTCTTCATGTAAATTAGAGATTTCACTAAGCACAATTTTTAGCTGATTTAATGGGATTTTCTTTAAACACCTGGCAGCAGAATGGCTTTAAGAATAGCTTAAGGGCACAGTATTTAATCAGCATTAGTTCTGACAGGTGCTCAATATGAGTTGGTAGACAGTACCTGCCGGTGAATACAATCAAACATCAAGGTCAGATTGAATCAGCTACAAGTGTGTAAGACAATACCTAATTTATAATTCTCCTTTTTATTTTTCCCAGAACTCTACAAATATGGCCCTGAGCACAGAAATGCCATTATTATTACTTTATTTTAATGGGACATCCTATTTCTAACATGTGGCTTGAGCTTGATATGAAAACATTTCTGTGAGGTGTGAAAGTGTAATAATTGTTCTTAAACATTCTATTAATGCACAATTACTTCTTTTAAATTAGTGAGCATATTTTTACTTTTACTGCCAAGTGAAACTATATGGGAACTATCACTTATTTTCTTCTTCATTTATATTTATAAAGAATTAAGACATATAATTAAATTTCCAAGTGGCAAACCTAGCTATATCCCCTACCTAATCTGTCTTATTATGAAATTTTAACAATCTATCTTTCAGTGTTTCCAAAATGAAATTAAAATCCTACTTTAATATCCTATCCTTAACAAAATTAAAATTCAGAAGTTATCGTTAATTCAATGAATATTAACTGAACCCTAATGCTAGGAGTTGGTGAAACAGAATAAGACACACACCTAATCTGGAGAAGTTTACAGTCCAGTGAAGGGAGATAAACCTACTGACAGTTACAGATTGTGCACTTGACTGTTAGAGGAAGAGTTATGATGGAGGCATTTGTGGGTTGCTATAGGAGCCTTAAAAAGGACATCTAATGTTGACCTGGGCATTAGGAACAGATGTCTCCCTTTCACATTCATATCTACTGTGAATTCTCAAGGTTGAGCATTTATGGTAAAAATAACATCTATTAAGGATATAACTCAGCATTTACTCTGTGCCAGATACTGTGCTATGTGCTTTACATGCAATTCATTTAATCCATGCTATAATTCTATGAGATGGACGTTCTCATTTTCCTTATCTTACAAGCGAGGAAACTGAACTGTGAAGAAAAGTAACTTGCTCGTGATAACAAAGCTTATAAGAGGTGGAGTCACAATACAACTCGAGCCTGCCTTACTGTGAGTTCAAGAGTTCAACCATTGTGCTAGGTTGACTTTCCGTAAGAGCTAGCTGAGTGGAAGAGGTGGGGAAGAGAAGAGGGAGAGAAAGGAGGGTGAAAAGGGCATTCCAGCCAAAGGGATTGTTCCAATGGGAGAGGATGGTACAAGCTAAGTCTCTAAAAGTGGTTCAGAGTGGCTGGAGCATAAAACTCAGAAGTCAGAGAGATGAGGTAGGAAGGAAGCACAGGCCAGGTAATGAAGGGCTCTGTGGGCCAAGAAAGGAGCCACTGAAAAAGATTTTTAGTAGGGAAATCACATGCTCAGATCTGTGTTTGAGAACAGTCTTTCTCAGTGGCAGTATAGAGACTAGAGTTTAAGAAACCAAATGAGGGCAAAAGACCACTTGGAAGCAATTATCCAGGTAAGAGGGGTGGGCATGAACTAATAAAATGGAACTGGTTTAGAGTGAGGCTGACCAGAGTTGCTGATGGAGGGGGCGTGGGAGGTTAATATGGAGTGAAGGAGAGAAAGGAGTCAAAGATGACTCTTGGGACAGACTCTGGAGTAACTGGGTGAATGGTGATGATGACCCTGATTAGGAAAAGGAGCGTAGCTGAGGGTGAAGGTAATAGAGTTTGGCACCTTGCTTTGAAGTGTCCGTGGGACTGGTTTAAGGATAGCTGTTCATAAATAGTTTGCACATACAAGACCAGAGCTTGGGAGTGAGAGAGAGAGAGACAGCTGGGCTTGAGACATGGATTTGGCAGAGGTCAGTCAAGGGGTGGTGGTGGGAGTGGTGGGAATGAATGTGTGTGGGGGGAGAGGAGGATTGGTGATCCTACCAAGGAAACCCCAGAGGCTCACCAGTAAGAGGAGGAGGAGGCTAACCCTCGTAGAAATGAGACCCTAAAGAACATAACTTTTTGTTATACCGTATATGTATGTAGCACTCCAGGTTTTACAAAGGGTTTCACTTACAGCATCTCACTTTATTTTTACAATGAGTAACTGGCTGGCATTAGTTACTTCCATTTGTCAAGTGAGGAAACAGGTTCAGAAAGGGTCGATGATATCCCCAAGGTCACATGATTAGTTATAATGGCAAAACAGAACTAGAATAAAAATTCCTAGACTCTTAATTTCGTGTTCTCACTGCTGGGCCAGGGTGACCTGAAAACAAAGTCCTCCATGATGGATTTGCCCGTTTTTGTCCCTGGTGCTTGTTCTCTGACAGGCCCCTCATAGCTGTGGCCATGCACGTGGGAATGCTCATGATAACTTTATCACAACTACACTGTATCTTGACTTTTTTTTGAGCTCCTACCATTAAATTAATCTACACTGGTGTTTCCCAATCTTTTTTCATGTCAGAGACTTGATGACTTTTGTATGCCAGGAAAAAGTGGAGGAAATACCAGGGGAATCTATAAGGGCTTGAATGACAGAATTCACAAGATTCAGAAAGAAAATTATACAAATGGTTCTCAAAGAGAATGCCAACTCTGACAAATTTTGAATAGTTATAAAAAATAGTTTTAAGTTTTTAACCTCTGTAAAACACCTAACCATCAATATCTTATAGCTCATCTGTAACCCATTAGCAGCCGACCTGTTGGGAAGCTCTCTTCCTTACAGTTTGTAACTATTTAAATACACGTTTATTATTACTGCTATTAAACACAAACATACAGTCCCCGAGTTACATATACCTAGGTAGCCACATAATTTATTGTCCAAACCATGACATTTTTGAGAGTGATAGGGGCTGCTGTTAGTAATCATGCCAGGACAACCATTTTAAACCAGAACTATTCCCAGACAAATCTGGACATATGCTCAGCCTGCATTTTTGTGACTTGCATTGATCAGCATAATCAACGCAAAGTTATGGAGTGATTCCTGTGCTCCCTGTTCTGCCCAGATTTGACTGTTAACCCTCCAGGGAACCAGCTCCCATCCATCACCCCCAGGCGGAATTCCTGTTCCCTAGGATAGTGGCCAAATAAATGTACTAAGTTCCTTAGCTGGCACTTAGGGTCTGCTCCAACCTGGTACCACGCTGCTGAATCTAGCCTCACAGTGTTCCCATGATAATCCTGACAGTTGTCCTCCTGTTGTCACCTCTGCCTCACATGCCCTCCCACCCTCTTACTTTAGCCAACATCCCACATGTCTTTCAACACCTACTCAAAAATCATTTCTTTTGGAAACTTCCTCTTTTTCCCCAGTCAATCCTAATTTCTCTCTCCTATACTCTGCTAGCATTTCGTTTTTCTTTTATGGCCCTTGTATGTTTCTTTCCTAATGTTGATATTTCTTTACGTACAAGCTCCCCACCAAATCATAAGCTTTCTCACCTATCATAGACAATTTTTCTCTTACTATTTTAGGGCTTTTGTTTTTTGGGTTTTTGAGAGGGGAGGCTTGAAGATCATTCATGATAGAGGAAATAGGAATTCATAGTTCTGCTTTCTTTCAAGCCTCTGTGTTACTCCATTTGCCCCAAAGGGCAGACCTGGTGCTTTCTTGTGCTTCTGACTCTGAATTTATCCCCAAATGGCTTTTTGTTGTCCTTTGCAACTTTTTTTTTTTTGCAAGCCTTGCTGTTTTCTGGGTTTCTAACTTCCTCATAATATTTTTGTAGATTTATGGTTGTTTTTGAATTTGTAATGAATCATGTGTTTCTAGCTAAACATTAGTTATAATTACAGGCCATCTCCTTAAAAGATCACTAGCAAATTCTCACATTCATTTGGTATCATTCTACTTTTCTCTTTTCCTCCACAATGGATAATTGATGAATGTCCCCTGAGAAATTAATTTGACCGACTCTCTTCTGCGCTTCCTGTCCCATAATATTTTATCTGCCCTAGGACACAAATTACCTTTTCCTTGACCATTCTAAAGTCTACTTTTCTAAAATGCAAGATGTTTATTTCATTATTCCTACTTTATGCCATTTCATGGCATAGTTCTTCCCTGTTAGAAGCAACTCCAGAGCAGCAGTAATCCCTGCTTCCTTGACTTTGTTAGCAAGACAAATCAATTTTGCTTTTAAAAGATGATCTGCTTTTAATAGAATAAGATTACTGGCAGATATCTGCATAATAATGGATCCATTTATTGAATAATAAACACAGCCACCTTGTGAAATGGCAGTTAATGTCCTCACTTAACGAGAAGGGAAACAGAAGCTCAGCAAGGTTGGGTAGCTTGTTCACAAACACATGACTGCCTGGGAGGCTGGCTGTGAACCAGGTCTGCTGGACTCCACAGCCCTTTCAACTGTATTCCACAGCTTCCTGTTATGATTGTTCAGTCTCCCTTCCTCTCCTTGTCACTTGCCCACTCCATTCTAAAATCTTTTGTGTAATCCACATTGAACAAGCATCACGAAGGCAAGGAGTGTGTTATGTACTACTTACACATTTTAGTCCTGGAGGGTTTTAGTATATGTTACACATTGAAAAGTGTTCCATGATTAAGTAAGACTAGGAAATGCTGAGTTAAAGAAATCAGGATTTCTTTTTTAACTGTGAAACATTTCAGAATTCCTACCATACTAACATGTATTTTGAATTTTAAAGAGAGAATATTTAGTGAGTCCCATATTTAATTGACTATAGATCCTTATTTGAGCCTCATGATACTGATGGTGTATTTGCTAAATTTGGGGGTCCATTTTCATGGTGTTTAAGAGCATGGATTTTTCTTTTTTTAATTAATTAATTAATTAATTTATTTATTTTTGGCTGTGTTGGGTCTTCGTTTCTGTGCAAGGGCTTTCTCTAATTGCGGCAAGCGGGGGCCACTCTTCATCGCGGTGCGCGGACCTCTCATGGTCGAGGCCTCTCTTGTTGCGGAGCACAGGCTCCAGACGCGCAGGCTCAGTGGTTGTGGCTCACGGGCCTAGTTGCTCCGCGGCATGTGGGATCCTTCCAGACCAGGGCTCGAACCCGTGTCCCCTGCATTAGCAGGCAGACTCTCAACCACTGCGCCACCAGGGAAGCCCCCAAGAGCATGGATTTTGGGGTTAAGAAGACCTGTGCTTAAATCCAGGCTTGAGCTATACTAGCTGTATGACCTTGAAGAGTATATTTAACCTATGCGTGTTTCCTGATCTAGTAAGTGGTCACGATACTTAGCCCGTAAAGTTATGGTGAAGATTGCATGTGATAATGTGTACAGAGCTTTATCGTTTGTCATCATCATCACACAGTAGTTAATACGTAAAACACTTGGAACGGTACCTGTCACATAAGAAATATATTTGGTCCAAGTCTGATTTTTGGCAGTTGTCTACAGTATACTCCAATAGTAGTATGCAGTTTTTTTATTTTTAATTTTCACATCATTCTTGTCAATCAGCTACTGCTCTCAGGTTTGTGGATTTCTATACAGCTGTAGATCTTTTTCACCTGGACTGCTGTTGGCTACGGCTACTGGGCTTAAATCGTGACTTTAGCACTCACTAGTCGTGAGACTAATTGGGCAAGTTACTTAAACTCTTTAAGCTTTAGTTTCCTCATCTATAAAAGTGGGATAATGACAGTGCCCCCCTCAAGGCTTGTTATATGGATTAAATGTGATTGTGTATATAAAATTCTTAGCACAGTGACTGGTATACAGCAAGAACTAAAAACCTCTTCGTGCAGTTAAAATTTTGGAGTCCATGGGCTTAGTTTGCTGATGTTCTAACTGGATATATGAGTCTTCGTCATCATAGCTAACTCATACAGTCTAACCATTTCACATATATATTAATTCAATCTTTATAACAGCCCTGTGAGGTAAGTACTATTATTCCTATATTAGAAATGAAGAAACTGAGGCAGAGAGGGGTTAAGTAGCTTGCCCGGATCATACTCCCGGAGCCAGAACGCTAATTCAAGCAGTCTGGCTTTGAAGTTAGTGCTCTAAAAGCTGAAGAAATTGAATGTCTTTTAGACTGTCATTGTCTTACGTCAAAGATCTTCATCAGACTCTGCCAAGGTATCAATTCATTTTAGAATAATATGTGTCACCTGAAAAGAGTTCTTTAGACTTTAGGTACCTAAGGTACAGTTGGTGACATGACATTTTGTTATGTAAATTAAAGTGCTTTACTTGAACTCTGCCCTGATGGTGAGCCATATGCCACAATGTGAAGGTAGTAAAGAAGCACTTTACTTCAGGGTAGATACTTTCCTAAACAAAGGGCTCTGGATTTGCTCAAATGATTGCCATCTGTTGGGCCCAGAGATCTGGCCTATAACCTTGGAAAATATGACATTGACCTCTAAGGATACTAAAGGCAGGTGTCTTCAGCTGACCACCATAATAGAAGAAATTCACCATGGCCTCTATCACCTGTTTAATTGAGCAATCATTAAGTGCTGGGCACTGGGGTTATAGCAATTCACAAAACAAATAGCACTTGGCCTTCCTGGAGCTACAACACTGAGCCAAAAATATGTGGCAAATAATTATATAAAGGAAAATCCAGGAAATATGGAGAAATTTGTTGGCAGGTCACTGGTAACTGAAATCCCCTAAAGACATGAAAGTTCCCTAAGGAAACAGTGTTGAATAAGAGAACAGTTTTAGAGTTGAGGAGAAGAGGCGGAGCCAGCAGAGGAGATAGAGCAATCAGAGAACAAAGGAAAACTGGGGAAACAAGAGTGTCAAAGAAACCAAAAACCACCGAAGAGCTCCACTAGGAGCGGGTGGTCATCTGTGTCGAATTCTCCTGAGAAATGAGGAATCTGAGGATGGAATCAAGCCCATCAGCTCTGCATCCTGGTGGACCTCTCAGGGGATCAGCCACAAAATGTGCTTCCAGGCAACAGTGGCTTTTACATTTCACTGTCTCAACCTGTATCCTCTTCATTGGAATGATTTCAAGGATTTCTGCCAAAACTAATGTTTGACTTTGGCAGTGTTGTTATTGGGCTATCACTTATGACAGGAGATAGCCAGAATATCCTTTATAACTTGCGATTAAAAAACCTGAGATGGAAGTTACTGATGGATATTACTGAGGTACTAAATAGGTTTATCTATAAATATATATGATAATTATAAATATATAACTACTTAGTACATTAAAGAAGTAAATATATATTTAAAAATAAAAATAAAAAACAAGGGGAAAGAAAAAGTCAAGAAACACCCCTTCCCCAAATAACTATGTCTAAATTTGTGTTGGTTGGTTCATCTATGTGGAAACATATTTTAAAATCTAGACTCTTACAGGCTAAGTAGCTTATCCTGTCTGCTTCCCAATGAGGTTCACATCAGGTAAATATTAAACTTGCTACCTTGCAGGTTGATGCCTATTAATCCTATAGTTAGCAGTGTACCATTTAAATGCATGTGCTATACTCTTGTCAAGGATAGTGGGCCAGTATTTTACGGGACACACAGTGTGCCAGATTCAGGGCTTACTGGCCCCCTACTGACCAAAACCAAAAACTTCTCAGTCTTATTGCCTCACATAGCTAATCCAAATGGCACCATCCTGCAACTTAAATGAAGATGTATCTTGGATGAAAAGAAGAACATTGTTATTGGTTATGTCTACAGAAGGAACCTGTTTGGAAGTGATTTTCAGTTACTCTAAAAACAGTAACATGATTTCCTGACTCCATAAAAGCATATTTTGGGGCAAATCATAGAATTTAAACTGCTTAAAAAGTTGGACTTTCATTTAGGTGTTGTCAGTGGTTAAATGTCTTCTGCCATTATCTCCCCCACCCTCCTTTTTTGTTTTTGTTTTTGTTTTGTTTCATTTCCATTTTCAGATTTCAGAGAGTGGCAAGCAACCATGGGTAGCATTTTTCAAGTTCTATACACCTGTGATCCTTAAAGTTGCTGCACTACAGATTGGTTCCTGTGGTTTTTAGTGCATGTGGGAGAGCCAGGTTTCCTTAGGGTCTTTTTGTAACTATTGAAATTATGCTTAATGTATAGTGTTATGCTGTTTCACCTCTTTCTCTTTCTGTTCATGGAGGAAAATGGTGCATTGTTCATTCTCTAAAGTGCCGATATACTTCCAGCAATTTATTGAAAGGTGTCAGACACTGCAGAGACATTGAGGTGCTCACATTTTAGTTTGGAAAAGCCAAGGAGACACTTCCAACAAAACCTACTAAGTGCTGTGGTTCGTGGTACGTAGTGGGTGCTGTGGGAACCCAGCAGAAGAAGCTTCTGTGTGTCTGGGGAACTCAGGCAGAGGATCCCAGAGGAAGTACTGGCTCAGCTGAGTCTGGAAGGATGAGAAGAAACACATCACACAGGTGTAGAAGGAAGGGCATTGCAGGAAGAGAAGAACAGCAGGTGCATATCCCTGAGGTGGGACAGCATGACACATACAGGGAGTTATTTCTATTGCATTTCTGAAAGGTATAAAATGTTTGAAGGAGATCTTTGTATAACTGGGCCATGGGTGGAACTAGTCTCATCTTGTGTTGTTAAGATACATTTCACAGTTTTAATTATGGCAACTTTAAGTAAGCTAATATGATTATGAAAACACACAACCAATATATGATTCTTCAAGAATAAGTACTACTTGGTGAAATAAGCTTTAATCTACTTATTAAAAATATTCTCTGTTATAAACCAGTAGAATAGCATTAACTTCTGGTGCCCAAATAGATTAAAAAATTTATTTATTTATTTATTTATTTTTGGCTGTGTTGGGTCTTCGTTGCTGTGCACAAGCTTTCTTTAGTTGCAGCGAGCAGGGGCTACTCTTCGTTGTGGTGCGAGGGCTCCTCATTGTCATGGCTTCTCTTATTGCAGAGCAAGGGCTCTAGGCGCGCAGGCTTCAGTAGTTGTGGCACGTGGGCTCAGTAGTTGTGGCTTGCGGGCTCTAGAGCTCAGGCTCAGTAGTTGTGGCGCACGGGCTTAGTTGCTCTGTGGCATGTGGGATCTTCCCAGGCCAGGGCTCAAACCCGTGTCCCTTGCATTGGCAGGCAGATTCTTAACCACTGCGCCATCAGGGAAGCCCGCAAATACATAATTTGATTGAAAATAAATTATCTTTCTACTGTTGTTTGGTTTTAGTAACTTTTTGTCTTAGACTGACTTAATGAAATTGTTTTTCTTGTTGTGTTCCTACTGTGCTGCTTCAGAAAGTCTTTCTTTGTTTAAAGTTTGAAACAGACACTGCAGTTGTTGGCAGCTATGGTGCCTTAATTGAGACAAAAACTTCTTGCATGGTCATCAAAGGAGTTAGGTGTCTGGTTAGAGACCTCTTGTTTTAACCACCCAGTCTAGTTTCTGTCTCACCCCTATTTTCCTCTCTCACTCTACCCTGACTTTTCCCTCCATGGAACATACTGCTATTGGTGATTGTTTCTTTAATTACTCCTAAGTAATTTGTCTCTCTAAGTAATCCTGTCTCCCTTGCTAGGTTGGAAGCTCTGTGAGGGGAAGGAGCAGGTCTGTGGGCTTCCCTGCTGTGTACCCAGCTCCTAAAAGTACCTGGCAGAAAGTAAACTCTCCCATAATTGCTGAGTGACTCAATGATGAGTGATTCAAAAATCCCTGGACAGCTTCCACAATAAAGAGGGTTGGTGATAACAACCGGCCAGGAAGTTTTCCCTGAACATCCTACTTCTCAAATAAGGCATCATCATCAGTAGGACCAAAGAGCAAAATGTGTTTGCTTTTACCCTGGATTCCTGTTTCCTTTCCTTGAAGAGCCCAAGTAGGAAATGATAAGGGGTAAGCTGCCTGCTTTTTCAGAAAGCAGGAACTTGGAAGCAACAGTGAAAGAAAGCATAGTCAGCAATATAAGCCATTCATTCAGCAATTATACTGAGCACTAATTATGTACCAGGCAGTGTGATAGACCAAGGAGAACAAAGGTGAAGGAGATAGCTCTAGAAAATTCATAATGACAATACAGCAAGTATCAAAAATAGAAACTTGAACCAAGTCCTAGAGAGCACTGAGGCAGGAGCAACCGTCTGAGGAGTGAGTTGGATAGGGTGTCACAGAGGAGGGTGCATTTGAGATGGACACTGAAGGAGGAACTGGAATTTGGTCAAGCGGGAGAAATTCCATTAGCAAATGGAGCCCTGCAGTTCAGCCTTCTGTTATCTTTGAGGAAAGTAAATACTTCATGGGCAAGACAGACAAGGTTTATAGGCAAAGGTGTGTACAGGGAAGTAGTGTGTGGGAATATGAGTAGGTATAG
This sequence comes from Eschrichtius robustus, assembly GCF_028021215.1. Taxonomy (NCBI): domain Eukaryota; kingdom Metazoa; phylum Chordata; class Mammalia; order Artiodactyla; family Eschrichtiidae; genus Eschrichtius; species Eschrichtius robustus. The sequence continues at coordinate 52,457,463 of NC_090829.1, read as the reverse complement.
GGTGTGTTTGAGCAGTAGGTGGATGTCAGAGAGTGGAGAGTGTTCTTTTTTTTTTTTTAATTTATTTATTTTTGGCTGTGTTGGGTCTTCGTTTCTGTGCGAGGGTTTTCTCTAGTTGCGGCAAGTGGGGGGCCACTCTTCATCGCGGTGCGTGGGCCTCTTCACTATCGCGGCCTCTGTTGTTGCGGAGCACAGGCTCTAGACGCGCAGGCTCAGTAGTTGTGGCTCACGGGCCTAGTTGCTCTGCGGCATGTGGGATCTTCCCAGACCAGGGGTCGAACCCGTGTCCCCTGCATTGGCAGGCAGATTCTCAACCACTGCGCCACCAGGGTAGCCTGAGAGTGTTCTTTAAGTTCTATAATCTCTGGCTATCACAGCCACTTAAAAATTTTTCCTGTAGACGCATATTTCCTTTAGTAAATTAGAGGACTGGATTATTTCATATACTATAACAGGTACATAATTATGCTATAGAAAATTTAGAAAATAGAAAAATTCACCTACTCTAACTGTAACACAGCCACCATTTGCTTTTTGTTATATTTCCTTTCAGTCTCTCTTTTTGTGTATATGTTGTCTTTTGTTAGATGCTGTCATATTATACAACTTTATGCACAACTTAATTTACTTGTCATTATACCAGAAGGATATACCACGTTATTACTGCATAGCATTCCTTTCTCTTTGTAATGGACGTATCAAAGAGCAGGTGCCATTTTTAACATAACTATTTCCCTATTGCAAGAAACTTAGACTGTTTCGTTTCTTGCTATTATAAGTAATGTTACAGTGAACATATTTGTGTCTATAATCTTTTTTGCTTTTAGGATTTTTCCTCAAGAGTTTCCTCCAAATTAGAACTACTAGATCAAAGAGTATAAATATTTTTGCAGATCCTCCTTCTTATTTCCAAGTTATTTTCCTGTTTATATGATTAATAACAATGTGAGAAAATGCCAGTCGTGCTATATTCTTTCCAGCGTGAACTGTTGTAATTGATTTTTTTAAAAACTTGTTAATTTAATAGCTTGCATGGATACCTTGTTTAATTGTAATTTCTTTGAAAACAGTTGACATTAGAATTTTTGTTCATTCCTTCAGTGACTATTTATTGCATATGTATTTTGTATCAGCTCTACTCTGGGGAAAAAGTGGTAAACAAGTGTAATTCCTGCTGTCACACTATATATTCTTACATTTAAAGAAATTTTCATTAAAAAAAAAAATACTTGAGAGGTAAAGTATTTTTTAAAAACTCATACAGCTGGTAAGCTACTAAGAAGGAATTTTAACCGAGTCTCTTATTTCAATCCCTTGGTCTTTCCAATCTGCTACACTACCCTTCAAAGGGAAATATAGTGACTTGTTAGTAGAGTGCCTGTTCCTCCAGGTATCTTCCTCTAAACTTTAATGATGATGCCATCGCTAATACTCAGAACTTGTCTAAAATATATATATTTTTAAATTTTATTTATTTATTTTTGGCTGCGTTGGGTCTTTGTTTCTGCGTGTGGGCTTTCTCTAGTTGCAGCGAGTGGGAGCTACTCTTCGTTGCAGTGCAGGGGCTTCTCGTTGCAGTGCAGGGGCTTCTCTTTGCGGTGGCTTCTCTTGTGGAGCACGGGCTCTAGGCGCGCGGGCTCTAGAGTGCAGGCTCAGTAGTTGTGGCACACGGGCTTAGTTGCTCTGCGACACGTGGGATCATCCCGGACCAGGGCTCGAACCCGTGTCCCCTGCATTGGCAGGCGGATTCTCAACCACTGCGCCACCAGGGAAGCCCTAAAATATTTTTTAAGAAATTTCATTCCAAGCCATTTCATGTGGTGCATGTCAACGTCATTCTCATTACTTTATAGTCTCATCTTGTTTATGAACGAAATGTGATCCTCAGCTTGATCACACATCTTGTTATCTAGAGGAACTTTGGCTTTTCCAGAAATCAAATCCAACTTCAGGGAAAGAGGATTTGTTCCCATTAAGGGTATACAGAGGAGTGAACCAAGGTCTCTGAAAGCAGTTCTAAAAAAATACTTTAGTCAGTATTCTTAGTCGGTTGGATCACACATGTGAACTCCCTACTTCTTTGCAAGGGTTAACATTTACATGCTATGGAAGCTGCTTTGGTTTTCGGTTTGTGTGAGGACTGTCAGCTTCCACTCCTGCTGGAGTTATAGGGCCCTGCATGTCCAGAGCACCTGTGGGTTATCACCAAGTGTTTAACACGTCTGTCAACTTCAAGGAAAAGGGCCAGTGACCCTTAGCACAGTACTGAACACCTATCATTGTAACACCCAGTTTTAAATAGCCCACTTCCTGGCATCCTTGGGGTGGAGGGGAGAAGAAGGAGGTAGCATTTAGGCAGCTTGGACCTCCTTTCATACTCATATCATATGTCATATCATATTATAGTCTCTTTAACATATTTTCCTTTTATCTTCTTACTCTAACCCAGCTAATTGTCTCAGAAAAATTAGTCTTTACCCCCCCATTTCTTTTGTGATCTCTCAAGAATGACCATAATTACCTCTAACAAGACTATAGTCAAATCAAGGAAAAGGAAATCTGTGTGGTTTTAAGGGAAAATAATTTTTTTTTATTAAAGTATAGTTGATTTACAACACTGTATTAGTTTCAGGTATACAACAAAGTGATTCAGTTATATATCTACTATATATATTTTTCAGATTATTTTCCATTATAAGTTATTATAAGAAATTGAATATAGTTCCTTGTGTTATATAGTAAATCCTTGTTGCTTATCTATTTTACATATAGTAGTTTGTATCTGTTAATCCCATATTCCTATTTTATCCTTCCCCCCGCCCTTTCCCCTTTGGTAACCTTAAGTTTGTTTGCTATGTCTGTGAGTCTGTTTCCGTTTTGTATATACCTTCATTTGTGTTATTTTTTAGATTCCATATATAAGTGATATCATATATTTGTCTGACTTACTTCACTTAGTATGATAATCTCTACGTCCCTCCATGCTGCTGCAAATGGCAATATTTCATTCTTTTTTATGGCTGAGTAATATTCCATTGTACGTATGTATTACATCTCCTTAAACCAATCATCTGTTGATGGGCACTTGGGTTGTCTCCATGTCTCGGCTATTGTAAACAGTGCTGCTGTGAACGTTGGGGTGCATGTATCTTTTTGAATTAGAGTTTTTGTCTTTTCTGGATATATGCCCAGTAGTGGGATTAGTGGGATCTCAATTCCCTGGCCCAGGGATTGAACCTGGGCCACGGCAGTGAAAGCCCAGAATCCTAACTGCTAGGCCACTAGGGAACTCCCTATTTTTAGTTTTTTAAGGAACCTCCATACTGTTCTCCATAGTGGCTGCACCAATTTACATTCCCACCAACAATGTAAGAGGATTCCCTTTTCTCCACACCCTCTCCAGCATTTATTATTTGTAGACATTTTGGTCATATCCATTCTGACTTGTGTGAGGTGATACCTCATTGTGGTTTTGATTTACATTTCTCGAATAATTAACGACGTTGAGCATCTTTTCATGTGCCTGTTGGCAATCTGTATGTCTTCTCTGGAGAAATGTCTATTCAGGTCTTCTGCCCATTTTTTGATTGGGTTGTTTGTTTTTTTGATATTGAGTTGTATGAGTGCTTTGTATATTTTAGATATTAACCCCTTGTTGGTTGCATCATTTGCAAATAATTTCTCCCATTCTGTAGGTTGTCTTTTTGTTTTGTTGATGGTTTCCTCTGTTGTGCAAAAGCATGTAAGTTTGATTAGGTCCCATTTGTTTCTTGTTTGCTTTTATTTCTTTTTCCTTGGGAGACTCATCTAAGAAAATATTGCTATGATTTATGTCTGAGAATATTTTGTCTGTGTTCTCTTCTAGGAGTTTTATGGTGTCATGCCTTATATTCTTGCCTTCTTTGTCATAGATTAACTGACTGTAGGTGTGTGGGTTTATTTCTGGGCTCTCTATTCTGTTCCATTGATCTATATGTCTGTTTTTGTGCCAATACCATGCTGTTTTGATTACTGTAGCTTTGTAATATTGTCTGAAGTCTGGGAGGGTTGTGCCTCGAGCTTCATTCTTTTTCCTCAGGATTGCTTTGGCAATTCTGGGTCTTTTGTGGCTCCATATAAATTTTAGGATTATTTGTTCTAGTTCTGTGAAAAATGTCATGGGTATTTTGATAAGGATCACATTTAATCTGTAGGTTGCTTTCGATAGTATGGACATTTTAACAACTTTAATTCTTCCAACATAAGAGCATGAGATACCTTTAAGGGAAAATAATTTTTAAAAAGAAACAAGTGCATCAACCTGTGCAGTCCTTGGGAGGACCCATAACTCCCATTCAGAGTCTCTGTAATCCCCATTGCCATCACCTTCCAATTAAACTGCTTCTATGCATCACTGTAATTTAAAATGTAAAATGAAAACAAGAAAAGCCAAATATTTCTAATTTTATGCCTTAGTTTTGTTATTATTGTCCAGGTTTGGGGATAGAACATTGTCAATTACACACATTGTCTGTCTAAAAAAGTGATCTGACTTTCTCAAACAGCAAGCATGAGAGATACAGATTGACATGCAGATATTATTTTTGGTCCACACTGCTTATTAAACATTTAAAAATTCATTGCCAACATCTAAAATTCAAAATATCTCACACAGTAATCTGGACTTCCTATTTTTTGAAAAATCAGATCATCTGACAGCACTGGGCCAGACTTTCCACATCACACAATCACCTGGGGAGCCCCACAGCTTCTTCCTTACTCAGGGCATTGTTTTTCCAGTTTGCCGCAAGCCTCCCCACTCCCTGATGTTTACACCTGTTTTACTCATTTGCATGAGCTGCCCTGGCCCCTGAAGACATGAGTTTATGACCTATGTTCTACAGTTAACACTCATTTAATGTTTCATGTAATTAACAAGTATGTTTCATTTTGCACAAGTGTTCCAAAAGGTTCCTATGCTTGAATGATTCAGAATCTATTTGGGGAAACAAGACATAATTGCATAGCCAATAAAGTCATAACAGGAGCATAAACCTAGAGATGTCAGGACTCAGTAAATACATGGGTAATTTTCAAATGGGCAGTGGAGTTAACAAGGGCTGCAAGCTCCAAGATTGACTGGAATGACCTTGGGAGGGTTAAGATCAAAGCTGTTCCTTAAAGAGTGGGTCAGAATAGCATTGCAGGGAGGCTAGGGGAAGGGGAGGGGGGGGAAGAAAAGAATAAAATATGTACAAAAGCAAGTTGGTAAGAATGAGCATTTGGGGGAACTGTAAGTAGGCCTGTGAGTTTAGTTGGATAAAGGAGCTGTTTAGCAGAGTATGGGCTGCCCCTCATCAGTGAACACTATCTGACATCCATCCTTTAATTCTTCCCATCATTGTCTATTCACTTTACAGTTGTTCTGGAAATGCCCACACCAAAGGTAGCAAGCAATTTGTGCAAACACTTGGCCCACCACTCTTTATGCAAAGCATGTTATCCACTCTCTTAAAACTCCTTCTTTGTGTTATTGCTTCCTAGCTCTCCCTCCCTCAAGAAAATATGGAGAGGAGACCTTGATTCCTGGCCTAGTAAGGTCTCTAGAATCAACTAGGAAAACTTGGAGAAAATGAAAAGAAAGCACAGAGAGGAAGGAAGGGCAGTTTGACATGCACCAGCAAATTTTTGGAGAGGCCCACGTTCACCTAACTCTTTTACCTAGAGACTAAGGCCCCCATCTGGAGAGTCTTACCCTCAAATTGCCTCCATGACATTTTGCTCGGGACTTGTTCCTCTAATTCCCTAGAAACCCCTGAGAAAGATCCTTAGGATGGCTTTGCGTGCCTGTGTCCCAGAGTTTAGTGTTGCACAGAAGTTGTATAACTGAGGAAACCCAGCACAGTCCTATGTTGAATGGATGTAGGATCAAACTGAAATAATATGATCAAGCATCCACCCTTCTCATCTGCCCCCACAGGCATACACTACATGAACATTTGTAGTCCATCCCGGGACAAAGGGTTGGATTTTGAGTGTGCTGAAGACCAGAAAGAATTGGATCCAGCAGAGGGGAAATAATACTTAAAGAGTAGGCCCTGGCCTGAGACTCAGAGCTGGATTGGAGCCCTGGCTCTGGCCCCAAAATAGAGTAGGACCCTGGTCAGTCATTAAAATGCGGATTCAGTTTTGATTGTAAAACAAGGGGGGGTGTTCTAGGCAAGGCCTTCCCCAATGAGTTGTTTGTTTTTTGTTTTTTTTTTTATTTATTTTTGGCTGTGTTGGGTCTTCATTTCTTTGCGAGGGCTTTCTCTAGTTGTGCCAAGCGGGGGCCACTCTTCATCGCGGTGCGTGGGCCTCTCACTATCGCGGCCTCTCTTGTTGCGGAGCACAGGCTCCAGACACGCAGGCTCAGTAGTTGTGGCTCACGGGCCTAGTTGCTCCGCGGCATGTGGGATCTTCCCAGACCAGGGCTCGAACCCGTGTCCCCTGCATTAGCAGGCAGATTCTTAACCACTGCGCCACCAGGGAAGCCCCCACAATCAGTTTTAAGGGAATTTAATAGGTGGAAAAGATGAATGACTCAGCAGAGTTAAATAAATTTCTCGTTTTCTATTGGGACTTGTCAGTGTCTTTAAAAACCTGATGTGCGGGCTTCCCTGGTGGCGCAGTGGTTGAGAATCTGCCTGCCAATGCAGGGCACACAGGTTCGAGCTCTGGTCTGGGAAGATCCCACATGCCGCGGTGCGGCTGGGCCCGTGAGCCACAATTACTGGAGCCTGTGCTCCGCAACAAGAGAGGCCGCGATAGTGAGAGGCCCGCGCACCGCGATGAAGAGTGGCCCCCGCTTGCCGCAGCTAGAGAAAGCCCTCGCACAGAAACGAAGACCCAACACAGCCATAAATAAATAAATAAAATTTAAAAAAAACAAACAAAAAAACCTGATGTGCACTGTGAATCTCTGAGAAAAGAATTGATATGCAGCATATCCTAAGCTTAGTTGATCACAGGATCACAGAACCCTTCACTCTTTGTCCTCTGTGTGAAATCATCACCTCAAAACTGCTGTTCCATAGAACTCAGTTTGGGAAAACGTGCTCTGTAGTTTTCCTTTCAGATCTCACATGCTAATATTCTAAGTATGTAAAGAGGCAACAAAAGCCTAGAAAGCCAGAGGTATCAAAGAGAGCTCAAGAATCATGTCTTTGGACAGTTCTGTAAAGATTGCAGATGGTGAGGATTTAGGAGGATGCTGTTGAAACAGGGATGCTCTAGCTGTAGTTCTGGGAGGCGGATGGAATGGGAAAGCGGGAGGGTGGAATTAAAACAACAAAAATAAGTGTAGAGTTAAGCAATTTTGCTATGAAGGGGAAGCAAAAAAAAAAGGTTAGGGTCTCAGAAACTTTGAGGTAAATTGATACTTTTTTCCGTAGAGATGTAGTGAAAGAACCTGGGACTAGGGCTCTGTTGACCTGAGTTGTGGTCCAAACACGTCAGTAACTGGATGATTTGGAACTTGTCACCCCACCTCTCTGTGCATCAGTTTCCTCAGTTTTCAAAGAAGACAGTCTATATGCATAGGCCCTTAAGATTTTAAAATTATATGACTTTATTGGCATCTAGTTTAAGTTAGTAAGGATTGAGCCCTTCCTAAAGGGATTTGGCGAGAAAGATGTATGAGTAAATGAGAGCAGAGACCTAGATTAGAGAGAATTAGGTCAACAGAGGTCCTTTACAAGTTCCACAGGGATGGATCTTTAATGGGACTCTGTGAAACAGTGTGTTCCAAGTGCTGGCACTTCTCTGCAGCATTGCACATAGACTAGATGGTATCTGTTCAGCTGGCTTTTTAATGTTAATGTGGTTTAATTTCCCAGCTAAACCCACCAGACATTTGAACTAGATGAGTTGTCATTAACTCTGCTGAAGAATTGATTTACTTGATTAACTTTCACCCTGATTTATTGAGTTGGCCAGAAAGTTCGTTTGGGGTTTTCCGTAAGTTACGGAAAAACCCGAACGAAATTTTTGGCCAACCCAATATGTTTTTTCTGTTAGTAGAGTTTCCAGATAATGACAGTTTAGTGAGCCATTGCCAATTTTCATTGTTTGTAGTCTTGTGACATTTTCTACATTTGATTTTCTTGGGTATTTGCTAAGGTAAAATTAGTTTTAGTAATTTCATAATTATGAGCCATGATAACGCATGTCTTGGTAAATAGTTTAGATATATGAGAAGTACCAGTGTATTTCTTTTTCAAGCATTAAACACATACGTCTAAGTGCGGTTATGGACACCCATTTGTTCCACAAGTGTTTGCTGTACATGTACTGAATGCCACGCAATGTACTAGAGATGAAGCAGTGCACAAATGCATTGTTATTATCCTTACAACCTGTGTTGATAGGTATCTAGCTTCAAAAAACTGTTGCCTATGCAAACATTCACTCCCTAATTCATTTTTATTTAATGATTCTTTTCATTTTGTGTTATAAAAGAATGATAAAGTGGCAACTTTCAGCGAAGCATTGACGGAAAGAAAATATGCTTAGTCACCTTATTTATCCAATATTCAGTAAGACAGGAAGAACATGTTTGACAATACTAGGTTTTATTAATACCACAGTGGTAAATAACCTTATGTTTATGTGTTTTTTAAATAAATTTCTGAGTCACTCACAATTCAAAACCCACAAAGAAGCTGAGTCTTTAAGTTAAATGCACTCTTCCTGAAAATTCTTAGCTGCTGTGTCTATCCTTGAACAGTAACATTTTATTATCTACCATTCAGTATCTACACAGCAAAATAATGAAGGCACAGCTACTGTAAGCAAACTTAAATCTTTTCTACTTCTGAGCTGGGGGCGTGGGCACACACTTGGATTCGTGGTTTTCCCGGACTCGTTAACGATAATGTCCTGATCTCCATCCAACACAACCTTCTTCGAATCCATCACTCTCTTCTGAAGTGTAAAGCTGATGATCTCTGGGTTACAAAAGACAACATTTTTCTTGGGTTCTGCTTTTTCCGCACTAGGAAATTTCAGGGCTGAAGGCGTTGAAGAATTAAGCATCAAAAACATGTTCAGTTTTGTCTTGGTGTTCCATGTGTAGCATGCTGTTATGATGAATGGGTTTCAAAATGAAAATCTTTACCTTGTACCTACTTGACAACCTTTATAAGCCTCAATTTCCAATCCTCCCAGAAAAGCTCACGAAAAGGTCATCCCAAGGGTAAATCTTCTCCCACACCTTTGGATATATTTATTGTGTTCAAATGAAAGTCAAATTTAAAACTAAGGGGCTGGCCAGGATCGGACTGCTTCCATTTCATATATTTGAAGAATGTCAGACCGGGTTCACGTTGTATTTTAATGATAAACCTGGGCGTTTCTTAAGTTCACCAATATTTTAAAATGCTTTAGTATTGTTTTTTTTTTTTTCCTTAGTTTTCTTTCTCCTCTTCAAGCTCTGCCCTTTCTTATTTCTCTGGGTCATCAGACACTTCAGAGTGGGGATCCTGATCATTAAATACACCTCGTTATCATCTTCTTCCTCTTCCTCCTCCCACCTCTTCGTCCCTTAGCCCTCAGCCTCTAAGGGTTCTTCCCTGTCCCTCCATTTCGCCTGTGGGCTCGTGGATCTTGGCAAATGAGACCTTAGAGATGTCATTGTACTTGTTTCCCAGGGACTGAAATTCCTTCAAATATGGCTTCTATCTGATCTTGTCGCTTCTGCAGCTTTTTGAGGGCAAGGACTGGGCTTTTCACAGAGCGTGTCAAGCTCTCACGGAAGCCATTTTTAGGCCTGGTACATTCTCCTCCGGGGCCTGGGGCTCCTCTTCCAGGTGACCAGTGCACCCTGAGTCCCCACTGTGATCTGGCTGTTGTGCCACCGCCTCTTCCACCATCTGGCTCGGCTCCGGGGGGTCCCTTGTTCCCTGAGTCTGGGGTGTTAGAGAAGTGGCAAAGGGGAGGGGTGGCATTTGTGAGGGCCCAGCTGCAGGGAGAGAAACTGGGCCGTGCCTGGGAGGGGCTGGAGGAGGTGGGAGAGGGCAGGCCTGTGACTGGAGCTCCTGCACAAAAGGAGGCTGGGGAGTAGAAGCCTCCCCTGTCCGGCAGCTTTGAGGCACATCTAACTCCCCCTCTGTATCCATTCATCTCTGCACACCAGCTGCTTGGATATGCAGATTTCTTCAAATGGGTTCCTACTCTCAAAGAGTGGATGGGAGAGCAGGACACAAACCAAACCTCACACTGAGAAAGGAGAGGTGCAGAAATGGAGATACATTCAAGCCACATCTTGACACACGGAGTGTGACACACAGAACACAAAGAGATCAGTTCTGTGCCGAGGAGGGTACAGTCGGGGGGGCCTTTACAGAGGAGGTGTCTTGAAGGATAAGAAGGAGTTCAGAGAAGGGATCATTCAAGCCTGAGGGAAGCCAGTGTGGTCATTCAGACGTTCCACTGTGGCTTGTCATTGCAAGCCCCACCCTTAGCAGCATTGTCCCAGGACTTTGACCCATTGCTGTTGCAAAGAAAATCAGTCACAACAAAAACTGCCTAATGAGAGACTGTTTCACGCTTTGAAGAGAATAGGCCAGTGTTTCTCAACTCTAATGTGCAAAAGAACCACCTGGAGAGATTCCTGGGTCCCACTCCCAGAGATTCTAATTCAGTAGACAGAGGCACAAGAATTTGTACTCAGATGCTGCCAGTCTGGGGAACACCCTTTGAATAATCTTGGACTGGACAACTTGCCTGATTGTGTAATGGTGATAATAGAAATAAGAGACAAAAGAACAAGTTCTCAATGACCTTCTCTTAAAAACAGGTGAATTTTTAAACCGAATAACTTACTAACCTATTGTTTTGCCAAACTCCTTTAGTGTCTTCATTTGGGATTTATATCTTTTAGTGGAACCAGACTTTTGCTTCCCTAGGTTTTGTCCCTGGGATTGAAAGGGAGGGGGGCGTGGAGAGGAAGAATAGATGTTCTTAAAAAGTATCATGAAGAGAGATGATTCAAAGTCATATCATAGATATGGACCATTTTCCTTATGATGGGATATCTAACCTATAAGTTCACCTTAGGACAGCAGTACAGTCAGTCCTCGGTTTCCACCGTTCCTCACCTGGATGGATAGTCTATGCTTCAAGCCCTGGATGTAGAGAGCCTACTACATTACGCCACTTTATATAAGGGGCTTGAGCATCCACGGATTTTTGTATATGCTGGGGGTGTTGGTGCTGTAATCAATCCCCCACTGGTACCAAGGGACCACTGTATAGTTATCTCATCTGTTATACAGATATTTTGACTTAGACTTAATATGTTATACATTAAACACATTAGATTGTTGTGGATCATGATTAAACGTTTGTGAGGAGTAAATTGTTTCAATTTCCTGAATCTGTTAAATCGAGAAGCCTCTCCTGGGGTAAAAGTAAAACCTCCATCATTGGGGACTCCAGATTCTATCACAACAGCCCTGCCTTTTGCTTTCCCTCTTGAGCCTGGTGGTCCAGCCTGTTTCCTAATGCCTCAGGCCAAGGAGTGACTGAGCTGTATTAACTTGACACTGCTGGCTGTAGAAATTCTAATTGCTGTAAACACTGGCTTTTGCACTGATGCCAATTTTCTTAGGCACTGTTTACATAGGCAAACTGGTCCTGCTACCCAGCCCAGCAGATCTCCTGGCAAAGAAAGTATGTAGCCGGTAGGGTAGAGTTTGGGATACATTTCATGACCTTCTTCCCCTCTCTACCCTGATTTTACACTTTTTACTCCTAAGTGTTCAAAACCTGTGTGATGGGAGAAACTCAGCTTTAAACAGTGGTTTGGTTGTTGATTTTCTTCTGAGCTCTGAGTAATAACATTCAGAGTGATGGGGCAGTCATTTGGGCTTTTGGGTACCCATACTCACTTTGTAACTTGGAGCTTTACGATCCTGGGCAAGGCATTTAACTTCTCTAAGCCTCAAATGAGCAAAAAATGAGTGTAATACCTGCTCTTCCTATTTCACAGGTCCTTGTGAAATTCAAACCAGTGAAAGCTCAAATGGTCATAAACTGTAAAGCACTGTACAAAAGAGTAATTATTATAAATATTGTAATTTATTATGTATTTTATATAGTATGTATTAATTTATTATAATCACATTCTGAATGTGCCAGAGGGGTCTTAATTTATTATAATTATCATCTGAATGTGTCTCTTCAGACATGAGTAGGTATCTATAAAAATCACTTGCCTTTTATCTTTTGGGTTTATATACCATTTAATAAACAATTTTTCAAAGAGACAACTAATTTGCTGCTTTCTCCACTTTACATAGAGCAAGATTAACTCAACTCCTGGAGTATCCTGTGTAACACACTTGTGAAGTCAGGCAGAGGGCATGAGTGGGCAAGCTCTGAACTGCCATATAGCAGAAGGGAGTTGAGGAGGTTTTGTTTAGAAGTTTAATTCTTTTGTGCTGCGCTGATTCAGCTGCTGTTTGGAACACTCAGATGAAGACAAATGCTGCTTGTCCTGACAGTGGAGGCTTTTTGCAGCCTGAGTAGCCTCATAAAGGACATTTGTTTATGACCGTGTACATGGGACACTGGAAAAAAATTTGATCTCCAAGCCTCAGACCATGCCCCAAGGAGCTCACAATCTAGTTATTGCTGTTGTAGGTAACAGAGATGTGAGTACAAAAGAACTCTAATTTTTTTAATCAGCTCTCATGTGCGTGTGTATGGAAGGTAAAGGGGAGTAAGATAGGAACAGGACTGAGAAAGGTATTAGCAGAGAAGGCTTGAGAGAGAAATGTGCTGGTGAGGAAGAGCTGGAGTACAGGGGCAGAGGGGAGAGCCTTCTCAGCCCGGAGCGGTCAAGGCTAAGCTACTGATCCTGGGAGAGTCATGTATCCATTCTGGGCCTCAGTTTCCCTTTGTGTAATATGGGAGACTAAAGGATCCTTCCAGATGTGAAAATCTTCCAGTTTTCTGAAGTAGGTTTGAGAATCAATTGACTAATGAATGGCTATAGAGGATGATGGCTGAAGGTTCTGGAGCCAGAGGGGGTTCAAATCCAGCCCACCACTTTATGCCTATGTGACGTTGGGTGATTCACTGGAACACTCTTGGTCTGAGACTCCAGACCAAGGACAGTGACTGGCAGAGAGCAAATGTCAGTACATGTGAGCTCTTATCCCCCTTGAATATAGGAGGCTTTTGGAGCTAAGCAAGTACATTGGCAATACAGAAACTGTCGTCTGTGTGATAGTAAAAAAAATAAACAGAAAAGTTTAGGGACTGGAAAGAGACAAGCCTCTCCTTTTTGTGTTCCCCCAAGTTGAATTGCAGTGAGAGAAGAAACTGAAGGCTTTAGGGTGAAGGGGTTAGGGTGTCAGATCCCTTTGAGAGCTCTTGCCTTTCTCTCTTCTAGATTACCTTATTAGTGAGTGGTGGTGAGGTTCTCCTCAGGCTTGCTTTGTAACTTATAATAAAATCTTCCATAGAGGACTAAACAAGTATGAAATTGTAATACAACAATCTCATCAGAGAACCCTACCGTTACATAATCATATTTGTGCTTCACAGGTTGGCTTCATAATTCCCTCCAGTGCTTTGCTCTATGGAGAGAGTGCCCTGCACAGAACTCTTTCGGTCCCTGACTGTTCTCAGAGTGTGGGCCAAAAGGTTTACTTTATAAAAATAATGCTGACTGAAGGAAATAAGGGAGAAAGGACAACTATAGGAAGGGTCCTTAACTGGATGGGGATCTACCAAAGGCCTGAGCAAGAATCCTGCCAATTCTGGGCCTCTGGAGAGAGGGGACAACGATCGATAACGTGGGTTTACTCCTCACGTGCACTCTTTTTTACTCGTTTATCTGGGAAACTTGGGCCCAGACAACTGGGGAAGCTTGCCCAGGTCACGTAGCTAATAAATGATGGAGCCAGGACTTGGCCTTGGGCTCTGTGCAAATTCTGTGCTCTTGTCTCTCTATCTTATTTTGTTAAGCCTTTCTGCCCTTGCTCAAAGAATCTCAAGGCAGGATCATGAAAAGTGATTCTTCACAACCTTTTTCTTCTGAGGGAGCCTTGAAGATGGGGTTTACGTCACTTCAAGGGCTCTGCTACCCAGAAGTCCTTACATAGCTCTCAGTTTAGGAACATGGCAGCTGATAATTCAGCCTGGCTCCAAGCTACTGTGAGAATTACTTTGTGAGTTACCAGAGCTGAGCTAAGGTAGCAAGACTTCATTATAGGACAGACTGAAGTGCTATGAAGCCCTGACATAAGCAAATAAAAAGAGGTAACATTATGAGAACTTACGTACTAAGTTCTATGCCAGGTATCCTTTACAAATCACTATAAAATATAGGTATTATGATCACCCCAATTTTACAGGTGAAGAAACTGAGGCATAGAGAAGTTTGTGACTTGCCCAGAACTACCCAACTAGCAAGTATCAGAGCCAGGATTGAACCTTGGCTGACTGCCTTTATCATCCACACCCTAAAATGCTGTGCTCTGGATGAGTTGGGGATGGGGAAGGGTGAAATAGAGGCAGTGGAGTGGTCTCTGGGGGTGTGGCGTGGGGAAACGCTGATTTGGAGCTATTGCTGATTTCCATGATATAAATACCCACCCCACCCCCATGGTCTCTTTCAAGCTACTGACCTGATGTCAACTGACTTGTACATTTAACAAGTTGGTTTTCGTGACATGGCAAGAGCCGGCTCCTGCACAGAACTGAAGGGTATTGCCAAAGAGAATAGCAGGTACGGAAAAAACTGAGTTATGCAAGTTATGCCTGGGTACGTTTGACTCTAGAGAACTAGAAAGTACAAGGGGTGGGGTAGTGAGAAATGGAGCTGGAATGTAGAGAGGGACCAGACTGGAATGTCAAGTTCAGATTTTGTTTTTTCTGTAGGAAACCGGAAGTCAGTGGAAGTTTTTAAGCAGCCAGGTATTGTGGTCAGTCTTTTAGGATAAGAACCCTGACAGCAGTGTGGAGCAGGTTATAGAGAAAGGAAGTGCTCTCTAGAATTCAAGTTAGTAGGCAAATGATGAGCATCTAATCAAGGCAGCTATGGGAGTCGGGCTAGAGTCTTGGGGTAGAGCTAGATTCAGAAAATGTTGGCAGGTAGAGTTGACATGAATTGATGACTGATTAGATATCCTGTGAGAGAAGGAAGGCGCTGAAGAAAATATTAAGATTTCTAGCTTGGAAGCTAGATTTATGGTCAGTTCATTCATTGAGAATTTAATGGAGTGAGTTGCTGAGTCAGGAGTGGAGAAGCAAGTGTAGAACATGGTCATTTTGAAGAGCATATAGGCTATAATCCTGGAGATGGTTGGAAAAGTGAACCCAGAGCTTAAGAAAGACAGATCATGGATGGGAGATGTGGAAGTCACCAGCATATGGATAGAGATCGTAGCCATTTAATTTATTAGGCTGCTAGTAAGCACTTCCTATATGCCAGGCATTATGGCATGGTTGCACATTGGTCTGCTCAGGGAAAGCAGGAATTATGTAGCTGAATAAAATAAAAAATGGAACCTTGGGGAAAACCATCATTTACAGGGCCAAGGGACAGGAAAGGAAGAAACAATCAATTAAAAACCCAAAAGAAAAAAAGGAGGAATTAATTATTAGCATGGCAAGAGACTAGAGAAGTTCAGGAGGAAGAAAGCTTCAAGAAAGAGCAAGTTATTAAATGCTCGCCGAATAGGTCATTGGTGATGGCAGTGGGGTCATGGTGTCATTGGTGAACCTAGTAAGTCCAGTTTCATCAGAGATATGGGGCTGAAAGCCAGATTGTAATGGGTTGCCTTCAAAGAGGGTAGTCTTTGAAAAGTCACTGTCTTCTCTAGGGTACAGGTAGAACTGACCCAACAGAAATCAAGTTCTATTTAGAGGCAGATCTTCTCTGCTTTCCTCCCTGCTTCCTATATACTCCTCTCTTACAGCTTCCCCCAAGTCTAACCCTTCCTTATGTTTTCTATAGCCTAGCTCCCCTTCATCCTCCAGGATCTTAATTCACACATCATTTCTTTTCTCCTCTGTAACCTTTGTTTCTCCTTGTTCACAGGCTCTTTCCCTAGAAGTGTGCTTAAGTGTCTCTCATCTTGGGAAAAAAAAAAAAAAGGTTTTTCTTTACTGTTTCCCTCAGGCTGTTGTCCTATTGCCTTCTTTATCTCTACAGTGAAAGTACTGTCTACAGTCACCGTATCTATTTCTTCACCCCTATGTACTTTGCAACCCATTCCAATCTGGCTTCCAGGCCCACATCTCTGACTAAACTGTACTTGCTGGGTTCACCAAGATCCCATGACCCCATTGCCAACACCATTGACCTACTTTTCCTCTCTGCTGGCATTTTTTTAAAAAATAAATTTATTTATTTATTTATTTTGGCTGCATTGGGTCTTCGTTGCTGCGCACAGGGGCTACTCTTTGTTTTGGTGCGGTGGCTTCTCTTGTTACAGAGCACGGCCTCTAGGCTCACGGGCTTCAGTAGTTGCAGCACACAGACTCAGTAGTTGCGGCCAGCAGGCTCTAGAGCGCAGGCTCAGTAGTTGTGGCGCACGGGCTTAGTTGCTCCGCGGCATGTGGGATCTTCCTGGACCAGGGCTCGAACCCGTGTCCCCTGCATTGGCAGGTGGATTCTTAACCACTGTGCCCCCAGGGAAGTCCCTCTGCTGACATTTAACAGCTTGCTCTTGAAACTCTCTGCCCTGCTGAACTTCTCCAATCTTTTATTTTTCTTGCCATGATAATAATTACTTCCTCTTCTTTTGGGGGTGGAGGAGGGATCTTTTAATGATCGATTCTTCTCTCCTGCCTGCTATCCCTCTAAAGGATGGTGTTCCCTAAGGTTTCAGTTTTATTTTATTCAACTTTACAATTCCTCCTTTCCCTGAGCAAATTGACTTTCCCTCTTTGGTGCAATTTACCACGTGGCCTACAAGCAGAGCCCCATCCTTTCGTCAGAGTTGAGTTAGATTAGAGATCCAACCCCCAGCAAATAAAGGGATGTTTTTATCCTTGTAATCTGGGTGGGACTAGGAAAGAGGACTTCGATGCCTTCTTATCCTTACTGGAGGAGGGCGATGCTGAACACTTGCAAAACAAAGTACGATTGACGGGCAGGAGACTGAAGTGTGGCCCACATGCCCCACAACCACAGACATCTGTGTGCCTTTCCCCACCCTCCTCTCCTTCACCAGCCTACTGATCACTCATTAAAGTCATTTCAATCAGCTGCTACTATCTCCAGGCAACCAGACGAGGCCAACTCCGTCTCTTCTCTCCTAAGCTGGTTATACTGATACATACTTTTGTACTTTAAGGTACATATCTCTACTTTTTAAGTTTCTACATCATATCATAATCATCTATTATGTCTAGGATGTTCCCACGTTTATATGTTCCTCAAAAATAGGCCATTGTGCTTTGTTCATCCTTGTACCCCCAATGCGTAGAACAGTCAGGACCAAATAGGTACTTAAATGTTGGTCGAATGAATTTGTTGATTTACATAGTGATTCTCAGCTTTGCTATGTATGCAAGGAATTCCTCTAGGAATTCACCTAGAGAGCTGAAAACAATACCTATGCCTTAGGTCACATTCCCAGAGATCATTGTTTAATAGGTGTGGAATGGGACTCAGGCATTGGTAATTTTTAAAAGTTTCCAGGTGATTCTAATATGCTTCCAGCTTTGAGAACCACTGGCTTAAAGGAATAAAATAAGATACACCAATGCCTGCTATGTGCTAGGTGTTTTAATTACATTCTCACAATAACCAAATGAAAGGGGATGAGATTTGATTTTGTTAACACACGGGAAAAAACTGAGGCTCTGAGTGACATAATAACTTTGCATAGCCCACAAAGTTGGTAAGAGGCAGGGCTAGGACCTGATTCTGTTACCTTGCATTACCTTTCCAGCTTCCCAGCAGCTTCCCTCCAGTGGTGAGGAATCCATTCAATCTCTTATCCATTCTCTCAGAGGTGGAGCGCTGGCCAGCTGGCTGAATTGTGTAACATTAGAAGAAATGTGTGATTAGCTCTATTCGACCTCCAGAAGTGAGGTTGGATTGGAATCAGCCCATGTAAGAACTTGTCTGTGTCACAACTTCATGTCTTTCACATTTGTAGGACAGTTATGCCTTTTTTTCTTTTTTCCCTGGGCTGGGCACTCAATCTTGCCTCTTGGTCTCTTTCTCTGAAGGATGGCCATTCCAGTAGCTTCTTAGTCAACCCTTTACACACCCCCTCTTACCCTTTCCATCTCTGAAATGAGCCTATAAATCTAATTTTTCTTTCCAGGTCACTTGCAATTTCTTTAAGGTTCTGATGCTAACAGTGTTTCTCCGTCTACAAGTTCTATATGATACATATTTATTACAAAGAGAACTAAAAAAATCACTTAGAGTTTTTGGGGAACTTTATGATATCTCAGATTCATTAGAAGATATGCTGGGATCTTACAAGTTAACCATAAATTACAAGTTAACATAAAAGTTACTGATGGCCAAAAGCAAGTCAAGTTGTTCTAAACATTTAATTTGTAAATTTTAATAAATTAAGCAAACATTCTCTAAATACTCTAGTTAGTCTTAATTAACAGTAAGTTAGACCTAAATATTGTCAAGTTTGTAATTAACAGTAAGTTAGACCTAAATATTGTCCAGTTTGTTCTGTGGGGTAAAAACTAAGTAACATTTTCACAATATTAATTATGAGTTGGTAATCATCATAACAGTTACGTAGTGTTTGCTACGTGGCAGGCACTGTTCTAAGTGCTTTCTACATGTTAACTCACTTAATCTTCAGAAAAACTCTGTGAGTTAGGTACTATTATTCCCATTTTATTTTTATTTTTTATTCCCATTTTATAGATGAGGAAATTAAGGCATAGGAACATTAACTAAGACAAACCACCAGTATGTAGTAGAAATAAGATTCAAACCTAGGCAGTCAAGCTTCCTAGTGTTTGCTCCTAACCAGTTTTCTAGATTTGCCTAACACAAAGCTTGGAAATTAGACCAGTTTTGCACATGAGTGAGGAAGACTGATATAGTGCTGTAATTCCTGAGTATCATTTAGCCTGGACTGACACTTTTACCACTTGGCTTGAGCAACCATGAACACGGGAATTCTCTGCAGGTTGGAATGGGAGGCATGAGAAGATCTTGACAAAGCCAAAAGGTTGGTACAGCCATTAAATCTTTAAGGGAGCAGTACTCGGAATGCAGAGCTAGCAATGACGAGGCTGTTGAAATAATTGGATTATGCCTCCACAGTGTGCCTAAAACTTCTCCTGGCTAGTAGTGATTACTTCCTAATTATGTTAATGGCCATTTTTTTAGTCCTTAGCTCCCTCAAATTGCCAAATTATCAGTCTTTTAAAAAAATTCTTCCAAATTTGGCTTTTACTTTCTGATTCACTCTCAGTTTTCCTCTTGCCACTCTTTGGATTTCTCCCTCTAGATTCTTCTTTTCAGCCTGTCAAAGAATGTTTTCCTCCCTGGTCTATTTCTTTGTCACTGTGTTCTGTCTCTTCACTAAATTTCCTGAGTCTTACTACTGTCTGAGTTGTTAATAGTTACCTCTGAGCTCTTCCTCCAGGCCTGACCTCCTTGAATCTCTGACCCTGCATTTGCTATCTGTCTTTTGGACCTATCTACCTAGATGTTCCATTGGCTTTAAATGGAATAATTTTAAAATGGAACTTTTCTTACTTTCACTGACTGTTCTGCCTGTGTTCTCTGTTTTTCATACTCCAAGTGAGGACCCTCCAGGATCTTTCAATCCTTTCTCTGTGTCCTACCAGCCTGCCTACCTGATCCCATAAACTACTCTGTGAGCAGTTACCAAGGCCTATCAACTCTGTCTCAGTGATCTCTCTTGAATATATTCCCTCCTCTATATTCTCCTGGGGCAGACCTTCATTTCTCTCCTGTGGACAATTGCCAAACTATTATAGCTGTTGCCCTCTAGTGTCTTCTCCCACCAATCTACTGTGTACACCTCAGCTGCATAATTTTTCCCAAAGTATAGTCTCATTAAAGAGTGTCCACTGTATAGCACAGGGAATTCTGCTCAGTATTCTGTAACAACCTAACTGAGAAAAGAATTTGAAAAAGAATAAATACATCACTTTGTTGTACATCTGAAACTAACACAACATTGTTAATCAACTATACTCCAATATAAAATAAAAAGTTAAAAAGAATGTCCAAAATCTTTGTTGTTTAACCATTAGCAACTAAGAGCATTTCATCTGCCACCACCTTTCCAGCTGCACCTGCAGTAAGACTGGATCGTCCTCTACATCAGAAGTTGCAGCTTGTGGCCCTTAGTCCAGATTTGGCCTGCAGGCAAGTTTTGTTTGGTCTGCAACTTAAAAAAAAATTAATCTGAATCAATGCTTTAAAACCAGAGGATTTCCCTTAAAAGTTAAAGTCTTAGAGAAAGTTCAGAGAACTGTGAAAACTTAAGGACAGATGGAAATTTGCGGGAGTCAGTCAAGATTTAAATTCTTAGCTACTTAAGTTCTCAGTCCATCTTTCACCCATCTTTGTATCCTTGTAACATGTAGCAGAATCTTAACATACAGTAGGTGCCTAATTAACACCTGTTGAATTATAGTTACTTGACTTTTGATAGTTTCTTGGCGCAAACGCAGGTTGTTTGTAGAACAAAAGTGCTGCATTAGTGAATCACAGGTGATCTGTACAGTGGTCTTAAGTGAAAGTCATATAATTTGTGCGCCAATAGAAAAAAAATAAATCTGCATTTTAAAGTATACTCAAACTTTACAATGTTTAAAAAAATGTGACCATAAATTTTCATACAGGTAAGTGTTCTACGAAATTGTTTTCCTGTAATAGGCAGGAAGAGAGCAGAATCTGGAGGGGAGAATTTAAAAGCTGCTTGAGAGAATGAAATGGCCATCACTGGAAAAGTTGGGGAACCACTGGCATGGAATGCAAAACTTTGAATGTGAGAAATGAAGCAGGTAGTGAGTTATAATAGATGCTCTAACTATTTAATGTGGTTGGTTCATGTTGAAATTTGACCACATGCTAAGTTATTGATGTGTGTAATATCAGTGTACTATGGCTTTTCCCCACCTCTCCCTCCCACGTTGACATGAACATACAGATGAACTTTTTAGAAATAACTATTTGACGTCTTTTTCACCTGTAGTAATTTCAGAACTTGGTGATCATTGGGGTCCTAATAACAAATGTACACAATGGGAGAAAATGATAGTCTTAGCTTCCCTGGAAACATCGAGCTATCTGTCCCTGGGCTCACATTTCTTCATGCAGTGATCTTCCGGATCAGAGGTGTGACAGTAACGATAACCAACTCATAGAAGGCTTGGTATGAGCCAGGCACTGTTCTAGGGGTTTTTACTTTTTTAAGCTTCACAACAGTATTTTGAACCAGTTAGTATGTCATTTCTGTTTTATAGGTGAGAAATTGAGGCACAGAGAGGGTGAGGAACGTGCCCAAGACCCCACTGCTGGAAAGCGGGGGAGATGGGCTTTTAACCAGGTATTCAGTCTGCAGTCTGTGCTGCTGACTTTGGCTCCCTACCTGCCTCCTAGACTGAGCCTTTTATTGCCAGCTCCCCCTGCCTACACTTGCCTTACTTAGCTTTTCTTCCCATAGGCATTTGAATTATAACACTTGCCCGACACTTTGGCATCTTGGTTTCCTATCCTTTTCCTTGCTACTCGCACTTCGTCTTCTATTAAGGCAGAATTCAGAATAGATGCCTTATCGGATTTCATCCCAGAATGAACAGACACAAGTAATTCCTTCCTTCTCTGGGTTTGTGCAACCCTTTATCTAGGTTTCTCTTACTAAGCTTGTATTGCTTAACTAACATCAGCTATTCATTTACAAGTCTTGGCTCTCCTCTGTTTCCCTGAGCTCCAGAATATGGTCTTTTTCTCCCCCTTAAGTTTCCCTGCCCGTTGAATAGATTTTCTAATTTGTATGGTGAATGAATTAACAGAGAACAACCCCATTCATAAACTAACAACAAACATATTTTAATAAGCAGAGTATAGATTCTGCTTGGCCACCTTTGATTTTTGCTTGTCCTCTGACCTTTGGTCATCAGACCTGGGTAGGGAGCCAGTGGCCACCTATTTTGCTGTATCTGGTTCTACTGAGGTGTAATAGAGTACCCTTCATCCCTTCCACCTCCTCAGGCAGAATTCCCTTCTAGAGGCTGAAATGGTTATGGGGCAAGTTTTAAGACCTCTAGTACTGCCCTGGAGTACTTCAACTAGCCAAGACTGGATCAATTCACAACCTGTGAAATTCTTAACACTTGGCTTGCTTCTTTGTGCTACTGGAGTTTTCCAGCTACTTCTAAATAGGTTTCAGGAAACTTTGTTAACTAGAGAATGTTTCTTGGGTGGATCTGTATCTCATTTCACAAACTCAAGGATGCAAGAAATATAACTTGATCTATATTTTGAGCCTTCATTCTTTAGGTAGAACTTAATTCCAATGAATTTGGGTATTCTCCCATCACTGTTTTCTTTTAGGTTTTGAAGTGTCTCATGCGATGTTGAGGCATAATGCATGGGGGGAGCCATCTGGGTACTCATCCTTAGCCCACATTCATGTTCCACCTGGTCCATGGTGTTTGGTTCCTACAAGTTGCCCTGGGATATCCTTTGTTCTTATTTATAAGAGCCCTTCGGGTCCATTAGTGCTCTCTTCTATTCCTGTTAGACCCTTGAGAACATGTAATGGGCCACGGATAATGGAGAAGTTGTCTCAGACCCATCTGCAAGACACTTACGCAGCCTTCCTATTTTTATGCCTTTTTGGACACATGGAGTCATTCTGCTGCTCCTGCACTAGCTGGAGCCTGAGGGGCTCTCTGAGGCCATTTGAGGCACCACCTTCCTAAACATACCTTGCGGTCACTCTTCCCTAGAGTCTTGCCTTTTTCCACGGTTCTGTCTGGGCATGGGGCACATGTCTGTTGCTCTCAGATTCCATAGACATATCTGAGGGTTGTTGTGTCCCAAGGTTCTTTTTTCATTGGATCTCAGATATCAATCCGTTCATTCCTCATTTCATCTCTAATAATTTCTCCTCCCCTCTTCCACCACCTAGCTCGGAGAATCACTTTCTATTCTAGGAGACTTCTTACTCATCATGTAATCTCCTAAATCAATGTCTTTTTTTAATTCTCCAAAGGATATAGGCTTTTGAAAATCAAAAGCAGGAAGACATTTCTGTTTCTTTGCTATTTGTTCTCATATCCCTTCCCTGAAGTAACAACTACGTAAAGGCTTGGCTACTGATTTTACTTGCTGGACAGTAGGGATGGGAGGGGAGTAGTGAGAGGAGCTAAGGGAAACAGATATTAGGGAAAAAAGTTAGATACCATTCACAGTTTTATCATGCCACATGACAGCGCATACACATATGAATGTCATCCTATCCTGGATAGGACTCAGAGCAGCTTCCTGGGCCCACACTGTTCTCAACCAGCATCTCTAGGGTAATTCTGTATGTCCTGCAGCCCTCTTATAGTTCCAGGAATCCAGCTTCTATAGTGGTTACTTAGTCTCTAAACTTCTCTTCTCTCTTCTTCACAAGGAGGAAAATAACAGAACTGTAGCCAGAATTCAACAACCTCTCCTCATACTGTAGGCACTCAGGCAGTGATAACTATTGTTATTAGTAATAGTAATGATAAATTGGTTAATGACAGATTACTGCTTGATTCTCTTCATTTTCAAATTTTGAAACAAAGTCAATATTGTCTGTAGGATAATGATTTTTCATTCTCTAATTTATCAATACAATTCCAAACATTAGCACAATTTTATTTTAACACCTTTCTGGATTCTTCTTTTCCCACCCATCCAGCCTTTCTTACACCCATCTGCTTATCTTTTTCTCCTTCATAAACAAACTATCCCTTCTCCAATCAGCACTTCTGCTCCCACACCACCCTGTCAATGTTGTGAACAATGCAGATAGTTGTTCAGAAATTCTATTAATGCAAGTGCTCATAAGCTAATACAGCAGAGGTGCTTCTGGAAAGGTATGGGCAGACTGAGGCGAGTCTGCATGCACTCAGAGCATGCAGTACACATAAAGGAAACCAGGGGTGGATTCTATGAAAATGAATACTCTTCTCTAATCCGCCTTGTAAAGACAACTCACTTGTTTTACAGTTTTCCTTTAGTTGAAGAAACTCATATGATTTGTCTTAAATATGCAATGAAGTCTTCGTTTAACTAAAAACAAAAAATGTAGTTCAGAAAGTAACAGAGCCAAGCCTGCCATTTCTCTGTTCATAGTTTATTATTTGATGCCTATCAAGCTACTTGACCTGTGAGAAATGGAATGGATCTTGCGTGTTGTCTGTTAATTGACAAGGGTTTATTGTGTGAACTCTAGAAATCTTAGTGAATACATTCTCAGCCATGCCCTGGCAGATCTCCATATTCTCCAAGTTAGACTGACGTGTTACCACGAAACTTAAGTGATGATTGCTTTTTCCCAATTTGCCAAAGACCTTAAACCCTTAAACTTGTGGTTAGATCCCTCTGTATGTGTGTGCGCGCACACACTCAGATTTGTTTGTTTCGTATCGAGAACGCTAACAGTTGTTTTAACTTTTTCAATAAATTGGTCAATTGTACGTATAGAAATTGAATTATTTTCTTAATATTCATTTGCTTTCCTGTTGCTTATATTTCCAGCACATGAATATTAATAGAATTACTGGAAAAGCTGTTCATGGTCAGATAAATTGCCTCTTGTTCTTGTTTTTCATGAACACTCGCTAATGGTTTTATAATGCAGTCTTTCCAGCTCTTTTCACAGCACGGCGGATGTATACAATTTTATATGGGACACTGGGGTAAACAGCTCAGGAACTTGCCTGCCCAGGGACTGAGGGGATCAGTGTCACAGCACATCTGTATCCTCTTCAAGGCATACCAGTGTGCCCCATGTACATGCTGGGAAGCTGTATTATGGTGTATTGCAGACTACATACAGTTCTCATTTCTAGTAGTAACACTGTTTTCTTGATCTTATGAAGGCATTAAATATTTCACTAATCATCAGTGTTCTGTTTCATATTCTACAGAAGGGCACTGTTACTCTACAGCTGCTCCCCTTCAAGGTTTGAGATCCACTAGGCGATAACAGTATCTGAGTTCACGCACCTGTGCTGGGAAGGTTTCTAATCACTCTGTGACACTCCTGGGCCTCTCTACCTTAACTAGTCACTGGCTTCCAGATGGCTTCTAATTCTCTGACTTTGAAACATGGCCAGTAGGTCTCGCAGGGAGGTCAGTTTTATAAGTGTACTCAATAGGAAGAGCTTGTATAAGTAGTAGAAAGAGGGAATACACTCCACAGGGTCTTTGCTGGGTGGATGGCCTGGGTCTCCTCTCCAACCAGATAACTTCCTGTGAACACTTAATGCAGCGCTCAATGCCCTCAGGGCTCAAAAGGGAAGGGACAACAGGCTGCATGTTCTTTGTACATTTCTGCAAAGCTCCTGGTTGTGTCTGAGCTGGTCTGCTTCTAAATGCCAGGGCTGCAGTTGACTCTGCTCCTTCCCTCTCACACACTCATTCCTTTCTCTTACTCTCAAAACAACCAGACACACTTAAATATATAAGCTTAAAAACACTTAAAAAATACTTATAGTAAATATAAAACTCTCCTCTCTTCTATTTGTATTCAAATAAAGTATTCTTCCTCCGTTCCTAGTATGTTATTGGAACTGTGATGTGCTGATTTAGGGTGGGCAGGGGTCGGGGGAAGGGACTGAATCCTGGAATTCACAGTTCCTAGGTTTGAGTCGCAGAACTGCCATTTATCCAGCGAAATGGGCAAGTTCAGCTAATTTCTAAACCTTCTTGATAAAATGAGACTGATGACACATTTCCCTCTCAGAGACTATTTGAAGATCAAAGGAGATTTACTCTGATATTTTCAGATGAAAATACTCTCGAAGCTCTGAAAACGAAAGGTAAATATGATTTGTTATTGTACTAAAAGTAGCCAGTGAGTCCTCAAGGGCAGCGACAATTGCTTGTAAGAATTCGAACACTGAAGGGTTGGTGAGTGTGGCTCAGGTGATAACTCAGCTGACACACACTCTCCCTCATTCCCCCCTCATCCTGCAGAGCAACCTGATACACTACTTGGGCCTCAGCCATCATCTGCTCGCGCTGAACTTCATCATCATTTCTTTTGGCAAGAAAAGCGCATGGTCATCTGCTCAGGTGAAAGTAACTGACACTGACTTTGACGGTGTGGAAGTCAGAGTGTTTGAAGGCTCTGCAAAGCCAGAAGAGCCGCTGAAACGCAGCGTTGTTTACATTCACGGAGGAGGCTGGGCCTTGGCAAGTGCAAGTATGTCCTGGTCATGTTCAGGTTGTTTGGGGTTGTAGCTGGCCCACAGAGATGTGTGATTGAATTGACTTTCTTACTGGGTAAGGAGAAGGGGGCCACTGGACTTGGTTCCCCTGGCAGTCCCAGTTATCCCTATTGTCTCAGCAAAATTATTCATAGTGCCCCCCCTTTCCATTCTTGAAAGGGTCCTGGTTTGGATGATTGATTATATAGCTACCCTACATCAAGGGTTTTGCCTGTTTGTTTGTTAATTCAGTCAGACTGTTTTGAAAATATTTCCTGTAACCTAAATCCTAGACTAACTTATTGTGAAGTACTGAAGTTACTTTCTGCACCAAAACAAGGTAAAGTTTCCCTGGACCAGAATATGAGGCAATTTTCTGTAGCTCTATGCCAACTTGTGTTTTGAAGACATCTTTCTATGAAACAGAACAAGTATTTCTGAATACACGTTAACTCATCAACATTTCATCTGCTTGTGAAAACAAAGATGAAAATATAAAACATAGGCCACAGTTAAAAGGAAATGACCTTGCAAAGTTCAAGAACATTCTTTTTAGTATTGGTACATTTAGTATTTAGTTCATGAGCAGAACACACATTAAAAATGTCAGGCAGCCAAGGGGAGCAGCCTAGTGAAAAGCATACTAAGGAGGAAATAAGGGCCTTATCTCTGCTTGTAATTATTATGGCGCTACTTTCTCATCTTCAGCCCAGAGCTTTTGGCATCCCCTAAGTTTAAAGGCGATGGCAACTTGTTTTAGTTTGTGTTTTTTTTTTTTTTTAATGCAGCAAAGGCCAAAAAGTATAACTTTTCCTAGTAATCTCATTTCATTTAGCTCCATATTCATCATTTATTCTTTTATTCATTGATTTGTTCACATTTCCATAAGATGATTACTGAATATGTAGGTTTGCCCAGGACTGAGGAGTTTCCCAGGGTGCAGGACTTTCAGTACAAAAACTCAAAGAGTTGTATGCAAACCTGGACCTCTGGACACCCTAATGTGTGCTTGGTGATGGGGATACAGAACTGAGTAAGACAGAGTCTCTGCCCTAGAAAAGATTGCATCTGTAGCACTGGACACTTGCCAGGTGAGATAGTATCAGTACATCAGAGGCCAGGAAGTATAAGTGCCAGGAATGGTATGGATTATGAGTCAGCCTGGCCTTTTCCACATAATTTTGACTGATCACTTCTGCCAGAGGAAGAGCGGGAGGTAGGTATGCAGGTGTTTATGTAGTTATTGAACTTCTGGTTCTTAGACTGCCTTGGAAAACCTATAAATAAGGTAGTATTTGGCTTTCTGTTGACACAATCCAGCTCTTAATATATTATAAAAACATTAATATATTAAAAGATCAGCCTGAGGTATTAAATTTTTACATATTAAAATTGCTTCTGTCACTGCAAACCTTTGGAGTCTCTTTCTAAGAAATGCTAAGACTTCCTAAAATTCTATTTGTTCTGTGTTGGTTTAAACGGAATACCATATTCTTCAAATTGGTGACTTTTCTGAATCACAGCAAATGATGGTGTTAAAAGAGAAAAATTTTTTGGTTCTAAGGAGGAAACTGCTTATTTTCTATGATTTCTGGAAAGGCATACATTTGAAGAACTACAAAATCAGAATGAATCTGATGCACTTCATATAGTCCATTATGAAATAATTTTTTAGTTAGTTAAAAATACATTCAAAGGTAATCTAATATGGATTTCCTGTTATTTTATAGTAATTGCATTTTATGAGAAACCAGATTAATTTTTAACATTTGTACATGTAGCTCTGTTAATGAGGTATATATTCATATTTACTTTTTATTGTTTTTGTTATTAATAACTTAAGTCCAAGTCTAAAAACAATCCATAGTTAGCAGAATTTAAGAATGGACAGTATTAAGTAAACTGCTTTATAGTGAGTGATTGCTCCTTTGTCTCTTTCAGAAATCAGGTATTATGATGAACTGTGTAAAGCAATGGCTGAGGAGTTGAATGCTGTCATTGTCTCCATTGAGTAAGTAATTAATAATAGTCATAGAAAAACATTTAAGAAGGAATCCTAGATAACCATCTAGTTATTTTATTTTACAAGTGCTAGAGTGTAAAATAAAAGTCCAGAGAGGTGAAGTGATTTTCCCAAAGTCACAGAAAATGATTTCTGATGTAACTTAGAATTTCTTGAACTAGCTTTATAATGCCTCAAACTATCTTTTTATTTTAGTTTTGGAACCTTCTGGAAATGGAATTAGCTGAAATTGAGAGAAATATATAATCAGTTATTTATAGTACATAGTTTGATTACTGCCTTTTTTTTTTTTACTTTAGTATAGCTCTGTATTATTAGACTATTGAAGTGTAAGAAAGCCATGCAATGCCTTTCAAGAGGAATTAAAGTATAGCTAACTAACTTTAATAAGTTATAGTTGAATCATTAACCTTGTGAACTGCAAGGTCAGACAGTGCTCATGGAATTTCAGGATAAAAACCCTAAAGGGAAAGATTATTTTGTTATGCTGTTATGTGGAAATAAACTATGGTAAAAGCATAAGAGAGAAGGGATTTTTTCCATCAAGTTTTTTCTTAGACAGCCAAGTAAGAGCATATTCTAAAAATTACCACTGTAAATTTCAACTAATGTTGAAGTTAAAAAAATTCCTGTATAGTGTGACTGTTTTCTGTGTTAATTTTCTCACTTTACCTTCACAAGTGCTGAGAAAGCAAAGGAGGTTTGGACATACCAGATAATTCCTACTATTCCATCAGATCCACTCATTTAAAATTAAGTGGAAATACAGTTAAGTCCCCTACAGTAAGTCTCAGAACGAACAAGTTCTGTTCCGAGAACGCATTCCTAAGTCCAATTTGTTCGTAAGTCCAACAAACACAATCGTTATCGCTTGGTTCTTCTTAGCAGTGTACCAGCTACTTCACCGCTGCTTTTAGACTTGCTTCCGGACACCCTGGGCTTGAAATAAAAATACTGTACTACTGTACTCCAGACAGTACTATACATGATTACTGCCTTTTAAAATCTGAAAACCAATTAACATTTTAAGGGAATCTCTCCTACACCAAGAGTTGGAGAAGTTATTCTCCTGGAGTTAGGTTCTGTAATTCAGACCTTGTAAATAATAGTGTGTTCAACCAATCTTAGTTAATGTAGCTATTATTATCATCATTAGTATTAATATTAATATCAGTGTTTTGAGTTGTTTCTACCAGTTCTATATTAGCTATTTTTCTGGGACACTAAGAAGAAAGTGAATAATAATTATAATGATTGCAGTGATGGTAATAATACAAAAATCATGGTACCTATTCCATGGCAGGCATTGTGCAGGTGCTATGTATATATTGTTTCTCCTCCTTCAGATCTTTGTTCAAATATCATCCTTTCAGCAAGGCCTTCCTTGACACCCCTAAAATTGCAGTCCAATTTTCTTCTGCTTTATTTTTCTCCAAAATTATCATCAACATCTGACAGACCATATATATAACTTATTATGTATTTATTGTATTGAATATAAATAGACAATGTAAGTTTTATGAAGGCAGAGATTTTAGGAATTTTTGTCTGTTTTGTTCATTGCTGATCATTAGTGTCTGGAAACATCCCTGGCAGATAGTGGAAATTTATGATATTGTGATTTGTAAGAAATATATATTTGGTCATTCAGACGACCAAAGTGTATTTTTCACATGTCTTGGTCTTCGTCCAAAGTTCCTGGCTCACAGCTCCCCAAATCCTTCAAATTTCCTAAGTGTTCAGAGAGTTAAAGGAGTCTTTTGTGGGACTTCCCTGGTAGTCCAGTGGTTAAGACTTCACCCTTCCACTGCAGCGGGCAAGGGTTCTATCCCTGGTCAGGGAACTATCCCGCCCCTGCCCCCCTTGCATGGCCAAAAAAAAAAAAAGGTGTCTTTTGTTATGTGAATGAGGTGACTTTTGGAAGCACCTAAGGATGGGGGCTGGTTGCCAGGAGAACCAACCATGTGATTAGAGGGTTGGGACTTTCCCACCCCGCTGGCCTCTGGGGAGGGGAGATGGGCTAGAGGTTGAATCAATCACCAATGGCCAATGATTTAATCAATCATGACTAGGTAATGAAGCCTCCATAAAAACCCAAAGGACAGAGTTCAGAAAGCTTCCAGTTGGTGAACACATGTAGATTTGGGGAGAGTAGTGCACCTCCAGAAGGCATGGAAGCTCTGCACTCCTTCCCACCTACCCTGACTTTTGCATCTCTTCCATCTGGCTGTTCCTGAGTTGTATTCGTTTTTTTTTTTTTTTTAAATTAATTAATTAATTAATTTATTTATTTTTGGCTGTGTTGGGTCTTCGTTTCTGTGCGAGGGCTTTCTCTAGTTGCGGCGAGCGGGGGCCACCCTTCATCACGGTGCGCGGGCCTCTCATTATCGCGGCCTCTCTTGTTGCGGAGCACAGGCTCCAGACGCGCAGGCTCAGTAGTTGTGGCTCACGGGCCTAGCTGCTCCGCAGCATGTGGGATCTTCCCAGACTAGGGCTCGAACCCGTGTCCCCTGCATTGGCAGGCAGATTCTCAACCACTGCGCCACCAGGGAAGCCCAATATGTATTTATGGAATGAATGAATAAAGAGTCTTGCTTAACTTTCGTATAAGTCATCCAAAGTAAGTATTTTGATATTTTCCTCATAGATGAGGAAATTGAGGTCCAAAAATTAAGTAACCTGCAAGAGGTCACATAGCTACTTAGTCACATATGTGGAGTGGGGACTTGAGGCAGGTGGAATCACTCCCCAGGCTCCTATGCTTCTTTGACCCAGTATCAAACTAATATTGAAGGAAGCTGATGATGCTGAGTGACAGGGTTATGGCAACATCATCCACTTTCCATGCCCTACGTCTATTCAATGTAGCCTCCGGTTTATCAGCAGATAAGCATCACAGCAGTGGGAAAGTTCTACCATTACTCAAGGCTGTGTAATCTCAGCTGCCTCTCTCTGCCAGCTGCACTCCCATTCATAGCTCATCTCCTTCTTGCCGCTACTCCAGATCGCAGACCTAAGAGAATCCTTGCTTCTCCAGTTCCTTGGAAGGGTTGGTCTCCTAAGTCATTTAGGCAGCTCTGACCCTGTGAACAGGAGCCTTAGAATCAGAGTGACGCTGTGGCTTCCTCCTCTGCAAATGTGGCACTGGACAGCTCTGGACAGCTCCCAGGCCTCCCTGGATCCTCAGCTGGGCCTCCCAGATCACTCAGGGGCCCTTGATGCAGTTTTATAATTCAGGAACCTTCAAGTAAACGATTGTATCATCTGGCCTGGGTAGCTGGCCAGAGGAAGGCAGGGCTGTTTAAGCAGCTGAACCCCATTATGGAGCAAGGCCCCGCAGCTTGGTGCTGGTGAGCTGGCCTTAGCTCAGTGCCTCTTCAGTGGTTTCCTGTGTAGCTCCAGCTCCTCAAAGGCCTGAGGAAAGGAGAGAAGGTGGACTTGTTTTACTTGGTACCATAAGGATTCTCCACACAAGCCTTATCCTCCAGGGCTAATGTAAGCAACTGACAACATGCCTAAGCTCTTCCTACATGCCCTTCTCCACCTGTTAGCATCTGTCTCCAGTAACACAGGTGTTCTTTTAAGTCTATGCTTATCATAAAACAAAGAAGGATGGATAGGGTGTTTTTGGTTTTTTTTAAAAATAAATTTATTTCTTTATTTATTTTTGGCTGCGTTGGGTCTTCGTTGTGGCATGCGGGCTTTTTGTTGTGGTGGCTTCTCTTGTTGCAGAGCACGGGCTCTAGGCGCGCGGGCTTCAGTAGTTGTGGCTCGCGGGCTCTAGAGCGCAGGCTCAGTAGTTGTGGCGCACAGGCTTAGTTGCTCTGCGGCATGTGGGATCTTCCCAGACCGAGGCTCGAACCTGTGTCCCCTGCATTGGCAGGCGGATTCTTAACCACTGCTCCACTGGATAGGGTGTTTTTAAGAAGATTTTTTTTTTAAAAAAAGAACTAAAATATAGAAGGGCCCTGCTTTCATCTTCACTTGCCACTGCACCATATCTATTCAATGTAGCATCCGGTTTATCAGCAGATAAGCATCACAGCAGTGGGCAAGTACCATTACTCAAGGCTGTGTAATCTCAGGCAAGTCACTTAACCTCACGTGCAAAATGGGGTTAGGAATCTTTCCTGTGTATGTAGAACGTGAGCTACTGGGAACAAGAATCATGTCCTCTTTCCTTTGGGCCCACCGCACCCAGTACATGGCTTAAACATGTATGCTAATAAGTAGATACACTTTGAGTTGGGTTAATGATTTCAGAGAGTTGTTATGAGAATCAGTTTGGACATTTGAGATAAAAGGGTTTCTGATACTCTAAATCACTAGACAAGTCTGAAGGGTTAGTGCTGTAACCCATAGGACAGAAAGGTCCAACTTAACTAATTTATTTATCAACGTGTTTGGAACTCACAGCACTTTTCTTTGCAGAAATAATGAGCTAAGGTGATTAGGATCCATCCAGGCGAGCCAACCCACAAAGAGCCACATAACCTATGCACTAGTTGAGGTATAGCCAACATCATATGATCGTGATGTTTCTCTTGGAAAGTATGTTCAGAGGTCTAACGTGGGACCATATTTCTTCTCACTGCTCACCTCTTTCTTTTATTCCATAAACACCTATTGAATTCCTGTTATGTGCCAGCTACTGTGTTAAATTCTGGTGGCATAACAGTGTAAGACAGGCATAATTTCTGTCCTCATGGAGTTTACAATCTAGATGAGAAATCAAACCTTGAACAAGTAATATTAAATGTAATAAGTGATGTGAAGTAGTAATGGAGGCATCGAGTAGGTAAGATCTTACCTAGTTTGAAGGGTTTGAATCGAGCTCCTAGGGATGAGCAGAACCTAGTTAGACAGAATGAATTGGTCATGGAAGTCCAAAGTGGTGTAATGAGAGGGCTTGGGAGGACGGGAGGAGGCAGAGAGCATTAAGGGAATGAAATATGAGAGAAGACAGATGGGGGGACTTATGCTTCTGGCAATGACTAAGGAAAATAAGAAATAAGGGTGGATGATCCTGAGAGCCTTCAGAAGGATGGTGGACTCTTGGTTCTCTTGGAATTCCTTCTCCTATCAGGGAGGTTGTCTGGAGACAGCTGCTCCTTATCCTTGAGGCCAACAGGAGTGGGTAGTGGTGTCATGGCTTTACTTCATGTAGGGAGTGGCCTTGTGGAAGGTTAGATATAATCTGAGGAAGCTGGTAGGCAAGGGTTGGGGGCAGCCCTGGTGATGGAATCACTTCACATGAAGCAACACCAGGAGCTGGAACTTCTGAGTTTACATCACTGCTATTGGCTCAAGATTCTGGGAACAGATCCAACAACTGAGGTAGACAAAGATCTCAAGGTATAAAAACAGGCCATGACTTCTATTTAGTAGCTTCTACAACACTATGCTATTTTTACACATAATTGCACAGTAAGTATTTGTGAAATAAATGGAAGAGTTCATCTAATAATACCCAAGATACATGGATGTATCCTCATTTACATAATCTGGGAAGGAAGTTTATATTCATAAGCTTATTTTCATAAACTTCATTGCAGTTTAACTATAATATGGTACCTTTTTACCTGTAGTTTATATAATAAAACACAATACTAGAACCATAAGACATCAGGGAAAAGGAAGATTTAATTTCTTTCTTCTTTTTTCTTAAATTAATTAATTTATTTTTATTTTTTTGGCTGTGTTGGATCTTAGTTGCAGCATGCCAGATTTTCATTGAGGCATGCGGGATCTTTTGTTGCGGCGTGAGGGCTCTTCGTTGTGGTGCGCAGGTTTTCTCTTCTCTAGTTGTGGCATGCGGGCTCCAGAACGTGTGGGCTCTGTAGTTTGCCGCCCGTGGCCTCTCTAGTTGGGGTGTGTGGGCTCAGTAGTTGCGGCGTGCAGGCTTAGTTGCCCCGCAGCATGTGGGATCTTAGTTCCCCGACCAGGGATCGAACCCATGTCCCCTGCATTGGAAGGCTGATTCTTTACCACTGGACCACCAGGGAAGTCCCTAGTTGTTTTTTTTTTTTTAATTTATTTATTTTATTTATTTATTTTTGGCTGTGTTGGGTCTTCGTTGCTGCGTGTGGGCTTTCTCTAGTTGTGGTGAGCAGGGGCTACTCTTTGTTGTGGTGCGTGGGCTTCTCATTGCGGTGGCTTCTCTTGTTTTGGAGCATGGGCTCTAGGTGCATGGGCTTCAGTAGTTGTGTCACATGGGCTCAGTAGTTGTGGCTCGCGGGCTCTAGAGCGCAGGCTCAGTAGATGTGGCGCACGGGCTTAGTTGCTCCGCGGCATGTGGGATCTTCCCGAAGCAGGGCTTGAACCCATGTCCCCTGCATTGGCAGGCGGATTCTTAACCACTGCGCCAGCAGGGAAGCCCCCTAATTTCTTTTTTTTAAAAGATAAAATGCTAATGTACAGCATGGGGAGTATAGTCAGTAATATTGTATTAACTATGTATGGTGACAAATGGTAACGACTTATTGTGGCGATCATGTCATAATGTATATAAATGTCGAATCACTATGTTGTGCCCCTGAAACTAATGTAATATTGTATGGCAATTATACTTCAATTACAAAAAGATAAAATGCGAGATAATAACAAAGTAGGCATGTCAGATATTACTAAATTCTACAAGGCATTTACATTGCTTTTTTTAGTTGTCAAAAACGGTTTCAAGTTGTGTTTTGCTTTTAACTAAGTTTTTACGACACTAAAACTCTCTGTTTTGTGTCAATGGAGACCTATTCCCATCCACCAAATATCAGGCGGCACTATGCACAGAGAACTTAAAACTTGACAGAGCTGTAAAGAAGAACGTTGCTCACGTAGACAGAATAGAAGCTGGACCGCGTATCTTAGTCTGCTGCTAACAGAGTTATAAGCAATGGGACTTTTATGACTCTGTCCTGCTCATCCATAAAATTAGATGAGTGCAAGCTGACAAAATCACAGAGCTTCTAGAGGCACAATACAACACACATCTCCATAAATAGTTGTTCAAACAAGATACTCTCAAAGACACGAGCCACGGTGACCTAGCTGTGTGACTCTCCCTCTGCTCCTTTTCCTGCTCTTCTTCCCAGACCTGCACGCAGAAATCCTCATGCCTCACCCCAACCTGGGCAGCCCTGGGAGACGGGCAGACTGAGTTCCTCAGGGTTCCCCTCCAAGAAAGGGAAGATTTGTCCAAAACTTTCCTTTTACTCAGTCCAGGCTACCTTATTAGCAAACCCAAAGGCCAGTGTTACAAATAATTTATTAATGCTACAGAAAGATAATATTGAGGCTTCTTTTAAGAAGTAGGTTGTTTTAGTTCCTTCACTATCATTAACTAATGAATCTCCTTTTTAGACATATTAAGCTAATGTCTTCTTGGCTCTGTTTTCTACTAACATTAAAAAAAAAAAATCCACTGGTTTCTCTCTTGTGGTTTAGGTCTTTTAGAATTTGGGGGGAGGGGGGCTTGGAGCTGTACAGAAAGCCTGTGCTGCACACTGCAGCGAGGTTGGGGAGCCTAGTTCCACCCACACCTGAGCCCAGAGCTCTGTTTAGCTTCTGAAATCACACAGAGAAAGGAGGTCTGAGGGACTTGGCACCAAGCCTGCTTGGGCTTCTGTAGCCACCTGAGGGAATGTTTGGCTCTCTATTCCCCCTCGAGGTTAAAGGCGAGGTTTATATCTGAATTGGGGAGGGGAGGCCTGGGGAGCTCCCTGCCGTGTCCATAGAGACGTCTCAGGAAGTCTTAACTTGTAAACAGCGTCAGAGCATCACATCATTTAAACGGATCACAATTCTAGGTTCAATCACTCCTAGGATTTTGGTAACACATCCTGACATCTGTCAGTTCTTCTGAACGTACTTATTATCCAATCAGCCAAGCCTTTGTTAAGCTCCGCTCTGCCTTGCTGAATGACTAGTAGTCAAAGCTATCTCGAGAGCCAATTTTGAGAGTAGAAACAGAAAGGAAGACCCTTCCTCAATCTTTATTCACAAACCTCATTGCACAAATAGAAAGAGAAACAATTATCCATTCACAATCTTTCCACTTTTTTATTATATATTCTTTTAATGGAAAGGAAGCTTCTACCTATTAGAGGAATAAATAGATTCTTCCCCTGGAGTTGTCCCCCTCAAATAACACAATATGACTGTAATTGTTGATTTGTTTCAGATAACCCCTACTGATACGGGTTCTTTAAGACTGAGGAGAATGTTAGCCTTTTTATGTTCTCAAGATGAATCTACTGAGCTCTTCTTGGGAGACAGTGAAAAAGGAAAAGAAAAAAAAAAAAGGCCAAAATGGAATGTGATTTTATCTCACTCCTGAATCAAATAGGAGTATAATTTCTTTCCAGAATATCACATGTACCTTTCACCTAACTGGCACTACGTGAAGAGAACTCAGTGTCCTTGCCCGCTGCCGAAGACTGTCTCAGTGTTTCCAGGCTAGGTTATTTTGAGGGAGAATGCACTTTACAGCACTCTTAGAGCACTAGTATTATTCAGGGCTTCCACATCCTTAGTCTTGGAAGCAACTCACATTTCCCTTCAGCTCTGGGCTTGTGTATCTGCCTTTGACTTAAGGAAGAATTTGTCAGTCTTTCTGAGCATTGCTCCGTCTCCCTGGTCACTAACAAAGTAGGTAATAAAGTAATAGATTGTAGAAATGGTGCTGCTTATTTCAGGTGGGTATACATCGAACTGTAGTATGTAGCTGTGACTTTCCGTCTACTCCTAGAGGAAGTTGACATGTCTGTTATGACCTATTGTAAGAGAGACTTTGAGGGCTTCAAGAAAGGAGAGTTACTTTTGGCTGGGCTCTTAGAAGATTTCATGGAGGAAGTGGCATTTGAGATGAGACTTAAACAATGGCAACATTTGATGAGGAATGGGGGATGGGCATAGGGGATGGAGAGAAGGACCAATGCATTGGGAACAGGAACAGGGAGTTGTGTTCGGAGGAGAGTGACAGTATGGTTGGATTCAGTAATATTTCTAAACCCCGGCTGCACATTAGAATTACGTGGGGGAATTTTTCTTCAAATATAGATGTGCTGGGCCCCACCTCAGATCAAATAAATTGGAATGTTTTGTAGAGGAGCTCAAACCTCAGTGTTTTTTTATAAAGTTCCCAAGATTATCCTAAGGTGCATATAGAGTTGAGAAACTCTGAGCTATGCAGAGCATACAGGCAGTCCTTGGAGATGTGCCCGAAGAGTAGGTGGGTTAGGAACAATTTCTTTTTTTTAATGTTTTTTAAAGGCATATAGCTTATTACTTTTCCCACCATAATAGTATGTAATAAAATGACATATTTTATATGTAAAAAGTATAAAAGAAATCTCTAAAATTTTGTTTGGGACGAATAAAAATATCTTATTAAAGATGTACCATGTGCCAGGTACTCTGCCAGGTGGTTTGTTTTGAGAATATTGCAAAAGCATTGAAATCATGAGAGAAGTTCTGGGATGTCAGAAATCTACAGTTTTGAGAACTTACTGCTTTGGTGAGGTAATGAGAACATACGCACATACATTTAAAGGCTGTGGGTTTGGAAGAATGAGAATATTTTAAAAGGGGGAGGCGTGTGGATTTTGAAGTCAGTTGTGAATTCAGATCACAGCTTTGCCACTTACTAGCTGTTGTAGACTAGTTATGCATCCCCCTTGAGCCTCATGTTCTCAACCTTAAACCCACAGGTTTGCTCTGATATTTGAGTGAAGCATCTGTAGAGTACCTGGTGAGGTACCTCACATAGCAGGAAAAAGATAATTTTTATAGAGTGTACATATTTATTAAATTGAGTAAACCTCATTCCTGAATTTACACCAAATTTTGTTCTTCTAGTGGGAGGCACGTGCAGTAATAGGTAGGTAGAAGCTGACACTGCAGAGTCATGTATCCTTCCCTGAGTTGGGCAAATTGAGACTGTATGTGCCACAAATTCATCAGGTGCTTTCACTCAAGATCTACAATTGAAAGAAAAAAGAAAAGGTGGACTCGTCCTTCAGTACTTTGCAGGGACACAGCCTTGAATAAAAGCAGCAGATAAATGTATTTATGCATGCTTTCTTTGACTACGCTACTCAGAAATCTCCTCCTGACTCTCAGTTTTCTGTGTCTATAATGATATTACAGAACTTTCGTGATACTTCTCAGGTCAGTTTCAAGCTACTTTGAAGGCTCATCTTAAAAATATCTAGTTTCACTACATCCTTCAGTCCGTGAAAATAGTATCCCTTCTTATTGTATAAAACTAGAGAATGTTTCCAGAATGAACAAAGATAAGGGGAGGAAGACTTAGGAGATAGATCTTCAAGGGCACCAGAGGACTAGGATGTTTACTCTGTTATCTGAGCCAGTTATTAATCAACTCATAAGATTTGAGGCAGTAGCATAGTTTTTAGATTACCAGTTCCTCTTGATTCAAAGTCATTAAGACCTTTTGTGAAACAACATCTGAAAATTTGATTCACGTATGTGTTCTAGCAAAATATGTTCTGACCTCTTGGGCCACTAGGAAGATAGTCTATCATGCTATCTGGAATCTTCCTGAGACAAAATAGCCTTTATTTTCACACCTTGAGTCATGAAGTGCATTTGTTCTTATTTCATTGAAAGAATTAAGAATTCAGCTTGGTAATATTGAAAGTAACAAATTGAGACCTCATCCCAGAACTGAGGGTAAATAGAATCATATGAGATGACGCCACCTATTGGACAAAATGGTGTACTCCTACTCCTTCTACCCATTATTAATGAATGAAGTAAAGTAGCAGCAGCTTCACTAAGACATTGTGAAAGTCAGCTGGAGAAAAAATATTTCAGATGATTACTTGATCATCACAGATGGAAAAAAAAAAGAAATTAGAAAACTTATTTTATCTGTTATAGGGCAACCACTAAGGGAATTTCTTATTGCATTTTGTGTTTTAAAAATATAGTAATTCCTGAAAGAGCAGATCTACATTCACTACTTATCAAAGCATTTCACAAATATTTGTCAGCTTGATTGTGTCTGCACAGAATGTCAAGATTTTTTTTTTTTTGGCTGTGCTGTGCAACTTTTGGGATCTTAGTTCCCCAACCAGGGATCGAACCCGTGCCCCCTGCAGTGGAAGCACAGCGTCCTAACCACCGGACCACCAGGGAATTCCCAGAATGTGAAGATATTTAATTAACTATCTGGAATTTAGATGGGGGAAATGAATGACCTTATATAGAGTAGTATAGAAAAAACTAGTTTCTGAGAATAAATATGCTCATTACAAATTGGAAATCAAAAGACTTGAGTATTAGCTGACTATTATTAGGTTTTAATTAATTAGTTCCTATCCTACCTTGTTTTGATTTGTGTTTGGTTTATTTTACAAATCAAGTAGTTTTTCTATGCCTCAGTTTCTTCACTTGCAAAATGAAGGTATGTTAATACTTAGAAAAGTTTTACTAGATGCATGATTATGTGCTCAGCACATTGATAGATATACACTGGAAACACATAGTCCCTGATATCAGAGAACACACTCTTAAGAGGAAATATGGAAAGAAATCATGTTACTATGAGGCAATATGAGCAATATACCCCAGCACATAGAAGTATCAAGGAATGGTAGCCAGCTGAGCCCCAGAAGCAAGTGGAGTTGTGGTCAAGGAGAGCTTCCTGGAGAAGGCAAACCCTCAAGTAAAGCTTAAAGGATGAGTGAGAAATAAGGAGGGTGGAGGCTGAGAGGGCACCTCAAGCCGAGACTACCAATGGATTTGTAAGGTGATATTATATATAGGTGGGGCATTTGACAAAGCCAGGGCTCTTGGGGCTCTTAAGGGAATCTGAATCCTACTAAGTGTACAGAGCAGGATCCCAGAGGGACTCTAATCTTGCAAAGTGGGGCAGTAGGAGAAGCCCCAGAAGTGTCCCAGCAGGCCTGCCATGGGCCATCTGGAAACTTGGTTTCCCTTTTTTTTTTAAAATTTATTTATCTTATTTATTTATTTTTGGCTGCGTTGGGTCTTTGCTGTTGCGCGCGGGCTTTCTCTAGTTGCGGCGAGCGGGGGCTACTCTTCTTTGCAGTGCACAGGCTTCTCATTGCAGTGGCTTCTCTTGTTGCGGAACACAGGCTCTGGCGCGTGGGCTTCAGTAGTTGTAGCACACAGGCTCAGTAGTTGTGGCTCGCGGACGCTAGAGCACAGGCTCAGAGTTGTAGCACATGGGCTTAGATGCTCCGCGGCATGTGGGATCTTCCCAGACCAGGGCTCGAACCCATGCCCCCTGCATTGGCAAGCGGATTCTTAACCACTGCACCACCAGGGAAGCCCTTGGTTTCCCTTTTGCTGGTTGACAGCTGACGTTTTAGTTCCAGCCTTCCAGGGAGCAAATACATTGCTTGGGTTTAATGTCGTGCTGGCATGACCTCTTCAATGGAGTACAGTTTTACTATATTTATCAAGTAAATCATGAAGAATACCATATGGACTCATTAAACTTGAGACCAATGAAGTGGTTAGTGCTGCCGAGTCACCTTCTAACCCAGAGGTGCTGTGAACGGAACACTGACTTCCAGAAATAAAATTCCAGAATCTTTTGTGGTTCTATCTATATTTTAATAATCAACATCTGCCTTTTACTTCAAAGTTTTGTTTTTGCCTTGGTGGTGGTTGTAGGTTTTTGTTTTTGTTTGTTTTGTTTTGTTTGGTGGCCCACAGTAAAAATTACTATGACAAAATCATTACTTTTTAAAAGTAAGTATTTGAATTGCAAGAAAATGGTTTATTTTTATATTTATTATAATTCCTTACCTGTTTGTTTCTGGCTTCAAAAGAACCAGTTTTCCCTTAAACTTTAAATGGCCTATAAAGACTTGGTGAAGTCCTTAAATGAATACAATTTTTGTTTTCACAGATACAGGCTAGTTCCAAAGGTTTACTTTCCTGAGCAAATTCATGATGTTATACGTGCCACAAAGTACTTCCTGCAGCCAGAAGTCTTGCACAAGTATTCAGTTGACC
This sequence comes from Eschrichtius robustus, assembly GCF_028021215.1. Taxonomy (NCBI): domain Eukaryota; kingdom Metazoa; phylum Chordata; class Mammalia; order Artiodactyla; family Eschrichtiidae; genus Eschrichtius; species Eschrichtius robustus. Next base: position 52,416,011 of record NC_090829.1, on the reverse strand, counting down.
CAGGCAGAATCGGCGTTTCTGGTGACAGTGCTGGTGGGAATTTGGCGGCTGCCCTGGGCCAACAGGTAACAGAGAGCCCTGAGGTGCTGGTGGAAGGAGAGCATGTGATAATGTTCAGCAGACCAACAGGTCGTCCACTAGGCATGGCAAAGGCCTAGCTGGGTGGGCTGGTCACTTGGGGGCCAAGTAATTCAGATGACTGCACTTGGAAAGCTCTCAGAGATCTTTTGAAGTAGGAAGAGGGGTCATTGAAAGAATTGTAATCTCTGAGTCCTTGGAAGGGCCCCGATTACAATTAAGGTGAGTAATGTGAGAGGAGGGCTAACATTTTAGAGGGCTCCCTTACTCCTCAGGGATATGCATGGAAATTAAGTATCTTCTGCTCCTTTTCCATGTTGGACTTACAAAACAAGATAATTTTGCTTAAATTCCAATTGCTAAGATTGTTTCCTTAAACTTTGAGCCAAATTAAAAAATTTAAAAGTGTTTCCCAAAGGTTTTTTTTTTTTTTTAATATAAAAGAAAGAGTTAAATGTTTCATCCACTTTAAATGTTACAATACAAGTTAGTCTGAGCTCTAGCTGGTTAAATTCTTTGAAAACTGTCTAGCTGTAGTAGCATCCCCAATTGTGGGCAGCTGTGTAGACTCAAAGATAAGTACATTTTCTTCCTTTTCTGGGTTAAATAATTTAAGAATAGCATCTCTGTCTTCTTACCTCCAAATTTCTTTTGGCATTCTCAAGTAGCATCTGCCTTTTCATTTGTGGCATGTCCTGATTTCTTCTCTCTTGCTATAAATAAAGAACTTTGTTCTCCGCTTGGCGTTGGTGGGTTTGCTATCCACACGTCCAAAGCGGTAAGAAGAAAGTCCTGGTACAGTGGGGAGAGCATCATGGGCTTTAGAACCGGACACAACCAGGATGGAATCCAGGCCCCCCTGTGAGAGCTGTGGGGCTTTGGCAAGTCCTCTCACCTCTCTGAGCCTCAGGAAAACGAGGCTCATGCCATCTGATTGCAGGACTGTTGCCAGGATTTAGTGATATGAAGTATATACAGTTCTTGGCACACATTAATAATACTATTAACTGATCATTTCCTCCTACTTTTACAGAGCAGTTACATCTTCCCTCGGGATGGGGTTCTAAAGTGCAGTGTGAAACAAAATTGTATGCCTAATGTTACCTTGAAGATTGTTTAGCTGCTTGTGAAACACAGTGACCTAGTTAGCTGCCTTTTAGATGTTATGTAAAAAATATATCATTTTAGTCACTAGAATTACACAGTGAGGCAATATATTTGCCTTTTGGGGAGGCCAGGGCGAATGGAGTTCTGCGGGGTGGGGGGATTCATTCACATTCCATCTCAACTGTACTCTAAGGCACATACTCATTAAGTAGAATGGAGGGTGCACTGCCAACACGATTTAAATTCTCACCCTCTCACCAGCCATGGGGACTAACGGCTCGAGAGGAGACACCCTGAGGTCCTATTAAAACACTTTGGAGTCCCATCACCTGTTCATTTAGCTTTTCCTACCCGTCTACTCTGGAAGAGTCAGACTAGTTTTTTCTCCCTAGTAAGCCATTGCCTTTTGGGGCCTTTCAGGGAATACAAAACTAAATAAGATTCACACATTATCCATCCATAATACCCAGCCGGGTGAGTATTATGCCAAAGGATAGATACAAGTAAAGTGTTGATGGGGGTTTAAGGACCTAAGAGATCATGTACCTTTGAAGTGTTCACTCAGAACTATGAGTTGCAAACATCACACCTTTCTCAGTAAATATCCAGCAGCTTGAAGGGTGGTGGTAGTGGTGGCGATGGGGAATTATTTATTTTTAAAACTACATTCCTTAATACCACGCCTGGTAGAAATGTAACACTTATACCCCTTTGATTGAGTCAAGGTAAAGCACTGGGCTACTTTAAAGGGTATGGTTTCTGTAAAAGAAGCCATTCAAAATGAAATAATGTGTTCGCTTTTTCTTCTCCAGTTTAATCAAGACGCCAACCTAAAAAACAAGCTCAAAGTGCAAGCTTTAATTTATCCAGTTCTTCAAGCTTTAGATTTTAACACGCCCTCTTATCAGCAAAATGTGAACACCCCCATCCTGCCCCGTTATGTCATGGTGAAGTACTGGGTGGATTACTTCAACGGCAACTATGACTTTGTCCAGGCAATGATAGTTAACAATCACACTTCACTCGATGTGGGAGAGGCTGCTGCCCTCAGGGCCCATCTAAACTGGACATCCCTCTTGCCCGCATCCATCACAAAGACCTACAAGCCTGTCATGCAGACCACCGGCAACACCAGGATCGTCCAGGAGATCCCTCAGCTGCTGGATGCCCGCTCAGCCCCACTCATCGCAGACCAGGAAGTCCTGCGGCACCTCCCAAAGACCTATATTCTAACCTGTGAGCACGATGTCCTAAGAGACGATGGAATCATGTATGCAAAGCGTTTGGAGAGTGCAGGTGTGGAGGTGACCCTTGATCACTTTGAGGATGGCTTCCACGGATGCATGATTTTCACCAGCTGGCCTACCAACTTCTCAGTGGGAATTCGGACTAGGAATAGTTACATCAAGTGGCTGGATCAAAACTTGTAAAGGAGTGAAATTTCTAAAAGGCTTGAGCCCCTCTTGATCTCCTGCACCTGCTTTGGAAAGACATTCACTCTTTAGTTGACTAATTTCCCCTCGTTACTTGAGTTATGGAATCTCTATTCCCTGCAGACTTTATGTTAATTTAATTTTAAAAAATGCTTTTGAGTAACATAAGTGCAAAAACATCTGAATCTGGTTCTCTAAGTGAGCCAGTCTCTCTGTTCTTGTTTTAACCAAATTACTACTAACACCCACAGCTGCAGAAAGCAGGGCTAGGAGCTGGAAATAGCTTTGGGTCTTGCCTCCGTCAAGAAGTTCTTTTTAGAAGAAATTCTACCAGCTGTGGATGACCTTTAATGAGTAAAAAGAAAATGTGGGCTCTTCAACTTGCTAGAGTTTACTTTGAGTTAAGAGTAGTGTTAAATGTGTTCACTTCAAGGTCAGTGCTGGCTACCAAGTGCCCTCTGTTCTCTGTGGATGGATGGCTTTGTTTCCTGTGGGAATTTTGGCAGAGCTGTTCTAGCAAGGACAAGTTTCTCAAATGACTTTCCTCCTTTAGAGTGTTAATTTTATGTGATAGCTATCTCTAAGTCCAGTTGGATTATGATAATACTTGAAAGTTACTTTCTACCACTATTATTAGAAACTATGAGGTTGCATGCACTGGATATCTGTACATCGTTAAGTTTTTTGGTTATGCCATCTCCCTGCGGGAGATCTTTTGGGAGCAAATTAATTTAGATTTAGAATAAATTTTCCTTTACAGAACAAGTAAAAACAGACAAATGAACCAACCTATTGTTTTCATAATGAATACTTCTCACATAAATTACCAAGAGTGGTGTGTATATATTTGGCATAGTCAGAAAAGAAGATACATTTAATATTAAGATTATGAAAAATAGCTTTAGAGGGTCTAGTTTATTCTTGAAAACTCAACTTTTTCACTTACATGGCTTTAAAATGGGGCTATTTTGGTATATATAATGTACTGTATTGTTTATTTTTTTAAGTTATTTAATGTTAATATATATAGCTAGACAAGATTTTTCAGAATAAAGTCAGTAATGAATATTAAAAATAATGATTTTTTTAAAAACTACCTTAGGGTTTAAAAAAAACAACTTTAGAATTATATCCACATGTAATTTTATGGAAAGAGGTAAAATAGCTATTAATATTACTATATATAAGGCCTAAATATTTTGATGTTTATATGCATATACAAATCACAATAATTAGAAACTATGACTACACCTAGTAAGGTCATCTAAGTTTATAGTTCAATAGCTTAGACAAGACACACATTGGTCATTTCTGCTCTCTGTGGTCAGAGGAACTACTTCATACTCTTCTGGGTGACACCCTTCATTATCGCCTTCCAGGTAGGTCTAAAGTTACAATAGACCAGGCTTAATTTCATGTGAAGCCTTCACTGCCTGTGGGACATCTTTGGCATAGAAAGAAACTCCCAATTCTGACTTGACTTGTGTACCTTCGCCCTCCCTCCTGCCACTCTTCCTACTGCTGCAATCTGTGCTACTTTCAGAGACTGCAGAGAGCGGCCACACAGCCAAGTCATGATCCAATAAATTTATCAGTGGAAAGAAAGTAGAGCCTTTTCACTCATTTGAAAGATGGGTATTTCCTACTTAGGAGGATGAAATAACAAGTGAAAATCTGCATGTTTATTTTTCATTTATTATTTAAGTCAGGAGCATTTTATGTACAAGACAGAAGTAAATGCAACAGTGAGTATCTGTCTGTGTGCCTGTGTATGTATAAAAATAATCATACAAATTAACATGCTAATGGACTCAGGCAAGTCACTTACCGTCTCCGGGCCTGTTTTCCCTCTCCTCTAAAGTCAGAGAATTGAATTACTTAATCTATGAGGTGTCTTCCAACTATAAATTCCAACCATTTTGTCAGACTGGAAAACTGTGTTGGCCTCTTCTTCAACAGTGTTTTTTTTTGTGTGTGTGTTTGTTTCTATAGGTCATTATTCCATATACACAGACAGGTACATGATCAGTTTTTTCCCCTAAAAACGTGGGATTTTAGTTCTTACTCTATGACAGCTACCCTCCTCATTTAATACTATTCTTTTTGATGCCATTTGAAGGAACCAATGTTCTGACCTTATTTTGAGGTTACCCACCTCTAGGAAAGCAAAGAAAATATAATACATGCACAGAATTCCTTAAAATGACATTCCCCCCCCCCCAAGAATTGTGAGCCAAATCTTGTACTAACTACAGACAATGAATGATTCTAGGTCTCCGAAGGGCTCTCTCAGGTGAAAAGAGGGAGTGAAAGAAAAAAGGGGTCAAGCACTGTTTCTGATGAAGCATCTAAGTTTCATTAAAGCTTTTATTGGGAATTCCCTGGTGGCCCAGTGTTTAGGACCCAGCGTTTTCACTGCTGTGGCCTGGGTTCTATCCCTGGTCAGGGAACTAAGATCCCACATGCCACGCAGCATGGCCAAAAATAAATAAATTAATAAATAAACAAAGCTTTTATATATAAAAGAAAGTGACTTGTACTATATCCCACCTCAGACCTTTCTTGAAGGTCTTCCTTGAGATTTTCCTTGGTATAATAATTGGGAATCATGATACACAAAAACCACTAGATGCAAGAGAGGCTAAACCAACCAAAAATCTGAGTGCTAAGAATTCCTTTGGGAAGCATACAGAGTTTATACTGAAGATATTTTGGCTTGGAATCAGTTTATTTTGTTTTAATTTTTGTTCTTATAAAAAATGTTTATGCTCTGCAGATTGATTTTTTTTAAGTGTCATGGCTTTGTTTTGTTTTCCTATTTTAAGAAAAAATGGATAGTCTTTTTATAATATCGTTGTTGTTTGTGAAATGTGACCATAAATATATGATGAAAAAATCTTGAAGTGCTACAAAATATAGTGAAGTATAAATGAGTTACTGTTTTATCATTGATTTGTGGAGAAGTTAAGACTGTTGTATATCTTGGTGGATATAATATTTTATGCATGACCTTTTCACCTTTGACTTTTTGCTTATTTCTCACTGCAAAGGGCAAGGCAGATTTTATGAAGGATTTTGGTAGCCAGTCTATTTTGTAAGATGAAAATCCACTGTGGAGGTAGGAAAGTATAAATCTGTTTTGATTCATGTTTGTAAATAAAATGTCTCCATCTGGAAATGTGCCTCTTTCACTTCCCCTCATCTCATTTTCTGGTTCCCACCTCTCTTTTTCTTGGTATCCTAGATCCCTAGCCACAATTCAGCCCAAATCTTCTGCCCCCTGGAGTCCTCCAGCTGCCTTTCAATTACTGAGAGGGACTCAGTGGCCTCTCTGATGACATCCATTTCATGTCTGGATACAGTATGTGCTGCTCGTACTGGAAACCCGCCTTGGACTGGCTAGAATATTCATAAAAGCTAGGCAGGCCATGAGACAATTTGGGGACTTTCCATACACATATTAGGAAGGGTTGATCACAGTGCAAATGAATTTGGATTTGACTAGTTCGGGCAAAGAAGTATTGATACCACTGAAGGCAAGTTTTCACATTGACTCTGTCATTACAAGCAAAGCTAATAATTTCACGCTTGAGTTCATTTTACTTAGTTCACTTCAATATCATAGGAATTTGCAAAACTTTTTTTTTCAAAGTAAATTGTTTGTGTTGGTTCTAAATGGTCACATATGTGTGGGTAAATTAGATTTTCCTATTCAATTAGAGTTATTTTCATCTTCTCCAACAAAACCTCTGGTGCGTGGCTATATTTTGCTGAAGGGATCCACTAATGGTTGCAACAATTCTCCTTTAGGGCATTTAAAATGTACTCTATGTGTTTTAATATTGTTTTTTCTCGTGATTTTCATTCTTGTTTAATCCCCCATTTTTTAAAAAAAAATAACATCTCATATTTTCCAATGGATCCCCTATTTAAACATCTAGAAGATACTGATATCAGCACCACATTCCCCAAATTTCAGAGATTGAAAATGTAAATGTGATTTCCAGTAGGCATACATGTATTGTTCAGCCCTGTCACTCAGCATGTTGTGTCATTAGAGAGACTGGTGACATTTTGTGTCTTGTTAAGAAATGTCCCTCCCGGATTTTCCCACCACTGGTATTTCAGATTGAGAGCTCCATCTTCTCACATAGGCTGCCTACCAGACTAGATATTTGTTACTGTTTTTTTGTCATAAGTGTAGAGTGGAGTTTTCCAGCTGCTACTTGACATGCGGCGTTGTAGTAGGTGGGCTGTAGAGGCAGATATGAGAATCCAGATGGCTCCTGTTAAGCCGTACATTAAAGAGTTTTGCAAACACGTAAAACAATGCCACACTTCTCACTCGTTTGTGTTTGGAAAATTTAGTGATTTTTTTCCCCCATAGAATATAGCTTAGGGTAACATGTAATTAAGTACATGAATAACTATGTTTACAATTTCTCAGTTTTAATTCCTAATACAGTAAACATCAACAAAGTTCATATGAACAGAAGCTATTTGGGGTCCTCAATAATTTTTAAGAATGTAAGGTCCGAGACCAAAACAGTCAAGAAGTGCTGTTGTACAGCATCATCTATGGCAAGCCCTGTATTCTGTGCCAGGCTATATAGCCAGCCAACGCTGACCTTATCACCATGGAGAGACACATGCCATATTTCTCTTACCTAATACTCTTCCCTCCACCCAGAAGCCCTTTCTTTGCCTTTCCTTGTCTTCCTTTGCCAGCCTGCTCCAGGAAGCCGTTCCTAACTCCTCCCTCCTCAGGATATTTAGGTGTCCCTCCTCTGGTCCCACATTGCACTCAACACATGGCACGTAATTGGCTATTAGTGGGTCCAGCTCCCTCACAAGACGGTGGGATTCTTGATGTGGGGTCATGTCAGCATCACTTTTGTGACCCCAGTGCCTGACACAGTGCCTCTCACAGAATAATCACTCAGTAAGTCTTTGCTGAACAAATGTTCTTATGTTGTTGCAATTAAAGCATAGTGTTCTTTCTTTTCAATGGCATGTAAAACTATGCCTGGTGCTATTATATATACTTGCTTATTTATATTCTTAAGACACAAATCTCTGTTTGTTTTGATTTTTTTCCCCCTGCAGATGTTTTCTTTCTACTCATGCATTAAAGACTTATTTGGTCAACAAATGAAATCCTGGAGCCCACAGAGTACTTTTAAAATTCAAGGCAACTGCCAGCAGAGGGCACTCTTGAAAGTAGATGGCATTAGCCATCCTCCATGCTGCTGCTTATGTTTCACCTGGAGTTTAAAAAGAAAAGATTTCCCAACAGCTTATAAAAGGTAAATAAAAAGATGCTATATTTAATCACAGAATAAATTAAACTGAGTATTTTTTTTAAATAGACTTTAAAATCCTCATAAGTACCTAGAGAAAAAGACTGCATTTTCAAAACAAAGAAAAACAAAACTAAAAAGCACTCACATTGATTCTTTGTTAAAGCATGACTCACCTCTCTGCCCACCAAAGTGTTTTGTCTTTTTTTTTACATGTTTTTATTCAAGGTAGGTATTTGCCATCCATTTGGAAAAAGGCTGACAGAAAAATGGTGTTCTACATTTTTGAAGGACCATTTAGTACAGCGGGAAATATAGGACCTTCATCTTTTGTTGTGCCCGCTGGCCAAACCCGGCACACAGCACCAGATGAATCCTTAGTTGGGAAGAAACTACCTTTGAAAAGGTAGAGCTAGATGGCCTTCAAAAGCTAAAGCACATTTTCAATTCAAACAGCATTCAGCAGTGACATTTTCAGTATTGCCATACTTTTTTTTTTTAATTTTTAAATTTTATTTATTTTTTTAATACAGCAGGTTCTTATTAGTTATCCATTTTATACATATTAGTGTATATATGTCAATCCCGGTCTAGTATTGCCATACTTTTAAAAACAGATGTAATATGTTCCATGGTTAAGGGGAAAAACCTTGCCATTCAGCTCACGTGGAACAGAGGAAATGGCATGAACTAGAATTGAGGAAACCACAATTCCAGTTCCAGCTCTGCCAGAAATTTCTCAGTGAATTTAGGTAAGTCTTTATTGGTACCTTGGTTTCCCCATTTTTAATTTATATTTATCCAGACTTTTTTTTTTAACCTCTTTATTAGAGTATAATTGCTTTACAATGTTGTGTTAGTTTCTGCTGTATAACAAAGTGAATCAGCTATACATATACATATATCCCCAAATCCCCTCCCTCTTGCATCTCCCTCCCTCCCACCCTCCCTATCCCACCCCTCTAGGTGGTCACAAAGCACCGAGCTGATCTTCCTGTGCTATGCGGTTGCTTCCCACTAGCTATCTATTTTACATTTGGTATCTAAACTTTCTTACTCCATGAAAATACTTGAAGCAGCTTATAATGTAAAAATACAATGAAATAGAGATATAGAAATGGGAGCTTATAGCCAAGGAAAAGAACAAAAATATGCCAAATAGAAAAATCAGTTGTGGTTAACTTCTGGTTTGGCTCTGAGTCCCCTGGCAGTTGAGGAAAAAAGTAAAAAACATGATTAGTGATTTGGCATTTCTGTCAGTGTTTCTGAGGCATTCTACTTTCTTAGGGTTGACGGTCTTTCCCTAAGAACTCTGAATTCTAAAAGAAAATCCCTCCATGTGACTTAATGGAAAATCTCCTCAATTATTTTAAAGCAAATACAATAGGAACTCTTACATAGCTATTATTTATTTAGTCAATTTCAATGAAACCTGAGGACATGATTTTCAACCTCAGTGTATCCATGTGTTCACTCAATGAAAGTTAATAGTGCTTACCTTGCTGTCTGCCTCAAAGGACTATTTAAAAAATAAAGCTAAAGAAGGACATTTTTTTTTAAGTTATGAGTTTGTTAACCTGAGACAAATAGGCTGCCAGATATTTCTCCAGCAATGATGGGTTTATTCGGGATCAGCAGAGAATTGCAATTCAGGGTCTGCGGCTATGGTGATCCACGTGCAAGTCCCAGTATGGCAGGGAAAGGAGAATACTTTTACAGAGAGGAAAAGGAAACTTGGGAGGACTATTTAGTAAACAAAGAGTCCAGTGGCTTTTCATTGGTTGAGTCCTTGTGGGTAAGAAAAGGAGGCTGTCTTCTTTTTGGGCTCTACTATCGCCACAGGGCACAAGAGCGCCCCCTTCTGGTCTCCCAACTCTATTTGATTGAGGTTTCTGTTCATTCATTTTTTACAAGTTAAATGTTAGATATTATTAAATGTATCCCTCTAGGTATAGTAATAATAAGAAGATCAGCTTTCTGTTCTTTTATTGATGCCAAGAGGGAAAAGATCAGGGAGCATTATAGGTAAGGTACGTAGGAAAATGATTAAAGGTTATACAAGACACTTAACTGGTTACCTCTGGGGAGTGAAGATAAGGGTCCTAGGGGAAGATCTTTTTCTCTACCTTGCTTCCCTCTGAAATTTTTGAATTTTTTATAATGACTATGCATTATTTAATATTTAAAAAGCATAAGAGAAAAGGCAATCTACTCATAAATAATATCTATACAATCTAGGGCGTGCAAAATAATGCCAAATATCTATTTTTATTTCCTTTTGGTGGTGATTTAGTTCATCTCTTTGCAAGTCATCTCTTGCAAGAAACAGATACTCATTCAAGCTAGCTTAAGTAAAAAAGGGAGGTTTATTATAAGGAAACAACCAGAAATCTTCTGTACATCCAAGATAAAAAATGAAAGAAAGCCTGCTCTCACGGAGCTTGGTACAGAAAATTCAAGGAGCCAGTCTTCTTCCTCTGTCTCTCAGTGTATCTAATTTCTGCTTCTTTCTTCTTATCTTTCTAAATAACTAACTTCTCTCAGCAGATAGGCTTTCTTGGCTTGCTTTATGAATCCATCATAACTTTGTATGATCAAAAGTGACCATCAATTCTGGATAGGGTTAAAGCACCCACTACTGACTTTCTAAAATATTTGTGCCTCTTAAGCCAGCACTTGTCAAATGTTAATCTGCATTGGAATCACCTGAGGATCTTGTTACAACACAGATCCTAATTCAGTAGGCCTGTGTGGGTCCTGAGAACCCTAGGTGATCCCCTGATGCTGCTGGTAGGCAGACCACACTTTGAGCAGCAAGGCCTACTAAAAATAGCAAGTACACATTTCTGAGAGAAGGAATCTGATTGGTGGCTAGCCAGCCAATGCTTTGGGTTGGATGCAATCATCTGGCCTGGGGTAACTATATGACATGCCCGTTTAGCATGAGCTATGGATGGAAGTAGAGTCTTGGAGAAAGTGGGGAGGCACCTCAAAACATAGACATTTTACTCTTGTCTGCATCTAAAGTTGCCACAAACATGACCCAGCTACATACAATAGAAAAACTCTCTCTCCCTGTTCCCAGTAAGTAATAATCTAAATAAAGTCAGGTCCAAAGTTAACTCTGGTTTCCTCAGAGCTCACAACTTCATGAGGAACATTCTTCCTTCAGGTTTGTTGCTGTCAGTTCCAGCTGCGGTTTCTCACCGTTTTGAGCTGATGGCATGATCAGTGGTTCCCAAACTTGAGATTCTGATTCAGTGAATCCGGTGTGGGACCTTGGCATTGGGATTTTGAACAAGCTTCACGGGTCATTCTGATGCATCATGGCACTCCAGTCTGAGACCACTAAACTGAAAAAAAAAAAAGTCCTTTCCAGTGGAGTGGAGGGTGGGGCAGTAGAGGATAGTGTCCCTAACATTAAAATGCATGGATAACCATATGTTACATCAGTGGTTTTCAAACTTTAGCATGTATTAGAATCCTTTGGAAGGCTTGTTAAAACACAGACTGTTGCACAGATTGCTGTCTCCCAAATTTCTGATTCAGTAGGTTTGGGACTAAGCCCCATAATTTATATTTTTACCAGGTCCCAGGTGACACTGTTACTGCTGAGGCTGCACACATTGTGAGGGCCTCTGTGTTATATGATACCACTACTGATGATCACCTACCTCACAATCCTATGAGTATAGGATTGGTGGAAAGTGTGCATGTAAAAATTTACAGAATAGCTTAGAGCTATAAAAATGTCCCTTAGTTGTCAGTGAATAAGAGAGGAATGGATAGAAGATGGTTTCCATTCAGCTACTGGCTAATTTTTAAGGACCTAAGATAGAAAGGCCAAACTCACAGATGCATTATATTCTCTCTGCACACGAGGTGTATCAGTCAGAGTCCTGGCAGGTGAGAGATAGCACACTTAAATTGGTTCATTTGAGAAGCATTTAACAAAGTGACGCTATGCAAAGATGTGGGCAGGGTTTAAGGAAACCAACAAGAGACAGGGCAGTACTCTGGGGCTGGTAGCAACAGGGAGCTGTTATCTAGCCCTAGTAACACAAAGGAAGGAAGTAATCCCGCATTCTAAGAGACGGTGGCTGAGTGAAGAAAGCCTGGCATCCACTGTGTCTTTTGGTGGACCATCAGAGAAGGAACCAGGGGAATAAATTCCCAAAACGTCATTCTTCTTCTGCCCTCCGTTCTCCTGCCTGTGCCTTCCCTGTTCTAAACTGGAAGTGAGGGAGCCCATTCACGCAGCCCATATCAGTCAGACTCTGTGGGCCCCCAGCAGGATAGAGAAGAGTAGAGAATGGATCTGCAAATAGAAGACACCCAACACACAGGTTCTGTAGGCTGAACCCCACATCTAGTGCTTTTGTAGCCCAGGGTTTAGCAGCAGAGATAAAAAGGAGAGGTAGATGTTTTCCATGTCAATTTCACACAGGCAGATTTTAGCTCTTCATGCTCTCTGTAGTAATTATACTTAAAAAAATAGTAGAAGTGATATTTAATTTAGGATGGCACTTAGCAGAAGTAATAGGTGTAGCTATATTATGACATCTAGCCCTAGTGGTTACCCTGGCTCAAAATTTGTAAGCACAGTAACTAACAAAAAATACACTACTAGCCTTTCCTTTTAAGTATGAGTTTTAGGATCAAATGATTTTTCCTGCCTACTTCAGAGGAATAGCTTTGGCTTATAGTAGGCAACAAAAGGACCTCATAAACTGTAATTCCAGCATTTATAGGGATGAAGACTTCACTTAAACTGTCAGTTTACTGGTCAGTCAAGAAACAGAATTGTGCTTCTCTTCTATGGCCAATGAGGACCATTCAGGCACAGAAGGGACACAAAGATGGTACATTCAGCAAAATATTGGGTCTCAAAATACCCTCTTCTCCCGTGGTCTTTCATTGATTCATTCATTCATTTAATAACTGCTGTTGCATCCCTCCTAAATGCCTGGCCCAGTTCCAATCTCTAGGGGTCACTGGTAAACAAAGCACTCTCCAGGCTCTCGAGGAACTTGCAGTCCTGTGATGGAAATGCAAAAGTTAATGATATTCATTTAATTATGAAAACAACTAAACATGTTCATAATAATCCATGGTTTACCAAAGCATTTTTTTTTACAGATGTTATCTTACTTAATCCTCATTCAACTTGGGAAGTAATTTTAATTGTCCTGATTTTACAGGTAAATAACTGAGACTCTGAAAAGATGGGTACTGACCAGTGATTGGCGGAGATGGAACTGAATCCCAAGTCGTAGGACATACACCTCTGTGCTGGGCATTGCTCTGTAATTGCCATCTTTGTTTAAAAGCCAAATACACAGGAAGGGTAAAGTATCAAGACAATTCCAAAATATAAGTCAACTTTAAGCGTGACAGGAATAGAACACCTTGAGAGAACACAGAAAAGAAAGTAAGTACGTAATGAAAGTTGGCCTGGAAAAGAGGAAAACAGCATAAAAATAAAAGATGAATGTCACCAACAGGCAACAGTCTCTGCGTTATAACTTCACTCAGCTCTGGCCCTGTTACCTACACAGTCTCCATGACTGCTGCCCCCAAGATTCACTTCCAGGCTTGAGTCTATAACCAGGTCAATTATAATTAAGCTGAATTATTTGTCTAGCTTTGCTGAGAGGGAGTGGGATACCAGGTTAATGTGATAAACAATGTTCTATCTGTCCTTGTGGTCCGCATTTGTTCTTTTCCTTGGGGCCATAATGAATTTGTGCCCCAAACTGCACATGAAGTGCTATGTAGCCAATTAAAATGCCCTGTAAGTAGCCCCAACAGCATGTTTTGTTTTGTTTTTTTTCCAGTTTCCAAATTGGCATGGCCTAAAAGGGAAAGAGTTTTGAAAACAAGTGGGAACACTTTGTTGTCCATCAATGGAGACATGCCCTATTTCCTCCTTGGCTTACCTTGCCAAGTTTGGTACATCAGACACCTAGTGAAGATTCAGGTTGTATCAAAATCAAAGCACATGATAGAGGAACATGGAACATACTAAGTATTAACATCATGGTCTGGTTTGATTTTCAAGACTTTACTAAAAGTTGTGGATACACTTTGGTGATTTTAAAAGAACACTGAACATACCTTAAAAAATACTACATTCAAGCTACTCTGATTCATCTTCCATCTACAAACTATTTTCTATTTTACCTAAAGTACCAAGTGCAGAATAATTATTTTTTGGAACAATGCTCTATAAATCCTGAGGGAAACACTGATAATAATAGATACGATGTACTGAATGCTTACATGTATGTGCTAAGCACATCACAATATTTTTCCCTGACAATCTGCAGTATCTTGTGCTTTGGGGAGGAGGAAATTGAGAGGTTAATTAGCTTATCCAAGATCACATAGCTACAAAGTGGCTGAGATCAGGGATTTGAATCCAGATCAATTTAACTCTAAATCTGCGCTCTTTCATCCCATCACTACCCCAAGGAGGCGAGTTTTCTGATCCCAAGCTCCGACTTTAAAGTCTTAAGGGCTGCATTGATTGTTTTGGGCAGTGGGGGAGATCCTGTTAGAACAACTCATGATGGTTAATTTTATCTGTCAACTTGACTGGGCCATGAGGTGCCCAGATATTTGGTCCAACATTACTCGAGTGTGTTTGTGCGAGGGTTCTTGGATGATATTAACATTTGAATTGGTAGACTGAGTAAAGCAGATTGCCCTCCCTAATGTGGGTGGGCCTCATCTAAACAATTGAAGGCCTGAATAGAACCAAAAGGCTGACTGTCTGTGAATAAAAAGGAACTTCCATCTGCCTGACTGTCTTTGAGCTGGGACATTGGTCTTCTCTGCTTTTGAACTTGGACTTGGACTGGAACTTACTCCATTGGCTTTCCTGGTTCTCAGGCCTTTGAAATTGAACTAGAACTATACCACCAGCTCTCCTGGGTCTCAGCTTGCAGACTGCAGATCTTGGGAGGCCTCAGCATCCATAATGACATAAGCCCATTCCTTATTATAAATATCTGAATGAATATATATATATATATATATATATATATATATATATATATATATATATATATATATATATATATGTATATACAATTGACCCTTGAACAACACGAATTTGGACTGTGCAGGTCCACTTATAAGATACGTGGATTTTTTTCAATAAATATAGTGCCTGTATTTTCATTTTACAGATCTTTATGTTAACAAAGTGTGGAGGAAAATTTGTGTTCGATTAGAGAGCACAATATGTGGAATCAACAGAACTAAGGTTTGAGTCCTGATTTTATTCAAACTGTTTCAGCCTCCTGTCCTTGGGTGTCACTGATCAATTCCTTGTTTTTGAGGAAGAGATAGCAGTACACAGATTTTTGATTGGGGGGGTGGGGGTTGGCACTCCTAACTGCCCCACATTGTTCAAGGGTCAGCTGCGTATATATGTTTGTGTGTGTGTGTGTGTGTGTGTGTGCGTGCATATATGCATATATATCTCCTATCTCCTATTGGTTTTGTTTCTCTGGAGGACTCAAACTAATACACAACTCTTCTCATCATGTATTCTGAGGTCAGCCAGTTGGCCAGCTGTTATTTAAGTTTCATTTGGTCCATCTCCAAGCCTCTGACGCATTCATCTCTGGTAATATTCTGGAAATTCCCACTACACTTCCCTGATGGCAAAATTCACACCCACTTACCCTTGATGTTACTGAGATTTTCAGGAGATAAAAGTGACTCACCGTCCAAAAAGAACTAAAACCTTTTATCTTTTAAATTAAATTTTTAAACATAAAATTTATTTTTTAAAAGGTCAAGTTCTTTGGTTCAAAGTAGAAATTTATTTTATATTGAAGTTTGCATATTTAGTTCAACATTCTTTTTGTTTTTTTTTTTGGCTGCGTTGGGTCTTTGTTGCTGTGTGCGGGCTTTCTCTAGTTGCGGCGAGTTGGGGCTACTCTTCGTTGCGGTGCGCGGGCTTCTCATTGCAGTGGCTTCTCTTGTTGCTGAGCTTGGGCTCTAGGCACACAGGCTTCAGTAGTTGTGGCACGCGGGCTCAGTAGTTGTGGCTTGCAGGCTCTAGAGCACAGGCTCATTAGTCTTGGTGCACGGGCTTAGTTGCTCCGCTGCGTGTGGGATCTTCCCGGACCAGGGCTCGAACCCGTGTCCCCTGCACTGGCAGGTGGATTCTCAACGACTGTGCCACCAGGGAAAGCCCCTGAACATTCTTAGTAGATAAAATATACTACCTAAACTACTTCAAGTATATCTCAAGCCGTATGAAACTCATCTTTGGGTCAGAAAGGGGGACATTAAAAACTTGAAATGCATAAAAATCAAAATGGATAATTCACCCAATTTCTAAGACCACATTTTGAATTAGATAGTATAATCAACTGTGCCATACCTAAGAGGGTTTTCCAACCAGTCACCTAAATTGTATTGAGGAGTCTGTGAAACAAACCAGTTGAATAGGATGTTGCCCTGGGCAGGAGCATCCTGACCCACCTGGGAAAAAGTTGGCTGCTTATCTGCCACCAACGGGCCCTGGCCTCGGCTCTCTGACCTATTTGACATTCAGGGGATTTTCTGTGACTGCCCTATCTCTGTGGCTGTAAGAGTAAATGTGCCCACAAAGGAGAGCAAATTCATTTCCAGGATATTAATGAGATCAGACCCAAGGACAAGTGAGCAAGAATCCTATTTTTAAAACCTCAAAAAATTGTTCATGAGTGAAATGCAAGCTGAATCTGCAAGTCACTGGCTACATTCAAATATCCCAACAAGGGGAGGTGTTTCTGTGCATTACGATGTATTCCCCCAAGCTCGTTTTGTAAATATACATTAGAAATGTGTACCTATTTGCCTGCTACATCGTTAACTCATTTATTTATTATTCATTTATTCAATACACATCCATTAGGTATCTTCCATTTTTGAGCCATTATGCTGGGTACTATAAGAGGTTTTAAGATAAATAATAGAAACGTAGGGGGAAGACAATTACCCAAATAACTGAAATGCAAAACAGCTTTTTTTTTTATTTTTTAATTTATTTATTTTTATTTTTTAATTTATTTATTTTTGACTGCGTTGGGTCTTCGTTGCTGCGCGCAGGCTTTCTCTAGTTGCGGGCAAGCGGGGGCTACTCTTCGTTGCGGTGCACTGGCTTCTCATTGCGGTGGCTTCTCTTGTTGTGGAGCACGGGCTCCAGCAGTTGTGGCACGTGGGCTCAGTAGTTGTGGCTTGCAGGCTGTAGAGCGCGGGCTCAGTAGCTGTGGCACACGGGCTTAGTTGCTCCGCGGCACGTGGGATCTTCCTGGACCAGGGCTCAAACCCGTGTCCCCTGCATTGGCAGGCAGATTTTTAACCACTGTGCCACCAGGGAAGTCCGTGCAAAACAGCTTTATATGTATAGGCGTATGAGGAAAAACAAATGGTTATCAGGATTCAAAACAGGCTAAAATTTAGACAGCGTACTGCATGAAGTAAATTAAGATATACTATATGAAAGATGAAGAATGTGATTTTAGCGTTGAAGGTTGGCAGACACTTCAGCAAAGGGCCACTATGAGCACACATGTGTAAGTGGGAAAGTTCACTGACCAGCACAGTTGGCTGATGGGAAAAGCATGGGCGACTGGAATGGGATGATGGACCCAGCCCTGATCAAAGGAGAAACCAGAGAAGCATATACGAATTAAAGGTTAAACTCGACCAGAAAGAAATTGCCCTGTGCATACCATGGCCAGTATGACACGGTGGAGCAGGTGCTGCCAGGTCTGTGAGTTAGAAAATCTCTACTCTACTCTGGGCTCTTCCTTGTCTTCTGGGGGCTCATTTCCCCTCTTTGGGTCTCAGTGTCAATATATGTGAAATGGGAGTACTACTCTGCCTACTTCACAGAGTCCTTATGAGGATTAGACAATGCAGATGATTACTGATTTCCAGTGTAGAGTGGAAGATCAATTGGTTAGCACTATGCTATTCAGTTTTTGAGAGCTCAGAACACTAATTCATTTTTAATGTAAAAACATCCCTCAAAATTCTGCTTAAACAATATAGCTACTTGATGTAGAGCAAAAACAATCGAATCATATTATAGCAATGATGATAAAATTTACTTTGATTTTTTAAATAACCCTCTTGATATGGATACTATTATCACCCCTAATTCAGAGGAAACTGAAAATTAAAGGGAGTAAATCAGTTGCCTACAGTCAATGGACTAGAAAATGGCAGAGTTGAGTCTATAAACTCAAGCAGTCAGTCATGAGCCCACACCAAGCTACACTACTTTCACATAAAGCAAGAAAGACACAACCTTGCACATGGTTTTAATAAAAGAAAAAGTATATACCTTCAGTGTCTATTGTCCAAACAAGTATTAGCCCAAAGAGACCTAATATTCAATTCTCTCCTTTATTAAAAAAAGTACACAAAAGAACCTTATTTAATGTTAATACTATAACTCAATGAATTGAAATTAAATGAGATACTACTTTAGTTAACATTATAGCAGATCCTTTAAAAATCATTTGCATATATTTTTCTGATTTTAAGTTGACAGGCTCATCATAGAAAATTGAAAAAGTATTGAAAAGTATAAATAAGACCATAAAAATAACACACAATCCCATTATTAACATTTTCTTTTTTCTTTTTTTTTTTTTTTTGGCCGCACCTCACGGCTTGTGGGATCTTAGTTCCCCGACCAGGGATCGAACCTGAACCCTAGGCAGCAAAAGCTCAGAGTCCTAACCACTGGACCGCCAGGGAATTCCCTAACATTTTGTTAAATGTCTTTTCAGCCTTTTTTAAATCCGAAGATAATATTTTTAGGCTTTTCTGTCCCTAGTGAAATATAGCTACTTTGTTAAAAATTAAAAATATTTGCATCTGAAGGTCTAGGTTCCTCAGCAACAGAATTTTCACTCACTGCTAGCTTTTTCCTTTATTATGTATGGTTATATGTATATGTAAAATATAACATGTATAACATATAAATTACACCTATATGTTTAATTTACACGCGAAGTGTACACATCTTAAGAGTCTAGATCAGTTAATTTTTACATACACCCATGTAACCACCACCCATGTCAAAATATAAAACATTTCCAACATTCCAGGAGGCTCACTTTTGTCACCTCCCTGTCAATACTGTCCCCCAACCTGGGATACCTATTGTTCTCATCTCTCAACCTTCCCAGCTTGGCTTGAATGACTATCCTTGATCAACCGATCAAAATTTTACAGTCTGTCTCTTACTTATTATATAACATCTTATAAACATCTGACAATGCAAAGCAACTAGGTGGCAAAATGAAATTGCAATTCTTGCAAAAGCAGAATTTCATGACATTGATAAAAGTGAAGTTGGAGAACTGTTCCAATCTCATGTATATTCACATATCAAGAGACTAGGTAAAAACTGAAAAATAAAAGAAGAGAAAATGGGTAAGGATGATGACACAATAAATAATTCCAAAAGGTACTGGCTTAAATACCAAAGAATTTTGAAAAATCTCTTTGGAAGATTGACTAAAACGCTTGATTTTTTAAAATTCTTAATTTTAAATTATTTTGGAAAAATGATCCCCTTTGATAGTGTTGCACAGGGTAACATGAACTAAAGGATATTGCATTGTGCCATTCTACAATTTTGTCCAAGAAAATGTGTCTTCTCTCTCCAAGCCAAATCAGCTCCCTAACATTCTTTGGACTAAGAATTTGTGCATTGTTGCAATTAATCATAAATTCTGTTAACTTTAAGATAATTATTTTTATTATATACTTTGAAATTTGCTCCTTATTATAAGAGGGTTAATTCACTTTGACCCTTTGCTGCTACCATTTATCCTTGGATGACAAGTGTTTCTTGTAACTCTGGTCTCTGTGATGAAGTTTAGAGATGTAATTTATTTATTGCATCCACACTGTCCTCACTTGGCCAACAGAATAGAAGCATAGAGCAGATAAGTGATCTGCAAGGGCCACAGTGATGGTGTTTGCATCCATGTCTGTCTGACTGCAGAGTCTATTCTCTTTAGGTCAGAATTCCTCCCAGGACCTCAAAAGTGGAGGCAACCAGAAACCCAAGGTGATTCCTTTTACTTTCCAATCCTCAGTCCTTTGAATGAGAAAATGATGTCTGTATTCTTACTCTTATTACTAACACGAATGCTTTATGACTGCAAGGGCAAACCACCTCCACACACATCTCATTTGGTCCTTACTACCACCCAAGAGGTGGTGGAGAAACAGGCAAGCAGGAAGCTGAATGACTCGCCCCAGGACCCCCAGCTCACAAGCAGCAGAGCTGTTAACTGGAATTAACACCTTTAGACTTAGAGAAGAGCAGTACTCTTTTCTCTTTACAACTGTCTCCTGGCATGAAAAGAGGTCTGGGGAAGTTAGAAAAGAAGTTCACTGACCAAGTTAACGTCTAAGTAACATCTCTACCTAATACATGGCCTTCTATTGTGATATTTTCCAGGTGAACAACCATACTGTCTCCCCCTAAGGGCGGTGCCTGCAACCCCAGCGAGAGGGAGGCTTTGAAGTCACAATTCTCACCTTGGAGGCTCAAGAAGTTTCTAGCATTTGAATTCTGTACCAGTAAGAAAACCGGCAAAAGGGCCCCTCAGGGTCTCTGCCCCACCCAGCGCACTATCCAGGGGAGCCGACAGAGGGCAGTGACCCAACACAGATCCTGTGAAAATCAACCCCCTGAGTCGTTTTCTTTCAAACAGCTTTAACAGTTTTACTTTCTATTTCTTGAACTAACTTCTCAATTTCCATTCTTGTCAGGGGAAGGCTGAAGACCACAGCAGCAACACACCAGGATTTATAAATCCTGTTTAGCCCTTATTTCCCATAGAACCCTCGGGTCTTCAGACCTATAAGATTTATTCTAATAAGCCCGGATCAACGTACACTCCCGCCCCTCTGGATATGACTGGTAATAACATAAAAAGCAACAGGGTCAAATGTGGGGACCCAACATTGCAGGGCGGGGAAAAAGCACAAAACCAATCGTTTGGTACTGCACAGCCTATGAGAGGAAGCAGCAGCTTGAAATAGAAACAAACACATTTTGAAATAAAAACAAAAACATACACATTCTGAGCTCATCTACATCTAAAGCTAGTTTGAAAAAGTTGTTATTCCTTTTTCCTTCTCTATCATGTTTATCAGGATTTTCTCTCCATCTAGGGAAAGATTTTTTTTTTTTCTTTTTTTAGGTTAGTAAAGCTTTTGCTCAGTTTTTCAGTCGAAAAAGAACATGAACTTTCATATCATCTTGGAGTTCTTATCTAAGAACTCCACCCAGTTCTTGGCAAATTCCAGATTAACTTCCCGCTAGCTCTAGTTAATCAGTTAAGCAGTGTGTTAGCTACTCAGGGGAGCAGTTTCTAGACGATTGAACCTGCTTAGCTGAATTCAAATGTCTTCATGTCCCCTGAACCAGCACACACATTCTCTACCTGAGGAATAAAGTGTAAGGGTCAAAGTGAAGTAACCCTCTCATAATAAGGAGCAAATTTCAAAGTATATAATAAAAATAATTATCTTAAAGTTAACAGAATTTATGATTAATTGCAACAATGCACAAATTCTTAGTCCAAAGAATGTTAGGGAGCTAGCTGATTTGGCATGGAGAGAGAAGACACATTTTCTTGGACAAAATTGTAGAATGACACAATGCAATATCCTTTAGTTCATGTTACCCTGTGCAACACTATCAAAGGGGATCATTTTTCCAAAATAATTTAAAATTAAGAATTTTTAAAAATAAAGGAATTTAGTCAATCTTCCAAAGAGATTTTTAAAAATTCTTTGGTATTTAAGCCAGTACCTTTTGGAATCATTTATTGTGTCATTATCCTTACCACAAGATAGGCAAGACATTTCAACAGCTTTCAGGATATATATGTGCAAACTATATATATTCATTTGATATATATGAATATAGACAATATGCAACATCTATCTGTTTATCTATCTATCTATCGTATATACTGGTAGCTAGTTGTTAAAGTAATAATAATTCTTTACCTCTGGAGAACTCAAAGTGTAATTACAGCTATTATTCTCCTGTCTGCATTGTCTTTGGGAGGGAGGGAGGGAAGGCAGGAAGGAGAGAGGGAGAGAGGGAGGGAGAAATCAAAACTGAGATTCCCTTCTCCAGAGCTGCTCAACTTCTAGACCCCCTACGGCTACTCCTGGGAGGGGCACCAATGCATCCTGAGGACCAGCCAGCCGGCCATGGTGTACCCAGCCCGGGAAAGGACAGTTACGCCTGGAGCCGCCCTCTGACCGGCTCCCAAGACCAAGGCAGGAGCCTGAGGCCGAGGGCGGCTCCCGCTGTGGTCGGATGCCCAGGACTCAGGGCGGTTGCATCCCCTTAACCACATTTAAAACATCATACTACAAAAAAAAAAAAAAAGTTGAGCAGCTCTGGAGAAGAGACCCTGGGGAGGCGGTATATGGTTCCCTGACTCCTTCCTCCAGGGCTTCTCTAGGCTTTGGTGGCTGCCATGTCCCCATTCACATAATCGGGCTTCCCGCCGTCCTTGTCTGGGCTTCCTACGGGGGAGGAAGGTGCTTTCCTCGGGACTGGCTCCGTGACTCTCACTGTTGGATGTAAGCCGAGTTCTGATAATCCTCAGAGCCCTCCTTCCCTTGGGGAATTTGGCCAAGTTTGAACAAACAGGAACACCTGCCTGTTAGACTTTGACGCTTGTGGGAAAACTTCCAAAGCACATACACACTGGCCTTGATTGCCTTAAGTGGCTTAGAGTGGATTTGCCTGGGTTGAGTTCTGGAGTCTCCAGAATTTTAAGGAGAAACAATAAATTATTTCTTGGTCTTTGCTGTGTTTACAACAAAGCCAGCATGACAATCACATCCTCAGGGACATGTGGAGGAAGCTTTTTTAGGACTCTGAAGCTCTGCTTCTACCCCAGCACACATCACCATACACACATTATGGCTCAGAACTGTGTCTTCAAGGGGCCTAAAATTGCTGGGCCGGAAAGGGAACAAAACAGCCTATCTCTGGCCTCTGGACCTCTGCCCATCTTTCTACCTGCCACCCGAAACTAGGAGAGGCAAAAGCTTTAAGGAAAGTTCACCAGTGGAGATCCCAGTGTTAAAGAAAATCCACTGGGATATTTTGGACTGAACTGACGTTTCCTTTCCTTTCATACAATTGTATGGCTGGAAGTCCAAGAGTCTCAGAGAAGCCTTACCAAAGGTGAGTGAGAGAGAGGCAGCTGGACCCAGGAAAGGTATTGACTAACTCTTCCCTCATCTTTTCCTAGCAAATGCAAAAAAAACCATATTAAATCTTCTTTTAACTGAATGCCTCACCTGTCAAGATTTAGCTTATCCTGTTTTTTGAAAGAAAAAAAAGTCACAATAATAAGGATCTGGCATCTGGCTCTGTGTAAAAGCTGATGTTCTTTTTTTTTTTAATTAATTAATTAATTAATTAATTAATTTTTGGCTGTGTTGGGTCTTCGTTTCTGTGCTCGGGCTTTCTCCAGTTGCGGAGAGCGGGGGGCCACTCTTCATCGCGGTGCGTGGGCCTCTCACTATCGCGGCCTCTCTTGTTGCGGAGCACAGGCTCCAGACGCGCAGGTTCAGTAGCTGTGGCTCACGGGCCCGACCGCTCCGCGGCATGTGGGATCTTCCCAGACCAGGGCTCGAACCCATGTCCCCTGCATTGGCAGGCAGATTCCTAACCACTGCGCCACCAGGGAAGCCCGTAAAGCTGATGTTCTTAAACCCCAAGGGTCTCTCCGAAGAATTATCATTATTGCAAAGAAAAAAAAATGCATTGGGGAAAATAAACATACATACTTGTATATTTAATTTGTAAAGAAGAATACGTTTTCCTCCTCTTTTCTTTAGGAAATGACTCCACTGATTCTTTGTAATGTTTCTTCTTATAGTAAACACATTAAAGGATATTTTTCTTATGCTCAGACCTAAGTCCTTTTCCTGTGTTTTCTTTTTTTCTCTCTTCTTCCTTTCTTTACTCTCCTTTTCTGATCTCTACTCTCTTTGATTTTCTTCTGTTTCTGAAGATAAAGTCAGGAAAAGAGAAGAAAGAAAAAAGTTAGGTGTGTACTTACCACACTGGCAAGACTTCCATACATATTTGTACTGGAGTAAACAAAGAGATAAGCCTGAGCATACCTAGATTAGCTGGCAAAATTTGCCTTAAATATTCTCAGTTTAGTCTGAGAAGGACCAGCGTACTACAGTTCCATATCCCAGAAGTAAATAAATGCCTGTAACACTATCTCATGAATCCACTCACGCTTTTTTTGAGTTTAAATAAAACAAGGTGCTTTAATGAGATGCTTTTTTCATAGCTTGTGTCTGGGTGTTCGTGTGGAAGAGTGACTGTAGGTATGTGTTTGAATGTGTAGGTGTTTATTCATGTCAAGTGTTCTTGCCAGATTTTGAGCTGATGCCTTATTTCTTAGAATTAGCCCGTTTATAAGTATGTTTCTTTTTGCTTAGCTTTCACTTTTGCTTACCCTTACCTCAGATGAACTGTACAGGTTTTTGGTTTCTTAGAAAATAAGCTTGGAGTTTCTCTTCTATTAGCCTCTGTTGATTTACATTTGTTCAGTTCCACAGATCTTGATGAATTACGGTTCTGGAATCAAGAGCTAAATCTGAGGCATTCTGTCATACAGCAACAGTTTCTAGAGCTTCATCCATTCTGTAAGTTTTCAGCATTCAACTTGGCAGTGGAAAACTATAGCCCTGTAGCCTGGGTTGGAGAAGAACAGTTCACCTTCCCCTTACCCCATGTTCCACGTCATGGAATGGTTTTTACAGTGCGGGTAATTGTCATCTTTGTCAATAAAAAGAACCCAAAAAGATGTATTAGGAGCTGAAGAATCAGACTCCTCCAGGTCTCAATCTTATGTCCAACCACATCCCCCTTTATTTGCTTTCCCTGACTTTAGTTTGGTGCAAAGAATCCAGCTTTTTAACTCTGCAAAGCTCAAGTCTATCCATCATTCAACCATATTGGATTTATGGTCATAGGCAAAATGTATCTTTCTTAGAAAACCTGTATTTCCTTCTTCTCTGCCTTTCAGGGAGGCCACACTTGATAGAAGCTTCTCACTTGTATGATTTTACTGAAGTTTTCAGGACATAGTCAACACATCCTAACATCCTGATATTGTCCCATCAAGCCCCCCAAAATCAAGGCTTAGTACCAGGCTGTGCTATGATTTTATTTTTAAAAAACAGGTGGGGAGAAAATATTTGCAAAAGGTATATCTGATAAAAGATTGTTATCCAAATTTTATAAGGAACTCTTAAAACTCAACATAAGAAAACAAACAACCTGTTTGGAAAATGGGCAAAGGACCTGAACAGACACCTCACCAAAGAAGATATACGGATAGCTAATACGCATATGAAAAGATGTTTAATGTCACATGTCATTAGGAAATTGAAAATTAAAATAACAATGAGATACCACTACACACTTATTAGAATGACCAAAATCCAAACTACTGAAAGCACCACATGTTGAGGAGGATGTGGAGCAACAGGAACTCTCATTCATTGCTGGCGGGAATGCAAAGTGGTGCAGCCACTTTGGAAGTCAGCTTGGCAATTTCTTACAATACTAAACATACTCTTACCATATGATCCAGCAATTCCATTACTTGTTATTTACCCAAGTGAATTGAAAATGTATGTCCACAAAAATCCTGCACACAGATGTTCATAGCAGCTTTGTTCATAATTGCCAAAAGTTTAAAGCCACCAAGATGTCCTTCAGTAGGTGAACGAATAAACTGTGGTATATCCAGACAATGGAATATTTCAGCACTAAAAGGAATGAGATATCAAGCCATGAAAAAACATAGAGGAAACTTAAATGCATATTACTAAGTGAAAGAAGTCAATCTGAAAAGGCTACATACTGTATGATTCCAAATATTATGACATTCTGGAAGAGGCAAAGCTACAGAGACAGTTCAGTGGTTGCCAAGGGTTAGAGAGGAGGGAGGGATGAATAGGCAGAGCACAGAGGAGTTTTAGGGCAGTGAAAGTACTTTGTTAGATGCTATAATGGTGGGCACACATCATTATACATTTGTCAAAACCCACACAATGTCTAACACCAAGAGTTACATATACCCTAATGTAAACTATGGGCTTTGGGTGATAAGGATGTGTCAATGTAGGTTTGTCAATTGTAGCAAATGTACCACTATGGTGTGGGATATTGATAGTGGTGGAATTTGTGCATGTATGGGAGTAGGGGGTATATAGGAACTCTCTCCACTTTCTTTTTTTGGCCTTTGAGTCATACAGAAACCCAACTTAAACTGGCTTATTCAAAAATGAGAATGTATCAACTATATAACTGAAAAGTGCAGGGATGAGACTGGATTCAGGTTTAACTAAATCCAAGTGGTTAAAAGATACAGTCAGATTCCCCTCACCTCCCCCCCTGCCACCCAGTCCAATGAGGGCTGGCTCTCTCCATGTCGTGGCCATATGGATACCAACACTTCTGGACTCATGTTACACTGGTTAATCTGTAGTTAGAAGAAAGAATGCTCCTTTCTCAGTAAAATTTAAGCTGCTATCTCCTTGGAAAGCTACTTGCTGAAACAACTTTAGTCCACTCTTTCCAAAAGTGTGTATGCATGTCACTAGTGTTCTATGAGATGATTCAGTGGTAAGCAATCATTTATCTTAACTTCAAGAATTACATTAATTTTCATGTATATAAAAAATAACTAGTACAACGAAATTTCTTTTATGCTTTGGGTGAAGCTGAAATATTATAGAAAGGAAGGTAGTAAGCCACTTTTCGTGGCTAAGATGAGTGTCAAGTAAGATGTTCAGGCATGTTCATGAACATTTCAAACCGTTGGTAATCTGAATCACTCACCAAGTTTTCATCTTTTCCATGAAGGCAAAGTGTTGCATAGGCAGAAAAATCTAAGCATGTTGTATATTGAGGGGAAAAGTTTAGGATAATTTAAGTCAAGGATTCTGGAAAGATCTTTGTGATCCATGCGATTATTCATCAGGCAACTTTTGAAATGAAGTCAATATGCCACAAATATTTAGTATTTGATGGTTTCACATTCCATATTACAGTTGATAAATGAAAGATTTACTTCTGTGGAATGTCGTAATATCATGTATGACCCAGGGGAGTTTGAATTAATGAGGTATGTAGGCCCATAAGTGTACCTTTGAAAATTTTTTCCCCACTTGAGAATAGTGTCATTTTAGTGTAAAGCAAAATTAATTACGTGACTGACTCACCCACAGTTAAGTTCCTTATCAACGAACATTACATAACTGATTTTTGTTCCTTCTGATTTATTTTCATGCAGTTTGATTTCCGAGATAAAGCAAGCTTCCTTCTTAAGTTTAATTTGAATTCTATTCCAGGAACAAACACAAGCTGTTTCTTTTTACATTTTCTTTTAAGGTATCACTTTTGTTTCTCTGTTGTTTCACTATGAGGAGTAACCCAAGGAGGAAGAAGGCTGTTATAATATGTTCGTATTTCTATACATGAGTGAGTTCTTAAAAATTCCTTCAGGTAAGTAGAGTATGTAGTTAAAATGTAATTTTCAAGAATTTACAATAATAAAAACTTATAAGGATTCATCTACCACAAAAATACAAAATAAGCTTTCATTGCTCTATATAAATGATTATTCTACATGATGACCAATATACCAAACCTAAATTGTCTATATCCTTCCTATGGTCATTTCTTTTTATTCATTTTGTCACGAAAGAACTCATTGAACCCATACGCACAATCAGGGCAAAACGAAACTGAGGATACATCTAAACAATGGTCAAAACAGAAACAGGAAAGAAGTGAAAATTAAAAAGAAGCACTTGTAAACTAAGGAATGGAAGGAAATAGATATTTACTAAGCACTTTATTACACATGTTATTTATATAGTACTCACATGTGGAATATTATTTCTGTATATGTACATATTTTTTAGGAGGTTAAATAATTTTCTCCAGTTCACCTGGCTTGTAAGTGGTATTTTGTTTGACTCCAAAGACATTGCTTTACCATTCAGCCTCAGGAGGAAAATCTCACAGGCAAAATTAATGTAACTTATTTAAAACTCTTTGGAATTTCTTTTGTGCATTCTAATATTTCCCGCCACATTAGAAGGTGATTTCTCTAATAAAATAGATTGGAGGCCAGAAAAACCACTATTTGGCTAACCTGCTTCTTGAGCACAGCAAAGGTGAAAGGTCTTGCTCAATAGTAGGAGAGGCAGACACCTGAGAACCCATAAGGCTCACTCAAAGCATGGGGGAAGCAGCTCAGAAAACTGTAAAGGCCTTGCAAATACCATTATCCATGTACAATTTGCTCTTGCCCAAGTACCCTCTAAGCAACAAGTAGTGAAATCCCACGTTTCCAGTGTGGGAGAGGGGAGGGGACATTCTGAGGCCTTCTGTCTTAAGTGGAGAGTAAAAAGCAACTACCAGTTGAAATTCTACAGTGAAGCCAGGCCCACACGGACAGGCCATAGTAACAAGGAGTAGCCAGTGAACCAGGAAACAAAGAGGGGCTGTTTAAAACCTAGGTGTGGCCTTATTGCCAATCATAGGAGCCACACAGATCTACCACACTCTGCTATTGTGATAATAACAGTAACAGTAATATATATTTTTTAAATGTACTTATTTTATTTATTTTTATTTTTGGCTGCATGGGGTCTATGTTGCTGCGTGCGGGCTTTCTCTAGTTGCAGCGAGCAGCGGCTACTCTTTGTTGTGGTGCGCGGGCTTCTCATCGCGGTGGCTTCCCTTGTTGCGGAGCACGGGCTCTAGGCGTGCGGGCTTCAGTAGTTGTGGTGCACGGGCTTAGTTGCTCCGCGGCATGTGGGATCTTCCCGGACCAGGGCTCGGACCCATGTCCCCTGCATTGGCAGGCGGATTCTTAACCACTGCACCACCAGGGAAGTCCCAACAGTAATAGTAATATTAATAATACTTTATCATAGGTGCCTTAGATATATTATTTCTTGTTCTGAAAACAACTCTGCAAGGTTAGTATTAGCATTTTGCTGTGAGGTACAATGAAGTTCAGAAATGCAAACCCACCCAGCAAGGGTGGAGCTGGAGCCCTCCCAGGTCCTGGGCTACTTGATTTCTCCAAGTCCCTGCTTGTTACACAGTCATACCAAGCAGAACACATGTGTTAAATATGTAGCCTTTCACTTAGTACATGCTAGGGCACTCAATAAATTTTAGCTTTCTTCTTCTTGCCTGTGACTTGCCTGTTGGAAAGAAACTTCTGGTCTTATTTCATCTTTGGGTCTGATTGTTGGCTGTCTTTATTAGCATCCTATTGCTGCTACAAATTTAATGTCTCTAAACAACACAAATTTATTATCTTATATTTCTGGAGGTCAGAAGTTCAAAATCAATCTCACTGGCCTAAACTCAAGACGGTGGCAGGACCGGTTCTTTCTTGAGGCTACAGGAGGGAATATGTTGCCTTTTCCAGCAGCCAGAGGCTACCTGCATTCCTTGACTTGTGGCCTCTCATCACATCTCCTTTTCCTCTCTGTGCCTGTCATCACATCTTCACAACTCTCACCCTTTTGCCTCTCTCTTGTTAAACCTGTGATTGCAGTGGACCCACCTGGATAATCCAGGAGCGTCTCCTTAACTCAAGATCCTTAATTTAATCACACAGCGAAGTCCCTTTCACCGTGTAAAGTAACATAGTCACAGTTTCTGGGGATTAGGGCGTGAACATCTTTGAGGGGCCATTATTCAGGCTATCACACCATGTGGGTGACCACTGGGTGGTCAGGCTGTGCTGCAGGATAGAGTATAATATGAGTGGGGCCCAGGCTAAAGGGCAGGCATGTCACCCAGGGAAGAAACCAGTACATGATTTGAGGTCACTGCAAACAAACAACGCACACACCAAGCTCAAGTGGCACAGCATTTATTCATAGCAAGAGGAGAGAGCGTGCATAAGATCCAGCTCCTTGCAAAGCGTTGGGCCCCCAGGGCCAGCTGATCCACTTAACCACCAATTCAGGTAGCGTGGTTGCACGTACTCTATTTTGTGCTGCAGTAAAACGACCCAGACTCCAACCCCACACCTGTGGGCTCTGACTTACAGAAAGCTGGGAGTGTGCCTGAGGACACTGACACATGCACACGGTCCGGTCATGTGCATGCAGACGGTCGTGCACAGTCCTAAGCAAAACAAAGGAGCACACGGTGAGTCTGAAACAGGGAAAGCTATTCCCACAAAAGGCAATAAACCCAGCACAGGTGTGGGGGCTCCCTGTCTCTTGGGAAAGCCCATTCTTATGTGGCTGAAAGACTGCATGCTTGAGACTGCCTTTCCCAACACTTTTTTTATCCCCTTCACTGGGAGCTGGTTTGGGAGCTGCAACCTGGAAGTATAGGAAGAGGGGAGTGGCCAAGATGGTGGGGTGGGAAGACTCTGAGCTCACCTGCTCCCACGGGCACACCAAAATTACAACTATTTACAGGGCAACTGTGGATGAGAATGACCTGAAGACTAGCAGAAAAGATCTACAACTAAAGATATAAAGAAGGAGCCACAATAAGATGGTAGGAGGAGCAAAGGCACAATGTAGTCAAGACTCACACCCCCAGGTAGGTGACCCACAAACAGAGGGATAATCACAATCGTAAATGTTCTCCCGGAGGAGCCAGGGGTCCGAGCCCCACATTGGGCTCCCCAGCCCTGGGGTCCTGCACTGGGAAGACGAGCCCGCAGAACACCTGGCTTTGAAGGCCAGGAGGGCGTACTTTCAGGAGGGCCAGAGGGCTGCAGGAAACAGAGACTTCACTCTGAAAAGGAGCTCACACGCTCTGAGACCCAGGGCAGAAGCAGTCATTTAAAAGGAGCCTGGTCAGACCCACCTGCTGATCTTGGAGAGTCTCCTGGAGAGGCAGGGGGCAATTAAAACTCACCCTGGGGACACAGATGCTGGCAGCAGTCTTTTGCGGAGCTCGGAGCTCATGCTACCGTAAGGACACAGGTGCTGGCTGGCACCGTTTTGGAGTCCTTCCTCCAGCTTTTCAGCAGCTGGGACCCAACCCCATCCACCAGCTGGTCTGCACCAGTTTTGGGAAGCCCCCAGGCCAAGCAGCCAGGAGGCTGTCAGCTGCCATAGGTCCCTGTGAGCCCACCTAGGGACCCCGCCTTGCCCACTACTGAGCCAACACTAGCCACAGACCAGCCTCACCCACCAGCAGGCGGTCAACAGCCCCAGGACCCACCTGGGGCCCTGCCTACCTGGGGGTGCCATTCACAGAGCACACATTGTAGATCTGTATATTTATTACATCAATTTTCCAACAGATAGAAGTAATGTGTCTTGAGAAAAGATTTCTTTTATTAATCTGCACAATGGTGTAGTGCTGGCAAGCACTGGTCCTCCTCTGCCCTGAGAAGAAGAAAAAGCAACTCTGGGGTTGTGGGGAAGGGAAAAGAAAGGCTTATCACAAAGAAGGCTGGTTCTCATCAAGAGTTCCTTAACTACCTGCTCAAGGAACTCAGCTTAAGGATGTTTAAAAGAACAGTTATCACTTGAAGATACCAAGTAGACTAGCAAGTTAAGTCACCCCCTTATCCTGAAATTTTGACTTGATGGTCTTAATTTTCACAACATTTTACAATTTGTTTTAGTCTTGGGAGATCTGGAGCAATTCCTATGAAAATCCAGCTGAAGTAATTGCCGGATGAGAAACATTGACAAGGTAAAGTCTCTTTTTTTTAAAAAAATAAATTTATTTTATTTATTTATTTATTTATTTATTTTATTTTATTTTTGGCTGCGTTGGGTCTTTGTTGCTGCATGCCGGCTTTCTCTAGTTGCGGCGAGCAGGGGCTACTCTTCGTTGCGGTGCGTGGGCTTCTCTCATTGCAGTGGCTTCTCTTGTTGCGGAGCACAGGCTCTAGGCGTGTGGGCTTCAGTAGTTGCGGCACGCGGGCTCTAGAGCGCAGGCTCAGTAGTTGTGGCGCACGGGCTTAGTCGCTCTGCGGCATGTGGGATCTTCCTGGACCAGGGCTCGAACCCGTGTCCCCTGCATTGGCAGGTGGGTTCTTAACCACTGCGCCACCAGGGAAGCCCCAAGGTAAAGTTTTGCTTGTGTTTTTTGCTTCCTTTCTACCCTCCAGGGCTGCCTTAGCTGGGCTCAAATCCTGAACCATATTCAGGAAAAAGTTCTGTCATCTACAGGAGGGAAAAAAATGGCTGCCCATCCATTTAACCTGTATATTACTCCACCTCATGTGTGTTCTGTAAGATCTGTAAAAAGAATGGTATCCAGCTTGCATCTCTGGAGTAAAACTACTTACTGTGGACATACCCAGTGCACAAATTACACAGGGAACTATACTCGATATCTTGAAATAACTTATAATGGAAAAGAAGCTGAAAAAGAATACATATATTCCCTTTGTTGTACATTTGAAACTAACACAATATTGTAAGTTAACTACACTTCAATAGAAAAAATTTAAAAAGGGAGCCCTACCTATGCTTATCTATGATGGATGATGATGTTCACCAATATGTGAAATATTTTAAAATTTGGTATAGATAAACAGAAATAATCTCCAACTGTAGTTTTCCTTCAATAGATCTTGAAACATCTAAGGAAAATCATGGAATGGAATCATGCCATTTTTGCCTATATGGATTGATGGTGTGTGTGTGTGTGTGTGTGTGTGTGTGTGTGTGTGTGTAGTTGGGGGAGATGAAACTTACTACCAAATACCCAAGATCTCATTGAGGACCTCAAGGAAAAAATCTCAGTGGGCACCTCCCCAAGTAATTGTAAAATCCTTCTGGAAAATGGCCCTCAAGACTGTCCTCTGGTCTCCACCCCACCCTACACTTGACAGGAGTATAAGTCTGCTCAGTTAGGCTTCTCTCTGCCTCTGTTCCCAAAGTCCCCTAGACCCTCTCTGTTCTGAATCCTCAGGCACCTCCCAGTAAACCATCCCCTGAGACTCTGTGATCCCATACATCAGGTTGCGTCAGAATAAGGTTAAGCCTTCAAGGCATTATCTCTAAAATCTTGAAACAGTAGGAAGATCCACTCTGGAAATAATGGACCCAATATCTGGGACATTTGATCTTCATAGTTGGAAACTGGAAAGAGTCAACGTGAAGTAGCTGTATCCTCAGAGTAAGCCTAGATTGCAAATGGCGGAGGATAGAACAATGGCTTGTATCAAAGAATCTGAATCTAGCAAACAGCATTGATCCTGAGATTTGAATAAGTATAACTGGAAGCAACTTGGCCTTTACATGTGAAGTAATTTTTGTTTTACAGATTTAAAAAATATTTCCACAGGAGCTTGGATATAATATTAACATACCTTATAATTATAGGATACTTAAGGCAGAATTGGTTTGCCCAGCAGGGACTCATGCATTTGAATCTTACACATACCATTCATTTAGTTACTGATGACGAACCAAATGGTGGCTTAAATGAAATTTATACACAGAACTTTGGCGATTCAGTGGCTGACTTTTTCCCTCCTATCTGTTAAGGAACTTTTGTTTTCCTCTGAAGTAAAACTTAAAATCTTCTAAAACCTGAGAATGGTCACCATAAGAATATGAACAACCTCAAATTGAAAAAGAGCAAACAATCGCACATTAGGTAAATGTTTCTATAACATGTAGAAATGAAGGATTGTGAATGACTGTAGACCAAAATAAGTTGACAGTACATCTGTAATGAGATGTATTCTAGGGACAAAAACAAGTGAAAGAAAATCTCGAACTTCATCCTATCATCTTATAGTTTGTATTAATGGTGTTATTGTTTTGGCGTTATTTAGTTTTTATTGTTAGGTAAAAACTAATCAGCAATAATATTTATTTTGTTAAAAATCAAGATTTTTTTTCAGCATAAAAGAAGTGGAGGTACAATTATAGAAAATAATTTAAGTAATAGCACAATAGTGTTAGAACTGAATGAGAAAAATCAATATAAACTCACGTGTTAAGAGGAAAAAAATATGTCTTTACTAGAACTATCCACTAAAATTGTTTTCTAACAATGGCATCCCAGGTGGAATACAATGACTATGTATGTTTAGTATACATATTATGGTTTATAATACCATATTTCCACAAAAACAAACCAGGACTCCTTGGAAAAATAGCCAATTCCATGTCTGTGTCTAGAAAGGTGTAAGGCAGAAGACAGGAAAACTTTCCAAGAACAACCTGCATAGGTGCTTTAAAATAAATTTTTTTTTTCATTTTGATAGAATTTCTGTCTTATGGAGAAGTTGCAATGTTATTACAAAGAATTCCTGAATGCTCTTCGTTCAAATTTCCCAAACGTTAACATTTTAGTGCATTTGCTTCATTTTTTTCTCCCTCAATATATATTCTGAAATATTTGAAAATAAATTGCAGGCATGCTAGCCATTGCCACTAAATACCTTAGTACATTCTTTTATATAATCACACAACAATAATCAAAATCAGGAAATTAACACTGATATAATTCTTATCTAATATCAGATCTTATTCCAATACAGCAAATTATTCCAATAATGTCTTTTATAACAAGTGAAAATCTTGGATCATGCATTGCATTCAATTATCATGTCTTTTAAGTCTCCATTAATCTGAAATAGTTCCTCAGATCTCCTGTGTTTTATGACACTAACATTTTTGAAACACACAGGCCAGCTATTTTGTAGAATGTCTTTCGGTTTGGATTTGTCTGACATTGTCTAACCATTAGATTAGGATTATTTGTCTTTGTCAGGAATATCACTCAAGTGTTGCTGTGTTCTCACTGCCTCACACCAGGAGATACATGATGTTGATTTGTCCCTTTACTAATGATGTTGACTTTGGCCAGTTGCTTAAAGTGGTGTGATAAAGGTTCTTTTCTGTATATTTCTTCTGTATGTTTCAGTTTGCTTTGTTGGGGGTTATAAAGGAGACAACTAAGTCATATTTGTTAGCAACTAAAAGTAAAAAAATCAGAAAGTATTTCAGCAGAGATTATATTTGAGAAACTATTATATCAATATACACTGGGAAAGCATTTAAATGAATATAAAGGATTGTTATTATTTTTAATAATTATTCTACTTTTAACATTTCCCAAGAAAAAAGTTATTTAATACATGAAAGGGTAAGCCACTCAGCTTTTTTATCTGGATTTTGTCAAGTAAAACAATCACATGAAAGTAGTATCAATCCAAAGTCAAATGCCCTAGAACTCTGGATGAAGGATGACTTCTATGTTTCTCAAAGTCTTATGATCTCAGCTCATTCACCTACACCTTGGATAAATTACCTAGAGTCTCCGAGTTTTAATTTCTTCTTCTATAAAAGAGGGGGGGGGGCGGAGAGAGAGAGAGAAACCCTTAGTTTCCAGAATAGCTGGGAGGAACATATATAAAGTACAAGGCACTTAGAGTAATGCATAATGCTTGGCAAGTCACTGTGAAAAAGAAGACATATTATTGTGGAAGGTGTCCCTATCCTTATGCCCCGTGGGTCCCCATAAGATAGGTAGGATAAGCATTTGTTATTATCTCCATTTTAGATGTGGTAACTGTCTCCAAGATGACCTAAATCAAACTAGATGTGGGGCTGGTGCCTGTTTTTGGGTTACTATTTTATTGTTGGTTCTTCTACATTATGGCCATGACCTTGTGTTTGTGCTTAAAGAATTAGTTTCATGTTTAATGCATATACAGTTTTGCTTACACTTTTCATAGATTTCATGCAGATCAAAAAGTGATCATGCAGGGAATTCCCTGGCTGTCCAGTGGTTAGGACTTGGTGCTTTCACTGCTGTGGCCCAGGTTCAATCCCTGGTCGGGGAACTAAGATCCCACAAGCTACGCAGTGCGGCCAAAAAAAAAAAAATGATCATGCAAAAGATAATAATAGCCTCTATTTAATATCAATTAAATCATTTTGTTCACTTATCTCTTGTGTTGAAAAGAAAGTTCTCAATAGAATGAAAGGTGACCTGAGTATGACTGCAAAACCAAGTCATATATCAGTGTTGGAGGCAACAGCTGTAAACATTTCTCTAATCCGAATTCAGGGGCATTCTCACCAATCATGCTGGCAGAAAGCAAAGCAACATTGCTTTTACCCAGAGCAACCTTCCATCTGACTAGTAACCATAAAAACATGTGGTACATTCTGTTGAAAATATATTACCTTGAAACCTCACCCAGGAAAGACCAATAAGTCTGCTTCTGTGGCATTCAGTTTTCTAATTGCAACTTTGCTTTTATCAAACTCTTTCTCAGATCTAGATCTTTAGCTTATAAATACAGTTGCCAAAATGTGAAGAAAAAATTATTAGTTTTCTTTGGTTGGCCATATTCTTTGGTTTGGTGTTATATAATCCAGAAATGAAAGAGAGTCAGAACACTCCTAAATAGTTAAACAACTTCAATTGCTTAATAATTTGAAAAAGGTCTAATTAGTAGGAAAAATTGCTAATAGGAGGCTCCCAAGACAGTGTCTATTCCTGGAACTTTCCCCACCTCAGGGAACCCAGGAGGAGGGTAGCAAATCCACCCAAGCATAACCACCTCATTCCTATCCCCCAGATCATATTCTCCCCCTTACCCACCTGCCACCTCTCTCTCTCTCTCTTTCTCTCCTTTCTGTTTCCCGACTCATACCTTTTTTGTGAAAACAATCTAACATTAATTTAAAAAGTAAAGGCTGGATGCTGACAATCTTTTTTTTTTTTTTTTTTTTAATTAATTAATTTATTTATTTTTGGCTGTGTTGGGTCTTCGTTTCTGTGCGAGGGCTTTCTCTAGTTGCGGCAAGTGGGGGCCACTCTTCATCGCGGTGTGCGGGCCTCTCACTATCGCGGCCTCTCTTGTTGCGGAGCACAGGCTCCAGACGCGCAGGCTCAGTAGTTGTGGCTCACGGGCCCAGTTGCTCCGTGGCATGTGGGATCTTCCCGGACCAGGGCTCGAACCCTTGTCCCCTGCATTGGCAGGCAGATTCTCAACCACTGCGCCACCAGGGAAGCCCAGGATGCTGACAATCTTAAAACAACTTTTGAGAGAAAACCTCTTTGGTCTTCTTCTTATACGTAAATGCAGATAATATTGTGATGGTTTTTTTCTTCTTTACCGAATTGTAAAATGGGTAAAGTTTTGTTTCATTTCCCCCCTCTCAAAAATATGTTTTCCATTTGACCTTGATGATTATGGGTATTCAGGTTGTGTAGATGTTTTTAATCAATTGTGAAAGCACTCAGACAAACCCATTCCAGATCCAGGAAGCCTAGAGAGTTCCAAATAAGATAACTAAGATGAATCCAAAGAAATCTACACTGAGACACATTATAATTAAATTGTCAAAAAGTTAAAGACAAGGAGAGAATCTTAAAAGCAGCAAGAGAAAGACAGCTCGTATGTACAAGGGAATCAAGTTTTTTAGCAGAAACTTTGCAGGCCAGAAGGGAGTGACACACTATATTCAGAGTGTTGAAAAAAAGAAACTGCCAACCAAGAATACTATAATCAGCAAAATGTTTTTCATGCTTTTTTCAAAAATGCAGAAGAGATAGACTTTCCCAGATAAACAAAAGCTGAGGAAGTTCATCACCATTAGACCCACCTTACAAGAAATACTAAAGGGAGTTCTTCAAGTTGAAATAAAAAGATGTTAAACAGCAACATGATCGCATAAGAAAGTATAAAATTTTTGATAAAGATAAATATATGGATAAATACAGACTATTGTAATGATGGTGGGTAAGTCACTTCTAATTCAGCATAAAAGTTAAAAGACAAAAGTATTAAAAACAATTATAACTTTAAAGATGTTAATGGGTACCCAGTACAAATAGATATAAATTGTGACATCAATAACAAAAAGTGCATGTGGTAGAGGGAGAAGTAAAAGTGTAGAGTTTTTATATGTGATTGAAAATAAGTTCTCATCAGCTTAAAATAGACTTATAACTATAGGAAAATTTACATAAGCCTATGGTAACTACAAAGAAAATACCTATAGAAGTTACACAAGAGAAAAAGAGAAAGAAATCAAAGCATATTAATATAAAAAATAAATGAAACATGAAGACAGCAAGAGAAAAAAAGAGATGAACGAAGTACTATACAAACAGAAAACAGCAAAATGGTGATATTAAATCCTTCCCTAACAATAATTACATTAAATGTAAGTGAATTAAACTCCCTAATCAAAAGACACAGAGTGGCTGAATGGATTTAAAAAACAAGGTCCAACTATGTACTATCAACAAGGAACTCACTTTGGATTGAAAGACACACATAGACTGAAAGTGAAGAGTTGCAAAAAGATAGTCCATGAAAATTGTAACCAGAAAACAGCATGAGTGGCTATACTTTTATCAGACAAAATAGACACTAAGTCAAAAACTGTCACAAGAGACAAAGAAGGATGTTATATAATGAGAAAAGATCAATTCAACAGGAAGACACAACAATGATAAATATATATCCATTCAACATCAGAGCATCTATATTTATGAAGCAAACATTGACAGAACTAGAGAAGAAATAGACAGCAATACAATAATATTAGGAGATTCAATACCTCACTTTTAATAATGGCTAGAACAGCTAGACAGAAAATCAACAAAGAAACAGTGGACTTGAAGAACACTACAGAGCAAATAGACTTAACAGACAGATATAGAACATCCCACCCAACAGCAGCAGCATATGCATTCTTCTCAAGCGTTCACAAAACATTCTCAAGAATAAATCCCATATTAGTCACAAAACAAGCAGACAACTTATCTGATTCCACAGGTTCACAGCTGGAGAAGAATTTTGCTTCAGGATGAATCGTACCTGTCTCACCCATACTTGATTTAGATATTTAGATGAGATTTGGGACTTAGAGTTGATGCTTAGAGTCAAGACTTTGGGGCTATTGGGCCGGGGGTGTGTGTGAATGTATTTTGCCTGTAAAAGAACATGAATTGAAGGAGACAGGATATTATGAGCTGGATTGTGTGCCCCCCAAATTCATATGTTGAAGTCCTAACACCTAGTGCCTCAGAATGTAACTGTATATGGAGATAGGGCTTTTAAAGATTAAGTTAAAATGAGGCCATCAGACTGTGCCCTAATTCAATCTGACTGGTGTCCCTATGAGAAGAGAAAATTTAGACGCACAGAGACACCAGAGATGTGTATGCACAGAGGAAAGACCATGTGAGGACATAGCAAAAAGGCGGCCATCTGCAAACCCAGGAGAGAAGCCTCAGAAAAAAATCAAACCTGCCAACATCTTGATCTTTGAGTTCTAGTCTCCAGAACTCTGAGAAAATAAATTTCTATTGTTTAAGTCACCCAGTCCATGGTGCTTTGTTAAGGTAGCCCTGGTGGACTAATACAGGAGTCCACTGTTGACCACTGTCTCACCAGTTGACCTTAGCAGGACCCTCCTGCTCTCCGGGCTCTGGGTTCCACATCTGAAAATGACAGTTCAGATTAGATGGTATATGAAGATCCCATATGTTTTTATGGTCAACCATTCCAGAATTATCATTGATTTTGATCTGACAGATCTGACTGTGAGAGGATAATCACAGTTTTTTAACTTCCCATTGTTCCTCATCTCTAAAAGCCGGGAGGTTATAATTAGGCACTCAGCATCTGTACTAGTTTGCCAGGGCCGCTACAACAGAGTATCACAAAGTAGGTAGCAAAAACACCAGAAATTTTTTGTCTCACAGTGCTGGAGGCTGGATGTCTGAGGTGTCAGCAGGGTTGGCTCCTTCTGAGAGCTGTGAGAAGGAATCTGCGTCTGCCTCTCCCCTAGCTTCTGGTGTTTTGCTGGCCATCTTTGGCATTCCTGGGTGTACAGAAGCATCATCCTGATCTCTGGTCTCTGCCTTCTTGTCTTCATATGGCACTCTTCCGTGTGCATGTCTGTGACCAAATGCCCTGAGCACTAGTCATATTGGATTAGGGCCCACTCTAGTGACCTTATATTAACTTAATTACCTCTGTAGAGACCTTATCTCCAAATAAGGTCACATTCTGAGGTGCTGGGTATTAGGACTCCCCCATAGGAATTTGAGGGGGACACAATTCAACCCATAAATAACAGCATCCCTAACGGCTCACCTCCCACCTTCCAAAGAAACGATCACAGAAATCTTCCAGGGAAGCCTCCTGTCATAGTTCGTGTCACACCCACATGCTCATCCTGGGTTCTCTTGCCTGCTGCTTTGTGTCTATTACCTGGTTCTCTGTCTCTGGAAGCTCCAGAGCTGACAACAACTTAGAGAATCTGTTTGGTAATCACCTTCACCTTCCATTGGAGGTTACAACAGTGTGGGTGCATGTTTTCCCAGCCTCCCTTAGATCCATATCCTCAAGCCCATGGACACGCCCATTTTCAAAAACCCATGCGGGCCAAAAATCCCCACCCGAGTCAAAACCCTAGATCCCACCCTCCAACCCTACAATCGTCTGAGAGGGGAGTGTGAACAAGAAAACACAGATCCTGAGATGGTAGATTAAAAACGATCTCTAAAACAATAAGCAGAAGTAGAAAAAAGGCAATAAGGCAAGGAGTACCACCCCAATTTGTAAAAACATTCATTTTGCCACACCCCATCTCCTTCCTAGCAGACTGCTTTCATGTTCTCAGAACTTGGATGGGGAGAGTTCTGCAGGTCAACAGCAACCTCCCTGCTTTCGTAAACAGTAAGAAGTGTCACCCAGGACCAGGCAAGAAGATCAATTCACATGCTCTCAACCTTTTGGAAGCCCTGGTTTAAGAATTAATTCACTCCACTGGGAAAGCACAATTATCATTTGTCACTTAAGGATGTTGGTACGCTGAAGGAGAGTAATTAAATAACATACGTTAAAAAGATGATTCCTTAAAAAAATTGATCCCTACAGAAATGTTCCTTGAGCCTCGGCATACGAAACACAATAAGAAATGGCGTTTTCCACAGCCAGCACTGAGGTTGCCATGGTAAGAACAATTTTTTAGAGCTACCTAGGGAAAAAAAAAATCAGAAACATGTACAGTTTGTTATGTTCTAAACACTAGCATAGAGATGTTTTTCTAAAAAGGCGAATTTAATGGAAGATAAAACTTTCTATTCTAGAAACTTTCTATTCTATTCTAGACCATGATTCCCCACAAAGCTTCCTATTTCAAGGAGAACTGTAAACATATTTGAATGCTGCATTGTATGAAATGTCAGTAAGGGAGCAGCTAAGTTCCTTGAGTATGTCCTGAGGTGCTGGAGAAAACACCTCCCTGTCAGGGTTGTTCCAGACACATGCAGTCATCGGCCATCTCGTTTTCCCCTGGCCCTTGCGTCTGTTACGTGTTATCTCTATTTCATGCTGGGCTGAGCTGGTCTCACAGTTTAATGCCTCTCAACCCTTTGAAATTGCTAAAGAGAATTCACTTACACAAAAGTATGTAGACTTTCTGAAAATGTCAAAGGGTAAATGAAGAAGACAGTTTCGCATTGCACAACTCCCTCGCTCCTTATCTCAATTTTTAAAAAAAAATCTCTATTTGGTATTTTTTTCTCTAATGTTTCTTCTTTGGCTGTTTTAGCCACTAAAAACGGGCTACCTACACACACTGCTCACTGGCCCAGGCTTACCATCCACACTTTCTGTTTCTCCCGAATCCCTCCTCACCATTGTCCCTCCTCCCTTCTCTTTTGCTGAAGAATTCAGTCTGTCTTTACTCCTAAATCCAAAGTTGCACAATCCAAACCATTACGAAATTCAGGAAAAGTCCTCTGTTACGTAAGGATAGAAACACCCCGTGTTAGGGACTATGCCCACTCCCCAGCCCATGGTAGGCCCTCAAAAGCCTAGGGTTAGTATAACTCTCCTCCCGTCCTTGAAATTCAGCCTCTTCTCACTTCTTCAGCTGTTTTCCTCCCCTACAATGTTCCCTGCAGCTCCTGGAGTGAAAGACTCCTAAAAGCTTAAAGCTGAAAAAGACGTCAGAAGCAAATTTCACACTCTCACTTGACAGAGAAGATCAGTAAAACCCAGAGAAGGAAGGAGACTTACTTGTCCAGGTCACAGGGGAATGATAGTGACAGAACTGTGATTATAGCCCAGATCTCCAGGTTCCTCACATCTCCCAACACTCTTTCCACAGCATCAGTGACATTCAAAATATTTTTGACCACAACCTGCAGTCACAAATACATTTTACATTAGGTCCCTGAATATCCATATGTGTGTAAATATATGATGTAAGATGCTTAGCCTTACTACATGTGATGCACGTCGATATTTTCTGTCTTGTTCTATTGAATCTCACTTTTTACTTTTTTGTATTTTCTTTTTCTTTTTTTTTTTTAACTTAGAGTATAATTGCTTTACAATGGTGTGTTAGTTTCTGCTGTATCACAAAGTGAAT
This sequence comes from Eschrichtius robustus, assembly GCF_028021215.1. Taxonomy (NCBI): domain Eukaryota; kingdom Metazoa; phylum Chordata; class Mammalia; order Artiodactyla; family Eschrichtiidae; genus Eschrichtius; species Eschrichtius robustus. The sequence goes on along the minus strand of NC_090829.1, from coordinate 52,373,599 downwards.
CAGCTATACATATACATATATCCCCATATCCCCTCCCTTTTGCATCTCCCTCCCACCCTCCCTATCCCGCCCCTCTAGGTGGTCGCAAAGCACCGAGCTGATCTCCCTGTGCTATGTGGCTGCTTCCCACTAGCTATCTATTTTACATTTGGTAGTATATATATGTCCATGCCACTCTCTCACTTCATCCCAGCTTACCCTTCCCCCTCCCCATGTCCTCAAATCCATTCTCTATGTCTGCATCTTTATTCCTGTCCTCCCCCTACGTTCTTCAGAACCTTTTTTTTTTTTTTTAGATTCCATATACATGTGTTAGCATACAGTATTTGTTTTTCTCTTTCTGACTTATTTCACTCTGTATGACAGACTCTAGGTCCATCCACCTCACTAAAAGTAACTCGATTTCATTTCTTTTTATGGCTGAGTAATATTCCATTGTATATATGTGCCACATCTTCTTTATCCATTCATCTGTCAATGGACACTGAGGTTGCTTCCATGTCCCAGCTATTGTAAATAGAGCTGCAATGAACATTGTGGTACATGACCCTTTTGAATTATGCTTTTCTCCAGGTATATGCCCAATAGTGGGATTGCTGGGTAATATGGTAGTTCTATTTTTAGTTTTTTAAGGAACCCCCATACAGTTCTCCATAGTGGCTGTATCAATTTACATTCCCACCAATAGTGCAAGAGGGTTCCCTTTTCTCCATACCCTCTCCAGCATTTATTGTTTGTAGACTTCTTGATGATGGCCATTCTGACTGGTGTGAGGTGATACCTCATTGCATTTGCATTTGATTTGCATTTCTGTAATGATTAGTGATGTTGAGCATCCTTTCATGTGTTTGTTGGCAATCTGTATATCTTCTTTGGAGAAATGTCTATTTAGGTCTTCTGCGCATTTTGGGGTTGGGTTGTTTGTTTTTTTGATACTGAGCTGCATGAGCTGCTTGTATATTTTGAAGATTAATCCTTTGTCAGTTGCTTCGTTTGCAAGTATTTTCTCCCATTCTGAGGGTTGTCTTTTCGTCTTGTTTATGGTTTCCTTTGCTGTGCAAAAGCTTTCAAGTTTCATTATGTCCCATTTGTTTATTTTTGTTTTTATTTCCCTTTCTCTGGGAGGTGGGTCAAAAAGGATCTTGCTGTGATTTATGTCATAGAGTATTCTGCCTATGTTTTCCTCTAAGAGTTTTGTAGTGTTTGGCCTTACATTTAGGTCTTTAATCCATTTGGAGTTTATTTTTGTATATGGTGTTAAGGAGTGTTCTAATTTCATTCTTTTACATGTAGCTGTCCAGTTTTCCCAGCACCACTTATTGAAGAGGCTGTCTTTTCTCTATTGTATATTCTTGCCTCCTTTATCAAAAATAAGTGGACCATATGTGCGTGGGTTTATCTCTGGGCTTTCTATCCTGTTCCATTGATCTATATTTATGTTTTTGTGCCAGTACCATAATGTCTTGATTACTATAGCTTTGTAGTATAGTCTGAAGTCAGGGAGCCTGATTCCTCCAGCTTCGTTTTTCTTTCTCAAGATTACTTTGGCTATTCGGGGTCTTTTGTGTTTCCATACAAATTGTGAAATTTTTTGTTCTAGTTCTGTGAAAAATGTCATTGGTAGTTTGATAGGGATTGCATTGAATCTGTAGATTGCTTTGGGTAGTAGAGTCATTTTCACAATGTTGATTCTTCCAATCCAAGAGCATGGTATTTCTCTCCATCTGTTGGTATTATCTTTAATTTCTTTCATCAGTGTCTTATAGTTTCCTGCATACATGTCTTTTGTCTCCTTAGGTAGGTTTATTCCTAGGTATTTTATTCTTTTTGTTGCAATGGTAAATGGGAGTGTTTCCTTAATTTCTCTTTCAGATTTTTCATCATTAGTGTATAGGAATGCAAGAGAGTACTGTGCATTAATTTTGTATCCTACTACTTTACCAAATTCATTGATTAGCTCTAGTAGTTTTCTGGTAGCATCTTTAGGGTTCTCTATGTATAGTGACATGTCATCTGCAAACAGTGACAGCTTTACTTCATCTTTTCTGATTTGGATTCCTTTTATTTCTTTTTCTTCTCTGATTGCTGTGGCTAAAAATTCCGAAACTATGTTGAATAATAGCAGTGAGAGTCGGCAACCTTGTCTTGTTCCTGATCTTAGTGGAAATGGTTTCAGTTTTTCACCATTGAGAACAATGTTGGCTGTGGGTTTGTCATATATGGCTTTTATTATGTTAAGGTTAAGTTCCCTCTATGCCTACTTTCAGGAGGGTTTTTATCATAAATGGGTGTTGAATTTTGTCGAAAGCTTTTTCTGCATCTATTGAGATGATCATATGGTTTTTCTCCTTCAGTTTGTTAATATGGTGTATCATATTGAACGATTTGTGCATATTGAAGAATCCTTGCATTCCTGGGATAAACCCCACTTCATCATGGTGTATGATCCTTTTAATGTGCTGTTGGATTCTGTTTGCTAGTATTTTGTTGAGGATTTTTGCATCTATGTTCATCAGTGATATTGGCCTGTAGTTTTCTTTTTTTGTGACACCTTTTTCTGGTTTTAGTATCAGGGTGATGGTGGCCTTGTAGAATGAGTTTGGGAGTGTTCCTCCCTCTGCTACATTTTGGAAGAGTTTGAGAAGGATAGGTGTTAGCTCTTCTCTAAACGTTTGATAGAATTTGCCTGTGAAGCCATCTGGTCCTGGGCTTTTGTTTGCTGGAAGATTTTTAATCACAGTCTCAATTTCAGTGCTTGTGATTGGTCTGTTTATATTTTCTATTTCTTCCTGGTTCAGTCTCAGAAGGTTGTGCTTTTCTAAGAATTTGTCCATTTCTTCCAGGTTGTCCATTTTATTGGCATAGAGTTGCTTGTAGTAATCTCTCATGATCCTTTGTATTTCTGCAGTGTCAGTTGTTACTTCTCCTTTTTCATTTCTAATTCTGTTGATTTGAGTCTTTTCCCTTTTTTTTCTTGATGAGTCTGGCTAATGGTTTATCAATTTTGTTTATCTTCTCAAAGAACCAACTTTTAGTTTTATTGATCTTTGCTGTCATTACCTTCATTTCTTTTTCATTTATTTCTGATCTGATCTTTATGATTTCTTTCCTCCTGCCAGCTTTGGGGTTTTTTTTGTTTTTGTTTCTCTAATTGCTTTAGGTGTAAGGTTAGGTTCTTTATTTGAGATTTTTCTTGTTTCTTGAGGTAGGATTGTATTGCTATAAACTTCCCTCTTAGCACTGTTTTTACTGCATCCCATAGGTTTTGGGTCGTCGTGTTTTCATTGTCATTTGTTTCTAGGTATTTTTTGATTTCCTCCTTGATTTCTTCAGTGATTTCTTGGTTATTTAGAAGCGTATTTTTTAGCCTCCATGTGTTTGTATTTTTTACAGATTTTTTCCTGTAATTGATATCTAGTCTCATAGCGTTGTGGTCGGAAAAGATACTTGATACAATTTTAATTTTCTTAAATTTACCAAGGCTTGATTTGTGACCCAAGATATGATCTATCCTGGAGAATGTTCCATGAGCACTTGAGAAGAAAGTGTATTGTGTTGTTTTTGGATGGAATGTCCTATAAATATCAATTAAGTCCATCTTGTGTAATGTATCATTTAAAGCTGTATTTCCTTATTTATTTCCATTTTGGATGATCTGTCCACTGGTGAAAGTGGGGTGTTAAATCCCTTACTATGATTGTGTTACTGTTGATTTTCCCTTTTATGGCTGTTAGCATTTGCCTTATGTATTGAGGTGCTCCTATGTCGGGTGCATAAATATTTACAATTGTTTTATCTTTTTCTTGGATTGATTCCTTGATCATTATGTAGTGTACCTCTTTGTCTCTTGTAATAGTCTTTATTTTAAAGTCTATTTTGTCTGATATGAGAATTGCTACTCCAGCTTTCTTTTGATTTCCATGTGCATGGAATATCTTATTCCATCCCCTCACTTTCAGTCTGTATGCGTCCCTAGGTCTGAAGTGGGTCTCTTGTAGACAGCATATGTACGGGTCTTGTTTTTGTATCCATTCAGCCAGTCTATGTCTTTTGGTTGGAGCATTTAATCCTTTTACATTTAAGGTAATTACAGATATGTATGTTCCTATTACCATTTTCTTAATTGTTTTGGTTTGTTATTGTAGGTCTTTTCCTTCTCTTGTGTTTCCTGCCTAGAGTAGTTCCTTTAGCATTTGTTGTAAAGCTGGTTTGGTGGTGCTGAATTCTCTTAGCTTTTGCTTGTCTGTAAAGGTTTTAATTTCTCCACTGAATGTGAATGAGATCCTTGCTGGATAGAGTAATCTTTGTTGTAGGTTTTTTTTCCCTTTCATCACTTTAAATATGTCCTGCCACTCCCTTCTGGCTTGCAGAGTTTCTGCTGAGAGATCAGCTATTAACCTTATGGGGATTCCGTTGTATGTTATTTGTTGCTTTTCCCTTCCTGCTTTTAATATTTGTTCTTTGTTTTCAATTTTTGATAGTTTGATTAATATGCATTCTTGGATTTATCCTATATGGGACTCTCTGCACTTCCTGGAGTTGATTGACTGTTTCCTTTCCTATGTTAGGGAAGTTTTCAACTATAATCTCTTCAAATATTTTCTCAGTCCCTTTCTTTTTCTCTTCTTCTTCTGGGACCCCTATAATTCGAATGTTGGTGTGTTTAATGTTGTCCCAGAGGTCTCTGAGACTGTCCTCAATTCTTTTCATTCTTTTTTCTTTATTCTGCTCTGCGGTAGTTATTTCCACTATTTTATCTTCCATGTCATTTATCCATTCTTCTGCCTCAGTTATTCTGCTATTGATTCCTTCTAGAGAATTTTTAATTTCATTTATTGTGTTGTTCATCCTCGTTTGTTTACTCTTTAATTCTTCTGGGTCTTTGTTAAACGTTTCTTGTATTTTCTCCATTCTATTTCCAAGATTTTGGATCATCTTTACTATCATTACTCTGAATTCGTTTTCAGTAGACTGCCTACTTCCTCTTCATTTGTTTGGTCTAGTGGGTTTTTACCTTGCTCCTTCATCTGCTGTGTATTTCTCTTTCTTCTCATTTTGCTTAAGTTACTGTGTTTAGGGTCTCCTTTTCACAGGCTGCAGGTTCGTAGTTTCTATTGTTTTTGGTGTCTTCCCCCAGTGGGTAAAGTTGGTTCAGTGGGTTGTGTAAGCTTCCTGGTGGAGGAGACTGGTGCCTGTGTTCTGATGGATCAGGCTGGATATTGTCTTTCTGGGGCAGATCCGCATCCAGTGGTGTGTTTTGGGGTGTCTGTGACCTTATTATGATTTTAGGCAGCCTCTCTGCTAATGGGTGGGGTTGTGTTCCTGTCTTGCTAGTTGTTTGGCATGGGGTATCCAGCACTGTAGCTTGCTTGTCATTGAGTGGAGCTGGGTCTTAGCGTTGAGACAGAGATCTCTGGGAGAGCTCTCGCTGATTGATATTACAAGGTGCCAGGAGGTCTCTGTTGGACCAATGTCCTGAACTCAGCTCTCCCACCTCAGAGGCTCAGGCCTGACATCCGGCCAGAGCACCAAGACCCTGTCAGCCACACTGCAGATGCGTGGTTTATTACCGAGGAAATTAAAGCACAGGAACCAACAGCCAGATGACGAGATTCATAGCGTGAGGTTGAGAAACTTCAGTCCTTTTGCACTTTGGAGCCCAGCATGGTGGCATGTGGAGGCATTCTGCTTCACCAACCTGGAAGCTCTCTGAAATCCCTCCTTTTGGATTTTAATGGTCGAATCTCACTTTTGAAAATGTTGATCCTAACTCTCCAACTTGATTTCAGACTCCAGTAGCGGTTGTAACAAAGAGATTGAAAAGTGCTGTACTAAACCCACGACCAATGTCATCTGAAGTGAAGGAAGTTTCCATAGAAAAGTTAAGGCTTGTGTTGGAACTCAATATATGGACTGAATAAGTCGAGATGAGCAGATGAGATAGAACAAGGATGAGGAAATGTGGTGGCTAAATAGTACGTATGTAAATATCTCCTTAGATAAAACAATTTGAAGAAATGAAGAGAATAACTTAGGAAGCAGCATGTAGTAAATTCTAGTAACAAGTCTATCAATGACAATTAATAAAAGATGGACGGAATAGTTAGTTCAAAAATAAAACAATTTTATACTATAGAGAAAATCTTAGTTGTAAAAACTATGTACAACTGTATACAAATGAGATGAGTTACAACCACAGGTTTTCATGTAATTCACAAACTTGTCATAGATTTAAAGCATGGAGCACTGCTTTACTGTCTTCACTGACCTTGCCTGCAAAAGGAGCCTCCATCTTCCTCTTTTCCTCCCTATTCTAGACGAAGCCAAGTTTTCTCTCAGCTGCCTATATCGCTTCGGATTAGGGTTCTTTAATGACAAGGTCTCAGGAGGATCTTTCTTGGTTCAGAACTCTCTCTCTAGACATGTTTATCCCAGCACATGGCTGCTGGACACTTCCCACAGAAATGCCCAGCCAAGCCTTACTCTTAGCTCTGCACCCTCAGCCTCCAACTCCTCCTCCTGTATGGAGCCTCCAATCTGCAGCTTCTTTCCTTCCCCAATCTCTAAATATGCTCCTCTGTTGTTCTTGATGGTTCCCAATGGGCTGCGTACACACCCTACTCCTCTTTTAATCCACTCATTAAACCTTGACTTTTGAGCTTGACTTTTGAGCTCCCAGAATTCATTAAAGGACTATGTTCCTTCACAGCTCACTACCCCATTCTAGATCCCTTGCATCGACTGCTTAGTTCAGACTCCATTTTGGCCCATCTTCCTACCCCAACCCTCATTAGGAGGCCCCTGGAAGGCCCAAAGCTCACATCTGCAAGCTCAGATTTAAAACTCATTTGATTGCCTCAACCTGTCTTTGGATATTCCAGCATTAATCCTGCCCTTAAAATGGTAGTAGACACTCTACAACTTAACTCTGCCCAAGACCTTTCTCCATCCTGATTAGAATTTAAGCCCCTTATAGAAGCAAGACAGAAGTCCTAAACTAAGGGCTGGGATATGAGGAAGCTCTGGTTTTGATAACTTTTCTCTTTATTGACAGACAAAGTCAATTCTGGTCTAACTGTTTAGCCAGAGTTTCCTTCCTCCCTTCTTCTCACTATGCTCCAGGTGCATCCTTCCCAGAGCTTTGAGCTCCATGGAGGAAAACCTTCTGACATAGATGAAGGGGAAGTTGCTGCTGGTCGGGGGGTGGGGAGCATGGAGTGGGAACAAGTCAGAAACTTACTGGTGTCCAGGGGGCCCATAGAAGGACCTTTTCATGTCTTTCTGGGGACAGTGACATAGAGATCCCTGCAGAAGCAAACCTAGGAGTTCTCAGAATGGAAGAATCCTAGAACCAGAATCAGGAGTAGAGAAAGAGCAGAGGGGACCACAGAGCAAAAGCCCTAAGACTCCATAGCAGCCAGGTGGGAAAAATTCTGAACACATCTGTCTTTTCTTCATATGCCTTCCTTCTAATCTCACTGCATCACTCCAGCTGAAATTAATTGTTGCATTTCTGCAACATTGCCTCTGTACTAAACCACTTCTTTCACTTAAATTTTAATTAGAGATATTTAGGTTTATACCTCAATGCCTATATATGTCCCTATGGCCATCAGGGCCTGGCCCCATGCTATATACATAGCAGGGATGTAATCAATGACTGTCGAATTGCAGCTATGACCCCATACGCATCCTGAGTTGGTGCTACACTCTACTCAGTGTCTCTGACATAGCCTGACCCCCATTTCCCTAGATAATGCTCTTTCCAAGATGAAAGGAACCAAATTTCCCAAATAAGATTGATCAGTGGTCTCTTTCTGGACATTTTCCATGATACATAACTCAAGGAATATCCTACCAAACCCAGAAATGTGATCACTCTGCCTTTTAGGAAACTTTACAGCATCATAAGTTTGTTAGGTAATGAGGTGAAAAGAGAATGTCGAATAACTATGATATTAAATGGAATTTATACAGCTACCTAGACTATGCAAATGTTATTTCTAAGTGTACTTGCTTTACATTCTTCAATAGATAATGCCAATGCATTTGGTATACTATTTAGTTCTTACTATTTTTCTTATGAGTTTTTAATTCTCAAGCATATTTATAATAACTATTTGAAAGTCCTTATATATTAATTTAATTTCACTATTATTATTTTTAAGTTTAGATTTTTCTCCTCCTCATAGCTTATATTTTCCATCTTTGCATGTCTAGTAAATCTTTTATTGTATGTTAGATATTGTCAGTAATATTGTTGAGGGGGTCAACTTTGTTTTTCCCTTTAAAGAGTTATTTTGTTCTTGTGAGCACTTAGTATTCCTGCAGATCAGCCTGAATTATTTGAGATTGTTTTTAAGCTTTGTTATGGAGGATCCTGAGTTGCATTTACTCTAGAGCTCTATTAGCCCTATTCCTAGGGCATCACATTTCTAGGGTCTCCACTGAATGCCCAGAGGGTACAGATGTCCCTTCATTTGGGGTAGTTGGAACAGAGACATTTTCCAGCCCTCTGGAAACTCTAGTAGCTGTTTAGCTCACAGTTCCCTGGTAGTTTTTCTTTCCTCAGTAGTTGTTCTTTGTCTAGCCTCATAAAGTTGCATCCAGGGAATGAGCCGATTAGTAGTAGGCGGAGACCAAGGGACCACTGTGTAGGTTTTTCCATGCAGCTCCCTTCTCCCTGGTACTCAGCTCAGGAAGATGGCCATGCTGTGCTTGGGTTCTCCCTCCTTGTGCCACAGTCTCAAAAGTGCCTCCAGACAGAAAGCCAGGTGATCACCAAGCTCACCTTGTTTGTTCCCCTTCTTTCGGGGGTCACTACAACTGCCTGTTGTTCAACATCTGAAAACAACCATGCATACATACATCCAGTTGTTTAATGGTGGGAAGACTGGTCCATGTCAAGTTACCCCATAGTGGTTGGAATAGAAAGTTATGTTAATTTAAATCTACACTCAATCTGAATTAAGAATACACTCCTGGGATTTATAGTAACGTTTAAAAACCTACGACAGTTGGGTGGGATGGGGGCGGGAGAGAGGTCCAAGAGGGAGGGAATGCGTGTATGCGTATGGCTGATACACTTTGCCGTGTGGCAGAAACTAACACAACGTTGTAAAGCAACTATACTGCAATAAATATATATATACATGTATACTCAAAAAAAACCAAAACAAAACAAAAACTTACGACAAGTTCTTCTGCTATCTCTCTTTTAGATCAAAAAAAGAGGCCTGGTTAAGTTGCCTAATTAACTTGTAGAAATAAATTTTTCTTTGGTGGAACAAGTGGTGGTCAAGATGTTCAGGCTCTCTGGGGATTTAGTACCCGCATTTCTGTGTCAGCCTGTACAAGGTCTAAATATTAATGAAGCCAGTATTCCACACCTTTTGTAATGGCCCCTTAGGTTTAGGATCCCAACGTAATCCTTGTTCAGTATGTTTCCCTAAGGATTATTGTTAATTGGCTCTCACTAGGAAATTAGGCTGAATTCTGTTGCTAGAATTTATTGCTTTTACCTGAAGTGAGCCTTTTATGAAAGATGTGTATTGGGCACATGATAGAACAGAGTTTGGACTTCATCAAGCTAACAAGGGCAGGTGCTATGACCATAGCTGATAAGTGTTTGTTTGTGTAGCAGAATGCTAACTGACCCTTGACTTCATCGTTACCTGGAAGCCAGGTTATGAGAGGAGAAGAGTTCTAGCTCTTAACTCCTTCTAAATATTGGAGGTTCCCCAAAAGAATCTGATTTCTATAAGCAACCAAATATGCTTAAATCACTGCCATAATAAGCTACCATTACTGACAAGAGCATATTGTATTTCTCACTGTGATGAGAAAAAAAAAATTTATGACTACTGATGTAGAAGACAAAGGAATACTGAGATACTGATAGCAAACACTTCCCCTTTGTTTACTATGTTCAGTTACTACAGTGCTTTATGTATTTCAACTAATTTAGTTTTCACAATAATCCAACAAGGGGGTTATTTATTATTACTACTACCATTTTATAGAGAAACTGAGACACAGAGAGGTTAGGTAACTTGATTAGGTCACACAGCCAATGAATGGCCATGCTGGTATGCAAGCCCAGGCAGCCTGGCTCTGAAGTTGGTGCTATTATTAGTTGCTGAGTACAGAAATTAGTAGTTAAAATGACACTCATTTATGTTATAATACCTGTCCACGTGAACTACTTAGTAAATCACTTGTGTTTTTCTCAATTCCTTGTTTTATAAAACCGTAGGAAAAAACTTCCTTCATTATCATTGAAATAGGAATTCTGAAATCCTGGGTGGATCCAGCAGTTTATCTGGAGTGCCCTAGCAAAGAACTATCTTGTTTCAGTCTTGCCACATGAAGTAACTTGCCAAATGACGAAGTAACTAAATTTATGCTTTGAGAGGTCACATGTATTGAAACAAGTATGGACTTATTCATACTTGTAATCATTTACCCTAATGTTTTGACATGTTTTTACTGTCTCCAGTGAATTATGGAATTTAGTCCAAATAGATTTCTCAACAACTGGATCAGAACATAAGTACTCAGGGGAATACCAAGATCTTTCTCTAATTCACCCCTCATATCCCAAAATGAAGCACTATTAGAGACTCATTGCTCTTGTTTTTTTTTTTTTTAATTAATTTTATTGGAGTATAGTTGTTTTACAGTGTTGTGTTAGTTTCTACTGTACAGCAAAGTCAATCAGCTATATGTACACATATATCCCCTCTTTTTTGGATTTCCTTCCCATTTAGGTCACCACAGAGCACTGAGTAGAGTTTCCTGTGCTATACAGTAGGTTCTCATTAGTTATCTATTTTATACATAGTATCAATAGTGTATAGATGTCAATCCCAGTCTCCCAATTCATCCCACCACCCCCCTTCCCCCTTGGTATCCATACATTTGTTCTCTACGTCTGTGTCTCTATTTCTGCTTTGCAAATAAGATCATCTATACCATTTTTCTAGATTCCACATATATACATTAATATACAGTATTTGTTTTTCTCTTTCTGACTTACTTCACTCTTCTTCTTTTTATCTTCTTATTTTTCTATTGCTCTTCTGTGATATAGAGTAGGTCTGCAGTGGCACAAACCTTTTTTTTTTTTTTTAACACTTTTAAAAAAAAGTTAATTAACTAATTAATTTTTGGCTCTGTTGGGTGTTCGTTGCTGAACGAGGGCTTTCTCTAGTTGCCACAAGCAGGGGTTACTCTTCGTTATGGCAGGCGGGCTTAGCTGCTCCATGGCACGTAGGATCTTCCCAGACCAGTGCTCAAACCCGTGTCACCTGCATTGGCAGGCAGAGTCTTAACCACTGCGCCACCAGGGAAGTCCCAGCACCAACCTATTCTTTCTTCAGCCTTCCCTGCCCTGCCCCATGTGCTGCTCTCACATTGGCGTTGACTACTCAGCCATTATGCCCCAGCTCCATGCCCTTCCCCCAACCTAATGAGAATTTTACATCTTGGGGAAGAAGGCTGTCCTTTTGAAAGCTTTTCTTCTGTTAAAGATATTTCAGCCACCTCGGAAGCACAGGGAATGCTTTTTTCTGAAGGCACATCTCCCCTCTCTGAATTAACTGTCTAAACTGAAAGTCAACCTTGATTTAAGGGTGGACAATAAATTGTTTTACATACATGATGGTCTACCTCGTTGCAGATGAAAATGGACCGATGACAAGAGTTTTGGAAAACTGTGAGGGAAAGCAGAGTGCAGAGCTAAAATGGCATGGAAATATACTGCCATATTTTTTTACTGATGTGTATGTTTGTAGTATTTAGTGTATGTTTATGATTGCAAAAGCAATACAAAATTACCACAGCTATTTGGAAAACAAAGTCACAAAGGTGAATGTAAAATAATCCATAGTTCCACAGCCAGAGATAAATACATGTTAATCATGTTAATTCATGATGTATATCAATCCAGTCACTAAAAGGACATGTCCTGTTCACAGTTTTGTTATGATTTTTTTCTCTAATCAGTATGTTGTGATGTTTTTCACATCATTAAGTGTTCTTTTACTACATGATTCTTTATTGATGTATCTGGTCTAAAATCAGATCTAACATAGTATCTTTAATATATATTTAAGTTGAACTACATAAAACTGCCATTTTTGCAAGTCATTATGGTTGAATATCATCAACTTTAGGTGTCTCAACCTAATATTTTACTCTTCCTGGATTCCTAGGTTATTTCCAATTTTTTATTTAATAAATATTGATGCAATGGATATTTTGCAGATAAATCTTTTGCAAAACTATGACTGTTTTCTTAGGATAAATTCCTAGTAATGAAATTGCTAGATCAAGATGGATGAACATTTTTTGACCTTTGATAGGTGTTGCCAACTCTTCCTCTAGATAGTGCTGATTTTGTAATTTCTTTGGCATTCTCACTGCTTTTTTTTTTTAAGCTATTATGTTATTGTGTTCAGCTAATCCTCATACAAATATTGTGAAATCATGTGACTATTAGTCACCTTCCCAGCATAGTCTTCTAGTTTAAATTTTAGGAAACAATAGTTTTGCGTTTGTAATTCCTTAGTTAATGTAGGTGTGAGGATAAAGCTTGCTCAAATCCAGTCACTCAGCTGTTTAGTTCATGAGAGCCTAGTTAAAGAACTGGAAAACTGCCCTACCTTCCCTTCAAGTCACTTCCTGTAGACTGTATTGCTGGGTATGATTCTAAGCACAGGGTCCAATGCTTAATTTATGGTTATCAGGTTAACCTGCACTGGAAGATGCAGAAACCATACTTTTGGCTTGTTTCTTGGATGTCTTAAATGGAGAGTAATGATACAGTGAAGGAAGGCTGAGCGGGACATGGTGTGAGGACATGTGTGCACACATATATGTGTATGAGTGTATATCAGGGAATCCTGAAGTTCATTCTTCTATAGGTAACAATTGATTGGGTATAAAGGAAAGATGTTATTCTCTCTAAAGTACCAAGTTCTAAAAAAAATTTTTTGAAGTGTGAACCTGCCATAGTTGGTCAAAATCTTGGGTGACGAAACCTGTGTCTAAAAGGTTCTTGCTTTAAAACTTCATGGCAGTTTGGAAATTATAGTAAGAGACTTAAGGGACATGGTTGTACTTGACTTGAAAAATGTTATAAAAAGCATTCTTACTGTGTGGACATCCAGACAATTTAGAATCAGCATCTTTGTAAAGAAAGGAAATCAAAAGCAATTTCTCTTCCGCATGTTGTCTGGGTTAGTGGTACTTTAGTTGCCACTTGCAGAGATTTCTGAAATCCTTTTCTACACCACTCACATAACTTATCAGCCCCAAACGTCTTATTTTGCCCGTGGACCTTATCTAGTAATTGCAAGTTTTATAGCTTCCAGTTGATTTGCAGGAAATTGCTTTTTGGAGACAAGAAAAACTGTTATGATCTTTAGACTCAAATTAAACTACATAAGTTTGAAAGAGTCACTTTACTGCAATAGACACCTTACAACCTGATAACAGTATTTATCTATATAATCTACTCATACAGAAAATAGACAATATGCACATGGAGTTACCCGGTCACACAAAGGAATTAGTCAACAGAGTCTTTCTCCTTTCCTAGAATAGGCTAACTCACATTAGATATTTTTCTGATAAATAATATGTTTTTAACATCATCTGTACCTCTCTCCCAACAAGCTGTGCATTTGTAAATCTGAAATAAAAGATGAGTGACAGCTCTGATCATCAAAGCAGAAACAGAATTTATATCTTAAAGTTGGTTAAACCATCACTGAGATGATAATTATCAAGTCAGTAAAGGTTTTTAAAAACTGCAATATTGAGATTGGATTGGTACTCTTTTTTTTTTTTAAAGAAATTCACGTTCTTTTATTTATTTATTTATTTATTTATGACTGTGTTGAGTCTTCGTTTCTGTGCGAGGGCTTTCTCTAGTTGCGGCAAGTGGGGACCACTCTTCATCGCGGTGCGCGGGCCTCTCACTGTCGCGGCCTCTCTTGTTGCGGAGCACAGGCTCCAGACACGCAGGCTCAGTAATTGTGGCTCACGGGCCCAGTTGCCCCGTGGCATGTGGGATCTTCCCAGACCAGGGCTCGAACCCGTGTCCCCTGCATTGGCAGGCAGATTCTCAACCACTGCACCGCCAGGGAAGCCCTGGATTGGTACTCTTATGCCATGCTGGTGAGACTGTGAATTAGTATAACCTTTCTGAAAATAACTTCACAATATGCTTTAATAATTTCACTTAAAATTTTTATCTCTCTTAACCTAGTAGTTCTGCTGTGAGGCAGTTTGGTACAGGGGGAAAGATTCATGAATAAATGAAACATTCACAATATTATTTTAGTTGTAGTATTTGGAAGCAATCCAAATGTTGTTAGAGAAATGGATAAAAATTAAATCATATGATAGAATATTATGTAATAAAAATGATGTCTTCATATAGCTTTATAAAATGGAAAATAAAAATATTAAGTGGGTAAAACAAAATATACTATATACATATTATTAAATATTATACATACATATATTGTATATACATAAATCTTTTCCTACATTGTTAATTCCTTATCATAATTTTGTTACTATAGACTTAAATGAACAGGAAAAAAGTCTTGAAGGAAATATACCAAAGAAACAAAAACAAAAGACCTATGGCAAGTACAGTTACTGATTATTGCTTTCTGTTTTACATTTTTTGCCTATTCTAATTCCTTTAAGAAGAATATATATTAAATTTCATAAAATAAAGGTTATAAGAGAAAAAAAATGAAGAACAAAAGGAAGAAAGAAAGGGAGGAAGGGAGGGAGAGATGGAGGGATGGAAGGAGGGAGGAAGGAAATATTGATTTCAGAGTGGTTTGGAAGAAAATATCTTTTTAAAGAAAATTATATTCTGGAAAAGAAAAAAACATGAAAATTTTGGTTGAGCTGCTAAATGTGGCAATACAGATATGATTATTTCTCCTTTTCAAACTGTTTCACGGTATGAGGAGGAAAGGCACGTGAATTTAAATGACATGAGAACCAATAGATGGACTTTGGTTCCTGGAGTTTACAAACAAAAGATAATGGGGGAAAATATAGTGCCAGTGTTTTTTCTTAACTTCAGTAACAAGATATCAGCTATCTTGAACATAGTCAAGTCTCTTCCTTTTAATGAGGCCCTTCCCTACCTGGCCATGTGAATGCCTGTCACATGGATTCATCTACTTACACTATCTTGGCTTGGTATTTCTCTTTCTAAATGTCATGGTTTATATTTTTCTGTGTCTGTTACTTAGCACTATCTACCTTACCAGTTGCTTCATTGATGCTAACAAAGGAGTGGATGTTAGTCCTGATTCTTGCAAAACCAGAAACTGATTCTGGATAACTTAGTAAGAAAAGGGAATCATTGAAAGAGTCTGGGTTGCTGAGAGCATTGGAGGGAAGGCCAAAGATCCAGATCCCAGCAAAACCAAGGGAAGAAAGTACAGCCAAGACCTTTTCACAGGAACTGCCTCGTAGGACATCATCTCTATGGTTGTCGCTGTGGATACACACTGCTGGCCAACTCTGATCTCAGCATTGCTGCACTGCAGGACTCTTCCACCCCTGGCCGCTGGAATCTAGACTCCGTGGCTATAGCCACAGTGACTGATAGCTGTCTGAGCCTACCTTGAGAGTCAAGAACTGGTAGAGGCATCTGCTCAGCTGCTCTAGCTGCCAGGGCCAGGCTTCTGTAGCCGGAGTTGAAGCCTGAGCTCTCACTATTGTTGACAGCCCCCTCAAATAAGAAGGGTGTTTGGATAGTGGGCAGACAAAATATCAACCGTCCATTGTGAACCGTGATGATGATGAACACAGACCGTAGCTTTTGCTTTTGTAAAATAATATTGTCTGACTTAAGAAGGTATGAAAAAGATACACAAGGATGTGGTGGTTGGATCATCAGAGTATTAGAAAGAGAGTGGAGGGGGAACATCCTCCTGATGGGCAGGGATCCAGAACCCTTGCACCTGGTCACAAATGTTGTGTGAAGAGAAAAATGATGTGGATTAAGAATATACACAAACTGACTGGGAATATCAAATGGCTTAGCTAGTTGTTAGGAACCTGGAAGAAGCAAGAATGTAAAGTCAAGAATGAAGTCCAGAGAAGAAGCACGTGGATGGATCTGTGGGAGGATGAGGGTTTTTGTGCCATCGGTTAATGTCCACCAGAGAGCATCCACCACAGAAGAAGCAGTAAACAAACAAGTGGACAAGGTGACTGAGCCAGTAAATGTCATCCAGCAAGTGTCTCAGCCACCCCAGCTGTGCAATGGGCTCATGAAGGGAGTAGCCTTGATGGCAGAGAGGGAGTTATGCATGTGCCCAAATGCATGGACTCTCTTTCATCAAACAGACCACTGCTGAATATCCATCCTGTTAACACAGAGATGAATGCTGAGCCCCTGACCTGGCACCATTCCTTGAAGGGGACCACCAGTCACTCAGTGGCAAGTTGATCACATCATTTTTGCTTATGATATTTCAATCAGCAGCACCACTCAAGGACTAATCTACCAACACGGGATCCCATATAATATCACCTCAGACCAAAGATCCCTGTTATAGCACAGGGGGTGAATTGGGTGACCTTACCACATAATGCTCCATCCAGAAGGTGCTGACCACTAACACGGTGGTAGGATGGCTTCTTGAGCCACCAACTTGGAGGTGACACCCCCCACAATGACGAGGCACTAAACTTCAAGGTGCAATATATACCCTAAATCAATGGCCAGCATGTGATCCTGAACTCAACAAGTAGAATACACTAGTCTGGGAAACAAGAGGTAGAAGTAGGAAAGGTCCCACTTAACATCACTTCCAGACTCACTTGGGAAATTTATACTTCCTATTCCTGAAACTTTAGTCTCTGTGGGTCTGAATGTCCTGATTCCCAAAAGGAGGTCAATTATACCATTCACATAGTAAGAGTACCACTAAATTTCAAGCTACAGCTGTGCCCTGGTCATTTTAGGCTTCTTTCACCAATGGAGCAGCTGGCATAAAAAGAGTTAGCATGCTGGCAGGAGTAATTGACTGATACTCCTAAGGAGGCAGAGTTTATACTACATAATGGGAATATATTTGACTCTCAGGTGTTCCACTGGGGCATATATGAGCACTCCATGCCCAGTTTTAGCTGTATGTGGGCAAGGACAGCAACCACATCTTGTTTTGGCCATAGTCACCAGTGGCTCAGATCACCCCAGAGATGATGGTCTGGGACACTTAACCAGACCAGCCTAAGTACTAATAGACACGGATGGTAATCTAAAATCAGTGGGGGAGGAAGGTAATTGAGCATCAGTTACTGCCCCGGGACCAACCGCAACAGTGGGTACTATAGTCCGTCCCACCCAATCTTTTTGTAAATTTCCCCAGGAATTGTGATCAGTGAGGATCCTGAAGAATCTACGCCTAGACAGAGTGAACTTAATATAAGGATCAAGTGGATTTGACCAATAAGTGGGGAGGACAGAGCGGGTGCTATTGACGTCTCATTCAGAGCCCCTCTGTGGAGCTGGTGCGCCAGCTGCCTTATTGGCTGCTCAATCTTCAGAGCATTTTCTTTAGCCAATAGGAGCTGCCTCAAGAAGCTATGCCCTCCCACCCCTCCTCTCCATAGGAGCAGTGTGAAACCAGTGGCTGACCAACACACAGTACAAAAAGGCAGTCCCCTTGTCTTAGTGTGAGATAAACGATGTGGTGAAATTCATGTTCCAGAGCTCCTCTTGGGATCAGCTCAAAGCTAGGCCCCTGCTGAGGCCTCATCCTTGCCTAGCTTTCCTCTCCTGTTCTATCCTGCATGGTCAGGGCAACCTCCCTGCCCCAACCCCGAGAACACACCCTCAATAAATCCCTTGCCCAAGAATCCCCATCTCAAGCTCTTCTTCTAGGGTGACCCCAAACAGTCACCATTAAACATCACTTTAAAAATACTTTCTTATTACAAAGAATTGGATGTCTCAGGTGGCACTTTAATTGTACTTCTATAAAAAGATGCTTGTCACCAATTAAAACTGGTATATTTGCATCATATTTTCTCCATTTTAAAATTTTTCCAGGGTGTGCTTCTTGGAAAACAAGTTTCTCAGGATAATTTGCCACTCAAGAAAGAAAAAAATTGGTAAAAGATTTTGTGTTAAATGGCAGATTTGTGTTCAAATCCTAATTCAGCCACTAATCATTAGTTAGGATCATCACTTAACTTTTCTGATTCCAAGTTTCTTACACATAAAATTGATTAGCATGTGACTCATAACTGCATTGCAAGAATTAAATGATAGAATGCATAAAAGTGCCAGGCACAAAGTAATCTTCAATCAGTCATAACAAGTAAATAAATAAAAATAAGTGCCTTGGGTTGCAGGGGCAAGAGAGAGGACTGTTCACTATTCTTGACCACAGAAACCTTTTTCTTTTTATATATGACCCAGAGAAAATCCATGAGTTGCATTTTACAAAATGCTGATTTGGTGAAATTGAACCATGCTTACTCATCACCAAGTGGAGAGTATTATCTAAGGAATCTGAACTGGGTAAACAGTTAAGCAAGATGACTTCGGGCAAATATCCCTATTGACAATCCAGAGATCTCTGCGTTAAAAAAAAAAAAAAAAAAGAGAGAGAGTCATTATTTTAATTCTAAGAAAATTTGCATCTGCCTTGCTAATATTTTCCAAATCAACATCAGTTTTTCTCCTTGACCACATGATATTCTGGCAAAAATACTCTTGACATTTGTTTACTTAATAACATTTTATGTGTTGACTTGAAAAACTGCAGTCCTCCTGCATCTCAGGTCTGGGTGACCCTACTTTTACAGCATCTCTTGAACTCCTGAGAGGAATCCCAGAAGGAATGAGAAGGTACGACTGTCAGATAGAAGGGTTTGGCCCAAGATTCAACCTCGGGAAAAGCAGTTAGCCAGAGCAAAAAACAGTCAGGTCAAGGTGCTTGTGCTTTGTTTAGTAGAGAAAGGACACCTCAGACAGAATATTTTTACAGAATTAAGACAATAAAACATTTAGAAGAATAATGAGTAATTTTTAAAAAAGGAGATTCAATATATATTGTATTCATTTCTTAAGGCTGCCATAACAAAACATCCCAGACTGGGTGGCTTAAACAACAGAATTTTATATTTATATGTAAATTTGTATTCTCATAGTTCTGGAGGCTAGACATCCAAGATATTAGCAGGCTTGGTGTCTCCTGAGGCCTCTCTCCTTGGCTTGCAGATGGCTGCCTTCTCATTGTGTCTTCACATGGCCTTTTCTCTGTGTGTGCCCATCCCTGGGGTTTCTTCCTTTTCTTTTAAGGAAACCAGGCATATTGGATTAGGGCTCCATTCTTATAAGCTTCATTTAACTTTAATTACCTCCTTAAAGCTCCCATCTCCAAAATAGTCACTTTCTAAGGTACTGGAGATTAGGTTTCAACATATGATTTTGGTGGGAACACAATTCACTCCATAACAGGTATTAATTTAGATCAAATGTATTTTTTGACATACTGCCAAAAATTCTATCTCCTGAAAAATATTTATTAACCTTGAACTCAGACTATGGATATTTACTTCCATGGTGTACTGCAAGGCATGATTTCCCTCTCTGCACTCCAAGGAAAATGCTATCTGCCTTTGGAATAATCATTTAGGAGAGAGTGCATCTCCTCTCTCACAAAGCCTTCCCCAAAATGCTATAAGGATCAGATTTATACATTTCTATGTGGAGGAAGAGCCGATCTGGAGTCTGGAAATCAGAATTCTAATCATGGTTTTACCTCTATCTAGTTGGATAATCTAAGGAAAATTACCTCGCCTCTTTAGGACAAGGCAAATTCACCCTGCAGCATTCACTTGGGAAAGAGGTTCCCTTTCAGCCTTTTTTGCTTAGGTTCAAAATATGTCAAAGATCATTTGTGCATTACTGTTTTCATGCAGTTCCTTTGTCATCATAGCTAACATTTGGATGGCATACAAAGTAGCAAACGGATCACTTTGGCAAGAGTCCAGAGTCTCTCATTAAACAAGATAAACAACTTAATATAGACTCTGATTTCAAGGGAGAGAAGAAGAGAACACAAAGATTTTTTTTTTTTAATTGGCACAAATGTTGTGGGTTATTTTTCCACTTCCTAACTAAATGTTTCTTTAAAGAAGAGAGTATCTCTTCCAAGTTTTGTTTTGTTTTGTTTTGTTTTGTTTTGTTTTGTTTTTTTCCCTGAACGAGTCACTTTGCAGATTATCTGGGGGTTTTTGTTGGTGGTGGTGGTGGTGGGTTTTTTTTCTTTTGTTTTTTTGTTTTTTTAATCTTAAACAATGAACATTTATTTCTCACAGTTCTGGAGGCTGGGAAGTCCAAGATCAAGGGCCTGGCTGACTGGTGTCTGGTGAGGGTGTTCTTCCTGGTTTGCAGACAGACATCCTCTTGCTGTGTCCTCACATAGTACAGAGAAAGATCATCTTTCTCGTGTCTCTTCCTTTTTTTGGTTGAAGTATAGTTGATTTACAATATTGTGTTTCAGGTGTACAGCAAAGTGATTCAGTTATATCAATACATATATATTTTTTCTGATTCTTTTCCATTATACATTATTATAAGATATTGAATATAGTTCCCTGTACTATACAGTAAATCCTTGTTGTATATCTATTTTGTATATAGTGGTGTGCATCTGTTAATCCCATACTCCTAATCTATCCCTCCCCACCTCTTTCCCCTTTGGTAGCCACAAATTTGTTTTCTACATTTGTGAGTCTGTTTCTGTTTTGTATGTTCACTTGTAAAATTTTTTAGATTCCACATATAAGTGATATCACACAATATTTGTCTTTCTCTGTCTGACTTATTTCACTTAGTATGATAATCTCTAGGTCCATCCATGTTGCCGAAAATGGCATTATTTCGTTCTTTTTTTATGGCTGAGTAATATTCCATTGTGTATATGTACCACATCTTCTTTAACCATTCTTCTGTTGATGGACACTTAGGTTGCTTCCATGTCTTGGCTATTGTGAGTAGTGGTGCAATGAACATTGGCATGCATGTATCTTTTCAAATTAGAGTGTTCATCTTTTCTGGATATATGCCCAGGGGTGAGATTGCTGGATCATATGGTAACTCTTTTTAGTTTTTTTAAGGAACCTCCATATTGTTCTCTATAGGGGCTGCACCAATTTACTTTCCCACCAACAGTGTAGGAGGGTTCCCTTTTCTCCATACCCTCTCCAGGATTTGTTATTTGTAGACTGTTTAATGATGGTCATTCTGACTGGTGTGGGGTGGCACCTCACTGTAGTTTTGATTTGCATTTATCTAATAATTAGCAATGTTGAGCATCTTTTAATGTGCCTGTTGGCCATCTGTATGTCTTCTTTGGAGAAATATCTATTTAGCTCTTCTGCCCATTTTTTAATTGGGTTGTTTGGTTTTTTTGACGTTAAGTTGTATGAGCTGTTTGTATATTTTGGAAATTAAGCCCTTGTTGTTTGCATCATTTGCAAATATTTTCTCTCATTCCATAGATTTTCTTTTCATTTTGTTTATGGTTTCCTTTGCTGGTCATTTAAGATTTTTCTTATTTTTTGAGGAAGGCCTGTGTGGCTAGGAAAACCCCTCTTAGGACTGCTTTTACTGCATCCCATAGATTTTGTATGGTTGTGTTTTCATTGTCATTTGTCTTGAGGTGTCTTCTGATTTCCTCATTGACCCATTGGTTTTTTAGTAGCATGTTGTTTAGTCTCCATGTAATTTTTTTTTTTTTCATTTTTCTTTCTGTGGTGGATTTCTAGTTTCACACTGTTGTGGTCAGAAAAGATGCTTGATATAATTTCTATCCTCTCAATTTTGTTGAGGCTTGTTTTGTGTCCTAGTATGTGGTCTATCCTAGAGAATGTTCTATGTGTGCTTGAAAAGAATGTGTATTCTGAGTTTTTTGGATGTAGTGTCCTGTAGATATCAATTAAGTCCAACTGTTCTATTTTTCATTTAGGATCTCTGTTGCCTTATTGATTTTCTGTCTGGAAGTTCTGTCCATTGATGTCAGCAGGATATTAAAGTCTCCTCCTACTATTATTGTATTCATGTCAATTTCTCCCTTTTATGTCTGTTAGTATTTGTTTTATGCAATTAGGTACTCCTATATTTGGTGCATATATGTTAGCGAGTATAATATCCTCTTCTTATATTGACCCCTTTATCATTATATGGTATCCTTCTTTATCTTTCTTTATGGCCTTTGTTTTAAAGTCTATTTTGTCTGATACAAGTATTGCTACCCCTGCTTTCTTGTCATTTCCATTTGCATGAAACATATTTTTCCATCCTCTCACTTTCAATCTATGTGTGTCTTTCACCCTAAAGAGGGTCTCTTGTAGGCAGCATAGTGTAGGTTCTTGTTTTAGTATCCAATCTGCCACTCTGTCTTTTGATCAGAGCATTTAGTCCATTGACATTTCAAGTAATTATTGATAAGTATGTACTTATTACCATTTTAAACCTTGTTTTCCAGTTGATTTTATATTTCTTTGTTGCTTTCTTCTTTGTGTTTTTCCTTTTGTGGTTTGATGGTTTTCTTTTGTATTATGCTTGAGTTTCTTTTTTTTTTAAATTTATTTATTTAATTAATTAATTTTTGGCTGCATTGAGTCTTCTTTGCTGCATGGGCTTAGTAGTTGTGGCATGCGGGCTCAGTAGTTGTGGCTCATGGGCTCTAGAGCGCAGGCTCAGTAGTTGTGGTGCATGGGCTTAGTTGCTCCACGGCATGTGGGATCTTCCCAGACCAGGGCTCGAACCCGGGTCCCCTGCGTTGGCAGGCGGATTCTTAACCACTGCGCCCCCAGGGAAGCCCGAGTTCCTTTCTTTTTGATTTTTGTGAATCTATTGTATGTTTTTGATTTGTGGTTACCCTGGTTTTCAAGTACGTGAACCCATAACTATATGTACTTGCTTTAGACTGATAGTCGTATAAGTTCAAGCACATTCTCAGAGATCTACATTTTCTCACTCTCCTCCACCACATTTTGTGATTTTGATGTCCTATTTTGTATCTTCATGTTTATCCTTTTGCTGTTCATTGTAGTTATAATTGCTTTCAGAAAAAAATTTAATTGTTTTTTAATCTGTGTACTGGCTTATTTAAGTGATCTTCAATCCTTTTGTATATTTGCCTTTCCTATTGTGATTTGCCCTTTCCTATAGATTCTTGCTTCTTTTCTATTTAGAGGGGATCTTTCAATATTTCTTTTAGTTTAGGTTTAATATTGCTGTATTCTTTTAGTTTTTGCTTGTCTGAGAAATTCTTTCTCTCTTTTTCTATTCTAAATGATAATCTTGCTGGGTAAAGTGTCCTAGGTTGCATGTTTTTCCCTTTCAGTACTTTGACTATATATTGCCACTCCCTTCTGGCCTTCAGTGTTTCTGTAGAGAAATCAGCTGATAGCCTTATGGGAGTTCCCTTGTAATTAACTGTTTTCCTCTTGCTGCCTTTAGCATCCTCTTTATATCTTTAACTTTTGACATTTTAATTATAATATATCTTGGTGTAGATCTGTTTGGGTTCATCTTGTTTGGGACCCTCTGTGCTTCCTGTACCTGGGTATCTGTTTCCTTCTTTAGGTTTGGGAATTTTTCAGCCATAATTTCTTCAAATACATTTTTGATCCCCTTTTCTCTTCTCCTTCTGGAATCCCTATTATGTGTAGGTTGGCATGCTTTTTTAAAAATTGAGGCATAGTTGATATATAGTATTATATTTATAAGTTTCAGGAGGTTATCTGTGTTTTGACAGCCTTCTTATGGGCAGGGTATAGAGAGAGGTGTTGTATGGCAATTCATCAAATATTAGAACCTAAAAAAGGGCTTTCATTTTTTATAAAGGACAAAAACACAAAAACCTGATGTCCTGAAAATTTGCTGACCAAATCCAGATATAGTCAAAGATAGTACTAGGTCATTGCCATGTCTCCCCAGCTAAAGTATGTGCTATTTCCATCAGAGACAGTAATGCATGCTTCTTTACATTTCCTTTAAGCCCCAGGCAACTGCTGGGCACATGTAATACTCTATAAATACTTGTATATCAACAGTGCCATTATTCTAAAATGGTGGTAGAGGCTAAGAGCATTAAAATCCTCAAAAGAAGGACAGGTATTAATTTAATAACCCTCAGAACCATGTAAAATTATTTTTAAAAATTAATATAGTTTGGCAAAATAATTGCTAAATCCAATGGTATCATGAAGAAAAGCAACCATGTTATTATACAGCGTACTGTGATATAGAATATAATAAATCTTTTAGATCTAGAGAGAACCATAGGGATGATCTAGTACCAACTCCTAATTTTGAAGTTAAGAAAACCAAAGAAAAGACAAGAGTATCCAAGACTCTGTTGAAGAAGGTGAGAGGGCTTTTTATAGAAGACAGTGTAGCATTCCCATGGCAATAGGCAAATAGATCAATGAACAAAACTGGGAACTCAAAAGACCTATGCATATATAGATGCTCAATATGTGACAGAGTTAGTATTTAAGATGGACAGGAAAAGGGTGGATTTATCAATAAAAGACTGTGGGACAGTTGGCTATCCATATGGAAGGGACTGGGATATACTACCACACTCCATACCAAAATAAAGAAAAAAAAAATCAATTCCAGGTGATTGAAAGCATAAGTGTTAAGACCTAAATAAATGGAGTTGTTTTTTTTTTTTAATTACCTTTAATGGCTTTTTTTTTTTTTTTTAATTTTTGGCTGTGTTGGGTCTTCGTTTCTGTGCGAGGGCTTTCTCTAGTTGTGGCAAGCGGGGCCACTCTTCATCGCGGTGCGCGGGCCTCTCACTATCGTGGCCTCTCTTGTTGAGGAGCACAGGCTCCAGACGCGCAGGCTCAGTAGTTGTGGCTCACAGGCCTAGTAGCTCTGCGGCATGTGGGATCTTCTCGGATCAGGGCTCGAACTTGCGTCCCCTGCATTGGCAGGCAGATTCTCAACCACTGTGCCACCAGGGAAGCCCCCTAAATGGAGTTTTATACCATATTCATAACTTGGAGTAGGAAAGAATTTCTTAAACAAGACATAAAGCACAAGCCATAATGGAATAGATTAATAAATTTTACTATATAAAAATTGACTATCTGCTTATCAAAATACATCATTTAGAGAGTGCAAAGAAAATCCACAACAAATACCAGAAGATATCTGCAACACATACAAACAACAAAAGACATGAATCCCATGAAGATTTTTCATGAACTGTTAAGAGTAAAATAATCCAATAGAAAAAGAATGTTAAAAAAATTTGAACAGTTACTGCATAGAAGATGGATCGTTAAATGAACAATAACATATGAAGAGATCCTAAGTGTTATTATAAGGAAATGCAAATTATGCCACAATAGCTTCCCATTATACACCAAACAGACTGATAAAATCTTCTACAATACCAAGTGTTGGTGAACATGCAGTTTGGCAGGAACTCTTTTACTGCAGATAGAATTACCAATTGGTACTAACATTTGGAAACTTTCCCTATCAAAGTGACATGAACATAACCTACAATCCAGGTAAGTGGGTATGTGCATTAGGGCACATGTATAAGAATGTTCGCGGCAGCACTATCAAAAAAGTAAGAAACCACCCAAAAGCCTTTTAACAGTTAAGTGGATAAATTGTGGAATATTTATATAATGGAATATTTAAAAGCAATGAGAATTTTAACAAACTGCAGCTTCATATATCACCATGAATGAATCTTAAACATAATAAGATTGAGTGAAAGAAGCAAGTCACAAAAGAACATTTACTATATGATCCCATGTACATAGAATTCAGGCAGTAAAACTATATATTTTTTAAAGCAAGAAACTAAGGCTCACAAAAATCAAGATAGTTCTTTTCTCTGGGAGCAATGAGAGTACACAGGGATTGTCCAAGTTACTAGACAAGGTAATTTATAGAAAAATGCTTAATACCCAGAAGACTTACTTATATGAGAAATAGTCTCCTACATCTTTCTACAAACTATCTGCACAATGGGAGAAAAGACAACATTTCTGGGAAAACAACTAAGACTGGGAATCCATCCAATTATTTAAAACTACTGATCAAATCCAAATTGACAAACACTTTTTTTAATAGAAATGATTTTGAAGTTAAAACATTATATTAAATGGAATCATAAACTAACGGTATTTTGTGGAGAAATGCAAATGAGAAAAATTATTAATACCAAGTTGCTCTTTTTTCCTAACACCCTTCCGCAATGTTGCTCTCTCTCTCTCATTGCTGAGGGCAAAGCTGACATGGTCTTGGTTCATTCCTTTCCTTTATCCTCCTTCGTTTCTTATTTGGTCAACATATAAGATTACATTCAATAAGTTTGGAAAGGACCTTAACACCACCAATAACCCTTGTCTTTGAAGAATGGAGAAACAAGCTGATTAGCTCAGTTATAAATACACTTTCCAACAAAAACAAACGTGTGTCCCACTTCTTGTTTAGCAGGGATTATTTTTGTTTCATAAAACGTGTTTTATGACATCCAATTTTTTTCAGCTTTATTAAGAAATAATTGACATACTTCACTGTATAAATTTAAGGCATACAGCATGATGGTTTGACTTACATATACTGTAAAATGGTTACCGTAATAGGTTCTGCTAACATACATCTTGTCATATAGACACAAAGAAAAGAAAAGAAAGGGAAAAAGAAAAAAGGAAAAAAATTTTCTCCTTGTGATGAGAACTCTTAGAATTTACTCTCTTGACAATTTTCCTATTTATCATACAGCAGTGTTAGCTGTAGTCATCATGTTGCACATTTCTTCCCTAGTACTTATTTATCCTATAACTGGAAGTTTATACTTTTTAACTACCTTCTCCCAATTCCCCCTCCCCACACCCTCCTCCTCTGGTAACCACAAATCTGATCTCAATTCTCTATGAGCTTTTTTTTTTTTTTTAAGATTCCACATATATGTGCGATCATACAGTATTTTTCTTTCTATATATGACATTCAATTTTAATTAAAATAGAAATTTATTAAAGTGCATTGATCAATTCTAAAAATAATGTGGATAAAATATAGACCTTTTATGTTGTTTTTAAAAGAAATTAGCATTTATGCATTCATAAGTGAAACAAAATATAGTAATACCTTGGTATGTTTTACTCCTTGATACAGTTTGTATAGAACATGATTTTCTTCCACTAAACATGTAGGGTAAATTGACCATTTCTGTCTGTATGAAGGCGAGAATATTGAATAATCTCCTCTGAACTGAAAAGGGACTTTGAGACTGAAAAATGAAGCGGGCAACTACATAAAGTGCAATTATGAAGTTTATTGTGGGTAACTTACATACAGGCAGGATCAGGTAGAAGATGATCCAGAGGCATTCGAAACTGCACTCCATGCCTCTGAAAGGGATACGGGGGGATTCAAAGGGGCCAAAGCTAAAGATAGAATCTAACTACCAGTGAGAGTCAGAAGCACCAACACGAAATGGGGGTTTTTCCTCCCACCCTGGGCTGTCTCATAACCATTAATCATCTGCGTCAGCTATAGGTATTTTCCCAGTTTTCATATCAGATGAAAGCAAAGGTAAAAGTTGATAGGCAACTTCCCTGTGGGCGCATTCCTTGTGACTAGGCTAAAGCTGTCATGCAAAGAGGGAGGGGGTAGGACTTTGGGCCTAATGTGGAGCTAACAAAATGGGGTTGTCACCCATACATATCCCAGGGAGCTGAAAGGTCTCTGTTTTAACCTATTTCTAGTCTTGTTCCAAAACACCTGATGTGTGTCAAAGATGTTTATCAGTTACACCTCAAAGGAAACTCAAGAGTCAACTGCCCTGAATGGTTCCAACCTAACTGAAAGAGCAGTTCCTATGCAGAGGAAACCTACAAGTCTCCTCAAGGGGCCCTTGCTTCATTATCATACTAAGATCTCTGACCAAAGTGGGGACTTGTACTTTTCTAGGCACAAAGAGTGCTGGGTGCAAGGGAGCCTGAGGGACTGAGATGCCCCCAGCTGTTTATGGAAACCTCTGCCCTTTTCCTCAGTTTCGGATGATGCATGTGCCTCTCAACCCTCAGAAGTCCCCCATTTCCCTCCCTTCGGGGAGAAGATGTCTAAGCTGTCTTTAGAGCACAAGCTCTCCCTTCTCCATCCTTGATCAATGAATACATTTTCCGCTCCGCTTTGTTGAAGCTGGTCTCGTTTAACTGGCATGAGCTACTCCAGGCAAGGGAAGGACCCAGCTGGGGTCCACATGATCCAAGAGGGCCAGTAACAGAGTCAGTGTGGTTCAGCCACATACTGTCTTTCCAGACAGTGCATTCTTCAGTAATGGCATACTCTTGATATTGCCAAAAGAAATGGATTTTTCCTGTCTTTAGAGCTATTTTACTACTATACCTAGAAACTTTCTGATTTTACAATCACTGTATTATGTGCATGGGTGATATGTTCATCATATTCCAGTGGTATTGGAAATCAACATACTTCTTTTTAAAGGAACTCATTCATCTATTATTAAAAGAAGATGACTGAAAAGTAATAAAAATCACACTTAGCTATTACGGAAATTTACTCCAATTTCTTTCATTGAGAGATTAACTATTGGTTGGGCCACAAAGTTCATTCGGTTTTTCCCCATAAGCTAGCTCTAGTAGCGCTTAGCTGTCTTTAACTTCATTTGAACCAATTTTGTTAGATTGTATTGTGACAACTGTCGTATCAGCATGCAATTTTTAAAAACTTATCAAAATTGGTGAATTTTTGTATAGCCATTTTAATATTGAAGATGGAAGGAAAAAAGCAACATTTTTGGCATATTATGCTTTATTATTTCAGGAAAGATAAAAATGCAACTGAAACACAAAAAAAGATTTGTGCAGTATATGGAGAAGGTGCTGTGACTGATCAGATGTGTCAAAAGTGGTTTGCGAAGTTTCATGCTGGAGATTTCTCACTGGAAATCGATGCTCCACGGTCAGGTAGACCAGTTGAAGTTGATAGCGATCAAATTGAGACATTAACTGAGAGGAAGTGGGAAATAGCTGACATACTCAAAACATCCAAATCAAGCATTGAAAATCATTTGCACCAGCTTGGTTATGTGAATCGCTTTGATGTTTGTGTTCCACATAAGTTAAGCGCAAAAAACCTTCTTGACCATATTTCTACATGCGATTCTCTACTTAAACGTAATGAAAATGTTGTGTTTTTAAAACAAATTGTGACGGGTGATGAGAAGTCGATACTGTACAATAATGTGGCACAGAAGAGATCGTGGGGCAAGTGAAATGGACCACCAACAACCACACCAAACGCTGGTCTTCATCCAAAGAAGGTGATGTTGTTAATACGGTGGGGTTGGAAGGGAGTCCTCTATTATGAGCTCCTTCCGGAAAACCAAACAATGAATTCCAACAAATACTGCTCCCAATTAGACCAACTGAAAGCAGCACTCGACGAAAAGCATCCAGAATTAATCAACAGAAAATGCAGACTCTTCCATCAGGATAATGCAAGACCACATGTTTCTTTGATGACCAGGCAAAAACTTACAGCTTGGCTGGGAAGTTCTGATTCATCCACTGTATTCACCAGACATTGCACCTTCGGGTTTCCATTTATTTCGGTCTTTACAAAATTCTCTTAATGGAAAAAATTTCAGTTCCCTGGAAGACTGTAAAAGGCACCTGGAAAAGTTCTTTGCTCAAAAAGATAAAAAGTTTTGGGAAGATGGAATTATGAAGTTGCCTGAAAAATGGCAGAAGGTAGTGGAACAAAACAGTAAATACGTTGTTCAATAAAGTTCTTGGTGAAAATGAAAAATGTGTCTTTTATTTTTACTTGAAAACAGAAGGAACTGTTTTGGCCAACCCAATACACCTCGGTCTGGAAAGGACTCAGACACAACCTTGCCATTTTGTTTTACCTCTACTTTACTGTGGAGCCTCCTGCTACTATCACAAATATGACTGCTAACCGCCTGACTTGCATTAGGACTTTCCTGGGCCCCAGGTACTTTTGCTTTCCCAGGCTCCTTATTCTATTAAAAAAATATTATGGTTTATGACTACATTGGTAAAAAGACAATTATAAGCCAGGTTGGATTCATTATTATTACATTCATATTTTTCCTTCTGATTCTAAAAGAAATTAAAGTTAATACATTTTCCTGGGCCCCTAAAAGTTTTGTGGTCCTTAGGCACTGTGCCTGCTGTGATTGGTAGCTAAGTCAGCCCTGCTAAAAGCAGCCAGTCCTTGTAAGTGCAGGCATTGTGTTAACTCAGTTACATGCTTTGTCTTATTTAACCTCCACACAAATCATATGACATAAATGTTAGTGCTATTCCCACTTTACAGATGAGAAAAACACAGCCTAAAGAAGTCCCAGAGGAAGTAACCACAGTGCCCTGAATCAAATCCAGGCCCTCCTTTTTAGGAAGCCCAAGGCCTTTATCACTACACCAGAGAACCTTCCAGGGATTGAAAGCTCAATAGTTTACTAACCCAGAGAGTGACCTGGCTAGACCAATAGTGAGGCACAAAATAGGCTGTTTCTTCACTTCTGAGATCAACCTCTATGCCAACCTCTTCACCAGCTCTAAAACCCTGCAATAACAAAACACAGACTGACTACCAGTGATCCAGATACTGGATATGATTCAAGTGCGATCAACCTGGCTTTTCACACACCAGAAGTCTTCCTTGAGAGACAAAGCCTAGAGTTGCTGGATTTTAAAATAATCTTAGAATTGTTACTATCCTACGAATAAATTCTCCT
This sequence comes from Eschrichtius robustus, assembly GCF_028021215.1. NCBI lineage: Eukaryota > Metazoa > Chordata > Mammalia > Artiodactyla > Eschrichtiidae > Eschrichtius > Eschrichtius robustus. The sequence goes on along the minus strand of NC_090829.1, from coordinate 52,342,756 downwards.
CAGGCATCCTAAATTAAATTCACTTTGGAAGACAAAAGACATTTTCAATGTGTAGTCATCAGATTCCAGATATCCCTCTTCCCATCCCCCCATGGAAGTTCTCTGCCTCATTTTTTGCGAAGTGATCCAGGTCAAGAAGAGAAACAGATCCCTGCGCAGAGCTGTAGAGCTACCTGGCAGGAAACATCAGAGTGGTGTCCAGGAAAAAGGAAAGAAAAGAAACCTATTAGGACATAATAAATTGGCTTCCATAACCCAAAGGAAATGAGATCATGATCCATTTCAGTCAAGGGGCCAGCAAAATAACTCAGCCTGAGTCTCCACAGGTACATCTGACAGAATGATTAACCTTGGTCCCAATCGGACATAGTGACCTCCATTAGTTAGATAATGGAGGTGCAAACAGATCATGCGCCTTTATTTCCTGGCCAATTACACAGCCCTATTTTCCTCTGTTCAGTAGAAGTGACCTAAAAGCCTTTGAGGCACCAGTCAACAAGGTGTCTGGATACAACAGCCCTTCAAAATGTATTCTATTCTCTGTGGAGAAAATATCCTACAGCCAAAGGCTGCCGTTTTACAGACCGGCAAGGATTGTTTATCTAGACTCTTGAATGCAAAGAGGAAGCCTATTTCCTTACTGGCATTTGCAGTGGAATTTCCTCTTTCAGACAACAATGGATGTAGTCCACTAGGCAGAATACATTGTGGGTGGGACCCTTTCTATGGTGGACTCTGTATTTTCATTTCCATAGCTTTGTGAGTTTGAAAGTCAAACAGGACTTATAATTTGGTTACTTTTTAAGGTAAAATATTATTATTATTTTTAGTTGTTTTGTTTGTTTTTTTATACTGCAGGTTCTTATTAAGCATCAATTTTATACACCTCAGTGTATACATGTCAATCCCAATCGCCCAATTCAGCACACCACCATCCCCACCTCACCGCAGTTTTCTCCCCTTGGTGTCCATATGTCCATTCTCTACATCTGTGTCTCAACTTCTGCCCTCCAAACTGGCTCATCTGTACCATTTTTCTAGGTTCCACATACATGCATTAATATACGATATTTGTTTTTCTCTTTCTGACTTACTTCACTCTGTATGACAGTCTCTAGATCCATCCACGTCTCTACAAATGACCCAATTTCGTTCCTTTTTATGGCTGAGTAATATTCCATTGTATATATGTACCACGTCTTCTTTATCCATTCGTCTGTTGATGGGCATTTAGGTTGCTTCCATGACCTGGCTATTGTAAATAATGCTGCAATGAACATTCGGGTGCAAGTGTCTTTTTGAATTATGGTTTTCTCTGGGTATATGCCCAGTAGTGGGATTGCTGGGTCATATGGTAATTCTATTTTTAGTTTTTTAAGGAACCTCCATATTGTTCTCCATAGTGGCTGTATCAATTTACATTCCCACCAACAGTGCAAGAGGTTTCCCTTTTCTCCACACCCTCTCCAGCATTTGTTGTTTGTAGATTTTCTGATGATGCCCATTCTAACAGGAGTGAGGTGATACCTCATTGTAGTTTTGATTTGCATTTCTCTAATAATTAGTGATGTTGAGCATCTTTTCATGTGCTTCGTGGCCGTCTGTATGTCTTCTTTGGAGAAATGTCTATTTAGGTCTTCTGCCCATTTTTGGATTGGGGTGTTTGTTTCTTTAATATTGAGCTGAATGAGCTGTTTATATATTTTGGAGATTAATCCTTTGTCTGTTGATTCATTTGCAAATATTTTCTCCCATTCTGAGGGTTGTCTTTTCGTCTTGTTTATGGTTTCCTTTGCTGTGCAAAAGCTTTGAAGTTTCATTAGGTCCCACTTGTTTATTTTTGTTTTTATTTCCATTACTCTAGGAGGTGGATCAAAAAAGATCTTGCTGTGATTTATGTCAAAGAGTGTTCTTCCTATGTTTTCCTCTAAGAGTTTTATAGTGTCCAGTCTTATATTTAGGTCTCTAATCCATTTTGAGTTTATTTTTGTGTATGGTGTTAGGGAGTATTCTAATTTCATTCTTTTACATGTAGCTGTCCAGTTTTCCCAGCACCACTTATTGAAGAGACTGTCTTTTCTCCATTGTATATCTTTGCCTCCTTTGTCATAGATTAGTTGACCATAGGTGCGTGGGTTAATCTCTGGGCTTTCTATCTTGTTCCATTGATCTATGTTTCTGTTTTTGTGCCAGTACCATATTGTCTTGATTACTGTGGCTTTGTAGTATAGTCTGAAGTCAGGGAGTCTGATTCCTCCAGCTCCATTTTTTTGCCTCAAGACTGCTTTGGCTATTCGGGGTCTTTTGTGTCTCCATACAAATTTTGAGATGATTTGTTCTAGCTCCGTAAAAAATGCCATTGGTAATTTGATAGGGATTGCATTGAATCTGTAGATTGCTTTGGGTAGTATACTCATTTTCACAATGTTGATTCTTCCAATCCAAGAACATGGTATATCTCTCCATCTGTTGGTATCATCTTTAATTTCTTTCATCAGTGTCTTATAGTTTTCTGCATACAGGTCTTTTGTCTCCCTAGGTAGGTTTATTCCTAGGTATTTTATTCTTTTTGTTGCAATGGTAAATGGGAGTGTTTCCTTAATTTCTCTTTCAGATTTTTCATCATTAGCGTATAGGAATGCAAGAGATTTCTGTGCATTAATTTTGTATCCTGCAACTTTACCATATTCATTAATTAGCTCTAGCAGTTTTCTGGTGGCAGTTTTAGGATTCTCTATGCATAGTATCATGTCATCCGCAAACAGTGACAGTTTTACTTCTTCTTTTCCAATTTGTATTCCTTTTATTTCTTTTTCTTCTCTGATTGCCGTGGCTAGGACTTCCAGAACTATGTTGAATAATAGTGGTGAGAGTGGACATCCTTGTCTCGTTCCTGATCTTAGAGGAAATGTTTTCAGTTTTTCACCATTGAGAATGATGTTTGCTGTGGGTTTGTCATATATGGCCTTTATTATGTTGAGGTAGGTTCCCTCTATGCCCACTTTCTGGAGAGTTTTTATCATAAATGGGTGTTGAATTTTGTCAAAAGCTTTTTCTGCATCTACTGAGATGATCATATGATTTTTATTCTTCAATTTGTTAATGTGGTGTATCACATTGATTGATTTGCGTATATTGAAGAATCCTTGCATCCCTGGGATAAATCCCACTTGATCGTGGTGTATGATCCTTTTAATGTGTTGTTGGATTCTGTTTGCTAGTATTTTGTTGAGGATTTTTGCATCTATATTCATCAGTGATATTGGTCTGTAATTTTCTTTTTTTGTAGTGTCTTTGTCTGGTTTTGGTATCAGGGTGATGGTGGCCTCATAGAATGAGTTTGGGAGTGTTCCTTCCTCTGCAATTTTTTGGAAGAGTTTGAGAAGGATGGGTGTTAGCTCTTCTCTAAATGTTTGATAGAATTCACCTGTGAAGCCATCTGGTCCTGGACTTTTGTTTGTTGGAAGATTTTTAATCACAGTTTCAATTTCATTACTTGTGATTGGTCTGTTCATATTTTCTGTTTCTTCCTGATTCAGTCTTGGAAGGTTATACCTTTCTAAAAATTTGTCCATTTCTTCCAGGTTGTCCATTTTATTGGCATAAAGTTGCTTGTAGTAGTCTCTTAGGATGCTTTGTATTTCTGCGGTGTCTGTTGTAACTTCTCCTTTTTCATTTCTGATTTTATTGATTTGAGTCCTCTCCCTCTTTTTCTTGATGCATCTGGCTAATGGCTTATCAATTTTGTTTATCTTCTCAAAGAACCAACTTTTAGTTTTATTGATCTTTGCTATTGTTTTCTTTGTTTCTATTTCATTTATTTCTGCTCTGATCTTTATGATTTCTTTCCTTCTGCTAACTTTGGGTTTTGTTTGTTCTTCTTTCTCTAGTTTCTTTAGGTGTAAGGTTAGATTGTTTACTTGAGATTTTTCTTGTTTCTTTAGGTAGGCTTGTATAGCTATAAACTTCCCTCTTAGAACCGCTTTTGCTGCATCCCATAGGTTTTGGGTCGTCGTGTTTTCATTGTCATTTGTCTCTAGGTATTTTTTTATTTCCTCTTTGATTTCTTCAGTGATCTCTTGGTTATTTAATAACGTATTGTTTAGCCTCCATGTGTTTGTCTTTTTTACGTTTTTTTCCCTGTAATTCATTTCTAATCTCATAGCGTTGTGGTCAGAAAAGATGCTTGATATGATTTCAATTTTCTTAAATTTACTGAGGCTTGATTTGTGACCCAAGATGTGATCTATCCTGGAGAATGTTCCGTGCGCACTTGAGAAGAACGTGTAATCTGCTGTTTTTGGATGGAATGTCCTATATATATCAATTAAATCTATCTGGTCTATTGTGTCATTTAAAGCTTCTGTTTCCTTATTTATTTTCATTTTGGATGATCTGTCCATTGGTGTAAGTGAGGTGTTAAAGTCCCCCACTATTATTGTGTTACTGTCGATTTCCTCTTTTATAGCTGTTAGCAGTTGCCTTATGTATTGAGGTGCTCCTATGTTGGGTGCATATATATTTATAATTGTTATATCTTCTTCTTGGATTGATCCCTGGATCATTATGTAGTGTCCTTCCTTGTCTCTTGTAACATTCTTTATTTTAAAGTCTATTTTATCTGATATGAGTATACCTACTCCAGCTTTCTTTTGATTTCCATTTGCATGGAATATCTTTTTCCATCCCCTCACTTTCAGTCTGTATGTGTCCCTAGGTCTAAAGTGGGTCTCTTGTAGACAGCATATATATGGGTCTTGTTTTTGTATCCATTCAGCCAGTTTATGTCTTTTGGTTGGGGCATTTAATCCATTCACGTTTAAGGTAATTATCGATACGTATGTTCCTATGACCATTTTCTTAATTGTTTTGGGTTTGTTTTTGTAGGTCCTTTTCTTCTCTTGTGTTTCCCACTTAGAGAAGTTCCTTTAGCATTTGTTGTAGAGCTGGTTTGGTGGTGCTGAATTCTCTTAGCTTTTGCTTGTCTGTAAAGCTTTTGATTTCTCCGTTTTATCTGAATGAGATCCTTGCTGGGTAGAATAATCTCCCTTTCATCACTTTAAATATATCATGCCACTCCCTTCTGGCTTGTAGAGTTTCTGCTGAGAAATCAGCTGTTAACCTTATGGGAGTTCCCTTGTATGTTATTTGTCGTTTTTCCCTTGCTGCTTTCAATAATTTTTCTTTGTCTTTAATTTTTGCCACTTTGATTACTGTGTGTCTCGGCGTGTTTCTCCTTGGGTTTATCCTGTATGGGACTCTCTGCGCTTCCTGGACTTGGGTCGCTATTTCCTTTCCCATGTTAGGGAAGTTTTCGACTATAATCTCTTCAAATATTTTCTCTGGTCCTTTCTCTCTCTCTTCTCCTTCTGGGACCCCTATAATGCGAATGTTGTTGCGTTTAATGTTGTCCCAGAGGTCTCTTAGGATGTCTTCATTTCTTTTCATTCTTTTTTCTTTAGTCTGTTCCTCAGCAGTGAATTCCACCATTCTGTCTTCCAGGTCACTTATCCGTTCTTCTGCCTCAGTTATTCTGCTATTGATTCCTTCTAGGGTAGTTTTCATTTCAGTTATTGTGTTGGTCATCTCTGTTTGTTTGTTCTTTAATTCTTCTAGGTCTTTGTTAATCATTTCTTGCATCTTCTCAATCTTTGCCTCCATTCTTATTCCGAGGTCCTGGATCATCTTCACTATCATTATTCTGAATTCTTTTTCTGGAAGGTTGCCTATCTCCACTTCATTTAGTTGTTTTTCTGGGGTTTTTTCTTGTTCCTTCATCTGGTACATAGCCCTCTGCCTTTTCATCTTCTCTATCTTTCTGTAACTGTGGTTTTTGGTCCACAGGCTGCAGGATTGTAGTTTTTCTTGCTTCTGTTGTCTGCCCTCTGCAAAATATTATTTTTTAGTTAAAATTCTATCTGTGAATGTCTGTGAAGACAAGAAAAAATTGGGACAGGGCAGTTCCCCACAGATGACCAAGTGTTCTTTCCTGGAGAAAGAAGAACGTTTGCAAAACCCACTGAAACATAGCAAGAGCCTTGGTGAATGTGAAAAACGTTATAAACAGTCCCAGCTTTATACTTAGTGCCAGCTTAATGCTGAGATCAGCACCAAAGGTCTCTGCCCTCAAGCGTCTCACAGCCTGTCTGGCAGCTGTCTGAGGCTTGGTTCTGCCTTCCCATGACAGAACAGAAAAGGGGCAGGGACTAACTTATTGAGAAACCAGGCTAGCCCCAGACCTCCTTTCCCATATATATATGCTTATCGCCTGCTTAAAAACAGACTTCCTGGCCTTAGATTCTCCACCAGCTTTGCCTGGGACACTGCCCAGTTGTGGTATCTGGGACCTGGTGTAGGCTGAACTGTCATATGGGATACATTATGGAAACCCCTCACCCTCTCCAGAACCATTTGCTTTGCCTGATCGACCTTTTAGGCCTGCCCTCCAGGGCCAGGGCCTGCCAATTAGGCACACCTCCTCCAGGAAGCCCTCTAGGCATCCACACACGCCCACTTCCTTCCAGCACCAATGCCACAGCATGGGGCTCCTGCCAGTCCCTTTGTCTCTCTCTTTTTCTTTTCATCCCGTCATACAAACATGTACTGCTTACATACTACGTGCTAAGAACTCATAGCACTGGGAACCAAAGACACCAGGATGGGCCTCTGACAAGAAGACAACATTGTGAGGGAGTCCAACCCATAATAAATTTTAAATGCAATAAAGCGTCACAGGTTCCTTGGAAACAAAGGGACAAAGAACAAAGCAAGGAAGTGTATATTCTACAAGTATGGGGAGGAGGATAGAAAACTGTTCCCCCAGCAGTATGGAGGTTCAATAAAAAACTAAAAACAGAGCTACCATATGACCCTGCAATCCCACTCCTGGGCATATATCTGGAGAAAAACATGACCTGAAAGGATACACGCACCTCAATATTCATTGCAGCACTGTTCACAATAGCCAAGACATGGAAGCAAACTAAATGTCCATTGACAGATGAATGGATAAAGAAGATGTGGTATATATGTGTGTATATATATACATAAATATATATATAATGGAATATGACTCAGCCATTAAAAAGAATGAAATAATGCCATTTACAGCAACATGGATGGACCTACAGATTGTCATACTGAGTGAAGTAAGTCAGGCAGAGAAAGACAAATATGTATAATATCACTTATATGCAGAATCTTAAAAAAAAGATGCAATGAACTTAATTACAAAACAGAAACAGACTCACAGACTTAGAGAACGAACTTATGGTTACGGGGCGGGGGTGGGAGCGGGAAGGGATAGTCAAGGAGTTTGGGATTGACATATACAAGCTGCTATATTTAAAATGGATAACCAACAAGGACCTACTGTATAGCACAGGGAACTCTGCTCAATATTCTGTAACAACCTAAATGGGAAAAGAATTAGAAAAAAACCAGATACATGTATATGTATAACTGAATCACTTTGCTGTACACCTGAAATTAACACAACCCTGCTAAGCACCTATATTCCAATGTAAAATAAAGAGTTAAAAAAAAAGAACTGTTCCCCCAGGAGTTTACACTTGCATGGCCTTCTCCCTCTTCCAACAAGTAAACTTCCTGGTCCTTGTTTATCAGCCTCTCAGGATTAAACTTAACTGACCCTGTCAGTCTTCTGAGCAGCAGGGCTAATGGCAAAAAGCCCGGAGGGAGGAGAAGAAGCCACTCGTATCTCATTTGCATCCTCGGGCCTACCCTGAATACCACACAACTGTTAGAACCCCAGCTTTACAGGGAGAAATTTCAATCAGAGAGGTTAACTGGCCTGCCCAAGAGCACACAGATCTCCTTCTGAAATGCATGACCAAACACACCTCAACAGTCTTACAGGGCTACTTGATCTTTTCCTACTCTCCAGTCTGTGGCTCTTCTGCTCTGAAATGGGGAAAGAAGACAGCTGCAGCCAGGGGAGCAGGGGCACGGCCAGGTTCAACTTTCCGACAGGAGTGAGAGAGTAGGGTCTAGGGCTGGGGCCTGCACGCTGTGTGGGTAGGGAAGGGCAAGCACAGAACTACTTCCTCAGGTCTTGATGGTTTCACTTTCACACTGTTTCTGATTGTATCTCTTTAAACATACATTACTATTTAACAAGCAGCACGTTTCTTTAAAATCAGTGTGAAGGGGCCACTTCTGGATGCTGTGCTTAGGGAGAGTCGCTGTGCTTCCTGCTCCCTAATGCCCTCTCCTATCTGAGTTCATCTCCACTTCTGCTTTTTGCAGAGGCGCTGGAAGTCCTCACATCACCCAGCACAGCTCATGAGGGCTACCTGGAGGACCGAGCCATACCCTAACCCTCTATTGGCAGTAGCCCCCTTCTATCTGAGAAGGCCTTTCTTTCTGTTTGATATACCAGTTGGTGATGTTCGTTTATTATTTCCACTTAAAAAGAAGCCGCCTTATCCATCCACCCAGCTACTTACCCAAGATTCATTGCTAGGAAAACTGTAGCTCCCAGGTTGCCCAGAATGGTCCTGGTTTATGCTTTTGGTCCCAGCATAGTTATAAATGGTACCATCTTTTACCACCAAAAACAACCCAGTTTGGTAGATAAATTATTTGGTCACCCTATGTATTGAGTATGTAATATGATCACTGTAATAGATCCTAATGATGCAATGATACATAAAACAAGTTTTCTCCCTCCTGGGATCTCACAAACTCAAGAACCTGATCTCTAGCATGTACAGGGACCTCTGAGCGGGTATTGTCATTGATGGCTCACCCCAACCTTTCTTTCCTTCTTGGTGCCTCAGCCCCAGTTACTCAGTGTCTCTGTGGTATTCTCTCACCCACTTGGCTGCCAAGCCTTTCTCCCTCAGTGTCCCACAAGAACCCACACACCTTTCAGTGTCTCATGGGGACATTCCTGTGTGGTCCTTCCATGTCCTACACGGGCCTGTGTGCCTGTCCATTACCCACATGGGTGTCATTCTGTGTTCCACTAATGTCTCCTGTGAACAATTCCATGTGCCTCTTCAGTGTCCAATTGAACCAGTGTTTTCCTTTTGTCTCATGTGGTTGCCACTTTGTACCCATCCATTATCCCATGTGGAGATTCCTGTGGGTCCTTCTAGAGTTGCATGTGGACCTATGAATACCCCTTCAGCAATGAAGACTCTGCTAGTGGTCCCCAACGTGAAGGCTGCAGGTCCTGGAGAGTAACAGAGTAGCAAGGGGTCTTTGGGTGTATATGTGTGCAGCGGAAATTTTGTGAATGGTTAAAAATGGCTCCTCCTATTTAAAAAGATTCTGCCTCAGAGCCACCTGGTAAATCAGTTTAAAAAAAAAAAAAAGTAGATTCCTAGAATTCATACTAGACCTACTGAATCTGGATTACTAAAATTGAGACCAGGAATTTTCATTTTAAACACGTTCCCTGGTGCTATGGTCTGAATGTTTGTGTGACTCACAAATTCGTATGTTGAAGCCTAGTACCTAATGTCATGGTATTAGGTGTGCCTTTGAGAGGCCATTAGGTCATGAATGCAGAGCCCTCATGAATGGAATTAGCATTTTTATAAAAGAGGCTCAAAAGAACTCTCTCCCCAAGAGGGGGGCCACACAGAGAGCCCCCTGTTAGGGCAATACTCAGCAGAGTTATGGAAGTAGTGTCACTCCTGTGACCCCAAACAGGTAGAGGCACCAACACTGCAATGGGAGTTTCAGGCACACCACCCAGGCACAGAGATCCCCAGGGACAAGACCACTCACAGCCATGGGATCAGGGCCACCCAGAGCCTTGGCAGCCCAAGCTCTGCCCCAGTAGAGCCAGAAGATACTGGATTTTAATTGGTATTTTTAGAAGGATGATTTGGGAAAAAAAAAAAAAAAAAAAGGATGCTTTTGATGGGCAGTCTGGGTTGAGAACCACCAGTTTGGCCCTCTTGTCTTCTATTACCTCTCCTCTCTATGAAATATCTTCTCTTTTTCTTCCTAACAAAATTCTGATTTTGTTCTTTTATCTATCCTTATTCTCCATGCTCCATGCAGTTCCCTTCCTCAGAAGAGGCTAATCCCACTCTTGATGGCAGGAGTTATTTCTCATTGTTAATTAATGTTTTTTGTTATAAGAGATCTCAGAATCTTGAGGAAAGAACATGTGGCCAAAATAATAAATACATACACACACAAATATATATATACATACACACACAAAGGTCAACATAAAAAGATGCTCAACATCATTAGCCATTAGGGAAATACAAAATAAAACCATAATGAGACACCACTTCAGAAATCCACTTCAGTGGCTATAATCATAAAAACTGGCAATATCAAATGTAGGTGAAGATATGGGGCAACTGAAACTCTCATACATTGCTTATTAGAGTGAGAAATGCTACAACCACTTGGGAAAGCTTCTGACTGTTTCTTAAAAAATTAAACACATATGCTGTGACTGGAAATTATATTCTTAGGCACTTACCCAAGGAAAAGCTTTTGCGCAAAAAGGCTTATATGAAAACATTCAAAGCAGCTTTATTCATAATTACCCAAAACTGAAAACAGTCCTAATGGCCATCAACAGGAGAAAGGATAAGCAAATTATGGAATAATGCTCATCAATAAAAAGGAACTACTAACACATGCAAAACAGGATAAATCTTAAAAACATTATATTTAGAAAAAAACCCAGAAAGCGGCTGCCTTGGGTGGGTGGGGTTTAACTGGAAAAGTGTATAAAGGGACTTTCTGGAGCAATGAAAATATTCCATTGTTTGGAGTAGTGGTTACATAGATGTATACAAATCTTTCAAAACTTACCTAACTGAACATCTGGATCTGTGCGTTTATTTTAATGTTAATTACACCATACACACAAGCACATGCACACACACACACACACACATTCTGTTCATTTTGCTGTCTAAAACAAGCCAGACACGAAAAGAATACATATTGTATGATTCAAGCTGGAAATTAATGTGTGGTGATAGAATTCAGAAATAGCTGCTATGGGGTGGGGTAAAGAGTGACTGGAAAAGGATACAGGATAATTTTCTGGGGCTATCACATTGGTTTATATCTTGATTGGAGTGATGGTTACAAAATTTCATATGCCAAACTCATTGTCCTTTGTGTGTCAATTTGGCTGGGCCACAGTGCCCAGATATTTGGTCAAACGTTATTCTAGATGTTTCTGTCAAGGTGTTTTGGGGATGAAATTAACATTTAAATTGGTGGACTTTGAGTAAAGCAGATTGCCCTCCATAATGTGGGTGGGCCTCATCCAATCAGTTGAAGTCCTTAATAGAACAAAGACTGACCTCCCTAAGCAAGAAGGAATTCTGCCAGTTGATGGCCTTCAGACTCAAACTGCAACAACAGCTCTTTCCTGGGTCTCCAGCCTGCCAGCCCACCCTGCAGACTTTGGACTTGCCGGACTTCCTCCATAATCACATGAAAGCCAATTCCTTAAAATAAATATATATACACATCCTATTGATTCTGTTTCTCCAGAGAACCCTGACAAATACAACTCTTATACTGAAAATCTACACATTTTATTATAATTGAAAAAAGATCAGGGAATATTCAGAGTGTGCAGGAAAAGCATGTCTTTCTCACTTTTAGAGATGAACAAAATAGCATATAGCCTGATGACAAACTGAAATTATAATGGCGTCATCACAGTTCGGGTATACAAAAATGAAGTCTGGTGGCCATTGAGGATCTGGTCTCAGACAGAGCTCTGCACCATTGAAACTTGAACTTTCTTTGAGCTGTCTGACACCCAAGAATGCCACCAGCCATATTCAGAACAACACCTGCCAGCTGCAAACTTCTGGTCTCAAGGTCTCCCCTTATAACTATGCAACCATTACGGACCCAATCGATCCTTACTTAACAAGCACTCTTACTTTTTGTCAGCTCCAATTATAATTCTTAATAAACAGCTCATGTAACTAACTGCAACCTTGAAGTTTTTGCCTTTATAAGCCTCCCCCACTTTGTAGTCCAGTGGAACACAATTCAGATGCTTCTTGAATCTATGTCTCCCGGGCTGCAGTCCTAACAAATCCCAAATAAACACCTTTTCATTTCAATCAGTTCTCTGTGTCTAAAATTTTGGTTAACAAGCTCCAATTTCTGTGGCATCCATTATATAACTGTCCTAGCCCATTTGGGCTGCTATAACAAAATGCCACACACTGGGTAGCTTATCCACAACAGAAATGTACTGGTCACAGTTCCGGAGGCAGAGAAGTCCAAGATCAAAACGCCAGCATGGTCATATTTTGGTAAAGACCCTCTTCCTGGTTCAGAGCTGGCAATTTCTCTCTGTGTCCTCACATGGTAGAAGGGGCTAGGGAGCTCTGTGGGGTCTCCTTTATGAGAGCACTAATCCCATTCATTAGGGCTCCACCCTCGTGACCTAATCCCCTCCCAAAGACCTTATCTTCAAATACCATCATCTTTGGGGGCTAGGATTTCAACATATAAATTGGAGGGTGTAGGGGGGGAAACAAACATTCAGACCATAGGCATAACTTTGAAGGGAGCAGCCTTAGGGTGAAGCCAGACTATGGAAGAATGTGAGGAGAAAAGAAACTGAGTCTGAATGACACTGTGGATTTCCAGGGCCAAGCATTGGGGAAATGTGCCCTACATCTTAGATGTACTGTTAGATGAGCTGATAACTTCTGTTGTTTGAAGTGGACGTTTATCTTTTACATTGGCTGCCCAGCATGCCACCTCCTCTTTCCTATGTTAGGAGTTTCCCACTTTATGAACAGCCCACCTCTCACCAGAGAAGCTGTAAATATCAGATACTCACCTTGTTATTCTCCCTTGAAGTTAGGGTGTAACATGCACTAAACAGATGCACAAACACACACAAGAATCAGAATCTAATGGTGAATCACGGAGTTGCACGGAGCTAAAGCAGAGGCTGAGCATTTCCGTTCTGTAGGTTTTGATCAGTGGCCACTGCATTCAATTTCCAGAAACAGCAGTATCACTGGCATCTGATGTCTAGTGCACGTGGCATCTGTGGTGTATGTATCCTGTGGCGGCAGCAGTTACACTGCAACCGGAAGGGCTGTGTGGTTAGATTTTGGTGATCCTGTGACATCTCCAAATCTATTTCTGGCTACCCCACCTCCACCAGGATTCTAGCTACCCAATATCCTTTTAATAAACTGCTTTTTCTATTTCAGCTTGTCTCAATTGGCTTCAGTTTCTTGGCACTAAAACCCCAACTGAAATTTTGGTGAAGCTCTCATAAGTAGCATTCTCTATTAATTGTGGTTAAAAGTATTCTATTGATAAATGATGCCCAGTCCTATATTCTATTAATTATCTATTGCTACAATGCTCTGTGGCCAACAACTCAGTGGATTAAAACAACAATTATTTATTCTTGCTCATTTGTCTGTGAGTTGCCTGAGAATCAACTGATCTAGGCTGTGTTCAGCTGACCTTAACTCCAAAATGTAGACTGAGTCTAGCTCAGCTCCATACATCTCTTGTTCTCCTTGGACTACCCAGGGCTTGTCGTCTTATGGAAGTGATGGTGGTCAAGGTGGCAAGACCAACTGTGCAATTCTAATTCAAGCCTTCTCATGTTAGGTCTACTAATATCCCAATGGCCAAGGTCCACAACCAAGCCCAACATCAATAAAGCAGGGAAGTATAGTCTCTACTGAAATGAACTGCAAAGCACACGGCAATAGGGCATGAATAGAGGGTGGAATAAGGAATTGGGAACAATAATGAAATCTACATCCACCTACACCCCATCCCTACTCCCCCCTCCCCCCGCCCCCAAACCAAAGTGTTAGCTATTGGCTGCTGGTGGTTTAATAGTTTCTGCTTTATAGCTGTTGAAGTTTTGTCAGAAGAGGTCTTAGACACACTGCCTTCAGGTAAAGAAATGAATCTCTGTTATGTCTGCATGATGAGGCAATGAGAGAATCATAAAAGGATCAGGTTGTTAGGGATCTTAAAGGCCCCTGATGACATATTTAAGATCATTTAAAAGTCAGAATGGAGTAACTACGGTTCAGGCATCTAAAATGGAGCTGGGTGGCCATCGTGGATGTGGTTTCAGACACATTCCTGCATCACTGAGAACTTGAATTTTCTGAACAGTATCAAACTCAAGGACACCACCAGCCATTTTCAAAACAATATCTGCTGGCAGATGCACACAGCCACACCCACACACCCCTCTGCCCCACCAGCGCAACTAATCCTTGCTTACCAAGCACCCTTACTTCTGCCAGCTCTAATCCTAATTCTAGACAAACAATGTATGTAACCTTGTGGGGTTCTGCCTTTATAAACCTCCCCCATTTTGTAGTCCAGCTGAACACAATTCAAGTGCTTTCTGGGATCTATGTTTCCAGAGCTGCAGACCTAACAATCCCCAGACAAACACTTTGTGTTTCTTTTTAACCTCAACCCTTTCTCCATTCTTGGAATTCTTGGTTAACGCCCCTTAGTAAATCCTATTGCTTGACTGATAAGGAAACTAAAGGACCAAAGTGTGAGTGACTTGGTCAAGGTTGTACAGCTTGAAAATGGCAGAAGAATGAATATAATCAATATATTATAGATATACATCAATATAACAATAGAACGCACATTGATTGACTCCCAGATACATGCCTCTGACCCTTAGCTATTTTACTTACATTATATTGCGGCAGAAAGTTTTCTGTATTCCTCAAATCATTTATTCCTCCCACCATATCATACCAGATATAAGATTGGATATGTGTTTTTGGACACCTCTGTCCAACTGCCTACACGCCACCACTCAAAGTGCTGCTGATTCAGGTTAAAAATCTTATAGGTGTCAGGACAGCTGAGGACCCGAACTGATGTGGCAGAATTCTGCCAGGTGAGTCCTCTTGAGCAACAAAAGGTGTCTGTGGCCTACTTACAAATGAGTTGGAAATTATAGCTCTTATAATAAAATCCTATGTGAGAGAGAAATTTTTAAAAATCTTTACATATCTTCACAGCACACTCACAGTAGCAACAGCTTCTGTTTTTCCTTCCTAATTAAAATTGTACAGAGCCAACGCTTTGCAAAATTAAGTGAGAGTTGCATGGACATATACACACTACCAAATGTAAAATAGATAGCTAGTGGGAAGCAGCTGCATAGCACAGGGAGATCAGCTCAGTGCTTTGTGACCACCTAGAGGGGTGGGATAGGGAGCGTGGGAGGGAGACACAAGAGGGAGGGGATATGGGGATATATGTATATGTATAGCTGATTCACTTTGTTATACAGCAGCAACTAACACACCATTGTAAAGCAATTATACTCCAATAAAGATGTTAAAAAAAAAATTAAGTGTGGGAAACAATGGACCTTTTAAAGAAATTCCCCAGGTGGGCAGGTAAGGCAATATAGACTGTGGTAAAGGACTGAGAATTGGAGGCAAGGGGAATATTTTGGTGTGTTTTAAGCAGGGGAGGGTCACGGTCTTATTCATATCCACTTCGGGCTTGTCCAGCTCTCCCTAGCACTGGGGAACAGGATTCCTCCTTCCCAGGCCCCTGCGGCTGTGCGGCCCGGAGAGCTGTTTGCCTTATACTTCACATTCACAGAGAAGTTCCAGTGGAAAGTTCGATGTTATGTTCCTATAAACTTAGACATGCCATCCATCAATTCTCTTCCATGTTAAAAGCATTAACTTACTAAAATTATCATTTAAAATATACCATAACTTGTGAAACCCTATTTAGCCTTTTCTTCATATTTGAATACAATTTGGAGCCTCAAAAGATAGAGGGGCTGAACCTCCCCTGCCTCTTGTAACCCTCTAAACACCTCCACCCCTTACCTTCTCTCCTGACCTGACCTCACTGGGCCTCTCATCCTATGTTTCTCTTGCCCCCAAGACATAGATGCTGACTTCCAGCATGTTTAACCTCACTTTG
Source organism: Eschrichtius robustus (assembly GCF_028021215.1). NCBI lineage: Eukaryota > Metazoa > Chordata > Mammalia > Artiodactyla > Eschrichtiidae > Eschrichtius > Eschrichtius robustus. The sequence continues at coordinate 52,326,808 of NC_090829.1, read as the reverse complement.
TTGGTATATCCTGCCTTTAATATGTATCATAACCATAATTCTATTCCTGGTTTGTACCAAAGTTGTTAACACAGTTTTTCTTTGAATGTCGCACCTCTTTCTTTGCTGTCTCCCATCTCTTCTCTCTTCCCTGCCTGGCTTCGTCCTGTCCATTTTAGTTATCCCACTCATCTTTCTCCTGATTCTAAAAACTCATTCACTCCAGGACCTCGAGTTTTTAAGCATGTTTAAAAAGTGTCAGATTCACGTAATGTCTAAAAGTTTTAGGGGGAAAAAAATGCTACCTTGGCAATTCACCTGTGTCCAAAAGAAGCTTACAGTTTAAAATCTGTCATTTTGACAGAGGCAAAATTAAGATTTGAAAAATATTCTCTTAAATGTAGATGGTTGATTCATCTACAGCTAGAAGGCCAGGTAGGAAGTGATGGTTTGGTGGTGACTGACCTGAGGGCAGTAGCTGGGGTTCACCCAAGAGCAGGCATCCCAACTTTAGGTTCCGAGGGATCTGTGCTTGCTAAAAAGGCAGATTCCTAAGCCTACTGCCAGAAACTCTAATTCAGTGGATCTGGAATAGTCAGGAAATGCTGAACAAGATATAGGGACCCCACATATAGCTGGGTAAATGTATGACTCTTAATAGCCAGGATCTTGGGCTGGATCCTGATTCTGAGGGTAATTAACTGTGTGACCTCAGCAGGGCAAATTAACTTCCCTGAGCCCCTATTTCCTAGTCTGTAAAGGAAGCATAGGAACCATGAGACATAGAATGTGACGGGGTTAATATTTTGGAAAACATCTATGTTTTTCTCTTCTGCATTTCTGAGTGTTAATTACTCCTTACCTCTCTGGACTGACCCAAGTGTCTATATCTATATGTCTATATCTATCTATATCTATATCTAATGTCCTTGGTGGAGGTGGAATAGGAGTGGGGATAGGGGCGGGAGGGGAGGAGATTATTATTTGTTCCAGAAAGCAGAAAGAACAAAGGAATTTATATTCAGACGCTGACATTCAAAATAAGATTATGCAGCAAGACAATAGCTATGAGAGAGTATTTCTACTTTCCTTTCTCCACTCCCACCCCATTCTCTCCCCACACCTCAAAGTAGCATAAGAAAAATCGAGTACGGAAGTTTCAAGCCTCAGAAGTTCTCTTATCATTTAGAAAATAGCCCTTCTGCCTATGGCAGCTGGGCCATGAGGCTTGGAGTTCTATTGTAGAATGAGGTTCTGATAGGGAAAATAAAAGTCCCACCCTTCTTTGCCTGAGGGGATGATAGAATGATAGAAAGAAGGAGAGAGAACAAGACGGACTTTGGTGAGTGAGGAGAAGGGGCTGCATAAATGCCGAGGGGGCCTTGTGTGCCCCTCAATTTCCAATAACCCCTCCCCACAATTCCATTAACTGAGACAACAGATGAAGACCTGATTAATTAATTAATGCTGCCCAGGCAGCAACACTTTTCAATAGACTTCCCGGTGGTTTTAATGTGCATTCGGTTGAGAACCACTGGACTAAGAATTAAACAGAGTGAACACTTAGGTTCCCCCATCCTGCTTCTTCACATGAAGCCCTCATGAGAATAAACAGGTTAAATAGAGGCAAAATAAAGAAGTTCATATTCCTCAGAACACCGGAGCATAGTGTGGGTTCATTTGTCACATCAGCATACAAATGAAAATACTCTATAGGTCGTAAGGAGCTCTCCTCTGGAAACTTTCGTTGTTGTGGCCAAGTTGCAGCCGAGAGTAGAAAAGCAGCACTCTAGTTAAGGTTCCAGGAGCCTGGGAAAGGAAACTAGGTGAAGGTTTTAGCTAAAATGACTACCGAAGAGGTGCGTGGTCTCTCTCTAATAAAGTGGCTTTCCCCACAAATCAAAGTGAGATGAGCCAATTCACCAAAAGCACTTTCTTAAAGTAGCTGACTCCTCTGGAGTCAGAATGAGTGGGGTTAGAATCCTGGATCTGCCCTTACTAACTGTGTGATGTTGGCAATTTTACCTAACTCTTCTAAGCCTCAGCGTTTTAGTGGGTAAAATGGGCCTTATTACACAGTCTCCCTTCACAGGGTTGGTATGAGGAAAAGCAATCTGTATCACATGTCTGGTGCTAGGGTGGGGCTGTTATGAGTCCCTTTATCTAAGAATTCTGCTGTAATTCTTAAAAGCAGAGAGACCTCGGCACTGAATAAGGAGGCCCAGAGGTATGCTTCTAACAGCTACGCAGGACGTTCCTGCTCACACAGAAGGATTACTGTGGCGCAGCCGGCCTCAGATTTCGGCATGCATCAGCATACCCAGAGGGCTTGCTGGGCCTTCCCCTGGAGTTTCTGATTTAGGAGGACTGGTGGGGGGGCCTGAGAATGTGCATTTCTAGCAAGCTCCCAGGTGACACGGATCCTGCTGGGAGTTACGGTTCTAGATTATAGAGGTCAGCCAACTAGGCCCTCAGCACAAGTCTGGCCCACTTCCTGTTTGGGGAAATACAGTTTTATTGGTACACAGCCACATTTGTTTGTTGTTGTTTCATCTGTGGTTGCTTTTGTGCCGCCATGGTGGAGTTGAGTCATTGCAACAGAGATCACGAAGTTTAAAATATTTACCATCCAGTCCTTTACAGACTTTTACCAACCCCTGTTCTAGGGTAAAAGAGCTCAGGTAATTTGGGGGAACAAGTTTGCCGTGGAAAATTCCCAGAGTTAGATTAAATTAATCAGGGCTTGATAAAGGGTAAAGTTTAGTCAGGACCGGGTGTGTCCTTCAAATCTTGTGTTTTTGCAAATCTTGCTCTTTTTCTATTTGTAAATGTACACATTCTTAGAATGAGTAGGGACCACTTGGCTCTGAAATTTTAATAAAATGTTAAAAGATTAGCATTGATTGTACCATCTACTCCATTTTACTTTATTTTCATGTCTAATATTAGCTTATCTACCTGTTATGATGTCAGTAATTTACTTCAGAGGGCTTCACAGGATAGCGGGTCTCAACCCTTACACATAAGTCACCTGGGGGAACTTTTAAAAAAATACCTGGGTCCTATCTCTGGAACTTCTGATTCAATGGGTGTGGGGTGGGACCTAGGCACTGATGTTTTTAAAACCTTCTAGATGATTCCACTATGCAGCCAGGATTGAAAATCGTAGACAGAGTGTGTACTAGTTAAATTATCTCCTAGGTCCTGTTACCCTAACTACGAATTGACAGCCACTGGTGGCCTCTGGCATCCTTATTAGAGAGCTTGCCCGCCAGACATGGAGCTACCAACTTTCTCTTCTCCATGCCACACGTATAACATAGGCTCTGCTCTCCACAGAATGGAGGCCAGAGGTTGGTCTTCATTGGGAAAAGTAGTGACTTTTTAATAGTGAATGTTAGAAATGGTGTCTCTTTGTTGGAATGAGTGATATTTAAAGTATGTAAATGGGGTAACATATTTTAGAAGCACTCACCTTGCTCCCACGAAGAAAGTATAAGAATCTAGTGAAGCATCTAGGCCAGGGGTTAGCACTCTTTCTGTAAAGTTCTGGATAATAAATCTTTTAGGCTTTGTGGGGCAACAAGCAAATCGAGTTATAGCTGCATCACAGAGATGTGTAGTGTGCCGAGCAGCAGGGGGAAACCATGAAAGCACCATGTACTGTCTTGGCCCAACGATTCTGTCCCATGGTTTCTGCGTGATGCTCATTCCCATAATGCAAAACGGCCCTAAGCAATACACAAACAAATGAGCAAAGCTACTTGGGTTTTTATCATTGTCATGTGTCACAAAAGAATATTCGTCTTTTGATTTCTTTTCAACCATTAAAAAATGTAAAAGTTAACAACCAGAAAAAGTAAAATCATTCTAAACGGGTGGGTCCTACAAAAAGAAGCGTTGGGTCAGACTTGACTGGCAGGCAGTAGTTTGCCAACCCATGTTCTAGACTACATCCTTAAGGACAACATCCTAAGCTAAATTCCTAACTCTATGTTCTATGTCTAGCTGTGATTGCCTGGTGCCAAGTAAAAAGATAACAGAATCCAGCCAATAAAATATAGTCACTGCTGCCTTCAATAAACCTTTCCTGTAGGGTGACAGTCTGTGAATCTAAAACTTTTAGAGGTCAGTTGTTCTCAACTTTTGTTGTACATTGGAATCATCAGAGGAGATAAAAACCTCCCACACCCAAAGCAATTACATCAGAAACTCTGGGGCGGGACCCAGAGATCAGTAGTCTTTAAATCTCCTCAGGTGATTTCAATGGGCAGATAAGGCTGAGAGGACTTTTCTCAAGAGGAACAAAGAGCAGGGCTTCATCAAGCCGCAGAACAGGTAATATGGTTATTTCTGTTTGCTAATAAATGTTTGTTTAGTAATATCTTCATGTGTGGGAGAAATTGGTCTGAGCCTTGCTTTCATTATATTAGGATGACAAGGCTTCTGGAGGAGTAGCTAACATACACGCACACCTCATGCACAGCAAAGGAAGCCATCAAAAAATGAAAAGGCGACAACCTACGGAATGGGAGAAAATATTTGTAAATGATGTGACCGACAAGGGCTTAATCTCCAAAATACACAAACACCTCATACAACTCAACAACAACAACAAAAAACAACCCAATCGAAAAATGGGCAGAAGACCTTAATAGACATTTCTCCAAAGAAGACATACAGATGGCCAGTAGGCACATGAAAAGATGCTTAACATCACTAATGGTTAGAGAAATGCAAATCAAAACTATAATGAGGTACCACCTCACACCAGTCAGAATGGCCATCATTAAAAAGTCTACAAATAACAAATTCTGGAGAGGGTGTGGAGAAAAGGGAACCCTCCTACACTGTTGGTGGGCAAGTAAGTTGGTGCAACCACTATGGAAAACAGTATGGAGGTTCCTCAGAAAACTAAAACTAGAATTACCATATGATCCAGCAATCCCACTCCTGGGCATATATTCGGACAAAACCATAATTCAAAAAGATACATGCACCCCTATGTTCACAGCAGCACTATTCACAATAGCCAAAACATGGAAAAAACCTAAATGTCCATCAACAAATGAATGGATAAAGAAGATGTGGTACATATATGCAATGGAATACTACTCAGCCATAAAAAAGAACAAAATAATGCCGTTTGCAGCAACATGGATGCAACTAGAGATTATCACACTAAGTGAAGTAAGTCAGAAAGAGAAAGACAAATACCATATGATATCACTTATATGTAGAATCTAAAATATGGCATCTACCTACAGAACCTATCTATAAAACAGAGCCTACGTACAAAACAGAAACAGACACATAGACATAGAGATCAAACTTGTGGTTGCCAAGGGGGAGTGGGGAAGGGAGAGGGATGGACTGGGAATTTGGGGTTGGTAGATGCAAACTATTTACATTTAGAATGCATAAACAACAAAGTCTTACCGTAAAGCACAGGGAACTATATCCAGTCTCCTGGCATAAACCATAATGGAAAAGGATATTAAAAAAAGAATGTGTATGTGTGTACAACTGAGTCACTTTGCTGTACAGCAGAGATTGGCACAGCATTGTAAACCAACTATACTTCAAAAAAAAAAAATGAAAAGGCAACCTATGGGACGGGAGAAAATATTTGCAAATTATATATCTAATAAGGGGTTAATATCCAAAATTTATACTCATACAACTCAATTAAAGAAAAAAGCAGTGCAATTAAAAAATAAGCAAAAGAAATAATTAGACATTTTTCCAAAGGAGACATGTCAAGTGTCCAAGAGATACATGAAAAGCTGCTCAACATCACTAATCATCAGGGTAATGCAAATCAAAACCACAATGAGATATCACCTCACACCTGTTAGAATGGCTATTATCAAGAAGACAAGAGATAACTGTGTTAGTGAGAATGTGGAGATAAGGGAATCCCTGTGCACTGCTAATAGGCCTGTAAATTGGTGCAGCTACTATGGAAAAAAGTATGGAGTTTCCTCAAAAAGTTTAAAATAGAACTACCACATGATCCAGCAATTCTACATCTGGGTATTTATCCAAAGGAACAAAATGACTGTCTTGAAAAGATAACTGCACCCTCATGTTTATTGCAGCATTATTTACAATAGCCAAGACATGGAAACACATAAATATCCATCAGCAGATGAATGGATAAAGAAAATGTGGTGTATATACACATTGGAATATTATTCAACCATAAAAAGGAAGGAAATTCTGCCATTTGCAACAACATGGATGGACCTCAAGGGCATTATGCTAAGTGAAATGAGTCAGCCAGATAAAGACAAATACTGTATGATCTCACTTATATGTGAACATTTTTTTAAAAACCCAAAGTCACAGATACAGAGAACAGACTGGTGGTTGCCAGAAGTTGGAAGTAGGGGAGGAGGGTGTGAAACAGTTGAAAGTGGTCAAAAGAAACAACCTTCTAGTTATAAGGTAAATAGTCCTGGGTAGACAATGTACAGCATGGTGATTATAGGTAACAATGCTGTATTGTATATTTGAAAGTTGCTAAGAGAGTAGATCTTAAAAGTTCTGTAACTATGTGTCGTATGGATGTTAACTAGACTTATTGCAGTGATCATTTCGCAAGATGTACAAATACTGAATCATCATGTTAAATACCTAAAACAAATACTGTGTTATATGTCAATTATATCTCAGTTTTAAAAAAATAAGCCTGATATTGCAGATGAGGAAACTAATGCATAGAAAATGTTACACATTTTCAAGAGAGGAGCTGGAAACCTAAGTCTGTCCGATGTGACCACAGGCTCTTACCCAGTAGGGTCTGCCACATTCACGTGCTACATCAAGAATGGGGACTCAGGGCTTTCCTGGTGGTGCAGTGGTTAAGAATCCGACTGCCAATGCAGGGGATACGGGTTCGATCCCTGGCCCAGGAAGACCCCACATGCCGCGGAGCAACTAAGCCCGTGTGCCACAACTACTGAAGCCCATGCGCCTAGAGCCCGTGCTCGGCAACACGAGAAGCCACTGCAATGAGAAACCCACGCACCGCAACGAAGAGTAGCCCCCGCTCACCGCAACTAGAGAAAGCCCATGCACAGCAACAAAGACCCAACGCAGCCCAAAATAAATTAATTAATTAATTAAAATTAAAAAAAAAGAAAGAATGGGGACTCAAGGCTGATATTCCTGCCCACACCACACCACCTCATTTTCTGAAATATTGGAAGAGCCCCTAGAAACAAATCTGTTCCAGGATTCTTCATCTACAAGAGCAGAAACACATCCAGAGAGGTAAAGTGACTTTCCTAAAATCACCCAGAGAGTCAATGTTCGAGAGGCCATGAAAGGCAATCAAGTGTCTCCAAACAGAGCTCAGGAAAAGGACCATTCATGGCCTGGATCTTCCAAGGTACATGAAAAGAAAGAAAAACATAGTAATCAAATTTTTTCCTTGGAACCAAAAATGGGGGCTGGGAGGGAGAGAAGAATTCCTTTTTAAAAATCTATAAATATGATATTCAAGTGTGTCTAAATGCATTAAAGTTACAGTGCTGTTTTATAACTCTCACCATTCTTTTTTTTTTTGATAATATTTTATTTATTTATTTATTTTTTCACACACACACACACACACACACACACACACACACTGTATTTTATTTTTACAAGAGATAAATAGACTGACACCAAGCATTGTACATGGATGACCACAACAAAAGCAACAATGATTGCAATTACCAAACATGAAACACACTCATACTATGTCATAATATTGACATTCAGTCCAGTAATCCTCCACTGTAACAGCTCCTTTACTTTGCAGTGAAAATTGATTTGTATATTCTTTGCCTCTGAGTCCTTGTGGGATTTTTTTTTTTTAAATTCAGACAGAAAGTCACAAAAATTATACTCATCCTCATCAGTTCACTCAGTCCCATGTAATTAATTTTTTTTTTATCTTGATCTTTTGTTAGCACTTTTATGAGTTCATCAGTTTTTCATTAGAGTTCTGAAAATGCTTATTCATTCAGTTCAGCATATAACCCTCACCATTCTTCCAGGGGTCCCCAACTGATGGCCCACAAGCTGACTCTAGGTGTGCTTTAGTTTCCTCTGCAGAGTTCTGGCAATAAATGTCCAGGGCTGAGAGGGAGTGATCCCTTTTTGGTTGACACATGCATGCTCAGTCCACTACAGCCCCCAGCTGTCCCCCGTTTTTGTGTTACTGAACTTTCATTATCTGTGTGACCTTGGCTAAGTCCCTTCCCCTCCCTGTAAGCCAGAATCTTCACCTATCGAATTGGGATGGGGGTGTTGATGACATTGTATTTTGTTTATTGCCTGCCCCCTCTCCCTAGAAGGTAAGCTCCAGGAGGGCAGGGATTTTTGTCTGGTTTGTTCAGTGATGTCTCCCATAGCTCCCTGAACCCTGCCTGCCATATAACAGGTGTTAAATAAACATTTAAGGAGAGAATAAATAGTCCTAAACATCCAAAAAAAAAAAGAACTCAGGCAAAGGCGATGGAAAATTTTTAAGGCACAGTAACCATTCTGTATCATGATGGTGATGGTTACACATTGTATACAATTACCAAAGTCAATCAAACTGTTCATTTAGAATTGATGAATTTTTATGTATGTAAATGATAACCTAAATAAGCAAAGAAGATGAAGCTAGTATACATAATAATTAAAATTAATTTCACCCACTTCCTGTTATTTTTTCCTGACCTTAGCAACTGCTGCCATTCTGGGGGGTTTCTACATGTCAGGGACGTGCTGAATGCTTTACATTTCTTATCTCATTAATCCTTGGGTATGAGTGTAGTTTGTCTAAACCACTCAGGTGCATTTCCTTAGTCTTTCTGGGTGACATATTCTGGAATTCCATATCTATCACTGGCAATAAAATCTTACTTAGGACTAACTAGGATTTAATTTTTAAGTGGGTGAGCAGGCTGTGTCTCCACCTTCTTGCCCACTGCCTATGGCTAGAAAGGTTACAGCACGTATTTATTAATTGCACCCAGGAAGCCAGTCATCCTCCCAACGACCTGTGAAATAGGTGTCATTATCATTCCCACTTCCCAGATGCTGAAGCCAGAATAGAGCCCTGACGTGTCACCAGCCAGAGTGACACATCAGGAAGCAGCAGGGCAAAGATCTGATCCCAAACAGTGGGAGCCCCTGAGGTTGTTTGCTTAATCCCCACACCAGATGGCCTCCCAACCAGTGACCCCGGGCAAGCTGCTGAGCTGGCGCATGGGGGCCAGGGTGTGACCCTTGCAGAGATGACAAAAGATGATTTTCCGATGCGGCGGGCATCTCTGGACCAGTGTGGCCTCAGACAGTGGTCAGAGCTGTGGTATGTTCCCTGCAACAGGCTGCTGGGATGAGATGCAACGTGAGAGCCTAGGAATTCGCACCGCCCCTGGGCAAAGGCGCATCTGCAGGACCCAAAAGGCCCTGAGCATTGGGGAAGGGGCTGTTTGACGTAAGCCTCACATAGCCCTTTCGATATTGAAGAATTTTTTGAGGTGTGTTCACCTCCTTGGTCCCTGACATTGCTGTAGACTGGAGAGAACCTCCAGGAATTTCACTAGTGCTTCTCTGGCCAACGCAGCATGTTGTTTCAGACTCTTTTTCTTTATTTTTCTGTAGAGTATCCCCTTCCCAGTGAACAATTTGTCAATGACACTTTACTTTGAAACGAGTGTTTAATTGAAACACTGATTGAAATGCAGACCAATCCCTCCACAAGAGAAGAATGCAAGTTACCATATCTTAACTCCTTATGAAGGTAATTGGGACAAATTAAACATGGATTGACTTTCTCAAGATAACTTGAGATTTCTGCACCCTTTGCAATTACCAGAAATAATACTACAGTGACTCAGTCTTCTGGTAATTGAAAATGCACAGCTGTAGAAGAAACTGCATGTTAATATATGATATTATCAGTGCAGGAGGGCCACAATATACAAGAATGCAGAGACTCAATTAAGTACCCATTATTCGGCTTAATAATTCAGAAAGATCAGGAAACATTATCCCTGGTCAAATAGGCTGAATTTAATTGAGACATTCCTGGGTTCACAGAGTATATCAACTCCGGATCAAACTAAAGCAATCTCATTTGACACAATGTAAAAGATTAATACAAGACAAAGAGGACAAATGACTGATCAGTCTGGGAACTACTGTTACTGAACCAAACTTGAGTCCGCTTACTCTACATGCGGTAAAGCCAATCTACTGACACCAGCTTGTGGTGAAAGAAAGTGCAGCATTTAATGCAGGGCACCAAGCAAGGAGTCCAGGCAGCTAGTGCTTAAAAGGCCTGAACCTCCCCCCAACCCACCCCCACCAAGGCTTTCAGGGAAAGGTTTTTAAAGACAGGGTGAGGGAGGGAGGGTTGTGAGGTGTGTGATCCACTCATGGACATTCTTCTGATTGGTTGGTGGTGAGGTAATTGGGAGTCAACATCATCAACCTTCTGCTTCCAACCAGTCTAGGGTCTAGGTGCTTGTGGGCAGCATACAGTTAACTTCTTCCTCCTGGTGGGTTTTTCAGTATCTGCAAAACAGCTCAAAGGACCTGGCTCAGAATATTATCTATAGCCCTTGAAAAGCAACTAAACGTCCTTGACTTTGTTTAATGGCTAAAGTATTATTATTTTGTCTTGCTTGACTGTTTTTCTTTCTGCATTTTCTCACTTTTCTGATTAAATTTATTCTTTGACCAAAGTTTTTCTACAGACAAAAGGCAGACGGAGGACATATGGGTGGAGAGGTCTGTTCTGGGAAGGCCCCATAGCGTCCTGCTCTGTTACACTATGACTTATTTTGCTTTGAAGAGAAGATATGTACCTTTTAGTTACCATGTATGCTTTTCTTTTGTGGGATTTAATTAAAACGTTCAGTTACTCAATGAATACTTCCTGAGCACGAGTTATGCACCAGGCACTCAAGTACTAGGGGTTCAGCTGCAAAATAAAGAGACAAAAATATGTGTCTTCATAGAGCCTAAACTCTAGTTGGTGAAGACAAGCAATCAATGAGTAAAATATATAGAATGACAGAAAACTTAAAGTGCTGTGAGGAAAAGTAAAGCATGGGGGCAAGATGGGGACTGCCAGGGCAGGGAACAGCAGACTGCAGTTATACATAGGATGGCAAAGAAAGGGCTGGATGAAGAGACAATAAAAATATAGCCATCAGAGCATCATTTGTGATAAAGATAAATATTGGCAGCAACCTAGATATCTGTCTATAGGAGATTGGTTAAATATTTTATGATGCATCTATATAGTAGAATACTATATAGCAAACAAAAAAAGTCCTACAAATACAAAATGAACTCCTAAGATATATGAAGTGATAAAAACAAGATGCAGAATGATATATAGCAGGGGTCCCCAACCCCCAGGCCACAGACCGGTACTGCTCCGTGGCTTGTTAGGAACTGGGCCACACAGCAAGAGGTAAGCAGCGGGCGAGTGAGCAAAGCTTCATCTGTATTTACAGCCGGTCCCCTTCGGTCACATTACCACCTGAGCTCTGCCTCCCCTCAGCAGTATGGTGAGTTGTATAATTACTTCGTTATATATTACAATGTAATAATAATAGAAATAAAGCACACAATAAATGCAATGTGTTTGAATCATCCCGAAACCATCCCCCCACCTGCCCCCGGTCCGTGGAAAAATTGTCTTCCACAAAACTGATCCCTGGTGCCAAAAAGGTTGGGGACCACTGATATATAGAGTATGCTACCATTTACGTCTATCATATACATGATATATATATATATATACACATAATATTTGTATAAATGCATGGAATCAGTGGAAACATACATAAAAAACTGTTCGTAATGGTTGTCTTTGGAGTGGAGAACAGGATGATTCATGGACAGGTGAGGGTGAAATACTTTGTATCCCATTACTATGTATAAGTACTACTGTACGGTCAGGCCATTCAAGATGGCTGTTCTCTCGCTCTCTGTCCATCCTCTGCTCGACCAGGCCCTGCTTCACTCACATGACTATCCAATCCTCTTAATTATAGGGCTTAATTAGTCCCAGGTAACTGAGGAGCCCATCTGACATCAATTCCCCTATAAATGGTAGCTTTTTTCTCCCCCTCAGTAGCAGAGACTATTGCCATGACCTGCCTGCTGTCGGCTGTACACAGAGGGGATGTCACTCCAGGACTTTTTGCTTCAGACACGTAAGATCCCCTGTCCAATAAACTGTTGTTGTCTCTATCACTGTCTCCTGGCTCTTTCTTCGGTCTCAAGGCTGGACAACTACCAGGCTTTGAGGCCTGCAGGGTGCAGCCCAGCAACGGATGAGCCAGCCAGGAGGCCAAGGAAACTCTTGTGAGTGCAGAGATGTGAAGAAATGAGGACAGGGGACAGAAAATTGCAGAGGTGATCCTGGGGTGGCGGCCCACCAGCCTGTGAGGCCCTGTGGCAGCTGTCTACCACGACAGATGTCTTTCTCTTCCATTACAGTGACGATATCCTGTTAACCTCAGAGTCTCTTTCCACTTTAAAAGTAGCAGCCCCGCGCTGGTGGCTCATCTGACTGCACGGGGATGGCGGGTGAATGCAGACAGGACACAAGGACCTGGATTATCTACAAAATGCCAGCATACCCCCGACCCACCCCCGCTCAACGACTACAGGCACAGGCTTTAGGGATGTTAACTGAGGGACAGGATTGGGAACTGGAGTGGCCAGTTACCCGGAGGGTCTGGCTGGGCCTGTGGCAACGGCGTAATCATAAGGGTGCCCTTGGGCTTCTGGTCCCACCTGAGGAAGGAGGCAGAGCCCTGATACAGTGTGATGGAACAGCAGCGACATGTGTCTACAATGCTGCACAACAGGCGGAGGACGATACCAAAAGGCCTACCGAGTCAGGGAGCAATGCGAAACACCACTCTTCGGGGTCTAGAACAGCTGTGTGTGTGACCTACGGGACCCACGGACGTCGATAGTGACCAAGGAACCCACGTTACTGGCCGTGAAGTTCAGGAAAGGGCCGATGCAGATGAAACGTGCTGGCATTTCCACGTGCCGTACAGGCCCACTGCTGCCGGGCTAATGCAGAGGATGAGTGAGCTGCGTCAGCAACAGGTGAGACGGGAAACCCGCTCTCAACGTGCGGACACACGCCAGGAGCAATGGGCCCAGTGCCCACGCCACGTGAACCCAGAGGCCGCGAGCCCACGACATCCGAGTTCAGCTGTTGACCACCGAGGGATGTTGCCAGCTATCGGCCAGGACGATAAGTCGCTTCCGCCCTGGCCACGGCATCTACCCCCAGGGAACACATTATACAACTGGCCCTGAGAGCGGCAGGTAAGTCCCCGGGGGTTTGGGTTTGCTGCCTCGTGGGGAATAGGATTAGAAAGGGATTTACAGATCTCACCTGTCTCCTGCCCGGCCCCACCTAAGACCACTGAGGTAATTAATCCAGGCCCTGACTGAAGGAAGGCACCATCGTATTAACCCCGTGGGCCTCTCCAGGATTCGGCACTGGCTGTAGGGACTGAGGGTGGAGAGGCGGGATGGTACTGCCCCCCAGGACAGGAGCCACAGGCAGGGGTGGCACTATCTCAGGATGCTGTTACTGCTTGTATTTTGTTTAATGGTCGTGATCTTCCCCGCACTGTGCCTGTTATGAACATCTCACATTTTGTCCCTAATCTGAGTGGAGGGAATCTGTTCACGAACTGGGTGACAATGGTGGCCTCGCTGGAGTCTGAGTGCTGGGTCTATAGCAATATGCCATTGTTGTCCTCTAGACTTTCATGAAAAATTAATCTGATAAGGGCCTGACTTACTCCTGATACTCCTTAGCTGCTATTGTCTGTATCACATTTGTGATATTTGGTTGCAGTGCCCTCTCTGTACCTGACCCCAGGGGTATCATGGAAGAGAGGTGGACCAAGATTGTAAGGCTTGTGCAGGGTCTGTAGGGGTGGAGGGTACGGTCAGGCCACTCAAGATGGCTGTTCTCTTGCTCTCCGTCCATCCCCTGCTCGACCAGGCCTTGCTTCACTCATATGACTATCCAATCCTCTTAATTACTGGGCTTCATCAGTAACTGCCTGCGTGCTTGCCCCCTGCCCAAGCCCCTGGTTTCCCTGGCAACTGATGAGCCCACCTGACATCAATTCCCCCTCCCCCATAAATGATAGCCTCCTTCTCCCCTGAGTAGCAAAGTCTCCTGTCATGTCCTGCCAGCCGTCTGCTGCACATGGTGGGATGTCACTCCAGGACCTTTTGCTTCACACATGTAGGATCCCCTGTCCAATAAACCATTGATGTCCTTGTTGCTGTATCCAGCCTCTTTCTTCAGTTTGGAGGCTGGGCAACTACGAGGCTTGCAGACCTGTGGGGTGCAGCCCAATAACTACCTAGTCAGAATAAATAAGACGTAAACTAAGAACATGAAGACTGTTCAATTAGAAAATGATGGAAAGACACATACTTATAAAACCTGGTGACCTAGATAGCCCTCTAGCCTAGATAGTGAATGAATGGGACAGTTCATAGAAACATGGACTCACTTCTGATGAGCTGATGACCTTGTTGACAGTGGCCATTTCAAAGCGATTTTATTTTTTTAAATGGAGATCTCAGCCTTTTTTTTTTTTAATAAATTTATTTATTTATTTATTTATGTTTGGCTGCGTTGGGTCTTTGTTGCTGGGTGCAGGCTTTCTCTAGTTGTGGTGAGCAGGGGCTACTCTTCGTTGCAGTGCGTGGGCTTCTCATTACGGTGGCTTCTCTTGTTGCGGAGCACGGGCTCTAGGCACGCGGGCTCAGTAGTTGTGGCTTGCGGGCTCCAGAGCACAGGTTCAGTAGTTGTGGTGCACAGGCTTAGTTGCTCCCCAGCATGTGGGATCTTCCCAGATCAGGGATCGAACCCGTGTCCCCTGCATTGGCAGGTGGATTCTTAACCACTGCGCCACCAGGCAGGTCCCCAAGATCTTATTTTGATTAATGGATTGTAGCTATTGTGATTGCAACACTTAGATTTTTTTCACCTTTCTAATCAAATAGAAGCTGTATTCATTTCCTAGGGCTGCCACAATGAAGCAGCACAAATAGAAATGTGTTGTCTTGCAGTTCTGGAGGCTAGCAGTCAAAAACCAAGGAGTCGGCAGGGCCTTGCACTCCCTGAAGCCTGTAGTTGGACCCTCCTTGCCTCCTGCTAGCTTCTAGTGGTTTGGGATTCCTAGGCTTGCAGTTGTGTAACCCTCATATGTTTTGTTTTCCCTGTTTGTCTTAAGTTTCAGTTTCATTTTGATTCTTTTTTCCAGTAAGCAAAACTCAGACTCCACGCCCCACCCACTTCTCCTCTCACGCCAGCCATAAGCTGCTGCCTCGTTCACTCTGGCAGTCAGACTCTGACAGGACCATGGCCCTGATGCAGGCTCCAGGGGGCCCCAGCCCTGGGCAGACCTGCGCACTGATCCTCATCTTCACTGTGCTCCTGCAGGCCCTCTGTGTGGCCGTGACTTACGTGTACTTCACCAACGAGCTGAAGCAGGTCAGTACAATGCACACGCTCTCTGACAGAGGCTCCTGGCAACCCTCCGGTTAACTGCCTTTATTGGCTCCTCTGGGAAGACTTTACAGAGGAAGAGAATCCTCTCTTTCTCTGCCTGGGGACCCTAACTGCGAATGCACGTCGTTACTGAGGACTTTGCAAAAGTGAATTGAAGGGACGATGTGCACAAAGTGCAGTTACAGAACTGGCTCCACCAGTTACTAGCAGATGCGGGCAGCAAAACTCCTGAGGTAGTTTTGTCTTCAACAGAATGTTATAATATTAACAGCTGCCGTTCATTGAGTGCTTTCTGCTTAATGCTTTATAGTTCTTGGCTCAAATTCTTGGGAGTGAGAGGAGCTGCATCAGGGCAGGACTGTGTCTGCTTTTGCTTTCTGTGACACCTCTAGCTACTGGCACAGAGCTCCCACATAGTAGGTGTTCATTAAACACTTGTTGAAAGAATAACCAACCTTCACCACTGTACTGCCAGGACACAGGGAGTAGGGCAGAGTTGAGGCTTAACCCAAAGCCAGGCTCTAAACCACTTGTAATAATGCTCTTTTGTGTTCCAAATGTGGCTAATTCCAGTGGATTTTGAATGCAAAATTACTGAAAATAAGCCAACCCCAGCTTTTGGCTTTCTGTGTATATATTTTTTTTAATTTAATTTTTTTTATTGGAGCATAGTTGATTTACAATGTTGTGTTCGTTTCTGCTGTATGGCAAAGTGAGTCAGTTACACATAGACATATATCCACTCTTTTTTTTTTTTTTTTAGGGTTCACAAATCTTTCTTTAATGACTCTTTAAAAGATAGCAAAACTGGTTCTACTCAAATAGAATGATATCCACTCTTAAAATTTTTTTTAATTTTTATTTTTTTTAAAAGATTTTTTTGATATGGACCATTTTTAAAGTCTTTATTGAACTTGTTACAATATTGCTTCTGTTTTATGTTTTGGTTTTTTGGCCACAAGGCATGTGGGATCTTAGCTCCCTGACCAGGGATTGAACCCTCACCCCCTGTATTGGAAGGCAAAGTCTTAATCAGTGGACCGCCAGGGAAGTCCCTATCCACTCATTTTTAGATTTCTATTCCCATATAGGTCATTATAGAGTATAGAATAGAGTTCCCTGTGCTATTCAGCAGGTTCTTATTAGTTATCTATTTTATATACAGTAGTGTGTATATGTCAATCCCAGTCTCCCAATTTATCCCTCCCCCCCATTCCCCCCTGACTTGTTTTCTACATCTGTGACTCAACTTCTGTTTTGTAAATCGGTTCATTTGTACCATTTCTTTAGATTGTACATATAAGCAATATCATATGATATTTGTCTTTCTCTGTCTGACTTACTTCACTCAGTAAGACAATCTCTAGGTCCATCCATGTCACTGCAAATGGCATTATTTTGTTAGTTTTTATGGCTGAGTAATATTCCATTGTATACAGTACCACATCTTCTTTATCTGTTCCTCCATCGATGGACATTTAGGTTGCTTGCATGTCCTGGCTATTGTAAATAGTGCTGCAATGAACATTGGGTTGCATGTATCCTTTCAAATTATGGTTTTCTCCAGATATATGCCCAGGAGAGGGATTGCTGGATCATATGGTAGCTCTATTTTCAATTTTTTAAGGAACATCCATACTGTTCTCCATAGTGGCTATATCAATTTACATTCCCACCAACAGTATAGGAGTTTCTGTGTATATTTTGACTAATTGTATATTGTATAGTAGGGAACTTTGAGCTGGAAGGAAGTTTGGACACCCCTCATTGTATAGATGAGACTAGAGACTGCCAGAGAAATGACTTATCCGAGCTCAGGCAGAAATTTGGAAGCAGAGCTGGACCCAGCTCAGCTCATAGGGAATGCTCCTCCCATCACAGCAGGGTGTCAGTAGGGTTAACCTATCTCCCCCTTGTGCTGAACAGCACCCTGCTGCATGGTGGCAATGCAACATCAAATCTGTCAGCTGGGCAGGAAATGCAAGGCTCAGGGTCTTGGACAAATATAAAATAGTGTTTATCTGTTAAGGAAATAAATGCAGTTTGTATATCCTGTGGAGTATAAACTTGGCTCTCAACTGGTTGGGAATTTCCTTTGGAAATGAAGTGAAGAAAACAAGAGTCAACAAGTAACTATACAAATGATCACTACCATTCGATGGCCAGTAAAGTCAGCTTTGTTATAGGACAATTTCAAAGAGCCTGTATTTGTAAGAAAAAAAATCAACGTGATTATAATCATGCCTTTTAGTTCTATGTCTGCCCGAGAGACTGGAATGCTGTTGTGTTTCCCAGTTTGGAGCCAGCATGTCCTAAGTTTTGTTAACTTTGCAGTATAAATAGTGAGTCTGTGTCTCCATATACAAGAGGTTCCCTAAATTTGCTAACATTACAAGTTGGCCTCATTTTAAGACTGAATCAATTCGTTCTTTACTGATCTGAGTTATGCAATTGTCTGTGTATATGATCAAGTTTCTTTGAATTCTATAAAAATGGAAATTTCAAAGCTTAACATCTCCCCACTTGCACACATTTTTCCTGATTGCATGTTTATATGTGCACACTTCTGTATAGACATGCAGAAGAATATATTAATAGTATCAGAAAGAAGAGAATTAAGAGATATTGAGCAAAAACTGTTCCAGAAACTTTCAAAATACTGCCCTATTTAATCCTCATAACAATTCTATAAAGTAAATATAATTATCCCATTTTATAGATGAACAAACTAAGACTCAAGGAAGTTAGGTAAAAGGTGAAGCCCAATTTTGAACCCAGGCATTAAATAGGGGCTCAGTAAATGGTAACCATTGTAATCAGCATTGAGAAGTCTCTTGGAGTTTGTCACCCTCTTCATCAGGAATTTATACAAGGGAAAATGAATCTGAATCTCTTTGGGTGACTGTGTAGAGTTTGGAAAAGCATATTCAACACAAGTATTAATTTCCTAAATCAGATCACAGGTTTCACTTTGGCAAGCAAAATTTTGCAGAAGATACAGTGGGCAAGGATTATAGGGAGCGTGGGTTGAGCCGGGCTGAGGGATGTTGGATTGGACCCTCACAATTAAGCCTGTAGACCTGCGAGCATGAACAATAAATATGGGCTTAGCCTCTAAAGTCTATGTCTCTGAGAAAGTTTTATGACAAGGGGACTACCTATTGCTGTGGCATTATAGATGGGGAAGACAAAGGAGAAGGAGACCCTTATCCGCTGATGTCCATAAATGATCCTTTATGCTATTTGTGGTTTGCAGAAACTGATTGTCAGGGACTAATGTCTGGGCAGCAGAGAGGGTCAGTGCTGCCACCTTGAAGTCTCTGAGCCAGCCAGCTAGCAAAGGACCCCTCCCTGCTGACTTCAAGCCCTGCCAAGGACTGGTTGGCCCTGGCCCAGACAGTCACACTGTTTGTGACGGCAACAGCAGCAGTTGAGTGGAATCCACTTCTCAGAACCAAGGGCAATAACCACCTCTCTCCTTCTAAAGGTGTCCAGATAAAAATAGCACACTCGTCCCCCTGCCCCCAACACCCAGATGTGGTTACCAAGAGAACAGCCCCAGCCCGAGAAGTGCTGTAGGAAATTCAACCTCAAAGTGTGAAAGGATGTGAAAAGGAAAGGGGGAGAGTGACATCATATTAATCATCATTAATCATTCTTGGAATAACCATAGCACCACCTTGCCCATGTGTCAGTTACCTGTGTTGGCCCAGGTCCGTAGAGGAAACTACTAAATATGAAACATGTGGGGGTGGGATGCAGGGTGGTTGGGGGCTTTCTGTTTTTCAGAAGTCAATATGGGTTGGCCAAAAATTTCGTTCAGGGTTTGCCGTTGAAAACCCCAAATGAACTTTTTGGCCAACCCAATATAAGCATAAAAATATCTAGAAGGAGAAATAAGTTGAGATCTTTAGAGGGTAGAATTATGGGTGCTTCTTTTTAATTTTTCTATATTTTATCAATTTTCTACAGCTAATGTTGTAAAAATATCTATGCTAGCCATATGATTTTCATACAGATCTAAAGAGCATGGCATTTTTGTATAGTCTTAAGAGAAAACAACCACATGCAAAATTGCCCACACCCAGTCTGATCTCAACCCTGTAAAAAAAGAGATCATCCAAAGGTTAACTAGAAGGTGGAATGAGGGTGGATCAGAGGGTTTTATTTGTTTTACTTTTAGAAAAGTATTCTATAATTTTCTATATTTTCCAGGCTGCCTGTGTATCCTCAGCATCTTTAGGCTTCGTTCAATCTGGGTTAACAGTGGAGTCTCACTAGCTTGTCCGACTCCCTCCCACATCTACTTAGGACCTTAGTTTTCAAGATTCTCCCTCCCCACCTCCTGAAAGTGTTTCTGGAAAATCTCCAGAGGGTCTCCAGAGGCCAGCAGTTGGTCCTGACCTGGGCTGGCCCCTGCTCTCTTCAACTCTCTCAAACTCCACTTGACTTCACAGGGGCTGTCAGCTACCCTGACTGCCTGATCCCAGCACCTCTCAACTCTGCCCTGTCCTGCCCCTAGCCTCAGCCTCCCGGGCACTCAGCCCTTTCATGCTGAGACAGCTTCCAACTGCTGTGAAGTAAGATGACAAGTTGCTCCCTCCCTTCTGTGTCATGCACATTGTTTTGTCCCAACAGGTTACGGAAATTAGTTAAGCCTGTTTATTCAGTTTCATCAAGTCAACGCCTGGCCAAGGCATACTCAGTCCTGCTGGGCTGGGACCATGGCTAATAAAACTGTTCTTCCTGGAACTACCCTTAGGCCTTGTTGGTGAATCCAGCTCTTCTTCCCTGATCCTCCCCTCAGTTTGCTAGACATGCTCTTCTATTTCTAAATTGAGTTCCTTCCTTGGAAAGGCTTTTTAAGCTCACATAAATTGCAGATGAAAATTAATGTCTACAGTAGAAGAACATGGAGGTGGGTAGGATCAAAGGAATGGTGTCTAATTTCATCGCCAGTCATAACTCACGTGGTCCCAGCTGTCACCCCCACTACATCTACTAGGCGAATGTTTTACTCTTGGAATTTTAAAAAGGAAGAAAGAAAATAAACATTTACTTAAAAGTAAATGAATGTTCTATGCCAGAGTGTGGGGAAGGAATTAATTAACTCAGGTTTGTCACTTTTATGCTTGAGAGACCTGATCAAATGTCCAAGGAGTACATGGCCGGCAGTACAGACCTGCATGATTCTGGCTGAAAGCTCTCGTAAATATTTAAGTTATTTTGATTTGGAATGAGATCATCTTTCTATAGGAGGGAGCAGATCATCGTTAAGTTTGATCTTTCCTTCAAGCTTTGAAGTCCCCTAAGTTCAAATAACAGATAAAAATGGCTATTTTCCCATTTATTTCCCCAGAGAAAGGCAATTCAATGGATTTGTACAGAGAAATAATATCTCCTGAATCCCAGTTGTTAAAAATGAAAACAGGAAAAAAAAAAAAATCTGACCTTGCATGAACATCCTGTTTTTCTTCGTAAGATTAATCAGTTGTCATTCTGGAGTGCTCTGGATGGTTTGGTGTGTGTGTGTGTAACATCAAGCACAGACTTTGTTGGCAATGATCTAGCCATTGTAAATGTTTACCCTCAATCAGAAGAAGGGAGCAAACCTTCAAATGGTGTTTCGAGTCTCTGCAGGTAAATCCCTAGCTGGTGTGGACATTCAAACGTCTAGTGGCAATGTGGTCTGGATTCTGCCATCCAGAGGAGTAGAAATCCAACAATAACTAGAATCTACTAAGACAATCAAAGCTCAGATCAAAAAACAGAATATTACCTGTACCCTAAAGGCTTTGGCTAATTTTTTATTTAGGATCCTGGAATGTAAACAAACTCCACTGCCTACTTTGTACCTGGTGGCTTTCTAGCTGTAGGATGGGAATCACTCTATGTCAGAGCTGGAAGGAACCTCAAAGATCACCACAGTGACCCAGCTCAAAATGCGGATGAAGAAGAGATGTCGAAGAGTAGAAGCAATTTGTTGAGGGACATAGGACTGCTCAAGGGCAGGGGCAGCAAAGGGCACTGTGACCCTGGATGCCTGGCCCACACCTGTTTCCTTTCCACCACATCCAACTGCTTACCTTTATTCAAAGGACAAAGGACGGCATGCTTACTTTTACTTCAGGCAATGAGCTTTTCCAAGGTGCTAAGACTTCTCTGAACCCGTCATCAGCTTCTGTTGTTCTAACTTGTAAATGAACAAAAAGAAAAAGCACTTGTGCATAATATTGTGTTACATTCATCTCAACCCAGATGCAGGACAAGTACTCCAAAAGTGGCATAGCCTGCTTCTTAAAGGACGATGACAGTTCTTGGGATGCCAGTGATGACGAGAGTATGATCAACCCCTGCTGGCATGTAAAGTGGCAACTCCGTCAGTTTGTTAGAAAGGTAAGTGAACCACGGGGTCCCTTTACCAGCAGGCATAGGAGGTCAGAGGAGAAGGAATATTTTAGATCAAGTCTAGAGTCCTTATTTTGTAAGGGAGGAAACAGAGTGTTTAAGTGATTGTCCCCAAATTCACTGAACTAGGAAAAGATGGGACAGCACAAACAGTGGGTCCTGATCGACTCCTGGTCTAGAGTTTATTCCTCTCCTCCAGAGAGCTCCTACATCTAGTCTAAACTTTTTATCTCACCTTGTGGAAACTGAGGCACGGACAGAGCCATGTGTTCAAGGTCACACAACAATAAAGGATGTGTGTGATTTCTTTTTTTATTCAGAAGACAAAAGAAACCAAATAATGGTGTTTTATATTCTTCCCACATTGTTGCTCTCTGTTATTTTTTTCTTTTGTTTTTGTTTTCTTTTTCTTACAAACCCTTGTGTCGCCACATTGTTGTTCTCTGGAATTAAGTCTTTATTTATTTTTGTATGCATATAGAGATGAAGAAAGAGGAAAGGAAGAGGGAAGAAAGAGATACTTTGAGAATTTGAAGGTGATGACATCTCAATTCATAGTTAATAAATGACACGTTACAAAATATTATCTTCTGTTTGTGAAAGTTGCTTAAATAGGATCTCCAGCAGAAACTTTATGTTAGCTAACAGTTTATTTCACTAAATATGATTACTTAATTATACTTTCAGTGACAGGCCATGTCAAATATAGTTTCTTCTCTCAGGCTGCTTCCTTATTTGTAAGATGGCATTAATAACATTTACCTTCTGCGTATCCGGAAAGGACAGCTGTGAACACAAACGTGAAAATTGTAAACTTCATTGTTTAAAAAAATTACTGGGGACATTCCCAGGGTAGGAGGAGGATGTGTTTTAAAGAAATGGTTGTAAGTCTATTGTCTGGTACTCAGTGTGTCCTTCCATAGAGACAGTGTTATGTCGGTGGTTAGGCTCTGATTTATAACCCTAAGCAGTCCTCGCAGTAAAGCCCAGCATCACCTGTGATGCTATTTCTATGAGAAATGAAATCAGACTTCCACCTGGTTGTCCTAGAAACACATCTGCTCCATGGCTGCCCTGGAATCGTGGGCAGGACACCTGCCGCGCACAAGCTATCCTGGAGCAGTTGGGACTCCATTGCCCCAAGTGAAAAACACCAGGAAAGACCCAGGGTTGGGGAAGTGTCCTGAGGAACCTGAGGAATGGGACCCCACGGTTCCTAGGATTAGAGGGAGGGTGGCAAACCCACTGGTGGCAGAGGAGAGAAACTCAGAACTAGAGTAGAAATCTGGAGACCGAGGAGGGGGTGCTGGATGCTAGGCCTGGGAGTGGGGAGATGAGAGAAGCCGTATGGGTGGGTTTTATAGGTCTCTTTCCTGCTCTTCCCCCCTCCCTCCCATTCTCACATCCTGCCACTGACTAGAGAAGAGAGGGCACACAGCGGTGGATGAGAGTATAGGAGGGGAAAAGAGTTCCCCATTTTTCCAGGCACCGTGAAGTGAACAGACAATTTCCCATAAATATCCTATGCCCACTATGTATATTATCTCCCTTAATCCTCAAACAGCTCTGTGAGGAAGGAATCATTATTATCTTCTTTTTAAAAAGAAAATAGATGAAGAAATTAAAGTAGTTCATATCAGTTAAGTAACTTGAGTAAAGTTTCCCAGGGCTGCTAATGAACAGATTTGAATCCAGGCCATCTGATTGTACTATAATCTTTTTTTTTTTCTTGGTGACACCGTGTTAAGGACCACACTGTAGGACTTACCCTTTTCCCTTTCCTCCTCCTCCTTTTTCCTTCCTTCCTTCCTTTCTGGCCCAGAATGAGAGTGAGAGAGCTAATGTGCTGAGCCCACCCCTTGCTTCCCTTCCCACACACCAGTGCCCATTGCCCTACAGGCAGCCCCCCATTATCCGGGGTCAGAGCTTTTGACAGAGGAAAAAGAAGAGGGCTTCTGATTTGGAGCGGGAGTACAGAGGAAGGGAGTTTCTGACAGTTGTGTAACTAACAACAGTGATGGGAAAGGTGGGCAAGGATGGGCAAAGCCTCCAGGGGTGACAGAACTGAGTGGAGAGGCGTTTAAAGCCATGGGTGAGTCACGTCAGGGTCGGCTCATTTAACAGAAAGGCTAGATTTCGTTCTTTTTTTTTTTTAATTTTATTTATTTATTTATTTATTTATTTATTTATTTATTTATGGCTGTGTTGGGTCTTCGTTTCTGTGCAAGGGCTTTCTCTAGTTGTGGCAAGCGGGGGCCACTCTTCATCGCGCTGCGCGGGCCTCTCACTGTCGCGGCCTCTCTTGTTGCCGAGCACAGGCTCCAGACGCGCAGGCTCAGTAATTGTGGCTCACGGGCCCAGTTGCTCCGCGGCATGTGGGATCTTCCCAGACCAGGGCTCGAACCCGTGTCCCCTGCATTGGCAGGCAGATTCTCAACCACTGCGCCACCAGGGAAGCCCTAGATTTCGTTCTTTATTACTGGTTTTCCCCACTGGTTAGCACAAAGAAAGTGATATGAAGTGTTTAGTAAGATATGGGAATTTGGTAAAATATCTTTATGTTGAGAATGTCTCAGCCACTTTCTCAGAAATGAGAGAGTGACATGGTGCTACCAGGTCACCGCTGGATGGGCTGCGCGTGTCTGTGGGCACCGTGAGACAGAGGGAGTGTGCCTTACACCTTGAGTCTTGGGTATGTCCGATAATTTAAAGCTCCTGGACTCTGACACAGTGCCTTTATACACGCATGCATGCAGCTACACACACAATGCACTGTACACACACATACATGCAGACACAGACAATGCACTTATACACTTGCATGCATGCAGACACACAGACAATGCACTATATACACGCATACATGCAGACACACACAGACAATGCACTTATACGCATGCATGCATGCAGACACACACAGACAATGCACTTATACACATGCATGCATGCAGACACACACAGACAATGCACTTATACACATGCATACATGCAGACACACACAGACAATGCACTTATACACACGCATGCATCAGACACACACACTCAGAAAGTGCGGTGACATGGCCACCGCATCCGTCAGCCACAGGGAGACCTGGGGAACATTAGGCTGACCTAACTTGGAGAAGCATGACTCCTTGCTCCTGTCTGCTCCAGGTGTGGCCTTTCAAAGACTTCATCCAGAAACACAAGTCTCCCAGACAGAGGACCATCCTTCCATCAACAGTAGGGACAGCTGCCTCCATATTCATCCCAGCTCCCACCCTGCCCCACACACTCTACGCTTGGACAACTTAAAGCTGCCTAGGTTGATATCTTAGGTGGAAATTTTCTGTTAGACATCAGCAAGAAGAGCCACAGACATTCTATAGTCAGTCTAAATGTTTAGGGAAATTAACAAGCTTTATTCAATACTATTTGCAGATCATTTTGAGAACCTATGAGGAAACCATTCCTTCAATTCCAGGTAGTATTCTTTTTGTTGTTATTTTAATTTTCTACTCTCAACCTTGTGATAGGGTGAATAGCTCTCCATCCTCTTTCTCTCTGCTCCCATCCACACATCCCACCTCTGACCACTGCTCAGTGTCTCAAGCTGCTTGATTCTATTTCCCTCTTTGCATTGGCAGCTAGAAAGCTCAGAAGCAAATCTGTGACCCACCTATGGTCTGAACTTCGTTTCATCTGAATTTTATTCTTCCAACGTGGATTTTCCTTTCACCTCAACTTCTTCGATTCTTTATTTTTACCTTGTAATGTGGGTAACTTTCTGGAGCATAGATGCAAAAAAAGGGCTCCAAAGTTACCCATCTTCTCTGCTTCTGACCACCCCTAGGCTCCAAGCCTTTCTTTATGCAAAGCCTCCTGCTCCATCATCTCTTTCCCAACAATCCGTCTACCCACCCGAAATCCTCATCCTGCAGTCCCCACACCTTGGCTCTCTCCGCTGATGGTCACCAGCCTGCTCTTGATCCACAACCCCCTTCATTGTTATTGCCCAGGCCGGCTTCTCTAGTCCTCCAACTGGCTTCTTCCATTTCTGGATTTTCACGTAACCACCTCCTTCTCACCCTCCATCCTCATCACCTACTCATCACCTCTCAGAGAGAACTTCCCTGACCAACTTTCTAAGTAAGTTCACCCACATCCTATTTTTTCTATCACACTTATCTTGTTCATTTCCTTTGATTGATATATATATAAATCAAAGGAAAATATATAAATATTCTCTGTGTTCTGTCTGATTCCCTACTAGATTAAAGATCCACAAAGACAGAAAACATGCCTCTTTCTCGCACCTCTCTATTCCTAGACTTAACTGTACACCTCAAGCCTAGTAGATTCTCTCTTATCCCCCCAGTCCTTACCTGCACCACCTTCGGTGTGTGTGTTCATGTGCATGTGTGTGTGTGTATTTTGACTGAGATGAAATTCACATAACATACAACTAACCATTTTGAAGCGCACAACTTGGTGGCCATTAGTACATTCACATTGTTGTGCCACCATCCCTCTCTACACAGAAAGTTCTTAATACATATTTTTAAAATCAATACATAAGTAAATACAACTGATGAATTAAATTTACCGCTGCTTTGCATTTGGCTCACCATAGCCCCATTTTCCCCTGTTAATAATCATACCAGCCTGCATATGTGTACCAGAGACTTACAGTCCTGGGGTACACCAGCCTGGCCGAGAATAATCATACCAGCCTGCATACGTGTACCAGAGACTTACAGTCCTGGGGTATACCAGCCTGCATACGTGTACCAGAGACTTACAGTCCTGGGGTACACCAGCCTGGCAGAGAAGAATCAGTTTTTTAATAGATATTTTATTAATGTTGTCTTCCTAATTTTCAGCTATCCCTTTCCATTACAATAAGCTTCCTCATCACTTGACAATCCCCACCATCCTTTATTAAATGGGCTTTATTAAATACGAAGGCAAGACCTGGTCCCAGGGTCTAAGCATTCTTTCTGGTCATTTCCCCAAAGGCAAAAGCAGTAGTAGGAATGTTGAACACTACTTCTCTTCTAATGAGGAACACCAGATCCATGGTCTACAGTAGATGCATGTACTATTTTCAGTGTTGGAAGAAAAATATTCTTTTTTATTCATCCCAGTTGGGCATAGAAATCATATACTCCTCAGTATACCAAGATGTATCCATGACACCCAAATATACATATTCACAGACTTCTTTTCCAGGAGCTGTTTGCTATAGCCAGTAGGAAATGTCCTCTCTTCAGAATTTGCTTTTAAAGCTAGGCTTTCCCATATCCTTGCAATGACCTCAAATGCAAGATATTTGTAACTGGATTCCATTACTGAATATTTTAAAATAAAGTGTTACGGTCTAGGGGCAGTCAAGGCATTATGAATTATTTATCAGTGGTGGTTAAAAGTAAATGGACACATCAACCTTGAAAACTGAGCATTCTGAGACTAACATGTAATTGACTGTACTTCCCCGTGCTGTGTTTGGTCTTCAGTATCGTGCACACACCCACCTATCCTGAATAAGTAACAACACCAAATAGATGGAGAGACTCGTTAGCATTCCTTCCTCACCTATGAAATTTTATCACCTCCTTTCAGTTTCTTCTACTACTAGCCTAGATTAAAGCTTCCTGTTCTCAGACCTGATCAATTACAGCCGTCTGCTAACTCGCCAATCTCCAGCCCTCTCACCTTCTACCCATCAAACCTTACTATGAGGTAGTTTAGCCTAAAGCACAACACATATCTTTTTGCTTCCCTGATCAAAACCTTCCAGAGTCTTCCCATGTCTGTAAAACTTCAAATCTCTTAGTCTAACATTCAAATCCTCTATAGTTTAAATCCTCACTCAAGCCTGAAACTGAACTCCTCTGACGCCTGTGTCCCAGGAATGCTTTGTGCATCCTGCCTTGGGGACACTATTCTAGATCTCTGGGAATGCCCTTTTCCCATTGCTGTGGGTCCCAAGCCTCCCCAGCCCCACCCATTTCAGAGAACTGTCCTGCCCCTCAAATGCTTTCTTGCATTCATTTGTTTATAGTTCTTTCTCCAACTTCCTAGAAGAGTGTCAGGCATAGATGTGATGGGCACTTTGGTTTGCTGGAGTAAGTGAATGAAAGGGCCTTAGTCCAAACCCTCCCCTGACCTCAGCTCTCCAACAGATAGGAATCTTTCCCTCCCCTGAACAACCATCACCCTTCATTTCTATTTCTTATAGGTTAATTTTCACTTTCTAATTTGTGTCTTCCCTAAAAACTGTAAGTCCCTTGAGGGCTCAGTCAGTGTAATCAGTGATTCATCTTTGAAGTCCCTGTGGAGCACTGCCTTGTCCCTGGACGTATTTGCTTGATGAAAATGTATAATTTATCTCAACAACCAGCGTAAACATCCTGGGAAGTTTGAGCTGATTTTTTAAAAGAGTAGTTTGTTGAATTTGTAGTCTTTCCGTCTGCTCCAAAGTACTTTGGATGGTGGTCAATAAATGTTATTTATTATGATCTAGTGAATCAGTGATTTTTATGCTCATATACTGGTTATCATGACCATTATGTCATTTCATATTCCCTTTGGGAGGTGAGGGAAATGACTGTTGGATACCAGTTTGTAGCAGCTCTGGACAATTGTTATCACTGCTACTCCTTTAGAGTAGGTAGTATCTAGCAGGGAGGAAAAAATAATTGAGATGATAAAAATTGGTATCACTCTGTTTCTATATATAACTCAAAGTGGAAATTTGCCAGTACCTGGTTATTAGTGCACTTTAAATGCCTCAGCAGGGATATTATAAGTCCACAGTTTTGTTGTTATTATTGTAGTTTAGGAAAAGGGTCAGAATCTTCACTTTGTTATATTCTAGTTGAACCTTGCCCCTGAGATGTCGATAAATTTTAGCCCAAGTTACTGCTTATCCTTCCCATCTAAAGTACTTTTCAAATTCAACATAGGCGGAAGTAGACTGATTATAATACTAAAATGTAAATTGGTTTTATGAAAACCCATATAATCAACTTTGGGAGCCCAGTGTGCCTACAATGCTTGATTGATAAGAGCTGTGAACAGCAATGTATCTGAGACATGTTTGACAAGTGCTGATGATTCTTTGTCATTTCTCTTTTAGAAAAGCAACAAAATATTCCTCACCTAGAAAGAGCAAAAGGTCCTCAGAGGGTAGCTGCTCACATAACTGGGACCAATCGGAGAAGCACATTCTCAGCTCTAAGTAAGAGAAACAATGAATATATGGTTTAAAAGAAAGGAATGGAAGAATTTGTTCCAAATAATTTATTCTTTTAACTTGTATCGGAAATGTTTATATGGCTATCTACAAAATGCTCAGTAGTAATCAAGTCTCAGATTGACTCTTTTCAGAAGCAAGATTACAAGATGAATAGCTTAGTTACTGCCCTGGCATAACTGGCTTCAAGAAAATTCTGAAGTGGAAGTGGGAGAACTTTGAGTTTCCCATGCCCCCATTTTTGCTTTTCTTCTTCTTTATTTTTTTAAAGTAATTTCTCTCTCTTTCATCAAATCTTTCTCCTCTTCAAAGGTTCTAAATCAGTCATCTACTTTCCCCATGAGTCACCAAGCCCTCCCAGTGGCATTTGTATTAGGTTGAACCATAAAAAGTTGGCCAATATTTGACCACTTTGCACTTACAGAAATGTCAGTTTCATATGGTTTAACCAAATAGGTTAAGCCTAATTATTAACTGTAGAACAGGTGTCCATATACTGCTGTGGTTAGTGCATGGGTCTTGCAATCTAAATACCCACATTGGAATCCCAGCTACTCCTTACCTAGTTCTTTGTTTTGAGCAAATTACTTAATGCAATCAAGCTTCATTTTCTTCATATACAAAGTAGAGATAATCTTTAACTCATAAAAACAGTGAAGATTAATGCAAAATGCTGTTGCTTTGCAAGTACTCAATAAGTAGTGCTTTCATTATTGTAAAAAGTTTTGTTCCAGGTTAAAGAAATTTCAGGCATCGGTTAATGAATGAAAAGGTTGTTGGGTTTTTTTGTTGGTTGGTTGGTTTTTGTTTGTTTTTTTCTGGACAGTTGCCTTCATGGTATTCCGGAACTCGTGTTTTGTAAATCGTTGACATGTTCTGCCTATGAGTGAGATCGTTATTTCACTATTCCTGTTTACTATTCATCAATTAATATGATAGTTGTTTTCAACTCTTGAAAAACTCAATTTTGCATCAATCATGGAGATGAGCCCAAAGTTTAAAAGAATATCATATCTTAGTAAGGCCCATCTTCATTCAAAGTCTTTGGGATTTAAAGATCCAAAGATCTGAAGATCTTTAAATCTGGCCTCTTTTTGCCAAACCTTGTACCCTGTCTTATTGGACTAGAAATGCCTTCTGCTTGGATGGTGCTTTTGACACTGGGTTAGAGAAAGACCAAGGAGGAATCCAAAAAGACCTAAAAGAATAGCAGGAATTTATGAGCTCTAAGCTTGAGGAAATAGATATGTTTCTTTTGGTTTCCTTCTACATTGTTGATCTGAGCTCACCAGCACAGGAAAGGAGGCAGGGGTTCTGGACAGAAATTCTTCGCAGGAGTAAAGATTGCCATCTTAGTGAACCATTCCCGTGCTACTATTCAGAGTAGATGAGGTACAAAAAAGTAAGGGACTTCCAACAGATCACAGTGATAAGGGAGCCTCCAGATTTCTATATGACTAGAATTTAGAATCCTTGGAAGATTGAAGGAGCAAGAAGTTTTATAATAGATTAAAATTCTTTACAATCCCAACCAAAGCATTGGCTAGCCACAGCTATTGGGAAACTTCTTGTTTTGCTACAGGCTAACTTTATTTTTCTCTAAACTTCATCCCAGGCTCCAAGAATGAAAAAGCTTTGGGCCAGAAAATAAATTCCTGGGAGTCGTCAAGAAAAGGACATTCATTCTTGAATAATTTGCACTTGAGGAATGGAGAGCTGGTTATCCACCAAACAGGGTTTTATTACATCTATTCCCAAACATACTTTCGATTTCAGGAAACTGAGGCGGTTTTGGGAACAGTTTCAACAGAAGAGAACAGAAAGAAAAACAAACAAATGGTACAATATATTTACAAATGCACAGGCTATCCTGACCCCATACTGCTGATGAAAAGTGCTAGAAATAGTTGTTGGTCTAAAGATTCAGAATATGGACTCTATTCCATCTATCAAGGTGGAATATTTGAGCTTAAGGAAAATGATCGAATTTTTGTCTCTGTAACTAATGAGCAATTGATTGACATGGACCAAGAAGCCAGTTTTTTCGGGGCCTTTTTAATTGGCTAAATGATCTGCAAAGAAAAAACAGTGCCCCCAGAGAGACCTTTCACTTTTCAGAGTGATATACTGTGAAAAGACTGCAAAAGAGCTGACAAAATAAGGCAGCCTGAGCAGAGCAGCCTCAATCACAAGATTCTACAACACAAGCTTTTTTGGTATCTCTGAAAAGTGACCAACTTATTCCAAGAAAGAGAAACTGACAAAAGACCTTCTGGGACTCTACCTGATATCAGCTTGCTAGCAGAAATCTAGAAGGTTCTCAGTTTACAAACATTTGTGTAGCAATTAACATCTTCTGCCTTAACCGTCTACTCTTGCGAAGATACCAGAACACTGAAAGGTCACGGTCAGGGTATGCAGTGTGCCAGGGGAGTTGGTGCAGTGTGGGGCCTTGTGGGAGTTGTCCTGTACCCTCGTACTCTTGGAAATAAGAAAATTCCATTCGAAACCGTATCATTTCACTAAACAAATTAAAGTTATGTTTAGTGAACAAGGAACTATTTTCGGTTGGCCAAAAAGTTCGTTCGGGTTTTTACGTAATCGTATGTAAACACTCGAATGAACTTTTTGGCCATCCCGATATTTCTGAATGGCATGTGCTTTTCACTCCCAAAAGTCAGGCTGACCGAAAGCACTGAAGATATTTTTGATAAAAGACTCTAAAATGAATGATAAGCTAATCAGAAATCAGGAATTTGGCCCCTTGTGAGCAGGAGAACTGGGAACGTGGGAAAAAAAAAAGAACTGTTTGATAACGTAACTTAGGGATGGG
This sequence comes from Eschrichtius robustus, assembly GCF_028021215.1. NCBI lineage: Eukaryota > Metazoa > Chordata > Mammalia > Artiodactyla > Eschrichtiidae > Eschrichtius > Eschrichtius robustus. The sequence continues at coordinate 52,294,780 of NC_090829.1, read as the reverse complement.
CAAGAATTAATTATGACTCTATATTTTTATACTAAAATTTTAAAATGTGTTTCTTTTTCAATAAAAATGACATGTTAAAATATGTAGTTTTTGTGTATCTCGTACTTCTGTTTTATAGTAGCAAGATTACTAATGATGGGGAAAAGGACTTCTAATCTCTTTTTCATGTTATCCTTTATCTGACATGTCTTACAGGAGAAAGAAAGAAACTGCTCACTTTTTATATAATGTGATTAAAATATATCAGTCCTTTCCTTTATAGTTAATGCTTTTGTTATAAGTTGAATTGTGTCCCCACAAAAGATATGTAGAAGTCCTCCTCCCCAGTACCACAGAATGTGACCTTATTTGGAAAGAAGTTTGTTGCAGATATAATTAGTAAAGATGAGGTCATAGTGGAATAGACTGGGTCCTTAATATTGTATAATGTGACTGGTGTCCTCATTATTTAAAGAAGGAAATTTGGAAACAGAAACAGAGACCCACAGGGAGAACTCCATGTGGCAACAGAGGCAGAGATTGGAGTGAGGGAATTGCAAGCAAGGAGCTCCAAGGATTGACGGCCCTCGTCAGAAGCTCAGGAGACAAGAAAAGATTCTACCCAGAGCCTCAGAAATCTACTGACACCTTGACTTTGGACTCCTGGCCTCAAGAACTGTGAGAGAATAAATTTCTGTTGTTGAAAGCCACCCAGTCTTTGGCACTTTGGTTCAGCAGCCCGAGGAAGCTAATACAGCTTTGTACACTATGTTCAAGAAATCTTTTTTTACCCATGTCTCACAGATATCACCATCTATATTTTTTTTCTGAAATCTTTAAATTTGGCCTTTCATAGTTTGATAGTGGGATTCAACTGTAATTTAATTCATGTGTGATGAGCTAGGGATGGAATTTTATCTTTTACCATATCAGGGACCAGTTGTCCAGCACTGTTCATTGGCTAGTCCACTCTTTCCCCACTGATTTTAAGGTTTAATATCATATACCAACATCCCAGGGGGTCTGTTTCTGTGCTCACTTTCTTTTCCTATTGGCCTGGTTGTCCGTCCTTGCACCCATACCATCCATTTTTTAAAAGTTGTGATAAAATATAAATAACATAAGATTTACCATTTAACCATTTCTGAGTGTACAATTCAGTGGCATTAAGTACATTCACACTCTTGTGCAACCATCACCACTATTAATGTCCAGAACATTTCATTATCCCAAACTAAAACTTTGTAACCATTAAACAGTAAGTCCTAATTTTCCCTTCCTCCCGCCCCTGGTAATCACCATACTACTTTCTTTATGAATTTGACTGTCTTATGTACCTCATGTAAATAGAATTATGCAATATCTGTTCTTTTATGTCTGGCTTATTTGACTTAGCATAATGTCTTCAAGGTTCAGTCCATTTTGAAGTATGTATCAGAATTTCATTTCTTTTTTTAAATTTTTTTAATTTAAGTATAGTTAATTTACAATGTTAATTTCTGCAGTTCATTTCTTTTTAAGGCTGAATAATATTGCATTGTTGGAAAATACATACCACATTGTGTTTATTCATTTATCTGTTGATCATACTCTGGCTTTAGTGGTTGCTATTTGCTTTTCTATAAATCTTGATGTCTTGTATGTATGTTCTCCTTCTTTAGTCCTCTGTTTCAAAATAGCATGGGCATTTTGGTTTTTAATTCACAAACTTTGTGCAACATAAGTATCTTTCATTATAACATTTTCAGGCAAAGTTTAGAAGGAAAAAAGTTACATCTGGCAGTTTAAATAAATATTCTGGGAAAAGCCTCAAATTACATTCCAAATACAATTGATACAGTGTCAGAACTACATATAAACTTTTTTTTTAATATAAATTAATTGTATTTATTTATTTTTGGCTGCGTTAGGTCTTCGTTGCTGCACGCGGGCTTTCTCTAGTTGCGGCGAGTGGGGACTACTCTTCATTGTGGTGCGTGGGCTTCTCATTGCGGTGGCTTCTCTTGTTGCAGAGCATGGGCTCTAGGCGCGTGGGCTTCAGTAGTTGTGGCTCATGGGCTCTGGAGCACAGGCTCAGTAGTTGTGGCACACGGGCTTAGTTGCTCCGCAGCATGTGGGATCTTCCCGGACCAGGGCTTGAACCTGTGTCCCCTGCATTGGCAGGCAGATACTTAACCACTGCGCCACCAGGGAAGTCCCTACATGTAAACTTTTTGAACAGTGTGAATAATGACTATTGCCACTCAGAAGGAAAACAGCCCATTTGAACTAACGGGGAAGGAGATAGGAAGGAATGAAGGAAAACAGTCAGACTTCTTAGACTTTATAGGACGGGCTCGTAGAGCTATTGAGCTATGGATATGTGATATTCTTTAAGACAAGGGAGGAAGACCCCAAAGACGATTTAGAGATCATTAAGCCTTCTTCCTTGGTATCAAAAGGTGGGAATCTATCACTTCAGTTTTAACAGACCAGTTCTTGCCCATTGCCATGTGAGTGGTGCCACCCAAAGCCATGGGAGCAATGCTACCAAAGCTATGGAGGCCAGACCCCTGCCCAGCAGAGTCCTTGGGCAAGGCTGCCTCTGCCTAGATGTCAAAGAATGGAGCTGTCTAGAGCTGTGGGCATCCAGCCTAGGCAGAAGACCACAGAGAGGATGAGGTTACTGCAGAGAGCCCCTGCCAGGGCAATGCCCAATGGAGCCATGAGAGTGTGACTGCTCCCATGACCCCAGATGAGCAGAGCCACTGGCATGCAATTCCAGACAGGGAGAGCTGCAAGCGTGCAAATCAGGCCAGTGAGAATTGCCCCGCGGATGGCCCCCAGCAGAGCTGTGGGGCAGGGATGCCCCAGTGTGCACAAAAGGTCATTCCCATATCCCAGGGGCTCTGGCAGGCAGAGTATCGGGTGAAAGATTATTCTCAAGCCTTAAGATTTGATGTTTGCCTCGTTGGGTTTGGACTTGCTTGGGACCTGCCACCCCCTTCTTTCCTATTTCTCCATTTAGGATTGGGAGAGTTTACCCTATTGCCTGTCCTGCCATTGTATTTTGGAAGCACATAACTTGTTTTATTTCATGGGTTCATAGCTGGAGAGCAATTTACCTCAGAATGAATCGTACCTTGAGTCTCATGCACATCTGATTCAGGGGATATGTATATGAGACTTTAAACTTGGACTTTTGAGTTAATGTTAGAAGACATTAAGACTTTGGGGACTGTTGAGATGGAATGAGCATATTTTGCAAGCACAATGGACATGAATTTTGGGGAGCCAGATACATAATGCTGTGGTCTGAATGTTTATTTCCCTCCAAAATTCATATGTTGAAATCCTAATGCCTTATGTGATGGTATTAGAGCTGGGGCTTTTGGAAAGTGATTAGGTCACGATGGGTCCACCCTCATGAATGAGATTAATGTCCTTATAAAAAAAAGCCTGAGATAGGTACCTTATCCCTTCTGTCATGTGAGGATACAACGAGAAGTCTGTCACCCAGAAGAAGGTCCCCACATGACCATGCTGGCACCCTGATCTTAACTTCTAGCCTCCAGAACTGTGAGAAATTAATTTCTTTTGTTTATAAACGACCCAGTCTGTGGCATTTTGTTATAGCAGACCAGATGGACTAAGACATTCTCCAGTCAGAAAACAAAAAGTGGTTGAATGAATTAAAAAATAAAATCCAGCAATATGCTCTCTACACGGGACTCACTTTAGATTTAAAGATATACGTAGGCTGAAAGTGAAGGAACGGAAAAAGATATCCTATGCAAATGCTGACCAAAAACAGCAGGGTTGGCTACACTTATATTAGGCAAAATAGACTTTAAGTCAAAAACTGTCTCTAGAGACAAAGAAGGTCATTATACAATGATAGAAGATCAATTTAACAGGAAGACATAGCAATTATATGTACATATCCAACATCAGAACACCTAAATGTATAAAGCAAATACCAACAGATCTGAAGGGGGAAATTGACAACAATACCATAATAGTAGAGACGTCAATATCCCACTTACAATAATGGACAGAACGCCTAGACAGAAAATCAATAAAGAAACAACTGACTTTGTTGTTTGACAAAACACTGATGAAGGAAATTGAAGATGATACAAAGAAATGGAAAGTTGTCCCATGTTCTTGGATTGGAGAATTAATATTGATAAAATGTCCATACTACCCAAAGCAATCTATAGATTTAATGCAATCCCTATCAAAATACCCATGACATTTTTCACAGAACTAGAACAAATAATCCTAAAATGTAAATGTCCACAAAAGACCCCAAATTGCCAAAAATATCTTGAGAAAAAGAAGAAAGCTGTCAGTATCACACTCCTGACTTTAGACTCTACTACAAAGCCACAAATCAAAACAGTATGGTACTGGCACAAAAGCAGAAACATAGATCAATGGAACAGAATAGAGAGCCCAGAAAAAAACCCACACATCTATGGGCAATTAATATATAATAAAGGAGGCAAGAATATATAACGGAGAAAAGACAGTCTCTTCAATAAAAGGTGCTGGGAAAATTGGACATCTACATATAAAAGAACAAAATTAGAGTATTTCCTCATACCACATACAAAAGTAAACTCAAAATGGATTAAAGACCTAAATGTAAGACCTGAAACCATAAAACTCCTAGAAGAGAACATAGGCAGAACACTCTTTGACATAAATCACAGCAATATTTTTTTGGACCTGTCTCCTAAGGCAAAGAAACAAAGGCAAAAATAAACAAATGGAACCTAATTCAATTTAAAAGCTTTTGCACAACAAAGGAAACCATGATGAAATGAAAAGACAGCCTACTGAATGGGAGAAAATATTTGCAAATGATATGACCAAAAAGGGGTTAATATCCAAAATTATATAAACAACTCATACAACTCAACATTTTTAAAAAACCAAACAACCTGGTTAAAAATGGGCAGAAGACCTGAATAGATGTTTTTCCAAAGAAGATATACAGATGGCCAACAGGTACATGGAAAAATGTTCAACATTGCTAATCATCAGAGACATGCAAATCAAAACCACAATGAGATAGCACCTCACACCTGTCAATGCTTCTATTCAACATAGTACAGGAAGTCCTATCCAGAGCAATTAAACAAGAAAAAGAAACGTTAAAAAGCATCCAAACTGGAAAGGAAGAAGTAAAATTTTCTCTGTTTGCAGATGACATGGTCATATACGTAGAAAATCCTAAATACTCAACAACAACAAAACTTTTAGAACTAATAAATGAGTTCAGCAAATTTGCAGAATACAAAATCAACATACAAAAGTAAGTCACATTTCTATACAAAAACAACAAACTATCCAAAGAGGAAATTCAGAAAACAATTACATTCGCAATAGTAACAAAAAGAATAAAATACTTAGGAATTAACTTAACCAAAGAGATGAAAGATTTAATATTGTTAAAATGTCACTTTTATGCTAAGTGATCTACAGGTTCAGTGTAATCTCTATCAAAATCCTAATATCATTTTTTACAGAAATAGAAAAATATTTTTTAAATTTTATGCAGAACCATAAAAGACCCTGAATAGCCAAAGCAATCTTGAGCAAGAAGAACCATGCTGGAGACATCACACTTCCTGATTTCAAAATATATTACAATAATCAAGAACAGTGTGGTACTGGCATAAGGATAGACAAGTGGACCAATAGAATAAAACTGAGAGTCCAGTAATAAATGCATACATCTTTGTCCAGTTGATTTTTGACAAGGGTGCCAATGCCCTTCAATGGGGGAAAGAATAACCTCTTTAATAAAAGGTACTAGAACAACTGAATATCCATATGCAAAAAGATGAACTTGGATGATGAACTTCTACCTTACTCCATATAAAAAATTAACTCAAAAATGATTACAGACCTAAGTATAAGATCAAAAACTATAAAATTCTAGAAAACATAGAGGTAAATCTTTTCTTGTATTTGTATTTGGCAATGGATTTCAGATATGACACCAAAAGTAAGAGCAACAGAAGAAAAAAATAGACAAACTGGACTTCATCAAATTAAAAACTTTTGTACATAAAAAGAACATTATCAAGAAAGTGAAAAGCCAACCTATAGAATGTGAGAAAATATTTACAAATCACATATCTGATAGGGGGCTTACAGCCGTACCACATAAAGAACCCTTACAACTTAACAACAAAAAGACAACACAAAAATTGGACAAAGATCAAAACCACAATGAGACATCAATGTATACCCATTAGGATGGCTACTATTAAAAAACAACAATAACAGATAATAACAAGTGTTGGTGAGGATAGGGATAAATTGGCACCATACATTGCTGTTGGGAATTTAAAATGGTGCAGACGCTGTGAAAAAACTGGTGGTTTCTCAGAAAGTTAAACATAAAATTACCATATTACCCAGCAATTCCACTCCTAAGTGTATTTCCAGGAGAAATGGAAACAGATACTTAAACGAACACTTGGACGTGAATGTTCATAGAAGCACTGTTTACAATAGATCAAAGGAAGAAAAAAATCCAGAAATACATTTTTATTTAGATGAATGAATAAACAAAATGTGATATATACATACAATGAAATGTTACTCAGCCAGATATATATTGTTTAAGGTGCATATGTATGAATCCATAAAGAAAATTACCAGTATGAAAAAGACAGTATTTCAGAGTGAAGGGAGGGGATGGAAGTGCGGAGGATCTCAAGGGAGCATCAGAGGTAACAGTAATGCTCTGTTTCTTAATCTGGACGTGGGTTCACTGTGTTGGTTCTCTTTAGCATAATTTTTCATACCTTATGCATATATTACTAATATTTTATAATTTAAATATAATTTACCTGAATGGTGTTGGCAATCATGCCAAACCAGAGATTTGGGGGGAGAATACACTACTCTTTGATCCACCAATGTGTTTTTAAAAAACACACTTTATTGGGTCTTTTGAATTGCAAAAACAAAAAAAACCATGTTGGTTGTGATGAGTGAAACGTAGAAATGTGTGAAGGAGAACTTAAAAATCTTCCCTCTCTCCTCCCACCATGAAGATTCCAATGATAAAATGATGTGTCCTTTTACATCTCTCTGCTGACACAAGCATATGTAGTCAATATTCCAGCTTTATTTTTTCTTTTATTTTATAAATGGGAATATATATATAAAATTATATATATATGCACACGTGTGTGTGTGTGTATAAAACTCAGTGACTCATTGATTTAACAGTATTTGGACCCCTTTCTACGTAAAAACATTCAGGTCTAGTTGATTCTTCTTAAATACTGCATAATACCTCATTGAATGACTAGATCCTAATTTAGTCCACCATCAGTTTGTTCCCAGTTGTTTGTCACTACACCTAATGGTACAATGAACTTCTTTGTCCTTGGTCCTTGTATTCTGGGTCCTAGGCTGATTTAACATTTTAGATGTTAAAAATAACTGTCTGATTACTTTCTTAATCTTTTGCTGCAGTTCGCAGTCTGGGCAGCAGGAACGAGAATGCTCTGTTCCCCACGTCATCATTAGAAGGGGATATTTACTACTTCTTCTCTTGTTTGCCGACCTGGTGAGTGAAAACTATCTAATTTGTGTGTAAAGCACCAACACTCTTTACTATGGTCAGCGAAGCTCAGCTCATGGCTTATCAGTACTTCCTGGGGAGCATTTAGAAATGCTGATGCCTGGGCTTCACCACAGACCTACTGAATCAGCATCTTTGGAGAGGAGCCCAGGAATCTTTTTGTATTTGTGTTTTAATTTCCCCAAGTGACTCTGATATAGCTGGGCACATATCCATCGACAGGCAATTGGAAATCATGAAGAGAGCCTCTATCTAGAATTAAGAAACCTAAACTTCAAAAGCTGCAATTTATTAGTTAAGTGTTTAAGAAAACAATGTACCCAGGTAATCATTATGGTTAGAAATTCAAAAATTCAATTTACATACAACATTTTAATTCCATGAATTGTTTAAAACAAGGGATACCTACATGTACCTTTCTTTGCTTTAGAGATTAAAGCCCAAGATAGGAGGCAGCTATGAAGTGGATATTTTAGAATGACAATTTCCTGGCCAACTGTGAATCCCTTCTTAAAGAGCATGAATACTGAATGTCTGATCTTTTTGAAAATGAAATAAAATTAGGGGCGTTCTGGCCCATCATTGCTGGACTCTGTCTCATGAAACGTCCTCACTAGAAGAATAGAGGAAAAAAACCCTGCTGCTTCAGTTTTTATTAGGATGTATCTGGGCAGAGCAAGGCAAGGGATTGTTAAAGACAGTGACTCTGAAGGAGAGGCCAGCACAGGTGTTTGAGAGGTGCCTTGAGAGACTTGAGCAGCAAAGGCGGAGTCATTCTCTCCTCTCTCCTTGAGAGCAGAAAGGGGCTGCCTTATTGCCACATACCGGGAGCAGCCACCAGGTGGCGAGGTTCTCTTATTTTCCTCAAAGCCCAAAGTGTTTAAAGGTGGGAGAGAATAAATGACTTCGAATTCTCAACTTGGATAAAACCAAAAGTGAAGGGGGCAAGGATGCAAATGGCAGACTCTCAGGGTCTCAGATAAGAGCACCCACCTTGCAGGGGGAGTTGTGAGGAAATGCTTAATACATGTGAAGTGCTGAGACCCTGCCTAGCTGGTTTTAAGGACTCAGTAAGCTCCTTTTAAAATGTGAAAAGTTAAAGAAAACCTCTAGTATTATAACCTCATTTTAATTGTTTTTATGCTGAGTTCCGTTTCAGTTTCCTGTTTATTCTTAACATCCTCTACAAAGTCATATCTATGTCAAAATTTAAAATGACCTAGTTAAAATAGATATGTAAGTAGAAAACAGGGTTCAAATACTTCCTCTTTTGAGTGAAAATCAATCAATGTACAAAACCCCCAAATTCATGAAATGGATAAATTCAAGAGATTGCAAGAGTCTTTATTTTAAAAAGAGATTCATCACAAACTTCCTTAAAAGATAAGTTTCCTTTCTACCTTAAGAATTTGATTCAATTTACTAAATTTAATGTGCTCCTGACTGCTCTGTGAACTGAAGGTATCCTCAGAATAAATTGTGAAGTCGATCATTTGCCTTCTGCATCCTTTGCTTCCCCTTTTGTAGATTTTCTCCTCTCCTATAAGCTTCCCATGCTTCTGTCTCCCGATTCCCTCAGGAGAGGTACAGACAGTGGATGAAGATTGGGAGGAAATACAGTACGAAAGCCCTGGAGGAAATACAATACAAAAGCCCTGGAGGAAATACAGTACAAAAGCAAAAGCTGTTTGCACTTGGGCAGCCTTCTCACTGGGGGCAGCTTTCACTCTAGGGAGATAATAATAATGTGGAAGAGGAAGAGGAACCATTTATTGAACATTTTCTCTATTCTGGGTACTCTGGTTTGCATGTTCACTTATTTCCCACAGAAACCTTGTGATGGAAGGATGGGGATAATTATCCATTTACATATGAAGAAACTGAGGGCACAGGACTAGTACGTGAAAGAGCCAAGTCTTGACCTTAGGTTGGTCTGACTCCGCAGCTCAAGTGTTGAACTGCCACTGGGCTGGAATATGTTAGAACAGAAGCAAGGGGTTAGATGAAGATGAGCATTTCAATGTAATTCTGGGAAACAAACAAAAAGCAGTGTTAGCAAAGCTCCACGAACTCGACAATGAGCATAACCTACTTCTGTGACACTTGCCCCCAGTCAAAAACAAAGTCCTTTAATATTATCTCTTAGAAAATAGGCTGTTTAGTGCAATGTGCTAGCATATACATTGGCATCAGATAGATCTGATTTTCCATATTCTTTATACTAATGAGATAATAATTATTTTTACTATTCTTTGTGACAATGCAATATGAAGTCATAATCACCACATTCTAGGGACTCTAAAATGTGTCCAAACAAAAAAAATAAAAGCAAGTATTTGACATATACAGCATTAGGGAAGAGGCTTTGTAACAAACTGAAAACATTTCCTGCTGGTAAAGATGGGACAGGACAATAAGAACAAAACTTTAAGGAATGCTGAATTAAGCAACAATAAATCACCTGAAAATGTGAGTGAAGCAATGACAAAAAATTATCTCATAATAAATTTTCTAAATTTATAAAGAGACTTCATTATTTCAATATAATCTCTGGTGCAAATTTTAAAGTGATTGATTTAACAGCCTGTACTCTAAAGTATATACAAATGTGGATTTGTCCTGGAAGTATAAAACATTCTGGCTTATTTATTAAGCTGGCCTAATATTTATTTTATTTTATTTTATTTTATTTATTTATTTATTTATTTATTTATTTATTTATTTATTTATGGCTGGGTTGGGTCTTCGTTGCAGTGCATGAGCTTCTCATTGCAGTGGCTTCTCCTGTTGTGGGGCACAGGCTCTAGGCGCTTGGGCTTCAGTTGTGGTGTGCAGGCTCGATAGTTGTGGTGCACGGGCTTTGTTGTTCTGCAGCATGTGGGATCTTCCCGGACCAGGGCTCGAACACATGTCCCCTGCTTTGGCAGGTGGATTCTTAACCACTGTGCCACCAGGGAAGTCCCTAGCCTAATATTTTAATATAAGTCTGCAGCCATACAGTCTTCATAGATTCCCTAAAATCACTTGCCAGGGCATCTCTCAGAGAGAGATCAGTGCAGAAGAAACATCATGGTCTTCCTTCTTAAACTGTTTAGGCAAGTGGAGGAAACCAGATGAAATCTGCCCAAGGCAACTTTTTTTTTTTTTTTTAAGTTATTTTTTTTGGCTGTGTTGGGTCTTCGTTTCCGTGCGAGGGCTTTCTCTAGTTGCGGCGAGCGGGGGCCACTCCTCATCGCGGTGCGTGGGCCTCTTGCTGTGGCGGCCTCTCCTGTGCGGAGCACAGGCTCCAGACATGCAGGCTCAGTAGTTGTGGCTGACGGGCCCAGCCGCTCCGCGGCATGTGGGATCTTCCCAGACCAGGGCTCGAACCCGTGTCCCCTGCATCGGCAGGCAGATTCTCAACCACTGCGCCACCAGGGAAGCACAAAGCAGCTTTTTAGTGAGTGTTCCAGCTGGTGTGTTTTCAGTAGCTTTTAACAGAAGATCAACTCAGTTGGCACCAATAGCATAAAAAGCCTGAGGTAGGGTGATTCCAGGCGTGGTTAAGTCAGTGGCTCATTGCCATCACTGAGGAGCCAGGTCTCTTCATTCTTCTGCTGTGCTTTGCTCATAATGTTGACTTTTGACCACGGGCTTGCAGGATGACTGCAGCAAGTTTAAGGAAGTACTTCACAACCTTAAAGGCTCCCTTGTATCCCTTTTTAAGAATAAGAAAAACTCTTCCACACTCACTGTTCAGAATTATAGACATGCCCATTCCTAAATCATCCCCTGGCAAGGAAAATGGGATTTCCATGATTGGCTGAGATAAATTAAGATTATCCTCCCTAGGGGTGGGGAAAGGTCCAGCCTTTTCTAAAGTATGCAGTCTCCCGACAACTGAACAGTGTCAAGGTTTTGATCTCAGGGAGGGTGAGTGTGTGGAACTGCTGCAAAGTAAGTGGTCGACAGTGTCTGCCACGTTGAGTCAGGAAGACCCTAGAAGTAATGGCTCCCAAAGCAGGGCTGGGACCTTCAAGGTATTTGCCTTGTGGAAGGAGAATACATACTGAAGAATAACTGGATAATATTATCCCTTTTTTTCTGATTTGATATGGCAGTCTCAACCCCTGATGACTTTCAGGGAAAGAGAAAATATTGTGATTATGCCTTTTAAAAGGGACAAGAAATTCCCTACATGGAGGAGTCAGTGATTCAGTATTACATTTGTAACTAAAAGAAATTTGGGGGGAAAGGGGAATAAAATTGAATCTTTTAGTTCAATTTACAGAAACCCATCCGTGACAGACCTACACAATAGGAAACCTTCATCTTTCATCACAGGAAGTCCAGAGGTAGGGAAGGCTCCAGGGTCGGTTGATCTGGCTCCTTCCACCTCTTGGCCCTGTCTTCCCCAGTGTTGGCTTCATCCTCAGGTTGGTGGTTGGAGTGATTCTAGGTGTCACAGCTAGTCAAGATAAAGTCCAAAAGGGGCAGAATGACAGCTGCCCATGAGGAACGGGAAGTCTTTCCCCAGATGCCCCTCAGCATACTCCCTCTCCTGTTTCACTGGCCAGAGTTAGGTCACATGTGCATTCCTGAGTCCATCACTGCTTGGAGAGCTGACTAAATAAACATCTAGGCTGCGAGAATTCCAACTGCAAGTTGGTTTTCACTGTAATTGGAATAATCAATATCCCTTACCTCTATAACTCTAATTAATCTAATTAATCTACATCAGCGGTCAGCAAACTAATTGGCCCACCACATATTTTTTAAAGTTTTATTGGAACACAGCCCCATCCATTGTTTTCAATGTATTGTTGACGGCTGCTTTTATGCCACGATGACATTTTAGTTGTGACAGAGACCGTACGACTTACAAAGCCTAAAATATTTTCTATGTGATTCTTCACAGAAGAAGTTTGCCTACCCTGATCTAAAGTTAACTGCAGTACTTTCTTTTATTTGCTTTATCCTACCTTCTGGAAGTGGCAACTTTTAATTTTATTGTTCTAGGAAGGAGTGTGTGATGGTTAATTTTATGTCAACTTGACTGGCTATGGAGTGCCCAGGTTAAACACTGTTTCTGAGGGTGTCTGTGAGGGTGTTTCCACATGAGATTAGCATTTGTATTGGTGGTATCAGTAAAGAAGATTGCCCTCCCCAATGTAGGTGGGCATCATCCAATCCATTGAGGGAGGGTGTTAACAGAACAAAAGGCAGAGGAAGGGGGAATTTACCCCCTTTTCCTGCCTCACTGTTGAGCTGGGACATCTCATCTCATCCTTTCCTTCCACTCAAACTGAGGTTTATACCACTGACTCCCCTGGTTCCCAGGTCTTCAGACTCAGACTGAATTATACCACTGACTTTCCTGGGACTGTCCCAGACTGTGGGACTTCTCAGCCTCCATAATTACACAAGCCACTTCCTCATAATAAGTCTCTCTCTCTCTCTCATTTATATATACTGTACCTATCTATCTATTTGTCTATCTATCCCTATCGGTTCTGTTTCTCTGGAGAACCCTATTATGGAGTGAAACCTGTGTTCATCTTATCCGTAGCTGTATGATTAGATATATTTTATCGATTTCCTCTGTGAGTTTTTAAATTGAAGACACCTAGTCTACATAAGATACCTACATAAAGTCAAGTCAATGACTCTCCCAACAGGTTTATGCTGTTTATACAGGATCCAGTCAGTGGTGTGCTGGACCCAGTTTGTACTGACTTGTAAGAGCTATTTGCTAACATGGCTTTCAAACTCTGCCTTCAGCGACCTTGGTGGTGTAAAATTGACCATGGTGGGGAGTAGGTACACCACAGAAATTGGCAGACACTTAAATTGAGATTGTTCATTGTTGTTTTTTTTTTTCCTGAAGATCTGGTTGTTAAATATTTACCAGCACACTACGGCTCCAGCCATTATACACACCTATCTCTGCTCTATAACTGCATAACAGAGAATGCCAATGGTGATCGGGGCTTTACCAAGACATTCAGTTTCAAATGAATTTGTAATCTGAAATAGTCAGTTAAATCCCTCTTGCAATGAAGTAATGTAGCCTGTGTTTTAAGTGTTACATAGCTTTTGATTTGTATAGGTTTTTTTCTAAGTAAAAATTTCTCTTAGATAAAACACACAGATGAAATAAATGAAAGCAAAATATCTTCCCCTTAAACTATCTGAAACTACAAGCATATTTATATTTTATAATTTATGTAAACCACTTGTGTGTGAATAAAGCAGAATATAGCTATTAGTGTACAAGGATCAAGTGTTCTGAATTCTCACTTTGTTCTGGAGTGAGTGTAGTGTTCACTGGGATCCGAAGGGAAGCCCTAGGTTTGGAGAGACTTGCCTTAATAAAAAGTGCACTCATTCATTTAAACAAGCATTTATTAAGCATCTATTAAATCCAGGCAACAATGACTTCCAAAAGACCTGGGCCCTGCTCACATAAGCCTTACAATCTAATGAGGAAGATAAATGTTAAACAAATAATCACATAAATGAGTACAAAATTAACAGCGGAACAGTGGGAAAGTAATGTAAATCTTTGTAAGCGTGGGGAACTGACCCATCTGGGTTGCGGAGAGTAAGAGGGAAAGAGTTCCAAGTTGAAATCTATATTCCAGGGAAATCTACTGGGTTGGCCAAAAAGTTCGTTTGGGTTTTTGGAAAAACCTGTATGAGCTTTTTGGCCAACCTAATATTTTCCAAGAGATCCTGGAAAAACTTGCCAGCCATTGTGGGCTCAAGAACAATGCGGGACCATTTGAAGGGTTTTAAGCACAGCAGTGTCAGGATTAAATATGTATTTTGGAAAGATCTCTGGCTGCAGAGGGCACAAGGATCTTGGCATGGGAAGAATAAGCAGAGGGAGAGCAGTCCTTTGGCTATCACAGCAGTTCTGGTGGGGATTAGGGAGGCTCGGACCAGGGCATTAATGGAGGATGTGGTGAGAAGTGGCTGAAACACATCTGAACTCACTGAGCTCCCCACGAAACACTTCAGCTGCCTTCAAGGAGCTTATAATGTAGTTGAAGAGGCAACTCACGTGTATAAAGTCACAGAAACAGTGTATAATTAGGAAGTAAACTGAGAAGATCAACTGAGGGACATAGGAATTGAGGGCAAAAAATGGGCCAGGACTCCAGTGGTTAGGATGTGGAGAGAGAGAGGCCAGAGGAAAGAAGTGGCAAGAGGCAGGGCAGTGCGGGGAGGAGCAGAGATGGCACAATGGGATGAAGAACAAATCTTGCTGGATATGCAGGGTAAGGCCAAATTATGAGAACTTGAGAAGGTCAGAGTTTGAAAGACTTGATGTGAGATGAGAATGAGCCACTAAAAGTATTTTACATAAGAAGGATACCAAACGAAAGTAAGCTTTAAAGAAGTTTAGTTTTACCAAATTCTTGTGGTTAATGAGACTGAGAAGAACTTGCTGCCTGCGTGGTTGTTGAGTGGGGGACTGGACTTAGCTGTTGACAATTAAGAAAGGAGGTGAGGCCTAGAGGAAAACATGGGCAGAACACTCTTTGACGTAAATCGCAGAAATATTTTTTTGGATCTGTCTCCTATAGTAAAGAAAATAAAAGCAAATATAAACAAATGAGACCTAATTAAACTTAAAGCTTTTGCACAGCAAAGGAAACCATCGACAAAATGAAAAGACAACCCACAGAATGGAAGAAAATATTTGCAAATGACATGACCGAAAAGGGATTAATATCCAACATACATCAACAGCTCATGCAACTCAACATCAAAAAAAGCAAGCAACCCAGTTGAAAAATGGGCAGAAGAACTGAATAAGCATTTTTCCAAAGAGGAAATGCAGGTGGCCAACAGGCACATGAAAAGATGCTCACACATGAAAAGATGCTCAACGTCGCTAATCATCAGGGAAATGCAAATCAAAACCACAATGAGGTATCACCTCACACCTGTCAGAATGGCTATCATGAAAAAGAATACAAGAAACAAATGTTGGAGAGGATGTGGAGAAAAGGGAACCCTTGTACACTGTTGGTGGGAATGTAAATTGGTGCAGCCACTGTGGAAAACAGTATGGAAGTTTCCCAAAAAACTAAAAATAGAACTATCATATGACTCCGCAATTCCACTCCTGGGTATCTAACTGAAATAAAACAAAAATACTAACTCAAAAAGATACAGGCACCCCAACGTTTATAGCAGCATTACTTACAACTGCCAAGATATGGAAGAAATGGAATTGTCCATCAACAGATGAACGGATAAAGATGTGGTATATACATACAATGGAATACTACTCAGCCATAAAAAAGAATGAAATTTTCCCATTTGCTGCAACATGGATGGACTAGGGGAGCATTATGCTAAGTGAAATAAATCAGAGAAAGATAAATACTGTATGATATCACTTATTTGTAGAATCTAAAAAATACAGCAAACTAGTGAATATAAGAAGAAAGAAGCAGACTCACAGATACAGAGAACAAACTAGTGGTCACCAGGAGGGTGGGGGGGGGCAGTATAGGGGTGGGAGAGTGGGAGGTTCAAACTATTAGGTGTAAGATAGGCTCAAGAATGTATTGTACCACCCCAGGGAATATAGCCAATATTTTGTAATAACTGTAAAGGGAAAGTAACCTTTAAAAATTGTATTAAAATTAAAAAATAAAGAATGGAGATGAGGGACAGATATTAGGATCATTCAGTGGGTTGGAGATGATGAATTTGCTTTAGACATAAAATGAGCTTGAAATGGTGATGAGCTCTCCAGTAATAAATGTCCAGTAGGCAATACAGACTGGGTGGTTTTATTTGTATTCTTCTGCACTGCTTACAATCCCAGGTTGTCTTTCCACATTAGCGTTCTCAAAAGGAATGTTCCATGATTTGTACAAAGGAAAAGTTCTCCTTTCTAAAGCACTTGGCAAGACTTTACAAAATGAAATATTTTGATACATTATCTTAATTGCATATTAAATAATATCCTGCCATAATAAAATTGAATTGCCCAAACGGTCATAGATTTTTCTGTATTCTTTACCAGTTTTAATAAGTAATTATGGATTTTTAGGAAATTAGAACCAGAGGTAGACTCCTATTTTAGTGAGCTTCGTGAGATAAATAATTTATAGTGTTTAACTTCCATTAAAAATTTTTTTTAATTTATTTATTTATTTTTGGCTGCATCGGGTCTTCATTGTGGTGCACGGGCTTCTCTTTGCAGTGGCTTCTCTTGTTGCAGAGCATGGGCTCTAGGCACTTGGGCTTCAGTAGTTGTGGCACACAGGTTCAATAGTTGTGGCTCACGGGCTTAGTTGCTCCACGGCATGTGGGATCTTACCGGACCAGGCCTCAAACCCATGTCCCCTGCATTGGCAGGTGGATTCTTAACCACTGTGCCACCAGGGAAGTCCCTCCATTAAAATTAATATACACTGCAATCTATAGCAAAACAGGTTCAGGATATACTTTATAAAGAAACTCATATACTCATGTCTCATTTACAAATCTTCTCTAGTTTATTAATAACCCACATTTTCATCAGAGATTAAAGTCCTCTTTATCCCTCCATCCTCCTACCCCTCAACACTCCTAAAGTAAACTACCACCTAAATACCAATAGAGTATTTTTTAGAAAATTTAGAATTTCAAAGGTCCAAACACACTACAAATAACAAACAACAACAAAAAATGTCTTTGCTTCAGAGATTAGCTTCAGAGAGAACAACAACTGTTGAAGGCATCTGCTAAGTGGGATTTTTAATTTAATGGAATGTGTTTTAACTCTATCAGTAAAGCACAATTGCTGTGCACCATCTGTTGAAGCTTTGAAACTGCCTTGGATGTTACAATCATATCCATTAAAATGGGATACTACTTTTTACTAACTTTTCTTCTTCCTATTTATTTTCCATGCTTTCAGAATCATTAGAAGATGAATTGACAAGAAAACAAACAAACAATCTCAAGAGTCAAAAGGACAACTCAACAGCAAAAAAAAACCACCAAAAAAACCCCAAAAAACTGATTTTTAAATGGGCAAAGGACTTGAATAGACATTTCTCCAAAGAATATATACAAATGGCCAATAACCATGTGAAAAGGTACTCAGCATCACTAATCATTAGGGACATGCAAATCAAAACCACAATGATATACCACTGCACACCCATTACGATGACTATTACAAAACAGAAGAACAAACAACAGGGAAAAAAACAGAGGATAGGGGGCTTCCCTGGTGGCACAGTGGTTGAGAGTCTGCCTGCTAATGCAGGAGACACGGGTTCGAGCCCTGGTCTGGGAGGATCCCACATGCCGCGGAGCGGCTAGGCCCGTGAGCCACAACTGCTGAGCCTGCGCAGACGTCTGGGGCCTGTGCTCCGCAACAAGAGAGGCCACCATGGTGAGAGGCCCGCTCACCGCGATGAAGAGTGGCCCCCGCTCGCCGCAACTGGAGAA
Organism: Eschrichtius robustus; assembly: GCF_028021215.1. NCBI lineage: Eukaryota > Metazoa > Chordata > Mammalia > Artiodactyla > Eschrichtiidae > Eschrichtius > Eschrichtius robustus. The sequence continues at coordinate 52,276,761 of NC_090829.1, read as the reverse complement.
AGCCCTCGCACAGAAACGAAGACCCAACACAGCCAAAAATAAATAAATAAATAAATAAATTAATTTAAAAAAAAAACAGAGGATAGGTGTTGGCAAGGATGTAAAGAAATTGGAACCCTGTGCCCTGCTGGTGGGAATGTAAATGGTGCAGCTGCTGTGGAAAACCATATGGCAGTTTCTCAAAAAATTAAATATAGAATTACCATATGACCCAGCAATTCCAATTCTGGGTATATACATAAAAGAATTGAAAGCAGGGACACAAACAGATGTTTGTGTACCAATGTTCATAGCAGCATTATTCACAATAGCCAAAAGGTGGAAGTAACTCGTGTCTATTGACTGATGAACAGATAAGCAAAGTGTGGTCTATATACATACAATGAAATATTACTCAGCCTTAAAAAGGAAGAAACTTCTGGCACATACTACAACATAGACGAATCTTGAGGACATTATGCTAAATGAAATAAACCAGTCATAAAAGAACAAATACTGATATGGGGTAGCTACAGTAGTCAAATTCATAGAGACAGAAAGTAGATGGTGGTTGCCAGGGCTGGGAAGAGGACATTCTTCTTTTATTAAACTGTAATGTTATTTTTATGTTATTCTGTAATATACCTGTAGGCACATAAAATGCAGCATTATTTATAACAGTAAAAGATTATTAAACATACAAAGAAATAAAAACAGTAAAACATTGGTTGACTAAAACTAAGGTACATCTCTAAAACTATGTAACTTTCTCAAGATGGAGTACTACAGAAACATTTAAGAAAAGAATATTGACATAAGAGAATTCCAGGATACAGTGTTACATTAAAAAATCAAGATAGTGAACAGTGTATATAGTATATTACCCTTTATGTAGGCTGCACACACACACACACACACACACACACACACACACACACACACGTATTTACAGAAACACACACAGGATAGGGAAACCAGAGGCTAAATTTTTTTTAATGATGTCATTTGAGGAGTATAAAAAAGGTGTAACATTTTCCTGAATATTCTTTGGTTTCTCATTTTAAATTTAGGACCATAATTTGTTTTAAAGTTTTAACTGTCAAATCACATGAATGATTTATATATTCAAAAATAAAATTTAAATTTTAAAATAATTCCTAAAATCTAAGGTAACTGAAACAAATCTAACCATATCAAATTAGTAACATAACCACACATAAAAAAACATTATTTCAATTAATTTTAGAACACATAGTTGTACACACTTAAGTGGGGTATATTTTAAGGACAAAGAGAATGGCAAGAAAATCTCAAGCTTTATTTGTCAGGTTTACTATTAATGGTAATGCCATTATTAGTTTGAAATTATTTAATGCATATTACAAGATAAATAATTATCTTTATGTTGTTAGAAGCCAGGATGTTCAGTAGGAATGTAAAATCAAGTACAGGGACTTCCCTGGTGACACAGTGGTTAAAAATCCACCTGCCAATGCAGGGGACATGGGTTTGATCCCTGGTTCGGAAAGATCCCACATGCCGTGGAGCAACTAAGCCCGTGCACCACAACTACTGAGCCTGCGGTCTAGAGCTTGCAAGCCGCAACCACTGAGGCCACGTGCCACAACTACCGAAACCCACGTGCGTAGAGCCCGTGCTCTGCAACAAGAGAAGCCACCATGGTGAGAACCCATGCACTGCAATGAAGAGTAGCCCCCGCTCACTGCAACTGGAGAAAGCCCGGGCGCAGCAATGAAGACCCAATGCAACCACAAATAAATAAATAAAATAAATTTCTAAAAAAAAAAAAAAAAAAAGAAATTTAAAAAGGAATAAATAAATAAATAAATCAAATCAAGTACATTAAATAAATAATTGGAAGTTGAATTGAAATACCTCTATAAACTTATGACTTCTAATTTTTTGTATGGGAATAATTTCAAACAAAGAAAAGTTGCAAGAATAGTACAAAGGAAATTGTTCTACCTCTTTCTTAGATTCATTCATTATTAATATTTTGCCCCATTTGCTTTGTCGTTGGCTCTGTTTATCTATACACACGTAATTATTTTTCTGAAACAGATGCATAAATCATGGTTAAGTGTGTATTTTTAAGAATAATATTTTCTTTCACACAGTTATCAACTGCAGTAAACTTAACATTGATTCAATACTTCTATCTAATCTACCATCCATATTCTAAGTTTGTCACTTAACCCAATATTGTCCTTTATAGAAGTCTTTTTCCTCCAGTTTAGGATCCAGTCTAGGACTAGGAATTACAGTTAGCTGTTACATCTCTTTGGTTTCCTTTAGTCTGGAACATTTTCCCAGTCTTTGTCTTATCTAGCATAGACATTTTGGGGAAGAATTTTAAAAATAGAATATTCCTCATTTTGAGTCTGTCTGATGTTTCCTGCAATTAGATTGAGGTTTTGCATTCCTAGCTGGAATAACATGTAAGTAAGTGACCTTGTGTCCTTCCCAGAGTATCACACTGGTGATGTTAATTTTGATCATTTGCTAAGGGTGTGTCTGATTTATCTACTGTATCATCATCATTATCTCATGACTTTTTCAAAAAACATATACCCTAGCTCTGTCCACCGACAGGGTCTAGTCCATAATACTACAGGGGCAATAAACACCCCTACTTCCCAAATTTAAGTTTCTAAATGCCGTTCCTCACTATAAGGTACCAGGGATTATTGGAGAAATGGCTGCTCCCAGGTATAGAGTAGGGAACTTCCAAGGTGAGCAAGGGGTATATTACGCTGCCACAAATTCTGGCAAGGAAGTTCTCAAAATCTAAGCAAGTCTGGGTCTTCCCTGGTGGTGCAGTGGTTAAGACTCCACACTCCCAGTGCAGGGGGCCTGGGTTTGATCCCTGGCCAGGGAACTAGATCCCACATGCATGCTGCAACTAAGAGTTCACATGCCACAACTAAGGAGCTGGCAAGCCGCAACAAAGAAGCCCTCCTGCTGCAACTAAGGAGCCCATGTGCTGCAACTAAGACCCGGCACAACCAAAAAAAAAAAAAAAAAAAAAAATCTAAGTAAGTCGTGTCAAAAGACTCTGGAGCCAGCTTGGAGGGGATCTCATTGGACAAAGATAGGATAATTAAAGCATCAAAAAGAAAAAATAACCATAATTTTGGTTGGTACTCATTGAATATACAAAAATCCATGAATCCATAATAATACTCCTCATACTATTCATAGGACAAGGCATGCTGGGCTTTTATGCTCCAATGTGGTTTTGTGCCCGTCTGAACAGTTTAGCATGTTCTGCTTCACCTTTTGGAACTCAACTTTGAAGATCCAACTCAGGTGGCAGAACCTCTATGCAATTCATTGTTTCTCCATATTTCAACAGAGCTCATTGTACATGCCTCTTTAAATGCACATATCAAACTGCACTGGAATTGTAATACAGGACCTTTCTGACTTTTATTTATTTTGTTATTCCCAGTGTCTAACACATACTAATAGACAGTCTTATATATTTTTATAATATTATGGGTTGTAAATGAATGAATCAATTTCAATACTATCCCCTGTTTTTTCTTCATGACACAATACAGATTTGTCTTTATTTTGGAAAATAATTGAATGCAGTTAAATATCTGGCTATTTTAGCCAACATGCCAAATTTTTATCATGATAGATTTTTTAGAAGATTTTTCCCATTTATCAGCTTTAGCTTATCGCTAAATCTTATTTATTGCTTTAGCACTCAGTAGACTAGAAATATGTCCCACAATATTTTCCTGATTCTTATTCTTAAACAATAGCTTCCTACGGTATTTTTATTTATCCCAGTCTGTTTTCTCCCCCTAGAGACTTGTCTGCACACATAAATCTATTGATAATGTAGGGTGGGAAGTGTTAAAGTCAAATAATTGATTTAAAAAAAAACTTGTTAGCGACTGGTGGCTTGACTTAGTTGTAATCTTTTTTTTTAAAGTAGTTGAAACAGATTTTTGGTACACTTTCTGTCACACAGCCCTGGTAACCTCTGTAGCGTGTTTTCCAGTAAGTTGCCTGTATTAAACTTCCTCATTCAGTCTCCCACTCTGTGTGGAATATTTCATGCACGTGTGCATATATTCATCCTTAAGTTTTTGTGGACTTCTAAGCATTAACAATTTAGTTGGCAGAGGTGACATAAACCGTCTGGCAAAGGCATGTGCAAACGCACTAAAATACTTCAGGAAAGCCCTCTCTCATACACAGTGAATTTAGGCCACGGGTAAGTGAGCGTGAATAGGTGCGGTCAGCGCAGCCGCTTAATACGGGTCTGTGTTTGGGAGGAATCTCCCCGGCTCCCTCGTGGAGCGGGACCGTGGTGCTGAGGCACGAACTGAAAAAGGTGCGGGCGTGCAGCCTCAGCTAGGGAGAGCTGTGGGGCGAGGTAGAAAGGGCCGGTCGCTGGCCGCGGTGCTGAACGCGCTCCCGGGCTGCCCCCAGGGTGGCCCGCGGGAAGAGGCCCGGCGGGTTGGCGAGTGAGTTAGCGGGTAACCGCGAGTCTCGCGCCTTCGGTTGTCGATTCCTGGCTCCGGGCAGGGGACGCACAGGCCGTGTCCAGGAGAGTCACCTCGCGAGCGTAGGGGCAGCCTCCGACCCATTCCCTCAATAGCCTCTCAATAGCAACCCCAATTAACAGCCACGCCGCCTGTATTTATTTCTGGAGCTCCAACTCTGTCCCCAGCATTTGGCATCCCTTCCCAGGGGTCATCACAACATCCACGAAATTTAAAACAAAAAGGTTGATGACTTGCCCAAGTGAACACAGCTACCCAAAGGCTGATCTCTCTCGTCCATGCCTCAGAAAATGTTTACTGTGCGCCCTCGACGTGCCAGCCTTACAGCCTCTGCTGCTCCCCCTTTGACAGCTACCCCGCCCCCACGCCCCGCCGTGCTAACACGCCCCTTAGCCCTTCCTCTTCCCCCGAGGAGGTTTGCAGCAGGCAAAAGTAATCTCCTACACAGCATATCCCCATATCACCGCCGAGCTGGGGAACTGTACAAAGGGCTGGAAATCCGAACACGATTTATTCACACATCTTGCCCCTTCGCTCTCAGTAGTCCACCGGGTGGGATAGCCAAGTCTAGCTCTTGAGCCCCCAACTCGCTGTGTGACCTTGGACAAGTGGCCACACCTCTCTGAACCTGCTTCTCCTCGCTAACACGGCGATAGGTTCTAGGACTGCGTGAGGCTCTTCCCAGGGGCGCACTGGTCTCCTTTCAGGTCGGAACACTCCCTACCTCCCTTTTTCAAGCCCGGCTGTGCACGCTCACTTCTCCCCACCAGGTCCGTAGCCAACTCTAGCCCTTGTTGAGGAAGAACTCAGGTCCCGGGAACTGAAGGTGTTCTCCCCACCGTGCCCGGCCCCATCCCCGGGTGTGATCTGCCCTTCTGGGCCACCCTAGCCAGGCAGCACCCAAGGCTAGGGAGAGGCTCCTCGCGCTCCAGCTTCGCAGTGCCGGGTCTCCTCTGTGCCCACGCGCCGGGACGCTTTGGGAAGTGCGAGATGCATCTGGAGACAGAACGCAAAGGCGAGGCAGGGCTGGCGGGGCTGCCCCGGTGACAGGTACTTGTGTGGAGGCCGGCCAAAGGCTGGGCTGGGAGAGAAGGACTTTGGGGGAGAGGACGGGGGAAAGGGGAGGTGCCAGAAAGAGCGGTGGGTCAACTCGGTCCATCTCTCCACCAGTGTGTGTGTGTGTGTGTGTGTGTGTGTGTGTGTGTGTGTGTGTGTGTGTGTGTGTCTTCCCGCCTCCCTCGCTTCCCCTCCTCCCCGCCCAGGCTCTCAGTCTCACCTTTTCCCTCGGCCGCTGCCTCTCCCCTCTCTTTCCTCTCCAAGCATCCTCCCTGAGAGCCCGCGCCTGCTCTTCCCTCGCACTCTCTTGCGCCTAAGGAGAGCTTCTCCGGGACCGGCGCCTGATCCAGCCTCTCGGTGCAGCCGCATCCCAAAGCCAGTTAAGCAGGGCCGGCAGCATGTGGAACGCGACGCCGAGCGAGGAGCCGGGGCCCAACCTCACGCTGCCGGACCTGGGCTGGGACGCTGCCCCTGACAACGACTCGCTGGTCGACGAGCTGCTGCCGCTCTTCCCCGCGCCGCTGCTGGCGGGCGTCACAGCCACCTGCGTGGCGCTCTTCGTGGTGGGCATCGCGGGCAACCTGCTCACCATGCTGGTGGTGTCGCGCTTCCGCGAGCTGCGTACCACCACCAACCTCTACCTGTCCAGCATGGCCTTCTCCGACCTACTCATCTTCCTCTGCATGCCCCTCGACCTCGTCCGCCTCTGGCATTACCGGCCCTGGAACTTGGGTGACCTGCTCTGCAAACTCTTCCAGTTCGTCAGCGAGAGCTGCACCTACGCCACGGTGCTCACCATCACCGCGCTGAGCGTCGAACGCTACTTCGCCATCTGCTTCCCGCTGCGGGCCAAGGTGGTGGTCACCAAGGGCCGGGTGAAGCTGGTCATCCTGGTCATCTGGGCCGTGGCCTTCTGCAGCGCCGGGCCCATCTTCGTGCTGGTCGGGGTGGAGCATGAGAACGGCACCGACCCTCGGGACACCAACGAGTGCCGCGCCACGGAGTTCGCGGTGCGCTCGGGACTGCTCACCGTCATGGTGTGGGTGTCCAGCGTCTTCTTCTTCCTCCCTGTTTTCTGCCTTACTGTGCTCTACAGCCTCATCGGCAGGAAGCTGTGGAGGAGGAGACGCGGCGAGGCAGCGGTGGGCGCCTCGCTCAGGGACCAGAACCACAAACAAACCGTGAAGATGCTGGGTGGGTCTCGGTGCGCCCTCGTGCTCTCTCTCCCGGGTCCCCTCCTCTTCCCCTGCCTTCCCCCTTCTTCCTGAGTCTGCCTTTCTCCCCAGTTTCTCTAGGTCTCTGTTTCCCTGTAAGTTTCTCAATTATTCTCTCCTTTATCCGTCTTGAGCTCTGTCTTTGGTCTCTAGTTTCACTGTCTTGTCTCTCTATTTTTGTTTCTGGTTTTACATTTTTGCTCTACCTCTCTATATATCTACGTTTTGCTCTCTCCCTTCCTTTCTCCCTCCCTCCTCCCGCCCCTTGACTATCTCTTTGGTCTCTTTCTATCTCTTTGTGTCTCTTTCTCCGGATCTCACCTTTCTCTCTTTCATGGAAAAATGTCCCACCTTTGTATTTCTCTAAAATGTGTTTTATATTGGCCCAGGAACTTTGCTTCAGAACGAGATCTTTCATTAAAGAGTATATTGTGGTGTTAAAATGTGTTAAGGGTGATGTTAAGCTTCCTGCCTCAATTTGTAGATATCTAAGCTGCATTAAGAAAAGCAGGTGTTAAGGGTGAAAAAGAGCAGGCATTGATTCTAGAAAGTATTCATTGGTAAATGTAACCAAAGATGTGATCATCGTGGATAATTCTATCAGAGAAGATTCATTTTTCTTTCAACATTGTGATTTGCTTTCTGACTTGCATTTTTTTTCCCAGATAATTGCATCAATTCTGTTTACCCTGATGCTGTTTATACGGCTTTGTAAGGAAGTCAGTGACAAATCAGTGCTGGGGTCTCTGTTTTCATGATTACTTTTCTCTCCAAGTAGGATAGGCTAGATAAGCTAGGATAGGCAGGCTTCCAAAATGAGAAAAGGAGCATTTGTGGGAGCTGACAGAACTTACTATCCCTCCCCAAATGGTCCTTCAGAGAACATCTGGGTGCAGTGTCACACTGGAGTATGCTGAATCGTTATTGCATAAATTCAACTTCTTTAAGTATATGTGTTTGGTACAAGTGAAGTAATACAAAGTGTGTTCACATCCAAGCAAAATATTAATTCTCCTTGCTTTTTTTCAAAACCAGAATCTGCACATTTTATTATTTGGACATTGTAGTCAACAGTTTGTACTTATTTGCATATATAGTACTTCTTAGAAGTTATTCTAGGATGACTTTGATTTGTAATTTTACAATTCTTGAAATCCTGTATATTAAAGTGATAGAGTTTATTTAAAGAATGTCAAGTTTTTTAAATTTTTTAGACCAGTGATTCTCACAATATGACTAATAGATTGTAAACCTGCTAGTGCCCCCCAGGGTACTCTAATATTCGTGTTGCTGCTGGGGCAGTCAGTTGCTACTATGCAAATTAGTTTTGAGAATACGTTTAATAATTTCCTCTAATTTTATTTTTAAGCTGTTTATTATCCTCACTGGTGACTCTCTTTTGCCTTGACAGTTGGAAGGGAATCACTAATGTGGTACAAGTACTAAAATATTATTTTCTGTTATTTTTCCTCTGATTTCTGAATTTTAAAAACTTAATCTAAAAATGCAGAGGTCTTGAAGAAAGCAACCTTACATGGGCAAAATTAAGGCCTGGATGGATGGTAATTAATGTTAGTTGGTTTTATGGCCTTTTCTACCTTACTTATGTCTATTTTAGGTGGAGAAGCTCATTCATCTCAGTGATTCTCAATCCTGACTGCATATTCAGTCTTCTGTAAAACTTTAAAAAGAAAAAAGAGAACAGGTGTCCTGGTCTCCTTCCTAGAGATTTTAATTTAGTGAGTCTGTATTATATCCAAGGAATCTGTGCCCCAGGAAACTCTGATACATAACTATGGTTGAGTAAAACTACATTGTCTCATATAGGTTTGATCTAACACATATAAAATTGTGGACTATTGTGACTAGATTGTCTAGTTACTTGAGTCAATATGTCAACTCAAGCACAAAATCACTCAAATGGTTGTTAATTAGAAATGACTGGGAAGCTCAGTAAAAATGGTTGAATTGTTGATCCAGACAGACTCAATCTTGGTTAAAATACAGGAAAGAGCAGAAAATGATATTTCTCTGAAGTCAGTGGTCATACCACACATAATCAAAACAAAACCATGCCTTCAAAATTGATTGTGATTTGCTATATTTCTTGAACTTTGCTATATTTCTTGACATTCTCTTTCTCATTGTCCTTTCAGCTGTAGTGGTTTTTGCTTTCATCCTCTGCTGGCTGCCCTTCCATGTAGGGCGATATTTATTTTCCAAATCCTTCGAGCCTGGCTCCTTGGAGATTGCTCAGATCAGCCAATACTGCAACCTCGTCTCCTTCGTCCTCTTCTACCTCAGCGCCGCCATCAACCCCATTCTGTACAACATCATGTCCAAGAAGTACCGGGTGGCAGTGTTCAGACTTCTGGGATTTGAACCCTTCTCCCAGAGGAAGCTCTCCACTCTGAAGGATGAAAGTTCTAGGGCCTGGACAGAATCTAGTATTAATACATGACCAAGCACATTGCTCAGCAAAGTCATTGCTTATTATTCTAAACCGGAAGCCATAGCACAGCAGAACTTGGGAGGAAGTTGAAGGTTAATTTTGGAATTAGGGACACATAGGTCTGGAAACAATTGGGGGGAAAGAAAAGACAGAATTTGTAATGTGTGAGCAGTTTGATTTGATTGCACACTCATCAGTGCTCTCATACACGATTTCTGCATATTCACTGCCTATGATTTTTGCATTCTGCTGTTGGTGCTAGCAAGGGCTCTGCAATTCAGAGAAGGGAGGTGGTGTAGAGAGGGCAATTAGGTCACTTCTTACTAGACAAATTCTAACTCTGATTTCTTTTTCATAATGATAAAATTTTTTTGATTAAAAGAATGACATTAAAATAAAAAATTTAAAACATGACTTTCAAAAACGAGCAATTTTCATAGAGCACCAGATCAGTGCTGTCCAGGAGAAATATAGTACAAGGTACTTAAGTAATTAATATAAAAATTATTAATGAGAATTTTACATTCTTTTTTTATACAAAGTCTTTGAAATCTGGTTTGTCTCAGATTTTCAGCTCATCTTAATTTGGACATTGAGCGTTCATCAGTAATACTTGATTTATTGCGATTTCATAAATTTTGCAGAAGAAAAAAGTAGATTCAGTAACCTAAGCTGTCCAAACACACTTAAAAGCTTTCTAATAAATAAAACAACTGTGAGTTCTTAACTTTAAAATTAATTGAAATTAAAAATTCACTTCTTCAAGTTGTACTGGTCGCATTTCAAGTGTTCAATAGCCAACTGTAGCTAGTGGTTACCATATTGGACAATGCAGCTCTAGAGTATACGTAAAATTATTGTTAATCTTAAAAAAATATTTAAAAATAAATACTCATTCCCTGAAATCTTTTTATAGTGACATTAGCATAGCAGAGTGTTAGAGTGATAAATTCTAAAAATTACACCTAAATGCCCTATAATTTCTGCTTGGAAGAAAATGGATATGAACTATAATATGTATGCATTTTTAATTAGGTTGGATTACATGTGTTAATATTCAGGAAATGAGGCTATAAAAATTATAGAAAATCACAAATTACTTATTTGGCTTATCAAAAATACTTAAGCCACTCATAAGTCTTTGATTTGCAAATAAAGAAATAATTTATAACTTACCCTGGAAAGTTTACAGAAACTTAGTGAACATAGTAATTTTTCAAATGGTGAAAAATTCAGAATCCCTTCAATGCTACTGTTTGTTGACATTCAAAACTTTAAAAAATCTTACAGCCATTTTTTCAAAATGCCTATGCCATGTCCCATCTCCAAATTAGTCATGCTATTTACATCCCACTGCTTATCTGATAGATATGTTTACTTGGATTTCCAGTCTGCCTCGTAATCATAATTATGAATGATTAGACACCTTCAACTAAATATTGTACATTTTGGTTATAAATCTAAAACTTTCATTTATATTCACATTACTCCTTTATAGTCAACTCTTCACATACTAAATATAATCAAAAATGATTTTTTTGTACTCCCTTGTAATAATAAGTCATATAAGCAATTCCTTCATGAAATTATTGGTCCACCTATGGAACCGATTGAACTAATTAGGGAGATTATTGCCATGATTGATTTTCCCCTGCCAAAAGTAAAGATTATTATGCAGAAATAATTGATTGACTATTCATTTTTAAAAAATGAAAACATAATCATAATTAGAACAATTTCTCCAGAGAAATACTTCTAAAATCCTTCCTGACACTAAAACTGTAGTATCAATTTAGTCTAAATGCAGAACTTCAGCAAACTGATTATTCAGTTAATTCTTGGGAGTGCATAAATATTTCTTTAAAAATACTGATTCATTTAAGCCCATTGAATACTAATTAGGTCATTCAGCCTTATTGTCCTAAATAGGCCCCAGTAAATCTCAAAGACGTAATTTAATTTCCTGAAACCTTAGAGTTTTTGTCCTCAAATACATCCTATTTGAGAGGAAACAAGCAAAAAAAGGCTTGACTTCCGTCACATAGTTGATTGACTTGGAGAAAAACAAATCTAACTTTGAATTATTTAATGCCCCCACCCACCAATTTCTTGTGGGTTCATGTCCACGGTCTCAGCATAACTCACTCAAAGGGAATAGTTTCCATAGCACGGACCACCATTGTCCTTCACTGGATCTCAGAGAATAGGTTTAGAGAAAGGGATCTTTGACTGCACTCTTATACGATTGCCTTTTTATTGTTTGTAACTCCTTCGTTTCATCTTGCTCCATAAATTGTATAAAGCTCAGGGAAAAGAGGAACTTGTATGAGGAAAAATACTCCTAAAAGTCTATCACTTCACATTTAGTATGTGCCTGTTGTGTTCTAAGCTCTAGAGATTCATAAGCCCAGGATTTTATCCTTAATGAGTTCATGACCACTTGCATGTTATGTCATAGTATATGCACTGTAGTATATGTATACGTCATAGTACTAATATCTTTAAATTATGAAGTAAACATCTCCAGTTGACACTGTGCTGTGCATCTCCCTGTATTGTTGTGTATTTGACCCAAAATACATTCAAAATGGACTGTTCTTACACAAACCAGTCAAATTTGTAGATGTAGCTAATATGTCTGCCAGTGCATTCTTCATCAATGTAAGAAAAGTAAAGAAATTGGTTTCAGTTATAATCTGTGTTTCCATTTTTCTGGTTATCTGGAAGTGAGGTTTCTATCACCACACCTCACACGGTGTCACAAAATCAAGGGTTGGATTATTTTCATTATAGGAAGTGACTGTTGTATGAGAAAGAACTTTCGAATAATTGCTTTTAGGAAAACATCCATGGCAGTGAATTATTTAAAACTGTAAGTTTTGTGGCAATGAGAATGAGAAACACTTCTAATGTCTGGACAGACCTTGGAACCCATTTCTTTATAATCAACTTTTTATTGCAATGAAGGTTGTTGTGATGGGATTTGACTTGAATTTCCAGCTTTTTCACTCTAATGCTTTTATTAAGAACCTGAAATCATTACAATTTACAATTGCTAGTTCAACGTTGACAATTTTAGCTATAATTTATTTTGCTGTTTTTCATTTACTGATGTACTTGAATTCAAGATTTTTTAAAAAACTGTGAGACTTTTTGCAAGACTGGTGCCTGAAAATACTCCCATCTTTTAAAAAAGTGTGTACATCTTTAAAATGTGACATACATGTATACATATATCAAAATTTCTTGTCACAGTGTCTAAGTGAATAGAATAAAGCATTCTGCTTTCAGAAGCACTGTAGTTAGTGTAAATAATGCCATTAAAAGATGAAGACACTGTCATTCATGATTCATTATCTAATGATCCTCCTATGATTTCTTTACAATTTAAATTACAACACTATCCAGGATATATACGATTGGAACTTAACTAGATGATTAGTGACCAATGTTAATTTGATGAATTGATAACACAAATATTGTTTATCCAGAGAATAAACTCCATGTCAAAACCAACAGAAAGCAATGTGCTGGTGGCAAACGCGAACTGCTCTAAGTTCATGTCACTTATTCATTCACGTTAAATGAATTCAGTCATGTTAATTCTTGACAATAATCTGTTTGAAGGAGGTGATGGGGAAGGTTTGGATGAGGATCATCCTTAAAAAAAAAAAAAAAAAAAAAGCTGCCATGCCTATGCCCCTCCCAATTGCCTGGATATTTGCTGGAATTCCAATTAATAATTTATGCCGTGACACATAACCTCAAAGGACTACCGACTACCCTCAGAACTGGCAAACCATTAAGGCCCGCAAAAAGCATGCCTCATGTAAACACTCAAAAAATTCTACCAAAATGTTTACAGATATTCTTTCCAGAAGAGCTATTCTGCCTCCCAGCCCCAGAGAAAGTGTTTGGGAAGAATAGTTTGAAAGACTTTCTGTGATTTAAACATCTCAAATCTAAACATTTCTCTGGCTCAAGTAACAAAAACATTTATATTTTTCACTTTTAGCTCTGTAGATTTAGGACACTAAGGAGCCCTTGCTCGTATAAATATATTCAAACAGCATAATCTCCTGGTTCACTGATACCTGCTGTATTCTAGGTCTGTGCAGAATCTACAACTTGGTCGATTTATGTTGTTTCAATATGTTCTAAATGTCATTAATGATACTTCGTTTTTGTGATTCTTTTTATTTAAGGTTTTTGTGAATGTTAAAGAGTTTACTAGAGCTCTCCATGTACCTGTCTTATGAAATTAGACATTGGTTTTCCTTCCTTCGGGTGTCCTTAACCAAACAATTGCTTAATAAATATCTTTTGAAAGACTACAGCTAATTTCTTCGACTTACAGGGATAAATCTTGGTGTCTGGGTTATTTTACCTCTGCTCGCCTAGATTCAGTCCTATTTTGTCCTTTTACTTTCTGAAATATGTATTTTGCAACTCTGAGGAGGTGTTTGTTGTAGTGAGTTTTATTTCCCCAGGGGCTCCAACAGTTAATAATGAGGTAAGAGAATCCTGTAAGTATGAAGAAGACTTGGGGACCCTGTGAGACACTGTGACCCCCGTGCTCCCCCAGCTCTCTGTCACTTACAGCCTGTTACCCTCAGATCCATGGGTATTGTAGCCCCCATGGTGTTACGCTAACGTGTGACCCAGAGATTCCTGTTCATCTTGCACTCAGCAGCCACTCACTGAATGTTGGCTGGACAAATGAAAGTTTAAAGACCAGATTATGTGTCACCTGGTCATTAGCTTCCAGACATATGGATTCCAGGTGCCAATAAAATTTACGACTAAAAATTAGAAGACCAATAAAGGTGGCCGACTTTTATTTGCTAATGAAAAGACTTTAAAATACCCTACTACCCATTGTTACCATCATTTCCATTTTAAAAGCACATTAAACTAAAAAGTAAAAAGGACATAATCTCAGAATAAGGAACCATCACAGTGTGAAAATTCAATATGTTCAACATCCCACAAAAGGATATATGTATGCTGTTCATATGAGTTAATTACGATTTGGAAGCAGTATCTAAAAATGTAGAAGTAGTACTTGGCAATAATTAGTAACACGCTCAAGTAATCCAAAGAAGCAAATCACGGGATTTGTTTTTATTGATGTGCTAAGGCTTTTCCCAGTATCTTCTAATCTCCTCTGTCTACCTCTCCTTCAATTCAGTGCCATTCAGTGCCTGTCACGTTCTTTCAGGCCCTCCCTGTGGCAGACCCTGGGCCTGACTCTAAGGTGGAAGAGGAGAGACCAGCAGGCCTGCCCAGGACTTGGTAGGTCTCACATTCTGGGGTCAATCTGCAAATGCTGGATGCTTCTTGCTTCCCCACTCATAACTCATCATCAGTTTCTGATTTCATAGCCAGCTTTTTCAAGGGGCCATCAAATTAATTAGAAAGCAATACACATCTCCTGAAGAACAGTTTGACATTATGTATCAAATGCGTACAAACTTTGTATACCATTTGATCCAGTAATTTCATATCAAGACGTAATTATGGAGGCCCACAAAGATTTGTATGTAATAGTGTTCATTACGTCTTATTTATAATTGTGAAAACCTGAAAAACCTAACTGTCGGAGAATAGGGAATCTGTAAAGTAAATTCCAGAAATGATAACAGTTAGTTTGCATATAAGCAGCACTGCAGTAAGGGCTTTCAATTCCTTTTCTCATATAATCGTGCCAACATACCTAGGAGGAGGGTCTGTTGTTCTCCCTATGGGGTAGAGGGGTAACTGACAACAGAGTTTTGTCACATGGTCAGGAAACGACAGAGCTAGAATTAGGTCCCAGACCACGTTAGGTGTTAGTGCTCTCATTTCCACTATTCTAGAGCATTATGCACTATTGTGGGAGAATTTTAATAATGTGGGAAAATGTTTACCCAATATTAGTAAGTGAAAAAGCATATTGTCCCATCTTGAAAAAAAAAAAAATGCATGTTCACAGAGCAAGAAAACTGAAAAGATACAGCATACTAAAGTCCTAACTGTATTTCTCTGGTTCATGGAACTATTTTATTCCTATTTTTCTGTGGTTTCCAATATTTCTACAAAGAATGTGTATTACTCTTGTAATAATGGCAAATGGTAAACTGAGTTACTATAATTCAGAGACTGGCTTCCTTCTCAGCCCTGCTCTGGGATTCACCCTCTGCTCTCTGCCTCCAGCAGCTTGGGTTTGCCCGGCTTCTGTGCGGAGCTCCAGCCTCAGGGCGAAGTCTTCTCACCCAGCACTAACTCTGACCCCTGGACCTGTGCAGCTCCTCATTGGGACACCTGCTCTTCCACAGGGGTAAGTTTCAGAGACGTGGTGGGAGAGGGAAGCCAGCCCACATTGGGCTTGCATTCCAGTCCTGCCCTTGGAGCTGTGTGGCCCCAGGCAAGTTCCTTCCCCTCCCTCCCATGGAAACTACCAGAAGCTGGTAAATGCTCACGAAATGGCCACTATTATCATTGGTCACTTGGCAAAGCATGAGACAACCCCTATTTAGGCCTCCCTCCCTAGGTGCTCTGCAGCCTAGAACCCTTCTCCTGACTTCTCTAGCTGCCCTGACCCCAGCCAGGTAGAGGTCTCCCAGCAACTTCATGGATCATTTACAGAAATTAGAGAGGCTGGTAAAACAGCTGCAACTTTAGCAACACTGGATAATGGCTGTGGCCAGGGTGTTGACAAGGTTCTGTCAGGTTTTTCAATATGCAGCAGACATATTTTGGAGTGATCCCTTGGACCCTCTCCTGGGGGACATTTGCACCTCTGTTTGGGGAATGAAAAAATAATTTCAGCCTCAGTCAACAGGAGGCAATATAGATGGGGCAAGAGCATCTGGTTTCCTGAAAGGAGAGCTCTAGTCATGGCCACATGTTCAGTACCTAGGTCTGCTTAGCTACATCAGAATCTTTACTGAACAAGGTTTTTCTTTCAAAATTTATCCTCCAGGAACAAAGCACACAAGGTGGTGTAGCAAGGCTTGGAGCCCAAACGTTCCAGGATTTACTCCTGGCTTCATCACCGACCAGCCGTGTGACACTGGGCAATCACTTAGCATTAACCTCTCTGGGTCCCATCACCATGATCCTCATTCAACCCATGACCCTCACAGCAGCCACTTTTCAGGAAATGTCCTCCTTCTCTGCTTCACAGCCCGGATGGTGAGCGACGTAGAGAAACATCTCATAGTGCCAAGCGCTCGGTGCCTCCAAACCTTCAAGGTGAGCAAACTCTCCTGATCCATCAGCACTCCGTGGTGGTGTGTCAGAAGTCGGCTCGTTTATTCTCTACAGAACCTATTTCAGACCCTCTCTGTTCTCCTCAAACTATGCCAGCTCCTCAGCAGACACCCTAGCATGTGGTTTCAGAGAGGAAATAAGAAGCCATTCGGCAGGAACTGCCTTAGCTCGTTGTCACCACGTGGAAAAGATCACATGGAGGCACCCGTGCTCTTTGCCCCTTCTCTGTGTCACAGTGGGAGCAGCGCCCTCCTAAACAAAGCCCTTTTCTCCTCTGTACCCCCTCTCTCCTGACCCTTCATCCCTCCCCTCTCTGCTGGCACCTACCATCAGCACTTAAGCGAGCTCTGGACTTTTTGTCATAAAAAGTCTTCACTTAACTCCTGCTATGGTCCAAATTGTGTTCCCCTCAAATCTGTATGTAGAATCTCTAACCCCCAACGTGATGGTGTTTGGAGATGGGGCCCGGATGATGGCATTAGTGCCCATATAAGAAGAGACACCAGAGAGCTTGTTCTCTCTCTCTCTCTCTCCCCACCACGTGAGGACACAGAAAGAAGAAAGCCTCCTACAAGCCAGGAAGAGAGGTCTTACCAGAAACCAACTATGCTGGCACCTTGATCTTGGACTTCCAGCTTCCAGAACTGTGAGAAATAAATTTCTGTGGTTTAAGCGCCCCCAGTCTATGGTATTTGGTTACCCAGGGCAAGCAGACTACCACCACCATGCAATGCCCTCCAGCTGCCACCCTAGCTCTCTCCTCCCCTTTACAGCCAAACCTGTTGAAATGTGCATTCTCCACTTTCTCTCATTCCACACATTTATTGACCCACTCACATCAGAGGGTGATACTAGTCCTGAAAAAAAGAAAATTTCAGTAGGGTCACACAGGCCAACACTGTGCCAGGACCGACTTGGTCTGTCCAATGGGGAAAACAAATGTGGAACAAATAGCTCCCTAATAACTGCTTAACCCTAATTGAGTTGTGTGCTCTGGTGGGGAAGTGCCGGGATGGGGGTTGCTGTGCAAGCCCCCTACATTCACCCAGCCTGGTCTGGGGCACGAGACTAATGAGGGCATCCTGGGGTAATGACGTTTCTACCATAATATGGAGGATAAATGGGAGCTGATCAGATTGCTAGAGGGGAGAGTATAACTCCAAGCATAAAAATAGTATGGAAATGGTCCGAGTTGGGAAGGAGTATGTCAGATCTGAGGAGGTGAGAGGTCACAGGACTGGAGCGTCATGGGCGAGGGAAAGAGTGGCCTAGGGTGGACACTGCCCAAGAGATACGGCTTCAAAGGACATGCCAGGGAATTGATAGTTATTCTAAGAGCAATGTAGAACAAGTGAAGGGTTTGGAGTGAGAGAGTGGTGGGTAGCATTTGCATTTAAAGAAGACCACTTGTCTCCTGGTAGAGTGGGGTTGGAGAGGAAGGAGTGAATATCAGGAAACTTTTCCCAAAGGGAGAAAAGTCTTTGAGACAATGTGCAGTATTTTTTCCACACATGTTGAGATCAAAGTGAATCAGTGCAACCAATGCGGTGGCCTGTGCTTGCCTACACAAGGCCTCAGTGTAACAAGTGCAAGGTCCTAGCATTGCTGAAGACAAACTATCAGAAAGGAGCTTCCTCTTGACCTCAGGGCCATGGGTCTGTCTTGCGTTGGCATGGATGAGTCGCTGGTTTCCTGAGCCATCCATATTCTGTCCCCACTGAGGCAGCCACCCTGGGAAACATCACAGCAGATGGTGGTGCGCAGATTGGAATGGGGAAATGGAAGCATTTTCACTTTGTTTTCAAGGCCTCTGTCAACCAGCAAGTGAACGTCAAGCCCCTAGAGCCTTAGCTGGCTCGAAATCCTCCATCAATTAGGAGCCCCAAAGAAGATGTTGGAATATCTTGTTTATTCATGGAGAGTATTTTCTTTTCCTTCCTTCCTTTCTTCCTTTCTTGTTTCTTCCTTTCTTCTTTTTCTTTCCTTCCTTTCTCTCTCTCTCTCCCCTTCTTCCTTCCTTCCTTCCTTTCTTTCTTTCTTTCTTTCTTTCTTTCTTTCTTTCTTTCTTTCTTTCTTTCTTTCTTTCTTTCTTTCTTTCTTCTTTCTTTCTTTCTTCCTTTTCTTTCTTTCTTTCTTCCTTTCTTTGTAGCATAGCCTGAGACTTTGTAGAAAAGATTCAGTCTATGGGCTGGTGCTAAATCACACACTATTCGTCCTTTACCCCTTCATCTCAATGAGCAAGGACTACCCATTTCCTGAAGAATGAAGTCTAGAATTTTATGCTGGGTTTCAAGGCCCTGCCAGTCAGATCTGCTCAGCTGTCTTTTGCATCTTCATTGCTGCCCTGCGTGCCCCTGAACTCCAGCAATCTGAACTATTATTTTGGTCCCTGCTTGGGCTCTGCATTTCCTTGTTTCTGCCCTTTCATTCAACAAATATTTATGGAGCACCTACTATGTACCTAGATAATAGGGATAAAGCAGTGAAGAAAACAAGGTTCCTGCTTCACAGAGTTCACATTCTGGTGAGAGAGATAGGTCATAAATATCATTTGATCATCTTTATTTTTCTGTATGTCTGAGAAAAAAATTTAATTCGCCGTAAGTTGTACCATTTGAGAAACCATGACAGTGAACATTTGTGACCATTTTTCTAGACATTTCTCTCTATATATTATACACGCACCTCCCCTGCCCCACACACACACACACACACACACACACACACACACACACTTTTACATCAATAGGATAAACTATACTTTGTTTACAACTCAAGAAATTATTAAGGAAATCTTTCCATGCCACTGAGTACTAATAGGGATCGTCATATCTGTATAGTATTCTATTAATTGTATTGACTATAATTTACTTAACCTTCTCTAATGGCCTTTATGTTATTTTCCTTCCTTCTCTATTTTTCCGGCCTGAAATGCTCTTTCATTCATTAACAGATATTCACATGACTCAAACTCTCAGTTACTTCAGCCATCTGCCCAAATATCAGAAAAGCTTCCCTGGGTAGCCTACGTAAGAGACTACCTCTCCCTGTCCCTCTGTTCTATTTTCCTTCAAAGCACAGACCTGAAGGAACTGAGGGACCAAGCCATATGACTATTTGCTAATGAATGAAAAGGCATTTCAGACTGGAAAAATATAAACGAACACGACTCCCTATCTCCAGTAGGATAATGTCTGAGTCCTTAACAAAGTGTAGTCTCCCATGACCTGAAGACCCCTGAATCAATTCTTGTGCTCATTTTCTCCACTCCAGCCTCCTGTTCGGCATCTTCAAAATGGAATGCTGGTAATTACTCTATGAAGTATCTCCCTCTTTCCTCATTGCCTTGCTAGGCTCTGCCTTCCAGGAACTTTAATACCAAGTAGAATGGCATAAGCACCATTCATCCATTCAGTGTTTGCTGAATGTTTACTTATTCTTTAAGACACATGTCAGGTATTACTTCCCGGTCTCCATCACCGACACCACCTCCCCAGCACCAGTAAAGGGCACTTCTCAAGGCCACTAGAGTACAAGTGTCCTTGACCATTCCTCTCTCGTTCTATTTATCTCACAGAGGTAACTATCTGTTCACATGTCTGGCTCCAGCACTAGAATGTAAACCCACACGATCAGGAGTTTTCCTCCCTAATTTTTCTCTGTACTTAAAACAGTGCTTGACATAAGCAAACTTCTCCATATGTATTTGTGGAACGATTGAGGGAACAATACTAAAGAAACCATAATTTTTTAATTGTGCAGTAGTGCTAGAAATCTCTCTGTTGAGGTCTGTGTAGCACAATCTTACACAAGGCTGACTGACTTGTGCTGGCTTGTCATGACTATTATATACTCCAAATCTCATAGAGAAACGAGTCTCTAGTTTCATCTCTTAATTAAAAAAACTGAGCATTGCTACCTACGTCATCCTTTTCACAGGGCCTTCACACTCCCTCTCTCATCTGTCCCACAATGACCCTGCCAACTAGGATTCCTCCTCAGAATGAGCATGAAGCCCAGCACAGCTCTACAAGGTGATGTGACTTGCTGAGGGTGGTGTATGTTGGTTACAGAGGAATCAGAATTAGAATCTGGGATTAGTGCCTGATTGTTTTGAAAGATGCCCGTCATCTAGGGATCAGTTTTATTGACTTTGAAGGCTCAGCAGGGTACTCAGGAAGAAGAGATCTAGGCTCTACCTCTCAGGGGCAAAATCCAAGAAGAAAAGAGCCAGAGGCAAGGAGAGAGTTGATGTCACTCTGCCATACCATCATCTTCTCTTGATCCCCTGTAACCCCTCTTCTGTCCACCAGGAAGGAATAGAGAGATACTTCGATTATGCAGTGATGTGTTTCAATTCAAATGCCCTCAAATTCATCAATGTTGATGGATACTTCAGTCCAAAACCCTGGGTTAAGTGCTGTGGGAAACCAAAAGATGAGTGGGGCATCCACTGCCATAGTGGATAATTGTATGAACAAAAAGAATTCCTATGTAAGCAGTATTCATACATTCATATATAAACTTACTTACTGAAAACATATTTACTAAATGCCCACTGTGTTCCAGGCAAGGTACTAGGTGTTAGGAATACTGTGGTGAAAAGACAAGGTTTATGCTCTTGTGGTACTTCCATTTTACTGAAGAAGAATCAGGATAGATAAACATTTATCTGCCTTAAGGAATTTGCCCAAATAACAGCCAGTGATTCAAGCTTCAGCAGTGTGACTCTAGATCCTTGTTCTTAGTCAGCATCCTATTCTACCTAAAACCCCAAATTCCTGAAACAAAATAGGAAACCTCGTGTATGGTCAGGCCATTCACGGTGGTTGTTCCCCTGTTTTCTGTATACCCCCTGCTCAACCAGGCCCTGCTTCACTCACACGACTAGCCAATTCTCTTAATTATAGGGCTTAATCAGTAACTGCCTGCATGCTTGCCCCCTGCCCCAGCGCCTGGTTTCCCTGGTAACTGATGAGCCCACCTGACATCGATTCTGCCTATAAATGATAGCCTCCTTCTCCCCCGAGTGGGGAGTGTTGTTGCCATGACCTGCCTGCTGCCGGCCATCCATGGTGGGAGTGTCGCTCCAGGACCTTTTGCTTCAGACATGTAATAGCCCCTGTCCAGTATAAACCATTGATGTCTCTGTCGCTGTATGTGGGCTCTTTATTTAGTGTCGAAGCTGAGCAACTACAAGGTTTGCAGGCCTGCGGTGGACGGCCCAACAACTGAGCCAGCCAGGGGGCCGAGGAAGCTCCCGTGAGCACAGAAATGTCAGGAAATGAGGTCGGGGAATGGAAGGTTGCAGAGGTGATCCTGGGGTGGCCGCCCACCAGCCTGTGAGGCCCTGGGGCAGCTGTCTACCACGACAGATGTCTCTCTTCCATTACAGTGACGATATCCTGTTAACCTCAGAGTCTCTTTCCACCTTAAAAGTAGCAGCCCCGCGCTCGTGGCTCATCTGACTGCACGGGGATGGCGGGTGAATGCAGACAGAACACAAGGACCTGGATTATCTACAAAATGCTAGCATACCCCCGACCCACCCCCGCTCAACGACTACAGGCACAGGCTTTAGGGATGTTAACTGAGGGACAGGATTGGGAACTGGAGTGGCCAGTTACCCGGAGGGTCTGGCTGGGCCTGTGGCAACGGCGTAATCATAAGGGTGCCCTTGGGCTTCTGGTCCCACCTGAGGAAGGAGGCAGAGCCCTGATACAGTGTGATGGAACAGCAGCGACATGTGTCTACAATGCTGCACAACAGGTGGAGGACGATACCAAAAGGCCTACCGAGTCAGGGAGCAATGCGAAACACCACTCTTCGGGGTCTAGAACAGCTGTGTGTGTGACCTACGGGACCCACGGACGTCGATAGTGACCAAGGAACCCACGTTACTGGCCGTGAAGTTCAGGAAAGGGCCGATGCAGATGAAACGTGCTGGCATTTCCACGTGCCGTACAGGCCCACTGCTGCCGGGCTAATGCAGAGGATGAGTGAGCTGCGTCAGCAACAGGTGAGACGGGAAACCCGCTCTCAACGTGCGGACACACGCCAGGAGCAATGGGCCCAGTGCCCACGCCACGTGAACCCAGAGGCCGCGAGCCCACGACATCCGAGTTCAGCTGTTGACCACCGAGGGATGTTGCCAGCTATCGGTCAGGACGATAAGTCGCTTTCGCCCTGGCCACGGCATCTACCCCCAGGGAACACATTATACAACTGGCCCTGAGAGCGGCAGGTAAGTCCCCGGGGGTTTGGGTTTGCTGCCTCGTGGGGAATAGGATTAGAAAGGGATTTACAGATCTCACCTGTCTCCTGCCCGGCCCCACCTTAGACCACTGAGGTAATTAATCCAGGCCCTGACTGAAGGAAGGCACCAGCATATTAACCCCATGGGCCCCTCCAGGACTCAGCACTGGCTGTAGGGACTGAGGGTGGAGAGGCGGGATGGTACTGCCCCCCAGGACAGGAGCCACAGGCAGGGGTGGCACTATCTCAGGATGCTGTTACTGCTTGTATTTTGTTTAATGGTCGTGATCTTCCCCACACTGTGCCTGTTATGAACATCTCACATTTTGTCCCTAATCTGAGTGGAGGGAATCTGTTCACGAACTGGGTGACAATGGTGGCCTCGCTGGAGTCTGAGTGCTGGGTCTATAGCAAGATGCCATTGTCATTCTCCTCTGGACTTTCATGAAAAACTGACCATATAAGCAGCTGGCTCCAAAGTTTGCCCACTTCTTGGACTCCTGATACTCCTTAGCTGCTATTGCCTGTATCGCGTTTGTGATATTTGGTTGCAGTGCCCTCTCTGTACCTGACCCCAGGGGTATCAGGGAGGAGAAGTGCACCAAGATTGTAAGGGTGGTGCAGGGTCTGTAGGGGTGGAGGGTATGGTCAGGCCACTCAAGATGGCTGTTCTCTTGCTCTCCGTCCATCCCCTGCTCGACCAGGCCTTGCTTCACTCACATGACTATCCAATCCTCTTAATTACTGGGCTTCATCAGTAACTGCCTGCGTGCTTGCCCCCTGCCCCAGCCCCTGGTTTCCCTGGCAACTGATGAGCCCACCTGACATCAATTCCCCCTATAAATGGTAGCCTCTTTCTCCACCAAGTAGCAAAGACTGCTGCTGTGGCCTGCCTGCTGCCGGCCATCCACAGTGGGAGTGTTGCTCCAGGAACTTTTGCTTCAGACATGTAAGTTCCCTTGTCCAATAAACCATTGATGTTCCTGTTGCTGTATCTGGGCTCTTTCTTCAGTCTCGAGACTGGGCAGCTACAGGGTTTGCAGACCTCTGTAGGGTGCGGCCCAACACCTGGTATGCAGGACCCAGGAACATCTTTGCAGAATTGGAAGCAAAACAAGACTGACTTTGTCATATTCAAAATAGATAAATTGGAACTTACCTCCAGAATTCCCATCATTTGTTATAGCCTGTCCCCAAATCTCCAGGTGGCAATGTAATAAACATAAAGCTAATAAAACATGAGACATGGAATGGTGTGGGACTGTTCCCCAAGACCTACTCTGCTTATGATTATCAAATGATGTATGCTTGCTATTTCCCAATAATATCTCACTACTCTTAACAGCCTTTTTAGAAGTCTGCCTTTATCTTAGCAGGGGCAGGGGACAAATCAAAGCAGAAAAAAGGAGGATTTGGGAATGTGACGAAGAGCTGGATGCTACTTCTGACACTGAAGCCATTATCCTGGTCTCAGGTGGCTCATGTGGGCTCCAGACCTTCAACTCTCCTGGAGTAGTTCATGCACGAGGGAGAACACAGTATCACTCCCAGGTGAGGCTCCCACTGAGAATGACCAACCTTGGTTGATGAGAAAGGCATCTTCTATGAAGGAGTGCCAGTGGCTCATGTCAACATTAGGAGCATAGCTCTGGAATATTAGAGAAGAAATCTAGCGATGGAACAGTAATGAAGTAGGGAAGGGAGTGAAGTGTTTGAGCAAAAGATTCTGTTCCCTTTGAACATGAAGACAAGCTGCCCATTTAGACCCTAGAAACAAGGGAGTACTGGGAGGGAGGTACTGAACAAATGACACTTAAAAAGGCACTGTTGACTCAAGGAGAGTCTTGTTTCTAAGTTCAGTAGTAACAACTCAGCCCTTTAAAATTCAAGAGGAAAACGGATACGGGCACAGGCCCCATGATCTTGGTGTGGCTTAGATTTCAGTTCAGGCAGGATTTGTGACTTCACTGGGTGGTGCTAATGAAACACAGGGCACGTTGACTCATTTCTGCTTGACATTTAATTTGCTGCATGGTTTCTAGCATGTTCTATCTGATACAGGTGTTTTCAGGATGGATAGATCATTCAAAAAGATGCCTTATTTTTTAAAGAGGTGGTAATACTAAAAAGAAAACAAAAAAGGGTAAGATTTAAGTGCTGTACAAGTTTAAACTTTCAACCCTATCTAATTCATGATTCTTTCAATCGTAATAGGTCATTTATGGACTGTCTACTGTGGTTTTGGCCTCAAGTTTAATATGCCTGGTAGAAATCCAGAGGGGAAAGATGAAGACTCAGGTAATTCTGATTAATATGTGTAAAAGGAAGACATAGTCATCTTAAAGCCTAAAAAAGTGGAAAGCTTTTTGACTTGCCAAAGCATAAAAATAATAGGATGTGATTGACTGAATTGAAGATTTACTTGGCAATAATGTGGTAAAAGTTTTAATAACCATTGCTGTGTTTTAAAAGTGGTGGGCAATAACACATTATATCGTATAAACTTGCTAGGAAGTGGAGGAGAAAATGGAGGTAAGAACGCATCTGTCTAAGAAGTAGGTCAAATGTTTGTCTGGCATATGCTCTGAAAGAGAACCTGTGCTAGAAATGGGAGATAAAGAAAGAAGAGTATCAAGAAGGAAGCCGGCAAGAGCTGGGCTCCAGAGCCAGGCAGGCAGGCTTGCAGGTAATTCCTAGCTTTGTTGCTCTGTGATGTTGAGGCTATTTTGACTACAGTTGCTGCATAACAAATTACCCTAGAACTTGTAAAGTGAAAACCATTTCATTTTGCTCCTAATCTTATGGGGCAGAACTTCAGGAAGGGCTGCGCTGGGTAGTTCTTGCTTGGGGTCTCATGAGGCTGCAGTTAGACGTTGGCTAGATCTGCCATCATCTGAAAGCTCGAGGTTGAGCCACATATGGGAGCAAGATGGGGGCTGTCGGTTGGCAGTTCAGCAATGTTCAGGTGATGCTTCAGCATAGCAGCCTTTGGGATGGCAAACTTCCTACCTGTTGGTTGTTCTTTGCCAGAGCAAGTGTTCTAATGGAAGCTGGTGGTAGATGCATGGCATTTATAATGAAGCCTTGGAAGTCAGTCATTTCAGTCATACTCTGTTGGTGGAAGCAGTCACAACCCCAGGGGTAGGGGGAATTAGACTCTGCCCTCTGACTGGAGTGGCAAGGCCACATTTTAGAGGATGGGCGATATGGTTGTAGCCATCTTTCTAAAAATCTGCCACAGTGGCCTTGAGAAAAATAACCTCTAAACTTAGTTTACCTGTCTGTAAAGTGAAAATAACAATATTTTATGAAAGATTATGATAACTAAGATCATCTATACCATTTTTCTAGGTTCCACGTATATGCGTTAATAGACGATATTTGTTTTTCTCTTTCTGACTTACTTCACTCTGTATAAAACAGGTAACTAATGAGAACCTACTGTATAGCTCAGGGAACTCTACTCAGTGCTCTGTGGTGACCTAACTGGGAAGGAAATCCAAAAAAAGGGGATATATGTATACATATAGCTGATTCACTTTGCTGTACCGTAGAAACTAACACAACACTGTAAAGCAACTATACTCCAATAAAAATTAATTTTAAAAAAGATTATAACTAAAAGAATAATGCTTATATGAGACTTAGCCTGGTGCTGGAAACCCAGTGAATCTTTCATCAATGTTTGCTGTTAACAGTCCTGGAATTCGGGGTGCTTACTCTAGCTCCCACTTTTACAAGACTAGGGTACAAAATCATGCCATATATCTTTGTAATCTTCAAATTATAAGTACCTCTAACTCTCCTCTTACATATCCTTGAGGAGATTCTTTTCTCCTCCCTAGGGTCTGACCTCCTGTGACAATATCAAAATACTCATTAAGTCCTGGTCATTCACTTTCTTGACACTGCTCCTTGGGTCTCATCTTTGCCAGAGAAGTTTACTTACTGTGGTAGGCATTCCCACAAAGGCTGCTCAGCCTCTTCTGTTCTAAACCCTGTCTTCTCTGCCCAAGATCCAAACTATTCCTCCAGGCCTTTCACTCCCTGAAGGGAATTCCTTGCCTCACTAAGAGTAGAGGTCCCTCCAAATAGGAGTTTTCTCATCACCATCTCCTCCACTTCCACATGTAGCCCCACCTGCACCCATCCTTTTCTTCTCACCTTAGGTCTCAAAATATAGACACACATCTCTGGTTTCTAAGGCTGAGTACCTCAGTCTTGCAGTCTGTTCCCATCCTTTCTCTCTTCTATGGAACATCGCTACACTGACGGCGCCTTCTCTTATAGCTTCAGCTGCCTCCTTGAGATTGTCACCTTCCCTTGAGTCTGTCAAATGCCAAAGCCTTTCCAAGTTTCTAAAGCAAAATCAACCAGCTATACCCTTTCTTCAGTCTTACTTCCTGTCAAGCTGCTGTACTCTCCTCTCCTTCACCACCGGCCTCACTGCCTCCAAGTCCTCGTCACCATTCATTCTTTACTCCCTGTAATCTGTCTCCTGCTCTGTCTTTCTAGAAGCTGTTCTTGCAAAGGACTCTTGGGGCTTCCTGATTTAAGCTGCTGTTTTGAGGTGGCTTGTTGGACAACAGTAGTTAACTAACACAGTGATCAATCCAGGATCTTGACCCACGTGATGCTTGCAAAGCCCAGTCCTTCCACATCAGCAGGTCATGGAGAGTAAGGCTAATGCATTCTTGTGGGGACTTTGACTTTCAAGTGAAGGAGTCTTAGGAAATATTTAGAAATTTTTTTTTGCCTTTTTAAATCTGAAAGTCTTACATTAAGGAGTATTGTATATAGAGGGAATGGGGGACAGAGTTTTAAAGAAATCACTTAGGAAGCTTTTTCAAAACATGTGCCTGTCTTCTACTTTCTCACAGCTCTTTTGTAATTTGCTCCCTGGCATAAAGGTAGTTGGGGATGTTTGGAGTCTGTTTCTACATCCTTGTTGAGATCCAGACCAACACATTCTTTCACAGGGAGAAACTGAGGCCTAGAGTAGCCAAATGACTTCCTTAAAGTGTCAAACGTGCTAAAATGCCAGGAATTTTGTACTCAGTTTTTAGGTACATATGGGTTTATTTTTATGTGTGTGTGTTTTTTTAAAAATGATTGGATACATGTTTATAGCAAGTCAAGCCATACAGAGGTCTATTTAAAAAAAAATTCTCAACCTCCTTTTCTACTTTATTACTGAGGTAATTAATTGTAACAGTTTGTTAAACCTTCCATACTTCTTTATGCTAACATTTATTTTATCTCATCAGTGATATATTTCCAGGTAAGTAAAAATGGTCTAATTTTTCCCATTTTTAAATTGATAGTTGATATACCGTAAAAGGTACCTCTTTAAAGTATACAATTCAGTGGTTAACATAACATATTGAACAAGGTTATGCAACCATCATCATTACCTAATTTAGAACATTTTCATCACCCCAAAAGGAGACTGACCCATTAGTAGTCACTTCTTAGTCTTCTCTTCAGTCCTGGTAACTACTAATCTTCTTTGTCTTTATAGATTGTCCATTCCAGACATTTCATATAAATGGAATCATACAATACGTAGCCTTCTGTGCCTGGATTCTTTCACTCAGCATAATGTTTTCAAGCCTCATCTTTGTAGCATGTATCAGTACATTTTATGGCCAAATACTTTCATCATAAGGATAAGCCACATTTGTTTACCCATTCATCAGTTGGACATCTGGCTATTATGAATAATAGTTCTATGAGCATTTGTGTATACAAGTCTTGTGTGTACACAAGTCTTAACTATTATTTCTCTTGGATATGTGTACCTAGGAGTAGAATTGCTGGGTCATATGGTAATTTCATGTTTAACTTTCTGAAGAATTGTCAATCTGTGTTTCAAAGCACCTACACCATTTTACATTCCCAGCAGTGTATGAGGGTTCCAATTTCTCCACATCCGTGACCATATTTGTTGTCATCTTGATTATAACTGTTCCAGTGTGTGTAGTGTGATATTTCATTATGGTTTTGATTTACGCTTCCCAAATGAGTAATGATGTCTAGTGTCTTTTCACGTGCTTATTGGCCACTTGCATATTTTCTCTGGAGAAATGTCTATCCAATTTTTTTTAGCCTGATTTTTAATTTTTAAAAATTTTTTAAATTTAATTTTGGCGGCATTGGGTCTTTGTTGCTGCGCACAGGCTTTCTCTAGTTGCGGCGAGCGGGGGTTACTCTTCGTTGTGGTGCACGGGCTTCTCATTGCGGTGGCTTCTTGTTGTGGAGCACGGGCTCTAGGTGCGGGGGCTTCAGTAGTTGTGGCTCACGGGCCCTAGAGCGCAGGCTCAGTAGTTGTGGCATACGGGCTTAGTTGCTCTGTGGCATGTGGGATCTTCCTGGACCAGGGCTCGAACCCATGTCCCCTGCATTGGCAGGTGGATGCTTAACCACTGTGCCACCAGGGAAGCCCTAGTCTGATTTTATTTTTGAATTGCAATAGTTCTTTGTATATTCTGGAAACAAGTCCCTGATTGAATATATAATTTGCAAATGTTCTCTCCCATTCTTTTTACATTCTTGGTAGTGTCCTTGATGCACACAAGGCTCAAAATTTTAATAAACTCTCATTTATCATATGTGCATATTTGTCATATCTAAGAAATTGTTGCTTAATCCAAGGTCATGAAACTTGTACGTTCTAGACATTTTGTAGCATTAGTTCTTACACTTGTTCATTCCATTTTGAGTTTATTTTTCTACATGGTATAAAGTAAGGGTTTAGATTTATTCTTTTGCATATGGATTTTCATTTATCCCAGCATCATTTGTCAAGACTGTCCTTTCTCCATTAAATGGTCTTAACACCCTTGCTGAAAATCAGTTGACCATAGTTCTATGGGTTTATTTCTGGACTCTTCAATTCTATCACATGTATCTGTGTTTATCCTTATGTTATTACCAGATTATCTTGATTTTTATAGCTTTGTAATAAGTTCTGAAATTGGGAAGTGTGAGACCACCAACTTTTGTTCTTTTTCAAGATTGTTTTGGCTAATCTGAACTTCCTGAACTTCCACAGGGATTTTAAACTCAGATTGTCAATTTCGTTAATGCACCTGGAGTTGCAATGAAGATTGCGTTGAATCTGTAGGTCAATTTGGGAAGTTTTGACACCTCAATTTTGAGACTTTCAATCCATGAACATGAGATATCCTTCCATTTGTTTAGGTCTTTACTTTCTTTTAATGATGTTTTCTGGTTTCCGGTGTACAAGTCTTGTACTCTTTCATTAAACTTATTCCTAAGAATCCTTGGTACTGTCATAAGTAGAATTATCAATTTTATTTCTTTGGATGGTTCATTACTAGTATATAGACATACAATTGACTGTAACTGTATCCTGCAGTCTTGCTGAACTAGTTTATTAGCATTTAATTTTTTGTGTGGATTGTTTAGCATTTCGATATATAAGATAAATGACAACTGCAAATAGGGTTTTATTTCTTTGCAATTTGGATTCTTTTATTTTTTCTTTAATAATTCTAGTTAAAACCTTCAGTACAGTGTTAAAGATGTAACAAGAGTGAACATCCCTGATTTGTTCCTGATCTTTAGGGGGAAAGCTTTCAGCCTTTCACCATTAAGTATGAAGTTTACTGTAGGTTTTTCATAGATCCTCTCTATCAGGTTGAAGAGGTCCCTGTCTATGCCTGTTTTGAGTCTTTCTATGATGAAAGACTGGATTTTTGTCTAATACTTTATGTGTCTATTGAGATCATAGTTGTCATTTATTTTATTAATATGGTGCATTAGATTAATTTATCATATGTTGAACCCCCTTTGTATTCCTCTGAAATCATTTGTCAATGTTTATATTCATTTTTATGTTACTGGATTCTATTTGCCAGTACTTTATGCATTTTTTGCATCTATAGTCATAAGGAATATTGATCTTATGATAACTAATTTTTAATACACCTAAGAACAATGCATTCATATTATGGACTATGTATTGAGAAATACTTAAATTGCTTTTTCTCTCTAATAAGCAATGCTAAAGTAAACATCCTTTCACCTACTTACATACAAATTCATTTTATTTCTGTACACTTCTAAATATAAGTCTGCTTAGTCGAAGTGTATGTTCATTTTAAATTTTAATAAATATTTCCAAAAATGCAGCAATCTACATATTCCCAGAGATGTGATTATAATATACTTTCTCCAGTATAAGATACTGATATTTTAAATTTTTGCCAAAGGGTCAAATATTTCTCATTACTTCAATTTTCCTAATATGTGCCGAAGTTGAACATTGTTCCCTAAGATATTTGCAATTTACATTTCTTCTCTAAACTGCTCATTGATTTCCTTTGTCCATTTTTAATTGGGTTTTTGTTCTTATTAATGTATAGGAGCTTTTGCATATTTAGGATTTTTAACCTTTTGTCAGTGATGTTTGCAGTTTTCTGTATTTTTAATTAGTTCATATGTCAACTTTTTACTTGCTAGCTTTTTAGGTTTCGTTTTACCCGTACCACCTCACCCATCCCAAAGTTATACAAATATTGTCTATACTCTTAAAAAAAAAATACTGTATTCACTTTCTATTGCGGCTATAACAAACGACCACAGTCCCTCTCTCATCCATATAGATGCTTAGAAGGTGCTTGTGAAAATCTGCTTTGACAGAGGGAAAGAAAATCCCAGGGCTTGATTGTGAAGGACTTGACATTGCTGCAAGACGGAAGACCTTAGGAAGGGCAGGCACATGGGTGAACAGGTCCATTTCTTGAAGATCAGGGCTCCTCTGGGAAAACCTAGCAAGAACCTGTGTGATGCTTCAGCAAACTCCCTTGGCCTTCCAACACTAGGGACTTCAGAATCTTCAGAACTCATCCCTGCATTTCCTTTCCCTTTACATGCTAAGTTTCACATTTTTACTCTTTTCTTTACTATTTCTTTACTGAAGTATAGTTGACTTACAATATTGTTTCACATGTACAGCAGAGTGATTCAGTTATTTATATTTCGGGTTATTTTCAATTATAGGTTATTGTAAGACATATACTTCCCTGTGATATATAGTAAATCCTTGTTGCTTATCTATTCCATGTATAATAGTTTGTATCTGTTAATCTCATGCTCCTAGTTTATCCCTCCCCACCCTCCCTTTCCCCTTTGATAACCATAAGTTTGTTTTCTATGTCTGAGTGATTCTGTTTTGTATACAGGTTTATTAGTATCTTTTAGATTCTACATATAAGTGATACTATGAAGTTTGTTTGACTCACTAAGTATAATATTTTCTAGGTCAATCCATGTTGCTGCAAATGGCAGTATTTCATTCTTTTTTATGGCTGAGTAATACTCCATTGTTTATATACTGCATCTTAAGCCAGTAATCTGTTGATGGGCACTTGCATTGTTTCCACGTATTGGCTATTATAAATAGTGCTACTATGAGCATTGGGGTGCATGTGTCTTTTTGAATTAGAGTTTTCATCTTTTCTGGATATATGCCCAGGACTGGGATTGCTGGATGATATGATAGCACTGTTTTTAAATTTTTAAGGGACCTCCATACTGTTTTCCATAGTGGCTGCACAAATCTACACTACAATGAACAGTATAGAAGGGTTCCTTTTTTTCTACACCCTCTCCAACATTTATTATTTGTAGACTTCTTGATAATGGCCATACTGGCCGGTGTGAGTTGATACCTCATTGTGATTTTGATTTGCATTTCTCTAGTAATTACCGACGTTGAACACATTTTTATGTGCCTGTTGGCCATCTGTATGTCTTCTCTGAAGAAATGTCTGCTTAGGTCTTCTCATTTTTTGATCGGGTTTTTCCAATACTGAGTTGTATGAGCTGTTTGTATACTTTGGATATTAACCACGTGTCCGTCGCATTGTTGGCAAATATTTTCTCCCATTCCATAGGTTTTCTTTTCATTTTGTTTATGGTTTCCTTTGCTGTGCAACAGCTTTTAAGTTTGATTAGATCCCATTTATTTTTGCATTTTTTGCTTTTGCCTTGAGACTGATCTAAGAAAATATTGTTACAACGTAAGTCAGAATGTTTTGCTTATGTTCTCTTCTAGGAGTTTTATGGCGTTATGTTTTATGTTTAAGTCTTTAAGCCAATTTGAGTTTATTTTTGTGTATGGTGTGAGAGAGTATTCTAACTTCACTGATTTACATGCAGCTGCCAACACTTGCTGAAGAGACTCTCTCTCTTCTCCATTGTATTTTCTTCCTTCCTTTGACAAAGATTAACTGACCATAGGTGTTTGGGTTTATTTCTGGGCTCTGTATTCTGTTCCACTGATCCATATGTCTGTTTGGGGGCCAATAAGACACTGTTTTCATTACTGTAGCTTAGTAGTGTAGTCTGAAGTCTGGGAGGGTTATGCTTCCTGCTTTGTTCTTTTCCTCAGGATTTCTTTTGCAGTTGTGTGTCTTCTGTGGTTCCATGTAAATTTTAGGATTATTTGTTCTAGTTCTATGAAATGTTATGGGTATTTTAGTAGGGATCACATTACATCTGTAGATTGCTCTAGGTAGTATGGCCATTTTAACAATATTAACTCTTCTAATCCAAGAGCACAGGATATGTTTCCATTTCTTTGAATCATCTTCTATTTCCTTTACCAATGTTCTATAGTTCTCAGCGTATAAGTCTTTCACCTCTTTGGTTAACTTTATTTGTATGTATTTTTTTTTTAGTTTTGATTTTTTAACTTTTTTATTGGAGTATAGTTGATTTACAGTGTGTTTCTGGTGTACAGCAAAGTGATTCAGTTATACATAGATATATATTTTTTTCATATTCTTTTCCATTATGGTTTATTACAGGATATTGAATATAGTTCCCTGAACTATACAGTAGGACATTGCCTATTTTTTTAAATTAATTAATTAATTTATTTATGGCTGTGTTGGGTCTTAGTTTCTGTGTGAGCGCTTTCTCCAGTTGCGGCGAGCGGGGGCCACTCTTCATTGTGGTGCATGGGCCTCTCACTGTCGCAGCCTCTCCCGTTGCGGAGCACAGGCTCCAGACGCGCAGGCTCAGTAGCTGTGGCTCACGGGCCCAGTTGCTCCGCGGCATGCGGGATCCTCCCAGACCAGGGTCCAAACCCGTGTCCCCTACATTGGCAGGCAGACTCTCAACCACTGTGCCACCAGGGAAGCCCCCATTGCTTATTTTATATATAGTAGTTTGTATCTGCTAATCCCAAACTCCTAATTATCCCTCCCCCACCCCATTTTCCCTTTGGTAGCCATGAATTTGTTTTGTATGTCTGTGAGTCTGTTTCTGTTCTGTAAATAAGTTCATTTGTATCATATGTATCATATTTTAGATTCCACATATAAGTGATATCCTATGGTATTTGTCTTTTTATGACTTCACTTAGTATGATCATCTCTAGGTCCATCCATGTTGCTGCAAATGGCATTATTTCATTCTCTTTTATGGCTGAGTAGTATTCCTTTGTGTATATATACCACATCTTCTTTATCCATTCATCTGTCTATGGACATGTTTGCTTCCATGCTTTGGCTTTTGTAAATAATGTTGCTGTGAACATTGGTGTGCATGTATCTTTTCAAATTAAAGTCTTCTCTGGATATATGCCCAGGAGTAGGATTGTTTTCTAGGAACCTCCATACTGTTTTCCATAGTGACTGCACCAATTTACATTCCCATGAACAATGTAGGAAGGTTCCCTTTTTCTTCACACCCTCTCTAGTATTTATTTGTAGACATTTTAATGATGGCCATTCTGACCAGTGTGAGGTGACACTTCATTGTAGTTTTTAAAAAAATTTTTATTGGAGTATAGTTGATTTGCAATGTTGTGTTAGTTTCAGATGTACAGCAAAGTGAATCAGTTACACATATATCCATTTTTGTTTTAGATTCTTTTCCCTTATAGACCACTACAGAGTATTGAGCAGAGTTCCCTGTGCTTTACAGCAGGTTCTTATTAGTTATTTATTTTATATAGAGTAGTGTGTTTATGTCAATCCCAATCTCCCAGTTTATTCCTCCCCCCACCCCATCCCCTGGTAACCATAAGTTTGTTTTCTACATCCGTGACTCTACTTCTGTTTTGTAAATAAGTTCATTTGTACCCTTCTTTTTAGATTCCACATATAAGTGATATCATATGATATTTGTCTTTCTCTGTCTGACTTACTTCACTCAGTATGGCAATCTCTAGTTCCATCCATGTTGCTGCAAATGGCATTATTTTTTTTATGGCTGAGTAATATTCCATTGTATATATATACCACATTTTCTTTATCCATTCCTCTGTTGATGGACATTTAGGTTGCTTCCATGTCCTGGCTATTGTAAATAGTGCTGCAATGAACATTGGGGTGCATGTATCCTTTCAAATTATGGTTTTCTCCAGATATATGCCCAGGAGTGTGATTATTGGATCATATGGCAACTCTATTTTAAGTTTTTTAAGGAACCTCCATACTGTTTTCCATAGTGGCTGCACCAGTTTACATTCCCATGAACAATGTAGGAAGGTTCCATTTTCTCCACACCCTCTCCAGCATTTATTGTTTATAGAATTTTTGATGATGGTCATTCTGACCTGTGTGAGAATGTAGTTTTGATTTGCATATCTCTAATAATTAGTGATGTTAAACATCTTTTCATGTTCCTCTTGGCCATCTGTATGTCTTCTTTGGAGAAATGTCTATTTAGATCTTCTGCCCATTTTTGGATTGGGTTCTTTGTTTTTTTTGATATTGAGCTGCATGAGTTCTTTGTATATTTTGGAGATTAATCTTTTGTCGGTTGCTTCGTTCACAAATAATTTCTCCCATTTTGAGGGTTGTCTTTTTGTCTTGTTTCCTTTGCTGTGCAAAAGATTTTAAGTTTAATTAGATCCCACTTGTTTATTTTTGTTTTTATTTTTATTACTCCAGGAGGTAGATCGAAAAAGATCTTGCTGTGATTTATGTCAAAGAGTGTTCGGCCTATGTTTTCCTCTAAGAGTTTTATAGTGTCTGGTCTTACATTCAGGTCTTTACTCATTGTAGTTTTGATTTGCATTTCTCTAATTAACAATGTTGAGCATCTTTTCATTGCCTGTTGGCCATCTGTATCTTCTCTGGAGAAATGTCTATTTAGGTCTTCTGCCCAGTTTTTTGATTAGGTTGTCTTTTTGTTATTGAGTTGTATGAGCTGTTTGTATATGTTGGAAATTAAGCCATTTAAACAATGTTAATTCTTCCAGTCAAGAGCATGAGTTCATTTCTTTGAATCATCTTCAACTTCCTTTATCAATGTTTTATAGTTCTCAGCATATAAATCTTTCACCTCCTTGGTCAGGTTTACTTCTAAGAATTTTATTTTATTTTTTGATGTGATTTTAAAGGGATTGTTTGTTTGCATTCCCTTTCTAATATTTCATTGTTAGTGTAAAGAAATGCAACAGATTTCTATATGTGTAATCTTGTATCCCACTACCTTATTGAATTTGTTTATCAGTCTGGTAGGTTTTGTGTGGAGTCTTTAGGATTTTCTATATAGAGTATCATATCATCTGTGTATAATGACAATTTTACATCTTTTTTTCTAATTAGGATACTTTTATTTCTTTTTCTTGTGTGATTGCTGTGGTTAGGACTTCCAATAATATGTTGATTAGAAGTGGTGAGAGTGAGCATACTTGTCTTGTTCCATACTTTAGTGGGAAGGCTTTCAACTTTTTTTTTTTAATAAATTTATTTATTTTATTTTTATTTTCAGCTGCATCGGGTCTTTGTTGCTGCTCATGGACTTTCTCTAGTTGTGGTGAGCAGGGGCTATTCTTCACTGTGGTGCATGGGCTTCTCATTTTGGTGGCTTCTCTTGTTGCAGAGCACAGGCTCTAGGACCATGGGCTTCAGTAGTTGTGGCTCATGGGCTTAGTAGCTCCACGGCATGTGGGATCTTCCTGGACCAGGGCTTGAACCCGTGTCCCTGGCAGTGGCAGGTAGATTCTTAACCACTGAGCCACCAGGGAAGCCCAAGGCTTTCCGGTTTTCACCACTGAGTGTTAGATTGGCTGTGGGTTTGTCATAAATAGCTTTTATGTTAAGAAGTGTTCCATCTGCACCCACTTTGGTAAGGGTTTTTATCATAAATGGATGTTGAATTTTTTCTGCATCTGTTGAGATCGTGTGGTTTTTGTCTTGTCTTTAGCTGATGTGGTGTAGCATGTTGATTTTTTGCATATTTTGAACCATGCTTGTGAACCTGGGATGAATCCAACTTGGTTGTGGTGTATGATCTTCTTTATGTGGTGCTAGATTCGATTTGTTAATATTTTATTGAATTTTTGCATCTGTGTTCATCAAAGATATTGGCCTGTAATTTTCTTTTCTGGTAGTGTCTTTGTCTAGTTTTGGTATCAGAGTGATGGTGGCTTCCTAGAATGACTTTGGGAGTGTTCCCTCCTCTTCACTCTTTTGGAAGAGTTTGAGAAGGATCAGTATAAGTTCTTCTTTGTATGTTTGGTAGAATTCCCCAGTGAAGCCATCTAGTCCTGGACTTTTGTTTGCAGGGAGGTTTTTAAATTAAAGATTCTATTTCACTTCTAGTGATCAGTCTATTCAAGTTATCTATTTCTTGATTCAGTTTTGGTGGGCTGTATATTTCTAGAAACTTGTCCATTTCTTCTAGGTTGTCCAATGTGTTGGCATATAATTATTAGTAGTGTTCTCTTATAACTGATACCACAGATATACAAAAACAATTTCTCTTCTTCCACTCCCTTTATTTGGGTCCTCTCTCTTCTTGTTGGTGAGCCTGGCCAGAGGTCTGTCTATTTTATTTACCTTCTCAAAGAACCAGCTCATGGTTTTTGACTATTTTTTAACCTCTATTGTATTTCCTCTCTGATCTTTATTTCCTTCTTTCTGCTGACTTTAGGTTTTGCTTGTTATTTTTCTAATTATTTGAGGTGGTAAGTTAGGTTGTTTAATATTTTTCTTGTTTTTTTTTTTTTTTTTGAGGAAGGCCTGTATCTCTATGAACTTCTAAGGACTGTTTTTGCTACATCCCATAGATTTTTGTATGGTTGTTTTGTTGCATTTCATAGATTTTGTATGGATATGTGTTCATTGTCATTTGTCTCAAGGTATTTTTAAATTTCTTCTTTGATTTCATTGTTGACACACTGGTTTTTTAGTAGCATATTTTTTAGTCTCTGTAATCATTTTTTCTCATTTCTCTTTCTGTGGTTATTTTCCTAGTTTCATGTCATTGTGGTCTGAAAAGGTGCCTGAAGTAATTTCTATCCTCTAAAATTTGAGGCTTGTTTTGTGCCCTAGTATGTGGTCTAGCCTATAGAATGTTCCACGTGCACTTAAAGAATGCATATTTGGTTTTTTTTGGATGTAATGTCCTGAAAATATCAATTAAATCTAACTGTTCTGTTGTGTCATTCAGGATCTCTGTTGCCTTACTGATTTTTTTTTTTCTGTCCAGAAGATCTATCCATTGATGTGATTAGTGTTAAAGTCTCCTACTATTATTGTATTCCTGTCAATTTCTCCTTTTATGTCTGTTAGTACTTGTTTTATGTATTTAGGTGCTCCTATATTTGGTGCATAACGTTAACAAGTGTAATATCCTCTTGTATTGTGTAATATGCTCTTGTATTAATCCTTCTATCATTATATAGTGTCCTTTTTTTGTCTTTACT
The DNA here is from genome assembly GCF_028021215.1 of Eschrichtius robustus. Taxonomy (NCBI): domain Eukaryota; kingdom Metazoa; phylum Chordata; class Mammalia; order Artiodactyla; family Eschrichtiidae; genus Eschrichtius; species Eschrichtius robustus. Next base: position 52,238,310 of record NC_090829.1, on the reverse strand, counting down.
TATGGCCTTCATTTTAAAGTTTATTTTGTCTGAGTATTGCTACCCCCACCTTCTTTCTGTTTATATTTTCTTTCCCATCCCCTCACTTTCAATCTATGTGTGTCCTTTATTTTATGGCAAGTCTCTTGTAGGCAGCATATTGTAGGCTCTTACAGAGTGGCAGATTGGATAATAAAATCTTTTGAATTTAGTCCATTGGCATTTAATGTAATTATTAATATGTATTTATTGCCATTTTAAACTTTGTTTTCCCATTGATTTTATATTTCTTTGTTTCTTTTTTTTTTTTTTTACTTTCATGGTTTGATGGTTTTCTTTTGTATTATACTTGTGTTCTTTTTGTTTTCTGTGAGTCTATTGTATGTTTTTGATTTGTGGTTATCCTGCTTTTCAAGTGTGTTAACCCACTATGTATTTTTTGACCTGACACTAAATGGGACTTTTTTGACTTTCTCTTTCTGGTATTTCATTGTTAGTGTAAAGAAATGCAACCGATTTCTGTATATTAATCTTGTATCCTGCTACCTTGCTGAATTCACTTATTAATCCTAATAGTTTTTATGTGGAAACTTTAAAGTTCTCTAGAGTGTCATGTCATCTGCAGATAGTAACAGTTTTACCTCTTCCTTCTGATTTGGAGGTCTTTTACTTTTTCTTGTCTGACTTTTGTATCTATATTAAAGATTCTGGCCTGTAATCTTTTTTGTAGTGTCTTTATCTGGTTTTGGCATCAGGGTGATGGTGGCTTCATAGAATAAATTTCAGAGTGTTCCCTCCTTTCAATTCTTGACTAGTTTGAGAAAGATAGGTATAAGTTCTTTGTATGTTTGGAATTCCCCAGTGAAGCCACCTGGTCCTAGACTCTTGTTTGCAGGGAATTTGCTTATTAGATTTGATTTCACTTCAAATGATCTGTCTGTTCAAGTTATCTGTTTCTTCTTGACTCAGCTTTTGTAGCCTGTTTCTAGAAATTTGTCCATTTCTTCTACATTGTTCAATTTGTTGCCATGTAACTGCTCATAGTAATCTCTTATTTTTGATATTTCTGTTGCATCAATTATTTCTCCTTTAATTTCTTTTGTTTATTTGGGTCTTCTTTTCTTGGTGAGCCTGGCTAGAGGTTTGTCATTTTTCTTTCTTTCTTTTTTGTTTGTTTTTCTTTCTTTTTTAATCTTTTCAAGAAACGAGGTCTTGGTTTTATTGATCTGTCTCTGTTCTCTCTTTTATTTCTTCTTTGATCTTTATTTCCTCTCCTCTGCTGACAGGGTTTTGTTTTCTTCTAGGTGGTAGGTTAGGTTGTTTTGAAATTTTTCTTCTTTCTTGGGGAAGGGCTGTATGGCTGTGAACTTCCCTCTTAGAACTGCTTTTGTAGCATCCAATAGATTTGGTATGGTAGTGTTTTTATTGTCATTTGTCTCGGTATCTTCCGATTTTCTCTTTGATTTAATCATTGACCCACTGTTGTTGTTGTTGTTGTTGTTGTTTTTTAGTAGAATGTTTTGTCTCTAACTGTTCATTCTTTTCCCGTTTTTCTTTCTATGGTTGATATCTAATTTCATACTGTCGTGGTCAAATCATGTTTGAAATAATTTCTATTCTCAAATTTCTTGAGGCTTGTTTTGTGATCTATTATGTGGTCTACCCTAGAGAATGTTCCATGTGCAGTAGAAAAGAATGTATATTCTGGTTTTAGATGTACTGTCCTGTAGATGGCCATTAAATTCAACTGGTCTATTGTGTCATTTAGGACCTCTGTTGCTTTACTTTCTGTTCAATGATGTGTCCTCTGATGTCAGTGGAATATTAAAGCCTCCTATTATATCTCTGTCAATTTGTTAGTATTTGTTTTATATTTAGGTGCTCCTAAATTGGGTGCATATATGTTAATGAGTATATTTTCATCTTGTATTAATCCCTTTATCACTATATAATAAATAATGTCCTTCTTTGTCTTTATAGCCTCTCTTTTAAAGTATTTTGTCTGAGGATCATGTTCTCTTTTTCAGTGAAGATGTTTTGTTTTCTCAAGTCTCTACTTGATTAGATGAGATGGAATTAAGAAGGGAGACCTGACCACAGGCCCCTGATTACATGTATTTTCTCCTGTCTCATTTTCAGTTTAGTTTACTTCAAGCATAGAATGTTAAGAAAATACATCTTAGTAGAATTTGGCCAAGATGGCAGAATAGAAAGACCCTGAGCTCACCTCCTCTCACAAGCACACCAAAATCACAACTAAAATCACAGCTATCTGCGGAATAACCATAGATGAAAAAGACCCAGACCTACAAGCAAAGATCTTCTATGACTAAAGACATAAGGAACCACAATGAGATGGCTAGGAGGGGTGGATTTGCGAAATAGTCAAGTCTTATACCCCTGGGGTAAGTGACACACACTGGAAAATAATTACATTGTAGTGGTTCTCTCACAGGAAATGTCTGAGCCCAATTTTGGGCTCCCCAGCCCAGAGGCCCTGCACCAGGAAGATGAGCACCTAGAGCATTTGGCTTTGAAGGTCAGCAGGACTTAAATTTGGGAGAAACAAAACCACAAACCTGTAGTCTCCAGACAAATCTTGCCCACCAGCAGGTCAGACCCTGCCCCAGAACCAGCTGGGTCCTAGCCCTACCAACTAGCAGGCCATCACAAGTTTTGGGACACCCAAGATGACATACCCAACTGTGTCAGGAACTATCCCCAGTCTACAAGCAATCTGACACCAGCTCTGGGACCCTTGAGCCTTGCAACCAGACTCCAGGATCCATCTCTGCCTACCGGTAGTCCGGCACTAACCCTAGGACCTGGCTTCACTCACCAATGGGCAGATAACAGCCCTGGAGTCTTCTGGACCCTGACTCTGCCCACCAGTGAGCCAGTACTAGTCCCAGGATCCCCTGGGGCTCTGCAGTCAGCCAACTTGTGATCTGTCCCTGCAACCAGCAGCCACAGCCATTTCACAAGGAAAGGCCTAGCAACCAACTGGACTGGGGACCAACCACACCTACCAGACTGCCCACTTAATCTGCCACAATAGAAGGACCCATGCAGCCCTCATGGGGGAACCCCTAGAGCATATAGAGGGGAGTACACTGCTAGGACATATGGGATGTTTCCTATAGAGAGGAAATTCTCTAAGCTTGGTAAATGTAACTAGCCTATTAGACACATAAAAATACGAATAGCAACTTATGTAAAACAAGGTGAAAGAGGAACATGTTCCAGACAAAGGAATAAGATAAAACCCCAGAAGAAATAAATGAAGTATAGATAGGCAATCCACCTGAGGAAGAGTTCAGGGTAGTGACTGATGATATATAAAGATGATCAAAGAACTGGGGAGAAGAATGGATATACAGAGCAGGATGTACAGAGCAAGAAGTTAGAAGTCTTTAAAAAAGAGTTAGAAAATATAAAGAACAGTAGATGAAGAATACAATAACTTAAAGGAAAAATGCATCAGAAGCCATCAACTGTAGAGGAAAAGATTCAGCAGAATGGATCTGTGAACTGGAAGACAGTAGTGGAAATCACTGATATTGAACAGGAAGAAAAAAGTGAAAATGAGGACAGTTAGGAGGCCTCTGGGACAACACCAAGAGCACTAATATTTACATTATAGGGAGAAGAGAAAGGGGCTGAGAACATATTTGAAGACGTAATAGCTGAAAATGTCCCTAACCTGGGAGAGGAAACAGTCACCCAAGTCCAGGAAGTGTGGAAGCTCCCATAGAGGATCAACCCAAAGAGGACCACATCAAGACACACTACCTTTAATTTTTTGCCATTTTAATCACAAAGAATATTTTTTAAATTTTTATTTTATATTGGAGCATAGTTGATTAAAAATGTTGTGTTAGTAAAGTGATTCAGTTATACATATACATGTATCCTTTATTAAAAGCAGCAAGGGAAAAGCAACAAGTAACATACGAGGGAACTTCCATAAGCCTATCAGCTGACTTTTCAGCAGAAATTCTGCAGGCCAGAAGGGAATAGCACAATATATATGCACCCAACATAGGAGCACTTAAAAACATAAAGCAAATATTAAGTCATAAGTGGAGAAATCAATAGTAACACAATAATAATGGGGTGTTACAGAAAATCAATAAGGAAACATGGGTCTTAAATGACACATTAGACCAATGGACTTAATTGATATATATATACAACATTCCATCCAAAAGCAGCAGAAATCTGTTGTATTTCTATACATTAACAATGAACTATCAGTGAAATTAAGGGAACCATCGCATTTATCATCACATCAGAAAGAATAAAATATCTAGGAATAAACCTACCTAAGGAGGTAAAATATCTGTACACAAATTATAAGACCCTGATGAAAGAATTGAAGATGGCACAAAAAGATGGAAAGATATACTGTGTTCTTGGATTGGAAAAAGTAATATTGTTAACATGACCATACTACTCCAGGTAATCTACAGATTCTGTGCAATCCCTATCAAAATACCAATGACATTTTTCACAGAACTAGAATAAATACTTTTAAAATCTGTATGGTGACTGACACAAAAGACCCTGAATAGCCAAAACAATCTTAAGAAGAACAGAGATAAAGGAACCATGCACCCTGACTTCAGACTGTACTACAAAGCTACAGTAATCAAAACAGAATGCTACTGGCACAAAAACAGACACATAGAACAATGGAACATAATAGAGAGCCCAGAACTAAACCCACACACTTATGATCAATTAATCTATGACAAAGGAGGCAAGAATGTACAATGGACAAGAGACAGTCTTTTCAATAAGTGGTGCTGGGAAAGCTGAACATCTACATGTAAAAGAGTGAAATTAGAATATTCTCTAACACCATATATAAAAATAAGCTCAAAATGGATTGAAGATCTAAATATAAGAACAGATACCATAAACCTCCAAAGGAAAACATAGGCAGAAAACACTCTTTGACAGAAATTGTAGAAATATTGTTTTTGCTCTGTCTCCTAAAGCAAAGGAAATAAAAGCAAAAATTAACAAATGGGACCTAATTAAACTTAAAAGCTTTTGCACAGTAAAGGAAACTGCTGACAAAATGAAAAGACAACCTACTGAATGGGAAAAAATATTTGCAAATAATGACCAACAAAGGGTTAATATCCAAAATATATAAACAGCTCATGTAACTCAACATCAAAAAAAAAAAAAGACAACCCAACTTAAAAATGAGCAGAACTAAATAGATATTTTTCCAAAGAGGAAATGCAGATAGTCAACAGAGACACGAAAAGATGCTCAACATTGCCAATCATCAGGGAAATGCAAATCAAAAGCACAATGAATATCACCTCACACCTGTCAGAATGGCTATCATCAAAAAGACCACAAATAACATGTTGGTAAGGATGTGGAGAAAAGGGAATCCTCATACACTGTTGATGGGAATGTAAATTGGTGCAGTCACTGTGGACACAGTATGGAGGTTTCTCAAAAGACTAAAAATAGAAATACCATAAGACCCAGCAATTCCAATCCTGGATATATATCCCCCCCAAAACCCAGAAACACTAATTTGAAAAGATACATGCACCCCAATGTTTATAGCAGCATTATTTACAATTGCCAAAATGTAAAAGCAACCTAAGTATCCATCAGTAGATGGATAAAGAAGACGTGGTATGTGTGTATATATATATATGTATGTGTATATATATGTGTGTACATATATATGTGCACATATAATGGAATACTACTCAGCCATAGAAAAGAATGGAATTTTGCCATTTGCAGCAACATAGATGGACTTGGAGGGTGTCATGCTAAGTGAAATAAGTAAGACAGAGACAGACAAATACTGTATGATATCATTTATACATGGAATCTGAAAAATAAAACTAGTGAATACAACAAAAAAGTAGACTTGGATATAGAGAACAAACTAGTGGCTACTACTGGGGAGAGGCAAGAGGGGAGGGGCAATTTAGGGGTGTAGGGCATTAAGAGGTACAAAGTAATAGGTATAAAGTAAGCTACAAGGAAATACCGTACAACATGGGGAATATAGCCAATATTTTACAATAAGTACAAATGGAGTATAACCTTTAAAAATTGTGAATCACTATATTGTACATCTGTAACTTACATAATATTGTACATCACCTATACTTCGATTAAAAAAGACATGTTAAAAGTCTACTTTGTTTGTCTGATACGAGTATTGCTATCCCTGTTTTCTTGTCATTTTCATTTGCATGAAATATAGTTTTCCAACCCTTTACTTTCAGTCTGTGTGTGTTTTTTGCCTGAGGTGAGTCTCTTGTAGGCAGCATACTGTAGGTTCTTTTTTTTTAATCTAATCTGCCACTGTCTTCTGATCGGAGCATTTAGTCCATTGACATTTAAAGTAATTATTGATAGGTACATATTTATTGCCATTTTAAATCTTGTTTTCCAGTTTTTGCAGTTCTTCTTTGTTCATTTCTTTTTGTGTGTGTGTGTGGTTTGATGGTTTTCTTTTGTAGTATGCTTGAGTTACTTTCTTTTTGGTTTTTGTGAATCTATTATATGTTTCTGTTTTGTGGTTACCCTGGTTTTCAAGTATGTTGACCCATAGCTATAGCTACTTGCTTAAACTGATAGTCATACAAGTTCAAACACATTCTAAAAGATCTGCATTTTAACACTCCCCTTCCTCACATTTGTGATTTTGATGTCCTATTTTACATCTTCATGTTAATCCTTTTGCTGTTAATTGTAGTCATAATCACTTTTATAAAATTTGATTGTTTTTAGTCTATGTAGTTGTTTATTTAAGTGATCTTCAATCCTTTTGTATATTTGCCTCTCCTACTGTGATTTGCCCTTTCCTATAGATTCTTGCTTCTTTTCTATTTAGAGAAGACCTTTCAATATTTCTTTTAGGGTAGGTTTAGTATTGCTGAATTCTTTTAGTTTTTGCTTGTCTGAAAAATTCTTTATCTCTCCTTCTATTCTTAATGATAGTCTTGCTGGGTAGAGTATCCTATGTTGCAGGTTTTTCCCTTTCAGGACTTTGAATATATCTTGTCACTGTCTTCCGGCCCTCAAAGTTTCTGCAGAAAAATCAGCTGATAGCCTTATGGGGGTTCCCTTTTAACTGACATTTTGTTTCTCTCTTGTTGCCTTTAGAATCCTCCCCTTAACTTTTGTCATTTAAATTATGATATGGCTTGGTGTGGGTCTGTTTGGGTTTATCTTGTTTGGGACCCTCTGTGCTTCCTGTACCTGGATATCTGTTTCCTTCTTTAGATTTGAGAAGTTTTCAGCCATAATTTCTTCAGATACATTTTCAATCCCTTTCTCTCTATCTTCTCCTCCTGGAACCCCTATTACATATAGGTTGGCATGCTTTATATTATCCCATAAATCTCATATGTTGCTTTCTTTTTTTTTTTTTTATTTGTCTGTCTGCTGTTCTGATTGGGTGACTTCCAGTATTCTTTCTTCTAGATCATTCATTCATTCTTCTGTGTCTTTTAGTCTGCTATTCATTGCTTCTAGATTGGTTTTTATCTTGGCAATTGAATTGTCTAATTTTGTTTGGTTCATCTTTATAGTTTCTCGTTCCTTGTTACAGTGAACTTCATTTCTACTGATAATCTTTCTTAATTCCTTTAGCATTTTTATTATCTCCTTTTGGACTTGGAGTCTAGTAGGCTGATGAGGCCTGATCATCATTTGTTCTTTCAGGGGATTTCTCTTGTTCTTTTAGTTGGGAGTAGTTCCTCTGCTTTTTATTTTACCTAACTTTCTTTGTCTCTATGAATTTAGGAGAAACAGTTACTTACTGTGGTCTTGAAGGTTTTTGTTTTTTTTGTTTTTTTGTTTTTCTTTAGTGTGGGAGCATCCCTCTGTAGACTGTTGTCCGATATTTTTAGTGTGAGGGCTTGTTTTGGTATGGATCCAGCCACATCTTTCCTTAGAGTGTGCTTGCCATTATCCCCTTGATGGGGAGTGTGAGTGGTGATATACTGTCCAGAGCCCGTGCTGGATGTGGGGTGGGGCCTCCTCTTTGCTCCAAGGTTGTCTGTCACTGCCCTGTCAGGGGCGGGGTCTCCTCCTCAGATGTTGGAGTAGAAGCCCTGAGGGTCGGGTTTGATCAGGCTCTGTTGCCCTTGAGTGCATGCCTTGCCCCAAAGTTGGTGTTCACGAAAGCAAGTGAGGCTCATGTGGTCACAGTGAACCTATGCATCACCTGTGTAGGTGTCTGCAGTTCCTCCCAGAAGCAGCCCAAAGTCGCATCACTTTCTCCATTTTGTTCAACCGAGACTTAGTGCTAGGCTGTGGTGTGGAGTAGGCGGGGGTTGGTGGACTGTGGCTACAGGAATGGAGATGGCTGTGCTGCCACCTGGGACCTGGGCTGCCTCTGTGGTAGACCTCTCCCAGGATCTGTCTGCCCCAGATGTGGTGTAAAGTGGGTGGAGCTGGAGCACCCCCACTGAGAAATGAACAGTCATGTATTCCTGCCCAGGGCCTGCCCATCCAAGACTCAGCACCCAGTGCCTGCCTGTTCCTGTGGTGCCACCTGGTGTGCACCAACAGTGTGCACTGCATCCACACCTGTGCCGTGCACACATGGACAATGGGCTCCACGGCTTGGCCCAGATCACACTCCAGTTGCCCTGTCTGTCTCTGCGCAGCTAGACCAAATCTGTGCCATGATCTCACGCCATGCTGCAGTGTGGAGTGAAGGGCCCCTGGGTGTTTGCCCCTTCCGATTGGGAAGCTTGGCAAGTCAGCAGCCAGCCGTTGGTGCATGTCTCTCTCCATCCCGATGTTAGGAAGCCCACACAGGCATGCTTCTCCAGCCCCTCTATCTGTTCCAGAAGATTTCTCAGCAGGCAAGGGGGCTTCCCCAGGGTGAAGGTCTGCCCACGTGGACCTTCTCTTCCTTACAGATCACTCCCAGGGGCAGAGTCCCATCATGATGACTTTTTTTTCCCATCCTACTCTGGTAATATAGAGATCTTTCTTGCAGCTTTGGCTGTGTAGGAGATCTCTTGCCAGTTTCTAGTTGGTTTTCTGTGAGAATTGTTCCACATGTAGATGCATTTTTGATGTGTTTGTGGGGGGAGGTGAGCTTCACATCCTCCTCTGCCGTCTTGATCTCCCTCCTTGTATCGCTTTCAATTTCCTAACTGCTGTGTGGTAGCATCTGAAATAAGCTTTGTAGAAATGTAGTGTGTTCCCTGAGCAGTGAGAGTACTGGTGTTGGCTGGGCATTCTTCCTGACTGGTAGTTTTGCAATCCAAATTGCAGATGTTTACAGTTGGCTTGGTGCCAATTTTCTCAAAGTCTGAGGTTGTGCATATGTGGAGGACCTTGCAAGGGGACCTTGTCCCCTGATTATATCAGTCAAGGAATTGTAGTTTGGACAGAAGCCCACCTACCTCAGAAGAGTCCAGTCTTCATAGAATCATAAAGTTAAGGACTTTAGATTATGTAGTTCAAAATTTGCCTTACATTGGAGGAAACAAAAGCTCAGAACCCAGAGTTTTTACTCCTTGTTTCAGAGGAGTCTCAGTCTGTCTTTTAGAAGTACGATCACCCCTTAGTCAAACATCTGACTCTTGGTTGAGTACCCCTGGTGCCTTTCATCTGGAAGGGAGAGGATGGCAGTGAAGGGATGGACTCAAGCCTGAAGGTCAAAACTACAGCTGCTTCTCCTTTAATACTTTTTTAAACCTTGTTTTAACACCACATTATTTATGAGATTGAAGTTCAATGCTGGTACCTTTGTTGTTCACATCAGTTAAAGGTAACCACAAGAGGAGAGGTCCTGAAGGGTTCTGGCAGGCAGCATGGCACAGGGTTAGAGTATACTGGCCTCAGAAATTAATTAGAGCCAGGCTTGAATCCTCCATCAACACTTATATGCTCAAATTACTTGAGCACCCTGTGCTTCAAGGGGAGATAGCTATAATTGCCTCAAAGTGTTGTTATGAGGCATAAATGAGATGATGCATGTCAAGTGCTCACCAATTAGTGCTCCAATTCAGCATCATTTTGTTAAATAAAAAAACATAGATTTCCTAAGTTCAGCATATATAACTTGAAAAGTAAAAACAAAATGAAAACACACAAAGGAAGAGGCCAAATCTGAATAAATTCCCAGCACAGAAAATCTTTGAGGTTGTGCATTTGGTACATTGTGTATCCTAATTTATTTATTGTATTTATTTTTATTTTTTTATTGAAGTATAGTTGATTTACAATGTTGCGTTATTTCTGCTGTACAGCAAAGTGATTCAGTTATACATATACACATTCTTTTTCATATTCTTTTCCATTATGGTTTATCACAGGATATTGAATATAATTCCCTGTGCTATACAGTAAGACCTTGTTGTTTACCTATTCTTCTTTTGTTTTTTGTTTTTTAAATTATTAGCACCTTTAATTATTATTTATTTATTTATTTATTTATTTATTTATTTATTTTGGCTGTGTTGGGTCTTCGGTTCTGTGCGAGGGCTTCCTCTAGCTGGGGCAAGCGGGGGCCACTCTTCATCACGGTGCATGGGCCTCTCACTATCGCGGCCTCTCTTGTTTTGGAGCACAGGCTCCAGACGTGCAGGCTCAGTAGTTGTGGCTCACAGGCCTAATTGTTCCACGGCATGTGGGATCTTCCCAGACCAGGGCTTGAACCCGTGTCCCCTGCATTAGCAGGCAGATTCTCAACCACTGCGCCACCAGGGAAGCCCTACCTATTCTATATATACCAGTTTGCATCTGCTAATCCCAAACTCTCAATCCATCCCTCTCCCGCCCCCCTCCTCCTTGGCAACCACCAGTCTATTCTCTATGTCTGTGATTCTGTTTCTGTTTCATAGATAGGTTCATTTGTGTCATATTTTAGATTCCACTGTAAGTGATATCATATGGTATTTGTCTTTCTCTTTCTGACTTACTTAACTTAGTGTGATAATTTCTAGTTGTATCCATGTTGCTGCAAATGGCATTATTTCATTCTTTGTTTATGGATGAGTAATATTTCATTGTATATATGTACCACATCTTTATCCATTCCTCTGTTGATGGACATTTAGATTGTTTCCATGTCTTGGCTATTGTGAATAGTGCTGTGATGAACATAGCGGTGCATGTGCCTTTTTGAATTATAGTTTTGTCTGGACATATGCCCAGGAGTGGGATTGCTGGATCATATGGTAATTCTGTTTTTAGTTTTCTGAGGAACCTCCATACTGTTTTCCACAGTGGCTGTACCAACTTATATTCCCACCAATAGTGTAGGAGTGTTCCCTTTTCTCCACGCCCTCTCCAGCATTTGTTATTTGTAGCCTTTTTAATGATGGCCATTCTGACTGGTGTGAGGTGGTACCTCATTGTAGTTTTGATTTGCATTTTTCTAATAATTAGCGATGTTGAGCATCTTTTCATGTGCCTATTGGCCATTTGTATTTCTTCCTTGGAGAAATGTCTCTTTAGGTCTTCTGCCCATTTTTTTGATTGGGTTGTTTGTTTTTTTTTGTTGTTGTTGAGTTGTATGAGCTGTTTGTATATTTTGGAAATTAAGCCCTTGTTTGTTGCATTGTTTGCAAGTATTTTCTCCCATTTGTAGGCTGTCTTTTCTTATTATGGTTTCCTTTGCTGTGCAAAAGCTTGTAAGTTTGTTTAGGTCCCATTGGCTTAATTTTGTTTTTATTTCTATTGCCTTGGGAGACTGACCTGAGAAAACATTGGTAAAATTTATGTCAGAGAATGTTTTGCCTATGTTCTCTTCTAGGAGTTTTATGGTGTCATGTCTTATGTTTAAGTCCTTAAGTCATTTTGAGTTTATTTTTGTGTATGGTGAGAGGGTGTGTTCTAACTTCACTGATTTACATGCAGCTGTCCAACTTTCCCAACACCATTTGCTGAAGAGACTGCCTTTTTCCCTTTGTATATTCTTACCTCTTTTTTTCAAAGATTAATTGATTGTAGGTGTGTGGGTTTATTTCCGGCTCTCTATTCTGTTCCATTGATCCATATGACTGTTTTTGTGCCAATACCATGCCGTTTTGATTACTGTAGCTTTGTAGTATTGTATGAAGTCTGGGAAGGTTAAGCCTCCTGCTTTGTTTATTTTCCTCAGGATTGCCTGGGAAATTTTGGGTCTTTTACGGTTCCATATGAATTTTAGGATTATTTGTTCTAGTTATGTGAAAAATGTCATGGTCATTTGATAGGGATTGCGTTAAATCTGTAGATTGTTTGGGGTACTATTGGGCCATTTTAACAATATTAATTCTTCCAATCGAACAGCATGGGATATCTTTCCATTTCTTTGAATCATCTTCAGTTTCCTTTATTAATGTTTTATAGTTCTCTTTCACTTCCTTTGTGAGGTTTATTCCTAAGTATTTTATTTTCTGGGTTGCTTTTCCTTTATGACATTTCATTTTTGGTGTAAAGAAATTCAACCAGTTTCTGTATGTTAATCTTGTATCCTACTACCTTGCTGAATTTATCAGTTCTAGTAGTGTTTGTGTGGAGTTTTTAGGGTTTTCTATATGTAGTATCATATTATCGGCATATAATGACAATTTTACCTCTTGCCTTCCAATTTGGATATAACTTATTTCTTTTTCTTCTGTGATTGCTGTGGCTAGGACTGCCAATACTGTGTTGAATAGAAGTCATGGGAGTTGGCATCTTTGTCTTGTTCCAGATTTTAGCAGTGAGTATTATATTGGCTGTGGGTTTGTCATAAATAGCTTTTACTATTTTGAGATATGTTCCCTCTATACCCACTTTGGTAAGAGTTTTTATCATGGATGTATGCTGAATTTTATCAAAGGCTTTTTCTGCATCTACTGAAATGATCATGTGGTTTTTGTCTTTTGTTTATGTGGTGTATCACATTGATTGATTTGCATATGTTGAATCATCCTTGTGAACTTGGGATGAATCCCACTTGTTCATGGTGTATGATCTTTTTTATGTGCTGTTGGATTTGGTTTGTTAATATTTTGTTGAGAATTTTTGCATCTATATTCATCAAAGATATTGGCCTGTAATTTTCTTTTTTGGTGGTATCTTTGTCTGGTTTCGGTATCAGGGTGATGGTGGCTTCATAGAATGTCCTTGGGTGTGTTCTTTCCTCTTCAATTTTTTGGAAGAGTTTGAGAAGGATTGGTATAAGTTCTTCTTTGTATGTTTGGTAGAATTTGCCTGTGAAGCTATCTGGTCCTGGATTTTTGTTTGTAGGGAGTTTTTAAGTTACAGATTCTATTTCACTTCAAATGATTGGTCTGTTCAAATTATCTATTTCTTCTTGATTCAGTTTTGGTGGGCTGTGTGTTTCTAGAAACTTGTCCATTTCTTCTAGGTTGTTGAATTTGTTGGCATATAATTGTTCATAGTAGTCCCTTACAGTTTTTTTTTGTATTTCTGCGGTATCAGTTGTTATGTCTCCTTTTTCATTTCTTATTTTGTTTATTTGTGTTCTCTCTTTTCTTCTTGGTGAGCTTGGCCAGAGATTTGTCAATCTCGTTTATCCTTTCAAAGAACCAGCTCTTGGTTTCATTGATTTTCTTTATTATTTTTTTAATCTCTGATTTATTTATTTCCTCTCTGATCTTTATGATTTCCTTCCTTCTGCTGACTTTAGGTTTTGTTTGTTCTTCTTTTTCTAATTCTTTTAAGTGGTAAGTTATGTTGTTTATTTGAGATTTTTCTTGTTTTTTGAGGAAGGCTTGTATTGCTGTGAACTTCCCTCTAAGGACTGCTTTTGCTGCATCCCATAGATTTTGTATGGTTGTGTTTTCATTGTCATTTTTCTCAAAGTATTTTTAAATTTCCTTTTTGATTTCATCGTTGACCCATTGGTTTTTTTAGTAGCATGTTGTTTAGTCTCTATGTAATCATTTTTTTCTCATTTTTCTTTCTGTGGTGGATTTCTAGCTTCATACTGTTGTGGTCAGAAAAGATGCTTGAAATAACTTCTATCCTCTTAAATTTGTTAAGGCTTGTTTTGTGCCCTAGTATGTGGTCAATCCTAGGTAATGTTCCATGTGCACTTGAAAAGAATGTGTATTCTGATTTTTTTGGATGTAATGTCCTGAAAATATCAATTAAGTCTAACTGTTCTATTGCGTCATTTTGTATCTCTGTTGCCTTATTGATTCTTTTTTTTTTTTTAGTTTCAAACTTCATTTCCATTTAATTTAAACTAGAATTATAAACAAATACAGCTAGCTGCAAATTTATCTACTTTCCTTTGAAAAAGCAGTTTTTTATTAATATTTGCATACTTCGTAAAAAGTGTGGTAGGAAGAAATACTACAATAACAATTTTGCATTATGCAACTGGAGATAGTGACTTAGGAGAGCAAAGTTTTTTTTTTTTTTAATCAGTCATCAATTTTATACACATCAGTGTATACATGTCAATCCCAATCACCCAATTCAGCACAACATCATCCCCACCCCACCGTGGTTTTCCCCCCTTGGTGTCCATATGTTTGTTCTCTATATCTGTGTCTCAACTTCTGCCCTGCAAACCGGATCATCTGTACCATTTTTCTAGGTTCCACGTACATGCGTTAATATACGATATTTGTTTTTCTCTTTCTGACTTACTTCACTCTGTATGACAGTCTCTAGATCCATCCACATCTCAACAAATGACTCAATTTCGTTCCTTTTTATGGCTGAGTAATATTCCATTGTATATATGTACCACATCTTCTTTATCCATTTGTCTATCGATGGGCATTTAGGTTGCTTCCATGACCTGGCTATTGTAAATAGTGCTGCAATGAATATTGGGGTGCATGTGTCTTTTTGAACTATGGTTTTCTCTGGGTATATGCCCAGTAGTGGGATTGCTGGATCATATGGTAATTCTATTTTTAGTTTTTTAAGGAACCTCCATATTGTTCTCCATAGTGGCTGTATCAATTTACATTCCCACCAACAGTGCAAGAGGGTTCCCTTTTCTCCACACCCTCTCCAGCATTTGTTGTTTGTAGATTTTCTGATGATGCCCATTCTAACGGGTGTGAGGTGATACCTCATTGTAGTTTTGATTTGCATTTCTCTAATAATTAGTGATGTTGAGCATCTTTTCATGTGCTTCTTGGCCATCTGTATGTCTTCTTTGGAGAAATGTCTATTTAGGTCTTCTGCCCATTTTTGGATTGGGGTGTTTGTTTCCTTAATATTGAGCTGAATGAGCTGTTTATATATTTTAGAGATTAATCCTTTGTCCGTTGATTCGTTTGCAAATATTTTCTCCCATTCTGAGGATTGTCTTTTCGTCTTGTTTATGGTTTCCTTTGCTGTGCAAAAGCTTTGAAGTTTCTTTAGGTCCCATTTGTTTATTTTTGTTTTTATTTCCATTACTCTAGGAGGTGGATCAAAAAAGATCTTGCTGTGATTTATGTCCAAGAGTGTTCTTCCTATGTTTTCCTCTAAGAGTTTTATAGTGTCCGGTCTTACATTTAGGTCCCTAATCCATTTTGAGTTTATTTTTGTGTATGGTGCTAGGGACTATTCTAATTTCATTCTTTTACATGCAGCTGTCCAGTTTTCCCAGCACCACTTATTGAAGAGACTGTCTTTTCTCCATTATATATCTTTACCTCCTTTGTCATAGATTAGTTGACTGTAGGTGCGTGGGTTTATCTCTGGGCTTTCTATCTTGTTCCATTGATCTATGTTTCTGTTTTTGTGCCAGTACCATATTGTCTTGATTACTGTAGCTTTGTAGTATAGTCTGAAGTCAGGGAGTCTGATTCCTCCAGCTTCGTTTTTTTCCCTCAAGACTGCTTTGGCTATTCGGGGTTTTTTGTATCTCCATACACATTTTAAGATGATTTGTTCTAGTTCTGTAAAAAATGCCATTGGTAATTTGATAGGGATTGCATTGAAACTGTAGATTGCTTTGGGTAGTATAGTTATTTTCACAATATTGATTCTTCCAATCCAAGAACATGGTATATCTCTCCATCTGTTGGTATCATCTTTAATTTCTTTCATCAGTGTCTTACAGTTTTCTGCATACAGGTCTTTTGTCTCCTTAGGTAGGTTTATTCCTAGGTATTTTATTCTTTTTGTTGCAATGGTAAATGGGAGTGTTTACATAATTTCTCTTTCAGATTTTTCATCATTAGTGTATAGGAATGCAAGAGATTTCTGTGCATTAATTTTGTATCCTGCAACTTTACCAAATTCATTGATTAGCTCTAGTAGTTTTCTGGTGGCATTTTTAGGATTCTCTATGTATAGTATCATGTCATCTGCAAACAGTGACAGCTTTACTTCTTCTTTTCCAATTTGTATTCCTTTTATTTCTTTTTCTTCTCTGATTGCCGTGGCTAGGACTTCCAGAACTATGTTGAATAATAGTGGTGAGAGTGGACATCCTTGTCTCGTTCCTGATCTTAGAGGAAATGCTTTCAGTTTTTCACCATTGAGAATGATGTTTGCTGTGGGTTTGTCATATATGGCCTTTATTATGTTGAGGTAGGTTCCCTCTACGCCCACTTTCTGGAGAGTTTTTATCATAAACGGGTGTTGAATTTTGTCAAAAGCTTTTTCTGCATCTATTGAGATGATCATATGATTTTTATTCTTCAATTTGTTAATGTGGTGTATCACATTGATTGATTTGCGTATATTGAAGAATCCTTGCATCCCTGGGATAAATCCCACTTGATTGTGGTGTATGATCCTTTTAATGTGTTGTTGGATTCTGTTTGCTAGTATTTTGTTGAGGATTTTTGCATCTATATTCATCAGTGATATTGGTCTGTAATTTTCTTTTTTTGTAGTATCTTTGTCTGGTTTTGGTATCAGGGTGATGGTGGCCTCATAGAATGAGTTTGGGAGTGTTCCTTCCTCTGCAATTTTTTGGAAGAGTTTGAGAAGGATGGCTGTTAGCTCTTCTCTAAATGTTTGATAGAATTCAACTGTGAAGCCATCTGGTCCTGGACTTTTGTTTGTTGGAAGATTTTTAATCACAGTTTCAATTTCATTACTTGTGATTGGTCTGTTCATATTTTCTGTTTCTTCCTGGTTCAGTCTTGGAAGGTTATACCTTTCTAAGAATTTGTCCATTTCTTCCAGGTTGTCAATTTTATTGGCATAGAGTTGCTTGTAGTAGTCTCTTAGGATGCTTTGTATTTCTGCGGTGTCTGTTGTAACTTCTTTTTCATTTCTAATTTTATTGATTTGAGTCCTCTCCCTCTTTTTCTTGATGAGTCTGGCTAATGGCTTATCAATTTTGTTTATCTTCTCAAAGAACCAGCTTTTAGTTTTATTGATCTTTGCTATTGTTTTCTTTGTTTCTATTTCATTTATTTCTGCTCTGATCTTTATGATTTCTTTCCTTCTGCTAACTTTGGGTTTTGTTTGTTCTTCTTTCTCTAGTTTCTTTAGGTGTAAGGTTAGATTGTTTACTTGAGATTTTTCTTGTTTCTTTAGGTAGGCTTGTATAGCTATAAACTTCCCTCTTAGAACTGCTTTTGCTGCATCCCATAGGTTTTGGATCGTTGTGTTTTCATTGTCATTTATCTCTAAGTATTTTTTGATTTCCTCTTTGATTTCTTCAGTGATCTCTTGGTTATTTAGTAACGTATTGTTTAGCTTCCATGTGTTTGTGCTTTTCACGTTTTTTTCCCTTGTAATTCATTTCTAATCTCATAGTGTTGTGGTCAGAAAAGATGTTTGATATGAGTTCAATTTTCTTAAATTTACTGAGGCTTTATTTGTGACCCAAGATGTGATCTATCCTGGAGAATGTTCCGTGCGCACTTGAGAAGAACGTGTAATCTGCAGTTTTTGGATGGAATGTCCTATAAATATCAACTAAATCTATCTGGTCTATTGTGTCATTTAAAACTTCTGTTTCCTTATTTATTTTCATTTTGGATGATCTGTCCATT
Organism: Eschrichtius robustus; assembly: GCF_028021215.1. Classification (NCBI taxonomy): domain Eukaryota; kingdom Metazoa; phylum Chordata; class Mammalia; order Artiodactyla; family Eschrichtiidae; genus Eschrichtius; species Eschrichtius robustus. The sequence goes on along the minus strand of NC_090829.1, from coordinate 52,220,410 downwards.
GGTGTAAGTGAGGTGTTAAAGTCCCCCACTATTACTGTGTTAGTGTCAATTTCCTCTTTTATAGCTGTTAGCAGTTGCCTTATGTAGTGAAGTGCTCCTATGTTGGGTGCATATATATTTATAATTGTTATATCTTCTTCTTGGATTGATCCCTTGATCATTATGTAGTGTCCTTCCTTGTCTCTTGTAACATTCTTTATTTTAAAGTCTATTTTATCTGATATGAATATAGCTACTCCAGCTTTCTTTTGATTTCCATTTGCATGGAATATCTTTTTCCATCCCCTCACTTTGAGTCTGTATGTGTCCCTAGGTCTGAAGTGGGTCTCTTATAGACAGCATATATATGGGTCTTGTTTTTGTATCCATTCAGCAAGCCTGTGTCTTTTGGTTGGAGCATTTAATCCATTCACGTTTAAGGTAATTATCGATATGTATGTTCCTATTACCATTTTCTTAATTGTTTTGGGTTTGTTTTTGTAGGTCCTCTTCTTCTCTTGTGTTTCCCACTTAGAGAAGTTCCCTTAGCATTTGCTCTAGAGGTGGTTTGGTGATGCTGAATTCTCTTAGCTTTTGCTTGTCTGTAAAGCTTTTGATTTCTCCATTTTATCTGAATGAGATCCTTGCCGGCCAGAGTAATCTTGGTTGTAGGTTCTTCCCTTTCATCACTTTAAGTATATCATGCCACTCCCTTCTGGCTTGTAGAGTCTCTGCTGAGAAATCAGCTGTTAACCTTATGGGAGTTCCCTTGTATGTTATTTGTCGTTTTTCCCTTGCTGCTTTCAATAATTTTTCCTTGTCTTTAATTATTGCCAATTTGATTACTATGTGTCTTGGTGTGTTTCTCCTTGGGTTTATCCTGTATGGGACTCTCTGCGCTTCCTGGACTTGGGTGGCTATTTCCTTTCCCATGTTAGGGAAGTTTTCGACTATAATCTCTTCATATATTTTCTCTGGTCCTTTCTCTCTCTCTTCTCCTTCTGGGACCCGTATAATGCGAATGTTGTTGCGTTTAGTGTTGTCCCAGAGGTCTCTTAGGCTGTCTTCATTTCTTTTCATTCTTTTATCTTTAGTCTGTTCCGTGGCAGTGAATTCCACCATTCTGTCTTCCAGGTCACTTATCCGTCCTTCTGCCTCAGTTATTCTGCTATTGGTTCCTTCTAGTGTAGTTTTCTTTTCAGTTATTGTATTGTTCATCTCTGCTTGTTTGTTCTTTAATTCTTCTAGTTCTTTGTTAAACATTTCTTGCATCTTCTCGATCTTTGCCTCCATTCTTATTCTGAGGTCCTGGATCATCTTCACTATCATTATTCTGAATTCTTTTTCTGGAAGGTTGCCTATCTCCACTTCATTTAGTTGTTTTTCTGGGGTTTTATCTTGTTCCCTCATCTGGTGAATAGCCCTCTGCCTTTTCATCTTGTCTATCTTTCTGTCGCCTTATTGATTCTTTATCTGGAAGATCTGTCCATTGATGTGAGTGGGGTGTTAAAGTCTCCTACTATTATTGTATCCTTGTATATTTCTCCATTTATGTCTGTTAGTATTTGTTTTATGTATTTGGGTGCTCCTATATTAGGTGCATGTATGTTGATGAGTGTAAAATCCTCTTCTTGTTTTGATCCTTTTATCATTATATAGTGTCCTTCTTTATCTTTCCTTATAGCCTTTGTTTTAAAGTCTATTTTGTCTGATATGAGTATCATGACCCCCGCTTTCTTGTCATTTCCGTTTGCATGAACTATCTTTTTCCATGCCCTCACTTTCAATCTGTGTGTGTCCTTTGCCCTAAAGCGTGTCTTTTGTAGACAGCATATTGTAGGCTCTTGTTTTTTTAATCCAATCTGCCACTCCGTGTCTTTTGATTGGAGCATTTATTCCATTGACATTTAAGGTAATTATTGATAGATATGTATTTATTGCCATTTTCAACCTTGCTTTCCCATTGCTTTTATATTTCTTCTTTGTCCCTTTCATTTTCTTTTTGTTTTTCTTTTTGTGGCTTGATGATTTTCTTTTGTATTATACCTACGTTCTCTTCTTTTTGGCTTCTGTGACTCTATTGTACGTTTTTGATTTGTGGTTAGTCTGTTTTTCAAGTTTGTTAACCCCCTCCTATATCTATTTACCTTAGACTGGTAGTCATATAGCCTCAAACACATTCTAGGAAAAACAAAAACAAAAACAAAAACAAAAAACTACATTTTTTTTACTCTCCTCCCCCGCATTTTATGATTTTGATGTCATCTTTTACATCTTCAGGTTCATCCTTCTGCTGTTCATTACGGCTATCATCACTTTCACAGAAAATTTTTTGATTTAAAAAATCTGTGTACTGGCTTATTTAAGTGATTTCCAATTGTGATTTTTCTCTTTCCTATAGATTCTTACTTCTTTTCTCTTTGGAGAAGAGTTTTTAATATTTCCTTTAGGATAGGTTTAGTATTGCTGTATTCATTTAGTTTTTGCTTGTCTGAGAAATTTTTTTTATCTCTCCTTCTATCCTAAGTGATAATCTTGCTGGGTAGAGTATTGTAGGTTGCAGATTTTTCCCTTTCAGGACTTTGAATATATCTTGCCACTCCCTTCTGGCCTGCAGCGTTTCTGTAGAGAAATCAGCTGATAGCTTTATGGGGGTTCCCTTGTAATCAACTGTGTTTTTCTCTTGCTACCTTTAAAATCCTCTCTTTATATTAACTTTTGCCATTTTTATTATAATATGTTTTGTTGTAGGTCTGTTTTGGGTTTATCTTGTTTGGGACCCTCTATGCTTCCTGTACCTGGATATCTGTTTCCTTTTTTAGGTTTGGGAAATTTTCAGCTATAATTTCGTAAGATACATCTTGGATCCCTTTTTCTCTTTCTTCTCCTTCTGGAATTGCTATTATGTGTAGGTTGGCATGCTTTATATTATCCCATAGGTGTCTTATATTGCTTTCATTTTTTTTTTTTTTAATTTGGCTTTCTGTCTGCTGTCCTGATTGGGTGATTTCCATTATTCTATCTTCCAGGTCACTTATTTGTTCTTCAGCATTATTCATTCTGCTATTCATTGCCTTTAGTTCAGCTTTCATCTCTGCAAATGAGTTTTCTAATTTTTCTTGGTTCCTTTTTATAGTTTCTAGTTCCTTTTTACAGTACTCTGCATTTCTGTTGATAGCCTTTCTTAATTCCTTCAGTATTCTCATTATCTCCTTTTTGAAATTGGTGTCTATTAGACTGAAGAGGTCTGCTTCATTGTCGGTTCTTTCAGGGGAGTGCTCTTGGTCTTTTAACTGGGAGTGGTTCCTCTGTTTCTTCATTTTACTTATATTTCTCTTACTCTGTGAATTTAGGAGAAACATTTATCTACTGTGGTCTTGGAGGGCTATTTATATGTGGGATCATCCCTGTGTAGCTTGTGTGAGTTTAATATGTTTGATGTGAGGGCTGTTTTTAGTATGGATGCCTGTCACCTCTTTCCTCAGCATGCGCTGGTCATTATCCCCTTGATAAGGGGTGTGCAGATGCGGTGGCCCGTGCCCAGTCTTGGGGTTCTTGGCAGTGGCAGGCAGCTCAGGCATGCCCCCGGGACACGCTATGCATGTGGACATGGCTTGCAACCACTCCTGAAGTCTGGGAGGGAGGTGGCAGGGGCCTGTGACCACTCCTGGCATCCAGGGGGGCAGTGTCAGTGGCCTGAGACTGCTCCCGGGGTTTGGGAGGGAGGTGGCATGGGTCTGCCATTGCCCCTGGAGCCTGTGCAGCCAGTGTCCTCCCCTCTGTGAGTGCACGCACAGCAAAAAAGGCTAGAGTCCAGGTCCCCCCACTCCCCTCGGGCACCCCCCCAAACAATGGCACCTGGCCTCTAAGGTGGCCCAGGCTTCCTCTATGTACACCCCCTCCTGAAGTCGCACTGAATTCCAGCCCCCCACATCTGTCACCACACAGCCACCCCCAGCCCTCTCCTTGGTTCTGATCTCCGAAGCCTGAGTTCCAGCACCCAGCCCCTGCCAGCACTGGTGGACACGTGCATCAGCCTGGGGAGTGCAGGGTGGCGGCACTGACTGTGCAGTTCTCCCTCTGCTCTGGCTGCCACAAACCGGCTTCTGTGCTTTCCTTTGAGGCTCTGAAGCTACCCCTCTGTCCTGGCTGATCTCCCCGCCAGTGAGGGGGCTTCCCAGGGTGCAGGAACCTTTCCTCTTTCACAGCTTCCTCCTGGGGGTGCAGGTCCCATCCAGATTTCTCTCTTGCCTTTTTTCTTTTCTTTTTTCCTACCCAGGTATGTGGAGATTTTCTTGCCCTTTCAGTAGTCTGAGGTCTTCTGCCAGAGTTCAGTAGGTATTCTGTGAGAATTGTTCCACATGTAGATATATTTTTGTTGTGTTTGTGGGAGGCGGTGAGCTTCACATCCTACTATTCTGCCGTCTTGATCACTCTCCTGTATATAATAATTTAAATAAACCCGTTTTGCAATACGGGATAGGTCTTACATGCTTTCTATCCTAGTTGGGAACCTTCCGGTCTCTGGTGTCAGAAACCCAAGTCCAAGTAGCTTAAACACAAAGGGGCATAAGGAAACCGGGGAAGAGGTCTCAGAGAAACTAAGGACAGAATAAATGAGGCCTTAACTAGGGATCTCCTATCACATCTTTGCCCCTCTTTTTTGCTTCTCTTTTCCTGCCAGCATATTTTCTCTTACCGACCACTGGCTTGCTCTACACCAAGAAAACCAGTTGCTCAAAATTTTCAAGGTTTTCATCTTGCAGTTCTGGCATTAGAGCAAGACTAACTTGATTCTTAATCCCAAATGGTTAGGGACCCATTCCTAGAATAATGTCCTTAAGTCTGGGCAAGGGATTTTTTGAAAAACACAACAACTTGTGGAGAACCAAGTGGATGGAGTTGGAGGTGGGACAGGATGCCCTAGCTCACTGCCCAGAGGAGGGAGTGGCAGACAAATCAGTAGAGACCCATTATTTTTTCCTTCTCTCCCACGTGACTATTGCAAACCCAAAATCTATTATTTCTTATCTCAGGCTCTGCAAAAATAACATTTTTGAACCTTCAGGGTTCGGGCAAAAGCACTGTAACTTTAGAAAAGCTAATTCTTGCTGCGAACATGGCGCTGCAAGCGGCGCAGAGCATGCAGGCCGCGGTCTGTAGGCTGCGGGCCATCTTTGCGCCCAGTGCGACCCTGACCGCTGCTGCCCTGGGGACTGTGGGTGGGCGCCCTCTGGGCTCGGCGCACCGGCCCCGCTCTGGTGTCGGTGCATAAATTCACAGACAAACATGAATGGGTACCAACAGAAAACAGTGCTGGAACAGTGGGAATCAGCAATTTTTCACAGGAAGCTGTGGGAGTTGTTGTTTACTGTAGTCTGCCTGAAGTTGAGACAAAATTGAACAAACGAGGAATTTGGTGCTTTGGAAAGTGTGAAAGCTAGTAGTGAACTCTATTCTCCTCTATCAGAAGTAACTGAAATTAATGAACTAGATGAACTAATGAGTGAAGAAGCATATGAGAAATACATAAAATCTATTGAGGAGTGAAAATGGAACCCCTAAATAAACTAGTTTGAAACAACTTAATCTAGCATAGTTGTCTTAAATTAGTGGTGGATAGATTTTTTTTTTTAAACATCTTTATTGAAGTATAATTGCCTTACAATGGTGCGTTAGCTTCTGCTTTATAACAAAGTGAATCAGTTATACATATACAATATGTTCCCATTTCTCTTCCCTCTTGCATCTCCCTCCCCATCCCACCCCTCTAGGTGGTCACAAAGCACCGAGCTGATCTCCCTGTGCTATGCGGCTGCTTCCCACTAGTTATCTATTTTACATTTGGTAGTGTATATATGTCCATGACACTCTCTTACCCTATCACATCTCACCCCACCCCCTCCCCATATCCTCAAGTCCATTCTCTAGTAGGTCTGTGTCTTTATTCCCGTCTTGCCACTAGGTTCTTCATGGCCTTTTTTTTTTTTTTTCCTTAGATTCCGTATATATGTGCTAGCATACTGTATTTGTTTTTCTCTTTCTGACTTACTTCACTCTGTATGACAGACTCTAACTCCATCCACCTCATTACAAATACCTCCATTTCATTTCTTTTTATGGCTGAGTAATATTCCATTGTATATATGTGCCACATCTTCTTTATCCATTCATCTGTCGATGGACATTTAGGTTGCTTCCATGTCCTGGCTATTGTAAATAGAGCTGCAATGAACATTTTGGTACATGACTCTTTTTGACCTATGGTTTTCTCAGGGTATATGCCTAGTATTGGGATTGCTGGGTCGTATGGTAGTTCTATTTGTAGTTTTTTCAGGAACCTCCATACTGTTCTCCATAGTGGCTGTATCAATTTACATTCCCACCAACAGTGCAAGAGTGTTCCCTTTCCTCCACACCCTCTCCAGCGTTTATTGTTTCTAGATTTTTTGATGATGGCCATTCTGACCGGTGTGAGATGATATCTCATTGTAGTTTTGATTTGCATTTCTCTAATGATTAATGATGTTGAGCATTCTTTCATGTGTCTGTAGGCCATCTGTATATCTTCTTTGGAGAAATGTCTATTTAGGTCTTCTGCCCATTTTTGGATTGGGTTGTTGGTTTTTTTTTGTTATTGAGCTGCATGAGCTGCTTGTAAATCTTGGAGATTAATCCTTTGTCAGTTGCTTCATTTGCAAATATTTTCTCCCATTCTGATGGTTGTCTTTTGGTCTTGTTTATGGTTTCCTTTGCTGTGCAAAAGCTTTTAAGTTTCATTAGGTCAGTGGTGGATAGATTTTTAAAAGGCAATTTTTAGCAAAAGAAACTACTTGCAACAATGTTTCCTGAAGAAAATACCCCTTAACCTCCTAATGACTTCAGATAAACACTATGCGTCTTTTTCACAACACCCTATGATTTTTAGGCTAGTCTCCAGTTATAATATTCAGAATTCCTGAAATTATCTGTGGTAAAACTAGTTATAAAAATTATGTAATTCGGGCTTCCCTGGTGGCGCAGTGGTTGAGAATCTGCCTGCTAATGCAGGGGACACGGGTTCGAGCCCTGGTCTGGGAAGATCCCACATGCTGCGGGGCAACTGGGCCCGTGAGCCACAATTACTGAGCCTGCGCGTCTGGAGCCTGTGCTCCGCAACAAGAGAGGCCACGATAGTGAGAGGCCCGCGCACCACGATGAAGAGTGGCCCCTGCTTGCCGCAACTAGAGAAAGCCCTCGCACAGAAACGAAAACCCAACGCAGCCACAAATAAATAAATAAATTAAATTAAAAAAAAATTATGTAATTCAAGGATAACATTGCTATCTTAAGCCTTATATGATATTGTAACTTGCTCACAGCCATCCCCGGATTTGGGTCAAAATACTCAACGATCTTCCCACTGGAAATAACTGGCAGTGGAGAAAAGTTTGTTAGTTGTAGAGTGTCCAATGAAGAACATTACTATCTTAATTTTGCAATATACTGTGTTTGCAGGTGCTATTTTCATACAGTGAAGCAACAGCTTTGCAGGAAAATAAGAAACAGTTTAATAATAAAATATTCAACTTCTTAATTAAAAAAAAAAAAAGGAAAGCTAATTCTTAGTCTTGTGACTATTCCTAAGTATCAAATGTGAAGATATGCCCAGTAAGACAGGAAGGTATAAACAGGTTATTGAGGCTGGTAGGGATCAGCGATATGAACTTTCTAGTTCAGTTCAATTTCCAACTCCATGTGGATTGTGATTTTTATTCCCATTTCTTTTCCCCTAAAATAAATCTTTTCACCTGAGGAAAAAAAGAATATATTTGCAGCCGCTAACTTAAAACGTGTTGTGTTGCATAGACCCATTTGTATTTTTAGAAGGCAGGGTTCCACGGTGCATTGTTCTCAAACTTTAGTCGTTTGCTTATCAGCCCTATGATTTCTGCCATATCTGAGTAGCACCTGCACTATTTACTTGTTCTGTTTCTTTTGTAAACTTAAATATCCACTTTAATCTTATGTTTCTCTTTGATATGCTAGTTACAATTTTCCCTAGCCCAGATGACAAAAACTACATAATTTAAAAGGTGTTGACAGTAACCACTTAGCTATCTTCTATGCCTCCTCACTTTGGGAAACAATGTTATAGTGGAAAATCATAAGCATTCAATGGCTCATGACTGCAAGAAATTGTGTTTATCCAAATCGAACACATTTCTCTTATAACTTGTTCAGATAGAAAACAAAATCTGTACCTTTGTCCTAGGGGAAAAAATTAAGTAGCATCTTTATTTATCCTTTGGCTCGGAAAAGGGGGAGGAATCTTATTTCTTCTGTATGGTTTTGTTTACCATAAAACTAATTTTTATTACACAATACATAAATTCATCTTTCATCTAAAAGGCAAACATATTACAGTTAAGACTAAAATTCTCTTTGATCATCACCTCCCCACTCCTCACTAGGGTTAATCCAAGTTATGAATTCAGATTGTATCCTTCCAGACTTCTTTCTTTGCGTCTGGCCACTAGAATATCTGTTGTGTTTAATGGTCAGTTAAAGAATGCTCACAGATTTCCTTAAATGCCTTGAGCCAGTCAGTCTCCCTTGACAAAGTCAAGGGGCTCTGTATGCTGGAGCGCACCTTCAATGCACAGGGAATTTACAATTCTGCCTTAACCTTTGCTCCCTGACTGCACAAGGCCTGTGGATCAGTCAGAAGTGAAATCGGGGCCTTCTCAGGTCTTTGCGGAGCATGCACACAGCCCTGCACATGCACGTGGCCTTCTAGACCCCAAGAACTATGTTGCAAGCTTTTAAAAGCCCCCGAGGACACCTCATTCCCCAGATCTTGCAGTTTTGGGCCAGCTCTTGTTTACCCCCGCTGGTATTGCAGCCTCAAGCAGCTGCGGGGTTAAACAATTGCACTGACTATCTTTCAACAAATGCCCTGGGTATAAGGCTTTCCCACAGAGCGAGCTCTGAGGCAGGTTAAGTAAGTACAACCACCCTGCCAGTGGGGCTTTTCCAGAGAGCCTGTGAGACAGGTTAGATGGTGACAATGCGCTGGGATGAGCCATTTTGAGGTGCTCCAAACCCAGTGTGCCCCCTCTAGTGGTCGCAGGGCTGCTGTTTTTCAAGACTAGTGTGGAGCTGGGGAGGGGTAGGGTGTGGGGTGTAGACTGAGTTAAAATACCACAAAAGCTGCAATTCTTACCAAGGTTCAGATTGTTTGTAAGCATTTGGTTAATTTCTGGAGCTCTGAAAAAGTTTTCAGAACTTTCGGGACAATTTTTTTTTGCCAGTGTTTTTGTTGCTTCTGTGGAAAAGCAGATGTACAGACACCCTCACTCCATCATTCTTGGAAGTCCCGCCCCCCGTTTTCTCACTGTTGATGGAAACAAGGCCAAGAATTTTTCTTCTGTTAGACGGGACATCATCATCCATATCCATGTCCGGGATTTGGTGGGAAATGTGGTCGGGTGCAGAGCAAATGCCAACCAACAAGGACAGCTACTATTCACCCCTGTCCATGAGCACCATTCCAGAACGAGACCTAGAGTTGCCGGGTCTCTCAAACTTCAGTGGAATCTGGAATCCCAGTATTTTGTGGGAAAATTGCCACATTTTAATTTATTGACTATAATTTTTAAAAAATCAAAATACTGCACCCAAAATAACACACTGTGGCAAAAGACTACAGTTTGGAGCAGCGAGTATTTTATGGCTCTCATCCCTGCTATGTGAACTTTTCCGACCAAATCAGTCAACTGAATTCCACAAACCTTTTTTTAGCTTCTATTATGTGCCAGAGAATATGCTGTGTGCTGCAGAGCTGAATGAGACTTGCTGCCCTGGGTACATGTTCCCTTCCCCCAGCTTTTGAGGCACTTTAGAGTCTAGCAGTGGAGGTGGGAACTTTTTTTAAGTTACCACCCTGAATAAAGGGTACCACTACTGGTACACAGATTTAATTGTTAGTTTAATTAGCCCAAGGCAAAGTGTTTAAAAGGGTCATTCTGTTTTTCCTCTGTAGAGGGAAGTGTATGCATGTGTGTGTGTGTGTGCGTGTGCTCGCCCACCATGACTGGGGGGTAGGGAAGGGATAAAATGAAAGCTGCATAAATCCTTCTGAGGCAAAGGGCCAGAGAGCCAACTTCTGACCTGCGCGAACAGCACTGAAGGCGGAATCCCATGGATGCTTCTTTCTTGGTTTATCCACTCATACAGGAGAGCATACCCTCTAGCAGCTTCCTGAGGAAGGGTGCATGGGAGGCAAAGTTGTGAGGGCTCCAATTTCTAAGAATGGCTTCATGATACTTTACCCTTGACTGAGAGTAAGCAGGTGGGAAACCTTTCTCTTTCAAAATCGTGACATACCTGCCTGACGGATTCCTCGCTTCCAGTGTTGCTACTGAGAAGCACACGTCTACTCTGACATCTAGCCCTTCCATGTGACCGGTTTTTCAGCGTGTTGGGGAGCTTCTCTTGGTCCCACTGTTTGGAAATCTCAAGATGGCGTGCCTTGACAGGGGCTCTAGTCCCATCCGCTGTGGTGAGCTCCCTCGTGCCCTTTCACTCTGGAAACTCAGATGTTTGAAGACTTCATCCCCTATACTTTCTATTCTTTGTGAAGTCCCTATTATTTAGATATTGAATGTCCTGGTCGGATCCTGATCTTATCTTTCCATTTTTTTGCTCTATTTTTAGGTTAGTCTCAATTCCAGCTTCCAACCCTTCCGCTGAGTTTCTAATTTCCAAGAACGTTTCCATGTTCTTCACGTGTCCCTCTCCCACAGCATCTTACCCTTAGTCTACAGATGACTTGTTTTTTTCTCATCTCTCTGGGGATAGGATCATTTTCTGAAGGTTCTTCTCCCTTAGCCTCTTGATTCTTCCAAGTTGTTGGCTTTGGACTTTTCATTCATGTTAGCAGCTTTCATCAGATGTCAGGTTACCTTTGGCTAAGCTGGAGGACTAAAAAGCTGATAGAGGATTGTTGACCAGGAGTTTCACCTTAGGACAGTGGTTCTCGATCTTGGCTGTACAGTGGAATCACCTGGGGAGCTTTAAAAAACGTTGATACTCCAGAAATACTCATTTTATTGGTGTAGGGTCTGAACATAGGGATTTTGAAAAGCTTCCCAGTGGTGTTACTGTGTAGCCAAGGCTGAGAAGTATCACCAAAGGGTGCTCTGGCTGAACCACTTCATCTTCCGGTAAGACTATAACATTCTCTAAGTCCAGGTCTCTAAGGTCTCTAAGTCCAAGTCTATTTTACCTTCTCCTGTGGATAAACTTTTGGTTTCTGCAAGGGTGGAGGAGCAGTTGTCCAGCTGAAAGAAAGTAGGGAGGGATTTTATAGATGTAATGGCATTTTTAACAGCTTTCTACCAATACTATTTTAGGCTCCTCTCCCTCTTCACCCTCCCTTTAAAGGGACACGCTTCTGTCCGTTTTTGAGCCTGCAGTGTATTCTGCATGTAAATTGAGTTGGTGCTCATTTTCTCCCCCCACTAAATGAGAATTCAGCTTTCTTCAGTCAGGTTTCCAACATTCTGGTGCTAACAATTCCCATTCTTCTGTGTTGAGAGCAGTTACGACTTAAAAAAAAATCCTTTACTGTATTTTCAGGAGTGGAGTGTCAGGAGCATGCAAAAGTTGATGTGTTCAACTTGTCACTTTTACCCAAAAGAATGATTATCGCCATTCTTTATGAGAAAGAAAGCTTCTAGTTATAAACGATCGGTTCCCCCATTCATTTTTCCCTCAGGGGAAAAAAAAGATAGTGGGGATTCCTAGCAAAACAATCTAAACATCAGGGTGAAACCATGACTGTAGTAGGAACACTACACTTTATTGCCATTGTTGTTGTTGAATGAGACCCGGAGGAGGGAAGGAGGTCAAAACTGTGCGAGTCTGTCATGGAGAAGGTGCACCCCAGGTGCTAAGTGAAAAGAGCTAGGCCTGGGCTCCTGAGTCTGGCATATAGATAAAATGTTAAAAAAGACACACTCTTTATCCCCCCAGACTCTGACAAAGAACTGACAGCCCATGGGCCTTTACGGTCCGCAATCCCATGTTTGTTAGTTGGCCCAGTTAGGGAGATCTGGATTTGTAGCTGCTGCTGCTCTTTTTTTTTTTTTAAATTGGTGTGTAGTTGCTTTACTTCTGAAACATCAGCCTACGTGGTTGTGGGTGGCAGCCGCCCCTTTAGATGGTACAGCCAGCACCGTGCGCTTTGCCACTTGCCTGGCCTATGAACGCATTTGAATTTACAACTTCTGGGGTGTGGTTTAAGTTTTTAAAAAGTAACAACAACAAAAGCAATCCTATTCATGGCAGAAGAACCCTACTTAAGTCAGAAAGAATTAAAACATTTATTGGGCATAAATATATTACATATACACTACAGATACAGTTAGGTATTACATATAGCATAGTATTTGCAAAATCTATACATTAAAATTGATAATGGCAGTTTTAATACAATGTATATGAAATAGTCTAAAATTTACAGGAAAACATATGATTATTTTTTTTTTTTTTCTCCTAAAGTTGAAAAGCTTGGAATGTATGTCCAACAGTGAGGTAAAACATTTTGTCTTTCAATTTAAAGAATTGTGCAAGGATAACATTCAAACACATTCAGTTAGGGCACTTTTCAATTTTGACAGGAATACTGAATTACTGCAGCCAACAAAACACGGTTAGAAAATGCCAACATTTCAAGTTGATAAGAACAAGGCAGGTAATATGCAAAAAATCTTTTTAAAAAGTTGTTTTCTTTTTAAACAATTTCTTTGAGGACAAAGGGCATTTTGCTTCACATGACTGGAATTTCTTGTGCCAGGGAGGAGTCTGACATATAGAGCATCAGAAAGCCACTCACTCGTTCCTACATATTGCAAAAGGGCAAAGAGAGAAGGTTAACATAACACTTTATTTTATTGTTCATGTGTAATGGCAATATATATATAGTTATATATCCATATCACATATACATATTTGTGATAGAAAACAGTGCCAGATAGTGTAATAACTTTTTGACTGAAGGGATTATAATGACACCGAATAACGGAGAGCAATAAAATAAAGTGCCGTCAGCTAGTGTTTCACACACAACAGCTTTCTGGTGGTTAAACAGATAGATAGATAGTATGAAAATCTCAAAGATCAAATATTCATAGCAATTTTGGCTTAAAGTATTATTTATTTCATTAAAAAAATTCCAACCAATTCAGAGAATTTCTTTATAGCAGCAGTTCTGAAGTGTTTCCAAAAAAGGGACTTTTTTTTTTTTTTTCTCCTGAAGCCAGGGTTTTCGTACTCAGTTGAATCTTCATTGCTTAAGAAATGCCTTTTCCCCAAAACACCTGCATGAGATTGTTTCAGAAAATGCAGATGCAGTGTTACAGTGGATCATAATACACACTTAAATAGAGGGATGAGTTTTGGAAGGCCAGAACTTTGGCAAAAAAATTTCACCTTGATGCCAACAGTTTGCAAGGCTAATAATTAAACTAATTATTCTAGTCAATAACAAAATACAGAACTTTCTAGTAGTACTTATTACATCAACGTAGGCACACAGAATAATTCATTGATCTTAGCACTTTCTTTCAAGAGATGATTATGTTTTTCTTGGGTACATGTAAACGTTTCAATCGCTGACAATGGATTTTTTTTTGGCATTTAATGCACTAGATGCTCTTTATCTTTAAAAACACAAGAAAATGTCAGAAGAATGACAATACTACAGATGTTGCCAAGGAACGAGACTGACCTAAAATTACAAAAGTATAAAACACAAAAAAATAACATGCTACAAGGGAAAATTAATTAGTACATAAGTACATTTAAAAAATTTTACAATAAATAAAGATTGCACTGTAATTGGCATTTAAAGTACTGTATGCAGAATATAGTATAAATAAACCAAAAACAAAATAATGTTGGTTTCCCCATGACTTTGGTATGGGAATATTATAAGCTAGTACAGGATACTGCATTTTAGGACAACACAGACCAAGCACAAAATAGCTATGATCAAGAAAAACCAAGTAGCAAAAATATACAAAAACAGAAGCAGGGGGGGATACACTGTGTCTGTTGCACCCTTTTGGAATATATTTGCACCTCCAACTCTTAAATGTCCCTGAGGTACGCGAACATTATGGACTTCATGTAAATAATCCAATGACTTTGGGTTAAAATTGATTATCTCATGACTCAGAATAAACATGCAAGAGTAACACTTTGCACCCCAATAGCACCTATAGATCAAGGATCTCAAAGCACTTACAAACATTAGAATCCCCATTTTATTTTTTATTTTTAATGCATGGGAAAACTGAGGCACAGAGAGGTAAAGTGACGTGTTCAGATCACGCAGCAAGTTAGTGACAGATCCAGGGAGATAATCTAGGCTCCGTGACCCCCCAAACACCCTGTGCTTATTACCACCAAATACCATTCCCTCTCCACACATGGCCAGGTCAACCCCACAAAAACAGGAACTACAAGTTTAGATGACTCTTTTGGGCTTTATCAATTTTCACCTGCTGTTAGATTAGTATTATGTGCACTGAATTAAGCTACTGAAATTCAATCACTTCACTGATACGTCATTGAATAGCCTAAAGGCAAATCTTTCAAAAATAATGAGCTGATGTGTAAGAAGATTGATCACAATTAGTGTAAGTCATGGACAATGGGCAGAGGCACTAAACTGTCACCAGTTCTCGTCATATAATTCTGGTCAAACGTAACAGAATATAATAACTCTAGTGATTAGATCAGAAGTCGTTATATACAAAGACGGACAAACAAGTTAAAGCAGCTTTTAAAATAGCTGAACAAGGAAACAACTAACTATTGCACAATGCCCTCGAAAAGTTACTGCTATGAATTGACGTGGTAAAATCTACAATGTTCCATAATTTATAGATGCATTTTGGTTACTTGATTTCTTAGACAGGCAGCTCATAGTGTTAAAATCATAAGAAATACAGATTATTAAAACATTTTAAAGTACACATTTTGATCTCCATCAGCTAAACACAGTTAAATAACTGAGTGACAAAATGGTTGTTTAGGGCAGCCTTATCTGAGTGAACACATCTTCTGTGTGTGGCTGCTGTGTGGTGATACTCTGACAACACTGAAATCCCAGCCCTGTAACTACACACACTGTGATTCATGTTCACAGGTACAGATGATCAAGACATAAGAAGTGACAGGTGAATATAAATTACTAAATGGTGACATGGAAAAAAAAAAATCAAAGGCTTGCAAAAGACATCAGTGAAAACAGAATAGAGGCAAATCTGAAAATTTTAAAAGAAAACGTAAGCTAGCTTTTGGTATCTGGTTTGCTTCTTTTTTTTTTTTTTTTCTTTTTTTTTAAATCCAGTTTAACCTCTTCCTAGTTTTGCATTTCAAAAAGGTGCACCAAAACACTGATATTTTTTTCCTAGCTAAATCTGTAAAACAAGTATATAAATCAAAGAACAAAAGGGCTTAAAAAGGGGAGTATCTGAATAACTGTGTGTATTAAAATGTGTAGCATTAATTAAATTCATACCTCTAGTTTTGTTGGGTTTGTTTACTTCATTAAGAAGTACTGTAATATAAAGGCAAATAAAATGGACAAAGTTGCAAAGCCAACCACAATGAGGGCTGCAAACTGTTCATCAGTAGGCATCATGCTCTTCATTTTGGGATCATCTAAGCTCCCCATGTCCCCTGTAAGCATGACCTCACTTCGTTGTAGTACAAAAGCCGCAGAGGGGCTGAAAGCTCCGCTTAGCTCCTGAGAGGTGTCTAAACAGCGACGACATGCACACACGCGGAACCTGTAGTCTGTGTTGGTCTGGAGGCCTGAGATTTGGAATGTGGCTTCTTCTCCCTTGTACACCTTCAAGAAAAAGAAAAGCCCTGGTCGATAAATTTATAACAACACTGTGGTCCCTGAAGTAATAACTGTGTAACACTGGGGGCCTTGTAGACCTGGCTTGGTTTATGCGAACTCTGCAACAACGAAAAGTACATGGAGAGGCATTTGTCCCAGTCTATATTTCATCTGTAAGGTATTCTGACCTACTCTGAATAAAATAAAATAAATTCAGTGACTCTGCTATTGACAGGAGATAAGGCACTGACCAGAAATGCAGCTGATACAAGTAATGATGATGCATCTAGCTAAATTTTAATAATTTAGGCTATAAATCAGCAGATGACTTAGTTCATACAAAGGGCTCTCTGATCTTGCTGCAAAGAATTAATATTTTTTAATGCAGACAATTAAAAACAAATTATAGAAATAAAGTGCAAAGTCTCAGTTGAATGACTCTTTGACTACTGACTACACCATCTAACACTACTCCATCAAGATAGCCCACCTCCACCCCTAAGAGGTAAACACTATTCTGACTTCTCATTCTGTAATTTGTTTTGCCTACTCTAGAAGTTCATGCAAGTGCAATCAAACACTACGCACTCTCTTGTGCCTACGAGATTCATCCGTGTAATCGATTCAGTAGTTGTTCCTTTTACTGAAGAATAAGTACTCTATCATAGGCCTATACTTTGATGTATCCATTTGCTTTTTGACAAGTATTTGCACTGTTTCCAGTTTGGAGTTTTTATATAGGAAGAGTACTGTGAACATTTTTGTACCGGTCTTGAGGACTTAAGTTTCTCTTTTTCTTGCGTGAATACCTAGGAGCAGAAGGGCTGGGTATAAGTCTACATCTAACTGCATCAGGAAGCTGTCCCAAGCACATCCCTCTGCACTCCTGCCAGCTAAGCATGAGAGTTCCAGTTGTTCCACACCCTCACCAACATTTGTTACTGTCAGTCATTCAAATGGGTGAGTATGGTACCTCAGCTGCACCTCCCTGATGCCTGAGAGTGTTTCCCCCCCTTTTCATGTGCTCATTTGGTCACTCACATACCTTCCTTTATGGGGAGTGCGTTCAACTGTCTTGCCTGTTTTCAGTTTGTTTGCTTTTGTTTGTGGTGGCTCTTTAATGTGGATGTAAGTCCTCTGTTGGGGATGTGTTGTGAATGTTCTCTCCCAGTTTTGTGTCCTGTCTAATCATTTCTTAAGATATTTAGTGATGCAGTCCTATTTATCACAAATTAATATTTAATTAATTTAATGGTCTGTCTTAAGTGTTTCCTGTCTGTTTGACCGACCGGTCCTTTTTCCATTAAGAATCTAGGATATTTTCTTCCCCTTTGTTAACACTGCTATAATCACCATGAGGCTTACTGCTATGAGGACTTGCAATCTACCAGTTTACTTAGAGATTATCAACCTCGGAGTTGACTGAAGAAAACAGGTATCTTTGAGGGAGGGTGGTAGAGGGAGATCTCACGTGGTTCTTCAATCAAAGTGGTACTGATCCTCGAAACACTCAGAGGAAATGATAACCACCTTAAAATTACATAAAAATCCACACCTTATATGAAATAGAGATAGGAAAAAACTAGCTGGAACTCAACCAAATCAGTAAAGAGATTTGGCTGATGAAATAAACAAGAAAGTAAAATTAACTGAACACTTTGTAGCTGAGTGGCACCGAGTTAGCCTCTGTAAAGCGTTTAAAACATGCCCGGTACATGGGTAAGTGCAGAGAAAAAGTTAGCTATTATTACTACTACTACTATTTAGAACTTAAAAGCAACTCCAAATATATTCTTAAAATACAGTGATTAAAAGTGGACAGGGGGGGCTTCCCTGGTGGCGCAGTGGTTGAGAATCTGCCTGCCAATGCAGGGCACACGGGTTCGAGCCCTGGTCTGGGAAGATCCCACATGCTGTGGAGCAACTAGGCCCGTGAGCCACAACTACTGAGCCTGCGCGTCTGGGGCCTGTGCTCCGCAACAAGAGAGGCCGCGATAGTGAGAGGCCCGCGCACCACGATGAAGAGTGGCCCCCACTTGCCGCAACTGGAGAAAGCCCTCGCACAGAAATGAAGACCCAACACAGCCATAAATAAATAAATAAATAAATAAATAAATAAATAAATAAATAAATAAATAAATAAATAAATAAATTAAAAAAAATAAAAAAGGGAAATGAGACTTTAAAAAAAAAAAAAAAAGTGGACAGGGGCATTTTCAACCTACTGACAGGCCACCTTAAGTAAAGCTGTGAATTTTGCCCATTAATACAAATTCCCTAGAAAACAGAGTATTTCCGACAATTTCAACTTTGTCTGAAATACTCTCCAGCTAAAGAGAGTTAGTGGGAATCTACAAACATTCAGTGTTTCTAAAGCCTGGCACGTAAACTTCTACAAGAAGCAGGACATGGTACCAGAGAACCTAAGTGCACTGGCCACTCACTTAGTGTTGAGCAAACTGAAAGACAGCAAGAGGAGCACAGTTTAGAAAAGGGACCGGACTTCCAGCGTTCACCTGATATTCAGCCTTTTTAAGATTTTTCCTCCCCCATTTTCAAACTTTAGAAGTAGACTTTAAGAGTCTTACTGTACTTTTGTTTAGTGATTAAGCCCCAGAAAACCAATTCTGTTTCTCATATTTTCCTTTATAAGATTTGAAGCACGTTCCTCCTGGTGAGTTACTCTGTTTCTTTAAAGATTGTGGCATGTGTCTTAGCAACTGGGGTCACAGACAGAACTGGGCCGGAGCAACCAAGAACAAAAGAGCTGTAAGAAAACCCCCAGCGATCCTGAGAGGCCACTCCTTTCTCATAGGTCACTGTTCCAATGATGTGTTAGTTAAATGGATATTTTAAGATGAGCTCGTTGTCATGGTGACTGCCCCAAGCCATTCAGGAGTTCAGACTACACCATGAGAGCACTGTCTATGAATTATCTCCCAACATGTGGGTGGTCTCAGGAAAGCAATAGTGTACACTTTTTTTTTCTTTAAAGAGAACTTTTCATTGTGAATGTTCTTAATTTCCCAAATTTAGATGCTCAAGTTGGTATTTTCCAAGACAAGTCTTTTCTTCGAAACTGTTGGGACCATTCACGAAGGGAATGATTTGCAACCTTTGGGACCAGCATACTACCAATCCCTTTGCCATCTGAGCTTTGGGTTCCTATCTGCAATGGCCCAGGTATACAATCTGTTCCGTCTCTATGGTGGTGATAAGTTAATGTCAGGCTGTTTACGGAGTTGGAGAAAAGCTGCCATCTAAGCCTTAGCTGCAAGGTTTCTTGATACACCTCTTTCATCAACTCTTTTGGAGGCCTCACCTCCTGAATGTTTGCCCTTATCGAAGGGTGAAATATTGTAGCTGCTGGAGCTCTTCTGTGCAACCCCGGGGAACTGGGTCTAGTCTGCTTGGCCACTGGGAGGCACTGGGCAGATTCTTCTCAAGTGCAGGACCAGGAACTGGCATCAGGATTCCAGGTCTAAGTCCTTGCTCTGGCCCTTTCTAGGTCTGTCACCTCGGGCAAGTAACAGCTCTGAACCTTATTTTTTTTTTCATCTTTAACATGGGGACAGTTACAGTACCTAACTTAACCCCAAGGGGGATTGAGTATTAAATGAGAAACTATGTGAAAAATGCTTTGTGAAAGGAATATACTGGAGATAAGTCATCTTTATCAAATTTAATCCTCCTGATTACTCTGGCAGGTGAGTATTACTCTCATTTTAGAGATGATAAAACTGAGGATCAGAAAGCTGTTCATTTCTCAAGGTCTCAGGTGAATAAGGGTAGTGGTAGACCCCAGACGAGATCCCACATCTAACTCAAACACCCCTGGCTCACCACTGGAACTGCTCCAGCTCCACTGGTTCCACGTCTTTGGTGGAACCCGTCCTCCCCACCTCAGTCCTCATCGAATGACTACGGTGTGATACCAGGTCCACTTCTCTTGACCTTCTGACTTTGTCTTCCCAGGGAGTCCCACAGCCTCCCTGGTGTTTCCATGAAACACTTCCAGATCACCCCACCCTGGGTCCCACTGCCCCAGAAGGAAAGCACTGCCTTTTTCCTATATGAGGTATGGAAAGCAGCTCCCCAGCCCAGTCTGTGCCAAGGAGAGGCTTGGGCAGCATTTCTGTGACATGGCCTCTTAATTTATGCCAAACAAATAATGACCTCATGGCTGAAAATCACTTAATAACCTATCCCTACAGATGTTTGAGAGACTTTTGGAAAGTAGATATAAATGTTCATTTATATCTAGTATTAAATGATTTCTATGGTTTCCAGAATTTGCATGGCTAGCTCCTTCTAAGAAAGTTGGCTCAGAAGTATACTTAATTTCCCAGAAACCCAATTCATGGAATCTTGAACATAGACTTTATATATTAATTTTGATGGTACTTCCCAACTCTAACTAACTCCTTAAAGAAGATCCCTAAAAATGTATTGATATTTTGAAAGCAAAGGAGTGCTACTTTTCTCATAACCGTTAAGCAAAAAGCTTAGTGAAGGAAAAATGAATATCTAATGGAAGGGAACTTCCTCAATGACAAGTCCAATCGAAAGTTGGGCTATAATTTGTAAATATGTTTTCCTTTTAGCTATTCTTATTGTTTTAATTAGAAGAGCTCCCCCTTTTCACAAGCACTGTCAACACAATGTTAACATTATCTTTAAAAGTATATATATGATAAATATATTGAGTACGGGACTGTGTTCTATTCTCTCCAGAGCAACCAGCACAATGGCTATTAACAAAGCAGATGCTCAGTGAATGTTCTCTAATTAGAACCCTTAAATACTTGAGAGTAGATATGCTTATACCACACTGTTTGAAAAGAGAGGAAAATTACCAGAAGCAAGTACATGTGAACATTAAGTATCAGAACCCGCACACAAACCACAGAGTTTAGAACAGGTACAGCCATGATTATACAAAATGGAATCGTTAACAAGGACTGAGTTGTTTTCAGTGTATTGATAGTAGTCAACAATGCTTATTAAGCCTTTTGGACCTTAGTTAAGGAAAAATTAAAACAATCCCGATACTCCATTTCCTGAGGATTCTGGTTCCTGAGGTTTGCGATAACTGATTTGTTTTTGTGTACATAATCACAGCCACGCGATCGCAAAATCAGTAAGGTCATCAGGCCTGCAGCACAGCTGAGGTGACTTTTCATGGGACTGTGCCTCTCGCCATGGCAGGGCAGCAGGCCATGCCTCTTATCCCTTTGTTTTCATTCATTTTGACAGGGGCACCATTACAGGCTCTTCCTCCTGCCTCAACCCAATTTAAAAGGCATAGTTCCATTTAAGATTATCTTTATTGAAGTAACCAATCATAATATCACAGTAAGTATACAAACAATATTATTTTTACAAAGACTATTTCTGTCCTTGATTTGATGTGCAATATATTTTAAAGTAATTCTGACATGTTTGTTCCAAATGAGAGGATTTAAAGTAATACCCAGATAATCGAAATGAGGAATCAGTGACCCTTAATTCAGAGTAACATGCTGTGTAGTTGAAACCTTTGAAATAGAGAGCCTTTGCGGGAGGTTGCTGGAGGCTGGGATCTGGGCCAACGCCTGCACCTCTTTACTAATGCCATCCTCCTCCCAGGAACTGGAGAGGGAGACACAACTGCCCAGCACTGCCATCTACACAGCGCCCTCTCATGACTGAACAGACCTGACGCTCACAGTAACCCTGAGGCAGAGAATTAGCATCTCCACTTTGACAAGACAGCTGAGGCTCAGAGAGGTGAATTAATTCCTCCAATATCACATGACTACAGAAGGCAGATTTCACCTCCCTTGCCCCCCAGCTGCAGTGGGAATTCACTAACCTGCAGACTTCCTCTGTAGAGGGTGCAATGCTGGGCAGGAATTGTTGCTCCTGAGCCAAAGAGGACACGCAAAGGTACTGTTACTGAACTGCTTCTTGGGGGCACGCTGTTTCCACCCCAATGGGCCCAGAAGCTCTGAGAGCACAGACTATGCTGTTCTGTTATACGCCAGGCAGCCCTCACAGTGCACAGCACCTAACAGTTTCTCAATGAACCAGGGGCCCTACACCTGAACGCCGTGAAACTGAATATAAATTTGTTTCATATGCAATTTAAAATGGATGTGTGCATGAATATTTTTCTGACAGAACGGGTCATATCCTTCATCAGATACTTAAACGGACCTATAAACCTAAAAAAATTTAAGAATCAGCAAGACAAATGATTGATGGCTTTTAAATATTCCCTCCTTGATCTAGTCTTACTTTGCTTTGGATTTGACCCTTTAGTTACACAAAGATGAAGAAAATGTGCAATAAGACAGTCACAGCCTAGTTAACTTCGGTGTTAGGGAATTACAGCACAAACAATTAAAAAAATATGTAGGCTCCAAGTCTTTAAAATAGTTCTCTCAAGGTCAAGAGAAGATCTTTCTTCACAGTAACTTGTGTGATACCACAAAGAATCAATACACATCCCAATACTATATTCTAAAAATGATACAAAGTAAAAATAGATTTATACAGAGATGCCATCAAGTTAAAGGTGGAGCTCTATAAATTTTCAGAGGTTTCAAAGGTTTTCATAATGCAACAAATCTGAGCACCAACAATATTAATAATTTGTCACAAATTTTGACTTCCAATAGGTAATAATTTCTTGCAGTTTGTTACCCTTTTCTCATCTTCAGTGTTTATATTTAAATACTTTATGTAAAAATCATTGCTGTCTGAACAGGGATATGAATGTGAATCATTTCGCTTTACATTCTTATGTATATATTAAACCGTTTATGTTCTGTCTTGTGAGGCAAAAAAAATCAGTCACCTGCATATACATACAATTTTCATTCTTTTTAAGAATGCTTTACAATTAATACTGTTTCTTTGAAAAGGAGTTTTAAGCTTCTTGAAAAAAGCTTGTGCTTGAAAGGTTTTTTAAATGGCAGAAAAGCCAAATCAACATATGCATGCATTCTAATGCAGAGTAAAACTTTAGGTGAGGACTTAATACTTTAAGTTAATAGACTGTCTCATAATTAGAACCAGATGCTCGCCCCACATCATGATAGCTCAACGAAAGAAAGCTAATTACAGAGTTAAAGTCAATGTTTCCAGCAAAATATCAGAAAAAGACTTGGCCCTTGCCATATGTCGCCTGTAAAACTGAGCTAGGGGAACAGAAGGACACTGTTCTATTATGGGTGATGTTTTTCACCTCAGTTACAGACATCACTTCTAAATCCCCCCCCTATGGTGAAGTTTACTGATTCTCACCACTGCAAGTATAAATCACCCTGTTCCTGTGAAACTGCCTCTTTCACACACACAGGAAACATTTACTGAGTGCCTAGCTATGTGCCAGTCCTGGGAAAATAAAAATGAATAACACAAGCCCACACATTAGTGGATCCTGCCTGATTAGCGCTGTAATTGAAGTATACACAGTGCTTCCTCTAAGCCCATAGCTCTGCCGTGGTGTATGCTCTGCACTGATGACCTCTCATTTTCTTTTGCTTTGCCTCTATGAATTCAAAGCCTGTTATCTCTGGACTATAATTATTTTAACCATTACTCTGCACACATAAGATAAATAGATTTCATTCCCTATCTCGTGTCCAGAACAACTGAATGAAGTACTCAAAACATCATGTTTAAGTTAATGCTTATTGAATAGGGAGAAGCAAAAAACTCAGTACAAATTGTCCCTGACTCAACTCTGGCTTTTCAAGTACCACTACCTGCCTTAATCATTTCTTGGTAAATGCAGGAAACACACGGTTACGAGAAGAATGCTAATTCCCCAGCTACTGAGCCCGCCCTGGTGTGTACTGTGTTTTCACCTACTTTCAACAAGAAACTCTTATTTATAGCTGTTTACAATAAGAAATATATTTTGAAGCATATATGTAATTGTGTATTCGTATTTGTATGTTCGTGAGACAAAATATGTAACATTAAACAAATAGCAAGATTCAAAATAGCCAATCTGCCAGTGAAATCTAATTTATGGATGGATTAACCTATATTCTGGCAATGCCTAATGTACAGATATTGAGTAAACAATGCTTTTTCAATGTAAATCAACCATCAGTGTGCTTTGAGAAGCAGAACATTTTTTCCAAGAACAGGTTGGAAAAGCATGGTGGTGGAATAAAAGGTTTATAAAATACAACGATGAACATGCAATGAATGTACTGCTGGGAAGTGAATATTGTTAAGTGTCAAGTGACATGTAAAATTTGGTAACATTTCATCTTTAGCCATTTGTTACATTGCTATGCGACAGGACAATGCTACTGGTGTTAAAGATGACTGAATCTAGCAGGGAAAATCCTCTGCTCTTCATGTGCGCTGAGACTCTGAAACCAGTAATATATTTGTGGTAAGGTGAAACAACTGCACACGTAAAATGACTGACTGTGAAGTGAAATATGCTGCATAAAACGAGATTGTTAAGGTGAAAGGAAACAAGAGTGGTTTTGCTCTTATTTCAGAGGAATGATGGAAACTGGTGAAATCATCCAAAGTGTTGATCAATACTGGGTGGTGCCTGTCATGTTTAAAACAAGTTTTTGCAAAATGTGCTTAAAGCAATTCATTCTTTTATCTGGCACTTCATATTAACAAAGTACAGTAAAATTTACTAAAATTTTCTTTGATTCTTTTTACTCATTTTTATTTACAAGTATTCTTTATTATTATAATACGAGGGATATTAACCAGCAAATTAACAAAAACTCTGAATCAAATTATTTTCTACTTGTTTTGTGTATCTGGAGCCTCAATAGTTGAATACAAAGAAGTGTTCGCAAATTATGTTAATGATTCGGAAGGCAGGTGGCATTTATCTTCACCTTCTTGAGTTTGACATAAATGCACTCCTCTATTAAAAGTGCTGGTAAGGGGGGGGCTTCCCTGGTGGCACAGTGGTTGAGAATCTGCCTGCCAATGCAGGGGACACGGGTTCGAGCCCTGGTCTGGGAAGATCCCACATGCCACAGAGCAACTAGGCCCGTGAGCCACAACTACTGAGCCTGCACACCTGGAGCCTGTGCTCCGCAACAAGAGAGGCCGCGACAGTGAGAGGCCCGTGCACCGCGATGAAGAGTGGCCCCCGCTTGACGCAACTAGAGAAAGCCCTCGCACAGAAACGAAGACCCAACACAGCCAAAAATAAATAAATAAATTAAAAAAAAAAAAAGTGCTGGTAAGGAATGGGTCCTCAGCTTTTCTAATGGAGTAACAATGTTATATTCTGATTTCACATAATTATTAAGCTCCTGGGAACGTTATGGAAAGCCACAGAGTATCTGAATCTTTCACATCCAGTGACAAGATAATGTGTGGCTTTGGAAGAATTAGGATCAAAAAGGGTGTCAAGAATGATAAACCCAAATTCTTTATCGGGTTATATTCCAATCACATTCTTTCTTGCATGGGTTTATCATGTGAACCGTACAGCCTTGCTACTCAAACCATGATCCATGGACCAGCAACATCAATGTCACCTGGGAGCTTGAACCTCGACCCCAGACCTACTGAATCAGAATCTGAATTTTTAACAGATTCTCAGGTGATCCTATGCACCTTAAAGGGTGACAAGTAGTGACCCAGAGCTTCTTCTGAATCACAGGCCTCAAGGGCTGATAGGTCATTTTCCTTATCCTTCAATTATAACTTCCATAAAAAAGGCAAACAGACATGGGCTTTAGTAATTAGGTTGACACTACTTCCCTATAAAGTAAAACCACTGGCACCTTAGTTTTCAATACATACGAATATCAAATACAAATACAGAACTTAAAACCCTTCACAAGATTATGCTTGTGGAACTGAAAATTTAAGAATACCACCGCATACAAAATAAAATGTAAGCCAGAGCTATTGTACCCTAAAAAATTAGGTAATGGGTACACGTGAGGCAGTTTCTATGACCGATTTTGAGAAAAATGTAGTTCACTGGCTACTAAATTATTCACCGCAAAGGCAGAGGCAAGGAGCCAGCCTGACCCTGAGAGGCCACGCACGTGCCACGCACGCTGGTTCTTACCTGTTTGTACTCAGATTCTCTTCCAACCAATACCTGCAGAATGTAGTTGACAGGGTCGCCTTTCATGGGTGGTACCGTCTCCCATAAAATTTCACATGAATTTCCTTCTAACTGTGTTACTCGAGGTGCTGAAATACAAATCCACACATCCAAGCTCAAAATTCAAAGTATCATACGAATAGTCAATATTTTAGTAATATTAGTGAGAACCCAGAGAGAGAGAGAGAACGTTTGTGCCCAACCTGAGAGGGGAGTTTATTTGCCCAGCCTCCTAGAAAACTAGCAGGGTACCCTTTACACAGAGAAGACATTCCGCGCCTAGCAAGCCATTGGCGAAGAACCCTTTGCTCACTATCCTATTAATAACTGTTTGGCCTGGGTTGCATTTTTGTTATTTTTTTGATGGCTAATGAGCACCTTCTATGATTAAGCCCTGTGTTAGGTTCTTTGGGGGATGCAAAAATAGGTACCATAAATACTGCTTTCGAGGAAATGAAGATCTAGTTGAGGGAAGGGGAGAGAAAGGTATGAAACAAGTACAAACAAACATAAATGTAAGGCAGATTAAAACGAGAGGTACAAACAAAATGTTGGGGGGTTCCAGGGGAAGGAAGTCACATCCGTGTGAGAGTCTAAGAAAGGTTTGAGGAGCAGGTGGCATTTGAGGTAAGCCTTTAAAAGTTATCTTACATTTATATTTTTTAGTTTATTTTTTACCTACTGGACTCATCATTCCAGATTAAAGTGAAATTATGTTAGTTTGCAGCAAAGCACTTACATGTTGTAGAATTTTAAAATATTTTCTTACAGCTTACACTGTATCTCTATAGCTTAATTCAACATCTGACATTTTTCCATTTTGTAACTAGCATGTGTAACTGCTCTTGCTGAATGCCCTTATTTTTATTTTCTAATTACATGAATTCTTTAGAGGTAGTTGTTTCTACTTTCAATTCTGTACAATGCTGTTTCAGAAAAATAAAAGCTGTCTTTAAAAAAAAGTTTCTCTTAGTTGGCCAAAACTGCAATTTACGGAAAACTAAATAATCTCATCAGACTGAACAGTCCTCCAGCTAAGACAATCTCCTGAAGCTAAGCGTGAGCGGAGAAGACCTGACGCGTGGCAGTGCAGGACACTGTCCTCCGGAAGAAAATGTACCACGACCTGCATGGGCTATCAGGTTGGTGGTGTGTTTTCCACAAAATGCATCTCCCCCAGTAATCATTTCCAGAGGCAAAGGTAGTGCTGGGAAGACCCCTGAAGTTATTTAGCTAATTGGTAAACGTGGCAAACCTTCCTGTTACAACAACAAACCTATCAGCCACAGCGTGCTCAGGAATCTCCTCTCTTAGAGCCGAAAGGCGAAGCTACACCAAAGGGCCAGGGCATTTACTGCCCAAGTGACCCAGCAAGTGTACATCCATTTATACCAGTTATCTTCGTCACATGAAGAAGCCAGAGAGCTTCTGGACCGCTGAGGGGTAGGGGAGCAGGGGGAAGGTATTTACCATAAAGCGCCCTGAAAGGAATTATGGGAAACCTTCACAGAATGGAACCAGACCGTGGTCAGACCCTGACCCAGGCCCTGGAGGCCCCACACCCTCCTGTAACGCACTCCGTGCCCTGGTGCAGCTGATACAGCGCCTCTGTGCCGAAGCAGTGGGTCAAATGGCCTTTCTCCTGGGGCCAGACACAGACAGAACCTTCTTAACAAATTGTGCTCACTGCCTAGCCACCCAAATAATACAGCCAACCCTCACTTTACCCCCATGTAAAACCTGGTTCAGGTGGGCTGCTTATCTGTCAGCCTCAGTCATTTCGGGCAGCAGCTGGATAAAGCAAAGACAGACAGCAGGGACCTTCACAAGAATCGCACTACTCTGGGGAGGGAAGGGCGCAGGCTCAGGAGTCCATGAGGGGCTGGGACTGGGCCCAGCGCTAGGTGGGAAGGGCTGAGCCAGCTTTGCCCTGTTGCTGTCTGCCTGGCTTGGCCAGTCGGCTGTGCAGTGGCTGAAAATGGGAGATGAGGGCTCAGCAGAGCCGGTGGAGGGAGAGCCTTGGGGGAGTGGCTTTCGCTCGCTCCCTGATCCCATGAAGGGGGCAGAGGGTAAACCAACCAGTCATTCACAAACCTCAAGACAAATACTCCAGGAGGTGAGAACAGGCCGCTGCTACAGCTTTGCAGTGAGAGCTGCGGGCTGGAGGAAAGGCTGTGGATGCTGCCTCCACCAGCCTCTCATCTACTGACGCACCACAGTCATCCAAAGACGCATGCGGACGGCTGAAGAGAGACACTCAGACCTCTCCTGGTAAACTGCCATGAGCGCTGCCTCACCGGGAATTCACCCTCGTTCCCAACCCCACATCTGTCACTCAGCTCGGCTTCTTTTCTTTGTCCACCTATCCCCCGTGGGGAAGCGGCTGTCTCACCGTTAAATTATTTGTGATAATAATTTACACATACTTGAGAAAAGGCATTACCGGTAAGCCCTCTCCCTTAAGGCCTCTCATTTCCCCTAGAGAACCCATTTCTCAACCTTCTCCTTCAGAAAGTTCTTTTGATTCTATCTTGCTGATATGAGAAATATTAGGAGAGCATCTTCAAGGTCAGAATCGAGCCTCCTCCTCTTAAATCCCAACATTTCCTCACTCTCACAGAAGAGCATGACTGAATACACGGTCCACAAACCTTTGATGCTGGGGGGGACACTCTTGGTTGTGCTGAAGGTGTAGGTTTCCGAGAAAGGCCCTTCCCCAGCCTCGCTGGCTGCCTGGATTCTGAAGGAGTAGCATGTGAATTCTGTCAGCCTCTGGACCTTATAGGTGTGGCTGGGTCCTCTGTAGATTGAAATAAACCTAGAGAAAGGAGCAGAATCCATTAGCCACCTGAACTTTTCATTAGTGACAAGAAATTATGATACAAATGTGGAACAGATTAGACCAGCTTGGTAAATGCTTTTCATACCATCTGAATTAATAATCAACCAGTTGCTATGTTACTGTTAAGTTTAATGTCTAATATATGCTTACATAAAAGAAAAACACAAATTTAAGAACATATAAAGCTTAGAATGAGATTCCTTTAATTATGTTACAGATTCTAGAGACATCAGTTGTTCATGCTTTTGTTTACTGATAAAGAAATCTCAAATTTTTCATAACGGTAATATCTATATAATCTGATATGTTACCTTACCTTCTACTATGTACTAGGCAATGAAGTTAACGTTAATTGGGCACCGGAGAAATACAATGTCCTCTTTACCAGAATTTTCTAAATAACTGAGGTTTAGCTAGAAAATTCTTTAAATTTTAACCTTTATCTTTCCAAGAGCTTTCAAAGCCCCTTTCTCAAACTAGTAAGATGACATTTACGATTATAGATCTTTGAGGAAATATGTAAAAAGAAAAAATATATTTTGCTCAGAATCATCCATCAGGTTAATCAAAATAACAGAAAAACAGCACAGGTGGGCTGGACAGTTTAGACTGGCAGCTTCTGGATCCTTCTCCCTCCCATCAGGACTACTTTGTACTTCTCTGCTAAATAATATTTCCATGAGACACAGGCATAAGAGGCATGAGGATAAGAAAAACAGGCCTTACATTTTGAGTGTTTCCCCTCAGGTCCTGGAAAATTAATATTTTCACAGTGAAACGGGATTACTTAGAACTGCAATATAATGTTACCGTTTGTCTTTTTATAGTTAACTGTAAAATTTTGGAAATAATGTAACTTCCCATAAGTTATCCAGGATCTTTAGTCGATTCAGAATCTGAATCTGCTGGCCCGGGGACACTTTGAGAACTTCTATATGAGTTAATCCAACCACACTGCCTTGTTCCTACACAGGCCAACTGTTTCTCCCAGTTTCCGGTGCTTCGTCCCAGCATCTGAGGACAATCCGCTGTCTTCAAATACTGCTCGAGGTCAGGCAGTGATAGAATCACACACAATTCAAAATGTCTCTTAGGCTGACTTGGCCTAAGGGTAAGCAGAATTTATGCACTCATTTAGCAAACATTTTTTGAGCATCTGCTGTGTGCTAGACTCTGCGTATTCAGAGATGAATTAGACCTAACCTGTGGGTTAGTTGGTCCTGTGTGTGGGCAGGGTTTTCTGAAGGAGAGCAGCAGCTTTTCCATGTGCTAGAGAACATTCCCTCCAGGTGGATGGATGGATATAGAGATTAAACAGCTTTTTTACAAAACCTGTCAGAGTCAATACTTATCTTAAAGTACCCATGCATTAATCAGCCTTTGCAGTTGAGTTCCTGAGCCCCAGTCATTTCATCTATTTAATGTTCCTCTGCTTTGCTGCGTAAGGAAGCACCTTTTACTGAAGAATGAACATTTTTAATTTCAGGAAAAGACAGAGTCCAGGCTGAAACCCAAATACCATGGTAACCTACTTAGCACTCCTGACACATTACCGCCTTAATGAAGATACCCCTTGCTAATGCTAGAGGCTATTTATTAACTCAGCCTCACCCGGGCTAGAATCTCTAACCAGAGTAACTGCCCTTACTTATACCACAAAATGGAAGTCATGGTTTAAGAAGTGAAAGTGTTACATCTTCATTACAAACTTGCAGTAAAGCCAGGTTTTTAAAGGAGTTTGGAGAGGAATACTAGCAATAGTACTGCTTCCTTGTCCGTGCCCTGCTCTGAGAAGAGTATTTCCTTTTGAAATAAGTTCAATGTATCTATGTAGGCAGCAGCACTCACATTCACAAAGAAATTTACTGAAGCAGATTCAGTACTCTAATTTTGTAGTATGATCTAAACTGAGCAAATAGCATATTTTCAAATATTTCAATTTTCAAGTTCATCAAAACCTGCTGTTTTTGGAATAGCTATTTTGTTCCTTTTTCTTGTTTTCCTCTTGTACCACAGCATTTTATTAATCGTTTAAAATTGCATTCCTATTTAGAAAAAGCACTGTGGAACAGGTGATTGAAAAACTTTACAGTGTTGCCATTAGAGCATTTGTTTGCCTGGAGGGACAGTGCAATAAAGCTAGTGACAGAGCCCACCCCAGGTTTAAATGGGTTAATACAAGTGCTTAGAATAGTCTTGACATGTAATAATCACTCAATATGTGTTAGTTATAATCATTTCATAAGGCTGAGAAGACAGCTAACACTGAGGTCATTTTCTTTCCTCCCGGGTGGAGGGTCAGCCGCGTGGTGAGAGGTTGCCCTGCACACGCTGGCTGTTTACCCTCTCCCACCGGACCTGTCAGTGCAGTGCAGGCAAGAGCCCCTCCCTCGCAGGACTGGTGGGATTCAGTGTGAAAGCTCATGTAAAAGCCCCAGTTCCTACACAGAGTAGGCCTCAAATACGTATCTGTTGATCCTAAGCTTCTTTCTGTACATGCTGACAGTGACTTCTCTTTCAAACAATAAAGACCAACCAAAACGAAATAAAAGCACACAAGCCAACACAAAAAATATAATCCCTCTTTCACCCCAATTCTGTAATTATTTTCCACCACTCCAAGAGGCAGGAGAAGAAAGAACCTTCTTTCTTCAGTGCCAGTGATTTACAGCCAGTTGCATGATGGCCTCTCTGGGAGGCTCCACAGGTTAACACCCTGTGGCTAGAACCACTCGGGGAGGGATTAAAAATATTCATCAAATATTTGTTTTAAAAAGACCAACTTAATTTTAAAATTCATTAATAATAAGCCAGACGCCTTTGGTGATAGAATTAAACACGCTACACGCCCCAAGACACAATGATTGAAGACTCCACGTTTTAAAACCACCAAGGACTCAGGGCTTGGAGCAAGGCTTTGCCATGAAGAGGAGGAGAACAGTGGCCATCCAGCCGTCCCGACGGCTCTTCCCCCCCCTTACGTCATTCCCTCGACTGCTCAGTCCCACGGGGGTGGCCCAGGTGACAAGGGACGCACTACGTGGGGAGTCTGCGCTCCCCTGGGCCACCCCTTGTCTACGCTGCCTGGTAAACACTGGGCCACCCTTCACTTCTCCCCCTGCCTCCTCCACACTGTTGGTGTCAAGGGGTGGGGCATGGGGACTTGGACCCAGGAAGACTGGCCATGAATCTCAGCTCCGCCCGTGAGGCTGCCAAATCGCTCGCCCCTGCTAATCATTTCTCCATCTGCAAAACAGGGACAGTATCCACCTCGTAGATCGTTTTGATGAGCCAAATGCAGAAATGCGGGGAAAAAGCTTAGCACTGAGCCCGACACGTAGTAAGAGTTCAATACAGGGTACCCATGGCTCCAGACCCTGCACCGTGAGCGCCACCAACCATCCTGATCAGGCTCAGGTGCCCTGAGGATCACTGTGGCTCTCAGCTCCCACCGCGCAGGCCTTTCTCCAGGCTGCTGGGGCCACAACCAGTTCACGCTCCAGCAGGAAGAGGTCCATCTGAATTCGTCCTGCCACATCTGTTACGGCCCGTGCTAGACATATAGCTCTCCCCCAAATAAGTTAATCTGATCTGGTGACCAAGGAGTGTACATGAAATGCTCACTGTTATTTTTATTACATGAATGCTCCTATGCTATAGAAACATAATGAAATTATATCAATATACAGGTATGGTTCCTAGAATGTAGTTCATGCTCAATAAAGTCGCTGAGTAATTTTAGTATCAGTTCAGGCTGAGGCATGTGTAGCCACAGGGACCCTCTGTGGTATCACAGCCCCTTACAGGTCTCCCTGGAGCCCTGGGCCCACACCGGCAGTGCCTCTGAGAGGCCTTATACTCCACCCTCGACCCCTGCTGCCCATAGCCACGTACATCTGGAGGCATCAGCCCCCTGACCTAGGGCTCTTGTGAAGGCCAAGGAAGAGGACAGGTGTGGAAACACCTTGGGGCCCCACTATGGTGCTGCCCCACTGGTGCAGGGGCTGAAGGTACAGCGGGTAATAACGATCATTGCAGACAGCAGACTTGAGTTTGAGTTCAGCTTCAGCAGCCTGGTGGTCTTCATCTCTATAGCCAAGTAAGCCGTTTCCTCCTGTGTGAAATGGGCACGATACCAGTGCTGACCCCCTCAGAGAGCTGTTGTGAGGATTAAATGGGATAATGCAGAGAGAACCCATTACAAAATGCCTAGCACTTGTGAGTGCCAGATAAGTATTAGTGGTTATTGTTTATAATAACAAAGCACCAAGGTTCATGAATGATTTACCTCGTTTCTCAACACTGGAGAAACCTGAGGATGTCCCCGGACGGCATCCCTCTCACTTACATTCCCTTGGACTTTCCGGAGCTGGAGGGAAAGCTGTGCATGTGAATACCATCACCCTGTCCTGGAAAACCCAGGCGGAGAGCCGCTGTGGAAAACAGATGAAGATGGAGCAGCAGGGGCTATAGAAATGCTGGCCATTAACGGAAATTTGGGCCTTTTTACTTCGGGAGAGGAAAAACGGAGAGAGATGCTCTCATGTACTAAAACAAATGTTTACTTGCAAGGGGAAGCATAAACAAGGCGGAACGTTCGGTGGGTCACTGAAAGTTTACGGTCTAAATGAATTCTTTATGGCTCTGCCCCCAACTGGCTTTAGCTTTGACTATAATGTCTTCTTGAAACTGAACACTTTGAAGGTAACAAAAACACGTGGGCTTTAATTTGGTAATTTGGCAGTGGTTTAAAAAAATATTTTACATATCTATGAATACAAAATGAATATGCTTACTCTGCTGCTTGCCTGTCAGAGTACTCCATGGTGGGTACAAAGAGGTACAAAGACCTTGACCACAATGCACAGTCTGTTACCTTCATGACGAGCAAGTCGATAACTCTCCAGGCTGTTTCTGGACACTTGGGATAATAACTGTCTTATTCACCTGGCAGGAATTTTTCTGAGATCCAAATGAAAGGACCAAGCAAATTCTATGATTTGTCATTAAATATACACTAGGAAGGCAAAACAACAGATTTTTGACATTTTCAAGAAATTCTTTTAACCTCAGTATTTTAGGCTTTAATATTGTGAAAGATGACTTTTTTGCACTGAAGTGCAACTGAAGGAAGAAACTCAGACATGTGACATCTTTAAGTGTTTTTTTAAATCATTTTAGGGGAAAATGATGATATACAAAGAATTAGTTTTAAAATGTTTCCTTAAAACAGTTTTGTTTCAGAAGAAACATCCAAGAACTCTCTGGATGGAGTATAATAAATTCACAGTAGAAAATAAGAGCTAATGCTGAGGTTTGTATGTTTATTTCCTTGTTGCTATCTACCCACTGCAGGCTAACAGAAGCCCATTAATATTTACTCCTCAAAGTGATCTAACCTGCTGACCTAAAATGGCCTGTGGTCCACAAATGGCTGCAAATGGCACAGTTCAAAACATCACAAATTAACACTCTTAGTAAGCTCAATGTGGCTATCTATATTCCTTAGCAATGACATGTCATTGCCTTTATTTTTTCTTAGTTTCCCTGGGCTCCATGGATTGTGTGTGTGTGAATTTCCTACATGACTCAAGTGATGTTTGGGAATGGGGGATGTTCAAAACAGGAATGAATAGTATGTGCCCTCACTCCACAAAGAACACTGAGTCCCGCCATGTCTATGCAGAAGCAGATGGCAGCAGGTGGTGTCACGTGGGGACACCTGAGGCAAAGGAGGTGCTTTTCCAAAACTGGTTCTGATGCTGCTGAGAGCCCCAGTTTGGAGACTGAATGCTCATGTGTCAAGAGTGATTTCCAAAAGACCAATGAGAAAAGGAGTTAATTTCCTAACCCCCATGTCCCCAGCTCCACATGGGCCTTTGGCTTGTGAGTAATCAGGCTGCAAGATGCTTTGGTTATGATCCTTTTTATGCTCCTTTTCTAAGAAATAAAGTGTCACTATAGCTACTGATGAAAATCTGTACACAGAACAAAATTCCTATTTTTGATTCTTTCTGTCTGCACTGCACTTATTGATATACATCAAAAAAGAAATTTATCTATATTCAAAGAAAGGATGACTAGACTCTCTAAAGACCACCTGAGAACCTTGAAGCTTTCCAGTCTTCTACTTGGCTTTCAAATACGTGCAGTGAATCTCATCTTTAGGCATATTCTTCACAGAGTCTTCCAAATTTCTGTTAGCCTACTTTTATTTTAGTGGCCTTACCTCAATCTTACCTCATTTAGGAAAAATGGAGAGGAAAATGCTATCCACTTCCATTCTGTTACTTATTTATTTTTAAATAGAAGAAAAAACTGTAGTCTGAATTCTACTTCTGGTCTAATTAAGATCTCAAATAGTTCATTTACCACTCCTCACCTTGGGCTGTCCTTAGAACATTTTAGCCTGAAACTGAATAAGCTAGCGATACTCTTTATTTTGCAGGATGAATCTTTATGCTCCTTTTTAAAAAAATAAAAGTGCTTTTTTCCCATCAACCAGGGACTGAAGACAGGTATCACTAGCTTCATTTTGTAAAGGGAGAAACTAAGGCAAAAAGAAGTTAAGGGACATGCCTCTAGTCATCCAGAAACTCAGTAACAGATCTGGGATTACAACAGAGAATTAACACCCCTGTCGAGAACCATAACTGCCTTCTGGTGACTGAAAGCAATATAAAAGTGCCATTTATCCAACAAGGGTGGTCATGCGAATTGGGGACTGCTCCAGAGAAGCAAAGGAAGCTAATACAGAGGGTCTTTTGTGGGCCCTGAGGTAGTCGTGTTACATCTATTTCATTTAATTCAGCAGTATGCTCTGAGAAATAAAGCAGGAGTTTGTTCTATAACAGTCATACATTAAGAAAGTTCACTCCTGTAGTGCTCATATACCCCGGCCACTTTTGTTAGTTGCCTGGTGTATAATTTTTTAGGGTTTCTTTATGCAGATTATTTTCCATCCCTCTCTAATAGCAAACAGGCAGTCATACTGTACACATTACAAAGCCCCTCCAATTTTGCTGGCTAAAGGTAAAAGTGTCACGGGCACAAGGGCTGAGTTAAAAGGAGAGCAAGTGGCAATTATCCATCCTATTAGAGCCCTCTACCCCATCCCCATTTTGCTGGAGCCTTGCTTTAAAATACATTGGCTCTCTGAATAACCTGAACAACAGATTAACCAAAAATGTATTCCTGGAACTTAAGTTCCTCTTGCCTCAGTGCTGTGTACAATTATCAGGAACAGGGACCCACAGGGTCAGGACAAGAATCAGCATCAATTCAAATTCTGTTAGGGCAGCACAACATTTCATTTCAATAACACAGACAAATGCATCTTCAAAATCATCATTACACATTATAATCTTAAAATGCATGAGCTGATCTTTATTCTAATCCCTGTATTCGGTTGGCACAGCATTATGAAAATGTTTACTTTTGGGCATATATTTTTCTTGCATACATAGGAACCAAAGACATTTGGATCTATGCTAGATCTGTTAAGAATAATAGACTTATTCACTCTATAGCCAAACTAACATAATTTTTGTTTTTCTGTTGAAATTAAATAAAAACTCTTGTACTGTCTGCTCATTTTTTCACATTAATTTCTCAGCAAGATAAGCTCCTTATAGACAGGCTACATACTTCACAAGACCTAGCACACTGCGGTAATTTAAAAAAAAATTGACTGAGCAATCATAATATAACTGCTACAAATAAACTTAGTCCTGCTTTGAGGTTGCTACGTAAATATGTAGTCAGTGACCTTGGACTGGGAATCTTGTGGGTCAAAATCTTGAATACATGGGAAACAAATGTCCTGATCAAGGGGGAAAACTTTCTACACAGCAATTCCAAGTGATCAGGATGAATTCTAGGTTGACTTACCTTGGGGCAAGGATCTGGGCAAGGTGCCCTTCTGGTATCCCTTTTATTTACATGAAGTAGCTCCAAACTTAAGAAAAAAAAAAAATCCAAGCGTGAAAGTACCAGAATAGAAAGGCATTTACATGGAGAAAGACCCAGGGCATGTTTCTGTTCTCTGGAGATTGTATCCTCGGTTTCCACCCAATCCTGAGTCCTTATCACTGGTCTCCATCCTAAGGCTCTCCAGAATGAGGTTAACAAGATTGATTCCCTTTTAAGACTCACCCAACTTGTTACCTTTTCTAATAAGCCTTCTCTGTTCAATTTTAAGCCTAAAGTACATGCCATTCTTCCACCTTTCCTCAACACTCTGTGCATGTGTCAATCTTTAAGCCCTCCACACCATGACTTGCTGTCTCTTCTACCTATCCCCGACCAGACTGTGATCTATTCAAGAACTAAATAATGTAGATAAAGCTCTCAATGCCTGGCACTTTGTAGGTGCTCAATAAATGGTAGTGTCCTTTAGAAAGTTCGAAAATATATTTATGGCCGAACGGTATACTTAGAAATCTCTGGGTCATTTCAGATTTTTCTGATTGTGAGGTATATAAATTAAACATAATAAACCAGCAGATCACAGATGCAAAACCTTAGCGGTTTTGCCCATTAAGTGGTCACTCTTAAGGAAAGTTAGTATTTTTCTTCTTATTTTCTTATTTGTCAAAAGCAGAAATTAAACATGAAGAAAAAAAGAGATAACATTCTCTAATCATTTACAAAGGACATCTTTTTATATAGGATTTAGCTCACAAATAATCTACAAAGATTCACTGCTTTAAGGTGAAAAGGTGGCAAGGATCTCAGAGTTCAGCTTCTAGTGCAACCCCTTTGTGTTTCATGGATGGAGAAAACGCAGGAGCAATAGTTTAGCAGCTGAAATCAACTCAACTCTTTAATCTGACAATTACCAAGCATGGAGTTATTCATTTTCATTGTGCTTCTGTTGCAAAGCATGTTTAAAGACTCAGATTTCTTGCATCGGCTGACTAGGACAGCGACAAGACTCAAGACACTGCAGCCCTCCTTCCAAATGCCCACAGTGACTGGTGAGACAAGCGTACATGGCCAAAGAAATATTTTGAGGGCTGACAGCTAAGAAAGTACATTAAAACCACAATCAGACCTAACTCGGATTCTCACCTTGGCCACAGCAGTATATATAATATTTTTGCCACATCCATAATAGGAACTTATTAGTGCTTAATGAAATCAATACACACACTAAAGAATGTGTACACTTTTCCCCAAAGCCGCAACTAGAAACCACTCTAGCAACCACAAGTTCAATGAAAAGGACAGCTGTCACTTTGGAAGAAAACACTGGACAGGCCAGATCCAAGTCCTAAAGAACCTCCAGGGGACGAGAGTTGACAAAGAGCTCGTTAAGAACAAGTATTATGATCTATCCAACTCAAAGTGTTTCTCCCTCATCTTCACTACTCAAGAGCCAAAGTTAAAAGGCTTGGATTCATGGGGCCATTCACTACAAGAGCTCAGTTTCAAGACACTAAGGAAGGTCATCTTCAAACTCAAATTAGGTCAATTTCATCCTTTTAAATCCCAGGAAAATAATTCCACAAATGGAACGAGAATTTATTACGCTCTATATTCCTATTACTTCAATAACTTCTGGGAGCACTGACAAATCTAATTTAGAAAAAGATAAATTTGGACTCTAGCCCATAAAATTAAGAAAAATACTGTTCCTAATGGTAAGTTTTCTTAAAATGCCATTTAAATTTAGGCAAGTCATTTATTTGATTAACAAGCCAGCACCCCCCCCCCACTTTTTTCCTTTTTTTTTTTTTTTTATGAGGAAGGAGCCTGTATTGATTACTAGACTCTGCACTATTTTCTGTCTGGCATATTTAAATGTCTCACAAGAGCATTCTTATTTGGACCAGCATTCTTATTTGCTCATGGAGATTTTGTTCAGTTCTCTGTACAAGGCACCTCAGGCGGCTGCCCGGCAGAGGGCAGGACTGCAGCACGTTGGGGATGGCAGGTTTGGTGCAGAGCTGTCATTCTTCCCATATTCTTGGAGGTAATAGTAGAGGCAGCTGCACGGGGAAGTCAGGAGGTGCTGGCTCTGATCCCAATTCTGCCACCAGCTTCAAAAATGTTCCTGGGATTCACTTCTTCTAAACAGTACAACTAGAAGTTATTTTCTAAGGAAGGATCTCCCTGCCAACAATGT
The DNA here is from genome assembly GCF_028021215.1 of Eschrichtius robustus. Taxonomy (NCBI): domain Eukaryota; kingdom Metazoa; phylum Chordata; class Mammalia; order Artiodactyla; family Eschrichtiidae; genus Eschrichtius; species Eschrichtius robustus. Next base: position 52,181,454 of record NC_090829.1, on the reverse strand, counting down.
AAGCCAAAAGCCCAGGAAAAAAGAGACTCATGTACAAATTTCCCCAAATGCTAGCTTTATATATTTATCATGATTTCTGTTAGTCCATAATTCCTGTTCTTGCCAGTAAGGTCAAGGAGTCTCCAACCAGTAAAATAATGAGACCGTGAAAAATGCATCCAAAAGCACACAGCACAGTAAGATAAATGGTCTTGTCTGTGAATGAGTATGAATTTAATCTCTAATGAACCTCCCCAAAAGAAGCCTTACCTTCTCTGTCCTTTCTACACTAGGACTCATTTCCAAACGGACGATCACTTTTTTTCTTCTAAGTCAAACTACTGTGTTTTCCAGGTCCTCCAATGTCAAGTTCAAATGTTATGTTTCAAAAAGCTGTTCCTGATCTTTGCAACCAACCAGTCTCTGCACTTTGTTCCCTATGTCTGCCCCCTTCAAACTCCCAGAGCGCTTTTCTCCAATGGCACTAGTGTTCTATGACTATCTGTAAGTTGATATTACGCTTCTGAAGGGGGAAGCAGGGCCTTGCTTTCATTCTTGAGCTTGGTGTCCCTGAGGGCCCACCTCAAACAGTGCCTTCCACACAGCAGGACTCCACTGAGCTCACATGAATCCGAGTACTCGAGTACAGAGCAGAGGCAGAGGTTGGACGGGGTCTCTGTGCTAATGAGAACCAGGTCCCCATAGAAAAGAGCAGGATACTATGATGCATTAAGGGGAAATAACAGAAGTACTTCCACATACACTGGCTTGTGCCTTGGGAGGTATGCACAGGAAGGGGCAGCATGTCTGCTCCATCAGGCTGTCCTGGTTTTATGGTCAGCTCCTACCTCCTTCAGCCGATTCTCTCATTTGAACTTTTGGTAACAGAACTTTCTGTCATTAACTTTTGCTACGCATCTGAATTATTCCTAAATACAGTTCAGCTGCCCATCTTCTGATCGGCCATTTTCAGAGGAAATAAAGTTAGATTCCATAAATACTATGTGAAAGGCTGTATTTGATTTCTGTAGCCAAGAGTGTTCCTGAGTATGGAGTTTTATAAAGAATCTCCTATTTGCTCTACTTAATTTGATATTATATTGCATTGCCCATAGTTACAGAGCACAATCCCCATCTGTACATCACCACAGCTATTTCAGACTGGTAAACATGTTTGTCCGGATGGTTACTGAATATTTAAAGAGGTTAACATCTTTTCCTGAGTCTTATTTCCCTCTGCACTCGTGACTATTATAACACTATTAAACAGCATGGACTTGAATTCGACCATTTTCTTTTTGGATAATTTCTCTCCATTTTCTGGCTTTATGAAAGAAAAAAACACATATATTATCACATGTAGGGAAATCAGGATCACTAGAATGTTAATTTAGAAAATTCCAAATGGAGAATGGAGGGTGCAACTTTGGGTATAAAATGTAGGACCCAAATACCTAGGGAGTCTTTCAACAAGGAGGAAGAGTACTTCAGAGGACAAATGAACAAGGAAGATTCCATCCCACAACCCAAAGCCATCGAATTTTTGGATGAAGCCTCAGGTCCCCACCTCTTGTTTCTGTCCTCCAGCTGCAGTGTGTACACCGTGCCATCAGCCGCGTGCGTCCTGGCGTTACCGTCTCCCCATTTCAGCTTCAGGCTCTGGGGCCCGGCAGCGGCACATTCGAGCCTAGGAGGCAACGGTGGTAACGGCCGAGTTTTTGCTTTAATGAACTGACTAAATGGTCCAGCTCCAATTTCATTTATGGCCTGAATTCTGATCCTGGAAAAAGGAAAAAAAATCACAAAGATTGTTGGTTTAAGAAGCAGTGATTCCTCATTTGAAATAAACATTGTGTGGTGTATTTCTTACTTGCCCCTATAAGCAGTGTCATGGAATAAAGGAAAACAAGTTAAAAATAATTCAAGACAAATAGAGAAATGGGCAGGTCGGAAGACAGATTATCCTCTCCATTCCATAAAATAGCCCAAAAAACCACATTAGCAAGATATCCCTTAGTTCTTTAATTAAAAGAAAGAAAGAAAGAAAGAAAGAAAGAAAGAAAGAAAGAAAGAAAGAAAGAAAGAAAGAGAAAGAAAGAAAGAAAGAAAAAGAAAGAAAGAAAAAGAATGGCAGAAAAGGGAAGACATACTAAAGACTTTCATATTTTGTTCTAGCCACCCTTCAGCTGCCTCAAAGTCAGTTTTGGAAGTGAGCTATAAAGAATAAATGAAATAGGAGAACAAGAAAGTCTCCTTCAAAGTTCAAAACAAAGGATAACAGCTCTTCAATAGCACATTTTCCTCCCCTTTCTCCAGCCTCACCCAACAACCTCTGCTAGTCCTTAACCAGTGCCATGTGTGCAGGCACTGCTGGTAACAGAGTGTCATTCAGATGTGCAATTATCTTAACTGGATGTTTACTATGTGTAGTGTTATGGGTAATAAAGATATACTAACACTGCTCTCATGGTCTAGGAACTGAAAATCAAACAGCTAAAATGTATATAGAAAAAATTTCCTATTATCATTCCTATTTTTCTTGTTCCTCTACTTCCTTACTAGTTGACTGAAAAAGTTCTCCAAGGTCATCACACAACACATTGATGGCACTGCTCCACCTTCATCCTCAACACTCCTTCCCGCAGTGACTGCATGTTATTGAAGCTTGTTTCCTCCTGGCACTGAGTGGCCTGCAGGCCCCTGCAGAGGCCTTTCTCCTCGGCTTCTTGGACCAAAGGTCTCACACTAGCTCCCACCCCACCCTCTGCTCTTCCTCTCTTCTTCTGTACAATATGGACAGTCCTCTCAATACCCTCAGCATTCCACAGCTTCATCCACTTAAGATCTTCCCCAGGTCTGCCTCTCCTCCATCTCTTCATGCCTCATTACTAGGCCTCTAGTCGAAACTTTCACCCAGATCCCTTGCTAGGTACATAGGCATCTTATTGGGCTGAATGTGCAGTGTGGTGTCACTAGTTCTAAACATTTCAACATTTAAACTTGATTAGAGTTTTAAACAGTCTTTCAAAACACATGATAATAAAAAATACAGTCAAAGAGAAATTCTCAGGAAACAGATCAGTTTAAAATATTCTTATAATTTAGTTTTATGTACTTCTCACTTACAGCAATTATTGCTTATATCTAAATAGAAACTATCATTTAGGTATTACAATACCTTAATCCATCATATGACCTCAAATTAACCTTAATTCTTCAAATTTAAAATTACATAGTTCAGCAAGTCAATCTAATGACACATCTGTAAGTTGTTAAGAAGAAAAAAAAAAACAATAGATTAATTCCAGGTGAGGTGGAGTAAGCGCACTCCACCCTGTCTCTCCCACTGAATGCAGCTATTAAACCTGGACAAAATAAACAGAGCAGCTATGTAAGAAGTCCAAAAAGGAAACAGTAGCTGAAGGATTTGGGGAAGAATTTGAAGTATCACCAAACCAGCAGTGAATTTACCATTTTTCCCCCTTCATTACTCACTGGATTAGACTCAACGCAGCCTGAAATTCAGGAACAGACATTTGCATGGGCAGAGAGCTGCCTGGCTCAAAAGAAAGCAAAGAGTCTCTGAATGGTCAGAGTGAATGGGCGAAACTTCCCCCATTCCTCTTTTTTTTTTTTTTTTTTCCTTTTCTACACTGTCTCATTCTCCAGTCCTTAGCCAGTTCCATCATATTAACAGCCTAAAGAAGAAAAACCACATGATCATACTCATTGATACAGAAAAAGCATCTAATGAAATCCAACATATATTCATAATAAAAATTCCCAGCAAATTAGGGATAGAAGGGGAATTTCTCAACCCAAAAGGGGCATCTATAGAAATACCTGCAGCTAACATTACACTTAATGGTGAAAGACTAAATGAAAGATCAGAACAAAGCAAGGATGTCTACTCTTACCACTCCTATTTAACGTCAGGTACCAGTCCCAGCCAGTGGCGGGGGGTGGGGGAAAGGCACAGAGATAGGAAATAAAGAAATATACTGCAAGACACTGCTGAGACTACTGAAGACCACCTAAATAGAGAGAGATATACTGTGATCATGAATTGGAAGACTCTAGACAGAAAAAATGTCAATTCTTCCAAAATTGGATCTATAGATACAATGCAATTCTAATAAAATTCCAGCAGGATTCTTCTTAGTAGATATAGATAAGTTGATTCTAAAAGTTACGTGGCAAGACAAAGGAACTAAAATTGCTAACACAAATCTGAAAAATAAGAATAAAGTTGGAAGAATCACACTATCTGATTTAGAACTTACTATAAAGCTTACTATAAAGTAATCAAGATAGTATGGTATCAGACAGACACAAAGACCAACAGAACCAACACATATATGGCCAACTGATTTTCAAAAATGTGCAGAATTAATTCAACGAAGAAAGAACAGTCTTCTAAGTGGTACTGGAACAACTGGATATCAAAAGGAAAAATAAATCTCAATCTAAACCTCAGATCTTATTCAAAAGTTAACTCATGGATCACAGATCTAAGTGTAGAATGTAAAATATAAAACTCTTAAGAAGAAAACAGGAGGAAATATTTCGTACCTAGAATTAAAGAATTTTTAGATATGATGTGAAAAGAATGTATCCAGAATGCATCTAAGACCTTTCAAAACTCAGCAGCAAAACAACACAAAACCACCCAACTAATAAAAAAATGGGCAAAAGACTGGAACAAACATTCCACCAAAGAGGATATACGCATGGCAAATATGCACACAAAAAGATGTTTAACATCATTAGCCACTAGGAAAATGCAAATTAAAACTACAATGGGGTAATACTATATCCCTATTAAAATGGCCAAAATAAAAAATGCTTATTAATACCATTCTGGCAAGTATAAGGAACAACTGAAACTCTCCTATTTTGCTGGTGAGAATGCAAAATGGTATAGTTACATTGGAAAACAATTTGCTTACAAAGTTTCTTATAAACTTTAACATACATTTATCATATGACCCAGCAATCACACTTCTTGGACTTTACTCTAGAGGAATTAGTTTACGTTCACACAAAAACCTGCACATACACGTTTATACCAGCTCTATTCATAATCACACAAAACTGGATGAATATCTGCCTCACAGTTTGGAATGTAGCAAACACTTATCGCTGATAAAGTACAGCAAAAGTTCCATTACAAACAGCCTTACTTTTCCCAGATTCTATTAAACTAGGGCTACATCAGGTCTCTTGCAGATAATGTAATGTCAGTCTCTCAACATAGCATTGAAAGACTACAATAAACTCTTCTTTGCTTCCCAGCATGAGTCTTGTAAAAAAATAGCTGTATGGTATTAAGAGTTTTTTCCCTATGATTTGAAAAGTAAGAAATTTTTCTGCAACTGGAGAGGAAAAATCTTTTTAAAAAGGTGGTCATCATTTGTGGTAGAAATTACTACCTTTTTTCTCTACTCAGGAAAAGGGAATTAAGCCAGACTTTAAGTCTCAGTCTTTTTTCAATGGTGTACAAATTTCCTCACCTACAAGGTTTATATCAATGTCTTTCCACTGTCCAGACTGCCATTCCTTCCCTTTATTCTGGGCAGAGGTATACCTAGAGCCCAGAGGCCAAGATGCTTCCTTCCATCTGCTTGCCCATATTCCTCCAGAGCCAAGCCCACCTGTATTCAAGGTGATCCTACTGTTCTGCTCCATGCAGCCTCAACGGCCCTTAGCTACATTAATAAGTAAAAGGAAGGGAGGTAATGGGTTGCTTCAGATTGTTGTTCTGCTCAAGACAAAAAATTATAAGAGATCTGAATCATTTATAAGAATTAGAAATAGTTTATAATACACAAGTATCAAGATGCAGAAAGAAATGTAGATTTAATATTTACTTTCTTTTGTAAATTCATTTTCTTCACAAGGCCTCCCCAGTATTTTGATAGGTACTAGGTTCCTAATATCTGTAGCTCTAGGGTTCTCTGACCTTTTAACTGGGAAGTATTTGGTAGGCATATCGAATGTTAGCCATACATACATACACATACACACACACATACACACACCAAGAACAAGAATATCATGGTAGCATTTTAACTCTCTTTAGCAGTGAAGCCTTTCTGGCTACTCTGCTCATCACTTTGGTGACCTTGGGGAAAGTATCTAACACCTTTAAGTAACAGTTTCCTCCTCTATGAAATCGGGTAGTAATATCTTCGCTGCATTTACAAATAGGATTACTTAATTAAGATAAGGAATATGGGAAGTACTTTCTATTTTTAATATTTTATACTTTGCCATACAATCAGAAAAGGATTCAAGGTGGCTAAAAGCACTTTGGTGAACTTTAAAGTGCTTCTTTATAGAGTTACTATTTTTATGACTTCTTTTAAGACCGTATTCCTCCCTAGAGCAGTGAAGAAAACGCGTTGGGCATCTATAGGAGGGGCACTGTACTGGGCACACAAACGTATATCTTCGTTTTAGTTGTATTACTACCACCACTTCACTTTATTACTTGAGGAATTTGCTGATACGATCTATGTTTTTCCCTCCTCTAAATTATGGCCAAGGACCCAGCAATAGCTAAAAGGACTGCCTTCTCAGAAGGTGAGATAACAGCTTAGAAACAGAAGAAAATGTTAATAACCACTGCAGCAAACAGCACTGAGAACTTGCTCTGTTCAAGGGACTATGCTATGGAGTAGGAACTAGTCCAGTTGTCCCTCAGTACCTGCAGAGGATTGTTCCCAGGACTCCTGTGGACACTAAAATCCATGGATGCTCAAGTCCCATATATAAAATGGCACAGTTCAGTCGGCCCTCTGGACCCGTGGATGCGGTGAGATGAGTGTTTTCTCTTGTATCTATCTATCTATCTATCTATCTATCTATCTATCTAATCTATCATCTATCTAATCTATCATCTATCTATCTAATCTATCTATCATCTATCTAATCTATCATCTATCTATCTATCTATCTATCTATCTATCTATCTATCTATCTAGGCCACACCACGTGCCTCTCGGGATCTTAGTTCCCCGACCAGGGATTGATCCTATGCCCCCTGCAGTGGAAGTGCGGAGCCCTAACCACTGGACTGCCAGGGAAGTCCCTTCTCTTGCTTTTAGAGATGAGGAAACTGCAGTTAAACTCAGGTTAAATAACTCCATCTAACTGATACAGTGGCTACTAGATGCTGAAGTCTAGATTTGATACTGTCTCTAATTTCTACCCCAACCCCACGAGGAAGGAATTACTCTATTTCACAAGTGCAGGAACTGAGGCCGGCTAGGTTCAGTCATTTGCACTAATCTTCACAGCGGATATAGGTCAGATCTGGGTGTGAACCTGGTCTTTCTAGGTTCAAAGTCTTTGTGCATTCTGACACACCATTCCCTCCAAGCATAACTTGAGCCAAACACAGCTTCCAATACAACCAAAAGATAATTTTAATTCAAACCACACTTTCAGTTCAACAACTGCCTTTTGCCAATGAAACAGACATTTAGAACAGTCAAATTTATTTGCACATTATTAAAACAACCTTTGGCCTTGGAATGAACTGCCTAGGTTTTAAAATACTTGCTTCAATTTATTCAAATAACAAAATGTGTTTCAGTAAAAATGCATGGAAAACATTTTTCCATGTAGCTGATGTACTGAACTAATGTTAATCAGTTTTAATGATAAAGTAGCACTCAAAACTGAAATAGAACTGAGGAACTGATCAAATGAGGCCATGTCTTCTAAAAATATTAAGAACTCTTAGTCTAGGAGGCTGAGAAAACTGAACAAGGACTAAGGTAGTTAACATTTCTTTTGTCTTGGGATGAAAAATGCAGTGTGTGAAAATAATTTCCTAATCCCAGTGAGAGCTCACCCAGAACTGATAAAAAAAACAAACACACTGGGGCTTCCCTGGTGGTGTAGTGGTTGAGAATCCGCCTGCCAGTGCAGGGGACACAGGTTCAAGCCCTGGTCTGGGAAGATCCCACATGCCGCGAGGCAACTGGGCCCGTGAGCCACAACTACTGAGCCTGCGCCTCTGGAGCCTGTGCTCCGCAACAAGAGAGGCCGCGATAGTGAGAGGCCCGCGCACCGCGATGAAGAGTGGCCCCAGCTCGCCACAACTAGAGAAAGCCCTCGCACAGAAACGAACACCCAACACAGCCAAAAATAAATAAATAAATTTATAAAAAATAAAAAAAAAACAAACAACAAACACTAACCTGAGGAACAATTCTAAAAGTTCCCCTCAGAAAAAAATGATTTTCAAGTTTTATTAGTCTATCCCAAACCCAAACTTGAGACATTTTCTCTTTAACTGAATTAGCATGTTAATCTTGACATTTAGATAGGATCTGCATTTTTTTTTTTTTTAACATGCAATGTATATCATTTTCTGAAATCTTCAGCTCTGCAAAGTACAAGGGAAATGGAATTTTGCTTTCCAATTCAGGGAAGTGACTTAACTCTGAGAAGCTCTATCTTGGCCGGACTAATGCGAAAAATCTCTTTAAGTATCTAGAAGTCTGCAATATCCATCAATACACTGATAACACTGATTAAATAAATTACGAAGTATATTCTTTATAAATTTTTATTGAAAATCCACTATTAAAATATCTTCTAATTTTAGATGCCAAATACATTACTGCTTCAGAAGATCATAGCCTAACATAATGCACTTTACACACTCTCTCTCTCTCAAATGACACTACGTATGCTAAAAGAAGAATGACTTTGAAAACTGGGGAAGGTGACTTCTCAATCACAATTAGCTGTCCCAGTACTCGGGAGGCCTCGAGTGAGGGGACAGTGAGGACAGCACCCCCCTTCCTCCATGAAGAGTTGGGGTAAGAGAGGCCTAAGAAGCAAAAGGTGGGCTTTTTACCCCACCAATCTACCTAATCATCCAATTAAGAAGAGAAAAATATGAAGGAGTAGTATCATCTTCAGATAACTGCTGAGGAAATAATAAACAGTAGCTTAAATACAGAAAACCTCTTTAGGGGAAAAGACGTGTTCAGAGTAAAGTTACTCGGAGAAGGCTCCCTGGAAGGGTAACCTTAGCTAGCTCAGGGTCATCCCTCCCTTCAACCAACCTACTTCTGACAGCTCCTCAGAGACCAGTGCCACATTCCGTCTCCAGGCACTTAGACTTGCTTTTCTTCGTGCCCTGTCTTGACAGGAAAGAAACCTTAAATGTCTCCTGTGGCTTAAAGGATAATGCCAGAGTCCCACACACATTTCTACCTGTAATCTGGTCATAACCCACCTGCCAGCTCCTTTCTTCTCTACCCTACCAGGCATTAGCAACAGATAATTTATTGAGTGCTTACTTACCAGGTGTCAGGTCCCACAGAAGGTGCCTGAAGTCTAAAACATGACAACCCTATTATGTAAAGTAATTATCCCCATTTTACAGATCAGAAAACTGAGGTACAGAGAGCCTAAATAGCTTGCCAGAGGTCACAGAGGCACCAAGTGAGAGACTCAGGATTGATGTCAAGGCTGTCTGACTCCAGTCCACTACTTTTGAACTACTTAGAACTTGTCTCTTTATAAAGCCCACTTCATCTTGTTAGAATGAAATGATTTATGATTCACTTCTTGACAGGTTTATGTAGTGCTTGACATATACGAAAGACTCAACAAATGTTATTTTTCATCCCCATTTTACCTAGCAAAAACAGCACAGCAAACAAATCTACCTTAAGTTTTAGTTATTTGACAGCTCAATATGAGTCAGACATATAATGAGGTTGCCAAAAAAAGTAATCTTAGGCAACCTTACTAACTGCTCAATATGGAGAACAAGGAAGGTGACAGTCTTGCTCTGCTCTGAGCCAGCCAGACAGTTCCTGGAGGTCAGGGTACTACTCATTCAAGAGGCCATCAAGAAACAGAAATCACCCGATGAAGAGGACTGAGGGGGTTATAGAAAACCCATGCCAGTGAAGACAGATCTGAATGAAGTGAAGATGGTTAAGTAGGAGACAGCTGAAATAATAAGATAATGATGTCTAGGCCCTAGGAGTGGGGCTCAGACTTCTGTCTTTTGCAAAACCTCTCCAGGTGATTCCTAAATACATTAGCATTCCAGAATCATTGCTCTAGGGCAGAGTTCTCAAACTTTTAACATGCATCAGAATTTCCTGCAGGGCTAATTAAAGCAAGGAGTGCTGGGCCCCACCCTGAGGGTTTCTGATTTGCAGGCCTCCAGTAGGGCCTGATACATTGCATTTTAATGAGTTTCTAGGTCATGCTGATGCTGCTGGCCCAGGAACCATGCTGTGAATATCACTGCTCTAGCGGAGAGCCCTGGATCAACTGAGTAGATTTCAGCTATAGAGAGGTTTTGACAAAATATAAGGGAAACTCTGTAGAAATAGAGTTGTCCACGGCTGGAATGCACTGCCTGGCGAGTAGAAGCTGAAAGCACTGCTCCATCACTGGAGATGCGCACGCCAGGGTGCTGGGAGGGGGTGACACCAGGCAATCTTGTCTCAGCTCACAAAGCCTATGGCTCCCTGTGGCAGGAAGCATGCAAAGGAAAGCTACGTCTCTGTTTTCAATAACATTTTTTTTCTCTGCAAACCAAAACACAAACTCAGTTCTAAGCTTAAAAGTAATGTCTTTAAAAATATCATTGTAATTCCAACCAAATTCCATACAGGGTGTCAGCAAGCCAGTGGATAGTTTGGCAAGCACCAGTGGAGAAGGGATGGATCCATTTTTGTGTCAGTAGGTTTGCTGGAGAGGTGCACATTTCTGTCCCAGCAAGACAGAGAAAGAATAAACTCCGTGTGAGAACAATGTGTAACTGCTAAAGGTTAAAAACAACAACAACAACAACAACAAAAACCCAAAAGAAACAAGCCCCATTGCCGCTTAAAATGTTTCATTCCACATTTTTATCTAGAACATCATGATCTGTTCACTTATATTTTAACCAATTTATGGGACAAAAAAAGGTGAGGTAAAAGTTGATTGGACTAAAATTATACCCTTAGTTCCCTGAAATACTCATTTTGTATTTCACCACAATTACTGCAATTGTGTTTTTGAAACATAAAAGAACAAGACTATGGGTTGACTGGAGTTCTACTATAGAGAATCCAATTAGGTACTATAGAAATAAAATTCCTTAAGTTGGACAAAGATGACCTTAAATATGAAACATCCAATTTATTTACTGATTGGCCAGCAAATACTCTGGCTAAATCTTTTTTTTTTTTTTTTTTTTGCCAAGAACACAATATGACTTAGGGCCAAAGATCTGTCTTTTCTAAAGCTGTACATTTTTCATGCAATCTGTCTAAAATGGTGTCTTCCAAGCTACCCTGGAAGGTTAAGCGGTGACATCCTCCCAATGTGACTTTCCACGTTCAGCTCAATATAGCTAGCCTTGCATATTAATACTGAAATGAATTATTTATGCTACATCCATTAAATGCTTTTAAAATAGATTCTTGAGGTTTCACTATCCAAATCTAAGCTCTGTACATTACTAAACCATTTCATCTTCTCCAAAACAGAATTAATCTCTGAGGTACTTTTTAACATGTCTTTAATCAACCACTTATGTGGAAGATATTCTTGATAATTTCCACTGTAACTGGCATTTCATCAATAAGCAAAGATCCCCTACGTCAGTTCCTTCATTTGAGCTTTTGACCTCTAGATTTCTTTCTTGAAGTCATTCAACTATATGTTGACTAATAAACATCAGCGTTCCTCCAATATCAACCTTCTAAAACCCGTAAAGTTTTATTTATAATCATTTAAGCCACCTTGAAGGTATGCATAATGGCAGGAAGAAGCAAAATTCTCAGGCTGACACCTTGCCCTAAAAGCCCTTTTGTGATTTCTGACCCGAATGTTCAGAGGACTGACCTGAGGATCTGAGTCCAGTCTGTGTAGACATGGGGTGGATCACACTGGACAAAAGACCTTTCAGTGAGCCCTGAGCCACTGGCTTCTTCATAGGTTTTCTGGCCTGAGGAATCCAAGTCAGGCAATGTTCTGGACATGCAGTCTCTTAGAAACAGCTAGGGGATGACATTCACTTGGTCATTTTCCCCCAGAGATACACCTCATGGTCAGGTCTCCTTAAAGCATCATCACTGGGGAATGTCCCTTAGGTCAAGTTCTGGGTTTAATTCACCTCTGGATTTCCTCAGCACCTGATTAGAGTGCTCTGGACACAATGGTCAGTCAGTATTTGGTTAGCAATCAAAGGTGGTGGCTGGTTTTCTGAGACTGGCTACAATGCTAAAAATGAAAAAATGCCCTTGCCCTGCCTCTTCATCTATATTAAGTCATACCGCCTTTATTCAGTTTCTAACTTGATTCCCACTTCAAACCATCCTGATCATTCTGAACCCTGGGTCTTCCTCTTTGAAATGCCAACAGGATTCTGTACAGTGTTATTTTCAGCCTGGGAGGTCACAAACATCTGCTATCTTAGGTTGCTGTTAAGTGTCCCCCAACTCCCTGAGTGCTCTGAGGGCAAGGATAGTGTTTATCACTATTTCATAGACCCTCAGTGCATAAGTACTGCGCCCCAGAGATTTCTTAAAAGAAGGAAAGACTAAACAAAAAACTGTCACTGTTTTGAAAAGCAAAATGAATACACTTATATGCATCATTCACAAAAGACTTGGTAAGAGAGGGAAAGTAGAAATAACATGCTTAGGCAGGATGGAACTTTAGTATCTTACAGCTGTTAAGCTGGTTTCTTTCTTCAGTTTCTGGGGATAAAAAAAGGTAGTCTATTAGATTATAACATTAGAAAACACTGCAGAAAAAAAATAAGTGAAATGATAAACCCTTTTCTAGCAGCGAGTTTACCTGCCTGCCCTTCATTCCCCCTGCCCTACCCCAAGAAGAACTAGTTTTCCAGGGTGAAGATCTTGGTGATGATGAAAATTACAATACATGTTTACTGTGCGCTTGCTATGTACTGCTGGGCTCTATACAAGCATTTAGTATTTGTTTGCTTACTCCTTACAACATGCTTTTGAGGTAAGTAATCTTGTTCTCCTCACCCTGTGGAAGCAGCTGGGACACTGAGAGGTTAAGTAACTTGCCCAAAGACACAGCTAAGGACCTGTATCTGAATCTGTGCTCTACTTCACCTCCTTGAGAAGCCGTTTAATCTGACAAAGGGCACTGGACTAACCAGATGGTTCCTGCACTCCTCTAACACTAATCCTAAACTTCTGTTTTGGTCTCCCAGCTATGGCACCCTGGGGACAGAGTTAAATGACTTGAAATCTTAAGAGGCTATGTTGAGAAAAAGGTGTGTGAGAAGAGGAAGGTAAGGTGCTGGCTCCCTGACAGGAACTCTGGGGAAAAGGAAGAATGCAAGTGGTAACTGAGTTTTGCTGGGTGGAGTGTGATGTGACGTCTTTTCTCTGGCCCCTCGTGAAATCCTGGGTAAAAGCTCCATCACAAACGCTCTGTAACAGTGTGTCTGCTTTGGGGGATCAGAAGAATGGCAGAGCCCTGCTTCAGAGGTGGACCAAGTACATGCTGGGGACAGAGGGTGTCCATAGCGTGATGAGTCACAGTAAAAGCACGAAGAAAAGTAGTTTATCAAAAAACCAACAAGGGGCTTCCCTGGTGGTGCAGTGGTTGAGAATCCGCCTGCCAATGCAGGGGACACAGGTTCGAGCCCTGGTCTGGGAAGATCCCACATGCCGCGGAGCAACTGGGCCCGTGAGCCACAACTACTGAGCCTGCGCGTCTGGAGCCTGTGCTCCGCAACAAGAGAGGCCGCGATAGTGGGAGGCACGCGCACCGCGATGAAGAGTGGCCCCCACTTGCCGCAACTAGAGGAAGCCCTCGCACAGAAACGAAGACCCAACACAGCCAAAAATAAATAAATAAATAAATAAATTTATTTAAAAAAAAAAAACCAACAAGGAGGAATTGATTTGAAATGGTAGGTGAAATTCCCCCTCAAGGGTTAGGATTTGTATCAATTTATAACCGACTCATAAAGTAAAAAGTAGTACAAGTTTTTAAGCTATATTAGCATTTAGTACTCAAATATATTAAGAGTGACTAGAATTCACCCATTTGGCCTTTAGGACCTGAAGGGTCTGTAGCCCCAAGTGCTGAGGTGTCCATGCAGCTTTATTTCAACTTTCCTGCACTCACCGGTAGGTGGTTTCCGGAAGGAGATCTTTCATAACGTGGGTGGTGGTATTGCCCACGGTGATGCTAGTGTCCCCAAGATCAATATTATAAGCAAGGATTTCAGATCCATTATTGCACGGTTCTTCCCAGTTCAGTACAAGGCACACAGAAGGCGGATCAGGATAGGCATTGAGGGTCTCCTCCTCCAGGACACACAGAGTGGAGACAGGGTCAGGGGCAGATGCTGGTGTCTGGCAAAGGACAAGCTCACTGTATGGTCCTGCTCCAGCTTGATTAACAGCCTGAAAAACAGAATAGCGAGACAAAGTCCACATTACCCCATGAGCACATTCTAATGCCTCCACATTAGGCGTTACATAAATCTAAAGTAACATACGATTACTGCTAGAAATGTAGGTAGAAATAAATCCTCCACAATGTTCATGTTAATACCACTTTCTAAAAAATACCAATCATATCTTCTCTGCTAATAAGAGAGAACATCGCCATCACCGTTTCTTATGAAAAATAGTTTTAAAATAACACTTTATATTTGCATAGCCCACTTCAGTTTATGTATTGTCTTATGCAATCTTCACAATAACCATCTGAGGTAGATAATATATGGCAGGTATTCTTACCTGCCTTTCACAGAGGAGGGAACTCAAAGTCAAATTAAGAACTCAGGCCCCAGATTTAGATGCCAAGCTGGGACCAAAATTCAGTAATCTGACTTTCAACTCAAGTGCTGCTCTGGAAGAGCTATAGGAATTTTAGAAAAGATACCTACTGTTTTCCATGTGAATGCTAAATTCATATCTGGAGTCAATGCTCAGCCCTCATCTGACTTTACCTGAGCGTCACCGCTGACAACTGATCACTCATTGCTTTCAAATCCTCACTCACTCGGTCTCTGGGACCGTCTTCTTGTTTCTATTTTGCTGCTGCCGCTGCTTCTCAATCACCTCTCCTGGCTGCTACTCATTACCGGGATCTTTCAGCACTGGAGGGCACCAGGCCTTGGGCCTTGCACACCTCTTTGTCATCTCTGCTTAAACTCCTGGATATCTCATCTTGTCGCAGGGAAATATAATGCCATTTATATCCTACTCCCAAATTTATTTGTGTAGCTCAGACCTCTGCCCTGAATGCGAGGCTAGTGTATTCAACTGCCTACTGAATAGTTCCACTTAAATGTCAAATAGGCATCTCAAACCTAAGTGTCTGTACAGCTCTAAGACTCCACCCCATCCCTGCTCGTCAAAAACCCCACTGTACCTCCTGTGGTTTTCCCCATCCTTCAGGCTGTTCAAGTCATATCTCTGAGTCAGTGCTGGACATCTTTCTTCCTCTCATACCCCTGCAAAAAGCATCAGCACATCCTTTCCCAACCTAGTCCAACTATACTCTTTCATATCTGGTTGCTGTAATGACCTCCTAACTGGTACCTGTGTCAGCCCTTGCCCCACAGTCTGTATTCACTGTCCCTTCAATGGCCTCTCACCGGATACAGAATAACCTCTGAGGTCCTCACAACTGCCTATAAGACCCTATCTAATCTGCTCACCGCCACCACCTTCCCAAAGAACCCAGGACCACTCTGCCTTCATCGTCTACTACCCTCCCTCTCAATCCCTCTCCTCCAGCTACACTGGCCTCCTTGCTGTTCCACAGGGACACTAAATTTGCTCTCACCTCAGGGTCTTTGCAACTTGCTGCCCCTTCTGTCCACACAGCTTTTCCCCAGACATCTACACAGCCCATTCAATCGTATTCTCAGGCTTCTCTCGAGTGTTGCCTTTTCAGGGAGACCTCTTTGAACACCATATTAAAACTTATAGTCACCCCTACCCCAACTCCCGTGACCCTCCTCATTTCTTATTTCTCTTCTCTGCTTTTATTTTCATCATAGCGTTTGTCACCAGAATAGTATATATTTCATTTAATTACTCCCTTGATTAGAATGTAAGTTCCACAAGGGCAAGGCTCTTGGGTTCACTGCTGTAGCCCTGGCAACTAGAACAGTACCTGACACAGAGTGTGTGATCAATAAATGTTATTAACAATATTTTTTTCCTTATAAGAACATTTGGGGACTTCCCTGGTGACGCAGTGGTTAAGAACCCGCCTGCCAATGAAGGGGACACGGGTTCGATCCCTGGTCCGGGAAGATCCCACATGCCGTGGAGCAACTAAGTCTGTGAGCCACAACTACTGAGCCTGTGCTCTAAAGCCCGCGAGCCACAACTACTGAGCCCACGTGCCACAACTACTGAAGCCCGCGCGCCTAGAGCCCGAGCTCCGCAACAAGAGAAGCCACTGCACCACAACAAAGAGTAGCCCCCGCTCGCCCCACGCGCAGCAACAAAGACCCAACGCAGCCAAAAAAAAAAAAAAAAAATTGGCAACCTCCTTACAAAAAAATGAAGGTGAAGTACTCTAAAATCTCGTTTACTTCATGGGAGAGCTGATGAGGACAAATTATAATACAAAAGGAAAGTAGTCTGATCTCTTAAATCAAAGGTTCACTATAATGCCTGTGTATCAGTTAATTTCAAAGAAGCAAGCTAAGAGCATTCATTTGCTATCAAATCACTTTTGAAACCTTTCTGTAATATTTTTTTTTACATCAAGTCCCATTTCATGACAACACCAACTTTCTTTCTGGTAAAATTTTTATGTCACAAATTAAGAGTACAGTAAGTCCCCTACATATGAATGAGTTCTGTTCCGAGAGTGCGTTCATAAGTCCAATTTGTTCGTAAGTCCAACAAAGTTCGCCTAGGTACCCAACTAACACAATTGGCTATATAGTACTGTACTGTAATAGGTTTATAATACTTTTCACACAAATAATACATAAAAAACAAACACAAAAAAATACAGAAAACATTTTTAATCTTACTGTATAGTACCTTGCGAAGTACAGTAGTACAGTACAACAGCTGGCATACAGGGGCTGGCATCGAGTGAACAGGCAAGAGGAGTTACTGACTGGAGGAGGGAGAGGAGGTGGGAGATGGTAGAGCTGAAGGATCGTCAGCAACAGGAGACGGAGGGCAAGCTGCAATTTCACGTGACCTAACTTACGTGATTGGACATGCAAACACACGTTACAACTTTGAAAGTTAGCAACTTGAAGTTTCGTATGTAGGGGACTTACTGTATATATTTAGAGATTTTATTTTTGGATACAAATTTATCACAGGGGCAGAAAAATAAGACACTGTGGAGCCAACTTTCATATCAACTAAGGCTTTAATCACCATGTAACAGAAGGAAAAGAACATGGCTTTTAGAGTTGGAGCTTTGTTCACATCTGGATTCCATTATTTACTAACTGTGTGATCTTAGGCAAATTAACATCTCTGTTTCCTCAGATGTAGAATGGGGATAGTAACATATAATTCATAGAGTTATTGTAAAGATTAAATTTGTTAACATGTCAAATCCTGGCAGAGTATATCAGGCCAGCTATCAGTGCTTCACTTCCCTCCTTCTCCCTGGGAAAATCAAGAACAAAATAGCAATAGCAATTTTCCTAAATCTTCCTAAACCTATTTTCTTAAAACAAAACAACAACGAAATACTTTATTTTGAACTAATTTTAGACTTACAGAAAAGTTGCAAAAATAGTGCAGAGAAATTTCCATATAATCTCTCACCTTGTTTCCCCTAATATTAATACCTTACATAAGTATAAAACAATGATCAAAACCAGAAGATTAACATTGGTACAACGGTATTAACGATGTACAGACCTTATGTAGTTAGATTCAAATCTTACCAATTTCCGATAATGTTCTTTCTCTATTCCAGGATCCTGCCTAGCTTTGTTCTATGGAAAATGCTTTCTCGAGTTATACCACTTATCATATCACCAGTTTACAAAGGAAACAATTCAAAAGAATCTTAGTAAAATATAAGAGTATGTCTATAATATACAATATGCTTCATGTGAATAGAATTACTTGGGTACATGGTAATTAAAATATTCAAACAAGAAATGTTCCACCCAATTTTTATAAAACACAGTATAGGTATCACAGTGATTTAATTTTTAAGGCACCAAATAGTCAAAAGAATATTCATCTTTGGGCTTCCCTGGTGGCGCAGCGGTTGAGAATCTGCCTGCTAATGTAGTGGACACGGGTTCGAGCCCTGGTCTGGGAAGATCCCACATGCCGCAGAGCAACTAAGCCCATGTGCCACAATTACTGAGCCTGCGCGTCTGGAGCCTGTGCTCTGCAACAAGAGAGCCCGTGATAGTGAGAGGCCCGCGCACCGCGATGAAGAGTGGCCCCCACTTGCCGCAACTAGAGGAAGCCCTCGCACAGAAATGAAGACCCAATACAGCCCAATAAATTAAAAAAAAAAAAAAAAAAAAAGAATATTCATCTTTAACCTGACTTTGTAGTAATGTCAAATGAAAATAATTCAGATTTGGTCTATAGGTATCAAGAAATCAATACAGGTTGGGGAGACCCCTTTCCTGGCAATACTTCTTTAGCATAGCAATGGCCTTGAAAGTGCTATCCCCTTCATAGGGTCTGACTCATTTTATGACAATTAAGTATAGACACTTGAAAATATTTACTATTGTTGACAGGGAGGCAAGATTATTATGCAGGCCCTATTCTTACCAATGTATCTTTTAAAATGCAGTTTTGGGAAGTTAATGCTAAGTGACAACATATACCCTGAAAGGAAGAAAAGGAAGTAGAATATTTTAAAGAGACACCAAAACTCGTAAAGCAGATTGAAGTTGTTTCCTGTGATGGCAGACAGTTTTTATTTATATGCTGCCTTGTTCCGAAAACAGGAGCGTAGCACATAATTTAACCTCTTCCCAATGACTCAGCATCGCTGTTAGAAAGGTCAGATAACGTGCTATGACCCTGACTCACTGATGAATGGTTAATTACATCCCAGGCCCTCCGTTCTAGAAGGAAGGTGTGTATAATGAAAGAGTTTAGCCAGAAATGTTTACGACAAAACAGACTTCAGAATTCAACAGAACAGCTTCAGTTGATCTGGAAAGTTAACTTAAGAAGGGAATATTTTCTCCAAAGAGGCCCGAGGCCAGAGACACTGAGAGTAGATGGGCTTGTAATAAGCAATATGATCCATGACTTAAATCAGGTGGAAACCTAAATCTGGCATCTTTGCTTCTTTATCTATTTAAATCTAAACATGTATGAAGAAAGAATTCTTCAAGGTCAAGAACCACAACTGATTAATCTTTGTATCTCTCCTTTTGATCATCGGGATCATCCTTTGATTCTGGCACAAAGTGGTGCTCAAGAAATGTTACTGAACAAATGGAAAGAAATGAACAAAGAACCCTGTTTTCTCAGGACAATATGGTTTTTCAAAGGAAAAAAAAAATATTTACCCAAGTCAATAAAATGAAAGTAAACCCATGACTATTGTCACTCTTAGGGGTTAGGCTAGGAGCCAATTATTCTTCACGTTATTCTATTTGGACACCCAAGCGTAAGCTTACAGATAAACCAGCCTTGTTAATGGTCACTGGGAAGTGGGAGGTGGGTCCTAACGATTGAATGCAGACTGGTTCTAACTACTCTAGTGTTTGTTTTTGGCTCCATTTAACATCTGGAATGGGAAGTTTTAAATGTTTTTTGCCTTTTGTCTAAGTGGCTTTCCCACCGAAATGAGCATCTCAGAAAATTCAGACAGAAGGCATCTTCCCTAAGGAGCTGTGCCACATTTGCCTTGGACTCGGTCCTTTATTCAGTGAATTAACCAGCAAGCAAGATGCAAGCGTGGTGAGAAGTACAGTGGAGATGATTCTGGTTTTGTTCCTACTTTTTAGGACCTCTTAGAGAAGCAAAAATTAACTGTAAAATACCAAAACAGTTACATTTATTTTTATTTAAAAGAACTCTTTTTTTCCATATCGCCCCTCCTGATGGCCTCCATCACGAACCTCTGAGTAAGTTTCCCAAAGAGTCTATCATGGAACACCAGTATTTGTGAGAAATGTCCGGACGGTGTCAGCCTACCTGTAACCTACAGCAATACTGCGCAGCAGGCAACAGATCCCTCATTTCAAAGCCGGCGTCTGTCCCATGATAAATGAGTTCTAAGGATTCTTCATCTTCTCCCCACTCCAACCTGTACTCTGAGATATCAGCACCAGAGCTTTCAGGACTCTGGAAAACAGAAATTTAAGTGGTTAATTTCACTGAGAAGAAAATCCTATGATGTTTGTGTTCAATTAACGAAACTGAGAAAGAGAGCAACATGCCTTAGGATATTTCAAATACATGAAAAGAAAAGCATGAAAAAGATACTCAATTTCCTCTCAATTCTGACCAGTGGTAAAATTTCCATAACTCCTGGCAAGCGCCAAGGCAGATGACTGTGTAAAACCTATGTGTGAACTTAAGCTTTGTGGGTCCCTCATAACTTGCACTGGGGGGCAGATAAAGTAGAAGAAACAAACTGATGCAGAACACGTGCCTGACTTACCTCCCAACTCACTAGGACACATCCATCAGGTGTAAAAGAGATACAAGGTGCTTTGCACTGTCCAGGAGGCCCTGCGGCAGTGGTAATTTCTGAGACATCAGAATAGGGACCATACTGAAAGAGAAAGACACATGCGTGCTTGTAGGGGTGTGTGTGTGTGTGTGCGCGCGTGTGCATACAACACAAGCTTATAACCAAACAAGGGCTAGGCTAATGCCATCATCAATACAACTGATTAAAAGTATTACCTAATGGTGTTCACTTTCAGTTGAATATGTAGGTTTTCTTCTAACATACATTCCCTAAGTAGTAAATGTCTATTTTATATATATATATATATATATATACACACATATATATATATATTTTTTATACAAAAGGATTAGAAAGTTGGTTTACTAAACATTTTTGCTGTGACCTAAGAAACAAAAAATGCTGACTTTTGCTACATCACAGCATTCTGCTTTAACTTCTCAGAAGGCTTCAAAGAAAACTAAGTCAGATGCACACTGCAGTTTAATTTTTAATGCATAAAAATCTTCGTGGAATTGTTGGTTATCAAATTTTGAGTATTTCTTCTAGTTACTGGTATTTTCCATTTTGAAAACCAATGGTCCTGTTAATGTTTTCTCAGCATGTCTCCCACCATCTCAACTATTTTAAGGTTTACACTGCACTCCTCTCCTCCACCACCGTCAGTGACCACACTGCTCAGAGCCAACCACCGCTACAGATTTAAAACACGTCGAGAGAACCATCACCACCATGTTAACAGTGGGATATGTGATACTTCAATGAGTTGGGGCAAAGAGTAAAGTAATTTTCAGGTTAATGAAGTATGTGACTATGTTTTTCAAAATGGAAAAAAAAGATTAAAAAAAAAAAACCCAAAATCCTCTCACATTTTCTAACAATATAACCTGCAAATATACTGGGGGTGGGGGAGAAGCTCTCTGAAGTGGACCACAGAAGGTGATTATGAGTCAGATATAAGGTTAACTTCCAATACAACAGAATTTAAAAACAAGGCTGAAGATACTTTCTTTATATGATAAATTAGTGAAAGGAGAGAGAAAGTAAAACTCAAGTCAGCCCAGTTGCACGTTTATCTTTATCATGGCAGAAATCCTCTGAAAAATTGATGGGGAGAAGCACCAGATCAACAGTAAAATAGGATTTCTTCTGCAGCATCAGTGATCATCACCATCCATCCTCTTTTTACTTATAAAAGTTTGGGTGCATAGGCTTTCGTATCTTCTCACCAATACATTTTTATTGTCTAGTTTTGTGTGTGTGTGTGTGTGTGTGTTTTAATTTAAATACCTGTATCTGAAATTCTTTCCTAATGGGCAATTAGAAGAAATCCAGCTCCTGTTAAAGGTCTGTGATCATACTTCAGACCAAATGTTTTCATAGTCAGCGTGGCTAACACGAAACGGACTAAAGACAAACATACTTTGCTTCTGAAAGGCGTGAACAGGACCACCGAGAACTAGAAGAGTCATTGTCAACTTCTTGTCACTGTCAGTGGGCTTTCTTACTTGTAAAAATCTCATCAATTAATTACATCTATTTATCTGCATGGAGTGCATCTATACACACCACTGGCACTCTGTGGGGCTTTAGCAGTGGTTTGCTCTACCCACACCCTTCTACCTTCTTTTATGTTTCTGCCCATCTTTGACACACCAAAAAGCCCTGTAGTTTCTGGGTCACTTCACTCTCATTATGAATTGCCCCCCAATCCATATCACTCTGCGATTAAAAAAAACAAAAACCAATCACCTTTGTGGATATAACATAGACATACTCTTCCAATCTCTAACAGCCCACCTCGACAACTTCAGATGGAGTAGTAAGAAGGACCAGAGTGTTCTACAGTTTTCACTTGAAATAAACAAACAAAAAAAATATACTGGCCTCCCTAGCCTCTACCCCAGTCCAGTTTTAAAAACTGACCTAAGACATTGCTGGGTAATTTAGACAATATGATAAAGAAATATTATGTAGTCCTAGTTTCCCATAACTGATTTATACAGTCGATGAGAAAATAGGAAATTATTTTAAAAACTACCAAAAGCATCTAAAGGGTGATGTTGTTATTAACCTTGAACTCTATCTTAATAGAATGATATGAGGACAAAAGAGACAAAATTTCCAATGTTGGGTCTACATGAAATCAAAACAGTATATCTTCAGAAATCAGATTTTACATACACTTCTTTAATGGTTGTCAAGGTTGGACAGATACTGCTAAGGATTTTAGGAGGGTAGAAACGGAAGTGCCGGGACCCTACATTTCCGTTACGGTGTATAAGCGTGTACTCACCCCTCCATCATTCAGAGCTCTCACCCTGAAGCGATACATGGTTCCGGGAAGCAGGTTGCCAACGGTGCACTCAAGCTCGGGCCCGTGGTACACCTCCGAAGCTACATCCTCAGGTTCCGTCATCTCCACGCTGTACTCCGAGACCTCACAGCCACTTTCAGAGGCAGGAACATCTGGGAAAGGAGAATGTTTTTCATATCAGTACACTTTTGTGTTTCCAGTTGACCCTATCACACCTCACTTTCCACAAGGTTTGCAAAATATCATGTAGGTGGCCTGTCCTCGATATTTACAAAAGAACCCCATTCCAAAAAAAAGATATACAGAAGAAAGTTTCTGAATCACGTTACCCATACTTTCCAAAGCAAGTACGTTTAATGATATTAACAAAATTCCAAAACCGTAGAACTTTTAGGCAATTCCTTTCTATTCTAATGCCAGGTAAACGCAAGAAATAGAGGGGAGAAAATCTTCTCCTTAACTTGAAACCAAAGGACACATTAAATCAAGTTAGAGGACCCAAAACTGGCACAATATTTTATTTTAGGCATAAGTGATGGGGAACAATAGTCTGACAGCATTTTGCAGGTTTATATTTGCAGTTTTACATGCTTGTAAATTGTTGACCCGACAGGAAATGCTAATACAGTTTGAGTCGATACAGTAAAACACCAGGACCCACACATAACAAGGCAGCAAAGATGAGGAGGAATTAGATGTTACCTGATGAACTATTTCTTGGTTTAACCTCTAAATTAAGCACAACTTTTATTTTATGAATAAAGCTGAAAAATTCCTGAAAAGACTGGCTGCTCTGAAACATCTTCCAGAAAAGTGCCCTCTGAGGGCAGAGGATGAACAGCACGTGTGGCACCATCAGGAATAGGAGGGTGAGTGACAACGCGGGGAGAATACAAACCCAAGCCCATGTACATTGAACAGAATATGGGCATTTTCAATAGAAACAAATATGGTTTTCAGAAGGAAGACCTGGAACTTGATTACAAAGCATTAAGTCTTAAACTCAATCTCCACTTGTCCAGACTGGCAACGTGAAGATGTGTTCACTCACCCCACTCTAAGTGGACTTCTTTGTGTTTTGGTCTACCCAAAACCCTCGGTGGGCGACACTGACCTGGTGCAATGCTTAGTGTGCGAACAGGGAGACTTTCAGAACACTGCAGGAGAAATACAGGAGAGAATCATCTCTTAGTTACTTCGAATTTATTAGAGCTCTATATACCAAGCAAATTCCACCCCATACCTGCAAATGCTACCAAAGAGGGTTACACATTGAATGTTTACACTTTTTATGCAATAAGATCTTCGTCTCTGTGTGTGTGGTGTGTGTGTGTGTATGTGTTTGTTTTAAGTATGGACATATACCTCATACAGCACTGGTAAAAATAATTATTTCTGATGCCAGATTTGTAGGCTGACTTTCTGAGTGTTGTGTATCCTAAGCACACGGTTATTTTCCTTTAAACAAAAATTAGAGACCCTTCATGAGGACAGAAGAGAACACAAAACAACAGCTGGATGAAGTTTTTAAATGGTGCCATAAATGGCCAACCATCCACATACAGAGCAGAAAAGCAAATAAGGTCAATATTAATCAACTGAGTCTGACATTAACCAGCAGGTTCTGTTAATACTAAAATCAGCAGGCCTTCTTTTTTGCAGGATCTGGTTGCATACGGCTGGTGGTATGGAAGCTGACCCCTTTTTGAGACAGGAGGAACATGGTAGACCTATGCAGCTCAACCAAATTCAGCCTCCTTCCTGAGGAGACGAGGTGCAGAGGAGATGTACTTAAGCATTCAAGGAGCGCTGCCGCTTCTGTGTAGCCTTGTGCAGCAGCTCGCATGTAAGAGGAACTCGCTGATCATCTGTAGCTTTGATGTGGACATCCCCACCCTGGGAGGCACTGCATAAACGTCGTCTAGGTGGACCTTTTTTTTTTTTTTTTTTTTTTTTACCTCAGAAGTCTGTCTATATGGACAGTCTAGATATCACAGTACCACTATCCTTGAGGGGAAAAGAAAATAAACACAAAATGACGTCAGAGGTGGGCTGAGTGGCAAAATTCGGCACCTAATGGCAGGTGTTCTCTTGAAAAGTCAACCCAGTACAGGGTAACAGGGTCATAAGCCACCACTGCGCGCGTGCTCTCTCTTAATACTAATTGTTTCAAAACCACAATGTTAAATATCTCTACAATGGAAACGTCTTTTACCATATTGCCTCTCACTCACTTTCTGAATGTTAACATCATTTAGATAATAACTATTGATATCTCATTTCTAGAGCACTTCATGTGTACTTGTTACGTTGTTTTGAGCCTATGAGAACACTGTAAGGTTGAAACCAAGTTTCCTGACGTGTTGAATGGTTGGTCTAAGGTCATATAAATTGTAGACAATGGTGGTGATCCTTTTGTGATGTATAAAAATATTGTCACTATGTTGTGGACCTGAAACTTATGTAATACTGTAAGTCAATTATACTTCAATTAAAAAAAAAAAAAAGGAGACAGCAAGAGAACTGCTGCTGCCTACAGATGTGTAGGTTGGGCACTGCGTAATCACAGGAGGTGCCTTTCAGCTCAGTCATCATAGATTTATGTGGCTTTTACAATAATTTTCCAGCAGATGGCAGTAAAGTATCTCAAGGAAGGTGTGTCTCTCATTTTCACAAAACTGCCAGATGTGGTAAAAGCAAAGCTGTGCTGGAGGCCATATCTTTTTTGCTCTAAATTCTACGCTTTTCTATCATTGCAATAGCTGAGGTTCACCCCCTTATTTATTGGCTAATGCAAATTGCAGACCACCCTCAATTTTCAACTGTCAGGTGATCATGCCAAAGTCTTCTGAGAAATTAAGTGAGGGATGTACTTGGAAAGCAGCACAATTCAGGTGAGAATCATTTGGGTCTATCTTTTTATTCCCACTAAAGCACAATTTGGAAAACTCTAAATTCATGATGTGATACCATGGCAGGCTGCATTACCAAGATACATTTTTAAACAGCAGTTTATTCTGATGTTATAGATAGGTTGTCTGAGTGTGACCAAAGATGTTTACTTTTATACTGAAACAAAACCAACCTGACTGTGTCCACCAGTACTTATGCAGCATGCTCGGAGTTTGTACAAAGCGCCTGGTTTCAAGTGGGTGAACGTGTGCTCTGTAGCCGACCCACTGTAGGCCACTTCCCACTGACTCGCTGCAAAACAAGATCCGAGTATGAGATTCTGCCTTTTGTAAAAACGTAACAGTACCAACCATTCCTGATAAGAAACAGCTCTAAGTGGTTTCCATGAAAACCAGCATCGCCTATTCTTTTTTTTTTTTTTTTTTCCTAAACAGCCACAGTGCTCTCTTTCCATCTCCTTTACGAAGTTAAATACTAAAATAACATGGAGTCATTTTTAATACTTAGTACTGCTGGCTAGGCTACTTAATATCACCATGATTACATTTGCTGACTGTGAGGTTGGGATGCTGGAAAGCACACGAAATCTGTAGTTTGCCCCGCAGCAGGAGCCAGCGGACGGTGTGGTGTTGAGCAAGCTAGGAAGTGGTAATGGTGTGAGAAGCCCCTGAGGCCAACTGGGCAGGGGGAAGGCTGCTCGGCCACAAGGTTCCTGGTCAGACCAGGTCACCACTGAAGAGTTTCTCCCGGCTCTTATCTGCCTGGAGGTCACAGTGAGTGATAATCCCCATATAGACCGAGTCCTTTGGGTAAAGGCCTGCTGTCTCCATGGAGCCCCACTTAAAAGACAAAAACACCTGAGGGAGTGACATTAAAAATGAAAACACTCAGTGTGGCCCAGGTTATCTGACCACTTCTCGGGAATAAAGCAAGCAAGCAGAGCCACTGGAGGGCCCTGGGTGAAGCTGACGCCACCAGGTGAAGAGCACTGGGGATGCTTCAACTGACTGCCTGCCCGCCCCACAGCTCGGGGATGCTTACCCTCCTCTGCTTTGCTCCCACTAACACAATGTTTCCAGCAGACTATTTTAAAGGAGGCTTTTACTCCATGCAGTTGTTTTAGGGAAAACACTTTTACCCTGTTCCAAGATAGTTACTAACTTCCACAAATGCCCTCAGCTGCTTATTAGGTCAGATTTACAATGAAGCCACATGCACTAGGGCCATATGACAAGGGGGAATGTTAAAGACAGTCATCCTGACACTACCGATCAAACAACCTGCACTGAAAAGGCAACTGGGAACAAGGACTACCGAGGAGATTCAATTAATCGTTAATGTCACGAACTGGCAAAGTTGTTAACTTTTAAGTACAGATGGCATCTACTTTTGATCTGTCACCAGTGGTCAAGAGAGCCACAAAAATTCAAAATATATTTAGGTTTTCATGATGAGCCACTGCACATCCGTGACTTCTCTCCTAGGTCAGATTTTTAGCATAGAATGTGATTTTATGTTAAGAACAGCTGTGCCCATCTCAAAGCATTTTCATGTTTTTCAAGCTTAAAATAGGGCCCAACTGACATGAAAAACAAAACACTCCAGGTGGCTATCGTGGCACAGAATAAAAAGCAAGCCACACACCTGCATTGCTTGTTTGTAAAAGTTGCTGTTAACTCCTTCCTTTTTTCCCATGTGCATCACTTTTTAAAAAAAAAAATTAAGTTACAGGGATTATTAGAGTGGTGAGATGGGTGTCATTTTTAAAGTTCGGATGACTATACTTTTTTCTATTAAAGCCTAATAAATTTTATCAGAAAGAAGATCTAAGAATGTTTTAAAAGACACTATAAAGGGAATCTCATCTCTAACACTGTCCCACTTTAATTCACCTCGTGTGACTAGTAATGAAGAAATAATCTGACTCAGAAATCACAACAAAAATGAAGACATTTTCTGAACGTGTTACAAAGTGTGACACTTGTCAGGAGCCCACAGCAATACTATATTTTGTCATCCTTTGTGCACCAAACTCATTTGCTGTCTCCAATTTATCCTTCCTGCTGATTGCTTCTGACACTTTCTCTGCTTATAAGAATTTCTAGAGAAAGCGTGCCAAGAGAGATGGAAAACACATTGATTCTATTAATTGGGACCTCTGGTTTAAAGAAATGACAGAAAATTTTAAAAACGACAAAAACATACATTTCAAGCAGACTCTGATCCCTGATGCTGTGTTTGAAAGAAAAAACTGTCAATATGTGATTAAGGCTTGTTTATTGTAGTACCTCTATCAACAGAATTAATGATTGCCCGCTATTATTATACAAATGTTTATCTTATTAGAAAACAGGACTTGAACAAAACAATTTCTACAAACTTCACCTTCAGAATTTCCATCAGTAATCTCCAGCAAGTACTTGAGTATTTCTGAACCACCGTTGTCCTTTGGAGGATCTGGAAAGTAAGCAAATGCCTTATTAGTTATAAAAGTGTATTGATTTTTGTTAGTAAATATTATTAGAACACACAGAATCATATAATATACTGTCTAAATTCTGGATTCAACCAAAGGGCACAATAATTAATATATTATTTCACCCAACTCCTTTCTCGAAAAAAACAAAAGAAACAAAAACACTACAAAACCTTCTG
Source organism: Eschrichtius robustus (assembly GCF_028021215.1). Classification (NCBI taxonomy): domain Eukaryota; kingdom Metazoa; phylum Chordata; class Mammalia; order Artiodactyla; family Eschrichtiidae; genus Eschrichtius; species Eschrichtius robustus. The sequence continues at coordinate 52,152,932 of NC_090829.1, read as the reverse complement.
ATTATCAAAGTTCGTAGAGCTAGAAATGTCAAAAAGTTAGCATTTATTTAGTGAAACATGAACAAAACTCAAAATATGGATTGATTTTTCTAAGAGTTATGTTCATTTATTTATTTTGAGATTCTGAAGCCTGCTCTTCAATATTTGATGGTTTTTATATAAGACAAAATATACATATATTTCTTTTTAAAAATTACTTTATTCTTTTTTTTATTTCACTTATATCACCAGTGAGAGATGGAGAGGGAAGAAAAGGGAGGTGCAAAACTTATTGACAAAATAAATAAAAGATAAGAATATAACAAATCTGTTCCATCAGAGTTTGCTACTAAGCAAACTTTGTATCCCACATGAACCTAATATAAAACCAGAGCTGTGGATCGATAAGAACCTGTACCAAAGAGCCGGTTTGAGGAGGAGGTTCCGGCCTGTTACTAGAGCCCCGTGCACCTTAGGTATCATATCTGTCTACTGCTAACTCGGTGCCTGCAAGAGTTTTCTTTTCTGAGCAGGAAAATACCTTTTTGCAAGACTACACAGAATTTGCCTCTACTATCAATTGGCCACCTCTGTATTTTAGATATACCCTCAGGTTACTCATATAGATTTAGAAACTTTAATTCCCGTCTCCTCTCACCTGTTACTTCCATTAATGTATGCAAACTTCGGTAATAGATATTTACAGAAATAATTAAAAAGTTAAATATAGCATATGGCTAATGAAAGTAAATACTCAGTGCTGACAGAACTTTCTAGGATATTCTGAGAAAAAAAGCTTTAGATCTGGCAAAAAGCACATCTAGATTTTTTGTTTCTCTTAATCGTATCCATCTTCTAGGGAATAATTCTGCCTCAAAATTACCACATAACTTGAAGCAGTTATATGTCTCAGTGGTTGGTCTCCAATAACAATTTAATAATATTTTAAATTCCCTTTACATTACTTGACTGCCAGGTAAAATCTTATTTTAGATTTCTATTTTTTTTTTTTTTTTTTTTTGCCTGTTTGGTAGTTACTATTATTATATGACATTAGTGATAATCATACATACTATGTTTCACATACAGCTGCAAATGTTTATCAACATTCTAATGGCATTCATTTCACTGAAATAATCCATGCAGCAGGTGAGCCACAAAATCCTCTACCAGATCCCCACAAACACCATATGATGAACTTCAATATGAAAACTTCCTGAAGTCCAAGACTTCCGATGACATACAAACAACAAAAACTAGTCTTCCTAATTCACTGTAACTTAAACATTCTGTAAAATTTAATATGACTTACCTAAATTTTGAAATTATATTAAATATTGGTACATTTTTAAGGGCAAGCTATTGAAGAATGAAATATATTCAGAGATTACCACATTCAAATCAATAATACGATAAAACTATAGGAGAAAAAAATGTGTCTTACAGGAAAATCATAAAGTAAATGAAATGCTCTTACAACTGTCAATTTTACCAGTTTGTAGAATTCTCAGGATGTTTCTCATACATAGATTCCAAACGTGTAAAACTCCCTCAAATAATATGATTTGTTTATTGGTTTGTCACTACTGAAATTAATCAAGTTTTTAAAAAACCTGTCAGAAAAGCAGCAGCAGCAACAGCAACATAACATACCCCATTTAACACTAAAACCATGAGATGTAACTGGTCCTTTAATGAGGGGTCTTGTAGGAGGTCCAGGCCTGTCAGGACTCGTCGTACAAACCAAAACTTCACTTGGGCAGCTTTTCCCTTCCATATTAGAAGCAGTCAGCTATAACACAACCGAGAAAACATTAATATGCTTTAGATATCAGTTCTTAAACCAGTAGTGACTTTCAATATGGCAAGATCAAGGTATCCATAAACTCACATAGACACACTCACATATTCTCTTTCTCTCTCTCTCTCTCACAATCTCAAACTACTAATTTATAAGTGTTTCTTTAATGGAGTGCTTATTTTCTATATAGTTTAGCTATTAACAATTAAAAATAAAACAACAAGGTAGGTTTTAGCCAAAGACATTTTTACCCTTTCAAGAAGACAAAACAAAACTAGTATGTCACCACCCAGTTCACAGTGTTTTGTGGAAGGAAACTATGGGGGAAAAGCAGATAAAAATAACCGTGCTTATTTAGGAGTAGGGCAATGCCACCTTGTGGAGAAATGCTAGCAGTATACCTATGATCTCACAGCGAGCATCGAGTAACAAGGAGTTTTAAAAATATCAAAAACTATCATTTTCCTTCAATAGTCACACATGCCACTGGATAATCCGACAACTATTTACTAAGTGACTACTCCGTGTTAAGTAACATGATTTGGCTCACAAATTAAGAGAAGGAAAGGGGGAATCAGAAGACAACCACATCTCTCCAGAAGGCACACTGTCACACTAGAAAACACCGTGCTGTGCTAGAATCAACAAACAGTGGGCAGCACAGACAGCAGCCTGCTGTTCCCTTTTCTCTTAACGAGGTCGCAAAGAGTTCGCAAAGCTGTCTTCCGATTCACCGCATCGTCGCCCAACACGGAGCCCAAGTGGGGAGGGGGTGGGTAATAGAAGAGCAAAAGGAAAACGGCTGAGAAAAAGAAAACGGGCAAAAGAGCAAAGGGCAACGGAGAAAAGGGAAATCTGATTAAAAGAAGAAACTCCGAATAGAAAGGTGTGAAGTGCAGGTGAGAGACAGGTGCGCTGGGCACCTGGTTTGGGTCTTCCCAGGCAAGGGCATCTGGCCACGCTGTGATGCAATTGATTACAGCACATTACGGCAACAGGTTTCTTTCTCAAAAGTGGGTTTTAAAATTAAAGTTGGGTGTGTATTTCATAGATGTTACCTTAAAAGTGTAAAGTGCAGCGAACTTAAAAATCTTTTAACCTGTACAGTAGATTTAAAATGGTAAAGGGATGAAACACGAAACAGCTTCATTTTTAAGCAGTTCAGGTACCAAAATGACTGACTTACCCTGAACTTATACTGTGTGCTTCTTTTGAGATTTTTCACAGTACAGGTTAAATCCTCTCCAGTGTATTTTGGGTGGAAAAGGTTATCCTGAAAAGGCAAAGCCAGAAAGAAACATCAGTATCATAAAATCTGGGCATTAAATACCTTGTCTGTAGGATTTTTATATTGCCTCCTTCCATCATCACCAGTGGGCCAGAAGTCTGGCAGCTACACCAAAAAGAGGGCCAGAATCCCACGGTGCTTTAAGAAAAATTCAACTCTATCACATGATAATTTGTCCTGGATCTGGGTACTTTTATTGCAAGACTAACACTAATTTGAATGGGAACAATGCCCTCTCTTTGAGAGAGTGTAGATTTGCTTTGGAATAGACGTCACCATATACTTTTCTCACAGAGCAAACTTTTCTCGTTACTCAATAAGCATTTTAAACAATGAATTTAACCACCAAATTAACGAAGCTTATGTAGTTAAAAAAATTATCTAACAATGTTGTCATGAAAAAAGGTTCTTGTACGGAGATCCTTACTGTCAAGCTGCAATGTGCTATGCAATCCACTGGCTGGGGTTTCTCACACAGTGTCCTCTTCTGGCCAAGGGGGAAAGCAGAGCTTGGATGGGGAAGATATAACCCTTCAACGGGATAAATATCCTACTGAAAGCTGACTGTACAGAATTCATTCAATAATATTCTCAGTCATGCACACATCCATCCATCCACCCACCCATTCATCTTGGAGCACCTTCTATGCATCAGGCTCTCTTCCACGCTCTAGGGGTTTAGCACCGCCCAAGAACAGACTAAGTCTTGCCCATCAGAAACTGATATAATAGCCAGAGAAAGCAATTAACAAAAAAACCTACAGACAAATATGAAGCACGTTGTGTGGTGTTAAGTGCTATGAGACGAAAAATAAAGCCGGGTAAGAGGACAGAGTGGTGGAGCTAGGAAGCACTGCTTCCTACAGCTCTGCAGGCTCCTTAAGGCAGCCACATATGGCTCCTCCAATTTAAATGAAATACAATTAAAAATTCAGTTCCTTGGGCTTACAGCCACATTTCAAGGGCTCAGCAGCCACGTGTGGCTAGGCACTATCTTATTGGACAGCACACAATACAGAACATTTCCATCATCACAGAAAGTTCTCCTGGACAGTGCTGTTTTACAGGGTGGTCAGGAAAGGGTCATCCAAAGAGGTGACATGTGAGAAGGGACCTGAAGGAAATGAGGGAAGTAACTCAAAGATATCGGAAGGGGCGTGAGAGCCAGAGGGCACCGGAACTGCAAAGGTGGGGCGGGACGGCGCAGCTGGTACGCTCAGTGAGACTACAGTGGCAGGAACAAGGGCAGGAATGAAGACCCTGAATGTGGAGGACCTGGAAAGCACTGCAAGAGCACTGGTTTTTCCTCTGGAAGAGAAGGGAAGGCACTGAGATGGGAAGGCTTCTGAGCAGAGCACTGACATGACTGTATTTGTATTTAACAGGATCACTCTGGCTTCGTGTGGAGAACAGACTGTAGTGTAGTAAGGATGAAAGTAGGGAAAATACTTAAGAGGCCATTGCAATAACCCAGGGGCGAGATGACGGTGGTTCAAAAAGTGTAGTGGCTGTGCAGATGCTGAGAAACGGTCAGATTTCTGGATAACTTTTGAAGGGAGATTTAAAAGGATTTGCTGACTGACATATATAGACTGACATATATGAGGTCAAGGAAGAGCCCACGGGTTTCTGGCTTCCCCAAATGAAAGCACGGGGATGCCACCTACTTGGATGGGGAAGACTGGGAAGGCCAGGCTTCTGCTAGTGGTTGCAGTGGTAGAAATTAAGAGCTTGGCTTCAAATTTAGGCAGCGAATCTAATTTCACCAGTGCATCCTGTAGTTATGATAAAACTGACTTTACAGAACACACACAAGGGTATAAAATGTGCCAGACTTACATTTTCGTCCTCCTGGATTTCCAAGGTGTAGGTGACTACTTCCTCAGGTGAACAGCCTTCTGGTTTATTCCACTGCAATGTGACCCATGTGACCCCAGCTCGAACAAGTCTTGGTGCAGAGGGCATCTGAGGAATGTTTCCTAATGTGTAGCACACCACCTCTTGGCTATACCCACTGGAGAGAAACAGACCCGGTGAGACACGCTTAGAAGCACGGGAGGAGTCTCGGCATTTCAAAAGAGCAGGGACAAGCCTACCTGCTGCGCAACTTGCTTGGGTGGGAAAGTCTGGGGCCTGACAGGTTCATTGAGCAAAGGAAGGCAAGGATCCTTTATGTGATATTCCCTACCACAACTTCAATTTGCCCCAATCCACCCCCCCCTCCGCCCCCTGCACTGTTCTGCTTAGGTCTGCTACTAGAAAAGCATGCCATGTTACAGGACAATAGATTTAAAAATTTATTTCCCCCCAAAAGCACCCAGCAGAAAGCACAGCACAGTGTGATGGTGACAAGCTATGAGCCACAGCTACCAAGGAGCCTTCAAATCAATGTGAGAGCAAATAACCGTCTATTGATAAAATAAATGTTTTACAAATATATATGGTGCTATTTTCCAAAAGTTTGTAGATGCTTCTAATTCATTTACAAATTCTTGAACTGTAGAAGCCTTTATCATTATGACTGTTCAACCAGTGCACTCTAAAAATACAATGGCTATCATGGGTAGGGAAGGAGGGCTGTAAACCTTGTGGTCTTAAGAAGTTCTTCAGGCTGGAAAAAAGGTTGGGACCAACGATGTGCTGAACCTTTAAGAAGATTTTCAACAAGCAGTGATGAAAGAAAAAGATTTTTTCCTTAATCAACAGTTACCCAAGAAGTGCAACTGAAATACGGTCTTTTCAGAGCACCTTTAATCCATTGATGCTTCACCATAAACCTGTTCTTGCCTTTCTCTAGCAGCCTGGAGGCAAGCCGTGTGTCCTACCCAGTCCAGATTTTCTCCAGTCCTGTGAGTATCTGCCCGGGCTTGACAACAATGGATGGCCCAGCAACTCTTTCTTTGTATCAGGAAACACTCAGACATAATTGAAAAAAGGCAACTGAATGAGTAGCTTGCTAAAGTGATGAAAGAAAAAGGCACACAATCTGAAAAAAATAAAGCCCCCAGAGGATTCCTTTCAAAATCTGTAGTTACCTTCCTCCTGATTCTCAGAGACCCCTAGTGGGCCTTTGCATTACAGCCTGCAAGGCTGCAAAGAGGCCACACAGTGGCATTTATCACCTCAGAAGGGGCTTTCTAGCCTCTGATTAGGATTCCCTTTCAGAAAATCTCTAACTGGTTCGGTGTGGAGGCAGCAGGCGACCTTGCGCCTTTCGGCAACGTGACAGGAAGACTCAGAAACACCACACAGACGCTTAAAGGCATGAGGACCAGGAAACGCCATACCTGGTGCCAATGTCATTCCGAGCAGCCAGCCTGAATGTGTACCCCATTGCCGGACACAGCTTTGTCAATTTGCAGTGTTTTTGGCTCCCAAAGAAGCACTGTCTGAAACCACTGTTTCTTTTTCCCTAAAACAGTGAAACAATGGCAAAGAAGTTTAAAAAAACATAATAAGAGAATGAAGGAGCATGTTGAACAACTGTTTAATTTCCTAGTTTGGATGAACAAAACCAAGAGAAGGAAAGTGCTCTACAATGAAATGCCATCCCTAACACAAAGGCACTACAGAAAGTTGTGTCACTGAGATGGATAATGCACGGTCCTTGTGGTATTTCGTCAACAAAATAAAAAAGGCCCTTTCAGGCACAAGGCAGTGCTCAAGTTCAGGATCACAGTTTCTCAGATCTTCTTCCTCACTTGGTCAAACTGCCTGATCTGACCCACAGGAGTGAGTCTGCAGCCTCACAGGATTGCTAACTCTGGAGCTGCACAGCCACCCCCAGATGGCCCAGCACCTGAGGACCAGTCTACGCAGCTCTGCAAGCCACAGAAAGTCCTCCCTGGTCTTCTCTCTCCTCTCCCGCCTTGTGGCGGCCCCCAAGCCCACACGTGCGCATTCTGGCTGGTGAGCTGTTTGTCTGCTCATCCCTAAATACTGGGCGCATGCCTTTGACTCATCCTGTCCACATCTGGTCTCCTCAAGGCAGTGTTTTGGACAATCTGGGAGTTCTACCAAGGCTTGCAGAGTTGAACTGAATGTCTGACAAGCACTTTATCTATACGTATTACAGCCATTCTTAAGTTTCTTATGAGGCTGGAAACATGTTTTTAATGCATTCCTAGCCTTACACGATGCTTCAAATTCCTCGAAGGAAAAAGAAAACACTCCATTAGGTTCTCTTAATAGAAGTAAGAAAACAAAAACATAACTTAACTACGCTGTGCCATGCTCAGAGACATGGAATACTCACATCGGCAGTTTTCTAGAAGATTTCATACCCATAATCCACAGTATTTTATCCATGTTTATGCAAAAGAAAACCACATGCTAACAGTGGATGAATTAGCATTTTAATCAGACAGCTGGGCCCAGGACTTTCAGGAATGTTTGAAATTCTCAATTTATTACATAAAGAACAAAGAAAGCACATTTTTCTCCGAAGCAAATTTAAGCACTTCCTTCCTTAAAGCAGGCCTCCAAATGCTTACTACTGAAAGAAACATTCTAGGTGAAGTTTAGTTAAAAATAAATATACAACTAGCTTGAACAGATTAAAAACCACCATGCCACACTCATCCTCAAACTCTTCCCAACTCTCCCCTCACAAGCAAGGTGGTACCCTTTCCAAGGAAGGGAGTAGAAGCCCTAACAGTCCTTAAGATCCAAAGTTCATTTTATCAAGGGTTCAAAGGACATTCAGGTGCAACTATGGAAAATGGGGAGTGGGGTGGGCAGGCAGTCAAACATAATGTCTTTCAGCGGCTACTTTAGCAAAGTCACCCTGTGACTCGCAAATCACGCCCTTATTCTTACTTTAACCTTGAGTGTTAAGGTTGCTGCAGACAATTTATTCATAGAAAACCCATTTACGCATACATTTGCATAATTACATCCAGTGTCTGATTACACTCTATGCGCTGCACGCCCTGGTATGTAGTATCCATTTCAGGCAGTAGCGTGATCTACCTTCTTTCCTCCTCTATTTCTGAGCTCAGAGTAAACAGTGCAAGAAAGGCACATCCTGCTGCCACGGAAGCCTCATCCCTTCCAAACCCAATGTTGGCTCCCCTTCAATGCCTCATTTTTCCTATTTCTTTGTTTGGTCTCCTTTGCCCATTTCTCGTGCTTAGAACTACAACCAGTAAATAAAAGCAGTCTGTTCCTTACTAGGCTGATTTGCTTTACTTTGGTGAAAACCAGGCTGTGGTTTAAATGAGAAAAAAAGAGTGGGGAGGCATCAATGATGGAAACTAGACTTTTATTTTAAGGGGCCAGAGCACTGGGGCTCACTAAAGAATGGGGACAGAGGCATTCTGTGACCTTCAAGATGTTTTCCTATATTGCTAACATTAAAAAAAATTTTTTTCTACTTCAGTATCAAGAACAATTACTAAATGAACTCCAACTGGCTTAGATAAATCATGCCAAATTTTCCATCTTAACACCTTCCAAGATATGCAACTATATGTGCATGGACCTCAAGAACACAGAGAATGACCCAGAGTTGTCGGAACTACAGAATCAAGTTTTAGAAACAGTATTTGTAGGAATCTGAAGGGGGTAAGAGTACAACTATTTCACAGAGTTAAAAAAGTAAAGCTTACTGGTGAATTTTTAGAAGTCACTGAGTATAAAACAAAAAAAGGGGGGTGGGAGTAGGTTAAAAAAATATTTCGGACATGAGAAGCTTCTGAATAAAAGAAAATACTCGTGTATGACATGGAGTTTAATATAAAAGGGATATAAAAGGGAGTTTAATATAAAAGAAAGAAATTAATATTCACAAGAGTCACTGCAGTGCAGAGGTAATCTACGGCTGAGAGGTTAGCAGGTGAAGATGGAGAACGCCAGTGTGGGATGGCTCCCGCGTCCCCCTGGTCGTCCGTGAAAGCCCATGCCAGGCTCTCAAATGGCTTCAGTCTCAGGCATTAGAGTAAGTACACGTTCAAAGGTACAGGCGATGTGAAGAATCTGTTTGTAAACCAAGCGTGATCCCAGGTTGCAAATAGCATTTATAAATAAAATATTATGCAGCTCTTCTTGTTGACAGAAATGGATAGGGTTTAAAAAAAAAAAAAAGATAATGCTTCAGAAGATTAGAAGATTGAGAGAAATGGACAGGAGTGATAATGTGAATGTTTATCGCTATTTATCAGAAATTAAATATGTCCAAGCCACTACTGTCTGAAGTTTTACAAATGGTAAATCACAACTTCCATGTTTGGTAGGTAGCGTGGCGTCAAATGATTTTGAGACATTATAATTTATGGCATGTTCCCTCTTTTAATAAAATCTAATTTAAAGTACACAGGATTACTGAGACATAACCGCTTTACTTGGAAAGCCAACTTACTTTTTAATAATTTAAAGTTAGCTTCATGCAAAATCTCCTACTAAAACACGGTCCTAATGGAAATGGATAATCTCTCTTGACGCTTTGTAGGCCTACTGTCATCAATAATCTGGTCAAACACAGGCAGCAGGGACACCTGTGGCCAAGGCCTCGTCCTGGTCAGCTACTGCTGCCAGGCTACTTGCGGGGTGCTACACAGAGCGGGGTTCAAAAGGTCTAGGAGTTGGCTGGTCTACAAGATCTGAGGTATGGTGCCCAGTAGCACCCTGACTCTGCATCCTGGGGGGTGACCGACGGGCAGCATGGGAGCAGTCGGGAGCAGAACCTCCCTAAGGTGAGCACTTGAGCTCCTGTTCTCCCGGGGAAGCAACAAGAACTTCACCCCAACTAGAGAAAGAGGTGAGAGGAGGCTGGAAGCCCACACCCTTGATCATCCTGGAGCAGCCCTAGCCACTGGACGACTGACCTCATTGGACATGAAGCCCCAGCGTGTTCTGGACTAACTTGCTACTGCCAGTGTCCACAAGCCAAAAAGGGCAGATTTTCAGGGTTCCCCGACTTGTTTCCATTTCATAATCTTGGGCACGCCCAAATGATTTTTTCTACCACACACACTGAGTTCATTCAAGGACAAGGTTAATCTTTACTAGAATGTGAAGAAATCTTGGAATACAAACCGACTGTGTGTTAACAGAGCTCAAGGTGCTCACTTTGGCAGGGAGTGAGGCATTACAAACCCAGCTGCTTCCTTTTTCAGCTGTGCCCCTCTTCTCGCTCAAATGAATTCACAGTTCTCGCTGATCTGCCATCATCTTGCACCTAGACCTAGCCTGAGAGCACCCATTCACCACCCTGGGCACTGAGACAAATGGAATTGTTTTCCACCCAGGGTCCAGGGTGCTTGTCCTCCGATTCTGGTTAAAAGTGCTCGATTTGCCAGCAGCTGAATCATGTACACAGCGTGTATCAGATTCCTTCCCCAGTCCTGAGGTCCCCTGCTTTGCCTCTATCACCTCTCTTACCACTGAACAAAAATACACTGCATATTATCTACATCCTAGACCCCACTGGGTCAGCTTAATTTCCATCCCTCCAGGCAGCCCGCTCCCTGATGCCACTGCAACTCTATTTACCACAGAGTTCACCGGGCCTAGTCTGGATGTGTCATTTATCCGATCCTTGGTGAACAAGTGCTTCTTTTCAGTTCTAGATTCACACAGTGAAGCGGGGGCACCACCTTCGGGGGCGAATCGCAGCCTTACCACACTCAGAAGGCTACACACTCCACCCACATCTGTCCCTGCTCCATCCTCATCCTCACTCCCTTTGTAGAAGGGTCATACATTTGGTTACCACTCCTAATAATAATCAGAGTCTGGATGTTCTTTTAGGTCCTACAAAGTTCCTGCTACACTCTGAAGAATGTCAACTTTTTGCCAGACTGTGAAAGGACCCAACCTTAGAAAGGCAGGGGTGAGAGAAGGAAGCGTGGGGGAGTGTGTAAAATGCAACCCATGTGGCTACACAGCAGACAGTGACTCACCCTTGGAAACATTTTTCAAGATGAGTTAATATAAACTTCAGGGACAAAGATATTCTCAAACATTATTTCACTCTTTAAAATGAAATTTGGGGATAAATGATAAATAAAAGGTTTAAAATACTTCAAGGAATATATTCTCTATTTTCTCATTTTATCTTCTGCCCTTTTACTACCTACTTGAGTATTTTTCTTTCTCATCTAGTTTAAAATTTTAAATTAGCTCTTAAATAAGATTATAAATATATTAATTATCCCCTCAAAAAAGGGGGGAGGGAGCACTTTCCTGACCTCCTGTGAGTCACCCAAAGGAAGAGGACACATGTAGCGCAACAATGAGGCAGAGACATTAATTGGCAGGAAAGCAGTTTTTCTCATGGGTTCCCTTTCCTTATCACTGAGGGAACAGGCAGTAATCTCTCCCATCTGTTTAGTGAGAAGGGCCGGGTTTGTGCACTGCTGAGTCACACCCCGTCGGCTAGCGAGCCGCGCTGGCCACAGGGCCTGAGTCCCATCCTACCACTGCATCTCTGGGGCACATCTGTCTTCCTTCCCCTCTTCCCAGAACACTCAGAGGAGAGCAAGGGTAGGAAAAGAGTTATGTTGTACTTTCAAAGTCCATGCCCTTGCATATAACAGTCTTAGGGCATAGCACCTAAAACACTGTATGTGCTACACAAAGACAAAGGGAAAACGATGAATGGACTAGGAGAGTCAGGAGAACCTTTTATGTCACATGGTGACGATTCTAAACATGTCCAAACATTCTTTGATTCTCCATCCAGTGAGGAGCAAAGCCTACGACCCTTTCCCTTGAACGTGCATGGGCTCGTGACTCTCTTGTAACTGACAGATGGAGTGGAAATGAAGTTGTGTGACTACCAGGGTGAGGTCTGAAAAGATGACGAAGTTTCTGTCTTTTCCCCGGAATGCTCACTTTTGCAATTCTGACTCCCCTGAGGCTGCCACGCTGTGAGGGAGCCTGAGACGAGGTCCCACCGAAGCCAGCAGTGACCACTAGATTTGTGAGTGAGGGCCCCACCAGAAGGTTCCAGCTCCCAGCCAACGAGCCCTCCCAGCTGAACCGCCAGCAATTGTGGAACACAGGCTAGCTACTCCTCCAGTGCCCTGTCCAAATTCCCAACCCAGAATCCATGAGACAAGAAAGTGACTGTTTTCAGGCATTAAGTTTTGAGGTAATTTGTTATGCAATATTACAGTCATCTATTTTGATGTCCATAGATGTCTATAATATGAAGTTTTTCAGTAAACTTTTATAAATTCCTCCTGTACTATAAATAGCCAGGAGGTAAGGGAGCAGAAGTGTGCATGCTCGTACTCAAAACCAATGTTTAAAGTATGCCTGGATAAAGGCTTCTATTTTCTACATGCACTTAGCACATGCTTTTTCCCTCAAAGCGTCCAACAAAGTAAGGCCTCTCTGAATAGATCTTAAAAATTATTTCTGTAGAAGCTAAAAATGTAACAAGATTCCTATATGATAAAGATCAACCAAAATTGTTAATCAATGGCAATGCAGTTACTTCATTTTACAGAGTGACATTTTAGAGAATTAAGATTTTTAATAATGCTAACCCCAACGCTGTAGAGAACCCTGGGAATATTTTTAAATACAGACATGCAAAAGTCTTTGGGGCACAGTTTAGGTGTTGCATAGCCTAAAGCCTCAGGAGTGAGCAAATTAAATAACCTTTCAAAGGACCTTCGCATATAATCGTGTTTCTACCTCTGTTTGGTATCTGTTTATGACACATAATGGAATAAAGTTCCAGTGGATAAATCAATTTACAGATAGGTCTGCCTATTTGAAAAATGGAATCTAAGTATATAAAAAGTATTTATTTCATAACATGCCAACTAATTTTTAAAGTTAAAATATGTTTAAAAGTAGTTGTTAATTTGTAAAACTATGTAACTGAAAACAAACAAGAAAATTTTTTTCAAATCTGTTTTCCTTCTTTATAAACTTAGTATCTTCATAACGTTGTCCTCACCACTTGGGAAGATGAATCCTTAAAATGGGTTTGTTTCCTGCTAAGGAACTTAACACATCTATGGCCAATTCTGTACATACAACTCACACATACTCCAACTAATTCAGGCCACAGTATTTTCTTGCCAGGAGTAATTCTGTAGACTGAGGTTGCTGTGGTTTCTCTGGCTGACATTTCCAATTCCCCTGGACTGCACTAACAATCTTGGAAGCTGGTATTTCCAACATTGGTACTACGAGATGAAGTTGGCTGATATTTTCAACTGCCTTCAGATTAACAGATTGGAAGTGATCCTTCCTGCTCCTCTTCCTGGCACAAGAAAATGAGAACGGCCAACACCAGGGTGCCCTGTGGTCATGGGACATGTACTCTTCCTGATGTTTTCTTGATCTATTGACCTCCTTCTCCTACAGGTTCTTTCACAGCCATGCCTGTTGCCTTCCCAAGCTGCTCTTACCATGTGTGATAACTGCCTGCTAAATAAATAACATGCATTTGGTTGTCAGCTGTCATGTGCTCGTGGCCCATGGCTGCTGGATCCAGACATGGGCTGAGCGATTCTGGGCTAGGCACTCTCTGTAACAGCATAGTTCAACCTGTCAGAAACATCAACAATAAATCAAATAAAAAATAAGGCTGCACTGGCCAACTGAACTACTGCCAGGCTCGAAGATTTAGTCTGCTAGTACATCTATATTTAGAAGTTGTACCAGCGTTGGCCGACCCTAGGCAACATCAAAGATAAGTGTTGGCTTGAGATATAAAAGCATGTATGTGTTCAGCATAGCCATATGTAAGAAGGGGTTCAAAACAGGGAGGTGGGGACACTCCACATCTGGGTGGGTTCCAAAGTTCTTCGCACCAAACCTCACTCTCCCCTCAGTGATGCCTCTTTCATTTAACTGACCACTCTGGCACAGAGGAATTTTCAAAGGTAAGAAAAGGGGGTAGCGTAGTTTGTGGCTGCATGTTACTAAATAAATACTGCATGCATTTTATCCCCTGGCACACTAGTTTTTTATATTAATGGGAGAGGCTTGGCTATCTGAAATAGCCAAGGATGTTCCTCTGGTTTAAAACAAACAAACATAATGTTCTTATATATCTCTCCATATACGGAGGTTCACCTGAGGTCGAGTGCTCTGATAGGATCAATGTGTTGAGACTATCCCAGTGAAGGGAAGGGGGTGATTTTAGAGCAGGCTGCCTATAGAAGGGATGAACCAAGGGACGGATGGGCTCAGTTCACCCACCTAGCCAAGGCCCAAGGTGGCCATCCTCTAGCTGGCAACCAACAAGCAGGACAAATGAGTTGATGAATTAGGCGCCAAGGACCAAGATGCGCGTATGTAACATAGCCTCAGCTGGAAGCTCCCCACAAAGTCTGCTGCCCTAATACATAATAACCCCCATTTGTCATAACACACGACAGATGGTGAAAAGCACGGAGAATCTGCTTCCGGTGCGCAGATGTCTGGGCTCCCTAAAAGAGAGGGGAGAGGGCTCCTTTTACCTCAGCTCTGTCTTTGATACCTGTGGACTTCTCTGAGTTATTAAATCCTTCCTTGCCTAGTTTCCTTCCATAGGGGCTAGAGTGGAGGAAGCTGCTCCCTGGGACCTCAGAAACCACCCTTTGACGTGGGGTGGTAAAGATCTGTGATGTGGCAAAACACTGTCGTTCTGCCAGGTCACTGATTTAGCCCTTATGTAAAATACGGCTTTTGATGGACAAATGACAGACGAACCTGGGACCCCACTCTCCAATCTCCAAGAGGGCACTCCCCGAGAATGGGCAAAGAGCTCGTGGGCCCGGGCAAGCGGCACCATCCCCTGACTTTCAGCCAGGCATCGGGGAGGGGCTGGGGAGTAGGCACTGGCCTTCCCAGTCTTCTCCACTGAACAACAGGCTCTGCAGCCCCGGGCAGCAGGGCTCCTCAGAGATGGCGTCAGCTGCACTCTCGGCGAGGCTCTCCTCACCCGCTCCGTGAGGCCAGGAAGTCACTCTGCTTGCCAATGCTACGGTTCTTCCAAGAAGGGCTGTCTAACCAGAAAAGCCACGTGCAAATTCACTCGTGCCAAGGAGCCTTTTGAAAGATTATCAATCTAACTAACGCCTAAGTGAAACAGGAATCTGATTAATAAAGCAGGAGCCAAGCACCTCCTACGGGGCAAGCTCTTTCCCTGCATGAGCTAGGCTGGCTGCTCCGGAACTAGATGCCCACAAAGCGACAGTCTGGGGCCTGCCGCCTACTCTAGGTTCCTGCAGTGGAGCTGCTGAGCCCAGGCCAGGCTGCCTGACGGTTCCCCACGGGCTTCTGGGCTCTACCTGCTGCCGGCCTTTTCTGTTCAAGTTCAAAACATACTCCCCTTGATTTCTGCAGTATTTATGTCATTCTCGGTCTGCTGTGCTCTACAGTTGCGTTCACTCATTAGTCACCGGGAAAGTCAAAGGTGACATCCCTTTTTGGGCTAGCTGAGTCACATGTGAGGGAGAGTCTCGGGAACTCCACTAGTCACATTCCCACAAAGCGATTTTTCTGGTTCTTTCGTATATTCCCAACATGTCATGTCTGGAAGCAAAGCTAATGGCAAATTAGCATCTATATATAGCACTAACACCCGTCTTTATTTAGTTCAAACTAGAGCTATTAACCTCAGGGCTCCTGCATAAGTTCCTGACAGAAAAATGTCACATTCCTTTCATACACTCCTTCTGTATTGTTGACTTTTCCTACCCCAGATCTTAACATCAATGTGCTTAGGTGGTCTGAGATACTCATTACACAGGATCTGTCATTGTCCAAGTTGTCTCATTCAATTTTAACCTACCTGTGAGATAACAGACGTTATTTTTCAAGTGGAGAAGCTGAGACTTGGGGGTTAAATTATTTGTTTGACTAGTTAGAGACAAAGCAGAAACAATCCAGTTCTCTTTGGGTGAACACCACGTCACTGAACACATCAGCATGAATCCACGCCACGTGTTCACAGTGAGATCTTAAGAGACCTGCGTTTGCGCTGAGGAACTAGCTGCTAGTAGCACCAGTTAGCATTTCTGTAGAGCACGTGTTAAAACAATATCTAAGAGTAGAACTCACACTACCACTTATCTGAGTCACCCCAACAAAGGGACGTGGCCAGGAAAGCCCACACCTTTCCAAGTTATGAAAACTGATCTGTCTCAGGAGAAAACTGAAACTGATGGCTATAGCTGAAAAGCCAGTGACACCTGTGTGTTCCATTTTTAGTCGCTCATTACCATCTCGTAGTCACAGTTACTTCCTGCAGTGATGGAAAAATTAAGGGAGTGGCTAGGCACAATTACTCATGGAGAAAAGTAGGCATCCAGCCCTCTTGCAGAACTATTAGTGAGTAATTCCCAAGGGAAGTCTGTGAACAGTGATGTGACATTATTGACAATGAATTTAGGAGACAGGATGTATCAGCTTCCCCCCCATGCTTCACGGTTCTGTTTTCTGTTCCCCATTAGGGCCACACCTGCCTTCAGAGACCAGCAGGCGGTTAGCTCTTGATTTTAAGGTCAACTCAGCACAGCATCCCCAGTCGTAGGAGAAATAAAGGCCAGGTACTCACTGGCCTCTCTGCTTCTGCTCCTTCATTCATGAAGTTCTTTTTCTAGAAACTTGACAGTAGGACTTGAGGTCCTGTGCTCTTAGTTTACTAACACCTTCAGAATTTTACACTAATTATTTTATTGGAATGGTGATTAAAAATTTGAGCAAAAGAGGGACTGTCCTGGTGGTCCAGTGGTAAAGAATCCGCCTTCCAATGCAGGCGACGCAGGTTCGACCCCTGGTCGGGGAACTAAGATCCCGCATGCCACAGGGTGACTAAGACCGCGCGCCACAACTACTGAGCCCGCGCCTCAACTAGAGAAAGCAAACCTGCACGCTACAACTAGAGAGAAGCCTGCACGCCACAACGAAGAGCCCGCGTGCCCAATGAAGATCCCGTGTACCGCAACTAAGACCTGACGCAGCCAAAAAAATAAAAAATAAATGAAATAAATGTTTTAAAAAAAATTGAGCAAAAGAATAAATTCTGGGAACTCTAGCCAGGGCTGATATAATAAAAATATGGGATGAGACATTCGTGGTGGCATGTATGCAGATGGGGTCACCTCACCCCAAAAGCTGTGATTCTCAGACCAGGTGCCACAGCAGGAATGGGGCGGGGTGAGACTCCTGAACAAAAGCTTCTTCGAGACTGAACAATACCTGCTTCCCTCTCAGGCGGGGATCTGCTCCTTTGTGCACCCACCCACCTTTCTGCCCTTTAAGCTTGTTTCTACAGCCCCCTGAGTGCCATAGAGGCCGTGAGGGCATGGCTGGGAGAGGCGAGCTCTGGCTTTGGAGAGGGTTGGGCGTGGGGGAACTCCAGCTGAACCCCCCTCCTGTTCTCCTGCCCCACCGTACTCCACCAGGGCACGGTCTGGAAAGAGACGTGTACCAGGTGCACCTGGCTCAGACACCACCAGCAGAAGGTTTTGGAGGGAGAGCCAGAGCCTCACGTGCTCTCACTTTCTGCAGGTCAGATGTTGTTCTCTGTACATTTGATTTTCTTCCTTGAAGAATATTAAGCCACAGGACATAAAAGGATTCCTGTGTTGGCAAAAGGCCTATAGTCAATTAGCCTGGAATTTCCAGGAAAGCTCACCAGAGCCGACACCAGCAGGAAGGGAATATAAAGAGGAAAGGGGAAGACAGAAGAATTAGGATGGAAGTGAGGGCAAGATGGAAGGAGAGCAAGGACGGGAAAGGCAGGAGAAGGCCCAAAATAAACAACTTCACATTCTGTGGTCATTCGTCCATAGTGGGTCCTACTGAGTACAAATGATCATCAGAGGAGCTTCTCCATTTCATGTGAGGCTGTAGCATGTTTCCTCCCAGCATCATGCCAGCACACTTTCAAGTCAAATTCAAAGGTAAGGTGGCCAACAACTGAGTCACCATTACCATTTCCTGCAGCACCTGGGTTTTTCTTGAGGTTTCCCACTGACCTTACTTAACTTATGAAGCCATGGTCCAAGGCAGAGAAGCAGCAAAAAACACAGGACACACACACACACACACACACGCTCACCAGTGCGCTGAGAAGATATGGAGAGGAAAAAAGCTCTTTACTGGGTAAACTCTATCTTGATATAAAACCTCAACCACAAGGACCATAGGGGGTGGTTTCACTTTCCAATCAAGCCGCCTTAACATGAAATCCACCTAATCTGTAAAATATACTGGTTAAGTCTGAGATTTCACCAATCTGTACATAGGAACTACTCACAAGGATCCTAAGAACAATAGATCATTGTCTTTGGTAACTTGGAACTCTAGCTGTTCAGATGCAACCCAGATGGGAAAATATGCTTCTGCAAAAAGCAGAAGATAAAGAGCCCCCTTTCCACATCAAAATTTCATCATGAGAATTTCATCCGTTTTCATTTTACATTTGGTTAAAATATTTTCCCCACACTTGACAAGTGGCTTTTTGCCTAAGCCTGTGTTCTGAATCTTTCAGTGCCCCTAAATTTAAGTCACAAAGACTAGTTAACTTGCATTACTCTCCAAAGTCAACATTTCCTATTCTTAAAATCCTTAGTCTGTTTGCTTGATCACAGAAAGAGAATAAAACACAGGTAAATGAATGAACGGAATTAAGATATACAAGAATAGTATCATTGCTTTTTAGAAACAGAAGATTTCTGCATCCCGTGTTCCTGCCTGAGATTCTGTGCAGTGTTAGTGAGGCCAGGAAAGCATTGGGTCACCATTCAGCAGAGAGTGGCCTACAGTGTAAGAAGACTTCACCATGGATACCATCCAAGGCCTCTGGTGACAGAAACAGCAAAGGGGGCACCCCTTCTAGGATGGTCTAGCAGGTAGGGTGCTCGCAGGTGGGTGAGACCTCCAGGTGCTGTCGTCTCCCCTGCCCTGCTCCCACAGAGAAACAAACTAGGCTTCCCAGGCTGCAGTGCGTTTTACCTTATGGAAACCATCTATGCAGGCTGGCCCTGGGCAGTCAAGATAACAAAGAAGTCAATTCTTGGTCAGATACTAGGGTCTCCACAATAGATAAGATCCTATCTTTTCTTTCAGTAGCATTTCTTGCAAATAAGTCAAATAAATATATTTTAATGCACAATTCACTACACTTCAGTCTGTCTTCATTTTCCACAGTCAATAACTATTGGTTTAAATTTTTCTCTACTTACATTATTTTTTCCATGTGTTTAGCATATCTTCAAAAAAGAATAAAATGGCATTTGTTCAGCAATTTCATTTTTAAAAGGTGTTTTAGATGGATGAACATAAAAATATGATTACCTCATCCCATTCTAAAAGGTAGTTGGTGATTTTTGAACCGTTGTCAATTGGTGCCTAAAAAAATAAATAAATAAAATGAGATTAGAGAAAGTTGTTCACAGACAAAAGTTATAAGCTCTCCACTTGGTTCAAATACAATGTCCATCCTAGTACTGTACTCTCCCTGCAGGGGGATAACCCTGGATACCTCCTGCATTTGCTTCTTCAAACATTATCACAAAACCAATTTTAATACAAGTCAACTAGTAGAGAGAGCCCCACTATTAATAAATCGTACCCCACAAACAGCCAAGCCTGCCTTCCCCACCACCTCTACCTTTACACCCACATGGTGCCTTACTTCCTCCTCCGGGGATAAAACTTTTAAGAGGCATGTTAAGTTCAAGGCTGGAGGAGAAAAAAGACAGGGGAGAAACAGAGGCACTGCTTGGGGTCTGATAAGGTAAAGCTGACCCACCTAGGTTCAAGAGTCTAAAGTCCATATTTTTGTAACTTCCCCCATACAGTTTTTGTTGTTGTTTTAAGAGTTTAAGATTAGAAAGCCTTCTGTGGCATTAAGGTTGCCCTTTTTTTAAAAATGAGAAAAACCGGGATCTCCTGGATAGATTACCAGGGGCAATTAGCCCTCAGCATATTAGCAAAAAGCAAATCATCATTTGCTTTCCTCCTAAAAGCATACTGAGATCTGCTTTACTGAGAAAGCAGGCTTTGGACAATGGGAAGAGAAGTAAAGAACTCTGGAGAAAAGAGTGCTTTGTAGGGTCAGAGCTGCCAGAAGGGGGTGCTACTGTGGAGTCCCTCACAGCACTAAGATAGTAAGACCATGTCTCCCAAGCACAAACGCACCTGGGCCTGGCTCTTCGCAGGAGAGAGCCAGGGCCCCATAGAATGTGGTGACCTGCCCCCAGCAAAGGCAGCCAGGTCACCAGAGCTACACTGAAGCCCCTCTCGGCTGTTTGTCACGAGTGGTCTGATGTAAGTTGCTTAATATCAATGCTTAGTTTCTTATTCCAAGAATGGATGGGTGTGATAAGGAATTGGGAGAATATATGTAAATCACTTACTAAACTGCCCCGGTGTTGCAGGAAGCAGTCAGTAAACAGTAGCTGTTGCATTATTAGTGTTAATAATAAATGTATTAACATCGAGGGCTCAGTAAATATTAGTTAATTAATAAAGAAACTCTTCGCCCTGGCCTTTCCTTCCTTCCTTCTTCTGAGTCATATAATCTTAGAGTTCCAAGCCCCAATTATGGGTGAGTGCTGTATGTTCTACTAAACTGCAATTTCAGGCTTTTGTGGGCTCGATTTGGGAGAAAGGATAGGGTTACATTTAAAGTTCTAAATAATGGACAAAATCAAGGTTTTAGCTGAGAACCCATTTCTAAGGTAAGAACTACATTTATGATGCTCATATATTCCTTTCTGATGTCCTGCCCCACCACCGAGTCCCTGATTCCTTGAGGGTGGGGACACAGCCCCTGGTGTTTGTGTTGCCCTATCTCCTGGCGCTAACAGGATGACATTAGAGGGCCCTGAGCTCTCTCAGTGTCTTGGTGGCTTCAAGGACAGATGGGCAGCCAGAGCGTGGTTGCCCTCTCCTTGTACCCCCAACTGGAGCACCGCTATTGGAAAATCTGTTCTAAGAACACGAAAACTGAACTGAATCCAGAACTTTCAAGTTTGCGCGTAACTGAATGGGACAATAATATGCTTCTGATTTACAATCAAATAAAGAGAGAAAGAAATTGTGAAACATTTTCCTCCTAGTAAGAAATCTTTTTCTTGAAGTTGCTGGTCTGCCTGAGGCCTGAATTTCATCCAGGTTTTAAGCAGAGTATGTATCAGTGATTCCCAACTTTAGGTTTATAAGACCCCAGGGTCCCTCTGGTAATCTTTAAGATTTCTTATACTTTTCCAAACAAAATGGATTTTAATTCTTTCCTTAAGATATATTTATATACGTATATGTATAAATACAGAACACATTTTAAAATGGACGTATATGCTCCAAGGACTTAAAACAATGATGACCAGTTGGGTGTTAAAACTCTGAAAAGGTGGGGAATCACTGACCTGGATTATCCCTGGAAGCCAGGAAGGAAAATAAAATAGTTCAGATTCTACAACTTTGCCTTTGTCCAAATAACACACTCAATGCTGGCCACTGGCTACGAGAGGGGTCTACAGAAGTCCATGCTTTGTTGCTAACCACTACTCTCAACTGCTTTCATCAACTCCCAAGATAAATTTGACCCTCTGGTCTAAGAACAAAAGGACAAAGTATTTGTTCACCAATAAGGAATCTCCCTAGTCATCTTATTTGCACATCAGTGTTTCCCCCCAATACCACAAATCTTTATTATCTCTACCTCTATAAATTTTACATTTTGAACTATATTTTAAAGTATAAATATACAGAAATAATTACTATAGAGATTGATAACATAATCTACTATTTTCTTACAAACACACAACTGTGACTGATAAGCCAATGATATACTAGTTTAAGGACCTCTCTTTGACAAGAGTTATTTGTAGCCAAAAAGTTGTATTTCATGAGAACTACTACCTGATTCAGATGTTAAAAAAAATAATTAGTAATCCTAACTGACCTACGGCCTAATTAGTCAAAATTAATGAAACCTTAATGTAGTTTAGAACACTAAACATTCTAGGCAGTTTTAAATATTAGACATTGCAGAGTCACCACTGAAAGAAGCCAACGGACCCCATAAACCTACTTTATCTCTAAATCTTTCTTCACAAAAACTTTTTACTCAAGTCCTCAAATGTCTGTTGAAATGAATTAAACCATTAGAAAGTGATGACATTTAGGTATCTTAAGTATTCATATCACTTATAAAGTATTGCTCATGACCCTGCAAAGAAAGCTAACACTTGATTTCACAGTTCCCTCTCCCATTGTTTTGCCCAATTTTTATAGAGATGGCAACTTTTGATATCATTATAATTTGTTTCACATAGTCACTATGCAGAAAATGAAACACCACCACCAAACTGGAATACTGCTAAATAAATGTTTCAAATGGCTACAGACTTCAGAATATTCCCGCCACTTGGCGCTACCCACCTTCCACTGCAAGGTTAGTGAACTTTTGCTCCTGTGTGCCAGCTTAGGTGGGAAAGGACACTCGGGTGCACAGCTGTGGGTGGTGAAGCTAACCGGCTCAGAGCAGGATCCCTTTACGGAATTGTACATAGCATATACCCTGAAAACAGACAGACAAATACAGTCAGTGGCAGAGGCCCATCACAGAAGACCGGGGTTTTTATCTCAGCTTTGCCCCAGGACTTTCCACAGAGGAACAGAATTTCTTATGTAGTACACACCATGACCCTCACTCTTATTTACTGGTCTTGTCCTGACCTAACTATGGTCAGCATTTTCAGGGGAAAATCATCCCAGCAGGCGATGTGACTCAATGCATTCTCTCCTCCCACTAACTGTCAGAGCCACCCAGCCCCATGTAAGACGGGCAGAGTCTACTGACTGGAGAAGAATATGCTCAACGAGGAAATACCCTTTTTCCCCAAAATGGCCTCCATATATGTATTCTAAAATCCATCAAGCCACTCTCTGGTTGACTTTGTCTGGAAAAAGGCTAAAAGTACAGATGAGGGTTGGGTCAAAGGAGACAAGAAGCAGTGATGAGTCCACAAACCGAGAGGGAGAGGTAGAAGTACAAACAACAAAGTAGATATCATCTTTGAACTGTTTATAATACTGCAGATATTTAGGTAGAGATAAGCACATTTCACACACAGAAACAGGCTTGCTGCTGCCAAATGCATCTCTCTTCTAATTCATTAAAAACACGGTTCAGGTACAGTTTACCCATGTGAACATCTAACTCTTACACCTGGAGCCAAGATTAAGGATGGGCATTCTGCACATTAAAATGCCTGGCTCGATACTCAACATATGGACCTGATTTCTCCAAAGAAGCTGTGAAAAAAAAGCATATAACACACTATTATAAAACTACATTCCTTTCAAATAGCATAAAATAGGATTATGCTGATTTTTACCATCTTCTTTTCTACTTTTTCATTTTTTAAATATTGGGCATTAAAAAAAAAAAACGTGAAAACATACTCTTCTAAAAAGACAACAAAGAATCCTTTGCTGCCTAAAAAAGATGCATGGATTAAGCTATTCAGAATTTGTAAATACGTCAAGTCCTTAACTCTTAACAACTCTTTATGAGCTGCCATTAAAGACAGAAGAACACTCAGACTAGAGAGGTGAAGTAAATTTCCCAAAGCTACACAGCTAGAAAGTCGGATTAATTGTACTCAGTCATGGAGATCTAACTGCTATACTGTATTCCCTACTGTCCTATTCATCCTGCAATCCACTTCCCCTCACTCTGCCCAATGAATAAATAACAGCTACAGATAACATTATGGAGAATAGGACCTAACTGAGGAGAAAGGATTTTAAAAATCATACACCTAAAGTCCACCACAAAAAATTTATAGAGGCCATGCAAGTCAAAAGTACTAACAGACATGCCTACCTTCCATTCTAACAGGTAAAATACATATTTACTGGATATTTGACTTGTTTGCCTTAGGGGAGGACACCATGATATTTGATCCAAACAAAAGATACCTCTCATTAGGATGCTCTTCACACAACCTGATGACAGAAATGCTCCTTTTTGCATTCACTGTAAGTAGGCACATGATAACAGAAAATGAAACAGGAGACTTGGCAAAATCATTTCCATGTATCAGGACAGGTTTACTGGGAGTAAGTTACTTAAAAATGAATCACAGAATGTTCCAGACATGGGCAGGGTTCCAGCCTGAACTTTAACAGATCAGCTGAATTCTCTAACTGATGGCTTATCGATTGTATTTTGCCCAAAATACGTGTGGGGGGAGGGAAGGAATATAGTGTTTTAAAATATTACCGCCACCTATGAATTAAAGGATGTAGGCAACGATCACCAAAAAAGAGACAAGCAGACATTATGCACTCCTAATGAGAGACCATGCCACTATCTATAAAATCCCTGCCAGAAAAATTGAACCTGTATCTGATTAAGCCTCTTCACTGCTTTATAGGAAACATGGAGAGAACATTATTAAGCAACACTACAGGATGCAATCAGGCTAATTCACAGTGTGGAAACGTCTACAGGACAAAAAAAAAAAAAATTTATTCCAACAAATAAATTGCAAGAAGAGAAAAAAAGGATAGAGGGAAAACCTATAGCTTAAAAGAAACTTAAGAGCTATAAGCCAAACACAATACTCAAACCATGTCTGAATTCCAATTACAACAAACTGAAGAAATAAACCCTTCATTTTTAGGACAGTTGAGGAAATGGGAACAGTGTCTGGATTTTAAAGACATGAAGGAATTTACCATTTTTGTTTATTTTGGATGGGCATGGGGTGTGTGATGATGGTAATGTGGTTCACAGGTTAAATAATATGATGTCTGGACTTTACTTCAAAATAACTGTTGGGGGAGGGGGTAGGAGAAGGCACCAAGGGAATAAAAAGTTGGGTGGTGGGTATATGAGAGTTCATTAAATTACTGTCTACTTTTGACTATAACTGAAATCTTCAGAAACAAAAAGTTAAAAATTAAGCCAATGCTGAAAAAAATGGAGATCTCTCGTTTAAAAAAATGAACCTCTGGCTTCTCTTAAAAACCAGAAGTTCTAGCAACACTGAGCTGCAGACCTGAATGACAGGAATTAAATGAAACTGAGAGCAGCTCCCCCTTTAGATGGGCAGGTGCTGTCCAGTTCAGAGCCCCCACCACTCCCTACTGCTCCCCGGAACTGAGATTGCTTTTTCGCTGCCTTTTACCCAATCCTCTTTACCCACTTCCGTTCCCAGGAGGTATCTCATGTTGCGGTCACTAGGCATTTGCTTATGAATTCAGACTATACTCAGATAGACCAAGTCCTAAACATCCACAAAAACAGTCAGCACCTAAGATCCATGTGGGTAATAGAGCAGAGGAAAGGAGGGAGGGGAAGAGCCTGCCAAGGACAAGCAGACCGCAGTTAGTTATCCGGGGGGAGCTGGACTCAGCCAAGTTCGTTCTTTCTTTTCAATGAGATTCTTGGAGTCACAAATCCATACTTATCGGGCTAGAGAAACACGAGAGAAGGAGGCTCCTGACAGCCAGGTTGGGAGGATGACAGTAGGAATGAAGGAACCTGATGGCACAAGTAAAAATGTGAGGTACTTGAGGATGGACAGTTGTACGGGCTGGCAGGAGTTAGTTCCCTTGTCTTTAAACTCAGAGAATGTTATAGTTTGTCTAAATGAGGAGTCAATGCTCTGCACTTGTAAAAAGTCTGTCTGCAAAGGAAACAAGATCTATTTTACGCGGCAATATAAATGTGCTGCACTCAGTACCTAAAACTTGACATAACATCTAAGTACCTCATGCTTACATCTGTCAATTCAAATTGTTCAGTAAATAGATAGCAACTAATAACTGTAGTAACTACCTGCTCCGCTTTTACCAGTAATTTTCACAGAAAAGTCTCTGTAAATGACATTACATTTTCAAGAATGTTGCAATCATGTTTCTCACATGATGGTGATGTGTTTTCTCTAAATACCACAATGTGACAGGAAGATCTGTGGAGTAGGACCAGTGTCCTAAGTTAAATATATCAGCAAACAATTCAGTTCTTTTAGCATTTATACCAGCAACGAGGAATACACTTTTCTAAGGATATAACTAATCTTGTGTTGGGTTTGCACATTTGTTTCAGTTTAAGTACCAACTAAATGTGTATGGAACAGGTGCTCCAAAAATTTCAGAAATTTGCCTCCCCCTTCCTCCAGCACGTCTGTAACATACCAGGAGCTGCAATTTCTAGTCAATAACACCTATTTCGTGGATGGACTTAGAGTCTGTCATGCAGAGTGAAATAAGCCAGAAAGAGAAAAACAAATACCATATGCTAACACATATATATGGAATCAAAAAATAAAAAAATGGTTCTGAGGAACCTAGGGGCAGGACAGGAATAAAGACGCAGACGTAGAGAATGGACTTGAGGACACGGGGAGGGAGAAGGGTAAGCTGGGACGAAGTGAGAGAGTAGCATTGAAATATACACACTACCAAATGTAAAATAGATAGCTGGTGGGAAGCAGCCGCATAGCACAGGGAGATCAGCTCTGTGCTTTGTGACCACCTAGAGGGGTGGGATAGGCAGGGTGGGAGGGAGACACAAGAGGGAGGATATATGGGGATAGATGTATATGTATACCTGATTCACTTTGTTATACAGCAGAAACTAACACACCATTGTAAAGCAATTATACTCCAATAAAGATGTTAAAAAAAATAAATTAAATAACACCTACTTCATAACCCCACACTGAGCTGGTCAACCACATATTTTTGGAAATGCTTCATCACATAATTTTTCTGGGAAATGTTATTACATGGTATCATCTCTGGGCAACCTCTTTGCCAAATTGTTTATGACAACGACTGCAAAACGGCCTCAAATTCTGCATTGAAATTGCTATCCATTCCAACACTCAAATTCCTGATTATCCTATCATTGATAAAAATATAAATTCTTGACTCCCACAGTAAAATGATTGTTTCAATGTCACTATTAATTATAAAACTACCAATTAAAAGAGGAATATGCTTTTCTTTGTATATGTATAAATAAATGAATATATAAATGTTTGTGATTGTAAAGTTACATACTTATGCATAAGTATTACAAAATAGAATGTTATTTATTTGTATGTATGTATGTATTGGATTTTTCTCATTCCTCTTTCTTCCTCAACACACACACACACAGGGGAGATTCTGCATTGGTGGCGTCATTCCATAACACAATACCCTATATGGAAACACTGAATAAATACACTTTGACAGTTACAAATTGATTCCTTTTAAGCATTCAACCAACATTAAACCAAAAAAAGCAATCTGTGTAAGAAATGGGTAACTAATATAAAAGTGATGACTTTAATAAAAATAACCCAGGACCCAACACCTAAATTTTTTACATCAACATAATAGAGGAATTATTGAGGAATTACTTTCTTCAATCACTAGGAGAAAAAATAAAAAAGTGGTCAGATAGATGTGGAGCAATGACACGAAAATACATAGCAAAAAGTGAGGAAAATAATCTTTAAAACCTGAAATGTCTCAGGATACAATTTTCAATGTGGAATTTGGACTAAAGGGCATAGCAAGCGCCAATCTGAACAGCTACAGACACATAACCTATAGCACCATCTCAAGGATGCCACTGGTCTCTTAATAAATTATTCCCAGTAACAGTGAGGTGATGGCAAGTAGAATTCAAGAGCTCTTCTTGCCTAGGAACTGATGCCAAGCACTATACAGTTCAATAACAGAACTCCATGACTGAGAGGCTGCTACTTGAAAAAATGGTTGTGTATCTGACTGGTGAACGCAGACAATACTCACTAATATGAGGGAGGAAAAAACTGAAAATGAGAAAAAGAATTCCATGAAGATATCAAGCAAGCAATGTGAAGGGGATGGAATCAGAATAGCAAAACCAAAAGCAACAAGAAAGGAGCCCTAGGTGAGATGCCAGTACCTGACCTGAGAAAGAAACCTTTCACTCTACGGAAGAGTGATTTGAACAGAGACTTCTGCAGGCCTTTGTCAAAAGGTGCACTATTAACAACTAGAAGGAGAATACAGCCTGCTTGGCACTGCTAAAAGAAACATCTGTTTTCATCATTGGCTCTCCAGACTTCCTATAAGGCGACACTTTCTAAATTGGTAATGTACAAATAAATGAAAATGGTAATAAATATAATTGTTCATTTTGCAGCTGTACAGTAATGGAATCCTTTTGGAGCTTCTGTTGTGGAAAAGACAGGAAATATTTCCATGTAGCTTTTTGAGGCCTTATAGGTGACTATTAAATTTAAAATTATATTTGAGGCTACTGTGTTGATAAAAGCTTACATTCCTGGAACTAAGATTTTGAGAATGTTAACTGCATCATAAAAAGGGATTTTTGCTCTGCTTTTTTCAGCTCCAATTATGATATATCTTTATCTCAATAAAATAATGAGTGGTATGGTCAAACTTCATCATGAAGTCCTTTTCATTTTTAGTGTGGAAAATCTGCAACCACTTTGGAAAAACAAAACAAACAAAACAACATTTATAGGTGTCACAGATTTATAATAGATTTGCACATATATTTCATTTGCTCTCATACCATCTTTCTAAAGCTGGTATCGTTATTATCCTCATTTTACGAATAAGAAAACAAGAACATTGAAGCTTACATGGCTTGCCTAATCACATACCCTAAGTAAGTGCCTGAGTCATTAATTCCAAATTCCAAGCTCTGCCTACTATGTCATCAAGCTGCCTCCCAAAGCAATTCAAGGCAGAAGAGACTGACTCTACGTAGGGGCTGGAAGTGTTAAGAGTATTCTCTAGCTTGAAAAATGAAAGGCTGTATAAGGAAAGAGAATGAATGATCTATATGGACTGTGGAATAGCCAGAGCAAAGTAACTAAAATTGGGACCGTAGACATTTTTTTTAGGAAATAATTTTTTAAAAATACTAAAAGAGATGTGTTCTGGAAGATGGCGGAGTAGAAGGACATGCGCTCACTCCCTCTTGAGAGAGCACCGGAGTCACAAGTAACTGCTGAACAATCATCGACAGGAAGACGCTGGAACTCACCAAAAAAGATACCCCACATCCAAAGACAAAGGAGAAGCCATAATGAGATTGTAGAAGGGGTGCAATCACAATGAAATCAAATCCCATAACCGCTGGGTGGGTGACTCACAAACTGGAGAACACTTATACCACAGAAGTCCACCCACTAGAGTGAAGGTTCTGAGCCCCATGTCAGGCTTCCCAACCTGGGGGTCTGGCAATGGGAGGAGGAATTCCCAGAGAATCAGACTTTGAAGGCTATAGGGATTTCATTACAGGACTTCAACAGGACTGGGGGAAACAGAGACTCCACTCGTGGAGGGCACACACAAAGTAGTGTGCGCATCGGGATCCAGGGGGAAGGAGTAGTGATTCCACAGGTGACTGAACAAGACTTACCTGCTAGTATTGGAGGGCATCCTGCAGAGGCAGGGGGCTGCTGTGGCTCACCGTGGGGACAAGGACACCTGCAGCAGAAGTTCTGGGAAGTACTCCTTGGCATAAGCCCTCCCAGAGTCCACCATTAGCCCCACCAAAGGGCCTGAAGACTCCAGTGCTGGGTTGCCTCAGGCCAAACAACCAACAGGAGGGAACTTAGCCCCACCCATCAGCAGACAAGTGGGTTAAAGTTTTACTGAGCTCTGCCCACCAGAGCAACATCCAGCTCTACCCACCACCAGTCCCTCCCAGCAGGAAGCTTGCACAAGCCTCTTAGATAGCCTCATCCACCAGAGGGCAGACAGCAGAAGCAAGAAGAACTACAATCCTGCAGCCTGTGGAACAAAACCCACATTGAAAGATAGACAAAATGAAAAGGCAGGGGACTACGTACCAGATGAAGGAACAAGATAAAACCCAGAAAAACAATTAAATGAAGTGTAGATACGGAACCTTCCAGAAAAAAGAATTCAGAATAATGATAGTGAAGATGATCCAGGACCTCGGAAAAAGAATGGAGGCAAAGATTGAGAAGATGTAAGAAATGCTTGACAAAGACCTAGAAGAATTAAAGAACAAACAAACAGAGATGAACAATACAATAACTGAAATGAAAGCTACCCTAGAAGGAATCAATAGCAGAATAACTGAGGCAGAAGAACGGATAAGTGACCAGGAAGACAGAATGGTGGAATTCACTGCTGCGGAACAGAATAAAGAAAAAAGAATGAAGAGAAACGAACAGAGCCTAAGAGACCACTGGGACAACATTAAACACACCAACATTCGCATGTATAATGCGTCCCAAAAGGAGAAAAGAGAAAGGACCTGAGAAAATATTTGAAGAGATTATAGTCAAAAACATCCCTAACATGGGAAAGGAAATAGCCACCCAAGTCCAGGAAGCACAGAGAGTCCCACGCAGGATAAACCCATGAAGAAACATGCCGAGAAACAAAGTAATCAAACTGACAAAAATTAAAGACAAAGAAAAATTATTAAAAGAAACAAGGGAAAAATGACAAATAACATACAAGGGAACTCCCATAAGGTTAACGGGTGATTTCTCAGCAGAAACTCTACAAGCCAGAAGGGAGTGGCATGATATATTTAAAGTGATGAAAGGGAGATTACTCTACCCAGCAAGGATCTCATTCAGATAAAACGGAGAAATCAAAAGCTTTACAGACAAGCAAAAGCTAAGAGAATTCAGCACCACCAAACCAGCTCTACAACAAATGCTAAAGGAACTTCTCTAAGTGGGAAACACAAGAGAAGAAAAGGACCTACAAAAACAAACCCAAAACAATTAAGAAAATGGTCATAGGAACATACATATTGATAATTACCTTAAATGTGAATGGATTAAATGTTCCAACCGAAAGACACAGGCTTGCTGAATGGATACAAAAACAAGACCCATATATGTGCTGTCTACAAGAGACCCACCTTCAGACCTGGGGACACATACAGACTGAAAGTGAGGGGATGGAAAAAGATATTCAATGCAAATGGAAATCAAAAGAAAGCTGGAGTAGCAATACTCATATCAGATAAAATAGACTTTAAAATAAAGCATGTTACAAGAGACAAGGAAGGACACTACATAATGATCAAGGGATCAATCCAAGAAGAAGACATAACAATTATAAATACATACACACCCAACATAGGAGTACCTCAATACATAAGGCAACTGCTAACAGCTATAAAAGAGGAAATCGACAGTAGCACAGTAACAGTGAGGGAATTTAACACCTCACTTACACCAATGGACAGATCATCAAGACAGAAAATTAATAAGGAAACACAAGCTTTAAATGACACAAGAGACCAGGATAGATTTAATTGATATTTATAGGACATTCCATCCGAAAACAACAAAACACTTTCTTCTCAAGTGCACACAGAACATTCTCCAGGATAGATCACATCTTGGGTCACAAATCAAGCCTCGGTAAATTTAAGAAAATTGAAATCGTATCAAGCATCTTTTCCGACCACAATGCTGTGAGATTAGAAATAAATTACAGGGGAAAAAAATGTAAAGAACACAAACACATGGAGGCTAAACAATATGTTACTAAATAACCGAGAGATCACTGAAGAAATCAAAGAGGAAATCAAAAAACACCTAGAGACAAAGGACAATGAAAACACGACGATCTAAAACCTATGGGATGCAGCAAAAGCAGTTCTAAGAGGGAAGTTTATAGCAATACAAGCCTACCTCAAGAAACAAGAAAAATCTCAAATAAACAATCTAACGTTACACCTAAAGGAACTAGAGAAAGAAGAACAAACAAAACCCAAAGTTAGCAGAGGGAAAGAAATCATAAAGATCAGAGCAGAAATAAATGAAATAGAAACAAAGAAAACAATAGCAAAGATCAATAAAACTAAAAGCTGCTTCTTTGAGAAGATAAACAAAATTGATAAACCTTTAGACAGACTCATCAAGAAAAAGAGGGAGAGGACTCAAATCAATAAAATTAGAAATGAAAAAAGAGAAGTTACAACAGACACCGCAGAAATACAAAGCATCCTGAGAGACTACTACAAGCAACTCTATGCCAATAAAATGGACAACCTGGAAGAAATGGACAAATTCTTAGAAAGGTATAACCTTCCAAGACTGAACCAGGAAGAAATAGAAAATATGAACAGAACAATCACAAGTAATGAAATTGAAACTGTGATTAAAAATCTTCCAACAAACAAAAGTCCAGGACCAGATAGCTTCACGGGTGAATTCTGAATTCTACCAAACATTTAGAGAAGAGCTAACACCCACCCTTCTCAAACTCTTCCAAAAAATTGCAGAGGAAGGAACACTCCCAAATTCATTCTACGAGGCCACCATCACCCTGATACCAAAACCAGACAAAGATACTACAAA
Organism: Eschrichtius robustus; assembly: GCF_028021215.1. NCBI lineage: Eukaryota > Metazoa > Chordata > Mammalia > Artiodactyla > Eschrichtiidae > Eschrichtius > Eschrichtius robustus. The sequence goes on along the minus strand of NC_090829.1, from coordinate 52,120,570 downwards.
AAAAGAAAATTACAGACCAATATCACTGATGAATATAGATGCAAAAGTCCTCAACAAAATACTAGCAAACAGAATCCAACAACACATTAAAAGGATCATACACCCTGATTAACTGGGATTTATCCCAGGGATGCAAGGAATCTTCAATATATGCAAATCAATGTGATACACCATATTAACAAATTGAAGAATAAAAACCATATGATCATCTCAATAGATGCAGAAAAAGCTTTTGACAAAATTCAACACCCATTTATGATAAAAACTCTCCAGAAAGTGGTCACTGAGGGAACCTACCTCAACATAATAAAGGCTGTATACGACAAACCCACAGCAAACATCATTCTCAATGGTGAAAAACTGAAAGCATTTCCTCTAAGATCAGGAACAAGACAAGGATGTCCACTCTCGCCACTATTATTCTACATAGTTCTGGAAGTTTTAGCCATGGCAATCAGAGAAGGAAAAGAAATAAAAGGAATCCAAATTGGAAAAGAAGAAGTAAAACTGTTACTGTTTGCAGATGACGTGATACTATACACAGAGAATCCTAACGATGCCACCAGGAAACTACTAGAGCTAATCAATAAATCTGGTAAAGTAGCAGGATACAAAATTACTGCACAGAAATCTCTTGCATTCCTATACACTAACAATGAAAGATCAGAAAGAAATTAAGGAAACAATCCCATTCACCACTGCAACAAAAAGAATAAAATACCTAGGAATAAACCTACCTTAAGGGGGTAAAAGACCTGTACTAAGAAAACTATAAGACACTGGTGAAAGACATCAAAGATGACACAAACAGATGGAGAGATATACTATGTTCTTGGATTGGAAGAATCAATATTGTGAAAATGACTATACTACACAAAGCAATCTACAGGTTCAATGCAATCCCTATCAAATTACCAATGGTATTTCTTCCAGAACTAGAAAAAAAAACCTTAAAATTTGTATGGAGACACAAAAGACCCCGAATAGCCAAAGTAATCTTGAGGGAAAAAAATGGAAGTGTAGGAATCAGACTCCCTGACTTCAGACTATACTACAAAGCTACAGTAATCAAGACAATATGGTACTGGCACAAAAACAGAAATACAGATCAAGGGAACAGGATAGAAAGCCCAGAGATAAACCCACACAGCTATGGTCAACTAATCTATGACAACGGAGGCAAGGATATACAATGGAGAAAAGACAGTCCCTTCAATAAACGGTGCTGGGAAAACTGGACAGCTACATGTAAAAGAATGAAATTAGAACACTCCCTAATACCATATACAAAAATAAACCCAAAATGGATTAAAGACCTAAATGTAAGACTGGACACTATAAAACTTTTAGAGGTAAACATAGGAAGAACACTCTTTGACATAAATCACAGCAAGATCTTTTATGACCCACCCCCTAGAGTAACGGAAATAAAAACAAAAATAAACAAATGGGACGTAATGAAACTTAAAAGCTTTTGCACAGCAAAGGAAACTACAGGAAACTCAGAATGGGAGAAAATATTTGCAAACAAATCAATGGACAAAGGATTAATGTCCAAAATACATAAACAGCTCATGCAGCTCAATATAAAAAAAACCAAACAACCCAATCAAGAAATGGGCAGAAGACCTAAATAGACATTTCTCCAAAGAAGACATACAGATGGCCAAGAGGCACATGAAAACTGCTCAATATCACTAATTATTAGAGAAATGTAAATCAAAACTACAATGAGATATCACCTCACACAGGTTAGAATGGGTATCATCAGAAACTTTACAAACAACAAATGCTGGAGAGGGTGTGGAGAAAAGGGAACCCTCTTGCACTGTTGGTGGGAATGTAAATTGATACAGCCACTATGGAGAACAGTATGGAGATTTCTTAAAAAACTAAAAATAGAATTACCGTATGACCTAGCAATCACACTACTGGGCATATACGCTGAGAAAACCATAATTCAAAAAGAAACACATATAACAATGTTCATTGCAGCACTATTTACAAGAGCCAGACATGGAAGCAACCTAAATATCCATCAACAGATGACTAGATAAAGAAGATGTGGCACATATATACAATGGAATATTACTCAGCCATAAAAAGGAATGAAATTGAGTTATTTGTAGTCAGGTGGATGGACCTAGAATCTGTCATACAGAGTGAAGTCAGAAAGAGAAAAACAAATACCGTTGGCTAATGCATATATATATGGCATTTAAAAAAGTGGTACTGATAAACCTAGTGGCAGGGCAGTAATAAAGACGCAGACGTGGAAAACGGAGTTGAGGGCACAGGGGTGAAGGGGAAGCTTGGATGAAGTGAGAGAGTAGCACTGACATATATACACTACTAAATGTCAAATGGATGGCTAGTGGGAAGCAGCCGCATAGCACAGGGAGATCAGCTTGGTGCTTTGTGACGACCTAGAGGGGTGGGATAGGGAGGGTGGGGGGAGGGAGGCTCAAGAGGGAGGGGATATGGGGATATATGTATACATATAGCTGATTCACTTTGTTGTACAGTAGAAACTAACACAACATTGTAAAGCATTTATACTCCAATAAAGATGTGGAAAAAACAAAAAACAAAAAGACACATGCACCCCAATGTTCACTGCAGCACTATTTATGATAGCCAGGTCATGGAAGCAACCTAAATGCCCATCAACAGACGAAAGGATAAAGAAGATGTGGTGCATATATACAATGGAGTATTACTCAGCCATAAAAAGGAACGAAACTGGGTCATTTGTAGAGACGTGGATGGACCTAGAGACTGTCATACAGAGTGAAGTAAGTCAGAAAGAGAAAAACAAATATATTAATTCATATATGTGGAATCTAGAAAAATGGCACAGATGAACAGGTTTGCAAGGCAGAAATAGATACACATGTAGAGAACAAACGTATGGACACCAAGGGGGGAAAGCGGCAGGGGGGTGGTGGTGGTGGTGGGATGAACTGGGAGATTGGGATTGACATGTATACACTGATGTGTATAAAATAGATAACTAATGAGAACCTGCTGTATAAAAAAATAAAGAGATCACGATCAAAGAGAGGGAGAATTTTCCATCTCTCTGGCCAGCAGAGCACTAGACCAAATAACAGCTGGTGGTGCCTTAGGCTGTTTATGTGTGGTGTCACACAAGTGTCAAATATGTCACAAGGGTGGGACCCCCGATGTGTTAGGAGGAAGTCTTGGATCCAAGGCCTCTAGATGGTAACTACTACCTCATGCTCCTATGTCTTTTGGGGAATCCATTAATTATTCCTTCTATCTGCCCAGAAGTTTAAGGTGTTCATAAGATACGTAAAAAGAATTAATGAGCAAGTATTCTCAAGTTTACCCTTCGTAAGAGGCGTTAAAAAGATACAAAGGGCAACACAACAGATAGGACAGTAAATAAAGGGCAGACTGTGACATTTAAAATTTTTTTAAAAGTTATTGTCAACTCATGGATGAGCAGAAAATTAATAAAGTAAACCTTTAGTAAAGCAATGACAATGAACATTAAAAGAGAAAAAAGGAAACACATGTTAACAATGTCTAATGGAGAACATTTACAGGACTCCCTATATGGTGTTACATTTTCTGGTTTGTTGTTAAATCAACCATTTCAAAGAATGGTTAAACTATTACCATCTCAGCTTCACAAGTTATACAAATCTTTTTGTTTATATAGACGGTGTGAAAAGTTCAATATGTTTGGGCTAAAGCTAATTCACTCAAAATCCAAAAGTTCTGATTCGAATAGGAAAAGATGGTTGCAACAGAGTTCATCTAAACAAAACAATAGCTAAGCAGATGTACACTTTATGACTGAATGTAAAAACCTTGCTCTTTAATGTATTACTTTAAACATAGTTTTAAACACTTGTGCAGCTAATAAGATATTATAATCTGAACACACCCCTACTTTCCTTACTTTTGTTACCGAGAAAATTGTGGCATGGATTCTCTGTGATTGACCAAAGTTAAAACAGTCAATTGATGGGCAGAACCAGATTAGATCTCAAGCTTCCTAATAATTAACATATGCTCTTCCTGCTAGGCTACCCTGCCTCTACTCCACCACAAAGGGAACGTGTGGTGTGAATTAACCTTTGGAAAGTGTAATAAAGGGTATGTGCTTGATGCTTGCAATTTTATTACATAATCTTGGTATACACATATATAATTGAAGAAAGGAGAATTTGTTGTTGTTCACCCTATTAGATAAAATGAGAATTTCTGATCAAATTAAAAATTAAATAAAATGAAAGTTTACATTAAAATGAAAATTTAAACGATATTATGGATCACATTCAGATTAAAAAATCTGCCTGTTTGCAGATGGATGTATGGATGTATCTTTGAGTAATCAGATGGGCTCTGTTAACATTTAGATGATACTTTCGTCCTCGCAGGTCTGTGGTTGGCTGGGTCTCTCCCTGAGATCAGCTAGCCCTGCCTTCCAGAGCAGTCATGGTAGAGAGTTCAGACTCGGTAGCAAACTATGTGAGTTGTTTTGGCAAACTGCATTAGCTCTTGCTAGAGATAATTTTGATATTTGCATTACTTATTTCAAAACGCATTGCCTTTTAGGTCCAAACTTGAAACATGGGAAGGACTTTATTTAGTCATTTGGGCTGAACATATAGTTTACATGGAAGGTCTATAATAACTGATATAATAACCCATGGTAAAAAATGATTGCTTTATAGAAAAAAATATTATACATTAAACCATGCATTCCAACGGATCTTAGAAGACTACGTAAAATAAAAATTACTTCGTAAAAATAATTTTAAAATTCTGTTCAGGGTATCATCTACTTTTCTATTACCAGAAGCACTTCTATGGACTCCCAATCTCTACGCTCTCAAGTGTAGGACATCAAGGAATGGCCGATGAGCAAAGGTACTGACACTTTTAGTTAGGCAAGTGCTGTTAACCAAACACTTAAAAAGGAGCATATTATTTATCTTAGCAATCTGAATTCCCCAATACTCACCTCACATGATAATCAGTTGCTGGTCTAAGATCTTTCAGGTTACATTCTAATTCTTCTCCGCTGCAAAGAAAAATCATTTCTTAGTCAATGATACAAGTTTCAAAAATAAAACAGGTTTTGGATTTGGGTCTCATAGTCAGGTACCAACAGCGATTCAAGAACTATTATTTCTACTTCCACCTTAAGTCAGAAATAAACTCTCCTGCTTGGTATTATCATTTTTCTGGACTAGCAAATTAGATTCCTTGAAATGGTGTCATTCTGGATCTGGAAAACGGCAAGGCTAACTTATGAATAAAATTCCAAAATATCTTACCACTTCTTCAAAATGACTACATAAAAATAAGTAAATAAGGAAGCAAGCTGAACAGAAAGATACCTAGATAAACGTAAGTGTAAATAACAGCACCAGCTGTCAACTGAAGGTGGCTCCCAGACTTGTCCTGGCAAGAACCCCAATAGCTTCAACTTCTCAACTCTCTTCAAGAAACCTCAATCTACTTCCCTCACATATCAATACTAATAAACAGCTCTCTTACAGATGCATGCCAATAAATAGCTCTCTTACACAAAATAAAACCATTTATTTGACCAGAAGCTGCAACAGAACCTTGACTTAATCAAGAGGAAACCACCAACATTCCAGAAAATAAGTAATGTTCCCATTAAAAAATTTTTTAAAGGTGAGAGGGGTGTGTGTGGGCATAACTGTATTCTTCACAAATGTCAGTATCTACCCAGCCACAAAAAAGAATGAAATTCTGCCACGTGTAACAACATGGATGGACCTGGAGGGTGTTATGCTTAGTGAAATAAGTCAGACAAAGACAAACACTGTATGCTATCACTTACATGTGGAATCTAAAAAACAAAACAGACAAATGAATATAACAAAACAGAAACAGTCTCACAGATATAGAGAACAAACTAGTGGGTACCAGTGGGGAGAGCAAAGTGGGGAGGGGCAAGATACGGGTAGGGGATTGAGAAGTACAAACTACTATGTATAAAGTAAATAAGCTACAAGGATGTAATGCACAGCACAGGGAATACAGCCAATATTTTATAATAACTTTATTTATATTTTAAAATTAATTAATTAATTAATTTTTGACTGCGTTGGGTCTTGGTTGCTGCACGCGGGCTTCCTCTAGTTGCGGTGCGCGGGGGCTACTCTTCGTTGTGGTGTGCGGTTTTCTCACTGCGGTGGCTTCTCTTGTTGAGGAGCATGGGCTCTAGGCACACGGGCTTCAGTAGTTGTGGCACGTGGGCTCAGTAGTTGTGGCATGTGGGCTCTAGAGCACGGGCTCAGTAACTGTGGCGCACGGGCTTAGCTGCCCCGTGGCATGTGGGATCTTCCCCTACCAGGGTTCAAACCGGTGTCCCCTGCATTGGCAGGTGGATTCTTAACCATTGCACCACCAGGGAAGGCCTATAATAACTTTAAACGGAGTGTAATCTATAAAGATTTTGAATCACTATGTAGCATACCTGAAACTAATACTGTACGTCAACTATATTTCAAATAAATAAATAAGATTAAAAAAAAAAAGCACTGGATAATTCCCAAACGATTTAATCACAGTGAGGCCAACGAACATTGTTGTTCCCAATGTGCTGGAAGAGGAAGTACATAGAACTACCTTGATGAAAGCCTCCCACAAATGTTAAATCTGCATTTGATCAAGCTCCAGAACTAACTATCCACTTATAAGAAATATGGGGGAGGAAGATTAAGTTAAAGGATACCACAAATTCAGATAGGTTAAAAAAAGTGATTCACTTTTTGCAACTGATCAAGAATTTTTAAAAAGGTGGGAGATACACCTGAAAACTATATTGTATGCCAACTATACGTCAATAAAAAATCTTTTAAATTAAATTTTAAAATATAAAGTAGCTATTCCATTTCCAAAAAAAAAACAAAAAAGGATGAAAGGGAGACTATTCTAGATTTAAATAGATTTATGAGCCCTAACAATCCCATGCAATGAGTAAACTTCATTCGGATTCCCAGAAGAAATCAATATTAAAACACATTTTTGAGACAATTGGGAAAATTTGAATATGACCAAGGTATTAAATGATGCCAGGTATTATTGTCAGTTTTCCTAGATGTTAATGACATAGCAGTTACGTAAAAAAATATCTATGTTGATCTATATTGAACTATGTAGGAGTAACTGATGTGTTATCTGTGAGTTGCTACCAAACGCTACAATAACAACAACAACAATAATAGTAATAAAGGGGATATGATGCAAATGTGGCAAAATCTTGGTAATTGTTAAATCTGAGTGATGGTTATCTGGGGGTTCATTGCAGTATTTTCTCTATGTTTCTGTATGTTTGAAATTTAGTCATAATTTTTAAAAAATTTTAAACTTATTGCCCTGCTAGTGATATTTAACACTTTTGTTTTTGAAAAAGTATGTATACATGTCAGTTTTCATTATTAAAGCAGAAGATTGGGGAAAAAAAAAGTCAGTGTCATAAAGGACAATGAAATACTGTGGAAGTGTTCCAAATTAAAGAAGGCTACAGAGACATGACAACTAACTGCTGTATCTGACCCTAGAATGGATCTTGTCCTACAAGAGGAAGAAAAATGCTACCGCAGACATTATTTAATCAGCTGACAAAACTGGAATGTGGACGACAGATTGGATAAAAGTATGGTATTGATGTAAAGTCACAAAGTAACGGCATTGTAGCTATTTAAGAAAATATCTTAGGAAACACACTGCAGTATTTAGCAGTAAAGGACCATGATGTATAAAACTAATAGGAAAAAATACAGATTAAGAGGAGAGAAAAGGCAAGAGATAAAATCAAATAGTAAAGCAAATAGGGTAAAAAGTTAATAATATGTGAATCTGGGTAAAGGATATGCACGTATTCCTTGATCTCTTTATTTTTGCAACATTTTATAAGTTTGAAATTATTCAAATAAAAATACTTTTTTTAAAGTTGCAAACTGGAGGCCAATGTCCACACCCTGCATGTAGTTCTGTTGTTTGACTTGCACTTTATCTTTGAAGTTTCTTGAATTTGCTGAATTAGTTTAACATTAGGAAGGTTTATATAATAATTCAGATTTTCAGCATTTCCTTTAAAAAAAATTCCGAGGAATCAGCAAATCTAGGCCTACATTCCCTTATGCAACAACCTACTTTAGGCGACTGGCAGCTGCTCCTTTCTCGATGAAGACAGGAGTGTCCCCGTTCACCGTTCACCTCATTCCCAAGCTTCGAACTTTCTCACTTATGTTACCTGCCTGCCTCACTGGGCACTTGGGACTCTAGCTCCTGCCACCAATGATCATCATGCATTGATAGAATCTAACTGTTTCTTGGTGGGCTGGGGGAAATGGTGCTCTATATTTTGCTAAGGTCACTACCAATTCTGACTTTTCAAAATAGAACCCAATGGTTGTGAGCCAGAGCAAGGGGTTAGGACTACATTCTAAGTACAGTGAAAAAGCACTGCAGTGTTCTCACAGCAGGATGACTTGGCCTGACTTCTGTTTTTGCAGCGTGGAGGCTGGATGGGAGGAGAGCAAGAGTGGATGCTGGAGGAGCCTGAGGAGACTCTTGCAGGAGTCCAGGAAGAGAGGACAGAGCCCTACGGGGCGGCAACAGGAGAGAGTGACTAAAGGGCTTCCCTCTGTCTCTCTTTCCCCCTTTTCTTTGTCCAGAAAAAGACAAGTCCCTGGAGCAAGTTAAGAATTAGGAATGGGGGCTAGGGAGATGTGAGGTCTGCAGCAGGGAAACAGAAGAGAAAAGCAGCTTCTCTGGCAGAGGAAGAGGTGGGCTTTGTGTGACCATGTTACACTGGGTTTGGGCAGTAGTCCCCAGGGCCAGTCACAGAGAGGTCAAACAAGTAGTTAGAACAAGATGGCCTCTGATTTCCCACTCTGCAAATCTGAGCAGTGCCAGCAATTACAAAAGAGAAAAGATTTGACCCTAAAATTTTTTTATCACATTTAGAACACAGCTATAAATCACTTAAATGGTTACTATCTGGGAGTCCATAAAGTGGAAGGGGATAATCCCTTATTCGGTGTGCTAAACTTCTGACGATTTAAGATAGCCTCTGAATGAAAAGCTTTACTGCAGACTGGAAAACTACTGTAGAGGATAAGAAGGAGGGTGAAATGGAAACCACATTGTAGAATTTTGAAAAACAAGACTAGCGCAAGGTCTGGGCCTAAAAAGAGGTGATCATAGAAGTGCATGATATATGTAAAAACTAAAAGGCATGCTCACTTTTTGCTCTGACAACATTAATGGAAAATTTTCTTTAGTACTACACTGGCAAGCTAACACAACCAAGTGACATATTTGACCAACACCAAATAGCTGTATAAAAGTCATTTCTGATTAGCAATTACTCTGGACAAAATTAACTCTTGACATTACAACTATCACTAATTCTTAAAAAGAACTATTTAAAGGAAAATTTGCAAAGCCATTAAATTTTTCCTTTGTTTTTTATTCTCCTTAGTAACACCAATTTCACAGTTTTGCAGCTGAGAAAAACACATGCATATATACGCTACCTGTAAATTATCTTGTATTTCCCATCTCGTCCTTTGTCTGACAGAGCAACCTCGTAGCTGTAGGGGAAGGAAAGACCACTGTGGGGTCCGCACGAAAGTCCAACAGGGGGAGCCCAGGACAACACAACTGTTCTTGCCTGAATATTAGAAACCTGAGGAAGAAAAACATGAATCAGACACTACACTTCTCCCCAGAACATTTTGTGATTATTAGTAGTAGCATTAAAATGGCTCAGATTTAACTCAAGAAAAACAAATTTATTTTAATTACCAAAAAAAAAACACCCATCCTATATGGCATTCTTTTGTCAAAAGTCCTGATGTCCAAACTACAGCTCCTAAAACATCTGTCCTTATTATGCAAACTTATATCCAAGTCTGACGCAATTCACACTTGGTCCTCCAGAAAGTAAAAATAATGTCACGTTTGAGAATTTTTTTAAGGTAAAAAGTTGAACATGATATTTCAATAATCTCCATGATGGCCATCGTATTATGCTGAAGGAACCCACATCCACAGGTACTTTCCAGCGGCCTCCAAGCTTTGCTTGATGTTGAATTCTCCTGCAAAGCCAAGACCTTTCAAACCACGCTCCTCGAAGTCCTGCAGGTTCCCGGGAAAACCCAGTACGGGGCGGGGGGTGGTGGAAATGGAACCATGGCCCAGGCTGACAGGTGGCAGAAATATGTGTGGAGATGTTTCACCTCTCTAGGCTCTGCTTTTATCTTTTGCTTTAGCCTCCGCTCAAGGCTTCATTTGAACAAAGGAGTCTGGGACTCTAAACGCCTCAACTTTTCCCTCTTATTTAGGGCTTCTCTGAAGCACGTTCTTACACTATCTCCCAGGCATCCTCGGCAGGACTGAGCCCCAGCTGCCCGCAGCTGTAACCTGCTCATTAACAGACCCTGCACTGGCTTCTCCTCTGCAATCTCATGTCTCTACTCTAACCGTGCTTCCTGGGGCACCTCCCCACTTAACACCATTTGCCTTCCAATCTTTGTTTCAGAGTCTGTTTCTGGAGGAACCTAATCTAATGCACAGTCTAATTCTTTAAAATAAATCTGTCAATGCATTTTAATGTTCTAATTCTCTAAAGTTTATTTTGTTGCTCTCTAGATATTGGTCTGGATAACATTAAAACAAAATAAGAGTTAAAACATACATTAAAGCTTAATGTTCATACAAGACTTTATAGCTGTAGGTTAGAGGTGGTTGTGGATGGAGATGTCTAAACTACTAAGTCTCTATCTTTTTTTCTTCTATTTTTGTCACTATCTGATCTAAATAAAGGGTATTAAAATATAAAATAATTTAAAAGCATGAATAATAAATAAGGAAATGAATACTGAGTTTCCCTCTTCAGTCTATCATGCATTCCATTTTGAGCAGAGATCCCTTCATATCATTTCTGTTCCATATAGATACAGCACCATTATATATTTAACCAATTATTTAGTCAAGCTCCTACTCATCCTTCAAGACCCTAGGCTGGCCTCACTACCCCCAAGTAGGCTTCCCTGAAATATCCTATCATCTCTCTGTTCCACAGCACCTTGCTGCTATCTCTACTCATTGCTAATCATGTTAATAGCATTTGCCTACCTTCCCCACTGGACCGTGGGACTCCCTAAGGAGAAGGCCTGAGTCATATTCAACTGTGAGTAGTGGCTGCTTAGTAAATGTTGAATGAAAAATAAAAATCAAAGGGAATAAGACAGTCTGAGTTTCTGATACAGGTAACACAGTGGATGGCAGACTAGCATTACACGTTTTTTAAAAAAGCCTGGAGAGACGCTGTTACAGAATTGAACTCGACCCTTCTTGCTATGGCTCCAGACTAGCAGCAACTCTTCTGCCTACTCCTCCTGTGACGGCTGTGACCCCCCTTCAGCACGCCGTCCCCTCTCACGCCCCTGAGACTTAGCTCTGGACTTGCCCACTTTCCTGCCTTTAACAAACTTCCTTTAGACCCAGTTCAAATGCTGCCTTTGCTTATTCATTTAATCATCATACCTTAACTTGCGAGGGGCTGTGGACACAAAGATGATTAAGATATGACCTCTGCCTGATGAAGAGATGCGTGAGGGGCCTCATGGCAGATACACTGAGCACAGGGGGGCCCATGGCAGCTTGAGGCCAATGCAGGAAAAGTTTCTGTACGGTGCTGCCTGAGTCCCTGCTCAGGATCAGCAACTGTTTTCTTTGTGCTCCAACCACACTGCGCGGGCACCTATATTTGACACTCATTTCATTATACTCTGCTTTACCTGGTTATCTGTGTGTTGTTCCCCTGATTAGATTTTAAGGCAGCATTTCTACTACATACACCACTGTATTTGCGGAATTCCTTCACACACCATTAATGAGTAATCTTGAGATACTGGATATTATATTTGATTTTTAACTTAAAACAAGATATTTTGCTATGAAGAGTTCAGTTTATAACTTAAAAAGATGCTGATTAGGTACAGAGGAACATTCAACTGAGGTGATAAGTGGCCCAATTCCAAGAGCACAGTGTGTAGTAACACTGATTCTATGAATGGTGGTGTGAAATACCACCACATCTCAAAAGAGCTCAGTCAAATGCTAGCACTTTAGATACTGGACAGGTATCCATAAATTCACATCCTTTTAAACTCTACTTTTTTCATAAGCTATTAAGAATTTACTCCTAAGAGCTCTTATCACAAGAAGAAAATTTTTTCTTTTTTTCTTTCTTTATATTGCATCTATATGAGATGACGGATGTTAGCTGAACCTGTCGTGATAATCATTTTATGATATCAAACCAAAAAAAAAACAAAAACAAAAACAAAAGAATTTACTGTCTCTCCTTTAGGACTTGGTTAAATTATTACTTAACTCAACAGCGATGTACAACACCTGAAGCAGCAACTAAAATAACGCTCACCTTTCCCGAGGTTCCCTGAGCAAGCCTTAGGAAGGCCAACTGCCATCTGAACACAGAACTCTGCGCAAGTGCATCCTTCCCATCAGCCAGCCTATGAGAAGCGCACCTGGAGAACTCAGCATCATTTTCAAAGGACGGCGGCTTCCGGGAATTCTTTCCTGGATCTGAGCAGCCTGCCACCTAGATTACTACCAGAGTTGAGAGACCCGTTCCCTCCTGTGCTCCCCCCCTCCCTCCCTCTCACTGACTCCTGGGCCTCAGGTTTCCTTTCTTCAGGCATTGGAATCCTGAGAGAAAGAGTGCTTTGTCTCTGTTAGAACTTGGAACTCACTTCCACTCCAAGGTTGATGCCAGGAAATTACACGGTGCCTTTCAAGAGAATGTCACGTAAAGGGGAATCCTCAGCAGTGGATGCCTTTACTCCAAGCATCCAGGGAGGTGATAACTTTAATGAGAGATTCAGAACTCTGGGAACTAGGCTGGGTTCAAGCCTACTTCAGAGCGACAGCATTCGTACACAAGCTTCACCTTCATTCATTCAGTCTCTCTCTCTCTGGTGAAACTTTCTCACCAGCGGTGACCACTGAACTGAACTGGGGCATGGCTAACCTGATCATCACAATGATTGTCATGGCTGTGATCCAAAAAAAGAAGTTTAGAAGCCATAAAACTGACTTGCTGATGCTTAACGATTCTACCATAAACAGAAATCAATCTCCTTTGTAATGGTGATAAAAGTGGTGATTTTTAGTTACAAAGTTATTGGACAAGATCCAACGTGACATTTGTTTCAGCACTAGTGATATAAGAGTCTTCTGTGAAGGTTACTAGTGTTAAGTCTGCACAGAAATTACTTAAACTGCTTTGAAGTATCTTTGAAGGACTCATAAAACCATCTACTTCCAAATGATTACACACTGATTAGAAGTCATTTTTGTCTGTGTATTGATTAAATATAGATTTGAACTTGAGAACAGCTGCTAGTTAAAAGCATATATATATGCATACACATATTTGCAAATGATAAACTGCATTATCTTGTACCTATTTCATATGTAATCCTTAGCTCTCTTTCTCCTTTCCCCTTTCTCTCCTGTTCATCCCAGTATTTTAATACTATTCTGTTAAATTTTACTGTCTTAATTTTCAGACTATCTTATATGCAAATGATATTCATTATTTGGATCAAAAACACCATTTACTCTCATAAAGTTACTAAATTGTTACTCCCGTGTTCAAAAATATTTCTATGTAAGTTAGTAGCTTCTAAATTTGGTCTGTCCTTGGATTTAACTATGTGGGAGGTCTGCTGATCCAATTTAGGGAGTATGTAAGGAAAATATTACCATAGAAATATTGGCTTCACTTCTAAAGTACCATCATGAAAAATAATAACATAAAGGAAAATTTAAAAGGAAAAGGTCAAAGAGATCATTATTCAAAGAAATGGATGCTCAAATCTAGGAATTTCAGAATCATCTGTTACTATAATTCCTTTAGTGCTAAGAACCTCAAATCTGTTTCCAGATCTACTGCTGTTTATGTTTCAAGGGATTGCTTCTTGCAGGGACAGTTGTTCTTCTTAGGTCAGTTTACTCACTTCTGGAACCAACAAATCAATTGTTTCTACAAGCTGAACATTAGCGGATAGAAACAATGCAGAACCACAATTCCAAGTTACATTTATTTACATCCTGAAAATAAACGGCCCAGTATGTGGGAGACTTCATCTAGCACCACCATCAGAGCAGATTAAACCACATTAGGTTGGAGCTGGCTGGTACTAGCAGAGGTTAAGCCGTAGACCACTTAGAATCCTATCAGCTCAGTTCTCAGGTACAGCAGTGGCTGTATGAGCACTGTCCCCAAGGCACCTAATTGTTACAGTCTCGGGACAAACACCTTGTATATTTGTACCCTGTTTTATTTAATGGCTAAGTATTTGGATATTTATAGCATCTGGGTTTCTGAAGAGTAAATGACTTGCTTAATTCAGGGTGCCCAAAGTTCTAGAAAGATGACTGGAATCTACAAGTCCTCAGTAATGTTTCTAACACCTAAAACAAATCATCCGTAAAACCTTGAAGAAAAATATATGTGTTTTATTTGGAGGTGTTACCAGATGCAGCTGAAAGAAAAAAAAAAATTGAGAACAGCAATCCTTTAGACAATTGTGTGCCGAACTTTCTGCAGCTGTTTCTTTTCCTAGAAGGTGAACAGCCCCCTTCCCATTTCAGAGTATAGCAGGGAGTTTCACTTTTGCCTAATGATATGCTAAAAACTCTAGGAAAAGACTCCATTCCAAGGACTCTATAAATAGCATACAATTTACTTTTCAGATAGTCCCACATGGTATTTATTATCTGACCTTTCAAAGGTAAGGAAACTGCGACTCAGGGTCACAGAGCCAGTTAATGGCCACGCTGGGCTCCAACTCACAGGACCCTCCTCTGCATGCTGCCGCCTCGCACTCTGGCTCCCAGCCGTGCCCACATCCCACCAGGCTGGCTGAGCCTCGCGTGATGCTGGCCAGCCGTCAGGTGTCTGTCTCACCTGGCAGAACCTCACCACAGCCACTGCAGGCTGCCACACATTTATTTACCAAATACATGTTAAGGGTTCACAACGTGCCAAGGACAGTGCTAGGTCCTCGGAGCACGAAGATAAGTAAGGCACAACCACGAGTAAGAGTTCCAGGCAGAGCCGGGAGGAGAGGAAAGAAGGGAGAATAATGGCGTGAAGAACTAACAGGGCTGGGAAGGATGGGTGGACTGTCATTCAGCAGAGAAGGTCTTTGTGGGGACCAGGGGTTGGTGTGGTGGGCAGAATAATGACCAACCCCCAAGATGTCCACATCCTAATCCCTGGAACCTACAAGGTGAAAAGAGACTCTGCAGATGTGATTAAGTGAAGGATCTTGTGAAGTAGGGACTACCCTGGATTATCCGGGTGGGCCTGATGTAGTAACTAACAAGTATGAGTAACAAGTCTTTGTAAGTAAAAGAGGGAGGCAGGAAAGTCAGAGAAGGAGATACGAGAATGGAAGGGGTCGTGGGCCAAGGAATGCAGGCAGCCTCTAGAAGCTGGAAAGGGCGAGAAAACAGATTTGCCCCCAGAGCCTCCAGAAAGGAATGTAGCCCAGCCGATACCTTGATTTTAGCCAAGCGAGACTCATTTTGGACTTTCTGACCTCTCAGATGACAATCGGACTATATTACACCTAACATCATGACTATTTACACAAAACCCTGTCTACCCTGCTCTAAAACCTGTAAAGAGTTAAGCACTTAATAAATGCTGAATCAGGAGGAAAGGACCAATGCATATAAATACTGCTTTTATCTTTCTAGAGCCACATGATCCTCAGAAACAGACTTTATCACTTCTGCAGTAAAGAAATGATCAGGTATAACTTAAGAAAAACACTGTGCGTGTGTACACGGGACAGAGACCAGACGATGAAGTTGTCTGACTACATCCAGGATAGTCAACTAACCTGTTGCTCTGCCTTCTCACGCTGACTATGACTTCTGTGTGTCCCTCATGGGTTCTTCTTCCTGCTGCACTATAAATGTAAGCCTGCCTACACTATAAATGTAGGCCCTCAAGCCTTCTCTAAGCTCTCCCTATGCTCTACCCCATCCCCAAAGCTATCATCCACTCCTACGACTCCAATGGTCACTCCGATGCATGTGCTCTCCCCAGGTGTATCCTGTTGCCCTCTCTCCACAGCACTGATCTACCAGACACACTCAACCACCCACTTATTCGTCTTCCTGGATACCCTGCTAGTAAAACAAATTCCACATGTCTAAGAATGGCACTGAAGATACCAAGAGGACACAGACACGAAGCTATTCTAGAGGAACTCACAGATTACCGGGAAAGACACAAACACAAGTAAATGGAGTACAATGTATTAAATACACGCAGAGCACAGTGAAGTTGTAGTACCACATGTAGTACCAGTGGTACCAAATACCGTGGGGAGTATCCCAGTTGATGGGACAGAAATCAAGGCAGGCTGCCCAGAGGAAGCAACTCCTGAAAGGCGTCATCTGAGCCTGAAAGCCCAGTTACCCGTGACACTTGATAGCCAGTAGGCTGTAATGCCTGACTGATTTCGCTCTAGAATGGCTCTAGTATCCATCCTCTCCTTGCCACACCTGAGGCCACCACCCTAACTCTGATTCCCACAGCCTCTCGCCAGCCCTACAATAACAGATGCCAGACACTTGTCTCCCTGGGTCCATGCCCTTCTCACTGCAATGCACCTGCCGGCTGCTTGATCCTCCTGAAAGTACAGTCCTGATTATAAGAAACATAACTTCTTTGCTCATAAACTCTCAATGGCCACCCGCTCCTTACCGGATCAAGTGCAGACTCCCCAACCCAGCATCAACACCCTACGCTTCTACAAGTGCCCTACTGCGCCCGTAGTCCAGCACACCTCATGTTTTTAGGTTTAGTCAAACTCAACTATGTGCCCTGAGGCATGTTTGGACCCTTCTGTTAAAAAGCCTCAGTATTTGAAACACATGAAGAATCAAGGTTTTCCAATTCAGCTAGAAAACACTCCAAAGAACTTTGGCTCTCTAAACTCAGATGAATGGCTGAATCAACATTCTGAATTTTTCATTTGAATTTCAAAGCATCTGGCAAAATCAAACTTAAAACCTCACAATATCACTACTCCCACCAACTTTTTTCCTTGCCATTACACTTTGGACTCATTTTACTCAGCTAATATTTACGTACCTTTTTGAAATTTACCTGGAAAAATACTTTGAATTACTGAGGTTTTCAAAAATTATTATTATTACATTTGCACAGGTAAAGGGAAATTACCAAAAGAAAACTGTTCTGTAGCCTTAGATGGTGAGGGTAGGGGTACCCCTGGAAATTGGGATGAATACTTAATTGCATCCAGAATATCTAAATGAAGAAGACATTTTGGTGGGTGATGACTAAACAGAAGACTGCTGTTTTATATTTTCATGCTCCATTAATAACAACACTATTTCACAGTTTATGAGTAATCCGTAACGGAAAGGGGCCCTTTTGCTTACCTACTGTGTGGTAAAAGAAAAGCATGTTTGAAATACTTAAAAAAGCGCCATTTATGCTGAGAAATCCAGAAGACATACCTGTGGCTTCTCTATTCCCGAAAGAATGTCTTGCACCCTCTTTACTTCCAACTCATACTCTGCGTGGCAAAAAGAGGAAAAAAGAAAAAACAGTTAATGCCAGTAGAAGTCAGTTAGGTTGTCAAGTTCCTCTCCCAAGCCTTTAACAAGGGTTATCATGAAGTCAGTTGCCTGTTACCATGAACTTTTGGTACCACAAACATGATAATGAAAATCAGGAATGGGGATGTCTTTGGGGTAGGGATTTCACTGTGGTTGTGTTAACTTGCCACTATTATTGGTTTACATAGTCACAACGCTGACCAGATTAACACTGAATTCTACCTAATAATTCAGCAGGCAACAGGGAACAGAGAACCCTAAGGAGGAGACAGGGGAGACCAGTGCAACGAGAAGCTGAGAGCAATGAAGAGATGAGGTTGAAACAGAGGCCAGTTCATGAAGGGCTGTGAGTTCAGATTTTTTAATTCAAGTTTTATTCTAAGTTTGATGAGCAACCACTGGAGTGTTAAGTGGAGGGGCTGACATACTATTGAGTTTGAAAAGATCTGTTTGGTGTCTGCATGAATAATGGATAAATGGAAGCTAAGAGTGGCAGCAGAAAGACCAGTCAGCACATTGCTACACTGGTCCAGGTGAAGGATGGAGCTAGCTGGCCTGGGCTGGGGGTGGTAGCAAAGATGCTAAAAACAGGTCTGGTTTTGGAGGTATAGGTGCTGAAGGGTTGGATATGACGGGCAAGGATGAGGGAATGAGAAGAATCAAGGCTAATTCCTCGTTTGGGGCTTAATCAACTGAAAGGATGATGGTGTTTTTTAATAAGATGGGGAGATGGGCAAGTTTTCGGGCGCAGCAAGAATTGTTTTTGAGCTGAAACAGGAAAAGTACTTGGAGCAGGGTGCATGGGGTGGGAAGGATGTGTAAAAATAGGATAAATTTAATCTGTTTTGCTAAAAGAAACATTTGACTTTCACGACCTGCTTGATGGAATCTAATTTTGAGTCTACAGATTATTTAACTCTTCAACCAGTTTATGAGCTGTATACCTAGAGATATTATGATTACTAAGACATGTCCTTGACCTCAAGATATTTCAAAGTCTTGGGGGGTGAGGGTGGGGGAAGGAATGGAAGCAAACAGGAGATTACAAAGTGACAGGTGCTGTGGTAAAGGCCCTCTAAGAGAGACCGCTCTAGAAGCTTCCTAGGAACCAACACCCAGCTGAGTCCTGTGGGCAAGCAAGCATTTGGAGGTGAAGGGGGAAGTGGACTAGGGGTGAGAGCAGGTTAGTAAGCCCAGCTCTTCACAGGCCGTTCATTCACAATGTTCAGGTCTAATTTCCAAGAATCCGACCTCAGCCCTCACCCCCTTGTCCCGGCCTCCCTACCGTCATTGTCACATCCTACTTAGCTCCTTCCCAGCAGTCATCAGAATTGGACATTAATTCTCCTGTCTAACTGTTCACTCATTTATTACTTTTCTTTCCTACTAAAATATAAGCTTCAGGAAGGCAGAGACACTAGCGGTCCAGAGAAGATACATTTTCTGTCAATAACCAGATAGTAAATATTTTAAGTTTTGTGGGTCACGTAAGGCCTCTGTCACACAGTCTTCTTTGTTTCTCTAGCCACTTAAAAGTGTAAGCCCCAGCTTAGTGTGTGAGGGGCACAAAAAGAGCCCACAGGGCAGGCTGCAGCTCCTGGCCCCACTTCAGGACGTGCTCAACACTCAGCCCAGAGCGCCTTGCACAGTTCCTGCAGACTCACAGATCCATACGTACTTGTTGACTCAGTCAATAAACCAAGCGTGCGTAAAAAATAACAAGAACTTCTAGCTGGCTCCACCCTGAACTTCAAAAGGATCGGTTCTTCGTTCTTTCCCACTGCATTTTGCTTAGTAGAACATGTTTACTTTTATTTTGGTGAGAAAAAGAAAGGGGCTGGTGGCAATATCATATTTTTAAAAACTGCAACTAAAAGAAAACTCACATTCAAAAGACTAAACGTCCCAAGCTCATTTATAATCATGTATTCGTGTTAAGATACAGATAACGGACTATACTCCTAAGTCAAAACATACCCTCACATTTTCTGGGAACTCCTACTAAGTCAACTGTAAATACTGTGTATCTCAGAAGTTAGTTGCCAGTAAAAAACACATAAGCACAGATGCAATAAATGAACTGGTTCACTTGTTAAAAACAATACTTTCTGAATCACTGGTTATTCCAGAGTTTGAAGCACTCTATGGTTTCAAACACTCACAGAGATACATTCAAACACTAGATACATTCAAACTGCTAGCTGAAGGAGGTCTTTATTGCCTTCTGCCATGACTGACATTTAAAGTGTCTTAGAAGGACAAGAAGCCAGACCCTATCCTTGAGGTAATAAAAGTTTAGACTAGAACAGAGATGATCGCCTATCCAACAAAGAAAGAAGAGAAGAACTGAAGAGCTCTCCACAGGAAGAATCCTCCGGACTATTACTAGACATACGGCATGAAAGAAAGGAGAGTTAAAAAAAAAAAATTTGAAGACCTCCTCCCCACAGCCAGCTTTCAAACACATACGGATGATAGAAGGAGTGGTTATGCTTTTGACAGAAAAAGGAAAAATGGGAAAGGAGGTTGAATTAGAAGGGGTAGGGGGGAGGGAATCTGCTTAAAACTGAAAAAAATGGGTTTCAGGTAAGAGCCAGACATACAAGTGAAAGGCTCTGACTGAGATTAAAAACAACTAAACAGGGCTTCCCTGGTGGCACAGTGGTTAAGAATCCGCCTGCCAATACAGGGGACACGGCCTCAGTCCCTGGTCCAGGAAGATCCCACATGCCGTGGAGCAACTAAGCCCGTGCGCCACAGCTACTGAGCCTGTGCTCTAGAGCCTGCGAGCCGCAACTACTGAGCCCACGTGCCACAGCTACTGAGCCCATGCACCTAGAGCCCGTGCTCCGCAGCAAGAGAAGCCACCACAGTGAGAAGCCCACGCACCGCAACGAAGAGTAGCCCCCGCTCACCGCAACTAGAGAAAGCCCGCGTGCAGCAACGAAGACCCAACGCAGCCAAAAATCAATAAATAAAAATAAATAAAATTAAAACAAAAAACAAAAAAAACCCAACGAAACAACTTCCAAACAGAGGTCAGGATTTGCCTTGTCTGTCTCACTGTAATAACGAAAGCTGCTATTTTCTGAGCACCTAGATATGTGCTGGTCAGGCACCATCACCTTGCTGATTTTTACAGCCTCCTTGGCAAGATGGACATTCTCTGCTCCATTTTACAGCAGGAGGCTGGGCTGCAGTCTATTCTGCACATCACAGTTTCGTCTCCAGTTCGGAGCACAATATCTGCAAGGTGTCTTTGTCGACCGAGGAATGAGGTTGAGGGACAAACGAGGAGGTTTCCCCAGGACCACGAGTCTAGTACATGTCCCAAAGCAAGTAGAGCCTCTGGCTGCATCATGACGAACTAGGAGTCATGAGGGAGAGGGAGAGGGAGGGGGAGGGGGAGGGGGAGGGGGAGAGGGAGAGGGAGAGGGAGGGAGAGGGAGAGGGAGAGGGAGAGGGAGAGGGAGAGGGAGAGGGAGAGGGAGAGGGAGAGGGAGGGAGAGGGAGAGGGAGAGGGAGAGGGAGAGGGAGAGGGAGGGAGAGGGAGAGGGAGAGGGAGGGAGAGGGAGAGGGAGAGGGAGGGAGAGGGAGAGGGAGAGCAGAGGGCTGGGACTGGCGGGGTGTGTGCACCGAGGTGGACGGGAGAAAGGAGGTGGCAGCAGGGACCCCCTAAGTCCCATGAGAGGGTTTGTGTTGTTGGGTTTCTTTCTTAAACTCTGAGAAAGCTGTCAAATGAATAGAGCAAAGGCATTTGGATCTGGGGACAAGGCATGTGAGGAGAGGAAGAACAAGAAAAAGTAGGCCATGAATGGAGCCAAACAGACAAAGGATTCTGCGAAGATCAAAAATAAAAAGGGCAGGGCCTGAGGAGGAAAGGCAGTGACAGGACAGTCACTACCCTATTATATCAAGAGAAATGTGGTATCAAAGCCAGACTGGATTCCTTCTTTCTTTCAAGGTTCTGAATTGTGAATACGGAAAAAGAAGAGGAAAATGCACTCACACCACATTTATTTAACGCTTTTCCATTTGTGCTACCGCAGACTAAGAGAAAAAAAGCAAATAAATGCCAGGCACACAATTTGCACAAACAAGAGCGAAAACAAAATTTGTTTAACTGAGCTAAAGTGACAGTTACTTACCACATATAAAATAAACTCTTGTGTGAAAGCTCACTTTCTGGTATGAAAATGCCAAAATTCACAATTCTACTACCTAAATAACTGAGTTAAGTCAGACCTTGGCCTACCTCTCCCTAAGCCAGATTTAACCGCGCCTCGGAGTAGTCTATGAATTACGACCCTTTCCATAAAACCGAGAGCAGCTCTACAGAGTACGTTTCGGAGTTGGATCAGGCTTCTGCCTGCTCACGTGCTTTCTTTTTCTCAGTCTCTGTCTCTGTCCCTCTCTCACAGACACACCATGAGTGTGTGCAAAGGAGAAAAAAATTAGACAGCTAACTAATCCCCTCACAAAAATCAACAAAACAAGAAAGAACAGTTCTGGTGATCTGCCGTTAGGATACCTTTTATATCAAGTTTAAAAAGAAACTACGTCTTGTTTGTTTTTGTCCTCCCCTGACCCCCAAGAATTTGGTGTGTGCCAACTGAACAAGAGATTGTCCAGAAGAGGAAGAAATGCAAGGCTGTAGGGCAAGGTGCTCTTTCTTCACTATCAGGGCTGCCTTCCTCCCTCTGGTTTTGCAGCAAGTAAATTTATCCAGAGGCAAATCTTATAAGCCAACTTTCTTTCTTCCCACATTGAAGCTGCCATGAGGTGAGCAATCAAATTAAAACCACTTTTCCACCTGCTTCAATTTTGTTTGTGACCATGGCTGAAGTGGACAGACATGACAACCCACCTTTAACATCACCACCTCCTTAATATTTGAAAGTCTTTTCCCTGCGGTGAAGACTCTCATCAGTAAAAAAGGATTACAGGGCGCTCTCAGACAGCTTTCCAAACAGAGCGGGGCAGGGAGCATTCTATTTTGTAGATATAGACACATTGGGGGTAGGGAATTTCTTGAAAAGGGATTAAGATGGAAGCCTCTTGTTTAAACATGTCCCAATTGAGGTGAAAACTACCCTATTTGGACATGCCAAAAAAAAAAAAGGAAGGAGAGATTCAGTTCAGCAACTTATACCCTTCTTCCCTCCTAAACGCACATCTCCACCCAAGAAAATAGAGCATTTTTAGCACAGGGAAGGTTAAAATAAAAATACACTAGCAAAGCAAATACATTCTTTTGAAAAAGGACAAAAAAACCCACAAAAACCCCACGCACGTAGAGGGAATATGTGTCACGTGAAATTTAAACCTTCCACAAATAATGGTTTTCATGTATGCTCCAAAAAGAACTGTAAGTTCACACTGTCTGTATAACTGTAGGGCCTAAACTAATTAAAATATCTCACTTTATAAACACAACTTACTTCTTTGGCTTGTTTCACTGTTTTCCTTCTTAGAAAAGAAACAGAGCTAGACACTTAGCTGCTAGCTATAGAATGTATTTACGGTTGTGACAGCAGCCCCTTCATTCCAATGAAATGACATCAGCATTATTTCTCTGTAACCCTTCTGTCTAGTTCTCATCCACAGGGTTCATTTACAGATATGCCCAGCATAACATAATATGCTTTCTCAGATTTGCCAAGGAGCTGACTTAGCTACTCTCTTTAAAAATTATATATAATAAACTAAGGGCGTGGAAAATATGCGACTTCTGGTCGTGCCCATTTTTAAGGTAAGAGGCTTAAAATCAATAGCAAACCCTCAATATAAGAACTAAATGAACAGAAATAAACAGTACTTTTGGATGAAAAAGAAAAAAAGCGGCTCAATAATAGGGACAAACTGGGTATCTAGACAATGCCGACTAATGCTGATGAGAATAAATGAAGGTAAAGGAAAGACAGTTTACGAATGCTTGCTGAATTGCTTTTCCAATCAGAAAAATAAATCTGCTATCTTCATTTTTAAAATATTACTTATCCTGGGGAAAAAAAGAGGAATCAATAATTGCATACGAAGGTTAGATTAACTACCTAACAATCTCCATTTAGTGATTATGATCCACAGTTAGCGGTGTTAAAGACAAACATTAAAAATGTATAAAATCACTAGGAATAAATTCGCATAATATAAAGACAATGCAGTTAATCCCCAAAGACAAATTTGCCAGAAATACCTTCAGATATCAATCATCCTGATGCTAAAAATGCAAAGACAAACATCTTTCTAGCCATTTAGCTGGTTAAGTGGTTACACTATTTGAAATCCTGAAAGACAGACAAGGGAATACCAGACTCCCAACAGTGAAAAGAAAGCAGCAGGTAGGCGAACATACGTTGTGGGAAGTTGCCTTCCAGTCTAGGAAAATATTTTCAAGAGCCACATGGGTTCCAGACAGACTCTGGAACCTTAGAGAAAGCAGAAGAGGAGAGATGAATTCCTTTTGCAGCTGGAGTGGCCAGCTGGATAGGAGGGAAGGCCAGAGAATGTAAATGGGACAAGGGAGGCTGATTTCCTCTGAGCTTTTGTTGCTATTTCCGGAATTCAGAAGAAAGAGTGATCTTCTGTCCTAGCCCAAGATCTGAGCAAAGCCCTACTAGGAACATTCATATTAGTTTATCCACAGGCAAAATGGGTCCCATTCGGGCAAAAGCTGTACTACACTTTAGTTAATAAGATACTAAAGTGCGAGGTCTGGGCTGTAATGAAAAGCGAAAGCACCAGATCCGTTACCCTTGCTGAACCCCAGGTCTCAGTTTCTCTCTCAACCTCCTCCTGTGATGCCAACTAAATTGGATTCTACCTAAAATACTAGGAGAGTCTATGCTCACTTCTGTCAAATTCTCTAAGAAAAATTCTCCTGTTTACTTCACAAGGCAAAAATCATATAGACACATGGAACTGGACAGAAGCAGCTAGCATTTTTAAGAACAGCAAATTATATAGGGATGAAAAACCCACAAAAATGGATAAAGTATGAGGTAGATATGCTTGCCTGGCAAGCCTGACTCTAGTACTAGACCTATTCTTTCCTTCCCTCTCCATGTTTGAACTGTGTCACTGGCTAACTGAACCCTAACCTGTGCCAGATATAGCTCTTTTATTTTGGGGGAAGGCTCAGCTCCATGATTACCCAAGAAAGACCTGGTACCCTCCCTGGGTGTGTAACAGGAAAGCAATCGCTTAAACACAGGATAGAACGACTTACAAAGGTAATTAAAGTTTATACCCTACTTTCTGCACTGGCATCTGTAAACGTTTCCACAAAATGTTTTTTCATTAAGGTTTGGCATGTCACATTGAAAATTTTTCAAGTAGCTTATTCAATACTTTTGCAAGACTGTTCAACTGATTTTGCAAGGCAGAATCCAGACAGCACAATTTTGTAACACATTAAATCTGAAAGGGAATTTTAATATTTATACCACCTATCGAGCAAGTTCTGAACAGTTTTTACACCCACATTTTTAAATTTGATGTCTCACATGATGAAATTATATGCATTTGGGGATGAGGACAGAATTCAGTCTATGGCCAAAGAACCCAGTGAAGCTCATCAGCTGATACAGGAATCAAATCCAGTACTAACTTCATGTGCTAGGGCTCTAAATAACTCACCAGAGTTCTGACATATGGAAATAGCATTACTATTCATGGTACAACCTACCTCAGCCAGGAAATCAACAAATGCATATAGTCACCTGGCAGGTAATGTCAATGAGTAAAAGATGGTGGACATATCAGGCAAAAGGGAAGGGTAAAGACTGTGGAAAACAGAAAATGCCTTCACCCTATCTAAAGGAGGCAGCTGCTATGTAGCCAATCAATTATTGCCAAGCAGGATCTAAGGAGTCTCAGGTTGACAGACTGCCATTTTTCCAGAGAATGTGGAAATGAAAAATTTTCTGTGAAATTTCCTGATTTGTAAAAATATATATTTTGAAACATTTTTAATCTATAGAAAAGTGAAGGAACAGTATTATGAGCAGCCATATGCCCTTCACCTACACTGACCAATTATTAACATTTTGCTATACTTGTATGTTCACATTTTCTCTCTCTATACACACACATATGTACACACATTTTTTTCAGAACTATTTGAAGTTATTGATCTTATGATAGTTCACCCCAAAAACTTCAGCATGTATTTCCTAAAAACAAGGACCTTCTTGTTGGTGTGATGATGTAACCACAACATCACACCAAGAGATTTAACACTGACAGAATAAAATCTAATCTATATTACACGTTCGAATTTCCCCAGTCATTCCAATATGTCTTTAATGTTCCCCCCCAACCCCCAATCCAGGGTCCAATCAAGGAACATGTGTTGCATTAGTCTCCTCTAATCTAGAACAAAAATCTCCTATATTTTTTGTCTTGCTAAAGTTAATATTTTTGAAGTGTCCAGACCAGTTTTCTTTTTCTTTTTTTTTTTTAATTATTTTTATTTTTGGCTGCGTTGGGTCTTGGTTGCTGCACATGGGCTTTCTCTAGTTGCAGCAAGCGGGCTCCTCATTGCGGTGGCTTCTCTTTGTTGCAGAGCACGGGCTCTAGGTGCACGGGCTTCAGTAGTTGCAGCATGCGGGCTCTAGAGCGCAGGCTCAGTAGTTGTGGTGCTCGGGCTTAGCTGCTCCGAGGCATGTGGGATCTTCCCGGACCAGGGATCGAACCCGTGTTCCCCGCGCTGGCAGGCGGATTCTTAACCACTGCGCCACCGGGGAAGTCCCCAGACCAGTTTTCTTATAACGTATACAACTATCTGGATTGTGTGACTATTTCCTCATAATTAGATTCAGGATAAAAATGTTTATCAAGAGCTCTGTATGGATGTACTTCCCATTCCATCACTTAAGGAAGCACACAGTGCCAGTTTGAACCTTCTGGTGATACTCAGCACTTTGATCACTTAGTTCTAGTATTATGTGACATACTTCCCTGTTGTTAAGGCACCCTCTTCCCCTTTCACCTGATGGTTAGAGTAAACACTAATATCTCTGCCAGAAGATATTACTATATTGATACTTGTAAGATGGTGATATTCCTAATTCTATCATTCCTTCTACGTTAATTAGTTCCCTCTCCCACATTAATTATCTATGAAGTCATGGATTATTTTTTCCACTCAATAAAACTTGTCATACTCTTTGCCATCACTCTTTTGAATGCTAAAACTGTCTCAAATATAGCCAGTAGGAGACCCTTCAAGCTGTTTTCTCTGCCCCTTTGTTCATTTCCTTGAGACTTCTGTTTGGAACACCTGTTAAATATTCTGGTTTAAGATCACTTGGCCAACTGTGCGAAAATGTGCAGACTGCAGAGGTGACAGATTTTATTAGCATTAAGTAGAATTTATCCAAAAGTTTTGGATTTGTCAAAAGCCACTACTACTCAAGAACTTTCTTATTTAAATGTGACTAGGAAGGAAAAAAACCCATCTATTTCTCGTTTCTGTATCTTCTAGAAATTAAAGTTAAAACAAACCAATAACCCAAAGAACCATCCTAAATGACATTTTAAAATACAGCAAACCTGAACTCTAGAAACTCAAACATGAATCATGGTAAACTCTGAGTAGAAAAATACAGAATACATTTGGTTCTTCTTGGATTATATAATTTCTGCTCTCAATTTCATCTGGCCATGTTTTATTTCTTGTTCTTACTAATCAACATTTCCTTTAAAACATAGATAATCAAAAGAGACAGCACCATCTGCCCCAATCCAGAAAAGAAAACGGACTGTATTCTAAACGCATCAAACTGAGAAAGAAAACTAAAATGAAAAGTTAGATTGGGCCAGCGAGCAGGAAACATCTACATGGAGAACGCTATCTATGAGAAATTTTTCTCCAGAATTGGGATCATTTTGAGGGCCAGAAGCCCTCTGCTCTTAAAGGTTTTCCTTTTATTCTCCAAAACATGTATAATAGAGCAGACATCCCACAAATCTAAGGTCAATGCGAAAGAAGTCTTAAGCTGTTTACAAGCAAACTAAAGTCATATGGCACTTATCTTGCTATCTCATTCTAAGGCTTTTATAAAATGAAATTATTTGGAATTAAAAATTTTCAGTTTTCTGTATAAAATAAAGGACTCTCTTGAGCCACGCAGATGACATCTCTGTTGTCCAAATGGGCTGCCCTTGTTGTTCAAAACAGGAAAGTCATGGGCCTATTAATAATGTGTTCTGCATGTATATTTAAAAATCAGATAAAAGGTCTGAGAACTGGAATATTACATTTATACCCCAAACCAGCTCAATAAATGGCACACTTTACCAGCCACGTTTAAAGTCTGCAGATGATAAATCATGCTCACCTGGGCTCCATATCCTAACAGCTGAGGTATATAACTCCTGGACTACAGTGAGCTCATCAGGCTCCTGGGGAAAACCCATGAGCAAAAGTAGCCATTTGGGTCACGTATCAAACTGGACAAGAAATAAAAATGCTCAAGATGAAAATATAAAAGACAGCACAGAAGAAAAAAAAACAGAAGAGATGACAAAAAAGAGAAAAGAAAAAGAGGGGCAGCAAAAGAGGAATGAGTGACAGAGATAAAAAGATTTCAAATATGGCTCTCAGCAATTACATTGACAATTTTTTATCCAGCTAATTGATTTTAAAATAATTTCCTAGAGCTTATAGTGATAAAATTTCTATTGCAAGACATCAAAATGTAAAAGGTTAATTTGTGAGAAACCTTTTAGTTACCCAAGGGTGAAAGGACAGTACAGAGTCTATTCCTTCCCTCCTGGTCCAGCTCTCTCTTCTCATCCTTCATGCCTCTGCTGAGTGATCAATTCTTCCAGGCAGTGTTGCCTTTATCACCCACCACCTGCAATGGTCCTCTTTGTAGGATCTCCCCTAACATCCCATCCTCCTCTCCATATTTAAGTATATATCCCACTGCATGTTCTTGTTCACAGTACAGTTGACCCTTGAATAACGTGGGGATTAGCAGGGCCGACCTTTCCTTTAGTTGAAAATGCATGTATAACTTATAGTCATCACTCCATAAATGCAGTCCCTCCATCAACGCAGATTCAAGCAACCACAGATCGTGTAGTACTACAGTATTTATAGTATTTACTACTGAAAAAAATCCGGACCTGAGAAGTTCAAACCTTGTTCAAGGGTCAACTGTATAGCCTCCGCTTCTCCAAAAACGGCAAGGGTAAGCTTCATGAGTACAGGAATCACATCACTGCTATGTGTCATTGATCCCCCAGTACCTGGTACCTGCGCAGGAGTATGTCTTGAATGTATGACTGAATAAATGGTCAGAGACCACTTAGGCACAAATGCACCTACTGTGCTTTTATTCTCTGAATATTTAGAAACAAGCACATGACAAACGTCATGGTGGAGATAGTTAAAAGGGATGACATCTTGATAGATCACGATATTACATCAAATAACACATTATGATAAACCTCTGTCAAAGATCTATACACATCTCCATTTTTGTATAGGAATTCAGTATGCACATATTAATTAATTCAGTAAGAATCCTAAATTTGATGCAGATTAGAAATATTTCTACAGCCAAAGCTAACCGTCTGCCTGGCAAAAAAAACCCTCAGTAAAGCCATCAAGCTTGCTGTGATGATAAAAATGCAACTGAGCAGGTTAACTCATTAAGCAATTGAGAATTCCTGGATCTCACTCTGGATAGTATCCTGAAGAAGAATGGAGCATTTTACCTACTAGTGGTAACCTTTTAATCTGCTACATACTAATCTCATTTCAGAAAATTAAATCAGAATGCACAAAGCTGTTTTTAGAGGCTAAGATGCCTTGGTTTTCTTTAGCCAAGTTAGTTGTTTTCCAGCTTCCCTGTTCCACAATAGTTTTTTTGTGTGTACAAATCATGCATCTCTAAAGAACCATTTGAGATGACTCTATTTTGCCTATTTACTGATTAATTACTCAGCCAAATAGTAAAGTCTGATTTGTAAAAGTATTTGCAAGTCTCCCTTTTTGCAATCTTAATGCATGCTTCCAACTGTCCTGACTATCCTTTCTCCTTTCTGCCTTGGAGTATGTGACTGTCTGGTTGCCTTTCTTCCCATAATTAACAGTCTTTCAATTGCAATCCCAGTGAATGAAAAACTTGGCATTTTCCATTGAGTGATCTCCTTCTTTGCATTGCCCTCTATCCCAGGCCCACAAAGTCACACTTGGAGTTTACTGTGGACTCGGTCTTTATGGCTTACTACGTATAGTAAGCAGTCTAGCAGTTAGACACTTTGAGTAAAACACTGCCATTGGCTCAAAACTTCCAAGCAAGAGTCTATTTACCCTCTAGAAAAAGACTAATTTAGAATGCTTTGACCCTGCTGGCAACAGCAATTCAACTCACCCATTCCTTCGAAGCTTTCCTAATAACTTCCCAAACAACACTCTACAACTAAGAGTCAAACAAAAAGATGCCCTAAGAGATAGTAACCGGAATGGTGTATATGGTGTATACAACAGTTCCATCTTATTCCTCCAGAGCAAAAGATGTCTCTTTTCACTTGCAAATTCACCATATGGAATGAAAACACAGTTGGGTATTAAGTTTTAGGTTTTAAAGAAGGAAAGTGTGGTTTTTTTCCTATCAATGTGCCCACCAGAATAAAATTGTACTAAAATATTTTGAATACACGGAGCAATTTGAAGAATTATAAACTACAGTATATCACTTATAATTAGATAGCCTTCTGTAATGTATTGCTATGGGCTGAACTGTATTCCCCTCAAAATCCATGTATTAAAGTCTTAACCCCAAGTACCTCAGATTTGACTGTATTTGGAGATAGTGTCTTTACGAGGTAATTAAGTTAAAATAAGGTCATTATGGTGGACCCTATGTGACTAATGTCTTTATAAGCAGAGGAAACTTAGACACAGACACATATAGAGGGAAGATGATGTGAAGACAAAGGGAAAAATCAGCCATGCACAAGCCAAGGAGAGAAACCTGGAACAAATCCTTCCCTCATGGTCCTCAGAAGGAATCAACCTTGCAGACACTTTGATCTCAGATTTCTAGCCTTCAGAAACTATGAGAAAGTTAAGTATCTGTTACTTAAGCCACCCAGTTTGTGGTACTTTGTTATGGCAGCCCTAGTAATCTAATAAGTGTATCATATATGAAAATATTCAGTATTATTATACCCATTTACTAGATATGGATCCTACAAACTAGGAATTTTCAGAATTTGGTCAAGATCACACAAGGCAAATCTAGAAGAACCCAGTATTAACCCCAGGTCTTCTAATTCTTGGCCTAATTCTTTTTCTTCTTAGGGGGACTCCAAAACCTCCTTTCACCCTGCCATCCCCTCCACCTAAGGGAACAAGGGAAGGGTAGGGAGAACAATTTTACTTATGATAGATGTATAAATCTATCAGCTTGAAGGGATTGCTAAACTACTTGGTTCAGTACAAAATAATTACAGTGGAAGTTAAAATGTGTTTATACTACTTGCTTTATAAGAGGTCATATCCAATTACAGAAGGCCAATTTAGAAGTCCAAAAAAGAAGCAACTGAAAATCATTTGAAAAGTTGATCCAAAAAAAGACCACTTCCTATGACAATTCTACTATTTCGTGCCAATGCATCAGTAACACAATATGCTCTCCCCTTTCTCCCCACGTATAGAAATATATCATTCAGGATGTTTTGAGGCTAGAATACTATTATGCAGTAATTGCTTCCAAAACACATGTTACAATATTTTTGCAGCTGACTGTGGCTTTACAGAAGCAGCGCATACTGGCTCCAAAAGAACAGAGACTATGACGGACCATAAACTACAGCTGTTTGCTGTGCGGCACCACCTGAAATATCTGTGTGTTGTTTTCTTCCCAACCAGCTAGTACAGAGTGTATCCAGACGACTCACTTATTTATGGCTTCAGCTGTTTTTCTGTATTTTCAGACATTCTGCAATGGCTTGAGTAAAGCAGCCATTTTTCTGAAGTCTTTCAGTAAGGATAAAGAACTGCTAAGAGTATAGTGGGTACTAATTCTGTCCTTAGATAAAGTAACAGCCATTAAGGCATAAATTAATATCTTTAAATTAGTAGAATAAAGGTCCTAGTTTGACCTTCTTAACAGTTACTGAGCAGAAGCCTCACAAACACTTTCCTTTGTGTAGGAGACACCAATCTACCAGGAAGTGCAGGAAAGTGAGTTTCTGGGGGGTTTACAGTTGCTCTACGCACATACAAGACGCCCATATAACAGTGAGCCAGAACAAAGAGGGAGGAGGACATGGGGAAAGCGGGGCAGTGGGCTGTGATTAGGCGGTACAGCAGTTGAAGGCGGCTGGTCCAGGTGACTTGTCTGACTGTAAAACAAAAGAATTTCTAACGAAAGGGACACAGAAAAAGAGCTGCGGAAACTGACTGGCAAGTTTCTTTAAGCCGCAAGCGGATGAACTGTTTAGCTGTAATTACTGTGAACTAGTCTTCATCATAATGTAATTATACTACATTATTGTGTTATTGTGAACTAGTCTTCGTGTCTACATTTTGAATGAAATTTACAAGTCTTATTCTCTCCTATCTACTGAGCTTCTCATAGTACATTATTAAATAGTGGTTACTGAAATGCAATTGAGTAAGAAACTGCACGACCAGAATTATAAATGCTTCCATCTAAGTGAGTGACCTATTAAGGCTCGTCATTTACAACAATTAAAGTATCACACTGACTAGGGTTATATTCCAGCAGGATAAAGCGAAATGAACTAGAGAAAAAGCAAATAGGTTCTGTGCAGATTTGGCTTTAAAGCTACCTAAGATTGTGAAATTATAAGCATTCCATCTGCTCACCAGCTGTGGTCTCTAATCCTCTTTAATAACTTCAGCTTGCATGACTCCATGAGAACCCAGGCGTCTTCCAAATTTCACTTTACATTAGTTGCCAGGATTGATTTTTAGACACCAGCCTCCAGTGAAAGCAGCATAAAGTTGATTTCGCTGGCAGGTGTTAATTTTCAGAAGAGTGAAAGGAAGTGGGAAGAGAGACTGAGAATGGAAAGAAAGAAATTAGGGAGGTTCCAAGATCATCACATTGAGTTCTGAGGGTCCTATGCTCTCTAGCAAAGCCCAAAAGCTCAAATTAAGAATATTCACCTGAAATGTGAAATTAAAAATTCCCTAAAACTTGTCAAAGGCAACATCTAAAATAAAGATTATATCCAGCTGTCCCTAGAATGAGGTTATATCTTCTGGAGAAGTCAGTCCTTTTCCCCACTGCAATCCGTGACTTCTGCCTTTTGGTCACTGTAGAGATAGGGTCACAGCACTGTGAACTGTTCCCCACTGTAACAAAGCTCAGCTACTTTTTCCGTAAGGTATCTTTTTTGTTTTTACTAAAGTTGATTTACAATATTATATTAATTTCAGGCGTATAGCATAGTGATTCAGTATTTTTACAGATTATACTCCATTAAGTTATTACAAGATAATGGCTATAACTCCCTGTGCTATACATAATATCCTTGTTGCTTATCTATTTTATACATAGAAATTTGTATCTCTTAATCCCATACCCCTATCTTGCCCCTCCCCCCTTCCCTCTCCTCACTGGTAGCCATTAGTTTGTTTTCTCTATAAGGTACATAGGGCAGTTTCTAGCCAGGCTCCATACAGGTGGTCACCATAGCTTAATTCAGGAATAGTAAAGGTGTGTTATTAAAGAAAATACCCAAATGTTACTAAAGTTGCAAGCAGGTCTCACAGTAATATGTTTTATTACTTTTATAAGTCAAATATCTTTCCGACTCCCACCCTCACACAGTCACTGTAGAGAAAGTAAGAGAAGAAATGATTCCTTTCTAACTCAAGCTTGGCAACAACCTGATTTCCAGGCAAACACAGGTTTACAACATCTCCTGCATCATTAGCTCAGACTGCTGACATTTTTTGAGAAAAGCTGGAATTAGGGGTCTATGCTTAAGCCCAGTAGTGATCTGCACCCCAGTGACAATATCACAAGCACTAGGATTTGTTTCCTACTCAGATGTGTTCTACCAGAACAAGCTTATCTTCTAGGCTACAAATCACAGAGGCTTCCTTTCTTAGAATGCAGTCTTTAAGGGGCTCTCTAAACCAAGATGACAGAATCCATCCTTGTTCCAAAATGTCAATGTATTAATATCGTCTGGTAGAGAATGCTTTCATATGTGGATAGAATCTCCATTAATAATTCTCAAAGAAGAATCTGTTGTTCTGTCTCTCATTCTATTAACATTTAGAAGTTGATGGAGCCCCATTTTTATTTCTGGCACAGACCTGAAGTTTACTTAAGAACTCCCTCCTAAGAGCATGGTGACCAGTCGAGTTAGCCCTGGCTGGAAGAGCCAAGTGGGAGCAAATAGGCAAACAGTCCCTAGTACTAGTACAAAGTGGTCAAAAAGTCAGGTTTCACGACGTTTCCCAACAATCAGAAGAGAATATTTTCATCTCATCTTTCAACAGAATAAGAGCATACAAAATCATTCTGAGTGCCAAAGGTAATGAGTAATACAAAAGTTATTATATCGTTTTTTAAAATGCTCTAATATAAAAGCACTAAGAGAATCAGACTACTAGGGGCTGTTGTCTGAAAAACATCCCCAAGCTATGGGAGAAATCAATAGTTTAAAACTAAAGATTGAATCAGATTCCATGTTAAAACCTGTTCTAATATTCCAAAATGCCTTTATTGCCATGCAGTCAACAGTATCCAAGTGAAGTTTTAATTCCATGAAATTTATATTTATTCAATGTAAACTGGATAGGGGAAAACACAAAGTCCAGATTCTGCCTAAGGGTAAACAAGCTAATGGTAACAGAAATAATACTGGACTGCCAAAAGTGACTCTGCAACCACCAAAAAAGGCTAATTCCTACTGAACACAAATGGGGGAAACAGTGGTCAAAGTTTATAACATTTATTCGGTGGGAAGGAAATATAAGACTTCATTTATAGGGAAGTCCTTCATCTGTGAGGATGAAATGAGCTCAGCAAAAAATTCTTACCTGGCAGTTCAGTTCCTCAAAAAAACCTTTTGTGCTCCGTACTGTGCAATTCTGGCATACAAACATGCGTGATAACTATCTGGTAACGCTTTCCAACTGCAATGGAATTCTGTATTTTAACCCAAGCCTTATAAAATGAAATTTTTTTAATAAAAAAATAAATTCAGCAATTCGTATTGTCTATAAAAACGTTTGGAAGTCCCTTTGAATGAGCTCTGCACTTGAACCTCTGACAAGCCTCATCTGTTTCCAATACATTCAAGGGGTGAACTCTGGTGGGACAATACAGACAGCACACATATCCAAGAACAAACAGGATGAGGTCAGTTAGTGCCACGAAGAACACGTTTTAAAGGGTGATATGATGGAGTAGTCTGAGAAGGCCTCTGACTGAAGCATTTGGGCTGCTCCAGGAAAGATGGGGAAGACCCTACCATACAAAGAGCGAGAGAACTTTGGAGGCAGAGGTAACAGAAAGAGTGAAGGCAGGAAGGGCCTGGCATCGTAGAGGACTGGAAAGGAAGCCTGCGTCCAGAGCACAGGGAGCTGGAGCAGGCTGGAGCAGGGCTGGGAGGAGCTGAGGCAGCAGTCAGCTGACACAGACTGTGTCACCGGGGGAAAGAGTCTGTACTGTAGGCTAAGTTCGAAAGAAAAACGTGGAGAGTTTTAACAAGATCACCTGGCTGCTGTGTGGAGAATGAATTGTGAGGGAACAAAGGTTAAAGGAGAGAGACTAGCTAACGGGACAAAATCTCTATGAAAGTATACATGCACACACACATTAAAAAGTAAGCACTGCTAAGGGAAATCTCTATACCTTCTCAATTTTGCCATGAACCTAGAACTGCTCTAAAAAAAATTGTCTTAAAATAAAAACAAGCGCTACAATAATACTGGAAATTAGGAGGAGAGTCACATTTAATGAGATATGTTTTGGATATACAGAAATTCATCACAATAATTTTCTAGATCTAGGTTTTAGTACATGATATTAATATCCAAGAAGAGTTGCAACTGAAGTGACCAAGAACATGTATTTGATGAAATGTCTAATGGAAAAGCATAGGTTTGTACCATACTTGCTCTACAATCTAAAGAATCCAGAACATGAGGTTGTGGATCATGATATGCACTCTTCCCTGTAGTCTGAAGCTATCCTTGTTTCAAACACTGCTGATCAGAGATATATTGTAATGTAGACCGTAACATCATTCTAGACAGCAAGTAATACCAAAAGCAGTAAGTCATAGTCTCTACATTTAAGATTTCAATGTATTTCCATGAATGCTGTGACTCACAAAAAAAGCCAAATTCTACTAAATGGAAAACGTATTGCAGTCTCTAGAGCTGTTCTCAAACAGTAAAACAATTTACCAGACATACTTAAACAGTTCTTCCCAAAGCCCTTTATTGTCCTCATTTAAATTGGTTCCAAAATGAACTGGCAAGGGCATAGTATATGCTGTAAGTGATTGATACTCTTATGGAAAAAACACGTAAACAGCTAAAACTAAAGGCTCATGACTATGGGTACAGTTAAACGGCTTAAATGAGACAGAGTTAATGTTTTAAATTCATTGAAAATAAGACCGGGGAAGCTATTCAAGAA
The DNA here is from genome assembly GCF_028021215.1 of Eschrichtius robustus. Taxonomy (NCBI): domain Eukaryota; kingdom Metazoa; phylum Chordata; class Mammalia; order Artiodactyla; family Eschrichtiidae; genus Eschrichtius; species Eschrichtius robustus. The sequence goes on along the minus strand of NC_090829.1, from coordinate 52,084,190 downwards.
AGGTAACATGATGTGATCCCCTCAGTTTCTTTCTCCCCTCATTAAGGTCCTAGCAATATCACAAGAGTTGATTATATGGCTAAACTAGCACATCTAGTGGCTCGAACATAAGGAAGACTGTGATCCGCATGACTAGTACTTTATCCTCCATATCACGGCATCTGTACCTGCTATCTTTTTTTTTTTTTTAAATAAATTTATTTATTTATTTTTGGCTGCGCTGGGCCTTTGTTGACACACGTGGGCTTTAGTTGCGGTGAGTGGGGGCTACTCTTCCTTGCGGTGTGTGGGCTTTCTCATTGCGGTGGCTTCTCTTGTTGCAGAGCAGGGGCTCTAGGCACGTGGGCTTCAGTACTTGTGGCATGCAGGCTCAGTACTTGTGGCTGGCGGGCTCTAGAGCGCAGGCTCAGTAGTTGTGGTGCACGGGCTTAGCTGCTCCGCAGCATGTGAGATCTTCCCGGACCAGGGCTCGAACCCGTGTCCCCTGCATTGGCAGGCGGATTCTTAACCGCTGCGCCACCAGGGAAGTCCCCCTGCTCCCTGCTGTCTTTTTTTCATTTACCATCTTGGCTGATACTATATAATCCAGCTGAGTTCTCACGTTTGGCTAAAACTTTTTTTTCCCTACTTTTTCTTTCATCTTCACTTACACAACCTGGGCTCTGTACCTCAACTTTATTACTCTCATCAATGAGATATAAACAGATACAGTTCTGACTAATCTGTTCATCCAAGCAATAATTTGCTGATGTTCATACAGTGATATAAACTTAACTTTGATATACATTTCCTACCAAGTTTCACAGAATCACAGAATTCTGTTAGAGGAAAGAATCTTAACTGATTTCAAGTACTATCTTGTGTTGTATGTACTTAAAATCTTCTGTGTCTATTTTAGGCATAACCCCCACACGAGGGTAAAAAAGGAAATCTGTAAGACGCAAGTTTCATTACACAGGCAATAATTATTAAAAACATGGCAAGGCAGATAAGAGGGTTTAGAATTTATCGCTCATATGATACCTTGGGGTCCTTATAACTCTTCTTCAAAATTAAACTAATTATTAGACCTCACCTAGATATAACCATCAAGGAAAGGACACGTAACCAATCCATAGCATTAGCAATCCAGTCAATATCTAACAAGCATCAGCTTTTATGGAATTTTCTTGGGGGAGTTTTATAATGATTGTTAATCATTATAGAATCATTAGATTCATAAAGAATTAATTATTCTGACAGCCTTCTTAGTCTTACCTCATGCTAGCTGAAAACTACCTCAGTTTCCTTTTTGAAGAAAATATATGTTCCAAATTAAGATAGGTTCCTTTCACTTCTTTTTGGAAAATGCTATTAACTCTAAAAGGAATTATACAGATCCTTATATTTAACTTCCATTTATATGTCCTGAAAATACATATCCACCATTTACATGCATATACACGCACATATCCACGTGACAACTCATTCCAATTTCCAGAGTTAATATGAACAATTACAGCATTCAACTTTCTGACTTGCCTCAACTAGCTTAATTAACTGTGCAGAGACTTCCCTGATGCAAACTGCTACCATGAAGAGAAGACGCAGCTCTGGTAAGTGATTCTTGGCCTACGTTATCAGAGTCAGATACTCAGAGCTGCTCTTAGACATTTATACTAAACTGTAACACACTGAAAAAGTTGTGGTGGATGCTGAGGAAGGTGAACGAATACTTCAATCAGACCTAAACGCCATGAAGGGTAATGAGCTGGTTCTGACCAGGTTACTACAATGCGGACACTGGAAGTAGCATGGGTTAGGCTGAAAATGGCCCCCAAAGGATATCCATATCCTAATCTCTGGAACCTGTGAATGTTACCTTTCATGGCAAAGTCTTCAGACATGCGATTAAGTTAAGGATTCTGAGACGGGAAGACTGTCCTGAATTATCTGAGTGGGCCTTAAATGAAATCACATGTATTCTTATAAGAAGGAAGCAAAGTAAGATTTGACATGCACAGAGGACAAAGCAATGTGACGATGGAGCAGAGAGAGATTTGAAGACACTGGTCTTCAAGATGGGAGTGATGCAGCCACAAGCAAAGGGAATGATGGCATCCCCTGGCTGGAAGAGACAAAAAAAAAAACAGATTCTTCCCTAGAGCCTCTGGAGGGAGCATTACCCTGCCAACACCTTGAATTCAACCCAGTGACACCTGATTTCAGACTTCTGACCTCTGAAATCATTATCTTCAGATTCCCTCCAGAGCCACGAGAGAATAAATTTCTGTTGTTTTAAATCACTGACTTCGTGGTAATTTGTTAGTTACAGCCCGTCAGAGGTGTGCTCCATTGAGCTAACCTCTTCATGGACAACAGTAACTTCAATACGAACAGACAGAGCAAAGAAAATAAAACCAAATTAAATGAACTGAGTTCATACTACATGCCAGGACTGTGTCAGAGTTTATCACAAACTTTTATTTTTAATCCATTCTCCTACTAATACGGAACTGAAATTTGCTGAATTGGCGGGGGGGGGGGGGTGTCTGACAACAACAGATTAGGTATTACCCCAAATTTAGCATAGGGACAAAAAAAAAGATTGACTGTATTGGCGTTTACCCCTGCTCAGATGCCGTTTCCTGGTCAAATAAATTAATGTCAATCTTTCGATTTCCCGTTTTTCCCATCTTGTGCATGAAAATGATTTAAAAAATGCTGAGGGAACACCTGCTCACAACAGTGTAGCAGGAAGACAGACAATATGCTTTCCAATACGCTTGGTGGGAGAATGGTAGCTGACGCCATATATAATGTCCATAAATCTAGGCCTGAAAATATTCCCTGAAGACTTATGAAATTGAATAAAACTGAAAAACTACACACAAGAGCTTCCACAGAACATCCAATTCTCAAATGCCTCAAATTTCTCTTGAAAAAAAGCAATTTTCCAGTAAGAAAAACACCACCTAAATAAAGAATAATTAACATAATTGTCACCTATGATTACCACTTGTCTAGGGATGGTTTATTTTCAATTTTGGTGTCTCATTCACCAGCATTAATCAATAGGACTCTAGCCACCATTTTGAGTAAACATCTTGGATACTGTAACCTTATTCCATTTTAATCCTTGGTATCTTTATAAAATCCAATACATCCTGCCTTAAAGAGTTAACTGATTCACTGCTCCCCCAAAATATCACTTTTGATATGCTGCCTGCAAAAATAACCTATCAGTGGATAAATCGTTTACATTCCTTGGTGTTCACTGTTTCCTCTTTTTTCTTAACACTGAAAAAGGGGAAAAAATTAACTCTGACATAGCAACAAGTGAAAATAGAACAGATATACACTGTATAGATTCTTATCAATTATCAATCATATTAGCGTTCTGGAATATTAGACTGAATCATATAAAATTTCTACTACTCAACTGTTTTTGACCTGAAGAAAACAGCAGTTTTCTATGGACCTACCCAATATGATGAATCAACCCTACAGGTAATTTCTGAGCATCATTTTAAGTTTCAGGTTCTCCTCACACACCAAAGCTTTACCAGCTATTAACAGCAGTAACCTGGACACACTCTCCCTTATTTTCTTATTTAGAACTGGTTACCACTAGTGAGGAGCTCACTGAAGATAAACATATACAAGGGTGGTGAGCAGGAAGGAAATGGAAATAAGGGGACACAGATAACCTACCAAGTGGATCATGCTCCTTTAAAGAAGGGCCATGAACTTATCTCAAGTGCTATCCTTTTCCTCAGATGTGCTCAGTGAGCTTGTAACATAGTCTTAAAATAAGAGCACGTCTTGAACCTTTCTTCTTCAAAAGTAAATGGGTTGAGAGCTATGATAAAAATCTAGTACTAAAAGCATTCTTCTGATCTATCATTTCCTGCTTCTTCTCACTCCAAAAGCAAAACAAAAATACCCCAGTAGTAAATAAGTGAACAGATGAATGAATAAAGAAATAATTCTAAATTTTAAAGGTCCATTCATAGTATTAGTGATGACAAATATGGCAGATCATGAAAGCCAGGTATTCAAAGTGTGGGAGGCAGGGGAGAGAATTCGCAGAATTTTAAAACACAAGGGATAAAGAAAAGTATAAAACAGAAGAAAAAGAGAAGAACGAATGAGAATCCTAATTTCTGGGTACAAAACATTCCACAGATTACCAAGTTCAGACAACCAAAGTTCTGAAAGCTTAAGTAATAAAGCCTAATATATACAAGATTACAAGTATCTCCCATTCCAACTAAAAGTAGCATGACTGCAGAATGGTAACCAACTGGCCCTGAAATTATTTAAAATAAATGGTGCAGAAAACAGGCATTTATCCAACTGCAGAATCAGGCAAAGCAGTAGAAAGTCTTACTGATTCTACAACGCATGTATCCTTACTACCAAAAAGATAACCTTTCTTCTATAAAATACTAATATAGTAGAGACTTATCAAACATTAATAGAGACATTTTTGCCCTTATGCATGATATTTGAGATGCGTTGAGTTCACTAAATCCAGAGACTGAAATCTGTGGAGAATAATACTTCACAGACATGGAATCTTCAATAAAAAGGAAACACAGTTTCAAATTGAATACTGTCTGCCATCGAATTTGAGCTACCCTCTTGTGGACAACAGTGTGAATAGTAAATATTAATAGTGTCAGTGTGTTCCAAAAAATAAAATAACATGATAGCTGAAGAATTAAAGCACCAACAACCATTTTAATTTAAGTAACACATGATTCTAAACCCGAGTTTTCAAAAGACACTGATATCTTATGGAGTTCCTTGGGGCAACATTCCAGCAAAAAAAAAAAAAAATCTTCCTGAAAGACTAAATATTATTCTTTTTAATGTGCTTGGCAATATACTTAAATAGTTTTGAGGAACTCAGTGAACCTAAAATATGGCAGTTTCTCCATCCCTCTTGATTTTAAGGAGCTTACTGTTCCATATAATAATTTGTGTCTTTTCAAATAATAGGGAAAAAGAGGTCAATGTAAGTTCACCATGTGAATTAAGCACAGCAGTAACAAATGCATTTATGAAAATCTTTTAAAAATTGTTTGTAGACCTAGTTCTTCCCTCTCACTTCCTCATGTTGCTCTCTTGGGGTAGATCTAATAAGCCTAGGAAGCAAGATCTGAGCATTTACTAGAAATGCCATCAATATTCTTTTTTATTATATATAAATGTAAAGTTAAGAGTGAACTTCCTTTTTTGACTTCGGAAAGAGCTGACTGCATTTTAAAGTAACCTCAGTGAATAGACTTGAGGACACGGGGAGGGGGAAGGGTAAGCTGGGACGAAGTGAGAAGAGTGGCATGGACGTATATACACTATCAAATGTAAAACAGGTAGCTAGTGGGAAGCAGCTGCATAGCACAGGGAGATCAGCTCAGGGCTTTGTGACCACCTAGAGGGGTGGGAGGGAGAAGCAAGAGGGAGGGGATATGGGGATATATGTATATGTATAGCTGATTCACTTTGTTATACAACAGAAACTAACAAAACATTGTAAAGAAAGTATACTCCAATAAAGATGTTAAAAAAATAAAAATAAAAATAAAAGGATGCAAACTACTTCAAAGGATGTGGAAAGATACAAACTATTTCCGAGGGAGTAGACTTTGAGACGGCTAAAGGGAGAGAGACTACCTTTCTACATGTCTGTATTTTTTTCATTGTCAAAATAAGTAAATATTACTTCTATAATTTAAATAAATCTAAACTAAAAACAAACAAACAAAAAGTAACCTCAGTTTGTTAGAGGACCTAAAAATAATCATGACATTTGATTAAAGCAAGTTGCTTTTAACAAAGGCACACTAACCCAAGGGTAGAGGTAAACCCCTTTCTTGTTCTTAACTTCCAAGTTAAAGTTTGAAAAGGAAATTTTTTTTTTCTAAATTTCCAGTTTTTAAGCATACCAAAACTCTAAAACATCACTTTAATAACTGCAGAGCACTATTCAAAAACCCAATACTTCAATCTAGTGTATTGCTAACGCTACTGAAGTTCTGTGTAAGGCTTCATTTTTAATTTGCTTATGGAATCTACACTGGCAGTGAATGTTCTAACTCAGCACAGGAGGAAGACATAAGCTTCAGGAAAGCCTGAAGGGGAAAGAGTAATAGTTTTATTTACATGGAGATTTGGTCAAAGTGGAGCTGCCCAAAGTGGAGCCACCAATAAAAGGGCTCATGGACCACAACAGGGCAAAAGGGCTGTGCCCTACTCCTCTGGAAAATGCTGACTGAGTGGGTGGAATGCAATCTATGAAAATGGAACCATGAAACCTCTCTGCTTTTCTTCCTCTTGTTTTTGCCAAATTATCTTTATTCCACAATCCATCGAATCTTCCCTGTCCACCACGTTTCCTCCTTTCATTCTACTTGTTTTCCTTTTTGCCACTTCCTTTTGTTTCAATGTGCCATTCCTCTGAGGCCCTTCTCCTCTCACTCCCGCCTCCTCATTTTCCAGTTTTCCGGATATCACAATTCCCTTCTGTGCCTGGAGCAAATCATCCCCACCACTATCACCTGCTCTTTCCTGCCCCTTTTCTGAGCTCAACGCCTGCCCTGCGTGGAAAGCTCCATTCTTCTGATGCAGCCGGGAAGTAGCAGCTACAATCGGGGGTGGTGGAGCACGAGGCACATATAAGAATGCAAACTCAGCACCAGAAGACAAGAAGAGGAGATTTCATGGTCAACTACAGCGACATTTACACTCTTTACTTTGTAAATCCTAAATCGCAAGCAATGAGCTAGTTATCACTGCTGTCTCTCATGGACCTTACCCATTTTACCCTTGTGTTCTCTACTCAATCCTTAATAGAATTTCAAGGTCTCATTATAGTACCAAAGACTGGAACAGCGTGATATAATCGGCTGCACTGTGGTGTGTATGGTTGGGCAAATTAAGTTGAAAATAAAAGCCAAGGCTGGTCAGAGCAGAAAGGATGGCCTGTAATTAGCATATCTGCAATACTGCCTATAATCGTCACGTTACAAGAAACTGGTCCTGTAAAACCAGAGATTCGATACCCTGCCTCTTCATACAGCACTTACATACAGGAATCCTAGAGGACCATTCCACAGGAGATGTAGCGACAAAATCAATGTTGACATAACAGCTGGAAAGTTGCCAAAATTCCATCACAAATGCCCAGACTATTTCAGATGGAGTATTAATAGGCATGGCCCCCGACTCCACACACCATGTGGTGGCCAGCCTCTGCGATAACCCCTCCCCTACCTCACCCTACCATCATCCCACCTCGGGGTAGACGCCTTCCACACCGTATCAGTAGGTACAATATGCGACCAACAGAATGTGGACGTGTATGACTTCTGAGGTATAAGGAAGAACTGTGAAAGAGCTTGAAATTTAGTGGCTTTCCTAGCAAGCTTATCCATCTGGGTTAACTTACGGCCCTACAGCAAGTAATGTGAGTGTTAGCAAAATACAGAGAAGTTGTGGCTTGCCCAAGTCATCTCCAGCTACTCCTCCTTTTGCAGCACTTCTAACACCTAGCCAAGTAATTTAAAGCCGTGTGTTGAGAAGGTTCAGACACAGAATCAAGCTGGCCCATTAGGCTCTACTCCTCAGCCTCACAAGAGAATCCAGCCCAGAGAAGAGGCAGAGGAGAGGTAAGGAGGGAACAGAATTTTATTCTTGCCCAGGATTTACCAGTCTGTTGGTGGTAAACGGTCACGGTCTTTTCTTGGGACTGGATGCCCCTCTGACTCCCCTCATATCTCAAATCCTTGGCACTGAAAGTTACTCAACATTGACTCAGAACACAGGAGGCCCTGTCCTGCAGCACTCCAGGGGGTGCGCTCCCAGGCCGGGGGTTCTGTTAACATGACCCACATGAGGCAGTTCTCTTAAGCAGAAAAATGCCGTGGTCTTTCTTTACCCATATTCTTTAACATTTCTGAAGCACTTAGTGCCTCTAAAATTGCATTAAGAACTCATGACAGCCTTCTGAAATAGGTGCTATTAATGGTCCCCATTTTATACAGACATGAAGAAACCGAAGCTTTGAGAGATTAACTATCTTGCCCAAAGGCCCAAGGTTCACAAGGGGCAGAGGTGGGACTAAACCCAGATCTGCAAGGTCCTGACTAGTATGTTATTTTGCTTCTAAGTATGGCACATTTGTGATGATGCCCTTTGGCCCAGTTAAATTCAGAATTCAACTTAGCTAAATGAGAGAATAACATGTAGAAGTTTCAATTCAATAAAATTGAAGGTTATATATGTACCAGAAACAAACCATGTCATCACTTATACCTGCTGTTTAAAGGGTTCTTTGGGATGACATGTATTTTACCCACATGGGTTCTGATGTCATCTAAATGCCTCTATGATCAGTTCCCAAGAAAGCAAAAAAGGCAGAGAAAATAATATGGGTTCACAGAGTTAAGTACTACATATGGTAGAAACTAATCAAAATTCTGCCCTCAATCTTCTGGTGAACATTCACTGCAAGAGAAAACTCAAAAAGATTTTTGCATGTTGTTTGTCTTTTTATATGTAAGTGAAAAATGGGAAGCTTCAAGTATGATTTAATGGGTTACGACTTCTTAAACTGACATGACAAAAATATCTCATCCTGTCTGTTGAAAGAATCATGTAGTTAACATCTTTAAAATGTTCCAGATTGCAACAGAAATACAGGGGGGAAGGGCAAAAGGCAAAAAGATAAGTGATGGAACTTGATAAAGACAACTATACACTCTACCCATTAGCAAAAATTTGGGCCACCACATTTTCCTCTTTGTCGAGCAGCAGATTTTGCCTTTGTATCAGGAAAGTCAATGCCTCTGGAAGGAAAAAAAATATCAGCACACTGGGGTCTCACTGAAAAAGCTATTCACTGCTGGCTTTCTCCAGCTCTGGCCCGCAGAGGATAGTGCCCAGGTCAGAAAGCACATGTCAGCGAGCAGCACCCTCCTCCTGAGAACAGCCTTCTGTCCCCAGGCCTCCCTCCCTTCCAGCCCACACGGAGGCAGTTGTTGCAAGGCCTGGAAACCTGCTCAGACCTCTCCCAGCATCACTCAGGGGGCTTCGAGACCAGGGGATGGATCTGGCAATCTACGTCTGAAATGGAAGTAAGGGTGTTAATTGCCCAGTTTCCTGCCAAAATGAGTGTATCTTGCATTTTGATCCAAGGGTCCACATTGTCTCTTTAAAAAAATAAAAGTCATTTGGGTTTGTTTGGACTATTTTCACTTTTCAGACTGTACTTGGCAGAATGGGTAAATTCCACTGACTTGAGCTCATTTTTTTTTTTTCATGTTTTCTTGATATTTTTGTCATGCACAGGATTCATATGCAGCTGCAGACAGGTGAAAACACATGGGATTTATCATCACCAAAGACTTGAGATGAAGCAATAATGAAAATCCAACTACAAACTGTACATTTTCAAATGCAGTGTGGAAAGCACCCACACCGGGAGAAAGGACCCCTGCCCCCTGCACAAGTAAACTCTCTTCCAAAACACCCAGTCTGAGTATGCCTAGGAGGTATGTGCTCATGAGAGAAAAAGGCTGCAGGTGAAAGAAGGAATGAGCCACTTATGAAGTGTGAAAGCCCCACTAAACACCTTATTTTAAACAGAAAAGCACCAGGGTTATCTCTTATGGGGAGCCAGGACCAAAAGAGATTCCAAAAGAAAATCGGCCTCGACTCCTCACACTCCAGACCTTATTAACATGAGGCTTGTCCTTCCAAACAAAGGAAACGACTGTCAGCCCTGCACAGGTGGATGCAGCCACCCCTCCCAGAGCCAAGCCACCCAGCCAGAGGTAGCCTCCAAGAACCCACAACTGCTCACAATCTCAGACCTCCGGAGGAAAAGGCCCACCCTCACTACAGCAGTTCTTATCTGCAGCATGAATAAACTTTCATGCTAATTTCAGTAAACAGATATTGGGGTCAGATTCTGGTTTCTGACCAGTAATAGCAAAATGTAGAAGGAGAAAAAATGTCAGGGGGGGCCATCTGAGAAGAAATCAGAACACAAAAACCTGGTAATAAGGAATACTACTACTGGGGGTCAGAAGGAGAAAAGCACAAGAATAACGCTTTTGTCACCGGCTTTCAATGTTACAATCAGAAACTATCATTCTATGTGATGGAATTTTATCAACAGTGTAACTGAATCTCTGGATTGTCAACAATTCCAAAGGTCAAATGCCAAAAGTATGCTGTATCTTCATCTTCTTCTATATTTGGAATTCTTACCATTTTGTCCCAATGTTTTCCCATACGGCACTGGAAGTTCTAGACGTCTTCACATAAACTACTACCTACACGTTAGCAACATAAAAGGGACTCTCCCACCTCCCGTATATGCTTATCATGATACAGGTACTACAAAAGGAATAAGCTTCAACTTAAAACGAGTGTTTTAACTGAACACCTCCCATACCCCTCATTTAAAAATCTTCCTTCAAAATTGCTTGGCATTCACGGGGCCAGTGGTTTTCAAATGTTACTGTGCCTGATTACCACCTGGAGAGCTCAACAAAACACAGGTTGCTGGGTCCCACCTCCACCAACTGCAATCCAGCAGGTGTGGGGCAGGCCAGGAGGGCACATGTCTTACAAGCTCCTAGATGGCGATGAAGCTGTGGCCTGGGACTGAATAGCCAGAGTCCAGGTGAGGGTGAGGAAAGCTTTGTGGATGACAGGTGCCCATATCTCCCGCCCCAAGCACAGCAGCACCAACTCTATCTGCTGTTACAACGCCTGCATGCATGCATGCGTGCGCGCGTAGGTGTGTGAGAGAGAGAGAGAGAGAGAGAGATGGTGGTAGGTGAGGAAGGATACTGTATTTCACTGGGGATCCACATGAGATTTTCTGAAAAAGGAAGATCTGCTCATTGATAAGATTTTGAAAATCACTGACCTTAACTCACCTGTTCATTTTACTGAAAGGGAAACTGAGGCCTAGTGAAATGACTTGTTATGTATCACACAATCTAAAACAAAAACAACTGTTATCTTACAAATCCATTAAGGTTTTAAAATGTTCAAGTAATGAGTGAAAAAGATAAACCCAGGGATGAGGTAAAGGTCAGCAGTATCAACTGCACACACAAAATACTTTCACACACACACACACAAAAGGTGTTTGGAGATTGTGACTTATAAACACTCTTGATGTTCTTTCTTTCTCTCCTTCCCCCTACCCAGACAACCCACCCACCCACCCCATTATTAATGGGATTGCTTAAGTCTTTTCATATTATCAGACAGCGGATCCTCACCAAAGTTTTCATTTTTCACTCTGGCTTCACATAATTATTTCTAAAACAGTACTAGCAGATAACCTAACTCTCCTTTCTGAGGATATATCAATATGACACAGGGACTACAGCACTGGTTGAAAACTAGGGGATTTCAGTTACAAAACTGTATCCTCTGAATAACTTCCTTGACATCATATGCTTCGGTTTTTACCAAGGATAAAATGGAAGGATGAAACTTGCTCTTCATTGAGTGAGAGGGAAGTTTCATCCTTCCATTTTATCCTTGGTAAAGCAACAGAAACTTCTGTAGCCTCTGTGATAAAAGGAACATGACAATCTTAACTTGGTTTGGGCCACAGAAGAGGCTCAAGGCCCAGCTCTTCTTGCACAACATTCTGCACACAAGGACAAATTCTGTCATCCTGTCCTTGAACAACTATGGACATGGTGCTCAGGCACTGATCTAAAATCAAATGCTAGTTAAGGAAAAGAAAGAGAAGGGAAATTTTCTTGAAATATTTTCCCCTAATCAATCTGCCATTATTATGCCTTGGGGAGACAGACAGGCTTCACAGAAAGAGATGACATTTGAGCTGGCTCTTGAAGGACTGAGTTGGAGTGTGCAAGGCAGAGGAACTGGAAGGAAAAGCCAAGAAGAGAAGACGAGGCATATTCTTGAAATAGGGCAAAACTTTGGGCAGCTGGTGGGGAAATCTAAAGTACTTGGGAAGGTGAGCATCAAGCAGCTTAGACTTTATTCTCTGGACAACGGGGACCACCATGGAGGTTCCTTAAGGAGGGGAACAGCATGTTCAGATCTGATGTAGCTGCGGCCGTAATCAGAGGATGAGATGGAGAGGAAGATGGATAATCTCATTTCTTAAAACATAAGGTGGTCCTTCTCATACTGAGCATAGGGAATCCTAACTCAGGTTTCTAAAAAATGTATGAGGAGATGCCAAGACAGAGTTCATTAGAAAGGATGCCCCAAGAGGGTATCCAGAGTTCTCGCTCACTGGGAACTTTAAGTGTCCCTGATGGGGTGATGAGAAGATGTATGAAATCTGGCACCTCTGTGTAGGCAGCACATTTTTACCCCAGTAGCAATCTCTCTCAGAGAGCCTGGATGCAACTTTCAGAGGCAGAGGTCCAGGAGTACAGGGCTGAGCTTTCAAAATGAAGACGGGTTTAAGCAGAAGGAAGCCACTTCTGGCTTACAGGGGAAGGAGTTGCAGGGCGAGGGCATGAAGGCAAGAGAGACGGCATCGGATGGGGGGAGGGGGAGAAGGGGGCGCAGGGGCATATAGAGATACTTGTTTTGAGAAGGGCATATATCTTGATGAGAGTTGATCCTAAGATTACAGGGGGGAGATGATAAGAATATTCAAGTAACAAGGGTGACCATTATACTGAGGTGTTAAGAACCGAGATAGACTACTTTTAATATTTAATATTGGGAATTAAAATATCCATTTTACAGATGAGGATACAGAGATTCAGGGAATACTAAAAGCAAATAGTCAGCAAGTGACAAAACCTGATTCTAAGCCAAGTGTGTCTGATACCAAAGCCCCAACTGTTCTCTGCCCACATCACACCATCAACTCCAAGGTGTACAAGAAAACTGGAATCCTACATTTCCCCGATGGTACTGTAGACTTTGTCCTGCCTAAGCTGTTTTCCTGAACGTACCAGCAGTAAATGAAAGGAGGGGTTGGCTGCAGAGCAGATGGCTTGTTTTAGAGAACAGGGCAGTTAAGAACACAGGGTTCATTCCACAAATATTTACTAAGTACATACTGTGTGCCACACACAGTCCTAGGAGGCGGGGAGAGGGTGGTGAGCTAAAGTTCCTACCTCACATCGTATACAAACTAGCAAACCACACCTTCCGTAACCATCCTTCATATCAGAACAGTAGTTCTCTATCTTGCTGGCCATCATTCTCAGTGGAAGTTTAATAAAAAACATGAAGCCAGATCAGGTGAAGAGATTCTGGTTTAGCAGGTCTGAAATGAGGGTTAGGGGTCTGCATTTTTTGGAAGTTCCACCAGTGTTTCTGAAGTACAAACAAGAGAACCAAGATTCCAGAGAGTAATTAATCAATCTCCATCTTTTTAATATATTTATTTGTTTAGATAACATAATTTGTTTGCTTATCACAGGACCAGGTACAAATTTGAAGTTTGCCCTTTTCCTTTTACATTTGTATTTTCTAAGTGGTAGAAAGGCAGTAAGTAATTCAAGTAGATTCCCTCAAAAACTAGGGAATTCTGAGATTAGAAGTTGGCCTCTTCTGGCAAATGTGGGCATCTTAAGTAGAATGTAGAAAAATACCACAACCCGTACGTCATGGTTAAGTATAAACCCTAATCTTGTGCGAACTACATATGAATGTAAACAGATCCAACATACTCGAATTAACTGTAGCTTCATATTAATCAGATGGCACTGTAAACGCAAGAATTATTTGAGAAACTTACTTCCTGGGTACAGAAGTCAGTTGCAGTACATTCAAGCAAAAAGATACCCTGGGAGAATGTTGTCATTTACGTACGAGAAGGCAGAAGAAGCCTTCTGGGATCCTTTCAGCCAACAATCACATTCTGAGGCAGACGGGGCTGAACCATTATGAACAACATAATGGACTCCAGGAACAAGAGGTGCTTTTGTTCACCTATTCCATTTGATTCAGGTTTTCCTCTTTGCTTCGACAACCTGGAGGCTCAAAGCCAAATAGATGGCCTACATCAAGCAACTCTTCGGGATTCTTTACATACAACCTTACTCGTGTCTTCGTCTTATTTGTCCTCAGTTTCCTCAGATATTTATTTTTTTATAGATTACTTTTCAGAGAAGTTTTAATTGCAGAGCAAAACTGAGCAGATGCAAAGAAGGCCCTTATATACACCCCACCCACCACATGCACGGAGCCTGCCCCACCTATCATGTCCACGCCAGAGCGGTACATTTGTTACAACTGATAAACCTACACTGACATGCCACCATTACCAAGTCCATAGTTTACGTTAGGGTGTATGTAACTCTTGGTGTTGTACACTGTATGGGTTTTGACCAATGTATGTGATATGTACCGACCATTACAGTATCAGACAGAGTAGTTTCACTGCCCTAAAAACCCTCTGTGCTCTGCCTGTTCACTCCTCACTCCCCCAACCCCTGACATCTATGAATCTTTTCACTGCCTCCATAGTTTTGCCTTTTCCTATTGGATAGTTGGAATCATACAGTATGTAGCCTTTTCAGACTGCCTTGTTTCACTTAGTAACATGTATTTAAGGTGGCTCCATGTCTTTTATAGCTAGATAGCTCATTTCTTTTTAGTGCTGAGTAATACTCCATGTGTGGATGAACCAGTTTATTTATCCATTTACTTACTGAAGGACATCTTCGTTGCTTCCAAGTTTCGGCGATTATGAATAAAGCTGCTCCAAACATCCATGTGTATTTTTTTGTCAGGATGTAAGTTTTCAATTCATGTCAGCAAATGGTTATTTTTTTATCCAACATGTAAACCCCCTCAGATCCTTATTGGAATGCGCTAGAGTACATAAAATAATACTCCACCTGATTCTATATTTCATGGCTGAACCATGTGGAGAGTAGCACTTGGAGTGATTTTGAGTAGGCAAATACTGTGATGAGAAAAGGAACAATACACCAAGTTTGAACTGAAGGTGAAATAAAAATATTTTCTAACTCTTTTCATTGTGAAACACACGCTCCCAGAAGCCCATAGCGAAAAAAGATCTCACTGTTACCAACACAATAACATGTTTTCTACACAACAGCAAGGAGCTTAAGGTGTTCAGAATAATTATACTCTCTGTCATAATGTAAAATGCCAAAATGCTTGTAAACATATGTACATTAGCAAACATTTCAGCGTTGATTTCAATGCAAATCCATTTCCTCTCTTACAGCTATGAGAGAATATTAAAATATAGGGCAGCTTACACATTTAGGTATATGTAAAAGGAAATAATTGCATATATAAGGAAGGTTTACTTTTGCCAGGTAATTCATAACTACACTAATTTTGTATGCTAATTTCAACCCTGCTTCATCTTATTTCCCTTCTCTTATTGTCTCTCTGCCTCTTAGATCTTACTCAAATTTATTTTATCTGCCTCTATTATATTTATCTATTTCATCTGCCTTAAATCTTTTTTGATGCAAGGCAGAACAAAAAGTATTAAAGAATGAATCAAGTAATCAAGGTAGTTCAAACTTCATAAGCTCTCTGAAGACAGCTTATACATTCTTTTTCTCTTTTCTGTAGACTAAAATTCTCCTTAGGAAAACCTATTTCTAATTTTTTTGTGTGTGAATTCTCTCTTAAATGCCCATGATTTAAAATTAAAACTTGCTAATAACTGAATTTCAAACTTAGAAATTATAGTATTATTTGACTAAAAATCATTTTATATGGCAGACACAGCACTTTCCACTAGGAGCTGTTTAAAAGCCTCTGAAATCTTGGGTCACTCTTATATACTTGTTTATGTTTTGTTTAATAATTATAATAATAATGCATGGTAATTAAATAAAACTTGGAAAATACAGAAAAGAATAAATAACAAAATTAAAAGCACCTATAATATATCTCAGAGAAATTACTGTTCACTTTTCACTGTATCTTACTATTACTCTTTTTCACGCTACAGTTCACTCATGTGAACAACACGGGAGGAAATGTTGATGCCAGTGTCTCGTTTTACCTAATTTTCCTCTGCCCTGACAGAGGCCAGTCTTCCCTACACAATCAACCATACACTAATTCTGTCTTTTTCATTCACAAACACAATGCCGGTTTCTACCTGGATGAGGTCCAATAAGGAAGGAGTGTATTTAATAGTGTTATAATCCGTTCTTACCTTGTCTTTCACATGTCTTTGTTTATTTCTATCTGTTATCTCACCTAGCTTATCAAAATGTTCTTCTTTTGCTTCCCTTAAGTCAGCCTTCTACATACGCCTATATAAAAAGCTTCTGTTTTTAACTCCTGTGGCATAAGAACAGGTTGTGTCTAAGTCTTACCTAAAAGCTTCATTTAAAGCACACGCACCTTCTTCCCAAATTAACTGATCTACAGCCACAAGACTAATCTACAAAGAAACAAATGCCCTTTTGAATTGATGTCTCTCTATCTATACGTGGTACCCCTAATTCTTCCTTCTCATCCTTGGTCTATGAATACTTCATTCAGGATGCCAAAGGTGGCATTGAAAACAATAACTGATGAGGGAGACAGAAATATATTCCATTACATGATGATAAATTTCACTACAGTACGGAAGTAATTACATCTGGTTTGATGAGGTATAATTATTTTGACATTTAAACTAGCCCTACACGTCTTAGAAAGTTTACCTGTTTTACTTAGGATCTCTTCCACATTTGTCTACTTAGAATGAAACAACGGAAGCAAGCTAACGTGAAAACACTTTCAGGTACTTGTTACTGAGATTAAGTAGAACACGACACAGTACGTGTGACCGAAGAAGTAACACTTCTGCCATGAAGTAGTAATAGAAAAGAGCTGATATAATATCCTGTCCTTGCTAAGCAAAAGATAAGAGAAGGTCTACCCTATCACTCCTAGCAGAAAGACCAAGTGCCATGCAACACCTTGACATAAAACTCGGCGTTTCACGGCAAACGTCTTCGAACATTACCTTGCAAGTCTGCGTCACTTGACTTCGGACTGCTTCTTGCTCGCCGCTCTGTTTTCTTAACGCCTGGCCCACCGCCGCCACCTCCCCCGCCTCCGCTGCCACCACCACTGTGGCCCTTCCCGTAGCCGTTGTACACGGTTGTGCAGTTGCTCTTGTAGATCGAAGAAGGAGGGCTGTTGAGGCGATTCTGGCGGTCAATCTGGCGGTCTTTCAGCTTTTTGTGCGGAGGCTTGCTGTACTGGTCTTCTCGGGTGATATAACTCGACATTCCATAGAGTGGTATAATTTCTAAAATGATGATTATGACAAATGCAAGCTCAGTCTATGTTTCCAATAACAAATTATTACAGGGTCAAATGACCTGACGCCTGAAGAAGTTTAACATATTACTAAATACAGTATAAAAGCGATACGCATAGTATACATGTTTAAAATATTCCCATTCATTTCTAACCAATAAAGGAATAATTAATCATTAAAAAACTATACTGTATGTTCAGAAATGTTCCAGAAATTATGGGAAATACTGAAGAAGGGTAACTGTCCACCAAGAGTTCATATTTCAGTTGAATAGATAACTAAGCTTGATTTTGCCTGTCGGTTGTTTTTAGTAGTTGCAACATACAAAAAAAGTTAGAATTAACAAATAAAATACCCCCTTAAGTAATGTGTTCTTAGAATCAAGATACTTGAAAGTATGCTTATCCTTACAGACAGAATAGCATTTCTATCAGAAAGTATATAGCAACTAGAATATAAGGAGTTATTTGTGCCATCTAGAAGAGCCAACATTTGAACAAAACCTACTAAAATGAAGAGATGAGAAATTTCCATTAAAAATAATCAAAGCTCACAGAATCAGGGGAAATGTTCAAGGAGATCTTGTAGTGATAAATATAAGCCACCTCTGCAACCTGGTGGCAAGCATAATAATCTACGGTCATAAACTAGTATTTTGGGGTAATCAGGAGGCAAGACAAACTGACTAGTAGAATGTCACCTGGCTTCACTATCCATATTTTTACATGGCTCAAAAGAAAATGGGAGCCTGCAAAATAATCTCATGATCTTAGGGGAAAACATTTATTTTAAATTTAAATTTTTTAAGCAATTAAAAGTTCTATTTAGACATTAATAAAAATGGTAATGTATAACACAGACACTGGGTCCTTACATGTTTATAAGAAAAAAGGCCCCACATGCACAGAGTGACCATATAAATTACCATCCAAATCTGAGTATTTCTGAGAGTGATTAGGGAGCATTTCTAATTATTTCTCTTGACACGAGACCTAAACCAGCACTGTCCTAGGCACACCAGGAATGTATGGTCACCCTATATAACTTAATGACTAATGTTCCAATTGTTCAATGGTAAAGCTCCACTTTTCATTTTCTTTCTGTTCACATAGCTTGAGGAAGACCTTTAAAAAGCAAATCTTTACAAGATAACCAATCTGCACTAGAGAAACACAATCCTATTCAAAAAGTGCATGCCCAAATAAATTATGTCTAAACATACAAAAAGAATGGTAAAAAGGCTTTAAATATCACAATGCATTACACTTGAGACTTAAAATATTCACCATGGGTACTGATAGAATAATATTTTAAAATGTCAAGAACTTTTTAAACTCACATGGTTTGGGAAATTAAATGTTTAAATTGCTTTTAGGTGTATGCACGCTGAAAACTAAGGTAAGACAATATATAAAAGGCTTTGTATTTAGAAAGCAAAGGATTTTTGTTTTCTGCTTTCTTTAATTTGGAATCAATGAAGGCACTTTTATTTTACATTATTGCTCTGTGTTATTTTAATGAAATTAAACCAAAATACCCTATTCAATGAAGACAGTATAATTTCTCTTTTTGCTTAATTCTAACGATGACTTCAATCGTACTGTTGTGTAAAATTACAGAGGACACCATTCACAAAACAGTAACTGCGTGGCATCCTACTAAAAGACTGCTGAAATAAGGCAGGTCAGACACTCTTCATCAAGCAATGAGTCAGTAGCCAAGGCTTTTCACACTGTCATTAAGCTCAGACCCAACCAGAAAACTCTGACAAATGCTCAAATACTTAATGTGTACTGTGTCAGAGTACTGAATACTTTTTAAAAAACTATACTTAATTAACTGAAGTTTTTCAGTTTTTATCAAAATGTTTTCATGGAACATGCCCAGCCAGTCTCTGATGTTTTGGAGTGTTATGCTACTAGGCAAAAAGACTTTAGCAATAGGAAGTTATTGATGCCTCCATGCAATTAAAGTATTGATTTCGTCTTTTGCTATCATCTCTCCATACCCCATTATAATAGCGCCTGATCCTTTTGAATTATATTAAATTTCTTTCTAACTACTACTACTACAACTACAAAAAATCAAATGCTATCCCTAAGTTACAACAGGATACAGGGTATTTCACTTAAAATACCCATCTCAAATTTTTCTTTTGTTAATAAGAAAATATTCCAATGTGATATAAACATACAAGGGGAAGCATACACACACACACACACACACACACACACACATATATAAAATTGATGAGAGAAAGTAAGGTGATAACTTCCTCCAAAACTAACAGGCATTCCTCATACAATTTATCCGTAAACCAATGTAATAAGTGTTTGAAACAATAAAACACTTCATATTTCATAGTCAGACACAGAAGAAAATCCCTTTGCAAAGTCCTAGAGGTTGAAGTCTAATTTTATCCTCACTTATCTGGTTTCTTAGTATCCATTTTGATAGAGAAGGGCTTTAGACTAAACCAACACCAAGGCCAAAACTAAAAAGAAATAATGTCGGTATCTCTGAGACTCTTTTTCATTTCAAGGTAAATATTTGCCTAACAACCAGTGAAACTGTGGCTGCACTAATGGCTATTCTTAAACTAAAAACAGCGTTCAGGAAGACCACATCAACAGTCAGGGGATTTTGAGTTCGCCAAGATTGCAACAGAGCACGCAAGAAACCCAAAGTTTACCAAGACCTCGCAGTCTTCTATCACTGGAAAAGGGGCAGAAAACCCTTTTTAAGTTCCCTTCTACTGCTAGACCATATGGATGCCTAAGAAATAATGTGTTGCAGTTCTGTCTTGGGCCACGCTCACATAAAAATATGTTATCAGGACATGGGAACATATGATAGGTTACTGCCTCTTTTCTGAAATAAGAAGTGGCTCTCCCACTACCTGCTCTCTGTGGGGTGGGATGAGGGCAGAATTTGAAAACATAGAAAGAAAGAAAGAGTTGCAAGACACAATTCAGGACAAAGAAAGTTAGGAATTTCCCATGAGCTTTTATACAGCAGATAGAACCTCCTCTACCATGTTCATTACAGAGGAAACAAAGCTGCTCACTGGCTCTCTTAAGCTACTTAAATGTTGTAACCAGTTCCAACAGCTCCCGATGCCAGCAATCTACTCACCTTGTTCGCCGTATATTGTCGGGGGAAGATGATGCTGAGGAAAAAACTGAGGCGGCATATCTCCAGGTCCAGTAACAGGTGGGTAGTAAGCTGTGTGTGAGTTATGAATAAAATGCGGGTGGTGAGTCAGGTAGGGGGGTAGGTGATGGGTTGGAGACATGGCCGAGGGGTAGCTTGGGGGGTAGCACTCAGGAGACTGGGGTGTGACCACCACCCGGCGGACTCCAGTATTGTCTTCAATCACCTGAAGAAAACAGCAGAAAGAATGTAGTATGTATTATTAGTAAATATCCTGTGAATGTATATGGTATTTAATTACTTCCCTCCTTAACTTTAATCTTCTCTCCTCCATAGGAAAAAAAAAAAAATTAGTGCATGTTGAATTCTGATTCTCTAATTCAACTAGTTCAATGAATTTTAGCTGGTGGTTTTCCAGAAAGAAGAGACTTTCTGGGCCACGTAAACACGCCTTAGAGGGCTGAGCTTCCACGTCTGCCCCGTAACACCCAACCCCACTCCTGCTTTAGCAAGCACAGTTCCATGACACTGGGGCTTTAGGAAACCAAGGTAACATTAACTTCAGAACCCATAATAGTACCTAAAGGCCATTTAATCTGGAACCAAGGTTGTGGATGAAATGAGGGATCCCAACCCTTCAAACACTTGAGCAATCCCGAATCGAGGACACCTTTGCTCCCAAGATGTCCTGACGATGTACCGAATGTTGTGAAGGAGACATTACGACCGGGGACCTGCTGTACGCAGAGTGAGCGAATCAACATTCTATCTATACTTTCTTCAAATGATTTTTTAAAAATTCAACCAATAAAGGTAACATAAGGCAGTACAAAGCCAATATTTATTGCCTCTGTGGCCAACTGCATGCTACCTGCTCTAGGAGCAAACAATTTTGTTGAGACACAAGATAAGAAAAAATACAACAGAAACCATAATCCAAACATAAAGCTGTGGGGTACAGAGAACAAGAGCATGAAATGGCAGAATCAGAGCAGGCTTTAGGGACCTCAAAGAACTGGTAGGGCTGGGACAGGTGAGAGCATGGCCGCTGCATTAGGGCCCTGCAAAGAAGGGGACAATGACGCCACAAGAGTAAACTCGGAAGCCGGAACCAGGCTTCCAAAGAGACCAGATGGCCTAATCTAGCTTAAGACAATCAGGTACATACATTGATAGGAAATTTTGTTTAAAAAAAAAAAAAACCAAAAAACTGAAAATTAAACTTGTGTATTGAAATAGACTTCTCATTACATCTCAGGAGGCTGATTATAGGCCAAAATAAAATGACTTAATCATGTCTAAAGCATTCTAATAAAAAAATTATACTAAGCTTTGTTTTTTAAAATAGTGTTTGAGACAAAATGGCAAGTTTATCAACATTAGTCTGTACTTCAGTGAACGAGATAGGTTTAATTTTAATTAATAGCCATTAATCTTTATGTTAAGAAAAAAATCTTTATTAATGAACCTACTAATATAATAGCTTCAGAATTAACTACTATGTTAATAGTTTATTAATAAAGCAATATTAACTCCTTAAAATTAAGATTCTGAGTCATACTCCCTACTAAAGCTCAGGATGTAGCTTTTTACATATTCTTTATTAAATGTAACCTCTTCCTGGCCTTGGCAAGTTAATCACATTAGCCTCATTTAGGCTGCTAAGTTACAGGTATATGTTAAATGGTGCTTAAACCATGACACTAGAAATTCTAACGTATACACTAGTAATTATCATCAAAGCATCTTCTGTTTTTTTTTCTTTATCGAATTATAGTTGATTTGCAATGTTGTGTTAGTTTCTGTTGTACAGCAGTGATTCAGTTATACATATGCACATATATGTATTCTTTTCCATTATAGTTTATTACAGGATATTGAATATAGTTCCCAGTTCTATACAGTAGGACCTTGTTGTTTACCTATTTTAGATATAGCATTGGGTTGGCCAAAAAGTTCCTTTGGTTTTTAAGTAAAAATAAAAGACATTTTTCATTTTCACCAAGAACTTCATTGAACAACGTATTCACTGTTTTGTTTCACTACCTTCTGCCATTTTTCAGGCAACTTCATAATTCCATCTTCCCAAAACTTTTTATCTTTTTGAGCAAAGAACTTTTCCAGGTGCCTTTTACAGTCTTCCAGGGAACTGAAATTTTTTCCATTAAGAGAATTTTGTAAAGACCGAAATAAATGGAAATCCAAAGGTGCAATGTCTGGTGAATACGGAGGATGAATCAGAACTTCCCAGCCAAACTGTAACAGTTTTTGCCTGGTCATCAAAGAAACATGCAGTCTTGCATTATCCTGATGGAAGATTCTGCATTTTCTCTTGACTAATTCCAGATGCTTTTCATCAGGTGCTGCTTTCAGTTGGTCTACTTGGGAGCAGTTCTTATTGGAATTAATCCTTTGGTTCTCTGGAAGGACCTCATAATAGAGGACTCCCTTCCAATCCCAGCATATATACAACATCCCCTTCTTTGGATGAAGACCGGCCTTTGGTGCGGTTGGTGGTGGCTCATTTCGCTTGCCCCACGATCTCTTCTGCTCCACATTATTGTACAGTATCCACTTTTCACTGCCTGTCACAATTTGTTTTAAAAACAGAACATTTTCGTTACGTTTCAGTAGAGAATCCCATGAGGAAATATGGTCAAGAAGGTTTCTGGCACCTAATTTATGTGGAACCCAAACATCAAGGCGATTCACACAGCCAAGCTGGTGCAAATGATTTTCAATGCTTGATTTGGATATTTTGAGTATGTCAGCTATTTCCTACGTGGTATAACGTTGATTGTTTTCAATTAATGTCTCTATTTGATCGATTTCAACTTCAACTGGTCTACCCGACAGTGGAACACCGTCCAGCGAGAAATCTCCAGCACGAAACTTCGCAAACCACTTTTGACACGTTCGATCAGTCACAGTACCTTCTCCATACACTGCACAAATTTTCTGCGTTTAAGTTGCATCTTTACCTTTCTTGAAATAATAAAGCATAATATGCTGACAATGTTGCTTTTTCTTCCATCTTCAATATTAAAATGGCTATGCAAAAATTCACCAATTTTGATAAGTTTTTTTTTTTTAATGCACGCTGATATGACAGCTGTCACAATACAATCTAACATTATTTTGAATGAAGTTAAAGACAACTAAGTGCTACTCGAGCCAGCTTATGGGAAAACCGGACGAACTTTTTGGTCAACACAATAGTTTGTATCTGCTAATCCCAAAGCCCTAATTTATCCCTCCTCCACCACCCCCTCTTTCCCCTTTGGTAACCACAAGTTTGTTTTCTATGCCTGAGTCTGCTTCTGTTCTGTAAGTAAGTTTATTTGTATCCTATTTTAGATTTCACATATAAGAGATATCATGCGATATTTGTCTTTGTCTGGCTTACTTCACTTAGTATGATAATCTCTAGGTCCAGGCATGTTACTGCAAATGGCATTATTTCAATCTTTTTTTTGGGGGGGGGGGCTGACTAGTATTCCACTGTAATATATACCACATCACCTTTATCCATTCATCTGTCGATGGACATTTAGGTTGATTTCATGTTTTGGCTACTGTATATAGTGCTACTATGAACACTGGGGCCCATGTATCTTTTTGAATTACAGTTTTCTCCAGATATATGCCCAGCAGTGGGATTGCTGGATCATATGGCAACTCTATTTTTAGTTTCTTAAGGAACCTCCATACTGTTTTCCATAGTGGCTGCACCAATTTACATTCCCACCAACCGTGTAGGAGGGTTCCCTTTTCTCCACACCCTCTCCAGCATTTGTTATTTAGACTTTTTAATGATGGCCATTCTGACCAGTGTGAGGTGATACCTCTTTGTAGTTTTGATTTGCATTTCTCTAACAATTAGTGATGTTGAACATCTTTTCATGTGCCTATTGGCCATCTGTATGTCTTCTTTGGAGAAATGTCTATTTAGGTCTTCTGCCCATTTTTTGATTGGGTTTTTGTTTGTTTGTTTTTTGTTGTTGCTATTGTTATTGAGTTGTATGAGCTGTGTGTATATTTTGGAAATTGAGCCCTTATAGGTTGCGTCATTTACAAATATTTTCTCCCCTTCCAGAGGTTGTCTTTTTGTTTTGTTTATGGTTTCCTTTGCTGTGCAAAAGCTTATAAGTTTGATTAGGTCCCATTTGTTTATTTCAAGCATCTTCTATCTTGTCTAACATGCAGAGCATGAATATGGTAGCACATTTTTTATAATTTTAGTATAAATATGGGTTTTTCTTACCATCTGATATAAACATGCATTATTCTATAGTGTCTTCTTTCCCTCCGCCCTACCACTAGCTATTAAGAAAAAAGTAAGGCATATTCCAGATGTCCCTCTTTCATACAACCTTCTTTCAATCCTGTGCTAGACAATGGAAGGGCCACAGAAGCAAAGTGTTTGTTTTCTAGAAGCTTACAACCTTCATTATTTCAGTCAACGTAAAACTTCCAGTGATCAAGCAGCTTATACAGATTTGACTGAGGTAGTACAAGAAGAACAGGGCTCTCACTAAATAAGAAGAACAACCCTGGGCTTGTAAACAGCGGTAGTTACAATGAAGAGAAATCACTTTCATTTCATCATATAGTTTCTGACTTGTTAAAGTGCTTAAAAAAAAAAGTTGGGCAAAAAACACTAACAAAAGTTAAGAATTCCAGTCAAGGGGAAAAAAAAAACAAAAATAAAAGAGATACAGAGCTGAAACGTTATCTTTTTACTACTACATTTTATAAGAATAAATATTTCCACTAATTATAAAAATTAATAAATCTGAAGTATAAATTACTATTCACCAAAAATGGATTTCCAGTTAGAGAACTAAGTAGCTTCTTGAAACCACAGACTGCCTGCATATATGAAAACTGTTTGATAGTCCCATATTTAATTATCTTAAATTATTCTGTGTTATTTGTGAAAGAAGTCTATTTACATGTACATGTGTGATGGGATACTTTTGGAAACCTGCTCCTTAGCCAATCAAAGCCTACCTTATGACTAAAAATATTTTTATGAAATGAAATATTCTGAAATAATCAGAAACAAAAATCAAAAAATTTGTACTGAGTATTTTGTTTATTGTTCTTCCATAACACAAACTGTAGCATATTTAATTGTCAAATGCAGTTTTGATCTATGTCTAAGGAAATTATGCCTATGATCCTCCAAAGAATAAGAAAGTCTGAGGAGCGATAATAATGCACAAAATAATAAGCAACTCAGGAGACGGTGGCAATAACATTCTTTGTTTAAAAAATACGGTTCATAAAGAAATATATTACTGTAGCAGAAGAATTCAGACATCAGAAAGAGTTCAGTCTAAAAATACTGAGACAATAAAAATGTGCCTTTAGTCTTCATAAATGACCATGGAAAAGACAATTCATTTCCTTTTGGGGTGAATGAAATTGGGACAATGTCCAGAGGCAGACAAATCACCTGTATTCAATTCAACAACTATTTCCTGATACATACTATGAGCCAAGCACTGGATATTCAAAAGTGGGGAAAAACTAGGTGGTAAACATTAAGATTTGTCTAGTTAGCCTAAAAATAAAGAGAAAAATTAGATTGAGTCCTAGTGAGTTCCATTCAGAAATCAGAACAAAGTACTGTTTTTTCAGAAATGAAAACCAAGTATTCTTCATCTAGATTTTTTTCTAGCCCTGTGACTCAACGGAACACTCACCTTCTCCAGAGAGCACAGATCCTTGGAAAACATCATTGTGCTAGGTCCTCAAGGTTGCCACCTGTTATGGACTGAATTATGTGTCCTCCTCCCTGCCCCGCACCAATTCATATATTTATGTCCTAACCCCCAGTACCTCAGCATGTGACTGTATTTGGAGATAGGGCCTTTAATGAAGTAATTATGGTAAAATGAGGTCATATGGGTGGGTCCTAATCAGACATGACTGATATCCATATAAGAAAAGGAAATTAGGACACAGACAGGCAGAGGGAAGACCACGTGAGGACAGCAAAGGAAGAAGGCCATCAACAAGCCAACGAGAGAGGCCTTAAAAGAAACCAAACTGACAGCCTGAGGAACTGTGAGGAAATAATTTCTGTTGTTTAAGCTGCCCAGTTTGTGACACTTTGTTATGGTGGCCTTAGCAAATTAAAATGCCACCTATCAGAGCCTCCTATCTTAAGTTCTACCATTCTTGTCTGCTTAAAACAAAAACAAAAAACAAAGCAAACAAGCCCCCCCGCACCGCAAAAAACAAAAAAAACCTCTCTTCAAAAAGTAATGCATTTATCCTCCTGGTCTAAAACCCAGCCACCTTCCTCTAGCTAAGGAAGAAAGCTTGATGGCAAACAGCAGCTAGTTTGAATCTTTATCATGTCCTTTTATTCTACTCGATAAGTATTTACTGAGGAACCTCTATGTGCCTAGTATCCTTTGTTATCCTGTGGCTTATACACATGGATGAGAGGCTAGAAAATGAGGCACAAAAGGTTAAACCGAGAGAATGTATGCCTTCCTTACACCAGTGTTTTTAGAAGTATGACCAAGAGAACCGTTAAAACAAAATGAGATAGCCTGGGGGCAAGAGCAAGAGGGAGAGCTAATGGGAGCAGCAGGGAGGGAGAGGAGAAAGCAAGGCACAGCCAGTGCCTGTGGTCCGCCAGCTGCTTGTCACCTGTTATCTCATGTGACTTCCTTAACTACTGGAGAACTAGATATTAGCATCCCGTTGTACATGAGAAAACCAAGGCACAGCATGATTAAAATGTACAACTAGTTCAACTGCAGAACCAGATTTTCATTCTGGTCTATACTCCCAAGTTTTCATTATGTAAAGAATCATACAGGAGTTAGGTATGCTGCGAAATAAATATGTAAATAATGAACTGTTAGAAATAGGTTCTTAAGAGATGTGAAAGGATTCAAGATACAAACAATATCTATTGAATACCTGCTGCTCTGCTTTAATATCTTCTACCTGAAATAAGGCAACAACATGTTAAGGTCCTGGAACAGTACCTGATACATAATAGATAAACCTCACCTAGCAATTACTACTATTAATATTACCACCTCACTAAATCTTCCCAACAACCCTGGGAGGCAAATACAATTATCCCCATTTGAGAGAGAAAAGGAATGAAGCTCAGTAAAGTTAAGCTAATGCACACAAGGTCAGAGAGCTATGGGGGGAAGTGGTGAGGGAGGGAGGTGAGGTGCAATTTTGAGTCCAAGAACTAAAATGGACGTCTTAAAAACACTTATGTTTTGATGATCCTTTCTCGTGGTTAACAGAGAAGGTAGTTCTTCTCCTTACTGAACTGAAATGCACCACAGGAATTTTAACAAACTCCTCAGTTCCTAAAACTCTCTCCTTCTACTTCTTCTGGGCTGCAAACAACAAGCATCAAAAGAGCTTCAATGGTAGGAGGCAAAAGAAAAATTTTAACAGGCTGCCCCAATGGCCAGTGATGATCCCAGATGCGGGCAGAACAGACTGCATGTGGACACACGTGAGCCCGCGTGCATGCAGGTAGCGTGCAAATCTGGATTGCCTGAGTGAGCTGCTGCACACAGAAAACTGGGACCTAATGTGTTTGTGAAAGTTGGGCTCAGACTCACTTTCTAACTGTGGCCAACATACTTAAAAGAGGGCTCCCAGGCCATTCTGGTAAGGGAAGAAGTCTCAGCTAAAACTGAGCAGTGAACAAGGAGAAGAAAAGGCTGGGCAACATGAAACAGCTGCATGGACAGAGGGACGGGCAGGCAAACAGTCCAGGCTTCTGTCAGCCAGACTGGTGCTCACCTCTCCACCAGCATATCCGTCCTGTAACGCAGATTACAGATCTGTCTCTCCCACCAACTCCAAGTCCCTCAACACACCCGGGCACACAGGAGGCTCTCAATATATGTTAGCTAACCAACAAATGAATGAAAAAGCAAGCCAAAAAAAAAAAAAAATATCTCTCTTAGATTTGATGTCTAGCAACAAGTTATTAACACATTCTTTATCAAATTCAACCCACCCCATAACTCAGGTATATATCTGAGTTTAGACATCATACTCTAAAGTTTCAGATAATCTAAACTCAATTAATTCCAGATCTGTTATCCCTGACACTCTTATTTTAAATAAGTATGATTTTTCTTGAAAGACACACAAAATTTACACGTTTCCTATATAAGTTCTACTTCAAATCCAAATGCAGCTGAGTGATTTTACTTTATTCATCACCAACCAGGAATAAAAAAGCATTATTTCTCACCTTTCCTTTCTGCACTGACTCCTCACTCTGCATTTTCTAACATAGTAAACAATACAAAAGAGGAAAAGCAAGTTTGTTCTTCATGGAGGGTAGAGACTTAAAACATATGGACTCTACTTTCCCCAGCCCAACCCCCTTTTTGCTGCTATGGATGGATGAAACTCCTACCACCATCACCAAGTACCTTAGAAGAAAGAGAAAATTAGGACAAAGGAATATTCAAAGGGCAACCAAAGAATTACAGGAGCCAAGTAGTGATTCTATTTTACAGATGAAGTTAAGTTACTTGACTTAAAAATGTGGCAGAATTCAATGTATTTCTCAAATCTCCTGACTTACTTTTCTGTCTTTTCAAATTTAATAATCACAACTGTGGCTGAAAACATCAAATGTTACTTCTCAATCTCCTTTCTCTTCACATCTGTTACAGCCCAACACTGATGAAACACTATCTGCTCTTTCCAGTGTAACATTATCATGAATGTTCTGAGACAATAAACCCCCTAGGTTTAGGACCAGCTCCTCTTGCCACATAGCATGGTTATTTTTGTAGCAGAATGGAAAAATAAATTATTGGTGATATTTCTGGGTTTCTAAAAGCCCTTTATATAGTATCAAAGGATTATCCTGCAGAGTAGTTGCAGATTGATAATCAACATCCTCTCTGAATCAAGAAAAAAAAAGTTCCTTGAAAATTCCAGCTACTTTTCTGAAACAGTTCTTGCCAATGATTAAGTAAACAACTAATTTCATATGCTTCACAGGTAACCAAACTTAAGGATTTAAGTAATAAGGTGATTCATGAATGAATAAAAATTCCCCAAACATTTTACCCACACACTCATTTATACCTAGAAACCTTAAATTTTCCATTGGTGCACAATTTTTAATGCACATGCCAACTTCAGGCAATGGCTAAGGTATAGAGTGACAGGGGAACTGTTAGATCCAGATAACAAATCTGAGGTTGCTGAATGGGGAATCACAAGTTGAAGGTATTGATACGGCACTTGTCTTCAGTATTTTAGAGCATGAATCTTACAGACAAGCTTGTACAGAGGTGACCATACGACCCAGCAATCCCACTACTGGGCGTATACCCTGAGAAAACCATAATTCAAAAAGAGTCATGTACCACAATATTCATTGCAGCGCTATTTACAATAGCCAGGACATGGAAGCAACCTAAGTGTCCATCGACAGATGAATGGATAAAGAAGATGTAGCACATATATACAATGGAATATTACTCAGCCATAAAAAAGAAATGAAATTGAGTTATTTGTAGTGAGGTGGATGGACCTAGAGTCTGTCATACAGAGTGAAGGGAGTCAGAAAGAGAGAAACAAATACCGTATGCTAACACACATATATGGAATCTAAAAAAAAAAAAGAAAAAAAAAAAAAGGTTCTTAAGAACCTAGGGGCAGGACAGGAATAAAGACACAGATGTAGAGAATGGACTTGAGGACATGGGGAGGGGGAAGGGTAAGCTGGGACGAAATGAGAGAGTGGCATGGACATATATTTACTACCAAATGTAAAATAGATAGCTAGTGGGAAGCAGCCGTATAGCACAGGGAGATCAGCTCGGTGCTCTGTGACCACCTAGAGGGGTGGGATAGGGAGGGTGGGAGGAAGGGAGATGCAAGAGGGAAGAGATATGGGGACATATGTATATGTATAACTGATTCACTTTGTTATAAAGCAGAAACTAACACTCCATTGTAAAGCAATTATACTCCAATAAAGATGTTAAAAAATAAATAAATAAAAAGAGGTGACCAATATAAGGAGATACCCTCATAAATGGCAAGCCTCACTCTGGTGGCTTTATATGTACTAACACTTTTATACACAGAAAAACCACTCACACTTACATAAATCTTTAATCTGGAAAAAGGAGCACAACTAGGGCATATATAAATCAAATCAACTTTTAGTACTTTACTAAACAGACAGGGCTCTTTCCAGGTGACTGTCGAGTGATTTATAACTAAAACCACTGAAGGCTGGAGAGGAGTATGGAAACAAGTACATCTTCTGTGGTATCTCTTTTAATCCAACTTCTTCAGTAAAGTATGTAATGCTATATAGCTGAGGGGACATTAAGAAGGAAGCCCAGCAAGGTTTGAGACACATCTTATGAACAACAGAACTGGTGTTGGGTCCTCAGCTGGTGCCAGCTCCATTACCATATCTTGGCTACCCTAGCTTGAGGGGCAGTTGCCCCCAACTTGAGGGACAGAGAGGCCCTATTTAGAGAGAGCTAAGCAACTTAATAACGTATAAAGTGCTCGCATAATAAGTCACATAAGTCGCATAATACTCAGAAGATCCTCTAACATAGGCAACATCATAGTCCTAAATTCTGGATTAAGAATCTTCAGGAGCAATTAAGTAATTAACCTAAGGCCAGCTAAATGGGTGACAAGATTCATACCCAAGTACTCTCACTAGAAATGCTGTGCCTTTTGTCATATTTTATTGTATATTACCAACCTAAATACCAAAAAGAACCACATTTGAAGATCAAAAATCAAATCTAGTACTCCCCAGTATCTGTACGGAGCATGAGAACATTGGACAAGTGAAAAGAGTTACATCCATAGAGTTTCAATTAATAAAATGGACCAAACAATTATTTCAGACTAGATGGAAATGCTGTTTTAAGGAACAGAATATTTGTTAGAAGACAAACAGTAAGTAGCAATCTGATGGTTTAATTTGTGCCAAACTGAGCTGCCTTTAAGATATTAATAATAAACAACAAGGTCCTACTGTATAGCACAGGGAACTATATTCAGTATCCTGAGATAAATCATAATGGAAAAGAATGTTTTAAAAATGTATATATATAGGTATAACGGAATCACTCTGCTGTACAGCAGAGATTAACACAACATTGTAAATCAACTGTTCTTCAATTTTTTTTTTTTTTTTTAAAGGGAACTTACTTTTATTTTATTTATTTATTTATTTTTGGCTGTGTTGGGTCTTCGTTTCTGTGCGAGGGCTTTCCTCTAGTTGCGGCAAGTGGGGGCCACTCTTCATCGCGGTGCGCGGGCCTTTCACTATCGCAGCCTTTATTGTGGCGGAGCACAGGCTCCAGACGCACAGGCTCAGCAATTGTGGCTCACGGGCCCAGACGCTCTGAGGCATGTGGGATCTTCCCAGACCAGGGCTCGAACCCGTGTCCCCTGCATTGGCAGGCAGACTCTCAACCACTGCGCCACCAGGGAAGCCCGTTCTTCAATTTTTAAAAAAGATATTCATAAAGCTATTAACAGCAGGAATCAACGGGAATAACTGCTCCTGTTCCTCCAGCATCTCTCCATTGACCAGCACAGAAGACACAGCCAATAACATCTTTTCAGTCCAGCTTCTCAGACACATTTACATCCATGGAAACACAGGCAGGTTGTTCTAGACTGTGTCTATGAATTTTATATTTTACACTTAAAAATGCTCATCAGTCTGGCAGTGGGTTCCATGGCACGAGAAAGGATTAAGAATCTGTGCTGTTGATAATCAGATATTTACTACAAAGCAAAACAACTGTAAGTCCAAGTTTGTAAATCTGATGAGTTTCAAGGAGTGTGTAGGAATATAACCACTTAACCTTGGTTAAGTTTTGTGCCCAAAGGTTGTGCAAATGTGATTTTCTAAGAAAAGTTGTTACATATGACAAAAGTGGGTTACTAATTTAGAAAGACAGACTACAATAATTGTGTGATAAAATCATATATAATGTAATGTGCATAATTTAATCCTTATCAATGATTCAGAAGTCATTTCCAGATGTGACATCTTCTCAATATTATTACTATGAAAATCAACTATCAAATCAACTATCATTTTTCTGTAGAAGTGAAGAATAGCATTCTACTCAATAGAATGCTAAATCCCAAAAAAGTGTGCCCCACTGTTTTGGTGATGATTGCTTACGGAAACTTACTTATATTCTCTCTTGGTCTCCTTCTTAAGGAGCAGTATGAACAGTACAGGAGAATCCTCTAATTTTAGATTAGAAAAGAACCTCAGAGATCCTCAAACACTTTCCTTTGCCCTCCTCCCTCCACAAGATAAAAGTGACGCCAAAAGTCAGCCAAATTTTGATAAATGCCTAGTATGTACTTGACACCTTTCAAGGAACTAGAGATACAGTGATGAACAGGACACATATTTCACCCTGCTAATCCTGTGTTCTATTAGGTCACAATGCCAGGATCGTAGAAACAAAGGAAAGAAATCCAAGAGGAAATGCAGAACAGGGAGACAGAGGACTCAGAAAGAGAAAACTTGCACAATGCTTTGAGGGGGGGGGGGTACATCTCTTTAATTTAGCATTGCCAACCTTGTCTGTAATCGCTCCTCGGACAAAATAAGCCATAAAATGGAAAATAAAGTTATTGTAAATCTGATGATGATAGAAACAAAAACAGAATGGGTACGTAAGCCCTCCGCTCTTTTCCACAGAAGCTCCCAACACCCATGTACACACTGTGTGCACACACACTGTTCACTGTGAAATATCTTCCTAACTTCCTATAGAAAAGTCCATTTTTCCAGAGGATTTAAAGTTTTGAAAGAGATTCCAATTTTCTTCTTATTGGCCGCCAAATGGGTCTGACTCTTGGTCTACCCAGGCACAGGGCAATGCCCCATGTTCCTTCCTGCTCATCATTTTTACAACGTTGAAGGTGAAGCACAGCATTAGTTTAACACCAGGTTGTAAATAATTACCAAAGGAAAGCAGTTGAGGCTAATGCTCATAGCTCAGCCGACTTGGCTGAACAAAATGGAGAAAAGCATTCCATGGCTTCCACCTAACAGGCCCCATTGTTTCTCCACAGGGCTCTGATTTCTGGCCAACTCTTAAAACAAGCCTCACTGGAGAATGATCAACCAAACCAAAATTTAAACGTGTTTTTAAATAGATTTCTTGTCTCTCCCCGGTCAAGAGAAATGGAATATAATTATTATTATATTATTAAATATTATAAATATTATTATATTATAATTATTATTAATGGAATATAATTTCAACAGGTATTTACCCATTAACTAATCCCCAAAACAATGGAATGGGTTAAAGCGTGTACTTCTGCTATAACAACAGAAACACTTATTTTGACTACTCTTTGAAGTTTTTAGGTTACATCAATTAACCTGGAAAAAGAAGAGTGGTTTCTCAAATGATGGAACATTAATTTGGATGTTTCACTTTGTCTCTTCATATGCTTTTTAAATCTGGGGGTCTACATGAAACCTTTCCC
Source organism: Eschrichtius robustus (assembly GCF_028021215.1). Lineage (NCBI taxonomy): Eukaryota > Metazoa > Chordata > Mammalia > Artiodactyla > Eschrichtiidae > Eschrichtius > Eschrichtius robustus. The sequence goes on along the minus strand of NC_090829.1, from coordinate 52,050,229 downwards.
TGTAACTTTTGAAAATGTTTCATAAATTACTATGGAAGCGTGGAACATAAAACTCAAGGCATCTGCTTAAGAAGTTTTTATATATAAATTCTTCAAAAGTTAATGATGAGGTTAAAAAAATTTAAGAAAAACCAGGGAAGTATCAATGAAAGGAAAAATTTGCTTCATATGGCATGATCTCAATATGTATTGAGGAAGGCAAATTCTGCCAAACTTTCACTGAAATTGTTCTAACAGGCTTCTTCATTCTAATAGCTACCACTTAGTGAATGCCACTGTGGACTACACACCTGACATAGCATTTCTCTTAATTCTTCCCTCTGCCACATCAGGTAGGCATTCACCTATGTGGCAAAAGAGTTTGTAAAAGCTACACGGAAGTAGCCATGGTGGAATACGAAAGCAGGCCTTTTCAAGTAATGTCCATGTTCTTCCTAGCTCGCCCTCTTTTCCCATAGCTTCAACCCTAATCACACTAATAAATGCTTTTACATAATGGAAATAATGGTGATAAGTGGATAAGGCTAAATTAAATTCCCTCTCACCTAAATCCACTTTCTCACAGGTGGAAAAAAAAAAAAAAAAACAAAAAAAACTTAGCCTGTATTTTCTCTCAAGTTGAAAATGTCAGATCACATTTTCCTCAAACCTCCCCCAGCCTCCCACCAAAAAGTAAAGCACAAAACACACACTCACACTGCAACAAAGAAAAGCTTACTATCTCAGATAAGATTCCACTGTTCTCCTGCCCTAGTCCACACTATCTCTATAGCCCACAGGGTCAGTCCTTCCCAACCTAAGAAAACACAGGCTGTGCTGTTGACTGTGCGTCAGAGCAGAGCTGTCTCAACTCCACATGTTTGTCTTTCTATAAGATCATCTGCTCATTACTGACACTGGTATTTTGTCAACTTGATCAAGTTTATCAATTTATCTTTAAAGCACTTTTTAAAAAAATTTATTTATTATGTTTATTTATTTATTTTTGGCTGTGTTGGGTCTTCGTTGCTGCGCGTGGTCTTTCTCTAGTTGTGGCAAGCAGGAGCTACTCTTCGTTGCAGTGCGTGGGTTTCTCGTTACGGTGGCTTCTCTCATTGTTGAGCATGGGCTCTAGGCACGTGGGCTTCAGTAGTTGCAGCACGTGGGCTCAGTAGTTGTGGCTCACGGGCTCTAGAGCACAGGCTCAGTAGTTGTGACGCACGGGCTTAGTTGCTCCATGGCATGTGGGATCTTCCCGGACCAGGGATTGAACCCTTGTCTGCTGCACTGGCAGGCAGATTCTCAACCACTGCACCACCAGGGAAGCCCTTTAAAGCACTTTTAGCTACTGAAGTATGGAATGAATGCTACAACCAAGAAATTCCCCATTGACTCAGTTTAGAGTGACTACTGTAATGTCTTTAATCATTTACTTACCTCTCTCTTCAATTTTCTTACAATAATGTACCATCTCATATATGAGTAGCTGGGGTTTTAGTGTTAGAGATGCACAAGTAGACACACCACACACCCACACTCACATTGTCAAAAAGCAATGTAACATGAAGCAAATACAGTTAATCCTTGAACAAGGTGGGCGTTAGGGGCACCGACCCGCCTCACAGTCAGAAGTCCACAAATGACTTATAATCAGCTCTCCTTATCTGTAGCTCCTCATCCATGGCATCAACCAACCACGGATCGTGTAGTACTGAGGATTTAGTACTGAAAAAAATCCACATATAAGTGGACCTGCACAGTTTCAACTCATGTTCTTCAAGGGTCAAATGTATATCCATCAAAGTAGGCTCTGTCACTGACTTAGAGACCACATCATAGTGGGGAAAAGGTCAGTGAGTTCAGAAATGCCTGGGTTGCAATCCTGGTTCAACTCAGGGCCTTAGCTCCCTTGTATGTAAAGTTAGGATGGTGAAAACTAGAAACGTAAATAAAGCATTTAGCAGAGTGCACAGCATACACAGTAGTTATTACCACCATCAACACAGGCACCAAGACAGGCTGGGCCATTTTTCCCAGCTGTGCCACTGTTTGCTGATTAATAATTAGGACTAGTCACTATCTTTCCCTCCCCGCTCTTTTGTAATAGCTTTATTGAGGTGTAATTTACATACCACAAAATCCATTCTTTTAAAGTGTGTGATTCAGTTGGTTTTTAGTATATTCAGGGTTGAGTGACCACTACCACTATTTATTTCCAGAACACTGTCATCACCCCAAAAAGAATACCATACCCATTAGCAGCAACTCCCTAATACTCTCTCCCTCAGCCCCTGGCAACAACTAATATGTTATCAGTGTCTATGGATTTGCCTATTCTGAACATTATATATAAATGGCGTGATACTGTATATGGCTTTTGTGTCTGGCTTCTTTCACTTAGCACAATATTTTCAAGGTTCATCCACTTTTTAGCATGTGTAAGTACTTCATTCCTTCTTATGGCTGAATAATAGTCCATTTTATGGATATATCACAACATGTTTATCCATTCATAAGCTGATGGACATTTGGGTTGTTTCCACATTGGGGTTATTATGAATAGTGCTGCTATGAATATTCATGTACAAGCTTTTTTGTGTATAAACATATGTTTTCTCTCCTCTTGGGTATTTACCCAGGAGTGGAATAGCACAGTCACATGGTAACTCTATATTTAACCATTTGAGGAAATGCCAGACTACCGTCCAAAGCAGCTGTACCATTTTACATTACCACAGGCAGTGTATGAGGGTTCCAATTGTTCCACATCCTTGCCAACACTTGTTCCTACTTGTCTCTTTGACTAAAGCCATCCTAGTGTGTGTGAAGCATATTGCACTGTGGTTTTGATTTCATTTCCCTGATGGTTAAATGATGTTCACCATCTTTTCATGTACTATTTGGCCATTTGTACATTGTTTTTGGAGAATGTCTATTCTGATCCTTTGCCCATATTTAAACTGGGTTTTTTGTCTTTTTATTCTTGAGCTGTTAAGATTTCCTTATATATTCTAGATACAAGTCCCTTCTAAAATATATGATTTGCATATATTTTCTCCCAATCTATGAGTTCTCTTCATTTTGTCGATGGTAACCTTGGAAGCACAAAAAGTTGTAATTTGGATGAAGTCAAATTTATCTGTTTTCTTCTTTTGCTGCTTGTGCTTTTGGTGTCATATCTAAGATTCCATTGCCTAATCCAAGGTTACAAAATTATACTCCTAGAGTTATACAGTTTTAGCTCTTACATATATGATCCATTTTGAGTTAATTTTTGTATATGGTGTGAGGTAGAGGTCCAACTTCATTCTGTTGCATCTGGATAACCAGTTGTCAATGCACTATTTGTTGAAGAGACTACTCCTTCCTCTACTGAACTATCTTGGCACTCCTCTCTCTTAAATCCACATTCAGAGCATTTCATTCCTTGCAGGTATACATCACTCTGATCTTGCCAATTTTCCAGCTATCAGGCGTATTACTACTCTACTTGAACCTGCAAATCTTTGAACCAAACCGATGAATCTATCCTGTATTTACTTTATTTCAGGTTGGCGAATGACTTACATTTAAAAGCACTTATCAAGTACCTACTATGTACCAGGCAGTATTCTAAATTCTCAGATATAATCCCAATGAAGCATTAAGATTCTTGAGGATGGTTATAAAATGTATTGTGTTTCATGACAGAGATGGGGACAAAGTACCAAAGATGCTGGAAAAAAACAAACAAACAAAAACAACCATCTCTGTGTTAGAGGTTCTAAAGTGGTCACATTGAGGAGGGGTATTTGAGTAGAAGAATTATTGAACTGTCAGACAAAGAAGGGCTCTAGAGTTCTCCAAGAAGAGAGAAATAATGGGCACAAAAGTATGAAGTTGAGAAAAAGCCAGGGGACAGAGGTTTAAGGTGGTAGCAATGTGGGGCAACAGGAAAAGGTGACTCTCAAAAGGAGGACAGGGTTGAATATTAAGAATCCATATACTACAACAGAGACCTTTAACTGTACCGCTACGCAATGTACACCCAACTCTAGATCTGAACAAGGAAGCCACATGTATTTGAGGAAAACGACTGTGGGGTTGAGGTGTAGACTGTACTGCATAGGGACAGACTAGTATTGGGCATTCTCACGTATGTCTAGCCAGGAGGGGGATTTTTTTTTAAGTGATTATTTCTTCCCACAACTGCATAGCAAAAATGTATTTTGCTCCCTCACAAGTCTCCTAAGACATTTTGTACTTGGTTCCAACCTTCTTCATTCCTTTCAAGTGTGTATACGGTCAGCCTTAAAGAAGATGTTGTACCTCTTCAGGTTCTCAATTTTCTTCATTATAATTATCACTTTTACTTAAGACACTTCACTGTCAAATATCATTAAAGTTATAATGCTACCACTGAAGGCTATTTAACTCTGGGCCCATCTTCTGAGCAGAGAGCCCAGTCTAAAAAGAGTTGAATATGTGCCTTACAGACTGCTTCTTGTTCTTTTTCAATTCGGAATCCAAATTATTCCATTTTTACAATTCTTCAAATATCTCCTAGCACTTTCTGCCACAATTCTGAGTTCAGAAAGTGTTTCACTATGCTTCCATCATCAGCTTTATGAAAGTAAGTTTACAGTTCTGCTTTTCCTCTTTCTACTTACATTTTCTATAGAAGTTTTTCAGAATCAGAAATACACCACGATCTAAAAGTTTCTATGTTTCCTAGGAATCCTAATAAATGTTTGGCAGTTAATACAATCACAGCAACACCACTAGCAAGAAAAAGCACATCACAGCTTCTCTCCACTAGAATGTTCAATTTTTAACTGGTATTCCTTAAAAGGGCATTTAGCATAAAAGGAGGTGTTATTTCAGCCATCACAATGGTGAGAACTGTACTCTGGTTCAAGGGAATGAAACACTTCCTCAAATAAATGAGTGGGAGACATAATGGAATTCTACATTCCTTGTTCTTTTCTGTTAATTGACTGGTGACGTGAATGTGATCCACCATCGTGTGTCCTGGCTGGAAGGGCTTGCTCTGCACCCTTTTCTCCTTCAGTTATCCTTATTTACAAAGACTTGTGTAAAACAAGTCATTTACTTGCAACAGGGGGAAGATGGGCCAATGTTCTGGCTCCTCCAAAAAAAAAAAAAGATGTCAAACTGGCTCACATAAAAGAAGTAGGGATGGAAAAAATGAAATTATAGTGGCTGCACTATGGCTTAGACAGTGAAGAAATGGATAAGTTTTTACATCAGAGAAGGATAAATCTTTGATTCCTGCCTGCACTTCAGCAATTTTCCTATGCAGCTGCCAATTTTTTCACCCCAGCAAAATCACTGAAAATGAAAATTACAGATTTTTAAACCATTTTAAAAGCAGACAGAGAGAGAAAGAAAAAAAAATCTGGAAGACTATAATCCAAAAAATGTTAACACAAAGATTATCGTCTTCTGTGGGTAGTAAAATTACAAATATTTTCTTTTTTTCTACTCTTCTGCCTTCTCAGATTTTTTCCATTGAATATAAGATGCCATTATAATCAGAAAAGTACAATAGTGGCAGAAAGAGAGAAAAACAGTTGGTTAGTTAGGTATTTGGGGAGGAAATAGTGCAGGGAGAGTTCAAGTTGTCTTAGGAGCTGAGGACAAAAAACAAAAGTATATACAGATGCCCATGTTCCAGGCATCCTGAAGACTTTAAACCTTATCCAGGAATAGGAGTACAACTTTATCCTTTAACTTTTTTTTTTTTTTAATCTTTCCAACACACCTCTGAAACTGCTGCTACTGCTTTTTTCTTTTTTTCTTTTTTTTTTTTTTTGGGGGGCCGAACTGAGAGGCTTGTGGGATCTTAGGTCCCTGACCAGGGATTGAACCCACACCCTCGGCAGTGAAAGCGCCGAGTCCTACCCACTGGACCGCCAGGGAAGTCCTGCTACTACTTTTTAAACAGCTATTGCTTTTTTTTTTTTTTACTTACGAAATAATCCAATTTCAGAGAAATTTAAGTACAAACAGCGAAGTTCTCACATTATATTCAGTAATTTATCAAGCCCAAGTCGTGCCACATTACAGAAAAATGGGACTCCTATAACAGAGGGCAGACCCTATTTATGTTAACTATATGTCTCCTTTGATATTTTTTACTAATTAAGTCTACAAGTTTTTTTTTCTAGCAAATTGTGGTACAGGGAGAAGGAAGTCTCTAAGGCAGTAGACTCAATGAAGGAACCACCATCAAATGGTCAAGTGTGAAACCCACCTCAGAGGAGGGCAGCCTGGTAACCCTGCTGTGTTTCCCTCCCGCTGACTTTCTGGCACGTCATTCAGGAAGGACCATGTGGTGCCACACACACAAAAATCAAAAACAAAAACAAAAAAAGGAAAACAAAAAAACCCCACAACTCTAGCATTATCCTAACTAAATTAATCCTGGAATAAGTTTTTGAGGCCGTATATTGTTTTGGAATAATGACAGTGCCCACAGTGAGTAGAGAAGTCTATTAAATGGTTTACCTGTGAAATATAACCTGGAGGCACGTGGATGGGAGGAATGGATCCATTGGGTGACATCATGGGAACTTCAGCAGGCCCTAAAAGAGGCAAGAGTAAGATATTAACAGCTGAAGAAATATACATTATTCAAACTAATCATTGGTATTTTAAAATATTATCAAAACTAAAGAGAATCACTGACTATTTTCTCTTCAGTAAATGGTACCTCGTGCCTTAGACCTGAAATCACAAATGAAAAGGAATTCTCCAGCTGCGTAAGTCAAGGGGGTGGGGGTGGGGGAACAGCTATGAGCATCTTTTTATTTTTTTTTTTTAATATTTTTTTTTTTGGCTGCGCTGGGTCTTTGTTGCTGCGTGCAGGCTTTCTCTAGTTGTGGAGAGCGGGGGCTACTCTTCGTTGTGGTGCACGGGCTTCTCATTGCAGTGGCTTCTCTTGTTGTGGAGCACAGGCTCTAGGCACACGGGCTTCAGTAGTTGCGGCACGCGGGCTCAGTAGTTGCGGCACGCAGGCTCTAGGGTGCACAGGCTTCAGAGGTTGTGGCGCTTGGGCTCAGTAGTTGTGGTGCTCGGGCTCAGCAGTCGTGGCTCGCGGGCTCTAGAGCACAGGCTCGTTAGTTGTAGCGCACGGGCTTAGTTGCTCCATGGCATGTGGGATCGTCCCTGACCAGGGTTCAAACCTGTGTCCCCTGCACTGGCAGGCGGATTCTTAACCACTGCGCCACCAGGGAAGTCCCTATGAGCATCTTTATAAATACTTAATGATTCCCAAAGCCTCAAGTTCCATAAACTAAGGCTGCTCAGTTAAGAGTAGTCTAACAAAGTAGGGCAAAAAGTTTCCTTTTTTCCCTTTAAAATAATGTATTATCAATATATGCTTAAGTATATAAAATTTTAATGAGTTTATCTCCTCTGGTTTAAAAAGCTCCTATAGACTTTGGGTTTATAATTTTCATTTTGATTATTATTTTCAATAAGTTACTGTAACATGCCATTAATTTGACATAGAAGAAACCTTTAAAATACTCCAAACCAACTGAATTTGACAAGTCTCTTATAAGGCAGGGGGTAAAAACAGATTATATTTTAAAACTAGACACTAGTAGGAATACTCATACCAAATTTACTTGGATTATTTCAAAGTAAAGCATTCAATTAACAAGAGGTTAGTTTCAAAATATTAAATTCAACAAATGTTAATCGCATGTCTAAGGAAACAAAGAAAGGCAAGGCAAAGCTCAGTTACCTAAAGCACAGTTTGAGTTAATATTTAATTACAAGGAAACTGATTGTCATAACATCAAAATCAACTTCTGACACCCTTCCAAAGATCCTATGACTAAATGGTTTCCCTGGAAGTTTAAGAACCTCAGGTCACTGGTTTTCAGTTTGACAGGTGGCTCCCCTATTTAGCAACCCATGTCCCAAATGTCAATCCAAAGGTGTGTTTCTAGTCTTGAGATGCGACTTCCTGGCTCCAAGTGCCCTGTGTTGTTTATTTGCTTTCTCCTAATGTGTGTTGTGCTGCCGGCAATGAAAATTGCTCCGCTGTAACAAAAACCAAGAAAAATACACTTTTCTTGGCAAAAGAAGACAGACCCTGCCACCCAGTGCTGCACTTACATATAAGCACAATGCACCTTTCACCTCACAGTACAATCCACTGTTACAACTACTTCTCAGGAAAAGTCATGGACAATATGCCAAAGTACTAAACTCTCTGATAATCTCTGAATACATACAAAATACCACAGTAGTCTCTCACATAGTAACACACTGGTAATCAGTTAAAGAAAAGGATGACAATGGCATAAGAATGGATAATTCCACGACCCCACTGTATTTTTAAGTACCATTCCAACTAATACATCCAGCAATCACTGAAGGCACTTTCCAAATTCATCTTCCAAATCCATCTTTCTCATCAGCTTTAGCATTTTTGCCACAGCCGTTAAGACATTTAGGTATTTACTAAATATTTTCATTTGAATTGATTCACTTAAAAATCATAGACAACTATTTCACTCTTAGCCTGAGTACTACCTTTGAAATCCAAGGGGCAATGCACTCAGCTCTATAAGCAGGCATTAAGAGCGTGGCCTCCGCCTGGTTTCATTTCCCAGCTCACTATTCACACTGGTTGTGTGACATTGGACAATTCACTTAGCCTTTCTATGCCTCAGTTGTCAATGAGAATAACAATTCCTACCTCACAGGTTTGGGTTTAAAGACTAAATTCAATAATACATGTAAAAGCATTTAGGGCAGTGCATGGCATAATAACCACTCATCAAAATGTTAGCAATCTTTACAATTTTTCTCTTTTTTTATTTATAGTTTTTTGTTTTTTCCTGTTCTTTCATTACAATTACATTTTAAGCACTATTTTTTTAACAGTACATGTCCCTGTAACACATAAAGTCAACACGCATACTCTGTGTACAATACTGACTTACGAGGCAAACCTTCCTCATCAGACAAATATCAAATATTTCACAGTGCAGAGTGTGAACAGAAATGCTACCACTTCAATAAAGTATTACTTTTTAATCACCAAAATGTATACCAGGCAAACAGTCTCTTAACCCCAGGCATGACCCCTAAAACTGTTAAAGTCATTTGTATAAAACGCTTTAAAGAATGTAGGACAAGTAAATGATTTACAGCCAGAAAATGTTTTCTTCCTGGCCTTGGTTTCAAAAGTAGCCAAATGACTTTAACATGCTTGTTCCCCCTTCCTCTTGTCACTGTCATCAAAAGCCTTTCAAAAATCCTTGCGAAATATACAGTAATGGTTTCCGAAACTCAGCTCTGCCCTAGAACCCTAAGGTTTCTCTCCTTTCTGAAATAAACCATTGCATACACAGGCATTCAGGAGTTTAAAAGCTAGGAAAATAAAATCCCTTTCACAATGGTGGTATGAGAAAAGTTACTGTCTCCCTAAATACTTATCTCCCAATCAGTGAGTTTACTGCCTCTGCTCAACAGTTTGTGTTTGAGAACCTCCTGATACTATTATAATTCTTCCCTAATTAAAGCACAAACTTCTCTTCCTAAACTTTTAGGACTACTAGATTCCTTTTGATTTTTAACCGATAATCTCGTGACACAGAAGACTGAAAGGATATAGCCCTGAGAATATGTGGAAAATGGTTCCCTTCTTGTTCAAACCACCAACACCGGATATGTGAGGGGTAAAAAGGGACACAATCTCCCCAAACTAACTTCCTTTCTGACTGTATTGGGAAATCATTGATTAAACTTTTTGGAAAAAAACTTTTTAAATCTCTTAGGATATCTGGAACCCTCTTTAATTAAACAGTCTTGTTACATAAAGGTAGGTCTACACAAATATACATACACGTAGATTAAATAATTTGAACACAAACATACACTTCCAAACTACTTCAGATTTTTTTTTTTTTTTTGAGAAACTAATTAAGAAGCTCAGCTAAAGACCACATGAACTCTTCCACAGATGAAAGATGTCACACGTACAATTTCTAGAACTGGAACTAGAATGTTTGCTAAAAGCCAAGTAATTCCATGAAAAAAATGCCTTGGGAAATTTGATCAATTTCAGGCTGTGACTTCAACAGTCAAGAACCCCCCCCCCTTTTTTCTTTTTTTTTTTCAACATCTTTATTGGAGTATAATTGCTTTACAATGGTTGTGTTAGTTTCTGCTGTATAACAAAGTGAATCAGCTATACGCATACATATATCCCCATATCCCCTCCCTCTCATCTCCCTCCCACCCTCCCTATCCCACCCCTCTAGGTGGTCACAAAGCACCGAGCTGATCTCCCTGTGCTATGCTGCTGCTTCCCACTAGCTATTTTACATTTGGTAGTGTATATAAGTCCATGCCACTCTCTCACTTCGTCCCAGCTTACCGTTCCCCCTTCCCCCTCCCCGTGTCCTCAAGTCCGTTCTCTAAGTCTGGGTCTTTATCCCTGTCCTGCCCCTAGGTTCATCAGAACCTTTTTTTTTTAGATTCCATATATATGTGTTAGCATATGGTATTTGTTTTTCTCTTTCTGACTTACTTCACTCTGTATGACAGACTCTAGGTCCATCCACCTCACTACAAATAACTCAAATTTCGTTTCTTTTTATGGCTGAGTAATATTCCATTGTATACATGTGCCACATCTTCTTTATCCATTCATCTGTCGATGGACACTTAGGTTGCTTCCATCTCCTGGCTACTGTAAATAGTGCTGCAATGAACATTCCCTTTTTTTTCACTGAACAAGATGTGAGACACAAACAAGAACTATGATCAGTTTATAGTCATTAAAAAATTTAACTGCAATATGCAAGCACATGGTCTAACATCTTAAAAGTCTGCTAGCATTTGTTAATAAATTGATTTTTCATTTACTTACAGCAAACTGTGAACAAGAAAGGTTGGAGAGTGGCTTAATTATTCAACCAACAGTAATTCATGCAATGATCCTACAACTTTATTCTCACATCAAAGAGACAGAAGGAAAGTCCAGCAATGTTGTATTTCTAGGGACACATAGCTCATGGAGAGCTTCTAAGTCCCTGCCATGGCTGTACAACCATTCTGCTTCACTCTGTGCTTCTTCCCTGCTACCAGGGATCCCCCCAGAGCCCACACATGTAGATACCCCTTGCTCTGATACTATATTCAGAATATTCACCCGTCCTGGGAGAAGAGTTAACTAGACTGACTCGAGGAGAATGTACAAATGAGGTTTAGACAACTGAAAGTGGTGGAAAATGGGAATCCAGGGTATATATTATCATTTAAATTAGTCTCAGAAATAGATTAGCTATAAATAATTAATTATACCACAATTTTGACATTTTGAAATGGTATTTTTTATAAACTGAATATTCGCCAGTAGGTAAACAAGTAGTGAATAAGTAGAATGTTATGATTGTAATTGTCTATAAACTGGTACTTGTGTGTCCAAATGGCTACTTTCAACAACAGCCATTAGTAGTAATAAATCACATTCTTAGCTTATTAACTTAAATATTTTCTTGTTCAAAAAGGATGAAAGGGGTGGTGGGGGGGAAGGATGTAAGAGGACTGAGAACACAACACAGCAAGATAAAGGAAAACTAATGAGAAAAATAAAGCAAGGGCAAAACATAGATGTGATAAAATCCAATGAACCCTATTTAAAAAAAAAAAAAAAGACACCTGAGTCTTTCTAAATAGCCAAAATATAATTTCTTGCTCATTGAAGTAGTCATATGGATAAGGCCACAGCTAATAGGTAACCAGATAATTATGGTGAAAGCACTTATCAAAACAAATGGTCTAAATAAAAGTACACTTGCAGGCTTCCCTGGTGGCGCAGTGGTTAAGAATCTGCTTGCCAATGCAGGGGACACAGGTTTGAGCCCTGGTCCAGGAAGATCCCACATGCCGCGGAGCACCTAAGCCCGTGCGCCACAACTACTGAGCCTGCGCTCTAGAGCCTGTGAGCCACCTGAGCTCGCGTGCCACAACTACTGAAGCCCGTGCTCTGCAACAAGAGAAGCCACCACAATGAGGAGCCTGCACACAGCAATGAAGACCCAACGCAGCCAAAAATAAATATATTAAAAAAAAAAAAAGTACACTTGCGCTGTTTGCTAAGGGTCTAAGACTTAATGCAAAATGTGAGGTCTTCTGGTGAACCTTGTGAATGTCTAATAATGAATCTCCAGTTATTCATGGTGATTCAAGACATGTAGACGAGCGAAGAGATTATGTAGGCACTTTGAGGAACACTGATTTTTTTTAAAGCTATTCAACACTAATTAATCCCACAAGAGAACTAAAAGGAATACAAAGATAATAAAATAAAGCACAGGTTCTAACCTAAGCTTAAACTCTAGTGCAGTGGTTCTTAAACTTTAGTGTGCATCAAAATCATCCAGAGGGTTTCTGAAAATCCAGATTGCTAAACTCCACTTCCCATAGTTTCAGAATCAGAAGATTGGGGGTGGGTCTTAAGAGCTAGCATTTCTAACAAGTTCTCAGGTGACAACCTCTGACTTAGTAGGTTAAAAGACAATAAGCATACACAGCAAACATTACACTCAATGGTTAAGAAACTGAAAGCTTTCCCTCTAACATGAGGAACAAGACAAGGATGCCCACTTTCACCACCACTATTGACATTGTACCAGAAGTCTTAGCTAGAACAACTGGGCAAAAAAAAAAAAAAAAAAAAAAAAGAAAGAAAAAGAAAAGGCATCCAAATTGGAAAGGAAGAAGTAAAATTATATTCGCAGAAGACATAATCCTATATATAGAAAATCCCAAAGATTCCATAGACAAAAAACTATTAGAGCTAAAAAACGAATTCAGTAAATTTACAGGGTACAAGAACAACGCATAAGTCAATTGTGTTTCTATGTACCAGCAATGAACAATCTGAAAAGTAAATTAAGAACACAATTCTATTTATGCCAGTATCCAAAAGAATAAAATACCTAGGAAAAAATCTAATCAAGGGGGTGAAAGATTTATGCACTTAAACTACAAAACACTGCTGAAAGAAATTAAAGAAGACCTAAATAAATGGAACTTAAGAACACCTAAACAAAGACATGGAATGGAAGACTTAATATTGTTAAGATGGCAATACCGCTCAAAGCGATCTACTGAGTCAATGTAATCTCTACCAAAATTCCAACGGTCTTTTTGGCAGAAATGGAAAAGCCAACCCTCAAATTCATATGAAATTGCAAGAGGCCCCAAACAGACAAAAAGAATCGACTTGGACCCCAACCTGACATCATATACAAAAATTAACTCATCATAGATCTAAATATAAAAGCTAAAACCATAAAACTCTTAGAAGAAAACATGGGCATATATTTCATGGGCATTTGTCAATGGATTCTTAAATGTGACACCAAAACCACAAGCAACAAAAGAAAAAAAATAGAGTGGACTTCATAAAAATTAAAAGCTTTTGTGCAAAGGACATTATTAACAAAGTGAAAAGACAACCTATAAAATAGGGAAAAAATATTTACAAATTCGGTATCTGATAAGGAACTAGTATCCCAAATATATATATATATTGATAATTGTCACAACTCAACAAAAAGACAAACAACCTAATTTTTAAAATGGGTAAATGGTTTAAATAGACATTTTACCAAAGAAGATATACAAACAGCCAACAAACATATGAGAAGATGCTCACAACATCATTAGTCATTAGGGAAACACAAATCAAAACCACAATGAGGTACCACTTCACACCCCCTACCTATTCTCAGAAAAATGGAAAATAAATGTTGGTGAGGATGTGGAAAAACTGGAACCCTTGTACAATTGCTGGTAGTGATGTAAAATGATACAGCTGTTGTGGAAAACAGTTTGGCTCTTCCTCAGAAAGCTAATCAGGAAAGTACCATATGACCCATCAATATCACTCCTAGGTATAACATACCCAGAAGGATTGAAAACTGGAACGCAAACAAATACATGTGCACACATGTTCACAGCATCACTATTCACAATGGCCAAAAGGTGCAAACAGCCAAAATGTCTATTAGGGGATGAATGGGTAAAATACAATGTGACATAATACACACAGGGAATATTACTCAGCCATAAAAAGAAATGAAGTACTGATATATGCTACAAGGTTGAAAACATTGTGCCAAGTGAAAGAAACCAGACACAAAAGGTCACATATTGTGTAATTCCATGTATATGAAATATCCAGAATAAATAAATCAACAGAAATGAAACTCAGGTTTGTGGTTTCCAAGGGCTGAGGGATGGGAGGGATTTGGGAAGCAATTGCTTAATAGATGCAGGGTTTCCTTCTGGGGTGATGAAAATGTTTTAGAACTAGAAAGAAGTAGTGATTGCATAACACCGTAAATATACTAAATTGCCAATGAATTAAAATAGTTAATTTTATCTAATTAATAATGTTAATAGTTAATGTTATGTGTATTTCACCTCAATAAAAATATTTTTTTAAAAAAAATGATGAGCACATAACCAAAGAACTACAAGATAGTAAAACTGGGGTTACTAATAAACTACCAAAAAGCAACTGAACATAAACTTCCTAGAGCACATCTTCATTCCTCATACATTAATTTCTGGGAGGACGCTATTTCTAGACACTGTGCTATGCAAAAAACCAGTAAGGTGCATTCTCTGTCCTCAAAGGACTCATAGTCTAATTACGGGGAACAGATAAATAAACACACACACACAAGGATGCACTTCAGGCACTGTCTAAATTTAGCAAGATTTTAAATGATTATCATCCTATGGACACATTAGTAATTACAGAAATGAGCTGTTAGAGGGCCCTTAGGATTTAGTAGAGGGCTCACTGTTTTACAACTAAAGAAACTGAGGCCCAGAAGCAAACTGAGAAGCTGGCACGTGATGGAACAACAGGGTCTAGAAGTCAGTTTTTCTAGTTTTCAGCCCGATGTGGTTTCCTTCAGGAGTAAGTTTTGTTGTTTCTTAAAATGCTGCTGCAAAGTCATTTTCTCTCAGGGTGTATTTTTCATATAGAGCCAGGTATAGATGGCACGTTTCTCTGGCTCAGATATATTGGTCTCTCCAAACTGTAACTACTTCTTCCCAAAGGCATCCTGCCAGAGAGGAAACAAACTGGGAAGAGCAGAATCTGAGCAGTGCAAAGAACAAAAGTGTTGGAGCTAGTGAGGCCTGGGTTTGAATGTGAGCTCTACCACTTTCTAGCATGACCTTGGGCTAGTTACTTAAACTCTCTCTGACTGATCAGCACTTTTCTGACCTACAAAAAAGGATGACAAGAGCTAATTTCAAGGGTTGTTCTGAGGACTGGAAGTTGTAATAATGCATATAGTGTCCAGCACAGTACCTTGTCAAATAATGGTATTTAAAAAACAACTCTAACGTTGTGCCACGAAGAAAAATACTGTATGAACAAAGAGGTTAATAGAGACTAAGCATTTATCAGAGAGACAAATGAAGAGTTATATGCTTTCCCAAATGAGCAAGTCAGTTGTTTTGTCCTTCACATTTTTTCCCTCTAAAAATGTGTTTCCATCTTGTAGCTTCAAAATAATATTCTCCTTTTAAAAGTATAATGCATTCAAGATATGTGAATTATGATTAAAAAACAAGGAACAAATTTTTAAAAAAGAAAAAGATGGCTGCTTTCCCATAGTTGTCTACTTTCCCATATCTAATACTAGCCCTCTACCTCTTCCAAAACCACCTGTTATCTTTTCCTAATTTCTAGGAAACCTTAGAAAATTGGGTATGCCTAACTTTCTAAATGTCTGGACAACTCTAAATCAAAGGATCAGCCCTTGTTTTCTGAAAGTCAATCCTCTACAGCTCTCTGACATTGGCTTTATTACAAGAATTTCTAGTCTGGCTCAGCTATTGTCCTTAAAAGTAGCAAGTGACCGTAACAACAAATTGCCCAGTGATGACTAACATATTCCTGTTGAAGTCTTCCTGAAGTAAACCGCTACCAAGAACCAAAACTGAGCTGCTGATAGAACTCATAAATAATGGGTCACCACCATCTTATCATTTAACCATTTCAAAACACAAGAAGGTGCTACTTTAGTTAAATATGTTTTACCATTTTTGAAATGCAAGTCTTTTCTTTCCAAATATTCCTCTTCGAACTTGTTCTGCTACTTAGCTGTTATAAGGGCATCAGGAGTAGAGAAAGAGTTTAATTCTCACCTAAGACTAAACTTCATCAATCCCAATTTTCCTTAATTTCAATAAAATTGAGATATCTACCCACTTTATCAAGTTGTTTTTAGGCTTAAATGTTAATACAATCTGTATACTTACTGAGTGATTATAGAGTGCTTTTCTTATATTAGTTAATATTTTATTGCATTCAATTCAATAAACATTTATTGCACAAGATGCTGTAAGGTATTAAAAGCCACACAGAAGATTCTGCAACAGAAACGCTACTAACAAACTACTACATAAATAAGCAGCAATTGTTTTATTAGTGGCCAAGAGCTCTGGAGCTGGACAATAAAAATCATCCACGGGGTGGGTAGAAGGAGCATATTTAACACTTCCAGTGACTGGCAATGAATGGTAAAGGAAGTCGGTGAATCCATTCACAACAGGCATGATGGCTAACACAGTTTTAAAAAGAACTTGATTTAAATTCAGGCCTACAGAAATACAAGCTCTAAGACTGTCAAAGATATTAGGTACCATGAGAGGGGCCAGTAATACAGCCTTCGACTCCTGATTTTAGAGCTCTTGGTTGTTGCTTTGTTCAGTTCAACAAACCTTTGCTGAACCCGGTCTAGCTGCCAGACCCGGGCACAGGATGCCAAGGACACAATGACATTGAAGAGAACAAGCATTTCTGCTCTTAATTATGGAGAGAATGGCATGCAGAATGAGTAATGCACAGGTGCATAGAGTGTGGGGCAGAGGGAGAAACCCAGCTTTGTGTCCTCCTTTGGGCCTGAGGTTTCTGCGACAGACACTGTGTATCTCGGCATGGAGTCAGGCACATAGTCCAGACATCTCAAGCAGCATGAGCATTTGGTAAGAGTCTAGTCTAGCAATAGAAGTGATTAAACAATTAGGTAGGAGGCCTATGAAAAATGGTTCCAAAAGTTCATCTTTGGAAAAAACAAAACACAAGACAGTGAGTTCACAGATCCAGCCTGATGTTGAAGCTGGACCTCCCTAGGTCTCAGGGCCCTGCTCTTCATGTTACACTTTATCACCCTCTCCAAATTTGGACCGTAACTTAACCAGTCCACAAATGAAAAACATTCAGTGTCACCCTTCCAGTTAAACTTATCTAAATGAACACTAAGACTCAGTCTGTCTTTGTTTGATTTTTAATGTCAGGTTTTAATGGCAGATAATCCATGGATTTGCTTATTTATACTTAATCTAGGACCTTATAAACTTCAAAGCTCTGAGGAATGATACAAATACAACTCAATAATACTGAGAATGAGCTTCTGATATTTTACCAAAAAAAGTCCCTGCAAATATTAGCAGCTAAATTAAAATAAAGTCATCAAAAGGGCATTCACTTCAAAGCCTTTTAAAGCAAATCTTTCCTAGCATGCTTTCTCTATGCCCATCAAGGGCATCAGAGAGCCCCTCACACTTTCTTATACAGGGTAATGAGGACCATTTTGCCAACTACTGGTATTAGCTAATAACAAATTCAAGAGGAAGCTGCCCAAAAAACTGAGTCAGAATGGGTGAGCATAACTTCAGTGGAACCCTCCAAGAGAGTCTTGTTGAGGGTAAAAATTTATTAGAGCAAACTATTTTAATTTCATTTTAAATGTCCTGAGATAAAACAAACTGATATTTTTAAGAAATAAGTCTATTAATTTTGTAGAGAAAAAAATCAGAAAGAAAAATTATTCATTATAAGGCAATGGCAGAGACAGCAACTAAGCAACGTGCCAGCAGGATTGGGGCAGAACTTATTCACTGTGGCACTGAGTATTTTAAAAGGGTTGCCTTCATTCTCTCACCAGCTTTCTCTGCTCTCAGAAAGGGTTATGAAAGGGAACAGGGATGAATAAAACCCTGTCTGCTCTTCTTCTCCAGACCTCAACTCCCACCCCATTTGGCTGCCCCACAAGCCTGTTTTCTCCCGGGAAGGAAAGAACAGCAAACAAAAGATAGGACAGCAAATAGATATTTTCATAACAACTCTGTGAAGAACTCAGGGGCAAATGGGCACTTCCTAAACAAAATAATTTGTGCTCCTCTTTACAACTCCAAGGTCATGCTGTAGAGGGGCAAGTTTGAAAATAGTACTGAAATTATTAACCCGACAACAATATGTGATTGCATTCCTCTCAAGATCTGTTTTACATGATTCATCTGTTAGAAATGAAAGACTATTAAAACATCACCCACCTGAAAGCTGAATTACAGATAATAATAAGGTATAGCTTTACCAACATATCATTACACAATATACTCGGGGAGTTCAATTATCCATTGCTCTGATGAGGTTTACAAAGCCAACCACGGAGGATCCCTTTTAATTGCCCTCAAGGCTGGCTCTTCTGCTCCCTGCCCTCCCACCATGAGCATGCTTCCCATAAAGGAAAGCCTCTGACAACATTCTAAAGGCATTTTATTGACAACATCCCAACATGGTTTACTACCTTGGTCCTTTTAACTCATGCACCTCAAAAAAACAAAGGCAAGCGAAAAATGTCTGGGATCCATGGCATAGAACTGCTAAAGAAAACCAACAGATATTATGGAAATGGAAAAAAAAATAATCCAAATGTTCCATAGAACACAAATCACAGTTTATCTAACTGGTCCCATTTTTCCTCCAACTATAAGGTTATTCTTTTCACTCACTCATAATCACACAATGTCAGGTTGGAAGCTGCTTCTCAGCAGAAGACCAGCAATCTTCTGAAATTAATTTAATTTTACAAAAATGTTTTGATTGCTAATAAAAATTCTCTAAATTGTCCAGTGGTTCGGACCTAATAATGGGCTTTGAGCTGACTAACTCAGCTTATAGTTCTAATCTCTGCCTTACCTAAACCATGTAGAGGAGACCAAGAGAGTAAGTGAGAGTTCCTATAGACCAGCCACGTTTACACAGCTTGTTGCTTTTACTCTTTTTTGTTTGTATGTGAAAAACAAAGGGCAGGCTGAGACTGACAGTAAACAACAACTACAAATAGGTTAGGCTCTCCCATTTGAAGTCTGATCAAAGGCAGTCAGTAAACACCTCCAAGTAACTGCAGGAAGGTTGGATCACCCTGGCCAGTTATTTTCTCGGCAATAAAAATGAGCTGACACAGTTACTGTTTGAGGGGTAGACAACTACTTTATGGCATAGATGCTTTCTCATCCTGGCACACTGGTTCAACAGAAACAAAAAATTTTACTAAGCAGGCTACAATTTCACTTTCAAGTATCAACCCTCCATTTACAAAGGGGACTGAGACAAATGAAAATGGAGGGTCTAAGCTTGGGGAATACGTTACCAAAAAGATCTCCTAGCTGATTAACTGCTGTGTTTTCCTAGCTTAAAAAAAAAAAAAAGCAAGCTTTTCAAGAGAATGATGAATTTTAAAGTCACCCCATCCAGACAACTACCAGCCAGTCAGGAATATCCAAGACTAGGCCATACTGGGATAGGTAAGAAAAGGAAAATGCAAAATTATCAATATGTTCAATGAAAAAAAAAAAATCAAAACAGTAATTTCACTTATACTACCATCAGTGGTTAAACAACATAACCAAAACCAGATATACACAATATACAAACATGAGCAACTCCTAAATCCCTTCAAGGCAAAACATTCATATTAACACCCCTTCCAGTCCAGACATCCCTATCATATTAAACTGTGAGCATCAGAAGTTGTGAATATTTTTCAACTCCTTATCTCCATCACTGCCTTTGAGAAACCGTTGTGTTTTGTGACTTCTCTTCCCTCTGACATCACCTATGAAATAATCCACATGTGCACAAGTCCTGAAGTCCATACCTTAAGCCTCATACTTACCAAGTGATCACCTTCACTTTTAGAAGAGTAAAACAGTGTCAAAATATTCGATTAAAAATTTCCTGGTCACAGATATGAGGTCAGGTCTGTTAGGTAATGTGTTGCTAGAACAAAGTGAAGATCTGATAATAAGGAGAAAGAAGGGTTTGGGGCAGCAAGATGACATTCTCTTTGAAAAGAGAGGAGGAACTAGACATATACCAAATATGCAAGAAGGAAAAAGAAAAAAGAAAAACAAAAAACAAAACACAGAAGGAGGAAATAATCTGGTGGACCGGGGAGAAAACCTCAAACCAGGCAGAAAAATCACACTCAGAAAATATATGGCCCCAATTAATCTCTACTGAATTGCTTTCCAATTCAGTGTGATACATTAAAAGGTCTGTGGTGAGAGCACGCGCATGATATTCAAAATAGCAACTCAAAAAAAGCATCATAGGAATCTAGAGGCTGGTCAATGATCCATTTCAGCTTTCAAGTGGTATTTTTAAAAACTCTTCTCTTCAACCTACCCTATGGAAACCAACTGAAGCTCAGTGGAGATATGGGATCCAATCCACAAGGCCTTGGGTAAGTCACTTAACTGTGCATGTTAATGACTGCCTCAAATGCAACGTAAAAGAAAAGGAACATGATGATTTCCATGCTTCCTTCTAGAGCAGTGGCATTGGTGTCATTTAGGCCTATGCTTGCAGATTCTAGAAAAGAGCTGTTAGTTGACAACCTCTAAAATCCTTCCATCTGTGAGC
This sequence comes from Eschrichtius robustus, assembly GCF_028021215.1. NCBI lineage: Eukaryota > Metazoa > Chordata > Mammalia > Artiodactyla > Eschrichtiidae > Eschrichtius > Eschrichtius robustus. Next base: position 52,029,477 of record NC_090829.1, on the reverse strand, counting down.
CTCAAATGTGAGTTACATTAGAATCTCTGGGGCCTTTTGAAAATGTAGATTTCCAGGACCTCTGGAACCTGCTTTCTTTCACAGGCTGACCAGCTCTCCCTTCCTTACCCCTCAACCATACACCCCATTGATTTTGACGTAAATGTTCTATGGATCAGTCAGAGGAATAATGACCTAGAAAGAACGCAATAAAATAAATAAAAGGGAGAAAAAAATAATCACATTCAAGATCCTTGAAGCACATCTCATTTGTACTTACTTCAAGCCAAATTAGCTGAGTCTTAATTTCAGCACAATGCTTAAAAGTGAAGAGGGAAAAGAGACAGCCAAGTTCCATAAATTTTATCCAATTGATGGGTATGTAATTAAATATATATCAACAAAGATGACTATAATTTGGCTAAAAATAGTCCTCCAGCTTTAGTCATAATAAAGCTACTATTATTATACTTCCATGGCAACAACAAAATAATCACAGAATTTTATACAAAATAATCACAGAATTTTATATAATATAAAATAATAAGCATTCTATTAAGAAGCAGCCTATACAAGTATTGCATTTATTTATATGATTACTGGACATCAGTGACAGTTTAATACGAAACTCTATGCATCTAAAAATAAATAAACAGGGAGAACATTTGATAAAATCTTTGTAACTGTTTTTAGTTGACAGCCAAGATCACAGAATCAAAATTCCCTTAGGGGTGGCAAGCATCTTAAAGGTCATTCAGTCCAATTCCCTACTTAAGGCTTGAACTGCTGATCAAAATCTCTAGCAAGTGGCCAGAATATTTCAAGTAATACAGAGTTCACCTTCTGAAAATGCAGCAAATTCCATTTTTTAGGAATCTTAATTGATAATGGGTTCTCCCTTTTAATAAGCAGAAATCTGAATTCTATTCCTAAAAGTCATACAGACTAAACGTTATCTCAATCCCATAAAACAATACTTCAGATACTTGGAGAGTTAAATCTCATCAGGCCTCCTCCTAAAGACAAAACTACTTGGGATTTCTTTACCCTCCCCTTCTTTGTCATGGCTTCTAACTGCATCCCCATTGGTCATCCTAACAATCTACCTGGTCTATAGCCCTTTTTAAACTTCTTAGGTTCTGAAAACATTACACTAGGGACGTCCCTGGTGGTCTAGTGGTTAAGAACCGCCTTCCAATGCAGGGGACGCAGGTTTGATCCTTGGTCGGGGAACTAAGATCCCACATGCCGCGGCGCAACTAGGCCCGCACACCACAACTACTGAGCCCGCATGCTCTAGAGCCTGTGCGCCACAACTAGAGAGCCCGCGTGCCGCAACTAAGACCCGACGCAGCCAAATAAATAAATATTTTTAAAAATAAAGTAAAAACATTACACTCCATCACTCTGTAAGCACAAGGTGTGGAGAATCATCACTGCCCTGGTCTACTCACAGTCAAGCTCAGACAGAAATAAGACCACTGGCCTCTCCTCCACACCAAGGCCAGCTGACCAATGAGGGTGAATCCCTGAGTGCTCCATGCCTTTGGTGACCCATGGGCCTCTGCAGTTGAGAACTCAACCCACTGCAGGCGTTAGGCAAAGCCCAAACAACAGGGAACTGCTAAGTTCAAACGTGAGAGAGATCATGATTTCACTGTTTTTGCATTCTGGATTATACTAGGTTATTGAGATCATTGGTATCAGAATCAGCACTACAGTCATTACTTAAATATGTATATCTTCACATTTATATGCTATGAGTAACTTTTATGTGGTATTATATGAAATCATTTAGATATTATAGTTTATATGTTTTTAGGTGTATGTGAGTGTATTGTCAAATGAAATCATAATATAAAGTTCACTTCATATGAAGTAATCTCATATCATTAACCCAAAGGTTTTTGTAACAGAATAGTTAGGCATTAAATGACATGGCTGATCATCAAGATACTTTCTCGTTTTCAATCTCAACTTTTGCAAATGTGTCGGTGGCAAAATTTCTACACGAGGGTAAAACATCTAGCAAGAAGGTAACTTCTCAGCTGAGATTTCTCTCACTTGAGCCAGATCAAAGAACGTTTTCTTCCCTAAAACTTTAGTTTATTCTTCTCAACATTTACACCCATTTGGATATTCATAAGCAAATCTTTTCATTTTTTGCATGTGGCTACAAAGTTTTATAAAGAGGACTACAAAAATGCAGGATCTTACGAAAAATTAATACATAGGTTTTCTTAAATCCTAAAGCAACCTAATAATACTGATTCATTGTACTGAAACATGTCAATAACTTTGATGGCCTTTATTCCATCACTCCCTACCCAGCTCCTCTCACCAAGGAAAAGAATGAAAATAACAGTTTGTACCCACCTTCCAGCTTAGCTAAATCTCATTAATTTTTTCGAAAGTGCCAATATAATCTGTGAAATATTCTGGAAAGGGTTTCTCACAGATTCTTGATTCTATTTGAATTTATTATTTTAAAAAACACAATTTTCCTTTTTTGAGAAGAACTCAGTTTCTCATTTTACCCCACTCTTCAGGTTTTTCATGAGGACTGTAGCAGTATAACCATATTGCTATGGGCTTATAACAACTTACAGAACTCTCAACTAAAGAGGTTCCCAGAGGGATCACCCATTCAAAACATTAAATTTAAATTCATCTACGTTTATTAGTGGTCCAAAGTCTAGAATCCCTACTGTGGCTCAACAGAGTAAGAAGAAAAACAAATGATGCATCTTATTATGTGTAGCATAGGGGCATATTTTTATAAATATCATATTTTACCAAGTCAAAGATACCATCTATAAGACAACATAATTTCATATGCTACTAAAAAAGAAAAAAATGTTGCCTTCAATTGACATTCAATCAAGTATAAGATGCATGACAATTCAAAAGATGTTTAAATGAGAGTAGAAATGTGTTTTTTAAAATTCATGAAATATGGGATAGTCTGAGAAGAAACTGAAAGAAATCAGAGAGTTCACAATCCCAATCTGTAGACCTAGCCAATGGCTCAGTGAATGATTAAGAGGTTTGTGAACACAATCACAAAATTCCCATTAACAACACGATTTGGAACAATAATTAAGAGCCAGTTTTACAGAGTGAAGCCAGTGTCATATAGAGTGAAGTAAGTCAGAAAGAGAAAAACAAATACCGCATGGTAACACATATATGGAATCTAAAGGGAAAAAAATGGTCATGAAGAACATAGGGGCAGGACAGGAATAAAGACGCAAATGTAGAAAATGGACTTGAGGACAAGGGGAGAGGGAAGGGTAAGCTGGGACGAAGTGAGAGAGTGGCATGCACATATATACACTACCAAATGTAAAACAGATAGCTAGTGGGAAGCAGCCGCATAGCACAGGGAGATCAGCTCAGTGCTTTGTGACCACCTAGAGGGGTGGGATAGGGAGGGTGGGAGGGAGACACAAGAGGGAGGAGATATGGGGATATATGTATATGTATAGCTAAAAAATTTAAAGAAGAAAGAGAAAAAAAAAAAAAGAGCCAGCTTTAAGTCTAATGTCCCAGAAACTACCAAAATTCATTTCTTGCACAAAAACTTCCAACTTGGAATTACAGAGTAGTTCACTGAAATAAATGTATCCTACCCCCTCCTTTCTCCTTTAAATTCAAATTCACTGAATGTTAGTTGAACTCAGTATTCCTGTAACTAATGCATTTGCTTTACTTCAATTAAACATAAACCAAGTTTTAGTCTTTAAATGTTCAAAATTCACAAAAAAAGGCAGGTCACTGGTCACTGTCCCCTTGAAGAGACTGGCAGTCTCACTACGCATTAAACCTAAGACTGAAGACAATTTCTGATAACAGCCATGAATCTCTAGCTTCCTCATATCCTGAAAGCATACAACCACTGGTTCAGAACTCTTAGGGCAAGTGTTTAGCAAAGTAAAAAAATTTACTTTAAAAAAGTTTGAGGGACTTCCCTGGTGGTCCAGTGGTTAAGAATCCACCTTCCAATGCAGGGGACAGGCCTCGACACCTGGTTGTCCAGTGGTTAAGAATCCACCTTCCAATGCAGGGGACACGGCCTCGACCCCTGGTTAGGGAACTAAGATCCCACATGCCGTGGGGCAACTAAGTCCTCACGCACAACTACTGAGCCCGCACGCCACAACTAGAGAGACGCTCACGCGCCACAAATAGAGAAAAGCCTGCACGCCGCAACGAAAGATCCCACGCGTGGCAACTAAGACCCAATGCGGCCAAAAACAAACAAACGAAAAACGTTTGATACCTCTGGAAAGACTGAGCGTAAACAGTGCTAGGAAGGTTTGGTCATCCCATGGACTTGGCAATACATCTGATTTGCATTAAAATGCAATGTCTTACAAATATATGTGTTTTCTAAAACTCATTGTCAATGTAACGAAAAATACTGCTTTATCCCATGTTTTAAGGAGTTCTACGTTCCCCTTAGTCTCATTAATTCTTGTAATGGAATAACCAATAAACAATGAACACTTTCCGCTTAAAAGAATAAATTATACTCTGTCTCCTCCGTCTTGCTTCCCACCTTCCCTGCACCCCAGCCCCACACCTCCGGAAGAAAGCTACATGGGGAGGGGCTTAAGACAAATTCACCTATTATTATCCATGTTTTGAAAAAGCCACTTCTGACAGTGGACAGTATGTCAAGCTAAACTATGACTGCATAGTAATTAAAGTTCTAACTACTGTTGTTCTCCAGCAGTTCGGAGAAACGCCAGATTCCTTTAATTTGTGCTTCATCACTCCCTCTGTTTTCTTCATCCCAGAGGGTCACCTCACAATATTCTTATCAAAGTCAGCCAAAGGAAAGGAAGAAATAAAGGTTAAGATCTTAAATGCCAGTGTACGGTCCTAACCTGGGCTTTACAGGATGAGATTTACCAGGAAGTTAAAAAAGCAAATCTTCTCTCTAAAGACCCTGGAAAAAGAATCAGTGTTATTGATAATGTTTTATTTAGTTATCTTTTAATGCCCTAATTTTACTAAATCCACTACTCACAAAATGATTGAATGCATCTGCAAGAGTCTAGCCTATCAAAACTTATCAAACAGAAACCTAACAATCTGAAGTGTATGTATACAAAAGTAGAAAGTGGCCAAACGTGATCCACAGGGTGCTTTAGTCACCTTTTCCCCCCTGTAGATTCTATTTTTGATATTCATTGTTTCTTAATGATTTACTCTTAATGACTGGGAAACAAGTGCTAAAATGTTATAAGTTACTTCTACTTTTACATTTAAGTGGATATTAAACAAAAGTAACACCAAACAAGTTTTCCAATTTCTCCAGGTTTTCACACAAATTAATATCTTAGCCAAAATTTACAGACTAATCCTAAACCAGGCAGAAAAGACTGCTGAAAACTACCGGATGGCAGTTGCCAGAATATTAAGGTGGTGATCGTAGGTGTCATTCAGAAAGGTGGGGCTGGTAAATTCTCTGGATGTGAAGTCACCACTCTCTAATGAGCTCTTTAGTAGGGAGTTTGTGAGCCCCTCAAAAACAGGTCCCCCCAAACAGGCAAAATAGTCCCAAGACATACAAAATAAACAAAACTAGCAAAGGCAACGAAGGCCAAAACAAAGAGTCCTATAAGTAATCAGGAGAGGTGGAAAGCTAAGCTACTCTTTTCTGTCATAATTTCTCTCTCAAAAGAAGAAAAACTTGAACACGTTCTCATTTTAGAGCAAACTCAATTCTAAAACTTCTGGATAGGTTTATAAACTACATAAAACATCACAGTGCAGTATGATCTACTTTTTTTTTAAATAACTGATTTTTCTGGAATATACTCTCTAGAATATACTTCTAAACGAACTTTCTTTTTGATGGACTCATAGAAATGAACGACAAAACCTGCCTTATGTTATTCATGCACTATTTTGACTCCTATTCAGGAGCCATATGACCTCCTCTTCACTTGGTGCACCATTTCAGATGACCGGTAACTACTAAACATAGCATTCATGAGCTGCAATAAATATAACTCCTAAAAAAATCATCTTAAACTGGCCAATTTCAATCAGCCCTACAGTCCCTTGAGAAAAACTATGCTGTCAATCGTCATATTACCTTACAGTAGTAAAAATTAGCCTAAAAACATTCTTTCCAAGCCTTATCCTTATTCTTTTTCTTTCCCTCATCACATTATAAGAAATAAATGGTTGAATAATTTATATATCTACTTTTCATTTTTCATATACAGTATACAAGAATATATAAATACCCTGATTTTACATTAAGATACTTGGTAACCATTCATTACCTTCAAATTTAAAATAAAAATGCCAATTAAGGGCTGAACAAAATTTATTACCCACCTACCTATTAAACCACAGTGTAATTCAATCAATGTATAGTAACTACCAAGGAACAAATTAAATATGGAACTTTTCTCTGTGATAAAAACAGTTATCAGAGAAGGGCAAACTCCTTTACCTATAGAACATATTATCTTTCTGAAGTGATCTTACTTCCTAGAATTTGGATTTTGAGTAACTTTAAACACTTCTCCAAAACACACTGCAAGAAATAAAGAAAAGATAAATTGAAACTCTGCAAGGAGAATGCAGATTTATTTACCGGCTAACCAGAGAGGAGTAGCTGTGGCATAGATACTGGGCCTTACTCTTCCGGATTCAATTCCCAGCTCTACCAGTTACTAGTTGTGTGATCCTAGGCATATTACTAAACCTCTCTCTATGCCTCAGTTTCCTCATCTGCAAAACAAAGAAGGTAATAGTACCAATCTCACAAGATTACCAGAGGAAGAAGTGAGTTAGTAGATGTAAAATGCTTCTTGGAAGAATGCCTGACACGTGCTTAGCTCCCTGATGGGTCAGCTGGGATTATTACTATTATACCACAGCCACAGCTGCCATTTCCTCTCCATCCCAACGGTCCCTATGACTCCTGTTATACTACAGTTTTAACCAAATAAGGTAATAGACTCAGATTTTTCTATGAGTATAGGTAATCACAAATAAAATTATCCAGACAACAAAAATGATTACTACCAATATCCAGACAATAAAAATGATTAATACCTATCCATCAGTAAAAATGGTTAATACCATAGCTTGGGATGGGGTGATGATCCTGGTTTTAAACCTTCTATCAGGTTAAGCCAAAAAATCATTCACTCCAACTAGGCAAATCAATACTGGTTTCTCATTGGCTGAGGGAAAGCAACATAGATTTATTGCTGCATGGGATCTACATTTCCACTCATAAAAGCACTGTCCTTCCCATCCGATACAAGAAACCCTCTTCATTTCCCCCACAATACCAAGCAAAGTTGGCCCAGTGTTTAACAGGCACTTGACGAATAACTTAGGCCAAAATGGATGTTTCCTGTATGTGCCATGTACTCGTTTAGTTGCATTGCCAGACAATGTTGTTGGTTCTCTCCCACCACCACTCATCCAAGGTTTCTAAACCTTAAAACATAGAACAACAGGTAATTTGCAAAGAATAGCTAACCTTGTCCTATGAGCTGTGTCCTCAAATCATGCAGCGAATACTAGATCTTGCCCAAAAAGCAGACTTCAGTGCAGAAAATGACTCAATAAAGGGACTAAAATGACAACAAAAATTCCATTTTATTTTATAGAATAAGTTTGGAACTCTAAAAAAAGTTTATAAAGTAATTAAAACTCCTATATATCAATTAACCTTTTCTTAAGGAATTATTCAGGTACAATGAAACTCTATTACCCATTTAGTAACATATTATGAATGCATTATATGCTTTGGGAGGTGTGTATGTGTAGAAGTGAACAGAAATGAGCCATGAGTTGGAAACTCAGTACTGCAAGTTTTATTTTGCTCAGGGGAAATCAGGAATATTCTCACAATTCTTTTTGTTTACCAAGGCAGCCTGGTTTATTTACAAAAACTTGGCCACAAGTGGCCAGAATCAAGCCATTTCAATAGGGCTGTCTTTTGCTTTCTTCCTTTTTTCTCTACCGCCTTTCTCCTTCTCCTTAAGAAGCATCTCTGGTGCATGCTTGGTTTCTAAGGGTCTGATGAGACTATGGGTGCTACAGTGAATGCTGGAGTCTGAAAGAAATATTTTTCTCTCCGTCTCTCTGAGTCAGAAAATTCGGAACACAAGAGGACCCATTCAAGGCATGATGGAGTGCCCCACAGAGGCAGCAATATGTTCACAGTTGGCAAACAGAGATCTGTTTGGACAGTGAGCACAGCCATCCACTCAGCAAACATCAGCTTCCCTATTAGTTCACAGCAGAAACAACCAGACGCTGGCGGCCCTTCTTTCAGACTCCAACACCACTTTGGGACAAGCCTTCTAAACAAAATGCCTTTGTCCAACAGTCACAATTCAGTGCGTCCCAACGGCTTTCCTAGAAGCTATGCCTGTCTATTCACAATTGCATTTGGGCCCAAAAATCATTTGTAAAGGTCTAGAGGAAAAAAGTGATGGGAAAAAAACCAATTTCTATTTATAATAATAGACAAGGAGTGACTGAATGGCTTTATACAATCAGCAAGAACAGCGGCAGGAAAGGTATGAAGTGTATGATGAATCTAAAGGGCTGTCAATCCCCTTAAGGTGCTTTTGGGATCACGGATGTTGTTAGCACTGCAATCTGGAAGAACACCAAATATAACCTTTCACAGGAAGTCAGAGAAAAGGTAGAGCAAATCAAATAGCAACTTCCCGTGGTGGAATGTATGTGAATATGATACCCCTCCCCATGAGGTTTCAAAATAATACACAGTTTCAAACTTGTCATTTCAGAAAGACAGCAAGACTGGTTAGGACATCTGGTTCTACCCAAACTTTCACCAAATCCTCTCTGTCATGGGTAAAACAAACGAACAAACAAACAAACAAACAACCCCACAAAGACAGAAGACAAACGTATGGCCTATCTTGCTTTCTCCCACTGTGGGCATAAACTTGCTGTTTGACCAGTTGTTCCTACAGACCTGCTAACAGAATTCTGCCACCTTTCTTAGTATAAGTATGAAATCAAATAAAAATATGAGTATGACATAAAAACATGTCACGGGGAAGGTTGGGGGAAGAGGGGGCAGTGTCCTCCAGGATATGACATTTCCCACAGCTTATAACACTAACATATTCTTATTACTAAGTATTCATTTGTTACCTTATCTCCCCACCAACATCACTTCTATATAAGTTGGAAATGGAGGGTAAATCTCAGAACCCAGAGAACTCTCCATGTAACATACTTCTGAGAGCAAACAGTCTTAGGAAAACTACTGCCGACCCATAGCCGGGTTCTGAACAGCCTAGGAGCTAAAAATGGTTTTCACATTTTTAAAGGTTGTGAAAGAAATAAAGAATATGCATCAAATACCATATGTCTGCAAAGCAAAATATTTACTATCTTGTCCTTTACAGAAAAAGTTTGCCAACCCTGCACTAAAGCAGTAAAAAGCCTCAAGTAACTCCTGATTCTATTTAAGCCAAATCATGAATGTGGAGCCAACTCATGAACGTGCTTTCAAATAATCTCTTCCAGGGGTCATGGACCAGACTCAGGGGAAGATGAAAATGCCAGAGCTGAGGATAGAAGGGTGCCACCAGGACTCTGCTCATTCAACAGCAAAGGGTTAATAAGGCAATCTTAAGATGTCATAATAAGACAAACTCTTTATCTGGGAAAGGTATCTGGGAAGGTACCTAATAAATCGTTCAATTTGGGAGAATTCCTTAATAACCACTTGCCCTCACAGTGGGTGGGAGAGAACTTTATTTGTATTGCACAGGGCTCTCCCGTCTTCTTGTAGAATATGCCAAAGGAAATATTGACCAAATAAAAGACAAAGCAAGGTGGAAGACATTATAAAACTCTTTCTTTTTCCTACAAGCACAAAGACAACCTCAGATAGCTACCTTTTTAAATGAATAAAGAAAAGGGGCTTTTTATGAAGGGAAGGTGTAGCTGAAATTTCTAACCTATAAGCTGAAAAGTCATTAAAGAGAAGGAGGGAAAAAAGAGGTAATCAGAAATTCTGGATGCTGTAACTTCAAATTCCTACCTCAAGCTGGCTGATTTAACTTAGTCTGAGAACCTGACAAATGTGATTTGCCAGCTCAATTGCAATTCAGTTGCCTTTTAAGGAGGGGTAAGATCAATCCTCAAATTTTCATCCACTCAAGGGTTTATTTGTGAAGACTGCCAATTTTTTAGAAATTGATCATGCATACATATTATTCTAAGTATAATATGTATCCAAGTTATTGCATCATGAAAGAACTCATGAAGTAGGGTTGCCAGGTAAAAGACACACTCAGGTCACACTCAGTTAAATTTGAATTTCAGATACACAATAATTTATTCCAAATACTGCAAGGAACATGTTCACACTAAAAAATTATTTGTTGTACATCTGAAGTCCAACTTTGGGCGCTATGAAGACGTGAAGGTTAAACAGCTGCCATTTTGTAATACTCCATAGGCTGGGGGGTGAGAAACTGATATGAATGACTTTGTCTCTCAATATGTCAGCAATCTGTACAAAGAATGCTACAGAAAAGAGGTTAAAGACCCAGCAGGAGATTCCCATTGCCTTACTCAGACAACCACAGGGAAATAAAATGCCCATGACAGGGAAATCCTCTAGAGGTACAGACTTACCTTATAGTATTGCCACTACTTCTCATGAGGTCACTTCTCACCAGAAAGCCAGTGGTAGGAGAGCTCTGCTGGGGAGCCAACTAAAAGGCCCACCTCTAGCCCTCCAACCCCACCCTCTCTCTCTCTCTCTCTCTCTCTCTCTCTCTCTCACACACACACACACACACACACACACACACACAGCCTACATCCCAAATATGTCCAAGTAGTAGTGTTACAGTATTTTTTAAAGTAAGAAAGGAAAGAGAAGAAACCTCACAGACAGTAAAGCCTCTGGAGAGCGGCCAGAATCCGAGTGGAAAAACTCCACCCTGTGCTTTCCCCGCTGGGGTTGTGGCTTTCTTGAGAAGGGCACTCGGCCAGAACCCGGCCCTGTGATAGGTTTCCAATGGAAGCGCTAACAGAACTTCACTGTAGGAGCCCTTAGAGAGGCTGGCTGGAACAGGGAGCTCTGAAAACATGGCTGGCCCGAACATCCACACAGGGATAAGATCATAAGCATAAAAATTATGAATCGTTGTTCAAATAAATTCACTAAGAAGTTGGTTTTAGCTAGCAAATGCTATTCAACGTCTTTCTGCCCGCATATGGCAGCAATTATATTGGCAACAATTGCCACAAAGACAGCCCTTTCACTAAAAATTAAATAAAGGCCAAGGTACTTAGATGCACTTTTGAGAAAAAGAAAATTCACTTCTTCAAATGTTTCTCTCTCCTCTCTCCAAACTACAAGATCATTTTACTCAGTTTCATGCTCCATACTAAGCCAGTGAATTGTGGGCACATACACCACTGCATTCATTTGTTTAAACGTAACCCAAAGGACAAAAATAATTATATATGTAACTTTTTCCTTGATGTGATTAGGACAATAGTGTTATCATAAATAAATATTCCTAACAGCTACCACTCCTTCACTAGGCATGTGAAAGACATGAAAACAGTTCTTCATTTACTTCTTTCTCTTCCTGTTCTCTCCCCACAAGGTAGGCATCCCAGGGTTAGAGGGTCAGTTGGACATGGGGAGTGATAGTTGGAGTGGGGTGAAGAGGATGTCCAGGTGTGGAGGCAGCCCAGCATGGAGAGGTCACTTAAAAGGGTGGCCTAGCATGGGGATCTGGAGACAGGTCAGGTGCAAGAAGATATCACTCATGGTGGCAACCTGGCATTGGGCAAGAAGGGTGTCCATGCAGTGAGGCCGTCTGACACGCGGTGTCAGCCAAAGGGGTAAAGCAGGGGAAACACTGTGAGGCTGGTTATACATCCAGGGAGTCAGACTTCTCACTATAATAGAAGGGAGATGCACAAACATGGTGAGGAAAATGAGAACCCTTGTGTTGGACTGGAATTACAAGTATCCGTGTAAACTCACAGATTTCAATATATACAGCAAGATGTAGAAATACATATAAAATGTGTACTTATGTGTGTTTTTATGCATATGTATATCTATATGAGTGTGTTAAGTATGTACATATATACAATTCAAGTATTCTCCAGCTCTGTCCACTGAAAGTCTTGGAGAGGTACAACCCCGATAGTAATGGACCCACATACTACCCAGATCTTGGATTCTAAATATCATTCTCTACTAAAAGAAACCAGGGTTTCCTAAGGAAATGGTTAATTGAGGACTAAGGCAGGAAAACTTCAAGAAGAGCCTGGAACATCTTTTTGTACCAGAAAAGAAGTACTCAAAGAATGATGGGAATGTATTAAAAGGATATATAAGATGGCTGGAAGAGATTTTATTTGAGCACCAAAATAATATTAGTAATGGATTATAACCCACTAAATTGAAACAAAACCAAAGCATGCGTCTGTATTAGTATAAATAAATAAATGAATAAATTGACATTTTGATATTGATTTATTTCCATCACTTTAAAATATCTCCCTACAAAATATATTTATTAGTTACATAGGGAAAATGAGAAAGTCTACAATGGAGAAGACTGGCAGATACCACCTTAATCAAGTGATCAAAATGATCATCATCAGTATGGGACAAATCAAAATCATGACCTCCTGACAGGACATAATAAAAACACAACCATTAAAATTCCTAATTTTGACGCTTCTGTTGTTGTTATGCAGGAGAATGTCCTTGTTTGTAAGGAAAATACAACTAAGGTATTCAGGAGTGATGGACATCAGGAGACCAATTTACTCTCCAGTGATTTTGTTTTTTTAGTATTCAAGCTATATTTGTACTATTTAAATACAAAGTTTTTGTACCATTCAAATTATTTCCCAAAAATAAATTGGTTTTAGCCAACTAGTGCCATAAGATATTTTGTGGCACTGTATCTGCAACAATTCTGTAAGTTTGATGCTGTTTCAAATTTTTAAGCAATTATTTTTTTTAAAAGGGTAAAATGATAGTTTAAAGCATATATTTAACCCAAACATAAAGAATGTCCACTTACTTACTGCCTCCGAGAGCTCTTGCTGCTACCATTCGTGTGGCCCATTCCGATTTTCAGATTTTCAGGCTGTCCTCAAACTCTAGACCTCCTTCTGTTCAAAATGGAACCTCTCACTACGCACACCCAGAGCTCAGATCACAGAGCTAGGCATGACTTGAGACAACCAAATCCCACCCCCACCCCTCCATTTTACAGATGAGAAAACTGAAGCCCCAGAGAGAACAAGAGTTGGTGCCAACACCTAGAATGCCCAACTCCAAACTCAAGGAAAAAGAATAAATGGAAATAAGCTATAAAAAGTGTAACATAAAATAAAACTGTTTAAATCTGAAAACTCTTCCCGGCAATTGAAAGCTTTTCTGGGGGAGGCCTTGTCAAATGTCAACTACCTAAATTTTTAAGATTTGAAGAAACTCCCATAGTCCCCCCAAAATATCCTCTATAATAATTAACATTGTACATTTACGAAGGTTCACAATAAGTGCCAGAAATCATCCTAAGCATTTCACATAATCTCATTTAATCCTCACAACTCTTTGAGATAGAAACTGTTATCTTCCCTCTTTTACTGTTGAGGAAATCTAGGATCACAGTCATTATCTAACTCATTTAAGGTCAGAAAGTTTGAGGCAGAAGACTCAGAAACGAACCCAGACAGTCTGACATCCAAGCCTGGGCTCTTAACTGCTTGTACCCAACTCCTGTATGCCCTGAACTGCTCCCCCCAGCTCTGCAGGCCGGCTTGTGATTTAACTGGTACTATTCTAAGAAAACTGGTGTCAAATGGGCAAGAACCCCTTCTATTTTCTCCATATAGACAACAGTCAAGAAAGGGTTTATCAAAACCTGATTTGCTGAAAACCAAGCACCTCAAAATGTAGGTGGATATTAGAAGAAAATAATATGGAAGAAACCTAAGTTATCCAAAATGATAAACAGTTTACAGCACAACTTCTCAGATTCTTCACTACTATGTTGACTTACACGTGGAGCTCTAAGAATCTGCAATGATGCCAAACTTATCTAAGATGGAAACCTTTTACCATGAAGCAAAGCTAGCAAAAGCCAGGTTTCTGCCCTGAATGAAATTCTTAACCTAGTAACAAGTCTTAGTTCATTAAAAAAAAATGCTACATAGTGTAGCTTTTTTTTAAAATAAAATGTTGAATCATTTCATAGCAAAGAGCAATTTATATCAAGTGAAAAATTTTAAACATATTTTTCTCTCACAATCTCAATTCAAACATTCATCTATATATTATAAATGCACTTCCAAGAATCTAAGAAAACTAAAATGGAAGGCAAAGTTAAGGAGGGGGAGAAATACATACCATTCAATACACAAATTTTTCTAATTAATTATTACAAAAATAGCTTTTTATCTTGGATCACAACTATTTTTGTCAATAACTAAAGATCATAATTTAATTTAAAATAACTTGGACTTTCTTTTATGTCAGTTTTTTACAGACCCAGTTTTGTTTCCTTTCCTGATGAAAAATTAGTTATAACCTGGGAAACAAATTCTCTAAGATCCTTCATAGCTCTGATTAACCACCTCCCAGCAGGGCTGAGGAGGCCCAAGAAGCCATTGCTTCACCAAGGCAACTTGATAACATAACAGGTTTCTTAGCAACATGGTAGTCACAGTAACCATTCACCATGGTATTAGAATTAGGCTAACCACCCGGGTTGAGGCCAAAGAAATAATTTAAACTCATTAAATCTTTAGGCCCAAGATAACAAGAAAAACACAAAATTTTTTAAAGCTATTTGTGATTCACCTATGAAATTAAGTTCTTATGTGACTCTTCAGTGCTGGACTAGATGAGTAGATACTTACAAACATAATTACAAATTCTAAATCAATCCTTAATGCTCTTAGTACCTCTTTTTCATTTTTTGAAAGAAATTTGGAGCTAGGTATATGACCTATGCCACAATTAGATTCTTTTCAATAGAAAAGTACCATGTATAATTTTAACCATGATAAGAAGATCATTATATAGAAGCAGTAAGTTATAATTCAAATATGGAAAACAAAACTTTGAAGTGTGTATGAAAGCATTCTTAAAGTCCATTTAACAAACAAATGACAAAGAAATGACAATAATTTTCAATTTATTAACATGTCTATTAAACAAAAGAATGCTAATTTGCTTTTAAAGTCAAATTTTCATATAACTATTTGCTCACATATTATAGAAAGTTAATAAATGTTCTATATACGAAGAGAAACAAATTCAGAATTTACATAAATTCCACTTTCCAAATCTACAGCACGCAGACACTGTTTGTGATGGGGACAATATACTTAAATTTGCAACCAAGAGCAACATGAGCTATAAAGTTAAAATTAATTACAGTAAATGTTAATTAAAATTAATTACAATTACAATTAAAATTAATTACAGTAAAATTAATTATAGTACTTGCAATGCTAGTCATCTCCCTTGTACTGAAGATTACTTAGCACTCATACAAACAGAATGTTTTCCACAAATGCTATACCTTCATCTTAGGAGTGTCTCAGTCTCCCTCCCTGTTTTTTTTGGCCACGCCACGTGGCTTGGGGATCTTAGTTCCCCAACTAGGGATCGAACCCAGACCCCTGGCAATGAAAGCGCTGAGTCTAACCACTGGACCGCGAAGGAATTCTCTCACCCTTCCCATTGAAAGAATATTCCAAAAGAAACACAGGTTTGATGATCAAATGTGACTATTATCTACAAGAGTGACATATCATCTCATTCCTAATTGTACAGTACCATTCCTGTCCGTGTCTTATTTCGCATGACAGGTAAGGTCACACAAGACAAGAATCACGTATTTACATTTCTGTAGCTCTCAGGGTATCTACCGGAGTGCGTGGCAAACAGCAGGACCTCACTAATGGCTGCTGGTTGAACAAATGCGTGAATCAGTACTACGCTACGATGGGATAACTTGTTAACATGGTTTTGAAATTTTGCTTGCTCACCCATAATTAACCTTTTTTTGTGTGTGTGCTCACACTTCAGTGTGAGCACTTCCACTATTATAAAGTTGATACAATTTTTGAAAACTTTTACTGGTCTTCCTTCTGTGGTGATACCTTGAGTTGTTAGTTTCCTCACAAGGTCCCATTTCTAGACATCAAAAACACCTCCCTTTCCTCACAGAGTGCCAGCACGAGAAGAAAGAAAGATGTCACGCCAAGCAAACCCAGCCAAACCCAGGCTTCCCTAATTCTAGACAAAGTGCCACCAGCCAGCAACCAAAATGCGATGGAGCACGTGGAGCAGAAAACAAAAGAAAGCCCAAGATTTCAAATCAACAATGAATTACGGGGTACGAGACAAAATAAAAAGCGATGCAAAATAGTTAGTTGATGAAAAATTTAGTAATATGACCTCATTCGCTGCATTGGGATAGTATTTTGCAATACCTTTTCATATACTTGAGATTACCAACCCAAATATGGAAAAAAATGATAGTGCAAGTCAAAAAGAAGTGAGACAGCAAAAATAGAAAGAGGACAGAGAAAAGAGAGACTGGGGCCTAGCATTTAACACAGTTAACACAAGACTACAGATTTAGAGAGAGGGGCAGAAGGACAGAAATGAGGAATTAATAGACAATCACAAGCAGACATTTAAGACATTCAGTTATTTGCAAATTAACTGCATTTTTCTTGATACTGAAATTCCAAATAATGAATTCTTTCAGATAATTATCTGAGTTTATATTGTAAAGACATTGTTCTTTCCAGTCTGAAATGAATCGCATTTGATACAGCCAACCCGGATGAATAATAATTTATAGTTCCAGACCGCTGTAATTAAGTCCTTGTTACAAAAGTAAGTGCACCAGAGGCTACAGGCTCCTTATGGGAAAAATCTCCAAAATTAAAATGAGATCAAAAATCTTCATGCCCTGTAACTGGAAGTCGAGATAGTCAAAATAAAATAGGAAATAAGTTATCTATAGAATCAATCCTCCCTGAATAAATACATGTAAGTATACCAAGCAACAGAAAGCAAATTACTGAATTGGTATTAGTGCTTATAAAAGTCTTCTGTGATGTAAAATAGTTGGCTGGTGGGAAGCAGCAGCACAGCACAGGGAGATCAGCTCGGTGCTTTTCGATGACCTAGAGGGGTGGGGTAGGGAGGGTGGGAGGGAGGCTCAAGAGGGAGGGGATATGGGGACATGTGTATGCATATGGCTGATTCGCTTTGTTCTACAACAGAAACTAACACAGTATTGTGAAGCAATTATACTCCAATAAAGAGCAAATAAATAAATAAATAAATAAAATAAAGCAGATGGAAAAAAAAAAAAGTCTGTGAATTCGGTTAATATGAGCTGGTTTTCCAGAGTCTGATCACCAACCCTAACTCCATTTTCCCATGTAAACTTAAAACTGTGTTTCCTATCCTGTGAAACTAAGAATCAGCTTGCTACGTTTAGGAGAAACAGGTCTGACAGTTTATGTCACATATGCCACCTCCAAACCCATTCCAAGGCTGGGGTAAATATCACCGAGCACTGCACCTTTCCCACCGGGCCCAGAGGCCATTTCTGGATCCTGCACACAGCACTCCAGCGAGCCACAATCAACTGGTTGGCAGGAGACCTGAAACCTCATTTTCCTTGCTGCAAAACAGACAGTACTCGAAAGTTAAACAAGAATTTGAAACCTAGACCTACCACTTGAATACCCTGCTTAAGCACTGAGAAACTCAGGCCTTCCAGCCTCTAGAATGGGGATGATGATGAGGACAAAAATGACAATAATAACATCATTTCTTGTGGCATTAACAGTGATGATTATTTGAGATTAAAAGTATAACTTGCCACGCACAAAGCAAATATAATGTTAATTTCTTCTAAGACACTTCCACAGCCCACAGACTACGTCAACGTATTTATATCAACAATAGTATATATACAAAATACTGACATAAAAGTGATTTTGTGAGAACAAGGATTAAATTAAAAACAATAAACACACACACACACACACACACACACACACAAAGACTCAGTGATATGAGGCTGACAGGACCTGGGCTCCAGTCAGCTCTGTGCTGTGTGATCTTGGGCAAATTATGTGGCTTCTCTGAGCCTTAGTCTCTTCATCTGGAAAAAAAGGGAGGGTTGGTCACGTTCTGTGGTCTCATTTAATTCTTTTTTTTATTATTATTGAAGTATAGTTGATTTATAATATTTATTAGTTTCTGGTGCACAGCAAACTGACTCAGTTATACATATATATATACTTTTTCATATTCTTTTCCATCATTGTTTATTACAAGATATTGAATATAGTTCCCTGCACTGTACAGCAGGGCCTTGTTGTTTATCTGTTTTATATATAGCAATTTGTATCTGCTAATCCCAAACTCCTAATTTATCCCTCCCCCACTCTCTTTCCCCTTTGGTAACCATAAATTTGTTTTCTATGTCTGTGAGTCTGTTTCTCTTTTGTAAATAAGTTCATTTGTATCATATTTTAGATTCCACACAAAAGTGATATAAGATATTTGTATTTGTCTTTGTCTAACTTCACTTAGAATGGCAATCTCTAGGTCCACCCATGTTGCTGCAAATGGCAGTATTTCCTTCTTTTTAATGGTGAGAGTATTCCATTGTGCGTGCGTGTGTGTGTATGTATATATACATATATATATGTATATATACACATACACACACGCCACATCTTTAGCCATTCAGATGCTAATTTTAGAAATACTTTGCCACAACGCTCAAATCCCAAATTTGGAGTATTTTTACAAAAATATTATCATGGAGGTGAGGAGAAAAGCATATGTAATCCTAAATCTTATTTAGACTACAAAAAAAAACAGATGACAGTATATGAACTCAACTATTTACTTTTTCCAGGTTCCATAAATTAAAAAGCTATAGTATACAAAGCATCACAGAAAAAGTTCCACTGCTGGAAAAGGAGAGAGATGAAAGTAACTCTAAGAATGCTTAATTCATGGAAATTCTTTAAGCTTCGCAACTTTTAAAAGCCTAACTTCAGCTTTCAACACCCTCTTCCACTTCTGGCCTATCTCCAGAGACTTGTAACATCTACAATCACTTTTTGTCAATTATATTCACTCTCCTCTTTATTGCCTGCCTTTTAAAATCTTAGACACTAAGTAAAATAGAAGATATGGTCTCCAAAAGCAGTGATAGCTCCCAAGAGCTAGCAATTCAGTGAGAATTTGATATACACTTACTGCATTGAATTTTTTAAAGAGAGGTAACAAACAAACAAACAAACAAACAAAACCTATATTAAATTAGTGCAGTATAGGGCTTCCCTGGTGGCACAGTGATTAAGAATCCGCCTGCCAATGCAGGGGACACGGGTTTCAGCCCTGGTCCGGGAAGATGGCACGTGCCGCGGAGCAACTAAGCCCGTGTGCCACAACTACCGAGCCTGTGCTCTAGAGCCCGCGTGCCACAACTACTGAAACCCACGCACCTAGAGCCCATGTTCCGCAACAAGAGAAGCCACCGCAATGAGAAGCCCACACACCACAATGAAGAGTAGACCCCGCTTGCCACAACTAGAGGAAGCCCGCGCGCAGCAACAAAGACCCCAATGCAGCCAAAAATAAATAAATAAAATAAATTTATAAAAAATAATTAGAAAATACAGTGACTACATTAGACAAATTATTTTTTTGTAGGGAACTAAATTAACAATACAAAGTTCACAGAATCCATTGGCCTGTTTTCTGGCAACAGCAGTTAAACTTTCCTGCAACTCTGATAAACATATTCTAAATAAAATGATACAGAGTAACATGACATATTGAAAACAGAAAGAAATTAACTTTTGTTCATAAGTTTTTAAATCAAGACATTCTCTTTCAAATCTCAGTAAGAAATAAGATTGCTTCGAAAGAACTAATTCAATCTTTAAACACTTGAAAATAAACGCATTCTGTAGAAGAACTGAATGTCTCAACCTTTCCCAAAATAAGAATGAAAGGAAGGAAAATAGAAATGCTTGGGTTTATAGCACAAAGAATTCTTCAGACAGGATTGCACAGGACTAGGTGTCTTCCATGTCTATCTGGATTGCCTGATTCTAATCAATTTCTAGGCTATCAGGACAATCGGTGGGTATAATGGAAGAAAGATAATGAACCAGAAAGAGGCCAGGACATTTTTTGAGTCCACCTGGTAGGAAGAAATGGGAAATCCTTTCTCCAACCTTTTATAAGTGAAAAGGTTATGTGTCATGTGAAAGACGTTATGAACTTGACAAGAACCTACTAGAGAGGAACCAAACAGTGGGTTCTTCTGAGCTGTTATGGTCTTTGGTGCTAGATTAAAGTCCGTGACAGTAGTCATTCATAAAAACACACAACTTCAAAGTGGCAAATAGTAATAGCTTTTATCTACTCTCCTGAAAAAAATTTTATAGATAATTTTTCAGTGCTTGGACACTGGCTTCCAAACAGTCACAACATTCTTAATGTTTGAGTTCTTAGTCTACTTTTTCCCTTGCTTCTGAATCTTTAAAAGCTCATTTGCGGGGATTATCAAAAGGGATATAAGAAAAGACCTTTGCGCTAATTAGCATTTCTTGGTGAAACAGTTTTAAAACAGTATTTCCTACAGAAAAGGAAAGCCCCAGAAGATAATTCCCACAACCCTTATCTGAAAGACTGGTATTGTAACTCTGGAATAACTGGAATGTTGGTGCTCCCACATTTAAACCCAACCTCCTTCACATTCACCTCCTGCCTGGCCACACTCCCCTGTGAGGTATACAAACAATTAGGCTTTCCAGCGCACAGGCTGACAAGCCGTCTGTCAGTTAAGATGTGAAACTTTATAGAAAGTCTGATTTACCTTTTTCTTGCCTTTTCTTCATACTGTCCTAGGCTTTAAGCAGAACCAATGACTAGAACAACATATCATATATTTTGAAAGTTTTGCCAGAAAGCATACTCCTTCCATTACTCTTACCCAGTATTTTCTTCATAGCCATCACCTCCTCTGGTGATGTTATATGTGTATTTAATCTTTTGTTGTCCATTTACTCCCAACTCTGGTTGTTCCACTCTTCTGTCCTCTCAACATGCAGAAAGAACCAGGCACGGTCAGTGCTCATTAATACAAGCTGAATACAAAGAACAGTGCAAGAGGCAGCAGAGCAGAAATTAAAAGTCAGGGTTTGAGGTTAATAAAGACCTGGGCTCGGGCTTCCCTGGTGGCGCAGTGGTTGAGAATCTGCCTGCCAGTGCAGGGGACACGGGTTCGAGCCCTGGTCTGGGAAGATCCCACATGCCGCGGAGCAACTAAGCCTGTGAGCCACAATTACTGAGCCTGCGCATCTGGAGCCTGTGCTCCGCAACAAGAGAGGCCGCGATAGTGAGAGGCCCGCGCACCGCGATGAAGAGTGGCCCCCGCTCGCCGCAACTAGAGAAAGCCCTCTCACAGAAACGAAGACCCAACACAGCAAAAATAAATAAATAAATAAATTTATTTTAAAAATTAAAAAAAATAAAATAAAGACCTGGGTTCAAATCTCCACTCCATCTCTTAACAGCTACTTGACTTTGGATAAATTAAATTTTCTATCCCTCTATTTCTATTTTAAATAATAGCACCTATCTCTTAAAGTAATTACGGAGATCAGAAGCAGGTTATACACCTAGCCATGTGCCTAGCATACAGTAAGAATGAATAAAAGTGTAATAATTTTACAATGTACTTGGATTCAGTAAAACTTAAAAGGGTTATCTAGTCAAAAAGACTAACAGACCAGGCACATAAACTGCTATCTAAGAGTAGCAAAACTTGGGTAAGTGAAAGCACAAAATGCCACTACAGCCTGAAAGAAATGTAATGTCATTCAAAGACAAAACATAGATTGCATTTTCTTATAATGCAAACAGTCAGTAAGACCAAAAAGCAACTTAATTATATTTGAACAACCAGAAGGTTAAAATGACACACATTCTGACAAAGTTCCCTCTCTAATAACCATACTGGACATATAATTAATTGAAACAAATGCTTTAATGACACAGAGCAAAAGAGAAATAAAAATCAGAGTCTTTTAATGCATCTGTAAAGTGGAGGAGAAATTCTAGGCTTTAGTACATGGTAATTGTAAACCTCTAATAATGAAATTGAGAGTAAGAGTACAATTTTCATTACCTTTTTTATTGGAAATTATAAATTTAAATTTTGTGTAACAAATCTTGTTTTTAAATCACCAAACTTAAAAGCTATCAGACAGAAATTCTGACTCACTCATCAGAAAGTCTCACTTCTTAAAAAGCACAAAGAAGTACAAGGATGACCTGCATCTGTCCACACAAATTCCAAAAAGCAATCACCCAGGGGCTTCTTATTTCTTATATTTAGAACCTTCATGTCACAGAAAGTGAAAGCAATCTAGAATACTCATCTTTTAGCTTGCTATATCTTGCTTTGACTTGCCAAACAGACAACACAATCAGCTTTCTGTAATTTCTCTGCCACTAGCGTGGCAAAGGGGTGGAGCTTTGGAGCAGAAAGCTTTGTGTAACACTCAGAGTTCCTTTTTAACCCTTTTTTAAACAAACAAACAAACAAAATACTTCATCTTTATTTCTCATTCGCATACCCAAAGTTAATTACATCCTGTCACCAAATTAAACAGATTCTACTATAAGAACCCTTAAAATTTACTCCAAATTATCACTACATTTTTACTTCCATTGGCATTAAAAACATGCACAATACTCTCAAAGTACAGTAGAGAAACTGCCTCAAGACGCCATGTTAGAGCCCCTGGCCCTTAACAGGTTCTTACAATTTGCATTAGGCGGCAGCTGATGAGCACTGCTGATCATGCCAAACGCAAATCACACCGTGACCACACATCCCGCAAGGGCCTCTGGCAAAAGTGCACCCAGTACTGCCTCCAGGGCCGTGCCAGGGCTGACGCTCTGCAAACGGGGTGGGGCAAGGAGCAAGGTGCTGATCACTGGCTCCCACACGACAGGAAGAGCCCAGGAAGCTCTGAGCCTAAGGAAGTCCTCTTGGTGTCTGGCACACCGCAGCCACTCTGTTGCCCAGACCTCCGGCCAGGCAGCTCTGACTCAGCACTTGGCCCCGTACCTCCAGCTGTTGCTGCTGTGAGAAGACCACGGACAGCCACCAGCCTGACTCATGCTTCTTCCTGACTCTGTCCTTCCTGTGACCACATCAGCTCCTTGAATTGTTCTCCTCCCCTGAGCCCAGCCTTCACTTGCTACTTCCGGTCCTGCTGGCAAAGGATTTCTCTCCCAACTTACCATGCTGATTCTGGTGGGACAAAGGGAACTCACAGCCACAAGTGCAAAAACAACTCAATGCTGAAGCCACTGCTGTTAAGAAGGGCACACACACACTTAAAACTACTGCTGGTGTGGAATTCCAAGACCCTTAGAAACTCAACAGGCCACTCTGCCCCACCCTCAGGCCAAAGTAAGGAAAAAGAAATAATGTAAACTTTCATTTGTCAAGCAGTCTGGGGAAACACTACGAGACAACCCGAGGAAATCCACTCAATGGGTGAGAAGAGCAGTCTGTGCTCCCCACTCTTAGCCTAAGGTGTGAGAGGGGTAGCTTGTGGCTATCTTTAAAGATGACACACCAACACTCTACTTGACCAAGGAAAGTAAATTCTAAAGGCAATTTTTAAACACCAAGTGAATCTATCTGCATAAAATGCCTGTATCATTTCAAATCTTACTTCTAGGGGTCATTCTGGTAGAGATTCAAAATCAATTAGAGATTATTAATAAAACCAGCTTCTCTCAAGTTCGAGAGGAAAGGTCACCTTTATACATAATGGCCTGCCTCACTGTATTTTTCCTCCGACCTAAGCCACAGCCTCCAAATGATATCAGTTTTTCCTGCCTCTGAAGAGACTGAAACAGCATCTAAAAGATCCCCGCCAACTCTAAAATATTATGAGTCTGTAAGTGGTACCAGTCTTAAAACTGGTTCCAGAAATTCAGGCACATTTTATCATCACTCTATAGGTTCCCATTCACATCTTCTCTCCCGAAGCTGTTGCCTGCTCTACCTGTGTGCCCACTTCTCCTAATGGCACAACTAGATTCCCACACCCAGCTATAAACCTGGCTGTAAAAGCAAGTCCCTTGTGTCCCATCAGTCACGGAGATCTGTCTGTCCTGCCCCCATTCCGACAACAACTAGCACAGGGCTTTGTATACAGTAAGCATACAAATATCTGTTACATGAATGAACAAACCAGATGATTACAACTTATTCTCAGAAGTTTTATTCACACACACATACACACACATACAGCATGGCCCCTGCCTTCAGAGAACCGGGGCTATATCTAAAGACCACAGCACATACTGAAAGCTGAATCATTCAGGCTCTCAATTTGTAGTGAGCCCAAAGATCACTCTGGAGGCTTGTTAAAATACAGATTCCAGAGCCTTACGTCCAGAGATTCCTGCTCAGTAGATGTGTCAAGAGGTCCAGAATTCTGCATTTCTACCTAACACTCAGGAGAGCCACACTCCACACTGGAGAAATGCCATCCAGCTGGATGGACAGCAGAGGCACAGCTGGAGACTAGGGACAGCATGCCTGTCCATACCCACTTCTATGCGCTTCAGAGGAAGACACGCTTGCTTTGCCTGTGGCTCCACTAAGTACAAGAAATAGTGCAATCAAAACATGCTAATGCGGGACTTCCCTGGTGGCACAGTGGTTAAGAATCCGCCTGCACATGCAGGGGACACGGGTTCGATTCCTGGTCCAGGAAGATCCCACATGCCGCGGAGCAACTAAGCCCGTGCGCCACAACTACTGAGCCTGCGCTCTACAGCCCACAAGCCACAACTACCGAAGCCCGTGTGCCTAGAGCCCGTGCTCTGCAACGAGAAGCCACAGCAGTGAGAAGCCCACGAAGCCCGTGCACCGCAATGAAGAGTAGCTCCCACTCGCCGGAACTAGAGAAAAAGCCCACACACAGCAACAAAGACCCAACGCAGCCAAAGATAAATTAATTGATTAATTTTTTTAAAAAACATGCTAATGTGAAGAGAGGAGGAAGAAGAGAAATGTTTCCATGAGTCACTGTCAGAATGGGGCTAGTCAGGGCCACCACAAACTATGGTTGATGACTGTGGAATGTAAAACCCA
This sequence comes from Eschrichtius robustus, assembly GCF_028021215.1. NCBI lineage: Eukaryota > Metazoa > Chordata > Mammalia > Artiodactyla > Eschrichtiidae > Eschrichtius > Eschrichtius robustus. The sequence goes on along the minus strand of NC_090829.1, from coordinate 52,004,221 downwards.
AAAGAGGTCATCCAGTAACGCCTCTCATCAGACAGGTGAGGAAACCTAAGGCCCAAGAGATAAAAATCACCTGTCTAAACTCTTACAGCTGGGGAGTGTGTCCATGTATGTTGTTGCCAGGGAGGATGTGACACAAAAACCCAGATGTCCCAGTTCATACCATCTCCCCTGTATCTATGGAATGAACGTTTTAACATAGATGTTTTAATTGCCTCAAAGTACTTTCTGCAACTTACATCCTATATTTCTCTTGATCACAGTTGTTATTTTTATGAGACTCCACGGTCCACTGGCCATGCAGTAAACCTTTTCAAACCCATAGCTTCCAAAGACAAACCAATTTCCTGGTCAGATGCTAATGTTTATGGTATTCATGTTTAATCACAAGGCAGAAATATGAAGATCAGAAATACTAGAGCTTACCCATTGGGTATGTGAGGGAGCTGAACTGAACGGGGCAACGTGGAAATAAAAGACTCTGAGGCTCTCAGAAGGTGGCACAGGTTTTTCACCCCCAAACTACCTTAAGCTTCTTCCAACTGTCCTTATCTGTGGACTTCTATTATAACTCACATTTTTATCACTCTTACCATCACTCTCTCCAGTTATCTTTTGTTCTAAGACATAATAAAATAACAAGAACGTGGGATTACAGGAACATCCTGGCTCACTAGGTCTCCACACATCGAGCTTTTGGTGCTTTCTCCCCTCCCTTTTCCCCTGTTCTTCCGGCAATTGTAGCCTTGATTCCCTGCAAATCTTTACACCGGCCCCTTAATTCTTACTGGTCTGCAACTTACCATCTGTCAAGAAAAAGCATCTGCGTATTGATTTGCAAAGTCTTATGAAAAGTTCACAGGCAGTTATAAGTAGAACTTGTGATCTTCTCTTCCACCTTGCTTTAGAAGAGCTTTCAGGTGACAAAGCAGGTAGCTTCCTGCAAACGTCTCTCCTAGGCCTTGAGTTCACACAGCAGTATATCGTGCCTCCTGGGTTTTCTGGGTTTTCAGTCTGTCTGACTTCCATGGGTCAGCATCCTGAGCATGCCAATCCACTGCTGCAGTGATGTCTTAGCCGCCCCCTGCCTCCCCTCACGCTACCGGCTGTAACCATCTGCACCTGGCAATCCAGAATGGCTAGAGGCTGAGAAGTTCAGCTTCAGGCTCAAACAGATACGAGTTCAAGTTCAGCTCCTTGGTGACTAGTTGTGTAGTCCTAAGCAAGTTACCTAGCTCTTCTGACCCTTGATTCGCCCCTGGGTAAAAAACAGGGGTGATAAAAATTATACCTTCATCCGGGCTATTGGGAGAATTGTATCAATTAAGTGTAGCAGATAATAGATGTTCAAGACATGAGCCTTTCACCCTTATTTCCAAGACAGTAGAGATGTTTGGGAACCACTTCTCTTAGTAACACTGCTGTCAGCTCTGACTGAGCCACCACATTAACACTCCCCTGCTACCCAAAAGCAAAGTTTCTCAACTGGCAACTTCAAACTTCAAAAGGCTGCAACTTCTAGTGTAAGTAGCTCTAGGGTAAAGGGCAGTAGAAATGCCCGAGGAGGCTGTTAAAATGCAGATTCTCAGATCCTTGCTCTCAGAGAATCTGATTCAGCAGGCCTACGATTAGGCCCAGGAATCTGAATATTTAACAGGCACTGCAGGTCATTCAGAAAAGTATTATCAGGGTCACTTTAATAAACGTCAAGCTACAGTTTCAGATGAACTCATGGTTCCTACAGCACTCTCCAACCATAAAGCAGTCTCACACGATCTCATTTGACCATCATCATCTTGGGGAAGAACTCTAAAGAGAAGCTCCAGAATCATCTCTAATCACTGGCCCCTCCTTCATCCTCCCCACGAAATCTGCAGCTACAGCAGGAACTGAGTTTTCAAACCCAATTCAGAGCTCATTTTTATTTGACTCTTATTTAAGGGCAACTAACAAAAAACATCACATGAATATAAAGAATGAGTTGAGGTATCCCATGGAAGGTTAAGCCTCTTAAAGTACCAACACTTTAAACAGAAATCTCACTGAAAACTACCATGCTCTAGGCATTCTTGTGTCCACTTCTTATAGTTTCAGCCTTGATACTATTATACCTCTCTCTCTCTCTGATAGCTCCCCTTCCTTAAAATTTGCTGACTTTAATCTCAGTTGGTCTGAGAAACCAAAAGCTTCACTGGAACCAGAAATAAATAACATCAGCCGCTGGTGAGAGAATAAAGGGCTCTTCCAAGAATCTAGTGCACGCATGCTTTAGAGTTGATTTATCTGAAGTCTGATTGGCTAATCAAAGGCCTTCCTTTTTAACCAATTGCCTGGCTTGGGGTTGGTTTGGGAATTGAACACAGAATCACATTCCTTTAACCAATATTTCTGCCTAGTAGGGCCTGAATACCTATATTAAGCTCTCACCTGATAAGGGAAAATTTTATTCTATGCAGACATTTAATATTCAAAAAAGAAACAAAAACAGGTTTATAAAAATTGTATAGATAAAACTATTCCATCCCCTCAGTGAAGGCAAGGAATATCAGGGGAGAGTTTTTACATCTCTACTAACTCTGGTCCCTCCCCTGGAGAAACAATAACCTTCTGGGAGAGCCCCGACATTTCATCTACATCTACAAGTTTCTCACATTTGTTAATCATGTGTTTATGTATCGGCTTTAGATTTATGGTTTTCTGTGTAGACTCCTCTCCTAAATTTATGTAAATCTCTTTAAAGGCAGAATCTCAGTCAAATTTATTTTATATCTTCCACAATATTCAAAATGTAAGAACTCAATAAATCAGATATTTGCTAAATGAAGAGCCATTCAAGGTCATTCTTACCACTGTAGCTCCAACTCCATCCCAAAGTTAAACTTTCCTCAGATACACATCCTCTAAGGGGCCCTTGTCTAATGATCTGCAATGGGAAGAAACGTCTAAGTTGAGAACAAAAAAGGAAAAAGAAGGATGAAAAGACTACTTAAGCGTTTAACTCTAACACCTCCCCCACAGAACTGTAAAATCCTGAAGAAACCACTTAAAAGAAAAGCTTGGAAACGTTTTTAGGGAAAACCCTTTCTCTACTTATCTCCACTCCTTCATTCCACAAAAGCCCAAAGATGACAGAAGAAAAGCAAGGAGCAGCAGACATCATCTTCCACAGAGTTTTTCCCCAACAGGTAACTAGTTTCTCTATCACTCATCTGAGATAACTAAGAAAAGCAGTATCAGACAAGAATCCTGGGCTGTCAGGGAACACAGCAGAGAAAGCAAAGCAGCAGGGGCCTGATAAGGAAACAAAAATGGAAATGAGGAGAGCAGCTGGGAACCCCTCTGAGAAAGCCTGGCGAAAGAGGAAATCAGGCCATGGGACCGGATGGACAACAAATGGGGCGGGGCAGAGGAAAGGTCTCCAAAGTCCATAGAGAATCAGCAATTTGGCCCAAGCATGTATGAATAATTGGGAATTAACTGTATACGCAAAAGACTTCATTTACCACGGCAGCTAGATAAACACCATACTAAATCCAATAAGAGGCTCTTCACCCACAGCCTAATAACCAAGACCATTTGTCTTCATTCTCCTCTACAATTTCATAGAAATTTCACCATGACTTTGCAGTCACCCTCTCAATCTGTGTAAGGCTTCTGTTTGTTTGTTTTGAAGAGGCTGATTCCACTTCTCAAGATTGAGGTTTGAACAGGACATTAATCCAGATGCTCTTTCTAAAAATCTTTCAAATCTGCCAATTCAAAACATTAACATAAAGATGCTCAGGGAACAGCTGCTGCAATTAACAAATTGCTTACATTTTCCCTTCTGTTGGCTTAAAAGTACTAGAAAGAATTTTAAGCAAGATAAGACAACCCTTCAGATTTGGGATTTTTAAACAGATGCTTTTCAGGCTAAAAATAATAGTCTGTAGGTTAGACTTCACGTTGCAAAAACTAGTTTCAAATCACAAGACTAAAAACTAAGTGGGAGTCCCAACATGGAGTAGAAAACAAAGCAGGCAGAAAAAACTACCTCTGGAGTAAGGTTCAGTATTTAGAAACTTCTGATCTTTTAGCATTTTCCCACTAGGGAACAAGAATGGTCTTTCCCAAATATTCTCAAATTCTTTTGTTCATAACAAGTTGAATGATGAAGTCACCTGGTGGTCAGGGAAATGGGAGTCATTCTGCACCTAGAGGTGTGAAAATGGCAGTTTTCACAGCCCCTACCAAGGGCGGCCCGAATTCCCCCAGTCTGAGGAGGTGCCCACAGAGCTCAGAAACATTCCCCCAATGGGCATCTTTTGCTGCACCCATGAACGGATTCGCAGTTTGCTGACGGACTCACAGTTCCCCTGTAAATAACCCATCCCTGAGCCACGCTATATACCAACACCGATGAGTCTCAGGGGCAGCGACCACCATCCCCATTTCTCTGCCACAGCCTTCTCTTCCGAGCGCACCTAAGGCTTCAAATGTCTTCAGCATGATTCACACAGCAGCTCAGAAACCACACATCAAGACTCCTCCTTGAAGCAGTGGGTTTGAAGAACACAGCAGAATTGTCTACCCCTTGTATCTTAATAGAGAAATCTCTGTTAAGGTGTTTGGTAACCTTAAGCTTTATTTTAAAATAGTTAGAGTCAAGTTTAGGACCCTTGTGATAAAAGAATCTGTGATACAAAGCTTGGGGCCACCACCAGGAAGAAATCCAAAAGAAGAAACAGATTACCTTCTGTCAAGCAGAAAAAGGAATTCTACAAATTGGCTTGTCATTTACCCCAGAGCAAAATTCTCATAATATTCCCCTCCTTCACTTTAGTGTATTTTTAACACTATACACTAATTCCAGTTTCCTTTTCTCTGACTTACGAAATGGGGAAAGGAAAATTCCCTCAAGAAACTCCTTAGGAAAAGTTAATAATTTAACTTTAAAAGTTTTCTATAAAGGATTTTACTGGGATTTTCTCACAACAAACTACAGAACCTTTTCAATGCCCATATTACATGGATAAGAGGCATTAAAATATAAGATTAAATAAAGCTGTGGTAAAACTAACATCACTCAGAATATTAAAAACCCTTAGCAACCCACATCTGAGCTCTCATCTTTCATTGAAGAATTTTTTAAATGAAAGGAAGGAAAAGAAATAGGCTCCTTATATTTAAATTGTGACTGTTTTGAAAACCATGACTTGATAGAACAAGTGGAAAACAGAAGACCTGGATGATAAAACTACTTATTAAAAATAGGTATTGAAACATCAAACCAATATGTCTAAACCTGTATTTATATTAAGCTATTTGACATGTAAAGGTTTAAAAGAATCTGGGAATTCCCCAGGCAAGTTCTTGGAAATGTATTTTTGCTGTGTTCCCATAGAGAAAGATCTCTTCAATACCAGTTCTACTTCATTTCTTCCCCAGGACCAGTCAGGAATTTTCCTTCCCCCAAGAAACATACTGTTTTGGAACAAAAAATTGATAGGATCTTTGAATTTTCCCTCTGACTTGTAATCTTAGACATTCCTTACTTTGTCACACAAAAAAATCCAGAAACTGAGATCTAGGTAATTCCAGATATTCCTCCTCCTAGTCTTAGACATTCCTTACTTGATCACTATTTTTGAAAAAAATCCAGAAACTGAGATCTAGGTAATTTTTGGTCATGGGTTAAAGGTACTCCAAAAAAAGTACAGAAATTCCCACAGGCAACAAAAACAAAATGTCCATCTCCAGAGATGCTTCAGAAGACATATATCAAACAGTAAACCCCTTACACTACCATTTACCTACTGAAAGCACTCAAAGCCCCTAAAGATTTAGACCATTGTGTGTCTGAAGCCTGATAATGGAGCATATGTTTGCAGGCACACAATGTTTTCTTTTTATAAGAGGCAAAGGAGGAGGAATGGAATGACTGGCCGGGGCAGCAATGACTCTCTTAAAATAATAAACCTGAAAATGTTTCTAGTCAACCACAACATACCTTATTTTGCTACAAACATATCTACTTTCACCACATGTCCAACCTCTCAAATGCTGGCTTCCATTTATTTCCCTGAAAAATGGTGCTAAAATACAGGGCAGACACAGGGCGAAACCACTGTACACATCTGGTGTTTATAGGGGAAACCCCACTATTGGATTTTTTATTTCAAAGTACTTTCATTAGTAATGTATACAGCTGTCTTCTGTTGGCTAATAATCAGAACTGTAACACACGCACACTGACTCCAGGCCTAACTATGCCAAGCTGTTTGTGCTCAGCTGTAAAATGCTGAAATCCTGACTGTTGGGGAGATGCCCCTGTACTGCCCCCTCCCACCTCCCCCCCCCCCCCAAAAAATGGTTAATGCAGCTGTTTTCCTCTCAGGAATGCCAAAAGAATGCAATTCCTCCCTCTAAACCTCCCCCAAGCCCATCTCCACCAGTATTATGTTACCTACTCATACTAATAGATGAAGAGAGTTTTACAAAGATATCCCATTCTTTAATAAAATGAATAGAGGGGGAAAAAGTGCTGGACATCCAAGTTTCCAGTAGTAATATGTGCCACCTCTACAACAAGGAAAAAACAGAAATCCAGCAAAATTTTCTACCAAATTAGACGTATGACTACTAGATCATACATAAAACAGCAGTTTTGGAGAGGGTGAATATATGCTTTTAAACCATGTGTTTTTAAAGTATGTTCTTAGCCTGTCTTAATATAATCATATGAAATGTTTGTGACTTGCTGGTATGTCACTTTGTTTTGTAAATAAAGGAGCAACTTCATTTTGAAATAATGAACACAGGAGCTTCAGCTTTGCATTTCCGTAGACTTCCCTCTGGGCTCGGCTTACCACCTTTGTAGGGCCACAGAGACACAGCACAGAAGGCCTTTGTGCACAGGTCTCAGCCGCCTATCTTCATACAGCCACTGGCAAGGGCCTCCAAGGAGTCCCTTTCTTTTCCAACCAAACACAAAGGTTTTATCTTACAGTAAACAGAGAAGACTTTTAACATTAGAGCAATACTAAGACAGTGATGCTATAAAAGTGGCTCAAAGATTTGCATAATGAAATTCTACTGTCTTGGTTTGAACGCAAAACTGTTTAAAAAAAAAAAAAAAAAGGTCAATCACGGGAAGGGCATGTTTCATTAGCTGAAAGTTATATTTACAGAATGTGTTTCATCTGAGCTCTCCTAGTTTACCTAGGAAGCTCGGAGAAGATCAAATGAAAGGAGTAGTAACAATATACAGCCCTGTTTCTTTTTTTTTTTTTTTTTTAAATTTATTTATTTTTGGCTGTGTTGGGTCTTCGCTTCTGTGCGAGGGCCCTCCCCAGCCGCGGCAAGCGGGGGCCACTCCCCATCGCGGTGCGCGGGCCTCTCACCGTCGCGGCCTCTCCCGTTGCGGAGCACAGGCTCCAGACGCGCAGGCTCAGCAGTTGTGGCTCACGGGCCTAGCTGCTCCGCGGCACGTGGGATCTTCCCAGACCAGGGTTCGAACCCGTGTCCCCTGCATTGGCAGGCAGACTCCCAACCCCTGCGCCACCAGGGAAGCCCTACAGCCCTGTTTCTGTGTAACATTCTCAACAGTCTCCAGCCACTGGAGGCTTGCCTTCTTCACCTTCTCCACCAAGCCAGCCTAGCAGGCTTCTGGAGCAAGGAGGAGGGGAACACGTCACTATTTCCTTCCTTCCTCTCTCCCTATCACCATGGGAGCTATACTGGAGTGGAGACCGGGGGCAACTCCGTGCAGGTAAGAAAGGATTCACTTGTAAGCAATGAATCATAACCTCGCTTGCCTCCAACCCCAAACATTATCACAGCAAAGGTGAAGTGTGGCACCTACCCTGACCAACCAAAGTCTTCTGTGTGGTACCTGTGATTTGTTATTTGCGAGGCAGGGGAAGGGGACATGACTTGTCCACAATCCTAAATATTCTGCACTCAAGAGTGACAAACAAGGTACAGCCAGCTCCTTGGGAGGAAAATGCTGCAGGAATCTATGGAATTGGGAAATAATTACCCCCTCTAGACTTGCATTTCTACTTTTAATAAAAGTAGGGGAAGGAGGAGGAGAACTTGGCTAATATTCTTAAACATATCAACTAAATAACAAAGATAATAAAATTTAAACCAAAAACTGAGATTTGAGTGTTAAAAATTCTACTTGAAGGAAGGTAAATAGCAAACCTTGATAGGAAGCCAGTTTTGTGTAAAACATCAGGGGCAGGATGGAAACTGACCGCAGTGGCTTACATCGGTGTGTGGAAGTCAGCCTTTTAGGGTCGCCTAGTTTTTAAAAATTCTGTTTTTAAGTTTAATTAAGCAATGAATTTCCCTCTTTGTGGTACACATAAAATGTGAAGATACTATGAGAATTTTCATAAAGTGCTATTTAAATGGAAATATTAACAGTGAGCTTTCAGCACAAAGTAACTCGCCCAGTAGAAGTGAATGGACCAGAGCAATCTACTTGCACATGAGCTACTTTCATCATTGTTACATGGCATGCTTCCTAATGAGGACAAGTTCAACTCAGCCAATTCTTCTCTAACAGTGGGTATCATCAAGTCAGTCCCTGTAGGTTTTTCTGGCTGCATGGCCCTATCCATGAAATGGTTTTTAATCATTTGATATTGGCTAAGTGGCTACGAAATGTATGATTCATCTCCACTGTACTTCAATGCTGTTTCCAACAAATGCGCAACCCCTGCAGTAAACAAAACCATCCGGCTTGAAAAACATCTTTTTAGGAAGCATTTAACCCTTGCATCTATTTTAATATTTAGTAACTACTTTGTGAGCACACACAAGCACCAGGTCCCACCCCTCCATCCCCAAACGCACCGACTGGCTTGGTTCTACAGGCAGGCCTCAATCTCAGCAATGTGCATTCAGCAGAAGGATGCACAACAACCCAGAGCCCTGCTCAGGCAACCCCTTTGGTTACTCCTCTAAAGGGCACCTCTGACAGAATGGACGCAGCTCTCAGTGTTCCACAAGTGCTCAAGGTACCTTTGGAACAGAAATGTCGATGAGTGCCGGCATGCGCTTGCTGGTGAAGATCAGTAACGCATTCTGGGGTGTCACTCAAGAAAACTGACAGCTTGGCACAAGTAAAACTTTTACATCAAGGTAGGAGGCGGGGGAAACCTTGAGCAGTCTAGCTTAGCTGTTGGACTGCAAGGCCTATGTGTAAGTATCTACAAGTGGGCCTAAATTATGAAATGCTGAATTATTCGTTATACACACACACACAAATATAGATCACCACCACCACGTGATTAAAAATGAATGAAAGTTTGTGCATCTGCAATTCATTTCACACCAAGTTTACCTCAATTTTAAAAAAACGAGTGAAGGCACCTCAAAAAATTTTTGTCTCAAAAGCAAACCCCACTCTCTGAGCTCTAAAAATGTATGAAATTATTCTAGAACAGCTTATATGCAATAACATTTACACACACACAAAATTAAATAATTATTATAAAAGGCTTTTAGCTGAGAATAAGATGTTGGGTAATTGTTTTATAAAGCTGTATCTTTTTAAAAGGAAATTTTCTAAAAATAACCTGCAATATCAGTAAGTAAATCAGTATAGTTTTACCATACACATTATCTGAGTTAGTCCTATGTTTGCTTCTAGGCTAAGGCACGCCTCTGTACCTCAACTTTCTTCCTCACTGCTGTCTCTCTATCTCCTAGCTATTTCTTTCCCTCACTGTGACTAAATATTACAAAGATAACCAAACAAATAACACAAAAGATAGCAGTATCAATCTCCTTGTTTCTAGGCATCCCACAGAGTGTGTGGTTGTAAATATTTAACAACAAATCGTTCTCCAGGAAAAAAAGGGGGGAGGTATGTCCTGGATTGTAGTGTTTGCCAGTTTCCGTGGTATAAATATTCCCGCCATGGCCAAGATCAACCCAGCAACACGACATACCTGAACATGGACTTGGAAAGATAGCAACACTCTGCTATGCAGCATTTCCATCACGTAGACACAAGAGACCTAAAGAACCTCAAGAGTATAGATAACAGCAACATGTACTAAAAGACCAGGAAAGGAGGAATTTCAAGTACCTATTATCTTTGTTATTAAATACAGTTTAAATTGTAAGCTTGTATATCTTACTGTTTAATAATGGCTGTGCTTAAGAACCAGGGCCCAAGATGTCTGAAAATTTGACAATCGGCTCTTGAGAGATGGAACAAGCCATCTCCAGCATTCCACTGACATGGTCTGCTCAGTTCCATTACATCATCCTGGGCAAAGGTGCAGTAGAATGGCAGAAAAACAGCAACACCTTCCCTGATTCCCACAACTTCAAAATAACAAAAATCAAAGAGTAAAAGAAGAGAGAGCTAACCTGTAGAGTCCTTTTATAAGATCAGTAGGAGAGTAGTAGAGGCAGTATGTAATTACTGGGCTCATAGAAGCAAATCATGCTAAAATTCGGCAATGTGTATAATAATGGCCAGTTAGTTACACTTTTTTCTAGTTATTTTCACTTGCTATAACAATTTGAAAATATAACAATTTGAAAAAACATATAAAAATTTGAAAATTGAGGGTAAGTAGTACATTACATAAGATTAGTAAACATACTATGAGCAGCCAATGATAGTCATTAGCATGTTCCGTGTACAGAAAAGACCTCCACCTCCCTGTAGTATTACGAGAGGTGCCAGGCCACAATCCTGCCCAGGCTGGGAAGTCTAAGATAAGCATGCCACTGGACTATCACCACTTTTTCTGAGAGATGTGTAACTCACGATCACCTCTTAGAGAACTAAAAGAACTACAGGGAAAAGAGCTCAAAGGCTGTGGAATGAGTGAAAACCGCACGTAAGCTCAGTTGCTTCCACTAACTAGTCATGTGATCCCCAGGAAGTAAAGCCAATCAGTACTTACGCATTATGTGCCAGGCACTGTACTACATATTGAAAACACAATGGTGAACAAAACAGACACAACTGCAGCCTTCATGGAGTACATATTCTAGGCAGCAAATGTAGACTTGAGAGCCTTGGTTTCTTGATCTATAAAGTGGGCTAATCACTATTCCAACCTTGCAGGCCTATTAGGATAATTAAATGAGACAATGCAAATGGCACAAAGGACACTCTTCTCCTTTCTGTCACTATCTAAATGTGTTCCTTTTGTAGAAAAGTAAATGACATCAACATTTTCAATCTCTTTTTATTATCATCTCTGGGGAAGATCTGAAGAGGAACAGAGATGAATGGGCCTCCAAAATTCTAAGCCGTTTGAATGGGTATAGAAAGAAATGACTGTTGGGACTACCAAGAGTTCTTACAGATTCTGATTCTTTAGGCATTAGACAGTCATAATTATTCTTAAAGGAAAAATGAACACATAGGAGACTTAGGATCTAGATTCCAGAGTGTCTGGAACAAGCAGACCATGACAAGAGCACATGCATTCTTCAACTGAATTACTTCTGACTGTAATTTGTAAGAACCATTTCAATCGGGAGAGATCAGACTCAACGTAGCTTATATGCTATGCTCTCAAACAATCAACAAAAGGCCAATAATTACTCATTCATTCATTCATTTCATGAAGTCATTCAACAAAAATTTAGAGTGCTACCCTGCAGCAGGTATTGATTGAGGCACAAGAAACACAGCAGTGATCAAAACAGTCCAATATATACTGGAAAAAGGTAAAGATTCACAAACTTTGCTGAATTACAATCCTAATTCAGAACGAAATGGGTAGCCTTGAAATGCCGACTATCTTTCCCCCAACGTCAATGCGCACACACACACTCTGATCTAGATTAATAAATCTGGGACATAAAATCTGAAATAAACTTCATATAAATGCTAACTCTGAAATGTATGTATTTTAAAGTCTCTTGATTCCATACCATTTAACCTCTTTGGTTTCTACTTCAAGAGTCTGAAATGTGTCTAGCAACGCTTGGCCCTGGCAAAATGCAGTATATCTTAAATAAATTCTTTGTTGAAATGAATTAAATATAGTTTCTTAAAGTGTCCATATATGTATTAACATAAATCAGTGCACTTTAGGCCCTTTGTGTATAAAGGAAGACTGAGAAGTCTTCCTCCAGCCTCGAACACCCACTGTGCTCGAGTATTCACCTAGGAAACAGAAATACCTCCAAAGCATAAAAACACGTGTTTCTAAAAAGAACAGAATGAAATAATCTCTCCTGATAACCAAGTTATATTACAAATATATATATCCCGGACTCCTCAACCTAATGTGATTCATGAAGATTACAACACAATTCAAGGCGGTGGACACCCCCAGCATTAAGTAAACAATTTCTGGCAGTTTCTCTTTTTTGTACCTCCCACCACCACTTGTAAACATGGTTCTATGATGTGGACATCTTTATGAGACAATTTATAAAATGGGATTTTACTTGTACAAAACAAAATAAAGATTTATGACTTTAGAACTGAAATTTAGTGTACTAAAAAACAAAACAAAAAAATAAGACTCACTTCCAGTCTGCATGGTACAGTATGAAAATTCAATTTAGAGTAAGTTTATAAGATACTGCAATTGTATACAGGGGGAAACAAACTGTTACTTGGTCTGAAGTATATTCAATTATAAAAACAAAACAAAAAATGTAAAGCGATTCAACACTCCTATTTCGATTTCCAGTATCAATGGGAGAAACTGCTTGCTTCGCTCTTCCTTGAAACCACCCCTCCTTCCCCCCCAAATTCACTGAAACACAGAATTCACCCATAAGGGGTGCAAATATTCCTGTGACATCTAGAAAAATATATAATACTCAAGAGTATGTAAATAATTATGCTACTAACTCATAAAATAACAACATAGTAAGATACTTGATGTGATGAGACAAAATATCTTTGCCCTAAATAACAACCTAAATTCATCTATATTCAAGAACTGGGAATAAAGGCAGTAATTCGTTAATTTTTGTCTCCTAAGCACTATACAAATCACCCGACAGGATGATACATCACCTGAACCTGTAGCTATGTTTTAAAGTTTACAAAAACAAAAAACAAAAAAAAAACCCTCCAAGTAGTGTGTGCTACAATGAGACTTTCCTCTTATAGGAGTCATACAATAAGTATTCATAAATACATTTTCTTAAAATTTCATACCAAAAGTTCTGCTTTTAGCCCATTTCCTCGTACCTGAAGTGACAGTCTTACTTTTTCTCAGTAAATTAAGCAAGATTTGCTTTTAGGCTAATGTTAAGTTTTCAAAATACTAGCTTACCCTTTAAAAACAGTAACTTTGGGACTTCCCTGGTGGCACAGTGGTTAAGAATCTGCCTGCCAGGGCTTCCCTGGTGGCGCAGTGGTTAAGAATCCGCCTGCCAATGCAGGGGACATAGGTTCGAGCCGTGGTCTGGGAAGATCCCACATGCCGCGGAGCGGCTAGGCCTGTGAGCTACAACTACTGAGCCTGCGCGTCTGGAGCTTGCATCTGGAGCTTGCGTCTGGAGCTTGTGCTCTGCAACGGGAGAGGCCGCGACAGTGAGAGGCCCGCGCACTGCGATTAAGAGTGGCCCCCGCTCTCCGCAACTGGAGAAAGCCCTCGCACAGAAATGAAGACCCAACACAGCCAAAAATAAATAATAAATAAATAAATATAAATAAATAAATTAAAAAAAAAAAAAAAAAAAAGAATCTGCCTGCCAATGCAAGTGGCACGGGTTCGAGCCCTGGTCTGGGAAGATCCCACATGCCGTGCAGCAACTAAACCCGTGCACCACAACTACTGAGCCCGTGAGCCCAGAGCCCGTGCTCCACAACAAGAGAAGCCACCGCAATGAGAAGTCTGCGCAGCAACTAGAGAAAGCCCGTGCTCAGAAACGAAGACCCAATGCAGCCATAAATAAATAAACAAACAAATAGTAACTTTCTTTCTCCTACACAAAAAAATACTCAAAAAGATCAAAATGGCATGTCTTTCAGCACTTCTTTCCACACATACCCACACAGACACACACTGACACATAAGCATGCACACACTAAAAAGATACTACTTCCTAATATCTAGAATCTTTTAAACTAGATGTTGTGAATTGCTCTGAAGTACTCTATTCACCATAAGCAAGTGACAATTTATATAAACTGGGCTCAGAGAATCAATATTAGCAAACCACAAACTTACTGCTTGTAGTTGCCTATATATCAAGTAAAAGGTATCAAGTTAGTAACCTAAATAAGCAATTCCATACATTTTTAACTTTATTATACAAAAATTTACACGGCAAGAGAAAAATCTTTGGATTGAAAAAAATCTGATAGTGTTCATGTAAGAGATCTAGTTCTCAGTTATAATAATCTAAGGAATATACCATCTCAATGATTTTTCAATAGCACATAGGATTTTCAGGTAACCCAATGTCTACCTTTCTACAAAGAAATAAAAAATATAACTGCACATGGGTTGGGTGAAACTTTAAAAGTAATGAGACACTTAACAGAAATGCAAATTAAAACCATGATGAGGGGCTTCCCTGGTGGCGCAGTGGTTGAGAATCTGCCTGCCAATGCAGGGGACACGGGTTCGAGCCCTGGTCTGGGAAGATCCCACATGCCGCGGAGCAACTGGGCCCGTGAGCCACAATTACTGAGCCTGCGCATCTGGAGCCTGTGCTCCGCAACAAGAGAGGCCGCGATAGTGAGAGGCCCGCGCACCGCGATGAAGAGTGGCCCCCGCTTGCCACAACAAGAGAAAGCCCTCGCACAGAAACGAAGACCCAACACAGCCATAAATAAATAAAAATAAGTTAATTAATTAAAAAAAAAAAAAAAAAAAGAAAAACCATGATGAGACACCATTACAAGAACCACCCACCAGACCGGCAAAATGTTTAAAGGCTGAAAATATTAAAGATTGATAAGGTTGTAGAAAAAAGCATTACAGCATTTTGAAAGAGTTTGGCATTATCTAGTAACCTACAATTCTATTATTCGCTAAATATTCCAGAGAAACTCCCACAGACCTGGAGACACAGATAAGAATATTCGTAGCAGCACTGCTCAAAATATCCCCAAACCGGGAACAACCCAAATGTTCATCAAGAAACGAGTATAGACCGGTCAGAATGGTCATCATCAAAAAATCTACAAACAATAAATGCTGGAGAGGGTGTGGAGAAAAGGGAACCCTCTTGCACTGTTAGTGGGAATGTAAATTGATCCAGCCTCTATGGAGAACAGTATGGAGGTTCCTTAAAAAACTAAAAATAGAACTACCATACGAACCAGCAATCCCACTACTGGGCATATACCCTGAGAAAACCATAATTCAAAAAGAGTCATGTACCACAATGTTCATTGCAGCTCTATTTACAATAGCCAGGACATGGAAGCAACCTAAGTGTCCATCGACAGATGAATGGATAAAGAAGATGTGGCACATGTATACAATGGAATCTTACTCAGCCATAAAAAGCAGCGAAATTGAGTTATTTGTAGTGAGGTGGATGGACCTAGAGTCTGTCATACAGAGTGAAGTCAGTCAGAAAGAGAAAAACAAATACCATATGCTAACACATATATATGGAATCTAAAAAAAAAAAAAAAAAAAAAAAAAGGTTCTGAAGAACCTAGGGGCAGGACAGGAATAAAGATGCAGACATAGAGAATGGACTTGAGGACATGGGGAGGGGGAAGGGTAAGCTGGGACGAAGTGAGAGAGTGGCATGGATATATACACACTACCAAATGTAAAACAGATAGCTAGTGGGAAGCAGCTGCATGGCACAGGGAGATCAGCTCCATGCTTTGTGACCACCTAGAGGTGGGAGATTGGGAGGGTGGGAGGGAGACGCAAGAGGGAGGAGATATGGGGATATATGTATACATATAGCTGATTCACTTTGTTATACAGCAGAAACTAACACACCATTGTAAAGCAATTATTCTCCAATAAAGATGTTAAAAAAAAAAAAAAGCGAGTGTAGGAATAAGGAATTTGAACACTATCTGGTAACAAAAACATGAACAGCTACACACAATATCTTTGAAACTCATAAATTAATGTTTCACAGAAGTAGTCAGGAGAGAATGCATATAGTATGGTTTCATTTATATAAAGTTTGAAAACAAGCAAACTAACCTACACTTGTGTGTGTGTGTGTGTGTGTGTGTGTGTGTGTATGTGTACATGTGTGCGCACACTCATATGCATGCAGTAAAACTACAAGGAAAAACATGAAAAATTACTATCCTAAAAGGTTAGTGATTCAGGGGCTGGGAGTGAGGGGTGGGTAGGGGGATGTTAAAAGGAAAGGCACAGAGGAAATTTGTTAATGATTATTCATGTTAATAATATTTATATACCCTGTCAGCCATCTTCATTATTAACAGTTACCTAGAATTATAAATTTTTACTTTACAATCTAGGTGGGTTTACTGTTTGCTTTATAATTGTTCTTTAACTATACATATATTTTATGCATTCTCATATATATCTGATATATTTCAAGATTAAATCAAAAGATCAGATGTGAGCTTCTGAAAAGAATTATTTTTTGTGGTACGTATGTGGTTTGGTTAATGCTGTGACTTGGGGTCAAGGTCAAAAATAAGGAAGCATGCTGGTTCTAGCAAGGAGCTTCATTATAGCTCACAGCCATAGCAGAACTAACCACATCCTACTTCCTTAGGTATATAAATACCAATCCCCTGAAGGAACAAATGCAAAAAATGCAAAGAAAAGAAAAGAAAGAAAAACAAAAACCTAAAATTGCATTAAAGACCAAAAAAACAGATAATAACCAAGTGTTGGTGAGGATGTGGGAAAATTGAGAAAAGCTCATACACTGCCAGCAGGAATGCAGAATCGTGCAGCAACTTTGGAAAACAGTCTGGCAGTTCCTCAGAAAGTTAAATATAGAGTTACTATATGACCCAGCAATTCCACTCCTAGGTATACACCCAAGAGGAATAAAAACATATGTCCACACAAAAACTTGTACACAGATAGTCCTGATAGCATTATTAATAACAACTGAAAAGTGGAAACAACTCAAATGTCCATCAGTTGATGAACAGATTAATAAAATGTGGTATATCCACAGAATGGAATATTTTATCTGGCAATAAAAAGAAACGAAGTACTGATACAAGCTACAAAGTGGATAAACCTTAAAAATTATGCTAAGTGAAAAAAGCCAAGCACAAAAGACGGCATAGTATATGATTCCATTTATATGAAATACCCAGAATAAGCTACTCAACAGAGATAGAAAGTAGATTAGTGGTTGCCTAGGGCCAGGGAAGTGGGGAAATTGGGGGTGAATGCTAATGGGTTAGGGTTTTTCCAAGTGATGGAAATGTTTCAAAACTGATTACAGTGATGGCTGCACAACTGTGAGTATACCGAACCACCAAATTGTACGCTTTAAATAGGCGGATTGCAGGGTATGTGAATTACTTCGCAATTAAACTGTTACTATAAAAAAATTGCATTACAGGTGATCCCTGCCATAAATAATACACAACAGTCCTCAGAAATTGTCAGACTTCAGTAAACACATGCATGTGTCAAATAAACTTTTACATTCAGCCCCAAAGTCTGGGAGAAATCTGACTAGTCATAAACCTAAATCCTGCACAAAATGGCTTTGTTTCCAATTCTTAGTACAGTAATCAATAGGTTTTGATTTTATCCATCAGAGGTTAGGCAAGAATCCATGGTAGCCTGCAGAATGTGCTAAGTCTTGCATGCAAAGCAGTATCTTCTATAAGTGACCCATAACCTCTTTACTGAAGTGATTTTCCAGGACTCTCCATGAGAGGAAAATCTGAAACTCACTAAATTCCTTAACCAGAAGTGTGCTTTCTTGACTTCACATGTAGAGAATTTTTTTCCAAACCACACTGGAAAATAACAGGATTGGAAAAGTCATCAGTTAGTTCACATTCCAGCCCACCAATGTCCAACAGCGTGCCCAAATGCAGACGTGAAAGTAAAACACTTCCAATGTCATTCAATCCTATTTCTAATGAGAGTTCTACATAAATCAAAAAACACAACTGAAAAATTATAGAAATATTGTATCAAGAATAATGATTGACAAAAACAAGAATGAGACCTATTTTAAGGGCCTTATAAAAGTCAGAATCACTCCTGGCTCCCTCTTATTGTGGTGACCTTATTTTCTTTGCATCATTTTTTTCACTTTTTAAATTTATTTTATCTCAGTATGTAGTATACATATCTGTATGCTGCCCACAATCTTTTCAACAGTAAGTTGGGGTAAAAAAAAAATCCAAAAATGAAAATAGGGATTCCTTCTATTGTTCTGGATTTATAATATTTATAATAGTTATAGCCAAGATAAAAGTTTAGAAACAGTTTACAATTACGTGGCTTCTTTATTTTAAAAACCTAATAAAAAATCAAAAGCCAACATTATAAAAGTTTTTTCTCATCTTTACAGACAGTGAGCGTACTTTAAAATATAGTTATATAGACTTTTCCATTAATCTTGCTCCACTACTGGATCACGCCTCCCTAGCACAAACTGAGATTTCTGATTTATAGTTGATTTTTTCATTTCTCTGTTCCATGACAACTCTGAAAAGAGAAGACCGATATTATTTAGAAGGCAGTCTTGAATTCAATGTCTTGAATTTTAGCAGCTCTTCCATAAGATTTAATATGACTTCTGCAGAACGGGGGGGTAATAAATTAGGCGTTTGGGATTAACATATACACACTACTATATATAAAATAGATAACCAACAAGGACCTACTGTAGAGCACAGGGAATTATACTCAATACTCAATCTTGTAATAACCTATAATGGAAAAGAATCTAAAAAAGAATAAATAAATAAATATATATATATATATATATATATATATATATATATACACACACATACACAACACATATATATAAAACTCACTTTGCTCTACACCTGAAACTAACACAACTTGTAAATCAACTATATTTCAACAAATTTTTTTTTTTAAAATTTAACATCACTTCTTATAGTTGGGGTCTAAACTCTAGAAGATGCCAACATAGACCACATCAAGGACCAGACTAAGTGGCAGAGTGGTGAGCATAAAGAACAAAGCCACAGAGAAGAAACCTGAGGAAATAAAAAGGCAAGCCCTGGGGGGCACAAAAGGCAGCTCCTCGCCAGCAGGTGGGATGCCAAATCCACAACAGGAAAGGCTCAGGGAGCACAACCAAACTTCAGTCTCACTCCAGACACAGGTCTAGGAACAGGGCATGCCATTCGAGGGAGCTTGTATAATACTGTAGTACTGTGACGCTCACTGCTGCCCTCGGCTTCAGGACCATGTCAGTTGAAAAACAGCAGCTTACAGTGAGGCAGAAGACTGACATACTCCCCCCGCAAGGTAAGAGCTGCCCACCTCCCTCTCTCCTCCCTCCCACCTCCCACACACATATACACACCCTGCAAGAGATCCAGGACACAAAAGAGCCCAAGTCAGGAGAAGACCCAGATATGCAGACTGGACCCCAATATGCATTCTGTAAATGGAGGAACATGGATCCAAAAAAGCACTCACCTTCATGCAGAGTTGACCAATGAAGCTGTCCTCCTAGCCTTTGACCCTGAGGTTTAGAGCCATAGAACACTATTTCAAATCTTCAAGTTCATGAGGCTGAGGCTCCTGAACAGTTTCCACACCAACAGTTAGGTTATGACTCAAGACAGATGGAATGGTGCTGGGATACAGCAGGCAATGATGGGGCTTCCCACAACTTTTAGTGAATATCAGTTAACTTGAGCTGGGCCCAAAGGATCTGCTTCCCTATGTAAAAGCTGATGAAGTGAAAGTGATTGACTGCCCTGGATCAAGATGCTCTCTCACATGGACAGGCTGTCTGCCATGCTGCAGATGGACCAGCCCATTTACAAAAGAACCCTATTTCCTACCTGTAAAATATGAAGGTTAAATTAATTGACTTCTACCTCCTCTCCAAGTCTGAAATGTTGTAGTATCTTTGCTAAAGACTACAAAACATACAGAAGGCTTCAGTGAGCGTAAGGTGCCTTAAAATACACAAATGAGTGGTAAAATCTTTTTTTTAATGGATCTGGATCCTAACTTCTTTTTTTTTTTTTTTAACTTTCTGCTCATGTGGCTCCTTTTTTGATTATCGATAGCTGTTATTTCAGGCCAAACAGACCCAAAGATCTAGACTTTATGATCATTCTAGCCTTAAAGTCCTTGGGGACCTCGGTGACAGCTGTATAGAACTTCACACTTACAAACCAATTAATATTTGTCTTTTTTTTTTTTTTTGCATACTTACTTTGTGTTTTTTCTACTGATTTTCTCAAATTAAGTCAAAGCTGAACTAACACTTCTAAATGAAAACTCTTATTTACAAGTACCCATCTAAGGAGAACTGACATATCTCTATTGGGTCCTTTATTTACCCTAAATATCTACAGTAAAATTCATTTTAAAAAATACTAGGGCCCAATGTTAAGGCTTACTTTATATAGCTACAGTAACCAAGACTGTGTGGTACTGGAGAAGGGCTAGCTACACAGATCAATGGAACAGAAACAGAGGACCCAGAAATAGACACACACGAGTATACCCAAATGATTTTTAACAGAGGTGCAAAAGCAATGCAATGGAAAAAGGTAAGTCTTTTCAACAAATGGTGCTGAAGCAATGGGACGTTAATAGGAAAAAGAAAGAAGAAGAGGAGCTTAGTGATAAGACCAAATGCTGGCAAAGATGAGGAGACTCTGGATCACTCATACATTGCTAGAAGGAATGTAAAATGGTATAGCCACTCTGGAAAAGTTTGGCAGTTTCTTACAAAACTAAATATGCAATTATAATACAATGTAGCACTGTACTCTTAGGCATTTATCCCAGGGAAATGAAAAGGCATGTTCACACAAAAATTGGTACACATATGTTCACAGAGGTTTTATGTGTAACTGCCAAAAACTAGAACCAAATGTCTTTCAATAGGTGAACTGTTAAACTGTGATTTGTCCATATCATGGAATACTACTCAGCAATAAAAAGGAACTGTTAGTACACACAAGTTGGATGGATCTCAAATTATGCTCAGAGGAAAAAAAAAAAAAAAGCCAGTCTCAAAAAATTAAATATTATATGAGTCCATTTATATGATATTCTTTAAGTAACAAAACCATAGAGATGTAGAACAGTTTAGTGGCTGCTAAGGCTTAAGAGATGGTGGGAGAACAGGGGAGTGGCTATAATGGGATAACAGAGGGAAGCCTTTTGGCAAAAGCACAGTTCTTGATTGTGGTAGTGACTACACAAATCTACCCCACACACACAAAAACATGTACAGCTGGTGAAATCTGAATAAACCCTGTGGATTGTACCAATGTTAATTCCTGGTTTTGATATTGTACTATAGTTACGCAAGATGTTACTACATTACGCAGGACTGGGTCAAAGATACATGGGATCTCCCCGTACATTTTTTCCAACTTCCTGTGAATTTACAATTATTTCAGAATAAAAAGTTTTTTGTGTTTTTAATACCAGGAGCTTTGGAATCTTGAGATCAAAATCTGGTTCTGCTACTTACACTACTGTGGATAAGTTATTTAGCCATTCTGAACTTTTGTTTCTTCATGTTTTAGGGATAATAATATTAGCTGGTGGCTTAATGAGAATTAAAATGAGCAAAACAAAATAAAGAAAAAGAAAAAAAAAAAGCAGTTTTTTTCATCTGAGATAAACGAGACCAGATGGCAAAGTATTTTTCAAGAACAGTGCCGTATATGGGACTTCTTGTATGATTAAGCTACAAACTGTACCTACAACTTTTTATAATCCATTTGTAAATGTGACTTTTCTTATTTGTAGACAAAATTAGGTTTAGATTTAAGAGCATTATTAGAATAATAGCCATGTCACCATACAGATTAGAAAACTGAGGACAAATAAACTTCCTATAGTCCATAATCTGATGAAATATACTTCAAAAGGTTAAACAAACATTCTACAAAGGAAAGCGATGTGACCTGGAATTTGATACGGTTCATTTCCACATCAAGATCAAACAGATTAATTAGCTGCTTTTAACCAAAGAAACTCCCGTTGCTTTGGAGAATGATCTCTGAAAAATACTTCACAAATCATAATGGCCACCTTTCACTGTATCCCTCCACAATAAGGCTTTCCAGGTTCCATCAACAACCAATACAAAGAACTGCTCAAGATCCTGGCTGGCACTGTGACACCCTCAGGCCTACCCTGTTCCCTCTTGCAGTGCAACGGAAATTCCTGTGCCCGTCCCTTGCTGGCAGCCCCAGTGAAGGCCCGCCTGCTGTCAGCCGCCCAGCCCCTGGCAATAGTTCTGCAGTCAACCCTGGACACTTCCTCTTGACTTCTCATCCAATACCAGGATGAACTGACACTTGGCACTTACCACTCTGAGTGGGTAGCTGGTCGGGGGGAACAGCGGCAGCTTAACTTGCCTCAGTCAAATTACGTTTGGGAGAGAGAGGGAGAAAAGACAAGGCACCAAACAAATGATGGCCTGAATTCTTTCATTCAAAATAACTGTAATAGTTTGTGCAACTGATGACAGCAAAACATACAAAATTAATAAAGGCTTTTTTTTAATGAAGCAAAGAGACTTGGTAAAGTGGCTTTGCAAAGACTCTGAACTTTCATTTAAACAAAGAGTGTGCTGAAAATTTGTAATGCAGAAATTATCTCATTAACATCACACAAAAGAACAATCACTCCCACTGCCCTGGCTTCCTACTCACAGTTGTATTTGAAGAATAGATCTATCAAGAACTGTGGAAAAACGTCTCTTGGTATTTTTTTTTCCAGTATGAACTGAGGAGGGGAATGCATATAATTATACATACAGTACCTCTGCCACTGAAACAAGATTGACAGATGAAACTGTTTCTCCCCTTCTGGTCTTCATGAAGTGTAAACCCAGCCTACGGCAGCAACAGCAGAGCACCACAAATGATTTGAATAACTTCCTAGTTCCACCCATGCATGGCCTATGAAAATCAAAGCCTCTTTAAAGGAAGTCAGAAGACTTTACTGAAAATTTAAGTAGATCTATTATACTTCTACTATCCCATCCTCTCCATTCCATTCCTATCTTGCTTGTTTTTCTGAGAATTCATTTGCTATGGGCAGAGGCTTCTGTTTACCCTGATGGGCTGAGGGTAGTAATTTGGGGAGCAACGGAAGAAAGTGGTTTGCAGGAAAGAGGAAACACTGGATTATATGGCCAATGTAAATAACTTACAAAACGTTTAAGTCCAAGTCCACCCACCTACTGGACTTGGGCGCTATGTAGGAAAGCCAGTGCTGAACCAGGAATGAGATCCATACGAGACCTGAATCTGCCTCAGCTTTGTCCCATAATCTAGAGTAAACAACCCACCAAACAAATTCAAGTGAATTATATAAATAAATGATACACCAGGAATTAAGTGTTACACCATATGTCAAAAGCCACCCAAAAGAAAAAAAAAGCCACCCAGCAATCACATAGGGATGCTGAAACAGTAAAGAAAATCAGGGCTCAAACTGTCGGCCACCTCCAGAGAATTAGTCCTGGACGAGAAGGGCTTGCTGGATCTTAAAGAAATTTAAACGGCCCAGAGAACTGAAAAGTAAGTATGTTTTCCTAATATCTATGGCAGACGGGCTCCACATTCTTCCTATTGCCTTGGCTGGGTATTTGAAAATCATTTTGACTAAGTTCTCTTGGTTAATTTTCCACATCCAATTTCTGTAATTTAAACCATACTTTAAAACTTAACCATGCTTAAAAAGTGCTGATGGCTCTTCCTTTCAAATGGTTCCCTTCATCTTCAGTCTTACTGCCACCTCCAATTCGTCTCACACCTACACTAGTGCCACCATCTGGGTCGTAGTCATACCATCTGGGTCACACTCAGTGACTTCTAGCTCTCCAGCCTGCAGACACACACAGTGCACTACTACACCACCTGCCCTAAAGCTGTGCTAGAGGTAGGGAGGTGTGGAAGGCTACAATAGCTAACTAAGAGATTATGAAGGCTCAAAAGCAAGAGACAGATCAAAGAACTTTTACTCTAAGGTACTCTGAAAGTCATGACAATATTACCTAACAAACTGACCTACCTGAGGCAAAATTTCCTCACCTATAAAATGGAAACCGTGGATTACATCAGTGGTTTTTCAACATACGCAAGCTAGGAGGGCAGGGCGGTCAGG
Organism: Eschrichtius robustus; assembly: GCF_028021215.1. Taxonomy (NCBI): domain Eukaryota; kingdom Metazoa; phylum Chordata; class Mammalia; order Artiodactyla; family Eschrichtiidae; genus Eschrichtius; species Eschrichtius robustus. Next base: position 51,979,991 of record NC_090829.1, on the reverse strand, counting down.
AGAAAAGAGGAGCAGGTGTGCCTCAGGCCTTTCCACCCTCAATCAGCTCCATTTGTTTTGTATAGGGGACGTCCATGTAAGATTAACTGAATAAAAGGTTCTACAACAACCTTCCAAAACAGACGAACCCACTGAAGGCCTAGATCAGAAATGAAGTCCCATCTCACTCTAAAATTCCATGACAGCTTGACTTTTCTGGCCCCATTAGAAGGTAACAAGGAGCTATACTTGAACCTTTTCAAATAAGCGAATTTAAAGTACCAAGCAGTGGTTGAAACACAAGCCAATACTGAGCATCCAATGGGATGGTGACACCACTGATGGGAAAACCATTCAACAGGATTTGCTCCTAAAACAGTTTCTCCAAAGAGTCCCATTCTTCAGTTCCTACCAAGCTGCGAGAGCTTTTTCCACCAAGACACAAACTACAGCTTTGTTTTGTTTTCTGGAATGTCTGTCTGCAGGATATGACTGGGAGCTCGTACTCCCACCGACCTCTGCAGGAGTGTGGCCCGAGCAGGCTGCAGGATGCAGCCTTGTCTGGCCTTCTAAAGCCTCCTCTCAGATGTCTGCTGCAGACTGGGTCTCACCCCAGAAGTTAACTCCTGCTGATAAGAAACCCTTCCTATGGCCAAACAAATCACTGTTTGATTCTTGTAGCATTCTTCACTTCTGTTTTTCTTCCTCCTCCTCCCTTCCTATAAAAAAGGTGTCTTTTAAGTATATCTAGAAGGAAACCTGAACAGCTAGGCGCTTTCCCCTCTTAATTTGTTCCTTATCCCGCTGGTGATTCATGCCCTGGGCCGCTCCTTCCTCAGCACACTGAGGCGGCTCTGTTCGGCTCAGCTGTGGGAGGCCACGTCAGCAGGAAACAGCGCTGGCTGCCAGGTCACATTCAAGACTGTCTGGAGCAAGGCAGCATGCAGCACCCGCAGGACAGAGACTGCTCTATGGTTTCCCCCAGTGAAGGGAGCACTCAGCCTGGACAGAAAGACCAGCCTCTGTGCACCACAGCGACACAAGCTTAGGGGAGACTCCAAATACTACAGGTTAGAGTTTCCCCGTTTTGAAATGTTCCCCAAATATTTCCACTTAGAGAGTTATTGGTTTCTCCTCCTTTTCTTAGAGGACGTACTGTACTGCGTCCAAATTCATATTTGGAAAAGGCTGCCACAAGCCAAATCAAACTTCGTCGTGGCTTTCTGGCTCCTGGGTCCAACAGAGGAAATTTTGCACACCCAACCCACCAATCTCCGCAGCCCTGACACACACGTTGAGTCAGGATGGAAAACCTGACCTAAAGGGCTGACACACAAAAGTGATCACTATGGGCCTTTTTTTCTTCTAAACACACACGCTAAAAACAGTAAACAAATAAGGCCTGCCATATGTTATCATGGTATCTCGCAGGATGGATTCCCGACAAGAAGCAAACAATTCACCCTACACAAAGAGATACGCTGCATGAGTGACAATGTCATACTTTATGCATCTGGTTCAGTAAAGTCCAAAACCAATCCTGCTCATGTAAACCAACATGATTAAGGTTACATGCTAAAATAGCAGGGCTCCTATGCACCCAGGATACCTAGGAGCTTCTTCACTTGCTGCAAATTTAGACCAGAAATACTGTAAAAAGAAAAACAAACAAACAAAAAAAGTGATTTTTCTCAGAAATCTCCTAAGTTCAGGGCTTTCCCCTACACTCTTGGAGAAAGGTCTTCTTAGGTGGACAGCCCAAAGGTCGAATCTTTCTCTCCAAAAATACCAGGTTTGCTAAAGAAAATATCCCGTCCCATGGAGAGTATTAGTAAAAGAAACAGGAAGGAAAGGAGGTGAAGACAGAGTGAGTAGTTCACGACATGGAGAAGGGTGTTATGAGAGAAGAGGCACAGGATGGAGAGCAGACAGAGTAACACACAAACACTGCAGACACAGCAAAGGCAGTCTGACCCTAACAGTTCTGGAAGGTGACTGAGCTACTATGTAGAAAGAAGGCGTTAACTACCCCAAGCACAGGCGTGCACACACAAACCCAAGTGCAAAAGAGACGATGTAGCTTCTGAAAGGAGTCTATAGCAAGAGAGGCCTTAGGAGCAAACTAGAAAAGGAAGAACACACAAAGCCAGGAGACCACACGTGGCTGCAAAACTAACGTTCTAATGAAAAGGAACTAGAGGACAAAACAAAATCAAATATTATAGGTACTTAGAGATTTAGTGACGTAAAAGGTACTCTTTTTTTATTTCTACCATTTGTGAGAATGAATACCAACAGCACATCTAACCTAAGGGGCCACTTCATAAAGCCTGGTCTTCAGACAGGGACTGAGTATCACCAGCACCTCGTTATGGGAGAAAAAGAAAATATTAGATTTGGCTACCTACTAATTTATTGAAAACCAAACAAATATTCCAAATTTAACTGGCTACCACAGGCTTCAAATAAATCCATAGCATTTTGACCAAAGAAAATACCCTAGTGCCCTGATAAACTACAATAAAGCTTTAAAATCATCTCAAAAATAAAAACTATCAAATCATATATGCTGCTTATACATCTGGAATAAATTTGAATTCGTTATTATACCAGGGAAGTTTTTAGAGGTAGATGGTCTAGATCCAAAAGTAATAATATGTCTTGGGTAACACTGTAGGGAAGGAAGGAAGGGAGGAAGGAAGGAAGGGAGGAAGGGAGGAAGGGAGGAAGGAAGGGAGGGAGGGAAGGGAGGGAGGGGAGGGGAGGGGAGGGGAGGGGAGGGAGGAAAGGAGGGAACCTAAAAGGAGGGAGGGAGGAAAAGAAAAGAAAAGAAAAGGAAAAGGAAAAAAAGAAGGGGGGAATAGGTGGAGAAAATGAAGTATTTTTCATATAAATATTAGAAGTACATGATAAGATTGTTGAACTTGGCTACACTGTTTTTAATAAGGTAATGCTACAACAACCAGCACAGAGATGAAGAATAGAAGAGCCTTGAAATTTTTTAAAACCCAAAGTGTAGCTTTTACCAAAAGGTTAGACAAAACAGAGAAGACATAAGTGATAACACTGGCAAACACATACATTCATATACATTGCATGTGTGTGCATATGTATGCATACATATACACACATTAGAAAAAATAACCCTTTTGGCCAGTGAAACAGAGACAGTTGGTGAGAAGCTAAAACTAACAAAGAGCATCACAAGATTATGACTTGTGTATGAAAATCCTCCAGGGTGCACTTAGAGGATATAATGTTTAAACAAATGAGTCATATTTCTACAACTGAGAAGTACATAGAATAGTAAGCTATTTCAATTTTTACATACATGCACACACAAAATGATTATGCAAACACAAAATTAGGACAAACCCGTATCAATTTGTGATTTTTAAAGACCTAATTAAATCTGGAAGAGAAACTGAAAACTAAATAAATGTATTTCATTGATTCCAAGTAATTTTTTTTCTCATTTTAACATCTCGAGAAAAGGAAAGCATCTTACAGCTAATGGCAAGTCAGTTTAATTGATGGTATTTTCTCATGTAGAGATATGTAAAATGCTGGTGTATCTCAAAGTCAATCACATCATAGATTCAATAAAATGATAGGAAGTAACCTATGAAACCAATGCAAAAAGGACAACCATGTGTGCTGTTTCAGAGATAAGAGACAGGCAGCAAGGTGATCTTAGCCAGCTCATGGATAAGCAGTGGGCACAAGGTGGGGAGCAAAGGCACATACAGACCCTTCAGCTGAGGCAGTACACCTAGGAGGAGAAAGTATCACTTTTTATGGTTTTTAGGATTTTTTCCATTCACAAATAATTTAATGCCCTAAATATCAGATGACATAAAAATAAAATCCACCGATTGTTTTGCTGAAAACAATGTTAACTAAATACTTATGACAACTCTATTTTTAAAAATATACTGGGGGGATTTCCCTGGTGGTCTAGTGCTTAGGACTTAGCAATTTCACTGCCAGGGCCTGGGTTCAATCCCTGGTTGGGGAACTAAGACTGGCAAGCCGCGCAGCACGGCCAAAAACAAAACAAACAAAAATAAAAAAAATAAAACTGGATACTAACTATATCCAAACCTCTGGAGGTGGGAACTCAAGCATTTTTTTTTAAATCCTAGGTGATTCAACTGTGCAGCCAGGGTTGACAAGTGATGCAAAGTACCTGGCATACAATAGGTGAGCATATTTTTTAACGTGGCAATTATTAAAACAAGGAAAAAAATACACCCTGGGTAATTTTCTTTCCTTTTTTTTGGTTACTAGTCAAGATTAATTTATGCTAATAAGATTTTAGAGAAATTAATGTAGTACCTAAAGTAAGAGTCCTAAATGATATATTACCATCTCACTTTCAAAAAGAAAATTCTAGATAATTAAGCACTTGAGATCTACCCACACTTGAACCTATTTAGGTAAAGTTATAGTCTTCTCATGAAATTAGGAAGATCTAAATGGCAGAAAACTCTAGGGGAATAAAAGTGACAGAGGAAAGAGAAATTGGGAGGTAAGAAGAACTTTAGAAACCATCTGGTCCAATCCTCTTATTCTGAGGTGAGGAAAGTGAAGTCTTGATCAAAGAAACCGTATTGAATGGAAAGGTTGTTAAACTGTATCGGGGCATTCTCTGCCTTTAATCAGGGGCAGAAGGTTTTATCAGTTTCTTCATTTAAAGGGGAAGAGAAAAATTAACAATATAATCAACTGATTTTTACTGAATGAGTTCAAGTCCAATGACCTTTGATGTGAACTTAAACCAATTTTTTTTTTAAAGCTGCACAAAATACTGGGTCTATGGAAGGTGCATAGTAAAGAAGATTTGTATCAAGGAAGGGGAATAGGCTTGAAATAAGTTTAAAGAGGCCAGATTAGCAAGGCTATTTCACCCTTCCTGTTGAGCCATTTCCTATGTCCCCTAAATACATTACCCAGAGCTACTTTTCAGCACTCTGGCTCAATTTCTAAAGAATCTCATTTTCTCCAAAGTCTGTTCTATGGTTAATTACGTGCCTTCTCACTACCCTGGGTATAGCCAAGAAATAGGTAGAATGCACCTGTTGTTCTCGAGTTCCATCTGAGATGGAGGCTGGCATTCTATTCACCTCTGAGGAATGTTAATTGCTGATACCAGCATGACAGGTGCAATGAGTAGAAAAATGATCAATGAACTCAACTCACAGAACAGTGGCAGAACTCATCTAGAGACCATGAGAAAACTCCTCAAGAGTTGTAACTTTAATTACTAACAATTGGTCTGGAATTCAATTTGACCCTTGAAACAGATTTTTAAAACACAGCACAATGTTCTAATTTCTACAATGGTGCCCTGTCCACAGGGGAAAAAAAGGGAATATGTATAATCTTGTTTATCATGTTACTATGGAGTCGTTCACTAACCCCAGCTGCTTCTCATGGGTTGCTTCTCCTCACGTTCCTCCCATTCCAGATCTTTACTGCTGTTGTCCTATCTATTTTGAATTCTGAGTCACTTCCTTTTCCCCTAGTTTTATACTTTAAAAATCATACTGTTTCTTTAGAATACTTCATAGAGTGAAGCCAACTTCCATATCGGTTCCCTGACTTTTTATCCTCCCCTTTTGGTTTTTTCTTTTACTACCACCCAGCTGTCTAGGGGGAGGGATGTACTAGCTTATTACTTGAGTACAGTTATCAGATATTGTGTATCTGTTTAGAATATTTTTCATATTTGCATAAGTTTCCTAACTCAGTGATCCCCATATACTACATAATACTATTCATTAAACTCTAAAATATTCCTGGAATATCTTTGGCAATCGTATTTATTCTCACCATGTCGGAACTGAGGCATAGAGAAGAAAAAGGAATTCCTGATAAAATGGCAATTGAATTAGGAGGTGTAAATGGAAAGATTATACGAACAAATCCTTTGAAAAGAGTCCCTGATTCAAACCTCAGTTCATTAAACCTATAGTGGAGGAAGGGGAAAAAATTTCAGACCAAGAAAAAATTCTATCTTTGAGCTTGCAACTGAAGAATTTAAGCCAGTCATTCTTCTTTCTTTTTCTTCATTTACATGGACTTTCTCCCTTTTGTCCACTTTGTGACCAAACTTAATCCTGAGAGTTTTCTCTTTTGTTTAAGGGCACTTCTCTAAAAATCCCCTCTTACAAGTGGCCCTCTTCCAGAAAGCCTCCTACCTCAGCTGTTCTCAAAGCCTGGACCCAGAATCACCAACATCGGTATCACCCGGGAACTCCTTATAAATACAAATTCTCAGGACCCATCTCACCTACCCCAGACCTAAATCAGAAACCCTGGGGGTGGTACCAGCAATCTGTGTTTGAACAAGCCCTCCAGGTGATTCTAATCCATGCTAAAGTTACTGGTAACTGTCAGCATCTGAAACAGGATGTAATACCCTGGATTCAGGTATGCTGGGGGGACAACTTGAGCCAAATACCAACCTGTTTCCTGGGCACCTACATCATTCAAAGTATGAGGCAAGATCTATGAAGGGAACAAAGAGGGAAGCAATAGTTTCAGCCCAATTCGTCCACAGAGCCAAGTGGAAAGAGTGCTAAAAGCAGCTTCTGCAAGCAGCAAGCTGTAAGATGGTTATTTTCTCATCCCACTTTTTCAGCTTCATCCACCCTGTACAATCTTTACCTATTTTAATCAACTTTGAATTTTAATAGTTTATAATAGGTGAGCTGTTGTGTTTACATCTAAGTAAAGGTAAAATAGATCTGTTCTCTGCTGAAAGGAATAAACTCAAATTTCTGTTTGATGACCCTTATTTACTACTTACAGAAGTTTATAACAAAAAGAGCAATTTCAATAGGTTCAGTAAAGACAACCACCACATACAGTTTACTTATTAAGTATATGATTACAAGATAAATGATCTTTAAGCACTTTGCAAACCTTCTTAAAGAAGACTAACCTGGATGAACAGACAGGTACACAGCATGTGCAGTGTGATGTACTTGGCGAAAACACACCATGAGAATTTCTTAAACTATCCTGAGGGTTAGGTTAACCAGAAATTCTCAGTCTCCACTGCATATTAAATTACCTATGAAGCTTTTCAAAACTAATGCCAAGGTCTTGCCCCCAAAACAATCTGACAGTTCCCCTTGGCTTAGACAATCTGACAATTCCCTACAATTAGCCTGGAGGTCAACTTGTGCATTTTTTTTTTTTTAAAGTTCCCCAGGTAATTCTGATGTGCAAAAGTTACAAACCACTAATGTTAATACAACCAGCCTTAAAATCCTGAGGTGTTAAGAGATGTTCTTTACCTTAAGCATATGATGCAAGAACTATGTCACTCAAAATGTGAATTCTTAAAAAAAAAAAAAAAAATGTGACTGCTTGACCCACAGAATAAGAAATGTCTTGATCACTGAGAATAAATTAACCAATTAATCTCAGATCTTGGTTTCTAATTTATGGGACAACAAGCCACACTTTTGCTGTACTTTAACATTTTGTGACTATTTCATGCTTACACTCAGGCAATTTAAGTATAATGGTTTGATTATACTGCCTGCAAAGACTGTTCTTCCTCAACTGGAGGAGACAAGTTCTAGCTGTGCCAAAGTACGCGTGTTGTCTGCACTGCTTGTATCCTGGTACAGCAGGCACAGAAAATTGACACTGCTGGATCTAGCATAAGACACACGGACCGATGTTAAAAGATCCAATCCCAGATAATCAAAATAATCCAACCCCAGACAACAGTTAAAGACTTGGCACTTCAAGCAACGAACAGGCAGAGTTTAATTTGACATCTACATGAGATAACTGTGTGACTGTGTATACCCACTTTACTGAGAACTGCAGAACAAAACATAAAATTCATCTAGTCGGTCCTCTAACAGAATAACACTTTCACTCAAAAACACACTAAGAATAATGCTTATATTTATCTTTTTAAGTTTCCACTTCTGTTCCCAAAGACTTTTCTTCCCCTGATGTTTTGCCTCCTCTTCTTATCAGTTTAGAACAGAAATTTTAATTTGCTAATAACTGGAAGCTTTTTAAATTAAGTGAAAATGTGGAAACTCCTATAGCCAGAAAGATACCACAAAGCCTGTTAATTCTGGCTCTGCTGCACTGCCATATATAAAGTGTCCATAAAGATGTTATATCTGAATTATGGAACACTTCCATTTTAACTCAGACACAAAAAGACCTGAAGAGTTTTCAACACTTCAACTTTTCTCTCCAATTGCTAAAGGGGGTTGGGGAGTTATATCCAGCCACACAAGAAATGTGGGTATATGCAAAGAACCCCGAACCAGGAGTCATAAGGGAAAGTCGCTGATGTGGGCAGTTTTTTTGTTTTGTTTTGTTTTAAATAAATTTATTTATTTATTTATTTTTAGCTGCGTTGGGTCTTTGTTGCTGAGCACGGGCTTTCTCTAGTTGCGGCGAGTGGGTGCTACTCTTTGTTGCGGTGCGCGGGCTTCTCATTGCGGTGGCTTCTCTTTGTCGCGGAGCATGGGCTCTAGGCGCGCAGGCTTCAGTAGTTGTGGCTCACAGGCTCTAGAGCACAGGCTCAGAAGTTGCGGCGCACGGGCTTAGTTGCTCCGCCGCATGTGGGATCTTGCCAGACCAGGACTCAAACCCGTTTCCCCTGCATTGGCAGGCGGATTCTTAACCACTGCGCCACCAGGGACGTCCCTGTGGGCAGTTTTGAGGCCAGTTTTCTCCATATTTAGATGAGTCCAGAAAGAAGTATTAAAACACACTCCCCTTTTACCCAACTGTCTTCATATCCTCAAAAAATAGTGTGCAAAATACCTTCCAAGTCACTGAAAACTCTCCTCCAAGAAGCAGTACCCAAGCTGATGAGCAGAAAAAACGCACTTACTTAAAGGAAAAAAAAAGTTTGCTCTTTTTTATCCTTTTTTGTTAATCCTAATGCTTGTCCAATTAGGACAGAGTGAATACAAAATGTTTAGTTTGTAAACTATTGTTTACACTGTAGGACAAACATTTTTCTAAAGGACCGGATTCCACCTATCTTAGGGAAACACAACATCTAGTGCATAGCTCACTCCCTCTCTTCAGTGTGTGTCCCACTGGTCAGCAAGTCATGACTATCTCCTAAACATCTCAAATTTCTGTTCCTGCTTCCACACCCTCCACCAATGCCCTCACCCAGGCTCTCTTCGCCTCCTGCCTGCCAACTCCATTTACTTCAGTAACCAGACTCGTTTACAATTTAAAGTGTACTCTTTCTATGCCTGGGTCTGACATGGAGTTTACTGCTACAGATAAATGCTATAATTTTTAACTGCACAAAAACAATAAAATACTAATGAACAATCTAAATTACTTGCTAATAACATAAAAGATAAAGCTGGTCTATCTTTCACTATTAAATAGCCTTAAAAATATTTTCCAAGGTGTTCCCAGCCCACTCCTCACAAAAGAAAAAAATTATCAAAAGAAGGGATATAATGATCACTCCCTCATGCTTTTTACAAGTAAGGGAGCTAACCAATATAGTGGACTTCTTCAGAATTACTGTGTTTTTGGAAACAAACTCACACCTGCATTCATTATCTTAATTTGAGGAACGGAGAGTAAAAATAACCAAACTTAATTACTTAAGTACAGTAACAAAAACAAAAAATTACCTCTGTGAATTAACTATGAGACTTTTCCATGATTTTGACATGATTTTTTAGCAGTAAATCAGGAAATGACTTTCCTCTTTTCTGAGCATCTAGGAGGTGCTGGATAGGCACTGGGATACAAAGATCACTAAGATTTGACCCCGACCCTTGAAGAACCCTTTACAGACTTCTTTAAAGACACCTCTAACATGAAATTTTCCATTTCAAATTGTAAGTGTAAAACACAAAGGTAAAAAATACAGAAAGAATAAAGCAAGAACTAAAAGATTATAAGCTGTGAAATAAAATGTGGTGGACAATCGAGGTAATGTGACAATTAGCTCTTTGGAATTATCTGTCATGCAAAGATCTGTGACATTTAAGGAACGCCAAGCAGTGGTACCCTCAGAAATGACATTTTAACCACTGCTGAACAAGCGTGCAAGACAAAAATGGCACAGAAGCTAAACTCCCACTGCATAATTTTTAAACATATTATGAAGCAGTACGACTAAAATGTGAAGACATCTGAAAACTCCTAACCAATACCTCAAGTTCACAGAGTCTTTCCTGAAACGCTTTAAACTGACAAGTAACAAAAATAAAGGTGGTTCAATGTCTAGCCATAATGGAGACTGGGAGCCTAATAATGGTTCCTATTTATTGGACCCTTACATTGCCTTAGAAACTGTTCTAAGTGCTTTCTACCCAATATGTCATTTAATCCCCATAGCAATTCTTTAAGACCGATATTATTATTCCAATTCTACAGATTAGGTGTAGGTGTAGAGAAGTAACTGCTTTTACGACACACATCTAACATGCAGGGGACTTCTAGGCCAGCCAATCTTACTCAAAAACCCATAATGATCTTACCAATATGCCTTACTGCCTCTTCAGTACTGCCTAAGAGCAGGACACATTAAATAAAGATTAAAAGAAGTATGGAATTTAATTGAAATGTGAACGACAAGGCCTAAAGGAGGGAAGGCATACCCATAGGAACTACTTTATAGGCCTGTCTGAATATGGCCTCTCAGGCATAGTGTGAGAGTTAACAGCTTATCATCCAAAATAAAAGCAACAACTGAAGCTTCACTACAACAAAACTTACTTTAAATGCATGAAACAGTGGAACCACTGTTTTATCCACAATCCTTTATCTGAACAATACATACATCCCCATAAACCTTCATCTGAAATGTCTGAAATGTTGCTATCACCATCAACCCATGAAAGCAAGCTTACTGTTAAGTAGGCAATGAAATGGAGGCTCGAACTTTGACTGATAACCAAGTCATTGCCCACAACTGGTCATGGCATCTCTTTAGAACAAAAATAATCAGCAAAGCTGTGTACATTACTAGATGATGATGATGATGATGATGAGGCTAGTACTTACAATGGAATGTCTCACAACCTCACTGGATAGGTATTCCCACTATCCCCATTTTAAGAGAGGAAAGAAACTGAAGCTAAGAGTTTAACCATTATCTAGCGAACAACCAGGGATTCTCACTACAGAGCCTTTACTCTTAGAACATAACCTTTATAACTTCTAACAATTAAATCACTCAAGCTTTACTTGAAGAAAAAGGCCAAAGAAAGTCTGACAATATAATTTTGTGTACAGTTTTTGTCCTAATTATGGATATGTAACAATAGCTAAAAACAATCGAGATAAATGGGAAGGGTAGAAAGCAGCAGACACACTGGATATTTTCCCTTGAGAGGGACTTCACACCACCTCGTGGGAAGCAGCATGGTTTCACACTGATGTAACCCAGTCTCAGGACATTACTCAGTCCCAGCACGATGACAGCCACACTTATAATCACAGACTTTCCTCTCACCCCCTCCATAAACTGGACTTTCTGCTCTGGGCCCATCAGTACTCACTGACCCTCATGGAGACTATTCTGGTGGTAAACTTCCAGTTACTCGGCAGCAAGCTATTGTCTGAAAGGGGGCCTATCAGGTCAGCATTCAGAACTCCTGTTTGCACAAACAGCTATGCATGTCCATGTATGAGAAAAAAGGCAAATCATCATGCCCAAAATAAGGCTCTCAAGCATTTCAGAGATCAGGTATTCTCCAAAATGCTAAAAGTGATTTTTCACCAACATTTAATCAATATTACACACACACAGGTAAGAGACTGATTTGTCCCAAATCTAATATTTAAGTTATAAAGTGAGCTGGCAAGTTGGTGGAATAATTCAGATATTCCTAGAAACTCAGATTCTCTCAGCCTAGAGCCTCACTGGAAACTTATGTACTAAGTCTTACCAAATATAGCTTTGGATCAGTCAGAAAGATGGGCAGGACACTGGGGCTAGCCTGGGCAAAAGACTTGGTATTTTCGATTCTAAAAGATTTTCTCAAGTGAGGCCTTAACTGTTCACAGTAACATTTCAGATTAGCGATCCTTCACAAACCCCCAAATGCAAAAGGAATTGACTTTCAAAGCAGTTTCTTGTGTAGAAAAAGAAGCTCTCAAAATAAGAAAATTGTAACAGGAAAAAATCTTTTGCCTTATAATACAGACTTTCCGTAAGTAATTACATACAGTCAAATAACAATCAATTACATATTCAATGTAATGAAAGTTTGCAAAGATTCTAAACTATTTAAAGGCAGTCATAGGACAGTAAGTTCACTTTCAAATCACCCAAATAGTTTGGATAAAAGACTTGTTTGCAAATTTAAGCCAGGGCAAGGGTTCAATCACTCTTAGGAGACAGACTTCATTTGCAACAGGTCCTCTTCCTTGGTTGTAAGCCAGTAAAACAGGAATTTCTCACTTATATGCAGAGTTTTCTTTAAAGGCATAGACCATATAGAAGCTTTGCTTGTGAAATGATAGTCTACCTCAGCTTGCAAGCCCTACCTATGACATCACTCAAGTCATTTCTCAATCAACAAAGCAAGAGACAACGAGAGTCCACTAGGACCTCTCATAAAATTCTTAGAAAGAATGACAGGTCGGTGTTTTAATGTGCCAAACAAGTCTAATAAATGCACTTAAAGTACCCAATGAGAAAAAAAAGTAACTTTAAGTTCCCAGTGACAGTCTGGATTCTGAATATGGCGGGGAGCGGGGTGGGAGACAAACGAGGAGATTCAAAAATGTGGACCGGCTCTCAATGGTGTCATTCACAGGGGCCTGTGAGCAGAGCATGCTGTTCATCAATGATACGGTTCCCACACTCAGTGGGGCAGGGGGACTTAGACACAGAGCTGAAGAAGGCTTAAGGAGAGTAAGCAGGAGAGGGAGAAAGTTTCACACTCTAACAGAACCCAAACTACAGCCATCTCAGAGTAAGGCTCTCCTCAAGTTTCCCTCCTGCCACACATTCTGCTGTCATTTCAAGGTCTCTACTCACTTACCACAAATTAGCCGAGTAAATAATCTTTTTAAAGATGTCTAGATTATTCTGGACAAAAAACATTAGTAATCAAATATCTTTAAATATTATTCTTTATTAGGGTAATGGTGATTCCCAAGCATTTCACTTTAACCTGTTTTTTGCTGTTATCACCAGGACATTCACCTGTTTTCTTCAGGCTCATGATCTGAAATATGTCTTGAAAGACAAAAATTGCGGCATTAATACTGGTCAATATGAAAGTTCTTTAGACTTACACGTGTTTTTTTTTAAAGGAAACTGATTAGCTTTAATTGTAATATGATTTGAAATTTGAAAGTTCTTCTATAGAGATTTTAAAGGCCCCTAAAAGCACTTAACTAAATATCTTTAAGTTCCCGGCACAATAGTAAAAGTTAAAAGAAAAATCATCACATCTGATGTAACGCCAGAGCTAGTCAAGGGCCTAGTGGTCAGTAATTATTGTCAGGCTGTGTGGCTGGAGGTATTGGTAGGGTGGAGGATACACTGTTTCCTGTCACAACTGAACTCACAGTCTAATTCAAGGGCTAAGGAAAGGTTTACACATATAACCAGATAGTTACATGCAGTGCTACCTCCACCTGCTCCTCCAGGAACGCAGAGAAAGGTCAGAATGGACTGAAATGGCCCGGGGGGAAGGGGGGAACCCCTGCTGAAGGAGAGAGCCCTAGAGCTTAAAGGAAGAGTGGTATTTGTTTTGGCTGAAGCGTTTTACAGGGAGCAGAGAACTGGCCCAGATAAAAAGATGGCATGCGTGGGCAGGAAGGAAGGCTGCACTGCCAGCACCTCAGCCCAGACACGGATATGAAAATAACGGGAGAGACCTGCAGCTGCCCTCTATTAATTCCTGAATTTCACCAGAGGAAAAAATTCAGATTGATCGCTAAGATTCTTTTTTCCCTAACAATTAGCTCTTTATACACTTCCACCTGGCCTAGGAAAGAAAAATCTTTTGTCTAGGATGCCATAGGTATAGTGCTGCCTCCAAGTAAGAATAAACGATGACCTTCTGTGGCCCCTTCAAGACCTATGATTCATGTTTCATGGAAATATTGAGAAATATTCCATTAGAAATGAATCTGCTTTCACAGCATATTGTATGTTTCCTGTGTTTTTCTTCCTTCATTATCACCAAGGACATTCCCATGAAAACAAAATCTTGTTTTTTCCCCAGAGTAACCATATGCTTTACATTGATTTGCTCTGAATTTCCAGACTGCCTTTTCATGGCACCACAATGAGCTTCTGGGGTCTTTCTAGTGACGTCATAAATGTCCTATAGAGAAAATTATTAGGCTGACAAATTCGACTACAAGCAGAGGGGGTTGACCTCACATGGTATAATTTCAAAGTTTCCAGGAAGGCCTGCAACCAGCCCCACTCCCTCCCCCTAACCCCACCCCCCAGCCCCCAGCAATTCTTACTGTGCTGGCTAGTGCTGAAATAGCAAAGCTATCAAGCTGACAGTTTCAACCACGGTGTAAGCAATGGGGATGACTTCAAACTTTCCCGGAAGGCCACCACCACCAATCGCCGCGCTCTCCTTCCCCGCCGAAAAACACACCTCCCCATCTGCTGGCTGGTGTTGAAAAAGCACAACTAGAGCTTCATTCTCTTAACTTTAATCTTTAGTAAAATACAAATGCATCTTTTACAAGTTGCCATTACAATATGACTCAATTTCAGATCCTTTCCTAACCAGTCCTCTACCATTGTACCCGTCCTCTTCCAGCAACTGAAGCTGGAAGCCCCACCTAGAAGCTCAGCCCACCCCGACTCTGGGCCCAATCCTGACTCTGGACAGAGATAATTTAAGGACTTCTAAATCAATACTCCCTGTATCAAACTATCCTGCTCTCACTTCTGTGAACAGGGTACCTGTCTTATTCCAAAGACCCCGTCTCCACCATCCACTTTTGCTCTGCAAACCATCTCTATCTCATTCTGGTCACCTGAGTACTCACCTAGCATCCTTCCCAGAATCCTGTTACTCCAGGAATAGGAACCCATCTTGCTCTTGTCACGTGCCCAAGAAAATGGAGTCGATCTGAGTTCATGATTCCCTGACGTAAAGCCACGGAGCAAGGCAATAAAGAGCTCTGCTGTTTCTCACTAGATGACTTTATTTATTTATTTTTTAACATCTTTATTGGCGTATAATTGCTTTACAATGCTGTGTTAGTTTCTGCTGTATAACAAAGTGAATCAGCTATACATATACATATATCCCCATATCCCCTCCCTCTTGTGACTCCCTCCTACCCACCCTATCCCACCCCTCTAGGTGGTCAGAAAGCACCGAGCTGATCTCCCTGTGCTATGCGGCTGCTTCCCACTAGCTATCTATTTTACATTTGGTAGTATATATAAGTCCATGCCACGCTCTCACTTTGTCCCAGCCTACCCTTCCCCCTCCCCATGTCCTCGAGTCCATTCTCTACGTCCGCATCTTTATTCCTGTCCTGCCCCCAGGTTCTTCATAACCATTTATTTTTTTAGATTCCCTATATATGTGTTAGCATACGGTATTTGTTTTTCTCTTTCTGACTTACTTCACTCTGTATGACAGACTCTAGGTCCATCCACCTCACTACAAATGACTCAATTTCATTTCTTTTTATGGTTGAGTAATATTCCATTGTATATATGTGCCACATCTTCTTTATCCATTCATCTGTCGATGGACACTTAGGTTGCTTCCATGTCCTGGCTATTGTAAATAGAGCTGCAATGAACATTGTGGTACATGACTCTTTTTGAATTATGCTTTTCTCCAGGTATATGCCCAACAGTGGGATTGCTGGGTCATATAGTAATTCTATTTTTAGTTTTTTAAGGAACCTCCATACTGTTCTACATAGTGGCTGTATCAATTTACATTCCCACCAACAGTGCAAGAGGG
Source organism: Eschrichtius robustus (assembly GCF_028021215.1). NCBI lineage: Eukaryota > Metazoa > Chordata > Mammalia > Artiodactyla > Eschrichtiidae > Eschrichtius > Eschrichtius robustus. Next base: position 51,964,065 of record NC_090829.1, on the reverse strand, counting down.
TTGGTTCCCTTTTCTCCACACCCTCTCCAGCACTTATTGTTTGTAGATTTTTTGGTGATGGCCATTCTGACCAGTGTGAGGTGATACCCCATTGTAGTTTTGATTTGCATTTCTCTACTGATTAGTGATGTTGAGCATTCTTTCATGTGTTTGTTGGCAATCTATATATCTTCTTTGGAGAAATGTCTATTTAGGTCTTCGGCCCATTTTTGGATTGGGTTGTTTTTTTGATATTGAGCTTCATGAGCTGCTTGTAAATTTTGGAGATGAATCCTTTGTCCCTTGATTCATTTGCAAATATTTTCTCCCATTCTGAGGGTTGTCTTTTTGTCTTGTTTATGGTTTCCTTTGCTGTGCAAAAGCTTTTAAGTTTCATTAGGTCCCATTTATTTTTGTTTTTATTTCCATTTCTCTAGGAGGTGGGTCAAAAAGGATCTTGCTGTGATTTACATCATAAAGTGTTCTGCCTATGTTTTCCTCTAAGAGTTTTATAGTGTCTGGCCTTACATTGAGGTCTTTAATCCATTTTGAGTTTATTTTTGTGTATGGTGTTAGGGAGTGTTCTAATTTCATTCTTTTACATGTAGCTGCTCTATATGACTTTAGATGTGTGAATTAGCCTCTACAGGTCTCAGCTTCCTCATGTGTATCTGTCATACCCATTCAATGAGAGAATACATAAGGCTAAGAGTTGAATAAATATTAGCAATAATAGGGATGTTAATCACAGTGAAAGGATAGTAACAACTTGTGTTGGAATTTATAAACATATTGCCTATTCCCACATTCTATGTTGATATGCTCTACCTACCTGGAGTGAAGCATTCACTAACTCACACTGGAACTCAGATGAAGGGGGGAATGAGAGCACCTGGGCTGAGTGGCTGTCTGTTATGCATGAGTGGCCAACAATGGGTCTGGACTGTGGTTCCTTCCAGTTCCTGCAGTTGATCCTGTTGTTCCAGGGCCTCCCAAGCCCTAGCAAACCACTTGGGGTTCCAGGTCACCCTCACCCTGTCCTGTGTCATTTCAATTAGTTGGGCCAGGTACCAACATGTCCAAATAAAGATAACCACAGTACCTCGGTGTTCAGAAGAGAACAAAGAATAGGAAGGCTCAGTAAGCCAAAGATAAATGGCTCTACAATTCTTCTTTAGTCAATGGCATTTTTTTAAATCACTGAAAGGGGTGTTAGTGTCACTTATCTCCAAGTACCATCATGAATAAATACAAAGTTTCCATTGTGGACAGAGCAATATACTTGCTAAATTCCCTGCAGAGTATACCAGTTACGAATTGGACCCACAAAAAGTGAGGAAGAGGCTAACTAGACGAACACACACACACACTCTTCAGACACCAAAAGTAGAAGCAGTTGGCATTGAAAAAGTGGATTTTATATATGTTGATCCATTCAGCAATTTGCTTTTATAGATTCTATTACACATACTCAGTTGTAGAGTCTTCTAGCCAATGCATAGGGTTCCAATGTTACCATGACCAGAAGCTCAACTATTCTCTTACTGAACTGGAAATATCAGCTTCATTCTATGTAGGTAAAATAACTTTTCATCTAGTTTTACTAGTGTGTTTTTTTTTTTTTTAAGATACAGAGTGAATTTTGAGGTTTTATTTGTTGATAATATCTGTTACAGTTCTACAAGTAGGTAGAAGATTCTGTAACTCATACTATTTTAAAATATTTTTCTCTCTTCTTTTACCTGAAGTTCCTTTGTGTGATCTATCACCGAAGACTAGGTTTGGTTTTTAAATGGTTTAGAACACCAAGATCAATTTCAGGGACACAATGAATGCAATCAGAAAAAATCATTAATGAAATGGTTAAATCATTTCAGATTAACTGCAATTAAAACCCACTAGGATTCTAGCCTAATGAGTTTTAATTTTTTTTCCTAAATTTTTGTTCTTATAGTTTCAAAAACAAGTAATGAAACGACACAGCAGCACACTCTGCTATTATGCAAAACAATGGGAAGATCAACTTTTTCCATGCAGCTCATTATGGAAAACTAAAACTAAAGGGCATTTTCCTTCATTTTCTTTATATATTGGTGAGCAAGCCCAAGTATTAAAATAAGACCTCTGGTCAGATTCCAGTCTAATCAATAACCTAGTACTGAACTCAATTACAGGCCAATTTACCATTTGCCCCATAATCCCAATCACTGCCAAAAAGAGCTGTCACACAGTGCCCTCCAACACAGCAGTATTTATAGACTAACTCCATATCTGGATTGATCTTCCTACACAGAACCCCACATGGATCAGAGTACCTAAGCGTCTTTCTTTCCTTAGTGAGCTATAGAGAAGAGGCACCGGTGTTACACAAACTAGAAATTCACTGAAATGCCGTAGGAGCAGTACTTAAAGAACTACACCCAAGGAGCCTCACCTGCTCCTGGAGCTTATTGAGATAACCAGATTCTGGACTCTGAGCTGATGCTGTACTGGAATAAAGCTTCTGCAGACCTTAGGAGGGGGTACCTTGCATATGGGAGAGACACGAATTATGAGGGCCGAGGGTGGACTGCGGTGGGCAGCTTTCTGAAAGTTGGCTGCTGGTATTCATACTCTGTGTCATCCCCTTTCTGGAGCGGGCTGGACATACCACTCCCTCTTGCCCTTTAGTTGCTGCTCCGATGACGCTGCCATAATGTAAGCGCCCCCACGGAGAGGCCACTTAGCAAGGAACAGAGGGAAGCCGCCTGCCACTAGCCCACAAAAAAAACTAAATCCTGCCAACAACCACTTAGGCGAGCCTGGAAACAGACTGACACTCAGACATGCCTTACGGTGACTGTAGCTCTATCTAGCCCACACCTGGAGTTTAGCATTTTGAGAGGCCCAGAGCCATAGGACACAGCTAAGCTGTGCCTAAATTCCTGACCCACAGAAACTGTAGACAAGAACTGTTTTAAGCTACTAAATTTGAGTAATTTGTTACTCAGTAATAAATAACAGATATTTAATACATATTTTTACCTCTAAAAGCATCATTTGGATAGCATCACAATATGTATTTGAAACTTTTACCTAATTTGAAAAAGTACTTGCTGTTCTCATCTGGAATTTTAAGCTCTCTTAAAAGTCTCTGCATTTTTCAGGACTACCAAATTCCGAAATATATGAATACAATGCAAGCTTTCCCAAGTTAATTTAATTCACTTAAAAGTCAATAGAATACTCAAGATATTTAACTTTGTCACTTATATATCACAGGCCCACATCAGCATTAAGGAGCCCTTAATAAAAGCAAAAAAAAAAAAAAAAAAATCCAAGATAAATTTTACTTCTAGAAAATCACATGCAGACTCAGAGATAAACTCTACTTCCATAAAATAATAAATAAAGGAAAACTTCTTTGATTAGAAAGCTTACAAAAAACTTCCTTACCTTGAATGCACTGAAGTGTTCCATCCTCCGCTCTTATTGTAAAAGTCTCACCTGGATTAACTTGAACGAGAATAACCTGCCAAAATAACACAGTAATTTCAATTTAATACTAGAACATCCGGGGATTTCTCTTCAACGATTTCATTACCTAAATTTATGTACTAGACAAGAAGTATGTGGCACAGAATCTTGTATAAACACAAAACTTAGGATATGCCTTAGATCTGGTTCAAATTTGAGGGGAGTAAGTTCATGCATTTGAATTTAGCTAAGTGAATTCTCCTGTGTTGCTTATGCTATGTAACTAAAAAAAAAAAAAAACCCCAATGTTAAGATACTTTTTCTTTCAGACAATTCCTTTTTTTCTTTCACTAAATCAGAAACAACAATTAAAGAAGAAAAAAGACCAGAAACTATAACTTGCAAAGGAAAACTGAACACAGAAATGAGTTTCTGATCTAACACTGTTGCATACCATTCCCAAGTATCTATTACTGACCTGAGTCTACTGTGTAACAATAGAAAGCAATTTATAAGAAAAATGTTTGGGGGGGAAAAAAAAAGCGTGTATAGAACCTGGAAATAACAATGAACAGTATAAAATAAATATTACAAACAAGACCCATCAAACACTCAAATTTTCGAATCTATTACCTAAATGTCAGTGTTTTAGTCATATAACATAGATATTTAGTTATCAGAAGACAACTTCCGAAAAGACTAAACCACGGATGCCACGGCAAAGTATGTTCTTTTAAGAACCTCAGTTTTAAGTTCCAATCTCATTTAGTTCCTTTAGATAACAAAAGTAAAAAAAATCACTAATTTATATCTAAATATAATTTAAAGGACATAACAAAGCTTAAAAAACTGTAGTTAAAAATTACTATGTGCGAGACTAACACTATTAAAATAATGACTATATATTTCTAGAAATTGGAAGGATGTCAGTGTCACATTCATCTTATAGTTCTTAGAGCAAGCCTTGCTCCTCCCTGCCTCAAAACCATCAAGCATACTGTTCCCTCTGTCTGCAATGCTCTCTCTGCACTCCTTCATCTCTGCCCACCTTATTCCTTCCTCAACCAGCTAACGCCCATTCATCCTTGCCAGATTAAGAAGTGGTATTTGACTCTCAGGACAGGCCAGGTCTTGCACTATGTGTTCTCAAAAAACAAACGAACAAAACTCTACTCCTTCCTAAAATTTACAATTGCAATTAATTAACTAAGGAATTATTTTTGTGTCAGTCTTTCCTTTAATCTAGGCTCTCTAAGGGCAAGATCTGACACAGAATAAGTGCTCAAGAAATACATTTACTGGGCAGATTGGTTCAACATGGCAGAATAGAAGGACATGCTCTCACTCCCTCTTGCGAGAACAATGGAATCACAACTAACTGCTGAACAATCATCGACAAGAAGACACTGGAACTCACCAAAAAAGATACCCCACATCCAAAGACAAAGGAGAAGCCACAATGAGACGGTAGGAGGGGCGCAATCACAATAAAATCAAATCCCATGACTGCTAGGTGGGTGACTCACAAACTGTAGAACACGTACACCACAGAAGTCCACCCACTGGAGTGAAGGTTCTGAGCCCCAGGTCAGGCTTCCCAACCTGAGGGTCCAGCAACAGGAGGAGGAATTCCTAGAGAATCAGACTTTGAAGGCTGGGGTGATTTGACTGCAAGACTTCGACAGGACTGGGGGAAACAGAGACTCCACTCTTGGAGGGCACACACAAAGTAGTGTGTGCTTCGGGACCCACGGGAAGGAGCAGTAGCCCCATAGGAGACTGAAACAGACCTACCCGCTAGTGTTGGGGGGTCTCCTGCAGAGGCGGGGGGTGGCTCTGTCTCACCATGAGGACAAGGACACTGGCAGCAGAAATTCTGTGAAGTACTCCTTGGCATGCGCCCTCACAGAGTCCGCCATTAGCCCCGCCAAAGAGCCCGGGTAGGCTCCAGTGTTGGGTCACCTCAGACCAAACAACCAACAGGGAGGAGACCCAGCCCCACCCATCAGCAGGCAAGCGTTTTACTGAGCTCTGCCCACTAGAGCAACACGCAGCTCTACCCACCACCAGTCCCTCCCATCAGGAAACTTGCACAAGCCTCTTAGATAGCCTCATGCACCAGAGGGCAGACAGCAGAAGCAAGAACTACACTTCTGCAGCCTGTGGAACAAAAACCACGTTCACAGAAAGACAGACAAGATGAAAACGAAGAAGGCTATGTACCAGATGAAGGAACAAGATAAAAACACAGAAAAACAACTAAATGAAGTGGAGATAGGCAACCTTCCAGGGAAAGAATTCAGAATAATGATAGTGAAGATGATCCAGGACCTCGGAAAAAGAATGGAGGCAAAGATCGAGAAGATGCAAGAAATGTTTAACAAAGACCTAGAAGAATTAAAGAACAAACAAACAGAGATGAACAATACAAGAATTGAAATGAAAAATACACTAGAAGGAATCAATAGCAGAATAACTGAGGCAGAAGAATGGATAAGTGACCTGGAAGACAGAATGGTGGAATTCACCGCTGCAGAAGAGAATAAAGAAAAAAGAATGAAAAGAAATGAAGACAGCTTAAGAGACCACTGGGACAACATTAAACGCAACAACATTTGCGTTATAGGGGTCCCAGAAGGAGAAGACAGAGAGAAGGGACCAGAGAAAATATTTGAAGAGATTATAGTTAAAAACTTCCCTAACATGGGAAAGGAAACAGCCATCCAAGTCCAGGAAGCACAGAGTGTCCCATACAGGATAAACCCAAGGAGAAACACACCGAGACACATACTAATCAAATTGGCAAAAACAAAGAAAAATTACTGAAAGCAGCAAGAGAAAAATGACAAATAACATACAAGGGAACTCCCATAAGGTGAACAGCTGATTTCTCAGCAGAAACTCTACAAGCCAGAAGGGAGTGGCATGATATACTTAAAGTAATGAAAGGGGAAAACCTACAACCAAGATTACTCTACCAAGCAAGGATCTGATTCAGATTTGATGAAGAAATCAAAAGTTTTACAGACAAACAAAAGCTAAGAGAATTCAGTACCACCAAACCAGCTATACAACAAATGCTAAAGGAACTTCTCTAAGTGGGAAACACAGGAGAAGAAAAGGACCTACAAAAACAAACCCAAAACGATTAAGAAAATGGTAATAGGAACATACATATCAATAATTGCCTTAAACGTGAATGGATTAAATGCTCCAACCAAAAGACACAGGCTTGCTGAATGGATACAAAAACAAGACCCATATATATGCTGTCTACAAGAGACCCACCTCAGACCTAGGGACACACACAGACTGAAAATGAGGGGATGGAAAAAGATATTCCATGCCAATGGAAATCAAAAGAAAGCCGAAGTAGCAATACTCGTATCAGATAAAATAGACTTTAAAATAAAGAATGTTACAAGAGACAAGGAAGGACACTACATAATGATCAAGGGATCAATCCAAGAAGAAGATATAACAATTATAAATATATGCACCCAACATAGGAGCACCTCAATACATAACACAACTGCTAACAGCTATAAAAGAGGAAATCGACAGTAACACAATAATAGTGGGGGACTTTAACACCTCACGTACACCAATGGACAGATCATCCAGACAGAATATAAAGAGGAAACAAAAACTTTAAATGACACAATAGACCAGATAGATTTAATTGATATTTATAGGACATTCCATCCAAAAACAGCAGATTACACCTTCTTCTCAAGTGTGCACGGAACATTCTCCAGGATAGGTCACATCTTGGGTCACAAATCAAGCCTCAGTAAAGTTAAGAAAATTGAAATCATATCAAGCATCTTTTCTGACCACAACACTATGAGATTAGAAATAATTACAGGGAAAAAAACGTAAAAAACACAAACACATGGAGGCTAAACAATATGTTACTAAATAACCAAGAGATCACTGAAGAAATCAAAGAGGAAATCAAAAAATACCTAGAGACAAATGACAATGAAAATACAATGATCAAAAACCTATGGGATGCAGCAAAACCAGTTCTAAGAGGGAAGTTTATAACTATACAAGCCTACCTCAAGAAACAAGAAAAATCTCAAATAAACAACCTAACCTTACACCTAAAGGAACTAGAGAAAGAAGAACAAACAAAACCCAAAGTTAGCAAAGGGAAAGAAATCATAAAGATCAGAGCAGAAATAAATGAAATAGAAACAAAGAAAACAATAGCAAAGATCAATAAAACTAAAAGCTGGTTCTTTGAGAAGATAAACAAAACTGATAAAGCATTAGCCAGACTCATCAAGAAAAAGAGAGGACTCAAATCAATAAAATTAGAAATGAAAAAGGAGAAGTTACAACAGACACCACAGAAATACAAAGCATCCTAAGAGACTACTACAAGCAACTCTATGCCAATAAAATGGACAACCTGTAAGAAATGGACAAATTCTTTTTTTTTTTTTTAGTATTTGTTTATTTATTTATTTATGGCTGTGTTGGGTCTTCGTTTCTGTGCGAGGGCTTTCTCTAGTTGTGGCAAGCGGAGGCCACTCTTCATCGCGGTGCGCGGGCCTCTCGCCATCGCGGCCTCTCCCGTTGCGGAGCACAGGCTCCAGACGCGCAGGCTCAGCAATTGTGGCTCAGGGGCCTAGTTGCTCCGTGGCATGTGGGATCCTCCCAGACCAGGGCTCGAACCCGTGTCCCCTGCATTGGCAGACAGATTCTCAACCACTGCCAACCACCAGGGAAGCCCTGGACAAATTCTTAGAAAGGTATAACCTCCCAAGACTGAACCAGGAAGAAACAGAAAATATGAACAGACCAATCACAAGCACTGAAATTAAAACTGTGATTAAAAATCTTCCAACAAACAAAAGCCCAGGGCCAAATGGATTCACAGGTGAATTCTATCAAACATTTAGAGAAGAGCTAACACCCATCCTCCTCAAAATCTTCCAAAAAATTGCAGCGGAAGGAACACTCCCAAACTCATTCTATGAGGCCACCATCACCCTGATACCAAAACCAGACAAAGATACTACAAAAAAAGAAAATTACAGACCAATATCACTGATGAATATAGATGCAAAAATCCTCAACAAAATACTAGCAAACAGAATCCAACAACACATTAAAAGGATCATACACCATGATCAAGTGGGATTTATCACAGGGATGCAAGAATTCTTCAATATGAACAAATCAATGAATGTGATACACCATATGAACAAACTGAAGAATAAAAACCGTATGATCATCTCAATAGACGCAGAGAAAGCTTTTGACAAAATTCAACACCGATTTATGATAAAAACTCTCCAGAAAGTGGGCATAGAGGGAACCTACCTCAACATAATAAAGGCCATATATGACAAACCCACAGCCAACATCATTCTCAATGGTGAAAAACTGAAAGCATTTCCTCTACGATCAGGAACAAGACAAGGATGTCCACTCTCACCACTCTTATTCAACATAGTTTTGGAAGTCCTAGCCATGGATATCAGAGAAGAAAAAGAAATAAAAGGAATACAAATTGGAAAAGAAGAAGTAAAACTGTCACTGTTTGCATCTGACATGATACTATACATAGAGAATCCTAAAGATGCCACCAGAAAACTACTAGAGCTAATCAATGAATTTGGTAAAGTTGCAGGATACAAAATTAATGCACAGAAATCTCTTGCATTCCTATACACTAATGATGAAAAATCGGAAAGAGAAATTAAGGAAACACTCCCATTTACCACTGCAACGAAAAGAATAAAATACCTAGGAATAAACCTACCTAGGAGGACAAAAGACATGTATGCAGAAAACTGTAAGACACTGATGAAAGAAATTAAAGGTGATACCAACAGATGGAGAGATATACCATGTTCTTGGATTGGAAGAATCAATACTGTCAAAATGACTATACTACCCAAAGCAATCTACAGATTCAATTCAATCCCTATCGAATTACCAATGGCATTTTTTACGGAACTAGAACAAAAAACCTTAAAATTTGCACGGAGACGCAAAAGACCCCAAATAGCCAAAGCAGTCTTGAGGGAAAAAAACGGAGCTGGAGGAATCAGACTCCCTGACTTCAGACTATACTACAAAGCTACAGTAGTCAAGACAATATGGTACTGGCACAAAAACAGAAATATAGATCAATGGAACAGGATAGAAAGCCCAGAGATACACCCACGTACCTATGGTCAACTAATCTATGACAAAGGAGGCAAGGATATACCATGGAGAAGAGACAGTCTCTTCAATAAGTGGTGCTGGGAAAAGTGGACAGCTACATGTAAAAGAATGAAATTAGAACACTCCCTAACCCCATACACAAAAATAAACTCAAAATGGATTCAAGACCTAAATGTAAGACCAGACACTATAAAACTCTTAGAGGAAAACAGGAAGAACACTCTTTGACATAAATCACAGCAAGGTATTTTTTGATCCACCTCCTAGAGTAATGGAAATAAAAAGAAAAATAAACAAATGGGACTTAATGAAACTTAAAAGCTTTTGCACAGCAAAGGAAACCATAAACAAGATGAAAAGACAACCCTCAACATCGGAGAAAATATTTGCAAATGAATTAACAGACAAAGGGTTAATCTCCAAAATATATAAACAACTCTTGCAGCTCAATATTAAAAAAACAAACAACCCAAACCAAAAATGGGCAGAAGACCTAAACAGACATTTCTCCAAAGACATACAGATGGCCAAGAAGCACATGAAAAGCTGCTCACCATCACTAATTATTAGAGAAATGCAAATCAAAACTGCAATGAGTTATCACCTCACACCAGTTAGAATGGGCATCATCAGAAAATCTAGAAGCAGGGGAGGAGCTTCAAGACAGCAGAAGAGTAAGACGTGGAGATCACCTTCCTCCCCACAAATACATCAGAATACATCTGCAAGTGGAACAACTCCTACAGAAAACCTACTGAATGCTGCCAGAAGACCTCAGACCTCCCAAAAGGCAAGAAACTCCCCACGTACCTGGGTAGAGCAAAAGAAAAAAGAAAAAATAGAGACAAAAAAATAGGGACGGGACCTGCACCAGTGGGAGGGAGCTGTGAAGGAGGAAAGGTTTCCACACACTAGGAAGCCCCTTCGCGGGCGGAGACTGAGGGTAGCGGAAGAGGGAAGCTTCGGAGGCACGGAGGAGAGCACAGCAAGAAGGGTGCAGAGCGCACAGCGGAGAGATTCCCGCACAGAGAATCGGTGCCGACCAGCACTCACCAGCCCGAGAGGCTTGTCTGCTCACCTGCCGGGACGGGTGGGGGCTGGGAGCTGAGGCTCGGGCTTTGGAGGTCGGATTGCAGGGAGAGGACTGGGGTTGGCGGCGTGAACACAGCCTGAAGGGGCTAGTGCACCACAGCTAGCCGGGAGGGAGTCCGGGAAAAGGTGTGGAGCTGCCGAAGAGGCAAGAGACATTTTCTTGCCTCTTTGTTTCCTGGTGCACGAGGAGAGGAGTTTAAGAGCGCCGCTTAAAGGAGCTCCAGAGACGGGCATGAGCCGTGGCTATCAGCGCAGACCCCAGAGACGGGCATGAGACACTAAGGCTGCTGCTGCCGCCACCAAGAAGCCTCTGTGCAAGCACAGGTCACTATCCACACCTCCCCTCCCGGGAGCCTGTGCAGCCCGCCACCGCCAGGGTCCCGCGATCCAGGGACAACTTCTCCGGGAGAACACACGGTGCGCCTCAGGCTGGTGCGACGTCACGCTGGCCTCTGCCGCCGCAGGCTCGCCCCGCATCCGTACCCCTCCTTCCCCCCGGCCTGAGTGAGACGGAGCCCCCAAAGCAGCTGCTCCTTTAACCCCGTTCTGTCTGGGCGGGGAACAGACGCCCTCAGGCGACCTACACGCAGAGGCGGGTCCAAATCCAAAGCTGAACCCCAGGAGCTGTGTGAACAAAGAAGAGAAAGAGAAATCTCTCCCAGCAGCCTCAGAAGCAGCGGATTAAAACTCCACAAACAACTTGATGTGCCTGCATCTGTTGAATACCTGAATAGACAACGAATCATCCCAAATTCAGGAGGTGGACTTTGGGAGCAGGATATATTAATTTTTCCCCTTTTCCTTTTTTTTTGTGAGTGTATATGTACATGCTTCTGGGTGAGATTTTGTCTGTATAGCTTTGCTTTATAATAGCTTTATTTTACTTCACTATATTATAGCCTCTTTCTTTCTTTCTATTTTTTCTCCCTTTTACTCTGAGCCGTGTGGACGAAAGGCAAGGAAACACAAGCTTTAAATGATACATTAAACAAGATGGACTTAATTGATATCTATAGGACATTCCATCCAAAAACAACAGAATACACATTCTTCTCAAGTGCTCATGGAACATTCTCCAGGATAGATCATCTCTTGGGTCACAAATCAAGCCTTGGTAAATTTAAGAAAATTGAAATCGTATCAAGTATCTTTTCCGACCACAACGCTATGAGACTAGATATCAATTACAGGAAAAAGTCTGTTAAGAAATACAAACACATGGAGGCTAAACAATACACTACTTAATAACCAAGAGATCGCTGAAGAAATCAAAGAGGAAGTCAAGAAATATCTAGAAACAAATGACAATGAAAACACGACGACCCAAAACCTGTGGGATGCAGCAAAAGCAGTCCTAAGAGGGAAGTTTATAGCAATACCATCCCTACCTTAAGAAACAAGAAACATCTCAAATAAACAACCTAACCTTACACCTAAAGCAATTAGAGAAAGAAGAACAAAAAAACCCCAAAGTGAGCAGAAGGAAAGAAATCATAAAGATCAGATCGGAAACAAGATCAATAAAACTAAAAGCTTGTTCTTTGAGAAGATAAACAAAATTGATAAACCATTAGCCAGACTTATCAAGAAAAAAAGGGAGAAGACGCAAATCAATAGAAGTAGAAATGAAAAAGGAGAAGTAACAACTGACACTGCAGAAATACAAAGGATCATGAGAGATTACTACAAGCAACTCTATGCCAATAAAATGGACAACCTAGAAGAAATGGACAAATTCTTAGAAACGTACAACTTTCCGAGAGTGAACCAGGAAGAAATAGAAAATATGAACAGACCAATCACAAGCACTGAAATTGAAACTGTGATTAAAAATCTTCCAACAAACAAAAGCCCAGGACCAGATGGCTTCACAGCCGAATTCTATCAAACATTTAGAGAAGAGCTAATACCTATCCTTCTCAAACTCTTCCAAAATATAGAAGAGGGAGGAACACTCCCAAACTCATTCTACGAGGCCATCATCACCCTGATACCAAAACCAGACAAAGATGTCACAAAGAAAGAAAACTACAGGCCAATAACACTGATGAACATAGATGCAAAAATCCTCAACAAAACACTAGCAAACAGAATCCAACAGCACATTAAAAGGATCACACACTATGATCAAGTGGGGTTTATCCCAGGAATGCAAGGATTCTTCAATATATGCAAATCAATCAATGTGATACACCATATTAACAAATTGAAGGAGAAAAACCATAAGATCAACTCAATAGATGCAGAGAAAGCTTTCAGCAAAATTCAACACCCATTTATGATAAAAACCCTCCAGAAAGTAGGCATAGAGGGAACTTTCCTCAACATAATAAAAGCCATATATGACAAACCCACATCCAACATCGTCCTCAATGGTGAAAAACTGATACCATTTCCACTAAGATCAGGAACAAGACAAGGTTGCCCACTCTCACCACTATTATTCAACATACTTTTGGAAGTTTTAGCCACAGCAATCAGAGAAGAAAAAGAAATAAAAGGAATACAAATTGGAAAAGAAGCAGTAAAGCTGTCACTGTTTGCAGGTGACATGATACTATACATAGAGAATCCTAAAGATGTTACCAGAAAACTACTAGAGCTAATCAATGAATTTGGTAAAGTAGCAGGATACAAAATTAATGCACAGAAATCTCTAGCATTCCTATACACTAATGATGAAAAATCTGAAAGTGAAACTAAGAAAACACTCCCATTTACCATTGCAACAAAAGGAATAAAATACCTAGGAATAAACCTACCTAAGGAGTCAAAAGACCTGTATGCAGAAAATTATAAGACACTGATGAAAGAAATTAAAGATGATACAAACAGATGGAGAGATATACCATGTTCTTGGATTGGAAGAATCAACATTGTGAAAATGACTCTACTACCCAAAGCAATCTACAGATTCAATGCAATCCCTATCAAACTACCACTGGCATTTTTCACAGAACTAGAACAAAAAATTTCACAATTTCTATGGAAACACAAAAGACCCCGAATAGCCAACACAACCCTAAGAAAGAAAAACGGAGCTGGAAGAATCAGGCTCCCTGACTTCAGACTATACTACAAAGCTACAGTAATGAAGACAGTACGGTACTGGCACAGAAACAGAAATATAGATCAATGGAACAGGATAGAAAGCCCAGAGATAAACCCATGCACATATGGTCACTTTATCTTTGATAAAGGAGGCAAGAACATACAGTGGAGAAAAGACAGCCTCTTCAATAAGTGGTGCTGGGAAAAGTGGACAGTTACATGTAAAAGAATGAAATTAGAACACTCCCTAACACCATACACAAAAATGAACTCAAAATGGATTAAAGACCTAAATGTAAGGCCAGACACCATCAAACTCTTAGAGGAAAACATAGGCAGAACACTCTATGACATAAATCACAGCAAGATTCTTTTTGACCCACCTCCTAGAGAAATGGAAATAAAAACAAAAATAAACAAATGAGACCTAATGAAACTTAAAAGCTTTTGCACAGCAAAGGAAAACATAAACAAGACGAAAAGACAACCCTCAGAATGGGAGAAAATATTTGCAAATGAAGCAACTGACAAAGGATTAATCTCCAGAATTTACAAGCAGCTCATGCAGCTCAATATCAAAAACACAAACAACCCATTCCAAAAATGGGCAGAAGACCTAAATAGACATTTCTCCAAAGAAGATATACAGATTGCCAACAGACACATGAAAGAATGCTCAACATCATTAATCATTAGAGAAATGCAAATCAAAACTACAGTAAGATATCATCTCACACTGGTCAGAATGGCCATCATCAAAAAATCTACAAACCGTAAATGCTGGAGAGGGTGTGGAGAAAAGGGAACCCTCTTGCACTGTTGGTGGGAAAGTAAATCGATACAGCCACTATGGAGAACAGTATGGAGGTTCCCTAAAAAAACTAAAAATAGAACTACCATATGACCCAGCAATCCCACTACTGGGCATATACCCTGAGAAAACCATAATTCAAAAAGAGTCATGTACCACAATGTTCATTACAGCTCTATTTACAATAGCCAGGACATGGAAGCAACCTAAGTGTCAATCGACAGATGAATGGATAAAGAAGATGTAGCACATGTATACAATGGAATATTACTCAGCCATATAAAGAAACGAAATTGAGTTATTTGTCATGAGGTGGATGGACCTAGAGTCTGTCATACAGAGTGAATGAAGTCAGAAAGAGAAAAACAAATATCGTATGCTAACAAATATATATGGAATCTAAAAAAAAAAAAAATGGTCATGAAGAACCTAGGGGCAGGACGGGAATAAAGACGCGGACCTACTAGAGAATGGACTTGAGGACACGGGGAGGGGGAAGGGTATGCTGGGACAAAGCGAGAGAGTGGCATGGACAAATATACACTACCAAATGTAAAACCAATAAGTCGTGGGAAGCAGCTGCATAGCACAGGGAGATCAGCTCGGTGCTTTGCGACCAACTAAAGGGGTGGGATAGGGAGGGTGGGAGGGAGGAAGACGCAAGAGGGAAGAGATATGGGGATATATGTATAGCTGATTCACTTTGTTATAAAGCAGAAACTAGCACACCATTGTAAAGCAATTATACTCCAATAAAGATGTTAAAAAAAAAAGAAAAGAAAAGAAAATCTGCAAGCAACAAATGCTGGAGAGGGTGTGGAGAAAAGGGAACCCTCTTGCACTGTTGGTGGGAATGTAAATTGATACAGCCACTATGGAGAACAGTATGGAGGTTCCTTAAAAAACTAAAAATAGAACTACCATATGACCCAGCAATCCCACTACTGGGCATATACCCAGAGAAAACCATAGTTCAAAAAGACACATGCACCCCAATGTTCATTGCAGCACTATTTACAATAGCCAGGTCATGGAAGCAACCTAAATGCCCATCGACAGACGAATGGATAAAGAAGATGTGGTACATATATACAATGGAATATTACTCAGCCATAAAAAGGAACGAAATTGGGTCATTTGTAGAGACGTGGATGGATCTAGAGACTGTCATACAGAGTGAAGTAAGTCAGAAAGAGAAAAACAAATATCGTATGTTAGCGCATATATGTGTAACCTAGAAAATGGTACAGATGAACCGGTTTGCAGGGCAGAAATTGAGACACAGATGTAGAGAACAAACGTATGGACACCAAGGGGGGAAAGTGGCGGGGGAGGTGGTGGGATGAATTTGGAGATTGGGATTGACATGTATACACTGATGTGTATAAAATGGATGACTAATAAGAACCTGCTGTATAAAAAAATAAGTAAAATTAAATCCAAAAAAAAAAGAGGAGGAAAAAAAGGAAATATATTTACTGAATGAATGAAGTCATAAAACATAGGGAAAAACCACTGCAACAATTATTTTAACTTGGATATTAAGCTTTCATAATATGCAACTTTAAAAGTCAACTTTATTTACTGTATGGACCATAATTTATCTGCGTTTTAAAACTATTTATTAAGATCAAAACCATTTCATCTTTAAAAACTAAACCTTTAATTTCCATGTATTTTGCTTCTATTAATAATTCACCACAGGAAAAACACTGCTGGGATATTAAAATTTTTTAATCTGGAAATACATTAACTAGAGAAAACAGGATTATTCAGGGACAAGCAGTACAAGCTTCATCCCTAGTGCTTCTTGTTATCTTGAAATATAACGGCTATTTCAAGGCAATTTATTTTTCCTGTACAGTAACTGTGTCAATAATCTTTCAGTCTTAAGTATTCAAATTCTCCCCAATGTAAACACACTTTGTCATTTTAAGAATTCAAAAGGAAATCCTTTCAGATCTCTATGGAGTGATTAAGACATTTCAATTGCTTTCTTGAAACTGAGTTTTTAAAGTCATTCCTAACATAAAAATATTTTTGATTTAACTTTATTTTTATGTACACATAGAACACAACTCGACTACAGTGGAATCAAGCACTCCAATAAAGAAAATTCTCCATGTTTTTTTTTAAAGTCCTTAAACCAATTCTAATATCACTGTAATAGCGCAGAAACCACCTGCTTTGTTAAGCCTGTAGGGATGGGCCTATAATATAATGCCTGTAGAATTATTTAGTGAGAAAAAAAAAAATCAGTGGACACTAAGACTATGACCCAGATATTCTTTGACAATCCCAAATTTATATATATACTCTCTTCCACTACACTCATAATTATTGTCAGACAATGTGTCGTAAATGCTGGTTCTAAAAGTGCAATTCACCAGTATTAGGGGAAATCCCAGGCAAGAAAAGCGATTTCTGAATTGGAGTATGTTCCAGGTTCTGTCACATCATCTGCTTATCATATTGCATGAAAAGTGTCTGCAGCAGTTCCTCAGCGGTCACTGACACTAGGTCACAATTCAAAGAATGGCTGGCCTGGAGGCATCCAGCCTCTGAAAACCATTTATGCCTTCCCCTCTCTGCTCACAGGAGGCCCATTCCTGACCCCCACCCCATTTCTTCAGGGAGAAAGATGATAGGTAAAGGGCTTGTACACATCCTATTAAAATACCTCTCTTCAAATGTTTAGTTCCTGTAATTTTCCCTGCTGCTGTGTTGCTATGGCAACCAGATTATAATCTACCAAGTTACCTCAGAAACCAGGCAAATCTCCTGTGTCCCAATATCAATGTTTCTTAGTAAGAGCAAAAGTCATTATTTGAGCAAACCGTATTCATCTTGGCACCGAGATATTTTAAAAGAAAGCATTTTATTATACTGAAGCAGACTGACTACCTTGCTGTTTTCACTGTCAATAAAGGAGAGATAAAAATAAAATTTTGACACACACCAGCCCAATGATCCGTCCCTGACCAGAGACATGAATGAGATGGTGGCAGCAAGCCACGCATCACACAGCCTTGAGGAGCATAAGTCACACCCAAAGCCTCCCTGGCACTTAACCTTTTGTATCATACAGGTCAATCAGTCTGTCTGTCTGTCTCTCTCTCTCTCTCTCTGAATATCTCTCTCTCAATCTGTCTCTCCCCCCTCCCCCACCCCTCTTCCCCCCCTCCTTCTTTCTCTCTTTAGCCACAAAGCAGACACTACAGTTACAATTTCCCTTAAATACAGAATGTAAAACATAACGTCACTGTCCAAACCTCATTTTTTGTCCACTCAGTAAGCATTTCCTGCTTTTCTGAAGTCAGCATTAAAACAAGTCATGCTGTATTCTGTGTCTTGTCAGAGGAGAAGAAAAAAAAGAGAGAGAACAAAGATTTTAACCACTGATAGATTTTTTTCCCCAGAGATGTTAAAATAGAACCATGTTAATCAAATCATAAGAGCATACTTCAGTCTACTATTGCTTCATCAGAGTTCTTTCAAATCTATTAGTGCTATATGAACCAAGCAGCCCAAAATAACCAAAGGTAGTTCATTAAGTCTTAAAGAAAAATAAGTGACCATTCTTCCAAAGTCTAAAGAAACAATGAAACAAGAGGTAGAATTTACATAATTGAGCAAAAGGCTAAACACAGCATCCTGGGAAAGCTTTACCCAACAAGACAACTGAAACAGGTATAACACATCTTTCCTTAAAGGTATAAATCTAAATCTAACTCTGTTTCTAACTCATCAGAAGAGCAAAAGGAAAGCTACATTTGCAATTTAAATTTTGGGTGGCTGATTAACCAGAAGATGGTTAGCATCTAAGACCTCTAGAGGCAAATTCCTAATTTATGCCTCAAATAAAATACTACCAGCCACCCGACTAAATCATCACTGCCACGTATGAGTCCATCACAAAAGCTTCTGCTAGGAGAGCAGTACTGACTGACCAAAGATGAAATGTTACATTTGCAGTATTCTTAAAAGTTAAATCCCACACCCAGACAATCGAGATATAAGCTGTGCTAGAAGAGGAGGTCCCATTTCACTTTCAGAGCTTTTCCCACTTGCCACATTCTGTGAGGCTTGTCTTACTCTTAGCTGTTTCATGTATGAATGAACATTCTCATTTAGAGCCAGCATTTATGAATATCCAACAGATACCTTCAGGGGAAAAAAAATAATACAACCTAAAAGCTGCATAAGAGTTCCATGTAAAGACAGATTCTATCCAGGAAGATCTTATTATAAGTTAAAAAGTGACCTTTGACTCCATGAAAGGAATAGTAGCACCTTCCTTCTGGACACACACACACACATACACACACTCTCACTCCAGATTCCCAAACTCCAGAAAAATCCTGGCAAGATCTGCCCAGGCCCCGAAGGGCCCAAACCATCCATCAAGACACACCTTCGAGGGCTTCCCTGGTGGCGCAGTGGTTGAGAATCTGCCTGCCGATGCAGGGGACACGGGTTCGAGCCCTGGTCTGGGAAGATCCCACATGCCACGGAGCGGCTGGGCCCGTGAGCCACAATTACTGAGCCTGCGCATCTGGAGCCTGTGCTCCGCAACAAGAGAGGCCGCGATGGTGAGAGGCCCGCGCACCGTGATGAAGAGTGGCCCCCACTTGCCGCAACTGGAGAAAGCCCTCGCACAGAAACGAAGACTCAACACAGTCATAAATAAAAATAAATAAATAAATAAAAGAACATGAATTTCTTAAAAAATAAAAATAAATAAAAGACACACCTTCGAGACCCTGGTCTCTGTGCCAAGACCACAGCTGGCCTCAAGCAAAACTGAAAAGTAGCATCATTTGTTTTTTAAGCTCTGTTTCTTTTCTCCAAATCAGGAAAAGGGAGATGATGAGCTGCAAATGAACGATAATTACCTTTGTGGTAGTAACATACACAAAGAAAATGTCCCAAGATTTAAAATGTAAGCAGTTAGGGCTTCCCTGGTGGCACAGCGGTTAAGAATCCACCTGCCAATTCCGGGGACACGGGTTCGAGCCCTGGTCCGGGAAGATCCCACATGCTGCGGAGCAACTAAGGCCGTGAGCCATGACTACTGAATCCGCGCTCTAGAGCACACGAGCCACAACTACTGAAGCCCGCACGCCTAGAGCCTGTGCTCCACAACAAGAGAAGCCAACGCACCGCAATGAAGAGTAGCCCCCTCTCGCCACAACTAGAGAAAGCCAGCGTGCAGCAGCGAAGACCCAACACAGCCAAAAATAAGTAAAATAAGTAAATTTTTTTTTAAAAGCAGCTTAGAAATTTCAAAAATGTGAGCAGTTAAACAGGAAGGTCCTAGAAGATAATGGGAAAGCACTGACTGACTCACCTGTTCACATGTCCAACCTGAAGCCTGAATCCAAAGCTGGCAGGAAAAGAACACATAAGACCAGGGAGCCTCCAAGGGTACTTATACACTAGGTCAAGGCAAAAGGACATCCAGATTTTAGAGATGGGGAAAAACTGAGGCTTAAAGAGGATCAGTAACTTGTCTAAAGTCACAAAACTACAAAATGACTGAGCCAGCACTAGAATCCAGCCCTGCCTGACCAGAACGCATGCTTTTCTCTTCTACCACACATTGTCCCTTCCCCGCCTCCCCAGTAGGTGTGGGTTTCGCAGAGTCAGTTCTCTATGGAGAAACTTCAATGAATGGTTACAAGGAGAGAATGCATTTAACTGGGTCAAAGGCATGTCCCCAAAACTGAGGACAAGTTCTCTTCTAGGAAATCTGTGCTCACTCCCTGAGGCAGAGCCCCTTACTCCCAATATGGCAGTTGGGTGGTAAGGAATTCATCCCTTAACTAACAACAAACAGTTGTTTTTATATTGGGCAGGATTTATTCTCATAAATTCGTTGTCAAGTCCTTGGATTCCCCTAGAAACCTCAGACAAACCAATAAGCTAACCACTTGATTATCACAATCACTAGATGCCATTTCTCATGGCCTAATAACAGGCATAAGAAAAATAAAAGACTACTCCTGAAAAGACTGGGTCTTAGGCATCTATGCTTCCCAAAAGTCACCTGTCATCAATAAAAATGATAGGAATGGATTAACAGGTAACCAAGGAAAGAGAAATAAGATAAACCAAAAAGAACATTTTTATGCACTGAAATCACACCAGTGTCTGCTGAAAAATATATACATTTGACCTTGAACCCTCTGCACAGTTGGAAATCTGCATATAACTTTACAGTTGGCCCTCCACATCCTCCGATTCAACCAACTGCAGATGGTGTAGTACTGTGATACATATTTAGTGAAAAAAAATCTGCATATAAGTGGACCCACGCAGTTCAAACCTGTGCTGTTCAAGGGTAAACTGTACATTCAAATGAGTTCAATAACTGCATTTCAAATAAGTGTCCTTAGAAGAATTACTACTCTGCTCAGTTACAATGCAGCAAATGTTAATGCTTGCCCAGAAAGGGTGAGGCATTCCTCCAGGCCACAAAATAGAGTCTTAAACAACACAAAGTTCTCCCTACCACAGGCTGACAAATGGAACTTGCATGGGATGGGAGTGGGGAATCACTTAAATAAAAATAAAACATTTACAGATAGTGGTAAGGGCTATAAAGAAAATACAATGGCAGCTTGTAAGAAGTTATATATTTCTACTCCCTCTAATTGTATTCTGCCCTGAATAAAGAGATTCTATTACAAAAAGAGCTGTTTGCTAAGAATAAAAATATAGCATTAACTTAAATGGAAAAAATGCAAAATGTAATATAGATGGCCCAAACTAGGTTAAAAACCTCTTTTAAGAGAGCCACAAATGGCCAAGTCTAAAGTTTCAACTACTGTACTTTCACGATAAAAACCAAAAACATTAAAGACCAAAATTCCATACAAGCGTAAGTGTAGTTTTTTCCCTGGCTAAGAGTAACGGCTACTGAATATCCTTGTGCATTTGGAGCAGCATTACGTTTATTTAAATGAATTTTTTTTCATTTTATTAAATATATTTTCACAGAGTTGTTGAGTATCAAAAAGATACTTCCTCCTTTAGCTGAAAATTATATTCACTGAGAACAAATTTTCGTTCCTGTCATCAGTGTTTCAGGATCAATCCTTATTAAAAATCTCCACAATTTGAGGTAAAACCCCTTTCTACCCCTCAATTCCACCCACACACCCCATACCTCCAAGCTGGGCTCTGGCCACACTGATGGGGAATCAGCAACTTGGGCCACTTTTCACCTAATCAGCCCTACCTTGAATGTGTTTTGCACACTGAATCTTGCATGTCTTCCTTCATTTAGATCCAGCTATCTCATGTCTGGTTTTGATTGGCTGGGACATGATCCACACCGATGTGCTAATTAATGTCACACATCTCTGGTAAGCTGTGCAATAAAAACCTAAATATACAACTCTACTGTGGGAATCTCAAAGGCCAGTGAAGAAACATATTTACCTGCCTACATTCCCAATATTCTACTATTTTTAAAACCCATTTCAACGTTGGCCATGTCATTCATTGAACAGTTCTTCCCCACCTAAGACATAATCAAGAAATAATGTTCACGTGTTGGGCAAAAATTGTATTCCATATTTTTTTTTATGGGAGTATAATTGCTTTACAATGTTGTGTTAGTGTATGCTGTACAATGAAGTGAATCAGCTATATGTATACACCCCACCCATCTAGGTCATCACAGAGCACCGAGCTGAACTCCCTGTGTTTGTTTTAATTCACTCTTTATTCCTCGAGAAATGTAAGCTTTTCCTATACACGTATTAACCATTTTGATAAACGTAAAAGGCCTCTTATGGTTTTCCAGCTTTTCTTTGCTCTTCTGATTGTGTTTATATTAACACATATTCAGGGATACATTTTTAAAAAATATTCATATGAGTCTGTTGCTGAACTTCTTATTCCATTTCTGTGTTGATCTACTTCTATACTAGTACTATTCAAAAATAATTATCATGGATTATGATATGCTTTGGCATCTGGAAAGGCTTAGATATATTTATTGTTCTTCTTTAAGTTTTGATTATTCATATGCATTTTCTCTTTTAGATTATTTTAGAACACCCTGTCAAGGTCCATAAAAATCCTTTTGAGAAAAGAAAAAAGAAAAAAAAGAAACAATGTGTCCATGAAGAATGTTCTCATCCCTATAACTGACAGAAAATCAGTTCCCAATATTTTGTCATTAAACATTCTAGAGTTAACTTTTCTTACTACTATACTGTCTTAATTGCTTAAAATTAACACTACTATTGCCTTATATTTTATTCTCACTAACATAAAATTAGAAATGAATACAAATGTGAAATGTTCTACGGTTTTGGAAGGATTTTGTGAAAGAGACCCCAGCCCTTCCCCACCACTTCACAGTATATTATCATCACTTATTCAGGCCTTGCCTTTGCATTGATTATATTAAACTTATTTAAATCAATACCTAATGCAATTATTGAAACCCTGATCATTCAACAAACATTTGCTGAGTAGTTACTATTGGCCAGGCACTTTATTAAGCACTGATGATTCTAAGATGAGAAAGATTTTGAAATCCTACCCATTTATTGATGCACTAGTAGAAAATACAATGAACTATAATAAAAAATGATTATTTGCTATCAAGAGCTATGGAAACTGAAGAAATCATCAAGAAATCAGGAAAAGTTACAGTTGGGGGTGACAATTAAAAGGGGAATGAGAGGATAAGCAAAAGAACAATGACACAGCACATGCATGGACGCCTGACCGGTATGGTACATTTAGAATTCCAATGTGCTAGAGAATTCCAGTGTGGCCGTAATGGCATAAGCACGCAACAGAGGGGTAAAGGTGAGACTGCAGAGGCAGGCCCTGCCCACCTCAGAAAAGCCGTTGTTTGCCCCACTTGGAAGTCTGGACTTTATCCTGTGAGCAGAGTTTTCCAGTAGGAAAGCAACATTATTAAGATAACTCTGATAGTAGCGAGAAACTCAAACTGAGATGGGAGATACTGAACACACAGACACCAGCAAAGATATTAGTGAAACATCCACCTGTGACATAATTCAGGGGTTACACTGTTCTAAGAGTTTTCAAAAATAACCGATGGCTTAACCTTTAAATATGACCATCCAGGTCACAGGGTTTGCTGCTGAAGAGTTCTGCCCTCCCTCTCTATGAACACTGGGGCATCTCGGATTGCAGAGGTGTAGTAGTCTATGGCTCTCCCAGACATAATTACTTAACTTTTCCTACTTCCTGTCACTCTCTCTAATTCTGTTATCCAACTGTGATTCTGTCATTTCCATTTCCGCCCCTCCTATCACTGACAACTGATAGGCCTTCACAGTCAGTCCCTCTATTGAATCTCCACCTTTTCCTAGACCTTTTCTGTCCCTTATTTCTTCTCTTTGGTTTCTTGCTCTAAAAAGCTAACCCCCAAAGCACTCAGCAGCCAACCTAGCAGTCTTTTCCTTTACTTCTAGTCAACTCATCAATCCAACAGGGGACTATGTTGTCCACCTACTATGTTGTGGGTTGGTTTGCTGATCAAAAGGAAAGGAGGACTAACAGTAGGATTATTGGGAAACAAATATAATTATGAGTCAAAAGAGAATCTTTAGTTATTTTCAAGGGTCCCAAGTTAATCATATCCCCAAAACATCTACTTTCTGATTCCGAGGTAATCCCATTTCAGACTAGTTAATTCATTTTTTATATCTTTAAGTTATAGTTTGCCTTTTAGCATATCATACATACACAAAAAAAGTTTGAAAAAATAATTTAAGGACTCATAATTGCAGATAAGAAAACAGCACAACCTACAACTTAATCATTAAATTTAAGATGAATCTTAACTACTTTTTAAGATTTCAAAAAATAAGTACATAATAGCACATATTTCTTCTACATGTTTGTCTTCCTGCCACACTATATGTTGCGGTAAAATTAGATGGCGTTCAGGCCAGAGATGTCTTCTAAGTAACATCATATACAGTATGTAAATACTGAGTAATTAAGTCACTTTGTGCTAATCTCATTTTACTTGCAATTCTTTTTTAACTAACAGTTTAAAAATCAACTAAGATACCAAAGATACACAGTGAGAAGAGCAAATCAGACACATCACAGTTAAGTCCTGGCTCTGCGAGACAGGGCACTTAACCTTTCTAACCCTGCACTTCCTCCTCTGAAAAGAGAGATAAACACCTACCTTATGTGTGTGCTCTGAGGAAGAGATGCTCTCCCAGTGCAGCCCTGGTAGAAGGCCTTATATACATAGTATGTGCTCAGTAAATAATTGTTATTAATACTTCTTTTTCTTCAAATTTCTACCAGTGACAAGTCTCTCAGTTAAGGAAAAATATGGCCTCTAATAAGAAAGTCTAAAGAAAAAATTTTACCAAAACTACCACGTTTCATGTTCTCAGTAAAATCTAAAACCAGCCAATTCTCACCTCTGACCAGATTTTCTGTTTGAGAAACATTCTGGCTTTCCTTAAAGGATCACCTCCCAACTCATTCACATTCTGGTGTCTGTTCAGCTTCTGTGGATCCCAGCAACAATAGTGACTTTGGAATCCATTCACAGAAGTTCTGAAATCTAAGCCTGTTATATCCACAAAATGGTTTGAATTACTTGGAACCGCTTCTAATTAAGATTATCATAATGAAAGTCAGCAATAAAATGTAACAAAGTAACAACACCACGGTATGTGGAGCTTTCCTATTAAGCACCCAGAACTCCAGAAGAGGATCCTTTTCCGACCTATAAGTTGCCTTCTCAAAGCACACAGGAAGAATTAAACCTGGCTAGATTCTCTAAGAAGCATCAGGCAACGGCCTTTTTAAACACTTAAGCAACTAGTTTGAAAAGTTATCCACCATTCAATCCAGGAAAACATAATTATACAGCTGGATACTTAAGACCATTAAAAAATTTAAAGAAACTATCCAGATTGAAGATTTCAAGGCAAACAGACTGAAAATGCTCTTCAAAAATGTAGTACTTTAAGATTTTCCTGTCTAGATTTTAGTACCAGAGCATCATAAGCAGCTGTTGGAAAGCCTGATGCACTTACACTCAGTCTTGGAAGAAGGACATCCCTGAGTGCATCACATACCGACTTGCACAAATGAACAGATTATTCCGATTCTTCCCTCATCCTGCACCAAGTCCAAATTCAGGACTGACACTAGGCTCTGCAGACAGCAAAGGAAAAATGTGACAACAATTTTCCAGCCAGCCCCTCCCTCCTCCTCGCACGCCCTCAGCACACACAAGCACACAGCAGATTCTATGCACGTCTCTAACTCGGGCCAGTTTATGCACCATGACATCAGTGCAGTACAATGAGCCAAGTTTAAACTCCATCTGGGACAAATAATGTCCAGGCACACTGTGACTTCTTTTGTTTACATACACTGACTAAACATGTCTTGGTGGTAAATGAACTTAAGATTTATTTCCCAAGGCCTCCAAACAATATTCTGCACCCCTGAAGCACCTCCCTGCTTCCAGTTCTCTTTCCAAGGCTACGCGTAAGTGATCTTTAACAGAACACATGATTTTGAAACATATAATTAACATCTTGAGGAGAGTCAAAGTCCAAGCAGCCCTTCATCAATCTAAAACAAAGAAAATGAGGAACTCACTAGCAAAGGGGTGTGGCCTCATGGCACAAATACTGCATGACACCTAATTTTGTATTCCCCCTGAGAACAGGAATGAGCAGAGGTGAGACACTTCAGAAATGCTCATGGAATTATTTCTCTTCGACGGATAAACTTAGATTTTTTTTTTTTTGGCATTACTTAAGAGAAATAATTATAAATTCAGAAATGAAAAAAGAATCTAATAGGTTCAAGTCTTACAATAAGTTTTTAGATTTCTTAAAACACAAAAACTGTGCCTCTGGGGTGATGTAAGTTTTGAATGGAAATGAAAGGTGGGGTTTGGGAGGAAAAGAAGGCAGACAAAAGCCCCTCTCCTTACCCCCAGACTCCCAAGGACGAGGAAGCCCTGATGCCCTTCTCTAGTCACCACCATCTCTCAGCAGCTGCTGGCCCCAAAGGGAACTGCTCCCCTACGGCTAACCTCAGGGAAAGAACCATTCCCTAGGGAAAGAAAGGGAGCTACTCTGATGGCCTGGGCCTGAAACCCAACCTCTCCTCCAAACTCAGCCAGTGCCTCGAGGCTTCAGGCACGGTCACTACAGCTTGGTCCATAATTCTGAGAAGCTGCAGAGCCAGAATCGCTGCCATCTTCCAGAGTTGATATGAAGATCATATAAGGTAACAGTAGGAATACTCTTCTTTGAAAACTTTACAATTTACTACTGTGCAAAACCCAGTCCCATGTCTCTCCTGACTGTTTACCTGAACAAAACAATGGATATATGCCTAATCCAAGCAACTCCACCCTTCCTGGAAGGTAGGACATAAGTGGATTGAAATCCCAGTCCTGGGATTGCCAGCTGTAAAGTACTTAACCTTTCTCACCTGTGGTTCTGTCTGTAAAAATGATCACTACCTTACAAGGTGTATGTTCACTGGAAGAAATGATGTATAGAAGTGCTTAGTACCATTCTTAGCACATCATAAGCCCTCAAATAGTTACTATTCATTCCTTCCACCACACAGGGAACAAAGAAATGAAAATATCAAATAAAAGCCATTCTTGGGGACTTCCCTGGCAGTCCAGTGGTTAGGACTCGGCGCCGTAGCCTAGGTTCAGTCCCTGGTCAAGGAACTAAGATCTGCAAGCCATGAGGCGCAGCCAAAAAAAGAGAGAGAGAGAGAGAAAAAAAAGCCATTCTTTCCAATAATTTAACAAATAACCACTCAACTAAAAGTTGAGCATAAAATTGAGACTAAAAGCCTTCTGGTGATCAGCAAGCTTAAAAAGTAACTTTTATTTTGGTTGTGTTGGGTCTTCGTTGCTGCGCGTGGGCCTTCTCTAGTTGTGGCGAGCAGGGGCTACTCTTCGTTGTAGAGCACGGGCTCTAGGCACGCGGGCTTCAGTAGTTGTGGCTCGCGGGCTCTAGAGCGCAGGCTCAGTAGTTGCAGTGCACGGGCTCAGTTGCTCCGCGGCATGTGGGATCTTCCCAGACCAGGGATCAAACCCGTGTCCCCTGCACTGGCAGGCGGATTCTTAACCACTGCACCACCGGGGAAGTCCAAAAGTAACATTTAAGTCTGAGGCAAATGCCAAAAATTAGGTTAGACACTTGGCATTCTTTCAATGTCCAAAAATCTGACCTTTAATATATCATTTACATTGTTACGACACTAGAACCTCTGGAATATTACACAACGTTTTAGCCTACACTTCCCCCGTGATTTTAGAATAACTGTTCGAAAATGAGCCACTGCCTCCCTCCAAAGAAAAAGCATACACCAGTTGTGATGTCTATCTTCAAGTCTCTCTAATGGAGGCTCTTTAAAGTTCCAAGGCAACTTGAAGCAGCATGGTGTACAGAGGCAGTCAATAAAAAGTGGGAAGATTCTCAGGGCCTTACCGGGAGTAACCACTTGAAAAATAAGAAAACAAGAAAACAGAAAGTCTGAGAAGTAAATGGGATGTGAACACCCATCTATTAAAGGATTATGTGCTCTATCACCCAACTCCATCCTCAACTGATTCCTTGGGTCTTTAAAACAGATATTATTCACAGACAGGGTATATATAAGCCTAAGGTCTGACTTCTCAATGCAAACCTTATAAGAAAAATACAGATGCCATTCCTCTGTAATTCATATAAGATATATTTGTATTTAAATTACACTTATTTTCAGTCATGACTAAAGTCACCAAATAAATTATAAAGAAACAGCCATTCTATAAGGATGCTTTTTATATAGCCTTTTGCCAAGGTGATGAGAATTAAGATGAGTTATAAATAGATGCATGCTGCCAATGCAAAACAAGTCAGAAAAGATAAATGAGCTGCAAAACCCTGGCCAATTTAGCTACCAAACAACATCACTAACTAAAGCACATGCTTCAATGTGTCACAGTTTCCCTCATGAACTAGACGGACAACTCAATATTCCAATATACGTAAAGACCAAAGAAACTTCTACCCAAGTAACATGCCTCAGTGTGGAATTTTTCTAACTACTTAGAAAAACACAAGAATATTTTAACAACTCCTTCTAAAAATTAGAAGTCATGAAACACAGCTAGATAACAACACAAGTCCATTTCTCTACACAGCGAAGGTTTATTAGCTCAGAAGAATTGATTTCCACTTTTAAAAAACACAAATGACCCTTGAAAAATGCAGGGCTAAAGGGCACTGACCCTCCACGCAGTCAAAAATCCGTCTGTAACTTAGAGTCGGCCCTCTGCGTTAGCAGGTCCTTGGTATCCTCACTTGCACATCTGTGGACTCAACCAATGGTGGATGGTGTAGTTCTATAATACTTACTACTGAAAAATATAAGTAAGTGTATAAGTGGACCTATGCAGTCAAATCCGTGTTGTTCAAGGGTCAACTGTAATAGGAATGGAACCCTTTGCTGATATAAATACTCTCTAGTCAACCTGCCCCCCAAAACTAGTCCAAGTACCCCCAACTTTCTGCTATCTCCACTTAACTAGTTGCCTAGTTATTTGCAAAGCAGAAACCCTTGGCAAAGTAATTTTCTAAATGCAGACTGTCCATTTGATCCAAATGCACATCTACTATACCGCAAGGGGCAGGGAATGGGCAATAAAGAATGGATCCAGGTCAAATTATTCTAGTTAATGGTTGTACTAAACACATGCTGCACATAAAACAGGCTTCCTCTCAGCAATGATCTATCTGACGGTCACCTGCTAAAGAAAAAGGCCCAGGGCTGAGAAGCAATACCAATGTAGGCATGAACACTAAAGTGGCACAGAAATGTTTCTTCTGGAGGTCCACCAGAGTACAGCTTCAATTTAGTGTAACAGCAGAGCTGGCTGGAAAATTACTAGGCCGCTTCAGCAGCGGGCTCCTCAGCAGGCTGTTTATTTTTTGCATCTGCATTTGGAACTTAGAGATTAATGTTATTAATTTTATGCAGCTTGCTCACTACTATCCTGTTTGGGATGTAACGTATCTAATTGCTATATAGTCATATTTTTAAGTCAATCATTTGGACAAAAAAAAAAAAAAAGTCTGCCAACATGAAAACAATTATGTATAAGCAAAACATATGTCTTAACACATTCTGGATGGAGAACAGTCCCATCTTTTCTTCCTGTGTGTGTGTGTGCATATATATTATTTTTACTGCACTATAAGACACATCAATGGCTATCATATCACATTCAAGATGACAAATATACATTTTCCAAAAAAAAAATTAAGAATTCGAGATTGGAAATCTACTATTACATTTAATCTTATTCAAAGAGAAAGTCAATATAGAAATGACTTAAATAAAAACATCTTGTCTAGGTAGTACCAGGGAAATTTTACTGAAATAGAATTAAAAAATTCTGTTTCAATAAGTACCTAACGAAAACTCAATTCTTGGAGACTGTAAAAAAGATTGTAAATGCAAGTATTTGCATCTCTATCCCCTGGAACGCTGATACCTTGCATCTCTGTTTAATGTCCCCTAACTAGTGTATAAACAGTGAAACCAAGGCGCCTAGTCGTTTCTTCTGCCCTTCTTACACTTTGAGGAGTGCTCAGTGTGGCACTGATTGGGGATTCAAATACTGTTCACTGAAAAGCAGAGGCCAAAACAACCAATACCTGGGTCCTAAGTTGTAAGACATATAATTGAAACCCTTCCACAAAGCTATACGAACCACAGCCCACACTAGTTCATTTTACAAGTCATAAGTAGAAAAGTAAGAGACTTAAAATCACTTCATCAGTATGATACACAATGAATGTGCCTGAAAAATCTTAAATATTTTTGCTATATTTAAAACCCAGTATGTGTAAGCACAGGAAGAAATTTCAAAGGTAAAAAAAGTTAACAATCCCCAGGTTGCAAGTTCAGATGACCCCAGAGCCCAGGCAGGTCTGGAAATTGAGTGACGTGGACAGGGTGGGGCCTGGGGACGACACTCCCCATCCAAAGCGGGCAGCTGCTGCTTTGTGTCAGTCAACTGCTGCCAGCCCAGTTATCAGATCTTCTGGGTTTTCAACATAAAGATCCAGAATTTTGTGTCAATCTTCCCATTTTTAAAGGTTGGCACCTAATTATTTTTTGTTGACTATAAAGATTTTTTTTTTTAAATGCCTGTATGACAAATGCAATAGGTAGCCAGTTTTCAAGCCCTGGTTTAGATGAATTAGATTTGTTCATTTCATTCATCCTTCATCCACTGTGAAGCACTTACTGAATGCTACCCTCAGGCGCCAGGCACAGTGTGAACAAGAGACACATAACCCCTGCTGCCCTGGAGTTTAGAGTGCAACCAGACAGTCAGACATTGCAATAAGTTGAAAACAATCATAATGTGAAAACCACCATAGCGTTTTAAATTGCTGTTATTTTGCAGTGCAACCTTGCCACGCCTGTGTTTTTCCTTAATCCCTCTCCTTTTTGAAGGCAGCTCCCATTTGAAGGATACTGACAGTGTTTTGTATCTTATTATTATTGCCTTTGGCTAATTAAATTCTGAAGTGTCCCTCAACCCAGACAGCTCAGAGCTGTCATAATTATATGTCATGTGTCATAATTATTGTGGGTGCCACATATACCACCACCCTCTGCATGGCATCAACATTTTCCTTTATGAGACAGAGATTATGCATAGGCTATGCCTTTTAGGAAGCCTGTGTAGGGAGTAGAATTGGCAAACCTAAGGCAGAGAGGTAAAATCAGACGACAGACCTGGATAAACTCACTTCACTTTTTTACAGTTAAAAGGAAGCCCTCAGAAACGGGGCTGGCTGCCTGTGCTGCTGGAAAGCAGCTTTGGTGAAGGGGTACTCAGGATCTGCACTTCTGCAGAATCGGTAATTGTGAGGAATAGACATCAAGAGGCCACGGGTGGGTCGCCAGGCTGGATGCATCACAGGACAGACAGATTCTCTAGAAAGAATACTGAAGAGCAAAGTTTCCAGAAAAGAGATTTAGATACGGTCTGCTTGGGGTGCCACTAATATTAGCTCCTCATTGACTATACTATCCCTACACAGTATTTACATTTCATAAAACAGAAACTGATTATATGATATGCAAAGCTTGAATAACTTCCAGCAAGGTCTCAGTTCAGGCTCAGCCTCCCCACAGACACCTTTCCCTGCCTGGTCTCTGTTTTCCTGCCCGCCTATCCCGTTCCCTGATCCACCCCTCCTCTGCGCTCCCAAGGCACTGATACATTCTGCAATCCAAGCACCTCTCCTGTGGTTCTACACATGTGTAAATACAGCCTTTTTTCTTTCTTTTTTTTTTTTTTGGTAAACCACATTTTGCTCCCTAACTACACTGCTCATTCCTTTAGGGCAAAAACAGTGTCTTATTCAGGTCTGTGTCACCAACACCTAATACAGTCCTGCACAGAAGACGTATGGCAAATGCTTATTAAAATGAACAAAGTCACTCCTTAATTCAGTCATAAATCTCACCCTCTCACTCCTTCTTTCCACCCCAATCTCAAAGAAGAGAGCTGACAATCTTTACACAACAGGCTTTATAAGTTTGAGTAGTAGAGAGAACGCGGACAGCAGTTTGCAATAATAATTTTCTTTAAATATTTGCACAAGTTACACATCTCTCATATACTGTGATGCTGAAGAGTCTGACCAAAACTGAGCTTCCCCATACTTGGTTTCCCAAACCCAACATTTGACCAGCCTAACTTTTTCTACTTTCTAGCTCAAGCCCCAGCTTCTAAATAGGATTCTATCATAAAGGGAGATGTTATCTAATATTATTCAGCAATAATATTTTAACAGCCAGTCCCATTCTCATTTGAATATCCTTCTTTTTCCTGGACAAGGCCCCTAAGAGCCGTTTATTCATTTTTCTACACTATACTGATTGTAAACCTCTTTCTGGGTCCCCCTGACACAGTGGCCGTCAGTATGTTTGAAGAGTAAACCTGTGTGGTGAGAGGATTTGAACTACTGAATGCAAGAAGGGAGCCGTCAGGGGAAAAGTTATTAAGAAGATATCAACCAGAACAGAAAAGGTCACTGGATTAGGAGGAGAAGTACATTTGCTGTAAAAGACGTGCTGATGACGAGCACCATCTGAACGTGGAAAGTTTTAATGTGTTTAATGTGCTGTCTGGAAATGTGTACTCAAAAGAATGATCCAGGAAAACTCTGGCTGTGTATTCTGTCTAGGGAAACAAAGGCTTTCAGAAAGAAGAAACAAAAGGGAAAAAAAAACCTCACTCCCAATAAAACGACGTGCTAAATGCTGATCAACCGAAACAGGCTAAAGTTAAGACAATTGGACACAACTGAGGTAACTTTAACCTCCTGTCTTCCAGGGCACACATGTTACCAGGTTATCCCAGAAACAGTTTTCTATTTACATTTAAGGAGATCTACTTCCTGAAGAAGAGGCATTAAGAATACTCATTAGCAATTAATATTCAGGAAGCTTAAAAGAAAAAAGAAAAGCAAGACATAAGAAATAAAAAATGACAAAACATTTGCTAGGGGCTCTCTGTGTGCTAAATGCTAGTCAGAACAAAGAGGCGCCTAACTCTCTCCCCACCCCACTGACCTAATGAATACATATGTGAGAAGTGTCACGAAGAATATAAAGTGGCATACCACCATCGCGTAGGTTATAAGTGTCACAGATTAAATTAGCAAATCAGTAAATTCTAGGTGAACACTCTGTTCTTAACCTAATAGTTTCTTTAACTGGTGGCTGCTCTAATTCCTCTTCAGAGATTATTGAAATATTAAACCAACAGAACAAGTTGGAAATTGGGCTGATGCTTACTCTTTCATGCTCAAAACCAGCTGCTACTTCTTAAAATCTCTAAGATGTGCTAAAAGTACTTAACAAAGATAGTTCACTTAATACACCATTAGGTTCTAAAATGTTTCAGAATATTAGGTTCTGAAATGTAACGTATGAAATGCCAATATTTTGATTACTGAAGGGCATTCACTGTAATTTATACAGCCACACACAAAAGCTCAGGTGGAAACATGACTTTTATAACTCAAGAATAGTATGTGGTTAGGCATATTAAGGGAAGCAAACTTTATTTAGCTATGTTGATCTATTTAAAGGTAGAAGAAATTATAGTGAGAGAAGCAGATGTACTTTATTTAGAAAACAATAGTTAAAAATAAAGCTGTTCAATTTCACTCCTAGGTATATATGAGAGAAACGAAAACACACATCAACACAAAAATCTGCACACAAACATTCATAGTAGCATTGTTCATAATAGCCAAAAAGAGTAGAAACAATCCAAATGTCCATCAACTGATGAATGGATAAATAAAATGTAGTATTATTCATACACTAGAATATTATTAGGCAATAAAAAAGGTATGAAGTACAAGCATACCTCGTTTCATTGAGCTTTTTTGCTTTATTGTGCTTTGCAGATAATTGTGTGCTTTACAAATTGGTTTAACATGGCAACTCTGTGTGGAGTAAGTCTATCAGCATCACTTTTCCAGTAGTATTTGCTCACTTCCGGTCTCTGTGTCACATTTTGGTAGTTCTTGCAAAATTTCAAACTTTTTCATTATTATTATATTTGTTATGGTGATCTGCAATCAGTGATCTTTGATGTTACTATTACAAAAAGATTACGACTCACTGTAGGCTCAGATGGTTAGCATTTTTTAGCAATAAAATATTTTTAAATTAAGGTATGTACAATTTTTTAGACACGCTATTGCACACTTAAGAGACTACAGTATAGTGTAAACAGAACTTTTACATGCACTGAGAAACCAAAAAATTCACATGACTCACTGTATTGCAATATTCACTTTACTGCGGTGGCTTGGAACTGAACCCACAATATCTCCGAGGTATGCCTATACTGATACATGCTACAACATGGACGAACCTTAAAAACATTATGCTAAGTGAGAGAAGGCAGACATAAAAGACCACATATTGTATGATTTCATTTATATGAATGTCCATAATGGGCAAATTATCTACAGAGACAGAAAGTAGATGAGTGGTTGCCTAGGAATAGGGGAGAGAAGGGAATGGA
The DNA here is from genome assembly GCF_028021215.1 of Eschrichtius robustus. Lineage (NCBI taxonomy): Eukaryota > Metazoa > Chordata > Mammalia > Artiodactyla > Eschrichtiidae > Eschrichtius > Eschrichtius robustus. The sequence continues at coordinate 51,929,359 of NC_090829.1, read as the reverse complement.
GAGTGACTGCTAAAGGGTTTCTTTTCAGGGTGATAAAAATGTTCTAAGATTAATGGTAGTCTTGGTTGCACAATTCTGTGAATATAATCAATTTCGTCGAATTGTAAACTTTAAATAAGTGAATTACATGGCATGTGGATTATATCTCAATAAAGCCATTAAGTAAGTTCCTTCTATCCACCTTGTGTATTTGTTATTGTTATTCTTGTTCATTTTTTAGTTGATAATATACTTTAAATCTTCATTCATTCATAATGAGGACGGCTTTTCATTTTAAGAAAAGAATCATCCTTTTCCTGCTACCTACATAAAATGACAAAACAAGGTTTCAAACTTAACATGACTTCGGATAATGAAAATTAACAGTGTTTCTTATTTAGAGAGCCAGAACGGAGCAGAGAATCTTGCCAAGAACTCGTCCTAATTAAATCCAGAAACCAACAGGACAGAAATCAGGAGGATGAAGGCTGTGGGGACTGAAGAGCTTTCTCCTAACTGTGGTGGTTCTTTTGAATATATAGAAATAATTAGAATGCCCTCGGCACAGCTGCAATGTATTAAGAGTTGTAAACACATACAAGGTAAGCTTCACCTACACACTCCTAACAGAAATGTAGAGGCAGAGCCTATAGCCAGAGGGCCGCTCTCTTCAACGGTATAATTTGGGAAGTGGCTCACCACTTTTTTGGCCTCACCATAAGTGCCTCTCCCTTAAAACGTCACCCCAGGGGTCTGCCGGGACAGTGCCTGCAATGTCCATCATTGAAGTCAGCCCTGTGCCTCCCAATGGTCCTTGTTAAAAAGTATTGCCTCAAGGGACAGCATAGTCAAAACCTCCTGATCCTTTCACACAAACCCACCTGAGCATCACACCGCACGTGCTCTTAAGAGCAAGCAGCAAACAACAGCAGGCACCCCGGACAAGCACTCAAAACTCTTGCAGCCCGACTCTCGGATCCTCACTCCTGGTCCTTGTTCTTTTTGGTGACCCCCCCCCATCCCTCCCCCTCCCCCACCTCCTCTCTGGTATTTCTCCATTATTTTGGTTTTGCTTGCTCCTTAGCCCAGGTTCCACACACAGGCCCTGGGGACTCTACCACACTTAACTCTGCCAAAACTAAACGTTAGGACCCAAAGGAAAAAGTGAAGGCTTGAGTGAATGAGGGAGACACAGAATGGGGACTCTGGGGGCAGAAAGAGGCAAAAAGAAATGTCAGGCACATAGGCCACTGCCTCAGCTAAGCCACAGTGACGACATCAAGGCATGATAAATCCTGGGCCATTCCTGCTGAGAGGAATATTTCAAACACACTCTGCCCAGTTAACAACTGTGCCCCATTAAGGGAAACTTAGGGTTAATGCCAGTCAACAGCTTGGCCCACATAACCTAAATGCCTAAATGTCAATGCTTCTAGCACAATCAAACATATTTGCGAATTAGAAAGACTGAAACATTCCCTTCCGATGAGATTTGTTTAGAGTAAGTGTACCCTAGTCTGAGAAAGCTCGATGTTTGTGACTGTTTATAAAACAGATTAACAAATCTTCCCATTTCTTGGCTTTATAGAAACCTTCTCAGGCGAAATCAAAATGTGATTTTATCAACCAAAATTATTAAGCAGCTTCTACTTAAGAGCTGAGGTAGATCTACAGAGTAGGAAACACCACAAGGCCTTCTGAGGAAATCCAGTCTTTTCAGTCACTGGTCATTTCTGGGAGCAAAGGAGTTTATTTCTGAAGAAAAAACTGGAAAATTCTAAGGGCTCTGTATGCTGGCTTATAAAAGTACAAAAGGCTACTCTATGCAAAATGAATTATAGAAATGAGGGAGAAATCAAAACACAAAAATGGTGCACAGCTACATGGATGGGTAGTCTCAGGTCTCCCAGGTACATATGCAAAATGGAACCAGGTGACAACATGTGAAAGACCTGCACTGTTTTCCAAGTTTAGTCATATTTGAATACCTTGTCCCTGCTTTTTTTTTGGCCTCACCATGAGGCATGAGGGATCTTAGTTCCCCAATCAGTGATCGAACCCGTACCCCCTGCAGTGGAAGCGCCGAGTCTTAACCACTGGACCGCCAGGGAAGTCCCAACTTGCCCTTTTTTTTTATTGTTTTAATTAGTGAAAATAAAGGAGACCAAACACCGCATCTTGAAACTATTCATGGCACTTTGAGACCTCCCCATGAGTGGCCGGAGCAGAGCAGTGGGAGAATGATGGAGAGAGGCAAGCACTAACCACAGAAGGTGGACTGGCCATGGTACTGCGCTCAGAGTTTATCTCGGGCGAACAGGACAGCTCTGAGCAGGGCAGTGACATGGTACGTTTATGTTTTTAGCAGACTGCTGTGTGGCAAATGCTTTCTGGTAGAGCAAAAGTAAAAGCAGCGAGACCAGTGAGAAGAACTGTCCTACCCTGGTGAGAGGTGTTGGCTTAGAGTCCAGGAGTGGTCACGGAAATGAAGTGGACATGGCAAAGTATGGTTTCAGCAATGTTCCTGAGATAAGGCCAACAGGACTTGCTGACAGATTGGAATAGAAAGATGACAAGAAACAAGTGGAGACTCTGGAGATGAAGAGTAATAGAGGCAAGGAAGCAGAGGCTCTATTTAGAGAAGTACTGCTGTAAAGGGGAGCAGAGATACAAGATGGTAACTGGGAGAATGTGGAGTCAAGGGAGGGGGCTTGTTTCTGTTGGGTGGACGAGAAGTATAGCTATTTGTGCGTTTAAGATAAAAGATACTACAGTAGATGGGTGGAAATGAGCCGAGAGAGAATCAGGAGTCAGGAAGAGAGATACTTGCATCAGTGGCAAGAAGGGAGGAAATTTATTCAACTGACAAACATTTATTGAGCACCTATTAGATACTCTTTGTTCTTAAGAGGTTCACAGTCTAATGCAGGAGAAAGTGATATATATAAACTATTAAGCAGCAAAGCAATATCCAACAGAGGTATATACAAAATATTAATGTACTATGATGGATAAAGAGTGTTAATGTACTATGACAGATGGGGGGTGGGGAAGAGCAACATACTGACATCAAATAAATGGCCAATTAACTTCTCTGAATTATTAATATATTTTGCATAAATATTTTTCAAGCGATTGCTCCCAATTCTACTTTTGATAAAACGAAGTCGTCTACTTTTGTGCTTCTAAAGAGCTACACAAGTATAAAAAGATGGCATTTATTTAGTATAAGACTGAGGGAACCCAGTTTTAGTAGTCAATTAAAAATTTAAATAATGTTATCAGCGACAATACTTGTCTCTAATAATTTTTAAAGTTTTACTTACCATTTAAATTTTTTCCCAAGTGCTACAGGAATGCACTCAGGAATAACTTTTCAACTCTGTAATGTTAAGTAACTAGTGGCAAAGGAGTTTTTATAGAAAACAAGTACCATCATTTTCTGGGCAGCAGGCTCTACATTTGGAAGGACTGCTCCAGGAGCCAGGGTGGGTTCACACAGACCTGTGCCTCTTGTCGGGGCCAGTCACCCGCTGTGTGAGATAAAAACCCGATCCACCCTCTGGGCATCCTGCTCGGGCCATCCTGCTCTGACCAATCAGGCAAACCAGTCAAGCACAATATATGACATGAGCAAACTGTATTTTATTCCAAAGACCTGTACATATTTTCAAAATGATCCATTTCAAAAATCAGACATTTGTTTTTGATGCTTCAAGAATACCAACTGGATTAGGTAAAGTTTGCTGTTCTCAAAAACTACAACTTCTGATATTTTAAATCATATAGTAATTCTACAACAAAAACACTTGACCTCTAGAGAACTACAAAGGTTCAAAATCACAGATCTTAAATCTCAAAATAAAACAATTTCTGGGTTAGCGGACTTCCCTGGCGGTCCTGTGGTTAAGACTTCGCCTTCCAAGGCAGGGGGTGCGGGTTCAATCCCCGGTTGGGGAGTTATGACCCCCACATGCCTTTTAGCCAAAAAACCAAAACAGAAAACAGAAGCAGTATTGTAACAAATTCAATAAAGACTTTAAAAATGGTCCACATCAAAAAAAACTTAAAGAAAAAACAAAAAACAATTTCTGGGTTAATGTTTCCCACTTAGACAAGTTGACTTAAAGTCCCTTCTTACTGCACCTACCTGCTGAGCTGCATCTCCATTCACCAAGTGAGGCATCATGGCTACCTCTCCGTTCAGCAATGGTGGCAGTTCCAGAGGGATCTGGTCGGTCATCATCATTGTGACATACATTCATGGAGAATTTCCCTCAACTGGCTTCCTGCAAGAAAATCACCATTTTTTTGAAAAGGACTCAAGACCACAAAAATTCACCTGTAACAAGTCAGCAATTTAAGTGCACCGTCATGAGGTCGGTCGAAACTCAAATTCTTCTAATCACAGTATTGTATTAAAAGGGGTGAAGCAAAACCCAGGAAATAGCCTGAATTAGGAGACCACAAACCTGAGTCTCTAAGAAGCCAAGTGAACACAACCTCTAGTTCCTCAGTTTCATTATTTAGCTATAAATTTTAAAAACTTATGAAGAATAGTAAGTCCCCTAACCCCAGGGATCTTCCTCAGAATAAAATGAGATAACAATTTGAGAGGCTAAAAGTGTCAAACGAACACTGATCATATCATTATCTTTAAGGTAATTACAGAAAATAAGGCCAAAGAGAATGAGCTATAAGAAGTTTTTCTCAAAAAAAAAAAAAAAGCAGTTAACAAAGCAAGTAAACAAAGGTTAACTGCCTACACTGCAGTTGTTGTGATTTCTGACCTTGCCATTAAATTGGTAATTAATCATGTTCTAATTATCTCTCTCCCGTCACCTCCTTGAATTGGATTTAACCTGTTGCATATTTACAGCTTTATCACTTCTGCATGTCTTGAGCTTTCCTGTACCTGAGTACCCATGGCACCTTGTACGGAATAAGGCTTAACGGCACATTCCATTGTTTCCACAGAATAAATGATTTTCATACAGGTATTCAAAACAACACCAAGCCCACTTTCATTCCATAATGGTACTTGCCACCGACATCTAGCTTTTCAATATAACAGCAGGAAAACAATGAATTCCTATTCAGAATTATAATGTTCTTTAAGAAGTATTTACGTATCCTTCAATTATGCCTAAAACTTTTTGTCACAAAAAGTTTAATAGCATGGACACAGAAGAATAAACAAACACACACGCACACTATTTTAAGTCAGTTCAGAAAGAAACTGCCATGTGGTTCATTTTAAATTTTTTCTCATTCATAATAAAGTCCCCCAAAATTTCAAATTCAAGAGGATTTGGTAAATGAATCCTTTAATACTCAATACCCAAATCAGGCAAAACAGTGGGGCAAATCCTTTAATGATTATCTCTAATTTGTCTCAGGTGTGACAAATAAAATATTTCTTCTCATTCTTAAAACCTCCATTCTGAATGTTAAATATATCTCCCTCCCCCAAATCCCACCCAAAAGAAACTCCTTCCCTGGAAGTATCAAATGATGCATAAAAGCCACCCAAGAGATTATAAACTTTATTTTAAATCAGTAAAATTTTACACTATTCATTATAACCCCATTTGGAGAAGCTAATTATTTTAAGCACCAAACAACAAAGTCTTGTCCCAACTAGGGAAGCACATTCTATAATAACAGGTCTTATAATGCAGTGTTAACAGTACCATCATGCTGTTTTATGAGGCAATTACTCAGTTCCTAAGCAAATAAAAGTACAAAACTCAAAGCCCAGTAGGTAATCCTAATGTAGGAAACAGATTCTTCCACAATAGAATTAACCAAAATAACTTCCACTGACACTATCATGACACGTTTGATTTTGAGTAGTACTACTAATGGAGTACTAATGTCCATTTCAATTTTATTTCAAATATACTTAACCCTACTAGTGCATGAAGAAAGAATGGCTAGTTCTCCTCAGATTGATATTACACAGGCCTATTTCTTAAGCGTAATGTTTTATTTAATGTTTCTTCGACGTGCAGGTTGGATAACCAGGGCACTAATTTACATTAAGGGTCTGAGGATAAAGCATCTGGGGGAAAGAAGCACTCCACACTCACTTCCACCTTTTCCTCACCCCTCCGCAGGGAAGAGCCCCAAGGCACTTGCTGGTGAGGTTATGGAGATTGTGGCTCTGTCCCCTCCCCTCTCCTCTGCTAAAGTAGTGAGCACCAAAGCCCTCTCCCACTGCGGGAAAGTCCTGGTCATCTCACAGACAAGCATAAGGATAGAACCCGCTCTTTTTTCATCCTGTGCACGCAGGTACTGGTAGGAGGACATAATTGTGATCTAGTATAAAATTTAGGCATTCCTGGCCACCCATCCCTAATACCAAAGAATGTCTCAACTCCCAACATTATGTCTAACACTGACAATTCCAACTTAAGAAACCTTCTGGTTGGCGTCGTAATAAACAATGGGACTTGCTATCATCAAAACACAGCAATCCAGCCCCACTAGCTGGCACTCTTAAGCACAGGTGTCAAGTCCAAACTGGGCAGTTAAACTCCAGGTTCTGCAAGTGTGGGATAAAAGGACAGAGCCCCTCCCCAGTTCCATGAAAGTCTTATAAATCTACGATGAGGGAGGGTGGGAGCCAACAGAGAGCTGCAGAAACCCCCAAAGAAACCAAGTCCACTGGCACAAAGAGATAATTGTATCTGCTTTTGAAAATCGTACAGGCAACTTTGGGCAATGCAGCTATTCAATACAGAGAAAGATGCCTGAATTCTGTACTTCTTTTCTACTGGATGATGGATTATTCGCCTCACAGATGTGCAGTGGTTGTTGCAGTTTACTGGGAGGGGAACAAGGGAGGGGAAGACGGGGAACTGTGCATAAAAAAATCAACTACTTGTACAATCAACTCAGCATACAGTGGGAACATGTAAACGTCATACACTCCTAGTGCCTCAACTCAACCATGCAACAACCGTACCTTTAATCATGGAGAAAAATGGAAGAATAAAGTGAAGCCACAGAGCCACACTGCTCATAAGCAAAGTTGTTAAACCTCTTTACCCTAGGCCACCAGCTTGCTAAAATCCAAGGCCTACTTTCTAATGCCCAAGAGTTTCACCAAAGGTAAACCAGACTTTATCCTGCCTGCAATACAAGGTAAGAGACTGATCTAGAAGGGGTGGTGCACGCAGCCAACAATGTTTAAAAACCCCTTTCTACACTCCATGCACATACACAGGATATGTTCATTTGCCTGGAATTCAAGGGACATGTAGAAAAAGCAATAAATTACCTCTAGGCAAGATAATGCCCAGCTACTTAACAAGGCAACTGCCTGCCAACCGGTCCTTAAATTATCATGGAACACCAACAATTTAGTGCCGTGGACCGGGACAAGAGAAAAGGCAGGAGGAAGAATTATAAAAGAACGAAAACCACAGATGCAAAACATAAAACAGGGTACAAAGTAGTATTTACTATGGTTGTTACCATATTTTTGGTTATGCCCTGGTGATGCAGACGGGTGTTGGGTAGCAGGAGGTAATGACTTTTCCAAATACAAATGGAAAGTCAAATGTTCAAGTTGTAAATTGGGAAAACCACTCAGCCCTAACCATTGACAGCTGAAGAAGGTTAAGTCAGGCCAAGAGACTTGGGAAGGCTTGCCATGCATCAATCATTTAATGGTGACAGCTCCCCCAAAAGTGAGTCTCCTCTATTTTGGCCGATAACCCAGACAAAACTACACATGTACTCAACTTAAACACCTTAAGAGGTGCTTAAGCCTCAGCACCACTGCCTTGAGGAGACCTGGAGAATGTAACATGCCTAAGAAAGCTGACCGAACTTGAACTTTTCAAATGGAATTTTAAAAATGAAGCCATGAATGTGGAAGGCTTACTATTCAAACAGTTAACTTTAAGGACCAAAAACTTTATTTGCAATAATTGTGGATGGAAATTATACATTTTCTTACTTCATTATAGGGCAGTCTGGCCATAACTTTATTTTTTCTTAGGGATGTAGGGTCATTGTTTACAATACTGTGTTCAGTCACAAGGTGATGTACTAGGGAGTTACTAAGCATTCTGACCTTACATACTCAGAGAAATTCACCCTTACTTTGAGTTCTTATGTTTAAATTCTATGGTGTATTTTTTCCTCTTTCTTCCTCATTAGGCTGCACCACAAACCACACCTCCTCAAATCTGAGAAACATGTCCTAAATTGGCTGTCTTACATCTTCCTTGGGCTGGGAAGCCAGGTTGTTAGTTATACACACACAGAGGAGTGGTCTCTGGGGTCTCAGAAGCTCCCCTCTGTGCCCTGCACCGTCCTCCTTGACCACGTGCTGATTATCAGCTCTGAGAGAAGCTGCGTGAGCCAGATGTGTGATCTCTGGATAACTGAGCTGTACCTGTTTTCTGTGTCAGTCAGAAAGTCTCATGAGAAATCACCCTGACAAAACCCGCATTGTCCTGGTCTGGGTTCCTTCTCCCTCAGACAGATGTGTATCTGAGCTGGCCAGAGCTTTCACAGAACTCATGTACTTCATTCAAGGCTCTACCACAACCACACTGTCCTCCTCACACACAACTGAGCTCTTGCAATAAATCCATTCTTTAGACCACTACCGTTTACAAATAAAGAATAAATAAATGTGCTGCAAAACTAATCCGACTAAACCAATAGAAAATAGATGACCTCTACTACAATGCTTTTTTCTAATTCTCTGAACTTTTTTTTTTTTTTTTTTTTTCACATAGAGCTCCAAGGTTTCACTCCTATTCTTTTTATTCTTACCCATACTTCTATTTCAAAGAATTCGGTGACAACCACAGGCCCTCACAACCTCTCCCCCTAACCACACATCCTAACACTAAAACCACAAGTGCTTCATGCCCGGCCAGTTCTATTCTTTTGATTGACAGGGAAGGGATGCCACGTGAGCACTTGTGGTTAACTTCCCTCTCTCCTGAAAGCAAGTCGTTTGTTACCGTCCTTACCTGCTAGCAAGGTCCAGAACCAAAGAACTTCTAGGCTAATGGCGGGGGGGCGGGGGGGCTGCATACTCTGAAAAACAGATCCTCACTGCTGGTAAGACGTTTAATTCTGTCCAAATATGCCCCCAAAGCTTTTACAGAACACCTTATTTTAAAATAATATTGCAAAGGGTCTTCAGTTTTTACATTACTCTAGGCAACTGGGTTATTACTTTTTCCCTTTATTTTGCTTCCCTCACTCCAAGTCCAAAAAGGTTTTCCATGGTATTTTGGCCCCAGCCTATACTAAGAAACACACAGCCAATTTCATAAAAACCTGATTCTCAGGAGAGAACCACAGATCCATTTCCAAAGGCCAGAAAAAGCAATCATATACTAGGAAGAATTTCTAACTTGAAAAAAACCAAAGCCCTGATCACCGCTGGAGGAGGTTTAAGTCTGTGGACCTGGCCTTCATATTAGTAACAGAATGTCCTGGTCCTCACTCCATAGGCTGAGGACCCGAATTTCCTTACATTAATTCAAGATGTGAGTTAGCAATACAGTACACAAATGGGTTTCAGATGACAAGAGAAAAAGAAACTTAACGGCACCAAAAGGAGCAAAGCGTCACCAGCAGCGCCAAATGGGGTGGTCCTGCTGGGTGAGAGGAGACGGGCTCCCCGAGTCAAGTCTCAGGCCGGCGCCAAGGCGTAGGCTCCCAGGCTCACTTCACCTACACCCTGATGTGGCTTCTTACCTATCCTAAACTATCCCGGGGAAGTGTGTAAAAAATAAAAGCAGTATGAGAACCAATAAGAAGAATGTATGTGTGCCAATTACACCTCAATTAAAAAAAAAAAAAAAAAAAAAAGCACATCATCAGTTTTGACTTTTTGCTTCCATTCCGCAATTCAAATGCACTTTCAGAAGTGAAATGGGTTCCTTGATGAATGGGAAATGGATGGAAACCCACCAATTAAGACCTATGAAGCAATTAGGAAAATAAAGAATCTAATAAATAATAATAAAATAATTTTCAGAATTCATACCACTAAAGTTAATTGTGATTCCATAAAGCTTGTATCTTTTCCAATAAAATATACATTAACCAATCACCTTCACATAATCTAAACAGCATGTAAACATTTTGCTTGCTACATGCTTGTTCTGCAGCCTGGGAAAAATATTCTCAGGGGCACATTAGTAAAATCATAGCTCGATTCATACTTCAACAAAAGTTCCTTCTCTACTAAAAATACTAAATGACTTCCAATAGTAAGAATCTATTGTGGACCAGGTGTCAGAAAATCGTCACAAACATATCAGAGAAATGTTCTAGCCATTTTTTTAAATAGTAATAAGGAAAAGAACTTTTTTTCCTGATTCAACATGGCAAGAAAAACCCCATTAGTAGTCAAAATGACAACAGGATAAACTTACTGAATCACAAAAAAAACGGGGGCTTTGTTGTGCTGTGTCGTGTTTGAGGCAGATGGGTTTGAGAGGTTACCAACAAATTACTGTCTCTCTTTTCAAAGAATATAATTATCAGATAGCTAGTGTTTTATGAGTGATTACAAGTTTCTTAATGGCTTCCAATGTAAAACCTAAGCCTAATAAAACCTAATTTATTACGACAAACATTTGTGCAGCTGATTTACACTTGTTTATGCCATGACTGTAGTAAAAAAGAAAAATCTTAAAAAGTCAAAATTTGACAGAGAATCACGTAGCACAGAAAAAAGAAAGAAAAACTGCTTTCATGAACTTCCTTCTCATACAGGTGGCCGTTATGTACATATGCCCTCAGTCACAAGGACTGACAGCTTCTTAGTGTGTAGTCTTCCACTCTAAGTTTTATTAGCAAGATTTAGAAAAACAAAGAGGGAGAGAGGAGGAAGGGAAAGAGGAACGCTGAGAGAGGAAGAGAGAGAAGAAAAAAAGTTTTTAAAAAGTTATATACATTCTTACAACTAACGAGATATCAAAGTATCATTTGCTATTTTATTTTCATCAGAAAAACCTCTTACCTTCCTGCTCCATTCTGGTTTTGAAAGGTAAACCCCTGATGATATTTCAAGACCTAGAAACTCTCAAAACGGTTCTAGCCTTCGGAGCAAAACTAGAAACAGCTTTCTGATGATAACCGTGGAAACACCAACAGCATCAATAGAAAGAAAAAAAAATGAGGAAAACAAGATAGAAACACTGTGCAACCTCCTTTGCCTCTGAAATTGAGAAAAACCTGCTCAACACACATCGGACTGTTTTTACTATGCTCCTGCTACTGTGAAAGCAGGACTTTTCTTGCCCTTCTGGTAACACTAAAGCAGGGGCCGTGGCACTGGCTCTGACCGTGTGGAATTACCATGTGGCCATTTAGGAACCTGATGGGGGGCGCTGCCACTGGACAGGAAAAGGCTGCAGGTGGTTGCAGTGCTTCACTGTGTACCGTCTCTCCCGTACACTGTGGGCAACCATGAGGAAAGGTACTTGTACAGGCAAACACTCTCCTTCACTTTTCTGAAAATCAAATTAAATTGTGCCCAAAAAAGGATATGGAGAGAAACTAAAGATATTTATTAGAATTTTTCACAGCCCTTCCACTAAAAATTGTTCAAAGGACCAGTATGTTATGGCAAAAAAGCACTAGAGCAGAGAGACCCCAAGACTGAGTATTGGAAAATATGAGTTCTAATTTGAGGTTTGCCAATAATGAGCTTTAAATTTGGGCAATTAATTTCTTCTTTTACAAAATGACAAGATTATAGGTTCGCCTTTAAGGTTTCTTTTTGCTCTTAATAGACTATGTTTCAAAACACCATTGCCTACTGTGCTCACTTCATACAGATTAAACAAAAGCTAAAAAAAGAGGTTTACTCAAACTCTAAGAACCTGTTAGTTTCTCTTACTTGTATGAGTATAATCTGAGCCTTCTGCATAAGAGAGGAAGAATCTAAGTAAAATGTTGAAAAAGAACGTATTGAGTAAATAGTGATAGCAATCACTGTGTTTTTATGCCAATGAAATCTAATTTTACAGCTGAGTTCTACACAGCTGTGAAAGAAAGACTCTTGCCATGGCTTGCCACTTGAATGAAAGAAGGAGTGGTGATAACTGTTCATGCAGAAAAACCTCTTGAGACATGAGCAGTACCTGGAGGTATGCACCCAGCTGGTTGGTTGAGGCACAAACAGTCTGGAATTTGTCTTCTTGTCTGACATGGGTTCATTAGTGAAGTTAAAACACAGTTGTCTGAAAAAGTTCCTAACCTTAAAGACACTCTCGCTTTTTGCATCCAATTATAAACACAGGAGAATTAGGTGGCAAAGTTTAAATTCACAGAGAAATCCCGTGAAACTGAGTTAGATTAAAAGCACCGCTGCCACCACTGCCACAGATTAAATAACAGTAAATGATTCAAGCAACAAATAAAAAAAAGAATTGTCTACTGTGCTCCAGAGGCCAAGGAGGGATGCCAAATAGTCTAATGTATAGGCCCTGCCTTTGAGAATCCATAGATGCTTTCTTTTTTTTTTAATTTGGCAAAGCATAGTCATGTCTGAACTCAAAACTACCATATAGGAAAGGCACTATTTTCTGAGAAGGAAAAAAAAAAAAAAAAAAACCCACATATCTAAGGATCATACGTAAGCATTATATGCATCCTGAGGCTACTTTTATCAATGTAATTCTCCATGAATATACAGAGGCTGGTTGCTTCCATAGCCCCTCAATATACTCCAAATCTTTAAGGAAACACAAAAACTTAAAAAAAAATTCTATCACTACATATACACAATCTCTGGACCTCTGATCCACATCCACACATAAACAGCTCAGTTCTGCAAATATTAACTAAAAGGGAAAGGGGGCCCAACTACAAAAGAGGTTTACCAACCAAAGGCCTGTTTGTTTTGTTCATTGTTTTTAAACGGTGTTTAAAGAAGTTTGCAGACATAGTTAGACATTTTTATTAGAACACCTAGACTCAAGGCACACTCAGCACAGTAAATCTCACATCCCTCTCTCACATCCCAAGGATGACAGTCTAGCATCTAACAAGAAACATTCCAAAGCTATGAGCCCTTATTTTCACACATATCCAAGCTAACTTTGTCACATACTTTATCCAAAGATGAGAAGAACTGAAAATATTTCTTTTCAATGAGATTCAGAATTGTGCGGTTGTTTATATCTTTTTCTATAGGATGTTGAAAACAAGTCCAAGAACAGAAGAGGTCAATCCTAAAACCCTCTCCAGCTCCAGGTCTCGGCACCTTCCCACCAGTCAACCTGCAAGCTGCAAGGGCGGGGCAGATATAGAAAGAGATGAGATGGGAAATCAGAAGACAGCTCTCCTCTCCATCCCAGCACCAGAAGCTCACTCCTCACCCAGCCCTTGGGCTACTTACTACCACCTGCCTGGAAGCCCCACGGCACTGTGACAGGTCCCACTGCTCGTCAGGGCTGTGACTCAAGGTGGGCCTGCACAGGCCCTCTGGGTCTCAGTCTCTTCATCTGTAATGTGGGTTCTTTAACACAACTTCTAGAGTCTCCTCTAATGAAATCCAAAATGTATTTTATTACTCTGCTTTTAGAGATCTATTATGAATTAAATTCACATTTCTACAACCACTTGGGTACCTAACAGCCACGTGTAACACCCTTTATTGGTGTGTGGGTGGGATGTGTTGCAGACACCCAACAACTGACTGTTTCTGGGAAAGGATGAGAGAAAGAGCCCCAAAGCAAAGAAAGGCACGGCTTGCAGCCCCTGCACATTAATTCTTACCTAGCCTCTCAACCTTCGTGTGAAGGAGGCAGTATTCCCCTCTTAAAAGGTATTGCAGCTAAGGCTGAGAGAGGTTAAGTAAGTAAGGTGCTCAAAGAGACTCAGAAAGTGATGGTTAAGAGTCAACGCTCTCTGAGCGAGCTGATTATAACATCCAAGAATCTAGCAACAAAACATGGAAGTGGAAGGACTGATGAAAAATTCATAGGTTAGTGAATTTTAAAATTAGATAAAACAAAAGCACATAGTACAAAATTCAAAAGATAACTTTCGAAGACATCCAATTGAAGTACATTTCTCTCCTATCCAGTCCCCAGTTCCCCATACACAAAGGCAACAACTGTGAGTTTTGGGTGTATCCTTACCAAGATGCAGATTTAATGATTTTTTAGAACACTTTCTAAAGTAGCTTAAGGAAGGTTAAACAAATCCACTGTACTATCATGTAGTCCAGATGGTTAAGAATTAGGGAGAAAAAGAAACCAAACTATAAACTACTAAAGTTACACCCTCTGTGTTGATTTTCAAAGAGATATGCCATGATTAAACACAAAAGTAAAATTACTTCACAAAGCAGGGCAGCTTAGCAAGTCATCGATGAGGAGAGTGTCAGAACAAGGTATTTGGTACAAAGGGTTTCAAGATTCTATTATTTTCAATATCCCAAAAGGACTCAGCTGAAAGGAATCTTCTAAAATAGCATCAAACAAAAGGCCATGAACAGAGATAATCATCCATTCTTTTAACAAATACTTATTGAGCATCCACTATGTACCAGGGACTGGACTGGACTAGAATTCTAGGATTCTAGAAATAAAGGCATGATGTTAAATAGCATTACACTGAAATGTTATATTCGATTAACCCAAATCCACACTGGATACTTCTGACAAAACCGAAGTCAAAAGACCGCCCTGCTCTATGAAACCTTTCATCTGAGATAAGCTCCAATGTCTAAATTTGGTTTCCCAGCTGTGGCATCTTTCCTACTCTTAAGAGTGTGCCAGAAGATGAATTTGTCTTCAAAACATGCCCCCTGCCTCAACCTTCATTTCTGATTAGCCAGGAGGATACTAAAATTGTTTCTTTAATCAGCTCATATAGAATTCAATCATGTTTATTTAACAAACTCAGTTTTGTTGAACTGAATAGATGTTATAAAACACTCATTACAAGGAAGAGCTCTGAAGCTGTTACTTCAGCCACGTAGAAGCATCACTGATGTTTTATCCAATTTATACTTAAATATGTATTTCAAAGATTTCTAACATTTTATTACTAATTTTAGATGTTGGTTCAAATATTTCTTCCTCCCCTATGTGGGGGAGGGTAGAGAAATCAATGAGAATAGTATAGGATACACTGAAAATCAGTTTACAAACATGTTTTTTAAAACAAGCTATTTCTTAAAGAATCATTACAACTGATGACATTCTCATAAGCAGCTCTGTATTTCACCTAATGTGACTAAACACAAAGCAAATACCAGGTGTTCCTTAGAACTTACAAGGTACTGAAACAGAAAATTCACATGAAATGACACTTATAAAGAAACAAATTAGCAGGTGCAAAGACACACTGTGTAAGGGAACATCTATTTACTGTATCAGATTTTAGCCCATTACAACAAAATTTTAACATGAGCAACCACTTTACTAATTCAGACTAATATTTTTGAAAACACAAAACCGTGGAATTCTTCAGAAAAAACATTTTCTTTCTTTTACGGGGGGGGGGGGGGGGGGAAACAACAACTGTCCTGTACCATAGAGCATCAAAGAGCTTTAATAAATGAAATGGCAATTGGTGTATACATACTTATATGCAAACAGACGAATCTAAATGTTTGAAAGCATGATGCTTGCCTATATTCTAAATACTCCCTGTGAATAATGACATCATTAATTACACTAATATAATTTGTTAAGAAAATGTAAGGGGGCTGCATTCATTTATTTAATAAATACTCACTTAGGTTCTGCTCTGTGTAAGACACTCTTTTGTTCTAAAATCATTCAAATTCTAAATTTAAGGAGTCCACTAATAGGCTTTAAAATCTTTCCAGAAAAATAATTTTAAATTTCAACTCTGCTACAAAATGCATGTTCTCCAATTCAATTTTCATATTTCTCCTCAAGTGAAAGCATGAAAGACACAAGATACTTTTCAGTTAACATTATTGAAGAACTCAGAAGCATAAGATTGAAAAAGACAAATAACATTTTAGGATTATTAATAGTTATGACCTCATGAACCCCATTAAAAGAATCTCAGGAACACCCAAGGGTCCCCCATACCACACTTTGACAACCACTGCTCCATGCCAAGCACCTTAGATGTAAAAATATAAGAAAAATTTAAACTCACTTTCTAGTAGACAAAGATTGTTGTCCGTATTTTATACTCTATACATCCACAATTCACCCGGCAGGGTCTGAACAGAGAATAATTAATCCAAATGAAAAGGTATCCAAATTCCACCATGGATTTTTCTCGACAGGACTTTATGTTACACTCTTTAAAGTACTTTGGTGAAACAAATTCATTTGGTAAAATCTTGAGAAAAGAGCAACAGGCTGGGGGGATAGGAAATGGATGTTGGGGACCAGGTACTCCGCTGCTGGGAATGTCAGCAAACATTCAGGGACCGGGTGGGACCTGACTCCAATAAATCCAGGCCCATTAGACGGGGACCCCATTCAATCTCTCGAGTAATCATATCCATGCCCTGGATTCAAAGCAAACGATCAACTCCAAGGAAATAAAGACAAATAATTTTGTGTTGCCATTCCCCAGTAAGAATCTTATCTGCTCTGATCTCTAGACCTTCATTTACTGCTCAATAGAGCCCATTCGAAATCCCAAGATGACTTGATCTAGTATTTTCTAGGGTCACTACTTTATTTTCTTTAGCCACAGCCTATTATGTCTTTCATCAGAGAACCCAAAAGGAGTTTTCTGAGGCATAAGGATAACTCTTAAAACAAGAACCTCAAGTTTTAAACATAGACAGAACAGTTAGTAAGAAGGTGACATTCATTTCCTAGAGCAGGAGAATTAGCAAGATCAAAATATGCCACAGCTAATTGATTTACATACAGCAAACACTCTTAGATAAGTGGCTTCCCTTTTATTTTTAAAAATAGATTTAACAAGCATATTAATTTTCCACCAGCCATTATAAATAAATGGAACTACAAAATATCATTCTTTGCAAGGGAGTTCTGGCCAGTCACTGTGAGCCTGACCCTGAGTGGAATGTGTATTTACATTGCCGAGAGGGTGCATTGTGTACTGGTGGGAAAGCACTTCTCACAAACCTCCCATTCAAGGGAGGCCTCCACAATAGGTACTCACACAGGAAGCAGGCCTCGCTAACAGCACCTCCAACTGTTCCAGAGAGAACTTTCCAAGGCAGGGGACGGTGAACCACTGTAAATGCCGTGTTCACAGGCCCCTACTGCCTACACTTCAGGGTTAACAAAGCTGGTGTTGTCCACAATCATTCCCCCGAGTTCTTCCCGAGGTAAAAGGGACACAGTCAACAACTGCATTTCATTTTTCTAGCTAATCTCTTAGGGTATCACTTTGTTTAAAAAAAAAAATCACAAGGCCATGACATTTGTCTCTCAAATAAACTGGAAAATACTCCCAGGAAGTTAGTGCTTTTCAAAACTAATGAAAGGTGTTAGTATTGAATATGCAATTTTTAAAAAATCAAAACGTCAACACTCACTTCATTATCTCTACTGAAAATTAGGGTTCCTTAAATACTGACCATTTTGCTTAACTGCAAAGCAAAAAAAAATAATTATTTTAACTCCTCAAATAGGAAAGTGGGCATTGTCAGCATCATATCAATGACTTTTGCACAAATATGTGAGGAAATAAAGATAATGTCACCATTATCTTTATTTCCTCACATATATGTGAGGAAATTAACCAACTGCTGATGGAAAATGCAATTAACAAATAGGTTTTACCAATTTACTACTACACTATAAAAATACCAGTTTGACTTTTTCCTCCCTACCTGAGCTTTTTTAAAAAAACACAACCAGGTTCTTTCAAAAATGTTGATTAGATTCTCAATACCCAAGTTTCTCAACCTGCAAAAGAGAGGAACATTCTTAGGCCATTAAATAACTTAATGACTTTGGGCAAGGGGCAACTCCTCTGGCTTATTTTTCTCATTTCTCTAATTAGAGGACTAAACTCCATCACCAAGGTCCCTGCCAGCTCTAATAATCTATCGATTTGGGGACAGCAACAAAGAACATCATATTTAATACATACATCTCAAGGGTTTATTGGAAGTCTAATCCTTAAGGCAGCCACCATAAAATAAAAGGCATCTGCACCCATGCCAACCATAAATAACAGCACTTACTAGCTTCAGGAAGTCACTATTGCAATACAGAAAAAGTAAACCAGAAATCACATGGAAACGCTCATAACACAATATTTAGTGAAAGGTACACAGAGTATATATGTACATGTAATTGTTTATGAGACTGAAATGAAATAAAACCACAATGTTAACAATGGTTAACCTATGGATAATGAAATGAGTTATATTTTTTTCTTTGTACTTAACTATTTTTGAGCATCTATAATTTTTATAATCATAAAAGTTAACTTTTAAAAACCCATATAATTCAATCTACGTTGCACCATGTGACTGTTCAAATTTTCCCGATGAAATAGTTCCAAGCCACTGTACAACATAAGGTAAAGACCTAAACGATTCGGATTTAGCCAAGTCTCCCAAAACGAACTTTCACCATTCAGCTGGGGACTATGTGGAAGGCAACAATGGAAGCACATCTGTGGTTAAGTAATAGATTTGGTAACATTTACAAAACCAGCCCTCGGGTCATGCTTGCAGAGTAATCCCTAGATTAGGCATGTTCACTAGGACCAACCCAAACAGTTTTTTTAAAGGGAGGAGGGGAAAGCAGGTTTCTCAGCCTTACTTTTTTTAGATAACAAGCACTCCAACATATCCTCTTTGAACTGCCAAAATAAATCGAACTTTCTGGGTGGAGAACTCTGCGTCAATCAAATGAGGCTCAGCAAAGATAAACTAATAATAGAAATCTGTTACATACTTACTTAGCTGTGCTAACTATGCTAGTCCCTAACTAGCACAAAGGACTTCAAAAACTCTAGCTATGAAAAGTACAGGGTGGGACCAGAGAGTTCCCTTAGGGTTGGCAGGCCTCATTCTCAGTGGAAACGTAACTACCCACTCTTATCTTTATGGTTTCTCTCCACCCCACCTTCCCTCATCTGAAGCCTAAAAATATTTGTTCCATATTTTAATTCCCACATCCCCATATATTAGAACATATAACACACGTTCACTCTAGGAATCTGGAAATACAGAAAAGTAGGAAGAAAGTTTCGATTATTCATAATCACATCACCCAGAAACATCCACTGTTAAAACAGTGATGTGTGTCATTTCAATTTTTTTCTAGCCATATGAAATCTATAAAGTTAGAGGGCTACAGTTGACACAGTATAGACCTATTTTTTATTTTTGATATTTCATGATTATAACACTGACAACTTTAAAAAAATAAAGAACTGGTTCCTAAGTGACATTTTCAGAGAAGGTGGCAAAACCTTCTTCAGGTCCTTGACCTTGGCACAAAGCTAGGGAACACATGGTATTCAACTGAGATGACCAATGTGTACCCAAAGGCATAATTTATTCTTATATGAAATCAGGTTATAATGACATAATACACTTAGATTGTGTGCAAATATTTAAATAGAATTATGAAGTGAATGGTTCCCACAAATTACTGTAAATTCAATTTTTTGTTTCTATGTTTCCATATATATGTTTCTAAAAAGTAAAGGTTTACTGTCTGTTTCCCAGGAGCTATAGGATGTTTTCTGTTAACTGTTCAGAACACTTTCTTCACAACTATAAACCTACCCTGTCTTCTCAGCAGAAGAGACGTATCATGAATCCAGGTCGATGGCACTTTGACCCAAAACACTTAACCCTGAGCATCTAGGTGTACTGCTGCCAGTAAAGTTATTAACAGAAAACCAGACTGGCAAAGTGTATGATGTGACCTAAAATATCTTAGTATAAAGTATATCTCAGCATAAAATAGTGAAAAGTTAGAAGCTATCTCATCCATACAATGGAAGACTATGCTGCCAATTTTAAACGCTGTAAGTGAAGAGAGATGCGCACAACACACTGTTTATAGGGAAATAACAACATAGAGGAATAATAGGTTAGCAAATAGAAGGTCTACGCTGTGGTCTTATTTCTGCAAAACTAGGAATATGTTTATTTGTCACAAGAGAACAGAAATAAAAGAATATACACCGAAGTGTTCACAGTGATTATGGTTAAGTAGGTAGGATGAAGAATTTTTCATCAACATGTTCTGACTTTTTTTTTAGTGGTGCTTTTGCTAGGGAAAAAAAAATGTACTAAATATATGGAACACAGAGCATCTTAAGGGCAATCTCATCATATTTGTCAAATCATCCAACAGAAAAATGAGAAACAGATAATGGATATCTGATCAATGAGAATCCTATGATACAAAACACACCTCTATGACTTCCTGAAAAGGGTCACTGATGGTGGCAGCCCCACCTTCTAAATCGGTGCAGCAGCTCACAGGTGTGGTTTCCCCTTCACCTTAGGCACAGTGGGCCAACCCACAGTGATGGTGAGGGCTCCACTCCTAGAAACGATTTTCAGTTTCAAGATGTATCATAGAATCCTGAATCTAAAAAGGAACCTTGAAAAGTTCAGTCTGACACAGGCTTGTACAATATCTAAACATCCCTAATTGACCAGAGGCTTCAAAATATCATAACCCAGCATTTTTTTTATTATACTATATCCTTCAGTTAGTTTTCCCGGATTTCCTCTCTCAAACAGTTGGTAAAAACACATTTATTTGGAATAACAGGATGATAGGAATAGATAAGGTCAGAATTAGACATAACCATGTCTGAGTCAGTTAAAAATATAAACTGTTGAATATTTTAAAATCACCACTAGTGAAAGGATTCTTCCTTTAAGAAAAGTCTGTTCCTCTGATGCTTCCTTTCCATTACCAGCAGCAGGAGGAGCAGTGCCCTAGTTCAGGAATTAAATCAAATCGCTTCTAGATTCTGGAACCGTCTGGAACCAACTTATCCTGCCTACCATCTCTCTCTCGTCTCCCTCTTCTGTCCACTCTACCTTGCACATGCAGACCATGTAATTCATTGTGAAACGTCACTTCCACTAGGCCACCACTCACTCTCACAAACCAGGGACTCTCCAAGCAGAGGCCAGAGCAACTCTCAGGAGATGCGGAATGAGGGACTTCGCATGTGGAAGTGGGAGTTCTACTGAGCTAACTGCTCCGGTTAGTGTTTCTTCAGGTGTGACGCAGGAACTACTGCAACAGAATCAGGTGGGGTGCTTGTTTAGAAACACAGATTCCTCACAAATGTTCACAGCAGCATTATTCATAAATGCCAAAAAAGGAGAAACAACCCAAACATCTATCAACTTTAGAATAAATAAATAAGATATGGTATACCCACACAATGGAAAAGAACTTGGCAATAAAAAGGAATGAAGTACTGATACATGACAGAACATAGATAAACCTTGAAAATATTATGCTAAGTGCTGAAAAAGCTAGCCACAGAAGGCCACATATTGTATGACTTCCTTTTTATGAAATGTCCAGAACAGGTGAATTTTTAGAGACAGAAAGGTGTTTGCCTGGAGCTTGGCGTGGAGGTGGAGGGGTAGAGGGATGGCAGGGCAGATTAACTGCTAATAGGTACTACAAGGTTTCTTTTAGAAGGTACAAAATGTTCTAGAATTTGATATTGGCGATGGTTGTACAACCTTGCCAATATGCTAAAAATATATATGTTGCATTTTACATCTTAAATGAGTAAACTGTATGACGTGACTTATTTCTCAATAAAACTGTTTAAAAATACGGATCCCTCAATTCCACCTCAGAACTACCAAATCAGAATCTCTGGAGGGAGGCCTGGATATCTTTCCTCTGAACAAGGGCAGGTGATGGGAATTTTCAGAAAAGCTGTAAAATATACTAAACACTGTCTTAGATCTTTCCCTAATATGACATGTATAGGCAAGATAGTATATTCTGTAGCTCAGAAATATTTCTCCGGCCAAACACATCCTCCACAGTCCCCTGCCTATATAAATGTATTTCCTACTCTGCCCACACGACTCTCCCTCCTACCAGTGTCACGACTCTCCCTCCTACTACCAGTGTCACGACTCTCCCTCTTACCAGTGTCACGACTCTCCCTCCTACTACCAGTGTCACGACTCTCCCTCCTACTACCAGTGTCACGACTCTCCAGAAGCATGTGACCGCTGAAACTCTGCTCCTGGTACTCCCCCCTCCTCTTTCCTAGGACATCCACCTTCTGTCTAAGCCTTATCTGTTGCTTAAAGCTACCTCAAGATTACTCCAGTTTACAATGACCTCCACTAAGAGCCCTTTGGGCCTTCCTGTCCTCAAGTGTGAAAGGAGGGTGATGGACGGCTGACTTTCTTCCATATCTGATAGTCTGAGCCTCTCTGAAGACTCAAGAGACACTCCAGGCAAGCAAACTTTCCTCCATTCAATTCACTTATTACATCCAAATAATGCCTCTTGGGCAACTTTCTCCCCTACTTGATGTATGGGGAAGTTAAATAACTTGAGGAAGAATTTTTTTTAAGGTTGGAGAATATGCACCTGTTAAAAAGGTCCTCAGGATACTGCTACAGGGCCCTGGCATGTGGTAGTGGCTCAGCTATTTGATGAATTCCTTGATACTTCAGAAGTCACTCCTTTAGCTACAGTCTATTCAGACTTCTAGGTTTGCTGAGGTTATCTACAGAGATTTTTTGCATGGGGGAGACCTGTCACTTCTGTACTGCTTCTGTTCGACATATGAAGGTTGCTGTTCTTCTTTTCCAAGAAGACACTACCAACCTCTATCAAAGAGACCTGTAATATATGTTGTTTTTTTCTGCCAGTGATGATGGCTTTAATGAAAGCATTTGAAAGAAGAGTTGTTAAGGTTAGAAGTGTATTCCATGGTCATGAAATGAACAAAATACCGGGCCAATCTTGTGATCAATATGCAATATCCTTTCCTGAAGCAGTCTAAAGCCATTCATCACTGCCCCCCCATCACGCACACAACGCAAGGTCAGTGAAACACCAGAGCACTCCAGATGATGTTCCTAGAAGCAACACAGTTTTCAAAATTGCTCTTCGGTGACTACTCGTGTCAAGATGAATAAACAAAAATTCCACGTGTGTTAAAATAAAAGCCAATTTTTTGAAGAAGCTAATAACTTTTGCATCACAATTTGTAGGTACAAAACGCATTCTTATATTTCCAGCAACTTGTAATGACAAAGCTTCATAAAGCTGAAATTAAGATGCTCCAAAACACATATACATAAACACACATATGCATAGATATACACTCCTTAGAAAAAACACTAGGAAATTACACAGCCCTTGATACTATAATGCCCATTTCTAAATCTATAAAATATCAGACTCCTGTAATTTCTAATAGTGTTTTTCAGATGTTTGCAAATTAAGGGAAAATGTGCACCTCATCTTCTAACTGTACTGCTCTTTTCACATGTTAATATTATGTAGATAAAAACCCTGGTAATTCAAAATTATTGAGGAAAATCCCATCTATATATATGAAAAGAAGCAACTGCAACAACAAATATAAATGCAGCTAAAACTGTCAATAGCATTGCCAAGTGTAACTCCTACCTGCTCTACT
Organism: Eschrichtius robustus; assembly: GCF_028021215.1. Taxonomy (NCBI): domain Eukaryota; kingdom Metazoa; phylum Chordata; class Mammalia; order Artiodactyla; family Eschrichtiidae; genus Eschrichtius; species Eschrichtius robustus. Next base: position 51,905,782 of record NC_090829.1, on the reverse strand, counting down.
TAACAGATAAGACATACTTGTACCTCTAACAATTGCTACTTCAAAAAAATATTTTCCCATGGATGGACCCAGAGATTGTCACAGTGAGTGAAGTAAATCAGACAGAGAAAGACAAACATCATATGACATCGCTTATACGTGGAATCTAAAAAAAGGGTACAAATGAACTTATCTACAAAACAGAAATGGAGTTACAGATGTAGAAAACAAACTTATGGTTACCAGGGGGTTGGGGGAGGAGATAAATTGGAAGATTGGGATTTACATATACACACTACTCTATATAAAACAGATAACTAACAAGGACCTACTGTATAGCATAGGGAACTCTACTCAATACTCTGTTATGGCCTATATGGGAAAAGAATCTAACAAAGAGTGAATACATGCATATGTATAACAGATTCACTTTGCTGTATACCTGAAACTAACAAAACATTGTAAAACTATACTCTAGTAAAAATTTTTTAAATATATATTTTCCCAAGTACTTCAGAAGAGTTTTATTTTATTCTACTCCCTCTCCTTAGGTCCTCCACCTCAGTCTTATTTTAGTAAATTATTTCCCAACTTCTTCATAGCCACTGAAGAGATTACTAGGATGAAAACTTAAATTAGCTATATTATCTTCAGTACCCAGATAAAACAAGGTAAATAATAATTTAGTTTTGGTCTTGTGAGCCGGACCCTAAGTAAGGATATCATTTCAGTTTATTTTCACAATCCTGTCCTGTTACACGGGAAAGCAAAGTGATAAGGAATACTATACTGGAGAATCAGGAAACCTGGGTTATTCTGACTGCACCAAGAACTCTTTCTGTGTTCTAAGCACAAATCCCTCTCCAGCTCCTTAACGTGTGTTGTTTGGTGAGGGTCCTGGCTTTTTTCTCACACGCCCACTCAAACTCGTTTGGTACCTGCCTGGATTACAGTCTTGAGAAAGATTCACTGCCCTGGTTCAGTGATAGAGAGGGCTGCCAAGGTAGTGAGATTAAGGACTGAGGAGATCCATGTCACATATTTGCCATCCATTGGTTAGAAAAAGCACCAAGGACCCCTCTACTCAATCATTCTCAGTCAATCAAGAACTGCAAGTAGCAGAAAAGAGGAGATACATCTGATGCTGGACAAGTTGTAGAGACAAAACCTCTGGTCTCCACCTCTAATTTGTTTAGCATTTCAGAGACAATATTAATGTCTGAGAATTTAAAATTGACTAATTGCTAAAAAATTTAATCAACACCTAATAATTAAGATATTAGAATTAAGCACACCTACTCAAATCATTTAACAGACAACCACATCTGACAGATCACCACAACCAGAGCACTACTACAAATGAATAATACATGTTGAAATCATATGTGTGATTGAAGTCAGACAAAGTTGAGTAGACAGATCTGGAAATTTATTCCCTTGGTTTTTCAAACATTTATTGGGTATCTTACGTGCCTAGAACTGTGCAGACACTGGAAATCCAGTTATGCACGTTTGGCTAACTTTGCAATTGAGCTAAGATTTCAAAAGACCTTCAAATAATGAACAGAGAGTGAGATTTTTCAAATCTCCATGTCCTTGATCTTTACAAGGCAGTCTTATTGGAATCTTTTTTTTTTAATGTTCCAAGATCCTTCTGTCAAAGGTATTAAGATATTGCTATGACTGAAATTATAATCTAAAATCATCATACTGCTGAGGGCTTAGTAAATCCGACATTCAACTTGTGTGTGGTGTGTGTTGCCACCTACCCCCTACCTTCAATCAACTGAAGATTCAGTACTGACTGTCACAGGGAAATCCTCCAAACCTCTGCAGACAGCTGTGCCCCATAGCTTCCTGTTTCCAACACTCACTAATGAATTCGTACGGTTTTTTTCCAGGGTCTAAGAAAATCCTGTAGTAAAACATCTTGTCCCAATCTTATATTGTACTCCTGTAATATACATTCTAAAAGATGTTTTCATACATTCTTGACTCATAGATTTAATTCAGAAACGAGAATCAGTAAAAGAGATAATCTGTTCTGAACTAATTTTTACTTTGCAAAGTTCTACGGGTATTAGTTACTCACTGTGAGTTTTAAAAAGCTCACAGCACACTGAAAATCCTATTTATTCAAAGCTAATTCTGTGAAATTCAACACCATGACAAGTCAGTTCTCTCTCAATGCCTTTTCTGTCCATAAGAAAGCTAATTTCCCTATCACTTAAACCAGAAGACTGAATATTATTTGGCCATTGTCTATGTATCTTAAAAGTCTTACTGCTGGATAAGTGAATAAAAATACAACTCTTTTTTATACCTTCCATACAAACTAATCATTTTAAGCAACACATACTTTTTAGGAGAATGCTGTCAACACAAATAATGAGATTGTACTTGTACTTCTACGTTGTAGATTTATTTTTAAAACGATTTCTAAATGATCAATTACACTTCAAAATATACTTGTGAAGATTCAGATTTGTTAAATTTGCTGTATGTAAACTATATTTCAATTTTTAAAACATTTCACAAGGAATTCTAGCACTGCGCACATCGCCTGAAATCTACATGACGTGAGGAAAGAGGATCTCGGTGGCAATCCAGAGACTTGGTTTAATTTGTTTTATTACAAATACCAGCTGTGTGACTTAGGTTTCTCCAAGCCTCCATTTATCTGCAACATGATGTGGTTGGACTAGATTACCCACAAATTTCCTTCCAATTCTAAATTCTGTGATCCTAATACAGCAATTTCACTAATTTGGGATCAGAGTCATAAACAAAGTTCTACTTAAAAGATATTTTCCCTAGAAAGTACTTTGTTTAGCCACATACCTTTAAAGAAAAATTACAATAGCCATATAACACTCATTCATGTCACACCTTGAATGATAAGCATTTTTAGGCTGCAGGCGTCTCAGGAACAAGACGTGGCAAGCACTTCCCTGGTTCTAAGCTTCTCATTACTTATTCTGAAAATGTGAATGGCAGAGGTGATGCATGGTAAAAGGTTCAAGATCCAAAGGCAGAAGTAGTATATATATACTACGCTACTCTTCCTGCTATCGGGGACTGTGTCCCGCAGAGCTCTCGAAGAGGTCAGCCCGGGGCTCTCAAATTCTCCTGCAGCCCTCATGTGGTACAAGAAGATTGCAAATGGAGAGCCATTTAATTCTTGTAGCCCCTGGCAAATACCAAAGATTCCAAATCATATTTTTACATCAGCATAAACTTTTCCACCATGAGGGTTTCATTTCCTTTCCAGCATGTTACAACCTATACTAATTTCAAAAACACAACCTCAGCATTTAAAATTTGCAATGAAATTTTTAAAGTTTTTTTTTTTTTTTTAATCAGCAGCACTTTCAAGATTATCTAATCCATCCCTTAATTTTTAGAGGTCACACCACTGATTAATGGAAGAGTAAGGTCTCTTGCCTCTCAAATCACTTCAGATTTCTAAGCATATTTTCTACCTAAGTTTATAAAGGAAAACTAACCAGGTTGTATGCTCTTTACAACACCCACACACATATACACCCACTCTTATCAAATTCCAAAATGTTAATTATCCCACTGCCTTTCCCCTAGTCTATCAGGTTCTCTGCAAAGTCCCAAACCAGGCAACTACTGAGGCTCTCAGAGGAGACAAGTTTTATCTACATTAGTAACACTAAGTCTCCAAAAGAACCGCAGCACAATGAAAAGATGTCCACACCTAATATGGTCGTTTACAATACAGCCATGGTGAGTTATGTGTCTTAATTAGAAGCATATGACCTAAAAAATAGGAAATCAATATAGATATATTTGTTTTCTAAACAAAAGAAAGACCACTCAAAACTATCCTCTACATTCCATCTGGGTTCTACACTAAGTTTCAACCATGTCACTGCCTGACATCCCTGGGAGTGGCCTGGAAGAATTGTAATTGCAAACTCAGGTAAAAGTGAGGGGAAACAGAAAAACCCATACAGAAACAGGAACCAACTACATGCGGTATTTTTGTTTTTTTCTAAATCCATCCAGGTGATAACTTCCAAAGTACATGCCATGGAACAAATATTCTGCTTCATGCTAATATGTCTTATATGAAAAAAGAATTCTAATATCAAGTAAACCTGAAAACTCTGGACTGAATAGCTAGAGGTTCTTTAATGCTGGACTTCAAAGAACTAATATGTACCGAGAATCTCTCCAGGGTCAAACTTTTCTGAACACTAACTTTTCCCAAGGGCTGGTGTTGATCAGATAATGCTCTTTTGATAACACTGCTCTAGCTACTCAATTATTTTCAACTCTCCTAATGAAATCATGTGAAATTCTACTTTATAGAGATTATCTAATGATATGTTAGTAGCACTTCACCTAGTTTCTTCACATGAGAACTTAGCCCAATCTTTAGGTAAAAAGTCAAAGAAAATTGGATCCAACGGTTAACCCTACGCAATTTATGAGTCTAAAGGACTGCACAATCTTATTCACCCATATAACGTCAAAATATAAGTCACATTTCCACATTAAACATGGCTTGAAATTGTCTAGTTGTTCAAATTTCCTCCAGGAAGGGTATGCCATTTCTTCTTCCTATTAAAAGGAATCCAAAGCTCAATTTTTCAAGTCTTTAAGGCAACAACAAATCTAAAACATTCACTTTTCCTGGATGAAAGACCACTTTTTCCAAACAACAAAATGTTTTCTAATCTTTCGCATTTCCTGCCACTATTACAAGTAGAAAGAAAAATACAATCTCCTTAGTAGACAGGAAACAGTACAAATAGCGAACACACACCTTTAGGGCCCTTCTAATGCTGTACCTGAGCACTCAGCAATGTGGCCATGCACTTTCAACATCTGAACCAATTAGGCTTTAACAGTTCAACAGAGAAAGCATTTTTCCCCCAGACTCACATTCCATGCTGCCACTTCCACACAGTCAAAAGGACTGAAGTTCATTCCTCTAAGTCTAAGCCGCTATCTCTTCCCTGTTGCATACTGTCAGCACTCATAACTAAAATCATAAAAACTCTAGACCCGAAAGAGGTAGAGGTTTTAAATAATCATCACATCAAGGGGCTGTGATGTCTAAATGCCTACAAGAGCCAAGAAGGGAATGCCAATGAGTAAAGTAGTCTACCTTCCTTGCTTCCTGTTTTAGAAACATGGCCACAGAGAAATATTTCATATTTAAATTTTTTTCATATTTTAAAAATTAAAGTACTCACATGATGGCAAAAAACAACTGACAGGCAGCCTCAGTATCTAGGAGTCAACAGAGAGCGGTGGAGACCGCTGCAGACAGAGCAGACACCCCTTCTAAACTGGGAGCTGACACTCAGCTTACGACCTTCACTACCTTGCAGAAACGTCAGTCCATACTGCCAGGTTTTCAAGAGAAACCAGAAATCTTGTTTTACGTGAAATCCCTTCATTTTCAAAAGTTGCTTCCAAATTTTAAAAAACACTGTGCAAAGCCAAAAACAAAATCTACAGGCCACATCCCCCAGCCCAGTTTACAAATTCAATCTCATCCTATCAGATGAGGCAATCAGTGTTATCTGGAGATGCCCAATCACTTGCCCAAAGCTGGAGATATCTAAAATCTGAGTCTCATCAATTTATAGTACCAGGTATATAATATACCACATGTTGATTCACTTAATCACCAAATTTACCGAGGACCTACTAGGGGTTAGATACTGTTCCAGAGACTGGTAATTCACTGGTGCACAAGAGAAACAACAACAACAAAAAACCCTTGTTTGGTGGCGTTTACATTCTAGTAAGGGGAAACAAGCCATGAACGTAAGAAGTTATGTAGTACGTAAGAAAGTGATAATTAATGTTAAAAAAAAAACCATGAAAAAAAGAACAGGATAAGTAGAATTAAGAGTACTACAGAGTTAGTCTCATGTCTTATGAAGGTTTTAGTTGCAGCCAAAATCTTTTCTAAGTAGTAAGAAGCCCAACACAGCTCACATATAACCAATGGGCAAATTTTTATGCCTCAGTTTCCTTATCCATAAAACAAAGATATTGTTACGTGACCTACCTAATGCCCATTATTGTAAGACAATCTTTCGTTACTATTTGAGAAAAGTGAACTTATAATATTTTAGTGTTAGGTTTATGATGCAGTATTATGATCATTTCTAGATATTCAGAATACTTCTTAAATGTTCTAAGCACTCATTAGATTCTGATCCTTCAAAAGGAAAAAGTAGCCACTAAAATCATTAACATTTCTTCTCCCTTCTAATGCTGACTGATCCAAAGGCCACAGAACTATGGCAACCTCTATGAACTTTGACTGGGCTACAATGCAGTGAAAAGGAGAAAGATTTCACTTTTTTTTTTTTTACTTTTTTTTTAAATTTATTTATTTATTTTTGGCTGTGTTGGGTCTTTGTTTCTGTGCGAGGGCCTTCTCTAGTTGTGGCAAGCAGGGGCCACTCTTCATCGCGGTGCGCGGGCCTCTCACTATCGCGGCCTCTCTTGTTGCGGAGCACAGGCTCCAGACGCGCAGGCTCAGTAGTTGTGGCTCACGGGTCTAGTTGCTCCGCGGCATGTGGGATCCTCCCAGACCAGGGCTCGAACCCGTGTCCCCTGCATTAGCAGGCAGATTCTCAACCACTGCGCCACCAGGGAAGCCCCCAAGATTTTACTTTTTTATACCACCCTATCTTTTGAGGGGAAAACAGTTTTTTTTAAACAAACAACACGAATAACTTTTCTAATAATAATAATTTTTTTTAAACCCTTAAGGCTACAATGCACTGAAGAAACAGAGTTAAATCTAGGCCTGGGTCCACATGGCTACCACTTTCATGTCACAAAAGATGTACAGATTTAACAGTGTAGAAACAAGATTTATAATCCCTGATGTTTTGGCTGTGATAATATTTAATATGAATTGACCACATCCCTAAGTTTCATAATCAAATGTCAATTTACAGAAGAAATAAAGTTCTGCATATTTTCCTCCCATTTTCATTCTCCTGATTATCCAGCACTTACCATTTTCTCTTATTATGAATTTGCTTCCTAACAGCTACATAATGTCTTTTACTCTCTGTGAAGTTGCCAGTAATGCATTTTAGTTGATCATCTCTTCCTTACGGCACATAAATGGACAGAAATTACAGGACATTATTGCTGTGAGACACCCTCCGTCAGTCTCTTGTGCTCTTACACGCCCTGCCAGGTATGCTAAAAAGGCAAGGCCTTGACCATTTTGTGTCCAGGCTATTTCTCAGAGTTCTGTTTACAGTGAACTACCTTGACAGATGGGGTAAGACTCTCCTCTGGACAAAGAGAAAGTTCCCTCACTGCATGCTACAAAAGCAGTGGATTCCCCGAGTTTAGTGTCCCTCAGCAGAAACACAATCCCACTGTGTACACAGTTCCATCTGGACGCTCCGAATCACCCCTGTGGGACTTGGGGGCGAGGAGGAACTGATACAAGTGCTGGTGCTCACACTGTTTGGTGTGCCCCTGTCTGTGGTGCCAGAGCCCCTTGTCTCCTGCCAGCACTGATGAAACAGTAACAGGGTCACTATTAGCTTAGGGCAAAATCAAACCCCAGACTCAACAATGTCAAATGGAGTTGAAGAATCACATATTTATTCAGATATGTCATTCTTGGTAAGCTTATATACAAAACTTGCAAATCCTCAGGCCCTAAAAATGCATGTCTAATTTCCTTTGTTCTTTAATCACTAATATACACAAAACATATACACATACTACAACAGAATATCTCACCCCATATTAGGTTTCAGAAATAGTTAATAAACTCCAATGGAATCCAGCTGTCACTAATTCATTACCTCTTACTTCTAAATGAAGGAACTAGAGAGCTACATCTGGATGTGAACCTGGCGTTTCCAATCAAGTCTTCCACCTTCTCTCCCTCAGCACAGGCCACTTCAGAAGAAAGCAGAGTAAGTTTTAGGCAAAGAGTCCTAAAAGTCCAGATTATGTCGAACTTCTCTGGGCCTGAATCTGTTTACCCATAAAGCAAGAGGGCTGGACTAGAGGGGCTCATCTCTTTTTCCAGTTGTAATTCTGATGATTCTACTTTCAGCCTATACACGGGTGGAACATTCTTTGCTGCTTTGTTCAGTGCTGGAGTGGTTTATGAAGTGCGGTCCTGCTGAAAAGCTGGAGAATGAACTAGATGTCCTCGCAAGATGCCTCCTGGCTCTATAATCCCATGATGTGCTTATAATGGAATTTGGCTATCCTTATAATTAGAAATGTAGCCTGCTGGTCACACATCTGGATCAGATAAATCTGCACAAATAGCATTTCACCAGAAGCAGAAATGCCAAGCATATAACAGCTGTGTTGTTACATCAGCCTCGCAAATAACAAGGAATACTATTTATCCATAGAAAGAAATGACTACGGCAGACAGGAATAAAGCTGATTTCATTCAAATTATTTTGGGGTGGGAGAAATGTTTATAAAAGAAAAAATATATGTTGGTCAGACTTTCATATTAATTTACAAGACCAGTACAGAAAAGAATTCTCATACATAAAAGACTGCAAATGCCAAAACACTATTTCCTTATTTCCTGCAGTCCTAGTTAATGATGAGCTTCTTGTTACTGAACTTCTGTAAATGTAATAGGCTCCTCCGACTTGCACGTCAACATATCACTGGAACCATGAACCTAATGCACAATTAAGTATTATCAAAGTGTCAAAGGTACTATGGGAATATTCACATCCATAGAAAATAAATGTGTTTCAAGTTAACAATTAATTTCACTCAACCAATGTGCTGGATAATATGAAACAAGAGGAAATTATTTTCCTAAAAAGAAATAAACACTTTTCCTAGCCAATTAGGTAAGCATTAACCACCTTACCCTTTGAAGCTCATTTCTTAAACCCAAAAACTTAATGTGCTAATCTAATTGCTCTGAGGAACAACTGACAAAAGGCATGACTAATGGCAAACAGGTATGAATACAAAATCTGTCACCTATTACTGACCTTGCCAACACAGCCAGTCTTCTAATTTATAACACTGTTCATAATTTTATTTTCCGAATTCAAAAATGTATTCAGATTTTGGGTGATAATGATGTGTCAGTGGAGGTTCGTCAGTTATGACAAATGCACCACTCTCGTGGGGGGAAGCTGATAACGGAGGAGGCTGTGCACTGTGGAGGCAAAGGGCTAGAAGGGAAGTCTCTTTACCTTCCTCTCAATTTTGCTGTGAACCTAAAACTGCTCCAATAAAAATAAAGTCTTTAAAAATGTGCTCGATACAGTATATAGGTTTTAAAAGATAGAAAGTAACTTTCATATCAAGTAAATGCCCTACGTTGAAATGTATATATGGAATTAGATCCTTAGATTTTTAACCTATAAAATGTAAGACTCAGGAAGTCACTTTACGTATAGTCACTTTGCATATACAAATATAAAGAACCCCACAATATTAGTATAATTACCATTACCTCAAAAGTCCAGACTAAAGTCGGTAAGTTTTGCTCCACGTAAAGAAAAAACAAAGAGAGCAAAGAAAGCAAGCTAAAGAGACAAAAGGAATACCACAGAAACTGGGGTTACATTTCTGCTTAACGGAGAAAACGGTGATGACTGGAGAGGTAAAGTAAGACAGAAGCAAACTTACGTGGTTCCTAAATGGGAGAATCCAAAAGGTAAGCTGATTCTTACTCCACATTTTCTAATATTAACTGAAAACTACTAGTAACAACCAGTGTCTTTGAATCAGTTGTGAAAGGAGTACAGGGATTAAAAAAAAAAAATTGACTGATTAGACAGACGAATCTTCGGCAAAATATAATAAATCACAACTTTCAATCTTTACATATCAATTTTTAAACTAAAACCTTAGATTAAAATGACACCCTGATGGTCCCTTAATCGATTTTCAGAAGAATGTTTATCAACTATTTCCAAACACTGGGAGTCAACTTAAGCAACTGAAGTTCTCAACGGATTCTAATTCCTAAGGAAATCACTGTAAGAAAAGTGAGTTAGCACTTCAAAACACCTAGCAGAGAATCTAACAGATGCATACATTTTATGTGTAACCGTGGGGTGTCCTTAATAAACACAATCAACAGGAGATTCATAGTGTAAACCCTCTTTGGGGCCTAGGCGGCTCTAAGTAAACATCAACTTTGAAATTGTGATGGGCCTATCAGTGAACCATCATCAAATTACAGATGAGAGCCAGGCCTTCTGGCTTTATGCCAAAGTGAAACATCAGATGGGCAGGTTCCATCCCTTCAAGGGTACAGCCAAAACTTCTAAGATTCTAAAAGATGTCTTCAACCTGAAGGGTGGGAACTCTCAGCCTAACAGGCTGAACCACACTCAACTTCAACTTCTATGGTCAACTCAGGAAATGTCGAATCTTCCAAAGCCCTAGATGCAAGGCAATTAGTGAATGTGGGTAGCCCCTCCCCCTTTTTAAATAATTCTTTCAGGTAACTGAATGTCATTAGCAACTAGGCCTAAGAGTGAAGTATGAACATTTTATAAGATAAACCTTATTTTTCTGTTTTGAATCTTTCCATAGCTCTGTTTTCTTGATTTAGGGGTTTAAACAGATTCCTAATACATGTTTTTAAAAAATAATAACTGACCTATTTATTAATATCAGTCTTTTTCTCTACCCTCTATCATTTTAATGTTCTTCTTTCCTTTTAGGATCTGTTTGTGATTTCAGATTTAAAGCCAGGCATCTGAGATTTTGCACAGGCACACAGACAGGATTTCGATTACCAAGGCTGCCAAATCAACAGCTAGTCCAGCAGTGCAAAAATCCACTCGCTATCTTTTTTTTAAAAGAAATAGATTTTTTTGCCTCCATGCTTTTCATTTCCAGGAACAATACTTCTCTCATGACAAGCAGAGACCCGAAAAACAAGGGGCAGCATTGATCAGAACTGAGCCTCGTTCCCTTCCCTCACCTAACACCTCACTTTCAAAAATGCTCTAGGTCGTATCTTTCCTTACTAGCAATTGAATTTCCTCATCTTAAAGGATACTGACAATTTCCCCGATTCTGGCTGTCTAGCCATTATTTACCATCTCCACAAATTTCAGTGTTTACATAACTGAGTGCTAAAGTTAAGACCTTGACAATGGCAACACAGGAATACTCCCAAGATGCCTATGTTTGGGTGGTAAAAATGTCCTGACTGCAAAATTTCTTTCCAACTATCTGAAGTCTTTTCTATCACTGTCTGCCCAAATCCCTTGCCAGTATGTTCTTCCTGGTCTCTCCTCCGATAAAACTAGCAGGAGCACCTGGAGTTGTAGCTCCCCACACAAAACCCCACCAAAGGCGAACGGAAGCTTTAGAGGAAGGCAGAGACCAGCTCTGGACTTAACAGGTGTGAGGGCCTTGCAGACTCCTACAACTCAATACACATTTAGTCTTTTACCCCAATCAGCATAGGACAGAGGATACTGAGGCCTCATCTCAAATTCTAACTGTGTAGTTTAACAGCATGACATTTATAAGTACTTAACATAAGAAATTATGAATTCATATTTTTGATGTCATGTCTTCCTAATTCTGGAGATACTGATTTATACAAATGTCAATCCCAGCCAAGAGCCTACCACACACAATTTCTATAGGTTATCTCAAAGGTTGCTAAAAATACCTACATCAGAGCTTAACCAGAAAGGGGGGGAAGGGTGGTCTGTGCGTTCTTTATCTCCTGCATCAGTGTGTCAAGAGACAGTCAGGTAAACACATTCCCAAGGCAATCATATGACGCTCACCACCAGGAGAACTCCCTATAAAAGGTTGCCTTGGGCAGGAACCTCCAGAACTTTTATGTGAACTGCCTCCCTCATTTTAGGGAATGTTCCTCAAACCAATGAGCAAAAGAAGGACACCTGGGTGGCAGCCAGCAGAAAGCTATCATTAAAGTCAAAAGCATTTTGTACAGATTGCCTTCAACCAAAGGCGCCAGTGTTTTCATCTGCCACAATCCAAATGCTCCTGTATATTTAAATATTTACTTCAGTCAACCTATTGCTTGTTTCAAAGAAGGCAGGATGAAGAGAGGAGGTGGACTTCTTCACAATCTGAAATTTACCATTTCCAAACAAATGACAATGAATACTTTCTACAGACACTGTCATACTGGTCAAATGGCTCCTCCTGCCGCCTTCTCATGCACGGGGACCTGCATTCCATTAGACGTGGACACCTGTGCTCGTCCTCCCAAACCCCAAGATTCCATTTGCATAGCAATGTTACAAAATAGCTACTTTCACATATCTTAAATACACGGGGAGGGTGCATTTTAAGAATCAGTATAAAGTGTCACTTCATGCTAAAGAATGAATGTCAAATGGAAGTTCACAGAAAAAGAGTTTAAAATAGATCTAATTTGCATGTTTGCCTGAAATCATCTAATTGGACATGTTCTTTTCTGTGTATTTTATTTAGGTTAGTATTTTTCGTTTTGAGGCATCATTCTACTCTGAAGACAAAAATCTGACTCTTTTTTTAAGGTGACTTTAATACAAGTTGTCCAAATACTTTTTCAGTCCACCTTTGTGAACTCAAACTACTAGGCAACTTAAAAAGTATTCAAGTTTTCTTCTTGGGGGAAAAAAAAAAATCAAATATTTCTATAGTGAGAGTCTTTCTACATGAGATCACAGAAAAGAATTCATTAATTCTCTCTCAGACAAGCACACAGGAGGCCAAAACCTTTGTTCAGAGAAGGGAGAGAGCATTCATCAATTAAGTGTAGTATTGTTCTAGGGCTTTGTTTATAAATCCAGCATACATTGCCATCTGTTAACTTGGACTAGAAAGCTTTAGTTGATATTTATGTAGTTCAGAATAAAGTAAACGAAGAGGCCTCTGTGAAAACACCACCCCGTAAACATTTTCTCACCCCTGGATCAATACAATCCTATTCTGACTGAATAACGTCATATTGAAGGCTTGCATCCCTGCTCTTTCTCTAAATATTAGTTTCTCATGTTAGAAATGTATTTACATTTTCTACGAAAATTCCTAATTTGTTAAGTTTTCATATAGAGAGAAGAAATTCTGACTTTTTAAAAAAAGGTAAATAAATTGCAACTTCACTAAGCAGTTTTTTTAATGCTCCTGATTCCTTAAGTTACATTCAACTTAGAACAGACATGATCTTTTTTACCAATCCATTCCCATCTACTTCAAATTCTAGGTCTCCAGTTAATCGTTCTTGATTAATTCTACTTACCTATAATCATATTCAAGTTGTACTTATGTGGCTTGATCACTGGTTTATATAACTTCATGTATGTAGATTTTCTAACTCGAATACAAACTCTGAAGATAGGAACCACATTTTTTATTCATTTCATCCACTCAAAGCTTTCCCCTGCCAACCCCCCGATATATTACTTTATATACAACAGACATTTTAGTTAAGTGAATTAACTTTTTAACTATAAACTAAAACTATTAACATTGGTCCAAATTTATCCATGCCAAAGTCACTCTAGAAACAGTTATAATTTTATTTAAAAAGTATACTTCGTTGTCCCCCCAAATTAAAGACCCCTCTTGATGCCCTTGTGACCTGAATGGAATTGACAGACTTTCATCAATATTAAAGAAACTTTCAACCTTCCCTTAACCACTCTGAAACTCATGAAAAATAATTTAATGTCTTTGTACTCTGATACTTTTTTAAACTCTCTAATTTACACCTAATTTTTTTTAGAGGACTAACATTTTTTAAAGCTGCATACACATACTGTCCCCCTAGAAGTTGACATTTCGACTTTGCCGAGATGTGCACTCAAGTGGAAAGGCAGGAAGAGCTCACAATTCAGAGGGGAAATACCTAACAAGCAGGCAACACAGAGCCATAAAAGACCACGTGCAGCTGGGCGCTGAAGGAGAGCTCTATGGGCAAGGGCCTGGCTGTGATTCATCCTTACACTCCTAGCAGCCAGCATAATTCTCCACAACCTACACTCTCTGAAAGCAGAGACTGGGGTTTTGCTCTCTGCTGTATCCCCAAGCCCCAAGAACAGTACTAATACATAGCAGTGCTCAGTAAACACGTGTGAAATAATATCTGTAGAAAAAATGTGTAACACATAGTAGACGTTAGCAGGAAAGGAAGTAGAAGAAAGGGCTGGGATGAGCTAAATTTCATTTTTAGATTGTACTTCCTCTGCTCTCCACTACTTTAATAAGAGTGTCACAAACTCCAAGTATCTAAGGGGCAATTGACCAGGATGGTGATGAATCAAAATGTCAAATCATACAAGGAAAAGCTTTGAACACTGGGGACCTGCAGCCTGTAGAAGAGAAGGACTAAAGGCAAACAAGCTGGCTAGAGTTGAGTTTGAGGGGTTGTCACGTGAAAGAAGAAACAAACTTGTTCTAGGTTGCTGTGGAGTAGTATTTTTTGAACCATGGGTCATATAATCAATTTAGTGGGTCACTGACTGGCATTCCTTTAGATAAAACAGAATAGCATAGAATTGGATCACAAAGAATAAAGGCAAGTACTGATTTATTCTGATCCAGGTATACATATTTAAAATTCTCGTATATGTGTATTTACTGGACTGCAAGGTAAAATATGTGTCTCAATGTGCGTGCCAGTCAAAATTTGTGGAAAAACAGTGCTATAGAAAGCCCATCTTTCACCATGACAATTTGGGCTCAATATAAAAATGAGAGCTGTCAAAAAAAAAAAAAAGAATTAACTGATTACTTCTTAAAGAAACTTTGTTAGTGAATATTCAAAGAAATCAAGAACTGAAAGAAACCTTAGTGATCACCTGGTCTAATTCTTTCATTTCATTAATCATAATGGTAAAGATACCCAAAACCAAACTGGTAGTTAGAGGCAGAGCCAAGCCTGGAAGCCAGTCTCCAGAGCCCCCTAGTTCAATTGCCCTGTAGTGGATCACAATGACTCTAGCATAGGCTGGTGACCGTGTGTCAAGATGTCACATAGGGGGGTCTTGGCACTGGCTGGAATGGAGAACTAGAGGGCCTCCTCGGTGCCTATAGATTAAAAACCTTTGATATAAAACTATAAGTACTGTACTTATCATTTGACAATCAGATGCACAAATTTTCAGGATAAAGAGATAATGGGGACTTTATTTACATATACGTCATTATTTATAGAGCTCAGGACTTGAAACATGATAAAAATCATTAAGGAAAAATTAAAACAAAGGCCTCTTCTTTTGAAGTTTTAGAAGACACAAAGATAAGAAAAAGCACCATTTTAACAAAAAAGTAGTAGATAACCCTTAACTAAGGGTTAAATTCCACCTTGAGATGTTACAAAACTTAAAATAAAAATCTCTGAAATTGGAATGCTCCTTGCCATGTTTTCGCCCATAAAGAAAACTGAACTCCTAATCTTTAAGTATCAGTAGCAAAGCAGAAAGGATGCACTAACGAGAAATGCTCATACAGCTCCCCACCAGTCCAGCCCCACCCATGTGTTCACCACCCTCCACCCTCCTTTCATAAGAGAACAAAATGACTCCTTATAGCAAACTCCTCAGAAAACAACCCACTAACTTCCATAAAAGACCAGCAATGAACATTTCAAATATATATTAATTCATGTTTTTAAGTCACTATCCAAGTTTGGAGGCCTATCTGTCCCTGTATTTCTTTCAGGCACTAGGTATATACAATAACATGGTTTGGGGCAATCTTTCCCTCTTCCTCTTAACTAACTTGGTAAGAAGAAACCCACAGGTTTCCCAAAGAGAGAGAATGGGGAAGTAATGGAATCATCAGCTTTTCTAATGTTTTATTAAAATTAAGAAGTTCAAATAGTTGTGACTGGATCATGGTTAAAACTCTCTAATTCTAAACACATACCTAGAGTCACAAAAACTTTCACACATGCAAAGCAAGAAACTTTTGTTATTGGAAGAAAGTTGGCAAAACAGGGTGAGTAGTTTAATACTGATGACAACATCAATTATGCCAGATGTAGGTCTGCAATAAGCTAACTGTAGGTCCCCAACCAGTAATCAATCATGTGACTGTGGCCACTAATGGACCTGAGTCCTGCCAAGTTTCACATGCCCCATAGTTAGTTATGAAATAGCTTCCTTTCCACGTGTCTCGAAACAGACTTAAATTACCTAATTTTCTCTCCCAGCCCTTAAAGCATACCTCACGCTATAAAGCAGCAAACTAAGATATCTGCGACATCCTCTACCATGACATCATCCTTTATAGCCAGAAGGCAAGATTCCATAGTCACAAGCAACAAATCTCACCGACCCTAAGACAAGTTACTCACAAGCAAAAGCATAAAGGGCTGCTCTTAAACAGAACTAATATGACATCTTTAAATTAGTAAAGTTTTAACTCTGTGCTAATTTTTCCTTTCTAAGAAGAGTTCAAGACTCAATTGTCACTCCAAGTCCTTGGTACAGGCTGCTCTGTGTGTACACAAGACCTATTTGATGTATGTGAGCACACGCACGCGTTTCTAAGTTATGGGATCCGCAGCATTTGTAAATAGAGAACTAGACCTGAATACTGGCCCAGTGGACTTCTGGAACCGCTGCTACTTCTTGCACAGCAGGAGGGCCACCTCAGTGCCAGTCACAACAGTCACAAGCTATAGTCCAGCACCAGTACATTATCAAACATATAGAGGCATCTCTCAGGATAGAGGCATACTTTCAATTAAGTCACCAGAAAAACAGGGTCCAATGTATGTCAAAATTGGAGACAACTGTATTTCAATACAACGTCTGTAAGGTCCTAAGCAGAGAAAGTTTTCATCCAGAGTCATCATCCTGTGCTACAACCCTTGCGTGAAGACGCAGTGCAGCATCACCCCAAATTCACGACAGAAGGCCTGGCGTCCAGTTCATATGGGTCATGTGGAAAGGAAAGAGGCCAGGGGGAAAAAGCACAAAGGAAAGGTAATTCTACTTTTCTGGCTAAATTAGTAAGAGTTTCTCAGTGAAGAAGACACAAAGCAAAGTCAGTTAGCAAACTTACTTAAGCTACAGAAGCACTGACCCATCAAAAGGCCGACTCAGTTCTAAAGCTTCGGTGAAAAAGGTAACTACAGAACATATTGTACAGTCACCTGCATGAGAAAAGCTCATCACAAATGCCTTTAAGTAATGTTCAACTGCTCCTTAAATCATCACTGAAAGTGTAAATGGAGAATTTACTGGCAGTGAGGCAGGTAAACAGGGGAACTCACTCATCATAGCTACCTTTCATTCTACAATTAAATCCTAATTCTCCTTTCAAGAAGTCAAATCACTCTCTAGTGATACGTGGTTTCCCAACCCGAAAGCAGCATACCAAGTGGAGAAGTCCAAGTCCACAGCAACTAAATGATTTGCCCAACTTCAGTTAGAAGCTAAAGCCGGGAACCCGGTATGTTTCACCTGTCATTCAATACTTTTTACCTTAAGTCCCAATCCAGTTTTCACATCCAGTCTGGGTTCTCTACATCCTAACTTTGCTACATTTGAGAATTACAAATAAGAACTGAGCCAACAGGACCTGTTGAAAACACCCCATGGCCATGCTAATTCCCAATGTTTGGTGGAAACTTCTCTCCATACAAACCTTTCAAAGCAGACTTCCAGATCCATGTCTAACAGTGGCTGACTTTTAGCACCTGGTTATAGTACTTCAAGTCCTTCACGTAAATGCTAATGATAACAGTTCATTCCCGTAAACAAAGAAAATGTCTGTTTTAGAACTGCTAAATGAGGGGACTGCAGACATGTTTAATTAAGTCTGCCAGGTGGTTAAGGTCCAAAACCCGCCACCATCTGGAGACTCTGCTTGCCTGCATTTCAGATCCCCACCATTGCTGATGGAAACAACCACTCTGGCCCTTTTCATCAACATAAAGAAAAGATTAAAACAATTAGGTTTAAGTGCCTCATAAAGGCTTAGATGAAAGCACATTATAGGAGGCATGATTTATCAACTAACTCATAGTTTATGTGGTCTCATTTGAAATGAAACCTGGCTTAATTACCACTGGGTTTTCTTGCTATATTTTCATAGATGGGAGCTCTGTCAACACAAGTCTACTGAGGCAGGCCGGAGGAGAAAGATGAGCTGAATGCTTGCTTCTTAAGGGCTGCTTTTGGCCCAGAAAGGCCATTTTACCATTTTATCATCACTCCTTGATGCTAAGCTTGACCAAGGAGCTGGACTCACTACGAAGCAAAAACTCCCCTCCAAAGCTAAGAAGCAAAGGGAAATGTCAAAGCAATTTTTGCTCAGCTACAAAGCAATTCACAAGGGGATGCCTCCAGATGGGGTAGGCTGAGGATCTCTCATGTTGGTGATCAAACAGTATTTTGTTGTTAGGCATGAAGGTTTTAAACATTCAATTATCTCATTTGTAAAAATATTTTCACTCTCATTAAAATCGTTACTATTTAATGATACAACCACTGACAACCCTAAAGAGGTGGAGATACTTACAGTCATCAAGTGTCAAGATGTTGTCATTACCCCAGGAAAACTCAACCTATAAATTCTCCCAGGTCTCTTGGACTCTAAAACTGCAACGTCCAATACTGAAGCTACATGTGACTATTTAAATTTAAATTAATTAAACACATAGAATTTAAAATTTTGTTCCTTAGTCACATTAGCCACATTTCAAGTGTTCAATGTGATTAGTTGTTATCCTACTGGATAATGTAGGTAGAATATTTCCATCATTTCACAAAATTCTATTGGGCAGCACTTCTCTAAAATGCCATATTCTCACTGATGAAAAGGCGAGCAAGAAGTTTTTTGCATAGAACTAATATTTCCCCTTATACACCAAGTGAAGCACTTGAGCAGAGTTGTTAAGAGCCAACACTCTGGAGCCCAACTACTGAATTCTAACCCAGGCTCAACCACTTACTAGCTCTGGGATTGGGACCAGTTACTTAGCCTCTCCATGCCTCAGTTTCCTAGCTATAAAACAAGGATAATTACAACACATATCCTTATAGGACTGTGGTAAGGATTAAATGAGTTAGTTAAGTGCCCAGAACAGCAAGCACTAAGCAAATATTTGCTGTTATTAAGCCCGAAGCATGCTTCAAGGCCTTAAAAATGTTCATAGCCTTTTCCAGTTAAGGAGTATTTTGTTCCTTTTAGTATGTGTGACTACCTGTAACAGCCGGTCTCCATGCTAAAAGATTAGATTCATTAGCCAAAATTTGCCTTTTATGTTTGACCACCTTTCATAAAGTAGGATCTTCACCTTGAAAGAAGATTAATTCTGATTTTATTACTTATATTAAATTTAATCAATTAATTGATTATATGTATAAATAAACCAGGTTAGTTTTTCCAAATAAGGTTAAATCCATAACATTATGGTATATAAATATATATACTTAAAAATAATTGAGCCCATAAATCCACTCACTTAAACTACAAGACCTTGAGAATTCTCTTTGACAACCATCTACAATTAGCAAATATGTTCCATGAATAGAAACCTGCTATTAAAGTTATATCCAATTTTTTGAAAATTCCAAATCAGTAGAGTCTAAATTAATGATTGCATAAGTTTATGGTACACTACAATTTAGGCTGTTTGAAATAGCTGGGAAATATAAACATTGAAAACACATAAAACTGAAGAACATTATGGTCCCCCACTAAAGTTTGAAAGTTTCTGAAACATACTAAATTTTCTTGAATTAAATTAAAAAGTTAAGTCTGAAAAATAAGCTAATTTTTAACACTACCAAAACACTCATTTGTCTGTTATTATAAGTAACTTTTTCCCTGTTTCAGGAAAAAAAAAGGTTTGCGAGTCCAAACCAAAGTCAACTTGAAAAGTGCTGATTAGTTAGAAACTGTACAATACCAATCGCCAATTTATATAGCAAAAATTCCAATAGTTCAATTGGAAAACTTTAAACTAGAAGAAAATATACTTTTGAAAGAACCTACCTGAAAAAAAAATACTGAAATATTTAGAGATTAAATGATAAGAGGTCTGGGGTTTGCTTCAAAACAGTACAGCAGGAAGTGGGAAATGGGGTAAAGACTAAATAAGTCTGACCATGAGTTGATGGATGTTGAGGATGGTTGACAAGAACACGGGTACCCATTACTATTCTCTACTTTTGTAGTATATGTTTGAAATTTTTCATATTTACCATATTTAAAAAACAAACTCACCTAAGTATAATGTTTTTTGGCTTAAAGTAAAAGGGAAAAGTTAAAAGTCTTAACAAACATGCACCCGTTTCACAGACCATAGCCAGAGTGCTACAATTCTGCTCTTCCCCCACCTTACCAGTCACTACAGGCAGCACAATTTATGATTATCCCAAACAACTGTATGCCCAGAGGAGTATTAATTTTTTCATGTGACTTGTTTTTGGATTTTGTTTGTCTCTTTCTTCCCCAATTCCATGGAAAGAAAACCAAGAGGTTGATTGGCCAACACACTCCAGAAATGGCCAAGGGTCTTATTTTAACATCACTATTCTTGACTCCAAGATGTGCCTCTTTTTTTTTTTTTTTTAAGGCTATCAAGAGGCTGCATTCTGTTGATGGATCCCAGTTTAGTACTAGAACATCTAAAATTACACAATTATGGTAATTGAGTTATTTCTAACTCTGTTCTCCATTTATAAAAATGAATGTCAAAATACTCTAATAAGAGCCTGGGAAGATGTTAGCACGATGAAAATATTTTAATGTTCATATCATTATAAGTGAAGAAGATGTGTACCTACAGATTTTCAGTTAGAGATTAGCCAATTTTGAGACAATAAAATGCAATGGAAAATAAAAAAAGCAGAGGGAGATCTGGAATCAAGAAATTAGAATTGTTGCCTGATTTTTCCCTTTATTAGCTGAGGCACCCTTAGGAAAGGTGCACACTTTCAGATTAGGTTTTCTTATCTCTGAGACAATCCTCACTTTGTTTACGTCACAGCGTCCTGTGGGAATGACTCCGTAATACATAGAAAACTGCTTTTAAAATAAAGTGCTATTTAAATAAAAGGCATCAGCTTGTGAACTACTTTAGCAGCCCCTCTAAAAATGGTTTCTGGCTATTCCCCTACTTAGAATGGGAAAGGAAAAAACAGCCAATTAAATGAAGAGGAGTAAATGGAACTGTCAGCCAGATTCCACAACTTCCTTCCAGTAAAGATGAAACATGAACCACCTGGCCAGAGCATCTAGGCACAACTGGGTGAGGCTGCCAAGGTACTATGAATGGGAGTCTGAAGATCAGAAACTAAGGCAGGTCAATCAGATCAAAGGCACATAACAATGACTTATTAAAATTCACTAATTCTTTGAAGGTATCAACCTTTGCCTAATAGTGTTAACCCTGTATTTGCTTGTGCTAGCCACATAAAAGCCAGCAAACATTCTGAAAAACATTTTGCTTAGTAAAATAAAATGAACAAATAAATACCAAGGAAATTTCGATTCAATGTCATTAAGATATACAAAACTGTAAACTTCAAATGGAAAGAGCAGCCAACAGCAAGGCCAGCGTTACCCTCCCGCAATGGCAAATCATAACGGGCCGTTACCAAGGCAAGGACGCCGACAGGGATGCTTCTCAGCAAAAGCACAAGAAGTTGACCCAAATAACTGTAAGAGGAACAACGTAATATGTAACACAGAAAAGATTTACAAAGCAATACGCGGTTTCAGGGAGAAACTCTCCTGAAACCTATCCTACACACTTTACCACAACTGCCTGGGTTCACATCCTGACTCCACAACTTACTAGTTTTTAACCTCAAGCCAAGTTGCTTGCTCTCTCTGTGCCTCAGTTTCTTCCTTTACAAAATGGAGATGATAATAAAGTATCTACCTCATGAAGCTGTGAGGATTAAGTCAAGAAGTGCACTAAAGCACTTAAAAGAGTGCACATAGTAGGCATTCAATATTATTATTATTATTAAATTTCCTCACAAAACATTTCTACTCTTGCTATAAATGAGTACTCCTCAGAAAACGTTGTCGCCCAAACACTGGATCAGTGGTTCGAAAGGACAGAGTCACGTACTAATTCAAGCAAAGAGTTTGAGGAAACAGAAGGGATGAGCACTGCAAGCATGGGAGCTGTGCTCAGGCCAGTCAGTTACTAATTTCTTATTTTCTTCTTCCGGGTGCTTCCTTACTCAGCCAGCACAGCATCAGCCCTGACACTGGAGATGTAAGAGGTGAATCGACAATCCCTCCAGAAGGGCCCAGAGTCTGAGTCCAGTGGGGGAAGAAACAGGAAAGAGCAACGGGGACTGCGGGATGGGTTCCAACAAGATGGGTCCGAGTATTAAGAAAGGTAGAGCTAACACCTAAGCAGTCGCCCTATACCTGAGGAGCAGAGGAAGAGTAGGGGAGGCACTCCAGGCAATGGGAATACAGGTAGGCGCGTAGCCTGAGCAGCATGCTTTCTGGTGTTCCTGGAGCACGTGGGCACAAAGGCAGTGGGAGAAGATGCCCTGTACATTCTCTGCTCTCAGGAGCCTTCGGGTAATACCACAAAGCACAACCTGAAACAGTGGCAATACCACACCCTCTGCGTGAAGATCTTTTCAATTAATGATCTTTCTATCATTAATTCTCAGAGGAAGACTCTTCAAAACAAACAGGAGAGGGGAAACCCCTAAAATGTATTTAGTAAGTCATGAGGGTAAGTAGTAGGGAAAACTACTGGTATCCCAGGACTGAAAGAGCCTGTTCTGCAGTACTAACTCTGGGACCATAAGTCCCCAAGAAGATACAAACTTCTTCAAGCTCTTAATCAGCCTGAAGAAGTTTTTTTCAAGGGTGATGACATTTCACTCCCCTGATACAGGGGCAAAGACTGCACCAAAAATCCACCAGAGACTCTTTCATATAAGAAACTCTTGATATAATTGTAGCTTTACGACTCATGGTGATTGTCCTTTTTTTTAAACACAGAAAACACTAAGAAATGTACCTTCATTTTATGATCTTTTATAAAATAATAGCATTAAAGTTTCATTCATAATTGTAATAAAGTAACAAGAGCAGCCCTACTCTGGTGCCTTTGTGAATATGGAAAAGCCTCAGAGATCAGATTTATATTAAGCCAGACTAACCACCTCCACTCCACTTTCATCAAAAAGGTAGCAAGACTTCAAAAAGCACATCAACCAGAACAAGGTGTTCTGCAGTTTAGGATGCAATCCCAAAATAACTCATGAAGTAATTACAGTGCCATATAATATATACAGAAAAATAATACTGTCTGAACACTATCTAAACAGTGGAGATTTTAAAAGAAGACAAAATAATGAAGCAGAATAACAGCCTAGAGGAGGATTCTGGTAGTTTGTGGAAGACTGTCTGGGGAGGAGACGGCTGACCAAGTCTTAGGTCTGCAGAGGGAAGCACCAATTTGTGAAGAACACAAGTCTTTACACTTTTCAATAAAAGTGCTTCAAAACAGCCACCTGTGTCAAGTACCCAGACAATCAACGAAGAGTACAAGAGTCAAAATTATGGATTTTTTCACTGTTTTCAATTTATATACCAATATGTCAAAACAGATAAAAATTCCTTTTTTGTGGTATGCAACTTAATGTCACTTCCCCATGTGCTGGATTTTCTTCAAAGATATAAAACTTTGTTAATGTTCTTCAACTCACCAAGTTGCTCAATAACCACAAGAGTAACCAAAAGCAGTGTGGGAGCAGCAGCCTGTAGATTTAGGTCTTAATCTGAGCCTTGTGACCAAGCTTTACTAAAAGGCTCAATTTGAACGAGGCCCAAGTTTCCCAGAGGAAAATGAGCTTTATTTCCTGAAGCCTGCAGTCACCTCTAACCTGAAGGGGCAGGAAACTTGTAATAAATTTCTCCAAAATTGTATGTGAGCAGGCGGCAAAAGAGCGTTACCTAGTTATTACCTTGGGCAGATGATTATCACTCTGAATCTCAGCTTTCTTACCTAGAAAATAGGAATCACATCATTCCCCTTCCAAGGTTGACCTAAGGTCATGTGTGGAACTTAAGCACTAGTGCCCAGAAGAGCAAAGTCTTGGAATTGTTGGTGAATACCATGACCTCCTCACTGCTCATCTCCCTGAGCCCCACCTCCCACCCATACTGGACACCTACACTTCATCGTTACCCTATCGACCACAAAAACATGGGGAAACACGAGGAAAGATGCTGTAATGCCTAGCGCCCATGAGAGATGGGCCAATTGACAAAGGAAAGCCACTAAATAACAGTTGTGGGCTAACAGCCAGTTTATCAGACAAGCACCTGCAACCCAAATGAAGCTTCTGACCCCCATTTCCAAATCAGCTAGAATGGTCTTGGTGTATCTCTACATTCCAATTCGTCATGAGTCCTTTGCAAATACTGAGTACCAGGGGTACTGAGATTAACAAAGCAACTCTATGGGCCACATACCATACCTCTACATCACTATCACCAAGAACAAAGGTATTCCAAATATTAGATTCCATAACTCTAAAGCAGCATTTTCTTCCCCTTACTCCCTCAGGAGGGGAAAAAAAAAAAAAAGAAAGGAAAAACTCTGCAGAGGGATGAAGTGGGAAGTCCCTGTTCTAATACAAACATGGCAAGCTCAATTCTATCACTGCAATATACTCTTTGACTTCAGTACAAAAATCTCTTCTGACCATCTGGAGCTACTCCAGGCAGGAGGCCAAAACTTTGTAATTCCTTTTCAAAGTAAATGACAGATCAGTAACTGCCACGTTGCTAATGCACAGCCAAAAGGGAGCACCTCATCTCTTATTCAGAGTTCCCTGGAGTTTTACACATGTAGTAAAAACAAAGTGCTTCCAAATAAATCTGCCCACTTATCAATATTCCAAACTGAACAGAGATCATGTCACTTCTGAACAAGGCAGCATTTTTTTCGGGTGTGATCCTATTACCCTATTTCTCAGGCAGGAAGTAGGGCCTTCTGCAAGTTTCACTAAAAAGAGCCATTTCTGAACTAGAGTGAAATCTATATATGTTGATTTATACTTCAGTTTGCCAAGAATGAGACATGGGACTCCACCAGAAATTTTAAGAGTCTGTCGCCTGCAGTGACTGAGATGTCTGTAAGGTTGCAATGAACTTGGGGTCGCATAATACACAGGGCAACAGGGGCAATCAACGGTGATCTTGGTAGAGACTTTTTATATCCCACTGACCAGCAGAATCACTTTCTTTATTCATCCAATAAACCAAATGGAGTGCCTACTATGTGCCAGGTATATACGATGACAGTGAATGAAAATCAAAGTTCTCATTATCTCTGCCAAAAATAATGAATCTTAGAAGTTCCAACTTCGTGTAAGACGACCCTGATAATAAGAGCAACTTGAAAGCTCACAGGCTTAAATTTGCTGATCTTGCTCTGGAGCACAAGTAGAAAGGTATCTGTCAGCAATGGCTATAGACTTCTTACAAATATTCAATCTTTTTTTAATTTATTAAATTTTAATTTAATAAATTTTTTTTTCTAGATTTCAAAGACATGAAAGTTATCTCTGAAATCACACTTTCCAATGGAGAACTATCTTATCCTTTTAAGTAAAACATTTTAAAACTGAACAATCTGAAATTTTATCTGGTAGCAGACTGGTTCTTACAAAGATAAGTTAAAAGGAATTTTACAAATGAGTAAACAGTAGCTAAGTACTGATTACAAAATTAAACTGCAGGACTTCCCTGGTGGCGCAGTGGTTAGTAGTCCGCCTGCCAATGCAGGGGACACGGGTTCGAGCCCTGGTCCGGGAAGATCCCACATGCCGCGGAGCAACTAAGCCCGTGCGCCACAACTACTGAGCCCGCGCTTTAGAGCCCGCGAGCCACAACTACTGAAGCCTGTGCACCTAGAGCCCGTGCTCCACAACAAGAGAAGCCCATGCACCGCAATGAAGAGCAGCCCCTGCTCGCAGCAACTAGAGAAAGCCCGTGCGCAGCAACAAAGACCCAAAACAGCCAAAAATAAATAAATTAAATAAATTTTAAAATAATAATAATAAAAATTAAAAAAAATTAAACTGCAGCTAGATTACAAATAAAAAATATATAAAATGGGGAATGATGGTTCTCTCCTTCTGATGAACTCTTCCTTGAGGATAAATTCACAGATTGGTAATAAGCGAGCAAGAAAAGTCATTAGAGATCATCCCATTCTGATTTTACCCAGCTCACCTCTTAGAGAAGCTCTTTTGTTAGTTTGCCTTCAAAGGATCATGTAATCATTCCTAAATTCATGGTATCTGAGTGTCTGGAGCCAATTCCAAATGCAACCCTTGTGTCCTGCCCTGAGACCAGGGAAAAGATGGGAGGTCTTATCGGGCACCTTCGCAGAGAATCCAGACCCTGATAAGAAAATGATAGCAGAAACCTTAGAGCAGATTCCTCAGCTCTTACAGGAATGCGTAAGAAGGATTCCTTGTCCTTAGCCTTTTGGAATAGAAGAGAAAGAAAAGTGAATGCTGACAAAATTACCTTTCCCGAAGGGTTTAAGAGGCTCAAGTAGAAATTCCAAGGCAAGTATCACCATCAAAGGAAATTGCTGAGAGGAATGAAGTAGGAGAGGAATCAACTGCAAGATTCTGAACAAGAGGAAAAGGTACAAGGAAAAGCAGGACTTTGTGAAGACATTTTGAGGTGACAGAGGTGATTGGTGAATGGTGAAAAAACAGACCACAAGAAAACACTAAGTTTTAAGGAACTATGGAACCTTTGAAGAAAAATGGGGAAAATACACAAAAATCAAGGCTTTCTTCCAAAGTGTTTAACAAGAAAGTATTTAACAAGGAAGAGAGCAAAAGATACAAGCAAACAAGGAATGGCAATGGGTCATTCAAAAGAGGGATCTGAAGGAGCTAGGAGACCAAACGTGACGGCGAAACAGCAGCTCCTACAGCAAAACTGCGCTTCTTTTAGAGGAGCCACAGACGGCTCGTGTTTTAAAGAGGGAAACTCTTTTCTGACTCTGCCTAAATTCACTTAATTCTCCATTCATTCTCCTTCCAATCTGACCTCTATTAGTGACTCCCTTACTTAAGACTGTATTTTCTCTCAGTGATATACAGGCTTCAGGAAAGTCAAAATGAGAGGAAGATGAATGAATGAATGAACAGTTAGGCAAAGTCAGAAAAGTACTTAGAAGTACTATATAGAAAATCAGCTCTGCTCAAATTGCAAATTATCAATCATAATGCTTAAAGAATCATCAAATGGTGATAAAGAGAAAAATCCCACTTTCAGAAAAGAGAAAAGTAGGAGATGACTGGGGTACTAAGAGACAGGTAACAGGCATGGACAAGGGAGTGGGAGAATGAGGCAACTTGCCAACCCCAGAAAAGAAAAAGAACAAATTTACAAACAGCCTGCAAGGGAGAATGTGGAAGAGAGAGAACAGAGGCTGACTCTTCCTGGTAATGCCAACAGGTCACCAGCTTCAGGACACCTCCTTTTTTTTTGCATGCATAAGAAACTGTTAAAGGAAGTAAAACTGCACAGACTAAATCTCGACTACCAGCCTGATGACCTCATGCACCCACTTTTCTCAGTATCCCTAACAGGCAGCCATTCTGATAAGTAAAATAAATTATGATTTTCTACTACCTATACCTTCAATTCATTACTAAAGAGTAATGTGTAGACTGGCATTTTGGAAGGAAAAATAAAAACTGATAAAAACTTTATGAGTTTAGAGCATCCAGCATTTATAGAAGATGGACTCTACAGAAGAAGAAGTATCAAAGAAAAAAAGAAGGGAAAGAGGAAGAAAAGCAGCCTTGGCTCCCAGTGACTTCCCAGAGCGGATGCCAAGACCTCACAAGGTCCAGGGACACTGCCCTCATTTCCACTGATTCCAACCTTTTTTTGCTTAAGCTGGTTTGAGTGTTTCTGTTACTTTCAAGACAAATAGTTCTTCACTATCTTTGAACACCCAAAATTTTTCAGTCTTCACTTCTTTTCAGGTATCAGTTATTTTAAATTGAAAATCCCATATTTCTTCCAAGAATTAGAACAGAGCTTTAAAACTGGTATCAAACAAGTTTTCTTGTGGTTCAAACGCACGTTACCTCAGTATCAAAACAACATTATGCTTTGCTCAGTCATTAAGTCATGTACTCAATAAACACTTACTGAGCACTTACTGTTTGCCACCGTATAAAGAGAAAAGGAAAGACATGGTCCCTGCCCTCATGGAATTTCTATAATAGTGGAGAAGATGAAGAGGAATTAGAAGTCTCCCTGTTCCATTCCTTGCTACACCGTTACAGTTAGACACAAACAAAAACTAGTTCTGATTGAATTGAAGGCTCCCTAAGCTTCAGGTACTGGTTCATACAACTCACTGGTTCCTACAACCTTCTACTTCTAAAGGAGAAATGAAAAGTGTGGAGTGGGCCATTAGGGTTTTCTCTCACCAAAGTAGGAAGTCAGCCTCATCACCTGGGGGACTCAGGGGAAAGCCTGGGTGTGGATCCAACTCATAAGTATGCCTGATCCTCTGCCTGTCCTTCACCACCACTAACTCTCATCTGAAGGCACCTACAACTGTGAACATAGCACTACCACCCCCTACCCCCGGGCAAGGGGACCGACCAACATCTAAAAGAAGAATCTATCATTTCAAACTAAAACCTACCATCTTCCATTACTTATACTTATTCAGAGGTTCATGACAAGATTGAGTCATGAGAATCCTGAGAGAACATTAGAGAATTTAGTGCAACTGGTTCACTATGAGGGTTCATTATGAGAGTCTTCTCTTCATGATGGAAGAACATTCTGCAAAAAAACAAGTATTTAATAAACACCAGTCAGTTGAGGCCTAAGCCCTCTCACAGCTAATAGGAACTGACTACCTAGCTAAATCTTCACATTCTTGCAAATCCAAGTATGTATTCCTTAAAGCTGAAGGCTGGAAGATCTAGGTCAAAAGATGCCTAACTGGTTTGAAACATTTCAAAATGAAGGCTCTCACTAACCAAATCATTCAAAAGAACAATGCTAGGAATAAACGATACATGCCCTCTATTTCTCTAAAGGTTTTAATTCACTGGACTATAAACATCCTTATACGCAATCATCCGGTCAGCATCCTGGAAAAAATATCGTTATGCTAAATAAAGGTTAAGCAAGTTTATACAGGCTATCAGGTGTAGTGTTTTCAATGATTATTTTTCCATGGCAAAACATGAATCGCGTTACTGACTTAGAAAAATAAACAGTAACACCTAAATTGTATCTTTGCCCTGATTTCTTGTCAAACTTAAATACACCAGATACATTTCAAATAGGTTAGCCAGTCTATAACAGATTCCAGCCAGCCAGTTAACAATCCGTACAAACATTTCAAGCCTAAATTCCCAATCAAGCAAACAATTTTTTAGATCAAAACATCTGACTCCCAATATCACATGAAATTTTCCAAAGCCCTTTAACTGTTTTTATATGTAAGTTTCAAATTCCCCACACCACGGGGTGCAATTACTGTCAGGAGTCTTAAGGAGGACTAATCTCAGAGGTGTCAAAAAACTCCACTGGGACCCTTACTACAGAAAAGGCTGCCAGAAAGTACCATTTCTTTTATAAATGAAATATAAATTTGGATTTTAAAAAGTCCCCCCAAGTACGTACCATGTCACGTGCAATCGCCAAAATGTATTTTACAAAACACACACATAATTATAATACTACGGTTACTATAAAAATCAAGAATCCCATGCTTTGATTCTTCTTGTACTTATGGTGATGAATAAATGAGGAAAATAGACATTATGAAAAATGTTCGCAATGATGACAACCAGAAGCAAAATGTCAGAGACAAAATGGTCACTAGTAGAAGCAAACTGCTAAAGGTTTTAAGAATTAAGACAAAAAGAAAGGACAATACTCCTAAAAACTCCCTTGATTCACTGGTCTTTCCTATGAAGATGTTAGAAACTTCTTTCCAGTACAGCATTTCAGGAAACAAAGAAAAAAATCCAAGTGTATAGTCAATGCAAAACGAACACAATGACCTGAAGTAACACAAGAGGTCCTATTCGATATGAATTGCAGATCCATTAAAATAGAATGGTTTCTTTTTCCTCCTCTGGACACAAAGACTGAAACATTTGCTTCTTCTAGCATTGGCTACTCCTATGATTTTAAGCAAGTCCCTTCAACTTAAGATCCTTCTCTCATTACGTATTTCATGGGAAAACCTGATATTGTCCTAGAAAAATGAATTGTATACCAACTGAGAATCTGTAACAGAACATCCCAATAAATCAAACATCAAAATAGCAATAAAGGTCTTTTGACTCGTTAAAAAAATGTAAAGATGTAAGAGGAATATCAACCTGCTTTAAAAAAAAAAACATTTTTTAAAAGATTTCATTCTTGAATAAAAGGACACAAAGTAGTGGAAACCAAGTGAGCCGAGATTAACCAATGTAACTCTGAAAGGCAAAGACAGGTTCACATACTTTCTCTGTAACATTAATTAATACTAATTTTTTCTTCTTGCTATTGAAACTACAAAGTAATTGACTGCCCTAATGAATACACAAATTTCTCCAAAATGAATGCTGCTTTTGAAAAGCAAATTAATCTTCTAAAAAAAACAAAAACAAAAACCCTGTGACAAAGCCTTCCTTCAAGCAAGTTTCCAGCAGCCAGTGGGATATGTGAGGAATTAGGCAGTTTACAAACATGCGGTAAAAAGTCCAGAATTGAGCCAGTTCTGACAATATTCCGAAAGGTTTCCTACACACATAACTTGCATATAAGTCCATTCATGATTTCAATGTGGATAAGGGCCAAACATCCCTATCATCGAGATTAATAACATCAAGTTTTTTTAAATGACACTGTTCTTATTCCAGCCCCCAAATCAACCTCTATGCAGCACTGCATGATTTTTTTTCCTCCTAGCAAGTTAGAAAATTAAATTTTCTTCATTTCCAGCCAGGGGCCACTCAAACAAATCTAATGGGTGTAGACAGCATTTCCTGCCTACTGCAAGAAAATAACAGGATTGCCATTATTAACACGGCCCGGGGCATGCACTGAGGTGCGGCACTGAAGAAACTGACCTTTAATTTTCATTGGTTAGCCTGCAATGACTGCCTAATTTTTGTTTTTGTTTTTTAAAACAGTAAATGTTGTTTTTTTCTCAAACGTTAAGGTTTAACACTGGCTCATTCACTCTCATGGAGCAAGACAGGCTCCAATCCCTACTATCCTTTCCATTCAACTGTGTTTATGTATAGAACAACCCTACCAGTAAACAACCAGCTAAAATTCAGCTTTGTTTTTCTTTTACTTTTCTGGAGCTAGCCTTCCAATTTATAAGAAGTTGGTAAGACTCAGGCACTGCCAAAGCAGAGAAAACTACTCTAGTCATGGCATCTCTGCCAAGTAGTATATGTTATCCTAAAGAAATGAGCATCGTTAACAGTGAGCAGCAAAGGTAGCTAAGATTTCCAGAAAGACAGCAAGGTCTTAGCCTGCAGTGCGCTGTTCCCCAGCAGTGGTGTCTTTGTGCCATTACTACAGAGACGAAGAACATCATCCGAGGTGATGACCCAGAGATGAAAGGCAGGTCTTGGAGCCCCCATGGTTTCGCCCACTAAAGTCAAGTCCTGATCTTCCCTCTTAAAAACGGTTAGAACAACATCCACAAAAAAGGGAGAGGGAATGGGAGCAAGTGACTCTCCTTTATTACAACTTTCCTTTGATCCTAGACTTGGGAGAGGAAGCAGAGCTGTCATATACCTACTTAAAAAGAGACAACCTTTCTTTGAGGGGGCAGGGAAGAAGAAAAATACTGGTAGAAGTAGCACTTGTTTAATTAAGTACTTCTTGGCATTCAGATATGCTTCCCCACCCTCACCCTGCTCAAAGTGCCTCTTACATATATTATCATTTTATGCCCACACTACCTTACTAAGGTAAACAGCTCAAGTGTGACTTTGGAGATGAGCTACAAAGATGTCACTTGAACAAGAACACTCAAGGAGTCGGTGGCAAGGCTTGTATTCATATACACTTTTAAAGTAACAGGGGAATGCTTTTAAATAACTATCACCCCATTAAGAAGTATGTCCAGCGATTAAATGTCTGTCATCAGTGAATAAAATAAAATAATAAAACAGCAGCTCTCACTTGCTAAGCACTTGACAAAGCACCATACCGAGCTAAACAGTCCTAACAATTCCTTTTAACAGACAAAGCCACCAAGATTCAGTAATTAACCAAAGTCAGAGTTTCAAATCTGCAGAGTTACAAATCTGGGTTCTCAAACTCAGGGCTCAGTTTCCAGAGCACACGGGCTCAATCATCCCACTATAAATGATGACTAAAGATTTACCTTCTTACCAAAAATATTAGTTCCAAGTTAAGTGAGTAGTTTCCCATGCCCCCCAAATATGAAAACCGTATGTGATAATCTGCTATTATTTACAGACAAGGACTAAAGAATTCCCAAGAAGAATGGTTTCTCTAAAAAGATGTTTCCTTTTTTGCAATTAAACTTTTTGCAATTAAACTTTCTAGAAAATTATTTATGCTTTTTCATGAAAAATGGTATGAAAAAGTTACCTCTTGGCCAAAATGCACACTTATTAAAGATATACAAATACAGCAATCTGTGTTAAAAAAAAAAAAAACTTTAAAAAAGAGGTTCTTCGTTAATCTGTCAAGCAGAACATCTGACAGCAGACTAGAACTGCCCCTCTACTGAACTCACAGGTAACTTAGTGGAAACTAGAATCTGGAAAACTTATCATCCCATGTAAAACATAATAGGAACAAACTCACTCACCTCTGTTGGTACTATATCCTTCCCAAACCCTGGCCTACTATCCTCTACTCCCTCCTACAACCCCTGTTTCTCACAAAAGCAAGAAAGGAAAACTTGCAAAACTGGAACGTTAATGGCAAACACTTGGAGCCTAAGATTACTCCAAACAAAATGAAGCTAATGTAATCTAGTGAAAAATTTATTTGCATTCTCAATTTTCTCTTACTAGCCAACTGCTATGCCTTAATAGGTTTGGACTCCTGAGAAAACTGAACTAAGAGAATTGGAAAGTAAAACATAAATAGGAAGTGACATTGTTTCCATGCTTAAATTTAATATAACGAGCAAATGGCAAAATCTAAAAGGCTATGTTTTAAAATTATCAGAGTGTCACCAGTATCATTAAGATATAGTTAAAGCTATAGCACAGTAACCACATAGCAAGATTAGAATATGTCAAAATCAAATAAACCTGGAAATAACTCTTTCGTTAATAAAGAAATTTTATGGTAAATTAAAGATATCTGTTGTTAATTAAAGCCTGAAATAAAATACAAGCCTTAAAAATTATTATCCATTTCTTCTCCCTCCTCCCATAACTCTCTTTAAAAAAAAAAAAAAAAAAAAAGACAGCAGGCAGATTGAGTCTGAAATGCCTGTGGGAAAGTAAGGTAAAGATATCTGTAGTTGATGGGCTTCCCTGGTGGCGCAGTGGTTAAGAATCTGTCTGCCAATGCAGGGGACACGGGTTTGAGCCCTGGTCCAGGAAGATCCCACATGCCGCAGAGCAACTAAGCCCGTGCACCACAACTACTGAGCCTGCGCTCTAGAGCCCACAAGCCACAACTACTGAGCCCTTGTGCCAGAACAACTGAAGCCTGGGCACCTAGAGCCCATGCTCCGCAACAAGAGAAGGCACTGCAATGAGAAGCCCGTGGACAGCAACGAAGACCCAACGCAGCCAAAAATAAATAAATAAATAAATAAAAATAAAGTTCCCTTTAAAAAAAAACAGATATCTATAGTTGAATATACAGGTCTAGAACTCAGGGATATAGCTAGGGGTTTGGAAATTACCAGTCTTTACCTGTGGCACAACAACAAGGATACCCATTTCCAGTATTTTCATGCACTAAGTATAAATAATGAGGAATATTCATTAAATAAATACATAATTTTAAAAGGACAGTATTTAAAAAATTGAACTTACTTCCTTTCTAGGAGGCTCAAAACTACTGATTTCATAATTTCCTTGAAAATGAGTGTACACATGGGCAATTTTAGTATCTCTTATCCAAAGTTAAGTAAATCTCTACCTTCAGGTGATAATGGTAAAAATGTATGAAGGGTTAGACAGAAGAGGATCCAAGCAATTTAAACCAAACTTAAGCAAATTAAAATGATCAAATCCTAAAATTAAAACATATTCCTTTTTTACAGTGCTTACAAAAAAAAAACAAAACTAGTTTCTTTACATCTTAAGGTATAAAATAGATGTCTTAAAATTAAGTGCTCTTAAAAGTTAGTTTGATCATATACACACTCCTATACATAAAATAGATAACCAACAAGGACCTACGGTATAGCACAGGGAACTATACTCAATATTTTGTAGTAATTTATAAGGGAAAAGAATCTGAAAAAGAATAGATATATATACATATGTATAACTGAATCACTGTGCTGTATACCTGAAACTAACACAACATTGTAAATCAACTATACTTCAATAAAAAAATTTTTAAACTTTTTTTAAAGTTAGTTAGATCCTATGGTACTCTGTGTCATGAAGATCACCGCCAGCAAGCTCTGAAAGCCGGGTTATAAGGCAAAGACAAAGGCTTCCCGGCCCCCAGCTGTAACGAGGGGAGGGCCATGGGCAGCCCAGTGTCGGGGAGCCCTTCTCTGGGGTGGCAACCAGTCGTGAACATTTTACCATGTATAGCCTCCCTCCTGGCCAGAAGTTTTGGGAAACAAGAGAAGGTTGTTCTAACAGTCCTCACCATTCTGTGGAAACACAATCCCCAGGGAGGCACACAGCTCCTCTGGACCATGAGCAGCATTTTTGTGAAGCAGTAAGAAACAGTGTTTAGGTAATACCGCCTTGGGCGCTGCACCTTCATTGGTGTCTTCATTCACACCGCCCCACACAAACACAGCGAGAGAAAGCAAGTCAGGTCCCACTTCAAAGCCTCGTCCTTAACTCACCTTCAGTGAACTCACTCTCTAAAGACGGAGTAGGGAACTCAATAATTTCTAACAAAGGAAGCATTTAGGGCTGCCAGCTCCCCAGGTTTAGCTCGGGCCGTCTGGGAAAGCACAGGGCTCCTGTGAATCCTGAGGTCACCTTTTATTCACCACGGGAGCTGCTCTTTGCGCATGCAGAGATGAGACACGTTCTAGTCAGTTCTGGGCTCATCCTGTCCCCGTGGCTGCCTTCGGTGCAACCCAAACACCACAAACTATTAGCCTTAAAAGGACAGAAAGGATTAGTATCAGGCATGGGAGGCCTTGCTTTTCCAGGTGCAAATTATAAGTACAGGATCTTACCCTATATAAATGAACTTAAATGAAAGGCACGGAGGAGAGGGAATGCGAGATGAACAAAACTGTATTGCCACTGAGTGGAAAGAACTCTCTTTCATAGAATTTTTCAAATGTCTCAGTCAGGTAAAACTTCATTACCATTTCTTAGCCAACTGCTCTAGATTTTTCCCATTCACTATACTGAGTTTCTTATATATTACTGTCTATGAAGTATACTTTTATTCTCTGGTTTCTCTCATTCCAAGGTTAAGTTGCTTTTACAGAAAACAATCTAGGAAAATCTCCCTCTTGGGAGATGTCCAGATTATTATTATTGTTTCGAAAGTAAATTTTAGGTTTCTGGACCATAGACAGGTTGAACACATGGAAAGCATTCAACGAATACTTAGCCTTAGCATTCAGCTACTTGGGAACACAAATAGACACTGTTCCAAGTCTGGATATACAATTAAGACATTTAATGTGAACTATTAAAGCAGCAGTGTGATACAGCTGGAAACAAGTTTTAGAGTCAATCTAGGTGATCTTTTTAACCTTTTGGAGCATGTCTTCTAGTCTTAGTTCACTCAACAACCATTTATAGTGCAGCAGGTATGTTCTGGCTTCTGCGGTAGATGGTGGAAACACATAGAAAAACAGAAATAATATCTACCTTTCATAGTTTAATAAATATGGAAGAATGAATGAATATATATATATATATGCAAGTGCCTGGCACACAGTAGGTGCTCAACAATTGCTGGTCACTGTTATATTTTACATCCAACTTGTAGTTAGAATGTTTGGAAGTTTAGTGCACAAATGACAAGTGTCCTTGTTTCTATATTGAACTGTTAAGAGCTGGTTATCACTTTATCCTAAAGAATACGACGTTAAATTCTTCTGAGGAGCCCTTCGATTCTGCCCTAGGTCCTAACTAGAGTCCTCTGGTGTCCTCAGTACTCCTCTCACCTCAGTTCTTTCCAGCCATCAGGTCAAAAACCTTAAAAGGACAGATTACCAAGAGGGCTGAGTCCCCAAGACTGGGTTTCCCAAACTTGTCTGATCATATCACTCACCTGAAGCACCTAATAAAGATTTCTGATCCCACCCCAGACATAATAAATAACAGCACGTGCACCCTCCACCCCATACACATAGCCCTATAATGCTCCAAAAGATTCTTCTCTTCTCAGGCGTGCTGTACTTCCACCTTCAAGTGGCTGAGGTCATTCTCCTCAAGTTTCCATGACATGCCCTCTGACCCTTTCTCCAGGGCTCAGTTTAGCACTGAACACTCTGGCCACCAGTGCAGCAGAATCAGCTCTCTCTGCTGGACCCCCACCATCTCAGCAAGACATATGTTGTTGTTATTGTTGTTGCTGTTTTTCTGTCCCTTAATGCCTCCCTTCTAGAATTTTCCTACAAAAGATCATTTTAAACTACCACAGATCTCTGAAAAGTCACCTTTTTCAAAAAATAATTTTCTTAATTTATAATTCCCAAACTGACTCCAATAGACAAGCAAAACATACATAATCGAAGTCCACATTTTTAGGGACTAGAAATATAAGCTATTTATTCTATTTGTATTTTCAAAATCAATTAGTGATCTGATACAGACCTGAAAAAAGTCCACGTATTCTCTGGAGAACTTTGTTTCTTTAAAATAGCAGTAAATGAAAGGCTAGGTTTGCACTGAAGGTGACTCATGCCTTTGTTTTGTTTAATATTTATTAGATCCCTACCATGAGAAAAAAAACCTTTTCAGGAAAACTGTGGAAACACAAAAATGCCTATAACATGGCCCACGCTTCAAAGACATCAACTTCAGCAGAAGAAATGACTTGAGCACCTGAGAAGAGGTACTAAGTTTAAATGGCACATTCAACCTAGGAATTCCTCTCTCTCTCCATCCATCCATCCAATGAGCATTTACTATGCACTCACCATCAAAGACATTAAGTTAAATCAGTAATTATCCTTACACTCAAGTAAGAGTGACAAGGAGACAATCAGACAACACTGAAAAGGACAAGTGTTCTGAAAAGTATAGAAACAGTGCCAGAAGAAATTAAAGAAAATGATAAATTACCTGAAATCATGGCTCTGGAACAAAATGAGGATATGCAAAATAGAATGAGACACTCTTTTCTTTTGAGTAGGTCAAAAATCAGTGAAGACCGCTCTGTGAACATGGTGTTGTAATTCCTCATATCTCTACCAGATATAAAGAGACTGTGACTCTCTCTATCTTTTGAAATCAGTTCGTAATGATCCTATCTCTAGAGTAATTTCTAAGCCACAAAAATGACCTGCTATGGTATGAAAGCCATTTACACATACAGCAAAGAAAATATACCTTATAGATGGCAAAACATGCATACACACTAGCATCATACTCTTGCGACTTTATACTGTTTTCTGGGAGTTCAGGAATTAATGAACTATTATGGATGGCAAATATTTCACAGTATACAGTATAATTTTTCCTTGAACTTGTTATTTGTATGTAAACTTATATCTTTCTATCTGAATTTTTACCTGATATTTTCAGTATTCCTAACATGCACTTTACATCTGACGTTTAAGCTTTATATCCAATCACTTAACAAAAATCCTGCCCCATCTTTTCATAAGTGATCTGCACAAACTCAACATCAATACCTCAGAAGCAAAAAAAAGAAAAAAAAACACCGACACTCAGAGAAAAGTCACCACTATGAAATTATTAGGTGCTAGAGACAAGTTCAGATGAATAAAACAATACTACATGCTTGCTTGCTTTCACTCTATCCCCTCCCAATAAGTTTTGGTCTAACAAATTGAAGAATGTTAGCACCTAATGCTTTTCCAACACTAGTACTGAGATGACTTAGACCCTTTCTCTAAGTGGAAATCAAAGTTTTCCCTAAAGTACTGAAGATGACAAAATTGGGGGAAAAAAAAGGTTTAAAGGTTAGAAAATATGACAGGTCTAATTGTACATCCTACTCTCTGGTTTTTGGATGACTCACAGTGAAATGCAGGATAAGATTACCTTTGTGTGCCTATGTGGTCTGTGGATACTAATAAACTACCTGGCTCATCTAAATGTTAAAATATCTTTTTTTTCCCTCCAGAGATCTCCTACTTTTAAATAGTCTCCTCTTAAATTCAAGTCAGTTAATAAAATAAGGAAACTCTGACCTCCAAAACTGGCCTAGGAGAATCTCCGTTTACTCTGCAATAGGAGGTGGGGAGGGCGGGGAAACATCTACACATCAGCAAGGAGCAGACCAAGGGGGAGCAAACAGAGGCAAGGTGAAATCCTGTGGAATAAATCTCCTTCAATTTTTTATTGTGATAAAATATACATACATTTGCCATTTTAACCAGTTTTAGCCGTACAGTTCAGTGGCATTAAGTACATTCACAATATTGTATAACCATCGCCACTATTATTTCCAGAACTTTTTCACTATCCCAAGCAGAAACTCGGTACCCATTAAACTATAACACCTATTCCTCTTTCCCCAGCTCCTGGTAATCTCGATTCTACTTTCTTCTCTATGAATTTGCCTATTCCAGGTACCTCACATAAGTAGAAACAGGCAATATTTGTCCTTTTGTGTCTGGCTTATTTTGCTCAGCATGTTTTCAAGGTTCATCCATCTTGTAGCAGGTATTGGAATTTCATTCCTTTTTATGGTTGAATAATAATCCACTGTATGTACAGACCGTATTTTGTTTATCCATTCATCTGTGAATGGACACCTGGGTTATTTCTACCTTTTAGATATCTAAATTATGCTGCTATAAACACTGGTGTACAAGTATCTGTTTGAGTCCCTGCTTTCAATTATTTTGGGTACATACTTAGCAATGGAATTGCTAGATGATTGTATATTTAACTTTCTGAGAAACCGCAAAACTGTTTTCCACAGCAGCTGTACCTTTTTACATTCCCAACAACAACACACTAGTGTTCCAATTCAAAATACTCTTAAGTATTCTCTGATTCACTAATTCAGAATAATGTTTACCTTTATTACCCTAAATTAAATTTCTTTTTCCTGATACAAGAAAAACCACAACAGAAAAATCAGGAACAGTAATATCTGAAGACATTTAGTATTTTCCTCTTAAATGACCTAATAGAAAATATAAAATGTGTTTAAAAATAACACTTCAAAATATAAGAGAAAAAGGAGCATAATACTCTAAAAATATATAAAGGATCCTACACTTAAAACTTGTACCATAAAAACTTGTCAATCTGAACCCTAAAAGGTCATATACTTGAAAACCTCATGTCTGAGTAAGTGGATGTAAATACTTGAGATATTTTAAAAGAAATTTACCTTTCTTATGGGTCAGTTCACACAGTACCTGGAACTAAACTGTCCAAGAAGGTCTTGCTTTAGTAAATGCAGAATAGGAGGATGTGTAACAAGCTTACCTAAATACCACTGGCAGTAGTTTCCAGAACTTTGCCCAAACTCATATGGAGGAGGAGATGGGCGGCTAAAAGCAATAATGATGTTCTTAAACCTTCAACACCTGCTCTCACCAATCTGCCATCAAGTGCTTACAGAAGACAGCAAGTAGCAAAACAAATGGCAACAGAAAACCTTCAAAACAAATCAACAGGCATATTTGGGCGTCTATTGGTGGGAGTGGGGTGAGATAGGGGAGGTGGATATTTGTTTATTGTTGTGATTTATTTTGCATACAAAAATATGGTTCTAACTTTTGCTGGTAAACTGTTCCTAGTTCATGTGATAGCACTGAATAAATTGGCATTTATTTCATGGCAGTCCTGCACCTCTATGAAAAAGCCCACTAGGAGAACTAGCTTCAACCCATACTGCAGTTTTACATTGCTTTTAAGTAAATTGATTTTTCCAAGGTGCTTAAAGTGGTCTGTCCTCCTAATTAGGTAAATATTCCCTCTATGATCTATTTAAACTTCTGTTATGGTAAAACCTTTTCATATAGAGTAGGAAGCCAAACTTTATCCTAGACTTGCCTGGATAATTGCAAATTCCTAATTAGTTACATCCAGAACAATGGAGTTATTTTTAACAGAGACCCTCTTCCACCAGCTGTGGAGAATCTGACTGAGCTCCTTAAGAATAAATTAAATCATGTTATTTCCTGGGATTTTAGAACCTACCATTATTTCTCAAACATACTACATTTGCTCATGTATGAAGACAATTATCTGGATAATTATTTCAACAGAAAGCTTTTCATAATTGAACACTATGAGTTTGTATTACATCAACTTAGTTTAAGCAAATTTTTCTAACTGGTTGCCATTATAAAAACCTTCATCTTCCAGAGTCAAAACAAGGATGTATCGGAAGCCTAAAATTCTAACATAAATTTAGTTTTAAACATAGCCTATAGGTGCTCCAATTTTAACATTTCTCAAATTTCAGAAAGGAGCGAAGGACTGAAGTTACCACCATCCTGCTCTAGGAGTTTGGTGGTAGACACAGCTCTCTATACTACATTCCAAAAATATGAGCAAAATACCCCTATAAGTAAACAGAAAAATGTCTTGCATTTGCCAAAAAAAAAAAGTCAGGACAGCACAAGAATATTCCATTAAGAACCTAGTTTAGAACTCAGTAAGTGCCTCCTGAGTCAATAAACAAGTGAATGAAATAAAATTAATTTTAAAACCAAACAATCATTTAACACAAGGGACATTTTAAAAGAATACTTACTAGAATCTCAAATAATGCTAGCTTTTGCTGAACACGATCTCACTAAAATCTCCTCCCTCCAGTTATTTAAAAACTGACAAGCAGTTGTAATATTATAGAAACAAAAGATATTAGGAGCCAGTGACTGAACCGACAGGGAGTATTGCCAAAGACATCTCATCAGCCAATGAAATTACAATCCAGGTGTTTCAGAATGCTAAACTTGCATATCTCAACTAGGGACAAAAAGAGATTCAAGGACTGATCCATTTTTAAACTGAGAAACCTCCCCACCTGTAATAGCTGATCATTATAGTCTATCTTACCTGATTTATACCTGGTGGTTTAAAAACCTCCCAACCCCCGATTCCAACCCCACATACCTCTGGTCTCCAAGGGCTGATCCTTGACACTAAACCTGCACCATGAACAATTCCCCTCTGGGTAAGCTTGTGACTAGGGATCAGCCTCTCATTGGCTGTACCTTGCAAAGAGTTCAAGTACCAACATCAAGTCATCCTCCCAAATGAGCCTATATTTGGCTTCTACAGAAACCTGCCTCTGTCTAGCCACAGTGATTGAAGCATTCTCTGCCGTTTAAAAAACACATTAATACTGTACCATACTGTGTATTTTAAGGTCAAAAAAAAAAAGCGTGGGCTTATGAATATTTTCCTATACTCAAAGGCATTCAGTGTCAACTAAAGAATAAAGCTTTTCCTCAACCACCTAAGTGCATTCCCAACAGCTGTAAGGATGAGAATTAAGGTTTACTTGAAAATAACGTCTTAACACAAAAAACTCTCATTGAATGGATTAACCTTGTTAAAGTGAAGAAAAGGCAATTGTGATTTCTAAAGTGAAAACAGAGGTAGGGTGCAAAGATACCCCTACACAGAAAATGATTCTTTTCCCCCATTCTCAGCTATAATTATTGAAAGCTCAAATAACAGGCTTACTAAGATAATATACAGGAACTAAAGCTTATGCCTCT
This sequence comes from Eschrichtius robustus, assembly GCF_028021215.1. Taxonomy (NCBI): domain Eukaryota; kingdom Metazoa; phylum Chordata; class Mammalia; order Artiodactyla; family Eschrichtiidae; genus Eschrichtius; species Eschrichtius robustus. The sequence goes on along the minus strand of NC_090829.1, from coordinate 51,863,781 downwards.
ATCATTGTTTTGGAAGTTCCTCTAATAAGAGATTGCACTTTGTCCCCTCCACCTCAAGAATGACCCTGAATCAAGCAGACTGCCTTGTCCACTTCAGCAATGCTAACCAGCTACGGACCACATGTAAGGAAATACAACTTTTGAGAGGTCACAAATCAGCTATTACATTAGGAGTAGGGAGAAAATGAAACTGCAATCTAAAGATTGAAACTTTATTTACTCATCACAAAGGAAAAAATAAAACACTTTTCAAAGTGTCCAAACACAATTTGGAGGTCTCTGAAAACATACAAAGTAATACTGTAAGAACAGCTCAGTTTTTAAACTTTGGAATATAATGAACTATGGAGTTTGTATAAGGCTTTGCTAAACACTTTTCAATACACTTGACTCATTAACGCCTTGTGACAACCACCTGAAAAATGGTACAGGTGAGATGTTTTCTCCTTATACTAAAATGAGGAAACCCAGACTGAGAGGTTCAGTAGTCTAACAGGGACACACAGCCAAGAAGTAAACTAAGTCCTTGACAGATTAGATATTCTGATTTCAAACCGATACTCAGATGTGGCCTGCACCAGGGTGTATAAGATTTCTAATCTTTGCCAATCATTTCGATACCTTTATCTTTTAAATTATGTCTCATTTGTACTAAGCACCTTGATGTCCTAAAAATGGAACCATACATCCTGAGTTAAATCATGTTTCCAATATTTGTCACACTCACAAGAACACTATAATCCAATAACATCGTTCTTATGTTGGTTCCTTGAAAATAACTATGATCCCAATAGTCAGGAATGGGTATGAAAGGGTTTTTCAGCTGATAGTCTGATGCCTCACCTTTAGTTGAATTTACAATTTTCAGAGCTGGAGGCCATGCAATTCACATAACACTAAAATAATATAGAACAATTTAAAGCTGATTTACTTGTGTAGGTCTTTCAGGATCATATAATGCTCTAGGGTCAGGATTATGAGCTGCAATTATCCCTGAGCAGTACAGCAACTATGAAAGATACAGCAGACTCAGATATATTTATAATGAATCTGGAAGTTACTGCTCTTAAAATTCTAATAAAAAGAGATTATTTTATCATCTGTCTTTTCCTGAAAGCAGTATGCAAAAAAAAAAAAAAGGAAAGAAAAAGGTATTGGGTTACTGGATATTTATGGATGAAATCCACATAAATGAATGCTTACTTTAACATGAGTTGGAATTTTCACTATTTCATATAAAATCAAAAAGTTGTTGAAATTCCTTCTACCAAATAAATTCTAAAATGTAACAGATTTAAATTAAATCCACTAATCGGAAACTATTTGACCATATGCCACCTAAAGAATCTTTCTTGCTGTTTGTTTCAATCTTAAACATATTCTTCCCAATTCACAGACAGATCTAGTGCTTTATATTTGAATTTCATTCTCTGGTAGTAAAGCAATGATTTTAATTCTTCAGATTAATTGTGCAGCTAGATAAGGAAAAGTGAGTGATAGTTTGGCTATATTATTTACCTGAATGAAGACATTTGAAAAGAATCACCGAATGAACAGGTAACCATGGATATCAGGGGTAATTTTTTTTCAACTCCCCATCAGTGATTTTTCATGCTGCCCCCTACTTATACTTTTATTACATGGAAATAAACAAGAAGCTCTGACTACCTTCTCAGCAATTCCTATAGGCAGTTATTTCAATCGAACAGAAAATGTCACAAAGTTTTTTTCTATCAGTTTTTACCATGACATCCAAGTATTTTTAAAAAACCATTTTTTGCTTGTTTTTGAGCTATAGGTAATCCAGTATTTAAATTCCACCTAAGAGTTGAATATAATCTTCCTCTGGTGGTATGGAAGAAAGAAAACTGAATTACAAGATCTTAAAAGCAATAGGACCCAGTTAAACATGAATAGATTTGAGAGTCAGAAAGTTCTACGTTGCAATCCCCAATATGGTACCTCACCACTAGCCACAAGTAGCAGTTTAAAATAATTAAAAGTAAATACGATTTAAAATGCAGTTCCTCCATCGAACTAGCCACATTTTAAACGGTACAACAGCTACACGTGCCTGGTGGCTGCCATACTGGACAGCACAAATATGAAACCATTTGCATCACGGAAGAAAATTCTATGTAATCTTACACAAGTTACTAAATTTCTGTGAACCTCAATGCCTTGTCTATAAAATGTCCTTAACATTACCTAAATTGAAAGATTAGAATTGTAATGAGATAATATATAAAAAACACAATACACAGTACTTAGTACACATTAGATAGCCAAAAAAGAGTAGCTATTAATACAATCCTATATTGGATTTTAATCTCTGATCGCCAACACCAAACAAGTCACTTCCCCTCCCTGGGCCTCATTTTCCTAAAACTGAAAAGCTGGGAAGTTCTTCAGGTTTTCAGTTCTAAGGACGCTATCAAATTTTACCACATAAAATGAAATGTTAAGCAAAAGGGGCACAAACTCCTACTGAGTAAACTACTACTTAGGCTCCTACAGCCAGCTTCCTAACGGATCCCAAGCATTCCTCCAGAAACCCCGGAAGACTGGCTCTCCAATACAGCCAGCCCATGGTCTGATGTGAGCTATTTATAAGGTCTGTCTTAAAAGGTTACTGGAATATCTTTCTGAAATTGTACATACTGTAATTAGAAGCGACAACCTCCTATTCCACGATGGTATCTTGCAGTTTTAAGATCTCTTTTAAAATGAACGCTATCTTCACGTAGAATTTTTTTTCTCTTAGAAGCATTTAAACCAAAACACTTTAAAAGCACATACGAGGCTAAGTACCATTTTTTAGAGACTTTTTCTTTCTACCAGCTATGCCTCATTCTTAGCCAGCTTGCGGGTGACCCTCTAACGTCTAAACAAAGTGAGAATTACACCCTTATAGGGGGGATCCCCTTGCAGGACCACAAGCATGCCCAAAGACTTTACCCTCGTTAACAGCTGCTCCCCGGGAGCCAAGAAATTCACTGAACGCTGGTTCCACAGAGGCCGCTTCCAATCAGGGGGAACCACGGGCCCCCATGCAAGGCACAAAACCAGGGCCACGGGCTGCTCTTGGCTGTGGCTGCGGGTCTCTTCCCCCGGGCGTTGTCCAGGGCCCCAGAGTCACAGCGTTAACTTGAGAGTGAAGAGCAACTCAGGCAGTAGAAATGAGAACAGAGCGGTGCATTTTTGCCCGAGGCCAGAAGCCTCCAAAAAAAAAAAAAAAAAGTGTTATTCCAGAGCAGATTCCTTTTCTTCCGGGTCTGTCTGCTCCCTCTCACTCTCTGCCTACAACCACCGTGCCTCCCCTTTTCCAATGCCCCACCTCTCTCCACATTAAAAAAAAAAAGGTGGCGTATTCCCTCTTCCTTAGCTTTCCCCACCAGGGCCTGGAAACTGGAGGAAGTTCAAATCAAATTAACTGCACATTAAAAAATAAACAGACAAGCAATCAAGGGGTGCCCACCGAACAAACGACCTCGCCTGTCCCAAAATATGATTAACCCTGGATGGAAGATGGGGAGGAAGACTAGAAACCAAAAGGGATGGAGAGATAAACGTGTAGATCTGGGGCCCCAGCGTTGGCCCGTCGCGGCCAAATTCCAATTTGTTTCAAGAATATGCTGGACTGATGAGAAAATAAAAAATAAAAAGTTTTAACTTTTAAGTAAGTCCGCAAACGGCACTGTCTGGATAAAATGCCATTGCTTCCCTTCGTCAGGGATAAAAGGGTGGGAATTGAGGTTCGAAAAGCTCCAACTCCAACCGCGCACTCCTGGAAGCCTCCCGGCCAACGGCGCCGCCGGGCGGCCCAACCCAGTCTCCAGAGACACCCGGCCCGGGTGCTCGGGCTCCCACGGGGCGCCGGGACCGGGCCTTTGGGAAAGTTCGCGGGAACAGCCCGAGGCCCCACTTTCCGCCCAGAGTGACAGGCCCTTCCCACGCCGGCCGGCCCCCGCCCCGCCGCGGGCACCAGACGGTCCGCGCGGCCCCTCCCGGCCGCCTCTGGGCGCGGATTCCGCCCGCCGGCCCCACCCCGGCCCGGGCGCCCCTCGGGGTGACCGACTGACCGGAGCTACGCTGGCCCACACACCCGGTCGCCCGCTCCTTCCCGCCGCGCCCCACTCCCCCGCCCGAGCTTCCAGCCGCCTGCTCGCCGAGTCCGGCCGCAGCCGCCGGTTACCGCCCCCAGCCCGGGGGTAGCCCGGGGGGGCAGGACGGGGAGGGAGGACGTGGCGCGCACGGAGGTGGCCAGCGGCGAGGCGGGGAGTGTCCCTGAGAGGCCTGGCCTGGGCTGGGGGCCGGCGCGGGCTCGGGACCCTCCCCGCGAGCATCCCCGGGTCGGAGGTCCCGGCCCGCCCCCGCCTGGCGCGGAGAGGCGGCCCCAACTTCCACCCCCACTTCGCACACCCGCCCTCCTCCCTCCACCATATGGAAATCTACAGCCTCAGAAAGTGACACGTCGAAGATTCCTCGGCCCCTCCGCCCGCCCTCCCCCTCCCGGGCAGCGTTCCTGCCGCGGAGATTCCGGGAGGGGGAGCGGATTCCTCGGACAAAATCTGCTGGGAAGGCCGGGGAGGACGAGGGGGGAGGGCGAGGGGGGGAGGGAGAACCCGGGAACCACTGCCCAGATTTTTTTTTTCCATCAAGAATCTACCCGTTTCTTTCCCTCCTCCAAGCCCTGGCCAGCTGGGGGGACGAGCGGGGGCCCGGAGCCCAGTAAGACGCGGCCCCAAAGCGTTGGCCGACCCCCGCTCCCGGGCCCCGTGTTCCCGGGGTGCCCAGACGAGCGCGGGGCGCCCCAGCACTCTGGCGCCAAGTTTTCCTCGGGAAGCCCGGCGCGCCCGGAGCGCTCCGGGACAGGCACGCACTTTGGCGGACTCGGCGTCCGGTCGGGGCTTTCCAGCGCGCCCTGACCCGGCGGCTGAGATTCGGGGTCCGGGTCCCCTCCGAATTCTCCCGCTCCTGCATGCCTTACCTTCCCTCGGGCTGAAACGCGGGGCTCCGGGCGCGCCACACACCGGGTCTCCCACGCCTTCCCAGCCGCCAGCCCCGAGAATCCCTGCCGCCCCTTCGCAGCTCCCGCCGCCGCCGCAGCCGCCGCCGCCGCCGCAGCCGCCGCAGCCGCCGCTCTCCTTGTCCTCCGGCCGCCGCCGCCGCTCAAATAACTACCAGTAGGGTTAGACGGGGGATTCCGCCATGTCAATGATGTCGGGACCACATGGGGATTTGGGGCCCGCCCACTGCCGTAATCTGCCGAGTATAACCGCCTCCACAAGCTCAGATTCGCAGGCGCTGTGGTATCCTCCTTTCCCCCCGGACCTGCATAACTATCCGGAAACTCTTTTTGGTTCAGCCGGACTAAAGAAGTCTTAGGCTTAGGGGAACTAGCAATTCCTGAAAGGCTAGGGCTGCATATTCTGCAAACGATCGCCAACACCAATATAAATGCGGGGTTTGCTGAGTAATAATCAGAGCTAAGACTATGACATTATTTTTCATTTACACATATATTAACTTTTTTTTTAAATCCCCACAACAACCTTGTGAGCTATTTTGTCACCTCCTTTCTCTATTTCCCACAGCAGTTTGTTCATATGGTTAACATAGCGTGAACAGATTTTATTACACCGAAGAAGTTAAAATGTCTATTTCCCCTTACAGTACCCAATATGAGCTCACAAGAGCAGAGTGTTCCTTACTCATATCTGTATTTCCGTATCAAACATAGCATAATGCATAGGCCACAGTAGGACTCATTAGATAATTGCTGAGTTATATTAATCAAGTCAAATGTAATGTATCCTGTTGTACAGACTCAAAATGGTTAGCCAACTGCATCCCATCCCACCCCTCAAATTATCCAGGGAGACAAGAAAGTAGAAATTATCCCAGAGAGGCCACTTCTCTTTTTAGCTTCCCAGGTATTCTAAATAATTACGTTAGCCTCAATTATTAGGCTACAAAGCAGTACTAGGTAGCAACCAGAGGCAATGTATTACTTTCATTGACCTAAAAAATACATAACAACCATTTGTCAGATAAAGTTATTGTACATAGTACTGTATTAAAGCTCGAAGAACATAAAAGAAATAAAGAAGAACATAAAAGAAATAGCTCCTTTTTTTGTAGAATTTGCAATTCTTTTTTGGAGATGAGGGGAATAATGGTGAATCCAGGCAAATAGGGCCCTCCCTCCTAACTGGCTTCTTTCCCCAAACGTTCCCAGAGTCTCAGCCATCTTTCTAGAACATGGTTCCAATCCTAGGCCATAGTTCTGTATTGGAAGGGAAAAAAGATAAAGCAGATGTTCCCCAGCTCCTGCCTCAGCTTCTCTAGCTTGCCCCTGAGGCATGGCCTCCAACCCAGCTGAACTCTCAAGACTTCCAAGCACCTCTCTCCCTCTGCACATCCTTTCACTCTGTCTGGAGCATACTTCTTCCTCTACGCTATCTAAAGATCATTTCCTCATCTTTGATCACACCCTCCCTTCCCATAGCCTCACAGCTCTTTTCCCCGCAATCTCATAATTCTTTTCAGTTCTTCTCACATTGCTCTGAAGTTACTGTATATCTCTTCCACTTGGCTGGTCTTGTTCATTTTTGTATCCCCAGCATTAACCTAGCATTGTGCTTTGAATATAATACCCCCCTTATAAATGTTTGTTGAATAAATTAATTTTAAAGTATGTTTTAAGAATCTGAATGACTAGGGCTTCCCTGGTGGCACAGTGGTTGAGAATGTGCCTGCCAATGCAGGGGACACGGGTTCGAGCCCTGGTCTGGGAAGATCCCACATGCCGCGGAGCAACTAGGCCCCGTGAGCCACAATTACGGAGCCTGCGCGTCTGGAGCCTGTGCTCCGCAACAAGAGAGGACACGATAGTGAGAGGCCCGCGCACCGCGATGAAGAGTGGCCCCCGCTTGCCGCAACTGGAGAAAGCCCTCGCACAGAAACGAAGACCCAACACAGCCATTAATTAATTAATTTTTTTAAAAAAATGATGATTGTTTCAAAAAAAAAAAAAAAGAATCTGAATGACTAGATAGATGGGCAAACTTCAGAGGGTGGAAGTTTGAATTCAAGTGTAGTAAGACAGGCTTGCAAAGGAGGTAAAAGTAGGCAAGAGAAATTCAGAAGACAGAATTATTTCTTCCAGTTTCTTCCACTAGGCTGAATTTGTTCCAATTAAGAAGAAGAATCGTGACTTCCCTGGTGGTCCAGTGGTTAAGACTTGGCCTTCCAATGCAGGGGGTGCAGGTTCGATGCCTGGTCAGGGAGCTAAGATCCCACATGCCTTGAGGCCAAAAACCCAAAACATAAAACAGAAGCAATATTGTAACAAATTCAATAAAGACAAAAAAAAGTGGTCCACGTTAAAAAAAAAATTTTTTTTAATCAATGATACAAAATGCCTTAAAATTCTAAATGCATTTTCATATATGTAATCTCAGCGTTTCATTTGTCTTCTTATCCTAACACCTAACATCAGTTTTGGCACACAATAGAAACCCAATAAGTGTTTGCAAGATGAGAGGAAGTATGGTGTAGTGGAAGAAGGATGGAAATTATAATCAGACAAAAACCAGTGACATTGGACAAGTTTTTAAAGTTCTCTGGGCCTGGGTCATTTATTTATTAAGTGGTGATATTACCTTCCTGCTAAGGTTGTTGTGAGGAATAAAAACCTCAAGCACCTGATACTCAATAAATAAATGTTGGTTCCTCCTTGAATGAATGAATGACTAAATGAATGAAGATGCCTTTACTAGAGAGAAACTTTTGAGAGGGCTCCCAACTACATGTGGAGAGATTTAAATTTCATACAATGAGAAATCACTGTAGGATTATAAAGGCATGAAGTGACTGAAGTGGGTTTCAAAGTTGATTATCCTAGCAGCAGGATATAAAGCAAGGTTCATGTCAGAGAGGCGTGCCCTGAACCTATGTGGGAGATGATGTCTTAGCCCAGAGAGGTAGTTCTGCAAATGGGAAGGAGGGCTTCAACTTAAGGCAATGAGTATTATTGTCTTGCGTTGACAACAACCCAAGTCATCTGCCACCCTAGGTCCTAAGTCATAGAACCACAGTCATAACTTTGCTCCAAAAGCAACTTAGGACTTGCTCTAGTACAGAAATTAACATCCAAATGAGATGCCTAGAAGTTAAGGCCTATAACAAAATATACAGACTTGCAAACCCTTCCATCGCCCATGCAATGTAAGCTGAGTTGTATTAAAAATTTTTAATAAATAAAAGGTTCAAAGTTATACTTCCTGACTTTAGATAACTTACTTTATAACAAAAGAAATGCAAATTTAACATATTTGAAACTAGCATTGAAAAGGTCTCAAACCATTAAACCTGTAATACTTCTCAGCCTAAGATTTGTAAATTCAAACCTCTTTCTCAAAGATCACTAGAGCTAGTAATACCTAATATCTAGAAGACCCAGCCAGGTTCTCAGTCTCCATATCCTACCTCTGCCTGCAGCTGGGGTTGCTAGATTCTCACAGGCAGGCTCAGTCTTGCCTCTAATCTTGAAACACAATCTTGACCTTAGAGGACATTAACTCTTTGCATCTACTTCTTGTTCTAATGTACTGAGCCAGATCTGATACCAGCTTCAATACGAATATTGATGAAAAACGAATTAATCCTGTTTTGAAGACTGTTCAGAATTCACTAGAGTACGAACTAGAGTAAAGGTTAGCCAGCTCAGTCAACAATAAAATCTAAGAGCAACATTGCAACTTCACTTTTCTCCAGAACAGTTCAACCAGTCAAGCTATAGTTTCACCTTCCTTACTATTGTTCAATGCAAGACAAAAGCAAATTGTAGCTATATATATATATATATTTAAAGTCATTTCCAAAAGAATATCTCTCCCACAGTTATCAGAACTATTCAGGTAGAAGCTGAATAAGCTGTCAGGGCTCATAAAATCACAGGGTTGATAGAGAGCTAAAGTTTTTCGGCCTGCTCTCTCCCAAAGCAGAATCTTTGCCCCATGTCAATGACAGCTAAGCACCCAGCCTCAGCCTGAGCACCACCAGGAAAAGGGAAAATGCTTCTTTCCAAGACTGCCTTTTATCAACAACTCTAGACCTAATCCAAGTCTTCTGAAAACCGCCTCCTTGCAACTTTCCCCCACCTGTCCTGTTTCTGCCCTCTGGAGGCAGATAAAGTAACAACAGTCACCGTCCACACGACTTCCCTTCCAGTGAATTGACCTTACCAGTCATACCTGTTCTCTTTTCCTGGATAAACATCTCTGACTTGCTGACCTCTTCATCTCATCACATGGCTTCCAGATCTCTCTTCATCCTTTTCTTCCACCACCTCTAGGTACCTACTTGTTCAACCGCTCTGAAAGCTGGGTATTCAGATTCTGTCCATAATATTTCAGGCATGATCAGCACACAGCCAGAGTGGTACCCTTTCCTGCTTTAATTTGGACAAAATGCTTGTATTGTTACAGTTTAATATTGTGTTAATTTTCTTAGCACGCTCTTCATCCTGTTAACTCATGCTTTCTTCTTCCATGAAAAGTTGTCAAGCTGGGCATACATCAGGAAAACAACTGATTTTATTTTAATTGGTTTTAATTACTGTCAAATAGTTGAATATTTCATTTTATTAAATTTCATTTTTAAGTTTCAGTCTTATATTCCAGCCTACCTAGTACTTTCTGGACAACCTTTCCCAGCTTTGTGACATTGATAAGTATGACAAGCATGATTTCCATGTTGCCATCCAAGTCACTAATAAACCGCAAAGAAAGACAAGGCCAAGAACTACTAGTAATTTTTCTCCAACTGAAGGTAAATTTAAGGCAAAGTCATTTAAAAAGCTCTGAATTTGTCCATCCACTGACTTACTCTGAACCCCACACAATAGTGGAGCAAGTTGGGTCTGACTTTCTTCATAGTCATTTTTATTATTCTTGCCCACTCTCATACCTGATTTACTCCTATGTTCATTTTTTCTTCCTAAGATGTCAAGACTTCTGTATGATACTTGAGTCTCTTAACACCAGGTATGCTAAATATTATCTTCCTCAAACAAATTCAAAATTGGCCCTGGATAGAAATACATGTAGATATATGTGTCCTTCACAGAGAAATGAAGCAAAGAAATGTCTTTAGCTCAGGCTACATGCCTCAGATACAAACCATTTTAGTCAAGGAAAGATTCTGAGATTTGACCAGAAAGCAATGAGTTGGAAAAAAGTAAACTTATTGCAGAGCCAGCTGGGCCCATTCTGTTTGTGAAGAGTTGGATATCATATTTGAAATTGCTTCTCGTCTTTTGTGTAGTTACCACAGTATTTCTTTTAGTTCTTGGAAGCATACTCACTGGTATTTCACATGCAATCTGTGTGTCTCAGAACTCAGTGTAACTCAGGGAGTTAAATCACATATACATTAATACCTTTGCTCTGACTCTGACAGCCACCATTATTGCAGGACATCTCACTACCCTTGTACTCTTCCTGGTTCTTCCTAGAAGTCTCCTGTGAGTTTACAAGCACGTTTTTTCAGAGTGCTTCAGTAACTTATTAACCCAGCCAGAGCAGCTAATATGGCACGTCCCACTGTACTGAGCCCCCTACTGTTGGTAAAACCATGGAGAGCCCACCCTGGTTACCCTATAAGGCCAGCACCTCCCTCGGACAGACTCACTTCTCTGTGTCTCTGGACAAACTCTGTGAGATATAATTAACCTACAGCACTGTATAAGTTTAAGGTATACAACATAATTATTTGACTTACATACATCATGAAGTGACTATCAGGATAAGTTTGGTGGCCATATATCACCTCATATAAATACAAAATTAAAGAAATAGAAAACAAAATTTTTTTCTTGTGATGAGAACTCAGGATTTACTCTCTTAACAACTTTCATGTACAATATTTCATATACAACAGGGTTAATTATATTTATCATGTTGTACATTACATCTCTAGTATTTATCTTACAGCTGCAAGTTTGTCCCTTTTGACTGCCTCCATCCAGTTCCCCCTCCCCCCATCCCACTCCTGCCTCTGGTTACCATGAATCTGATCTCTTTTTCTATGAGTTAGTTGGTTAGTTTGCTTTGAGAATATAATTGACCTACAATACTATGTTAGTTCTCATTATACAACATAGTAATTCGATATTTCTATACTGTTTCAAACTGATCACCAGGATAAGTCTAGTTACTATATGTCACCACAAAAAGATATTACTTAGTTATTGACTGTATTCCCCACACTGTACATTTCATACCTGTGACTCATTTATTTCCCTACTGGAAGTTTGTACATTGTAATCTCCCTCACCTATTTCTTTGCTCCCCCTACACCCTTCCCCTCTGGCAAACTCCTGTTGGTTCTCTGTATCTATAACTCTGTTTATGTTTTATTATGTTTGTTCATTTGAGGTTTTTTTAGATTTCACATGTAAGTAAAATCATACAGTATCTATCTTTCACTGTTTGACTAATTTCACTTAGCATAATGCCTCCAAGTTCCATCCATGTTGTCAAAAATGGCAGAATTTCCTTCCTTCTCATGACAATAATATTCCATTGTATGTATATATATATATATATATATACATCACATCTTCTTTATCAGTTCATCTATAGACAGACAATTAGGTCGTTTCCATATCTTGGTTGTTGTGAATAATGTTGCAATGAATGTGGGAGCACAAATAACTCTTTGAGATTCTGATTTCATTTTTTTAGGCTATATACCCAAAAGTGAGATTGCTGGATCATAGGGTAGTCTACCTTTAATTTTTTGAGGAACCTCCATACTGTGTTTTGTAGTGGCTGCACCAATTTACCTCCCCACCAACAGTGCATGAGGATTCCCTTTTCTCCACATACTCGCCAACACTTGTTTTCTGTTGCTTTCTGATAATAGCCAGTCTAACAGGTGTGAGACAATAGCTTGTTGTGGTTTTGATTTGCATTTCCCTGATGATTAATGATGTTGAGCACCTTTTCATGTATCTGTTGGCCATCTGTATGTCTCCTTTGGAAAAATGTCTATTAAGTTCCTTTGTCTACTTTTTAATTAGATTGGTGTTTTTGCTGTTGAGTTGTATGAGTTCCTTATATATTACGACTATTAACTCCTTAACAGATATACGGTTTGCAAGTATTTTCTTCCATTCCATAGGTTAATTTTTCATTCTGTTGATTGTTTCTTCTGTTGTACAGATTTTTAGTTTGATGTTGTGCAGCTTTTTGTTTCTTTTGTTCCTGTAGCTTTTGATGTCATATCCAAAAAATCATTGCCAAGACCAATGTCAAGGAGTTTTCCCCCATGTTTTCTTCTAGGAGTTTTATGGTTTCAGGTCTTATGTTTCTTTTTTGTCCTTTCAGAGTTCATTTTTAAGAGTGGTGTAAGATAGGGGTCCAATTTTATTTTCCTGCTTGTGATTATCCAGTTTTCCTAACACCATTTGTTGAAGAGACTATCCTTTCCCCATTGAGTATTCTTAGCTACCTTGTCAAATATTAGTTAAACATATAAGTAAGTGTTTACTTCTGGGCTCTCAATCCTGTTCCCTTGGTCTATATATCTACATTTATGCCAGTACCATACTGTTTGATTACTATAGTTCGAAATTAGGAATTGTGATGGTTTCACCTTTGTTCTTCTTTCTCAGGATTGCTTTGGCTATTCAGGGTCTTTTGTGGTTCCAGACAAATTTTAAGATTGTTTTTCCTATTTCTATGAAAAACGTCACTGGAATTTTGATAGGGATTTTATTGAATCTGTAGATTGCTTTGGGTAATATGGACATTTTAACAATATTAATTCTTCCCATCCATGAACAGGGGCTATCTTTCCATTTAATTGTTTCTTCTTCAATTTTTTTAAACCAAGTCTTATAGTTTTCAGTGTACAGATCTTTCACCTCTTTCATTAAATTTATTCTTTGGTATTTTATTGTTTTTGTTGCTATTGTGAATGGGATTGTTTTATTTCTTTTTCAGATGTTTTGTTGTTATTGTATAGAAACACAGTGGATTTCTGTATGTTGATTTTGTATCCTGCAACTTTATTGAATTTGTTCATTAGTTCTAACAGTTTTTTGGTGGTCTTTAGGACTTTCTCTATATGAGATCATGTCATCTGCTAACAGAGACAATTTTCTTCTTCCTTTCTAATTTGGATGTCTTTTACTTCTTTTTCTTGCCTAATTGTTCTGTCTAGGACTTCCTGCACTATGTTGAATAGGAGTGGTGAGAGTGTGCATCTTTGTTTTGTTCCTGATCTTAGAGAAAAAGCTTTCAACCTTTCACCATTATGTATGATGTTAGCTGTGGGCTCGTCATACATGGTCTTTACTATGTTGAGATACATTCCTTCTATACCCAATTTGTTGAGAGTTTTTATCATGAAAGATGTTGAATTTTGTCAAGTGCTTTTTCTGTGTCTATTGATATGATCATATTATTTTTATCTTTCATTCTATGAATGTGGTGTATCACACTCATTGATTTACATATGTTGAACCATCCTTGCATTCCAGGGATAAATCCCACTTGATCATGGTGTATGATCTTTTTAATGTGCTCTTGAATTCAGTTTTCTAACATTTTGTTGAGAATTTTTGTGTCTATATTCATCAGGGATATTGGCCTATAGTTTTCTTTTCTTATAGTGTCTTTACTTGGCTTTCATATCAGGGTAATTCTGGCCTCTCAAAATGAGTTTGGGAATATTCCCTCCTCTTTAGTTTTTTTGTAGAGTTTGAGAAGGATTGACATTAATTCTTCCTTAAATGTCTGGTAGAATTCACTAGGGAAAACGTATGACCCTGGGCTTTTTTCTTGTTGTTGTTCTTGGAAGATTTTGGTGACTGATTCAATTACTTTACTCTTTATTGGTCTGTTCAGATTTTCTATTTCTTCATGATTCAATCTTAGTAAGTTGTATGTTTCTAGGAATTTATTCATTTCTTCTATGTTATCCAATTTGTTAGTATATAACAGTTCATAGTAGTTATTTCTGTAGTATCAGCTGTAATGTCTCCTCCTTCATTTCTGATTTTATTTATTTGAGTCTTCTCTCTTTTTTTTTTCTTTTAGTTTAGCTAAAGTTTTGTTAATTTTGTTTATTTTTTCCAAAAGACCAGCTCTTAGTTTTCTTGATCTTTTCTATTGTTTTTCTGGTCTCTATTCCATTTATTTCTGCTCTGATCTTTATTTCCTTCCTTCTGCTAACGTTGGGCTTAGTTCATTCTTCTTTTTGTAAGATCTGGTTCACTTCTATGATTTCTCATCCTGCTTTATGGACACTGTGCAAGAAGGAGGACCAGACCACTACAAGTGAGAGATGATGGTGGCCCAAACTACAGTGGTGGCAGTAAATATGACAAAACCCCACTAATTTGTTATTGGAGGGTGAGGGAAAGTTTGGAGTAAAGAAAAAAAGCTTTTTCAATTTTTGCTTTCCTTTCCTCTGTGCCCTTAGAACACAGACACAAATTCCTAAAAGTCACCAGAAGGAAGAATCCAAGTCACAGCCATGGCGTGCTTATAGTCTCTACTCCCCTCTCAGTCTCCTCTACAGACGGAGGCAGTGTTATCAAACTGACGGCACAGATCCTTTCACGGAGCATAAGATCTTTCCCAGAGTCCCCGAGGACCTGCACACCAACACACCAGAGGGGCTCAGACACAACCCCAACCTTAGACCCATGTCTATATGCCAAACAACTCTCCCTGGAATGAACAAGTTAGTTGCCCTAGGAGTTACCACTTATGACCCACCTTCAGTTGAAGGTAGTATTAAGTAAAAGCTGGTGCTGTTAACCTTATCTATGGGGAAGAGCACTGGTGAACAGTCCAGGTTCCTGACTATTGCTTTGACATGCTGTGTAATATCAGGAAAATAATTTTACTTATTTGGGTTTCAGGCTTCTTAGCCGACATATCTATAGAATAAGATGACATCTAAAGTCATTTTACCTCTAACCTTCTGTGATTCTATGGATGAATCAGATGAATTAACTAGTATAATATTTTTGATAGACCAAACACATTCTTACTTTGTCCAAATCACAATATTTGTATCTAGACTGCTCTGCTAGTTTGTTAATCATATCAATAAGGTTAACCTGATATATTTTGTTTGAATGAGTTTATGTGGCTCCTGGTGATTCATGCTCATTTCCTCTCACTGCCCAACTGCAAATTATTCAATCGTTTAGAGCTGTAGAGGGGATTGCTGCACTATTTAGTAAGTTAGACTGGGAGACCTCTCTAAATTTCATGACATTATGAAAATAAGGAAGGTTTTTCAAAGGAAATGTTATCATACACCTTATATCAGAATTATACATGGCACCAACAGGGTTAGCCCTATGAGGAGATAGCCATGTATTAGGGATATTACAAATCAAGGGGAGTTAATTTGATCTCCTTTTGATTTGTAACATCCCTATTCAGTCTAACTATGAATCGGGCCATCTTGAGTTATTAGTCATAGGATCACGACATGAAAGTTTAAATGAGAGACAAGTCAAAATAACATTATTATTGGAACATTATGCTCAGTATAATAAAAAGGTATTAGTTTGTGAATGAATTACACTGATACCTATAAAGTAAAGAGAGGCTGATCTTTAATGGACAAATTGACGTTCTGCCTATAATAGAGATTCAATAAATAATTATACGTTCATTTTCCTCTATTTCAGTGCCCCTTACGTGAAAATCCCTAACAGCTTTCTCTTATTCCAGTAGTTTGGCTCAAGCAAAAATCCATCTCTCTTGATGAAGGAATAGGCTTTCTTTATTTGACAATGAGAATAAGGTAATTTATTGAGATTTCTTTTTGCCCTGGCTGCTCAGAAAGTCAGAGATAAATTTTGTTCCAAATTATAGCGATTATCCTTAGCCTAGGATTTCTAGTAAGACCATTCTTCCTCCCTTTTCATTGCATAACTCATATTCATTTTTTCTTTATTTTAGTGGACCTATTTTATCTCTGCTTTACTATATGCTGTTCTAGCCTTATGGGAGGTAGGTATAAAATTTAGGACTATTTTGGTTTCAAGTGACATGAAACCAATTCAAACTAAATTGAGGGAAAAAATATCAGGGTTAGAGGGAAACAGCTTATGCTAAACCTGGTTTAAAATTCTTAAACTGTAATAACGTTTATACAAGTGAAACTAACTGTAATCATTTTTTAAATTCCATAGTTTTTATGTGATGGCTCAAAGAATACATTGTTTATGCTTATTAGGATTATTCTTTCACTTACTTTTCATACATTAACTAACAACGTTTACTGTTCAGCTTTCTATTAATTATTCTAAGTAAGGTAACATAAATTTAAACAACCCTCTCCTTAAGGAATTTGTAATCTAAATGAGATTGTCACACATTGAGAAATAAATGTACAGTTTGATCATGAACTGTATTTTTTAAAAAATTTTTAAATTTACAATGTTGTGTTAGTTTCAGGTGTACAGCAAAGTGAATCAGTTATACATATGCATGTATCCACTCTTTGTTAGATTCTTTTCCAATATAGGCCATAACAGAGTATTTTTTTTAGTCTGTTTTTTTCCTTAAATACTTATTTATTTATTTATTTAATTTTTGGCTGCGTTGGGTCTTCGTTGCTGCGCACGGGCTTTCTCTAGTTGCGGCGAGCAGGGGCTACCCTTTGTTGCAGTGCGCGGGCGTCTTCTTGTGGTGGCTTCTCTTTTTGTGGAGCATGGGCTTTGGGCGCATGGGCTTCAGTAGTTGTGGTACGTGGGCTCAGTAGTTGTGGCTCGTGGGCTCTAGAGCGCAGGCTCAGTAGTTGTGGCACACGGGCTTAGTTGCTGCTTAGTCCCGCAGCATGTGGGATCTTCCCAGAGCAGGGCTCGAACCCGTGTCCCCTGCATTGGTAGGTAGATTCTTAACAACTGCACCACGAGGGAAGTCCCCATAACAGAGTATTGAGTAGAGTTCTCTGTGTTATACAGCAGGTTCTTATTAGTTATCTATCTTATATATAGTCAGTCCCAATCTCCCAATTTATCCCTCCCCCCCCATCCCCTGGTAACCATAAGTTTGTTTTCTACATCTGTGACTCTACTTCTGTTTTTTAAATAAGTTCATTTGTACCGTTTTGTTTTAGATTCCACATATAAGCGATATTATATGATACTTGTCTTGATCACGAACTGTATTTGATTAATCAGAACCAATAGGAGATATACACACACACAGATATTGATATATACATTGAGAAAGAGAGAGAGATTGATTTTAAAAAATTGGCTCATGTGATTATGGGGGTACAGACTGGAGATCCAAGGAAGAGTTGATGTTGCAGCTTGAGTCTGAGCAGTCTGAAGGCTGACTCTCCCTTCCTTGGGGGATGTCACCTTTTTGGTCTTAAGGCCTTCAACTGATTGGATGAGGCCCACACATTATGAAGAGTAATCTGTTTTGCTCAAAGTCTACTGATTTAAATGTGAGCTCATCTAAAAAATACCTTCACAACAACATCTAGACTATTGTTTGACCAAATATCTGGGTTTCATGGAATAGCCAAGTTGACAAAATTAATCATCACATGTACTTTAAAGTAAAACTAGACTAAGAGTATAAATGATATCTTATTTATGGGTCTGAGTTTATCCCAAAATGTCTAGCACTGCCTCAAAAATAATAGATGCTCAGTAAATATTTGTTGAATTACCAAATTGGAAATTATATTAACTCTGAGATTTTATCCTACCTTACTGTCTTTATTTTAAAATATATATGGTATTTGAAATCAGAGTTTGCACATTTAGAAAAGTAAATAAAAATTTAGCAATCCAAATATTTCTGAAAGTAGCACAATTTAGGTATGTTTCATTTTATGGCATGATTCATAAAATGAGTATAATGTCCACCCAAAGATTATGATTTTTATTAGTACAAGGTAGCATTCTAAGGCTTCATGCAAACAAAAAGCCATTGTATGCATTTGTCAGTATTTTAAATATTGTTATCTTTAATTTTAAATAAGGCTGGCACTGCTGATGATCAATGATGCTGAATACATGTGAAAACACCAAGATGTGAACAGTTGTCTCCTCCACATAAAGACTGCAAATAGAGTGGCAGCTATGTGGAAATCTGGTGCCTTTAAATCTTTCTCAATTCACATTCTACCCAAGGCCCTAGCTTTAAGAAAGTCATCTTGAAGATGATTATTCAGTCAATAATTGTTGTACTTACCTCTCAGCACATCAGAGGTAATGCACATTGTCAGTAGGAGCACTCCAGTAATTACTATTATAAGCAATAATAACCGCTCATATTTCTAGTTATTTATGGCTTATTATGTGCTTTCATTTACATTACCGTGTAATGCAACTGTTATCATCATTGTCACCATTGCCTCCATTTTATAGATGAGGAAACTAATTTGAGTTCAGGCAAGAATGATAATCAAAATATTTAACATTGGGTATGACTTTGAAACCAACAGATCAGAACGAACATCAGCCTTCACACCATGTAGGTATGTCCTGGATGAATATCAACCTGCATCTAGGTATTATCACTCTAAATGGTACTATCTACGCTATATTCCACAGGCTTCTCTTTTTCCACTAAAGCAGTAATCCAACGGCACGGAAGCTCTTTACAAGTCCCTCTGGAGCTTACAGGACAGGAGCTCCAACTCAGGCCAATCTCAGAGTTCTGGTGAAGAAAGTTTGTCTCAAGATCTTTTCCTTAACAAATCTATCCTTCTACACTAACTTTGGCTCCACAGTGCCAAAGCAATCAAGTGAGTGCTGAAAGTCAGTTATTCTGTTGTTTGCTCTTCTGTTACCCCTAACAGTATTATTATTTCCTTATTTTTACTAGAATTATTGAGTTGACAAGTTATTTTGACCTCTAACAGACATAATTGCAATGGGGAAGTTGAGAAAAATGGGTAAAGTATCATCATGACAACTAGTTGCTGACTGAACAACAGTCAAACCACAGGAATATTATGAAGTTAACATTATTAATGAAGGCTTTCCTCCTTCTGCACACTTCCCAGGCATTTACCAGCTTCCACTACCCAACAACGATGGATCCACTGTAGCCCTAACCTAAGTCTGTCTGCTCTAAACCCCATTTCTTCGGGATCTCTTAAGTGACCAACCCTCATTAATTCACACATTCAGTCATTTCACTTAAACACCACTTCTTTATAACTCAACAATGTGCCAGGTTCAGAAGTGTTATAAAATCAAATAAGACATAATTCTTATCCTCTAAGAGTCTGGTGGGAAAGATAGCAAAGTAAATTAAGGATCACATGCAGTGGGACACATGTTAGGCCAGAGGTTAGAGTTTATGCTCTGAGCAAAAAGACGATATGGCTAGGCATGCCCTAAAAAGCAATCTTTCTTCCATGAAGATCTATAATATATGTCTTCAAAGCCTTGACCCAAGGGAGAGAGATTTTCAGGATGGTAGAAATCAAGAGCATAGAGGGTCTTGCGTGCCCCTCAAATTATCCCGTTACCTAGTGTTTGACTCCTCCCTGTATAGCAGTAATTGCAGTGAGCACTTTCCACTCTTTTCCCTCTTACCATTAAAATTCACAAAGAGATAAATGACATGTGTGGTGACCATGAAGAATAAGCCTCTCAGATCTCCTGCTGTAAGGAGCAGAGCTGACTGACAACTCCAGCTGCCATGCCCGTGGATCCACCACCACATTCTATGAGGCCACATTTCCTTCAGACTGATCCAGTGAGTGACTGAATATGGCAGGGGTAGGAAGGCCGGTTATTCCTTCAGGACATGGGGCCCTATAATGGATGGCTTTGGCTCAAAGACTCCTCACTGGGCTGGCCAAAACTTTGTTAGAATTGAGGTCTAGTCTGAGTCTCCTCTTACCCAGTCCTTCTTCCTTCCTCCCCTCCTTTCACAGGTATCAGAACTGCACTGCACTCTGAGGCTTTCCTTACCTACCTGCTTTTTTCCCCCTTTATTTTTCACAGGAATCTCCCCCAATAAATCTCTTGCATGTCTAATCCTGTGTTCACATCTGCCTCTCAGAGGACCCAAATTAACACAACATGGAAAATTAAGAACTTCATTAGCTACTGTCACTGGAATTTTTGAAAATAAACTAGCTGCCCTCCCAGGTATTTTGGTTTTACTGTAAGAAAACAAGAATCAAGCCAATTGAACGTGTTATTTTGAAGGGGATAGCAACTGTATTTCATTTCTTGCTAATGCTTGTGTTGGATATTTCCCTCCAAATTTACTCTCTCCTGCTCTGTGCCTCCGAAGGCCAACCTCATTCACTGGGCTCACATTAACAGGCTTTCTTGCCCTCTAGCTTCTGGTTGAGTTTCACCATAAGAAGTACAAATGGATATGGGAGGACAGGAAGATTGTGTGGCTGTGTATTTATTTTCCAGGCTCCCTCTATGTCAAGCCACCGGCTGGCATTAGCTGTGTTTTTCTATCAAAGGCAACTACTCCAGTCAGGATGCCTGAAGTGGTAACAGATTCTCAAGTATTTCATCATACCCCGTTGCTTTTCCTTAACCTTGCCCACACTTTGTAAATATTCCTTTCATTAAACTCTCTTCTGTTTCCTACCTGTTTTCTGCTAGAACTCTAGTTGATATCTAATAATTCCCTCGTCTTTCGTGGGGTATAGAGCAGGTATGACTAATTTTACAAGTCTTTTCCTCTGTTTATTTACTAGATTACATTTTCTGTTTGTATGCTATCTCATCTTTGCTTGCTAGGTTTATATCTATTCTTAGAAAGTAGAATGCCAATGGTGATAACACGTTGAAAACATAGTTTTTACTGTTGTTGGCATGTAAAATGATGTAGATTATAATCTTAACATTATAAATTTTATTCACATTTGATCTTTTTCCACATAAAATCTATATAGAGATATTTTTGCTTATGGTTTATGAACTTTTCTCTGTGTTGTATTTCAACCAAAAGGGTTTTTTAAAGTCTTTATCTTTATGGTACATCCTAAATTCTTTGCAGAAGTAATGAAAAAGAAAGAAGAAAAGACCTTCTGATTTAATCACTATCTAACATTCATTTAGGCCTATACACTTCCCCATGAGTATTGCTTTAGTTGCATCTAACAAGTTTTGACGTGGAGCAATTTCATTGAAATTTAGACCTAATGATTTTCCAATTTTCATTATTATTTCTTAATTAATATACAAATTATTAAGAAATATATTTTGAAATATCCAAATATAGCAATATTTTATCTACTAATGAGTTTTAATTTTTTGTGAGCTAGTATTTGATAAATTAACTTTTAACAGTGCAAATATAAGAAAATGTATATATCTAATTACTGGGTACAGGGTTCCAAATATGTATTAGACCAAAAACATTTAAAGTGTGTTTGAAACCTCTATATCCTTATTTATTTTCTTCTATTGGATCTATCAGTTACTGAAAGAGGTACATTAACATCAACATTTAACCCACTAAAGAATAAAGCCACTTTATTCTTTATTGTTGTTATTGTATTTTATCCAGTATTTTTCAGTGTTTGTGGTAGATTTTCACCATTAGCTTCGTCTACTGATTTTCTGGAAGTGAAAATCTCTGCAACTAATATGCTTGTATTATTCCTGTTTCACAGGTGAGAAAACAGACACATGGAGAATTTAGGGAATTTTCCTCAGGTCAAACACCTAGCAAGTGGCTTTTCCAGGATTTACATCTAGTGGCCTGGGACTTCCCTAGTGGTACAGTGGTTAAGAATCCATTTGCCAATGTAGGGGACACGGGTTCGAGCCCTGGTCCGGGAAGATCCCACATGCCGCGGAGCAAGTAAGCCCGTGCACCACAACTACTGAGCCTGTGCTCTAGAGCCCGCGAGCTACAACTACTGAAGCTTGTGCACCTAGAGCCCATGCTCCGAAACAAGAGAAGCCACCTCAATGAGAAGCCTGCGCACCGCGACGAAGAGTAACGCTCGCTTGCAGCAACTAGAGAAGCCCACACACAGCAACGAAGACCTAATGCAGCCAAAAAATAAATTTAAAAAAAAAAATCTAGTGGCCTTCAGCCATGTGCTTCATTGACATTATTTAGTAGTATCATCATTATAGTATTTATAAATAACTATGCCCATTCTCTAATGATATGATTTAGTACTAAAGTACCCAAGTCTGTGGTAGAGAGACTGAGAGAGAGTGTTGACTTTACTCTTAAGCTAGTTTCCCTCCAGGCAGCAAAATGCCTACAGCAGTTCTAGACCTCACAGCTTTGCATCACATTGTCCAGGAGAAGATAGAATCTTTTCCAGTAGGCTCTGAGAGAAAGCAAGGAAGGGTCTCTTTTCCAGTATCCCTAGTAAATGCATCCTAGCACCTCGTTGGCTCTGATTAGGGTATGTGTCAATTCTTAAGCCAATCATGGTGGCCTGGGTAAAGGGATATAGTGATTGCTTTAAACCGATCTGGGCCCACCTCTAGAGCTCAGAGTGGAGTCTATCTCACCAAAAACAGGGGAGGAGGCTTCTCAAAGGAAATGTGGTGAAATATTCCCAGAAACAGAGGAATGGATGTTTGGTGGCAACAGACATTAGGTAAGCAGAGAGGATGGGGAGGGTGTTCCAGTAATAGATAAGCAAAGGAAAAGTGTGAAGTGAGCATGATAGAGAGAATGTTAAGAAAGGCCTGCAGTAAATCTTTTATTGTTATAACACAGGAACATTTTCCATGTAGAGAGCCAAGCTAACAATTTTTTCTGATTATTTTTTCTCCTTCTAAAGAGAACATATTTTGCTCTTAGAACAAAGAACATGCTTCAGAGCCACAGTCTCTGGGATCACAATCATTCCTCATCCTCAATTTACTGCAATCAGACTCTCCCCTCAGCACTCCATGGAAATGGTTTCTGATTCCCAAACAAGGCCTCCCAGAGGTCGAGAGAGGTTCAAGCACCAGAGTCTTAACCAGGGGGAGGAAGAGCAATAGATCACCCCCTAAAAACATTCTCCCCAAGTGGCATCCTTAGATGAAAGTTCTTGGTAGAAGTAGGGTGAAAGAGGAGCCGGTGAGTTCATTATGTTTACAACATTGCTCAGGCCATAAGCCAAATGGCAATAAGGGAGGTGGGATGGAGGACCACTTTAGTGCAGCTGTTTCCCCACCAACTAATGGTGCAGCTCTAGTCCTTAGATCAGGCTTGTCTTCAGACTAGTAACATCTGATGGTGGAACCTAGCTAACTATGGGAGTGTTTTCATCTGCTGAGGATCTGGGTATATCAAAAATTAAGGAATAGCAAAACAGGTTACAAAAACTGTGCGTTATTTTACATATTTACACTTAACAAATTAATGCTTTTCATACTCACAAATATGCCTGTGTTACTGGGATATGTGTCACCAGAGACGAGACAAGGACATATAACGACAGCAAGCTGAGGTGACAGCTGTTTCAATGCCACTGACCCAGAGAGTAGGTATCCATTCTCTCCCGGCACCCACTGCCACCACTTCAAAGGGGTGGTTTTTGGTTTATGGTTTAAAGAACTCTTCAAATGATACAAGAGTTGGTTTGAGGAGAGGTACAACAAGAAAGGTTCAAGTATGAATAAGAATCATGCCAAAGTCCAAAGTTAGGGAAGGACCCACAGTGAAAAGAAAACCAAAAGGTTGATATGGACTCATTGAAAAGAAGTGCTTTGAACAAAGAAGATACCTTAAACATATGTAGAAGAAAAGCATTCCAGGCAGCGGAGAGAGCCAGTGAAAGACCCTAAGGTGGGAATGTGCCTGGATTGTTCAAGGACTAGCAAGGAGATCACTATGTTTAAAGGGCAGCAAGCAAGGGGTAGAGGAGTGGAAGATATGGGAGGCCAAATGGTGGAGGGTTCTGGAGGCACTACATAAATGGGGAGCTATTACAGGATCTGGAACAGAGCACAAGAATAGCATGAACTGATGGCTTTAAAGAGGTCAGTCTGGCTAACTGCTTGAGTATAGCCTGTTGGGAGCACGAGTAGAAGCAAGGAGACCAGTTAGGAGACTATTGCAGTAATCTAGGTGTGAGATGACGGTCAAGTGTGGTAGATGTAGATGGGGGAGGATTCTGTATCTATTTTGAAGGCAGAGCAAACAGGATCTGTTGATAGATTAGATATGGGGGTGTAAAAGAAAGGGTGATAAGAATGATTCCAAGATTTTTGGCCTGAGTAACTGGAAGGATGGTGTTACCATCAACCAAGACTGGGAACAGGATTCAGGGTAAAACAAGAGTTCAGTTTGGGGCATGGTGAGTGTGGGACGCCTGTTAGATTTCTGGATTTAATGGGTTGTCTGATCTGAGGGAAGCCACTTAACTTCTGTAGGCTTCATCTGTAAAATGAGACATTTGGACCAGGAAAACTTCAAGGTCCCGCCAATATTTTTTGATTCTAAGTTTCACTTAGCTAAGTTGTTTTTGTGCTAATTTACATGTTTACTTGTGTGTGTTGCCACAGATTACATTTTAGTTTTGTAGTTTTAAATAGGGAGGTCAGTGTAAGCCTTGCTGAAAAGATGACTTTTAGACAAAGGAAATACAGTAGCTAACCATGAAAGAATGTTGCATGCAGAGAAAAGCACCCGTGCAAGGATCCGAGGTAAGAGTGAGCCTGTTCATGAACTGGTTCGATTTTGATAAGTATGGGTTAAATACAAGGCACATACTTGACTGATAAAACCCACAGAGAGCAGAAAGTCTGTAACGAGGGGGAAAAAAGACATTAAAAAGTCTTAAAAGGATTCAAAAGCTAGTGGAACATCAAATAGCTTTTAGAAAAACAACAATTTGATGATTCAAGCATAAATGAATCAGAAACATAAGAATTACTTTTCCCCTTACATTGCTCTGAATAAAAATTCAGACATAAAATTCTTGGCAAATATGGTTTAGATGGTTTCATAACCCTTTCCTCCTCTTCATAAAAGTCTGAATTTTAAAATTTCAAATTACACTTTTCGTAAACAATCTCAAATTTAGCAATAATGAAACAATTTGGTTTTTAAAGAAATAATGCCAGTCACATCAAAGAATAGGGTAACTACTGAAAAATAATACAAATCATGAAATAATGAACTTTCCAATTATATTAAATCCTTTTTAATACAGTTAGGAGCTTTAACATTTAGTAAAAGCAAGGGAGATTTCCTCATGAAACAGGCAAAATCTTTTTTGGTCCTGGTATTTTCCAGGATTCTTACATTTCTGAAGATTTTGAGTAGATTAAGTGTATTCTTGTTTTTTCTGTTCCCCTAATAGAAACCTGTTGATATTTAACACAAACCGGCAAAATTGGGAGAGATACTTTATTAATTTAGATGGAATGTGAGATCCTTCCTGGCTTCCTGGGGCTGGAAAAATTGAAATGTAAGCGGGAAAGAACAGAGAGGAGGATGGGTCAGGTGAGGAGTGGCAGTCGATGGCCTGTGTGGAATGCAGGTGGAAGATAGTTATCACCCAGGAAGGGAGATTTCAAGTCTCAGGTCGCGGCCCTGTGTAATAATAGTAACAACACAAAAGCCTCACAGAGCACTTACTATGTGGCAGGGTGTGCATTTTACACATGTAATAATATCTTTCTTTCATTTTGACAAGTGAAATATATAGCAACTGGTCATAGGAGTTTTAATTTGAAAATGCATTCCACTGCCTTCTACCTTCTAGTGTTGCAAAGGAGAATTTCACTGCCAGCCTATTTCCCCTCCCCACAACCCTTTACAGATAACTTATTCATTCTGTCTGGAAGCTTGTAAGATTTTCCTCTTTATCCTTGGGCAAATAGTAACAGAAAATACTTAAAGAGTGCTTACTATGCACCAGGAAATATTCAAAGCATCTCACATATTTTAATACATTTAATCATTGTAGTAACACTTTGAAACTATTACAATGGCTATCCTTATACTACAGGTGACAAGACAGAGAAGTTGAATAAGCTGCCCGAGTTAAATAACCTGCACATAGTTGAGCCAAGAGAGCTGATAAATAGAAGGGAGCACAGGAGACAAAACAATTGTAAATGCTATTTTAAAGGCACTGTACTTTAGAGTGCAGGAAATCTGAAAGAGAAACTGTATCAAGGATGATGGAGCTACTGAGATTGCTAGTACCCTGGAGTGTGCAGCAGGGGAAACTACTTGAAGGAAATTCTCTGGGCCCAACACCTGGAGGCTGCCCTTGGGTGGATCGCCTCTCCTTCCTTTTAAAACCTGCTTAGGAGGAAACAAAATCTTGACCATGGCTTATGTGGCCTTGCATGATTTGGGCCCCTGTACATTTCTCCACTGTAAACACTTATATTTTTGTTTGCTTTGTTTTGGTTGCCCAGCCCTTCAACTATGCTCCTTAGTTTGGGGTATTCATGACCCTTCCAGATCTTGCCTCCCTGCTCAAGCCATACAACTTTTCCAGTTCCACTTTTATCAAGGTTAGAATAGTTTCTAACCTTGATCAAATGTGAATGACTGAAGAACTGGCAATGTTTAACCTGTGGGAGAGGAGACTTTGGTGGGGGTGGGTGGGTAGGTGAAGGAAACCATTGATAGAGACCTCTCCAAATATTTGTAGAGCCGGCAAATGAAAGAAGGCTGTGGCTTAAGAGCAGAAACTGGGGGTGAGAGTGGGGGAGGAGAAGTCAGGGGAGAAAGAGTGAGATAGCCAAGCGGTTGGGAATAGCAACTGCAGAAACGTTCTCCAAAACGACTGCCTTCTGCACAATTTTTTAAAAATCAAATTTCTTGAGGTATCGTTTACATATAATAAAAATGCATCTATTTTAAATGTACATTTTCATGAATTTTGACAAATGAATGCACACATGTAACTACTCTAATCAAGATACAGCACACTTCTATCACCCCACAAAGTTCCCTTTTGCTCCATTCCAATCACCTGCTCCTGCCCCCAGCCCTAGCTTACCACTAATCTGATTTGGGTTACTAAATCTAGAATTTCATATAATGTAATCATACATTTTATATCTGGCTTCTTTCACTCAGCACAATGTTTTCAAGATTCATTACTGTTGTAGCATGTATTTGTTGTTCATTTCTATATACCTCTCGGAAGTAGTCTATTGAACAGATATACCAAATTTGTGCATCCATTCATATGTGGATGGACATTTGGCTTGTTTCCAAATGTTTGTTATCTTGAAGCTGCTATGATCATTCATGTACAAGTGTTTTTGTGGACATCTGTTTTCATTTTTCTTGGGTAAATATTACTTAGGAGTGAAATTTCTAGGTTACATGGTCAGTGCATATTTAACTTTTTAAGAAATTGCAAAGCTCCGTGCCAAAATGGGTGTGCTATTTTACGTTCCTACCAGCAATGTATGAGATTTCCAGTTGCTCCACACCCTTGCCAACATTTAGTGTTGTAAGTCTTTAAATCGGAGCCCTCTCATAGGCCTACAGTGTGTATCATCGCAGTTTTAACTTGCACTTCCCTAATGACTAATGATTTTGGATGAGCATTTTTTCATGTGTTCATTTGTTGTTCCCATAGCTTCTTTGGTGAAGTGTCTGTTTAAATCTTTTCCCCATTTTTCATGAGTTGTTCATGAGTTGTAACATTTCTTATATTGTCTGGATAGAAGTCCTATATCAGGATTTTTTTAACATCTTTATTGGAGTATAATTGCTTTACAATGGTGTGTTAGTTTCTGCTTTATAACAAAGTGAATCAGCTATACGTATACATATATCCCCATATCTCCTCCCTCTTGTGTCTCCCTCCCACCCTCCCTATCAGGATTATGTTTTGCAAATATTTTATCAAAAACCATGGCTTGAATTTTATTTTCTTATCAGTGTCATTTTAAGAGAAAAAGATTTAATCTTGATGAAGTCCAGTTTAAGCTCTTTCTTTTTTGGTGCATGCTTTTTGCATCCTATCTAAAAGAATCTTTGTCTAACTAAAGGTCACAAAGATTTTCCTCTAGAAGTCTTATTATTTTACCTCTTACACGTTGAGCTCTATATCTGATTCTTATACTGGCACCATAATCTTGATTAATGTTGCTTTAGAGTAAATCTTGAAACAGGTAGTGTAGCTCCTCCAACTTTGTTTTTCTTTTTCAAAATGGTTTTTCCTATCTTAGATTTTTTGCATTTCCATATAAAATTTATAATCACCTTGTCAGTTTCTAAACAAAAAGTCTTCTGCGGATTTGATTGGCGTTGCATGGAATCTATAGGTAAATTTGGGGAAAACTGACATCTTAATATTGATAAAAAGTATTGAACATAGTATATCTCTTTAATTATGGAGCTCTTCCTTAATTTTCTTAGTAGTCGTTTTTAGTTTTCAGTGTTTAAGTCTAGTACATTTTTTGTTTAAACTTTCCTTAAGTATGTTGTTTTTGATGTTGTTGTAAATGGTATTTAAAATTTTCAGTTTCTAATTGTTTGTTGCTAGTATAACAATTGATTATTGCATACTGACATTGTTTCTTGTAATTTTCCTAAGCTTACTTGCAAGATCTTATCATGTTTTTGGAGATTTCATAACCATTTCCATATAATGATCATGTTCTCTCTGAGTAAATCAGTTTTAATTCTTCCTTTACAATCTTCCTTTACTTCTTCCTTTACTGATTAGGACTCCCGGTACAATGCTGAATAGAAGTGGAAGGCATAGGCATTCTTGCTTTTTACCCAGTCTTAAGAGAAAGGCATTCGATCTTTCACCATTAAGCATGATGTCAGCTATAGGAAATGTGAGGGATGCCCTCTTCAAGTTGTGGAAGTTTCTACTTGTAGTTTGCTTAGAGTTCCATTTTGTTTTTCTGGGGTTTTTTTTTCAGTTTTATTTATTTTTGGCTGCGTTGGGTCTTTGTTGCTGCGTGCACACTTTCTCCAGTTGCAGCGAGCGGGGGCTACTCTTTGTTGCAGTGTGCAGCTTCTCATTGCGGTGGCTTCTCTTGTTGCGGAGCACAGGCTCTAGGTGTGTGGGCTTCAGTAGTTGCAGCACGTGGGCTCAGTAGTTGTGGCACATGCGCTCAAGGGCGCATGGGCTTCAGTAGTCATCGCTTGCAGGCTCTAGAGTGCAAGCTCAGTAGTTGTGGTGCATGGGCTTAGTTGCTCTGCGGCATGTGGGATCTTCCCGGACCAGGGCTCAAACCCGTGTCCCCTGCATTGGCAGGCAGATTCTGAACCACTGCACCGCCAGGGAAGTCCCCTTTTGTTTTATTTTTATATAAAGAATGAGTATTGAGTTTTGTCAAATGCTTTTCCTACATCTATTGAGATGATCATCTGGTTTTTCTGTTTAAGTATACTATGATTGATTTTCAGTTGGTAAACCAATCTTATTACCGTGTCTCATTTAATCAAAAAGGGAGACAATGGTAAGAGTCAACGAAGACGTGGAGAAGGTGGAACCCTCTTGCATTGCTGAAGGGAATGTACAAAGGTACAGTCACTTTGGAAAAAAGTTTGGCAGTTCCTCAAAAAGTTAAACACTGTGAGCCAGCAATTCTGTTCTCTGTATTTGCTCAAAACAAATGAAAGCATATGTCCACATGAAAACTTGTATATGAATGATCATAGCAGTGTTAGTCAAAAATTGGACAACTCATATGTCCCTCAACTGATGAATAAATAAGCAGAATGTGGTACAGCTGACCCTCGAGCAACACGGTTTGAACTGTACGGGCCCACTTACACGCAGATATTTTTCAAGAGTAAATACTACAGTGCTACTTGGTCCGTGTTTGGTTAAATCGTGGATATGGACGAACCTCGGATATGGAGGACCAACTATAAATTATATGCAGATTAATCCTTGCGTTGTTCAAGGGCCAATTGTATATCTGTACAATGGAAAAATATTAGGCTGTAAAAAGGAATTAAGAACTGATAGATGCTACAACCTGAATGAGCCTTGAAAGCATTCTGCCAGTTGAAAGAAGCCAGGCATAAAAGGCCATATTGTATGAATCCATTGATATAAAAAGCCCCAAATAGGGAAATACACAGAGACAGCAGTTTAGTGCTTTGCAGGGACAGGAGAGAGAGGATTGGGTAGTGAATATCAATGGACACAATATACATTTTCAGGGTGATAGAAATGTTCTGAAATTAGATGGTGGTGATGGTTACACAATTTTATGTGTATACTAAATTATTAAACACCATTGCACTGTACACTTTAAATGAGTGAATGTCATGGTATGTGAATTATATTTCAATTCAAAAATAATAAAACAAAATACAACAACTTTACATTCCTGAAATAAACATTGCTTGGATAGGATGTATTTTCATTTTTAATTTGATACACTAAAATGTTGTTAAGGGTTTTTGTGTCTATTGATATGTAATCTTTTTTTGCAGTGCCTTTGGTTTTAACCTCAGCATAATACTGGCTTCACAAAAACAATTGTATTGAATTGAAATTATTTCTTTTTTAAATGTTTAGTAAAATTCACTTGTGAAACCATCTGAACCCGGAATTTCTCCGTGGGAAGGCTTTTTAACTACAAATTCAATTTACTTTTTAGATACAGATTATCTAGATACTTCTTCTTGAATGAATATTGGCAGTTTGTGTTTTTCTAAGAATTTTCCCATTTTACTTAAGCTGTCAAATTTATTGGACTGAAGTTGTTTATAATATTCCCTTATTTTCTGTTGTCTGAGGATCTAGATGATATTCCTGATTTCATTCCATATATTGATACTTTATGTCTTCTTTCTTTCTTAGTCATTCAGGCAAGAGATTTACCAATTCCATTGACTCTTTTAAAAGAAACATTTTTTGGTGTCATTGATTTCCTTTTTTATTTCATTGACTCCTGCTCTTAGCTTTATCATTACTTGTGTTCTGCTTACTTTGGGTTTAATTACTTCCTTTTCTAGTTTCTTAAAATAGAAGCTTAGATTATTTATTTAAGCATTTAAAACTATAAATTTCCCTCTACACACTGCTTTAGCTCTTTCCCATATAATTTTCGATATATCGTGTTTTAATTTTCACTCAGTTAAAAATATATTCTAATTTTCCTTTGTGACTTCTTCTTTGAGTAATTTATTTTTATTTTTTTATTTTTTTTGGTCGCACCACGTGGCACGTGGGATCTTAGTTCCCCGACCAGGTATCAACCCTGCACCCCCTGCAGGGGAAGTGTGGAGTCTTAAACACTGGACCACCAGGGAAGTCCTTCCTTGAGTAATTTAGAACTGTATTGCTCAAATACTAAATATTTGGCAGCAGGGCGGGGGGGGGGGGTCCAAAAATTTTTTTTCGTATTGATTTCTAATTTAATTTTATTGTGATTGAGAATATACACTGTATGCTTTCAATGCTTTTAAATTTGTTGAGATTTCTTTTAAGATCCAAACTATAGTTGATCTTTGTGAATGTTCCATTGGCATTTGAAAGAAAGGTGTATTCTATTATTGTTTGGTGGAGTGTTTAAATAGTATGTTAGTGTTCAAGCTGTTAGTGTTGTCAGTCAGTGCTGTCTACTTGTTCTATCAATTACTGGGAGAGGAGTGTTGAACTCCCCAACTACAGGCATGCCTGGTTTTATTCCACTTTGCTTTATTGAGCTTCACAGATATCAGGTCTTTTACCAATTGAAGGTTTGTGGCAATGCTGTGTTGTCAGATGATGATTAGAATTTTTTATTTTTTTAAAATTAAGATATGTATATTTTTTAGACATAATGCTACTGCACATTTGATAGCCTACAGTATAGTATAAACATAACTTTTATATGCACTGGGAAACCAAAAAATCTGTGTGACTAGCTTTATTGCAGTATTTACTTTATCGTGGTGGTCTGGAAACAAACCCACAATAACTCCATAAACCTGTGTAATTATAGATTTGTTTCCTTTTCCCTTCCATTTTATCAATTTTTGCTTCATGTAATTTGAATCTGTTTTAAGGTTCATGAATATTTAAGATTGTTATATCTTCCTAATGAATTGACCCCAT
Source organism: Eschrichtius robustus (assembly GCF_028021215.1). NCBI lineage: Eukaryota > Metazoa > Chordata > Mammalia > Artiodactyla > Eschrichtiidae > Eschrichtius > Eschrichtius robustus. The sequence goes on along the minus strand of NC_090829.1, from coordinate 51,831,774 downwards.
TAAAATTATGAAGTAGTCTTCTTTATCCCTTGTTCTGAATTCAAATTTATCAGATAGAAATAGAGCCATTTCAACTATCTTTAGATTAATGGTTGCACGGTATATTGTTTTATTACTATTTTATTTAAAGTTATCTGTGTCTTTATATTTAAACTGGGTTTATTATAGGTGGCATATAGTTGGGCCTTTTTTCATTTTTTAAAAAATAAATTTATTTATTTATTTTATTTTTGGCTGTGTTGGGTCCTCATTGCTGCCCGCGGGCTTTCCTTTTTTTTAGTTGTGGCGAGCGGGGGGCCACTCTTCATTGTGCCACGTGGGCCTCTCATTGTGGTGGCTTCTCTCGTTGCAGAGCACGGGCTCTAGTCGTGCAGGTCCCAGTAGTTGTGGCTCACGGGCTCTAGAGCGCAGGCTCAGTAGTTGTGGCACACGGGCTTAGTTGCTCCGCGGCATGTGGGATCTTCCCGGACCAGGGCTCGAACCTGTGTCCCCTGCATTGGCAGGCGGATTCGTAACCACTGCGCCACCAGGGAAGTCCGAGCTCTCTCTCTCTTTTGAACTCTGCTCTTAAGATTATAGCTGCCTGGCCTCCCCAAACTGATCTGTTTCCTCGACTCAGCAAGTTGCTGTGTTCCTTTTCCCTCTGCTGTGCCTTTCTCAAGGCAGTAATCTGGGATAATCATAGGGATTCTTTCAGGAATCCAGTTCTACACTGCCAGATGTCTAATGTCTGAAACTTGCTATTTCATATATTTTGCCTGATTTTCTAGTTGTTTATGGTGGGAAGGCAATTCCTGTTAGCAGTTAATCCTTTCTAGGTGGAAATGGAAATTCCCCTCTCAAAAATTTTAAAACCATTAAATTGACATGGCAGATAGGACTGAGGAGAAGACATTAGAGGAAGCAATGTGAAAGATGACACTGAAACACCAGAGGTCAATTTGTGAGACTTTTAGAAACTGAAGTCAAAATATAGCACCATTTTGAATACCATCCACCCCCACTCCCAATTTTACCCACCAATTGCCCAGGTCCTCTTCCCCTGCCTGCTCTAGAGCACTTCTGAGGCCCCTTTATGGCCTAAAGAATATTTTTTTAAGTGCCTTTGAATCAAAAAAGAAAAAATTTAATGCCTAAATGATATCTTGCTATTCACAAAGATTAGTGGGGTCCTCCAAGTTCATTCATCTTGATTTTTTTCCCCTCTATCGAGAGCTTATGCTGCTATGAACTTAGTGAAGATTTTCTTTTTTGGCCACGCTGTGCGGCATGGGGATCTTAGTTTCCCGACCAGGTATCGAACCTGTGCCCCCTGCAGTGGAAGTATGGAGTCCTAACCACTGGACCGCCAGGGAAGTCCCTGAAGATATTTTATAATTGCTTTAAAACTCAAGAATCCATAGCTAAAAGCACTTAAAAATTGATCCGAACACCACAATGAGAATAAAATATATGAAGTTTTTGGCTTTCCCCTTAGTGTATTGTACTGTCAAAGTTTTTTTGGAACTCTGGTTCATTTGGACTTGATTTGGTGGAAGATAGTATGCATTAAGCATAAATTCCCTTGTTGTACAAGAGCAGTCGTTCTTCTGTAAGTATAAAACAGCAAAAAGAGATTTTCTTCCCTGTCTTGGGGCTGATGGGAGTGCTGTGGTTTTTGCTATGTGTTCACAAGCTGACAAAATGGACAGTACATTTTTCACGTTGTTTCAGCCCATGTAAATTTTTTGAAATAAATGGTTCCTGCTTGCCAAACCTCAGTGAATAACACTGACTTCTTCTCAGTCCACGAAGCTTACCACATGGATTACATATATGCATTACTCACACAGCACAATCACTGGCCCATATGCCAGAGTGAAATATGATTTTACAGTTGCCTCTAGAGCACACATTTCCAGCTTTGGTTCCACATACAAGGAGACAGATTTGCAGGTTTTATTTTCTTACACAGATTCAAACACATTTGCCTCAAGCAGAAATGTAGGCTCCATAGTTAGTTCTTTTGTTGTAGGAAACTCTTCTTTTCAGACAATCTGTCACCTATTAAAAAAAAAAGAGCAACATTGCACTGTCCGCATCGTTAAAACTTAAAACAGGTCCAAAGGAAAATGTGCCTTGGAAATCCTTCACTGATTTGTTTTTGTAGAACAGCTGGAGGTGAGGCCCACGGTACTAATCACATCCAGTTGCTACTGGTCAAATTGCACATTCAGGAAATTCATAATTAGGTGGTTATATCCCCTGAGTTTACCCCGAAGCACTCTTTACAACTCTTGTTTGTCTTATTCCTTGTCATTCAAAACAACCAGAGAGAGAGAGAGAGAGAGAGAGAGGAGAGAGAGAGAGAGACAGGAGAGGAAAAGGGAAATTGAAATAGAATTTCTAAGAAGTTATGTCTCTAAAATAAACCAAATTGTCTATCAATGCTGGCCCTCTCTTAAAAAGAAAAACAGCCAGAGAATGTGTATATATTAACGTGTGTGTCTTTCTCAAAAACATTCAAGAAGGGGTAAAAACATTTTTGAAAGGTGTTCTCCTTAAAAACTGTGCTCTGAAACGTTCATCTGTTTATGTTTCAAAGAGTGTGGATTTAAAATTAACTGGTACTACCCGGACTTCAAGGATTAAATTTTAATATTTCATGTAAATTGTATATGTTTCCTTATTCTATTTGCTTCTCTACCTGCCAGCCTTGGAATTATTAGGTAATTAATACAATGCCAGAATTTGTAGCTCAAGCGTTTGTCGATCCTTTGCTGGTTATGAGCAAATTTCTCAGTTCTGTATCAGAAGATCTGACTTCTAATCTATACTTTGGAACAGCAGTGTTTCTTAGGATCTTTACTTCTTTATTAGGTAGTTTTAGGGAAAATGGGGAAAGAGAAAATGCTCTAGGAGCCGAACTGTGGTGAGGAATATATTATCATGAGTTTCCTAGTAATCCCATACCACTAACTGTTGATTCATTGATCTAATAGAAATAAACAGAGGTTAAGTGCCACATGCTAGTTAAGCAAATAAAAGCCAAATAGAATTCCTCAAAAAGTCAAATATAGAATTACCACATGATCCATCAACTCCACTTCTGGATATCCGAAAATATTGAAAACAGGTACTCAGACAAGTACTTGTACACCAATTTTCATAGCACCACTGTTTTCAATAGCTCAAAGGTGGAAACAATCCAAATGTTCAGCAATGGATAAATGGATAAAGTGTGCTACACACATACAATGGGATAGTCTCAGCCATAAGAAGGAATAAAGTACTGATACATGCTACAACATGGATGAATCTTGAAAACATGGCAAGTGAAAGAAAGCAGACACAAAAGTCACATATTATATCATTCCATTTATATGAAGTATCCAGAATAGGTAAATCTATAGACACAGAAAGCAGCTTGGTGGTTGCCAGGGGCTGAGGAAAGGAGAGAATTAACAATAACTGCTTAATGGATACAGGGTTTTATTTTCAGGTGATGAAAATATTTTGGAACTAGATGGAGGTGGTAGTTACACAACATTGGGAAGGTACTTAATGCAAATGCCACTGAGCTGTTCACTTTAAAGTGATTAATTTTATGTTGTGAATTTTACCTCAATAAAAAAGTAAAGTAAAAAAAAGAAAAAGAAAAAGAAATAATGCATGTTTCCTCTAAGGACCTAGCACTTCTTGGAGGCTACAGAACTTGATGTTCCTAACAGAGTTGTAGGTAGGACCACAATCTAGCAAAACAATCTATCTGGGCTTCACTTTTTCCAAAAGCCAATTTAAAATGTTAATTCATTATTCAAAACAAGACTTGTAAACATGGCAATAATCATTTTCATATGTTTTCCTCCAGAAACAGGTCCTTACATAAACTATAGGTTCATTCTGGGCTCCACTTTCAAATTCTGCCCCTGATCTTTCTTTAATGTACATGTTAAACCAATGTATTACTGAAGCTTCATGTAAATTTGACATTTCTCAGTTATTAAATGATAACCCCTCATGTCAAATAGAACCTCCTTCTTCCCCAGGAACTTTTCTTCCCCTCCTTAATTTCACTAAGGAGGGGGGTCAGTAGAAGAGGAGTTCTAGTATAGTCTGTTCTTATCTTAAGGAAGAAGAGAGCTTAGAAGCAGAAAGAAAAGGACAGGAGCATTTCAGATTAAATTACTTTTTCAAAAACCTACAAATAAAGTTGTAGCAAAAAGAATACACACAAGCAAAAGGATAAAATGGGCGAAGTTAGGCATGAGAGATTGCCCTCCAGCCAGGGAAGTGTGCATGTTCTTCCTGGCTCTCAGGTGTGGCTAGAGAGGTAGTCTGAGTCCTCTCCTGGGAGAGCATGAGAAGATAGGGCACAGACAGCCTGTCTGATGTCACCATATGGGTCCTCAGGGGTAGAGACTTCTGGGCAGGCCACCATTCACTGAACTGTCACTGCTTGACATATACCAGCAGCTGGAGCTAAGCTCTGACGAACAGATCACTCAAGACCAAGCAGCCAGAGAGAGGAACAAGCTGAACATTCAGAACAGGCTATCTATGAATTACAGTTGCTGGGGGGCAGAGAACATAACTTAAACTTGGACAGAAAGGATAATAGAACTACCTAAAGAGATACAAGGGCTACACAAAATAGACTTTCTTGATATAAAAACAACAACAACAAAAATATGATTTCTAAACTTAAAATTCTTTAGTGAAGAAAATAGTAACTGTTGAAATTCAACTAGTAGCCTGGAAACCGGATGCAAGAATATTACAAAGCTCAGAGGAAAAAAATGTAAAACATGAGTACAGAGATGGAAGGGAGGTTTAAGGACACTGACATGAGACTGTTTGGAGTTCCAGAAAGAGAAGATGATGCACATAAAGGAGAGGACATATTTAAATAAAACAAAATGAAGCTTGCAAACAATAATATTTCCCTGGATTGAAGAAAGGATACCAAGTTTCAGGCAGGAATGATGAGAAAAGATTATATCTATGCCTATGTCTATATCTGTAGCTATCTTTGTCACCATATATATAGATAGCTATAGATATATACACACATCTATCTATATCTATTTATGCATATATATTTCTTTAAATGTCTATATACACATATATATGAGTAGACATATCCTGCTAAAAATTGTGAGCTCCAAAGATAAAGAGAACAATCTTATTCTTTCTGTGTAAAAGTTTGTAAGTTATTTATTTATTTATTTATTTTTGGCTGCGTTGGGTCTTCATTGCTGCATGCAGGCCTTCTCTAGTTGCAGTGGGCGGGGACTACTCTTCATCGCGGTGCGCGGGCTTCTCATTGCAGTGGCTTCTCTTGCTGTGGAGCCTAGAAGCCGGCTCTAGGCGCACAGACTTCAGTAGTTGCAGCACCTAGGCTCAGTAGTTGTGGCTTGCGGGCTCTAGAGCGCAGGCTCAGTAATTGTGGCGCATGGGCTTAGTTGCTCTGAGGCATGTGGGATCTTCCTGGACCAGGGATCGAACCCCTGTCCTCTGCATTGGCAGGTGGATTCTTAACCACTGTGCCACCAGGGAAGTCCCTGTAAGTTACTTATAAAGGAAAAAGATTAGACTGTCATGAAATTCTCCTTTGCAACACTAGGAAGCTAGAAGACAATGGAATACATTTTCAACTTAAAAATGTATTTCACCTGTTAGGGTACAAGAAAGGTGTTTACAGATACATAAGCATTCAGAGAGGTCACACATCTCATTACTCATCTGGAAAAAAGACTTTATTAATTAAAAACAAACAAACTAACAAAACAGAGACTTGAAGAAGAGAGAAAGCCATAGTGAGCAACAGACTTGTGATATTTAATTAAAAATAGGTGAACAATGATAGACGGGGAATATGTAACTAAATAAAGATTCTAGAAATAGAGAAGTGTACTAAGAAGGAAACTTCTAATAATAATCTGGAATTTAAAGAACTAAACCACCTCAGGAAAACTAAAGAATTGTGGTGAGGAGGGGCATGAGAAAGAAGGAAGCAAAAATATTCCAAAGGCTTCATCTCTTGGGAGGAGAGTAAGGAGGAAATTGCAACTGAAGTCTTCTTCAAGTTGAATATCATGGGTGAAGAGCGATAGTGGAGTAATGGAAATTCTCATTTGGGGAAAAGTTGGTGTCTTCTTTTCATGAAATACTAGGGAAATATCTGCCTGATTTTATGACAGCTGGGAAAGGACAAGTAACAATTAATGAAATGTAAACGAAGAGCAAAATCTTAAAGCAGGCGTGGTGTTACTAATACCATGGAACATGGAATTTGAGTTTCAAATCTCTAAACAGAAAAAAGAGGGACACTTTGTAATGATAAAAAGCATAATTTATGAAGAAAATAAAACAGTCCTAAGATTTTATACATGAAACAACATAGAAGCTAAACAAATTTTTTAAATTATTAGAAACTCAACTGTTAAATAAAATATTATAGTAAAGGACTTGAATATCAGAATTGGTCAATTCTCATAGATAGGTGGAAAGACAGATAGAAAAAGACATAGAGGAATTAAATAATACAATCACAAAGCTTGTTTTATATGGATACAGTCATCCTCATTATTTGTAAATTCGGAATTTGTGAATTTGCCCCCTTATGAAAATGTGTTTGTAACCCCCAGATCAATATTTACAGAACTTTTCCATCCCTCACAGACACGTGCAGAGCGGTGAAAAATTTGAGGTCAAATAAGGTGACACTCTGCCTTCTTATTTCAACTCTCATATTATAGAAGTGTCCTCTTCCCAGTCTATTTCGTATCAGAATTTGGGCATTTGGGTGCTTTTTGTTGGTGACTTCACTGTTTAGATTGGTGCCCCAAGTGCCGAAGTGCCGTCTGGGGTCCTACATGCAAGAAGGCTGCGATATGCCTTGCAGAGGCGATACATATGGTAGATAAACTTCATCTAGGCATGAGCTTCTGTGATATTGGCTGTGGAATCAATGTTAATGAGTCACCAGTACACATTAAATAAGGAGTCTTTAAACAGAAACACATAAGGAAGGTTATGTATTGACCAGTTGACAAAAGATGTTGCAACCAGAGGTTCACAGGAATCTAGCCCTGTATCTCCCACAGGAGCAAAGGTTCAGTCTTCACAGTGTCTTTATAGGACATAACTACTGTGAATAATGAGAACCAACTGTATTAAGATTTAGAGAGAACTTTAAGTTCCTCAAAGAAATTCCTTTTTTTTTTAATATATTCCATGGAAGACTTCTAAAAGTTACTTATGTGTTTTTCCTTAAAGAAGTCCTCATTATGATTTCCTGATCATAACCCACTAAATTTAAAAATAAATAAAAAGGATACAAAAACTTCAACTACATTGAAATCAAGAAGTATATATCTCTATATTCCCTGAATTTAAAGAAATGTTAAAAACTGTCAAAAAAAGCAATGAAAAAATTAAAATTATCTAGAAAGCAATGAAAATAACATTTCCTACTAAAACTTATGGCATTTGGTAAAAGCCACATTCACAGAAAAAAATTATAACCTTAAATTCTTTGTTATTAAGGAATAAAGATATTAAAATATAGAAGCTCTATAATCACTTACAAAAATTAGAACAACAACTAAAAAACTAAGAAGGGGGAATTAAGAGAGGGAAAACCTGAAACTAAAGAAATAGAAAACAAAAATAGTATAAAAAATAAAAAGCTCAAAAATCACTTCATTTGAGTAACACACAAAAAGAGAAATCATTTTTATTTGCGATAAGGAAAAGAGGGAGAGTAAAAAACATATAAGATTGTGAATGAGAAAGAGTACATAAAGACAAATACCAAAGAGAACAAAAGAAATAAAACATTATGTGCAACTCTATAATAAATTTGAAATTTGAAACCTACATGATTTCCTAGCAAACAATATGTATAACAATCCAAGTAAAGACAGGAAACTTGAATAAACCACTATATAAGCGTTTTTTTTTTTTAAGTGATTTAAGATCTAGCATTTACAAAGGCAGCAGGATCAAATGTCTTCATATCTGAATTCTAACAAAACTCAAAGTAAATAATTGCAAGATCTTAGAAAAAAATAGGAAGCACCCCAATTCATTTGATGAAACCAGGAGAATTTTAATACCAAAACCCAACAAAGAGAATGTCAAATAGTAATCCATGTGACCGAATAGGGTTTATTCCAATAGTACACTCTCAGGAACTCTAACAACATAATTTTTATACTTTGTCATTTGAAATCATGTCAAACTCACAGAACAGTACAAGAACAGTACAAAGAACTCTCATTGTACCCTTTACCCAGAGACATTTTTCAAGTTTTGCCAACTCTCCCAGTAACATTCTTTAGGAAAGGGATCCATCCAGGATCATGTGTTGCAACTAGCTTTGTCTAGTCTCTGGGAACAGGTCCTCAGCCCTCCCTTGACTCTCATGACCTTAATATTTCAAAAGATCACAGGCCAGTTATTTTGTAGACTCCCCCAGTTTGTGCTTGTCTGATGTGTCTTCACAATAACATGAAGATTATGTGTATTGGGCAGGAACCACATATTCATAGAACGATGTGTGATGTTGCATCCCCTTGAGGGGCACTTGAAGTTGATTTGCCCCATGCCTGGTAGTTCGCTCACTAGTGTAAGGTGGCATTGCCCAGATGTCTCCACTATAAAGTCTCTCTTATTCCCTTTGTAATTAATAAGTATTTTTGTGGGAAGATACTTTGACACTAGTAAATATCCTGTCCCCTGTCCAACTTTCACTCCCTAGTTTCTTGCCGTGCTTTTGCCTAAATTGTTTATTGCTATGCTGGTTGTTAAACGGAGCATTTCCAATTCCATAATTTCTTCTGCATTTGTTGGTTGGCATTCTACCATAAGGAAAAATTTTCTATTTATTTATTTATTTATTTATATCAGTATGGACTAAAGCATTCCATTTTTATTCAATAGGTTGCAATCCTTTACTATTATTATTTATTTTGATGATCAAATTTTTCCATGTTTTGGCCAGTGGGCGCATCTAAAGCTTGTTTCTATGTCTTTCGGTAGATCCCCACCTTTCTGTGATCATGACCTTACTTTCTGTCACAGCAAGATGTTCCAGGCTTATCTTTTACTTTCCCTGCCTTGGCCTTGAAATCAGCCATTTCCAGAAGAAGGCTTGATTCACCTTAAAAGAAAATGTATTTAGAAACCAAGATCTGGGTACTAGGTGTGCTCATTGCTATTGAGATATCACTGCTCCCGGGCTCTCTAAGTGGATAGAGCTAGTTAATACACAAATTAAAACCACAAAAACCACTTTAGGGCCCACTAAAATGACTGTAATTGGGATTTCCCTGGTGGTCCAGTGGTAAAGAATCCGCCTTGCAATGCAGAGGACACAGGTTCGATCCCTGGTCAGGGAACTAAGATCCCACATGCCGCGGGGCAACTAAGCTCGCGTGCCATAACTACTGAGCTTGCGCACCTCAACTACAGAGCCTGCATGCCGCAAACTACAGAGCCCACCCACCCAGTCTGCATGCCACAACTAGAGAAGAGAAAACCTGCACGCCACAACTAGAGAGAAGCCCACGTGCCACAACGAAAGATCCTGCGTGCCTCAATGAAGATCCCACGTGCCACAACTAAGACCTGACACAGCCAAAAATAAAAAAAATAAATAAATAAGTAATAAATAAATCTTTAAAAAAATGACTGTATTAAAAAAGACAGCTGATAACAAATGTTGGAGAGGTTATGGAGAAACGAACCTTCATACATTGCTGATGGGTGTGTAAAATGGTACAGTCACTTTGAAAACAGTTTGGTAGTATCTAAAAATGGTTAAACACAGAGTAACTATATGATGGCAATTCTACTCTTAGATAAACACCGAAGAGAATTGAAAATACGTTCACACAAAAAAACTTGCATGTGAACGTTCATAGCAGCATTGTTCATAATAGCCAAAAAGTAGAAACAACACAAATATCCATCTGCTGAAGAGTGGATAAAAAAATGTGATATATCCATACAGTGGGATGTTATTTGGCAATAAAAAGAAATGAAGCACTGATACATGCTACACCATGGATGAACCTCTGTTGTGGATTGAATGGTGGCCCCAAAAGATTGTTCATGTCTTTATTTCTGGAGCCAAAAAGTGTCTTTACACCTGTAATTCAGTTAAGAATCTTGAGATGAGGAGATCATCCTGATTTATTCAGGTGGGTCCTAAATTCTATGACAACTGTCCTTATAGAAAGGGTAGAAGGAGATCTGAGAGACAGAAGAGGAAAAGACAAAGACACACACAAAAGGCTGTGTAAATACGGAGGCAGAGATTGCGGTGATGTGATCATAAGCCAAGAATGCCAAGGAATGCTGACAGCCACCAGAAGTTGGAAGAAGTAAGCTAGATTCCCCTCTAGAGCCTTCAAGGGGAATATGTAGCACTGACAACACCATGATTTTGGACTCTGTCTCCCAGAACTGTGAGGCAATAAATTTCTGTTGTTTTAAGCTACCCATTTTGTGGTAATTTGTTATTACCTCAGGAAACTAATACAACCTCAAAAACATTAAGCTAAGAAAATACGGCTAGAAACCAAAGGCTACACATTATAGGATTCCATTTACATACGATTTCATTGATATGAATTTTTCAGAAAAGGCAAATCTATAGTCAGAAATCAGATCAGTGGTTGCCAGAGACTGAGAAGGGAGAAAGAACTGACTAAACAGCCATAAGGAAACATTTTGGCATGACGGAAAAGTTCTAAAATCGAATTTTGTGGTGATGGATGCACAACTATATAAATTCATTGAAAACATTAAATTGTACATTTACATTGGGATATTTTATGGTATGTATGTTATACCTCAATAAAACTACTAAAAAATTAAAAACTGAAATATAAAAAATTAGAAATAAATTGGATAAGGAAAGCAAAGAACATATACAAAGAAAACTGGTAAATAATTTTTTCCCTTTATGGGTGTGGGAGGCATTCTTAACTAAGATGGAAAATCTTAAGGTGTATTTCTATATAGAGACATATATTTATGTATAACATTTTAAAACTTGTATGGCCAAAGATGCCATAAGTAAGATCAACTGAGAAAATAACATATTTAAAGAAAAATTTCAGCAGATGACAAACCATGAAAATTTCTAGTAATACAAGGTAATCTTAGATATTAATGAAATGCAAAAAAAATCCTGTAGAAAAATTAGCAAAGAATATGAAGAGCAAAGACAAATAATAAATATAGATTTAAAATGCATAAACTGAAGCATGATGAGAGAATGCAAATTAAAGCCCTGATGAAGTATCTCTTTCTACTCCATCAAAGTCGGAAAATTACAGAGCAATAATACCTACTGTTGGTGGGAATAAGATTGAGGAAGAATAATAATCTCATATATTTCTTGTGGAAATACTGTGAACTGTTATCTCATTTGAAAAGTAATTTGGTAATATGTATTAATACAGATAAAACTTTTTATCTGCTCTTAGATATTAATTTCATTGATAAAAAGGACCAGCCATATGATATATGCACAAGTATGCTTATTTTATAGCACTGAGTATAGAGGTGGCAAATTGGGGGTGAGAAAGTAAATGCACCTTGAAGGAGGAATTGGTTCAATAAGTCACACTACATCCACAACCATGGAATGTTTTCCAGTCATTGAAAGAGTTAGAGACAGCAAATTAAGAGCAATACTAGTGGATTTGGAAATTCTACCAGGTAGTACTGCCTGAGAGAAGCAAGTTGAAGAGGGGGGAAGGGGGTGGGAAAAATTGGTGAAAGGGTCAAAAGGTCAAGCTTCCAGTTATAAAACAAGTCATGGGGATGTAATCTACAGCATGGCCACTATAGTTAATACTGTATTGCATATTTGAAAGTTGCTAAAAGAGTAGATCTTAAAAGTTCTCATCACAAGAAAAAAATTTTGTAACTATGTACTGTGACATGTTAACTAGACTTGTTTTGGTGATCATTGCACAATATATATAAATATCTCATCATTATGTTGTACACCTAAAACTAATTCAACGTTATATGTCAATTTTACCTCAAAAAAAAAGAAAGAAAAAGAAAAGCAAGTTGTAGAGAAGTATGTAAATTTTTAAGAAATTATGTATTTATACATATATGTGTATAAACATGTACGTGTGTGTCTACAGCATCTTTCCATTATAAAAGTACCGTTTCCCATTGTAATTAATAAGTAATATGTAGGATGCATATTTGAAGCCAAATGAATGTCTTGATTTCCAGCTACCTTTAATCCAGTGGATTTTGCATCTTTGCCTAATTCAATTATTACATTGAGTGGGTGCAAATGAATCTTCTTTTATTATTTGAGATAAACTTTGTTGAAGTACAGTGAATCATTTAAAAAACCCTGTTTTACTACTGAAGCCTGCACGCCTATAGCCCGTGCTCCACAACAAGAGAAGCCACAGCAATGAGTAGCCCACGCACTGCAACGCAGAGTAGCCCCCGCTCACCGCAACTAGAGAAAGCCCGTGCACAGCAACGAAGACCCAACGCAGCCAAAAATAAAAATAAATAAAATAAAATAAAATAAAAACCCTGTTATTGTTCCATAGCAAGTTTTGAAGGCCGAATGGTCTACATAATGGCTTCCTTTCTCTTTAACTTGGCCTGGGTAGACCTAAAATAAATAGGCTTACATCATGCTTGCTCATTGTCTCCATGACCAAACTGAATACAGCTGACATTTTCTGTTTTCTCTTAGACTATCTGACACTTCCAGAAAAAGATATTATAACACATTAGCCAATGAGACAAGTAAATTACACTTTTGATTTTGGCATCAGCATCAGCAGCATTGATTAGTAAAACTTACCAGAATAAAATTTTATTAATCTAATCTCTATTTTTCTGCACTTGACAGTTGCTTTTTGAAGTTTCTGCCAAGGCTGGTTCAGTGATATTAGCCACAACTAGTATTTTTATGAGTACAACATTCAAAATCTCTCTCTATAAAATGAATTAGAAAATTTCACAATATTGCATTTTTTTACTGTCTGGTTTTTGATGTTAAATACTTAGATTATTTGAAAATAAACTAGACTCTTTGGAGTACAAGTGACTAGTACAACATACATTTATCTCAGTTCAAATTGCATCATCCAAAATCATTCTTCAAGAGAATCACCATGTACACAAAAGAGCTTTAAAGTTTGTTCAAATGATAAGGTTTATGCTTTATTGCTCTATTAAAGATTTAACTGAACCGGTTTGCAGGGTAGAAATAGAGACACAGATGTAGAGAACAAACATATGGACACTAAGGGGGGAAAGTAGCAGGGGGGTGGTGGTGGTGGTGGGATGAATTGGGAGATTGGGATTGACATGTACACACTGATGTGTATAAAATAGATAACTAATAAGAACTTGCTGTATAAAAAATAAATTAAAAAAAAAAGATTTAACTGAAAAGAATCAAGCAAGGAAACTTTTTGCTTGGGATGAGGAGAATAAGCCCTAAATCCCATACTGTTGTATTTCAAAGAGTTACTTTTCTAAGTAAAATGGAAACTTTTAGCACAATGTAGACTCCTTAGTATTTTACCAATGAAAACACAGAATTAAAAAGTAAACTATTTTTTTAATTTACTTTTTTATTGAAGTATATTTGATTTACAATGTTGTGTTAATTACTGTTGTAGAGCAAAGTGATTCAGTTATACATATATATATATATTTTTAAATATTCTTTTCCATTATGGTTTATCATAGGATATTGAACATAGTTCTCTGTGCCATGCAGTAGAACCTTGCTGCTAAAAAGCAAACTTTTAATTAGAAAGTTTCATACAATTTAATCTATTTAGAAGCATTAAGAGATCTCTTTGAGGGACTGGGTGAATAAATATTTGAACATTCTACAAACAATAAATGCTGGAGAGGGTGTGGAGAAAAGGGAACCTTCTTGCACTGTTGGTGGGAATGTAAATTGATACAGCCACTATGGAGAACAGTATGGAGGTTCCTTAAAAAACTAAAAATAGAACTACCATACGACCCAGCAATCCCACTACTGGGCATATACCCTGAGAAAACCATAATTCAAAAAGAGTCATGTACCACAATGTTCACTGCAGCTCTATTTACAATAGCCAGGACACGGAAGCAACCTAAGTGTCCAACGACAGATGAATGGATAAAGAAGATGTGCGGGCTTCCCTGGTGGCGCAGTGGTTGAGAATCTGCCTGCCAATGCAGAGGACACAGGTTCGAGCCCTGGTCTGGGAAGATCCCACATGCCGCAGAGCAACTGGGCCCGTGAGCCACAATTACTGAGCCTGCATGTCTGGAGCCTGTGCTCCGCAACAAGAGAGGCCACGACAGTGAGAGGCCCGTGCACCGCGATGAAGAGTGGCCCCCGCTTGCCACAACTAGAGAAAGCCCTCGCACATAAACGAAGACCCAACACAGTCACAAATAAATAAACTAAAAAAAAAAAAAAAGAAGAAGATGTGGCACATATATACAATGGAATATTACTCAGCCATAAAAAGCAACGAAATTGAGTTATTTGTAGTGAGGTGGATGGACCGAGAGACTGTCCTACAGAGTGAAGTAAGTCAGAAAGAGAGAAACAAATACCGTATGCTAACACATATATATGGAATCTAAAAAAAAAAAAGAAAAGGTTCTGAAGACCCTAGGGGCAGGACAGGAATAAAGACACAGACACAGAGAATGGACTTGAGGACAAAGGGAGGGGGAAGGGTAAACTGGGACGAAGTGAGAGAGTGGCATGGACATATTTACACTACCAAATGTAAAATAGATAGCTAGTGGGAAGCAGCTGCATAGCACAGGGAGATCAGCTTAGTGCTCTGTGACCACCTAGAGGGGTGGGATAGGGAGCGTGGGAGGGAGACGCAAGAGGGAGGAGATATGGGGATATATGTATATGTATAGCTGATTCACTTTGTTATAAAGCAGAAACTAATACACCATTGTAAAGCAATTATACTCCAATAAACATGTTAAAAAAAATTTGAACATTCTGAAAAAACGTGTTGATTTTTCTCAACTTTGAACTGAAGGTGATTTTAGGTCCACAGAGTTACATAAAGCAAATGTTTCATATGCCAGGATGTTGTAGTAGATAAAATGAAGAACTTAACTTTGGAGGTTTGAATTCTGTTCCCACCTTAGTCCATGGCTTGCACGATCGTAAAAAGGGGTAGTTGAATTAAGAGGAAAAATTATAATCTCCTTTTATGCTTAAAATTCTATACCATTAGATCAGTGATGGTGTGTACTCACCAAAAATGGCAGCACATAATTCATCATTCATAAAATATGCATTCAGCATATAACATGTGCCAGGCACTGCTCTAGCCACTGGGAATACAGTTCACCGACCTTCTCAAATACAGAAGTACAGATATATCCTGTTAATATAATAGGCATTTAATAAATCTTGACATATATTATACTCATTCAATAAATTATACTCTTGTTCCCACCATTCCACTGAAACTACAATCAATGACCTCTATGCTGTGAAAACTAATCATCAATTCAGTTTTCATCAGTTAGATCTGTCTGTAGCATTTGACCCAGTTGATCATTCCCTCCTCCTTGAAGCATTTTTCCCTCTTGGTTACCAGGACACCATTCCATGGTCCTGCTATCATAATGGCTGCTTCTTTTCAATTTTCTTCGCTGTTTCTTTCCATCCCTCCTGATCTGTAAATATTGGAGGGCTCCAAAATCCACCCTACTACCTCTTTTATTCTCTATTTTCACTTACTCCCCGGGTGATTTTTATTTTAGCTACCCTGACAACTCCCAAATTCATAGCCTCAGCTTCACTTCTTCCCTGAACTCCAGAATGACATATTAAGTACCTATTTGACAACTGTACTTGGAATAAAATCCAAACGCCGTTTTCCCCTTGCTCACTCTGAGACTCTGAGATTTACATGAGGAGATTTATTGGGGAGTATATATGGGACCAATATCTGTGATGGCTGAGGTTGAAGGAAGCAACATTGAAAACTGGAAGATGCTGAACTGTTGATGCAGTTACAACAGAGGCCTCAGCTGATCCTATAGTGAGCTCTGGAGCTGAACCCTCACAACTGTTCCAGTTGAGGCAAGAGAGATCTGTACCACCACATGAAGTCATTATCGGATGCAGGCTGCCCCCAGAGAGGAGGGTAACCTTGGGCAAGGCAGCTTCCTCCTATCAGGAGCAGTTCCTAGGGAGGACTCAGCTGTGAACCCTCAGCATCCAACATTCATGGCAGCTGAGGGAATGAGTGTCTCTTCCTGAAGGGAGACCTGGGTGGCACAGCACAGCTTCTACTATAACCACCCCAGTATCTGGTAGCATCTCATTCGCATCACTTTCCATCCTTTATGCAGCTTAATTTTTTTCCTCAGGGTATATACTATGTGTTTTACTTATTTGTTTGCTGGTTATTCCCTACTAGAATATAACACCATAAGAGCAGAAACGTTCTTTTTCTCTTTCTTCTTTAATCCTATAGCCCCAACATCTAGAAACAGTGCCTGGAACACAGTAGGTGCTCAATAAAAATTAGTCAATGAGTAAGTAAATGTATCACCTATTTACTCTATGCTAGAAACTATGCTACGTTCCAGGAATACAGAAGCAAGAAGACAGACGCTATCCTTATGGAACTGACAATCTCGTAAAAATGATATACATATATAGCACACATGGATAAAATATGCATATATAAACAATATTTTTAAAAGTGCAGTTACAGCCAAATGCTGTTATCTAGTGTTTTACTAATCTATCTAGAGTCAACACATCTGGTGATCTATCATGCAAAACTCTTTACTAAATGACAATGTCAGAGACTAAAAAACAGTGGAAATTTTAGTTAGAGAGTTATTTATTGTTCCTGCTAATTTTTGGAAAGAAAAGTTAGATCTCTGGGACACGTATCTTCTGCCCAGTTTGGGAGGAAAGAATGAAGGACAAAATAAGAGAGAGACTAACTCAGAGAAAATGAGTATGTACTAACTTAACTGGAATTTTTATCGACCAGCATCCTGTTTTCTGAAATGATGGAAAGCGAGGCTATAACTGTATCTAAATAGATAAGGGATAAAATGCTTGTAATAAATGGATAATTCATAGTCACTTTATACATACAAATATAATTTTTCCATTACTTTAGTTTCAGTGACAGTTAAAATGTAATAAGGACTAGGAAATAACACTTCAGCTTTTATGTCATTGTGGAACCACAGATTCATCTTTTAAAAAGCAGCCTATCTCCCTAAAAGCTATGTTTTCTGCTTTCTATAGAATAGAAATAGTTCCATTCACAACTAACTAAATAACTTTGCCTTATAGAGCTTCAGCAAGATGAATCCTGTTTCCCCCTCTACTTGTTTTATTTGAAACATGAAAGCCTTTCACTCTGAGCTGTCTGTGCAGTAGTGAACATGACAACCTATATTTCAATTCTTGGGCTGTCATAAACAAGATACTTGGCATTTCTAGAATAACTTGTATGAGAAATCTCAAATTGCTCTATATTTATGAACTTGCCAGCCTCTTTGCTTCCTTGCACATTATTCTTACAATGCGTGAAATGTAATCTGGGGGTGAGTAGGTTTATGCACCCATCTTCTATGTGCCACTTCACCCTAGAGCAATGTAAGCCTTGAGAAGATTGTAGCCCATATAAATTTCTACCTTAAGAGTGAAAAAAAAAAAACCCAAAACAAAAAATGTTTTAATGCTCATGGGATAATAAAACCAATGGGGTCCTACTATTCTTCACTCAGACAGTTTGATGTGGTCCTCTATTAAAATAAATTTTAGGTTTCTGAAGAATACCTTAACTGTCAATTTTACATGGATTTACTGAGATGTCACCTCTATTCTTGGATATGTTTTATAAAAGAAAAGGTGATTACTAGTCTGGTATTAGAGTATGCCGATGCAGTCTAATTATATCATTGCTTTGATGACTAATAGTTAGATGACAAGGTCCTTACAGGGGGTCTTTCAGAGCACAATAAATATTAGAACTCTACAAATTATCCTTGTTGACAATTAATTAATCCTCCTCTTATAATTGGAGGTGATACCTGAGTACCTCTAAGCACAAAAGGGCTGCTGCAGCCCCTCAGTTTTAGAGTCAACAATATTTGATAAGATCAGCTGTGGACGGTTACAGAATTTTATAAAAAGAAGTGACAGGAAATGATCTCTTACTCTGAACTCAAATGTATTGATATATCAGGTATCACAGAAGCAGCTCTAATGTGCCTAATACCTCACATACCATTGCACCCGTGTCTGTCTCACTCTACTTATACCTCTGTCTCTCTTCTGTTCCTCTCTCACTATCACATTCTTAATCTGCTTTCTTTGAGCCTCCCTGCTTTTTCCCTTGTTTTGTGTATTTTTCTTGTTTTCCTGGTCCCAGGTGTTTCATGTGAACTGACCAGAAAGTGTATTTCAAGTGTATATTTTATGGTTTCTAATATTTTCCATACAGAAAATTTATTTTCCTATTGACTGTGTTAAAAATAGGAGAGTAAAATTTTTTTAATTTCCTTAATTTAAAACTTTTTCAATTACGTGTAGATCTTGACTTTTATGAGTTGTAGTTTAAGTTGGAAAAAAAGATTACTTACTTCAGGTTTGGTCAGTGTTCTAAGACTAGATCCCTGCCCATAGTACATGTCCAATAAGTGATTTTTGGATGAATGCTCAATATACAAATACTAAATTGTTACTACGGTATTATTTTTTTTTAACATCTTTATTGGAGTATAATTGCTTTATAATGTTGTGTTAGTTTCTGCTGTATAACAAAGTGAATCAGCTATACATATACATATATCCCCATATCCCCTCCCTCTCGCATCTCCCTCCCACCCTCCCTATCCCAGCCCCCTAGGTGGTATTTAATAGGTAGTCTTGCAGCATGCAGCATCCCCCAGACACAGGTAGACATTTATTAAAACCTAAATCTCCAGAGGGTGTTGCTTATCTGTTTTTGCTCATCTGCATACCAAAATCTTGACAGTAATGGCCAGGTAAAGTTCACCTGGATGAGATTTCTATGTGTAACCATACCTAGAGGGGTTCTTTAATCAGAAATCTTATGAACACTCAAAAGTGCTGAGAACTGCATGTGCATTATCTTACATGCTTCTGTTCAGTGAACTCCAAAACAACGCTTCTTAAACTGTAATGTGCATATGATTCACCTGTTTGCAGATTCCGGTTCAGCATGTCTGAGGCAGAGCTTGAGATGCGATGTTTCCAACAAGCTCCCGGGTGATGCCGCTATGGATCCCGCTCTATTAGCAAGGGTCTAAAGGGAATGGGGGTTTGTAACAAAAGTTTTGCTGTCACTCTTCAGTTCATTCTCACTAAGGAATTGTTGATAAGCCTTAGCTAGTGGGAGTCTGGCCTGTATTCTCCCCTGTCATCTGATCTGTCCTGGGGGGTGTCTGTGTTTGCTGTAGAACTTTGTTACTGATGACATAGAGTCCTTAGTATTGACTTAACCCTGGGAACAGCTGCTGGTTCCTGATTGTAACTCCAAGTCCAGTAGGAAGATGAATTATTCATCTTTTGGGAGCCTCCCTAGGTCCCTACACATCCATAGATTTATTTTTCTTTGGTTGTTCATTGACCCACTTCAATACCTCCCCCCTTCTCTAAAGAGTTGGCACCAAGAACAACTTGAAAATCTTGACAGTCTGTTGACTTCAGTTTGAGAAAGACTATTTCCTTCAAGATAAAGTGGGAGAATATAATATATAAATGAAGAATGAGGGAGCAAAATAAAAATGAGGACAAATGCTAAGAAGTGGAATTATCTTCCTCTCTGGTGTTCCTCTTCTTCTTCCTTCCTTTTTTACATTCTACTATGGAGAGGAAGACAATTGTGTAGGCACTTAGAGCCTCAACTCCCTCCATGCTAGCACATTTATTAATCTTTGAAATCTTTCTCACATTTTATTAAGAAGCAGTTTTCCTAGAGATCCACAATAGTTAATGGTCAAGTTATTTGAAGTCTAGAATATACAATATTGCTCATTTTGCCATTTAGATAATATGCTTTGGGGTGACTGAGTGCACTGGGAATTTGATCTAAAGGCAAGTGAATGGGGTATTTTCATTTAATGCTTCCTTTTTTTTTAATTTCAGTGGAAAAGAATCAGGTAATTGCTGTAATTACTGCACTGATGGTTCAGTGGGGGCAAAAATGAAATCCATTACAAACTGGAAAATGTAAAAAAAAAAAGCTTTAACAAATTTCTCTATAAACTATTTCCTGTAGCTCTCTAGTCTATTCCCTGAGCAGGTAGGATGGGGCATAAACTTGTCAGTTAAAGAGATTTTAATACCCTTCGCTTTCAAACTGGCTACTTGGCTCCTTGGCCAGGCACCCATAGGCAGCAAACAAGCTGCACACCCACTCAGAGTGGCCCGTGAGGCAGAACCTAGGACCCAAGTGCCTGAATGCTTCCTTTTCTTCTCCTTCCCTTATCTTCTCACCTCCTCCCCCAAAGAGCTGCTACTTCCCCTTTCTCTTTAAGTAGACACAAACTTCCTTTATGTCATATCCTGAGTTACCATTCCCATGACTCACGTTAGAACTCTGTGGACTGAATCTACTGTGTCTGACCATCCAGTCTAGTCTCGCCCTGAACTAAATTACTCCCCAGACGTAGCAACTTAAAACAACAAATGTTTAGCATCTCACACGGTTTCTAAGGATCAGGAATCCAGAAATGGCTTAGCTGGGTGGGTTGCCCTCCAGCTCTTGCCCAGGACTAGTTTCTGAAAACTTGACTGGAACTAGAGGATGTGCTTCCAAGCTCAGTCATGTGGCTGCCAGAAGGAGGCTTCAGTTCCTCACAAGAGGGCCTTTACACGGGGCTGCTCACAACAGGGCTTCCCCCAGAGTGAGTGATACGAGAAAGAGTGACCAAGATAGGAGCTGCAGTCTTTTACAAACTAATCCCAGTAGTGACTCACTTCTGCCATATTCTGTCCGCCACACAGACCGAGCCCGGTACAACGCTGGGAGTGCGGGGACAGGACAAGTGTGTGAGTACCAGGAGGCAGGGATCAACGGGGGCTTGGTTGGAGGCTGGCTACCACATTTTCCCCCGTGGGCTGGCTGCTCAATGGGAGCAGGAATGCGGGGACAGGACACGTGTGTGAGTACCAGGAGGCAGGGATCAACGGGGGCTTGGTTGGAGGCTGGCTACCACATTTTCCCCCGTGGGCTGGCTGCTCAATGGGAGCAGGAATGCGGGGACAGGACACGTGTGTGAGTACCAGGAGGCAGGGATCAACGGGGGCTTGGTTGGAGGCTGGCTACCACATTTTCCCCCGTGGGCTGGCTGCTCAATGGGAGCAGGAGTGCGGGGACAGGACAAGTGTGTGAGTACCAGGAGGCAGGGATCAACGGGGGCTTGGTTGGAGGCTGGCTACCACATTTTCCCCCGTGGGCTGGCTGCTCAATGGGAGCAGGAGTGCGGGGACAGGACAAGTGTGTGAGTACCAGGAGGCAGGGATCAACGGGGGCTTGGTTGGAGGCTGGCTACCACATTTTCCCCCGTGGGCTGGCTGCTCAATGGGAGCAGGAATGCGGGGACAGGACACGTGTGTGAGTACCAGGAGGCAGGGATCAACGGGGGCTTGGTTGGAGGCTGGCTACCACATTTTCCCCCGTGGGCTGGCTGCTCAATGGGAGCAGGAGTGCGGGGACAGGACAAGTGTGTGAGTACCAGGAGGCAGGGATCAACGGGGGCTTGGTTGGAGGCTGGCTACCACATTTTCTGCCAGTGTTCCTCAATGGGAGCAGCACCGCCATATGTGGTAGGACAGTTCTTGGTTGGGTGGGACGGTCCCAGGCATGGTTGGACATTTAACATCCTGACCTTCACCCAGTAAATGCCACCAGCACTTCATAATCAGTCACAATCAAAAGTGCCCCCCTCAATATTTTCAACATGGCTAGTATTCATGGCCGGTTGACAGCCTATCTCGTATGTGAGTCAGGAGGACCTACGCTTTGGGAGTTAGAGTAAAAATATATCAGTATATTATTTTCAAAAAATAATGGGCACTGCCCCCACTTCCTGGAAAGCTGGCTCACTCCTGAACTTTGTGCTCCCCCTGCAGCCTTCTCAAGTTGTCTTTCCATCAGGAATTTCAGGCGAAACTCTTCCACTCACAGCTGTCTACCTTCTTCGTGCTCAGGGCTGGGGGCACTGCTGGAGAAGATCACCCAACCCTTGGGAGGGGTGTACTCCCAATTCACTCCCACAGCACCTGGGCCATCAGCACTGCCCCAGGACTCCTGCTTCCCTGGTCAGCTTTGTTCCTTCAGTCTCCACGGCATCTTTATAAGCCTTTTCCTCCATTTACCTGAAACCTTCTACTCCACCCCTTCATACTTCTACCTCACCCAGACCACAGATAACCTTGCCTGCTACTTCCCGAAAACATGTAAGCACAGACAAGAATGCCCACGCCTTCCTGCCACCCCTCCCTCCACACCACCTGGCTCTATACCTGTGCATACCTTCCCCTAAGACTGACCTCTCTACCTGTACCTAGGTTCTCATCACCTTGGACCTCCTCAGGCACTTCCCTCCAACAATTACCCTGTCTCTGTATTTCAACATTAACATTTTCATTAAATCCTTCCCATTTAAAGACTTCTCGTCTAAGTCTCTTGTACCTTAAAAAAAATAAAAAATCCTCCCTCCAACTCTCCTTTCCCTCCCGCCACCCGTTTTCCTCTATCCCTCTCTTCCCCCTCACAGTGCAAGCTCTTGAAATAACTCTTCACATTTGCTGCAGCTTCCTCACCTCCCTTCCTTCTCAACTGACTATAGTCTGCTTCTGCCACAACTCTCCTCTGAACCTGCTCTCACTCAAGTCACAAACAGTCTCCTTTTTGCTAAATTTCATGAACATTCTCATTTCTTATCTGACTTGACCTCTCAGCATTTGACACCGTCCATCTCTCCCTTCTCTGTTGGAATGTCCTCTTCCCTTGCCTTCTATTCAACCACATTCTCCTAGTTTCCCTCCTATACCTGTGGCTGCCCCTTCTCTGTCTCCTTTTGGACACTGTTTCCCTGGTCCTTCTTGTAACTCAGTGTCCTCAAGTCTCTGACCTTGGTTCTCTTCCCTTCCACTACATACTCTACCTAGGTGATTCCATCCATTCTCATAGCTACAATGAATATTTACATGCTAATGATCCTTGAAACCATGCCAGTGGTCCAGAAGCCTCTCTCGAGCCTCAGATCTGTATTTCACAAGGTCTTCTAGATGTTTACACCTAGAACCCCACAGGCCCTCCACTGGATGCCCCACAGGCATCTCCACTCAATCAGGCCACAGTTGAACTCTTCTCTTCACTTCTCCTCTAAAACCTGCTCCTTCTCCTGGGCATTGTCCTTGACTCCTCCTTCTCCCTGACACCTACATCCAATCAGTAGCCAGATCCTCACCATTCTACCTTCCCCAAACATTTCTCAGCTCAGTGCATTTCCACTTGCACTGTCACTAGCTGAGTTTGGGTGTCCTTTTCTCTTTGGATTACCATGGTAACCTCCCCACAGGTCTCTTGGTTTCCAGTCTTCACATTGAACCCGCAGTGATCTTTCTGAATCTATAATCATGCCCCTTCCCTCAACCCTGTTTAACGTCTTTACTGACTCCCTCTAGTCTGCAGGATATAAAGCTTTTTCATGGTCTGGTCTCTCCCACACTGTGTCTGACCATCACTCCCTGCAATGTATCCTTCAACTACACTGAACTATTTGTAGTTTTATAAGGTTGCTTGCTGTGTCTTGTCTCTGGACTTTTGCACATGCTTTTCTCTGTTCTTTCCCTCTTGTGGGTTTACTCCTATTCATCACTTTTTCCATGATGCTGTCTATGGTCTTCTTGTAACAGAGTTAGATGTTCTTCCCTTCTTCTATCATGTTACTTTGTGTTTGCCTCTATCACAGCACCAGTCATGCTTTAGTTGTTCATCCTTAGACTTTAGGGAAAAGACCCTTTCTTCCTTGTGGTTTTACCCCTAGAGTCTAGATAGGGCATGGTGCATATTAGGAGCTCAATAAATAACTATTAAATAAAGGAGTAAATCACTCTATTAATATGTATCACATGAATGGCTTATGATGGACACGTAAATATTGATTGAATCTGAACTTTGAGGGAGGGGAATATTAGAGAGATAAGAGATGAACTTAAAGGGGATAAAGAATCAAAGAGATAATCCTCCTGGTATCATGTGTTGGGGCCAGAAAGCCAGATGTTCCTTTTTTTAAAATTTATTTTCTTTATTTATTTGGCTGCGTCGGGTCTTCGTTACGGCATGCGGGATCTTTGTTGCGGCACTCGTTGCAGCATGCGGGCTTCTCTCTAGTTATGGCGTGCGGGTTTTCTCTTCTTTAGTTGGGGTGCGTGGGCTTAGTTGCCCTGCGGCATGTGGGATCTTCGTTCCCCGACCAGGGACTGAACCCGCGTCCCCTGCATTGGAAGGTGGATTCTTTACCACTGAACCACCAGGGAAGGCCCCAGATGTTCCTTCATCCTCACCCTTTATCTCCTTTGGCAAGAGGAAATCATCTGCCACTTAGAGAAGCCACTGTTGACCCTGGTATTGCCATTTCAAAGATGGTATTAAAAACAAAGGCTGTGCCAGGATGGGAAAAATAATTGTTTTTTCTTTCTTTTCACAGTTCAGGTGCAAAAGAACTAAGGACTCAAACAGAGAAAATACTCTAAAAATGCAGTGGTTTTCTGGGCTGAAGTTTAAGAAATATTTACTGTTTAGTATTTTTAGTGTTTATTTAGGTGGATATCTTGAAACAAACAGGCTTAGGCTTTATCCTGCAAGTTCAAAAAAAGGCAAATCAATATATTTTCTAATGGCAATGTCCCACCTGCCTTATTTATTGAAGAAAAGAGTGTACAGTTACTAGCAACACCCACACGTAAGTAAATGAAACACTATTATGCAAGAATCTGAGGAACACTAACTAAAGAGCAGCCTGGTATTAAAAAATAAATAGAAGTGACTCCTTCTCTTCATTGTAGCCACATGTACTTTCCCTTGCACCTCAGATCTCCAACAGATTTAATTTCTCTCTGGTTTGTCTTCACAACTGAGGAGGAGAAATCCTGGATTTGGCAGGCGCTGAACTTGGAACCCACACTGACTCAAGCAGTGCTGTTGCTTCAGATCATTCCTGAGGCCAGTAACACTTCCAGCCCCAGGGAAACCTCTGTTCCAAAATTTTCCCTCATTCCACAAGGGAATTCTTTTTGCAAAAGGCTTTGGCTGTTCTTAAAGCTTTCTCTCATTTTGTCTTTTAAAAAGTTTTGTGGGATTGGAACATTGCAGGTTTTTCCCCTCCCTCTTCACCCAGATGTTTCTGGTTCTCAGGATGTACACCTGTGAAGCTGGGTCACTTGGGACAAATGTTTGAGTTTTATTTACAGCAGAGAAGAATGTGATCTTCACATACAAATGTTCAAAATGGTCATTTTGTTCTCAGGGACCAACTGCAAGACCTACTAGGGTAGAATTTGTAGGGATATAGAAAAAACCCATAAAGGTCAAATTATCTAATTGTTAAATAATTTTTGAGTGCCCACTCTGGTTCCCCAGCACTATTCTATTTAGGTGCTGGGAATACAGAAGTAGGGGGGAAAAAATAGAAGAAGAAGAAGTAGAAGAAAGAGACAAATCTCTAATTGGGGAAGGAGATAAGTGAAGATGGACAATATTAAAAAAAAAAACAATAAACAAGTAAATATAGAATTTGTTAAATGAAATTGTCCTGAATTTTGAAAGATAAATTTGTACACTGAGATGCCTGCTTTTTGCCATGAAGGTGATCTCCTTGCTTCAACAAAGGATGATATATGTGAGGTGTCTAGTATAATATCTTACTCGTAAGTAGGTGATCAGTAATATTAGTTCTTGTTCTCTTCCTAACATGAGCTACCAATCCAACAAAAGTGTTATTGTACACTAAGAGTAAAGTGTTGTAAGACTCACTTTTAGCAAAATGCATCACTAAACTTCAATCTAGAGGGACTAGATGCAACCATGATGGAATAATTCATATCATCAAAAGTTACTGTTAGTCACTCAATTCATTCTAAATCACTTTCATAATAAATATTATCAAGAAGCTACTATTTATCAAGCACAGTGTCAAGCAATAGGAATACAGAAATTATGGAGACACCACCCCTGTTCTCAGGAGTGATTAGATAGGGCAGCAGTAACTCTAAAGATAAAGTCCCATGGACAAATACAATCTTTTGGGAGCCCAAGGAAGGAAAGGATATTTTTTTGTAATTGGGGGGAGAAAGGAAGGGAGAAAGGATATTTTTTGTATTGGCGGGGGAGAAAGGAGGAAGAGCATGAAGAGGAGCTTCAACAGGTACATGTCCTCTGGGATGAGCCATAGTTTGCCAGGTCGGGGAGGAAGCCAGGAAAGCCCGTGGAATGTCTAGGCCCCAGGAGTTGTCTAGTTTGCCTAAAACACAGAATGTGCAAGGGGCATGGTGGGAGATGGGCCTGGAAGGGGGTTTGGGATCACAACATGAGTGTCTTCAATGGCAGGGGAAGGGCTAGTATTTCACGTGGACGGTACTGTGGCACATTTTGAGATTTTTGAGCTGAGAAATAACACAATCAGCTATGCATCAGATAGCAAGCAGGGAATGGGAAGACCGGTAAGAGATGACTGTAATCAGCTAGCTAAGAAGGAATGAGGATCTTAAGTAGGGCATAGCTGCGGAAATTTATAAAAGTTTCGATCAAGATGATCCTGCTTTACTGTCTTTGTGGTACCTGCCACAATTTGGAATTACCTTGTTCATGCGTACCTGTGACTATGGTCTTTCTCCCTCACTAGATACAAACTCCACGAGAGCAGGGACCTTGTCTCTTCCCTTCTTTGCTGCCTTCCTGGTGCCTACAATGGTTCCTGGCCCACAGCTGGGATTCGATAAAACATATGTTGAATGAACGGATGACTCAGGTGGAAAATGAATTGATATTGAAAAATGACTGATGCAGAAACAGGTGGGAGGCAGAAGCCTTGAGATGCTTGGAGGAGAGTTTCCAGCTTGGTCCCAGGAAGAATATTTAACACATGGCTGGACTAGCTTCCCATATATCAACTTATTTTCTTTCGCACTTGCACCGTATGTCTTTAAAAGATGACTCTTTCTTTATAACGACTCGTTGCTGTTTTGTTATCATTGTCCATTTGTTGTCTTGTTTGATGGTTTTTGGTTAAAGGCTTGCCAATGAAGTCTGTTTTTCATTTTTCATCAAGAGTGCTTTCAAGGGAGGAGACCCTTTCCCTCTACCATTGGTAAATTATCAGGACCCCTGGAGATGTGTACCATGAGTTGAAAAGGTCTATCTACAATCAGTAAGAAAAGAATCTAGGTCCTGGCTGGTTGCAAATTCCTACATGTAAAGAAACTCTCCAGTTTTGATAAATACTGCTTCCAAGACTTGAAATTTTTTTTTTTAAAAGACGTGGTACATTTTCCGAGTTACTATTATACTAAAAGCAGAGAGGAAGCATGGATTCCAAATCTGATATGGAAGGAGAGGGCAGGTCAAAGAAGAAACTGCATCAGAGAACTGGAAAAGATGAAAGGACACGTGACTTGAGGTTGATTTTTGAGAAATGAATTTGTAGCCTCTAGGAAAGTAGGAATACAAGGAATTCTAGGGCCAAGAATTATGGAGCCAGGAATTAGAAAGAAATAATTGGCATCCATTGGCTATGTGAAGTGGGCTTGTTCCACTTGGGGGTTGAGCTAAAAGATTCTCCATGGAAAAAGTGGTACCTGCATTGTGAGGATCCAGGGAAAGGAGATAGTGGAGAAACATTCTCCTGGAGGCATTTCATGAAAAATGGGAATGGTGGAGGCAGGAATAGCAGCATTAGGCAAGAAGTTCTAGAGGAAGCTGGCTTACCCAAGGTATGTGGAGAGACTGATGGTGCTGATTGGTACAGCAAGGGGGGTTTATGATTACCTTCATATTTCACACTGCACAACTCCAGGGGGCACCACTCACATGTAGCTTATGTAAATGGGGTTGTGCTCCAGGGAGTGACAGTCACCTAGCCAGTATTCTCCACTGCACCGTTCCAGAATGCCCCTCCAAGCCCCTGAAATAGTACAGTGAGGAATACTGTCTACTTGGGAGACGAACATCTTGGGTTTTGGTGTTAGGATTCTTTTGGTTTCAAACAGAAACTCAACTCAAAGAGCCTAACCAATAGAGGTGATGTACTGGCTCGCTCCGGTGCATTCTGGGGACAGAGCTGGCCTCTGTTTCCCTCTCTGGGCATGGCCTTCCCCTGGGTGTTAGTAACATTATCTCCTATTTCTGGGTTTCCTTTTGCTTTATGTGTGTGACAGGGGTAGGAAGGAGTGTGTGTGTGTTGGGAGTGTGTTTGTGTGAGTGATTATTCTTTGGCAGCCCCCTCGCCCCCCAGAACCACATGAAAAAGTAGAGAAAAGCAGTTTATTCTAGGGAAGGGAATATTGTTATCTTCTGGATCATGAAGGATATGAGGGTTGCTGGTGGGCCATTAATGATCACATCTGTTAAACTGTACATTAAAAATTACTTCCTTAAAACATTATTTCCCTTCCTTGTTGTGAAGTAATTCTATTGTATTCTTAAAGAAAACCGACATGAAAAATTCTGTTTAAAAATCTTCTTTCAAGTTCAATTTATGCCTTAATTAATATGGATTGGTGAGTGATTATACAATTCTCCTAGAAATAAATATTACTGGATTAGGTTATAATGAGTATTTTATAGAGGAAGTCAATATATGGAGTGTGTTTTCAGTCTCTGTCATCTGGTTCTAGTCTCTGTTTGGCAACAGGATTTTATACGTGGCTCTGTTAATGCAGCCAGAAACCTTGCATACTTCACAACTTGCCACTCTTTTCAAAGATTTAGTTAGAGACTGCAGCTTATAACACATGCTGCTGGATTAAGCATCTAAAGTGAGAGTCTCATGGGCCTAAAATATCTCTTGTACCCACACATTTCCTGGTAGGCCAAAATTCACAAAATAAACATAGATGACCTCTCATCCATCCAGTCTTCTGGAAAGTTTAGAAATGATGCAACCTTTTGGCAATATGACATGACACATTGCTTTACTTGCGCAGAGCATGATCTTGCTTCGTTCTGCTCAACGCCAGACAAACAAGCATTTACATTAGCACTGCCCCGGATTCTGAAACAAAATCTCATCGACTTTAACGAAACTAGACATTAAATAAACGGCCGTGCTTGGGAAAGAATGAGTCAACATGTGACAACAGGGGAAGTCTTATGGTTGCTTCATAGTGACATCCAAGACATTTGAGAAAGTAGAAGCTGGTTTTTCTGTCAATACCTTGGTTTCCTTTCCTTTCTTTGTCCCCCCCTGCATGCAGGAATAACAATGTCTGGAATCAATATAGGCTCTTCTTCCGAGGGGATAAGTATTTTCCCACACGTGGAGCAGGCTGGCTTGGCTCTTTCCCTTTGTGGGAGAGTGTGAGCTGTGAGATTTCCTACCTGTCCTCTGCCTGCCTCATTTGTCTCTCTACCGTTAACCCAGCTCTCAACTCAGTTTCTCTTCCTGGGATGGCTTATTCTGGTTTCTCTTATTCCATAAATATAAACAAATCTTTGGGTCTTAATTAGTGTGTTATGTGCCTCTTTTAACCCCTTTTGAGGATTCCATGTACTTTTTGTTGGCTCCAAGCTGGAATAGATGTGCCCTCACTGGTTCCCAGGTGTGTTTGTTTTGTTTTTAAAGATTTTCTTTCCCCTGAAATTGCCTGATTCCTCTATTTTCTCAACTCCTAAGAGATAATCCATGCTTAGAAGTATCACAGTGTCACTCATGGTACATAACTAAGCACAACTTGGTTAAAGAATTCTGGACAAATAAGTGATTTCAAACTATTTTACTTATAAGGCTCTTCACACTCGGTTCCCAACCTATGTCTCCAGCCTGTTACTCCTTATAATGCATCCCATATGACAGTACGTCTCAAATTTTACAAAGTGAAGAACCAGCTGTTTTCGTTTCCCATCCGTCGAGGTCAGCTATGTGGTCCTACTGTGCAGGACTAGTGTGCAGCTTGGGCGACCTAACTACCACACAAATGTGACCACATTTTGTCTGTATCCTGTCCAAGGACTGGAGGCCACCAACCACGCAATGTCAAGTTGCTAATGTTTCTACAGCATTCTCTTGATTTCTTTGCTTGTATCATCACAGAACATAACAAACAATCCACAGCCCACTGACTGCCTTTGAGTAGCACAGCCATTCTACCAGATTCTTACCATTTTTTGAACAAAGCTTGATTGTTGTTGCTTTTGAACTTTGACCCTAGGAGTTCCCTCAGCCTGGGGGTCCTCATTCCCCTTGCTTTGCCTGGCCTATCCCTACTTGTCTTTGAAGGTCCACCTAAAATTTTTTTTTTATTGAGAAATAGTTCATATAACATAACATTCACCACTGTAACGTGTAAAATTCAGTGGTTTTTTAGCACATCCACAATGTTGTGCAACCATCACCACTACCAGAACACTCTTGTCACCCAAAAAAGAAACCCTGTATCCATTAGTGGTTACTTTCTACTCCCCCTTTCTCCCAGCTCCTGACAACCACTACTTTCTGTCTGTATGGATTTCTCTATTCTGGGAATTTCATATCAATGGAATCATATAATATGTAGCCTTTTGTGACTGACTTGTTTCACTTAGTGTAATTTTTCAAGGGTCATCCATGTTGTAGCATTTATCAGTTCTTTATTCCTTTTTATGACTGGATAATATTTTATTGTATGGCTATACCACATTTTGTTTTTACTTTCAGGAATTAATGGACATCTGGATTATTTCCACTTTTTCACTATTATGAATAACACTGTTAATTACAGGTACTAGCTTTATTGTAGACATATGTTTTCATTTCTCTTGAGTATATACCTTGAAGTGGAATTGCTGGATCATATGGTACCTCTGTGTTTAACATTGTGAGGAACTGCCAAACTGTTTCCAAAGTGGCTACAACATTTTACATTTTACATTCCCCCCAGAAACATGATTCCAATTTCTCCACATTCTTGTCAACAGCTTGTTATTTTCTTTTTGAAAAAACTGTAGCTGTTCTAGCGGGCACCATAAATATTTTTCTTCTGTGATTTCATCTCTGATTCTTTCTCCTCCCAGGAAGACTCAACCCTTTTTTCTACTCTGCTCTTACAAGAATATATAAGACAGTAATTATAAGAATAACTAATTTTGGATACTTTGTGGGTGCTAGATACTATGCTAAGTGCTTTACATGTGTGAGCTCATTAAATCCTCACATGATCTTTTGTGAAGTCAATTTTATTATCTGCATTTTACAGATGAGGGCACAAGCAGAGAGAGAAATTGTCCAAAATCACACACCTACAAGAGTGAAAGCTGGGATCTAAACTCCTGGGCATATGTGACCCCAAAGCCAATGCTCTTAACTCTTACGCTTTCAATAAATGGAAGCTATTAGTATTACACTCTTTTAGAGCAGGCCCAAGCTGTCCTATTAGAACTAGCAACGTTTCATTTCTAAAGATTTGGTGGAACTTTAGTTTACTCAAGGGAATTTCTGCAAAGTACAGTCAACAGTTCTTTTTCATTCAGGGTCTTATAAGATAAAATATAAATTATCCCACTCATAAAGCTTACATTATACCCAGTATCTAAAGCGCTGCAAAGTGTCATTTGTTTATCCCCAGTCATCTATCAATCCGGTCATACAAATGAAGGCATTTATTGCCATTTGCAGCAACATGGATGGACCTAGAGATTATAATACTAAGTGAAGTCAGTTTGTTAAAGACAAATACCATATGATATCACATATATGTGGAATCTAAAATATGATACAAATGTACTTATTTACAAAACAGAAAAGACTCACAGACATAGAAAACAAACTTATGGTTACCAAATCAAAAGAGGTTGGGGGAGGGATAAATTAGGAGTTTGGGATTAGCAGTTAAAAACTACTATATAGAAAATAGATAAATAACAAGGTCTTACTGTATAGCACAGGGAACTATATTCAATATCCTGGAATAAACCATAATGGAAAAGAGTTTGAAAAAGAATATGGAAAAGTATATATATATGTAAAACTGAATCACTTTGCTGTATAGCAGAAACTAACACAACATTGTAAATCAACTATACTTTAATAAAAAAATAAACAAATGAAGGCATTTATTGCTTTCATCTTTGAATTTGATCTTGAAGAAGACTACTTAAAATTCATTAATATATATATTAATATATATATTTATATATATATTAATATATATTTATATATATTAATATATATATTAATATGTCTTTGCCAGTTGATATACACCACTAAGATATTCTTTTCTCTCTAGTGCTTTTCTCTTTCCCTGTGGAAAATAAGAGAATTCAAGACACCACTTCACTGCTAGGAAAACCTTTGTCATCTTTTGTTCTTGCACTTTGTCATCACACACAAGC
This sequence comes from Eschrichtius robustus, assembly GCF_028021215.1. Classification (NCBI taxonomy): domain Eukaryota; kingdom Metazoa; phylum Chordata; class Mammalia; order Artiodactyla; family Eschrichtiidae; genus Eschrichtius; species Eschrichtius robustus. The sequence continues at coordinate 51,799,144 of NC_090829.1, read as the reverse complement.
CCTAATTATTATGTTACTGGGTGTCTCCTAATGTATGGGCATAGGTTCTACCACTTATTAGAGGGGCGTGTGTGTGTGTATGCACGCGCTGGTACCTATGTCTATAGACACAGCAGTATCCTACAGTTATCACAATAATTATATAAGGTTTGTTTTACTATCACCAGCCTATAAATAAGGGAGTAGAGGTATGGAGAAATTAAGAAACTTGCCTAAAATCACACCTCTAATAGTAAAAGCAAATCTCACAGTAAAGGACCTATTTAAGTTATCTGATCATGAAAAAGTCTCATCCCCACATTAAAAAAAAAACCAAACAACAACACTTCTATATATAATTCAGGATTCTGTGTAACACAATCTCCCCTCCCCCCCATCTTTTGTTACCCTCAGTGAAGTCTTCCCAGAAGGAGTTAATCACTTCCTTCTCCTTCCTGCTTTGGTCATAGTATGTCACGGCATTTAGGATGCTGTGTTGTAACTTATTTGTTTATGTCTGCCTTTTCTGAGGGCACGGCCCACATCTTATTTTTCTTTGTATCTCCAAAACTAAAAGGTGCCCAATCAATATTTACTGATCTGAATATCTGTCACTGTCATATCTGACATATGTAAATTACTCAGAACCCCTGGTGAGGACAGTAATGCACATTGCTCTTAAACAGGGAAGAAGGAAAATAAGCTCAGCACTTTTCAGTGATTCTTAAGGTGAAAATCCAACATACATAAATACCTTTAGTTAAAGAGGCCCTATGGGTTAGTGTGGGCTCTCGATTGACATGTGTCCACACCAGATGAATCTGTCAAGATGAAGATTCAACTTACTTGAGTGAGCATGTGTCAATATGGCTTCAAAAAAGATGTTATTATATCATCCTGGTGTGTCCATTAAAAAAAAAATCTTTTCTTTCCAAAAATGCTTTGTTTTCTTCTCATGCTTTGATCCAGCAGCAGAAAAATATTGCTTATTCTGACTCTGGATAAAGGTGGGGCAAATCTGCGTTGGGCTTCCTACCTTTGGTTCTGTGCTGACTGTTCCTTTTATTATCAATACTCTTCTTCTGTACACTGGTCCATGACCTGATTCCCTTCTTCCCCAACCTCTAACTGTTCCTAAGACCATTTCTGTGTTTGCTAACAAAAAAAATTTATTATCCATACTCTTCTTCTGTTCACTGGTCCACAACCTGATTCACGTCTTCCCCAACCTCTAACTGTTCCTAAGTCCATTTCTGTGTTTGTTATCAAAAAAAATTTTAGGTGACCTTTCTCTTTTTATTACGCATATCAACTATGCATACCCCTATGGATTAATGCAACATCCCCATGAAGAAGGACATTTCACAGAGGTCAAATGATATTCCTCAGGTCCCATAGGAAGGTGAAAACTAAACCCAGAATCCAGATTTCCTGATCTATGTTTCCCACACGTTTTCACTCTCACTGTATTTTTTATTGTTATTGTTAAAGCTTCATGCATTAACACCCTCTCCCCCAACAAAATTATATATATGAAGACAGAGACATGACAAGTTCTTTCCACAAAACATTGAGGGAATGGAAATTGTGAAGAAAGCTGTGAAGAACCTCCAAGTTATATTTATTATTTGTCCAAAGGGCTAGGTTAAGTACACAGGAAAAGGTAGTCTTCCTACCTCCTGAGGGTGGACACAGTTCATCTGAAGAGGCCTTTCTCTGGCCATCCCTGCAACTCATGCAGGTGGTGATCTCATCTTTCTCTAAGCAACTGTGGCCTTTACTAAAAGGGCAGACACCCCCCAGGGAGGAGGCAGGCGGGCCAGGATGTGCGGAGGGTGATTCAGCAGGTAACAGCAGTTCCTCTCAAGCCACCCTGCAGAAATGCCCAAGAGGCTCACCCTCTCAGACAAGTTTCAGAGGAGAGAGCCCAAACTCCTAGTTGCACGTACTATTTTCCTCAAGGTGAATTCTCTGTTTACCCCTCTAGGAGAAAAATTTCATATCCTGATTCACACAAATCAGAAAATTCCTTATGAATTTGATCACTGCAATATGGTTTCCTTTTCTTTTATTTTGAAAAGGATTGGCAGTAAGCCCATTCCAACTTTATTTCAGCTCTTGATAAGATGTTGGGGTGCAGGAAACCATAAACAAGACAAAAAGACAACCCTCAGAATGGGAGAAAATATTTGCAAATGGCACAACAGACAAAAGATTAATCTCCAAAATATACACACAGCTCTCATGGAGCTCAGTATCAAAAAAACAAACAATCCAGTTAAAAAATGGGCAGAAGACCTAAACAGACTTTTCACCAAGGAAGACATACAGATGGCCAAGAGGCACATGAAAAGATGCTCAACATCTCTAATTATTAGAGAAAAGCAAATCAAAACTAAAATGAGGTATCATCTCACACCAGTCAGAATGGCCATTATCAAAAAAGCTAGAAACAATAAATGCTGGAAAGGGTGTGGGGAAAAGGGAACCCTCCTACACTGTTGGTGGGAATGTAAATTGATACAACCACTATGGAAAACAGTATGGAGGTTCCTTAAAAAACTAAAAATAGAACTACCACATGACCCAGCAATCCCACTACTAGGCATATACCCTGAGAAAACCATAATTCAAAAAGAGACATGTACCACAATGTTCATTGCAGCACTATTTACAATAGCCAGGACATGGAACCAATCTAAACGTCCATCGACAGATGAATGGATAAAGAAGATGTGACACATGTATACAATGGAATATTACTCAGCCCTAAAAAGAAACGAAATTGAGTTACTTGTAGTGAGGTGGATGGACTTAGAGTCTGTCATACAGGGTGAAGTAAGTCAGAAAGAGAAAAACAAATACCGTATGCTAACACGTATATATGGAATCTAAAAAAAAATGGTACTGATGAACCTAGTTGCAGGGCAGGAATAAAGAGGTAGACATGGAGAATGGACTTGATGACATGGGATGGAAGGGTGAAGCTGGGGTGAGGTGAGAGTAGCATCGACATATATACACTACAGAATGTAAAATAGTTGGCTGGTGGGAAGCAGCAGCATAGCACAGGGAGATCGGCTCAGAGCTTTGGGATGACCTAGAGGGGTGGAATAGAGAGGATGGGAGGGAGGCTCAAGAAGGAGGGGTACGGGGACATGTGTATGCATATGGCTGATTCGCTTTGCTGTGCAACAGAAACTAACACGGTATTGTGAAGCAATTTTACTCCAATAAAGATCTATTAGATAAAAAAAAAAGATGTTGGGGAGCTACAGGTTGGGGAACCCCAATATCCAGCACAGTCTGAGGCCCACAGCAAGTGGCTGAGACATGTTTTATTGAGGAAGGGAGGAGAAAAACTGAAAACTTTGAAAGAATCTCTTCTTGAATTTCCTTAATCTATTCTGAGTTTAATAAGCATATAAATACAATGTTTTACTGGAACTCTGTAACTACTGACATCTGAAAGCCTGCAATAAATAAAATTAATATGAAATGAATTGATGTCTTTTTACTTACTGCAAGGCACTTGGATCATAATAGTTGAGTGTTGTTCCCTTGAAGCATATTTTAAAATATGTTTTTTCCTTTCTCAGCGCATATTTTTAGACCAAACATTAACATGCAAATTATATGGATAAACCCTCACCCCACCACAGCCTTCATAATAGCCTGTGACAAATCAAACCACAAGGGCACAAGACGGTCTTATTACTTTTAACCTTTGGGGAAAGCGGCTTCATCCACCACTCAGAGCTTGCTTGGGTATCAAACTCAAAACATACCTATGGCTCCAAAGGGCTCCACCGGATAACACTCCCACATACATACCAAGGTGCTCTTTGGACTCTGCTATGGAGACAGCCTGGAAATTAATGACACGGACTGAGAAGGACAAAGAGAGGGGAAAGGGATTTCTGAAATGTCAGGGACTCCTTCCTACTGACTCTTTCCCAATAACTTGTCAGGGGCTTTTCTCCGTGGTAGTGGAGCTGGGTTTTCTCACAGTTAAACTGGGCATTCAGTGTGCACTAGGGGCTCCTGCTTTTCTTGGAGGCCCTAAGGTGAGATCGGAATGCAGTTGGAGGTTGGGGGTGTCACCTGATGTCAGTTACTTCAGGTGGAAGGTACTGAGCTGGTGTTAGCCATTGATGAGGGAGGTGAAGTTTGGTGCTTCCAAGGGTTCCTTGGCCCCAGCCACAATTTCTTCCTGTCTTCTGAGACAGAAATCCGATTTCTGTCATTCCCCTGCTTTAAAACCAACTTTGGGCCTTTGCTACCCATGGACAAAGTCTGAATTATTGCATATAGGATGCAATAATCTTAAGAAACTGGCTCCAACCTCCCTATCCTCTCTTCTTTCTTGACTCTTGTGACTTGTTTGTCCCAAGGACCCTACACAGACAGCCACTGCAGACCTTTGCTGGTCTCCAGAACACTAGAAGCCATGGCAGGCTCTCTTCCTGGACACACCAGCTCCACTGATAGTGCCTGGTAAACTCATTCTTGGGAACCATTCAACTGTTAGGCATGGTTGAACTCCCACCCAGACTTGTTTAAAATCTCTATTGTGATGCTTATGCCATTAGAGTGGGATTAATTTCTTAAATTTCTTAATCTTCTACAAGACTAGGAACTCCTTGAAGGCAGGGGTTGTATCCATTTCTCTCTGAATTCCCATCTTCTACACAGGTCCTGGCAAGGGCAGAGTTATTTTGGTGCAAGACATACATATTATACTCTGGTCATAGGCAATCTGCTCCTGTCCTGAGGGCAAATAACTAGGAAGTGGCATGACCCCAGGGAGAGTTCCAAGCACGGTCTGCCAACCCTCCTATATGCTCTGTTTGGGATTTCATCTCCCTCAAAGGCTAGGAGTTAAATAAGGTTAAATTTATTTCCCCTCTGTAAATAATGTCAAGTCAAATCAGAAGGTAACATTGAAACAGAGACTGCTGGAGTGAGAGTTAATAAAACTGGATTCTAGATGTAGCTCTGACACTAAACAGCTGTGCACCACTGGAGAGATTATTTGGCCTCTCTGACCATCAGTTTCTTCATCTATAAAATTCAGGATTTGGTCTGGGTGATTTCTAACTAATATCCATAGTCTCCTATGGGGCAAAAATTCTCTGGAGGGGTTTGAGGAAAAGGCAAAGTGAAAAGGAACTGAGTGATCCAGCTTTTTAGACACAAGATGGTTGTGAAAGCACCTAACACAGGCCTGTGCACAGAGAGTCCTCAAGAGATGAAAGGTCTGTTTCTCCCTGATGCCTTTATTTCTACACCTTGGGGTGCTAAGGAAACCAGACTTACCCTGTTTATCCCACTACCCTGATCTAGAGATTCATTTCCCTTGAGAAGTTCCTCTTCCCTCCTCTACTGCGGTGGGCAACCTTAGAGGAGGTGAGTACAGAGCAGTGGGAGGTGTTATGGGCCGAACTGTGTCACCTAAAAAAAGGTTATGTTGCAGTCCTAACCCCAGTACTTCTGAATGTGACCTTATTTGAAAATAGGGCCATTACAGAAGTAATCAATTTTAATTAATTAATTTATTTTTTAACATCTTTATTGGAGTACAATTGCTTTACAATGGTGTGTAAGTTTCTGCTTTATAACAAAGTGAATCAGCTATATATATACATATATCCCCATACCTCCTCCCTCTTGCATCTCCCTCCCACCCTCCCTATCCCACCTCTCTAGGTGGTCACAAAGCACCGAGCTGATCTCCCTGTGCTATGTGGCTGCTTCCCACTAGCTAGCTATTTTAGATTTGGTAGTGTATATAAGTCCATGCCACTCTCTCACTTCATCCCAGCTTACCCTTCACCATCCCCGTGTCCTCAAGTCCATTCTCTATGTCTGCATATTTATTCCTGTCCTGTCCCTAGGTTCTTCAGAACCATCTTTTTGTTTGTTTGTTTGTTTAGATTCCATATATATGTGATAACATACGTTATTTGTTTTTCTCTTTCTTACTTTTCTCTGTTGGACAGTCTCTAGGTCCATCCACCTCACTACAAATAACTCAATTTCGTTTCTTTCCATGGCTGAGTAATATTCCATTGTATATATGTGCCATATCTTCTTTATCCATTCATCTGTCTATGGACGCTTAGGTTGCTTTCATGTCCTGGCTATTGTAAATAGAGCTGCAATGAACATTGTGGTACATGACTCTTTTTGAATTATGGTTTTCTCAGAGTATATGCCCAGTAGTGGGTTGCTGGGTCATATGGTAGTTCTATTTTTAGTTTTTTAAGGAACCTCCATACTGTTCTCCATAGTGGCTGTATCAATTTACGTTCCCACCAACAGTGCAAGAGGGTTCCCTTTTCTCCACACCCTCTCCAGCATTTATTGTTTGTAGTTTTTTTGATGATGGCCATTCTGACTGGTGTGAGGTGATACCTCAGTGTAGTTTTGATTTGCATTTCTCTAATGATTAATGATGCTGAGCATCCTTTCATGTGTTTGTTGGCAACCTGTATATCTTCTTTGAAGAAATGTCTATTTAGGTCTTCTGCCCATTTTTGGATTGGGTTGTTTGTTTTTTGATATTGAGCTGCATGAGCTGCTTGTAAATTTTGGAGATTAATCCTTTGTCAGTTGCTTCATTTGCAAATATTTTCTCCCATTCTGAGGGTTGTCTTTTCGTCTTATGTTTTCCTTTGCTGTGCAAAAGCTTTTAAGTTTCATTAGGTCCCATTTGTTTATTTTTGTTTTTATTTCCATTTCTCTAGGAGGTGGGTCAAAAAGGATCTTGCTGTGATTTATGTCATAGAGTGTTCTGCCTATGTTTTCCTTTAAGAGTTTTATAGTGTCTAGCCTTACATTTAGGTCTTTAATCCATTCTGAGTTCATTTTTGTGTATGGTGTTAGGGAGTGTTCTAACTTCATTCTTTTACATGTAGCTGTTCAGTTTTCCCAGCACCACTTATTGAAGAGGCTGTCTTTTCTCCATTGTATATTCTTGCCTCCTTTATCAAAAATAAGGTGACCATATGTGCGTGGGTTTATCACTGGGCTTTCTATCCTGTTCCATTGATGTTTATTTCTGTTTTTGTGCCAGTACCATATTGTCTTGATTACTGTAGCTTTGTAGTATAGTCTGAGGTCAGGGAGCCTGATTCCTCCAGCTCCGTTTTTCTTTCTCAAGAGTGCTTTGGCTATTCGGGTTCTTTTGGGTTTCCACACAAATTGTGAAATTTTTTGTTCTAGTTCTGTGAAAAATGCCATTGGTGATTTGTTAGGGATTGCACTGAATCTGTAGATTGCTTTGGGTAATATAGTCATTTTCACAATGTTGATTCTTCCAATCCAAGAACATGGTATATATCTCCATCTGTTTGTTTTATCTTTAATTTCTTTCATCAATGTCTTATAGTTTTCTGCATACAGGTCTTTTGTCTCCTTAGGTAGGTTTATTCCTAGGTATTTTATTCTTCTTGTTGCAATGGTAAACAGAGATGTTTCCTTAATTTCTCTTTCAGATTTTTCATCATTAGTGTATAGGAATGCAAGAGATTTCTGTGCATTAATTTTGTATCCCGCTACTTTACCAAATCCATTGATTAGCTCTAGTAGTTTTCTGGTAGCATCTTTAGGATTCTCTATGTACAGTATCATGTCATCTGCAAACAGTGACAGCTTTACTTCTTCTTTTCTGATTTGGATTCCTTTTACATCTTTTTCTTCTTTGATTGCTGTGGCTAAAACTTCCAAAACTATGTTGAATGACAGTGGTGAGAGTGGGCAACCTTGTCTTGTTCCTGATCTTAGAGGAAATGGTTTCAGTTTTTCACCATTGAGAACGATGTTGGCTGTGGGTTTGTCATATATGGCCTTTATTATGTTGAGGTAAGTTCCGTCTATGCCTACTTTGTGGAGGGTTTTTATCATAAATGGGTGTTGAGTTTTGTCGAAAGCTTTTTCTGCATCTATTGAGAAGATCATATGGTTTTTCTCCTTCAATTTGTTATATGGTTTATCAGATTGATTGATTTGCATATATTGAAGAATCCTTGCATTCCTGGGATAAACCCCACTTGATCATGGTGTATGATCCTTTTAATGTGCTGTCAGATTCTCTTTGCTAGTATTTTGCTGAGGATTGTTGCATCTATGTTCATCAGTGATATTGGCCTGTAGTTTTCTTTCTTTGTGACATCTTTGTCTGGTTTTGGTATCAAGGTGATGGTGGCCTCGTAGAATGAGTTGGGGAGTGTTCCTCCCTCTGCTATATTTTGGAAGAGTTTGAGAAAGATAGGTGTTAGCTCTTCCCTAAATGTTTGATAGAATTTGCCTGTGAAGCCATCTGGTCCTGGGCTTTTGTTTGTTGGAAGATTTTTAATCACAGTCTCAATTTCAGTGTTTGTGATTGGTCTGTTTATATTTTCTATTTCTTCCTGGTTCAGTCTCAGAAGGTTGTGCTTTTCTAAGAATTTGTCCATTTCTTCCAGGTTGTCCATTTTACTGGCATATAGTTGTTTGTAGTCATCTCTCATGATCGTTTGTATTTCTGCAGTGTCAGTGGTTACTTCTCCTTTTTCATTTCTAACTCTATTGATTTGAGTCTTCTCCCTTTTTTTCTTGATGAGTCTGGCTAATGGTTTGTCAGTTTTGTTTATCTTCTCAAAGAACAGGGTTTTAGTTTTATTGATCTTTGTTACTGTTTCCTTCATTTCTTTTTCATTTATTTCTGATCTGATCTTTATGATTTCTTTCCTTCTGCTAACTTTGGGGTTTTTTTGTTCTTCTTTCTCTAATTGCTTTAGGTGTAAGGTTAGGTTGTTTATTTGAGATGTTTCTTGTTTCTTGAGGTAGGACTGTATTGCTATAAACTTCCCTCTTAGAACTGCTTTTGCTACATCCCATAGGTTTTGGGTCGTCGCGTTTTCATTGTCATTTGTTTCTAGGTATATTTTGATTTCCTCTTTGATTTCTTTAGTGATCTCTTGGTTATTTAGTAGTGTATTGTTTAGCCTCCATGTGTTTGTATTTCTTACAGATTTTTTTCCTGTAAGTGGTATCTAGTCTCATAGCGTTGAGGTCGGAAAAGATACCTGATACGATTTCAATTTTCTTAAATTTACCAAGGCTTGATTTGTGACCCACGATATGATCTATCCTGGAGAATGTACTTGAGAAGAAAGTGTATTCTGTTGTTTTTGGATGGAATGTCCTATAAATATCAATTAAGTCCATCTTGTTTAATGTATCATTTAAAACTTATGTTTCCTTATTTATTTTCATTTTGGATGATCTGTCCATTGGTGAAAGTGGGGTCAGAAGTAATCAATTTAAAATGAGGTCATTAGGATGGTCCATAATCCAATATGACTGGTTTCCTTAGAAAAAGGGGAAATTTGGACACAGAGACAGACACACATAGAGAACATACTGTGAAGATACATGGGGAGAAGACGGTTGTGTGACTGCAGTGATGCACCTATGAGCCAAAGAACGCCAAGGATTGTTGGCAGACACCAGATACTAGAAGCAAGAAAAGATTCTCCTCTAGAGCTGTCAGAGAGAGCCTGGGCTTGCCAGTACCTTGATTTTGGACTTTAAGTCTCCAGAACTGTGAGACAATAAATTTCTGTTGTTTTAAGCCACCCAATTTCTGATACTTTATAATAGCAAGTCCTAGGAAACTAATACAGGATCCAGGCTGAGCTGTGTGGGTGGCACAGAGAAAGAGTGGGGTGTGTGGTGTGTATCCGTGTGTATGTGCAGTGACGGTGTTAGAAGGGAATTTACATCACGGACAGGTAGTGTATGAGTCCTAGGAAATTAAGCAGACACTATTCATCAAAAATGACTTAAACTCACTGGCAGATTCTACCTATCCTTTCTTCCTCCCCTTTTCACTCTTCTTTCTTTTCTTGCCTTGCTGCAACTTCTAAACTCTCCCTTACCGCCTCTCTGCAGCCCTGCATTGGCTCCTTTAAAAGGAACATTTTATTCTGATGTTTACTTAGAAATGTCAGTACTACACAGTCTGGCATGGCTGAAGAGGCCTCAGAGTGAGTGAGAGACTGAGGCCTCCTGCTTGGAGGTTTCAGGAGGCTCAGACCATGGTGGCACCAGTGAAAGGAAGCCAACTAAGGTAAACTTTTTTTTTTTTTCCAGTTCGTAAACCCTCCTTGTGAAACTAGTATAATAGATGCTGTATAAGAACTCTGCTGGATTCTCCCTTCTGGAATCTTCGGGGCGCCTGACATAACCCTCACCCTCCACACAGTGGAGGGCAGAGAGGCCTCCCTCTGTGTGCTCCATCACAGCTTTCCACTGACTCTGGGTTTGGGCTGCCTGATTTGAATGGAGGATTGTTCAGCATAGCCAGTGACCGGCAGAGCTGCCAGTTCCAACACTTGAAAAATACAGTACTGCTTTTAAAGTGGAGTAGAAGGGCGTTGAAGCAAGGATGCCGGGGTTTCTTGTCAAATACACTGCCCATCTGTCCTGGCTCTCCTTGGAGGGGAGGGCTGAGGCTTCCCGAAGGCAGAGAAATGATCCCCCAACCTCCATGTCCAAACCAGCAAAAATGGGGAAGGAGGCCTACTTCATCTCTGTGCTCTGGAACAGACCATCTATTGGGCAGATTCAAAGTGGTAGCTCCTTTCCCATTAGCTCACTCTCAAAGTTGGTATTTACAGATTAACTACAGCCTAGATGTACCAGAAGTACATGGTATATGCTCCAAGTTAAGTGCATGAAAGAAATATCATCTCTGAGATCGCAAAGAATGTTCCATACTCTAAGAATCGGTGAAGAAATTATACACATAATCTCTCTCCTAAGGTGAGATGTAATTATATGGTTAAATATTCATATTTTAATTATTGGAAAGAAATATATTAATGAACTGTTATTGAAATATTTTCCATGTAGAGTCAAGTAGGAAAATCTAAAGAGCCAGTCTTTTCTGTACTTGCAATGAAACAATTTCATTGTTTGCTGTGGCAGGAACATTTTTATACAAGAACTGAAATTACTGCGCTGTTTTAATGATTTGACCATTACTGAATAAAAACCTTGCTAGGACGCCCAACTGCTACTATTGGTCAGCTTCAAACTTCCACAGGAGTGTTTGGAGGCAGAGAAAAAAAAAAATAGAGATTCCCTAAAAAGGACCACTTTTGTTTTGATGGTGCTGGGTGGAGGGCAGAATGGGATGGACCCTGACTATTCTCTGGGATTCAGACAATTCATTTAAAAAACAAACAAAACAAAACAAAACAAATCTAAGACATTTCTCCTTCAAAGTCCTCATGAAGTGCTGGGGAAGGGGTTCTCACATATGCAGAACCTATATTTTCTAGCTATTGGTAACATCATTGCTTTATGAAATAGGTTGAATTAAAGTGTTAGGAATGCCTATTCTGCCAGTTTTCAGAGTAAAAGGAGCAATATAGAAATAATAACCATGTTGACTTTCTAGATAAACCCCAGTGGGGATAGAAGCAACATTATTATGAGAGAGCTCACCATGAATGGGTCTTGTAAAGGCCAACAAATACACCTCATTGAAAAAGAGGTGCATTTTTCTATTGTTCTAACTATTCTGTACAGCAGGAAGATGGAGAATAATATTCAAGACATTTGCAAAGGAAACGAGCCCCAAAATTGCCTTATTTGGTGCTTTAGTCAAAAAGGACACCCGCCTACTTCACCAAATAAACTTTTTTTTTTTTCCAGCCTTTTTACAAGATGAAGCCCTGATCAAGCCCTGCTACTCTGAGGAATGAATCAGCGGTATTACATTTACCTCAAAAATAAATAATTGCAGGAAGTGATTTACCTCTTTCTAATTTTATCACATTAGAAAGAGCAAAGATTACAAGTAAGATCTAATTCTTATTGCCTTATTGATCACATCTGAATGCTGACCATGATTTTACTAAAGAAACAATATTATGTTCTCAAACTCTCAAAATGAGTAGGCCAGAATTACTTAAATCTGTAGTAGGAAGTGCAGAGCTGAACAATGCACTAGCTGGTGTGTTTTGAATTCATGGTCTCCATGGTAACATGCATGAACAAAGTTTTTAAAATATATGAATGGTTTATCTTTAGGGTAGGAATTGGCCAAATATTATTTAGTCTAATTAGTTTTTAAATTAATTATATTTTAGATAGTTAAAATATTTTCCCAGGAATTCTCATGCAAAAAACTATTGTATTGGGAATTCCCTGGTGGTCCCGTGGTAAAGAATCCACCTTACACTGCAGGGGACATGGGTTCGATCCCGGTCAGGGAACTAAGATCCCACATGCCACGGGGCAACTAAGCCTGTGTGCCACAACTACTCAGCTCATGCGCCTCAACTAGAGAGCCTGCGTGCCACAAACTACAGAGCCCATGTGCTCTGGAGCCCGCACGCCACAACTACAGAGTCCACACGGCCTGGAGCCTGCGTGCCACAATTAGAGAAAACACGCATGCCACAGCTAGAGAGAAGCCCACACACCGCAACGAAAGATCCTGCATGCCTCAAGGAAGATCCCACGTGCCACAACTAAGACCTGACGCAGCCAAAAAAATAAATTAAAATAAATAAATAATAAATAAATCTTAAAAAAAAAAAAAACTATTGTATTTACTGACTTTTGTATAATTAAATGTCCGTATTTTTAGAGTAAACCAGTTGTGGATTGAGAATGACTAACTTGCATAAATTAAAGTGGTAAGAATTTCAGCAAAGGCTGTGTTGGTAAAAAGCCAAAACAACTGTTAAAAAGTGAACATTTCAGTTCTGCTGATTATTTGACATCATGTGAATCCCATTTCTTATCTTAAAATATGGAGATATATTTTAAATTAAATATTTTTCTGTTTTTAGGCAAATCATACTAGTCTATGCAGACTGTGTACTCAGGGAATTAACTGAAGTGCAATGAGGGGCAAAGCCACTGGAATCAAGGGGATGTTAAAAGTGACCCTCAAGAACACTGAAGCCCAAGAACTCTCTCAAACCATGTTCAATCTGGAATATCCAGAAACTGTCTTCTATCAAAGGCCAAAGTGAGGTGTATAACCCTGCCCCTTGCCATAGTGTAAAGATACAAGCAGAATTGCTCGAGAACCAGCTGCTGTTCTGGGGGCCAGAATACCAGTCATTGCCGGGAATTGTACGGAGTGTGCTGGAGGCACAGGGAACCTCCTTTTGCTCTGTAAGATTAACACAAGGTTAGTTAGGGTTATGGAAAAGAGGTTGGTGAGAGTCAAAAAAAAAATTGAAAAACCTGTGCTTTGAGACATGCACACGAACAGCAGAACCCTCTCTGCAATTGGTGTTAAATGACTAAAGACAAAGAAGCAACTGTTCCCGCACCAACTAGCGCGTGATCCTGAGAAAAGGATCAACAGCAGGACTGACATGATGGGAAAGGAAAAAAAATCTGCCTGAGAGAGAATTCCCTGAGATTCTCAAGGGTCTTTCACAATTTGTCAGTGAGGAAGGCTGGAGACCTCACTGAAGAGACGTTCTGTGCATTTTATTGTGAACACACATCCACACTCACACTCACATATGCATGCACTGTTTACTAAACACATTCCATAGTGTAGTGTCATCATTTTCAGTTAACAAAACTTCCATAAGGTTCTGGAAGTTCTTAACTTTAAGACAATATTGTTAAAGATACACAGCTGATCCAGGAGTCTATGAATGACAGTTTTAGTCAAGATTTGAGTTTGCCTCTCAAAGTCGGCAAACTTCACACAGCGCTGTTTACAGCACTGTGCCTGAACCCATCCTGTATTTGACCATACTGCATGAGTGCCCTGGGCATGGTGGCCAATCCAGAAAGGAGTCTGGCTCCTAGTCAGCTCACAAACCAGGAAACATTCATTCAACAGATGGACAAGACCTCAAAATGGATTTTCTCCTGGCATATTGGGAATGAGGATAAACTGCTTCCTTCCTGTCATTTACAACACAACAGTTTGAGTAGCATTTAGAAATGTAAACAAATAGTTCAAGAGAGAAGAAGACTTAAAATTAAGATAATAAAGTTAGCTGTTGGTTCTCACTTTTGTATACTACCAATGCATATATTAGCAGTGTTTTCTGGACTTCAGAAGATGCTTTTAAAATTACTGTGCTAAATGTAAAAGCTCAAAATATGAGGCTTCCAGAAGAAAACAGAGAATATCTTTGCGACCTTGGAATTGGAAAAGGTTTCTTAAACACAACGCAAAAATCACTGACCATAAAAACGTAGTAAATTGGATTTCATCAAAATAAAAACTCTGCACATCAAAATACACTGTTCAGAAAGTAAAAGGGCAAGCCACAGACTGGGAGAAAGTATTTAAATATGTATGTCTGACAGAATATGTAAAGAACTCATACAATCCAACAATAAATATACTTAACTTTTTAAATGGGCAAAATACACGAACAAACATTTCACAAAGGAAGATATATGGATGACCAAAAAGAACATAAAAAGATGCTCAATATCATGAGTCATTAAGAAAATGTAAATAAAAAACACAATAGGATACCATTTTGCACCCATTAGGATAGCTAAATTTTAAAAGACTGACTACACCAAGTGTTGGTGAAGATGTGGAGCAACTGGGACTCATACACTGCTGGTGGGTGTGTAAAATGGAGCAACCACTTTAAACACAGTCTGACAATTTTTTATAAAACTAAGCATAAACCTACCCTATGACCTAGCAATTCCTTTCCTAGGTATTTATCCAAGAGAAAGGAAAACCAAAAAAATGTGTAAGAATTTATAGCAGCTTTATCGATAACAGTCAAAAACTGAAAACAGCCCAGGTGTCCATGAACCCATGAACAGGAGAATGGCTAAACAACAGTGGTATATCTATTCAATGGAATACACTCAGCAAAAAAAAAAAGGAACTACTACTTATACAAACAACAGAAAAAACATGGCAAGTCAAAGAAGCCTTTCACCAAAGAGTGAGTACATACTATATGACTCCATTTACATAAAATTCTAGAACAGGTAAAACTAATTTATGATAAAAAGTTCATAACAATGGTTGCCTATGGTGAGTGGAGGGAGGGATTAACTGGGAACTTTCTGGCATAATGGAAATGTTCCATATCTTGGTATAAGTTTGGGTTACATTCACCTGAATTCATCAAAAGTACACTTAAGACTTATGCACATCACTGTATACAAACTTTACCAAAAAAAAACAAACAAACCAGAAACAAATATTAACTCTAGTTAGTGATATACATGTTAAAGTGTTTAGGAGTAAAGTGTACTAATGTCTGCAACTGACTTTGAAATGCATCCAAAAATATAATGAATTGATGGATGAATGGGAGAATTGATATGTGATAAATCAAATTAGCAAAATTTTACTGGTAGACTTAGGTGCTGGGTACTGGGAAACAGCTGTTCACTGTATTATATTTATACATTGGAGTGCTACTCAGCAATGAGAAGGAACGAACCACTGACACATACAACGAGATAGCTAAATCCGCAAAACTGTAGGTGGAGCCAAAGAAGTCAGAGACAAAATTCAGAAACAGGCAATCAGAACAGGTATTGCCTATGAGCGGTAGGAATTGATTGAAAGTGGCACGATACAACTCTCTGGTGTGATGGAATGTTTTATATTGTGATTAAGTTGGTGTATGTTTAGGTATATACATTGATCAAAATTCACTGAACTGTACACTTAAGATCTGTGCATTTCTGTATGTAAATTTCACCGTGGGTGTTGGGAGGGGAAAGGCTGTGGAAGAAAGATACCAAATTGTAAGCGGAATTGTCTTTGTGTGACTATAGATGGCAATTTAGAGGCAATAGAGAACCCTGAATAGGAGGAGGCAAAGGTAACAGATTTCATGTCAGGAATCCAACTCTGAATAGTAGGACAGGTCTCTTCTTTGAGATGTCCTGAGATAGAAAAAAAGGCACTCAATATTTCAAGGTGTTGTAAGATGAGAGACAATAGTGATATCTTAGTTTGTGGACAATAGAGATCTCAGCCCCAACTTCAATGGTACAGGATTATGGTCACACGGGTACCTTTTCCCCTTGTTTTAGGAAATGTACAGATGAAGTTCCAGGAGGGAAACGAGATATCAAAATTGATGGATTGAAATAGTTGCCCTTTAATTCCCCCCAGGCCCTCTCTCCGAGTCTATTCTATTCAAAAGGCAAAGAAGGTGGGCTAGCTGCTTTGCTCCCTAGCCCTCAGCAGGTTAGAAGGAGCAAATTAGAAATGAGGAGGCAGTGAAATAGACAGAGGCCGTCACTCAGACGGCAAGTGACAGCTCACAGCGGGCAGAAATGGATGAAACAAAGGGAGAAATATAAAAAGCCAACCCAAATACTCAAGCACACAACAGTGTGCAGGGGACCCCTGCAGCTCAATTTATTTAAATAACTCCTTACTGCACTGCAGTGCTTCACAGATCAGTCTAAAGTCTTTTTTAATGTCCTAAACGAAGAACTAGGAATGTAATACATTTTCTGGGAAGCCAGAGAATTGCTGTCACTTCGAGTTTTAAGGTAATATGATTAGAGTAATATTCAAACATTTTGATTAGAGGGATAAATTTTAGTTAATTTTCAAAAATTGTGCCTGTAAAATACTTATTCCCTGACAATAACGAATATACTTTTTACTTCTTAAGATTTCTAGTGAAGTTTCACCCATCAAAATCATATAACATTAGATGACAATATCTTGAAAAAGAAAAATGATAGCATCTACCTCTGCTACCAAAGCTAATGTCCTGAACTTATTTTCCAAATGTCCATGAAATGTCATCCCCATTATTCTAGAAGGACTTTATATATTTAGACATGTCTTGGAATTCCTTTCTTCTGAATGTCAATCATTCTATAAGATCGGATCTGGAGCATTTTTTAAGCAGTTTTGTGAAGAGGTGATCCATTTTGTGCATTTTATACTGAGTAGTGTGAAGGCTGGAGCCATATCCTACAGAGCCCCAAGATCCAATTATGGTATCTCTTCCCACCTCTGAGTTCAATGACTTTACATCGTCAGCTTGAAACCGGCCATGGTGGGCGTTTATACCATGAAATTAACAAACACTATAAATCAGGACTATTTTCCTTTCTTTTCTTCTCAGAGAGGTGGTTGTTAAACATTTACCAGCACACCACTGGTTCTATCAGATTCTTTAAATACATTGGATGGTCTTAGATTCAACTGCCACCACCTGTGGCTCTTTCCCTACTAAGAAACGTAAATTATTACGTCTGGTCAGTCCTCAACACAATTGGCAAGGCTAAACAGCTTGTTTTGTTACTTACATTTTATTGGGAGCCAGATAATCCAGTTTAATTATTAAATAATTTGAGCAATGGTGACAAAATAGATGGGAAATACGCTGAGCAAAAAAAAAAAAAAGTTGATAGCATCAATACTGTTATAAAGTATGATCCTAACAATACTTGCTTTAAGAAATAATATCATTTGTTAGATCCTTATAGGTCTTAGAAGAAATAGACAATTATCTGAAGCAAATATTGGGCTGCAGGCTTCATATTTAGAATAGAAGTGAATAACAAGCTTCCACAGAGACAGTTTTTTTTTTTTTTTTTGAGACAGTTGTTTTTATAAGGGAAGATATGCCCTTTCATTTTCTGGATATTTGATGCTCTTGAGATAGGCAAGTTCATTTAAAGCACTCACTTGACCAGTGAGTAATATTTGTGATTGTAGGGAATTCCTAAATGTCATTGTTTCTATAAATCCAGCCTGATGACACATAACCTACTCGGGACTTGAGTTTTGACATGTGCTGACCTGTAGGCACCTACATATTGTTGACCAGGTTTTATTGCTTTGTAACAACCATGAACTATTGACTAGGGCCAGAGATATTATTATTAGGAAAAAAATGTTCAAATAATTTTTTTCTTTCCTCTTTAAATCTAGGAGAAGACTAGTTATATGCTTTCAAAGAGATTGATTGGCTTTTCACCCCAGGTTCATATTTAATCCTGAAAAGCAGCAGAGAATTTAGGATAAAAAGTATCTGTTTATCTAATAAATTACTTAATGCAGTCAGTTCATCAAACTCTCTAGATAGTTCCATCCAAAAACTTGAATTCACAGATGTTTATTGAGTGCCTATTATAAGCAAATCACTCTGCTGGTCATCACAGAAGTATAAAAGCTGAGAAATGGTTCCTGCCTTCAAGGAATTTAATACATAGTGAAGGATAGACATTCACCATGGTGTAATCAATTGCTAATTAAAAATTTTTTTGACTATACCACACTTCTGCCACTTCAAACCATCTCATTTTGGATTCTTCTTTATATTGTATCTTTAGTTGTGGAAAAGTTTTTCTGCTAGTCTTCAGGTTGTTCTCATTGATAGTTTCTCTGTAAATAGTAATTTTGGTGTGCCCATGGGAGGAGGTGGGCTCAGAGTGTTCCTACTCTGAATCTTCTAAAACAATTTCTTAAAAAAATATAATAAAACATCCAACCCCAAAAAGCTGAACAGAGTATTTCATGATCAGAAAATATTTGAGAAAGTACTGGAATGTCAGCTCCTTGAAGGGCAAGACCTTCTCTATCACAGTTTTCAACTGTGCCCAGTGAACATTTATCAAGAGTATTTGGTGAATGAATATTGTCCCTTGTCATTTTAATAAACATCTATGACCACTGAGTCTAAAAGTAATGATTAAAGATCTCTGGAGAGTAGGATGTCAAATAAACTAGTTTATCTTCTAGTGGTATATGCTATTTAGTTTTCTAAAGTATTGCTTATACTCTCTTCCAATTTAGTTCATCTTTCAACAGTACACAAATTTCATCTGAGGAAAAAAAGAATCAAAATGACTTGTCATAGTGTACAAAATAGCAATTCTACTTAAAATATAAGGTGCTAATCCCATTACTTATATGTTCTTCATTAAAATAATTTTATGCTTCCCAGGTGTTAATAAATATTGGAATATATACAGGAAAAAGGAAATCTCATTTTCATATAAGTGTTTTAATAATTTGCCAACTTCCTTAAATTGGAATTTTATCAGAAAAAAAAAAAATAGAGAAAACAGGAAAAAAACTTGAAGCCAAAAAGAAGGCATATTGAAATCAAGAAAAAAATTTCTGTGAATCCCCAAAACACGACTTGTAAATTTTCTAAAACATTTTAAAATCTCATGTTTTTAAAATGATTTTGTTCCCTCTTCAATGTGCTTTACTTAACTCTAGCCTAATGAATGTCCCTGAGAACACAGGCACTAAATCTTTGAAGACACAGTCACCCAGAGGCAAAGAAGCACTCCACTCCCAGGACCTCTTTGCTGCCCACTGTCCGTCCACCCCCAACACAAACCTCTAGCCTCTCACTCCCACCTCCCTCCCCATGCTCACCTCCCACTCCTGGCAAAACAAAACAGGATACTCAGAGGTAAGCCACCTAAGCCAGGGCTTTTTGTTACTGAATTTGCAGTAGACTGTGTCAGTCACTTCACCTTTCTGGGTCTCAGTTTCCTTGTTTGTAGACTAGAGGGGAAAATACCTTCCCAACTCTCAGTTTTTCTGAGGCTCTAAGTACTTGATGCATGAATAAAAGACACACTAACGCCCTATGCAAGTGTGGTTACTGCTTTATTTCAGATTATCTATTCCCTAGTACATTAAAGAGAGCTTACGTTTATAAAACTTCATTAAGGCCTTTTCCCTTAGCTATACTGGGAAGTTCCAAAATTTCCCATGTTTCACCCATCAGTTATGTTACTTCATTAAGGACAAGGTTGAGTGGGTTAGTGGTTAGGTTATGGGACTATGCATAATACTTCCTGTATTCTTATCTGACTTGGTCATTGTTTTGTTATTGCCTCAGGGAAAATCTTAATGCCTTAATTTGCTGTAAAAACAAATACATATCAGGGATATTTACTTTGAAAAAGGGTCATGAGACTTTGAATGGATTCATATGACAGGGCTTTTCTAAGTGAATTTTGTTCTTTGGAGCCAAATTTATTTCTAAAGCGACTGTTTATTGTGTATTCAAAATCCAATAGATAAGGAAATAATTCTTTTTTTAAATAAATTTATTTATTTAATTTATTTATTTTTGGCTGTGTTGGGTCTTCGTTGCCGTGCGCAGGCTTTCTCTAGTTGCTGCGAGCGGGGGCTACTCTTCGTTGCAGTGCGTGGGCTTCTCATTGCAGTGGCTTCCCTCATTGCGGATCACGGGCTCTAGGTGCGTGGCTTTCAGCAGTTGCGGCACATGGGCTCAGTAGTTGTGGCTCACAGGTTCTAGAGCACAGGCTCAGTAGTTGTGGCACATGGGCTTAGTTGCTCTGCGGCATGCGGGATCTTCCCGGACCAGGGATCGAACCCATGTGCCCTGCATTGGCAGGTGGATTCTCAACCACTGCGCCACCAGGGAAGCCCCAAGGAACTAATTTTAAATGAGCTTTTACTTTGTCTTGAGCATTATGCTTATAATCGCATTCAATTTGTACAAGCTGTATGGTATATAACACTATAGCCATTTTACAGAAAGATGAGTCTCAGTAATTTACTGAAAGATCACCAACTACGGAAGACAGGGTTGGTATGAAATCTCACTTTTCTCTGATGCAAAATCCCTACTCATTTTACTAGACCTAGGCTCCTCATGGTGTGCTCTGTGGAACAGGAGCAAGGAACCACCTGGATCTAGTTAGAAATGCAGAATCTCAGGCTCTACCGCCCTGCCTACTAAATCACAGCATGCATTCTAGAAGGACTTCCACATTAAAGATTGAGAATCTTTCACTAGACCACCTGGCCTCTCCAAGAGACTGCTGACATAAGTGGTTATCTTCACAGCTGACCTGGTTCCTGGATGAGCCCCCGACACCCACATACTCCCACACCTCTATACCAGCTCAAGCTCCAGGCAAAATAAATCACTGCTTCTCTTTACATGTGGTACCGGTTTATGCCACCATTATGACCTTTTTCTGTGCTACACTGTGAGAGTAGGATTGATCTTGTCCATCTTTGTATCCAATGTGCCTATGACTTAAATGATGATTGGCTAAATGAATAGATTAAGTTGCACTTTCTTAGTGTCTCAAAATTTTCCCTTTGTTATCTCTTCTCCCAAAGTAGCCACAAGGCCTGACATTCCTCATTCTGAGAGACGCAACTACTATCAGTTGGAAGAGTTGCTAATAAGTCACACAGGCTGGAGGGTAATCCTTTCCTGGAGAACTGCTGCCACAGTGGGGAAAATCTCAGTACCAGGAGGCTTCCCCTGTCTTTGTCATTAGTAAGCCTCATGACTTTTGGCAAGTCCCTTCAATTCCCTGAATTTCCATTTCCCATCAAAGGCAGATGAAGTTTTGAGTTCTGAAATACAGGAATTTTTCACCTATCATGACCTGCTCTTTGCATTTCTATCGCCCACAAACCTTCAAACCCCAAACCTGTTCTTTATCCAAAGCCCTAAACCTAAAGAGGGAATAAAAGGGGCGGGGAGTGGGGGAGAAGATTGGTATGTTCCATAACTGATCTTAATTCAAAAAAGAAGAGACCCTTGAGGAAAATCATTCACACTGATGAACCTTCAGGAACTTTTAAAATCATGAGCATTCCCTGTTCTGGCAGCTCTTAGGTACTACTTCTTGGGCACGCCACTTTGAGTTTGGTACTTGGATGTCCTCTGCAAAAGATACTGAATTGACCAGTTGTATGGAAAACTGTGCAGTTCTGGAAAAGTAGAGAGAGAGAGAGAGCTGAATATACTCTCAGCTCTCTACAACAATTCTCTACTACATGGTCTTAACGACACAATTGTGAGGTATGCCTCAAATCTTTGCTATTAATAAGAGCTGTTACAAATTGAAGCTTGTAAATGATTTACTTTCTTCTTTTTAAAAAAGTATTAGAGTGGATCCAAATTTATCCTCACCACCATCACTAATTTCTATCGCCTTGTGCTTTTTTGAATGAGAGAAAGAGATGAAGTTATAGACAGCTCTCAAGGAATTTCCTCTAACCAAGGCCTTATCTTATCTCTGCTACGGCCCTGAAATCTAGGTATGGCCAAAGGGTTGCATGGTTCAGATGCATGTGAACATCATTTTTCTCTTGTGCTCTAGGGGTAAAAGGGTTGAGACATGTGCATTTGGGGATGTTGACATCATGATTTTGTAGACAGAGTCTCCTTGTGAGGTTTTCACGGCCTGTTGAAGAAAGCAAAGTATTGGGAAGGCAATCCAAGGCTGAACAAAGGGAATCGTTGGTATATATTTAAAATGCTTTCCACTGATAAGAGAAGATTTGATGGCTGTGGTTTCCCCCACTGCCATTAGAGCAGTGACTTTTTAATTATTTTGACTGTGACATACAGTAAGAATACATTGCCCAAAAGTAACTGGTGTGTGTGTGTATACATACATACTAGTTTATATATCATGAAATATGTATATATACATACATAGTGGTTTATATATGAGTGAAAACATACATAAATAAAACTTTAAAATATCACAAAACCATACTTACTTTTACTGTGTTTATACTACTTTTTACTCTATTGCACTTTTAAAAAAATGCCAGATGCAATCCACTAAGTTGATTTCATGACCATTAATGGATTGCAACTCAGAGTTTAAAGATACTGCTTCAGAAGTATCTGCACTTTACAGCCTTGACCAGTTGCTTACTGCCAATTAGCTGAAAATGACCAAGCTAGTGTCCTCTTTCACAGATAAAGGTAGAGTTCTGGCCAACAGACTATGACAGCTGTCTTAGCAACACTAGATGACTGGTTTGGCCATGATAAACAAAATAAAACCACTTCCTTCCATCTAGTGGAACTCAGTGAACCCTGCAAAACATTTAGCCAAGCAGCAGTTGTTAAGCCAGTCATAAATAAATTGTCCTAATTTATCCCAAATTTATAAACCACTATACTAGTGTTGATCAAGTCAGCTGAAAAGAAAGCATCATCAAGGTGGCATTACAATATTATCTCAACATACATTCTTATTAATAAGGCGGTAGCTGGAATTTTAGTGTTGTTTTCCTCTAACAATATCTAAAAATCCAATATAAAAGGATCTCTTCAAACTTTGCTTGTCTATTTTTGCCTCAGTGGGACTCCAAATTGTAAGCTAAAAGTTTTCAAGTTTTAGAAGTTTCAAACTCTACATCACCAAGACCTTTTTTTATGTGTAAAATATTTTGAATTCTACTCTTAAAATATCTCTATATTAAAAAAAACTTTCCGAGATTTTTGTCATTGCTGTTTGTGATTTTCTTAAACAAAAACAAACAAGAAGAAAAAAGAAGTGTTGCTTTTCTTTTATTTGAAATATGTTTCTTTTCTGGAAGTTCATTTAAAATCCATTCTGCGATACAGAATCTATGGCCATGTACCAATTCTGACCAGTGAAATTTAGGAAGCAACCACTGCAGAATGTTACAGAGAACTGGAGGAACTTTACACAAGTGCAACAAGGAGCTCAGAGGGGACAGTGGAGTTCTTGTGTAACTAGGCGGCTGTTTTGGAGATGGCACATGTTTTCTACATTATTGGGTGGAAACTGGATTTTGTGATTCCCTTTACTCAAGCTAACTTTTGCCCTTGGGGAAGAACTGAATGAAGGAGATAACCCCAGTACAGGGCTTGAGCAGGGGCAGTTAAATGTTCTGCTTTGGACTGTAAATTGGGTACATCAGTAAGACTCTATCCCATGTCTTTGAGATTAAATAAAAAAACAAAACTAATATCTGAATGTGGACTCTTTTATGTCTGAAAAATAAATGTTTATTCATAAATTATTATTTTCTTATTTTTGCAATGACTACAGATATGGAAGCAAGATTAGACCATGCTGGGAAGGCTAAGCAGACCTAATCTCATGCTGGAGAAACCAAAACCGGGTAAAACCAAAAACATGAAAAAGAATTGAAATGGACTTGGTCCAGCCCACATAGTGGACCTGGAGAAATATCCTGATAACTCTTGTGATTGAGTTACCGGGCCAAGGGGCTAGTCCATACCCAGGAAAACAATGCGCATTCTCCTGAGGAGAGTTACATACCCACTGCCATTCATCCTGGAGTGAGGTCAGTCCTGAAGCAGGACATGGGGCAGGACTTGCAGGGAAGGACCCCCTCTCATGGGGTTGAAAGGCAACTGAGCCTGGATTTCTACTGGTTGGGGTTCAGTTATTCTGCACCACATGGGAATCTCTGGGAGTCAGAGACTCTTAGGTAGGATTTGGGTCTCTGAGTTTGAACAATAGCCGGTTGTTATAAATAATGTACCTGTTATTTGCATTGCATTTCTATGAACCCCAAACCTTCCCCAGGGTCTCTCTGAAAGCCACAGCCTGGTCTCATTTGTGCTACAGGACACTGAAGAGGTAGGATGGGGGCACCTCAGCAGTAATAGGGGGAGAGAGAGAGAGAGATACTGGGAGAGAGAGAGAGCATGAGCTGTGCATGATACTGAGCAGGGCTTGGTAGTAAGAGGATCGCAGTGTATAGGGGTTTCTTCCGCAGGTCGTTAGCCACAGAGGCAGCAGCATGATGGCAAGAGGGGGAGGCTAGACTGGAAGTATTAGTTAGACTTTGTCAGGAATATACATGCGGTAGTTCTCTGGGAAACCCTCAGAAATAATGTAGAGACCTTCTGAGAGGGGCTAATTTCTGGTCATTTTGGAATAAAAAGATGAAGTCGGGTACATAGAGATGAAACAAGCATGAACGCAACCCCTTTGTGATGTCGCAAAATATTTGCAGAGGCAATTATTTTAATCACATTGGAATAAGACTGATTCTCTGTCTTTGCATAGACACAAAAATTCATTAGCTAAATGTGAACTCACAGAGGAAGTGAGTTTGGTTTAGCAAAATAAGTTATTCTCTGCTTCCATGTTAGAGTGCCTGTTTCTGGTGGTCTCCAGCATGATTATTCCATAGCTTCTTAAAGATGGTGGAGGGTGTGGTAAATGGATAGAACCTAAGGGTGACTTGCTGAAGATATTTTAAGGCGAAGTGAAGGTTTCCACCATCTTCTTTCTCCTCCGTAAACCTGATCCTAGGAAGTCTGGGAAACTCCAAGCCACCTTGGTTTCCTGCACACACTGAGCTCTAGTTTAAAAAGTCATCTTGTAGCTGGGCCAGTCAGTGGAGATAAACAATAGCAAAATGAAAAAGAGCAGTGGAGATCTGCTACTTATTTTCAAACAATTTGACCACGAACATTAAAATAAGCTAAATAGGACTTCCCAGGCGATCCAGTGGTTAAGACTCCATGCTCCCACTGCAGGGCACGTGGGTTTGATCCCTGGTCGGGGAACTGAGATCCCGCATGCCACATGGCACATGGCCCCCACCCCCCGCCAAAATAAGATCAAATAAGCTAAATATATATTTATTGCACATATGTATGTGTGTGTGCGCACACACACAGACACAGAAAGAGAGTATGGCAGCATGTTAAGGATAGGTAAATCTAGGTTTAAATTTGTTATTTTAGACTTTCAACGTTTCTGTAAGATTGAAAATTTTCAAAATAAAAAGTGGTGGGAGGGTGGGGATGAAGCAGCAATGGAGAATTTTTTAGTCTTTAAAGAGGTGATAATCAGAGCACAGATGTTAAATTTAATGAGGTCACTGTATTTTTTTTTATATAAATTTATTTATTTATGGCTGCGTTGGGTCTTTGTTGCTGTGCGCGGGCTTTCTCTAGTTGCGGTGAGCGGGGGCTACTCTTCATTGCGGTGCACGGACTTATTGCAGTGGCTTCTCTTTTTGTGGATCATGGGCTCTAGGCACGCGGGCTTCAGTAGTTGTGGCAAGTGGGCTCAGTAGTTGTGGCTCGCAGGCTCTAGAGCACAGGCTCAGTAGTTGTGGCACACAGGCTTAGTTGCTCCGCAGCATGTGGGATCTTCCCGAACCAGGGCTCGAACCTGTGTCCCCTGCATTGGCAGGCAGATTCTTAACCACTGCGCCACCAGGGAAGTCCGAGGTCATTGTATTTTATGTTATGCAGTATTATGCGATATTATGTTATATAGCGGCTGGCCTAGGGCTTTGAATTTAGAAGGGCTTCACCTATTTTTTCAATAGCATGGATTAAACTACCTTTCACTCTACGGTAAGAACATACCAAGCGAAGCTCTGGACGGAGCAGTCCCTCCCCTCGTATTCCTCGGGCTGTATGATGCCAGTATCTATGTATGTATCTCACCCTCGAATGGCAGCTTAGGAATAGGAAGATGTACTATACTCAACATCCTCTCTGCGTGGTGTGCTCTGTGGACCTGCTGTCTGCATCTCCTGAGAGCTTGTTAGAGATGTGGAATAGTGCTCTAGCCCCAGACCTACTGAAGCAGAATATGATTCCTAGACACCTTAATTTCATCCTTGTTAGGATAAAAATTGGCTAAAGCCATTTACCTGCATTAAATGTATCCATGATTGCTTATAAGTAAACGTAAGATATATAACCAAAATGATTTCTTAGGACTTAATGTATTCTTTGCCAACACTTAAAAGAGTGATGTTTTTTCTCCTTTCAAACCCCCAATAGGAATAACTCTTGCTGTTTGTCAGATTTGCTGAAAATTGTTCCTCACAAAGAACATTTTTTGTATGTGTAATTGTACATACAGGCTTTGTACTCTAATATACTACAGTTCTGAGGTTGATAGTGATTAAACCAGATAATTTTATAGCAAAAAACTAAAAATGAAAAAAATAAAAGAGAAATGTTTTTCTAATAAAATGTAAGTAGTTTATTTCGTCAAAAACCTTTTTAAAAAATTGTGGGTGGGCTTCCCTGGTGGCGCAGTGGTTAAGAATCCGCCTGCCAATGCAGGGGACACGGGTTTGGTCCCTGGTCTGGGAAGATCCCACATGCCACGGTGCAACTAAGCCCGCATGCCACAACTACTGAGCCTGTGCTCTAGAGCCCGCGAGCAACAACTACTGAGCCCGCATGCCACAACTACTGAAGCCCATGCGCCTAGAGCCCGTGATCCACAACAAGAGAAGCCACCCCAATGAGAAGCTCATGCACCACAATGAAGAGTAGCCCCTGCTCGCCGCCAACTAGAGAAAGCCCACGTGCAGCAATCAAGACCCGACACAGCCAAAAATAAATAAATAAAATAAATAAATTTTAAAAAGAAAAAAAATTGTGGGTGATAATGATTTTCCACATGTGAGTTAAGTATCTCCCACAATTATTCTGATCATGGAAAGAGAAAAATTTTAGATTATAGGCTAAAAATAGAAAATGAAACCAATTAGAATGCTTTAAAAATATAGAAATATGCTACAGATTGTAAAAGTTTGTTGAAAGGTCTACTTGACATTTATAATTTTCTTTTCAGTAACCCTTTAACTAGAGATAATTTAAAAGTAGTTTACTGATGGTTCAAGAGTTTAGAAGTGTTTTTCCCCCCCTTTGATTACTCTGCCGTCTGTGCCACCAGAACTAAGGAAAATGAGAGGAAAAAGGGGCCTTCTCCTATCTTTTTCAGTCTCTAGACAGGGCTGAAACTCAAGACCTCCGTGGTGACTGCTTTAAGAAAGAGATCAATGGCCTGGAGCCCAAGCAAGGGAGAGGCAGATATATTTGTAACTTGGAGATTTCAGTGAAGTCCCTGTTAGGAAGAAAACTGTGGGCCTTCTTCTGGATAAATATGTCCAGTGTAATTATTAAGCTTAAAAAAAGCCAAAGGAAAAAGGAAAAAAAAAAACCCTCACATTTGGAGTCCTGCATCTGGAAGCTTTTTTCTCCCCTAAGGAAATATTTGTGGCTCTTTTTTCCTGTCAAGGAGGAAAACGTGCTTGTAAATTTCACCCAAGAGAAAGTATATCTGTGCATCCACTGCACCAGGAAGGAATAGATACATCCCCACAAACATATGCAAAATCCCAGAAATTTGACCAAAGGCTAGCTGGGGGGGTGGGGTGAGAGTAAGGGGTGGAATTATGCAAGAAAAGCAACCCAACCTGGCAGAAAATTTCAGTGAGGAAGTGCTCTGTGCCAACCTTGGCCTCAAAAAAAAATACTCCACCCTCTTAAAGCTGCTTAGATGGCAAAAGGGAGGCAGTGCCTTAACTGGCCGTGCAGATATCCCTAGACAGATGCACCCCGCCAAGACCAGCCAACGCACACTTCCCGCTATGCACTATACGTACAGCTGTGTGCACAGAGGCCATCTTGAGTGTCCAGGAGTGGCTTTTCGGTGTGAAGGAGCCAGGGAAATCATCTCAAAGTTTCTCAGACTGCCTGTCTGGGTGCCTAAGATTCAACCATTGCTGGTTCTTTCCACTCTAGTCAGGATTATACGCACCCTGAAGGTTCCTGAAAATGTTAACTGATCTGGGAGCAGGGGTGGGGAAGTTGGGTATCGTTTTGTTCAAGGCTTTTTTGTATTAAAACCTGAGGTCTCGCTCCACACACAGGGACCCCTAAGGTAGTGGTTCAGATGGAAAAGGGTGACATTCAAGCGTGAGCACTCTTCATTGCTGCTAACCACTCTTCCTTATTCCCACTTCTTAAAGAGGGTGTGAAATGTTTTTCCACAGCACAAAGTAAATTACTCTCCAGGTGAGGCAGGAAGGGAAGGATGCAGATTAGACAGTTTTTCTCTGCATTGTCTCTTTTCCGACTGTGAGAAGTGGCACACCTGGGATTTCTTAGAGTTACACCACCAGCGAAGGAATTCAAGAAGGTCAGGATGGTTTCCCTCACTTTGGAGGCAAAACCACTTCTCGTACGGGGGCTTCTGGATACCAACTGTTGCCTTATCAGTCAGGGACAGAGTTGTACCCGGAGTTTGAGAGTGTGCCAATCACTTTGCCCTCTCTTGCAACCTATACAATTAAAATACTTTATACTCTTAAATCCTTCCTGAGGTGAGGCCCAGTGCTTCAGCCAGAAACCTCAACAGAAGGCTTTATTGCATCATCTTAAAGCAACATTCTTATAATTAATGAAATCTGTTACCTTGAATATTCAATTCCTACCAATACATAATTTTAACAATTTGTTTTCATTACCAGGCTTCATGACCATCTCCTCAGACCATTACCTGGGTCTCTTGCCAGGATCACACTGGCCCTTGAAACAGGAACTTTTTAGTATTACCCCAGCAATACTAACAAGAGCTCAGCAGTTAGAGGTGATTGGAGAGCTTCCACATTGCCAGTTTTGTGCCGCTCGGACTTGGGGTCGAGGCCTGCACCTGTGAGACAGGTGCACACACATGCACACACACCCCACAGAATCTCAGGCTAGAGGTCTGAGTGGCACTGATTCATGTTTCTGGCTTATATTTCAGCTTACAAGTTTCCTGACCTCAGGTTTCTACAGTGTACCAGCAGGAACTACCTCTCAGATCAAGCCAGAGATGGCCATGGACCATTTGTAAGAACATCTAGGACTCTTCGGAAAATCTCAGTCTGTAGACCCTTTGGCCCCTTTCACCTCTTTCAATCTTCTCTCCTGGACTTCTTCCTCTCTCCTGAGGTACCTTCCCAATGCCTGCTACCTCCAAAATCTTTAGAGACCACTCTCCTCATCTCAACCTCCTGCCCTCTTCCCCTTACTCCAGCCTTGCCCCCCATCTAAACTTCTGCTCCAGTTCTTCCTTGAAAGCAGTATTATAACAACTAATATTTTTGACACTTGCAGTTTAAAAAATATAATTATGTTGAACCCAAACAACCCTGTCAGGATGGTATAATTATCTCCATTTTAGCATAAAAACAAATGTAAGGCTCAGAGGTTCAGTGGCTTACTCAGGTTACAGGGTAATTGATGGACTCATGGCTTTCTGTTCTGCCTGCTGGGGTCAGACCATCAACCCTGCAGGCTCTGTGACTACCTGGGCCATGGTATTCTCTCTACATCAGTCTACTTAGGCTTCCCAAAGGCTCTAACAAGGCATGAGAAAGCTTTTCTTGGAGTCCATTTTCTGAATGAGAAAGAGCAACTCTTAAGCAAGTTTGCAAATGGAATTTTATGTGTATGTATATATATCTATACATACACACGTATATGTATGTATTTTATCTCACTTTTCTTTCTCATCTCATCACAGCCTTACTCCCACTAGAGATAATCCAGTATCTTCTCAATAATTTTTATATGACTGTGTTCATTAGAGAAGGTAGCATCTGGGCCAGTGTTTAGATTGGGTGGTGTGAACTGGTGGGCTGGGTTCCCACTTTGAGCAAGGCCCTGCTTTGGACTAGCTGGTGACCGTGAGGGCAAGAGTCTCCTCAGTGCAGGTACCTGGGAGGGAGAGGGGGAGGAGCAGGATGGGGGAGGAATCCTGGGATCTTTTTCCAGTCTGAGGTCCATGGAGAAAACAGGTTGGGGGCAGACGCTGAAAGCATTATTTTCACAAGCAACTTCCTGAGACTCATGACACAAGCAATGCTCGCTCAGGGCCCAGCTGGGAAGGTGTAAGGAAGAGGTGTGGGGAATATATCTCCTAATTTTGATGGAAAAGAGGCAGCCTTCTTGCAGAGGGAAGCTTAAAGGGAGCCCAGCGCATTTGTGCCTTGGAGGGAAGCAGCAAGAAGGGGCATGAAAGCAGCTTTCACCCAGGGGAGCAAAAGTAGTGGCTCTGAATCCTGGAGGCCTGAGTGGAAAAGGACTTCTGTGAGACACCCCGGACTCCCACCAAAGTAATCTGAGGCCCCCTTTAGGTGGGGAAAAGACCAGGTCTTATAGTTATACAGGAGGGAGCTGGTGAGATGTGACTATTAACGGACCATGATTAGCCAGCCTTTGGGATGCTGGGGTACAAATACTGAAGAATCTCAACGTAAATTTTTGCTAACCTTCCAGTTTTTCATAAACAATATAACAATTGCACATGTCCAGTTTTTTTTTTGGAAAAAAAAAGGTATTTATTTGTCCACACAATATAGCAGTTATAGGCAAATGTTCATTGAGAATGACTGCCTGTCAGGGACTGACGGCTTTCTCAGTACTCTCTGGGCAATGAGGTAGGTAATGGGTGGGGATGAGTTAGCCCCACCTGCCCACTCTCTCCTGCCCCAGGCTTTATAACCTCTGACAGAGTCCCCTGTGGAACCAAGGCATTTAGTCAGGAGGTGGGGCTTGGCTCATCCCTAAGAGAATTGAGACAGAGAAGAAAATGAAGAGAATTTTCTGCATTTTTTAAACTAGTGTACTTCCTCATTCTTTTTCTCGGTAAAGACTATACATTCAGCCTGAAGACAGGGCTATGTAAAAGAGCAGAAACGCTGGAGCTCAGCCAGCTGGGTTGAATTCCCCACCCGTACCATGTGGAACGATGGGCAAATCTCTTAAACACTGTGGAGGACTGATCCGTAGACAAAGGGCTCTTACTGTGGAGGGTGGGGCCACATCCCAATTAGAAACTGCGTTCAGACTGCCCAGGTGTGAATCCCAGGTCTACTGCTATTGTGTGACCTGGGGCCAAGTATTTAACCTTTCTGAACCTCAGCTTTTTCACCTGTAAAATGAGGAAAGTATTACTACCTCAGAAGGTTGGTATGAGGATGAACTGAGAAAAAAAAAG
Organism: Eschrichtius robustus; assembly: GCF_028021215.1. Lineage (NCBI taxonomy): Eukaryota > Metazoa > Chordata > Mammalia > Artiodactyla > Eschrichtiidae > Eschrichtius > Eschrichtius robustus. The sequence goes on along the minus strand of NC_090829.1, from coordinate 51,767,602 downwards.
TATACAAGACCTATAGCTCCTGGCACATTTCATGCACTCAAAAGTATCGCTTATTAACTATGGATATTTTTGATGCACTTGTGTTTATTTATACCTGAGCTATTATTTTTTAATGGGAATTTATCTTCCTTTAGTTAGAAGTTGTTTTTCTTTTTGAGGAGCCATTCTTATCCCTAACTGATTTAAGACACCCACTCCTAAATTCATCTTTGGCTTAAGGCTCTCTGCTTTGTGCTTTTCATGTGAGTACTTCTATTACAGTACTTATCACAGTGTATTTTAATTGGTTTTCTTTTTGTTTGTCTCCTGCACTAAATTATGGATTGCTTGAGGGCAGGGGCTTTGTTCCCAGAACCTAGCACATTGTAGGCCTTCACCAAATACTTGTTGGAAAAGTGTAGAAGTGAACAGATATCTAAAAGGGATTTTGATTAGCAAAGAGAGAGACGCTTTTGATTAGAAGGAGATAGAAATCCTATCCTACAGTATGTATCAGAATATAAGTGGCTTGGCCTAAAGATAACCTGTAGGCCAAAACAAAGAGTCCTGGTCCATGTTTTCTAGCTCCAGCAGGAATGACTGACCCCTAAGGTTTTCCTCCAGACCACATGGCCGTAAGTTTGATCTGGAAGGTGCGTCCCCAGCTTCAGTATAGTCTCCAAAGAATGTGGCTGCAGCCCTTGGGACTGCTTTATAGAAAATAGAGAACTCGACCTGAGGAATTGAACTTGACTCCTCCCTCTGCTATTGATTTACCTCCAAATGGTCTCCCCAAACCTTTCCCTCTGCTCTGTTCCCATAACCCTGGTTTTAGTTCAGTTCCTCATCATTTCTTGCCTGCATTACTGAATCACCTGGCTTACTGGTCTCTTCCATCCCATTCTCCACAATGCTTCAGATTGAGCATTCCACAAGGCAGGTCTGTCCCTATTGCCTGCCATTGTTCAGGATCTATCTGCTCCCTACCTCCCTCAGGATAAAGCCTGAATGGGGCTCACTAATTCTTTCAGGGTGGGTCCCTGCTTTCTGCCCATTACTCCTTCTCCATCTCTTCCTCCCACTCTTCATTTCCTTTTATCTTTGGACAGACTAATCTACATGAAATTCCAGATCAGGCCCCTCTCGCAAGTCCATGTTTCCATGTCCTCTAGGAAGTAATCCTTATCTCCTTCTAAGATGATTTACTATCCCCTCATTTGTTAGATACAAGGAGGTACCCAGAACTTTCCTCCACCATAGCAATAATCATGTCGGATTGAAATAAGCTAATTACTGCACTCATTCATCCAGCTTCCATTCATTCATTCTCTTATTCAGTGCTGTTACAGTGTGCTTACCAGGCACTCTTCTTGATGCCAGAGACACATATACCCATAAATAAGCCAGGAAATAATCCTGCTCTCATGGAGCTTACATTCTAGTAGAAGGAGAAAAGTAATAAATATATGAACAAATTATTTTCCAATAAAAATGTGATACATATTTTTGAAGGAAATAAATTGGATGAACTATTGATTATATAGTGTTGGGGTATGTGAGTAGACGGGAATCAGGGAAGGCCCCTCTGAGGGAGGTGATATTTGGGTAGAGCACAAAAGCACAATGAGAGGAAAGCTGTGCACAGAACTGGTGATGGATGATGAGCCCCCAAGGAAGGACTGAGCTTGGAGTGATGGAGGAAGGAAAGAGGCCACTTTCCTTGGATCACATCATGACCTCCAAGTAGACTGTAGGCTCTCTGAGACCCTGGGCAGTATCTCATACCTTACTATATTCACAGGGTCTAGACTGGTACCCAGAAACTAATAGGTGTTAATAAGTATTTGAAAGAGTAAATATGATTTTAAAATTAGATGTTTTTTGGTATCCACTCAAAAAGCTAAAAAGGTCTTATATTTTTGACAGCTTTTATCCTAGGAACTACAGTAAAATATTCTCCCTCCCTCCAGTTTTACTGCGATATAAGTGGCATATAATATTGTATAAATTTAAGGTGGACAATGTGACAATTTGATATATTTATACATTGTGAAATGATTACCACAATAAAATTAGTTAACTTATCCATCACCTCATGTAGTTACCTTGTGTGTATGTGTGTGTGTTGAGAATATTTAAGATCTACCCTCTTAGCAAATTTCAAGCAAACAACACAGTAGTGTTAACTATAATCACCATGCTGTACATTAGATCCTCAGAACTTATTCATCTTATAATTGAATGTTTGTACCCTCTGACCAACATCTCCCCATTTCCCCCAATTGCCAGCCCTTAACAACCACCATTCTACTCTCTGTTTGCATTTGGCTCTTTTAGATTCCACATATATGAGATCATAGAGTATTTGTCTTTCTCTGTCTGACTTATTTTACTTAGCCTCAAATGCCCTTAAATTTCATTCAGTCATTGCAAATGGCAGGATTTCCTTCTTTTTTGTGGCTGAATAATATTAATTGTATGTGTATATATATATACACACACACTCAATATTTTCTTTATCCATTCATCCATTGATGGACACTTAGGTTATTTCCATGCCTTGGCTATTGTAAATAATGCTGCAATGAACACGGGGGTGCAGATACGTTTTTGAGATAATGATTTAGTGTCTTTTGTATATATACCCAGGAGTGGGATTGCTGGTTCATATGGAAGTTCTATTTTTAATTTTTTGAGAAACCTCCATAATGTTCTCCACAGTGGCTGCACTAATTTACATCCCCACTAGCCGTGCATCACATTTCCTTTTTATCCACATCCTCACCAACATTTGTTATCTCTTATCTTTTTGATAATAGCCATTCTAATAGGTGTGAGGTGATATCTCATTGTAGTTATATAAAATATTCTTGTTTCCATTCTTGGGAGTTGTTTGAGGTTTCCTTTCTGGAATCTATTCTCTGTTGGTTGCCATTTTGGAGAAAACTGCTACCTGGTGTAGTATTGCAAGACCAGCACAGCAGGGGATAAAGTCACACTAGGGTTAAAATGCATTTTAGTAACCTGGCTAGTTAGTTAGTTCTTCTTATCAATATAAATAGATACAGTACCAAAATAAAGAAACAAACAAAAAACCCCTGGAAAGGGTGAGGGAAGCCCTTGGCTCCCAAACACCTTAAAGAAACAAGGCATTGTGAAGTATGTGGATTTTTAAAAGTAATTGGTTCTATTCTCTCTTAACCTCATCCTTTTTCTGTTGTCTTCTAATTAGTCAAAATCCTTATGATCTTTCCATATTGCATCATCAGTCACTACTGTATAGAGATCCACAGGATCTCCCTATTCCCATCCTCCAGCCTCACAAGGTCTTGAATATTGGTGGCATGCTTATACCTAAGTTCCTTGGCAGCCAGTGTTTTTATTTCCTGATGGAATCCTCCTTCTGAAGCAAAACTTTTGTAGAAGAAACCAACTTCTCCCTCATTCTGTTATTTTTATTTTAAAAAATTTTCTCTCACTGAGCCTCTTTCTGGAACAGTTTCCAACTTGTTCCTCAATAATAATGTTTTCTCCTTGATTCTCAATAGGATTTTCTCCTGAATCACCCTAGTGTAAAAGAGATCTATGATGATATCAATCACCTCAGTCGATTCTACTTAACCTCTTAAGACTGATAATGACTGAATCAATGGTTTAATAATGTGTAATTTTTAAAAGACCAGTTTTATCTTTATTCACAGAAAATTCATTAAAACAAACTTAATCCAACACCAAGATTATTAAACATTTCTTTATATAGAGTATTTGGCCTCTTTGGAGTATGAGTGCAACAGGAGTCCCAGCTTGAGTCTTAGTAGACATGTCTGGCCAGCTTGTAGAAAGAACCCACCAGAAACCTACTTGAATGTGGGCTAAGAAGCATCCTGTGGAGAGACCTCACCATAAGAGAAGAAGGAGCCAGGCAAAGGAGGGGAGGGATGATTCTGAGTTCAGCAAAGTAGTTGTCACTTAGATTTAACTCCAGGCCTAAACCCCACTGGACTTATATCTGAACTCCGTAGAGAGAAAGTAGGGCTATCATAAATAAAAACCAAGAGCAGCTTTACTTAAAAACAAGGTGCTGAGGCAAGAGCAGAACTGGCTGGCTACACAATGGCAAGAGAGGAATGAAACATTCTTGCCCACTTCCCAACACAACACGCTGAAGCTTTAAGCCTTTGACTCAAAGGGCTTTGTTGCCTTCACTACTGCAAAACACAGTGGGACCTTCAGACATGGTGGCATGCAGTGGTTGTCCAGTGGGTGGTGGCACAGCAGGAAATGCAGCTAGCAGAGCCAGGCCTCTCTAGGAGCACACAATACACATCCAGGGGCATTCAGAAGTACTTGAGAAGCACAGGCAACTGAGGTTCTACAGAAGGATCCCCTGCAAGGTAGGGTAGGAGCCCATGGAATTTAGATTTTTATCATTAATGTGACTCCTTTAGTGTCCTCAAGCTATGGAAGCCTGGGGAAACATGAATTAAATAAAATTCTGAGATCTGTGCTGGGGCAGAAGTAAAGAATGCCTGAAGTGAAATTAAAGAACAACCTGACTATGTAGTTTTCTTCATATCAAAACTGGATATTCTGATGGAAAATAAATTTAGACCACAATCCGGCCACAAGTAATATATCCTTTTATATGTTTTGACAGAATAAAAAGCAAATCCAAGCTGTCAACTGGTGACCTAACATCTCCAAAAAACTTGTAAAGCAAATTAATTACAGAATTTATAGTTGCAAGCACATATTCCCAAGTTCTTCTGGGTTCATGTTTTTTACTTTCAAATCTTGTTAACTTCTAATATACTTATGATGTGGATTGTTCTTAATGCAGAACACATTTTAATATTCTTGTTTTTGGCAAGATTTTACACAAACATGTTACTTCCAGAAAGTGCCTTAGTAAGAAATGTTAATAGAAACACCTTTATAGTATTCATAGGCATTTAGTCTTTAATAATATATGGAAATCAGATTTTAAAATCCTATAATTGCTAAAATTAACAAATTAAGAAACTTAACTTTTATTCTTTGTAGTAAATAAGCACTATGGATAGGCATAGAAAATAAAAATGAATATTAATTTAAAATTTTACTTTTTATTGATTTTTTAAATTACAAAAAATAGTGTTCTAATTGTAGAATATTTAGAAAATGTTGAAACACTTTAATAAGAAAACAAACCACAAAACCCATAATCTCAATCTGTTGGAGATGGCAACTGTTATAATTTTTTGTATTTTCCTATACTTGTTTTATATACATATAGTAAAGAGGGGTTAATATTGTATAGTAGTTTTTATATCCTGTTGTATTTTCACCAACTATGTTTTCTTAGCTCATTTCTCTAGTAGTTTGGAAGGTACAATTACATTTTTTTCTATTAGTAATTACTTTTGTTATTAAAAATTTGAAATATTTTTATCTCTGCTTAGCAAGGTTTAGAATGTAACTGTATCTATTAATTATCATCTGTGTAAAATGAGAAATCTTTTAGGCTTTTACTGTCCTTACTGTCTCTCCCCACTTCACAATTTCGATTGATGTAATCTGGAATTTAGATCTAAATTATTATTATTTTACATTATCAACTTTTCTTTGAAGATATTTTTGAAAATTGTTTTGTCTTATAAACATATTATTGACAGTTTTCAAGATGTTACTCTAGGTTTAAATAGTTTCCTTTGCTTCCTACAATCTCTTTTTATTATGGCACTTTCCTTCTGTTATTTTGATTCACCCCTAGGTTGGCTGGATTGTATCCCTAAACTGTGAGTATAATACCTTCCTAGAACTGGCTAATAGAATACTGGTCTTTCCTACAAATGACCTCTTGACCAAGTACAACATTCTTTTCCTCCCAAGTTTGGAAGCCAGTCTTCGTTTACTGCTGGTATTTGGTTCTCTGGAGGAGAAGTCAATGATTTTTCTTCCCTTGGGGCAGTGGTTCTCAACCCTGGCTGCACATTCAAATCACTGGGGGAGATTTTAAAAAATATCAATGCCAAGGCTCCTCCCAGAATAATGAAATCAGAATGCTTAAGGATGGAGCCCAGACACTAGTATTTTTTAAAGGCTCACCCATGATTTTAATGCACTGCTGCAGTTGAGAACTACTGCTTAAGAAATAAGCTGTTTTTTCTTACCTCGATGCTTCTAGAGGTTTTTTTCTTCTTCTTAAATTTTGCAACATTCAACAGGATATATGAAGGTGCCTATGTCTCTTCGATACTGCCTGGTAACCTTTAATTCTACAAACTCAGCAATTTCCTCCTATTATTCCTTTGACTATTGCTTCCAACACATCCGTTCTATTTTCTCTTTTTCGTATTCTTAGGACATGTTGATTGGATTTCCTGCATCTCTCCCTTGTATTTCCCTTATTTTCTCTCATCATTTTATCACTTTGTCCTTATGGTGTCAGTGTGAATTCCGTATTTCTCTTTGGTATTTGGCCTGCTATCTATTGCCTTTAACAACATTTGTAATTCTATGGTTTTGTTTCTCATTTCCATACAATCTGCATTGACCAATGTTAGCAAGAACACTGCTAAGTCAGTTTGGCAAGAATCCCCCACCCTCCATATATGATCCCCCTCCATATCTGATCGGGTTCCTCATCCTACCTCACCCTCCAGGTGATACCTGATCACCTGGCCTGAGTTCAGCTAGAATCCTGTTAGGTCAGTTCATCCAGAATCCCCCATTACCCCTGATATTCCCTCTTAGTCATTTTCCATCCACTGACCTCCCTCCTGCTTCTTTGACCATAAATCCCCACTTTTCCTTGTATTTTTAAATTAATTAATTAATTAATTTTTGGCTGCATTTGGGTCTTTGTTGCTGTGTGCAGGCTTTCTCTAGTTGCAGCGAGTGGGGGCTACTCTGCTGAGGTGCACGGACTTCTCACTGCAGTGGCTTCTCTTGTTGCGGAGCACGGGCTCTAGGCGTGCAGGCTTCAGTAGCTGTGGCTCACAGGCTCAGTAGTTTTGGCTCACAGGCTCTAGAGCGCAGGCTCAGTAGTTGTGATGCACAGGCTTAGTTGTTCCGCGGCATGTGGGATCTTCCTGGACCAGAGATTGAACCCGTGTCCTCTGCACTGGCAGGCGGATTCTTAACCACTGCGCCACCAGGGAAGTCTCCCCACTTTTCCTTGTTGTATTCAGACTTGTTGTATTTAATCTCTCTCCTCTACCTCAAAACCCCATTGTAGTAGTCTCCCTGAATAAAGTCTGCTTTTCTATTTTTTAACAAGTATCAAGAATAATGTTTTTCTTTAACATATTCTCAGTTTAAGTTTACAAAGCAATTAGTACTGGTTCTGGGTCTTTTGGGGTCATAGACACTTTTAAGAACTTGATTCAATTTGGATCCTATTCCCAGAAGAATGGCTACATCATAAAATTTGCAGGTAACTTCACAGACCAACTCTTCAGATCTCTGTGATCCCTACACGAAGGTTCATGAACCCTATGATAGACTCCTGGTCTAGATGAAGTTCTATCTATACTGACTTATAATCAAACAGAAGGTGAAAGAGACTGGCTCAGAAATTGAGTGTGTGTCCCTGTACACATGTTACGTCCATATGAAAAGGTGGTACCTCCACTGTTCTAGACTGGGTTTGATGAAACCTCTTTAAAAGGTTTTAGTGGTGTTCTGAAGGGCTGTCTGTCACTTATTTTCCAGTCATTCATTCTTGCCCTTTAGGTGTAATCAGCTGTATAACAGGTAGCAGAAATCACTTGGATTTTCTAGCAAGTACCCTTATATCCCCATCTTCTAAGTTTTACTTAGAAATTTAAAATACAGTGGTTCTAGCAAGAAAAGGAGCATCACTCTTTCTAATACAAGTGTACAGCTGCCACATCCCAGTTCTGATTTATCACCGAGTGGATCTGCCCTTTCTGCCCTCTCACCGTTTTCTCTCCATGTATTATGTTTAGCCTTCTCATAGAGCTAAGGAGACACCGGAAAAAAAATTATTTTCCTTCCTTTGTGGGTAAACAATATTTTTTCTGCCTGGATTCTGCCTTTATTTTACCCTGAAATTCAGACTTTAACCAGGATATGTCTAGATGAAGATTTCTATTCATTTATTTATATTTTTCCTGGTATTTAAGAAGCTATGTTGATCTGCAGGTTAAAATTTACCTTCAGCTTATAAATGTTTTCTTTGTTTGTGGTTTTAAATATTGTTCCTCTTCTATTTGTTCAGATCTTTTTTTTTCCAAAACCACCATTATCCACACAATGACTCTTTACTCTTCATGTGCCACATCTCTCTCTCTCCAAATGCACATCTTACTTATCTGTTTTCCCTATCTTATTCACTAGGGGAAAATGCATCAAGCTTATCAACTTTATTAATGATTCAGTTTTCTACATTGTCAGTTCTGCTCTCCACTGCTTCTGATGAATAACAAAATCTCACAGTGGCATAATTAACTTCAAAATGCTCTTTCTGCTGAGTGCTTTGTGACCACCTGGAGGGGTGGGATAGGGAGGGTGGGAGGGAGGAGCAAGAGGGAGGGGATATGGGGATATACGTATGCATATAGCTGATTCACTTCGTTATACAGCAGAAACTAACACAACATTGTAAAGCAATTATACTACAATAAAGATGTTTTAAAAAATGATCTTTCTATCTCTCATCTAACTCCCTCCTCAACTCTGTTCAATTTATCTTTTATCCCTCATTTCCAAGCATACATATATTTTTTAAAATTAAGAGCATAATACACATGCATCTAAAAGTTTCTGTTTCTAAACTACATATGTTTCTTTGATCTGATTTTCCTCTACCTTTTGCATGCTCTGTTTTCTTTCCTTTATACTACAAATTCTCTGTGGGGTTATGGCTAAATCTGGTAGTTGTTCCCCAATATCTATTTTCCCTTTGGCCCTAGTAATAGAACTCTGTTTTTTAGCTGGGCACCTGGCACCTGAAATAAAACCTACATCTCCCAGACTCCCTTGTGGCTGGGTGTGCTCATAAAACTAAATTTCACCCAGTGGGAAGTAAGTGGAAGTGCTCTGTGTAACTTCTGGGAAGTGTCTCTAAATGGAATGGAGAACGTCCTTCGTTGTCTTTTCTTGGAGCTGGAATGCAGATATAATGATTATAGCTCAAGTAGCCCTCTTGGACAGTGGGATAAAAACCATGTGCCAAGAATGGCAGAACAGTAAGATAGAAGGAACCCACTGAGCAGCACCAAATCAGGCCTGGAGTGTCTACCTCTGGACTTCTTTTAGGTTACAGTGAAATAAATTCTGTCTTATTTAAATTACTATTATTTTGGGCTTTCCGTCACAGCCAAACCTAGTCCTATCTGTTATGGGATTTCTGTTTACTTATATTTAAACAGTGCGATTCTTTATTTCCTCTGGAAACCAGAAGCCAGGTGAGGGGATTCTTTTTTTTTAAGTCTTTTCACTCTTTTTCTTAAAAATACTTTCAGGGATCTCTTAAAAAATTTATTTTTCCTTTTTCTTTCTTTCTTTTTTTTTTTTTTTTTGGCTGCATGTCACGGCTTGAGGGATCTTAGTTCCCCTACCAGGTATTGAACTCGAGCCCCGGCAGTGAAAGCACTGAGTCCTAACCACTGGACCACCAGGGAATTCCCCTCAAATCTTAAAAGAAGTCATGTGGCTAGTTCCTTAATCTAACAACCTCAGGGATCCGGGCCATGTGCCGTCTTGGAAAGGAAACTTCATCTCCATCATTCCCTTCCTTTTTTAACAGAAGTGTAACTTACATATCATAATTTGCATAAAATATTTTACATATATATGTAAATATATATGTTATATATATGTGTATGTGTATATACACACACACACACACAACTTACATAACACTGTGCAGATCTAGAAATAGAGTATTTCCTACCACCTAGCAGACTTCTTCCTGCCCCCTCCGCGTCACAACCCCTTGCTCTTCTGAACTCTATCAGATTAGATTTTATGGCTTTGGAGTTCACACAAGTGCAATCATATAGTATCTAAATGTGGCAGCCATGGAGGTATGTCACTCAGAGCTCCCTTTCAGAGAAAACCTGCGGCAAGGAGTCAGTTAGTTGACAGTCTCCAGATGTGAGTGCTTCAGGATCTGCCTCAGCTTTTGAGTCAAGATCATGTACTTTCTGGGTAGTGCCAGTTGATGACTGAGCATGGTGGCACAAGGGTTTGCCATTTCTGGCTATGACAGACCCGTCTATGGGTAATCTTGTGTTGAAGCTCCTGACTGAGCTGGGCAAGATTTTCCCAGAGCTGCACTACAGGCTGAGGCTCTTTCTAGACAACTTTCCATCCTTTCTTCACTAAATGTCAGGCCTGAAGGCTTTCCCCACCCACTCCTATTCCCAGCAAATCTTCTGCACCTCTAACTCAATCTTGGCAACTGCTTCTTGATGGACCCAACCACCATTCTACTCTTGTAAGTCTGTTTTGTTTTGCTTAACGTTAGGTTCAGACTAATCCTTTTTTTTTGCACACAGCAGTTTTTTCTTTTTCATATGGATGTGAATATTCTAAAATATATATATTTTTGGCTTCACAAATAAAGCTGCTATGAGCATCCTTGAGCATGTATTTTGATAGATAAAAGTACTTGTTTCGGTAGGGTATATACCTAAAAGTGGAATTCTGGGCCATAGGGTATAGATAGATTTTAGTAGACACTGTCAAACATTTTTCTAAATTGATTTTTTAAAAATCAGCTTACATTCCTACCAACAATTTATGAGAGTTCCGGTTGCTCTTCATCTTTGCCAACACTTCATATTGTTAGCTACTTCCTTTTCCCCTAACTGATAATGTTCACGCATATTGTTTATTTATCTATTAACTTTTCTAAAGTGACTGTTAAAGTATTTTACCCATTTTTAGTTCATTTTTCAGTTTTATTCTTTTATTTGATCTTATTCTTTATGTAGGCTGGATATGAATCCTTTGTCAGTTATATCTACTGCAAATACCTTCTACCAATCTGTAGCTTGCCTTATCACTCTCTTAATATTGTCTTTTAATAAACGTAAATTATTTGTTTTAATAAAGTTCAAATTTTCAATCTTTTATTTTTTGGCTAATGTTTTTGGTATCCTATTTAAGAAATTTTGCTCTAACAAAAATCATGAAGACGTGCTTTCCTCTAGAAGATTTATTGGTTTACTTTTCACATTTACATCAATGATCCATCTCAAATTAATTCTTATGTATTGTGTGAGGGTGAGGTCAACATTTGAAAAAAATAGCCATCTAAACTCCAATTTATAAAGTTTTTTGTTTTTGCTTTTTTTTTTTGTATTTTGCGAAAGGGCTGTGCTATTGACAGATTTTGTAGTGTAACTCCTATCTAGGGCTTCTGTAGACACCCCCAAGCTCTCTGCTAGTGTGTGATACAGCTGCCCAGATCAAAGTCTCTAGCCAGGTGCCCACTGTATCAGCAAAGATGCTGCTAGTGACAGCCTGCTGCCTGAGGGAGCCACTTAGGCCTCGCTTTCATGCTCAGCTCCACAGAGGCAGTGAAGGTCTCCAAAGCTCGGGGAAACCATCCAATAACACAACTATTGCCACCATGCATGGGCTTTCTGCTTGAAACATTTACCATTGTTTGCTACCTTTGCTACCCTCAAACTCATTCAATTTTCAAGAGCCAAAAGAACCACTGATGGGTCCTGTAGTCAGCCTCTGGGCCTCGTCCCTCCAGGTCAAGCTGCTCCTTGGTGACTGGCAAACTGGCCCTGGATGTCCTTTAATCTGGTCCCAACTGCACAGGATTTAGAAGAAATTCTTTGAAGTTTCTGGCATTTGTATGGTTTCCTTCTCTAGCTTCCAGTACTGATTTGGGGTTTTACATATTTTAAAATTTTCTAGGTCATTTTGGATGGGACTGGGAGGCAGGTGGTTCAAATATGTGCTCTCAGACTCCCATATTTCCCCTGAAATGTAGTAAGATGTTTTTTACTTTTAGCCATGTGGGGATTGTGGAGAAAATTCTTTATTTCGAGGAGAAAATAGTATTTATTTTTAATAGTAAACTATTTTTAATATTGGCAATATGCATTTAATACTCATTTATTCACTTATTTGTCATATATTTCACTCCAGTCTTTTTTTTCTAGGCACTTTTTGAAATGTAATTGGGATCTTGTTGTATATCAAATTTTATATATTACTTATAAAACTTTTTATTGTACTATGAGCACTTCTCCATGTTATTGATAACTTTTCCTTTATATATGTGTTATAATCCAATTTTTCTTTGTTATATGTGAACGCATATCTGTATTTGTTTGTAGCGACACAGGAAAAACTGTGGAAAAATATGCACTAGACTGTAAACAGTTAGGGGTGTGGATCTTATAGTAGGAGAGGAAGAGCATTACTTTTATTTTATAAACTTCAATATTGTTTAAAATGTTACCATAAAATGCTTTTTAAAATAAAAATGTTCTTTGTTTCTTTAATTTCTTAATTCAATGAATATATCATATTTTAGTACCCATGTTGCTATTTACGTAGTTTCTATTTTTCTTATAATGTGAATGTGTTTTGTTCTTAAAGCTTCCTACACACACACACACACACACACACACACACACACTCCTTAGGATTTATTCCTGGAAATAGAATTACTCCATAAGAACATTCACAAGTCAAATACTTAATCATTTTCCAAAATACTTTTTCACTTTCTATTTACAAGCAGAATATAAAATGACCCTGTTTCAACTATAATTAGGTTTGGCAGTTTAAAGAACTAACAATGGCAAAAAATAAATAAAGTCACTGTAATAGCCACTTCAAGAAATTAAAAAATTAAAACCTAGCCCTAAAATTAAATTAGCACTAACAGTGGCTAAAATACCTAAAGTTAACAATATTTTTTATATAAGACCCACAAAGCCCTTGTATTTTGTTAAGTCCAGAGGTAGGATGATATGGTGTTTCATGAAATCATTAGGCATCCAGCTTCTCTGTATGTTTCACCGTGGCTGCCATCCTCAAGGTCACAATGATTGCTGGAGCTCCAGCCATTGCATCCCCATTCCAGACAGCAGGAAAGAGGAAGAGGGACACCAAAAGAAGAATAATTACTATCTGAGTCTATTTTCCTAAGGGACCTATTTCAAAGTCCAGCAATGCTTTGACATTTCAATGGCTTTATCTTAGCCATAAGGTCACACTTAACTACAAGGGAGGCTGGAAAATATATCCTTCTGTTAGAGCACATTACTGCCTCAAATAAAGCCAGGATTCTGTTACTGGGTAAAAAGGGAAGATGGACAATGTATAGAAAACTGGCAGGCTCTGCTGAACCACTGTATCTACCATTCTACTTTCATTATAATTAAATGTTCTCTGGTTTAAATTTGAGCTTTTTTGTTGTTATTAGTGAGGTTTTATATTTATATACATACATATACGTTGCACATAAAGTTCTCCAGGATGCAGATCCTGAAATGGAAATTTGTGAACAGAAAAGTTCTTGGGGTCAATACCTGTGGGGGAAGGGAAGAAAGCAGGACTGGACAGGGGGAGAAGCTAGGCTGAGAGGCAGTCTCAACAGATGTTTCAGATAAGCCATAGAGAATTCTGAAGCTGGGACGTCTCTTCAGAATTGTTCCAAATTGGGTTGATGGGAACAGGCTTTTATACCCTACATCGACCAGTCACTGAATGAAGGGTGACTGAGTAAAGGGAGCATGCCCATGGGTCAGGCAGCTTTTTACAGCCAAGGTAATTCCTAAAGCTGAGAGAGTAAGTCCCTTGGTCCAGAAGGGTAATTTGGGTGGGGCAATTTCATTTCCTCTTTTGTAACTTGTCTTTTCATTTCCTTTGCTCATTATCATAACCTAGCAATAAATTTAAAAAGCACCATATAAAACTTCAATGTTCCTTTTAGTTAAATATTCCCTGTTTTGACCTGCGCATCAAAACACTCAAGAACTGCCTATCTAGATTTCACACATGTTAAGATAAATGCCACATTTGCTTCAAATTTCTGTCTCTCTTTTTAAAAAGGAAACAAATCTTTATCTACACAACTAAAAAGTCCCACCTCCAATCCCTTCCCATCTTCTCTCTCCAGAAATAACTATTGTCCTGTTTGTATACCTCCCATGCATGTTTTTATACTTTTAGCACAGATATGTAGCCAATGACTAACTTTTACAACTTAATAGATTATTAACATTTTAATAAATAATTTAATATTATTAATGAAGGTTCAAAATAAACAGAACATTATATTTATAAATATTACATCTAAATTTTCTTGCAAATCATAATAGAAAAGTATTTCTTCATGGAGCTACATTTGTTGATTCAATTCTCATTGTTTTTTGTTTTTGGGTTTTTTTTTTGGCTGTGCTGTGCTGCATGCAGGATCTTAATTCCCTGACCAGGTATTGAACCCATGCCCCCTGCAGTGGAAGCACGGAGTCTTAACCACTGGACGGCCAGGGAAGTCCCTCAATTCTCATTGTTATCCACATCCCTGCCTCTATAAGAAAATTCTGAAAAATCTTCACTTGGCAGAAGCACCAAAGAGAGTGAAAGAAATCACTTTAGAGGGCTTCCCTGGTGGCACAGTGGTTAAGAATCCACCTGCCATTGCAGGGGACATGGGTACGAGCCCTGGTCTGGGAAGATCCCACATGCCACGGAGCAACTAAGCCCGTGTGCCACAACTACTGGGCCTGCGAGCCACAACTACTGAAGCCCGTGTGCTTAGAGACCGTGCTCTGCAACAAGAGAAGCCACTGCAATGAGGAGCCCACGCACCACAACAAAGAGTAGCCCCCGCTCGCTGCAACTAGAGAAAGCCCGCGCACAGCAATGAAGACCCAACGCAGCCAAAAATAAATAAATAAAATAAATAAATTTTTTAAAAAAGAAATCACTTTAGAGGTCAATGAACAAATCATACTCAACCTCTTCCACAATGATTCTTCTCCTCAACCTCAGACCAAGAGGAGTTGGAGTGAGGTGAGTAGTGGGGAAGCATGAACCATTCTATATTTGTTAAAAAGCAAGGGTTTATGACCAAGAAAAAAAAGAAAAGACTCAAATTACTAAAATTATAAATGAAAGAGGGACCATTACTACTGACCTTATGTAAGTTAAAAAGGATTATAAGGGAATACAATGAATACTCATATGCCAACAAATTAAATAGCCTAAGTGTAATTGACAAATTCATAGAAAGACACAAACTACTAAAACTGACTCAAGAAGAAAATGAAAATTTAAATAGACTTATAACAACAAAGAATTCACCAATGAAGCCATCTTTCAAAACATCATTGGAAGAAATTAAAGAAGATAAAAATAAATGGAAAAATATCTTGTGTTCTTGGATTAGAAAACTTAATGCTGTTATGGCAATAATGTCCAAATTGATCTACAAATTCAATTCAGTCCTTATCAAATTCCCAGCTGTATTTTTTGTTTTTGTTTTTATTTTTTTTTTCAGAAAAAGCTGTGTGGTACTAGCATAAGGTAGATATATATAGATCAATTAAACAGAACTGAAAATTCAGAAATAAACCTTTGTATTTATGGTCAATTGATTTTTTGACTAGGATGCCAAGATAATTCAACAGGGAAGGAAAAATCTTTTCCAAAAATGGTGATGGGATAATTAAAAATTCACATGTAAAAGAATGAAGTTGGATAGGAAATACAAATACAAAAATTGCACCAAATACAAAAATTAACTCAAAATGGATTAAAGAAAAAACAAACAAAGGGACTCAAGGAAACTTCTGGAGGTGATGGACATGTCTATTACCTTGATTGTGGTAACGGTTTCATGGGTGTATGCTTATGTCCAAACTCATAAAATTGTATATATTAAATATGAGCAGTTTTTTGTGTATCAATTACACCTCATTAAAGATTTTTTAAAAAATGGATTGAAAACCCAAATGTAAGAATAATGCTATAAAATTTAGTAGAAATCATAGGTGTAAATCTTTGTGACCTTTGATTAGGCAATGGTGTCTTAGATATGACACTAAAAGGTACAAACTACCTAAAAAAATAGATAAATTGAATTTCATCAAAAGTGGAAATTTTGTGGGTGAAAGAGCATTATCAAGATAGTGAAAAGACAAGACATAGAAGGGGAGAAATTATTTGCAAATGATATATCTGATAAAAGTTTAGTGTCCAGAATATATAAAGGACTCTTACAGCTCAACAATAAAAAGGAACAAATAACCCAATTAAAAAATAAGTACAGTATCTGAGTAGCTAGGTCTCCAAAGAAGATATACAAATGGTCAATAAAAGGATGTGGAGAAATTGGAACACTCATGCATAGGACTTTAAAATGGTGTGGCTACTTAGGAAAACAACTTGGCAATTATTTAAATGGTTAAACGTAGAGTTATAATATGACCCAGTAATTCTACTCGTAGGTGTACACCCACGAGAAATGAAAACATATGTCCACTTGTGCACAAATGTTCATAGCAGCATTATTCATAATAGCCCCAAACTGGAAACAACTCAAATGTTCATCAGCTAATGAACGGATAAACAAAATGTGGCATATCAGCTGAATATTATTCCGTCATTAAAAGTAATGAAGTACTGATAAATGCCACAATATGATTGGACCTTGAAAATATTATGGCAAGTGAAATAAGCCAGTCATAAAAGGCCACATAGTATATAATTCCACTTATATAAAATGTTCAGAATAGACAAATCCAAAGAGACTGAAAGTAGCTTAGCTGTTGCCAGTGGCTGAGGGTGGAGGGAATGGGGAGTGACTGCTGATGGGTCTGGGATTTCTCTTTGGAGAAGAAACATGTTCTAGAATTAGATAGTGGTGATGGTTGTACAACTTTGTGAATTTACTAAAACCCACTGAATTTTACACTTTAAGAAGGTTAATTTTATGGTATGTGAACTATATCTGAATTAAAATAAAAGTGAGCACCTAGAACGATGTTGTAGAAAGGCATTCAGGAACTTTCTTTCCATAAGAAGCTATCCTGTAATAACCCATGCAATAGAATTCCAATTTTGTTTCAAAATGGTATAGGATATTCATTTGGATTCCTTCAGGTAGTATTTTGTGTTGAAATCTCACCTTAATAAAAGAAGAAAATTAGAGTCAATTTGGAGGTAGCTGGCTCCATTACCTGCTACAGTGAATCCCCCATTGCATGAGTGTAAATGTGGTTTTGACTTTGAGACCTTTGAGGCATTAAGATAGAAAAAGTAATTCATTATTAAAATTAAGGTCACCCATTCTACTTCAAATCTTTGTGACTAAATTTCTACTTTCCTTGAACTTCATGTTAACTCAAATGTTCATTTTTTTAAAATTTCTTTATCCTCCAGTGTTCTCATAAGGTTTCTTTCAACAGAATAAATCGATTATAAATGATTCTGTGTGCATGTAAAAAAAAAAAAAAGGTATAGAAAAAATAAAAACCAGAAGGATATATTCAGCAATGCTAACCTCTGGACTGATCATCTTTTAAATTATCTTTTTCATACTTATTCTCGATAATAGGCCCAAGCTTACATTACATTATGTAAAGAAATGGAAAAATAAAAATGAAAAAAAACAAAAAAATCCCAAAACATGGTTGCTAGGAGCTTTCTCTGAGTGGTAGGCAGGGTAGAGGTAAGTAATTGTTTTACAGACCCCATTCCACTTACAGAAACAGTTGGTATGACAGAAATCTCTGCCTAAAAATTAAAGTTGACCTAAGTATAAATCTGTGAATTCAAAGTGCCTGTCAGTTTTCTATTTGTTTGGTTTTTTTTATGTAGTTAGGAATAAAGATCAGGGGTGAATGGGTCTTCTGTTTGAGCAATATTGGTAGCAGGTAGTGTCTTTGTCACCTGTAAACCCTTCAGCCACAGCCCAGAAGTTGGAGACTGAAGAAAAGAAAAGAAAAAAATGGCATTGGATAATAACGTAAAGGTCTATTTTCAGGGTTTATTTCAGGATAATCTTTGTAGATTGACAGAGCATTTAGAAAGATTTTTTTCCATTCAATATGATTTAGATTAGACAAAATAATCTCTAAGAATTATTACTTGTCTTTCAGAAGTGTGTGGGTGAGTGTTTTACCCACAGGGCACCAGAGTCAAGATCAGAAGACCACAAAGAGAATGAGGAGTCTAGCCTTCACTTGACCCTGCCAGAGGGACCCTTGAAAATATTGGGAAATAGATTGGCAAAGGTCATCTGGCTTACTGTTGTTCTAGACAACAATTCTATAATGATTATTCTAGGTGAGATTATTCAGATTTTGAGAACTAGACTCCTGCCAATTATAGTGTCCCACAGATTGTTCTGGTTGTTGGTCAAGACATACTATGTGGCCAGGAGGTTAGGGTTTCTTTAAATGAATGAAGACTCTTTTTTGTGAAGAACTGAAATTTGACTCTTACTAGGAAAGGGAGGGAGTAGAGTGGTGATCCCAAGACAACAAAGCCAGGCCCAGAACTGAGGCATGCCATGCCCATTAGCAGAGCTCCACAAGACGTTTCCTTTTTTAATTTGGACTCTGAAAACAGTTATATGTAGTATGCATGGCTTTAACTTAGTTTTAATCTTTGAATAGGTAATAAACAATGAGTACAAAATTGAAAAGCTACACAAAGGCTATATAGGGAAAGGAGGTCTTCCCCATTGCCCCTTCAGTCACCAAGAGACATTCGCTCTGATCAACCTAAAACCTTTAATAGAGCATGTTATACCCCCCCAGCCCTGTTCAATGGTGCGATGAGGAACTGAGGGTTGAGGCAGTGAAGGAAAAGGTAGCCTTCCAGCTCACCCCCTCCTCTGAAGCCAGCGTGGCAGTGGCAGCATGATTTGGGCCGGGCTGGGGGAGATGGTTGTCCAGGAGTTTGAGATGGTGCCAAGCACCAGAGTGAGCAGAAGACCACGGCATGGTTTGGAGGAACAATGAAGAGCACAGTGAAGACGAAGGTTGCAGTGTTCACTGACACTAATCTGATGTGAGGCTCAAACTCTGTGTCTCCAAATGGACACCTGAAAATGTCCCTGAAGGAGAGGGGCAGGAGGGAAAACCTCATCCTGTTCTTACAAGAATGGAGGAGAGGGCTTCCTTGGTGGCGCAGTGGTTAAGAATCTGCCTGTCAATGCAGGGGACCAGGGTTCAAGCCCTGGTCCGGGAAGATCCCACATGCCGCACAGCAACTAAGCCCGTGCACCACAACTACTGAGCCTGCGCTCTAGAGCCCGTGAGCCACAACTACTGAGCCCGCGCGCCTAGAGCCCGTGCTCCGCAACAAGAGAAGCCACCGCAGTGAGAAGCCCGCGCACCGCAACGAAGACCCAACGCAGCCAAAAATAAATAAATAAAATAAATAAATTTAAAAAAAAAAAAAAAGAATGGAGGAGAGCCAATTGACAAATGTGTGGATCAAAACAGGAGCTGCTCTCCTCTCCCCCCGCGTCCCGCCACACACACACACACACAAACAAACATTTTTAAGCCATAAGGGTACAAAATATTTTTTTTTCTTCCCCTACAATCTGCGGTTTTTCTTGGCTCGCTCTGTGCTCTTCCACCCTCCTTTCACCTTGTTCTCCCTGCTGTTTTGCCCCCCACCCCCTTATTAGGCCAACATTTGTACTTTATTACAGTATCATTTATTTTTACCCTATGAAGAGTGTAATTTTGATAGGAAAGAGTGTTCTCATTTGACTGTCAAATGATATAATTTTGTGACTATTTAAGGCAACTCATTTAACCTCTCTGAACCTTAATTCCCACATCTGTGAAACTGATGAGTACTTACATATTTCCCAGCCTTGCTGAGTAAAGCAATTATAAAACACTCAGCAATGTAAAAAATAATATACACAGGTTTGTTCATCAGTCTGTTCTCTGCACTTCAGACCTTTGCTGTAAAGAAAACTACCGATTCCTGCTTCGAGCATTATGTGTGCTGCAGACTGGGGGCTCCTAGGAAAGATCTCAATGCAGAACTAGCCCTGGAGAAGACACATTTTTGGAGACTCTGCTGGTCTCACGATAAGGGTGGAAGTCTACAAGAACCTGTTTCTTCCAAGAAAGAAAGAAAAGAAAAAGAGGGACTAAGAGCTGTGGCTTGGAGGAGCAGACCACCAAGAGGAAAGAAAGGGTGGCAGCAGTTCTATTTAAAAACTGAGATCTGGGCTGGCCTCAGTGTGGGGAAGGAGAGCCTGGGACTTTGTGCTGAGACAAGAGCCTCAACAGGATCAAATGACTTGCAGTAACCTTAGAACACATTTCCTGTATGAGGAATATCCATGTAAGGTCAAATCCTTATAACTGGATAAGTCACCTAACTTTATAAGGCTAAATGAGAAAAGTTGAAATCAAAACTGTACATCGGGCTTCCCTGGTGGCGCAGTGGTTGAGAATCTGCCTGCCAACGCAGGGGACACGGGTTCGAGCCCTGGTCTGGGAAGACCCCACATGCCGCGGAGCAACTAGGCCCGTGAGCCACGGCTGCTGAGCCTGCGCTCTAGAGCCCGTGAGCCACGGTTGCTGAGCCTGCGCATCTGGAGCCTATGCTCCACAACAAGAGAGGCCGCGACGGTGAGAGGCCCGCGCACCGCGATGAGGAGGGGCCCCCGCTTGCCGCGGCTGGAGGGGGCCCTCGCACAGAAACGAAGACCCAACACAGCCAAAAATAAATTAATTTAAAAAAACAAAAACAAAAAACTGTACAGTTATGATTACAATTTCATGTATAGGGGATTTTTATTATTTTTCCTATATTCCAAATTTTCTATAGTTAGTATATTTAATTAAATAATCAGGAAAAATGAGTTAAAATCATTTTATAATGGAAGCAATCTAATAGCCCCAAATATAGAAATGGTAATATAATTATGGCACTTTAAGAAACATTTAAAAAGATAAAATAAAGGATATAAAAACCAATAAGACACCTTGACTAGTCTCTAACAAATATAACGGAAAGCACGCACAGTATAATTAAAACTATATAAAAATATAAGCACTAGAAGCGAATATACAAAAATATGAAAGTTTTTAGTCATCGGCAAAGCCCATTAATAATTCCCAAGGTAAAAACAGAATGTGGGTAATAAAGTCTAACCTTTTTCCTTTTCCTCTAGGCTTCGTCTAGTTTCACTTGCTCATAGGGTGTCACGCACAGACGCCTCACACTCGGCTCTTCAGACCAGAGTTCCTTGTGCAAAATGGCCGCAGCCGCCACCTCAGCTGGCAGGGTGGAGGGGGAGCCGTGGGCAGAAGCGCTGAGCAGGACGCCTTAATCCAAGATGGTGGCGGCAGGCCGTGTGCAGAGATGCTGCTCCACGATCCAGTGAACGGCAGGAGCAGCGCGGCTGCGCCCCTCCCGCGAGAACTCCCCCGCCTCCAATGAGATCCCTCTAAAGCAGCCCCGCCCACTAGCGTGAGCGCTCCCACCTCTCCATTCTGGGATCAAAGAGTAAAGCTTCCCTTTGCTTCTGAACCAAACGCGGTCTCCTTCTATTGGCTCTAACAACACTGGGCAGAAGGACCCTTGTTGGGGACCCACTCAGTAGGGTTCAGTAATATTTTCTGAAGGTTTTTTTAAAGCATGAGCGATTTGTATTTGTATGGAAATATGTATGGAAATATGTTAATATAAATGTTTCGGACGTTATACGAAATTTCTAAAAATCTGATATTTGTATTTGTATGGAAATATGTTAATATAAGTATGAGCGATTTAAAATTTTTTTCTAAATTTTAAGCATTCGTCAAGGTTGTTTCATTACTTTAAAACTTAAATATAATACAAAGGAATATAAAAAAATACCTTTTTTTTTTTTTTTCAGTATTCCTGGGCACTGAGGACAGCTATGAACAAAAGTGTAAATCCAGAGTACGAATCGTTCATCCGGAATGCTGTGACGCAGGAGTGGTGGGAGCTAGAGGTGGTGTCGACCAAGAGGAGGGTGTCTGAGGCCGAGGATGGAGGGTGCAGGGGCTTCCTGCTTCTTTCTTGGTGCCCACAAGGATGAGATGGGCTGCGTGATCTAGGAGAGTGGGCTGTATCCTATGAAGTTGGGGGGCTCCTGTTGTTCTCCTAATGTATTTACTTTTTGTAATCCCCAAGACTTTAATAAGATCTGATTCAAACACACTGGCCTCTTTCCGCTTGAGCAAAAAAGATCTCTGTGGCCATTCTTGGGGACAGCCGTGCTCCACGGGCTAGAATGTAATGCAAAGAGAAACTGCGAGAAGATGAATCTCCTGGAAGTGCAGCAAGTGGAGGCAGGAGCTCTTGACTCAGTCTTTCCTTTCTGAGTTGGGAAAGTGTGCCCCACCATGAGGATTTGGAAGCTTCAGTGCTTTATTTTTGCTCTGGTTGCAGGCATTTCCCATCAGCAGGCAGGCAGCTTGGAGGCGGGGTGGGAGGTGGGGGAGGAGTAGGAGACCAAGAGCCCCAGGAGAGTGTACCTGTCGCTGTGGTCTGAAGTTGCTAACTGCAGCTGTTAAGTGACCAGTGTTCCTTAGCAGACTTCAGTTCTGACCACTTTCAAAATGACACCCAAACGGTTCAACTTCTTCTTCAAAGCCCCACTTCTTCAAGACAAGGTAGAAGAGGTCATATCTCAGTGGCATTCTCAGAGATGATTTTTTCACCTCCAGAACCAGTTGTTCACTAAATTGTTACTTCCTAACTAGCTCTTTCACCTACCCCCAAATCTCCATTCCTGCCACCACTGCCTGAGTTGCTCCATGATTTTATCTAGATCATTGCAATAGACTGGAAATTGGTTTCCCTGCCTCTGTTCTTAGGAGGCCTACCCCAAAACTACCAGGGTGTTTTTTTTAAACAGATTTGGCCATGTTACTCCCATATTTTAAAACTTTCTTGGCTCTTCATTGATTACAAGACACAATCTAAATGTCTTGGTCTGAGATTTAAGACCCTCTAAAAGTTCTCCCCATCCACATTTCCCACTTCATCTTTTACCACTAGCCCCATGTTCTAGCTACACAAGATTACTTAAAGGTCCTTCTTTCCTTAGTTCTTTTTTTCTTTCCTTCCTTTTCTCTCTCTTCCTCTTCTTTATTTTTTTCTTCTTCTCTTTTTAATTGAAGTACAGTTGATTCACAATATTAGTTTCAGGTGTACAGCACAGTGATTCAGTATTTTTACAGATTATACTTCATTAAAGGTTATTGCAAGATAGTGGTTATAATTCCCTGTGCTGTACAATATATCCTTGTTGCTTATCTATTTTATACACAGTAGCTTGTATCTCTTAATCCCATAACCCTAATTTGCTCCTCTCCCCTTTGGTGACCACTAGCTTGTTTCTGTACCTGTCAGTCTGTTTCTGTTTTGCATATACATTCACATATACTTTCTCTTTTTTTTAATCTCTATTTCTTAAAACAAGAAGAACAACAAACCTCAAAAACATTGAAAATAAAAATGAAAGAAATGAAAAAATCTGCAATCTAACAACCCCAAAACATAATTAGTTTGTATCATTTGATAGTAAATTATTATTTCTTTATGTGCATACTAATTTTAAGGTATAGATGTTTTTATTACCCCCCCTTTGAAGATGAAGAAGCAAAGGTTCAGAAAAATCATAACAAGTTTTCTCATTTTTTATGCTCCTTTCACAGATCTCATTTACAGTTTTTTTTTTTTTAATTAATTAATTAATTTATTTTTGGCTGTGTTGGGTCTTCGTTGCTGTGCGAGGGCTTTCTCTAGTTGCGGCGAGCGGGGGTCACTCTTCATCACGGTGCACGGGCCTCTCACTATTGCGGCCTCTCTTGTTGCGGAGCACAGGCTCCAGACGTGCAGGCTCAGTAGTTGTGGCTCACGGGCCTAGCTGCTCCGCAGCATGTGGGATCTTCCCAGACCAGGGCTCGAACCCGTGTCCCTTGCATTAGCAGGCAGATTCTCAACCACTGTGCCACCAGGGAAGCCCTCATTTACAGTTTTAATCACAGGTTAGAAGGTATGAAATTTAGTCCTTAAATGCAGAAGACACATAACTTGCTTCACTTTTCTCTGACTCAATATATTAATTTCGGTTTCTAAGCCCATTCTTCTGGGTGCTATGGAAATATAACTTCAGTCAATTTGCTGTACCTCTTCCCTTTTCCCTGGATCGTATGTATGTTCTAGGGGGCTTGCTACGAATCCTTAATGTCATCTAGCCACCTAGCATCTGCCGAGGTGTACATCACCTTGATTGTTCCTTGAGCACCGCTTAATGCCAGCCACTGAAGAGACCTCCACTGTAACAACCCATGTGGACCTATCTGACTTCAGGGCTCCCTCTGTGCCATTTTTGGGTGTGGCAGATCATTGTTCAGCTCACGCCATGGCAGGGCTGGGGAGCTCTGCAGGGCTCTCAGCCATTTACCATGGCACCATTTCTTCTCTGGGGTCTTGCCTCCTTTCCAGAGCTCAGCCTGTGGAGTAAAGACACTCCCTAGCAGGGTCTCTGCTCTCTGCTTCTCCTCCCACTCTCCATTCCTAATCTTTTTCTAATCTGGGTCTTTTCTGTGCTCTGAAGGAACTAGAATCAGAAATCTGAAAAGACTCCTTTTCTCTGCCTGATGTTATGTCGACCTTTTCCTGAGATGAAGAGGGTCTCATCTGGTGTTTAAACAGAGGGAAGGCAGAAAAGGCAGAAAAGGAAATACTGGGGAAAATTGTTAATATTTCAAAAATACTCTTCTGACACAGTAGCATAGACAAAATTTTGTTTTCTGCTTTTTAAATTGACCATAAGCATACCAAATATTATCACTTAGTTTTTAAAATTATAACTTTTAATACTTGGGTAATAATGTATTGTTTAAATTTCATGAGGGTGTGGGAATTTGTTGTGTTCTTTTGGTCATGAGGGACAGTTAAGTTAGCTATAATAGGGCAGGCTTCACAGAGAGGGTGACTGGAGAGAGGCTTTGTATCAAAAATGATTTTAGGACCCTCAGCAGATTCTTACTGCTGCTAGCAATAAGACGTTAGAGATATGGACTTAAATTAGACACATTTTATTTGGGTTTCCATCCTTATTTATATTGAACAAAGAAGTTCTATAGTTGCAGGCTTCCCAAGAGCCTGACGCTTTGTGAAAGATTAATTTTGTACCCCATGTCCTAATGCAGTTTGCAGTTGCATAGACGGCATCAAAAAAAAGCCTTTTGGATACACAGAGAACTGGAGAAAATAAGTAAAAATGCTCTGCTGTTTAAAAAAACATAGTTTTCTGGCTGTGATGCAATATCTAGTACACTAGACTTCAAATCCAATGGTTCACATTTAAATTTCCATGGCACTTTATTTTGTTTGCATGTTATAGGACACAATGCAAAGTAATGTTACTTCTAGAATTTCTATGTAGAATGACCTCAGATGTGGCAAACTGGTTGGAAGGGGGATGATGGGATTAAGCAAATTATCCTGAAGCAGGGCCTGCATAGCCAACACAAGATTTTTCTTTCTTTAGACTGTGTATTTGGGCTGATGAAGGTTAGGTGTGTGGGCCAGGACCAAAGTTCTACCCACTGCCACCTTAGGGCACAGCCACTGGTGTTAGGTACAGGCATGGAATGTACCATGGAATGTAAGCTGACAGACCTTACATGCTACATGATCTTGAGCAATATACTTAACTTCTCGAAGTGTTAATTTTCTCATTTGAAATACTGATAACCATGCCTACCTATTGAGGTTGTCATAAGGATTACAAAGTACCTGGCTCATAGTAGGCACCTCAGTAAAGGGTAGCTATTAATATTATTATTATAGCCTGTGAAAGGGTCCATGAGCATACACAGGATGATTACGGAGGAAAGATGAGGTTAAAAAAATTAACACCAGTAACAAATCACTTAGCCTGTGATGACTGTCCTTTGGGGAGTTTTAAAAGCTGATCATTGCTTGATTTCATGATATTACTGTTCCTCAGGCCCCACAAAGTATTATGTGACATGTTTATTAGTTTAAATGATTTAGCTTCTTGAGACTTTAGATTTTGTAACACCCTCTGTGCTACTGAAGTTTCTCTGGGGAGTTACAAAACCAGGATTGAGATTTCCTTTAAAATATTAACAGAAAAGTAAATAAAGTATCTTTCTCTTCCTAACATAGAGAGGATCATTGTCTTCCTAACATAAGACACCATTTAATAAACGGCTGGCTTCATACCTAGGCTGACAACAGGATGCTGTTTTACCAACCTGCCCCTTCCTTCCATCATGCTTCCTCCCCGCCCTCCACAAAGAAGCACTGGAAAATAAAAGCTGCAATTCCGCTTCAAAGCAATGGTCCTCGTGCACACATAGGACATTCCAAAGGGCAGAGCAGAGCATATGCTAGAAAAAAGAAAAGAAGGAAACCCAGAGAGTGGGGGCCAGTAACCATAGCATTTGAGGAGTAGCTCTGGGAGAAGAGACAGGAGGGAAACCCTGTTGTGGGTGTGGGAGGTGATGGGACACGACCAAGGGTAACTGAATATATTATTACCCAGTGCACCCTCCGGACACCCTTAGGGCAGTTGGCTTCACTCAGTCTCCTCCTCAAAACTTCTTCTCTCAAATAATCTCTCTAAAAACATAAATGCCAACTTCTATATAAATGCCAGTGATAAGCCTTAGTTGAGAATGTTCCCACTTACCCTTGGAAACCAGGATTTCTCAGGAAACCTGAGTGCTTGGCCCAGGTCTGCTATGAATGTTTTGGGAGAGCTCCAGGAAATGACCTCTTTGGACTTCAGCACCTTCATTTGTATTCTTTTGTTTAACAAATTTTTGCGTAGCATCTACCAGCCAGATATTGTGATAAATCCTGATGATAAAACAGAGAACACGAGAGACATGGTCTTTGACTTTATGATGCTTGTTGTGTAGTGGATGTAGACCAAAACCAAACAAACAACTAGAAATAATTACGAATGATAGTTGGTCCATCAGAGAGGTAAGGAAGGAGCATTCAGGCCAAAGCACCGTGGAAGACAAAGACGCTGAGGCTGGCGAGATAGGTGCCCATGAGGACTGATTGCAGAGCTGGTGCTGGGGAGAGCCAGGGAGGCGAGGATGGAGAGGCTGCCCTGTGGGACAATGCTGTAGGGACACATCGGCATGGGAGGGCCAGGCCGTGGGTTTCACTTGAAGAGCAGTGGGAAGCCCCTGATGATTTTAAGCAGAGATGAGATGATGCATGTATGGTTTATGAATATTTCTATATTCCTGTCAGTTTGAAAATTGTACTTTCTGACTATCCCCTCCAAGTAGTTATGGCCCAAGTAGTCCCTTTAATATGAGAAAATTCTCCAACCTAAAGAATAGTCCTTGGATTAGAATATCCCTTTCTAGGTACCCGCTGAACTTTCTTCCCACTTCTCTTGCATTTGCCTGGAATGTTTACCCCTCTACCATTGTAACAGATCCCCACATCTGAAATTTCTCGGCATCTCCCTACAAATCCCATGTCAAGGAATATCACCTGTACCTTATTGACTTTTGATGAAGTACGTTCCAACTTGCCTTCAATTCCCTGTAACCCAAGACAGTCACGTGACTGAGGTCTCCAGCCTTAGAATTCTAAACCACAATCCACCTTCTCTATGAAATCGTTTACTTTCCCATACAATTTGCTTGAGAACTGTTTGATAAACTTCTTGTCAAGGAAGAGAGAAGGAAGCCAACAAATATTTGCATTGTGTCCTGTCTCCCACAGAGATAAAGCTGTTCTCTCCAAATTATGGCCTCCAAAGACATCCTAAACCCTTTAGGCTTAAGTGTTTTAGGATATCCAGTGAGAACTCAGCAAACACCACATGGCGAGGAACCATAACCACAGTGTCTGCTTTTAAGTAATTTAACTCATGGGCTCTGAGCAAAGAACTAGTCTTTCAAGACTCCATTTCTTACAGAAGTACATGTAATTTCTTCCTCATGCCTTAATTTAGTTTGGCAATATACTGCAGTTCTTGTGCAGCTTTTGTGTTTTACAGCTTGACGTGGGAAAAGGAGAAGAGACGGCTCTAATGCCTTCGGATTTTGTATGAATTGTTGGTGCCCAAAGCCGAACTTTTCCAGCAGCTGGTAAACAGCTTTAAGATTCAGAATCTCTTCTCTTGGCTCTCATTTGCCTGGAGAGCTGTAAATGTCAGTTCTGTAACTTCCTCACAGACAAAGCCCGTTGGTAAGTCAGTGAAAGCAGGCGGGATGTGTGCTCATGACGAGCATGTTAAGACACTTCATTACCTTCTCTTCCTGACGGTGGTGCAAGAACAGAGCACGGAAAAGAGCCTGCACAGCTTACAGATAAACTGTGTTTCTAAAGCTTAGTTGAAAGATATACTTAGCATTCAACTGAAACATGCAAGTCAGATGAAAGGGCTATTTTCATCAGGTTTCCCTATAGGTTGAACAATTTGGAATAATTGGATTGGACCATTTGGTCAGAAATGAGGGTAATTACAATACCTAGACCGTCTTCTAAGGATAGTTATACTTATTGAATAGGAATTAAAAAACAAAACGGCTTTTCTTACCTTTTACATTTATTCTCATCTTTTCTAAAAACTCCCACTCTGCCTTTTCCTGTCGAATTATGTCTAAGTTGAGGTTATTTTAAAATTTCAGTCTCTTCAGAATTATCTGTTTTTTTTTTTTTTTTTTTCCTAGAATGTGAAGTCCTCCTGGCAAAGTCTTCCAATCTGTTTTCCTTGAACCTATAAGAACCTTGTTAACTATGTGATATGGAGTAAACCAAACGTTTGTGTAGTGTCTGTCTGCCTAGGAGATAAAGCTGTTCTTGCCATTAAAGTTCTGGAAGACATCAATAACCCCCTTTAGCTCTAGGCATTTTAGGAGTGTTGTATCACCAAAACAAAAAACAAAACAGAAAGAAAAAGAAAAGACTGTTTTACAAACTCTTTGGATGTATAGTGAGTCTCAATCTCTTGTAGTGAGATAATTAGTATACTCTTGGGCAAATAAGCGATATGAAGAAAAGATTGACACAGAAATGAACATGTTGACTATTTTTATTCTTCAGCAGTAACATAACAATAAAAATTCTTCAAAATAAGTTATTTTTGACCAGGTTTTTGAAATAAAAAGAGGCTTAATCTTGCTTGATCTAATGCAGCAATCTCTTGGTTTTTCTATTTTAGTGTCATGTGTTGAATTTTTCTAAAAGAATAAAAACTAATTCATTCCAGTAAATTAATAGTTAGAAAGAAATGTTAATTTATAATAATCTCCTTAGTTTTTGCCAAAGGCGTTGGAAATGACCAGACCTACTTGTAGATTTTAATAGGCCATTTTTCCAAATGTCACAGATCCAAATGACTAAAATTCTATTTTAAAGGCTTCTATACATCACTGAGTTTGGTTCAAAACTTTTCTCGAGGGTTATGCCAGTTTGAAAATTGTCCTCAAAACCACAGTGACCTACTCTGAGGATTGAAATGCTTTGCTTAAGGGGCAAACGATACATTTTGTGAAAAAACTCTTAGATTAAAGAACACCATTATTATAACAGAATGATTACAAAAAGTGACTTATCTATTGTTTGGTGAATTCTAGTTTTCTGTTAGTCTAGGAATGAGTCTCAGTTTCTTCATTTTCTAAATTAGAATCTCCCATACATATAATGTGTGGTGGTGATAGATTTGGTGGTGGTGTGGTTTGTGTGTGTGTGTGTGTTTATCGGGGGAGATGGTTAGAGAGAATGTGATACGGTCAGTCAAGTTTATGCAATTTGTTTTTATTATTTGAAACGAAAAGAGCACACTACAACTCATGAGATAGTCAAAACTGGAAAAGTCAAACTACTACCCCTCTTACTTAAATGTCCAGCAAGTTGACTTGGCTGTTACAGGCATACCTTGGAGACATTGGGGGTTCAGGTCCAGACCTCCTCAATAAAGCAGATATCACAATAAAGCGAGTCACACGAATTTCTTGGTTTCCCAGTGCATATAAAAGTTATGTTTACACTATACTGTAGTCTATTAACTGTGCAATAGCATTATGTCTAAAAAAAAAAATGTACGTAGCTTAATTAAAAAATTCTTTATTGCTAAAAATGCTAACCATCATCTGAGACTTCAGTATTGCTGGTAGAGGAGATTGCCTCTATGCTGATGGCTGCTGACTGATCAGGGTGAGGTTATTAATTAGCCTAATTTAAATATTATTGTGTCTGCAGGGTATAGGGAGGCCCAAGGAGATGGAGAGAGACAGGAGAACTCCTTGTGGGTGGAGCACTCAGAGTACACACATTTATGGATTAAGTTCACTGTCATATGAGTGCAGTTCTAAAACAATGACAATAGTAACATCAAAGATCACTGATCACAGATCACTGTAACACATATATAATAATAATGAGAAGGTTTGAAATATTGCGGGAATTACCAAAATGTGACCCAGACACAAAGTGAGCAAACGTTGTTGGAAAAATGGTACCCATAGACTTGTTGGGCCCAGGGTTGCCACAAACCCTCAATTTGTATAAAACACTATATCTGCGCAGCACAGTTAAGCAAAGTGCAATAAAATGAAGTATGCTTGTATTTGTAAGCATAAGATAGCATGAATCTAAAATAATGCATGTGGACTCTTTGGCACCTTAACTCACTTCTTGGGGAGTTTCCTAGGGGAGTCCTTGATTAAAGGCATTTCCCTCTTTCATTTTCCCATCCCCTTCCTGTTCTTCCGTGATGTGCAATGGAGATGATGAGGAAGACAGTACAATGTGTGCAGCTAGTTTCTGCTGACCTGCAGCCTGCTCTTGAATACGAAATTAGATCTTCAAACTGGTGCTATCTGCATTTTACCAAAATACTTCACTGATGTGTAATAACTCATTTAATATAAACAATGAATGGCAAAAAAAAAAAAAATCAATCACAATCAGAGAGACTTAGACCCAATTTCTGAACAGAGTAAGTTGAAGTGTCCCCAGGTGTTTTCTCCTAACAACACCAAAGCCATACAGGAGGGGGCCAGAAAGTCATGCTAGTTGTTTTAAGGGTCCAGTGTTGGGATTGTGTCAGAGGGGTGTGAGCTCCTTTGTTGATAGGATTCTGTGGTTCTGAGACCCGGAAGCCTTGGAATTCCTCCAAAGCAGGCACAAGAATCTCTACATTTTTTCATAGTGTCCCAGGACAATTGATAGGGACCAAGACTCCAACTCTTAAGGAGACATGGCTAAAGGAAAGAAGGAAGGAACAGAAGAAGAGAGAAAGAAAGGGGAGGGAGGAAGAGAAGAGGGAGGAAAAACAAGGACAACAGAAATTTGTTTAATATTTAAAGGCCAACAAATGTGGTGTACTTACTTCTGAGCACTTTCTCCTGTTATATTTTATGTGCATGTGTGTGAGAGAGAGAGGAGAGGAGAGGAAAGACAAAGAGAATGGGTACGATTGGCTTCTATTTTAATCTTCATTTCACTTACTTCACCAGCCATCTTTAAATTAGTTCTTCTCAACCCATCCCCAGCCCCTTACCCGTGTGCCAACCACCACCCGCGCCCACCCCCCCCGCCCCTGCCGCCTGCCCCAATACACTAAGATCCAGCACTCATCCTGCTTGTCCTCAGAAGCCTTCCCTGACCACCCAGCCCAGGGCAGTCTGCTCCCTTGGTCTCTCACTTACTATTTGAACTAGCCATTTGGCCCATATCAATGACAGGCTGGTGGTGCCACTTATCTCGATCCATGTGTATGTCTTATCTGTCCAATTAGATTCAGGGGTCTCAGGTGCAAGAGCTACTATCTTGTTTTTTTAATTGTATCATACAGGAGCTTAGCACAGTGCTTTACACATTGTAGTAGGTTACCAACAAATATTTGTTGATTGAGAAATTAAACAGTTGAGAAAATAACATATTTTTCAAGACCACCTTGTTGGCTAAAAGAACAACAAAGGTTTAATAATCTTGATGAGCAGGAAAGTTTTCTTTATGGAGAACTGAGCTCCTTCAAGTTTCAAATTCGGGTGACTTCAGGTTGAGGCTAATTCCATTTCTGCTCTTGTAGTAATGCCTCACATTTAACAGACAAAATATCCACCCAGTTATAGTATCCATTTCAAGTTATATATTTTAACAAAAGAGAAATTTTGAGGAGATCTGTGTTGAACTGGTTAGAAGGAAAGAAAGGAATCAGTTGCTGGAGGAGCATTATTTGTGCTTTCACAACCCCCTCTCAATATATAAAAATTTCCTTCTTCATATTTCTCTCCAGAAGCACCATTTTTCATGGTGGCCAAAGACCTACGTAGGACTAATTTTCCTTCTTACTGTATTTTTGTCCAGATCAAACTGTTCAGCTTAGATTAGAAGTCAGGGGGGTATTTATTTATTTATTGTATCCTGGACAGGTCTGAAAATAGACTTTGTCACAACAAGCAGCAATTACAGAGCATTTAATATTTGTAAAGTGTTTTCCAATCTTTTACCAGTTTGCCTTTGAAATAGTATTGTGGATGTGGGCTGCTTATCTTCTGAATTTCCAGATGGAGAAAGGGCAGAGAGGTTAAGTGGTTTGCCTGAAATTTAATAGTAAGTTACTAGTAGTGCTGCAGTATTAATGCTTCACAATTCCTGAGTGAAAAATGTTATCCACGTTTCCTTTCTAATTTTGCACGGAAATAGAACCCTAGAGCTATCCCTTAGACACTGATTTGTAGGATGGTAGAAGTATTTGTTTCCTGGTTTTTATTTGCTAAGAGATCAGAAGGAGCTTTAACAAAATAAGACTGATTAAAGAACTTTTAAGTAACTTAGTAATGAAGAAAATAATTTTGTGGTATAGAGGTATATATAAAGCTATATAGGACTTTTTTTTTTACTTTGGTAGCCAAATAGTTAAAAGCTCCAGCTAAATGCTAACAGTAAAATTCTCCTTTACTAAACATTTAAAATTTTCTTTCTATTTTATTTGAGATAATTTTGTGCATTGAGAGAAGGAGGATGAGGTCAGACTGCTGTCATGGGGTGGAGGTAATTGTTGATGGTGGCTGGCTCTCCCTTGACATCAGTTTCCAGAGGCCTATACCAAGACCCCAACCTATTGACTTATCACTCCTGAATTCAGTGAGTGACCTGGAATGACCTGGTGCCCTAGATTTTTTTTTCTTCTCTAGATCCATCTAGGTGAATCATAGACGCTTCTTTGCACACAACCAAAGAAAGCCATTTGGGGATGCTATTTTGTTCGGAGTAGGCCTCTTCGGTTGTGATTAGTTTTCCTCTTGGGAGATGGACTGCAAATGCAGAGGTGCCACTGTTAATAATATATATTTTTACCCGAGTTAATTGCTACGTCTGCTCATATATGCATGTTTTTCAGTTTGGTGCTCACCTGCATGTGGAGCAGGGCTATATGCTTCTAACTCAAACATTGATGAAGCGAAATATCAAGCTTCTGTCAGTATTTAAGTACAGAGCTAAGGAATCCACCTCTTTTTAGGCCCACTAGCCAGGAATCACCTTGACCAGGCTTCGAAAGAATGCCCTCTTTGGTGGGGCTCTGGAAAATCTCAATGGAGAGTAACTCGTATCCTCCCTCTGCTTCTCTGTGTCTCAAGAAATGCTTTAGAAGGAAGAGAGATTTGCATACCTAGGAAGGTCTCCACAGCTCCGATATTCTTGGCCTCATCTTTGAAACCGCTCATCAAATAGAGGTGAGGAACCCTGATATATTTGGAGAAAAAAAAGATCAAAGCAAGCAAACCACAAAGTCATTCAAAAGTTACTTCTAAGGAAGAGAAAAGTGTTCTTATTTGAAGTAGCCAATCTCCTTCATTCTCTGAGAGAAAACTTTTTGGCTACCTTAGTTCACAGTAATTCTTAGAATTTTCATGGAAGGAGAAATAAAAGGAATCAACTTCAGCCCCTCTGATAGCTACAATCGTCTTATGCCTACCTAAAGCCAAGTCTTTAGAAATACGGCCTTCAGTCCCTGTTAATATATCGGTTAAAGTCTAAAAATCTTTATAGTGTTAATATTGACTTATTTTTTGATGACCATAATTATTCTTTCCTCCCCCCCACCACCGCCCTACATATCATTAAGAGCAGGACTTTCCTGCCCCAGGAGATTTAGAGTTAAATGAATAAGTCATTTTGGCAGTAAACACTCTGAAGCAATGTCACTATGATAATCCAAGGAGAATTTAACCATAGAATATATATCTTTTCCATTTCACTGCTGGCATGTTTATTACCAATTTATTTCATTCTATCTATCTCTGGAAAAAAGCTTGACATTAAAGATATTTTTCCTTTTTTCAAAGTATGTCTTTGGACTGTGAGGAAGAAACATGGGAACTTATGGTGGAGTATTTGGGTATGTGTACCCTAATAAGTGTCAGAATTTTCACCTCCTTGTATCAGTTTTTTAAAACTCCCTTTTTATGGAGAACCCCTAGGATAAGCCTTAGTTGAGCTTCTGCATTAATAGCAGAAAATAATAATAGATGACATTTATTAGGTGCTATGTGAGAGGCAGTGAGACAACCACTTCGCATGTAACACTCTACACAACAATCCTATGATAATACTAATACAAAGCAATACTAGGGTATTATTATCCTGAGTGAGAAGATGGATGAGACTAAGCTTAGGATGGTTAAGGGAATTGCATGTGGTCACACCGCTCATGGGAAATAAAAATGGAACAAGAATCTGGGCAGTTTTATTCAGAGCCATGTCCTTGGTCCTTCCAAGAGCTGTATCTAGCTGCTTTTTGTGGGTCGGCACCTGGAGAAGTAGAGGAACATCTTCCCGTAGCTAATAGGCTCTCTGTTGCTCTATGTTGAGTACCAAAACACATAAACTTAAGAAAGTATTATGTCCACACAACACTGTGGAAGGGAATGAAACTTAATTTATGATAAAGAATATATGTATGCTGATGGGCTGAAAGGACCAAAAGAGAAGGACAGAGTTACTTTATTTTGGTGGACAAAAATTATTGTTATTTCCTCAAAGCCTTGAAATTGCTGGTTAGGGAGGAAGTGCCAGCCTGCCAATCTCTAGGATTAGTGATAAGGAAGTGTAATGGTCTCTCCCCACCCACTACCAATAAAATGATTTCAGGAAACCAGGAAGAGTTTGTAACAAAGGCTGCCATCTGATAGTCAGTGATTTAGGAACCTCAAGAGTAATATAATAATCTTAGGGAAGTTGGGATTGGAGAAATAATTAATGTGTTTAATGGATGAAATTATACTGAGAATCAATGGACATACATATATTGGATATATACGTGTGAAAAATGAATCTTAACCCCCTTACCTCACACCATACTAAAAAAGCAATTCCAGATGGATTATAGAACTAAATGTGAAAGGAAAAACAGTAAAGATTCTAGGAAATAACATAGGAAAATATCTTTGTGACTTTGGAGTAGAAAAATATTTCTTTAACAAGACAGAAAATACTAACAATAAAAGAAAAGATTGGCATATTGGACTTGGATAAAATTAAGAGCTTCTGTTATCAAAAGACACCATTAAGTGAACAAAAAGGCACACAACAAAATAGAAGAATATATTTGCAATGCATAGAACTCACAAATGATTCATAGCCAAAATATTTAAAGAACAACTATTAATCAATAAGAAATAAACCAGACAATCCAGTAGAAAAATGTGCAAAAGGCTGAAACAGAGATGTCACAAAAGAAGATACTCAAATGGCCTATAAATATTATTAACCTTCAGGGAACTACAAATGTAATTCCACTATGCCTTTACCAGAATGACTAAAATTAGAAGGACTGAAAATACTAAGAGCTGGCAAAGACATAGAGAAATACACACTGCTGGTAGGAATGTAAGTTGGTACAATCACTCTAGACGACACCTTGGCAGTATCTCCTAAAGTAGAAAGTATGTATATCCTATGCCAAATTATTTCACTCCTAGGTACATACAGAATATTGTGTGGGCTGAAAAGTTCGTTCGGGTTTTTCGGTACCATGTTACCGAAAAACCCAAATGCACATTTTGGCCAACCCAACAGAAATGCATTCATGTATTTACACAAGACATGTTCATAGGCGCATTATTCATAACAGCCAAAACCCGAGAACAACCCAATTACTAAACAGCAAGAAACTGGAGAAATGAATTGTGTGTATATTCATATGATGGTATACTTGAGAGCAATGAAATGGAATGTACTGCCAACACATGCAGCAAAGTGGATGAATCTTGTAAATGTAATGCTGATTATGAGAAACTAGACACAAAAGAATACATACAGTAAGCTTTTATTTATAAGAAGTTCAAAGACAGGCAAGACTTACTGATGGCAATGGTAATAGAACTCAAGGTAGTCATTATGCAGCATAATCTCATCTGCCCTGACTGATACACTACCTTCTCTCTGAAGCTTTACCCAATATTCTCCTTCTGCAATCCAAGAGAATATTGCTTGTGTTTCTATTTAGAATTTATATCATTCTGCCTTGCCTAATAATTAGCAATGTCTGTTTTCTTTTAATGTCTGTTTTCCTCTTCTCTCTATCACTAATCCCCATCCCATTGTATACATATATACTCACACACTACCTCATTTCAATAGGTATACTCAGATAGTGATAAAGAAGATAAGGTTGAGTTTCTTAAGGATACTCCTAATAAATTTTTTAAAATAATATTTTTACTGAAGTGTAACATACATGTAAAAAAGTGCACAAATTATAATTATAAATATCAATTAATTTTCACAGAGTGAACAATCCCATGTAATAAACACACAGATCAAGAAATAGCACTTTTTTAGCACCCCAGTTATTACCTTTCCAAAGGTAACCAAACCCCCAAATCACAGACCATTATGGCTATTTCTCAGAGGGAGGATGTACTCACACCCCCACCCCCCAAATTTTGTTCAGATGTCAAGATTAATAATGTTGCACATATACCAAGATGATATGAGAAAGTTTCTTACATACTGAGGCTTTCTGGGGAGACTAGGGAACACCTCCCAAGTTGGTCTAAAACTGGCTTGAGTGATCAAGAAAAGGAGACTGGCCTGAGATTTTTATAGTAGTCAGAGGATGGGGCCAAAGAGAGTGTTCCTTCATGTGAGAAGGGGCCTGAATGGTTTGAACCTCCCACCAACGTCAAAGAAAGGAGCACCCAAGGTTTTTTTTTTGTCAGCTTGTACAGATGTGGGACAGAAGAGAAGCAGGCGGGGTGAGACCTAAAATATGTCAGTAGTCCAACACCAAAAACCGGAGTCAGGCTTTTTATTACATGAAGACAACCTATATTTATTTCTTGCTCATGCTGCTTGTCCATCATGGTTTGAGTAGGGCCTCCGGTTCATGACATGTTTACTCTAGACTGTCAGGGCAACGATTATCTGGAACATTGCTAATCACTTTAGTGGAAAGAAAAAAAAAAAAGCCAATCTCACATTACTTTGTAAAGCTTCTGCTGGAAAGTGACATATGTCACTTGTACTTATATTTCATTGGTCAAAATAAGTCATATGACTCTGCTGGGTGCCAAGGGGTAAGAAGAGTGCAATCTACCATGTGTTTAACAGGAGGACAACCAGGAACACTTGATGAGCTACACTGTTGTCTACCACAGGTGGTTCTTAAAGGATGAGTAGGGTATTGATAGGTGAAAAAAGAACAGTGTCAAAACTGAAGGAATAACATGAGCAGAGATGTGGAAGGGTGGATGGTGTGGCCCAACAAGAGAATGCCTAAAATGAACATGTGGGAGATGAGATTAGAGAGAAGTGTTCAGTTTAGTAATAGAAAGCCTTGGAAATGAAGTATTTTGGACTTTTAGCATTGGATGGAATGAACAATTTTGAGAATATTGAACATGTATTTTCAGTAAGATAATTTACATAAATAAGAAGTCAGGAAGTTATTGTAATAGAGAAGAGTAGATCAAGGTCTGAACTAGGACAGTGGCAGTGGGGATAGAAAAGTGGAGGCTGGGGTCTTGGGAGGTCCACCTGGTTATGAGGTGAGAATAAATAGTGAAAATTATTCCATTTCCTTCTATCCTGGATGAATGGAAGAATGGTGGAGACATTTCTAGGGCACAGAGGACAACGTGGGGGTGAATTAATATACTTTCTTCTGAAAATGCCAAGTTTAGTATGATGGAAGGACATTACTATAGACTGTTTGTGTCCTCCCCCCAAAATTTATATGTTGAAATTCTAATGCCCAATGTGATAGTATTAAGAGGTGGGGCCTTTGGGAGGTGATTAGGTCATGAGGGTGGAGTCTTCATGAATGGGATTAGTACCTTTATAAAAGAGATCCCAGAGAGCTCCTTCACCCCTTCTGCCATGTGAGGACACAGAGAGAAGATGGCTGTTTATGAACCAGGAAGTGGGTCTCCACCAGACAC
Source organism: Eschrichtius robustus (assembly GCF_028021215.1). Taxonomy (NCBI): domain Eukaryota; kingdom Metazoa; phylum Chordata; class Mammalia; order Artiodactyla; family Eschrichtiidae; genus Eschrichtius; species Eschrichtius robustus. The sequence continues at coordinate 51,729,209 of NC_090829.1, read as the reverse complement.
AGAATCTGCCAGCGCCTTGATCTTGGACAGTCCATCATCCAGAACTGCTGTTTCTAAGCCACCAAATCTATGGTATTCTGTTATAGTAGCCTGAATGGATTAAGACAGACATCCAAATGTAGAGAAACACTCAAAAACTATTGTCTAGCACATAAAAAAAGAAAGAAGACTGGACTTATAGATTCTAAAGTCCACATCAGATAGGAGATGTTGAGGCCAGGGAACTGGATGAGGTTGCCCAAAGAGAGACTGTGAAGTTAGAAGAGACGACTGAACTTTGGAGCACATCTACATTTAGGGAGTATGATGAATATAACAGACGTTAGTAAAGAAAGCCAAGAAGAACCTATCACACAGAGAAGGAGCACATGCTGCAGGAATAAAGAGAGCTGAGCAAAGGGGGAATGACTCACAGTGTCTGATGCTGCCGAGAGGACACACAGGAGGAGCACCAACAAAGATGCCATTGGATGTGGCTGTAGAGAGGTGATGAGTGACGCTGGGAAAGCCGTTTTATAGAGAAGTGGCATTAGATGGCAGGAGGGTTAGGGCAAGAAGGGGGAATAAGCAAATATAGATTACACTTTGTGTAACTTTGGAATTGAAAAGAAGGTGAGTGATGTGTGGGAAAGCTTAGGAGAAAGGCAGAGTTTCTGGAAAGCTTAACTGTATATCTTGGCATGCCATCCTATATACTTTCTTTAGGGCAAAGGTTTTAGTTAAAAATAAGTTATGCTAAAAATCTAACTATAATTCTTGGTAAATTCTAAAATACATCATCAGTACTTTATAGGTGTGGCCAAGGAGAATTCCACAAGGGTGGGCATGTGACTCAAGAGGGACCAGACAGAATGAACCCAAGGACTGTGTCTGGAGTGATCCAGAAATTCTTCTGCTGGGTTTGGAAGCCGGCCGAATGTAAGCTGAGCACGGCCAACGGCCATCTTTTCCATTACATGGGTTGAGTCTGCCTGAGAAAGTGCCAACACTGAGGAAAACAGAGTGAGAGAGACAGAGAGACAGAGTCTGAGATAGAAGCCTGGCCTCGGTGTGCCCCCCTTTTAGCTGTGCCTGTTCTATGTCTGTACTTTTCTGGTATGTAAGCCACTCAACCCCACTTTTTGTTAAAACTAATTTGTATTGGGTATTCTGCTGTTGCAACTGAGAAAGCCCTAATATAGTACAACATCACCAAAAGCTAGGTACACACACTCTCCACAGGTACCTTCCACATTACAGAAATTAACATCTGTTAAAATCTGTGCAGCTGTGATTATGAGAACTTCTGAATAGAACTGAATTTAACATTGGTCTTTCCTTAGATTGTTGATGAGTTTCACTGTAGGAATAGGAAGAATGTAATGAGATAAACATTAACTTTTGAGTCATCAGTGTACATAGTTTTCTTTGAGATATAGTTATGGAATGCATATGCATCAGATTACTAAGTTGTTGTTTTCCTCAAATGAAAACTTTAAAAAAAAATGGCATTGCCAGTAACAAAAAGGTAATATCTTTGATCTTTTTTAAGGAAAAACTTTCCATCTCTATGATGCAATCTCAAGGTTCAAAAATCTAAAAAGACTCTTTCCCTACACACACTGCATGAGCTGGTCTTCCTTATTTGTTTTTGGATTAGTTCCCAAGTGACATCAGACACAGCTGCAAGACCCTTTTCTCTTTTGTGTGGCATCAGGCAGCATCAGTTTGTGAGTTGCAAATACCCAAACTCTCTCCTGAAGATTAGCCTAAACTAAGTTGCCCTGGGGACAAAGAGATGAGGAATTCCTCCTCCACCTGCAGAATTAAAAAAAAAAAAAAAAAAATCTAACTTTCAAAAGGAGCAGGAAGCAACTTGTCCACAATAAATCACCAGCAAGAAAGTGTTCTGAGGAGGAAAACGTTGATATTAATAGAGGCGGCATTTTTCTTTCAGCAGAAACGATCTTTCAGTGAATTTGAAACTGACAGCATTGAAGACCTAGTCACCTGAGATTTTGAATGCCATAAATTTAGGGAGAAATGTTATTGTGTTTTATATACTTGAACATGTGTCTTCCTCTAATTGGGAGGTAGTTGCATTCAAATGTCTGAATCATCTACAGCATTTGTAAGCTCCACACACTGAAGACCACAGTTTTCTTTTTGTTTATATGTCAAGGAGTTTGACTAATCCATTTAATTATCAGTGGGAATAAAGCATCAATGAGGATAAAACTATGGTATGACAAAGAGTGGTTCTTTGGACCCTGCATATAATTATACATAAATTTTCTTAATGCATTATTATATATGAGAAAGAAAGAGGCAATGGCTGTGGGTCAGAAGACTGATTCCTAGGCCCTGCTTTACTGTTACCAATTTAGAACCATGGACAAATCCGTTAATCTCTCTGGATCTCAGTTTTCCCAGCTGTTAACAAGGGGTTATTTGGGAGGATTCTATTGAGACATTGGTTGATGTCTTAGTTACTATTGCTATGTAACAAATTATCCCAAATTGACTGGCCTAAATCAACAACCATTTTATTGTACAAACAGACTGTTTGGGTCAGATATTCAGGCAATGCTCAGGTGGGCAATTCTTTTGCTTTTCAAGGCAATTACTGAGGTCACTCAAAGGTGCTCAGCTGGCAGATGAGATAGTCTTGAAGGCTCAAGACAGCCTCACTCACATTTCTTGGTAGAGATGAGCTCAATCTGTAGAATGGAACAGCTGCACATGGCTTGTCCAGCATGGTAACTTCTCTGGCCTGGTGGTCTCAGGGTGGTGAAACTTCTTACATGGTAGCTGGCTTCTCCCAGAATGAGCTAATAAGAGAACCACGTAGTTCCAACTAGCCATGGAAATGACACACCATCATCTTCACTGCACCCTATTTATCACAAGGCTGCCCAGATTTAAGAGCAAAGGATATAGATCCTACCTTTTGATGAGAGCAAGGTCAAAGAATTTGGCAGCTATATTTTAAAACCACCACACCTACTTATACAGTCCCAAATATTATTTTTCATTATTCTTCTCCAACAGTGTCTCCATCCCCATATTTTTAAAATTCATTCATCACATATATTAGTCCCTACTCTGGGTCAGACATATTGGGTAGCCTACAGTAAAATTGAAGAGCAAAACAGAAAGATGATTCCTGCCCTTATGGAGCTTATAGTCCAATGAGGGGCACACACATTAATAGAAGGCAGGTAAGTATATAATTACAAACTCTGCTACGTGCTGCAAAGGTAAGATACAAGAATCTCTGTGGTTCCACAACAGAGAGAATGGTACAATCAAGGTGCTGGGAGGCTCCCCTGAGGAAAGAATGTTCACTTTGAGATCTAAAGAACGTGTTGGAGTTGGCTATGTGACGGGTATAAATACGTCATCACACAAGACTTCCTCTTGTTGCCATGTTGCCCCTAAATCTTGGTCTCCTAACTCAGAAGACCCTTTCTTTCTACCCTACTTGATTGCTCCTTAGCAGTAGTTTATTTCAGAAGTTACATGTTTGAAATTGAATATGTACCCAACCTCTTATTTGTTCTTGTCCCCAGAACCTCTACTGGCTCCCTACTATTAGCTGGATAGAATGAGTAGATTTAATATGGCATTGGAGGCCCTCCATGTGCTGGCTCCAACCTAACTTCCTGGCCTCATCTCCCCCTGCCCTTTTTGTATCCTGTGCTCCAGCCATACCAGCCTACTTGCTATTCCCAGAGCATGCATTAATTTTCATGCCTCTGTGCTTTTGTTCTCACTGGTCTCTTTCTGAGGTGAACTTCCCCCCTTGTCTCCACCATTAAAATACTGTTCATCTTGCCAGGTCTTGCTCTAAGGTGATCTCCATTATGAAGACTTTCCTAATCTCTGGGCATAGTTACTCTATCCTCTAAGTGTTCTCTATAGCTCTTTACTGATACTTCTTTTCCATTCTGCTTTATTAGCTCTTTTCTGACTCCATTAAATTTTAAGATCCTTAAAGACAGGAACCATTCAGAAATCATGCCTCTGCCCTCCAAATAGCCTATCACAGTACTTTCCCCAAGGCAAGCATTCAATAATTGCAGAATGAATGAATGAATACGCATCATTTTGATCAGGTTATAGGGATACAATGTGCAGGGACCTTTGCTACCTTTTTGTACATTCAGCATTTAGCATAGTAGGTGGTACCCAATATTGATATTTCACTGTAGATAAGCTTAGAGCTTTCATATGTACATATTTTAAAAACCACTGAATCTATTAAAATGTTTTGCACACAAACCTGAATACATCTTTAAGCACTTCACACTAAATTATAAATTCTTTGAGACAGGAGTTGTGTCTTCTCTATATCTGTGTATTTTATACTCTAAGATATTGTTTTACGTACAAATCACTGATATGAAATATAAGTGTTTATAAACCATTTCTTAAGTTCAAAAGTTATTCAGATAGTTTTCATGTTTATTATATACATATCACTCTGCTAAGCAATGAGCGAATATGGGTGTATATATACATAGATATTAGAACTCTGGGTAAACACAGTTTGCCATGGATTTGGATATGCTATGAAGGAAGTAATCTATCCTGAAAAGTTATAACCACTTCTAGTAAGTCTTTGCTATAATAACTCAATAATCCTTAACTAGGTCTCAATCTTGTCCTTCAGTATTGCCATTATACACATGTTACCACTGTACTTGCTCCCATATTGTTTTTCATTGTATTTGAAGAGGATGAAAATGATGACTATCTGTGTGGAGCTGTGAAGCCAAAAAGCTGGAAGTAGAATTGATGGTCATAAAGTGACAGATGATTAGAGCTAGAAGGCGCTAGAAGACTAGTGAGTCCAGCTCCTTTATTCTACAGGAGAAGCAACTGAGGTTCAAGTTCACACTCTTGCCTTTGTATCCCACGATGCTCAACTTTGGGGAGTCAGAAGTTAAAGAAGGGGACTTCACAGATTAAAGGAAGCCAAAAGTTTATTGACTGTTTTTTCTCCATGGTCTCATCCAAACAGCACTGTTCCAGAACACACCTGTTGGATCCCAGTCAGAGCTTAGTAAGCACACACTTATTTATACCACAAATGACATCATCCATCCATCTTGGAAGCCATAGTGCTCACCCCCACGGCTTCTCAGCAGTTGCTAAGATGTCCCCTGATTTCATCGACCTCTGTGTGTCTCGGAGCCTTGACCTTTAAGCCTCCCTGGTGCCAGAATGTCTGCAGCTGTAGGATCAAAGACCCTCAAGGGAAAAATCCACTCTAACCGAGATGGAGATGGGATGAGTTATTAGGAAAACCAGCTATATACCCCGGAACCCTTGTTCGTCTGGAAAATGCCTGAATTGTAACCCATATATAAACATCAAGCCCTAAGACCTAAACACAACACAAGCCAGAGACGGAGTCTCCTGCCTGCCAGGCCAGAGCCACATTCCACCTGCCTCCAAAAGAACTTGATGTGCCCAGCACATAGTAAATGCTTAATAAATATCTAAAATAAATGAGTGAATGAATGAGGTGGCATGTAATGAAAGAAATGAATGTGGCAAAATTATGAGCAAAAGATCAAGTGAGAAGTTAAAATTTTTTAAATAGGGGGTTAGATATTTAAGTGTAAGTCCTGAAATTAAATCTAAATTTTGTTTCCAGTTTACTGACAATCAAGGCAAAATGGCAATGCAGTGGGCTTCACCTAGTTCTTATTGTGGAAAAGAATAAGTCATTCCAGAGCATCAAGTTTTCCTCACTTCTCTATCTCTTGGGAAAAATGTCGTGTGAGAAATCTTTCTACTACACCGAAGTGTCATTTATGTCTTGAGGAAATGTGAAGATCCTTCTTTGGTTTGCAGCCAAAATGATTGTTTTGGCAACAGTTTGGTAATCCTCCTCCCAAGTGGTGGTCATCCAAAGTCTCTGCTTAAAGAGAGTAACTCCATTTTGCTTACCATCCCCTGGCTGCCTGTAACTGCTGGTTCTTCACAGTCCTCAGCCAGGACCTACTGTTTGAAGCTGAACCTCAGAGCATTCTTAAAATACTTTCTAAGCCCTCTCTACTTACAGATGCCCTTCCTACACTAGTCTTGTGGACCTGGATGCTAGGGTATTTTCGCAGTACTATACTTAGCACGGCTTATAATCCTTGACCATGTTATCTCAGGTGCCCCCTTAAGAATCCCTTAACAAATAAAGTAACCTGAGCAGAATAAAATCCTTGTTGATTGATTGATCTGAGACTTGCAGTGCACTCAGCCCAGTTTTGCTTTACAGCTCTCTGCTCCCTCCCACTCAGTCTGTCCATTCCACTTAGATATTTTCTCCTGTTTACAGCCAAGCTCCATATTTTGCCTCGTGTTGTTCACTATCTCCATAATAGCGTCCATCTCACTATCTGCAGTCATAATTCACCTTTGAGCTTATCTTCTTTATGATATTTGCCAAACAAAGCATGTGAGGGTTTGCAACTTTAAATTCATTTTTAGGCCTGGCACATATTTCTTTTAGTCCCAGAATTTAGGGGCTAAATGGACCTTACAATTAATTTTGCCTCCTTGGTCTTATAGATGAGAAAACTTAGGAGGCCCCAAAAGATGAAATGATTTTCTTTTCAGTCCTTAGCCTGGTAAGTATTGAACCCATTAAAACTTCTTTGTGGTGTTTATTTTCTGTATCCTCTCTGTTTTGTGGACTAGGAGATTTCATTTTCCAATTCTTTGCACCTTTTCTTCTGGCCAGTACCCTGCATATTCTTAATCGATAATAAATTCATGAACTAAGTGAAATGATATCATCACCATTTATTTATATTTTACTTCAACCTGAAAAGAATTAATGCATTAATAAATAAATTAGGGTCACTTTAAAGTAAAAATAAAATACATAAAAACTTTGTCATTTGGTAATTTCAAGGCAGAACTGATAACAGGTGAGTTTTTTTCACTGTTCTACATCAGTCTCATCATTATAGCATATTGATTACAAACACCTTTTTTCACCTATCAGTTCTGACAACGCTTTGTACTAAAAATATCTGTTTTAATACTATGAATTTAAAAAGCCATCATTATTAGGTAAACAACCTATCCGATGGGTAAATTCCCTTTTTGAGGATGCCAAATGGGCAATGAGGGTCTTGTTTATGATAAGTAGATTTAGAGAAAAGAAAAACAATTCAGCCTGTGCATAAGCTTCTACAAATAGGAGATGTGAGATGTGTTCAGAACAAAGAAGGGGTCATCCTTAAAAAACACAGGAAGCTTTGATCTTTTTCCCTGCCTAGAGCAAGGTGAAAGGGTAGAGTCTTAAACAAGTCTGATCTGTGTATTTAAGTTAAATGATAGTTTCAGCATGTATGGGCAAGCAAGCAGAAGGGTTACTCAAATGGCAAAAAGTACCGGCTCTAGACCTGGTGACTCTACAAATTCACCAAATGTAATATAAATTCCTTTTTATTCCTCATAGGTTTACTATAGGAAATAGTGAGTCCTCAAAAGGGAGTGATTAGATAGTATAAGACTGCAAATTTGGCAGAGTAATAAAACCCCAGTAATTTCAGACATTTTACATTATTGCCCATGATTTAAAGTTCTGTACTTTTTTCTAGGCTTGTTATGCTTCCTAGGCTTGTGACCACTGATACTTTTGACAGACCTTGGAAACAGTGACTCATTTATGAAGACCCACACATTTGAGAGAACACCCACAGGATAATGAAAGAAAGGTGTGACAGCTATGCTTGTTTTGACTCATCCTGGGGAAATGTATAAGCCCTTCAGATATTTGCACATTTTTCCAGAGATAGCATATTTGTCACTACAAGGTCCATCCAGTTACTATGTAATGATTTATAGATGTAAATGCTGTGTAAACTGTGTCTCAGAGCATCTCTGACATCTACCCACTCAACTGCTGTAGAGAGCTTAAATCTGTTTGGCAAACCTAGCATAATACCTAGAAACATTGCTTCTAATGTAGAAATCCATCCTGGCTCTAGGACTTTTCATTTCTGAGATGATAAGTGTTTGATTTTTTGGGAGTAGAAACTTGTCACTCCTGATCTCTCTCCCCCACTGACATACAAGTGAGTTAGTATAAATTCTGTTTTGAAATGGACAAAAGAAGCATCAGGAAGCTGTTTTTTTCTGTCATGTCTGCAGTCTTTGCTTGGTAGATTCCACTACCTCCCAGGAGGATCCAGAAGGAAGATAAAGAGAAGAAAAATGACAGAAGATGATAAGGCTGGACCCCTCCCTTCGTTGTTTATGAGCACACCTGTGGTTTCCAGAAGGGGCATGGTAACAATAAGTCGAGGGAATAGACACTTGTTCCCAGGCAGTACTCACCAGCTACTCAGCCACTGGATCCCGTGTCCAAGGCAGAAACCCAGTTATTGAACCAAGTCACAAGGCCACACATGGACAAGCAAGGGTGATTTGGTGTGGAGTCCCAGGGGGTTGGCCCCAGCTCTTAAATAATTCTTGCCTCAGTCGTGTCTCTAAATTGGTCTGAAGGACTGGAGCAGGTCTGTCTGCATGTGGAGTCCAGAGCAGGGTCTACCATCTGGGGAACAGTAGGGCCACTATAGTTATGCGATTTGCACACGAGAGCACCTGGCCAGGCTGAAACCTAGCCCAGAGCTCGCACTCGCCAAGCTAGGTGCCTCACACCCCCTGTGTTGGCATATTGGAAGCACCTGTTCATAAATCCCCAAAGGACTCCCTATTGCTGAGGTGACCCAGCCAGGAGGCAGATTTGGCCCAGAACTCACAATTAGGCAGGTCCTCGAATTCACACTTCTAGAGGTATGACCCAAGATGTTATGCCTACAGTTACAGAGACACCCAGGATTGAAAGGAGAAGACTGGTTCATCATTCACCTTCAAACTGTGTCCCACTGCAAGACCATCTGTCACTGGTTGTGAGACGTCTGTGTGAATCCAAAAAAGGCAGATCTAGTCCTGAACCAGCAACCATGGTTTGATAATCAGAGAGTGAGCTAGCTTTGAATCCCGCTCTGCCTTTGGCCAACCTGCACAATCACCCCTGGTGGCTCTGCCTATGTATCAGTTTTAAAAATAATCTGGGGGCTTCCCTGGTGGCGCAGTGGTTGAGAATCTGCCTGCCAATGCAGGGGACACGGGTTTGAGCCCTGGTCTGGGAAGATCCCACATGCCGCGGAGCAACTAGGCCCGTGAGCCACAATTACTGAGCCTGCGCGTCTGGAGCCTGTGCTCTGCAACAAGAGAGGCCACGATAGTGAGAGGCCCGCGCACCGCGATGAAGAGTGGCCCCCGCTTGCCACAACTAGAGAAAGCCCTCGCACAGAAACGAAGACCCAACACAGCCATAAATAAAAATAAATAAATAAATAAATTTAAAGGAAGGGTGTTTTAAAAAAATAAAAAATAAAAAAAATAATCTGGAAATCACTTTGCAAGTGGCAAAATTATATATATTTTTTTGTCTGAAGTACTAAATGCCCTAATAACTAAAAAATTCCACAATTTTTGTAACAATGTTTTAACACATCTTTATCTTAAATATATCAGGACTGTCACTAAATAGAAGTGGACTGGGTCTCTTTCACTCTCTCTCACTGACCCCTGGGAAGCCCCAGCCAAGGAACAGGAGGGAGGGTGGCAGGAGCTGGAACGAGGCAGGCCTGACAACTTCCGTGGCAAACGCTGCAGCTAACTATGGCAGTTTGTCAGCTCTAATCATTTTTCCTGCAGGAAATGTCATTGCTTCATTGCATTGCAAGAAAATGATGTCATAGTTGTGGGGTCCTGATTCATTTCCTGACTTTTAACCTGAGTCTTGTAACCTTTTTCAGCTGCACTGTACCCAGAAAAAATGAAACACATTGAATGTAAAGGCCAGTGTGTCTCATTAAGGCCTCTGAGGGCCCAGGATGGGGGTAACTGCATATATATTAATGACCAAAGTACAGTTTTGTTTGGGGGTCACGTTCTGGATATGGCACGGGTCCAGGACCCAGGAAAGTAAATAGTCTTCAGGATGTGTCTGTAATTTCTTGGCAGAAACCTTTCCTATATTGTGTTTAATTAGTGGGGACAATGTTAAATTTAATTAGGAAGGCTTGCTTAGTTTTTGCTTTGTGTTGGTGGTCTTTGCTGTTAAGCTCTGTGTGAAAATGAGTAATGGTCCCCGAACTGATATTTAAAATTTTACACTGAATTTGTGTCTCCATGTCTTAGGACTGGTTACAACTCCAGACTAAATGACATTATTAAGCTATTTCCTGGAATGTCAAGGGTTGAAATTGCCCTGTCAAGAACGACTCTGTTCTTTCAGGGTTTCAGAGAGCAAGGGCTCGGATTGCATTCTTGCTCTGTTATTATAAGTTTTTCCCTGGCAGGAAACCGCTGGATCTCAGAAAATTTGCATATATCCAACGAGAGTGATCCGCTGTATAGAGGTTTTCAAGATTCCATGACAACACTGTGGAAGAATCTCATATGGGGAAAGGGGATTTTTTTTTGCTTTCCCTAAGCCCCATTTTAAATAGTTTCCTTCCCACAAGCTGATGTGTCCACATTCAAAGAATTATAAGTAACCCAGCCTATTTTCCCGCCTTGGCATCTGTCATTAGCCCAGTAATATCAACAGCCCCACAAAACTGAGAACAGGCTGTTTAAAGTAAAAGTGCCTTATTCCTTCCAGTCGGTAAATCGGACTTTTTCTGGGCGTGTGATGGTGAGCATTAACCATTTAGTTTCCCCAGACAAGGGCATAGCAAAATGTCTGCCCATGTCTTTGTACATGCGAGACCAAGAAAGAACCACACATATTCCTTGATATCTGATTAACAATTTATACTAGGGATTCCAGTTAACCTAAAGCACTTGGTAGTGGTCTACTTCTGTTACATATCCATTTGGGATCCTCAGAATTGTGCACATTTTGCTGAGAGCCTCTTGCAAAAGTTCCAGGAAGCAACTATTGGAATTCACTGGTTCAACAGTTAGTGCTATAGTGACTGGAACTCCAACCATTGATAAAATGCCCAAGAGTCACCTTAAATCCTTTTGGAACAGAATAGGATATAAATAAGAAAGCAAAATGTAAGTAAATAAGTAACAATGGTGTCCAATTCTAGCTGGGAATGCTCAATTAATATTAAAATTAATTCAGACAGTATACTGATAAATTCGAAGTCCCTACTTGTGTAATCACCAGGCCTGGGAATACATATCTTATTGCTGTATTAAGTGACAGATAAACATGTGTTGATTGAAGGGCTGAGCACTGGGAGGCACCTAAAGGGCTTCCATACACCAGCAATTGAGCTGTGTGTCCTTGAACATGTCACTTCGCCTCTCTGAATGTTATGCTTTCCATTTGTAAAATGAAGGTATTTAAATACTATTATGTCTAAGGTGTCATGTCTAAAATTTTCTGTACTTCTCCATTTTCAAAAGAAAGGGCTTTATATAGACTCATATCAAAGGCATCTAATAAATGAGTTGAATGAACCAATATCACTAGACACTAATTTTGAGCGCTAAGGGTGTGTTAGACTTTCTGCTGTGTGCTTGACCCATATAGTATCATTGAATTCTCTCAGCAAGTCTGGGAATTAGCTATGCCCATCAGCTCCATTTGATCAGAGAGGAAACGGAGGCTATTGCCTAAAATGACAGAGGGCCAGGATCTGAATCCAGGTATTTTTCATTCCAAAGTTGCACCCACTTTGTGCTACGCTACACCAGTGCATCTCAAACTTTAGCCCTCACCTGGAGGAGGGCTTCCGAAAGCAGATTGGTGGACCCAACCCCAGAGTGTCTAGTTCTTACAGGTTCCCAGATGCTGCTGATGCTGCTGACCTTGGAACCACATTTGAGAACCTCTGTACTGCGCTCTCAGGGGCTACAGATGCAGGACCAAGACACAGAGACACAGAGGCTATAAGAAGCAGGTCTCTAGCCAAGACAAAAAAGACATTTTACATTTAGAACCACTCAACAGCTGACTGGAGTTGCCACTTAGGAATGGCTGAGCTGTCAGGGGCATATGAATCTTGGGACATTTGATGAAAAATTCATCTAAAGTGCCTCTAATAAAGTCTCTTCCAATTATTTAAGTAGTTTGTCTTAAGTGCCAAAGACAAGCTATAGAGAGGTCAGGAGGGAGGACCACAGTCCCCCTGCAGGAGAGCGTTCTCATTAACCCCACAATTCAAAGTTTTAATTGTGTTTTGAAGATTTAGAGTCACTTTGGTAATGGCAATGAAGAAAGGGTGTGAAAGCGTTTCCTTAATTTGGGTAATATGAAATTACAGTTCAATGAAACATCACACAGGGAACAAGAGGAATTTAAAGAAAACATTCATTCACTTCCAACTTATATTTCAGATTTTAAAATTCTATGACAACACTGACATAATTTCAATTTTTGTATCATAGCATGTAAATCAGAAAAAAGGTTAACCATCAAAAAGGGCTAAAGTGTACAACTACTTCAATTTTTTATTTTATAAGAACATAGAGGAAAAATGTTTAAAGATCAAAATTATTTTAGAAATATTTCAAAATAATGGTCACAAAGACGACAAATTTAAGAGGAACATTGCGACAAATTTAAGAGGAACATTCCTTCAAATTTATTGTCCATTCTTTTGACCCTAGGAAGAAAAAAAATACAATAGTGTTTATTTCTACAATTTATCAGAGAAAATTGAGTGTCATTTCTGACATTTAATTTAGCCTTTTTTATGTCACAGGAGCCCAGTGAAGAATGACTCAAGTAACAGCATCATGGTACCTCTTAAGGATTTAAGAGGAATCACCAGAGAGAACAAAATTGGTGATACTGGTGGAGGGGGATGGCAGAGAGATATAAAAAAAGAAATACATGTGTGATAAAATTTCTGGCATAAGCGTGAAACGGTCCAGAAGAACCATTACTTTTGTGGAGGGGCTGCCTAAAGAGTAGGGAGTCTCTCTGTTGACTATCTCTTTTGGTGGTTTGCTGTTTGTTTTGTCTGGTTTGGACTGGTTTGGGGTTTTTCAAAACTTACAGAAGGCTAAAGGGCACTTTCTGAAATCTTTGACTGAGTCAAGAATTTAAATTTGATTAGCAGTGAGGGGAAGATAGCAAGCATTTCTTGAGGCCTATCAAGTACCATGCTCAGTGTAAAGGCTCTTAATAGTAATTATATCATTTCATTTTGCAACATGTGAGGTAGGTGTTATCTCCATTTTACCAACAAGGACCTTAGGCTCAGAGAGATTCAGTATTCATTTGTTCAAGGCTACTCAGATAGTACGTGACAGAAGAAGCAATTACCCCTCAAACTGTCTGATTTCAAAAGTACCATATCAGGTTCTCTATGTTTCATAATGCTGAAAGCAATGCTTCATTAAACCACTGCTCCTTGGTATGGAAATTCAAATCTACTTTTTCTATGTATTCCTTTCTGGATATTCTTTTTGGGTTCCATGACCATAGTAAATTTCCCCATGACATGTGAATTGTCTTTAAATTTAAAATATTCCTGCTGTTGGTTTAGGTAAGATTTTAGCTATGGCTAGGAAGACATAAAAAAGACATCCAGTATCGCGACCTGCTTCTCTTTTCCTCTTTTGATTCTCACACTCCCAGTCCCACCTTTCTTGCTCACCTTAGACAGTCCCTGTCCTCGAGGAACTCACGTGCTCAGAGAGGAGCTGAGTACACATGATGTCATGCAAAGGAGGTTGGCTGTATCCTGAGAGTGAAGGGGAGCTGCAGAAGGATTTAAAGCAGGGGAATGATAAGCACAGATTTGAACCTGAGAGCTCCTTCTAGAGTCTGCGTGGGGGATACTTTTTAAGAAAGACAGACTGGAAGCAAAGCAGTCTGAGTGAGAGAATATGGAAGCCAAACCAGGGTCGTCACCGTTGGTACAGAGAACGGAGGACACATTAGAGAAATACTTGAGAGGTACAGTTGTCAGGATACGGTGATGGACTCAGGTGTAAGGAGTCAAGGATGACTCCAGGTCTCAGGCTTGTCCTGAGTATCATGAGTGTTGGCAACTGAGCTGCAGAGACAGGAAGAGGAGCAGGTGTTGAGGACGAAGAGATGATGCACTCCACGATGAACACCTGGAGCTTGATGTGTCTGAGGGACACCAAGAGAGTGTCTAGAAAACAGTCAGATGTAGAGCTCATTAGAGCAGGAGAGGGGACTGGGCTACAGAGGTGGATGTGTGAGGCGCCACCCCAAAAGTGGTAAGTGAGGGTACCAGTCTTTAAGTGGTGAGCAGAGCAGAGGACCTTTCGGAGGAGACTGAGGAGGAAAAGCCATGGAGAAGGAAGAGAACCAAAGAGAATGGTGTGTGGAAGTCAAGAGAGATAATTTCATGAAGACAGCAGTCAAGGAAGATGTGGATTGAAAAGAGACCATTGGGCTTGGCTATCTATAGGTCATTCACGGCCAATCTTTGCCATGGGAGATTCAGTAGAAGAAAAGAAGAGATACATTGTTAAATTAATTCAGCCTACATTGAAACTGTCTTATAGCCCATGCCCTTCTGCACTAGGTTTATTATAAACTCAAAGCAAGGCATCATTGATTTTTGATATGCAAACAACTTGATGGCGTGTCCAATGGCAAATTTTAGTACCTCATTGGCTAGAATCCCAGGTAGAAGTCCTCTGATTTCTTCTATTAAGTTCTTACAATAATTTTTTTTTAATGATGAGATGTGAAACTGAATATTTACCTTAAGTGACAAGAGTGGGACTCACACATTAAATCCAATCACTCTGTCTTGTCTCTCATGGCCCAGAACCCCTTTGCATCTTCCTGGACTCCTCCTTTGTCCCACATGCTACCTGTTATGAAGTCCATTGATTCTACTTCCTAAGTATCTCTCAAATGTATCACCTCTTCTCATGCCCACTATCACTACCTAACTCAGGTCTTGTTATTCCTCATCTGGGCTCTTGATCCTCCTGGCCCAAGTCTCATTTCCCCTCAGTCCTTATAAGTCAATGGAGCGCCAGAATGTGTTTTGCTCATTTTTCTGTACTTTAGCATGATATCTGGCTCATAGTACATGCTCAATAAATGTTGAGGAGCAAGGATAAATAATGAATATTATATTTAGGGCTTTAGGTTCATAATTCTTGATATGTGACAAGAGAGAAGTCATCTCTGGTGAACAGAAGATACTCCTCTTGTCAAATAGGTACTAATTACTGTCCAGAACCTAGTAATTCTATTGCTTTAACAGGAACTTTCTGTTTCATCCAGGACTCTAGGTTAATTATATGATGTAAGAGAATAAATACATTTAAGAACAATCTTTTTGCAAATAAAATAAAGTGGAGTCATAAGCGTCTTACTTATTCAATTATATACTGCTAAGTTTTGGGGTTTTTTTTTTCTAATTTTTTAAATTGAAGTGTAGTTGACTTACAATATTGTGTTAGTTTTAGGTGTACAGAAAAGTGATTCAGTTATATATATATATGTATTTTTTCAGATTATTTTCCATTATAGGTTATTACAAGATATGCAATATTGTTCCCTGTGTTAGACAGTAAATCCTTGTTGCTTATCTATTTATGTGTAGTAGTTTGTATCTATTAATCCCATACTCCTAATTTACCCCTCCCTCACCTTTCCTCTTTGGTAACCGTAAGTTTGTTTTCTATGTCTGTGAGTCTGTTTCTGTTTTGTATATAGATTCATTTGTATTATTGTTTAGATCCCACATATAAGTGATCTCATATTTGTCTTTCTTTTTCTGACTTACTTCACTTAGTATGATAATCTCTAGTTCCATCCATGTTGCCGCAAATGGCAATATTTCATTCTTTTTTATGGCTGAGCAATATATAATACTAAGTAAGTTTTTAAAAAGGCAAGCAACAAGATAATTCTGGTTGGTTTGATATGACAGATTGAACATGGAGCAAAGAAAGGTGCTTTACTCAAGTGTTTACAGTGCGCTGTGGATCTGTGACAACTCTTAAGCCTCGCTCGAGCACCGTTGCTGGTGTCTATCACTTCTTGAGCTGGCATAGCAAGGCCATGTGGTGCACCCCAGTGACACATCAGTGTGGCTTAGGACAGCTAGAGAGCCACCCATTGCTGCTGACAGCCCTCCCTTCTGAATGGTAATCTTCTCAAGTGAAATAAAGTTTTCTTTCAAAATCACAGACTGAGAAAGATCTGGCAAGGTCTTTGGAGGTCGCCTGCCAAGCCCTGTGGTCTCAGAGATGAGGAAGCTCAGGTGCACGACTACTGATGTGTGCAGGGTGCACTGCTGCCTCGTCCACCGTCCTAGGCTGGTTCCTAGGCTCGGTCTGAGAGGGGAAGTGTCGTTGTGTCATTCCTCACCCCCCACGGCTCCCATTGTGTTTCACCCTCATTATTTCCTCTATTTCTCTCCCTTTTTTCATCTGAGGCGGGAACTCAGGCATCCAATAGTAGCTGTCACATATTCTCCTCTTTAATTAATAAAATTTAAAGTACCCAACCAACATTGTTGCACTCCTAAATGGTTTTGTACTCACAGATTAGCACCATTACAGTCATTCTGAAATATTCACTAGTATAAATTCAGTTTTCTTTGTTGAAAACTGACTTTAACTGATTGTAGAGGATGGAGGCTTCTGATTTCTACTCAAGTTTCTGCCCTGTTATGAAACAAAAATTTCTTCTTTCTTTTAAATCTCTTTCTAATTTTTAAAAATATGACATTTAAAACATTTAAAATTTGTTAAAAATTATATTCATAGTAAGAACATTTTAGATTAAGAGTAAGGGGCAAGGAAAAAAGTCTACTAGGATATTTTATATTAAAAGATAATGTCAAAAGGAAAATATGTTGAAGCTCACAATAATTTATAAAGTAAAAATGGACAAAAAGCACTTCTCTGGTTACTAACCCCACCCCACCTATTGCTCCCTCTTTGACAAAATATCAAGCTTTTTTTAATACATTACAATGGACACTTTTCCTCTCTTAGTAACTTGCTATCACCCTTGGCATGGCCCCACTGATTTAATAGAATGAAAATATCCTGGAGAAAATAGCTTCCATTTCTAAAATATGAGTTAATTTTTGTCTGTGAGAAACATAAGAAAAATTGTCCATGAAAATCATGACTATGCCAAGTCACCTGGAGTACGTAAGACTGGAGATGCACCACCTAAGAGGTGTGGTCCAGTAGCGAGGAGCCTGGTCTCTAGGCCCTTCAAGACCTGGGAGAGAACCCTGACCCTACATGGCCACCTTGACATCCTCATCTGTGAAATGGGGTCAATGAGCTTTGGAGTGCTGTCAGGAATAAAGTAGGCAAATAGTAACTATCCAATAAATAACACCTACAATTATTCTTCTATCACCCAGTTTTATGTCACCATTATTATTATTCCAGAGAAAATTATGAGATAGAAGGAATAGTGATGCCCTGAATTGCAATTATTTTTCTAGATTCTGATTTTTCGACTGACCACTTTGAGGTGACCACATAATAGAATTTGTGAGGAAGAAATACAGTGGATTCTTACAGTTGCACGGTACTGCTTGAGTTTTACTGGATCTACCCAAGGGGGTTATTTCCCAGAAGCACCAGAAACACCTTGCTGTAGCCCAATGTGGGACCTCAGAACTTTAGGATAAGAGTCATGGAAGAATTTCTTTCAAAACACATTTCTATTGCTAATGATGCAGAGTACGTCTGCTGAAAGATTTGGAACCAGTATATTGCTGTTAATTTGCCTTTTGTTTGCCCTCCACTGATAAATAATCTGTCCCCATGTTTTAAACTGCATTTAGAGGGTTTACCTACATCTTTTATGGCAAATATTTCTCAGTTCATTGAAAAAAATAATAAAACCATTGTATCACATGAGAAGGAGAAAATATTTTCTTTCCCCCTTTCATTAAAAAAAAAACAACCCCAAACATAACAATGAATAATGAAAGGAAAACAAACGAAGCCATTCCATTCCATGGAGGAGGGGCAGAGTAGCTGCAGGGGACAGCTGCAGCGCGTCTGGCGTCCCAATTCTTTCCTTTCTCATCACTTTATTACTTACTGGACCAAGAATGTAGACAATTTCAGCTACGGTTGTTATGCATTTTAGTTTTTCAACTTAATTCTGTGTGGTGCTCATTTGCCCTCTGCACTCAGTCCTAAGCCCACAGTGTCACTTCAGGGTGTTGCAAGGAACCACACAAACAGGGGTCTCTTAGTCTTCTCCCAGTTCCACCCCTTCCCACGAGGCCCTTGAAATTTGGAAGGACTCACCGTCTTAGTCAGCCTGGGCTGCTGTAACACACTACCATAGACTGGATGGCTTAAACAACAGACATTTCTCACAGTTCTGGAGGCTGGAAGTCCAAGATCAAGGTGTCAGAAGATTCAGTGTCTGGTGGGAGCCCACTTCCTAGTTTGTAAACGGTCCCCTTCTTGCTGTATACTATCACGGTGGAGAGGGACAGAGCACGCTGGTCTCTTCATTTTCTTATAAGGGCACTAACCTCATCACGGGGGCTCTGCCCTCATGATCTCATCCAAATCTAATTACCACCATCACAGTGGGGGTTAGTGCTTCAATGTAGATTTTGGGGGTGACACAAACATTCAGTCTGTATCACTCACACCATGCTTTTGTGAGTGTTTGTCAAAATCATCAAACCCTTCATGCCTCTTTCAAGCATTAGACCTCTGGTTTTAGTTGGGTACCAGTTGACTGCATGCTCATACACTGCACTGTCACTGTGTTACCTTCAATAAGATGCTATCAACTGTTTATGTCCCCTCCTAAATCCATATTTTGAAATCCCAATCCCCACTGTGATGGTATTTGGAAGTAAGTCATTTGGGAGGTAATTAAGTTTAGGTGAGGTCATAAGTGTGGGGTCCCCATGATGAGATTAGTGTCTGTAAAAAGTAGGAGAGAGAGAGATTGCTCCTCTCTCTAGGAGCAAGCCCAGGAAAGGCCTTGAGAGCACACAGTGAGCAGGCAGCCATCCACAAGCCAGGAAAAAAGGCCTCACCAAAAACCAACCATGCTGGCACTTTGATCTTGGACTTCCAGTCCCTGGAACTGTGAGAAATAAATGTGTGTTGGTTGAGCCACCCAGTCTACGGCATTTTTTAATAGCAGCTTGAGCTGACTGGGACACAAGATGACTTCAATTTTACTAAACTGAAAAGGCACAGGAAGGAAGAAATAATGAATGTGGTGATTCCTAAAGGGGTGCTTGATTCATTTTTGAAAACATGTTTTTAAACTTGCAGAAACAAACCCTTATGAGGGAATATTTTTCATCATAATATTGACTGTTACATATAGATCTGAAAAAATTGATTTTGTTTTACAGTACAACCACAATTTCCCCCAAATTCTCCTTCAAACCATCACTTTTTTCTTTTTTACAAATTTTCATAGCTCTTGAGTTTCCTGCTATGTACTATATTTACATAAAAGAATTTTACTTTTCAGGCAGACACTTAAAAGTGGGCAGGTTTTAAAAGCACTTTCAGTGTTCTGTTTATATGAAAAATGTGTGAATCAGCAGCATATTTCACAGTGTTTATTAATAGTTTTAAATAAAAATTTAAAAATATTACTTATCCCTTTCAGCACAGTAGAGAATCTAGCAACATAACTACACAGAGGTTCATTAAAAGTAGAATCACTACATAGAATTCTGTACTCCAGCAAACGATCCACCTTTCTTTCTAAGAAAGTTATGTGTTTTCTAGAATTTTGATAAACAATGCATTTATTTCACTGCTAGAAATTGTGCCTAATGTAGCTGAGATTTCTGCATGGTAACAAAGGTTTGTTCAGGCTTCCTGAGCTCCTTTTGGTCTCGGGGCAACAGTGGTGTATTTATTAATACAGGACATCATATCCCATTATGTCAGCCACTCATCCTCGCTAACGAAACGTGATCTGCCACCCCTATGGATTAAGTGGTGTCAAGTCATCCAAGAATGTTCAACAAAGACATGCTTGTTAAATTTATCTAGAACTCTCACCCAAACCAGTGCTGCATTTTATGCAAATGGGAAAACTGAGATTCTGTCCAGAATTGATACTTAGTGCATTGTGTGCTAGGAAGAGAATTCTCATCAGGATCTCTTGGGGGCATGTGTTAAAAACGCACGTTCCCTGCCTCCAACCCCAGAATTTCTGACATAGTGGGAATGGACCTGGAAGGGATGCAGAAATCTAGTTTCACAAAAACCCTGGGTGTTTCTGATGTCACTGATTCCCTTTGAGGAACGCGTTGTAGTTGCATTGGGTCCTATACCTAGCTCAGAAACCACACAGCAAGAAACTGTTCTGAGCAAGATGGGCAAAGGCAAAACCCTGAAGTCACAGAACTTTGCTCTGCTTTCAATTAATTTTCTCTCTCTCCAGGCACTTTAGGTGGTCTCTCTGTTGGGTTTCCATGGTAAGGCGCTGTTGGCTTACCAAGCTCGGCGTATATTTTTTTCATTCTTTTCTCCCTATCCTCCACCCTACATTAAACCTCAGTGTTGTGAGGGTCATGCTTAAAATGACAGCCAGATGTCTGATTAGCTATGCATGCTAAGGGGTTATGACTGTCAACTTTTAACGTGTGGTTCTCCTACGCATATGTTCCTTAGTAAATAGTCTAGAAAGTTAGGACATTTGCCACAAGGGAGAATTCTCAAATACTAAACTTCTACATGCCCTGGCAGTACAGCGGGGGCGGTGATTTGGGTCTGCTTGCCTTGTTTCTCGGCAAGTTTCTTGTAAAATCAACTCTGTTCCTAAGAATGTACAGGATTTCCTTTGCAGATTTATGAAGAAGTTGAAGAGGACAAGACTGACCACAAAAAGCATTGAGAGTGCCAAATTCTTGTCTTCCAGCTTTACTGGTTGGTGCTGATAGGATGAAACTGGAAAAAAATTGGCTAACATAACCCAAATTCACTTGACCCTGACATAATCCTAACTTGAATCATAAAGCCAGTATAAGAGTTTGCAGTGAGAAATACCTCTTTTCAGAGGGAGGTTGTTCAACCCACAAAGGAGGGACCCAGTATCAACTGTAGGAATTTGGAATCAGAAATCACTTGTGCTGTTTTCCCAGTGACCCCGCTCTAACCCTCCTGGAGGCCAGAGCCTTGCATCTTAATGGTCTGGCAGAGGAGCAGAAGAGGCAAGGAGGGGGATGAGGGAGCCCAGGACAAATCTGGCCTGATGAAGAAAAATAACTCTGGGTTCTGAATCTGGTCCTACTAGTCATTAAGCTGTGTGACCTTGGGCAAGTTATACAAACTCTTTAGCCTCCGTTTACTATCTGTGAAATGGGAAGTACACTGACACATACTAAATATTCAGTTCATAATTCTATTATTATCATATTAAAATTATTATCAGCCCTTTTGGAAAAAGTTAGAAAGCTAAATCTGATGTTGATGTATTATATATCAGCCTCTTAGCTGGAGTAGAAGTAGAAAGAGTAGGAGAATTTTGGTTATACAAGATACAGGGGTAAAAAAGAGAGACAGATTAAGTATTAATATACCAAACTTTCCATTTTAGCATTTAGGATGGAACAGGAACTGGCTGCCCCTTTCTGGAAACTTACATTTATGTGTCCATTCCAGATAAGTCTTGCAGAAAGTGTGATGAACGCTGTCAGGGACACACAGAGCATGGCAAAGCTCAGGCACAGGTCTAAAGCTTGAAGTGTCAGGTGGTACTCTTCATAGTGTGGTGGGTCTACACAAACTGATGGGAATTTTGCATATGGAAAAGGAAAGGCAACTGCATAACCAAGGTAATTGGTCCCTGCAATCCCCCAAAAGGAGTAGAAGCAATACGGGCCAAGGAGAGCAGATGCCAAGGCTACAGTAAAATGAAGTGGACATCCCAGGATGCTCAGAATCACAAAGGTGAAACTAGCTTCCCACTGAAAATAAAGCAGAAACAAATGTTACTTTGGGAACTAGATTTTTCAGAAGCTTTTTAGCAATATGTGGAAAGAAAGAGATGCTGGCTATTAATCTTTCCTACTGGGAAATGAAGGAGAAATGGGTTACAACCATCTCTTTAGGCCGTTTTGCCTTCCTCTTGAACCTTCACTATGGGAGAATAACATATCAACCCACTGGAGCAAAAATGAAATCAACTCCACTCAACACATTTATTTACTTACCTCCTATCATGTGTTGAGAACCAGTCTGGGTGGGAAAACAAAGATGAGTGAACAGAATCCCTGCCTTACCCTAGGACCTTGTTATTCAGTGTGTGGTCTATGGTCCAGGAGCACTAATATCCCCTGGGAACTTATTAGAGATGTAGAGACTCAGGCCTCACTCAGATCTACTGAATCAAAATCTGCATTTTAACCAGATCCCCAGGTGATTCACACATTTATTAAAGTTTGAGAAGCCCTGCTGTAGCCATGGGAAGAGGAGCTATAATCAAATCAAGGTAGTCTTTCTGTACCTTGGGATTTACTTGGCTCTATACTGTTGAAATGCAAGATATCACAGACTTTTCATCCTTTTTTAGAAGAAGAAGTAACAGGGAGATTGGAAGGAGATACCAAATTGAGGAATTGAGACTTGAAAATACATTATTAAAAACAGAGGATCCTATAGATCCACTTTTTCAGAATGAAATTCAGGAAGACTAACACTGATTCTGTCCTCCCCAGACTACACTATCTAAATACAATAATCACAGGAACTGGTAGAAAATGTTTGGAGCAGGTATCAGATAAAAATTATGCATTTAAAACATCATTTATTACTGAAATTCATCATAGTAAGGCATCTATTAGATAGGATTCAATTATAATCAGAAATCATTCTCTGTGTTCCATCCTGAACTAGTAGAGATTTGACCTTCAAACTTTCTCTGCCAACCTACTCGATGTCTATACATTTACCAGGTGTCTCTGAGTCCACTCTTTGTGAGCCAACAGTAGGAGTATACCAGTCATGATGGCCTGTGAAAGGAAAATGGAAAAACAACATCCCGTGAGAGAAGGTACCTCTGGAAAGAGTTCAGTTTGCTTCACGGTTTGACAACTTTATCATAAACCAGAAGGAATAGCAAATGGCTAAATGGATTTATGGCTCTGATCACCTCCTCATCCGTGATGACAATGAGGAAAAGAAGCCATCAGTGTCACAGAGACATGATTCACACAAGCTCATTTTTTTGATTTTCTATGTTGCCGTTGCCATCACAATTATAACCTTTACTACTGTAAGATGTCACTGCAGTGAAAGCTTGGCTTTAAAACCCTTGCCGTATGTTTTATTTTGATTAATTGTCTATTGTTCATCTTTTTCCAAATTGCTAAATTTACAAATGGGAGGAACTGAAAAGGAAACGTGTCACAGAACCGCACCCACCCCCCAAACCCTCCCGGCAGGCAGCGGTATATCTTTTACTCTTTGCTTTCTTTTGAGATTCTGTGGCCTCAGCCTGCTGGTGAGCCCTGTCTCTCAAATAACAAAGATTATCATTAGAATGAATGCATGATGGGGCATTTATTGTTCTGGGGGTAGTGGTGTCCAGCTTTTCAAAAGAGAGTTCTTCATAGTCTCCGTTGAAGAAAAAGCCCCCAAATGCAGAATGAAAATAGTTCCACAAAGGAGGGAATGGTGTCACCAGAACTGAGCAATAGATAATGAAAAAAAAAATCTGGGCTCATCTTCGCTTCGGCACTGGGTCTGATGGAGACCTTTGTAATCAGAGTCTGGAAATTGCTTATTCCCAACCCATAAATCATTTGTTCCTGGTCAAGGAATGTTTTGAGGTTGGGAGAGAAAACCAGGAAGAGATGTGCCTGAAATAAGATACAGAATGAGGACAGGTTTAAAAAGAGTTACAATTTAGGGTTTTGACAGAGAAATAAACATGACTGTATGTATAGTATCAACAGGGGAAAAAAATCAGAGCTTTTACCAATATGGTTTTGTGGGATGTTGCTTTTTGTAGCTCCAGGTCTGGCATATTTATTGTTTTGAGACCTAGCTTTTCATTTTCCTGGCATATTCTATTTTGAATATTGGATTTAGAGAATCTGAGAGCAAGGGAAAAAAAGCACGCACACGTACACTCACACAAAACTTCTCATGTAGCTAAGCCTGACATTCCAGACTTTGGCATCGCCATACCATATAACTCCCATGGATAAAAACAGAACCATCTGCAATCAAAAGAGGTTGGCTTGATTCTGCAAGAGGAAAGCTTCCAAGGGACCCTATGGAGGTTGAGCCAGCATAAACAGTACAACAAAACAGGAGAATTATTAAGAGCAACTGTAGCACTGATGCTAAGCCTGGGGCTAGTCTCTGCTTTCAGAGGCAAAGCGTTCAACTGACACGTCACTCCTCTGTGTGAGAGAAACACTAAAGCAAACGAGATAAAAAGCAAAGGAGATGTCTCTGCTGGTTGAAGTCCAAGTAGATAGCTGACATTATCAGATGCTTAGATTCCAGGTTGCCTTAACTACTTTGGCACAAACTGTTTCTTTCCTTTCAAAAGTTGAAAAATCCTGCAGAATTGCAGTTGCCTGTTATTTCTGTTGTAGCTGCCAGCTTCAATTTTGCTTTGTTTACACAAAACTTTGAAAAAGATCTTTCATGGGGGAAGCTGGTGTATGAATGCCGTTCAGTAACTTGTTAAATCCACCCTGAGGACTGTGGCTCAGGAGCCAAGCACACCCATCTTTCCTGGTGCCCGGCCGTGTGTGGGAGATGGAGTGCGGGTATTCCCCCAAGAGTCACAGGCTTTCCTTTTTCTTCCTTTCATTTTTTAAAAAAAATTATTTTTAGACAGGGAAGGGGAATAGGATAAAAAAGGAAGAGATTTGGGACTTGTCTGGTGGTCCAGTGGTTAAGGCTCTACGCTTCCAGTGCAGGGGGCATGGGCTTGATCCCTGGTCGGGGAACTAAGATCCCACATGCTGTGCCACGCAGCCAAAAAATTTTTTAAAAAAGGAAGAGATCTGAAGGAAGAGAAGTCAAGTGGGAAAAGGAAATGTGGGAGGGTCTGGGAGGTGAAGAGTTGGGTAGAACGGGGCGGTCAGGTTGTGAGGACGGGCGGAAAGGAAGCCATGCCTGGGGAGGGTGGGAGTGCAGCTGGAGGCCCAGCCCTGCACTCTCCACCCTCAGCTCTCCTTGACCGGCTGTGGACTTGCTCTGTGGGGACAGTTCCAAGGACATTACTTGCAAAAGTTGCTGCTAAAGTTTTGCATGCTAATTGTGACCCCTCCCACTAAATCTTTAAATGGCCCCAGTAAGGATGCAGTTCCCAGAAGCAGATGAATTGAAGGAAGCAGAGAGCTTCACAACAGAAATAGAAACTTTTAGAGGAATTATTATAACATGGGCTAATTTATTCACTTACGGACATCTATTTTGGGTCTACTGGGAACAAGGGATGTGATAGGCACTATGCCGATGGAATAATGATAATAACGTTTAACATTTATTGAGCACTTATTCTATGCCGGGCACTCTACCGAATGCTTTACATGTGTTAATTCATTTAATTTTCATAATGAATGACCCTAGGATGTAGATAGTCTCCTATTTTTAAAATGAGGCACAGAGAAGCTGAATAAGATAAGCAAGCTCACCAAGCAATAATTATACAAATAATGGCTCCAACTCTCAACGGAATCTATAGTCCAGGTGTGAAAGGAATGAAGGCACTGTGGGGGAAATATGACTCAAAGCAGGTTTGAAGGATGGACGTGACGTCAGTGGGAGATGCAGAGGGAAGGGCAGTCCAGGCAGCCAGGGTAGCAGCCGGTGGGAAGGTCGGTTCCTGGCAGAGAGGAGTAGGAAATCAGGCTTGAAAGCCACGTGAGGTCAGGGTGTGGAGGGCCTCAAAATCCAGGCTAATATATCTGAACTTGGTTTGGACAATGAAGCAACACTAAAGATTTTCGAAGACGGGGCTAGACCAGCACAGCAGAGGTTTAGAAAGATGGGCCTGTCATTGTATGCTTGCTGCGTTGGCCTAGAGGTCTCTGTAGGACCTTGGTCTTCAAGCTTTTTTTTTTTTAACCTTTACCCATAGTAAGAAATATATTTTGTAACATGGTCAAGTTACAAATATTTTTACATCTAATCAAAATAACAATAACTTTATTATGTGTAATACACTGTAGTGTTCTCTCT
The DNA here is from genome assembly GCF_028021215.1 of Eschrichtius robustus. NCBI lineage: Eukaryota > Metazoa > Chordata > Mammalia > Artiodactyla > Eschrichtiidae > Eschrichtius > Eschrichtius robustus. The sequence goes on along the minus strand of NC_090829.1, from coordinate 51,703,055 downwards.
TATATTCCATTCCATTCTGTCCCATCCTATTCTATTCTATTCATATTCTATATGTTTAAATGCTAGCTACCCAACAGGTTAATTTTATAACCCATTAATGTATAGATTCCCACAGGTTGGTTATCAAAGTTTCAAGGCATAAAACCTGAGTGGGGCAGGAAGTGGTAAGGAGGTGGACAGGTGGTGCATAGTGAGAACGAAGAAGAAAAAAATGCATAGGGATTTGCCTCGTAGGAAAAATAAAAGTTGGCAATGGATTGGATGTGGTGGGGCGGGAGTGGGGCTGAAATGGGCTGGTTTTGGGCATTGCTGCCCTAAGCACTGTCCTAAGGACCAGTAGCACCTCCTCCCTTGGGAAGCTGTCAGACATGCAGAATCTCAGCTTCACCCTAGACTCACTGAATCAGAGCCTGCATTTGAAGATCCCTGGGTGATTTATAATGCACATTTCAGTTTGAGAAACACTAGTTTAGAGGAAAGGATTGAGTCAAAAGTCACTCCGGGGTTTGAAATTGGGTTCAAAGACTGGGAAGTCAGGAGAAGGCATAATTGCTTTTGGTGGTAAGATGATTACATTTTTGGACCAGTTAAGCTTCCAGAAGCTTAGGATATCCAAGTGGAAAATGGACCATCAGCTGATTGGAAATCACAGGACTGTTGATGCTATAAGAGACTTGAGCATTGGTGCAATCAAGTCCCTTCTCTAATGAACGAGGAAACTGGAGCTTGCATGGGTGAGTCCAGCCCTACCTTTCTCCGAAGTTCCTGTCTCCAAGCAGGGTTCTGGGTGCTCACGGTTGGCCAAGTCCCTGGACCCTACAGACTTTAGGTCCTGTTTTTAAACTCAGTGCACTTCAGTCTGTTCATCAGAACTTGATCTACAGGCCAGGATTTCCAGGATTAAAGTAGAGCTCAGTCCTTATGGCTCAATGATCTCCTTGCTACATACTTTCTAGCAGCTGATGACTTTCAATAACCTGGTTCAGAAATCCTAGGAAAACTGCTTATCGTGTGGCTGTCAGAATTGAGCTAGGAGAGTCTGAGGAGGAATATTTGTGAAGAATTTAGAAAAAGCTTTGAAAGAAAGGCACCGAACAAACACAAAGTATGGGTCACTTCTAAAATCTATCTCTTCCAATCTCAAAAGAGATATGGAGTCATTTTCAAAAGGAAATATGTTTGAAATGTACAAATTATCTTTCTACCAGAGGAAGATACACTTTGCAGGCAAGTTGAGAAGTGATTGGCAGGGAAGGTTGTGGGATGAGTCAGAGACCTTTGAAGTTGACCCTGATCAGACAGAGCTGTGGTTCACTACCAAACTCACTAGGAAAAAAATCATGTTGTTCCAAATTTAGACATTATTGAAAGAGTGAGCATTCTTATTGCTTTCCTTCTGGTGAGGATTTTTTCCTGCTTTAGTGTAAATACCAGCTTGACCTTTATTCTTTGCCACCTAATTAGAGCTCAACTGTATAAGGAATTCTGTACTGTCAGAATGGAGAGCACGGCATTCACCACTCATTCGACAATAGGTATCAAGCAATATTTAGCACGAATACCTAGCATGTCACTTACTCCCTTTCAAGTGCTGGAGATATAGCAATGAACAAAATAGGAAAAAAAAAAAAATCCTGCCTTTGTACAATCTACATTTGGGGGGAAAGGACAAACAAACAGACAATAAGTTAGTCAATTATGTTGTATATTAGATGGTGTTATGGGGGGAAAAGTAGAGCGGGGGATGAGAGATTGAGAATGCCATTTGTTGGGGAGGTCTGCAATTTTAAATAGGGTAATGAGGGAAGGCATCAGTGAGAAAGTGACATTTGATCCAAGAATTGAAGAAAGTAAGGGAACAAGCTGTGTGTGAGAAAAGGCTTCAGGCAGAGAACCGGCAGTGCAAAGGCCCTGAGACAGAAACATACCTTGCCATGTTTGAAAACAAAGAGCCAGTGTGATGGGAAAGACAAGAGCTAAGGGAAGAGTGGTTGGAGATGAGGTCAGGAGGTAACATGATAGGGAACTCAGCGGGTCGTCAGGGAACAGAATGGGAGAGTGAGGCAGGTGGCAAGGGATTAGGAACAAAGGGTTTGGACAGAGAGTAGGGCATAAATGAAAGGCATCGTATTAACTAGCATTTGTGTAGGGCTTTAAAATTGGCAGAGCTCTTTATTATGCAGTCTCTGAGCAAATTGTGTTCATTCTCTTTGAGCCTCTTAGGTTAGACAGTTTCACATGGGCTCTCTTTACCTGTGAAATTCCCCATTCTACAGGTAAAGGCAATGAGGGACTGGTTGAATGAGGGCACTGCTCTTGACTACATACCAAGAATGTTAAAGTCAGGATTTGAACAGAGGCCCACCTCCCCAAATCCTAACTCTCTGACTCTACTTCCGCATGCTGTCACTCTCAAAAAATCAAAAAGCCACCAATTAGCTATGTGCTAGAGATTTGTCATGTCATTTCTCTGGGTCTGATTGGTCAAACAGATGTTTGGTGTAGAATAAGCATATATTCAGTAATCTGTGAACTTAATCAAATCACCAATATCTGTTGACTATAGTATGATAGACCCTGCAGGGATAGGCAAAGAATTATAAGAAAGGGACACAGGATTGAGCTATAACCATGGTTTTGTTAAATTTTGGGCCAGTTGTAAAGTCAGAATTTTTACAAAGTTAACTACAATAGAAAGTATCAGAATTCACTTCACATAGAAGGTTAAGTATTGTTTTGTGAAACATATGTTATATAAATCTAGTTATATGTATATTTCAGTATCTCTCTTTTTACCTTGAGAGAAATATATAGACGTATTTATGTACATTCCAGGTCCTGATGTAAAATATTTTTCTTACTCTGGGTCACCAACAAAAAAGTTTGGTAGTCATTTATATAAATGCCATCACTGCATTCTAGTAGATGTTTAATAAACATTTCCTTGAATGTGTGGTTTGGGGTAGTTGTTGGGGGAAAGAGGAAAAGTTCAAGACTTGGGTGGTGGTGTAAAAGAATACATAAATAAAAAAAAGAAAAATACCATCAAATCGTTTCCATGTTCAGTTCCACGCTCCCACCATCCCGCTTTCCTCCATCTGCACACCATCATTAAACCCCACTAGACCAAATTCTTTTAATATTGAGATCTTGTTTTATTCTCCATTGTAACTCAAGCATGTAGTAGGCTATCAATACATATTTATTTATTAAGTAAATTAAAATTATATTTCCTAGGGTCTTGCTTTTAGATGATATCTCTGTTAAGTTTGATTTTTTTAAAAACGTAAAGTATTGCCCCTCCTGAGAGTGGCTACATTTTAAGAGAAAACTCCATACGATCAAAAAGCTTCAAAATCAAATTGTCTAGTCTCCAATAGTGAATGTCAGGCATCCCAGGAAACAACGAGAGAAGGACTTGTTGGATGTTTGGGCCTTTGTAACCCCTCTTCGATCATGCTTCCATGGCAGCCACCTACTCCCAAGACTACACGCGTTGGTTTCTTTGACCCAGGGAGCTGAGGTACCAGTGTCATCATTCACCTGTGTGACCATTCAACGGACAGACATTGAGCAGTTACTTAGTACCCACGTGTATTTGACACATGCAAATTTGGCAACATGTGAAGTTAGTAAAGCCCATCACTCAACTTCTTCAATTATTTTCAGTTTAAGCAGTTGTGTTCAAAGAAAAAGATGGGAGAACTAAGATTTGGGGCTTGTAAACCTTTCCGTCACATAAACACACCCCGCTGTTTCTAATAAGAGCATTAATCTGAAAATTATTTTACTTTGCTCTTCATTTAAAAATTATTTTTCATGGTTCATATTTTTTTCTACATTCAAATTTTGAAAGATAGATTCCGATTTCTCAGAATGTCCAGGTAAAGATGATTAAAATAAAATAATTTTTGAAGAATTTCTCAAACAACATTTTCACTATAGTATACCTGATATGTTGTAGATATGATTAAATGATATTAAGAAAACCTTATATTTAAAAGATAACTAATAGAAATCAATGTTCTAAGGTAAAATCTGATTTTCTGTAGAATTTTAATGTCTTCATATTGTTGGAAAACTTTAAAAGGACATGTTATTCTGGTCCCTCTTTCCTTCTCTCTTTCCTTTATTCTCTCAACATATGTAATAAAAATATTTTCTTACCAAAGCTCCATTCCAGATGGGACAAGCAATCCAGACACTCCATCCTGTGAACCAAAGCTTGTAGGAGAAGACTGGGAAGAAAGCAATAACTCTAGAGAATACACTGAGAGCCCCCAGAGTAATGAGAATCCGGCCAGCAGTCTTGTATAAGCCCTGCATTTTCCTCTATGACTTGGGTCCTAGGTCTCAAAGATGTTTTGTTACCAAAACATGAGAGTATGTCAAGCCTCAATAAACAGAAGTTTCTTAGAGACAGTAGCCATGACACATGTGGACTGTTGATCTACTTGGAAACAAGATCATATTTGTTTTCAGTGAAATAATAATAAAATGTAGTGATATAATCCTTGACATAAATTTGACACAATAAATTCTAATACTAGTTTTTCTCAGAGAGAGAAATCATTCCTCTTGTTGGGCTACCGCCTTCATTCCCTTCATTCTGCTCTGTCTTGGGGAGTGACCACTTCCTGGCTTAATCAGATTCAAAGGCTTGCTGACTGAGCTAATTGTTTCTCAACTCAACCTGCCTGGTGGTTCCAGCATAAAGCCAACATCCTTTGTGCACAATAGACCCACATTCCCAACACAATTTCCCACAAAACAGAGTAAAAATAAGCACTCTGATCACTTTTCATTACATTTAATTTCAATGATTTAAAGCAAAAACAAGACCTCTCCCCCGCTTCAAAGTTCAATTCTACTACAATTATTTTTTAATTTTTGATTCAGATTTATCCCCAAATAGGCACAAGCTTCATTATGGACTTCTGCATTGTTTTCACTAAACCAGCTTCAGCTCAGTTAATTTATTATTAATTCAATTATCGAGTAAAGGGCAAAGATGGAAATGTATGCAGTTGCAAAATAAACTTTGAGGAATAATTCATTAGTCGACTAAAATACTGATCTCCATTCTAGACTCGTAATTCAAAATTTAGATGGCGGGCTCATGTACATTGAAGCAATCACAAAAGTTCATCTCTTAGTTTCTTATGCATTTGAGAAAGTGGTGTGTATTTGCTTTTGACTCAGAGGACATGTTTGACTGTCCTTCCAAGATAACATCTGGAAAACACAGACAACTTTCTGAAGCGATCTGATTAAATTTTCTATGCAATATTAATACCTTTTTTTCCCCTTAAATAAAATTAAGAAAAATAATTTTATGGATGGATAGGTAGTGGTTTAGAACATGGATTTTGGAGTCAGACACAGCTAGGATCCTGTTCTGGTTCCACTCTCTACCAGGTATGTGTCCTTGGGCAAAGTTGCTTAGCTTTTCTAGGGCTGTTTCTTCATATGGGAAATGGGAATAAAGTTAGTGTTTATGTCACCAGGTGGTGATTGTTAGCATTGAATGAGCCAAAACACGTAAAATCCTTAGCGCTGAGCTCCGAATAGCAAAGATGCTTGGGAAGCTACCTGTTATTTCGTTGGGACATTGCATCTTTGGAGTTCTTTCAGCATGGGACAAAGGCACAGTCTTCACTGTTTCTCTTATCTGTTGTCTTATAGACATTAGGTTTGACTCTTCCTGATCAGTCCGGTAAAAGCTCCCAAAGGACCCTCCCATGTGCAGTGAGGAGTGAAGCTTCTCTCTGACTCTCTGCCATTTTCTCTCTGTCTTACTGTCTTTAATCACCTTTCCACAGTGTGACCCAGATTTTGAAGAAGTTGCTTTCCTGGATATACAGAATTCAGGAAATCAGCTCAGGCTTTCTGCTATAGTTGTTATTTTCCATCTCCTCTTAACATTGTGGGAGTGTAGTCTCTGATATTTTTTTTTCCCCAATGCCACTAGGTAAGTTCCTCAAGAGCAGAGGGCTTGTACGTCTTATAAATCCCCTTGATGTATGACATCTCCAACACGTAGAAACATGTCTAGCCCAAAGTAGATACTCAGGACACACTTGTCAAATTAATTAATGAATACATTCGACTTCCCAGCTTCGCATTTGGGGCCCCATGGGTTAGCCATCTGGATCTGTGTGTGGGCACCACGGTCAGTGTGTACTAATGTCAGTGTGTTCCCTTGTTACAGAGGCAAGCCTTCTGGACTGAAGAAAGACGTGTTTGTGTTAGTATTTGGTTTGAGCTGTTTTGACTTTTTCCTTTACTTTTTATCTCAAGGTTATAGCTACATGGTATGTCAATATACTGCGGGTCAGATCACTCTCTCCCGTTTGCATGTTTGGAAAATAAAGACTGTTGAAATACTCATGTTAAACAGTACAAAGATGTCAAACAAAGGGAATATGCTTTGTTTTAATCTGGGGGGGGGCTTTTTCGGTGTTTGTAACACTGTAACACTAACCCTGACTCTGTCACTGTGACCTGTAAACCTGAATTTATTAGTGATTAGGAAAGTCGTCGCCACTTATTATAACAAAAAAGAAGGGACAGAGGGAGAACTAGGGATTTCTCTGTGTGTTTTCCCTGCTGTAGGAAATCTTTCCACACTGATTTCATTAACGCAAGAAGACTTTCAGGAAGGGCAGCTACCGGCAAAGAAGAGAAAATGTAATTCTGCTCCTGGCCTGGGCTTCCTCTCAGCTAGGCCACGTCTCCTGTTCCCAGTGTCTGGCAGCCAGGGAGGCTCACAGGGTCCCTGCCCCTCCAGGGCCTCTCCCTCCCATTTGGCACTAACTTAGTGGAAGGCCGGTCTGTAATCCCCGGTGGAGGTGGTGTTTGTCAAGGTCTTTGCAGGCTGCTTTGCAGATCCTTCCCTCCCCCTCACCATCTTGGCACAGGGAAGAATGGTAGAAGTTCTACCAAACCCTTCAATCCAGCTTTGCCACCGGAAAAAAAAAAAAAAGTCCCAAACAGACTGACATTTTGATTCCAACACTCACCCACCCAACCCCTGCAAAAAAAAGAAAGAAAAGGAAATGTAACCTGGACCCCCAAAGAGGTGGGATAATGTCAGTGATGCTGGGAGGGAGAAGCTGTTTTGGACATTCTCCACCTCTCTAGGTACACTCCTTCACATGTGAGCCCTAGAAATAACAGCTCTGTGTGTGCTCAAGTCTTAGGGTTTTTTTAAAGTAAGTTTCAAAGCCACAGACGGGGTTCCATTTTGCCAAGATAAAAGAAAATGGAGCTCTAAACAAGAGATGGAAAGAAAACGCTTTATTTCCCCAGGAGCTTTAGGTGACTACCTTCATTTGTTTACACATTAGAGAGGTAGCTCCTCTAGCAGAAAGAGCATGGGCTTTGGCATCAGAGAGACCTGGCTTCCAGCCTCTTACATTGCTGGTGGGAATGTAAACTGGTGCAGCCACTTTGGAAAACAGTGTGGAGGTTCCTCAAAAAACTAAAAATAGAGTTGCCATATGATCCAGCAATCCCACTCCTGGACATATACCCAGGCAAAACTATAATTCAAAAAGATACATGCACCCCTATGTTCATAGCAGCACTATTTACAATAGCCAAGACTTGGAAACAACCTAAGTGTCCGTTGACAGAGGAATGGATAAAGAAGATGTGGTACATATATACAATGAAATATTACTCAGTTATAAAAAAAGAATAAAATAATGCCATTTGCAGCAACATAGATGGACCTAGAGATTATCATACTAAGCGAAGTAAGCCAGAAAGAGAAAGACAAATACCATATGATATCACTTGTATGTGGAATGTAAAATACAACACAAATGAACATATGGATGAAACAGAAACAGACACACAGACATAGAGAACAGACTTGTGGTTTCCAAGGGGGAGAGGAGGTGGGGGAGGGATGGATTGGGAGTTTGGGATTAGCAGATGCAAACTATTATATATAGGATGGATAAACAACAAGGTCCTATTATATAGCACAGGGAACTATATTCAATATCCTGTGATAAACCATAATAGAAAAGAATATCTATCCATCTATCTATCTATCTATCTGAATCACTTTGCTGTACAGCAGAAATTAACACAACACTGTAAATCAACTATACTTCAATTAAAAAAAAAAAGACCTGGGTTCCGTACTGAGGATTCCATCTGATATATACAAAAGGAATGAAAAAATTAGAAAATTAATACCCTGCTAACCTCAGTGCAGCAACTGATTCAAGCACAATGGATACCTTCACAATGGAAAATATCTTAACCAGGATAAAGGTTAAGTCACCATCTTAACCAAGTGATCAAACTTTAAATCACCAACACCAGGGCAAACCGACCTCACTGCCTCCTGATATGATGCATTGCCTCCTGATATGATACCGTTACCTGTGTAGCACTTTTGGTAAAAATGTATAGCGTGAATCTAATCACAAAGATACAGTCAAACTCAGATTACTGGGACGTTTTACAAAGCACTAGCCTGGACTCTTCAAAATTGTCCATGTCATGAAAGATAATAAAAAGATTACTGGGACAACTGGGGAAATATAAACCTGGAGTTTCTACTAGATAACACTAGTGCATCAATGTTAAGTGTCTTGGGAGTAAGACTGGCATTACAGTTACATAAGAGAATGTCCAATTGGTGACTAGGTACGTTAGTGTTCTTTATGCTTTCTTCCAGCTTTTCTGTAGGTTTGAAAATTTCAAATTAAAAGGTGGGAGAACAAATGGGGAAAAAAAAAAGATCTATGGCTTTAGTAATGTGCAAAAAATGAAAGGCCTAACTTTTACTCAGACATCCAGCCATGCTGCTCAATAATCCTTGAGAATATTGACGAATGTAGATCACAGTGTAAGGAATGCCCCTTCAACACCAAGATGAACCTGTCTTCCTAGCATAGGAACGATGGACAGATATGTTTGATTATACCTTGAAGACACAGCACTCATGTAGACACACTAATGGGTATCTTTCATATACTTTTTTGTCTTTTCAAATATTCCAGGTTCTTAACTGGATTAAAAACATTTCCAATGCTCATTCATAATGCACACTTCCCTCTGCTTTTTACTAGCTGTTCGGCTTCAACTTTGAGTGAACCCTCCCTTCTCATAATGGCTTGGGGTTTAAGGAGAGCAAAGTTCAATTTTTATCATCCCTAACTGGGAATTGTCAAATTTAAGGGCTTTCAATCTGCAAGATGTTTGGACCTAAATAGAGATTTGTGCCTCAACGTGTACTTACCTAATTCAGATTTTATCTGCCTTTTTGTATATCTGACCCTCAGATGTGTTTTGAAATCATCTGGAATTTATCAGAATTTTCTTCTGTTTTCACAAAGAAAAACAACTCAAGTGTGTCACCGGCAAACTTGTGCAGCTTGCTGTCGGTTGGCTCTCCCAAGCCCTGCAGCTGGAAGGAAGTGGTCTTATTGGCAGACTTGACGGGCCAGGCAGCCTCCCACAGGCTACTGTGGAGATGTCTGTCTTTTAGAAAGGTCGCTCCTATCTTGTTTTATCATGGAGATAGAGGAGCCACAGATAGAATCGATTGTGACAGCGGCACTGATTGATTGGTGATTTGGCCACCAAGGAGAGGGGAAGAAACTAAGAAAACAGGAAGAGAGAAAACAGTGGGGGTGTCTGGGGAAGAGAGGTGGGGAAAAGACGGAGAGGAGAGAAGGACAACAAGAGAGAAGTCAGAACACAGAGGAAAACATTCCCGAGGCCAAAACCAGCTTCTTGCGTCACTCTCAGATCCAAAGCCTGGGTTTGGACAGAGTTGATTCCGGGACAGAGGAGTGATGGGAGCCATGGGCCGTCCACGTACATTTTACAAAAGTTGTTTGTAGGGAGGACAAAAGGGAAATAAATAGAGGGAAAGGGCAAAAAAAGCAGAAGGAGAAAGAAGCTGCTCTAAGTATCCTGAAGTGTTCTCAGATTATGCTTGTTTTTAAAGTTGCTTTTAGGGACAAACTTTTAAGTCCTCTTAAATGGAAAATGTATACTCATTTAGATCCTTCTCTTGGCATTTTTGAAAGAGGAAAGGACCAAATTGTTCAGTGAGAAACGAAACACACTTTTTGATCCAATTATACCCACGTGAAAGGCAAAAGGGAGGGAGGAACAGTGAGGATGCGTTCACTAAAGCCCTCTATGGTTGTCTTCATTATTCCCATTTTACAGATGGCAAAACTGAGGTTCTTGGGTGTTAAACAACAAAAGTGACCCAGCTAATTAGTGTCAAATCCTGGTTTGGAACTTAGGAATACTTGACTCTGACGTTTGCAATTTTTGTTTTTCTCTAGTAGATCAGTATACAGGTGTACTACGTCTTTTAAAGCACACATGTACAACTGAAAATTGAACCATGAAGTACCAAAGCATATAGGGCTGTACTCAAGCCAAGGACATAATAGGAATGGAGATGATGCTGCATCTGCACAAAGGAGACATTATTAGAACTGCTGATTCTACTCGCAGTTACAAAAAACTGAACAAAGAGATTCCTTGCTATTTCTTTTTTAAAAATTAGAACAAAGAGGGAACTAAAACCAAAGTTTCATTTCTGTGTATTGATGTAAAAATCCCAGAATTCCTATCTAGAGCATTGCTGTGGCTAGTTTTCCATTCTGCAGTGCTTCATGTCAGGGCTCTTGCCCTTGATGTGGAGATGGACTGGGATGGTTGCTGTATGGAATGTTCCTGAACATCTGCTTGAGGGGGTGTGGGCTAAAACAAATGAATATGATGAGGAGCAGCCTGGTGTAGTAGACAGAGACCAGGGCTGTGTGACCTTCAGTAAATCAAAACCTCATAATCTTGGTGTCCTTCTCAGTAACATGTGGAGCTTAGACTAGATAATTTCTAAGACTCCTTCCATAGCCAAGATTCCATGGCTTAAAATAAATCCCAAAGAAGCAAAAGTACCTAAGTGGCCAAAATGCCTGTCCTTAAGAAGTCTGTATCACTAAGAATGTTATCTCCTTGAGGACTGGGAACTTCCAACTAGGTCCCCCTCTATCTGGAACAAACAATGGGCATGTAATAAACACTGCATGCTGTGTACCGGCTAATTGGATTCTTGCTGGACAGATTTCCCCCAGAATCCCTCCAAGGAGGCCTCACTTTGACCCTCGTGGCACACAAATAACCAGTAACTGGGGGCCAACATCCACCAGCTGGATAATTAAAAGACTCCAAGTAACAAACTGGTGATCTCAGCCCAGCTCTGGTGACTGTGTCATAAAACAATGAAAACTTGTCAACAAACACAGCAGAGGCTAAGGAGGGCAAGGATTGAAGGAACATAAAACCTAATCACTCTTCTTTCCCAGCTTCTTGGAAAGGGATGAAAAGCTGGGAGGGAACTGGTAACAAACATCTCAGGCATGGAGTTCCTGGTGGAAGAGATGAGAATTTAACGAGGATCAGGATGTGGCAGAAAACTCAAAGGCAAATCCCCATTCACTGGCCAAGAGTGACTAGATACGGTGAGCCTCTCTCAACTAGTTTCTGATTGGTCAGGAAACAAAGTCCCTACTCTGTTTTCCAAGCAACAGTTAAAATATCAGGAGCCTCAATTTTCTATATATTTTAAAATATAGGAAAGCAACATGAGCTAAGCATGGTACAAACAACTGATTCACTCCTTCACTTCATCAAGGTCTCTGCTCAAAGGGCCCCTCATCACAGACCATCCCTCACCAATCTGTTTCTCCATCTCTTTTCTGAGCTTACTTATGACTACCTGATTTATTCTCCCTAGCTTCCTGGCTTACTTGTTTACTGTGTATCTTCCCAACTAGAATGAAAGCTCCATGAAGCCAGTACTTCGTTTTGTTCACTGCTACATCCCAGAGCCAAGAGCAATGCCTGGCCCCCAGTAGATGTTTAGAAGGTATTGATGAATGAATGAATGAATGAATTTATGAAGTCACTGCTTATCACAGTCGCTAGTTTATCCAGACCATTTTGCTGTGAAAGCTAGCTCCTGAGGCCTTCACTTAAAAAGATTTAATTTCTTGGTACCTTAAATCTCTCCATCTGCTCTCCATGAAAATCCACACAGAAACACAAGGAAAATCTTCTGGGTTAGCTCACCCAGCTGTGAGACTGCACTGTGACACTTCTGCATTGTATGTAGGTATATGGGAGAGGCACCCTGAAGTCACCCACCCTGGGGTTCTTTTGGCCTGGCTGAACCAGCACGTGACATACTGCCCATGACCCTGTGTTAAACAGAGGAAGACACAAGGTCACAGACTAACGGCCTGAGTCCAGAAAGAACTTCCGCCTCTGAGAGAAATCTCTCGTGTGTACTTTTTTAATCCACTGATGACGCCAACTTTTAAATTGGTTCATGTTCATGGTGATCTATCTAACCTAATGGTTTTTATGGATCTCTGCATATTCAAAGGCTTTATCTATTTCTTTATCTGACCACTTTCCATAGATAAAAAGTATTTTCTCCTAATCTGTAGAAAAATGAAATAACAAAGACATATAAAACTTTCACTTGGGAGAATTTGGCTACGCAAACTTATGCTTCTATTGTATTTTCATACAGATGATATTGTGATCTTTTCTGAGATAGGATAACTAATAAACTAAGTGCATCCTTATGACATAAGGAGTTGGGTAGTATAGTAGAAACATCACCTACTATTAGCAGATGATGGTATCATTTTTGTATACAAAGGCCCACACTTTCCTTTTTCAACAATGCAGATATCCTGCCCTAGTTTTTTTTTTTTTTTTTTAATTAATTTTATTTTTGGCTGTGTTGGGTCCTCGTTCTGTGGGAGGGCTTTCTCCAGTCGTGGCAAGCGGGGGCCACCTTTCATCACGGTGCGCGGGCCTCTCTTGTTGCGGAGCACAGGCTCCAGACGCACAGGCTCAGTAGTTGTGGCTCACGGGCCCAGCCGCTCCGCGGCATGTGGGATCCTCCCAGACCAGGGCTCGAACCCGTGTCCCCTGCATTAGCAGGCAGATTCTCAACCACTGCGCCACCAGGGAAGCCCCCTGCCCTAGTTTTTTATTTATTTATTTTTTAAAGAGGAGAAAGGCAGTTTCTAGGAACTTCCGCATAGCATTGTCCCAGTACATAAACTCTTCTAGTTCTTCCTCACTATCCACAGAAAGCTAATAGACATAAAAGATAAAAGCTAGGCTTAAGCAAGCCTCCTTTATCTAATGGACAAGTTCACTAAGAAGAATGTGGGGCAATGAGAATGAAAAGTACATGGTAATAACCCAAATGGAGGATCACAGAGTCTAAAAGAACCTTAGATATCCGTTGGTCCATGCCTGTCATTTCACAGAATAATTCCATGGTTAAAATAGCAAGAAAAAGAGCCATCCAAATGCAACATTAACCTTAAATTTAATAAGCCAGTTGTGACCGATGATCTTTCTGCTATATCTGCGTTTAGCACTAGGTGTTGCTCTACTGCTATTTATAGATCAGCTTTTCTTTGATATGCAGCAGGAATTGAACCTCCTAATTTGAGTTCCATTCTGCAAATGCTGTTTCTAAGATTATACTCTGCTACTATATGTTATGTTGAACAAGCTTCATTTAAATGACATAGGTATAGCATACTGAATCTACTGAAACAGCCACTCTGGAAAAAAGTGATCAATACATGCCAGGGAAAGGCTATTCCAAAGCTAACTTTTTCAAATTGTCCTAATTCAAATATTTACTTAAACTCTGTTTTTATATTGTGTGCAATACAAGGGGAATGACATTGTTAGCTGTGTGTTTCCTGGAACTGACCATCTGCTACAAGGCCACAGATAAAGTTTGTTTATAGAAAAACAAAATATGAAAAAAAAGTTTAGCACTGTTCTATTTGAGGTTTAATACTCCCACACATACTAAGTGGGAGAAAGGACAACTTTCTAGAATATTTCTTTCTCCGTGACAACAGAGGACAGAAATACTTTAACCCCCTCTAGTGACAGATGAATCATTACATAGATTAGTTCAGTTGTTCAGCGATGAATGATAATACCACAAGGAGAGACAGGTCATGCTTCAAGAAGTTTATAGTTTAGGAGGAGGGCAAATTTTCAATTCACCTCTAAGTTTTAAAGGGTATAAAATTCAGCTGTTAAGTGTGACTCTTCAACATCATTACTTGGTTCTTTCAACTTGGGTCAGTTTGGTATAAACCTCAGCGTAAATGTTCCAAGTTCTACAAGTTACATATGTTATACTTATCTAATCTGAATTTTAAATCTTCGGGATATATGTAACAAAACAATGTCTAGTATATTGTTGCTAAATGTTATTTCTCAGTTTTGATATTTACCAATAACTATTTGTAAGACCAATAATCAGGCAGCGATGCTAATAACAGCCCTAGGTTTTTATCTCAAAGGAAAGTGGCAGCCTGAAGCCCAGCGTGGGAGAATCGTAATCACGTTACAGAGCTTAGAGCAAAGGGAGAGAAACAGTTCATGCAAAGCTAGCTGCTGGGATCCATAATATAAATCCTTCAATCTAGTCCTAAAGAGAGGATTTCTTCTAATTTTTATAGTTTGGGCTTCAGGCTGAAAAAACTGAGTCCTTGGTTGAAATTTGACTTTCTTACAAAATATACTTTTCAGCTCTCTCCCTAGCACAAACGCAGCTCTTCTTTTCTGAGGATTCTATTTTCTTTACATCCTTTGAGGATAAAACTATACTTTATGGGTTTTATACCATATTCACTTAGGATATTTAAAAACAGAGTAAACTCTACTTTTTCTCCCAATTCTCTCTTCACAGAGGTTCTCCTTTCCCCACCCCTTACAGCCTCAGTGATAATGTAAAATAGTTTCCACTATTATTTTTGCACTTCTTTTGTCAGCCTCCATTTTAAAGATGGGCAATTTTTCAAAAGTGATAGGTCAAACTCCTGATCCATGTTCTTGTAAACCTGGGGTAAGAAGATGTTTACGTGTTAAGAGAATTGTCTATTTTCTCCAAAGGGGAGAGGGGGAAGAATTTTTGAAAGAATCCATTGTGGAAATCAATGTTTAGTGAATGGCAGGACGGAGAGGCCAGTAGGTGCCGAGGAAGTTTCTGCCATCTCTAGTCAGACCCACGTCTATATGGACCCTTTATAGGTAAGTCTATGGGTGTGTGTGTAGTGGATAAGAACAGTAAGAGCTATGAAAATAGGCTTACCATTTACACACACACACACAAATTACAAAGTACTTACCCTTCATTTTTCTTAAGGCTAAATTAACCAAAGCTTAAAAAAAAAATTCTGCTGTATGAGCTCTTCTAACATCACCTACTAATCTCTTCCATCCCTTTCACTCCTCCAAGCAGGTTCCATCTGCATGATTCCAAAGAGGTGAACATGGGTCCTGTTCTTGCTTAAAAATTGTTTCCAGCCTAGCTTAACCACCTCTAATGTTCAAGTTCATTCCAAGATTGAGACAAAATCTCTCTATCTAAAGCAAAATACAAGCTAAATTCCTACCTTTTTGCCTCATTTCATGTTTTATTATTCTATGTTTCCTAATAATACCTTTTGTAAATATTGAAATGGGCACACATTCTGTGTACCAGAGGCAAGGCTATGCACAGTTAATGCAAGTTGTGATTCTCAGAAGAGGTCCATTTCAGGCCATATGCAATGTACATTTTTTCCTCCTTTCTTAATATAGGGAAAAGAAAAAAAATCTAGAAAACATTATAGAATCCAACCATATGCATTTTTAGGCCAATGATAAAGCATAGGATTTTAATGCTCACAGTAGGGACAGAGCTGGCCTGAGCTGCAGCCTGGGGACGTGTAAGCTGACGTACAGCTGTGATATTCACAAATCAGAAAATGTGGGCAGACCACATTATTACAAGGTGCTACTAAAAAGCTTATTAAAGTCTAGCATTATTAAAGTCTAGAGATGTTTGCTTAATACCAGCTAAGCTCACACACACAGTGAAGAATTCATTTTATGTGTTTTAATAATAATAATAGAAATAAAAATTTCCCCCGCCCAATCTGCTTACTTTTTTCTTGTTAATTCTTGGTTAGAGAAGACAGTAATTATAAGAAAGACATTTCAAAGAGCACGTACACTTTCGTCAAATAAACGAAGTATTTACAACATAGATTTAATTATGCTTTTTAAAATGTAATTATTTCAGTTAGACAAACCTTGTGCTCTATTTCCTTAAAGGAGAGGTTTGCAACATGTTGGGGGTGCACTTTTAGTGAGCAAAAGCCTTCCTTTTGAATACCCACATCAGAGTAACTTTGGAATGAGCAATCAGTAGTTTCTCCCTAATGTGGTAAATGTGGTGTTTGTAAACAGAGGACACTCTATAGCACAGGTGAGTTACCTTTTATCAGCATTTCCTCATAATGAATGATAAAGAAAGATGCTCTTTGAAGTGCATCAGTTTCCTCTTCAGATTTTTTTCAAAATACTTCAAAACACTGAATCCCTGGGCAACACTATTTTCCTGTGACTTCACTCCTGCCTGTAGAGTTGTAGGACTCTGACCCAATTCTGCAGGAGAAGGCTTCCTGTCTCCCTCTGGCAGTCTGCTCTTCTTGCAGCAGAGGCTCCTACATTCATTTTCTCCAGCTGCCTCTAGGCGGCCCCGTGCCCTGTGCCTTCATCCAGCAGCTGAGGTGATGCTCTAGCTGCCGCATGTCCTTGGCAGAGAGCTGCAGTATGATCTAGTCCATTATCTTTGGACCAGGCCTCTGGCCTTGACTCTCCTTCCTTGTGAGTCTTCTTCCCCAGGGGAGTCCACAGCCTCATACACATACAGCTGGCCCTGGAACCTCCCTAGGTTTGTCTGAATTTGCAACAGTTTAGGCTGGCCTGGGGGCCCTCAGTTATATAAAGATTGGGGCTATCACTGTCAGTCACCAACTGCTTGGTGCTTAGCACTATTTGACACTACAGAAAGATGGGAGGAAAGGGATGGAGGGAGGGTGGGAAGAGGAAGGAAGGAAGGAAGTGGGGGGAGGGAGGGAGGAGGAAAGAAGGAAAAGAAGAAAGAAAGAAATTTTAAAAGGATGAAAGAAAAGGACTGGAAATGAAAATTCTAAAAGGTACATGTTTCCTGTCTGTAAGAAGTTTATTATCTACTTGGTTATAATTATTCATAGCTAAATACACTGCAAATTTCATAACAAGATGACTAAATCAGGGCATATCTAGATGCCAGCTTAAAGACTATTTGCAAACAGACAATCGATATCAATCAAGCCAGCCAATAAGCTCCTCTTATAGGAGATGTCATTGCAAAAAACACCTTCTCTGCCTAGGACCAAATCTAAGTTTATGGTTTTAGTAAATGAAAGGAGAAAAACTTCTTCTATCCATCAATCTTTTTTTTTTTTTAAGATTTTTTTTTTTTTAATGTGGACCATTTTTAAACTCTTTTTGAATTTGTTACAATATTGCTTCTGTTTTATGTTTTGCTTTTTCAGCCCTGAGGCATGTAGGATCTTAGCTCCCTGACCAGGGATTGAACCTGCACCCTCTGCATTGGAAGGTGAAGTCTTAACCACTGGACCGCCAGGGAAATCCCTATCCATCAATTTTAAATTCAACTGTGGCCTGGACTTCAGAAATAAGCTTAGTGCTAACGATTTTTGAAAGTCCTTATGCAATATTTTTCCACCAATACTCTCAGAGAGGAGGAAATTGCAAGTTAGGGAAATTGCATAAAGTATTTAGTATTTAGCTGATCTAAGTATTGGGTCTGAAGAAGTGTGTGAACTTCAAAGACACCAGCGGTCATAGCATTGCTCACCTGGCACTGAAGAATGTCTCCCAAATTCTCTGGGATGAGGAACATCTCTTCTTCCCCCACCCTCCCCCATTCAACGGAACTGGGCCAATTAGGGCACAAATATACAAGTAATAAGGGTTGTCATCTAATTAGAGAATGAGGGAATATTGTCTACCTGTTCCACATGTGACATTTTTATTAACACTGCCTAACATCATGGTAGCTTTGGGCCAGGCAGGCAGCACTCTTAGTTCTTACTGAGCTTGCAGTCAGCTGAAGCTCTCAGGTGTGTTACTGTACCAACTCTTCAGGCATCTCCCATGCCATATATACAGCACTGATTTGTCAAACTGGACACTTATCGCTCCTTAATTTCTTGGTAATGTTCACCCACTCTCCTATTCTATTGAAATCAGTGTGAATCCTTTTTTTAAAAAAAATTAATTTCACCTGTTTCTTTTTAATGTAAATTTTATTTTTTATTTTATTTTATTTTCTAAAAAATTTTATTTATTTATTTATTTATGGCTGTGTTGGGTCTTCGTTCCTGTGCGAGGGCTTTCTCTAGTTGTGGCGAGCGGGGGCCACTCTTCATCGCGGTGCGCGGGCCTCTCACTGTCGCAGCCTCTCTTGTTGCGGGGCACAGGCTCCAGACCTGCAGGCTCAGTAGTTGTGGCTCACGGGCCCAGTTGCTCCACGGCATGTGGGATCTTCCCAGACCAGGGCTCGAACCCGCGTCCCCTGCATTGGCAGGCAGATTCTCAACCACTGTGCTACCAGGGAAGCCCAGTGTGAATCTTGATTCTGATATTTTCCCTCAGTTTCCATCTGCGAACTTAATAAAGACAAATTTGTGACTGCCATCTACTTTATTAGATGGAGCTACCTGGAATCCTGTGGCAGTCTGCTAAAGGCCTTGTTCCAGGCTGGTAATCACACATTATTAGAAACACTTTTGGAGAGTGATTATTCAATCAGTTTTGGTTCCACATAATAAAATAATCAGAAATACCATGTATATGTATTCTCCTAATTTACCAGTAGCTCTAGCCAAGTATTACATCAGGCTTGTTTATGAGAACTAATTCCTAGGAAACCCTTGCTGGCTCATCTGAACTTCCTCATCTGAACAAAATAATATTCATGAGTAGTTTTCTGTTTATAAAAGTAATAAGAGGCTCTTTGTAAACAGCGTTTTAAAATAAATGCATAAAGAAGAAAACAAAGCCATATGAAATCTCACCACCTACCACTGTAAACAGTTTGGCAGCTTCCTGTCAGCTTGCTCCTTCCGTCTCCACTCCTCTCTCTCCCTCCTCTCCATGCACACACCTTATTCAATCCCCTCTGACGTTCACTCTGTGCCTTCCCATCCCCCAGATCAAGTAACTGGATAATAGTCACCTGGCACTTTAAGAGTATATGGGTACAACAAAACCTGGGGAAAAAAACGGTAAGAGAATTTTGACCTTTAAGATCAAACGTTGCAAGACTAACTCTAAAACACAAATGTCTGCGTGCATACTTGTAGAGTGATTATTCTTTTTTTTTTTCACACACACACACACACACTGTATTTTATTTTTACAAGAGACAAATAGACTGACGTCAAGCATTGTACATGGATGACCACAACAAAAGCAACAATGATTGCAATTACCAAACATGAAACACACTCATACTATGTCATAATATTGACATTCAGCCCAGTAATCCGCCACTGTAGCAGCTCCTTTACTTTGCAGTGAAAATTGATTTGTATATTCTTTGCTAGAGTGATTATTCTTGAAACAGGTCAGAGGAAGTCAAGGAAGACTGAGGTGTAGACTTGGACTTATCATAGTCAGGAGCAGCCAGAGTTCAAGAGAACACGGCCCCAGCCGGTCATCTACACCAGGGAGCCACCTGGGTGCCAAGTCAGTGCCCAGGTATTCTCGCTGATGCCCAGTGGAAGCCACCAGTCAGTAGTGGCCAGTCAATTGTCTTGCAAGTTATACCCCTCTGTGGGCAAGGCTTTTTCACACGTGACACAGCCCTCTCTTCAATGGCCCAAATGATATTGGAGGAACAGGTAACTCAGCTTTCATCAGCTCAAAGCCCTATCTGAATTTGAGGCCCAAGTAAAATGAATTTGAGGCCCAAGTAAAACCGTTGCCAACTACCCTCCAAAAACCCCCTTCAACATGTATACATATATCATCATATGCATGTGTATTTATCTATAGCTGTACTATACACTTACACCTATATACCTCTGGGTACTTGTCAACCCAAGGCTCTGTCATTGCAGCTACCTGGTCTCTGCCAAACTGAGGTGCTGCTACCATCCCCACAGCTAGAAATCTACTGAAGCCCTTCTCACCCACGCTTCCAAGGCTCCGCCCCTGAAGGCCAACCTCCCCACTGTTCTGAGTCCCGATGCCCTCAGCCTTCCCATCACTTGGCAGCTCAACATCTGCTCAAACAGCATCGAGTTAGAGAGCTGAGTTTTTCCTCCTCGGGTGCACACAAGCTCCGATATCTTACCGTGTTTATTTTTATATTTTAAAATGTCCAGCGAGGTTAGATACTTTTTCATTTATTTATTTGCCATCTTTAAATTTCTTTTGCAAACTGACAGTTTGCATAGCTCATTTTTCTGTTTGTCTTCTTTTATGTGCCCCCCAATTACAAGCAAACCCTTTTCTCAAATATTGGGAAATCATCTCTTTAGAGGTCCATTGCCCTGAAGTCACTGAAGAGTCTTATTAATTCCTGCATGGAGTAAAAAAATATATATAGGTCTAACTATGTCTTCCCTTCACTACCTCTGGAATTCCCACTTCAGTAACCTTTTCATCAAAATTATGAAACCCTAATAAATCTTAGGGTTCTATGTAGCTCAGTTCACACAGTCATTGTTAAAGAATTACAGTCCAACAACAACAAAGAGTAATTTTAGAAGATTTCTGATATTTATATATCACAAAGACCATAAAAAGGGTTCCAATTCATACCCCCAGCAACACAGAGCTCAGGCCCTTTCGTGCAGCCTCACCAGATCCTCTTGGCTCCATGCTCTGACACTTTCCCTCTACTCCATTTCCCACACAAATTTTCTTCCTCTCTCTTCCCCACTGTCTCCTAGATCTTTATTTTGTAGATAGCTTAGCCTCTCTGCCTGAGTCCTCTCTTCCTTTATATCTACCTCTCCTGCCTAGTTCCTTCCTACTCATTCTCCTAATTACAAGTCACAAAGGTAAGGAAGTTGACTAAGCACATTCACACCTTGATCAATTTTGTTCTTGTAACATTTGAAACATTTGACGAAGTCCACTACCATCTGCTAACACCCACAGGTCTAAGATACCACCAGGAGCAACAGTTTGCACCTGCATGAAAATAACTTTACACAAGAGAGCTATTAACACTTCAAGCCAATTAACTCCAACCCTGCCCATCTTTCCTGTACCCTTGGCCAGTTCCCCAACTGCAAATGTACTGGTCATTCCTACTCTCGTGTGCTGTGTTTTATCCTTTTTGCCTCATTAGCTCCAACACTAAACCTACCTCTGGGGCCTCCTTACAGTGCTCTGTTGCCCTCTAAACAAACTTCTCATCCTGAAATACAGAACAATACCATGTGTCTTGCACTCCTGTAGTGCTACACTATCCAGTGCAGCCTGCTGGAAGGAGGCCACTGTGGGATTGGGGAACCATCTTCAGATAATAAAAACTTATCCCTCTTTTTGACAACAACTCTTTGAAATGATTTCATCCGCAGTTAAAAAATGTTTGTGGCCCTCCTGTTTATGAGTATGGATTACATGCAAAAGTTACAAGGTTAAAAATAAAAGGCAGTCCTTAATAAATATTTGTTAAACTAGTAGAAATATTATTTGTATGGGCCAGTTGCAGATATTCTAAAATGGTTAAGAGGAAGTAGTGGACTTAGATGGGACCCAAATCTATAATATCAAGTACAATCAGTATGTCAAGGCACACTTTCTTTGCTGAGTTAAATTTTCTTTCTTGCTGAAAACTTGGATATCAGTTTTTGTTTTCCAGTGTTCTGGTGATTTTCGTCTTCTCCATGACTCTGCAAATGTTACCAAGCACAGATTCTGCAATTGCATCTACAGTGTTTCTAGTGAATTGGAATGTCAAGCATCTGTGTTTAGAAACCAAAACTTAAGAGGAGCTAAGAGTTCTCTTCCTATCTGATTCTTCACTTATCTTAGCCTTAACCCTTGTGGTTGTTCTCAATTTTTTAGCTTGATAGTTACTCCATTTGATAAAGACAGGCTAAAATGAAAACTAAATACTTCTGCTTTCTTTTTGCATCTCTAATGGCTTCATCTCTTCTTCCTCCTATTTCTTGTTCCAACCATTGCTTTATAAAATAGTCTTTTTTTTTTTGGCTGCATTGGGTCTTCGTTGTTGTGCACAGGCTTTCTCTAGTTGCGGCGAGCAGGGACTACCCTTCATTGCAGTGTGCGCGGGCTTCTCATTGTGGTGGCTTCTCTTGTTGTGGAGCATAAGCTCTAGGCACGTGGGCTTCAGTAGTTGCAGCATGAAGGGTCAGTAGCTGTGGCGCATGGGCTCAGTGGTTGTGGCTCACGGGCTCTAGAGTGCAGGCTCAGTAGTTGTGGCGCATGGGCTTAGTTGTTCCATGGCATGTGGGATCTTCCCGGACCAGGGATCGAACCTGTGTCCCCTGCATTGGCAGGAGGATTCTTAACCACTGTGCCACCAGGGAAGTCCCTATAAAATAATCTTTTAAAGTTGAACTTAGTATTTGTCATGAGTGTCCACTTAATCAAAGCTTGAGCCCTTTTAACAAAATTCTTACTCTTTTGATTTTGGTTCCCTCTTTCCATCTTTTCTGTGCTTTAGAGGGCTAGGAAACTCCAGGAACATTCCTTGAAGAGTCTCTTGCTATGCAATCATGTCAAAATTTCTCTAAATATTTTTTGAAATCTGCTTTTCTAATGTTTAGAGTTTGTGTGTGAGTAGGCTCAGGGTTCTCATTTTTGGCTACTGTAAATGCTAAGAAAAAAATAGACAATTTCTTATCTCAAATCAACAACATAACTTTAAAATCTAAGGAAATAGTAAATAACAAAATAAACCCAAAGCCAGCAGAAGGAGAGAAATAAAGATTAGAGCAGAGATAAGTGAAGTAGAGAAAAAAAGAACAATAGATAAAATCAATGAAACTAATTGTTGCTTCTTTGAAAAGATCAACAAAATTGACAAAACTTTAACTGGATTAAGAAAAAAAGAGGAAGACTCAAATTACCTAATTAGAGATGAAAGTGGGGACATTACTATCGATTCTACAGAGATAAGAGAGCACTAAGAACAATTGCATGTCAAAAAATTGGATAACCTAGATGAAATGGACAAATTCCTAGAAACACAAAACCTACCAAGAGTAAATCAGGAAGAAATAGAAAATCTGAATAGACCCAAGACTAATAAGGAGATTGAATCAGTAATCAAAAATCTCCCCAAAAAGAAAAGTCCTGGACCTGATGGCTTCACTGGTGAATTCTACCAAACATTTAAAGAGCTAATACCAATCCTTCCCAAACTTTTCCAGAAAACTGAAGAAGAGGAAACACTTCCTAACTCATTCTATGAGGCCAGCATAAATCTGATACCAAAGCCAGACAAAGGCATTACAAGAAAAGAAAACTACAGACCAATATCCCATATGAACATTTATGCAAAAATCTTTAACAAAATACTAGCAAACAGAATTCAACAGCATATTAAAAAGATTATACACCATGACCAAGTGGGATTTATTCCTGGAATGCAAGGATTGTTCAACATATAAAAATTGATCAATGTAATACACTACATCAATAAAATAAGGGAAAAACCCAACTTAATCATCTCAACTGATGCAGAAAAACATTTGACATAATTCAACACCCTTTCATCATAAAAACACAACAACATAGGAATAGAAGGAAATTACCTCAACAAAAAAAAAACTATACACTTGACTCTTGAACAGCAAGGGGGTTAGGGGCACCAACCCCCTGCACAGTTGAAAATCTGTGCATAACTTTACAGTCGACCCTCTGCATCTGCAGTTCTGCACACATGGATTCAACCAACTGTGAATCGTGTAGTATCATAGTATGTATTTACTGGAAAAAAATGTGTGTATAGGTGGACCCACACGGTTGAAGCCCATGTTGTTCAAGTGTCAGCTGTATATGAAAAGCTATGTTTCCTATATGAAACAGCAAACATCATACACAATGGTGAAAGACTGAAAGCTTTTCCTCTAAGATTAGGAACAAGGCAAGGATGCCCACTTTCACCACTTCTATTTAACACAGTACTGGAAATTTTAGCCAGAGCAATTGGGTAAGAAAAAGAAATAAAAGGCATACAAGTTGGAAAGGAAGAAGTAAAATTATCTCTGTTTGCAGATGATATAATCTTACGTGTAGAAATCCCTAAAGACTCCACAAAATAGTTGTTAGAACTAATAAGTGTATTTACCAAAGTTATAGGGTACAAAGTCAACACACAAAAATAAGTTGCATTTCCCATCTGCAGCAACATGGGTTGACCTGGAGATTATCATACTAAGAAGTAAGTCAGACAGAGAAAGACAAATATCATATGACATCACTTATATGACGAATCTAAAAAAAATGATACAAATGAACTTATTTACAAAGCAGAAACAGACTCACAGACATAGAAAACAAACTTATGGTTCCCAAAGGGGAAAGGCAGGGTGGGAGGAGGGATAAATTGGGAATTTGGGATTGACGTATACATACTACTATATTTAAAATAGATAACCAACAAGGACCTGCTGTATAGGTCCTTTTGCTCAATATTCTGTAATAACAATGGGAAAAGAGTTTGAAAAAGAATAGACATATGTGTATGTATAATTGAATCACTTTGCTGTACATCTGAAACTAACACAACATTTTAAATCAACTATAGCCCAATATAAAATAAAAATTAAAAAAAATAAAATGTACCTTTTTAGCATAAAAAAATAAGCTGCATTTCTATACATAAACAATGTCAAAAGAAAATTATTTCTTTTGGGAGAAATTATTTGAAAATTATATATTTGATCAGGGAATAATATCCAGACTATAGAGAGGACTTCTAAAACTCCACAACAACAACAAAAACAACAAACCCAATTCAAACATAAACAAAGAACTTCAACAAACGTTTCTCCAAAGAAGATATACAAATGGCCAATAAGCACATGGAAAGATGCTCAACATCACGAATCATTAGGGAAATGCAAAACAAAACTACAACCAGATAGCAACCCACAACCATTAGGATGGCTACTTTCGAAAAAACAGAAAATAACAAGTGTTGGTGAGGATGTGGAGAGACTGAAACCCTGTGCACTGTTGGTGGGAATGTAAAATAGTATAGCCACTGTGGAAAGCATTATGATTTCCTCAAAAAATTAAAAACAGAATTATCATATGATCTAGAAATTCCACTTCTGAGTATATACCCAAGAGAATTGGAAAAAGGGTCTCGAAGAGATATTTGTACAGCCATGTTCACAGCAGCATTATTCACAGTAGCTAAAATGTGGAGCAATCCAAGGGTCCATTGACTAATGAATGGATAAGCAAAATGTGGTATATACATACAGTGGAATATTATTCCGTCTTAAATAGGAAGGAAATTCTGCAATATGCTACAATATGGATGAACCTAAAGAACATTATGCTAAGTGAAATAAGCCAAACACAAAAAGACAAAATGCTGTGTGATTCCACTTATATAAAGTACGTAGAGCAGTCAAAAATCATGAAGTCAGAAAATGAAATGGTGGTTGCCAGAGGCTGGGGGAAGGAAAGAAAGGAGAGTTATTGTTTAATAGGTGTAGATTTTCAGGTTTGCAAGATGAAGAGTTATTTGTATGGATGGCGGTGGTGGTTGCACAACCACATGAATGTATTTAATGCCACTGAACTGTACACTTAAAAATAGTTAAGATGGTAAATTTGATGTTATCTGTATTTCATAATTTTAAAAATTGAAAAAAATAGACACTAGACATTTTCTGTCAAGATTTTCCTCAT
The DNA here is from genome assembly GCF_028021215.1 of Eschrichtius robustus. Lineage (NCBI taxonomy): Eukaryota > Metazoa > Chordata > Mammalia > Artiodactyla > Eschrichtiidae > Eschrichtius > Eschrichtius robustus. The sequence goes on along the minus strand of NC_090829.1, from coordinate 51,677,198 downwards.
TCCTATGTTACCAACCAGTTCTTCCTGTGGGTCAAAATTAAATCCTGAATAGCAGATTTCTTTTATTGCAAAGAAATTGTGAAAGTTTGTTTTCCTGTCACAGCTGACGGAACTGTGGCCCAGAAGCAAGGCAGAATGGCGACATCCTTTTACCAGAACGAGAACTGCAGAGATGTCGCCATTCTGCCTTGCCTGTGGGCCACAGTTCCGTCATCTGTGACAGGAAAACCCTATGCCATCTATATGCTTTATTCCTAAAACAATTGTCACTTTTTAAATCTTTGTCTTCTTTTTTCCTCATCCCCTCCTTTTGGCTCATCTACTTCCTACAAGTGTATGATTTCTCAATTTAGAAAACTCAAGATTTAGCCCTTCTATTCCTCTATTTCTTTGAACAGATTTTAACTCGTTCATTTTGTCTTCAATGTGTATATACAAAATTTTGGTGATACACATGTAATTTGTGTAAAACTATAAAATTACATTGCTTACTATTCATACGCAGCAATTGGTCTACAGTTAGCTAAATTGCATGAAAACAAAATCCAAAGGGGATAAAAAAGAAAGTAACATATTCCTCATTTACAGCTATTGAACCTCAACTTCGTTTCAATATTCATTACAAAAGTCAGTCTTTCTTGGGACTTCCCTGGTGGTCCAGTGGGTGAGACTCTGCACTCCCAGTGCAGGTGGCCTGGGTTCGATCCATGGTCAGGGAACTAGATCCCGCATGCATGTCGCAACTAAGAGTCTGCATGCTACAACTAAGAAGCCCGCATGGTGCAACTAAGAAGTCCGCAAAAAAAGATCCCACATGCTGCAAGGAAGATCCCACATGCCGAAACTAAGAACCAGAGCAGCCAAAATAAATAAATAAATAAGTATTAAAAAAACAACAAAAAAGTCAATCTTTCTTAAGTGCTAGCCTAACAGATTTGTTAAGTTCTGGATTTGTAAATAAAGTTACGAGAAAAGATTCCTTAGTTTGTGTATGTCATATATATATATATATATATATATATATATATGTATGTTTAAATATTTATTTATTTATTTGGCTGCATTGGGTCTTAGCTGTGGCACGTAGGATCTTTCCTTGCAGCGTGTGGGCTTCTCTCTAGTTGTGGCGCACGGGCTCTAGAACCCACGGGCTTAGTTGTCCACCCCCACCCCACATGTGGGATCTTAGCTCACTGACCAGGGATCGAACTCGTGTCCCCTGCATTGGAAGGTGGATTCTTAACCACCGGACCACCAGGGAAGTTCCTGTATATGTTATATATTAATCAATATATTTTCATAGGGTTCAAGTCTGTAGAAATCATTTTATAGTGACCAACCAAAAGAATAATGTAAGATACACTCTGTTTAGGATTTATTTCTGTTTAGTGCCTGCAAATCAGAATTTCTAAGAGCAAATTTTTTTTGGCTAAATGTGTATTTATATTTTTAATTTAATTTTTAAAAATTTTTATTGAAATATAATTGATTTACTCTAAGAGCAAATATTAAACTGTACAACTCAGAGGAAAAAACTACTCTTACAATTCCCTGCAGAGCAGGGAGACAATATTACATTTTTATTTATTTTTATTTTTAAAAATAAGAAGGGAATTAAGTCAATAAAATATTTTGGTAGACACAGGCATCCTTCCTCAAGTTTTTCTTCAAGTAAAGTTAATTAGAATAATGTGAGGAAAAGAATATGGCAACCAAACATCAGCAAATAATTGTGGAAGATGCATAAATCATATTGTGGAAGAATTTAAGAAACAAGTGTTAGAACTAGTTTTTCAGCATGGGAGCCTTTCTATACAGTTGGAGGAAAGAATGAATATTTCTACAGTGTCTGGGCTTATGTTGGATTCTGCTTTAATTAAATACTAGAAGTAATTTTTCTGTTTCACTTAAGCAGTGGCAATCAGCAGAGGTTATACTGTCCCACTGGAACATTTTGGAAACGGGGTGTATTTTTGACCAACACAGTGACTGGGGGGTACTTACGGGCATTTAGTAAGTGGAGGCCAGCAATGCTAGAGATCTGTTATTCATGGAATGGTCTTGTACACTGAACAATTGTCCCTGATCCCACACAACCTCCAAAGGTCTCATTGGACACTCATGTAAGTAAAAAACTCTGCTCAGTATCTGAGCCTAGAACCAACTCTGTTTTACGTATAAGTTCATAATATTGTTTGTATACTTTTTCATATAGACTGCATTTTTGGAGAATGTAACTAGTGTACATTGAGGGAAAATTGTTCTTTGGAACTTTGCTAAGAGTTGTTCACAAACAACTCTTGTTCATTCAACAATCACGAACAGATTGTTCCTAACTCACTTGGCAGCAAAACCTGACCTGAATTGATTTGAAGGTATTTGGAAAATTAAGTCACTCGTGGCAACACCTTTATCAGCTGACAATTTAACTGTCACATTCAAATATCAATATAAAGAAATGTGTTGACCCTCTCTATTCAAAGTGTCCAGCTTTAGGTAGACCAGCAACTTCAGAATCACAAGCTTGCTAGAAATGCCCACTCCAGACATGTGAAATCAGAATCCACATTTTAACACAAGCCACAGGTGACTTGTATGCACATTGAAGTTTGAGAAACAATGATGTAGACAATAATTAGGTGGAAATTTGTCTTAAAAGACATACATTCATTATAGGAAATAAAAACATCTATCCCTCTTATTATGTCTTCCAGTGTGGTTTGTTTCAGAATTTTACATGTTGAGAGATATTCTACTTTCTTATCATTTACTTTCTCTTATTTCTCCTTTATTTTCAATACATATTTGTATTTTGTGAAATTATGAATTAATTCCACTTCAAGATAATAAAGAGGATGTTACAACAATAAAAAGGATGTGTTGCTCTTATAGGGCTGAAAGTTACCGAATAAAGGAAAGATGTACTGAAGGACAAAATATCTTATCAGCATATATGAATTCCATAACAAAAACCATGTTTTATGGAAAAATTGTGACAATGTCACCACTGATGGAAGAGTTGCTTTGGCTGGAATAAAATTTGGATTCTGGGATAAAAATGCAGACAGCTTTAAAATAAATTTATTCATTGCATCATTCAGAGGCAAGAAGTTCTTGCAGCAAATAAGGTGAAGCTAAAAGTGTACAAATTGCTATAGATATAGATACCATATCTACTGACATAGATAATGGTATAAAAATCAGACCTTTAGACTACAGCAAACTATTCACTTTTCTTGGTAGAGATGATGAGTAATGATGTAAATATTTTGTATCGCAGACAAGGTTGCTGGTTTTATCATGGCTGAGTACGTTAAAGGAATGACACACTTTATTTTCCAAAAACATTAGTGTTCCACACTCTGTCTTTTCTATGATAACAAGTGTCTATCAATTCTGTGACAGTAAAACAGAATTTAAAATTAATACTGTCTTCATAATAGAAGTGTCCCTTTAATAACAAGTGGGAGAGTTTCTGCTTTTGAAGGAAACTTGGGCCATGGCGAAGGGCATAATGACAGCAGACCTTTGGAAGTGCTTCCTTCGTAACTGATTTTCTTTGGAAAATATGTGTCATCTGTAAGAATTCTATATCTGCCCACCTTAAAAAGCTTGGAAATAGAGATTTTTTATTCAATTAAAAAATCTTCCCCCAAATGACTTTCAAATAGGTTTTGAATCTACTTGCTAAATACAGTTGTCAAAAATATAAAAATAGAATGCGTCTCATTAGTTGGCAAAAAAATATTGTGCTCTAAGATACTGAATGAATTGGGAGGGGGTAGGGAAAAGGGTTTTAAAGTGTTCTTCCTTGTCTCCAGGGTCTACTCCATTTTGTTTTAATTCAGGTCGGTGATGCCCTATCCAAAATTCTGAAATCCAAAAAGTTCTGAAAACCAAGTTTTCTTCCTAACTCACTGCACAGGAAAATCTGACCTGAATTGATTCAAGGCTACTTACAGTTTTTATTTTTCCATACAGTCTGTCTATTCATGTCTTTTGCTGCAGAAATATGAGGGTATTTAATTATGGGGTGCTGCCCCAAGCCTCACTGGGGGTATTATATATGATTGTAATATAACATAATTATATCATATATAATTTTCCAAAATTCATGAAATTCTGAATATCCTAAATTCATCTGGTCCTAAGGGTTTTGGAGCTTGTGGACATGTGCAGTGGTGAATATAAGACGAGTAAAGAATTGAAAAGTATTTTTGATGATATGGCGGGGTCTTTTTCATTGTAAGGTTAAGGATTGATAATTCTGAAATTTGTTCCCTGAATTTTTGTTGTTAAAAGGATAGTGAAGTCACATCTTTGGGCAGAGGGTCTATAATTCAAAGTGAGCATGTAAGTCAAATAGATTGTCCCACTAAAGAAATAATATATGTGTGTATATATGTGTGTGTAAAATATATATTTTTTCTTTTTTTTCACTTTGTTCTTGCAGAGGGTTCTACATCCTGGAAACACCCAGAGCTCAACTGAGCTGAGAGTGAGAGGTTTCTGAGAGATGATTTTGCTATATCTGGGTGTGAGGGTAGGGCAGTCTCTACAGGCTTACAAACTAGACTAAGGCATGAATTTGAAAGTGCACCTTTAGTGTGACAGATTATACAAGTGTGAAAACCTACATCAGCAACAATTTAGTGTGAGTGTCCATATGATTACATTTCTACTGGAAAATGAAAAGTGATGCAGGCAAATGATAATGTTTTCCAAACCCCTTAGCTGTTAGCAAATGTTTGTCAAGAAAACACTTCCATAATTCTCTGGAGGTTCTAAAAGATTAGAAGGCACACAGGCAGGGACCCAAGTGGCTCTCATCCTGGGAAGCTTTGCCACTCTGTCATCATTAAAGAAACCTTTTATAATATGTCCTTCTATTTCTATTCTTTTACTCTAAGTAAAAACATTTGCTGGTATAACAAACATAACTTTCTAAATCTAAACTGAACTAAGAAAGTGTAAAACCAAACAAATGTTTGTAGAAACATTTTACTTGGAAAATGCAAAGAATGCTAATGTGTAATAGAGTCTGAAGCTAGATGCTTTTGAGACTATAGGTATAATGTCTGATATCAACCAGCACTGAACTTCTGATGTGAAAAGCTGGATTTGTTGTATGTTTATTTGGGCAAAGGCTGAGTCAAAACTTGATGGGAGAGAAATTTGTCTCTGATTTTGAAATGGGAATATGTATGGTGTAGGAACTGGTCTAAAGGGTGGTAGAACTGAGTTCTACAGAGCAAAACTGCAATAAATCAAACTTACTTTTCATAAACAAATAGGGCATTTGCCCAAGTGAAGATAAAAAATGCAACAGTACAGAGAACTCTACTCAATATTCTGTAATAACCTGTATGGGTAAAGAATATGAAAAAGAATGAATATATTAATAACTGAATCCCTTTTCTGTACACCTGACACTAACACAACATTGGAAATCAACTATACTCTAATAAAATTTTGTAAAAAATAAAATAAACTGAAAAAAATGCAGCAATAATGCTACTAATTGGACGCCACTGATGCCTTCACTAATTCATCTCCCCAGGAATTTTGTATGGTCAGGGAATAACCAATGCCCTTGTCGAGTAAGGCTCCTCCTTAATATTTGGTTTTCCTTCCTTGGTTTTCCTGAATATTGGTTTCTTTCCTATCTACACCAAGATGCAGAATCTGATCCCTTCCAACATCTCCATGACTCTCACTCCAGTCCATCCTTCCTTGGACTGTTCCTTGGTCTTCATGCTTCTATCCTCACCCCCATGCAGTCTAGTCTCCAGATAGCAGTAGGTGTGCTCCTTCTAAAACAAGAGTCGCATTGTGTCACTCTTCTGCCTCAAGATTTTCATATCAATCAACATTAAACTCAACATATACACACTACTATATATAAAATAGATAACCAACAAGGACCTACTGTATAGCACAGGGAACTCTACTTAGTACTCTGTAATGGCCTATATGAGAAAAAAATCTGAAAAAGAATATATATATATATCTGAATATATGTAGAATATATATATATATATATATATGAATATATGTAGAATATATATATATATATGAATCACTATGCTGTACACCTGAAACTAACACGACATTGTAAATCAACTATACTTCAATAAAATAAAACACAAAACATTCAATTCAAACCCCTTCCTCTTAGGAACTTGCTCCCTGCCACTCCTCTGACTCCATTTTCTATCACTTTTCTCCCTGCTCACGCCACTCAATTCACCTTTGCCTCCTTACTCTTCACTGGAAAATACCAAATATATTTCTACTTCATGGCCTTTGTACAACCATGAGGTTGATGCTCTTCCTCCAGACATCTGCAAGACTTGCTTCTTTTCTTCTGCTCCGGTGTCACCTTATCAGAGAAGCCTGATAAAGCTTTTCTCTGTCAGCTTCCCTCAGCCTCATTCTGGAAGCCTTTGTCTTTTCCTTTACCCTGGTTTATATTTCTTCATAGTACCTTTCATCTCTTACATATTTCAGTCTGTCCTCCTACAGAAAATCAGAGGCTTCATTTGTCTTATTCATGTAGTATCTTCTTTTAAACTTAACATTATAAAAACCCACTATGTTGCAGCTACTAAAACAGTACCTGCAACATAGTGGGTTTTTATGATGTATGAATGAATGAAAACTTATACTTGATGTTAAGTTTAAAAGTTAAAAATACATAGATATGTTTGTATAAAACATGTTAGCTTTGAAAAAAATGTTTTTCTATATTATGGGGTCACAGAGCAATACTTCCTTGTTATCATTTTTTTACTGTGTAATTTATGGATTTGGGGGGAACTGATTACAGTTGCTTTTATAGTTACTTGAATACAATTGTAGCAACCAACTGACATACAACTGTATCGTGCTAAACAAATATTCACTCTTTTAAATGATTTTGCATGTTTTCTCATTTAATAATCATGCTACTTTGTATAAATGTACAAATCCATGAAAATGAATACAATTTTAAAAGATACATAAACATTGAAGATATAAAGATATTTTAAACAAGGTTTTAGACTTACTTACTGACGGTTAGGGCAGTTGGATCCTTTTGGGTCTTTGGATATGAAAACACTTTAAAGGGACTGGCTAAGGGTAACTGAGAAGATTACCTCTGATGTTTCAGCTCGGGTTGTAGGCATCAGTGCGGCCCCTTTTTAAAGAGCCACGTGGTAGACAGTCCACAAACTGAGTGTTGTTGGGAGAAATCATGAAATGAATGAATGGTCCGCAGGAAGCTAAAATGAAGATCTAGAGTTACAATGCTTCTGTACACCTTAGCAATATCCACTCTGTTCCTCGGTCTCTCTTGAGAGTTCTGGTCCTAACCACTGTTATGTATTTTTTTTTTTTTTTAAGCCTTGATAATCACATTATTCTCATCTTTCATCCCATCACTGTTATGATGGCTAAAATGATTTATGTCAGCAGGTGACCGAGGATAATATATCCTGCTTCATACTCTGAGTTTCCAGAGTAGCATGTGTACTGTGATTAGTTAATTAGGATTCATAACGAATAAATGAAGTGCTAATCAGGGGACTGTTAGGTGGGTGGAATGATACAGAAGTCACACAGGTTATGTTAGTGAGGGTTATCGAGAGACAAGCAATGGATGCAGACTCTTGCTATCTGAAGGAAGAGGGCCCCAGGAACTCAAAGACTCAAGGCAAGGCTGGGAGACAAGACTGGAACCAACAGTTACAAAGGAAGTGCCAGAAGGTTAAAAACAAACAAATCAGGAAGTGGGGAATTGTCTCTGACTGGGCCACCCTGGTCAGGGCAAAGCTGCTGCTGAAGCTGTTACTGCCTCTGCTCAGTGAGCCCAACCCCAGACACTACCCACTCTCTCATTCCTTGGGATTCAGTCCACCCGACCTACAGGATAAATGAAGTGGTGGTGGGAATAGAGAGGAAGGATCTGCCTTTTGTCTTGGAGATTGCTGCCTCAAATTACCCTTTTGCTGAGACTATACACATTTGGGTAGAGATAATTCTCTATAAGAAAATGGAATTATTAGAAAAGATGATGGATGCTGGGTATCCAAAAATGACCTAGATGATCTGGACAGCAGCGTACATATAAAATATACCACAAGATAAAATCTGGGGGAGCACACTGGTATGCAAATTTTATTTATTCTATAGATAATACATATATAAATAATGTTTCTATTAAAAGCATTAATGCAAATTAACAAGAGCAGCAATAATATCACATAGAAAAAAACAGGCAATAGACATGAATAGATCATTCTCAGTAAACTGTACGAATAATAAACATGAAAAAAGTTTTCATCGTTATTGATTATTGAAGAAATGCTGATTAAAACAAGATACAATTTTGGTCCATCACATTTCCAAATTATAAGCAAGATTATACTTAATATTGGAAGGTATTTTTGCAGCATCTCACAGAGTTTCAAAAATGTTTATAAATATTGATCCAGTAGTTCCATTCTTAGGTCCCTATTCTCAGCAAAGATGGGTATTCACAGTGTTCATTCTTGAATGACTTAAAACTTCCAGAAAGTCTGGAAACATTCTAAATGCCACCAATAGATGAGCAGATATTCTTCAACCAGTAAATATTTTTTTTTAATTTAGCGATGGTAAAAAAAATACTCAATTTATAAATATTCAGTGAGATAAACAGGATTCAAAATTGTTTGTATAGGTGGTGTTAATTTTGTAACAAATCTTTATGTATAGAAAACAAAAAGGAAATACAACAAAATGTTAATAATGGGTGTGTGTGGAGGGGGAGACTATAGGTAATTTTAATTTAAAAAATTCTTTTCTGTAGTCTCCAAAACCTTGTATTTTTGTAAATTATAAATGTAAAAATTATAAAATGGGCATATATTACTTTTATACTGAGAAGAAAAGATAAAAATTGAAGAGGATTTAGAATACCACTTGTGTGATAAAAATGTCAAATATGTATCCAGATGGATATATAACAGGATTCCATAGTCGTTTTTTTCTTGACATCTCTGAAGATATGCAAGATTTGGAAAAACAACCACCAACCATCAGCAAATCTCTCAGGACAACAGAAATAATCACATACAGAATCATACTACATATAAAACTTATATTTGACAGTCCATAGCTTAAGTTTATCTCTAAACAACATATGGCCTTTTTCTATTTTATTCCTCTAGCTCAGGGAAGCAGAAATTCAATTACTGTGAGGGCACTTAAACAATTTTATTTCTTATTATAGTTAATAGAAAAACCTATTGCCAAATGTTTTAATGATGACACTTCGAATTTGGGACGCAATTTTATAGCCTGCTGGTTCTCAATCAAAAGTGTTATAATTTCTAAAGACAAGCTTGTAAGAGTGCATTACTTGTGTGTATAATACTTATCAAATCATCTGTGACTAATAAAACTTGAGAAATAAGGGGAGGAAAGGGTATTCAGCCTTTTGGTAACATGCTTGTCTTACACTTGCCAAAGTCCTCTTAGGCAATACTCTGCTTGCTCAGAGGGCCATGTGTTTAACTGTAAAATTCTGTATCATAGGATTCAAAAGACATCAATCATTTCTGTCAACAAGGAAAGAGTGAAGGCAGTGTGACTCTTCTATCATTAGGAAAACATGTGCTCAAGAGGGAAAAATGTAGTCCAGGGAGAGCTGAGCAACTATAGGTTACAGGAAAACAGAGTTCCAGACTACAGTATAATTTCACTTCTCCTCCCCTACTTTGGACTGGAATATTGTATTTTTCACTTCATGTAGTTCCACGTGTGCAGTAAGACATTATGTAACTCAGCCAGTCTCGGCCGCGCAGTATCCACTAAATGCTTTAAAGAAGCCATCATTATTAACAGTTTGGGGTATGTGGAGGCGATAGCTTCCTTTGGCTTTGGCAGAAAGCAACACCGTGTAATGAGGTTAGCGTGGCCTATATTCAAAGCTATATTCCAAAATGGCTGCTAGTCAAGCCACATGACAACTGGTTCTTTTTTTTTTCTTAAGACTTTGTTCTAAGTGGACATCAAAATCGCTGTATTTGGACAGTTCCGTGGGTGGAATGGGAAATTTTCCATGTTTTACTCCTGGTTTATTATTTTATACCAAGATTCCTGAATTATACCCAGCTTGAGTTTCAAAGACATCAAGACACAAATTCTAGTCTCCTACGTTCTTGACTGGGTGACCTTAGGCTGGTTACTTCACTTTTCTGAGTCTCAGTTTCCTTTGCTTGTACATTAGTGACAACACCTACCGCCAGGCAGTTGATAGAAGCCTTACGGATGACATCAACGAAGCTCCTACTTCTTAATTGCGTCACCCCAGGCAAGTTATTACACTTTTTGGCTCTTCTCCCCTACTTGTAAAATAGACCAATTCTGGCTACCAGCTGCGATAGAGAAGGATAAGATAATCTAGGCAAAGCTCCTACAACAGTGTCTGGGCCCTTGGAGGCTCAAGAGTACCTGAAAATAATAATAAAAATGCTAGTGAACGTTCCCTAGGTTAATGCGGTTGAGTTCTGAAACTCTGGGAGAAGAGAGAATCAGAAATAGGGACCAGGAGAGAGGCCCAGCGGCCGGAGACCTCCTGCCCAGCGATGGCGGCCAGCTTGCGCCGCGACGCACCCGGACCGACACCGCCTCGCCCCACCCCTCCGGGGCCAGCGCGAATCCCGGCGCCGAGTTCCGGGCGACGGCGCGGTCCCCACTCAGGCCCTCCTTCCTTCCCCCCTCCCCTGCCTCCAGCGGTGCCAGCTGCGCCCGAGCCCCGAGAATTCGCCGCCAGCGCGCAGGTTCCCGCGGCCGGCCGCCCTCGCCCCACAGGTAGGAGCCGCGCCGCGGCTGGGGCGCGCAGAGCTCCCGCGGGAGCCGGTTTCCGGTGCGCTCGCGCTCCGTCCCTCCTCCCGCCGGCCCCGGGCAGCTGGCCGCTCCCCGCCCAACTTGGACGGAACCTTGGCAGTGGCGTCGGCGGCGGGCGCCAGCTCCGTGCGGCCTCGCGGGAGCGGCCTCCCTGGCAGCCTCCGGGGTCCTCCTGTGCACGCCTTCGTCCCGGGTTCCTGCAGAGTCGACGCTGACAACTGCGGCGCTCACTTTTGCCGGGGCAGGCGGCTGTCTGGCGCGCGGAGCCGCGCTGGCTCCGGGCCGAAGTTGGGGGCATCCTCTACAGGATGTGCCCATCTCCCTCGCCGCGGGGGCCCCCAGTACAGTGTGTCCGGTGACCCCAGGTCATCTTACGCGCCCGAGGGTTCGCGTGCGCTATGGGATGACCGGGATGGCGGGCGCGATGGGACCGGCATCCCGGACCAACCAGGAAGTGCTGCGTTCCGAGGCTTGGAGCCCAGCCCGCCAGATGCACGGTCCTGGGCGTGTGGCCACACAGCTGCCCGCTGCGGCGCCCACGAAGTGATGACGCCGGGGTCGGGCAGGGCAAGGTGGGGGGCAAGGAGCTGGGCGTGTGTGAAGGGACTTGTTTTTCCCGCTCCAGCTCCAGGTATGTGGGACTTAGGTCTCAGATCCAAGAGCGTGGTGCTCCAAGCCTTGAATAGGATTTTGTTAAGCCCTTCAGAACTACCCTTGTAGAATCAGTCCAGAGCTACCGCCACGCCTATATTTGCTCCTTCTCCTAGTCTCCGATTATTGCCTATATTTGCTCCTTCTCCTAGTCTCCGATTATTGCCTATATTTGCTCCTTCTCCTAGTCTCCGATTATTGCCTTCTTTACTTCCTCTGTGAAGTACTAAACGCAAGTAGATTCTTACTGACCATAAGGGTTTCTGCATTTGATTATCGCTAGGTTTTTCCCCAGAATGAGGAGTTCCCTTAACTTTATCTGCCAGGCCTGCCTGTTGCAGTTTAGATCGCCCTTTGAGTGCTTTCTCAGGGCTTTGGGGAGACCAGGTATCCAGAGACCTCTGTGCTGTGTTAAATGGCCAGTTAAGGTGGTGCAGTGAAAGTGTAAAGAATGGAAAGAATCTACAGCTTGAACTATTAACAGGCTCCACAATTACACACTGCCTATTTGAATAAGAATTTCTTAAATTCTTATTAAAGTTTTAATAGTATTAAATGTTTTGTGATAACATACATACAAGTGAATTGTACACAGGCTTTTAGCTTGAATTTGTACACAGCCTTTAAATGTTGTTTGAGGATCTTTTCACTAATTGTCTGAGCTCCCAGCCTGTCTTCTCAGGATCTAGTATAATTCACAATCCATATAAGAAGTGTGAGTAGTTAAGGCTTTGAGGAAAGTGTGTCTTTACCATGTTTGTCCCTGATGTCAGAATATTTGTGAACCATGGCAAGAAGTGCTGTCTAACACTCATTTAGGCTTGTTGATGCGCTTAAAACTAGGTCGTGGGGGACCCTGCTCCTTAGAAGTTTTCTGATTACTAAATGTGTGTTTCTTAATTGAAAATCATTTGTTATAAATTTCATTTACCTTTAAGTCTTACAGGGTTTTTTTTAGTTATTTTATTTCACTTTATTGTGCTAAGATACACATAACATGAAATTTGTCATTTTAACTTTTTTTTTTTTTTTTAAATAAATTTATTTATTTATTCTTGGTTGCATTGGGTCTTCATTGCTGCGCATGGGCCCTCTCGGTTGTGGAGAGCAGGGTCCACTCTTCACTGCGGTGGCTTCTCCTGTTGCGGAGCACAGGCTCTAGGCACACGAGCTCAGCAGTTGTGGCTCGCGGGCACCAGAGCGCAGTCTCAGCGGTTGTGACGCAGGGGCCCAGCTGCTCCACGACACGTGGGATCTTCCCAGACCAGGGCTCGAACCCGTGTCCCCTGCATTGGCAGGCGGATTCCTAACCGCTGCGCCACCAGGGAAGTCCTGATTTTAACTATTTTTTGGTATACTGTTCAGTGTCATTAAGTACTTTTATATTATTGTGTTACCATCACCACTATCCCTCCACAAAACTCTTTTCATTTTTTTTAGGGTTTTAATAACATTTTAATGATAATGATTGTAATGCAAGCTCTAGTTTTCTCACTAAGCAAAGTTTGAGTTCCTTCTCATAGCTTTAGAGAAATTCACTTTTAAAGAAGAAAATTGAAAAGCTGTAGCCAGACTGTGTTTAGTAAATCTTACCTCCATCAGGAAAGTTCTAATACATTACTCTATGAGGATAAACTCGTGAGCTATTTAAATTTGTGTGTAAAGGTACTGTGAGGTTTAGCTATTAAGTGGGAGAAACAGGTAAGGGAGTTTTTGGTTTTGTTTTGATTTTGGGTTTTTTTGGCCACACCGGGCAGCTTGTGGGATCTTAGTTTCCGGACCAGGGATTGAATCCGCACCCTGGGCAGTGAGAGCTCTGAGTCTTAACCACTGGACCACCAGGGAATTCCCTGGAGTTATTGTTGATAGTTTCCTCTCCTTAATGTCTAACAGAAAAATGAAATACTTTTGTCTCCTTAGCAGTGCAGTAGCATGTTTCTGAATTATGCTTGAGCTCAGGTTGTGGCAGCCTTTTAGTAACTAAAAGGAGTTTGCTTTTTTTTTAATGTTCTTTTTTTAATATAAATTTATTTATTTATTTAATTTGGGCTGAGTTGGGTCTCCGTTGCTGCGCTCGGGCTTTCTCTAGTTGTGGCGAGGGGGGGCTACTCTTCGTTGAGGTGCTCGGGCTTCTCGTTGCTGTGGCTTCTCTTGTTTTGGAGCTCGGGCTCTAGGCGTGCTTGCTTCAGTAGTTGTGGCATGCAGGCTCAGTAGTTGTGGCTCGCGAACTCAGTAGTTGTGACTCGTGGGCTCTAGAGCGCAGGCTTAGTAGATGTGGCGCACGGGCTTAGTTGCTCTGCGGCATGTGGGATCTTCCCAGACCAGGGATCAAACCTGTGTCCCCTGCATCGGCAGGTGGATTCTTAACCACTGCGCCACCAGGGAAGTCCCCTAAAAGGAGTTTTGATCAAGCTAGCTGCTAGGTGTAGCAGTTTCTTTTCCACTCTAGGTGTTTTCAAAGATTGATGCCAGAGGACCCAGCACATAAGATATGGCCCTTTAAACTCTTAGTTTGAGTCATTGTGTCCGCGAGAGAAGCTGTAGCTGTGCGAGGCCTGGTTTTATGTTTATAATCCTTTAAGTCTTAGCACCACAAAATAAAATGTATTCTCCCACCAGGGTGTGGGTAAATGTTTTTGCAGGGTTAAAATGAGAAACTTGTAACCTAAATTTCCCATAAGCCTGTGACATTGCTGATTAGAAAAGGAGTGGTACAAATCGTATCTCATGCTGCAGTGGAAATGCCTTCCAATGTGTTAGTTTCCCTAAATTCACAGTGCAGTGTAAAATCTGGATCTCAGATGTTTTAGTGCTGGGTTTTTAAACAACAGTATATGGATATGTAAGTGTTTCATACTGTCACAGTTATTTTTTTCCTTTGTGTTGTGAAAGTTGCTTAATTTTTGAATTTATTGAACAAACATTCTGGGACAGAATAACATGATTTGCTTATTTAATCAACACTTAAAGGTGCTTACTGCGCACTAGGTACTATTCTAAGCGTTTTACAGACACGAGTACATTTTATTCTCAAAACAACCCTGTGAAGTAGGTAATAGTCCTACCATCCCCATTTTATAGATGAGATAATTTGAGGCACAGCGAGATTGTACAGTTAGCCCATGGCAGAGCTGGGGTTCCATCCCAGGCATCCTGAACCCAGGGTTTTGGCACTGCTGTCTCATCAGAAAAATATAACCCGAGATTCCACCCTCCTAACAGATGAACTTTTTTCATATTGTTATATTCCTATCTTGTCCTTGTCCTCAGAGATAAATAATTTGACATAATTGCAATCAAAGTACAACCCAGAGAATCAGTTCAATGCCCTTATTTTTCAGTAGAGGAAATTAAAGTGGAGTGTGGTTATGTCCAGCTCTGTGAGCACTGGGGCAGGGTCCTGGAGACTTTCTACTGGTCTCCTTGCCTCTTGATTGTAAGGAGTTTGGGACAGGGATCCTGAGAGGGCCTGGGGCGGCCAAGGTGTGTATTTTGGTGGGGGGCAGTATTTGCCAGTCGGGGGGAAACGCTTCAACATTTTAATAATCATTATGACCATTCCAGAGCTTATCTGCTAAATGAAGTCCTGGGCTATGTTCCGGGCAGATGGGGCAGAAGCTTGTGGCCGACTGTGGGTCCTGGAGAGTCTTGCTGCTCAGGGCTTCAGAACCCCGGATTCTTTCCCCAGCTGCTGGGGATGCCTACCTATGACCTCAGGCTCCCCTCTGGATGAGAGGAATCTTTTATCCTGTACTCAATCATTTTTTGAGCTTTTTGGATCTAGAGTTGGGAACCTTTTGAAAGCCTCTGACGCACAAAAGAAAATGAGCCAAGAGCAACATGGAAATAAAAATAACTTTGTTTGGTGGGCTCTTTTGTTGAGAGAGGGAGAGACTTCTAAGGGCATAAACTGACAAACTTTGTATTAAGGACAGGAAAATCAAAGTTCAATATTCAACAGTGATTTTTTTCAAAGTAGTCTTTTGCAGAGAGTAACTACATTTGGATGAAGGAGAATAAGGAATAAACATGGGAAAGGGAAGGTGGTGGAGAGGGAGAGAGGAGCCAGCACCGGGGAAGAGAGGGTGCTGAAACCTTTGTCAGCTCTTTACACAAGCCCGGGCTTCCATGTGGTTCCTCTTAACAGTGCCCTTTGAAATGTCAAATGTAGTTGAGAATTATCTAACCTTTGGTTTATCTTGAAGTGATTATTTATTATTATTTTTTTGAGGTTACACAGATTTATAACGTTATGTAAGTTTCATGTGTACAACAGTATATTTCTACTTCTGTATACACTACAGTCACCAAAATTTCGTTTCCATCTGTCTCCATAGAGTTGACCCCCTTTACCCACTTCACCCTCCCCCACCAAAGCCTGGCCCTTCCCCTCTGGCAACCACTGCTCTGTTCTCTGTATCTACGTGTTTGGTTTGCTTTGGTAGGTTTGTTCTTTTTTTTTTGCTCTTCTGTTTGTTTTTTTTATATTCCACAAATGAGTGAAATCGTATAGTATTTGTTTTTCTCCGACTTATTTCACTTAGCATAATACCCTCAAGGTCCATTTATATTGTGCAAATGGTGAGATTTCATCTTTTTTATGGCTGAGTTATATTCCATTGTATATACCACATCTTTTTTATCCATTCATTCATTGATGGGCACTTTGGTTGTTTTCATATCTTGGCTATTATAAATAATGCTGCAATGAACATAGGGTGCATATATCTTTTTTTTTTTTTTTAATTTTTATTTATTATTTATTTATTATGTTTTCATTTTTGGCTGTGTTGGGTCTTCGTTTCTGTGTGAGGACTTTCTCCAGTTGCGGCGAGTGGGGGCCACTCTTCATCGCGGTGCGCGGGCCTCTCACTATCGCGGCCTCTCTTGTTGCGGAGCAGAGGCTCCAGACGCTCAGGCTCAGCAGCTGTGGCTCACGGGCCCAGCCGCTCCGCGGCATGTGGGATCCTCCCAGACCAGGGCCCGAACCCGCGTCCCCTGCATTGGCAGGCAGACTCTCAACCACTGCGCCACCAGGGAAGCCCGCATATATCTTTTTTAATTAGTGTTTTGTATTCTTTGGATAAATACCCATAAATGGGAGAGCTGGATCATATGGTAGTTAGTTCTAGTCTTAATTTTTTGAGGAACCTCCACACTGTTTTCCAAAGTGGCTGCACCAATTTACAGTCCCACCAAAAGTGCACTGAGGGTTCCCTTTTCTCCACATCTTCACGAACACTTGTTATTTCTTGCCTTTTTGATAATAGCCGTTCTAACAGGCATGAGGTGATATCTCATTGTGGTTTTGATTTGGATTTCCCTCATAATTAGTGATGTTGAACATCTTTTCATGTGCCTGTTGGCCATCTGTATGTCTTCTTGGAAAAATGTTTATTCATCTCCTCTGCTCATTTTTAAACTGGGTCGTTTGTTTTTTTGTTGTTGAGTTATATGTGTTCTTTATATATTTTGAATATTAACCCCATATTGTATATATGATTTGCAAATATCTTCTCCCATTTAGTAGGTTGTCTTTTTGTTTCGTTGATGGCTTCCTTTGCTGTTCAGAAGCTTTTTGGTTTGATGTAGTCCCACTTGTTTATTTTTGCTTTTGTTGCCCTTGCCTGAGGAGACATATCCTGAAGGATATTGCTAAGACCATTGTCAAAGAGCATACTGCCTATGTTTTTTTTCTAGGAGTTTTACAGTTTCAGGTCTTACATTCAGGTCTTTATCTTGAAGTGATCTTAGTGTTGCTTAAAACTATTGCTAATCAACAAAGCATGTGGACAAGGAGATACCAGGGAACTTTTAGCCCCTGCTTAGGATCTTCATACCAACCTAGTCTGTTTTTGTTTACACTAGTTTTATATGAATGAATTTTACATATAGCGTGATATTAGAATCACTGGGTTTGCAATTATTTTATCACCCATCTTCCTTGTGAGAGGTCACAGACTGTGTTTTTTGCCACTGTCCATTGTAGTGTTCAATAAGTGTGAGCAGAATCAAAGGGTGCATTTAAAGGATAAAGCAAGATGGTGTGATTCATTATTCAAAATATGTAAATATTTCCCGAAAAGAAGGTTTTTATAGTGAATGTTTTACTTATTTATTTGTTCTGCTGTGCCATTTACCTATTTTTAGAAATAAATTTATAGATGTGGAGTGGACAGTCTGTGGCATTTTGAATTAGCAGCTGTACTCATTTTATTGTCCTTTTCCTGCAGTGTTTTCTACCTAAATTCTGATGAAAGAGTCCTTTGAAATAAGGATATTGGGGAGGTAGCAGTGGACTGAGATGCAGGTTCCAGAATCCTATTATCCTAAGGAAAAAAAAAATCACCTGATAGGATATTGTAGATGCTAAATATTTCAAAGCTAGGAACACAGAGCAAAGCTTTTTAACCCTAACCCTCACCTCACCACAGTCCCAACCCCAAGCTGCCAGTGTGTTGGCTGGAAATGCAGGGTGATGAGACAGTGACAAAGCAAAGCGGGCCTTGTAAAGCAAGTAAGGTTAATAACAGTAAGACACAGTTGAGCCCCACAGGTTCCTCACTAGAAGGAATAATGACCACAGGCTTTGTCCTAGGAGCCAGAGAGCTAGGATTCAGATCCTGAGGACTCTAGCAGCATGTAGCCTGAGCCAAGTAACTTAAAAATCCCCTATACCTATCTGTAGAATTGGGATAAAAATAGTACCTGGGCTTCCCTGGTGGCGCAGTGGTTGAGAATCTGCCTGTCAATGCAGGGGACCAGGGTTCGAGCCCTGGTCTGGGAGGATCCCACATGCCGCGGAGCAACTAGCCCCGTGAGCCACAACTACTGAGCCTGCGCTCTAGAGCCTGTGAGCCACAACTACTGAGCCTGCACGTCTGGAGCCTGTGCTCCGCAACAAGAGAGGCCACGATAGTGAGAGGCCCGCGCACCGCGATGAAGAGTGGCCCCCGCTTGCCGCAGCTAGAGAAAACCCTCGCACAGAAACGAAGACCCAACACAGCCAAAAAAAAAAAAAAAAAAAAAAATTAATTAATTAATTAAAAAAAAAAAAAGTACCTATCTCATAGGATTATTGTGAGGACTACAGGAAACGATGCCTGTAAAGCATTTAGCCTAGAGCCTGGAACATAGAAATGATACAATAAATGTTAGGTTCCCGTCTTTCACATCGCCCTCCCTGCTCCACCCCAAACCCAGCAGGAGTGACATCCATAAATAACCAAGCAAACTGGAATCACTGCTGGAGGAGACATGGAGGTGGGGCCCTATGGGAATATGGACGAGGGAGAAATTAATTTTGCCCAGGAGGAATTCTTGAGTGAGAATGGCATTCCATGGGACCCCAGTGATGAGAAGTAGAAGGAGGACTTCTGGCAGCAGAGCTGGTTACAACTTGGGAGAATGGACTGTATGCCGTTGACAATCATACTTTTTGGGTATGTGTTTTGACATTAGGTAGAAAATTTGATTTTTCTTAATTTATAAGCATAGGATGGCATTTAGTAGGTGAAGCAGGATTCATCGCTCTTAACCAAGGAGCATCTGTATAGAGGTGTATTTTTTTTTTTTTAAAGAGATGCTTCCCATTTCGGTTTTTTTTTTTTTTTTTAACTAATTTATTTATTTATGGCTGTGTTGGGTCTTCGTCTCTGTGCGAGGGCTCTCTCTAGTTGTGGCGAGCGGGGGCCACTCTTCACCGCGGTGCGCGGGCCTCTTCACTGTCGCGGCCTCTCGTTGCGGAGCACAGGCTCCAGACGCGCAGGCTCAGCAGTTGTGGCCCACGGGCCCAGTCACTCCGCGGCATGTGGGATCCTCCCAGACCAGGGCTCAAACCCGTGTCCCCTGCACTGGCAGGCAGGCTCTCAACCACTGCGCCACCAGGGAAGCCCCGAGGTGTATTTTTAAAATGTATTTAGAATTGAGAAGAGAGTGTACTCTCAAGGTAAGAGTGAACTAGCTTGTGCTGTGTTGGAAAAATATCCCTCCCATCACGTTCTTTAGCTTCACGTTAGATTGGAGGAGGGCATCGCTGGCACCACCAGCTTTATTGGGGTGTGGGTAACACATATCTGCACGATCATGGATGGACGTGTAGACTGTGTGTCAATCACCTAGACCAGCAGTTTTCACACTTGAAGAAAAACATTGTTGTTACTGTTCCCCGCCCTGCCCTCAAGAGCTCCTTTTCTGAATGAGCTCTTGTGTGGAATCCCAGTATGTAAAACACCCCAAGCACAGCCATTCTTGACGATTCCTAGATGGGGCCAGTGAGCCAGCTGCTTCCTCCCATCCCCCTCCCTGCCCACCTCCTGGCACCAGCTGCCCCTCAGCAGCTGGAACCGTGGGGCTCCTAGGAGCAGATGTGAAGGCTGTACATTGATTGTAGGGAAGAGAAGACTAAGACCTGAAGAGGGAAAGGAAAGGAAAGGCAGTGGACTGTTTTTTTTAAAAGCTTTTGCCAGTGGTACGCTGGAACTGGCTCATGCTGAGAGCTGGTTTTAAATTTTCAGGAATTTCATGAGCCAGTGTTAAACATGACATTATGAAACATCATATAGCCTAAGTTTAGATTTTAAACTTACACTGAATACATTATATTGAAAACAAAGGTAATGTCTCCTGAATTTGGAGATGTGGTTGGAGGGAAAGGAATACACCTAGTTACACAATGTTCTTAACTGTATTTTCCTATTAGCTGGTACAGTTTTGGTTTCATATATATATTTTTTTATTTCAACTACATTCACTTTATTTTTTTTCTTCCCAACTTGTATAAGATTTTTTTCTTTTTCTTGTTTAATTGCATTAAATATGACATCTATAATGGCATTGAATATAAGTGGTAATAGCTGACAATCTTGTTTCATTCCTATTCCTAGGAGAATACTTTCAAATTCTCCATAAATGATATAAGCTATACATTTTTTAGATAATCTTTATTAGACTATAAAATTTTACTTCCCTTTTTTTTTTTTTTAAACATCTTTATTGAAGTCCCTTTTTCTTTTAAAATAATTTTTAAAATTATGAATGGACACTGAGTTATACCAAATGCTTTTACTGCATTCACTTCAATCCTTGATTCTATTCGTTTGTAGACATAGGATTCTTCAGACTCACCTTTCCCCTCCAGGACAAGCTTGCCCTCTCCTCACTCCCAACCACAGTCATTCTAAGGTCTGGCTAAACAGAATCACCTGGGAACTTATTTAAATTCAGATTCCCAGGTTCTGTCACATACCTACTAAATTGGGATTCTTGGGCTGGGGGAGACTTGGTGCAGTATATAGTTAAGTTCCCTTGGAATTTTGACGATCCTCCCGTGCACCTGCTTGGCCCTTGTGGGCCCTTGCTGCCCAGCCCTGGGGCCTCATGTGCCCTGTATAGTATCAAGTCATTTGGGCTGCTGGGCCCTGGCCACATTGCACAGGAGTCTTGATTTTTATGTTTGACCTCAAATTCTCTTCCTGTGAAACAGCTTTCAGAGGCCGCCTGTCTGCCCCATGAACCACTATCTCAGATGAGGGCCTGATTCCCCACACTCAGTTCTTTTGGGGCCTAGCTTCCCAGCTAAGGACACAGCTCTGCGTGGTGCTTGGAGACTAGCAGGGCAGTCGGCTGTGCTGGGTTTATTTCCACGTTGGCCTCAGATTTCACCTTTCTGAACTACAGTTGCCCATCTCTGGGGATTGTCAGGAGGTTTTTATTTCTGGAACACACCAACCTGGTTCCATTTTAGGGCCTTTGCATTGTGCCGTTCCCTCTGCCAGGAGCACCCTTCTCCCAAATCTTTGCATGGCTTGCATCTCTTTGACATTTGGGTCAATGACAAAAAGTTAAAATGTTACCTGTCTGGCAAGTCTTTCCCGACCATCAAATCTGCCTCCCCGATCCGTCCGTATTACCTCGCCCACAGCCTCATCATCCTAGCATTTTACCGTGGGTGATTTTCACCCCAGCGCTTATCACTGTGAATTTTTCTTCATGTCTTGTTTTCTTAAATATTGAGTTTCCTACATAAGAACATAAGCTCCATGAGAGCTGGGATTTGCCTGGCATGTAGTGGGTGCTCACTAATTACTTGCAAAATGAATGCCTCTCCAAACTGCTACATAAGTATGTGATGTTAGTGTGAACCCTGGGTTCCCAAGTGATTCATCTGTTTTCATAATAGTTCTTTCCTGACTCCGCAGATGTTACTTTCATGACAGTGATTCATTGCTGTGATATTACTGCCATTTGGAACAATGGCCACTCTCAACTGATGGGAAACAAAATCTGTAGCTCGCTGTGTGAATGTTAACTTTCATTTGCAGAGAGCGTGCTAGGGCTTGATTCAGCTGTACCCGTTTGTCCTGTGGGTGATTAATCTGTGATAAAATGGATCAGTTAAACATGAAAGTAGTATAAAAATAAACCTGATCGATTTTCGGAATCTCCTGTTTCCCTCCTTTTTTGAGTTCTACCGGAGGTAGTGTTTGGGTGGGGTGATGGGGGTGAGGGGGAGTGTGCATCACTCTGTAAGACTCCAGGAGGCCAGAAGGGCATGTTGGAGAGATTTGTCCTGTCTGATCTCACAGGGAACAGACTTGACTAATGGGGAAGTAATTTTTGCAGATCTGTGGCCAAGAAAGGCCCATAGGGCTGGCAGTGAAAGCCATCACCTTGTGTTTGCAATGGTGCCGCTCATGCTGGTGCTGGTGAGTTTGTCAGCAGAGTGTTTTGATGCCGACAGAGTGCTCAGCATGCGCTTGTGTGGCTAAGATGTGGTTCCCACATAGAGCTTGTGGTCTAATACAGTCAGCTGAAGTCATGCAGCTCAGTGCTGCTAGGCTGCCTGAAATGGGCTGGTGTTTTGTAATAGTAACTTGTCCCAGTTTTTCATGATAGTGATGTCAAACTGCTCTGGGTTTCAGAGGGGCAAGCTAGGATTGGAGCAGCGGGTGGGGTCAGAGATATATATATTTTTAAGATTTTTTAAAAAATATTTATTTATTTGGCTGCACCGGGTCTCAGTTGTGGCACTCGAGATCTTCAGTTGCGGCATGAGGGATCTTTTAGTTGCGGTATGCATACGGGCTCTAGTTCCCTGACTAGGGATCGAACCTGGACCGGCTGCATTGGGAGTGTGGAGTCTTAACCACTGGACCACCAGGGAAGTCCCTAGGGTCAGAGATATAGAGAGCAGGGCTCTGGAGCTTCTCTGAACTCCACTTTTAATAAAAGCATCTCATTAAAAAAACATGATTTTGTATATTTACCTTTTTAAAAATAAACTTTTTGTTTAAGGTTTATAGAAAAGTTGCAAAGATGGTATACAGGGTAAACTATGGTTTCCTATCTTACTAACAGCTTACACTGGGATGGCACATTTGTTATAATTAAAGAACCAATACTAATGCATTATTATTAAAGTCCATACTTTATTCAGATTTCCTCAGTTTTCTCTAATGTCCTTTTTCTATTCCAGGATCCCATCCAGGATACCATGTTACATTTAGTTGTCATGTCTCCTTAGGCTCCTCTGGGCTATGACACTTTCTCAGATTTTCCATGTTTTTGATGACCTTGGCTGTTTAAAGGGGTACTGGTTAGGTACCCCATAGGTATCACGTAGAATGTCCCTCAATTAGAATTTTCATGATGTTTTTCTCATGAATAGACTGGGGTTATGAGTTTTGAGAGGAAGACCACAGAGGTGGTCTCATCACATCATGTCGAGAGTACACACCAACAGCATGACTTATCACTAGTGATGTTGACTTTGGTCACCTGGCTGAGGGAGTGTTTGGAAGGTTCCTCCACTGTGAAGTTACTCTTTCCCCCCTTCTCAATACTGTACTCTTTGGAAGGAGGTCACTCCGCACAGCCCACGCTATTGAGATGGCGAGTTCTGCTCAACTTCTTCGGTAGGGACAAGCAGCTGCATAAATGATTTGGAATTCTTCTGCATGGCAGATTTGTCTTTTCATCCCCACTTGTTTATTTATTCAATTATGTATGTATATCGTATGGACTCGTGGATATTTATCTTAAACTGTGGGTTATAATCCAGTACCATGTTATTTACTTATATTTGGCTTTTTAAAGATTGTATTCAAACAAAAACATTCTGCTGTTTTAAAATGTTAAAAAAATATTGTTCATATATATATAGTTATATATATAGTTTTCTATATAATGTTATTATATGTAATAGTTATTTGTATAAAAATAAATATACGTATATTTATCTTTCCCTCTATTTTTCTTTTAAATATCCTATTTATGCATTTATTTATTTGGGGCAATAAAATGCAAATTACCACTTAGGATTTAATCATTTCATTTTCATTATTTTTTGCAGGAGTGAAATTAAGATATAAATATTTATGTTTTTTGGGGAGTGGTAGAGGTCAAAGGCATTTCTTCCCCCCAATGTGTACTGAGTTTGCACTCAGTTCTTTGAATTATTGCTGAGATCACCTATATGGCAATTTACACTCATCGGTCTTCCTAAAACTCCTTAGGAAGTATAATAACATACAGGGATTTAGGAATAATTTTTGTCCTTTTCTTCTTCAGATTTTTCTTAAATAGAAACTTTGAAAAAGCAACTCAAGGTACTATTCTTCTCACTGCTGGAAAAATGGTAGATTTGTTACAGGAATCCCCCCCGTCAGTCTTCTACGCCTTCTGTTTTCTACAACCAATCTCCTATGTGCAGTTTTTTTCTCTACTAAAGCATATAATTTAACAAACTGTATGTAAACTTGTATCTCACCTTTTTTTTTTTTTTGGAATTTTTGAATTTTATTTTATTTATTTTTTTGTACAGCAGGTTCTTATTAGTTATCCATTCTATACATATTAGTGTATACATGTCAATCCCAATCTCCCAATTCAGCACACCACCATCCCCACCCCCTCGCCACTTTCCCCCCTTGGTGTCCATACGTTTGTTCTCTACATCTGTGTCTCAATTTCTGCCCTGCAAACTGGTTCATCTGTACCATTTTTCTAGGTTCCACATATATGCTTTAATATATGATATTTTTCTCTTTTTGACTTACTTCACTCTGTATGACAGTCTCTAGATGCATCCACATCTCTACAAATGACCCAATTTCGTTCCTTTTTATGGCTGAGTAATATTCCATTGTATGTATTTACCACATCTTCTTTATCCATTTGTCTGTCGATGGGCATTTAGGTTGCTTCCACGTCCTGGGTATTGTAAATAGTGCTGCAATGAACATTGGGATGCGTGTGTCTTTTTGAATTATGGTTTTCTCTGGGTATATGCCCAGAAGTAGGATAGCTGAATCATATGGTAATTCTATTTTTAGTTTTTTAAGGAACCTCCATACTGTTCTCCATAGTGGCTGTATCAATTTACATTCCCACCAACAGTGCAAGAGGGTTCCCTTTGCTCCACACCCTCTCCAGCATTTGTTGTTTGTAGATTTTCTGATGATGCCCATTCTAACTGGTATGAGGTGATACCTCATTGTAGTTTTGATTTGCATTTCTCTAATAACTAGTGATGTTGAGCAGCTTTTCATGAGCTTCTTGGCCATCTGTATGTCTTCTATGGAGAAATATCTATTTAGGTCTTCTGCCCATTTTTGGATTGGGTTGTTTGTTTTTTTAATATTGAGCTGCATGAGCTGTTTATATATTTTGGAGATTACTCTTTTGTCCGTTGATTCGTTTGCAAATATTTTCTCCCATTCTCAGGGTTGTCTTTTCATCTTGTTTGTAGTTTCCTTTGCTTTGCAAAAACTTTTAAGTTTCATTAGGTCCCATTTGTTTATTTTTGTTTTTATTTCCATTACTCTAGGAGGTGGATCAAAAAAGATCTTGCTGTGATTTATGTCAAAGAGTGTTCTTCCTATGTTTTCCTCTAGGAGTTTTATAGTGTCCGGTCTTCATTTAGGTCTCTAATCCATTTTGAGTTTATTTTTGTGTATGGTGTTAGGGAGTGTTCTCATTTCATTCTTTTACAAGTAGCTGTCCAGTTTTCCCAGCACCACTTATTGAAGAGACTCTTTTCTCCATTGTATATCCTTGTCTCCTTTGTCATGGATTAGTTGACCATTGGTGCGTGGGTTTATCTCTGGGCTTTCTATCCTGTTCCATTGATCTATATTTCTGTTTTTGTGCCAGTACCATATTGTCTTGATTACTGTAGCTTTGTAGTACAGTTTGAAGTCAGGGAGTCTGATTCCTCCAGCTCCATTTTTTTTCCTCAAGACTGCTTTGGTTATTCGGGGTCTTTTGTGTCTCCATACAAATTTTAAGATTTTTTGTTCTACTTCTGTAAAAAATGCCATTAGTAATTTGATAGGGATTGCATTGAATCTATAGATTGCTTTGGGTACTGTAGTCATTTTCACAATATTGATTCTTCCAATCCAAGAACATGTTATATCACTCCATCTGTTGGTATCATCTTTAATTTCTTTCATCAGTGTCTTATAGTTTTCTGCATACAGGTCTTTTGTCTCCCTAGGTAGGTTTATCCCTAGGTATTTTATTCTTTTTGTTGCAATGGTAAATGGGAGTGTTTCCTTAATTTCTCTTTCAGATTTTTCATCATTAGTGTATAGGAATGCAAGAGATTTCTGTGCATTAATTTTGTATCCTGCTACTTTACCAAATTCATTGATTAGCTCTAGTAGTTTTCTGGTGGCATCTTTAGGATTCTGTATGTATAGTATCATGTCATCCGCAAACAGTGACAGTTTTACTTCTTCTTTTCCAATTTGGATTCCTTTTATGTCTTTTTCTTCTCTGATTGCCGTGGTTAAGACTTCCAAAACTATGTTGAATAATAGTGGTGAGAGTGGACATCCTTGTCTTGTTCCTGATTGTAGAGGAAATGCTTTCAGTTTTTCACCATTGAGAATGATGTTGGCTGTGGGTTTGTCATATATGGCCTTTATTATGTTGAGGTAGGTTCCCTCTACGCCCGCCCACTTTCTGGAGAGTTTTTATCATAAATGGGTGTTGAATTTTGTCTAAAGCTTTTTCTGCATCTATTGAGATGATCACATGGTTTTTCTTCTTCAATTTGTTAATATGGTGGATCACATTGATTGATTTGCGTATATTGAAGAATCCTTGCATTCCTGGGATAAACCCCACTTGATCATGGTGTATGATCCTTTTAATGTGCTGTTGGATTCTGTTTGCTAGTATTTTGTTGAGAATTTTTGCATCTTTATTCATCAGTGATATTGGTCGGTAATTTTCTTTTTTTGTAGTATCTTCGTCTGGTTTTGGTGCCAGGGTGATGGTGGCCTCACAGAATGAGTTTGGGAGTGTTTCTTCCTCTGCAATTTTTTGGAAGTGTTTGAGAAGGATGGGTGTTAGCTCTTCTCTAAATGTTTGATAGAAATCACCTGTGAAGACATCTGGTCCTGGAGTTTTGTTTGTTGTAAGATTTTTAATCACAGTCTCAATTTCATTACTTGTGATTGGTCTGTTCATATTTTCTATTTCTTCCTGGTTCAGTCTTGGAAGGTCATACCTTTCTAAGAATTTGTCCATTTCTTCCAGGTTGTCCATTTTATTGGCATAGAGCTGCTGGTAGTAGTCTCTTAGGATGATTTGTATTTCTGTGGTGTCTGTTGTAACTTCTCCATTTTCATTTCTAATATTACTGATTTGAGTCCTCTCCCTCTTTTTCTTGATGAGTCTGACTAATGGTTTATCAATTTTGTATATCTTCTCAAAGAACCAGCTTTTAGTTTTATTGATCTTTGCTATTGTTTTCTTTGTTTCTATTTCATTTATTTCTGCTTTGATCTTTATGATTTCTTTCCTGCCACTAACTTTGGGTTTTGTTTGTTCTTCTTTCTCTAGTTCCTTTAGGTGTAAGGTTAGATTGTTTATTTGAGATGTTTGTTGTTTCTTGAGGTAGGAGTGTATCGCTATAAACTTCCCTCTTGGAACTGCTTTTGCTGCATCCCATAGGTTTCGGATCCTCGTGTTTTCATTGTCATTTGTCTCTAGGCATTTTTTGATTTCCTCTTTGATTTCTTCAGTGATCTCTTGGTTATTTAGTAACGTATTGTTTAGCCTCCCTGTGTTTGTGTTTTTTACGTTTTTTCCCTGTAATTCATTTCTAATCTCATAGCGTTGTGGTCAGAAAAGGTGCTTGATATGATTTCAGTTTTCTTAAATTTGCTGAGGCTTGATTTGTGACCCAAGATGCGATCTATCCTGGAGAATGTTCCGTGCGCACTTGAGAAGAAAGTGTTATCTGCTGTTTTTGGATGGAATGTCCTATAAATATCAATTAAATCTATCTGGTCTCTTGTGTCATTTAAAGCTTGTGTTTCCTTATTAATTTTCTGTTTGGATGATCTGTCCATTGGTGTAACTGAGGTGTTTAAGTCCCCCACTATTATTGTGTTACTGTCGATTTCCTCTTTTATAGCTGTTAGCAGTTGCCTTATGTATTGAGGTGCTCCTATGTTGGGTGCATATATATTTATAATTGTTATATCTTCTTCTTGGATTGATCCCTTGATCATTATGTAGTGTCCTTCCTTGTCTCTTGTAACATTCTTTATTTTAAAGTCTATTTTATCTGATATGAGTATAGCTACTCCAGCTTTCTTTTGATTTCCATTTGCATGGGATATCTTTTTCCATCCCCTCACTTTCAGTCTGTATGTGTCCCTAGGTCTGAAGTGGGTCTCTTGCAGACAGCATATATATGGGTCTTGTTTTTGTATCCATTCAGTGAACATGTGTCTTTTGGTTGGAGCATTTAATCCAGTCATGTTTAACATAATTATCGATATGTATTACCATTTTCTTAATTGTTTTGGGTTTGTTTTTGTAGGTCCTTTGCTTCTCTTGTGTTTCCTACTTAGAGAAGTTCCTTTAGCATTTGTTGTAGGGCTGGTTCGGTGGTGCTGAATTCTCTTAGCTTTTGCTTGTCTATAAAGCTTCTGATTTCTCCATCGAATCTGAATGAGATCCTTGCCAGGTAGAGTAGTCTTGGTTGTAGGTTCTTCCCTTTCATCACTTTATTTATTTATTTATTTATTTAAACATCTTTATTGGAGTATAATTGCTTTACAATGGTGTGTTAGTTTCTGCTTTATAACAAAGTGAATCAGTTATACATATACATATGTTCCCATATCTCTTCCCTCTTGCGTCTCCCTCCCTCCCACCCTCCCTATCCCACCCCTCTAGGTGATCACAAAGCACCGAGCTGATCTCCCTGTGCTATGCGGCTGCTTCCCACAAGCTATCTGTTTTACATTTGGTAGTGTATATATGTCCATGCCACTCTCTCACCCTGTCACATCTTACCCCTCCCCCTCCCCATATCCTCAAGTCCATTCTTTAGTAGGTCTGTGTCTTTATTCCCGTCTTGCCACTAGGTTCTTCATGACCTTTTTTTTTTTTTTTCCTTAGATTCCATATATATGTGTTAGCATACTGTATTTGTTTTTCTCTTTCTGACTTACTTCACTCTGTATGACAGACTCTAACTCCATCCACCTCACTACAAATACCTCCATTTCATTTCTTTTTATGGCTGAGTAATATTCCATTGTATATATGTGCCACATCTTCTTTATCCATTCATCCGTTGATGGACACTTAGGTTGCTTCCATGTCCTGGCTATTGTAAATAGAGCTGCAGTGAACATTTTGGTACATGACTCTTTTTGAATAATGGTTTTCTCAGGGTATATGCCCAGTAGTTGGCTTGCTGGGTTGTATGGTAGTTCTATTTGTAGTTTTTTAAGGAACCTCCATACTGTTCTCCATAGTGGCTGTATCAATTTACATTCCCACCAACAGTGCAAGAGGGTTCCCTTTGCTCCACACCCTCTCCAGCATTTATTGTTTCTAGATTTTTTGGTGATGGCCATTCTGACTGGTGTGAGATGATATCTCATTGTAGTTTTGATTTGCATTTCTCTAATGATTAATGATGTTGAGCATTCTTTCATGTGTCTGTTGGCAATCTGTATATCTTCTTTGGAGAAATGTCTGTTTAGGTCTTCTGCCCATTTTTGGATTGGGTTGTTTGTATTTTTGTTATTGAGCTGCATGAGCTGCTTGTAAATCTTGGAGATTAATCCTTTGTCAGTTGCTTCATTTGCAAATATTTTCTCCCATTCTGAGGGTTGTCTTTTGGTCTTGTTTATGGTTTCCTTTGCTGTGCAAAAGCTTTTAAGTTTCATTAGGTCCCATTTGTTTATTTGTGTTTTTATTTCCATTTCTCTAGGAGCTGGGTCAAAAAGGATCTTGCTGTGATTTATGTCATAGAGTGTTCGGCCTATGTTTTCCTCTAAGAGTTTGATAGTGTCTGGCCTTACACTTAGGTCTTTAATCCATTTTGAGTTTATTTTTGTGTATGGTGTCAGGGAGTGTTCTAATTTCATACTTTTACATGTACCTGTCCAGTTTTCCCAGCACCACTTATTGAAGAGGCTGTCTTTTCTCCACTGTATATGCTTGCCTCCTTTATCAAAGATAAGGTGACCATATGTACATGGGTTTATCTCTGGGCTTTCTATCCTGTTCCATTGATTTATGTTTCTGTTTTTGTGCCAGTACCAAACTGTCTTGATTACTGTAGCTTTGTAATATAGTCTGAAGTCAGGGAGCCTGATTCCTCCAGCTCCATTTTTCTTTCTCAAGATTGCTTTGGCTATTCGGGGTCTTTTGTGTTTCCATACAAATTGTGAAATTTTTTGTTCTAGTTCTGTGTAAAATGCCAGTGGTAGTTTGATAGGGATTGCATTGAATCTGTAGATTGCTTTGGGTAGTAGAGTCATTTTCACAATGTTGATTCTTCCAATCCAAGAACATGGTATATCTCTCCATATTTGTATCATCTTTAATTTCTTTCATCAGTGTCTTATAATTTTCTGCATACAGGTCTTTTGTCCCCTTAGGTAGGTTTATTCCTAGATATTTTATTCTTTTTGTTGCAATGGTAAACGGGAGTGTTTTCTTAATTTCACTTTCAGATTTTTCATCATTGGTGTATAGGAATGCAAGAGATTTCTGTGCATTAATTTTGTATCCTGCTACTTTACCAAATTCATTGATTAGCTCTAGTAGTTTTCTGGTAGCATCTTTAGGATTCTCTATGTATAGTATCATGTCATCTGCAAACAGTGACAGCTTTACTTCTTCTTTTCCGATTTGGATTCCTTTTATTTCTTTTTCTTCTCTGATTGCTGTGGCTAACACTTCCAAAACTATGTTGAATAATAGTGGTGAGAGTGGGCAACCTTGTCTTGTTCCTGATCTTAGTGGAAATGGTTTCAGTTTTTCACCATTGAGGACAATGTTGGCTGTGGGTTTGTCATATATGGCCTTTATTATGTTGAGGAAAGTTCCCTCTATGCCTACTTTCTGCAGGGCTTTTATCATAAATGGGTGTTGAATTTTGTCGAAAGCTTTCTCTGCATCTATTGAGATGATCATATGGTTTTTCTCCTTCAGTTTGTTAATATGGTGTATCACGTTGATTGATTTGAGTATATTGAAGAATCCTTGCATTCCTGGGATAAACCCCACTTGATCATGGTGTATGATCCTTTTAATGTGCTGTTGGATTCTGTTTGCTAGGATTTTGCTGAGGATTGTTGCATCTATGTTCATCAGTGATATTGGCCTGTAGTTTTCTTTCTTTGTGACATCTTTGTCTGGTTTTGATATCAGGGTGATGGTGGCCTCGTAGAATGAGTTTGGGATTGTTCCTCCCTCTGCAATATATTGGAAGAGTTTGAGAAGGATAGGTGTTAGCTCTTCTCTTAAATGTTTGATAGAATTCACCTGTGAAGCCATCTGGTCCTGGGCTTTTGTTTGTTGGAAGGTTTTTAATCACAGTTTCAATTTCAGTGCTTGTGATTGGTCTGTTCATATTTTCTATTTCTTCTTGGTTCAGTCTCGGCAGGTTGTGCATTTCTAAGAATCTGTCCATTTCTTCCAGGTTGTCCATTTTGTTGGCATAGAGTTGCTTGTAGTAATCTCTCATGATCCTTTGTATTTCTGCAGTTTCAGTGGTTACTTCTCCTTTTTCATTTCTAATTCTATTGATTTGAGTCTTCTCCCTTTTTCTCTTGATGAGTCTGGCTAATGGTGTATCAATTTTGTTTATCTTCTCAAAGAACCAGCTTTTAGTTTCATTGATTTTTGCTATTGTTTCCTTCATTTCTTTTTCATTTATTTCTGACCTGACCTTTATGATTTCTTTCCTTCTGCTAGCTTTGGGGTTTTTTTGTTCTTCTTTCTCTAATTGCTTTAGGTGCAAGGTTAGGTTGTTTATTCGAGATGTTTCCTGTTTCTTGAGGTAGGCTTGTATTGCTATAAACTTCCCTCTTAGCACTGCTTTTGCTGCGTCCCATAGGTTTTGGGTCGTCGTGTCTCCATTGTAATTTGTTTCTAGGTACTTTTTGATTTCCTCTTTGATTTCTTCAGTGATTACTTCGTTATTAAGTAGTGTATTGTGTAGCCTCCATGTGTTTGTATTTTTTACAGATCTTTTCCTGTAATTGATATCTAGTCTCATAGCGTTGTGGTCGGAAAAGATACTTGATACGATTTCAATTTTCTTAAATTTACCAAGGCTTGATTTGTGACCCAAGATATGATCTATCCTGGAGAATGTTCCATGAGCACTTGAGAAAAATGTGTATTCTGTTGTCTTTGGGTGGAATGTCCTATAAGTATCAATTAAGTCCATCTTGTTTAATGTATCATTTAAAGCTTGTTTCCCTATTTATTTTCATTTTGGATGATCTGTCCATTGGTGAAAGTGGGGTGTTAAAGTCCCCTACTATGATTGTGTTGCTGTCGATTTCCCCTTTTATGGCTGTTAGTATTTGCCTTATGTATTGAGGTGCTCCTATGTTGGGTGCATAAATATTTACAATTGTTATACCTTCCTCTTGGATCCATCCTTTGGTCATTATATAGTGTCCTTCTTTGTCTCTTGTAATAGTCTTTATTTTAAAGTCTATTTTGTCTGATATGAGAATTGCTACTCCAGCTTTCTTTTGATTTCCATTTGCATGGAATATCTTTTTCCATCCCCTCACTTTCAGTCTGTATGTGTCTCTAGGTCTGAAGTGGGTCTCTTGTAGACAGCATATATATGGGTCTTGTTTTTGTATCCATTCAACCAGTCTGTGTCTTTTGGTGGGAGCATTTAATCCATTTACATTTAAGGTAATTATCGATATGTATGTTCCTATTCCCATTTTCTTAAATATTTTGATTTTGTTATTGTAGGTGTTTTCCTTCTCTTGTGTTTCTTGCCTTGAGAATTTCCTTTAGCATTTGTTGTAAAGCTGGTTTGGTGGCGCTGAACTCTCTCAGCTTTTGCTTCTCTGTAAAGGTTTTAATTTCTCCATCAAATCTGAATGAGATCCTTGCTGGGTAGAGTAATCTTGGTTGTAGGTTTTTCTCCTTCATCACTTTAAGTATATCCTGCCACTCCCTTCTGGCTTGCAGGGTTTCTGCTGAAAGATCAGCTGTTAACCTTATGGGGATTCCCTTGTGTGTTATTTGTTGTTTCTCCCTTGCTGCTTTTAATATGTTTTCTTTATATTTAATTTTTGATAGTTTGATTAATATGTGTCTTGGCGTGTTTCTCCTTGGATTTTCCCTGTATGGGACTCTCTGTGCTTCCAGGACTTGATTAACTATTTCCTTTCCCATATTAGGGAAGTTTTCAACTATAATCTCTTCAAATATTTTCTCAGTCCGTTTCTTTTTCTCTTCTTCTTCTGGGACCCCTATAATTCGAATGTTGGTGTGTTTAATGTTGTCCCAGAGGTCTCTGAGACTGTCCTCAGTTCTTTTCATTCTTTTTTCTTTATTCTGCTCTGCAGTAGTTATTTCCACCATTTTATCTTCCAGGTCACTTATCCGTTCTTCTGCCTCAGTTATTCTGCTATTGACCCCGTCTAGAGTATTTTTAATTTCATTTATTGTGTTTTTCATCATTGCTTGGTTCCTGTTTAGTTCTCCTACGTCCTTGTTAAATGTTTCTTGCATTTTGTCTATTCTATTTCCAAGATTTTGGATCATCCTTACTATCATTATTCTGAATTCTTTTTCAGGTAGACTCCCTATTTCCTCTTCATTTGTTAGGTCTGGTGTGTTTTGACCCTGCTCCTTCGTCTGCTGTGTGTTTTTCTGTCTTCTCATTTTGCTTATCTTACTGTGTTTGGGGTCTCCTTTTCACAGGCTGCAGGTTTGTAGTTCCCGTTGTTTTTGTTATCTGTCCCCAGTGGCTAAGGTTGGTTCAGTGGGTTGTGTAGGCTTCCTGGTGGAGGGGACTAGTGCCTGTGTTCTGGTGGATGAGGCTGGATGTTGTCTTTCTGGTGGGCACGTCCACGTCTGGTGGTGTGTTTTGGGGTGTCTGTGGCCTTTTTATGATTTTAGGCAGCCTCTCTGCTAATGGATGGGGCTGTGTTCCTGTCTTGCTAGTTGTTTGGCATAGGGTGTCCAGCACTGTAGCTTGCTGGTCGTTGAGTGAAGCTGGGTCTTGATGTTGAGATGGAGATCTCTGAGAGATTTTCACCATTTGGTATTACGTGGAGCTGGGAGGTCTCTTGTGGACCAGTGTCCTGAAGTTGGCTCTCCCACCTCAGAGGCACAGCCCTGATGCCTGGCTGGAGCACCAAGAGCCTTTCGTCCACACGGCTCAGAGTAAAAGGGAGAAAAAATAGGAAGAAAGAAAGAAAGAAAGAAAGAAAGAGGCTATAATATAGTGAAGTAAAATAAAGCTATTATAAAGCAAAGCTATACAGACAAAATCTCACCCAGAAGCATATACATACACACTCACAAAAAAAAAGGAAAAGGGGAAAAATTAATATATCCTGCTCCCAAAGTCCACCTCCTGAATTTGGGATGATTCGTTGTCTATTCAGGTATTCAACAGATGCAGGCACATCAAGTTGTTTGTGGAGTTTTAATCCGCTGCTTCTGAGGCTGCTGGGAGAGATTTCCCTTTCTCTTCTTTGTTCGCACAGCTCCTGGGGTTCAGCTTTGGATTTGGACCCGCCTCTGCGTGTAGGTCGCCTGAGGGCGTCTGTTCCCCGCCCAGACAGAACGGGGTTAAAGGAGCAGCTGCTTCGGGGGCTCTGACTCACTCAGGTCGGGGGGAGGGAGGGGTACAGAATGCGGGGCGAGCCTGCGGTGGCAGAGGCCGGCGTGACGTTGCAGCAGCCTGAGGCGCGCCGTGCGTTCTCCTGGGGAAGTTGTCCCTGGATCACGGGAGCCTGGCAGTGGCGGGCTGCACAGGTCCCGGGAGAGGCGGTGTGGAAAGTGACCTGTGCTCGCACACAGGCTTCTTGGTGGCAGCAGCAGCAGCCTTAGCGTCTCATGCCCGTCTCTGGGGTCCGCGCTGATAGCCGCGGCTCGCGCCCGTCTCTGGAGTTCGTTTAGGCGGCGCTCTGGATCCCCTCTCCTTGCGCACCGCAAAAAAGTCTCTGCCTCTTTGGCAGCTGCAGACTTTTTCCCGAACTCCCTCCCGGCTAGCTGTGGTGCGCTAACCCCTTCAGGCTGTGTTCACGCTGCCAACCCCAGTCCTCTCCCTACGATCCGACTGAAGCCCGAGCCTCAGCTCGCAGCCCCCGCCTGCCCTGGCGGGTGAGTAGACAAGCCTCTCGGGCTGGTGAGTGCTGGTCGGCATCGAACCTCTGTGCAGGAATGTCTCCGCTTTTCCCTCTGCGCCCCTGTTGCTGTGGGGTCCACGCTGATAGCCGCGGCTCACGCCCGTCTCTGGAGCTCGTTTAGGTGGTGCTCTGAATCCCCTCTCCTTGCTCGCCGCGCAACAAAGAGGCAAGAAAAAGTCTCTTGCCTCTTCGGCAGTTCCAGACCTTTTCCCGGACTCCCTCCCGGCCAGCTGTGGCGCACTAGCCCCCTTCAGGCTGTGTTCAGGCCGCCAACCCCAGTCCTCTCCCTGCGAACCGACCGAAGCCTGAGCCTCATCTCCCAGCCCCGCCCGCCCCGGCGGGGGAGCAGACAAGCCTCTCGGGCTGGTGAGTGCTGCTCGGCGCCGAGCCTCTGTGCGGGAATCTCTCCGCTTTGCCCTCCGCATCCCTGTTGCTGCGCTCTCCTCCGTGGCTCCGAAGCTTCCCCCCTCTGCCACCCGCAGTCTCTGCCCGCGAAGGGGCTTCCTCGTGTGTAGAAACCTTTCCTCCTTCACAGCTCCCTCCCACTGGTGCAGGTCCCGTCCCTATTCTTTTGTCTCTGTTTTCTCTTTTTTCTTTTGCCCTACCCAAGTACGTGGGGAGTTTCTTGCCTTTTGGGAGATCTGACGTCTTCTGCCAGTGTTCAGTGGGTGTTCTGTAGGAGCAGTTCCACGTGTAGATGTATTTCTAATGTATCTGTGGGAAGGAAGGTGATCTCTGCGTCTTACTCTTCCGCCATCTTGCCCCGACCTCCTCATCACTTTAAATATGTCATGCCACTCCCTTCTGGCTTGTAGAGTTTCTGCTGAGAAATCAGCTGTTAACCTTATGGGAGTTCCCTCGTATGTTGTCATTTTTCCCTTGCTGCTTTCAGTAATTTTCTTTGTCTTTAATTTTTGCCAATTTGATTACTGTGTGTCTCAGCATGTTTCTCCTTGGGTTTATCCTGTATAGGACTCTCTGTGCTTCGTGGACTTGGGTGGCTATTTCCTTTCCCATGTTAGGGAAGTTTTTGACCATAATCTCTTCAAATATTTTCTCGGGTCCTTTCTCTCTCTCTTCTCCTTCTGGGACCCCTATAATGGGAATGTTTTTGCGTTTAGTGTTGTCCCAGAGGTCTCTTAGGCTGTCTTCATTTCTTTTCATTCTTTTTTCTTTATTCTGTTCTGTGGCAGTGAATTCCACCTTTCTGTCTTCCAGGTCACTTATCTGTTCTTCTGCCTCAGTTATTCTGCTACTGATGCCTTCTAGTGTATTTTTCATTTCAGTTATTGTATTGTTCATCTCTGTCTGTTCTGTAATTCTTCTAGGTCTTTGTTAAACATTTCTTGCATCTTCTCGATATTTGCCTCCATTCTTTTCCCGAGGTCCTGGATCATCTTTACTATCATTATTCTGAATTCTTTTTCTGGAAGGTTTCCTATCTCCACTTCATTTAGTTGTTTTTCTGGGTTTGTTTGTTTTTTTTTAAAGAGCAGGTGATATACAAGCTGGCTTTTTTTTTTTCTTTTTTAAACACTATTTTATCTATTTATGGCTGTGTTGGGTCTTCGTTTCTGTGCGAGGGCTTTCTCTAGTTGTGGCAAGTGGGGGCCACTCTTCATCGCAGTGTGCGGGGCCTCTCATTATCGCGGCCTCTCCAGACACACAGGCTCAGTAATTGTGGCTCACGGGCCTAGTTGCTCCACGGCATGTGGGATCCTCCCAGACCAGGGCTCGAACCCGTGTCCCCTGCATTGGCAGGCAGATTCTCAACCACTGCGCCACCAGGGAAGCCCCTTTTCTGGGGTTTTATCTTGCTCCTTCATCTGGTACAAAGTCCTCTGCCTTTTCATTTTGTCTATTGTTCTGTGAATGTGGTTTTTGTTCCACAGGCTGCAGGACTGTAGTTCTTCTTGCTTCTGCTGTCTGCCCTCTGGTGGATGAGGCTATCTAAGTGGCTTGTGCAAGTTTTCTGATGGGAGGGGCTGGTGGTGGGTAGAGCTGGGTGTTGCTCTGGTGGGCAGAGCTCAGTAAAACTTTAATCCGCTTGCCTGCTGATGGGTGGGGCTGGGTTCCCTCCCTGTTAGTTGTTTGGCCTGAGGTGACCCAACCCTGGAGCCTACCCCGGCTGTTTGGTGGGGCTAATGGCGGACTCTGGGAGGGCTCACGCCAAGGAGTGCTTCCCAGAGCTTCTGCTGCCAGCTTCCTTGTCCTCGCGGTGAGACACAGCCAACCCCAACTCTGCAAGAGACCCTCCAACACTAGCAGGTAGGTCTGATTCAGTCTCCTATGGGGTCAACTGCTCCTTCCCCTGGGTCCCAATGCACACACTACGTTGTGTGTGCCCTCCAAGAGTGGAGTCTCTGTTTCCCCCAGTCCTGTCGAAATCCTGCAATCAAATCCTGCTAGCCTTCAAAGTCTGATTCTCTAGGAATTCCTCCTCCCCTTGCTGGACCCCAGGTTGTGAAGCCTGACGTGGGGCTCAGAACCTTCACTCCAGTGGGTGGACTTCTGTGGTATACGTGTTCTCCAGTTTGTGAGTCACCCACCTAGCAGTTATGGGATTTGATTTTATTGTGATTGCACCCCTCCTACCGTCTCATCGTGGCTTCTCCTTTGTCTTTGGATGCGGGGTATCTTTTTTGGTGAGTTCCAGTGTCTTCCTGTCGATGATTGTTTAGCAGTTACTTGTGATTCTGGTGCTCTCGCAAGAGGGAGTATCACCTCTTTTTAAAGCACTTAAAAGTCTAACGTATAGCTGACCCCAACATGCTCCTTGAACTGACTTAAAGTAGAGGAAAGAAAGATCCTAAAAATATTTCATTCCCTTTACTTCTCTTAATGTTTTAGATTTTCCCTTGTATTTCATTAGTCAATTTTGTTCTAAAGTCCAGTGCTTTTCAGTGTTCTTGTTTCTGTGCCAGTTCATACACACAGAAATACTTTAGGGAGTGTTTTTAGTCACAGGCAAGTGCCTCTTTTTTTTTTTTTTTTTTTAAAATTGGAGTTGTGGGTAGACAATTATACTTGGAGACCATTTGGGCCAGGAAGATGCTTCTGAGTCAGGTGTTGGTTGGTGGCTTAGCGTGTGGTGGATTCCCCAAGCAGCCCTACTGGTCTGATGCCCCACTGACGACTCAGTACTCCTATATGGAGCGTGATACCCATCCCAGTGAAACTGCAGAAATGCATCTCAGAGGGTGGGGGGCTAGGAGGAGCTCCGGTTCTTTATGTCTCAGGGCAGAAAGAATTCAGCGAGAGGCAAAGTGATAGATAAGAAGTGATTTATTAGAATAGGATGCTTGTGAGGTTTACAAGCGGGCAGGCAAGGGAATGCTGAGGCCCAGATCTTAGTGGGCTACAGTTTTATAATCAAAGGAAAAGTGGGGAGGGGGAGAAGACCACCTTCTTCCTCTTTCTTGAGTAGACGTCAAGCTTCTGTCATCAGCTCCTTCTCCGCATCGGGCAGGGGAGTTTTCTTGTCCCTACATGGTCAAACTGGGACTGTCATGGCGCAATGGAAATGAGCAAAAAGGCGGTAACATATACTAAAATATGGTAAATCATTTCAGGTTTTAGTATAATATAATGTCACCTTTTCCTCATATTTTTGTTTTTAGTGTGTGCAGAGGAGCATGTCCTAGGAATCATTAACTTACTGACCTCACTGGGCAGGATATGGGTCTCTTTCCACCATTGTTTTATT
This sequence comes from Eschrichtius robustus, assembly GCF_028021215.1. Lineage (NCBI taxonomy): Eukaryota > Metazoa > Chordata > Mammalia > Artiodactyla > Eschrichtiidae > Eschrichtius > Eschrichtius robustus. Next base: position 51,638,300 of record NC_090829.1, on the reverse strand, counting down.
GTTTTGGGGCATGTCTCATGCTTCTGTTGCATGGTTTTGTTGCTCAGTAAGTCTGCTTGGTTTTGTGGTTAAGCAAACCTGCTTTCTTGAGTGATCATTAACTTACAGGGGTCTCCCATACTTATTTCTCTACTTACAATCCCCTAATGGGATTAACTATTTAATCACCTACTTTGTCCCTTTACTCTGCATCTCTCACCAGCATGACTGACTCCGTCAATGGCAAAGTAAACTCTAGCCTATGGGTCAGTTCCCAGTAAGATCAGGTAATATGCCTAGAGCTGGACCTTGAGATCTGGCTAGATAAGTGTGAAGAATTTTCTGTTACAATCAAATAAAGGATACAGTATTAATTTAGAACATGTTGAGAAGTCATTATTATACTGCATGGTAATTAAGCACAAGTTAAGCATAAAGGATAAGCACCTCACTTAATTGGCTGTAATTAGAATTATTTTAACACAACCAGAGCACACATTTCATTTTCATCCTTCCCCATCAAACCAGTGCCTATGTTGACACCTACTCCTGATTCCATCCAGGATTTTTTTCTCAATTTATTTGTTGATTCACTGAGTCATAGACCTTTAATCTGATGACTTCTATACAGTAAAAGTTTTCTTACACCCTGATTTCCTAGGGCCAGTGGCTCAGGAAGGCTATGAAATTTATCCATAACTTAAAATGACCATATGTTCCTTGAGCAGGAATGACTAGAAATGATGAATGTAATTTCTCTTCTTTGTTGTGGCTCTCACAACCCACTCTGGGTCTGGGGCAGGGAGGGAGGGGCATGGCTTCAGATAAGGCCTGGGCTTCTTTGCCTTTGGGGTCCTCTTCACCATAGCCCCCAGAGCTGGTGCAGGGCAAGAGAGATAGCACAGCTCTGGGGCAGAGAGGATGGTGACCCCCTCAGCTGGAAGCAGGTCCTGAATTGGTCTCTGGGCTCACCAGCCACCCTGGAGCCTCTTCTCCTCAGAGGGTAGGCCTGGAGGACATTGTTGCCCAAAATAGAGTCTTGATTTTTTTCAAAGTGTAGATCCATTGCTTAATGCTGCAAAAATGGGTTCAGAGTTATATTAGTAAAGGATGTTTAAGTGATCGGGATTCACTGAAAGCACCCTCATCGTTTAGTTCTGCATCACACCCCTCAGCATTTTAATCAGTCCACTTTGATCTCAGTCCAACTCACTTTCCTACTATTGCTGATTGTCGACTGGAAAAAATACACAACCGAAAAGTTGAGAATTCTGTTTTATTTGGCGGACAAAACTGAGGACTTACGCCCCAAAGACAGCCTCTCAGCTAGCTCTGAGGGACTACTCTGAAGAGGTAAGGGAGGAGCCAGGATGTATAGGAGTTTTTGCAACAAAAACCGGGTAGTCAGAACATCAAAAGATTACTGTTAATTAAAGAAAACCAGACATCTCAAGTAAATGAATTTAGCGCTTTTCTATGTATGGGAAGATGCAAAAGTCTGGACTCATTGATATTATTCCTTTGATATACGCCTTCACTATCTAGGGCCAGTATCCTGCTTTTCTCCATCCTGAATCCCCTCAGGGTGCACAGTTGGGGGCAGCTGCAGTGGCTGCTGGTTCGATGGTTGCCACATCCTTTGTTTACTGATATGGCAGGCAGTATTTTTCATCCACATGATTATACAACAGTAGGACAATCTTACTATGCAAGTGTGGGTATTACCTGGATTCAGTGGCCTGAGTGCTTTTTCCTTCCCTTTAAAGTTTCTTTAGGCTTCACATTTTAAGAGTCAATGATATTTACATTTATCTATTATTTATCATTTTACAAATAAGTCATGAAAAAATGGAGAACGGGTTTTACTATTCTCACATGACAGCCATCACAAAACTCATAAGAAAGAAGAGCACTTAAGAAGTAATAAGCCTCTAAGAACTCCAAAGATTGAGAGAAAAGGAATGAACTCTCAAAAATTTAGCCAACTTTAGTCAATAGGAGGCTCAAAATAAATGAGAAATTTAAAAACATTCACATCGGTACGTGTCAGTTTTTTCATATTATTAGGATATTTACATATGTTTTGGTCAAAAGCTGCTTACTTAAAAAATATGCATTCAAAAGGAAGATATCCACGATATAGTATAATGTGTTTTTAAAAAGACAAGCTTCTGAGTTTGCCTCTAAAAATCATTCTGTGTGCATAATTTACTTGTTAATAGTGAGTCCCGTAAGAAGTTTGAAGAACACACATTCAGTGACTGCTTATTCTTCAGTTCCTGTAGGATTTCTCACTTCATGCAGACAGGGTGTCTCCAAGTAGACCTTCTCAGCCAGATCAACTAATTCATCATTTTGAAGACGACAGATTGAAAATGACCTGATTTGCTTATTGTACAATCTGTCATTATTAGGTAATGTAAGTGCATTTCCTATTCCATGTAGCTTTTTATGCATGGATTTAAGCAGTCTAAATTCCCTATCACAAACTGTAGACGTGCTGCAAAGAACTCTGGTCTGATATTCAGGATAACCTGAGTTCTGGTTTTGTCTCAGCTGCTAACTTAGTGTGACCCTGGGAAATTTATTTTGGGAAATTCCACTGGTGCTCTTATCTGTTTCAGGCCAGGCCTCTGGAGCTGGGATGAATTAATCTTAGTCCTCGCCACTGCCCTCGGGGGATTTACCGTCTAGTGCAGTGGTTCTCAGACGCCACTGTGCCTCAGAATCCCCTGGAGGGCTCATCAAAACAGAGTACTGGGCTTCACCCTAGAGTTTCTGATTCAGTAGGTTGACTGAGCGGAGAATTTGCATTTCTAACAAGTTCCCAGATGCTGCTGATGCTGCTGGTTTGGGGACCACGATTTGAGAACCACTCATCTAATGGTTTAGCTGACACATCTGTAACCACAATTCAAAGATTAAATACTGTGAAATAAGTACAAGTAATGTGCAGTGGGAAACGGAGTGTGGAGAGGTGGGTCAAAAGATTAATGACCAGCTGGAGATCTGAGAAGCCTTAATGGAAGAGGGAGAGGTTAAGCAGGATCTTGACAGGTGGATAAAGCCTGAACAGGTAGGGCATTCTGGCGCCACACCAAGCTCCTGATGGGAGGGAGAGTGCAGAGTGTATGTGCAAGTAGGGATAGCATCCAGCCTAGGTGGGCTGGAGGGTTGGTGTGGGGCAAGGAACAACCAGAAACAGATGGAATTGAGAATGAGAGAGTTGGAACTGTAGGCTAAACATGCTTTTGGTTTTTGGATTTTGGTGGCAAGGGAACAGCATGATCACAGCCATGCTTAAAAAGGGCAGCTCCCGCATTGTGATTTCAGGAATGACTGGGGTTTAGGCCGCTTAGGAATTCCAAGCAAGAAGAGCATGAAGGTGGGAAGCATGTCGTTGTGGGATGGATTTGGGCAGAAGCCACAGATTTGCTAGTTGATTGGTTCCTGGGGATGAAGGAGAAAGGTCAAGAGAGACTGAGGATTCAAGTCTGAGTTGTTGGGGAGGAAGGAGGGTGGCTGGATCTCTCGGAGGAGGTAGGTTGGATAAGAAAATGAACCTAGTGGGACCTTGGTTTCTTTAGGAGGGGACTGGATCAGATGCCCTTAAAGGTCTCTTTTTAGTATGACTGTAATCGATGTTTTGAGGGTTGTTGATTGTCTGAAATATTACAGAAGATATTTGTACAAAAGAATAAATGGCTTATATATAACAGGTACTCATACATTTGTTGATCAGTTTGTCTGGGTTAATCATTAGCTCTAAAATATTTACATCTGTAAATAGACTTCTTTTTGAGCTTTTCTTCATTTTGCTTATAGTTTTCTTAGTGTGTCGACCTGCTCTTCCTCCATTTTATGTACTGTACATGTAAACATCTTTTGGATATGTGTTCTACACATATATATATATATATTTTAAATGAGTATAGCAAATATTTTAAACCTTCTGGAGTCATTCTTCCATTATAATAATCACACCATATATTGGTATATTTGTGCACAACCCTGTCTTTCCCACTGGATTGCAAACTCCTTTGAGTAAGAACACGTCTTATTCATTTTTGTCTTCCCCACTGCACTCCTCATAAGTGCTTGTATAAAGTGGCCAACAAAAGTTTGAGGGATTGGATTGAATCATTGAGTAAAAAGTCAATTATTATCTGCTTCCTTAGGAAGAGACAAAATGGTTCAGGCAATAAAAAGTAGTAGTTTAAAGGGAAATGGAAATCCATGTATCTTGGGAGGCTGAAAGAGGAAACATTTAATTCAGTAGACTTTCAGGGCTAGAATAGAGATACTCATGGACATTTTCGGAACCAGAAGCAGAAGCCCATAAAAACAAGGAGAGTTTTCAGCTCTGTCTTAAATTAGCCCTTGAAAACATTGTGCCAGACATTCTACTCTGGACCTCAGTCTTTTTCATTTGTAAGGTTATGATTGTAGTAAATTACAGACTTTTATACCTCTCTGCATATCCTTTGGGGAGAATTCTATGCAGAGGGAACAGCATGAACAAAGCATCAGAGATGGGAAAGAGTATGTGTATTCTTTGTGACCCGGTGTGACATGCTAGGAAATGAAGCAGGAGAGGGAGGGAGAGGTCCGGGTTCTGAGAGCCATTACTGCTAAGATAAGGAGCTTGGAGTCTATCCAATGGGAGAGTCTTGTGCCAGGTAGTTTACTTGGGAATGCCATCTGGGGAGCAGGAGTGAAGGAACAGAAAGAGTCACACAGGGAAGGAGACAAAGCCAATACAAGGAGGAGTTTACTTAGTTGGCTGTTGCTATAAGCAATTGGTTGATTGTTTCCAAGGGATCTTCTTAGGAGAAATCTTATGAAATGTGTCTCAGCATAGTTCAGCTAGAGAAAAAAAAGGGAGTACCTTTTATTCGTCTTTCTCATCTCCCATTGATTAAAGGCAGCCCCACTTTTTCAAACTGGGCATGTCTAACTGCCAGGTGGGTTCTCATGGGCACCTCATGAAACAGCATCAAAGGAGCTTGGGATGGAGAGGGCCTGCCAGGCTACACTTGTGTGAAGCTGGCGGGATTCTTCATGGAACTGGCTGCCATTGCAATGGCGGGAATACAAGGTGTGTTTGAGAGGATTTGAAGTCATGCATAAAAGGTGGCCGATACAGGGAGCTACTGAGGGATTTTTAACAAAGGAACCAGCTGATCGGATTTATACAATGGTGTGCTTGTAAATGGTTAACAAATGTTTAACCAGCTCTCCAGAAAAATATGTGTGTGTGTGTGTGTGCGCGTGTGTAGCAGTAATAAATTTTACTGATATAAAAGATGTGTAGTACCCAATTTACAAATAATGATAAAATAGACAGTACTCTTTATTGTAAAGTCCATATGGCTAATTGATTCTGACAGTTTTCTGTTGGCAGTTTTCACTGATCTCTTGTACCCGTAGCCAACCTGTGGTTAAAACTGACGAGAGACGACAGTTGATGCTTTCCTATTACAGTATGAAGTAAGATGAAAGTGAAACAATGAAGGCATATCCCAGAAATTCCCTTGCTCATTAAGCATCTTCTTTATGAATTGGATAGTACTAGAAGAATATTACCTCAACTTTTTGTTTTATTCACAATAGAACTACAACAGGCACCACACATTAACATTTTCTCCATCACTTGCTGAAGCCTAGACAATCAACAAAACAAAAATCAAGCTATGATTCATGGGGTTTGTCAATTTCCATATAAAAATATTCCCATTCTGGCCGATTTCAAGTTACAGGGAACTGGGAAGAGACATACAGTAGACAACATTATACAGCATTTCAGTATACAGACAGTATACATTATACAGACAGTAAAACAGACCTAAGTAACCCAAGAGCATAGATATTACTGACATGTACTACAGCAATAAAGAAGTGATGAATTTCAAGTGTTTATTACCTTTGGGGTTAATATAATTTATTTCATTGTAAATTTATATAACTTAATTGTTAGTAATTGTTAACGTTTAACAACTGATTCATAAAATTTCTAAAAATTTACCAGTCAGTTCTCAGGATCTGGGATGAGCCAGCCCAGCACACTCCTGGAGTTATATTTTCAGAAGATCACTTTGGTAGCAATCTGTAGAAACGTTTTGAAGGGGAGTGGTCCGGAGTCACCACTGAAAAACATACCTGAGCTACGTTAGGGGTGAAAAGTAGGAGACAGACTTAGGAAATGTCTTCAGATCCCACTAGCATGAGGCTTCAAATGAGGTCAGGTTAGTAGAGATAGTGCAGATTTCACTAGTTCCTGTCCAAACATGGTTATGTAGGACCTTTAATAAAAGTCTCCTCCAGACATTCCTGGAGTCTCTGAGATATCTTACGTGTGCTTGCAGAGGCCTTTGCTCTTCGGGTTTCTTCTTGATGACTATGGGCCAAAGGGATTTGAGGGTGAGGCCCCACCCCTACCATAGCTGAGAATGGGATCCATGCCAAGGAAGCCATGTGTCAGGCCTTGCTTTCCCAAGTTTGCAAATCTGGGGGAGGGGGCTTTCAAAAGATGCTGGTACCTGGCGTGTACCCCACAGAAATTTATCTCCAGGAACATGAAGTTGCTGGGTTTGTTTTTCTGTGACTCACAGAGGCAGGGGGAAGACAGCCTTCTCCGTTTCTTCCTGTAACTGCTCACTGCGGCAGCCCCAGCCAGTCTGGAGCTGGGCGGGGAAACAGCCCCTCTTTCCTCTCCTGGTTTGGCCCCTGGAAGTCACAGAGGTGTCTCTGTCGGAGGGGTCCCTCTCGCCTTGCAGAGCAGCTGGTGCAGTTGAGTTCCTGATGGCCAGGAGCCCCTCTGACCCATCCAAACTCGCAGAGCATATGACTCTCATCTGGGGGTTGTGTAGTCACCACTGCTCTTAGTAGAAAAATGAGGTGGAGTAGATAAAAGGGTGGAAGTGGCCCCTGGGCGCATGGTGGGGCTGGTAACTGAGGCATGGAATATGGAGGGTGGTGCATGTGTGGCTGGGCTGTGGGAAGGGGAAGAGGATGGAACTGGGGTTTGAAGTTGAGAAGTTTAATCATGCTCAGTTTTGAATTTGATGAAATAGGTGCCTGTGGGACAGCTCAGTGGGTACTGGGCATTCAGGAGAAAGAGAGGAAAGGAATGGTGGTGTTGAGAGTAGTAAAGCTGGTGAAACCGGGGATGACTATAAGACCCCCTCCCCATGAGGGCGTAGAATGAGAGAGTCGGCAGGTAGACCAGCAAGGGCTCAGAACCTCAAGGAACACTAGTGGTTAAGGGATGGTGTGGGGTTGGGAGCCCAAGAACCACACAGAGAGGAATGTCCAGGGAACTCTGAAGGGAACGAATGGCAGGAACAAAGGAGCGGAGGCAGGATTGGGCTTCTCCTGGGAACAGTTTGGGCCATTGTGTTTATGCTTATAGTTTCCTATAAGTTTATCTATTCAGAGTTATGATGGTGTTAACCTTGGCTCCCTTCCTCCCTCTAAAAAAAGAAGTCAAAGACTCTGCAGTATCATAAATGACCCAGGGATAGGAAGACATCTGACACTTTTGTACCATGTTAATACTTTGATCCAGGCTTTGATAGTCAGGGTGAGAAGAAAACAAATTTACTTTAAGCTAAAGGTTTTTAAGCTAAAGGAAATGTCAACTGTTTCCTGTTTGATGTTTCTTGCTGTGTTTTCCACATTAATCACTTCATTTTTCCCTTGGTCACTGACCTGATGTTTCGGGTTTTTTTTTTCTCTCACAGTTGTCAGCTGCCTGGTGTGTCAGACAGTTTCTCACCATGATATAGGGACACATTAAGAGCTTGAGCTGGCAAGGCTACCGCCCAAAGTGTGTTGCCACTCTCAGTGGTTATGTGCACGAACATCCCGAAAGCCCAGTGCTACTGAAGTGAATTATAGGCTTTGAAATGACCAGGTGGTTTGCATTTAGCAAGAAAAAATATACCCCAGACGTGTTCAAGGGTTGCTGGTTTGGGAGAAATTAGATGACTCTGACATGAAAAGACAGACCCTATCTAAAGAGATAGGAGTGTGAATTTTCTACAGCACAAATCTGTCGAATAAGTGGATTTGGATGTGACCACAGGCCTGCCATATGAAATTCTATTCCATGGGAATTAAAGTTAGTGGCTTTTTGAAGGCATTTAGCGCAGACTGTGTAAACTTTTCTTGTTTTCTTTTGCCAAAGCATAGAAGAGTGGAGAAATAAAGGTGGGCTTTTACTGTGATTACTAATCCTCTTAAACACTTAATGTGTCCCCATGCACATAGCAGTGAAAGTAAATATAGCTATTTCTTATAACATAGCAACTTAGATGTGTTAGTTTACGGCTGAGGGAGTAGGAAAACTAGGGAAAACAGTCCTTATATTGGTTAGATATTAGGTGTTTAGCTACAAGTATCAGAGACCCCAGATAGTGGCTTTATTTCCCGAGTAAAAGCAGTCTGCAAGCAGGCAGTTGAGAGCTGGCACGATAGCAGGAATCATTAGGCTCTCTTTAGCTCTCCAATCTCCTATCTCCAGTATGTGGCCCATGTCCAAGAGGGCTCTTGGAGCTCCAACCATCATACAGGCTGTCCTCCATTACCTGCGGGTTCTGCGTCCAAGCCGGATTGAAAATATTTGGAAAAAAAAAGGCAACGTTTTCCAAAAGGCAAAACATGAATTTGTCAAACACTGGCAACTATTTGCATGGCATTCACATTGTATTACAATTATTTGGATAGCACTCCCTTACACTGTATTAGGTATTGTAAGTAATCTAGAGATGATTTAAATAAATGGGAGGATGGGCATAGCTTATATGCAAATACTATGCCATTTTATATAAGGGAATTTAGCTTTGGCAGATACCCACGGGTGAGGGGTGGTTCTGGAATCAATCCCCCAAAGATACTAGGGGTGACTGTATTTACATTACAGGCAGAGAATGAAGAGGGAGGAAGGGCATGCCGTCTCCCTTTTCAAAGATCCGTCTCAGATTTCCAATATTCCTAACTTACCTCTCATTAGCCAGAGCTTAGGCCCATAGCCCTGACTAGCTGCCAGCATTGTGTTTAATTCGCTCCATATCTCTAAATTATTATAAATCTCATTTTCGAAGAATTAATTAACCCGTAACCTTCTGTTCTCCTGGCCGTTATTACAAGAGATTGGGAGAGAGCTTGTGCAAGAGTGAGATTCTTTAGGGTCTTTCTGGATGACTCCATACCAAGAGGTCTTCCTCTCAACAGTAATAACTGTAACATCATGAATCAGCCAGCATTTACCCTAAAGGCAGAGCTGGTAGATTATATAGATTAAGGGATTAATCTATTAAGGAGGTGGCTTACTCAGTTGAGGGGCCTGGCTTAGAATGCTTGAAAGGGCAAGCAGTCAAGAAGAGAATATTTTTGGAGGGCTGGAGCAGGAGCTCTTGGAGTCGCTGCATTCAGGGAGGGCCTAACCCCTCTTTTTAAGGGCTTTTAACTAATTTCATCAGTTCTGTCTAGTAAAATCATACTTTTGACTAAAGTCAGCTGATTCGCTCTCTTAATCACATCTGCAAAATCCCTCCACAGCAGTGCTAGATTAGTCTTTGATTGACTACCTGGGGACAGGTGTGTGTACCTGCAGCCTGGCCGCTGCCTCCATTTACTGCAGCTCTCAGGAGTCCACACCCCTCGCAGTTAACCCCAACCGGGGACATGTACGAGAGGGAACTCTGGGGAATGTAGCGCGGCTCAGGCAAGTTGACACATCACAAAGCCATCGTATCCTATTAGTTGTCAACCAGAGTCAGAGGGGCGGGGCAAAAACAAATCAGTGTTTCTTCGTTTCTGATATTCTGGCAGAAGGTGGACTGATGCTCTGATTGGTCGTTAAAACCAGGGCCTGGCATTAATTGTGCATCTTAATTATATTTCTGCTTTGTTTTCCTCCTCTGTTTCTCATGGATAGTTAAGACTTTATTGTTGATGTTTTGGTTAGGCAAGTAAAGAGCTTTTAGGCTCATCAGTCATTGCGAACTCATCAAAGTTAACAGAACTTAAGATCTGCTTTTAAAATTAATGGTAAGATGTCCAGTTTTTTCCTTGCAGTTTTATTGAGATATAATTGACATACAGCACTGTGTAAGTTCAAGGTGTACAGCATGATGATTTGGCTTACATACGTCATGAAGGGATGATCACAATAAGTTTAATGAACATCTATCATCTCATATAGATACACAATTAAAGAAACAGAAAAAAAATTTGTGATGAGAACTCTTAGGATTTACTCTCTTAACTTTCATATATAACATACAGCGGGGTTCATTATATTTATCACGTAGTACATTATACCCCTAAGATGTCCAATTTTCTAATAGCACAAATATTTTTTCTCACTTATGCCTTTTTTGGGGTCTTCTTTATATGGAGATACTAATGGACCCTTTCATTCTTTATTCAAACCAATAATAGCTTTTGTAATTTAAGTAGCACTGCTAATCTGTTTTTACTGGTGAGACTCAGATGCTTATCAGTCTTTTGTTGAAAGAGTCCTGTATCCTTTTTTTTTTTTCAAATAACAGCTTTATTGAGACATTAGTCACGTACCATGAAGTTCACCCTTTTAGAGTGTACAATTCAGTGAATTTTAGTATATTCACAAAGTTGTGCGTTGATCATCACTAATTCCAGAACCTCTGTATTCTTTTATATTAAATATAGATGTGAATGTTTTAAGACAAATGAAGAATTTGAAAAACTCAGTTCTATTGTCTGATTTAAATTCATGTGAAAACAGAAATTGGTGACTTTTGCTCAGGGCAGAGCTGCAAACATTTGGTCTTAATTTTGCGAGAAGGATACACGTGAGGCCTTCATTATGGGATTTTTTACCAATTTATGTATATTATTCCCTCAGATGTAGTTCAGAATTGGGGCTTTCATTCATTTATTTAGCCGGTATTTATGGAACCTTTACTTTGTGCCAAGCTCAGTGCTAGGCACTGGCAGTCCCAAGTTAAATGAGACTTGCTTAGAAAGCTTGTGGTCAGGTGGGTGGAGAGGTTGGTAAAGTCATTCTTTTGGCCTTTATGATGTCACCTTGACTGCGAGCTCCAAAGGCATGAAGCCACCTGTGCTAACATACACGTGTGCGGGCATCCACAGTTATCGGAGGGAGGGAGGTGACCGTGTCTGTAACGAAGGCTTCGAGAACATATCTGAACATTCCTTGAGAGACCCAGGTCTTCTTAGGGGCTGATTTCACAGCAGCTATGGGGGAAATCGCTAAGCTCTTCTAAGACTGGACACAGATTCTGAGAAGTGCAGTGAATGTTGCTGCAGTTAGTGAGAAAGGAAGGGTTCCCACTGCAGTGGGGTTTGCATCCTCTCTCCCTCCAGACCTCTACTTACATAGCACCTATCAGAGAGGTCTCCCCTCACCGTCTCTCTAAAATAGAGCTCTCTCCAGCTCTACCACTTTGCTCTGCTTTCTATCTCTTCTGAGCTTTCATATCTGATACATTTATTTTTTTATTGCATAGCCCCCCACCCTGCCCCTGGCCCCATGAGAGGAGATATTTTGTTTTATTTGCAGCACTCTCTCCAGTACAATGTCTAGTGCTGTGTCCGGCACATACTGCTAATAAGGATTTGTGGTGTGCGTGAAGGATCTTAAAAAAGATGCAAATTATAAAACTCTGTTTATATGGTTCCTTATGCAAGCAGAAATTAATTTTCTTTTCCTTTTTTGGTCTTTCAGAATTCAAAGTTCTTTTTTTTAACTGAAGTATAGTTGATTTACAATGTTGTTAGTTTCTGGTGTACAGCAAAGTGATTCAGTTATATATATATTCCTTTTAGAAATTAATTTTCTTAATAAATATGACAGATCTTTGGGTGTGTGTTTATTTGTGGATGATAAATGGATGAGGCTATTCCTCATTGCAAAATAACAGTCTGAAATTTGAATCCATCTTACCTTTTCTGTTCCTAGACCTCAGTATGAAGGTGAAAACAGCTGGGACTTTGCTATTGGTCCAATTTAAAGAAGCATGCTTTCCAACCTCGGTTAGGTCCTCTCTTAGAATGTAAGCTTACTGGGAGCAGGAGGTTTGTCTGTTCTCTTTTGTATTCACAGAGCCTAGAACAATGCCTGGCAAACATTAGGCAGCAAATAAACTTCCACCCCTCTCTCAGTAACTGACCTTGTGTCTTTCTTCTCCAAGAAAACAGGCCATAGGAATGAACTCCCTCAGAATGCCCTTAGGCTCCAAACATTTCTCCCTTCCCTCTTTCTTATCTGTGTCAAACTGCTTGGAAGTTCTTCTCTGTGTGTTTTTCGTTCCTTTAGGAGACTTCCTGCGGGACACGCCCCCTCTCAGATATGAAACCATTTAACACTATTAAATCTTTCCCTTCAACTTACGGAGTGCCTGAGTCTCCCCCATATGTCCGGACCTTGTCTGGGCCCTCCTTCTCTCTTGCTTCTCTTCCCTTTACTGCAGCCTCCTAACGTATGTCAGTGCTCTCCTGCTCCCCACCTCGTCTCCTGAAACTGCCCAGGAAGGTCACCATGATGCTGAACTGCCTAACCCAGTGGCCTCGGCTGGTCCATAATTGGCGCCTGTTTGAGCCTGCTGACTTACCCCCCAATCCTCTTGAAGTTGGTGCCATGACACTCCGCTTTCCCTCCACCCTCTCTTTTGGCTTTGCACAGCTCTGGCAATGGCGTTGCCCACACCTCCTCGTTTAAGTAAGAAATGTGGTCATCTATGACCTCCTGCCTCCCTGCCTCCCAACTCAGCTCATTACTAAATTCTTCCTTGATGCCTCCTTTCCATCCCCACTGTGGCCACTGCCCAAGTGGGCTCTTGGCGCCTGGAATCTATTGGAATACTGCTAATTCTCTGCCTCCAGCTTTACAGAGTGCTCTTTCTAAAAACACAGATGGCTTAAAGCCTTCTATGCTCCCCATCTCCAAAGACTGGATCTAAAACTCCTTAGCATGGCATTCAAGATCTGTCTCAGTCCATTCACGCTGCTGTAACAAAATACCACCGACTGAGTAGCTTATAACCAACAGACATTTATTGCTTATGTTTCCGGAAGCTGGAAGTCCAAGATCAAGGTGCCAGCATGGTCGCTTTCTGGTGAGAGCCCTCTTCCTGGTTCATAACCAGCGCCTTCTTACTGTGTCCTCACGTTGTTGAAGGGGGCTAGGGATCTCTCTGAATCTCTTTCTTACGGTACGAATCCCGTTCATTAGGACTCTATCCTCATGATTTGAGGACCTCCCAAAGCCCTCACATCCTAATACCATCACCTTTGGGGGTTCGGATTTCAACATGTGAATTTGGCAGGGGTAGGGGGGCACAAACATTCAGACTCTGGGCAAGACTCTTGTCAATGTGACTGTCATGTGGCTTTTCAGCTTCGTTTCCAGCTTCCCCAATATATATATACGCGCATCCTCTCTCCCTCTCCCTCCGTCTCTCCCTGGCTGTCTCTGTCTCTGTATCTCTCTCTGCAGGGATTCTCAGTGTCAGAGCATGCTGTGTGCTCTCCGGCCTTTGGGCTCTTTGAGTCGGATGCCTTTCCTCTCTTGTCCACTTCCAGATAGAAACATCCTAACCCTTCCTTGGCCACCCACTTTCCCTGCATGCTGACTCCCGTCTGCCCCCTTCCGTGTTTGCACGGCATTTTCAGGCACAGCTCTGTACACGTCTACTGGGCCACGTAGGCTGCCTTCTCCATGAGTTTGCCAGCTTTCTGAGACCATGTCTGTCTTAGTCATCCTTGAATCCTCAGTGCCTAGCGGAGTGCTTAGCAGATTGAAGGTATCCTGTAGATATTGGAATGAAGGAATAAAATTCAAATAAGACATCTCAGTAGTAGATGCAAACCAACCTCTGTAATGGCAGTAGAGAATATAAGTGCAAATGGATGATTGGACTTGGCAATTGAAGTATATCTGAACTGTAACAAGAGCTCTTCTTTGCCTCTGAAGCTATCTTCAGCAGTGATTTGTTTTTATAAATGTGGAGAACCCCAGATCAGCATATGTGTCAAAGCTCTTCTGTCCAGGACAGAACTGAGTTTCATTGTCATCTTAACAGTACTTTCCTGGATCAGTGTTCAGGAGATGTGAAAAGTTTTTAGAACAATTCAAGGAATGTGTAGTAAAGTTTTGTTATTTTGTTTCCTTTGTTGTTGTATCGTTTTGTCTGTGGGTTCTGGTTTTTATTTGGGAAACTAATGAGAGACAGGCTGGTAGAAAACCAGAGACAAGCTGTTTGGCTTATTGACAAACTAGCTGACTGAAGTCAGTAGTATGGGTGATCCAGGCATCTATGCATTAAGGAAAAGCTCATCTCTACCACCTCCCTGGTGTTGGCAGCTTGTGAACTTGGCCTGGTTTTCTCTGCAGTTAGTAAACTGATCATCCTGTTTCTCTCTCTCTATCAACCATCTCATCAGTTTACAGGTCAACATATCCTCTGTTCAGTTCTTACGAAGTGAAAATGCAGGTGCACTCACAAACACAAAGGTTCATTTTGTCCTGGAGGCTGACAATCATAATACTTTTTTAAAAGAATACTTTTCTTCCTTTTTTAAAAAATCAAGTTCTCGTATTACCTGAATTTCATTAGATTATTAGAGAAAAGAGATGTCCTTTTCCCTAATGAGAATGCAGGTACTATGGACTTGCTGCTTCATACGAGGCATCGCCCTTAACTTGCATCAACCTGCCTTGTATATACCTGCTCCCCAGCCCCCAGTACACACCGCACCATGCACATTAAACACCATGAACATGAACACCACGCCAAGAACATTAAAAAGGGGGAAAATGTCCTTAATTTTATTTTCTGGGCCTGTTGATATCTGAGTTGTTACATATGCAAATATACTTTCGATTCTTTTCCTGGTGCATAAATCCGTAAGATTTTCTCTAGGGTTAATGTTATGGTCCTGAGGTTTCTCTTGGGTGCTGCATTTTGTACAGCCAGCTCTTGCAGTGTGAGAGAAGCATCAGCTACTTGGGGGCACCCAGGTATTTATTTAATGAAGAAACTGAAGGAATTGCCAAGGGAAAGTAATTTGATCCTAAGAAAGAAGGGGAAAAATACTCAGTGCAGATAGACCATTTCAAAATAACTAATCCAAAAAGTAGGTCTGTGTTGAACACTGATGACCATATCCTAAGGAAGGAAATTTACCAGACAGCCTAATTTACTGTACAGAGTCAATAAAACCCCAGAGAGGTTCCTGTTTCTTAACGGGACTTCTGCATAGGCACGTAGCCTTGGGGATCTCAGAGGGAGGCTGGTAGTGGAAACACAGAGTGAACAGTGATTGGCGAGAGAATTCAACTGTAAGCTTCCCCAGGGCCAAGGCTATGCTTTCTCATTCTCTGTTGCTGTGCGCTGGGTGCCCAGCACTCTGCTGGAGATGCGTATCCAATAAGTATTTGTTTACTGCATGACATCATGGATGAATTGAGTGAATGTACAAGGAATCTAACAAAGAATGGGTGGACAAAGGCTGGAAGGTTTGAAACAGTGATGACCTAGTAATGAAGGGAGCTAATTAGCGTGAAATATAACTACAAGGCATTGCAGGTATTATTAGAAATATTTGCTTGGCTCGAACATTTGCACATGTAGGGAAAATCCCACATGGCCTATTCTAGTTGAAATGTTGTCAAGTTGAGATACTGTGTTGTATACATTATATATATAATATGTATAATAGACTTGTTCATTTGCATTTTGAGTATGTAATCAAACAACACAGAAGCTCAAATGACATGGATGCTCAAATTACAATTTTTATGATACCATCCAGTGCAAATTTATGATTATAATGTTGTTGTTTGAGGCATAAGAGATTCTGAAATGCCTTTTGAATCCTCAGATAATATTCAACTATGTTAAAATGTATTTTTAGTGTTCTTAATTTTTTTATCCTGTTCTAGTTCCTTGAGAACTGGAGACCCAAGCAACTGCATAGGCAACTCAGTTGCTTTGTTAACCCTGACTCGGTAGATAGGACTCTGGGATGGCGCATCCGTCTGACCAGCTATTTTCAGATGGGTTCAGGGCTGGCCGCTCCTTGGTTCTAGCTTCCTGAGTCTTTTCCTCAGCTTTGTAGCTTCAGAAATTCCCTTTCATTAAGTCAGCTAGGGGTGAATGAACCCTTCACATTTGCTAGAAATCAGACTCACTAGGGACTGAAGAAGACAGGATACTCTTGTATTTGTTCTGAGAAATTATTATTTCCAGATAGTCCAGGATATGTTATTCATTGGTGGGTAAAATATTCTCCTATCAGGAAAATCTGCCGTGAAACCACAGTAAGTTCACAAGGCTCCTTGGAGAGAACAGAGCAGAATAAAGGCTCTCTTCCAGCCTCATGATGGGCATTTAAATTGGGATAAACTTTCTGAAGGGTAATTTGGCAATATCCCATGAGATTAAAGTCTGGATGTCTATGCTAGTTATCTTAGTATTAAACCCAGAATGCTGAGCTTAAAATAGACACACCTACCATTGTGTTTAACTTTCCCTTATGAGTGTCTCTAAAGTATATCTTTGTACTGGCAACAGCTATTTGTTGATTAGCTATTATGCCAGGCACTATGTGAGGCATTCTGAGTTCAATACAAAGGTAAAGCATGGAGAGTTCCAGATTAGAATGATCCTCTCTTAGGGGGCAGGTTCTATAGGTCCCCAATAGCTATGATACCAGACACAAATTGAAAGACATTTTAAGAGGTGTAGATGCAGAGCTTTGGCGGTTCCAGAGGAGTGTGGTCCCTGTTTGGCTTGAAGTGTGTGCTTGGGCTGGAGCCTGAAGGATAATAGGATGTGTGTGCCCAGAGATTGGGCAGGTGGAAGGGATGTCCAGGTGAAGGGAACAGCAAGAGCAAAGGCTCAGAGGTGAAGCAGGAGGGGTCTTGCAGGAGGAAGGAGAGTTCACTTGCCTGGGACATGATGTGTGTGCAGGGGAGTAGGAAGGAATTGGACTTTAATAGTGGAAGGCCAGGCTGGGGAATCTGGACTTTTTCCTGTAGTACTTAAATGCCGGTGAGAGTGTGGTGCCTTAAAATGGTTTCTTAAATACACAATCATCAGTCTTTCTCAAATTCTGAATGCCTGAAAGAGTGCTAGCATCTTTTTTTTTTTTTTTGATAATGAGGTAACTTAATGCTTCAATGTTTTAAAAATAAATTCTCTTGAAATAATTACTGTGAGTCTAGTTTTTTTCAGACCCTCCTAATGTGGTATTTGTTTTGTTCCAAGTAGCAACATGTTCTTTTTAGGAGTGGGAAATATAAGGCATAAAGGGATGTGCTGAGAGACAAGAGAGTAATTTTTTCCTTTGTAGCCAATTTGTTGAGATGAAAAATCACACCAACTCTTTGTCTTATATTTCCCAATTTCATGAAAATAAAAACATCTTCTATAAAAATTATTTTTAAGGACATGAGGGCAAATAGTGTCCTTGAGTCTTGGAAAGATCAAATTGGTACACAGATTGTCCAAACACAGAGAATGATAGAGGCCAGGAGTGCTGAAAACGCTACAGAGCGTTACAGTTAGGAGGGTGGACTTAGGAATCAGACATCTGAGTTCAAACCCCAGCTCCACCACCCACCAATTTCTCTGCTCACTTCTAATATCCTAGATCAATAATTTTATCGCCGATCCTTTGACTCTGCCACTTTTGTTTTCCATCAATGACCTGTGTATTCCCCCTCTTACTCACCTTACATCCCCTGGTCTGCTGTTGTGTCACCTCTCTCCTCCCTCATTCTCACTCTCCTGCAAAACCCAACCCTGGTTAAAATCAGGTTTGTCCAGGAAAAACTCTGCACACGCCGCCCCCAGACACACACACAACACACACACACACACACACACACACACACACACACAGAGTTCTGATGATACTAAACTGATTAATCTACCCGCTGCACTGACACTCAGCACTCTCTGGCAAGCCTACCATGTTCCCTAGTAAATTTGTTCTCTCACTTTCCCGGGTGATTATTTCACACCTTTGCCTCTTTGCTCAAACCTCCAAAGTCCCCTCCTGTCTCTCTCTCTCAGCCAATGATCTTGCTGCTTATTTCAGTGGGAAACTACAAGTAGTTGGAACAGAAGCCTCTCATTCCCCTACCACCAAATACTCCTGCGCTGGCCCGTAATTCTACTCCCCCAACCCCCGGTCTTTGCTGTGGATGAGCTGTGTGTGCTCCTGGCTGAGGTCCATCTCACTCCCAACCCACCAGATCCTCTGCTCTTGCCTACTTGGAACTTTGCTTCTACACTATCCTCCCACTAGCTTCATCAAAGTTCCTCTTTTTACTGGATCATTCTTATTATTCAAACATTCTACAACATCTCCATTCTTTTAAAATACCCTCCTTAATCCTTTGTCTCCCAGCAGCTTTGCCGCACCTCACTGTTCCTCTTTAAAGCAAAACTCTTTGAATAAGTTGTCTGTTCTCTGTGTCTCCAATAACTTACCGCATACTTCCCACCCTCCCCTACCTAACATGTTACTATGAACATTTTCAAACAGACAGAAAAGTTAAAAGAATTTTAAAGTGAACACCCATATAACCACCACCTAGACTCTTCAATTAATGTTTTGTTTTATTTGCTTTAACACATATCTTGTCATCTCTTCATCCCGTGATCCTTTCATCAATCCATCTTAGGTTTGGGATGCATTTTAAACCAAGTTGCAGGCATCAGTACACGCTCTCTTAAACGCTTCAGTGTGCATGTTATGAATTAGAGTTCAGTATTTGTTCCTAGTGCTGCTGTCTTTGGAGGTGAAATTTATATACACTGAAACGCACCAATCTTAAGTGAATCATCAGGGTTCTGACAAATACGTACACCACCTCTGCAATCCAAACCCTTACAAAGTGTGAAACACGACCAATCACCACGAAAAGTTCCCTCATGCTCCTTCGCAATCAATCTTCAGTCCACCCTCCCATCTCCTGCCGGAGGCAACCTCTGTTTTGATTTCCCCCCACCATATGTAATAATTTGAATTATACTGTGTGTACTCTTTTGTGTATGTTCTTTCACTCAGCATAGTGTTTTTGAGATTCATCCATAACCTGTGTATTAGTTATTCATGCCTTTCTACTGCTAAGTATTATTCCATTGTTTGACTATACAACAGTTTGTTTATTCATTATCCTATTGATGGATACCTAGGGTGTTTTCAGTTTGGGGCTGTTATGAATAAACTTGCCACAAACACACACGAAAGTCTTTTTGTGGATATAGGTTTTCTTTTCTTTTGGCTAAATACTTAGGAGTGAAATTATCAGGTCATAAGGTAGGTGTATATTTAGTTCTATAAGAAACTGCTAGAACTTAAAAAAGAATGGTAGTATTGTTTTACACTCTGACCAATGGTATATGAGAGTTCGGATTGCTCTGTGTCCTTGTCAGCATTTGGTTTTGTCAGTCTTTTTCATGTTTATCCATTCTGGTGGGTATGTAGTGATATCTCATTGTGCTTTTTATATAAATTTCTTTGATGAATATTAACATTCAGTACTTTTCACGTGCTTATTGATCACTAGTTTATCTTCTTCTGTGAAGTTCTTGTCAAATCTTTTGCTCTCTTTTTATGGAATTGTAAGCCTTCATGACATGTCTTAGATATCAGTTCTTTGTCAGATATATGATTTGCATACATTTTCTCCCAGACTGTGATTTACCTATTCATTTTCCTTTTTTTTTTTTTTTTTGGCCACACTGCATGGCTTGTGGCATTTTAGTTCCCTGACCAGGGATCAAACCTGGGCCCTCGGCAGTGAGAGTGTGGAGTCCTAACCACTGGATCACCAGGGAATTCCCTTCATTTTCTTAATGGTGTCTTTTGACGAGCAGAAAATTTTAACTTTGATTAAGTCTAATTTGCTTCCTTTTAAGTTTATTGCTTTCTGTGTCATATCTAAAAGCTTTATAGTTTTAGCTTTTACATTTAGGTCTGTGATCCATTTCAAATTAATTTTTGTGTGTGATGTGATTTGGGTCAATATTTATTTATTTTGCCATATAGATATTTAGTTGTCTTAGCACCATTTGTTATAAAGCCTTGTCTTTCTCTATTGGATTTCTCTGTCAACTTGTGAAAATTCAAATGATCGTATAAGTGTGGGTCTGTTTCTAAGCTCTCTGTTCTGTCTCATTGATCTCTTTGTGGATCCCATGCCAGTATCAGACTGTTTCATTACGGTAGACTTACTAGTCAAAGTCTTAAAGTCAGGTGGTGTAAGTCCTCCAACTTTGGTCTTATTTTTTTATAATTGGTTTGGCTATTCTAGGTCATTTGCATTTCTATACACATTTTAGAATTAGCTTGTCAATTTCTACAAAAAGCCCAGTGAAATCATGATTGGGTTTATTGAACTTATAGATCAGTTTGTGGAGAACTACATCTTAATATTTAGTATTTTAATCCATGAACATGGTATGTCCACTTATTAGATCTTTAATTTCTCTCAGCAATGTCTTGTAGTCACAGTCTCATTTGAACCCATTCCGTTTAGGTTTTGTGCCCAAATTCCCCTGAAACCACTCTTGTTTAGGTCACCAGTGACCTCCATGCTGCTGTATCCAATGGTCAGTTCAGTCTTCCTCTATCTTCATCTTTCAACTGCCTTGACATAATTGATCACTGTATCCTTGAAGCATTTTGTTCACCTGGCTCTGTCTCACTGTGCTCTCCTGGTTTTCCTCCCATCTCACTGGCAGCTCTTTTTTTGGCCTCCTTTGCTGGATCCTTCTCTTCCTAATGTTTAGATGTTAGAGGACCCCGACCCTCAGTCCTCAGACTTCTGTCCTTTATCCATTCTCAGTCAGTCTCATGGTGTGAATATGTTACTTAAAGCCAACCACAATGTCTAAAGCCATCAGACTCCCAATTTTATATATCTCAGGCCTGAATCCCGGACTTATATATCCAAACTCCAGACTTATATATTCAACTTCTTACCGATCTTCATTTGGATATCTAAAACGTATCTCAAACTTAACCCTTCCAGAATGGAACCCTTGATTTGCCTCTGAAATGTTTTGCACCTTCTCACTCCCCACCACCCACCATGTTCCCCAGCTCAGTAATTGGACTTTTTTCCTTGTTGCTTATATATCAGTCTTAGAGTCTTCCCTGGCACCTTTCTTTCTTTTACACTCTGCATCTCCCTACATCAGAAAACCCTCTTGGCTCTGTCTTAGATCTATCTACTTCTTAGCCATCGCTCTATTCCAGGACACCATCATCTCCACCTGGTTTACTGCAATATTCTTCTAAGTAATCTGCTTTCTCTCAGTCTATTCTTTATACAACTTGAGTCACCTTTTAAAATGTTACAGCATTTCACTTCCCTGATTAAAACCTTCTAGAGCCTTTCCATTATATTTAGGGGGAAGAAAACCTATGCAATGGTTTACAAAGCCTCACATGATCAGACTTCCCTGTTCACTCTCTGACCTCATCCCCTTCTATTTCTCCTTCTTTCACAATACTCTGACTACATTGGCCTTTTTGTTGTTCTTGCACATTCCCAGATTCTTTTGGCCTCAGGGCCTTTGCAATTTCTGTTTCTTCTGCCTGGAACCTTTTCCCCAGATAGTTACATGGCTTGTTACCTTACTTCATTCAGGTCTCTACTTAAGTGTCATCTCCTCAGAGAGGCCTTTTCTGACCACCCTATGTAAGGAGGGTGCCCCCCCACCCCATTACTCTCCATTCCCTTACTCTGCTTTGGTTTTCTTCTTACCCTTTAGCATTATTTGGTTTGATATTTATTTGTTGATAGTCTATTTCCACTAGTAGAATACATACAAGCTCCCTGAGGACAGAGACTTTCTGCTTTGAATCATTAATGCTGTTAACAATGCTTGTCATATAGTAGGTGCTCGAAAAATATATGTTGAATGAATGACTGTGGGCAAGTGAACCTTGCAGGCTTCATTTTCTTCATCTGAGAAGTGGGGGAAATCATGGTATCTATCTCATAGGGCAGATGTGAATGTCAAATAAGATACTGGGTATAATAAGACATTTGTGGCAATAGTGTTGGCTGTTATTGTAGTTACTGTTCAATAATACAAATGATTTAAACCTCTTATAATCAATCAACAAATAGCTAATTAAGGTGGGTTTTGCCTGTTATATGCTTTTTACAGTGGTTGATTTCCGAGGTATAACTTGTGATCCAGTTATTGGTAACTTAGTTGGAGGAAAAAGATATAAGTATATGAAAAGTTAAATGCCATAGACTATTTAAATAATCAATCAAGACAACAGTAGAAATGTTATCAGGCTTAACTAGTTGCCTAATGCATTTGCTGATGATGATTGTTCTAGGTATGAGAAATAAAAGCGTTTTTTTTTTTTTTTTAAACCAGGGTAGTATGAGGAGGCCTTGTGGAGCGCATGGATTTGGGCCGCCCCTTGAAACACTGGGGACGATTTTAATCCTTTATTGGCCATGAGGTGGAAGGGCATCAAAGGTGGGACAGTGGCATAAAGCCAAAGTGGGGGAAGAACTAGGGGAGTTGAAAAATGGAATGAATCCGTTTGGCTGGAGGGAGAGGTCTTGTGAGGAAGTTTGAGAGCAATGCAAAGAAAACAAGGTAAGAATGAAAGCAAGTGGCTTCAGGTGACAGGAAGCCCTTCCTTACTAGGAATGGGCAAGCAAGAAGGAAGTTCTTATGGGTAATTAGGAAAGAAGGTAACACCTCACAGGCTTCCTGCTGCCAGGTTCACTCCCTTCTCCCGCACAGTGCAGGTGGCTCAGGGCATTACTCTCTGATGCACAGATAGTGGACAGGCATGCTGAGTCCATGTGTCCATGTGTCCAAGGAGAAGCAGACACAGGAGGGCACTGCTCTTCTGTTCCCAGGGCCTGGAAGCCAATTTTGACCTCTTTTTATCCACAAGAATTCTCACTCTAGGTGGCTGTGACTAGAAGGCAAGGGACAATTTTCACTATGGCTTCTTATTTTAAAAAAAAGAAGGAAGAGGATAGAGAAACTTAGAAATTAAAGGCCAACCAATAAACATAATAATTTACATTTTAATGTGCATATTAAGAAATACTCAACTTTTTTTAAGAAGAACATGAAAGAAAGCAGAATATGTCGCCCTAAAATATGCTACTTTGGCATATTGATTACTCTGAATTAAAGTTACTGAAGAAACAGCCAGTGCAAGAAGGATACTCTAATCTCCTTTGTCTCCTTGAGAGCAGGAAATAAATCTCCCATGTGAAAGGGATCCTCCCTGTACCAGGAGGGTAGAAGGCATCCTTATTGCCAGAGACAGGGAATTCAGGGCCAAGAAGGCTATATAAACAAATCTTGTTACTTCTTCATTAATTTGCTACCCCAAGCCCAAACCCGTATGTTTTTTCACAAATTTATTGTTTCTTTTGTCTAAAAGGTATAAAAGCTGCCTGCTTTGGTGAGCTCTTTGAATCTCATATTTTTACTGGTATAAAAGCTGCCTGCTTCGGTCACTTCTTTGAATCTCATATTTTCACTGGCTCTCGTATGTACAAAATTAAATTTATATTTCTCCTGTTAATCTGTCTATGTCAATTTAATTATTAGACCAGCCAAAGAACCTAAAGGGAAGAAGGGAAAAGTTTTCCTCCCCCACAAGGATATTAGGTGAGTCATGTATAGCCACATTCTCATTATCATGTAAAAGGAAACACACATTATATGAGAAGAGGCCAGAGTAACCTGTGAACAGATCAGATTTTTGAAAAAAAAAAGATAGGTTATCTAGCCAACCACGAGATAAAACTTGCTTTAACGATATAATTTTGTGTAAATTTGCAGCAATCTAAAAGAGTGTCCTTGTGTCCCTTAAGTTTTTTGTTATCAAGAAGTTAAAAAATAAATGTTACCTTTTGCTGCGTTAGAATAGATGTCAGAGCAATTTGTAGTAGTTAAGAAAATGACCCTGTAAGAGAATCAAAATAAAACAAAAAAGATAAAATATAGATATGAGCCATGACAGATGTGGCAGAACAGGCAATGGATGTGAAGACAATAAGCCACGTTGTCGTTAACAGAGCCCTGGCAACACGGCTCTGACACAGATTAAATAATGAACGCCCGTCGGTGGGCACAGCCCGGAGAGAACAGAGAGCGCATTGTTTCAGCCTGTTTATCTAATTTCAAACTAATTGCTTAAGTATAGGCTTGTGTTCTGATTATAGCCAAAGGAAAATCAAACAGTTGAAATACTGTAAGTCCTGTAATTCACCCCGTTCAAGAATCAGAACTAAATAAAAGAATTTTGAGCAAAACATCCAAATAAATTGTTAGTCCTCCCTGCAAACGGAAGCCTGAAGAGAAGCAGGATCTACTCGTCAGGCTCTGCACTCACTCTTCTGTCCTCTCCTGATCAGGTTCTAGCTAATGTGATATGAGGGCTCGGCTCGTCGTCGCCTCTTCTGTGCTCAGGACTACGGCTCGGCGCCGTAGGGGGGCGCGGCAGATGCCAGGTTCCACGCCTGGGACTGGCCCGGGGAGTGGTGTCTTCTTGGACAGCGGCTTCTCTGAGGTTTCAGGCAGGTTGGCGTCGCCTGCCTTTTCCTACCCTGGGTCATTGTGATGAGACAGTGAGCTGATACCTGTGAAAGCACTTTGTTGACACAAATGAAGGGGTTCTATGGTTGGTGGAGGAAAGAACACAAATCAGAAGTCCTGGGTTTGAAACCAGGTCATCTCATACTCGGTCTCCCCTTTTCTGTATTCCTTTTTTTTTTTTT
Source organism: Eschrichtius robustus (assembly GCF_028021215.1). NCBI lineage: Eukaryota > Metazoa > Chordata > Mammalia > Artiodactyla > Eschrichtiidae > Eschrichtius > Eschrichtius robustus. The sequence continues at coordinate 51,613,516 of NC_090829.1, read as the reverse complement.
AAATTATTTTATTTTTGGCTGCGTAGGGTCTCCGTTTCTGTGCGAGGGCCCCCTCCAGCCGCGGCAAGCGGGGGCCCTTCCTCATCGCGGTGCGCGGGCCTCTCACTATCGCGGGCTCTCTTGTTGCGGAGCGCAGGCTCCAGACGCGCAGGCTCAGTAGTTGTGGCTCACAGGCCCAGTTGCTCCGCGGCATGTGGGATCCTCCCAGACTAGGGCCCGAACCCGCGTCCCCCGCACTGGCAGGCAGAGTCTCAACCACTGCGCCACCAGGGAAGCCCTGTATTCCTTTAAGTGTCTTCCTGTGTTTTTCTCCCCCCTCCCCTTAAATCAGACGTTCTTTGGTTTTTTGTGTGTGTGCATGGACCCCCTTTGGCATTCTAGTGACGCTAATGAATCCCTTTTCAGAATAATGTTTAATGCATTAAGTTAAATGCATACATTTAAACGAATAAAATTAGAGGTTCTAGATATTTTCGCCGTAAACATCTTTGCCGTAAAGCAGTCTCATTGCACAACTAACTGGCCGTAAGGCAATTTTGCCGTCAAAGATAAAATAACTAGGCGACGCGTGGGTTTCGACTACGTTATAGCAACTTGATAGAAAATACGGTGAAAAGAAAACTTACTGAAGTGTGAAATAAGAGAGTGTAAAGCCAGACTGCATACTATACCAGAAAATAGCATAACAGTTTGCAAATTCTTCGGTGAGTACAGTCATCCCTCTATCCCGTCAGAAGCAAGTTTACCGAACTATGGCAAATATAAAAGAGGCAGCTAGTAATACACGACAGTCTAAGCATTCATTATCAATCCTTTAGCTCATTTAGATACAACAGCTTGTTTTGTAATGCCGTCTTTACCAAGTTTATCATGCAGTATTAGAAGTTGGAGGCAAAGGAAGAATCAAGCTTCTCATCTCCCAGAAAGAAATGGTTACATGATTCTTGATAAGTTTTATGAAAATGGTGAAATTTTCTTGCTATTTGATAGTGGAGAACATGATGTAGACAAAATTTTCGTATTTGGCATAGAAACTGGCTTAGATGATTTGGTGAAATATAAGGACTGTCATGGAACATATAAATGTAGTGCAGATATGTACTACTTTACATATACGTTTATATACGTGACCTATAGATAAATAGCAGCATCCCTTGTCTGTTCGGTTTACTTCCAGGGAAATCTGAAGAGCCTTACAGCAGATTTTTTTTTTTATACCGTGAAGAACTTATGTCCAACATGAGATCCTGAATCCTTAATGACTGACTTTGAGAAAGGAAGTATCATTACTTTCACTAAGAAGAGATTTAAAAATTTTTGTTATTAGTTTTTCATGCTTCGTTATGTCCTTTTTAATGCCCCTATGTTATTTTAGTTTCATTATTTCACCTTTTACGGCAAAATTGTCTTGTGGCCAATTAGCTGTGCAGCAGAACTGCTTGCAGTAAAGATTCTTACAGCGAAAATATCAGACATGAAAATTAGTATGCATAGGGTTACCAGGGAAACCAATTAGACTGATATACAGTTATCAGTATACCAAAAAAGTAATAATACAATAATATCCACCCTTTATTAATGCACTACCTACCAAGAGCTAGTGGCAGATTTAATAACTACTGTAATTTTGGGGTAGTAATGAGTGGAAACGATACTTTGAGATACTTGCAATACTGTACTGTGATATGAAGATATCTTTGATTTCTACTTGTGACAAGCCACAGTTACGCCTAATTTTACTGTGAATTATTGCCTACATTTGTAATTGAAGGGAATGCTAAATTTCAGTTAAAGGTGAGTAAATATTAAAACAAAAAATTTCCCTACCCATGTCCTGAATCCTCTCTGAAATCCTCAGATACCCCTTGCCTTAAAACTTCACCCTTTCCTCTTAACGCTGTGTGCCCCGCTGCTGCCCTCCAGCTGCTGTCACCCTAGATGTGTACCTCCCGTCCATGCAGGGGACAGGAGCACCAGACCTGTTATGTCCTGCAGCCCGCTGCACATCCACCCTGGACGACCCACAGGACCTCACACTCGGCCTCCAAAAGCCAACTCCTCGGCTTGTCCGTCCCACCCCTGCTCCTCCTGCCAGCCTGCCCTTCCTCCTGTGTTCCCTGTTCTGTTGGTAGCACTAACAACCTCCACACGGCTCAGGCCCCACACCTAGCTTGAGCAAGTAAGTGAGCGCTGCTGTGGCCAGGATTACCACCCTAGCCTCCTTGATAACGTTTATGGAAGTGTGGACTTGTACATTTTAAAGCACTGGTCTGCCCTTTTCTTTACCTGCAACGTCTTCTAAATTTCTGCTTACCCTACAGGGCTTAGTTCCTTCTTACTTCTCTTTCCAACATGTACACACTGTGGTTTAAAATGTCTTTGTGATGTCTCTTTACCTCCATGATGTGACATCGGAGGACTCCCGCCTCCCTCGCAAAGTTTTCTTCTGTCGGTCCCCCAGCCTCACCAAGCTCCCTGTGGTCCCTCCAGTGGCCCACTCCCCACTTCCCCCTTTTCCTTGGCAGACAGAGTGAGTGCCTTCTGCCTGGGGATCCCTTACCTGCCTCATGGCCTCCAGGTCTCAGTTCTGCGGCTGCTTGGCTGGCAGCCTTTCCCAGCCTGTGCCGTCATGAGGACTGTCCATAGAGCGGTTCTCGTCCAGCCAACTCCTGCTCCCTTGCATTTGAGCAGAGTCTGGCAGGGTTTCACCAGTGGTGTGCACTCGGGAGGACAGCATTATCAAAGTATGTGGTTAGCAGCGCTGACTTCAGAGCCCAATGACCTGGGTTCTAATCCCAGCTCCGCCACTAGCTGTTTGATCTTGGCAAGATACTTACCCTTTAGATGCCTCAGTTTTCTCATCTGTGAAACTGGCATAATAATGGATTTGTGTGATATAAATGAGTTAATCTCCTGAAGCCCTTTAGAACCATGCCTAGCTTATACTGAGAGCTTAAATATCAGCTATTATTATTATAGTTTCATTAATGTGGCTTGGGCTCGTTTAAAAGTCACATGCTACTATACTTTTATTTTTGCTGGAGTTTTATTAAAGACTGTTGTGTAATTCGAAACCCAATATTTAACTGTTCTTCATCTCCATTGAGGTTGATATCAGAACGTTGATTTTAGCAGAAATAATTTATGTGAGACAAAAGGAAATACTTTTTGAAAGAAAGGTAGGAAGACTCCTGGGGATACAACCTCTTAACAGAATGATGGAGACACCATCCCACCAGCAGTTAGCTAGTTGAGTTGAGGATTTATCCATGGTTCTTCCATTTCAGAGATTATGTTGATCTCACAGGATTTTTTCTTGCAGCCCTTTGGGTAGAAGAGAGATCAATATTATTTATCAGAGGATTTCTCTGGGCATGCATATCATCATATGGTCCACATAAGAAGATGGTTTTGAATGTAATTACTTTTTTTTTGCATGAGTGTTTTCATATCCTCTATAAATATTGTGCTCTGTGGGAAGTAACTTTTCATGATTCCTACCGCACGTTGTTTGTGACATTAATGTGCTCTTATAACTGATCCTTTTCTTCCCTTTTTCTTTCATCATTGAAGCAATATTTCCCCTGAGGTTTAACTGTTTCAGCCTTTTCTAGGTTTTGCCACCAGGTGGGGTACTGGCTCCTTTATAAGGCATGGGCTGGGGCTTGAGGCTGGTTTTCTCACTGAGGTGGCTGTCTTGCCCCGTCATTCTGAAGCGACCCCTGGAGAAACTGTTCAGCCCTGACCCTGGGAGTGGGTAGAAAAGGCCAGCAGGGTGAGTGTTAGATCTGAGGGAGTTTCAGGGCTTTTCATTCCTGATCTTGTTGAGCTAATATGCTAATGACTTCTGTTTCATAGGTTTTGAGTAACTTGAATTTTACCGGAAGTACATGTAGATCTACTTGGCAACAAGTGAATCAAGTTTTCCTCGGAATATTTGGTCCCATCTTTATGGCTCAGAAGAAACATTAAATTTGGTAACCTTGACCATTATGTTAAATAGGTCTTATTTAAATAAGATAGAAATCATGGAAACAAGAATTAAAACTGCTCTTGGCATTGAAAATTAGGGGAAAATTGTGTATAACTGTGAACACTTCATGTTAAAAAGCAGCGCATGGGTTTTTATTCTTAAGCGATGTACTGGAACATTATTTTTTTTAAGATACAAATGCCTTAAATTATCAATTACATTTTTCTAGAATGAAAAATAAATTTCTTACTTTGAAACCATTGTGAGTCATATTAAGTCCCAGTTTAAACTATAAAAAACTACAAAACCACCAAAAAACTTTTTTATTTTATAATATAACCTAACTGTAGATGGTGAAATTGAATTATGAGTGATTTTCACAGTTGCAGACACTAGGTCAGAATCAGAATTAGAAGATTCTTTCATAAGTTTTCCTCTTGAACTTAATTTTTAGACTTTAGTGATTAATGAGGTTTTATGCTTATTTAATGTATTTTAAAAATCTAGAAATAGTGATAGTATGTGCCTTTGGTTCTCAGAAGCAATAATTTCATGTGGTCCCTCTTAGCCAACATGAAATTATAGTGCTATATGTTCCATCACCACCACCACCAATTTGGACAACAATATAAAACTCATTTCATGGCGCTAGTGGAGGGCAGACTGTATTCCTCTTGTTTAGAATGAATGCGTCACTTTAATACAGCATCTGAGGGGCAAGAAGGGAGTGAGAGCGCTCTTTGTTTCAGCTGGTGTGTTACAGTTTTCTTGGGTAGCAAGTACAAAAATGAAGCCTGAAGCCTTAGCTCATTCTGTATGTGAGTTTTATTTCTCACAGCAGCCCAGTGTCAATTTAACATATGGGAGTGGTTTCAAGTTCATTACTAAAGCTTATAGGCTAAAGTGCTTTGTGGGCTTGGCTATGACTTAAGTGGCCTTTGGGGAGTTGGCCAAAAACGGGGCTTGGGAACAGACTGCTTTCCCCGTGTCTGTGGATTCTCTCGGGGTAGTCAGTTGTTTTTTCCCCTGTCGGCTATCAGCTGCTTTGGAGATTAGTTTCATAGTAAGGATTCTTTCTTTAAAGCAATATGAAGCGACTACTTTCACAGGGGCACCAGGTTAGTAAATAAGGTTTTGAACTTTCTGCTGCATGTGTCAGATTTTCTTTCTGTCCTCACCGGGCGATGACATGACAGTCAGCATAGCATTTGTGCTGTTGCTGCGTTCTTTTAGAAAATAATGTGAATTCGTCGATCCTACGGAGGTCTGGGGGTTATGGTTCTCCTTGTAATGTATGCATTGCTGGACAATATTAAATGCAGGTGGAAGCCAAGAAGAAATGACATTTATGTGTTGGATGTGCAGTCTAGAGATTTGTACCTGTTCATATGCATTTTCAATTCCTTTTTCAGAATTCCTTTCTTTGTGTCTTCCCATTATATCTTCTAGGAATAACTGTGATTTTATACATGGTTGATTTTACTTTATGGAGCACAAGACAGCAGTGTGTAGTGCCCCAGCCAGTGGTGTCGTCCTTCCCACCCTGTGCGTGCTTGCCTGATGCATGGTTTTCTCTGGGGCCTACTGCTTATAGTTACAAGGAACCAGAATATGATTTTAATTTTCTTTTTGATAAGTCTGACATTTTCCTAGAATGCCTCAGAAAATACCTGCATAACAGTTGACGTGGGCAGAGTGTACAGGTGGATCAAGCTGGACTGAATCCCTTCCTTAGTCATCACTGTTTTGTTTTTGTTTTTGTTTTTTTTAAATTTTATTTATTTATTTATTTTATGGCTGTGTTGGGTCTTCATTTCTGTGCGAGGGCTTTCTCTAGTTGCGGCAAGCGGGGGCCACTCTTCATCGCGGTGCGCGGGCCTCTCACTATCGCGGCCTCTCTTGTTGTGGAGCACAGGCTCCAGACGCGCAGGCTCAGTAGTTGTGGCTCACGGGCCCAGCCGCTCCGCGGCATGTGGGATCTTCCCAGACCAGGGCTTGAACCCGTGTCCCCTGCATTAGCAGGCAGATTCTCAACCACTGCGCCACCAGGAAAGCCCAGTCATCACTGTTTTTATTCTTTTTTTTTTTTTAAACTCCACATTTGTTTATTTATTAATTTATGGCTGTGTTGGGTCTTCGTTTCTGTGTGAGGGCTTTCTCTAGTTGCGGCAAGCGGGGGCCACTCTTCATCGCGGTGCGCGGGCCTCTCACTATCGCGGCCTCTCTTGTTGCGGAGCGCAGGCTCCAGACGCGCAGGCTCAGTAGTTGTGGCTCACGGGCCCAGCCGCTCAGCGGCCTGTGGGATCTTCCCAGACCAGGGCTTGAACCCGTGTGCCCTGCATTAGCAGGCAGATTCTCAACCACTGCGCCACCAGGGAAGCCCCTGTTTTTATTCTTAAGTGATTCCTCTAGGAGTAAATATGACTGTCGAAACGGAGTGTGCCTTGTAAGACAATGAAAGGATCGCTAACAGTATTGAAATGAAATTAAGTCAATAGAGCGAAGTATCAAGAGAATATCTTCCTTAACTTCGACATCTAGAGAGCGATTTTACCTTTGTTTACTTGTCACCAAAGCAATCCAGCATGAAATTGTTTCACAAGAGTACGTAGTTCGATTTGATGATGTTTTCAAGTTTGCAACACTTTATGAAATATATTGGCTTTTATGTTACTTTATGTATGCTTTCGTTCAAGGTAAGCGCTGGTTTTTTTTTTTTTTATAAATTTATTTATTTATTTATTTGTTTTTGGCTGCATTGGGTCTTTTTTGCTGTGCGTGGGCCTTCTCTAGTTGTGATGGGCGGGCTTCTCATTGCGGTGGCTTCTCTTGTTGTGGATCACGGGCTCTAGGCGTGTGGGCTTCAGTAGTTGTGGCTCGTGGGCTCAGTAGTTGTGGTTCATGGGCTCTAGAGTGTAGGCTCAGTAGTTGTGGCACACGGGCTTAGTTGCTCCACGGCATGTGGGATCTTCCCAGACCAGGGCTCTAACCTGTGTCCCCTGCACTGCCAGGTGGATTCTTAACCACTGTGCCACCAGGGAAGTCCCAGTATGGGTGTTTTAAAATATGCTAATATGCTTCTGTTACTGCCATTTGAGTCTCCTCTTTTTTCCCCCGCTGGGAAATACAGTGTTTCAGAAAGGGTCTGTTCTCTCAGGTTCTCCTGTGTTTAAAAATATAAAATTGAGGGAGAAGGGAGACAGAAATAGGTACTTAAAGAAATCTTTGAGGTGATTTGCTAAAGTTTAAAGATCCCAGTCCTATCTCTGCTGAGGCTGAAGTTGCAAAGTTATGGCTGCATGCTATCTCAGGATTGCAAAATTGACTGTACTTTATCCCCCTCAAGACACAATTGTACAGCTGTATTATTACCCCTGCCTCCGCAGATATTTTCTTCAATAGTAAATCCAAAAAAAAAAAAGAGCAGAGATTGCTGTGACTTGCTTAATATATGCTAGTACTGCATATGTGCTATTATTAATTATTAAATGCTATTAACTTAAAATTTTAAAGAAGACTTCTGTCAATCTGATTGTAGCTCCTCAATGATTTAAAGGACTGTGTTAAGACATTTTACTTGTTGATTACTTGTTTGCCCTTAGCTGGCATGGATAAAAGTCTTAAAAAGCTCACCTAAAGCTCATTTAGGTCTGGTAGGTCTCAGTTTCTGTGTTCCCAAGTGCTTTGCAGCCTTTTCTTCTACAGATGATAACAGAACAGTACTGATTAGAAACAGAAATAAACAATGTGGCAAAGGATAGAGTAAGAGGGGAAACTCCTTAAAAACCAGATTTTAGGGTTTTCCCAAAGGATATTCATTACAATAAGCTTCCTCCAAACATGAGGGGGGAAAAAAAGACTGTACAATAAAGTGCTCAAGATCTGTAATTTGGGATGGAAGCAAATCTTATTCCTGATTCCAGGCTTGGCACACACATTGCAGTTTTGTTCTCATCTTGCCAGACTGGTTTAGTTTTGTGACATCTCTGCTTTTTGGCTAAAATCAAGTAGAGATGGACGTTTCTCCCATTCCATATCAGGTTAAGCTTTGAGCCGATTAATTTTTATCCAGCATGCTTTCTTGTTAACAGTCAAAAGTACCCTTGATGCCTCATAAATCTCAGGTGGTTATGAGCATAGTTGATGATCCACTATTTCAACATGAACTGACCCACCCTTGAAACATCAGGAAGGTTAAATGTCAGTAGAACGTAAGGACTTAGAGGAAAGAAATGAATAACCGGGAGGAATCATGATGTCAGGAGTGGGTTTTCTGACTGCTGAACCTTTATGATAAATGCTCACCTATTGTCTGGTTCCATTCACACCCCAGATCACTCTCATTTCCTGCCCACAGTCTTCATCTTCGAGGTGCCTGTTTGGGGAGCTGTCGGTTCTTGATTTGCAGTTTCTGGCCTCGTCAGATGCATCACGTACAGCCCACCCCTGCCTTTTTCATGCCTAACCGGCTGAGTTCTTGCTCCTGACCCTGCTCACTGAAGGTGCCGATGTGCAAGGGTCTTGTGCTTACATATCAGAAAGTGGGGCAGAAAGCCAGGGAGACTGTGATGCCGCGCACCGCAGAAGTGAACTATTTTAATAATGACAGTGCATACTGACTTCCCAGAGGGATTGCGAAGGCTGAGGACAGACTCTACTCCCGGGGCTGATCTGACCGTAGACTTCACCAGATCCTTGGTTCCTTCTGAAGAAGCCAATTGAAGTTTGACTTTCTGGCATTTCTGGGGTTGAAGATATTAGTACCTGTGGCAGGAGTAGTAGAGGGAGTGGTAATTGTAATAATAACAACTAACACTCAAAAAGCGTTTCCTAAAGGCAGTCCCTGTTCTAAGCCTCTCATTTAATCCTCACAACAACCCTAAGGGGTCAATTGTCTTTATTACCCCCATTTTACAGTTGATGAAACTGTCCCAGGGAAGTTACATAATTTGTCGCACGTCATAGCAGCTGGTCAGCAGTAATCGTATCGTGCCTCAGAGGGGTGCTGTGGTGGGGAAACAATGGTATGAGGGGTTGATGTCTTTGGGAAATACAATCCAGTCTTTATTATTAATGAGAAGCAACCATGTAAATACTGATATCTGTGCTGCTCTGCCTACTCAAAGATGCTTCTGTTGACCCACTGTCAACCAGTAAGGCATGTCCTTTGTGTCCTTTTCCTACTGCGTGTTTGTGCGGGTGAGCTTGTACTCTGCTTTCTCACGTGTTCTGCTGGGGACCAGTGGCAAGACCCAGTGACCAGTGGCAGGATGTAGAGCTTACTCGTGGTCAGTAAATGAGACCAGTGGTGACCAGTCCACGTGGCGAATAAGCCCACAGTTGAAAACTGTCTTTTAAGTACACAAGCTAATCTTGGAACTTTTGAGACTTTTTAAGGCTAAAATGATAAAACCACTAAGGCTCGAACTTGGACCTTTTGATTGTTTAGCTTTAATTTGGCCTGTATGAGTGTCCTCTTCATTCCTGCCCAGTATGATTTCCTGCTGATAATCAAAGCTCTGGTTATTTTGTCAGTCCTGAAGGCTTTCTGAGGCTTAGTGGAGAGCCAGGAATATGAGACAGGTATTTCCTTTAAAAACATAAATGTGCATTTGAAAATGTGGGGCAAATAACTTACTCTAGATTTGGCCAGAACTTAAACATGTGACAAATAAGGTTGGAATCTTTAAAAATAGGTAAAAATACAGTCCATAGGTTAAGGAGTTATATTTTTTAAAAAAGAAAGAAGAAAAGAAATCAAACGATTTTATTATTTGGATGGGGAAGCACTTTCTCTTCCTAAAACCAATAGAGGAAATCACAAAAGGAATAGGGCAATAGATTGGAATTTTCCAGGTAGGAGTGCAAAAGCTTTAACTACAGAAATACTCATTGAAGTGTTACTTATTGTCATGAAAAGTTGGAAATAATCAAAATATACACTAGAAGAAAACTGCATAATGGATCATTATGCAACTACTACAATTTTACTTAAGAAAAACTATAATCAGAGGAAATGGTGATGATAGATATTTAAGATAAAACACTGGATATTAAACTATTTGTGCATCACGTACTTGGTTATGTTTAAAATATTCCTGTCCTGGGGCTTCCCTGGTGGTGCAGTGGTTAAAAATCCGCCTGCCAGTGCAGGGGACACGGGTTCAAACCTTGGTCCGGGAAGATCCCGCATGCCGTGGAGCAACGAAGCCCGTGTGCCACAACTACTGAGCCTGAGAGCCACAACAACGGAGCCCATGTGCCACAGCTACCCAAGCCCATGTGCCTAGAGCCCGTGCTCCACAACAAGAGAAGCCACCGCAATGAGAAGCCTGCGCACCGCGAAGAAGAGTAGCCCCCGCTCGCCGCAACTAGAGAAAGCCCATGCACAGCAACAAAGACCCAGCACAGCCAAAAATAAATAAATCAAAAAAATAAATAAATCAAAATAAAATAAAATATACCTGTCTCTATATGTGTTATGCTTAGGGAGAGAACAGAATGGATGATCACCTTAAGTTAATTGGGGTTTAGGGATTATTTTAAAGGTGGGAATTTCTGGCAATTTTAATTTTCTCCTTATACTTTTCTGCATATTAATATTTAAAAATATGATTCCCTTATATTTGAAAACATAAAAACTATTCATGGAGAGAGAAAAATGAAAACAAGATATACAAAAATTTAATAGTAAGTTAACATCACCCATAATCTATTTAAGGTGGTAACTCTACGAATGCTTTTAATTTCCTCAGATAGTTTGTAAATTTAAGGTTTCCTTTAAGAAGAATTTATTATTTTTATAATAAAAATTAAAATAGATTCAGAGTGACAGGTTAGAGTTGAGGCAGATCAGTCTTTATAAAGGAGAGGATATTTTTACTTTGGAGAGCAATTATTTTGCTGCATTTATGCATTATTTTAGGAAAGTGCCTTTTGATTTTTAGGCACCAGGTTTAAAATCTTAATCAGACATTATAGCTGATTAAATTATAAGATATATAGTTTATTTAATAAGGGATGTGGGAAGATGCTCACTTAAATACTTGAAACAACAGTCCAGGAAAGACACTTTCATGGATTTCCAGTGTGTCCAGATGTTTTGATAACTCTTCGTTGGTCCAAGGGCAGTTGCTGATGTTTAGAATGGGACAAGTCAACATACTGAGACAGTCCTTAGAAGATATGATTTGACTGGAATAATGAAGGTGGAAGAGAACCTTGGAGTAGTTGACTTCATTCTTCCTCCTCCTTCTTTTACAGATGAGGTCCCCAAAGCCCAGAATGATTGAGTCCCCAAGGTCACAAGGTTCTAGTTGACTTGACTGGAGTCTTTTGGGGCCTTTTGAGGTCTCTTGATTCCCCTATTGCTGCTGTTTTTAATATTTCATTCTGTCCACTTACAAACACTTTAGTAATGAGGAATGAAATTATATTTCCATTTTTCCTGGGTTGGTAAAAATCAGAAGCTAATACCATTCAGCATTTACCTGATGACATTGGAGAAAGAAGCTGAAGGCTCATTATGGCTTCCAAGGAAAACTCACCAGCTTCACAGGCGTGGTCTTTATTCTCATGATTGTTGTTCGAACATTTTGTTCTCGGGTAAAGGCTTACTTAACGCACATCTGGTTTCCATGTTTGTTCTGGAAGACAGCAGCCACAAGGAGTGACTAGAGATCACTGGATACTGAACCCTGGGAATTATTTTTTAACAACTTTATTGTTATTGTATAATTTGCACATCACAAAGTTAACCCCTTCAAAGCGTACAATTCTGTATTCTTTAGCATATTTACAGAGTTGTGTAACCATCACCATAATCTAATTTTAGAACATTTTTGGCACCCCCTAAAGGAAACCTTGTACCCACTCTCCCTACTCCCCTCTCTTCCTTACCCAGCCCTAGGCAACCACTGTTCTAACTTCCTGCCTCTAGATTTGCCCATTCTGATCATTGAATGAAATCATACACTGGATGAGAAAGCTAGAAATTTTAATTTGATGCTCAAAGACCGCTTAGGTGAACGTGACCTGGTTACTCTGTGGGCCCTTTCTTCTCAACAGTGTCTTGAACTGTGAGATTGAGACCAAATGAACTCAGTGTTGTCACCTATTTACTAGATTAAGTGGCTTATTTTTGTTTTCTGGAGTCCTTGTATTCAAGATTCAAATAAAAAATATTCAGTATTCAAATTTTAAAAATATATGGGAGTACATAGCCATTAATATGAGATTGTTGTAGGCTGTGCTGCAAAATTGTTAGGTTAGACCACAGCTTATTAGATGGGACCTTGAGTGACTTACTTGACTTCTCTAAGACTCAATTTCTTTATCTGTAGAATGAGGATCATAATACTAATACTTACCTTTTAGGGTTCTAATGAGTATTAAATGAAATAATGTATATGTAACGCCTCCCACAGTGCCTGATGCATGAGTGTTAAGTGAATGTTACCTATTGTCATTAGTGTCATTTATAATAAACTGTAGGAGTTATTTTATTTCATTCTTTCTGACTTCATCTATGTACTACTGAGGATTTGAGTTGGCTTGCAAGAATATTTACATACCATTAAACACACACACACACACACACACACACACACATACACACACAGGAATAAAACAAAAGCAGGGATGATAAAGTTAGTAGAAGGACAGTATCAGAGGAAATAATAATAACAGTAGTAATGAGAGCTAACATTTATATAGCGGGTTATGAATGGACATTTCTTCAGTGTCCTTCCTAGTGAGCTGAGGGAATATTGCCAGATCAGAAATGGGCAGAGACACTGAAATGAAACCCCAGGCTGGGACCTGGGAGGGACCTTGATGGTCTCTGGTCCACCTTCATACCCCGTGCATGAGACAGAGCCAGAGATGACAGCTTGGTGTTGGAACTCACAGTGTGAAGGTGAGTTCACCACCTCACAATGTGGATAGTCACTATTTATTAAGCACTTACCATGAGCTAAGCTAGAATTAGAACCCAAAGTGACTCCAAAACTATATAATTATGAAGTAAACTTGTCTACTCCAGGCAACCAGTTTCTTTATAGATAGTTCTTTTTTAAAGAATGGCCTTATATACATTAAACTGAAGTGTACACTCTCGTAGGCACCCCCCTTTCCCATTCACATAGTACCTTCTACATAGAGAAGCAAACACCTAATCAGATAGTCCCCCAGATATCTGAAAACAATTATCATGGCCCTCACCCTGCCTCACTCTCTTGCTCAAACATGCGAGGATAATTTTATTGGACTTTAGGTTAGGTGCTCCAACACACTGTAACAGTTTCTTTTTCTTGGTATGTGCTTTCCCTTCAAGTATGCTCAGTGAACTCCTACCCAGTCTTCAAGACTCGTTTCCAGTATGCCTTTCCAGCAGCAACCTTCCCCAAACCCCAGGTTGAGCACTTCCTCCTCCAGGCTCCTACTGCAGTTCTGGACACACTGTGGCAGTTAGCTGTTAAAAGCCTGTCTCCTTCCCTGGGCTGTGAGAGCTGTTGACCTTTGTGCTCCTAAACTCCATTCTAGCACCTGGCGTGTGGTAATTGTGGAAGAGAGAATTTTGATCTTATGTCATATGGATTCCTAACTATATCTGGTTTTACAGAGGTATCAGTCATAAGAAACGTCTTTGCCAAAAGATGTGTAGGTAAACCTTGACTATCCAAGGGCTGAGCCATAGCCTATGGTTTCCCTGGGACCAAAAGTAGCATCATCTGGGGAATAAGACAAGGTCCTTCAGTTAGTTACTGAGCCATTCATTTTTACCTGGTAAAAGGATCCACTAATCGCCTGATGTAAACAAGGTACTTGTTCGTTGGGAAAGGTTGATACCCACCACCTTTGCTCAGAGAGATTTAGATAACAACATTTGCAGCATTGACAGTGTAGTTGAATCACAAAGTTCATAGTAAACGTAATACCAGTGTTCATAAATGTTGATAAGAAGACACAGTCCAAAGTTATGCTTCTGTTTTAATCTGGCATCTTAGCAGTTTTTCATAGAGTATGGATAAAGGTTATTCCCTAAAGCATGGATAGAGGGTTAATTTAAGAAGAAGTATGTAACTGGGGCAAGAAGGGAGCTGGCCTACATCTGAAGGAAAAAATGTGGATCTCACCAAGGCTTTGCTGTCATTTGTAAAACTGGTCTGCCCCTTAAATGGATTCATTTAGGGCCGAACAAGAACATTCTACATGGAGTAGGTCAGGTGCTGGTACTGCCTCTTGCCGCCTGAGTTCGAATCTGTCAGTCTTCATCCAAACTGCATCTTTACCTCCCATGTGAAATGCTACAATACTAGACACCCCAGTGAATCCGTCCTCTCCTCCCTTCACTTTCTGCCAGAGTCATGGTTTTGTGCTAGCTTTTCCCTAGACAGTGGAGCCCTAGCTCATGGAGGCCAAGGGGGCCACCTCTGCTCAGAGTGGTCCCCTGAGGTCTGGCCTGGGTTTGGAGGAGGAAGACGCAGGCGTGGTATTCTAAAGCTGAAGTGGACACAGGGTGCAGCCTCTGAGACCAAGAAGGAGGCTTTTCTGGCAAGTGCTGACGCGGCGCCATCCAGGCGCTGACGGAGCACCTCCTGTTTTAGGAAGCCCTCCATTCACCAAGGCTCTTTCACTCCTAGAGAGCTCAAAGTGTTAGAAAGTTCTCCTTTATGCTGATGTGACATGGCCTGTCTAGAATATCCGTCCCTGTGTTCCAGCTCTGTCCGCTGGAACCACAGAGGAAACATCTACTTACACCCACAGGTCTTGATATATTCAAAAGGCTTCTCATTTTTGTGCAGCCTAAAAATTCCAGCTTATTTCAACCATTCCTCGTAATATCATGTTTTTCAGACTTCTCCAGCCTGGTCCCTATTCTCTGAGTATCCATGATTTGCCTTTGTTTTTCTGTGCCCCTCAGACTTGAATACAGTTCTTCAAGTGTAGTCTGACCAGCAGCTGGGATTATTGGCTGCTTTCCTGGGTACTGCTCTTCTGATAATGTATCCTAAGAGTGCATCAGTTCTTAAAAAATAATGTTAACATGTGCCATTTTGGGGGGACAGTCACTATTTTCAAGGCAATGTGCCAAAGCGCCTTATATATGTGATGTTATTTAATCTTCACAGCAGCACTGAGGTCAGTATTACTACTGTATTTCCTTGATTCTAAGACACTGTTAATGGCAAGATACACCATCAATTAAATTTCAGCTTTTCAGGGAGAAGTAGAGGAAGGAAAATGCCATCACATTAAACGGAGGCATAAAATGCAATAGTCCTGCCCGTTTCAGAAAAGTTAAAATGCGTGTTGGGGGAAGGGGGACAGAAAGCACATCTTAGAATCAAGGAAATATATCTTCATTCTGCAGATGAGGAGCCCAAGCTTAAGGATTTGAGTGACTTGCTACAGTCTGTAGAAGGGAGAACCGATTCAGACCCAGCTCTGCTGACTTCGGTGTATGCTCCCACCATTCTTGCTACTCCCTCCTAAGGAGCCCTAAAGTGAAGTTGGTTCATCCCAAATCCCTGGGGCTTTTTCACAAAACAGCTGCCAATCCGGGCAATCCCAGCCTGTACTTGTGAGTGTTTAAACCTAAATGCAGATGTCTGCATTTGTCCTTGGCAGTGAACTGCTTTCCGTACATCCGTATTTTTAGAGTGTGTTTACCAGATCAAAGACTATTAAGTATTTTGTGACTCTACAAACATATTACTAAATTATTCCCAAAAGTGGTGTATTCATTAACAATGCCACCAGCTATGAGGTTGGTTTAGCACAGTTGTAGCTGGTTTTCAATATAGTCCATCACTGGCCTCATTGAGAATGGGAATTTGGGTCTGTTGTGGGAAACTTATGTATATTTGATTCTCTCGTGGGACTCCTCAGGCCCCTGAGTCCCCATCGTAGGCTGACTCAGGCCCCTTCAGTGCTTCTTTGTAGTTAATATGTGCCTTCCTGTTTCCATGGCCTCTGGACTCAATTCTTGAGTCAGAATCCTTGGGGGCCGCACAGCCCTAAACTTTGCTCGTCTTCCCGCTTGCCCCCTGGCTCTGAGCATACCCAAGTCCTCCCCTTGCCTTTATTGTAATACCCTGGGTTATTTGATGCAGCCTGTAGAAAATCTCTGAATCCCAAGGACGATTTATGATGGTAACAGAATTAATGGGTTGAGAATTAAAAGCAGTTCTTGTTTTAGATGCATTGGGGTGAAAGCAAGCCTTCTAGGAGATATCTGGATGATTAATTAGCAAGAAATCCATTCTAATTGTTCTTGTTCCCCCTCGATGAAGACAGGGAGGACGTAGAAAGTGTCAAGAATATATAGTTGAAGGCTTTAAGGAGAAGAACCTGCCTAGTAGATTTCAAATGACTAAAAGCATAGAAATGAAGAAGAGAACGGATTTCCACCTGTGTGCAGTGCAGTCTTAGCTCTGGGAAGCACAGAATTGCGACTGGAAAAGAATGTAATTTATTTTTTATTTTATAAGTGGGAATAAAGAAAAAGGTCAACTGTACATCTCACTTCCCACTAAGATAACTTTTACTTACATGCATGGCTTTTATATGTGGAGTTATTGGGGTTTTATAACTCTGTTTAAATGGGTAAGAAATAGTGAGCAAAAATTAAGTCCTTCAGATGCTTCTTTAGATTCTGATTCATAGCACAACATAACTCATATCTCTTGTGAGAGGACAGTTGCTGTTCTGCACTTCTTGGCTAAAAATATAGGCCACTTTCTGACTAGAAATGTAGGTAGGGATGTGATTTAAAAAGAAAACCATAAAGCATATTGAAATAGTTCAAAGTTAAATCAAGTTTAAACTCAAATTTAAGTTGACTTTGGTGTTGGGCTCAAAAAATGTGTTAACATTCAAAAGGATAAAGTTGTCTTGTTAAGAAGTGACTCCTGGATTGTGAACGAAGGTGGTGATATCATACAAGTCTTGAGCTTATCAGTCCATAGCACAGCTCTACCCTTCACCTCATGAGAGATTCAGTATTTGCCGAAGATTTAATGTATTTTTATTTGCTACGTGATACGTGCTTCTAAAGACACAGGTTTGGAGATTTTAGAAGGCGTGGAACTATAGTTATACTCCCTATAGATTCAGCCATTGTCTCTATCATCAACTCCCTAGGCATCTTTATAGGTCCTTTATAAATATCTGTGTGCCATTATCTAGGTGAATTAAGGTCCTGACACAGCCATAGCAAGCTGGTTTTGTCCTCACTGACTATAACATTTCTGTTGTATTTTCCTTCTCAGAGCTTCTTTCCTCCTGTCATAATGTGTGTCATGTTGGAGCTAGTCTAAACCAGTGCCTTTCAAACTGAGATGTCTCTGAATCACCCAGGTATCTTGTTAAAACACAGATTCTGTTTCTGCGATACGGCTAAGATTCTGTGTTCCCAGCAAGTTTCAGGGTGATGTCTATGCTCAATGGACCACGTTTTGAATAACAAGGATCCCAAGGTTTTTACAGTCAATACTCCCAGGAAGACAGGTGGTGGGGAAAAGCAAGCAATAAAACAAACATTAAATTGGAGGAGCCTCATATGTTCATTGATGACTACGATTACTTCGGCCGGTGCCCCGTTGAGTTCAGAGGGGCAGTAGTGCGTAAGTGCACATTGATTAAGAACCCTGGGCCCTGCAGTCCTCTCTCTGCCACTCAGCAGTTGAGTCACATGGGCACATTACTAACCTCTCTAAACCACAGTTTCTGAATTTGTGACATGCAGATAATATGAAAATCTACTTCGTAGGGTTATTGTGATGATTAAATGATATAATGCATATGAAGTACTTACTTAATAAGTGCTTGCTAAATGTTAGCTATTCGTAGTGATAATTCAGAAAGCATTTCTTGAACATCTTCTATATGCCTGGCATGTAGGTGTGTAAAAATTCAAAGACAATTCTTTAATTTCAACAGAGATTGAATTGGGTTTTTTGGAAGTCCCCAAAGTTGAGATTAGATCTAAAACTGGCTCTGAGGCCAGTGCTCTTCCTGCCTAATTCTGTGCCTAATTCATTGGCTGTTTCTTATGTTGGCTAACCATATTAAAGCTAACCTGGTTTCAGACAACTTTAAGTAAGTGAAACCCTGAATGTGCTGAGTCACCGTGGATTCAACATGTTTTAACTTAAAACCAGAATTGAGTTATGTTTGGTTCCTTGGGTTTGAGCGAGTTATCTCTGAGGACAAAAACTGAAGGATAGGTTTTTGTTTTGTTTTGTATCAGCCGGGTTGTTTTGCTTGGTTAGGTGAAACGGAGATCAGAGACTGGGCATAGTTAATTTCTATTCTGGTGGATCATATTCTGAGCATACACCTGCCTTCCACTTTGGTATCTACCTTTTGAAGTGATTTCAAAAGGATTCTGTCTTTGCACGAACTAACTTGTTTTTCTAAGAGACTAAAAAAATTACACTCTGCTTCTTTCCCAACAAGCACCCAGCACAAACGCATGTGTGCTTATGAGGTGCTGAGTATTGCCACTTTTCATCTATCTTTTGTACCTTTCTTTCGAACCCTGTCTTGAAAAGGAAATCATCACTGATCCAGAATTTGTCTTTTCTTTATCTAATTGTTTCTCTAGTTGTTGAGACTTGCATGCTTTTTCTGAGCTTATAATAGTTCTCTTTGTGATACATACTTTTGTAATTTCTTAGAAAGATACTAGTTTGGCAGAAACTTCCCAATGAGACTGTTGTGTTTGTGAAAACATAATAATCTCACTGAGCAGAGTCTTCTGGTAGTGAAAGCAGTGGAATTAAAGCAATATTCAAGGTGGGAATTGACAGATTGCTTTCTCTAAGTGTTTTGACAATGTCTTTTCTTCCCCTGGTCTTTTTGGTTGTAAGTAGTAGTTTGTCTATTTTTGTTATATGTAACAAAAATAAATGTAAAAATGACTTTTGCTGCTTGTTATTCCTCTATAGGATCAAGAAAAACTACCTGCTCTTCCTTTGAGTATTGATATATTTTTTTGAGTATTGATATATGTTGATTGATTTGTTACAACTCTGCTTACTATTCCTATGTCTTGGCAGATTTTTTAAAAAGTAGCTTCATTGGGATAAAATTTACAAACCATAATTTTCACCCATTTAAAGTGTACATTTTAAAAGTTTTTAATATTCACAGAGTTGTTTTTGTAGATTCTTACCAGTATATTTTTCTTTTCTCTTTCTACTATGTGTGTCAACCCCCCTCCATATTACCATACTTTTAATGAATTTGGTTAGTACTGACAGTTTGGGGCAGATATATATGTACAGTAACAAGGAACTTTTAGAAACTACTAACTTAAGGTACTTCCTGATTACTTTGTGGCTTTTTATTAACTTTATATTAGTGCTGTTTTAATGATGAATTGATCATCTGTCAACTATGCCCATGCGTCATTAGGCATGGCCTGTTTCTCATCCCTCCTGTCCTTCCTTCCCCTAACCCTCACCCTCCACGCACATCCAGTTTAGCTTGTTTACCTTAAATATTACGTTGTTTCTCACATGTGGCAGAACTGAACTCTGATGGTTCCACAAAGGCATTACTTTATGTACCTGAGACTCATCTGGAAATCATTGTTGTCTGCAGTAACTTTATAAAGAGAGCAGAGCCAGTATTCCATTTAGCCCAGTATCTTTTTTATTTGGGAAACCACCATTGGTTATCTGGGTAATAAAAAAAATAAGCATCGAAAGTGATGTCACTTATCCTACAAAATCCCATTTTGGGCAGCCCCAAATTATTGTCATTGAATACTTTTTAGCTTCAGGCCTCCAGCATCGAGAGTGGGGAGTGAGAGGTGGTGGATGGGGACTTTGAGATAAAGTCTAAATGCCTTAACATCACCTGCCCATAACCCTATGCCCAGCTACACTGCACCTTTTTTCATTTCCTCAAACCTGCCATGGTTATGGAGATAAAATATAGTGGCTAGGCTGAAGAGATATTTAGAATTTGACAGGACTTATTAATTGGTTGGATATAGAGAGTTAGGGAAAGAGAATTGCTGAGGATGAGTTCCAGGATTCAGTTTATGCAGCTGGGTAGATGATGTTCCCAATTCATGCAGGAAGGAAACACAGGACAAGGATATGTCTTGGGATTTGGAAGATGATGAATTCTATTTTGAGAATATTAAGTTCACCCAAAAGGGAAGTTCATAGGTAGCTGGGCATATAGATCTGAAGCTTAGTAAAAAGAATAAGGCTGGAAAGAGTTACTGAGAGCCCAGTAGATACTAGTGACTGGGAATCCAGAGATGGCCCCTGCCTTCAGGGAGCTCCCAGTCTTCCAGGGGAGACAGAGGGCAAGTGGAAGGGAATGTACTCAATGGTGGTATCAGCTGGGAGCCATAGAAACACCAAGGAAAGGAAACAGCAGCATGTATTATAACCATTAGAATGAATGAGATTACCCTGAGAGGTGAGTAGAGTCAGAAAGGAAGATCCTAGGATCCTGAAAAATACTAGCATGTAAATGCTGAGCAGAAGAAGAACAGCCTGAAAGAAGATTCCATCTCAGTGGTGAGAGAGAGAGGAGGAAATCTAGAAGAGTGTGGGAACATGAAAGCCAAGAGAAGAGACTCTTAAGAAGAAGGAAGTCAAGCAATGAAAGGTTAAGTGACATAAGAATGGGGAGGGGCCCTTTGGGTTGCACAAAATGCAGGCGGTTAAGAACTTTGGTGAAGGCTAGTAGAATGTAACGGTGGAAGCCAGTTGTGGTGGGCTGAAGAATGAGGGAAGAGTGAAGAAATATAAGAAGCAAGTAGATAACTTTCTTAAGAAGTTGGCCTTGAAAAGGGAGTGAGAGATAGCAGGGTAGCCCAGCTGAGGTTGGGGTCCATAAACACTAGTCCATGCATTTGGATGCTTCTTCCGTACCCATGTTTAGAAAACTTGGGGTAGGGGCCAAGAAGGCAGATAGATGGATTGACCTGGACTGGGCCTTGCCAGGTGACCACAAGAGGACAATGGGGTAAGTGAGTAGAGGTTTTCAGTGAGAGAGGAGTTAGGGTGATGGATCATGTGCCCTCAGCTGGATGAATGGGTGTGAGGCCTGGGAGGGGCTGAGGGGGTGCTAACAGCCTGTGGGAGATGCAGTAGTTGCTGGGTATCAAAGGTGTTCTTGGATAAAAATTGCCTTCACTGCTGTCCCACCAGATAGGATGGTGATTTCCTGGCTTTAATAATGAGTGAATCACAGGACAGGTCTGTAGCCATTTCAGCACGAACCCTAAATCTGAGATGTTCTGCTGGTTTCGCAGGAGGATATGATGCCTAAATCATTTATGTTGATTCATCCCACCAAAGGAAGATAAAAGTGGTGTCTGTGTTGTTCTGTCTATATTACTTCCTTTTCTAGATTTACTTCTTTTGTTAAAATTGGTCAGAATTCATTTCTGTTCCTTCTAGTCAGTAGTTTGGTTGAGCACAAGGCAAGCAGACTAGTTTCCAGATATCAGGTTTCAATGAGGAACGTTTATGTAGTCTTGTGTACATCTGAATATGAAGACGGTAGCTCATAGGGAATGGAGAAAGCAGGGAATGTGAAGTTCAAGGGTCATAATTTGAATCTCAGATCTACCACTTACACAGTATGACCCTCATCAGACCTCTTACTCATTTTGGATCATTGCTTCTTCAGCTGAAAAGAGGGTTAAAAATAATACCATTTGCCCTGCAAGATTAGGAAGATCAAATAAGATATATATGTGGAAAATACTTTGTAATCTGGAAAGCTTTATGCACATGTTATTCTCTGTTTTGCCCATACCGTGAGGTATTCCAAGTCTTATATTCATTCATTGCTCATTTGGTCCACAGACAGTTACTGAGAGCCCAGTAGACACTAGGAACTGTGGATCTTGAGATGGCCTCTCCCTTCAGGGAATTGAGAGTCTTCTAGAGGAGACAGAGGCCAAGTGGAAAAGAATGTCTCAGCGGACTCACCTAGATGCTGTAGAAGCACTCAGGAGAGGCATCTGAACCAGACGGCAAGGTCAAGGAGGCTTCCTGGAGGAGGTGGCACCTGGGACAAAGAATGAATGACAAGAGTTAATCAGGCTAAGAAGGAAATTGGAGGAAGGCAAACTCCAGAGGGAGCAGCCTGTTGGAAGGCTGAGAGGTCGGAGAGCATGGAGCATGTTTGGTTCATTCTAGCTGAGCAGGGAAATATAAATCCTTCAAAAGCTTGACTCAAGTCACAGCGAGAGAGAAGTGAGAAGTTGAGTGGAACATACATGTAACTGAGATGCTTGAGAATATTTTAAGTGGCAATAGGAAAAAACCACGGAAGCAGGAGAGGTTGATAAGGGAGTTGATTAATGGAGGGATGAGAGAAGGGTTGGAAAGAAGCCCAGGTGGGCGACAGGAGAGGTGGGAGGAGGGGCGCTCTTCTGGGGTTTTGGTGGGGAAGGAGGTAAACACACAGGGTGAGGTGGGGCGTAATGAGAGTGTTCTTTTCACAGTGAAGTAAAATACGTGAGGTCATTTTGTTTCCCCAGCACCTATTGTGGTGCTCAGCACATTGCAGGTGCTCCATAAATACCCACTGAGTGAATTACATCATCCCGAGCCACTTGAGAAACCCACAAAGCAGCACGCCTGGAAAGCAGGATGGCTTGCCAGTCTGGCTGGCACACGCTGCCTTTCTCCAGTACACCGAAATTTGGCAGCCTGTCTTTCACTCTGCCATTTCTGGTTAGCATTGATGCAATCCATGTGCTTCTGACCATCAGGGGTGTCACAGAGTCAGGTGTCAGTAGAATAGCTCTGTCCCTTAGTGACATTCATGGGAGTGGCAGTTTCTTGAGTGAGGACCAAACTAGTTCATTCCCTGTGAGGCTGGCAGCTGGTCCACACCTACTGAGCGGAGTCTGCCTGCAGCTCAGACGATAGTGGTTTATCCTGCCTGTCAGGTCGTACTCCTTACACACTTCGACGTGGTTCAGAGCTGCATTATAAGGAACGAATCTGCCCTGGAAACAGACTTGTGTGAGCATGCAGGGCATGAAGGAGGCCTGAGTTCTAGTGTCATCTCTGCTTCCTGTGTGGGATCCTGGGCCTCTTCTTCTCAGTGCATCAAAGAGGTGGAACCAAATGATTACCTAGATCCTGACGTGTACTAGGTGTCACTGACCAGGTTTTGTACCCATCGGTTTCATCAGTCTAAAGATTGTATCCTCATTTCTTACCCAGTGTCTGTTATCAAATACATGCGGCATACAGGTTTATTGAATTGGATTGCATTAGCTTCTGTTTTTTCTCAGACACACACACACACACACACACACACACACACACACACACACACACTCTCTCTCTCTCACTTATGCACACCCAGAGTAAAATAGTGCTCACTGATGGTGCAGTTCACTGTGTTCATTTAATTCATTTCTTCTCAACAAATGCTAAAGATATGAGACAGATCAGACTTGACTTCTTTCAGAGATGGCAAGGAGCTTAAAGCCCCTGAAAGAGAGAGGTCAGAAGAATTAGGAGGCTGTATCCAGGCCCAGGGAAGAAAGAGGGCTGTGATCACATAGTGAAACTAGCCATGGGGCTGTGATTGGAGAGGCTGGACACAAGTGTAACACATTGTCAGTCTGGGTTCCCAAGGAGCTCACAGCTCAGTAAGAGTGAAAGAAATGCAAACAGATAACTTCACTTTAGCAAAAAAATGCTGGGTTTGTATGATGGAGACCAAAGGAATGACAAATACACGGAGTTTTCTACTCCCACAGTTTGTTTGGCATTGCGTAAACATGTCTGTTACTAGGTTTTACATTTTTACTTCACTTGGCTAGAGTGTCAGTGTTTGGTGAGTGACATGCCTTTCTTATTAATGATACTAATAGTAACAGTAATATTTATAATATTGACTGTATTAAGTAGTATCTTACTTTGTGTCAAATACTGGGTTAATTACTTTACATGCACTATTCTACCATCCTATTAAGTAAGATTAGCCCCGTTTTACAGATGAGAAAACTGAGGCTCAGAGAGACTCAAGCAATGTAAGTAAAGCAATGTAGTTACAAGACTAATAAGGGGGACTTCCCTGGTGGTCCAGTGGTTAAGACTCCACGCTCCCAATGCAGGAGGCCGGGGTTCAATCCCTGGTCAGGGAACTAGATCCCGCTTGCTGCAACTAAGGGCCTGCATGCCGCAACTAAAGATCCCACGTGCCTCAGAGTGCCACAACTGAGACCCAGCGTGGCCAAATGAGTAAATATTTTTTAAAAAAAGAAAGACTAATAAAGAGCAGAACCAGGATTAAGGGCCCATGTTCTTAACCCAGGTGGGCACTCAGGATCTGTACCTTGGTTGCAGGTAAAAGCCAAAGGAGTGAGTGAGGATAGATTGGAGGCTGAAGATGGGGATCTTGTGACAGGGTGAACCCAAAGTTCTCACCTAGCTTTTAATTGACTCGCATTTTTTACTCAGCAAAGAGTTTAGAGTGCTTACAGTTTACATCTGTAGGAATGATCCAGCTTCCTGTCCCCAGTGTCACAGAAGAAATGAGGCATGCCCCTAAACCTCTGAGATGCAAGTGCCACCAAACACTTAGAAACCAAGTACTGGGAAGCTGAGTCAAGAGAGATGGCTACCTCTGTCTTCTGGGGGTGGGTGGGGAGAGCCAGGAGAGTTTTAGTAAAAGGCAATGTGGAAGGTCTCCTCAGGCAGAGAAGTGGAGGAGGTGGGTATTTAAATGACAGGAGAAGATGCATGGGTGGGAGAAGGGCCAAGGCCACATGTACAGGTTGGTGTGTAATTATAAATCAGACACCCATATGACCACTACTCAGGTCAAGAAACAGACCCGTGCCAGCCACGCCAGAAGCTGCTTCCACATGCCCCGTCTCAGTGCCAACCCCGTGATTCCCAGAGCAATCGCTATCTTTGTGTTTCTTCATAGTTTTATCACCTGAGTGTCATCCCTAGACAGTAAAGTTTAATCGTGCCTATTTTATTATTTTTCTATTTGATATGTATTTTGAGCCACCTTTAATCTACAGATTCTCTTGTATCCTTTTCCGTATAATTTTTTTGTTGAAGACCCCAGGGCTTTTGACTTGGAGAGTTGCCCACAATCTGGATTTTGCTGATTGCAACCTCATGGTACAGTTCAATGTGTCCCTCTGCCTTCTGCATGTCCTGTAAATTGGCAGTTGTGTCCAGAGGTCTTCTGATCAGATGAAGCCTCAATCCCTAGGACCTGTTAGACTAGGCAGGAGTGAATGAATGGAACTGGAGTAGGAGGTTGGGCTGTAAAGGCATTTTGAGGTCAGAGCAGAAAGTGCCTTGAGTGCTGTCATAGTGAGCTTGAGCTGTGGTGTGTGTTTGTGTAGGTGGCAGGGAGTGAGGAGACTCGAGGAGGCCAACTTTGTAGGTTTTTGAGTCAAGGAACAACATCTTCACAAGTACCCTTTCCAGCCACATATCTATATAGGAATGACTGTTGGTCATGTTGTTAAAAGGGTGAACTAATGAGTGTGAAATCTTGAAATAATATGCAGATGGATGGTTATCATTTTCTGTAATACTATGATATAAGGTTGATATAAGGAAATAAGAATTTCCTATAAATGCCTTGTGAGTGAAACTATGTAATAGGGAATAGTAAGTTCATAGTATACATACTTTTTCGAGGAGCATTATAAATATTATAAGACTAGGTCTAGGGAGAAACATGGATCTTAAGTCAAGAGGTGTAAAAGGAACAAATCTAAGAAAGTTGTCTGTTGAAAGAGAGGGAGATATTACCTATTCTGCTTAAGAAATCTTAATTTCTTAAGATTCTTAAGTATTTCTAAAAGAAATACTTTTTCCAAATGGCTTATCAAAAACTGCTACCACCAGTAGAATTTAAATAGGGCAGTGGACCCACAAGTATTATTTCTTAGAGTTTTGAGGAACTTCTTGACTTCATTATTCACCTTGTTTTACTTTTAAAAAGTAAGAAGGCCAGTTTATAATAACAGCAACTCACATGTACATAGCACGACTTTGGGCCAGATGTTATTTTTAGCATTTTATGTGTTGACTGATTTAATCCTCAGAACAATCCAGTGTGGTAGGCATTACTACTCTCCCCATTTTCTAGACTGGGAGAGTGAAGCACTGAGAGGGTACGTTACTCATGTAGGTTTACGCAGCTGGTAAGTGATAGAATGGAGATTCAAACTCAGGTAGTCATATGACTCCGCAACACTGTCTCAGCTAGAATCCAGGTGGTAGCTGGGCCAGTGACTCAGGTGTTTTCCTAATAGGAAGGCTCCTCCATATCTGTTTTCAGTCTGAAATACCTGTTCTCTTGTCATTTCGCTGGGACTCATGTTTGAGCCCTGGCCCACTGCACACTGTAGCTGAATGACCCGGCACAGTGCCTCTGTTCGCTTGAGTCTCAGTTCACTCACCTCTGCTGTGGAGGTGAAAGTAATGCCTTCTGGGGACTTCCCTGGTGGTCCAGCAGTTAAGACTCCGCACACCCAATGCAGGGGGCCCGAGTTCTATCCCTGGTCAGGGAACTAGATCCTGCATGCTGCGACTAAGACTTGGTGCAGCCAAATAAATAAATAATTTTTTTTTTAATTGCAAAAGAAAAAAAAAAAAAGAAAAGGAAAGAATGCCTCCTGTCTAGGGTATTCTGAAGCTCAAATGAGATCAAGTCTAGGAGAATGTGTTAAAAGAAGGAAAAGGCTATATGTTGGTTATAATTTTAATAATTATTATTATCTGTACTTATATATTTTTGAAGAACTTGTGAAATGAGTTTCACTATATTTTAAATGCTTAGATTCTTAGAATAAATAAAGGTACTACCTAATTTGGAGAGTTAGATACCCGGTCCTGAGGAGGGGAAATTTTCAAATGAATTTATTAAGGCTTTCTTGTTTTAAAAGTTTAATTGAAGCAATTTTAATAGCTCCTCCAGGAAGGAAAACTCAAACAGAACTTCAGTTTTGATGACTGTTTTTCCCTTACCTGAGCATCACTACCCTTAATAGTGGACACCCCAACTTTATAGACAAGAGCCGTGGAGCATCAAGGCCCTATTTGGAAGGTTAATTTAGTTGTCTCAAAAGAGGTCAAGTTTGGGGCTTCCCTGGTGGCACAGTGGTCGCGAGTCTGCCTACCAATGCAGGGCACACGGGTTCGAGCCCTGGTCTGGGAAGATCCCACATGCCGCGGAGCAACTGGGCCCGTGAGCCACAGTCACTGAGCTTGCGCGTCTGGAGCCTGTGCTCCGCAACAAGAGAGGCCGCGATAGTGAGAGGCCCGCGCATCGCGATGAAGAGTGGCCCCCACTTGCCGCAACTGGAGAAAGCCCTAGCACAGAAACGAAGACCCAACACAGCCATAAATAAAAAAACAAAAAAACAAAAAACTAGTGATTTAGTTAAAAAAAAAAAAAAAAAAAAGTCAAACTTACTTTCAGTTCCAATATGGGCCTATTTAACTGCATGTTTTTACTGAATGTTGAACTAATCCCTAAGCATGCCAACAATTGGGGATGATAATTGTTGACTGTAAGGGGAATCAGGTTGAAGTCTACAAATATGCTTTCCATGGGTGGGTGAGGGACAGTGGGGGACAAAACAGTTCAAAGTATTTTGCATATTGCCCTGTTAGTGGGTCACAAGTATTGGCTGAATTTAGAAAGAATACTGAATTTTCTTTGTTTGCAAGGAATGCGAAAATCATTAACCATGATTGGATTTAAGGATATTAGCAAAGTGTCACATTTTGCAGCTTTTTTTTTTTTTTTTCGATTGTTTGTTTTAAATGAAATATTTCAAAAATAGAGAGGAATATTTAGGGGAAGAAACCCTATGGACCTATAACACCCAGACTGAAAGAAAATGTTACTGATATATTAAGTCCTCTTTGTACCCCGTCCTAATTGCATAATTAGAGGGTACCCACCCTCTTTCCATAAAGGTAACCACGCTTCTGAAGTTGTCTTATATTATTTCCTTGATTACTTTTTCTGTCATACTTCTACATATGTTTATGTTAATAGACAACATACAGGATTGTTTTGTTTGTTTTTTTAATTCTAAATACAAACTGCAAGCTGACTTTTTTTTCACCAAACTTTGTGTTGAGATTTATTCATGTTGATACGTGTAGTTCTGATGCACTTATTTTCTCTGCTGTATAGTATCTTATTAAAAATATAATCCAATTATCCATTCTCTGATGAATGAACATTTTGATTGTCGAGTTTCCTTTACTATGAACACTGCCTCAGTGCCCATTCATATATGTTTTCTTATACTCCCATGGATGAGTTCTTTGTGAATATACTTAGAGGAAGAATTGCTGGGCAGTAGGTTATACCATCTTCAGGTTTATTAGATACTACCAAATTGCTTTCCAAAAGGTTATTTCAATTCATACTTCTACCAAGGAGTGAATGAGAGGTCTAGTACCTTACCAATACATTTTAATTTCAGACTTGCAAAAATTTTACTAATCCAATGGATTTGAAAAAGTATCTTATTGTTGTTTTAATATTACTTCCCTGGTTACTGGAAAGGTTGAGAATGTTAAAGGTTTACTGGAAATTCAGAATTTATCTTTTGTGAATTGCCTATATATTGCCAGGCCTATTTTCTATTGTTTTGGATCTTCTTCTTCTATAATTATAATTCTTTATATATTCTATGTGTGTGTTCTCCAGATCTGGGCTTGTCTTTTAATTTTGCCATTTGCCTAGCAATTTTAAATTTTAGTGTAGTTGAATTTATTAACTTTTCCTTTAAGGTTTGTGCTTTTTATGTCTTAAGATTCATCCCAGACCCTGAAGTCATAAAGACATTCTTCTATATTTTATTGCAAAGGTTTACATCTTTATAATACTTTTTATGACTTTAATCCACATGGAAGTTCTTATGGAAACTGTGAGCTAGGGAACTAATTTTATTTTCTATTTCTTTATAAATTTCCAATTATATTTCTTTATGAATTTCCAGTGGTCCCAGCATTGTTTATTGAAGAGTTCATTCTTTCTTCGCTAACTTTTTTTCATGCCAGTTTTATCATACACCAAGAACCCATGTATACATAGGTTTGTTTTGGGTTCTCTGTTTGGTTCTAGTTGTCTGTTTCTGTGCCAGTACTGTACTATTTTAATTTCTCTAGCTTATAATATTCTTGATATCTGGTTGGATAAGACTTACCTGCTTATTCTTAGTTATTTTCTGTTATGAAGTTTGGATCATATTGTCAAGTTCTGTGAGAAATTCTTTGGAATTTGAATTAGTAGTTTAGCTTGGGGAAAGCAACATATATTCATTTATTCAGTTCCATATTTATTGAATTTCAGGATGTCGTTTCACTGTCTTATGGACTCTGTTTCTAATGATAGTTTAATGTCATTAATTTGGTTTTTCTGATTATTAACAGGACATTTTTCTCAGGCCGCTTTTAAGATTTTCTTTCTTTATACTTCAGCAGCTTGACTTTAATATCCCTAGGTGTGCTTTTCATTGTATTTATTCCTGCTTGAGATTCACCAAACTTCTTCTGTCTGTAAATTTATTTCTTTCAGCAAATTTTTTTTATTGAAGTATAGTTGGTTTACAATGATGTGCCAATCTCTGCTGTACAGTGAAGTGACTCAGTTTTACACACATACACATTCTTTTTTTAATATCCTTTTCCATTATGGTTTATCCCAGGAGACTGGATATAGTTCCCTGTGCGCTACAGTGGGACCTTGCTGTTCATCCATTCTAAATGTAGTAGTTTGCATCTACCAACCCCAAATTCCCAGTCCATCCCTCTCCCCCCCGCTCTCCCCGTTGGCAACCACAAATCTGATCTCTATGTCTGTCTTTTACCAAATTTGATAACTTTTTTAGCCATTATTTCAGCCTTTTTTTCCCTGTCTCATTTTCTCTCTGGAACTCAAATTACGTGAATGTTAGATCTTTTGATATCATCACATAGGTCACTGAGGCTCTGTTCGTCTTTTAGAAATCTTTCTACCCCTTTATTTGTTCTTCACTTTGGATAATTTCTATGGATCTGTCTTCAAGTTCACTGACTCTTTCTGTCATTGCCATTTTGATGTTAAGCCCATCCAGTGAATTTTCCTTTTTTTCTGCTGAGATTTTCTACTTGCTCATTCATCAAAAACATATTTTCCTTTACATCCTTGAGCATGTTATAATATTTGCCTTAAAATCTTTGTCAGTTAATTTCTACATCTCAGGATGGGCCTCCATTGATGGACTTTTCTCCTCAGAATGGATCACATTTTTCCTGTTTCTTCTGTGTCAAATAAGTTTAGATGATATTGTAACGGATATATTCTAGAGACTTTGGATTCAGTTATGTTCTATTCAAGAGTTCATTTATTTGTTTGTTTCAGGAGGCACTTAACTTGGTTGGACTCATACTTCAAACTCTATATTTCCTGTGGTGGGCAGTAGCAAAAATCTCTGCTGAAGTCATTTTAGTACTATCTGAGTGCTTTGGAGTGTACCCCATTCCTACATGGTTCAAGGATCAGCCTAAGCAGAACTTGGTGCTCCCTTTGTGTGGCTCTCTCCTTTCCAGGACTTCCCAATTTACTTTTAAGCTGTTGTAATTGCCACTGAAACTGTTTCCTGGGTCTTCAAGCCAGTGCAGTTATGGATTTTCTTTCTGAGTTTTAGGCACCCCACTTGGCATGGACTAGGTGTGCTCTGAGACAAAAACAGTGCCATTACTTTCTTCCAAATGTTGATTCCTTTCCAGTTTCTGCTTGCTTTTGATTGTTCTTCAGTCAGCTATTTTATACATTTTGTCCAGAATTTATAGTCATCATCTGTGGGATGGCTGACCTAATAGGAGCTAGACCTCTATTACTGAAAGCTGGAAGTTGTGATCCCAGATAATTTTTATATAAAGTTTCTTATTTTGTGGTTTCCACAGTTTCATGCAGTTTCTTTCCAGAGCTGCTGGGTATACTTCTTCGAGTCTCTTTGAAACAAGATTGTGCAGCTCTTTGAGGCTCCGTGTTTCTGTAGAAGTCTCACTTTTAGGCCCCTGCCTCCCATAGTCCTGGGATCATGTCTCCTAACAGTCACCTGGGGACAGAAGAGTAATCCCAGACCCTTTATCCACGATCAAAACCCTTTGGGCAAAGCTGATATTGATACTATGTATAAAATAGATAACTAATGAGAACCTACTGTAGAGCACAGGGTACGCTACTCAGTGCTCTGTGGTGACCTAAATGGGAAGGAAATCCAAAAAAGAGGGGATATGTGTATACGTATAGCTGATTCACTTTGCTGTTCAGCAGAAACTAACACAACATTGTAAAGCAACCATACTTCAGTAAAAATTAAAAAAAAAAAAAAAAAGCCCTTTGGGTCCCTTTAGCTTTAGTTCTAGTATACCCACCTGACTTTATTTCTTTACTCTTGGAAGCTGGAAGCATTCCCTCATTATTGTTTTTGTTGCTGCTGCCTCTGTTTTTATCCTTGACTAAGTATTTTCAAAAAATGATTACAATTTATTCAGCAGTTCCATGTTTGTAGTGGAAAATGGGTACCTGCATTAGCTTAATCCATTTTGTTTTCAGACATTTGCAGAAGTGTTTTCTATAGTGGGAAACAAATAGACCACCCCCAGAATACTACTCTGGCTGCTAATTGCTGTACTCAAGAGGGGACTGAGTTCTGATATTGATACATGGACTTTGGACGGAGGACTTGTAGCTCTTAGAATAGCTAACAGTGTAGAAGGAACTGACATGATTTCAACATCTACTATAGCCCAAGCTCTAAGCTACTCACTTTATATCACTTAAATTCTTACAATTCCTTACTTTAATAGTATTGCCTCCACTTTACACATTAGAACAGAGACTTTAAAGAGCTATAAGTAACTTGTTTCAGCATAAAGGGAATCAGAATTCAAGCTGTTTGACTCACAAATCACATACCTTCCATGGTACTCTGCTGTCTCAACAAACTTTTTTGGTAATTATATAGATGAGTAAAAAATTCAGATTTTGCTGTGTTTACCAGCAGTCAAGGCAAAATTTGAGAGCTCTTTGGCACTGGAGAAATGTCTGGAGTTTACACATGTATGTTTGCCAGCTACATTCTTTTCATAGGTGAAATTCATGGGTTATCAGTGAAAATACTTTCCATGCTGCCTAAACTCACACTAATGGAGGTTGTTTGCCAATTCCTTTGGAGGACAGTGAAAAAAAGGAATCATAGAATTTTACACAGCTGGACAGAATTTTAATGATAAAGTCTATATGTGAGAACACAGTTTCTTCTAGTTAAATGGGGTGGCCATCATAAGATGCAAAGAACAGTTTTAAGAAAAAAAGAAGCAAGAGTAGAAATGATTATATTAAAACCCTTGAATTAATATCTGTAAATTCTTTTTCTTTATAAATTTATTTATTTATTTATTTTTGGCTGCGTTGGGTCTTCATCGCTGTGCATGGGCTTTCTCTAGTTGTGGCGAGCGGGGGCTACTCTTCACTGCGGTGCGTGGGCTTCTCACTGCGGTGGCTTCTCTTGTTGTGGAGCACAGGCTCTAGGCGCGCAGGCTTCAGTAGTTGTGACACACAGACTCAGTAGTTGTGGCTCGCGGGCTCTAGAGCGCAGGCTCAGTAGTTGTGGTGCACGGGCTTAGTTGCTTTGCGGCACATGGGATCTTCCCGGACCAGGGCTCGAACCCCGTCTCCTGCTTTGGCAGGCAGATTCTTAACCACTGCGCCACCAGGGAAATCCTATCTATAGATTCTTGATCAACATGTATTCTTATCAAAAGCAACATTGTGCTCAATAAAAAAATCTTTATTTACTATTCTGAGCCAGTGAAAGAAATTTTTTCTTAAAGTCATTTTAATAGAGGTTATCCTAGAAAAATATTTATCTTGTTCATATATTGCTCACCTACTGAATCATTGGTGTTCTAAATCTCCCTTAGTAAGAAAAATGTTTATATCACTTAGCATAATTTGTGAGCCAGAATAAAGGGTGTTTCTATAAATTTAAGTGCAGTTAGCTTCCTCTCCTAAAGACCCATCACAATGCATGCATATTCTGTTCTTGGCCATAAATAATTGAGTACTCATTTAACACTGAAGGATATTATTTTTAGAAGTCTGACCGCAGTGTATAGCAATGTTAGTTATCTTTCTTTTTTTTATTTTTATTTTTTTTAACGTCTTTATTGGAGTACAGTTGCTTTAGAATGGTGTGTTAGTTTCTGCTTTATAACAAAGTGAATCAGCTATACATATACATATGTCCGCATATCCCCTCCCTCTTGCATCTCCCTCCCACCCTCCCTATCCCACCCCTCTAGGTGGTCACAAAGCACTGAGCTGATCTCCCTGTGCTAGCGGCTGCTTCCCACTAGCTATCTATTTTACATTTGGTAGTATACATAAGTCCATGCCACTCTCTCACTTCGTCTCAGCTTACCCTTCCCCCTACCCTATCTTTCTTTTCATAAAGAAGAATTTTTCCTTTGGGATCCTTATTGGATTTAAGTCAATTTAGTGGCTGTACAAAGTCTCTCACTCATCGTATCTAATAAACTTATTAACGAACTTTGGGGTCAAGAGGGCCCCTCTTATCTTTTCTCTTCAGTACAAATGTTGATATGTGCATTGTGATCTATAGAGGCAGGAAGAAATCTTAACTTAGATATTGGTTGAGAATCATCACCTAAAATACCCTTTGCATTTGGGCTAGGTTTTAATTTCCTGGTTGGGGTTGCTTAGAATGTGTTGTTTTCTCTGACATTTAGTGGTGCTGAAAGAGGAGATTTCCTTACAATAATGTATTTGTTGTAAAGTCCTAAACACAGATAGTTGCTTGTTAATTTCAGTTTTTTTTAAGTGAGGAAACTGAGTGCTAAAGTCCAGGTTAGTAAGGCAAAAATAGGAGCAAACCAGGCTGACTGCCATCAGATTGCTGTGTGACCTTGAGCAAGTCACTTAAGCTGTCTGTGTCCTCAGTTTCCTTGTCTATAAAAAAGGGGATAAGAATAGCACCCTCTCCAAAGGGCCTTTGTGAGGGCAGATTGAGTTAATGCATGCAAAGCACCTGTATCACTGCCTGGAACATGGTAAGCACTATTCAAGTTTACTTTTTATTATTACCATTACTGTTACTTTTTATTATTACTATTAACTTCAGCACAAAATGGAATTCTGCAAGAGGGGAGATGGCTCAGTGGTTCATGCTGGTTCTAACACTGTCCGAGCCCACGTTTCCTGGATAATAGAACCTGAGCTAAGGTAGGCTTTACTGAGAGCAGCAAGAGGGAGGGGAGAAGAGAAGAGAGGCAGGAAAGCGTGGGCGGTGGTGCATTACCTGGCCGGCCAAAAATCAGACAGTGGCTTGGTCGCACAGGACAGCTTCCAGATTGGCTGTGTGGGACCAGTGTGCTCAGCACAGGCAGGCGAGGAGAGGGGACAGGGGTACGTCTTCCATGCTCACAGGTCGTGTGGCTTGATTCCCCACGCTCCCCTCGCCCCCCTCTTTCTCCCTGCCCCCGACACACGCACACAACTCCTGAGGAAGCCAGGTTCCAGCCCCTGGTGCTGAACTTCCTCAGAAGCCTCAGGGTGAGCCAGTCCTTCTGTCCGTCTGGCCAGAGGTGGGTGGGGCTGGGTTGCTGGAGCCGTGAGAGCGCCTGCTGGGTCGCACCCTGGACACTGTGCTGAAGCCCTGCCCTCAGCCAGGAGGAAGCCAAGATGGTTTGGTGGCATTAGGAGAAGAGGTGAGAGTGGCGGCGATGGGGGGTCTCCGCTGAGCCAGCGGCAGAGGCCAGGGAGCCTTCCGGGGGCAGCCCATGCACTGGGACCAGCCCCACCACTCCCAGCTGTGTAGCCTCAGTAAGCTGCTGTGGCTCCGTGTCTTTGATTCTAAATGAGATTGTCCTGAGGATTAGAAGTGATACATGTAATGTGCCTTCAGTGCTTGGCTCAGAGTAGGTACTCAATAAATGACATAATATTTTCCTATCCATTCATATTTGAAACAGACATCAGTTTCTCTTAACACTTGTATTTGCCTCTGGAAATGAAATACCTGTTTGAATTCGAAGATATGACTGAGATGAGCTAGAAGAAGCTGATACTACTGCGAAGGGGGTAATATTTAACCCTAGAACACGTCAAGGGAAATGACTAAGAAAGCTTATGGCAGAGAACAGAGGCCATCCAAGGAGGTCAAAGGATTTAGAGAAAATCATGAGAACTGAGAAATGATTTTCATGCTAAAAATTGCTTTTGTAATTGTAGATTCGGCTTTATTTTTAGCTAGGGGAAGAAAGAGAGCATGATTTCCAACTCCTGTTCTGTGGACACAGGGAGTCCAGTTTATTTAGCACTGTCGTCTCCAATCTCGACACCCCAGCGAGAAAAGCAGAGTCAGTGCTAGGCCAAATGGGGGCTTTGGTGTGAAACCAAGAAAGAAGGATGAGAAAGTGGGAGATTGCTGGGCTCTGGGGGCTTCAAGACCAAATTAGATATGAAGCTCAAAAGGACGGTAGTGTTTGGGAATTAAACGTCTATCTCTTGGAACCATGTAAGTAATAGCAAGTCTGTCCTGTTTGCATTTTACAGAGGAGAAACCCTGGAGGCTGTTAGTTGCCCAGGTTACGCTGATAATAAGGAAAGAATGAACTTAGGTCATCTGACCCGTCCTCTACACCGATGACATTTAATTATCTATTCAAGGCTCATGATAAGCCCTCCAGCGATATTTGTGGAACCGATATTCTCTTTAAAAAATTCAAAGATCCAAGTAAACATTGAGTCGGTTTTTTTTTTTTTTGATATGTTACTTTCTCAAAATATATAAACTGGAATGTAAAATATGATAATATCATTTACTTTATTCAAAGTCAGCTGAACTCCAAAAATAATTATCCAAGGCTTACTATGTCACTGGAGATTGAGTTTAATACTTGAAAACACATTTATGATTTTTGCATTTCAGGGAGCATCAAATCAGTTCTGTACAAATCACTGCTGTATAATATGTTTGGGGGAGGTTATGTAGTATGGATCTGCCAATTAATTTCATCAAAATGAAAAATGGGAAGACAAGAAATTCCCATGACTCAGTTTGGTTTTAAATGATCTAATTATAATTCATTTCATATTCATACGTTATGATTTTTGGTTTAGAAATCCATTGCATTTATTTCCTTTGGTAAACAAACATCACATATTGGAAAAAATATGGGGGAAACTTTCTAACTTATGTTAGAAAGGGAAGCAAGAAGTAAATCACAGTCATCTTCACAAAATGAAAGTTGAGGGGTTTTTTTTTGTTATTATTGTTCCTTTTTGAATTGTTTTATTCTAAGACTATGTGAAGTAAGAAGTAAAAGTGTCCATCCCTCCTGCCACCCCCAGTTCCACCTCTGGCTGGTTAAAGAGCTGGACTTTGGAGTCAGATCAAGCAGGGTCAGGTCCAACTCTATCACTTCTAGCCATGTGGCCTTGGACAAGTTGCCCACCCTCTCTAAACCTCTCATCTTGAAAATGGAGGTAACAGTAAGACCCAGCTCCTAAGGTTGTTGTGAGGAGTCAATGAGATCATGCGATTAATCTCTTTGTATAGTGCCTGGCAGATAGTACATATTCAGCAAATATTAGCTAATGTTAATGTTTATTTTAATGTTAATAGTTATAGTTGATATTATTATTCTTGTATTTTGGCTAAAGCAATGTTTATGCATGTATCTGGGAAGGAAAATATCTGCTCCCTTTGATGTTCTGCTTCCCAATCATGTTGAAAATTAAGATCGGAAGAAAATTCTAAATTTCTCTGATTTCACCAGTAAGTAACTGGAGGTAATTAAATACTCCCTGCAAAGAATTTTAATTCTAGTATTTAACCCCAGAAAAAAAAAAGAGTATTTACTTCCCGGATACAGATGCGAATAGAAATAAAACACAGCTGCTGTTATCGCTCCATGGGCACCATCTCTACTTGGTACAAAAAGAGATAATGATCTTGCAGTATAATTTTATAAGGAGGTAGCAAAATCAATTACACTATCTCAAGCGTAAACACTGAAGGGCCTTATCCCATTGCTGGTTAAGATAGGCTGTAACTGTGACAGCTGCTCACCGACCATTATAGATTATTTTAGATGAAAGAAAACATGGACTAATAAATTATGACTTGACAACATAAGAGTGTTGGTGGCCTTACAGCTTCATATTCAAGAATGAAACCAGCAATACACTTGTTGGATGAAAAGTCAACACAAAGCCACCATGCACTCAAGTGAAGGCAGTGATGGACAAATAATTTGGTTCATTTCCCATTAATAAGAATGGTAAGGTCTTCACAAAAGCATAAACAAATCTGCAAAGCCTTTGGGTCAACTGAAATTCCATGTAACCTTATAAAATATTATGAACCATAAAAATAAAAGGCTAAGATAAAGTTTAGGATGCTGTCAGGATATGTTGTTTCCGTAATTGTAATGACAGTGGGGCCAGTAGGATCCCTTCAAAGGGATCTATTGTTATGGAACTTCAGCTTCATATAAATGATCAATTTATAGACATCCAAGCCCACGAAATAAAATCAATAATTACAAAACTCTATAACCAAGTCCATGAGATTTCAGAGCCAGACAAATCTGCTTTATAAATTCAACATTGACACAACTGGAGTGACCTTGGATAAGTTATTTAACTAAATAATCAAAGTTTTGAATGCAGATAATTCAGAATAATCATAAATACCAAGTAGAATCATTGTGGGTACTAAATAACATAACTGAGCTCAAATGGTGCTTAGCACATAGTAAACACTTGAGGATAAATGATAAGAGGATTCCTTTCTGTTTCTTTTCTCACTCTTCCTTAAGCTTTTCACAAACTTATATCCTTCTGTTCTCCTGATCTGAAATAGGATTTTTTTTTTAGCTTGACCCAATGACTCTGTACTATTTATTCCAATTAGCTTGCAATGTGTAAATTACTCTGTTCTCTGTATATCTTAAATTCAACATGCATTTTTTTAAAAAAATTTATTTATTTATTTATTTATTCTTGGACGTGTTGGGTCTTCGCTTCTGTGCAAGGGCTTTCTCTAGTTGCGGCAAGCGGGGGCCACTCTTCATCGCGGTGCGCGGGCCTCTCACTATCGCGGCCTCTCTTGTCGCGGAGCACAGGCTCCAGACGCGCAGGCTCAGTAATTGCGGCTCACGGGCCCAGTTGCTCCGCGGCTTGTGGGATCTTCCCAGACCAGGGCTCGAACCCGTGTGCCCAGCATTAGCAGGCAGATTCTCAACCACTTCGCCACCAGGGAAGCCCCAACATGCATTTTTAACATTAACACTCAGTCCAAAAGGAAAGTCATTTGGAGTAACCCTTGTTTTCCTTTGCTATGCTGAGAAAGTTAACTGAGTTAGCCATTAGACTGTTAATCAATGGAAAATACCTAACGTCTTGACAAATTCACAAGTAGCAATGATATGATGTAATTTCTTACTTGTTTTTCCTTGTTTCATTTCCTCTAAGTTTTTCATTACCTTATTTTAAATAAAGTAAACCCTGGCTCATAGTTGGCATCTAATAAGTATTTGTTGAACTGAGAGGGAAGGAAATAAATGTTTTAATTATGGCAATGGCTCCATGAGAATGAATCCATAAATATGAATTCATATGAAAAACTACTTCAGTTAATTTCTTGGGATAGGAGAAGGGTTAAATTGATTACATTATAAGGGGAAGCTGAACAATTTATAGCATCTTTTATTTACATTTAGTGTTTTAGTGTTAAAGGGACCCTAGAGATGAAATGGCTCAGCCTCCTTAATTTATAGAGGAGGAAACCAGAGCCCTGAGTTTAGACGGCTGAGCTGCAAGAAGAATTCATTTCTTTTTCTTTGCATTTGAGTCAGCTTCTAAAGGGACTTGCTCAAGGGCACTGGTTTTACTAAAACTTCCATCTATTCTAGGGGCACTTACATATCTACAAAAAATATACAGAAGATAAAGACCATGGTTAAGAACATCAGCTTTTTGGTCAGAGAGACCTGGTTTCAAATCCCTTCTCCATCACTTACTAGTTATGTGACCTTGGACAGATTGTCCAAAGTATTCGTCAAATTACCTGCTCTCTCCATGCTTCAGTTTCCTTATCTATAAAGAGGGGATGACAAGCCCTGTCATCTTCAAAATGGAAATAACAAACTTTCATAGATTTATTATTGATAATAAATGTGATAAGGTATATAAAGGTTTATCACCAAGCCAGGTGATAGTAAGCAATCAGCACACATTAACTGTTATTATAATAGGTATACTAATTGGTTACCTTCCAGGACAGGTACGTCACTATAACTCACGTAAAGTCATGGCCAAATCTCATATCTCAAAAAGATAGTATATGCTTTGCTGGGGATATCACTTATAGGGGAAATGTAGAAAGGTTGCGCTACATAAATATACTTTTTAAATCTGCATCTTGAAATTATTGTAAAATACCCTAAATTTTCTGTAGAAAATATTCAAAGTTGCTTATTTTAGCTGGTATTCTTTCTTTCCATGTATTTGTTAGAGTCAAGAATCAATTCCTTTTCTCTGAATAACGATTCCCAAACCAATCTACCTTGAATCTCTCCTCACTTACCCAAGTTAATAAAATCGGATGAAAGATAATATTGGCATTTAGTCAATGTGGTGTGTCTTTTTCTTGCTTGTTTTCTTACTTGAGATACAAGTAAGTATCTCATTCCAATTTAATTTACAAGCTAGGAATCCTTTAAATGTTAAACTGGAAAATAAATTAAAAGGTTGTTTGAGGTAACTGGGGCTCACATAGAGCTAGTTGACTTGTTTCCTTATGCTATACCTAAGCCTGGATTTAAATAGTAAAATAGGGTTTTTGGGTTTTTTAAAGATTAATCTTTATTGGAGTATAGTTGATTTACAATGCTGCGTTAGTTTCAGGTGTTTAGCAAAGTGAATCAGTTATACATATACATATAGCCACTCTTTTTTAGATTCTATTCCCATATAGGTCATTACAGAGTATTGAGTAGAGTTCCCTGTGCTATACAGTAGGTCCTAATTAGTTATCTATTTTATACATAGTAGTGTGTATACATCAATCCCAATCTCCCAATTTATCCCTTCCCTCCCCTTTTCCCCCTTGGTAGCCATAAGTTTGTTTCCTACATCTGTGACTCTATTTCTGTTTTGTAAATAAGTTCATTTGTACCATTTTTTTTAGATTCCACATATAAGCAATATCATGTGTTTGTCTTGCTCTGTCTGACTTACTTCACTCAGTGTGACAATCTCTAGGTCCATCCATGTCGCTGCAAATGGCATTATTTCGTTCTTTTTTCTATTTGACCAAAATAATAAGTCTAGTAACCCTTTTCTTCTTTCCTTTGCTTTTACCCTGTCTCAAGCCAACATGTCACTGAAAGAGGAGCCAAGAGTAAATACCTCTGCACTGCAGAAAATCGCTGCTGACATGAGTAATTTGATAGAAAATCTGGACACGCGGGAGCTCCACTTTGAGGGAGAGGAGGTGGACTACGATGTGTCTCCCAGCGATCCCAGGATACAGGAAGGTAAAGGCTGATGGTCTGAGCGAGGAGAAGAGAGTTCATCAGGGTTGCTTGGCAGAGCACAGATTTGAAATAACCAGCAGATGATTGATCATCCTTGCTGATGTCACAACACTGGGCTCATTTTCATTAGCTGTTTTCTTGGTGTCGCACGTTATGATTCTTAAAAAAGATGCCTGTAAAAGGCAAGTTATGCTAATATCATTGTATTCTTGCAATAACTTTGTTTACTTATTTATTTTTTAGTGTATATCCCTTTCTCTGCTGTTTATAAGACTCAAGGATTTAAGCAGCCTAATACACAGACGTATCTCTCCGGCTGTCCAATAAAAGTTCAAGTTCTGGAAGTGGAGCGCTTAACATCTACAAAAAGGGTCAGAGCATTTATGGACTCAACTTGTATTTGTCAATATATATGATTTAACACATTGACTTGTATATTCCTTCCTCCTAGCTATGACTATGCTTTCAACTTTCGGTTTGTGTTTTTGTTTATCACTTCTGAGGGCTCATCACCTCTCAAGTTTTTGCATCCTTCTCATTTAGTCTTTATTCTTATACATCTGTTTCCCCATTCTGGAAAATGCTTTTTTAAAAAGGCACTTAAGGCAGGTTATAAGTTTAATAAATTGCGAAGTGCCTCTCCTAGTCCTCTTCTCTCCCCAGTTTTCTGTTCAATGTGGACTCATGAGGCATTGCTCTTCCACCTAGAATGCCAGATATAAGCCAAGGAAAAGTTTAGCTTTCCTAATGCTTGTTCAGCAAGAAAATAATGTTACTACCTGGCTCTTGAAAGAAACAAAGCCAGGAGGCTGCACTGGCCAGTGCCATTGCCCAGAAGTGCTGCTGAGAGAATTCTGCTGGCATACTCTGCCCCTCTGACTTGTTCCTAACACCATCCCTTAAGCTTCACTCACATTTTCTCTTTAAGCTCTGGAAAGGCATTGGGAGTAGAGTTTTCATCAAGCAAACCTGCATTCCTTTGAAGGGGATTGGACTAGGAGAAGCTGTTAGGGTAGCTGCGTTTGCTCTGTTACTGACTGGATTTCACACTTGTCAAGTCTGAGGGTAGAGAACATTGATGCCGGCTGGTGGCCTTTGTCCGTTCGGGTTAAGCTCTGGCCCCGGCAGAGTAAGGCCGCCATTGGCTCCTGCCTCGGGGGAAGTGTAGAATAATCTTTCTGCCGAGGGGCAGGCTCTGGAGGGTGGCACGTGCTGCCCGCTTCCTGATGATTTTGCCTCGCGCTCTGTCCTGACCTACCTGTGCATATCCCGACTCCTGGTTTACAGCCACCTCGGTATTCAGCTTTCCTTCAGGCTCTTCCTATGAGTTGGGTCCATATCTCCCTGATGCACCACTGAACACAACCTACCAAGAAATGTCTCTAAAATGACCTTTGCCTTCTTATTTCGCCTACCAGCATTTAGATTGAGAGGTGATAACATGTGGAGGTTAAATGCACAGACTCCAGAGCCAGACCACATGGTTTAATTCCTGTCTTTGCATTGTGATCCTCAGCCATTTACTTAAACTCTCTGTTTCTCAGTTTCCTCATCTGAATAATAGGTATCATAGAACACACCTTTTAGGTTTGTTATGAGGATTTAATAATAATAATACATAGTATAATATAAGAATATTATATATTGTATTATACAAGTATATACTGTATAATACTATGTATTATTATTATTACTAGATATCTGCTAATGTTATTTATGAAGATAAATATTTAAGCCACCAAACCAGGGACTTCTCTTTGCTCATACTCTTCTGTTAGTCAAGTGAGTTTAGTTCTGTTCTTTTTTTATATATATTAAAATTTTTCCTTTGGATCCTAATTTTTAAAGTATAGTTGATTTACAATATTATATTAATTTCAAGTTCTGTTTTAAATCTTAGTCTGTGTAGGAAAGCTAAGGAGCTTCCTTATCCTACGTAGTGTTTAGTTTACTAAGAAATAAGAACTAAATTCATGCAGTTTGAATGTGATTCCAGGTAAATAAAAATGACACTTTTCTAATGACTGAATGCATTCTGTGTGCCGGTTCATGCTTAGGCATTTCTCTTTTCACTCTCATGACAACCCTGAGGGACATATGTTGCCCCCGCCCCCGGCCCGCCTCCCCAGCAGGAGATATCCCACTTGCCCCTCCCACTCCTCCTGCCACCCTTCTCCACGCTGTGCTCTGTCCCCGCAAGGCTTCCTTGCCTTTGTCTTCTGGCAGGGTTCAGGCAGTGGAGAGCCCAGACTGGGGCCCCCCTGGGCTGGCTGTGTCCCTTGACCAAAGGCATCCTCCCCCCAAGGCAGCCTCTTTACATGGCTCTCTCCTTCCTACTCCAGCACCTGGTCTTGCCTCTCGTCCCTTTGGAACTGGGGATGCCTTCATGAGTCCCAGGTAACTGTCCTCACGCTGTGGTTTCCTTACTCTTATCACACCTTCATGGGCAGTCCTTTTATTAAAACTTCTCACACTATTCCAGTTCCAAAAAATTCCAATAATTCTACTGGGATATTATCTGACAGAAGTGATGCTTGACTAAGGCTTCATAGCTGGTAGGCTGCATTACAGGGTTGCAAGCCTTTAAAATCTTCAAAAAGGATGGGACAGGCTGTTTCCATTGCCCCACATTACCTTAGAATTGCTAAGAAGTTCAGTGTCCAAAATTCTGGGTTTATGTGTGAAGGGTAAAACTTGGCACTTGCAATGTTTTTTAAGTATTCAGTTTTCTTAGATTGGGAATATAATCCTAGGATATGGGGCAGCTTGTTTAACTTGTATAATTTTTCTTATTTATTTGGCTTGTCTTAAACTGAGCATTTTTCACTTGAATGCAGAGTTTCTCGCCACTCTGAGTTCTCCTGCAACCTTCTCTGTGAAACATGATGCAGGATGATGCCTGTAATATTGGCCAAGGTGAAAGACAGCATATAATATTAGACCCCAGAACTGGTTTTTTTCGACTTCTGGTTATAGTAACTGTCAATGGATCCCAACTAGAGGCAAATCAAGAGCTGGATTTGAATATTTACCAGCGATATGTTTGGATTCCAGGCTTACGAGCACAAGTTACATTGATTCTCGTGCTCATTTTTATATACTACATCTACACAGCATGGTCCATGCTTTAGAAGTTTGCAAAATATACCAAACATCAGTAATGATTGGCAGCAGCCCGGGAGTCACCCATGGGGTTGCTGACACCAAAGCCTGGATAAGCTAGTAAAGTAGGAGACATTTACTTTCTTTCACCCCCAACACTTATCAATACCTGTGGCGCCTCAATCTCCCAGCAGGGGCCAGTGCCCTCTAGGTGGTCCAGTGTCTGCTACCCTCCCCTATCCTCCACACACCATGGGAATTTCTCCACAATCTCCTGTGCTTTATAAATATCCCTCCATCTCCTGACACTTTCCACAAAATCAAAACTTGTATCCCCCAGGTCTGTTAGCTCTTCTGATTGAAATAATTCACTAGTCAAATATAAGATATATTTGCGTTTTAGTAAAATATTTTAAAAATTGTAAGTGGAAATTCATTCTAGTTAAGTAGTTGGGGAAATATTTTGTGTGTAGGAAGATCTTTTGGTCTTTTCCCTCTAATCATCCTGTACCTTCCTAGTCACTGGTGTTGCTTCAGGACAGGGAGACGTTATAGACGAGGATGGACCTTGCAAGGCATTTCAGAAGGAGAGGGCATTAGTGTCTTTTGTGAAGAGCTGAAGTGGGCTAAGAATGACAATGGAAGTCACTTCCTCCAGCTTCCCTCTCACCCACTCCATTGTCTGTTCACTGCTTGTACTTTTGGACAATCCCCCGATGGCTGATTAAGGCTTTCACTCATTGTCTCTTTTACCTGGTTTCTTGTTTCAAGGGTGGGTGTGTGTGTCTATGTATGTGAAACAATAGGACTGGTGGGGGTTTGCCTTTGGTGTGACTCAGAGTTTGTCTTATATATATCATAAGATGAATATTTAAGAGCATATTATTTCTGTCATCAGTCGTTTTGGAAAACTTTTTGCTTCAGTACTTACACAGAATAAGTAGGCTGGATTTAAAGATACATCCATGTTACTTATTACTTAGCTATTGTTCATTGAGAGATTTTGGAATTTTTGTTGTTATCTAAACTATCAACCATTT
This sequence comes from Eschrichtius robustus, assembly GCF_028021215.1. Lineage (NCBI taxonomy): Eukaryota > Metazoa > Chordata > Mammalia > Artiodactyla > Eschrichtiidae > Eschrichtius > Eschrichtius robustus. The sequence goes on along the minus strand of NC_090829.1, from coordinate 51,568,781 downwards.
TTATTTATCACTATAGGTACCAAGCATCAATCTTTACACTATTGAATTAACACATGGGGAATTTAAATGGCAAGTTAAGAGGAAGTTCAAGCACTTCCAAGAATTTCACAGAGAGCTGCTCAAGTACAAAGCCTTTATCCGAATCCCCATTCCCACCAGAAGGTAACTGTCCCAGAATTAATTATAAAGTTATCCCAGTATACGAGTTGGATTGAAAGAATACTTTATTCATGTTATTGGTTAATTAGTCCATTGTTGCTGGATATTTTTTTATCAAATAGGCTCTTCTAAAAATAAGCTATCTCCTGAAAGATGCTATGACAGTCATGGTTCAAAGAATAATCTAATAAATGTTGGCATTGTGTGTGTGTGTGTCTGTGTGTGTGTCTCTGTGTTTTAGACACACATTTAGAAGACAGAATGTCAAAGAAGAGCCTCGAGAGATGCCAAGTTTGCCCCGTTCATCTGAAAACATGATCCAAGAAGAACAGTTCTTTGGTAGAAGGGTGAGTCCTTTCGCTCGTCTGTTGTTCTGAACATACTTCTGTGGTGCTATAGAAACATGGCATCTACTGAGGGGTGAGGTGGACCTGGATGCAACTTCTCTCACCTGCTGGTCCATCACCCAGGCTGGTTTAGCTTTTCTGGAACTAGTTAGGTAACCCTTCTTTCCCAAGCCACTCTGGCCCTGGGGAGGTTGCATTTTCCCAGAAGAGGTAGAGTGTTCTATGTCAGGAGTGACTTTATGTGGAAGCTGCCTACCCCTCAGAAACCTTTTGGGGTTCATTGTTAGGCAAGATGGAGCTCATCATTGAGGGCTTTAAGATCTACTCTTTTAAAATAATCTATTTCCATATGTTTGCTTCAGAATTTGTACTGGCTTCTATGGGCACTATGGACAATATGGAGGTTCCTTAAAAAATCTAAAACTAGAGCTACCATATGACCCTGCAATCCCACTCCTGGACATATAACCAGAGAAAACCATAATTAGAAAAGATGCATGCACCCCAATGTTCATTGCAGCATTATTTACAATAGCTAAGACATGCAAGCAACCTAAATGTCCATCGACAGATGAATGGATAAAGATGTGTTATACACATACTATGGAATATTACTCAGCCTTAAAAAAAGAATGAAATAATGCCATTTGCAACAACATGGATGGACTTAGAGATATCATACTAAGCAAAGTAAGCCAGAGAAAGAAAAATATCATATAATATTGCTTATATGTGGAATCTAAAAAAAAGATACAGATGAACTTATATACAAAACAGAAATAGACTCACAGACATAGAAAACAAACTTATGGTTACCAAGGGGAAAAGTGGGGGGAGGGATAAATTAAGAGTTTGTATATTAACATATACACACTACTATATATAAAATAGATAACCAATAAAAACCTACTGTGTAGCACAGGGAACTATACTCAATATTTTATAATAACCTATAAGGGAAAAGAATCTGAGAAAAATAGATATGTATGTATGTGTGTATAACTGAATAACTTTGCTGTACACCTGAAACTAACACAGTATTGTGAATCGACTATACTTCAATTAAAATAAATAAGTAAAAATAAAAAAAGAATTTGTAGTGGCTTGTTCTAAATATATGTAAATATCATTCCCAAACTATAGATGGGACAGTTAGAGTCTCAGAAAAGTAGGACAAAGTACAGACACGTACAACAGTAGAACAGAAACCTCAGGACGGGGGACACTTCTGCCCACACTGATTCAGTGATATGGTGCTGCATAGGGCAGAAGATTAATTCACTTTTTACCAGAAAATTAACACATAAATGTCAGTTCTGTTTTGTAATCTGAAACTTTTATGTTCTGAGAGGGATGTATTCAGGGTTCCTTGTCCAATGAAAACATTAATAAATAAATAACTTACAGAAGTTAAGATGGAACAGTCATGTCATTTGTCACTGTTTACATTTTCCCCTAAGTACGATGATATCTCTAATGTAAAATATTTGCATTACAGAAACAACTAGAGGATTACTTGACAAAATTACTAAAAATGCCCATGTATAGAAACTATCATGCAACAGTAAGTACTATTCAGTGATTTAAATTTTGAAATAATTTATAAAACTGTAAAGCTAAATTTTGGATCATTTTATTAACACAAGTGCTTGTATTCACTTCTGCATTGTTCCTTGGGTTAAACTAAATGAAATGAATCCAAAATTGATTTGTCAGCAAGGATCCAGTATATGAGGATGCTGTTTTTTAAATATCAAATATAACTTAATTAGTATGTCTATAACAATAGATTTAAATGAACTTGAAATGCCACTACAGGCTAGATTATCTGGAAATCAACCTCCTTCTCTCCTCAGGCTTCCAGAATAATGCCGAAAAGCATTTCTAATGCTGAAGAAAAAACATTGAGTAGTAGGTGATGAAAACAGTCTGAGCAGAGTGGAATACCCAAAGATTATACAGAGCATACAGTGATTGCGATCTGATTGGCCTGTGATGCCCGTAAAAGGCTTGTCTTTTCACGTGTAAGTGAGAAGCATGGGAAAAGCTAAGGAGAGAAAAAGCTCTAGAGAATTCAGAGAAAAGAGAGGAGAGGTGGTGTCTTGGAAGCAGCTGCAGAAGCTTAAGTTTGGGAGGCACGTGGCTGGCAAGCAGGAGGAAGTGGGCTTTACAGAAGGCATCAGAAAACAATGAGCTCCGCCTTCTTAGAGGCCCTTGAGGCCTGGGGCAGGGGTAGGGGTGTGATGGTGGTGTTAAAGGGTTAGCCTTCAATTATCCAAAGGTTCAGATAACTGAGAGGGCACTGCATTATTATATTCTGTGCCTGTGTATGTATAAACCGTATTGCTGTGGAGGTTGAATATGTGTGTATGGTATGTGTGCAGAACTTCAGAGTAGCTGCAGTTATGATTCGGCCTCTAGTTTAGAGAATGGCATGCACACATGAACAGAAAGAGGGAAGCCTGCTGTATTTAGGAGAGGAAGCAAGAGTGCCTTGACTCTTGGGAGTTTTTTGGTGCCTCGCTGCCCTATTGCTGCCTGCCTGTGTGTTAATGGATGCTGGGCATGCACCTAGCTGGTCCCCTTTACACACAAATGACCTGGGGCCGGGCCACAGCCCACCTTCTGCAGCAACTTGCACTGTGATGTTCCATGGACTTAAAGGACCTTCTGTGGTTTCATAATCCCGGAGAAGAGTTTCCCCAGGGAAACCAGCAATTTGGATCCAACCAGAGAACCTCAAGAGAAGGCTGATGGGAAGGATTTCTTCCTTTCTAGGACTCAGGAATGTGCATCTTTGAAAGAACATAACGAATAAGGATATTACTTCTATTATTACTAAAAATGCTGCTTCCTGTCGTATTCTCTGAAATCAGACATGCTGTTTTCTTAGAGAATTATTTAAATGCGTGCTAGTACCAGCATGCAGTAATTTTCCATTTGTTTTACTTTCCTGCCTGCCTGTGACTTGGCTTTAATATTTCTTTTGGCCCTTGAACAGTACTTGGCTGAGTTTAGTCTTCTTTTTCTGCGTGCCTTTCTATATTTTGGAGTCTAATGTTGATTTTTAAATGTTTTACATTTTTTCAAAATGTTCATTTTAATTTCTTTTCCAATTATAAAAATCTTTTAAAAGTTGAGCCATATTGTATTTAGATATTCCAGAGTGTCTTCTAAACATTTCCTTTGGAAGGGAAAACCTGGTTTAAACTGACTATATGTTACTTCTTATTTTTTATTTTATTTTATTTTTTGCTGCCCTGCTCAGCTTGCAGGATCTTAGTTCCCTAACCAGGGATTGAACCCGGGGCCACGGCAGTGAAAGCACTGAGTCCTAACCACTGTACTGCCAGGGAATCCCTCTTTTTTGGTGGCTACTTAGATTATTCTCCCTAACAGCGGAATTCTCCAAAATGCTTCAAGCATGGGATACAATTTGATCTGTCTTAATTTTCTAACGTTATTTTCCTCTCACACTAATTATAATTTGTCCCAGAGACTAGATTTGCAGGCCTCTGTCTCATATTTGAGAAACTAGATTGGCATCTGTGTGTCTCCTTTGATAATTGTGAGACATATTAAAACTTCTGTCTGCAAAAAACATATTAAAAGTTATTTTTATATAATCACATGTAATTAACTTATATTTTTATAAGTGTAAAACGAGCCCCTAGTAATTTCTAGGGTCCGTTATTACCCCTCAGGTTTGTTGCTTGTCCCTTTGGCATGGGAACCCTTTGCTTCCCTGTTTCCCTAATATTTAAATGTGCTTTTCACGGGTTCCATTGGAAAGAAGATATTGATTAGTACATTATTCAGAGATCAATAAGCCCTATGGATTATTGTCAGGCTAAAATGATCTTTAAATTCTTATTCCTGAGAATCACCTGCCCAAATGGAGAATGGAATTCTTATCCCTGAAGATGCATGGAGAAGTTTGGACAATACAATATTATATTTCAAATTGTATTATTTAGGATTGCTTCTAAATTGGCTTTGCCACATTTTTTTTCAATTCCATAAATCTGTATTAGAACATTTATTGCCAAAGATTTTTTTTCTATGTAATAGGACTAGTTCTTCCTTCAATTTCTCTTTAGTAAACCATTAGGATAAATTTAAATTTTATCTTAATAAACAACTTTAAATTTTCTGCATTGCTAATGTGTACCTTTTTATTTAGATGAAATGCTTTACATTTAGCAATTTTGGTATGATATTCTGAAGTTATAGTTTCTGAATTAGTTCAAAGAATATTTCTGTTGTCAACTATTTGGTAAGAGCTATGTGCATAAGAAAATATCCAGGTAATAGATAAGTGGTTTCCCTGAAGTTTGCTTTTCATTTCCTATTCTTCCATTCAACTAGTCTCTGACTTTGCATAATTTAGTTACACCTCTGTAGTAGTCTCTTCCAGTGTAAACTAGGGTTAGTATTTTTCTCTCTGCTCCTTAGAGATAAAATGAGAACTTATGGCTTAGGATCTTGAGACATTTTGGATTCTGTGGCTTAAAGTCTATGGTATCACTTCTAATAACCTATGTATTTCTATATTTTCTGATTAGAAAGCAGTTCCACAAATCAGATTTTAAAAATGTATGGTACCGAATTACCATGTTTTAGATAAGAAATAAAATGTAAAGACCTTGACTTTCAAAATCCTTATAAAAAGTACTATGTGAGGATATGTTTGATTTGGGATTTTTAAAGATATTTAAATCCTTTTGAATTTCAAAGACTTCTTCAAATAACCCTAAGAAAGAAAACCAAGCATTTAATTGGACTTCACAAGTACTGACAGCTTTGAGAGGTGTGTAATTTTTCTTGCAAGGTTAATATTAGAGAGTCCCAATCATGTACACAAACCTTCAAAGGAAAATTGTTATGTTTCATTTTATTAATCCCATTTACAAGCCCAGATCAAGTGCCGTTTCCTCTGTGATGTCACATTAGCTAGGAAGTGGTCGCCCTCTCCCTATAACTCTATAACTTTATAACTACTTTTCCATGTAACTGTTATGGTTCTTCCCATAGAACTTGGTTGATGTGGAGTGTTTTCCATGTCTGGTCTCCCCTTTGCCTCCTAATGCCAGGAGTGTATCTTTTTTGTCTTTGATTTTCTATTAAGGCTGTTATTGCCATGGTCAACTGCCATTGGCAGATCTCTCCATGACCTTCTTTTTTTTTTTTTTTTTTTTTTTTTCACACACACACACACACACACACACTGTATTTTATTTTTACAAGAGATAAATAGACTGACACCAAGCATTGTAAATGGATGACCACAACAAAAGCAACAATGATTGCAATTACCAAACACGAAACACACTCATACTATGTCATAATATTGACATTCAGTCCAGTAATCCTCCACTGTAACAGCTCCTTTACTTTGCAGTGAAAATTGATTTGTATATTCTTTGCCTCTGAGTCCTTGTGAGATTTTTTTTTTTTTTTTAATTCAAACAGAAAGTCACAAGTTTCTGGTAACTGTACTGCTGAACTGAATGAATAAGCATTTCCATGACCTTCTTGAGCATTTGTCTCTTCATCTTAGAGCACACATCACTTTCTTGATTGTATTAATTGTGTATATGCTTCTAAAATATACTCTTTCAGGGCAATACCATTATTATTGATCTGTGTCGTCTGTAGAGTACCCCAGATGTGTTTATACATGAAGGTACCTAATAATATTTCTCTGAATGCATAAATTTCTCCCCCTCTTTTTTTTGCTTTCTAAAGTTTGGATTTTTGGCCTCTTTTCAGGCAGAATTCCTTGATATAAGCCAGCTGTCCTTCATCCATGATTTGGGACCAAAGGGCATGTAAGTTCCAGTGTCGGATCTTTAAGGAGAAGTGTGAAAAGTTGATGAGCATTAACACTTGATTTATTAACATTTGCCAAGGTGATGGAGCTCACCTGGCTTCACTGATAGCTGCTTTTCTTCCCAACAGAGTTAGAGCAACTGAGGGACCTATTTATACAAAACAGAGTATCTTGCTACTTTCAACAAGGGTGTCAACTGCTCCACTCTCCTCCTCTCACCCCACAGTAGGGGTGTTTAACAGAGGTGGCAAATATGATGTGTGGGAGAATGCCTTAAAAATCAAATATACAAGATCCCTTCTCTTAATCACTGATACTAAAAATAATACTGTATAAAATGTATGCCAAGTAATAGGGTTGAAATTTACTTAATGATTATTTTCCTTCATAATATGAGAGCCTGATATTGCGAAGAGCTTAACTTTTGTAGTAAAGAGCGTTGTTAGCAGCCGTTTTAATTTTTGTTTGTTTAGCCATTATTATTATTCTTTCTTTTCACATCTTTCAAAACCAGGATATTTTTCCTTCCACAGTATCGGTAATAGCTTTGCTCTGCTTCTTTGGCATGGCTTTGTCCCAGAACTGTAGGTGAAGGGATGCAGAAATATATCTGTGGAATCTGTGTGTGAGCATCTCCCGCGGTCTCAGCAGCAGCTGAACCTTCCCCGTGCAGGCACTCAGCAACGCGTGGGGTCTTTTTCAGGCTGTCACAGTGACTGGAGGGAACGCTCAGCATTCAGAGCCAGAAGCTGGAATGCTTAAGGTCCTGCAGTGTGTGCAACAGAATTATGCTGCCCCCCCCCAGTGCCAACAGGCCTACATCTGACCAGAGTACTTTAAAAGATTAGCTGCTGGAGTACTCAGCCTAGTAAACATAGCATTGAGCTATTCGACAGTGAAAGAGGAAAAAGTGGGGAGGAAAGACACGGGAGAATGAAACGGTTTATTTAGTCCTAAGTTGTGAGGCTGTATCAGCTAAGTGTGAACTGGAAGCTTGAAGATGATGGGTTACCTTGATGTCTCTTTCAGAGAAGGTATGATAATGAAAAGATCCGGTGGACACAGAATACCAGGCTTGAACTGCTGTGGTCAGGGAAGGGCCTGCTACCGGTGGTCCAAAAGGTAGGACTTGAGAGTTTTGTGTGTTTGTTTTAATAAACTGAGTATTTGGGGAGTTTTTATATACTATCCAGGTTTCAGCTCTATTTAAACGTTCTGCTCAAACTTGGACTTGTAGGCAGAGTGTGCCAATTACATACATAAAGACCTCGTGGGCCATAGGATTCAAAAATTGCTCAGCCAAAGAACATAGACAGTGGCCAATAAGTACAAGTAAATATGCTCAACATCACTAGTCATTAGGGTAATGTAAATCAAAACCACAGTGATATACAACTTCATACCCACTAGGATGGCTATGATAAAAAAAGATGGACAATAGCAAGTGTTCACAAGGATGTAGGGAAATTGGAACCCTCATACATTGCTGGTGCATCACGTGAAATGATGCACCCACTTTGGAAAACAGTGCGGTAGTTCCTCAAAATGTTAAACATACAGTTACCATATGCCCCAGCAAATCCACTCCTAGCTACTTCCAAAGAGAATGGAAAAAATATGTCTATATTAAAACTTATACGTGAATGTTCATAGCAGCATTATTCAGAGTAGCTGTACATTAAAGTATAAGCTAAAAAGATAAAAATTGGTCAGAGTTCAGGGATAATTTTAGTTTTATCTGTGAGAATGTATATTATGGTGAGTGTGATATAGACCTATGTCCTGTCCAACTAAAGACTCCTTGTGTAGCAGTATTCTCATCTGATTCTTATTTGTTCCTCAAAGCATTTATCACAATGTTTTGAACATAATAGACAATAGCTATTTGTTCCAATAATAATTTACTGGAATTTTGAAAAATATTAAGAACTATATGTTATTTCTCTAACCTTGAAAGAGATATATGAACTCATGTGTACAAATGAAATTGAGCTATGTGTGGGTTAAAAATACACGAACTTAAAACTAGAATCTACCTTTAAACATATTTCACATACACTGCCAGCAAAAAAATACCATTAAGTTGAGCTCTTATTTTCTGGGTTTTGAAAGGATAGAAGGAAAAGATCAAGAGATTTGGCTAGAGAAAACGGAAAATTTCTGTGTTACAAAAAATTTTTTTACTAAAATAAACAGGCAAACAATAGACTAGAAAATATTTGCTTTCAAATCAACTTCTGTAATTTATATAGGGAAACTTGGGGTATAAGTAACATCACAGGAAATTCAGAGACTCCCACTTGAAGTATCTTCCCACCCTCTCCCACCCCCAATTGTACAGAACCCAGGGGAACACCAAATGCCAAGCCGGGAGAGGAGCAGAGTATAAGCCAGCCTGCTTCTGCCCTTGCTTCCTGCCCCATGTCATGCCTCTCTGGGAGACAGAACTTCCCAGCCCACTGGGGCCCTGGTACAGATTCCTCCTGCCTGCTCCTCCTCAGTCACCAACTTTGCCTAAGGTTGCTGCTGAGTGCCAAGTACGGATTTCAGACTGCAAGACTTTGACTGAAGTCTTGCTCTGGGCTGCCTGAACAGAGCAGGCTGGAAGTGTTCGCAGCCCCCAGGAACAGCCCTCAGCCAAGAGCTGCCAGGAGTCCAGCCCCTTCACCCCCCGGGTGGGGTGATTCTGCAGCAAGCTCTGTACCCTCTCCTGGAGTTCCCCAGCAGATTTGCAGCCCAATTGCCCACAGTAAAGTGTGTGAAAACACATCCTTGATGGCTCCCTTCCTGCTCTTCCTTCCCGTCCTTCCCTTCCTGTGGTTCCTATTAAGCTCCCTGATAAGTCCCTTTACAAACTTCTTTCACTTACATCCTTGTCTCAGAGTTGACTTCTGGAGCAACCCAACCTAAGACATCTACTCAAGAAATGGAAGCCTTGATCTGGTCCCTTTTGTCATTTATTGAGTACCTAATGTTTGCCAGGCTGTATTCTAGCCGCTGTGAGAACAGCGGTGAACAAGATGAGGTCCCTGCCCTCACAGAGCTCTAACGGAGGGGAACGCAGGCAGTGGAGAAGCTGACAAGCAATGTGAACGACATCAACGCAAGTGGTGATCAGAGCTTTGAAGGAAAAAGAAGGCAATGGGATAATGAGGGACTTGAGGACTGCAGATGGCGACTTTAGCTCTGGGAGCCAAGGAGCTGATGTTTGAGTTTAACCTCTATGAGAAGGGGCAGCCCGAAAAGTTGGGGGGGAAGACTTTGTTATATAAAGGAAATACACCTCCCCGACTTTTAAAGTCTGGATTATGTCAGACTTCAACCAGGACAATCTAAAAAGCTATGATCCTCCCAGGAATGAAATGTGTCATCAGTTTAAATTGTGTAAATCTTCCCATGAAGCTTGAAGCCTTGGTTCCATATGAATAAGTATTTCCTGAGTCACATTCATGGGGTATAAAATGTCAGTACCAAATAAAGATGATAAGATATAGCTGACAAAATTTGTTTCGAAAATTTCCCATACTAGAAGGCTATTGGCGCCTAAACGGGAGTTTACTTTTAAGGGCAACACTCGGTCATAACTCTCTGTGTTATTTTTGTATCCATAAAAAACCATTCTGATTGCTTTATATATTCTATATTGACAAATTGCCATAAGGCAAACAAGGCAATCAAACTTTCAGTCAAGTCTCATAATGACCTTGTCTCAGGCACAAGTAGAAAGAAAAAAAAATGGCAAACACAGCAAACATTTCTTCCCACAATTTAAAACATCTGCTTAAACAGCACATCCTATTGATGGACTGGATGATGTTTCTTATCTCAAATAATGTCTTAAAAGGAAGAGATAAATAGTTTTTAACACATTTAGCATTTACTGAACTGTGAGCTATACCAAGAATTACAATTTTTAGACAGTGACAGTGTCTAAATGATTTCATTTACTCTCTGGGGCCCATTTGTACAGCCATTATTTAGGCAAAAGGATGGCTTTGCCTGAAGACTTGCTCTTGGCCCTGGGAAGATACCAGTGGACGTGACACACATTCCCTGCTCTCAAGGCTCTCTTTTTCTAGTGGAGGAGAGACAATAAACAAGCAGACATAAATAGTTCCAGATAGTGATGAGTGCTATGAAGAAGCTAAACAGGATGGAGTAGTGGGTGGGATGGGAGCCCAGGAAAGCCTCCCTGTGGAGGAATGTTTAAACCAAAGGTTGATGGATAGGAAGGGACTGCCCATGGGAGGATCTGGAAGAAATAATTTCTGGGTGAGGAATAGCAAACGTGGAAGCCCAAAGAACAAGTTTAGCAAGTCTCAGGACCAGTGGGACCAGCATGGTGGGAGTGAAGGGGAGGAGACGAGGCTGAGAAGGTGATGTCTGGCTCATGTGGGTCTCTCTGTATCTTAATGACACGGCAAGTAGTAGCACAGGTGGTCACATCTTGTTAGAACAGACCATAATCTCACCTTCTTTAGAACAAGAGTACTCATAAAAGCACACGTTATATTGGTGCCAGGCACTGTGTTAAGCAACGTCCATGAATCATCTCAGTGATTCCTCACAAACACTTATGAGCTGGGCATTATTTTTATCCTCGTTTTATGGATTTAGACCTCAGGCTCAGTTACCCAAGTTCACACAAGTGCACAAGTGGCAAAACCAGAATTGGAGCCCAGGGAGGCTGACTTCAAGGCAGACGCTTAGTCCCTGAGCAGCAGGGACTGACCCCCTGAAGGCTCCTTGATGGATTCCTTTCTTTTTTTTAAAATTTTTTTAAAAAATTAATTAATTAATTAATTTAGTTTTGGCCGTGCTGGGTCTTCGTTTCTGCGCGAGGGCTTTCTCTAGTTGTGGCAAGCGGGGGCCACTCTTCATCGCGGTGCGTGGGCCTCTCACTATCGCGGCCTCTCTTGCTGCGGAGCACAGGCTCCAGACGCGCAGGCTCAGTAGTTGTGGCTCGCGGGCCTAGTTGCTCCGCGGCATGTGGGATCTTCCCAGACCAGGGCTCGAACCTGTGTCCCCTGCATTTGCAGGCAGATTCTCAACCACTGCGCCACCAGGGAAGCCCCTGGATTCCTTTCTTGATGCATATTTCCCTGTTAAAGAAAAACATCTATTGACAACAGAGAGAAAGGGGAGAAACCAGAAGAGGTTTGATGAATGGCATAAATAAGAAGAGCTTTAAATAAAGGCCAGGCATCCATTCACCTTATATCTAATGACTGTTGTAGAGGGCAACTCATCATTGTCAAAACGGAAGCCATTATCTTTGGCCTTCAACTTTCAAAATCCAGCAGTCACGACTAAACTGTTCTGTATTTCCAGGCTGCCACATCTTGGACTTTCTTTCTCAGTGTGACAAACCTGCCAGCTGTGGTTTTCAAAGCCTGTGGCTCCTTCCCCGTCAGCAATATGGCACACCGGTGCTCTGGGCCTGTGCCCTGCTGTCTGCTCTCTAGCTTGCATCGAAAGTCAAGCTGGGACAAGGGACTGTAGCTAAAGAAGGACCTTTACGAGATATGTGATCCATCTACTCTCTTTTAACCTTGACCAACTTTTTATCAACAGGCAGCCACATGTCTGGACTCATAACTCAGCCCCATCAGGATGCCTGAGTTACCATGTGATATCATGGCCTTGGCATTTATATTGAGCAGAGTTATGAGAATTCTTATAAAACATAAATTTCTGCATTTGCTGAAAATCATTGAGAATGTTATCCATTAATATTGTTCAATTGCCTTATTAGTTTCCAAGTGAGAAACTTCCTTTGGAATTTAGTGTTTTGGTGGGCGACCTCTTTATTTCCTTAATTTATTCATTTGATAAGAAAAGCCAGGAAGGGACTTTCCTGGTGGCACAGTGGTTAAGAATCCGCCTGCCAGTGCAGGGGACACGGGTTCGAGCCTTGGTCCGGGAAGATCCCACATGCCGTGGAGCAACTAAGCCCGTGCACCACAACTACTGAGCCTGCGCTCTAGAGCCCGCAAGCCACAACTACTGAAGCCCGCGCGCCTAGAGCCCATGCTCTGTGACAAGAGAAGCCACCGCAATGAGAAGCCCACGCACTGCAACGAAGAATGGCCCCCGCTTGCCGCAACTAGAGAAAGCCCGCACGCAGCAACAAAGACCCAACGCAGCCAAAAATAAATAAATAAATTTACAAAAAAAGAAAGAAAAGCCAGGAAGCTCAAACCCACATTGGCATGCCATCACCATAATTATATTAGTGCTGTGCTTAGGTGTTTGCTTTCTGTGACCTTGATATTTTTCCTTTTATTAACCATAGCACATGTATATCCTTTACTGTGTTATCCTAAATCCATCCCACGCCCTTTTATTGGAAAGGAGACAGCCTATATATTAAAAAACAAATGAATTAAATGAAACCATGTGGAAATCAATGTAGATTTGTGTACATTAAATCCCAAATTAGAGAGCCACTAAAATGTAATGTGGTTAGCAATTTCAGTAATGATTTGTTATACATTTCTTTTAAATGCTGAGTTCACATGTTACATTTACAGTATTAGTTAATTTATGTTCAGGTGTTCTGGCCTTACCTATTTCATAATGTGCTTTACATTGCCTAACGTGTGATATAATACTCCCATTGTTACTTTATTTAGTTATCGACCGATTCATTTGATCACTATACAATCTCAGGTGGATATGATGTTAGATGCAGCTTGACAAAGTTGCCATTTGTTTTCACTTCAAATCAATCCTACCTTCTCTCTCTTGCTCTTTCCACTGTCAGTGTCACGCCTATCATCTGCGTCCTGACTACACAAGGTGAGGTCCTAACCTCAGCATCCCCTTTGAGTCTTGTTAGAATGCAGAATCTCAGGCCCCGCCCCAGGCCTACCGAATCAGACTCCGCATTTTAACAGGATCCCCTGGTGATGCATATTCACAGTGAAGTGGTGAGAAGCACTGTTCTCTATTACTACAGCAGTCTTGCTCACCTGCTACAGGACATCCTTCTTTATCCTTCAGACCTTTCTTTCTGAAATATAGTTCCCATGATTTATTGTCCCATTGCCTTGCCAGGGCAGGAGGATTCCCTTATTTAAAAGGCATCTGGGTGTTTTTTTAGAAACACAGATTGTCCGGTCGTTTTAATGGATCTGTGGTAGGGCCTAGGAATCTACCGTTTTTTTAACAAGCATCTCAAGAGATTCTGATGATCAGGCAAGTTTAGAAAAAACTGGTTGCATGATGTAAAGTCATCCTCCTTCGCATGGCCTTCAGACCCTCCTCAGTGTGGCCTTTGCCTGTTCCCCACGCCCACCCCACCTACCTTCACTGTCCATTTTCTCATACTACACCTCCTGAAACCCCAGCCTCCCCAGACTTTCTTCCAATACAGGCAGCATTCCCAAGTGTTAGAGCCTTTGCTAACTTCCCTCCATACGTGATGTACACCTTGAACCCTTGGGGCTCTACGTGGTGGGCTTCTTTCTGGCCTCCCTCAGACACCAGCTCTTTGGGAGAATGCCACTAGCTCATTCTCGTAGTGAGAACTAAGGACTCCCTCCTCCTTACACACATCACATTTTGCTTTTTTCCTCTAGTACCTATCCATTCAGCCTAGAATTGTCATTGTGCCCCACTAGCCTAATAAGCCCCTTTGAGAACATGTCTGATTTATCTTTGTGTTGTTTCTACCTCTGCCCGAACTCCCAGGTTATCACTGTACTTTTGCATCATGAGGCTCTTAAATAGATATTGGATTGAATGCAGATATACTTTTGAGAGACCGTGTTCCACTCAACCTCATTTATTAATGGTCCTTAAAGCCACCAATAATTTGAAATGAACAACAATATGTAGATTATTGGATGCTTACTGGATTTTTTTGAAAGGGGGGTTTTACTTACTCAGAGACTCATTGGCCTCTTTTATGGTGGTTTATTTTAGCAAACACCAACCCATTCGAACTTTTCGAACAACTATGGTGCCTGCTTTGCATCCTATTAGCTCTGCCTGCCCATATCAGGGGCATTCTTCCAGGATTTGCCATTAGTGTTTAAAGAGCTAATGAATTGTTTTGAATTGCTTGGTGCCAGTACTTCTCAGAAAAACATAATAGGAAGATTTTTTATTATTTTTTGTTTTATAGTGTTTTCATATTTTTTAAAAAAATAGATCCCTTGTGTAAAAAATAAAGTTATGTTTACTGTCTGCTAGAGTGTTTATACTTCAGACATGTCATAATAATTTGTTCTTTTTGTTTCAGTAATTCAGTACAACTTTAAAAATACTTATTTCCTTCTTACAGGTGGTTGATAGTAAAAGATTCCTTTCTACTATATATGAAACCAGACAGCGGTGCTATTGCCTTCGTCCTGCTGGTAGATAAAGAATTCAGAGTTAAGGTGGGAAAGAAGGAGACGGAGACGAAATATGGACTCCGAATTGATAATCTTTCAAGGTACAAATTGGAAATATTTTTAAAAGATTTCTCTAAAAACAGAGTTTTTCTCCCAACCTTAAGTGAAGAAGATGGTAAAATAATTTAGATGTTAGAAAATTGTTATTTAGAACTCATTCTCGATCAAAAGTGATGAAACTACTTTTCTTTTTGTATATTTTTAAGATGTGAATTACATATGTACACGAGTCAGAATAAATGATCCCATGTGTTGCTACGTGCCTGTTTTAATAAAATATATGCCTATTTTGACAAAATTGACTACCCAATAATAACAATTTACCAAAGAGATAAGGAGTAATAATTCATATTTTTAAAAAGTAAAAATTTACTTTATAAATTGATATCCTTTTATTAACAAAACATGTAAAAAGTGATTTGATTACAAAAATTCTGTTTACATACAGATTTTAAGAAAGATACCTTGAAGGATACTCAACTGTACATTTACTATAGATTTTATTAGCGAGTGTGTGTGTGTTGATAAATGTTTGTTTCTGGAAGACTGTAGTTATACAATATATGTGTGTCTTTATATATACATCTGTCTCTATAAAGTTCAGCCTCATGTATATAGATACTTATAGATATAATTTCTCTCTTTATACACAGACATTAAATATATATATATATTATATAAATATGCTACTCTTAGTAATATGTTTGCATGTGTGTTTGTGTGTGTGAAAAAAAGTGCTGAACTTCCTGATCTCTGACAATAGAAGGTTCAGGATTGGTTATTGGAAATGTAGTGGTGCTGCCAATAAACCTCCCTCCTGGGAATCCCTGGTGGTCCAGGGGTTAGGACTCTGTGCTCTCAGCTGTCACTGCCCAGGGTCCAGGTTCAATACCTGGTCAGGGAACTAAAATCCCACAAGCTGCGTGGCATGGCCAACAAACAAACAAACAATCAAACAAAAAAAACCCCACCTCTCTCCTGGTACTATACTTTCCTGTTTTCTGGGGGACTGTAGAAATCAGGCCACAATTCTCATTGGTCGCTATAACAGTTACTTACTGGCCGTCTTATCTCCATCTCCTATCCTCACTCACTTGCACACCCTTGCCAAATGAATCCATACAGATCCAGGTTTCATCTGCTTCCTCCCTGGTGTAAGTGGTCCTCCTCATTGTATCAAACAAGCCTAAGTTCCTCCATTTACAATCTGAGGCCTTTTATCTCTCTGCCTTTATTGGCAACCCCTCCCTAATACAGCCTTTCAGTTCTATGGAGACGGTTCTCTTCACCATCCCTTCTCACACATTTTTAAATTCCTCTTCACCTTTCTCCTTCCTGTCTCCATGTTTGGAATGGTTATTTTTTTTTTTCTTAACTCTGGCTCACATCCTGTGATAAGACCGCTGTTTGTCACTATCTCTTCTACAATATCTGTTTCTCATAACTGGTTTTCAGAGGCATTTCAACTCAGTTGGAGTAGTACTAGCATGTTGGCTCAAGCCCAGGCACTTTCCATGCCCTCCTGACCTGCCCGCAGAGTCCTGTGTCAGCCCTGTGGCGGCGGATGGAGAATGCCTCACTGCTCCCAGCACCACGTCTCACCTCGCCCCTCGCCAACCCGCAGACAAAAGCCAAGCATCAATGTTAGGATGTTTGGACATCCCTAATCTTTATAAATAATTATTTTGGGGTCTGTGAATATAGCCCCTCCCCTGCTTCTCATCAGGATCATTGTATTTCCCCCCAAAGGCAAACTCTCCCTCCTCACTCACAGGGCTTTTATACTGAGGTGGGTTTCTCCCTAAATGGCAGGGAGACCACTGGCTCCAACACCTTGTTTTCTCTGAACTTCAAATTTGGATAACTTATTCCCACCTCTTGGTGTTACTCACCAATTCTGACATTTGTCATGTAATAACTTTTTATGATCTCCTACTCTGAATTTTTTTTCAGCACTTATAAATCTGTAACCACTTAGGATAGTTTAGTCATTGGCAGTAGGAAAATCCAGGCAATCTGGGTTACATCAGAAGTCATTAATAAGCCACGTTAACCATGGCTGATTCCAAGCTTCCAACTATGTCACTGAGATGCGTTTTCCTGGCCTTTCTCAGCTCTGTCTCCTGGGATCTGCTCCATCCTCAGGCTGGTCCCCTGGTGGTAGCAAGATGGCTGCCTCTTACACTCAAACCGAGTTCAGTGGAAGGGAAAGAGTCTCTTCCTGGCATTTCTGAGCAAGTCCTTGCATTTATTCTCACTTGTTGGGTGGAATTGGCTAATGTCCTCATCCCTGAACCAATCTTTGAGATCAGGGGCTGGAAGATGCCATTTTGTTGGCTTTGGTGGACGCAGAGTAGGGAAGGGAGGCTGAGGGAATGGACACCAGGCAGTCCCAAGGGAAATGTCCTCTACAGGAGCCAACAACTCTCTAACACTTAAATGTAGGACCTCACCTTACGTCTCTTCCGTTGTCCTCCTCACAGTCTAGCACAGCGAGCTCAAGGCCTGTAATAAGTGCCTTTACACAAGTTTGCATAAGTGAATGAGGGAATAAGTAACCTGAAGGTTTGTTTTCGCTACGTTGAATATAGTTTTAAATCCTGCCAAAAATGTTTAAAAATCTGCTTTTTTGATATAGGTAAGGTGCTCTTTGCCTAAAATTTTCAACTTATGTTTGCTGCGGTAACAAAACAAAATGGGACATGTTTAATTCTTAAATTGTTTAAAGAGACAGAACACAGAGTGACCATTCTTTTCCACATTTTGCTTTTCTTTGAAGGACACTGATTTTAAAATGCAACAGCTATAGACATGCTCGGTGGTGGGGAGGGGCTATAGAAGAATTCATCCATAAACATGGCCCCAACTTTCTCAAAGATCATCGATTTGGGTCTTATGCTGCTATCCAAGAGAACACTTTAGCTAAATGGTAAGATCTTTTTGCTCTAAGACAATCACAGTAGTCATAGCATTTAATATTGTAGTGGTCTAAATTCACCTGGAATCAATTTTTGAAGCTGTGAAAAGATATTATGCATTATACTTAACAAGGGCCTTTCTTTATAGGACTACCTGAGCAGCACTTAGTTTTCCACTTTTTGTTTTTATGATTTTTTACAGAGAGCTTTAGATAGCTAGCTTTAGATTTTGAAGTTTGACTTTAAAAGTTAACTTCATACATTTTCTTAATGATGCAAATGGAAAGTTTATTTAAGTCATTAGCCATAATTTAAGAAAGAGAATTTACTTGCCAGGTATTTCTTTTAAATGAAATCCTGCTTAGCATGCTTTTCTACCCATGGATTAGAAACTGGTCTGCTTTCAGTCTCAGAAGAACAACCGTGTGTGAGTTCAACAGGATGGGAGAATTCATCTGACCCCATACGATGATGAGACCAATCAATTTGTTATTCTCTCAGCAGAAAAGAATCAGGTTGCCTACTTCTGTCTATTTACTGTACTTCCTACATAGCAGACAGAAGGTGTTGTTTTCAATCCTTGTTTCCAGTTATACAAAGTAAACTGGTGGTTTTGTAGAAACTCTAGGCAGTGGCTTCCATCTTCTCTTTTGTCATACGATAGATTCCTTTTTTTTTTTTTTTTTTGTTAAAAAAATGAAACAGAAGACTTGTCTTTCAGGTATGTTAATGCCAAAGGATATTTTGAAGATGCGGCGAATGCAATGGAAGAGGCAAAAGAAGAGATTTTTATCACAGATTGGTGGTTAGTATTTGTCCCTGGGGAGTTTGTTTGGCGGTCTCTATGTTTAGGAATATAGAACAGTGTTGTGCTGTTATAGAATTGTACATTAGGAAAGACAGCAGTACTCACAGGTGGTTTGGCCAAAGTCTCAACTAATTAATTGTAGTAGCCTCCACTAAAAGATCTTTTCAAAAAACCTGGCACCCATATATATTCTTAAAATATTTAGTTTGAACAGTTTTGTTTTTGTCTTTCCATTTGGAAGCAGATAACCAATATTCATTTTAGTAAAGATTATTTTACAATGCAAACATAGGTGTAGAGGTAATGGAAAATAATCTTCCCTGGGTATCTTTCCTCATCTTGCTGTGTCTGTCATGAGGTCCAATGAATATGCTTCCTCTGAATTGTCCCTTTGAAATTAGAATATTCCCATTTGCCTATTCTATTAAAATATCCATTGTAATGGTTAGCTTTTTTGGAGATGCATCAGGTTTCAACTTTCTAATCCCCTTTAAAATCATCCATGAGAGTTATTATGTTTATTAAAGCCACTAAAAGTCTTGTACCTAAAACTCATTTAGCTCTTGGGAAATTTTCCTCCTGGAGTGGGTGCAGGCTTTGTAGTCTGACTTTAGTTCCAATTATCCATATGCCTGGATAGTTAAAACCCATTGCAGATGCTAACATTTGCTACAATGGAAATGAAAATGTCTTAAATATGTTTTCCTTCTAAGAACTTAGTTGCTTGAAATGCCCCCTGTTTTTCCTTATCCTGTTTCCTTCCAAATGCTCTCTTGTACTGAACTATGAAAATATCGTCATAATTCATTTCCTCCTAATTCTAGGTTTTGCAGGGAGGGGAGAGTAATTAGGAATGTGAACGCATCTTCTTCTACTGTTTTGCCTCAGTGATGAGGAAATCTATAATTCTAGGGCATGCTTTCCCAATTGGCACTATTGACCTTTGGGGCCTGATAATTCTTTATTATGGGGGTGTTGTTCTGTTTGTTGTGGGATGTTTAGAAGCATCAGTATCCCTGGCTTTTATCCACTAGATGCCAGTAGCAAGCTCCCAGTTGTGATAACCAAAATGTCTTCAGCTGTCATCACATGTCCCCTGGCAGGGCACAGTCCAGTCCCTCTTGGTTGAGAACGATTGATCTAGAGTCAATAGATAGGGTGTGTGATAGTCAGCATGTCTGAGAACCTGTTTATTCTCATGCTTATGGAGGACCTTAATCTTGGCCTTTATATTCTTGCCAAATTTTGTCTCTTCAGTCAGTTACCAGGAATAAAAGAAAGTTTCATACTTAGAAGCTATCTCTTTGGTTGAATACTTTCTAAACACTTATGAGAGTAGATTCAAGCTTAATGTAGTAGGTATGTTCCTTTAAAAAGTATTTCTGAAAGTTTGACAGGGACATGAAAGAGACTGAAAATAGCATTTCCACTGAGCCCATATTTTCATGTTTTACACAAGCAAATAATACATATTTTGAAGGTTCTGAACACTAAAATATAGACTCATTTAAACATCTAAAGAGATGGAACCTTGAATGTTTTTTTTTCTACCAGTCAGCAAGAAAATAAATCAGGAGGTTATTGCTTTTTCGTGACTGCACTAGGATAACATCTTATTACAACACTCTCTTTGAAATAAAACCTTTTCAGGAACTTCCCTCATAACAAGGAAGAAAATACTTGTTGTGCAAGTATGTTGCAAAAGAGAGCATTCAGAAACTTTATCAAACCCTGATATATCTGGGTCTGAGAGAGTGAAAAGCATAGTGAGAAGGTGCACATGACTTTTAGAAGTTTCCAGTCTAATTCAAGAGACATCATATACATGAGTGAAAACTGTGTTAATCTGTTTCTAAAACAATTAGTATGCAACCAAAGGCAGATTTAGTGAAATGAGAAGCAACCTGGGACCTAGAAGCTCTTAGTTTCTTTATTTGTTAATTCATTTAACCGTCCATCTTTTCATTTGTTAATTTATTCACTCATTCATTCCAGAGCTATTTAGTGAGCAGCCTCTATGACGGGTACTGAAGGAGGCCACATGTACAGAAAGATGAAAGAGAAGCAGCCCCTACCCTGGAACAATAGAGAGTCAGGAAGTCATGTGTAGAACAATGGATTAGGGCAGTGACTGAGCCTGCAGAAGCTGTGGAAGCTTCAACGGACAGAATGCTGGCCTGAGTCCTGGGTGATGGAGCTGTTCAGTTGAAGACAGTGAGTGTTTTTGACAGAGGGATAACCAGGACCAAGGCATAGAGGGGTGAGAGGGCACAGCAATTTTGGAGGAAGGTAGAGGTCGTAAACAGCTTAAGCATAGCATTCTTTGGGATGGTGGGTGGAGATAGCATTCAAAAGACGGGTTAGGGCCAAATTGTGAAGGGCCCTTCATGAGCTGCTAAAGAGTTTGCATCCTTTGAACACTGGAGTCCTTTGAACTCCAGTGCAGTCCCTTGAACACTGGGAATGAGTGAACATTTTTAAGCATGGGAATTTTAATCAAATTTGTTTTCTAAAAGGGACCATTTTGGTTATAGTGTAGAAGATGAATTGAACAGTGGTTATAGAGACCATCTAGCGAGTTACTGCTGTGGTCCAGGAGAGGAATGGTGAGAGTCTCTGCTCACACCACCTTAGGGGCCTTACTATTACTAACTCGGGACAAGTCATACTCACCTTTATAAGGGGTCATTTCTAAGGCACAGTTGAATAACATTAAGTAGCTACTATTTGTTGAATTCTTACTAAACACCAGGGACTGTGTTATAGATGAGAAAAGTGAGGCTCAGTGGGGCCGATTAGGAAACTGCCCGTAGCCACACGGTCTGTACGTGCTGGTGCTGGCTTGGATCCAGCGTGTCTGCCCTAGTGCCCACATGTCACGGAGCTGCCTCTCCCAGGAGCCGACTGCACCGCATGGTGTGCGAGATCCCTTTTAGCTCTGACATTTTTTAAGTGCAGATTGGATTTTTTTAAGGTGCTGGATAAAGTAATAATCAGATTTGGGTAGATTTAGTCAGAAGAAATTTTCTGAAGAGGTAAATTCTAAGGTAGGCTGTCAGGTTAGAAGAGAGAATGATTCGTTAAACAGCCCAGACTATCTGAAAATTAAGGTGAAGAGTAAACCCTAGCTAGAAGTTGAAGGTACCACAAGAGGTAGTTTCTGTGTAAAGATGAGTGAGCATTCCTCACTTGTTTCTCTGTATCTACCAGGAGAACATGTCTCATATGTCTTTTCTGTGCTTGGTGCTACTTCACGTCCCCCTGTGAACTACCCAGTGTTCCCTGGAGCGAGTCCTAGAATGAGGCTGGGTGCCAAGATGTGGCTTCCAGTCCGTTGCTTTAACTTAGGACGGATGTACAAAGCGTGGCGTAGATCAGCTTTCCTCTGGATGATGGTGACTCTCATTCCCACCGGTCAGCAGGGATGTTTGGAGCACGTGTGTTGAGTCTTTGCCTAGATTGGTTCTCTGCCTGGCCTGTCGGTGGTGAGGGTGCAGGTGGGGTCTGCCACAGTGTCTGTACTGAGTCCGTGCATTAAACAGGCCAGAGACAGACTGGATTAGTAAAACTGGAGAAAAAGAAGAAAAACAATAAACAAAGATATTTAAAGGGGGAGTTTATCAGAGGAAGGGGAACAGAAACAAGGTCTCCTTTGGGCTGGAGACAAAGGCTATAAAGTGAAAAACAGACTCAACATTTCATTTGGACTGGCTCACAAGCTAAGACTATTCTAAGTAGGAGACACATTTAAGTTGATTTTAATGTTATGTTTTTCAAATGGTGGGCTGTGACTCTTTAGTAATTATTTATTAAAAGAACTGGGCTTCCCTGGTGGCACAGTGGTTAAGAATCCTCCTGCCAATGCAGGGGACACGGGTTCAAGCCCTGGTCCGGGAAGATCCCACATGCCGTGGAGCAACTAAGCCCGTGCGCCACAACTACTGAGCCTGCGCTCTAGAGCCTGTGCTCCGCAACAAGAGAAACCACCGCAATGAGAAGTCCACGCAGCGCAACAAAGAGTAGCCCCCGCTCGCTGCAACTAGAGAAAGGCCATGCTCAGCAACGAAGATCCAACGCAGCCAAAAATAATAAATAAATAAAAGAAATTTATTAAAAAAAAAAAAGAATTTAGTGGGTTATGTTCAGAATTTTATTTAAATAATGAAATAGGATAAGAAAAGGAAGGAAATAAGAGAAAGGCAAGTTGCAGCTTAAGTGGCAGTAAGGGTTATTAGTTTGTGAAATGTTTATTTCAGTAGTCAGTAGAAGACTGATTGATAGGAAGGTAGATAGATAGATAGATGAAAATATTGGGCTGGATTCATAATGTATTCCTGTGGATTATGACCCAAACAGTTCAAAAGCCTCTGACCTTCAACAGGGTTGGCAAACGTTTTCTGTAAAGATAGTAAATATTTTAGGCTTTTCAAGTCACATACATACAGTCTCTGATGTATATTCTTCTTTGTGTGTGTGTGTGTGTGTGTGTGTGTGTGTGTGTGTGTGTGTTTAATAACCCTTTAAAAATGTAACAGCCATTCTTAGCTCATGGGCCATACTAAAACAGGCGATGGACCAGATTTGGCTCATGGAACACAGTTTGCTAACCCTTGTCTTAGAAAGTAGATTCAAGTTACTGTATTATATCAATACTAGGAGATAAGTATATGGTTAACATGAGAAACTGTCAATCTGTTTTCCAAAGTGCTTGTACTAGCAATGTATGAGAGTTTCATCCCTCCTCATCATTGCAAGCACTTGGTACTGTTAGTCTTTTTTAATGTTAGCCATTCCAAAGGGTATGTAGTAGTCTCTCACTGTGTTTTTAATTTGCATTAACAATGTCTTTTCATGTTAAGCATATTTTCCTGTGACTTTTGGACATTTGTTTAGCTTTTTTGGAAACATATTCAAATCTTACTTTTCTTCTTTTTTTTTGTTGGATTGTTTTCTTATTACTAAACTGTAGAAGAACTTTATACAGTCTAGCTACAATTTGCTCCACTTCATTCTGGCCTCCATGTTTTCTGATGAGAAATTCGTGGTCATTTTGAATCATTGTTCCCCTCTTAAATAATGCATTGTTTTTCTTCTGAGTGCTTTCAACATTTTCTTCCTGTCTTTCGTTTTCAGCAGTTTGATTATGGTATTTGAATTTATCCTGTTTGGAGTTCACTGAGCTTCTTGAATCTGTAGGTTTATATCATTCATCATATTTGAGAAATTTTCAGCCATTTTTTCTTCAAACTTTTTTCCTGCATTTCCCTCTTTCTCCTCTTTTGCTGAGTCTCTGATGACACAAATTGTGTCTTTTAGTATTGTCCCACAAGTCTCTGAGGCTCTGTTAATTTTTTTCAATCTTTTCTTTGTTATTCAAATTGGATAATTTCTCTTTATCTGTCTTTAAGTTCACTGATTCTTTCCAACATTTATGTCATTTTGCCATTGGCATTTGTTGAATGTCTTTCCTGCAAATGGAGATTTTTCTGATTTTTTGTATGCTAAGTAATTTTTTACTGTATTCTGGAAGTTTTGAATATTATGACTCTGGGTCTTGTTTACATCTTATAGAGAACGTTGATATTTCTGTTTTAGCAGGAAACTGGCCCATTTGGGTTCATGCAGAATGTTCCAACCAGTCTTCTATCTGTGTGTTTTTAATGTCAGTTTTGTTTTCAAAGCCTTTGCAGTGCTGTTTAGATCTGCCCCCCCCCCATGTGCTCCACCTAGTGGCCAATTTGGTCAGTGGTCTATTTCTTATTTCAGTTTTCAAATTCTTTGGCATAATATTAGGACCAAACCCATGCATGGGCAGCTTAGGAGTGAGCTAGAAATTCATAAACAACTTTATAGCATTGCTTTTCTGAGCTCCTCTCTCTCCATGGTATACCCACTCCTTATGGGTTGCCTGTGGCTTCCCTTTTTAGTCCTCTTGCTAGAAAGAGGCTTTATTTACCCTGCTCTGCCACACACTTTCTTCAATGACACTTTGTGTCCAGAGCCAAGCAATGGATATTTATATTTTCCTCTTGGAACCACAGCTCTTCCATTGGAGAGAAAAGTTCCATTTCCTCATTTTTGATGCCTGTGGGCCCCTCCCTGCTACCCCTATCACTGTCAGGAAATCCCACTCTTCCTCCTCAAGCCTGAACTAGAGGACTTCTGAGGCTCTCTCTACCAGTGCCAATGCCCATTTCCAGGTTCTCCCTCCCAACTGAGAAATCACAGGGAAAAGAATGGTAAAATCACCACTGGTTAGACAGTATGTCAAATTTTTTCTTCTTTCTCAGTATTGAGTCTTCCAATTCATAAACACTGTATATCTCTCCATTTTTTTAGATCTTATTTAAATTTTCTCATCAGTGTTTTGTACTTTCCATATACAGGTCTTGCACTTATCACTAAGTAACTCGTGTTTTTTTATGTTATTGTAAATGGTATTTTTAAAAATTCATGTTCCAATTGTTTACTGCCAGCATATGGAAATGCAATTGATTTTTTTATATTGATCTTATTTACTGCAGTCTTGCTTAGTTCACTTACTAGTGTGAATAGCTTATTTGTAGATGCCCTAGGATTTTTCCCATAGATGATCTTGTGATGTGTGAATAATGACAGTTTTCCTTTTTCCTTAATAATCTGCATGCCTTGTATTTCTTTTTTTCTTTTTCTTTCTTTTTTTTCCTTATTGCATTGGCTAGCATCATCAGTAAAATGTTGAATAGAAGTGATGAGAACGGACATCTTTCTTGTTCTCAGTCTTAGAAGAAAAGCTTTCAATCTTTTATTATATGCTTTAGGTAGATTTTTTTTAATAGGTGCCTTTTATTACTTTGAGGAAATTCCTTCCTATTTATTATGTATTGAGAGTTTTTATTCTGAATGGGTATTGAATTTTGTCAAGACTTTTTTCCGCGTGTATTGAAATGACCATTTTTTTCTTTTTTTCTGTTAATGTGCTGAATTGCATTGATTGATTTTCAACTTTTAAACCAACCTTGCATTCTTAGAAATAACCCCACTTTGTCATGATCTGTTATCCTTTTTATAAGTTGTGATGTTTTGGTAAAGATTTTTACCTCTATGATCGTAAGGAATATTGTACTTAATTTTTTTCTTTTCTTGGATTGTCTTTGTTTGGTTTTGGTATTAGGATAATGCTAGCCTCATTGTATGAGGTGGTATTTCCCCTGCCTTTGTTTCCTGAAAGAGTTTGGGTAGGATTGATATTATTTCTTCCCACTTAAATAAGAAATCTAAAATAGTCAAACTCCTTTTTTCTGTTTTAATCTAGCTAGTTTGTCAATTTTATTAATCTTTTCAAAGAGCTAGATTTTGGTTCATTGAGTTTTGTCTACTGTTGTTCTGTTTTATATTGCATTGAGTTCCATCCTTCTTCTTGCTTTTTCTTTTTTTTTTTTAAATCTTTATTGAATTTGTCATAATACTGCTTCTGTTTCGGTTTTTTGGCTGCAAGGCATGTGGGATCTTAGCTCCCCAACCAGGGATCGAACCCGCACCCCCTGTATTGGAAGGCGAAGTCTTAACCACTGGACTGCCAGGGAAGTCCCTTCTTACTTTTTCTTAATTTATTCTTTTTTTCTGTCTTCTTAAGATGGAAGCTCTGATCATCGATTTTAAGCTTTTTTTCTCATACAAGCATTTACAGCTATAAAATCTTCTAAAAGGAGCATTTACTTAGAAGCACATTTCAACATCTCTGAAGTCGTAATACATCATACACTCAATAACATCTTATAGTTATAGCTGTAATTATTTTTTCTTTCTTAGTGATACACACAGTAATGATGCATCTTACAGTCATTGGTGTCCTAAACTCAATGAAATGTATTACACAATTCTTTTGAATTTTGCTTAGCTAATAATTACTTAGTAAAGATGTTGACATAATGATGCTTGTGGGTCATAGCTATTCTCTCCTTGCCTTTGTTTATACTTTGTTTATAGCATGACTGTCAGTTTTTATAGCATGTCTATTTTTATCTTTTCATGTATTATCCTCAAAATCCAGGTCTCCTTGTGAGCCTGCTTAAGATCCTCCAAAGCATCTAATAGAATACGCTGCATACAGGGTACACAATGCTTTTAGATTAAAAAAAAAAGATGATAAAGACTTAATTGCAGAGTATAGACCTGAAAATGGCCCCAAAACTGAAGCCCTCCGAGCCCATAGTTAATGTGTACATCAAAAATTGCAAGTGTATATATGTTGTTGGGTGTGTCCTACTTTCAGTGAACCAGCAGTGCCCAATGACACACTTTTCTATTTAAAACAGATCTGTTTTTAATTCATCTTAGATCTTTTCCTATCAGTTGCTGCATTTTTTTTTGTTTGTTTGAGTTGTGTCCTATTCTAAACGAAATATGTTAATATTTATACTGTACACACCCTTCTATTTGTCTGTTTTCTTATTTATCTTACCCAATATGAGTTTCTTTAGATACTTTTTTCCTCTGGGTTTTTATTTTCTTTAACTGAATGAAACAGAGTGTAAAATCATTTCTTTTAATCTCTTTAGCTCCTTGAAACCCTGTTGTTTTCACATGCTTAGAAGACTCCCTGGCTAAGCCAGTATTCCACCCTAGTATTCTGTAAGGCTTTGATCCTTACACAGTCTACCCGACTCCTCCAGGTCTAGCATTTCAGTGGATGAAATTTTCTTTATTGTTTTTTTTGTTTGTTTGTTCTTCCCATTATAGAGGAGGTACACTACTTACCAGTTTAACTCAGGCAATAATTTTGAACACACCCCCAAGAGAAAGAGTGACTCCTGTACTGTGCTGCTTGTGGCACTATTAAGGAGAAGAACCCAGGGGTCCATTCTCACACTGGGAAAAGTTCATCTATCAGCAAACCTGCCTTCTTCCCTGATCAGAAAGCCCCAGGTTCCCATGGACACTGCTTGGTATAGGAAGTCAGTGTTCATGTTTATCTATTAGAACACTTTTGGCCTAGGTTGCTAGAATTCTCAACTAAAGGTGGCTTACACAATGAGGATTTGTCTCATTGAATGAGAAATCTAAAATTAGGCAGTACTAAAGTTGGTGAAGTAATCCAGTGATTTCAGGGTTCTGGCTTTGCCCTTAAATTTCCATTTGGCTGCACCTGTCTAAGCATCACACCCCCATACAACATCCATCCTAGAGCCGCTTTTCCTGGGGTTTTTTTTGTGTGTGTGCGTGTGTCTCTTCCTCTCATCAGAGAAAGAACTTTTCCGTTAACCCATTGTGTACCTCCTCATATATCTCATTGTACAGGATTGTGTTATTTTGTGCTGGAGCTGCACAGGAGTCTGGGAAAGCAATTATTTAGCATATTCACATTCAGTCATGGGAGGTGGGCTCTGACAGCAAGGAAGCAGAAGGTGGACAGTCAATAGTATCTGCAAGTGTGTCTATGTATGATGTGTGAGTAAGATAGAGAAATTGAAATTGACATTTTTGGGGTAAAGGCTGCTGTTCCCATCTGAAGTTGTACGTGGACTCATAGTGGAACTTTGGATGACCTGCCACAGTGGAGGATGGTGATGGCATTTGAGCTAAAATTGCCTCTGCTTCCTATGACACAATCAGAACTTTATATTTTGTTTTAGTTTCTTGAAATCTTGGTTTCATGATTTCAGGTTGAGTCCAGAAATCTTCCTGAAACGTCCAGTGGTTGAAGGAAATCGTTGGAGGTTGGACTGCATTCTTAAGCGAAAAGCAGTATGTACTTTCCTAACAAATGCTGATGTAATTTTTTAAAAGTTTATTGCCTCTGAAATGCCTTTTTTTCCCCAAAGCCCTTCATATACACTTATAACTTTTTTCTTTAGAGCTTGACAAAAAGTAGAATACTTACTGTTTTCAAGTTCATTTGGTTCTGATTTTTTTCCCATTACTTTTGAATCATAAATATTTTTACCTAATTCACAGCGTGGATTATATTACCAACTCTAATTTTTTGTTTTTTAATCAGCTGTAGGCAGCTGATTTGTTAGGCAAAACATTGTAATAAAATTTCATCATTGAGTAATAAATGATGAAATGAAACGTAGAATTTTATTTATTTATTTTTCATTATTTTGTCATTTGAGCAAAATTCAGAGTCATCTGAGAATGATTTCAGTCAGATGGGGTCAAGCTGATGTTGAAGCATGTCAAATGGAAGGACATAAAGAATTGGTGGTTCCAGTTTTGGGACAGTTCATGGTAATAGTGTGAAATAGTGTGACCCTGTAGATCCTGGGTGAGCAATTGAGTGTGCTTTTTTTGTTATGAAAAGTAAACAACTGAAGCAGTATAGGCTCACCAATGACTACTTTACATTCATATTGCTAATGAAATTTTTTATGTGGTTGGTCCTCAACCGAGTTAAATTAAGTTGAATTAGAATAGTTGAATTAAGTTCAATTTATTATTAATCATGTCCAAATTAGGGAGTGCTAGTAGCCTTTTTACTATTATTTGAAACTGTCTTAATTTTTAGAATTCTGTCATTAAACATTCTAGCAGATTTGTAGGTCCTAAGTAATTGGGGTTAGTATCAATATTTTCTATTTCTCACAGCCATCACTTATTTCGTTTTTTCCATCCTCTACATTCCACTACCCCTTTCCCACTCACCTTTCCTCCTTCTTTCAATGTCTTTTCCCCATGCCTTTAGTTTAGGATATCTGGGGATAGTATAGGCAGACCTCACTGTTGATATTAAAGGCAAAAGAAGTTGATTGTCTTTATTTCAGACACATGTTCTGCCAAACAGCATCATTTTCAAGGCTAGTCTAATCTGTTGTCTCAACAGACTTCCATTCACAAAATTGGAAATTCTGGTCTTGAAAAGCATTATTTGCATATTCATTAAATAACCCATCATACATTTACTGTGTCTTCTCTGAGCCTGGTACTACACTAATTACTAAGGATGCCATGTGTGTGAATAGTATTCCATCCCCACCCGTGGAGGGCTTGCTGAAGGATTCATATCCTGGGCTTAGTCCTAGCCTTACCAAACATCTTTCTACATATTGAATGGGCTATAACTTTCTCCATGTTTCTCTCCGTGAAATGGCAGCTTTCCCATTTCTCCTCTAAAAGTAAACTCCAGAAACTCCATTCTAATAAGTTTTTCCAGCCTTGCCTAGCGATCATCAATCATAACAGAAAATCCTCTCCTCATAGTACTTATCCGATACTTTACTCTTTTAGGTTTCAATTAACATGTTTTTGTTGAATGCCTCTTACGTGCAGGGCACTTGGCTAATCACATGGGAATGTACAAAAATAAAAGACTCGATTCTTGACCTGAAGGAGCTTAAAAATCTACACAAGAGTCAGCTGGGTACAGAGACAGTGGCAAGATTCAAAGCAGGAGGGAGAGCATTGGGTAGGTCTGATGTGGAAGCCCCTCACAACCTGAGGAATTTAGGGCATTTGGTATGAACCAGTAATTTTAAAAGAAGAGCTTTCTAGGTATAGGAAGTGTGATGAGGAAACATGCTGGATGCAGGAATTCATAAGGCCTTGTCAGTCACAGCAAGGTGACAAAGTTGATGACACCTGAGTGTTAGCATAGGTAGGATGGGGGATCAAGCTGGAAAGGCAGTAGGGATGTGGAGGCTTTGTGAGTCAAGCCAGTGGTTTGCACTTTACGGACGACAGTGGGGAACCACTGTGGGGGGGTATGATGGAAGAAGGGTGATCTGATGAAAATGGTGTGTTGGGACGGTGAATCTGGTAGTAGGAGGAAGTGGGAAGAACCCAGAGTCAGAGAGCTACATTTTAGATCACGTGCGTGTGAGGTGCCTACAGGACATCTAAGTACACTCCAGAAAGCTAGTTGCCAGATCAGGGCTCAGGAGGCAGGTCCTGCAAACCTGGTCGTCCACTTCATGGTAGCTGGCGTGTGTTTGTTTATTCCCCTCAGCATATCTGTCCAGGTCCCTTTTCTGTCACTATCATGGCTTCTCTTTGCTTTTACGGCCCATGAATCCTGTGAGGTACCAGGTGAATACCATGACCAGGTGAATAGTGCTGCCCGATAACCGTGCTTTGTTTGTTTCAATTTCATCTGCTTTTTGAAACTTGTAATTTTTAAATTGCCTGAAATGGTTTTTTTAATTTCCTAAGGAAATAGTTATACTATTAAATATTAATTTCTCAGTGGTACATTTAAGAGAATTGCTCTTCCTTAATCCAGTTACACAATATTGTTAAATTTTTAACATTCAGATCATTCCAGATTGACATTTCATACACTCATAAACACTGCTTCACATAAATAATTTAGTTTCTGAAAGCCACTAGCTTCACAAAGTACTGGGTTTAAAATAGCATTTCTTCTTACATTAATGGGTCCCAGAGGTCCGCAAGGTTGATTGAAATGAATTATTTTTTTCTTCTATCTGATTGTGCTGATCTTTGGGGAGAAATTTAGTGTCTCTGCCTTATAGCCAACATATAGGCAAACATTTCTTTTAATGGATGTTTCTTAGGGGGAAAATACAATATTTTGTTTCTCTGGTAATAGCCAAGTTGATATTTTCCTGTTTCTTTGGCCTTCTGATGTGCAATGTCATCATTTAAAATAGTGTAAGCCAATGTTGAGAGGCAGACTGCTTTAACTCAAAGCAGCATCCCAGAGTTTTCACAGTTCTGCATTTATTGCACTAAGAGGTGAGATAAGTTGCATCATAGTTATTGTAACTGCATCCCTGTATCCAATTTGTATATTTTAACCTTAGAAATATGTGCTATTTCTGATGAGACTTGCACCAAAAGATTCTTCAAGTGCAGCCACCTGGAGACTTAACAGAACCTAGGTTCTCAGGGAGGATTTTGTTGTCAGGTTAATTTCTTTGTGTCCTGGGCCACAAGGCACATTCTAGAGTTGCAGTCAGTGACCAACAGGAGGGAAAGATGTCCAGGTTTTTCAAACGAGATGAATAATCACATCACTGCAGAGAAGAATCAAAGGGAATCTTACCAAAATGGTGGGCTAGAAGGGCATGGCAGGGAAGGAGGGAAGGGATCTTCAACCTTAAGGACTGTGCTTTGAACAAAACTGGCTTTAAAAAGAGGCGCGTGAGCATGTGTGCTCTTACGTCCCAGTGCTGCTTGCATTTAAATGGTGAGGATACGATTTTTTTTTATCCTTTACTTTGAATGTCCCTAAAATATCGCACACCTCCTCCACCTCCCATCCCCCCCTCCACCGGGGAAGCTCTTGACAAGTGATGATTCTGGAGATGTGTTAGCTAAGCTATCTTTAGGCAATGGACAAACTTAGCTACATTTAGAAAATATTTTGACCACAGTGCTTGAACAGTCAGGGAAAAAGCTGGCTCAGAAGCAAAGTCTCTCGATTTCAACTATAAAAGATGTTTATTTTTCATTTTCTTCACATGCATTTGTATGTGTAAAGCACCTTAAAATTCCTACTGTTAATAGTATTATATCTGCTCTACTTGCTTAAAAACTAATTAGAAAAGAGGATAGAACTTTTATCTTTTTAAACTCAGGTGTCATAAAGTTTATTCTGTGGAATCCTTGGGTTAGTTGACTTCAGCAGAGATAAGAAACATGGCATAGAAACGTAAGAAGCACAGTCAAGTCCAGGCTATTTGTTTTCCTACTTCCCCTATTAATACTTTTCTTCTGAGCAAAAAGTAATTTCCCCTGGGGTCACTAAAAGGCATTGGTAAAACATTGGATACTTCAAAAGTGTATTTTTGAAATTACAGAATTAACATCAGTCCTTTTTCTTCTAATTTGGCTTTCATTTTGCACAAATATTTCCCATATTTTGTATAAGTCTGCACTATTATGGCCCAACAAATGCCTTCATTCCCAAGGGACGTATTTTGCTTTGCCCTTTATAGTTTAGAGTTTATGGCAGTGTTGTAATGCCTTGACCAAAAGAAGAGGAATTTATTGCTTTATTATCACAGGAATCTTGTCACTAATTAACTGTTTATTGTGGACATGGTCGTAAGTAAATAATTGTAAACCAGACTACATAAAAATGAACTTTTTATATTTAATTACTTCCTTATTAGTCATTTCTATTTAAGCTAAGATGACTTAAAAGTCTCTATCCTATTTCCTACAGAGTTTTTTATTTCAGTGTGAAAAGACACAGTATAGAAGAAAATGTCAGGTATTAATAGATGGAGGATAATGCTATAATCCATTAGCATTAAAATCTCTGTTATTTAAAAAATCCATTAGTTATGCAGATAAATGGAAAATTGTAAGATTCAGGCCAGTTCCTAATTTTCAGTTACTGTACTTCATGGGTAATAATCTCATAAGCCTAAGAAGCAGAATTTCATCCACTTAAAACAAATGAACTGTGATGAAAGATGTCAGGTGTAACGTTCTATAATTTAGGTTGAAATTGGGGGTCTTAAACTTTATATTGTGTCATTCAACGGGAGGCTATTTGTTTAACTGCTATTCAGTGCTGAATCCTAAAATATTCAAATAGCAAAGTAAATCTGAATAGTAGAGGAGAAAAATAAAATAATGTTCTAGTTTTCATTTAGAGTGCTCACTGGCTAGATCATTAGAAATTAATCTGTTCACTTCCTGCCTGCACTTTCACTTCCTTATTTCTTTACTCAAGTCTGTACTTATGTACTTGATTACAACAATAGTTGCATAATATAATAAGTAACAAGCAAGTTCCAAAAGTCATCTGTTAACCAGAGAAATAAAATGACATATGTATTTTTTTTTTTTTAATTTTTTATTTATTTATTTATTTTTAATTTATGGCTATGTTGGGTCTTCGTTTCTGTGCGAGGGCTTTCTCTAGTTGTGGCAAGTGGGAGCCACTCTTCATCGCTGTGCGCGGGCCTCTCACTATCGCGGCCTCTCTTGTTGCGGAGCACCGGCTCCAGACGTGCAGGCTCAGTAATTGTGGCTCACGGGCCCAGCCGCTCCGCGGCACGCGGGACCCTCCCAGACCAGGGCTCGAACCCGCGTCCCCCGCACTGGCAGGCAGACTCTCAACCACTGCGCCACCAGGGAAGCCCAAAACTCGGGGATTTTTGAATGTTAGAGAAGCTGACTTCTGAAGAAGTCATTTCAGTGGTGAAATAGACATTAATGATTTAATTATGGGTTAAGAGTATGAACCAATACATTCACCTCTGAAGACCGAGAAATGTTTTTTCCACTGAAATAATTTTTTAATAAAGAAAAATTCTATGAAAATACCCCCAGAAACATTTAAGGCATGTTTAGCATAATTTATTGCATGAGAGTTTTAAAAACACTGTTATTTCAATTCTTTGTGGTATAATAAAAACAAGCAGAAAATCCTAATCCTGTAACATGAATCAGGTCAAAACTTTCCTCAATGTCAAGTTGTTCAGAGATGTTCAAAGTTGTAAGCCTATCAGGTACTTTTAGTATTTAAAGTTGCAATTTCAACTTTCTGGCTATAATTAGTCAAATATTGACTGTCTCAGTATGACAAGTCATAGAATGGAAGGGCGATAAATTGTTATTTTTTATATTTGTGTCTTAATATACACTTATGTTTCACCTTCTTGTATTGCATTTTTCATTAAATATTTTATTATACTTGTTTATAGAAGAAATTTTTAGAAAGTACAATGCCCCGGAAATGAAGAAGAAAAAGAAAATCATAACCTGCCTCCAGAAATTCTTATTCCTCCCTGTGTTTTCTCTTGTGACAGCAACAGGGGGTGCGGATCTTCATTATGCTCTACAAAGAGGTGGAACTTGCTCTTGGAATCAATAGTGAATACAGCAAGAGGACTTTGATGCATCTACACCCCAACATAAAGGTATTCAGGTCATCTTGCTTAACAATGTTTCTTCTTTATTATTCTGTAGTTTTTCAGATACATTTTACTTTGAGCAGTGGTAATCTTTAGAATTCCCTAATGTATATTTTGAATAAGTAATATTGTGAACTTCCCAGAAATAAAATAATTATACTCTCTTATACTTCTGATCTTGATGGAGTCAGCAGAGTTCTCATTTCTGCTTCTCTTACCCTGATAATTTAGCCAAGAACATTCTTCCTAGAGTTGTTTTAAGAGCCCTGTCAAGTTTCTATACTCTTCATTAAGGTTATCCTGGAACCTCTTAAATGTGATCTCCCTGGGATGTCCCTTGAACACTGATAGCAACAAAGAGAACTCCTTTAGGATTTAAAGTGCTCTCCTTAAAAGCACTTTGTATAAAGTACTAGTAAAGTGAATAAACATGGTAAGCAATTTGAAAAAAGCCTTTTGATATTTTACCAAAGACCTGAAGCCTATCAGTAAATATTGTCACCCAGTCACTGAGCTACATCAAGACAATGAATTAATCTTCAGCAGGCTTAAAGTATATAATGATTATATATTTCACCTGATTAAAAAAAGATATTCCATGTAAATAATAACCAAAAGAGAGCAGGAGTGGCTCTACTAATATTGGACAAAATAGACTTTAAATCAATAAAGTTTACAATAGATAAAGAAGGACATTATATATTAGTAAAAGGTTCAATGCAGCAAGAAAATGTAATAATTATAAACGTTTACGTACCTAATACTGACCATCAAAGTATATAAAGCAAACATTGACAGAATTGAAGGGTGAAATAAAACAGTTCTATAATAATAGTTGGACACTTTAATCTCACACTCTCAATAATGGATTGGTATATACGTACAATGGAATATTTTTCAGTCTTAAAAAGGAAGGAAATTCTGACATGTGTTAAAACATGGATGAACCTTGAAGACATTATTCTAAGTAAAATAAGCCAGTCATAAAGACAGATATTGTGTGATTCCATTTACATGAGATACCTAGAGTGGTCAAATTCACAGAGACAGAAAGTAGATGGTAGTTGCCAGATTTTGTGAGGAGGAGGGAACAAGGAGTTTTTGTTTAATAGGTATAGAGTTCCAGTTTTGCAAAATAAAAAGTTCTGGTGATGGATAGTGGTGATGGTTGCACTATATGAATATGCTTAATACCACTGAACTGTACACTTAAAAAGATTAATATGGTAAATTTTATGTGTATTTTACCACAATAAAAACATGTTATTAGAAAATAAAGTTGCCTCCAAAGTTTTTGGAATGTTTCTACTTAAAGACATACAAAAATAGGTCAGTCTGGGATTATTTAGAGAGAATTCCGTTTGAAACCAGGAGGTTAATAACTTCTTAAATTACCTTTAAAATCAAGAGCTGCCAAAACATCTATATCCCTATATCAGTATGATTACTAGTTCAACTTAATGACTGCCAAAATATCAATATACTTATTAAAAATTTTGTCAGAGATAGGTGTAGGCTAAAAAGTTTTAGTGTTTTTTATGTAACATATAACATAACCCTTTTGGGGGAAAAGGGAATCTGCTATTCCATTGAGCTGACTTTTATTGAAATAGGCGGCCAAATTTCAAGCTAAAGGGCAGCTTCCCGCGTATGTGACGGGTCCAGGGTGGTCAGGGGAGTTTTGAAAAGTATCCAGGGATAAATACTGAGGATAAAATAAATAAATGCTCTGCTAAATACTGAGGATAAAATTAGAAGTTTGGGGATTCTCTTTGATGTATAGATAGCACATTTTAGCATTTGAATTGTAGGAAATGTTCAGGGGAGTAAACAGACCTATTTTATTATAATATGAAAGACATTGTAGAAAGCATATTACGTGTGTGGTTTTTTTCCTCTCAAGGTGATGAGACACCCAGATCATGTGTCATCCAGTGTGTATCTGTGGGCTCATCACGAGAAACTCATCATCATCGACCAGTCGATGGCCTTTGTGGGTGGGATTGACCTGGCCTACGGAAGGTGGGATGACAATGAACACAGACTCACGGACGTGGGCAGCGTGAAGCGCGTCACCGGGGGACCTTCTCTGGGTTCCCTCACAGTTAGTAAATTTCACCTTTTATGGAACTGCATATGAGGGACACAGTTTGTATAAGTGTGTGTTAATAGTGTGATTGGTTGACTGATGGATTGAATGAGAGGTGGCATATCCCTGGAGGGGTAAAGAACATTGAGTCCAACACAGACCTGGTTTCAAATACCACTTAGTCTGTAACTATGCATCTGTTAATCTCAGTTTCTTCTCTTGTAAGAAGAGAAAACAGATTTGATAGAGCATGTGCTATCTCATAGTCAGTTCCTTTGCTTTCCATTTAAATTAAAGATTTAGTTCCTATTTGGGAAAAAAGTTCATAACAATATGCGGCAAAAATTGGACTTTAAGTTAAATAAGCAACCTTATTACAATTAACTGCCAAGGTTTTTGAAATCTTCCCTCTTACAGACATACAAAAATAGGATAGGTCAGTCTGGAGTCATTTAGGGAATTCTATTTGAAAGCAGGAGGTTAATAACTTCTCAAAGTATCTTTCAAATCAAGAGCTGCCAAAATCTCTGTATGCCTATACTTGTATACTTATTATTTCAACTCAAATGTTGCCAAAATATCAGTATGCTTATTAAAAAGTTTGATGGGCTCCATCTTATTTTACTGCTGTATATGTTGGTGACTTTTCTGGGAAAACAGAGATTTAGTGAAAAGGTAACGGGGAAAATGATTGACAGAAAAAGCATCGCTTACTTAATATTTATCAGAGGAAGAAGTTCAGTAGCTCAACAGTGAGTATAACTCACGTAATTGTATTTGAAACCAAAAGGTTAATTGGCATGAAATTTCTGGCCCAGTGAAAGAGGAACTATAATGGACTTCCTGGTATCCCTTTGGAAGTATTTAAACAGCTCACAAGAATCGCCCACTGCCCTGTGGCTGACCTCGCACATGTTATTGCGTGTCTCTTAGGGAGCCTCCATCGTGTGTAAACTTTAAACTGGAATTAAAAGGCCACAGTGCAGCTTATCTTATGCAGTTTCTTTTCTTTTCTTTCTTTCTTTTTTTTTTTTTTTTAATAATTTTCTCAGGCTGAAACAACAGAGTCTATGGAATCTTTAAGCCTCAAAGATAAAAACGAATGTAACAAAAATCTGCCTGTCCTGAAGACTGTTGATGATGCAGATTCAAAACTGAAAGGCATAGGGAAGCCCAGAAAGTTCTCCAAATTCAGCCTCTACAGGCAGCTGCACAGACACCACCTACGCGGCACAGACAGCATCAGCAGCCTCGACAGCGCCTCCAGTAAGTCATCGTCTGCACTGGAACTTATCTCAACTATGCTCTGTTCCTCCATAGCCAGACACCGTGTACCTGTTTGCAGAACGTGTCCTTCTATAATGGAGTAAAGTGAACAATGCTGAGAAGTCATTATATCATCCTGTTCAGTCTCATGCCATTTCATGGCTCTGTTT
Source organism: Eschrichtius robustus (assembly GCF_028021215.1). Lineage (NCBI taxonomy): Eukaryota > Metazoa > Chordata > Mammalia > Artiodactyla > Eschrichtiidae > Eschrichtius > Eschrichtius robustus. Next base: position 51,530,977 of record NC_090829.1, on the reverse strand, counting down.
GACTCATTTTAGAACAGATTTATTGTTTTATTCGCATCACTAGTCATAACAACCACAATTCATGCTTCTAATGGTTGCAGAATGACTAAGCATTTCTAAAATAACGCCAAGTTATAAAGGAAAAAGAAGAGTATTAGGTGTGCTTTATAAACTTTTCATATAAGAGATTTCATGTCTCTTTCTATCCAGAAGTACATCCAGCTTGTATCCTCAAACATCAGATTTTCTACATCTTATAAATTTACCATTCTTTAAGATTTGTCTTAAAGCTCTACGGTTTTCTGTTGCACAGAATTTGTGACTGATTCTATAGCCTTGCCTTGTTTTTAAAATGATTGAAGCTGCTTCTGAGTTTAGAAAACTTGATATATTTATATATATCTATATCTCTTTGTAAAGAAAGAACTCTCAACTTTCTCCAGGTGATTGTAATCACTGTAGGAGTCGTCAGAATTTAATCCATGGTTTAAAGCCCCACTTGAAATTCTTTCGCTCTTCCGGTGAGTCAGAGCAGGGGCTCACTAGACCTAAAGTTGGTAAGTGATGTGTGAAGCGCCATAATCTCTGTAGGCTTCAGCTTTTGCTGTGTGAGCAGAGTGACTGTGTCTCTGGATTGGCTTTCTGTTCTCACAGTTTTCATCCCACGTATATTTTTAGAATTGATAATCTGATAAGTTTCTGTAAGAACTAGGTTCTCAAATAAATTAATCAGGGCCTAAAATATGGTGGAGTGAAGAGGAATTTGGCAATGGATCAGATTTAGTGACAAGTGATCATCATAATAAATAGCAACCACAGTAAAATTGTAAGCTAGCATTTACTGTGTGCAGACTCTGCCGCTCACTGCCCCGAGCACTTGTGGGGCTTGGTAATAACAGTGCTATCTCCTTTTTACAGATGACCCAACGCAGGGTTAGAGGTGATAAGTGATGTGCCCAGAGAAGTTCTAGTTCATCAGTCTCCCAGAAGTCATGCTTCAGACTTATGATTTAGCAGATATGCCGATAGTCATCAGGACCTTTTGGCTAAATTCTTAAGGCCACAGTTCTATGTACTATTTAGGAGATGACTGAGATAGAGCCCAGCTAGCATGGCTGGCTGTGAGTCACTTGTGGCTGTCAGGAGCTGATGACCCTGAACATTAAGCTGGACCTTGAGCAGTGGTTCCAGCATTGTGTAGTCTGGAGACCCTACAACTTTTAAACTGATTAACCGTATATAGTGAACTAAAGCTCCAATGTAACTGTTAAGTAAATTTGTTTGTCTTAAATCACATTGATATAAAATACGTAAACAACATTGATATACATTAAAATATGGAGAAGAGCATATATGGGGAGACATTTTCTTTATTTAGCATACAGCTAGTCCCTGATGCCTATGTGGATTCAGCGATAGCTCACAGTAATTCCTGTGCTCCGTAGAGCGTCATAGCCCTGAGACAGGGCACTGGGAAGTCCAGAGAGCCAGGTCAGGGGTGCATGCCGGGGCAGACATTAAAGATAAAAGGTTGCAAACACGTCCAGGTATTGGTTTGTAATTCCAGAGTGTGGCTTTGCTGCGTTAGGACTGACGATGAGATGGAGGAATGAAGCTGTGAAACATGAAGTCAAGGGGACTGAATGCTAGTGTTGCTGACAGCAGGATTGGGGGCAAGTGGAAAAGAAGATGCAAGCTGGGTGCAGAATACGTTAAGTAATTCAGGCTGATGGCAGGCTGCGAGGGGTGATCCCCATAGTGGTGAACTAGGGACAGCAATGTGGGTGGTTTTCAGGTGTTGATGGAGATCCTCTCCCTAATAAACTGGATACACGTCCAGTGCAGTGTTTTTTATTGAGAGAGAGAGAAGAGAGAAAGTAAACAACCTAAAATCCAAGAGTAGAGGATGGAGGATGGTTGAGAACATAATGAGCAGTTCATTCCCTTGATGGAATTGCACAATCATTAAAAACTGTAAGTGGGGATACAAAAATAAATGTATACGACTCATTTGTTCTTTAAATAAGTACTTACGGAGCTCCTATGTCAATCGCTGTTCTAGATACTAGGGATGGAATGAACAACACAGACAAAATTCTGTTAACTAGTAGGAGAGTAAGGATGGGAATTGTATATACAAATAGATCATCAAACACAATGTGTCAGGTGGTAAGAATTATCATGGAAAACAGTACAGCAGGGGAAGGGGGGAAGGGCAGAGGAGAGGAGTTACTATTTTATATGGGGAGGGGGTCAGAGAATGCTTTTCCAATGAAGTGAGTTTTCGAGAAAGATCAAAAGGGAGAGAAGAATCAGGATAAGATAATGTCTGTGGGGAGGGAGTCCAGCCAGGAGGAGTAGCAAGTGCAGACTATGAGGCAGGAGGGGATTGGTATGTTCCAGGAGTGGCTGAAGTCGGGTGGGCTAGGGGAGAATGATAGGAGCAAAGTCGGAGAGGGTTGGGGAGATTATAGAATTTTGGTTTATACATTGAGTGAAAAAGGAAGCCATCAGATGGTCTTTTTTTTTTTTTTTTAAACATCTTTATTGGAGTATAATTGCTTTACAATGGTGTGTTAGTTTCTGCTTTATAACAAAGTGAATCAGTTATACATATACATATGTTCCCATATCTCTTCCCTCTTGTGTCTCCCTCCCTCCCACCATCCCTATCCCACCCCTCTAGGTGGTCACAAAGTACCGAGCTGATCTCCCTGTGCTATGCGGCTGCTTCCCACTAGCTATCTATTTTACATTTGGTAGTGTATATATGTCCATGCCACTCTCTCACTCTGTCACATCTTACCCCTCCCCCTCCCCATATCCTCAAGTCCATTCTCTAGTAGGTCTGTGTCTTTATTCCCGTCTTGCCACTAGGTTCTTCGTGACCTTTTTTTTTTTTTTTTTCCCTTAGATTCCATATATGTGTTAGCATAATGTATTTGTTTTTCTCTTTCTGACTTACTTCACTCTGTATGACAGACTCTGACTCCATCCACCTCACTACAAATACCTCCATTTCATTTCTTTTTATGGCTGAGTAATATTCCATTGTATATATGTGCCACATCTTCTTTATCCATTCATCCGATGATGGACACTTAGGTTGCTTCCATGTCCTGGCTATTGTAAATAGAGCTGCAATGAACATTTTGGTACATGACTCTTTTTGAATTATGGTTTTCTCAGGGTATATGCCCAGTAGTGGGATTGCTGGGTCGTATGGTAGTTCTATTTGTAGTTTTTTAAGGAACCTCCATACTGTTCTCCATAGTGGCTGTATCAATTTACATTCCCACCAACAGTGCAAGAGGGTTCCCTTTTCTCCACACCCTCTCCAGCATTTATTGTTTCTAGATTTTTTGATGATGGCCATTCTGACCGGTGTGAGATGATATCTCATTGTAGTTTTGATTTGCATTTCTCTAATGATTAATGATGTTGAGCATTCTTTCATGTGTTTGTTGGCAATCTGTATATCTTCTTTGGAGAAATGTTTATTTAGGTCTTCTGCCCATCAGATGGTCTTGAGCAAAGGCCAGACAAGGTCTGACTTGCATTTTTACAAACGTTTTCTTCAGAGCAGACAGGGATGGCAAGTAGTGACCAGGCAGGTACTGAATACATCTTGAGGTGGAGCTGACAGCATTTGCTGATGCACTGCATATGGGATGTGGGGGACGGAGAGGACTCTTTCCATTAACTACATTAAGTTACAATTTTAACTTTTTAATATGAAAAAAGTTAATTTACTTAAATAGGAAAGCCAAAGGATAGTTGAGTCCTTCTGGGGCAGTGCTTTGCAAAGTCTATCCCTTGGATCCTGGTGTTTCTCGGGAGGACTCTGAGGATAATACTGAGGGCCCCCGGACCCTCCTACCTCTATTGGTACCTGTGTCAACCAGAAAAATCCCACATATATTATTTTATATATTGGACTGCCATGTGAATTTGTATTGGGAAAAAAAAAAGGAAGTTCTACTATTAATAATGAAGGAAGTTTAAAGAGCACAGCTCTACATTTAAATCATGTAAACTTTTAAACTTATATTGTCTTATAGGACTTGAAACCCAAATTAAGCACAGAGTGACTCTTCATTATAAGTTTGAAACTGAATGTTATTACTTGAGTTAATAACTTCCTTCCTGAAGATATGAACGGGATTAGCTTCTCTGCAATGTTTCACTTGAATGCAAAAGGCCATGGCTGAACGGGTCTCCTAGCGAAGACCTGTTTTTTTTTGTTTGTTTGTTTTTGTTTTTGTTTTTGTTTTTTATGCTTCATCATGGGTTCCTTTGTTTTCCGTCCCTTTTTTTTTTTTATGGTCTGTGTTTTCTCTTTTTTCTTTTTATAAATTTATTTATTTATTTATTTTTATTTTTGGCTGCGTTGGGTCTTCCTCCTGCACACAAGAGTGTGCACGCAAGATCACTGTGTGTTTTTAAGTAGAAAAAACTGCACTAAAATCAGCTCATCTTAAATGTGATTAGTTACTATGGTAGATTTCTATAGTATATATTTTAATTCAAAATCACTCAGCCATCTTCAAGATTTTTTTTCTCTTAAAATTATGTTGCAAGAGGGAGAATTTCAAACACATTGTTTCCTTGATACAGTTATTTTAAAAGGGTTGAATTTTATTCTTCTTATATTTAGTAATTGTTTGCTAATCTTTTCCTTTTAAGCAAGATTTAATATATGGCTGATGGGGAAAATAATTCTTGCCATTTAGTTGAGACAAGTGTTTCAAACTCAGATATCTAATCATAAGGGATAATGAAGAGTAGGTTAAGTCATTTCTAAACTCTGTTTTCGGTGGTGTAGAATGTATAACACTTATTTTCACTCTCAAAGAGCTTATTATCTAATAGGTAAGTGGTGGTATTACTAACCTAGTGCCTTAGTAATTCATCAGGGGGAAATATCCTCTGGCAAGAGTTGTCAGTGAAGCCTTCTCCACAACTGTAAACCTGATCCACAATGCCAAAATCCAAAAAGTTTCAAGAACCAAGAGATTTAAAAATATATATATATATAACTCACTGGGGTCCTGTTTTGGAACTGGCCGTGAATATAGGCAGAAATTCAGTAGGTAGAGACTAAGAAGGGAGAGAAACAGGCACTCCAGGTAGATATTATATCTTAACACACATATAAGAAATGCCAACGTCAAAGGGGGGAACCAACAGCAAAATGAAAAGACAACCTACTGAATGGGAGAAGATATTTGTAAATGATGTATCTAATAAGCAGTTAATATCCAAAATATATAAAGAATTAATATAACTCAACAACAACAAAAAACAACCCAATTAAAAAATGGGCAGAAAAGCTAAAGAGACATTTTTCCAAAGAAGACATATAGATGACCAACAGACACACAAAAAGATACTCAACATCGCTAATTGTTAGGGAAATGCAAACCAAAACCATGATGACATATCACTTCACACCTGTTAGAATGCCTATTACTGAAAAGGGAAAAAATAAAAAATGTTGGCGACCACGAGGAGAAAAGGGAACTTTCATGCACTGTTGATGGGAATGTAAATTGGTGCAGCCACTTTGGAAAGCAGTATGGAGATTCCTCAAAAAATTAATAATAGAACCACTGTATGATCCAGCTATCCCATTTCTGGGTATTTACCTAAAAAATACAAAAAAAAAAAAAAAAACCCTAATTCAAAAAGATACACACACCTTTATGTTCATTGCAGCATTATTTACAGTAGCCAAGATATGGAAACAACCTAAGTGCCCATCAGTGAATGAATGGATAAAGATGTGGTAAATATATACAATGGAATGCTGCTTAGCCATAAAACAAGATGAAATCTTGATATTTTCAACAACATAAATGGACCTTGAGAGTATTATACTAAGTGAAATAAGTCAGATGGAGAAAGACAAATACTATGTGATTTCACTGATATGTGGAATGTAAAAGACAAGGAAACAAACACAGAAACAAAATAAATAAGCAAACTAAACAGAAATCATTATGTAGATACAGAGAACAGAGTAGTGGTTACCAAAAGGGAAGGGGTTGAGGGAGGGTGAAATGAGTAAAGGGGATCAACTGTATGGTGATGGATGGAGAATAAATTTTTGGTGGGGAGCATGCTGTAGTGTATATAGAAGTAGAAATATAATGTCATACACATGAAACTTACATAATGTTATAAACCAGTGTTGCCTCAATTAAAAAAAAGAAATTAGAAGATTCTGGATTTTAGAAAGGTAATACAATACCTATACTCTGTATTATGTTACACTCCTGGCAAAGTCCAGGAAATACCCTATAAGCAAATTGTTTATATTCGTGCAACAACATCAAGTGGGATAAAGGAAGATAATAACCTCAAGTTCGCGTCAGGTTTTGCTAACAAAGAGCTGTGAAAAAACATTTGGATTTTCAGAGCTTTTGGGTTTTGGAATTGCTGTTGATGGGTAGTTAATTTGTATGGATTGGGCTGGTGGGATATAACTGTACCAATATCTGGAGAGTCTTGAAAGTCAGGCTGAGTCATTGACCCTCATTCCTTAAATGCTGGAGAATCCCTGGGGAGGTGGAATTTGGAGGGGGTGGGGGGTGGAGGGGAAGGGTAGGGGAACAAGGGTGGTATTTTACGAAGGTCATACTAGAGTCATGGGGGGTCTGACTGGCTTGTTCCAGTGGGCCCAAGAATGAAGTGAGTAAGAGAATATTTTTTCAGAAGAAAGAATCAGCAAATTTCAATAGGATTTGAGAAGTGGTGATGGGGAGGTGGGTGGAGAAGACAGTGAAGAAGTGAGGGGAGCCAAAGGTGATTCTGAGGTGTTGCTTGAGAAACCATGAACAGAAAGCAGAAATCTCAAGGGAAGACTTGATTTTGTGGGAATGACGGTGATTCTAGTGCTACGCATGAGTTTATAGTTTGGTGGGACAACTAGGTAGATGAGGTCAAGTGAGGCATTGGACGTGGCTGTAGATCTAGAGCCCCAGTGAGAAGCCAGGGCTACAGGGGTACATTTAGGGGAAAGCTGGGGAAAACCTGGTGAGGGAGGAGGAGCTAGGAAAGAAGATCAAGGAGGGTGAGTTGGAGTAATGGTAGGGGAGTGCAGCCTTGGAAGCTAAGAGACGAGAGAAAAAACAGGAAGATGTGGCAAAGTCAGAAGACACCGGGTGAGGGGCAGAAAGATACCCTCTTCATGAACTTCAGCAGCCAGAGTCTGGGCCACCGATGGATGAGGCTTGCAGTAAACTGGCATGAAAAACCGGTGCCAAAAGACAAGGCAGATGCAATTATGAAATCAACTGGGAGCCAGATATAGACTAATAAGAACCACCTCAGATCGGCATTGCTGATGTAAAAAGTCCTCCTTTCCTGCTCATACGTGTTCATGCAATTCTGAGCAGTAATCGCAGTAAGTCGGAGTATTTTGTTCTGTTTAGCCTTAATATTATTTCATTTGTTCTGAGGAGGACCCTGATTTATTTGGACTAGTTTAGGCCATGACTAAAACCAAAACCAAATTTGAACTGTGAGCAAGTTGAATTCAATTAGCACCAAGATCATTATCTGAGACTAAGAATTTGCTTTGTTTTTCTTATCAAAGCTGATTATTAGGTGAGATTTTTAAACAAGTATATGTGTATACATATAAAGATTTAGCCTGGAGTTTCTCAATTGATGAAAACAAATTTTATATATAATATATATATATATATTTTTTAATTTTACTTCAGAATTGACCCACTGTTTACCTCGTTCTTTGTCCCCTTTTCTTCTTTTCCTGTTTTTTAAATAAACAAATTGCCATGCTTACTATAAGAGCCTACAGGTGAGCAAATAGACCTACCAGTACTTTGGCCTTTCAGTCTTAGAGAGCAGGAAAATAAATCACTGGAAGAAATCAACAGAATTCTATTTTTAACATTATTAAATTTTGTTCATTGTTAGCATTTTAAAACATTTTCCTTTTACAGAAAATTCCAATACCCTTTGGAGGTTAATTATTCAGTCTGGGATAGAACACTAGCAGTATGTGTGGTGATTGTTTAAAAACTTCTGCTCTGCAAATGCTTATTGATTGCCTACTGACTGCCAGGAGCTATACCAGGCACTGAGGGGACACACTCCCCACCCCAAAGTTTATAGATGAGTGAGTGGGGAGCAGGGAGGGAGCATCCTTACACAATTGGGTCACAGAGTCAGAGGCCTGGAGGTGTGCAACTGTTAATGGTTCTACAGCAGTGCTAGGGGCTTCCTCTCCCTGTTGGGGTCTGGGAGGTGTCTCTAGGACAGATGACAACTAATGTGGCTCTTGAAGGAGGATGAGGAGTTCAGACCAAGAGGGAGGGAAGAACATTCTAGGCAGAAGGAATAATGTGCCAGCTGCATGATGAACCAGGCCTGTCAAAATCAGTGAGAAGTATGGTGTGCCTGGGGTCTGGGTTGTGTGAGGAAAACAAGGACCAGAAAGAGAGATTGTCAGCAGTTTGAGAAGAGCTCTCTGTGCATACTAAACCCTTAGGATTTGACCCCCTCTAGGCAGTAGGTCATCCTAGAAGGCTTTTAAGCAAGGAGTCTGCATTTTTAGAAGGACAGCTCTGGGGCAGCGTGTTGGTAGGGAGACCAGTCCAGTACTCTCACTGGCTCCTGCACGTGGTACCATTTATTCATTCAACAAACACTTTTGCATCCAGTGTCTATCTGTTAAGTGTCTCTTTTGTGCCAAGCGCTGCATTTTGTGATTGTAGTTCTGCTAGTTTTCCTGCTTAGTTGTCTTTGTGATCAGCATATTCCATAAACATACAAACTATTTAAGTCAACATATTTACCCTTAAGTAAAACGTTCCCGACAAAGTTCTTTGTGAAATATTGCAGTGGATTGCTGCTTTTGCGCCTGTGCCGTCATGAGCTTCTGTCTATTGTTACACTTTTTATGGATGTCATTTATAATTTTAGAAAAATAGAATGTTAAAGTCCAAAAGATCTTAGATGTCATCTGGGCCAAATGTTTCCTTTCACACATAAAGGATTTCTGACCCAAAAAGATGAAGCTCAGTGTCACTTAGCTAGTCAGTTTCAGGGCTGGAACACAGGCTGTCTGCAAATTTGAGGTTCTTGCATTTTGAGATGCAAAAGACAAGAATTATACATTAGATGTGCACCATATTTGTTGAGGAAAAAGAAGGACGTGACTTCTTTATGGCCTCTGCATCTCACGTTCCTCCACCTGACCTGACTTTACTGCTCTCTCATAGGCTCTCCTAGCAAGTTCTTTATTCACAGTTAACCCTGTGATCTATTCCTCCAGTGATCTGGTAGATGGTGAGAATAAGAATATTAAATTTCACTGTCAAATGATGGACCTGATTATAGCCCCAACTACCCACTAATAGTAAATTCATGAGGGTTTTAAAACCTTGTCAGCCCACAGCCTCATGAACACATGCTGTCCTAGTTATGAGGCTTAAGAAGAAAAGTTAAGAAGTCTTTAGGTGTTTAATAGATAAGAGATGAACTTCCCTCTCTGGGGTCCGCCTGAACCAGTCTCTGAGTGGGTCTTGCTGCATTTACAGACACGGGCTCCATCCGAAGTTTACAGACAGGTGTGGGAGAGCTACATGGGGAAACCAGATTCTGGCATGGAAAGGACTACTGCAATTTTGTCTTCAAAGATTGGGTTCAACTTGATAAACCTTTTGCTGGTAAGTACCATGGTAGTGGGGGCTGCTTATATTTTGTCTTTTCCTTGTCAGTATCTCAACAAGTATGCATGTGCATGATCTAATATCTTTTGTTTTGTTTTGAATATTTGGTAAAACACTGGAAACTATGATTCAGTCATATACTTAAGGGCTTTTCCTTATAGTAAGAAAAGAAAATGAAATAGAGCTTACTTGTTGGAAATCTCCAGCTTCCATATCGGCATATTTTAGGGGGGTAATAATCTGTAATTCTCCAGGAGATGGTTCCCTTCCTTTGATCATCTCCTTTTTTCTGCTTATCATCTTCATCTTCCAGCATTAAAACAACACATTTCAGATTATCACTGTGCTTGTATATCTAACAGGAAATAGGAACGTAGCTTAACATTATTTCAACAGGATAAAAAAGAAAAATGTAATGTCAAGTACACAGCTTTAAATACTTTGTACCAACTCACATCTGCCTTGCCTAGTGATTATCTAATAAGTGAAGTGGAAATATATTTGGGAGAGGTGCATGGGAGACTGTGTTTCCCAGTGTGAGATCTATGTTTCTCTTGGCTATAAAGGTATTGTTCTACCCAAGCCAAGTAATATACACACGGTGGGCATTACCAAATTTTCTTACATGTATCATAGTCAGGGTCAGAGCTGGGGTCAGATGGCTTGTGTGCCTCTGGGCACAGAAGTTAGCGAGGACCTTGCCTTGCGTGCACCCGGGCAGATTTCATTGACAGGCACTCCACCCCCCGGATGCCATGGCACGACATCTCCTCTGCGGTCCACGGGAAGGCGGCTCGCGATGTGGCCCGTCACTTCATCCAGCGCTGGAACTTCACGAAGGTACGTAGGTGGTTTTATCATGATTCAGTCCACATGAAGAGAGACAGGCCAGGAAGAAGAGGCGAGAAGGGGCTGCGGTGGCCGCAGCTGTGCTACCCATCTACTCTTGGGTGCCCGGTTGTCAGAGTGCCTGGGTCTCTGAGCAAAAGAAAAAAAAAATATTCCTGAACTTTCACACCACAGACAATTCAGAGGGCGGAGGGATGATGCTACTATCACAGCCTATGGTTTAACCCTTTGAACACTTGGGACACTCAGTGTCGTTTAAGCATCTGGCCGGGGCTGATAGTCACGTGGAGGGCTGTCGGGCTACTGTAGGGGGATGGGAGCCTCGTTCAGGTGAGAGAGCTGGAGCTTGCAAAGCCTTCCAATCCTGGCACTGCCCTGGGCCCATGTTGGTACAGGCTTCTGAGAGGCGGTTCTGAGCAAAGTGAACGGCGTGAGAAGATGGAGCCAGTTTTCTTTTCTCCAGTCTGTGTCTTCCTTAGTATGATGCCTTCATTACTTGTAAGCATTTGACCTAACATTCCTAAGTTAAGTACCTGTCGTCTAGGTGTTATTAAGATTCCATTTTATTTATAGAGTCTTAATAAAATAAATAAAATGGTTTTATAGGCATTTTCTCCTTATAATTTGGAGATAATTTGGAAAAAGATTTAGTTTTATTAACAACTTAAAGTGTCACCTTATTTTCATTTAAATAACATTATAAACAGTTAGTGGGAGCTCTTAGAAATAGTGGAAATATTTTTAACAAGAATTTAGAGGCAAATGAATGAATAAACAAAAGGATAATATTTTTAACTTATTGGACTGACAAAGATAAAAACGCTGCAGATACCTACAATTGGGTTTGGGATCTATGATGGTCTTATACCTTGCTCCTGGGAGGATAAATTGGTACAACTGCAGAAAACTTTTTAAAGGTATGTAACCTTTGACTCAGAAAATCTATTTCAGGTACTTAAGCTAAAGAAGTTACTCAGTAAGTCATTTATCTTGACATTGCGTCTAATAATTCATATAAAATGAGAAACAGCTGACATCCTCATTAATAGAAATCGTTAAACAAATTATGATTGTTCCATGCCATTTTACTATGAAATTATTTTGAAATGATACATAGTGCTTTACTGCTGTTGCAAGATACCTACAACGTAGTAAAAAATCAGTTTATAAAATAATCCCATTTTTGCAATTGTATACTTCTATAACTCCAGGTTGTATTTAAGTTTTCTTTAAAAATACAAAGCAATAATGCTCACTCCAAAAGGTAAAAGAAGGAAAAAGGGAGTTTTCTGTCCCTGGGAAATAGACAGAAAACAAAAATAAATAATCTATTGCCTCTTCACCTAGAAACACGCATTGTTAATATCTCTTTCCCTTTTTCTTTTTCAAATGAACCTGAATTTTTTTTATAATCACAAAGTAAGGAAGACTGGAACTGTTTTTTAATTTGAATCTTTTTTACCTGTTTTTCTTTATTTTAGATTATGAAACCAAAATATCGGTCCCTTTCTTATCCTTTTCTGCTTCCAAAATCTCAAACAACAGCCCATGAGTTGAAATACCAAGTGCCCGGGTCTGTCCATGCTAATGTACAGGTAAGTCTGGCTTTTCTTTTTCATGAAGTACTAGTGGGTACAGTCACTCTTACTGGACTAAATGCCTATTGGCTTCAAGTTTTGCAATAAGGACAACTCCAAAGCAAATCCAAATAGACCTTTTAAAACTTAGTATTGTATTTTCTATTTTAAATGTACTCAATTTATCCTCTTGTTAAAACTCTCATATAAATATAATAAATGCATATCTTTAGAAAAGGCCACTCAAGGAGAGGCTTGTCCTGTAATTCCTTCTGAAGTGACTCTAGCAACATGATACCCAGTAAACCTGGAGCTGATACCAGTGAAGTACCAGGAATACGGCTGAAACTTAGCATATAGGAAACTAGTTATAGTTCAATCTAATTTTAGTTCCTAATTAACCAAATGCCTTTTAGAGACACTTTTAAAAGAATGAGAAATTTGCTTATTAAAGTAACAAAATTTGACCACATCCAGTACAACATTCTCAAATTACAAATAAGGAAATTAAGACCCAGTGAAACTTTGAGACTTGCCCAGGGTCATCGAGCTGGTTATCAACAGAGGTGGAGCTTGAAATCCTAGTCTAGTCCACTGTTACCCAATCTGCTCCGTGTACCAACTCCAGCTCAAGTGTCTTGAGATCATACAGGGACAGAACTAGGATTGCATTGCCTTTTGTTCAAAGTCATCACTATCGGCGTCAAATGTATTGTTTAAGTACAGAACAGATTGGTGTTTGCCGGAGGCAAAGGGTGGGATGGTAGGGGTGCAGAAATGGGTGACAGGGGTCAAAAGGTACAGCTTCCCGTTTTACTCTTAATAAGTCCTGGGATGTAATGTAGAGCATGGTGACTGTAGTTAACAGTACTGTGTTGTATATTTGAATGTTGCTAAGGGAGTAGATCTTAAAAGTTCTCATCACAAGAAAAAAAATTTGTAACTCTGTGAAGTGATGGATGTTAACTAAACTTATTGTGCTAATCATTTCACAATATAGACATATATCAATTTTTTTTAAAAAAGTATTTTTTAAGTGAAGATCCAGTAGTCTGCTGCTGACATCACTATTATGGATTTATTTAATTTGGATATGGATTCTGGTGAATATGATTATATAAATGAAACGCCTAAATCAGTTACTTTGTACTACGTGCAAGGAGAGGTGTGTGTATCTAAGAAATAAAAAGACATTGCAGACCGTAGATCAAATAATAGAACAATCAAAAAGATAAATCACTTAAGAGAATTACCTACAGCAAATACTTCGTCATCCCAGGCTAAAGGAGATAACTAATTTAAACTTAGAGGCACAGATAGATATGCATTCATATGTAAGTTAATGAATATTTTATGAACCTGTTTAATTTTATTCTACTTAGAGGGAAAAATTACCTGTGCTGTAAGATAAAATAGGAGCCTTGATATTAAGAAACTAAGAGAATTTAATTTAAGACTTGAGATGGCATTAAAATTGACTCAGTGATCAACTTATCCAAGTTAGCCGATGCTAATTAAGCATCTGTTGAAAAGTTATTTCTGAGAATTGTGTATTTTTATGATTAGCAAAAGATGGTTTATCCCAGTGTTGCATATACATACATCTTCTAATGTTTTTTGGTAAAGCCCTGGTTTATGTATTCTCTTCCTGCCACCCTGATGAGGCAGATAGATGCTCTGCATGTCCGCCCTACAAAATGCCTCCCTTGGTTCACCTTCTCCCTATCACTGGATGTTGTGGTAGAAATGGAGCTAGATCAGTGACTTCTTACGTGCTCACATGTTCATCCCTGACATGCCCAGGCTGCCTGCACTCTACGAAGCCAATTGATTTGAAAGGAAGTTTACCAAGACTCATGAATTCATTTATTCAGTCAATTTCTGTCTACTAAGTGCCATCTGTTTGCACAGTCAAATCATCAGTGCACACCTGGGTACTGAGGAGGCAGACAAAAGGAGTTCTCTGCCTCTGGAAAAGGAGTTAGATGGGGGAGAGGAAGCTGTGATGTTAAAGAATTCAGTTAACGAGGCAAGGTGTGGTCTAGGACCAAATGGCAGTCTTGAGAGTATGGACCAGCATGCCAGGAGAGGTTGGCAAATGAGAGGGACAGAACTGGGTTCCCCCTTTAAGGAATAAGTCTGCTGTTCAGAAGATGGTAGAACCAACTGCAGCAAACCATTTGCTCTTGAAGGGGTAGTAGATGAGGTTCAGACAGCATAAAGCCAGACTGGGGATGCCCTGAAGTGCCGGCCTGGTTCATTTTGACCTGATCCTGGAGGCATTAGTGAACTTTGGAATGTTTTTTTGTCATCTGAGAGGAAGCATGATACATGAATGTTTTATGAAGATTAATCTAGATCAGAGTTTCTCTAATTGGGTTTTGCCTGTGAAATGCTAATAGCTATTCCACAAAAAAAGGTTTCCATGGACAGATAAGTTTTTGCAGATTTTTTTTTTTTATACAGGAGAGTTTAATTTTTATTTTTTTTATTTATATTTATTTTTTTTTGGCTGTGTTGGGTCTTCGTTTCTGTGCGAGGGCTTTCTCTAGTTGCGGCAAGTGGGGGCCACTCCTCATCGCGGTGCGCGGACCTTTCACTATCGCGGCCTCTCTTGTTGCGGAGCACAAGCTCCAGACATGCAGGCTTAGTAGATGTGGCTCACGGGCCCAGTTGCTCCGCGGCATGTGGGATCCTCCCAGACCAGGGCTCCAACCCGCGTCCCCTGCACTGGCAGGCAAATAAATTCTCAACCGCTGCACCGCCAGGGAAGCCCGCAGATTTTTAAAATATAGGACTTCTTAGTGCCTTCGTTATGTCGACGTGCATAATGAAATTACTAAGACTGAATATTCTGTGAGCATTTCCCAAGCTTAATTGATGTAGGATCTCTCAATTTGTCACCTATTTCCGTTTTTCCAAACAAACACACTTTGGGACCTAAAGTTTATACATGTGAAAAACTTACAAGACTAGAAAGGGAATGAACACAAGGAGACAAGTAAAGAGACTGCTATAGTAATTCTAGAATACACTAATTTTGTATTTATAAATTAGTATTCTTTTTCTTAAAGAAGACTCCCCCATAGTTTAAAAAGTTTTAGACCTCACGAAACATCTACTGGTTGCCAGCAGATGTTTTGCACATCTGCCAAAATAACTCCAGTTGTGAAAACAGTGGGCACCACCAGGCAGTGCATCTTTTTGAAGACAGGAAAATCTGAGATGACCAGACACTGAAGAAAAGGAAAGAAATTACCCTGCTCCATTTCTCCTTTTCTGTAAAATTCTGACCACAGTATTGTTTCACTTCACATTACTTACTGGCTCTAAACATTATTCACCTTGTTCTAGGCATTGTTGTTGTCAAGTTATGAATGTATAGTGCTTAGCGGGTAAAAGCAATAATCTAGTCCAATCCCTGGTTTTCCAGAGAATCCAGAAGACATCAGGGAGATAGGGACCTGGCTGTGTAGGAGACTACTTAAGTTTTAAAAAGTTTATTGTTGTATTTTCAAGTCTTTCATTCTCTCAGTTACCGTGTGGCAATAGCCAAATGACTGTTAAATACTCTTGGTTGAGAAATTTAATAAAACTTAATAAAAGTCTTCTTATTCTTTTTAACATTGATTTTAACATAGTTTTTAACGTAGTTTATTGTTCATAACATAACTTAGAGACCACAAACTTAATTAACTGGAAAGGAGCCATGTAATGTAGCCAGGGGAAGGGGCAGACTGTATTCAAATTCCCGTCTCACTACATACGAGCTGTATAACCTTGGGAAAATTATTTCACCTCTCTGAATGCGTTTCCTTCATCTTTAAAACAGGAAACACAATAGTACCTGTCTCATAGGGTTGTGGTGATAGTTAAATAAATTAATCCATGCAAATCACCTAGAAGAGTATACTAGTTTGAACTCTATCAATATTAGCTACAACCTTCAGGCATTCCCTAGTGTTTTCAAAAGTTTGCAACAAAGAAGCTGACATTTCTCTGGATGGGTCACAGGCTAGTTCTGGATACAAAAATCTTTATACTATTTATACCATATATATTGAAATGGAGAGAGAAAGAGCATTGGACACAATAAAGTAAATAATAGATAAAATTCATGTTGTTCTTGGGCTTCCCTGGTGGCACAGTGGTTAAGAATCTGCCTGCCAATGCAGGGGACACGGGTTCGAGCCCTGGTCTGGGAAGATCCCACATGCTGCGGAGCAGCTAGGCCCGTGCACCACAACTACTGAGCCTGCTCTCTAGAGCCCGCAAGCCACAACTACTGAGCCTGTGAGCCACAACCACTGAAACCCGTGCACCTAGAGCCCATGCTCCACAACAAGAGAAGCCACCGCAATGAGAAGCCTGCGCACCGCAACAAAGAGTAGCCCCCACTCGCCGCAACTAGAGAAAGCCCGCGCGCAGCAACAAAGACCCAATGCAGCCAAAAAAAAAAAAAAAAAAAAAAAGATTTAAAGAAAAAAAATTCATGTTTTTCTTTCATCTGCAGAAGGGAACCCAGTTATTTAATTTTTTAATACAAAAGCACTGGGCCCGATCACCCTTAGGCATGTACTACTGGTGATTCCACACCAGCGACGTGCATAGCTGTTGCAGAAGCTATGGCCGACAGGGCCGGCCAAGGAGACTAGAGCTACTGCAGCCAGAATGGAGACCTGCCCTCACCAACATGAATTTCTGCTTCTAAAAAAGTCATCCAGACCTGAGAGCTGACTTCAGCAACTTCCACTGACACTTTAAAATAATCTTGGGTGTTTCCCCTCAGTGCTGGGTATTCTCAGAAGCCTGCCAAGAACACTCAGAGAAGGCATAGCAGGAGACAGACGTGGGGAGGGGGTTGGAAGAAAGATGATTCTGAAACTGCTTAGGCACAGAGTTTATAAAAGAACTTGTTTTCTCCCTAAAAAGAACAAACTATGTTCCTGAATGCTATCGTTGCCACTTAGGATAAACGACCAAGACAGAGGACATCTGACATGTCTATTAAGGTAAAAGAAAGTGCTTGATGCCAAATTAGCATTAACACGGAATCAATACGTGGAACAATCCTTTTTATTAAATTGGGCAGCTTATAGTAGAAAAGTCATTTCTTAGACAGTCATTGCCAAGAAGTCCTACCAAACTGAAGGAAATATTCCACTGGAGTCATGTCTTCAATCTCTTTGTCTATTAAAAGAAAAGAAAAACTATATAAAGGCAAATGTAAATGACATTCAAATTATACTATTGGAAAAATTTGTTCCTACACTGGGGGAAAATGTCCAAAAGACACTCCAAAGGATGTCAATGTAGGAATCAATGTAGATTTCAAAGGACAGCAAAGTGTTTTGTATAGTGATAGAACAAAGTAGGTAGGGAAGGGTGAAAGAAAGCCACTTGATTTATTCCTAAGGAAGTTCCTTAACATAGAAGCTGCTTTCTGTTTACGGACCAGGTCTTCCTGCAGTAAGACTTCCGTGCACCTTGCTGTGGGTCTTGACTGGCTGAAGCCACGTGAACAGGGAATGTTCACTCAGTGCCCAGCATTGCACTAAGTTTTTTATGGAGTATCTCATTTAATATTCACCAGTCTATAAATTATGGTCCTCTTTGACCTCTTATTCTACAGATGAGGAAACTAAGACTTTGAGAGGTTATTATTACACAGTGAGTATTGGACGGGATGAGACTGGATTCCAAGCAGTCTGCTTCCAGAGGCTGAGGTCATAACTGCTCAGCAGAGAGACTGTTTCCAGTAAGTCCCAGGATGGTTGTAACCACCAAGGGCCCCAGTAAGGCAAAGCTGCATGTCATGCTTGCCTTTTGATATTATCCTCTGTTGCCGCAGACCCAAATCCAGCCCAATCCAGCCCCAACTCTCCTTTTGCTTTCTGGCTCCAAAGAGCCCTCAACTCTACATTTTTTCCTAGGACGTCTCTCCCCTTAAGTCTTATTCTTCAAAAAGCACATTCCCTTCCTTTCCTTCAGCCTCAAGTTTAACTTTTCCCTATTGCTCAGGCCAAAGGATCACCCTATTCGAATAATGACACACTGTGCTGTGAATGGATGACACTCAACTGTAGAAAAATGGTTCTTAGAAGGAAGAGCTTGGAATTCCCTGGTGGTCCAGTGGTTAAGACTCCGCACTTCCACAGCAGGGGCCCTGTGTTCGATCCCTGGTCAGGGGAACTAAGATCCCACAAGCCATGTGGTGCAGCCAAGAAAAAAAAAAATAGAAGGAAGAGCTTGGTAGTCTGAGGCAGGTTCTTGAACAAAGTCCATTTCTGCTGTTCCTTGCCTGCAGTGCTCCTCAATACAGACAGGAAGAATGAGGCCCAATCATTTGAGCACTTCTTTTCTCTCCCCAACCCATGCCACCTGTGAGCTGCAACATGGAGGCCAACTTCTGCATGAGAGACAAAAGAAAAAAAATATATAGTGCTTTTGTTCCATGATCGACTTGGGAGCTCAGAGAAACAAAAAGGAATTAAGATATGTACTGAATTTATAAGGAATAAAAAGCATTGCAGTAAGAGAACAGGAACTTGGGACAAATACTAAGAAAGTTTTGAAAGTTTTCCTTCAAGAAGAGATTTCTGTATTTTAAGCCACATATTCGGCTTGGGCCCACTGTATGTAAGGGGATTAGAGCTTGTGGATAAAGAGAAGGTTATCTTTTAAGAAGTCAAAAAATAGGACACAGTACAAAGGAAAATGACTGGTTTTAGTTACAATCTTGAGGCTAAAACATTAAATCAGAAATATGCCCTTTATAAAGGGCATAAATATACTTTAAAATTGTGTATTCAAACTTGAGGTTTGAAAAGTGTGGGTTAGATTTGATTCTCAATCTACTTGGGTCAGTAAGATAAGCCACATTTCTGTGTGTGTAAGGAGGAGTTTGAGGCTTGTCTCAGTTACATTGGTTTGAAACAGAAATGCAAGACAAGTTAGCCAGGTCAGTTAAGAAAAAGAAGTGAGTAAATCTTAAATTTGAAACAAAAGTAAGTCAATCAAAATGTCTTTGACTTAACTAGATTTGTTTACAGATTTCCTAGAACATCAAGCATTTAAAGCAGTGGAGTTGGTCCCTGGTTCGGGGTAAAAGAGAAATTCACATTTTCAGTTTATCTTGTGGTGATAAACAGATTTTAACTAATCAGAATCATAGTCAATGAATAATAATTCCAAGTAATTTTTTTCTGTATTACTTGAAAGATATGTTCAAGTTTAACCAAAAATGACGACTTTTTAAAGTTAAATGAGTTTTCATTTTGAGAAAATGATATAGATTTGGATTCAGACGATAAGACAGGTAATGCTGAACCCCCTTAGGATGTAGGCAACCCCCCACCTTCTATGGTTTTATAGGCATCAGGGGGGCTCCCCTCTACTTTGCTTACTCTCTCCCACAGGCTGATGCCAAAATGGTCTTCTTTTGGCTTACAAATGTACTTATTATAAACATTTAACTGCCTTTAGAAAGGAAAACTTTTACCATTATCCTTCACAAGAAAGACGGCAGATATGTGACCTTCATGCTTTCCCTTCATGGCTGCCATTGGCCTTCAACCTTAGATTTCTTCCCCAGTGTGTCTAGTTCCAAGAATCCGCTCTTCAACATAGGTGTCCAGGAAGACTTGGAATCAATTAGTCTTGACCTTCGAGTTGAAACTTGCTTGACACTCCTGATTTATGTATTATGCAAATGAGTTTATTAAGTCTTTGAAGCAGCAAATTTTGAGAGTGAGAAAGGAAAGAAAGTATAAGGTTTTGGGATTTGAGGGCAAGACTAGGACATTACCACCAAGGGTGGTGTATAAACTTTGCTCATAGCTTTTTAGAGAGGTAGATCAACCATATATCAAATATCTACTATGTGCTGCATAACATAGTGCTTTGTGTTTGTTATGCCATTTTTTTTTCTTTACAACAGCTCTGTGTGGGAGTGTGTGGGTGGGCAGGTGTGTGTGTGTGAGAGACAGAGACAGAGACAGAGAGAGCAGTCTCAGGTGTTCAGAGGAGGAAACTGAGCCTCCGTGATGTTAAAATGACTTGTTCAAGGTGAAAGAGCTAGTAAGTGCAGAGCAATAGTGCATATCTCAAGAGTTCCTACCATTCCAGTATACTCTGCAGTTTTATACATTGTTTCCAGAGTAATATAGAATTGGATCAGGATGGGTGGCAAAAGAATCTTCTCAAGGTTGCCTGCATTTTAGGGCTATGCTCCTTAGCAACAAAATTCAACATAAATTTGAGTGGACAAAGAATGGAAACCTCTATTTGTTCAACCTTTGTTATTTCTGCTGATGAACAATAATGCAGTTCCTTGAAGATTATGTGAATCAAGCTATTTTCCAAGCGTGCATTATATTTACCTAAATTTTTCTTGTGAGATATTTGACTATTCTTGTTCACAGTTAAATTTTCCAATTTCATTATACATATTCATCTGATAAAATTAAATAAAATGCTTTGAGGGAACTATATTGTAGTAAATACCTCATAATGAATAAAGAAATAACATTTTGAGGATGGCACAATCAGGTTTAGCAAGTATTAGGTTTGAATTTCAGTAGCCTTAGGTGTGCAAT
Organism: Eschrichtius robustus; assembly: GCF_028021215.1. NCBI lineage: Eukaryota > Metazoa > Chordata > Mammalia > Artiodactyla > Eschrichtiidae > Eschrichtius > Eschrichtius robustus. The sequence goes on along the minus strand of NC_090829.1, from coordinate 51,510,274 downwards.
TTTTAAAGTTATTGATTAAAGCAAGAATTTTACCAGACCTTTTATATATAACAGATATAAAACTGATTATGTATTGGATCACTTTATGAATTTCTAAGTATGGGCTATTCTTTTATTTTCAATTTCAGTTGACCTCATGAGGAACAGTTTCAATATTTATTTCAAATCAGGATTAGTGAATATATTTTTATAGTGATTCTTCTGTGATGAAACTCTATTGCTTAAGGAAAGTCCAGTAATAAGCATTTATTGACCACCTACTATATGACTAACATTATACTGGAACCCTAGTTAGAGTGCTGAAAAAAATTACAACCAATGGATTCTTAGTGTTGAAAAGGCCTTCCATGTGGCCAGACTGTAGCCTGGCCGGACTACAGTCTGCTCTGAAGCGTCTCGGGCATGATCCACCACAGCTCAAATACATCCTCTAAGTTCTCATTAATAACAGCAAACACTTATGTACCACTTAATAGGTGCTTGGTTTCCTTCGGCTCACTGCACAGTAATTCATTTAATCCTCTCTACAACCCTATAAAGTGGATACTCAGTTTTATAGAACAGAAATCTGAGGCACAAAGAGGTTGAGAAACTTGACCAAGATCAAAGCCACTAGGTGGCTGAGCTAAGCTTTGAACCTAGGCAGTCCCACTGTGCATCTGTGTATTTAACATATATTCAGGTGTCTGAGCTGGATGCTCTTGTTGTAATCCAGGAGGAAGCAGGTGAGTGTCTGAATACAGGGAGGTGGTATGAATGAGAAAGTTGAGAGTTGAAGTGACACACCAAGGATCAGACAGCTAATTAAAGCCAGAATCAAGATTAAATGTCTAAATGAATCTATTTGTCTTTTAGAATGTATTATTCTGAACAGTATCTATTTGAGGGGAAAAGAGTAATCACATTATCAAGTCAGAGCTAGGGTGACTGTATCATATGATTCAAACCAGGACACTTCTGAGAGTAAAAGTGGTGTTATTAATACAGGAGGCATTCTGGTGTGATTGTGGGGCTATAACAGAAAAAGAGTGCAAATGGTCACTCTACTCATAGCCACCAAAAGAGGTCCTTCTGAAATGCTCTTTGTAGAAACCACATCTCCTGGTTTCCAATCTTGAATGAAAATAATCCTGGGTGGAAGAGCATATATTCAGGATTTCCAGCTGGGCCCCTTCATTATGGATGATGTTTAAGGACCAGTTCCCTACCTACCTACTCTGCCTTGGCCCACACATGATACACAAGCCACTGTAATCAATTAGTTGTTTGGAAGAAAAAGATGGGCTTCATTTATTAATACCTCTGGTGTCATCTCCATTGTCTTATGTTTGCTCATTTCTGCTTGCTGCCTTACAGTTGCTCCGTTCTGCTGCTGATTGGTCTGCTGGTATAAAGTACCATGAAGAGTCCATCCACGCTGCTTACATCTATGTGATAGAGAACAGCAAGCACTATATCTATATAGAAGTAAGTCTTGCTCGTGTAAATTGGTATGACAACCTGCCTTCCTGTAAATATCACAGAGACTGCAGGGTCCCCGAACTCAGGACCTGCTACATTAATAAGTGTATGTTGAGATGTGAAGAGGTCACCTGAATTTTGATTCCCCCAGCATACCTGACATTCACTTTGCATTTTCATTAACTCGGGACTCTAACAGGAATCTCCCAAATCCTTATTATTAAAATGTATCAATTCGTAATATTATTAGCCAGAAATATCCCAACGTGGAGACGTAAGTTTTGATTTGGCTTGAGTTGGAGGGTGTAAATGTGAGGCATGTGCTGCTTCAGGAGAGCACACACAGGGGTAAGCTGTTAACATAGAGACCACTGGATGCCTGTGGTTTGGGGATGTTGGAGTGGGGAGAGGGCAGGAAAAGGAACATGGAAAAGGGAGATGTAAGAATAGCAAGGGCAAGTACCACCTTCTTCAATTCTGGGTCAACTACCATTCATTATAAAGCTTTTTCAGTTCTCAGAGTTTGTGTGTAGAGACTAGGAGAAAACCCGCGGGTACTGGTTTTAGTTTGGGAACCTTAATTGTGCTTCAAAGTAGATCTGAAGCTAGTTCAGAGCACTTGGAAAATCCTTAAAAAATAAAAAGCCATGACAATGGAAAGATAACTCAGAGCACATCTCTCTTCTTTATTTTAGTATTTTCTTTCTCACTGAATTTAAAAATATATATGGAGAGAGATGGGGTCACTGGGGAAAACCGTTCTAGCCCTACTTTCCTTCCCCTTGAGTCCTGGCCCTATCCCCTTCCATGAAGTGACAATTAATTAAAGGCAAGTGGGAAAGAATTGGAGCTTAATTTATTTTACAGGCCTGGAGAAAGAGAAGGCTGATTAAAACTATTAGCAGGCTTAATGCAATGTGGTATCCTGGATGGGATCATGCAACAGAAAAAGGACATCAGTGGAAAAATTAGTGAATTCTGAATGAAGTCTAGAGTTTAATAAAACTAATACTATTAGTGTTATTAATTTCAACAATTATACCATAATAATGTAAGATGTAATTGGCTGGTTCATCCGTTACCCAGCATCCTTTTGCTTTGTCTCTTTTTAGTAGTATTAAATCAGCCTTTCTTTGTAACGCTACCACAGTACTAAATGAGGTCAGGAATGCCACATTGATACACATGGCTGTGGACATAAACTTGGTTGAAACGCCTGTAGCCGAGGTAAGCAGTTGGCATTCACCCTGCTCTCTCCAAAAAAGGAGAAGTGAAGGATGTGAGTCTGTGTTACAGCTGCTGAGGAATGCTAAGCTTCTCTGTGATATGAATTCAGAACAAACATGGTTTGGTTGCCCCTGAGATTTTGATTGTTTGATGCCCTAAAGGGAAATATATTCTCAAATGAGTTTTTGTCTTCCTCTAAGTTTGTCTTCTGGAAGCTGTTTACAGCTTTATGCACTTAAGTTTAAAAGCGTGTACAATAGTAAAAATGATAATGTGGCAAAAGGATGATAATCCTATTTCGAGTCATTGCCTATATATCACTTTACCTAAGATGACTAGCAAAGATTACTCTGTGTTGATTATACATATAAATTACAGGTGTGTTATAACTATTTGTATAGTAAACAGAGCGTGTGATATTCATATTATTTGTACCTAATTTTCAACAATCCGTAATGTAGCAGCTAAATCTTTCATACCATTATAATAATAATGTTGTACCCTGGTTTTTTAGTAAGAGTTTTTTTGTTGTTTTTTTTTTTAATGTCTGAAACATTTATATTAACATATTTCCATACATATTTCCATACAAATACAAATATAAGATTTTTAGAAATTTCACGTAATGTCTGAAACATTTATATTAACATATTTCCATACAAATAACCCAATGGAAGTTTAGTATTAGTTGTTTTGTTTGTTTGTTTTTTTATACTGCAGGTTCTTACTAGGCATCAATTTTATACACATCAGTGTATACATGTCAATCCCAAGCGCCCAATTCAGCACACCACCATCCCCACCCCACCGCAGTTTTCCCCCCTTGGTGTCCATATGTCCATTCTCTACGTCTGTGTCTCAACTTCTGCCCTGCAAACCGGCTCATCTGTACCATTTTTCTAGGTTCCACATACATGCATTAATATACGATATTTGTTTTTCTCTTTCTGACTTACTTCACTCTGTATGACGGTCTCTAGATCCATCCACTTCTCCACAAATGACTCAATTTCGTTCCTTTTTATGGCTGAGTAATATTCCATTGTATATATGTACCACAACTTCTTCATCCATTCGTCTGTTGATGGGCATTTAGGTTGCTTCCATGACCTGGCTATTGTAAATAGTGCTGCAATGAACATTCGGGTGCATGTGTCTTTTTGAATTACGGTTTTCTCTGGGTATATGCCCAGTAGTGGGATTGCTGGGTCATATGGTAATTCTATTTTTAGTTTTTTAAGGAACCTCCATATTGTTCTCCATAGTGGCTGTATCAATTTACATTCCCACCAACAGTGCAAGAGGTTTCCCTTTTCTCCACACCCTCTCCAGCATTTGTTGTTTGTACATTTTCTGATGATGCCCATTCTAACAGGAGTGAGGTGATACCTCATTGTAGTTTTGCTTTGCATTTCTCTAATAATTAGTGATGTTGAGCATCTTTTCATGTGCTTCGTGGCCGTCTGTATGTCTTCTTTGGCGAAATGTCTATTTAGGTCTTCTGCCCATTTTTGGATTGGGGTGTTTGTTTCTTTAATATTGAGCTGAATGAGCTGTTTATATATTTTGGAGATTAATCCTTTGTCCGTTGATTGGTTTGCAAATATTTTCTCCCATTCTGAGGGTTGTCTTCTCGTCTTGTTTATGGTTTCCTTTGCTGCGCAAAAGCTTTGAAGTTTCATTAGGTCCCATATGTTTATTTTTGTTTTTATTTCCATTACTCTAGGAGGTGGATCAAAAAAGATCTTGCTGTGATTTATGTCCAAGAGTGTTCTTCCTATGTTTTCCTCTAAGAGTTTTATAGTGTCCAGTCTTATATTTAGGTCTCTAATCCATTTTGAGTTTATTTTTGTGTATGGTGTTAGGGAGTATTCTAATTTCATTCTTTTACATGTAGCTGTCCAGTTTTCCCAGCACCACTTATTGAAGAGACTGTCTTTTCTCCATTGTATATCTTTGCCTCGTTTGTCATAGATTAGTTGACCATAGGTGCAGTGGGTTAATCTCTGGGCTTTCTATCTTGTTCCATTGATCTATGTTACTGTTTTTGTGCCAGTACCATATTGTCTTGATTACTGTAGCTTTGTAGTATAGTCTGAAGTCAGGGAGTCTGATTCCTCCAGCTCCATTTTTTTGCCTCAAGACTGCTTTGGCTATTCGGGGTCTTTTGTGTCTCCATACAAATTTTAAGATGATTTGTTCTAGCTCCGTAAAAAATGCCATTGGTAATTTGATAGGGATTGCATTGAATCTGTAGATTGCTTTGGGTAGTATAGTCATTTTCACAATGTTGATTCTTCCAGTCCAAGAACATGGTATATCTCTCCATCTGTTGGTATCATCTTTAATTTCTTTCATCAGTGTCTTATAGTTTTCTGCATACAGGTCTTTTGTCTCCCTAGGTAGGTTTATTCCTAGGTATTTTATTCTTTTTGTTGCAATGGTAAATGGGAGTGTTTCCATAATTTCTCTTTCAGATATTTCATCATTAGTGTATAGGAATGCAAGAGATTTCTGTGCATTAATTTTGTATCCTGCAACTTTACCATATTCATTAATTAGCTCTAGCAGTTTTCTGGTGGCAGTTTTAGGATTCTCTATGTATAGTATCATGTCATCCGCAAACAGTGACAGTTTTACTTCTTCTTTTCCAATTTGTATTCCTTTTATTTCTTTTTCTTCTCTGATTGCCGTGGCTAGGACTTCCAGAACTATGTTGAATAATAGTGGTGAGAGTGGACATCCTTGTCTCGTTCCTGATCTTAGAGGAAATGCTTTCAGTTTTTCACCATTGAGAATGATGTTTGCTGTGGGTTTGTCATATATGGCCTATATTATGTTGAGGTCGGTTCCCTCTACGCCCACTTTCTGGAGAGTTTTTATCATAAATCGGTGTTGAATTTTGTCAAAAGCTTTTTCTGCATCTATTGAGATGATCATATGGTTTTTCTTCTTCAATTTGTTAATATGGTGTATCACATTGATTGATTTGCGTATATTGAAGAATCCTTGCAACCCTGGGATAAATCCCACTTGATCGTGGTGTATGATCCTTTTAATGTGTTGTTGGATTCTGTTTGCTAGTATTTTGTTGAGGATTTTTGCATCTATATTCATCAGTGATATTGGTCTGTAATTTTCTTTTTTTGTAGTGTCTTTGTCTGGTTTTGGTATCAGGGTGATGGTGGCCTCATAGAATGAATTTGGGAGTGTTCCTTCCTCTGCAATTTTTTGGAAGAGTTTGAGAAGGATGGGTGTTAGCTCTTCCCTAAATGTTTGATAGAATTCACCTGTGAAGCCATCTGGTCCTGGGCTTTTGTTTGTTGGAAGGTTTTTAATCACAGTTTCAATTTCATTACTTGTGATTGGTCTGTTCATGTTTTCTGTTTCTTCCTGGTTCAGTCTTGGAAGGTTATACCTTTCTAAAAATTTGTCCATTTCTTCCAGGTTTTCCATTTTATTGGCATAAAGTTGCTTGTAGTAGTCTCTTAGGATGCTTTGTATTTCTGCGGTGTCTGTTGTAACTTCTCCTTTTTCATTTCTGATTTTATTGATTTGAGTCCTCTCCCTCTTTTTCTTGATGAGTCTGGCTATTGGCTTATCAATTTTGTTTATCTTCTCAAAGAACCAGCTTTTAGTTTTATTGATCTTTGCTATTGTTTTCTTTGTTTCTATTTCATTTATTTCTGCTCTGATCTTTATGATTTCTTTCCTTCTGCTAACTTTGGGTTTTGTTTGTTCTTCTTTCTCTAGTTTCTTTAGGTGTAAGGTTAGATTGTTTACTTGAGATTTTTCTTGTTTCTTGAGGTAGGCTTGTATAGCTATAAACTTCCCTCTTAGAACTGCTTTCGCTGCATCCCATAGGTTTTGGGTTGTCGTGTTTTCATTGTCATTTGTCTCTAGGTATTTTTTGATTTCCTCTTTGATTTCTTCAGTGATCTCTTGGTTATTTAGTAACGTATTGTTAAGCCTCCATGTACGTTTTTTGCCCTGTAATTCATTTCTAATCTCATAGCGTTGTGGTCAGAAAAGATGCTTGATATGATTTCAATTTTCTTAAATTTACTGAGGCTTGATTTGTGACCCAAGATGTGATCTATCCTGGAGAATGTTCCGTGCGCACTTGAGAAGAACGTGTAATCTGCTGTTTTTGGATGGAATGTCCTATATATATCAATTAAATCTATCTGGTCTATTGTGTCATTTAAAGCTTCTGTTTCCTTATTTATTTTCATTTTGGATGATCTGTCCGTTGGTGTAAGTGAGGTGTTAAAGTCCCCCACTATTATTGTGTTACTGTCGATTTCCTCTTTTATAGCTGTTAGCAGTTGCCTTATGTATTGAGGTGCTCCTATGTTGGGTGCATATATATTTATAATTGTTATGTCTTCTTCTTGGATTGATCCCTTGATCATTATGTAGTGTCCTTCCTTGTCTCTTGTAACATTTTTTATTTTAAAGTCTATTTTATCTGCTATGAATATAGCTACTCCAGCTTTCTTTTGATTTCCATTTGCATGGAATATCTTTTTCCATCCCCTCACTTTCAGTCTGTATGTGTCCCTAGGTCTAAAGTGGGTCTCTTGTCGACAGCATATAGATGGGTCTTGTTTTTGTATCCATTCAGCCAGTCTATGTCTTTTGGTTGGGGCATTTAATCCATTCACGTTTAAGGTAATTATCGATATGTATGTTCCTATGACCATTTTCTTAATTGTTTTGGGTTTGTTTTTGTAGGTCTTTTTCTTCTCTTGTGTTTCCTGCCTAGAGAAGTTCCTTTAGCATTTGTTGTAGAGCTGGTTTGGTGGTGCTGAATTCTCTTAGCTTTTGCTTGTCTGTAAAGCTTTTGATTTCTCCATCAAATCTAAATGAGATCCTTGCTGGGTAGAGTAATCTTGGTTGTAGGTTCTTCCCTTTCATCACTTTAAGTATATCATGCCACTCCCTTCTGGCTTGCAGAGTTTCTGCTGAGAAATCAGCTGTTAACCTTATGGGAGTTCCCTTGTATGTTGTTTGTCGTTTTTCCCTTGCTGCTTTCAATAATTTTTCTTTGTCTTTAATTTTTGCCACTTTGATTACTATGTGTCTTGGCGTGTTTCTCCTTGGGTTTATCCTGTATGGGACTCTCTGCGCTTCCTGGACTTGGGTGGCTATTTCCTTTCCCATGTTAGGGAAGTTTTCGACTATAATCTCTTCAAATATTTTCTCTGGTCCCTTCTCTCTCTCTTCACCTTCTGGGACCCCTATAATGCGAATGTTGTTGCGTTTAATGTTGTCCCAGAGGTCTCTTAGGCTGTCTTCATTTCTTTTTATTCTTTTTTCTTTAGTCTGTTCCGCAGCAGTGAATTCCACCATTCTGTCTTCCAGGTCACTTATCCGTTCTTCTGCCTCAGTTATTCTGCTATTGATTCCTTCTAGTGTAGTTTTCATTTCAGTTATTGTATTGGTCATCTCTGTTTGTTTGTTCTTTAATTCTTCTAGGTCTTTGTTAATCATTTCTTGCATCTTCTCAATCTTTGCCTCCATTCTTATTCCGAGGTCCTGGATCATCTTCACTATCATTATTCTGAATTCTTTTTCTGGAAGGTTGCCTATCTCCACTTCATTTAGTTGTTTTTCTGGGGTTTTTTCTTGTTCCTTCATCTGGTACATAGCCCTCTGCCTTTTCATCTTGTCTATCTTTCTGTAACTGTGGTTTTTGGTCCACAGGCTGCAGGATTGTAGTTTTTCTTGCTTCTGCTGTCTGCCCTCTGGTGGTTGAGGCGATCTAATAGTAAGAGTTTTAAAGAATGTTGCATGAACCTATAAGCAGAAGTAGTTAAAGAAAAAAAAAATAAAAATATTTCTCTTTCCATCTTATTGGTTTATTTATATAATGCAACATACTTACAAAAGAGATTTGTAACTACTTAAAATAGAAGTTCAGGAATAATAAGAGACCTAAACAAATGAGATAAGATCAAGGCAGATACTAGGAAATAGTGGAGAAAATTAGACCAGGATTCTGCCACCTACCCTGTTCAAAAATAAACTTAGCGTGAGGTAGAATGTTTGCCAATACGGAATTTTTAATCAGAAGCATTTATACAGTGTGTGAATCTGAAAAACCTGATTTCTCTATTAAGTTCAGAATGTTCCTACCATTCTAAGAATGTAACCTACAAGGAATTTGCATGATGAAATAATAGTTTAGCCTTCCACTTTACTAGGACGATATAGGTGATATTGCTTAGAAATGCATGAGACCCAGAGTGACATGAGACTTCTTTTATTCCCAGTGTCATTTACTTTCCTGAGGTGATTTTAGGAATCAGAACATGTCTGCTAGGTGAAACATTTTTTAAAAAAATATCAATGTAGTTTTTTGTTATATGCCACATTTTCCTTATATGCATGCTACTAAGATAAGAAAAACTTATTATAAATCTCATCTGTTTTGCGTAGAACCAGTTTTTCATAAGCTGTGCTGATGACAAAGTTGTGTTCAACAAGGTTGGCGATGCCATTGCTCAGAGGATACTGAAAGCTCACAGGTAAGGTTCTTGGCATTTTGGTAGGAGCTGTTACTGCAGATGTTCTTGCATTTACCGCTAAAATGACTTTTGAAAGCCCATTTTTAAAATACTGTCTTTTTCTAACAGGCATGACTTTGGTTCAACTACCAGTAGGTTATTGATTCCTTAAATCTGAGTCAGCTGCTGAGAATTTTTGAGTCCATTTTTGAGGGGCCCTGAATGCTCCCAGAGCACAGTCATTTTTTCCTGGCCAGTCTCTTTCCCACGCATTAGATTTGTGATTTGATTTATTTAAAGGCAGACAGTGAGCTGTGTTCACTTAAAACTCAAAGCAAAATAGTCATAACGTTTTTCCATGGGTTATATTTAAATTCTTGTTACCCTCTGTCGTATTTTTTCAGGGATTATTTTCTTTAATAACACTTTTATTAAGATATAATTCACATACCATACAATCCACCCAAAGTGGACAATTTAGTCATCTGTAGTATATTCACAGAGTTGTGTGCAACCATCGCTGAATCAATTTTAGAACGTTTTCATCACCCCAGAAAGGAACCGCATACTTATTAGCAGTCACTACCCATTCCCCCTTTTCTTAGCCCCTGGCAACCACTAATCTACTTTCTTTCTCTGTAGATTTGCCTGGTCTGGTCGTTTCATATAAATGAAGTCATACAATATGTGATCTTTTGTGACTTGCTTCTTTCACTTAGCTTAATGTTATAGAATGTACCAGTATTTCATTTATTTTTATTGTCAGGTAATATTTCATTATCTGGGTATACTTCATATAAATGGATTTATCCATTCATCAATTGGTATATATTTGGGTTGCTTCTACTTTTTGGCTATTATGAATAAAGATGCTATAAACATTCTGTACTAGTTTTTATGTGAGACATGTTTTCATTACTCTAGGGGTGGAATTACTGGATCATATGGTAACTCTATGTTTAACATTTTGAGAAACTGTCAGAATGTTTTCAAAAGTGGCAACACCATTTTACATTCCCATAGTGTATGAGGGTTCCAATTTCTCTGTATCATCACTAATACTTATTATCATCTCTCTTTTTGATTATAGCGGTCCTAGTAGGTGTGAAATGGTATCTCATGTGGTTTTGATTTGAATTTCCCTAGTGACTAATAATGTTGAGTATTTTTTTGTTTATTGGCCATTCATGTATTATCCTTGTCCATTGTTTAATTAGGTTGTCTTTTTATTACTGAGTTGTAAGAGTTCTTTAGGTATTCTGGATACAAGTCTTATATCAGATTTATGATTTGCAAATATTTGCTCCCATTCAGTCTGTTTTCTTTTTTACTTTCTTGGTAGTGTCCTTTGAAACACAGAAGTTTTAAATTCTGATAAAGTTCCATTTATCTTTTTTTTCCCCTTTATTGCTGTGCTTTGGTTTCATAGCTGAGAAACCACTGCCTAATCCAAAATCATGAAGATTTATGCCTGTTCTCTTCTAAGAATGTTATAGTTTTAGCTCTTACATTTAGGTCTTGATTCATTTTGAGTTACTTTTTGTATATGGTGTGAGGTAGAGGTCCAACTTCATTCTTTTGCATGTGGATATACAGTTGTTCCAGCACCATTTGTTGAAAAGTCTATTCTTTCCCTACTGAATTGTCTTGACACCTGGGACTATTTCTTTTTATGGCTGATTTTAGCTCTGTGTAAAAACAGCAAAATAAACAAACAAACAAAATTATTACATTTTATTATCTTAATTCATTGAACATATGCAGTGGAGAATGCTAAGTACATATGCATTTGGGGCTTAAAACATTTTTTGACTTCCAGTGTCCTGTGGTACTTTAATATCTTTTTTTCACGAAATATGTGGGGATTTTTAGACTAAGAACATTTTATAACAACAAATACCAGCATTTTATATGATTCACAGTTTATATCCACAGACTCTTACTGAATTTTCACAACTACCCTTGAAAGTAGATCATATAGTTTTGTTGTTATTGTTGTTGCTGTACATTTTTATTTTTATTTTTTTCTGCTTAATTCCTTTATTAGCATTTAAGTGAGATACCTCTGCACTTTTTAGTGGTTGGTCTGGGGATTACAATATGCATCTTTTTTTTTTGTCCCCATTTTTAAAGTTAAACTGAGATGAAAGAGTTGGTGTGACTTGTCTGGGCCACTAACAGCAAAAGGCAAAAACAGCTTTGAAGCAAAGTCTTTGGACTTTGGACCCAATGCCTCCCACACCATGTAACTCCAATGCATTGACAGTTAGGATTAGAGGCCACTTCAGGGTTGCCCCAGATTGAAGCAAGTAGGTTGGGCCTTTGTAATCTCCTCCTCCCGTTGACTGGTCTTTGGATGTAAGCTGACTTCAGGAAATGGGCATGGCCTTGGGTGAGGCAGGCCCCTTTGGCCTCTGGAGGGCAGTTCCTGGAGAAAGGCTTCACTGTGAGTGAGTAGCCAGCGGCCAGCTCTCTCAGCAGCTGGGGGAATGGCTGTCTTGATCCCACAGTGAGGGCCTTTGGGCAGCAAGGCACAATACTCACTCATCCTGCGGGGTGTCCAGTGTTTCTCACCCCTTCCCATGCATCAAAATCACCACTTTACAAAAACACAGAGGGCTGGACTCAACTCCAGGCTTGCTGGATCAGAATTTTCTGGAGGAGGGCCCAAGTACCTGTATTTTATAATATTCCACAGGCACAGCCAGGACTATATAGTACTCATCTAGAACAGCGTATATGGCCATAAATATGAATGATGGTCTGTGGTTTTACAAGTGACCTTTATTCTTTGCCTTCTCATATGCTTTTATTAAGAAAGTCACCAAGGACTGTTTCTGAGATGACTTAAAAACAGTCTTGTTAACAGTTAAACACATATGTACACACAGAGATTCCTTGTATCCTTTCCAGTCTCCAGTCTCCCAATTTTCTGGGTCAACTTATGTCTCATTTACAAAATTGCATTATATTTCTGACAACTCTTGCATTTTATTGATGCAGGAGTGTCCCGTTTATAAAGCACATTTGGCAAAAAAGAAAAATAATTTTTTCATGAAATTGAAATGCCACAAAAATACATTAAATTGACAAATGAGCTCATTGGGCTGAGCAGTGAATCATGAATTTTGGAACTTTGACAGCTAATTAGGAGAGTAGGATGAATCCCAACTTCACTCACCCCAGTTATTCACTTATTAGTACATGGTTTAATAAATATCTGTAAGATTTGTTTTTAAGTGTTCAGGAGCCTGAAAGAATATTTTTCTTTAGCATATTAATTTGTCTTTTAATATCTGGACTTCTTCTAAAATCATAGCACTTTAAGGCTGGAAGGAATGTTAAGATATTTTCTGATTGAACATTTCCCAGTGACCCTGGGATCCACGGTAAGAGAGCATGGTAAGGTAGCATCTGTTGCAGATTTTATCTCATGCTTAGAAGTTCACAGAGCACCTTAAAGGGTGGCAATTTCAGGCTCACTTTGTAGAAACTGGGAAATGAGTTCGTCAAATTTCAAATTAACCGTGTGTCATTTAGCTCTGATCTCTCAATAATCTCACTTGCTTTGACAGTCACATTTTAAAGTGGTATGTATATCACACATTCAAACTTAGTGGATACACACACATATCCTGGAAACCTATTTTACATTGTCCCCCTTCTCTGTATCTCCACATTATCATTTATCTCCTGTGTTAATTCCAAACTGTAAAATATATTTTCATTGAATCATTTCAAATCTGTGAGCTTGTATTCTTAGGACAAAGGTAAAGGTAGAATTAGAAAGCTCATCTTGCAGGCTGCCTACAGAGGCTCCCCTCCTTCTCACTGAGGGCCGTCGTGTGCCATCCCCAAGCTTACCCCTCTCTCTTCCTTCCACTCTTCTGCTCTCCACTCTTCTGAAACTCAGAACTTCCCTGCCAGAGTCACGTGCCTAGCAACAAGTATAACTTTGGTTGTTGGAAAAAGAATAGAATAGAGCACAAAGCAGATGGAGGGAAATGACAGTCAGCATACAGCCAACCTGACCAAGGAACACAGACTCTCTCCCAGGACCCTCCCACCCTAGAGAGATTGGCGTCTTTAAATTGCCAACTTCTCTCAACTGGGCTGAGCCTTTACTTTTCCGCCAGTGCTGGAATCCGGTCCCACACCAGTTCCCTAAAGTGAGTTCTCTGCTTCCCTCACTTTCTCCTCATTCTTTCTCAGCAGCTGTAATTTTTTTTTTAATTAATTTTTATTGGAGTATAATTGATTTACAATGTTGTGTTAGTTTTTGCTGTACAGCAAAGTGAGTCAGTTATACATATACATACATACACTCTTTTTTAGATTCTTTTCCCATATAGGGCATTACAGAGTATTGAGTAGAGTTCCCTGTGCTATACAGTAGGTTCTTATTAGTTATCTATTTTGTATATAGTAGTGTGTATATGTCAATCCCAGTTTCCCAATTTAGCTTTCCCCCACTTTGCCCCTTGGTAATCATAAGTTTGTTTTCTACATCTGTGACTCTATTTCTATTTTGTAAATAGGTTCTTTTGTACCATTTTTTTAGATTCCACATATAAGCGATATCATAAGATATTCTCTGTGACTTAACGTTACTCAGTAGACAATCTCTAGGTCCATCCATGTCGCTGCAGATGGCATTATTTCATTCTTTTTTATGGCTGAGTAATATTCCATTGTATATATGTACCACATCTTCTTTATCCATTCTTCCATCAGTGGACATTTAGGTTGCTTCCATGTCCTGGCTATTGTAAATAGTGCTGCAGTGAACATTGGGGTACATGTATCTTTTTGAATTATGGTTTTCTCAGGGTATATGCCCAGGAGTGGGATTGCTGGATCATATGGTAGCTCTATTTTTAGTTTTTTAAGGAACCTCCATACTGTTCTCCATAGTGGCTGCACCAATTTACATTCCCACCAGCAGTGTAGGAGGCTTCCCTTTTCTCCACACCCTCTCCAGCATCCATAGTTCTTTACAGAAACAGGCCAAGCCTCCATGATCTGATTCATGACCTAGAGCCTCAGAATACTGTTCACCCCAAGCTGAACTAAAAATAACTGGGAATCTCTGCAGAAAACAAAAGGTCTGCTCTAAAAAATAAAACTGTCTTCGAGTTGAGACCAGCTCCCAACCCACTGGAAGCCTGTCTTTGACAACTCAAATAGGACTAGAGATCAGGGAGAAGAAATCATAATCCACAGTATAGAATTGACTGGCTTATACCATGTTTGAATAAGCCAAAACGTAGAGTGTAACCAGATGGTCCAAGTAGAAAACATTTTAAAACACTGTGTGCCATGAATGTATGGTTTCTGAGGGTGAAACCAGTTTTGCTTATGGAAACTTGACATGCATAATTTTGCTGCCCTGCTAAAAAGTTTGGAGGGAGAGAGTGCATTTTGCACTGTTATCACCACAAGTTTGACACATGCAATGAAATTAGGCAGTTGATTTAATGCTTCTGTATTTTAATATTAAACTGCACTGGAAAATACACAATTAAACTGCCTTGGAAAATACACAATTTTGAAAATCACTCAAACTCTTCGTGCTTCCTGTAACTGTAGAACAGTGCCAGATAGTACTTGCAGTTTGCCCATGGGTGATGGTATGAGGGACCTCCTCTGGGGAATCTGAAATTAATTGGGAACCAGATGTCTGGAGATCTGAGTTCTTCCCAACTCTGTGTCTACAGGTATGTGACCTTTTGAATCTATCATTTTTGCCTTTCTGGTACTCTGTTTTTTCACCAACAAAGAGAATAATAATATCTGCCCTACCTATCTCATATGAATAGATGTGAAAGCAATTTGAAAACCGTAAAGCACCAGTTCATGTAAGAAATTATGTTATTTCCAGGAAATTCATCATCTGGAAATATGCTAGCTCGTGGTAAATTCTAGCAGGGACAAAGAACCACAATATCAAATCAACTATTTAGAAATGTTTTAATTAAAGAGGTGTTTAATGTGCCTCATTTTAAATTATTAGGTGACTATTGCTGGATAAGGACAACTTGCTTTGGTTCCCTATCACTGGCACTTCTTCATCCTGTGACAAGTAGAGGCACATGATTAAAACACTGTCTAGAGGTGTCCTGCCAGGAAGCTATAGCTGACTGCTCATGGGAATCAACTTTTAGATTCCCCATTATTGATTGGATTACACCTTCCCCCAAAATATAAAATGAAATGTATTCTGAAACATAATGTGTGTTCAGTTTTGCTTTGCTTTGTTTTAATTTTAGGCACTGTTGATGATTCTTTGAAGCTTTCCAATTGAAATCACTGGTTGTTAATTGATTAATAATGTTATCAAATCGTTTTTGAGTCATTCCACATCCAAGGTGCTTTTTATGCATTCCTTCAATTAATTCTCACATCAGCCTTATGAAGTGGATGCATAATGATTTCCATTCTACAGATGAGGCAGCTGAGGCCAAGTGCGATTATGGTAACTTGCCCACATCATGCAGCTATTAATGAGTGGAACTGGGACTCAGACCACATCTTGAGGACTTAAACTTGTGCTCTTTACCTTGTGCTACCTTTGTAGCTCAGCTACAAAGCTTCCCTCATTTCAAGGGAAGTAGAAATGTTCTAATGTTAAGCCTGCAAGAAATCTAGAAGAGGTACTTTATTTAAAAATTTTTAAAAATCAGATGAACATTTTCTTTTTTTAAAGCAATTGCTTGAATGAAGCAACTGACAAAGGATTAACCTCCAAAATTTACAAGCAGCTCATGCAGCTCAATAACAAAAACACAAACAACCCAATCCAAAAATGGGCAGAAGACCTAAATACACATTTCTCCAAAGAAGATATACAGATGGCCAACAGACACATGAAAGAATGCTCAACATCATTAATCATTAGAGAAATGCAAATCAAAACTACAATGAGGTATCATCTCACACCGGTCAGAATGGCCATCATCAAAAAATCTAGAAACAATAAATGCTGGAGAGGGTGTGGAGGAAAGGGAACACTCTTGCACTGTTGGTGGGAATGTAAATTGATACAGCCACTATGGAGAACAGTATGGAGGTTCCTTAAAAAACTAAAAGTAGAACTACCATACGACCCAGCAATCCCACTACTGGACATATACCCTGAGAAAACCATAATTCAAAAAGAGTCATGTACCACAATGTTCATTGCAGCTCTATTTACAATAGCCAGGACATGGAAGCAACCTAAGTGTCCATCATCGGATGAATGGATAAAGAAGATGTGGCACATGTATACAATGGAATATTACTCAGCCATAAAAAGAAATGAAATGGAGGTATTCGTAGTGAGGTGGATGGAGTTAGAGTCTGTCATACAGAGTGAAGTAAGTCAGAAAGAGAAAAACAAATACAGTATGCTAACACATATATGGAATCTAAGGAAAAAAAAAAAAAAGGTCATGAAGAACCTAGTGGTAATATGGGAATAAAGACACAGAACTACTAGAGAATGGACTTGAGGATATGGGGAGGGGGAAGGGTAAGCTGTGACAAAGTGAGAGAGTGCCATGGACATATATACACTACCAAACGTAAAATAGATAGCTAGTGGGAAGCAGCCGCATAGCACAGGGAGATCAGCTCTGTGCTTTGTGACCACCTAGAGGGGTGGGATAGGGAGGGTGGGAGGGAGGGAGATGCAAGAGGGAAGAGATATGGGAACATATATATACGTATAACTGATTCACTTTGTTATAAAGCAGAAACTACACACCATTGTAAAGCAATTATGCTCCAATAAAGATGTTAAAAAATAAAGTAATTGCTTGATAGATAAAAATTTCTTAGGTTTAAAGAAAAATCTACATCCTATAATTACCACATCCTATAATTTGTGTACCAAGTTGAAAGGACATGTTGGGTATATTTCAGAATCACTGTCTTAACGAAATTTGAGCTGCAGTTATAATAAAAGAAGAAAAATATGAAAATTAAGTATGCCAATGGCTGGTTTCACATTTTATTTTGTAGGATAACCTCCAAGCTCTATGAAATTCATGGAGAAGAGGTTACATTAGGGCAGAGATGACAGATCATGGCAGGAGAACTTTTGATTTAGATCATTTAATTGCTTTTATTTGATTCCAAAAATTATATAAATGATAATCTCAGCAGATAGAGAGAGCAAAGATTAGTACTGGGCAGAGGCCAGAAATCATTTTGAGTCTGAGCATGTGCCCTGGCAGAGAGATGAAGGAAAGGAGAGACTCTTTTTTTAAAAATGAGAATGAAAATGGCTGGGCCATTGTGGGAACAGTTTAATAAGAGGTTTTGTAGAATCTTATTTAAGGGACACTGAGGGACATGCCTGCCAAAGGTTATCAAGTCCAGAGTGAAGTCTAAGTCACACATGCTGGGCTAACCCTGAACATTCTTACATTTAAAAGCTTGCCGTTTTCAAAAGATAACCAACGAAAAAAATTATGTGTGTGTGTGTTTGTGTGCACACACAATATGTAATGTCATAATCTATAAAAATCTCACATATGATATGCAAAGTCAGTGCTAAATAGAACCAGCATTTCTAGGGGACTAGCAATGATTTTCACCAACTCCTTCATTTACAGATGAGAAAACTGAAACCCAGAAAGGTTTACTGCATTTAAAAAGATTTGCCCAACACAAAATAAAATGGGCTATGTCCCAAACCACTGAGAAGCTACAGATCCAATTCTCCCATAACTGATACCACTATAGAATAAAATTCTCTCCACAAAAAAAACAAAAACAAAAAACCACTAATCCCCAACCACAATTCTTCTTACTTCTGGCAGCATTCACTGCTGCAAAATCTACAACGAGAGGATTTATACCAGCTTCTGAAGTTTATGGCAATGAAACATGATCTATAAATCTCAAATTCTCAAAAAATAAAGCATCTTGTCACTGGAGAAACACAATGAGCTCCTTTGGGGCCTTCTTAATAGATCCTGAGACCCCACTCTGAGAAGAAGACCCCTCTTCCGCTGACTACCCACCATGCGGGGGAAGGAGGAGGTGAAGGAGGAGGGGTTCTTCCGGAGAGAACAAGGTGGGAAGCTAGAGGAACACCACTGCTAAGACCCATTTACGTTGGTGAACTAGAACTTGTTTTTAAAGGGGCAAGCAGCATTTCAGCAAATCACAAAAATTGAAAATATTAAAGATCCCACATTCTCATCACCTAAACAATTTACTTTTTGTTTTCCTATTTTCTTTTTGGTCCATATTAATATACAGACATATTTTCTGAGTTGTAATTTATTTCCTTTTCCTGTAACTCACTTGGATTTCTGTCTCAAGTCCCTTTTCCACACAATAGAAGGAAATTTAGTTTAGTCACTTCCTGATAAATGTGGCCAAATTCAGTGGTTTCTCATTATTTCTGCTCCGTATTCAGTCCGTCAGGGTGCCCCTGGCCTTTCCTCCCCTCCCCCATCCTTGGTATAGACGCTAAGGGGCCCTGGATCTTTGGGAAGGGGCTTCTAACACTCAGTATCCATCTGGCTCAAGCCTGTTCTGGCATCTGCTTACTGTAACCTGGGATCCTCAGCCTTCTCCTTTAAAACCTGCCTTTCTGTCCCTTCTCCTCTACTGCTGCCAGTAGAGGGTCCCTGCACTGAGTCTGACTCTTATTTCTTCTTCTTTTTTCTTTTTTTAATTTATTTTTTTGGGCACACTGCCAGCCTGTGGGATCTTAGTTCCCTGACCAGGGATCGAACCCGCACCCCCTGCAGTGGAAGCTCGGATTCTTAACCACCGGACCACCAGGGAAGTTCCTCTTATTTCTTTATACTCCCGCCTCAGCTCAAAGGATCTCTCCCCAGTTCCCCAAATCTAAGAAGCTGACATCTTTGTGCCCTGGTTCCTCGGTGAGAGCGCCGTCCTAGGAGCAATGCCTGCTTCATGTCTCCAGTCACAGAGAGGGGGAAGTTAACACATTTAAGGGGAAAAATTATTTAATATTTCATAGTATCAGCCTGCCACATCTATAATTGTCTCGTAATTGTAACTTTGCATTAGGGCCATTTTAACACACTACCAGAAGTACTTTGCTAGTAAGTCATCATAGTGGTCATTTTAGTGGCTGTAAGAAGTTACATCCATTGAGTGACTATAACATAATTTAGTTAATCATCCCCCCATTATTGGACATTTCCAATTTTTATCTATTATACATAACACCGCTGTAAGAGTTAGTGGGTTTTGAAAGAAAAACTTATTTTAACAAAAAGCCTGAGCATGCAATTTTATAAAATTGTTCTGAACTAAAGTGGATGGAGCAGTTGCCTGCATGATGGCCTGGTGCCCGCTAGCTCTTCTCTTGCTTTTAAGATCATGAATAATTCTGCACATTAGGGGCTCAGGTTCTTGCCCTATGCTGATTGCTATCATTTGCACCACCCCAGCATTGTGAGGATGCAGTGTTTCGGAAGAGGTTAAAATCCTCGGTGGCCAAGAACTGTTATTTTCTGGGGACCAGATCAAGGAAGGAGACTGGACGGGTTAGCACATAGAATTTTCTCTTCATTGGCTTAAACTTAGCCACAACTTTATGGTTTGAAATTCCAGAGCCCTTTTTTTCTATAGCAGTGAAAATCTAGGTCCTCTATGCTAATTTGCTGAACACAGTTTAAAAATTTCATCATTTAGGAAATTCAAAAACTGCATTGTGTTAAAAAAATAAAAATAAAAAAGCAAGGATTTTGATATAGAGCTAACCAAGAACAAGAAAATGTGAATATTCTGATTTCTACAAACTAAATTTGCAAATATGCTTTATTTAAAGATACAAGATTTTTATAGAACATTTCCCAGTGTCTACATTTTGAAGTCATTTTTGCTTTTATAAAACACATGGGCAAAAAGAAACCATCTTTTCCAAACAGAATTACAAACACTTGGTGTTCAAGACCAGCAATACTGCTTCTAATAAATGTGAAAGATGACTTATGTGGGTTGGCATACATAGCAAAATAGGTATTTTGGGGTAGAAAAAATTAGAAACAGTTCAATGCCCAGCAATAGAGAACTGGTTAAAATATTATGGCATGGATTTGGAATACTGTCACTGTTATTAAAAAATGGGCATCTCTCTAAGTACAGTTATCAAAGAATTTCCAGGATACACTGATAAATTACAAAAAAAAAAAAAATAACAGAAAAGTGTTTACAGTATTCTAACATTTGTGTAGAAGGAGAGAATACATATATATATGCTTATAAATTCATAGACTATTTCTGAAAGAACATGAAAGGTAATACAAGTTGCCCTTAGGGAGGGGAAACAAAGGCTGGGGACAAAGGAGTGAAAAAGAAGTTTTTTCATCATATAATATTCCACCTCTGAAGGTTTGTCCTGTGAACATATATTATCCATTCGAAAATGTAATTTTTTTTGGTGGTTCCTCAAAAAGCTAAACATAGAATAACTGTATGACCCAGCAACACCATTCCTGGATATATACCCAAAATAACTGAAAACAGGGACTCAGATACTATATGCCCGTGCCCACTGCAGCATTATTCACAATAGCTAAAAGTGGAAACATTGCAAGTGTCCACCAACAGATGACCGGATAAACCAAATGTGGTCTATATATATAACAGAATATTATTCAGCCATAAGAAGGAAGGAAATTCTGACCCATCCTACACCGTGGATGAATCTTAAGGATATTATGTTAAGTGAAATAAGTCAGCCACAAAAGAACAAATATTGTTTGATTCCACTTAGCTGAAATATCTAAACCAGGCAAATTCCTAGAGACCGAAAGTAAATTAGAGGTTACCAGAGGTTGCAGGGAGGGGAAATGGGAAGTTACTGCTTAATTATCACAGTTTCTGTTTGGGCTCATGAAAAAGTTTTGGAAATAGAGATCATGATGGTTCACAACATGTGAAGGTAATTGTTAGCACTGAACAGTACACTTAAAAATGGTGAAAATGGTAAATTATATGTTTCATATATTTTTCCACAATAAAAAAAATTCAAATAAGGTGTAATCTAATTTAAAGAAAAACATCCTGTCTAACCTCTTGTCTACCAGAGGCTTCCCAGAAACAAATATTCTTCCAACCTGACCCCATCCTCCCAAAGCAAATAGTACCAAGTGCATACTGAGTGCAAAGGTCCTCTGTTGGGCACCGCCCAAAACAGAAAGATATGTGGACGTACGTCCTGTGTTCCAAAAGGGCTTATCACATAGCCTAGCCTAGCAGAGGTACCTGTCACTGTTGTGTAAAGCAAAAAAGATGCTGAGTAGGCATCCCAACCATGTGCAAGTGGGAGTGCAGAGGCAGGAGCAAACCAATTTTCACTGGCACATCCAGGATGGCTTGATGGAAGGAGCCGGTTATCAGCTCCTCTCTGCGAGGCAGAGAAGGGCATCCAGGCTCAGGGGGCGGATGAGTTAGGTTGACTAACCTGCCTTACTAGGGGTGCACCTCTGAGCACAGGGCAGTGGTGTCCAGTCCCTGGAGTGTGGGCCTGGGAGGACCAGGCCGAAGGTGATTCTGTAAAGGCAGTTGAAGCCAGATGGTGTCAATTTTCAACTGTAAAATTCATTTGGACTTTTAAATACTGGCTGTGAGGAAATAGCTTAGGTATTCTTTCTGTTCTTCCCACTATCCTGTTTACTGTCTAGGAATGTGAGCTTCGTACCCTTATTTGACAGAGAACTTTAACCGTGTATAATTTTTTTTTAAAATGGGGTTTTTCCAACTCAAACTGTGTTTGCCATCTAGCGATTAATCCATGCCATTACAATACCCTGGTTCAGATTCCTCATTTCTCAGCACTGCGGTTAAAGCTCATAGGCCTCCAGACTCCGTTCTGTTGGCCGCAGCTTCTGTCTCAAACTGCACTTTCCCTGTGCCCTGATATGTACGGTATGTTGGCATCAGAGACCTCAGTAATGAAATCTGACCCCTCTGAGAGTAGTAATAATATTCACCTGAAAGAAAAATGTAGCTGTTTAGAAGACAATGCACCTTAGAAATTAAGCATTATGAAAAGTTTAAGTAGGTTCCGATTTGAAAATTAACCTGTAGCAGCGTCTTTGTGTGAATGCAGACTTCTCACATAAACTGGCGAGATTCTGACCATAAGGGATGCCACAGTCATCTCCAGACTTTCTCTTCTTCCTGTGTGTTTTCTAGAGAGAA
This sequence comes from Eschrichtius robustus, assembly GCF_028021215.1. Taxonomy (NCBI): domain Eukaryota; kingdom Metazoa; phylum Chordata; class Mammalia; order Artiodactyla; family Eschrichtiidae; genus Eschrichtius; species Eschrichtius robustus. The sequence continues at coordinate 51,487,895 of NC_090829.1, read as the reverse complement.
GGATATTAACAGTCTAGCCTCCAAAGAGGCGACACCTATTTGAACATAATTCTCCAAATTTCTGCCTTTCTGAATGCAGATCAAAATTAGGAGCCACATTTTCTGCTTCTGTTTCTTTTCTTTCAAAAGCTGTTGTTAATCAGTTGGGACAGCAGACCAAGAAATATTGTGTTATGTCTACAGGAGATTTAAAACTCAACATCAGTTATTCAAAATTCTTGACAGGCCCAGGGTAACATTTCGCATCTGAAGCAGAGTTTCCAGAGATGAATCAGAGTTTCTAAACAGTGCTGATTTCTGCATTGGAAAATATACTGGGTCCAATATCTTTTTTTGCCCCTGAGATTTAGGCTGTGGGAGCTCATTTACTCAGTAATTACTAACTGAATGCCTACTATTTGCTGGACTCTGAGCTCGGTACTGTGGCTATAACTTGTTATACGTAAAACGGTTAGGATAACGTCTTTTTCAAAACTTTATTATAACCCCTCCACCTCCCATGGGATCCAAGCAAGGCTTTTTTACAGTGAATTTTGTCCTAGGAAGGATTGCGCTATAGAGAGATAGTGGGAACAATTCCCACTTTACTGCCAAGTTCAGCTTATTTTTCAGGTTGTTATGAACGGTTACCCTGGATAACAGTTTCTGGCCTTTAATCCAACAGCATCCCCTTCCCTGCCAAAGCCTGGAACGTGATAGAATGTATTGTAGGAAGCCATTCACTCAGTCTCCAAAACCATGTGAACTGCTTGACTGTCATTTTTAACTGTTACTGTGTCTTTTTTTTTTTTTTTTTTTTTTTTCTGTGCAACTCCTTCCATCTGACTTTTGCAGGGAAAGCCAGAGATACCGGGTTTATGTTGTGATACCACTTCTGCCAGGTTTTGAAGGAGACATTTCAACCGGTGGAGGAAATGCTCTACAGGCAATAATGCACTTCAACTACAGGTGCCAAAGTTCTAAAATCCTCTGTTTACAGCTTTCAATCAGTTATGCATGTAAGCTGGCAAAAGCAATGGAAGTGTTTCTCCACATCTATTCAGTGGAGCATTGAACAGATGGACACTTTGCTTTATTTTACTTTTGAATCTTGGCCTGTTTACTAGTTGATAAAATTCAAATAGAGCCTAAAATCATAAATGGTAGGCCTAGGACACATGGCACGTATAAAAGAACTAAAATATTAGTGTCTCTTTTATACTCATTGCCTATCACATATATAGAGTGCTTGTCTCCATTTATGAGATGTATATATACACACAATATATATGAATATAAAAAAGACTAATATTTTTGTTCTTGAATATATATTAATATATTATAAATGGAGACAAAGACTTTATATAGATACAGTTATGAAGTCCTTTATACATAATTAATTTTTAAAGATAATTTTAAAATTAAGCCACCAAATAGTTATTGAGCTTTCCATATTCTTTGCAGTAAGTAGATGAAAGAAAAAAATTAAATGCTTAAAATGGTATGATTTGCACATATTGGTTTATGATTTTTCTAGGCAGCAGTCCTTCAACAAGGTTGGTAATAATAGTCTCTGCCAGTAAGTGAAGCGTGAAGGTTCTTTCCTGTCTCCTGGAATTTTAATTGTTTTCCCTACCATCACTTTGTTAAAATTTTAGGGAACGTGGTAAGTCCTGTTCTCAATATTCTAAAAAGCAGAGTTTCCATATTCACTCAAAAAGTCACATGAGACTTCAGACTTGGCCAGTGGAAGATTATGAGGGGGGTTGAGAGGTGCTAGCTGGTGGGCGGGTGTAGAGAGGTGCTGTAGAAAGTGATGGAAAGGCCCCCCCTGACGTTCTTTTTGGGTCACTTAGCTGAGAAGAGGTAAATGGACAGGCCTGGCATGAATCCACATCCCAATTATAAGCTCTGTGACCTGAAGCACAGAGGAGTCCTACTCAGGATCACACTTAATAAGTCAAAGCAAGGACTAGCGCCTGGATATTGTCTTTTAATATCCCCTGTTCTTCAGAACCACCTGTAGCTTCCCACCTTTCTAAGCAAATTCTTTTGTGGGGGAGGGACAAATGAAGTCTCGCCCCAAACCCACAGTGTGTAAAGCAGATAAGGGTTCAGGGCCTTGGTCAAATTGGGGCTGGGGGCTTAGGTGCCCTCTTGCTTGAGTTCCCCTCCCTAGAGGCACCTCCTCAGGATCTAAGGTCCTCCAGGCACAGTTTGAGCGCACCACTGTGGTGGAAACCTTTTTTTGTTAATCCTCTTGCTTCTTTCCGACTTTTTAAGCTTGTATCTTTCTGTCTGCCAGGGTTTCAAGTAAGGTGTTTTGTTTCATCTGGGGTAATTTTGCCTCCTTACAGTATGAGAAAACTTTAACTGTGCTTTGGTCTATACACTTGGATTGAAGATTTGCCCATTTCTAATATTATCTGATTTATAACATGGCAAGCAAAGCTTTTCAAGTATTTAAGGCACTGACATAATGTTTAATTGGATTTTATGCACTTCGTTTGCCATGCTAACATTATTTTTGGAATATTGTCGATTGTAATTATTTTCTGTAACTATTTTCTTGGGTTTGAACCAACTGAATGAAATAACATGCTTCGCTTTTGTTCAGCAACCAAAACTATAACCTTTTATTACGCAAAAACACCTCTACTTTCTGACATCATCTTTAATAATATCAGCATTTCCCAGGCATAACTGTACTTTTAATTACTTTCACAGAGCAAGCAGATGGAACATAGAATTTTTTGTCTTGTCGGTCTTTATAATTCATCGACTATTATCAGAGTCTTGAGAAGCAAAATCATTAGTAGAGGCAGCTATTTGAAACTATATTTTTCACTTTTAAGGGGTTTTCTGACTTTACAGAGACAGCTCAGGCATAATAGTTTCCTTAATTCCAGAATTACTTTGCTAAGTTTGCCCTTTTCACCTCTGAAAGTAATATGATTCTGTAAGTATTCTTATCTATTGTGGCATTCTAAGTTTTATCTTTGCAGTCGCCACATTTTCTAAGTGGGAAAGCTCATTCATAACCCATCTTTTAAAAATAGCATCTCTTTCTGAAATCTAAGATCAATTTTATAACTTTTCCATTTACGCACTTCAAAATAACTTGTCCCATCAATAACATTACAGAAGTGACATTCATATGTTTTCTTGGCTTTTAAAAAATCTGTGTAGCATCTTCTCATAAAAGCACTTGCTCTATTTTTACTTGGATTAGGACTCTACCCCACAGATATTGCAATTGAAACCATTGAAACCTCTATAATTATTTCTTTCCTTTACATATGTTCAGAACCATGTGCAGAGGAGAAAATTCCATCCTTGGACAATTAAAAGCAGAGAGTAAGTAACTGCTTTTCTTTTCCTCCATGGTTGTTTTTGGTGACATATCAGTGATTATTAATGTTTTCACAGTGTGGTTATAGGACTCTTCACAAAAGGTAGCCCACAAAATGCTTAACAGAAATAAATTACTTTTTCTCATTAAATTGTCCAAACAGATGTTCAAATGAAGACATCACAGCATGAGCTGCATAGGTGATAAAAATGAGAGTATGTTTACAATTTTTTATAATTTATTTTTATTTATAATAATTGTTTTGATAAGAAGTGGGATTTGTAAGGCACTTCAAAATGACCCCACGTGTATCTTCTCCTGCGATCCTTCACCACAGTCCTGGGAAGTAAGCAGGAAGGTGTCATCCCTGCTTTAAAGATGAGGACACAGTCAACATGTATATACGTGGCCTCCTACAGATGCAGAAGTCCCAGGGTTCTCACACACTGTCATATTTAGGGAGGAAAACTAATTATATAACCATTTTAACACCATAACACTTGACTAAATCTTCGAGGGTATTATACTGGAGGTAAGTAAATAAGAAAAAAACCCACAGTGATACCTTTAACTCCTGAAATTCTTCACATTTCAAAGGCACTTTCTCAGATATCTTAATTGATCCATCCACATAGTTCTTAGCTACAGTACATTGTAATTGTGGGTTTACTTACCTATATCTCTGTGAACTGGCTCTAAGTTTAGCACATAGTAGGTACTCAATAATCTTTTATACCCTGAACAGTAGGTACAGAAAATTCCACAAGAACTAAACTGAAGAAAGAACCCAATTTGTCTGACCTCCAGTTCATATCGGGTTAAGATTGTGAAAATTTGTAGGTCACATTAAAAAGACTAGATTTTTAATCCAGAAAAAGACAAGATATGGTGTTGGATGCCTCTGATCACTGATTGAACTCATCAAAGTGGTGTTTATATCAAAGCTCACTGACTGATGGCAGGTGAGAGAAAATGGTACCTTGGGAATGGATAGAAAGGTTATGTATGGATAAAACTGTGAAGGAGCATTTGAGGGGATGTGGGAGCAGAAGAGTAAGGGAAGGGTCAGATAATCCTAAGAGTTTCAACCCAACTCATCAGGAGGATGGAGCTGCCACAGGAAGGTCTGAAAAGTCAGGAGGAGCCACCGCAATCATATGATGCCATGTGGTGTGGCGTTCACATATGCTATACACCTCAACTGAGGTTTTTGAAAATTTTGTTTTACACTGGGAGCCTCCTAATCGTGGTGCACTGGGTGATGTATCAGAATGTGGGGAGAAAAAATTAGTCCTTCCATGTATGTATATTTTTCCTTAAAAATAAAGAATTAGGACATTAGCAGGAATGGCATAGTAAGGATCCCCCCAAATCCATTCCTACATAAAAGCAACAAAAACACTAACAAAAATTGTCAAAAATCAACTTTTTCAGAACTCTGGAAATTAACCAAGGGCATGTAACAATCTGTTTATTCAAGAAAGGCAGCAGAATCTTGGTAAAAGCAGCAAGCTTTTTAATTTGCCATATGCCCATCCCCTTCTCCTCATTCCACAGTAGTTTTGAAAACCAGCTCTCCATCACTGTGAAAGAAAACCAACAGCCTAGCAGCCACTGGAAGGAGCCAAATGGGTTTGAAGCTCCCATCCCCCAACAATTCTCAGAGAATTGTCCTAATTTGACCTGTCTGACAGTTTAAAAGACTTTAAAATGGCTAGTTTAACTATGTTCAGAAAACTAAAGGAAACAAATCTAAAGAACTAAAGAGAAGTCTAAAAACAATCTCTCCCCAAATAGAGAGTATAAAAAAATAGAATTTTTTAAGTTAAAATTTTTATTAATTTTTTTACATAAAAAGAACCAAATACGAATTCTGGAGTTGAAAAGTATAATAACTGAAATGAAATGTACATTGGAAGGCTCAGTAGCAGATTGGAGTAGGCAGATGAATCAACAAACTTGAAGACAGGTCAATTGAGATTATCCAATCAGAGGACCAGAAAGAAAAAAGAATGCAGAAAAATGAATAGGGCATTTAGAACAGCCAAAACAATCTTGAAAAAGAACAAATTGGAGGACTCATGCTCCCAATTTCAGAACTTACTATAAACCTACAGGAATAAAACCAGTGTGGTGCTGATATAAGGAGAGACATATAGATCACAGGAAGAGAACTGAGAATCCAGAAATAAACTCTTATGATTATGGTCACTTGAATTTCAACAAGGGTTCCAGGACAATTCAATGGAGAAAGAATAATCTTTTCAGCAAATGGTGATGGAACAACTGTATATTCACATGCAAAACAATGAAGATGGACCTCTACCTCACGCCACATACAAAAAATAAGTCAAAATGGATCAAGACCTAAAATGTAAAACGTGAAACTATAAAACTCTTAGAAGAAAACATGGGCAAAAAGCATCATGACCTTGGATTAAGCACACGTTTCTTGGGTTTATAACAAAAATATAAAAATGGATAAATTGGATTTCATCAAACATAAAAGCGTTTGTGCTCCAATGGACACTATCAAGGAACTAGAAAAAAATGACAGAATGGGAGAAAATGTTTGCAAATCATATGTCTGATAAGGGATTCATATCCTGAATATACAAAAGAACATTTACAAGTCAACGATAAAAAAAAATCCAATTTAAAAATGGGCCAAGGATCTAAATAGACATTTCTCCAAAGAAGATACACAAATGGCCAGTAAGCATATAAAAAGATGCTCAACATAATTAATCATTAGGGAAATTCAAATAAAAGTCACAAGATACAACTTCATATCCACTAAGATGGTTATAATTTAAAACATAAAAAAGATAATGATGAGAATATGAAGATATTGGAACCCTCATATGTTGCTGCTGGTAATTCAAAATGGTGTGGGCTCTCTGGAAAGCAGTTTGGTAATTCCCTAAAAGTTAAACATAGCGTTACCATATGACTCAGCAATTCTCCATTGAATATACCCAGGAGAACTGAAAACGTATGTTCACACAAAAACTTGCACATGAATGTTTCTAGCAGCATTATTCACTATAGCCAAAAGGTGTAAACAACTCAAGTATCCATTAATGGGTGAATGAAGAAACAAAATATGTATATCCATACAGTGGAATATTATTTAAATCTAAAAAGGAATGTACTGATCCATGTTACAACATGGATGAACCTTGAAAATATTATGCTGGGGAGGAGAGAAGATGGCGGAAGAGTAAGACGCGGAGATCACCTTCCTTCCCACAGATACAGTAGAAATACATCTACACGTGGAACTGCTCCTACAGAACACCCACTGAACGCTGGCAGAAAACGTCCGACCTCCAAAAAGGCAAGAAACTCCCCCCGTACTTGGGTAGGGCAAAAGAAAAAAGAAATAACAGAGACAAAAGAATAGGGACGGCACCTGCACCAGTGGGAGGGAGCTGTGAAGGAGGAAAGATTTCCACGCACTAGGAAGCCCCTTCGCGGGCAGAGACTGCAGGTGGCAGAGGGGGGAAGCTTCAGAGCCACGGAGGAGAGCGCAGCCACAGGGGTACGGAGGGCAAAGCGGAGAGGTTCCCGCACGGAGGAGCGGTGCCGACCAGCACTCTCCAGCCCGAGAGGCTTTTCTGCTCCCCCGCCGGGGCGGGCGGGGCTGGGAGCTGAGGCTCGGGCTTCGGTCGGTCGAATCGCAGGGAGAGGACTGGGGTTGGCGGCGTGAACACAGCCTGAAGGGGTTAGCGCACCACAGCTGGCCGGGAGGGAGACCGGGAAAAAGTCTGCAGCTGCCGAAGAGGCAAGAGACTTTTTCTTGCCTCTTTGTTTCACGGCGCGCGAGGAGAGGGGATTCAGAGCGCCGCCTAAACGAACTCCAGAGACTGGCACGAGCCGCGGCTATCAGCGCGGACCCCAGAGACGGGCGTGAGACGCTGGGGCTGCTGCTGCCGCTTCCAAAAATCCTGTGTGCGAGCACAGGTCGCTCTCCACACCGCCCCTCCCGGGAGCCTGTGCAGCCCGCCACTGCCAGGGTCCCGTGAGCCAGGGACAACTTCCCCGGGAGACCGCACTGCACGCCTCAGGCTGGTGCAACGTCACGCCGGCCTCTGACGCCGCAGGCTCGCCCCGCCTCCGTGCCCCTCCCTCCCCCCCCCCGGCCTGAGTGAGCCAGAGCCCCCGAAGCAGCTGCTCCTTTAACCCCGTTCTGTCTGGGCGGGGAACAGACGCCCTCAGGCGACCTACACGCAGAGGCGGGTCCAAATCCAAAGCTGATCCCCAGGAGCTGTGCGAACAGAGAACAGAAGGGGAAATCTCTCCCAGCAGCCTCAGAAGCAGCAGATTAAAACTCCACAAACAACTTGATGTGCCTGCATCTGTTGAATACCTGAATAGACAACGAATCATCCCAAATTCAGGAGGTGGACTTTGGGAGCAGGATATATTAATTTTTCCCCTTTTCCTTTTTTTTGGGAGTGTATATGTATATGCTTCTGGGTGAGATTTTGTCTGTATAGCTTTGCTTTATAATAGCTTTATTTTACTTCACTATATTATAGCCTCTTTCTTTCTTTCTTTCTATTTTTTCTCCCTTTTACTTTGAGCCGTGTGGATGAAAGGCTCTTGGTGCTCCAGCCAGGCATCAGGGCCGTACCTCTGAGGTGGGAGAGTCAACTTCAGGACACTGGTCCACAAGAGACCTCCCAGCTCCACGTAATACCAAACGGCAAAAATCTCTCAGAGATCTCCATCTCAACATCAAGACCCAGCATCACTCAATGACCAGCAAGCTACAGTGCTGAACACCCTATGCCAAACAACTAGCAAGACAGGAACACAGCCCCATCCATTAGCAGAGAGGCTGCCTAAAATCATAATAAGGCCACAGACACCCCAAAATACACCACCAGATGTGGACGTGCCCACCAGAAAGACAAGATCCAGCCTCATCCACCAGAACTCAGTCACTAGTTCCCTCCACCAGGAAGCCTACACAACCCACTGAACCAACCTTAGCCACTGGGGACAGATAACAAAAACAACGGGAACTACGAACCTGCAGCCTGTGAAAAGGAGACCCCAAACACAGTAAGATAAGCAAAATGAGATGACAGAAAAACACACAGCAGATGAAGGAGCAGGGTCAAAACACACCAGACCTAACAAATGAAGAGGAAATAGGTAGTCTACCTGAAAAAGAATTCAGAATAATGATAGTAAGGATGATCCAAAATCTTGGAAATAGAATAGACAAAATGCAAGAAACATTTAACAAGGACGTAGAAGAACTAAAGAGGAACCAAGCAATGATGAAAAACACAATAAATGAAATTAAAAATCCTCTAGATGGGATCAATAGCAGAATAACTGAGGCAGAAGAAAGGATAAGTGACCTGGAAGATAAAATGGTGGAAATAACTACTGCAGAGCAGGATAAAGAAAAAAGAATGAAAAGAACTGAGGACAGTCTCAGAGACCTCTGGGACAACATTAAACACACCAACATTCGAATTATAGGGGTCCCAGAAGAAGAAGAGAAAAAGAAAGGGACTGAGAAAATATTTGAAGAGATTATAGTTGAAAACTTCCCTAATATGGGAAAGGAAATAGTTAATCAAGTCCTGGAAGCACAGAGAGTCCCATACAGGATAAACCCAAGGAGAAACACGCCAAGACACATATTAATCAAACTGTCAAAAATTAAATATAAGGAAAACATATTAAAGGCAGCAAGGGAAAAACAACAAATAACACACAAGGGAATCCCCATAAGGTTAACATCTGATCTTTCAGCAGAAACTCTGCAAGCCAGAAGGGAGTGGCAGGATATACTTAAAGTGATGAAGGAGAAAAACCTACAACCAAGATTACTCTACCCAGCAAGGATCTCATTCAGATGTGATGGAGAAATTAAAACCTTCACAGACAAGCAAAAGCTGAGAGAGTTCAGCACCACCAAACCAGCTTTACAACAAATGCTAAAGGAACTTCTCTAGGCAAGAAACACAAGAGAAGGAAAACACCTACAATAACAAACCCAAAACATTTAAGAAAATGGGAATAGGAACATACATATCGATAATTACCTTGAATGTAAATGGATTAAATGCTCCCACCAAAAGACACAGGCTGGCTGAATGGATACAAAAACAAGACCCATATATATGCTGTCTACAAGAGACCCACTTCAGACCTAGAGACACATATAGACTGAAAGTGAGGGGATGGAAAAATATATTCCATGCAAATGGAAATCAAAAGAAAGCTGGAGTAGCAGTTCTCATATCAGACAAAATAGACTTTAAAATAAAGACTATTACAAGAGACAAAGAAGGACACTATATAATGATCAAGGGATCGATCCAAGAGGAAGGTATAACAATTGTAAATATTTATGCACCCAACATAGGAGCACCTCAATACATAAGGCAAATACTAACAGCCATAAAAGGGGAAATCGACAGTAACACAATCATAGTAGGGGACTTTAACACCCCACTTTCACCAATGGACAGATCATCCAAAATGAAAATAAATAAGGAAACACAAGCTTTAAATGATACATTAAACAAGATGGACTTAATTGATATTTATAGGACATTCCACCCAAAAACAACAGAATACACATTTTTCTCAAGTGCTCATGGAACATTCTCCAGGATAGATCATATCTTGGGTCACAAATCAAGCCTTGGTAAATTTAAGAAAATTGAAATCGTATCAAGTATCTTTTCCGACCACAACGCTATGAGACTAGATATCAATTACAGGAAAAGATCTGTAAAAAATACAAACACATGGAGGCTACACAATACACTACTTAATAACGAAGTGATCTCTGAAGAAATCAAAGGGGAAATCAAAAAATACCTGGAAACAAATGACAATGGAGATACGACGACCCAAAACCTATGGGACGCAGCAAAAGCAGTGCTAAGAGGGAAGTTTATAGCAATACAAGCCTACCTCAAGAAACAGGAAACATCTCGAATAAACAACCTAACCTTGCACCTAAAGCAATTAGAGAAAGAAGAACAAAAAAACCCCAAAGCCAGCAGAAGGAAAGAAATTATAAAGATCAGGTCAGAAATAAATGAAAAAGAAATGAAGGAAACAATAGCAAAAATCGATGAAACTAAAAGCTGGTTCTTTGAGAAGATAAACAAAATTGATAAACCATTAGCCAGACTCATCAAGAGAAAAAGGGAGAAGACTCAAATCAATAGAATTAGAAATGAAAAAGGAGAAGTAACCACTGACACTGCAGAAATACAAAGGATCATGAGAGATTACTACAAGCAACTCTATGCCAATAAAATGGACAACCTGGAAGAAATGGACAGATTCTTAGAAATGCACAACCTGCCGAGACTGAACCAGGAAGAAATAGAAAATATGAACAGACCAATCACAAGCACTGAAATTGAAACTGTGATTAAAAGCCTTCCAACAAACAAAAGCCCAGGACCAGATGGCTTCACAGGTGAATTCTATCAAACATTTAGAGAAGAGCTAACACCTATCCTTCTCAAACTCTTCCAAAATATTGCAGAGGGAGGCACACTCCCAAACTCATTCTACGAGGCCACCATCACCCTGATACCAAAACCAGACAAAGATGTCACAAAGAAAGAAAACTACAGGCCAATATCACTGATGAACATAGATGCAACAATCCTCAGCAAAATCCTAGCAAACAGAATCCAACAGCACATTAAAAGGATCATACACCATGATCAAGTGGGGTTTATCCCAGGAATGCAAGGATTCTTCAATATACGCAAATCAATCAACGTGATACACCATATTAACAAATTGACGGAGAAAAACCATATGATCATCTCAATAGATGCAGAGAAAGCTTTCGACAAAATTCAACACCCATTTATGATAAAAGCCCTGCAGAAAGTAGGCATAGAGGGAACTTTCCTCAACATAATAAAGGCCATATATGACAAACCCACAGCCAACATTGTCCTCAATGGTGAAAAACTGAAACCATTTCCACTAAGATCAGGAGCAAGACAAGGTTGCCCACTCTCACCACTATTATTCAACATAGTTTTGGAAGTGTTAGCCACAGCAATCAGAGAAGACAAAGAAATAAAAGGAATCCAAATCGGAAAAGAAGAAGTAAAGCTGTCACTATTTGCAGATGACATGATACTATACATAGAGAATCCTAAAGATGCTACCAGAAAACTCCTAGAGCTAATCAATGAATTTGGTAAAGTAGCAGGATACAAAATTAATGCACAGAAATCTCTTGCATTTCTATACACTAATGACGAAAAATCTGAAAGTGAAATTAAGAAAACACTCCCATTTACCATTGCAACAAAAAGAATAAAATATCTAGGAATAAACCTACCTAAGGAGACAAAAGACGTGTATGCAGAAAATTATAAGACACTGATGAAAGAAATTAAAGATGATACAAATAGATGGAGAGATATACCATGTTCCTGGATTGGAAGAATCAACATTGTGAAAATGACTCTACTACCCAAAGCAATCTACAGATTCAATGCAATCCCTATCAAACTACCACTGGCATTTTTCACAGAACTAGAACAAAAAATTTCACAATTTGTATGGAAACACAAAAGACCCCGAATAGCCAAAGCAATCTTGAGAACGAAAAATGGAGCTGGGGGAATCAGGCTCCCTGACTTCAGACTATATTACAAAGCTTCAGTAATCAAGACAGTTTGGTACTGGCACAAAAACAGAAATATAGATCAACGGAACAGGATAGAAAGCCCAGAGATAAACCCACACACATATGGTCACCTTATCTTTGATAAAGGAGGCAAGCATATACAGTGGAGAAAAGACAGCCTCTTCAATAAGTGTTGCTGGGAAAATTGGACAGGTACATGTAAAAGTATGAAATTAGAACACTCCCTGACACCATGCACAAAAATAAACTCAAAATGGATTAAAGACCTAAGTGTAAGGGCAGACACTATCAAACTCTTAGAGGAAAACATAGGCAGAACACTCTATGACATACATCACAGCAAGATTCTTTTTGACCCAGCTCCCAGAGAAATGGAAATAAGAACACAAATAAACAAATGGGACCTAATGAAACTTAAAAGCTTTTGCACAGCAAAGGAAACCATAAACAAGACCAAAAGACAACCATCAGAATGGGAGAAAATATTTGCAAATGAAGCAACTGACAAAGGATTAATCTCCAAGATTTACAAGCAGCTCATGCAGCTCAATAACAAAAAAACCAACAACCCAATCCAAAAATGGGCAGAAGACCTAAATAGACATTTCTCCAAAGAAGATATACAGATGGCCTACAGACACATGAAAGATTGCTCAACATCATTAATCATTAGAGAAATGCAAATCAAAACTACAATGAGATATCATCTCACACCGGTCAGAATGGCCATCATCAAAAAATCTAGAAACAATAAATGCTGGAGAGGGTGTGGAGGAAAGGGAACACTCTTGCACTGTTGGTGGGAATGTAAATTGATACAGCCACTATGGAGAACAGTATGGAGGTTCCTTAAAAAACTACAAATAGAACTACCATACGACCCAGCAATCCCACTACTGGGCATATACCCTGAGAAAACCATAGGTCAAAAAGAGTCATGTACCAAAATGTTCATTGCAGCTCTATTTACAATAGCCAGGACATGGAAGCAACCTAAATGTCCATCGACAGATGAATGGATAAAGAAGATGTGGCACATACATACAATGGAATATTACTCAGCCATAAAAAGAAATGAAATGGAGGTATTTGTAATGAGGTGGATGGAGTTAGAGTCTGTCATACAGAGTGAAGTAAGTCAGAAAGAGAAAAACAAATACAGTATGCTAACACATATATACGGAATCTAAGGGAAAAAAAAAAAAAAAAGGCCATGAAGAACCTAGTGGCAAGACGGGAATAAAGACACAGACCTACTAGAGAATGGACTTGAGGATATGGGGAGGGGGTGGGGTGAGATGTGGCAGGGTAAGAGAGTGTCATGGACATATATACACTACCAAATGTAAAATAGATAACTAGTGGGAAGCAGCCGAATAGCACAGGGAGATCAGCTCGGTGCTTTGTGACCACCTACAGGGGTGGGATGGGGAGGGTGGGAGGGAGGGAGATGCAAGAGGGAAGAGAAATGGGAACATATTGTATATATATAACTGATTCACTTTGTTATAAAGCAGAAGCTAACACACCATTGTAAGGCAATTATACTTCAATAAAGATGTTTAAAAATAAATAAACATTTCCATCATGTTTAATTAAAAAAAAAAAGAAAATATTATGCTATGTGAAAAGAAGCAAGACACAAAAGGCCACATATTGTATAATTGCATTTTTATTCAATGTTTTTAATAGGCAAATCCCTGGAGGCAGGACAGTAGATTAGTCATTGCCAGGGTCTGGGGAGTGACTTCTAATGGGTATGACATCTCTTTTCAGAATAATTAAAATATCTTAAAATTGTATAGTGGTGATGATTGTACAGCTTTGTGAATATACTTTAAAAAAACAAACACTGAATTGCATACTTTAAAGAGGTGAATTTTATGGCATACGGATTTTTAAATGATTTGGAAGTTTAGAAATAATGAATTGAGCTTCTAGGACTAAATAATTTTAAACTTATCTATCTATTGGTGTGTGGTATTCAATAATTTTTCACTAATGGTCTCCTCAATCTAAAATATCTTAGAAAGAACTTTGGACATAAGACATGTACATCACCAATAATAAATAATTTCAGGGACTTACCTTGTGGTCCAGTGGTAAAGAATCCACCTTCCAATGCAGGGGACACCCGTTCGATCCCTGGTCTGGGAACTAAGATCTCACATGCCGCAGGGCAACTAAGCCCGCACGCCACAACTGTTGAGCTCACGCGCCTCAAAGAGAGAGCCCACGTGCCGCAAACTACAGAGCCCAACGCCTTCTGGAACTCGCGTGCCACAACTAGAGAGAGAAAACCCACACGTCGCAACTAGAGAGAAGCCCAAGCACCGCAACAAAGAGACCGCGCCTTAATGAAAAGATCCTGCATGCCTCAACGAAGATTCCATGTGCCACAACCAAGAGCCAACACAGCCAAAAAATTAAGGAAAATAAATAAATTAAAAATAATAATAATAGTAAATACTTTCAAAAGGTGTATCTAATTTTATCCAGGACACAGATTTACCAGAGTATTACCCTATCTATTTTCTAACAGTTTAAAATTAAACTGATAGTGAATGAGTAGGGTTCTAAAAGATATATTGATTACAAACAAAATCAGGAAAGCCATTCGGTAATAACAGTGGCTAGTAAAAATGCAAAGGTGAGGTTATAGGAGAATAAAAAGTCAGAACAAGCCTATTATTTAGTTTCTCAACCATAAAAATGTCCTGAACTTATTATAAAGCATTTTCTTTGGCTCTGAACCCTTTTCCTGCCTCTGCCTATTCTGGGGAAAAATTGGATTTAACATAAGTAATTTCAATGTTAAGCCCTCTTATGAAAAGAGTTCCAAGTACCCTGGGAACAAGTCAAAATCACGCATCTCAGTGGGGAAAATGTTCATTGAACATGGAAGAACAGATTAATTACATAATGCCCCTTTTTGAGGTACAGTGTTGTTGGTTTTGTTTTTGTAAATGTATAGTGGGTTTTAAATACATGAACTAACTAATCTCTAATTGGATAGAGAGCTGTGGTTTTGTACTGTTTCAATTCTTTAGAAATAACAAAACTGCTGCCACGAATATGTTAAAATTCCTAAAAAGAAAACCAGCTGCGATTAGTGTATAATTTTCTGATACACTAATCTTCAGGGATTTAGTGTTTAACTTAAAGCATTTCTTTATTATTTTTATAATTGTTGTGAATTATGGCATTTTAGCAGCCAATTTAGTATAATTTAACACAAGGTCTAGAGGTATTCAATCAGGATTAGAAACGTACATATAGGAAGTGCTTGTTTAAGCAGCAAAAGCCTGTAACAACTCTTCAAGTCCTTTCACAAAGTGTCGTTATAAACGTAGAGTCTTGTATCAAATTTCTCATCTTTTGAGCTATCGATATGTATGCACCAACGTTCACAACAGATATGTCTTAAGGGCCTATATAAACCTCCAGATTCTCACATACCTCCATAACATGTGAGTTGGAACCCCTCATGATTCTTTTCTATCTATTGCTTCTTATTAATACCTGTCATGCTCCTGGCTTTCTTATATTTTCTTCAGAAGGCACTGTTTCAGTATATCTTCACACCACAAGTTAGCATCACCAACTTTGTATCTGTTACTCGTTGAGCCAGTTTCCTTCACAGAATAAAGTACAGTCAGACCTCTGTATCTGCAGTTTCCCCATCCACACATTCAACCAACCACAGATCGAAAATATTTGAAAAGGAAAAAACAAAAAAACAAAAAACCAGAAAGTTCCAAAAGGCAAAACTTGAATTTGCCATGTGCAAGCAACTATTTGCATAGCATTTACATGGTATTAGGTATTATAAGTAATCGAGAGATGATTTAAAGTGTACGGGAGGATGTGTGTAGATCATACGCAAATGCTCTACCATTTTATATAAGGGACTTGAGTAGGGCAGATTTTGTTATCCTTGGGGGTCCTGGAACCAATACCCTGCGGGTACTGAGGGACAACTGTACTGGCCAAAGTAATTTCTCGATTTGCTTTGTCTTCTTCTCCCTAGAGTGTGTGGTGGATCCATTCACCTCATTTGACAGGCCACACTTTAATTCATCAAAATGTCTGCTTTCTGGCTTGGAACCTTTGTTTTTCTTTTGTCCCTGTAACTGGTACTCACCCTTAGCTTTCTTCTTAAAGGCATTTTTCATAAAGAAATAAAGATTTTTTACCACTTCACAAGAGCTATTTTGGGGACTTCCCTGGTGGTGCAGTGGACAGAAATCCGCCTGCCAATGCAGGGGACGCAGGTTTGATCCCTGGTCCGGGAAGATCCCACATGCTGTGGAGCAACTAAACCCGTGCCCCACAACTACTGAGCCTGCGCTCTAGAGCCCGCATGCCACAACTACTGAGCCCACATGCCACAACTACTGACGCCCACATGCCTAGAGCCCATGCTCCACAACAAGAGAAGCCACCTCAATGAGAAGCCCGCGCACAGCAATGAAGAGTAGTCCCCGCTCGCCACAACTGGAAAAAGCCCACGCACAGCAACAAAGACCCAACGCAGCCAAAAATAAATAAAATTAAATCTAAAACAAAACAAAACAAAACAAAAAATCCTTTTAAAAAAAGAGTTATTTTGTAGCAAGGATGAATGGGAGTAGGTATGGACTGTGGGCTGTGAGGCTCGCCCACTAGTTGGAGTGTTGCTGAGACTCTCCAGACCTGCTGTGGAATGGCACAAATCTGTGCCTTAGGAAATTACAAGTTATTATGTCTTGAGCTTTCAGACTGCTAACAGCCAGTCAATATCGTTAATCTTTAAAAAATATTTTTAAATAATTTCAAACTTATGGAAGAATTTCCTGAACTGCCATATACCCTTCATCCTGATTTCCCAAAGGTTAATAATTTGCCTTCTTTGCTTTATCATTCTCTCCAGATAGAGAGATAGACAGATAGACAGACAGACGGATGGGTTTTTTCCCTCTGAACCATTTGACAATAAGTTGCAGCCATGATGCTCATTTACTCCTAAATATATGTGTGTCTCTGAAAAAGCAGGACATTTTTAAAGCAGCTATAGTTCAATATAGAAATTAATGAAATTAACATTGATATAATACTATTATCTTGTTTGCAGACCTTACTGAAATTTTGCCAATTGTCTTACTAATTAAGGTCCTTTATAGCAAAAGGGGGGGAAATGTTTTTTGTGCGTGTGTGTGTGTGTGTGTGGCCCAGGCTTCAATCAACAACATGTGTTGTATGTATCTTTATTTTCCTTTAATCTGAAATAATCTCTCAAATCTTTTTTTTTTTGGAGGATGGGGGTACTTTCATGATCTTGGTATGTTTGAAGAGTACAGTTATTTTTTGTAGAATAGCCCTCAGTTTCGGTATATCCATTGTTTCCTCGTGATTAGATTCAGGTTATGCGTTTTCAGCAGGAATATCAGAGAAGTGATGTGCCCTTCATATACCATGTCAGGAGGAACATGGTGTTGATTTGCCCCATTACTGGTTATATTAACTTTGATCACTTAGGGAAGGTGGGATCTGCCAGGTTTCTCCACTATAAAATTACCATTTTTCCCTTTGTAATCAAATATTTCGTGGGAAAACACTTTGAGTCTATATAGTAAATATCCTGCTTCTTATCAAACATTCACCCACTGGTTTTAGCATATATTAATGATTCTTCCTGGATCAATTATTACACTATGATTCAGTTATTATTACTGTATTTCCAAATGTTGATTTTTTAGTTCCATTGCTTCTTCTATATTTATTGCTTTCTTCTAAATTTCTTAGTTGCAATTCTACTATAAGAAAGTTTTCCCTTCTTCCCCACTATGCATTTATTCATGTGTAGACCTATGGATTCTTATGTTATTCAGTGGGTAATAATTTTGATGATCAGCTTGCACAGGTTTGGCCAGTGAGGGCCTTTTTAAGCTTGCTTCTATGTGCTTTGGACATGTCCCCATCAGCCTTTTTTTCTTACTGGCACAAGAGTTCCAGACCCATCTTGTATATTCCCAGAACTAGCCCTGCAATCAACCATTTCTCCAAGAAACCTAGGTTCTTTTAGTGGAAATTGGCATTTAGAAACCAAATTCTGGGTGCTAAATATGATCATTACTACTGGGATATTACTGCTTTAGGCCTTTTGTATACACATTATCTATTATATATCTATCTGTCTATTTATCTATCTATCTACCTATCCATCTATCTACCTATCTATTATCTATCTGTCTCCATACTGATACTTATAATTCCAGTCCCATGCCACAGGATTCCTTCTATTATCTCTAATATATATACTTCCTCAATCTTAGAATACATGAAAATCTGTAGCCCATACTACTATGAAAAATAAATCTCACTAGAATTCAATATTTGTTTACAGTTCTTTTTGCCTTTAGCCTAAGAGTATATGCTCAAAAACCAGTGTTGAAAATTTACTTGGATTATGTTATTAATTTGAAATACAGTTAGGTTCATTGCTTTAATTTGTATTTCATTTTAGGCTTTTTTTTTTTTCCTCTGTCTTTCTTGATTAAGTGTGTGTAACAGACTTCCAATAGTCAGAATACAAAAGGCATGCTTAGATAAGTGCCACTCTGCTATACTTCCTTTCAGTTTCTTCCCCACCCATTTTTTCCACCCTATTTCACTCATCCCCTATTGGTAACCAATTTTTTCAGTTTCTAAGTTATTCTTGCTGCGTTTCTTTTTGTACAAATGAGCAGATACATGTATATTTTCTTATTTCTCCCAATCTCTTTCATAAGAATAGCATACCACGTATTTTCTTGTGCATTTGTTTTTTCATTTAACACTACATCCTGGAAATCACTCCGTAACAGTTCATAGAGATCTTCATTCCTTTTTAGCTCTGCATAGTCTCCCATGTATAGATTTGCCACAGTTGATTCAATCATTCTCCTCTGTATGAACATTTAGGTTGTTTTCAATATTTTTCAATTACAATTATGCAATTGATAACTTTGTGCATATATGTTCTTATTTTTTGGAAGTGTATATTTAGGATAAGTTTCTAGAGTGGGAATGCTAGGTCAGTAGGTAAACACATAGGTGGTTTTGTTAGATATTGCCAAATTCCCCTCCAAGTTTGTACCAATTTGCATTCTCACCACCAATGTAAGAGAGAGCTTGCTTCAACCCAGTCTCACCAATAGAATGTGTTATCTTACTTTTTTTTTTTGACCAATCTCATAGGTTAAAAAATGGTTTCTCACTGTGGTTTTAATTTGCATTTCTGTTATTATGAGTGAGAATGTATGTCTTTTCAAATGTATCTTTTCGTGTGTGTGAATTGTCTGTTCATGTCTTTTGCCTATTTTTCTGTCAAGACTTTGATCTTTTTCTCCCTTCAGTTATTGAGTTCTTTATATGTTCAGACTCAGTTCTTTGTCTGTAATATATACTGCAAATATGTTCTTCCTCTTTGTCATTTGTTTTTGCTTATTGTGTTTTGTGTCATGCAAATATGTTTTTTTTAATTTAGCCAACATTATTGATCTTTTCTTTTATTGGCTCTAGATACTTACAAGCCTTCCCTGCACTCAGGTTACCAGGAATTCACCCTGTTTTCTTCTAACACTTGTATGGTTTCATATGCTTACATTTTCATCTCTGATTTATTTGGAGTTCTTATGATTGCTGGGAGAAATGTATATAATTTTTATCTTTTTCAAATAGCTATGCAATTGTACTAGCACCTTTCATTTAAAAATTCTGTTCCTTTATGTAAAAAGCCCTTTTCCTAGAGATGCAGCTTTTATCATATGCAAGATTTCCATACCTACTTGGGTCTGTTTCTGGACTTCCTATTCCATTCACTGGTTTGGCTGTCTATTTATGTACCAGTTCTACACTGTTTTAATTATACAGACTTTATAGTATGTGTTAATATAAAATATGGGAAGGGTTATTTGTAAATGGAGGAACCTCTGTATATTACCTATGAACAAACTTCTTTCCAATATACTTAAATTTAATAGATACACTAACATCAGCAGTAAAATAGAAAACATCAGTAATACATGGAAACTTCAGTAAATGAAACATGAACTACCATTGGTTCTATTAGTATGCTTCAGATTCTCTTTTAAAAATTTATGTTCTCTTTCTATAAGAATCTAAGATGGTTTGGTTCCACTCCATTTATTCTTAGTATCAGACTTTGCTTATCCAGGGCGATTGCTCTGTGGGAGAGGGACCATAAAATCTCATGACTAACACTCATGCCAGGGTAATGAATATGGGTTGGTTTGATATGGAATGCATTTCTTCTTATCACATAAATGACCCTCACATGATGAGAGGACAACATTTTAAAGTACAAACCTAGTACTGCTTGCTCTGAAGAAAATTCTCCAAAGTCAAATGTACTTAGGATTCTTTCCTAATTTTAATGATTTAGAAGGAGGAGTGTTATTTAATTACCAACACTCTTACTTACCCAAAGTCTGCAAAATTTATCTGCTGCTTTGCGCTGGATACGTTGCAAAGTATGTGTACA
The DNA here is from genome assembly GCF_028021215.1 of Eschrichtius robustus. Taxonomy (NCBI): domain Eukaryota; kingdom Metazoa; phylum Chordata; class Mammalia; order Artiodactyla; family Eschrichtiidae; genus Eschrichtius; species Eschrichtius robustus. The sequence goes on along the minus strand of NC_090829.1, from coordinate 51,467,372 downwards.
TCAGGTAGTTTGGGCTCACATCTTGCATCTGATTTAAACAGCGGCAGGTGTCAACCAAGACAGATGCAAATGTCACACTGAAATCTTGGGTTATCTACTGCAGCTATACTTTATCACTCTTCAGTAGTTGCTCACCAAATCATTAAAATAAAATGTTCATATTTGAATTTATCTTTGGATTACCTCGGCATAAGGAATTCTTAGAAATCACTTCAGTATGATATTTTAAAATTGTATCTCCATTCATATTAACAATATAAAACTCTTCAGAAAGCAAAAATAGATCCTAGATGTATTCTGAAATTATACACACACACACATACACACATATATTTTACAGTCTATTCTTAACCTGTTTATGTGGTATATTTGTTTTGAAAGACAGTAAAATATAAGGTGCCATTATTGAGCTTGGTCATATTAATTTTAGTGATTTCTTATTGAATTTACAGTCGGCAATCAGTGGATAAATTACATATCCTTCTGTGGTCTTAGAACACACGCAGAGCTTGAAGGAAACCTAGTCACTGAGCTTGTCTATGTCCACAGCAAGTTGCTAATTGCTGATGACAACACTGTTATTATTGGTAAGTACTTGGTCTCTAATTGTATTCCTTGTTAGTTGACTTAGCTCATGCAACAATCTTTCTTTTTATTCCTCTAAAGCTTCCTTTGCAGTTGAAAGGGACAGTCACACAGTTATCTAAAACATTTCTGAAGCAATCTTTTTTGCTTATGTCCTGTCTAATCCCTGCCTTTATCTATGAAGTAACAGAGGCACAGAACAATCAAATGGCCATCGTGTAAATTACAGTGTCCAGAGACAGCAATTTAACCCAGCAGTGCAATAGAAAGCCTGCTCTCATTAATTCTTTATTATTCCCTTGTTTTTATTTTGAATCCAAGTACCTAGATTTCTGGGCTTGGAAGGAGGAGATGTGGGGAGGGAAATGTGTCACAAATGAGTACCTCGTGGTAATTTGTACATGTGCGCATCACACCCACCTAACCATTTCCACAGATCTGAAGTTTTGCAAGAGTTAGGATCGGAAGGATATTAAAATATTGCTGCCTCTGTGCTTACCATTTTTTCCCTTGAGTCAGTGTTTTGGATGTTATTAATCAGAGTGCAGAGCAGACCAGCTTTGTTGGGGGCGGGGGTGAGGTGGAAATTGTGTAGTAACGATACGATGTAGTCCTAGACTAAGGTCTGCAGTCTGTTCCTGCAGTCCTTGCCCCACTGACAGATTTGGGAGAGTTACTGGTTGTACATTCTACCCAGATTAGATCTTGACCAGAGGGGTGGGTTTGCAGCTTCATTCTTATATACACCTGAAAAGCTTCATTTTCCCATCATTGAATTGGTTTGCCTTCTAATATCATGTTACACAAACACTGAAAGGCCAGGAGGAGAAATAGAGTATTAATAACCAGCCAGATAAATGAATTGACAAGGATGGGGGGATGTTGTTACTTAGAGATATGCTGTGTCCCACTATTGGAAATTTCACTCATCCATTTTAAATAAAATGTAGTTTCTCAGCTTTAATAAGATACTGAACTATTCTTTAAGAAATTAAGTGTCATGGGGTGTTTTGAAAAATTTTGGCAGTAAATATGCCTTTTCCATGTCTATCCTCCAGTGAGAAAAGAAAAAAAAAATCTCATACCTAGGAGTAATGAGACTGTCTTGTCTGGAAGATGATTTGAAAAGAAAAAGTAGTTCAGAAGCCAGAAAATGTATAGACCACAGTGTGGTGACACATATATATATGTGTGTACACGTGCACACATTCTTTTAATACTTACTGGGCATTTAAGAAAAATATCTTGTGTCTTCAAGTTCTTGCTCAGTAGGGATCAAAGCTCTTTAAGGATTTATTTCCTCCCTTACTTCCCCCAATATACAAGTTTTCTCTTATTTTCCCGCAAGCTGTTCTGGTCTTGCTCTTCAGAAGCCAATCTCAGAATATTTTTAGAGTACATTTGGCAATGACAATGAGGAAAGGAAATATATGATTTTGCTGAAATGAAAAAACAAACAAAGCCAGATAAAATTCAGTTGATCTCTTCAGCAAGATTTCAGAACTCTTGAAGTAAAACTTAACAGATGTAAATATTTTCCTTTTAAAGGTCATTTTGACCTTCAGCCTGCTTTACTTTACATCAAGTATAAATGCAAAGTAGTTTGCAGTATCTGAGCTAACAGTTAAACAGATCTGTAGAGTTTTTTAGTTGACTTATTTTCTTGAAAGGTCTCTGACCCCTCAAAGGCTACAGTTTATTTAGGCTAGCAATAACTGATCCATTTTGCACATTGTTCTTACTGACTTTATTGAAACTGAAGATGTGGCCTTGGGAGTATGATGAGGTCTCACTTGCTAGTCTTTAGAGGCTGCACTTCTTTTTCTCCTTCCCCAAGGGCAGAACACATTTCCCCCGTGGAAAATCCACAGGTACTTTTGTTCTTTTTATCTCAGTGGAAACTCTGTGAGAAGCAGGCTTGTTATTGCTGCTCTCAGATATCTGGCCTGTTTTCATAACACAGACAGAGAACAATGTTTAAAATTCTCAAAGAGGAACTTGAGAAGTTAGGTTGACAATATTTTACAGGTGTTAAGCAAGTAGTTGAGAGCTTAAAAGGAATTAAAGTAACCTGTGATTAAATTTTCTAACATGGCAGACTTATGCCAGAATTATTGAATAATTGACGTAAGAAAAATGACTAATGGTTTTTCCTCATTTTTTTTCCCTCACAAGGAAATACTTGGTTTCTCACCTTGAGATATCTTGTGTGTGTACCTTTAATTATCTCTTACCCCCGGTGGCCCTGTTGGTCCTGAAATCTGTGACCAAGTCCAGTTTTCTAATTTATCTTACTGGCACTTAACAGAACTAACATTTATTTGCTTTCCTAAACAAAACAAGACTATCCTTAAATAGAATTTGAGTCTATCCTGTTGACTAAGTGAAACGATTTTTTTTAGTATTCACTAATCCATTGCACAACACAATAGGGAGATATAAAACATGATCACACAGTGCCACTGCCCTACACAGCTCATGGGCTACAGGGGAAGCAGATATTCTTTCCACTAAACACCAGAAACATCGGGATGGATATTGATGAACTGGCGCGAGAAGGTCTAGAGACGGTCAGCGAAGGTGGGTATGTGGGAACCTATGGAGAGAGAATGGATATCAGTGCTTAAGGGGCAGGCTTGAGAGCAGCTGTTGAGAGTCTGTAGTTGAAAGGCCACCCCAGTAAAGAGCGAGTCCCGTGGGTCTCAACCCTGGCTGCCTTAGGATTGCCTGGTGGCTTTTTTTTTGGTGGACTATCCTTTTTTAATTAAGGTATTATATATAGTAAATTGCACAGACCTTAAGTGTACAGCTTAATGAATATTCACATGTTTACATTCATGTAACCACCACCCAGAACAAGATACAGAATATTTCCATCACTCTGACAGGTGTCCTCCTGTCTCCACTCAGTCAATCAGCCCCTAAAATGTTTTCACTGTCACCACAGAACAATTTTTTTTTTTTAATTTTATTTATTTATTTGTGGCTGTGTTGGGTCTTCGTTTCTGTGCGAGGGCTTTCTCTAGTTGTGGCGAGCGGGGGCCACTCTTCATCGCGGTGCGCGGGCCTCTCACTATCGCGGCCTCTCTTGTTGCGGAGCACAGGCTCCAGACGCGCAGGCTCAGTAGTTGTGGCTCACGGGCCTAGTTGCTCCGCGGCATGTGGGATCCTCCCAGACCAGGGCTCAAACCCGTGTCCCCTGCATTGGCAGGCAGACTCTCAACCACTGCGCCACCAGGGAAGCCCCCACAGAACAATTTTGAACACAGATGAGTTTCAGTTCAGATAAATGAAACTATCATTTAGGGGGAAGATTATTCATGTCTGCAATTTACTTTCAAATAGATTCCCCCACCCCCGAAGATGGATTAATTGATAGATAAAGGGATGGGGTGGTATTAGGGGAAAATATTAATGCCTGGTTCCTACTTCCAGAAATTCTGACTCATTGGTCTGGTTTGAGACCCAGGCATCAAGGTTTTTTTGCTTTTTGTCTTTGCTTTGGCACCAATATCTTGCGAAAGCTTCCTGGGTGATGCTGCCGTGTAGTCAGGCTGAGAACCCCCAAACTGGAGGCACAGGGAACACAAGTGGGTAGAAAGTACTGAGTAGCCCACTGAGGCTCAATTGAAGAGTCAGTTTTCCTTTAAAACAAATAAGCTAAAACAGAGTAGAGTTTGTGTGTTAGTTGTCTATTACTGCTGTAACAAATGACCACAAACTTACTGGCTTAAATCAGCACAAATTTATTATCTAACCATTCTATAGGTTAGAAGTTCAACATGGGTCTCACTGGGCTAAAATCAGGGTACCAGCAGGGCTGTGTTCCCTTCTGGAGGCTCTAAAGGTGAATCCATTTCCTTGCCTTTTCCAGCTTCTCCAGGCTGCCCACATTCCTTGGTTCATGGCTCCCTTCTTCCATCTTTGAAGGCAGCAATGTTAGATCTCTCTGAAAGTTCTCAAAGTGTCAACCCATTCTTCTGTAACCACATCTCTCTCTGAATCCCCTTTACTTTTAAAGACTCTTGTGATTATACTGGGCCCACCTGAATAATCCAGGATAATCTCCTTATTTTTAAGGTCAGCTGATTAGCACCCTTAATTCCACCTCCACCTGCAGCCTTAATTCCCCTTTGCCATGTAATATAACATATTCACAGGCTTTGGGAATTAGGCCATAGTCATCTCTGGGAGCCATTATTCTGCCTACCACAGAAGAATTCACAATGTCTGAAACAGGACATTTGAAAAAAGCAAAACCACAAAGGAAATGACAGATAAATCCAACTGCATTAAAATTCAGAACTTTATTCATTAAAAGATGCTGTAAATAGAATAAAAAGATAAACCACAAACTGAAAAAAAGGTATTTGCAATACAGTTAATATTCAAAACATATAAAGAACTCCTTAAATCAATAAGGAAAGACAGTATCCAAAGAAAGATGGGCAAAGGAATTGTATAGGAACGTCCCCAAAGAGGACATACCTGAGGCCCGTAAGTATATGAAACATGTTCATCCTCATTAATATAATAATGAGACAAAGAACAGGTTTTCAAAATACCAATTGGCAAAAATTAAAAATTGGACAATCCAAGTATTGACAGCACTGAGGAACACCGGGGATCCCACTCTTGCATACAGAGCCCAGGTAAACTCCCACATGTGTACGCCAGGAAACATACACAACTATGCAGAACATAATTGTGTATTACAGCAAAACTCTGGAAACAACCCAAATATCCATCAACAGTAGAATGGAAGAATAAGTTTGGGGGTGCTCATTCAAGGAAAATAATGCATTACAATTATGCACAGATAAATCCCAAAGACATGATTTTGAATGAAAGAAGCAAATCTCCAAAGATTATCTTCTATATGATTCCACTTATACAAATTAAAAATAAGCCAAAAGTAAACCTTTTTTGTTTAGGAAAACATCATCAGAGCATGATGAACACAAAATTCTATACAAATTCTCTCTTAGGAAGGGAAGGTCTTTCATGGGAAGACAGCTGAGGGCTTCTGGGATGTGGTAATGTTCTGTTTTTCAGCTTGGATGATAAATTCAGTGATTTTCTAAAATTATTACCTAAGTTGGACTTACAAGTTTTCATATACTGTTTTCTATTTTGCTATATTACATACTGTTTAAAAAGTTCCTAATAGCAGACTTAGAAAAGGTCATTTTCCAAAAATTATCAAGGCAATGTCCTAATAAACCAAGGGATTGCAGTTACCATAAAAAGTAGTACATGAATACAGAGCATATTTCTTGTAAACAGTTAAAACTCTAAGGACTCATAGAGAGTAAAAGGTCAAAATTCCACTTACTGTCTCCCTCTCTTTGCCAGAAGGTACTCACCACTCTTACCCTTCAGTGTGCATCTTTCTAGAGGTCACTTGCCCTCTCTTCTTCCTAGTATGTTCTATAGAAATGGGTTAATACTATGCCTGCTGTTCTGAATTTGATTTTCAGAATATGGGAATGTTTAACAACAGGAAGGGAGGTAACATTTACATCCATCAATATCTCATTTTCAGTATCTCATTTATTCATCTGAAATTTTCTCTTCCCTTTCTTCCCATTCCTATTAAGTAGTAGCCAACTCACTTATCCAGCATGGTTGAGAGTCAGTGCTCTGGGAAACTCCAGATGGGCCCTGGAAGTACAAGAACCACACCCTCTAAGAATTCCAGCTCAGAATGCCAGGAATGCATTCCTCCCCTGGCGATGGGAGGGAATCTGAGAGGACTGGTGTGAAAGTGTGTGTGTGTGTGTGTGTGTGTGTGTGTGTGTGTGTGTGGCTTTCCAGGGGGCTCACATCCCCAGTCACCCTGACGGTGAAGAGCAGCTATGTCCTGCCAATTCGGCAGCCCCGGCCCGAGAGTGGCCTCTGCTGGGGCCCTGTGGTAGTGATGTCCCAAAGCAGCACTGTGGAGTCCTTATTCCTTGCCCCTGACAGTTGATTCACCCAGAGAGGAGGCTTCTTTGATACAAACGCTACATGCCAGCAAGTCTTCCCTTCCTATGGCAGTGTTCTCTAGTGCAGATATTCTCGAGGTAACAAGTATCTGATAATAATGCCAGTAATAATTAGCATTTGTGGGGCAGTTTATAGATCGGTAAGTGCTTTCACATGGTCTTACTTCATTTTTACAACAACCCTACAAGGTCTGTATTATGATCTCGATTTATAAAAGATCAAATTAAAGCTGAGAAAGATTAAATGACTTTGCCCAAATTAATGCTGGGCCACATGTTAAGCCCAAAGACATGGCTGCAAATTTTATAGTGTAATTAAAATGTAAGTGTATGTATAAAGGTTGATTTGTTGCTGACAAAACAGTGTTGCGAAGGTGGGGCCCACCTTACCGCGCTCTAATAGTGCTCCCAACTTTCTGTGAGGTGCTCCATCCTTTCTGTCACCCAGAGTCCCTGTGGGACACCATTCCCATCCACGGTTATCATAGAGTTGTGTATTAACTATGTGACCATATTGTAGCAAATGGCAGTAAAGACTCTTCAGGAAGAGCCAGCTTCCTCTCATGTCCAACATCCCACCGTCTGGGCTCTGGGTAGGGCTGCTAACACCTTACACCCTGATGGTCCCCATCACATTCGGTAGCCCGAGCTTGTGTTCAACCTAACTCTTCTGCTCCTTGTCTGCAGAAGCAGTGGAGTGTGGGACTAGGGCAAGAGGAGCAAGAAGAAAAAAGAGTCAGTCAGGCCCCTTTTGTAGTTTGTAGGACACCTCAAGGATTCAAAAGTGTGGATCCACGATGATTAATGCAGAAAATGTAGCAAGGTTTTTGAATACACAGCAGAGGAGCGCAGGAAGTGCAGGTTGAACTAATATTCAAATACTTGCCCTTCACATGTGAAAGTCAGCATTCTCAGCTCGTTTGGATTTAAAAATAGAATGGAGGGAAGTTGATACAGAAGCTGTTGGCATGCCACGCAAGTGAGGCAAGAGAATGAAAACCCAAAGCCACGAATGATAATCTGTATTTGGGAGTGGACTATATTGCTTGTGAAGGTCCTCTTGTGTTTTGACATTTATAATTATGTGACCATGAGTTAAAGTCTACAGAGTTTGATTCCTAAGTATGAAACCTTACTGCACTGAGCTGGTAAGTGTTCTTGTTTCTTTGTGTGCTTAATGACTATATCAGTTAGAATCCTTTGAGCCACAAGATAGAAAATTCAGCTAGAAGTATGTGAAACAATAAGGGAAATATATTACTTCACATAACAGAAAATAAGAAGGTTCTAGGGTTGGCCAGCTCAGTGACTTAAAGACCCAGAGTCTTTCTTCTTTCTGCTCTGCCATCTTCAACTTGTCTGTTTGTCCCTTGGTTGGTGGCTGCAGCAGCTCCCACAATCATGTCCTCATGCAACCCTTCAAGCCAGAGTATCCAAAGACTGGAAGTGACACCATCTTGTTCTTGTGTCTATTTATAAGAAAGAGAAAAACTTTCTCAGAAGCCCCTGGCAGATTTGCCTTATGTTGCATTGACTAGAATCATGACAAGTGCCCATTTCTAAGCTAATCACTGGCAAAAACAATGAAATGACCATGACTGGCCTTAGACTGATCAAGATTTACCCCTGGGTTAGGGAGCGCCCTGCCTTCCTAGAGCACAGCATCTCTTGATACCTGAACAAAATTAGGGGTTTTTTAGCAAGGAAGAATTGAGTCTGGAGGGCAAATGAGTGTCTGCCAGGACAAGAAAATTGTTCAGTTTCACTGTTTCTCCTTATAGGCTCTGCCAACATAAACGACCGAAGCATGTTGGGAAAACGGGACAGTGAAATGGCTGTCATTGTGCAGGACACGGAGACGGTCCCTTCAGTAATGGATGGAAAAGAGTACCAAGCTGGCCACTTCGCCCTAGGACTTCGGCTGCAGTGCTTTCGGTGGGTCTCGGAAGCTGGGTCTCCCTCACATAATCCCGCTGCAGTGGGCAATGGAACCCCAGCCCAGTCTCTGGCCCTTAGCGCACATGCCATCTCCAGGTTCTTCTTTGTCCAACACAGCGTGAACCACAGCAGTCGTATACAAAATGGCTCTGTGGGGGGCATAAAAATTTCCTGTTTGAACAGCTTTTATTATTTTTATGTGTAATGGAGAAAACTAGCATTTTAAATCTATTAATTGATTTAGGACCAGGTCAAACCATCTAGTGTCTATTTAAGTTTTTTAATAGTGAGTCCATTTTTAGAAATCGAAATAGTTCCAGTGATACAAGGATATGATAAAAATTACTAAAGGAGAAAGCTAGCGACTCCTGGTGTTAAATTAAATGTGGAAACTTCATTTCTCAGATTTAAGATGACTCCAGACATGGAAGATTCCTGATCTTCTGCAAGAAGATGTGAATTTTAAACAAACCTGTGGTCCAACAGAGAGAGCACTGGGCTAAGTGGCAGGGGTTGTGTGTCCCTACATGAGTCCTTCATTCAGTTAAGTGTTACTGAGAACTTTCCTGGGCGGGGCTCTCACTGGCCCCGCCCCAGCCCCTGTAGTCCAGTCTCAGTTGTCAGAGTGATCCGTCGAGAACCTAACTCAGGTCCTATCACTCCTCTGTTCAACCAATCCTCAATGCCTTCTTATCTCTCTTTTTTTTTAAGTGGCTTCTTATCTATCTCCTGTCCCTCTCCCCCAGCCCACTGAAGACACACTGAGCTCCCCACTGTCTGTGGAACACACCCTGACCACTCTCCCACCTGTAGGCTTTTGCAGGAAGTCCACAATTATAAGATTCTAGAACTATATTGGCCAGGATGGGATTTCAGTGTGGCCGCTCTGGTGAGACAGAGCCAAGTGTCCCCGATTAAGGGTGGTATTTTAAGCTATTTGATGAAAGGCACTGCACAGATACTGTGGTGGTGCTGTTGTTTTAACCCTTCCAGTGTTAATGGTCGCTTCTGAAAACTGGCTCACTTGCAAATGGGCACAAACCCAGCACTTCCCTCCTGCAAATGCTGGCGGCCCTTACCTCCTACCTCACTCCAGACTCTGGCTTTTGAGAACCAAGCTTCAGTTCCGGAGACGTTCCTTCTGCTTCCTCTGCCCCAGGAGCTCAGCAAATCCATCCCTCAAAATTTGACTGTCAGACCTTCTCACAGTTTTTTTTGCTGTGTTTATCGCCTTTGTTACTAATTGTTTTGTCAGTAAGGTTTTTTGGTTTTTTTTTTACAGGTGAATTAAATTTCTTTTATTTTGTTATTATTGTTTAATTTTTTAATTGTTTTTGTATATTTATCTTAATTTTAAAAACTCTTACTTATGTTCATGTTCAGCTCAGTTCATAGATCTTTTTTTGGAAAGGCCTTTATCTAGTGTACCAGTCATAACTGACCATTCTGTCTTCTTTAAAAGTTGCTCTATAGGGCTAAAACCAAACTCATCATGGGGCCAGTCTATAATTTCTGTGAGTGTCACTAAATTCATGGATCCTTGGTGATAGAGAAAAAAACCTCAGAAATGTAGCTGATTTGCTGAACTAGGCTTAAAGTCAGTTCAGCTGCCATAATTTATTCATTTATTCTACAAATATTTATTGAACTTATACTATTTGTCTGGCATTGTGCTGGGCACCAGGGAGACAGGCTGGGACCTGGGACCCTTTGCTGCAGGGCTGCAGTGCTTGCACCTGGACATGCCTCTCCTCCAGCAACAAAATACAAAGAAACTGTCTGGGACTAAAAATAATTGCATGCCTGCAGTTAGGGTAAATTCTGGACCCAAAAGATACAAAAAGACCAAAAAACCCAACTGCCACTTTTGAAGAGCCTGGAGCAAAAGCAGGGGGGTGGGGAGCAAAAGCAGGGTACTGCAGATGCCCCTGCAACACACCACCACCTAAGGGGTGGGCAAAACACCTAAGCCACCCCTCTGGCCTGACCCCTGGACACACCCCTACCCTCACCCCATATAAGGAACAAGCTCCCCCGCCTCAGGGAGCCAACAAGCAAGGGAACCTGTTGTTTGTTCTCACTGCCCACTGCTGCAGCAGGGGCCCCAATAAAACCTTGCCTGAATTTCTTGCCTGGACTCTGATCAACTTCTACAGATTAAGGAGGCCAAGAACCCTGGTTGGTAACGCCAGGAATATAGAGCAGAAAATAGAGTCTTTCACAAGTTGGGGAAAAAAGGACAGGAAAATCTTTGGCCCAAGACTGACAATCACAAAGGGCTTCAAATTAGCCTTTTATCCTTATTTACACATGAAGTTATAAATGTAGTCATTAAAAAACAAAACAAACAACTCTTTTGACATATAATTCACATACTATAAAATTCACTTTTTTAAAGGATACAAGTCAGTGGTTTTTAGTGTATTCACAGAGTTGGGCAACCATCACCACAGTCTAATTTCAGAATATTTTATCACCCCTAAAAGAAACCCAATATCCATTGATCTTGCATCCTACAATCTTCAACTCATTTATTTTTTTGTGGCTACCTTAGCATTTTCTATATACAAGATCATGTTATCTACAAATAGTTCTACTTCCTTTTCAATCTGAATATCTTTTATTTCTTTTTCCTGTCTACCCGCTCTGGCTAGAACTTCCAGCACAATGGTGAACAGAAGTGTTGAGAATGACCAACTTTCTCTTATTCTTGATCTTAGAGGGAAAGCTTTTAGTTGTCTTTCACCATTAAGTATAATGTTAGCTATGGGGTTTTTTATAGATGCCCTTTACCAGGCTGAGGAAGTTTACTTCTAGTTTGTTGAGTGTTTTTATCATGGACTTGTCAAATTTTTTTTTCTGCATCTACTGAGATGATCGTGTGGTTTGTCCTAAATAACAGTCATTTTCATATTACAAAATGAATTTGTTAAGGTAAATATTTTAAATATACCAGAATTATTAGAATTTTGCTTTGGATTTCAATCATTTTTAATACATGAAGAACTTAAAAAATGGAAGAGATCAAGCTCTCTCTCTGGATCTTCCAGAGACCCTGGATTCAAAGACCATTCCTGTCCTCACAGGGTTTACAGCTATGTAAATAATGCGTTAACCGCTGTAATGGAGGTCAGTAAGGTTTTTGTTTTTGTTTTTTTCTAGACCATTGATATTTTAATTGGCTTCTAATGTTAATTTGTTTTGTTTAGCAGGGGAGAGTTTAAGATTAGCAACCCACTGTTAATCAACCCACTGATTGCCTACTGCAGCTCATATAAGGAAACAAATATTTCCTCCTGTAAGCTAGAAATAAATGTCACACCTTTTCAGTTCCATGAGAACTTAAGTATTCTCTTTAAAGGTGTAGCCTCCTTTATAACTTTCTAAATGTATAATAATTATAGAGGGGGAGGGTTCTGATTACAACAGATTTTTCATTGTAGAAAATTTGGCAAACAGAAAAGCAATAAGGAAATTAAATTTATCTGTAATCCCACCACCCAGTGCTAACAATTTTAACATTTGATATATGTCATTCCACTTTTTTTCTATACATAACTATTCACTACTGTATTTCTTTTTTTAAACATAATTAGGATCTTGCAGTTCTACAGAGTCCTTTATTATTTAAATAATATTACACATACTTTTCCATGTCATTGTGTTCTTCTATAACATTTAATGGCTGCATTGTATTACATTGTTTGAGCCCGCCGTAATTCCTTTAACCAAAACCTCATTGACGGGCAGATTTTTTGCTGATATAAAAAAGTGGGTATGATTGTAGATAGTATCTTGCTTACCTTCTTAGTTGTTTCCTTAACTAAATCCTAACTATAGGATTTCTAGCCAAAAAGTGTGCAATTTCCTTTGCCCTCTGAGTTCTATTATTATCTTTGCCGATTTGTTGGGTTTCAAATGGAATTTCATTATTTTAATTTGCAATTTGAGGGTTTAAAAATGTATCCATTAGCCATTTGTAATTGTTCTTTTGCAAATTGTCTAGACTATTCATGTCCTTTGCCCGTTTTGTTGGAATGTTTCACTTTCTTTTAATGATTTGTCAGTAATTTAAGTACATAAAAGCCTAATTTCTTTCTCCCATTTGTTGCAAAGCTGATTTGCGAATTGCCTTTTAATCATATTTAGAGTATTTGGGGGAACCATCAATTCTTATTAATCAAATCTATCAGTTTTTTTCTTTTCCCCCCTTTTTAAAAATATGCTTAGAATAGCTTCCCCAAGATAAAATATTTACTTATATTTTCTTCTAGTGCTCGTTTGATATTACTTTTACATTTAACATCTGCAATTTATTTTTTTAATTTTTAAATAAATTTATCTATTTATTTATTTTGGCTGTGCTGGGTCTTCGTTGCTGCACGCGGGCTATCTCTAGTTGCGGCGAGCGGGGGCCACTCTTCGTTGCGGTGCATGGGCTTCTCATTGCGGTGGCTTCTCTTGTTGCAGAGCACGGGCTCTAGGCACGTGGACTTCAGTAGTTGTGGCACATGGGCTTCAGTAGTTGTGGCTCACGGGCTCTAGAGCACAGGCTCAGTAGTTGTGGCACACGGGCTCCACGGTATGTGGGATCTTCTCGGACCAGGGCTCGAACCCATGTGCCCTGCCTTGGCAGGTGGATTCTTAACCACTGCGCCACCAGGGAAGCCAACATCTGCAATTTATTTTAATGTAAGAAATGAGGTAGGAACTCTAACTCTTTTTCCCAGGCAAACCAACTGATCCAGAACTGCATGACTGCAGTACTCGTTGCCTCTCTAACCTGCAGTGCCTCTTTATGGTGCACCGAATTGCCACACATCCTGACCTATCTGTACTCTCTGCTACTTCCTATTGAAAGTCTGTTGACTTGCATGCCATTATGATACCACTTTAATTATCGTAGCTGTGCACTTTAATACTACTTCCTACCATACCACTTCCCCAAATTAGTATTCTTTTCCAGAATAATCTTGGCTACTCTTAGTCATTCTTCCGCACGAACTTTAAAATTGTTTATTCAAGTTCTCTCACTAGTTTTCTGGTCAGGACTACAGTATACTTATAGATTAATATAAAAAGAGTTGATGTCTTTATAACATTGAGCCATCCTATTGAAGAACAAGGTATGGACTTCAATTTATTCACATTTTTTTGTTCTTCAATAAAGCTCTAGGGTTTTCATTATTGGAAGCAGAAGTTGTTCTTCAGTGATCACTGAAGTTTTCTGTTGCTCTCCTTTTGGTGTTTTGCTGATCCTATGCCTTTCATGCTAAGTTTATTCCTAGATGCTTTATTTTTCCTGGCAACTTTCAAACTGTCTTGAAGAGGCAGTTGTTCTTGAACAAGCATTTTCACTTTGCCACAATGGCAGACACAAATAATACATTAAAAAGCACCATGAAAACCTTGTGTTGATTTTAGCTCTTTTTATTAGGAAATATTCGCAAAGATAAATGTGACCTAGCGCAGAGCCATTTTCTCCCTTAAAAAAATGCAACTTCAATCCATTTTCCATCTGGGCTATTTTTGAATAGAAATAGAGAGACACATTTCAATGTGAAATCAATTCTAAGTAGAATCAACCATCAGGGTACTGCACTAAATGTCACAGCTACATGCCAAACAGTTCATTAAGTCCTAGAAAATTATCCAAACTTTACAGATGTAACCATCACTCAACAGAAACCATTATCCACACAAGTAGAGCTCAGAATCATTTACAGTGATAGACATGAGGAATGGAAAGAACAGAAACAATTTTCTGCAGTTTTCCTACTGTCCCACTGATGCATAAACAATTAAACATTAAATAATTGACATTATTCAATTTTCAACATAAAATCAAATTTGTTTTCTCTGAAACCTTACTCCTCTAAAGGATATCCAGAGTACTTCATATTATTTTTACTGTATGAATTTTTATAATTAAAAAACTGACAGGGAAAATAATTTATCACTGAACATTGTCTGTTATAGACTTATTTAAATACTTTTTCTATACACAGGCTCTTAACTGATAACTTGATAGACACATTGCCTCACCTCCTGTTCTCATTTAAAAGCAAAGTCATAGAAATATTCTTTCAGCTCTGTTTTCAGTGGGTTAGACGCCACTCAAATCAAAGGCATTACTCTGATTGACTTATTGTTGTAACTTGCTCTGTCCTTCAAATCTGGCACGGTTAAATTTTGCTTCAGTTCTTAAGGAGCGGCAGCATCTAGGCGCAAACATCATCCTTTAGAACCTTTTTGAAAGTTATTCCTATAGAGTCTGAGGGAGACTTTATTTGAAGTGGAAATAGAATTTTGAGGTTATAAAACTCTAGGAATCCTAGTGAGCCCAGGTGCCAGATCCATTTATTTTAGAAAATTTTTATATAGTAGAAAAAGGGCAGACTAAAACTAAAATGTGATGCCCTTTTATCCCTATAAGCTGGCTGAGCCTTTTCAGGAGTTGATAATATTGGAGTTGACTGGGGAGAACACACATGGTTAAATAGCATGTGTGTTGGAACAGCCTTTCTTGAAGTACATTTTACATAGTGTTTGACCCAGGATTTTAATTCTTCAATTTCTCCTAGTGAAATAATCATAGAAATTCACAAAGTATTATATATGATAAATAAATTATGTTCATTGTAGCATTGTTTATAATAATGGAAAACTGGAAACAACCCAAAAGGTCATAATAAAATAGCTGGCTAAATAAAATTTCACATAATGGGAAATTCTGCAGCCATTAAAAACGATGATGTAAATCTACACATTTAAATACAAAGAGGGTAACAGTATTATGACCTCCACCCTGTTAAATCCAATGGTCAATTCTCATCTGAATTTGACTCCGTGTGGTTCCGGGATACCCATCCTCTGGCTTCTCTGCAGCCTCACTGGCTGCTCCTTCTCTCCCCTACTGTTGAGGTGCACTGGTCCTCTTCTCTATCTGTACTCACTACTTTGGTAAAGTCAGTTAAAGTCACGTGGCTTTATGAGTGTACATATGTGGACAATTCTCAAGTGTATATCTCCAGCCAAACCTTCTCTCCCAAACTCCACATTCTTTTATCCAGCTACCTACTCAGCATCACCACTTGTATATTTAATAGATGTCCCAACAGGTTCAAAACTGAATTCCTGGTCTTCCCCCCACTAACTGGCTCTACCCACAGAATTACCCATCTCAGCTAATGGCAACTGCAGTCTTCTGTTTGCTCAAGGCAAAGCCCTTTTAGTCATCCTTATGCCTCACTTTTTCTCACACCCTGTGTCCACTGGATCAGTGAAATCTGATCTCTCCACCTTCCTCTCCACCACCCAAGCCACCATCATCTCCCACCGAGATCACTGCATTGACTCCTAACTGACCTCCCTGTTTCAATCCTTGCCCTGCACGGTCTATTCTCAATCCAGCAGCCGTTTGTTAATGTTTAAGTCAGATCCTGTCACTCCTTGCTCCAGTGTCAGCAGTATGTCCCAGTTTCATGCAATGTAAAAGCCAAAGTCCATCTGAGACCCATTTCCCCACTTTTCTTTCTTTCTTTCAATAAATTTATTTATTTAGTTATTTATTTATTTTTGGCTGCATTGGGTCTTGGCTGCTGCGCGCGGGCTTTCTCCAGTTGCAACGAGCGGGGGCTACTCTTCGTTGCGGTGCACAGGCTTCTCATTGCAGTGGCTTCTCTTGTTGCGGAGCGCGGGCTCTAGGCGTGCGGGCTTCAGTAGTTGTGGCACACGGGCTCAGTAGTTGTGGCTCACGGGCTCTAGAGCGAAGGCTCAGTATTTGTGGTGCATGGGCTTAGTTGTTCTGCGGCATGTAGGATCTTTGCAGACCAGGGATCGAACCCGTGTCCCCTGCATTGGCAGGCGGATTCTTAACCACTGCACCACCAGGGAAGTCTCCCCACTTTTATTTCCAATGTAGCACAAGCCTTTTTGGTATTCCTTGAACCTACCAGGCATGTGAGAAAAAAGCTTTGGACTCAGTTTCAATTCTAGCTCTATTAATAGAATGCCTCCAACCTTTTGTTTCCCATTTGCAAAATGGGAATCCTGTACCATCTACCTCCCAGGATTAAGATAGAAGTGCTTTTTAACACCCAGGCTTTACGTAAGTACCAGCGCTTGTATAATTTTCACATATGACCTCTAAAACTTGTCTTGCTTTGCTTGAGAATCTCTTATGATTTCTAGTCCTCTGTTTATATTTGATCAATTCAAACAATCTACTGTATGGCTTCTTTTATGCCAGGTACTCTGAGGATATGAGAATAGCCAGGTCATGTTCTCTTAAAGAATTTACATGCTAGAAGTGGGAGATGGGCCTATTAAAAGCAAAAAGTGCATGAAATATTGCAGGTGCTCTGATAAAAACAAAGCACAGATGAAGCACAGTGAGGGGGACAAAGGAAGAAAGTTCAAATCTTTCAGGATTGACGGGGAGAAATGGGAGAAGGGAGAAAGGGAGCCATAAAAAGTTTCATAGAGGTGACCTTGTACTGAATCCTGAAAGATGGTAGGTAAGGTTAGGCAAACAGGCAGGGGAGGGAAAAGCCTCCTGGACTACTCCCATCTCACACTCTTAAAGCACACCTGGTATTTACCACATTTTAATTAATTCCTTTTGAGGGTGATTCTTTATTCAGTGTTGATCTCACCCACCAAGTATAACTGCACCCAGAGAGGTTCCTTGTCTTTCATATTCATTTCTGTACCCTAGAGTTCAGCATAGTTCTTGGCCCAAGGGAGGGAAGAAGAAAGGAAGGAAGGAAGGGAGGAAGGAAGGAAGGAAGGAAGGAAGGAAGGAAGGAAGGAAGGAAGGGAGGGAGGGAGGGAGGGAGGAAGGAAGGAAGGAAGGGAGGAAGGGAAGAAGGGATGGGGAGGGAGGAAGGAAAGTCAAGTCTTGGTTAAGAGCACAGGTTTGGGAGTCAGGTGGTCCTGGTTGGAGTCCCAGATATACAATTTGCTAGCTGTATGACCTTGAAAGAGTTACTTGACCTCTCTGTGCCTTAGTTCCCTTTTCTTTTTTTTTTTTAACCTGTTGATCTATTTATTTATTTATTTATTTGGTTGCACTGGGTCTTGTAGTAGGTGGGCTCCTTAGTTGTGGCTCGTGAGCTCCTTAGTTGTGGCATGTGGACTCTTAGTTGCATCATGCATATGGGATCTAGTTCCCAGACCAGGGATTGAACCCGGGCCCCCCGCATTGGAAGCTCGGAGTCTTAACCACTGTGCCACCAGGGAAGTCCCCTTAGTTCCCTTTTCAGTAAAAGGAAAATAATAATACTTGCTTCTTTTGTTTTTACTATTTTTTTTTTTTTAATAGCTGCTTCTTCATAAGGCTGTTGAGGATTTACTGAGATCGTTTTTGGAAAGGCTCAGCACGTTGAAAGGCACATGCTTTGAATACTAATCCTATCTTCCAAGGTTCTCACCCTCTTAGGCCAGATTACAAGAACTCTCTTAGAGCAAAATGAAGGTGTTTCTCTGTCCAACAGTTAAAACTTTCAAACATCGTAACAACTTAGGTTTTTCTGTTTTGTTTGGTTTTGTTTGGCAACTTGGCTTTTTTTTATATAGACACACAGACACACACTTAGTCTTTTTTTTTTTTTTAATTTATTTACTTATTTATTTATTTTTGGCTGTGTTGGGTCTTCGTTTCTGTGCGAGGGCTTTCTCTAGTTGCGGCGAGCGGGGGCCACTCTTCATCGCGGTGCGCGGGCCTCTCACTATCGCGGCCTCTCTTGTTGCGGAGCACAGCTCCAGACGCGCAGGCTCAGTAATTGTGGCTCACGGGCCCAGTTGCACCGCGGCATGTGGGATCTTCCCAGACCAGGGCTTGAACCCGTGCCCCCTGCATTGGCAGGCAGATTCTCAACCACTACGCCACCAGGGAAGCCCCACACACTTAGTCTTAATGGCTTCCTTTGATTTCCTTAAAAGAAAAGGACTTCTGTGGTTGAGTGTCTGAATTGCTGTACCATTAGAAACAGTGCCTGCAGCAAACTGCTTTGTCTCAGTTACTCACTTTGGAGGACACTTGTTTTTCAGGGTTGTCCTCGGCTATCTTTCTGGCCCTAGTGAAGACATTCAGGATCCAGTGAGTGACAAATTCTTCAAGGAGGTGTGGGTTTCAACAGCAGCTCGAAATGCTACAATTTATGATAAGGTGAGGTTCACATATCCTGCTCCTTTTTTAACTGAATCACGTCACAAAAGCACATAATTATTTCTGCATATTATTGGTACAGAGTATTCTTAATGAGTGTAAAAAACCAATACACCTCCAACTTGTAATAAAATACTTCTTGGTAGACATTAAAAAAACAGAGTCAAAAAGAGCCATAGATTATTGTTTAGAAGAGCCTTTAGTGGCATTCTGGTCTCAGATTCCAGAATCCCATCATAAGCATCCTTAGCAGGTGGTTACCCAGCCTTTATACATGTCTAGTGACAAAGAGAAAAGAGGCAGATGGGATCAAAAAATGAGTCAGACTTGGGTTCAGCCCAGCTCACACAGTTGCTGGCGATATAACTATGTGTATAGTAATTTGATGTTCTGAGCCTTCCTTTCTTTCCTCTCCTATAAACTGGGAGGAACATTCACTAGGTGGTCGTGAGGATAAAGAACAGTCTATTAAATGTACTTAGCACATAGTACATATAGTAAATGGTGTCCATCCTAATGATGAAGCTTATTAATAATGAGAAACTTTCTCATTTGGACAGCTCTAATTTTGGAAAGGTGTTTTAAAACCAACTTCATTTGTTAGGTAGGCCAAATGCATCTTCTGGTAAGTTCCGTCCATTGATAATGATAAAGAGTGTACAAGAGTTGAGTCACCCGACGCTGAAACAGGTTACATCATGAAGTAGCCAGCATTCCATCATAGAAAATATTCAAGCTGAGATCCACTGACCGTCTATCATAAACTGGGTGAGAGTGCATTCTTCTTCTGACTTCCAGAGTCCCTTCAGCACAGAAAATTCATCATTTCTAATGAAACATGACAACTATCTACATAGCCTTGTTTCACACTGAGGCCTCAAGGCCATGATCAAATAGGTTGTGTGCATGGAGTCTTTTCAAATGTAATTTTTTAAATGCAGGGCACAGGCTAGTTTGGATCCTGGATTGGGAGGAATAACAGCTATAGAAGACATTTTGGGAATGATCGGATAAATCTGAATATGGACCATATCTTAAATAACATAGAATTGATTTTCTGAGGTGTGAGAATTATATTGTGGTTATATAGGCACATGTCCTTATTCTTAAGAAATACATGCTGAAATATTGAGGTGTGAAGTGTTATGATGTGTGAAACTTATTTTCAGTTAGCAAAATACATACACAATTGATAACTTTAAGTACAGGTACAGATATGAACATTTTTCAAAATTAAAAAGTTAGAGAAAATATAATACACAATTTTCCTTTTAGACCAGAACCTCCAGTGAAATTCAGGGGTGATTATTATCCAAAAAGTAAGGTATCACCCATGAAACTCCTTACCACTAGCTTGACTTTATCCTGAGGTCAATCACTTATGTAGATCAGATACAGGATCTGTGTTGTTTTTTTTTTTTTTTTTTTTGATGGAAGCAAATCTAGCACTCTCTTTGTAGCAAATAAAAGAAGCAACCCTTCAATCAGGTCTGTGCTGTAACATAAAACTAATATGTGTTTCATAAAACAAAGGTTTTGTCCGTCGGAATGAGTATTTTCAGTAAAGGGGACATGCTTTCTTTTAAGCCTGTCACTCAGTTTCCTATTTAATCAGGTGTTCCGGTGCCTTCCCAATGATGAAGTACACAATTTAATTCAGCTGAGAGACTTTATAAGCAAGCCCATCTTAGCAAAGGAAGATCCCATTAGAGCTGAGGAAGAACTGAAAAAGATCCGTGGGTTCTTGGTACAGTTCCCCTTTTATTTCCTGTCTGAAGAAAACCTACTGCCTTCCGTTGGAACCAAAGAAGCCATGGTGCCCACCGAGGTTTGGACTTAAGAGTCATACTTGTTTGCAACTCAAAGACTTCCACCCTGAAGAGTACATGTCACACAGTGACCTTCTGGAGACCTAACAGCCAAAGCCGGACCCAGTGCACTCTTGTATCCAACCTTGGACCCTTTGGGTTGGCTGGGAAGGGCTGTAGTCATACTGACATAAGGACAGTGAAAATCAGCAGGGCTTTATCATTCCTCCTGCCTATCCCTGTGAAAAAAGGACTGTATTCTTAGGTAGCATATACCCAACAGCTTAAACACATACTAAAATTCCATGATGTATACCAAACTGCATTTTCTTTGCTAACAAGAATTTACCTGTCACTGTGATCTACTTTGCCAAAAGTTGTCTGAACCTCCTTATTTTTCTCTGACCCTCGCTTATGCACTTGATGTCTGCTGGACCTGCCTTCATCTCATAGTCCGTGCAGGCTCTGTCTGAGATATTGTTTATTGCTAGAAGATGTTGTGATGCTGCTTCAAGGTTATTTAAGGTTACACGGGATGCTTCTCCTCCTGCCCATCTGGTCCTGGAGTAGTCGTGTGCCCCCAACCAAGGATGTGGTCCTTATTCCTTTCCAGTGGCTGACAGGACAGGACAGACCTTAGTCTACACAGCAGCCCATGTCAGGCACTTCTGATAACATTGACAGCATGGATGTTGACACCACAGATCAACAGGAAGGAATTAAATTCGGTTATTAAGGCAGAGATTTCACTTTGCCTCCAAAGGCATTGACAAGATGTGTCCTTCTGATAGGGCCCACCCGATCAGATTTGAAAACGTGTAGAATATTTGATTACACGGCAACCGATAAAACTCAAAGACACAGCATGCAGCCTTCAGCAATCTTCAACGTTTTGGTGGGAATCTGATCCAGATAAGAAAAGAAGATTTCTTATAGCCCTGTAAAATTTCCTGTCATCCTAAGCTGCTGGATTGATTGAAATTTGAGTTTCTACATTTCAAAATCAAACCAGTGAATACAACTTGTCTTTCAAGAGAATCAGGGGCTTCATAACTCATGCCAAGTTAGTGGGTATGAGCCTAACCTTATTTGACATTCAGCTCTCCAGCTATGTTACCTTCTTTAAGAAAAATTGTTTGCAAAATGCATACAACTTCACTTGTGTTATTAAATATACATTAACATTCCACCAGGGTTCCAAAGAGGTTAGGATTATTTTTTAATTCACATTATCCTAGTCTGTGAATTGTTCTGGAAACCCATTTCTCCATTTTGGATGTTAGCGTACATACCCTTTGGTACCCCATAGCTCTAATTTTATTAAGCAGAACTATTCTTACAACCTAAAGAACTAATGTGGGTTCCCAACGGGCATGAGGCCATAAAACATGGTGTAGGTGCAATGATTACACCTCTATGGACCTGGACAGAATCTCATCCAAAAGAGTAAGGACCCAATCCCTATTTTCCTAGAACTGATAGTCCAGTGGAAAAGGTTAAACAGGAGCACAAAGTCAGTGAACTAGGTTAGTAGGAGAGAGACAGTGTCACACCCAGGAGGGTTTTACAAATGAGGTGGGACTATGTAACCAACAATGGAAATGAATATGCTTTTGTGGTGGCTGAAGATAGTAAAATGACTTCATTCTATAGCAGTTGTAAATAAGACATTTGCTATTTATGAAGTTTAGATTGGCATTTAAAGTGCTGAGTGTATGTGGAATACCTAAGAATTTTTCATGTTTTCTTTTTAAATTTTTTAAAAATGTAGAGTAGTCAACAAACTGGCTCTTGAAAGGGCCCTTTCTCTTAAAAAAAAGTCACTTAATCCAACCTCTGCCCATTTTATAGCTGAGGAAACTGAGACCCAGGTTAGTTGAAGGACTCACTGAAGTTTACCCATTAGGGCCAGTGACATTGCTGGTCCATTACTGGCCTCTCCTTTCACTCATCACAGCCCCAAAAAGAGGAGATGCAGTAAACAGATTTGAGACAGGATGTCTCTAAGCTATTTTGAACCCTGTGATATTATGTATTTATGTGCTTGTCTGTCTTCCCCTACTAGAATGTAAGCTCCATGGGGCAGGGACTTTCCTGTGTTTTGTTCATAGTGTATCCCCCAAGCCTGAAACAGTGCCTGGCTCATAGGAGGTGCTCAGTACGTGTTTGTCGGATGAATAAAGGAGGTGGAGGAGAGAGCTAATGAAATGAAAAACTTATGGAGTCTCAGACAAGAAATCTTCCTGCTGTTGCTAAAGAAACTGTTAGCAAGTTTCTTTTCTACTGCATCCTCTTAAAGGCAAGATGCTCATCTGCAAAGAGAGGGACTGCAAGATTTATTTGGGTGGATTTTATGGAAAATTCAGTGCCATAATTGCCTGCTTTGCAGTAGCAGTTAACATAGTGCAGCATTCTGCAAACATTGCATGGGCTGTGGACACAAGATATACCATATGGCCTAATTACCCATCATTCTCTGACACCATTACTACCTAATAGAAGTTCAGATAATTTATCTTTAACATTGCAATGTCTGATATAAACATTAAAATGCAAGTGATTCAGTCTTGAAAAGCAATTATGAATCTGTTCAACATTTTAAATTGACTATAATCTTTTGAAATGCCTATAAGTGCTGTACCTGACACTCTGATAATCTCTGTAATAATTTTTGCTTTCTAGAAGGAAAAATTCTATGATTATAAGAAGTGAAGTGTAGAAAGTGGTCATGGCCTATTAAAGCTATTCAGATTGGCCAAGCTTAGTGGTTGGAGGATACTAGACACAGCAGGTCAAGTTCAGGCATTTGCTCTGGAGCAAGTGTCCACTCAGGGACTCACCCTCCAGTGGGATGGCCT
This sequence comes from Eschrichtius robustus, assembly GCF_028021215.1. NCBI lineage: Eukaryota > Metazoa > Chordata > Mammalia > Artiodactyla > Eschrichtiidae > Eschrichtius > Eschrichtius robustus. The sequence goes on along the minus strand of NC_090829.1, from coordinate 51,444,025 downwards.
TCATTCTCAGCTGTAATGCATGACAGAGAGCTGGTCATTAGATAATTGAGTGACATGTTGTAAAACAAAACATTGGTTTTATTTTAATAGCGTGTGTAGAAGAAAATTTTGTCTCTAGGTAGTCAAAACCAGAAGCAGTTAATCTCTTATGTAATAACTTGGGAAATTGTAACATATCGTGAACTAACAGTCTTCCAGATGAAGGCAGTAAGCCAGGAAGTCTTTTTGCAGATATAAGGTGACAGGCAGAACAGATTTTGTACACATCATGGAGGTCCTGCACGTCTTTCTGCCCCTCCTCATTCCTTATTCCTTCAACCTCTTTCCCCAACCAGAGCCCTTCTGTATTATGGAAACCATTTTAGAGGACAAGAAAAAGCTTTCTGGGGAAAAACAACATTAGGCATCTAAAATAAATCTTCAGTTTAACTCACACTTTTAAGTGATTGACAAAATATTATCATTTTTTAACAGAGGTAATGGTTCTTCTTAACATCTCTGATCTGATGTGGCACTTGAGCATTTTCAGATTCCTGTCACCCTCTGGAGAGGGGCTAAAGAGGGCCCTTCATGTCTTCTCATCCCTCTCAATTCTCCCATGTATGAAAAGTGAGCAAACGCTAAAGGACTTTCATTGTGCTTAGGAATACAATTTTATTTCCTTGGAAGATCCTCTGAAGTCAATTACTACTGGCAACTTGGAGGTTTAAAATGGGTTTTACCAGGCATAGGCCTTGAGAAATTCTTGAATCTAGAAATTCACTGGAAAAGGAATTCATCGCCATCTATCAAAAAGTTGCAGGTGAAGAATCAATGGATTCGCATTATGTTTAGGGGGAGGCAGATGCCATGATATGATTCCTAGTGGCATTTAATTCACATGTGATATATTATTGGCTTTGACTGCAGATTGGAAGGATTCATTAAGGGAAACAAAAATTCTTTGGCTTAATTTATTATAGGTTATTTTCTTTTTTCCTTTATACCAGTATTAAATTTTAACTTAAAAACAAGAAGTAATCAAAGTAAGATAAATGAAAATTTGTCATACTAATCATTTTAAACTTTTAAGTTTTAAAATCAGAGACTGGGATTGCAATCCAGCCAAGATGCAGACTTAATTACTCTTTCCTATTCCCTAGCAGCTATAATTGTTTGCTTTATTCTAGATAAATGCACTTAAGTGAATGTTGTCCTACTTCTGCTCAACACTAGGAAATGTAGCACCATGCTCTCCTAACGTATATTCCACTTGGATTCTTCACATAAAATTGTCTGAGCCAAAGGCACTGATATCCTCCTCAACCATTCTAAAAATTCATACCAAAGTATTGCAGTTGGAGCACATGTCTCTGATGCAAAAACCAGATACTTGCTGGTGAACATCCATCCATTCAGAATATTCAGATATTCTGGACAGAGCTCAGGCCCTAGCCTCACCCTTATGGCAGGCTTTGGCAAACTAAGGCTGGGCCTCCTGTTTTTGTAAATAAAGTTTTATTTGAATGTAGCCATGTCCATTTGCTTACATGCCTCATGACCAAATGATCTGCGAATCTGAGAATACTTGCCATCCTTAAGAAACGTTTACTGATCCTTCCTCTAGAGAGAGCAAATGTCCAATTAGGGTACCTCAACCAAACAGATTTGGGTGAGTTCTAATCTCTTCCATAAGCAAGGTTTTCAACTGTCCATATCCCAGAGCCCAGCATTCTACTATAGATTTATTCTAACAAGGTCAAGTCCTTTCAAGAATGAAAAATCACATGTTTTTTTGTTCTGAAAGAGTTTTTGTCAACTAAAGCAATCTTCTCCCAGCTGAGCACTCATATGGAAGCATGGTTGATAATGTTTGTAACTGAAGTGTTAAATGAGGATAGATAGGCCTAACGATTTGTATTCAGAATGACAATTGTGAACTCAAGAAACTCAGTCTCCGTGGATTTTCCTTCTACGAAGCCTTGGAAATGATACGTGTATCCATCCTCTGCCTCACAGTCAATGCTTTTGATGCCAAGTCCCTTAACTGCTTTTTTAAATGTAAATATTCATTAATTAAACAATTAAAAGTGTGAAATTGGCCGTGTCCCTCTACTTGAAAAGAAGATTCCTCATTCCTCACATGGGGTTTTTACAGCCAGCTCACTGTAGGTCTGAGCTCGAGACAGTAACCTGCGCCTTTGGAGCAGATGTCAGAGCCCCAGCGTCCCCAGTCTTCTCACAAACTTCATGCACACATCTCAGCAGCACCCAGAAAGAGAAAGAAACAGAAGTCCCCTTTTGCCCCTTCCTCCACCAGTAACTACCTATTCCCTGAAGGGCAATCACTTTCCCCAGTTCTTGAAACAGAGATTACTTTTGCCTACTTTTGTACCCCACTGGCTTTTTCAACAAGGACACCCTCAGCCTTTATCTCAACTAGGCATCTCTGAAGCTTTCTTTGTCTTCCAGGTGGCTGCTTAGTTTGTAGAATCGTTGGTGGGCTCTCCATTTCACTTCTTCAAGATCTGGCTTGTTCTTCTCACTCTACTCAATGCTCAGGTGATCCCATCGACTCCCATGGCTTCACTGCCATCTCTGTGCTCACCTGCAGCCCAGGTCTCTCTCCTAAGCTCCAGACACATTAGATGTCTGAGCAATAGATACCTCTACTTGCTTTTCCCACATGCACCTCAAAGTCAACAATACAGCCTGTCCAAAATGGCAGCCATCATCGGCACTCTCAAATGCTCCCCCAATGCTCCTTCTGTTGTTCCCCATATTAGAGAACAGCCCCACTACCCACCAAATATTATCCAAATTGGAGAAATAATCATCATCCTCGATTCCTCCCTTTCTCTCACCTCCCCCACTTCCAATCAGCCACCAAGTCTGCTAGTTCCACAACTAAATGTCTCCCAGGTCCTGTCACTTATTTCTCCTCCTAATGCTACTTCCTACTTGACCTTGTTCACCATCACCTCATCTGGATTAACTAGTCTCACTGTCAGGTCTGGTCCCTCCCAAATCCATTCACTACAATTAGAGATAATTTTTAAGCGGATCTGATCATGTCTCTTCTAGCTTAAATCCCTTTAAGAGCTTTTGTTTTCATGGTAAAGTCCTCATAAGGTTTTATAAGGCTCTTTATGGACCCACCCCTCCTTAACTATACAGCTGAATCACTCCCAGTTTGCCACTCTTCTTTTCAGCAATAAAGTATCTTTATCCACTGATTTCCATTTCTCGTTGCTTGAATATTGGCCCTGGGGGAGTCAAATCCCCGGCACTTCTGGAACTTCCCTACACAAGGACTCAGCAAGCTGCTGTGGGTCCGAGAGCCGGTGGAGAGACAGAGAGAAGCCCATCGGGGCAAAGCTGCAGCTTGGGGAACTGCCCTCTGCAGCTGCAGTTGAGCTCAGAGGTGGGTGGACAGCCTGTGTGATGGGGCGTCAACAACACCCCCTAGAATGGGCCTATGATTTTTCTTTTTCACGATGTAGTAATTCTTATTCTAGAAGCATATAATTTGTTTTTTTTACATTTTTATTGGAGTATAAATGCTTTACAATGTTGTGTTAGTTTCTGCCGTACAACAAAGTGAATCAGCTATACATACACATATAACCCCATATCTCCTCCCTCTTGCGTCTCCCTCCCTCCCACCCTCCCTATCCCACCCCTTTAGGAGGTCACAAAGCTCCGAGCTGACCTCCCTGTGCTATGCAGCTGCTTCCCACTAGCTATCTATTTTACATTTGGTAGTTTATATATGGCCATGCCACTCTCTCACTTCATCCCAGCTTCCCCTTCCCCCTATGCCCTCAAGTCTGTTCTCTACATCTGTGTCTTTATTCCTGCCCTGCCACTAGGTTCATCAGTACCGCTTTTTAAAATTCCATATATATGCATTAGCATATGGTATTTGTTTTTCTCTTTTTGACTTACTTCACTCTGTATGACAGATTCTAGGTCCATCCACCTCACTACAAATAACTCAGTTTCGTTCCTTTTTATGACTGAGTAGTATTCCATTGTATATACGTGCCACATCTTCTTTATCCATTCATCTGTCGATGGACACTTAGGTTGCTTCCATGTCCTGGCTATTATAAATAGTGCTGCAATGAACATTGTGGTACATGTCTCTTTTTGAATTACGGTTTTCTCAGGGTATATGCCCAGTAGTGGGATTGCTGGGTCATATGGTAGTTCTATTTTTAGTTTTTTAAGGAACCTCCATACAGTTCTCCATAGTGGCTGTACCAATTTATATTCCCACCAACAGTGCAGCTGGGTTCCCTTTAGAAGCATATAATTTGAAGACGAGGATCTTCTTTCTTCATACTTCATATTGGGCTTGTCACAGTGCATAGCATATTGTTCAGGTTATGTGAAAAGTGACTTGAAAATCTTCCTTTGCTCATGACATGTGAGATTCATTAGGCCAATCTATAAAGCATGGATGAGAACCTAAAGAATTAAGAGCTGTTTTTATGTTAGAGTGGTGGAATAAGAAGTGGATTTTTAAATTTTTCTTTAGTATTAATAAAGTGTCAACCACTTTTTAAAAATATAAAATATAGTTCAAGCTGTGATAATGGAACCTTTAAACATCAGGTCAAAATCTCATGTAAAGGATAATAGAAAATTAAAGTTAAATAGCTTTTCTCATGATATTTGGCTATTCACTTTCTAGACAGTAGGTCAACAGGTAGGTTTAGAATTGCACCAGATAACTCAGTACACAAACACTTGGTGATTTATGAGAAACAACAAAAACAGGAGCAGTATTTTTTAAAATCTTTTAAAATAAAGACATTATTTTCTGAGCCTCTTTTTCATAACCGTTCTTCATTCATAAGAAACGTTACATTACAATGCATTCCCTGGATAAAGACACAAGGACCCTAAGGTAGAAGGCAAAACTCGCCTTGATTGGCAGCTTAAATCATCCTCCCCTCACCCTATTAATTACCTGCTTTTATGCGCAGAACAACCCAGTCCTGGATCACAGATGTCTATTTGTTTTGAAACTGGTCTGAGGTGTCATTGGATGCTACTCCTCTTTTTCTATCACTTTTTCACATGCCCTTCATTTTGAAAGTCTGGATTTTTTTCCAGTAGTTTTTTTCTTTAATGCTAGTTCTCAACTTCTAGTACAGAAGATTGAGTAAATCACATTCCTCAGTCCAAGGCGCATTAAGACTCCCTCTCTTGTTTAATTCATTTGTTATTTATTTTTATCTACACATTCCATTCATTTTCTCCTCCTTGCCATGATCTGCATTTTAATGTATTTTTGTATGTCTTTTTACCTGAATGTGTTCTTGCGAAATGTGTATTGTTGTTTGAGGGATTTTTATTTGCATAAATAATATTATTTCTTGGGAAGCACTATTTTTAATACCTACGTATGTTGATGTATACAGGTCCAACCTCTTGCATTTAATCATGGAGCTTACTGTTATGCAATCATCACATTTCACCCATCACTTTCCCACAAACTGACCCCCAGGCTACCTCCAGCTACCCACTACCAGAAACATGCTGCGGTGAAAATTCTCATACCATAGGGCTGCTTGAGTGGTCTCACAATATGGCACCTGGCTTCTCCCAGAGTGAGTGATCCAAGAGAAAGCAAAGCAGAAAACATGTGTCCTTTTATATATATATATAAAAATTTATTTATTTATTTTTGGCTGCGTTGGGTCTTTGTTGCTGTGCGTGGGCTTTCCCTAGTTGCAGCGAGCGGGAGCCACTCTTCGTTGTGATGCACGGGCTTCTCATTTCAGTGGCTTCTCTTGTTGTGGAGCATGGGCTCTAGGTGTGTGAGCTTCAGTAGTTGTGGCACACGGGCTTCAGTAGTTGTGTCTCCCGGGCTCTAGAGCGCAGGCTCAGTAGTTGTGGTGTACGGGCTTAGTTGCTCTGCGGCATGTGGGATCTTCCTGGACCAGGGCTCGAACCCATGTGCCCTGCATTGGCAGGCAGATTCTTAACCACTGCGCCACCAGGGAAGTCCCAAAAACATGTCTTTTATGACCTCACCTTGGAAGTCACAAACCATCATTACACCACTATCCTATTGATTACACCAGTCAGCCCTATTCAGTGTGGATGAAGACTACAGACCTTTACAACTTACGATGGGGTTATGCCCCGATAAACCCATTGTAAGCTGAAAATATTGTTAAATTGAAAATGTATTTAATACATCTAAGCTACCAAACATCATAGCTTAGCCTAGCTCTCCTTAAATGTGCTCAGAACACTTACATTAGCCTATAGTTGAGCAAAATCAACTAACACAGAGTATTTTATAATGAAGTGTTGAATATCTCATGTAATTTATTGAATACTGTACCAAAAGTGAAAAACTTTTGTATGGTTGTATGGGTACACAATGGTTGTAATTGTATCAGTTGTTTACCCTCGTGATCACAGGGCGGACTGGGAACTATGGGCATGCAACCACTACCCAGCATCACCAGAGAGTATCATACTGCGTATTCCTAGCCTGGGAAAAGATCAGAATTTGAAATTTGAAGTACGGTTTGTACCGAATGCTTATCCCTTCACACCATCGTAAAGTCAAAAAATTTTAAGTCAAACCATCGTAAGTCAGGGACCATCTATATACACAGCACAAATACTGGGAGGCGGGATCATTGGGGTCATCATGGAAGCTCTCTACCACAGACATTGGCCATTATACTTTTTTTTTTCAGACTTCTTGTTTTCCCAGGTAGATATTTGGTTTTGCTCTGTTCTTTTCATGAGTTGATTATTTGTGTGATAACTCTGCTACCTAGAAGATGTACATTACTTTCCTGCACTTGCAAGAATCCCAAAGACTTTTGTGTTCGTATTCACACTGGGTTCTATTATAAGAATTGTCAAATGGTTGTCAAATGCCATTCATAAAAAGGAAAATCATAATAGATTTACAACACCTGAAAAAGAAGCCCATCGTATTCAGGATCCTGAATCTCAAATAAGCCACGGTATTTTTTTGTTCACTTAAGCCAACCTCAACTCTTCTTTCTTTTGCTGTAAGTAGTAGGATCTGTTGCACCTGATATCATTTCTTAAAATGTATTTGCAAATAGCATGTATATTAGTAAGATATCTAACCTTTTTTGAAGGTCAGAAGAGGTATAGGAGGGAGAAGCATCCTCTCTGATGCTTTTATATGTCAGAGAAAGCTACAACAAATGCAATGTGTGTTGAAAACAGAAAATGGCCATTATAACAACTCTGACATTATACTGCATGAAACGTTTAAATGTTAAATATTCTTTCTGTTTCTGCTAGTCTGTGACCCTCGAGTTTTTCACACATGAAGACATGGATGCACATGAAATAAAAGATTAAGGATCATGGATAATAGCAATACAATGGGGAACCAAATGTTCATATTTCATTAGCAAAAATAAAAAGAAAGAGAGAAATTTATCCCTGCCATTTTTTACTTATTGAAGAAAAAATACTCTTCAGCACAAATGCAGCTATTACCACCCAAAGTGCGATACAGATGAGCATTGAGAGTCTGAGGGGAAAACAAAGTCCCTCAGCCTTGAGAGTTTTCCCATCACATAGACCAGAGAAATAAATTATTGAACTGTATCTGAGTTTATATGGTTACCACGATTTAGAGCCTCAGCACAGAAGCAAACTACTTCAATTTATTGTAATTTTTTGCCCTTCATTCCTATGCTATGATAAGCATGTTATGGACCATTAACAGCCTCCTATGGGACACCTGTCTCTGGTGGAGATTATTTGTGTGATAACTCTGCTACTAGAAGATGTACATTAGCTTCCTGTGCTTGCAAAAATCCCAAGTGGGTGCTCAACCTGTGTCTAACCTGAGACAGACACAAGCCAAGGGACCACCAATTTATCCCCTTCCCCAGTGGCACCCAAACCAGTAAACATCAAGCAAGACCAATCAATTGTTTTTCGCCTTGCTTCATCTCTCTGGAGATTTGTACAGTTAGGGATAGAAATTTAGAGGAATAAAAGACAGATAATAACAATTGAACATCCATCATAGGCCAAGCTTCCAATTTTACTGTTGAAGGTAGGACTTGTAGTAAAGAATACATAAGTCAATCAGTGAAAGTGCCCTGAAAATTGTAAAGGGCTGTATAAATATAAAACATGTACCTAGGACCAGAAATAGATTCAGGATTACTTCAGGATGAGCGCTTTGGGCTTGGAAATTCCAGAGAGCATGCACCAGACTCAAGTAACCTAAATTTTTTCCGTTAAATGTATCTCCTGTACTTGATAGCAAGGAGTCAGGGCCAGGAAAAAAATTTGACCCTCAGGTGATACGGGGTGTATGTGTGGGTATTGTCTCCATTGACTATGTTGCTGTTTCATTCACCACTTCAGGGCCTTTTTTCATCAGAGCATGCCAGTTATTGACCAGGTAAGCCTACAGGAGGGCCATATAAGACCACTAAAAGGTCCACCCTTCTCCAAAGAGCTTCAAACATTTCAAAGTAGGATCTCAGAATAGTTGCTCATGGCAGATCAGAGCAGCTGTTATTTTTTCACATTTTATGGAGCAGAGAACTGAGAGATTAAGTGACCTGGATAAGGTCTAAATAATGGGTAGAGAGAAAGGAACAGACTCTCTCCCCCGCCCAAGGTGTTTAGAGCTGACAGAGTTAAGCCCCACCTCCCCACAAGTTTGAGGGAATGAGCCAGGTGAAGCAGCCCATACCTGTTCTGCGCTTCCTCTCACCCTCCCACGCTATCAGGCTACTAATAACATTAACTGCAGCCCAGGATAAAATGCTTCATTGACCTTTCCTGACCTTCTCCATTCCATTTCTAAAAATCTTAATGATCGGTTTGATTCTTGACCTTTTTTTTCTTTTTTTCTTTTGAGTTTAAAAAACTGAAAATCACTCAGACCATATCTATGAGTCATAGTAGGGATGACTAAGGTGGAGTGAACATGAATTTCACAAGCATTGGAATAGAGGTCAAGATACTGAGAGGTCAGGGTGTTAGAAGAGCTACCCATCTGGACAATGAGATCACCTTAGTTAACAGTAAAAAACACATGAAAAATCTCATCTAGGTTGTTTGAGTGGGAATGACTAAAGGATTGATTGATGACAGGTAGAGAGTGATGAAATATAGCTAGTGGGAAGCAGCCACATAGCACAGGGAGATCAGCTCGGTGCTTTGTGACCACCTAGAGGGGCGGGATAGGGAGGGTGGGAGGGAGACACAAGAGGGAGGAGATATGGGGACATATGTATGTATATAGCTGATTCACTTTGTTATAAAGCAGAAACTAACACACCATTGTAAAGCAATTATACTCCAATAAAGATGTTAAAAAATAAATTAGGGCATATCACCATGGTCAGTTTTAGAATACATCCATCACCTCAAACAAAAACCTGTATCTTTCAGCTATCACCTCTCAAACATCCCCCACCTCACTCGTAGGCACCACTAGTCTATTTTCTATATCGATAGATATGCCTTTTCTGGATATTTCATATAAAGGGAATCATATAATATGCGATTTTTATAACACTTTTTAGCATAATGTTTTCAAGGTTCATTATGTTGTAGCATGTATCAGAACTTAATTCATTTTTATGGCTGAATAATATTCCGTTGGATGGAAATACCAAATTTTGTTCATCCATTCATCAGTTGATGGACATCTGGGCTGTTTACATCTTTTCATTATTATTAATAAGGCTGCTATAAACATTTGTCTAGAAGTTTTGATGTGGACATATGTTTTCATTTCTCTTAGGTTCACATTTAGAAGTGAAATTGCTGGGTCATATGGTAACTCTTTCACTTTTTGGGGAACTGCCAGACTGTTTTTCAAACTGGCTGCACCATTTTACATTCCCATCACTATGTATGAGGGTTCAATATCCTCACCAACATTTCTTATTATCTGATATTTTTATTATAGTCATCCTAGTTGGTATGAAGTAGCATCTCATTGGAGCTTTCATTTACATTGTCCTGATGGCTAATGATGTAAAGAATATTTTCACATGCTCTTTGGTCATTTGCATATCTTCTTTGGAGAAATGTCTACTCAGATCCTTTGCCCATTTTTTATTGGTTTGTCTTTTTGTTATTGACTTATAAGAACTCTTTACATATTCTATACAGAAGTTCCTTGTCAGATATATCATTTGCAAGTATTTTCTCTTATTCTGTGGTTTGTCTTTTCATTTTCTTCATAGTGTCCTTTGTACCACAGAACTTTTTTTTTTTTAACATCTCTATTGGAGTATAATTGCTTTACAGTGTTGTGTTAGTTTCTGCTGTATAACAAAGTGAATCAGCTATACATATACATATATCCCCATAACCCTCCCTCTTGCGTCTCCCTCCCACCCTCCTTATCCCACCTCTCTAGGTGGTTGCAAAGCACCAAGCTGATCTCCCTGTGCCATGCAGCTGCTTCTCACTAGCTAGCTATTTTACATTTGGAAGTGTATATATGTCAGTGCTAATTTCTCACTTCGTCCCAGCTTACCCTTCCCCCTCCCTGTGTCCTCAAGTCCATTCTCTACGTCTGTGTCTTTATTCCTGTCCCTAGTTTCATCAGAACCATTTTTTTTTAGATTCCATACATATGTGTTAGTATGCAGTATTTGTATTCCTTTTTCTGACTTACTTCACTCTGTATGACAGTCTCTAGGTCCATCCACCTCACTACAAATAACTCAATTTCGTTTCTTTTTATGGCTGAGTAATATTCCATTGTATATATGTGCCACATCTTCTTTATCCATTCATCTGTCGATGGACACTTAGGTTGCTTCCATGTCCTGGCTACTGTAAATAGTGCTGCAATGAACACTGTGGTACATGACTCTTTGAATGATGGTTTTCTCAGGGTATATGCCCAATAGTGGGATTGCTGGATCATATGGTAGTTCTATTTTTAGTTTTTTAAGGAACCTCCAAACTGTTCTCCATAGTGGCTGTATCAATTTACATTCACACCAACAGTGCAAGAGGGTTCCCTTTTCTTCACACCCTCTCCAACATTTATTGTTTGTAGATTTTTTGATTGTGGCCATTCTGACTGATGTGAGGTGATACCTCACTGTAGTTCTGATTTGCATTTCTCTAATGATTAGTGATGTTGAGCATCTTTTCGTGTGTTTGTTGGCAATCTGTATATCTTCTTGGGAGAAATGTCTATTTAGGGCTTCTCTCCATTTTTGGATTGGGTTATTTGATTTTTTGATATTGAGCTGCATGAGCTGCTTGTATATTTTGGAGATTAATCCTTTGTCAGTTGCTTTGTTTGCAAATATTTTCTCCCATTCTGAGGGTTGTTTTTTCGTCTTGTTTATGGCTTCCTATTCTGTGCAAAAGCTTTTAAGTTTCATTAGGTCCCATTTGTTTATTTTTGTTTTATTTCCATTTCTCTAGGAAGTGGGTCAAAATAGGATCTTGCTGTGATTTATGTCATAGAGTGTTCTACCTATGTTTTCCTCTAAGAGTTTTATAGTGTCTGGCCTTACATTTAGGTCTTTAATCTATTTTGAGTTTATTTTTGTGTATGGTGTTAGGAAGTGTTCTAATTTCATTCTTTTACATGTAGCTCTCCAGTTTTCCCAGCACCAATTATTGAAGAGGCTGCCTTTTCTCCATTGTATACTCTTGCCTCCTTTATCAAAGAAAAGGTGACCATATGTGCGTGGGTTTATCTCTGGGCTTTCTATCCTGTTCCATTGATCTCTATTTCTGTTTTTGTGCCAGTACCATACTGTCTTGATTACTGTAGCTTTGTAGTATAGTCTGAAGTCTGGGAGCCTGATTCCTCCAGCTCTCTTTTTCTTTCTCAAGATTGCTTTGGCTATTCGGGGTCTTTTGTGTTTCCATACAAACTGTGAAATTTTTTGTTCTAGTTATGTGAAAAATGCCATTGGTAGTTTGATAGGGATTGCATTGAATCTGTAGATTGCTTTGGGTAGTAGAGTCATTTTCACAGTGTTGATTCTTCCAATCCAAGAACATAGTATATCTTTCCATCTGTTTGTATCATGTTTAATTTCTTTCATCAGTGTCTTATAGTTTTCTACATACAGGTCTTTTTTCTCCTTAGGTAGGTTTATTCCTAGGTATTTTATTCTTTTTGCTGCAATGGAAAATGGGAGTGTTTCCTTAATTTCTCTTTCAGATTTTTCATCATTAGTGTATAGGAATGCAAGAGATTTCTGTGCATTAATTTTGTATCCTGCTACACTACCAAATTCATTGATTAGCTCTAGTAGTTTTCTGGTAGCAGCTTTAGGATTCTGTATGCATAGTATCATGTCATCTGCAAACAGTGACAGTTTTACTTCTTCTTTTCTGATTTGGATTCCTTTTATTTCTTTTTCTTCTCTGATTGCTGTGGCTAAAACTTCCGAAACTATGTTGAATAATAGTGGTGAGAGTGGGCAACCTTGACTTCTTCCTGATCTTAGAGGAAATGCTTTCAGTTTTTCATCACTGAGAACGATGTTGGCTCTGCGTTTGTCATATATGGCCTTTATTATGTTGAGGTAGGTTCCCTCTATGCCTACTTTCTGGAGAGTTTTTATCATAAATGGGTGTTGAATTTTGTCGAAAGCTTTTTCTGCATCTATTGAGATGATCATGTGGTTTTTCTCCTTCAGTTTGTTAATATGGTGTATCACATTGATTGATTTGTGTATATTGAAGAGTCCTTGCATTCCTGTGATAAACCCCACTTGATCATGGTGTATGATCCTATTAATGTGCTGTTGGATTCTGTTTGCTAGCATTTTGTTGAGGATATTTACATCTATGTTCATCAGAGATATTGGCCTGTAGTTTTCTTTTTTTGTGACATCTTTGTGTGGTTTTGGTAGCAGGGTGATGGTGGCCTTGTAGAATGAGTCGGGGAGTGTTCCTCCCTCTGGTATATTTTGGAAGAGTTTGAGAAGGATAGGTGTTAGCTCTTCTCTAAATGTTTGATTGAATTCTCCTGTGAAGCCATCTGGTCCTAGGCTTTTGCTTGTTGGAAGATTTTTAATCACAGTTTCAATTTCAGTGCTTGTGATTGGTCTGTTTATATTTTCTATTTCTTCCTGGTTCAGTCTCGGAAGGTTGTGCTTTTCTAAGAATTTGTCCATGTCTTCCAGGTTGTCCACTTTATTGGCATAGAGTTGCTTGTAGTAGTCTCTCATGATTGTTTGTATTCCTGCAGTGTCAGTTGTTACTTCTCCTTTTTCATTTCTAATTCTATTGATTTGAGTCTTCTCCCTTTTTTTTCTTGATGAGTCTGGCTAATGGTTTATCAATTTTGTTTATCTTCTCAAAGAACCAGGTTTTAGTTTTATTGATCTTTGCTATTGTTTCCTTCATTTCTTTTTCATTTATTTCTGATCTGATCTTTATGATTTCTTTCCTTCTGCTAACTTTTGTTTTTTTTGGTTCTTCTTTCTCTAATTGCTTTAGGTGTAAGGTTAGGTTTATTTGAGATGCTTCTTGTTTCTTGAGGTAGGATTGTATTGCTATAAACTTCCCTCTTAGAACTACTTTTGCTGCATCGCATAGGTTTTGGGTCATTGTGTTTTCATTGTCATTTGTTTCTAGGTATTTTTTGATTTCCTCTTTGATTTCTTCAGTGATCTTTTGGTTATAGTAGTGTATTGTTTAGCCTCCATGTGTTTGTACTTTTTACAGATTTTTTCCTGTAATTGATATCTAGTCTCATAGTGTTGTGGTTGGAAAAGATACTTGATACGATTTCAATTTTCTTAAATGTACCAAGGCTTGATTTGTGACCCAAGGTATGATCTATCCTGGAGAATGTTCCATGAGCACTTGAGAAGAAAGTGTATTCTGTTGCTTTTGGATAGAATGTCCTATAAATATCAATTAAGTCCATCTTGTTTAATGTGTCATTTAAAGCTTGTGTTTCCTTATTATTTTCATTTTGGATGATCTGTCCATTGGTGAAAGTGGGGTGTTAAAATCCCCTACTATTATTGTGTTACTGTCGATTTCCCCTTTTATGGCTGTTAGCATTTGCCTTTTGTATTGAGGTGCTCCTATGTTGGGTGCATAAATATTTACAATTGTTATATCTTCTTCTTGGATTGACCCCTTGATCATTATGTAGTGTCCTTCTTTGTCTCTTGTAATAATCTTTATTTTAAAGTCTATTTTGTCTGATATGAGAATTACTACTCCAGCTTTCTTTTGATTTCCATTTGCATGGAATAATCTTTTTCCTTCCCCTCACTGTCAGTCTGTATGTGTCCCTAGGTCTGAAGTGGGTCTCTTGTAGACAGCATATGTACAGGTCTTGTTTTTGTATCCATTCAGCCAGTCTATGTCTTTTGGTTGGAGCATTTAATCCATTTACATTTAAGGTAATTATCAATATGTATGTTCCTATTACCATTTTCTTAATTGTTTTGGGTTTGTTTTTGTAGGTCTTCTCCTTCCCTTGTGTTTCCTGCCTAGAGAAGTTCCTTTAGCATTTGTTGTAAAGCTGGTTTGGTGGTGCTGAATTCTCTTAGCTTTTGCTTGTCTGTAAAGGTTTTAATTTCTCTGTCGAATCTGAATGAGATCCTTGCTGGGTAGAGTAATCTTGTTCGTAGGTTTTTCCCTTCATCACTTTAAATATGTCCTGCCACTCCCTTCTGGCTTGCAGAGTTTCTGCTGAAAGATCAGTTGTTAACCTTATGGGAATTCCCTTGTATTTTATTTGTTGCTCTTCCCTTGCTGCTTTCAATCTTTTTTCTTTGTATTTAATTTTTGATAATTTGATTAATATGTCTCAGCATGTTTCTCTTTGTGTTTATCCAGTACAGGACTCTCTGTGCTTCCTGGGCTTGATTATTTCCTTTCCCATGTTAGGGAAGTTTTTGACTATAATCTCTTCAAATATTTTCTCAGACCCTTTCTTTTTCTCTTCTTCTTCTGGGACCCCTATAATTCGAATGTTGGTGCACTTAATGTTGTTCCAGAGGTCTCTGAGCCTGTCCTCAATTCTTTTCATTCTTTTTTCTTTATTCTGTTCCCTGGCAGTTATTTCCACCATTTAATCTTCCAGCTCACTTATCCGTTCTTCTGCCTCAGTTATTCTGTTATTGATTCCTTCTAGAGTATTTTTAATTTCAGTAATTGTGTTGTTCATCACTGTTTGTTTGCTCTTTAGTTCTTCTAGATTCTTGTTAAATATTTCTTGTATTTTCTCCTTTCTCTTTCTGAGATTTTGGATCATCTTTACTATCATTACTCTGAATTCTTTTTCAGGAAGTTTGCCTATTTCGTCTTCATTTATTTGGTCTTGTAGGTTTTTACCTTACTCCTTCGTCTGTAACATATTTTTTTGTTGTTTCTTTTTTTTTTTTTGGTGCGTGGTGCTGTATTCCTGTCTTACTGGTTGTTTGGCCTGAGATGTCCAGCACTGGAGTTTGCACACAGTTAGATAGAGCTGGGTCTTGGTGCTGAGATGAGGACCTCTGGGAAGCCTCACTCTGATTGATATTCCCTGGGGTCTGAGGTTCTCTGTTAATCCAGTGGTTTGGACTTGGAGCTCCCACCCCAGGAGCTTGGGCCCAACCTCTGGCCTGGGAACCATGATACTGCAAGCTTCGTGGCATGGTAAAAAAAAAAGGAAGAAAGAAAAAAAAAGGAGCAAAGGAGCAGTACAATATCAAAGGATAAAAAACAAAATAAAATTGAAAGATAAAAAATATATTAGGAAAAATAAAAATATCATTGAAAAAAGTGCAACAAGGTAAAATAAAACCACAGCAGAAAAAAGAAAAAAAAAAGATTTATTAGGAAAAGTAAAAATATAAAAGAATCAACAACAATGAATCAACAAGGTAAAACAGAACCCCATCTAAAAGAGGAAAAAAGAAAAGGAAAAAAAAGCCTTGTCTATGGGGGCAGAGTTTAGGCGGGGGTGGAACTTAGGCAGGGGCGGGGTTTAGGGTGGGGCAGGACCTAGGTGGGGGGAGTGGTGACGGTCAAGCATGGGGTGGGGCCTCTGCTTAGGACCTGTGCGGAAGGGAGAGGCAGCACGTGGAAAGGAGGGCCTCTGGAGTGTGGGGTTCTGGAGTTTGGAGGTAGGGCCCTGAGTGAGGGTGTGTGGGTGGGGTTTAGGCCCAGCCGTTGGAGGGGGTCTCTGAGTGTAGAGGTAGGGCCCTGGGTGGGGGTGTAGGGGTGGGGCTTGGGCTCTGCACAGCAGGAGGGAGGCTCCCAGGGCAGAGGATTAGCCCAACAGGCTCCCCAGTGCCTAAGTGGACTGGGAAAGCGCTGGCCCTGTTCTCTTCCATTCCCTCGCACCCCTCCCCCACCGTCTCCACCAGGGTCTCCCCCCATCGCCGTTGGACCCCTAACCATGGGTGGGTCCCACTGGGTGTAGGAACTCCTCCCCTCCCCCAGCCACCCCTCAGGGGTGCCGGTCCCCTAGTCCAGCCTTTACTTTTGCTCCCCCTTCCCTCCCTCCCACTCCCTCAGGACCCGCATGGCTGGAGGGGCCTCCGTGGGCAGAGGATCAGGCCCGGGATCTCAGCAGGTTCCTGGGGGCCCAAGTGGGCAGGGGAAACCTGGCCATGCTCCCTTTTGATCCTCTGCCCTCCCAATGGTTCCCCAATTTCCCTCTTCGGGCATGGGATCCCTTCCCCTCCCCCAGCCGCCCCTTAGGGGCACCAGTCCCATCCGACTTCCACTTCTCCTCCCCCTTTACTCCCCCCACACCCCACGTCCTACCCGGTCGCTGGGGGTTCCTCCTGTCCCCTTAGGTGTCCGTGGTCCCCCACCAGTGCCTGGTAGGTGCCCTAGTTGTGAGGAGACGCGAATTCCACGTCCTCCTAGTACACCATCTTGACTCCGCCCCCAGAACATTTAATTTTGATGAAGTCCAGTTTATCTTTTTGTTTTCGTTGCTTGTGTTTTGGTGACATATCTTAGAATCTATTGCTAAATCCAAGATCACAAAGATTTACCCTGATATTTTTTCTAAGAGTTTTATGATTTTGACTTTTACATTTAGGTCTTTGATCAATTTATAGTTAATTTTTGTATATAGAGTGAAGTAAGAGTCCAACTTCATTCTTTTGTATGTGACTATCCTGTTGTTTCAGCAGCATTTACTGAAAAGACTATTCTTTCCCCATTGAATGGTTTTCACACGCATGTTGAAAATTAATTACCATAGATACATGGGTTTATTTATGGACTTTCAATTCTGTTAGTATATGTCTATCCTTATGCCAATACCACAGTCTTGATTACTGTTGCTTTGTAGTAAGTTTTGAAATTGCGAAGTGTGCATCCCCCAATTTGTTCTGGTTTTCCAAGATTGTATTGGCTATTCAGGGTCCCTTATGTTTCCATACAGATTTTAGTATCAGCTGGTCAATTTCTTGCAAAGAACCAGCTGGTATTCTGATACAGATTGCACTGAATCTATAGATCAATTTGGAGAGTATTGCCATCTTAACAATATTATGTCTTCTAATCCATGAACAAGGGGCTTCTAAATCTGTTTATTTAGATGATCTTTAATTTCTTTCAGCAGTGTTGTATAGTTTTCAGAGCTTCAGTTTTGTACTTCTTTGGTTAAATTTAACAATGAATACTTTAGAATAAGTATTTCTCATGCATATTTATTCTCAAGTATGGACATACTTACACTAAAAAATTATACCTTGTTTATATGAAATTCAAATTTAACTGATCATTCTGTATTTTATTTGGCAATCCTACCTTAAAAGTGACCAAAACGTAGAGTGAAGCATATGAGCCTACAGCTGTGAAGGGCATCTGAGTATCCAGAGACTAGAAGAGAAACAAAGAGAATTAGGTCTATATAAAAGCAAATATTTAGCTCATAGGAGGTTATAACAGTTAATTAGCATAATCTGTTTTGTCTCTAGAAGTTGTTCTGCTTTCAACTTTACTCTGAAATATCATGTTGCTTTGAAGAAGAAAGTAAACATTTTGAAAATAAGTGCCATTAACCTGACCTTAAAAAAATATTTTAGTATCAAGCTTCAAGATGGCAAACCCTGAGCTATGTCTGTTACTCTCAGCAAAGTCATCTCTATTCTCCCAAGAGCAGAAACTTTCAATGCCCATGAAGCCTATGTGATATGGGTGTGATGTAGCGATATAGTTACACCCTTGAGCTCTTACTGGAATTGTTTCATGTTTAAGAAATTATTTTTTCAGCCTGATATCTAATAGGAAATAACTCTTTATGTCAAAATTCTGATCTGAGCTTTACCAAAATTAGCATGACAGTGGAAGAGACAACAGCCAGCAAACATGGAATAGTGATGGTCAGAGAAAGAAAATATTCAAAGTACTTATAGGAGAGAGAATGCATTTTTGGAGTAACAAGTGGTTTAACAGCAGGAACTTTTACAGAGTAGATTGGAGAAAATAAAACACCACTCTAGAATCAAATTATAAAAACAGTATCTAAAGTAAATTTGAGGGACTTCCCTGGTGGCTCATTGGCCGACTCCACGCTCCCAGTGCTGGGGGCCTGGGTTCGATCCCTGGTCAGGGAACTAGATCCCACATGCATGCCACAATTAAGAGTTTGCGTGCCACAACTAAGGAGCTCATGTGCCACAACTAAGGAGCCCGCCTGCCGCAACTAAGACCTGGCGTAAACAAATAATAAATAAATAAATAAATTTTAAATATCAAAAAAAATAAACCTGAAATATCTGGAGATACAAAGTCTATGATTAATAAGCGCCCTGATACAAAGATACAACATCCCAGGCAGATTAGCCTGGGCCAAGGATATCATGAGACTCACAGAAATGAATCTGTATACTAGGCAGTGTTCTTTAACAAGGAATAAACTTGTCCCTCAACAGAGACTCTTTTCTAAGTCACATTTACTTAAGATTCTTACTAGATCTTTAGAAAAGGAACGTTGCGTATGGTATAAGCTCCCTATGTGTCGTATACATACTCGCATATAATTGAGCCTGTGTTGACTTTACAGAGAATTTAATTATTCATATATTTAGCTTACATGTATGGAAGGGCATGTCCAAGAACAAGAGATGGATAGCTGGTTGGGGACACATCAGGAAACACTAGGCAGGTAGCAGTTTCTTTTCCATGAGACTCCAGACATTTTGCAGGCTGACGTCTTAGCCAGGTTAATCCCTGTCCTGGTGTGCTTCAGGCCAAAGAGAGTAAAATCTTACTGTCAGAACATTGGAGCCATCAACCATGCAAGAGCCCATGGTCTTTGTTCTGAGCTTAAAGAACAGGCATGACTTCTTGTGTGCCTGTTTGCTAACACATGCTTCTATGTGTGGGAGAATCCCATTTGACATTCCTTTAGCTGAAACATACTACCCAGTAGGAATGTTGTAGAGGAGACCTATAGCTCTCACAAAACTCCAATCATGGGAGGCTACCAATACCCACGACCATAGAATCTAATGTACATGAAAGGACAAATTGGCTTAAGGTAATACACAACATTGATTTTAAAAATATGTTTTCCTCTAACCTATTATTGAGGAATAGGCTAAAGTAGGCTTTTTCAGGGGTGACGATGATGTGAAGATGTGAACAACAAGGTGTTATGAATTCAGATTCTGAGATCCCAGTAAAAATACATAACTGGCATAAAGTTACTGCTCAGCCTTCTTGTGTTTTATTTTTCTAAATCAAACTAAAACCATTTCCAAATCTTGACTCGCCAGTGTGCTGAGAGGTCCTATATTAGTTATTAGTAAGAAGATTCCCTCCCTCCATCTAAGGTCACTTAAGAAACTCAAGAAGCTCAGACAGTCCAGAAAACTTGGGGACAGGTCTTTAGTCTTAAGGACTCTGTAGCCACTAATGTTATGTGCATTTTACAGCCTTCCTGTTCCACTAGAGATGGGTGACTATTGGCCTTTCTTCCAAACCTGGGCAAGAGAATTTTTGATGTGTCTCCCAATGCCATGGCAGTGGATTGTTACAGTAATGACCCCTAATTAATCACATCTCCCTATATCTGTGCCCTTGAGTTCCCTCCCATGTTGACTCAAGCTTTTGCCATATGACTTGCTTTGGCCATTGGGACATGATGCAAGCTTGAAGAGTGCTTGCACACTGGGGCTTATGCTCTCTTGCCACTGTGGGACCACCATGTGAAGAAGCCCAGGTCATTCTACTGGAGGATGAGACTACCTGGAGCCACGTCAAGCTGTCCCAGCTGAGACCTCCTGGACTCGTACGCTCCCAGTCAACCTGCCAGTTGTCTGCAGTCACGTGAGTGACCTCAGGTGCAACCAACAGAACTGCCCGACTGAACCCAGCCCAAATTCCTGACCCCTAGATTATTCATGGGGAAATTAAATTTAAAAACTGTTTTTATTAAAGCAACTATGTTTTGAGATGGTCTGTACAGCAGGTGGTTTATAGGATGGCCCTCTGATTCCAATCTCCGGCATTTATATCCTGCATAATCCCCACACCTTGTGT
The DNA here is from genome assembly GCF_028021215.1 of Eschrichtius robustus. Classification (NCBI taxonomy): domain Eukaryota; kingdom Metazoa; phylum Chordata; class Mammalia; order Artiodactyla; family Eschrichtiidae; genus Eschrichtius; species Eschrichtius robustus. The sequence goes on along the minus strand of NC_090829.1, from coordinate 51,423,550 downwards.
GTGGAGGGGACCCTCGACCTGCTTCTAGCCAGTGGAATATGGCAAAGGGGAGGGGATTTTGCAGATGTTATTAAGGTCAGTTGATTTTGAGTTAATCAAAAGGGAGGTTATCCTGGGTGACCCTGACTTAATTAAGTGAAAGTCCTTAAGAGAGGGACTGAGTCCTCTCGAGGCCAGAGACTCTTTCTCTATTGGCTTTAAAAAAGCAAGTCATCATGAGTCTTATAGATGCAAGGCAATGAATTCTGCCACAACCTGAATGAATTTGGAAGCAGGCTTTTCCCCATTCAAACCTCCATATAAACATACAGCCCGGCTGACACCTTGATTACAGCCTTGTACTACCGTGAGCAGAGGACCAGCTAAGCCGTACCCAGACTACTGACCCAAAGAAATTGTGAGATAATAAATGTGTGTTGCTTTAAGCCGCTAAATTTGTGGTAATCTGTTACGTAGCAATAGAAAACTAATACAGCTTGTTACTCAGCAATATAGAACCTATACAGCCTCACTACCAGGTATTCAGTCCCTTTGTATCCATAGGCTGACCCTTTGAAAGTTCTGTCACCTTCTAGTGCATAAATCCAATGACTGCCCCAGTATTAGTGCTGGAAGTCCTGGGTCCCAGGAAATCCGTCAGTCCAAAGCAAACCAGGATGGTTAGACACCCTAACACATGGTAGGTCACCATCACATGCAGACTGGCCACCCACGTCTTTCCTCTCAAGGGAAGATATACCTCTTTCTATAGGAATTGTGGCCCACCTCCTTTTTAGCTTCCATCTTCAACTCTCAGCGAGCCATGGACTTCATCCCCTTCATTGAGCCAGAAAGCTGTTATTCCCACAGAGGTGGGAAGTGGAGTAGATAGAGTTATATGTAAGGAGCTCAGGCATTTTGATGCCCAAAAATTCCTGGTTGGGAGTGGAAGAAAGAACTTTATCTAGCAAGTGGAAAGCAGCTAAAAAGCTGGAACGAGGTAATTTTTTTTTCCATTTCTTTCTTCATAACTCATCTTGTTCAAACAGAATAAGAATTTGAATAAGAAAGCCAGTGTGAACTGAGATGGGCTCTCGCTGCTACTCATGATTGGCAGGCTGAGACCAGACAGCTTCTCTCTTCTGATTCTCCTTGAGCCTGGCTCCAGACTAGCTTGGAGCCCTAGCTGGGCAAAGCTAGCAGAACTTACCAAAACCCCTCCAGCCTTGCAGAGGGGCCCAGAGCATCTCTTCAGGCTCTGGTCCTCCCTGCTGTCCATTTCAGTCTTGTTCTGACTATATTGCCTCTTATTGGTTTTAGCGTCTTTCTGTCCAGTCCTTTTGCATAGGTGCTTAGGATTGGTCCTTGCTAATTCCTCTGCTGTCCACCAGCCAACCCGAACCTCATACCCAACCCCGGCTTCCAGAGCGCCAGCCTGGACTCTGAGCCCTACACCCGCCATTTATCCAAGAAGGAGTGTTAAGATATATGGGATAGCATAATGCTGGCCTCACAAGCAATTAGGAATGTCTGAAGTTCCAACCTAGACCTGGCCCCAAGTTCTATCTCAATTTCTGTGTCCAATCAGCTAAATTGGGGATTTCCTGGGCTGCCCGTATGGCTCCGACACCCTCTCCCATTTCACATTCATCCAGAGGCTCTGACAGCTCTTAGAAGTATGCCAGGGTTATTCTACAAGGCTGACAAATAAGAATTCATGCTGCACAAAATCCAGCTAGATTCATAAAGAGAGGACTTCAAGTGGAAAAACAGAAAACTGACAAGGGTTCTCATCCCCAGTTCTCTGTTATCTGGAAAGGGAGGGTGTGAAAAGATGAGAAGCTCCCTTCAGAGTGGGCTGCATGAAGTAGAATTAACTATCTCAATAAAAATATGAGCACACTTCTTCCCCAATCCCCATCCTATATAAATCTACACAGAAATTGTTTTGTTTGTTCTCAAATGGTCCATCAATTTTAGATATAGGACATGCTCAGGTTTCTGTAGAAAATTTAACTTTTTGTTATCCTTACAAGAGTAGTTGTGAAGATGAAGATCTGATAGTCTGTAGATGAATGTTTTCTCAGTCTCTCTTTCAACTAACCCTATAAAATAGTCATCTGTATCAGTAACCTATTGTCACAATAATGCTGCTTGACAGCTTCAGAATCCAGGGGCTTAAAACAGCGATCACTTACTCTTGTTTGCGCATCTGTGGGCTGGCTGAGGGTGGGCTGGTCTAGGTTGAGCATACATCCACATCTGCTTCATGGATCTGTCCTCCTCCTCAGACCACTGGGTTGGCCATTTTCCTCTCATGACAATGGCAGAAGCACAAGACGAAAGCACAACTGAAAACACAAATGCCTACTAAGGATTAACCTGGAACTGGCACATGGTCACTTTGCCCACATTCCATTGGCCACAGCAAGCCACATGCTCAAACACAACACCCACACTTCTAGTGGGAGCAACTGCAAAGTCACAGGGCAATGGGTGTGGCTACAAGGCTACAAAAATCAGCGCCGATAAGTCAGTGTACCAGGACGTCTAACAGGGCGCTGTTTCCTATCCTTACAGTATCTCTCACCAAATCCATTCCATCTGGTTTTCCCCTAAGAATACCAATAGCACTCTGAACACATTTGAATTTCTTTCTTTGCCTGCCAAAGTGCAGTCTTGCAAAGTGAAGTCTGAGGAGTCTTTTCCTCCTCAGATTCTGGCTTTCCTCAACAGTAAGATTTCTGGAACTCAGTCACTTCCAACTCTTCAATGTATCACTTGGGTGAGTATGAAGGTGGGTACCGCTCATGGAAGACTCATCTGCCTGGCCTCAAATACAATAAGAGCTTCCAACTTTTCTTGGGGGCAAATATCCTGATTTAAATACTTTTGAATATGTTGTTTTGTCACTTTAAAGATTATGGTTTTTTTGAGTTTTTGATGTATTTTCCTGCGTCAGGATATGTATTTCATTCCTTTGTTTTCCCAGAGACTTACTATGGTTCTGGCCATGTTTTCCTGACTGCAAATCAGGTGCACAGGCTGACAAGGAGAGGGACAACAGGAAGGACTGTTTAAAGCTGGCAGTTACTGCATTTGACATATTGCCTAGTATTGATCATTTGTATTCTTCATATTTCCCCTCACAGGGTATTAAATTTTAATTCAACCCAAGGACCTCTGACTGTCTTCCATAAATAGGGAAAACTCTAGAGTCCTAGGCAACATTTTTATATGCAAAATGAGTCGCTAACTTATCATGCTAATTGTTCTGATGTTTATCCCCCGAAGTCCTAACTGCTCCCTTCACATTTGCACTAAATCTTCCTACCAGCCTATGGCATGCTGGGTGATAAGCAGTATATTTTTTTTATGAGGTTCCACTTCCACAAACTGTATCACCTCGGAAGGAAATTTCTACCTCTGTTTGCCAGGATCTCGAGCCAGAAACATCCAATGAAAAAATGTAAGAGGGTCTCAGGAATCAACAGAGGTCAATGTCACTGTTTCTGGGTATCTAGGGCACAATCTAATCCTATAAAAATAAAATCAGAACTCACTGTGTGCCAGGCCCTATGCTAAGTGCTTTGCATACACCATATTAGTGAGTCTTCACGACAGCCCTGTAAGGTAGGTACCATTGCCTCTCAGGATACTGATGAGAAAATTGACTAGCCAAGTCCTTGTATATGTTGACAGAGCCTGGATTTGGACCCAGATGCATCTGACTCCATAGCTTACCTTTAACTTTTAAAGGTAAAAGGGGTCCTTTGCTACTATCTTCAGGATGAGGAGGGATTATAATGGGACTCACAACCTCAGATGTGTTACCAAAGTCTACATCTGCTACATATTGTATTGACCCAAGAAGAAGAGATTCTTTAAGAACTATATTTAATTCCTTCTAATCCGTCAAAGCAAATCTTGAATTATTTCCCCGTATTTCTTCTGTGTTTCTGCAAGAATGTCGTTCCAAGGGCCCCCTCGGTTCTTGGGTATACATATTGAACCCAGAACTCAGATGCCTTCCCTTTAGGCATCTCCAGATTGTTTATCCTAATTTTTCTCCCCAATACACAAAATGTATATAATTGTTCTTCTTCTACACATTTTATTCGCTGCCCTGTTTAGTAATGAAAGTTTCTTGCCTAAAAAGATGACTTTTATGCGAATATTCATAGCAGCCTTATTCACAATAGCAAAAAATTGGAAACAACCCAAATGTCCATCAACTGGTGAATAGACAAATAAAATGTGGTCTATCAATACAATGGAACACTACTTAGCAATAAGGAGAAATGAAATACTGATAAATGCTACACCATGGGTAAACCTCAAAAACATTATACTAAGTGAAAGAAGCCAGCCACAAAAGAGCACATGTTGTATGATTCCATTTACATGGAATGTGCAGAAAAGGGAAATCTATGGAGACAGAAAACAAATTGGTGACTGTTTGAGGCTGGGAGGTGGGAAGGGGGATTAAGTGTAAAAGAGGTACAAGGGATCTTGTAGTGATAAAAATGTTCTGAAACTGCATTATGGTGATGGCTGCACAACTCAGTAAATTTACTAAATATTAATGAATTGTATATTTAAAATCAGTTAGTTTTACCATATGTAAATTATACTTGAATAAAGTTGTTTAAAAAACAATCGATTCATGGAGAGTATTTTCAGTTTCATAAAAAATTGGTCAAACTCTTTGCACAGTAAGCTCCTGAGAGATGAATTTCTTCATCAGTACAATGAAGATAGAAATTTCTAACTCAAAGATAATTACCTGAATATCAAATGAGATATTAAAATGAAAGCGCTTTGAAAAGTGAAAAATGGTTAATAAAGATTCCTTCGATTTAGCAGTGGATGGAAATTATTTCATTCTCTCCTCTAGGTGGTGCTAGAATCTAAAAATGAGCATGCCACTGGTAAAAGCAGCTGCTTTACACAAAATTACCTTTCCCTATGAGGTTACATCCCTAAAGGGAGTTTATAGTCCAAATGTCCTTCAGTCCAGAGCCTCCTCATGAATTAATCTTAGGATAATAGACATCCAACTTCAGTGCCAACCTTCTAGCCTCTCACAAATTGTCAATTGCACATTCCATGTTGTATGGTCCCCTCTTTGTCCTGGGGGATTATCCCTCAGATTAAAGCACATTCATCTTCCATTTCTCTCCATCTTCATGGGAACTTTAGTTTCCAACATACTGATAATTGTATACTTCTCTTCCGTTGCATTTTCAATACTCTCAATTGCTTTTAGTGTTTAGTTTAATTGGGAACGAGGGTCAATTCATCAAACCATTTGTAAAATGCCTCAAAAATAAACCCAAGCCTAGCAAATGTGGCCACATCAATGAAGAAATGCCACAGAAGGGCCCCTTCCTGCTGGCGCCATGTGTTGGTAGAAGGAACAGCTGGTGTGCTGTTACTTTGCTGTGTGCCATGTAGCTTTAGACATACGAAAATTAAGGCTTCGAAAGTTGTAAGATGAGCTTCTGTCTCATGTTCAGGACTTCGATCTGAGGCCAGCCCCCATCTCCCTTCCTCTCTTTCAAAAGAAAAAGAAGAGTTTTTAGATTATTGTTTTGCTCTTCATCTGATGGTTTCTAAAAGCATTTGGTTCAAGTAGGAGAGCCAAGAGCCCAGGGTGCAAGGCACATGGGCCCCGCTGTGCAACAAGGACACTCAGGGCCATTATCTGAGGCCCTGAGCTCCTGCAGGACCACTTAACTCAGTTCCAAAGGGCGCCCAGGGCTGGTCTTTCAAGAGAGCATGAAAGCCGAAGCTTGTGCCCCATGATGTGTCTTGCAAAAGGAAGAATACAGAAGCAGCACGAGAACATTCGCACAGGAGTTGTGCAAACAGACAGCTCATTATTGAGAATCCTTTGCTGGTGAAAATGCTTTCCCGCAAGGGAAAGGGTTTGAAAAACAGCTCTTTGGTGGAAACAAACCAGCTTTGAAAACACAATACCATAAAAGCTTTAAAAATTGGTATTTAAGGAGCATGGAAATAGCCTACGAGAAATTAATGCGAAATCAATTCAGGCACACAATTTACATCTGCTGCGTTACCCAGAATGGCTCTCTTCTATAACTGGAAATCTATGGACCTAAATCTGGGATGACTGGAAGGAGATTTATGTCTTCTGAGATGTAGCTGCACAATCTGTCACCAGGAGGGAAAATCTGTAACCCTTTAGGGCCAGCAGAAGTTGGGACCCTATTGTTAGAAAACGCACATTTAAAATCAACACCCAACGAAGTAAGTGCTGTTCACAGGTCTAGGCCTTTAAACCTGGCCCTCTGCCCGAACGGGCAGTCTTTCCACACCCAGGAGGCTTTGTCTTTCCTAAATATAGTTCCTAGCAAACAATGAGCTGCTCGTGGTTTGAAGGTTGACAGTGACTGCCCGGAAGAGACACAGCCAAGCTCATTGCTGTGCTGGAGCTGGGAACCCGGCTTCTCATGGGATCGGTGAGCAAACCCAGGGTCTGCTGTGGGCCTTCCTCGTGAAGTCTTCCCATCCCCACCCCTTGTCATGATGTTGATTTTTTAGTTCATCAAAACCATCGTGAGTTAATTATGCACAAAGCACCTTTAAATTTCCAAGTTTGGAAATTACTTATAATCAAAGAGACAGAGAGGGAACATCAGAGGAGTGGGAGGCGAAGGGGAAAAGGATGGTCTTGGGAAGTCACTGGAGTTTCAAGAAAGGGGAGTATCAAGGAAGAGAAAGTTGGTAAGAGTGTCAAATGCCACAGAGAAGATGGGCAAGATAAGGACTCTCCATGCCCATGAGGCCAGACCTTTAGGAGGGCACGGTTCACCTGGGGGAGCATTTCACGACATGGGAGGGGAAGCCAAAGGTTGAGTGGATGCAGATGAGCAGGCAGTAGGTGTTGGCCCTGCCGCCGCCTCCTGTGAAGGGAAATGGGAGTTTGCCATTAAATAGGAAAGAGAATTTTTTCACACTGGAAGGACTTTTAGACATGGCATGCCTCTATCCAGTGCTGAAATCACAGCCTAGGAACTCTGATCTCGCCATCCTTCTTTGAATGGCTCACGGTAGGGTTTCAATAAATATCTGTGGAAGGAAGCAAATCTGTACTCTCAGAACTGCCTATATGCAGGCTGTTGAAAGCAGAATTTTTTAAAAAATCATATTGAAAGATTTCCACTCCTTTGTTTTTTAAGATTTTGCCCTTCTTAATTGCGTGACCTTGGACAAGTAACTTAACTTCTCTAGCCCTCAATTTCCTCACGTATAAAAGTGGAAAAGTGCATGGCTCCTGCATAAGAGCGCACGGCTCAGAGTAAGGAGATTATACTTTCTCCTTCTCCTTATTATAATTATTCTCTTCATAACTGTTTGTCATCCTGGGAGCAATGGGAGGCGTGTGACATCTGTACTACATATCCAAAGAACTCACAGAATATTTTTGCATGAGGGGAAAGGTTTGATAAACAGCTCTTGCCTCCTGAAGCCCTCCCTTGGTGGAAACAGAATTGCTTTTAAAATGCAACACTGTAGGGCTTGCCTGGTGGCGCAGTGGTTGAGAATCTGCCTGCCAATGCAGGGGACACAGGTTCGAGCCCTGGTCTGGGAAGATCCCACATGCCGCGGAGCAACTAGGCCCATGAGCCACAACTACTGAGCCTGCGCGTCTGGAGCCTGTGCTCCGCAACAAGAGAGGCCACGATAGTGAGAGGCCCGCGCACCGCGATGAAGAGTGGCCCCCGCTTGCCACAACTAGAAGAAAGCCCTCGCACAGTAACGAAGACCCAACACAGCCATAAATAAATAAATTAATTAATTTTTTAAAAAATGCAATACCGTAGAAGCCCTTTTAAAAAATATTAATACGATTTCAAAAACGTTCTTAAGAAATTAAAAAAGGCAACACCAAGAATAAATCCTAATATAAACTACAGACTTTGGGTGATTATGACGTGTCCATGTAGGTTCATCAGTTATAACCAATATCCCTCTCTGGTGGGAGCATTAATAATTTGTGGGGACAGGGGGTCTCTGGAAAGTCTTTGTACCTTCTGCTCAAGTTTGCTGTGAATCTAAAACTTCTCTAAAAATATAGTCTTTTCTAAAAATTGAAGTATAATTGATTTATAATGTGTTAGTTTCAGGTATACAGCAAAGTGATTCAGTTTTATATATTTATATACATATATTCTTCTTCAGATTCTTTTCCATCAAAGGTTATTATAAGATTCTTTTCCATTAAAGGTTATTATAACCTTTTCCATCAAAGGTTATTATTATTATAAAGGTCCCTGTGCTGTGCAGTAGGTCCTTGTTGTTTATCCATCTTATATACAGTAGTGTGTATCTGTTCATCCCAAACTCCTAATTTGGGATTAACAGATCCCCCTTTCCCTTTTGGTAACTACAAGTTTGTTTTCTATGTCTGTGAGTCTATCTCTGTTTTGTAAATAAGTTCATTTGTATCATTTTTTAAAATTCCACATATAAGTGATATCATATGGTATTTGTCTTTCTCTGTCTGACTTCCTTCATTTAGTATGATAATCTCTAGGTCCATCCACGTTGCTGCAAACGACTTTATTTCATTCTTTTTTATGTCTAAAACAATAATCTTTAAAGAAGTCTGAAGCAATTCTCTATTTAATCGTGTTTGTAAAAGAAAGGGACCACTGCATCATGCCAGGATGATGGCAGGGCAGCTGTGCCAGGGCAGCTGTGGCTCTGGGCGGTTGGGGAAGGGGAGATAGCCTCTGTGTTCTGTGAAAGGCAGCCAGAGGAAGGGACTAAGATGGGTACAAGCCCAAGACTGGACTCTGACAGCACCTCGTGAGCTAAATTCTGTAGATCTTCCTGCATAGCTAGGGTACAGGTGAACTCCTGCGGGAAGCCTCCAGGTTGGACTCAGGTTACAGGGAGTGCCCAGTACTCTTGCCCATGACCGTAATGAGGTGAACTGTGGGGTTTTCTAGAAAACACCCTAAAATGAGACAGAGTAGCAATCTTATAGAAGAATTCTGTTGATGGCAGAGGCAGGGGTGCTAAGAAGTGACTGCCCTGCCTTGGTAATCAAGCAGGCCTGCTTTGAAATCTTGGCCTCATCACATGGTTGACTGACCTTAGGCAAGTTACCTAACTTCTGACCTTCAGCTCCTCATATGTCAAATGGGGATAGTAATAGGACCCGATTCAGAGGGCTGATGTCAGGCTCTGGTGTGATAGTGTGAATATAAGGCACTTTACAGTACTCAGTGAACAATGGCCAACTTTTTTTTTTAAATCAGTGAATCTAACTCTTACCACCCTCTGCTTTTGTCCTTCATGGAAAACAAACAAACAAACAAACACATTTCTACATGTTACTTCCAATTCCTGTTGTTTCATTAGCTTTGAGGGAAGATTTCCTAGTGCAGATTTCCTTCCTTGTTCCTACAAAGATCCAGGATTGAATTGGGGAGGGGTTAGTGATAAAAGTGTTTTTCTTCTTTCTAAAGGTCAGAACCTAAGTTCATGTTTTCATACTGGTTTCTCTCTGACTCATCCTCGTGCCTGAAGCAAACTGTATATTTCCTGTCTCATTTTCTTTGCCAGAAAAATGGACTTTATTTAATCTTTTCTCCCCCTGCCTTTCAGTACAACCTTACTGTTTGGGGACAGTCTATAACCTGCATTTGAATGTTTTGTTTCCAGTTTCCTCTTCCAGGAGATGTTTTAGATTCCTTTCCAACAATAAGAAATGGGGGAAGTATTTCTCCAGTGGTATCATAGAGAACAATACCAGAGAGCTGTGGTTCTCACCTTGGGGTGATTTTGCACCCAAGAGACATTTGTCATTCTCTGAACACATTTTTTGGTTGTCACAACTGGGGGCCCCAGATCCTACTGGATTTCGTGGGTGGAGGCCAGGGTTGCTGCTAAACGTCCTACAATGCACAGGACAGCACCTCCACAACAAAGAATCATCTGGCCCAAATGCCAACAGAGCCATAGTTAACAAACCCTGCTATAAGGAGTCTCGATATGTTAACTTTTCTCATTTACTTTTTCTTTTTACATTTTTGTCCTTGGTCTCAGTTTTCTTTATCCCCCCCAATCCAACTTCTTTCTCTCTCTCCTTTCTCCCTCTTACCACTAAGTCTTTTTTCATTCTTTCTATCTTCTTCCCTAACATCGTTTAGTGTTTGATGACCCTCCAAAGTTCCTAGTCCTTGAAAAATATTCATGAATTTGCTTTTCCAGCTTGGTCACTAATTCACCATGTGCCCTTGGGCCAGTCATTTCACTGGCCAGTCATTTCTCCTCTCTGGGCCTCAGCTTCCTCCGTGTCCAGGGACACAGGACTGAATGACCTCTAAGACTCCAATCTGTGACTGACAATTGTCAGGAGAATTCAAATGCCTAGCACTCTTACAAGAAAGTCTTAGTGTGAGAGAGCGCCCCTATGAAAAAAAAAACAAAACACTGAGTTTATTGGTATATAGTGAGAAAGAAAAATGTGTTTATGTGGGTGTGTGAATCTATGGACATTCAATCTTGTGAAGGCAATTAGGGGTAAGATAAAATTTATGGGAAAATTAAATGAGCTAAAAAGATAGATTGCAGCATTATTTGTAATAATAAAAAGTTGTAAACAATATAAATAACCAACAATTGTGGATTGAGACAAAAATGTATGGTATATTTATATGATGAAATACCATGCAGCTATTAATAATAATTATTAGGAAGTTTTTAACAACGTGGAAAATACTTAAATGCAGGTAACAAAATCATATATACTTTATACTCATATTTAGTGAAAGTATTTTCTAGAATGAACATTTTTTAATTAAATTATTTTGTCTTTTCCTACTTCAAAGGTAATACATGCTTATTTTAAATAATTTTGAAAACTCAGATAAGACAAAAGGAAAAAATTATCTACAGTTTGACCACCAGAGTTAACCTCTGAGACATCTTTCCAGTCTTTTTTTCATTCTATTTTTAAAATAATAGTAGGGTTATACTGTTTTTATGACCTGCATTTCCTTTCCTTGTCATTACATAGTCTTCTGCAAAGGCATTTATTTAAGTTGCATAGTACTCCTTTGTATCTGTACTGGATCTAATTGAGGGAAAGTAAGTAAACTTTTAAAAAATGAAGAGTGCCAATTCACAGCCAGGGACCCGGTGGACCTGAATGATTGATGCTTCTCTTCATGACTAAATCAATGGAATCTCCATCAAGTGACAGCTTGAGCAGTGTTGGGCTTGTTAACTCCTATCACCCAATCATCAAATAGCAAGTTGGGTGGGGATCATGGAAGTCATTTAGGGCAACCCCTTCCCCTCCCTCTCCCCACATCCCCACTAGATGTTTGACTAAGGTCCTAACCCTCCAACTAACCTATGACCTGGTGTACTTGGTTTGATCAGCCAGACCGGGAGAACCATCTGTGTGACCCTCCGCTCTCCTCCAGTCTCCCTCCCGGCTCCATCCCCACTTCATCTCATTGAAATGATGGGGTTGCTGTTTCCCAACCCTTTCTCCCAGGAAGGGGGTGGGGCCTCAGGGCCTTGTTTGTCATCGAGTTCCCATAACACAGGCTCAGTCTCAGACGCTCTTCCCTCTGTGATTCACTGCCAAGTCTGCATTCTGCTTGCCTGTCTGGGGATGTTATGACATCAGATTTATCTGGTTAAAGGGGGGAAAAAGTGCTTACCGGCTCATTTTTTCACTGCAGGCATTCTGAAAATCTTCTAAAGTTCACACAGCCTCACCAGCAGGATCAAAGCTTCAAAAGGCCCTCAGTGACATTGCCCTGGTCAAGGCCGCCTGGCCTGATGAAATTCCAAAGAAGACAAAACTGCTTTGTTCCAGAAACTCCTCCCTCTGTGTCCATATCCCATTTCAGATCCCATTTCCCAGTGCCTTCCCAGCAGGCAGAAAGTAGCTGACAAATGGATTTTCCCATATCCTTCGGGGATTCAACACACTGGCAGTTGTAAAGAGAGCTACAGTGGGGCTTAATCCAAAGATGTGACTGGGTTACTATGGGACCTCAGTTGTCTCCGGGGGGCTGTTTGATCAAGAGGCGCTTATAAGACTTTCACCACGGGCTGTACCCCCTTCACTCACATCTGAAGGGTTGGGGTAGGGGAAACCAAAATTCAGGAAGCCCCACAGTGTGCCGGGCATGGTACCAAGTGCTTTCCATTGGTTTCCACATTTATTCCTCACAGCACTGTGCACTGCGCATTGTTAATCTAATTTTAACCTAGAAGAACAGAGACTTCAAGAGATGACGTCATTGGCAGAAGGGGCAGTCAGGATTTGAACTCAGGGCTGTTGATTCTAATGTTACATCATAATGTTGCCTCCCCATAAGATTAGAACCTGTATACTTTCAAAGAAAAACAGAATGCCTGAGCCCTAAATTAACGTGCTTCTGTGCTCCAACTTATAGGTTAATACAGTGTCTTTGTACACTGTAAACTTCCCTAACTGAGCCCTTTTGCTCCAGACATCAGGCACGCTGTAGGTTCGAAGAACAAGAAAAGGGGCTTCCCTGGTGGTCCAGTGGTAAAGAATCCGCCTTCCAATGCAGGGGATGCAGGTTTGATCCCTGGTCAGGAAACTAAGATCCTACGTGCCACGGGTCAACTAAGCCCACACGCCACAACTACTGAGCTCACGCTCCTCAACTAGAGCCCGCGTGCTGCAAACTGCAGAGCCCACGCGCTCTGGAGCCTGTGCGCCACAATTAGAGAGAGAAAACCTGCATGCCACAACTAGAGAGAAGCCCGTGCCCCGCAACAAAAGATCCTGCATGCCTCAACGAAGATCCTGCGTGCCGCAACTAAGACGTGACACAGCCAAATATAAAAAATTAAAAAAATTTAAAAATTAGAAGAAATAGGGCTTCCCTGGTGGCACAGTGGTTGAGAATCTGCCTGCCAATGCAGGGGACACAGGTTCGAGCCCTGGTCTGGGAAGATCCCACATGCCGTGGAGCAACTGGGCCCGTGAGCCACAATTACTGAGCCTGCGCGTCTGGAGCCTGTGCTCCGCAACAAGAGAGGCCGCGATAGTGAGAGGCCTGCACATGGCGATGAAGAGCGGCCCCCACTTGCCGCAACTAGAGAAAGCCCTTGCACAGAAACGAAGACCCAACACAGTCATAAATAAATAAATAAATGAATAAATAAATAAATAAATAAATAAATAAATCTTCAAAAAAAAATTAGAAGAAATAAAATTAAACAAAGGACAAGAAAAGTCTCCTCCAATTCACTTGTACTGACTCTAATTATTGCCTCTCCTGCCTCCCTTGTCCCTTTGCAATTGCTTCCCCAGAGTCACAAAAGTGAGCCACAGAGGACCTGGAGCAGTGGTTCACAAAGTGTGGTCCTCGGACCAACAACATCAGCAAATCCTGGGAATTTGCTAGGAAGGCAGTTTCTGGGACCCCACTCCAGGTTTGAATCAGAAATTCCAAGGGTGGGGCCCACAATCTCTATTTTAACAAGCCCTCCAGATGATTCTGACGTGCTATAGCTTGAGAACCACCGACCTAGAGAATGTGATTAGCATACATCCTTGACTGCAGCCCACATCCAGTCAGCTGCTAAGCTCTGTGAATGCTGCCTCCGCCTCCTAGGTTGTCTGCTTTGTCCTAGTTCGGGCCCGGTTAACTACTGCCTGCACCGCGGCCGTGCCTCCCAGGAATCTCCCCTCTCGTCCCTCGCTTACTGCTAGTCCATGCCACCCTCTGATACTGCGTTATCTCTCTGCTATGAAGATGTCATGTGGCCACTGGAATAAAATCCAAGTTCCTTAGCGTGTGGCTACTGGGATAAAATCCAAATTCCTTAGCTTGATATTCCAGATCCTCCAAAATAGGCATCAGACTTTTCTTTTTGATCTTATTTCCTACTTGTCCTTCCCTTTATGCATCCTAGACCCAAGTTGTGCAAAACGACTCACTGTTTGCTACAGATTCATACTTCCTCCCCTCTGTGCCTTTGCTTATGTTATTCCCTCTGCCTGGAATCGCCTCCCACTCATCCCCACATAGCTGTTAAGGGTTAGCTCAAATGTCATCTCCTCCATGAAGTCCTTCTTCATCCTTCTAACTACTTTCTATTCTTTAAAAAAAATAAATAAATTTGAAGTAATTTATTTAATTTCCTATAGAATTAGGTTAGAATTTTGTCTTTTTGCATTTTTAAAATTTTTAAGTTGAAGTATAATTGACCTACAACACTATGTTAGTTCCAGGTGCACAACATAGTGATTCGATATTTCTATACATTACAAAATCTTCCTTCCTTTTCTTGAAATCGTAGAATTTATCTTTACTTCTCTTATGGCGCCGATTAAATTATACTGTATGCCTCTTTGTGAGCATATTTTATCTCCCTCCTAGGTAGTAAGAGGACAGAGTTGTGCCTTTTTTCATCTTTGCACTTCCTACAGCAACCAGCACAGTGACAGAGCTTAATACATGGTTGTTGAACGGATGAATGAGTGAATGAGTGAATGTTGGATCCACATAAGTAAAACAAAGATTTTTCATCCTTTATTCTAAATATGCCTGTCAAAATCAATGATATTATTATTGCTGTTTTCTAACAGTGTCCATTTTACCTCCTCTCAAAACTGGACCAGTTAGAATAGATTATAGCACAAAGTTTTCAGGGATGACAGTGTGGGTAGAAACAGATTGTTCCCATAATATCTGTGGCTTGAGTAACAATATAGGAGAATGAAATGACAATTTTGTTGCTAACCTTCACCTTGAGCTGCATAATGGACAGCCAAGCCCCAGCAGGTTCTCCTGCTAAGCAAAATAAGAATAAAGCAGAAATGATTCTCAAGGAAGCAATTGCTGGAACCTCAGAAGTCCCCAGCCAGAGTTGCTGGCCTGACTTCATTCCAAAGTTGGGAAAGAGACTTTCTGCTCAGACAAAATTAGTTAGGTAGGTTGTGCAATACTCTGCTCCATCTTGGCGACACCACTCATTGAAAACCTTCTTCTACGTGGGCTGAAAGAGGTGACCAAGGGCAATTTTTCAGGCCCTCAGCCCTGGGGCACCAGCAAGAGTGTGTTAAGCACTGAACAAAACCCACAGCAGAAAACATAACTCTGGGTCCCTGGCTTTACAGTTCAGTGGGTGTGAATAAGCAGAAGTGTCTAGTGTTCTTTAAGGACAGTCATGATTTTGATGGGTTTTAAGTTTTCCTGAAAATCCAAGCATTAGAGATGCAATCCCTCCTTTCAACAGCTCTGGGCTTCTCGTTCTGTGTGGTACTTGACTTGCATCTTCTCTCTGGCTCAACAATTGTCTTTTCTTGGAAAAGACTTTGTCATCTTTCTAGCCTCACTTCAAGAAGGCAGTGGGCCCTTTCTCTCCAACCTGCACTTGGGCAGAAAGAAGAGTTAGGAAATGACACAACATCACAGAGTCGTGCCTGGCTGTCATGGCTCCACTTGAAGGCAAGTGGCCCCTTCTGCTTCCACCTCACTAAGCGGGATGGCTCCCCAGCCACGAGCGGCTCTCTTTGGCTGACGTCTCAGCCCTGGGACTTTTCTATCGTGTGTGGGGGCTTTGAGAGATGAGCCTCTGGGTGATCTTCCACGGTTCTTGCTTTGTCTTCTCCTGCGTGAAGATTCTTCTAAGAAGCAGGCAAACTTCCTAGGCCCCATATTCATTTTGTGTCTATTGGTGAGAGTCTATCCTGTGAATGTTTTGAGTGCCTGGACACTTGTTTTTAGCAGAATGCTCAATAGTCCCCCCCTGTATCTCAAGATGAATTCCTAGGTGGGCTGACCGCATTGGAGTTGGTGTCACTGTGAGGCAGTCTTCCGGCAGTGTCAAAAAGCGCTCTTGTAGAGGAATGAATGTTTAATGACATGGAAAGGCGATCGCCATATGTTAAACATAAAATACAGGTTATAAAGTAATGAACATTGTAACATGTATACTCACACACAAATATGTGTAAAAAGGACAGATATTAAGTATTAACAGTAGTTATCTCTAGTAATGGGACGGGTTTTTCTTTTTTCTTTATTTTCCTAATTTTTTACAATGAACAGATTTTATTTTGGTGATAAGAAAAGAGAAGCAGAAGTATTTTCAATTTTCTGGGACTTCCCTGGTGGTCCAGTGGGTAAAACTCCGCGCTCCCAATGCAGGGGACCCGAGTTCCATCCCTGGTCAGTGAACTAGGTCCCACGTGCATGCCACAACTAAGAGTCCGCATGCCACAACTAAGAAGTCCACATGCCGCAACTAAAAATTCCACATGCTACAACTGAAAAGTCCACGTGCCGCAACTAAAGATCCTGCGTGCCACAACAAAGACCTGGTGCAGCCAAAATAAATAAATAAATAAATATTAAAAAAATATTTCAGTTTTCTAAACAAATAAGTCCTTGGTGGAAAGAAGTTTGCAAGAGGACCTCTGTTAGTACCTGTAGGGGTTCAGATATACAGCACAGTGCTCCGATCTTAGCAATATGCGGCAAGTGAGCAGGGGCTGCTGGGACTTTGCAAAAGCTCAACCGCTGAGGCAGGCGACACCCAGACTCCATCCCACTCCAGCCATGGCTGACACCAAAGGAGCCAGCCAGGCAGCAGGAAATCCTCCGGAGTCTGGCAGGTAGGCTTTCTGACTCAATCAGATTTGGCAACTGAAACCACAGGGCAGGAGCGGCAGTGGCCCCCACTCTGAGGAATGGGGGGCGCACCTGAGGAGCTGACAAGAGGTCCCCTACTTTCTCTCAGCCCTCTCCTTATTGTGCAGAGTGAGTTCTGTACAGATTTCAGCAAAGCTCTTAAGCATTAATGCCCCCTAAGTACTATGCCCATTTAGTAAACACCCAGTTTTAGACAAATTGCTTGTTTTCCAAGGTCTGAATAGATTAAGTGCTAGAATTCTGAAAGATGCTATTTACCTGGGCTGTTTGGGAAAGTTCACATTAATTGTGCTCCCTGCTCCTTTCGTTTCCTTTCCTGCCTCCTGTTTCCACCTTGACGTGCTAAAGGGGTCGACCATGCTCATGTCTCTATTAACTACCACATGGAAAGGCCATCATCAGCGTGGCCCTGGTGCACATCTTAATCAGGGGCAAAGAGCCCTGAACACTTTGCACCCTTGAGAACTACCTTGTGTGGCAGCATCGGGGGTCTCCACGCCCTGAATCTGGGATTGGCCAGGCTAGAGCAGAGCAAGACCCGTTACTCCTGGTACTGCTGTCCTCCACCTTGTGTAATTCCTCAGCTACTCTTCATCTTGCAGTCTCTTCGCTGTGCAGATGGATATACCAAGGGCAGTGTGTTTATGGGGTACTGGTTCTCTTGCTGAAGCTCATGTTTCCTAGACTGCTACGCAATCTGTTTAAAGCTTGAGGCTGAACACATCGTCATTTAGCATAAACTTAAAAATTTTTAACACCAGAACACTTTGTAGCTCCTCCTTTCCTTATGTGTACTCTCCCCAATAAAGACTACTTGTTTATAGTCCCAGGGCAAAATCCTTGGGATGTGGGGAGTGCTCCCAAGGCTCCTTTAAAATCTAGAGGTTCTAAGTCAGATCTCAGAGGTTTGTAAGGAAATAAAAATAGGAATAAAATATAGAGTTATTTTCGCAAGTATTTTTATTAATAGTGAATCTGAACAGACGGCTAGAAGTCATATCTAAGATGTATGTGGGTAACAATTTGAGACTTTGGTTCCACAGCTTAAGTCTAATAAAACTATAACCCATGGCATTTTTTTAAGAAGTATTGAATCTCCTCTCCTGATGGCTGAAACTCTGTGGTCCTGGACAAATGTTCCCATCTCTCCTAAACCACTGAAAATCTTGTTACAAATAATTTAAATGACATAAGCCTTCTATCCTCCCTGAGAGAGATTTCATAATATCCTGAAAGAAAAATGTGACTTTAAGAGATGAGACTAGTATGATCTCAACTACTTTTAAAAAGATATTCCTAAAAGCTTCTGCACAGCAAAGGAAACCATCAGCAAAATGAAATGGCAACCTACTGAATGGGGGAAAATATTTGCAAGTCATATATCTGATAAGGGGTTAATATCCAAAATGTATGAAGAACTCATGAATTGCAAAAAACAACCTGATTTTAAAATTGACAGAGGATCTGACTAGATTTCTCCTAAGAAGACATACAGATGACCAACAAGTATACAAGAAGATGCTCAACATCACTAATCATCAGGGAAATACAAATCAAAATTTCAATGAGCTATCACCTCACACCTATCAGAATGGCTATTATCAAAAAGACAACTAATAATAAATGTTGGCAAGGATGTTGGGAAAAGGGAACCCTTGTGCATTGTTGGGAGGAAGGTAAACTGGTGCAGCCACTATGGAAAACAATGTGGAGGTTCCTCAAAAAATTAAAAAGAGAACTACCATATGACTCAGCAATTCCACTTCTGGGTATTTATCCAAAGAAAATGCAAACACTAATTTGAAAAGATATATGGGGCTTCCCTGGTGATGCAGTGGTTGAGAATCCACCTGCCAGTGCAGGGGACATGGGTCTGAGCCCTGGTCTGGGAAGATCCCACATGCTGCGGAGCAACTAAGCCCGTGCATCACAACTACTGAGCTTGCGCTCTAGAGCCCGTGAGCCACAACTACTGAAGCCCACGTGCCACAACTACTGAAGCCCACACGCCTAGAGTCTGTGCTCTGCAACAAGAGAAGCCACCGTGATGAGAAGCCCGTGCCACAACAAATAGTAGCCCCAGCTCACCACAACTAGAGAAAGCCCGTGTGCAGCAATGAAGACCCAACACAGCCAAAAATAAATAAACAAATAAATTTATAATGTGACAAATACATGTAAGTATACCTAATAGCTGCAACTTGCCTTAATAAGATAGGTTTAAAAGAAAAATAACAGGAAAGATATATGCACCCAACGTTCATTGCAGCATGTTTTCAATAGCCAAGATATGGATGCCTCTTAATGATGAATGGATAAAGAAGATGTGGTACATGTATACAAGGAATACTATTAAGCCAAAGGAGAATGAAATCTTGCCTTTTGCAACAGCATGGATGATCCTTGAAGGCGTTATGCTAAGTGAAAAAGTCAGACAGAGAAAGACAAATACTATATCATCTCACTTATACATGGAATCTAAACAAACAAACAAACAAAACAAAACAAAACAAAACCCACCACCACCAGCAAAAAACCAAGCTCATGGATAGAGAGAACAGATTGGTGGTTGCCAGAGGTGGAGAGTGGGCAAAATGATTGAAAGGGGTCAAAAGGTACAAACTTCCAGTCATAAAATAATTAAGTCATGGGGATGTGATACAGTGTGGTGACGATAGTTAACGATACTGTAGTGCGTATTTGAAAGTTGCTAAGAGAGTAGATACTGAAAGTCCTCATCACAAGAAAAAAAGTTTTGTAACTATGTGTGGTGACGAATATTAACTAGACTTATTGTGGTGATCATTTCACAATACACACAAATATTGAATCATTATGTTGTATGCCTGAAACTAGTATAATGTTAAATGTCAATTATACCTCAATATAAAAAAAGATATTACAGTGCACAGCAAAAAGTCTCTAGAAAATGTGCTAAAACGAAATCTTTGGGTAGTGAAGTTAGGGGTGATTATTCACTCCCTTTGTTTTCAACAGTGAGTATGCTTGACTTTTATGATCAGGAAGAAAATTAACCATTTAAGAAAGGAAGGTTGAATGCTAAGCCACAATTATTATGTGGCTCATAGAATCAGCTTGATTTTAATCTGCAGCTGGGTCCTTTTTGACTCTTGTCTCACTTAACTGTTTGGCCAACAGATCTTTGAGGTTACACAACTGCCTGGGTCCTGTTTAAGAGAAATATATTTTTTCAGCTACAAAAGAAAATTCCAAGTTGTCAGGGGTGCCAAGCTCATAAAAAGAAAGCTTTTGAGAAAGAAGCTGTTTTCCACCCTTCGTGCATTCCACCCCATGACCAGCACTGTGTTAATGACAGAACTCCTGTGTGCGAACGTGTGTGGGGGAAGTTTCTACAATACAGGGTTGCATTGTACAGACAGCCTGTGTCCCAGAGGCTCACCGCAGCTGCGTGCCCTGGGGTCAGCATGAACAAATTCCCCTGCAGAAAGGGAGTCCCCCCCGGGGAGCTCAATGAAACCTACTCAGCTAGGAAAGCACGCAGTAAGAGCTAGAAGTTTGGGGATCTACAAAAGATAGCCCTAGAAACGAATAGCCTGACTTTAAGGCCCCTCTCTAACTTAAATTTTGGGGGGAAAATCCTCCCACAGCATTTACATTTCCTTTCCCACCTCTCTTTCCTCCATCTTTGATTCAAGCCTTGCTCTTGACAAAGCTTCTTTGCCCTGTGGGTGATTTCCCCTAGCTGGCCTCTAAGAGTCAAGGAGAGGGAATTATTAGAAAATAAATGAGGGACCTAGGCTGTGTGCTATCACTTACTGTGTACAAGAGACAGAAAAGGCTAATTCTGTGACTGCCATGGAGAGCTTGGCTGTCAGGGATCTATAGGAAGAGGCCTAGGAGATTATATCATCAGCTCACAGATGGGAGAGTCTGGAAAAGCACTCCAAAGCTTCAGAGTTCTGTAATTCTTCTCCTACCTGACTGCTGAGGCTTAGTAATCTCCTACGACCTGGTTATCAGGGCTGGAAGCAGCATCAGAGGCAATCTCACCTGGGGATTTCCACCTCAAATGCCTCCAGAGGTCAGGAGAGTGACAAACATGAGCGAGGAACACTGGGAATAAGGTCAGAAGGAAAGGTCAGGGCTGAGTAAAACCGGAAATACAGGCATTTTAAAAACACTGTGTGGGCCAAATAAAACAGGGCTACTGGCCAACATTGTCACGCAGGCTGCTCATTTGTGACATATGGCTCCAAACTCATCCAAACTAATTTTGTGGATGAAAAAAAAAAGGCTCAGCGAGGTGAAGTGACTCCCTCCAGGTCACACAGCCATGCCGTGGTGGAGCCAGTGCTGGCAGCCCCGTCCCTGGACTCCGTGCCAGCGCTCTCCCCTCCTCACCACACCACCTCTTAGCCTGCACCTTGGGTGGAGTTGGATCATTGAACAGTGTACTTCTCTCCTCTTCTGAAAGCTGATATCAGGCATTTTAGTGAGACTCAGGGAACTTTTTCCTGTAACTCCACATTCTGGTTTACCCAAGAGGTCACACCAGCTGCAAATGCCACCATCAGTTATGGCTTTCCCACACTGGGAATTTCTTCCTTTGACAGCATATGAAGTGTTTCCTTCTGTTGGGCTTCCTTCTGTTCCCCTCTGGGTACAATTTGAGAACTGGTTGCTCCTCATTCCAAGGCTTCAGGTAACAAAAGGACAGACTGGGTCTAAAACTTCTGAGTAAGGTATTCTGAGCATCAGTGCTGGAAGTTAACTCTAAATTTGTCCCTAAGATGTTGGATAAATTAATTACTAGTTGTAAAGCACTTTGAGAATTAGGGATGAAAGGATACATGGATCTACAAAATACTATTATAATTAATGAATACCTATCAGTAAACTGTGATTAAGAATAACGGGCATTCTCCACAGGTTATCAAGCTGAGGCATCTTTCACACGAGTCCTTTTAGTATCATCTGCTTTGCCAGAAATATTCTGTTTGTAATTTGCTCCTGGGAGTTTTGGTTCAATGTAAAAAGGTACATTTTGTGCTTTGATGAGAATATCATTGATATTTTTATGCACCATGAGTTAGTAACAATGGATACTACACTTAATTTCCATTTATAATTTCTTACTCTTGGGAAACTTTTTCAAATTTCCTCAAGCTTGGTTTCAAGGAGAATCTTGTCAGATAATATATATGTTTAGGTTTCCTCCTACGACTGGTCCTCTGTCTAAGAACTCAATGTCCTTTTGATTTTCCAACTAGGAGAGACTCTTTTGATGTATAAATATCAAACACCATGCAGAGCTCAGGGTCTACACATAGTAAATGCTCAATAAACATTTGATGAATGAATGAGTGAGTAAGTGAGCGACAGGCAGGCCATGGTTGCCTGAGTCCAGTTTGGGAGCACGGATGATGTTAGCCCTCTGAGTTGGGAGGCTATATTAGTTCTTCGGGTAAATGGACAGACTGTCCTCTGGTAGCGGGACCTGGCTGGAATCCCTGATTTCTGAGGCTTGGTTTGGATTTCCAGTCCATCTCTCAAGCCCGTTTAGTAACTGGTAGTGGTCTTCCTGCTCAGTGATGATGAAGACTGGCTTCATTACTTCATTTGTTTGTGGACCATTTATAAAAATTCCGAAGTCATCAGGCCTGAGAACATAACAAAGCAATCGCAGTGATTCCCCTGAGACTCACAAACCACACAGGTGCTGCTTTGAAACAGACATACTTAGGTTCAAATTCTAACCAATAATGACAAATATTTAAGCAGTGATTACACTATGCTAAGCACTTTGCATGTATTATCTTATTTAATCCTCACCATTACCTTAATGAAAGTGGTACTATAATTATGCCCATATTTAAGTTGAGAAATAAGAGGCAGAGAAGTAAAGTAATTCTTCCCAAACAACACTGGTAAGTAGCAGAGCTGGGATCTGGGCTCGGATCTATCTGGTTCTAGGGTCTGACCTCTTTTTTTTTTTTTTTTTAATTTTATTTCATTTTTATTTATTTATATTTATTTTTGGCTGTGTTGGGTCTTCGTTTCTGCGCGAGGGCTTTCTCTAGTTGCGGCAGGTGGGGACCACTCTTCATCGTGGTGCGCGGGCCTCTCACTATCGCGGCCTCTCTTGTTGCGGAGCACAGGCTCCAGACGCGCAGGCTCAGTAACTGTGGCTCACGGGCCTAGTTGCTCCGCGGCATGTGGGATCTTCCCAGACCAGGGCTCGAACCCCTGTCCCCTGCATTGGCAGGCAGATTCTCAAACACTGCGCCACCAGGGAAGCCCCTGACCTCTTAATCTCTATAATATATTGCCTCTTGTCAATCACAGCTTTGCCACTTATTACCTCTGTAGCCTTAAATGAGTCGCTTGACCTCTCTGAGACTTGGCTATCTCATCTTTAAAATGAAGATCATCACATCCACTTTGCAGCGTGTGTACCTGAACATCAGCCTCTTCTTTATTACTCTCTCTGACTCTAATCATAAGGTTCAAAGGGAGTTGTTCTTTTCTTACAGCACCGACTCCTGACCCCACTGATAGGTGAAAGGGTGAGCACATGACCCCAAAAGGCCCAATCAGAGTAGCCTATCTCCTTGGCCATAGTTGTTTGGTGAGGGGATGGACAACTGACTCAAGTCAGTTCAGTGGAGCCTCTCTCTGGGATTTTCTTTTACTTGGCACCAGAGAAGGTGAGCTTTAGCCCCCTTGGTAGTGATAAAACAGAGAGATGGGAGCCAGGCTATGCTTCCCTGCGATAGGAGAAAGCCTGTCAGAGAGAATGAAACCAATGTAAAGACTGAAGCAGAAGGAATAGACGGAGAAAAAATCCAGGTCTAAACACACCCAAGCCCTAGCAGCTCCTCTGCCATTTCCAGTATATTTACAGAGCCAACAGATCCCCATTTATGCCTAAGCTAATTTGAGTTATGTTTTCAGTTACTGGCACCAAAGAAACAAACAAAAAGGATCCTGTCAAGTACAACATTGCATTGCACCTATATAAGCCTAAATGAGCACATGTAGGGAAACCCATTTGTATAGGGTCCAGATTTTAGATATACCATTAGTAGGCTTACAAGGAAGCTTGGGCAAGTTATATCAGTACTGAGAATGGTGTCCCCTGGAGTTTACAGTACATAACCTTTGCACTCCAGTGCCATAGATATGATCATTACATGATGCAAAACTTGATTACTGGCTCATCTCCTCCCAGTGCAAACGTATTGCTCATTACAGGCCTTTGGAATCTTGGCTTTTACCAGTAATTTTATTTTGTCACAGAGCTAGTGTCAAATATAAAAGAGGAAATTAAATACTTGCAAAATCTTCAAAAAAGCAGGCAACAATGATTTTATTTAGGACTTTTCAAGATCGCATGCATCAATGCCTTTTTAGGATCTAAACTCCTTAAAGATACTATGAGGACACCTTTTAATTTCTATTTCATTAATACCTGGAACTTGAACACACAAAAAAAGAATGGGATGTTTTCAAATGTCAAGCAAAATTCAGAAGCAGTTTTTTTCATCCCAATCATTTGGCATGTTATTTGTCACAATTATTTCCTGCTAGAGATAAGAAACATGCATTTTTATTTTTCAAATTTTATAGATGGGGAGTTAGACCCAGAGAAACAGAAATAACATTAGTGGCATAATCCATACTGTTATATTATGGTTACTAGTACAGTAAATGTTAACTATATACACAGACACACACACACATATAGTTATCTCTTGCTATCCTATCACTATTTGAACTCAAGAACGAAATGAATATGTATAAATCCGTCCTGTCCTAGTAATTCTCCCTTTGCTCTCCAGATCAGGTTTCCACCCTCCAGTGCCTACTCTATGCCTAAGGCCTGCATCACCAGGGATCCCTTACCCTCTAGCTTCTAGGTGGGTATGGTCAATGGGAGATCAATGGCGAGCGTGGTTGGGGTATTTATTTCCCTCCTCCCCTGTGGTGGACACTGTGGGTGCTGTGCCTAGATGCCGGTTTCTGTGTGTCCATTTCTGCTTCTCTGTGCTTTGCTTCTGTTGGCTGACAGCTATAACTTTCTTCAGAAAACCACCTTTGGGCCACCAGATCTACTTCATCCAGTACAGGTAGAGAGCTGGGAGTGTCTGGGAGTTCATGTCCCCCAGGGTCTGCTTCTAGAGAACCTCAACCAAGACCTCCCCCACTATCCGTTCCTCCAGAATCTGTTCACAACCTCAGCAGTGGCTGAACCCCTCTATAGCCACAGATCCTGTCGTGTGGCCCCTCTTCCAGGACTCCAGTTGTCACGGAGGCCCTGGGAACACCATTTCTTCTCCTTGTTTCTTTAAGTCTAGGGATATTAACCACTGGTGCTAGTCCTTGGGTTCTTGTTGGTTCCTTTAAACTTGTCCACAGAACTCTAAAGTGTCTTTCTTTTCTCCCGCTAGAGATAGGATACATGCATTTTTATTTTTTTAATTTTATAGATTAAACCTTTTAAATGTACCATCTATTTCTGAATAGGACCCTGACTGAGAATCCTCTCTCCTCCCAATTCTGCTACTCACCAGCTAAAAGTTAAGAACCAAATTGATCCAGATATCAAGGTATCCCTTATTATCCAAGCTCTCTGTCAAGAATGTCTCCATTTGAATTTAGGATCTAACAGATTATGAATAGTGAGGATAATTAGACACAGTCTCATACTCACATGTATACACACACACGAACACACACACACACACACACACACACATCACACTTGCCTCATATAGTTATTTTGAAAGTTATGCTGAGGATAGTAAAAAAAAGTCACTTTGATGAGAAGTGGTAGAAAATGCCTAAAAAATGTTAAGTAGTTTTCTGATTCTACCCATTAATTATTAACTGCGAAAGGAATTGCCCCCTTGATATACACAACTAGAAAACCAGACAAAATATATGAAACAACTGTTTGCAGATTTTGGACAGGCAAAGTAAGACTGTAATGGCTAAGAGAAAGGAAACACACGACAGGAGCCCTCCCTGTGATCACCCCAGTTATCGCCTGGAGGCAGTTTCCAGACTAAAGGGCAGGAAAAGGGAAACCCAAATAGAGGGCAGTAGTCCCATTCAGATGAGGAGACGGACATTAGATTTCAGGGAAGCTAAGGCAATGGATCACTAGGACAGAGTACTGGAAATGAGGAAAATGCACAGAGAGAACTCTGGAGCTCTGCTGATAGGCCCCTTGAAATCTTTGGCTGAATACTGACCTGTGCATATGTGGAGTGAAAACCATGAGTCTGGAAAAAGAAAAACAAGAAAGAAGAAAGCTAAACCATTCTTGGAGTTCATACAGGGTTGGGAAATGTTCACTTTTTTATCAACCAGAGTAGAAAGACTGCAAATACACAGGGCATTAGATATAGTATTTTGCTTTCTTAAAGGGGCTAAATTAGCCCTAAACCAAAGACTTCTTTGGACCCCACCTAACAAAGCTTAAAAGAAAACCTTGAAAGAATCAAGCTGTTTCCAAGTGACTTAACTGCATGTCAGAACAAAGTCCACAATTATTTAAAAGAATGCAACAAAATCCAGCACCCATAAACAAAACAAAAGAAAATAAAAATTTACAATGTTTGCTATCTAATAAAAAATTACCAGACATGAACCAAGCAGGAAAATATGACCCATAATCAGTATAACAATAAATCAATATAAAATCCAGAAATGACAGAAAGGATGGAATTAGAAGAAAAAGACCATAAAAGAGTTGTTAGAAATATGCTCCGTGTGCTCAAGAATATAAAGAAAAACATGAATACAATGATAAGAGGAATAAAAGAAATAAAAAGAAGACCCAAGTGGAACATCTGGAGATGAAAAATGCAACAAAAATAGTGAACATGAAGACATAAGGACAGAAATTATCCAAAATAAAGAGAAGAAAAGATTTTTAAAAAATGAACAGAGACCTTTGAAAAAATGTCAAGCAGCCTAGCATATGGTAAATAGAGTTCTAAGAGGAGAGGAGAGAGTAAAAACATAAAATATTTGAAGAAATTATGCTTGAAGATCTCCAAAATTTAATAAAAATGGTGAATTTATAGATCCAAGAATCTCAACAAACTTCAAACAAAATAAACAGAAAGAAAATGACATAGACATATTATAGTTAACCTGCTAAAACACAGTGAAAAAGAGCAGCCAAAGAAAAGAAGTAAGATATAATAAGAACATGTTTCTTGTCAGAAACTATGAGCCAGAAGACATCTTTAAAGCACTGAAAGAAAATACAATGGTCAACCTAGGATGTTATGCCCACTGAAAATGTCTTTCAAAAACAAAGGTAAATGCACACTTTTTCATACAGACAAAAGCCAGCAGACCTCCACTACAAGAAATGTTAAAGGAAGTTCTTCAGGAAGAAGGAGAGTGGTAGCAGATGGAAATTTGCCATAACAAAGGAATAAAGAACATTGAAAATGGGAAATACGTGAGTCATACAAAAAACATTTTTCTCATTCTTTAATTGTGAGGTTTCTACTATATGTAGAATTAAAATGAATGACATCAGGACTTTCCTGGAGGCACAGTGGTTAAGAATCCGCCTGCCAAAAAAAAAAAAAGAATCCGCCTGCCAGTGCAGGGGACACAGGTTCAATCCCTGGTCTGGGAAGATCCCACAGGCCGTGGAGCAACTAAGCCCATGTACCATAACTACTGAGTCTGCACTCTAGAGCCCGCATGCCACAACTACTGAACCTGCATGCTGCAACTACTGAAGCCCACGTGCCTAGAGCCTGTGCTCGGCAACAAGAGAAGCCACCACAATTAGAAGCCCATGCACTGCAATGAAGAGTAGCCCCCACTGGCTGCAACTAGAGAGAGCCCGTGCGCAGCAACAAAGACCCAACGAAGCTCCCCCCACCCCCCCCCCCCAAAAATGAATGACATCAAAGACTAGATGAAAGATTTTATACCATACATAAAGTTGAAGATCGACTATGGTAAACTAAAGATGTATAATATAGATCCTAGAGCAATCACTAAAAACAAACAAATAAAGAGCAACAATAACAATAAAAAACTAAGGAAGTACAGAAAATAAACCAATTATGAAGCTAAAATGGGATCATAAAACATAAAGTAAAATAAATGAGTAAAAGAGGAGGAAAGAAACAAAGAACAGATGGGGAAAATAGAAAATAAAGAGCAATATGGTGATTTAAACCTAACATATCAATTGTTACATCACATATAAATAGTCTAAACATTCCAACTAAAAAACAGAGATTGTCAGCTTGGAAAGAAAAATAAGAACAACTATATATTATCTATAAGAAACATGCTTTAAATAAAACAACACAGCTAGGTTGAAGGAAGAGGATGACGAAACTTAACTTTGCAAACACTAATAAAAAGAACACTAGAGTGATGATATTAACTTCAAACAAAGTAGACTTCAGAGCCAGATATATTACTGAAGATGGAAAGGAACATTATACAGTTACAAAGAAGTTAATTCATTAAGAGGTCATAACGATCCTTAACTTGAATGTACCTAATAACAGAGCTCCAAAATACTTGAAACAAAACCTAAAAGAACTGAAAAAAGGAATAGACAAATACTCAATTATATTTGGAAATTTCAATCTGCCTCCCTTGGGAACTGATAGAACAAGTTGGCAAAAATCAGTAAGTACATAGAAGACTTGAAGCACACAATTAGCCAACTTGATATATTTGAGTGGTTCTGGGAATCAAACTCTAATGATGGAATCCTGGAATTGGTTTACTCACCAGCCAGATGAAAATGACCTCATCACTAGTGGTAGGTATTGATAGTTCTTGGAATGCTGTAACAAAGCAATTGTTAAAGCTTTCACCTGTAGAAAATGGGGATGGCATACAAGGAGAAGGGTACGCACTAGCCTGTAAAATGTCTCTGACATTTGAAAAGTATGAGGGGAAATAACTCTAAAGACTGTGGAATTGAGTGGCCAATTTAAAGCAAAGGGTGAGGGGACTTCCCTGGTGGCCCAGTGGGTAAGACTCTGTGCTCCCAATGCAGGGAGCCCGGGTTCGATCCCTGGTTGGGGAACTAGATCCCTCATGCGTGCCACAACTAATAGTTCACGTGCTGCAACTAAGACCTGGCGCAGCCTAAATAAATAAATAAATATTTAAAAAAATAAATAAATGAAGCAAAGGCTGATTGCCAAAGGGAGCCCTGGACAGCGTATAAAGAGACCCTTACTTCTTTCTCCAGAGGGCAGCAGGAGCTAAATGCCAGGCATAATAATTAATTGTAAGAGAGGTAGAATTTAAGAGAAACTGAATTCTCAGGTAGAGAAGTCCTACGCCAAAGTTAGAGCCTCTCTGTTTGCAAACTGTATCAACACATGCCTCAGCATCCTATACAAAATTCTTCCCAAATTCAATTGCTTTCAAGAATTGACCTATAAGACAAATCCTGAGGCAGCCCCTGCCAAGGCCCAGGTGGACAGATGACCATGACTACAACAATTCAGAAAAGTCTACAGTTTTCCCCTGAGACCCCAGCTCTATTGCCTCCCTCCATCAGCAGCCAAGGGTTTGCCTTGTAGTCAGGGAGTAACAAATGCTTGGAGCAACTCCTCTCAGTTTGTCTCACCTCCCTACTGGTGTCATTTAAGAGGACAGGTGATCTTCTGAATGCATTTGATTTCTTTCTGGAGGGTGCTTCTAGGCATAGCAGGGGAGCTGCAGGCAATTTCTGCTGTACACTCAGGGCTGAACTTCAGAGAGGAGAGAAGCAGAATTATTTCCCTAGAGGACAATTCAAACTTACTAAAGAAAAAGTTATGGGAGTTCACAGCTGTATGGGTTTGGAAACATTTTGCTAGGCTCGGTCAGTTCAGTAGAAAATCCTTTGTGTTATGATTCGAGGGGGTTAGTACAGTGAGGAGATTCTCATACCTAAAGTTGTTCAGAAAGCTGTTTAATGTATATAAGAGTTCCCACCTTACTGTAACACATTGCAAACCATATTCCAGTTACTTGTCTCCTATATTTTCTTTGAAATCACCAATAGAATTAAACAGTTGGGCTGGTCTCATCTAAGAAAAGAAGGAGAAAAGGCTAGCAATAAGACAGACATATAGACATAAAGAAAGACAACCACCATCTACACTAACTACAAACCCTCTCTGATCACATAAAATGCTTTGCCAGGTGGCTCTGGAGCTAGCTACACTTGCCAGGTTGCATTTACCCACTTCTGTTGGGTTGCATCACCTGTGTTTCAAATGCTCTGGCCTTGTGAGATCCTCTCCCACAAGGAGGCATTTTGTGATGAGAATAACCTTATTAGTAATAGCTAAACATGGTGACTCATTTTTTGTATTGCTATATGTTGAACAGTCAAGCCCTGTCACTGGAGGTGAGGGCCTGAGGCCAGAACAGACAGAACAAGCCCCTGTGGCAGGGCTGGTACATGAGCAGAGCTGCCCTGGCTTCTTACTGGTTTTCCAGCCACAAACCTGCTTCTTGAAGTAGCTCTTCTGGCTGTGAAACTATGTTTTTTAGTTTTGTATTTGGCAAATTGTATGATTTTTAGTTATTCTGCCTTAGCTTCTATCACTCCCTGATTAACCTTCTCCCCCTGCCCTGCCCTTGCCTCTCTCCCCTCCAACTCATCCTGCACAATGATGGCATAACTTTCCCAAACCCCCGCCCCTCAAGTCTAAAAGCCTATTAGGACTGCTGGCTAGTCAGCACTTTAACGATGTCTCATTTTCTTTCGTAGCATTCATGGCCCTTTCCAAGCACAATCAACTAACTCCCCACTCTCCTCTCCCACCTAATCTCACCCCTGTTATACATTTTGCAATGCTGCAATAGATGTTGGAGTGACTATTTTTCAAAGCCCAAATCAGAACACTTGCTTAAGCAAATAAAAGAATAATCTGACGCTATTGGTAAAGAATATTTTCAATCTGTACAGTACTGGAACTGTCTAGGTCTTATGATATAATTTCTCCTTCCCATCTCTTGCCTGCCTCTGTGTCACTGTTTTTTCTGCCTAGAAGAACTTTTGACTTCCTCAATATCCCCATTCTCATTCCCCTGCCTGTTGGTACTCTATGTGTCTATCCAGTCCCAGATTAAATGCACACCCTCCATTTCACAGTTTAAATTAATTTCTCTCCTCTTTGTGCCCTCAAGCCATTTAAAAATCCATTCCATATTTTCCCTTCACTAAAGAAGTATGTGTCTGTTATTCACCTTTATGTTCCCCTAACATCTAGTTATAATAAACCTTTCTTGAGCTTCTGTTACGTAACCAGCCCTCTTATTACCTCATTTGAGTCTCACAACAAACTTCTCATACATTATTACCATTTTACCACTGAGGAAATTGCATCTCGTGATGGTTAAGCAACTCATCCAGATTCTCACAGTTCGTAAGCCGTAGGCCTGGAATTCAAATCCGTTATCTGTGGCATCAGAGCTCTGCATACACAGGAAGCGTTCAAAACACAGTCTTCAGAAACTGAATTGAGTCAGGTACAGCAAAAGATAAGCGAATCGCTCCGCAGAAGAAGTTAAACACTGCGGAGATTAGCGACCCTCATATTTTTTCTTTATAACAAGGAAGATACCAGATAATTGATTAGATTTCAAAAATCATTGCAGATGAAGTATGAGGTAAATAAATGTGAGCAGAGTAAAAAACAAAACAAAACAAAACAAAAAAACCCAAAAACAGCTTTGTTCAAAATGTATTTCCTCTCTCCTTTATCAGAGGTGAACGTTTTCCTTTTTGCTGCTGGCTGAGTAGTTGCTTGGACATCCTGATATACACTGAGTCAGGAGATGTCGGCAGAGTGTGGGCCATGGGGGCCTGTGGGCCCTGGGCTCACCCCCAGGCCACACACTCACCCACCTCTGCCCCACTGACCCAACCCCCGTGAGAAGTGTCACCTTGACACAAAGTGCCGTTCAACCAATGAGGGCCCCAGGGATGACCAGACAACAAAACTGATGCTACTCTGTTGGAAGGATGCTGAAAAGAAGGCCAGCTGTGAAAATGCAGCAAGCTTAAGTGTCCTTGGAAAAGGTTCTCTGTCTCCTCTTGGTGCAGCAAAGGGCCCAGCCTTGTTTCATAGGCAGGGACCGAAAGGAGGAGTGGTATCATAATTATTACTGCCATTAATATTAATGCATGGATCCCACTTCTATCAAACCATCTTGATGACTTCATAATGGGTTCCTTGCAGGTCTGACTCAGCTAAGGCTTCCAGAATAAAATTGCTTCATCAAATTTGGACTTTCTTGATAAGATGCCTCTGGCTTCATCACATGAGCAGCTCTCATAGAGTTGAAAGACGGCTGCTATTCCATCTTAATTTCTTTTTCCTTTCTCCTCCCGCCCTTAGAGATTTTGGATAAAAGAGTTTATTAGCTGAGTTCACTGGCTTGTCTCCCCGAAGCCTGGAACTATACTTCAAACTCAGCCAAGGCCCTTCCTTTGAGAGTGTGCCAGCTACAGAAGACAGACAAGCAGGTGCAAACTGTTTGTTCTAGTCAGCTTTCCTGCAGAAAGCTTGAGGACATCCCACCCGGCCAGTGAGTGACACTCCCGACAGCAGAAAGCACGAGCAAGTGATCATCTTCATAGTCTGTACACAATTTCACAATCCATTTTCCACAATCCTAAAATCTAAAAAGCTCTGAAAAACAAGTTTTTGTTTTGTTTACAGATCTTTAGCAAGCTCACTTGGTGGTAAAATCTGATTGATATGAACTGGAATAAAGCTATTTATAATCATTATCTCATTTTAATATGAATATTTACACATTGTGCTGCAAAAAATTAATATGTTTAATTAACGATATTCCCTGAATGTGTCTGTGTGTGTGTATCTGAAATAACTCTAAATATCAAAGCACGTACCACCCCAGAGATTGTAGATAAGGAATCGTACACCCATAGTACAAAAACACAGTAAAAATCCCTGTGTCATAACTTAAGAAAAAGTCTTCCTCCATCTTGACATTCATGAATTTCTATTTCTCTCTTACTGAGTTGGAACTTCCTTGCTGGCCTAACAAAAGTTACTTTATTGTCACGGAAACAGTCTTAGACTGTGAGCTGGGAGATTGTTTAATCTCTCTGAACCTAAGTTTCCTCATCTGTGAAATAAGAATGAAAATTCCAGTTCTAATTTCTTCGAGGGAAGGTTTGAGACTCAAATGGGAAAGCCCTTTGAAAGGAGAAACGACCGCAGAAGTATCAGATATGATTATCAAAGCCAGGCCACATGACGATTCATTTGGGGCCCTTACAAAATTCTTTCAGATTAAAAAAAATATTGATACATGCTCCATTAGTTCATCTAGGCCCAGCCTCATGACCATCAACTTGTGAGTCTTGATGCCCTTTCACTCCTCAATCAATCACA
The DNA here is from genome assembly GCF_028021215.1 of Eschrichtius robustus. NCBI lineage: Eukaryota > Metazoa > Chordata > Mammalia > Artiodactyla > Eschrichtiidae > Eschrichtius > Eschrichtius robustus. The sequence continues at coordinate 51,390,462 of NC_090829.1, read as the reverse complement.
TTGGGTAAGTGTGGAAGACCAAACCTGGGCAAATTTATGATTATATATTTGCGTGAGTTTAAAAGCATGGGAGCACACCTGCTTAGATTGCATTAGGGTTCAAATACTACAGAACAAGACCTTCTGGTACATTGATTAATAAATATCTTTGGTAACACCAAAGTATTTTTAAAAAAATTTTTTTCCACTTTGGAAAGAGAGCAAGACTGAGTGAAAGAGTTTATGCAACAGACAACTAGCACAGCTGTGTATGGTGATTACTCTTAAGTGGTTTGTATACTCTTAAGTGGTTTGTATTGGTGGATCAAAGTAATACCCAAAAGTAGGCAGATAAGATCCTAGTCACAGGCTGGAACCGGAGGGAGCAGCAACCAGCCCAACAAAACCAGATATAAAAAATAGAGAAAAAGACATATAGCAAAGAACAGGGAGTCTAGAACTCCACAGGGCTTTTGGCTGATGTACATTTGCCTTCCATGGGGCAAATTACTCTCTGTTCTCAGAGCTGCAAAATGTACATCTGTGGAACATATGTATGAGTTAGCTACCTTAAATAAGGACCGCAGAGAGGCCTAGAATGAAATGTAACAATGACGATAACAATTTGCAGTTAACTGACTGCTTACTGTAGGCGTTTAAATACATTATCTCACAATCTTCATACCATTTCTATGCGGTAAGTATGGTTAGCAACTTCATGCATTCTACTTATTGCTATTTAACAAACCACCCCAAAAGTCAGTGACTTGAAACAATAATTCCTTATTATCCTTCTTGGTTCTGTGGGATAACGGAGCTCAGCTGAGCGGCTGTCTTTCGGGATTTCATACAGTCACTGTTGGAAGTGACTGGGGCTGGTGACATCTGCTGACTCAGTTGTGCTGGCCATCATGATGGCTTCTTCACTCATGACTGTCCCCTTAGCTGGGGTAGCTGGAGCATCTGGGGGCTGGCTAGGCATCTCTTCTCTCTCTGGGTCTTCTCCACAGGCCAATTTGCACTTTCTCCAAGCATGGCAACTTCTAGGTAGTTCGATTTCTCTCTTTTTTAAAACATCTTTATTGGAGTATAACTGCTTTACAATGGTGTGTTAGTTTCTGCTGTATAACAAAGTGAATCAGCTATACATATACATATATCCCCATATCCCCTCCCTCTTGCGTCTCCCTCCGACCCTCCCTAACCCACCCCTCTAGGTGGTCACAAAGCACTGAGCTGATCTCCCTGTGCTATGCGGCTGCTTCCCACTAGCTATCTATTTCACATTTGGTAGTGTCTATATGTCAATGCTACTGAGTAGTTGGATTTCTTATATGGCAGCTTTCTTCCCATCTAGGGGAAGTCCCAAGGGAACTAGGTGGAGGCTGCAAGGTTTCTTATGACCTAGCCTCAGAAGTCATGTTGAGTCCCTTCCATGAATTCTCTTGGTGAAAGTGAGTCACAGGGCCAATCCAGATTCAAAGGGAGGGGTTTTACAAAGGTGTAGATAGTAAGCCATGTGACTCATTCAGGGACCATCTTAGGAGACTAGCAAATATATATTTATAACAAATAGAAATATAAATATCTATAACAAATCATGTTATAAGTGAGAGAATTAAGGTTTACAAGGTTAAGTTACTTGTTCACGGTCTAACACCTTGCAGGTAGTCAAGGTGGAGTTCAAATCTTGCTCTTTATGATTCCACTATGCTACACTTTATCTAAGTAAAATTATCTCTGGAAAATGACTTAATTTACTACAACACCATTTATTAAGGCACTGCACAAAAAAGCATAAACATAAGATCTCCATCCTCTAAACACTGTATCTAGAAGGCTGTGGTTTAGTGTGAAAACAACACTGGGCTTGAAATAAGAAATTCAGAGTTGGAATCCTGACCCTGTAACCTTGGGTAACTCATTTAATACCTTTGCAACTCAGTTTTCTCAAGGTAAAGTGGAGATAACAATGCCTTTCCTACAGGACTGTGTAAAAATCAAACAAAACAAGTTACATGAGCATGATTTTGTTAGTGATAGAGTATTATATAGATAGTGGGCTTTAAATGAGAAGAGAGGCAGGGACCCCCAATCAGTCATATAACAATGTAAAAGAGGAGAATGCCTCTTCCCAAGATGTATGCAAGTTGAGGCTTGATGGACGTCAGCCAGGATGCAATAGAAGTGACCGATGCAATTGCTGAGATGTTGTACCAGACGCCCTGTGAAGCTCCTTCCATCCCTCTACGTTCTGACACCATTCATTTCCCTAGGAAATTCCAACAATCTTGACAGCAGGAGGCACTTACTCCTTCACAAGATGGCAAAATACCATTTTGTCAGGGAATAAAGAGGACACCAGGGTCCCAAATAGCAAAAATTGAGAGAAAAATCCACTCAATTTTATGTCACCTTTATTTTACTTCAGTTTTTTTCACCTTAGCTTCAAAATGCTTGCTATGGGCAGATGAGTTGGGAAGGAGATACTACAGAAGTTCAGGGGGAGCCTCAGCTGCAGCCTAGTTTGAACTTGAGTGTAACCGTGTCTGATGAACTGGGACCAACAGACTCCAGCAGCACAGTCCTGTAGAAGTAAATGGGTGTGGATGGAGGAGAAGAGCCCAGGGGGTGTCCTGAGCTGGGTCCCGCCACCAGTCTGAGCCCCGGGGAGAGGGCACAGCAGCTACAGGCAGCCGTTAGGCACTCACACTCACGAGGTTTCCTCTGATGCTCTGGGGAACAAGCAGTGTGTCTTTCAGGCCCAGGAGGCAAAGAGAGACAAAGGGGATTTGACCACTTTCTCCTTTCTTCCTGGAACTCCTTGTAGTTTGGCACAGAGAGGGCCGTTTGGGCACTAAGGGTGTTACATAGGAAGGGGGAGTGAACCTCTGAACTGTAAGAAGTAATGTGAATGTCACCTTGTTTGTTTGGATATGAATAAATTCAGGATACAGACAGCTGACTCCTAATATACATTAATCTGTGTATAGCAGTGTTTCCCAAACATCACTCCAAGGATTCATGTTTACCCTTTTTCTCTCATATGTTTTAAATAATACTGCCCATGAAGCAAAAATAACTTTTTAAAGTTTTTTTTTCTATTTTTTAACATATCCAGTTCAGTGGTTTTTTAGTATATTCACAAGTTACAAGCATCACCACGATCTAATGCCATAGCATTTTTATCACACCAAAATGAAACCCATTAGTGGTCACTCCCCATTCTTCTCTCCCCAGTTTCTGGCAACCACTAATCTGCTTTCTGTCTCTATATATTTGCCTTTTCTGGACATTGCATATAAATGGAATCATACACTGTGTGGTCTTTCTGTCTGGCTTCTTTCACTTTACATTATGTTTTCAAGGTTCATTTATGTTGCAGCCTCTATCAGTACTTTGTTCTTTTTTATTGCCAAGTAATATGCCATGGCATGGGTATCCACATTCTGTTTATCCATTCGTCAATTGATGGACATTGTGTTGTTTCCATTTGGGGGCTATTATAAACATTCATATACAAGTTTTTCTATGGCTGTATGTTTTACAGTTCTCATGGGTATATACATGCCTAGGAGTAGAATTTCTGGGTCACATGGTAACTCTATATTTAACTTTTTAAGAAACTGTCAAACTGTTTCAAATAAAACATTTTCATCAATAACTTTCATGTTTTTTCTTAATGAACTCACAGACATTAATCAGTGCTTCTGATCAGCATGAGATAACCCTTATTACTATATTGACCTTTTACCTTTTTAGCCACAAGCAGAGAAATTTGTGGGCAAATGATAGTTTTCTTTAGACTTTTTGAAATTTTGCCAGTAGCTCAAGGTATCCTCATTAGAGTACCTTTGAAAGTCCATAGGGTCCTGAACTCCAGATTGGGAACGGGGCAAAGAGTAAGAACAGCTTTTGGAAATGTTTCACAAGAGTTTAGGACATCTATCCTCTCCTTTTTCCTCTTCCCTCAACCAGAGGCCTTTATTTTTTTTTAACTCTTAACAAACTTGATTCCCAATCCCACTTTAGGATTTTATGAACTAGTAAAAAAAATTTTTTTAAATGGTGGACTTACATATGTTTGCCAACTTTCTATTTTGCCAAATAAGAACATTAAAAAACCATTTTCTATCACAATGATTTAATTAAAGAAAGGCCAGCTCCAGATACTAGACTAAAAGGCAGTTTTTAAAATTCATTTTAATAATTGTTTTTACAAACTTACTAGTTTGTTTTTCTCATTTTGTTATGGACCACTGAAAATAACCTCATAGACTAGAAAGACAAAATCAGATCATACCAAGTGGAGACAGAATAATTGTCGACAGCACTATGTTAAAGTACAACTGTTCCTAGTCTCACCCACCTTGCTCTCATTAAGGACACGCTATCATTTCCTAGTGGTATGTTTTTCCCTTTAGCTCCTCCTTGTTAAGAAAGTTAGATTTCTGTGCCACACATATTCCTAGGCTTTGCTGATTTAAAAATGTGGGGAGGGACTTCCCTGGTGGCGCAGTGGTTAAGAATCCGCCTGCCAATGCAGGGGTCACGGGTTTGATCCCTGGTCCGGGAAGATCCCACATGCTGCGGAGCAACTAAGCCCGTGCGCCACAACTACTGAGCCTGCGCTCTAGAGCCTGTGAGCCACAACTACTGAAGCCCACACGCCTAGAGCCCATCCCGTGCTCCACAAGAGAAACCACCGCAATGAGAAGCCCGCACACCACAACGAAGAGTAGCCCCAGCTCACCGCAACTAGAGAGAGCCCGCACGCAGCAACGAAGACCCAACGCAGCCATAAATAAATAAATAAATAAATAAATTTTTTAAAATGTGGGGAGAAAGGCCAGTAAGGGATGACTAAAAGAGGTTAAGTTGATCTAAAGAGCTGGGAAAACAAATTCCAGGGAATAACATCCTCTTGGGCTGAGGGTAATTTTCTTTGGGTGGGCATGGTGCTGGGGATGACAGATACCAGAAAGTGTGTGTGTTGTGAAAAACTTAGGGAGGGGCGACAAGAATAAACAGGAAATGTTGCTGGGATAAAGCAGGTCCTCTCTACTATTTTTCAGAAATATTATACAAGTAGACTGGAATTCTTTTTTTAGAAAATACAGAGAGTGGACTTCATGATCTGGGATTCATAAAGGTCATACAAAATTGGACAGTAGTTGATGTCCAGCTTTCAGACCATCAATCTCTCATTACCACTGGTATTCCTTCGCTTCTTCTCCAAGACACTTTGATTCTCTTCCTCTATCTCCTAGGCAAAACTTCTCTTAGGAAATAAAGAAAATTTATTGTAGAGGATAGTATGCATGTGCTATATAGATATGAGTAATTATCCTTTGGGACTGGAGGGGGTAACTTTAATGGCCGTCTTTAGTTCATTTATTTGTTCATTCATTCACAAAACTCTCATTGAGTATCTCCTAAGTGAAAAGATTTTGCCTGAGTGCTAGCTGGATATACAGATAAAATTAATGCCTAGGCCTTGAATTAACAGATATTTGACCTGAGATATGTAAACCAAAAAATTACAATGGTGCACAATAATAATATTGCAAGGCACAGAGGGTGTGGAGTGATCAACTCAGTCTTTGGAGGAGTGGGTGGGGCAGGGGGAAAGTTCAATAAAGACTTCCTGGAAGAGGTGACAACTGAGCCTAAGAAGGTAAACAGCAGCATACCGGGCAGACTAGGGTGGGGAGAATATTCCTGAAAGAGAGAACAGGGAAGAGTGAACTATTCACAGTTCCACTGTAAAAGGTGTGAGGCTGGGAATGGTGGACGTTTAGGCTGGAGTACAGGGAGCAGTCATGGGGGTGACAGAGGCCAGTGAAAAGGTTTACTCAAAAAGGCATTATATGATTTGCATTCAGAAAGCTCACACTATAAGGTTGCAGTGGAGAGGGCAGGCTAGATGAAGAGAGACCAACTAGGCAGCTCTTGCAGCAGCCTAGGTGAGAGAGAATCCAGAGAAGGGCTATGATACAGTCCGTTGAGGTTGGAAAAGGGAAAGATTCCTTCTGCCTGGGAAGATCTGGGAAGACATCCAGGAGATGGGATTTGACTGTCTTGAAAGAACTGAACTTCAAAGGCAAAAACAGAAGAAAATGGGAACTCTTTGGAGATAGTCTGTGTTGACTCTAAACCCCCAATGCCCTGCACGGATCATGTCACAGAGCAAGCTTTTAATGTCTGGTTGTTGGATGAATGGAAAACAAATTCCAGGGTGTATTAGTTATCTCTTGATGTACTCCAAACTTTAGTGGCTGGAAATAATCACCATTTATTTTTGCTTTCCTGTCTACAGAGTAGACAGACAACTCTACTGGTCCGGGCCAGGCTTGGTTGACCTCAGTGTCAGCAGTCATCATTCACTCAAGCACCTGCAGTCCTCTAGTAGGTTCGTTAGTTGTCGGACGGCTGTCAGGTTGAGAGACAGGGTGACTGAGCCACATGTGTCTTAACATCTAAGTAGACTAGCCTGGGCTCATTCCCATGGTGGCATTGGGGTTCCAAGAGAGTGAACAAAAGCATGCAAGACCTCTTAAAGCTTAGGCTCAGAACTTGCATTGCATCACTTCTGTTGCTTCGTGCTGGCCCAAGCAAGTCACAAGGCCAGCCCAGATTCAAGTGGAGGGGGAAAACGCCATTTCTTGATGAAAGAAAATGAAAAGTCACATTCCAAAGGGATGTGGATACAGTGGGGAAAAGAATCATGGTCACGATTATAATCTATCACACAGGCAGAAGGAAGAGGCTGAACGGGGTTGGGAGGTCACACTGTGCTGAGCGCCATCAGGGCAGCATGGAATGACAGCGATCACTCACAGGCAGGCTGCAGAGATCTGGTGGTGGTACATAGAAGACTGAGCTGGATGAGAACGTAGAAACCAGACCAGGGAGGGCTTTGAAGGTCATGCTGAGGATGTTTGGGCTGTGTTCTCCACTCCTCAAAAGTTTTTGAGGAACTTCCCTGGTGATGCAGTGGTTGAGAATCCGCCTCTCAATGCAGGGGACACTGGTTTGAGCCCTGGCCCGGGAGGACCCCACATGCTGCGGAGCGACTGGGCCCGTGCGCCACAACTACTGAGTCTGCCCTCTAGAGCCTGCGAGCCACAACTACCGAGCCCACACGCCACAACTACTGAGCCCGCGTGCCTAGAGCCCATGCTCCGCAACACGAGAGCCCACCGCAATGAGAAGCCCGTGCACCGCAGCAAAGAGTGGCCCCTGCTCGCCGCAACTGGAGAGAGCCTGCACGCAGCAACGACGACCCAACGCAGCCATTAATTAATTAATTAATTAATTTAAAGAAAGTTTTTGGGGTAGGAAATGACACCATCAGAAGAAACCTCAACCGATGTGGGAGGTTAGGGGAGATCATTTTAGGCCCTGGGGGCTCATCGTTCGGGAGTGGGCTGTGTATTGCAGCTATGAGAAAGGCCCGTACAGCGGCAGGCTCTCCCTCTGGGTCTCCCCATCATTTCTCCTTGGCCTAGTGCTCTCTAAGGTGGCAACTAGACCCATTCCAAATGCCAAACCAGGAGCCAGCCCAAGTTTACTGAGACTTCCACGCGAGTAAAGATTACAACATTCTCAACAACATGCAACATGTTTGCCAGCCCAGGCTAATTTTTAGCTACTCCTTCCTCTCCTTTGGAAGTATTTTGGACATAAAATGAATGCAAATAACAATCTCTTATATTTGTGGGACATAAATACTAAACCTGGTGGTAGAGCCTATTGGTTATTTTCAAAGCCCAACCACATTCTCTTTTTTTTTTTTTTTAATAAAGGTGCATCTTTTTTTTTTTTTTAAATTTTATTTATTTACTTATTTATTTTGGCTGCGTTGGGTATTCATTGCTGCGTGAGGGCTTTTCTCTAGTTGTGGTGAGCGGGGCCTACTCTTCGTTGCAGTGCATGGGCTTCTCATTGCGGTGGCCTCTCTTGTTGCAGAGCACAGGCCTCAGGCGCATGGGCTTCAGTAGTTGTGGCATGCGGTCTCAGCAGTTGTGGCTCACGGGCTCCAGAGCTCAGGCTCAGTAGTTGTGGCGCATGGGCCTAGTTGCTCCATGGCATGTGGGATCCTCCCGGACCAGGGCTCGAACCCGTGTCCCCTGCATTGGCAGGCGGATTCTCAACCACTGCGCCACCAGGGAAGCCCCACATTCTCTTTTAAACTTTAAGTATTCTTCACATGTCCCTTGTATAGATCTTGAACTAACTTGGGGGTTTGCCCTACCTGTTCTGCAGTGTTGGGAACTCAACCAAAGAAAGGCTAGCAACAGAGTGGTAGATGCTGGGTCACTGGGACGTGAGTAGACTTAAATCCTAAGCCATCTTAAATGACAAAGTTCTTCCCCTCTAAGGATAAACTCCTTCCAATGATCTTTAAGGTGTACCAACATGACAGAATAGGTCCCATCACTCATGCTAAAAATGGCAGCATTTCAGACAGTTTAGCTCTCTTAAGAGGAATCCTGGGATGTTCTTCTCCCCACTTTGCTGTCATTAATTCCTATGCATCCTGTAGAGTTCCACTTCGACAATGTGAACTCAGGACCATGGTCGTCTGGCTCCCTGCTCTATCACTAAGGTCTAACACTAAGTGGTGCTTAATGATTATTAGTCAAATGAATATATGAATGAATATTGGAGCCAAACACAGCACTCACCAGTGTCACTTGCCCGTTGTGTTTTCGTGGGCAGGTTACTTGCTTAGCCGTCCTAAGCCTCAGATTTACCACATGTAAAGTGGTGTTAAGAGGCTCTACCTCAGAGTTTTCAGGGAAGAAAGTACCTACATAGGATCAGTGACATAGCGGATGCTCAATAAGCAAAAGATTAGAAAGGCAAGTTGGAGAAAGAGACAGCCCAAAATTCTGGCAAGGTGGAGTTCTCTCTAAAATGTGCAGAAGGAGACATATGGAGCAAACTAATTCGATTTATCTGCAGCTGGCAGGAAGGTGTCATGAGCCCACTCTAGCTTTTTGGGTTCCTGCCATCTCAGCAGAGCCATTCCCTTCCTCATCTGGAGGAAGTGCAGTCCATATGTCAGATGGCAGCATGTTGTGGACCAAGCGTGAACTCCCATTACTAAGTACAGCTAATACATATTGCAAGGGGTTCCATTATGCACCCCCCCCAAAAGATCTATCCAAGTCTTAACCCCTGGCACCTAAGAATGTGACATTATTTGGAAATGGGGTCTTCGCAGATGTAATCAAGTTAAGACACGGTCATACTGGATTAAGATGGGCCCTAAATCCAGTGACTGGTGTCTTTATAAGGGAAAGGAGAGGGAGATTTGGACACAGAGACACACACAGGGAAGAAGTCCATGTGACCGCAGAGATAGAAATTGGACTGATGTATCTGGAAGCCAAAGAATGCCAAGGATTGCTGGCAACTACCAGAAGCTGGAAGAGGCAAGGAAGGATTCTCCCCTAGAGCCTAGAGCCAAAACCTTAATTTCAGACGTCTAGCCTCCAGAACTGTGAGAGAATACATTTCTGTTGCTTTAAGCTGCCCAATTTGTGGCAATTTGTTATGGCAGTCCTAGCAAACTAATACACATACAAATAGCTTTTTATTCTAGTCTCCAGGATTTGTTCCCAGCCTTTCCTGGAAAAAAATTCATATCCAGAACAAAATACTTTTAGGCAACAGGACATTTTCAGACATGTGAAATTAGTAGTCATAGGAGTAAACAAGGGTAACAAAGGAGTCATGTCATCATGAGGAAGCAGCAAAGGAGAGAGAGGCAAAAGGAAAATCATCAAGGCAAACGTGGGCATCAGCAGGGTGACAGCGGGCAGTGTCAGCCAGAGCCGGCTTCCAGCTGAGAGGGGCCAGGTGGGGCTGGCCTTGACAGTTGCTGCAGAAGACAGGTGTCGTGAGGTCAGCCTGCCCAGGACAATTGCAAAGGTCACACGAGGTCAGGCCAGAAGCCAGGCCTGGAAATGTCCATATCAGGCATTTGATCATTCTTTCCATCCTACGTCACAGGGGCTCTGGGTTTGCTTACACTTGCAAAGGGTTAGTTTGGCACACCTGTGGAATTTTGACCTAAATCATTCCTGGAAAGCTGTGTTTCCTGTGAGTTTATGGTCTTAATCTATAATGGACCTTTCACCAGCCACTAGGGTATCCCCTTATACGGATATTACCTACAGGGACTTGGGTCATTCCATCCTCCTCACCTCCTGTATCCTAAGATTGGAATCCAAACCCCCATGAGTGGGCTGAACTCACCAGGGCTCAGGGCCAGATAAAGGGAGTAGCATTGTGGGAGAGCCGCCGGCCCCTCACAGAGACACACAGCGGACTGGTGCGTGGCCTGTTGTAACAAATGACCGTGGCTCCTGCCCCATTACCTCCAGTAAGGGAGAGAAAACTGTGGACCACATGTAACCTTAACTAGAGTTCCAACTCACACGGCTGTTTTTGAAAGACTCCAAGTCGACAGTTGATGGTTAATTTTATTTAAAAATTATTCTTGAGGGCCATCTCTGCACAGGTCTCTGGACTGAGTCTGTGGGACTTGGGAGTCAGAGATCATGACTGTTGGAGGCTCATAATTCTGTGTGGGAGAAGGAGCCATGTGAGCATGTGGAGGTGAAGCCGGATGAAGGGACAGGCAAAGGCCAGTGGAGGAAGGACCACTCCCATGGACGCACGGGGGTTCTGAGCGCCTACCCTGTGCCAGGGGCTGGAGACGCTGAGAATAAGCGAGGGCCTTGCCTTGGGGAGATTGAAGGCAAAATATGTTCAACATAAGCAGCCAATTTCTGGCCACTTCTCTCTCTCCTCCCTGCTCCCTGTACTTCCCTGTCTGGGTCACTCTGTCCTACTTTCTTCACAGCCTTCATCACTCTCTGAAACAATCTTGCTGGTTTATCTGTTACTTGTTCATCGTCTTTCTCCCTCTCTGGACTGTGTGCCCAGTGAGAGCTTACAGTATGCTCTCCCCAAACCCTAGAATGGTGCCTGGCACTTCATAGTTGCCCAACGAATATTTGTTGAGTGAATGAAATACAGCCCAACAGGAATAAAAGAGGCCAGTAATGAAAAGAGATTAAGATTATTGTCTTCGAATCCAGACTCCCTGAGCTGCTCCCTCTACTCACTCTTTGACCTTGATCTAGTTACTCGACCTTCGTATGCCTCAGTTTCCTCAACTGCAAAATGGGATCACTAAAACAACCTGCCTCATAGGATTGTTAGGAGGATTAAGTGAGTTCATATATGCAAAAAGCACTTCAAGAAAGAATTAGCAAACATTTTTTAAAAAATATCTTTATTGGAGTATAACTGCTTTACAATGGTGTGTTAGTTTCTGCTTTATAACAAAGTGAATCAGTTATACATATACATATGTTCCCATATCTCTTCCCTCTTGCGTCTCCCTCCCTCCCACCCTCCCTATCCCACGCCTCTAGGTGGTCACAAAGTAAATACTGCAGGCTTTGCAGGCCATATGGTCTCTTTACAATGACTCAACTCTGCCCTTTAGCACAAAAGCAGCCACAGACAATATATAAAGGAGTGTGGCTGTATTTCAATTAACATTAAGAATTATAGCACAACATATAACATAAGAATTATAACCCTAAATAATAATTTATTGGCTGGGGAACTCAAAGTCTTTCTTTTGCAACAAATTCACTGTGTGATTTCAAAACTCCCTAAGTCACAGTCTAGTCATCTGTAAATGGAGATAATAACTACTCTTTCCTAACTTGCTGGGTTATTTGGTGATCACATCAGTTAAAAGATGAAATGAAAGTACAAACCTACTATGTACAAGTAATGCAAAGCACAGTACAAATATGGTTCTCAAGCACTGTTTGTATCCCAGGTTGCCATGCAATAGGTTAGTCAGCTACTATTATACTTGTTTTACAGGTGAGCAAACCAGAGATATTAAATGATTCATCTGAGGTCACACAGTTGATAAATGGAGGACCTAAATTTGAACCTAGAAAAATTTTATTGTAGCACAATGCTCGTCAGCAATAGCACGACACAACTCCCCATATATAACATGAACCTTACGCACAGAGTTTCTCTTGAATTTTTCTCCTTCACCTTTCTTAAGTATCCCATTTCCCTAGGCTCATCTCAGGCCAAAGAGTTCCAGAAGAATTGTAGCAGTTCCTTCCTGTCCTGGTAGTTATCAAGAAATCATCATAAACTCAGCCCACACTTTTTGTCAAACCAAAAAAAAAAAAGAAAAAAAAGAAAGAAACGAAAAGAAAAATTCAGTGGTATGACTGTTCCTTAATTAGCTTTAATGCAAAAGAGAAAATTTCACAACATAATTCCAACCCTATCCCCTACTCCCAATCACACATTTTCAAGAGGCACAAATAATCTATTCTAGTCAGTTTTTATGTAAGTTGAGTTGCATATGTTGTGTTATTGTAAGACACTCACTCAGCCTAAGTTTATAGTAACAAGGAGATGAAGCTTTTGGTAGATGATGAAGACTTACCTTACATTGATTAGAATTCTAGAGTCTGTGATTATGGAAACTCAAAACCCCAGCTTTCAGATACTGTGTGAGTGGAGCTTACAACCATGCTACCTGCCAGCTAAATGCCTGTGAGTGAATTGTCCAAGGGCTATGTACTTTTCACCCACTAGAGTAGCTAAAATTAAAAAGACTGACAATACCAAGTTTTGGTAAGAATGTGGGGAAACTAGAATGCTCTTACATTGCTCATAGGGATGCAAAATGGTATAACCACTTGAGAAAATAGGTTGGTAGTTTCTTAAAAATTAAACTTACACTTCATATATGAACCAGCAATTCCACTTCTAGGTATCTACCTGAGCAAACTAAAAGTATATGTACACACAAAGATTTGCATGCAGATGTTCATAGTAGCATTATTCATAAGAGCCAAAGCCTGGAAACAATTCAAATGTTCATCATCTGATGAATGAATAAGCAAAATACTGTGTTTCCATGCAGTAGAATATTACTTGGGAATAAAAAGGAATGAACTACTGATACATGTAACTATATGAATGCATCTCAGAAAGAAATGAAAGAAGACAGACATAAAAGACTGTATACTTCCATTCATATGAAATCTCTAGCAAAAGCAAAACTAAATAGCAGCAGAAAATAGATTGAGGAGCTGGGGGTCAGGGGAGCAGGGATAGACCATAAGGGGACATGAGGAAACTTTTGGGGGCTTTGGAAGTATTCTACATTTTGACTGTGGTGATGGTTACATGACTATAAATTTTCTAAAGCTCATATAACTACACAGTTCAAGTGGGTGAATGTTAAGGTATATAAGTTACACTTCAATAAAGCTATGAAACGGAAGTGTTACATATTTTTTAAGTTCAGCTATATTATTCTTTTTCAGAGTTGCATATTTATTTTAGAAAGTGTGCATGGTATAAAAATGGAAAACAAAAACCTTGATCCCATCCACCAGACATAACCACTATTAAATTTTTAATGAGTTAAGATTGAAAAAAATATTATACCCTGAGAGTTTTCACTTAATATTATATCTTGAGCATTTTACAAAATTCTTCAAAAATCTAATTCTTCAAATATAAATTCTTCAAAAACTCTTCAAAAATACAATTTTGCGTGGCTACATAATGGTCTGTTGTGTGTGCTACAGTAGTAGACTTACTGACCAGCCCCCCTTTGTTAGACAATTAGATGTTTCCATATTTTACTCTTGTAAAGTTAGATCCTTTTTTTTTTTTAAGCGAGAGACTGCCTTTTTTTTAAATTTTTTTTTAAAATTTATTTTTGGCTGTTTTTGGCCTTTGGTGCTGCGCAAGGGCTTTCTCTAGTTGCGGCGAGCGGGGGTTACTCTTCATTGCTGTGCGCAGGCTTCTCATGGTGGTGGCTTCTCTTGTTGTGGAGCACGGGCTCTAGGCGCGTGGGCTTCAGTAGTTGTGGCACAGGGGCTCAGCAGTTGTGGCTCACGGGCTCTAGAGCACAGGCTCAGTAGTTGTGGCGCACGGGCTTAGGTGCTCGGCGGCATGTGAGATCTTCCCAGACCAGGGCTCGAACCTGTGTCCCCTGCACTGCCAGGCGGATTCTTAACCACTGTGCCACCAGGGAAGTCCCGTAAAGTTAGATTCTGAAAGCATAATTTAGTTCCAAAGGTTATGAATAGATTTTGAGGCTTTTGATAGATATTTTAAAGTATCTATCCAGAATCTTTCAGAACTATCATGTAATCAGTGTAAGAGAATGACCATATATCACTGCTACTCTGGCACCACTGAGTGTTTTCTTCTTTCTCTGTTTCTTCAGAGATTTTAGACTTCTTTGATTTCTGGTGAGCTTGATTTTTTCTTAAGTGCTGTGGCCGTCCCTGGGGTTGTTCACACACAGTCCAGTCCTTCTCCCACTGGGAACAGGATAGGTTTTCATTTCTCCTCCTTTGAAGATAGGCTCGCTTTGGCATATGACTTGCTTTGGCCAGTGAAATATGAGTGACGTGACATGTCGCTTCTGGCAAGGAGCTTTAAGGGCCAGTGTAAAACTTGCCACATCCCCGCTTCCCTGCCTGGATAACCATGGAAGCATGAGTCAAGATGACGCCTCTGCCAGTCGAGGTCCTTGAGTGACCCTGTTGACCAGAGGTCCCCACCTGACTCACACTGGGAGGTAGCATGAGTGAGAAATAAACCTTATTAAATCACTGAAATTCAGGGTTAGTTGTTACTACGGCATAACTGAGATTATCCTGTCTCATGTATTTTTGTATGATAATAAGGTGAAACTTTGATCCGTGTCCTTCCACTTTAGGAAAATGCATAAATTGGTACTAGGATTGTGTGATTATGAAACAAAGGGAACCATATGTCTTCACGGCCAATGATGTTTCAATTTGAAAGTAATTTCCTAATGCATTTCTATAAATAGAGTGAAGAAAAGAAGTTATTTGGTTCATAGGAATAAAGTAAACCATGGGTTTTTATGGAAATGGCACCAAAAATTCAGTAAGGAAGGGAAAAGTCAACTCTGGGACTCTGAATTGATCTATATTTAATTTGTTTTGTGTCCTTCTACTATTGTTACCCAGACAACATTGCGAGCATTGTGATTTAACGAAAGCACCCCATGCTGCTTTGATGAGAAGTGTTTAGAGGGGGTACACAGGACATGTTGTAACAGTCATGCTGCTGCCCATGGATGGAGCATTTTGTGTTTGGATCTCAAACAGGAAGTCATTTTTCTTGTCAAAGGAAAGATAATAAATGATCTTTCCCAAGGCCACACAAGCAGAAACACTCACAGGATGCAGAAGGTCAGGTAGAGCTCCAGTGGCAGGGAAACAGAGGCTCACATGAACAGCAAGGAGATAATATCTTGCAAATAATATCAGTGGATAGATCAGAAATGTTCTGCCATAGGTATCAAGGGCCCCAAAGAAGTGGCCTCACCGTACAAGTAAGCCTGAGATTTAGGGCCAGAATCCACACAGAATCCACAGAGCTCATAAAATGTAAGAAAAGAAATCATGCCAAATGCCACTGGCTAAGTATTTTCACACTACAAAGTGATAAAACTCTCCTACACAGTATTTTTTGTTGTTTCACACATGTCGTGTGTGTGTGTGTATGTATGTATTCATAGTCTAAGTACAATCATTCTCAAAAATCATTTTGCCATCTTTAAAAAGTCCCAAGTTTCTCCCAACTCTTCTGGGCATTGCTATAGTGAGATATCTGGGCTGGTGGATTCTTTACATGACTATTACAGTCAAGATTCTGGTGCCCAGAATGGGAAAAACAATAAATAAACAGCACCTATACATTCCATTGTCCCTGCTAAACAATGCATTGCTTTGTGGGTTTTTTGTTTGTTTGCTTGCTTGTTTGTTTGTTGAGAAGAGCTATTGGTAAAGCATGAGTGATTTTTTCATTTACTATTGAAATATTTATAGTGACCTTGATGTGACTGATACAGGGGAAAAAATATCAAATAGCAAAGAAATAGTAGGAGAATTATAGCTGGAAACAAGGATTTATAATGAACTTAGGTTAAAATCACAAAAATCAACAAACAATTTTTATATTTGGAAGAATCATTAATGATTTTTGTTAATGATTAATGTTAATCATTAATTAATGATTAATCTTAATCATTAATATTCAGATTTTAAATTTTGATTTCAAAGCCATTTTTAGTGAGAATATAGGAGAATTTTTACTTTTTCAAAATCAGAATATTAGACCACATCTTTGCTGGATTTAAATAATCACAAACCATCTACTAAGCAGCACGATTGAGCACAAAGGAAAAAAAAAAAAACTACAGAACTACTTCTGCTAGAGAAGATGATAATAAAGAGGTAAGAAAGCAGGTTAATTTTCTTCCCCTGTATATTTATAAGTAAAATAGGAATAATCCTTATGGTCATGGGGATTGATTTTGAAGGTCGTTACATCTTAATAATAACAACTAATATTTATTGAGTATCTACCATGTGGCAGACAATTTAATCTTCACAAAAACCCAGTCAAATCAGCTGTGGAAGACACTTACATCATGGTCCCCAATTAGCCACACCTCCCAGTATTCACACCCTTATGTATTTTTTCTGTGATGACTCTGAGCTTGGCCATATGACTTGCTTTGGCTAATGAGACACTGGCAAGCATGATATAAGCAGAGGCTGGATAAGTGCTTAAACATTGGATTTGTCCTCTTGAGATCTAGTTGCAACCTAAAAAGCTCAGGCTAAATTACTAAGTGATGAGAGGCCACATGGAATGAGGCTCTGGAGGCTGAGAGGTCATCTTAGATGATTCTAGCCCTAGCCAAGCTCCCTGAATGCAGCTGTATAAGGTATTCAAGCAAAACCAAAAGAACAACCACCCAGCTGAGCCCCACCCCACAGAATAAAAAAAAAAAAAAAAAAGTAATAAATAATTGTTGTTTTAAGCCACTATATTTTGGGGTGATTTGTTACAAAGCAATAGCAATGGAAATATGGGTAATATAATTTACAATCAACAAATATGGAAACTAGAGCTCAGAGAGGTTAAATGTATTGTCAAAGTCTTACAATATGATTGTAATTCCAAATGTACCCCATAAAATCTCAAGTCCTTTTCATTATACTCGCCTCTAAATTCCAAATTGAATATCTAAGTCTCTCCTTAGCTAGATAATAGACATCTCAAACATAAAATGTCCCAAACCAACTCTTAAGTTCCCCCATCTCCTCTCTCTGGGTTCCCTACTTCAGTAAATGGCACCGGTACCCACCTAGTTGCTCAGGCCAAAAATGTGGAGTTATCATTGACCTCTTTCGTCCACTCACACCCCTCAACCAATCTCTTAGCAAATCCTTTCTACTCTGACTTCACAGGATCCTCTGAATCGGACCCTAATTCTCATCACCTCCTCCTCAGCTACCCCAGTGCAGGTTACCATCATGCCTTACTTGAACTACTTCCACAGCATTTGGGTTGGAGGGGGTCAGTGGGGGAAATGGTACCAGAGAGAGCCAAAGGCAAAGGGAAAAGGGACAATAGAGCAACACCTTCTGAGTTAACAGCTTTTGCTGTCAACTGCCCCACCCTGCTCCATCCCTAGCACTCTTGGTTATCTTCAAGGAAATGAGGCTGGAATCTGGCAGCAAGAGAGGTCTGCTACCTCTCTTTCCCGTTGCTACAGAGGCTTTAGCTCATTTCTAGAAAAGCATAGCAACTGAATGTTTGTGTAACACACCCCCTGCAATTGATTTGGGAATAAGTTTCTACCTCTGACTTCAGGGAGATTACAAGGGTAGGGAATTAAGGTCTCCAGCAGGTGTTAGGCTTCCTCTGCACACTAAAATGTTGCTTTGGATTTTGAAGATTTATTCCTCAAGGGAGGAGATTTGGACAGGGGAAGGTTAATTGACTAAGCAAGGCCAGGACTTCCCACAGAGAATGTTCTTCAAAAAAAAAAAAAACACCAGGATGTGTTAGCCCAATAAATAATTCATCAAACTGCCTATTCACAGACTAATAGAAAAATATTGCAGAATGCCTACATGTCAATCAGTGTGCAGTTAGTTAAATAAATACTATGCAGATGTTACTTGTAAATATAGATTTATACATTAATTTTATGCCTTACACAGGCAAAAACGTAATATCTAGTGACTTTACTTCAAATTCTATTTAAATCTCATGGCCTTGAAAAGCTGACCTGACATCTTGTAGGCCAGATCCAGGGCTGAATAGACACGTCCCCTGCCACTGAGTGTACAATAGCCAAACGCTCAAATGACACTTGCCGCCCATACAGAGAAACATTGAGGGCCGTGATCCTCTGGGCCTGCTGGAATTCTCCTGACTTCAGGGTGCACAGCTGCAGCAGCAAATGCAAAGGCAGAATGTGTGTCTGCAGATGCCCCAAACCCAGGTCTATCAGCAATTCCCATTTTTATCTAAACAATATCCTAATTGTTTGATATGCTTTTAAAAGAAAAAGGATGGTGAAGTACTACTACTACTACTACAAGTCCTACTATGTCCCAGGAATTAAGTGCTTTATATGCTATTTTCCCCCTATTTATTCCTTACAACAACCCTGTGAAGCAGGTTCTATTTTTACCCTTTTTTTTCAGATAAAATGTCTGGAACATGAAAAAACACAGAATAATCAAAGTTAGCTCACAGATAATGCGACAACAAATTGACACCATGTAGCTCCTAATGAGATGCACTCAGAAGGAAATAAAATCACTTCTATGGTTTTCTTGCTAAAAGTGCATAGCCTGAATTCAATCAAGGTCAGACAAACTCAAATTGAGAGGTATTCTAAAAAATAGCTGGGCAGTACTCTTCAAATGTGTTGAGGTCATGGAAGACAAAGATGTTGAAAATCTGTTCCATGTTAAGGGAGACAAAACAAGACAACTACATGCAGCATGTGGACCTGGACTGGATTCTGGACCAGAAACAGAACATTAATGGGGACAACTGATGAACTTAAGGACTGTGGATCAGATAACAGTATTTTGCTAATGTTAACTTTCTGATTTTTATCATTTCACTGTGGCATGAAAAATGATAGCATTTGGGTAAACTAGGTGATGGGTATTCAGGAATTCTTTGTGCTATTTTTCTCACTTTTTTTTTTTTTTGCAAGTCAAAAGTTATTTCAAAATTAAAAGTTGAAAAATGGAAAAAAGAAACAAAAAGTTAAAAAAAAAAAACCCATAAAGTATGGCATCCCAGCAGGGAATCTCAGGAGACATAGGAGGTGGTACCAAATAAGGAATGGAAAATGAGAATGTTTCTCTTCCCACACCTCTTGATACCATTTGAGGTTTGTTCTTGGAGTGGTTCATCCAGAAGATAAATTTCTCTAGTGTAAAATTCTTGTGAATGACAGGCTGTTAGATTTGGAAGATAACTTAGAGGTATTCTTAGGGGCCTGGTTTTGCAAAAAAGACACCTGAAGCTCAGAAAGGCATGGGGATGATGGGCCTGAAGTCACACAACAGGAGAGCCAAGATTAGCGCCCAGCAAGTTCTTCTGGGTCATGGGATACTATTTCTGTTCCACCACTCATTTCTGAAAGAGGACACCTCTGTGCCAGATGGAACTCAAGCCCAGAATCCATGGTTTAGGGGCCTCATCCATTAGCTCTGTGACTCTTTCTACCCACCCACTAGCGGTTTACTTCTGCAAGCCACATAGTCATTCATTCATTCAGCATATATCTATTGAGTCCCTCAGCTGTCTGGTGCTGCTTGAAGGGCTACAGATAAAGCAACTATCAAAAACAAAGTTCTCAAATTCTAGTGGACCGGCCTGGGTACTGATCCATTTTCCACCACTAATGACCTGCATGACCTTGGGCGCACTTATTTACAGTTTTCTTTTCTGCAACATAGAGAAGATAGAATTACTGAAAGGTTGTTCCAAGTATTCAATATCACACCGAAGTTCTTAGGAGAATTGTCTGGCATGGAAATAGTCAATAAATGTTAAATATTACTGTTATTTTTTTCTCTCCAACCTGAAACCTTGTCAGTTATGTTAGTTGGTGGGGATACCCGGGAGTGCTCAGAAATTCTATAGAATATTTCTAAATGCATTGAAAACTCACATTTAGGAAGGTGAGTTTTTCCAACAGAGTGATTTTCCATTTCCCACTCCATTTCTTTGTTATTTTCAAAGGTAGATAAACAATAAAAAGAAAGGTCAAGAAAGGCCAGCTGAGAAAATCGGTGCTGAGTGAGAAATTCAAAAGGGAGTTGTAATATGCAGAATATCTGGTAGGTTTTATCTAGATTCAGATGAGACAGTTCTTGGAGGCTGGTTGCATCTAGCCTCTTCATGGGCATAATTTGAATGCCACTTTAGCCAACCCTTGCTTATTTCCACAAATGGAAAGAATAATAGGTACCGTACATAAAACAAGACAAGCCAAACCCACTAATGCTGCTTGGAGCAAGCTTCTGGGGCTTGCTATACCCTGAGAATGTGACCATTGATCCTCTGCCACATTCCTTGTCACCTGCCTCTCCAGGATCAGGTCCATCTAGGTACCACTTTCTTCCCCTGCCCCACCTTCTCCCATAGCACCCAGCAGAGGACCTCAAACATAGAATGTGTTCAACAGGTGTATGTGAAATAAATAAATAAATCCACTTGGGGGAGTCAAGCAATCAGAAAATAAAGTCTAATTGTAGTGAAAGTTCCTTCAATTCATTCAAAATTCTGTCTGTCCACACAGAGATGGTTGGAACTCAAGTGAATAGAATGTATTTCAGTTTCACAGGCTTCCTACAGAACAATTTTCAATGAGAGGGTATGGTCTTATATTCTCAGTCACAAACTCTTTAGAGAAATGACACTAAATAAATCTAATCAATAGATCTATTTGGCTATATATCCTATAGACCTGTGAGCAGAATTCATTGGTATTACAGTATGTGTATCTTCACCTTCCTTGCTAAGCAGGGACGAATCAGTATTTTTTAAAAGTGCCCCTGGTGACACTACGGAGCAGCCAGTGTTGAGACTCAAGGCCATGGATGCATTACGTGGTCAAGTACCCAGCCCAGCAGATCATGGCATTTGTCAAATCCCAATTTCAAATTTTTGGAGGAGAGAATCTGTGTAACTCAGCTTGGGTCAGGTAGCTACCTCAATTCCAGTCAAGTTGGCCGGGCAGGCAGGAACACATAGTGCAAACAGGTTTTCTAAGGACCCCATTCTTGTGGTAGTTCACGCACTTCTTAAAGAAAATGGGGGAGTGCTACTGCAGGTTGGGCAGATACCTAAAAATGTGATGTGGCAAATATATAGAGTTGTTTCTACTTGTTTCAGAATAATTTAAAGTAGCTTACAAAGACCAAAGCAATGTAAACACCTTTTTAGAGCATCATTTGAATGAAGAGACCTAGTGGATAAGAAAAGAAGTTGTAGGAGGAATCAGATGACAAAGAGGTAAGGTTGGTGCTCCAAACTATGACATGAGGCCCAGCACACTCAACTAGAAGTGAATCCCAAATTTGGCTGTGAGTTTCTTTGCAGCAAACACAAAGAAAGTAAATCGGCGACATGATTCAGAAGATAAGACATACCAGTTACTAGTAAAAGGGCAGCTTTCCCTGAACAGAGAACTTAGAAGAATTTCTCTGTGTGGTTTAGTGAGCCCTATTCTCAACGATCTTCCTGTAGGAAATAGGGCAACGAATTGTTATGACATCATTCTCTGTAGGTCTATGACCTAAGGTCAAGGGCAGAGGGCAGGGCAAGTGTAGACAGCAGAGTGTAGCATGTGGTCCATGTAGAGTGTTTGAGGATGGGTCCCAATTGGTGGAACAGAGAACAACTTTTTTTGAAGCAAGACTTCATTTTCTTTTTTGAAGCGAAACCTACTGCTTCAAATTTCCCTCAAGCCTGCTCTGTTCCCCTGTAACCTCAACCCCCAGCCCAGCCACAACCTCTCTGTTATCAAAGTTGGGTTGTTTACTTAACAAGAGCCTAGTAGTTAGCTAGACAGAAACCACATTTGGGTTGGTCCCCTTGAAAGAGCCGTGAGGAAGTTCTTTGAGGTTCTCTATGTCACTGACATTAGTCGGTTTACAGAGGACAGATGAGCATTTGTGAAATGGGGACATGAAACGAAAAGGAAATGAGAAAAGGAAATAAAGTTCAACAGACAGGGCACTGCCATTTTGGGTTCACTTTTCAGAAAACCCACACTATCATTTATCCTCTACCTAAAACTGTTTCTGAAACAGACTTCATTCTGAGTTCCATTTTTTCTTATCCAAGCAGGAGAATTTCTATCTCCATGAGTTGAGTCGGGTCAACATATTAAAAAGCAAAACAAAACAAAACAACTGTGGCAAAGAATGTCTGTTGTGTGGGCAAACAACATGACAATGGGAGAGAGTCAGCCATGGGCCATCTGGAGATCATTTAGATAGTTGTCCATGCCTGCATGCATACAGAAACGGACTCCTCATCTGTGCTCTTCTTTTTTCTGTAGATGTCTACTGGGTCCATTGAGAAAGCCTGGACCATCCCGGGACACAGAGAAGGAGGCAGTGGCCTTGGAAGGGGCATGGGCCTTAGAGTCAGACAGGCCTGGGTTCTACTCCTGCTCTCTTTGATAACTCAACCTATCCCAGCCTGTTTTACAACCTCTGAAATGGAATAATAATTCCTTCCTCTTGAGGTTAACCATAATGTAACAATGCCAAAGTGTAGAAGTCATACAGCACATAAATCAGGATCTGGCAAGTAAATAGGAGGTGCTCCATCGATGAAGGTAGTTCATCCATCCATCCATCTACTTATTTTTATTCCCTTTTCCTGCTCTTTGCCAGATTTGAGTAACAGCTACACAGTCAAGCTAGAAACAAGAAATGGAGTAGCCATGAGAGATTTCGTGGTAAAGAATCAGCCTCCTTCAGAAAGAATCAGTTCCAGGGGAATATTCCATGCCTCCAGTGAAGTGAATTCAGAGGTGCATAGCTTAGTATTTCCCAATCCTTTAGATGTTAAGAGCAATGGAAAGTGGGAAGGGAGCTGACTTTCTCCAGTAATGGGAGGTTCTCACTGCTTCGTTCACCCTGAATGTTTGTCTTGTGGCCCATGCACTGGCTCTTAGGAATCCACCCGTCCATCTGCCCTTGCCATCCTGTAGCATGGTTCTGGTCAAATACCTACTTCTATAGATACAGTCTTCTCACTCCCTACCCTTCAGAAAAGAGAGTTCTAATGCTACTTGTCTCTATACTCTTGAAATGGGCCTATCTGACCTTCCTAGGATGCTTTTAATCCTTTATTTATAACATTAATTTCTTTCTGATTATCAAAGTAATATTTTTTTATTATAAAAATCTGAAAAGTACAAACAAATCAAAAACAAAAAAACAAAAAACTCAAGGAGGAAAGGAGCAAGTCCTTCTAATTGCCGCACCTAGAGATGTCAGGCCTGCTAGCATCTCCCCAGCCTTTTTGTACCCAGCACACAGGCATTCTCTTTTTCTCCCCTCAAAAGCATCACATGATGTATATCACGGTATGTGCTTTCTTTACATAGCGATATATTGTAAGCATTTCCACCATACCATTAAATATTTTGCTTTCTTCTTATTTGAGTCTTTCTAATTTTTCTCAGAACCATAGTGAGAGCACCAAATCAGGAAGTCAGGAAACCAGGGTCCCACTTGGCCGGGTGACTGGGCAAATTATCCAATCTTCATCTGGGTGATCTATACACTCTGTCTCAGCATCAAAGTTTTATGGTTACAAGCAGAATAGTAATCTTTTCTTAAAAAACAAATGGATTCTGGGGACTTCCCTGATGGTCCAGTGGTTAAGACTCTGTGCTTCCACTGCAGGGGGCGCGGATTTGATCCTGTGTCAGGGAACTAAGATCCTACATGACGCCCCCTGGCAAAAAAAAAAAAAAAAAAAAGATTCTGGATTTTAAAAACACAGACCCTCTGTAAAGCCCAGGTTTTCATAAGTTCAAATATATATAATCTTTGTGGGGGGAAAGATTGAGGACTGTCAGGGGTCTTCCATGCATGCCAGAAGTTATTCAGAAAGGGAGGAAGAAATGCTTAAAATGCGTCAGTGAGGTATGGACCTCTCCCACTGCTGGCCTTGGTCACTGGTATAAGTCTCTCCAGTTGCTGCTTCTGTGGCTTGCTGAATCTGAACTCTGATCCCTACCCAACCTTGAGACCTTTATAGTTTACTGAGGCAAATTATTGTGGCTGTAGAGGGAGCTGATCATGCCTCTCCTGTTACTTTAGCACTGTGACTGCCCTCATAGAAGTCCTTACGTGTGTTATTTGTGGAAAATGTTTCAAGAAGCTCCAGAACTTTTGTTTCCTTGATTAAAAAGAAAAAAAAAAATCAAGATAGATCCTGTGGCCAACTGAATGTTCTTTTCACCGAGCAGAGTTTTCACCATTGAACCTACATTTTTTAGTCATTCCATCAAGTCACAAATTCCCACTGTTCTAAAACCTGGTATTTCAAGGATTATTTCCACCAAAAATACTTTCTAACCTCTTTGATTAGGTTATAGGTGGTTAAATGGAAACAAATCAAGACAAATAATAAAAAAAAAGATGAAATAAACAAGTAGTATTGCCAAGAGAAAATGAGGAAATAAAATCATATAAGACACACACACATACACATACACACATACATATACTACATATATAATCACCATGTTTGGTGAAAACAATTTTTTCACATAAATATTTGGTGGAGTTCAGTGCAGAAGGTTTGGAATCTAAGGACCTACAGGGTGTGTCATCCTGAGTAAGCTACTGAACACCTCATTTGTAAAATGGGACAGAAATACTGTTCACGAGGATTAAATAAGAAGGTGAAAGTAAAAGCAAATCTAACCTGTAAAGTGATATGCAAATGTGAAAAAAGCAAAAGTTTCTTGCCGCTCACAATAGGCAGACGCAAAAGATGCCAATTCTCCAAATGATTTTACTTTCCTTAACAGAGGTTCCCCAGAACGAAGCTGCTGCGTTCTTGGGGTTTGCACTGCTGACTGCGCCAGCCTCCGCAGAGTCATCTCCGGGGCTGACTCACGTATGGTCTAGTAGGCGGAACAGGAGTTCATGAGCCTGACCATCTGATCTCAGTTTTACCAGCTGCCCTTGCTCAACGAGGTGACATACTTAGCTTCTTAGTGAGTCATTCTCTAAGATTCCAAACTGGGACCATCAGCTTCGTCCTCTACTTCACTCAGTGGTCAAGAGGAAGTCGGGAGGACGACTGGGAGAGGAGGGATTTTTTGACCCTGGGAGACACTTCCTCTGAACTGGAGTGGCAGGGAGGGGCAGGGTGGTGCACTGGAGAGTGTGCAGGGGTCAGGCTTGGGCCGCTTCAGCTGGTACAATCTCTGCCTGGTGTACCTCAGTTTTGTTATCTGGAAAATGACAATATTTTTGCCTCTAAATGAGTTTGGTTTTTTTTTTTTCAGCTTTATTGAGGCATCGTTGACAAATATAAATGAGTTGATTATAATACTTATCCCTGATATTATACAATGATTTAAATTTACATACATAATGTTGCTCGGTTTATTCTCAAAAGAATCCTGAGTGATAGATAGTGTGATAGTTATTAGTCTCCTACATTAAAGGTGAAGAAATATGGGCTGTGATGGTTAATTCTGCACATGAACCTCACTGGGTAAGGGATGCCCAGAGAGCTGGTAAAACATTATTTCTGGTTATATCCATGAGCCTGTCTTCAGAAGAGATTAGCGTTTGAATCAGAAGACTGAGTAAAGAGTGTCCTCACCAATGCAGGTGGGCATCACCCAATCTGTTGAGGTCCTGAGTAGAACAAGGTGGAGGAAGGGTGAATTCCTTCTCTTTGCTCGAGATGCCTCAGCCATCTACTCTTACCCCTGGACTCAGTATTCCTGGTTTTCAGGTGTTGAGACTCAGATTGAGACATCTGAGTCTCTATATCAGACTCAGATGGGCCCCCCGATTCTCAGGACTTCAGACTTAGACTGAATTACACCACTGGCTTCCCTGGTTCTCCAAGTGATAGCAGATCTCGGGACTTCCTGGCTTCCACGATTTTGTGAGCCAATTCCTATAACAGCTCTCCTCTTATATAAATGTATTTGTATATATTCATTCCATCGGTTCTGTTTCTCTGAAGACCTCTAATACATGGGCTAAGAGAGACTGAGTACTAAAGTGCTCTAGTGGTTAAAACTCTCCAGTAGTTCCATGTCGGCTTCATCATGTAATCCAAACTCCTCAGCACGGTCACTATTCTAACCCCTGATCATTTCTTCAGCTCCAACTCTACTCAAAACACCTGCAGTTTCTCCAAGGCAGTGGTTCTCAAAGTGCAGTTCCTGAACCAGCAGCATCAATTCGGCATTTGTTAGAAATGAGACTCTTGGGGCCCTCCCAGATGCACTGAATTAGACATTGTAAGGGTGGAGCCTGGCAATGTATGCTTTAACAAGCCCTCCAGGCGATGGTGAAGCATGCTCACGGTTAGAGAATGCCTCTAAGGCATCCCACCCTCTCTCTCTTACCTCTAGGCTTTACCTCCTGCTGTCCCACCTGCCTGGAACACCCTCCAATCCTGTCTCAAGCTCCAACTCTGGCCTTCTCCTCACACTGTTTTCTGAGATCAAGGAGTCTACTTTACTTACTCCTGTATCCCCAGGGCCTAGCATAGTGTCTGGAACACAGTCAGTATCGAACAAAGGTTTGTTGAATGGAGAAATAAATGATTAAATGAATGAGTCATTGTGTGATACAACTAAAACTTGCACCTGTGTCAGCGGACTCCAAGCCAGACAGGATTATGTACCAGAAGTGTCAGCATGATGCCTGGGTCATAGTAAGTGACCTACAAATGTCTATTCTTCTCAACTTTGCTTCCCTTTTCTCTTTTAAAACATTTTGCAAAAACTCAAACACCGAATAAAGACAATGTTCTATTTTGATTGATTAACTGAAGAAAGGTGAAGAATGGTTTCCAGCCATCTACCTAAATGTCATGGTTTCCGAGAACATCACCACACTCAAAACTATGCTCTGCCATCATCAACAATAATTTATTGTTGACTACTTAGAAAAGATCAATTTTCCTTTCTTCTCAATTATTTTTCATTTCAAACTTCTTTAAATAAAAATCTAAAATATTTTGGACATTTGAAAGATTAGCACTTGCACCATGATAATCCATATTTCCAGGGGTCCCCAACCCCCGGGTCTCAGACCGGTACTGGTCTGTGGCCTGTTAGGAAACGGACCGCACAGCAGAAGGTGAGCGGCGGGTGAGCGAGCGAAGCTTCATCTGCCACTCCCCATCGCTCCCCATCGCTCACATTACCGCCTGAACCATCCCCCGCCCCTTTCACCCCCCCACCCCCCATGCCTCCCCCTCCCACCCCCCCCATCTGTGGAAAAATTGTCTTCCACAAAACCGGTCCCTGGTGCCAAAAAGGTTGGGGACCGCTGCATATATCTACTACCTGGAAAAGGGTTTCTCAGACTAGGACATTTGCATACAGATAATTTTTTGTTGTCAGAGGCTGTCCTGTGCATTGTAGGTTGTTTAGCAGGATTCCTGGCTTCCACCCACTAGATGCCAGTAGCACCATTACCCCTAACTTGTGACAGCCAGAAATGTCTCCAAACATTGCCAAGTATTTCTTAGGAAGTAAAATCGTTCCCCCTCCCCCATTAAGGATCACTTAGATCAGACAGCATTTTGCTATATTTGCTTTATTATACAATTTTTTTAAAAACCTTTTGAAAATAAGTTGCATATATGCTGGCAGTTCACCTCCATATACTTTAGCAAGCATTTCCTAAAATTAAGAATCTTAACCTACATAATTATACCATTATACATATAAGAATGTTTAGAAATCTCCAATATTATCTAATACCCAATCCACAGACTACTTGTACAAAGTAATATTGGTATTTGAGTCTGGGAAAGGAAAATATAATTTACTGATTAATTCTGGTCCTATATCTGAGAAATGAATGATTATACAGTTGTCTTTGCTATCAGGTTGGGGCAAGGAATTTGACTTCAAATGGCTTCTCTTAGCTTCAGTGTTCTGGTCAAGTTTTCATGATCAAACTATATCACAGTTGCATTAAGACACTTGGTGATTTAAAAAAAAATAACAAAAATGAAAATAAAAGTCTTTTAAAAAAATAAACCACGGACCACATGGATTGGCTGGCTGTATACTTTGGTACTTTCAATACCTAGATATTTTCATTTTCTCCTTCCATCATTTCCTCCCTGACCTCACTTTTTTTTCTATACAGCTTTGACAACTGGTACATCATCCTATGGTTAATTCTTATTTGACTCCTCATTTCCTTTGCCCTCCCCCCCATCCTTTACTCACAATTCTTGGCAAATCTATAGCCTTCAAAGAATTGAACTGTTACCTTCCTCTCACTTGCACCAAGGATCCTGTGATTTGCTGCAGAAAAATCAGCCAGATTGATGCCACTATAAATCCTGGTCCCCATATTCAGCTGGGCTTCCACAGCCTAGAAATCCTGTGATGTCTCCCCTAATCTCTGCAGTGACCATTTCACAGACCTCAGACCTCTGCACACTCTCATTATGGATGACATCACCTCTTACTCACTGAGTCCAGAGAAGTTATCTGAAAAGAAAGCCTTCAACTTCCAGGCATGCAACCCACAAATTCAGGTGCATTCTATTCTAGTCTTTACTCCTTGTTTCCTGCCTTTAGAAAGTTCTTTCTACTTCTGCCTAAGACCCATGCCTTTTGCTCTGTTATGGAGTCTCTTTGTCCCTTTCCAGGGACTTGGTCTTCTGCTTATTCCTCCTCTCTCCTGTTTCTTTAATCACTCCCTTGCTTCTCCTTTATCTGAATATGCCCAGGTCTCTCTCAGCTGAAAAAGAACTCTTTATTGATCCCATGACAGCCCTCAACTACACCCTGATTACTTTCATCCTCTTAACAGCCAAATTCTTTGAAGATATTTCTGGAAAAAAACATTCATAGAGTTCATCAGGTTCTCACTCCTTCACTTCCAAGGAAACCGAAAACCTCTTCTCTAGCTCTTTTCCTTGGGCAATTTATCTACTCTTATGGCTTCAGTTGCCCTCCATGTGCTGCTGACTTCTGATCCTTCTTCTGAGTTTTCCATTTCCTGGATTTCCAATTGCACAAGCACCTCAAACTCATCAGGTCCCAGGGTCAACTTGTTACTTTCCCCCACTCTCAAACAAGCTCCTACTTGCTTCCTATCTCAATGACTGACACAAGCCCCTCTCGATTGTCCAAGGCTAAAACCAGGAGACAACCTAAATAGTTCTCAGTCTTACTCTCAGTATCCAATTGATACCAAGTGCTACAAGAATTCTACTTTCTAGAAGTGTCTCAGGCTCACACACTCAATGCCCACTGTGACCATCCCCATCAACATGCCTGTGTGACTCCAACAGCCTTGTAATCAACCTCTCTGCCTCCATTCTTGCTTCTCTCTAGTCCATTTGACAGGATGCAATCACCATAATCCTCCTAATCTGCAGATCTAATGACATCACTGGCTTACAACCCATTAATGGTTTTCTGGTATCCTTAGGACAAAGTCCAAACTCTAATTTGGTCACCTGTCCCTTTGTTAGCCTTCTACCTCTCCAGACTCACCCCAAGCCCCTTGTCTCAACACCACCCACTCATAGACTTAGTGCCCCAAACATAATGACTTTATTTATTTTTAACATCTTTATTGGAGTATAATTGCTTTACAATGTTGTGTTAGTTTCTGTTGTATAACAAAGTGAATCAGCTATATGCATACATATATCTCCATATCCCCTCCCTCTCGCGTCTCCCTCCCGCCCTCCCTATCCCACCCCTCTAGGTGGTCACAAAGCACCGAGCTGATCTCCCTGTGCTATGTGGCTGCTTCCCACTAGCTATCTATTTTACATTTGGTAGTGTATATATGTCCATGACACTCTCTCACTTCGTCCCAGCTTCCCCTTCCCCTTCCCCGTGTCCTCAAGTCCATTCTCTACGTCTGCATCTTTATTCCTGTCCTGCCCCTAGGTTCTTCAGAACCATTTTTTTTTTTTTTAGATTCCATATATATGTGTTAGCATACTGTATTTGTTTTTCTCTTTCTGACTTACTTCACTCTGTATGACAGTCTCTAGGTCCATCCACCTCACTACAAATAACTCAACTTCGTTTCTTTTTATGGCTGAGTAATATTCCATTGTATATATGTGCCACATCTTCTTTATCCATTCATCTGTCGACGGACACTTAGGTTGTTTCCATGTCCTGGCTATTGCAAATAGAGCCGCAATGTACTGTGGTACATGACTCTTTTTGTATTATGGTTTTCTCAGGGTATATGCCCAGTAGTGGGATTGCTGGGTTGTATGGTAGTTCTATTTTTAGTTTTTTAAGGAACCTCCATACTGTTCTCCATAGTGGCTGTATCAATTTACATTCCCACCAACAGTGCAAGAAGGTTCCCTTTTCTCCACACCCTCCCCAGCATTTGTTGTTTGTAGAGTTTCTGATGATGCCCATTCTAACTGGTGTGAGGTGATACCTCATTGTAGTTTTGATTTGCATTTCTCTAATGATTAGTGATGTTGAGCATCCTTTCATGTGTTTGTTGGCAATCTGTATATCTTCTTTGGAGAACAGTCTATTTAGGTCTTCTGCCCATTTTTGGATTGGGTTGTTTGTTTTTTTGATGTTGAGCTGCATGAGCTGCCTGTATATTTTGGAGATTAATCCTTTGTCAGTTGCTTCATTTGCAAATATTCTCTCCCATTCTGAGAGTTGTCTTTTCGTCTTGTTTATGGTTTCCTTTGCTGTGCAAAAGCTTTTAAGTTTCTTTAGGTCCCATTTGTTTATTTTTGTTTTTATTTCCATTTCTCTAGGAGGGTCAAAAAGGATCTTGCTGTGATTTATGTCATAGAGTGTTCTGCCTATGTTTTCCTCTAAGAGTTTTATAGTGTCTGGCCTTACATTTAGGTCTTTAAACCATTTTGAGTTTAGTTTTGTGTATGGTGTTAGGGAGTGCTCTAATTTCATTCTTTTACATGTAGCTCTCCAGTTTTCCCAGCACCACTTATTGAAGAGGCTGTCTTTTCTCCATTGTATACTCTTGCCTCCTTTATCAAAGATAAGGTGACCATACGTGCATGGGTTTATCTCTGGGCTTTCTATCCTGTTCCATTGATCTGTATTTCTGTTTTTGTGCCATTACCATACTGTCTTGATTACTGTAGCTTTGTAGTATAGCAAACATAAGGACTTTATTTAAGTGCCTCAAATGAGCTATCTGGTCTATCACTTTTCAAACTTTGCGTATACAACTTTCTCTGCCTACAGATTAAAGTCAACCACTGTCTTGAAACTGTTGGAAACTATTGCATACTCTGCACTACGATAGGCCAAAGCCTTTATATTAATAATGGAAGGTCCTTATGGTTTATATAATACTTCATACTTTAAAAAAATTTTTTGGCCACTCCATGCAGGTTGTGGGATCCTAGTTCCCCGACCAGGGATCGAACCCGGGCCCTTGGCAGTAAAAGCGCAGAGTCCCAACCACTGGGCCCCCAGGGAATTCCCAATACCTCATACATTTTTTGTAAGTAAAGTTTTGGTGTAGGAGCAATGTATACTCATCCCAGAGAATTTAGAAAAAGCAGGTATGCATGTAGTGTGTATATATAGAGATATAAATATATATAGACATAGATAAAGATAGATTTAAAGAATAGGGTCATCCTGTGCATGAATATATTTTTAAACCAAACACTTTTCTTTGTGCTGAAAATTTTAGTAAATAATTTAACGGAATATCCAATTATATGCCCCTCATAATTAGAACAGTAGCAAACTGTAAGAAACCACCATAGCTTCGCATGAGAATTGTTTTTGACCTTCGAAGAACTTTCTGCAACTTTCCAGCTACCTTATTTTTTTTTTATTGTGGTAAAATACACATGACATAACATTTACCATTTTAACCACTTCTAAGTGTACAATTCAGTGCCATTTAAATACATTTACAGTGTAGCGTAACCATCACTACTGTCCATTTCCAGAACTTTTCATCATCCTAAACAGAAACTTTGTACACATTAAACAGTGACTTCCCATTCCTCCCTTTCCCTGGCGCTTGGTAACCTCTACTTGTACACATTGTTTGTAATTTTTTTCACTTAATTTTCCGATACCTTTAACTATTCTGCAACATAATTTTTAGTGAATGCAAATATTCTGTTGATTATACCGTAATTTATTTAACTGGGTTCCTGTGTTTAGATTTTTAGATTAAGCCCAATTCTAATTTTTCACTCTCAGAACAACACTACACTGAACTTTCTTGCCTTATTGTTCGTTAAGCAGTTTTCATCTTCTCAAACCCTGCGAGGATTCAGAATCAATCATGTTATTGCCACATTTAAGATGAAATACTAGGACAGTGAAACTACTCTGTATGATACCATAATGATGGATATATTATTATATATGTGTCCAAATCCATAGGATGGACAACACCAAGGATGAACTGTAATGTTAACTATGGATTTTGAGTGATTATGATGTGTCAGTGGACATTCATCTGTTGTAATAAATGTACCACTCTGATGCGGGATGTTGATAATAGGAGAGGCTAGCATGTGTGAGGGTAGAAGGTATATAGGAAATCTCTGTACTTTCTCCTCAATTTTCCTGTAAGCATAAAACTGCTCTAAAAAATTATCTTAATTAAAAAAAAAATGGAAATAGAGTTCAAAGAGAGATTCTGAGTGGTCCAGTGTCTCAGGGCTAGGGAGGGGAGAGCTGGGCCTGGCACCCAGGGCTTCTAAGTGCATGCCACTGTTCTAGCCTGTCTCAGTCTCGTCATTTCTCAGCTTAGCAGAGATGGCAGTTTGGACAGAATGGAGTATCAAGGGATAACAAGTACGTGTGGAGATACAGCTGAACAGAGCTGCCAAGGCTGGGTTAAGTGGGAAGAGTGTAGGCTTGAGATAACATAGGCAGGGGAGTTGTGAAAGGCTCACGGCCAGCAAGTCAAACTGGGATACCACAAGTCAAAGCAAGGGCAGCTAGTGATAGGGCTGCAACCAGCTCTGAAGGCAGCTAGGATGTAAGGATGGGCAGCGCCCTGCTCCCCAGTCCCCAAAATCCTCCATGCGAACTGCTTGCCAGCATGGAATTCTTAGCATCTGGAGTCCACCCCTGTACTATGTGCCAATTTGATCATGAACACAGTAGTAATAATCCTATTTTGGGAACTGTTTTGAACAAATCTAACACCACACATATTTAGCCGCAATAAGGTTAAGCGGGCTAGTTAAAATTCCAGTCTTCTTTGCTTTTTGGCCAAAATGATGTTATCTTGG
This sequence comes from Eschrichtius robustus, assembly GCF_028021215.1. Taxonomy (NCBI): domain Eukaryota; kingdom Metazoa; phylum Chordata; class Mammalia; order Artiodactyla; family Eschrichtiidae; genus Eschrichtius; species Eschrichtius robustus. The sequence continues at coordinate 51,357,039 of NC_090829.1, read as the reverse complement.
TGGGAAAAAACTGGTGTTTAAAGCAGATTGTCTTTGACCTTCAAACAATAACTTTTATTATTACTTCATAAATACAATTTTTGTGTGGGGGAAAAAAAAGTAAAACATTAGATCCACAGTGGAAAAATAACAAGGGACTCTTCAAAACAAATAGTTTCTAACTTTTCAACCAGTTAATGCTGACTTTTAGCCATTTTTCATTTATATAATTTTGATTAATCTGGGCTTCCCTGAAACCAGAGACTGGGACGGGGACTTGTGAGCAGGGAGCTTATTTGCGAGGTGATCCTGGGAAGCAGAAGTGTGGGAGTTGGGAAAGAAGAAACGCCAATTAAATGCTTGTTAAGGAGCTGGTTTCTGCTGTGAGCAACTGTGGCTCACTACTGCTGAGCGTTTCTAAGGACCGGGTAGACCATGCCCTGGAATTGTCCCATCAGGGCACGGGAGGCTGGAGAGTTTGTCCATCAACTTCCAGCCCTTCCAGCACTGAAGGTTCTACCCTCTTACTCTCTCCTTCCCTGGCACTTCTGGGCTCTAGGATCTGACTCAGCAGCTTCTGTGGCTGTGGAAAAAGCCATGAGGCTCAAAACAGATCCTGCAAGGCGTGTACACTCAAGGTGGGCACAGGAAATACGTGCATGGAACTGGCCAACTCAGTTGCCCTGAAGTCGAGTGGGCTGAGGGCGTGTGGTTCAGAGAGCACAAGTGTCCGTACATATTACTTTTGTACTTAAATCTCTTCATTTAAAAACAAAACCAGGACTTCCCTGGTGGCGCAATGGTTAAGAGTCCGCCTGCCAATGCATGGGACATGGGTTCGATCCCTCGTCAGGGAAGATCCCACGTGCCGCAGAGCAACTAAGCCCGTGCACCACAACTACTGAGCCTGCATGCCACAACTACTGAAGCCCACATGCCTAGAGCCCGTTCTCCGCAGCGAGAGAAGCCACCGCAATGAGAAGCCTGAGCACTGCGACAAAGAGTAGCCCCCACTCGCCGCAACTAGGGAAAGCCCATGCGCAGCAATGAAGACCCAACGCAGCCAAAAATAAATAAATAAGTAAATAAATTAAAATAAATAAATAAATAAAAACAAAACCAAACAGAGACACACACACACACAGACCCCTACAACAAGGACAAAGCTTTTGCTTCCAGCTAGTGCAGAAAAGCAAATTAATATTTTATTTATTTATTTATTTATTTATTTTTGGATCTATTCTCCGTTTATTCCATAACTAAATATTTACTGAGCACCTACTATGTGCCTGACCCTGTTCCGTTCCGTGTGATACAAGGGTGAATCAGATATGCATCGCTTAGTTTTACATGGTGCCTAAGTTATTCCCTGAGTGGTGTCCTGATGGCCTGGAAGAGGTAATGCAACTTTCAAAAGTGACAGACACCTTGCAGAGAAACTGTCATGGCATGTGGAAATGACTCTCCAGTTCCACATGACAGGATTGTCAGGAAGAAGCTTCGCCACCCTTCCCCAGGCTAAGAGCCCAGATGTCCAGAGGGGTCCCGCTTAGACTTCAATCCCAAGCACATTTAATTTCAGATTTGTGTGACCCTCATCAGGCTCCTTCATCAAGTTGCAAGTTAATATTTTAAATGTTATATTAAATTTGGAATGTATAAGATGGCTATAATGAAAGAAATGGACAATAACAACTGTTGACAAGAATGTGAGCAAACTGGAACCCTCATATTGCTGGTGGGAATGCAAAATGATACAGCCACTTTAGAAAAGAGGTTGGCAGTTTCTTAACTTAAACTCACACTTCCAATATGGCCACCCAGCAATTCCATTTCTAGTAAGAGGACTGAAAACATATCCTCACGTGAAAGCTTTTTACACAAATGTTCACAGCAGCATTATTCATAATAGGCAAAATGGAAACAACCTTAATGTCCATCATCTGGTAATTGGATAAACAAAATGTAGCATATCTATACAATGGAATACTATTCAGCCATAAACGTAAGGAGGTACTGATACATGCTACAACAAGGCTAGACCTTGAAAATATGATGCTAAGTGAAAGAGGCCAATTACCAAAGGTCTACATATTGTATGATTCCATTAATATGAAATGTCCAGAATAGGTAAATTCACAGTATCATGCACAAAGATTCTGTGGCTAGAGACAAAAAGTAGGTTAGTGGTTGCCTGGGGCAAGAGGTAGGAATGGGTTTTAGAATAAGGCATCCCTGGATTCAACACTACGAGTTTTGAAATCTTGGGCATTGTATTTAAAAACTCCTGCCCTCAGTTTCCTCAGCTGAGGAAATAATAATGCCAACCTCCTGTGGAGATTCAACTGAGCAACTTAATAAGGTATCTGACACGAAACAAATTTAGTAATTGCTAATTATTATTATTATTATTGATAAAGAATACTGGGTGAAAAGAGCATAGGATAAGAGATACAAAGGCTAAAATACAGTAGAGAGTGGGCACAGAACCTTTGAGCAAGCTCATCTGTGTTAATAATTCGATCATTTAAGGTATCAAGGACTGCTTTAATTGAATTCCAGCTATCAATATGATAAAATGTGTTCAAAGAATGGAGAAAAATTAAAATTAGTGTGGAGAACTAAGGGGAATATAAAGATAATTTCTAAATAGTTCTGGACTTAACAGGTGGAACTTCGGCCTTATACTTAAGACTTATATCAACAAGTAACTTTTACCAAGCCTGCCCCTGGGCCAGCACTCAGACAGACATTATTTCATTTAGTCCACATGATAACACCAGAGGTAAGTGTTATTATTATTCCATTTTTCTAAATCAAAAAATGAATACTTAGGTAAATCAGAAAGAGAAAGACAATTACCATATATCACTTACATGTGGAATCTAAAATATGACACAAATGAACTTATCTATGAAACAGAAACAGACTCACAGACATAGAGAACAGACTTGTGGTTGCCAAGGGGGAGGAGGAGTGGGGGAGGGAAGGGTTGAGAGTTTGGGGTTAGCAGATGCAAACGATTATATAGAGAATGGATAAACAACAAGGTCCTACCGTATAGCACAGGGAACTATACTCAATATCTTGTGATAAACCATTATGGAAAAGAGTATGAAAAAGAATGTATACATACGTATAACTGAATCACTTTGCTGTACAGCAGAAATTAACACAACATATACTCTATGTATACTTAATAAAATAAATTTTAAAAAACCATCAACGAATACTTAGAAGATTTAAAGTAACTTTCCAAAGGTCGTACAGCTAGGAAGTGGCGGTGTCACCATCCAAACCCAGGTCTATCTAAATCCGCATGGTGCGCTTTACAAGGAAAGGAGGATGTCACGGAGGAGGCAGAGATGAAGACAAAGGTGAATCTTGAGGAGGACTGGAGTTCAGCTGGGGGCTTTCCTTTGAATGGCCTCATCTGGGACTTTGACTCTGCATACCTCTGGGCTTCTTTCACATTGCGTTCACTGTGCAGGGCCTTCACTTACATAGAACACATTGTGAGTGCTGGAAGCCAGCTGCCTCCTCCACAGATGGCCAGGTGAGTGTGTGTGGTGAGGCTGGAAGGCAGGAAAGCGCTGGGACCAGAAGCTGGGGGGATGTGATCAGGAGTGAATTAGAAATAAATGAAAGGGCAGACTGCAGCAGCCAGTTAAAGTAAGGAGCAGGAAAAGATGGGGGCTGGCATTGTCAGAAAAGCAAGGAAAGGGTAATTTTGGCTCTGTATACTTTAAGGAAGAGTAGCCTTGGGGAGCAAAATGTCCTACAAGTCCACAGGCTCAGAAGAGCTGGGAGGAGCTGGGAGTTCCACGAGGTGGGAGACAAGGAGAGGAAGGGAGAAGAGAGTCATAGAAGAACCTTGCCTACTTTACAGTTTCACCAAAGACTATTTCTGAGTTGTTGATTTTGCTGTAGATGGTGAAGTGGAAAAGAAAATAGGTTAGCAATTGGTCTTTTCACTTAAAAAAGCAAGACTCAGGAAGTTTCGATGACTCAGTTATGAAAGTGATAATCGTTTTTGAAGTGTAAAACATACAAGGGGAATTTTCTTTTTGTAGTTGTTTTTTTCACCGTTTGTCCAAAAAAAAAATTTGGAAAAGGGAACATATATATCTCATTTATGGAAGATGTGATTTCTACCCACAAGTTAGCTCAGCTATAATGTGGTAGATTTCTCCTTTGATTTTGGATGCCTGGGCTTTAAATGTTTCAACAGACCTCTGGAGGCCATTCTCCTGTTACAGCCATCACAGTGCGGTCCGACATGTTTTCACCAAGTCACCAGGTAAATGAGTAGCAAATAGGGTCAGTCTCGAAATCCCAGATATTAAGGTTCAGTCCCAGTGAAAGTTATAATAATATTTTAAAATTATGATAAACCCAAAATCATATGTGAAAGTATTCAGAAATTCTAAATAACCTTTTAAAAAAGATTTTAAATGGAATGTAGATCAATTCAAAGACATTTGAGAAGATGTATTCATGGTAGTCTAAAATCTAATTATGCAGTTAATAGTGTATGAATAATTAGACATTCAAAAATGTATAGAGACATCACCCTTTACATACAGATTTCAAATCTAAGCTAGTGCCTCCAAACCATTTGAAAGCCATCATGCTTTCCAGGTGCATGAAACATGCCACCAAGGTTGCGGGTTGATTGTAGTAAATATTTTTAAGGAGAAAAACTCTCTCCTTCATTGCCGTAGAGTAATTGCACTAATATTTCCCATCTGAACAAGGCCTAGACGTTTACACAGCAGTTTCACATGGATCTTCTTACTTATCCCTCATAGTAAAATAGATATTAACGTTATGCCTCTTTTACGGATTTTGGGATTGAACAGTAGAGTGAAATGAAGTGGTTTCCAAATATTTTGGCACCCTAGCAAATTCTAATTAAGAAATCATATATATATATAACCAATGGGCCGAAGGTACCCCTCACCCCACACTGCCTGGGCCAACCATACCCAGGAGGTTCTCTCATGCACAGTTTGAAGACCACCAGCGTAATTTGGGAAAAAAATGTGAGCTTTAAATTCAGACAAGCCTCATGTTGAAACCTGACTAAATAGATACAAGATGAATATTTCTTTGGATGCATTATTTAACTCTCTAATTCTCGGTTTCCAATTTGTAAAATGGAAATGATAATATTGTAGAGTTCCTTGCACTATAAGTTCCTAGGCTTAAACTTGACCTGTCTCTGTCTCCCTAAAGTGATTCGCTCCAAGTATTGAAAGAGCAACTTGGAGAATCTAGGTCTTCTGCTACTGAATCTATGGCATTTTCTACTCTATCATGTGATTACAGATCGTATTGTCAGTCGAGTTTGGAGGCCTTGACAGTGGCACAGTGTCCTCTTGCAAGGAAACATAGTAATGTGCACGTCCTGTTGTAGTGAGAGCAGCAGGGTGACAAATCAGGAGGCAACATTTAAAGCATGTGTTCTTAACCACGTCTGAGACCCCTTGGATGAGCTCAAGAGCTGCATGAACTCCCCTGAAAATTTTTAGATGTGTGCAGATGTGCTTTTTTCTAGGGAGATGGTCCATAGCTTCAAATTATCAAAAGCATCCAAAATGTAAGAAAAGTTCAGAACCTGTGGACTCCGGTGTCATACCTTGATCACGGACTCTGCTGTTTCTTTTACAAAGAAAGCCAGAGGTTGTTATCAGCTCTTCCAGTCCGTCAAACAGGGGCCCGTGATTCCCAAACATTAGTGAGCTTAAGAATCATCTGAAAATAATACAAATATGACTGGGTATTAGATGATATTAGAGACTGTTATTTTTGTTAGGTTTTCTTTAGAAAGAAAACTTTTCAAATAATTTAATTAATTTTCAATTAATGAATTAATTTTCAAATAATTTATTACCATAAAATGTTGCCACCATTCAAGGAAAAAGGTCCTACCAAGTTCATTCAATGATTCACTCTTATTTTATAGAAAAAGAGATTGATAATATATTCAATACAGAACAAATTAAAAAGAAAAACTATCTAAAGTTCACTGGACCTTTAACTAGCAGCCAGCTGGGGGGGTCAGTAACTATTTCCAGAACAAGTTTTAATTTCATTAAAGTCCATCAGAAAAGTGCCTAAGAATTTTGTCATGAATGTAAGTATTTTTGCAGAAGGTGGCTACGAATTACATTATGCAAATATGTCTGTCTCTGACCTGGTTTGAGACAAGTTTTCTTTCTGATGTGATAGTGGTATTGTTGTTCTGCACCCTGCCTTTTTTTTAAACTAAGATTTTTGTAAGTATTTATTGAAAGGAACAGATGTTTGTTCCCAAAAGTTACTGTAAATTTAAAATGAGAATGAGAAAAATCACAAGAGATTGGAATTACATATTTTACTTTTTATTTTGATTATTAATTTCTTTTTTATTATTTTCCAGCTTTATTGAGATATAATAGATATATAACATTGTGTAAGTTTAAAGTATACAATGTGATGATTTGATACATAAGTTTATATTGTGAAATGACTACCACAAAAGGTTAGTTAAAACCTCCATCATCTCTTACAATTACCTTTTTGTGTGTGTGTGGTGAGAACCTTTAAGATTTACTATATTAACAACTTTCAAGTATATAACACAGTATTGTTATAGTCACCATTTTGTACATTAGATCCCCAGAACTTACTCATTTTATAACTGGAAGTTTACACCCTTTGACCAGCATCTCCCCATTTCCTCACTCCGCAGCCCCTGGCAACCATCATTTTACTCTATGTTTCTGTGAGTTTGCCTTTTTTAGATTCCACACATACATGAGATCATATAGCGTTTGTCTTTCTCTATCTGACATATTTCACTTAGCATAATGCCCTCAAGGCCCATCCATATTGTCACAAATGACAGGATTTCCTTCTTTCTCATGGCTGAATGATACTCCATTATTCTTTATCCATTCATCTGAAGATGGACACTCAGGTTGTTTCTGTATCTTGGTTACTGTGCAATGAACACAGAAGTGCAGAAATTTCATTTCCTTTAATCACATTGTTATTTTTTGTTTTGTTTTGTTTTTTGCTATTGAGTTGCGTGAGTTTCTTATATATTGGATTGGCCAATAAGTTCGTTCGTTCCATAACATCTCATGGAAAAACCCAAATGAACTTATTGGCCAACCCAATATTTTGGATATTAACCCCTTATCAGATAGATAGTTTGCAAATATTTTCTCCCACTCCATAGGTTGCCTTTTCATTTTGTTGATCATTTCCTTTGCTGTGCAGAAGCTTTTTAGTGTGATGTAGTCCTATTTGTTTATTTTTGCTCTTTTTGCTTGTGCTTATGATGTTATATCCAAAAATCATTGCCAAGGTCAATGCCAAGGAGCTTTTTCTCTATATTTTTTTTCTAGGAGTTTTATGATTTCAGGCCTATGTTTAAGTCTTTAATTCATTTTGAGTTAATTTTTGTGAGTAGTATAGGATAGGGTCCAATTTCATTCTTTTGCATGTGATATACAGTTTTTCCAGCATCACTTATTGAAAAGACTATCATTTTCCCATTCTAGATTCTGTTTCATAGGTCTGTGTGACTGTTTTTATGACAGTACCTACCGTTTTAATTAATAAAGCTTAGTAATATAGTTTGAAATCAGGAAGTGTGATGCCTCCAGCTTTGTTCTTTCTCAAGACTGCTTTGGCTATTCAGGGTCTTTTGTTGTTCCATTTAAATTTTAGGATTTTATTTTCAATTTCTATAAAAAATGTCATTGGAATTTTGATAGGGGTTGCAATGAACCTATAGATGACTTTGAGTAGTATGGATATTTTACCAATATTAATTCTTCTGATGCATGAACACAGGATATCTTTCCATTTAGTTGTGTCTTCTTCAATTTCTTTCAATAAAGTCAATAGTGTTCAGTGTTCAGATCTTTCATCTCCTTGGTTAAACTTATTTCTAAGTATTTGATTGTTTTTGATGCTATTGTAAATGGGATTATTTTACTTCTTTTTCAGATATTTTCAGGTATCAGTGCTAGAAACACAATTGATTTCTGTATGTTCATTTTATATCCTACAATTTTTGTATCCTGCAATTTTACTGAATTTGTTGATTAGTTCTAACACGTTTTTTGGTGGAGTCCTTAGGATTTTCTATATATAAGATTATATCATCTTCAAACAGAGACAACTTTGCTTCTTTCTTTTCGATTTGGATGCCTTCTATTTCTTTTTCTTGCCTAATTGCTCTGTACTATGTTGAATAGGAGTGGAAAGAGTGGGCACACTTGTCCTGATCCTGATCTTAGAGGAAAAGTTTTCAAATATTCACTGTTGAATATGATGTTAACTGTGGGCTTGCCATATTTGGCATTTATTATGTTGAGGTATGTTCCTTCTATACCTAATTTGTTGAGAGTTTTTATCATAAAAGAATGTTGTATTTTGTCAAGTGCTTTTTCTTCATCTATTGAGATGATCATATGATTTTTATCCTTCATTTTGTTAATGTTGTGTGTCACATTTATTGATTTGGGTATGTTGAACCATCTTTGCATTCCAGGGATAAATCTCACTTGATCATGGTATGATGGTATGATTGTTTTAATGTGCCATTGAATTTGGTTTGTTAATACCAGCAAACTGAACTTTTGCATTTATATATATCAAGAATATTGGTCTGTAGTTTTCTTTTCTTGTGGTGCCCTTATCTGGCTTTGGAATCAGAGTAATGATGAAAATGAGTTTGAGTGTTCACCCCTCAGTTTTTTGGAAGGGTTTGAAAAGGACTGCTATTAATTCTTCCTTAAAGGTTTGGTAGAATTCACCGGTGAAACAGTTGGGCCCTGGACTTTTCTTTGTTGGGAGGTTTTTATTATGGACTCAATCTCCTTACTCATATTGATCTCTTCAGATTTTCTTCTTCATGAATTAATCTTGTATGTTTCTAGGAATTTACCAATTTCTTCTAGGTTATTCAATTTGTTATACTCCTCCCCCTTTTTTATAATAAACTTCTTAAAATTTTACAATAGTTTTAGATTTACCAAAAAGTTGTAAAGATAGTACATAGTTCCTATATACCCCATACCAAGTTTCCCCTATTGTGAACATCTTATATTATTCTGATACCTTTATCACAACTAAAGAACGAATATCCGCACATTACTATTAACTAAACAATACACTTTATTAAAATTTTACTAGTGCCTTTCTCATTATATCTTGTCAGGTGTGCATTCTATCAGTAAGACTTATCACTGATCACGTTAACCTTGATTACTTGTCCAAGGCAGTGTTTCCTGTTTGCTAAATTTCTCTACTGTAAAGTTACTTTTGCCCCCTTTCATATTCTATGCTTTGGAAGCACATCACTAAGCTCAACCCACACTCAAATCCCACCCCCTTTTTTTGAGATACATATTGAAATATTTAGAGGTGAAATGAAATGATGTCAAAGATTTGTTTTAAAATATTTTAGCAAAGAAAAGGAAGCATGGGGGAGGGGCAGAGAGATAAGTAACTATGGTGATATACTGTTGACTGTAGAAGCTGGTGATGTATATACCAGAAGTTGCAAAGAATTCTATGCAACTTTTCTGGGCCTTTTTCACTGAGAGATCACCAACAGCATCTATAAATGTCTAGAACCTCTGTCTAACCAGCTTTAGGATACTATTTCTTTTCTTCATAAACTGGAGTCTGTCCTGAATTCCTTCCACCCCTCTCAGCTTTTCTGACATCTGTACATTTAACCTAAGATTCATTATGTTCATTTTGAAGTTGGATTTTGTCTCATGTTGATATGGACTGAATGTTTGGGTTTACTGCCCCAAAGATTCCTATGTTGAAACCCTAATCTGCAAGGTGATGGGATCTTTGGGAGGTGATTAGGTCATAAGGGCAGAGCTCTCATGATTGAGATTAGTGCCCTTTATAGACGAGACCCCAGAAAGCTAGCTTGCCCTTTCTGCCATTTGAGGACACAAATGAGAAGATGGCTCTCTATGAGGAAGCAGACCCTGACTCTGCCAGCACTTGGATCTTGGACTTTCCAGACTCTGAAACTGTCAGAAATAAATTTCCGTTTTTATAAGCCAACTAATCTATAGTATTTTGTTATAGCAGCCCAAACAGACTAAGATACTTACGGAGGTATAATCAATACTCATTATTCCTTTGGTCTAAGCAAAGACCTTACCCATCAAAGATGCTCAATAAATATTTGGGAATGGGAAAAAAAATCATCTGGGAGGGTGCTTGTTTAAAAGTGAAGATTCCTGAGCCTTGCTCCCTCAATATTCTGGGACTCTACATGTTAATTAAGCCCTACTTCTCTTTTTGATACAAGTGCCCATGGACCACGGTTTTAGAAACAATGCCTAAATTATAAAAGCAGGGACCATTTTGATGATCCCTGTATTCAATACATGTTTTTGATGAATAGATATATTAAGTGAATGAATCTATACTCTTTGTGAATGGATGCGAAAGGTGGATCCACAACTGATTTTTATTATCAGCTTTTGACACAGTCATAGCCATGGGACTCTTGGTTTGTTCTCAGAGTCAACTAGTCACGTAAAATCTAACAAATATAAAAATGTTGACACCTAAAGGGCTCAAAAGACTTGTCCAAATTTTTCTGTATTCAAAGGGCCAGTTCTGTCCACCTTTATCAGCTACTTCTTTACACTGATTTATTGATTAATCTTATAAGCACCACTTTATTGCAGGCATTATGCTAGGTACTAGAGAAATAGAGCTGAACAAGGAAAGTTGCTTGTGTTCAACAGCTGAATGGTGGAAAAGAAAACCAACAAAACACAATATAGTATCTTAAGTGTTATAAGAGAGATAACACATATTCCAGTATAGACCACACAAGTCATCCATGTAATTGCACGAATCTCTATTAAATTAGAGATTTCTATTTTAATAGAAAAAATTAAAATTTTAAATTAGAGAATCTCTATTAGATTAAATCTCTATTAAATCTCTAGAGAGGTTTGGCCTCTGCCTTCTTTGGCCAAGTGACCAAAACAATTCCTCATTCCTTGTTTTGTCTCCTGAGTTCTCTGCCTTAAAGAACCCACTTGAGCAAACTTCTGGGCTCCATTATTGGCACTTCTTCCCCCACTAGAGGCAATACCAGGCATGGCACACCCACTCCTTTAGCTTGGAGATCTCAGGCAGCCCACACATTAAGGGAAATATGATTAGTTGTGTACTTTACAGTTTCTTTTAGATAAAAAGCACAGCACAAGTGGATGGTATCTGGGGTGCAATATGGTATAGTAGAAGGAACAGTGGATCGGAATCTCAGGGAAAACAATAACAGTAAATACAGCCTTTTTTTTTTTAAACACAAAGCCTTTAGTTCCCAAAGCTTTTTCCTGTGTTAACTCTGTGACATTGAGCAAGTCACATACTGTCTCTGGACCTTGGTTTCCTTATCTACAAAATGAGAGGGTTGGACTCGTTATCTCAAAGGTTCCTTCCAGCTTTAAAAGTCTGATAGAAACGTTTATGTACCTTATGACTTCATGTAAAGATCCAGCTGGGCTACTTCTCCCCTCTCCCAGCTCCAGGCTAACCTGTGGGCCTACGCCATTCAAATATATGGACGTGAACTAAAAAGCTGAAAATTATTTTGTGTATGGTGGGGTAAGGGAGGCTTAGAATCTAAAATTAAACAGGATACAGTTCTGTAGAAAAGTTCTGTAGAAAAAGTGGGAACTAATTGAGATAGCCAGCAGGAAGCAACATACCACAGGCTTTTGACATGGTCCAGACAGGCCCTGGTGGTCAGAATAGATGTCCTTTTATCATTTCTATTAAAGTATGTTTGGTCATTGACCAGACATGTATGGAATGCTAACTGTTGCAAGACACTAGGTTAGGTCCTAAAAATATTAAGGAAAAATCAAGCTGGAAACTCCATTATTCGGCTAGAATATAATTCAACTTAAAACTGCTTTAGGATTTAAGAAGATCAAGCAACTCCCAAAAAAATTATAAACAAACTTTTACAGTAAATATTGAAAGCTTACAGCTGCATATTAAAATTTCTATACATGTTTGTTGCCAGAAATTTCTCAAAAAATGAAAACAGAAAATGCTGTTTTGAAAGGGCTTGCCAAATTTTTAGTAAAAATAGTTTTTTGTATTTGGGGAAAGTGTAATACTGGTATTTTAGATCAAGTGTTGTGTTTGTCTTTTAGATTAAAAGGTGCTAGATAATTAGGAAAATTGCTCTGAACCCATTTAATACAAAAAAGATATAGTCACTTGGCATTATTATTCCGAGCTAACTAGGTTAAAAAAAATCTATCTGGAACAAGAAATGAGAACTATAAAACAACTGTATTATTTTTCTTTTTTCTTTTGGGATTTGATCTCAGGCAGTTCAACTCCAGGGACCATGCTTTTCACCTCAGATCATACTATATGGAACACAGTATATGGAATTTCAGCCTCCTAAACACTTTGAGGTCCATCATGGAAAGGGAAGGAAGAAAGGGTAAGAGAGAAAACCAACTGGAAAAGAAGAAAGAATGCCACCAAAGGCCAGATATGAGGTTTCTGTGAGGCTAAAAACAGTGGTAATATTAGCAAAGGCTACCAGGAAGCTCAAAGGATAGGCTGTGCAATTGGACAATGGGAAGTTGGAGTTTTATTCTCTAAGGCAGAGCTGTTTAAGATGATGATAAATTTCTGATTGGATCCCTAGGAGTAAGTTTAACTGCCCGGAGAGATAAAAGTGATTCTAGTGAAGAAGGTCCAAGAATTGTGAATCTATTTAGATAAATCTGTGACATGAATACTGATATCTCTTAGTAATGTGGTCTGAGAATGTGGTATCCATAACTGCTGCCTTTTGGAAATTATGAAACCTTGTGCCTTGTAGCCTGGTCAAATTTTATCAATTTCCTATGGCAGATTTGTGTATTCTTGGGTTATTGGTGTTGTTTTGCTTTGCTTTTACACACTCTGATTCTAATAAGGCAATTTAAATATTTATTCTTATTGTGATATGTTTGTGCTTACGCCTGATACATTATTCTTTGGTTGAAAGCAACAGCATAAACCAACTCTGGTTAACATGAACAAAAGGCAAAGATATTGAGGTAAGAGAATTGATTGTATGGCTGGAAGGATGTGCTAGGCTTTAGTTTCCAAAATTACTGCAACAATTTCTTCTGCCCTACATGCTTTTCTACAATGTGACTTAGACACTCCTCCCATCGAAAGGCGGGATGTTTGTGTCTTCCTCTTGAATCTGCGTAGATTTGTGACAATGGTGGAAATGAAGTCACATGACTGCTGACGCTAGGCAGTCATGACGCTAGGTGATAGAGCTTCTGTCTGGTTCTCATGGGACGCTTGTTCTTGTAACTCAGCCACCATGCCATAAAGAAGCCTCAACAGCCCATGGAGAGACCAACGTGGAGAGGAACCAAACCTTCCAGCCACCAGCCTTGGTGGCCTCAGCGCATAGCCCAGGACCAAATCTGCTAGGTACATGAGTGAGCCATTTCAGAAATGGGTTCTCCAGCTGTAGCTGATGCTCTGTGGAGCAAATGAAACTTTCCCATCAAACCCTGCCCAGATTACAGATGCATGAGCAAAAGAAAGAACTTGTTTTATTCACTAAGTTTTGAGGTGGTTTGTTACACAGCAATAGATAACTAGCACAGAGACCACGCTTCGAAATGGATCGGAAAAAGGCAACTTCTGAGAAATAGGAAGGAGGAAAGGACTCTAGTAAACACCTTATGGGTAGGGCACCACAATTGGAATGAATGGTCACTAACCATTTTCAGTCTGTTGCCATTCTTCTCAACTTCCAGGTTTCTGTGAAGGGTCCTTCTACTGTTCTGATTTCAGACACCTATCACCCTTTGGATACCAATGGGCAGAAAACCCAAGGAACAGCTCCAATATCTGTAACCAAGGGGAAAGAGACAATTATTCAAAAGGAAATATGGATACAGGAAGTTGAATTAGGGTTTTGTTTTTTTTTTAAAATCACAGCTGTGGCAAATTACCACAAACTTAGTGGCTTTAAACAGCACAAATTTATTATCTTACAGTCTGGAGGTATGAAGTCAAAAGGGGTCTTACTGGGCTAAAATTATGGTGTCTGCAGGGCCACATTCCTTTTTGATGGCTCTGGAGGGGAACCCATTTCTTTGCCTTTCCAGCTTCTAGAGCCTGCCCATATTCCTTGGCTTCTGGCCCCCTTCCTTCATTTTCAAAGCCAGCGATGTTGCATTTCTCTGTGTCTTTCTTCCATTTCATCTCTTCCTATAATTTTGATTCCTCTTCTGCCTCCCTCTTTCACTGTTAAAGACCTCTGTGATTATATTGGGCCCACTTTGCTTAATTCAGGATAATCTCCCCATCTCAAATTCCTTAATTTAAGCACACATGCAAAGACCCTCTTGCCATGTAAGGTAACATACTCACAGGTTCTGGGGATTGGAACATGAACATCTTTGGCAGGGGGAGGGCATTAGTCTACCTACCTCAGGATACAAAAGCAGAATGGATGCTGAGTGGGCCCCACCACTCCACAAGCATGTCCTTTACACTACATATTCTGGTTTATATTTTTTCTTTTCTTCATTTAACTTGAATTCATCAAGTTATCCTTGTTCCTTTTTTTTCTATTCAAGTAGTTTATAACTTACACATCTATATTTGCCTATATGGTGACACATATTTATCTTGCATAATTGACTTACATTTTTTCTGTGTTTAGAGAAAGTATATATATACATCTCCAAATAAGACAAAAATCTTAACATGCTTTTCTCTCTCTCCTTTCCCTTTATCATGGTGATAAGATTATTTTAGTTTTAGATTATCATTCTTTCTTTTTACTTTATGAATCAGCAATAAAACTTATTAAAACTTATTAAAAGTTTTAATTTTTATTTTCCATAACAGGAAGTGTTTGGTTGCACATAACAAAATACACAACTAAAAGGAGCTTAAATAAAGAGAGAAAAACTTATGTCACATAAAAAGAAGTTCAGAGGTTGTTCCTGGATTAATTTAGTGGCTCAATGATGTGATTAAGGATCCAAGTGCTTTTCATATTCTGCTTTTTTTCTCAAGCTCATCCTAACCTGGTGATGGTTAGGAAGATGGCTGCTACAGCTCCAGCTATTAGTTATCTACTGTATTAGTTATCTACTGCTGCATAACAAATCAAGTGGCTTATAACAACAATAACATTTATTATTTATCATGGTTTCTGTGAGGCAGGGATTTGGGAGCAGCTTGGTTGGATGGATCTAACTCAGGATCTCTCATGAGGTTGCAGTTAGGGCCAGCAGGGATTGTAGTCATCTGAAAGCTTGACTGTGCTGGAGGATCCACTCCAAGGAAGCTTACATGGCTGGCAAGTTGCATGAATGTCTGCAGGACACGGTAGCTGGCTTCCCCTAGAGCAGTGGTTCTCAACTGGGGGTGATTTTGCTTTCTAAGGGACATTTAGCAATGTCTGGAGACATTTTTGGTTTCCCCAAAAGGAAAGTGTTATTGGCATCTGGTAAGTAGGGACCAGGGATGCTTCTAAACATCCAACACTGCACATGACAGCCCCCCACAACATGAGTTCTCAGGCCCAAAATGTCAATAGTGCTGAGGCTGAGAAACCCTGCCTTAGAGCAAGTGACCCAAGAAAACAAGGTAAAAGCTGAAATGCCTTTTATTACCCAGTTTTTATTACCCAGTTTTGGAAGTCCTCTGTATTCTATGTTGGACGGAACTACGCAAGAGCATACACCAGGAGGTGAGGTTCATTGGGAGCCACCTTGGAGGATGGCTGCCACAGGCAGGAGGCTTTTCCTGGTCTTCCTCTCTTCTCTTGCTTCCTTCTTTTCTTCTTCTTCTTTTTTTTTTTTTTTTCCAGTTTTTTAAGAGGGAAACCATTCTTATACCCCCCTTTTATTTACTTAGTGTTGCATGATATATCCATGTCTAAACCAAGCATTAGGAGAGAGAATAGATAACTATGATGAGTGTAGACTAGTTAACATTCATTCTTTCTCTGGGCCTGAGGAGAGCCCATATTCTTGAAACACATGGAGGATAAATTCTCAAAATCAGAATTTTGCTGGTAAGGAAGAATGAGAATGACTTTGAGCGGGTAACAAACAGAGTTTGCTACTTTTGCTTACCATTGTCTTTTGTATTGCATGTTTTCTTTTTTTGATTCAGTTTTCCCTTTGGTGGAATACACTTTTCAATAATAATTTAAGAGATGATCAACCATTTGAATCCTTATGTATCTGAAAATATGTCATTATTTTGTATTCTCTCTGAAATGATAGTTTAGTTGGGTAGAGAATTCTGAGTTAAAAACAATTCCCTTAGACTACTTTGTTCCATTTTCTACTAGCATCCATTGTTGCTGATGAGAAGCAGGTGATCTGGTGAGAATTTCCTTTGTATCCTTGATGCTCTGAAACTCCTTCATGATGTGTTCAAGTGTGATGCTTTTTACTTATACACTAAACGAGAGCTTTTAACCTGAAGATATTGGAACGTTTTGTCTCATGTCTTTGAGTATTTCCTTCCATCCATTCTCTAGCTCTCTTGTTAGAGAAATGTTGAAACGTCTGGATTTATTCTCCATATTAATTAAATTTTTGCTCATTGCTTTATCCTTTCTCCTGAAATCTAGGAGAAAACTGGGCCCAATCTTCTAGCTTACTAATTTACCCTTCAGTTCAGCCTAAATCAGTATAGCATGGTGAGTAAGAGCCTGAGTTCAAATTCTGGTTCAACCATTTATTACTGTGCTGCCTTCAGTAAGTTAATTAACCTTTCTAGTTTTCGGTTTACTCATCTGTAAAATGAATATTCTAATAATATTGCCTATTTTGTAAGATTATAAAGATTAAATATGTTAATACATGAATGCTTATAAGAGTATCTGCAGCACAGTATTAGTTATTACTGTCCAACTCATTAAAACATTTCAATAAATAAATTCTTAATTAGTCCTCTAACTAGTTTGCTTTCATAATAATCTGATTGTTTTATGAATGTAAGATTCTGTATTATCCATCTGAGGGTAAAAAATATATATATAATAAAACCTATTTTTGCTCCATTAAAAATAACTTGGAGCTTTCACTTTGTTTATTGACTGAAATCAGTTTCTGTCTTGGACTTCCCTGGTGGCGCAGTGGTTAAGAATCTGCCTGCCGGGCTTCCCTGGTGGCGCAGTGGTTGAGAGTCTGCCTGCTAATGCAGGGGACGCGGGTTCGAGCTCTGGTCTGGGAAGATCCCACGTGCCGCGGAGCAACTAGGCCCATGAGCCACAACTACTGAGCCTGTGCGTCTGGAGCCTGTGCTCCGCAACAAGAGAGGCCATGATAGTGAGAGGCCTACGCACCGCGATGAAGAGTGGCCCCCGCTTGCCGCAACTAGAGAAAGCCCTCGCACAGAAACGAAGACCCAACACAGCCAAAAATAAATAAATAAATAAATAAATTAAAAAAAAAAAAAAAAAAGAATCTGCCTGCCAATGCAGGGGACACGGGTTCGATCCCTGGTCCAGGAAGATCCCACATGTCATGGAGCAACTAAGCCTGTGCGCCACAACTACTGAGCCCACGTGCCATAACTACTGAAGCCCACGAGCCTACAGCCCATGCTCCGCAACAAAAGAAGCCACTGCAATGAGAAGCTCACGCACCCCGACGAAGAGCAGCCCTCGCTCGCCACAACTAGAGAAAGCCTGCACACAGCAACGAAGATCCAACACAGCCAAAAATAAATAAATTAAAAAAAAAAAAAAAGAAAGAAAGAAATTAGTGCCTGTCTTTCATAGTAATATATTTCCACGAATGATTGGTGATTGGTCTACTCAGTGTCTGGAAATCTCACTTGCCTATCTGTGGTACCACTTCTAAGTCTGAGTGCTTGCTTTGCTGATTGCGGTAGGAAGAGGGGCAGGACAGGGCATGGTGGAGGTCAGGCGATGTAAGTACGTATAGTTTACCTTCAGCATGTGTGTGTGTGTGGTCTCATTTCTCCTGGAAATTGGTGGTAGTCCCTTGGGGTGATACCTTGTTTCCTTGGCCCAAGCACCCATTAGTAACAATCCAGACTTAATGATTCCAAACATTTAGCAATATTTGCTTAAGATCTCTTTTTAAAAATAAATTTATTTATTTTATTTTTGGCTGTGTTGGGTCTTTGTTGCTGCGCGCGGGCTTTCTCTAGTTGTGGCGAGCAGGGGCTACTCTTCTTTGTGGTGCACGGGCTTCTCATTGTGGTGACTTCTCTTGTTGCGGAGCACAGGCTCTAGACCCACGGGCTTCAGTAGTTGTGGCATGCAGATTTAATAGTTGTGGCTCACGGGCTCTAGAGCGCAGGCTCAGTAGTTGTGGTGCACGGGCTTAGTTGCTCCGCGGCATGTGGGATCTTCCCGGACCAGGGCTCAAACCCGTGTCCCCTGCATTGGCAGGCGGATTCTTAACCACTTCGCCACCAGGGAAGCCCTAAGATCTTTTTAAAAAAATTAAATTAGATACCATTGTTGGAGCCTCCTTTGTGCTTTCCCATCCTCTTTCTCTTCTTCCCTTCTCACTGCCCCGAAGTTTATGCTTCTGTATCCTTCCTATGTCCATGCTTTTTGTAGTTATCTACATATTTAGACAGACATAAACAGTGTATCATATTGTTTTGCAGGCTTTCAAACTGCACGTAAATGATAACAATTCTTTCAACCCTTCAGATTACACCAGGAAGAAAATCTCACTTTGGTCAAGTTTTGAATGCCTTTTCTGGCATTTGCTAATCTCTCTTTTAACAAATTAAAGATTCAGGGTAGGTAGTTACTTAGAATTTAATAATACTGTTTTATTTTCCATTGTATTTATTGTAATGATTTCCTTCTATTTTTTAGCAGGTGTTGCTAGCTTTCCATCCACAGTAGTGACTTATGTTTCCTTTTAAGTTAAA
This sequence comes from Eschrichtius robustus, assembly GCF_028021215.1. Classification (NCBI taxonomy): domain Eukaryota; kingdom Metazoa; phylum Chordata; class Mammalia; order Artiodactyla; family Eschrichtiidae; genus Eschrichtius; species Eschrichtius robustus. The sequence continues at coordinate 51,338,082 of NC_090829.1, read as the reverse complement.
TATGAGAAAAAAAGAAAAGTGTTGATTTAAAGAAAAATGTTAAGTAAATAACAACTGTCCAGGAGGTTTACAGATATGGCAAAACATTAGTTTTTACAGAAATGGCTGAAATTTGATATATACTCGACCTAAAAAATAAAGTTCAAGTTCCTTAAATGGGTGTGCAAAGCTCTACCTGATCTGACCTCTGCTTTCCTCCTCAGCCCAGTCACCACAATTACTTCACCTCCAGCACAAACTGCCTGGAGTTTCCTCCTTCCCTTACCAGCTGGAGGGACCTTGACTATTGTAATCTCTCCTTTTATGGTATTTCCTGCAACCAGCATCCCTGCCTCCACCTGACTCTCTTATCATCCTCTCAGGCTCCTAGGAAGCCCTCCCCCACTTAGTACACACCGCTGTATGGAATATACGGTTTTCTAATCGGATTCTAAACCCAAGGGTAGACTTTAGTGCCAGTATCATGACATCCTTATGTCCTGAACAGCTGATTAACGCTAAAAGAAATGACCTATTTGTGATGTTTCAAATAAAATTGGGGGTATAAAATGAAGGTTCCCCTTGAAAAAAATGTTTACCTCATATTTCATATGTTTGGAGTTTTAAAAATAGTTCTGTTCATAGATACCAATACCTGATCTCAATTATTTTCTTTCAATACTGAGACAATACATTAACTTGTCATCTAGATTAAGGGTAAAAAAGGCACAGAGAAAGGAAAAATAAGGGCGATGAGAAATGATAGGTTTTTACGTCATTTCGACATTACTTGGTGGCTTAGTTACTACCTCGAGCTGGATGATTTTATTAGAAAATGTGAGATCAAATCAAATGTTTTGAATATGACACATTTAAACGTTTGACGTTTTAATGGCAAAAGCTCCTAAACTGTTATGGCCACTGAGATGTTGGAACAATTTTCAAGTTTCGTGATGCACGATGCATATAAATAAATACAATATTATTAACAAAAACAGCAGACCGCATACCGAATGCTGTTCGAAAGTCTTCTAACGTCTGCAGTCCTGAAGCACTAACTACATTGGGTTCTGTTCATTCATTCAAAAGCATTGTTCTGAAGCTGATATTCATACCACACGACTAAAAAACCCTCAGGACACTTGGCCAGAAGAAAATTCTCATCTTAACAGAGGTGCAGATAATGCTTTCGAAGCTACTGCTGTATTGGGAGAAAAGTTCAATTTTAGCGTTTCATCCTATGTATTTCGCGTGGCCAAGGCCGGACAGGAAGGGCTGTGCGAGGAGGTTGGGGGAAGTGACTTGACACTCCAGATTACAGAATGTCAGGTTTACCACTGTAAACGTACAGCCTATAAATGAGAATGCGGGTGGAGTGAAATCTCTCTCACGCCGTACATCTTCTGGGTTACATCTTATCCGCCAGCCAAACTTTCTCTATCAATCTGGGTAGGTCAGCAGCAGAAACACAGCCAGAAAGGACGATGCAGCGTCCTGAGGCGGCGTGTGCTGCCTTACCCAGTATTGCCTTCCGAATTACCTGAAGCATTCAAGCCATTGCACCCAGAGAACAATCCTCGTTTCAATTCGGTCGTTTCCGTGGGGGAATTGCGGTACGGGTAGGTCCTGGGTGTGGCGAGGCCAAGAGGGAGCTCAGAGCTCCCAGCTTTCCCGCTTTTCGCAAACCTTCCCAGCCCGGAGGCGGCGAGTCACCGGCCCTCGAGAACTGCCATGCGGGGTCCCAGGGGCCGCAGGAGTACCCGACCCAGCGGCAGTTGCAAATTGCCGAAGCGGGGGTCTGGGCGCCCGGCGCGAGTGCGCTTCTCCCCCATTCGTTCCGCGGCTGGAGGCGGACCCCCTTCCTTGCACACAAGTCCTTATATGCACCGGTTGCAGCAGCCCGCGTTACTCCAGCCCCACAAATAATTAATGGGGGAGGGAGGGCGTCGCTCTTTTTCTTTTTCCCTCGGGATTTTTTTTCAACGTTGGAGCATTTGAACCCTGCCGAGAACCCCTCAAAATGAGACTGAAGGGCCATTTTGCTGCAGCGCACGAATTGGACACACAAAAATAAAGTCCCCTTGTCCCTACGATAAGCACGGCAGGGTTCAGGAACAGCTCTTTAAATCCAGCCCGATGAGCCCGCAAAACCTGGGCTGAAAGGGTGCGCGCCCCTCCCCCATCCACGTTGGTGCAGAGGGACCGGGTCAGGAAGCGCGGCCTCTCCCCAGTAGGAGACCACGCCTCCTCCTCTTCTTCCCCCCCGCCCCCTTTACTCCTCCCAGGAAGCGGTGATAGACAGTTCTGTGTGGTTCTCCACCCCCAACCCCCCAGCTGAGTGGAGGAGTTGATGTGTCTCATTATAACAGCCAGTGCAGCCGCCATCCACGCACAAGCAAAGAAGCATGTCCCATTTAAATACACCCACGCAGCCCCAGCGCCCTTAGCTGCTCAGGGCGCGCAGCCCACACGCACCGCGACTCCGGGCTTGGAGATCTGCGCAGAGGCTGGGCTCCCGGAGCCGGCGGACTGACGCCCGGAGAATCGCGATCAGGCGCTGTGGGGCCGGGGTGGGCGGGGGAGGCTGGGCCCCGGGCCTCTGGCGCGACACCCGCATGAGGACGCGAGTGAAATAGACCGAGGTGGAATTTTCAACGGGGAATCTTCGGGGTGGTTTTGGTCCATTTCTCCCGCGAAGAAGTCGACATGGCGAGCGACTCGCCGGCTCGCAGCCTGGATGAAATCGATCTCTCGGCTTTGAGGGTGAGCGGAACACGTTTTCTGATTTCTTTCCAGTGTTTTGGGTCAGGGTGAATGGGCTCGGTGCGTGGAACTGGTGCTCGGGCTGGTGGGCAGAGGCGGGCGAATGCGACGCGAGGGAACCTGGATTCTCGTTTAGATTCGGGGGTTGCTGAGGTGCTCTTGGCTAAGCACCCACAGCAGGGGCTGTGCGGTACGTGTCCTCCTTTGGTGGCAGCCAAAGCTCCCCTGAGAACTCGTGGAGCTTATGCCAGTTTCATCGTAGACCGGTGTAAGAGCATTAAAATGAAAGGCTCGTGTGTGTGTGCGTGCGTGTGTGTGTACACAAGCCCCGGGTAGTCGTCTAGTGCCAAGGCTCTAGACCCCACTGTCCCTTTCTGCAAAAAGAATAACAACAGCGCGAATGAAGGCACTGGTCCCTCACGTTTTCCAGCTACCTGCTAGATGACATTGTGAGCCTGGCTGTCCCCGCGAAGCCGAACCTGACGCTCCAAGGGGGCAGCTATTGCTATGCTGGTCTTGTAGCTGGCAACTGCCTCCCCTTCCCCCCCTTTTCTGCCGTCGGCGCCCCGACTCCCTCTCAGCGCTCTCTTAAACGCAGGTCTGCCGCTCACCTTTATTTATCGTTTTAACTCAGCCCTGCCTGTGCTTTCTGACTTTGTGGCTGTGACATTTCAGTTTTATGGCTGAACTTAAGCAGGTGAAAGGGATGTGTTCTCTGATTTTCCCCAATCAGACCGGAACTCCTGGGAGTGTGAGTGAGTGTGTGTGTGTGCGTGTGTGTGTGTGTGTGTGTTTTCTCTGTGTCTGTGGCTAGTCCTTTGTAAAGCACCTACCCCCACCCCCCTCCAGACCCCCTGGTTTGCATTTACCCTCACGTGAATTGCCTCAGACGCCGTTTCATTGTATTGACTAAGACATCACTGATATAGAATCCATTTTGCTGTTGTTTTGAGATCGGAATACCAGGAATCCTAGTGCAGCCTCGACGCCTCCCCACCCCCCAAGCCCAACACACTCCTTCGGGGAAGGGGGCAGAGCTTTCTTGCGATGTTAATTAGATGCTGCCTGCCTGGAAGCGGGGGGAGGGGTGTGGGTGGCAGCAGCAGCGGGGGTCTGAGAAGGATGGGCTACCAATCTTAGCACGGCTTTTTCCTCTCTTGAACTAAAAATAAATTAAAAAAAAAAAGCGATTGTATATACATGAGGCAGGGAGGGTCGGTAAGACCGAATTGATGGTAGCTCTCAACACAGAGACAGGCAGGATGGGTGAAGCTTGGAAGTTCACACGCCCTCCTGAAGAATACATTGTTAGATGCTAAATCTTGGGGTTGTATACCTGAATCTTCAGTACTTGCCTTGACTTTGCCTTCTTCTCCACTGTTATTTTAAAGAACTACCTTTATGGTCAAAGTGGTACTTTTTCTTTAGTCTCGTTAATCCTCTCTCTCCTGACCTACCCTCCTCTTTTTAACTCCTCCTCCCCTTCTCCTTAATCCTTCCATCTCAGAGGTGAGGTTTCTGGGAGGCAGCCAAGGGGCTGAGAAGGAGCAGAGATGCCATTTGAAATGGCTTTTTTTGATAGTTGGTTAGCAAAAGCTCATTCATGCGTTATTACAGTAAGCTATTTCCTTGGCGCCGAAAGGCCACATTCAGAACCCGCTGCCCCCTGGGCAGCTGGGGGTGGAGGTTGGTAACGGGGTGGGTGCTTTGGCCAATCTGTGGCTTCCTGCTTTACAGACTGTGTGTGTTCATTTGCCCTACTTTCTGTGCTGGGAGTTTCTGCCAGCGGGTTAATCAGGTGGATGGATGGCCCAGACTTCAGGGTAGAGGAAAGTGGCAAAGCTGGGGAGGAGGACGGGGTGGGGGGATGGGAGTCTGAACAATGGGCAAGTCTTGCGATTTCCCTGAGCCGGAATCTCAACGTCGCTTCTCTAATGGATAGCGCTCTGATACGATTGTCAGTTGGGCTTGGTCTGGAGGTGTCCCTTGTGGCCTTTTTCCTGGGGAAGGTTTTCAGAGATACCCAGAGCTTGCAAGCTTATGAGCAACCACAAGGGCTCCTCGGCCGACCTGGAGTTCGATTCACACCTGGGAGATCTGCGCTCGGGAGATCAGTATTTTGAAAAGATATCTTTGCACAATTCACTGAAATTGCTCTTTGTGGCTTGGGCTTTAGTGCTTTGCCACTGTATTTCTGCCTGCAGGAGGTGTGGAAAGAGGGAGGGCTACAGCTTCCAGCTAGCCCAGGAGATGGGGAACTGCTAGCAGGATGACTTAAGTGCGGATGTGGGGACAATTGCCTCCCGGAGGTCAGGGGTCTGCGACCAGTCTTGTGGTGGGTGAGTTGTGCAGGCCTGGAGCTGAGTCCAAAGGCCACAGAGGTAATCTCCACAAATCAGAGGGCAGATGATCTTTTTCTGTTTTCCCAGATTAAGAGAGATGGGCTCATGTAGGTGAGAGGTCTCATTTGTTCCTAAACCCTCAGGAAAGCCTGCCTGCTGAGAACTTCCTGGGGAATGCCTGACCCCTGAAATGCAGCCAAGGTCAGTGGCATCTAGGAGAATTTACTGCAGCCTTACCAGTCCCTTGCTGTTTTGGTGGCTCTTTACACAATCAATGCCCTTTTTGTAAACTCTGTGCTCAATGCATTAAAAGCAGATCCTGTCTGGAGAGGCCTTTATCCTTTCTCACTTTGGGGGCTTATTGTTCTCAGCCAGTGATCCCAGACTGGACCCAGTCTAAATTTTCCCCAAATAGCAACAATGCATAATTTAAACCAGAACAACCAGGGAAGCACTGATCACTTAAATTATGCAAGATTTGGATGGTTTTAAAAAGTAAGAAAAGAGAGGATGGTTAGAAAAGAGGTGATCTGAATCCAGTTTTATTAGTCCTGATTTTTAGAGCTGTGGAGATAAACTAAGTCTTGAGGGAGAGGAATGATTTCATAGATTTAGAGCTGGAAGAGAATTGTAGAACACTTAGCCACTCCTTTCATTTAATACGTGGGAAGCTGTAGCCCAGAGAGGTCAAGTCTATTGCCCAAGGTCACACAGCCCCCTCCCTGCTTGGAGGTGGGGTGAGTAGGGAAGGGGAGAAGGGTGGTTTGGGGAGAGGATATAGGTTCCCTGACTTCTCATTCAGTGCTCTAAGTCACATTGTCTGTGGCTAAATCAGATATCAATAATACATTTTCTGCCTGAGCACAAAAAAAATGGCAGAATCACCAGGGTCATGGAATTTTATTTAGCAAAAATAGAGAAACTGCTTTATGCAGGTAAGCTCATAAAACATTAAACCATGGAGCTTTAAAGTATCTTTGGAATTCATCTTGTCCAACCCCTTCAATTCCTCCTCTGCAGGCAAATGACTGTCTGAATCATCTAGGACAGATGGTTGTCCTGCATGGTAACCTCTCTCTCCATAACCCTTTTCCATCTAAACATATCTCAAGGGGTTGGTCTAGACATACACATTATTCAGATGTCTCTGCATGCAAGGTTTATAGAGTTCTATGTATGTTTTGTATAATCTATGTGGATACTTATATTCTACATAGTTTTACGGATATAAACTATCCATGTGGGTGTATGAAATGTGTGTATACATACATAAGCCATAGAAAACAATCTACTCATTCAGATGCAGGGCTTGAGTCATTCTTCCTTCAAGATATGACAGTATTAAAAGAAATGAAATGTACCACCAGTATGCTTTATTGCATAGGAGGTGAGGTCAGCCCAGAAAGCTTTTTGGAGATTAGCATACATCTGAATCTGAGCACCATGGCTGTCCTTAGCTTGGCCCACAGAGGAAGGCAGTCAAGGCCAAGATTGGCCGCCGCTGACTTCATACTCTTAAGTTTCTGCCAGGACTCACACTCACTTTTCTATTTGAACAGAATTGGATGACCTCTGCTTGTCTTTCTCCCTCTACCCCTCACTCCCTGCTGGGCCTAGATATTTCTTTCTCCATTGAAACCTAGGTTTAAAAATTGACCTCACCTGGAAGACTTGCATGCATTCTTCCTGCTACGCTTTTTACGTTTGTATTATAAATGGTATGGGGTTTTCTTTCTACCCGCTCACTAAACTGTGGGCTCTTTGGGGCCAGAGGCTAGCTCTCGTTCATCTCTGAGTCCATAGTCCCCGTTAGTTGAATAAATGAATGAGTTAATGGAGTGGACTGAGCACTGGGTTCTGTGTCCATGTCTTATTAATTCTGTGACTTTGGATCAGTCCTTTGTCCATAATTAACTCAAAAATGGGAATGATCACAACTGCTTGCCTTCCTCATACACAGGTTTCAAAAATCAATAAGTATTTATGGCAGTGCTTTGAAAACTGTAAAGCACTACACAGATATGCTATTCCATGACTGAATAGAATTTTATGGGAAACTTGATTCCACCAACATTTGATCCCAATGATTGTGTGTAACAGAAAATTATCCTGAGAAAAAGATGTCAGAAGGTCGTGCATCTTTTTAATAGTACTTTTCCTTTGAATGTATCAGTATGGCCTTATGTTGACCTCTCATGGTCTCTGTCTGACCCTCTGATGGCCTGGGTTGACCTTTGCTCGAGGTGAGTTCAGCCCGGAAGCTTTTTGGAGATTAGCATATTTCTAAACCAGTATCAAGTATCAGCATTATTCATTAAAAACTTTTTCTTTTCTTTTTTTTAAGACTTTTTCTCCTCTTTATGGATTAACCATGATGCAAATAAAAACACATTTATTGTGCCTGTGCCTTTTCAAAGTTTGTGTGTGTGTGAGGTGGGGCAGGGAGTGGGTGCCTGAAATGATACACTACTAGTCCAGTATTTAAAACCTTCTGGTCAGAGGTCTCATGGGCTTCAAGAAATCTTGAAACATTAGTAATTCATTACCCCAGAGCAATTAATTAAATTTGGTCTTAAATGAGAATTCAGTAAAGTTGCATGAATTGCTAAGATAATGGTATCTTAAAATGATAATAGCATAACAGTTTTTTAATTAGATACATGTGCTGTTTTTTAGAGATATTAAACAGGTGTTTTCTTTGCCATGACGTTGCCTCATAATAAAATAGGGTGTAGTGGTAGTTACCAGAACATCAGAGAAATATGTGTAATCATTTTCAGTATTCATTATTAACTGGAGTAATCTTTGTACAAAAGCTAATATAAGTCATGGTTTGCTGTTTGCCAAATTATTGACTAAGAGGTCATGGAATATTTTGTTGATGAAAGAATACCCAACACTTTTCCTTTATGGGTATATCACATTTTCCCCCCTTATCAGTAAGGCTCTTTGAAATCTCGTAATTTTGAGTCTTGCTGGTTGGCCCTTTCTTCTTTCTGTGTCTCTGTCTGCCCTGGAATTAATCTTCCGTGCCCTTCTTGTTCTACGCCATTCCTTCTTTCAGTGATAGTGGTTCTAAAGCCCACCCAGCTTTGAGCTACTGTGATCGAATCATGGCAGCCCTGCCCAGCTGAGCAGAATCAGTCTGAGTCTGTGTTTCTCACAGAATTTGGGATAACTTGTGTCTGAAAAATGCTTTCATGTTCAATCGGTTCTTCCATTTCTGTGGGGCGGGGGAGTAGCTCTGTGAGAAGAGGGCCTGAACTAGCAGCTTGCTGAGAATTCCAAGAAAATCTGGGTGATAGTTTTGAAAGAAATGTTATCCTGCACATAGAAATATAAGGTTCCTAGCGGAGAGAGAGGGAGGACTTAAATAGAAAATGTTGGATGAGTTCTGCTTATAATTTCTTCCATTCTGGTTGGAAGCTTATTTCCCTCTAGAGGAAGATGATTCTCTCTCCACTTTTTTTACATGCCCAGGCTGCCTCTACTTATCTCAAGGGGGTGCCTGGAAATTCTCAAAACACATTTTATTTTACCCCAACCTTAAACATCTTTCCTTAATATCTATTGCCTGGGTCCCCTTGTCTCCAGTCCTCCTGCTGGGCAGCACTATGTCTCTACCACCAGCCTTCTGCTGGCCAGTTTCCCTTGTGCACTGCAGCCACGTTAGTCTTCCTAAAGCACAGTTTCAGTCTGGGTATTTTTTTTTTTAAATTAATTAATTAATTAATTAATTTATGGCTGTGTTGGGTCTTCGTTTCTGTGCGAGGGCTTTCTCCAGTTGCGGCGAGCGGGGGCCACTCTTCATCGCGGTGCGCGGGCCTCTTCACTATCGCGGCCTCCCCCGTTGCGGAGCACAGGCTCCAGACGCGCAGGCTCAGCAGTTGTGGCTCACGGGCCTAGTTGCTCCGCGGCATGTGGGATCTTCCCAGACCAGGGCTCGAACCCGTGTCCCCTGCATTGGCAGGCGGATTCTCAACCACTGTGCCACCAGGAAAGCCCCAGTCTGGGTATTTTTAATTCACGGCCTTCCCCGACTCCTCACAGTCTACAGAACAAAGACTAAACTCTTTACTTCAAGACCAGTTAAAATTCAGCTGGGCCCCCGCACCGTGCCCTGCAGTTAACGACCGTTCCTTCTCACCTGCCATAGGGAACAGCTTCCTTCTCCCCAGGGATGCTCTTTAGGGGGTGACCTACCTTATTCTCTTTTTCTGTACCTACTACCCCAGCACTCAGCATTCCAATGCCACCTTTTCCACCAAATTTGCCCTGATCCTTTCAGAGAGAAATTAGCCCTCTCGCTTGTAAATCCTCTCCGAATTGATCTCATAACTTTTTTTTTAGACCTCAGAACTTTCTGTCTTGGATTATATTTACTACTAGACAGCAAGCTTCATGAAGGCAATGTGTATTTTTGATTTTCTTAGGAATCCCACCAGGATGACCTCTGGGGTTCCAGGGTCCGGAAAATGTAGGTTGGGAATGGGAGCAAAGACTGCTGAATTGTTAAAAGTATGTTTAAATTTAAAAAAGCTTTTTGTTGTTCTCATTATAAAAGCAATGCATGATCATTGCAGAAAACTTGGAAAATGGAGAAAAAACAAAAAGAATTCATGATTCCCAATGATAACCACATACATATTTTGGTATATGGCTTAGTAATTTTTTCTGCACATAGCTAAATGGATAGTTTTAAAAAATTAAGATTATGTTGTATATATTATCTACAACCTTTTTTTAAAAACTTAATAATCAGCCATTTTGCATACTATTAATGTTTTTCTATGGCAAAATTTTTAAAAATTCTTTATCATGGGGAGCTTAAAACTTACGTAAAAGTAGAAAGATTACTGGAATGCTCCTACATTGCTGGTGGGAATGTAAAATGGTGCAGCCACTTAGGAAAACAGGTTGGCAGCTCCTTAAAGTGTTAACTAGAGAGTTACCATGTGCCCCAGCAATTCCAGTCCCAGGTATATACCAAAGAGAATTGAAAACATATATCCACACAAAAACTTGTACACCAATATTTTTAGTAGCATTATTCATAATAGCCAAAGAGGGGAAACAACCTAAATATCCATCAGTTGATGAATGAATGAACAAAATGCATTATATTCATAAGATGGCATATTATTCAGTGATGAAAGGAAGTGTTGACACACGCTATAACATGGATGAACATTATGCTAAGTGAAAGAAGCCAGACACAAAAGGCCACATGTTATATATTTCCATTTATATGAAATGTCCAGAATAGGCAAATCCATAGAGACAGAAAGTAGATGAGGGGTTGCTGGAGCTGGAGGAGAGGGGGAGCAGGAAGAGACTGCCAGTGTCCTGGTCGTGGTGATGGTCGCTCAACTCCGTGCATATACTAAAAATCACTTGTATACTTCAAAAGGGTGAATTTATGGAATGTCAATTAAATCTAAATAAAACTATTTTAAAAAGTAGACAGTGTAATGAGCCCCCAAATTAACAATTATCCACTTGTACCCAATCTTATTTTATCTACACCCCCATCCTCTTCCTCTCCCATATTATTTTGAAGCATCATATCTTTTCACTTGTAAATATTTCAGTATTTCTAAAAGATAAACAATCTTAAAAATCACATAACCACAATACCATAATCATGCCTAAAAAAATGTAATTTTTAATTTCTTCATTCAGTCAGTGTTCAAATTTCTAATCATATGTTTTAAGGACCACTTAGCATTATACTGTGGGGATGCATCATAATATATTTAACCAATTCCTATTGATGAAACTTTTGGCTATTTCCAACTTTTCAACTCATGCAAATAGCGCTTTGGTAATCAAACATCCTTATATATGTCTTTGTACACATTATTTTTATACATTTTACATTATTTATCCTTATACATAAGTCTTTGTATACATCTCTGTTTCCTTAGAATAACTTCTTAGAAGTGCAATTTACAGTGAAAGTTATAAATGATTTAAGACTCTTGACATTGTTAAATTATCTCCCAATTTCCTGTGAGGTAAGTGTACAGATGAATGCATGAGGCTTGGAAAAATCAATTAATTTACCAAAGGTCGTAAAGCTTCTAAATGGCCGAACTTACGATTGACCTACCCCAAAGCCAGTGCCCATAGTAACTCACATGGCCAGTATTTGACTCACGGACCTTGTCATGACATCAGAATTATCTGATGTATTATCTCCCTGGGTTCACAGATTTCCCAGAAGACTTCCGTTTGGGGCACAAGATCTCTTTGATGAGCATAGTTGTGTTTTAAGTGTTATTTCCAAAATATTTCTTCCCTTGTGATTTTGTTTTTTAAATAACCAAGGTCAGCTTAGAACATGTTAATTGTTCTTTTTCTTGTCTAAAAACCTGAAAGCATAAAATACGTTTTGCGATTAGCAGTGATTTTCTTTTACATTGTATATAAGGTACGTTTATGTTTAATCTGCCATTCTCTTTGGAGAAGTATCCAACAAGTGTGTTTGGAAGGCATGTGGAATCAGGCTCAAAGGTTTCCATTTTTTAAGAATTGAAGACCACTGAGTTTGCGATTATCACAGAAGATAGCAAGATGGGAAGACGTGTTAGAACAGGAGCCATTCTCAAGCTTTTATCTGCCAGATAATTATTAAAATCAAAATCTGGAGTTACACTTTTTTTCAGACAGATATAGATATTTTAAGATTAGAATGGAGAAAATGGAAGATGGAGCTGGCAGCCAAAAGAGTAAAGAGCCCTGTGTTTTTGACCACAGTCTACTTTCCACCTGGTTTATAAGTAAGAAACTTATAAAATCAGCATAACTTTGTGGTTTTCAGTCTTGTGGAGGCCAGCTGCCTTGACCTCACTAGATTTTACAACCTAACCCTCCATTTAAAATGCCTATGAATTATTTATACCTAGGGTAAAAATCTGAGCTTCACATGCACATGGTTTCATCATTTCTACTTCTGGGTGGTTTTTTTTTTTTTTTTTTTTGGGCTTCCTGTAATCAAATTATAGCAGTGTGGCGGGTGGAATAGGTTGTAAGCAGTAATTGCAAACTGTGTTTAAATAATAACATTTAGCATTTATAGAGCACTTTATATCTCAAAGTACTTGCAAACAATATCTAATTAAATACGCTTTCTGATTATAATCTGGATATAAATTCACTTAAATCCAGAACAGGGTCATGAGAAAAGTATGCATTTGAAGTTAATGCTTTAAAAACCTATGCAATAATTGGAGAGTTAGAGCTTGGGATTCTGTTGGATTGTTTGCGTACATCCTTTTGTTCAGCCTGATGGCAAGTTTAGATTATATCTGCACCTTATCAATGCCTCTGCTTGATTTCTGACCATTAAGGACTGAGTGTTGATCATGGCTTTGGGCCTTACAGACACTAAAATATCAATAATGTAAATAAGCTTTAAAATGGGCTCCTTCACCACATTTTGTGCCCTGGCCTCAGATGAAACTCCCATTAGTAAGTGAAATGAAGTGGGGTAGTGAGAGGGAGAATGGCTATGCATTGTGGTTTAGTAATTTCTGTCTGAGAAAAATACATTAAACTGCGCAGTAGGATACATCATAAAGAAACGCACTGGAGAAATGAAACGTCTTTAGTCTCACCATAGTAATGATTTCTTGCTGTTTTGGGCATGTGTCTGTGTATTGTCCTCTTGCGTGTACGTCCTGTGTTGGCAATTTTGAGAGTGTTTGGAGCAAGGACTAGCGTGGCTTATCCAGTAGATAGAAGAGGATTCTGCGGCTGGTTGATTCTCAGTAAATGTGATCCTGTGCATTGTGATTTTCTAAGAGCTGGTTGACAGGTTAATTGCTTAAACAGTGGTTCTCAAAGTGAGATCCTCGTTTCAGCAGCTTCAAGATCATCTCTTAGGTCCTGCCTCTCTGACCTACTGAATCAGAAACTGGGGGGATGGGACCCAGCAGCCTGTGCATTAAGAAGCCTTCCAGGTAATTCTGATGCACTTTAGAGTTTAAGAACCACTGGCCTAAATGTTTAAAAGACAGTTTTCTTTCTTCTTGTTTCTTTCATGTTGGTTCATTCATTCATTCAACAAATATTTATTGAGCGTCTGCTGTGTACCTAGCATTGTTCTAGATGCGGAGGATATGATGATGAAGACGCACGTGAACGCTGTCCTCGTGGATCTTAGTGCCTAGTAAATGGGAGAAGTATATGTTAAAGAAATCATACAAATGATTTACTAAATGCAGGTTGCTTTGAAAAACACAGAATATATCCATAGAAGTTTGAGTTTGCCTGACACTGTTGCAGAGTAGGAAATAGTGATTTATATAAGGTAACTGGAACTTTTTCTTAAGACTTATGGCTTCAAATTGTGGGAGGCACATACTTTTAAGAATATGGACTTTAAAACTTCACACTAGTATTTTATGAGTATGAATTGTTTGTAAGAAAGGGGAATACTTGAAATGGTATCGAGTATCACCTGATACCATTTCAGCTGATAATCCTGGACTGTTCTTTGCATTGCCTTTTCTTTATTAGCAAGTTTATTCAGAGGCCAGAAAAAGCCCCATCTCCATGATCAAGAAGATGCATCCTTCTGGTGTTAATTTCCTGTTTTTCCCTATGGATCTGTAGGGATTCAGTTTAAAGTCCCAGGAGGTGCTGACTTTTGCCTAGAAGCTGAAAAAAAGAATTGTATTCACAAACTCTTTCATCCCTTCTTTTGTTTGCAGTCTGAAATCTTTGGGTTGTTTATTTTTTGAGACTTGGAAAATGGAATGGGCGTTTGGAATCTAGACAGCAGGTTAGAGGATTTCCTTACAGAGAAATTCCACAGACATTCCTTGTAACAACAATCCCTAAACATCTCTGACCTAGCCACAAAGATGCCCTATGTTGTTATTTAATCTACAGTTCTCAGATAAACACACTACTTATATTGCATGTGTTTTTATTTGGGGGAAGGTTGATGACGATTAAGGTTGTTAAGGCAGCTTTGTACACAACTTGATAATGAGCATGTATCAACATTTTATTTCATCCTCACTGCTGGGGAAGATGCTTTTGAAAAATTGAATTCAAAGACCCCTCTTGGAACATCTATTTTAAAGGAAAAAGATATGATTAGATAATAATTGGTAGACTGGATATAAAAAATATCTGGTTGAAGATGATTATGTTTTTTGCAGTATTGACAATTAGGGGGACATATCCAACTTTCTCAGGAGAGGTTTTAATATTATTAAAATGTGCAGCATTTAAATCAGAAATGTTAGTTATTCTTTAGATGGGGGAGTGAATTAATTGCATTATTCAAGGTGTTCTGTCTGGGACCAAGTTTGGGACAGTTTTGTTTCTAGTACTGGTGGTATCTTAGGTTCTGGGGAGACTACGAATTTGAAATGGCTTCTTTGCAGCCATTTGCACGGTTGAAAGTGTCCTTTGAGTTTGGGAATGCTGTGGTTTTCTATTTGAACCCTTAAGACTCTCTTAGAGGCCAGAGACTGGGTAGTCTTATGTTTCATAAGGTCAAAGCCAAGTGTTAGCTGTTCCTAAAAGGCTACCCCCTCTTACGTTTTCTTTAACTGGTAACTCTAGCACCCGTCAGAGAGAATACAGTTTTCTTTCTGTGCAAACAAATAAATAAAAGCACTGCTGAGCTCTCCTGCAGTTTTATTCCCAGGTGCTGCTCTGGGAAGAAACTGCCCATGCTGTTTGGTGGGAACAATATGTATGTTCTCTCTGTGAGTGTTTCAAAGATGTAACTCATGCTGGTATTGTAGTCAGCATTTCTTGAATATAAACAGCTTTTATTTTTGGAGAAGAACAGATGTAAAAGTGTGAAATACAGAAGTCTACACATCTTGGCAGGGGGAAGGGAAGGAGGAGCAGGGTTTCTTTAAAATCATGGTAACCCAATCTTAGTTACTCCTTTGTTTTCCTGAATGACTGAAAATTAGCAGGGGAAATCTCCTGGAACCTGACCAGCTGGGTACCTAAACCTCCACTTAGCTGATTGCACCAGAAAGAGTGCTAACGGGTAATTAGCATAGGTCCTCCTAGGTCTTCATCTCTAGGAACAAAAAGGGTTCCTCCAAAGGAGGAAACCTGTAGGTAAAGAGAGGAGATTGTACACATTCAGTGAAATTTATATGACACTTTAAGTAAAATGTTAGAGAGACAGAGATCCAAGCCCCAGACAGGGGGTGGGGGTGGGGGTTGTTTTCTAGTTAGGAAAAGTGTGTGTGGAAAGCGTTTGGTGTCCCTCTGTGGTCTCTGAACCAAAGCTCTTGCCAGTCCTCTGGGTGCCCACCCCCTCTTTTAATTTGTGAGTACAGTATGTTTGTAAGAGGTACCTGGGGTTTTCAAAGCAGCAGGGGCATTCCTGTGACTCTTCTGTGTTCCCTTTAGGCCAAGTCTGTTTCTTTTCTTTTCTGGAAGCAGGGTCTCATCTTTGCAGCTCATCACCTGATATAATGCAAGTTGCATCAGATTTAAAGAAATAGTTCCCTGACTTTCTTTCGGGTTCCTGGCTGTGATTGCTGCCTTCTGCAAGTTTCTGCTAGTTTGTAGGATTCACAGTTAAGATTTTGTCCCCTGGGAAACTCTGTTTAGTGTGGGAAACACATTCTCATTTGTCATGGTTCTTGATAACTCGCCTTTGACAAATATTTTTGTCAAATGTTCTATGATTAGGTCTATATAGTTTTTTTTGGTATTGAGTTTTGATACTAAATGATTTCAAGCATGTTTCAAAAGAACATCTCTGATAATTTCTTTTCTAAATTTCAGTGAAATTTGGAATGTGAATAAATTACAAGGCCACAGGAACTCCCCAGTTCACAGAAATGCTAGTTCCAACCTTATTCAGGCTCTGCTTCATGCTGTAATAAATGTGAATCTGGATTTTAGAATATACTTGAGAATGTGGATAAACTAGAATGCTCATATGTTGCTGGTGGGAATGTAAAATGGTTAAGCCATGTTGGAAAACAGTTTGGCTGTTCCTGAAAAAGTTAAACATAAATTTATTATATGACCTAGCAATTCCACTTCTGAATATCCACCCAAGAGAAATGAAAACATATGTCCAGGCAAAAAAAATTGTACATAGCAGCATTATTCATAATAGCCAAAAAGTAGAAATAACCCAAATGTCTAGCAACTGATGAAGAGGTAAACAAAATGTGGTGAAAGATGATGGAATACTCTTGAGCAGCAAGAAGGAATGAAGTATTGCTTCATGCTACAACATGGATGTGAAAGAAGCCAGACACAAAAGATCATATACTGTATAATTCCATTTACATGAAATGCCCAGAAAAGGTAAATCTATAGAGACAGAAAGTAGATTACTGGCTGGTTAGGGCTGGAGAAGAAAGCGGGGAGTGATTGCAAATGGGCATGCGGGATCTTTTTGAAGAAACAGAATATGTTCTAAAATTGGATGGTGGTAACATGAGTGAATTATACCTCAATAAAGCTGTTAAAATGTAATATGCCTAAGACATTACTTCATAGTTGGACCAGCTCCATACACTATGAGGGCAAATTCCCCAGTCTGGTTACTCTGGTATTTCTAGGAAGGCCTTCTCTTCAGTACCTTGAGGGATGGGGACTCTGGTCTTATCTTCTGCTTTCTACTTACCTTCATGTCATCCCTTCTAGAACTTTATAATTGTTACTGTAATAATTTCCTTCAAGATAAAGTGGATGAGGCCCAGATAACTTATCTCTCCTTCCAAAGAAAGGAGGACTTTGGAGCCAGGACTAGGGTAACTACAGTAGTTCTCTCTTATCCATGGGGGATACATTCCAGGACCCCCAGTGGATGCTTGAAACAGCAGGTAGTAACAAACCCTATGTATACTATCTTTTTGCCTATACACACCTACCTATGACAAGTTTAAGTTATAAATTAGGCATATAAGAGATTAACTACAATAAGTCATAATAGGCTCAAAGTGAGAGATTGGTTCAAGATGGTGGAGTAGAAGGACGTGCACTCACTCCCTCTTGCGAGAACACTGGAATCACAACTAACTGCTGAACAATCATCGACAGGAAGACACTGGAACTCACCAGAAAAGATACCCCACATCCAAAGACAAAGGTGAAGCCACAATGAGACGGTAGGAGGGGCGCAGTCACAATAAAATCAAATCCCATAACTGCTGGGTGGGTGACTCACAAACTGTAGAACACTTATACCACAGAAGTCCACCCACTGGAGTGAAGGTTCTGAGCCCCACGTCAGGGTTCCCAACCTGGGGGGGTCCAGTAATGGAAGGAGGGATTCCTAGAGAATCAGACTTTGAAGCCTAGTGGGATTTGATTGCAGGACTTCGACAGGACTGGGGGAAACAGAGACTCCACCCTTGGAGGGCACACACAAAGTAGTGTGCGCACTGGGACCCAGGTGAAGGAGCAGTGACCCCATAGGAGACTGAACCAGACCTACCTGCTAGTGTTGGAGGGTCTCCTGCAGAGGCGGGGGGTGGCTGTGGCTCCCCATGGGGACAAGGACACTGGCAGCAGAAGTTCTGGGAAGTACTCCTTGGTGTGATCCCTCCCAGAGTCCACTGTTAGCCCCACCAAAGAGCTGGTAGGCTCCAGTGCTGGATCACCTCAGGCCAAACAACCAACAGGGAGGGAACCCAGCCCCACCCATCAGCAGACAAATGGATTAAAGTTTTACTGAGCTCTGCCCACCAGAGCAACACCCAGCTCTACCCACCACCAGTCCCTCCCATCAGGAAGCTTGCACAAACCTCTTAGATAGTCTCACCCACCAGAGGGCAGACAGCAGAAGCAAGAAGAACTACAGTTCTGCAGCATGTGGAAGGAAAACCACATTCACAGAAAGATAGACAAAATGCAAAGGCAGAGGACTTTGTACCAGGTGAAGGAACAAGATGAAACCCCAGAAAAACAACTAAATGAAGTGGAGATAGGCAACCTTCCAGAAAAAGAATTCAGAATAATGATAGTGAAGATGATCCAGGACCTCATCCTGGAAAAAGAATGGAGGCAAAGATCAAGAAGATGCAAGAAATGTTTAACAAAGACCTAGAAGAATTAAAGAACAAACACCTAGAAGAATTAAAGAACAAACAAACAGATGAACAATACAATAACTGAAATGAAAAATACACTAGAAGGAATCAATAGCAGAATAACTGAGGCAGAAGAACGGATAAGTGACCTGGAAGACAGAATGGTGGAATTCACTGCCACAGAACAGAATAAAAAAAAAAGAATGAAAAGAAATGAAGACAGCCTAAGAGACCTCTGGGACAACATTAAACGCAACAACATTCCCATTATAGGGGTCACAGAAGGAGAAGAGAGAGAGAAAGGACCCGAGAAAATATTTGAAAAGATTATAGTCAAAAAGTTCCCTAACATGGGAAAAGAAATAGCCACCCAAGTCCAGGAAGTGCAGAGAGTCCCAGGCAGGATAAATCCAAGGAGAAACACGCTGAGACACATAGTAATCAAATTGACAAAAATTAAAGACAAAGAAAAATTATTAAAAGCAACAAGGGAAAAATGACAAATAACATACAAGGGAACTCCCATAAGGTTAACAGCTGATTTCTCAGCAGAAACTCTACAAACCAGAAGAGAGGGGCACAATACATTTAAAATGATGAAAGGGAAGAACCTACAACCAAGATTACTCTACCGGATCTCATTCAGATTCGACAGAGAAATCAAAAGCTTTACAGACAAGCAAAAGCTAAGAGAATTCAGCACCACCGAACCAGCTCTACAACAAATGCTAAAGGAACTTCTCTAAGTGGGAAACACAAGAGAAGAAAAGACCTACGAAAACAAACCCAAAACAATTAAGAAAATAGTAATAGGAACATACATATCGATAATTACCTTAAACATGAATGGGTTAAATGCTCCAACCAAAGGACACAGGCTTGCTGAATGGATACAAAAACAAGACCTATATATATGCTGTCTACAAGAGACGCACTTCAGACCTAGGGACACAAGCAGACTGAAAGTGAGGGGATGGAAAAAGATATTTCATGCAAATGGAAATCAAAAGAAAGCTGGAGTAGCAATACTCATAGCAGATAAAATAGACTTTAAAATAAAGAATGTTACAAGAGACAAGGAAAGACACTACATAATGATCAAGGGATCAATCCAAGAAGATATAACAATTATAAATATATATGCACCCAACATAGGAGCACCTCAATACATAAGGCAACTGCTAACAGCAATAAAAGAGGAAATCGACAGTAACACAATAATAGTGGGGGACTTTAACACCTCCCTTACACCAATGGACAGATCATCCAGACAGAAAATTAATAAGGAAACACAAGATTTAAATGACACAATAGACCAGATAGGTTTAATTGATATTTATAGGACATTCCATCCAAAAACAGCAGATTACACTTTCTTCTCAAGTGCGTACGGAACATTCTCCAGGACAGATCACATCTTGGGTCACAAATCAAGCCTCAGTAAATTTAAGAAAATTGAAATCATATCAAGCACCTTTTCCGACCACAACGCGATGAGATTAGAAATCAATTACAGGGAGAAAAACGTAAAAAACACAAACACATGGAGGCTAAACAATACGTTATTAAATAACCAAGAGATCACTGAAGAAATCAAAGAGGAAATCCAAAAATACCTAGAGACAAATGGCAATGAAAACACGACAATCCAAATCCTACGGGATGCAGCAAAAGCAGTTCTAGGAGGGAAGTTTATAGCAATACAATCCTACCTCAAGAAACAAGAAAAATCTCAAATAAACAATCTAACCTTACACCTAAAGGAACTAGAGAAAGAAGAACAAACAAAACCCAAAGTTAGTAGCAGGAAAGAAACCATAAAGATCAGAGCAGAAATAAATGAAATAGAAACAAAGAAAACAATAGCAAAGATCAATAAAACTAAAAGCTGGTTCTTTGAGAAGATATACAAAATTGATAAACCATTAGCCAGACTCATCAAGAAAAAGAGGGAGAGGACTCAAATCAATAATATTAGACATGAAAATGGAGAAGTTACAACAGACACCACAGAAATACAAATCATCCTAAGAGACTACTACCAGCAGCTCTATGCCAATAAAATGGACAACCTGGAAGAAATGGACAAATTCTTAGAAAGGTATGACCTTCCAAGACTGAACCAGGAAGAAATAGAAAATATGAACAGACCAATCACAAGTAATGAAATTGAAACTGTGATTAAAAATCTTCCAAAAAAAAAAAAAGGGTAGCTGCTGCTGTTAATTTTTAAATAAGCATATATACGTGTGTGTGTGTAACTGAATCACTTTGCTGTACACTTGAAACTAACACAACATCTTTAATTAACTATACTTCAATTAAAAAAAAATCATCTATATTTTGAACCTAATGGGTTGAACCTGCAGAAGGGGTATTGGAAGGCCTCTGCCAGGGATTCGTGTTGGCCATAACATGTTTGTTTTGAAGGTGTAGCTTGGGTTGTAACGGTTTTTAAGAAGGCACCTGGGGACTTCCCTGGTGGTACAGTGGTTAAGAATCTGCCTGCCAATGCAGGGGACACGGGTTCGAGCCCTGGTCTGGGAAGATCCCACATGCCGTAGAGCAACTAAGCCCACGAGCCACAACTACTGAGCCCGCGTGCCACAACTACTGAAGCCCACACACCTAGAGCCCATGCTCCGCAACAAGAGAAGCCACCTCAATGAGAAACCTGTGCACCGCTATGAAGAGTAGCCCCTGCTCGCTGCAACTAAAGAAAGCCTGCGCGCAACAACGAAGACCCAATGCAGCTAAAAATAAATAAATAAATAAATAAATTTTTAAAAAAAGAAAGAAAAAAATAAGTCATAATAAATTAGAACAATTATAACAATATACTGAAATAAAAATTATGTGAATGCGGTCTCTCTCTCAAAATATCTTGTAGAAATTTAATGCCTTTTCCATCTCAACTAAGCACTTATCACACACTATGGCCATAACTTTTGCAGTCTGAGGTGCAACAGCAAAACTAGTATGAATTTCTTTTTCCTTCTTCACAGTTTCACAGGCAGAAGATTTGTTCTTACCATAGATCTTAGCAACCTCTGCATGCAATTTTTTTTCTTTCCTTATTAAGTTGAGGACTTTCACCTTCTCACTTAAAGGAAGCATTTTATGGCTTCTCTTTGGCAAATGTGAATGACCACCATGACTAATCTTGCATTATGGGGCCATTATTAAGTAGAAAGGGTAACTTGAACACAAACACTGTGATAATGTGACAGTTGATTTGATAAAGAGGTGGCTACCAAGTGACTAAGGGGCAGATACACCGTTCAAAGGGATGATTCAGGCCTCGGCAAGATGAAGCAGGACGGCGAGATTTCATCACGCTACTCAGAGGGTGCACAATTGAAAACGTATGAATTGTTTATTTCTGGAATGTTCCATTTGATATTTTCAGACTACGGTAGACCACAGGTAACTGAAACCACAGAAACTGAAACTGTGGAGAAGTGGGGACTACTTACTGTATTCCTGTCTGAAACCGTTCCGTACTGAACGACTTTCAAAACGTTTCAGGCTGTGCCTCGTCCCTGTGCTGTCCCTCTGCCTGACTTCTCATCCAGTCCCGACTGTTGACAGGTAATTTGTCTCCCCACCCCTCCTCCGGAGGAGACTGTAATGTCTACAAAGACAGGACCTAGGTTTTGTTTTTCCTCATATCTAATTCTCAATGAAATGATTTCTCATGACTTACAGCCCAAGGCCAAACTCTTTAATTTAGGAAGGCCTTCTATGATCTGACCATTCCTCACTTCTTTACAATATCAGCGGTCACCACTCCCTCTCTACACACTAACCCAGTGATTTTCAAATTGTAATGAGTTGTGGAGTCACTTCAATGGGTTACAGTCAGCTTTGGAAAAACAATTATTAGAATGGAGTAGACAGATATTACTGTGCATGTACTGTATTGTATATGTGTGTATTTGGTCACAATGTAGAACTGTAGAATGTATTTCTTACAGGGTACCAGGACCAGAAGTTTGAAGTTCACTGCTGCAGCTCAGTCCATAGGAATGCGTGAGACCCATTAGAGGGATTTTCATTTGCAGGTTCTAGTTCAGTAGTTAAGCTGGGGGCCCACAGATCTGTACCTCTGTGGCCCTCCCATAATTCAGATGTGTGTGGTCTGCATTCTAAGAAACTATAACAGAGCGCGGTTGCTAGTTGCTAACTGATTTAGACCTCTTGTTCATTTTTTAAACACCCAGTAGGAGATAGGAGCAATGCCATGGCCTTGGACACAGTGGTGGACACAAGAGCTACAGTCCAGCTGAAAGATGGAAGAGTGTAGGCTGTGGCTTCTTCTGCTTGGGAACCCCCCACCCCCATCTTTGCTCCATCAACTCTGTGATTTTTTTTAAATTAATTTATTTATTTGTTTATTTATTGGCTGCATTGGGTCTTCGTTGCTGCGGGCTTTCTCTAGTTGCGGCGAGTGGGGGCTACTCTTCATTGTGGTGCAGGGGCTCTAGGCCCACGGGCTTCAGTTGTTGTGGCATGCAGGCTCAGTAGTTGTGGCTCACAGGCTCTAGAGCACAGGCTCAGTAGTTGTGGCACACGGACTTAGTTGCTCCGTGGCATGTGGGATCTTCCGGGACCAGGGCTCGAACCTGTGTCCCCTGCATTGGCAGGCGGATTCTTAACCACTGCGCCACCAGGGAAGTCCCTAACTCTGTGATTAACAGCTATTAGTCTTTCAAATTTCAACTCAGAAGAGTTAGACATGACTTCTGCTACTTTTTATAAAGTTCAATGACATTGGTATTTGGGTATAGATTCAAGGAAGATGAGAAGCCTAAAAAGGAGCTATGATCACTTGAGAAAAGGGATCCGTGAGACCAGAGAAGCTGAGCTCTAGGGGTGACAGTGGGGGACTGAAAGGGTCAGTTGTCACAGAGGAATGAGTTGCTGGAAATGACAGTAGACACCATAGCTATGGATCAGCCTCTGGGAGATGTGGGAAAGGAAAGAGGCTTGGGAATGTCCCCAAAATAGCAAAACTGGGAGGGGGCTCAGAGCCAATTATCACTGTGGTCATCCCCCAGGCTGGCATGGCCTTGATATCAAACAGAGACAGAGGAGGAGCCATGGACACAGTCGTATTCTGCATAGGAAAACTGTAAGGAGCAGCCTACAGGCTTGTACCGTCTGGTGTGCACCAGTGAGGTTGGGGAGAGGTTGACCCCCCCCCCCCCCGCCCCTTCTGAGCAGCTGGGATACAGGGTGGAATGTTCATGAAACCAGTGGAAACTGAGCGGAGGTTTAGTGTTTGGTGGCTGCTTGTGCCAGGTGTTGAGCCAGGGGCTGGCAGGCAGGTGGCTCATGCTGGCCTTGGTTAGGGCAGAGATTTGGTCCTCAACTTTGCAGTTCCCAGACGTGATGTAGTCAGGGTACCAAGTTCCAAGTCACACAAACACATGGATGCACCTGACACTGATCTGGAACACGATTTATATAATAATAATAATAGTAACACCAATATTAAGATCTAATACCTTTTTAGACCACTTGCCATGTATGAGGCATGGGCTAATTATTATAAAAGTTTGGTCTTATTGATGCTTTTTGTGATCTGTACTATATTATTCTTCTAATTTTACAGATGTGGGAACTGAGGCTTAGGTTAAAAGACTTGTTGAAAATGATGGAGCCTGGTTTTGAACTCAGGTTGGTCTGATTTTGAAAAATATTAATTAATTGGTTTACATTTGTATCCTTTATTATACCTATCACATAGTTCAGTGATGGGCACGCTCTTGGGCTTAGCCTGTTTGGATCCTGCAGCTTCACTGTGAACCGAATGGATAGGGGACTTGTTTTACCATTTAATGTTTTTAGCCTGTAAGAGGAGAAATTGTGACATTGGGAAATGAAACCTAAAGAAAGTACAGTGGCGCCAAAGATATTGAAAAACCCGTGTACCAGGCAGCTGTGAGACCTAATGTTGCCATTATTTGAACCCTCCTAGGGTCTTAGGAGGTTCAATGGGAAGAAGCAGAAAGGGCTTTTGAGATGGTGAAATGGCCTTTAATTATTGCTTTTCTATCTCCTCTCAGACTTTAAAGTGGTTCATTAACACAGCAGACTATAAACCTCTTTATAAGCACAGGCCCGGTAAATGAGACACCAGTGAATTTTTATTGGTGACACGTCACAGTGAATGTGCAGCAATTATATTCCCAGTTTTGTTCCATGGACTTTAAAAGGCACTGCATGTGCGGCAGCGTCACCAATGACGAGCAGGAAGGCAGGGTAAAGGACATTGTGTTACATCGTGGTATTGGATAGCTAGCTCCTAATCAGCTGGGTGTCCATCCCCTGGATTTCCTCAGCACCTGTCGTTTGTGGCACACTGTGGGCACTCGGATATCTGCTGAGTGAAGTCATCTGAAACCTTCTAAGCTTCCTTTGGAGAAGTGTATGAAAGAGAAAGATTCTCTCCCTAACCCAGGGGCATCAGATGAAGTTCCAGGATTGCCTCTTGGTGTGGTCAGCAGATGAGGGGTTTCAGTTACCTAATAAGAGCTGGGAATGATGGGGTCAACCCTGGCAGTAGACTCACTGACTGCTGTGGGAGAGAGTTCTGCCCTTGGCTGGTCTGCTCTGGGACAGAAGGAAGGACTGAGCTATTCTTCGTTGGCTAAGGTGCTTGAGTATCTCATGCAGCTATAAATCCCAGAGCATCCCAGAAGCAGAGAGGTATTAGCCTAGCACTGAGTCTTGGGGGCATAAGAAAAAAGCTCTTTTCCTTTGTCTGTGCTGAAATCTGTCTATTTTGTTTGTTTTATTTTCAGCTTCTAAATATTGATTAGCTTTAGTGAGTGCTTTCTGGATCTTGTGGTCCCTTTCTTACAGATGTAGGGGGATAAGGCCCATGGCAGTTAAACGGCATTCAGGGAACAGAGCAAGCTAGAGGCGGAGCTTTTCCCATCAGGTCTGCAGATTACAGTTCAGCAACAAGCCTATCCCCATGTCTCCATGTTCTCTACCGGGTATTGCCTGTTAAGCTTGGATACTTTTTTCTTTTACAAATGCAGACTGCTGCACTTCACAGTAATTAGCCGATATGACTGTAATGGAGTCTGGCTTCATTGGATAGAATCTTTGAAATCAAGTGTATTAAATTGACTCTTCCTTTCTCGGGTAATAATGAGTAGAAATTCCTGCTATAAACATAGAATTAATAGATTCTAAGCTTTTATAGGCTTTGGGGCAGTAATAAAAGGAGAGGGGAGGGACTTCCCTGGCGCTCCAGTGGTTAAGACTTCGCCTTCCAATGCAGGGGGTGCAGGTTCGATCCCTGGTCAGGGAGCTAAGATCCCACATGTCTTGTGGCCAAAAAGCCAAAACATAAAACAGAAGCAATATTGTAATCAACTCAATAAAGACTTTAAAAGTGGTCCGTATCAAAAAATAAATAAATTAATTAAAAAAAAAAAAAAAAAGGAGAGGGGAAATGGCATGGATACAGCCGCTCTTGATTTCATTCTTTTTGAGGTGTGTTGAGATTCTTGAGAACCTGGCCAAGTGATCCCAAGGGGGCAGATGCACCAAGGGCTCTGTGTGAGGATGGGAAAGGATGGCGAAGTGGATCCACTGCCTATTCCGATGCAGATGTGTGCTGGAAAGGTCAAATCTTCAACTTGTTCTCAGTCCTTCTAAAATCAGGGAGTGTCAATGAATGATAGTGGCCCCTGGCATCTGGTTAGGATTCTCCAGATGACACCTTGGCAGTGAATTCAGCCAGAACATTTTTGTCAGTTCCACGGAGAGTAACCTGTATGAGAGGTGACCATGACATAATTTGGGCTTATCTCATTTGTTTTCAGAGTCACAAGAAGCAGAATGGCTTAGGGGTTACATCAGGGATCAGACTCTGGATTTGAGTCCCAGCCCTACAGCTTAAAAGCTTTGCAACTTGGGGCAAGTTGTGTAAATTCTCTAGGCTTTTTCTACACCTGTTAAATGCAGATAATAATAGTATACCTAGGGATATTGTAAGAATTTAAAAAACATATTTCAGTACAGCAGAAGTTAACACAACATTGTAAATCAACTATACTTGAATAAAATAAATTAAAAAATAAAAAGAACCGTATTTCATATAAAGTACTTAGGACAGTGCTTGCCATATTACAAATGCATGATAAAGTGTTCAACACATTCAATACCAGCATCATTTTTCCAAATAATTGGAAAGCCCACTATGAATCTGGAGCAGAGAAATCAACTGGGTGTATGTAGGTAGATTCACAAGGTATAGGTTCTGCTCTCAAGAAGCCCAAAGTGAGAGTTAGAGACAGATAGAAAAATAGATATATTCATTAGGATCACTGGAGTGGATGGTTAGTTGTATAGAG
Source organism: Eschrichtius robustus (assembly GCF_028021215.1). Classification (NCBI taxonomy): domain Eukaryota; kingdom Metazoa; phylum Chordata; class Mammalia; order Artiodactyla; family Eschrichtiidae; genus Eschrichtius; species Eschrichtius robustus. The sequence continues at coordinate 51,311,583 of NC_090829.1, read as the reverse complement.
GCAAGGAAGGTGGGGGAAGTGGACCAAGATGGGCACTGAGATGTCCAGGGAGCTGAAATACCTTGAAGAAATTCAGAAGGATTCTGTGGTGGGAGTGCCAGTGATACAAAACATTGATGTGGATGAAGTATGGGTTGTTCCTTAGAAGTAGCCTTTGCATCTTTCCTGTGCTCTTCTGCCTTGCTGTCCCCACCCCAGAACAAGCTTTCTCTCCTGCTTGCCACCCTCTGACTCCAGTCTTTCTGTCTTCAATTTTTCTCTTATAGGATATGAAAAAAAATCATACGTGTACGAAGCGTTGTTTATTAATAAGCAGCAGTGTATGTGTCCTGCTTTGTATGAGAAAGTCTAAAAATTGCTAATCAGTATGGAACTGAAAACTTTAAAAAAATAATTAATTAATTTGGCTGTGCTGTGTGGCATGTGGGATCTTAGTTCCCTGACCAGGGATCGAACCCGTGTCCCCAGTAGTGGAAGCACTGAGTCTTAACCTCTGGAGCACCAGGGAAGTCCCTGGAACTGAAAACTTTTAAGCTTTAAAATATCCTTGCTTCTGTTTCAGGAAATCTGTTAATACAACATATTAGTAGGCCAAACGATATTAACTCTGGAATTATCTCAACTGCCATCAGAGATATGGGTAAAATTTAGTAGTCATTCTTGATTCAAAGACAAAACAAAACAAAAAACAACTACTCTTATTAAATTAACTCTTACTTTCCCTATTGCTCTTATTAATAGGGGGATTCTTCTTAACTTTATAGAGAATGTGTCTGAAACCAACAGCCCACCTCATATCTAGTTGTTAAAAACCAGAAACTCTGTGTGGGCGACACTGTTGATTACCTGCCTATCAGCCATTCCCATCTCCTTTCTTGCTGTCAAAGCTCTGAGTTTGTTTCGGTGTTTACCCCTCCCATGTTCTCAGGGGAGTGGACCCCCTCCCCAGCCCCAGCATAGAGGGGGTGGGATAGATTAAGCCAGTCCCCTGGCTTCTGTTTTTTTGTTGTTGATGATGAGTTTAGGCAAGTCACGTGACACAATCCTGGCCAGTGAGGGGCCTGGGGGAATCCTTCCTGGGAGCTCCTGGGAAGGCTTTCCTCACTTTTACAAATTGGTTTTTACAAACGAGACTTTCCCTGTCCTGGACTTGGAAATCGTCTGTAAGACTGTGATGCGTAGATTTGCTGGAGACATCTGGTAACCATGAGGGGAGAGCTTGGAGAGTCACAGAAAAACGGACTCAGGTCCCCCCTACATTGTTGGGCAGCTGAATTAATCAACCCTGGAACTGGCCTGATTCCAGACGTCGTATTATACTAGCTAACAACTTCCTCATTGTTTAAGCCACTTATAGTTGTGTATTCTTTCACTTGCAGTTGCAAACATCCTGATTGATATATATTTCTTTTGAAATCAGGGACCACAGAAGGATGTTAGGGTTAAGATAAGGACCAATAATTATATATATATATATATATAATGTTCTGGAAATTCTAACCATTTGAAATAAGGCAAGGCATAGAAGAAACAAGAGTTATAAGTATTAGATGATAGGGACAATATCGTCATTTTATACATATGGTGCCTTTAAAACTTAGGAGGGTCAACTGAAAAAAATTACTAAAACAGTAATAATTCAGTGTGGTTGGTTACAAAATAAGTATACCTAAATCAGTAGCATTCTTATTAGCCAGACAAAATAACCAATTAGAAAATACATTTAAAAAAATGATAGCTTTAATAACAAAAATGGCAAAATATATGGGAATAAATTTACCAAGAGCTCTGCAGGACCTATATGAAGGAAAATTTAAATCACAGCAAGGAGTATACTGAAGACTTGAGTCAATGCAGAGATACCCCATGTTCCTGGATAGCAGACTTAGTAATGTAAAGGTATCTATTCTTCTCATGTGAATATGGGATTTCAATAAAAATATCAAGCAGGAATTTGTTTTAGGACTTGGCAAAATGATTCTAAATGTCAGCTGAAAGAATTATCAGACAAGAACAGCTTCCGAGCCTCCTGGTAAAACTTGTTTCTGTCATTTGTGTTTGTGTGTGTTATAAACTTCTATATTGTATTATTTGCCATATAAAAGTTTTAACAGTTATAACTTCATAGTAGATTAAGATTTTTATTAATATAAAAACACTCTGTCCCAGGTAATGACTTTTTCTAGGAATTTTTTTTGGTTTCTTGACTTTTTCTTTGTGTTTTTGCTTGATGTATTTGATCTGCCTTTTTATTTCTAGACTTTGTCTTGATTTATTTCACTGTAGGCAACATATAGTAAGATTTTGTTTTTGAACCTAATCTAAGGGTTTTCTTTTGTTTCTTTTTTTTTTTTTTTTTTGAGTTTTCAAGAGGGTTAAACCATTTGGTTTTATTGATATGCTTGATCTTCTGTTATGTTTTTAATTCCACCTTCCTTAGTGTCTGCTTTGTTTTTCTATGTAAACTGTTTTCAAACATACAATTTAAATATATACTTAAACCTGTAGTTCTCTAATTATGCAAATTAATAGTAAAATGAGATCCTTTAATGTCCTTGTTGCATAATAAAAGAGTGAAACCTTATTTCCCCTACTCTGATCCGATGCTTCTCCTGCACTTCCCAGTGTTCAATTCAACCTGATATTACAGACTGAGATCTTCTTTGATCTCAACTTAATACTATATCCTTCTTATTTTTAAAAGATTACATTTTAAATTAATATCTGAATATATTAAAACTATATTGTTGGGCTTCCCTGGTGGCGCAGTGGTTGAGAATCTGCCTGCCAATGCAGGGGACATGGGTTCGAGCCCTGGTCCGGGAAGATCCCACATGCCGCGGAGCAACTGGGCCTGTGAGCCACAGCTACTGAGCCTGCGCGTCTGGAGCCTGTGCTCGGCAACAAGAGAGGCTGCGATAATGAGAGGCCCGCGCACCGCGATGAAGAGTGGCCCCCGCTTGCCGCAACTGGAGAAAGCCCTCGCACAGAAACGAAGACCCAACGCAGCCATAAATAATAAATAAATAAATAAATAAATAATAAAAAGAAACGTCAATCTTTAAAAAAAAAAAAAAACTATATTGTTTTTCAAGGATGCTTTTTGTGATTTGCATTAGATTGGTTACACTAAATTGGTTGTTTTTTTTCTCTATTATATTCTTGTGTTCCAAATTATGATTTATCAGTTAGCTGGAATGTACACTTTCCTTTTATTTTTAAGGAATATTATGTATGTTTTATGTTTTATGAGTTCTTGCATAGCTTAAAATTTTTCTTTTCCCTTTCTTCATACACAATAGTTTGGGAATACAATTATTATTATTATTATTATTATTATTATTTTTAAATTTTATAGCTACTTTTATTTTTATTTATTTATTTATTTTTGGCTGTGCTGGGCCTTCGGTTTGTGCGAGGGCTTTCTCCAGCTGCGGCAAGCGGGGGCCACTCTTCATCGCGGTGCGGGGACCGCTCTTCATCGCGGTGCGCGGGCCTTTCACTATCGCGGCCCCTCCCGTTGCGGGGCACAGGCTCCAGACGCGCAGGCTCAGTAGTTGTGGCTCACGGGCCCAGCCGCTCCGCGGCATGTGGGATCCTCCCAGACCAGGGCTCGAACCCGCGTCCCCTGCATTGGCAGGCAGACTCCCAACCACTGCGCCACCAGGGAAGCCCCCAATTATTTTATCACAACACTTTCCTCACCAAACTTTAGAGATGGATCATTGGCTTGGGGTGTTAAATATTGTGAAAGAGAGGTTTGGGGCTGGTGATATTACTTTATAGTTAACCTGATTTTCTGCCTGATTAGTTGTATGAGTTTTAAAAAGTACTTGAAATTACTTTTTTGGGGCACAGGTGGGGTCTGTTTTCAGTTATTTTGCTTGGAACTGAGTGCATTTTTGCTTCTGGCAGCTGGTTTTGGTCCATGCATAAATATTTACCTTTACCATTTTTATTATTCTCTGTTGAATTTCTTCCTGTGGAATAAATATCTATTTGCTTTGTTTGGATCTCTGTCCCCTGTGGTCCCTTTATGTCTCCTTTCCTATCTTCATTTTTTAAATCTGCCTTATAAAACTGCATCTGGTAGTGTTTCATGTTTGTCTTTCATGGCGTGGCTGTTATTTCCATACTGTTCGTTCTGTCTGTACTACCTCCACTTTTCCATTTGCATTTTAGGCTCCCTAGTGTTCTTATTTCATTTCTGTCCTCATCTCAGTCTTTTCTTCCCTTTGGCTGCTTGCTTCAGTCTTAAGGAGGCCATCTCCTCTTGCAGTTCTACATTTTGAGGACACCATGAAGGTACATTCTAAAATTTTTATATGTCATATGTTTTTTATGTTTTCTTTTGAGTAATCAGGACGTAATGCAGACTAAGAGAAGTGGACTAATGTCCCAGTGTCACAGAGCTATTATTGCTGTTTTATTTTCTGTTCATACATTCCCTAAAAGAGGTGATGAACTAGTCCCAGGATTTGCCAAAAGGCAAGGTGGAAGTTGCCAGCCTGGGTGGCAGCTTCCCGGTGTGTGACTTTAGTGAACTTGAACGGTAGTTTGCATGTACTTGAATCCTGTGTACAATATACTTATTTTCTCGGTGACTCCGTTTTCTTATCTGTAAAATGAGGATAATGACTTTACCTATCTCAGGGTTATTTGGAAGGTTAAATGAGATGATGGATATAAAAATACTAATAAAAAATTGTCCTAAATGTAGAAATAAGCTATTGTACTATTGCTTACATAAAACAAAAATATGTCCTTAAAAGTGTTTTTTTAGATTTTAAAGTTAATATATGCAGATTGAAAAAATTGGGTGATACAAAAATAATAAAGAAGGAGTGAAAAAATTATGTGTAATCCTCTCTGAGATGTAACTCCTCTTACTATTTTGGCATTGCCTTTTCCAGTCTTTCTGTTCATTTAAAAAACGTATATATATATATATATATATATATATATATATATATATATATATATATATATATATATATATATATAGTGTGTATATATATGTGTGTGTGTGTGTGTGTGTGTGTGTGTGTACATACACTAAAAAGACTGTACTGGTATGGAACCCTGGACTTTTTGGCAATAAAACTCCAAAGAGACTAGATGTACAAAAATATGCTAAGATCTAATATGACTGCTACCAAGGTTCACAGTAGACATGAATAAAAGAGTATTTTTTTAGGGATTAAATTGAACATATTGTAATATTCCAAGATATTTTTTACTGTTATTCATTTTTTTTTTTCCAGGAGAAAAAAAATTCATTCTGGGCCCTTTTAATTTAATTGTTCTTAAATATGGTTGTCTAAGTAGCCAAAACATGTAGGGTAGACCAATCAAATAAGTGTAACTCATTATTACTGAATTTCCTGAAGGCATATTAAACCTGGTTCAATTTGACTTGGTTCTACTTTTCATCTTATCTAACATACAAATTGTTTAAAATTATGGTCTGATCATCTTGTGGTAGGTATTTTTTATTTAGCTACCTTTTCCTGTATTCACCATTAAAGTACAACCTCAGGCCTTCGGAACTATTTTCCAAAGTTGATATATAAAAGAAGATTCTCTGTTTATTTACTTAGTATTAAAATATTTAGTGTTAGATAAAATAATTTACTTTCATGTTATTTAGCTAATATTAAATTTAAAATATTTAAATAAGCTCTTGAGTAAAACAACATTAATTTGTTTTCTTGGCTCATGTTAAAAACTTGCACACTTTTGTTTTTTAGTCTAAATTTTTTCCCTAAAATTAGGGGTTGGGAGCAAAATTCACTTGATATTTAATGGGACAAAACTTCTAAAACTGTATTGCAAACTCAAGTTTCTCGAGAGACAGCTATACACTAGATAGTGTCCTTGGTATTTTGCATAGCATTTAGTTGGTAAAATAAAATAATGTAAGGCAGTATTTTATAAGTCAGTGGTTCTCAAATTTCAGCCTGCGTTAGCCTCACCTGGAGAGCTTGGTAAAGCAGATTGCTGGACACTAGCTCTAGAGATTCTGATTCAGTAAGTCTGGGGTGATGCCCAAGAATTTGCATTTTAACAAGGTGGCGCTGATTCTACTGGTGCCAGGGCCACACTTTGAGTTATAAGTGACATAGGAGTGGTAAGGTCAGTAAATTCTAGGGGAGGGGTATTGCAGACTGTTCTTGGTTGGGATGTGTGTGTGCAGTTCTAGGGCAAGATAAGGTAGATATGAACAGGACCTTGATGGGTGTATATGAGAGTCCGCCCTCTGTGTCTGCTTGTTCCCTACCTGTGGATTCAACCAACCTCTGATGGAAAATACTTGCAGATGGAAATCCCAGGAAGTTACAGAAAGCAAAACTTGAATTTGCCCCATGCTGGCAACTATTTACATAGCATTTGCATTATACGTACAACTACTTATATCTCATTTATGTTGTTTTCGGTATTATAAGTAACCTAGAGATGATTTAAAGTATATTGGAGGATTGTGGGTAGGTTATATGTAAGTACTATACCATTTTATATAAGGGACTTGAGCATACCTGGATTTTGGTGTCTAAGGGTGGAGTGGGGTATCCTGGAACCAATCCCTCCCCTCAGATACCAAGGGTTGTTTGTACAGGGTACAGAAGAGAAGCTGGAGGAGAGAACAACCAGAGAGTGAACTATGTGAGCAGTGGTGCAGAGGTGAGAATGGGTAAGGTTTGCCTGAGGGGTAAAGAGACCATCTGAAAGGAGAAAGTGTTTTTTGCTGGACATTTGTAAAAATGATAGTAATAATAATAATTGTAATAAAATTGGACAGCTCGGTAGAGACTGGATTCTTAAAAGTCTTTAATATTTTTTAATATAAATTTATTTATTTTATTTATTTATGTTTGGCTACGTTGGGTCTTCGTTGCTGCGCTCGGGCTTTCTCTGGTTGCAGCCAGCGGGGGCTACTCTTCCTTTTGCCGTGCGCAGGCTTCTTACTGTGGTGGCTTCTCTTGTTGCAGAGCACGGGCTCTAGGCACATGGGCTTCAGTAGTTGTGGCTCGCGGGCTCTAGAGCACAGGCTCAGTAGTTGTGGTGCATGGGCTTAGTTGCTCCGCAGCATGTGGGATCTTCCCGGACCAGGGCTGGAACCCATTGGCGGGCGGATTCTTAACCACTGTGCCACCAGGTAAGTCCGAAAGTTTCTTTTAAAAGAAAAGCAAAAATAACCAAAATCAGGCCTCCCTCATATACTCTTGTGCTCCCCCCTTCCTTCTTCCTTCCTTTCTCTTTCCCTCTTAACTTCTGAAGTAATGTGGAGCCAATAAATATCATTGATCAGATCAGCAGCATGATGGAAATTGTTTAAGAAAATTAAGCTGGTGGCCTTGTAAAATGAATTGAAGAGGGGAGAAGGGAGGATCTTGTAGAAATCCTAGGCTTAGGAAATAAAAGTTTTTATGCTGGGATTGTTAGATCCTTAAAGTGAACAGGGCAGTTAGAATAAGGTGGAGTGTTTGCTTTGGGCCTGGGGAATTTGACGGGGCAGCATGACTTCTAGCAGGAATGTGCAGTTCCTGGCTGTGGATACAACGCTGGAGCTTAGGAGACAGGTGAAAACTAAATATAGAGATATGACAATTGATGGATGGGTTGATTGATTCATTTGTCTAATCACCAGTGTTCCAGGCACGGAACTGGGATGGTCTGAATGGCTGTAAGTGTAAGGTCCTGGTAGTGTGGCTTCAGAGGGACAGAGAAAAGTCAGAGGCTGTAACATCTGAGAGAAATAAAAGGAGGAGACAGTGAGAGAGAAAGGGGAGAATGTGGAAGGAAGATCACAGCCACCGCAGCGAATCAGGATACAACATCTTCCCGAGGTGAGAATCTGAGGAGGGAGGGGGTTAGGCAGTGCCATATGCTGCAGCTGCAAGAGAATTGCAGCTGCTGGGCTGAATGCTTGGAATGTCCTGGTGACCCTGCAGGAGTGTTGTAAGGAAGGGAAGAGGCGCTGTCTTTTGTGGGAGAGGAGGGAGAGTCCTTAAGGGAAGGCGGTGGTTACAGTTCAATTGTGCAGGAAATGTAGGGTCAAGCATTAGGACAGCAGAAAGCTAATGTGCTTTCTTTCCTCTTCTTAAAGTGAGGAAGACCTTTGGGTGGTTGATGACAGGGGCCAGGAAGCAATGGTGGGGCAGAGATAAAGGCGTGATCCAGCTGTCTCGCCCATTTCAGTAAAGGGCCACTCTGTCCTTCCTTGGGATCATCACTGGCTCTTCCCTTTTCCTACACCGCACATCGGATCTATCAGAAAATTCTTTTGGTACTACATTCCCTTCAAAAGTGTATCCAGAATCGCAACCTCTCGTAACTACTGACCACCAGCCACTGTCGTCTTTCTCCTGAATTGCTGAGATAGTCTCCTAACTGATCTCCCAGCCCCTTCCTTGACCTTGAATCTGTCCTTGACACAGTGTCTGGAGTGATCCTAATGACCGTTACGTTGGATCATGCCACTACACAGATTTCACCTGGGGTTTCTTCTCTTTTACTAGATCAGAGTAAGTGCTGATTTCCTTACAATGGCCTACAGGGCCCTGGCACCTCCCACCCCGCGCCCCCATACACACCTCCCTCATTGTTCTGCTCTCATCTGCTGCCTTCCCGTCACGGGTGTCCGCCACACTGGTGTCTTTGCTATCCCTCAACCCTTCCAGGAATGCTCTTTTCCAAGTAGCTGCTTGGCATCTCGCCTCTTTGAGGTCTTTGCTTACACACATGCCATCTCTTTTAAGTGAGGGCTCCCAGGACCTGCTTTCATAAATTGCACCTCTGTGGGGCTTAGCATCTTCTAACTCTATGTAATTTACGTCTATGTTTTATTTATTGTCTGTTTCTGGCTCTGCCTACTTGGCTGTAAACTCCATGAGGGCAAGGATTTGTCCCTTGGTTTGGTTCATTGCTATATTCCCAGTGGCTAGAATGCCTCTTTGAAAGTTGGCTCTAAGTGAATTTTTAATTAATGTGAGAGAACGTGTGCATGGTGATTGAGGGAGACAGGCCTTAGAGGGTAATGATAACAGCTACTATTTGTTAAACACCTCACTCTGTTGATGTGTTATTGTATTTAAATTTTACAACTGCCTTACACAGTGGGCATTGTATTCCATTTTAAAGCCAAGAAAGCTGAATATTGGAGAGATTAATAAACTTTCATAAGGTTAATAAACTTGTACAAGTTCTTAGATTGTGGAGGCACTCTAATATACCTGACTAAGAAAAGGGGATCAAAGGAAGAGGATTTAGTCTTAGAAATCAGGAAGACTTTTTCTCAAATTGGGAAGAAAGGTAGAGAAGATAGGTGAAGAAATTTAAGAGCTGAGATTGAAAGGAGAGTGTATGAGCAATCTCTTTTCTGATGACCTTGATTTTTCTTAGTAAAGAAGGAAACCAGCTTATCTATTGAGATACAGAGGAGGTGACTGGGGATTTCAGGAGGGTAGGGAAGGTATGAAAATAGATCTATCTGGGCAGTCTGCTGAAGGATCTACAGGAGATCAAACAGTAGGATTCTTGAGATGTATTTAGGGCCCGGTTAGAGTAACCAATCAGCCAACAAAGGGATGTTAGCAATGAATGGCATCTTTGAGATCATTTAATGTAGCTCCCGAATTTTATACTTTATCACTCTGTATCCCTTTTGTCTGCTATTTACCAAGACTAATGGTCACTTCCACTCATCTTTGAAGATCTTACATCAATCAGTTTTCCTTTTTTTTTTTGGTTTGTTTATTATCTTCATCATTCTTTATTTTTATTGAGTTATAACTGATATAACATTATATTAGTTTCAGGTGTACAACATAATGATTCAACATTTGTATATATGCAGAATGATCACCACAGTAAGTCTTGTTAACATCTGTCACCATGCATGGTTATAGTTTCTTTTTTCTTGTGATGAGAACTTTTAAGATTTACTCTCTTAACTTTCAAATATGCAATACAGTACCATTAACTATAGCTACCATGCTGTACATTACATCCTCATAACAATTATTTTATAAGTGGAAGTTTGTATCTTTTGACCACCTTTACCCACCCCTTCACCCCCTGCCTCTGGTAATCCCCAGTCTAGTCTTTGTATCTGTGAACTTGTTTTTTGTTGTTTGTTTGTTTTTTAAGATAACACATACAAGTGAGGTCATACAGTATTTGTCTCTGACATTTCACTTAGCATAATGTCTTCAAGGTCCATCCATTTCATCGCAAATGGCACAATTTCTTTTTTATCGTGCAGTAATATTCCATTGTGTATATATCCATTCATCCATTGATGGATACTTAGGTTGTTGCCATGTCTTGGCTATTGCAAATAATGCTGCTATGAACAAGGGGTTGCAGATATCTTTTCAAATTAGTGTTTTTGTTTTCCTTGAATAAATACTCAGAGGTGGAATTGTTGGATCACATGGTAGTCCTATTTTTAATTTTTTGAGGAAACTCCATACTGTTTTCCATAGTAGCCACCACTGTCGTCATCATTCTTGAGTAATTATTTGTCCAGGTCGACTACCATTCAAAACCTGGATCTTGCTCTTCATTGCCCTGCCCAGCTTCAGTGACCATAACCTTTCCCCTCCTCAGTCACTGGTATCTGTGGCTGGACTTGAATAGTCTATGGCCTTATAAGGAAAGCAGTGAATGGTTGACAGTAGTAGGGTGTTGTGAGAAGGGGTTGACAGATAGATACCAAGGAGGGGAGGAAGATTTGGAGGGTCTAGAGAGAATGGTGCTCCAGTCAAAGTGGGGAGAGATTTGAAGCCAGATAGAACTGAATAAAACTCATTCCTGTTTAAAATAGGTTTATATGTATTCCAAGATGATTTTGATGTTTAAAAATATGCATTTCTACATTTATGGTGCTGTCATTTCTTATCTTTTTGATAAGTAGAACCCATTGTTCACATTAAAACTGTTTTGTTTAAAAATGGAAAAAGTTACCAATGAGATGTTTTCTGCATAGAATTAAGGGTTAATATTTACTCTGTAGGTATGGGTGATAAATATAGCATGAGTGTTAAATATTAATTTCTTAAAATTAGAATTTGTAGATAAATTATGCATCTTATCTATATTTAGCCAAAGAGGTGCTAAAAAGTTGGCATTTATATTTGTGTGAATTAGTGTTACTATATATAACATTATGAACATCTATTTGAGAAAAATTGTTAGTTTGTGCACCCATGTTTCGGTATTTGGCAGGTTGCTTAAATTGTGGTTTCTATGGAAGTTAGTACATGCACATTAAAAACAAATATTAACTTCATTGCCTTCTTCTAAAGCACACAAATCAATCATATATAATTGAATGAGAGTGCACATAAATGCAATATACCAGTTTGTATGAATTCAGATTATGTTTTAATATAAAGAGTTTGGTTTTAAAGGATTTATATAATTGTAGTCATTTCCTCTATTTAGTAACAGGTGCACAGGTTTATATAGCTGTTCAATAAAAAACTATTCACATATTGACAGGATGCCATGCATTGACTGATTTGCACATTGGCCAAAATGTCTGCAGCTTTAGCCATGGAAAACAGATGGAAAGTTCAACCTGGTTTAAAATGGCAGTTAGAATCACATATTCTCATTGGAGAAGGGATGTGATTAGCTTCTTAGTCTGCCTTTTCATTTATGCAGAGGAGGATTCCAAAGTTCTGAAGATTTCAACTACTCAAAGCCAACCCATTTGGGAAGTGTTAGAGCACTAACAAGAGCTCATTATTACGTCAATGAAGAGAATTCGTTTCGTTAAGAAATTTTTTTTTCTGGGACTGAGTGGTGGGAGAAGTGAAGAGATGTTGGTCAAAGGGTATAGAGTTCCAGTTAGAGGATGATTAAGTTCTGGGGATCTAATGTACAGCATTATCGTATTTGAAATACAGTAATGTATTTGAAAGTTGTTAACAGAATAGATCTTAAATGTTCTCACCCCAAAAAAGAAATGGTAATTATATGACTTGATGGAGGTGTTAGCTTATGTTACAGTGGTAATCATTTTGCAATATGTAAGTGTATTAAATCAACAGGTTGTACACCTTAAACTTGCACAATGTTATATGTCAATTATATCTCAACAAAGCTGAAAAAATACTATTAATTGAAAAAAATTTCTTTTACCACAGTTTCACCAGACTGTGAGCTCTTCAAGGGTTAAAGCTAAGAACGGTCCTCATTACTTACTCATCTTTGTATCTCAGTGTGCAGTACAATTTCTGGTCCATATTAGGTATTTGATGAATGGATAACTACCAAAAGTAAGTTTATTTTCCTTTTTTTTTAAATTTGAATTTTATTTTATTTATTTATTTTTTTACACAGCAGGTTCTTATTAGTTATCTATTTTATACATATTAGTGCATATATGTCAGTCCCAATCTCCCAATTCATCCCACCACCACTCCCCCACCCCCGCCTTCCCCCCTTGGTATTTTCCTTTTTTCTGACAACAGTTCTTTTAAAAAAGTAATAAAACAAAAGAAGATATTCCGAGAAAGTAGAGATTTTGAAAAACAATGAATAATTATTGAATTAAAGCAGACACCATTTAGCTGGTTTTTAAAAGCTATATAAATATTGTTTTCATGTTTATAATCTAATTTACTAATTCACAGAAGTAAATGGCCCAACTCTAAACAGTGTGTGTATATGATTGCATGTATATAAACACATATGTATTTGTGTGTACAATCAAATGGTGGGTGGGGCGGTGCCTATTTGTGGTGTACGACCATGGGCACCAAAAGGCTGATAATACTATGACCTCTGACAGAGAATATGCGTCAAAGTTGAACCCATAGCATCACTTTATACACAGTACCATGCAAGGGCCATGGAAAGAAGTGTGTGTTTTCTAGGTGGTAGGCTGGTAGGCTGTCTCCTGAGAGGACTCGCCTCACATGGGTGAAATTACCATGATGGGTCATTTCTGCCATTCAGGCTCAGGAATCTTGGTGTATGTTGGACACTGTGTATCACCTCATTTAATTCTCATGCCAACTGAGAACGACTGCAGTGCTTTCCCCCACTTCACAAATTAGGGGAACTGGGGGGTTAAAAGACTGGCCCAAGGTCACACAGCTATTGAGTGAGAGTGGTGGGATTTAAACCCAGGGCTTTCAAAAAGTCTTTATTCTTTCATCTTTAAGTAGTAATCTGGGGCCATGATTGTTTACTTTTTAAAACAGTTTTTTGGGGGTATAATTCACAAAACATACAATTTATCCATTTGAAGTGTGTGATTCAGTGGATTTTAGTGTATTCACAGAGCTGTACAGCCATCATCACCACCAATTGTAGAACATTTTCGTCACCCCAAAAAGAAACCTCTTACTCATTATGGTCACTCCCCATTTCCCTCCAACTCCCTCCTCACTCCAGCCCTAGGCAACCATTAATTTACTTTCTGTATCTATAGGTTTGCCTATTATGGACCTTTCATAAAAATAGATTTGTATAATATGCGGTTCTTTGTGACTGGCTTCTTTAGCATAGTAGTTTCAATATCCATCCATTGTTGTAGCACATGTCAATATTCCATTCCTTTTTGAATAATATACCATTGTACATGTATACCACATTTTGTGTATCCATTCATCAGTTGATGGACATTTGTCTTGTTGTCCCTTTTTGCCTAGTATGAATAATGCTGCTATGAACATTTGTGTGCAAGTTTTGGGTGGACATATGTTTTCGTTTCCCTTGGTTATAGACCTGAGGGTGGAATTGCTGGATCTTATGGTTTGGGCCACGTTTTAACCTCTAAGGTTATGTGTAGATCATTTTGGAAGTTGCCAGAGTACCCAAAATACATTCAGGTAGCAAAATACGGAAGAGCTACCCAAAGGTTTATGCGGTATTTTTGAAGTTTGATAATCATGTTCCCTTCTCTGTCCCACATAGGAACACTCAATGGAATTTCGGAATCTTAGAATTGGAAAGCAAGTGAGAGGTGACCTAGTCTAATCGCTTTATTATAAAGATGAGGAAGCTGAAGCTCAGAGACTCACGTCTCAAGATTGTGCAGCTGGCCGGACCCAGACCAAACACAGTCTCTTTTTCTCCCAGGGCTTGATTTCCACTGGGTTAGCCTCTCAAAGAGGGATTGGTTCTTAGAAATGAGGCTCAGTTGCTGAAGGAAAGATGCTTCATGTGTAGTTTGCCACTGGCTGAAATCTATCAAGAGTGACATTCTAGAACTAGGTCATTGTAATTCTTTGGGATATGCTATGTGGCCTTGGAGAAAGCTTGTCTTGCAAAGCATTTTGATTACAGGAAGGGGGTGCATGAGGCCCCAGCAAAGGTAGTGGTCTTGGAGGTTGACACAAAAGAGTGTTAGTAAGTATGAAAGACATATAATTGTTGAAGTTCAGTGAGCAGTCTGATTTCAGTAAAGTAGAATGTGAATGTCTCAGAGCCTGATGATCCAAGAAATTTACAAATGTCAAGATTCACAAATGGAAATGGAAATTAAAAAAGCAAGGTGTGAGATGAAAAGCAGAAGGTTAAATGATTTTTAAATGTTATAACACCTTTCATAATACCGGAATCAATTCAATACGTACTAAAGATAAAGAAATAAGCAACTGTAAAATTTCTCATTGAAGAGGGTGAGTGAAGATGCAGTTGATGTGAATGGAGAAGGTGTATAAATCATGATGTGAGGATGATTTGGTGAAACAAGCCTTGTTAGCAGAGTATTCAGAAGAGCATACTAAATATTCCTAATGCCATCTCAATTTGAAATAAGGTGTGATACTGACTTACTGAGTCACTTATTTAATTTTTTATACATGGAAAGAATGTCTTGATTTTCCAATTTCTTCAAAAAACATTTTTTTGAGATGTGAAGAATAGTTTTATTGTTAAACATTTCATGAAATATATAAGAGGCTTGGCAATTGAATGTAAGTTGCAAAATATGAACGATGTATTAGTTCCTCAGTACCTTTTGTAGCACAGAGATTCAGGGTCATTTAAAAATTCAAGCAAATAAACAGTCATTACACAGTCTAAATTCAAGAATATTAGTTAAAAAAATTCAACAACCGGGCTTCCCTGGTGGCGCAGTGGTTGAGAATCTGCCTGCCATTGCAGGGGACACGGGTTCGAGCCCTGGTCTGGGAAGATCCCACATGCCGTGGAGCGACTAGGCCCGTGAGCCACAACTACTGAGCCTGCGCGTCTGGAGCCTGTGCTCCGCAACAAGAGAGGCCGCGATAGTGAGAGGCCCGCGCACCGCGATGAAGAGTGGCCCCAGCTCGCCACAACTAGAGAAAGCCCTCGCACAGAAACGAAGACCCAACACAGCCATAAATAAATAAATAAAAGTTAAAAAAAAAATTCAACAACCTATGTACCTATGAGCTATGTACTCCATGTGAGGCATTGTGTTAGCCTCAAGGAATGCCAGGATTAACCAGGTATCATTTCTACTCAAGGAATTTACAATTTAATGGTTGAAGTAGTATTTAACGAGAAGTATACTAAATGTTAATGGTGAGAGAGACAGAGAGAGAGAGAAATACACAAAAAGAATAATAGAAGTACAAGAGGCAGACAGGCTTAGGAAATACATGTTTCATAATCATCTTGTAAATAAGGATTTACAAGCCCTGTCTCCTCCAATTAACATTAAAGATGCCCTATGGAGTCTAAGCCCTGTTGAGCTCAGGATATAGATCTTATTGTGACCAGGTGTATGTACCTGGAGAAGGACATGATGTATGTGGAAAATACATAGTAATTACTTGTGGGTGACTAATGATAAATTGTATCTTGACTTTAAATAAAGCAAATAGGTGTACCTGGTAAAACTTTTGTAACCTATGCCGTCCGTATTCAACTTTTCAGTTCCTCAATTTTTATAGCTATATTTTCCCAATCCAGGATCCAACCTAGTTTTTTTTTTTTTTTTTAAATTGGAGTATAGTTGATTGACAATGTTGTGTCAGTTTCAGGTGTACAGCAAAGTGAATCAGTTATACATATACATATATCCACTCTTTTTTAGATTCTTTTCCCATATAGGCCATTACAGTGTATTAAATAGAGTTTCCTGTACTATATAGTAGGTTCTTATTAGTTATCTATTTTACATATAGTAGTGTGTATATGTCAATCCCAATCTTCCAATTTATCTCTCCCCTCCTTACCACCTGGTAACCATAAGTTTGTTTTCTAAATCTGTAACTCCATTTCTGTTTTGTAGATAAGTTCATTTGTACCGTTTTTATATTCCACATATAAGTGATATCATATGATATTTGTCTTTTTCTGCCTTACTTCACTCAGTATGACAGTCTCTAGGTCCATTCGTGTTGCTGCAAATGTTGCTGCAAATATTTTGTCCTTTTTTATGGCTAAGTAATATGCCATTGTATATACGTACCACATCTTTATCCATTCCTCTGTTGATGCATGTTTAGGTTGCTTCCATGTCCTGGCTATTGTAAATAGTGCTGCAGTGAACATTGGGGTACATGTATCTTTTTGAATTATGGTTTTCTCAGGGTATATGCCCAGTAGTGGGATTGCTGGGTCATATGGTAATTCTATTTTTAGTTTTTTAAGGAACCTCCATATTGTTCTCCATAGTGGCTGTACCAATTTACATTCCCACCAACAGTGTAAGAGGGTTCCCTTTTCTCCACACCCTTTCCAGCATTTACTGTGTGTAGATTTTTTGTTGATGGCCATTCTGACTGGTATGAGGTGATACCTCACTGTAGCTTTGATTTGCATTTTTTTTTAATCTAGGAGAATCTTCCTGTCTTTTTTGATTTTCCTGACATTAATTTTTTGGGGATTCCTGACCAGTTATCTTGTGAGACGTCCCGCATTCTGGACATGTGATGATTTTCTCATAATTCCATTCAGGTTAAATATTTTTAGCAAGAGTACTTCATGGTCTATGTTGAGTAGTTTTTATTGCATCAGATTGGAGCTTGTGAGGTCATGTTGTTCTCCTCTCACTTGATGAATGCCAGTTTACTGTCATACATGCAAAACCCAAGAAATAACTTGGCCCTTTTTCCAGAAGGATAGCCTGAGGCATGTGATAGAAGTGCCTTAGGCAATGAGAGGCCAGTTGGCTGGGGTAGGAGAGGTGTGTAGGTCATTAATCTGTTCTTATCAACTGAATGGCATTAGCTCCAGTGATGTAACCTGTTTGTAACAGTTGAAATCATGGTCGTTCTGGTACCAGGGATTCTGCCTCCTTGTGCTGTGTCCCATCCATAGCACTCATTGTTCTTTGCATTTATCCTAGTTGTGAGATTGGGTTTTGTTCTTTTGGTTTCATGCATAAGAATCTTTTCAAATTGGAAGAAGTGGAGGTTTTAAACAGGGAAGTTTATAGGCTGCATTCCTTTATTCAACACATTTTCATTGGGAGCTTCCTATTGTCGGGCACCATTCTAAGTGCTGGTGAACTATACAAAGATCTGCCCTCATGGGAGCTTACATTCTAGTGGGGAGACCACTGATAAACACAGAGAGAGAAAAATTTGTCAGATGTCACATAGTGTTAAATACCATGATGAAACATTACGGAAAGTGTTAACAGAGTATGTGGGGGGATGCTGATGAGATGAGATGGGCTGAAGGCCTCTTCGAGGTGACATTTATGCGGAGGTGTGAATGAAGTAAGGCAGCACGCCGTGCAGTGGGGTGGTCCCTGAACAGGTACCCACCTGGAACATCCTCTGTATGTCTGAGGAGAGCCAGGAGACTGGCCGGGCAGCTGGAGGGCAGTGAGTGAGGGGAGCCTGGTAGAAAACTGGATGTAGGAAGAGTATTTAAACGCAGTCCCTGCTGAGTATGGTAACAGGAAACTCCTGCAGGTTGGAGCTGTATGCACCTGCTTTACTGCAAGAAGAACAAGTATGGAAGACCCTGAAAATGGCTAGTGTGAAAATAGACTTTAACTGAGGTCTCCCACTTAGTCCCATGGGGTATAAAACTGCATTAAATAAATAGCATTTGACAATTTTGCTTTTCATTCCTATCTCCAAGGTGATAGTACAAGTACTTTAGCCAAAATACAGTTACCAGTGGGTTCTGCTCTTTCCAGCTGGGCATCTCTTTGTAAAGATGTGCAAATAGTTTTAAATCCTGTGGTGCCACAAAAGGAGCATTGAACTAGGAGTTGGAAGATTTGAACCAACAAACTGGCATGAGGGAAAGCTCTCGAACCTTCTCTAGCATTCCCATTTATCACACTAAGATAAGCCCTCTGGGTGTCTGATGGGGCTGCTGGAAAGATGGAAGGCGATGATGGATTGGACGTGCTTTATAAACTGTGGTGCACTCTGCAAGTCTGAGGTATTATTATCATTTAGACCTTTATTATAGTTTCGCTAAACAGCGGCAGTCTATTATCTACCTCTCATTTGAAAGGGGGATGACAAATAGTTACTTCAAGGTAAAATGCTTCTCAAAGAGCAGAGTCTGATCAGTGCACCTTAAAGGACGTAATGAATTATTCAGCTGTTCTTCAAACTGGCATATCTGAAGTAAGGAAATGATCACTTTTCACTCCCTTTTCAACCTCCTGGAAATCAGCATGCTCAGTATGAGATCCTATCTGGAGAATCTTCTTGAGTTTCAATGCCGGATTAATACACTAGAAACAGCTTTGTGCTTCTTGGAGAAATGGAAATTTGAGAAGGATTCGTGCATCTAACTGAGGCAATTGGCAAACATTCATTGAGTGTCTAACATAGATAGATGCAAAGATGGATGGATGGATGGATGGATGGATGGATGGATGGATGGCTGGATAGGTAGGTAGACAGAGAAATAGATTAGATGGTTGATGCTCTGGGGGATAGAAAAAATGTGTGAGAAATGGATATTGATAATAATTGTAGCAGACATTATTAAGCACTTATATGTACCTGCATGAATCCTCTCCCAAGCCATAGAAGGTAACTAATATTATTATCCTGTTTTACAGGGGAGGAAAATACTATTTAGAGAGGTTAATTTGCTTGCTCAAGGTCATAGAGCTAGAAAATCGGAGAGCTGGGATTTGACTTCAGATTTGCCTGTTATAAACCTATACCCTTAACCATATATGCTCTCTCAAGTTGTATATGGTAGCACTGGGGAGAGAAGAATTTTCTCTAAGGGAAGTTACATAACAATACTGAACCATGCATATATGCAGTGGAGAGGAGAAGGCCACACATGTAGGACTTCAGAGGAAGAAAAGAATAGGTTACTGGGAGCTGAACTGGTCATGGGAGATGTCTTAGTTTGTTCAGGCTGCTATAACAAAATACCACAGGCTGGGTAGCTTATAAACGACAGAAATTCATTACTTTGAGATCAGGGTACCAGTATGGTTGAGTGAGGGTCCCCTTCCGAGTCACAGACTTCTAGCATCTTTAGGTGGAGAAAGGGACAAGGGAGCTTTCTGGGCTTTCTTCCCCCCCCCCCTTTTATTTATTTATTTAATTAATTATTTAACATCTTTAGTGGAGTATAATTGCTTTACAATGTTGTGTTAGTTTCTGCTGTGTAACAAAAGTGTGTCAGCTATACATATGCATATATCCCCATATCTCCTCCCTCTTGCGTCTCTCTCCCACCCTCCCTATCCCACTCTTCTAGGTGGTCACAAAGCACCGAGCTGATCTCCCTGTGCTATGTGGCTGCTTCCCACTTGCTATCTCTTTTACATCTGGTAGTGTATATAGGTCCATGCCACTCTCTCAGTGGGCTTTCTTTTTATAAGAACACTAATCCCATTCGTGAGGCCCACTCTCTTGACCTAATCACTTCCCAAAGGCCCACTTCCTAATACTATCATCTTAGGAGTTAGGATGTCAACATATGAATTTTGGGAAGGACGCAACCATTCAGACCATATCGGGAGGATTGATGGAAGAAGAGGCCCTTTAGCAGAGACTTAAAAGATTGAGGGGACTGGAATGGGAGAAAATGAATAGGAGCTGGTGCTCAGGGGAACGGGCCAGTGCAGATACAGAAGTGGGAAGGAGCAAGGTATATACAGCCAGAGACAAGTGGGCTGAGGGGCCCCATCCTTCCTAAAAGGAGAATTCCATATGAGGCATTAGGAGAGATAGGATTAGAACAGAAGCCTGCATCTCTGCTGTGAGGTATAGAGGTGGCCAGGCAGCGGAGCCTGGGTTTTATTACTCCATTAACATTAAAGATCCTTTCACAGCCCTGAAGCCAGCTAGTGATTTAATGAGAGCTGTGTCTGAAGAGGACTTCATTTGGAATCAGATGTAAGGACCTACTAGAGTTGAAAAGTTTGGATATGAGTAAAAATACATTTTTGTATGATGTTATTACATATTTATGTATCTCTAGGGAAAAGGAAAAGGAAAATATGTACTGATTCCTTGTGCTATGAACACAGGCTATACAGTCTCTCTCAGAGTTATACCCAGTCCATGTTTAAAACTGGGTCAAGGCTGTAGAGAGGGAGCCCTGTCTAAGGTACAATCTCCCTGCTGGGCTTGGCAAGGGGTGTTCGTGTTCCTGATGATTCTAGGTTTCCTTCTCTTTCTTGTGATTCATTTGTGTGAGCCTAATCATTTTGCCTCTGGTCTGCATAATAAAAATAGCTATCATTTGTTGAAAACTTATGTTCTGAGAATTCACAGCAACTGAAAGAATTAAGTGTTCTCTGTTTTGCTGATTAGAAACAGGCTCAGAGAGGTTAAAAACTAAAGTCACATAACTAGCACAGTAATTGGTGGCGTTGGGAATGATACTAGCTTTATGTAGTCAGAAAACTCCTGTTTCTTCTTCCATCTTTGTGGTAGTTAAGAGTATGAACTTAATTGTTGACCGTCCCCGCCCCCTTGCTTGCTAAGTGCTCTAGGGCAGGTTATTAAATGTATATGCGCCTCATTTTCCTAATCTGTAAAATGAGGACAGACATAGGATCTACCTGGCATGTTATAAGGGCTCAAGTAATAGCTCTTTTATGATTAATTTTTAAGTATTATTTTCTATCACCAAATCCTTGTGTTGGCTGTAACTCTCTGGTGCTCGGAAAAAGACTCCAATTCTGGCACAAAGGAAAAAGGAACATCTTTGAAAATTCATTCCAGTTTGTGCGTATTAATTTGAAAACTCTAATTAGCTGTCTATTTTTTCCCCGGGATTTTCTTAACCCAGTTTCCATGTCGATGCTGCACACCCTCTCCTCTGTACCCATCACAGGGATCATCACCTGCTGCTCCGTGTTGGACTCTGGGTACTTCAAGTTGGTGAAGCAAGAGGGAACCTGATGTTGCCTCACTGTCAGTTTTGCCTTGTCCCCAACAGGGAAGAACTGCCTCTCCCCAAAGTGAAAAGAGTTATTCCAGCTGTCCTACCTTATTTGGACCTTGCGGGGCAAGGACGAGCTCAAGTGCCTTCAGGATGGTTTGAGATTTCTAGAGAAGTCACTCAGCAGATTTCTGGCTATTATGGAACCAGCCAAGCCAGGCAAATAAGGCTACTTACTTGGCAGCAGTTATCAGGAGAGGGGGAAGACAAAAGATTCAGAGAGTACCAATTCCCACAGGGCTTACTAGTCATCTAAAACTGAAAACTCCTCTCCTTGTCCTTTGTGTGTTCTTCTAGGGCCTAGAACGCCAGAGATATTCATTAATGAGCCACTGGTAGGGATAAGCTTTGGTGTAATTGCTAAGTTGGCCTTTCTAGGAGTTACTTCTTTCTTGCCTGACTTTAATGAGCAGTTTTATATACAGATACATTCTCCAGTACTGGTAGTATTGATTTCTGGGTCTAATTTAAAACAACCCGAAGTATTCCTGCTCATCTCAATGACTGTTCACAACAGGAATTCAAACACAGGTTTGCATTGCTAATGTTCTGAGAATCTGTCCAGTACTAATTATCCATTCATTTCCACTTGGAAGACCAGCAGAAGAAGATGAGCAGTGAAGTCTTACAGCAATCAAAATTTGAAATTAAGGCTTCCCTGGTGGCACAGTGGTTAAGGATCCTCCTGCCAATGCAGGGGACACGGGTTCGAGCCCTGGTCCGGGAAGATCCCACATGCAGCGGAGCAACTAAGCTCGTGCGCCACAGCTACTGAGCCTGCGCTCTAGAGCCCGTGAGCCACAACTACGGAAGCCCATGCACCTGGAGCCCATGCTTCGCAACAGAAGAAGCCACTGCTCCGCAATGAAGAGTAGCCCCGACTCGCCGCAACTAGAGAAAGCCCGCGTGCAGCAACGAAGACCCAACGCAGCCAAGAATAAATAAAAAATAAAAAAGTAAATAAATCCTTTAAAAAAATTTGAAATTAAACCTATTGCAGCTCCATGAAAATACTAATGGTATTTTTTTCCCCAGAAGACATGATAACACTTGCAAGAGGTATGTAAATTTGATGATTGTCAGTGATTAGAGCCAACTCTTTTACTTCTCTTTCTTTCTAATAACTTGCCCAGCCTTGGAGATCGGCAGTGAAATGAAAACACTGTAAATAGCTAACTCGCGTAATTCACCAATACCTCTTTTTATTTCCCAGCAATAAGATTGTGATAACCTGGGGGTGTGGGTATTCACATGTGCAGAAATCTGATCCACTGGAGCTCACTCTGCCATCAGCCCTTTGTTTGTGATGGAGACCATGCAGGACTATCTGAGTGTAGTGTGTTAATGCTGGCTTCAGTTCTCCTGTGGAGAAGTAGGGTCTATACCTCCTTCCCTTTGAATTTGGGTGTGTTTGATGACTGCTTTGCCATGTAAAATATGGCAGAAGTGACTCTGTGTCAGTTTTCTGGGCAAAGGCTTCAAGAGAATGCAGCCTCCACTTTCTGTGTATTGGAACACTTGCTCCATGTAAGAAGTCTGAGTACTCTGAGACTGCCATGCTGTGAGGAAGCTCAGGATACTTGTTTGGAGAGGTTGCGTGGAACAGAGACGCCAATCGACCATCTCAGCAAGGTGCCAGACATGTGGGTGAAAAGTCTTCAGATGATTCCAGCTTTAGCAGGGAAGTGAGAGCTCCTAGAACCATGAAAGATAATAAAAAATGTTATTTTAAGCCATTAAGTTTTGGGGTGGTTAGTTATCCAGCATTAGATAACCAGAACAGGGAGATGTTTTATTCTTTACTGTCAGAGGAGAAAAGATGCTTTTGATGCCCTAGAATTGGGTATTTCTGTTTCTATAGTCAGATGCTGGGACCTCTTTAGACTGATGTTATCAGGGTTCTTTTGAGTTTCCTCGAGGACCAAAGAACCCTGTATAAATTTCTGCTCCTTATTGCTGGATTCTAATTTCTCTTTATTTAACTTCACCTTACTTGTTTGTACAAAGTTGTGGTGAATATAAATTTCCATTCCTCTGGCATAATATCCATGAAAAGCTAGTGTTGCACTGGCCAGAAGAAACACTGGGCCAGGTAGGAAGAACCTAGAAATTGGCAGAAAGGAGAGAGTAAAAATCATTGAAAATGCTGCTTGTACTAAAAAATGGAGAGAGAGAGAAAAAACTCCAGAAGTTTTGGTTTTGACTTTTTTTTAACTTTCGGCATGAATGAAAAGACAATTCAAAGTGACTGGTTCCTCTGAAACCCCATGTGGCGTGTGTGGTGTTTAGGGGACCAGAAGATAAGGTCCCTAAGCTTTGTCTGTGTCCATCCAGTTCATCATCTTCTCAACTATACGGGTAATGAGGGTCGTGGAGACCTTTGTTTGGTCTGTTTATTTTCAACAGCTTGGGATTGAAGACTATATATTATATCTAAAGTTTATATGTGGCCCTTCTATGAATCAGTTAGTCAGTGGACATACATATCAGTAAAATAATGTTAGTGCTTTTCAGATTTAGTGTTTAGCTTTTTCTTTTCACTCATAGGTGATGGTAGATTGAAATCATGTTTTCCTCCAGATAGAGAAAGTGCCCAGAACTTTGCTAGGTATTGAGAATTCTAAGGCAAGTTTCACTCCAGAGGAACTCACAGTGCTTTTGTTTTGACTCTTGTTTTTGTTTGTTTTTAATTCCACTATCTGTTTTCCAAATTGAGTGGGGGAAGAAAAACCCCTACTGTAGTATTTTAGTTCTCTATGTAGACTTTTTCTCTCCCTTCTGTTTAATGAAGAAGTAGAATTTATACCAGGTACAGAACAAAAACATAATGCGAGAGATGTTGTGTTTACTTTGTCCTTTTTTTTAGAAGAAACTGCCGCCAAAATGATTTTAATGGAAATTGTATCTTGTTGTGATTCTTATCATACTGTTAGGATTTTCTCTTTCATCTTTAGCGGTTCCTGGGCATTGTTGTATCAGAATGAGTGCTTCAGAGTAGGTGTGTCCTTCACTGCAGGTTGTGAAAGCTGACTCAGAACCATAGTGGCTGAAGGGGTTGGAGACAGGAAGCAGCCGTGAGGCACCTGAACTGCTTTCTTTCTGAATGGTCAGATGATACTGCGGATGCTCCCGTGGGCCTGATGGGACGGGTGGGTGCAGCTCATGGCTCTGGGATGCTCATATGTGTCCCATACTGGGAGATGCTGGTGTCTCAGCATGCACACTTAGGGGAGCTGAGCCACAGCAGGAACCACACAACACTTGTGAGAGTAAAGTTAAAAACATTAAACCTTTATATGTTTCTGTTCCCTTGGAAAATGGAGATAAAAGTTCTGCTCTTCTGCTGAAGGGCATTTACTGAGTGCTGATTTGCAGAGGGGACGCGCTGCTTCCCTGCCTGCCTTCTCTTTTCTGCCAACGGAGAACAGAGTTCGGGGCGGGTGTCTACCTCCCAGCCTGTTTAAGATGCTATGAACCCAGTAAAAATTGCTGTATTTATAATGGTGGCCAATTGTCCCCCTAACTGCACTGCATTAACATGAGGGAAAGTGGACCAAAGCAACAAGGCAATTTTCATTTTACAAGTAAAAGAGTTTCTAAATTTGGAACAGAACTGTGGAAAGTTAATAGAGTCTTAGTGGTGTTGAAGGTCATCTGGATGGATGCTTGCTTTTTTTAAAAAACTTTTTATTTTCGGGCTTCCCTGGTGGCGCAGTGGTTGAGAATCTGCCTGACAATGCAGGGGACACGGGTTCGAGCCCTGGTCTGGGAAGATCCCACATGCCACGGAGCAACTGGGCCCGTGAGCCACAATTACTGAGCCTGCGCGTCTGGAGCCTGTGCTCCGCAACAAGAGAGGCCGCGATGGTGAGAGGCCCGCGCACCGCGATGAAGAGTGGTCCCCACTTGCCGCAACTAGAGAAAGCCCTCGCACAGAAACGAAGACTCAACACAGTCATAAATAAATAAATAAATAAATAAAAGAACGTGAGTTTCTAAAAAAAAAAAAAAAAAAAATCTTAAAAAAAAAACTTTTTATTTTACATTGGAGTAGAGTTGATTAACAATGTTGTGTTAGTTTCAGGTATACAATAAAGTGATTCAGTTATACATATACATGTATCTATTCTTTTTTTTTCTTTATTGGTGTATAATTGCTTTACAATGTTGTGTTAGTTTCTGCTTTATAACAAAGTGAATCAGCTGTATGTATACATATATCCCCATATCTCCTCCCTCTTGCATCTCGCTCCCACCCTCCCTATCCCACCCCTCTAGGTGGTCACAAAGCACCGCCCTAGCTGATCTCCCTGTGCTATGCGGTTGCTTCCCACTAGCTATCTGTTTTACATTTGGTAGTATATATAAGTCTATGCCCACTCTCACTTCGTCCCAGCTTACCCTTCCCCCTCCCTGTGTCCTCAAGTGCATTCTCTACATCTGCGTCTTTATTCCTGTCCTGCCCCTAAGTTCTACAGAACCATTTTTTTTTTTTTAAGATTCCATATATATGTGTTAGCATACGGTATTTATTTTTCTGACTTACTTCACTCTGTATGACAGTCTCTAGGTCCATCCACCTCACTACAAATAACTCAACTTTGTTTCTTTTTATGGCTGAGTAATATTCCATTGTATATATGTGCCACATCTTCTTTATCCATTCATCTGTTGATGGACACTTAGGTTGCTTCCATGTCCTGGCTATTGTAAATAGAGCTGCAATGAACATTGTGGTACATGACTCTTTTTGAATCATGGTTTTCTCAGGATATATGCCCAGTAGTGGGATTGCTGGGTTGTACGGTAGTTCTATTTTTAGTTTTTTAAGGAACCTCCATACTGTTCTCCATAGTGGCTGTATCAATTTACATTCCCACCAACAGTGCAAGAGAGTTCCCTTTTCTCCACACCCTCTCCAGCATTTATTGTTTGTAGATTTTTTGATGATGGCCATTCTGACTGGTGTGAGGTGATACCCCATTGTAGTTTTGATTTGCATTTCTCTAATGATTAGTGATGGTGAGCATCCTTTCATGTGTTTGTTGGCAACTGTATATCTCACACACATATGGTCACCTTATTTTTGATAAAGGAGGCAAGAATATACAATGGAGAAAAGACAGCCTCTTCAATAAGTGGTGCTGGGAGAACTGGACAGCTACATGTAAAAGAATGAAATTAGAACACTACCTAACACCATACACAAAAATAAACTCAAAATGGATTAAAGACCTAAATGTAAGGCCAGACACTATAAAACTCTGAGAGGAAAACATAGGCAGAACACTCTGACATAAATCACAGCAAGATCCTTTTTGACCCACCTCCTAGAGAAATGGAAATAAAAACAAAAATAAACAAATGGGACCTAATGAAACTTAAAAGCTTTTGCACAGCAAAGGAAACCATAAACAAGACGAAAAGACAACTCTCAGAATGGGAGAAAATATTTGCAAATGAAGCAACTGACAAAGGATTAATCTCCAAGATTTACAAGCAGCTCATGCAGCTCAATATCAAAACAACAAACAACCCAATCCACAAATGGGCAGAAGACCTAAATAGACGTAAATAGACATTTCTCCATGTATCTATTCTTTTTCAAGTTCTTTTCCCAGTTAGGTTGTTACAGAATATTGAGCAGAGTTCCCTGTGCTCTGCAGTAGGTCGTTGTTGGTTATCTGTTTTAAATATGATGCTTGCTTTCTTTTTATGACATCCCTGCCAAGATGGTCATCATCCCCTGTGCCCACCTTCCCCCCTTTTCATCACTGACCACTGTAGACAGCCACCCTAGTTCTCTTTGACTTCTTTCGCCCACTTTCTTCAGCTCAACGGCTCTTTCTACTTTTCTACTTTTCCTTACCCCCTTTCACCCACTGAACACCAGTGGAGACAGCTTCCCCCAGTCAGGAGGTCAGGCCTCCTGACCTTTCCTCCCCGACCTCTCCTGGAGGGGCCTCTCCCTGTCCTCTTCTACTTCTCCCCACTTCCATCCCCTCCACTGAGCGTGACTGGGAGGCCTCCTCCACTCCCATTCTGCCTCTTTCCCCCGCTTTGCTCTGGGTAAAATCTTACGGGATCTATTATGATCCTTGTCAGCGATCACTGTGCTATCTAATGTGTTCAGTACAGACTCAGTGAATTGAGGACTGTTGCACTTCTGGATGCTTCCATCTTCCATCTGTAAAATGGGGATGTGGTCACTTACTCTGGCCGGTTAATTGGTGGGATGTTTTCTAGAGAGTTTTTGGCCCATGATTGCTCTGTGTGGAGTGTCTGCTGCATGCCTCAGAGCTCTGGGTTCTGTTCAACCCCCGACTCTCTGGTCATCTTGCTCCAGATCCCTGCCACGTACTCACCCTGGCATCTGATTTCTGTTATCTAGGGAGGCACTTTAATGGAATAGCCATAAGGTTCTGCGATTAAGGACTGTCTGCTGGCAGCAGGGACCACCGCCGAACCAACAGCAAGCGCATGCTGTGGTTTTTTCTTCTAGCTCTTCTTTGGTCATCCATCATTGAATACCTAAGTATTAACTCGGCTGTGTGCTTGTGATCCTGGTATTATATACCCCAATATACTTGTCAACCTATGCTGTAGCGTCAAACATAAATTATCACAAAGTTTAGGCCACACAGAGTTTTACTAACGGCTGCATTTTCTCCAGTCCTTTCTAGTCTTAGCTCTGTAGAGCTATGGTTCTTCTGAGGAGTCAGATGAATGATTTCTTTGGCTATAGCTCAGGGTTTTCCTTAAATTCTTACTTACCCTCAACTTGGCCTGTTTTTTTCAGCATGAGCATGACTCTTGTGGCGTTCTACTAAACTAGTGCTATTTGACAACTGTGAATTTTTATTTTAAGTAGTGTTTCCTAGCAGGGAACTCTTACTTCTGGAGATTAAATTTGGTTTAAAAAAAACAGAATTTTGGGATGCTCTGTGGAAGTTGTAGAGGAGAAAATCTATGAGTCTTCTGCACTGGTTATCAGTCGTGGCCAATGTAATCTGCTACATGGAGTAGAATAGAGTCAGCTTCTCCATTTCTATTTTGAAGTTGTCTGAATTAAATGGATCTATTTTCTCCAGATTGCTGTTTTACTCAGTGGTTGCCTGTGTATCAGTGTTGCTCTGATCTTTCACCAAATTGGTATTTGGGAGTTCTTTGTACATTTACTTCTTTAGTCTTTTCAAGATATACACTGGTAAACTAAGAGTAGAAAAATTTTAAGACCGTCACGCCATCCAAACAAGATGGTCAAGTGTCTTATATGATTATTTCAGGGTTACTTTGTTTCCACAGAAAACAAGGGGTAGAAAATTGATAACTTATTAAGTGCCCCTTACTTGAGTAATTAAAGTACTGGTTAGTTTGGCAAAGGACTAGTTATAGGATTGTTTCTATACTGTGAGATCACTTTTACAAATCAACAAAACGGTTATATGAGGGATGCTGACTTATATATTATTTACAAAGCTAAAGAGAACATTTCTTTGTTTATGTAAAGCATTCCACCTACTGGTTTTTCGGGTGATTTATCTCTATTTTCATGATTTATCTTTTAATTTAATCGGTTATAAGTTTTTCCTACAGAGTTAGACTGCCTGCATTCAAATCCCCACACTTACTAATGTGTAACCTTTAACACATTGCTTACCCCTTTCTCTATCTCTATTTCCTCATGTGTAAAATGGAATAATGATTCTACCTACCTCTACCAACCCGTGTAGGCTTATAAAGTCAGCTTTATTGATTTTTTTTTTGATTGTACTGTTCTGAGAACCATTATATCTGACCTAACGATTTAAAAAGAAGATGCTGGGTTTCACATTTCTAATTGTGTTAAAGGTTTGAATTGAGCTGATATGTTATAGGTTTGGCATAGAGGAAATACTATCTAGAGTAAGTACTTAGCTGAGTGGAGAAACTGCCAACCTGGCAACCAAAAAGTCCTGGTCTCCACCCTAAGTTCTGTCAATTATGTGCTTGGAAAAATCACTGCTCTGAGCCGTAGACTCCCTGTCTGTGCAAATGGGGAAAATAGTATTTTCCTTGCCAAGCTTACAGGACTCATAAGAGAATTAATTAGCATAATCAATGAGAGAACATATATGAACTCTCTTTTTTTAAATTAAACTGTGCACTCTGCAGTTGTGAAGTAGATTTGACTGAAGGCTGGCAGGAATTCGAGATTCCTCAGATTTTCTTTAGCTCATTTAAAAAAAAAAAAAAACTCAAGACTCAAACTATCTTTAGTAACAGCCAAACATGTGTGAGATCAGATTGCTCATGATTTCTTAATGAATGTGTTATGAAGATTCATTAAATTAATGAACTGATGAAAATTAGCTGCAGTGATAGGAAATAAAGTTGGCAAGTTTTAATTTTTATTCTTTTTACTTAGTCCTTGTTCCTGAGAAGAGTGGTTCTCAGAGGCTTTTGGAAATACGGCATGTGGGAGGGGGTAATTTTGGTTGTCATAAAGAATGGGGCATCATAATGGCATTTGGGGGGCACTGGCCAGGGATGGTAACCTCCATGCAATGGGCAGGGCAGTCCAGCTTAACAAAGAATTGCCCTGCTCAAAATTCTAATAGTGCCCTCATCAAAAACAACTTGTTACCTGATTTCTTTTTTTTTTTTAAATTTTTTATTAAATTTTAAAAAAATTTTAAACTTTTTGTAATTAAAAAAAATTTTTTTTAAAGTTTCTGTTTTTTTGTTTTTTGTTTTGTTTATTTTGGCTGCGTTGGGTCTTTGTTGCTGCATGCAGGCTTTCTCTAGTTGCGGCAAGCAGGGGCTACTCTTCGTTGCGGTGCGCGGGCTTCTCATTGAGGTGGCTTCCCTTGTTGCAGAGCACGGGCTCTAGGCGTGCGGGCTTCAGTAGTTGCAGCACGCAGGCTCTAGAGTGTGCAGGCTTCAGTAGTTGTGGTGCATGGGCTCAGTAGTAGTGCGGCATGGGATCTAGGGTGCGAGGGCTTCAGCAGTTGTGGCGCGCGGGCTCAGTAGTTGTGGCACATGGCTTAGTTGCTCCGCGGCATGTGGGATCTTCCCCGACCAGGGGTCAAACCTGTTCCCCTGCATTGGCGGGCGGATTCTTAACCACTGCGCCACCAGGGAAGTCCCTACCTGATTTCTGTATCCTTACATAGGTCCTACACGTGACCTTTTAAAGTAGTACCCAGCCAGTGCCACTTTACAGAAGACAAGTGGCTGCACGTCATGTTTTCATTAATTGGAAATGCTTCTCCCACTTCTCTCATCTTCACTGATTTCATTTTCATTGCTGTAGTCATGTCCCGGGACGTTTTACCTTTGAGTCTCTGTAGATGTGCACAGTATGAAGGCCAGGTATAGGTGAACAGTGGTTGCTGTGAAAAACAAGACCAAGTAAAGCTACTGGCCTATCAACACCTTTTAAAAAATATTTAGAATTTACTTTCTTTTATTTTTGAGTAGGTAATACACTCCCATGGTTCAAAAATGAAAACAACATAAACGGTATACTTTAAAAAGGCTCACTCCTATTCTTGTCCTAATCCACCCATTGCTTTCATCTACCTCCTATAAGAAGCCATTTTTATTAGTTTCTTACTGTGCTTCCATTGTTTCTTTATTTGAGCAAATGTGAATATATAGTAATTTACCTCTCTTTCTAATGCAAAGCTCTTATCTGTTTGTTTCCTTAGTTTCTTATGTGCTCAATCCCTAGTGTTTCCCTTTATTCTTGCTCATGTGAGAACTGCCAGTATATTTAGCTACAGCAGGTGTTTAGCTCCTTCATCGGCTTGGAGTCATTTCTTTTGGAGCCTTGAATCACCTCCAGTCTGTATGGCCTGTTGTCCTGCTGTCCTGGGCTTTCCTTTCACCTTCATCCTTTGGCCCTCTCTTTTGGATCTCCTTTCCTCGATTCCATGTCTGCTCTTTCTTAGCATACTCCCTTATTTTCAAGGTGAGCATCTTTCAGGAGGTTTCAGAGAAAGGGTGGAAAATATCAGACACTGCGTATCTGAGTATGTCTTTATCATGTTCTCATGTTTTCTGGATAGTTTTGCTTGGTAAAGAGTTCTAAGTAGGAAGCCATACTTTATTTGTAGATGTGTGAATATATAGGTCATGTGTAAGTGTGTGACTTTATTTCCTCTAAAAGGTGGGAACATTAATTGATTTGAGCTGGATATATTTCAGTGTGATTCTGCCTACCCTGGAACAAAAAAGACTAATGAGCAATATAGAAAAAATTCTGAATTTCGGAGAGCTAGCCTTTGATTCTAGTACCTTGTCTCTCCTACTAGGAATTAAGGGTATTTTTTGAGCATGAAAGAAGGATACTTTTAATTAGGTGATTAAGTGTTGCTGTAAGGATGTTATTGTACACATTGTTCGTTGTATTACTATCAATTTATGAAGGAAGAAAATGTTCATGCTTCAGTCACAGCAATACCAGTATTTCCCCTTAGTTTTGGAAACCATCAGTTATTCTGCAGATCCTGTTTCACTCTTTGCATTCACTGCTGTGTGATCACAGCCAAATTTGCGACCCACTACTAGGATTAAGAAAAGGGACCTGTTTGCATGTCCATTCATTTCCATTGGCCACCAA
The DNA here is from genome assembly GCF_028021215.1 of Eschrichtius robustus. NCBI lineage: Eukaryota > Metazoa > Chordata > Mammalia > Artiodactyla > Eschrichtiidae > Eschrichtius > Eschrichtius robustus. The sequence goes on along the minus strand of NC_090829.1, from coordinate 51,279,635 downwards.
ATAAAATTTCCCCTACCCTTTAGTTCTCTTTAGACTGATTGCCTCACTTTCTTATTTTTGGTCTGTTGTCTTTGCCAGCCTCCACAAATCCTTTTCAAATGAGGTGGGAGCAGCAATAATGGAACACACAGGCTCAGAATGTCTTACCCTAAAACAGCCTCACGTGGGCTTAGTAAAGGGAGCATTATTTTCCATTCTTTTATTTTAAGTCTTTTGGCAGTAGCCATATTTATAGTAAAAATGGTACCAGTTATCTTTAGTCATTATCCCAAGAACGCTCAACCACCAACTATTCAATAGTATGAATGGAAACCTATAGAAATATATGGTCATTAGCATCTCTTGTTTGGGAGCTTTAACACCCAACATAGTTTGTGAATTTTCCTTTTAATTGAGCAGTAACTGCTGACTTAGATTCCACTAGTTCCTAAGAAACAGGGATCACCTCACTTGTTTCCAGAAATAAATAACAACAGCAGTAGCAGCAACAACAATAACAGCTAATTTATTGAGCTCTTGTTTTGTGTGAGACACTGGGCTACGTTTAAATGCATTACTTAATTCTTCCAACTGCCCTATGAGGTTGATATTAAATTGCTTCTTTGCTCTTTCATGCCAATTTCTCTGGAACCTACTACATTTATATTCATCTGACCATCTGCTTCTCATTGGTCTCTGCGCTACTGAGCCCTATGGGGGAAAACGATTCCAGGGTGGACATTGGTGTTCCTAGATGTTCCATAAAATGGTGGTCCCCACCTCTTGCCTTCAGATGCCTTGCTCTGAGCAGTGCCCAGAGACCACGCTAAGACTTTACTGCTCCTAAAGTCCTCTACTCTTGCCTCCTCTCTCGGCATGACCTTATCCCCTAATTAAGAGAACTTTGAACTCTTTCCTCCTTCAGTTTCCTGCCCTTATGTCTGTGAATGTGTTTTCTTCTGTACTCAGCATCCCCTCCTTTCTAACTAGTGATTCTTAACCAGCACGGTGCACCTGAATCAATTGGGAACTTAAAAAAAAAAACAAACTCAGCCTGGCCCGTGTCCCCGAAGATGATGGTTTAACAGATCTTGTGGGGTTCAGGTGGTTGTTATTCTTATCAACATGATTCTTTTCATGGCTGCCTAGTATTCTAGCACTGAGATGTTCATAATTTATTTAAGTCATCCCCTGTTGTTGAACATTTAGGCTGTTTCCAATTTGTGCTCTTATAAATAATGCTACACTTAATAACCTTGAACATAATTGCTCGTGCATTGCTGATTATTTCTTTAGGATACCTTTCTAGATGCTGAATGCTGCTGGGTTTCAGGGTAGGACCAGCACTCTTATGTGTGGTGGTTGTAATATCTTCTCAGGAGATTGTGATGTGCTCCCTGGGTAAGAATCAGTGGGCTGGGCTCCCCATGATGGAGTGACTCTTTTGTTTGACAGTGGTCCTCACCCAGGTTTTTGTTCCTAACCCCTCCTTCTGTTCTTCTAGAACTAGACCTGCCCCGCTCTTATTCCCTTCTGTCTTGAATTTTTGTTGAACCCCCCTTTTCCTTATATCCCTCACTGTAACTTCAAACACAGATTGGATTCTTCTCTTTATGCTTTGATGACTGGCCTGTGTCTCTCCTGCCATTCTCAGATAAGCCCTTAAAGAATAGTTTATATTTTTTACCCTGTGTGGTTCTGACTTCGGTCCAACCTAAATCATTCTGATAAAGAACATCAGTGCTCACTAGAAGCCAGATCCAGAGGGCACTTTTGGGATCTGTCCCATAGCAGCTTCCTTGGGGCATGTGATGATCAGAAGACTCTCTTCCTTTGCCTTTTGTGACACCATCCACTCCTAGTTCTCCTAATTCTCTTGCTCAATCTCTTTCTCATTTTTAGTGTTTCTAAAAGAAATAATTTTTTCAGAAAGATTAAGAATAAAATAGAGTTTTACTTTATTTACAGAATGGGGTAGTGGAAGAGCAATGTTGGGTAGGAAAGGTCTTTCTGGCAGGGGTCTGGATCTAGCATTTTTTTGTGAGGAAAATGAGGACCTCAGGGGATGAATTTGGCATTATTTCTTAAAACCCCTCTAAGTCAAATTCAGAAAACTTAAACTTTTAGGTTTTTGGTTTAATCCTAGGATGACAAGAGAATTGTGGGTACAGAGGTTGGTTTCTACAATTCAAGAAAACCAGTCAATCCCTAGATCATTTTTGAGTCTGGTAAATTTACTGGAAGCTAAGTCAGATCTAGGGCACCCTTGTGTGTATATGTGTTCTGGGACCCCGACAGTGGACCTGCTTCACAGAAACCTATTGTGCAGTTACGTGTAGCCCAGAGCAGGACAACCCATCAATCAGCACTCTTGACTTCCTTATGCTTTGATTTTTTTTTTTTTTGTTCCTTCCCTCTCCCCTCCATACAAGAGTAAAGCATGCTTCGTGTAGAAAACAGAAAATATTGAAAAAATGATGGAGAATAAAATAAATTATATTATCACCCATTATTTCATCGCTCAGATATAGACACCTCTAAACATTTTGGTATATTTCCTTCCATTATTCTTATTTATGCAAATACTCATATACATGTTTTTATCGATTAAATTTGGATCAAACTCTATAGAGTGTTGTTTATTCTGTTTTTTGGTAATGATCTTTATTATGTCATGAAAAATTCTTATCAACATGATTCTTTTCATGGCTGCCTAGTATTCTAGCACTGAGATGTTCATAATTTATTTAAGTCATCCCCTGTTGTTGAACGTTTAGGCTGTTTCCAATTTGTGCTGTTATAAATAATGCTACACTTAATAACCTTGAACATAATTGCTCGTGCATTGCTGGTTATTCTAGATGCTGAATGCTGCTGGGTTTCAGGGTAGGACCAGCACTCTTACGATTGACTGGCCTCCAGCTAAACCAGCCTCCAAGAGGGAGGGAGGCTCAGGGACCGAGGGAATTTGCCTGCTGCTTAAATTTGTTCACATTTGCTTGAGGGCTTCTAGACTGCATGCTGGATTTCAAAATAAAGAATTTTTTCAGGAATCCATAAATGGGAATTTCTTCAGGAATCCATGAGTGGTAAGCTTTGTCACAGGTGAAATTGAATGCATATGCTTCAGAATAAATTCCTATTTGCTAGAGACTGGGTCTGAATTTTCTCCGTTCTTTGCGTGCTCTGGGTGAGTTCTAAGCTATTTCAAAGAAGAGCAATGGAACATCTACTGTTTGTCAGCCAATGTGCTTACCTCCAGGGATACAGAAGTAACTAAGCCCTCAAGGGGCTTACTCGCTGTGCAGGGACAGACAGGGCAGAGGCTTATTGTGTAAGACTCGTCGTGGGAGCACAGAAAAGTCTCTGATTTAGGGGGACTACCAGGGCCAGGAAAGCCAGCAAGGGCCTGGAGTGCGAAAGTGATGTCTGAGCTGAATCTTGAAGAACGAGAAATGTTTCTTTTTGCAGAGAAGGAAGAGGCTCCAAGGGGAGGGAAGGGCATGTGCAAAACCATGGAATTGTGTTGGTGACATGACAAGGCAAGGGAACCGTGCGTACGTTCCCATAGGTGGCGTCTAAGCAGAACTTCCCAACCTTTGTGCCACACGAGGCGGCAGGTCTCCATAGACAGCGATCCTGTCAGTCTCAGGGCTGAGCCCCTAGGCCCAGAGCAGGTTCACCCATTTACCTCAATGCACTGTGTGAAAAAGCTTAGGTAACATGATTTGGGCACATGGTACAAGGATAGTGGGGGATAGGCTAGAAAGTTGGGCTGGGAACAGATTGTGAAGGGCTGTGTGGGCCGTGCAAGGAGGAGTTTGGATTCCTTTGTCAGCTATTTCGGGATGTCCGTCTATTACAGGCCACTGTGGAGGTAGAAGATATGGGTCCTCAAGTGGCTTAACAGCTGGCATCCTTTTTTGCTATCTTAGCAATTCCACAATATGCATTCTTTCCCCCAAATAACAATCTGATGCTATTAGCTCTGTACACTGGCCTGTTTCACACATCTCTGGGGAAAATATTGCAGTGTTGGAACTACACGGTGGAAACTTGCAGTTGTGAAGTCTGTTTTGAGCTGGCAAAAGGTGACAGTCTAAGGAGGAATGATTTGAAAAGTGCTAATAGTAAAACATCAGTTATTTTGGTATCTCCAAAAGTTCTGTGCTATTTACTGTGACTGGTGTGAAAAGAATCAGTAAATGGGAAAATTGTGTTTTGGCCAACATATATTAAAGCTCCACATATCACTGCTGTATTTTCTTTTTCCTGCATTTCCTATTCATTACATCGCACTTCGTATCTGAGGTCTAAGAATTCCTTAGCAGTGAGGTTAAGAAAAAACAATGTTAAGATTCCTAAAGGGATATTAGATAGCCCTTTGCTTTACTATATTTTTGTTTTGTAGATAATGTGAATCTAGACCATAGAACTAAGCAGAAAAGAAAAAAAATGTGCTTATGTCATGTAATAGAAATAGTTTCATTAAATAGTTTGATAAACTCTACATACTAGCGTCTGGTGTACGTGCATCATCTGAATGAATTTGGATTTTAGGAAATCATATACGTCTTGGTATATGTATTTTCTTTGAGGTATAAATATATGACAGTGGAAAAAAAATATATGACAGTGATATCTCTGTTTTTTGTTTTTTTTTTAAAATTTATTTATTATTTTTATCTTTGGCCGTGCTGGGTCTTCATCCCTGCGCGAGGGCCCCCCCCAGTTGCGGCAAGCGGGGGCCACTCTTCACCGCCATGCGCGGGCCTCTCACCACTGCGGCCTCCCTTGTTGCGGAGCACAGGCTCCAGACGCGCAGGCTCAGCAATTGTGGCTCACGGGCCTAGTTGCTCCGCGGCATGCGGGATCCCCCCAGACCAGGGCTCTAACCCGTGTCCCCTGCATTGGCAGGCAGACCCTCAACCACTGCGCCACCAGGGAAGCCCCAGATATCTCTGTTTTTAAAAGTAAATATAATTTTTTGTAAGTTGTCATTTTGCAACTTTGTTACTGCATGGAGGGACTTCATTTTTTTTCTCCTGTTCTTAACTAATTGCACTTCAAGATGAGGGGAGTATGGAGTTCCCATGAGTAGCTGAGCAGTCAGCATATTTTCATGGCACTTGTCATGGGGTATTTAGAATCCTTGCTTTGTGGGACCGACCCCACATCATTCTGAGCAGCAGTACGACGTGAGTCTGAGAACACTCAGAAATACCACATTAAAATTCAGAGGCCCTTCTGTATTGGCTAACTTCTTAACCCCCTCAACATAGATAACATAGAGGTAAGTAATGTACTCCTTGGTCTGTCACCTCTCTGTGTCCATCAATCTGGCCACGACTCACAGAAAAGGCGTGCAGTAGACCGTGGAAAACAGGGCAGGCATTCAGTAGGAGAACCAGAGACAGGTGCCCTTAGCACTCTTGTAGTGAAGGCTTTAGAGATTGACACATCAGACCCACACTGATTGTTGAGGGTGTGAATAGATTTTCCAGATGCCACATTTCAGGGACTCTGAGATGAAGCTTCTGCACTTTAATCTCTCTCCTGCCACCCCCTGCCCACTTTCTGGTCATCATATGATGACATCATACAATGTCAGCATATTCCTGGCAATATAGACTCTTGGTGGGAAGTAGATTTATCTTAATTTTTATAAACATACTTGCTGGAAAATAAGTCTGAAAAAATAGACTATGCCTAATGGGTTGAGATTTCTGTAGGTCTTCAATATTGGTCCACTTTTATATTCCACCTTTAGTGGTCTCATTATTAAAATTACAAAAATTGTGGACCGGGTCTAAAAGGAAAATGCTTTTAAAAGGATGTTTTGGGAGTCCAAGGAGTGAACCAAGAATGGCTAGGAAGTGGGGACGCCTTGATTCTGTTAAGTTCAGTTGTCTTCTTGATACTGGCTGTCTTTAACAGCTAGAGGATTTCAGTTCTTAGAAGGTGGTGTCTACACATATGTGAATAATTGATTTGTAACTACTTATAAGGTTGATAAAACTTGCCACTGCCATTGAGCATCTACCTTTGGCTGAATAGGTTGGTTTAGCACCATAAGTCATTAATGTACTTTTATCTTTTTGTCTCCTGGGAATCAGTATAAAAGCTGGTGAACCCAGTTCCTCAAAAGGTTAAATAGAGTTACCCTATGACTGAGCAATTCCACTTCTAGCTATTATATTCCCAAGATAAATGAAAACATATGTCCACATAAAAAGTTGTAGGTGAATGACCATAGTGGAGTTATCCTTAATAGCCAAAAGGTGGAAGCAACCCAAATGTCCAGAAGCTGACAAATGGATAAGCAAGATTTGGCATCTTCATACAATGGAATATTATTTGGCCATAAAAAGGAATGAAGCACTGATACAAGCTGCTACGTGGATGAACCTTGAAAACATTATGCTAAGTGAAAATAGCCAGTCACAAGAGATCACACAGTGGATGATTTTATTCATATAAAATGACAGGAAAATCTACAGAAGCAGGAAGTAGATGAGTGGTTGCTTAGGGCTGAGGCTGGAGAGGATGAGGGGATGGGGGTGATAGCCAAAGGGCATGGGGTTTCTTTTTGAGGTGATGAAAATGTTCTAAAAATGACTGTAGTGACGGTTGCACACATCTGTGAATATACCAAAAACCCCTGAATTATACACTTCAAACGAGTGATTGTATGGTTTGTGAATTATATCTGAAGAAAACTGTTTTTTGAAAAAGGTAAGAAATGATAAGAAACATAAAATTCAAGGTAGCAGTTACCGTGGGCAGTGGGAGGAGCATACCTCAAGGAGGGTGATTTCAAAGAGTGGTAGGGTTCTGTTTCCTTAGCTGGCTAGTGGCTACATCGATGTTCACTGTGTTCAATTTATCATAATTTTTATTTAAACTGTACACAGGTATCATAAGCACTCCTGGCATCTATTATATTTCATAAATAAAAAAAATCTCTGATGCAAAAAAGCTGGTAACTCGTAGAAAAGATCTCTTTTCAATATATAATTTTAAAAAATCAAACGTCATTCCATGGATACTTTTTTTTTAAAATTAATTAATTAATTAATTTATGGCTGTGTTGGGTCTTCGTTTCTGTGCGAGGGCTTTTTCTCTAGCTGCGGCAAGCGGGGGCCACTCTTCATCGCGGTGCGCGGGCCTCTCACTATCGCGGCCTCTCTTGTTGCGGAGCACAGGCTCCAGACGCGCAGGCTCAGTAGTTGTGGCTCACGGGCCTAATTGCTCCGCGGCATGTGGGATCTCCCCAGACCAGGGCTCGAACCCGCGTCCCCTGCATTAGCAGGCAGATTCTCAACCACTGCGCCACCAGGGAAGCCCCCATGGATACTTATCGCTTCATTCGACTGCCATCACTATCATTGTCATCATCACCATCACCATTTTCCAGTTTCTTGAGTAGCTGGTGCATCTCCAGCGTCCTACGCACTGTAATGGAGCATGTAATGAGATCTCTGTGATTGGAGAAAGAGATATTAGTAATGCTAGTTGTAATAATAGAGACCATTTATTAGGGGCCTGTTAAATGCCAAGCACTATTAGAGGAGCTTTATATGCAATCTTTAATTTAATTCCTAGCATGACCCTATGAGATGTGTATGCTAATCCCTATTTTACTGATGTCAAAACTAAGGCTGGGAGAGATTAAGTGAAGTGTTCAGAATCACAGAGCTAGTTAAGTAGGAGAAAGATTTGGAATTTTAACCCAAAGTAATACCAGAGTCTGTACTCTTAACGACCATGCCATGTTAGCTTTTACTATACCAGTGCTCTGTGAGCTTCTAAAACCCATGCTCCACTTTATGAAAATATCATGCCCTCTCTTCCATTGAGAATCACTATCTTTTTTCTTTCTCCATCTGCCAAGGTCCCTTTGTCAAATCTTATATTCTTTAGTTCAGTGAAAAAAGGAGAGTATTTGTTTTCTAGATATAAAATTATACTGAATATGCGTTTTCAAATGACACATTTCCCCTGGACTTTTAGACATGCCCTCTCCCCCCAACACACAGCCTTGAAAGTTTTGAGCACAAGCCTCTTTCGCTAATCTCAGAATCCATTTTCACACTGGAAAGTAGTATTGGATCAGGGCCAGGTATTAGAAGAGCAGGTAGCTTTCACTGGAGAGTAAATAACAGAATTGTACATTGTAAGAGAACTTAGAGATCAGCAGTCTAAAATTTTCATTTTTCGGACAAGGGGGACCTGAGACTTTAGGAGTAACCAAGAAGACGTGAAATTCTATCTGATTACTGATGACCTAGAAAATCATGAACTTTGTGAACTTGTGATTCACGCTGTGAACTGAGGAAGAGAATGTCATGAGGTTTGTTCATCCATCCTTTCAATAATTTTGTTTTGATCTCAACTCCATCCTGGGAAGCGACCCAAGGGCTTTGTATCAGAAACAGGCAAGACGCAGCCTTTGCCTTCACAGAAATCATGGTCTATTGGAGGATATAGAGAAAGAACTCCAAATTATGGTATGATAATGCTATAATAAAGCAAGGAGGTTGTGGGACATCAGAAGATGGACATTTATTTCAGCCCTGGGGAAGGGGAGTTATCAGAGAAAGAGATTTTAGGTAGTCGATACTTGAGCTGAATCCTGAAATTCAGGTATATGGAATTGAGAGAAATTTGGTACATTGAGGAAAATGCTCATAATTTGGCAGGAGGCAAGAGGAGATGATGCTGAGAAAGTAGCTCTGGGACATGTCATGGGCCTCTTACTCCTTCCTTACCCACAGGTAAAGGGAATTCGTCGGCTCACTTAAATTAGGGGAAGGGTCACATGACCAGAGAGATTGCTCTGATGGCAGTGTCCAAGGATGCATTGGGGAGGAAGGACAAATTCAAGGGGAAAGATGGTTTTACTCTTGAGAAGTATTAAACAGTTCTGTGTGGTGCATGTAATTGATTGTCAGATGCTATTTTATGTCCTAAAAGAAGAAAACCAGTATTTTAATTTTCAGCTGTATTTCAGTTCCAGAGATGATCAAATGTGAAAATAAAAAAGTGTATTTTAGAATTGATGAAAGGCAGTCTTAAGTACTTAATATATATTTGTCAAAGAATGGCTGAAAGATTTTTTTTCCATCAGTGTCCTGTGTAGACTTGGAATAAAAGAAAATACCTGAGAAATGAACAGTACATTTGGCACATGAGTTGACACATTAAAATTATTAAAGAAATGACTGATTCTTTTCCTTGAACACTTGTCCTATTGTGGGTGTAACAGTCACTCTTGATAGCATATTTTGGAAAAGAGATTTCAGAATTGGCTGAATGAGGAAGTGCTCTTGGTGGGGGGGGTGACATTATTCCATTTAGATTTCAGGTCAAATAGTGAAGCTGTGTTTGTGGACCTACAACTGTCTCCCTAGGGGACCATCATATGGTTCAAGAGGCCGTGTTTAAAAATCAGTGATAAGGTCCTGGCGTGATTAAAAAGAAATACCCAAGGATAATTTACAGGTCTGCCCTTGGGGGCACTCCTGGAGGGAAATTGCTGTTTGTATGCTTAGCTTATGTTTTTCGATGATTGTTCTCTCTTGCTGCAGCTGGGTGTTTCCTGAACCTCGGGTCGGTCGTGTCTGCTCTTCCCCCACATTTGCTCAGTGGGATTCCAGCCAGGAATGTCTAAGAGACAAGGGCAGCTGGGTCTGCACTGACCTCGAGATTGCATTTTGCTTCTGTTGCTGTTTCGGCTCGGTTCACACCATTTGGGGGCACTTCTCCAGGCAGAATGCGGCGAGGCTGCCAAACTTGGATACATTCTTCACATTCTCCATGTGTTTGTACTTGTGCAACCCGAGAAAGCACACTGAGCCTGGAGAGAAGGGGTGAGGGAGGTGGTGGAAATGCTGTCCGCCTTTAGATATACTGATAAGGGGGCCCTTTTACGATCGTTCCTAGAAATGTGACTTATATGGGCATGCCGCACCGTGTAGAAGCGGCAAGGACACTGTTTATTGGAAAAGAGGACAGAAAGGTTGTGGAAACTCTTTCTTTGGGACAGACTCGGATGGCTATTCTTGTGCGCAGTGAAAGGGTTGAAAGAATGCTTTTAAAAGATCCTTGTATAAGACAACTGTATTTTCTTAACAAGGAGTTAGAATAATTGCTGACTGTCTTTGGGCAGATCAAGGATGTGATCTTTTCATATACTGAAAATGCCACACGTTAATATGTCAATATGCCTTTCCCTTAGGTGGAGCCCCATGGACCTTCTGTGGGCGTTTCTGTCACTACTTTTCATCTGGTCTTGCCTACACCAGCCCTCTCCTCCCTTTGCTCACAGCCACCCGTTTGGATATTGTGACTAGAACTTGCTTTAAATGTCCAGCTCTCCACCAGGTCCCTTCATGTGTCCTTCATCTACCCCTGCCCTGAACCTTCCTGCCCAATTTTTAGTCCTGCTGGGTGACTCCTACCATTTGCCTTTGTCCAAATGCTGCCTTTCAACATCTGGACCCAAACTCAGGCCCCTAAACGAAATATTCCTTGCTTCTTGCCTATTGGAAGGAATTTCTCCTTGCTCTGAACTGCCATGACTTCGTTTGTACTTTTTTGTGTGCTCCTCAATTAGTTTCTGCCTTGCATGATGGATACAGGCATTAATTTTTCCTGGAAACCAGACATTCTGTTGAAAAACTACCTGGGGCAGATTTCCCTTTCTTTAAAAAAATGAGAAAAATGATAATATGTTACATGTTAATTCCAAAGCCTGAACCAATTTCCTAAAGTATAAATAAAACACAGTAGAAATATCTGTAAGTAAGCTCCTTTGTTAGGATATAAAATGCTTAAACCTCACTAAGGACTGTTTTGTGCATAGACATGCAGTCAGCAGCCATCCCAGACCACTCTTTGTGCTGACGAGTTTGACACTTTCCAAAATCTTCTACACGTCACTCTGATGTTTCACCAGTTGAGTTTGAAGTATAAGTTAATACTTATCTCAGATCGTATTTTGTTTAAAATATTCTTTTGAGTTTTGCAGTAAAAAAATTTTTGTATGTATGCATTGGCCAAGATATTGTTTATTGAGGTGTGTATAGTCTCTGAGGCTTTAGAATTGATAATCAAGAGGCATCTAGACATTTAGGTTGCTTCCATGTCTTGGCTATTGTAAATAGTGCTGCAATGTAAATGTCCACTGACAGATAAATGGATAAGAAGATGTGATGTGTGGTGTACACACACACACACACACACACACACACACACACACACACACACACACAGAATGGAATATTACTCAGCCATAAAAAAGAATGAAATAATGCTATTTGCAGCAACATGGATAGACCTAGAGATTATCATACTAAGTGAAGTAAGTCAGACAGAGAAAGACAAATATCATATGATGTCACTTATATGATATGTGGAATCTAAACAAATTACAAAACAGAAACAGACTCACAGACATCACAGAAAACAAACTTATGGTTACCAAAGGGGAAAGGTGTGTGAGGAGAGATAAATTAGGAGTTTGGGATTAACATACACACACTACTATATATAAAATAGATAATCAATAAGGACATATTGTATAGCACAGGGAACTCTACTTAATATTCTGTAAAAACCTGTATGGGAAAAGAATCTGAAAAAGAATAGATATATGTATATGTATAACTGAATCACTTTGCTGCACACCTGAAACTAACACAACGTTGTAAATCAACTATACTCCAATATAAAATAAAAATTTAAAAAAAACCTTACTCGGGGCTTCCCTGGTGGCGCAGTGGTGGCGAATCTGCCTGCCAATGCAGGGGACACGGGTTCAAGCCCTGGTCTGGGAAGATCCCACATGCCGCGGAGCAACTGGGCCCGTGAGCCACAATTACTGAGCCTGCGCGTCTGGAGCCCGTGCTCCGCAACAAGAGAGGCCACGATAGTGAGAGGCCCGCGCACCGCGATGAAGAGTGGCCCCCGCTCGCCACAGCTGGAGAGGGCCCTCGCAGAGAAACGAAGACCCAACACAGCCATAAATAAATAAAATTAAAAAAAAAAAAAAGAGAAAAGAAAATGCTCCCTATTTAAAAAAAAAAACAAAAAAACCTTACTCTAAAAAAAAAAAGAGGCATCTGGGAAGCTGTTAAGGAGGGAGATGGTCTGCAGGTATGTCTGTTCTTGTGTCTCAGTTTCCTCTCCCTCTGTAGTCCCTAAGCTCACTGAGGGCAGGAGGCACACCCGATTGATCTTTGTGTTTTCTGTAAGACCAAGCATAACTACCCTGGGTAGTTGCTTACCATTTTTTGGAATGAATTAGTTGATTTTGTGCAGACTTGAAGGGACATTTTGAGCTGTTACTTTGTTAGAATTTTAGTCAGCTATCTTCAGCAGTTATAAAGTGTTGGGAACTTTTGGATCTTGAAGTTCTTTCCTCTCAGTCATCGAGCAGATTTTTCTTTGTGTCTGCTATAAGTTTGTCAAAGTCTTGTTGCCCCACATCTTATGGCCTTATATACAGACATCAAAAAGTTGTCTTACAAGCGTCTTGTGACAGAAAACAGAAATAGATATTTATGAAATGGAAGATGCTTTCTTTCAGTTGACTGATCATGTTATTGTTATATACAAACACCCCACCCCCTAATACACACAGATAATACAAGACAGATAAAAAAGATAAAAATAGTTTCTGTCCTTAGGACTTGGAGTCTAGATGAGAGTGAGTCATGCCAGCCAAGGTGATCTGTGCGAGATGAGTCTTAGAGATTGTGGCTGCATCCTGTGGAAAGTTGTGGCTAAGGAGCAGGAGGGCCCCCAACCTCTTCTCAGGTGACTCAGGCGCGTAGGCAGCTCAGAGTTTGTTCTTCTCTTATGAGATGCGGGTGAGTGTACCACGAGGCCAGCTCGTGTTGAAGGATTATTGAAGGGTCAACCAAGATTCTGGATATTAGAGCCCTTTCAAATGATCAAATGTTTGGATTTTCTTCCTTCAAAAATGCACGTGCACAAAACACGGACTCTGGTTCCAGGAGGTTCACAGGCTGTAATGGGCACAGGTTAAGATCTGTTTGATAGATTATAGGGTAGAGGAGGAAAAAGAATTTGTTTCCTCTACCCATCTTAGGTCTGTTGGTGGGGCCCTACAGATTAGATTGACAAGAGAGATTAACAAGACAAAAACATATATTTTTTAACAAACATGTACATCATGCATACATTCGGGAGAACCCAATGATGAGTAACTCAAAGGGGTGGTTATAACCTGGGTTTATATAGCTTATTAACAAAAAAGCTGTACATTTGTAGAGAAGAGAAACGGCAAAGAAAATGGGTTTTAGGCCTCCAAGAGCTGCAAACTCTGGGAAGGTAAAGATACAGGGCAAGCCAATGGAAGTCAAGGGTCTGTTAGTTAGATTTGTTATTTAGATTCCTCTGGTGCCATCCCTGGGCCAAAAGAATCTAGAGTTGTTTCTGGGGATTAATAAGAATCACACTGCCCTTCCCGGTAGAGTGGAGAGGGTAGAGTGTGTGTGTGTGTGTGTGTGTGTGTGCCCGCTTCTTCAGTTGTCTTCAGCTCCAAATAATCCTTATGTCAAAGTGGCATATTTTGGGGAGGCATATTCTGAACCCCACGCAACAGCTACAAACTAGCATATTCATCTCATGAAGGGCAGGTGTTAGGTTAACATGCATCTACTCAGCTAGTCAGGGAAGCAGGTTGATGGTCTTGGACTTTCACTTGAAAGATGCTGGGGTCACCAACATCACCCAGCATCAAGTGCTTCGTTGGAAGCAGAGACCAAGTGCAGTGTGGCAGTTTGCTGGCGGCTTCTGCGAACCTAGCCAAGTCATTTAGATTGATTAATTGAGTGGCTATGTGGGAGACCCTGTGAAATAGGGGCTGTTCAGAGGGGTGTGTGAACCATAATTGCTCAGCCCACGAGGGAATGATGGTGAGAACTGAAGGCCTGGAAAAGAGATCAGATGTGGTTACGGTGACAAAAGACATAAAATGAGGCTGCGGTCTTGCTCCATTATTATTTATTATCCACTTTCAATCCTGTCCGTGTTGCTTTCAAAGACGGTGTGGCAACTATTAACGTGGAGTTAACACTGAGTGGGGATCTGACAAGAGTATATTCAGTTGGGTGGTGTTTTAATTAAAGTGCTGGGAATAATTACTCTTATATGTGGCTGACTGGGTGCACTTTGGGGCAGGAAGAGAGGCACCTTGATCATCAGGCTTTGCTTGACCTTGGTCAGTCAGTGCCAGGAGGGGACAGTGAACTTCTCACATGTTGCCTGAAAGTTGGATTTGCCAGTCATGGCTTGGCCACGGAGGGTGCATGGAAACCTTAATTCTCTTGGTAGTGAGGACCACTTCTGTTGCACACCATTCACGATGTATTCCTGTTACGTTGTGTTGTGCTGGGGTGCCGTTCACGTAGGACGCCAAGTGAATGGTGCCTTTTGGGGTTGTGAGCAGAGGTGCACCAGGTTGCCAGTCTCAAGGTGGACGTAATGGGTTGGTGGAAACAAGAGGTTCCTCCAGGGAGGGGTTGGCGGGACGTGCGTGATAAAGTCTCGGTGATGGATGACTTTGATGACTTGATGCTCACTGCTTTGCTGGACGGCAGTCATATTGCTGTTTCATTGGAAACCCTGAGCCGCTCTCTCAGGACTCATTTCAGTACCCCGGGAGGTAGGAGTCCCCATGTGGGCTGCTCTTCAATTGTAGCACGAACATTATCTTTGTAAAAGAATCTTCTTCTGCGGCCACATACGTGGCACAGAGCAGGCTGCTCAGTGTTCCATTAAATGATTCACAGGTCCCCTAATGACAGACTTAATGGGCGTGCAACATCTGCCCATTAAGAGTATGTGCTCGGAGACACTCAGAAGTACCCATTGCTGACACTCTACAGATGTGGCACCTCCCGGTGTCTGCTCCTGGAAGACTGGGATCGTGACTTTTCATCCGTGGCTCTCCCAGTGCACAGTACAGAGCTGGCGTAGAGCAGGCGCTCGGGAAATATTTGGGGAATGATTTTTTCCAACGTGCCATTGAAAAAATTGTTCATGAGTGCTGATGCAGAATTTGTTGAAGTGAGCTGTTTGTTTCAAATTTCCTAAGTTACAGCGTTGACCAACAGGAGTGAACTTAGTTTCTGATACTGCCTTCCATGACTGCAGTCACATCCTCTTTGTTGTTTGAGCAAAAGGAAGGAAGATGCCACTTTCTGAGGCCCTAAAAAGTGATAGGTGTTCTGCTAGATTCTTTGTAGGCAGGTTGTAGGTCAGTCCAGTCCTGACTTTAGTCACTTGTTTGCTGTGTTTGGGCTTCAGTTTTCTCCCCTGTAAAACTGAAATACTCAGTTCCACCTTCTAGAATTCTTGCCAGGATTACAGATAATACGTGTAAGTGCTTTTAGCACATAGTAAATGCTCAAGAAATGAAAACTATCATTCATTCATTCATTCATTCATTCAACACTTACTGAGGAGCTCCTGTGAGTTTTGACACCGTTAGAAATTAGAGATACCAATATGACTCAGAACTGTTTCAAGTAGCTCACTCACAGTTTAGAAGGGGGAGTCAGACGCTTGAGCACATAATTACAATACATGGCAGGTGCTGTAGTCACTTTCTAGAACAAATACTGTGAGAACAGAGAGGAGGAGCAACTAAGCTCTTCTGGGGAAAGGAAGTGGGTTTTAGGGAGGGCTTGGCGGACATGATGCTTAATCTGATTTGAGGGTGGAAACCAGCTGGTGAGGAAGATGCTTGTGAACGGACTAATTGAAGCTGGTTAAAGCAGAGCAAGGGGGTGGTGTGTGTGTGAGGGTGTGTGTGTGTGTGTGCGCAGAAGTGGTAGGGGAAGGAGTGTCTTCTGTGGTAGACACACTTTCATCCCAAGAAATTTAGGAAACTCAACAAAATAAAATAGCGTGCTGAAACTCACATGGGTAGCAAGTAGCCCGGCCTGAAATTGGAACTGAAATGATTTGTGCAATGCCACTACTCCTTCCTCCTTTTTATACCTAATTCTAAATATATGTAAATTACATTCTTAAGTGTGTTTCATATTACTTCTTAGAGCCCCAACCTTTTCAGGAGGAGAGTATCTCTAGTTAATAATATGTGTCAATGGCAAGTCCTCTGTTATAAAGATGAGGTGCTGAGCCAGACCTTTCAGCAGTGGTTGTTTGGGTGAGTGAGATCTGCTGGGCTTCTCCAGCAAGCCAAGCAGCCACCTTGTGAGGAGGAAATGAAGACCTGGCCTTGTGGTCAGGAGGGATGAGATGGTACTAAGAGATGGAGGCTCAGGGCAGGTTTGCCAGCTCCGCTCCTGGCCAGTATTTCCATTGAGTACTTTAGGGCATATAGAAATCACAATAATGCACACAGGCTGTTTATTTATGTTACATTATTCCTGGAGAGGGTTAAAGTAAGTAAACATATTAAATACCCACGTCATTCGCTGGTAGGAGCCCTTTCTCTACGTTGGAAGGGTCTGCCCCATCCCCCAGTCCTCTGCCGTCATTATTGATTAACAATGATTGTACAGTCATTGCTTTGGTTCTCCTGGAGTCCAAGTTCTGAACTACTAAGCCACGTTAACTGTACATTTTGCCTGTGGAGAACTTAAAATTATTCCACTTGCACCTATAAGATGCAACTAGTACAAGAATTAGTGTCTTCTTGCCAGTTCTAGCTAGAGCTTCACATGCCTCATTCTTAGTGGTTAGAATCTCCTAGTACTGCAGTGGCTTTGGTACAAATCAGATGGTTCTACTCAAGAGGGAAAGTTTAATGACATGTAGATTTTTCAGTTGTTTTCATTTTAAATTCATTGTTTGACTTAATAATCGACGGCACAAAATTCTACGTCTTTCTAAAAATATCTTCAGCCACGTATTCCCCAAGACTCTTGTCTCAAATAAACATTTGAATATAGTGGCTGAGAAGGGCACATGAGAAGGCTGTTTGAAAGAACTATCCCTAGAAAGATTTGGAACAAGTGTGGAAGATGTGAGAGACAGCTGATATCAGGTTTTGGGGATGTTACCACAGGCTCGTTTTAGGTACACATTCACTGGCAAACAGTACGTCCATGAAGTAGATACTTTGTCTACAAATATTATATGCTTAGCATTATGCTGTATGGTATGGTCACCTACTGAGTGGAATTCTGTATCAGGGTGAGAATTTCTGCACATAACAAAGGATGCTTACCTACTGGGTTTTAAGTAAGCCTTAGTTTACTGATCTCTGAAGCACTCCTCGGACAGGGAACTGGTATTTTAATTGTTGGATGGCTGCTTATTCTTCAAAATTGAATCTGCATTCTTCTTGATTAAGTTATTTTAAGCCTTTTAATTGTGAAATATATACTGAAAAGTGCACAGAACAAAAATGTTTAGCTCATTTAATAAACACCTGTGTGGCCATCTTTCTATTTGAGAACTAGAATCATCCTATTTGCCTGAGAGAACAACCTCACTAATCCAAAGAATTGGGAGGAGGAGGGGGCATTTTTATATTGGTGAAAAGTAAGACAATAATAATTTGTAAAGAGTCTTAATCCCTTTTAAGTTTAGATATCTGTGAGGTACAAGAATGGCAGTGTTAACACAGGTTGTGGAGTGCCGGCTTTAGTAGAGACGTCTGATTGTAATTAGCCAGTGATCGGATGTGAATGGCACTTGACTGCAATGTTTTTTAAAAAATAAGTATTCCTTTTATTATTTTTTAAATGTATTACTTTCTTAAACCCTATTCTGTGTGAGCAATAGAAAATTAAACTGCTGTCCAGCTGTAACTTAAGTAATTTCAAGTTCTGAATGAATAGAGGTGAAATAAAGGGCATTGACTCTATTAGAAAATTAGGGATATGGGTAGTATAGGTGAACAGTATACTTCTGAATACTGCATACCAAAACATCCCTGTAGGTGAAAGAGAGTAAATTTGAGCCCCTAGAGATGCTGGTGGACTGACTGAAGTACCTCCACTGGAAACCTGAAATTTATTAGAAGCTTTCTGCTTTATCTTTAACATGGACACAAACTTATCCATGCTTAATTTAATATATTAAAATAAATATGTAAGTCCTCAAGGAAAATAGGCTTTCCAGGAAGACGCATCGTATTTGAATGTGGATTCACAGATTCTCTGGCACCTAGCTGTGTACTCCTGAGGAATGCATATCCATATCTTCATGATATATAAAGTCTGCCTTACTTACTCTTTATTTCACCAATGAAAAAGTAAATAACAGCTTATATATGTTATCTTATTGTGAGTCTTGGTAAAATTATCTATTTACCTAACCAACATTTATTAAGTGCCCTCTGTGGCCTGGATACTGTGCGAGTTGCTAAGAATATTAATAGGAAGAGGGCCTGGCCCCTGCTTTTTGGGAAGAGGGAGCATAGTTGAGTGCGGATGGACGATGAATGTAAACAAATTACTACAGCAGTGTAACTTTCTTATATATTTGTTCCTTTGTTGCCTGGGAGAAATGAGGCTTCAAACATGGCATTTTGTTAAAAAAAAAAATACTGGCTTTTTATTCGTTAATCCCATGTGGGTCTGCCACTTTGTCATAGCTATGTGGGTTCAGTGCTTGAAATCTGTTTGCCTCATGAAATGCTTATGGACCCAAGGTTTCTAGAAATAATCTAAATCTTGCTGAGTGAGGGTGCTGTCCTATGAGTGATGTTTCCAGGTTCGGATTATTTCTGACGGAAGTGATGTATGAAATTAACGTGTATCCTTTTAAAATAATACCATTAGAAAATAAACTTCTCCCTTCTGCTAATCTCTCCCTGCTTGTGCAAATCCTGTGTGTATTTCCAAGTCCAGCCTGGTGCCCGCCTTTTCTTTTCAGCCTTCCTTGACTGTGTTGTTTGTATCCATCTCCCGCCCCCCCAACCTGAACTCTCTTGGCATTTCCATTGTGTTCTGCTAAACTCCATCGCGTCTCCTTGAGTCGGGTTCTTGAGAAATGGGTTCCAGCAAATGCTGCCTCCTTATTCCTCAGACCCCAAAGTACCCTCCAGTCTCAGGCTGCTGCCCCAGTAGACCTGCCTGGCAAACTGGAATCCTCAGGACTCCCTTAACTGTTCTTTCCCAAGCTCTGGAGCTGAGAAAGCCCCAGGTCTGCTATGAATTCCTTCTCCTGCGGCTCATGCTGGCGGCCCCTCCCATGCCTTCCTCAGCATTTTCCAAGCCGTAGGTACCCTCAGCTTAGGTACCTTACCATGACCACTGCCTGAGCAGGCAGAGCCAGATGCCCCCTTTATCTCTCTCCTCATTCCTTCCGTTAAAACTCCAACCTCAAATCCTATAAAATGGAATAAGCTGAACATTATTTTGTAGTGGCCCTAATATGCTGTTTTGTCCTTCAAGGGTGGCCACCCTTGAGCGTGGGTTCAGGAGTGGAAAATTTGTGATGGGCATATGTTATTTTTGTACTAATGGATAACAACCCGACTTCACCCTGGCAAAATTCTTTCATGCTTGTGTTTCATTTCAACTTCAGTACAACCCTGAAAGGCAGGCAGGGAAATGGTATTCTTACTTCTACTTTATAGGAGAAAAAACCAAGAACTAGAGAATTTCAGTGGATTTGGTCAATGTCAGAAAAAACTGTAAATGATGAAGTCAGGTTCAGAACTATGATCTTCTAAAGCACAGTCCTTTCATTTCTCTTCATTTATATTACATTTGTTTTCCTCTGTTATTACTAATTAGACATGCTCCTTGAAGGAAGCTCATGTCATGATATCTGAATCCTCCATAACACCAGACAACTCAATTTTCATTCCATTTTATATTAGGGAATTATTATTTATATTAGTAAATTATTAAACGTTAGTATACTCTTATCGTTAGTAATAGTTTCGTCATTTAGTGAGGATCTGTTAGGTATCATGCTCCTTGCTGGGTATTTTCCACAAACTTTCCCTCATTCTCACCATAATTCTGCTAAGTAGGTTTGATCAGTACTTTTGGAACATCAATCTTCACTCGAATCACCTGGGATCTCATTAAAATGTTAATTCTGATTCAGTAGTTCCGGGCAGAGCCCAAGATTCTGTATTTCTAACCCCTCCCAGGTGCTGCGGACCCTGCTGGTCATGGACCACACTTTGAGTAGCATCTGGTTGCTAGGTGAAGAAACTGTGGCTGAAAGAGATTAAGTAATTTTTCAAAGATTACACACTAGGAAGTGGCAAAGCCCCATTCAAACCCTGATCGGTTGGTACACAAATTACAACTCACGCTCCCATGTCACACTACTGTTAAATATCTTGGGAGATCAGAGATAATGAAGACATAGACCTTGCTCCCTGAAGAGTTGCCTTCCAGGGCAGTAAGGCAGACACATTTCAGGCAGCTTTGGGGATGCAGTTTAATGTGGAGTTTACACTAATGCAATGCTGGGAGGGTCTTAGGTGTGAAATATGACTTGAGTTGGACCTCAAAGGACTAGTAAGACTTTGACAGAAATGGGAACAAAGGACTTTCTTGACAACAAGAACAAGGACACAGAACGTAAGAGCATCTTCTGGGCCTGGTGAGCAGTTGGCTGTAGCTGATGCATGGAGACAGGCTGCCTGTGCTTTAAAGATACAGCCTGGGGTTGGATGGTGAAATAGAATAGGCCAGGGGAGCCACTGGGGTTTGGGGGAGGGGTCTACAATAGGACATTGTACATACCCAGGAGATGGACCCTGGTCAATTTAATGTGATCTAGGTGTTAGTAATCCACTGCCCATACTATGCTGTTGACATCTCCATAGAATTCTGTGGCCAGTTACAGGTCACTTACTCCACGGTGGCCTTTACTGTTGTTTGTATAGAGCCATCTTAATAAAATCTCTTTGCCGGTGGCAATAAAGGATATATTACATTTTTCCCCCATTCCAAATTTTCCTAGGCTATGAAAATGCTGTTTTTCCACAGACCAGTAATAAACATTCTTCTTAAAAGAAGCATTGTTCCTTCGGTAGCAACTTGTAATGGGAAAAGTGGCATATAGACAAAATGCAATCCTGGTCTGAATGGAGACCGGTTTTTCTTTGTGTGAATAACCAACATTCCAGTCAGGTTGCCACGGTGATGCTGAGATTATAACTGTTCACGCCAGCAGTCAGAGAGTGTTGCCCAATTAGTTGTTCTCAGCTGCTAGGTTACCTTGACAGTGGCTCCAAAAGCAGGTTTTGAGTTTAAAGGCACTCAAAAGAGCATCAGAGGACTTGTAGTTCTGCTCTTCTCAGTGTGGTACTAGGACTACAAGCCCCAGCATGCCCTGGTTTAGTCCATACAGGATGTGGTCAGCCGGGAGAGCGCAAACTCCATTTTTCAATTCGGTTCCCCCCACCCTCCTTAGTAACAAAGGGTTCCACGGATTCCTGTGTCACCAGTCAGCTTTGTAAGGGTTTTCATTGTTTCCAGGGCTGCCTTCAGATGTTGCAGGTTGGAGACAGTGGGGAGAGTGTGCGTTTTGGCATTGGACATTGATCTTATGTAGGTTACTCTCTTAGTCTCAGTTTTCTCTCTTGTGAACAATCTACCTTACAGGATCAATGCAGAGATCAAATAAAATAATTTTTGCAAAATGTTCTGTACAATGTCTGTGGTATAGGAGATAACCTAGTAAAAAGTGATTCTTCTGAAATATTGTTTCAGATATCATAAAACATTATACAGTGAGATTATTATTATCACCATCTTTGGGTCATTTCTGTCAGTCAGAACAGGCTAAGACGTGCTGTGGTAACAAATAATCTTAGAGACTTAATACAACTAAAGTTTATTTCTTGACCATGCCACATGTCCAGAGCCCGTCAGGAGAGACTCTGTTCATCAGCTACCCAAGGATACAGACTAGTGGAGGCTTCATGTCCACATATGCTTCCATAGTTATCAAAATATCTCACACTAACAATCAAATATTCCCTCTGAAAGTGGCACATCACTTACACTCACATTGCATTGGCCAAAGCAAATAATGTGGCCACACCCAACTTAAAGAGGGGTGAGGAAGTGCCATCTTGTAATGTGCCAGTGGAAGGAGAACAGGAATATCTGTTGAACAACTATAATATCTGCAACCTCTACCAAAGCAAAGGCTGATGAAGAAGAGTACTTTAAAGAAGGACTGTTAGTTTAACACAAATAAATAAAAATATCTGAACAGTAAACTTCAAAGTAAATGAATTAGAATTCAGCTGTATTGGACAGAAAACCCTAAATATTAGAGAGTTTAGGAAGATATAAGTTTATTTCTCTCTCAATTTAAAGAAGTCCAGATATAGGCAGTCCAGTGGTGGTACGGTAGTTCCATGGGTATCAGAGACTTAGAATCATTTTATTGTTCTGCCGTAACAACCTAGCGTGAGGCTTCCATTCGTAAATTCACCTCAGGGTCAGAAATGGCTGCAGGGCTCCAGCCATCGCATATACATTCCAGGGAGCTGGAAGGAGGAGGTTAGAGGACAAAAGAGTGCTTCTCTCAGCTAAGTCAGCTCCATTTGAGCAACCCTTCTGAAAGTCCCACACAATAATTCTGCTTACTCATCCCTGACCAGAACTTAGTCACATATTCACCCCTAGCTTCAAGGAAGCTAGGGCATGTAGTTTTTGATCTGGGTGCTTTGTCTCCCAAATAAAATTGGGAGTTTTTGTTACTAAGGACCAATGGGAGAATGGACGTTGAGTGGCACTGGGCAGTTCCTGCTCTAGTAACTTAAGATGGAAGCTTTGCTTAAGCATGAATGAGAAGGGAAAGATTGCTGTGTACACTATCATTTTCTAACCTGTGCTCCACAGAACACCAGTGCTTAGAGAGACACAAGGGTCCCTTAAAAAGTGTTCTACAGCCAGACAGTTTTGGGAATGTGGAAAGCTTCGCCCTCTCTTGGAGATTTCCAGGGCATATTAATACATTAAAGTCTCTGAGAGGCCCTGCAATAAAGAAAGAGCTAAATTGCTAACCTTTTAAACTCGGTGTTCCCAAACCTCTTTGACAATGGAAATTCATCGCCTTTGGAAGTCTGGAGGGACACAGAGAAGTTTAGTTTGAGCTTCTTGGATTTGCAAAACTATTTAGACCCTTGAAAAGATGGTCTAAAGCCCCCATTCAAAAAAATATCCACCCTGTAAAACAAACAAACTTGTATATCCTTAGTGCTAGCCTAGTCATAGGGACAAAAACCTTGAAGAAAAAAAATAGATCAGATGCCAGTGAAGCCTTGTCAAAAACAATCTGCATAAGGGTTGTTGTTAACCAGCCATCTGTGCCATTAGTGGCGACACCAAGTGATGAACCGGGATGGGCTCACACTGCCGTCTTCCAGATGACAGGCCCCTGCCCCAGGTTGATGTTGATGGGCTCTTGGCTGTTTCTCCCTGGCTCTTAGCCGTGCTGCCTCTCTCTGGAAATGAGAGTCATAGGGGATCCAGCCAGCCAGTACTAACCCCCTCATCCCACAGAGAGGGCCTGTTGTCCAGTGCATGGTTGCTTATAGGTGTGGGGAGAAAGGCTGAAAATGCTTTCAAGCAAATGTGTGCCGTTGGTCTGTTGGAAGCAGGCAGTAAATGAGTACCTTTGGGGGAAGGGTTAAGGCTCCTTTTTCCAAAATGCAACCTTGGATGCTTTCCTAATCTTTCTTGCTTAATTATTTAGGTAATCAGTTCTTGTCTTTAAAGTCCATCTGCTGCAATTGCTATCTTTTTTCTTCATCTAAGCATCTTTGAAAAGGCAAAATGCCAAAATCTTTGCTAGTCTGGTTCCCATCATTTCGACCTCGTGTTGCTGGAAATGCTGGAAAGTTACCTTGTCCTGACAGGCCTAGAGAGATCCCATGTTTGCATATCTGTAAACTGTATGATACATTTCCCCAAACAGCTGTATAATCTCTGCAACAACCTGATGGTGGGAGGGAAGGGGCCGGGGTGGGAGGCCTTTATGTACATATTGACCTTTAGAGCAACTTAAATGTTCGAGCTGGAACAGACTGTGGGAGAGTTGAGGCAAGTCCTGGAAGGTGGAGATCCCTTCCTTGTCCAAAATCTGCCATGGGACCTAGTATCCTGGAGAATTCTCTCCGGCTGCTTCATGGAGTTATGTGCCTTTCCCTGACTGCAGTCGTGTTGGAAATTGTCCCTGAAGAGAGTGGTGGGTTCTGTTTATTCCACATGTGCACAGGCAGGTTTGTGGCCACAGCTCAGGGACTCCAGGTCAGGAAGGGTGAGACGGGCTGGCTGGGAATCCCAAGAGTTGACAAAGGATTACAGTACACAAATCAGAATAAATTTCCAAGTTACATTATAAGCCTTTCTCAGCTCTCTTTTTAATTTTATGTTCCTAATTATGCATGCCCATTTTCCCAAGATAAGCCAACAAACAACAATCAACAATTATGTAGAATTCTTTGTTTTCTCTTGTAAGGAAATACAGTTGATCCTTGAACAACATGGGTTTTAACTGTACGGGTCCACTTATAAGCAGATTCTTTTCAATAAATACCTACTACAGTACTACACCATCCATGGCTGGTTGAATCCATGGATGCAGAACTGTGGCTACACAGGGCCAACTGTAAAGTCATATGAAGATTTTCAGCACCCCTAACCCCTGCGTCGTTCAAGGGTCAACTGTAATTTGGAACTAAGCTAAATATGAGTGTGAATATACAAGGTCTGTGAACTGAGGAAAGTGTATTTTGAAAAATCCCATTCATCTATGCTGATATGTACTTGTGAACTAGTAAATTCATTGTTTCAATGATATCAACTTGGCGATGTGTGGTAAATCTTGTTACATCGTTTCTGGGTGTGAAATAAATTCACTTCTCAACCCCAGTACCTGGAATTTACACCTGAATACTGGTGCCTACATTCCCCCTCCCCCCAGCGCCAGTTCCTGCTCTCTTCCCTTCTAGGTCCACTGTTTGAAAGACAGTGAGTGATTACTCTGGTTTATCGAAGGATTTTATTGAACACAGAGAAAGACTAAAAGTCAAAGGACTTGGGGTCTTGACCTTAATCTGCTACTAACTAGTTGAGACCTTGGACACGCCACCGAAACTCTTCTTGTTGGAAAAACCTATGATTTTATGAGTATATAGGACTTGCCTGGGCCTCACTTTGTTCTTCTGTAAAAAAATGAGGAGAGGGATTTTATTGATACAATCTCAGAAATCCCTGCTCCAGATGTCAGAGATCTTATCGTAAGGTGGCTTTTGGTGGTGGAACTGGTGACCCCAGTGGGGACATGATTCATCCGGCAGCTATTTATTAAGTCTATAATTTATTAGGTCTATATTATATATTTATATTAAGTCTACATTTATTAGGTCTATAATGTCCCGGTCACTGATCTAAGTAGTGGGGGCACTGCAGTGAACCAAACCAGTATAAGTCTTTCCTTCTTAGAATTTGCATTCTACGATAAGGAATTATTAACAAACACTTTTGAGTACTTACATTATGCCAGACATTGCTTTAAATGTTTTCTATATATTAATTATTTTGTAGTAATCCTTGGAAGTAAGTACTACTATTATCACTCTTTTACAGTTGAGGAAACTGAGGCACAGAGAGATTAAATAATCTGTTCAGGGTCACAGCTAGTAAAGGGGAAAGCTGGGATCAGAGTCAGGCTTTCTGGCTGTAGTCAGTGGTCTTAACTACTATGGTTTACTGCTTCTCACTGTCAATTGATTGGTTAACTTAAAGTAGTCAGTATTGATCCTAGCTGATGGCAAAGTAAGAAAAAAAGAAACGGTAGCTTTGGATGGAAATCTCAGCGCCCACTTGGTCTCCGTGTCTGGGACTCCAGGCTCTGATGGGAAGGAGGGGCATAGAGCAGCTGTGGTACATTTTACTTCCGGATTCCCAGCCACTTGCCTGGTTGCCTTCGCCTGGTTTGAGGTTACTGGCCCTTCTCTGGCTCCATGGTTAAACTGCAAGGCCTTCATCAACCCCACGGCCCCAAGTTAATTTCAGCATTGGCCATTTGCAGAGAAGTGAGAAATAGTGATGGGCTTGGATTAAAAATATCTGGATTTGAATTCTGCCTCTACTACTGACAATGCTGTCATCTTGGGCAACTTTTAATGATACCAGCAGCAAGGGCAATAATAGCAGTAGCTTTTTTTGTTAAGCACTACTGTGCATCGTGCTAAATGCTTTATATATGTTGTCTCTGATCCTCTGGACAATCCTCATGGGATGTATTTTTTTCCTCCCTTTGCAGTCTGCCCTTGGCTGCTGTTTCTACCACATACTATTTAACCTTGAGCCAGTTAATTCCTTGAAGCTTTTGTTTCATCATCTGGAAATTGGGGTTAGTAATATCTACTTCCCACAGTCGCTATGAAGATTAAATATGAAAAGGTATATAAAGCATTTAGGCCATAGTCTATCCCAGAGACAGTGATAATGACCATTATAGCTTAAGGTCTCACCCCTATTAATCTGAAGAGCCAGGTTTCAGATCTCGTTCTAGAGGCTGCTTCTTGAGGACAGGCGGGAGATGCAGCGTCCCGAGTGGAGCAGGTGAGCAGTGGCAGGCGTGGGGAAGCTGGTCTACTGCCGCTGGCTGCTGAGTAGCAGGTGGAACTGGGACCCGAACAGGAAGTAGGGAGGCTCCGGTCCCCCTGACCCGAGGGCTAGCAGCTACCAGCATCGAGGGCCGTGTCCCTTGAGGTTTGGCTGGGACCATGTCCAGAACCTGCCAGAGTTAGTATTGGTAAAAGGATGCCAATACCGTCTAGCCAAGCACAGCCGTAAGGGGCAGTGGGCATCCTGGAGTCAGCCTGCACTTAGCACTGCCCTTCCCAGAGGACAACCAGGGACATGTGGCACTGGGGAGGTGCCCAGCTTGTGTGGGATACAGCCTTGCAAAGACCGCAGGCCAAGCGGGACTCTCCCATTTTACAGATGGGGAAATCAGAATATGAGAGGTCAAATAACACCAGCCAGGAGCAGAATCCCGACTTGAAACCTAACATTTTTGCACCAATCCTCTGATAGCTCTGCAGAGCTTAATTTATATAGATGATCAAGTGAGAAAATTCAGCAACCAGTGTTTTAGCTTTATGTTATTTTTATATGTATTTTTTACTTGAATTATCTGTTCCATTTGAGAGGCATGGCTTGGGCAGTATGTTAATGAAGAGAAATCTGGGCTGTTTTGTAGATCTCTCAGGAATATGCTCTCGGAGCACCTTTTATTTTTCCTGCATGTCGCTTGTCATTGTAATTTAATGGCTGTGTACGTGTAGTTATGTGCTCATGTCTATTCCTTCATCAGACTGGAAGCACCAAGAGGCAGGGCCAGTGTACCGCCTGCTTCCACCCCAGACAGTAGGTGCGTGGGAGGGTGCCGGCAGCACCCAGGGACTGAATAAACCCCGTTGTGGAAGGCAAGACCTTTGGCTCCTCAGACCCTCACATTAGGAGGGAGGGCCAGTGAAATATGATTCGAGGCACCTGGCCTGGCTGTGAGTGCAGCACGGACTAGAATTGGGGGTGCTGTGTTGAGTCAGCACGATGGTTCCCAGTGCTCTACTTACTGTGGAATAACGATGGTGTTGAAAAGCCTGAAGGCTCAGGATAAATATGGAGAGTTCCCCTACTGTTCCTGTTTTCTTTGTCCTGTTTTGCTTTTGTAAGCATATGCTTGTCAGTTAGGGCTGAAACCGAACATATCAGCTGCTAAATATGGTTCTAAGAGAAATAACATTTTGGTCTTTTTAAGGCCCGTGAGTTTGGAGTAAGCACAGTCTTTTAGCAGATGTCAGTAGGGAATCTGCGGGTAGGCAGTCATTCTGGGAGCCGTATCAGCCGTCCACATTCTGCGAGGGTTTGTTTCACTCTGACACAGAACTGGTGACCTCAAGTGAAAGATCTGGCACAGAATGGCCATGTCTTGAAGAAGAGGAGTTTGGGAGAAGGGTTGTCTAGAGTCTGTACAAGCTCCCAATTTCTCTCTTGATTTCATTTTCAGAGAAGGGGGAAAGGGCTGGGAAGCATATGTATCAGCTTTTATGATGCTAAGGAAGTAGTCATCCTAGTTTGTATATTTAGGTTTGGCTTTTCCAATCTTTGGGATTTAGTCCAGAGATGTTATTTAGTATTCTGATAAATCCAGTGTCATTCAGGGGACCTGGAAGAATTAAAGTATAACTCAGTGACTGGGAATATTAACTCCTAGATCTTAAATCACTCCACCCTGCTGAGAAGTCAGACTTGAGCCTGCCAATGCCACCTGAATTTCATCAGCTGATAGACGAGAGAATTTATTCCAGCATCCCAGGAGCCCCGAAAAGTTAATGCGTCTTTCCAAATGTCTCGCTGATTTCTAAAGAGACACTTGTTTGTCAATAAATATCTGACTCTGTTTGTTAAGCATGTGGCGATTTTGGTTAATAAACAATCGGTGTTCTTTTACTGGCTTTATGAGTTGAAAATATTTGAAACACACCCTGAATTTTTCTGCAGCATATTCCTTGTGTATTAAATGAATTCTTTTTTCAAAGGGAAAAAGAAAAGGAAGGAAAGAGGTTAATATTTATTGAAGTCCTATTAAGTATCAGGCCCTGAGCTAGTCTAGACACTTTCACAGTCTTCACAGTAACCCTGCCTGGGACATACTACTGTTCCCTCTTTAAAGATGGAGAAACTGAGACTCAGGGCAGTTTTGAAACTTGCCCAGGGCTGGAGAGCTAGCAAGTGGAAAATCAAGGGCCGGGAATTCTGATTCTGTGAAGCTGATGGGGTGGTGAGTGGTTAAGGGCCTGGGGTTTGGAGTCTGACCCATCCCGGCTCAGCCACCCGTTGTTGGTGTGACCTTGACTTAGTGCTTACTTTCTCTGAGGCTCCGTTTCCTCCTCTGTAAAACAAAGGCAAGGACAGCAACCACTTGATAGAGTTGTGATAATCAAATAACCTATCCATGGAAAGTGCTTAGAATAGTACCTAGCGCGTAAGTGCTCATGAAATGTTAGTGATTACTGTGATTTTTATTATTATGACTAATCAAATTTGCCTTCATCAGTAACTTGCTGAAAAGTTACATTTTCTTTCATGGAACAGCATGTCTTTTGATACGTCGTTGTATTTCATTATGAAATAATGTAACCTGCTCTACCTTAGAATTAAATTTTCTTTTCAGCCTCCCAGCAAAGGTTAAGATCTGAATAAAGGCATGTGTAGCCAACAGGGATTCCTGACTTTGGTAAATGTCAATGATTTGCTCATTTCTCCTTGGTGTATGTAACCTTCTTCCATGCTGCCCATCCTGGCTTTACGAGCCTCTAAGCAAACATGAGAGAGAGGATTAAGCTGATTCTTTTCTCTCACCCTTCCTGTCTCTGTAACATGATCATTAGGCACAGCGGCTTCTCCTTGTTGCATTGCACGTGGCCGCATCCTGCACGTGCATGTGGCCATTGCACGTGGCCTCATCCTGACAGCCTGTCTTCTCCACGTACCTGAGGCACAGCTTACAACAGTGGCCCTTATGAATTTTCTTTAGAGCTGGGATGACCATAGGAGCTTATGCACGTGACAGTTTTGTGCAGTTGGGAGCCGGGTCAGGGGGGTGCGGAAGGGGCAGTGGCTGGGACAGCTATGTCTAGATGGAAAAAGAAATGACGTAAGCTTGTTAGACCTTTGGCTCTACATTCTGATCCCATTTTTTGCGACTTCCTCTACTTATATTGTGGAGCATTGTGGGACATCAACCTTATTGAGTAAATAGTTATGTCTAGCAGTTGTGTGTTGGACACCATGCTAAGTGCTGGAAACACTAAGATAAATATGCTCCAGTGCTTGCTCTCAGGCCATTTGTAATTCATCAAGAGAGAGAAATGGAAGAGGGGACCTCACTGTGTGAGAGCGGTTATCACGGAGCCATGCACAACGTGCTGTGGGGGCAGAGAGACGGGGGGCACTAATTTGAGACACGTTTCACAGAGGAGGTGTCACACTGGACCTTCAAGGATGGGCTTTGCCTCATAAAGAGTAGTAGAAGGAAAAATCGTGGCAGGCAGACCGTATGAACCGAGGCAGAGAGACATGGCTAAGTGTGATGTGTCAGGGAAGTGAGGTTTGAAGTGGTTGGATGTAGCACAAAATGATGGAACACGAAGCTGGGAATGAAAGCTGGGCCTAAGAATGACAGGACCTTGACTTTCAACTTGAACCACCTTGTGTAGGATTTTAAAGCGCGGTGTGTTGTGTTTAGAAATGTCTATTTTAGAAAGATTGGTGTGAAGGATAGGTTGAAAGGAAGAGAGAATTGATTGAAATAAACAGTCCCAGCAAGAGATGGTGAGGGCTGTTGAATGAACAGCGTGGAGTAGACGGATGTGGTGGACTTCTGGAGATAAAACCCTTAGCACTTAGTGAACAACAGGAGCATGGAACCTTGGGGTCAGCCAACCTTTAAGGTATGGGCGGAAGAAAGAAAAATCTCTCTGAGAGGCTGGATGACGGAAGAGAAAGGAGGGGGTGGATTTCAACAAGAGTGGCTATGCTCAGCAGTGTCCGTGCCTCAGAGGGAACAACCAGGACAGACTGAGAAGAGACCATTACGAACAAGAGATCGAGGTCCCTGGTGAGCCAGGAGAAGTTACTTTAGAGTCCTGCAAGAATGGAGGACACAGCTGAATGCTTACAACATTCAAGCTATATCAGTATTCCCCAAGAAAGTCTCTGGCATTTATATGCATTTGTGTAAGGGAATATTCACAAACATCCAGCTGTCCAGGTACTTGGATTGGGGGAGAGGGAATAGGGAAGCTTAAGAGTCAGTGCTAAGTTCAAGTGTCCCTGAACAATAGCTCTGCCTTGTGCTTTCTAGGGTCTCAGAGAGCCCCCTCCTTGCAAACACCATGACTCTAATTGTGCCGTTTTGTCTTATTACTATCAGTGTACTGTAGAAGGTAGCTGCTTGGAGACTTCTCTTCCCTCCTTGCAAACACCATGACTCTAATTGTGCCGTTTTGTCTTATTACTATCCGCATACTGTAGAAGGTAGATGCTTGGAGACTTCTCTTCCAGTTCCAAGTGGGCCCTCATTTCTAGCCACGATGCTTGTAGCGGATGCCATGGTGTGTCACCCAGATTCCCTGTCCACTGCTGAGGTGCTCATGGTCTACCTGCTGGGAGTGTAGGCGGCTAGCGATGGTTCTCACCTGGGAATTGTCCTCGGCTGAAGAGTGTCCCTTCACCCAAGATCATAACCTCTGGGACGGGGATGGGGGACAGCCTGCACGCAATGACTAGTCAATGGAGGTGGGGTACAGAGGCCCCCATGCCTCAAGGTAGGGTAATTCTGAAGAGTCATCCCAACTCCAGAGCTCCTGTGGGAGCAGATGAAGTCTTGGTCCCACTGCATTGCACTGACTTCCGTCATCCGCTCAGTCCAGGCCTTCCTCAGTCACTCCCCACTGGCGTTGGTTATGAGGCACATCCCAGTTAACCCTCTGTGTAAATCTCGGTGATTCTCAGAGTCTGTTTCCCGGGGAACCACCCTAATTTGACGACTGTTTCCGGTTTGGTTGCTTACCCAAGGCGGGATGCCAATCAAACTCTGTAGTCCCTCTGATCTTTGCTTCTGAGCCTGTTGATGTGTCCAGTGGGAAGAGCCTCTCTTCCAGCAGCTGGAATGAAAGTCTTGGCATTGAACCTTCTTGGCTCCGACTGGCTGGACCAATATGCCTATGAATGGATTGTTTGAGGAGAGGAAGGAACCTAGGAGTCAGCTGCCTGGCTCATATTGAGACCTGCCCATTACACCCCAGCCCTGAGGAGAGGTCTGTGAGGTGGGGTGACCCCTGGGTGTAGAAGTGGGTCCCGCTCTGCACCTTGTTTCTGCTCCTGCCTCTCCTTCCACCCTCCTTATGCTTCCCGGGCTCCTTACGGCAGCTAGTACTCACCATCCTACATGTCCTTTCTTTTGTTCATATTTTTTTTTTAGTCAAGAAAAATGAATGTTGAAAACACAGTTGAGGGGCTTCCCTA
Source organism: Eschrichtius robustus (assembly GCF_028021215.1). Classification (NCBI taxonomy): domain Eukaryota; kingdom Metazoa; phylum Chordata; class Mammalia; order Artiodactyla; family Eschrichtiidae; genus Eschrichtius; species Eschrichtius robustus. The sequence goes on along the minus strand of NC_090829.1, from coordinate 51,247,614 downwards.
GTGGCGCAGTGGTTAAGAATCCACCTGCCAAGGCAGGGAACACGGGTTCGAGCCTTGGTCCGGGAAGATCCCACGTGCCACGGAGCAACTAAGCCCTTGCACCCCAACTACTGAGCCTGTGCTCTAGAGCCCGCGAGCCACAACTGCTGAGCCCGCGTGCCTAGAGCCCGTGCTCCGCAACAAGAGAAGCCACTGCAACGAGAAGCCCACACACCGCAACTAGAGAAAGCCCGCGTGCAGCAACGAAGACCCAATGCGGTCAAAGATAAATAAATAAATAAACATTAAAAAAAAGAAAACAACACACAATTGAGATATTTCAAGCAAATGTAGGACCTCTCTTGAAATTTGTTGCAGAAACACCACTGCACAAACAAACTACTGGGAAGCACAGCTTAGAAACAAACAGCAGCTGCCACCATTTGTGGGCTACTTCTCCCCCTTTTCCTCATTTCTTTCTAATTCCATTCGTAATAAAACCTGCTGCTCTAATGGCCTAGTAGTTTGACAAACACGATTTTTCTTTCCCATCTTGAGGCACCTCCCAGGTGGCCTTGACAGTGACTTTTAGCTCTGGGGTCTCCGCCTGCAGAGCTCTAGGTCCTTTTCCCATGTTCTCCTGTCTCGTGGTTCCATCTGGGATGATGTCCACACCTCCCTGACCAGGTGGGGCATAGCTGGAACTTCTGGACTTCTCCATCTGTCGGGACATGAGTCTGGAGTGGGGTTTCTTGCCTTCCTGGCTTTATAACAATGGATAATGCTAATTGCAGTCTTTGTGAGTGACTAAGTGCTTCAGCTGTTGCTGTTTTGTCTTATTTCTTGCTTTTTAAATTTGTTTTCTATGTGAGATCTTTGAAGACACATCACAAAGGGCTATTCTTGGGCCTGATTTACTGAAGACTGTCACTTTAAAGAGCTCTAACTTGTCACCTCCAACTCATTTGTCCCCTTCCCTGTGAATAGCAGCCCCTCTCCCTTTAAATGCTACTAGAGGTGTGGGATTCCTCAGCTTAAAAATGATTCCTGTCCGATATTAGGTTTGCTGACTACGTGCAGGTGTGGTGCTAGGCCCTCACTTACTCTTCCCCAGAGCTCTGCTGGGTAGATGTCCTCCCCGTTTTATCTGCGCGGAGACTGAGTTGATCTCCCAGGGGAGAGATCTGGGATCACGCTGCCAGACAAGGCAGAGCTGGGGCTCAGCCCAGGCCTGTCTGAAGCTAAAATCCAGGCTTTCCCCCGCCTGCTTCTCAGTCACTGTCACACCATATGGCAGTGCTCTGTAAACCTGTTGACTGGAGAGGGGAAATGCTTTTTAGGCCAGAGGTTGACATTTTTTTCATTTGTCCCCCAGAGTTTTTTTTTTTTTTAAAGTGAGTTCGTGCCTAACATTTAAAAATGAGATCTCACATGAAACAAAATGTTCAGTTTTTCTTCAAAAAAATCTTCAGACCTGGCAAGACTGTGCTCATAGGTTGACATGACAACGATTGGTTCCAGCTGGCCCCCCTGCCCCCCAAAGGGGACGTGACTTCCTCAGTTTGTCCCAGGCCCCTGCGGCCCCCTCACTCTTTTCCGTTACTTGCCTGGCCTCTGTGGACATGTATGTTTGTGATTCATGAGCTAGGCCTTTAAAGAAATCATTTCTGTCCAGTTAGGAATCAGAGGAGGCCAAAGGCACTTTCTGTCTCTGAGTTGAATCTTATAGCTTTGATTTTTCTTTTCAGCTTTCAGGGATGGTAATTTGGTAATAATATCCACGATTATTGGATATTTATTGAGCGCTCCAACACAGCTGACTCGGAGGGTTAGCAGACACCTGTTCGGTGCTAAGAACTTGCATAGTTCTCCGGTTTCGTTTGCACTCTAGATCCTGCCCGGGACTCTCCAGGTCCTGCAGGAACTGGAGGCCAGCCGCAAAAGCGTATTTTGCAGAAGCAGCATTGTCGAGAGGGGAGATGAATCCAGAGAAATACTTTCTGAGAGAGGAAGTTAGGTTGATTCCATTTTCTCTTGGAAACTGTTGACTTCTGCAGGGAAGATTGCCCCACAACACAGGAGCACTCCTTTCTGAACTGCCAGTGTTCGACACAATGAGCAGCTCAGAAATGTCAAACAGAAGGATCTTCAAAATTAGAACCCCTTCAGGATGATGAGCCTTTCAGTTTAGCCCGATGTACCTGCAAGTGTATTTCCATTTGACAGTGAGAAATGCATTAATTCTTTTTTTTTATCGTTTCAACGAAGTCTTGTTTCCTTTTGTCTGATTTAAACACATCTCATAGAAATGTAAATTAGAAACAAATAGATTTTGACTCGTTTCATAGCCGCAGCTGAATTAAATTTTAATGCTCTCTAATATTAACATATGAGAGCCCCCCCAAAGCTAAAGTTGTTATTTATTTGCTTTTGATTAAGACAATGGCTAGCATATCGTTTTGACTTTTTATTGTTTATTTTCTTTCAGGACCCTGCAGGGATCTTTGAATTGGTGGAACTTGTTGGCAATGGAACATACGGACAAGTGTATAAGGTAAGTTCCTTGAGCTTGAACATGGCTTATGTGTGGTTTCGGTTCATGAATGCGGAATAGCAGTGCTGTCTGTTCTCACTCATACATGTCTCATAACAGATTTAAAATGAAATAATATACTTGTTAATTGACTCTCCATCTTTTTAAATGTATCTGTAGTCCCATTGCCTAAACCGGATTCTGGGATTTGGGCATTTCCCTTCATTATATATGATAGAGCTTATAGCTGACACATGCATTCTGATGGTGCATATCTGAAGCTCTTTAAATGTTTCGTTTCTTTACTTTAATCACTGCCAGAACTGGTTTTCAAAGGCGCGAAGGATGCTATTTACTTTAGAAATTTAAGCTATTAAAGTATCACAGCTGGAAAAGTAGATTTGTCACTGGCCTAGGGCATGAGTTAAATGAATTTAGTGAACACTGTTAGGAGAAAACTGGCCACCTCACAAAGAAAGGCCTAATGGCAGCAACAACTCTTACAAGATAGGAAATACTTAGAAGTTAAACTTGAGCTGAGATTGAGCTGAGGAATGCAAAGTTCTTCTTTCCCTTTTACTAAATTTTTGCTTACAAATTCACTCCAAACATGCTTTTAAAACATATTTTCTCCCAGAAAATGATCTGAAAAAGTGATTGTTTAGAAAAGTGGGTTGATTCTCCTGATTATCAAAAGAAAATGGAAATTAACTTTTTGGACTAAAGCTCAGGGGGTTTTAGTGAATGAGCTATTGAAATAAATGCCTTCAAAACAAACCAACTGTTTCCGCATGATTATTTCAAGGGAAATATCCGTCACTTTCCTGAGTGGTAGTGATATGGGATGGCATTTTCACTACAAATTCTCTCTTGTTGTTCTATTTTTAAAAAATTACTTCTTTGAGTCCTAAACTTCTCTTAGTTGATTAAAATTATTGTAGAAGTCATCCAGATTGTAATATTTCCGATTCTACAGAATGTCAAAAGTATATGTGTGTGTATATATATACTTTTATATATATATAAATATAAATATAAATATAAATATATATATATATATATAAATATAAATATATAAATACTTAAGCCTTTATTTACCAGGAGGTACCCTTTGGTGTCCACTCCAGGGGAAAATTTCTCTCTTGCAAGAAATGATTGTTTCCTAAAATGTCAACCCCCTGCAATTAGACAGAATGTAGTCTACTCCAGCTGTTCACTTGACACTGATCCTGTCTGACACAAGAAAGAAAGGTGTCTCAGCAAATGCTTTTAAATACTTTCAGTGAAGATAATCAAGTTGGAAGATCGTGCTATTGCATTTTGAGAAGTTGGATTGAACTTGTGAATTAATGTGAGCTTATGAATTAAGCCCTGATTTAGGTAGAGAATTACTTCTGATTCGCTGTCAACATGGAGAAGCAACTCTGTATAATGCTGTTGGTTTTATAGTGCCATTCCATTGTCCTGTACTTCCCACCTGTAGAATACACATCTGGGAGATGATTCACAGCTTTGTCTACTAATCTAAGAGGTGGACTGTACACTCTTGCAAGGCAGGATAACAAAGAGATAAGGATTCTCAATTAAGGATGAGAATGTTTGGAAAATCCAAAATTAGCCCTAATTTCTTGTTACCTGAAAAAAAAAAGAAAAGGAAACAAGTGGCAAGAGGTCTCAGATCTTCCGAGAGGAAAGAAATTCACCAACTACGTTGTTAACACTATTGTTCTAAAGGGTGCCCTTCTCTTAGTGGTTGATACAGAAATTTGGCCTCTCTCAAGCTGAGGGGAGACTGCAAAGATGGCCATGGTGATCACATTGGACTTTGAGACAGGACGCTTGGTTTCTTTTACCAGCCCTATGTATTGTTTTGTGGTACAGCAGCTTTTCTGTGCATTAGTCAAGTGAGAGTGTTTGCTATAAATGTTTTGGGGACTTGGAATGATTTACCTGAAGGATTAATCCTCCATGCCCAGTTAAGGGTTTGGTTTCTAGATGACCCAGATGATTTTAGGTGGCACCCCCTCAAGAACAGAGACACCTGGGTTTTCTGGGTCACTAATCCAGTCCTGCTGTTACTCTGAGCCCTGAAGGATTAAAGCTTAATAAACTGCAAAACCTGAACTCAAATACACGTGAACCTAAAGAGAAATAATTTAGGAAGTGATTGTCCACATTATAGGTTATATTTAACTTTTATGGAATAGGTATATTTCTAAAATAGTGTAAACATAAATATAAATTTTAAAGCCCTAGGAACAGATTTCTATACCAAAAAAGTCTGTGATAAATACTTTCTTTACATTAAATATTAAATCTTTGATTTAAATTTTTTGTAACCCTGGCTTTTGTTGTTCCTGGATTTCATAAAATGAGGTATAATTTTATGAACAATTATACAGATGTAGCCTTTCTTTTCTGGAAAGATTCTTATAAGTTTCTTTTAATAAGCTGTCCTAAGAGAGTCATAATATAATTTTATTTACAAGTAGTTTTTAAGAAGTAGACTTAATTCAATAAACAAAAAGTATACATAGATATTAAGAGAGTATTTCTTGAAGTATACCTTCATATAAGCCACTTACATCTAGTTGTGGAAACATATTTTATATAAAGGTCATTAATAACATTTAGCTTTTTTCAAAGTTGCTTCTAGCCTTACTCCCAAGTCTAGCTTGGTCTGTCTCTCCTTGGAAGGTTAGATTTGTTTATCATTTTGGTCCCAGGTGGTCAAGTGGCAGTTCAGTATCTGTTTTTTGCTTTATTTACTAGACAGGTTGCATAAATAATGAAGAGTAAAGAGGCTCTGTCAGGGTTTTTAATGAGGAAATCATCTTCTTGGGCCTATGGCTCCCATGAAAAAAATGAACCAACAAAAGGCCACATACCCATTTGCTAAAGGCTTTGGCTGTTAATTGGCATGCCACTTATTGGGACCTAATGGAATCCAGACACATTTTTGTTAAAATAGAGTTAATTATTTTAATAGATCCAAATAATTATTTAATGTTTATTGCTAAAACACTATTAAATCTTAGCCACAGATTTCAAAAATGAGTGTTAGTCTATCCTGTTTCTTAATTTGCCCTTTGGAACTGTATATTGGTTATTGCAGAGATGGAGATGTACTTTATTCTGGGGTGACAACGTGAATTGGGAATATGGTGGATTCCTCAGTATCTCTCAGGTTTCTCTTAAAACCTCCTCTAGGTTGTAAAGTATGAAGTAAAGAGGCCATATTGGTGGTTACAGTACTTGTTGAGAGAGAACACTGTGACTGAGTGTGTGTGTGTGTGTGTGTGTGTGTGTGTGTGTGTGTGTTTTCAAAGGGTTGCAAAGGTCCTTATAGGTCATCTGGCCCAACCATGCCTCTGCCAGCGTCTGTTCAGCCCATCCTTGATCACCTCCACTTGTGTGGGATTCATTACCTCCCAGTCATTCCATTTGCCTGCAATTCCCTTTCAATGTTCATTATCATGTTGAGCCAAGATCCTGCCTTCCTAAAATGTTTACCGGTTCAAGCTCGTTCCACTCCCTCGGAGCTATTTAAAAAAATAAATGTAATCTTCTTCCACAAGAACATAGTCCTTCAGATATTTGAAGAAGACTTCTCCCTTCTTCCCCCGAACACATACTTGTGTCTCCTCATCTCCAGGCAATGTAGCCACAGTTGCTGAATTAATTCTTCGTATGACTTAGACTTGAGGTCCTTCATTATCCTGGCTTCTGCCCTGAAACGATTCTAACATATTAATAAACATAATACTTCATACTTTAAAATAGCTTTCTATGTCATGAAACATTTTGTATGTATTATCTGATTTCTGATTTAATTTCAATAATAATTTCATGCGAACCTGTTTCTCACCTCAGGGTTTTTCTAGTAATAGTTTCTTCTGTCTAGAGCACTTGCCCCTCAACCCTCTCATGACTGGCTTTCTCTCCTTCAGGTCCCAGCTCAAATGTTACCTGCTCAAGGAAACCACTTTTCATCCTTGTGTCTAATAGAGCCAGCCACTGCCACTGCCTCCCACCTCCCAATGACTTTCTCTGTCAACGTGTTTTTTTGTCTTCCTGGCATTGCCACTCTCCGAAATTATTTTACTTCTTTGTTTATGTATATATTAAACAATTTAAATGCATAATAAGGAAAAAATAAGGGTAGGGACCTAGTCCATCTAGCCATCACTGTATCCCCCATCTGGTACATAGTAGATGGTGACCTGTGTGTGGCCCAGAATTGAGCTCTGTCTTCCTTGATAATTCTATTTATATTCATTCCCAGTTTTTTCAGCATTTCCCATAAAATATCAGTCTGCTTACTTCAGATGTGCATATTTGGACAATAGTCATCAACAGAATTCTCTCCCTGTTTTATGGTAGGGGTGTGGATTTTATGTTAAATTAATTATTGATAGTCTGTAGAAGCAAGACACATGCTGGAAATTTACAAATGAGGCAAATCAATTTTCTGGGGTTCACCCTCCTGGCAGAGGTTCCCAGAGTTTACTATGCAAAACAAATATTTGAGAAATGATTAAAAATGTAGATTTCCAGGCCTAACCTCTCAAATTTTGATTCAGTAGGTCTGGTTGGGGTCCAGGAATCTGCACTTCTAATAATTGTATGGGTTCATTCTGATGTTCAGGGCCCTGGGGCCACACCTCCAGAAACTCTGCAAAAATGATTGTAGATTATCCTGTTGTAGGGCCACTTGAGTGAATGTTAATCCTAATGTTTTTTGTAATCATTTACTTTAGGGTTTTTGTGCCGACTCTAACATGCATAAACTGAGAAACGTAAAAAAACACAAAGATCTGGACCTGAGATGTGATGCCAGCCAGTTCTGACATACTCATTCTGAGATTTGACTTTCGCTGTTTTTATTTGACATGCTTGTGATTACAGTTTAAGGTTGTTTCTGAATAATTCAACTCAAGACCTGACAATTGATACGGTCAAAACTGACCTGGTATAGATAGAAGAATCTGAGCCTGTTGCATGAGATTTCCTTAAATCTATATATTGTGATCTCTTAATAAACTTTCTGTTGAAGTGAGACAAAACATTTTAATAGTAGGCTTATTAATATTCTTGCTATGGAGGTGATTCTATGACATACTCAGGATGCAATGTAGCTTTTCATATTCTGTTCTAATGAATCATGTATTATACTATTCACTTCTTGTTCGGTAAGGAGTGAGTATGAGAGAATGTTGTGTTTCTTAAATAATAGTGGCATTTGTTTTTTAAACAAAAATTCAAATATAAAGAATACATTATTTCACATTTGTTGAGTGCCAGTGAAAAAAGCCCTGTGCTTTGTGTGGGAAGAATGCAGAGCCAACCGAGGTGGTTCCTACTCTAAAAAGTGTGCAATCAGATTAACTAATTAGGACTCTGAATGCTTACTGTGTGCTAAAGCTTTTCATATATGGTGTCTTAGTTACTCCTTATGATTTTATAGGGGAGGAAACTAAAGCACATTTTTTAAACCACATTATCCCTTCAAGGCAGGATTTCTCAGCCTTGGCACTGGGTTGAGAAACATTGGGGTCAGATAGCTCTTCGTTGTGGAGGTGCTGTCCTGTGCATTGTAGGATGTTTAGCAGCAACCTTGGCCTCCACGCATGAGATGCCAGTGCACCCCAAAGTCCTGACAATCAGAAATGTCTCCAGACATTGCCAACTGTCTCCTGAGGGGCAAAGTTGTCCACAGCTGAGGACCACTTCTCTAAGCATAAGAGAAAATAGCAAAAACTCTTAAAATTGATGTGCAAACAGAGACAGTGGGAGTGTAGAATATAGAGCAATGTGAATCAGAGTGGGGACCTGAATGAACTGTGGGAAGGGGATTTAGAAGAAGCTTAGAGGCCTTGGCACGTGCATATCTTGGGGTATAATTTAGCATTTTCATAAGTGGAAAGGAGTGTAATGGAAAGGACTTAGGAGCAGGACTGAGCTGGCGTCCAGTCTGTTTCTGCCTCGTTCTAGTTTTGTGAAGATGGCCAACTTGCTCTCTGAGTAACAGTACTGTTAGTAATAGTACAGTGTAGGGTTGTTATGAAAACTAAAGTGTAATGTGTGTGGAATCCCTCAGCCCAGTGCCTGACACATAGTAGGCACTCAGCAACCTTTTCTTCTTCCCAAACACACGCGCCAGGGGGAGCCTAGCTTACCAGCTCTTTCCTTGGTCTTGGTTTTGCAGAAGAGTTTCTGATGTGCAAGAAGCATTCATAGAAGATGAGATCAGAAACACACACATCTTTGTGCTTCACCTTCTACCTTTGAGTTCTTGGTTTTTATGTATGTTCAGAATTGCATTATTTATATTAAATCCAATTCTTAATTCTTCTTTATGGCATTTGATGACATAATTGCCATTCAGATACTATAGTTGGTCTTTGTTTAAAGAAAGCCAATTTCTCAATAATTTGTAAGAAGAAGTAGATTATTAGAGGACATAAGAAGAATTGGGTGTAGCGCTCTGGGATTTTAGTGAGGTGAGAGTGATTTTTAAATAATTATATATTTTACAAATTTGGGGGGAAGAATCAACAGTTTTTCCCCTTAAGATAGTACAAGATCTAAATAGAGAGCCCTTTTTATGAGATTCGTAAGGAGAGTGGGGTAGTAAGGACCTCACTTAGGACCTGAGGATCTGTCTTTATGGGTTTGGCTCTACCTCTAACTTGCCGTAGCTTTGAGCTTGCCGTATCACCACTTAGAGCTTCAGGTTTTCTCATCTGTAAAATGAGGATAAAAATGCCTTTCCTGATATATCCCATCAGGTTACTGTGAGATTGAAATGAATTAAGGACCATGAAAGTATTTTGTTAAATTTAAACTGCTATGTACACTTAAGGTTTGATTATTGCTATTGTCTTTTATTACAAGGTGGGTGGCAGAGTCCTGTATACAGGGACTAGGGAAGCTTAATCCTGAGTTGACCTTTCTCTTCTTCATCCTTATGCCCATTAAGCTGTGTGTTACCAAGTACGTGAAAGTCCCCTCTGGGTGGCCTGACTCCAGCTACAGATTCATTCTTGCACCCCTTCTATTTTGTGATCTTCAGGCAAACAGGGTCATTGGATTGAGTGGAGGTCTCTCTGGCTTTGCCTTTGCCTCACTGACATTTGTTAGCTAGACAGTCACATTTCCCAAAGTGTGTTCAGTGGAACCCCAAGATCAGCTCTGTGAAAAAAGAATAGAGTGACTAAAGAGGTTTCATAGTGCTCCTAACCATCCCTTACTCTTGAATATTAGCATTTATAGTACTTTGTTCTACCCAATATTTTCCCAATTTATTTAACTGTGGAATCTCCCCTTTCCTCTCCCTACCCAAGTAACTGCTTTTAATGCCTCTTGGAACTATTCCATAGAACACAGAAAATCAGGATGGCTTATGTCTGGGTACCGTAGCTGAGTACCCATCTCCCCATTGCCGCAGCCTCTGTTATCATCCTTCGCATCAGGGGCATTTTATGTAAAACATGGCTGCAGGTCTATCTTTCCTGTTTCCCTGTAAACCAGGCTCTTGGGCCAGGTCTAGTATGTCGATCACCTTGAAAAACAATTTTCGTACTGTTTATAGTAACAGATTATCTATTAAAATTGATATAGCCCAAGGGTACTAGTTGGTTTCATTCACTTAAAAAAAGTTGTACCTGCCAAAAATACCCAAGCACTGTTTTTCTAGGAGTGCAGAAATTGTGATTTTTAACATCAAATAGACACGTCTCTAAGATGCTGTAGCACATGCAAAGCATTGTTCTTAGTCATAGGTTCATTTGACTATAGCTAAGACTTTAGGATTACTTAGTTATTATTATTTAGTCTCAGAAGGTACCTTCATTGCAGTTGGCCAGAATTATAGGTAACAATTTTACTCCTGCCTCATAAGTAGAATCATTTACCCTTGAAATGGGTTGGCTTGATGAGCTTTTCATAAATCCCCATGTTCTTTGCATCTAATTTGGCTCAAGACAATGTCACCTCATGCTGTGATCGTTGGGTGTAATGAATTAGATGGCTGCCATGTAAGCACAGAGGGAAGACCTTTGTGAGCCTGTGTGCCATATGCATAAGGAAGGTCACTTTCTCTGCTGGGTGGCCAGACCTCCAGAGTTGCTACTAAAACTTGCCACAGGGGACTTTGTAGGATTTCTTTTTGCTACTCGTGTTTCTCAGCCCTCACTGTTTACGGAAATCATCTGGATAGCTTTGAAAAACTAAACATATCTGGGCCCTTCTCTAGAGATTTGGTTCTAGTGGGTCTGGTGTAGGACTGTGCAAAGCTGGTTTCTAGCACTTCCCAGATGCTTCTAATGCAAAGCCAGAATTGAGGTCCACTGGGCTAAGGTATTGGCTCTCAGGTAGCTTACAGGCTCTTTTTGGTGTCTTTGCCTTTGGGGAGGAGTCTCTTCCACTCTTATCTCTATCCTGGGGTTTTGTTTACCTTGTTTGTTCATTTATTCAACATCAGCCTTTAGAATAAGCATCTATTATCGGCTTGGCACATGTGTGCCACTTTTCCTTAGAAGTGTTTAGATTACTTTAGTTCAAAATTCTTCCCTTCCATCTCATATCAGTGAATTACCAAATAACTTGGTGCACTGGCACCCTGGTGACTTGTAGTTTTTAGATCTCATAACACCCTTAATGATTTGGTGATTATAAGGCAGTCTCAAGTAATTAAACAATCAATAGTTACTATGTAATTACTATTATTTGGGGGTTTTTTGTAACCTGTGAAATGAAACTCCCTCAGGATTACAGGCACAGAATTTAGGGCCATGCACAGTTTTAACTCTTTAGACATGGGAAACATTTGAGACTCTCTTAAAAAGAATAATTAATTGGGGCCCTGGATTAAATTTCTTCTCTTTGTGGTTTAACCTCAAATATAATTTTATTAACTCCACTTGGATATTTTGCATGTGCAAAAACAAGTATCTACTGTTTGGCAAGTAAGTATGTGTTCTCTATTAAGTAGGAGCCCTGCTCGGTGGTGAGGATCTGGAATGGGGGAGTGAAGCCTTGCCAGGGCCTCCAAATCGGGCAGAGTACAGCCTCTTCTGTCGAGTGCTGTGGCCTTGGGCATTGCTTCTGATTTTGGTCCTGTTGCTTACTTTCCCAGGCAATGCACAGAACTGCTGTGTGTTTTGTTCCCATCCACAACAAAGGAAGAGAGGATAGCAGCTGGCTCACCGAGAACTCTTAATAAATACAAAATAGCTACCATAATAATAATGATAATAACGAGATCATCTTTCTAGACTGCAGGGAAGAGTTATGAACTAAATTATGTGAAGAGCTCAGTCTCCTTTAGGGGGAAGGTGCTCTATTGTTTTAGAAAACTTGCCCATGATTACATAATATAGCCCGTTGGGACATATAGTCTTTGGCAGGCCACTAGCATGTTCCAGGTGATGCTTTTCTTTAGAGTATTTCTTGAGAAATTCAGTTTTGTTCTGTGCATCACGTCAGGAACGCAGTAGGAGGCTCTCAGTTGAATTTACTAGAAATCTTACTACTTTTTAGTTTTGCCTCGTTCTTTCTCTCTCCCTCTCTCCTTCCCCCACCCTCTCTTATTGTGGTAAAATATGCATGCCATAAAATATTGTTCAGTAGCATTAAGTACATTCACACTGTTGTGCAACCATCACCACTATCCAAATCCAGAGCTTTTTCACCATCCCAAACTGAAACTCTGTACTCAGTAAACAGTAATTCCCTACTGCCCTCTCCCCCTCTTTCCCCCAGCCTCTGGTTTTCCTTTTAAAGAGTATTCCCAGTAAACTTAATTGTAGAAGTGATGGTTTCCTGGAGAGTTTCTTGTGACACCTGCTCTCCAACAAGGCCGGAAGGGTCCTGCACATCTGCGTGTCCGTGTGTCTGTGTTCCTCAGGATGACTCACTGGCTGCTTTATCCTCCAGGTGACTGACTGCCCAGCACCTGCAGAGCAGCATCTTGTTCCAGGAAGCTGAAACCGGCTGAGGCCCTTGACTTTTTCAGCCTGTTTATATCTAAATAAAATGATCCTTCTCAGGTGGAGGTAGAAGTAGAGGTAGAGGTCAATCAATGTGCAAGCATTTTCTATGAATCCTAACAGAGTCTTGTTAATGTTTTCTCTATTAAACTGGGCTGTGATTATTTTTATCACACTTTTATAATGAGATTCCCCTTTACCTTTAAATGCAGCACCTGTTTTCTTTTTTAGTAAGTAAATTTTTTTTTCTTCCATATGAAACTCCAGTATTTCATACGACGGCAGAATGTTCTGGAAGGAGGTGGTCAGGGTGTCCCCGATGCAGCTGTCCTTTCTCCAGTGCGCCACTCCCCTGAACACCCCTCCTGCATCCATCCACAGAGCAGCCCCGCACTGAGGTCCCCAGGCCCAGATTCCTCAGGACGCGACCTCTGTCTCCCTGTCCAGCCTTGTCCTGGGCGGATCCGCACTCACGCATGCGCAGTGCTATCACAGCGCTAGCAGTTTCTGTTTATCCGTGCCACCTACCCGACAGCCTTAACCCTTGGCTCAAAAGCAGCCCTCCTTCTCTGCACCCTGGGACACTTGCTGACCTCTCCTCATCATCCTGCCCTCACTGTTTTGTAATGTTCTGTCTGGCTGTTTCCACTCTGAACTCTGAGCTCCTTGAGTTCCGGAACATTACTTTACTTTTTCTCTAGCGCCAATACAGAGTAGATGGTTAAAAATATCAACTGTAAAGAAAAGGATACCACTTTCACGTTTTGCTGAGCTTGGAACGCCCTATCTCAGTGGAATATGTGTCATTTTTGCTTAATCTCAACTGTTGAAGCATATACATCAAGGAGACTGACCCTCAATATAGTATTTAATACTAGCCAACAGCTGCCAAATACTGATAAGTTACATCAAAACCGTGTCCACCTACCATGCATTATCACAGAAAAAAATAGGATAAGGAAAAAACTGTTTCGTCTTCTTTTTTTTTTCCAATTATTAATTTATTTATTTATGGCTGTGTTGGGTCTTCGTTTCTGTGCGAGGGCTTTCTCTAGTTGCGGCAAGCGGGGGCCACTCTTCATCGCGGTGCGCGGGCCTCTCTCGTTGCGGAGCACAGGCTCCAGACGCGCAGGCTCAGTAGTTGTGGCTCACGGGCCCAGCCGCTCCGCGGCATGTGGGATCCTCCCAGACCAGGGCTCGAACCCGTGTCCCCCGCACTGGCGGGCAGACTCTCAACCACTGCGCCACCAGGGAAGCCCACGCCTTCTTTTTGAAACTGGTTTCATGGACATGATCTAAAACTGTCCCTGTGGCTAAATGGCTACAGGCCGTTTAAACTTGTAAAGACCCTGTTACACACTTCTGGGAACAGAGGTGGGTTTTCTTAGGTTTTCCTTTTGCTCCCCTGTCTCCAGGACTGTGGAATTGAACATCAATATTGATGATTATAACAGTTTTTATAAAACCTTCGTCTTCATTATTCTATTTGACCTTCACAGTATCCTCACAAGTGAGACAGAGGGACATGATTATCCCTGTTTTAAAGTTGAAGAAGTTAGGTCTCAGTTTATAAATGACTTTCCTGAGGTCAACAAGTAGGCGATAGAGCCTGACTCGTGGTCACATAGCCTAAATTCTCTCAGCTCCACACACAAGTTCCCCAGAAGGAAATCTGGGGCGGGAGGAGGGGATGGAGAATCCCCCTAGATGTTTGGCAGGGATTGGTTTTGCCCTGCTCTTGCATTGCATGTTTAGAATTCATTTCAAGTAGATCCCAGATAAGTCTGAATATATAATATAAAGCAGTGATGACATAACTTGTTTCAATATATAGTTGGTCTAATCTTTATATCCAAAATACTGAAAGGTGCTTGATGGTTGGGTAGTTAATCACTGATTTCTTACACTATGTTTTTATACAACAAGCAAAATTGCTATTTCCCCAGAAGGATAGGAAGGGAATTCTTTTCCATCTACAAAAAGGAACTTGGGCTTGCTACATTTTACAATGTAAAATGCTGCTGTGCTGATCATCTGAGGGAGTTGGTTGCTTCTTTTCTCATGACTTGTTTTTGGTGGGAGGGGGCAGGAATAGCATATTTCTAGACTTCTTCAAAAATCAGCTCCAATATCCAGGTGCGTGATTTTTCCTCCAAAAGACTCTGCAATCAGACTGGAGCTTGATAAATGTTTGTTGAATTGAATTGATTTATTCTCTCAGCTGCGGTTGTGTACTCTTGGAGCAAATGGATGAATCTTACCGCTCTGGAGACCAGGCAAATATTTGCCAGTGCATAATCTGTACTTTTCTCTCCAGTTAGCTGTAACCTGGTGTGGCATTGTGGTAGATTGCTTACTCTTTGCCTTTGTGTTTTCCCCTCTTAGGGGGGCCTAGGTTTGTGTGTTTGGGGTTGAGGATGGGGAGAGACAGTGAAACAGAGGATAAAAGGCCAGAATTTCTGGGTAATGTAGTTGAGAGTGATCTGGCAACTGTATCAAGATACAAACTATTTGTTGAATAATTTATCATGAATGCAGGTTGGGAATCTCTCTGTAGAGACTCTCCATTTCTGTTTCCATTAAGGATCACACTAGTCACGTTTTTTTTTTTTTTTCCCTGCAGATTTTAAGTAGGTAGTGCCCATGACCCAAGAACTCCAGCAATGCCTCTAAAGGCCATTATCAGATGCTTCAATGAGAAGTTTGACCTGTATTCACCTCATTCGTTCTCTTTTTGTGTCAAAAGAGTGAAAGTTAGTGAGAACGAAAGACAATGAGTCTTTTTGTCTGGATGGAGGCAGAGTTGATTGTATATTCTCTTAAAAGGAGTTTCAAATGAAGCAGATTCTGATTTCCCCCAGCTAACCCTTCTGATGATTTTAGCAGAAGAGGAATGTTTTGTCACCTAAACGTTTGGTACATTTGGTTCTACAATTTTGTACCCACTTACCCACGTTGAGAGATCCTTCAGAACTTTCAAAACCTTTTATTCCCTGAAGAAACCTATCATGGAAGCTCAGCACCCAAACTGCACCCCTCCCCATAGGGATCTGCCCATCTGTGAGTGCTGAAAGGAGGAAGTGCTCGGCGCCCAGCCTGAATGGTCTGCGGCAGGATGGGGATGGGGTGGGATGAGCAGATGCCTAATGAGGAGCCCAGGCTGCCCTCTTCCTTGGGTCTCCAGCGTACCCGTTGCTCAGGACGAGACTTGCTTGAACAAGACTAATGACTACAGTTAATCATCTGAGTAAATATGTTCTAAATTTAAGGTGTGTCCAAGAAACCAGTGTTGGAGTGTTGGTAGGGGATAAGGAAAAACACAAAATAGGGAGAAAAAAACAACAACAAGCCTGCCATCAAAACCCAAAACAAAAATAGCAGCGTCCAGAACAAAAAGCTCCTTGTTTGACCATTCTTTTCCAGTCCAGAAGCAAAGGAGATTTATGAATACTGGTTCAGCTGATGAGTAATACCATGGTCAATTGTGGTCTTTGAAGTTCGTCCTAAATACTACATATCGTGGTGTTAGTTCTCCTTCAAATCCATCTATTTGTGAACATGTAAAAGTAAGACAGGTACTGATGTGCTTCCCATCGCACTCCAGTCACAACTTCCATCACCCCCAGCATTCTGCCGCCTGCATGATCAGTGTTGAAGAGACTCCTTATTCCGTGCATTGGTCTCCAGGGAGCGTCTCGGCATTTCCAAGTCTGTGGTCCTCATGTTGTTGTTCTAACACTTGAATCCAGAGATTGGGTGGGATTATGATACCCATTTGCTGACAGACCATGAACATCCAGAGGTTTCAACGTCTTAGTCAGGATCTTGCCTCTCAGGGAAGGGTGTGACCCACAGAGCTCACAAGCCCACAGAGCTCTGCTAACGAGCCCTCCTCTCTGCTTTCTGAGGTCCTGGTTAAAGCCCAGAGGTTTTCTTTCCAGATTTCCTTGAGGGACATAGCTCAGGGAGCTAACCAGCTCAGGTCTGTGGGCACATGAGGTTTAAGTGACTTCTCTGTGGCTGGTGTCTCTTCTAGAGTAAATATGGGGGAGAAAATACCCTCTTCACAGTTTGTGTTTTGGGTTAAAATAGAAGCGGTTAAGTGCTTAGTGTTGAATATTAGTTAAAAAAAATGAGTAGATGTACAAGGGTATGTATATCTATTTGGTGTTGGTGTTGACAGGGTTCTGCGCTTTATTGGAATTGGATTTCTCCCTAAGAAGAGGTAGCAGTTGAGGCCAGTTCCTGGTGGTGCAATGTCACCCTATGATATATATGTGGCCAGAAAAGCTGATTTTGTTAATGGCACTTCATACTAACATACACTTTTGGGGGAATTTGGAGCGTGGAGGATATTTATAAAAAATTCTCCAGAATAAAAGGTGTAAGAACTACCAAATATCAGCTTTGCTTGGATGAAGGACTGGAGCATCTTGATGAAATGCTCAAAGCCTAAGAACTGACTTACAGGTAAAAACACAGCCCAGTGACCTGTGTGCCGTGGAAGGTCGCATTGAGGAAGAATGTTTCTGTCTTTCTAGACTTGAACCTTAGAGGTTAAGATGCATTCAGAACTCTTGGTAGTTTGTTAAAGAACAGTCTCCTTATATTTGTTACCCTGAGTCCTCGCTTGTGGTTAGGAGTTTCATAGATTTAATTTGTGCTTTAGGTGGCAGTATTTTTTTTTTTTAATTGAAATATAGTGGGTGTACAATGTTATGTTAGTTTCAGGTATACTACATAATAGTTTGACATTTGCATATATCATGAAATGATCACCACCATAAGTCTAGTAACCAATTGTCCCATGCAAAGTTATTACATTATTATTGACCATATTCCTTATACTGTATCCCTGTGACTTATTTAATTATATTAGTGAAGGTTTGGACCTCCTTATCCCCTTCACCTATGTCCCCTCTCCCTCTCTCTGGCAACCACCCGTTTATTCTCTGTATCTATGAGTCTGTTTTTGTTTTGTTTGTTTGTTTTGTTTTTAAGATTCCACATGTAAGTGAGATCCCGTGGTATTTGTCTTTTTCTGTGTGACTTATTTCACTTAATACCCTCTAAGTCCATCCATGTTGTTGCAAATGGCAAGATTTCATTCTTTTTAATGGTTGAGTGATATTGAATTATATATATGTATGTACCATATCTTTATCCATTTGTCTATCCATGGACACTTAGGTTGCTTCCATATCTTAGCTATTATAAATAATGCCTCAATGAACATTGGAATGCATATATCTTTTTGAATCAGTGTTTTTGTTTTCTTTGAGTAAATACTCAGAAGTGAAATTGCTGGATCTTATAGCAGTTCTATTTTTAACTTTTTGAGGAGCCTCTATATTGTTTTCCATGGTGGCTTCACCAATGTGCCATCCCAACAACAGTGCACACCTCACCAACACTTGTTATTTGTTGTCTGTTTGATGATAGCCATTCTGACAGGTGTGCAGTGGTATCTCATTGTGGTTTTAAGTGGAAGTTCTTGACTTTTCTTGTGGTTCATGTGTCTCTTTAAAGCTCAAGGACTGACTTTGTTCTGCTAACAATAGAAGCAGTACTGGTATGTAAATATATACGTATAGTGTATATATATATAGCACTTATGCCCATTAGAGGAAAGGCTCCATTCCACAGCGTCATGAGGTAGATACTTAATACTTATGATCCCTGCTGTTCAGATGAAGAATCTGGCCTTAGAAAGCTTGACTTGCCCGAGGTCACTCCGACAACTGGAAGTTGAACCCACCTACAACCTTTTGATACCAAAGACTTAAGCAGATATAATTCATTGGAAGAAGGAAAGCAAGGTGGGGCTGAACTCAAGCATTCGGTGATTTAACCTTTAATTTAAAAATTTCTGGCTTAACAGAGATCTATGGTCCCCAGTTCTTAGGGTCCCTTTTAAAGTGGAGGGGTAACCATTATTAAGGTTATATTATGGAGGGGTAAGCCATTATTCCTCAGCATTGTTTACATACTTTATCTCTCCTCTCTGACCATTTTAAAAAGGTTAAAGAGAATTATTTTGCTGCTTACAAGTGACCTAGTAATTCTGCTAATATGTCAAAATAAGTGTGCTTTAAAATATCCCACTTAAGAGGACAAGTGACTTAATGGTAGAAAGCCAGCCAAAACATGTTGCTATTCTAGAAGGTTCTTTGGCTTGGGTCAATCAAGTAACCTTGACATCACTTCTGCATCTCTGAGTACCTTAAAAACTTATTAATTTTCAGAGAGGATGTGGGCTGAACTTGACCTTTTAAAGTGTCTTACAGGAAAGAGTTTTCCAAGTAGTTTCAGACTATAAACAGAAGTTTAAGAAGTTGGTTGAAAAACCTGTCCTTAAGTGCCCTCAGGTATTTTAAAACTGCTGTTTATGTATTCCTATTGATATGCTAATCACAAGTTGTTCTTCAATATTAGAGCATTTCCTCCAGAGAATTTGTACTGCATGCATTTGTTTCATTTAACTGTACAGTAAAATAGTTCCTTATTTACATAGTGGTACCAACTCTCGCATCCAAAGTAGTCTGAGTTAGGGAGGCTTACTGAGTATTAAACACATTTAGGTCAAGGATTCACCATTTTGGAGAATCTGAAATTATTAGTTGCTTACTCTGTGGATCACTGGACACTAGAGAACAGGTGGCTCAGTGACGGAAGGGATGCCTTTAGCTTCATGTGTGGAATAATGGTCTCCCTCCCTGTCTGGACTGAGATATCCTTGTGGAGTCCGAAAGCTTAAAAAGTGAATGGATATTTCTAAGGACTGTCTAGAGTTTTTAATGCCACATGACTATAATGGAAATTTTTTTAGATCACTATGGATTTGAACCAAAGGTGGGCCTTGCAAAAATTCAAACAAATACCTCCCCCCACCTTTTTTTTTGTGCCTCACCATGTGGCATGCAGGAACTTAGTTCCCTGACCAGAGATCAAACCCTCACCCCCTGCAGTGGAAGGGTGGAGTCTTAACCACTGGACCTCCAGGGAAGTCCCCAGAATCTGCTTTTTAATGAGATTCCCCAGATGTTTTGTAGGCACATTTAAATTTGGGAAGCATGAAATTAGGCCACTTCATTGGCCCTGAGAACTGGAGACCACTTGATTAGGTGAAACACCTTTTCTAGATAAAGAGAAGGCATAAATCCAGATTCAGAATAGGCTGGGTGCCTGAATGGGCCATCTAGCCTCTGTGTTGAACTCTTCCTCTGGGAAGTGAGAAGGTGAAGGCAAGGCCTTGATGCCCACTGCTGGCTGACTTGTCACGTCCACAGAGATAAGTCACACACTTGGATCAGTGAAGGGGAGAAGGCAGATCTTCTTAGCTCTGGCGATAACCATGATGATGGAGCCTTACAATCTTCAAGTGCAGAGTACATACAGATTGGCTGAGTATGTACAGAGACATTTGGCTGCTACTATGCCTTGGAGGTTTTCCTTGGAACTTTTATAAATTCAGTGATAGTCCTAAAACTCTGTCCTTTAAGATACTGCAAAACTTTCTCTGGTGCTGTTATATTTCACATTAAAATGAAATAAAAAGAACAAGAACATGAGAGTAAATGAATTCTATTCTTCTCAAAATAAAGATTCAATCAAATCACCTACTGGACATATGAGAAGGTGATGCATAATGCAGTTTTTGTGTGAATACTTCATATGATTAATCACAGAGTATCTAAGATGGCTTTCTTTCAAGAGTTGAGAGATTTGTCACATGTTTTAGGGTGATGGTATAGAAGCTAGAATCATTCACACGCACATATACACACACCTACTTCTATATCTGCATGCATATATACAATGTAGCTACAAACACTCTTCTTATGGTTGTTGGGAATAGTAAATGAGATAATGTACATAAAGCGTATACGGCACATAATAAAGTATCCAGTAAGTGGTAATTATTATTATAAGAAGCAGCAGAGCAAAGTGGTTAAGAGCATAGGCTTTGGCCTTAGATCCCTTGAGTCTAGAATCTTGACTCTGCCGCTTATTGGCTGTTCGACCTAGAGTTAATTGCTTAACCTTTCTGTACCTTGGTTTCATCTGCTGAAAAATAGGAATAATAATAGTACCTATTATTCATAAAGTTCATATAGTTCATAAAGATTAAATGAGATGATACATGAAATGCATTTAGAAGAATTTAAAAATGAGTACTCAAAAAAAAAAAAGTGTTAGCTCCTTTCTATATACGGTACAGTCTGTTACCTGGAGTCCCAGTTAAAGGATTGAGTTTCTTTAGACATTTTATTTTTTTAAAGGAACAGAACTTTAAGCTTTTTACATGGAAATCTTTCACTTCCTCTTGCTCATTTAATTGTAGTAGTTAATTTTTCTCATCCCAATGGGATGTCAACAAGCAGTAAAATCAAATATGATCTTGGGTGGCCTCGGCCTGCAGTGGCTTGAAGCAGGGTTTCAGTTCTCGGCCAGAGATTGAGGTTGGGCCGCGGCAGTGAGAGCGCTGAATGCTAGCCACTGGACCACCAGGACCAGTGACTAGTGACAAGGCCCCGGCCCTTCGGCTTTGCAGAACAAAATTCCCACCAAGACGGAAAGTAGTGAAGCATGTAAAGTGTTTATTAGGAGGAAAAGTAGTACGTGTGGATAGACACCCGGGCGGACACAGAGAGAGAGAGTCGTACCCTCGTGGTAGTTTGTTTGAATCACTTATATGGGGCACTTCTTCTGGGCTTCCTTTGGCCAATCGTCTTGCTTTGCCTGGTTCTGAGTCCATATTTGGTTCATCTCAGGCTCCTCCCATGTGTGCGCTTGCATCTCTTAGCCACGATGGATTCTAGCGAAGAGGCCTATGGGTAGGTTGACAGCACCTACTATGGGGTGGCACCGCCTCCCTTTTTGACCTTCAAGGAGCCTTTCTGTGTGTGTGTAGTTGGGAGGGTCTCCTTGACTTCGAGAATGAGGAATATATGGTCTTTTTTATCTCTTACCTGGGCAGGGCTCAGCTCCTCCTCCCTCCTGCTATTTTGGAGTATCTGTCCACAGGGGACGAACTCCAGCTGCTTGGCCTGGGGCCCATCTATCTCCTGCCTCAAATCCCCCTTGGGAGATGTGAACCCCAAGAAATCTTTATTGGGAGGAAGAAGGGTGGAGGTCTGTCTTCTGTAGCTTCTTTAGACTGGTATGGGGCTCGTACATCCTACCTAGTGGGGTCACAGAGCTCTCTCCCTGTCTCATTAAGGGGCCCAGGGTGACTTCTGTGTTGTTATTCCAGTAGGATCTGTTCCGAGGAGTGGCTAGAATCTCTGCATCACTGTCATCTTGTCTGGGAAACCGTTCCTTAGAAAGAATACTTGAATCTGGTATTATTTAATCTCTTCAGATGTTTTACGGAACTCCTTCATTCTGGGAGTTGAGATTAGCTGTAAAGTAGCTCCAGAAAATACTTCAGCATCCTGGGTCAAAAAGACCAGTTCCCCTATCTAGATTCAGATTCAAAAATATGTACTGACTACCAGCTTTGTTCCAGGGGTTAAGAACATGACTTTGGGTCTAAGCAGACCTGAGTTCAAATTCTGATTCTGCTTATTACTAGCTACAATATTTTTGTCCAAATACTAGGTGAGGATGATGGTATAGCTAATATTGGCAGAGCTGAATGAAACAACTGAGAATCTTATTTACTTTCCTCAAAAATGTTTGCAATAGTGTTGTATTCTATGTCTTATTTGCTTTGCGGTTCTGTTAATGTTCATGAGAAATATATAGAATTTTCTTTGGGCAGCCCTTCTTGCAGATCCCTGGGAAAAATTTCATTGGCCATTAAAAACAACATAAGGCCTTGTTGCTTTGAGAGTAGGTTAAGTCCCTTCCCTCTAAGTTAACAACTCTAAGACATACAAGAGAAAAAAGAAACCCTAGAATACTACTTTTCGAAGGTCCTGGGTGCCACTGGCTGCTTCGAATTCAGCAATGGGTCTATGCTCTGGGGAGCTAAAGCATGCAAGAATGGATTGATTTCAAGTACTAGTGGGGAAAATATCCTTCCCTACCTCCAAAACATGACTGAAATGGAATGGATTTTTGGAATGTTAGACATACTGGGCCAGAAAATTATTCTGACTTTCCATCATCGTATTTTGACAGGGCCCCAGACAGGTAGTTTTGGGAAAATGTGTCAAATTTGTGTTGGGCAAGGGTAAACAATCTAATCATGTGATGCTGCCTCTTGGGAATCAGGAGGTGGCTTCCTCCAGACCCTGGAGTGATTAGTTTATGCCCCAAGGCTGTCTGACCCTTGTAAAATGATCCCAGCTGGATGGACTGGACTTGCTGATCTCATTTTTACATGAATGTCTTATTCTTGTGAGGAATCTTTATCACTTATCTGCCTCTGTCCGTACAATGCAAGACTTATGTAGGACCATTTCACGTGCCAGTAACAGGAGACGCTTTGTTCCAACCAACAAATATTTCTTGCTTTCAACATCGTGACCTACTAATTCTGAACAACAATTATGATATATGATTTAAAATGGAATTAAGCAATCAGACCATTATCCAAATTTCTAATTTTCCAAAACCGAAACTTTATTGCTACCATGAATGGGAAATCCATTATTTTAAATTACACTTT
Organism: Eschrichtius robustus; assembly: GCF_028021215.1. NCBI lineage: Eukaryota > Metazoa > Chordata > Mammalia > Artiodactyla > Eschrichtiidae > Eschrichtius > Eschrichtius robustus. Next base: position 51,224,492 of record NC_090829.1, on the reverse strand, counting down.
AATATGTAATACATACTTTTCAAATTAAAAATGTTAGCCATTGTCCCATCACATCATGGTGTTATTTGGGCCACCATACTTTAAGAAATATTATTGTCACCTGTGTTTTGAGGTTTACCAGCACAACAGTACCAACTACCCAGGGTCACAGTGTGATTCTCATGGACCCTAGGCTCTTACTTTTGCCTTCGTGGTCTCCTGACTCCATAAAAAACATTTTAAGTTAGATTTTACAATTTCCTTGGCGTAAAGACAAATATATTAATATTATATATGAAAACATTTACTTTGACCTAAGAGTTAATTGTTTTCTTCTGATTTTAAAATTCGTGGGACATTTTTGTCAGCTGCAAAAAGCATTGTGGGTCCCAGGCGCTGTACCCACAGTGCCCTGTGAAGGAGTTGGCCTGCAACTATGCATCTCCTGATATCAAGAGGTCTGGGGGCTTCCTTCAAGGTGGTGGTGGGGAAACCACAAAAATGAAATATATTTGAAATCTTGTGTTTTAGCTTGAAAATTCGGGTGGATTTTGCCTTTTATACATTGGAATAGTTATTGTTGCTTCAACTTAAGATTATCTGAACTTAATTCTTACAGAAAGGTAAATTTAAAAAAGAGTTTTGTAGTTTCCCACCCCTGCTGGGCATAGCGTTACCAAACCAGGTTCGTTTGCCCAACATGCAGCAAGGCAAATGCAGAGATGCTGAGGTTTGCAGCAGAGAAAGGGTTTATTCACGAGGCAGCCAAGTGAGGAGACAAGTCTCAGGTCCGCCTCCCAGAAGGTGAGGGGCTCCGGATATTTATGAGATAAAGAAGCAGGGTGGCCTGAGGCGTGGGGAGCATGCGGAAAGGTGACTGGAGATAAGAAAAAAGTGAGGTAATCGTCGTTCTGCGCAGGCACAACTAAGCTAGCTACTGGCTTCTTTGTGGGATGCATGTTCAGAATATGGTGGCCTTAGCACGCTCTGAGGGTAGAGTTTTTGGCCCTCTGACCTCAAAAAGTCACCTAGTGGATACTGGTGCTTGCCCAGTTAGAGAGGGTCAGTGGTCCTAACCAGTCTTAACCAAACGGCCTGAGCTCAAACTGGACAGGGTTGACTCCAAATTTCTGAAAAACAACTTGGGCAAACGTTTTATTGTTCAGGCTATGTGATGCTTGAAGGACTTGCACGTTTTTGTAAGAGCCATTAAGGCAAGTTTGATCAGCGAAGGCAGATTACAGTTTATTATTTATTAGTGGCTGACTGATGACTACCCTCATCAGTTTCTATAGGATGATGTGCCCCCCGGAAGTACATGGTCTCTGGTTTGGAAACCCAGGCATAAGGCATTTAAGGCTTAGAGAGCCTTTTTTAAAAAAAAAAAAAAAACAAAAAAAACCTATGGTCAAGGGTAGGAATTGGGTTTATGATGGATTTATGTCAAATACAAATAAACTACAGGTATTATCCTAATCTGTTGTGACCATAATCGGGTGATCTTAAGGTGAATAAAGTCCATTAGGATTCTTAGACGAGCCTAGAAGAATCTATAAAGCGCTGTTTGGCTTCAAGCTCATTTGTAAGCACCTCCTTTCTTAGGGCCTCGAGTGATTTAGACTCTTAGCTATTTCTGGCAAAGAGGAAGAACAGCCACTCCTGATGACACTAAAATTCTTCTTTTCACCTGCTCCTTTTTAAGAAGTCACTTCCCTAGGTTTCCTTGTTATTTGGAGGAGGACGGTTTTTCTCTTTGTCCTCTCATTACTGTCTTAGCCAGGACAGGCTATTATAAAAGCTCTTTGTTTGTGAGATCAGTTCTCTGATTTCTAACTTCCTCTCTCAAACCTCAGTGCCACACTTGAACTTCTCCCAAATTGCTCCTGCTGCCGCTCAGATGTCTTCTCTGTATTGTATGCTAAATGCAAGGGTCTTTATTTAGGTACTTTGCTCTCTGGAAAGAAAATCCTAATGGGTCACCCAGTTTGCTGATTTCTCTGTAGGTGTGACCAGCTAAGTGCTACCATAATGGGGTTGAAACAGAGTCATTTGGATCAGGAGCTCATTTGTCCCGAGTCTAATGTAGCCTACAGGCTTCTCTTCTAATTTTTTTTGTGATAGCCCCTTCTCAGCCAAAGGCCAGCTTTGGGCCCACTGAGGACTTGAATACCAGGGATCTAGATACTACTTAGAACCAGCCTGACTGCCAAAGAGAAGAGACATAGTGTGCTCTGTGTGATTGGTGCCTGAGATAGGATGTCTTGTTCTTTTTTCTTTTTTCTCCAGCAAATGAACCAATGAATGAAGGACATTATTATGACTCCAAAAACCAACTATGAGTCGTCCATAACATCTTAATCTCCTGAGTTTGATTTCATCACTAATCTCAGCTGACTCTACTTTCTTATTTCTTCTCAATTCCCTCTTCTGTTTTCTGTCGCTACCACCCCTGTCCAGGTCCAGGCAATGCATATCCTCTCATCCGAGTGCCTGCAGTGGATTCTCTCCTGGAGTTATCCCTGCAGCCCTGCATTCCCACCATGCAGCCATAGAGGTCATATGAAAATGTTTACTTGACTCTGTCTCTCTCCACCTAAAAGCCTTCAAATGGTTTCCCATTTGATCAAGACCAAACTTAGCCTACAAGGCCCAGCATGTTGTGACTACGGCTTCTTCTCCAAACTCAGTTTTCATTGCTTGCTTTAATTAATTAATTAATTAATTAATTAATTAATTTTTGGCTGCATTGGGTCTTTGTTGCTGTGCACGGACTTTCTCTAGTTGCGGCGAGCAAGGGCTACTCTTCCTTGAGGTGCACGGGCTTCTCACTGAGGTGGCTTCTCTTGTTGCAGAGCACAGGCTCTAGGCGCATGGGCTTCAGTAGTTGTGGCATGCAGACTCAATAGTTGTGGCTCGCGGGCTCTAGAGCGCAGGCTCAGTAGTTGTGGCGCACGGACTTAGTTGCTCCGTGGCATGTGGGATCTTCCCGGACCAGGGCTCGAACCCATATCCCCTGCATTGGCAGGCGGATTCTTAACCACTGCGCCCCCAGGGAAGTCTCTCATTGCTTTCGTTTAATACAGCAAACCCAATTTGCTCCTGCCCATCTCAAGGCCTTTGCACATGCTGTTCCTTCTTCCTGGAATGCTCTTTCTCCTCTTATTAACTCCTTCATGTCACTTCCTCACAAAAACCTTTCCTCATCCCCCAGAAGACCCCAGTCCCTGTTTTCAGTTCTCATACCCCACCCCCGCCAAATCCTTCAGGGCGCTACACTCAGATTACGTGGTATGTATAGTTGAATAATGCCTTTCTCCTTTATCTGACTGCAAGCTTTGTGAGGACAGGGACTTATCTACTTTGCTCATCATATTATTCCCAGTAACTAGCACAGTACCTCGTAAAGACTAGATGTTTAATCAATAAAAGAATAAGTAGAATGTAGTGCATAGATTATGTGCTTCGTATGTCCATGAATAAAGTATGACACTTACCTATTGGAGTCATCTGAAAAGATTTAATTATGGACCATATCTCTTACAAGGCAGAGGGTTATATAACATATTTTCAATGATTTTGCTTCATAAATGGTAAAAATCAATGTTTTGGGGCTTAAAAGAGTGATTATTTATCTACAGTGGCTCGATTCTGCAGAGATTGTTAAGCTTTTAGAGGAATTAGTGATCAACCGTGTCAAGCGTGGGCTGACTGCACTGCCTTTGTTCCTGCTGTCCCATCTGCCTGGAATCTTCTCCTCCAGATACCCCTGCTGCTTGCTCCTTCACTTCCTCCAGGTCTCTGCTCAAATGTCATTTTATTAGGGACCTTCCAGACCACCTCTTAGAAAGTAATACCTCACACTCTGGACCTCCTATTCGTTGTTCTCCTTACTGTGTTTAATTGTTTCTTCCATAGCAATCATCATTAATCTGCCATTCATTCATTCTTTCATTTCAGCCTCTGTCCACTAAACTCCTCCTTGAGGATAAGGACTCTGTTTAATGAGTACTCTATCTTAGCATCTAGATCCATGCTAGATACCTAGAAGACATCGAAAGCATATTTTTGGAATACATGAATGATCATGGTAAAGAAAACCTCAACATTTTATTCCTTTGTTTCTAAGGAATAAGGAAGGAAAAAAAGTCCACTTTCATTTTTCATCTCTTTATGCCCTTCACGAAAACCTGCGTCTTCTCGGGTTTTCTCTTTGCTGATGCAGGAAAAGCAACTCTGGGTTTTCAGGTGGGCGCAAAGGTCGAGTTCCCCCCCACCAGATTGTGTGCCCCATTTCAGCTCCTGACATTCTGTTAGAAATCTCTAACCCTTAAAGACTTCTCTTTCTCAGATTTCTTCATGAGCCTCGGATACAACTATAAACACACACTTTTGCCTCGTGGCTAAAGTAAAAGAACTTAGGATATTTTCACCTAAAAAATAGCAGCTTGCTCTTCATTAAGCGGCAGCCTACTGCCTGCTCCTGTGTTCAATCCTTCTCCCGGCAAGAAATATAACAAAGGAGGAGGCTGGTGGTCACAAGCCAGGACATTGCAGGGTTCATTAATTACTTGGAAAATGGTGCCTGGGTTGCAGCCAGAATCCCAAACAAAGAAAGGAAATAGCTCCTGTTCTCCAATTGACAAGTTGTTGAGTGAGGTAAGAATGAAACTCATTTGGGTAAGTTAAGAAGGGAAAAAATCAGATGGAAGCAGTACTTTTGTTCAAGAACAAGGATACAATTAAGACGTATTCCCAACCCCAAGGGGGTTGATTCATATCAGTGGAGACCATGGAAATCATTATCTGCTCCTGGCCATGAGACGAATTCATTATCTCTAATAAAGGGATTGGGAACTCCAATTTAGGAAAAGTGTTGATGGTGTCGGAGCTGAGGCCCGAGTACATGATATATGTACAAATGAGTTATTAATCTCAGCAGCTTCTATATTGGTTGGATCCTTATGACAACTATGTTGTAAATATACAAAGAGTTAAATACTCTTACATAAAATAGTATCCCTAATTTTGGTAAGGCTAATAATCCTAAACCATCTTAGCAAATTTGTTGTAATAAAATGGGGATAGTTTCAAGTAGGAGTCAGTTAAGAAAAATGAGAATTTCTTAATGTTGATGTGAAAAGAGATGATTAAGAAAAATATATTTAGTGGGTTGAGTAGTAGAATTTTGTTGTGATTATATTTGGGGGCAATGTTCGCAAAACTCAGGCTTTGGCTTTTATAATTCTGAGCTGTGCAAAGTACAAAGGAAGGTCTGATCATTTAATACTTGCCTGAAATGAGGCCATCAGTAATTCCTTTCTTGGGTGTGATTTACACAGTTTTCAGTACTGATTGGCCATAATATAAAACTGTTGCATTAGAAAAAAAGGAAAATGAAAACACACACACACTCCACCACCACCACCACCACCACCACCACCACTATCATCACAAAACCCCTACACCTTTTTGTGGCTGTTTCATAACCTATAAAGAACACTTGTTTATTCAAAGAGGGAGCTACTTTTGGAGTTTGCAGGCAATCTCAAGGTCAAGCCCTTTGGGAGGAGTTTACGAAAACTGCCCACTGAAGGGTCATATGTTTAACTTCCCTGACATGTGAATGCAAAGTGAAAATTAAAATTGTGCTGTAGTCATGCAGAGAGAAATGCAAACAGTCAAGATTCAGGCATTAAAGGAGAATTGTTTGGTTTGAGGGTTCTTTTTTTGCATTGGGGGCTTGGAGGAGTTGAGAAATGAAATAGTACTATTTCTAGGAAGAGGCAAAGACTGAGAACTGAATTGAGTAATGGGGGAGGAAGGAAGAAACACACTTAGTTTGAAATGTTGATTTCTGCTCAGACCAGGCATGTTGAAAGCTTGGTCTGAAAATTGGCTGGGCAGATTCATGTGACAAAGGGGCTGCCCTTTTCATTTTACTGAAACGAGTGAGGCATTTAAGCTCATTTGTGCCTTTTGAGTAAACCACCAAACAACTCTTAAATAGCTGACTTGGTTGTGATGAGATACTGGGTCTGAGATACAACCAGAATAATCATTGAAGAAAAAGACTAGAAATCCCGATTATGATACATAACTCTAGGAGACCCTTGGAGAAGCAGGAGAAAATAGGTGCAGTATAAATGATCTCTAATGGAAACCATGTAGCATGCACAGTCACGGTGCCCACCAGTCTACAGGTTGACTCCAAAGAATCTGCAAAACAAGGCTTAAGTGAAACAAGGTTTTGTTTCAAAAGGGTGGAAAGCAGGTGTGGTGATAGTCATTACTACTGTTCATCCCCCCATTCTGGGTATGCAGTTGTTCTCACATGTCCTTATCACCTTGTCGGTGGGTGGGGCTATGTGACTAGTTAATGACCAATGCGTTGTGGGCAAAAGTGATGGAGTGGAGCATTTAATTACTGGTCTCAGAGCCTTCAGACTTCTCTTTCCCTTGGTCAAGGTGACCAACAACCTTAGAGTTGGTGGATGCTCAGTGAGCCTCAGTGTTTTGTTTTTTAATTAAATGAAGTTGGTATTTTATTCGGTTTTCATTAGTTTTCCCCTAATGTCTGTTTTCTGTTCCAGGATCCCAGGCAGGATACCACATTACATTCAGATGTTATGTCTCCTTAGGCGCCTCTTGACTATGACAGTGTCTCAGAGTCTCCTTGTTTTTGATGCCCTTGACAGCTTTGAGGAGTGCTGGTTTAACAGTTCATAAGATGCCCCTCAATGGTCTGATGGTTTCTTCGTGATTAGATTGGGTTTAGGGTAAGAAGACCACAGAAGTAAAGTACTCATCACATCATCTGAAGGGTACACACAATCAAAATGACTTGTCCCTGTTGCTGTTGACTGTCATCACCTGGTTGAGGTTCCTCCACTGTACATTTACGCCCTTTGTTTCCATGTTGTCCTTTTTGGAAGGACATCACAATGCCCAGCCTGCATTTAAGAAATGGGGACTTATACTCATCCTTGAGAACAGAGTATCTGCATACATTATTTAGAATTATTCTGCACAGGGGATTTGCCTTTCCCCCTGACATTTATGTATTTGTTCATTTATTTAGCTCAGTATGGACACATGGATATTTTTATATTTTGAGTTTTACGCAAATACAACCTTATTTATTTTGTTGCTCAAATTGTTCCAGCTTTGGCCATTGGAAGCTCTCAGTAGTCTGCTGTGTCTCTTTGACATGACACCATTTTTTAGGGGGGGAGCACTTCCTTTCTTTCTGGCACCACAAGATGCTTCAGAGCGACTGCAGTATGCAAAGCCTTTCTGTCAACCTGTAAAAAAAACCCATGTATTCTCATTAAGAAAACAAAACTCTATCAAGCTAATGAGATTCTAGAGTTGTTGGTTTCAAAGTGTAATGTAGATCAGTGGTTCTCAAACACTCAGGTGTTTCTGGGTCCAGCAGCATCAGTATCAGTTGGGAACTTGTTAGATATGCATATTCTCTGGTTCACCCCTTGATATAATGAACAGAAACAGATGGGGACCCAACAGTCTGTGTTTCACAAACCCTCCAGTGTATTCTGATGCACTCTGAAGTTCAAGAACCTCTGATCCAGACTACATGAATTTTGTGAATGGCAACATAAAAGACACAAACTCAGTGAATCTTTTGGTTGTCTTAGATTATTGTATGTTGTTCCAAAGCAAACCTTAAAAAACTACTCTAAACCAAGGTGGTTGGTTTTCTCCATATGGAAGATGCAAGAAATCTTGAAAATATACTGATGTGAAGGAATATTTCTTAGAGATGGGGTAACAGGGCTTGCTGGGCACTGTGTCCATTTTATAGACCTCAGAAGCAGCTCTGTTAACTTCAGGAATTCCTCCATTAGGGTCAAATAAGATGGTGGATTCAACAGTGCTTGGCGAACCAGAATGAATATCTGGGATTATTTTTGTGTTGGGCCTCTCCTTCACTAGATTTTAAGCTCCATAAGGATAAAGACTTTGTTTGGGTTGTAGCAATCACTAGTGCCTAGAACAATGCCTGGTCCATACATGGATGAACTCATTGAATGTTTGTGGAATAATCACATTATTTTTCAGTCTTTTGTTTCCACATTATACCTTAGGATTCCTACCTCATCTGCACACTACCTGTACTGTTCTATTAAGTTTTCTAAGAATTGAGGGAGAATTTACATACAATGAAATGTATAGTTCTTCAGTGTACACTTTAATGAGGTTTGACAGATTCATCTATAGTATACTAATTTTCTTGAAGTTGACAATTTTATTCGATTTACAACTATATCAATAGCCATGAACTTGTGGTTTTGTAATCTTTGTTATATATTTTCTAGTCAACATTAAAATCAATGCATATTTATTAAAAGAGAAATATTAATCCTAATATTACCCAAAGTGCTCACTCACCTAAGCTATTTTGAGTAGCATTGCAGAGAAAGGATTGTCTACTGCAATGTGAAACTTCAAGCACCGGTTAGTGGATGGGGAACGTTTGAGTGCAGTGTGGTGTCATGGCAGACTGGGCTCCTGCAATCCCCTTGGCATAGCCTGAACTATCAGAGAAATGTCTGAGTCTGCTGTCTCAATGAAACAACATGTTTGATACGCTGGACTGTTGAGATACCTCACGTACTTCCATCTGCCTCTTAAACAGCTTTCTTCATTCATCCATCTATCCTTCTTCATCCAACTTTTGTTCTGCCTTAGAAGAGGAGGACAACTTGCTTGTTTCTGAATTTGTAGTTGTTTTTTATTTTAAAAGACCAAGGGTCTTTATGCCATTGTGATGAGAGGGACAGGGGAGGGACTTTTGGACCAAAGAAGGGATTGTTTCCATTGGCTGCCTGGTTATTTCTTCCATGATACCTTTGGAAGAAGTTGACTGCTTTGGAACAGTTTGGCACATTCTGAAAATTAATTTGCTCCATAGGCATCTTTGGTACACCAGTTACATGTAGGCTCTGTATAGGCACTCCAGGGCTGTCCTTAGGGAGCTGATAGCCTTTTGGGAGAAAGGAGTAGAGTCTGCAAGTAAGTATAATTAACAGAGCATAACGTCAGGCATTCCAGAAGACTCGAGCTGTGTGCCATGTGATAAGGCTGTACTCTGTTCACTAGCTTGAAATAAGATGGGAGTAAATTAAAATTCGAATACTATTCATCTTGTTTTATTAAATTAGGCTTACTGGTAACCACAGGCTAGTAATTCAGACCCCAATGGCTGAAAAACGTGAGCCAAGTGCTGTCAAGATGCAGTTGTATCTGCTCTAGTATGTGTTTGCAACAAGAAATTTACTGAGTTTTCATATTATAAAAGTAATATATGCTTGTTGGTGATATATTAGAAATTTAGAAATATGCAGAAAAATGTTCATGAAAAACCTTAATCATTCATAATTCAACTGTTATTGCTGGTATTTTTTTTTAAAATGTGTTTTCCCATAGTTAGGATCATACTGTGTGTAAATCTTATAACTTTGTAAATATTATAAGCATTTTCTTATGCCGTCAGTATTCTTTATAGTATTTTGATGGCAGAATGCAAGCCCATTGTGTGTATCTGCCATACTTTATTTAACAGTTTTATTATTCATTCCAGTTTCTTGCTGTCACATCTTTGAACATTAATCTCTATGAATTTTATATGATTTTTGTATATAATTATATAAAAATATTTCTAGATAAAACTAGGCGAAGACCAGTTAATACTGCCAAGCAAGGCAAGCTGGGAGGGTCTGGAATTTATCCCATGAGCTGGTGTGTGCCAACAAACACACCTTGCAGGTGCTGCCAGGAAGCTTAGTCTGGTGGTCAAGGCATACAATCTGAAAATTACAACAGACCTGATTCTGGTTGTCACCTGGCATTAGGGGATCCAGAAAGCTTGCAGACTATCCCAAGTCCTCTTAGATGGTCTTAAGACTGGGCAAGAGGGAGTAAGTATCAGGAGGTCAAGTGGGAAGCAACGTGGCCATCAGTCAGCCTGGGATTCAGCTGAAGGACCTCAGTCTCATCAACCCACAAACATTATCCAGGGCCTACTGTGTACCAGGCACTGTGCTGGGAGCTTGGGAAACCTCAGTGAACAGACAGACACCAATCTCTGCCTTCATGAAACTTACATTCTAGTGAGGAAAATCTTCCTTGGACAGGCACTGACAAAAGCAAGGTGGAACTCTGGTTCTTGAGGAACTAGAATATTGAGTGTATTCCAAGGGAGTCTCAAGTACGGGGAAGGAACAGAGCTGATTATCAGAATGCACAAGGCCACAGCCAAACTCACAGCAAGGGTGACTTATCACTGAGTCACAGAAGAGACACCTGAAAGTGCACCTTTCTGGTCTAAGGTCACATTGGACTAAACAATGAGCACCTGCCTCAGCCTGCAAATGCGGGTCCAGTGCTGGCATCTGGATGCCAATAGCTGGTTATGGGAGATGGAAGTTAGTGCCAATGACTAAAGTGGAGAATTCAGAACTGTGTTACAGCATCTAGCTTCCTGCCTGGTGTGTATCATAGTAGGTTTTGAATGAAGTGTTGTTGAAGCAAATACGTGAATTTAGGAAAAAAGAAAGATTAGCATTATGGGCGAGGCATGGAAGAAAGAAAATAAGACTAAAAGATAGTCATTAGGAGTCTGGGTTCCAGAGTCAGGCAATCCTAGGTTCAATTCTTAACTCTTCCATTTTCAAGGTCTTTGAGATTTGAACTCATTACTTAATATCTCTGAGTCTCAGTTGCCTCATCTGTCAATTGGGCTAGTAATAGTAATACTAACCACACTTTAGGGTTGTGAGGCAGTTCTTATAAAGAGCCAAGCATATTTCTTGGCACACAGTAAGTGTTCAATAAATGTTAGCTACTAAAAACAACAGTAATAATTTTTTAAATGAATGGTTTTTGAGGGGATATTATAAATATATTACACATTCTGAGGTGAGGTCCAACTTTCTTTTTGATCAGTATCCTGACCTTAGAAGATGGAGAAACGTTATTGTTTCTGTAGAGAAGATGAACTATGATGAAATTTGATACACACACACCTCTGCACGTCACCTGTTATTCCTACTGAAATGAGGGTTTCTCCCAGCTTAGAGATGAGGCAAGGAAAAGTAGAAGGATTAGCATGTGTGATATTATTCAAAAATTAATTGTTGGTTGATTGAACATAAAAGACTTGGAGGGGGAAGCCACATGATACATGTATCTTCCTTCAATCACATTATGATAATAATTACAGAAAAATGGGTCCATATAGGAGAACCTGGTTGAAGAGGCAGATCAAGCTGCCAGATGGCTTTATTGTTCTCTCTTGTGGGAACAACATCTCTCCCTTCTGATCAGGCTAGGATGGTATAAAAGAAAAAAAGACCCAGAGCTAGGGTCACTATTTATTAATGTTGTATTTTGGTTTGGATTCCGCTCGTTGAAACAGTGTTGATCCCGAGGGCATTTTTAAGTTCTCACATTGGGAAGAGTCTAGGAATCTTTGTTTGCACAGAATATTTTGAGAAAATATTTCTAGAAGTGAATCAAATGTCCAGGCATTTCCTTTGAGCGGATGATCTTCTACCTTTGACTACTGAGGAACTTGGGCCTGGATAAGAATTCTGTTAGGAACGATGCTATCACAGAAGATGCAGTAAGGCAGGGTGAGAGGTATACGGAATTGGCATCTGTTTTTATGGGTAGGGAACACTTAGGTGGGAATAGGGAGCTGAAGTTTCACTGGAAGTTTTGCCCACTCCAAACTCCAGATTGACATATGCGTTGTACCATTCACAGCAACACGGATGGACCTAGAGATTATCATACTAAGTGAAGTAAGCAAGACCGAGAAAGACAAATATATGATATCGCTTATATGTGTAATCTGAAAGAAAAAGATACAATGAACTTATTTACGAAACAGAAATAGACTTATAGACATAGAAAACAAAGTTATGGTTACCGAAGGGGATAGTGTGGGTGGGGAGAGATAAATTAGGAGTTTGGGATTAGCATGTACACACTACTATATATAAAATAGGTAACCAACAAGGACCCAGTGTATAGCACAGGGAACTATACTCAATATTTTGTAGTAAACCATAAGGGAAAAGAATCTGAAAAAGAATATATATATACACACATATGGGTGTGTGTGTGTGTGTGTGTGTGTGTGTATATTTATATAACTGAATCACTGTGCTATACGCCTGAAACTAACCTGACATCGTAAGCACCTATTCTTCAATTAAAAAAAAAAACAAGAAACATGGCATTGTAGCTGTCTCTGCACCAATAGGATGCCCAGATTTAAACTGTACATACATGTATGCCCTTGTGCCCGGTGTTGCTGTGTCTTCATTTATCCTTTGGACTCCGTGTCCCTTCCTCACGCTTGCGTATCGGCGGTCTCTTGCCTCCTCCCAGCTCAAAACCTGTTTCTGTTCTCCCCCTTCCTAGGACTTCCTCCATGTAGGCAGCATGGTGTGTCCCTCTGTTCTCACCATGAAGCTGTCAGCCTTCTCTCGATCCAGTTGAAGGGGTATTTGTGTCTTTGTTGTTGTTTTTCTTCTTAGGAGCCTTCTGCCTTGGCATGAGATTGTCGTGGATGGACTCCTGATAAGTCAGGCTCCCCCTGGAGCTGTAATAACAGTGGTCTCCTGTCGTCATATTAACCTTTATGCAGCGCTGGCACATTCTCTTTCCCGTTTGACTGGCACAAAGTGCTCTGAGGTGGGCAGTACGTACTTTATTATTCCCATTTTATAGAACAGGAAACTGTCTTAGAGCAGTGAGGTCACGACTGCTGGAAGGGATGGAGCTGCTTTAGAACTGGAGGCTCTCCCAGGCAGTGAGGGGGCCCGTGCTTCTCATCCCTGTGAGGGTTTCAGTGAGCACGAGGCCACTAGAATCAACAAAAAGGGGCTTCCCTGGTGGCGCAGTGGTTGAGAATCCGCCTGCCAATGCAGGGGACACGGGTTCGAGCCCTGGTCCGGGAAGATCCCACATGCTGCGGAGCAACTAAGCCCGTGCGCCACAACTACTGAGCCTGTGCTCTAGAGCCCGAGAGCCACAACTACTGAGCCCACGTGCCACAACTACTGAAGCTCACGTGCCTAGAGCCCGTGCTCTGCAACAAGAGAAGCCACCACAATGGGAAGCCCGCACACCACAACGAAGAGTAGCCCCCGCTCGCTGCAACTAGAGGAAGCCCGCACAAAGCAACGAAGACCCAACACAGCCAAAAATAAATTAAATAAAATAAATTAAAAAAAAAAAAGAATCAACAAAAAGGAATTCTGGGGACTTATTTTGATACACTGCCCTGGAGCACAATCTCTATTCCTGCCCCAATTTGCTGTCCTTAAACATGATAATATGTTCAGGCACACCTCATTTTATTGCACTTCTCAGATATTGCGTATTTTACAAATTGAAAGTTTGTGACAACCCTGTGTTAAGCACCATCTTCCCAACAGCACTTGCTCACTTCATGTCTCTGTGTCATATTTTGGAAATTGTCTCAATATTTCAAACTTTTTCATTATTGTTATATTATGATGATCTGTGATCAGTGATCTTTGATGTTACTATTGCAAAAAGATTACGACTCACTGAAGGCCCAGTGAGTTGATGGTTCGCATTTTTAAGCAATGAAGTATTTTTAAATTAAGGTATGTACCTTTTTTAGACATAAAACTATTACATACTTAATCGACTAAAGTATAGTGTAAATATAACTTTTATATGCACTGAGAAACCAAAAAAATTCATGTGACTCGCTTTATTTTGTTATTTGCTTTATTGTGGTGGTCTGGAACCAAACCTGCAACATCTCTGAGGTATGCTTGTGTTTTGGTATCGTTTATGGCTGTAGAACTAGAAAATTTGACTCAGCGATGCATCAGAGTTGGTTGGTAAGTCCCCTCAAACTTTCTGTGTGTCTGGAAATCCCAGGGACATTTATTAACTGACTCTGCCTATCTCTAACGCAGAGCCCTGACCTGAAAATAAATCATAAAATGTATGTCATCAGGTCCCTTGGAGAAGCCTACAGGCTTGATTCTTGGAGAGTCTTTCAGGCCTGTACTCAGAGCCATATGCTTATTTTTTAAGTAATTACAGACGCTTGTAGCTGGCTAAACAGCAGATTACAGTGGCTGGCGTGGTGGGCCATTTGAGGGGAGCACAGAGACAACTGTAACATCCTTGAGAGGGAGGAAGATAGATAGAAAAACTGTGAAGATGAAATACAGACCTAATTTTGAAAGAAAAACATGTAGTTGAATGGTATGGGCAACAAGACTCAGTTGTTTCCACAAGAAAATGGTTAAGAACTCTGAGTCGAAGAAGTGTTTAATTCACCTTAGAAATATTCCATGAAAATCAGAGGAAAACAAAAAACTATTTTGTCAGTTTTGAATATTAATCAAAATGTATTGGAGAAATCTAAATGAGTAATGTAGCTTTACTTTTCACTAAAAATATTTGGTTCACCAAAGAAGGCACATGCAACCCATAAGCACATGTAAAGATACTCAACATCAGTCATCAGGCAAATTCAAATTCAGATGGCAATGAGGTATACTCTGCACCATGTGCATGACTAAAATGAAAAAGACTGTCAGTATCAAATGTTGGCAAGGATATGTAGCAACTGGAACTCTTATACATTGCTGGGAAGTATGTAGAACGATACAGCCACTTTCAAAAACATTTTGGCAGTTTCTTATAAACTTATTCATACACTTACCGTAAGATTAGGCAAGTCTACTTGTAGGTATTACCCAGGAGAAATACAACCCATGCTAACAGAATGATCTGTATGTGAATGTTCATAGCAGCTTTAGTCATAATAGCCAAAAGCTGGAAATGATCCAAATATCTATCAGTTGGAGAATGGAAAAACGATCTGTGGTACATCTAAACAGCAGGATACTTCTCAGCAATGAAGATAAACAAACTGATACATATTGATACAACAACATAGATGAATCTCAAAATCTTCACGCTAAGTGAAAGAAACCAGTCTCCAAGGCTATTTACCCCGTGATTTCATGTCTATGACATTCTAGAAAAGGCAAAACTATAGAGGTGGAGAAGAGATCACTGAACTAGGATTACGGGAGAGGATTTGACTACAAAGAATCATGAGGAATTCTGGGGGGCCGATTGTCATGGCGGCTACATAACTATTTGGGTTGGCCAGAAAGTTCATTCGGGTTTTTGGTAACATCTTACTGAAAGACCCGAACGAACTTTTTGGCAACCCAATGTGTACATTTGTCAAAACTCATCAAACTGTACACTTTTAAAAAGTGAGTTTATCATATACATATAAATTATATGACAATTTTTAAAAATCAAAAATTTTGGAAACTGAATTACTAAATCAGTAGAAAATCTACATATTTTCTTATCTTTGTCTAGATTTTTAACAAAATTTTATTTCATGCCAATGTTGGCCAGGTGCCGTGCTTGCCCCTAGGGATAAAAATCTCAATAAAACGTGACCCTGCCCTGGCTACTTTTGCCTGAGTTCCGGAGACCCTTTTGCATTAGGGAGATTCCCCAGTATAACCCAAGTTTATAGACAGTTGCTAGTGACTGGCTTTTATTTATTTATCTTGCATCTGTTTTATTTTATTTTTTTAAATTAATTTTTTATTGGAGTATAGTTGATTTAAAATGTTGTTTAGTTTGTACTGTACAGAAAAGTGAGTCCGTTATACATATACATGTATCCACTTCTTTTTAGATTCTTTTCACATATAGGTCATTACAGAGTATTGAATAGAGTTCCCTGTACTGTACAGTAGGTTCTTATTAGTTGTCTATTTTATGTATAGTAGTGTGTATATGTCAATCCCAATCTCCCAGTTTATCCTACCTCCCTTTCCCCCTTGGTAACCATGTTTGTTTTCTGCATCTGTGACTCAATTTCTGTTTTGTAAATAGGTTCATTGTGACTGGCTTTTAGAAGGAGAACATTTTTGAGGGGACATGTTATCAGTCATCTCTGTCTCTAAAAATTAGACTCAGAAAGTCACCTCAAATGATAGTGATCTGTTGTGAGCAGTAGTAGAATAATTCGTTATCAGAGGGGTTTGGACAGTGTATGGTAAAAAATCAGCTATCAGTTATTCAACTGAATAGATCAACTATTCACGACACAGGTTTTTTAATTTAATGCAAGCTATGTTCCCCATCATACTTTGCTTCTTCCTAAGGAAATTTTTGGCATGTTAGAGGCCCAGTAACAATATGGTGCTGTTAGACTTGGTGAGTAAACTGCAGCACCTGCTCAGGCCTTCATGGGTCTGTCCCCCACCCCATCCCCACTACCCCTCTCTTTTTTGGCAGCCTTAGGTTAGTTAATCTGTAAAAGAAAGAAGAAGGAATGGCTGGAAGGTAGCTCGATGCTAGACTATATTTAGAAGGCTCTTCCACACTGCACTTGAATGCCATTTTTTTTTTTAAAATTTATTTATTTTTGGCTGTGTTGGGTCTTCATTGCTGCACGTGGGCTTTCTCTAGTTGCAGTGAGAAGGGGCTGCTCTTCGTTGTGGTGCGGGGCTTCCCATTGCAGTGGCTTCTCTTGTTGCGGAGCATGGGCTCTAGGCACGCGGGCTCAGTAGTTGTGGTGCACGGGCTTAGGTGCTCCGCGGCATGTGGGATCTTCCCGGACCAGGGCTCGAACCCGTGTCCCCTGCATTGGCAGGCGGATTCTTAACCACTGTGCCACCAGGGAAGCCCATGTCATATTTTTGAGATCCTTGCAGGGCAAGGCTGTTTCTGGATGCCCTAGTGTGACCATGCATCAGCCCTTTGGTCTGAAAAATCTCTGGTGCCCACAGGTCCTAATGGAAGTGAACTGCGTTCTGTGCACCTTCTGTTCTCCGTCCTCCTCCTTTATCTCCCCATGCACCTCTGCCAGTATTCTATTCCACTCACCCCATCTCCTCAGAGAGGGGCCCTCCGTTCCAAACAGTCACAGTGGAGGGGTTATGTGTGTGGAGAGAAAGACAGACCCACTAAAACAGCAAACAGGCTGCAAGCTGCTTGGGTGATCTTTCTAAAAGGCAACTCTGACACCATCCTTCCAGTTCTTAAAACCCTTCTCATTTTGGAAATCCAAGCCCTGCTGTGGGTCCTCGAGTTCAACCCCTGCCCCTCCTCCTCACTAGCACCTGCTGCATTAGTTATGCTAAACTACTTGTATCTTCTCAAAAGCACCTTGACACTGTCTCTTTCTCTTTGTTTGCATGGAGGGCCTTCTGTCTGAAATGCATCTCTTCTTTTTGTCTTCTAGATGAATTTCCAGTCGGCCTTGAGGTGAAACTTAAACCTCTCCTTTTCTTCCCTGACCTCTTGGGCCTCTTTCCTGAGGAGGCAGTCAGTCACCTTCCTTTCCCTGAGCTCCGCTGTGTATCTCTGATATAGGATTTATTAGACTCAGCGCTAATGATGTGCTTATATGCTTTTGTCACTATTCTTTGATTTTCTTGAAGTTGTCATTTTGTTCAAGACATCAGTGAATAAACAATGATAAAGGAAATGAATCCATTTGACATCAGAAGTTACAGGAAGGAGCTAATAATACCCTGTACCCAGGCACAGATAAGACAACTGATACTTTATTTTCCCAGGTGCAGCTGTCCAGACAGGGACATGTTACCCTGGGTGCAGAGGAAGTAAAATCATATTATTAACTAACTTCACCTTCGCCTAGCATTTACCAAGCTTGTGCTGCATGCCAGGACACATGAAGGACATTGTCACATTCAAGATCTCATTACAACCTCCTGGCAAGCTTGTGAAGGATGTCTTGTTATCCCCATTTTACAGATAGGGAAACTAGGACTTAGAGGGCCTAGGTGACAAGGCCAAAGCCAAAAGAGAGGTAAAAACTGAGTCTGGACCAGAGGTTGTGGATCTGTCAGGATCTACTTCTTTGGCAGAGTTTTTAATGTTATATATGCCTTCTTTTTTCTTGGCCCTGTGCTGGGCTAAGGCTTTTGGATTTGGAGCTTCTGATGGACCTTGTGAAGTTCCTCTCTAGTTTGTGGAGGTGGGGCGGGATTCTTTGTGGAGGAGGCACTGATGCTTGAGTGGTCCAGGGAGTGATGATGGTTGTAATGGTGGAGATGGTGTGGGGAAAGAAACAAGACCATGGCACTGGAAGACTTGCTCTCACGCTCCAGGAGGAGGACTTCTGGGTTGTCCAGCTCAGTTAGCCAGGGAAGGAAAGGGGATGGCAATTAAAAGACAAACACACTGCCCCAGGGTAAAAATTACCTTTGGCAGGAGAAGTTCCCTGTGTCATATCTCTCCTGTAATTGAGCATGGGGTGCAAGGGGAAAGGGCACTACATGGGCCCTTTCTAGAATTTCCCCCGTCTAGAGAATTGAGGAAACCTTTGAGAGACCTTGCAGGAGGATGGGGCTTGGAAAACAAAAAAAAAAAGGATGGGGCTTGCCAGTCAGATAATTCTAATAAGTAAAACCTGTCAGTCCTCTCAGTCAAAGGGGGCTTGGCTACTCATTTCCCACCAGTTATTGCTGTGGGAATTTCGGCACAGTGTTGTCAGATCGTACGATTTTTTTGAGAGAAGCCAGATTTCATGTTAAATTTCCAAATGATTAAATTTGAATTTAAAATTAAAAAGCACAGGGAACTCTACTCAATATTCTGTAATAACCTACATGGGAAAAGAAGCTGAAAAATAATGGATATATGTATGACTGAATCACTTTGTTGTACACCTGAAACTAACACAACATTGTAGATCGACTATACTCCAATATAAAGTAAAAGTAAATTAAAAATTAAATTAAATTACATTAAAAAGAGACTCCATCCTCCTCCCTACCCTCCTTCTTTTCAAACAAAATGTCTTCAAAAATGTCACTGCTGAACGATTCTTATTTCTATGGAACTCACCTGCATATCACAGATTACCAGCACTACATCCCCTCCCATCCAATATTGCTTTGCTGTCATTCTGCCCAATAAAATGCCCTCAACTTTGCAAATAACTCCTAGGGAAACAAAAACCCCAGCTGAGGTTTTTCCAGTATCATCATAGACAATATCCGGGTGTCTCTGTCTGTGTTTCTTTTGCTGGGAATAGTCTTGGGCCAAATGTGACACTTGAAACTCTTGGTAAACTCTTTCTTCGTCTCAGCCATCTTGCCCCTATTACTCCAATTTCAGTGGGTTTTGTTTGAGGACATGCACCTGGCTTTTGGTTTAGCTGAATCAGGAGGTGGTTTGGCGGGCAGAAGGATTACCCGGAGACATTTGGGCATCTCACACCTTTCTTTGGCTCTAGCAGCCCTGACTCACAGTAGATATTCAGTCCTGAGGCGCTTTCCAGGAAGAGCCATAGCATGTGAAACTGGCAGGGTTCCAGCCGCTGTGGAAGGTTGTCATATGCGGCAGTGCTTGGAGCTGAGGTTGGGTGATGCTTGCTCTTCAAGAGTAAGTTAAATTTTTGGAAAGCAGTTTGGCCGTGTCTAAAAACATGCATCCATCTCTGAAGAAATGATCAGAAATATGCACAATTATATTGCATGTAAAACTAATTCCGATAGCTAAAAATAGTAAACAAATTAAATGATTCACAGTAGGAGAATGATTAAAGAAATTTGGGCTTAGCCATATGATAAGTAGCCCTTTGAAACAGTGTTTATGAAGAATTTTTAATGACACGGGAAAATGCCATATCAATCCAAAGAAAACAGGATATGAAACTACATATACACACAAATTTAGATATAGGTATATGTATACCTATTTTCATAGCTGTTTTTCTTT
The DNA here is from genome assembly GCF_028021215.1 of Eschrichtius robustus. Classification (NCBI taxonomy): domain Eukaryota; kingdom Metazoa; phylum Chordata; class Mammalia; order Artiodactyla; family Eschrichtiidae; genus Eschrichtius; species Eschrichtius robustus. Next base: position 51,204,704 of record NC_090829.1, on the reverse strand, counting down.
TCTATAATTTTTTGTATTTTCCCCAATATTCCACAGTTTTAAAAAACTTTTAAAGTATTACTTTTTTAAAAATAAACTTTTTATTTTAGAATAGCTTTTCTTTTTCAAAGAAAGGATAGTATAGAGTTCCAGTATACCTTACCCATTTTCCCCTATACTCTTTATAAAATTAGAATAAAAGTTATTTTTTAAATGATAAGAAAGAGCTTTCTGTGGCTTATATTATCACAAGCCACATAATTAATTATTTACTTTAAAGGAGGTTTTTAAGGAAAAAAAATTAATGTTCTTCATTAAAAGGCAGGTGGGACCACCACTTATTTATAATGCTACATTTAACTGAGATCTCAAGCATTTCACAGGTACTGATGGAATGTTAGAACATTCAGAGACCCTCTTTAACTTTGCTGTCTGTCCTAAAGTGATTTAAAAGAATCTGTTGTTTATCATTGACTTACTTTTGGATTTGATTCCAAAATAGACTTGTATTTAAGACAAAAGAAGTTATTCATCCTGCCTCTTTGAGTTAAGTATTTATTATTCTCAAACTTCCTTAGTCCTATAACAGTCAGTTTTATATGGGTCTTTAATGGATATGAGTTTAAGATCCAGTCATCTGAAATTGAATTTACCAAGTGGGTGCTATTTTCATACTTTGTTTTGACTGATCAGCTCACCAAAGCTGAAAGCTAAAAATAATAAACCCTGTCATTTTAGCAAGTCATCAGAGAAAACATTAAGAAATGACAGCAGTTGGAATTGAGTAGGTTTTCTCTGCCATGTTGTTCCTGAATGGAAGGTCTTTAGGAAAGGGCTGGCGGAGGCCCTAGATCTGGGGCAGCCCCTTTCTTCACTCAGAAAGGATAGGAGCTGGTTCACCCGAGGGTTTGGGAGCTAGTTAACGATCCCTAGTGCTTTGCTCTCAGTCAGGCACTAGAACATGTACTGCAGTTTCAGAAGATCACAAAATCTTGCTTTCATGTCACAGTTTCAAAGGCTTATATTATTCAATTCAAGAATTTTGTCACAACTGGTACCTGCATGGCTTGAATTTTTCTGTTATTTTATGGGACGATCGTCTATGTCTTTTGTCCCTATATTTTGAAGTGAGGCCAAACAGACCCGTCCCACCTACTCACCTGCCATTTACTCTTCTTTGGGTAGGAGCCTTGTGGGTGTTTTAACTCAGGGGTCTGTTCGGGTAGGAAGAGGGTGTGTTGTGATGAATCGGCTCGTTGTCATCATAATTGGGATGGTAGGTCTGAAGGACAGAGCAGTGAAGGTTCTCCTTTGGGTTTGGTTTGGAGAATATAATGGCAATATCATTTTTCAGATTCTCCCAAGAAGATTTTGTCCCCCGCGTTCTCCACCCGCAGGTTAAAAATACCCCAATTATGAAATGACCCCATCGCTCCTCCAGTTTATAAGGCAGAATCCCTGGCATGTCAAAAACCCACCCTTTGTTTTTAGAATACTGCTGCCTTCTCCGTTAACATTCTTAACTAAGGGAAAATCTATCTATACATTCTATCTCTAGAAGGCCAGCTGGAGAGGGAGAAGAAAAGAAAATTAAGAAACAGTTTGGTTGGTTATCATTAATCCTTGTTTAGCCGTGTGGGAAAATAAGCTTTTCTTCTTCCATCTTTGTTAGCGGGTAGATTAAATTGGCTAAAGGATACTGCAGCCTGTGAAAGAAAAAACAGTGGCACTTCACAAAGATACTCCAAAGCAGCTGAAAATATTTTTTCCTTCAGCTGCTGTCTAAGATTAAATGGCCCTTAAGTGATTTGGGGTCAGTATCTAATAAGCATATTTTTGTCCCAAATGAAAAACCAGCACAACTAGGCCTTCTCCACAGAGCATAAACCTAGGTGTATCTACTGGTACTTCTTAGGAAAAGAAGATCATTTAGTGTTTTATTTTTGCAAACCTTCAGTTGCTAAGATCTGAATCATCTATTTGGGGCACTCAGAGCTGCCTAATGGAAGCTGCATATTTGAGGGGAATTAAAAACCACTTTCCTTCCAGCCTCCCCATCCCTCCCCCATCTGCAACAACCTTTGACACTGCATAGATTTTGAAAGTAACACTGCAAGATTAGTGCCAGGGGTCTTTCAAAGGATGCTTGTAACTGAAAATCTGTTTTCTTATCCCTCAAAGCTGAAAGCCATAAAGAAAAGAAAAGAAAATGCTTTTAATGAACAGTCTTTGCAGAATTAGCTCCTTGTAACTTCCCTCCTTCACGTGAATCAAAAATAGCTGAAAGTAGGTCATATTGTAAAAATGAATTAGGCTTCGCTTCACATTTTATTGACTTTACTAGACTTTTTTTCATTCACAGTGGCTGATTGTTAGCTAATGACTGACCCAAATAAAAAGGGATTGATTCTCTTATTTTCTTTATTTTGCCGTCTACTCCTTCAGAATATCAGTGGAGCCCACTATGTGCTGGGGGTTTTTACTTTTTTTGTTTCTCATGCTCAGGACAACCCTGAAAGTTGGAATTTTTATCCTCATTTTATCTATGAGGGAACTGAAACTCATAGAGTTCAAGGTAAATGGCCCAAGGACACACAGCTCATTAGTAAAAGATCTGAAAACTGGACACATTTCTTTGTCCAGAAGCCCTGATGTTTTCAACTACATTCTCTTTATTTAAAAAATTTTTATATTAGATAGTTATTAGTGAGAAATAAACTGAAATAAAATTGCCAATCTTAATGCCTCATAAAACAATGAAAAATATTTACCGTGATATTAAATAATTTTTGAAAATGACAATAACGCAACATTTATTTGAATTGAGCCTTAGTTTGGTCCAGGCACTGTTTAACTTTCACAGTGATCCAGAGATTGGGTTCCATTTTCTTGCCATTTTACTGATGAGTCTCAAAAAAGTTAAGCTGCTTGTCTAAGGTCACAAAGTCAGTAAATGGCAGAGCCGAGACTCAAACCCTGCTGTTGTTGCCAAAATCTTGGCTCTCTGTGCACCAATGCCAAACAGAAATACGGAGGCAGAGTTATGGAGGAGAAAGACAGAGTGGCTTTATTTCTTTGCAAGAACTGTGCCCCCCTCCGTGGGGAATAGGGAGAGGTTTACATAGTCAGGACTCATGGTCAGAGGTATGTGATAAGGATCAAGGCAGTAACAGTCTTGCATTCTTCTTTCTTCTGCAAGGTTTCAAAAGGGTGGGGTTGCTGACAAGATTAGGGTGTGTCGGGGGTCGGGGGGAGTGTCTCAGGTGGTTGAGTCTTCTAATGTTGATGAGCTTCCCTGATCCCTTTAATCTTGCCTCAGGTGGTTTCCTGGCTGCTCCTCCCTTGAAAGCAACTGTTCATATATACACTAATATGTATAAAATAGATAACTAATAAGAACCTGATATATAAAAAATAAATAAATAAAATTCAGAAAAAAAAAGAAAAAAAAAAGAAAGCAACTGTTTGAATCTGCCCTTTGGAACTCAGGGACAGTCATGGAGGCTGGAGTCTTGCCTACAAGAAATGGGGGACAAAAAGCTTCTGTGCCCGGGAGCCCCACGGGGCCCTGCTCAGCATCACTGTCTTCATAGTCCAAGGGCTTTATCTCACTACAGCAACTTGAGTTTAACATAAAAAGTGGTCAGTATAAATGGAAATGAAATGAAATATTAGTCTTGTGAGTTCATGTCCTTATAATATTTTATCATAGTAAAATAATATTTTTGGGCTTAAGTATCAATAATTTTCATGGGCAAATAATTACAGAATGTGTTTTTCTTCTAACCCTCTTATTGTGAACAAATTTTAAAGTGGTCTTGAAGGGTTACCCTTTCTCCCTCTGAAAGACTGGTTGAGGATGAAGTTGGGCTCTTGCAGAGTGGGGACTGAGTTCCCTGCAGGGGTTGAGACTGTGGCCTCAGAAGAGATTAGAAAGATCCTGGTAAAACACTGAAGGCAAACCTAGACTTTCTCTGCTTACAGCCAGTCCTGCAGTGAGCTAATAGAAGGGTGACTCTCTCAACCTTCTCCTCCTGCTTAGGACATGCTTTCCCATGTCATGTGCTCGTGATTTGGTGGTGGGGAGGGGTTGCTTCTGTAGGCACCCTACCAGTGTGAACTGGCCACCATACCACTTTATAACATCCCTTTGAGGGGAAGCAGGCCCTGAGTTACATGTTTTTAGAACACAGCTCCTATGCAAGCTCCGGGCTTCCTATATATATGGTATTTTAATCTATAAATTTGCAAATAAAAAACAAAGTATTCAGTTCAAGTATATTTTTCTGAACACGAGAAATTAAACTTTTTCAGGGCAACTCTTTTACTGCATCTTTACTTTGGTGGCAGATTCACCCAGAATGAAGCAAAACACCAAGCAGTATGAAATAAAAACTGTCCAGTCCTAAGAAAACCCTCTCTTATTTGTGTAACCAAGATATCAGGGCCCAGTCCATACCCATCTTTTATGTAAGGCCCCCCAAATACTCAGGTTATTTAAATTCACTAATGTTTGAGAAGATGGGATTGGTCATTTATTCATTCAAAATATTTATTTAGCACCCACTTATGTGTCAGGTTCTAAACCCTAGGGATACATGGATTTCATATGAGTGAGTTAAATAGACAATACACAAATAAACAAGTAATATTTAACAAGTCAGATGGTGAAGCTGCTATAGAGAAAAATTAAATAGGGCATAAGGAGTGTTGTATGTGTGTGTGTGTATGTGTGTGTGTAGTAAGGGGTTCTTGCTTCATTGAAGGCCTCAAGAATAGTGTAACATGTGAGCATATACATAAGGGACGTGAAGGAGCAAGACTTCAGGCTATCTTGAGAAAGGCCGTGGTAGAAATAGCAAGTGCAAAGGCCCTGAGTTAGAGTGGTGGTATTGTATTGAGAATCAACAGGGAAGTGGCAGTCTCAGACAACTCAGATGGGGCTCTTCTGCTCTGACTGAGAGAGGATCCTCAGGCTGGGCTTCCTCAGTGACTTCCTGTGACAGCCCAAGTCCACCCTATGACTGCCTCTATTCTCAAGGGGCAAAATAACTCCTTTAAAGGGGTTGGGGAAAGGCAAACAGAAGCTATACCCAAGCTGGAGAGGGTGGGAAGCCAATCCATTTACATATTTAAATACTCCCTTCACAACCCATAAAATGCATATCATTTTAATTGAGCATTTAAATCTTTCTCACTGGTAGGTATTTCAAGCATTTCAGGCTTTATGCCAATTATTGCATCATCTTAAAAGAGAAGCTTTTAAATTAATTAAACCCATTACACTTGAATATCTGATTCTTGCCAATACATAATTTAAAATCCTCACTTCAAAGTAATTTGGTAAAGTTTACTAACCCTATCAAAATGTCCTAAACTATGCACCTGGAGAAACATTACCCGGTTTCTGGATAGGAGCCAAATGGCCCTGTGAAAGGACTTTTCATTGTAGCCTCAGGAAGGCAAGTCTGAGGTGTGGTCTGGCCTCAGTCTTAGAGATTCTGATTCAGTGAGTCTGGAAAGGTCACAGGATTCTTTTTCCAAACAAGTGATTTTCTTAATGAGCCAACTTTGAGAGCCACTGATCCGGGGTAAAGAGAATATGGCTTCTATGTTGTACAGAAGAACACAGTGGGCCATCAATCTGGTCTGGCTCAGAAGAGGAAGGGGCAATCATTGCAACTTCTTTTATGTAGCTGTATTAGTTAGGGAAGGCTCAGCTATGCCGCAGTAACAAATAACCCCCAAATCTCAGTGGCTTAATGCTCTAAAGTCTATTTCTTGATCTTGCAAAGTCCAGGGTAATTGTTCTGATGGTTGACTCTCTTCCAAGCAGTGCACACTGGTGACTTTGATCCAGTCACACTGTCCCTTAGGGCCTCCTCAGAGACTCCTGCAGAGACAGCTGAAGAAAGAGAGTGTCCATCCTTGTGGGTCATTTTAGGGACCAGGCCTGGAACTGTCTAGCCCTTCTGTTCATATTCTATTAAGCAGAACTTGAGCCCTCCTAGATGAAAGGGGCCAGGAAAGGTAGCTTATGTGCTCAGTAGTCAAGAGAAATAGTTGATGTTGGCCATGGCAACACACATAGCATTGGGTCTGCAGCCACAGTCTATAGTCCTCTCCCTGATGCAATTTGCTACAGGTTCCCAGTATTTTTCCACCCAGGTCTGCTGGATACTCCAATCCATTATCTGGATTATTGACCTCTCCACCCTCAACCCTAATTTGATGTAGCATGAGGAAGAACCCACCCTGGTTCAAACAAATCCCACTGAGATAATAATTGCATAACAGGACCTCCCTCTCCCAACCCCAGCCATTCCAGACATCATTTCTGCCTTGAAGTAGGAGTCTCATCCCAGGGATAGCACAGGTTCTTTCCTTTCTTTACCAAAGATTCTCTAAAAATTCATCATTTTTACAATGCTTCTTGTGTTTTTGGCGACAGGGATGTTTACGGTCCAGAGCAGACATACTGTAGGAGTGGATGATTCTAAGTATGGTGTTTGTGAGTTGAGGACTTTCTAGACAGTCTAAAAATATAAGCAGATGAGATATGAATCCTAGGAAGGGCTCATTCAAGGGCAGAGATGGTTTGCCTCTACGGTATGACGAAGCATAAGTACTCAATATGAACTCATGAATTAAACGATATCATTACGTATAATTCCACAGATTTGGGTTTCTCAAAGGATGGTTTCAACCAGAAGCATCCGCATCACCTGGGAACTTTTAAGAAATGCACATTCTTAGGCCCTATCCCAGACCCACAGAATTAGACATTCTGGGCACAGAGGGCAGCAACCTGTGTTTTGACAGCCCTCCAGGTGATTTTGATGCACATCAGTGTTTGCGAATCACTGGCATAGATTTTACATGTTGATTGCAGTTTTATCTAAATCTAAGTAGTAATTAAGGAGTCTGAATGGGATTTCTTTTCCTGTGGGAGAAAGAGATGGACATAAGCCTTTTAAGACACTTGTTAGAGAAACTGCTACTCTTTTAGATTAGATGCCTGCTTCTTTTGTATGTCTGCCTACAATACTCTGTAGCGAGAATCAATATCTAGAAAGGTAGCTTGAGGCAGTTCAAGTGCCTAAGATTATCCATTATTTTTTACGTATACTACATAATCAAGCAAAAGAAACAGGATAACAAATTTTAAAAACATTTTAAAAGCAAAACTGGTTCAAAACGCCTTTGTATTGGGTTGGCCAAAAAGTTCGTTTGGTTTTTTCCGTAGGATGGCTCCAGTAGCTCTCAGTTGTCTTTAACTTCATCTGAAACAATTTTGTTAGATTGTATTGTGACAGCTGTCATATCAGCATGCATTTTTTAAGAAAAACTTATCAATTGGTGAATTTTTGTGTAGCCATTTTAATATTGAAGATGGAAGAAAAAAACCAACATTTTCGGCATATTATGTTTTATTATTTCAAGAAAGGCAAAAACGCAAAAAAAAAAAGATTTGTGCAGTATATGGAGGAGGTGCTGTGACTGATCGAACGTGTCAAAAGTGGTTTACGAAGTTTCGTGCTGGAGATTTCTCGCTGGACGATGCTACACGGTCGGGTAGACCAGTTGAAGTTTATAGCGATCAAATCGAGACATTAACTGAGGACAATCAACGTTATAGCACGTGGGAGATAGCTGACATACTCAAAATATTCAAATCAAGTATTGAAAATCATTTGCACCACCTTGCTCATGTTAATCGCTTTGGTGTTTGAGTTCCCTATAAGTTAAGTGGAAAAAAACCCTTCTGGACCGTATTTCCGTATGCGATTCTCTACTTAAATGTAATGAAAACGTAAAACAAATTGTGACGGGTGATGAAAAGTGGACACTGTACAATAAAGTGGAACGGAAGAGATTGTGGGGCAAGCGAAATGAACTACCACCAACCACACCAAAGGTCAGTCTTCATCCAAAGAAGGGGATTGTTGTGTATATGGTGGGATTGGAAGGGAGTCCCCTATTATGAGCTTTCTCCAGAAAACCAAACGATTAATTCCAACAAGTACTGCTCCCAATTAGACCAACTGAAAGCAGCACTCGACGAAAAGCGTCCAGAATTAGTCAACAGAAAACGCATAATCTTCCATCAGGATAACGCAAGACTGCATGTTTCTTTGATGACCAGGCAAAAACTGTTACAGTTTGTCTGGGAAGTTCTGATTCATCCACCGTATTCATCAGATATTGCGCATTCAGGTTTCCATTTATTTTGGTCTTTACAAAATTCTCTTAATGGAAAAAATTTCAGTTCCCAGGAAGACTGTAAAAGGCACCTGGAAAAGTTCTTTGCTCAAAAAGATAAAACATTTTGGGAAGATGGAATTATTGCCTGAAAAATGACAGAAGTAGTGGAACAAAACGGTGAATGCGTTGTTCAATAAGGTTCTTGGTGTAAATGAAAGATGTGTCTTTTTACTTTAAAAACTGAAGGAACTTTTTGGCCAGCCTTAGTTTTCCTGTTGCTTTTACTGATTATTTTTGGCCACTCTTCTCTTTGTCGATCCAAAACTCTGGTCATGATGACTTTTTAGGGCCCTGAAATGTGTAATCCTATTTATTGGAAGCATTTCCAACTGTCCTCCTCTCCTGCCCCATAACATGCCATCCTAGATGAACAGTCCCAGGGGGACCCTAGGACGCGATTATGGACCTCAGTCATTGTGATGTCTGGAGGATGGAGGAGATGAAGCTTGGGAACAGAGTGGACCCAACCCTGCAGGGCTCTGGGAATTGCTCTGGGAACTGCTTTCTGGCACAAGTCCCTGATGTCAGCAAGGTTTGCTTCTTTTTCATACAAGTGGTGGAAGCAGATTTAAAATAAAAATGCCTGACCTCCTGTCCCTTCTGCAAACATCAACTAATGAATGAATCAAAACTCAAAATATGCCCCTTCCAAAGTGGTCTTCTAGCATGTTAGAGAATTGTTGTCTGCTTCCCTGAATCCTTAAAATGCCACTGACCTTGGCTGTTTTTGTGGGCCACAACTAAAGCTGCCAAATAAAATACAGGACACTCAGTTAAATTTAAATTTCAGATAAACAAAAATAACATTTTAGTGTAAGCATGTCTCATAACCAGTAAGGATGAAATATTTGAATGTTGACTATTTGAATATAGAATGTGTGAACATTTGAATTTTAGGTAAACAACTAGTTTTTTTCTAGTCTAAGTATATTCCACATTGCATACTTAGTTATGGGACATACTTATACTAAGGAATTAATTTATCTGAAATTTAAATCTACCCAGGCATCCAGAAGTATTACTTGTTAAATATTTTTTATTAGCCACAACTCATGGCAAAGAAATACTTGGAGGCCACTAAGATGTCCAGGGCTTCTTATCGATCCCTCGACATAGCCCCAAGTCAGCAAAGGCATTTGGCCTTTGGACTCTTTGTTTATGAAGCCATTGTTACTTTATCATTGCCACTCTGGTTTTGGGCAACCTGTCCTTTCTCCTCTCTTAGTGTTCAACTTCCTGGTCTCTGCCTTGTGTGCAGAGAAAGGCTGACCTATTAGAAACAGCACCAGCCAATGTGAGTTCTTCCCTTTAACCAACTAGTCTCGCCCTGAAGATTACGTTAATCTTTCCATTTTGGAGCTAGGTACTATCTGGATAGTTGTGGGTCAAAAAGCCTGGAGTTTCTGAAAGCTTAGCTAACTCCAGTTCTTTTGTATGATTTTTATCTTTGGTAAATCACAGAACCTCTCTTAACTCTCAAACCGAGTCTTTGTGTAGGTGAAGGTGGCCATCTAATTACCATCAATTAGATGAATAGAACACCTGACCCCCACCAGCTCGGGTCCTAATGAGAGAACCAGTGTAGATAGTGTCAGATACAAATCGCTGAATGGGACTGTCAGCCTTCTGAGTGAAAACAGAGACCTAGCAGCAGCCATGTAAAGTCATTTTGTTCTTTCTGTCCTAGATTTCAGTTGCTGCTTCTCTCTAGAGACTTCGTAGGCTTGCTTAATTCTCTATCAAGTCAACAGGAACATAGGACACTGAGGAGGCCTGGAAGAGTGAGAGACTCTGACCCAGTTTGAATGTCCCCATAGTTCAGTTACTCCAAAGAATTCAAGCCTTAAAGGCACAGAACCTTGAAGTCACTAGAGCTTCACCCGGAGTCCTCCCAACACAGGGATTGCAGAATATTGCTGAAATCATCTTTTTCCTGTTCCTCTCCTTCCCTTTCACTTTGCGTGTATGGGAAATTCAAGCGTAGAAAAACCATAATGTGGATTTATTTTATTTGGACACGGAGCCTTTGCTATCTGGGTGGAGTTCTGCTTGGGAGTGACCAGCTGTCACTGCCAGTGGCTGCTAGGATCGCCTTGTGGAATTAGGCAGGGTGGTGTTTTGCTTTTAGTTTTAAATGCCGTTGGATGGTTACTAGATGGGTAGTAGTCTCGCTTCTGTTTTCCATGGAGGGGTCTTGGTTTTGGTTACACTAAAACCAAATTAGATTAGATACACTCAAAAAAGAGAAATTTGCACTCACAATCTGTTGATGGTGCACAGCACTCACACTTTGACATTAGTCATAAACTGGATTGCGTCAGAGGCTCAAATGCCCCCTTTGCTCTAAATCACAGCTTATAAAGAACAGAGTGTGAGAACACAGAGATAGTGAGGTGGTGGCAGTTTTTCTCATTGCTACTTGATTTTGGGGGTGGGCAGCAACTACACACTGTTTTAAGAGTTTTCAACATGATGATACTGAAATTACTTCAAATCTTTTCTAATCCCACCCTACCCCTCAGACCGTGTTTAGTCCTCCAATCTATACTTTTGTAATTTCTTACAGTTGTAACGAATATATTGGACTGGGAATCCCTGAGGGCAGAGCTGATGTCCACCTGTTGACTTTGGAATCATCATTGCCCAGCACTGACCGGGAACACAGATGCTCAACAGAAAGACAAATGAATTAGACTTTAGAGCAATGTAATCCATGGCACCCTGACTTCAATAGCAGATTGTAATACGCAGTGTTTTAGGACTAATCAAGTTTTAGAATGTCACAAAAGAGAAGCTGGAACTTGGTCCACATGGAAATTACCTATTTGCTCGTTAAGAGGTTAAGGGACCATTTTCTACTCCTGCCTCCCTTCCAACTTCTGGTCATCTTTACCCACTGAAAGAGGGTCCACATGACATATAAAAAATCTTTCATAAGTAAGATATTGGGAAAATAAATCTCACATACTAAAACAGAGGTTGGCAAGCTTTTTTTGTAAATAGCCAAATAGTCAATATTTCAGGCTTTGTGGAAATAGGGTTTTTGTCACACCTACTCAATTACTGCCCTTGTAACATGAGAGCAGCCATAGACAATAGGCAGAGGAATGAGCATGGCTGTGTTCCAGTCAGACTGCTTCTATGGACACTGAAATGTGAATTTCATATAACTTTCACATGTCATGAAATGTTATTCTTTAAGAAAATTTTTCCCCAAACATTTAACAATGTGAAATCATTTTTAACTCACTGGCTATTACAAAAAACAGGTTGTAGATTGGATATGGCCTGCTGGCCAGAGTTCGGCGACCCCTGCACTAAAAACAAAAAAATAGTACCAAAGTCGAAGCTTTGTTGGGAAAAAGGGACATTTTTGCTCTATCTGCCTTATAGCTTTCCTACATAGCTAATCGCTGAAATGAGACACAAAGGAGCTTTTTCCTACCGTCTTATTTTTGTACCACTTTTTGTTTAAGTATGCACGCATGCATGCTTGCCTCTGTGCCCACATACGTGTGTGGTAGAAAGACCAAGTTTTCAGATTGCATTCGATATATTTCCTGAGCCTTTTGGATGGTGAAAGGGAAATGTGGAAAATACAGTATGATCCCAGTTTTTTTTAAAAGCACATTATGCAAAAAATGATGTATTTTATATATGCTTGTAATAAGTTCTGGAAGGTATTTACTAAATGATAACAGTGGTTACCTGTGAGAATTGAGAGCAGGATTGGTGAAGGGGCAGTACTTGACCTTTTTCTGAATTGTTTACTTGAAAATAAAAATGATCCTTGCATTGTTTGTGGAATTAAAATTAGGTGTTTAATTTAAAGTATATATTCATGAAAAAGTAAATGCTGCCTGCTTCTGTGACACTGTAGTCTTTTCATATTGATCCTTCTTGAAGTACAACTTTTCGGAAGTCCTTTCATCTAGGAGAGAATTGATAAATAGAAGTGTTCAGATTTCGTAGGAGCAAGACTGTCTTCTCAAGGGATGCTGATAATTAAAATAACATGAAAGTACAATAATATCCCACAATCTACTATACTATGGATCCAGTGCGTATACTCAGAGTTTCAGAACGCATTTCTTACTAACACACAAAAGGCCTTTAAAGCAGGTGGTGTCTTTGTCCCCTGATACCAATGTGTTTTAATAAGCTTCCTCTAGATTTTCAAAGTCTTTGGTCAAATTGGAACTGACATTTATGCTAATTAGCTGGGTTTGGGAGCTCAAAACAGGTAAAATTGAATTACAGCGGGCTCCAAATTATGTTTATTTTCAAAATGATGGCTCTGAAGAATATTTGGTTCCATTTGTCAGTTATTTCCTATCTTGCTACTTCTACCATTCTTTCCCTGCCTGGTGTGTTAGTCTGGTAATCTGAAATCTTTTTGTCTGCCTGTAATGTGATAGGCTGTTTTCCTGTGGTCCATCTGTCTCCTACAGGAGGTGAAAGTACTTTTCAGAAACGTCTTGGGTTGATGTTATTAATCTTTATAAGCAGAGAAATTCCCTGAATAATTTAATAGCCAAATGGCATGAGGGGGACTTGGTATGAAAATGAATTTTTCTGTCAGCTTTAAAAATCACAGCATGGCCAGCCTTTCATCCATGCAACTCAAATATCAAAACACTGGATGTTTATTCTCTTTTATGCAGGTTTTTCTATTTTGCAACACCTAAGGTGAGGAGGCAACATTTAGAAAATTTGAGGTTACTTTTTTTTCTGTTAAAAAACAAAACAAAACTAACTAACCAGCAAAAAGAAAGGCTTTCTTGTTCTCTGAAGCAACAGACGCTGCCTTTGACCTTGGGATTTAAGGGCAAATCTATTCTTGTTTACATGTCTTGAATTTCTTGGATTTGCCAGTATGAAGGCAGCAGTTGGGAATGAGTGCTTTTGAAAGTATATGAATGATTAAAAAAAGAAATTAGTCTGCACAGCTGTTGTTAAAGAAATGGTTGTTCTCCCCTCTCCTTCTAGTTCACTAAGATACAATTTTAAAAATTATTGTTATTATTTTGTCTTCTTTTCTACTTTTAATTGGAGTGATCCTACTTATAGGTGTCACAGCCTCTGGGTATCTGGTCTTGCATCTGACACCCTGCTTCCTAATGAAGGTGTCTATGGAGTCAGACACATGTGATTTACAGGGTCCCCTTGGTCCTCCATGTTGGATGAGGACATACAGCCAGTCCTGTTTAGGCAAGCCAGCAGGAGTGGGAATATTAATAACCAAATACGTTTTTTTTCTCTCTGACACAGCCTCTTTAGAATGCCATTTGTTTGCCCTCTCTTTTGGAAAGTCATTTACAAAGGTGGCAAAAGCTTTAGAAAAAAATATGAGGACCAGGTAAAATTACTCTGCATGAGGTATGCCCACTTGGGATTAATATTATTTCATTAGAAGACCATTAGCAAGTTTGTTGTTGTAGTTGTTGTTTGAATCAAAACCAATAGATATGCATTAAATATTTTTGCTTCATTTTTCATGAATCATATATTTGAGAAGGAAATCTTGATGATGAGAAACTCTTGCTTTTGAGCCACAAAGAATTAGTGTCTTTATGCTTTCAGATCGTACTGAGACCAGAAATACTTTTTCCCTCTAAGTGTCATAAAACTCAATCACATCTCTTTCCACATTACCTTTTCAACCTAAGGAAACTGACAGTGACATAGATAAATCAATTTCTTTGTTTCCCTTCATAGATAATTTTACTGAGTTTTGTTTTTTTTAAATAATCTTCTAGATTTAACCTTTTATTTGTGGACCATTACAGTGAAGTCCCTAATAGCAGTTTATATAATTTTATTAGTCACTCTATAGACAGAAGACAAGACATATTAGAATGTCATCATGGATATTTAGCTAGCAAATTTAAATCAAAACATCTTTGTTCTATTAACTCTGCCTGCTAATTAAAGAACAGGTAAGCTGCTCAGGTATAACAGGTCAATGTGGAAGAAGCCAGGGGGCTCATGGAAGGCCCCCTTTTCTCTGGCTTGATCAGTAATAAGAGAGCAAATATACCAGGGAGGTCAACTTCCTCTGGGAATGAGGTTCTTTTGCAGGCACTGGGTGTCAAATACTTAGTGAGTAGCCACAGGATTGACTGTCCTTTCCAATGCTTTCAGAGTCATTTTATTCTTAAACTTCTCAGAATCCCTACAAATTTTGGTAAGAATAGATGTTTGAAATTTCAGTATTTAGAATACTGATTTTCCTCGTAAGGAGATACTTGACACCTTGCCTTCTCAAATTGATGCTTCTAGAAGGCAGCATCGGAATATCTATTAGGGTAGTTGGCATATATATACAGCAAGGTGGTTATAACCTTCTGGAGAATTTCTTTTCTTTTTTTTTAAAGGTTTATTTATTATTTATTTATTTAATTTATTTATTTTTGGTTGCGTCAGGTCTTAGTTGCGGCACGCGAGATCTTCGTTGTGGTGCACGGGCTTCTCTCTAGTTGTGGCGTCTGGGTTTTCTCTCTCTAGTTGAGGCGCAAGCTCAGTAGTTGTGGCGTGCGGGCTGAGTTGCCCCGCGGCATGTGGAATCTTAGTTCCCTGACTAGGGATTGAACCCACGTCCCCTGCATTGTAAGGCGGATTCTTTACCACTGGACCACCAGGGAAGTCCCTGGAGGATTTCTTAATGATCTTTTTAGGGCATTTTCCTTGTTAACTTCTGGTACCTTAAGAAGGTCCCAGTGCATTTCACTGAATGCCTTGAGAAACTGAAGCTATAAAGGAGTTTTAAGAAACTTGATTCTCTAATCAACTGTTCAGAATTCCATTTTATTGGTTCAGGAATCCAAGGTGGATGCTTAAAATTTGTTTATCCAACCAACCAGTTACCTAGTCAACCAGCCAACCAGCCAACCAGCCAACCAACCAAGCTCACTGAATATCTTGCCTTGGAACTCTTTCCTAAAACCTTCCCAAATCTTTTCAACAGTTCCAAGAAAAGATGATAATGTGTGTTTTATAAACCGTAACAGTTAGACTTGTTAATTTATCAATAATGGGAAAAACAACCCTAACTGTCATTTTAACATGTCTTCATGCTTAATTTTTTCCAGACTGTGGTTAGAGATCAACTGGGGAGAATTCTTGCCCAATAGTGATAACATTTTCTTAAAAATTATAGAATGTTGCCCATTCTGTAAAACTCCAAAGTAAAAAGTATAAAGCATTCCTCAAGACAGAACTTATTACATGTTTTTACATGTAATTTTTAACACTATGGGTCTAGTATAAATTTTCTTTTACCCTCATATTATTGGGATATTTGTAGGTACAATGTTAATTTTTGGAGTCCACTAGAATGAAATATATTGCATAAGTGCCTAAGCTAAGATGTCTTAATTTGAGAGTTTATAAAAGAAATCTAGTGCATTTTAGAAGTTGCTTTTTTCAGTTAAAAATTATTTTGGTCTTTTGGCAAAAGGATAAAGTTCATAGGCCATGGGAGAAACTGCAGTTTAAAAATAATTAGCTTTGAAGACTTATTCTAATCTGTCTTTGTTTGAGTAAGAACGTGGCTGGGAGTTTTAGGAGAATGGGTTAGAAGAGGAAATTTACAATATTTCCTAATAAGAACTAGATTATACATAAAATAGGTATTGACTTTAAAAATTTTTTGCTTTGGGGCTTCCCTGGTGGTGCAGTGGTTAAGAATCTGCCTGCCAATGCAGGGGACCAGGGTTCGAGCCCTGGTCCGGGAAGATCCCACATGCTGCGGAACAGCTAAGCCTGTGGGCCACAACTACTGAGCCTGCGCTCTAGAGCCCACAAGCCACAACTACTGAGCCCGCATGACACAACTACTGAAGCCCGCGCGCCTAGAGCCCGTGCTCCGCAACAAGAGAAGCCACCGCAATGAGAAGCCCGCGCACCGCAACGAAGAGGAGCCCCCACTCGCTGCAACTATAGAAAGCCCGCGCACAGCAACGAAGACCCAACGCAGCCAAAAATATAAATAAATACCTAAATAAAAATTTTTTTTTTGCTTTGAATTTCTCTAAAACTTTCTATGTCCACCTAAACTTATGTGTTTTTTTTTGTTTTTGTTTTTTTTTTTTCCGCCATGCCGCGTGGCTTGCAAGATCTTAGTTCCCCGACCAGGGATTGAACCTGCGCCCCCTTCAGTGGAAGCACGGAGTCCTAACCACTGGACCGCCAGGGAATTCACTAAACTTATCCTTCTTAAACAGAAATTCAGGAACATTAGTACCTAAAAATCTATATTTTGGAAAATGATTTCTTGGACTCAGTGTTTGGGATGTATTTGTTTTTGCATATGTTTAAATTGTGCTATGCTTGTATTTTGACTAGACATTAAATAATTGAAACACTCATAGTAGATAATTATACAGATTGTCTTACCAGGTTGGAGTACAATGGCTAACCTGTTTCCAAAGATATCTTAATCCTTTCACGTGGCCAGGTTTAGGCCAAACCATGTAGTAGGAAAAAGCATAGGTTTTAGGTGGAGACAGACCTAGCTCAAACCTAAGCCTCTTGTTAATTAGCTATTTAACTTCGTGTAAGTTATCTAAGCCCACTGAAGCTCAAGAATTATATACTTTCTAAATGTCAGGCACTATACTAGGAATAAGCAGACACTTTTTCTTTTCTTTGGGAGGTTACTATCCAGTGGGAGAGGTAGACTCAAAGGCATAATTTTTATATATGTAGTAGGTATGCTCAAGGTCAGAGAAATGTGCTCAGAGTACCATGGAGTTGGGACCCTCCTGCCTGACAGCTCGCATTTATTGAACATCTAACTATGTGCTAGCATAGTGCTAAGACTTAAATACCAGCATGAGACAGATAAACACAGTCCTGACCCTGTCTTGGAGCCTAAATAACAAAGAGATGACTGTAAATTAGAAATTCTGGGGCCTACCTTGTAGGGTTTGAGGATGAAATGAGTTGTCTTTCTCCTTCATGCCATCTCCGTCCTGCTCACGAGACCCTCTGCATGCACCCGGTGCCCAATTTGCTTAAGCAGAACTTGCTGGCTGGGGCAGATTCTCTGTGGGTAGCTGTTTCTCTTGGTTAACAGTTCCATATCATGAATTCCTTTATAGGTGAATGGTTGAATACTTCTATCTAAGAATGTTTGCATTATTATCAGAGACCTTTGGAGGCAGCAAGACCATAAATAAATATCTCTTCATTTGGGAGAGTTTCAGCCGCTGAACAGATCTCCATGGGTAACTGGGGTGTCTCCTTCAGGTCCCACTGTAATGGGGCCTGGCAGCTCTCCAGATGTCAGTGGTAAGATGTGGGGTCCCTGGTGCTTCGTGGAGAGAATGACAGATGGTAACCCCGCTCCGTCTCAGATGTGAATGTTATTGGTCTGTGGGCTTGCCAAGCTCAAATGCAAACCAAAGGAAAAAAATCAGTCTTGATTCCGAAGTTGGAGTGCTTTGCTACAAGTGAAAGGTCTTCTTAAACTGCTTTGATAGAAAAATCCATCTTCACCTGGGCTTTCAATTCCAGATTATTGTCCTGAGAAGAGGTTTAGGATCTGTGACATCACCCTATTTAAGTACTTCTCAGATATGATCTTTTAGTTATAAAAGATATATAATTGTATAGTTTATATAATAAAATAATATAAATGATATACATGATATAAGTAATTAATAACTATAAAATGTAATCACTTATGTATAACTCTTAGTTCTTTAGGCAAATAAATACATAGTAGATTCACAGTTAAATATAAAATACTCCTTGTAGTAATATAAGAACTACCACTTAGGCAGGAGGATAAAGAAAGAATGTAAGCTTGAATCATATCTATATATTTTTTCCTTTTGAAGCACGGGTAGGATTGCATCATTTCCTTTTTAACAAAGATCAGTGGCACCTTATTGCACTCAGAACAGCCTGTGCTCAGGGGCCTCTATGAGCTGCCTTTCATCTGCTTTTCATCCCAAGTATTTTCACATCCTTTAGGTACCCTTTGCCTTAGCTTATCTGGTCTATTAGCTGTTCCCCTGAAGACCATGCTTTATATCTCGAGGCCTTTGCTCATACTGTTTGGTCAGTAGAGAATAAATTTTACTCCTTATCCATTTATGAGATTCTACTAATCCCACAAGACTGAGTTCAAATGCCTTCTCTTTCATGAAACCTTCCACAGTCCTACGAATCAGAATCAATTATTTCTTCCTTTCTGTTCCTCATTGTGGGCCTATTGTGTATATCACTATTACCTGTATAGGCTTCTGTCATTCCTGCTTATATTTAATTAATTCATTCACCCATCCCTCTGTTCATTCAACAATTATTTCCTGAATGCTTACTGGAACTGTGCAAGGAGATGGGAATGTAATGGAGAGCAGAAAACAGACATGGTTCCTGTGCTCTGGGAGCTTACGGTGTTAAGGCAGAGATGGGCAGTAAGGACACAGTGAAACCCACAGAGCTAAAACTGCACCTGTGATAAGAGCAAGGGAGATAAAGAGATTTGTATATCTCTGTCTCTCTAGACTGTAATCTCCTTAACATCAGTGACAGCCTCTTGCTTGGTAGAGAAGGCAATAAGATAAGCCAGCTATGACCCTGTAGTGGGGTACACTCTCTCTGTTGTGGTTGAATTGTGTCTCCCCGAAAGATGCGTGGACGTTCTACCCCCCAGTACCTACGAATACGACTTTATTAGGAAATAGGGTCTTTGCAGATGTAATCAAGCTAAGTTGCGGTCATACCTGATAAGGTTGGGCCATAATCCAATATGATTGGTGTCCAATAAGAAGAGGAGAAAAGACACAGATGCAGAGGAGAATACCATGTGAAGACAGAGGCAGAGATTGGAGTGATGAGTTTACAAGCCAAGGAATGCCAAGGACTGGTGGCAGGCACCCGAAGCTGGAAGAGAGGCAGGGAACAGATTTCTCCTTCAGAAGCTCCAGCAGGAACCAATTCTGGTGACACCTGATTTTGGACTTCTAGCCTCTAGAACTGTGAGAGGATAAATTTCTGTTGTTTTAGACCACCCAGTTTGTGGTAAGTTGTTATGGCAGCCCAAGAAAATGAATGTGCTCTCATAAGAGGGAAGTTCATATGAACTAGGGCCCAACGCAGTAATGTTGGGTAAACGAATGAATTTGGATGAATGATGGAGTGAATGAATAGAGTATTGTGTTTGCTCTGTTCAATGCTGAAAGACCAGGGTGAGTTCAGGATATTTTTTCTGTTCCACCTCTCTTTTAGGAGTAAAAAATGTGAATTCACAGTTAACAACATCATCATCAGTTGAGGAGGCTGAACTGAATTACTTAATTGCCCACAGGGCTCTGTCTTTAGAAATAAAGTTCTGTGTTTTGTCACTATGGCTAGTGAGGGAATTTATTTTATTTTATTTTAATAAACTTTATTATTAAGAACAGTTTTATTTACTTATTTATTTATTTTTAATATTTATTTTATCTACTTATTTTATTTATTTGGTTGTTCCGTGTCTTGGTTGTGGCAGGCATGCTCCTTAGTTGCGGCATGCAAACTCTTAGTTGCGGCATGCGTGTGGGATCTAGTTCCCTGACCAGGGATCGAACCTGGGCCCCCTGCACTGGGAGTGTGGAATCTTAACCACTGCACCACCAGAGAAGTCCCTAGTGAGGGAATATAAAAAGTTAAAATCACTATATGTTGAAATAGTAACTCTTCCCCTTCTCCCTCCAAAGTAGAATCTTAGTCCTTATGTCTCCATCCCCTGCTTCCTCAGACAATTTGTGTTTGTCCCTCCAGTTGAATGGCTCACTTTAGGATAAAGCAGCAATTATACTTTTTTTTTTTCTGGTTGTTATTAATGAGTTGTTAGAATTTGTGTTTCATTTTATATTTTCGTTTTATGTTTTACAGTTGTTGTTTGAATTCCATAGTCCTCAGGAATTCATGATATTTTAATTTTGTTTTATTTGTGAAGGAAAAACAATGAAAGGACCAAGATGTGCAGTGACAATTGAAAGCTATACTAATCAGATGTTCATTAAACTGAAGCGCTATCCCACCTTCTTCTGCCTGGAGGCCCTTCAACTCCTTCTGCCTCCTGAATCCTTGTAACTCTTGATCCATCACAACGCCAAGTCTGTAAAGCTTCCATGACCTTCTCAAGTCTCACACATCTCCATTTCACTTTATTTATTTATTTATTTTTAATTTTGGCTACGTTGGGTCTTCGTTGCTGCGCACGGGCTTTCTCTAGTTGCGGCGAGCGGGGCCTACTCTTCGTTGCGGAGCACGGGCTTCTCATTGCGGTGGCTTCTCTTGTTGTGAAGCATGGGCTCTAGGAGCGCGGGCTTCAGTAGTTGTGGCACACGGGCTCAGTAGTTGTGGCTCGTGGGCTCTAGAGCGCAGGCTCAGTAGTTGTGGCGCACAGGCTTAGTTGCTCCGCGGCATGTGGGATCTTCCCCGACCAAGGATCGAACCCATGTCCCCTGCATTGGCAGGCAGATTCTTAACCACTGCGCCACCAGGGAAGTCCCTCCATTTCACTTTATTATATGAAGTTTTGTCTGTGTGTGTTTTCCCAAGTAGATTTTGAGTCCTGGGAGGACAGGAAACCAAACTCTCCCAGTGGGCATGCAGGAACCATCTCTTTAATGAGTGATCAAATAAATGAGTCAATGAATGAATGAAATTCCCAGAAATTCCTGAGTTAGGCCAGGAATCCCCTGAGTTTTAGCAGCCACTTCCCTTTTTATATATCCAGGACCATAACCATGGAACTCTGCAGTGAGTCCCCATGCAAGTCACACAGGGGCAGGAACAGGATGGCAGTGCCAGCCTGGAGAACTTCCAGGTCAGCCTTTAGCTCTACATGGATCTCCTAGTCTTGTTGTCCATGAAGAATTGAGTCAGATATTTTCATAGGCTCTTCTCTTGAGACCATTGCTCACAGGTGCCAGCCAAAGGTCGCAGGGCCGTATCCAGATGGGGCAAGACTGGTCACCGTTGTGGTTCTTCGAACAGAGGGATAAGGCTGAAGTCGAGTCTCCTAATCTGGAAATCCCTGATGCCCGGACCCTACAGGCTGCATCAAGGGGTAGGGTTGTCAGGTGACTCCAGCAACAGAGAACGCAGTGGTCCCTTACTCTGGAGAGTGCGGCTCATTTTCCTTATGTTCTTTACTTCTCATCTCCGCATCTGCAAGATGATGAACATACTGTGATATGACACCAAGCGTTCAGCATTTATTGAGCACCTAAAACATTCAGGATAAGATGTTTAAGTTAACTTGCAGCCAGGGTCTTCCTCCACGTACCCCACTCCCACCCCAGCACCCCCTATGCAGCCTCCCACATGTCAGATGACAGTACACATATCAAATGAAGACCGGTTCTCGAGAGCACGGTACAGCACCAACAGAAAGGAATGGTCCTTGAGCAGTTAATTTCGTACAATAAATGATTTATCGGAGGGAATACATTTTCAAGAGAGAATTTCCATCACGTTTATTCTCAAGATTTGGGTGGTGGGATTGCAGTTCCCAGGGGGATGGATCTGCTCTTTGTGTATGTGTGTTTTTCCTCATTGTTTAAATGTTGGTACCCTTTCTCTCCCACTTCTCCCTGAAGCCAGAACCCTGCTTTGAGGAAGCATGGCTACATCTTTGTTATTCCACAATACTCTAATCTTTTATTATTATTATTAGTGAACATCACGCTGTTGGAATTATTTTTACGTGCAAGAATACTCTCTTATGGCATATTCCTCCAACAACAAAAGGAGCAATTATAGATTTTACTTTCTGGGATTGCTAGATAAGGAAAACAGCAGTAAGCTGTTTCTGGGACCCTCTCTGCCACTCAGTCTGTGTGTCCTTCATCAAGTCATCTAATCTCTCCACATTTTTAATCCACAATTTTCCTAATCTTTAAAACGAGCAGGTTGAAGTTGATCTCTGAATTCCCTTCCAGCTCTACTGTTCTGTGATTTTTTAGCTATATGTAATTCTAGCCTTTTTCTTTTCTTTTTTTTTGGGGGGGGGTAATCTAAAAGTTGGTAAACAGCACCACAAATAATGACAAAGATAAATTTTTCAAAATTGGACAAGCTGGAATCCTTAGAGGCAATATGCCTGGTTTTGAATTTATAAACTACCTGCTGGTAAAAATCTCTTGAGTAGTTTCTAAACATTTGTATTCTTACTTCCTTCATTTTCAAAACGCTGTCTCCATGATTGCAAAGCGAGTTTCCTGGAATGTAATCTCTTATTCTATGTAGCATGCTGGGAGCATTCAGGATCCACTTGGAGAAGTTAAGCACACAAGATCTTGAAGGTCAGAAGTACATTTAATGACACTCTGTGGTCCATTACCCTCGTCTTTAAGCATTAGTAATTGCCATGGATACTCAAGGAAGTGCCCCACATGGGAGCTGCTGGATTTGGGCCACAAACCAGAATTCAGGAATATGCATCTTGTGAAAGCCAGAGTAGTTAGTATTGTCAGAGACACATCGGTGATGCTGCAGAATGAATGAACTGGGCATTGCGCCATTCCTGCTGGAAAAAAGTGGGGCAGTTTATTAAGTTTCAATACCATACATGAAGGAAACTGGTAAGTTTACTGGATATATTTTAGAAATGTGAAAATTGACAATGAAACAGAAAGGAGACCTCCAGTAAAGGAAGAGTCCTGGGACAAAAGGTTGAAAGCCTTCAGTTAAGAAGATCTTCTGACCTATTGGATACCCACCAAGAACAGGGCAGTTTGGGCAAACACATCCTAGGTGGTTTGTGTCTGTAGCAGTTAAATCCTCTGATTGACTTCAGTTTTCTGGGACCCATCACAGAGCAGCTGTTCTGGATAGTCAAGCTACCACCTTCTAGTTCCAGCGTTTTTTTAAATTTGAAAATGGAAATATTTAAAATGCTATACCACATATAGTTACAGAGATTTTCCTTGTTATAAAAATAACATTTTCTGATAATTTTGGAAGAAGAAGAAAAATACAGAAGGAACTCACCATTGGTAATCCCAATATCCTGGTATAACCTTTTGTTAACGTTTTGATGTATTTCCTTCTAGTCTTTTTTTTTTAACCCATACTTTAAACATAGCAGATATACAATTGTGCACACATTTTAAAAATCATATATGCCAAGCATTATCTGGCCTTTTTTGATCAGGAGTGGCCTCTAGGGACAGCTGAGGGCATGCAGCTCAGTGCCACAAAATGTCTCCCCTCCCTCTTCCTTTCCCCTCAGCCCAGCGGGTGGTGTGTGGGCAGGTAGCTTCCTGAGGAAGGCCTGCACTCTCGGAGACACCCTGCCCATGGTGTGCGGGCACCTTCCCTCTCCATCCTCTGGGGGAAATCACATGTACTCTTGGGGGCTTTGGCACTTTCTGGACTTGCATGTATGTTAGTTGCTGAAATTTTTCCTGCCCCTTCCAACCCAGCTATAAAAATCGAGGTGGCTAAGCTTTTGCTTATCTAAATTGCAGCAAAGGTGATGAGGAAAGAGCAAAATATAAATGATGGGTTTTGTTCTCTAAATTCCTTTGTAAAGAAAAGGTATTATTTGATGTATTGTTCCACTTAACAGAACTTGTTAAAATCACAGGGAAAGCCAGGGGGAAAATGCTTGGAGAACCTTTACAATCACTATTTCTGGGTCAGCTGATGTCAAGTGACACGTTTGGTTGTTGGTGTCGACTGAAAAAAAAACGCCCAGCGTGATAGTTATGAATTAAGTTTTATTTGGGGCAAAATGAGGACTATAGCCTGGGAGACAGCCTCTCAGGTAGCTCTGAGGAACTGCTGCAAAGAGGTAGTGTAGGAGGTCGGTATATATGTGATTTTAGTGAAGGGGATATATGTGCAATCAGGCACATATTTTGGCAGAAGCTTGCTCTAGTCACGAGGAGCAGATGTCTCCGTTAATGATTTTAGTGCTTTTCTAGGTATGAGAAGATGCAAGAAATTGGGCTCATAAAATCGTCTCCTGAAAATATCTATCTATCTGAAGGCCTCTTCTGCAAGTTTTTCCCAGAGCACAAAGTGCCTCATTCCTGATCTCCACCCTGAACTCCTTTCAGGGTGTGTTGAAGGTCAGAGACTACAGTGGCTAGTGACTTTATTCTTGTAGAACCAGATGGCCAGTGACAATTTTTAGTTGGGACTGGGAAGGTTCTTGATATTAAGAGGTTGCTCCCAGGAAGCAGCCTAGTATGGAGGAACCAGCATGAGTCTTGGAATCAGATAGACCTGGAATTGAATGCTGGTTTCCCTTTACTTCTCTGTGTGATCTTGAGCGTGTTATCTAACTATTATGACCATCATTTTCTTCATCTATGGACCACAGATGGTGAGGCATACTTGCCAGATGGTTAGGGAGAGGAAATGACAATATGTGTGGAGTTCCTAGCACATAGTAGGTACTTACTTAGGGAACTTGTTTCTTCTGTTTTCCCTGGAGGTTTCTGGGAAGTGTGCAGAAGGAATACAATTCATCTTCGAGGCAGTGAATGATGATAATAAAATGCCACATAAACACCTTGCACAAAATATTAATCAGCAGAAAGGTTCTCATCATATATTATGAGTTTTCTTTTTCTCATATTACAAAGATTTGGGTGAGAAATTCACTGAATTGAAAAATATTTTTCTCTGCTGTCAGAACGTGCTTTTATATTTGTGAATAAAGCTTGCAGTGTACCTTTCTATTACATTCTCACCACTACCGCCCTTCCAAAATTTTCATGAGTGGGAGTGGTGAGTGGATATTGGGATTTGGGGGGTCACTTTGAGTAGAAAGATATACACATTTGGGGAAGCATCATGATAGTTGAATGATATGGGTAGAACACGTGTTTCATAAGAGCTTGATATATTCCTGGAAGGAAATAAAAAGGTAAATATTTTTGCTTCGTGCTTGTAGCAACCGTTCCGAAGCGCAGCATCAGCCTTTTTTCCCTCTGCTTATCAACATATAAGATGAGGGACCACCATACGACCCAGCAATCCCACTACTGGGCATATACCCTGAGAAAACCATAATTCCAAAAGAGTCATGTACCACAATGTTCATTGCAGCTCTATTTACAATAGCCAGGACATGGAAGCAACCTAAGTGTCCATCGACAGACGAATGGATAAAGAAGGTGTGGCACATATATACAATGGAATATTACTCAGCCATGAAAAGAAACAAAATTGAGTTATTTGTAGTGAGGTGGATGGACCTAGAGTCAGTCATACAGAGTGAAGTAAGTCAGAAAGAGAAAAACAAATACCGTACGCTAACACATATATATGGAATCTAAAAAAAAAAAAAAAAAAAAAAAGGTTCTGAAGAACCTAGGGGCAGGACAGGAATAAAGACACAGAGGTAGAGAATGGACTTGAGGACACGGGGAGGGGCAAGGGTAAGCTGGGACGAAGTGAGAGAGTGGCATGGACATATATACACTACCAAATGTAAAATAAATAGCTAGTGGGAAGCAGCTGCATGGCACAGGGAGATCAGCTCTGTGCCTTGTGACCACCTAGAGGGGTGGGATAGGGAGGGAGGAAGCGAGACGCAAGAGGGAGGAGATATGGGGATATATGTATATATATAGCTGATTCACTTTGTTATACAGCAGAAACTAACACACCATTGTAAAGCAGTCATACTCCAATAAAGATGTTTAAAAAAAAAAAAGTGGGTACTTAACAATTACTTACAATAAAATGGCAGGTCATGCTCGTAAACAACAACAACAAAAAAGATGAGGGACTAGTAGATTTTTATCATAATGCTTGAAAAGACAAGCTTTATTTAAGTAATAAATATTAATATGTAACCTGAGACTGCTTAATAATAGTGTATAACAGGGAAAGGAATTGAGAAAATTTCTCATACAAAAAAATTAAAGAAATTAAGCAAAATTCCTTATTTTCCATCCTAGCTATTGACCTCACTTTTCTAAGCTCGATGCGTTTCTTCTCAATCAACTTAAGTATGTCTCATTTTGCTTGGTGAAGTAACTTTATTTTTATCATTAAACTCATCCTGAAGGGAAAGACAGAGGTTGTAATACGGAAAGTCCAAAGTTCAATTCCGTCTTTAGAAATGGGTGACAGAGGTTCCTTCAGAAGGTCCCACCTGCCCTGTGGAGCATCTTTAGTGATACCCAATATCTCATTGGACAGAAAATTCAAATTTTTTCTCTTGAGAAGAGGCATCAGTTTACGAGGAGTAATTATTAGACGCCTATTCTACTAGATGGGGGCGTGGAACAGATAAAGTCAAACCCCTATTTTCTTTCCTTTCTTAGCCTTCAGGAAGGTCAGAACCAGATTTAAAGCAGTATAAGTAGTAATTGTAGCTTTATTATTTTGCTCATTTGCTTCCCCTTTTCTCTCTGATTTTTAATTTCTAAATTTACAGTCCTATATTCATTAACTGATTCAGTCATCAAACGTATTTGCTGTGCCAGTTATAAGGGAAAGAAAAAGACCTATAAATCTCAAAATCATGGTGGGTTGAAACCCTGTATGTAAACAAAAACTAAGTTCAACAGAGTCTGTATTCCATCAAGCCCTGACCCACCATCTGTCGAGGGAGAGGAAGCATACCAGACGTAACACAGGGCTGCACAGGGGAACCTTTTAGTTTGCCAGGCAGAGAGCTATGGGAAAGACATTATAGGAGAGGCAGTAATGTGTATCTTTTGTGATAGATCACTTAACATTTTAAAAAGAGCATATAAATTGTAAATAATCGTGAAAAATGAGTAAAGAAGTAAAGGTGATCATTACAATGGGGACAAGTTAAGTAATAGGCAAGGAGGTATGTGACCACGAGCTTCAGTGAATGACCATGTAGATAGCATTTCAGAAAAGGGTATATTTGTAAGAACAGAATGGAGGAACAGTGGACGGTGAATTAGATGAATGCCTTCTCCCCAAGAGGAGAAAAAGCAGTTCCAGGCGAGGAAAAAGCCAAATACTGGTAAGAGCTAGAGATCGCTGGAATTCTACCACTTAAAGGAAAAAAGTTCAAGGATGTTTACGTTTTTTATTTTTAAACACCCAGCTGCTTGTGTGACACCGTGTTACGAAGTTATTACTTAGATGCTGAATGAAAGGGCTCTCTCAATAAGACTTTTACCCCTTATAAAATTTAGTTTCAGAATCCCTTTACATTCTTAAAAATTATTGAGGACTCCGAAAATCTTTTGTTTATGTGGGTTATACCTATCAATGTTTATTGTATTATCAAAAAATGGAAATTTATAAAATACAATGAGGAGTTTTAAAGTACAAGTATATGCAGGCAGCCATTTCAAACAAGGTCCTGTATAGCACAGGGAACTATATTCAATATCCTATGATAAACCGTAATGGAAAATAATATAAAAATAAAGAATGTCTATATGTGTATAACTGAGTCTCTTTGCTGCACAGCAGAGATTGGCACATCACTGTAAACCAACTATACTTCAAAAAAAAATTTTTAAATAAGAAATCATTACTTGTTACTGATTATTTATTATAGAGTGATGGTATCATCCGGAGGGATGTAGCCTCTGAAAAACTCCGTTGTACAATCATGGAAGATGAGAGTGAAAAAGGCAAGTTACACCATAGATAGTTTGACTTCATGGACCCTCCTTCCCCCCTGCCCCTCCACCCCAGAAAGGAAAGGGTCTCAGAGACCCTCACAGGTCCCCAAACCACTTTGAGAACCGCTCTACACCATCAACATAATAGCCATTTATACTCAATTTGAGGTGATTGTACTAATTCAGTAAACTATCATTCACTTCTTTTTCCAAAATGAATAACTTTGTATGAAGGGTTAAAAATAAAGAAGGTTGAATTTCAAAAATTGCTTGGTGGTGCGGCATTGGAACTGCTGGTAGTAAAAAAGAAAGAAAACTCAACAATAACAACAGCAACAAAAGAAAAAAATTCCATGGTTTCTAACTTTTCAACTGTTTTTAAACATGTTAAATTAGATTTATAAGTCAACTGAGTGGAGAGAATGTATTTTCGTGATATATCATAAGCAACTTCTTGACCCTGGGAGCAAGTGAACATGGAATGTGTGTGTGGTCCCCAGACTGGGGAGTATTTAAGAAGAGGCCTTCCCTCCAAGTCCTGGTTTATGTGGATGAGCCTGGAGGCAGGGTTTGGATTGATCACCGTGGCCTGCCAAGCTCTTCCAGCTTTCCAGGTTCTCCCCAGAGAGATAGCGCGGAATAGTAAGTCTGTCCCCACTACGCCCTCACCCCAGCACCACGCATAGACTTCTGTGTCTGAAGAGTTCAAAGGCCGAAAGAATGAATTAGGAAATGGGGTTTGGAGGCTTATGCAAAGGAAGGTTTGGCATTAGGGCAGATTTTTTTTTTTATTATTTTAACATCTTTATTGCAGTATAATTGCTTTACAATGGTGTGTTAGTTTCTGCTTTATAACAAAGTGAATCAGCTATACATATACCTATATCCCCATATCTCCTCCCTCTTGAGTCTCCCTCCCACCCTCCCTATCCCTCCCCAAGGCAGACATTTTTGACACTAGCTGCCCTTTTTCTAGTCGACCTCTGACTGTGGCCGTGAATCCCACTGTCAGTCTTTCTTCTGAAGATGCACAGATTAATCTCCCTAAAACATGAAGCACACTGTTGACTTTGTTCTTAGGGCCTGTGTCTGCTAAATCTGCCCAGTCAGTTCCCATTGCTGCTGGCCGAGATTTCCCCATCACCACGACAGCAGAGCACACATGCCTTCCCTCTTTAAAGAGTTTGTTATTTCAAGAAAAGCTGAGCATGGAATTGCTGGGAATCACTGCTGCTGGGTCTAACCACCGAGAGCAAATTTTCCCTACTGGTTGTTTTTCTTTCTAGTTTCTTGGGCTTTGGTGGTATTTACATTTAGGCCCTGTCATTTCACTGTTTCATGAAAATCCACTTGAGCGAGACACTTGGCATCCAAAAATAAATTTTTTTTTTTTGGTTCAAATTGAGTCCAAATGTCTAACAGTCTCACCATTGATCACTGAAATGGAAAGATTTTAAAAATTTCATCTGCTTATTTTTTCTGCTTTAAATCCGATAACAAGTCATTTAGCACGCCCTGAGGGGCACAGCTGGCATCTATAACCTGTCTTTTTATTTTAACGTTGCTTTCTACTCCACACTATCAGATCTGTGATGCAAAGCTATTGAAAGAGTTCCAGATGAATTTCCAAATCTCCACTCAGTGTGGCCTTTTTCTTCATGGTCTGGTTGAACAGAAAGAAGGAAAACAAAAAAACCATGTGTGCTGTATAATGGCCACACTAAAGCAAGGTCACATTTAGCTCTCTAAGACCGCCGTTAACCTAAGTTGTCTTAACCTAAGTTAAGACGCTGTTAAGTGTTTGTTAACGTTGTTCCAAGCCCCTTTCTTACTTAAGCTTGCCCATGGCCCCATCCTTCTTAGCCCCACTGTCGTGCATACTCCTTTGCTTTCCCAGTAGGGCTCTCGTATGGAGCAAGGATTTTTCTCCCACTCCTGCATGCTCATCCAACTGGGCTTGCCTCGCCTCCCTGCGGACATCCCACGCTGTGTTCTTTCTGTCTCACCTTTTACATAATTCCTCTCACCTCGATTCCCCTCTGGATTTCCCTCCTGCAAGGTCCAGCTTAGGCTCCACTTCCTCCTGGGGCTTCCTCAGCTAAAACGTGAGTCCATATTGCTTGACTCTTCCAGGTCCTCTGCATAAATCCAGTCTACCCTCTACATTATCCTGCAAGTCCTGGTGCCTTCCTCCTGGGGACGAGACCACGGCTAGCAATGACATTCTCCTTTACCAGACTCCGGTGGAGCCAGGAAACCACGCATAGAGTGTTTACTCACACATGCTAGCTTTTGAAGAGTTGGTCTTAAGAAGAATAGTTTCATACGCATGTTTTACAGACAGGAGACAGCAAAGGAAAAATGTGTGAGTTGGACCTTGGGCTGCCTAGTTCTAAGCTTTTTGTATGAAGTTTGTGCCATATAAAGCCCCAAATTTTTGATGGAAACACAAGCATTTAGTCCTATCATCTGAATGTTTTGAAATGTTATATATTCTATGTAGAAACATATTCTATTTACATATATATATAATGTATTTATGTATTTAGAAAAGTAAGGACATGTGTTGGGCTGTTGAAAAAATATTTTTCCTTATGTTGATTGAAAGGACACGTTCTAGTCCTACAGTGATATCAAATACTTTGATACCTGAAATGTGTTTCATAATGTTAAGTAAAACATCACAGATTATTCATTTAAAAAATGCTAAAGCCATACATTAGGCCAAATAGAGTCTGGAATTTTGGTGTGGAAAAATGAAGGAGGAGGGCTGATTGTCTCCAGTTTCAAATTTTTTTCCAGTAGGAACTACCTTTTTCTTTTTATTATTGGACAATAAAAGATGAGGGAAGGGTCATTTTGATCCTGCTCAATTTTAATAGGAATATTACTTTTGAGCTGTGTGATAAACAGAAACTTTGACTTTATGAATTTGGTGTTGATTGGTGTCAGCTCCACTACCTTTGTTATAAAGGCATTTTTTATAATGTTAGTACTAGACAATCTGTAAAGAAAAACAATCACTTCATAAGCTGAATCTGATTTTGCATCACGTAGCTGCAACTGGAAAGACTGGTTGATAATGAGAAGGGAACCAGATGACCTGAGAAAGAGAGATTTGGGCCTGATGTGGAGCAGATGGTGGAGGAGATGGAGACCGTAGGGTAGAAATATCTCAGTGTCTTCTGCAGGTGTAAAGGGCTTTATGAAAGGGCAGAGAAAGGGTGGAAGGTGGGACCTTGAGTTGTCATTCCTTTTTGTACACATCACATCTTTCAATTTTTCTCTTTAGGTACCGAAAGATTATTTACAAAGAATTCATGACTTTCCTTTGAAACATATAATGTATTCATTCCTATGTGGACTTCTGCCAGCATTTTAAGGCATTTCTTATTGACTATTCAGAGAATTCATAATTGAAAAGAAAATTTTAAAGTCTAATGTTTAGGTTCCTACCTCAGCCAGGGCTTGGTTGGGAGCATGTTTGAGGGCATAGGCACACTCACCCACATTGTCCTAAAGCTCAACCAACACTGTCCTCGAAGTGGGTTACTGAGCATTTCACACTATTTGGTTGTGAAATTTGTGCAACTTTTCATTGGCCTAGATAAGTGAGAAGTTGTCCCGTTTCTGACGCATACTTGTTTTAAGTCTGTAGGTATAGTAAAACAGATGACTCTCTTCAGGTGTGGCACTTGAAGCATCTTTCAAAGTAGGAGTGCACCTGGGGACTGTCCCATCATTCAGATGAGGCCCACTGTGTCACAGAGGAGCTTGTGAGGCCAAGAGCACAGGCTTCATCCAATTGGCCCCTTAGCCTTTCTGATTTCTGTGACCCACAATTGTAACCCAAGCTCAGCAAGCTGCTGTTTTTTACATTTTTCTCCTACTTTATTTATTTATTTTTAAATACATATTTATTTATTTATTTTTATTTTTGGCTGCGTTGGGTCTTTGTTGCTGTGTGCGACCTTCTCATTGTGGTGGCTTCTCTTGCTGCAGATCACGGGCTCTAGGTGCGCGGGCTTCAGTAGTTGTGGCACGCAGGCTCAGTAGTTGTGGTTCGCGGGCTCTAGAGAGCAGGCTCAGTAGTTGTAGCACTCGGGCTTAGTTGCTCTGCGGCACGTGGGATCTTCCCGAACCATGTCAAACCCATGTTCCCTGCATTGGCAGGCAGATTCTTAACCACTGTGCCACCAGGGAAGCCCCCTACTTTATTTTTAATGGAAACTTTCAAATTAAGCAGAAGAGTTGTGAGCATAGTACAATGCACACCCACATAATTTTCATCTTAATTTACCAGTTTTGCTTTTTGTCTCTTCTCACATATAAGTATGTATATTCACAAATTTTTTTTTTCCTGAACCATTTGAAAGTAAGTTGCAGACACCATGCTCCTTTACCCCCTCAGTACTTCAGCATTATCATCGAAGAACAAGGACCTATCCCTGTGTAATCACGAAACCATCAAGTGCCAAGGAATTTGACACCAATATATATTGCCATTTAATACACAGTCCTTATTTAGATTTCCCAAGTGGTTCAAATAATTATCTGTACAACTGTTTGGTTTGCTCAAGGATCGTGCATTGCCTGTAGTTGTTCTCTTGCTTTAGTCTTCTTTAATCTGGAATAGTTCTCCACTTTTTTTGTCTTTTATAACATTGCAGTGCAGTGTTGAAAAAGTTCTCATCAGTTGTTTGGTGCAATGCCCCACAATCTGGATTTGTCTGCTTTCTTCCTTATGATTAGATTCAAGTTAATTAATTTTGTGAGAGCACCACGTAGACAATATTTTGTCCTTCCTGTTGAATCATATCAGGAGCCACATAATGCTTGTCCCATTACTGGTGGTGCTGAGTTTGATCCCTTGATTAAACTGGTACCCACTAGATTTCCCCATTGCAGAGATTTCTCCTTTTCCTTTTTGTAATTAATAAGTAACCTGTTGGGTAATGCTTTGAGAACCGTGCGACTCACTTGTTCCCTTCCAAACTTTGACCCAATGGTTTTGACATCCATTAAGAATCCTTGCCTGAATCAACTATTATTTCAATGGTTGCTGAAGTACAGAACCTTTTAACTAAGCACTACTGGTTATTGTAAGAACCAAGGAAGCTCCAAGGAAATAGAGCTTTAAGGCATTAAAAGTGCCAAGGCACTGATTGACCAAACATGTACCTATTCGTCCTCATACCCTTTCTGCCTAGCATCATGCATGGCACGGAGAGAGACCTAACTGAACCTTCATGGTTGAGAGAATAATAAGAAGGATGGCACTTTACTATTTCTTTTTAATTAAATATAACATTTTCTGCTTAGAACACTAGTTATTTCTTTCAGAAAAACATGGATATTTGAGTGCTTTATCAATGCGCTCTGTGGTTTTTACCAGCCTGCAGCATTTCTTCCACCACCATCATTTTCACTAAAAGTACAGATTTCTCCTCACCATTCTTCTCCCAGGATCATCTTTAAAGCAACATATTTCCAAGTCCTATAAGGCAATAATGTGTCTCTTCCAGAAATAATGTGAGGTATTTTCCCCCTTTCTCTTCCTGAGAAAATTTCTCCCTTACAACCATCAAAATATGTCATGTTGATTTTTACTCCCAATAGGATATTTGTAAACTTGAGAGAAGCAAAACTATACTACCATTTTCCGTGGTAACACAGGGCATGGCTATACTGTGTAATTGCCAACAGAGAATGCTGTGCATGGTTGCACCATTTTAATAAGTACAATAGGTTTACCAGTCACAAAGTTACTATAAATCTCCTCATATCCAAGGGCTCAAGCCAGGGTGTGTTTCTGGATCTCACTGCCAAGTCAGAAATATTGCCTGTCTTGTAGATCTTTTGGTTTACATCTAAAGATGGAATCCTGTTTGTCTTTGTAAACTCTCTTTCTCACACAGTTCCTGATGATTAGTAGTTAGTAAAAGAATTTGTGTTCTATTCATGGTTATTAATATTCAGGAAATTTAGTGTTAGCATAACTACTGATTGTTTAATTTGAAAGAAATGATTCATCCTTGTGATATATGTTTCTGGCTCATCAGAATGGCAAAAATATGAAATGCCACAAATTGTCCCCTTGCCTGTGAGGTAGTGTACTGACTTTCTTTTATGGGCTTTTCACCAAAGTCTGTGGCCACCACTCAGCACTCTTCAGACTCTGTCACCTTGTGTTGCCACCAAACATCTGAAGCTGGACCTGGGTTGTTGGTGCTTTCTAACTTTTGCAAATCTTATGCTAACTTTATTAAAATGTTGAAGAGGCTAAAGTGATGGGAAATCAACCTGGCTCATTTGTTCTCCAACTTCAAATTGGAAAGCTGTTTTATAGTTCTGCGTGGAGCCCCATTTCATTCTTTCAAACAGGAGAGAGATGTCCCCCAGCACACACTGTCTGAAGCTGAGCGGCAACTAGTTATCATAAAAGCTACCTTTAAATGTGTTAAGTGGTCAAGCAGTCCCCAAGCAGCAGTGTCGCGGCTGGTAGGGCAGTTACTGCACTGGATCACCACACTTCCATAGATTTGGCTCCTAAGGACACAAGGAGCTCAAATGGCTTCAGACATGTATCCCTTAGACAGTGAAAGTGAGATCAGCGTGGCATCAGCGCCCTGCCTCCCTGGCCCCATACACAGCATGACACTGAACTGGAGGGGACCAAATGACAGGTGGCACTGGCAGTGGGTCGTTCTGTCCTAGAGGAGCCATCTCTAAATTACAGCCAAGTAGTGTTACAGACACGGAAGCCTGCAGCTGTGCCCTCCCTGCAGGGTAGGGGCATGAGGTGGAAAGTCCTGTATTCAATTGAAATGAGGGAGATGGTTGGGAAACGGCCTTGTGGCAGGCTCCCACCCGACTGGGAGGTGGATGAGGACCTGCCGTGTGGCAGCCCCCCACAAGGCTGCTTATCTCCCTTCATTTCAGCAGGAATTGCACGGCATCCTGCCAAGGCTTGGGTCAGACAGCAGATAAGCTTTGCCCCCCGTGGCCAGTTGGAGACGTGCTCGGTTGCCAGGGTGACGTGATGGAGCCGTTCCCTACACATTGCCCTCCTTCTCATCTCTCAGTGTGGGAGGAAGTTGCAGAAGTAAAGCATCTGGAATTCTGTGAAGCTGGTAAGGTGAACATTTTAAGGTTTTTGGACTTGAAACATTATTTTATTCAGGATAGGAGAGATGTGCTGCAGGAACAAATAATTCCATCTTCCCGTGGCTTAACACACAAAGATTTGGTTTTTTTTTTTTTTTTTAAATTTTATTTATTTTGGGCTGCATTGGGTCTTCGTTGTTGCGCGCGGGCTTTCTCTAGTTGCGGCGAGCGGGGGCTACTCTTCGTTGTGGTGCACGGACTTCTCATTGAGGTGGCTTCTCTTGTTGCGGAGCACTGGCTCTAGGCACTCAAGCTTCAGTAGTTGCAGCGCACGGGCTCAGTAGTTGTGGCTCTCGGGCTCTAGAGCACAGGCTCAACAGTTGTGGTGCACGGGCTTAGTTGCTCTGCGGCATGTGGGATCTTCCCGGACCAGGGCTCGAACCCGTGTCCCCTGCATTGGCAGGCGGATTCTAAACCACTGTGCCACCAGGGAAGCCCAAGATTTGGTTTTTGTTCACTTTACACATCCAGCAAGAGTTGGCGGTGGTGTCGTACCCCATACAGTCATTCAGGGGTCGCTGCTGGTGGCAGCAGCTTTACCACCTTGTAGCTCTAGTGTCTCAAACCTTCAGTCCCCACAACAAGAAAAAGGCACAGTCAGAAAATCTCGTACCAGCTCTTCTACGCTTTGGCCTAAAAGTGACACAAGTCACTTCTGCCCACAGCTTATAGGTCAGAAGTATCACGTGGCCCAACCTAACTGCAGAGAGGCTGGGAAGCGTGGGGACAGACAGATGGAGTATTTGGTGAGCACATTGTCTTTACCACAGGCACCCATCTCCCCAGAGGCAACCCACCAGCCTGGCTTAGCGCTTTCACAGGTAGACCCATAAAAGTTCAGTGAGTGAATGCTTTACATTTTACAAAGTGTTTTCACAATAAATGCCCAAAGAAAGAGGCAAAGAATCAGAGATTCAGAGAAAGGGGCTTGCCCAAGACCCGGACAGCGAATAATGGTGTTCCTGCCCTCAGAAAATACCCTTGGTCCATGCGTACTGCCTGGATGGAAACCAACACACACTTTTGATTTTGGTAGAGGCTAGGAAGATAATTCTGTACTTGTTCATATTGAATGGAAATTAAGAGGTAGATGAACACCATCCTGAATCATCAGAGACACTGCTACTCTTGAAACAGTTTGCATTCACCAGGCTGACCCTGGTCTAAAGTGTAAGGAGGTAGACCTCTCTCTGTAGGTGAAGGAAATGAAACGGTATCTGTATGGCAGGTGCAGAACATTTTCCTCTCCACGTAAGTCTAAGTAGAGATTTAATTGCTGCTCTTCAGAAGTGCAAAACAAGAGAATGTAATAATTAGAACTGTCATTATATACTTTCTCTTCTTCTGATGCTGATATTAGCTGGCTTAAATGTATTTTTAACCTTTACTTCAGTGATCATTATTCAATTTTTAACATAAAATTCAAACTGATTTCATTTTTTTACACTTAAAATCATTTAAAAGAAAAGATCCAGGTTAATTTAGCTGAGGAAGACATATGAAACAAGTAATAAAATTATATTCAGAGTTCCTTTTTTCTCAAAGACATGACGGAAAACAGTCTCTGAATTTTATATGATCTGTCATTAATAAAAGAGATGTCCAGATTTTGTTGGGATACAAGTAAAAATGATAATTTGGGGAAAGTGTTTCAAATAGCCTTTCCCTGACATACACAATTTTGACATTATCATATTCAGCCCTGACAGAGATCACCCGTGAGTCAGTTATATTAATATAACTCGGGGGGAACCAGCAGTTTATGTTGGCGCTATTGGAGCTCCAGTGGGAAACCATCTTTTTTTCTCAGTGCATTACTTACATGTAAAAGTTGAGGTGAGGATAAAGAAGAAAAGTATATACTGAACCAACACATCACCTTCCTAGTCTCCTCTCTCTGTGGGCGTGGCATCTGTGTTTTGATCACTCCAGATGTTGAAGAGTCAACGGGAGAAAAACACAGCTGTGTGTTGGTGCTTGAAATGGAATGCGGACATCCCTTCCCTTGTCCTCTCCTCCTCCCACCTCCAATCGCTCCCCTTTTGGAAAGAGGAGGTATCGAGGGGCTGGCATCTCAGAGCAAACACTGAGAATGACACCAAATTATAGCTATGTCCAGACACCTAGGATCTCGACTGGCCTGTAAGAGGCAAGGACTGCAGTGAAATACACGTCAGGGAATTTGAT
Organism: Eschrichtius robustus; assembly: GCF_028021215.1. NCBI lineage: Eukaryota > Metazoa > Chordata > Mammalia > Artiodactyla > Eschrichtiidae > Eschrichtius > Eschrichtius robustus. Next base: position 51,167,523 of record NC_090829.1, on the reverse strand, counting down.
TTCTTCCTCGGTCTGAACAGCTGAATGGTAGAAGGGAAAAAAGGTAAAGTCCTTCTTGTTATATTACTAACATCTGAGAACAGGGAAGCCGAAAAGAAATTGTGCTGCAAAATAAGGATACAATTCCCAATGTGTTCTCTACCACTTATCTCTGGAATAGAAGAGAAAATTGTTCTGTAAAAGGACTTGGAAAATTATTTATGCTCTAGATAATAAAATGTGTCCTTTGAAAATTAGTTATAAAAATTTCAAACAAATATGAAAGTAGATAGAATGAATTACTTATATCTTAACCATCTTCAATAAATCATCAATATTTTGGCCATCCTGTTTCACCTACTCTGTCACCACCCCTGCTTCCCTTTTATTTTTTGGGTAGAGAATTTTAAAGCAAGTTCTAAATATTATGTAAAGTGACTTACTCCAAATCTCAGAGCTAGAAAGTGGTGAATCCAGGACTCAAACCTCTGGCTCCAGCACCTCGTGCTCTGCAGGAATAGACAAGGCAGCTGAGAAGACCACTTAGATGGAGTTGTTCTTAAAATCAATGTAACAAACAAACAAACAAAACATTGTGGGGAACCTCCAAACTGTCTCTGAATCTAGGTGCTCCACATATTTTCTTAAAAGTGTGTTGAGTGTGTGGAGTGTGGATTTAGGATTCAGTGCCAGAAGGCTTCTCCACTGGTGTGACATTTTATTGTTGCACTCATGAAAGACTTGTTTACTGCAGGGGCTGCTTCTCTTCTGAAGCATATTTATAGAAATTCATGTCTGCTGATGCACTCTGCCAACAGTTCGCGAATTTAAAATAGCGGGTGTCAAGCATCGGTCACGTGTGAGTGAAGGCCAGCATCCATGGGTGCCTTCCACTGTGCTCTGACAAGTGTGAGGAGTTGACTGTTTAATTACAGCATTTTGGGAATGAACAAAGTTTTGACACTTATTATTCTTGATTGTTTAAAAATATACTGTTTTTAAGGAAGATGTAGGACACAATTTAAATCACTGCTGATGTCTCAGTGGTGATGAATCAGTAATTTGAATTTGATTCAGTTACATTTACTGAGCCCAAGCAGAGAAGTCAGACCCTGAATTGAGTCCTCTGTGATCTGTGGAGGTCAAAGAAAAATCCTGGAGAGGGGCATGTCCTGCTTTTAAAAAGCTGGCACCCTTTCTTGCATGAGGGAGTAGCCAAATCAGAACAGGTCAGATACCCAAGAAGAGGGGTTGCTGTAGTGACAGCCATCCCATCAGGAAGGTCCCACCCTCCCTGTCGGTCTCCCTCCCTCCCTGGTCCGAGGTGGTCCAGGCAGGAGCCACAGTTGTAGCATCTTCCTAGGCCACAGTGGAAGCAACATCGTGGGCTCCAGGAAGCCACTGTGTAAAATATTCTTAATTTCCCTGGAGGGAAGGGAGGAAGAGCTTTCAATTACCGTGAACACTGGTTACTTTCTCAGGTTAGCTAATTGGACTCTCCAATAGCAAAGACTTTGTGGAGAGGGTGAGAGGCAGGATTAGTAAATTGTGATTACCAAACCGCTAGGAAGGAAATGGGGGAACGTGAGCCTTGAGCACTGTGGAGCTGGAGTGAGCACCCCAGGTTCCTGTGTGGGGAGAAGTCTGCTGAAGTGGAGAGAACAGTTCTGAGGACGGCCTGTCTCTGCATTTCTTGGGTAGAAGCCTAATACTGGGGGCTAGAAGGTGAACAGGAAGCAGAGACCTAATATCCAGAGTCATCCTTACAAAAGGGAGGTTTCTGAGACAGGATGGCTCCTTCCTCCCCTCTGCTTTGAAGGAACATAACCTAGCACAGAGCTTCCCAGATTTTAGTGCAGTTTCCCAAACTTTACGCTCACCAAAACCCCAGACTCTCTTTCTCCTGGGCATAGAATTAGACCCGTTTCCTGGCTTCTGAGAGTTAAGTGTGGTCATAGACTGAGTTCTAGCCAGTGGCATGTGGGCAGATGGATCTACATTTTTTCTAAGCCTGGCCAATAAAAACCTGCCATACGCTATGACATGCGTGTTCTCTCTCTTCCCTGACTGCTGGTCAGACATGCTCAAAGTGATCTTAGAATTCATGTGTTGAACTTGGTAGAGACTTTGTCATTGCTAGTCTCTGAATGAACATGTGGACAACTACAATAGATCAGAACATTCAGTTGGAATGTTCATGAGCAAGATTTAAGTTCTGTTGTGTTGAGCTACAGAGATTTGGGAAATGGGGGATATCTGTTATAGCAACTAGAATTATCCAGTCTACTACAAATCTTTTTCCTATTCTTATCTGTATATGACCAATACTGTCATTTATTATTTTATAATCCATTCAGTTTTTGTGAATTTGACTTTTAAATTAAACTTCATATGATTATCACAAATGGAAAACAGTTATCACTACAAATAGAAGGTAACTCTAAAAATACATCAAGTGTAAACAAAATAATGTTATTCATTTCTAGCTAGATGCTATTGCCTGGAGAAGGTTCTTCACATGAGACCTGCTGTCTCTATGTTTGAAAAGGGGGAAATTAGCCACTATTAGAGGTGTTAAAGGCATATTAGCACCAAACTGAGATTTATTCCTTGACAGAATCAGAAGAGTTGTGATTCAGTGCTATTTAATGTTGTGTCTCAGCCACCTGATGGCATCTGGTTTACCAGCAATGCACAGCCTGCTCTTAGGAAACAAAGACCTACTAAGCAGAGATCAGATATAAATGAAGGCTTGAGGGTGAGCTGAAATGCACAATAGAAGATGCTCATTGGCCATCATAAGTAGACCCAACACGATGTGACTCTTGTAAAGGGTTGGGTAAAATGAGATTAAAGTGGGTAAAGAAAGACTTGGCAGCCTGTGGTTCACCATTTAAAGTTTGATTATATACGTATATTGTTTTTTGAGATTTTTAAAAAATTGAGATATTTGCGGTTTCCACTCCTTGTATGATAGAATGAGCTTTGAACACACTAACCTTCCACAGATAACAACTATGACTCAGGACAAAATATTAAAAAGTAGCTACCTGAAAGTTCTTGAGAGTGAAAAAAGGCAAGCAGGTTTTGTAGAGCAGTGGGGCATCTGAAAGAAGGGCATCTGAGTTGTCTGTTTTTGTAGCTTTGACTTCAAAGCATTCTTCAGTTGTTGCCTGGCCCAGAACAGCTGAAGCTCTGATGAAACCTGCTATCTTTCTTGCCTGGGTTACAAAAGGACGGAGGCTGGAGTGACCATAGCTACCTGAAAATAAGAGGGGTGGGGGGTACCAGAAAGAAGAGAGTCAGACAAGGAAAGCCCCAGTTGTATGTGTAAACTTTGCCCAAGTCTCTGGTTGACAAGCACTGGACAGACTCAAAGCAGCACAGTGAAAGTAAAAGAACTTAACTGAGATTTGATCTGTTACCTACAGCAGGCAAGACAAAGTTTGCAGTTTAACAAAGTTAATTACCATTAACATAAACATCAGTACTGTTCACAGGAATATAACAAAATGAAGAGTCTTCACAAAGTAGTATTCACAGTGTTCAGTATACAATCCAAAATTACTTGGCCTACTAAGAAGCAGGAAACTATGACCCATTCTCAAGAGAAAATGGTCAGAAGCCAACCCTGAGATGATCTGGTTGTTGGAATTATCAGACAGTGATTTTAAAACAACTATTTTAATTGAGATAACGGAAAATATTCTTGTAACAAATGAATGGAAGTATAGGGAATGTCAGCAAGAAAGTAGGAAACATAGAAAAGCACAAATGGGAAATTTCAGAACTAAAAAATACAATATCTGAAACAAAAATATCCTCCATATGGACTTAATTAATAGCAGAATGGAAGTAAGAGGGGAAAGATTCAGTAAATGTAAAGATAAATCAATAGAAACTATCCCTGAAGAAAAAAAGAAAAAAGGGGTTAAAAAGTGAACAGAACCCTAAGGGACAATATTAAAGTCTAAAATATGTTTAATATACCAGAAGGAAAGGAGAAAGAGAATGGGGCCAAAAAAAGGTTGAAGAGATAATAGCCAAATTTTTTTCAAATTTCATGGAAGACATAAATTTATAGATTCAAAAAGCTCAGTGAAACCCAAACAAGATAAATACAAAAAAAAAAAAAAAAAAATACACCAAAGCACACTATAGTCAAGTTGCTGAAAACTAAAGATAAGAAGACAATCTTGAGGGCAGTCAGAGGAAAATGGCACACTACATACAGGATAACTGATTCAAATGACTGTGGACTTCCCGTCCAAAGCTGTGAAGTCTGGAAGAGAGTGGAACAGTGTATCTTTAAAGTTCTAGAGAGGGAAAAAAACCCTGGCAAACCAGAAATCTACGTCTAGTGAAAATATTCTTTGAGAATAGAGGCAAAGATATTTTTAAATAAACAGAAACTTAAGAGACTTCATTGCCAGCAGATCTGTATTATAAGAAATGCTGAAGAAAGTTCTTTAATCTGTAGAGAGATATTATGAGAAGGAAACTTGAATTTTACAGGAAGTAATGTAAAACATCAGAAATGGTAGATACCTGTATAAATAAAAAAGACTATGTTTATTCTCAATTTGATTAAAATACATAAGACTATTTACAGCAAAAATTATATCATTATCTTGTGGGCCTTTTAATATATGTAGATGTAATACATTTGACAACCATGGCATGAAGTACAGTGCATTGGGGGAGGGGACTTTAAATGGAATATATGGTTGCAGGGTTTCTGTATTTTCTGTGAAATTGGTACTGTATTAACTCTAAATAGATGGTGAAAGGTTAAGGATTATATTCTCTAGAGCAACACTGAAAAAAAATAGTGCAGAGAGCATAGCTAAAAAAAACCCAGTGGGTATATTAAAAAGGAATTCAAAAAATTAATTGAGGTGTTTGTTTTATGGATAGACTAACATAGTTAGAGAGCAGGTCTTTTTCGGTTCTGTGGGCTTGTCATAGAATCATCATATTTGATTTACCATTCCTTCCTTCTGCTTCTCTGGCTGCTTTCATTGAATTAACTCTTCCCATAGAGGTACTGCACTTTGTCACCGTGTTTCCCTATTAATTTCCCTATTAATGTGTGAGCTTCAGAGTTACAGTGCTGTTCCTTCAACACTTAAGGTGATGAGGATTAGGAAGTTTCAGATGAAAAAAAATATTTAACACATGTCTTCTGTAGAATACAGATTGTCCTCTCTTAAAGATAACCTGCTGGCAAGTTACAAGCCAAAGATTACTATGGGGGGCTGAGAGGTAGCTCATAATATTATTAGTAGTGGATAAATGGGATCTGACGTCCAGAATATTTGAGTTTTCTTAATAAAGTCAGATTTTGTTACATAATAATCACTGCCATTTATCCCATACCGGTTATGTGCCAGGCACTATACGGGGCTTTTTACCTGTCATATATCATTTAACGTTCAAAATAATGCCAATGAGAAAAATTATAATTGCACTATTTTACAGATGGGGGAATAGATGTTGGGAGGTCAAGTAACTTGTCTTAGACCATGTAGTTAATGATGATTGGCTGGGATTTAAACTTACCCTTCACACACATCGCATTTCCTCCCATTTGAAGTTTTCAAATTTAAATGTTGACATCTGCTTTGTCATCATCATTCATCCACAGATATTTTTGAGGACTTGAGAATAACAAGTTGCAGCAAGTTACATGATCCAGTGGTGATGGTAGATGGTACATGCCTTCCCAAGAGCCCAAGATGCTAGAAGCTCTTTTTCCCATATTCCTCTCCTTCTGTCTTAAAATATTAGCCTACTTAAATCTCATAGCATTTGTAAAATGACTTGTTATTTTCTACTATACAGAGGAATAAACTGAGGCCCAAATGAATGGTAATGTAAGAGCTAGGTGTGAAATCATATATCTGGGCTCAAATCTAAACTGAAGCCTTCTCTTACACTTTAATTTTGAATCCCTATTCTAGAACTTCAGTGGTAAGGACATGTTTTTTGAAGTGTTCCAGGATTGAGCTGGCTCCTGGCAAAGTCAGGGTAGTGAGAGGATGGGAATAGCATTTACATAAGCCTGTCACATTTTCTCCTGTCTCATGTCTGGACTGTCATGGCAGGATATCAGACCGGTAGTGACATTTATAGGAGATGGCACATTTTTAATTGGAAAGATGAAGAGTTTTTAAGACCTTACTAAAACCAAATTCCAAGTTTACTTAGAAGTCTAGCCTTTTAAAGGTGTGAAGTGATCTTAGAGAAAGCCATTCTCATACTCTCTTTGTACAGGTGCTTTCAAGACCAAGAGAGGTTTAATGTCCACTTCAGAGGGAGGGACAGTTAGTCATCCTAGAACCAGAGCTACCATTCAGATGTCCTAACTCCCAATTTAGGGCAATCCTAACCACATTTTATTTCCACTTCCCCTTAACTATTCTTGAAGTAATGAGCTCTTCGAGAGGTTTCCCTTTATTCTTCTTGAACTACCTCTGAAAGTGCGCTTATAATGAAAATGTACATGTTATAACTTAAATTTTTTAACCCACCTTGGAACAAGTTATCATTTGAAGGTGATTCATAAGTTTAAAGAGGGGAAGAACTGTAAAGGAGGAAGTTCGCTGACTGGTAATCTTGAATGTTTTTATCAGTACTGGCAACACTAACCTTGAATGAAACACTCAACAACATTTAAGACCTTATTTGACCTGCTGTTGCCTTAGATTTGATTAGAGTCAAAACTTGTAATCTTTTAAAACCAAATCACTGTGAAATATAGTAAAATTTCTAGTAAGTTTCCAAAATACATCATTTTCACTTAAGTGGAAATTTTTAGAAGAGATGGTTGTCACCAAGCCAATCGTTAAAGCCAATAGGCACATAATCCTGTTAGATTCAGGTTCTGTACAACTGGGGTGACCTTCTTAGAGTTTGCATTAAAACCAAAGGAAAATTCATAAAATGAATTGATTAGATATACTAAGGCTATTTTTTAGATATAATGAATTTAAAGTTTAGCTATATTGAATTTGAAAAAGATCAATGATAAAAATAGGATTTGACACTATATACTAAGGTAATAGAGTTGAAAACTTTCTCAACAATTAAAATGAGAATTTTTATCTAGTTTTTGCTAGGAAAAAAGAAAGATTTGCAACAGCATATAATACCCGGGATTGTCCTGATTTGGCTTGAGGACCATAGAGGACGCCCCTACATCTGCCTTAACATATTCCTGGAAACAATAGCACTGGGTGATTTATCCTAAAGCAGATACGTTGTTCTGTGAGAACAATATTATGAAGAGGAGCAGCTTTTCTGAATAAAGACTTGGCATCATATAAACCATCTTACCAACAATAAGCTATAAAAACAGATATGAAATATAGAGTACAACTCTAGTGTCATAAAGCTTCTATAGTAATTGATTATTACAAGAGCTCTCCCTGTACTAGAAAATGGTACACAGCCCTACAAACGACAACATTGTGTCATAAGTGAGATTGTGTAAATGGAAGTACTTTGCATGGCTGTGGCTTGTATTTGGCATCAGGTAATGTTACTTGAGTCAGAACACATATTAAAACATTTATTTGCTTTCCAAGGTGATGTTTCTGCCTTTAAAATTTTATGTCTCAATTTACGATGTATACTTTTGATATGAAAGATTATGAAAAAATTACATATGATTATGAAAGAATGACATAGACTTTCTGGAAGACCTAGGCTTCTTCCAGAGATGTCGGAATAGGTTCCCCACCTCTCTTTAATTTCCAGGTAATGAGTCAAGGCACTCGTGAGTTACCTCTTATTCTCAGTTTGTGTTCTAAGTACTTACTACAGGAGGGCCTCCTTAGGTATCGGTTATGGTGCCGATGATGGTGATGATGAAGGAGAAGGAAGAACATTTCTGAGAATAACAGATAACTCAGATCTCTGACTTTGTCTCTTTACCATCTTAGTTAATCCAGATACGCTATTTCAATGGCTCACCATCAGCATATTCCCCTCTCCTCCCACCAAAGGGTAACCAGGAAATATTGAATTAAGTATTTTTTTCTCCTTCATAACTGTAAGGTATATTTGACATCTCCCAGGAAACCTAAGGTGAATAAGACTGTGTCCTATTCCTGATTCTTCGGGAATGGAGTGGACCAATCCACTCAATGACCAAGTCCCCAAATAGCCAATTTGTCTCAAACTGATTTTCATAAAGAATTTTCCTAGAACAGTGTTTGTCAAGCCTCATAAAGCACCAGAGCCACCAAGGCCCAGGCCTCATCCCCAGACATTGTGGTCCAGTTGTTCTGTGGTGGGGATGGCAGGGTTTTTTTAAAGCTCTCCAGGAGAGTCTAATGTACAGCCAGGGCTGAGAACTGCTGTGATACGCCTTCTTATCTGCCAAATGGAAGAATAAGGATTAATTTTATTAACATCTGACAATTAGATTGAAAATGAAAATGGGTGCTTCTTAATAATTATTATTATTTATTCATCACCTACTCTATTACATTATCTCTACACTCTTGCTTTCTCATCATCTTTTTTCTTTGAGTAAATGCAATTAAAATTAGGCAGGCTAGGACTTCCCTGGTGGCGCAGTGGTTAAGAATCCGCCTGCCAATGCAGGGCACATGGGTTCGAGCCCTGGTCCGGGAAGATACCACATGCCGCGGAGCAACTAAGCCTGTGCGCCACAACTACTGAGCCTGCACTCTAGAGCCTGCATGCCACAACTACTGAGCCCACGTGCCTAGAGCCCGTGCTCCGCAACAAGAGAAGCCACCGCAATGAGAAGCCCGCGCACTGCATCGACGAGTAGCCCCCGCTCGCCACAACTAGAGAAAGCCCACGTGCAGCAACGAAGACCCAAAGCAGCCAAAATAAATAAATAAATAAATAAATTTATTTAAAAAAAAAAATCAGGCAGGCTGGCATATTAGCTACTGCTAACAAATTCAGCAGCCTGAATATTGCTGAGGATTTTCAATGGCTGATGTGTTTGTCCCAGCCTTGGGTATAAATGATACATTATTAACAGCTTATAAAGATAACAGTTTTATCAAAAATTTATCTGCTTGAATTTTATCATTGAAGACAGGTAATTCCTGTCTGTAGAAGATAAATAGTCTGTATCCTTTAAATAATTTAAGGCATATTTCATGCTAATATTCTGTGTTTGCCTAATGTTTTTCACTGAAAAAGTGTTTACCTAATATCTTAAAGCAGGGCTATTATTAACTTAGTTCTCAAGGAAGGAAGGTTTTAAAAATACTTTTCCCTACTCTACATTTTTCTTACTGTAAGCGTGTGACAAAACCTTGGCATCTATTCAGAATAACTTTTCTGCTTCCTTTCTGCCTTTTAGTCAATGCGTATTTTATCTGAATTCGCCCCCTTCCACCTCCTCACCCTTTGGTAATCTATAGGAAACCAGACCTTACTAATTTGAGTGTTTGCTCCCCAAATTACTTACTATTGTATTAGTTCATATTAGCTAGAGCTTGTGGAAGATTTGTATGACTCTATGGGTTATAAAAAATGTGTAAAAGACAGGCCTCTTAAATAATGTGCAATTTTGAGAGAAACTGCAAAGGTAGAGGAATTTTTTAAAGACTGGCTATTGGCAATAGATTGCTCATTATAAAAGGCTGCATGTGAGGGGACATTTTTGGCAAAGTAAAATAATTCGGGAGTGGAAACCAACTGTGGACAGAGAGGTTTTCTTCTATTCATGTACCTATCTATTGCCCAACATCCATCCAGATGTTGTTTTCAAAGCTAATTTTTGTGATGCTCTAGGATGTTCAGGGGTTCTGAAACGTCAGTGTGCATCGGAATCTCTTGGAGAACTTGTTAGTACAGAAATTGCTGGGCCCCTTCCAGAAAGTCTCAATCATAGGTCCGGTATGGGGCCAAGACTTTGCATTCATGAACGAGTTCCCAGGCGATGCTGATATTTCTGATTGAATAATGAGCAAATATTAGTGAAACCCCGAAAGTTTGGGTCTGAGAGATGAGATATTGATACCATTCAGTTGAATGAAGTTGTGCCACAACTCTGTCCTGCAAGTAACCCAAATTATGTCCACCTGAAGGAACCTTTGGGGGTTGTGGGAGACCCGAAGATGGCGGAGAGGCAGTTCCCACGTTAATTCTGGGGAGATGGGTCTCCTCGCATCCCCAGGCAGCGCCATATCTGCCTGGCTTCCTCTAGTCCCTGTAATTTGAGGAACTTCTGGGAACCAGTTACTGGTGTTGCAGTGCCTGGCAGTTTACCAAGGCTTCCAGAACCCTATTTGGGTGGTGGGAATTCCTGTTCCTCAGCTGCCGTCCCCATGGCCCTGTATCTATAAAGTTTCTTCCCAGCTACACAGAATTCTACTTCCTCCTCTCCTTGGTTTACAGAGGACAGGAGTTATGGTTTCTCCTGAATGGCCAGCTTTGTCTGGCTGCCAAAAGCCTCTCTTTTTCAGAGTCCTTAATTGGTCGTCAGCAAGACTGAACTCCTCAGCAACTTGGTGAGAGGGACCGTTCAGTGATGGTGATGGTTATGATTTTGAAGCATTAGCACCAAAGTTTGAAATTCTCCTAAGTGAATAATTTTGGGGGATCTACTTCCTGTAGTTATACAATTGGCTTTCTCATATGTGCATTGAGGTTGCCAAATCTCATATATAATCCTCATCTCCCATCAAAAAAGAAAAAAGGGTAGTTCTATTTTTGTGGAAAAAGAGGAAAGAATCCAGGAAACATTTCAGAAGACTGTTTTCTTAGCTCCTTTTCCTGGTACATATGAAATTCAAGGAGAATTTGGTCAGTTGCTAACATTACATGAGATTTTTAAAAAGTATAAAATTTAGCTTCCCTCCACTCCTCCACAAGACACTGAAAAACTTCCAGTTTACACAGTTTAGATAAAATTATTCTTCTATAAAGGCCTCTATTTTCTTATTCATAAGAGTTTCCGTAAGAAGGTAGTGTGGAAGGGGACCTGTGTGTGCTAGGGTCCCACTCTCATTGTGCAGCTGACATAAGCTGGGTCCCAGTGTCTGAGGAGCCCACCTACACCATTCCCCTGGAATAATTAAGAGCAGCATTTGTCCAAGTCTGTTAGAAGATGAGGGTTCTATTCACCTCCAGGTGCTGTCTCTCCTCTTCCCTCTCTTTCATGGAGTTTGACATTCTAAATTTCTGCTTTGAATCTTACAGAAAGAAAGTAGTTTGTCTTTTTCCTGAGATTTTTACATCATTTGTCATGAGCTTCTGAGAATAGTTCAGTATAGCTGTTTTGATATCTCTATTTTTCTTTTCAGTTTCATTTGTTATTTTAAAAAGCTTCAAGATACCATTAGGAGAATCCACAGATAGTTCCTGTGGCAGATATGGTGATTAAAAAAATACTTTTGGCCCTGCCTCAAGTCAGTGACCTATAAATACTCCTGCTGGCTCTTCTTTCTCTTCTTTGTGATTCACTGGGATGGAGATCTTGGCCTGATGCTGTGAGCAAAATGTTATTTTGACGATAACCAAAGATTGTAATATGTACCGGAATTGAAGACACTGATTGTGGCCTGGATGATTTCTTGTAGCCCAGACACTCATTGTCTAGATCACATCTCAAGCCTGTGCTATGAGTGGGGCACAGGATGCCCGTTCACATAATCACAGTTTTTAAATTGTACTGTACAATGGCGGTGAACATTGCCCTTACTGACCTGCAGGTATGGAAGATCCAGAGGGCTGTCTGAGATGTATATAAATGTGTATATGTATGTGTAAGAGAGCAAAGTAACGTATAGTTTGTACAGTTTTAGAGTTAACTGTTGAGATATCAGAAATATTAATGATACTTAAAATGAATTGTTTGCTCATTTGGACTAGGCACTGTGTTAAGCATTTTATGTGTATTAACTTATTTAATCCTCACAGCAGCCCTATGAGATAGATTCTGTTACTATCCCCATTTGCAGATTAAGAAACTGAGACTGAAAGAAGATAAATAACTTATTCATTATTTCACAGAGGGTAAATAGCAACATCAGAATTTGAACCTGTATCTATCTGGCTTAAAAGCAAAGTTCTTCTGCACTTTGCTACCCTGAGGAAATTTCTGTGTGTGGTCTAACATGATCAAAGCTCGTTGACTGTGTAATGCCATTCCTCTTCCTCGCCAACCTTGGATTTTTCATATGAGAAAGGGCATGGGAGGCTGCTTCCTGCCTTTCTTCCCCTCTGTTCTTGTGTTTCACCTTCAGAGTACTTTTATTTTTTTAAGGCACAAGAGAAATAGAAAGTAGCTCCCATCCAAGCAAAATTGGGGGGCCAGATCTCATCCTTCTCAGTTTAACCAGAATATTATATTTCCCAATAATAGATAGGAACTATTTGTATTTAATGCTATGCATTCTATGAGGGTATTATTAATCCCTTGCTTCTTCATAGGGATACTTCCTGGAAGTGTGGCCGAGACTGTTTATTCAGTAGGTTCCCAGCACCATCTGTTTTACTGACTGTTCTAGATGTCATCAGGGTATTTCTGTAGAGCCGTAGTCAGCATTATAGTAACATGAAATATCTATCTCTCTATTGTTATTACAGTAATTATTGTATGTGATTACATTAATATTAATTATTATAATTATTAGTTGACTGCATTAATATTAATACATAGTGTATTAATGTTGATACTTCATATTTATTGGGTAATAAGTATTAAAATATTAGCCCTAATTTATAGTAACAGCATTTAAGCTGAAGTTTATAGATACCTGATATTAAAAAATTTTATATAATATTATGCATTAATATTGATTTCTTTTAAGGTGAAGAATTCTTTTATTTCATCTTTTGATACATCTCTGAAGAATTGTTCTTTTGGAGGCAGTTCTAATTTAGAGACAGTTTGGACTATATAACATCATGATAATTCTCAAGGTGGGATCAAAAGGAATAACAAAAAGGAGCTAACATTTGAAATGTCTGGAAATAACAATAATTGCTATTTATCAAGAATTTACTGTGTGTCAGGCATAGTGCTGAACATTTTATAAACCTTTTTTCATATAAACTCTATGAGCTATAATTATTTTTATCCTTACTTACAGAAAATTGACGTTCAGAGATTAAGCATCTGGTCCAAGGGCACAAGGGCACACAGCTTCTAAGTGGTGGACCCTGGAAGCTGGGACCTTGCACATGATGCTCAATTGCCTCTTAAAACCCAAGAGTCTGTTACCCTGTACAAAAGTCTCATCTACAGTGATCAGATAGAACCACAGCAGTTGTAAGAGCTGTTGAGGCTCAGTTGATGCTTCATGTGATTATCTGGATATTAGGCAGTGGCAAGACCATCCAAGAGGTGCAAGGCTGAGGGATGCGACCCACTGGTGCAAACGATATGGAGAGTTAGTGCCTATCTATTCGTGAGTGTCCTGTATCCAGGGGGGAACAGGCAGGGCATAGGTTCTGATTTAAAAGGGAAGAGAATCCAGATGGGAAAGTACTTGGCTAGTTGTATTTAAGTAAGCTCACATCTGTAAAACTGTAGAAACTGTAACTGTTTTCCCAAGGGTAGGAATGGATGGTGATCTCTCTAGTTTCGTGAATCTTTTTCCATGTGGTGGATGGGTTATAAGCAGGTATGTATTAATACCTGGAAAGGCAAGGTTGATTCTCAAGGACTCTAGCACCAGACTGCATGGGCATGAATCCAAATTCTACCTCTTATTAGCTTTGTGGGCTTGGGCAATTTACATCATCTCTCTGTGCCTTAGTTTCCTCATCTGTAAAATGGAGAGGATAATAATAGTATCCCATCATAAAGTTGTTGTATCAATTAAATTAGATAACATATGTGAAATGCTTAAAACAAAGCTATTGTTCTAAATGTTAGTGGCTGTTATCACCACCACCACCATCATCATTGTTGCTGATGAGAAAGATGTTAAGTGCTTGGATAAAGCAGCTCAGACAAAGCCCTGACCAAATTATGAACCATTTTGAGAGTCATGAAAACAGCAGTAATGGAAATGAATGCCAGTAGCTAGAGTTGGCAAAGGGGTGACTGTCTGGCACAGTCATATACTGGTAGTGGGAGGGCAAATTGATATAATTCTTGGGAAGTCAGGAGATCTGTTCTCAAAGGCTCTAAAAAGGCACAAGCCCTTCAACCTAGTTTTGCTTCTAGAAATAATTTGACATGTGTCTAAACTGGGTACAAGGATGTTAATTGAAGATATTAAAAATAGAGATTTATGTTTATGGATATGGAAAGATGTGATAATAATAAAGTGAAGAAAAGCAAGGTACAAATACTATATATAGGAGTCTCCTATTAAAAACATATGTCTTAGTAGATACCTTCAAATGAATTTGTCTTTTAGTTTATTTAAAGCCAGAGGTAATAAGTTAACATCCTATTCTCAGAATTGGCTTACCTTTTTTTTTTTTTTTTGCTAGTTATACACAGTTTTGTCCATAAATGTCTACATATAAACTTTTCATCCAAATACTAAGAATGATGAGATCCTGCTTTTTTTTATGGGTCTTTTTTTCTCCTGTGGAGGAGAATTATGTAGTACTATCTTTTTCATCGACATTCCTGAGGAATGCTGCAGATTCTAATCAATACAGTAATATTTCTCACTAACTTGGGGAAGTGCGATTTTAAAAGACTCCTACTACCCTGAAATTTTGATGCAATTCTAAGGGAATGAATCCTACATATTCTATCATCGCACATCCATTGAGAATCCCTGATGTGGAATAAAGACTTTTGTCACAAACATTAAGTTCTTTTGAAGGTCAAATGAGTTCTATGCAGAAAGACCTCCTGTAATACTGAAGAAGTATGACTGTTTGATGTTCACTTTAAATACACAATTTAGGTAAAGTCAGCCCTTGTCATTTAGAAGGAATACTGCTATTTTCAAAAAATGTTTTTATTAGCAGACCATTACTTTATTTCCTATTTTCTCTTCCGATAATTTGGATTTATGTCCATGCAATATGGCAGCTTAAAGGACTGTGATGAAAAATTCCAAGGACATGGCATTCAGACCACTGTATCTTTTAAAAAAAAATTTATAGTATGTGTTTTGATGCCCAGCTGCTGCGTCTTTGACCTAGAATGCTGACTGCTTGTGTTAGTTGATGTTGATAGGCTTCATTCTAATATCTACATTGAGATACAGGCAGAAATTCATTTTTATGTGTGCATGTAAAGGTTGCTGTTTTTTTGACAAGTAATGTCCAGCATGTAGCAATAAAAATGCAAGAGCCAGGTTCTTACTGTTATCTGAAAGGTCAGGAGAATTACAATGTGATGACAGACTCTTCCCATTGCTGTATAATGGAGACAGGGATCTTTAACATGCCCCAAACGAGAAAACACTGGACATCAAGTCTTGGGACATGTCTGTTTCTATTAGGTGAGCTATGCTCATAAGAGAGGCAGCCCCCAACTTAGAAACTGACTCTTCTCTAAAAATCAAGCTGACTGTAGATAACATTTTCCCAGAAAATTAGTGTTACAAATCAGGGATCAGTGAAATTTTTCTGTAAAGGGCCAGATTGTAAATAGTTTAGGTTTTGTGGGCTATGCAGTCTCTGTTGCAACTACTTACCTCTGCTGTTGTAGCAGAAAGCAGCTCTAGACAATATGTAAAGAAATGGGTGTGTGATTGTGTTCCAGTAAACTTTATTTATAAACACAGGCAATGAACCAGATTTAGCTTGTCAACACTTGTTATAAATGACCATTCATTTCCCAGACCAGATCACAGAAATTTATTTATCTTGTAAGTTGTCAATACATTGTACATATACAACAATACTATTTTTGTTAATTAATTTTTTAGTTATAATAATGCTAGTACACTCACAACAAACAAAAGTTCAGGACCAGATGTCTTCACTGGTGAATTCTACCAAACATTTAAAGAAGAATTGATACTAATCCTTCTCAAACTCTTCCCAAAAATTAAAGACGAGGGAATACTTCCAAACTCATTTTACGAGGCCAGCATTACCCTGGAACCAAAACCAGACAAGGACAGCACAAGAAAGGAAAATTACAAGCCAGTATTTATGATGAACAGAGATGCAAAAATCCTCAACAAAATATTAGCCAACCGAATTCAGCACTGTCATACACAATGATCAAGAGTGATTTATTCCAGGGATGCAAGGATGGTTCAACATCTGCAAATCAATTAATGTGATGATACTTACATTAACAAAATGAAGGATTAAAATCATATGATCATCTCAATAGATGCAGAACACACTTTTCACAAAATTCAACATCCATTTGAGATTAAAAGTCTCAACGAAATGGGTATAGAGGGAACATAGCGTAACATAATAAAGGTAATATATGACAAGCCCACAGTTGACATCATTTCATACTCAATGGTGAAAATCTAAAAGCTAACCCTCTAAGATCAGGAACAAAACAGGATTCCCTATCCTGCCACTTGTTTTCATCATAGTATTGGAAGTCCTAACCAGAAAAATAAATAAAAGGCATCCAAGTTGGAAAGGAAGGGAAACAGTCAATATTTGTGGATGACATTGATTTTATATATAGAAAACCCTAAGGACTTCACTAAAAAACTATTAGAACTAATAAATGAATTCAGTAAAGTTGTAGGGCACAAAATCAGTATGTGGAAATCTGTCGTGTTTCTATACACTAATACTGAACTATCAGAAACAGAAATTAAGAAAATAATCCCATTTACAATTGCATGAAAAAGAATGAAATACCTAGGAATAAATTAAACCAAGGAGGTGAAAGACTTGTACACTGAAAACTATAAGACACTGATGAAAGAAATTGAAGAAGACACAAATAAATGAAAAGATATTCTGTGCTTATGGATTGGAAGGATTAATATTGTTAAAATGTCCATACGACACAGAACAATCTACAGATTCAATGCAATCCCTATGAAAATTCCAATGGCACTTTTCACAGACATAGAACAAGTAATTTTAAAATTCGCGTGGAACCACAAAAGACCTTGAATAGCCAAAGCAATCTTGAATAAAAAGAACAAAGCTGGAGGCATTTTGCTCCCTGATGTCAAAATATATTACAAACCTATAGTAATCAAGACAGCATAGTATTGACATAAAACCAGACACATAGATCAGAGGAACAGAACTGAGAGCCCAGAAATAAATCCATACATATCGTCAATTAATTTATGACAAAGGAGCCAAGAATATACAATGGGGAAAGGACAGTCTCTTCAATAAATGGTGATGGAAAAACTGGACCTTTGCATAATAAAGGCCTTATATGACAAGCCCACTCAATGGTGAAAAGCTGAAAGCTTTTCCTCTAAGATCTGGAACAAGACAAGGATGGCCACTCTCACCACTTTTATATGCCCAGTCTTGCCACATGCAAAAGAATGAAACCGGACCACTATCTCACATCATACACAACAATTAACTTAAAATGGATTAAAAGCTTGAATATAAGACCTGAAAGTATAAAACTTCTGGAAGAAAGCATAGGCAGTAAGCTCCTTGACATCATTCTTGGTTTTGATTTTTTGGATTTGACCCCAAAAGGAAAGGCAAGGAAAGCAAAAGTAAGCAACTGGAACTACATCAAGCTAAAAAGTTTCTGCACAGTAAAGGAAACCATCAACAAAATGAAAAGACAACTTGCTGAATGGGAGAAAATATTTGTAAATCGTATATCTGGTAAGGGGTTAATATCCAAAATATTTAAATATCTCATATAACTCAACAACAAAAAAAACAAACTACCCCATTTAAAAATGGGCAGAGGATCTGAATTGACATTTTTCCTAAGAAGATGTTCAGATGGCCAGTAGGTACATGAAAAGATGCTCAAAATTACTAATCATCAGGTAAATGAAAATCAAACCCACAATGACACATCACCTCACACCTGTTAAAATAGATAATATCAAAAATACAAGAAATAACCAGTGTTGCTGAGGATGTGGCAAAAAGGGAACCCTGTGCACTGTTGAGGGGAATGTATTGATAAATTGGTGCAGCCACCATAGAAAACAGTACGGAAGCTCTTCAAAAAATGAAAAATAGAACTACCATATGATCCAGTATTTCCACTTCTGAATATTAATCCAAAGAAAAGGAAACCACTAACTCAAAAAGATATATGCACCTCCATGTACATTGTAGCATTATTTACAATTGCCAAGATATGGAAACAACCTAAGTGGCCATCAATGGATGAATGGATAAAGATGTTGTACACGTATACAATGGAATACTATTCAGTCACAAAAAAAAAAAAAGAAAATTGCCGTCCATCAACATGGATGGACCTAGAGGGCATTATACTAAGTGAAATAAGTCAGACAGAGAAAGATAAATACCATATGATCTCACTTATATGTGGAATCTGAAAAAAAGAAAAAAAAGAAAAAAAAAACCAAGATCGTAGATACAGAGAAAGACCGGTGGTTCCCAAGGATAGGGGGCTTGGGTAGGCAAAATGGGTGAAAGGGGTCTAAAGGTACAAACTTTAGTTATAAAATAAATATGTCATGGGGATGTAATGTACAACATGGCAACTATAGTTAATAATACTGTATTGGATATTTGAAAGTTGCTAAGAAAGTAGATCTTAAAATTCTCATCACAAGAAAAAAATTCTGTAATTATACATGGTGATGAATGTTAACTAGACTTATTGTGGTGATCATTTCACAATGTATACAAACGTCAAATCATTATGTTGTATACCTGAAACTAATATAATGTTTTATGTCATTTATACCTGAAAAAATGCCAGTATGTATCTAAAAGCAACAAACTTCTACTTACTACTTCCTAGATTTGTACCCTAATATAACTGCTTATTTCTCCTTTAGATATTTTTTTCTGCATATTGCCTTCAAATCTCAATGTAAAGGCTTTTTTTTAAAAATTAATTAATTAATTAATTTATTTATTTATTTTTGGCTGTGTTGGGTCTTCGTTTCTGTGCGAGGGCTTTTTCTCTAGTTGCGGTGAGCGGGGGCCACTCTTCGTCGCGGTGCGCGGGCCTCTCACTGTCGCAGCCTCTCTTGTTGCGGAGCACAGGCTCCAGACGCGCAGGCTCAGTAGTTGTGGCTCACGGGCCCAGCTGCTCCGCGGCACGTGGGATCTTCCCAGACCAGGGCTCGAACCCGTGTCCCCTGCATTAGCAGGCAGATTCTCAACCACTGCACCACCAGGGAAGCCTCAATGTAAAGGCTTTTATTGTTGTTTCCTAATTTATTAGTTTTAGACATCCATTGGCTTTCTGCTAAGATAGGTGAGAATTTAGTTCACTGATATTCTCATGTGCCCATTCTTCCATACACACAATGTAATTGTTATTTTTTTGTTTCTCTACTTGTTACTGAAATAAATACTCATACCAAGAAGTTCACTTCTTAAGTACACAGCTTGATGACTTTTCACTAACAGAATCTTTTAGATTCCCTATTTTGTAAAATTAGGACCTTAACTCTCCTGCATTCCCCACCTCTTTTTACTTTTGTGGAACAAGGCTCATAGAGTTTCATTTCTGTAGCTTTCTATTTTCATGGAATTTCCAAATGCTGTTTTTTCTCCTGCCCTTTCGCCCTTTGATCACAACTTCAATTTTGTGATTCCCACAACAGAGTTTACTTCTGTGTAAAGTAAACTGTGCCCTTTTTCCCCAGGTCCTCCTCCCCAGGGCCCTTCGTCCCTCTGCTTTTTAGGCCTGCTGCTCACCTGTCCTTTGGGCATTTCCTGCTTCAGATCTACTGGTTCTACAAAATCATCCTGTCTTCATTCAATGGCCACTCCTTCGCTCTGGTTGTACATATCTTCACTTACCTTTCTACAAAAAGGTGTCAAGGGCCTAACTTTATGTTTGAGTGTTCGAAGATGTTTTTATTCTATTCTTATATTGGATTGATTATCAGGATGAATATAGAACTCTAAGATGAATGTCATTTTCCTTTGGCTCCATTCTTAGGGATTGGGAGGGTGACTGGTAAGAATGGGGTAGAGAGAAAGAGTGACTTTTCAGTGGGAATGTGATTTTTCTTCAGTCTTCCAGCCTCCTGAAAAGTCTAATTCTTACTCCTCTGTGATTTCTATTCCCCTTAGAGGGCCAGTTTTCCTCTTTTCTTCTTTTTATATGAAGGCACATTTTGTGATGACTTCAAATTCTGAAATTACATCATGATTTTATGAGAAATGAGAATATTTTCTGATTCATCCTCTATTTAATTTTTAATTTAAAAAGTAATTTTTAATTAACAGGATTTTTTCTTGCTTGCTCATTCTCCTTTTGCTATAGCATTCTTTTCTTGTTTTATGGATATATTTTCTTGACTCTCATTGGGATATTTGAGGTTCTTTTCTATTGCCTGTTTTATTTGTATTTTCCTTAAGACCATTTTTCTCCCATTTATTTATCTTGTTTGTGTTCTTCTGTGTTGGAGGTTTGCCTCATTTATCATGTTTATCCATTCATATTGAAGAGTGAGGCCATTATCCAGCAGCTTTGTGATTCTCTATGTGAGCTTTATGTGGAATATTTTTCTCTGAGGCATTCCAATTTCTTTATTGAAGATTGCTATAAATTTCTTTTTTGGGTGGGGATGGGGTGGGGAGCAGGGGCAAGGTCTGGCATGAGGGAAAGAGAATGTTAGCTGGCAGGATGGAGGGGCCACATGGTTGGGGTAAGTGATTGGTTGTTGCATATAAAGGCTTTCAAATAATTTCTTTTTCCTGCCCCTCATCTCACTCTCATCCTTTGTCCTACAAGGAATCTCAAGTGTTGCTAAGTTCTGCAAGGTCATTTGGGTCCTTTCCATGGATTCCCTCATTGTGGACTATTCTGCCATATTTCATTATCACTCTCCCATCTTTTTTCTGACTTCTAGACTTGTTTGGATCTCTTACCGTCTCAGGGCCCTTTGCATTTAAAAAAATGTTGTGGATTTATGTGATTTTTAATCTTTTAACTCTCATTTTAGCGGGGTTGATTGAGAGAGAGACAACCAACTTGTGTGGTCAATCAGAAGTCACAATATTGTTTTCTACACCTGTAGTTTGAATTGCTTTTAGACAAAATTTTATTCTACTGTCCATTTAATATCTGTATATGGATTGGCCTGCCAACTTGACCTTCATCCGTGTGAGAATTAATTGGAACTCAGGATTCTAGGACCATATTTCTAGACTACATTATAACATTCCCCCTTCTACTTCCCTCTTCTTAATCCCTCCTCTTATCTTGTGTGATGCTTGGCAGAAACTCAGGGGGCTGGAGGAGGTCACTCCTTATTCATTAGTCAGCCAAAAGCTGTCGGTCGCTTCTGAGATGATTTCTACTCCTTCCTTGGCCCCTATGCCTACACGCAAGCTGAGAGAGAGAATGGGTTTATCCATAGCTTTGATAATAAATTGTATTTTGATACGTTAGAGTGGCCCACACATGACTGTGTCTTGCTTTTTGGTCCTGAAAATTCCAAACATCCCAAATTAACTGGAGAAGTACAGAAAATTAGAATGAGGATGTCCATGTGTCTTCTGTGCTTTTCCCTCTGCTAAGGCTTTTCCCTGCATGCTAAAGAATGTTCGCTGGCTGGTCTCCCTGTGGGATATAGGACTTTGGGCGGCTTATTTCACCTTAAACACAGAGCGAGGCATTGCTGGTACAGAGCCTGCTAACTCACTTCCTCTCTCCCATTTTCTATCGGGCCGTTATGAATATACATGTCTATGTTTTGCAAGAGGACAGAGAGAAATCGGGGGTCTGGGGTGTCGGTACTCAGCTCCTTAGGAAGACTTATGTCTTATTGATGTTCCAGCCTTCTTCATGAAAGTTTAAAGTAAATCAAGCTGTTAATTCACAGATTTTCTTACTCCAGTTTCCCTCCTGAGAAAACTAAACATTACAAATAGTTTCCGTGGTTCATTGTCAGTTGTCAGAAAGTCTCTGTCATTCCCATGCCAGTTTCTTTAGACTCTAGTCACATTTTTTATTACATCAAATCACATTAAATAACAAGTTTTTGGGGTTTTTTTGTTTTTTTTAAGTAACACATACCCAAGTGGTAAATTTTGAGCTTCCAGGGTAAAAAAGTTATTAAAAAGCTGTAGACTTTTGCTTTTTTAACCAAAGGTAATTTTCTAAGCCTTTTTACAAACTCAGAAATTGTCAGACCCAAGGTTCCCATGAGGCTTCCCAGATGTAGTCCTGGTGGTGGCCTGTCCCATGGAATTTGAGGCTCCATCTAGTGCCACTTGAACCCTTTACTCCCTGTGTGAGTGTGGGCTGGTCACTTCGCTACATCCACATCCCTTATTTGGATAAGTGTCCATGTGAGCACTGCACATCATCCCCTTCTAAGTGCTTGTGGATTTTCCAGGAAGCTTGTCCAGACTCATCTTCAGAAACCTGGGACATGTTTGCTGTTATGGGAAAGCATCTAAGTGGTGACCCACGTCCAGACTGTGATGGTCTTTTCAGTCCATCCCTCTGGACAGAACACTTCTGTCTGAAATGGGAGAATCTCTTTGAGCACAAAGTAGGCTACTGTGTATATTAAACCAAAATGTAATGAGAACTACGTGGTTGAACTACGTGGTTTTAACCTTGAGGAATGGTTAAAAGGGAGGCAGCGGCTATCAAGTCGAAATACGCATAATTCTGTTGACTACAAGTTACTCTTGTCCCATGAGCTAGCACTCAAATTCGACCTCCGTAAATAGATGCTGGGGACTCCTCTTGGAGATGACTTCCTATGACAGCCCTGGCCTTAGCAGGTTCCAACTGTGTGCATTCAGGACCACTTGTGTGGACTTAAAAGGGAAGAGGGACTCATCAGATATTTAAAAAGGGATTACTGCTAATGGAAATCCAAATGAGTCCCCGGAAAATTACTTTTCCTGTGTATTTACTCATTCATCCCACACTGTTGTGCCCACCATAGAATGGCACTGTGTGAGATGCAGTGGGTAGCTTAGATATGGGTCACAATCCCTGCCTATCAGGGCACTGAGGAGCTAGGGCTGACAGCAAGGCAGGTTTTGAAAATAACTAAATAGATTTAAAGTGCAAATATAATATATTCGAATATAATATGGTATAATAAGTTAAGTATATTATAGTATTTATTATATTATGATTTTATATTAAGGTTAAGTTGTCAGACCAACCCCTATGCAAATATAATAAAATATTTAATATACTCTAAATATATAATAACTTTAGTGCAAAAGGGGACACATTTAAATTGGGTGAGTAGACTCATGTGTTACCACTGCTTTCTCATAATTATGTAAACAAATATAAACTGATTTGGATAAGGTTTGGCAGCATTCAAAATACAACTTTTAAAAATCTTTAATAGACATTTCCAGCTTGTGAAAATGACATAAGCATAATTTAAAATATGTTGTTGTTTTATTCACTTTTAATTATCACTTATTATCTGAGCATATGTGCATGTGTTTAAAGGCAAACAAATTGTAGAGAAGGTACAGTGTAATCAGCGAGGCAAGGAACATTGCTCTGATTCACCTGACCTTCTCAAGATCTTTTCTGATTTCTTCTTCCTATCCTCATGGAGAGTAGTTAGTGTGAAAGTCAGTCTTTAAAAGAAACAAACAAAATATCAACAATAAAAATCTCTTAGCAAGGGCTCAAATTGTAGCCAAGTCAAAATGAACAGAGTGCATTTTGTGAATCAAGAGCCTTGGACTCGGGCTTCCCTGGTGGCGCAGTGGTTGAGAATCTGCCTGCCAATGCAGGGGACACGGGTTCGAGCCCTGGTCTGGGAAGATCCCACATGCCGCAGAGCAACTAGGCCCGTGAGCCACAATTACTGAGCCTGCGCGTCTGGAGCCTGTGCTCCGCAACAAGAGAGGCCGCGATAGTGAGAGGCCCGCGCACCGCGATGAAGAGTGGCCCCCGCTTGCCGCAACTAGAGAAAGCCCTCGCACAGAAACGAAGACCCAACACAGCCATAAATAAATAAATAAATAAATAAAAATAAACAAACCCAAAAGTTAAAAAAAAAAAAAAAAGAAGGATAAATAATTAAAAAAAAAAAAAAAAAAAAAAGAGCCTTGGACTCTTTTAAATTCTTCTTTAGCTGTGCCTGGAAATTTTTTTCCCAGAGTATGCATGATCCCCAGTAGGGACACAGGATCATGGCAGGTATTGCCACATGTACTGGTTAACATTAACTGCTAAACAAACAAACCCTTAGGTGGCTCATATATAATAGCAGCTTATTTCTTGCTTGAGAAAGGTCCAAAACAGGTGCTCCTTGGAAGAAGAGCAGCTATTTTTCAAAAGGTGATTCAGGGACCCGGACTCCTTCCATTTTGTGATTCTGCCACTTAAAAAATATATCTTGCAGTGTTTGTCTGCTTCAAGCCAGTGGAAGAGAAAATACTTGGGTGGGGAGAAAGAGACTATATTGGTAGGATATTACAGCCAAACCTGGAAAAACTGCACATCGCTTTTGTTCACATTTGATTGGCTAGAAATATGTGTCTAGGATTAACAGCAAGGACACAGGGTATTGTAGCCAGCTATGCTTCCGAGTTTGGAACACCTAACCAATCTCTGTTTCACCAAGTTTTGTGTGATTTCAGGCTGTGTACACAAAAGTGGATGTCTCTGAAGGCTTTGGTATTAATTCACAGCTGGCTCTTACCTCAAATTTCCTCTTCCCTTGGAAAGCGAGTATGTGTGGTAAAGGTATACTGCCCTCCATAATAAACATAGAACTTCATACCAGTAAAGTTTGTGCTGAAGGAGAATCTTTTGCTGATATAGGTCCTTCACTGACTTTGATACTGCTGTGGGGAAGAGGTGAAGGGTGTTCTAGCCAGGTGGTACTGCCTGGAGCTGATGGTGTGTGTCTCCTCCCAACTCTGAGTTTATTGACAGCACATCGGTAGTTTGAAATTGGCCATGGCAATAGCATTTACACCACAGAAATCGGCAAGCACTAGGGGTGTTTCCCCTAGAGAGCTGGTTGTAAACGTTTACCATCACACCATTGTTCATGCTTTAAGACGGCTGGAATGGCTAAAGGACACTTTACTGAAGACTGGAAGGGAGCATCAATCAACACAAGATTAAACAAATTAGGTAAACTCAAGGTAAAAGCAAGACAATTGTCTGGCTTCTCCCTCCTCAGCCTGAGAGCAGCCTCTTCAAGAACTGTTTCTTCTTGGCTCCCCAGCTGTCTCCATGTGTAGGGTGGCATCTTAGGAGAGGCCCCTCAGCGACTCACAGCTAAAGAACTCTAACCCATGATTGAGATGTGGAACTCCTTTTCCCATTTGCTAAAGGCCTGGCTTCTGGGTCCTGGATTTCCTCAGAGGTTGACACTACAACTACCTTCTCTGTCAGTGAAGCCCTTGGTGCTCACATCTTGCCTACAGACCCTCAACAGGAGGACTTTGGCAACTCCAACACTAGTCATGGCTCCAGTAGGGTGGAATGAGGGAAAGTAATGGTCAGTTCTGTAAGTCATGCATGTGCTTGCGTGGCAACCAGGGACCAGCAAAGGGAGCTAGTTTGTCTTTTCTTTCCTCTTGATGTCATCACGCAGCACCCTTACCATGACTAGATGGCGGCTGTAATCTTGTGGACTCCTTCTTTTGACACACTTGCCTGAATTTTCCAGGGAGAAACAATTCAATTAAATTCAACACATGTTTTGAGTGCCAGTTGTGTGCAAGATGCTTCAGACCATACAAAGGAGACTTTGAGTCTTATAATTGAATAGTGGGGTTCAGGCAAGTATCTAACACTCAAGGGTAATTCTGAGAATGAAACTTAATTGGAACTTAATTAAAAAATTTAAATTTGCTTGTAAGCAGATGTGAGTATTAGCATCCCAGGCATCAATTACATTTTTTCCTTTTTAATTCAATTTAAAAACTATATACAGTAGGTTGTGGAACACTGTTCTAGGCACATTCCTGGATACAGACATGATTAAGACATGGTCTCTGTTTTCTAAGAACTTAATATATACATAAATAACTAAAGTCAAAACAGTCACAAGTACTTTAATAAAAACAGCCTTTCTGTAAAGAGTGCTTTGAAACTATATGGGAAGTAGAGATTAATTTTGGAAAGAATTTTTATGGAGGAAATGTTATTTGGTTTTGATCGTGAAGAATAATATTTTAACAGATGGACATGAGTATTTCCAGAATGAAGGTCGAGTTTGAGCTCAGGCTTGGAGACAGGAAATGGAAGGTGAGTTAGGGGGTGTATATAGGGCAGGTCGTGGGAAATGACCTTGAAAAGCTAAGTCAGGGTCTTATTGTAAAGGAGTCTTAGTGCCAGGCAAGGGAACTTAAACTTGATGTTCATGATCTGAATGAAGCTAATAACCATTTTCTTTTTTAAAATAATAATCAGATTGGCTTTTACAAAGATTAGTCAGATGACAGGGTAAGAGGATGAAGAAGGCAAATGATAAGAATAATGCAAACATGCAAGTGATGTGTAAATGCCAAAACCATTAGAGTAGGCAACACAGTGGGAAAGGGGCACATTTAGAAGCAGAGTCATTACAGGACTTGAAGACAGGCTTTGAAACCAGACACAGTGAGGATAAGATTGTCCTTAGGGGAAGCTAGAACCCAACCCCTCCCTGCTACATGTGGTGTGTCTTGATCTTGTATCAGGAGCCATGCTCAGAGGATGCAGGGGAAGTGACAAATAGTCTCTGAATTCATCTTAGTAGAGGAGACGGAAAGGTGAATGAATGAGTGTTGTATTAAGAACATTTACAGGGTCCGGCTGTGGAATGAAGTAACAGAAAAATGAGGACCATCACTCCAAATCCACCTATGAATGTGCCATTGTCTATTGAAATCATTTTATACCTATTAACTCAATTAACCTTCCTGATAGCCCTATGAAGCAGGAACTTTTATTACCTCTATTATGTAGATGAAGAAACTGAGGCACTGAGCATGAAAAAACTTCCCCGGGATCACCCAACTAGGTGATGGTAGAGACAGGATTCAAACCCAACTCCATGCTCTTGGGTTCAAACCCAAGAAGCAGGATTCAAACCCAGGTGTAACCACTGCACCCTGTCAGGAGTTTGTGTGGTGGGCAGCTGTAAGAGGAGCCAGCAAAGTGGGGGAAGGGTATTTCAGGAAGTGAAATTAACATGTGAAACGGCATAGAGAGAGTTCAAGGATGAGGTTGAAGATTAGAGATGAGTTTTATTTGCAGCATCTTTTGACTGCTGCTGTGGTATTTAGATGGGATGTCTCGCTAAGGAGATGGGTGTTTTTGGAGAAGTTACCAGACGTCTTCCCTTTGGCCTCTCTCCTGTCCGTGTTGGCAGACGTTCTTTAGTGCATTCCATATATGTTTCATCTCTATGTGAGCAGGGAAGTAGATCTCAAGGAGGAAGATGTAGTACACCTGCTAGCTCTTTCCTAAGGGGTTCAACTGTTCATTGAGAATCCACTCCAATTTAATAATTGCACAGTATTTTCAGTAACAGTGGATGCTGTGGGAATGCTGCCATGACCCACTTGCCCCCAACCCTTGAGGAACTCACAATTTGGTGGGTGTCCAGCCCAACTGTGGCAGTACCTGAGTAGCTCCTTCCAAACTTGGAAAGGTAGGGTTAACTAAGAAAAAAACCCTTATCTTCTCAGTTTCCAGGCCAGAATTGAACTGCTGAAAATGAGTGTGAATGTGAGTGTGTGCCTGTGTGTGTGGTTGTGAATGTATTTTCTATTGAGGTATAGGAATCGGCATAGATGATTGATCTCATAGGTGAAGAAGTGAAGATCCTTCTAGATGTTCATTATTTTCGAAGTTCTCTGAAACATATGGAACTCTTTGTGGCCCCTGTCTTAGAACAGTTGCTTTATCTGCCCCTCATTTAAAATGTTTTCACTCTGATCTTAATACAGGAGTGAGAAAAAACCATTTCAGCGGTGATTGTCATACACACCACCTTCTTGCTGAAGATGAAAGAAAGTGGAACTCCAGTCTCTCCAGCATAGGTCATTCAGTGGTCTCCATGTAGGAAGTAATAAAAGAACACCAGCCATGGCTGTGGTTTGTGGAGCAGCTATCCCATAATAAGAGAGAAATCATATTTTGAGACAACCAAAAAAAAAAAAAATTGCCATTGTGCCCATGGTTCTGTTCTAAGTGGTACCACTGAATTAAAGCTCTCCAAGAAAATTAAGTATTGAGGCGGGGAGGGGGCATTGTGTGATGTATGTTAGCTAAGATACTAAACACTCCAATATAACATCAATATATAATTTGTATGGTTACAAATATTACTGGCATAAATAATTCATGCTGTTGCTTTTTATTCACTTGATTCACAGCGTCTTTGTCATTTTTATCAGTCATGATGCCATTGCAATCTTGCACATTGTGTTTAAAGAATACTTGAGGAAATGTTTCAACTGTGTGTCTGGATGGTGTAATGTATTTATTCATTTAGTCAGATGAAATGAAATAGTGTTTAATATGCATGTCTGCATTACACTAGATACTCTCTAAATAAATTACAGACAGTATTACTTTCATTGTAAGAAAAATTATAGTTTGATTTTTTTCAAGAAGCCAAATGCAGCCATTTTGTACTTTTAATTACAATTTCTTGAAGCTTTTCAAATAAGCATTGAGTAATCCTGAAAAGTTTTGTATTGAGTTGTCAATACGAAAACTTTGGTACCTTGAGTGAGCTATATCAGATGAGTTGAATTAGTCTGAAGAAATGGAAAACAAGTTTTTTATGCATGGGGCTAATACGCTGGAAAGTGGAAATTGCTGTGCCATAGGCGTGCCTTTGTATTTGCAGTGCTCCTTGCCGCAGCTGTTGTTCTGGCCACGGAAGCATTCCTGAGAGCTGCCAGCTCTCGTCACTGGCACGGTGCATTTGGTCCCCTTCCTGCTTTCCTCTTCCAGTCCTCTCTCCAGCTCTCTGGAGCTCTGATCTTCAGCCTGTCCAGTTCCTCCTCTTGTGACACGCCACACAGGTCTTCTCACTGCAACTACCTTCCCCCTCACCTTCGCCCAAAAGAAAACTCCAGTTCTTTCCCACAGCTGGTCTCTGCCTAAGGTTATATCTCATGGGGTGATTGAAGTAATTTATGTTCAGGTTTGGGTGACTGGTGTCAGAGAAAACCAGAACTGGACAGTAGTGAAAGCAGTAAAAACAGATTATATTCAGGACTATGGCAGTAAGGGAAAAGAGACCTCAGTATAGAACTGGGCTCCCCTCCAAATACCACAAAAATAAGTGGCGACTTATAGTCGAGGATCAAAGTAGTGGGTCTTTGGATGGAAAATTACTCAAAGGGTAGGGTGATTCTTGCTAACTGACCTAACAGGATTCTTGCAGACGGCAGTTCAGGGTCATCAGTTATTAGCTGGGGGACGGTGGTGGGTGAGGAAGGTGATCATATATCAAGGGTAGGGGATTCTGGCTAAACCACTGACAGAATTCTTGCTAAAACTGGGCAAAGATGGACATGAAAGTCCGAAAGTTGAGACCTAGTTGGAAAAAGGATACAGAAGAGCTGGACTAAACTTTGGTCAAGGAGATACTCGTTGTCACTGGTAAGCATATTATTCTTAAAAGAGGGGTTGTATATTAAATGAGGAGCAAATCAACTCCACGTCAGGCTCAAGTTTGAGACAGTCTTCTGAGAGGACTCTTCCCAGTGCAGTCCTGACTGTAATGCCGTGCAGTGGGAGAGTTACGTTAGGCTTCTTCTGATGAAGAGGGAAAGGGGAGATGAGGGTTCAGGGCCATTGTCAAGGTTTGGCGTTGGCAGGGACTGGCTGTGCAGTCTGTGTCTATCTTGCATATTGTGGAATCCTCAGCCCCCAGGGACAAATAGGGAGAGCTCAGTAAATTTGTTAAATGAATTAATTTCACAGGGCAGGAAACTGGCACATAGAGAGGTTGGAAAACCTTGCTCTGGTCTCTTACACATTTCAATTCTATGAAAAGTTACCTTTATTTTTCCTGCCCTCTCCAAAGGTTATGGTCACTAGGTAATTGTCAGTACCTTTCTCATGGGTGGCACTGTATGTAATTCCTCCACACGAGGAGATAGGTTGATTGTCATCTATTTAGTCTCTGGAATCAGAAGGATGAAGACAAAGCATTATAGTGTCATATTAATTTATTGTAGCCCAGAGAGCTGCCTTGAGAGGAAAAATTTTTGAACTCATGACCATCTCCCATGACTGGAACATTCAGGCTGTAAACATGTAGCCAGCGGAGGAGGGATAAATTAGACCTGGGATTATCTGACTCTGATTTCAGGCTCCTGTCTGCCCTGCCACACTTCTTTTCTAAATTAAGTGTACTCCCTTTACTGGATCTTATTTCACTTCGGAAGAGGTTGGCCCCTCATCTTCTGTTGCAATCTGCTGAGCCAGGAATCCTTTGGTACTGTATTGAACCAAGCCAGGTGAAGAGAGTGCCCCGCCCTGGCAGCCTTGGCTGCCTTTCTGAGAACCTTTTTGGCTCCTCTAAGCAAGATGTCAATTCTGTATTTACCAGCTCTCACGTGGTGACTCATCCCTGCCACAGAGAGTGATACCACTGTAACACCAAGATGGATTGATCCCAAACTCTCCTTTAATATACGCCCTGAATAATATTTTTCCCTATTAACCCTTAAAAATGAAAAAAATAAAATTAAGTTGCATCCCAAGAAACATAACATGGATTTATCTGTGCCAGCTTCTTATCACTAGAAAAAGTCTAGTAAAGCTGAAAATGCCGTTTGCCGTGTCTAGGCTTGCCATTCTAAGAGAGGCATTTTAAACAGCAATCTGAGAGTGAAATGTTTTTTGGATTTTGCACTGGCCAGGCTGTTCTGAACAGACTCTCAGTGAGAATAGTCAAATATGACAGTCATCTGCTTTGGGGAACAGAACGAAGCCCGTTTCACTTAAGCTGCACTGAGTTTTCAACATGGAAGACAGTGGCTTCTGGTTTCTCAAAGGCCAGGGGAAGGAAGTGTTTTCAAGGCATTCTCTAATTTTTTTCAGGTTGTTTTTTCCAAATTTCTATTCAGTTCCCTTTGTGTAAAATGTACCCTTTTCCAGCTAAGATCCAGATTTTCCCATGTAAGCATCCAGATTTCACAACTCGGTTGGATTAGACTCTTGGCAAATCTCAAAGTGTGGTAGAGCAGGGCTGCATTCTAAATTAGCAGGAGGACAGAATAATGAGCGCTGAGAACCCCAAACAGGGATTTCAGATAAAGAGGAGTCCAGCCCTTGTTCTGTGTGCTTAGGTGACAGCTTTGGGGGCGACCTTAGCAAAACTCATTCCTCCTTTCTGTGGGAGAAGATGGAAGGAGACGAGAGGGGGAGATGCTCCCAGAAGCTTGGAAGTGGTTGTTCTTTAATGTTCCCAAGTATTAGACCCTAATGTAGGCTTTAATGGAATTTCAAAATATTTATGAATCCTTTATCTCCTGAGCAGTTACGCCCTGAGAAGGGTGGTGAAATGACAATTCCTAGAAACTTCAGCAGCTTACATTATTTTTGTGTTCACTTGGTAAAATTCATGTCCACGGTCCTTTGTCAACGATGATCAGATTTGTGGAATAGGAACCCCCTTCTTCGCCTCCTTCCTTCCTTCCCCTTTCCTTTTCTCCATCCTCTTATCCTCTGTCCATCCTTCTTCCTCCTTCCTGCTCTCCTTCCCCCTTCTTGCCTTCCTCGCTTTCTTTTTCTCTCTCAACTCTGACAGCTCTCTGGGATCCTGTCCCATTTGCATCTGCCCCCTCTTGATTCTAGACTGCATTTGGAGGTATGCTAAACCAGGAAGTATGTTAAATTCAAGCTGCCAGGACAAGCTGGCTGCCTCTGGAGGCCCCCAGGAGTTGCAGGGTTACTGAACAGGCAACTGTAGCTCCTTATCTGATAGTTCTTGCCGTTTTCCAGACTTTACAAAGGAAAAGTGCTTCTTTACAACAAACACCTAGTGATTCAGGCCAGTCTTTCATAGGACTCAACCACTGCCCAGTCTCTTTTTTAAAGTCCCCCTTTCCTCCTGTTTTCTAGTTAACCTTGATTAAATTAACATTGGCTTGTTGAGTCAGTGGTAGCATATTCACAAATGAATCACCTTATGAGGATGATTTTAATTACCATTTTCCTGCAACCTTTAGCCATTCTTGCATATGTGTTGGTTGGGAGCATCTGCTGGAATTGAAAATGCAAAGAAATTAAACACTTGAAGAGTGGCACTCTTCCAATTTTTTTTTTTTTTTTTTCACAAGACAGTTTTGAAATCTGTGTTGCTACCAGGATGAATGCAGATCTGAGACCACACAGTTCCCGGAAATACCTGTTGTGTCATTAAAAACAAAAGCATCAAGTTCGACTAAGGAAGCTCTTCGAGCCTGTGGCTTTTCTGAAAAGAAGTCAATGTAGGTTTTGAAAATGAGCATCCACACATCTGAACATTCACTGCTTAAAAATCCTATCCAAATTGGTCCTAAGTCACAATTCCTCCAGATTTTCTTTTATTATTTGAAATATTTTCCGTATTTGATTCTTCAAATGGCAAGCAGCTGTCCAATTTCCTTGGATTCTGTCATTTGCCAGCTTTCCCTTTCAAAAATACGCTTCGTGCACCATATTCTGCTTCTCGGTGCCCGCATTTCGGGAGAACCGGGGTTCACTTGCACGTTCTCACGTTACATGAGCAACCGCAGCAGAGCAACTTCCTCTAGTAAATGTTTAACGGGCGCGTATTTTGTGTGCCCTGCCATACGAGGCATTGACAAGGTTCCTGGCCTCACGGAGCTTGTGGCCCAGGTGTTTAGGAAGGTAAGAGCGGCAGTTCTCAGTACTTGGCAGCCCCTAGGGCCTCAGTCCACAGCCTCTGAAGGGAACCCCCCCCCCCCGCAAAAGCATCTCCGCTCTCTCATGGCAGAGGTCTGAATGCTGTGGGTGAGCGTGGGGACCATTCCACAGCATTTCTGCCCCTCTGTTTCCTCACCTGTAAAATGAGTTGACCTAAACTTAACTCTAAGATCTCCGTAATCTCTAAAATGTGGGACGGTAGCTTCATTCCTCTGTGTATGCAATTGTATTTTAAGCTGTGCTCATTCATTTATCCCACAGTGTAAGCTAGTTTTTGGGATCTCCTTCCAATCTGAGAGCCTCCTGAGGTGAGATTTGCATAAGGAATGGGGGATGGGGGGCTTGGGCGTAGGGGAGGGAGAACACTATTGCAGACAAACTGCCTTTTGTTTCACAGTACTCCCGAGTGCTAATAAGAGCTCCCACACTCCTTAACATGTCTCATGTGATCTGGCCCTAGTTTTCACCTCCACCTTCACAGCTCTCTGCCTCACACCCAACATCCAGCCTCACTTAAACACTGTGTTCCCACATGCGCCAGGCCTCCTCTCACCCCTCACATCAGGCCCTTCTACTTCAAGTCTCAGCTTCAGGGTTGCTTCCATCAGGAAGCCCTCCCTGTACCACTTGCTCCAGGCCAGGGTAAGAGCCCCTTATCTGCCCTCTCTTAATCCTTCGGGCTTTCTCCTAATAATGGCTCTTGTCAGAAATGTTGTAATATCTTTTTACTTCTCTGGGACCTTCACTGTACTGTTCACTCCCTGAGGAAAAGAACTGTGCTTTACTACATCATTGCATATAGGCAATGCCTGCCAAACACTAGGTACTCCATACATGTTTGTTGAACAGGTAAATGAATGAGTGGAGGTTTTAAAAAAATTAACATTTTTGAAATTATTTGTTTCTGACATTATTTTTAAGTCATTGAAATATGAAAGCCTTACTCTTTATTTTCTCCTCGAAAGTGTTTTGCTCTATTAACAGAAATGCAATCTGGCACAGTCAGTACTTGTATTTGTCCTAACTAAGGCCCTTTCTTAAACCCCTCTAGTTTTTTTGTTTTTTTTTTTTTTTAAATATATTTATTTATTTTTGGCTGTGTTGGGTCTTCGTTTCTGTGCGAGGGCTTTCTCTAGTTGCGGCAAGCAGGGGCCACTCTTCATCGCGGTGCGCGGGCCTCTCACTATCGCGGCCTCTCTTGTTGCGGAGCACAGGCTCCAGACGCGCAGGCTCAGTAGTTGTGGCTCACGGGCCCAGCTGCTCCGCGGCAATGTAAGATCTTCCCAGACCAGGGCTCGAACCCGTGTCCCCTGCATTAGCAGGCAGATTCTCAACCACTGCGCCACCAGGGAAGCCCCAACCCCTCTAGTTTTTGATTCATTCCAAAAATTAGATTTTGAAAGCTTTCAGGCATACAAATCTCAATCTGCATCCCCCTACGAACAAAAACCTCAATGACTCTCTGGTCACCTGGCAGAGTTTTTGCAGGGAGCATCACCTACATCATGGTTCTACTACCTAAATCAGTGCTACATGTGCCTTCCCGAGAATCCCACACTTTTTTGAGCTAGAAAGGACTTTAAGACTTACGTGACACAACTCACTTGTTTTTAAGTCTGGGAGTAGCATGGTGACTTTTCAAGGTGACAGAGCTTATGAATTGGAAGGCTTTCAGCTTGTCTGTAGGCTGGTTTACTTGGAGGCTCAGCATGGCTGTTGAAGTTCAGTGTGTCAGATGTAGGTGCGATGACGTCCACAGCCTAAGAGGAGCTGTTTCTTTCTATGGGTGTTTCATCAGCAAGGAGTCTTTTCCCAGAAAACCTTCAGCAGATTTTGCCTCCTTTCTCATTGGCCAGAAGAGGTCACACCCACTCCTAAGCCAGTCAGTTGCAAGAGGGCTAAGATTATCAAGATAGGTCAGGATTTATACCTTTACTTGGAATAGTGCCATTTCATTGAGGGGTGGATACTAGAACAAAATTGGGGTTCCCTTATCCAGAAAGTAAGGGAGAATAATTTGGTTTTGGTAGACAAGCGACTGCTTAGCAACAGACCTGGAACTTGAATTCCTTTGTAATTCTCCATAGATGTATTAGTATAACTGCTTTCCACAGTGCTTCAACCACAGGGCTTGGCAAATGCTACTCCCCTTGGAATGCCGGGTAGAATAACTTCAAGGTTAGGAATGGGTGACTTCCGTTCTCACTTGTCAGTTCTGCCTGGAGCTTGAGAGAAGCTGCCTCTAGACATTGATCGTTCATCTTCTGGAGTATTTTTAAGAGTTGTGTTAGAATTTTTTGTTTTACTTACGGGCTCTGGGGGGCAAGCAGATAAATTGAGATGTGGAATGCCAGCTTTTGTTCTTTCTGTCAGTGTCCAGATGCATGTGATGAAGAATGGCATTCAGGCTCATCTCAGACAGGAGGTGGAGTGAGGTGGGGGTGGGCTGTGATGGCGGGGGGGGGGGGACATGAGGAAGACAGGCAGAAGCTGAACCTGCTTGTTTTATTAAAAGGTCAGTGAAATCAAACAGAGCAGACAGCTTTTACAAGCAGAACTAAGGAAGTGGAAACCTCTGGGTCAGTCTGCTCTTGCTCTAGGATGGCTAATCAGCAGCGTGGTGACACATCCCTTCGAGAGGTCTATGGTGAGCAGAGTTAGGCCGTGCTCCCGGTGACTCCAGAATGGTCTACCACTGACCCCACTGCTGCGTTAGGATCGAAAAGGTTACAAACAGGAATACTCATGTTTTATCCCAGTTATTCATACTGTGATACCCAGGAATCAGCTCAAATGTTACCTCTTCAGAGAGACTTTTTGTACCCAAACCAATCTAAAGTTGTGTGTCCCCTCCCTCCCCTCCAAGCCATCTTGCCTCTGTGTTTCGACTCCAATTTTATTTTCTGAATACCACGTATGTTGATCTGGAATGATCTTCATTTATGTATTTACTTGTGTAACTTCATTAGAACGAGGACCTTGTCTGTCTCACCTGCTGCTCCTGGAACAATGACCCATAGGATAAATGCTCAGTTGTTGAATAGATGAGTCATGCTTTATACAAGGAGGTCATACTTTATCCAATGAAGACAGGAAATTAAAATAGATTTCTCTACCTTTGGCATTATAACATGGCCATTTGCCTTGATTTTTGCAAAAATGATATTCGTTTACCCATCCACCTAACAAACATTTCTTGACTACTCACCGGGAACTGTCATTGGTGCTGGGGCCCTTGTTCGAGAGTAGACTGACATTTAGTAGGGAAGACAGACATTTACATGTAAATGTGAAGATATCGTGATTAAAATTATATACAAGGAAAGGAGGAAACAATTGATTGTCCCTGGGAAGAAGTGTCAGGAAGACACCGAAAGTAATGCTTGGGCTGGATCATGAAATATATATGACTGTTTACCACACAAAAGTGGGGAGAGCAATCCTGGCAGGGAAATCAGCACGAGCTAAGGTGGCATGGCCTGGAAGGATGGGAGAGATGCTATAGCCCTAAATGGCCAGAGAGGAGCCTTGCAAGTGTGAAGGTCGTGGGGAGGGGACATGGTACCAAAGCTGAGATTTGAGAGCCAGACAAAGGCCCTATGGGGAAAGCTTTGTATATTACACTAAGGATTTTGACTCTAATCTGTAAAATACATAAGAATAGAATATGAAGAGCTATCAAGAAATTTTAAACTATGCAATGTACTTATCAGTGTTATGTCTTGAGACATCATTTATGAAAATATACTGGTTAGATAAGAGTAGAGCTGGCTTGATTTATGACTTCTCACACAGCCCTGTGCTGATTTATGGGCCATTATCTATCTGGTAGGAGGCTTCTAATGGCAGCCATCCTCTCCTCTCCTCTTCTCCCCTCCCCTCCCTTCCCCTTTCTTCCCCTCCTCTCTTCTCTCCTTTCCTTTCCTTTTTAAAATCAGTGCCTTTAATAAAGACCTTGGAGGCCTAAATGTGGAATTTATAGATAAGACAAAGGTGGTGAGGATCACTAATCTAGGGGTTGATAAAACCAAAATGATCTTAGTCGGGAGGAGGTACTGTGAAGCAAGGTGACATTGTATAGGGCCAAATGTAACACTCTGAAATAAAACTGAGCAAGTCAGGAGAAGGAGAAGGGGCAGCCTTACAACTAAACCTTCTTATAGCTGCCTGGGTGCCCTTCATCTCAGGAAAATGAACAGCCCTGCTTGTCTCTGCCCAGCACTAAGGTTGTGTTTGGGTCTCCAGATCTTAGCAGGGATATTGACCATTTGGGGGTACTTCCAGTGGAGGAAAACAGCCAAAATGGTGAAGAGTCTGGGATTCATATGATATATAATAATAGTTACAGAAACTAGGGATCATTATTTGGGGAAGATATCATCTGAAACATGAGATCAATCTCTGAAATGTTTGAAAGATTGTCATGTGTGAGAGGGCTTGGAAAAGAGTTAGGATGACTCAGCAAGTCAGTAGAAAGGCACCGAGTGTCTGCTATGTGTCAGGCGTTCTGCTATGGAGACTGGTAAGAATCATTCCCTGGTGTTAAGGTACCCCACGTCTCTTGGTATTTGTTGGATGTATGTAAGTGTGTTTTGGTGTGCCTGTTGAATGAAGGAAGTAAGAGAAGAGGAGAGTGGACAAATTTGGGGGCTATGTTGTAAAAGATCCCTCATGCCATGGTTGGGATGTAATCCCAAATGCCTCAGCTCTGCTGGGTTTAATGAACTAAGTTTCCTTTGTATGTTTACTTTGGAATATAGGGAACATAGTCCTAATTCTGAGTCTCTATATAAGGTTGGAAACGGTGATGAAGGAAATATCATTTATGGTGTAAGATCTTATTAGCATTTGCTACAGAGATAAGATTGTATGTTGGATATATATCAAGTCCTATATTGTATGCAAGAGATTATATGAAAATCTTTGTTAGTTTTGAGTGTTGCCTTGAGAAGAGCTGCATTAATGCAGTGCAGAAATGTTGAATACCTCCAATATGGGTATGCTTATTTGCATGTGATGAGTTAGAAAAAAAGAAGAATTCATTTACTTTAAAGTAATTGGGCTGTGTAAATAATATATTTTTATGTTTGCTTGGAATAACTATGCTCCCCTCATCACACCTAAAACTTTAAAATGAAAATACCACAATAAAAACAAATATATGACCATTGGTGGAATTGGTACACAAGAATAAGTAAGTTAACTTCTGTAACATCTCCTTAAAATGTACCTGTCACTATTCTGGGTCCTTTATATGTGCTACTCATTTCAGGAACATAGAAGCCCTAAGAAATAAGTACAAGTGAGGGTCTGATGCTCATGGAAGTGGAGTATTTTCCCAGAGTCGCATGGCTTAGTGCCTAGCAGACCAGGAACTTCAGAGCCTTTGTCTTTTCCGTTGCAATCAGGAAAGCTTTAGGGATGCAACTGGGATGACCAAGGCTGCACCTGGACCTACTGGAAACTCTTGAGGTATACAATGTTAGTGAAAACAGTCAGCAGAATTATAGTCCAGAATTTTTTCCGTTATGTGTCTAGCTATCCTTTGCATTAGCACCCTTTCAAAGAGATAAAAAGATTACTAGACAGATAGATGACAGGCAAATGGATGGGTTTATGTGTGGATGGACAGATTGGCAGAAAGTTGTTAAGTATCAGTAGTCGTGGGATGTTAGGTTAAAGTTAAAATTATATATGCTAACTTCCCAAGCTTATTGCCACCTTTGCTTTTCTTCAGCATTGTGTAGAAGGCAATTTGTGAAACGGGCATGTAATCTTTCTTGTATATCATATATTCTTCTGTGAAACTGTATTATAAAGATGTTTTGATTTAAATCCATCAGTCCCCTCCCTATCCCTTTATGAAATATAGTAGGTTAAAGGGCGGGCTGGTCTATTCCTTTATGAAATATGGTAAGTTAAAAGGCAGGCCGGTCATCTCCAAGCAGTTTCATTCAAAATGGCAGTGTTGAGGAAAATAGTGGTAAATACTACTGATATTCTTTTCTTTTTTTAAAAATTAATTAATTAATTAATTTTTGGCCGTGTTGGGTCTTCGTTGCTGCGCACGGGCTTTCTCTAGTTGCGGTGAGCGGGGGCTACTCTTTCTTGCGCTGCACGGGCTTCTCATTGCAGTGGCTTCTCTTGTTGCAGAGCACGGGCTCTAGGCACATGGGCTTCAGTAGTTGTGGCACGCGGGCTCAGTAGTGGTGGCACCCGGGCTTAGTTGCTCCACGGCATGTGGGATCTTCCCGGACTGGGGCTCAAAGCCGTGTCCCCTGCATTGGCAGGTGGATTCTTAACCACTGCGCCACCAGGGAAGTCCCACTACTGATATTCTTACTCCTACCATTACCCATCCCACCCACACTAGAGGAAGGGCTTTTGCATCAATCCTTATTTAAATCTCACAAAAACCAGAAGTGGCCAGGTTTACCTTTGGTTTGCAAAAATTAAGCAGGCTGCTCAAGGACATGCACTGGGGGCAGAGCAGACCTTAGACAGAGGCTCTGAGGTCCAGGGCTTTGCTTGCTCCTTCACTCCACAACACTAAAGTGGACTGACTGTGTCTTTCTAGCTGGTGAATCTCCAGCACTTAACATTGTGTCTTGTGCACAGTAGGCCTTTGATGGTGGAAGAAAGGAAAGCAGACAAAATCTCTATAAAATATGATTCATATGCTTTTAAATAATCTAGTATTAGTGGTCCTAGATTTTGATTAAACACCTAATGTAAAATAAACCCTTAGTCTAGG
Organism: Eschrichtius robustus; assembly: GCF_028021215.1. NCBI lineage: Eukaryota > Metazoa > Chordata > Mammalia > Artiodactyla > Eschrichtiidae > Eschrichtius > Eschrichtius robustus. The sequence goes on along the minus strand of NC_090829.1, from coordinate 51,127,900 downwards.
AAAAGATTTAAAAGTAAGAATCTGCAATATTTCAGTAGTAACCCTAGTTATACTTAAAGCAGTTGATTTTGGAAAAACACCTCAATTGACCCAAAGGGATTTGTAAAGCATTTTAGCCATTAAAGGAAAGGAAAGTTCTACTGAGTTTTTTAAATGCTGTGTGAGCCCATTTGTTTAAACTAAACCCTGAAGTATCTTAGATTTTAATGAAACTAGCTGAACATTTAGCTAAAAACAACTCATTGGGAACCAGATGGTGCAGCTGCCATTGTGAGCCAAGCCCAACTCTCTTGTTTTCTGAAGTGCATGTCAATTTAGCTTCACAGAACTCACAGGACAAAGATACTATTAATTCTGGGAGCCTCTGTACCCTAGCCACCCTCTCTACCCCATCCCTTCCAAATGAACACATCCTTCCCCTCTTGGAAAGAGCATTGGGTGAAGGGCGAGGGCAATGAAACAGGCAATGACAGAGTACAGAACGATGATTCCATGATATGGTAAAGAGTGCCTGGCTAAAAAGTACAAGAAGTGAGTGCTATTCAGTCGTGGCTACCACTTTTCAGTGTTTGACTCAGTTTCTGCAAATTCTTGACCTTTAGCCATTTGGTTAGACCGGTAGTTTGTTTTCTTTCCACTCTTTCTATACAGTAGTCTACTGGGTTCTTCCTTTACATTTATGGGTACTTGGGTCTTCCCAGCACTTGAGGGAAGCAAACTGCGAAGCACAAGAATTATTTCAGCCCTCAGGGGCTTAGTGTTAGAGACTCATCACATCTTCGATGGTCGTGGCTAGACTCCTGTGAGGGTCAGCTTCTAGGCCACCGGGCAGAGCTTCCAGAGGTGGTTATCAACTGCCAGTTGACAACTACCAATTCTTCCTTCATCCTAAAACCTAAGGCTTCTTCCATCATCCATGAGATAAGTCCCTAACGGTGGCCCCTAAAAGAGCGACACGACTGAGTCCTGCTTAAAGGTGTCAGCACTGTGCCTGAATGTTAGGCCTTGTCTAAGATTTATTCCCTAAATATTTTTTAAGCACCCACACTGTGTGCCAGGTACACACATACACACTTAAAGCACATAGTCATTTGCAAGACATAAGCTGTGCTCGTGGAAATCACAAACACAGGTCATTACAAGGCTGACAGACTCATGGACATTTGTAGGGAGAAATCAAACTTCAGTGGTGTGTGTGTGTGTGTGTGTGTGTGTGTGTGTGTGTGTGTGTGTGTGTGTGTGAGAGAGAGAGAGAGAGAAAGTGAACTGAGCAGTCCAAGGAGTAGGCAGGGATCATTGGTTACTGCATTTGTAATGAGATCACCATCAAAGAAATTGTCTCTGCTTATACTTCACAGGGAAGATAAACACCAGTCCCACAGTTTCTGAGAGGACCAGGTGAACAGAAAGTAAAAATCCTGGGAACTAGGCTGAAAGGGCAGAAAAGGGGCAGGACAAGGCATGGTGTCCCTGGAAGAAATGGAGAGAAGTCCTAAATGGGGCTTGGTGTGAAAGAACTTCCCTTTCATCTGTTGTAAGTTGGAACTTGGCTGACCCTCACCAAGAGGAGCCTGAGCCGTGCTTTCCTTTCCCGGCTCCACGGGCAGCTGGTGCCGGGACTGTAGGCAGTTGTTTTGAGCCCTGGCTCCCCGTTGGCTCTCCTTTCTTTGACTGACAGGGGGCCCTGGAAATAGGTGAGGGGAATTAGAAAACAGCTAGAGGGAGAAATAAATGAGTCATCTTCCCCTCTCCTAGGCCTTTATTATTTGCATTTTCTCTCTGAAAGTTGATTTGGGTCAGCTGGGAAATCACGAGCGGCATAGTGTGGCTCTTCAAGGGTTCCATATTTATCGATGCCGAGGGCTCTTTGGAATGTGTCTTTCCTTTGTTCTGTTCCTCCGTAGTGGTGGGAGTTCTAGATAAAATATTAACCATAACGGTTTTTTTTTATCATTTCCAGTTACACAGAGATATTAAGAGTTATGGCCACGAAGCCTTGGTACAGCTATATTTTACTGCCCACGTGTCTTCCCTGAGATGACGCATGTGCTTTTCATTTTGCTGCCATTATTCTTCGTGAGATCTTGGGGGCATCAGTCATCTCCGTGGTGGAAAAATGAAGACTTAGGGGAGAAAAAGCACCGGTCCGTAAGCACGGATGATGTGTTTGTCTGCATTGGTAAGGGACAATCTCCGAATGCAAAAACCAAAAAAGGCTCTGACCTGTACCTCTGGAATGAGATTCATCAGCAATGAAACCAGAACCCTGACCAGCAGTTGGTGTTGCAGAGGTGTTTGGAGAAGCTGTGCTGCTGTCAGCATATGCAGCATTCAATCCCCACGGGCAGTGTAGCGCGATCACAGGGTCTGGGCTGCGATGGAAGAGTAGGGATGCCTGCCCTCCAGGGCATCACATGAAGTGCGGCTTAGTTTATGGCAAAGATGAATGGGGTGTTAATGTTCCCAGAGAAGACGCTCTGGGCAAATGGCCTTCCTGGCTCTCTTGGGTACCCGTGAGAACCCAGGCTGGGCTTTACAGGCGGCATGGGTTCTCAAGTACCTGAGATGCCCAGCTTGCTTTTATTGTCATCAAAGTGTTATTTTCCATTCCGAGAAGCCAGATCACAAGGACAGGGTGCTGTGATGAGCACATATACAATTAAATTAGGTCTATGGTAATAACAATTGTCATCATATCTTGAGGATCTGCTTTGTATTTTACATGGACTATCTCCAAGCGCCTATCTGAGATGGGAGATGCTATTATTCAGAGAAGAGGAGACTGAGGGTCACATGACCGGTAGAGGTAGAACTGGGATTTGCATGCCTGCAATGCTAAATAAATTCACTTGCTGACGTAATGCGGACAGGTATATGTAATGGCTTAAATTTCTTTGTTGTTGAGCATGTGGAAGGTGAACTCCCAGTCCTACAGCAGCATGTGCCCTGGTCCTCCCCACACACAATTCCCTGAATCTTCAAACGCTCCAGACCTCCGCAGAGTGCCACACAGCGGCGAGCAACATCTTCCTTTGAGACGGAACAGGTCTAGAGCTGCCTCTTTCATGGCTTCATTCTCCTCCTGACCATTTCAAGGCAGCCGTTCATTATGTCCTCCCCACTTTAGAGCTAGAATAAATAGTTCCCTGTGGGTGCTGTTCAAGTTTAAAGAAAGATGGAAAGGATGTTCAGACCTGGGGAAGTGGAAGTATCTCTTAGCGGTAGAGTTATTTTTTTCCTGATTTTTCACACCAAACTGGAAACATGCACGGTCACACACCCATTCCCTGGTGAAGTGCAGAGGGCCCTCTCTGCATGAAGGAGGCCAAAGTTATTGTACTGTCCTGCATAAGCATTTAGTTTATTTTGATCCTTGGCCTCAAACTCCAGTCTTCATCCCAGCTAGGCTTCTTCCAAAATGCCCTTCTGGGGTCATACAGAAGCCTAGGCATCAAAATGGGATGGGTTCCGAATCCATCCATCCCCACTCGTGGAAATAAATGGCTTCTCTTTTGTGTCAGTAGGAAGTAAATCAGATGGCCCTTCAGCTATTCACCGTCTTTAAAGTGGTAACTGACCTTGAAGCTTAGAGGAAATCGGATAGAGGTGAATATAGTATTTCCTGAGGTTTCATGGACTAGCTCCCCAAGAGCCCTTTGTCCTTCCTGTCCGTGGCTTTGGTTTCTGAGTGTTTGTGAAGTAACGCAGAGAGGAGCTCCCCAAGCATCTCACTTGGTTAAGAAACTAGAGTCTCCCCAGGCTGTTTCCCAGCAAAATGCTCCGCCTCCCTGGACTGTAGCACATAAGCTAATCAACCTCTTTATAGATTTTTTTTTTTTAATCAACCTCTTTATAGATTTTTTTCCTCCTTATTTTAATTCTCAGCTGGTATTTCTCTAGGCCCTGGGCCTTGGGAATTGTAGAGTCATTTGTTGAATTTCTGGCAGTGTGAGAATTTCTAATAGTCGGCTTTTGGTTCTCATGCATGGTGAAGTAGGAGAAAATAACTGAGGAAGGAAACAAGACTTGGAAACATCCTGAAACAACAGCCATGCTTCAAACAGGCAAGGCGGTGAGGCTGTGGACACTTTTCCTTTTTGCCTCGTGGGGTTTATGTTTTCCTTCTTTTTTCCCTGCATGGCAATGTAGTAAATATCTGTCTTACGGGCTGCTCAGAATACTTTGTTGTCTCCTCCTCTCTGTGGTTCTATAGAACCACCTTCCTTCTTGTTCCACCTGGGGAACTAGATAACCCTGTATCCACTCTAAATATGAACCCAAGGAGATGTGACAGATTTGAAACCATCGAGGGCTTAGAAAGGACAGAGCAGACTCTTGTGGTGTTTATGACTTCTCAGCGTCCTTTTAACAGAAGGACATTTCTGAAGCACTAAGCCGCAGCCCCACCTGTGGTGTCTAAAGGTACCCGGGGATGTGAGCCACGACACCTAAGGATATACAACAAAATCAGCTTTGTTCCTTTGGGCCTGTGACACGAACTATCCCTTTGCCCGTATTCAGGCTCCTCAGCTTGAATTCATCTCATCGTCTGACTTATCAGACAACGTTGTATTTCCTCTCTGCTGCTTTTGAAGAGTCAGTAGAGTGGGTACGTGGTTAGGCTACCTGTGAACACCTTCTTTGGAAATTTGCCACTGCAAGATATATTACAGTCTGTTGATGAGCAGGTGATGTCTAGGTAGTGAATAGAAAAATAGCTAAAGCTTGTATCTGGAGCTTGCAAAACACGGAACTTTCAAAATGATTTGTAGTTTGTTTCTGAAACTGCCTCGGCTCTACCTAAGCCGGGGAGCATTGCTTATCACCAGAGAGCATTTGTCACCCAGATTGCTTTAGAAAAATCTACTGTTTCTTCATGGAGGGTTAGGGGATAGAAGTTGAGGGATCTTTTAGGTTTATTTGAACCTGGGATTTTCCATAAGCCAAAGGAGTGATTAATAGCATCTCCATCAGTATCACAGGTGTTGTTGGCCAGATGTTTCTTTCAAGAACTTCACTCCTTTATTTTCTAAATTGAATTGGCATCAAATAAAACACATTGCAACTTCAAAATCAGCTCCAGCCCGGCAGAATAAGATGTAGTTACGAACCAAAATTAGGGGATGAGGCTGAGGTGGGACGGGTGCTGCAAATTCAAAGTGATCTTTAGATATATTAAAATGGCTTTCTCATTTTGAATCTTTGGAAAAGCCATATCATTAATCTACAGGCCAAATCCCTTTTCGTTTTGCTTCTTAGAACACAATTGTTAAAGCCATTGCCATACTCCAAACGAGAAAGTACTTATCTTGCTTATTTGAAAATAGTGAAGAATCATAAATATTTTCCATAAATAACATTTCTGTGCATATATTTTGCATATCACATTCTGATTCTGAAATAGGATTAAAACAATGGGTCTCTTTTGTTGTGTTATCTGCCCACAAACTTTATCACAAAATGATGGATTGTTATAAAACTAAGATTTTCATTTAGCCCTTAAATCTTAGTTGGAAAGGGATGGATAGATTATGTGTCTCTATTGGTTAGCAGTTGAGAGTCTTCATCCAGTAATAGAAATTTGATTCGTAATAATATTGTTTGTTTTCCAACAAAAAGAGAGGCTTGTGGGTTTATTAATATCAACACAGTGTGAAACTTCTGGGTGATGCTTGTATCTAACTTAATTTATTTTGGTGCTGTATATCCAGAAACTGAATTTACAGTTGCAGGGAGTCTGGGTTTATAAGAGGAAGTTGTGAGCAAGTGTTAAAACCCTAAGAATTGAGTTCTCCGGTAGTCTGGGTAAAGCCTGAAATTCTGTAAATTGATTAATCGTCCCTTCATCTTGTGCCAGCCTGATAGGGGAAGAGTGTGGGTGGTTTTTGGGGTCAGAAGAATTGGAGAATGGATTTTAAGAAAGTCAATTCATCTTTCAAAGACTATTTGGGGATTTTATTCTATAAAATGCCTTTAATAATGGATAGCCTACATTAAGAAGATCAGTGTTAATGAGCTACAGAATGTATTTGTTGTGTTGTTATACAAGTGCTAGAAGTTACTATCATTTCTTGCTAAAATGAACGTATCCTTATGAAAGAGGATACTTAATGTAGTTACTAGTCATTTGTATTTCGGTGTGAATTGAGGATTTGAGTGGATTTTTTTTTTTTTAAAGTGAAATATAAAGAGAGATTGAGATTGCTGGTTGTCTGAGCCATGTCCAGATCCTGAAAGTTATGAAACATTTCATAATTTTGCCAGTTGTGTGTTTTTATTTTTTTTTTAATTTTTAAAATTATTATTATTTTTTGGCTGTGTTGGGTCTTCATTGCTGTGAGCAGGCTTTCTGTAGTTGCAGTGAGCAGGGGCTACTCTTCATTGTGATGTGCAGGCTTCTCATTGCGGTGGCTTGTCTTGTTGCGGAGCACAGGCTGTAGGTGTGCGGGCTTCAGTAGTTGCAGCATGCGGGCTCAGTAGTTGCAGCACACGGGCCCTAGAGCACGCGGGCTTCAGTAGTTGCAGCGTGTGGTCTCAGTAGTTGCAGCGCACAGGCTCTAGGGTGCGCTTCAGTAGTTCTGACACACAGGCTCAGTTGTTGTGGCTCGTGGGCTCTAGAGCATGGGCTCAGTAGTTGTGGCGCACAGGCTTAGTTGGTCTGCGGCATGTGGGATCTTCCCAGACCAGGGATCAAACCTGTGTCCCCTGCATTGGCAGGTGGATTCTTAACCACTGCACCACCAGGGAAGTCCCCAGGTGTGTGTTTTTAAAAAGAGGTTATTTAAACAATGGAAGGCCAGCTAGTTACATCTTCTTTTGTTCTGTTGAATTCTCCGGAAGTACTTATTAGTAGAATAAAGACATTTCCTGCCATTTTCCAATCTTCGGTAACTAGTTTTTAACTTAATTTTGGATTTTGTTCTTTAAGGGAGAAGGTGGCTGGATTCATTGATCAGATTTCCCTGTGGGGAGGATGGTGGAGAAGGTTTGTCACTCGCCTTTACTCTAGGGTGGTGGTGGCCCTGCCAGCCTACATTTCTTCCTAGTTGTGACATTTGAGAGAATTTTAAAAAAATAACTGCCCTTTGGTATCTTACATTCTTGAAATCAGATCTAAAAGAAGGAGGGTTAAAACACCCATATGGTCGCAAGCTCAAGCTCAGGGTTGGGGTAACAGAGGAGCATGCAGAGGCTTCATGGCAGATTTTGCTTTTAGCTTGATTTACCAGACAAACCAAATCCGAAGGTGGAAGAATGGAGCCTGAGTGAGGGGCCTGGAATGAGAGGCCTTCGCAGCCTCCCACAGGCTGCCAGAAGGGCTGCTCTGAAGTCCTGGCTTAATATTCCCAGATACTTTTGTGAATTCAAAAAGTGAAGGAGAGTGGCTTACTTCTGCCCTAGTAAAACCATGCATTCTAAAATATGAAATGCTTCACCACCCCCTCCTTCCATTTAAATTTTCTTTAAATGCCCATTTTCTCTCTCTGACTTGGTAAAATCCCAGCTGTTGATTTTCACGTTCTAAGGGAACTGGATGGTGTCACTTGGACCTAGTGTTCTGCCCAACCCACCACCCTTATCCCTTTTTCGCTTTCTTACAAAACCCAGATTTGTTTTCTCTCTCCTAAAGAGATAAACTAACCAAACTGCTTTCTTACATCAAAGTTCCATTATGAATGTCAAAGAACCAATTCTATGCAATGATAGACAATATTGCTCTGATTGAATTCACACTGGCAGGCCACATGCTGGCTTTAGGACTTTCCCTTCTAAGTGGGGAGAGCAATGCAGTGCTACCACCATTATATTTTCATATGCAGGCTACCTACCTTGAATTATCAGAAGACAAATGGAAATTTATGACACTTTCAGGGACAATATGGTATACAAGATGCTGGTTCTTTTCATGATTTTGTTTCCATCTTCTCCTCTTCCCCCACCTCCAATGTTTAATATCATCTGTTCATATAAATGAATGCGTAAATTTTCTACCAGCTGCGCAAATCCCTTTGGTTTTCTAGTTCTTATGTTCAGAGTATTTATGTAGAGTTAAAATTTGAAGCCTAGTCAGTCATTTATTCAATACCTACTGTATGCCGGGCACTAGGCTGGAGCCAGGTGGCGAGCATAGGAAAGGTATAGAGGCATTCTCTCTCCATAAACTGCTTACAGTGAAGACGAATTTATGAAAACAAACACACACACAAACTAGAGAGCAACACAAAAGGTTTTACAGGTGACCAATTAAGTAAAGAGAAGACATGCAGACCCCAAAATTTAACTGTGCAAATCAATATCCTTCCTTCAGAGTAGAGAACTATACCTTTTTCTTTCAAAAATACTGCAATTGCCTTATGTATTTGAGGGCTACCTTCTTTTGGAGATGAGGTGCACAAACTACCAAGTAGCTTTTTGGTCACTTATCATTTTAGCTTTACAGTGCTTTTATTCAACATGATCCTTCTCCTTCTTTACCTGTTTGGAAAGATATCAAACTCTTTCAAAAAATCAAATATGCTCTCTGACAAAGATAGATGGGTCATAATTCTTTTTCAGTATTCAGAGGAATGTGGTGAAGGCAGTTTTAAAATGATTTAAACATCAATGGTATTAATGCCTAGAGACAAAATCCATTTTCAGTGCAAGTCCCAGTAGTTTTGTTAAATAAAAATGGACACAATATTTATATTAAATATCAAATAGTCTAATAGGAAATTAGAGTTCTTGGTAATTTAGGCCCCAACTAAGCACATATAGTCTGTGGGTCTGAGTTAGATGAAAAATCTCATAATAAGGAGTATCGTGCAATGCCCTTGCACCCTGCTTCCACCCCAGCCCTAGGTTGCTAACCTGCTTAGGCCAGAGGAAATTACCCCAAAACAGTGGAAGGAAGGTTGATAACTATTATGGCATTTCCTACTTTTCACTTCTGGGCCCGACTATCAGTACACAGCATCAAAATCATGCCCCAAACACGTTCAGACATCATCTCAGACCTCCAGCAGCAACAGTGGCAAGCCTCATGCTGGAACAGACCAAAGCAGTCGACACTCTTGAAATCATCATCTTTTAAAGGTGTCAAGAAATTATCACTTCTCCCTCCTACAGTAAGTCCTTACATCTGTGTCCTGGCCTCTACTATTTGTCCAGGTCTGCCCAGGACAAGCATGAAGGTTACAACATGTGCTCTGGTTTATCTTCAATACCCCATTACCCACCTTTAAATTGTCTGGCAGTCGATGTATATAGGTGATACCTTTTGTTGGGTTTACTGGTTTTCCTGCTGCAGTTTAGATGAGCTTCAGCCATTCCTTGGTCAAACAAACATTTTCAGATGCATCATAACATATTAGGCTTGTGGTCATTTGCTAGTTGGTGACTTTGAATAAGATACACTGTATTTGACAGTGGTCTTGGACACCATCAGTGGATGATTGCTGCAACAGAGAATTGTAAGGAAAAGAAAAAGTTTCCAACACAAGCGTCCGATATCCCAAACGTAAAGTAATAATGGAAAATTGTAGCATTTTCAGAGCATCATACATTTTACAAACTTTCATCTGCCAGCTCATTTAGTTCTTACAACAGCCTTAGGTATCATTACTCTTGTTTTACTGGTGGAAACTGAGGCCCAGAGAGATCGTAGTGATTTGCTGGTGGTCACGCAGCTGGTGGGTGACAGCGCCTGGTGCAGAACTGAGATTCTCCAAACACGGGGGCAGTGTTCTCCCTTCCTCCCACAGCTGAAGGAGTTAGAGTCCTTGCTGTTCTCTAAGTTGCCTGCGTGGCGTTGGAGGAGTAGGCTGGAAGGGGTTAATATCATTGCGCACAAATGTCTCCAACAGCTCTAACATTCATTGTTGCTAGTCTTTCAAGTCTACCAGGTTTGAGCACATGAGATTAAAGAAAAGACATAATTCAGATTTGCAGGAATCCCTATCCCTGAACGCTTTGAGGAACCAGGGCTTGGATTACATCTTAGAATTTTTGAAGTGCTGACGCTATTTAACCCAACCTCATTTCTGTGAAGACACTGTCTCATCTGTCAACACCAGCTTCCCAGCAAACAGGGCCAGTGGGTCTCCCCAAGGTCCTCCCCGTGAATGTTAGTGGGTGCTGATGCTGGCACAAAGCAAGGCTTCTATCCGGGCGTGAAGAAGCTCCCTCTGAGAAGGGAGTGATCAGTGTGGACCCAAGTAAGTGGGGAGTTTTCCCAAACACGTGACCTCTGAGATGTAGAGCAGAAGTTGGGTGAAATCTGGATGGGGAGGTAGTAAAGGCTGAGGCATGAAGAGGGTATGTGGGAGTGGCTAAGAGCCAGGCCTTACCAGCTGTGTGATCTTGTGACTGTGCCCCACTCTCCTCATCTGTAGAATGGGGATGAGGGATGGTAACAGTACCTACTTCACGTGGGTGATGTGCGGATTAAATAGCAGTCCAGGTAAAGTCCTAACCTGGCAAATAATTACTCAGGAAAAGCAAGCTAGTAGCTACTAATAGTGAGAATAGGAATCCCAGGAACAGTTGGAGGATCTTGACAAGCTGGGTTGGATGGGCCTTGGCTGACAGAGGAAAACCCTGCTGCTTCAAGAGTGGGTGAAATAAATAGCTGTGGTATAACCGTATGTGAGAATGTGTGAAGAACATGCTTTCCTGCAGGCTCCTCACTTTAATATATAGTAAAGGGCAGTAATAGCTAATGTCATAGGTAGCAAATTTGACATTTTTTCATTTGTGTTTTGTAATGAATTATTCCAGATTGAATTATGTTTACCACCATCGTTCCATTTGAATATGCCTGTTAATGTATAATATCCTGAGGGCTGCCCAGGATGGGGTTAGCAGTAACTAACTGCAGTAGGGCTCTGATTTGCCATTTATGCCCGCCGCCAACATCCTCAGCTTCCTTGGATTTTCTGGGCTCGAGTGATTCTTCTTAAAGAAAATGGCAGCCCCATTTACATTTGAACAAATCAGATGTTCACTTTTGGGTATATACCTAAATATACCTGGGTCGGAAATATGTGATGTTATATCTCCTTATCTTCCGAAATCATCCTAAAGCAGCCTGATACTTGATAGCTAGTGGGGTACAGTGCAGTGAAATGATGGCCGACCTGCCACTTCAGGCTGGATTTATGTTTCATAAGCTAAAATGGTTCTTAGCTATTTTTGTTGCCATGTTAGATAGCTATTTATATTTAATGCTTTTATAATAAGAAAACACTGTGTAAAAAGGTACATTTTAACAGAATTTCATAAGCTTCTACACTAGAGGTAATAACCAGAATACTGAAAATAAGACTGTCACTTTCACTTGCATTTTAAGTCAGATTCATAGCTTTCTTTTATTTATAACTTGGTTCTAGACTGAAAGCAAAATCACCATCTTATTTCTTATTCAAAGGTTGGAAGAAAAGAGTACCAAGTGAAATGATTTTGTATGAAAAGATCACAGGATTTGGCAGCAAAGGTCTGGATTAAAACCTTGGTCTTGCCATTAATCAGCTGTGACTTTGAATAAGTCACCTAATCTTTGGCTCATTAGTGAAATGGGATAATATTGATACTATAATTGTATTACTATGACCTGTAACAACACCCCACTCTTGTGACTCACAGCCTGGACTTATCATGACCCAGGTCTGTTCTGCTTTTAAAATCTTAAACATGCAGCGTCCCAATCTCAGAACACAGTCTTTGACTCTCCTGTTTATACTCCCTCACACCCTGCACACCTGCTCTTTATGAATAAACCCTCTGGTCCCTTCTGCCAGTCTTGAAACTTTAATACCTTGTCTATCCAGCCTTGGGGCCCATGATTCCTTATTTTAATCATTGTAAGCCAACATGTGCTATCTCCTGTGCCCTTTGTCTACCCGAATATCCACCTTGCAGACACCTTACCTTAGATCAGTCCAACCATTTGTTTCCTTTTTCTGCATTCGGGCTGCACGACACAACTCAGGGAAAAGCACAAAACCCAACCCCAGTGGCACTTGGTACTACTTAATCGTCTATGGTACGTACCTACTCAGTTCCTTCTCCTGTTCCTGGAAGAATTACTCCAAAACTTTTCCTCTCCTCCCTTCTACTGCCCCTGGCTTCAGTACTCTCTGCAGGTGCCCTTGCTGCCTGCCTCTTGGAGAAAGTAGAGCCAGTGGACAGGTGTCCCACAATGCTTCTCTCTCCCTCCACCAGCTCATCTTTGCCCACCTACGTTCTTACCTTCTTCCATCCTGTCTTGATGCAAGACCTTTCCCTTCTTCTGTTCAAGACTGGCCCTCCTGCAAGGGTGTAGGCTACCTTCTCCTGTTTCTGGGGCCTCGCTCCTCTCTCCCTGTGTTGCCTCTCTCCTCTCAGCACAGACTTCTTCAGTGAGACCTCAGTATCAGTGTCTATCTCTTTCCAAACTGAGCCAACTTTTTTCTACCTTCTTTGTCTCCCCTCGGTCACCTCCCATTTTTTCCCTTCCCTATGTTTAATCTGGCTTCTGTCTCTGCCTTATAATTCCTGCTTTTATCTCCAGAGGCCTCATCATTGCCAGATTGAATGAGCCCTTTTCAGTCCTTGTTTCACTCGGTCTCCTGTAGCATCCAGTTCTGACTATACCCTCCTTTTTGAAACTCACCACACCCTCCTTTCTGAAATTTTCTCGTTCCTTAACTTCCTTTGACATTGCAACTTTCTCTTTTCTCAGCCTCTGGTTATTTTTTCTTAGTGTCCTTTGTGAGTTCTTCTGTCTCAATAAGACCAGCTCAACCCCCTGAAGCTTAGCCTCCTTACTGGCTGCCTAGTGGGCACATGAGTCTGGTGTTCATCAAGCCCCTGAAACCTTGTATGTTTCAGGCTGAAGTCACGCCTCCCCTCTTCATGTTTTCCTGTGAGTCTTCTGTCTCAAGGAGTGGTACCCTGATGCACCCAGATACACACACCAGAAATGTCAGCACCTTCCTGTATAAAAGTCCTGTTGATTCTACTTCTTATTTATCCCTTGGATCCATTCTCTTCTCTCTGCCACAGACTGTGTTTCAGATCCTGACTGGTTTAATAGTCTCCAAATCATGCTAGAGGGTGGATGAACTGAGTCCTGGAGCTGATGGTGGTGTGTGAGGAGGTGAGGATGGGGTGTGGAAGACAGTGACAGTGTGTCCTTTCTGGAATCCAATCTGGTCCTGTGACTCCCAGCATAAACCCTTTAATGTCATACTCTTTAGTATGGCGTGGGAAGTTCTTCTTGATTGGGACCCTGTCTATTTCTCCAACCGTATTTCCTGCTGTTTTCCATACACATATGTTGTCACAGCCATACACAGATTCTGGCTCTTCCTAATACTTTGACCAATACCTGTGTTCAGTGCCTTAAATGTCCTTCCCTGTCTTTCTCCTGCTCTAGTCCCTTTGATCATTTAGGACTGAATTAAAGTCTTAACTTTGCTACCATTCCTGTCCAGCCCAATCTGTGTTGGCTGCTCTGGCTCCGATTCTGTGAAATATTTGGGCATCTGTCCATCATAATATCAGTTTCTCAAGCTGAGAGTTTCTGAAAACTCCATTTTGAGAAATCATAGCTGAAAACCCCAAATCTTGAGAGAGTAACTAGTGCTAGAAAGACTAAGGTTGCAAGTAAACTCCTGAAAGCCCTGTGAAATATTTTTTGGTTATTAAATGAAGCAATAAAGAAAATGTAGTAAGTGAAATGACCACCAATGAGAAGCTACATATCTTAAATAATAGATATTTTGGACAGGGTGTGTAACCGCTTTGTATCTTAGTTTCCTTGTCTGTAAAATGAGGATAATACTAATACCTACCTCATAGTTGGTCATGATGAGTTAAGATACGTAAAAGGCTTAAAACAGTGCCTGACATAGTAAGCACTAAGTAGGTATTAGCTAAGAATGATACATTTCACTTACCATCTATTGTGACCACATACTGTTTATTATTTCCAGCCCCCATATTTTTACTGATGTAATTAGAATCTGTCTTGTTTTTTGTTTTTTTTAAAATTTATTTATTTATTTATTTATGGCTGTGTTGGGTCTTCGTTTCTGTGCGAGGGCTTTCTCCAGTTGCGGCAAGCGGGGGCCACTCTTCATCGCGATGCGTGGGCCTCTCACTATCGCGGCCTCTCTTGTTGCGGAGCACAGGCTCCAGACGCGCAGGCTCAGTAGTTGTGGCTCACGGGCCTAGTTGCTCCGCGGCATGTGGGATCTTCCCAGACCAGGGCTCGAACCCCTGTCCCCTGCATTGGCAGGCAGATTCTCAACCACTGCGCCACCAGGGAAGCCCCCTCTGTCTTGTTTTGAAGTGTGAATATGAAGACACATTTTCTTTTTTGTTGTTTTGTTTTTTTTAATTTTATTTTATTTATTTATTTTTTATACAGCAGGTTCTTAACAGTTATCTATTTTATACACATCAGTGTATACATGTCAATCCCAATCTCCCAATTCATCACAACACCACCACCCCCCACCCCGCTTTCCCTCTTTGCTGTCCATACGTTTGTTCTCTACATCTGTGTCTCTATTTCCGCCCTGCAAACCGGTTCATCTGTACCATTTTTCTTGATTCCACATATATGTGTTAATATACGATATTTGTTTTTCTCTTTCTGACTTACTTCACTCTGTATGACAGTCTCTAGGTCCATCCACGTCTCTACAAATGACCCATTTTCGTTCCTTTTTAATGGCTGAGTAATATTCCATTGTATATATGTACCACATCTTCTTTATCCATTCGTCTGTCGATGGGCATTTAGGTTGCTTCCATGACCTGGCTATTGTAAATAGTGCTGCAATGAACATTGGGGTGCATGTGTCTTTTTGAATTATGGTTTTTTCTGGGTATATGCCCAGTAGTGGGATTGCTGGGTCATATGGTAATTCTATTTTTAGTTTTTTAAGGAACCTCCATACTGTCCTCCATAGTGGCTGTATCAATTTACATTCCCACCAAAAGTGCAAGAGGGTTCCCTTTTCTCCACACCCTCTCCAGCATTTGTTGTTTGTAGATTTTCTGATGATGCCCATTCTAACTGGTGTGAGGTGATACCTCATTGTAGTTTTGATTTGCATTTCTCTAATAATTAGTGATGTTGAGCAGCTTTTCATGTGCCTCTTGGCCATCTGTATGTGTTCTTTGGAGAAATGTCTATTTAGGTCTTCTGCCCATTTTTGGATTGGGTTGTTTATTTTTTTAATATTGAGCTGCATGAGCTGTTTATATATTTTGGAGATTAATCCTTTGTCCGTTGATTGGTTTGCAAATATTTTCTCCCCTTCTGAGGGTTGTCTTTTCGTCTTGTTCATGGTTTCCTTTGCTGTGCAAAAGCTTTTAAGTTTCATTAGGTCCCATTTGTTTGTTTTTGTTTTTATTTCCTTTACTCTAGGAGGTGGGTCAAAAAAGATCTTTCTGTGATTTATGTCAAAGAGTGTTCTTCTTATGTTTTCCTCTAAGAGTTTTATAGTGTCTGATCTTACATTTAGGGTAGACACATTTTCTTTGACTGCTTCTCCAATCCAAGTGTTCAATGGCATCTAATTTATTACTCAAAGTTGTGGAGTCATCTTAGTTTCCACTGTTGTCTCAAACAAGTACCTTTTTATTTGACTTGGGAAGAGTTTGGATGAGGTTTATCTAAGCAAGTCCAGCTCAGAGTATCCTAGTATGCATTTCTCAACTCCCTCAGGGCTCAGGATTTGCTCTGTCCCGTGACATCCAGAATGTGGCAGAATAGGCTGATATGGGTTCATTACCCTCTTCTGCAACATTCTCTCTCTTTCCCTGCCTCCCTCCCTCCCTCTCCCTTTCCCTCGCCTTCTTTCCCTCATTCACGCTCTTTGCCATCTGCCTGAAGTTCCACTCTCCCGTTTTCCTTGCCTTTACTTCCTTTATGTTTTCAAGACAGCCGTATACAAACACCTACTTCTGCTTCTTTTCTACTCCCCACCTCCAATTCTCTTTTTCTTACCATTTCCCACAGGACTTGATGTTCGTTTCCTTAAATGAAAATATTCACAATATCAAAAATGTATAATGTAGGGAAGCTGCGACTTTAAGTTCCATGAGGGCAAGAAATAGCGTTTTATTCATATTTGTATTAGTAGGTATTCAGAGGAAAGTTATCAATAGCAAATGAGATGATCTATGGGAAAGAAATGTATAAATTGTAAAAAACAAATCACTGTACAGATTTTTAACACCTAATCTGGGTTTCCCCTTTTCCATTATGGAGTACTATAACACCTTCATCATGCTAAAATCCTGAGGTTCTAATTCTGTTTTTGTAAAAGTATCTTAAAAAGGTGTCCCCACCTCCCTAGGTAACTCTGACCCTTTAATCAAGTCTACTTTATAAGAAAATTTAAAATTTTAAATTATGAGTTAAATTTATTGTTTCTTTTATTTTTCATAGAAAAGGTGATCCACTGTTCTAGTGACATTCATATAGTTGATGCCTGTTACTATATATTTTTCTCAGCCTGTTCCTTAGCCTGTGATATCATGAATGTGTTGACACCTTCCTCCAAGTCATTCAGATCACTCTCACAGGAACCTCTAACTTCTCTAAGTTCAGTTTAGGTTGTGGAGTTAGTATTAATTACATCTTAACCTAAGTGCAGTTTGAAGAGTAGAGGTCTAAGGTCTTTGTTTTATAGAACCCAAATCCCTACACCGCTGGCTCCTTTATACACAATGGAGGTTGACGTTTCAACAGATCTGAATTCCTGTTTCCTCTTATTCCAACTTCTTTTTTCCAAATCATTTGCTTTAATACTGTATTTCCTAAGAGTATCTGAGAATATCGGTAATCCAGAAAGAAATTGTTCTTAAATAATTAATGGTGCAGTTAAGTGCAAAATAGTTAACAAACTTATACAAATCTTTCTAAGTAGCTTCCTTGCTCCTTTTTCATAATCTCATAGTACTTTCAGGTCTCTTGTTGAAGTCTAGTCAAGTTCCTATGATATATAGAGAGAGAACCAGTAAGTTGTTGTTATCTTACTGCCATTGAATTAATTTTTCAAGTAAGTGAAATATATCAAATAGAGGTGTCTCGATTAATCAAATGCAATCATAAAGTTCATTTCCATCTGACCTTTGTAACACACAGGCCGGTAGATTAAATTTCAAATTGAAAAATATGATATTTTCTTAATAGCATCTTCCTCTAAAACTGTGGCAGAAATAATATGTGACCAGACTGGAGAGTGATTCTGTACCAGCAAATATAAACTGAAATGCAGGAAGTTCCTTGCTGTCATTTATCAAACTGTTTGAGAAAAGTTTTGTTTTTTCAGGATAAGTGAATATATTTGAGAATGTATTATAATGTTGATTATTTGAGTAAAAAAAATCTTTGATGAGAATAGTATAGCACTAAGCACAATGTTAAAATTGTATTATGGCCTTTAAAAGACAGCCTCTCTTGCGCTTCCCTGGTGGCACAGTGGTTAAGAGTCTGCCTGCCAATGCAGGGGACACATGTTCAAGCCCTGGTCCAGGAAGATCCCACATGCCACAGAGCAACTGGGCCTGTGTGCCACAACTACTGAGCCCGTGTGCTGCAACTACTGAAGCCCACGCGCCTAGAGCCTGTGCTTCGCAACAAAAGAAGCCACCTCAGTGAGAAGGCCGCACGTAGCAACGAAGACCCAACTCAGCCAAAAATTAATTAATTAATTAAAAAAAAAAAAAAAAGACAGCCTCTCTCAAATCTCAATCCTCTTCAATTTTTTTCTGCAGTAGGGTTGTCCTTGGAGGACCTTGCAAAATAAATTAGAAAAGAATATTCTGGATCTAATAAAAACAGTTCTCTCTCAATGAGATAAGGTGGATTTCTTTCTTGCTATTTTTCTTTAAGGTAATTATTGTGCCCTGTAAGGACCACATATATTAGAGATTTTCTTTTTAATGGTGTCTTCACCAAAATAAGATGCCATGATTTGAGGAAGCCTCTGAAAATGAAACAAACAGGAAACAAAACCATATTTTTATATATCTTCTTTTAGGAGTAAACTCTATTAAAATGAACTTAAATTTGTGCAAGAAATTTTAATAATTTTAATAATTATGATTATTATGACTCAGACATTCAGAGACTGACACAGCACTTTATACATATAACAGGTGCTCAGTAAGTAGTCTGTGAATTTAAATTTTAATTACAGGCTGCCATGTTGTTCAAGTCCAGGAAATTTCCATTTATATAGAAAAGAATGGGATTGGTGTTTCTTGGATTTGTGTAACAATGTGGCTGTGACTAGGGTAAGAAGGTTTTTTTTAAACTTATTATAATTATTATGCCCATTTTATGTGAAATTAGTAGATTTCCTTTAAAAAAACCTTTCTTTGTAAAAACTTGACCACATTCCAACGTGTGCTGAAATCCATTTCCATTTATAGAAATGATGTCTTTTTGGAAAGTTTTTTATGGTCTTATTTTGCTTAATAAGGGAATCTTGTACTGATTGTATTTGTGATATGTCGTGAACCCCTGAACAGAAATTGTCAAGGTTAGACAACTCTATTGGACGTTATCATGAACAACACAATGAAATGTTGACTCAGTCAGTTGAGTCATAAGAACTCACTCTATCTGGTTGCTCTTGTTTGCATTTTTGTCCTATAAAACAGGCACAGCAAGTATTTCTCTTTCCCTTCTTTATAAAATGCATGAAAAGTTAAAAGAGATTTGCCTAGAGCCTTATTGAAAAATTGGAAACTGATCAAATTCTGAATAGAATGTATATACTGTTACCCTTCAGCTCCACTGCATTTACTATCTTCCGAGGATTTTTCGTCGATATTGAGTTTGTTTTCTAAAAGGTATTTTTCTCAAAGAGAAAAGGTAAAGATTAAAACATTGTAGAAACAGAAATACAATGTTTTAAAAAGTGTAATTCAAGCCTTTTAAGCATAGTATGTACAGTTCTTATGTAGTTTTCAATGGTCGCATCTGTAAATTGTTGAATGTCCATCAATGATTAATAAATTAATACATTGTATTATTACTGACATTAAAATACTATCATTTAATGGTTTGCTAAATCTAAGACAGATTTTTCTGGTTAGGAGATCTTGCGATGTCGTAAGTCACACTTTAATAATAAAAACTATCAGTTCAGTTATTTGCTTAAATGAGCACCATTTTGATTTTCTTACCATCCTTACTGAAGACAGAAGCCATGGATGAAATAAATCATTAATGTTGCAAATGCAAGACTGCTGGGCTAAATACCAAAGAAATGCAGATGGATACTGATATTTTGGCTAGTAGGCAAGTACCTAAGGCCCAAGGTGACAGAAATCAGGTCCTGGCGACTAGGTTTAAATTAGATTTGATATTTGAATCTTTGGCCATATGCCTACACCTATTCCACAACTGGAAATGAGGAAGAGGAGGAAGGAAAGGCAATTCTTCATTCTTTTGTGCAGGTGACCTTAGCTGATTGAGGTCTTACAGGTTTAGGTGAATGTACTAGCTCCATCTTTCCACATGTGTGTCAAGGAAAGTTTATCCAGTGTCTTCTTTGGTTCAAAAAGCACAAACATCATCCTTAATTTCTACCTGTAAGGTTGATCTGTTGGCTGCTGCTAGCAGGAATATAATTTGGAGATGCAGTCACCTCCACTTATATACTTTGTAATGTTTCCACACTCTTATATTATATAACTTTTCAATCCATGTTGCTAATATTTAAATAGAACAATTATATATGTTTACACAAATAAATCTTCCAAGGCAAAATATACTCTGATTGTCAGGCATTTTATTTTATAGCTCTATTCTTTACCCTTTAGCGTTAGGGAGATTTTTTTTTTTAATTGTTTTTCTTTTTTTAAAATTTATTTATTTTATTTATTTATTTTTGGCTGCGTTGGGTCTTCGTTGCGGTGCGCGGGCTTCTCACTGCGGTGGCTTCTCTTGTTGCGGAGCACGGGCTCTAGGCGCACGGGCTCAGTAGTTGTGGCACATGGGCTCAGTAGTTGTGGCTCACGGGCTCTAGAGCGCAGGCTCAGTAGTTGTGGCGCACGGGCTTGGTTGCTCCGCAGCATGTGGGATCTTCCCGGACCAGGGCTTGAACCCGGGTCCCCTGCATTGGCAGGCAGATTCTTAACCACTGCGCCACCAAGGAAGCCCGAGAATTTTAAATAGAATTAAAAAGGAGTAATACATTTTTGCTTGGTTTACTTTTATTCAAGGCCAATCTGAATGGAAAATACAACCTGCAAAAAATTTGCTTCTCTGAGCCTCAGTTTTCTCATTTGATGACAGTACTTGTTCTATCAGTTGTTATGCCTCCGAATAAGAGATGCTGGGATTTTTTTATGAGAATAGAGGGACCTGGGCAAGTGTTGCCACCAAGGTTGGGGATTCATTCTTACAGCCAGTATTGATTGAGTGCAGGCACTGATCTGCCACTGAAGACAGAGAGTGAACAAGACAAAGAGAAGTGTCTTCCCTCAAGACACCTCCATTCTGGAGTGAGAGCTGCCCAATGTACAAAATAAATAATAAAACTTATCATTTGTTCGATGACAATAAAGCAGGGGACGAGGATAGTAAGAGCTAGGGTGGAGCTGAATTTTCAGATAGGATGGCCAGGGAAGGACTCCTGAGAAAAGGTGACTTTTGAATCAAAATCTGAAGCAAGTAGAGCAAGAAGGAAATGTAAATTTCCAGGGCTGGGTCGGGGGGCCGAGGGAGGCGGACAGCAGGAGGGCAGAACAGAACCTTTTAAGTAACACTGACAACACTGAAATATCATCATCATTTACCCAGGCACTATACCACGAGTGTATATATATATTAACTGAATCCTCACAACAACCTAGCGAGCGAATAATTTTATACCCAATTCACAGATAAGGAAACTATCCACCAAAAGTAATTCTAGACCCAGGAAGTTGTACAAGGGCTCCTCACACCTCCTCCAAGGCTTTTCCTCTTAATTTCCATACTCATCTCTCAGGTGCTCAAAGCTCCTGCTCAGTTTGGTGATTTTCTCTGAGACTAGGTGAAATCCCTGCTTGAGACGAGAAGATTGGTCGAAAAGTCAGCCAGATGCTCTCCTTGTCCTTCTCACAATCCCTGATCAGTCAGTCTAGGCTGGAAGCATGAAACTGTGGTGGGAGAGAAGAATTTCACTGGAGTCAGGGGAACCTCACCCTCCTTGAGAGGAAGCTACCTGACAGGTCACAGTTGGATCGCAGCTAAATTTAGCTGCAAATCAATGCACTTATTAACTAGTCAGTGACCTGCCTAGATCCTGGGGCACATCATATTTACTTAAGAGCCCTCTTTCTTTCTCAGGTGTCGTCATCTTTCGCCCAGCATTATTGTTCTGGAGGGAGGGTGGAGGCTTCTGAGAGGCACATGAGCAGTTCCTCCCAGCAGCTTGCGTCCCAGGGATGGATGCGTTTGCTGACAAATTGCTGTAGTCCGTGTTGACCACCACTTTGAAAGATTATAAGTATGTAAGAGCCTTCCTGCATTTATAAAAGGCTTTCAGTTTTCAAATGTCATTTTTGTCCTCTTGCCCTCCTACCTAAAAAATGATTTGCCTTCGCTTGGAAAGCATAGTTGCTAATGCAATCTGTGTTGCTGACACAGAAGACCTCCGTTGGCAGGAGAGAGGTTTTAGCCTTTGCAGAGATCTGGGTCCTCTGCTGTTGCATGTGGAACCATGACAATGACATAACCATTTCATACACTGTGCTGGATCCATATTTGGGATGTTTTTCTTTGGCCACTTTCAAGAAACTTGAGCTCTTTAATCCTCAGTTGCCTAAAATGGGTGAATGGTGTCATTAATAGAGAATAATGTTGCTCATCTTATTCTTTCTTTTAAAAAAAAGAAATCCGCTTTCCTCATTTCTTGGAAACAGATCACTTACAACAACTGCAAGATTCCTACATCCCTTCATTTGAAGAACCTATGTTGGATAAAGGCAAATATCTTTATCCTTATATAGTTGACCTTTATATTTAAGCATAAAGTTTCATCATGAATTCTGTTTTAATCAAACAAAATAATGTATTCCTGAATTGAGCTGCCAATAGTTAAAAACTATAACTAAACATTGGAGAAGAGGGAAAGAACACACACACACACTATGGAGAGTTGAGAAGATCTAACCGTTGTTGAGAAAAGAAAATAGGATATTCTTTCCAAAATTAATGTAATTAGCAAAAATTATACTTCTGTGTCCAAATTTTAAATATAAACCAAATTTTATTTAGCCCCAATATTACTTTATCAGTTGTTTTTTGAAATTTAGAAAATGCTGCTTCATTGGGAGACAGTGAAGATTTTAGAATTGGCCTCCTAACACACACAGAAGCCGGACGGAGAGTGGCTTCACAGGCTACTGGGTATTACCTGTGTTCTAAAAGGCCATGGATGTTGGAATTTGAGAAGTATGCCCCTCATTTGTAAGTACTGCTAAGCAAAGAAAGAAGAGTGACATCTCCACTCCTCCCCACCTCCACTGGAGATCCCAGAGGGCAGGGCCTTATCTTTTGATCTTTGTAACCTTAGTGCCTCTGGGGGCTATGACATTTACCAGAATTCAGCATTCATTGAGCACCTATTAAGTGTCAAATTCTTTTACATCGGGGTTTGTCAGTCTTGGCCCCGTTGACAATGGGAGCCCAATAATTCTTTGTTGGGGGTGGGAAATGTCCTGTACACTGTAGAAGGTTACCGTCTCTGGCCTCTACCCACTAGATATCGGTAGCAGCACTGAACACTGGTGACCGTCAAAAAATGTCTCCAGGCATCCACACATATCACCTGGGGTGGGGCTAAAATTGGCCCTTAAAAGGTGTGAGGTAAAGAGGGTTTTTTTTTTCTTTTAGGCTAAAGCATAGATAACTATTCAAAATCCCCACCCTCGCCCCCCATCTACATCTATATGCACACGCGCGCGCGCGCGCGCGCGCACACACACACACACATACTCTTGCAGAGTTCTTACAGAGGAAGCATTTGGTTGAGAGCACTCATTGTAGCCTTCCTTTCATGGAAATCATTATGACTCCAGTAAATTGCTCACTACATTTCATCTGTCGCCTGCGTTCCTGCTCAGATACAACTAAAGCCTATTGAAATTGATTTTTGGGATTCAGTAAGAACATGAAAGCGTCCCTCTTATTACTAGTCTTTTTTTCCCCGTATTACTTTAGATTTGGTGGGCCCTAATTATATTCCAGTGCTTCTTCTGCTGACACTTCCTTTGTTTTAATTAAAACTTCTGGAGGTTGGAGGACACTGTGGGAGAGGGTTTATGCATCAACAGCCCTGATGAAGAGTCAAATGGGTCCCTATTTGTGTTCCTGCCGCCCCAAGAATGATGTCTGGGAACGCTGTGGTCCTTTGCCTTTGTTTTTCTCTCCACCTCGGTGCGGTCCTTTCTCTTCCCGCACAGCTCTGAGATTCCAGACCCGCTCTTGCTGCTGCACAGACGTTCTAAGTGACCCAGATGGCGCTGTGGGTGGACTGGTTTCCTATTAAAGCCATAAATTAGGTGAAATGAAATGCAGTACTCTCTTTTTATTGTTATTATTTATCTCTGCCCCCGTGCCTGTTGGTGCCTCGTGGTGCAACGCCAACCCCGCCCACTCCCGACCACGTGGTTGTAAATCTGACCACAGGGGCGGGGGCTGTAATTGACAAACCTGTGCAAGGCCTGGAAGGAAGACATAATATAACTTCTTAATCTGCAGCTGGGAGGTGGGATCTACCAGAGGTCCTCAGGGGAAGACAGAGTTGCCTCGTAAAATAGTCCGTAGAGAGGGAGCTATTGATTGGAAATCTAAAAAAATGAGCTGCCCTTCCCCAAGAGGTTGGATCTGTCCTGCCTAGGGTTAGTACTCTTTCAGGAAAAGCGGAGGCAGAAATGGAAGAACTGTAGCAGGGCAGCAATCTGGGCCTTGCTTCTCTCCTGTCATACCTTTCTCTTCCTCAGGTAAACTGTGAGATTCTGAAACGCAGAATGCTAAGGTCTCCTCAGGTCTCCAGGATTACTCCACGGCCCGGTGTGGGTGTTCACACTTGGGAAAGAACAAAAGCGAAACCTTCTTGAGCAAAATACTCACATCGGACCAAGTGGCGTCTTCCTCCAGTCCCCAGGCCGCGAGCCATTCTTACAGTCTCTCTTCCTGCCCCTCTTAAAGTAGGCATTTCCCCCAGTTCTATCAAGCTGCTCCCAGATTAAGCCGTGATGGGTCACTGGAGTCTCTCTTCACTGTGGTTGGAGGCAGCTTACAGGGTCCACTATTCCTAGAAACTTCATGTTTCCCAGTGTGATTTAGCACCTACTCTTTGTGAGATGCTGTCCTTGATGATGTCAGAGGATTAAACAGACCCAAGGCTCTGAGGAGCTTTCACTTTCGGTTCTAGCGTGTAGGAGCCCTGCCTGATGGACTTTAGGTCCAATGGCCTTAGAGACTAACGAGGAAAGAGAAATTGGTCTCCATAGCATTCACATGGGTTATTTATTGTAAGCTGTTGAGCACCGTATACGTTGTTACGTTTAACCTTTTACGGACAGCAGCAAGAACAGCCCATATTTGTATCTTAAGGGGATTCCTAGTGTTTCTACCATACTGTACCCACGTGTTCTAAAACACCTGTGCCTGACTCTCAGATTTCATAGAGCACTAAAATCTCACCCTGCCACCCCAGTGAAAAACAAAAATAACTGTTGGGAACCAACATAGGGTTGTTTACTTTTACTTTTAAACAATTGAGAACGTGTAATTAATGGACATTTTAATGCCAAAAATCCTAAGAAGCCTGCTTAAGTTGAATACTTGTGGCTTTCTGGAAAACTTTGTCATGAGGTTCTTATTTTTCTCCTTTTACTGAAGTTGGGTAAAGACTTCATCCTAGACTGGTGTCCAGGAACCAGGGCTTTCAAGTGCCATGCATATCCTCACGTGCCTCCTGGACCTGGGGGACAGGGAAGGCTGTCATGCTGGGTGGGAAGAGGTAGACTATTGGGGAGGCCCCGGGAGCTGGCTGCATGCAAATATTCTGTGCCCAGCCTTTGAACCCTCATATCTAGGGGGCTTTATCCTGCCAGAAGTTAATGTACAAAAGCCACAAATGTGATTGTGGTAATTCTGTGGCATACATTAGATGAGAGCCAGTAAGATCTTCTGTTTTGTGCTCATTTGGGGGGTTGAGAGAGAAGGTTATTGGGCAGTGTGTTCTTGGCTTAAGGCCATAGCCAAGAGACTGGTTCTGCTACTTTTTTGAGCTCTCCTCACCCCACAGCCTGTCTGCTCGTCACTGCTGTCACTTCAGCTGTGTACGCCTTTCCTCGGTACAGGCAACAGGCTCCCTGCCACGGAATCTGCACACATTAACTATTGTCTGCTAAAAATTGTGACTGTTTGATTTTTTTCTTTTAATCATCCATTTTGATTTTTATAAACTGAGCCAAACTGGCAGCCATGAAGACAGAGGAATGCTAGTTTCTAACAAAGAAAAATGAGACACAGTCTTTTCTTCCCTGCCCTGTGTCTGTGAGCAAGCCGCAATTCTCAGTTGGCCCAGCCCCGAACAATCTTGAAAACAATCCATTTTCTGCTTCTCGGAGGTGCCAAGCAGAGGAGTTCACAGTGAGTGGTGTTGAGATGGAGAGCTGTTGCTTGGGAACTGTCCTGTATCGCTACCTTGCTTCATCTTTGCCACAGTCTGGGAGCAGTGAGGGCTATATCACAGCTCTGTCTGTGTGGGCAGGAGGATTTTTTAAGCCTCAGATGAATGGCACATGCAGGCCAAGGAAAAATAGAGGCCCCGTTAACCTGGGGAAACTCTAGAAGCAGACACCGTGCCAAGCATATTCTGTGAACATTCTTGTTCCTTGATCATAAGGATTTACAAAGTCTTCTCATAAAGTTGTCTTGTCTACCTCTTTGCCTCAAGACATGTTGTACCAAAGAATGGTAGTATTCCTGAAGATGTTCAGATAGGTATCTTAACTATGCTTTAATCTTAACTGTGAGTGGAAAATCAGAGTTCATCTTCACTCTCAGAGGGAAAGCTAAGACCAATTTCTAGTTTCTCTGTGATCTCTGCAGAGGGGAAGTAAATTGGCCTCTCTATAGAGTTTAAGGGAACTTCATCCACTAAAATCATCTTCTGATTTATTTAAGAGTGAAATGATTGTAATCCCTACTTACAACCCCACCTCATCTGCTCCTGTACACTTTGTGGCTGGATAAAAATGTGTGTGTGTGTGTGTGTGTGTGTGTGTGTGTGTGTGTGTGTGTGTCGGTGGGGGGAGGGGAGGGGAATGGAAGAAACTGATGTGGACATATGGATGGTATTGACCAAGAACCTGAATACGACCCTCAAAGGTCACTACTTCATTCAGTCCATTATTTCGCAAATGTTTATTGAATCCCTGCTGTGTCAAGCACTCTGGAAAACATGGGGGTAAATATATATCCCATCCATCCCCAAGTCTTGTTGATTTGACCTCCTGAATATCTCTGGACTCTCTCTACCTCTCACCTTCTCCATTATTTCCATCCTAGTCCAAGTTGCCATTAGCTCTCAAATGAATTACCAAGCAGTACTGTGTTATTCTTCCATTATCTTTTCTAGTTTCCTCTATTCCCTGCCCTGCATCCAAAGTGATTTTTTTCAAAATGAAAACTTGATGACCCTACATTCTTGCTTCAAACCCTTCAGTGGCTGCCCATTGGTCTTAAGATAAAGATAGAACTCCTCAGAGTGGCCTGTGAGACCCTGCATGGACTCACTAGACATGTACTGTCTACTCCAGCCATACTGGCCTGCTTTCAGTTACTCAAATGCTCAAGCAACTACACCACAGGACTTTTTTTTTTAGAAATTCACGTTCTTATTTATTTATTTATTTATTTATTTATTTATTTATTTATTTATGACTGTGTTGAGTCTTCGTTTCTGTGCGAGGGCTTTCTCTAGTTGCGGCAAGTGGGGACCACTCTTCATCGCGGTGCGCGGGCCTCTCACCATCGCGGCCTCTCTTGTTGCGGAGCACAGGCTCCAGACGCGCAGGCTCAGTAATTGTGGCTCACGGGCCCAGTTGCTCCGTGGCATGTGGGATCTTCCCAGACCAGGGCTCGAACCCGTGTCCCCTGCATTGGCAGGCAGATTCTCAACCACTGCGCCACCAGGGAAGCCCCACAGGACTTTTGAACATGTTGTTCCCTTTATCTGGGATATATTTCCCAATGCTTGACCTAGTTTTTTCTATTCATCCTTTAGGTCAGAGCTTTTCTAAAAACTTCCACCCCGTAGTAAGAAATATTATTTTACATTAACACTGAGAATACAGATAGGTAGGTAGGTAGGAAGATAGAAGGATGACAGATAAATAGATAGATGAGTCTTTGATTGAGTTCCCTAGGAAACAGATTCTCAGGGCAGAGATGTGTTTGTAGGGAGTGTTTTGGGAGGTACGCTCAGGATCAACACCTATAAGAGAGTGAAGACAGATTTGGGCAGAGGAAGGAGTTGAAGGCAGTTTCAAAGCCCCAGGCAATCCCCCAAAACAGGAACTCTGGAGCTGGGATGGCCCTTCAAAGTTTTCCACTTTGACATAAATGATGTAGGCTTTTGTATTCCTACATCAACCAATCATTGAATGTTTGCTGCCTCCAGGTCAGGGACATTACCTTAGGCGAGGAGCATGACCTTGGGTCCAACTGCTCTCTTCGACTAAGGGTATTTCCTGAAGAAAGACTCAGAGTAGCCCAGTCCTGAAGGAGGGATCTGGGGAGCACACCACAGCATCCACTACAGTCAATTCCTTATGATGCTTGGATCCATCTGCTTTGCATAATAAGTGCTGGAAACACTTCCTCTGGGATTCTGGCTGGTCTCTTTTCCCAGGCAAAGTTGTGGAAAGAAAGCCCCCACCATTACGTATTGTCTAATGGTTGTACCTGTTGCTCATCATATCCCTCCTCTGCTACCCATTTTAATCTCCCCCGCCTTGTTTAGCATCTTTGCTGGTCTATATGGCAATCTTGTTGGGGTGACGCACATATTTATTCCTGAGAAGTCCAAGCTCCTGCTCAACACGCCTTTCTCAGGCTTGACTGCTGCTGTTGTCCATTTACCAAAAAAAAAAAAAATGGGTAGAACATAAAAAGACTCTTATCTTCTGCAGCCTGAGGGTGGAAAAAGCTGAGGACCAGATCCAGGAATTAATTATTAGGGTAAAGCAAAAGTTGAATCCTCAATTCAAGCCTGATTGGGAAAGAATGAGCTCTGAAACTTGGAATGGAGACGTCCAAGTTGATGCACTTAAAAGCTTGAAACCTCTCATCCCTGGAATCCTCTGCACATACAGAAGTGATGTTCCCATCCTTTTTTTTTTTCTTTTGGCCATGCCGTGAGGCATGCAGGAGCTTAGTTCCCTGACCAGGGATTGAACCTGTGCCCCCTGCATTGGGAGCACAGAGTCTTAACCACTGGACCACCAGGGAAGTCCCGATGTTCCCATCTTGATTGAGGATACTGCACAGGCCTTGGAATTTAACCTGATCTCCCTTATGATTTTCACACATTGTCTTCAGCTGATCAATCACTGTAGCTTTCCACTGTCTTTCGCTAGAAGTCTCAGCAAAAGCCATCTGATTCTACTTTTTTAAACTACTGTTTCCTCAGGACATCGCAAAAGTCCGAAATATTGGACTCACCAGTGTGTTCCCTGGCACCTGTATCCTACTTCAGTTCCCCACTAGTGAACGTGTTGACAGTGACACTGCTACAGCACGCCAGGGGCTATCAGTAAGCCACCTGCCACCAGTGATGGGAGCCTTAATGACAGCTACTCTGAGAGCCTGTCTCCTCAGGCCATTCCTGGTACCAATTGCCTTAGATGGAGTTTCCCCAGGAACAGATCCTGAGATGATTTATAGGTAGGAATTTTACTGGGAAGTGTAGGGTCTACACCTGTGAAGAAAGTAACATTGTGTAGAGGAAGAAGTTTAACTGTAATACAGTCTCAACAAAGACCTCACCCATCCCAAGGAGAGGTCAGGAGCTAAGCGGGCTCTTCAGAATTGCCCAACTCTAAGACTAAAGGCCTGAGCCTTTATACTTCTGTATCAACCAGAAATTTGGATTTGGCTGTCTCCAGGACAGAACATGACCTTGGGCTGAGGGCAATTCCCAGAGAGGGCCTTGGTTGAGACCTCTCAGATACTTCAGTCTTGAAAGGAGAATCGGGGTGGTACTCTACAGTATCAATGATAGATAGGTGATCGATGTAACCGTAACAGTTGATCTGTGAAACAACAGCTGCCATTATTACATGTTCTACACTGTGATTTTTTTTTCTATTTCATTTGATTTATTTTCATGGTTCTTATGGTGCACATTTTGAAAATCACAGTATTGGATTACGATCAGTAGGTTAGTGTAGGATGCTGTGAAAACACACAGGTAAGGGCATTTGCTTGCAATCAGGAAATTGAAGAACTCTTCCTAAGTAAAGGTGAGATCAAATCTAAGCTAAGCACGAAGAGCTAGAAACACTACCTGCGTGAGTCCTTGGATAAGGAGGAATGGAGACGGTGGGTGGAGTGTCTGCATTTTCCACAACCCTGGTTTGCTCATGTGCTCCGCTGGAAACAAATGTATTTCAGTGACCTAGAAATGAAAGGACTCTCTCTTCCAGGCTTGCCTCAAGCTAGCAGTTCTAAAGCCATCTTGCTGTTCCTTAGAAAATAACAGCAATAGCAGAGCCCAGGCTTGCATGGCTATTTCAGACAAAACCATTGTTTTTCTCTTGTACTTATTTTAGGGAGTAGGTAAAGGGGCAACATAGTCCCTTGGTATCTGTGGTGGGGTGGGGGTCAGGGCTGGGTATTGGTTCCAGGACCCCACTTGGATACCAAAATCTGTGGATGCTCAAGTCCTTTATATAAAATAGCATAGTATTTGCATATAACCTATACACATTCTCCCATATAGTTTAAATCATCTCTAGATTACTTATAATACCTAATACAATGTAAATGCTATGTAAATAGTTGCTGGCATGCAAAAGTTTTGCCTTTTGGAACTTTCCAGAATTTTTTTCCCTGAGTATTTTCTGTCTGAGTTGGGTTGAATGTATGAATGTGGAACCTGTGGATACAGAGGGCTAAAGGTACTATAATCCTTGAAGGTACTATAATCCTCAAACGTGAGGTAGAAGAAAAAAAAGAAGGGGGGCAGAGTGTGTGTGTAAATCTGTCTAAGCACTGGAATGGAGTGCACCCACCTGTTGTCTGACCCCAGTTCATGTGCCTGATGCACAGTGAGGCCAAACAGATCAAAATGTCAAGAGTTTGGAGCAGAGAAGGGTTTATTGCAGGGGTCCAGCAAGGAGAATGGGTGGTTCGTGTTCAGAAGACCCAAACTCCCCGATGGCTTTCAGGCAAGTGTTTTTAAAGACAGTGTTAGAGGAGAGGGTCATAGGATATGTGACCAGCTTGTGGACCTTCTTCTGATGAGTTCCTGGTGAGGTTACAGGGTGGTGTTTCTGAAACTCAACCTTCTGGTTCCAACCAGTCTGGGGTCTGCATGCTTGTGGTCAGCCTGTAGTCACCATCCTCCACTTGGGTGGGGGTCTTAGTTTCCAGAGAACAACTCAAAGGTATGCATCAGATTGTTATCTATTCCCCCTTTGGGAGGAACTAGGTGTCCCGTGACTCTATTGTCCTAATCATTAGCTTCTTGACCCTGCTCTTTGGAACTCAGGGAAGGCCTGGGAGAAAAAAACCTTTTTCTACAAACAAGAAACGGGAGACACTAAGGGGCTTTTGTACCCAGGAGGGCCCCACGGGGTCCTGCTTAGTTTCAATCCCCTCTTTTCTTTGATACTCCTCAGTCTTGAGGCAAACAGCTGTAGAACTAGAAAGGGAATAGAGAGCTTAATCATAAACTCGGCAGAGGAACTCTGGTTTAGCGACACTCAACTTCACGCCAGCCGAGTGACCCCACAGCCTCTGCTTTCCCTGATTTGATTTGACGGGGTTTTTTTCTTCCTTTCTTTCAGAGGGCCTTTTTATGCTTGAGGTCATGATTGAGGCTTTGGGTCCCACTGGAATACCAATTTTGTTTTTCTAGATTTAGTCTGTTATTTTTGTTATTGTTGGTTATTTCAGTAGAAAAAAAAAATCTTACTTCATTCTTTATTAAGAAATGACTCAGCAATTGCAATCTGATGGGATATTTTTCCATAATTTTCGTGGATAAAAAATTTTAACTCTTTGTCTCCTTTAAAGTTTCTTTTCCCCCAGAATAACATTTTTACTCCTTGGTTGACTATGTAGTTTAGATCCAAACTAGAGTCTATGATTATATTTTTAATTTCTCTTTAAGTGGAAATAAGTTAAAATTAGGAGTAGTATTGAATTTTTACCTCAAAATTCTCTTGTAATAACATCCTCCCCATTGCCCTCAAATAAAAAAAAAAAATTAAATCCTACATGAAACAGAGATGAATGGTTCATGTTTAATTCAAGTTAAGTGAAGTATGAAAAGGTTTGTTTAAAAAAATTGTTTAAATTTTAGTGATAAGAGTTTCTAATTCATGGGCGATTGGGATTGACATGTATACACTGATGTGTACAAAATTGATGACTAATAAGAACCTGCTATATAAAAATGTAAGTAAAATAAAATAAGAATTTCTAATTCAGGAGCTGGAAGGTAGAACTGGAACAGGTGAGAAAGTGTCCTGGGTTTAGGTCCCCATTAGTTGTGAGATACTGGCCTCATCTCTAAAAGAAGAATTAGATGAGGCACCTTAGGGGCTATTCCTACTCAATTTACTTGTGACTTTATGAAGTTGTCTCTTTAAACACTGTCTGAACAAAGATGTGCCTCAGGTTTCTAGTGATCTTTAGGTCAGCTGATTCCTAGCCATGCCCTCAAAGTCTGCCTTCATCTGGATCCTAATTTGGTTTGGCATTCTCTAGTGATGCAAAAGGCAACTCACGCTGGGCAGCCTCCTTTGTGGCTCCCCCATCAAAGGATGACAGCTCAGCAGCCTTCCTGTTCCAGAGCACAGGATGCCTTTGCTTGGGACTGAGCTGGGGCTGCTAATTGTTCCGCCTCCAGGATCTCATTTAAGCCCAAACTGCCATCCCAAAGGTGTATCATTCAGTCATCTGTCAGACCCATCGAGAACGGTTATTTCAGCTTGGAAGGGAAATTTAAAAATGGAGGAGAAGTAGGTTGTTTTCTTTTCTAGTGTTATGTCATAAGCGGTTGCTAAAACAAAAACAAAAACAACGCTGTGTCTTAAGTTCAAAAAAGTCACAGCTATTTAATTTATTTATTTCAAACCAAGAGCTGCTCAATGCCTGATGCCATTTACATTTGAAATGTAAAGTGCATTGTATCCTGTCCACTCCCTCCCTGGCTGCTGATGGAAAGAACTAGGTGTTGACATGTCCTTGTAACAAATTATTTGCTCAAAGAAGATTCCCTGTCACTTAAGGAGTTAAAAATCGAGTGTAACATTTCTCAAACTGTGTTGGCTGAGGTGACTTCAGGAGCTCCCCGGGGCAGTTAGGAGGCTGCTCAAACCCCTGCTTGAACAAGGAGGTTGGATGCCTTTCAAGATTTTTCGTGGGAAAAGGTTCTGCTGCAAATGGAACCAGAGGGGAAGCACAGGAGAGAGGGAAGGAGACCAGCGAGGGGGGAGTGGGATTAATGGTCCTTTGGGCTCAGTGCTGTAGTAGAAACATGGAATGTTCATTACTAGCACAGAGGCCAGGGGTGAATCTACAAAGTGAGTAAGCTTACTGGGGAGTTGGGAGTGAAGGGCATTCCAGGCCAAGAAAACACACCATCAGGGAGGCAAGAAACAATGCAATACGTTTAGAGAACGCAGTTTAGTGTCAGGGACCACAGCGTAAGAGCAGGTGGGAGCCCGCCAAGGTGGCATGGCAGACAGGGGGTCAGTTCTTAGAGGTCCCCTCAAGACATACCCAGGTGTTCCCCTTTCCTGGCTGCGTGGCACCATTAAAAGAATTTCAGGGTGAATCAGCTGTATGACACCAGCCAGACCCTCTGTATTTGTCTGCAGTCCCCTACACTCCTTTAGTGCTTTAGTAGAGAAATACCCATTGTTTAAGGTATGATTTGTGGCCCTTACTTTAAAGACTTTCTAGTCTCTAAGAGAAGCTAATGACTCCTTTGTTAAGGTCACCATTACAGCATCGCAGACTTACTGGGACCTGGACAACCCCGGAGGTCATTCAGTGTCTGTCAACAGAGGGCGCTGTTGCTACTTCACCTTTGTGGGAGATTGACCCAGGCTCTGCAGGAAGTTAGTATTGCTGGCCCCTGGGCACTAAGTGTCAGTAATACTACTCTCCCCACTCAGTCATTGTGAAAACTAAATTTCCAACTAATTTTCCTAAATTTCCTTGGGGTGGAAAGGGGTGGTGTTAACAGTGACACCTACTTCCCCCACCTCCGACCGCTGAGCCCAGGCTCCCCACATTTTGCAGATGAGGAAACCAGGGTCCAGATGGGTTACATAACTTGCTCCCAGTGAACCAGCTGGTCATGGGCAGAACCAGGCCTCTGGAATTCCGGTCCAGGGCTCTTGGTGTGGCAATGCTTCAGCCCCCTCCCTCAGTTTCTTGAAAGTTGAAGTATGCCTGTGACCCTATTAGGTTACTGATTTGATGCCTTCTTCTTTGTGCTCTTTTCTGAGTGAGGAGGAAAGGGAGGGAGCAGAATGGAGGTTGAAAGGTGAAGGAAGCACTCTCAGAATCAGGTAGATCCATACACAAAGCTGAGATATATGAGAAGAAAAGGGGCAGGCAGCACCAAAGCTATCTCCTCCAGCTTCAAGTGGACATGACTCCACTACCTGCTGTTGTTGTTCATCCATAAACATGCCGCCCCATCTACGGGCTAGGCACCCACTATTCCAGGCACTGGAAATACAATGATTAGACACGGTCCCTTCCTTCATGAAACATATAGCTTAAGAGGGAAGACAACACTTAAAATTAATCACGAGACAGGACTATAAATAATTATAGCCAGCATCTGCTGACAGCTATTCTGTGCCAGGTACTGTCAAGCACTTTATATACATTATCTCATTCAATCCTCCTTGCAATACTATGAGTTAGGTACTATCATTATTTCCATTTTTCAGAGGAGGAAACTGAGGCCTAGAAGGTTAAGGGATTTGCCTAAGGTCGTGCGGCTGGGATTTGAATCCAGCTGATCTTGGAAGGTATATTATACTGCATAATAGCAATGGTAGGTAAAATGCATTGTAGAAGCCACATAGAAAATGCATTTAGAAGTAATGGATATTGACCATCTTTGCTACTGTCTGAGAGTCAGATGTAGACTTTATGTTTCTCAAGGAGCAAGTGCAGAGAAAGCTCCTCTTTGGGACTGCCCCCTCACCACACCCCGTTCTCTTCCAGTTCCTTGTGGTTGGTGCTTCACTGTGGTTGCAAAGACCAGGGATACCTACTCTGGGGAAGCAGTTCCTTATGCTCAGTACTGTCTCTTTGATCACAAATTCGGATTGATTGCTATCTGTTTTGTTTTAGGCCCCCTTTTAAGATGAAGATAAATTAATAGTCTGAAGTGAAGAGTAGCAGAATCATATCCAGTTGAGACTTACAAGATATTTTAATAATCAAGGAAACTAAAGTTTCTGCACATACCAAGTGTTTTCCAACCGAGGAGATGCTTATGTCTCCTCCACCCAGATCTAGCTCCCCTTCCATGTAAATCCTCCTCTCACTCAATCCCTTATCTAACACCTTGAAGAGGAGGTAAAACCAAATTATTCGACATTGTCTCTTTTATTTAACTTGACAACCACTGTGAAAAAAAACCCAACAGACAAAGTGATGGAGATGTTTTACAAAGTAAACATTAAATAGAGATTGATCTTCAAAGCATTTAAGATTTCTGTGTGTGTGTCTGTCTGTCTGTCTTCCCTATTGGCACTCTGTAACATTGATCTACGTAATTGTTCTTTACAGTTGAAATCTAATGTTAATATTGCTCATCGGAACTGAATTATTTTTAAAAATTTTTTACAGGGTCGTCATGTCAAAACGGGCCAGCTTGCAGCCATCAAGGTTATGGATGTCACAGGGGTAATGTATCATTATCTTGCCGTCTCAAAGTTATATATTTGTAACAGAGAAGTTAGTGATAGAGAAAAATCATTTTTTGGAAATAGAATTTTTTTACACATCTAAGACCTTTCCCCACTTGTGCTTAACATAAAAATTAAGACTATTCAGCAGCTGACCAAGATGACCATGGGTAAATCACTCTGATTAAATTAGATACCTACACACTGCCTTATGTAGTCAGAGTGAAGAACATGTGTGCCAATAATTTACATATGAACATTTGCAGATGAAGACAGAACAAGGATTTGAAGGTATTAAGAGAATAATACTGAGATTACACAGAAGAGGTGGGTCTTAACAGTTTTCCTCAAAGTCCACCTAACACTGGAGTAGACAAGAGTTTGGATAACTCTAAAATCCTAGTAGGAAGTGTAACATGAATATTTTCCTCCCCAAAATGTTATAGACCAAATAATCACAATAACTACAAATACTTATTATTATAGAGCAACACTGAAACAAAATTTCTGCCTGGATTATCAAAAGCAATCTAAGGAATAGAATTTATTTTAACTACAATCTTATGCTTTCAATCCTTTTTGCTAGGTCTATTTAAAATATTTTAATGCCTTTTCTAGAGTACAGAGCAAAAATCAGACTTGAAAGGACTTATTGGAAATCAAAAGCATGTTAATGATTTTCTATTGTCCCCAGGAATTTTTCTAAGATGTCTGTCAGCTGTATACAAAAGCTAAAAGACCAAAGTCTTCCATTTGGCCCAGAAGTGGATTATTTAATGTAAAGAGATGTAGAATGAATGGGTCACACAAAGGTATCAAGAACCAGTATACAAATAAGAAAAACACACAGTATGTCCGTAGGTCAGACTTCAGTCCATACCTTCTCTGGTCCAGTTTGCTACCTTTGATAAGTATACATTATATGCTACACTATTAACCATGATACTAATTTCACTAATTTTCATTTATACCACACATTGTACTGTCTTCCTTTCCTTACTTATTATTTATCTGAATTCCTTTTTAAGTTCTATGCATTTTAAAACTTATATGCATTTTTAACAAGAAAAAATTTTGTTCCCATATGTTTAGAAGAACTTAGATAAAGTAATCCTTCCTTTTATTTGTCCTAAATGCATTATTCAAATTTCAGAGCTTGCAAACCAGTTCAAATATTTCATCCCAATTAGTTTATTAATTCACCTGGCCTTTACTGAGTAAGAAAATGCATGCAGATTATATTAATAAGGTTTAGGTTCTGCCACTTGCAAGAGAAAACTCAAAATAACACAGGCTTAAGTATGATGGAAGTGTCATGCTCTCTTACGTTCAAGGAGTCTAGGGGCGACAGTCCAGGGATGTGTAACAGCAATGTGATGGAGTAGGAGGGTGTTTTTATCTTTCTGCTCCATCATTCTGACACGTGGCTTCCACACTTAAGGTCAGTTCTGTGATTTAAGGTAACTGTTGGATTTCCATTGATCACATTCTTTGGCAGGCAAAAAAAAAAAGCAGTGCGGGGAGGGGGGGAGTAGGTGGGAGCAGAGTGTACAGAAGACAGCCCCTTCCAGTGAAATTTTTTCTACTCGCATACAACGTTTCTATTTACTTCTGCAGTCATTGGCTACCTAGCTGCAAGGAAGCTGGGAAATGTGGTCTTTCATTCTACCAACCTGTCCAGTTAATTTGGGTTCTATTATTAGTCAGGAATGAAGAGAGAATGGATACTTGTATTGTTAATTAGCAGGGTCTGACACAAAAATCAAGATCAGATACTATCAGTCTCTACATAGAAACCCATTAGAAATGTGTAAATCTTTTACAGAGCTCCCAGCACAAAACAAGTCAGAATTTATTTTGCAATTCTGCTAAAGTCATACTACTGTATTTTCCTTGAATTGAATAGGATCTCCACATAATGTGATGCACTTGGCAGTTGAACAACTAATGGATGTGGATGGAGCCCAAGACATTAA
This sequence comes from Eschrichtius robustus, assembly GCF_028021215.1. NCBI lineage: Eukaryota > Metazoa > Chordata > Mammalia > Artiodactyla > Eschrichtiidae > Eschrichtius > Eschrichtius robustus. The sequence goes on along the minus strand of NC_090829.1, from coordinate 51,090,755 downwards.
TGCTGTAAAGTTCTGTTGTGTGGGTCTGCAGAACTACAGTTGAGTTCCACTGACGTCATTAAAGTCAGTGTACAAAGCTGTATATTGATGCACAAAGTATGACTTGAGAGCACTGGATATCACTTTTTCTGGTTCTGTTTGTGAGATTTTAAATTGTTCAAAGAATCATTTACTACTTCTAGACCACCTTGCTTGGAATCAAAAAAGTTACACAGCAATTTATCCCAGAGTATGTATTTTCAGTTTAAGCAGTGTCAGTTGGCCTCTCTAAACTGGGTTTCGCAAGGCAACTGAGACCTACAGAAAATGATTTAGAGTCTATTTTCTCAATTCTCCCCAGCATGGTACAGAGCTAGCACCATTTTCAATGCATAGGAGAGTCAATCTATTGCATACAATGGATGCTTTATAGTATTTAGGCTTAATTCTCTCGGGGGAACCTCTGTTGAGAGGGCTGGATAGTTCCTTGATTTAGACACATCATTGACCATTATGTAACCACTGACCCCTAACAAAGGCAAACATGGATACACATCAGGAAATGGTTTTCTTATTTCCCATGGTGTATGATCCAGCATCAAATGACTTTTGTATCACCCCCTTACACATCACAGTCAACGTAAAATTTCCTTTGTGAAACTCACGTGGTATCCTCAGAAAACAATCTATTTCATTTTGTCATGTTGTCTTTTGTGTATTATGGAACGCTGCAAAAGCTTCTTACCAATTATTATAATTGTGCTCATTATAGCTGCTCTGAGATGAATTCTCAAAGGTCATCTTTGTTAATTGTTTGCAATGATCTACTGCGAAGTTACTATAGTTTATCGCAATGTATTTGATAAAACTATAAGCTTGAAATCAATTTTTAAATTATTGTTTTCTTTCTATACCATTTCCTTTTTTAAAAGAAAATAACCATAGAGAAAACTGGATATAATGCTTATGTTCTTCTGTTTTAGAGCTGAGACACTTCCAAATTTGCTAATATTTGCTTCAGAATTAGGGCTTAAACTCAGACTCAGTCTTTGAAGTTCTTTCAGTTTCTGAAATAATTATGAGAATTTCTGCATTTTGTCGCTTTCTGGGGATTTCTTCCCAGCTGGAATTGTGTACTTTAATCATCTAAACAAAATTGGACCCTCTCGGGTAGTGTTCCTCAAGGTGGGCAGCCAGCATTTGCGGGCTGTCAGCACCCCTGGGGTGTTCATCCGAAAGGCAGATTCCTGGGCTTGCTGCAGAATTTCTGGGTGGAAGAACCTGCCTTTTCTACAAGCTCCTCAAGGAGCTTCATGCACACCAAAGTCAGAGGAGCACTTTTCTAGGGACTTGTATTTACTGCTTTCTGGCTACCAAGTATGAAGAGACCATGATTCTTTGATAATCCTGCAAATAACACCCATCTTCATTTGAATCAAAATCCCTGATGTAAACTAGTCCCTTTACAATGATACCTTGAAGCCCATGTAGGACTTAGTAAGATAATAACTTACTGTCATAGGCTTTCATCTTGACAATGACTGGTTGTGATCATTACTCAGGACACTTTGGGTTGTAGTACCAAAGCCCCACTCAGACTAGATGAAGCTGAAAACAGAATTTATTGTCTTGTGTATATTTTAAAAAAAAAGAAAAGAAAAAAAAAAAAGGCTCAGCAAGATCTAGGAAGTCACATGACTGATTAGGAATTTTGTATCTCTCCATCTCTGGGCTCTGCTTTCTTTCTACCAGCAGCTCCAGGCTCATGTTCTAATTACTTCATTACCCTTAGTCCCAGCAAGAGTGCCAGTGTGAACATCAGTGGCCCAGCTTGGGTCACCTCACCATCCGACAACCATACCCTGTTTCTCTCCAGCCACGTCTGGGTTGGGTGCCTGGCCCTGGAACCTACCACAGGGACTGAGAGTTGGAAAGGATTCCTCAAACAAAAACCTAAGAACTGTTAAAGCAAAGGGTAGGATAGATGCTGGGCAGGGAAAAACAAGAGAATTCAATGTATTACTGTAAGATCAAATCATTTTAGTAGATGTATTTAAAACTGACTTAATCCTTAAGTAAAGTGCCTCTCTAGTTACATTTTTTATATTTCAGCCTGAAATAATAATGGTAGCTAACATTGATGGAGTGATTATTATGTGCCAGAACTCTTTACAATACTTTATATATATTGATTCACTGAATGCCCTTAACAACCACCAGACTCCATTATTAGGTCCATTATAGAGATGAGAAAACCAGGCATATTAAGTACCTTGCTCAATGTAACATGTAAATGGTGGAGTGAAGATTTCAACCTGAGTATTTTAATTCTACTTTTTAAGCCTACCCTGTTTCTCACAGTGCCATAGATCTTCAGTTAACATAGAAGGATATTTAGTGTTTAATTAATTTATTTGATAAACATTTACTAAACACCTACTTTATGACAGACACTTGAAATTCAAAAATGACAAAGTGGTTCTTTGCCTGAAGGGGAGCTGACAATAATACAACCTTGCTCTAAATATTTGTAAGTAAAGCTAATCCATTTTATAATAAAGTTGTACAAGTCATAAATAAAGTTACATATACAGTTTGATGTGACAGTGAGGGGTAGTAATTAAGCCCAGGAGGACAATCAGACGAGAACGTTCCTGGCCGAGAAAATAGTCTGTGCCAAGGGGGCATGGAGGCTGAGAGAGGTGGAACGTGTTCTGGAAACTATCACATGGTTTAGTTTTAGTATAAAAAATGTGCTGAGGAGAGAGTGATACAAGGGGAATCTGGACAAGTTAGGGTCAAGTCATGAGGGAATTCATTACAAGGTTTTCAAACTTTTTAATTTTCCCAATAGAACCCTGAGAGCGAAGAGTCTTAAGCAAAAACCCATTAGGTAGAAGAGATACAAGGCGGGTTGTTTTTTTACAAGGGGCGGGAGGCTGTCAGTCCCGGCCCCCGGCCTCACACTACTGCTAGAGCCAGTGTGGAAGCCAGAAGTTAAATAGCAAAGTAACAGGATGGGATTTGCCTACTCGAAGGATCCATCTTAAGCCCTGCTTGATTGAGTTTCTATTTCTGTCTCACTTACTGAATTCCTGTGGGTGAAGCTTTCAACCAGTCTCCATCTCTCTTCGAAGAGTAAGGAAGCAGCTTTCTCCCGGTAGCTTCTGGTAGAGTGCTTTGCCCATAGTTAATGGGCTCATTGAATGTTTGCTGAAATTGGACCAAACAAAAAAAACAAGGAAACATCTTTTCATCTTCGGTTACTGGGAGAAATCAGGGGACACGCTGCCCCAGGCACATTTGATTCCTCCTTCCCAAAGGGAGGGCAACTCAGTGGAATGATTGGTAGCATAGAAGGTAATATTAGTAACAGTAATAACAACAACAACAGCCAGAGTCAAAAATAAAGATGGCTCTCATTGATTGCTTATATGTGCCAAGCATTGTTCTTACTACTTCATACAATATACACTAACTCATTTAATCCTTGAAACAATTCCCATTAGAGGAGCAGTGCTAATAATATCCATTTCACAAATGAGGAATTAATTGAAAGCAAAAAATCCTAAATAACTTGCCCAAGTGCCACAGACAGTAAATGGCAGAGTTGGAATTTGAATCCAGCCAGTCAGGGTGTGCCCACCTTCCCCACGGCCCTGTTGTAAGAATGAGAGATGGGGCTTGGGAGTCGGGGGGTGGGGGGCATCACCAGAGCATGGCCTTCAGATTCAGATAGAGCTGGGTTCATACCCACTCCTCTCCTTACTGCCCTTGGGCAAATTTTTTACCTTTTCTGAATCTCATTTTTCTCATCTGTTAGATGGGAATACAAACATTGCAAACTTGTTTTGCGACTGAAATTATATAATATCTAGTGCTTGGTACATAACAGTTCCTCACTAAATATTAGTCCTGGTAAGAGACAGTGAATGCCTGCATGGGGCAGGCAATAGGAATGAGGAGAGCACGTTATAATGTGCATTGGACTTCTGTAGCTGGGGGTGGTAGCCTGTGCTATGAACCACATGCCGTACATGCCATGTGTGGGTTAGTTCATTGTCAATATATGTAAATAGTTTGACTCAGCCCTGTCTTCACTACCTCAGTTACAAAGTTATTAGTCTTACCCTGAACCACAGGTAACTGTCAAAATGACTTAGTGTAGAGCAGGATCCAGGAGAGAAAATGGGGCTGGATTCCAGAAGCTGAAGACTGAAATCACAGTAATTCATCTTTTCATTCACTTAAGAATGAATGAATGTGCTATGCTCTGGGGTGATAGCGGTGAATAAGACAGCCACAGGCGCTATCTTTTGGAATCTTACATTCCAGTGTGAGAGAAAGACGTTTAACAAACAGTTGAACAGTTATTTGACAGTTCTGATTAACTTTCAAGGAGTGTACAGAGAGTATTAAGGGAGAATTTCAGAAGGAAACTGACCTATCTAGGTGGCCAGTACGTTCGTTCCCTGATAAAGTAACAACTACATGAGATCACAGGATGGGTAGATATTGGTGAGGTTGGTAGGGCGTTCCCAGCTGTGGAAGCCTGACTCTCAGCAAAGCCTGGGAATCCCCACCCCAGGCTCTTCTGCTGCAGAGACCCTTCTAGACACCTCTTTGGGACTTTTCAAGTAGATAAAGTTAGCGGAAAGACCGGTCAGATAAAGCACATGATGAGAACTTTTAACAGAGAAAAGATAAACAGAGTTTTTTTTGGTCTCCATAATACCCTCCACCTTTGGGGCTCTTTCCAGTGTCTCAATTCTGTGTGTTGTACAGCACGTAGAACTTGGAAAGCTTCTAAGTTCTAAAAATGAACAAGCTGAGCTGCTTACTCCATGCACACTTCAGCATTTCTCCTTACATACTGATTACACCCCTTTGGTGGCTTATGTGTGCCTGGGTCTCTGCACGTGTGCATGCGTGCTGAGTGGGTGGCCTTGCAGTATGTGTATGCCTGCATGCTACAGAGATTGCTTAAGAGCAAAAAATGGACCTGGGGACTCCTGTCTATACCCCACACGAATGAAGGTGAACACTTAGGTGCACTAGTTGTTAGAAGTGTTTTTCCATTGTGATGGTTTGTTTTTAGTAGTGCCTTCCATTTGTGTACCTCAAAGTATTTGATCAAAACTATAATTAGTTCTTTTATCCCCCTAGTGGAATCGAGATGCATGAAGGTAAGGAGATTGGCCCACAGAGGTTGGGGTGCCTGGAATCATTAAGCAGGCCATTCAAATCCAGATTTGTTACCAAGTTCCTCAGTCATGGACAGTGTGGGGGGGGGGTCTCCTTTCGTAGATCCGTGCTCTCCTTTTCATGCCAGCACATCTTTGCCATCTCACATTTATGTCCCTCTTTTGACTTTACTTGGTTCCCTCTTGTTGAGCTCTTTTGAGGCTTGACCTCCTCATCAATACGTTGGCTTTCTGAATGACGCGAAGCTCGCCTTTAGTTTTCCTTTTATGAAGAGTCCTCTCTTTCTCGTTTAAAGCCTGCTGACTTTAAGGAGCCCAGAACAGGAACTGTGCATTATCCATCTTGGTACCTCATGCAGAGCCTGCTGACCTAGGACCTGGCACAGAGTAGATGCTATACAAAATGATATTATATTTGTAAAAACAAGAGAGCAGAGAAAATATAAAGACTAGAAAGCCAGATGAAGAAAAAACAGATCCACATTACAAGCCACAGGGAATTTGATAGTTATTTTTTCCAGTAACCAAAGACAAAAGGGAAGACATTATCATTTACACTGTTAGTGCCGTCAGAAAAGACGACCCATTCCGATTCCCATGGGCTGTTACCTGAATTGTAGGTGGAGGATTCTTGAGGATGTAAACCATCTCATTTATTTATTTATTTTAATTTTATTGAAATACAGTTGTTTTACAATATTGTGTTAATTTCTGCTGTTCTGGAAAGTGATTCAGATATATATATATATATATATATATATATATATATATATATACACATATATATATTTTTTTCATGTTCTTTTCCATTTTGGTTTATCACAGGATATTGAATATATTTCCTTGTGCAAGTAGGACAAGTAGGACCTTGTTGTTTATCCATCCTATACGTAATAGTTTGCATCTGCTAATTCCAGACTCCCCAAACTCCCAACCCTCCCCCACCCCCCGACCCTAGCAACCACAGGTCTGTTCTCTATGTCTGTGATTGTTTCTGTTTCTTAGATAGGTTCATTTGTATCATATTTTAGATTCCACATATAAGCAATATTTGTCTTTCTCTTTCTGACTTCACTTAGGATGATGATCTCTAGGTCCATCCATGTTGCTGCAAAAGCTGTCTCATTTATCATAGATTTTAAATGCATGACAACATTCGTAGGGTTAAAACCTATTTTTAAGATTCATAGTCCTCTTGGGAGTCATACATCCATGCAGGCTTGGGTGTGAGAAGGATGCATGTCACCCTCGTGTTGTCTGCTTCTCTAAGGGATACTACTTCCTACTAAAGAGAGAGCAGGTTAGCCTAGTGGTAAAGAAGAGCACTGCAAACTGTCACTCATCTGGGTTTACCCTAGCTTTGACACTTCATGTTTCTCTTACCCAGGGCATGTTGCTTAACCTCCCCTTATTCCACATGTATAAGTATGGATAATATTACTTCTCTCATACACTTAGTGTGAGAAGGAAATATAGTCATTTATAAAGCATTTGAGGGACTTCCCTGGTGGTGCAGTGGTTAAGAATTCTCCTGCCAATGCAGGGGACTTGGGTTCCATCCCTGGTCTGGGAAGATCCCACATGCCGCGGAGCAACTAAGCCTGTACTCCATGGTTACTGAGCCTGCGCCTCTAGAGCCCACAAGCCACAACTACTAAGCCTGCACACCACAGCTACTGAAGCCCACGCGCCTAGAGCCCGAGCTTTGCAGCAAGAGAAGCCACCGCAATGAGAAGCCCGCGCACCACAACAAAGAGTAGCCCCCCGCTCGCTGCAACTAGAGAAAAGCCCGCACGCAGCAATGAAGACCCAACACAGCCAAAAATAAATAAATAAATAATAAAATAAAGCATTTGAGACCCATATGTAGAACACAGTGTTTAGTGCACATTGTTACTATTACGACATCTCTTGTAGACATTTTTCATTTTCTCTCCGTGGCACCGACGATTCCCATAGGAGACAATATGCCCTACCCTGTCCAGCTACAGGGCCTTGGTAATCACTGTTTCTCTGCCAGGAAACCAATCCCTCCTCAGTCACATCACATTATACTTTTTCTTTCCCCTAAGTGGGTAACCTCCCGCATGGCTTTTAAAATTCAGCTCACACTTGGATTTCTCGGCTCTCTCCCCTAATGCCCCTAATGCCCCTAATTACGTCAGCTGCCCATACCTCTCAAGTTAGTAATTTTGCATGTATCTGTATCATTCTTTGATTTCCATTTGTGTTCTCCACGAGACTATAGTAAGTTTCACTGTGGAAGAGCTTGAATGTTTTATGTCCATTGTTGTTATTACACTCGGCCCTCTGTGTTCACAGTGTTAGTTGAATCTGAGGATGTGTAACCCACGGATATGGCAGGCCGACTGTACTATGCTACTTTACATAAGGGACTTAAACATCTGTGGATTTTGGTATCCATGGAGGATCCTGGAACCAATCCCTTATGGATACTGAGGGACGACTGTATTATATTATTATTATTATTATTATTTAGCATTGTGCCTGGGGTAGAGTAGCAGATAAATATTTATTGAATGAATCCATTTAGTTTAGGGTTAACATATACAACAAATCCAAGTGCTGCTTGCAGTATGCTGTGGCAAAGACCCAAGTTCTATCAGTGCTGCAATGAAGAAATATGGGCTTAGGCAACTCGTTGAATCATGCTAGACCTGTTTCCCTAGATCTGTAAACATATAGTTTGCAGGTGCTTACCCACCTTGAGATAATTTTAGAGGATCCATACATGCTTAAGTCTCATTTAATGTTTCATATATTTTAATGTTTAATAAACTGATTTTTTTTAAAAACCCTCAAACTCAATGTTATATACCAACTTTGAACACACTAGAAAATTGCAACTTCTCAAGGGGGAGTGAGGGTCGGGGAGGAATGGATTGGAAGTTTGGGATTAGCAGATGCAAACTATTATATATAGGAAGGATAAACAACAAGGTCCTACTGTACAGCACAGGGAACTCTATTCAATATCCAGTGATAAACCATAATGGAAAAGAATATGTACATATATGTATAACTGAATCACTTTGCTGTACAGCAGAAATTAATACAACATTATAAGTCAACTGTACTTCAATAAAATAAATTAAAAAATAAAAGAAAACAGCAACTTTTCAATTTGTAATCTGGGTTACTCCATTCACGTGCAGAATGTCATTCAGTATGAATTTTCCACTGAAATTTTAAGGCATGCTTTTTAAGAGTAATTGTTACCACTTACAATTACCTATCTGAGGAAATGTAGATTTTCTCTATCCTTTGGAACCAAAACAGAACTGAAAATTAATAAGATATTGAAGCTGATATGTGACTTTGTCTTTCAAAAATTCTAAATTTGTCTTCACTAAAATAACCCCTTTGTTGTCATTGATTAACTTTATATCTAGATATTACATGGTTTAATTTTTTTAAGACTTTAGTCACCCTTTGTTTCATTTTTTTAAACTATTTTATATTGGAGTATAGTTGATTAACAATGTTGTGTTAGTTTTGGGTGTACAGCAAAGTGATACAGTTATAAATATACAAGTATCTATTCTTTTTCAAATTCTTTTCCCATTTAGGTTGTTACATAATACTGAGTAGAATTCCCTGTGCCCTACAGTAGGTCCTTGTTGGTTATCCATTTTAAATATAGCTGTGTGTACTACATATAATAGTTTAATTTATAAGAATAAATGTTTACTGATTTTAAAAGTCTAGTTTTTATTGAGGCTGTATATTGGCATCCTGAATAAAATTTCTGTTGGAGAAAGGGATTTTAGTGCTACAAATTATTAAATTTTTTTTTTAGATCACATTTTAGAAGATGTTAGTAATCCCTACAAATTCTAATAGTCTATGATTCTTTAACAATAACTTGTCTTCAATTTTTTGTCACATTCAGTCAGCAACAAAGGTGAAAATGGTAGACGTGTTAACACAAAAACCTGCCTAATGCCAGCAACCACTGTGGAGAGCAGGACAGGTGAGCAGGGGCAGAAGTGGTTCTAGCCAGTGTCCGAACATCCAGGGTGTAGTTGCATTTATGAGTCTCTACACCTCATACTTCCCTGCGAGTTCAAACTGACCAGTCCCTTGGATTGTTGTCAGAATTACACAGGTTTATTCCTCTTCCATGGATTGAGAGCTGAACGTTGGGCAAACCCTTTGTTATAGAGCACACTAATATGAAGTGTCTCGTTAATTCCGTTTTTAAATCCTACTATATCGTAGGTGCTTAAAGTATATTCCCCTGTGTAATAAATATGCAACTTAAAATCCCTCCTTTATCCCCTGGAATCATTCATAAGCAAATATTAGTGTGTGCTAACAAGCTCCTTTAATTGGAGGACCAAAGGCAGGTTTCTCTTCGGCCCTGGCTTAAGGTGCTCCTAAACTCTCCTTTCATGATTTAGCAGCTTTGGGTTTATCACCGTAGGTAATTGCCTTTCTTCTGTCTAGGAGTTTTCAGTTTAGAATTAAGAGCACTGACTTTGAAGTCAGACGAATCTTGGCTTTGGATCTTAGCTCTAACATTTAAAATAGGAATAAACTCTCTGAAACTCATTTTCCTTATTTGTTCAATGGGATCATTAAAAACATGTACTTCATAGAGCTGTTTTGAATATTAAATGAGATAATACACATACAACCTCTGGGACAAAACATTACATAAGGTTGGCTTTGGCTATACTTTATGACCACGGTTGTGATCATCATATAGTCATCAGAGGTGGTCTGTGGCTTGAAAGCATTGTCTGGGATCATCCGTTTCCTTGCATTTGAAAAGCACTGTCTCTTCACCTGTTTTATCATCTTCCAGGAGGCTGGTTCTCGTTTTTCGCATAGAAGTGTTCTCTGCAAGCAGTGAGAGAAGTCCACCCCTACACACAAATACTTTTCAAGTCTCTGCTGCGTCACATTTCCTAATGTCCCATTGGCCAAAGCAAATCACATGGCCAAGCCCAGAGACAAGCAGAGGAAATAGACTCCACCTCTTCATGTTGGGGGGCTGCCACATATCGGGCCGCTTTTCCTTTTAGTCTACCACAAATAGTAAGCAGTAAATAGATTCCCGTCATCTTGAGAAAAAACAATCTTCTTTATGTTGATAATAAAGCTGTGCTTACATAAGCACTTAATCATTTCTAAGCCTTAGGAGGTGACTTTGATAGGTAGTCTTTTTCCCATTTACAGGTGAAAAAAACTGACATTCGGAGAGTTTAAATGGCCATGCCTGACTTTACGTAAGTCAGCTTGGACAAGATTTTGAAGTCTTCTGATTGAAATAATGGTTCTTCCTAGAGTGTTGGACTTAGCTTATTAAAATTACTCCCTTTTAACATTTGTGACAATTTGGTACCATTACTTTGTTTTTCATTGTGACCCAGTGGTCATTAGTTTCCCAGTGAGCTTGACCCCTGTCCTCAATTCTCAAGACATAAGAATAATCCATTTACAAAATAGAAGATAAGCTTCTTATAACTTTGTAATCTAATTCTAGCCTCAGTTGTTGTTTTGTCCTTTTGAAAGCATCGTAACCCATCTCCTTCAATGAGCCGTATTGTAAGAGGTTGGACTGCTTATGAAGGGGTTAAATGTGTTCTTATGGTCATAATAAGTGCCTCCCTTTCAGCTTCACTGAGTAACTTACGGCCATCATTGCACTAGTCTTGAAATCTGGATAAACAGTAGCCCTGAAGGCCTGATAAATTTCACGCTCACTTACAAGGTCATATTAGATCAAGATCAAGGTTATATATTAGAGCTACGTAACCATGATCCACAGTGGTTCCATAACTGTGTTTGGAATTTAAACAATTTAAACCTAAAACTCAAATTACTTACATTCCTGCCCTCTCCTACCTGTGTTATTTATTTATTGGTTGAGAAGATTAATAATAATGTTTATTTTGTATTATGTTTTATAACTTTCACACACTTCATTTAATTTTCACAGAAGATTGGGACATATAACAATATTGATACTATTATAAAATCTGTATCTCCTTATAGATGAGAAAAATTAGGCTCCAAAAGGTAGGTTACTTTCCAAGATCATGCAGCCAGAAAGGAGTGGAGCTCAAGCCGAACATGCTCCCCCCGCCACCTGCCACCCCTCATTTTCCTGACTTAATGCATATGCTTTCTTCATTACCATGTTGCCTCAGTTTACCTTTGCAAAGCCATGGAGAACCTGCTGACTTCATTCTGGTCTCCAGTACTATTTATTTTGGATTTAATTATATACTGAATCACACTGTTATTTAACTGTTTCATAAGTTCTTGTTTCCTTAATGATATGGTGAGCTTTTTTAGGCACTTTTTCCTCCTCTCTTTCTCCCGCATCAGCCACCATCCCGTTGAGAACCTGAGGCAGGCAGCAAATACTTGTAGAACCAGCCCCACTTCTCACTAAGAATGACCCAAGCTGAGTCTGTCCGGCTGCCGCTGGAAAATGACGGGTGTTTTACTGTCTCATGTGCTTGCCTCTTTAATCGAAAGCAGATGCCAGACTGCCCCAGAAACCCTCAGGTTTGTTTTCTCCCCTTTTATCTCGGCTTCCCTAAAGTACATCTGCTCACATCCTATATTCATCCACAATTATCAGGCCCCGCGTTGTGGGTTTAAAATAGCTAATATACACAATCGTCAGACATTTGGAGGCCTGCTGCAGGACCCTGCAACAAGTTGAAGGACTGTGAAGGTCAGTCTCTCCTTAGGCCTGCAGTGAAGGCGTAGGCAGTTTCTGATAGCCGCAGGGAAGATTTCTTTGGTCAGCATGTGCCATCCCCTCCCCCCGCATCCCAGCCCCTCACTCCTCTACTCCCCTCCTTTGTTAAGGCCACGTGCTTCTTCTTAGCTCAGCATCCCAAGCATACATTCTATTTTGAGATTACCTAGTCTTTGACTTAGTTAAGCCACGTCATATGTAACGTACTCCATTCTCCTGGGTTTGCAAACCTCCATTGCTTTTTACTAAAACTTATTTTTGTGTGGTCAGCAAATGTCAGCATTTCACCACTCTCCTCCTCTTATTTTTACCAGTTCCTTTCAAGCTGTAAGGAATGCTGCTGTAACTGGTTGGAACTTTTGTAGGTATTCATTCTTTTATTCATATTTATTCACAGGCATTTTGCTTGATGCTAGGATGTTATTTATAAAGAGCAAAAGCAGGCAGGATCCCTGTGTTGATAGTTTTTATGGATTGACAGGGAAGAGAGGCTTCAATCAAATGTTTATATAGATAAATGTGGATTGCCTTTCTGGTAGGTGCTGCAAAGGAAGAGACACGTGACGATCCCTGGGGCTAGAACCACAGGCAGGCAGATCAGAGAACTTTGCTGGGGAAGGGATCCTGGAACTGAGATCTGAAGGCAGAAGGGAGCTTGCAATCCATGGAGAAGGGAGTCAAGTAAAAGGGCAATTATGACACAGTATGACCCATACCTCTGTTCTAGTACCAACAAATGTGTGTGCAGGTTTGGGGGTGGACAAGATATAGTGGGGAGACTTGACATTACCCGAGAGAATTAGGGAAAACATCCCTCAAGAGTGTCCATTAAACTCGGTCAGGAAGGATGAGTAGAAATTATGTGAAGAAGAGGAAGGGGAAAGAAGGCATTCATGGGAGACCACAGAAGGGCCCAGCAACGTAGAGACCAAGTAGCTGGAGGAGGTGAGGGTACAGACAGGGACACACCGTGAATGGTCTTTCAGGTAATGGCCATGTAACATCTTACACTCAGAGATTCTTACTGCTGCATCTAAAACAGTTTTCCTGGGCTAGAAATATTTTCCACCAACCTCAAGAATAAAATACTATGTAAAAGTCCAATTGATGTGTACACTTCAAAGTGAAATTATGAGGGACTTCCCTGGTGGTCCAGTGGTTAAGACTCCACACTTCCAGTGCAGGGGGCCCGGGTTCAATCCCTAATCAGGGAACTAGATCCCGCGTGCCACAACTAAGGCCCAGCGCAGCCAAATAAATAAATAAATATTTTTAAAAAAAATTATGGGAGGACACACACACTCTTCACCAGTGATGTCAGGTTCTCTTAAAAAGGCCCAAGTTAGTGGACTCCAAATTGAAACCGGGAATGAGTGAAATCTGAATTAGGAGGCTTACTCGGTAGGAGGGTTCTTTCTTTTCACATTCGTGGCACTACCACATGTCCCCTTTCTTTTCATGTGTACTTTCCTGAAGGTGAGATGGGTACTCCTGCTTTGTGAATATCCTCAGATGGAGGGAACTTACCCTTGCTCCCTTTCCCATCTGACTTTCATCATCTTCCATCAGGGACTTCAATAAAAGGAGACTTCAAAGAAAATGAACCTAACAAATTTTAAATCGAAGAGCCTGTATTTTTTTTCTTTTCACTTTTCTTAATCTTCCCTATACCAGGTATGATCAGTGATAGGTACTTGATGGACATAGTACCCAGAGGCCTAGAGTGAGTTTTATCTTAATAGCTTGTCTACCTTAATCTCTTCCAGGTGAAAGGATGAGGAATTTTTTTTTTCCTAGCAGGTTGCCTGCTATATTGGTTTGCTGTACAAACAGAAGACCCCCTTGGACTGCCAATGTGTTATCTTGTAAATTTTTTCTTTGTAGTCAAGGAAGAAAGTCAAGTTATATGGTAATTATGCTTGTTTGTTACCACAGAAGAAAAAACTTAAGAAAGAAATTATTGCATAGTTGATATAGATGGTGATGAAAAACAGAATCCTACTAAAGACACTGGATTTTCATGACAATATTTATTGTTCTAATATAGGATGAAGAGGAAGAAATCAAACAAGAAATTAACATGTTGAAGAAATATTCTCATCACCGGAATATTGCTACATACTATGGTGCTTTTATCAAAAAGAACCCACCAGGCATGGATGACCAACTCTGGGTATGTAGTGCTGCCCAAATTTGCTTTTCTTTTTTTTTTTTTTTTTAAATTATTTATTTATTTATTTATTTATTTTTTGGCTGTGTTGGGTCTTCGTTTCCGTTTCTGTGCGAGGGCTTCCTCTAGTTGCGGCAAACGGGGGCCACTCTTCATCGCGGTGCGCGGGCCTCTCACTATCGCGGCCTCTCTTGTTGCGGAGCACAGGCTCCAGACACGCAGGCTCAGCAATTGTGGCTCACGGGCCTAGTCGCTCCGCGGCATGTGGGATCTTCCCAGACCAGGGCTCGAACCCGTGTCCCCTGCATTGGCAGGCAGATTCTCAACCACTGCGCCACCAGGGAAGCCCCAAATTTGCTTTTCTTACATAGAAAACACCCAGGACTGAATAGTGCATTTCTCTATCCTCGTTACTAAGTTCAGTTGTTCTTTGAAATCCTTTACTCCATGATATCCATAAATTGTGTTTTCGACGTTTTCTCCCATTTCCTTGAATAACTCTCTATCTTCTATCCCTTAATGTGGACCGTCCCTAAAGCTAGTTGTTAGGTTCTCTGTTTTCTTTCCCACTGATGACTACCTTTACTGAGTTTTTATTATACTTTAGGTACCATGCTGTTTGCTTTTTATGAATCTTATCATTTATTCCAGCTCTTTGAGGTAGACATTATTATTATCTTCATTTTTTTGGATGACAAAACTAAGGTTTACAGAGAAGTAAACTCATGTCCTGTATTTTGTCTTAAACATCTTTGCTGCAGGCAGTTTCACCACACAACTAATTGGCCATAGACAATTTTGCTGTAAAAGATAAAATAATGAATATAAAATAAAGGACAAAAGGAAACATGAAAAACTAATAACAATTTTTAAAAGATTTTACTGTGAAAAATGAAAATTCAAAAAATATTTGAATACGTTTAAAATGTGTGTAGATCTGTGGTTATAGTTGTATTCAGGTATATTTTAGAAAAAGCTGGTATTGAATTCAGGTATATTTTAAAGACTTTTTGATGTCCGTCATTAAAGATTCATGATCTAATATTGAATGTAAGTTCTTTACAATATAAAAAATACAAAAAATTCAATAATCAAAGTAAAAAATGCAAATAGCTAATTTAAGAAATATATGATGAGAAGGAATTTAGTAGCCTTTAGAGATAAAGAGTTTTTATAAATCAATAAGAAAGTATGTGAAATGATTAATAGAAAGATTGAGTTAAGACAAGGCAGCAATTAACAAAGTAATAAATATCAATTACCAATAAAGATGTTTTTAAAGTGTAATCTTACTGACAATATAAATGCAAAAGAAAACAAGAATTAGATACCACTTCTTATCCAGGAGATTGGCAAAGATTTTTTTTAATGATATACTCAGAATGGACATTCACGCCCCCTGCTTGTAGAAATGAATGTTGGTACAACTTTACACAAGGACAGTTGGAACACACACACACACACACACACACAGATATATCTATATCTGTATCTATATCTATATTTAATCTCCCAAAGAAAATGCCTTACTTTTGACCCAGTATTTTCACACACAGGAACGTACCCTAAATGAATATTTGGGTAACTACATAAAAATATATGTAGATGCTAACTAATAGGGAATCACTTAAGTAAATCCATTAAGGGACAATATTCAGCCAGTTAAAATGATGTAGATCTATGTTTACAAATGGATGAACATGAACAATTATAGTAAGGGTTTTTTTTTTTTTTTTAAATTTTATTTATTTATTTATTTATTTTTGGCTGTGTTGGGTTTTCGTTTCTTTGCGAGGGCTTTCTCTCGTTGCGGCAAGTGGAAAGGGCTTTCTCAAGCAAGGGCTTTCTCTAGTTGCGGCACTCTTCATCGCGGTGCGCGGGCCTCTCACTATCGTGGCCTCTCTTGTTGCGGGGCACAGGCTCCAGACGCGCAGGCTCAGTAGTTGTGGCTCACGGGCCTAGTTGCTCCGCGGCATGTGGGATCTTCCCAGACCAGGGCTCAAACCCGTGTCCCCTGCATTAGCAGGCAGATTCTCAACCCCTGCGCCACCAGGGAAGCCCTAGTAAGGGTTTTTAAAAGCTTTTTTAGAGGCTATGATTAGATATAGTACATTTTCATTTTTGTCAAAAAAAGAAAGAAAAAAGAAAAAATATATATACATATGTTAACATGACGGGGATGTCTAGAATAATGTACGCCAATAATGTTGAAGATATTTGTTTCTGGGTAGTAATTTCAGTAATTTAATTTTGGAAACTTTTTTTCATGTCTTTTTTAATTGCTTCTCATTGGGCTACCTTTGCTCCTCACATAGACAGGCTCTGAGGACAAGGAATGTGTCTTTTGCATCTCAGTGTCTTCCTCAACACTAGGAAGGGGCTGGGCATGTGATGCTGACAAAATAGTTGTTTTGTGAATGAAAGTGATATTATGGGTACAAACTTGGTTGCTATTATTATGATTATGATTATGATTACTACTACTATTATTGGTTCAAACCAATAATTGCTACAGGTACTTGTGAGAGTTCAGTTTCCCTGTGGCCTGCATGTTCAGCAGGATATGATGAGATGGCACAAGTTTAAATATCTCTGTGTTCCCAAAGGACTTTTATATTGCCAGGAATCTAGCATTTTAGCAATGACCCTTGCCTTGCTTCAAGCTGCAGCAGATGCCAAGAGGAGAATGATAGCTATTTTGATACTGTCTGCAGAAGCATTTTTTGGTTTGGTCAGAGCTATGGCTCCAGATTAAAAGAAAGCATTAATACAGCTTTGGAATCACCTCTGGCTTATCACCTGAGGTAGTACAACTATTTCCAGATGAGTCACACATAACTATTAATATCATTCCTTTTGTGAGATGGGCCAGACAGGATAGTTTTCTTATTAGGCTGAACTATTAAAATTTGGCTATATATATTACAAATCATTGGTTGAGGAAGGAGAGGAGTGGTCAAGCAGGGCTTGACTTGTTTTCACCTTTTTCCTAATGCTGAGATTTTTTTAAGCTGGAAGGAAAATTAGTTGTCATTTATTTTACTGGATCCCAGTGAAGCTAATTGTCTTTCTCAGAGCCTCCGAGCTCATTAATGGATGGACACAGGACAAGAATGCAGACGTCTTGAAATGTGACAGTTTAGCTTGGCCTGAAGTTCTGTGAAAGGCACTGGAAGTTTTGGAGTTTTTTAATTTTTTTTTTTCTTAATGAGCAAAATCTGCAAAATCCGTTTTCAGACTGGCACTGGAAGAAAGAAGCAAGCCTGTTTGCATCTGCACGGCACAAACAGGAGGTTTTATGCTCTGGAAACAAGCCACTGCCCACCATTTCGCACCCTGGCCAGTTGCTCTTCCCATGGAGATGGCTGTGGTTGCTGGGAGCTAGGAGCCTGCATGAGTATGTGTTCATTTATTCATCCATTCATTCATTCATCCAACAAATACATATCAAGCACTTGCTAGACGCAAGGCACTCTTACTGACACTTATGATATATCAATGAACAAAAGTGATAAAAGCCCCAACTTGCACGCAGCTTACATTCTTGCTACAGACCACAAACAATAAACATAATAAGTCAGAAAGCTACTCAGCATGCTGGAAGAGGATAAACGCCTGGAAGAGCAGGGAAAGACTAATGAGGATTGCAGGTAGGTGCTGCAGTGGCCAGGGGAAGCCCCATTGTAGATAACTCGAGGAAGGGCATTCCAGGCCCGGTGTTTTCCAGGGATAACAATGAGGCCAGTGTGACTGGAAGATGTGGGAATGAGACCTGGGGCCAGATCAGGCAGGGCCTTACAGGACATTGGCAGGATGTCAGCTTTTACTCTGAGTGAGCTGGGGGCCACTGGAGGGTTTTGAAGATGAAGGGATGGATTCTGACCCATAGAGTGAAGGGGTCCCTCTGTTGCTGGGTTGAGACTAGACCAGATGGGGGCCAGAGGAGGAGCAGAAAGGCCAATGAGGAAACTGTTTCAGCAAGCTGATCCCCTTCCTGAAGTTCACAAAAGGGCGTCTACAAGTAGTGATCACTTCCAAACCTGTGCCATGTGGGGAGGAGCTCTGCCTTCACATTCCATTTTCCCCACCTGCAATCAAATGCTGGTGGCAAAATGCAGCAATTATGTGCCCCACATTCTGCTTGGTAGACAGAGAGCCTCCCTTTTGTCAGATTTGTGCCCATGCAGAGGACTCTTCTGACTGTCCCCACTAGAAATGGTCCATTAGCTTCTATGTCACTGGGGATAAAAATACAAAGCTATGAAATGCCTCATGGGTACAAGAGTATCATTTCTTTTTCTAGTTGTTCTTCTTCTATTTGATGGCAAACTAAGGAGGAACTTAGAAAATTAAAGGCAGAACAGAAACATCGTAGTTGGTAAATTAACACCAGATCACAATATTGATGGGAACTTGGTTATAGAATATAATAGTGTGTACTTGTTCCAAGGCCTCTGACTCACTAAATTTGGGCCATTCTGTGTTAATAACAATGGCAAGTAATATTTATCACCTACTTACCATGTGCCAAGTACTGTATTTGTTTGCATTGTCATATTATTTCATTAGATCTTCACAACCCCTCTGCAAATTAGATATTCTCATTATCCCCACTTTACAGATGAGGAAATTAGCCTCAGAGCAGTTAAGAAGTTTGCTTAAGGATTCACAACTAATGAGTGATGAAGCCAGTCTATTAGCTAACCCCAAGCTGCCTCATGCTAGAATCAAGCCCCTGAACCCTACATTCTTCTCCTTTTTGTTGTGAAAAATAGTTCCAAGAGTTGTGAAAAATAGTTTCAGAGGTTGGTGTTCCAAATAGGACTGAAGCTTTGCGTTTACACAAATTTATTTTGAGTTCACCGTTCATCTTCATTTGTCAGTTTCCCCAGCTTTCAAAGAGGACAGCAAGACCTGCTAGCTGCTAGGAAGACAGCATTTCTTACGTCTAAGAAATATACTTTGAAAAGTACATTAAACCTTTTGGGAGTGTTTTAGCAAATAATTGCAAAGGTCACAGATAGTTGACTCTTTGGGCTAATGGCATTCTGTTAGGATTACATTTATATAAAAATATTATTATGGATTATATAGAGACAGAGCCTGTAGCAACCAAGGGCAGCACTCTCTAACATTTATTCCCAGTTTTCAGGTGACAGGAACTACTCCCCAGGTATTTCTTTTGCTGTGGCTGGAGGACAGAGGTTTGCACATAGGCCACCAACCAATATATGTGCTGTTTCAGGTGTCTGATTGAATTATAATCTGTGTGAATTCTATCAGTCTTGTCGTAGAGATAAACTGTTGTTTCGTACCAGCTCTTTGTGGATATACAACTACTTCTGATAATGGCCAAGTAATTCTCCCTTATCAACTGCTCAGGGCCTGATCCGGAAATCAAAAAAGGGAGCTCTTTCAATAAAGATTCCGATCTCTGAGAAACAAGGCGAACCCTGACACACAACATGGCCATCTCATTCTGCTGCATCTCAGCAAAGAGAAGCTCTCCACTTTGCTGCGTGCCATTCAGACACTGGGAGTGAGAAGGCCTGTCTATTAAATGGGTTAACTTCCTAAAGTTAGTAAGCGAAATCACACGTATTTTGCTGCCTTTTTTTGATACCACCGCAACAATCACGGGGCTAGGCTATCTCATAAAAGGAAAAACATTTCTGATTAGCTTCCAAAATGTAGGTTGGTCAAGTGACATAGCAGATGATTATACTGAGATGACTCAATAAGCCATTTATTAGACTGTATCCTTGAAGACTTGCAGAGCTAAGCGTTAAGAAATTATATTGCGTACATTTAGGGGAAACATGCTAGCAGCTGGCTGAGACCTGGCCTGGCGTCCGGAGACCTGGAGTCTCACCTTGACCAGAGGTAGCATCACCGTCATTGGTTTCTTTCTTATAAAAACGATAACTTTGGACGAGGTCTGAGTTTTCAAACTGGCGACCCGGAGACTAATTGCTGCCCAGGTAAATGGGTTTAGTTTGGCCCACAGAAGGTGGTGGTGCTTTAACGATGCCAACGTTAGAAAAAAAATACAGCAGTTCCACACAAAAGTCTGGATTCCTTGAAAGGTTTTGAAAAATCAGATGATCTGGAACTCTTGGGCCTGAAGTGCTGAATATCAGCAGCACGTTAGAGCAGTAGCTCGGCTGTCTAGAGGGCACGCGCCCACTCCGATTGCACAAGAGCCCCGTCACTGCCTGCTGTCTTCCATGCACGCTCCACTTCATGCACTGACATTGCTTTTCCACGCCCCATGTAAGATCATCTGGGAATGAGATAGTGGGATGAACCAAGATGTCTTTCAATCACCAATGGGGGATCCTTTCTAGAATCTGCAGTGATGTTGGCCATAGCCCCCGAAATCCAAGTTTCTTATAGTTTGGATTTACATTGCTGTAGCATCTTGGTTTGGCAAAAAGCGTGCCGACTAACATTTTTGGTTGTCTTAAGATTGAAATGTAAAGTGCTGCAGATAGTACCATTAAAAATCCAGCCACCTGTATCTGAGTCTTCTGAACAGTTCATTGAAATTTACTCTTTTCTTAGTTCTGTGCGTCAGAAATGAGGCTTTCATAGGGGAGAGGGGATTAATTAGTGTTTGATAATTTCATTACTAAAGAATTCTCTTCCTTCATATATACAGCCTAGGTCACTTGTCTGGAGAAGTGATTGAATCTTATTATTTGTGAGTAGAAATTTGTAAAGGCTGAATTTGGTAAATATAGAAGCGTGCCTGAAATAGTAGGAGGAGGGATTGTAAACAGTCTCCCAGTCTTGGAGCTGCCCCATTGCATGACCCGTAGAGACAGAATGTAAGTTGCTTACATACAAACACAGAGTTAAAGCTGCACCTGATTTAATACTTTGCAACTGGGCTTGAGTTCAGCTTTAATGGAGTCATTTTTATGAATTAACGGGTGATTCTGTGACAAGAATGTGAAAATGATTTCTTCTTTTATCCCAAGGAATTTCATTTGAACTGTGCTTAAACTGCTTTTCACCTTAGCAAAAGGAAGACTTTATATATGCTTACAGTTACTCTGCTAATGGTCTATACAACCCTCTGGTTCCTATTCTAGATTAATTTTGAGCTGAAGTCAATATTCCTGTTTGTGTTGCACTTCTCAAAATTCTCAACTACCAAGTTTCTTAGTCCTAAGTCCTCTAAAGCCAGTGTTGCTTCTACTTTTCCTATTTTTAACTTTCCTGAAAACTTGCTCCCCCATCCCCATCCCAAATTCTTCTAAAACTAGCCTTTAAGGTTAGTTTCTATGATTGAGTCCATGACTCAAGTGGATATGTGGTGATTTACCCCTAACTGGAAATACCCTCCAGAAGATCTTGCATGCATACTGAGAAATTGGAACAACAGGTACCAAATCCAAGATGCAGCTAACTTCTCTTTCTTTGAATGCTGTCATGCTGATTCTCAGATGGCTCTCTCCTTAGACATGGGCGACAACTGAGCATTTCTAGCTGTCTTTTGAGCAGGGTTCTTGTTGCTAAAAATACCAGCTGGCTTAGTAGATTCAGACTGTGATTGTCATTCTCAGCATATAAAGTGGTTCATATCCAGAAACTTTATTGACAAAATCTGAGACTTCACATCCTTGGGGCCCATCTTTGTATGTTTGGAAGACTTAGAATTTGTGGTTATAAGCATTCTGTTTTCAAGTCCAAGAATATAATTCAGAAGCCAAAGGAGTTTTTTGTTTCCCCAAACACATGCTAGTTTAAAAATGAATGCAAGGGACTTCCCCCGGGGCGCAGTGGTTAAGAATCCGTCTGCCAATGCAGGGGACATGGGTTCGATCCCTGGTCTGGGAAGATCCCACATGCCGTGGAGCAACTAAGCCCGTGCACTACAACTACTGAGCCTGCACTTTAGAGCCCGCGTGCCACAACTACTGAAACCCGCGCACCTAGAGCCCGTGCTCCGCAACAAGAGAAGCCACTGCAATGAGAAGCCCGCACACGGCAAGGAAGAGTAGCCCCTGCTCACCGCAACTAGAGAAAGCCCGCATGCAGCAACGAAGACCTAATGCAGCCAAAAATAAATAAATAGAAATAAACAAATAAATAAAATTTAAAAAAATTAATAAAAATGAATGCAAAAGCCAGTATAGGTTGCTTTTCCAAATTTGAAATTCCCCATAGTTTTGCTTTACCTTTGCATCAGTTAACTGAAATGATAAATGTATACCCATCAGTTTTTGTACTTCCATACACACATTTTATATTGTGCAACTTAAACTACCTTTGGCAAATGAAGCAGCATTCTGTAACAAAGTACTGAGTTTGGGTTTTGTTAACACCTTCATAAATCATGCAGATGGGATCTTTGGCTATTCCCAGCTACACATGATAAAAATATCCTGTGCCTTGCTGATGTTTCTGGACCTTCAAGGTCAATAGGCTGATCCTTTGCAGACTTGTGAATTCTTGGAAGTTTATCTTTCCTCTCCTTTTCTTAGATTGCCCCTGCAATTGCTTGGTGCAGACTTCTTTCATCTTAGGTTGCCCTTCATCCTCCCGCTCCCTCCTCTTCCTCACCCCTGTCTCCCACCCCTCCTTTTACTATAAAAGAGAAGGAATCTGTTAGTAGTCATTTTTCTTGTGGGTGACTGACTAGTGACATTTGGGGGGAATATGTTCTTGTCAAGATATTCTAGGCTAGTCGTGCAGTCTTAAAATAACTTAAAGCTTTGTTTCTTGTTATAGGAACTTAAAACCAATTAACTAGCAAGTGAGTGAATACTATAGGGACCCCAGAAATCATCCTAAGCCTCTTAGGCTGGCTCTGCAAATAAACCTTTTTAAATTCTTTCAGAGGTGACTCTGGCTTGGAAAAAGCAAGTTAGAAGTGACCACATCTGCTGATTCCAAACCCATGCCCCTCCCGGTTAGGGGGCGACCTCAGGGAAGACTCACATAGTGCTTCTGGGACTGCTTCTGGGATCAGCTGAGGCCAAAGACTCTTTTCTTTTCTTTTTTTTTTTTAATTAATTTTTATTGGAGTATAGCTGCTTTACAATGTTGTGTTGGTTTCTGTTGTGCAGCAAAGTGAATCACCTATACATAAACATAGATCCCCTCTTTTTTTTGGATTTCCTTCCCATTTAGGTCACCACAGAGCATTGAGTAGAGTTCCCTGTGCTATACAGTAGGTTCTCATTAGTTATCTCTTTTATACGTAGTAGTGTATATATGTCAATCCCAATTTCCCAAAGACCCTTTTCTTAAATACCGTCCTGAAGGAGGGGGAAAGCACAGGAGGGCATAATAAGTACCTCCTTACCCCACAACCTCTAAGAGAGAGTATCCTGCTCATCAGACAAAAGTATGTGGTAAACAACCATGCAAATTGTGAAATACGTTAGAACTCTTTGTTTTAAAAAATTAACCATTTTAATTTGCATAGAAACAACTACCCACATTCGACAATCCAGGCAACCTTTTCCCTAACAGTTGGATTGCACTACACACTGTGCTGCTTTTTAAGTATTTCCACCTTGACAAGGTTCCAGGTCCAGCCCAGGCCCAGCCCCCATCGTGCCTGAGCGCAGTTCTGTCCTCACTTTAACTTAACCTTCTTCCTTTCTTCCCAAGTGACATGCATGTGTATTTTCATTTTTCTGACCCAGTTATGTAGGTGATAGTGAATGAGGATTTCAAATATAAGATTCTCTTTAAACCTCTTACACCGTCTTCCAACCCTCCAAATAAAAAGATCCAGTGTTTTAGGATGCACTGCCGTGTCTTCTTGCTGTATGATACAAGCTTGAAAACAAGACATGTGTCCTTGGTACTCTTTCATTAACAGAAGTTTTAGAAACACATGTGCACCGTGCCCTTTATAGGTGCTCTTTCAGCCATCTCCTCACCATCCAAGTGAAGCGGACCTTGGGGAGCTATTAATGCTATCTTACAAGTTGGAAACTTTTTTTAATAAATGCAAACAGACCAAAGAATGGATAAGTAATAGAGTTTGAGATTTCTGGCTATCAGAAGCTTTCCATTCTGTAAAACACAGTGTTCACATCACACATATAAGGCTGACGCTTTTATTTTGTTTTAATAGTGATGGTGGCGGGGTGCTGAGCCCAGCGGAGTTAGGGAACATGCCCAAGGTCATACAGCTAGTACTTGAGAAAGCATGATGCTTTCAACCCTGCTCTAGTTACTTAATGAGTATATATACCATGGATAAGGCTGCAGACCATAACTAAGCTTCATTTCCAAATAAATAAAGAAAAGGGAATTGAGGAGAAGGAGAATTAATGAAACAATAAGTGCAAATCACTCAGCCCAGTGCCTGGCACGTGGTAACTTCTCAGTAAATGTTAGCAAGCATTGTTGCCCCAGTGTCAACTCTTTGAGGACTTTCTTTCAGGAAGAATATTAATGATGCATTATTTCTTGCTTGTGAGATGTGAAGTTATTGACTTATCACTGCTGGGCTTGGCATGTTGAGCCCTGTTTCTGTTTATTAATGTGATGAGGTTACTTGTGGTGAGGGAGTGCCCCCGCTGTGTGGTGGCAGTAATTATCAGTGTTGCTGTGAGGCTGCAGGAACCGATTGCTACCAAAGGCTGGTTTCTTTCTTTCTTTTTCTTTAAAAAAAATTCCCATTACATAATTTAACAATCATTTTGTTCCATAGTGAGATGAAAAGAACTTAGCAGCCTTCAGCTGGAGCTGAATGGAGAAGCAAATTATAGAAACCACTGACATTAGTGCCTGGCTAGAGCAGGATTGTTTCCTACTGAATATCTGAAAGTATTTTGTCCAATCTAATTTTGAAAGACTGGAGTCACTGGGCTTCCACTGCTTTCCTTGAGAACTATAATTATGTGGCTAATAGAGCTCAATGGTGGGACATTTTCCCCAGCTGATACAGGTGCAATGGATGCACTTGTAGGAGGTCTGGTCGCTGTGTTTTTCAAGATAGGATTTGGAGAAGGGGCACAAACATGTTTTGCTCACTTGAGAAAATGTTCTTTTCTTTCTACCCAAAGGTGTTTCTTTGGTCCATCCTGCTGCTGTTAAACCACAATTTACATAACTGAGATTTTCTTTAATTTGTATTTATAGAGAATCCCCAAAATACACAAAAGTAGACAGAACAGTATAATGTGCCCAAAACTAGCCCCAACAGTCATCAAACCAGTAGTCAATCCTGCCCCATCTACACAGCCATCTACTTCCTCCCTTCTATTATTTTGAAACAAATCTCATCATCTTTTAAAAAAAAAAATTCTGGTAAAATACACATAGCTTGAAATCTACCATTTTAATAATTTTAAAGTGTATAATTCAGTGGGATTAAGTACACAATGTTGTGCAAACATCACCTCTGTCTAGTTCTAGAACTTTTTCATCACCCCAAAAGGAAACTCTGTACCCATTGAGCTGGAACTCCCATTCTTCCCTCCACCTAGTTCCTGGAAGCCACTAATCTGCTTTCTGTCTCTGTGTATTTGCCTATTCTGGATATTTCATATAAATGGATTCATACAATATTTAGCTTTTTTCCTCTGGCTTATTTCAGTTAGCATAATGTTTTCAAGATTCATCCAATGTTGTATCATGCATCAGTACTTCATTCCTTTTCACAGCTGATAATACTCTATTGTATGGCTATACCACATTTTATTTATTCATCTGATGGTGGACAGTTTGTTTAATTCCACCTTTTGTCTATTGTGAACAGTGCTGCTTTGAACATTCATATGCAAGTTTTTGTCTGAACACCTGTTTTCAATTTTGGGGGGTATATACCTAGAAGTGGAATTGCTAGGTCATGTGGTATTTCTATGTTTTAACTTATTGAGGAACCATCAAACAGTTTGTCTCAGTTTACATTCCCTCCAGCAATGTAGGACGGTTCCAATTTCTCCACATTTTGCCAGCATATTATTTTCTGCTTTTCTTTTTTTTTAAATTATAGTCATCCTAGAAGGTGTGGAGTGGTATCTCATTCTGCTTTTGACTCACATTTTCCTAATGACTATTGATGTGGAACATTGTTAGCTATTTGTATATATTTGTGTATATTCTTTGGAGAAATGTCTATTCAAGTGTTTTGCCTGTTTTTAAATTGTGTTGTTTATATTTTTGTTGTTGAGTTGTAAGAGTTCTTTATACAATCTGGATACTAGACCCTTATTAGATATGTGATTTGGACATATTTTTCCCATTCTATGGGTTTTCCTTTCACTCTCTTGATAGTATCCTTCAATTTTTAATGTTGATGAAATCCAATTTATCTCTTTCTTTTGTTGTTTGTGCTTTTGCTGTCTTAGTTAAGAAACCATTGCCAAGTCCAAGGTCTTTACCATGGGAAATTTACCCCATGTTCTCTCCTAAGAGTTTTACAGTTGTAATTCTTATAGTTAGGTCTTTGATCCATTTTGAGATATTTTTTGTATGTGGCGTGAGGTGAGGGTTCAACATCATTCTTTCACATGTGGATATCCAGTTGACCCAGCACTATTTGTAGAAGAAACTATCATCATATCGTTTTATCCATAGTACTCCAGTGTGTTTCTCTAAAATATAGGACGTTTTTTCACATATCCACAGTACTACTATCACACTTAAAAAATGTCAGCCACATTTCCTTAGTGTCAGCAAATATCTAGACTGTAGATTGTCTCAAAAATTATAGCAGCATTTAAAAAAAAAATCAGTATCCAGATAAGTTGCATCCATTGCAGTTTGTTGGTATATCTTTTTAAATGTTTTAAAATCTACAGATTTCCCCTCCATCTCTCTTTATCCTTCTTGATATATATTTGTTGGAGCAAATGGGCCATTTACCCTGTGGAGTTTTTTATTCTAGGTTTTGTCCATTATATCCCCATGATGTAACATGTTCCTCAGTCCTCTGAATTTCCTGTAAATTGGTAACTGGAAGTAGAGGCTTGATCAGATTTAGTTTTGGGTTTTTGTTTTGTTTAGTTTTTTTGTTTTTGGCAAGACTACTCCTTAAGTGATGTTGTGTTATTCTAATCAAGAAGCAAATCATAGCTGGTTATTTCTTTTTTTTTTTTTTTTTTATGTTAGCAGCCATTGATCATCAGTGCCTAAATCCACTAGTTTATTAGAGGTTGTGAAATAATGATATTCTAATTCTATTGTGTCTTCTTCACTTATTAGATGGAATATTTGTTTTTTGTGAAGAGAAGTTTTACCTCTTTTATTATTTAATCACTGTGGTAAAACTTGTATAAGAAAGGCAGTGTAAATTCTTCATTCTTTCCCTTTATCTACCAGTCTCAATATAAGAAGTTGGTTCTTCATTTTCTTCAAACAGTGCCAATTATATTCTTTTTAAGGGGTGTCTTTAGTAATGCATTTAGTTCAGCATATTTAATGTGTTTCGAGATATTGCAGTTTTTATTCTTACTGATGCTCAAATTATCCCATCTTTGGCCAGTGAGACCTCTTAAAGTTGATTCCTCAGTCCTTTCTAACATGATATTGTGGTCTTTGACAGCTTCCTGGCTCTCATATATGGTAATTTTACAACTCTTACTGGGTTGGAACGAGGTCTGTTGTGGCATTTTCAAATTTCCTTACAAAAGCTCCTGATCAGTCGCCACGGGTACTCTGGAGAAGATTGGAGGGTTTCATTACCCTTTGTAAAATCATAAGAAGATAAATCAGAACAGACATTAGAAACTCATTCAGGAAGCTCATTTCATGAGTTTTTATTGTTTCAACCAGACATGCAGAAAAAAAAGGGAACATTATTTCTGCCCAAAGATTTTACAGCCTGGTGGGGTATCTTTTAGGACCTGGTGACATGGTGCTGAGGTCAGGAATGTATGTTTGGACAAAGCCAAAACCATCAATGTGATTTCATTATGGCCCCGTTTTAGTTCTGTTTCTAGTGTCAAATCAGAGATTGATTGCTAGTCATTCTAAATTACTGTCATAAAAAGATGACTTTTGTGGCAGACTTTTTGAAGAAGAGGGAGAATGTATGGAAATGGATGTGTTTCTCTAAACCTAGAAAATGAATGTAAAAGCAGATGGATAGCTTTTCCTCTTCAAGTCTCTACTTCTCCATTTAACTAAGGGAGACGTTCATTTTCTGCCTATTTTATAAAGTTGCTGAGTACTGTAATGAGTTTATATTTATGGAGAACTTGGAGCTTTGGGGATGAAAAGTGCTAAATTAGGGCTTATTGTTTATTGAATTTATTTGATATGTCCAGCCTCCTGGGAACCTTTGCTGAAGTTAATTAAAAGCAGATAGTCCTCACTCTGACGGCTTACGGGGCCACTTACAAGCCAATAACATAAACAGTGTGCACTGAATTGTTCTGACTTGGGATTGCCTAGACAACCACAGCTCTCTCAGACAGGGGAATGATGCTACTTTTATAGGAAAGAAGAGTTTGACCGTTGGATAAAAACACAGGGATATTCTCAACTACATCTGTACCACCTAACTGCCCTCATTTAAAACAAATACTTAGAATATGAAGAGTTTCCTAGTTTTCCAGCTATAATTTTCAGGTTGGAAAATTAAAAATAATCTTTCCTTTCTTTCATTTTGGGAAAAAATTAAGATAAAAATGTATGTTCTATGTATCGTTTTATGGTCACTTTTTCTTTGCAGGAATGGCATTCCAAAGCAGCCAGGTGGGACACCTTATGCTTTCTTAACTCATTGGAAGCCGTGAAGTGTAATTATAATAATGGCGTGTGTGCTTCCTTTGCCAGTTGGTGATGGAGTTTTGTGGTGCTGGCTCCGTCACTGACCTGATCAAGAACACGAAAGGTAACACGTTGAAGGAAGAGTGGATCGCATACATCTGCAGGGAGATCTTACGAGTAAGTGACAACACGGGGTACCTTGGGAGGTGGTGAACTTTGCGCTGACCTTCCACTAATTTGTAAACATGTTGGAAACCTCCTTAGAGCTTTATTCTGACAGTGATGATGGCAGTGGTAGTGTGTTGTGGTCTGCTGTAATGGAAGTGAGAGCCATTCTGAATAGGCGTGTGCACTCTCATTTGGAGGGTTAATTGGGTGATTTCTCTTAACTTGGGATTCATTTCCTATGGGATTTCCAATTGGAAATCTGATTTTAGATCACAGAGATAGTGTCCCACTTAGGAAATGGATTGTTTAGGGATATTTTGATCACTCATTTGAGTTTTCCATTTGTGAAAGTTTATAACTAATTTAAGGCTTGTGTGACTTTAGCCATTTTAGTACATATAACCTAGTTTAATTGATTTTACCTTAAAAAAGTTCTTTGAGACGATATCTAAAACCAGTCAAGACAGTGGACAAGAATGTGCCCATTTGCCCAGTTTTGCCCACAAATCCCACAATCAAACAGTCTAGACAATAGTGTCATGTATTTGCTGAGTTCACTTCAGGGAGAAGGAGGTAACTGGTCATATTTTAGTTTGTTCAGATTAGTTTAATTATCTCTTGCTACTAATAAGGAGGCTATTATATGTCCACTGAGCATTCTTACTAGATCTGCTTGGCAGCTATTTATTTATTTATTTATTTACTCTGCCTTCTTAATATAAGGGGACAAAAGGTAAAACAGTTTGCATGCTGTGTCCAAGATATGCCTTTGAGAGACAGATTATGTGCTGCGGAAGAAAGGAAAGGAGGGAGGGAGGGAGGGAGGGAGGGAGGAAGGCAGGCATTAAAAAATTATGTTTATCCCTTTAATTCAACCCACATTAGGAAAAGAAACAAATAGAAAATGAAATTTTAAAATGATAACAGTTGTATTAGCATAAAAATTCAAATACTTAAAAATAAATGTACAGAAACATGTGAGTGATTTCTACACTGGAAACTACAAAATATTACAGACAAATTAAAGAAGACATTAATAAATAGAGGTGCATATACTATTTCATGAATTAGAATGCTCAATATTATAATGATGTTATTTCTCCCTAATCTGATCCTTGGCATCATTAAACTGCCTATCAAAATCCTTCTAGGTACGTTTGTCGATCTTGACAAGCTGATTTTTTAAAACATTGTATGGAAATACAAAAGGCCAAGAATAGCCAAGGCAATTTTGAGGAGCAAAGCTGAAGAATTTATGCTGCCAGTTACCAGGACTTATTATAAAGCTGCTAAGTAATTTAAACAGAGTGGTATTGTCACAAGAATAGACAATGACCAATGAAACAGAATGGAGAGTCCATGAACAGACCCACTTCATACGGACACCTGATTTATGACAAAAGCAGTGCCGCAACACATAGGGAAAGGGTCTTTTAATCAGTAAATAGTGCTTGATCAATTGAATATCCATATAAAAACATGAAGCTTATACCTGCTTTATATCATGTTTAAAAATTAATTCCAGGTGGATTATGGTTATAAATACAAAAGATATAAAAATAAAACTCTTAAGAGAAAATATAGGATAATACCTTCATGGTTTGGAGTAGGCAAAAAGATTTCTCAGAGCACAAAACAAAATTTGAGGGAAAAACAATGAGGTATGGTTGCTGAACTCCTTCAAGTCTGACATGTATCTCCAAGTATTGATGTGCCATTGTGTAAAGTTAATTTGGATTTCTGATGTAGAATTTTACTCATTCAGGAAAGCATGACAGATTATTTAGTCATCCAGACCACCCTGTGGGTGCCAAGAATCTACTGAGTCTCCAGGGCTGGTTCTGCCTACTCTGGCTTTCTGCACTCCTGGGTAACCCTACTGGGGATCAGTCATGTGATCTCCAGGGTTCTAAAAGCAGGAAGGATGTTTCACCCCATGAGTATCTCTCAATAGCTGGTTTTAAAACGTGTGAAAACATGGTTTTCTTCCTTCTTCCAATGCGTTCTCCCAAATGATAATACTGGTATTTGAGAAATAGTGACTCATTGGAAGGGACATTTGATCACCCAAAGGTCCCTAACCACAAGAAGTTTCAGAGAAACTCCATGTATTTTATGATCTCATTAAATACAACCTTTGGCTCACTTACGTGCTGTGGTATCTGCTTCCAACCACTTTGATGGTAAAAGAAGGAAATGGATATTCAGTCCCTCTTTTAAGGATTCATGGAGTGGTAATATGCTGTGACAACTATACATTTTAATCTATTTGATGCCTACCTCAAGCCAAATCGACTAGATAAAAAAGGTAATTTTATAAGACCCAAACTAGTGCCTCAAACTGTCCTGTCTCATGGTTTATGTTTACTGATATTCCTAAACACAAACATGGATCTTTTGGGGCATTCGTATTCTCATGCTGAATTTTCTCAACAAAAGGGGATTCAAGATATCTAGTTGTGTTTTTTTTTTTTTTCTTTTTGTTTCAACTTCATCTTTCATACCATGGTTTTGTTATTGTGGAGAAGAAATTAAAACTACAGAAAATCATAAAGAAAAAAACAGCCACACTTGGTGGGTACCCAATACCTTGAATTAACAAGTGTTAACATAACATGATTTACTTCAGTACTCCACTTTTAGATTCTCTTAGGTTACAGTTTATCTGAGAAACATGAGACCACCTTAGAACAAGTCTGTAGTTTTTAGAACCCACACCACAAAAAAACCCCCGAATCAGAGTAATTCATGGAGAAATGGAACACAATCAGGTTGAGATGTCACTGAATAATTATTTCACATGATGAGCACAAAGTCACAAATATAAAGCACGAAAAATGACAGTGATGAACATTAAAAAAGGAAATCGAAATTGCTGTTTTCCTTTTTTAATGTGAGACATTGGCTAAAGCCAAGGGGAAATTTCTTGGCTGGTCTGAGTAATATTTTATTGTGTTTAATTCAAATTGTGTAATAACTTTTAACTTTTAAATTCAAAAATTGCACAAAAAAGTGGAGGGTAACTTTTAACTTTTAAATTCAAAAATTGCACAAAAAAGTGGAGCCTTCAGTTAAATCAGATTTCTGTACAGACTCTGTAGATATTACTGTTACCAACTGGCAAATACAGGTGGTCCTCACTATTCACAGTACTGTTAGCTGAAACATGTGCGTGTTGAAACCGTGTCATGGCCTGTGTGGGTCCTTGTTACCCGAGATCAAAGCTGATATGCAAGTGTTTCATTTAACACCGTACCAGGCATTGCAATGACCACCTGTATATTTCAGTTTATATTGATCGTTGCCTGAAGTTTAGAACAAACAAACATTGTACTCCATTTAGAATTATGACCACATGAAAGATATAAATAAAATAATGAAAGTATCTCTGGGTGAGTTTAAATTTTTTGGATCATTAATACTCAAAATAATTTTTTACATCTGGATTTATATTCCTATTAACCTTCTCAACTCTCCTTCATTCCAGGGGCTGAGTCACCTGCACCAGCATAAAGTGATTCATCGAGATATTAAAGGGCAAAATGTCTTGCTGACTGAAAATGCAGAAGTTAAACTAGGTAAGAACAGAATCCAGTGAGCCTAGGAATTGCAGGAAATGATAGGATTGTTTCAGCTGTTTTTTCTTTTTAAATAATGAATAAATTTGTCACTGTGGATTTGGAGGTCATTGTACCTAGAATGGAAAGGAAAATGTTTCTTTGACTATTTAAAAAAACATTTTCTAAAAGCACTTTGAGGAGTGAATTGGTTGGTATACAATATGGTAAGCAGATCCATGTGCTTAATTGGTGTGTAGAAACAATTGAGTTTGTTTTTTAAGCAAAGACCCTTTAGATTAGAAGTGACTGACCTTGGAATGGTTTCCCCTATCTTACAGTTTGTTTATATTGTTGCTGCTATAACAGACAATGATGACATTTTTTTAATTGAAAATATCCACAGTTAGACATTCATTATTTAGAAAAATGAATTCCTGCTATATTCCCATATGTTTTAAGTTATATTTACATCAATTTCATTATTATCTAGGGCACCTGTACAAAATGGATGCCCAATATTCTACTTCACATGCATACTAATTATCCCACTTCCACCTGCCGGAGTTATCAGTGAGGGAACCCTTTTCTCTGGTCTATTAACCCTTCCCACAATAAGTCTGGGATTATCCAGATAAGGTAGAGAATCCCCACACGCATTTGACTACTTGATGTATATGAGTAAGAGCCTAGATTGACAGATACCCTATAGGATATGCAATTTGTCTTCTACAAGAGAATCACTGTCCATATGATTGTTTATTTTCAAAGAGATTTAAATGTCTCCAATGGTTATATCCCAAACACTTGCTCTTGCCTTTTTGTTAAAATATACAATTTCCGTTTTTTTCTTAGTTAAAATTTCTTAGTTAAAATTTCTTAGTTAAAATTCATCTCATGAATATTCCCTGTTAAAACAAAAGCATACATTAGGTAGGGAAAGCAGTTATATATGTACTGACTACATAAGCTATCCTCAGAATAGTCACTCATCACTAATTAACAGTTACTTGTTGAGAGAATATTATATGCCAGGTCCTGTACAAAATGCTTTTATGTAGATGATTTCACTTAAACATCAGAGCAATACCATACGAATCTCATCATCATCATTTCATGGATTCGGAAAATGAAGCTCAAAGAGGTTGATCTAGTAGCCCTAGGTTGCATCACTAATAAGTGTCAGAAATGAGAGGCAAATTTAGGCAGTCTGACTCCAGAAACTTAGCTGTTAACTACTTTCTTTGCATCCTCTAAATACTATCCTTTATGGCCCAAGCTTGCCTTTTATTTAACACCTCTTTTTGGCCGCCCATGGAGCCCTGATGTAACCAGATATAACCCCCTGTGCTTTTCTCATTGGTACACTTTATCCATTTATACATGCAGTTTAAAAGTATACATTCACTAGAGATTATCATACTAACTAAGTCAGACAGAGAAGGACAAATATCGTATGATATCACTTATATGTGGAATCTAAAACCATGATACAAATGAACTTATTTGCAAAACAGAAACAGACTCACAGACATAGAAAAAAACTTATGGTTATCAAAGGGGAAAGGTCGGGGGGAGGGATAAATTAGGAGGTTGGGATTAACATACACACACTACTACATATAAAATAGATAATCAGCAAGGACCTACTGTATAGCACAAGGAACTCTACTCAGTACTCTGTAATAACCTATATGGGAAAAGAATCTGAAAAAGAATAGATACATGTATATGTATAACTGAATCACTTTGCTGTACACCTAAAACTAACACAACACTGTAAATCAACTATACTCCAATATAAAATAAAAATTTTTTTAAAATATATACATTCACAATAGTGAAAAGGAAGAAGCAACCTGAGTGTCCATCAACAGATGAATGGATAAACAAAATGTGGCACCTACATACAACAGACTATTATTTGGTCTTAAAAAGGAAGGAAATTCTGATACATGCTGCAACATGCATTAACCTTGAGGATATTATGTTAGGTGAAATAAGCTAGTCTCCAAAAGACTAATACTGTATGATTCCACTTATATGATGTATCTGTAGTAGTCAGATCCATAGAGACATAAAGTAGAATGGTGCTTTCCCGGGGCCGGGGCCGGCGGGGTGGGGAGGGGAGGAGAAAGAGAAGTTAATGTTTAATGGCTACAGAGTTTCAGTTGAGGAAGATGAAAAAGTTCTGTAGTAGGATGGTGCTTATGGTTGCACAACAATGTGAATGTACTTAATACCACAAAACTGTCCACTATAAAGTGGTTAAAATAGTAAATTTTATGTTATGTATATTTTACCACAGTAAAAAAAAAAAATACACATTCATTTTATCACTGTGTAAGACCTTAGATCACAGACTTTATTCATTTGTCTTCCCTTAACTAGTGGACTTTGGAGTCAGTGCCCAGCTCGATCGAACAGTGGGCAGGAGGAATACCTTCATCGGGACGCCCTACTGGATGGCTCCAGAAGTTATTGCCTGTGACGAAAACCCAGATGCCACATATGATTTCAAGGTATGACTTCTTACTTCTTCATTACGTTTCGAAGCCTGCCTAACATCTCACCCTGAGACTGATGGAGAATTCTCTCATGGCTTTGGGCTTGTGATTTATATAATCCAAAGGGAAAACTTAAAAACATTACTTGAGTTTAAAATTAGAAGACATCCAAGTGAGAATCTTTGTAATGAACTCATCCGTCATATCTGATGGCCTATTTGTAAAAAATGTTTAAACCATTTTCTATATTCTTTTGAACTTCTCTTCTTATTAGAAAACAGATTTCTATTTTGGTTGTAGTTTAGATTTTTGGCGAAGTATATATATTCTGAGAGCTTTTCATGTTAAAAGGAACCAAGATATGAGTTTGTTTTGGGGGGTCATCTTTTTCTGATTAAAAATAATCATATTTACTCATTTCTACATTGCTCAAAGTTTAATTATTAGAGCTTCTTTTCAATAAGAGAGAACCAAATGGGATGTTGGTAGCTACTTTATGGTGTTTCTGTAGCCTGTTGCAGTGTTTCATAGAAATTTGATTTGTGGCTTGATACTTTGTACCATAAACTAGAAATTTGCTAATAAATTCAAAGCAGTATTTAAGTAGAGTGGTGGAACTTGTCCCCTTCTCCAAGAAGCCCTCCTCTTTTCCATTCTGTTAGGCGATAATCAAACATAATTTGTGTTTACTGTCCCATCCATAGCTGCAATGTCAGGTGACATTGTTGTCGTGAATTACAGCTGCAAGTTGAGACCTTAAGGTTGGAGGTAAATGGGATGTAGGAACTGTGGGTGTTCAGATTGTCCAGTAGACAGTGAGACACCCTGTGGTCTCTGTGTAGATCACAGGACAACCTTGGGGAAAACCTGATAGTCATTTCACAGGTGAATGGACCTTTTTTTCAATTATTTGAGGTAACATTGGTTTATAACGTGTTTCATGTGTACAACATTA
Organism: Eschrichtius robustus; assembly: GCF_028021215.1. Lineage (NCBI taxonomy): Eukaryota > Metazoa > Chordata > Mammalia > Artiodactyla > Eschrichtiidae > Eschrichtius > Eschrichtius robustus. Next base: position 51,054,785 of record NC_090829.1, on the reverse strand, counting down.
TAATTCAACTTCTGTATACCCTACAGCATGCTCACCACCAGAAGTCTTGTTTCCATCCATCACCATACAATTGATCCCTTTTCCCCTTTTTGTGCCCCCTTTCCGCTGTGGTAACCACCAATCTGTTCTCTGTAACTATGTGTTCGTTTTTGTTTTGTTTGTTCATTTCTTTTTTTTTTTCTTAAATTTTTTCTATTGAAGTATAGTTGATTTACAATGCTGTGCCAATCCCTACAGCAAAGAGACTCAGTTATACATATGTACATATTCTTTTCCATTATGGTTTATCACAGGTTATGGAATATAGTTCCCTGTGCTATACAGTAGAACCTTATTGTTTATCCATTCTAAATGTAATAGTTTGCATCTACCACCCCCAAACTCCCAGTCCATCCCTCTCCCCCCACCCTTGGCAACCACAAGTCTGTTCTCTACGTCTAGGAGTCTGTTTCTGTTTTGTAGATAGGTGCCTTTGTGCCTTATTTTAGGTTCCACATATAAGTGATATCATGATATTTGTCTTTCTCTTTCTGACTTACTTCACTTTGTATGATAATCTCATGTTGCATCCATGTTGCTGCAAATGGCCTTATTTTGTTCTTTTTTATGACTGAGTAGTATTCCATTGTATATATATACCATGTCTTTATCCATTCATCTGTTGATGGACATTTAGGTTGTTTCCATGTTTTGGCTATTGTGAACAGTGCTGCTATCAACATAGGGGTACATGTATCTTTTTGGTTTTTTTAACATCTTTATTGGAGTATAATTGTTTTACAATGGTGTGTTAGTTTCTGCTGTATAACAAAGTGAATCAGAAGCTGGGACGAAGTGAGAGAGTGGCATGGACATATATACACTACCAGATGTAAAATAGATAGCTAGTGGGAAGCAACCGCATAGCACAGGGAGATCAGCTCCATGCTTTGTGACCACCTAGAGGGGTGGGATAGGGAGAGGGGGAGGGAGACGCAAGAGGGAGGAGATATGGGGATATATGTTTATGTTCATTTATTTCTTATATTCCACATATGAGTGAAATCATACAGTACTTGTCTTTCTCCATTTGACTTATTTCACTTACCATAATAGCCTCAAGGTCCATCCATGTTGTCACAAATGGCAAGAGTTCATCTTTTTATGGCTGAGTAGTATTCCATTGGGTGTATATATATATATATATCACATCTTCTTTATCCATTGATCCATTGATGGGCACTTAGGTTATTTCCATACCTTGGCTATTGTAAATATTACTGCAGTGCATATATCTTTTCAAATTAGTGTTTTCATATTCTTTGGATAGATACCCAGAAGTGGAATAGCTGGATCATATGGTAGTTCTAGTCTTAATTTTTTAAGGCTCTCCCTACTGTTTTCCATAGTTACTGCACCAGTTTACACTCTCACCAACAGTGTACAAGGGTTCCCTTTTCTCCTCATACTCTCCAACTCTTTGCTATTTCTTGTTTTTGTTTTTTATAATAGCTGTTCTAACAAATGTGAGGTGATATCTCATTGTGGTTTTGATTTGCAATTCCCTAATAATTAGTGATGTTGAACATCTTTTCACATGTCCGTTGGTCATCTGTATGTCTTCCTTGGAAAAAATATCTATCATCTCCTCTGCCCATTTTTTCAATTAGATTGTTTGGGGGTTTTTTGTTGTTGAGTTGTATGAGTTTTTAATATTTTGGATATTACCCTTTTGTAGGATATATGACTTGCAAATATCTTCTTCTATTCAGTAGGTTGCCTTTTTGATTTGTTGATGGTTTCCTTTGCTGTGCAGAAGCTTTTTAGTGTGATGTGGTCCCACTTGTTTATTTTTGCTTTTGTTGCCCTTGACTGAGGAGACATATTCAAAAAGATATTGCTAAGACTGATGTCAAAGAGTGTACCACCTGTGTTTTCTTCTAGGAGTTTTATGGTTTCAGGTCTTATATTCAAATCTTTAATCCATTTTAAGTTAATTTTTGTATACCATGTAAGATGGCAGTCTAGTTTCATTCTTTTGCATGTGGCTGTCCAGTTTTCCCACCACACTTATTGATGAAACTTTCCTTTATCCACTGTATGTTCTTGGCTCCTTTGTCTTAATTAGTTGTCTGTATGTGTGGAGGGCTCTCCATTCTGTTCCATTGATCTGTGTGTCTGTTTTTATGCCAATACTCTGCAGTTTTGATCACTATAGCTTTGTAGTATAATTTAAAATCAGGGAATATGATACCTCCAGCTTTGTTCTTTTTTCCTTAGGATTGCTTTGGCTTTTCAGGATCTTTTGTGGTTCCATACACATTTTAGAGTTTTTTATTCTGTTTCTGTAAAAAATGTCATTGGGATTTTGACAAGGATTGTATTGAATCTGTATATTACTTTAGGTATATGGACTTTTTAACAATGTTAATACCTCCAATCCATGAGCACAGAATAGTTTTCTATTTCTTTGTGTCTTCTTCAATTTCTTGAAACAATGTCTTATGGTTTTCAGTAACAGTTTTCACCTCCTTGGTTAAATTTATTCCTAGATATTTTATTCTTTTTGTTGCAATTGTAAATGAGATTTTCTTAATTTCTCTTTCTGCTAGTTTGTTAGTGTATAAAAACACAATAGATTTTTGTATATTTATTTTGCAACTTCACTGTATTCGTTTATTATTTCTAACAGTTTCTTTAGTAGTGTCTTTAGGATTTTCTATGTGTAAAATCAATAGAAATCCAATGTCATCTGCAAATAGTGACAGTTTTACTTCTTCCTTTTCAATTTGGATGCATTTTATTTCTTTTTCTTGCCTATCTGCTCTGGCTAGGACTTCCAATACTACGCTGACTAAGAGTGTAAGAGTGGTGAGTGGGCATCCTTGTCTTGTTCCTGATTTTAGAGGGCTAGCTTTCAGGTTTTGACCACTGAGTATATTAGCTGTGGGTTTGTCATAGATGGCCTTTGTTATGTTGAGGTACGTTCTCAGTCTTGGAAGGGTGGATGCTTCTAAGAATTTACCTGTTTCTTCTAGACTGTCCAATTTGTTGGCGTATAGCTGTTCATAGTAGTCTCATAATTCTTTGTATTTCTATGGTATCTGTTGTAAGAGAAATGAACTTCTCTTTCATTTCTGATTTTATTTATTTGAGCCTTCTCTCTTATTTTCTTCATGAATCTAGCTAAAGGTTTGTCAATTTTATCTTTTCAAGAACATAGGCGCATGGACTTTTCTTTCTTTTTTTTTTTTTTAACGTTTTTATTGGAGTATAATTGCTTTACAATGGTGTGTTAGTTTCTGCTTTATAACGAAGTGAATCAGTTATACATATACATATATCCCCATATCTCCTCCCTCTTGTGTCTCCCTCCCACCCTCCCTATCCCACCCCTGTAGGTGGTCACAGAGCACCAAGCTGATCTCCCTGTGCTATGTGGCTGCTTCCCACTAGCTATCTGTTTTACATTTGGTAGTGTATCTATGTCCATAGATACACTACCACTCTCTCACTTTGTCCCAGCTTACCCTTCCCCCTCCCCGTGTCCTCAAGTCCATTCTCTAGTAGGTCTGTGTCTTTATTTCCGTCTTGCCCCTAGGTTCTTCATGACCTTTTTTTTTTTTTTTTTTAAGATTCCATATATATGTATTAGCATATGGTATTTGTTTTCCTCTTTCTGACTTACTTCTCTCTGTAGGTGCATGGACTTTTCACCTAAGTACTTTAATGATCACCTTGAAACACCCTCATCTTACAGCTGTGGAAACTGAGGTCCAAGACCTTTGCAAGTGCACGCCCCATTAGTGATCTTGTCAGAGACTTGATCCCACATCTCCCACTCTCTGTTTAGAGCTCTTTCCAATATATTACCCTTCCTCGCTCTGATGCAATCCTATATAAATATCCAATTTACCAACAAAACAGCCTCTGAAGAGTATATTTGAAGAATTCCTCTATTAAAGAACATTTTTAGTTCTCCACATGTGGAGTTATTATGGAAATCAGGTCACAAAGATGCAGACGTTGCAGTGTCTTTGGGAGCCAGTATCTCAGGGCATTGACAAAATTATTTGCTTCTTTGGAGAAATGCAAGCTTGAAGGTCTAAAAACAAAATAATCTCCTGTAAATTTCCTCCTTCTTTCAGAGTTAGTCGCTGTAATAACCTGACACCAATCTGTCTGGAAACAGCTGCCAAGTTAAAAATTAATCTCTTGCCAAAATAAATGTCATTTATTTAAACTGCTAATGATAAGCACATTTAAATAATTTGATTTGCAAATCCCTTCAGAGGAGCCACTACAAAATATATGTCCCAGACCAGATACATGTATCATAATTGGCTATAAGCAATTCTTCAAACTATAGTTATACCTAACAAGTGCTAACTAGTCTACATCTGGGCCACAGATATTTTAGACTGCTTTATAACATACCATGGAGAATCACAGTGTTTCAAACTTTCAACCTTAGCTTAGCCTTTTAAGTATTTTGGCTGGCTGTAGTATATATGGGACTTTTGTTCTGAGGCATAAAATTGATCCCTGTGGGACTTCCCTGGCAGTCCAGTGGTTAATTAAGACTCTGCACTTCAAATGCAGGGGGCGTGGATTCGATCCCTGGTTGGGAAACTAAGATCCCACATGCCACGCGGCGAGGCCAAAAAAATAAAAAAATATATATATAAAAAAATAGATCCCTGTGATGTAGTTGTTTTCAGTAGAGTAACTAGAAGAGGATTTCCTCTGGTGAAGCCAAAGCTTGGAGTTAAACTGGTATCTTAAACCTCTTTGTTCAGATTAGGACTAAGAAATACAGTTTGGGGTCAGTGAAAAAATTTTTGAGCCTAATGCATAACCCTAGATGTGGACAAAGCCTGATGTATGAATAACCACAGGGGGCATCATGCTGCACAGGGTGATTTCAGAGATGCTGGGAGTCCTTGTGACTATGAAAGTATCCTGAGACATTAATAAGTTGAAGATTAATTTCTGTGCCTTTTATTAAAAAATAAAGAATCCTGATGAGAGAACAGATTCAACTCTATCAGCCATTTTCGACCTTAGTACAAATTAGTTTTTTTAGGATTGTCATAAATGTAGGTTGTACAAGAGGAAGAAGAAGTCATGGCAAAAATATGAGCTTCATTGATCACTTGTCCTGGGAGCATAACAAAAGGGTAGATTAGGAAGACCAAGCAGAAAGGAAGATTTGGGGGTTCTTTGAAGATTCATTTTAACTACTTTGTAGTTTTACTGTGGATCAGAGAAGAAGCTCTACTTTAAATAATCTTTCTACTTCTTCTTTGGCATCAGATCCTATACTTTTTTCTGTTCACTATTCTTAGGAATGTAGCCTGTCACCAGGAGACAGCTTGACAATATACTGACTTTCAAAACCCTTTATTCATTCACTCCGCGTGTATTTATTGAATACCCCCTATGCAAAAGGAATTAGCCAAGCTCTATCTGTATGGGCAGTTTTCATCTAGAAAGTCCATTTGCGACCCCGTCAGAGTTAAATGGTTTCTTACTGTGTGTTTGGTTGTCCATTTGAGCCAGAGTATATCCCAGCCTCAGAAACTGATGTCAGCATTTGGGGCTTTCACGTGCTGTAGATACTTTCAGCCTAGAGGGCATGTTTAGAATAAAAGATGACTTGAAGGCCACTGGGCTTTGTTAGGTTTTCTATCACAAAAGCCCTTTCTTTAAAATAAAGACAAAATGCAAAAGAGTATAGTTTGGTTTTATTACAAAGATTTGATTATTTCTTCATTATTTATTATTTTATTTGTCTACAGTGTCTTTAGAAACTGCTATAAATTTTTTTTTTAAACTGGAGAAATTCAATAAAATAAGAGCCTCTGTGGAAAGTAGTCTGAAGAGCTCATGCTTTTTTTTGCAATCTGGTTTTGTCTGATAATCTACTGGGCACAGTAAGTAACTGACTGAAAATAACCCCTATCCTAAGGAGGAGTGCCAGAATCTCATTTGCCTGGTGTGTTCACTTTCCCCTAGAGGCCCTTCCTTTCTTGTTTTCAGAAAATCTGTCAAAACACTTCAAGCGAAAGGAAAGGTTTCATTCTCCTGATAAGTATGTGGGGCAATAATGAAAGCTTTCTCATTTAATAATAAGCATTCAAAAGACTTGAAATTAATAAAACTGTTCAAAATTCCTAGGCTGTTTAAATTGCTATTTTTTTTAACTTCAATTTCATTTCAGTTGGATGGGATTTGGCAAGTATTTTATAGTCCTAAGTATTTATTGCTTTAACAGAACCACTCACTAAAGAAAGTTCTCTGTGGCCAAAAGCCCATTCATAGGGAATTGGCTGAATAAAGACCGGCACATCTGTCCACTGGAATACTACGCAGCCATTTGAACAATGAGGTAGTGTATATGTTGAAGTTGGGCAGATCCCAAGATACAGTGTTAGGTACACAAAGCAACTTACAGTATAGTACACATAATAGACTCTTATTCTCCCCTACCCCATGGATAAATGGCATGTGGATGGAGAACTTAAACTTTTTATTTTATGTATCTTTCTGTCCTGTTCTAATTTTTTTAAACTGTAAATGGTCATGCTTTCATAGTGGTTTAGTCAAGTAAGAGAAGTACAGTGAAATGGCATATCCCCTCAACCCCACCACACATCCTCTGGCCTGATCTGTGCTAATGTCATTTGTTATTCACCTAAACTCTGTTTATGAGACTGTGCACACAGGTGCTGTGGACCATTTAAAGTCATAGGTGTTTCCTGCAGGGTTTGGGTCAGTATTGTACTCTGGCTGTAGAGCAAATACTCATTCTCCAGTGTTATGGGTAATTGGCTTTATTCAGGCAGAATGAAAAGAGCCCCTGTAGGTAAGAGGCTCGACTGGAGATAAAGTGAGCAAGCTGACTAGTCAGGGGAGCATCAGCAAGATGCATGTGGGGTGTCGCGTAAGAGGATGATATTCACATCGCAGAATGAGGTTTACCTCTCAACTAAGACCTGGCCTCTGTCTACTGAAATTTCAACAAAGGTCTCATGCCCACGCGATAAGAAGGAAAGATGATACACACACCGTTATTATTATGAGCGGAAACAAACTTCTATTAAACACATTTCTCATGCTCCACGTTCACACCCACCTACACAGCATTCCTTACTCAGACATATCACCACCTCCTCTGGGCTCCAGGCTGATCCCCAGGTGAAGAGAATAAGCTACTCTTCCAGTATTTTCCCTCTGGTCAGATAACAAATGTAGTTGAACAAGGGACTCTGTGGGAAAGGGGATTATGAATAACTACCTGTACTTGATTATCCTCAATCACCCTGAACTCACCACCCTGCTTCTGTTTATATATAATGTAGTATATAATTATATGGCATAGGGAATACGTCAGTGTTTTGAAGTTGGACAGGACTGGTTTAAAATGTAGACTTCATCTCCTTGCACTCTATTCCTTCAGGGAAGTTATTTAACCTTTCTGAGTCTCTGTGGGAATAACGATTGTATATTACAACGTTATATTAGAATAAAGTGAGCTAACATATGTAAAGGAATTAATTCAATGCCTATTTGTTAAGTACTCAATATACGATAGTTAATATTTGTGTTTATGTGTCATGTGAAGGTACTGCCATTTGGAGCCATTTTGACCTAAAATAAACCCCCAGCAATATCATAGGATTTGAACTGCCTGTTTGCATTATACACCTCTAATTGTCTGCTTACATTGAGCCAGAATCTGTTTCTCTATAACTTCTATCTCTAGATTAAGGTGCTGCCCTTAGGGACCCATACAATAAATTCAATTTCCTTTTTCCAGCTGGAACATTTCCAAAAAGTGAATAAAGAATAAATTACATGACAAAAGACTAATTTCTGGTCTTGGTAAAATGGCCGATTTCTTGGTCTTGGTAAAACTTGGTAGAATCCACTGCACCGGTTATGCCTGGTATGAAGCTATTGTCTGTCAACTCTAGACCACCTTGCTACCCTCTGCTGTGGGATGATGGAGCCAGGATTCAGCTAACCCCACTTCTGCCTGTCCCTCTGGGTAGACTGCAAGGCTGGAGAAGGAAGGACACGCCCTTTCCTGTTTGCTTCCCCTAAGCTTCCTGTTTGCTCCTGCATCATCCCAGCAACTTCTTTGAGTACCAGGGCTCCTTGTCAGCTTACCTGACTCAGGTTTGCTGGTTGAACTGCCAGTCAGTGATAACTGGACCTCAGGATCTGTCTGTGCCACTATTTGTTAAATACCCACTATAGACACTGCGTTGTGTTATGAACTTTGCAGATATTATCTCACTGAATTCTCGATCAACCCTGCAAGATAGGTGTTCTCTTTGGGCTACAGGTGAGGAGATGGGTTCAGAGGAGTCGAGGGGCTCGCCCCAGCTCTGCTGGCTGCACAGCATGTGTTCTTTCTGCCTCTCGGCGCACGCTGGGGCTCTGCTCCTGGGCCCCCTTGCCTCTCCTTCCTTGTGTGGCTTTGCACAAGGAAGTGTTCTTTTCTTCAAAAAGTGAAGTGTTCTTTTCTTCACTTGTTGAGCAGCCTAGCCCCAAGAGGAATGCTCTATCATTACGTTCAAGTTGCCTTCGTGCCAGCTGGCCCCTCACCAGCCAGAAGTTGTGTGCTTGCCTCTGCCTTCTCGGAGGCACTAGAGTTTGTCTCTGTTCTGTTTGTAATGCACACAGGACTGGGCTATTAATCATGCCACGGGCCAGGCTGCACAGCACCTCTAGAATAATGAATTACCCAGCTCCTGCCAAAATGAGTCCCACCACGGCCACGAAGGAAACTTATCTCTCCCCGACTCTCTCCTCATCTTGTTCCTCCCACTTCCCTCTCTCGTCTCCTGTGATCTGTCTTGACAGTTGTAATTGGAACATTTTCTCCCATATTTAAGCTCTGAAGTGTCTCTGGGACTCGCTAATGTATCCAAAGGCTTAAACAAGGCCCGTCAAGGACGTTTATTGCTTTCTAGCATGGGCAGTTAAGCATAGCTTACAAGCAGCTCTGGGTATATAGGGCCAGGAATATAAATGTTCCTTTTGGAAAACAAGAGAATCCCAGGGGGGAAAAATGATCTTAATGATGATATCAAATGAAGGCTTAAAGAAGAAATAAGTTCTGGCTTGGTCACGTGACAAAGGATGCACAGGAGTTGGGATGCTGTGACCTTTGGTTTGAAGGGGTTGTTTGGGAGGTTTGGGGAAAGCAGCCTAAGAGAGGATCTGAGATGCTGTGTACTGAATAAAGGAAACATCTCTCTTCACTAACCCTTCCCTCTTCCTATGGTGTAAATCCAGGATCACCTAACAACTGGGACCTCTCTTTTTCCTTACTGTCGAAATACGCTTTCTCAAATTATTGCTCTATGCATATTATCACTAAGAAATGCTTTTAGCTGCACTTATGTTTCTTATGTCACCGGAATTCTGGAGGCAGGCAGTCCAGGGTTGGTGTGGTGGCTCGCTGATGTCTTCAAAACCCAGGCTCCTACCTTTCTGCCCTGTCATCATTAATTTGTTGACTTATTGCCTCATGGTTGCAAGATGGTTGCTGTAGCTCCAGGTAGCATGTTTTTATTCAAGGCACTAAGAAGTAGGGAAGAGTTGTCAAGACACCAGCTATATTTGTCACTTATTTCAGGAAAAGCAAAAGCTCTTCCAGAAGCTCCCAGAAGATGTTTGCCTGAGTCTAATGAGGTCACATCCTTAACTGCCATCCTTAGCTGCAGGGAAATCTGGATAAACAAGTTTAGCTTTCCTATACTCTGAAATGGAGGCAGCAAGGGCAATGGGGGCTGAAATGCCTGTTGGGTTAGCCAACAAACAGTACTGGCCACAACCAAGTAGAGGGAAATCGAAGAAGACTAAACTGGGCAGGCAAAGGCAGTCTCACCTCACAGTAGAGGAGAAGAAAATGATGAATATTCTTGAGCCCACTGTGTGCCAGGTTTTGTGCTAGACAGCATACCTACATGCATACATGTCACAGTTGTCTCTCTTGCGTAACGGAAAGCTAAGCTCTGAGCAGTCTTCCAGGTGCGGTTCAGTTGGGAACCTGGACTTGAATCCAGGTCTGTCTGACTTGAAAGCCTATTCATGCTGCCTCTAGGAAAAGCTGAGCACTGGTTTGGGGTGTGCCTCATGGAATCTCAGCACCTTCATTTGAGTTGCCACACCTTCAATTACCTGTAGACAAAGTAGGAATCTGAAGCAATTATTTTATGGGCCCCAAAAGGTTTTTTAAAGTGAATTCTCAGGTCCTTACAGTGTGATGATAGTTAAAAAAAGAACTAGCCTGGGAGGCAGGAGACCCAGCTCTGATTAAAACTTGGTGCTGAGTTGCTCTGTGATCTTGGGTAAGTCATTTTTTTCTCATCTGGGAAATGAAAGGTTGGACTAGATGATCTAGAAAAGGTCTAACAGCCTTAAGACACTTAGGTTTTGCTCCTTTCTCTCATGCATCTTTCATGTGTTCATTCATTCAGCAAGTATTTATTAAGTGCCTACTATGTGCCAGGCACTGTTCTGGTACTGTGTACCAGTCAACAAAGCAAATATCCCTGCCCTTGTGGACTTCATGTTCTAGTGTGTGTGTGTTGGGGACAGGGACACAAACAATGAACAAAAAACATAATAAATTAGTGACAAGTCAGTTACACAGCTGTCAGAAGATAACCAGTTCTCTGGGGAACAAAAGTGGGAAAGGGGAAGGGATCTGGCAGTGCTGGGAGAGAGGTTCGGTGGGCCTCACTGAGAACACAGCATTTGAGCAAAGACTTTATGGAGAGGAGGGAGTCAGCCAGCTCATAATTGGGCTTGATCCCACAGGCAGAGGGAGTACCAGGAGTTTGCCTGAGTTTCCTGAGCATTTTCTTCCCCTGTCTGAGGACTGGCCTGGAGCCTTTCTCATCCCAGTTCCATCATTTCCTTTCAGCTGTGTCGGCTTTCAAAGCAGCTCAAGCTTCCTAGACTTAAAGGCCATTTAAATTTGACTTTGCTATGGCAAGTAGGTGCATAGAGCCTGGCCACCACCTTCATATTTGCACCTCGGTTCACACTGCAGAAACACTCGGTTCCTCGAGATGTTGGGAAGGTGGTGGGAGAACTACCAAGGCCTGGAGTCTTATCAAAACAGCCCAACCCACCAGTTCCAGACTGTTCTTGCTGCATTTCCTGTTGAATGCTTCCTGCACACTAGTGACTCAGGGTTTTCATCTTGTTCCCCAATGATTGTCTGTGTCAGTCAACCATAACGTTCCAGGTACAAGAGAGCTGTGTGGTCATCTTTACCAGTTACTGCTCCTGAGCCAGCCTGTGATGGGTGGCCTGGGCTTTCCCCATTAGCTGCAGAAGGAACCACAGTGAGCAAGGCCAGCAGCCTGCGGGAAGACTCAGCCATTTGCTGGGCTGTGCCGACTGTGTGTGTGTGTGTGTGTGTGTGTGTGTGTTCAGTGACAACTTTGAATACACTTGAAATGGAAGAAAGAGAAAGGACAACAGTTGACTTCTTGAGTTGTGTTCTATGCAGAGAAGTTACTTAGAATCTGTGGTCAGTGGTTTTGCACAAGTGCATTGTTATCCCCATTTGGACTGAGAACTTTTATGAACTGTAATATTTATGTGGACAGGTTGATGGTTTGTGAATTAAAGAATCCCCCCTTGGTCCTAGTGTGGGGTTAGCGTGTGCCCCAGCTGCCTGCTGTAAGGTAGATCGCACTTTACGCAAGAGTCTAGACCCCGTAGAAAGCCCCCTCTAGGTTGTATGGGCCTCGGTCCAAATACTGAACAAGCCTGGGTATCACCCACTGGATATTGAGAAGTTTGGTCCTAGGGAATGGCTCAGGGTGGATTTCATAGTTCTCTTCCTGTTACATATCCTTTCCGTGTGGCCTTGACATTTGTTTGATGGGAATAGCAAGGGAACTTAACTTTGATCTCTGAAATCTGAGTGAGGTTACTGGTGAGAGTTTGGAATTATGTACAAAATGCAGGATACATTTAAAATGAAAGGAGGGTGAAAGTCTTCCTCAGGACTGTGGGCCATTGAACTGAATTTTACATGTGTTTTCTTATGGTTTTCCCATGTTTTGATTTGTTTCCCTCCTATGCACTATTTAGAAACTACTGAGCCATGGACACAGAGTAGGGGAGAAGCATAGTGCTAGAGATGGAGATTGCACAGGTTGAGGTGGAGACATTAGCCTAGAAAATTCTGATAAGAGCATAAAAGTCAGTCTGAGGATAAGAAAGACAATAAGGGTATAGGATTTCTATTTTACATATTTGTCTACTTACAAGGTAAAAGATATTGTTCATTCATTCAACAAATATATCAAACACCTACTACTACTGTGGCCGGCTCTATTCTAAGCACTGAGATACAGCAGTAAACACCACCATCTAAAAGCTTCCCCGTCCTCATCTTGTTTGGTTAAATGATATGAAATTACTGTTTCTGTAGGTTAAAAACAATTGATTATAAATACAATATGATCTAGCATTTACTCTATGATCCAGCCATGCCACTCCTAGGTTTTTACTCAAAAGAAGTAAGAGCATGCATCCAAACAAAGACTTGTATGTGAGTATTTGTAGCAGATTTATTTTTAATGGCCTTGACTGGAAGCAGCCCAAATGTCCGTCAACAAGTGAATGGATAAACAAATTGTAGTATAGCCATACGATGGAACACTACTCGGCAGTAAGAAGGACTGAAGTACTGATACACGCGGCAATATGGATGGACCTTAAATACATTGCGCCAAGTGAAAGAAACCAGAGGATTTCATTTTATACAAAACTTTAGAAGATGCAAACTAATCCATAGTAACAGAAAGCAGATCAATGGTTGCCTTGGAACAAGAGCTGGGTTTGGGGGCAGGAAGGGCAGGAGGGAGAGACTACAAAGGGGCAAGTGGGACCTTTTGGGGTGATGGATGTGTTTGCTGTCTTGATGGTGGTGATGGTTTCACAGGTGTATACACACATCAAACCCTTTCAAATAGTACACTTTGAATATGCACAGTTAATTATATGACAGTTATACCTCAACGAAGGTGTTAAAAACAGTCGACCAGCAGCAATTTCATATGTTTCGATCAATAGATAAATGTTAGTGATAAATTAATGTTTGAAACCTTATATTCACTTTTCATACCTGGATTGAAAACTCACCGTGTGTCAGGCACCGTGAAAGTTATTATCAATGGAAAGCGAATGAGGCTGTACCTGCTTTTAAGCTTAGCGGGCAAAATCAGTTTGTAAAGAGACAGCTGGACAGCTTTCCCACAGGCAGTTCTGAAGCAGTTGCCAGGTTTAACCAAGTTATCCTGTGTTGACTGCATTTACGCATGTGTCTGTGCCTTCCTTCTTTTTCAGAGTGACTTGTGGTCTTTGGGAATCACCGCCATCGAGATGGCAGAAGGTGCTCCCCGTAAGTACCTTCCTCTGGGTGAAATCTGTTGCTGGTCTGCCCTGCAGGTACTGACGCTTCCTTGCCAGGAGCTGCAGTAGCTTTATTTCTGCTACACCGAGCCCTGCATGGACTCAAGCTGGCATAGTGAGAAAGCAGAGTCATCCTAAATCAACCAGGAATCCATTCATTTCAGAGGGGTGTGAGGATCTTGTGTTTATGAGGCGAAACAAGAAAGCAAAGGGAAGCAAACTTTGAGAGTCTAATCTGTTTACAGATCTGGCGTGTAGTTTATTCTTGAACTACTCTTCGCCTGTAGTAAAACTGCGACCAAGCCACAAAGGCTGTAAACGCCAACGTAACAAAAATTCACAGCCGATTTTCAGTGCATGGGTTATGTGAGCACTTGCACTCCATTTCTCTCACTCCTATTAAAATACCGTTGTTTAGGGTTTTAGATTTCCCTGCTTATTGGAGGCAGAGTGGCCAGGGTTCTGCCTACCTGGAGAACCTCTCCAGTTCCTGGAGATCTTGAGCACAGACCCCACAGAGAATCTCCCCAGCCCCGTGGTCACCACGAGCATGCACCTCAGAGATTCCACGCAGGAAGTGCAACTGACCAGGGGCAGCTGCCACCATGACACCGAGGCTGCACCTCCCGAGGGCCACTCCGCACCAGTGACCGAGCGTGGCAGGGATCTAAGGCAGACCCTTTCCTGGAAGACAGGGATTCCTTAGAAGGCAGCTTTCACTCCTTAGTTTCCCTCCTTGCTTTCCTTAGAGTGTGGGACAGCCTAGCACGCTCCACCTACTTTTTCTCCCTCCCAGCACACTTCATAGCAATCTGACAACTCTCCCAGCTTTCCCTCGCTCCCTCTCTGTTCAGACAAGAATTTCCCCCAGTAATATCCTCTCATGTTTAATACCACCTTGGTGTCTGCTTTCCAGAGGACCCGGACCAAAGCAGGCCCCCTGTTTGTATGACGGGTCATTGTGCTCATATGACTTTTTACCCTCAAGTTATCATAGTTTTCTTATTTCTCATTCCAGAGTTGGTAGAATTCGTCTGTAGCATGAGTGGAGTGTTTATTGACAAAATCCCCTCATCCACAATGCTAATAGGCATTTATGAATCAGAAAAATAATATTGGCAGTCTTGAAACAATATCATCATTCTTAATGAGTAGTAGAGAGGGCTAAAACTAAATTTCCACCCACTGAATCCTTTAGCTTTGGGGGAGAATATGTTCTTATTCTAGGCACAAAGGAAAAGATACTCCCAGATGAAAAGTAAACTAGTGAAATATTCTGATTAAGATAAGAACGTATGAGTGTTTTCACTAAATGTCATCTTCACAATTTGAGACATTTTTATCTCTTCTGCCAGACTTCCTTTACCTTAATCCTCTGGTCTTCCTGGGGCCATTGAACAAAACAAAACCCCCCAAAAAACCCATCATGAAAAGCCATTCAAAGTGTTTGGAAATACAGATAGAAAGGTGTTCTGGTCTAGTGCTTTATACTCCAAAAATCCATGAAGGTAACATTGCATTTCCAGCATCTAAGAAATAGACAGTGGATTATCAAATATCTTTTATTTTATGATTTGGGATTTTACTAATTAAAAATAACTTACTATCTCCATTGTAGTTGTTATCTTGATGTTGTTTACTTGGAGTCTTAGATGGTTATTTATAGCAAAGCAAAGGTTGTTGAGCCTTTAACTTGTTGTCCTTGAAAATGAAGTGAAAAGTAGACATGTTAACAATCTCTAATTGAAATGCGTTGGATTATATGAGACTCCTATAATCAGCTCATTTAACTGCTCACCAAACGGAAGCTTTATGATCTTCTGACGCCGCTCACTGGTCATGCCTGGACTCAGGGAGCCATTTGACAGCATTACCAGCACAGCTAGGAGGGGCTTGGCCTAGGTTTGGCCTCCTAACCCAAGCTGGCCCTTGTTTTGGTCTCTTGCAGCTCTGTGTGACATGCACCCCATGAGAGCCCTCTTTCTCATCCCCCGGAACCCAGCGCCTCGGCTGAAGTCTAAGAAGTGGTGAGTTTGGTCTTCAGTGTTTTACAGGTCTAAGAGCAGGGTTTTCTGTGATTCTGTTTTGGATGAGCTCAAATCCTTAGGTCCTGCTGACAAGATTAGAGTAACATGTACTAAGACTTGGTGAGTGATTATGATGTTATTCATCTTAAAGTACATATTGAGGACCTACTATTTGCACAGTAAGTCCTTATCTTCACACCTTCAAGGTAAGGAGGTATGAGCTAAAATGAGTAGCAGAACCCAAGTAATAACATGGAAGCGCTTTGATTTATTACTCCGAGTAATATCTTTCCTGGTAGCGCAGAACATGTCATCAGAAAGGGTGATAGTTTAGAGTCAGCCCATTAGATTGGCTGACGTTCTTCTGTTCCTTAAGACATTAACTCCCTAAATGTGTATACACACTCGGTAGTATGCAAGATGATTTCACTGATCTGTGCATGAGCATTTGCAATTTTTATTTTTGCTGTTGCTTTCTCTTTATGGCAGGTGATACTGGCTTCTTATTTGGGGCAGTGATATAACTTTTCCATCTAATAAACTAATTCACATAAAAAGTGACTTAAAGAAAAATGCTAAGTGAATACTTGTATGGGTGGTGAAGTGTAGGGTAAAAATTGTGCTGGTAGTGTATGATTGACTAGAGTTTGGGAACAGAGTTCTACAGGTTAGGCCAGGAGCTGGACTTTTGACTATTTTGTGCACTTACATCAGGATCTTTGTATCTTGTCATTCTGTGACAAAAAATTCATTGCTCCTCCCCTTCCCCCTGTGGATATGGTATATCCTCCTTGGTACATTGTCAATTCTGATTCCCTTTGCCCTGGGCCCAATTCCTGGACCATTTATGACCTCCTACCCTTTTCTAGAGACATATTCTAGGCAGCTTGAGCCTGAAGGGACAAGACTCTTCTGCCCCTTTTCTTTTTTCTTTTTCTTTTTTTTTTTTTTTTTTATAAATTTATTTATTTTTAATTTTGGCTGCGTTGGATCTTTGTTGCTGTGTGTGGGCTTTCTCTAGTTGTGGCGAGTGGGGGCTACTCTTCGTTGCGGTGTGTGGGCTTCTCATTGCAGTGGCTTCTCCTGTTGCAGAGCACGGGCTCTAGGCACGCGAGCTTCAGTAGTTGTAGCATGCGGGCTCAGTAGTTGTGGTTCTCAGGCACTAGAGCACAGGCTCAGTAGTTGTGGCGCACGGGCTTAGTTGCTCCGCGGCATGTGGGATCCTCCCGGACCAGGGATCGAACCCGTGTCCCCTGCATTGGCAGGTGGATTCCTAACCACTGCGCCACCAGGGAAGCCCCTCTTCTGCCCCTTTTCATACCACTTCGTGATCAGGTCCTTGACCGAGGCCCTCATGTTTCTCTTGCACCCACCCACAGTTTCACCCTCCACTATATGAGAGCAATCTTAATTAATACCATCATCCAGGAATGACATAGCGACCCTGGTCGAACAAGAGAAAGGCGTACTGCACAGAGAGAGGGAAAGGAAACAGCCAGAAGAGACGACAGCCTCAGAGTTAGTTGCCGAGTGCTGCACAGGAAGAGAGTGAGAGTTGCTATTGGTAACGAGGAGGCAGAGCATCCCTCCTCCCCTCTCCGGAGGGTCACTGTGGTGTGAGACAATCACTCTCTCCCCAGCAACAGCCTTCCATTGGGCACCACACAGCACGTGATCCGCAGGCGCCCAGAGGCCCTGCTTCCTCCCTTCTCTCTGGAACAGACTCCTGGGGAGGAGTTGGCTCGGTCTGTCCCTTGGAAGTGTCAGTGGCACTGTGAAGCCCTCCGCTAGCTTTCTGCTTGTGCTTCATGCCAAGCCTCCCGGGAAGGGGGGTGGGAGGGCTGCTGAGTCCAGTGGGCTTCACCTGCCCTGTCCCCTCCCTTCCTTCCTCCTCTGCCTTCACGGCTGCTGGACAAAATGACCATCCACACGTCTGCTGTTTGCCTGGCACGGTGTGGCCACACACCTCGTTTCAGAAATATTTGTGTTGATTGCCAACTTTAAAAAATCTGGCGGTTGAGCAGTCCATGGAGATTTCTGACCTTTTTTGACAAAAGTGCAGCCATACTGTCCTGCCCAGTGGTTCCTGCTCCCTTTTAAGGTGAGAGCTTGTGCTTCTGCCCCAGTCACTGCCTCTCCCAACCCAGAAGCTGGTATCTGTCGGTCACCCCACTTGTCCTGTTTCCTTCTTACCCCTGGTCTGCACCGCCCTTTGTGTGACCCGTCTGGCCCCCAGAAAAGTGAGTGACTGGCCCTGGCACTACAGTTTCTGCATTTGTTGACCTTGCTCCAAAAAGGGCAAACCCTGCACCGACCTTGTCTGAGAAATACAGACCTGGGGAGAAATACAGGCTAACTTCTCTGCTGTAAACCTTTGGCAATGAAAGCTAATTGTGATAATGCTGTAGGGAGCTGGATCAGTCCAGGAACAGTGAGGAAGGAGACCAGGCCACCTTCATTTCACCAGCCTCCTTGCACGCCCTTGCCTGGCTTGGAAGGAAAGCCAGTTAAGAGCAGGAGTCCCACACTGCCAGGCAGGGGATGGGAAAATGACTTGACTGTTTGAGAGCAAGTGGGAAAAACAAAAGCCCTGGTAAAATACCCTTTTTCACTCAGAACCCAGCCTTTATAAAGATGGCTGTGCAGCCTCGGGCCACAGGACACTTGGTGTGGCTTGAATTTCTCTGCCATAGAATTCCAGTGTTTAAGTGAAAATTTGTCTTGAACGACCAGGTCCAAAGTGATTTAAAATAGAATAAGGTTTGCGAGGAAGTGAAATATTTCTGTCTGTTTTCCTTTTCCTTCTTTCCCTCCTCCCCCATCAAAAGAAACAAAACTCTAAAATGTTCTTTTATATCCAGCTCTTCTCTACTTAAATGAGTTATCAGATGAAGTACACTGTTCCTAGTGTGTATTCCAGCATATGACCAAAGGGGGCGCCATTGTGGCAGAGACGGCAGTGAACTCTTCATTATAAGCATTCATTCAGCTGAGGGTCATTTCCAAGGAACGTGACTGAGTCTACAACATACAAGGCATATGTATGTTGTAGACTCAGCAACTTATATGTATGTATGTGTATTTAAGATATATATATATATAAATTTAAACTACATATGTAAAGTATATATTTAATCTTTTTAATATATTTTTTATTGAATGACGGAGTCTTTAAATTCTGTAGTGCTTTACGATTTTCAAAAGTTTCACACACATGATTTCGTATAGTCCCATAATAACCCTTTTTTTCCTTAACCACAACCCTGCCAGACAGATGCTCTGAGTCCTCACTTCATGGGTGAGAGTCTGAGGCTTAGGTAGGTTATGCTCCTTGCACTAGGCTGTACAGTCTTCGTTTGCCAAGTCTGTAACCCATATTCTTTCTCCTGTACCATTTGACCTCTTAAAGTTCAAGGTTAAAGTGGTAGAGAAGGAGCTGTACTCATCCCTAAGTGTGAGCACTTGTTCCTTGAGACTTAACATTAGGGAAAGAAAGGCAGTCACACTGCTGTTTTCCCCTTTTGTTATGGGAGGAAAGGAAAGCATCCCTGCAAGCAGGAGCCGGGCCCTTCCTCCCCCATCAGTGTAGTGAGGAGAGGCCTCGGGCTAAGGAAGTCCTGTGGTCCGGGCTCCAGTCAATGTTCACGTGGCTCAGACCTTTGATTAGGCCTCCAGGAGGGTTACAACCTGAGTTGAATCAGAGGGGAAGAAGGATGCCCTCACCGTCTGTCTCCATGTCAACAAATGACCAGTGCGGTGGGATTCCCATGTTCCCCTCCTGCTCTGTGTGTAGTTGGATTCAACCCACATGGGTAACCATCTCCTTCAAAAGATTTCCTCTCCCTTCTCTTCCCACCGTGCTCACCCCGGTTCCCCTGCCCTCACACGTATACTCCATGTCGTAGCTTCCCTCCAGGGGTCTCTGGAGAAGGATGGAAATGACTCTGTTCCTGTGAAAGATGGTCGGTCTTGTCCTTTTCACATGCCCTTTAAATGTGAAGATTCCACACAGGCAAAGCAGCACTCGATTGAGCGCATCAGAAAAGTCCCAACTGCTTATCACTGGAAAGAGGTATAAGATTCCTGGTCCAAGCCACTCATGCTCCAGATGGAGACTGGAGGCCTGGTATGGTTAACTGGCTTATCCTGAGTCCCAGGTTCATGGCAGCCTGGAACCCCAGCCTTCTGCTTTTACTCCAGAGCTTACAACCATTTCTGTTATTTTATGAAACACCAGTTCTGATTCGTGCTGGGTTATCAAGCACTTTTGTTTTCGAAATGACAATGCTCTTGGGTGGGGAGGGGACTGTAAATAATATAATGATAATAGAAAGGAAATATCAGAAAATACTTCAAATAGACTGAATTTACTACTAGTAGTGTGACTTTGGACTTTATTGAAATCAAAACAAAAGTTATTACACAAACTTTTTTAAAATTAACCTTTTTTTGCAGTCTCCTTAGAGATAATAATGATCCTGGTGACTTTTCCTGCTAATGCATCTAATCCTAGTATATGTAAAATAATTCCCTTAAAGAACTCTATACTATTTGGTTCAATCCAAGTGGGGAAAATCACCTTCAAATTTCTGCTCGTAGCCCTCAAGGCAGATCCTCCTGTTCTTTAAGCCTGGTAGTGGTCAGAGATGCTGGGACATTGTCATCATAGTAATAGTAATAATAATAACAATCATAGCAAACACACATACAGCATTTATGATGTAACAGGCCTGGTTCTAACTCATTTAATCATCACAACAGTCTTTTGAGATAAGTACTAACAGTATCCCCGTTTGCAGCCAGGGAAACTGAGGCACAGAAAAGTTAAGGGATCTGCCTAAAATCGCACAGTTAGTAAATGATGGAAACTGAAATAGAGAAAAAGAGTAGTTCTGGGCAAGTGCAAATTTTAAAGATCAAATTGCATGTAGGGAGTCTGAAGATTACCAAAATCTTTTAGCCCAGCTCACTAAAACATTATAGTGATTAATGTCATAATCGTTCAGGCATTTTTAATTCCTCTAACACAATACATAAACAGGAAAAATCTGGGAAGATAAAGTGTTCAGTGACACTGGTATTAGAAGAACTAGTATCTCAGACTGTAAGTACCAGTCACTAACATTTATCTCTCGGTGCCAACCCTTGGGAAATTAGTATTACTAATCTTGAGCTTTTTTTTTTAAAGTGACAGAACTAAATTACCAGCAGCCAAGACTGAAGCAACAAAGTTATAGAAATGTACTTTAAACCCATTAGGCCTCTCGGCAAAGAGTCAGGTGAAGTATTTTTACTTTTAATTAAACATGTAATTAAGCATATTGATTCTTTGGTCACACTAACTTAAATGGAGACAATGAATCTTTCTTTGAAGATTTGTTTTAAGTAGCATTATTTTCTCTTCACTGAGAACCATTTGCAGATGACATGGGATAGACTGCCAGCTTTGTAGTTCTACACGTCTTGGCCCATCCTTTGGGCCCCAAAATATTCTCTTGAATATCTCTTGAGGTTCCTTCTCACCAGGAGAGATAATGGAAAAAAGACTCTGCTATAGCTGTTCCCATTAAACTCCCTGAACACTCTCTCATCCCGGAGATGTCTCTGACTTTTGTGAGGTGTCAGTATCGTGGAAAGGAATGTACAGTCTATTAAGTCTGGATCTCTTTTTAAATTGGTTATGATTTCTTTTATTTATCGTCCCCTAATGAATAGTTGCCCTCTATAAAGAACAAACTTTTTCTTCCAAGTTGCAAGCAGAAAAAAAAAGAACTGCCATTTGCATTCCTCGTGAATATTGAATAGCTTTCTGTCTTCATTTGTTTTTGTTTTCACCTTTTTAATGCTGATTTTCTACCTAGAAGAGTACTATGTAGAGTTTGTCTATTTCTTTATGCAGGTTAACCTTATTCTTTTCATTTTATTCCTTAGGACAGTCCATTATTTCATTACGGTTTTTTGGTTTTTTTTTTGCGAAGTCCCTCCTTAGATGATATCACATTAGTGCCTCCACAGATTAATCCGATGGATAGAAAGAAAGTGTATGAAGTGATATCTTCTCTCTAAGCCTTCATCTCTGTCCCTCAGAAGCACGCATTTGGAGCCACGTGACAGCTCTCGCCCAGAATTCTCACCCGATAACCATTCACGCGTTCATCTGTTTGTCAAACACGTAGTGTGCTCGTGATAGGAAGGTGACTCAGGCAGCTCCCAACTCTGGGGAGAATTTCCAGTGTCGGGGAGGCAGGGCTACGAGCTGAAGGACTTAGAGGGAGGTGCTTAGAATGTCCATCCTACTGTTCCTATGTCTAGTCCTCAGTGTTTCCAATCCTGATTCATCCTGAGCTGACCTTCAGGTGACCTTTACTTCTATGTAAAATAATTTAAAAGCTTGAACATAGCCTGGAAATTTAAGGAGGAAAACATACCAGTAGTTCAGTACTACTTTAAAAACATGGCGTGAGGTGAAAAACTGCTTTGACCGGGGCAGAAATGGAGAGTGGTACGTATTGCAGTGCCCTCTCCCATTTGAATCTTGAAGAACACGATCACCATTGCGTTCTGTGTGGTGAGGACACCTTTCAGGCCTGAAGGATATATACACAGGGCCCGCTGGGAAGTTTGGGGAAGCTTGCGGAAGCTTGCTTCGGGGATCTGCTCCTGTAACTCCCCAGTGCTCCACAGGAGGGCAACAGAGAGCGGAAAATGGATTCATTCCTGAGCAGGGTTGGGCCACGAGGAGGGTGAGCAGGGTTCCCCCAAGGTCGATGTGCCCTGCTGACAATGGGGCACCTCGGAAAGGCATGCTGTAGAGTCATGAGCTTAATTATTTATGATGCTGGACAATTTCTTGGAACTTTCAGACAGAACATGCATGCCCAACACATGAATCATAGCTCAAGTCATCATTAGTATCTACCACGCTGTGGACTTGTGCCCTATTCGCGGGTATCTCTCACAGCTTTTCCCTGCCGCTCCCCTGTGCGTCTCTGGCACAGGGTTTATCTCTGAGGAAATGGTGCCTTTCTAGAAAGAGATAAATTTGCTTCTGGGTATGAACTTAGTCCCTGTAAGTTAAGTTTCCAAGTCTGTGGATTGATAGCAAACATACACATACATCCTGTTCTTATTCATTGGAAAACAAAGTTCAAAAGTGATTCAAAACTGCCAGTTAAAAAATTTGCCTAATGTTCATTTTACCATATAAGAATCTTGCTCATTCCTACATAATGTACTCCCCCTTACCTGTCCAACCCTGGTTTTACTTTTCCCAGCTTGCATTTTCTGCTGCATTTAGAGAACTCACCTCAGTGTCCCCTGACATATAGTATGCTCAATCCCAGCCTTAGTTTTTCACTGATTTTCTACTTCCCTGAACTATCCTTTCCCAAGGGTGATTTTTCTCCTAATTCTTTAAGGCCCAGCTCTGGTTCCCTCATTCCAGTAGACCTTCCAGGTGTGATTCTTATCGGGGTCTTTCTCTTCTCTGGTGCCTGTTGGTCTTCTGTGTGATATTATGTATAAACTGTGCAAAAATGCTTTCGTGCTATAACTACCATACACTGCCTGAGTTGTGTGTTGATGGCAATAATGCCTTTGAACCCCACTGTGCCTAATAAAGAGCTAGACCGACTTTGTGATTGGTTGATCCCTAAAGTGTGCTTTTCTTTGGATTGTCTTTTTATCTATGGGTTCATCTCTTCTGTTTGGCAGGTCAAAAAAATTCCAGTCCTTTATTGAGAGCTGTTTGGTAAAGAATCACAGCCAGCGACCAGCAACAGAACAACTGATGAAGCATCCATTTATACGAGACCAACCTAATGAACGACAGGTCCGCATTCAGCTCAAGGACCATATTGATAGAACAAAGAAGAAGCGAGGAGAGAAAGGTGAGACACACATTTGTATTTCAGCGTTTGTATTTCAGCGAGGGAAACGAAAGACCAAGTGAGTCATGGGCTCTTGAGGTATTGGAGGGACGGTGGGGATTTCAAATAGGCCTGCATTGTTCTTTAGTGTGAAGGGCTGCCTCTGAGATCACAGCCTGCGGGCATCACTAGGCTGCTGAAATGGAATCTTTCATGAAAGAATAGAACCTCGGGAAATATTACCTTTTCCAGGCACTGAACAAAAAGTCATGTTGAGTGATACTATGAAGTGGTTTAATACGACAAGTGATTTTCTTAATTCAAATGAATATTCATGTTTCGAAGACTCAAAATCTACAGAAGACAGGCAACCTTAAAAAAAAAAAACCCATCTAGTTGACATTTTTCAGTGCTGGCACTCTTCACCATTTAAGTTTTCGTGCTCTGAGGCTCATTTCTAATTTAGTTATTTGGAAGTCAGAATGACTTTTATTATAGTCAAAGCGATATAAAAGAAGTTGCCAAGCTGCTGTATGGAACATCACATTTTCTTCTTTATAGATTCAAAAACTCTTTTCTCTTATGGCTCTAGCTGTTAGACCATACTACCTTTTCACTGCATCACTGGAAAAGACATGAGTCCAAACTTGGGGCCCTGGGACTGTGCCCAAGCTGTTTGAAAAGAGACTCAAAATTCCTTAACTAGCATCCTGACCAAGGTGAAAACTCACGTGGTCTGGGGCAGGTTTTATGACTTAGTTGGGTAGGGAGGTAGGGAAGGTTGAGGATGGGAAGGAAAGGGGGGGATGCAGAGAGCAGACAAGGTGAGAGCTCCCTGGTGGGAGCAGGAGGGGGCAGCTGGCCAGGCTGACAGTGAGGGGGCGATAGAGGGCTGGCCAGGTGAGCATTGAGTATGCGGGCAGGGGGTGGGCAGGTAGAGAGCAGAGGGGAAGGCCAGGGGCCGAGGGTGGGAGGTACATGGTGATGTGCTTGGCTCCACTTCTGTACTCTCCACTTTCTCCTCTGTTCTTCACGATCCAGACGGAACGGGGAGGGTGGTGGGCAGCACAGAAGAGAGGGTGCCCTCCTTTTATTTGAACTTCCCCTCTTCTTTGCCTCTGCAGTTAATATCTTCAGGTGGCAAGGTATGAGCAGGGTCCTAGGGGTAGGGTGGTGAGCCCTGTAAGGGTCAGGACTGGGCAGAGGTAAGATCAGCAGAAGCTCAGGGAGGAGAAATCCTCAGTGAAGCTTCAAGGGAAGAGTTCCTTCTTTGCAGCCGGCCTCGGGGATGCAGGAAAATGTGTGATCAGGTTAGACTCAGGAACGGGAGGTTATGAAGCTAATCCAAAGAGGCTCATCTTCAGTCGTTAGTGGATGGAAGGGATGAGGTATCAATCAGGGCCCAAGGAGTTCCTCCAAGCTGGAGGAACTAAGCTGGAGAGAAATAGATGAGTCAGGTCAAAAAGTGCCGGGACTGATTTTTCAACTGCTACTTATTAATAGTGGTCTTGGGCCACTCCATGAAGTCAGACTTTTAAAGGGAAGAGTTTAGTGTTAATCAACTATACTCTAGTATGAAATAAAAAGTTAAAAAAAATAAAAAATTTCAAAAATAAAGATAAAGGGAATAGTTTAGGGCAGTGTGTCAGACATGCAGCCCATTAAAGGCCAACTTTTCTAAAAAGAAAATTTATTTTCCTATAGGTATATAGAATAGGTTAAGTACTCGGACTCTTCTTTTCAGACTCAAATTCTGAGTTCAACTTCTACTTCTACCCCTTAATGGTTATTTGAACTTCACCCCAGTTTTCGCATCTTTAAAATAGGAATGGGGGTATAATAATAATTAGTATTGTCTGGCATTTTTGCAAAGATTAAATGAGATGATGCATGTAAAATGCTTAATACAATGTCTGGCACATAGATGTACTGAATAAATGTAAGCTATCCTTATTTAGACAATTTTTATTGACCTACAGTTTTTCAGTACTGTTCAGGGTTACTTTCTGAGATCATGTGACCTCTGCCTCTGACCTGTGAGTAAGAGTGGGTAAAGCTTGTGCCTTGGATTGGTTTCACATTTTGGGGGCACAAACTCTAGAATGTGACTTAGAACTCACCACCCCATGAAAACAGACTATTTTTAATGTGTTCCCTCTCTGCAGGGTAAAGAGTAAGATCCTTGGGAGTAGGCTTACTCGAGAGTTGCATGATGATTTAAGGAATCTCATTCTGTTTAGGCTTCGAGCCACCAGCAGCCTTCTTTTTTGTCTGCTCCCCAAGAAAGAGTGTTGCTCAAAATGAGACTTCATTCCAGTTGCTCAGTTTGATTAAATGACTTGACTTGCTCCTTCTAAAATTTTTTCATTCTCTTAGTAGCTCTAAGACCAGCTTCTGGTAGAATCAAAAATTTTTAATGTGCATTGCTTTGTGATTTTTTTAACCTGATATTATTTTTCCCTTCAGATATGTTGATACATGCTAATTTAAGCCACTAATATAAAAGCAATCCCGCTGGATTCTGGTGAAGTATTATAGTTGAGGAGATTGACAAATGAAATTTTTACCCTAGAGAGGAGAAATAATTAGATTAATTGTGTGCTTCTTTTCCTTGCTATACTTCACTAGATAAAATTTCTGCATTTTACTTTGAACTCTCTGTTGATTCATTTAAGGAAAGTTTGGAATACTAAACTTTCAATGTGGAATACTGAAACACTTTATGAAGTTTCTTTACATTTTCGTAAAATAATACTTTTTAAAAAGTAGCCTGAAAACTTCATACTTATCTAAACATGTGAAGCTAATTTTTACATGATTTTTAAAAATACTCTTGAAGTCATCGTGCTATGGCTTCCTTTCATCATCCCTTTAATGGCTAAATAGTATGGAAAGCAAAATGTGTTTATGATCAAATTCCATGGTTCTCATCATGTGACTGCTGCCTCCTGGTGGTAACATAACCAAATTGCAGTTTCAGTTTCTTTTCAGGGGTGTACAAATGTCTTCAAAGTTGTAATTACTAACACATAGCTATCAAGGGATGATAGCCCTGTGACAACCTCCCTGATTAAAATGAAAAGCTCCTCCAAAGTCTCCCCATTGCCTACGGAAAAGTCCTCAGCATGGTATATATAAAGATCATTAAGCTACATCAGACTTGCTGGGCTTTCTCACTCCATCTGCTTTCTCACACCAGCCACTCACAACTCAGTGTTTCCTGAACATTCATGCACTATAATACTGTTAGCCTTACTCAGGTGGTTATGTTGCTTAGAATGCCCCTTTCCCAGCACTTTCAGCTGCCATCTGCCTAAAAAAGGGCTACTGATCTTCCAAGGTCCAGCTCATTTCTTCCTCAAAGACTTCACTGTTACCTTCCCCCATTATGACCCATGGACTTAGCCGCTTTTTTGTCTGATATCTCATTGCTCTTTTTTATGTAATTCTATTTAGTATATAATGTGTTGGAAAGAATGCTAATTATAAAGTTGGAAAAATTCTGGATTGAATTCTGAATCCAAATCTCAGATGTATTGGTCATATTAATAAACCGCTTATAATCTCAGTATCTTTGCTTGCAAAATGGGTATTATGTTAAAGAATTGTTATGAGAAGTACATGAGAGAACATAAGTATCTAGCATAGTGACCAACATGGGCGATACCCAATAAAGATTAGTTCTCTTTCTTCATAATCATGGAGACTCTGATTATTTACTTATCTATCTTGACCATTAGATTCTAATCTCCTCCGAAGCAAAGACTCGATCTTGTTCATTATGGCATGTTAACTTGCTTAATATATTAGGGAATTAAATGAATGTCCCCAGTGGGTCAATCAAAACACATTTAAATCTATATTTTTAATAGCACACGTTGTCAAAAGTTTCTGTCTGGTATTAAGATATCTAAAGGCAATTTGTGAGTCTATGTAAGTCATAATAAAATTCCTACGTAAAAAATGATTATTCCTGTCAGTAAGTTAACAGTGGCCCAATAAAAGATTGGGTTAGGTGGTCCTATAATGGGAGTCAACACAAACTGAAAAGTTATGTTTCAGCTCCTTGTCTTCACTTTCATGTGAATGCCAGGCATTAGGGAGAGAATCTAGAGTCGACTGGGGCAGTCTTGGATGTTAATTCCATGTGCTTGAATCTAGCTGGTGGGCACTGTTGGATCACAAGTCAGGATGCCTGGAGCCTGTCCCAGGTCAGCATTAAGGGCAACTCTTTGGGCCTCAGTTTACTTATACATAAAATGAGGGCATGAGCTTTACCGAGCTGTAGCATCTTTTTGCACGCTAATATTCTGTGGGTCTCTCTTTAGATGAGACGGAGTATGAGTACAGCGGGAGTGAGGAAGAAGAGGAGGAGAATGACTCAGGAGAGCCCAGGTAGGCGAGCAAGAGCTATCTTCTCAGTTTCACATTTTGTACTGTGGTTGTGTGAAATTCACATCCTTTTGATTTATAGGTTCATTTTTAAGAATCCAGCAGGGTGGTCTTACTTAGTTTATTGCCCACAAATGTACTCATTAATTTGGGAAAATTTCCCTAGGCAGACTCTTACAAGAACATGGAAATCAGGATATTCTTTATCTTGTCTTTCAAGATTTATTTCCTTGTTTCCTCACATGTGTAACATGTAGAATGGGTAGGAGGCAATTATCTGGGTAATACAGGTCTAAAAGTGCCTAAAACTGCAACTTTCTGGAGACCAAAGTGGTATTTTTGGACTTGGGTTATCCAGTCCATTACTTCATACCTTTGAGACATTTAGGTGGCCACTGTCCTCGTCACATGGCATGTGTTTTCAACACAGCCTAATCCAAGAGGAAAGTTCAGTTTCCAGGATATCAAATTACACTCTAAGGTGAACCCTAAATAGAAACTTCCATTCCCATTCCTCTTGTCATACGTTGGCCCCCAAAATCAAGTGCTGCTTTATTATCATCATCCCTATGTTTTGAATTTCACTTGACTTTGATTCTGACTTTCTTCTAGTCTGTGTTCATTAAGTAATTAATGCCAATGTGCTCACACTGCCAGGATTTCTCTTTTGTAAGAGAATTCAGCTGATGGCAGTTTGGTGAATCAAGGGGCATGGGCATGCACACCAGGGCGGATGCACTGTACATGTGAAGTGAGATTACTGGGGGAAATGCACAAAGCAGAAGGGTCACTGGGGTATATGGGTCCCCATCCTCTAGCCATCCAAGGAAGGGACCCAGTACTCAAATAAGGAGCAGTTCTTGTACGACTGAGGCAGAGCTTCTGAACCAGGGAAGGGGCCAGTTCAGCCACTGCTACTAGAATAAGCTAGTGCATTCCTTTTCTGAGCTAATTCAGACCTACCAAGCTGGATTATTGCTAAAACTACTGGAAGAGGATGGGATTGAGGTTACAGGGCCATCAGTTTTTCTCTCTTCACCTGTTACGGGAATTTTCAAGGTCAAAGACTGAAGAGAATTCTTTCCTTCCATCTAGACGTTTTCTGCCCCTAGTTTAGCTGCATAAATATGGTGACTGCCAAGTAATGACATGGAAAATGAACATTCTTGTAAAGCAAAGGACCAAATGCCTTGCTTTCAGAGTCGTACGCTATTTTTCCAAAGCTCACCCAGACAGTCACGTCAGCCCTTCTGATCACTCGCCATGGAGCTGAGAACCTCATCTTAACGAACACTTGCTAAACCGCATGTTAGGAGTCACTTAGTGGGTGACCTAGCCATCTCTTAACATTTCTATAATTGTCACATGTCTTTATATCACATCGAAGATTATGTTCCAAGTCCTGTTTTATGGACACATCTAATTAATTTTCATGAAATCCTGTAAAATAGAAAGGGATAGTGGTTATCTCATTATAGAAATGAGGTAACAGCCCAACGGTAGCAACCAGCTCACACACGGGGTTAATGATTCAGTCAGTAATACATCTCGGAATCAGTTAATATTAATGGGTCTTCCTCATGTGCGTGGAAGGTTGGGTTCCCCAAGCCCCACCACCTTTGCACAGACCATGTGGCCTGAGTAGATAAGCCCTTCCTTTGGGGGGTTGTTTAAAGTTCTAAACAAAGGCTGTTGGTTTTAAAGGAGGCTTATTAGTAGAATCCAAGCACTGTCTATGAGCCACGCCTTTTGATGTCATTTTATGGCAGTATCTCACATAGCACGCTACCCACTCTCCAAGACAGAATGATCCCCTTGTCAATCACCAAACCTGCTCCTCCCCTTTCGTTCCCCATCCCAGTTTGCATCACCACCACAGCCCAGACGCCAGGAAAAAACCTGCAAGTCATCCCTCACTCCACACATTAGATCCATCAACAGGTTTCATTAACTCTCTCCCCAGATGCTCCTCCCAGCCTCCATCCCCACCTCCTCGACCTGGTTAGTCTCTACCCCAGAGCCACTGTAGTCACAGCCCAATTGGTAGCCCTGCTTGCCCTTGTACCCACTGCAGAACATCTTCTATTCAGCAGCCAAACAAATCTGATCATGTTACCCTCCTGTTAATAAGCTTTCCATGTGTGGCTTCCACAGCCTCATGCTTTACCCTCTCTGCTCTGTCTCTGACTTCCTCTTGTACCCCTCTCCCTGTCATTTGCTCTGCCCTGGGAAGACTGCCTGGGCTTCAGACCCTCAAAAAGGCCACCCCTGTTGCCACGACTAGCCTCTAAACTTGCTTTTCCTTCTGCCTGAAAGGTTCTTCCCCTACCTCCTCGTGTGACTGACTCTTCATCATTTGGGGCCCATCTCCACTATCAGCTTCTGGGAGAGGTCTTCCCTGATCACCCCATCTCAAGCAGAACCCTCATCCTAGCCCCAGTGCCCTGCCACTGTCCCTCTTAAACTCTTACACTTTTTTTGTCTTCTATAGAGCCTATTAATATCTGAAATTATGTTATTTGTAATAATTTGTCTGCCTGTCTAATTATTTGCCTGTCTCTCTTCCCCACAAGAAAATAACTAGAGGGAGAATTTGTTTAGCTACTGCTGTATCCACTAGAGCCTATTATAGTGCCTGCCGCATAGTAGGTACTCAATAATTATTTAACGGATTTATTTCAAGGGGAAGCTGCCGGAAAGATTAAAAGGGCTAGGTCTGTATGAGTAAGTAGGAACCATTTCCCTCCTCCTTGCTGGGCTGCAAGCAGAACCAAGGAGTCTGTAGCTTTGTGCTGTTCAAGGAGGTGATGTGGGTGAAGACGAGGTACCCATCCAAGGAGAGCAAGCTCCCTCACCGCTCCAGATTATTCATTTTTATTTGCTGGCTTAGCTCTTGCCTTTCTTTAAAGTGAAAATAAGCTGGCCTGGGGCTCAGGGCTTACGTACTCACTACAGCTTTTAGAAATAGAGGGGCGAGGGAGTGGTGTGGACGGGCCGGGAGAGAGGTGGTGGCTTCAGGCATGTGACATCTCTGCGGCGACGGAGCGGCCTAGGCATGCCGTAGTCACAGTGGAGGGGAGGCTGGACTCGCGTCTGTTACCTGGAGTCGCGTCTGTTACCTGGACTCTTGTTTCTTTTGGGGGGTGAGCAGTGGAATTAACGGAGGGGTCTGAGAGCCCGTGCTTGAGCACGTGGCCTCTTTCCCCGCAGGTGGGTGCGGTACCCGCCTGGCTCTCCTCCGCCGGGACCCCCGGTAGCGGCGGCCCCTCCCTGCGCGGGACGCTGATCTGTCTCTCCCGCCGCGCAGCTCCATCCTGAACCTGCCCGGCGAGTCGACGCTGCGGCGGGACTTCCTGCGGGCTGCAGCTGGCCAACAAGGAGCGGTCCGAGGCCCTGCGGCGGCAGCAGCTAGAGCAGCAGCAGCGGGAGAACGAGGAGCACAAGCGGCAGCTGCTGGCCGAGCGCCAGAAGCGCATCGAGGAGCAGAAGGAACAGCGGCGCAGGCTGGAGGAGGTGAGCCCCACCCCCCACCCCCCCGCCCCCCCCCGCCCCCGGCCGCCTCTGCCGCCCGCCCCTCGTGGCTGTGGCCCCTTCCTGGGCGTGCGCCGGCGCCCGAGGTCCCGCCCGTGGGGCCGAGGCTGTAGCCTGCTTGCAGCACACGCGGCTGAACTGCCAAGGAGGCTGCAGCCACACGCTCTCACAAGCGGGGCACGTCCCTGGCTGGGGGCGGTGTAACCTTGGTGTGGTCACGTCGGCAAAGCAGGTGAAGGCTCCAGCCTCTTGAAGGCTTTCCCAGGTACCACCTTCTTAGTGAGGCTTCCTTGAGCCCCTCACTTAAAATCACAGCCCCTCTCATGTCCTGTCGCTCTTCCCTGCTTAATTTTTTTTATATAGCTCTTATCACCTTCACACGTGTGTGCTTTAGTACTTTCGTATATCTGTCTCCGCACTAGAATGTAAGCTCCCTGAGGACGGAAGAGTCTCTCTTTTATCCCTGTGTATCTCCACATCGTGTATCTAGACATTAGTGTCTGAAACAGTGCCCGTCACACAGTAGGCACCTCCTAAGTATTTGTGGAATGAATGAACTAATATACAAGTGGATGAGTCAATGACCAAGAGGTGACGTATAGGTGTTGACTAGACTACAGTGACCACAGTGAATAGGCAGAGAAGCGAGACGTCAAATATGGAAAAGCAGGGCCTGCCTATTGCTACTCCTTTGTTACTCCTCTGAACACTGAAGAAAGCATTTCACGAGTCCTTCCACGCACGCCTTGGTAGCCAGGGCCTGTCCCGTAGCTAGTGGGCAAGCCTTGCCTTCACCAGTAGGTGTGCTGCCATCTGTGTGGGAACCCGTAGTGCCAGCCACACTCTCCTGCATGGCTTACCCTGGGCCAGGCTCTCACCCGTGTGGTCTTACAGACGTTTATTAAAGCCTCTTTCCCAGAACTTGGGTCCAGGACCTCCTTCCTCTGCCAGATAAATCAAAACCTCTAGACAGTTAGGAAACTGAGAGACCATGGCTGTTGGGGAAGTTGGATGGCAGATGAAAGCTTCACTAACGGCATGGTAATGGGGGAGTAATTTTACAGTTCTCCCAGACACCATCTTGTTCCTCATTAACGGTTTACAGCAATTCATTTGCTCTGTCAGGTGGCCACTGCAGTTAGAGGGTGGTGAATTGCAGGCTCCAGGAGCTGCTTGCTGTTTAAATCGTACATCGAGGTCCAGCCTTCCCAGATCAGTGAGGGCTTCCGTTCCAGTTTGCAATAAATCCCATCAACCTCATTATGTCCCTAGAGTATTAGTATGCAGACCGGCAGCAGCCATACCCAACAGTTACAATCACTGAATGACTTCTGTGTGCCAAATACCGGGTGGGGTGCTTTGCTTACATCCAGGATGTCACCGCTATCGTGGACTTGTGTATATCCATGATCTCTCGTGCGAAGTGTGCATATCTCCATTTAACAAAGAGGAAACTGAGGTTCAAAGAGGAGAAGAAATTGGTCCCACGTCACAGAGCCAGTACGTACAAAGCCAGGATTCACACCCCGGTCTGCCTTCTCCCAATGGCCATGCGGGCCCTGATGCACTAAGGGTAGATATGTAATCAGAGCCGTGAACTGTGACCCTCAGAATTGAACCTTATAAGCGTCTGCAAACAGCAATAGGCAA
Organism: Eschrichtius robustus; assembly: GCF_028021215.1. NCBI lineage: Eukaryota > Metazoa > Chordata > Mammalia > Artiodactyla > Eschrichtiidae > Eschrichtius > Eschrichtius robustus. The sequence continues at coordinate 51,021,883 of NC_090829.1, read as the reverse complement.
ATGAAGGACTTTCCAATCTAAGCAAATCTAGGATGTTGTCGGAGTGACGAATGCTCAGCCCGTAAAAGGTTTGAAGGTCACCTACCATCCTGTATTCTCAGAATTACACTATAGTAGACGGAGGCATTGTAGTGCTGAGGGGGCAGAAGCCTTCAAAGGAGCAGGCAAAGGCAGGGTGAAGGGAGATGTGGGTGGTAATTAGCCAGCTCTCAGAAGTAAAGTACAAAGTGTAGGAGTGGAGGTGCCTGCCTCACCTCTGGTTACTCTCCTGGGCACAAATTGAAATTCTCAGACAGGTCCTTGCAGCTGTGCCTTAGTGTCATTTCCTTCCGCCCACCCAAGCCGGCTGCAGCCTCTTGTACTGGCCCCCAGCCCAGCGCTGCACCATTTCCTTCAGTCTCTCAGGTCTCCTGAGGACCACAGCCTCTGCTGTCTGGATCCAAGGCTTACTCCTTTTAACTTCTGATGAAACCTCTCTCCGCAGCCAGTACCCTCTCAGGCTCTGCCCCCCAACCCTGCCTTTCCTGCTTCTTTCCTGATTTGTGGTTTATTCCTTCCAAGAGCATTTCCCGAGGCCCTCACCTCATTGGAGCATCATGCCCTGGAAATCTGGACCATTTGCCTTTCCCCTGTCTGGCTAATGAGCTCCTTGCCCGGTGATTTGCTACACTTAGTTTCAAGCTAAAAGCATTTACCAAGTAACCCTAGAAAATCCCCATTGTCATCCCATAAAACGTTTAACATACCAGAGAATGCAAACACGTGTACACAGACACACACGCACACTCTTATATGAATTGCCTTCTTTTTTTTAAATTGTAACACAAGAACTCTTGGCCTTTGAACCTAGGTCCTCAGTTGGTACAGTCTTTTCAGAGGATGCATTGTATTGTTTTGGTTTTATTTTTTTAGATTTTCTTCCTCTTGTACCTGGTTTGATCTATTTAAACATTATATGTTTTTTTTTTTCATCCAGTTGCTTGAATAACAATTTCTAACAGTTAGGAAGCACTTAACCATAAGACAGGTACTCTGTTCAGTACTTCATGTGAATTGTCTCATTTAATCCTCGCAAGAACCCCCAGCCTAAAGATAATGCAGGTGAGTCTCAGAGAGGTTAACAACTTGCTAACGGTCACGCAGCTTGAGACAAAACGAGGTTTCAAACCCAGCAGATTGGACTCCAGAGCCCAGCCACTGTCACTGCATCTGTCCTGCCTCTCCCCCGGCAAGCCAGAGTCAGTGTGCTTTTCCATAGTCTTCACCTGGCCTCTGCTTCTGTGGTCTTTTACACTGAGAATTTAAGGATTTCTGAGCAAGGTCAAAGAAGATGCACTCAGCAGGTGCTCATCTTTGAGCTGGATTCTGGCTCTCAGCTCCCAGTCAGAACTCCTGCCAAGGCCTCCTCGTGTCTGTTCTTTTGCTGCATTTTCTGGAGCCTCTATCATGGATGTTTTCAGGCTCAGTGGGGCACAGGCATCCGGTGGGGCACAGGCATCCAGTGGGGCACACCATCTATGTCCCCACCCCACGGGCACAGAAGACGTGCATGGAGACACGTTGCTCTAGGCATCAATGTGCATGCGCCCTAGCTTCTCACCAGAAGCAGGAATGCTTGTGGCCACAGGGCATCAAGAGATTTTACCCGCTTTATCTTTTGATCCTTTATCTTGCCCCTATTGCGCAATAGAGAAAAAAAGAAATACTGAATACTCAGGTGACTAAGTTCTGAACCCCTAAGTAATGACTGTCCCCGCCGCCCGGGATTCCTCTCCCGCCTCCGGTCCTGCTGGATCCCATCCACGTCTGCTGCCCTGGCCTGTGGTGACCACTTCTGTTTCTGATGCTGAGTAGGAACTTGCACTACATTGTCACATAGAAGCAGTTAAAGCCCGTAGTTAGGCTTGTGAACTTCACTTCATTGTGAGCCAGGTGGCCTTGTGCAGGCATCCTGGGAAATACATTCCCTTTTCCAAATAAAGGCCCTTCAGACACCCCTTTGGTGACACGAGGCTGTGTAGGTTGTAACCTTCGACTTCCTCAGTGATCTCAGATGTCACCTCCAACCAGAGTTTCTAAGGAATCCCTGTCTGCCCTTTGCTATTGATAGGCAACCATGTGGTTTTGGCTAGGTTCTAAACCAGGATCTGTATATTCTTAGAAGGACTTTGTACACTGAATGTAGTCATTTATCAGTTTCATGAAAAGGACGTGGCTTCAGGCCAATTAAATGGTAGGTACACGACACTGCTTTTGACCAATGATAAAGTACAATTTATGACTAAGTTCCAAGAATCTGATTAAACCCAGCTAAGATGAGTAAGTCCATCGATAGTGAGAAAAAGTACATAGAGGGCTTCTTCTATTTTTATTCAGTTCAATAGAAGTTACTGGCACTTGGCCTAGTCAATGCACAACTTGTTTTACTCTCCATCACAGAGTTAGGGCCCAGGAATCAGGACCTTGAGGTGCTGGGGCACCTACTCTGGTCATCTTTTCAGACCAACCTTGGGCAGAAGGTTTGTGGTGATGCTTGATTGTGCTCAAGAGTTTTGAAATGATGTTAGTAATTACTATATATATTTTTCAACTTGCTGAGAGCCTTCTTTCTACACCTTCATTGTGGGGAGAGTATCTTTGAGTCACAGAAATGAATCACATTGACCCCAGGAGCACGAACGCGCTCCGTGGTAGCAAGTTTTATTCTTCGGAGAATTGTATTCAGTTCTTTAAGCCACCTAGATCTCATTTGGTGCCCTCAAGGCGATCGTAACATCATCCAGTTGTAAAAACAACCAGCTCTAGCTGAAAGATATTATACTGCTTTGGTTCTATCACCAGAAAAAGAAAAAGTTAAATACCACCAGTATCTTACTGGCCAGGAATAGTTGAGCACTGACGTACAAAATGAGAGCCTGGAGTCTAAAATTCCCTCTCAGCCTCTAGCTTTTTCCTGTGAGTGACTGGGGCTTTTAAGGACATTGGGATCAAGTGTTTGTTTAAGTGTATGGTAGAATTAAAACTTTTGTCCTATTCCTACCCGCAGTCACTTGACAGATTTAGTGGATGCATAGCTCCGCTCTGCGGACAGCCATGCTGGACCCTGGGAATGATCTGCCCTTGTGAAGACGAGATCTGTGAGGGAGACAGGCATTCAGCAAATAATCACCCAAATAACCATTTTCACCATCATTGCCAGACTGCTGTGGTGGAGAAGAATGGCGCACTGGGGGAGCAGACCGTGGGGGTGGGAGCCTAGGCGGGCGTGGAGGCCCGTCGGTCAGCGTTCAGCTGAAGGCGGTGAGGGGCACGCGGGGATGCTAGGCAGGGAAGCCAAGGCACTGTGTTGCTGGGCTTCGTAAGCCTGGTTAAGGAATTTCATATTTTGTTCTAAGAATAGAGGGAAGTCATTGATATGTTTCAACCAAGGGGATATGATCAGATCTGCTGGGTTTTTTTGTTGTTGTTTTTTGGGTTTTTTTATGTGATCCTTTTTTTTCTTACTTTGTATTGGAGTATAGTTGATTTACAATGTTGTGTTAGTTTCAGATGTACAGCAAAGTGAATCAGTTATACATATACATATTTCCACTCTTTTTTTTTTTTAGATTCTTTTCCCATATAGGCCATTACAGAGTTCTGAGTAGAGTTCCCTGTGCTATACAGCAGGTTCTTATTAGTTATCTATTTTATATATAGTAATGTGTATATGTCAATCCCAATCTCCCATTTTATCCCTGCCGCCCCCCATCCCTTGGTAACCATAAGTTTGTTTTGTACATCCATGACTCTATTTTTGTTTTGTAAATAAGTTCATTTGTGCCCTTTTCTTTAGATTCTACAGGTAAGCGATATCATATGATATTTGTCTTTCTGTCGGATCTGCGTTTCTGAAATGAAACTTGGGCTGCAGTGAAAGTTGTTGGAAGGAAGCAAGAGTGGATAGGAGAGACCAGTTAGCCCAGGCCAGAGAGGGTGGTGCTTTAGGTGGATGATGGTTGGATGGGGATTGAGGAAAGTGGGCACATTTGAGAGAGATGGAGCCTATAGAACGTGCAGGATGTGGTGGTTGATCAGATGTCTTCCATGAAGGAGCGCAGGTGGTCACAGAAGGTTCTCCGATGTCAGGCTGGAGCGTCCAGGTGGAGGACCAGGTTTGCGAACAGGAGGATAAGATCAGTTTGGAATGTAGTGAGTTAAAGATGCCTGTGAGGCAGCCAGTGGTGAAGCCAAGGATGCAGTTGGATTATATAGTTAGAGCCAGAGAAGAGGGCTTGAGAATGGGAAGAAAAATGGGAATTACTGGTTTATGGTCATGGAAGTAGACATCGAGAGGAGGAGAGTCTAGGAGCTAGACTCTCTGAGAACTAGAGTAGGGGAGGAGAAGCAAGCAGAGAAGACTAATAAGGACGTAGGAGAGTTTAATGTTGTTGCAGAGAAAACTGCATATTCAAGCGGACCATGGAGTTACAGGACCAGCTCTGCAGAACGCTGCCCAAAGGAGTAAGCCAACAGCAGCCCTTCGTTTCAGTGACAAAGAAGACATTGGAAAGGTAGTTCTAGTGTAGTACTCTCTAGAAATGTATCTGTTTCGTCTCTGCTTTGGAGAGAAGGAAGCAACCTGCTCGGGAAGTCAGAAGGTCTAGATCTGAGGGCCACCGTGCACCACCTGCCTGCCTGGGCGGCTCCCTAAGTCTCCCCAGAGCCCCGCTTCCTAAGCTCTACGAGGAGGCTTCTAAGAAAGCTTGTTCCCACCACCAAAGTTGTTCTGAGGATTAACCAGGAAAATGGATGTGAAAGACCTGGCTTTGTCAACCACCAAGAGCTAGACAGATCTCACTTTCAATTGACTTGTCAATTCCAGGTTAAACATGACTAACGGGCCCCACTCGTGCTTCCGTTTGGAGAACTTTTCGTAATTACATGCTCATACATTGTGGTCAGCTTTGCTCACATCATCTCTCAGTATTCACTTTCACTCAGGGTGACCAGGCCAGTTTCACAGAAGCTGTGGCAGCTGGAGCCCAAATGCAGAAAAGCCACTGGTGGGTATGGTTACTCTTTGGGACCTAAGTAGTTTCTCCCAGGTGCTTTCAGACCAAAAAGGGGACAAAGGGGATCGAGGGGAAACTGCAGAAGAGTCAATGAGCAACAGAGCATTTGGGGAAATTCTGTTGAGAGTAGTATTTTGGCTGACGTTATCTTCCTTATTAGATGTAAGTTCTTTAACTTTCCTGTGCCTCAGTTTCCTCGTCTGTAAAACCGGAAATAATAGTAGCATTTACCTCCCAGGGCTATTGTAAGGATTAAATGAGTCGATTCATAGAAAGCCTTAGAATAGCAGCAGCACTTAGAACATACTCAGTAAATATTAGTTGTTAGTATTGTTGGAGCGGGTGCCTTTGGCTGAAGTCCAAGGTAAAATTTCCAAAAGTTTACTCTTTTACATGCGACAGTAAAACCTTCTTGAATTTATTAAAATAAATGTACCAACAGGTAAACTTTTATTCATACCTTGGGAAGAATATTTGTTTATAATACTAGTAGGGATTTGGTTATGTCATCAAGAGAAAAAGAAATATACCCAGTTTTTAAGTGGCTGGCTAGCAGATTAGTGTAGGGGCAAAGCACACCGGCTTTGAAGCTGCGGAGACCAAGGCTTAATCCTAGCTACGTGACCTAGGGCAAATTACTTGCCCTCTCTGACCCTCAGCTTCCTCATATACACAATCAAGATACTGTTTACTTGGCAGAATTGTTGTAGGGTAAATGTAGTCATAGGTACAGAAGGCTTGGCACAGTGCCTGACAGAAGAACAGACTGACATTGGTGGGTGAATTATTTATTGTTATTTTGCAACTGGTGATTTCAAAGTTGTTAGGTTTTTTGTTTTGTTTTAAGGGTTTTCTGAATAGATGGCATCTCCCATTGCCTGTCTTCCTTCATTCTCTAATGTACCTTGCCTGTTTACTTTTCCATCCCTTTTTGAGGGCTCTTCTCTGAGAGCCCTCTTGTTCTTGTCTTGCTGGGGTCTGCATCTACTGTCAACATAGCTAGCAGTCCTGGCCTTCCAGCACAGGGCGGCAAGCCCATTCTTCATCCTTCTGGATGCACCTCATCTTACAGGATCAGCTGCCACCTTGGAAGGTCTCCTCCTCCCAGCCAAGCCTCAGAGGACCCTCCCCTGGGGAAACTCTGCTTTTTGATGGATGCTCTCATCAGTATTTTTCTTGTTGTCACTTCCCACACTGTGTAATTATGATCCCATCATCGCCACCAGTGGCTGCATCAAGTCTCACCTGCTACCAGCATCTAAACAAAACCCCTAAGAAGGTAGAGCTCTTGTGATGCCTGAAGAGTAAACTTCTGGGCACCTGGGACACAGCACCTTGGGAGTGACCCTTTCTCCAGGAAGGTAGAAACAAGACAGTCAAGGGTACAGTAGGAGATTGCCTAGGTTTGAATCCTGGCTCTGCCACTTACTACCTTTGTGATCTTGGGCAAGACATGACTTCTCTATGCCTCTGTTTGCTCATTTATAAAATGGGAGAGTAACAGTTTCCAGGATTAAATGTTTCTACATCCAAAGCACTTAGAACAGTACCTGGCACCAAGTACCTGAATAATCAAGAAAAGAGTTGCCCATAAGGGGAACAGCTTTCTTTCCCATCATCCGCCTGCTGTGGCTGCTCTTAGTCATTTCTTTTCCAGGTGAGGGCTCACAGCTGACTGCAGCCTGAGCAGGCAGGAGACAGGGAATGCTGCCTTCCCACCCACAGGCCACACTCCCAGGCCCTCAGCCGGAAGAAAACACCGTGAACAAGAATAACTCTCCCATTTCAGGGCCTGGAGTGTTAATTCGTCGGCACTGCTGAGAAGCGGCCTTTAGTTCACTTAATCATTAACTGTAGGCATCCTAATGAGTCCTGCGAGCGGCAGCCGCTGGTCGGGGGCAGAGCAGCTCTTTCTTCCTGGGTGCTGTTAGCAGCGGCACCAAGATTGAACGCTTACTAGCTGGGATTTTTTTTTTTTTTAATAACATCTTTATTGGAGTATAATTGCTTTACTATGGTGTGTTAGTTTCTGCTTTATAACAAAGTGAATCAGCTATACATATACATATATCCCCATATCTCCTCCCTATCCCACCCCTCTAGGTGGTCACAAAGCACCAAGCTGATCTCCCTGTGCTAGCTGGGCTTTTGCTCTGTTATTTCAATAACTGAGCAGAGATTATGAAACAGATGGGAGCCAGGCTGGCAAAGTGGATCCTCACTTTCCGGGGCAGGGCCTGCCCACGGCCTCTGGCGAGGTCCGCGTCGGGCACGTGTGTAATTCACACATGTGCTTCAAGAGGTCGTGTGGTTTGCATGGATGTATGGAACGCTGCTTCCCAGTGGATCCCAGAAAGATTCCCTGTTCTAACTTACCTGCCATGCTTGCAGGAGTCTGGCTGTGTCCGCTTGGTCACCTGGGTCCTGTGATGGGAGGGGCTTCCTGCCCAGGTGAGGAGGTTGGGCTGAAATTCCTGTACTGCAGCCTAAAATGCTACTGATATTTGAAATCCTTTTGCTCAGACCCCTTTCTACACTTTCAAGGAATGGGAAGGATAGGCTAGTATTTTATATTTATAGCATTTCATACTGGAAGAAAAAAAAAAAACAACCCAGCATTAGGCAGTTTCTGGCCCTGGGTGTATCTAGGGCAGCTTAGGTGGATGACAGGGGTTGCTTTTAAGTGACAGTGAGGAATGGGCATTACAACTACCTTCAGTTGTCCGGGGTCTTCATGGAATCTCTTTTATTACATCCAGTCTGCATCTCTTATGTTACACCATCATTATTCTTAGCTGTTCCCAACCATAGAACTATGACAACAAAATAGTTTCACAGAAAATACTATTTCGCATGACATTTAAATCAAATTGTTTTCATTTCACTCTTGTTTTCTTCAGTCAATGAGTGGTTTCATGGAATCATAGAGGTTGAGGAACACAAGAGACCACAAAAGTGGTCTAAGCCAGTTCTTCGCTCAAAGCAAGAATCCCTTTGACAATACTCCTCAGTCATTTAACCTGTTTAACATAATATCTCTGCTTATACTCTTAGAGGCTTGAGGCAGCCTATTCTATTTTTGAACAACTCCTACTGTTAGAAAATGTATCCTGTTATTGATTCACGTCCTTGTGCTATCCCTGCATTAATACAAATTATACCAAACAAAACTAAAATGCCTTCCACCTAAGCCCCAGAAATGGTTGAAGACAATGATAGTGTTCTTGCCCAAATGTCACCAGTTCCTGCAACCTTGCTATATATGATGTAATTTAGCATCATCCCAGATGTGCGGGAGTGGTCCTCTCTGTAGACATTGCATTAATAAACTGGTTTATAATGGGCTTGTTTTCATAGGACTCAATGTGAAAATCTCATATTAAGTCTTCATGATGATGGCAGAAGGAATTTGAGAGTTACATCTGCACTTGACTTTTACACTAACCCACAGAGTCATAGGTGCTCAGGATGTCCATTGGGCCATCTCGCTCCTCTATATGATACCCAGGAAAACCAGCCATTCTTCCCAGGGAAACTGCAGCTCAGAGGTAAGCTCATAAATAATCACACTGACTAGCATCCAAAGAAGAGGCAGGACCAGAATTCTTCATGAAGCCTCCTCGCAGCTCAGCCTGTTTAGAACTTTCTTTCCTTGTGCTACCTGCATAAAGACTAGCTTGGCCCACATGTACTCAGACAGTGCTTAGCCTTGGGGCTGCCTAGTGATCAAGAGTTGGCTAGGGAGCTCAAAAGAAGAGTCTCATTTAAGCTGTTAATTTTCCAGGAAAGCTCTGAACGGGTGGGTTGGATGGTTTATCTTTAATAGTGTAAAGTACGTGTAAAAAGAAAAGAATGAGGTATATCTAGCTGGTCTAGTTTTCTCAGTGGTTCTCTGATTACTGTTTCTGTGAGGAAAAGACAGGTAACAAAGTGAAGGTAGAGGGGAAAATGGCCACTTGAAAAAGCATTAATAAAACATCCTTCACTTTGTATATATAGACGTCTCAGCCATAGATGTCTTTCAAATCCATAGAGGCAGCATGGCAAGAGCCAGATGCAGAGTATCGTTCTGGCTTTGCACTTACCAACCCAGTGAAGTTGGGCAAGATACTGGCCTGTGTGTGCCTCGGTTTCCTTATCTGTCAAGTGGGGATTATGATGGCAGTGCATGCCTAAAGGGTTGTGATAAGAACTAAATGAGTTACTGTGAGCGAAGGGCTTAGGACAGTGCCTGGCATCATAGGAGGCACTACCCAACTGTTTGTTCTTATCATGAATAATTATTATTCATTTTTGTGATTCTGATTACTTTGTAGTGAATTCAGAGGTGCCAGACTGCTTCACCATCATTCTCATTCTCGTCCCCCCTATAAAAAAAAAAAGCTTGGAATCCCAGCGTTAGTTGCAAGGAATCATGCCCTTGCCCTGCAGTGGGTGGTGTGCAATGGTCTTTCCAAAGCTGAAACTTTCACAGCTGTTAAAATGGGCAAATGGGGTACCCAGAAGCTTGAATGCCTCTTGTCACAAGTATAGCTCCTGCAAAGCTTATACAGAACAGTCCTATTTAAGTGAGGGGGCATGTGTGCTGTGTGGTCGATTCGAGGGACCATGCTGGGGCCTTTCATTTCGAATGTCTTTGAACAGAGAGAGCCCCTGTGTCAAGGGGAAGGTTTGAGGTACTTCCCAAGGAGCCTGGCTTGATCCTGCACTGGCTGCTGTGCTGTCCTCTGGAGGCCCGCTCTGATCTTCCACAGTCAGTGGGGTCTCCTCTCACCACTTCCAGGTGGTCACCCAGGATGAAGAGAAGCAGAGCTCTCCAAGAGCACGCCAGAATTCTGCTTCAGTTCCCTTCTCATTCTGAATTGTCAGTCGATTTTTGCTTTGCGATGTAGCATATTCTTGCTTAGACTCTTAGAATGAACAGACTTGTAAGATCACCTAATCTTCCCCCTCATTGAAGGTTTGGGTTAAGGTGACTCATTCAAGGTCATACAACATTCACTTATTCATTAAACAAGTATTTATTGAGACTGCGTGGTATGGTCTGCAGTGTTTGTATCAGTGGCAGAGCAGGACTGGAATCTAGTCTTACTATTTCTGATCCAGTGTTCTGTCCCTCAGGTCCTGTGGCCTCTCATACCTACTCCCCTCCCCCAGTGATAATGTCACTTTGCAGCTGTGGGATATTAATTCTCAAATGTGAATGTTACCTTTGAGTCTGTATAATAGGAAACACAATGTGTGTAAAAGATAGGAGGGCCCAAAACCTTTACACAAAGGCAACTAGCCTTGTTTTCCCCCAAATCTATCAGAATGTTGTAAGAGTCAAACTCAAATTCAACCTGAACATTCAGCAGGTAGGAAAAAAGCAGCAGAGTGTCCTATCTGGATTGGATGCCTCTCCAATTGATAGAATACTCTGCCAGGTACTAGGGACTCGGGGGATAGTAGGGCACAGAGTACTCCACCATTTTCCAGCCGTGTGACATGGAACAGTACACTTCTCTGAGCTTCAATTTGCTTATCTGTAAAATGGGAATGATAGCAATAAACTTCAGAGTCACATTGTGGAATTTAATGAACTGAAGCATGTAAATCACCCAGCCCAGCAAATACCTGGCGCACATAGACAGTGCCTGTTAGGATGATTTGTATTCCTTCCATGATTTCCCTCAACTTGTTATGTGGCCACTGACAAGGAATTGAACCTTCCTGAAAGTCTTTAAATGAGGGAAATAAAGAAAATGACATTTGCATCACCCAACAGGGCTAATGTGAGGCTCCAATTAGAATAATATAGAATGAAATACTTCTTTTGGTAAAAAAAAAAAAAAAAAAAAAACAGAAAAGAACACCATACACGCAGATTACAACCCTGTGCTTTTTCCAAAGATCCTGTATCCTTAGAATGATGGGTGAGCTGTACTTAGCCATATTTGCTCTGGTCCATGGCACAGAGTTTTAGATTAGATAGGAGATTGGGCTACGCTTCCCTATAGGTCCCAGCCAGTTCTAGACATGTTACTGCAGTTCAGTTTAACCACCTCTCCAACGAGAGGGTGTGGTAGCATCAGAGCAAATTGATCCCCACTTCTGGGAAAATGACATTAACCACATGCTCAGCTGACAGACACAGAGGTGGCATCTTCATGAGTTTAAAGACCCAAATGACAAGTCTACAGTTTCTCATTTATCTCCGTTTTGATCCTCCCAAGGGAGATTTTGAGGTTTCAGAAGACATGGAGGGCCAAGCTATTGTTTGCCTGTGTATACCCTTCTTTATGACTTTTTTTCATTCCAAAAAGATGCTTTAAGGTGGCTTACAAAGATTAATGCAGAAACTAAAAATAAAATAAACAAGAAAAATAAAGTAGAAAGGAACAATAAAATTGAAGAGAAAAGCAAGATGAAGCCAGGGTAGGGTCAGTTCATAGAACACCTGTACAATGTGGTGTCTGGGTGCCAGAGATGGGCCTCCGTCTGACTCTGAAAGTCTTAGCAGCTAAGGAAAGAGGCAGACTTGAATGGGTCAAGATTCACATTGTCCAGATTAGAGTAGACCCATTGCTTGGGCAAGCTTTCCGAGATCATTGAAAACCCGTGCACTCACCTGGGAGTGGTTGAATAGTGCTAGGAATAACGTCTGAGTTATTTATATGAATAAACTCAGCACTTCTTAGCTTTTTTCCACTCTTCTCATAATACTGTAAAATGCAATTCATATTCTAACAGGTCATCAAAGTCACTTCTACGAGGCCAGAGCACCCTGGTGCAGTACACACCTTTCTACTGGTTAAACTTAATCCAAAAAGAACATTTAAAGGAATCAAAGGAAAGAAAGAGCAACTCCATGGCCTTTGTGATGGACACCCATGTGTATTATTTCTCACAACTTTAATGCAATTTGAATAGTTAAGGACTAAGATAATATGCTCTTGAAGAGCTGAAGGGGACAGGATTATTTCCTCCATTAAAATGAACATACTTGAAAGTACAGCCGCACAGCCTTCACCTGGCCGTGGCCTGAGGGGAGCACCCACTGGGGAAGACAAAAACTGTCCTAAAAGAATCATTCTTTAGGAACACCAGTAGAAGGCAAAGGGACAAAAAGACCCCTATGATCTACTCCCTAGATCAAGGCAACAATGATTTTAGCCTGGAAAAGTTTCAGAGTAGGTATTATCAGTCATTCCCAACCAGAAAAAAAATTAAGAAACTTGTAAGAACCTATTGAATGTCTAGTTTTATGTGCTGTAATTTTTGGAGATGGCTCCAAGAAGATGTGGATGAAAATATACTTCTAGGCAGTTCAGTATATTCGGGGCGGTGGGGTGGGGAGTTCCTGCTGAGAGTTTAGAGTAGTTGGTTTAAGCTATTCTTTTGTGACAGAACCACTGTCATCTTTATGCATAACTCAGTGACATTTAGAAATTTTTTTTGAAACTTCTTTCGGTAATTATTTGTGAGTTTTATCTTATTTTATTTATTTATTTATGCATTTATTTTTTTGGCCGCTCTGCGCAGCATGTGGGATCTTAGTTCCCCGACCAGGGATCGAACCCGTGCCCCCTGCGTTGGAAGCTTGGAGTCCTAACCACTGGACTGCCAGGGAAGTCCCTAGAAAAATTTTTATTTCTTCCCTTTTCTACTCCGTCCAGCTTAGACTCCTATTCCCTTATTTTCTTTTCCTGCCTTTCTCTAAGATGGAAAATAAATCCCATGCCAGTGCCAATCGTGGGTGGCTCTCTTTTTAGAAAAACATTCCAAGCCTTGTCTATGCTCAGCATAAAAGAATATTCTGGGCCGGGAGGGCATCAAAGGGTGAAGGGGTGGTCTGAGGTTCTGCGAGCCTTTCTCCTCTTCTCTTGCTGCCCCATCTATAGTATATAAAACAACAAACATCAGTGCTATCAGGCCCTTTATGGGATATAGTGGGAGGTAAAAACCAGAATAGAGCAGAGACCCTGCCCACGATCTAGATTGCAGAGTAGATGAGACATTTCAAATAACCATAACATAAGGCATGGTGTGCTATAAGCACTGATAGGAAGGGAAAGCACCGCCCCCCCAAAAAAATTAGGATGGTACTGAATTGTCTGCTTTTGCCGCAAGCTTCTTATTCGGTTCAACTGAACAAAATCTCTGCACCTGCCAGGTGCCAGGCCCCCCGTGAGGGGCTGGTGGGTCCAGTGGGGGTCAAGCGCAGGCCTTGCTCTCAGATTGCTACTTCTAGCAAGAGTCATCAGAGCTTTGTAAAGGTGTCTGCTTGAGGCCAGGGACTTGGTCTTTCTCTGACATGTTTTGATATGTCCCCTCAAACAGTCCCACAGCCAGGAGGAGAGAGAGCAAAGAATTTTCCTGGAAAGGTGATTAACATTGAGGCACAGCAGCTAGAAATTGGCAAGGTGCCTTCCGCAAGGTTGGGGAAGTGATTTATTTTTCCAGCCTCACCGCAGGAACCAAGGCCCTGGCAGATGCCGCCATGCCTTAGCAGCAGCTGATCCAGATGAGATCATTATTAATTATTAGTCACTTTAGAGTGTCTTTTTCAGAAACTACAGAGTTCTTGGGAAGCCCAGACTCTCCTGAGTTGCAATCAATACTATGTACACCTTGCACAGGGACCTGAGTGGCCTGTAATTATAAAACAGTATTGATTCCTGGAAAGGGGGTTGAAAATGTACAAATCCTTCACATAAAAATCAGCTAAATCTTCAAAAGCCTTGATTATATTTTTTCCTCAAGAAAGAGACTGATGGTGGGAGTAAAAAACTTGAAATGTTAGCTAAATTAGGGCTGTTTCCTGCCAGGAGCCAGATCTGTACACATAATTATTTTATTCTCTGTGCTGGCATTGATTCCCTTTGGTTGAGTGTTGGAAATATCTCTGTTTTGGGTCTGTAATCCAAATTATTCAGTCAGTTCCTATGATGATGTTTTCTACTCGCATCTTCCTGTATTATTTTTCTGTAAAACAAATAATCACATGTCTGGAACTTGACTCATCCCTGCCCCCCAGCACACCCCTCATTCCCATCCCTGAACTTGTATATCACACCACCTGCCATGCTCCTGGGCCAGAAACTTCACTCACCACTCACCCTCACGCACTCCATAGTCACCAAATTCTGCCCGTTTTATTTTTGGCCTAATTCTAATTTCTGCTTCTAAGTTGGCGTCCACTACAGTCCTGTTGGAATGACTGGAAATCTGGACAGTTTTTAGTTTTTCTTCCTTTTGGCTGCGTCTCAGCAGCAATTACGAACATGGATTCTCCAGCTGCCTTTGCTTAGCGCATGGGTGCCCTGTCATTTTCTGTCTGGATCCATAGAATAACCTCACATTGCATTTTCAGCTTCTAATCCTGCCCTTCCCGTGGCGGGTAGGAGCCCCCTTGAAAATGCAGGTTTGGTCATGGCGTTTGATGGCATATAGTCTTCCAGCGGCTCCCCATTGCCTACAATCTAAGATGCACAAACAATTCTTGATCTGGAAGTGATAGAAATTGAGTTTCAAAAGATGCACTTTATCTCCCAAGCCTCAGAGACTGTTGGAAGAGAGCAGGTCTAGAGGATTGCAGGCACCAGCCACATCAGGAAGGCCACCTCATTCGTGGGCTTCTTTGGCACTTTGACTATCTGTGGTTGGTTTAGCTGGGCTTGGGACAGAGAGTTTTTGTACTAGAAAGCTGTTTCCCGGGTTTTATAGAGCTAACTTCCCAGTGAGATACAGTCACAATCCATTTTATTTTGGATACCTCATGCTTCCTCAGCAAGGCAGTGAAGTGCTGTTGAGACTGTTACAGGGGAATGGACCCTCTGATCAGCCCCTCCAAACCTTGTATTTGAGGGAGAGGAAATCCTAATGCCAGTACGGGGCTCCACCACAAAGGGCCTGCAACATTTCTCAGAAGAGGCACTCCTGGCGTGTGGTACGGGGAAACACTTTGTAATGTATGAGTGTCCCACACATGCCAGATGCTCCAAGGATTGGGGAATGGTACCATCCCTACCTAGGAAACCTTGGCTCCTGTCACTACTCCTAAGATGTTCTCCTTACTGAGAATATAATGAAGAACTGGATTAATTATGATCTGTCACTCCTGTTGCCTCTTCATCTTCTGTATTGATTGAGTTCAGACTGGAGTCACATTGCCTGTCTTTGAAATCAAGCTCCACCACTTAACTGAGTATGACCTTGAATGTGGGCATGACCTCGGACAACTACTTAATCTCTCTGTGCCTCTGTTTTCTCATTTAAAATAGGAGATAGTAGTATTAATAATATCTACCTGAAAAGTTTTTGGTGCAGATGAAATAGGATAAAGCATGAAAGGTGCTTGCCGTGATGTCCACTTTCAGAGGCATAATGATTGTATGAGATGATGATGGCTCCTGAGCTTAACATCGTACTTGAGTGACAAGTTGAAATCGACACTTAAAAGTGACTGCCCCAGAAAAGAAAGGCAGCAGGGTCTATCAGAAAGTGGAGTGACCAGGTGGGAGTCAGTAGATTCTGTTTTGCCCAGAGTCACAGTTACTGTGTAGCCTTGAACATGTCACTTCCCTTCTCTGGTGTTTGCTTTCTTGATCTATGATACATTTGCCCTACGTGGTGTCAAAAAGACTGAATGGCATGAGCATTGCAAATGTGCTTTAAAGCCTGTAGCACCTCACAAACAGTTTGATGGTATATAATAAGTAACTGATTATACATCGGTGTTCTACCTACCCCTGATTTGAAAACCCTCCTCAGCCAACTGGGAGGACGCATTGAATGGGAACTTCTTGGGAGACGCATAAACCCGGGGAGCCCACCTTGCGTGGTAGACACTGAATTGCTCTCTAGCAGCCCATCCTGGCCAATGCGTCCCCCCCGATGGCACGGGCGAGGAGCCCTCAGGCAGGCAGGCAGGCATCTCGTGAAGAGCTCACATCCCCGGTCCTGCAGCTCTCCCTGCCGGCTTCCCGACACCCCGACACCCTTCGCCGCTGCCCGTTCCCTTCATGGCTGTCTGCTTGTCGCCCCACAGCAACAAAGGCGAGAGAAGGAGCTGCGGAAGCAGCAGGAGAGGGAGCAGCGGCGGCACTACGAAGAGCAGATGCGCCGGGAGGAGGAGAGGAGACGCGCGGAGCACGAGCAGGTACCGCTGCAGCCCCGCCGACGGCCCCGCGCGGACGGCAGCACCAGCCGCCTCTGGGCTGTGTGGGTCGCCTTCTCTTAGGTCTGCTCAGGTTTAAGCAGGTTTTTACTCTTTCTCAAGCAACTATTCTCACCTATTCAAGAAGTCAAACGCACAACCTTGGCAAAGCCCACTCATTCAACCTGGCTTCCTTCCCAGGCCGAAGTCCCCCGACGCACCTGGATCTCGTGATTTTCCCAACCCTGGGCATCTACTCTGAAAGTAGCACTGAAGCGTGATAAGCAAGCCAAGTGCTCCTCTTCCATCGCTTCAGAAGAGCTTTTCTACTCAGGCAACTCTGGTCTCCGTGACTTGGAGCCATCGATGCAGGCCCCTTTCTCTCTTTGTTAGAATCACATTCTGACAGTGCAGTGAAACTGCAAGATGGTTCCATTACAGAGGCAGTGCATGATGGCATTCAACCATTATTTTACCCCTGCTGCTTGCACAGGAGCCTCTGAACTTTATAGCGTTGTTAATTTCAGGTAGCCCCTAAAGAGGGAACCTGTCATGAAAAGTTTTGAAATATAGCTCGGTTCTCCAAACCAAAGAGTAACAGCAAAGCACTGAGCCATCTCAATCCGCTGCAGTTGCAGGTAGAGGGCTTGTGCTTTTGACTGCATTGAAACGCTTTTGCTTCGGTGCGGGGTACCTTTCCTGTTTAGTGAGGAGGTGTCTGGGTATTTTTTCCCCTCCTTCCTTCCACACTTCACTTGGCGGTTCTTGTCACCTTTGAAATTACCGGTTCTTTTTCTCTCTCTCTTTCTCTCGTTGTGTTCCTCTGAATTCTCTGCCACCTACCTCTCCAGGAGTACATCAGGCGACAGTTAGAGGAGGAGCAGAGACAGTTAGAGATCTTGCAGCAGCAGCTACTGCATGAACAAGCTCTACTTCTGGTAATGGGAAAGCCAAGCCAGCTGACCTGCTCTGTGTTCATTGCGCACGCGCGTGTGTGTGTGTGTGTGTGTGTGTGTGTGTGTGTGGTCTCCTCTAACATGCCAGTCAGGAAGGAGGGGATCCTCCAAGCCTCAAGGACCTGGAAAATCTCCTAAAACTTAATTCGTTTCCTGACCCAGTGTGCTGAGTCAATATGTTTAATATACTTGTTATGCATTCTTTATTAACTCCAGCTATTTGTGAAACTTTAACATGAATCCAGCCTTATTATAAGTTCAGACTGTCTTTGAGACCCACTGTGTTTATTGCAGAGTAATGTTTGAGGTCATTTGCAACATGCTGGAATACAATCACAGCAAAGTGCCCCTCTTCCATAAGAACCCACTCAGCTCTGTAGTCATATTTCATTTGCAGACTATTAGTTTTGCCCTTACGATGGGAACATTTTGTGTTCCCTGCTCAGGAGGCCTCCACTTGAAGTACTTATTATTATTATTATTGCACTGCTCTCCAAATGAGCTTCTTGGTGTATCTTTTTTTTTAACTGAACTTTTTATTCAGTGGCATTGTGATATTTTTTTAGCCTGTACATGGTTTTTGCTGATGGTTTCGTTGGTCCAAGTTTTGTTAAACAAAAGATGATTTAGGCAGTATCTTTAGGTACTTATTTCGTTTTGTACTTAATGGTACATGTTTGAATGATATAATTACTAAACCAGGAAGTGGACGGTTCCTTATAGGGGTTGCGTGCTGACCATCCAAATGTCCTCATTATTGCCACTTTCTTGGTTACAATTCATCAAGGGCAAGTCACTTTGCAAAGGGTGGTATTCTGTAGGGGTTGCCATTAAAACAATAGTGTTTTCATTAAATGCCACGTTCTGTGCAGACGCTAACCCAAGGCTGTAGTTTATCTCTATGGCACATCCTGATGTCCTCTTGTGGTTCTGTTGGTATTAAGGTCCTTTGTTATTTATCATCTCTTTTGGTTCCATTGCATGCTTCACTGGTACTGGCCAGTGGTTTCCGTATGGTGATTTAGCCTTTTCTTTGTTCTCCTTTCCTGATCTGGACAGGAATATAAGCGCAAACAGTTGGAAGAACAGAGACAAGCAGAAAGACTACAGAGACAGCTAAAGCAAGAGAGAGACTACTTGGTTTCCCTTCAGCATCAGCGGCAGGAGCAGAGGCCTGTGGAGAAGAAGCCACTGTACCATTACAAAGAAGGGATGAGTCCTAGTGAGAAACCAGCGTGGGCCAAGGAGGTAAGTCAGCAAGCAAGTACAGCCTGTACCTGTGCTGTATTGGGGAAATTGGCCATAATGAGTTTCTCCAGTAGAAATAGAGAGTTAAACTAGTGCTACAAAGTTGGAAAATAATTCATTATGAGACACACATGCTTTGCTTTGGGAAGAACTGTAACATTATTTCTCTACCTTAATCCATTTGTTCTTCATTTTGTAAGTAACAACAGGAAGTAGAAAATCCTTTTCCTTTTTGGAATCTAATTGAGTTTGTGGCAGGAGGATTTTTAGTGACTTTTGCATGGAAGAATATGACTTAAGACTTAAGGAATTCTAGGTAGGATCATTTCCTATCCATACCTAGACCCTAAAAGTGATCATTAGTGTTATCACTAACATTCCATGTTCTGTGGTAACAGTGAACACACAATTGGACCCAGACTTGTGATTGTCGTTCACTTACCGGGTCAGAGGTCATTTATATTTCTTTTGCAAATACTTTCAAAGTAATGGTCCTTCATTTGCTCAACTACTAGACTAAGAAAGAATTTTCAGGAACTGGACTCTGTGATGAGCTATTTAAAAATCTCATTAAAAATTATTTGAATAGTAGGGAAAAAAAGGGTGGTAACCAAATGAGTAAGGCAAACAAACAAAATAATAACTCTCGCCAAGATCAACAACCCTTCTAGGAAGTCGCTGTGTCATCTCATATGCCTGACACCCTGGTTTTCAGTTCTGTCATTAATGTGGCAACTAATGATTTCCTTTATTTTCTTGTGAGCAAAGCTAGTCATTTGAAAGGGTGATTTATATTACTCTGCATTTTCTTCTAGTATCTTCAGATATTTATAGCTAGAGCTTATTTCAGGTTATCTAGACTACAATATTACCAGAACCCGATTTCTTATGTAAGATCCTATTTGTATAATTTTTAATTTTCTGCTCTATCTTACATATGTATAGAAAATGCTTGAAATTATGTTGTCCTAATGTTAATAATGGCTGTTTATTGGAAGTAGAAACTATAGAGTTTTTTTCTTTAAACTTTTTAATACTTTTATGTATTATGTTTTATGTGTTTATGTTTAAATCCTTTATAATGATTTTATACTATTTTTACAAAACTAATAACTTTTAAAACTTAAAAACTAAATCTGTAGAGAAAAGTCATTCAGTGTCAAGAACGTTTTTGATCACTTTCCCTTAGAGTCTATGAGTGCGATTTGTATTTACCTGTGTCTGTAACAGCTGCCTCTTTCTCCCAGGTCAGTAACTCAATTTTGTGATCCTACTCCCGGGTACAGCACCAACCCCTTAATAACCCACCTGTTCCTCCAGCTAAGCACAATCACTGTGCTGTTAAACAGCAGCTGATGTGGTTCCTGGCTAGCAGAGATGTGTCACCTTCCTCCACTGCTAAACCATTCTTTAACCACATCAAGCTGAAACCCTCAGCTAAGCCAGACTCACAGCTCATGATCATGGCAGGTATTGAGAGGCTGAAAAACTAGCCTCTCCTAAGCTAATGCCAGTAGCACCTGCAGAAATTAATGATTCCAGATCAAGACCCCTGTTTGAGCATCACTCATGGAAGAAAGATGGACCAGCTTATCCTATTAGACTTGGTCTTGAAGAGCAACTGAAGCCGCAGAGAGCCTCAAGGACCACAGTGAGATCAACAAAGCGATCTCGCTCCCAAAGATGTAGCCCAACTCGAAAGTCAGGACTTAAGGTCATTTGTGTGTCCTCTCCCAGCATCTCCAAAGTGATGAGCCCCCAGTTGTCCATTACAGCAAGTAAGGAGGGCCTTAGAGACTCATGTGTACCTCGGGGCAGGAGGGGCATGAATTCATGCATCCATACAAGTACCTCGATTCCTCTAAGAAGTGCTGCATCACTAAATGACCTCTCTTTGATGCATGACCACCTGACCTTCAGTGTTCCCAGCCCCAAGCATGAGTTTAGGAAAGGAACACCAACAGATCCCATTGGAGAAGACCATGATGCCTTGCAAAGCATACCAGAATTTCTTCTGTCCCTTGTGCAGCTCCCTCATGCACGAATGTACCAGAAAAGGGGGGGAAACATAAAGCAGTTTCCACTTCCTTCTTCTTCCACCTCTACCCAGCATGTTTTGATTTGAACTTAAACATTTTGACTTCATTATTTTCTAATTGCTATTTGTCCTCATTATTAAATTTCCTGGCCTGTCCTCTCTCTTCAGAACTAATTCACAGTTCCCAAGCTTTCAGAAGCCATGCCGTTCCTGGGGGCAAATCTTTGCAGATATCATCAGGGCAGTCTTGTAGACCTCCTAATTCCCCTGTGCTTCTCGGCCAGGCTCCTAGCAGTAAAGGAAACATAGCCAGTGGGAGTGCAGACAGCATGACTGTGTCATCAAGCACACCCGATGTGAGGTTCCCGGGCCATCCTAGGTCTGGGCCACCTCTGGTGGGTGACGTCTTCCAAGGTCCTTGGCTTCCTGACAGCTGGAGTTCTTCCTTTGGGCTTCATGGACTTTTAGACATGTGGGAACATTCTTTTAGGATTTTAGACTTAATCCTATCCTCCTGGGTGTGTTAACATAATCCAGCTTCCAACTAACCACCTATCTATTCATGAAACAGTTCCCAAGTCTTAGAGTGGGTAGTCATATTTTAGAAGAAAGATGAAACATTTAGATGATAGAATGAGTGACAGTGCTAAATTGGGAATTGGAGCAACTGGTATACAAATAAGTACAAATAGTTGTCTGCTTTAGTTTAATTCATCATTTTTTTAACACCCACTTCTTAAAATGGGAATAAAAATGAGTGTGAAAATCCTTATTTTCCTGAACTCTCAATGCTTCTAATCAACAATGTATGAACTTTTCTTCTAGAGCTTTATTTACAGGTTTCTTTTCTTATAGTAGGAGGTAGGTGGGGTTGAAAGTAGCCAGACAGTGAAATACATTTCAAGACTTTAGATATGGACAGAATTTCTAGCTCAGCAGTATCTTAATTATCAACCAATAAAAAGAACCTGGGTTCTTTTTTTGGAAGTAGAATAAAAGGTACCATTTTCTTTTTCAAAGGCATCCTCTGCGAGGATATAAGTTTGAAAATATCCCCACCAGGGTTGGGTAGGCAGCAGCTATACCATGGTCTCGTGTGGTAGAGGGTCTGGGCTTTTCTGCTCCATATGCTGTTGAAGACACCACCTGGCCATCTTCCACCCACAGCAGCCTCTTCTGTAATCTGCTCCCATAATTGTTTTCTAACTCAGCTCTAAACCTTCTCATCAGGGTGGCTTTTCCTTCTTTGATTACTTTTCCATCCACTTACTTTTCCTTATTTCCAATCGACCTTTTTTTTCATTAGCAGTGTAATATTGTTATAATGTTTCATCCTCCGTGTTTTTGTTGCTTCATTTTGTAAAACATAGATCATCACATTTCTCATTTCCTTTCTTATTAATCTGTCGGATGTAGTAAGAACAAATGAAAATACTTGGTTATTGGCAAATCTTGAGCTCTTCTCTCTCTCCTTTTATTGAATATTCTAGTTGTCCTAAATGTTACATTGACTTTGATTTTCAGATTTCAGCCAGAAAGGAACATTAATGTCTCCATTAAAAGGAGGAGTGGGGGGCATTCTCACCCCTTTCAAATTCTCTGCCGTTTCTAGATTGGAATGGAAGTCAGATTTGTTTTGTGAAAACATCAATATGATATTCTGTTAAACATCAGCAAAATTTGAAGGTTTTTTTTTCCCACTGGCACTTTTTGAAAGATGGATATTCCTTTTCTTATAATGCCCCTTCTTTATAATGGTACAGATTCCTGTTTCTTATAATGGCATGTGATTGTCTCGGCCTGGCAATAATTTTTTTTTAATTTTCACCAGCACACAGCAGTGACGGAATGCTCTGTCTACATGAGTGTTGCATGAGATGGTATTTTAATTTTTTTTTAACACTTCATCATGTTCTTTCTCTCTGACGCATGCCAGTCATCTGGCCATGGTTTTATTTGGCAAATGATGGGCCAAGATGTCTCTTTATATCCCATCAGCCCATTGGACTTTGAAATCCTTGTACATAAGAACTCTTCTCCACTTGTTTTCTCTGCTCTACACTGATGGTTTTTTCTTTTTATATGAATTATTTTATATAAGAGGTCCCATATTACTATTTAGAGAGTTTATGGCTTTTTTCCCATCTTTCCTCGGTTTCTACTTATCTCTCTTAAGATTTAGCATGAGAGAGACCTGACAGGAAATAGGAAAGAGCTTGTTTGAGTTCAAGCTCTTCCACTTATGGTCTTTGTGACCTGGAAGTCTCATAGGCTTCCTGAGGTGCAGCCTCCCCATCTGCACTTCCTGTCTCAAGATTGGGAGGATCCTGGGCAACCATGTATGTGAATGTGCCATTGAAACTGTAGGCGCTGTACAAATGCAAATGAAATACACGATTCAACATATTTCTATTTTGCTCCCAAGGCCATTGTTGCCCACAAGGAATAAGTGTTTTGCCTCTCTTGTTTCTGGTTGGGATTTCACATGAGCAGTTCACATGCATCTCCCATCTCTTCCACTTACCTCTCCCCAGTGATAGATACACACCTTTTTAATTTCCCATCTCAGCTTGCCAAAGATTTGCCTCATTACTTTTAAGTTATGTGCTCCATTCACATGAGGATCTGTACTTTTCTGTGCAATCATTGGTTAGGAGTAGTTCTTGGAAAAGTAGTCCAGGCCCTTATCTTTAGACAAGATTACGTTTTAAGCATTCCCTATGAATGAGAGCCTCCCCTGTCCTCAAAGGTGCCCTAGAGAAGGGATAGCAGCAGTCTTACTCAGTAACCATCTGCCCATGTGGTTTTGCCAAAAGACAGCGTGACTCAACTCTTCATGTGCCCAGTGAGTGCAGGGTCAGAGTACCTAACGAGGACTTAAAAATCATTGGACTTCTTTCTCTTCCTCCAGCATTGCCAGTAAACACAAAAATCAAATTGTTCTGTCCAGTTGGGGAAAAAATATTCCCATACGATTGTGTTCAATTCACCACATATTAGCTGTTAAGGCGGGCCTTCTAAGAGCTTCGTAAACCCCACAGGCCCTACAGTCATATAGAGTATTATTAAAATGCACCCATATGACATAGTAAATATATTCTGTTGTCAACATTTTAAAAATTACTTCTATAATTTTGTTTTGAAATTCTCTCTCAGCAGCTATCATTCATTATTGCTAAGTGAGACATTGGAAGCTATAAATTGTTTTCAAATGTATAAAACAATTTAAAAGTTGACATTGGTATAATGTTTACACTTCTACATGTTTCAATGTATTTTTATTTATTTTGAAATTTTTTTACATCCTGTAATTAACATGTTTCTTTTCAGGTCATCTGTATTCATGCAACTTTTATGTATCTCAGAGGCCTTAGGCATCACTCTTTTAGTACCCAGTGAATAATACAGTCCTGCCTGGAGCAGAATTTTATTTCTGAGACCACAGTTATTTTTTCTTTCTCCCCGTAATGCTGTAATAAATAGTATAGCATTTCTGTGGAGGTTATCCAAAGCTCTCCAAAGTTATTTTAGTTTTGATGTTAAAATGATCCTTTTAATAAGAAAAAAACCTGATTCTATTGTAAAATTGACCAGTCTCTCCTAATGTTGTTCTCTGTATTTATTGATAATCCCGCCAAGTGTGAAATCCTTTGTTATAAATGTCCTGTTGTTATGGTCTAGCACCTTGACACTGTTTATCTGATGCTACTAGAACACTCTTTTTTGGTGGTACTTAAGATATTTTACAACCTCTTGGCAACGGGAGGTTGGAGCAAAGGCTCAGCTAATAGATTTTTTTTTTTTAGTATCATGAAAGGCAGACTGAAACATATCTTGATTGTAAGCCAGTTTTTAATCACAATACATTCTTAATCTGGGGGAAAACACCTTCTTTTTTGTCTCACTCCCTGTTCAGTCAGTAGACATAAGATGTGATGAATCAGGAGACAGGCCTTTGCCCAGTAGCAAAATAAGCAGAAGGGCCAGCTTCCCCTCTGTCCATTTGAAACTGTTATTTGGATGTTTAATTTGATATATTTGCTCCAGTACCCTTTGGTGCAAAAGCAATAGATAGCATTATCTTCCTAAAGACTTCAGGACAAGATTTTCTTGAGACAAAGTAGCCTGATGCCTCATTGTTACACCTGTCACATAGATTTTCAAATTTCTTTGGACAAACTCCAACCCAGGAAATTTCACCACATTGGACTTATCCTGAAATAATCTGCTGAGTATAACAGTAGATTATTCACACCATATATTTTATGATGGCACAAACTGAAACATAGTAATGGTAGGATTTAGTATTACACTAACTTAGAGAAGGCATAGGAAATGTTACTAGAGGTACATGAGTGATAGCTACATGTGACTAATCAAACCCATTAACTGCCTGTGAAAATTAGCACCCCACTTTGTGCCCCATTCGTTTCTAACAACAGCTTTAGGGCCCGTGTGGCCCATGGTCCTATTAGAGACAAAGGTGCTGCCTTTACTGGAGCCTTGTTACTGGCAGTTGCCAAAAAAATTCTTTATCTCAAATATAATTTCTTTGTTCAAGACGGAGTCTTGGGGGACAGACTTTTAGACTGTTATTTTTAATGTGCTGTTTCTGAATGTGGGTTTAAAACAGTCTGAGGATATTTTACAGCTAAGAAAACAATAATAGCAAGTACTCTTCACTCCCTTATAATATTTGGTTCCGAAATATCAGGTAATAAGTGGCTATAGTTTGGATAGTCAGGTATTTATCTGAAAATGAGTCCAAACCTCTTGGGTTCCTGACCTCAGACAGCAATGGTTTGGATGGTGAGAGTTCAGATAGTGAGGGGTACTTATACATGTGATTTATCTATTTAATGATCTTCCCTGGAAATAAGAAAATGGTTGATATTTGACTAATTCCAGTCGTCTGGAAATAGTCACCTTCTTTTCAAAGAGTCTAGTATTTGGAAAATCAATACATTGCATGCCTTGGTCTCAGTTTATCTGTGGTTGTCTTTGCAGGACTTTCTCTTCTTTGTGGTCTTATCTCAAGTCAGGCTTTGTTATTTCCTTTTGCTCAATGCAATAATAGCCCATTATTGCTGATGTAATACTTTGCACACATACACATACACAAAGTATACATGTTCTGCTTTATATTCCTGGCTTTTTGCAGCTAATCTTATTTGGCATGTGGTAAGCCTCTGGGACGTGGAATTTCAAAACCAAAGTCAAGTAGATGCCAATTGTACGTACCCTGCACAGCCACGGTCAGGGAAGAGGTGTTCAAATTACCACTAAGTAGAGGCAAGAGGGTGGTTTTCTACACTATGGCACATCTTAACATGTTAACATGTTTGTAGTTGATTTGAGAGTTTTTTGTTTTTTTGTTTTTTGAGTCTTAAAAACAGACTTATTTTGTGTATGAGACTGAGTCTGCCTCTAGGAAGATTCAAAATAAGGTAGGGAGGATGGGAAAGAATAGCTCTTTTGAATTTTCCTTTCAAATCAGGAAGTAAAATGAATAAAAAAGCTCTTGGCTGTGACATACAAATATGTCTTGAGGACCTGCATGTGGGTTCCATGACAGGCTCTTGCAACACAAAGATAGTGAGTCGGCAGAAGAGAGTTACGGGTCATCAGGGTGGGGTGCATTGCCCCTGTGAATTTGGAAATTACAACTGTCAAATTGACCCTAAAGAAATAAAGGGCAGGACAAGGTGGACCTGGAAGAAACGTGCTAGACCTCTTAAAGCTGTCGAAGATTTTAAATCATGTCTTGCAGTGTACATTTTGTTTATCTAAAATTTCCTTTAATTTGTCCTCTGCCACAGTCTGTCTGCAGCAAATAAGTTACCAAAGGTAACTTTTACCTGTAAAGAGAGCCTTCCCTGTAAAGCACTTCTGATCAGTTATCCCCTCTGGGCTGAGAGAGACTCTGCAGAAAGGGAATGACAAGGAAATGAAGTGTCCAGAAAGGAGAGAGGGTTGGAGGAGGGAGAGGAGAGGCGGAGTAGCAAGAATGAATGCCATGTGTGGAGAAACAGGCAGGAGGAGGGTAGAGGGAGGTAGTGGAGCCCAGGCTGGAATGGAAAGAAGGCGCTGGGACAGTGTATTCTAGGGAGCCGGGAGAGACCCCTGAAAAGAAAGGGAGAAAAAGAGAGAAAAAGAAAATGATGCGGGAAGTCAGTTTAAGACAGGCCATGCTCATGGAGTGAGCTGCCTGAGAGGCCCACTTGCCTATGAGTAGGGCACGTGAAGAAATCAATGGCGCTCAGCTGATCCTCTTGCCAGCCCTCCTGTGTCCTTCCCTGCCCTGTCCCGTGAGTCAGCTCAAAGCCGTTTTCTATTTTCCCCAAGCAGTCGTAATGCCCGCCGTAGTTACCTCTCTCCCTCACTGACCCCTGGCTTTGTGACCGATTAGCAGGACGGTGTTCCAACTAACGCACGATAAACTCTTAAGCAGATCCCGAATTCCCAGCCAACGGAATAGCACGAGATAATGGGTGATGGAAGGATGATGGCTTAAGCGTTCTGTGAGTTTTTCATGCTAGTAGTTACTCTGACAGAAAGAGCTTTTTGCAAATTTCTGATGCAGAGCAGATAGAGAGAGCTTCAGCCTTCTAAAGTGATTTGATCAGAGGGGTGCAAAATGGCTGTGCAGGTGACAACAGAAAATCCTAACTGGGAAGTAAATCAGCTTCCATCCATTGAGGCACTCTTTTTTCTTTCTTTCTTTCTTTCTTTCCTCATTTTTTTGGCTTCTAGGTAGAAGAACGGTCAAGGCTCAACCGGCAGAGTTCACCTGCCATGCCTCACAAGGTTGCCAACAGGATATCAGACCCCAACCTGCCCCCACGGTCGGAGTCCTTCAGCATCAGTGGGGTTCAGCCTGCTCGGACACCCCCCATGCTCAGACCAGTAGATCCCCAGGTACATCCTTCCTTCATTCCGCTGGCTTTTTTCAACAGGTATACAGTAAAGTCGAATAAAAGCCCAGGGAATTGTAACACGGATTCAGGCATGGGTCCAGCCAAGTCATAGCTTTCAATATCAAATCTCTAGTAAGGTAGGAGACCCCACTGAATGTGAAGGGCAGCAGAAGGAGTTAGAAAGAAAAAAGCACCATCCTTAACTTTAAGCCAACCACAAAGTCACTTCTTGGTCATTTGGCCTCTCTGGAGACCCGGAGGAGTTCCTGCCAGGTCAGAACGAGCATCCTTTTAGTTGTAATTACCAAAACTAAAATTTGTGTAGACCTTTCATACGTATAAACTATTATATTATCTTTTGTTCCTTGGGATTTTCGCATGAGCCTGAAACTGGAAAAATCAAATGGACTAGGTTAAGTAAAATTGTGTCTTCTAAGCCAGTGGTTTTCAAAGTGTGGTCACTGGGCCAGCAGCATAACATCACCCAGAAACTTGGTAGAAACGCAGATTCTGAGTCCCACCTCAGACCTATTGGTCAGCAGCTCTAGGGTTGGGGCCCGGCAGTCTGTGGTTTAATAGCCTCCAAGCGATTGTGATGCACTTTGAAGTTTGAGAACCATTGTTTTAAGCTATTTGGAAAAGAAAAGAAGATATCTCCACTTTTAGATAAGGAAGAAGTTTCTGGAAGTTTTAGAGGATTTTATATATACCAAAAATGAAATAGGAATTGAAATGAAGTATGAAATTTCATGAAAAATAAAGGTAATATAGATGTTTTCACCCAAATGTCTTAAACTTCCTCCAGGTATCCACCGGTGTTAACACTTCCACAGAATATTCTGAGGTCACCTTTGAAATATGTAATGCTATTTGAACTGGAGTTTAAGAGTAGATACAATCAAGGAGTCTTGGTTTTCAAGTTTGCCTTTAGTATATGAGGTCCAAGATTTTTCAGTACCAGCCAGCTTGGCACTTGTTTTTTTATTTGTATATAATGAGTCCAGGCCTAACCTTCCATGGGGTACATTTTTTTTTTTTAATAGAAATCATGACAATTATAAACCATGGTTATAAGCAGACTCAGTTTGCAACCATAACTGCTGCAAATTTCAAGGTTTTTTAAAATTAAATTTAATTTTTTTTTTACAGCAGGTTCTTATTAGTTATCCATTTTATACATATTAGTGTATACAGGTTAATCCCAATCTCCCAATTCATCCCACCACCACCATCCCCACCCCCCCGCTTTCCCCCCTTGGTGTCCATACGTTTTTCTCTACATCTGTGTCTCAATTTCTGCCCTGCAATCAGTTCATCTGTACCATTTTTCTAAGTTCCACATATATGCATTAATATACGATATTTGTTTTTCTCTTTCCGACTTACTTCACTCTGTATGACAGTCTCTAGATCCATCCACCTCTCTCCAAATGACCCAATTTCGTTCCTTTTTGTGGCTGAGTAATATTCCATTGTATATATGTACCACATCTTCTTTATCCATTTGTCTGTCAATGGGCATCTAGGTTGCTTCCATGACCTGGCTATTGAAAACAGTGCTGCAATGAACATTGGGGTGCATGTGTCTTTTTGAATTATGGTTTTCTCTGGGTATATGCCCAGTAGTGGGATTGCTGGGTCATATGGTAATTCTATTTTTAGTTTTTTAAGGAACCTCCATACTGTTCTCCATAGTGGCTGTATCAATTTACATTCCCACCAACAGTGCAAGAGGGTTCCCTTTGCTCCACACCCTCTCCAGCATTTGTTGTTTGTAGATTTTCTGATGATGCCCATTCTAACAGGTGTGAGGTGATACCTCATTGTAGTTTTGATTTTCATTTCTCTAATAATTAGTGATGGTGAGCAGCTTTTCATGTGCTTCTTGGCCATCTGTATGTCTTCTTTGGAGAAATGTCTATTTAGGTCTTCTGCCCATTTTTGGATTGGGTTGTTTGTTTTTTTAATATTGAGCTGCATAAGCTGTTTATATATTTTGGAGATTAATCCTTTGTCCATTGATTCGTTTGCAAATATTTTCTCCCATTCTGAGGGTTGTCTTTTCGTCTTGTTTGTAGTTTCCTTTGCTTTGCAAAAGCTTTGAAGTTTCATTAGGTCCCATTTGTTTATTTTTGTTTTTATTTCCATTACTCTAGGAGGTGGATCAAAAAAGGTCTTGCTGTGATTTATGTCAAAGTGTGTTCTTCCTACGTTTGCCTCTAAGAATCTTATAGTGTCCGGTCTTACATTTAGGTCTCTAATCCATTTTGAGTTTATTTTTGTGTATGGTGTTAGGGAGTGTTCTAATTTCATTCTTTTACATGTAGCTGTCCAGTTTTCCCAGCACCACTTATTGAAGAGACTGTCTTTTCTCCATTGTATATCCTTGCCTCCTTTGTCTTAGATTACTTGATCATAGGTGCTTGGGTTTATCTCTGGGCTTTCTATCCTGTTCCATTGATCTGTATTTCTGCTATTGTGCCAGTACCATATTGTCTTGATTACTGTAGCTTTGTAGTATAGTCTGAAGTCAGGGAGTGTGATTCCTCCAGCTCTGTTTTTTTCCCTCAAGACTGCTTTGGCTATTCGGGGTCTTTTGTGTCTCCATACAAATTTTAAGATTTTTTGTTCTAGTTCTGTAAAAAATGCCATTGGTAATTTGATAGGGATTGCATTGAACCTGTAGATTGCTTTGGGTAGTATAGTCATTTTCACAATATTGATTCTTCCAATCCAAGAACATGGTATATCTCTCCATCTGTTGGTATCATCTTTAATTTCTTTCATCAGTGTCTTATAGTTTTCTGCATACAGGTCTTTTGTCTCCCTAGGTAGGTTTATTCCTAGGTATTTTATTCTTTTTGTTGCAGTGGAAAATAGGAGTGTTTCCTTAATTTCTCTTTCAGATTTTTCATCATTAGTGTATAGGAATGTAAGAGATTTCTGTGCATTAATTTTGTATCCTGCAACTTTACCAAATTCATTGATTAGCTCTAGTAGTTTTCTGGTGGCATCTTTACGATTCTCTATGTATAGTATCATGTCATCTGCAAACAGTGACAGTTTTACTTCCTCTTTTCCAGTTTATATTCCTTTTATTTCTTTTTCTTCTCTGACTGCCGTGACTAGGACTTCCAAAACTATGTTGAATAATATTGGTGAGAGTGGACATCCTTGTCTTATTCCTGATCTTAGAGGAAATGCTTTCAGTTTTTCACCATTGAGAATGATGTTTGCTCTGGGTTTGTCATATATGGCTTTTATTATGTTGAGGTAGGTTCCCTCTATGCCCACTTTCTGGAGAGTTTTTATCAGAAATCGGTGTTGAATTTTCTCAAAAGCTTTTTCTGCATCTATTGAGATGATCACATGGTTTTTCTTCTTCAATTTGTTAATATGGTGTATCACATTGATCGATTTGCATATATTGAAGAATCCTTGCATCCCTGGGATAAATCCCACTTGATCGTAGTGTATGATTCTTTTAATGTGCTGTTGGATTCTGTTTGCTAGTATTTTGTTGAGGATTTTTGCATCTATATTCATCAGTGATATTGGTCTGTAATTTTCTTTTTTTGTAGTATCTTTGTCTGGTTTTGGTATCAGGGTGATGGTGGCCTCATAGAATGAGTTTGGGAGCGTTCCTTCCTCTGCAATTTTTTGGAAGAGTTTGAGAAGGATGGGTGTTATCTCTTCTCTAAATGTTTGATAGAATTCACCTGTGAAGCCATCTGGTCCTGCACTTTTATTTGTTGGAGGAGTTTTAATCACAGTTTCAATTTCATTACTTGTGATTGGTCTGTTCATATTTTCTATTTCTTCCTGGTTCAGTCTTGGAAGGTTATACCTTTCTAAGAATTTGTCCATTTCTTCCAGGTTGTCCATTTTATTGGCATAGAGATGCTTGTAGTAGTCTCTTAGGATGCTTTGTATTTCTGCGGTGTCTGTTGTAACTTCTCCTTTTTCATTTCTAATTTTATTGATTTGAGTCCTCTCCTTCTTTTTCTTGATGAGTCTGGCTAATGGTTTATCAATTTTGTTTATCTTCTCAAAGAACCAGCTTTTAGTTTTATTGATCTTTGCTATTGTTTTCTTTGTTTCTATTTCATTTATTTCTCCTCTGATCTTTATGATTTCTTTCCTTCTGCTAACTTTGGGTTTTGTTTGTTCTTCTTTCTCTAGTTCCTTTAGGTGTAAGGTTAGATTGTTTATTTGAGATTTTTCTTGTTTCTTGAGGTAGGCTTGCATTGCTATAAACTTCCCTCTTAGAACTACTTTTGCTGCATCCCATAGGTTTTGGATTGTCGTGTTTTCATTGTCCTTTGTCTCTAGGTGTTTTTTGATTTCCTCTTTGATTTCTTCAGTGATCTTTTGGTTATTTAGTAACATATTGCTTAGCCTCCATGTGTTTGTGTTTTTTACGGTTTTTTTCCCTATAATTGATTTCTAATCTCATAGCATTGTGGTCAGAAAAGATGCTTGATATGATTTCAATTTTCTTAAGTTTACTGAGGCTTGATTTGTGACCCAAGATGTGATCTATCCTGGAGAATGTTCCATGCGCACTAGAGAAGAAAGTGTAATCTGCTGTTTTTGGATGGAATGTCCTATAAATATCAATTAAACCTATCTGGTCTATTGTGTCATTTAAAGCTTGTGTTTCCTTATCAATTTTCTGTTTGGATGATCTGTCCATTGGTGTAAGTGAGGTGTTAAAATCCCCCACTATGATTGTGTTACTGTCGATTTCCTCTTTTATGGCTGTTAGCAGTTGCCTTATGTATTGAGGTGCTCCTATGTTGGGTGCATATATATTTATAATTGCTATATCTTCTTCTTGGATTGATCCCTTGATCATTATGTAGTGTCCTTCTTTGTCTCTTGTAACATTCTTTATTTTAAAGTCTATTTTATCTGCTATGAGTATTGCTACTCCAGCTTTCTTTTAATTTCCATTTGCATTTAATATCTTTTTCCATCCCCTCACCTTCAGTCTGTATGTGTCCCTAGGTCTGAAGTGGGTCTCTTGCAGACAGCATATATATGGGTCTTGTTTTTGTATCCATTCAGCGAGCCTGTGTCTTTTGGTTGGAACATTTAATCCATTCATGTTTAAGGTAATTATCGATGTGTATGTTCCTATTACCATATTCTTAATTGTTTTGGGTTTGTCTTTATAGGTCCTTTTCTTCTCTTGTGTTTCCCACTTAGAGAAGTTCCTTTAGCATTTGTTGTAGAGCTGGTTTGGTGGTGCTGAATTCTCTTAGCTTTTGCTTGTCTCTAAAGCTTTTGATTTCTCCATCGAATCTGAATGAGATCCTTGCCAGGTAGAGTAATCTTGGTTGTAGGTTCTTCCCTTTCATCACTTTAAATATGTCATGCCACTCCCTTCTGGCTTGTAGAGTTTCTGCTGAGAAATCAGCTGTTAACTTTATGGGAGTTCCCTTGTATGTTATTTTTCATTTTTCCCTTGCTGCTTTCAATAATTTTCTTTGTCTTTAATTTTTGCCAATTTGATTACTATGTGTCTCGGTGTGTTTCTCCTTGGGTTTATCCTGTATGGGACTCTCTGCACTTCCTGGACTTGGGTGGCTATTTCCTTTCCCATGTTAGGGAAATTTTCAACTATAGTCTCTTCAAATATTTGCTCGCGTCCTTCTGGGACCCCTATAATGTGAATGTTGTTGCGTTTAATGTTGTCCCAGCGGTCTCTTAGGCTGTCTTCATTTCTTTTCATTCTTTTTTCTTTATTCTGTTCCGCAGCAGTGAATTCCACCATTCTGTCTTCCAGGTCACTTATCCATTCTTCTGCCTCAGTTATTCTGCTATTGATTCCTTCTAGTGTATTTTTCATTTCAGTTATTGTATTGGTCATCTCTGTTTGTTCTTTAATTCTTCTAGATCTTTGTTAAACATTTCTTGCATCTTCTTGATCTTCGCCTCCATTCTTTTTCCAGGATGAGGTCCTGGATTATCTTCACTATCATTATTCTGAATTCTTTTTCTGGAAGGTTGCCTATCTGCACTTCATTTAGTTGTTTTTCTGGGGTTTTATCTTGTTCCTTCATCTGGTACATAGCCCTCTGCCTTTTCATCTTGTCTGTCTTTCTGTGAATGTGGTTTTTGTTCCACAGGCTGCAAGAATGTAGTTCTTCTTGCTTCTGCTGTCTACCCTCTGGTGGATGAGGCTATCTAAGAGGCTTGTCCATGGGGTACATTTTTATAGAAACTTCTCTTTTAACACACAAACTTCCTCTTTAAAAAGCCCCTAACTTTGACCTTTTAGGGTACTTTTGCCCTGTAAAAGGGGGAAGTAGAGGGAAAACTTATGAAACTCTATTGAAGTGACTAGGAAATGAAAATGTAGATATCCTGTGACAGCTAATTGGATTAAACATTCTTCAGGAGCTTCAATTATTGTTTTTATTTTGGATGCTCTTTTAAAGTAGGTTTGTGTTTTGTACTACATTTTTAAGAAGTTATTTTATTGAAGTATAGTTGATTTACAATGTTGTGTTAGTTTCTGTTTTACAGCAAAGTGATTCAGTTAAACATAAATATATTACATTCTTTTCATATTCTTTTCCATTATGGTTTATCACAGGATACTGAATATAGTTCCCTGTGCTATACAGTAGGACCTTGTTGTTTATCCATTCTATACATGATAGTTCGCATCTGTTAATCTCAAACTCCCAATCCGTTCCTTCCCCAACCCCCTCCGCCTTTGCAACCACAAGTCTGTTCTCAATGTCTGTGAGTCTGTTTCATAGATAAGTTCATTTTTGTCATATTTTAGATTCCACATATAAGTGATACCTTATTGTATTTGTCTTTTTCTTTCTGACTTACTTCACTTTGTATGATAATCTCTGGGTCCATCTATGTTGCTGCAAATGGCAATATTTCATTCTTTTTTATGGCTGAGTAATATTCCATTGTATATATGTACCACATCTTCTTTATCCATTCCTCTGTCGATGGACATTTAGGTTGCTTCCATGTCGTGGCTGTTGTAAACAGTGCTGCTGTGAACACTGGGGTGCATGTACTACATATTTGTAAGATAGGCTTTGTTTTCATATTAATACTTAATATATTGAATGATATTTACCCTTAATATAAATTTGATTGGTTACAGTTCTATTCTGGTTGAAGCATAACATTCCACTGAACTGGACTTTGAGAATTTCCTCTGAACCATAATGAATAACATTGCAGGTTTCAGACCCAGGATGGTCTGAAGAGGCTGGGACAGGGCTGCTCCAGGGATAAGACCTCAAGGGCAAGAGGAACGGAGCCAGGCTGGTGGAGGAGGGCTGTAGAAATGCTCCCCAGCAGTCTGGGCACTGAGATTTCAATCCAAAGAGGGTCTGGTAGGTCCCTTGTACAAAGCAGATACTAGATTAATGTTTGTGGAATTAACGGTTTAATTTAGAAAGCACTCTAGATGTTTTCCCAGCCAAGATTGACTGAGCACCTTCACATGCCAGGCACAGTGCTAGACTCTGAGATAGGAGGTCAGACATGGCTCTTGTCTCTGAGGAGCTTACCTATGTGATGGAGGGGGACTCAGGCTCACATGAGCACAAACAGTGTAGTGTGAACAGTGCTAATGGTAAAGGGTACTCTGAACTCTAGATGTTCATGATTTGTCTTAAAAAGCCACACTTCTGCCTAAAGACTACATTTCTTCCCTGCATGAACAACATCAACACATGCCAAATTGTGAGACTTCCACAACTCTAAAAGAAACGCCCTGGTGTCGAGAGATATATAATATCCTAGCTGGTAAGAGCCAGTTCACCAGAAAGCAGGATAGTGTAGCAGTTAGGCTGTGGGGTTACAATACCGGAACTACAATTAAGCGTATGTGTGGGTTACAATCCAGGCTCTGGCACATATTAACTGTGAAATCTAGGTTGTTACTTACCCTCTCTAATCCTTACATTCTCATGAGTAAAATGAGGAAAATAATTGTGTCCATCTCATGGTGGATTTAGTGAGTTCACAAGAAGTAAGATGTTCAGAGCAATTCTTGTTTCACAGAGCACTCTCTGAATTCAAAGTTAGGAGGTTGAAAGGAGGAAGTTTGTAGCATTAGAAGAGAAGTGCTTGTAAATATATTGTATTGCTGCTCAATAAATGTTCACTAAAAATCATTATCATGACACTTATTTCACTGACTTCTTAGCAGTCCCAAGTCAATCATTTAACTCTTTGCCAGGAACCCTGGTGCAGCCCTCCAGCTCTAAATGGGAAATTCAAGAGGGCTTTGAAAAGCATGCTGCAGAGAACTGTGATGGGCTCTGTGTACTCTGGTTCTTTCTCCCTAAAATTTTATTTTCCCTTCCCCTGAGCGAGGTCCTAGCTGATCTGCTTTTTCTTCTAATAACACTGCTGTGATGTTGGTTTGATGCTTAGATCCCACATCTGGTAGCTGTGAAATCCCAGGGACCTGCCTTGACCGCCTCCCAGTCGGTGCACGAGCAGCCCACGAAGGGCCTCTCTGGGTTTCAGGAGGCCCTGAACGTGAGCTCTCACCGTGTGGAGATGCCGCGCCAGAACTCGGATCCCACCTCTGAAAACCCGCCTCTCCCCACTCGCATCGAGAAGTTTGACCGAAGCTCTTGGTTACGACAGGAAGAAGACATTCCACCAAAGGTAATATTACTGGGTTTTTTATCGACATCACTATCATCGTCATCATTGTTTGTTATTATTATTATTATTATTACTATTACTATTACTGTTATCATTGTTATTACCCCTGTTCCAGACCATTCATAGTATTGAAGAACCTGGCACCAAAGCACCGTCCCTTCTCACGTTTGTTTTGGTTCCTCCTCATTCCCAAGCTAAGACTTGGATTGTTGTTTATCATTTCTGATCTCCATTTTCCCCAAAGAAATGGAAGCTCAGGTAGACTGAATGACTTGGAAGCATATATCCTGTATCCAGGATTAGAACTCGCAACCCCAAGCATTCCAAACTGTTCTTTTAACTATCCATCTTAAGAAATAGAATAATATGGATATTTTCATCGATGACTTAATCTATGTCTAGACAAATTTAAAATTTCCAGATTAAAAAGTAAAGAATTTTTTTATTCCTATTTTTAATAACCCAAAGTGAAAACAGGTTTCAAATGTCCAGAAGATAGTAATGCTTTTAGAATATTTTAGTTGGCTCCACTTAAGGAAAGCTCCTTCTAGGCCAGGTTATAATTTAATTCCAGCCT
Source organism: Eschrichtius robustus (assembly GCF_028021215.1). Classification (NCBI taxonomy): domain Eukaryota; kingdom Metazoa; phylum Chordata; class Mammalia; order Artiodactyla; family Eschrichtiidae; genus Eschrichtius; species Eschrichtius robustus. Next base: position 50,985,289 of record NC_090829.1, on the reverse strand, counting down.
TAATTGATTACTGAGGATTAAACTCTAGGGTGAAATGACCAGCCATTCCACTGGTTTGGTTTCATTTGTTTTGTTTTTGCCTATACCAAGTTGTTGTACATTCCAAAAATTGTCCTAAAACGTGGCCATGCATCTCACTACAGACAACCTGGAAATATCAAAATACTGTAGAAATTTTTGCATCAGATTCTTCCCAGTTCAGGATTCCCCTTTCTCCTGGACTCAGCATAAGAGCTATGACAAATGGAATGTCCCACAATTTCTGGAAATCAATGCCATTGTTGATTCCAGAAAAAAATAAGACCTTTTTACCCAATGATTTTCAAATATTTTTCCTCATCTTCCTCTCAGAAGGATATTATACCAGGATTTCCATTATTTTGAAAATGAAATTAGCTGATAATGGCTCTTTTGTTGTTGTTCTCATCTTGTGGAAGCAGAGATGCCATCAGAAAAGGTTATTTATGGAGCAAAGTTCAATCTGGAAAATAGGATGGGCAGAGGAGCAGACAGGAGAGCTAGGGAAACATTTGACGTTATTGGTCCACTCTCTAAAAACACGCAGGCACACACTTATAACTCTGGGAGAAAAAATTGAGATCAATACAAAGATTTTAGGTTTTAATAATTCATTAGACTCTCTCTCTCTACCACTATTTCAGTTGACCAAGTGCAAAAGGAAAAATAGTGATAGTAATATTTAATTTGAGCAGGTGGGAACACTGATTTGGTTATTCTGCTTCACTTCACTGACTCATCTTTCTAGGTCTTTATCTTAAAATGTATTATAATAACCAATAAGATCCGTATTAGTGTTAAATATCATTTAATATACTAAACATAATATTAAAACAAAGCATAATTTTAAAATACCTAGTACAAAACATAAATCTACTTTAAAAGGGCCTCCAAAAATAAATAAAAGTTGAAGCAGCTGATGAATGTTTAGCCCAACCAGCTGTCACAGGAGATGTACATTTTCATTTCCTAGTCACTTTTCATAAAGTAAGTTTTTCCTCTACTCTCCTCTCATGTTGGACTCCTTTGGTGCACTTACCAGTATTCGATTTCATTAGAAAATGTTTCATAACATGAGGCATACTTGAATTCTACCTTAGGCCCTTGACAGATAAGCTAATGATACGTTTTCCTACTGTACCTCACAGTCTGACTGGTATTCACATAGTTTTTTGAAGACCTTCCAGTATTTTCAGTATTAGTCCTGTTTTGTATTACGTTTGCAAATTGACCTTCCAAAGTTCAGAGTTGGCGGTTTGTTTTTAATTAGAAATTGCAAGTTGATTAGGAAGTGGAACCATTCAGGATCTATTGCAGTAGTTTTTCTGAGCTCACTAACATGTGGCTTATGTCCTAAGTTCTAGCCTGATACCCTAATTTCTCACCAGATTTCATAATTTCCTTACCTGTTTATCAGTTGTATTGTGAGTTAAAAGTGGAACTCGGTTTATCCGGATGTCTCATCAGATGCAATTTCCAATGATCAGCTGAGTTAATGATACCCCAGAGAAATTTCTGATATCCACCACTCTTGTGCAAACGAAGGAAATCAATTATTTTAGCCCAATGAATCAAAATAATTCACTTGGTCTGTTTCTAAATTTGTTTTTCAAATTGAGCACTTTGTACTCCCTAATGGTGGCTGAAATGTGCCTCATTGCCTTTCGTTTGATTTTGTTTAGGGAGTTAAATATTTCTTTGAGAAATGCAAGATGTTTCTTTCCTGTTTCTGATAGTTCTGTATCTCCTGGCAGATCTTAGGAAAGGAGTAGGCTGCTTTTCAGGCAGAACCCTGCGGAAGCTATTTTATGGAAAATATTTCTGAATTCTGGTTTTCTTTCAGGTGCCTCAAAGAACAACTTCTATATCCCCAGCATTAGCGAGAAAGAATTCTCCTGGAAATGGTAGTGCTCTGGGACCCAGACTAGGATCTCAACCCATCAGAGCAAGGTAAGGGAAGGAAGATGGGTAAGTTGAAGGGAGAAGTCCCCACCTACCATTGTCATTGTTGCTTTCCTAAAAAAATGTCTTTGTTCTTTTTTCACTTCAGAGGCATGTTGGCTGGCCACCCAGACTTTGGTGGACCAGACACATGTCTTTTATTTCTTCAGTAGCCTTTCACAGAAATCAGTGTACAGTGAGGGCTCATGAATGAACGAGTCAATGAGTCACAGAGTCAACGAATGAATCAGCCCAGAATCCAACCAGGTTTACCTTACTTGGCAGTTTTGTAAATGTGGGAGGAAGACTACACATAGAAGTCTGGGTGCAGCGCCCCTGACCGTTACTTCAGAGACCGTTTCATGAAGCCAGCCAAACAAAATGGCCTGATCTGAGATGATTTTAGCATCAGGTCAAGAAATGTGCTGTGGGAGCTATTGAGACAGTACAAAGTAATTGCCAAAGAAATGCTGTAGCCACCAGCTGCAGAACTTCCCTAGTCTGGCAAATTACAGAAGAACTAGTTCTCATGAGGAGATCACCTCTGGCATTAAGGAACGTCACTGAAATACCGTGATGTTCCCACTGTTGCTCTGTGCTCTCCTAGAATTGTCTACCAACCCTGTGTATTCCTACAGTCAGGAAGTTGCATCCATCTACTGGTTGGTGTCGAGGTCTCAAGAGAAGAAGCTGGAAAATAAACAATATCCTTACAGTATCTGAGCAGATTTTATGTGGTAACAGATGCTGTTTGCTGCTATAGTTCATCAAGCTTCCCTCAGATTTTTCATGAAGAGTACACTCCTTTTTAGGATCAACTGAAATAGCAAATGGCCTCTGCTGAGACTATAAAAAGGAACTTGGGCAGGCTGTTTTATCCATCTTCATTGTGTTCATAAGAGGACTCTTGCTAGTCAAAGAGAAGGAGAGGGGCTTCCCTGGTGGCGCAGTGGTTGAGAGTCTGCCTGCCAATGCAGGGGACACGGGTTCGAGTCCTGGTCTGGGAAGATCCCACGTGCCACGGAGCAACTGGGCCCGTGAGCCACAACTACTGAGCCTGAGCGTCTGGAGCCTGTGCTCCGCAACAAGAGAGGCCGCGACAGTGAGAGGCCCGCGCACCGCGATGAAGAGTGGCCCCCGCTTGCCACAACTAGAGAAAGCCTTCGCACAGAAACGAAGACCCAACACAGCCATAAATAAATAAATAAATAAATAAATAAAATAGGTTGCCGTTTTAAAAAAAAAAAGAGAAGGAGAGACTGAAAATGAAGGTTATGACTATTTGTACAGTTCCTAAAATATGGAATGCTTTTGATCATAAAGCTTTCATTTTCCTCTTCCCATGAAAAGCCTTAGGAAGGGGTCAGTCCATAAATAAGATGGAACTGCACTAAAAACATTCATCCCTTGAGGGCAAAGAAGCTAGCTCATCTGAGTGGAGTTGCCAATGAGCAATTTTTGTCCAGTGACTCGTCAGGTTCACGCTGAGCTGGTGCTGTGAGCAGCTCTCGAGGAAGCCTGGAGCAGACTGTGACCAGGGAGCCAAAGGAATGTCAGCCTGGATTGCCGGCCTGAACTTTAACAGTCCCCCTCTTCGAGCGGTGATAAGCCCCCAATTATCAGTGCTTCTTGCTCATTTGAACCCTGCCTTCAAGACTATGTTCATTAGATCAGTTGTTTAGAATTTTAGTTGCTATAGATCAAGCATCATTTCAACTTTAAATCTTTTTCCCTCTCTCAACCAAAAAGAAAGAGAACTGTCATTCTATAGCCAAATAAAAAGCAACTCTTTGTTCCCTCTGAAATGTTATTTTAATGACATTAAGGCCCTAAGATAACTGGTCTTTGATGGTCAGTGGTTTGCAAAACGTGCTTTTCCCTTGGAACCTCTTAAACATTGTACTTTTCACAAAGAATGCAGACCTTGTGAAGACAGCTAATGTTTTTCTGCTTACAGAGAAGGTAGAGAGGAAGTGAGCTAAGAGGTAATAATTACTTACCTGCAATGAAAGTCAGAGGCATCGCAGGGGAGGGGGAGGATGGAGAATCCCTATCTCTGCCTTGTGGAACAATCTGCCCAGCAAGCCTGTCCCTTGCTGTCACGTATCTCTAAGTGACCAGCATTTAAGATGTGAATCAGACTTTGCAACTCTAGACTCGATTGCATTTTAAAACGTTTTGGGATTTGGTATACTTACTGTGCTAGAGATGGCTTTAGTTCACCTTTGTTGCATAATATAGCATGCCAAGACATAGTGGCCTGAGATAGTAACGATTTATTATTGCTCACGATTCTGTGGGTTGGCTGCAAAGTTGTTCCGCTGGTCTCACCTGGGCTCGCTTATGCAGCTGCACTGAGCTGATAGGTCAGCTGTACCTTCACGTGGTCTTTCATCCTGGGCTTCTTGACTGTTTGGTGATTTCAGGACAACATCCCAAGAGGGAAAGCCCCAATACACAAGCACTTTCGAAGCCTTTGCTTCTATCATCTTTACTGATGTCCCATTGGCAACCACAAGTCACATGGCCAAGCCCAGAGTCAGTGTGTAAAGGAAATACACAGGGGCACAGACAATGGGAGACGTGATTCACGGGCGGTGGGAGCGGAGTGGGAGGGAGGCTGTTACTGAACTTAGAGACTGTCTTGTTTTCTATTGGTTCTAATAAAGTCCTCATAGTTATTTTTGTACCATTTGTCAGACAACTGCCCATCCGTAAATCCATAAAAAAAAGGGTTGCTTTTAAATATTTTGTCCTTTGCAATACTGTATAGACTCCCAAATGCCTTATACTGCCTTAAATGTTAAGGTGAACAGTTGAGTTTAAATCATGATTTGATTTGTTCATTTTTTAAATTTCTGTTTTAAAACCTTCCATGCACTTTAACATTTAACTTTGATTCATGTGTTCTTTTAAAGCACGTTAAAATTTGATTAAACAAGTACAGAGTATGAAAAGATTTAAATTAATCCAGTAACACCCAGTCAAAACCCAATGACTAAATGCTTAATTTCAAAAAATAATTCTCCATCCCATCCCAAACCTGTCTTCTTATGGCTTGTTTGTTCTCATTTGCTATGTCATCAAAGAACAAAGTAAAATGAATTTTGGTGGGCAGCCCGTTAATTATAGACTTGGCCCTAGTATTTAGGCCAAGAAATCACTTTGTAGTTCTAATTTTCTGTTTTGACTTTTTTATATGACTCAAGTAAATGGAATAATTTTCACTTTACTGTGTGTTTTATAGACCAAACAGCATTCCCTGCAGGATGGCAAATGTCTGAGCTAAAAGTTAGCATTTAAAGAAATCTATATGAATGTTTTCACGTTTTTACACATTTGGATCTGAGTAGGCTCAGTTCATATATGAACAAGGGAAATCTGTTATTTCATGGAATTCTTCTGAAATTGATCCCCTCTAAGAGCATTTATCTCAGCACCCTTGGCCCCTAGGCCAGACTAAATTACAACATAATAAGGAAGAGAAAAATATGAACAGTGTGACATTTTCTCAAAACACTCATATTTTACCAAAAAAGCAAATAAGGTAGAAAAGCATTTTAAAGGTTCCCCTCTTTCTATGTGTGGTTACATAGAAACTAAACACTTCTTTCAGACTCCAGCAGCAAAAATAGCACCCTGTTAAGATCAGCACCCACACTGGTTAGCTCCAGCTGGAGGGGACTTGTACTAACAAGGCCCAGGTCGGGGACTTAATGCCCATGGGATCCAATTAACTTCACACTGAAAGAGGCCCTTGAGCCCCAGTCAGAGATGCAGGTTCATCCCGGCTGGTTCTGCTGATGCCCAGGCCACTCTTTTATGCCAGGACAACCCTGGCCTGGGCCTTATCATCTAACATGGCAGCAGCCTCCTATCTGGTCAGCCTGCCTCCGTCCTGACCAGTCATTCATAAGTCGGCCCTGGGAAACCCATGTTCTCTGCCAGACGTCAAGGCCATTGCTGCATAAGCCGCCCATTTCTTCTGATGACACACTCTCCCAGGGTTTCCTAACGCAGACTTGGTACCCAGTCAGGGTGGCGTCCTCTTTACATCAACAAGCCCCAGGAAAACCCCAGTCGATGTCTGCTCACACTCTTCCCCCACCCCTCTGAAGCCTAATCAAGTCCTGTCTCCTTCCTGACACCACTGTTGACCGCTCCAGGCTGCATGCCTTGTTTCCTAAACTCCAACACCATTTGCAGATGCTCGCACAACATATGGAGTTTTGCCTTGCTGGCTGTTGTCTCCACTGCACCTGTCTCATCTCTAGGATTATGTTGTACCTTGACCCTCTGCCCTGTGACCTGTACTCTCCTCCATCCCTCAAACAGGTCCACTGGTCTCACAAAGCAGGTATTTAATAGAAAGGTTTTGGTTAAATGATCAAAGGAGTGCTGTATTCGAGCAAAGAGCTGGATCCTGCTACCACACCACAGCTGCCAGGGAAAATACTCAGAACTCACTGAACTGTATCCTCTTCATAGATTTTTTTTTTCATACAAAGAACACTACATTACATCTCCACAAAATGAGAGCGACCACCAAGAAACCTTAGTATGCCCATCACCCTTGACCCGTAATATAATTTTTAGAAAAAATATTTTTAGAATTTATTAATTATACATAAATAATTCTTGACCACTACTGTTTAATGAAAGAGGGCAATGGGGAAGAATTCATTATTTGGGAATGAAAGGAGATAGGATTGTTTCTTTTTGAAAAACAAAATGAAAAATTTGAAAGGTGGCATATTGCAGAAGTATCACACATTTATCATTTTAGGTATTCTCCAAACAGGAGGGAGGGTATTTCCATTATGGATCCAAATCTATTTCAATCAATTAAATGCTAGCAGTTTTCACAAAAATAATTACTACTCAAAGGAGTGCCATAAAAATATCAAGAATTTTTTAAGTTTTCCTTAAGTTTACCAACACTCACTTCTGCAGTCAGTTTTACTGTTAGGTTGACTTAGCAACCCCTTTACCATAAAAAATTTAAGAGGTGAATATTGTCATAAATTCTACATTTGTATGATCAAAATTAATAAATTATGAGGACATGTTTTATTTTCACATGTTTTCCAGGACCACCAGCATGTCTTCTAATAACCCAATATTTAAGAATTTTTGCAACTCGACCAAATATTTTCGCCAAATACGTTACTGCAAAGCAAGACTCTTGTGTTTTCAGAAAGAAATTATTTGCTTTTGTTGCTGCTTTAATGATGCCATTTTGTGGCCAGATTTTAACAGACCAAACTGCAAGTGTCTCAAGGGGAGGGACCGTATTATTTTCACATTTATACATGAAGCATCTGACACCCAACACAGTGCAGAGTACCTGTTACCCACTTGATACTCCTGAAATGGGCAGAGCAAAAGGAAAGCATAGAATTACATTTTTTTAATAACATCTTTATTGGAGTATAATTGCTTTACAATGGTGTGTTAGTTTCTGCTGTATAACAAAGTGAATCAGCTATATGTATACATATATCCCCGTATCTCCTCCCTCTCGCGTCTCCCTCCCACCCTCCCTATCCCACCCCTCTAGGTGGTCACAAAGGACCGAGTTGATCTCCCTGTGCTATGCAGCTGCTTCCCACTAGCTATCTATTTTACACTTGGTAGTGTATATATGTCCATGCCACTCTCTCACTTCGTCCCAGCTTCCCCTTCCCCCTCCCTGTGTCCTCAAGTCCATTCTCTACATCTGCGTCTTTATTCCTGTCCTGCCCCTAGGTTCTTCAGAACCTTTTTTTTTTTTTTTTTTTTTTAGATTCCATATATATGTGTTAGCATATGGTATTTGTTTTTCTCTTTCTGACTTACTTCACTTAGTTTTTAAAAACTGCACTAAAACAACAAAATACAATTTTTTACAAATTAGTTAGCTGTTCATAATAAAGCCTGGTAGGAATTCAGTGAGATGGGTCATCTCATACAATTCAGTGAAAACTGGCAGTATGTTTATACATTCACATACATATATATGTGCACATACATACCTAAGTTCATGCCCTTCCACCCAAGAATTCCAGTTCTAGGAGAGATGTGATTGTGAATATTTGTATGCATCTAGATGGTTATTTCACTTTTATGTATAATAGCAATGTATTGGAAGCACCTAACAATAGAAGAATGGTTGAACTAATTTATCTATATAATGGAATACTAGGCAGCTATTATTGTTTTTGGAAGCATAAGAAGCTGCTCACAATGCAGTCTAAAGGGGAAAAAAGCAAGATGCAAAATTGAATATGCAGTGTGCTTCCATACATACAAAAGAAGAAAGACTAGAAGATAATATTCCATCCAGTAAAATATAGTTGAATGTCTCGATTCAGAGGTTGCATACATTGCTTCCTTATTTTTACCTTGTAATATTTTCAAGTGTTTTACAATGAGAATAGGAAAAGGGGTTTAAAAGAAAGCCTCCTTTGAAGATTCACCATTTCAGAGCTAATACGTTCGGTGTGATGACCCAAGAGTTAGGTCATGAGTTCTTCCCGTCCAGATGCAGAATCTGGCCAGGAGCTCCACAGAGGATAGCATGACTATCATTACCATTGACCCCTGTAATGCAAGGCCATATAAGTACTCTCTTTACCCCTTTGTACTGGGAATGGGACTGGACTATGCTTGTGTCTACCAGAGCCAAGGTCTTGAGAGTGTAATCTCTGTGCTCTGCTGTCCATGCAGCAACCCTGACCTCCGGAGAACTGAGCCCGTCGTGGAGAGCCCCTTGCAGAGGACCAGCAGTGGCAGTTCCTCCAGCTCCAGCACCCCTAGCTCCCAGCCCAGCTCCCAAGGAGGCTCTCAACCTGGGTCACAAGCAGGATCCAGCGAACGGACCAGGGTTCGAGGTAACGCTTTCCCCTACCTTTCCAGGACAGCATTCCCTGAGGAGGAGAGCCATGCACAGGGAATCAGATTACTTCCTGACTTCTGTGACTTCTGGTCCTGGCATGGCCACCACTGTGTGTTGCTGAAGAGCCGCTTAACTGCTCTCAGCCTCAGTCTCCTTAGGGGAGTGGACCACCATCCCCAGTTATATGTGTGACATCAGTGTGGACTAAATCCTTTCTAATTGCAGATACCGGTGTCCTCCAGGGAGATCACAGAATATTGGTCTTATTTGAAAATGTAGTCATCAGTCATCTGAATTTCCATTTCCATTTGATTGATTGGTTAGAGTTTCATGGACCCCCCCCCAAGTATCCTCTTCCCCTTGTGTCAACTGTGTTCAGAATACAAGGTATTTTTCAAAGGGAAAGTTAATAAAGGCTAATGTAGAATAAATATACACTTGAGAGAAGATATAAAACCTATGACTTAAAAAGTATACTTGACTCTTCTGGGTTTTCCTATTAGAGAGGTAAAAATTAGCCTCTCTGACCATTTAATTCAAGTCATTCTTCATTGCTTAGTTTTCATTAATGAGGAAGCTTGTGAAAAACATTAATGTGTCCAGCTAATTATACATGATAACCTATTGTTTATAGCTCATCAAAATGTACTCTTTCTGCATAATCTTCTTCAGAAGATAATTTTGCCTCCAAGTAATAAAGACCGGTATTTTTTTTAAGTGCAATTTGGAAAACACTTATAAATTACTCTGCCTAATGAAAACCACCAGTTCTTTATTCTCTCTTAGCCTCTTCATTAGACACAATCATACTTTACCTCCGAATATTTCTTTGAGTAAACTCACTGTACGTCCGTTTTGGAAAGGTCGATGTCAGACGTGCAATGCTTGTGTCTATGAATTGGGATAGGGACTGGCCTGCGGCTGCCCCATGTGCAATCTTCTGACATCAGTGGCACCATCCAGAGCTATGTACACTTTTGTTGCCTTGATCCAGATGTAAAGTTACTTACTTTGGAAAACTGCCATTCCCTTACCTTTTTTCTATTCATATGCAACTTAATTTGCTTGGTTAGAGCAAATGCTAAAGAAAACCAAACTTAGGTAGACCATTTTAATTCTCTGATCTGGTTCAGGTTTAATTCTTATCTTCTTTCCTTTGGCCTTTAGTTTTTCTGGGTTAAAAGCACTCATATCCCTGGTGTATCCCTACCCAGGAAAGACCACTTTGAAACCAAACAAAGGAATCTCTCCCACCTTAGATTGCTTCTTCTCTACCTATAAGCTCATAAATCAGAGGGATGCTCTTCACTTGTAGCTGTCAGGCAGCCCTCCCCCAGCCCTTGCTCTATAACCTCTATTCTAGGGCCCTTCCCCTTTATCACCAACACTCTCCTTCCTGCCCTCACCCTAGACAACTCCCCTTTCCTCCCCCCCATTTAAAAATCGTTCCTCCAAATAAAACAGGTTTCTATATTTTTCTACAACATTTCGTCAGAAAAACTTACCCTGATGGGTAAGTGGTAAAAGAAGAAATCAAACATAGAATACTAACTCAGTGGCTAGTTTAGTATAATAATTGAGAATAGGACTTTGAGAAATCAGACAGAATCCCAGGTCTGCACATAACTTCAGTGTAACCTTAGGCTAGTTGTGTCATCTCTCTAAGTCTGTGTTCAACTGTCATATGGGAAAACAGTGCCACGTCATTGGGTTGGAGCAAGGATTCAATGAGACAATTGACCTAGAAAGCGTTTAGCACTAAGCCTGACACAAAGTTAGTGCTCAGTAAGTGGCGGTGCTGGCTAGTTTTTCTTATTATTACCAGTGACCTCCAGGTTATAAGACTAAATGTGTATGGCTGACTTTGTTTGCCTGAACATTGACTGTTTTTTGACGGATGTGCTTGAGGATTTGCTTAAGTGAATGAGGTGTCCGCTGAGTCATTTCCAAGGCTGACTCACCACAGAACTCCAGAACTTGAGCCAGCACCTTCTGACGGTCTTTATCTTTCTCGGCCCTCTGTTTTTTCCTCTAGTCAACAGTAAGTCGGAAGGATCACCTGTGCTCCCCCATGAGCCTTCCAAGGTGAAACCTGAAGAATCCAGGGAAATTACCCGACCTAGTCGACCGGCTGTGAGTGCTTTTCTCTCAAACCGTTTTGAACTCTTTTAATTTCCCAGAGAACCCGCAGGATATAGTAGTTGGGGATGCACTCATGACTATGAAACAAAAAATGTTGCGATTAATAAGAACGGATGCTAGAAGCATCTGGAAGGAAGTCATACCTGATTAGGAAAGAAATGAACAGATCTTGGATGGCTTATCTGCCTTTGGTTATTTTGCTGATCTTTAGCACTATGTTACAGAATAAAACAGGAAGAGAAATAACTCACATTATTCCATAATTTCTACTCAGCAGCTTTAGCAAAAAGATGTTGAAAGTAACAATTAAGAATATTTGGGCACTTTCTATGGATTTCTCTTGTATATTCTGGCCTTTTCCTATATTATTTTCCACATGAATTAATATTACAATTTTTCTGCTGCATTTCTGCCGCTCTAGGACTGTATTTTCTAGACCAAAACTTGATAAGCATGGTCTGATAGGGGGCTGACAACCTGAAATCTATAGCTTCATTGCTGTAACACGTCAGACCCCAAATAGCCTTAAAGAAAGAAATAAGAGCATGGAGGCTGAAATTTGAAAGTTGGAAATTAACTTGGAATGAGTTACTATCCACTTATTTTATTTAAATTTTCCAAGAATCTTTTCTGTGAAATGGATGTGAAGATGTTTTCGTTTACTTTATTTTTTTACATTTTAAAGTAAGGAAGTACAGTGAGGGTAACAATGAAGGGCATTCACACCATTCTGGGTTGAGGTTCTTCTTGCCCTTTTGCATTTATCAGTTGTGTACTAACAATTTCCATTTTGTGTCTAACCTGCTGCCTTTCTTCCGGCTTTTCCCCCTCCCGTGGATTCTTCTGGATTGGTTTCCTCTTATCTCAGAGCTATAAGAAAGCTATAGACGAGGTTAGTATTACCTTTGCTTGGTCATGCTTTCACAAGATGTAAATATAAACTGACTTCCTGAGGCTGATATTCAGAAAGGTGGCCAATTGGATCACAGATTAAAGTTCATGCCTTTGGAGTGATCTGCTGGGAGGAGAGCCCTTTCACAGAAGCCAGCCTGAGCCCCTCAGACACTGTGTATAGCTCCAGAGACCTTCCTTCTAGCCAAAATGTCACTTTTCCAATGTTCCAGTCTAGCTAAATATAAGCATCGGTGCTTTGTTATTGGCACAGTTTCTCATTCTAGTATCTTCCAGTAGCAAAGCCTGAGCTTTTAACCTGCACTCGCCAGCCTTGCTAGGGGATGGCAGTTTTACTAACAAAGAAAAGAGACATCATTCTAGGATTGTCCAAATTTATAGTGTGTGATTTGTGAACAAGGAGTTACCAGGTATTGTTAGATTAATTTGTGGGACATTAACTACAGCATCAGCGGCAACGTCAACTTTAGTTAATGAATCCTGGCGAGTTAAGTAACTTTATTTCCTTATCTGTGGTGACATTTTTCCATTAGAAAAATATATGGCTTTGCCAATCTTAAGTAGCTTGCTAAGAAGGATGACTGCCTCACTGCTCTTTGTCAGACCTGCATGAATACAGCATAGTGGAGTTGTTTTGGAAGAGAGAGACCTTCTGCAAAGAGTCCTAACTGCATGGAATCTGAAGGCTAGCATTATGGCTTTAAGGCTGAGCACCGTTTTTGTGAAATGATATGGAAAAAGCACTGGCTTTGGGAGTGAACAAGCTGCATTCAAATTCTGGCTGCCCCAATATATAACTGGAGGGGCCAGTCTCACGAACTCTCTGGGCCAGTTTCCTCATCTGTAAAATGGGGATAAAAACGCCTGCCTTTCCTCGCTCACAAGATTGTTTAGGTTCACTCAAGATCACGAGTGCGAGAGCATTCTCTGAAGTGTGAAGTGCTATGTAAAGCCAGGGTCTGAGGCGTGGAGCTATTCTGGTGGGAGAAGCATGTTTCTATGTGTCTGATCTTTACCAAAAAGCATCACTTTTTCAGAATTATGACCGCCTCACCATTCAGAGTGATTTAGAAAGTCATTATCATAGTTAAAGAATTATTGCTTATATAAAAAAAAAAAAGATTCTTCATGTTTACAGTGTGTGGATGGCATTACAGAAAGAAAAAAGGGAAATGTTTTTAATTGCTCTGTGCTACAGCCTTGCCCCTTCTCCTCACGAGAGTGAGAAGGACAGGGATTATCACAAATGTTATCAGTTTTCTCCCAAACAGTCCTGGTGCTCAGGCTGCCAATAAAATGGTCGCGTGTGTGCACAACTCAGGGTTTCCTCTTATGAGTCCAGAAGTTAGCTTGGAGGTGGCTGTCATGAGAGAAGGGGCTCCCATGGATTTCATCTGGTTAACCCAGGATACTTTAGGCTTTTAAAAATTGCTTTATTTATTTCAGGATACTCTAGCACATTGGACAGAGATGAGAGGTAGGCAAGAGAGGTAGAAATAATTGAGGGGGTGAAAGCTGTACACCAAAATCTCTAGAGCCGTGGATGACTGGAAAAAGCCCTCCAGGTGATTCTTCTAACCCTACCCCTTGAGTATCACTGATCCAGGCCACTAAAAACACAGGATTCCTTGGTTCTACCTAACCCGGTGGTCCTCAACCAGGAATGAGTATCCCCCCGCCCCAACTCCCCTTCCCTTAGGAGACATTTGGCAAAGTCTGGAGTCAGTTTGGTTGTCACAACTTGGAGGTGGGAAGCGGTGCTACTGGCATCTTGTATATAGAGCGGAGAGTTGCTGCTAAACAATCTACAATGCACAGGAAAACAACCTACGATAGAGACTTATCCACCCCAAATGTCAGTAGTGCCACAGTCAAAAAACCTTGAGCTAAATCTCTCTCCCATCTCCCTTCCTAGGTTTTAAGATGGCTTCCATCTCCCGTGACTGATATGCCATTTAGATAACCCGAGTTTGAAATGAACAGTCTTAAAATTCCAAAAACATATTGCTTATTTTTGCTACTTTAATGATTTGAGTTCCATAAAAGTCAGTCTGGGGGAGTGTCCGTGCATTTGGCGTTCCTTCCTATGGAATATGAGATTGTGCAGCGTCGTCTGTGATTATTTAATACAACCCTCCAAAATAAATATTCTTTTTACTTTAGCACAATTAAATAGATGTCATGAAGATTAGATACATAAGCAAACACTGGCTTTACCACCACTTTTCTATTGTATGTAGAAATCTGACAAATTCCAGAGCACATCCATAGGCTGGACAGAACTGGAACAAAGTTTTTTTCCCTCAGTTGAAGATATCAAAGTCAAGTGACTTCCCCAAGTCATATCTTTAGATTTCCTAAAAAGGAAATGAATTATTTTAATATGTAAAGAAAAAAACAACTTTAAAATTTTTAACGATTATTTTAATAGTTTAAAAAATTGAACTAAAATTTGCATAAACTATATTGTTTTTAAAAAGATACCCAAAAGAGCAGCTTTTAAAGCAGAGTATGCATAATTGTCAGATTAAATAAGCCTTTTTGAAAGAAAAATTATATCAAGTTGATTCTAAAAAGTGTTACATGAAAGAAACCTTTGGGTGAGAGCCCCTTAACTATCTTTACTCAGTAGTCAAAAAGCTTAACATTTTGCCGTATTTCTTTTCCAGTTATACATTCTCAGATATTTTTATTGTAAATAGCACTTTTTTTCTCTTTTTAATACTTTTTAGCTGCAAGCTTGAGACAGTCAAGCAATAAATTAGCACAAAAGCTCATTATATGGAGAAGATTGGTATTGTCAGAAAATAAAGCATATGAAAATGGATCTGAACGCAATGGTGTCGATTTTAGATCATGTCTATTTCCTATAACTTTGCTATTGTAAGTTTTTCCAGGGTGGATGGATAAGGAACAAAACTTCAGCTAAACACACAGACTATGGGCAATGGAAGATTAATTTTCTTTGGCTGGGGTATTAGTTTTGAGTTACTCATTATTGGTACCTTGGGATTTTCATATATGTCTCACCTGCCAAGCTGCTACCAATTAAACTTAAAAGGAATTTGCAATTATTTCTAAAGTTTCAGGAAAGATAGCTTTTTAATAACACAGAAACCAAAAAAAAAAAAAAAACCTCTAATTAAAAGTGAAATTATAAAGCAGCTCAGAGCTTTAAAAGTGTTCCTAAATACAGTGTTTGGAGAAATTCAGGTGATTTTAACAAGTGACAGTTACTTTAAATCAATGGGCTTTGGACTAACTAAATATTTCTAAATAGTTTTGATTTTTTTAAATCTTCTTTGTCTTGCTTTGAAATGTCAGCGATAAGGAAAACCAACCCATGGGGAAAATGTATTATTAATTTAAATAAATCATAGTTAATATTATTATATTTTACTCAGAACTACTGACATTAGAAATAAACTCTCTTAACCATATTCTCTCTTTAAGTTATAATGTTTTTTTAATGACAAGTAACATTTTAAATGCTAGTTGTATTCTTTGATGAGACATAACATGGTCCTAACATAGAGAAGGAAAAATACAAAATAAATTTATCTAATTTTTAAATTATTTTATTGGTTTGGAGAATTATAATGTCCTTTTTCATTAATTGCTTTAACAAATATCTAAACTGTATTTTCCCAATGTGCTCAAGTGTAGCATACCCTTCACTTTCTTGTCAATTTGATAAAGATAAACATTGGCAATTGTCAAGAGGAAATAAGAAGTAAAAAGCTGAAATCTGAGCATTAGCTTTTCTTATTTTGGCCCATCACCAAAGAAACCGGAAATAAATTTGCATAAAATTCTGTGTGGTAATTTTCCTCTTCATTAATGGTGTACATTATATTTAAACAGTTTGAGTCTTTTTAATACAATTTTATTTTCATTTTCATGGATGGGATAAATATATCCACTGAGATTGAGGCCATGTGTGTGTGCATGTGTGTAAAAGCCCAGCAAGCATGTTTGGGTGGAAAATGCACAATTTGAATTTTCAAAAGCTTCCCTTTTCCAAGGGCTTCAATTCAAATGACTACAGAACAAATGTAAAAGTTGTCATTGCTGTCCCTTTGATTTTTATGAAATTAGAAAGAAACCAATCCTTCACTTAACACCTTGAACTTTCTAAATTTCTAGACCAAATAAAAAACCTGAAGCATTTTCTGACCTTAGTCTTAACCAATACATTAATGCCTCACATATAGGCAACAGTAAAGAAACAGGATGATCTGTTGTCTTCTCAAAATAAAATTATATTTATAATTTAGTTACACACATTTATCACAACTTGTCTTCTAACCTATCAGGATAGATTATCAGATGTCATTTAGATCACCTATATTGCTCTAACCTTACATCAGGTGAATTGGACAAATACATTTCTGGATTGAAATAAAGAGAGAATATGGCCATAAGAAAACTGGGGGATTTAGTATCTTCAAATGAGTTTCTTTCTCCCTAATCCCCTGTCTCTCACTGAATGCTCTGATTCCCACATGGGTCACTAATATAGGGAGAAATGGTAAGACTGATGTCAAATTGCTTTCTCTCCATTTGCATGCTGTGTGCCAAGGGCAGTTTAACCCATGCAAATCAGAGCGGCCATGCTTTTGCAGAACAGCTTCCCTCTGCATTGCTCTGAAAGCATGTACAATAAAAGGTAGTCAGATATGCAGCACACTGCCTGCCATGTGCCTGGTGATTAACTACCACCTCATCACATCCATAAGGCTAAAGCTTTCATCATACTCATGGAAAACTGAACATTTACCTCTTCCTTTTGGTGTTCGCACATTCATTTCAGTATTCTTCGCCAGGGTTTCTGCCAGGTGACGCAATATAAAACAAAAGAAAATGAAACACCTATCATTCTGGAAGAGAACTCTTTTTTGTTTTTGTTTGTTTTATTTTGTTGTTGTTCCTCTTGATTAACTCAGCTCTGTGGCTATAAATTTCAGTGGCACTGGGCTTTAGGGTGGGCCATTATTTGATGTGGTGCCTCGGCTCTCCAGGGAATGATGACACACCAAATGAGTCATTGTAGCAGCTGGAACCTTGGGAATTGCTCTGTTCTGTGACTGATGCTAGATTTTGGTACAGTAGCAATCATAAGAGGAGAAAGGCCATGGCTATGGCTTGGGCAGGAGTCTCAAAATACTGGGAAATAATTTCTAATCCTGTGGGTAATTAACTATGAGGGTGGGTGACCAACTTCACCTTCCCAAAATAAAATGTGAACCCAGTGTTTGTATATATGTGTACACGCACAGTGCACATACACATATATACACATGCAGATTCAGAACCGAACAGTCTCAGTGTAGCAATTGGTTGTGAACAAAGTCTAAATTTATTTCATCTTTCTTTTCTAGTTTCTCCGCGCTACAAACATCGTTTTCTTGGTTTCGTGCAGTAACTATGTTTGTAACAGTTCTATAGAGAGCTTTTTTTTCTTGTTTATTTCTTGTTGCTTAAGCCGGAGACTTGCTGAGAGATGTCGCTTTGGTCGTATCTATAATCCATATACGCTGGACACACTTTTCTCTTGTAGGATCTGACGGCATTAGCCAAAGAATTAAGAGAACTCCGGATTGAAGAAACAAACCGCCCACTGAAGAAAGTGACGGATTACTCCTCCTCGAGTGAGGAGTCGGAAAGCAGTGATGAAGAGGAGGAAGATGGAGAGAGCGAGACCCAGGACGGGACAGTGGCTGTCAGCGACATACCCAGACTGATGTAAGAGACCTGCGTCTTACAATATTGTTTCTGTTTTTTTATGTTTTGGTTTTTTGGCCCCGAGGCCTGTGGGATCTTAACTGACCAGGGATCGAACCCGCACCCCCTGCATTGGCAGGCGAAGTCTTAACCACTGGACCACCAGGGAGGTCCCTCCCGAGACCTGCTTCATCATTGTAGGCCAGGAGAGGTTAGGTCTCCAAGACAGAAGGACAGGAAATATGAATTAAATATAAGATCATCTGTGAGTCTCGGGCAGGATCAGTTGACTTTGGGGATTCACGTTTTTATTAGAGCATAGTTCTATATTCACCCCTCTCCCTAGACACAGTTACTTAGAATATGTAGCACTTCTAGGACTGCATATGCTTTGTCTAAGCTGTTGTGGCGTTCACCATCCCTTGGGTGATGCTTTCTTGGTTCCTGTCATCTCCGGGCAAGTGATACTGACAGCCACACCCTAGAACTAAAGAGCAAAATTATAGGCAATGGCATTTGGGGGTTAAAACTGACACCATGAGACGTATATTTCACCGTCACCACCACCACTAAGGTGGAATGCAGGAGGCAGCGTGGGTTAGCACCCCAGCAAAACAATCAGGAGTCGAACAAACCTGCAGAGAAACTTCCGAGTGTTTGACTTCAATACACCCCTGATTTTCTACTTCATCTTCTCCATTGTCTCTTTTATGTGATCCTCTTTGCTGCGGCCTGTGACTTCACCACGTACAGTCTTCTTTTTTAGATATTTATAGCTACCTAGCTTTCCCTTAGTATTTATAGCCTTTACTTCTCTTTTCTTTTTTTAAGTAAGAAGGAGCCTCCCTTTTTCTCATCGGACTGGATCCTAGAAAAGAACCTCTCCTCTTCCCCTATTACTTCCCCAATTCAAACAGACATATTCATACAATCACACTCACATACATCTCTCATTTCCTCTCCCAAATAAACACAAGGTGCCCAGCCCTGGTTTGCCATAACTTTGATAAAGAGCAATGCTAACTTTTCCATCTTCAGTCCTCCTTCACTTCCATTTCTTTGACTCAGCTACCACTATTGGTCATCACACCACATTTACTCCCTATAGAGAAGATGTCATTTCAGGCCACAGATTACAGTCCTGTCCAGCAGAGGCTGGAGAGAACAGGGCCTCCCAGTCTGCAGGAAATGTCATCCATTGATTAATGATCGTTACATACAAGCAATTCTGAGAGACAAATCCAATTATCATAGCTGAAAATCCATACTTGTTATTTTACTGCTGATTACCCAGTTATTGACAACCATAAATATACTAAAATATGACATCTGGAAACCAATTGCATTAAATTGCTTTTTTAACAGGAAATAAAGTTGTTCTAGAGGCAAAATCACTAATCCAGAACATTCCCACAAAATATGCTGGTCCTTTCAGTTTTGTCTTGACTCGGCATTGGTTCATTCTTCTAACAGATGTTCTGAATTCCCTTTAAGCACTGAGCATACAGCTTTGAGGGTGGATTGTGAATTTAAAAGATTGGTAAGACTTCTACTGTGTGCTAGACCCCATACTGAGGGATTTGAGACATTCAAGAAGTGCGTACATGAATTCTGCCTTCCAAAAGTTTACATTCTAGTTGGACAGAGGCAAAATTATACATGGAGAAGTTCAGAGTAATATAAATAGTTGGAAGAACAACCAGTAGCCTTGGAAGAGATGTTAAATCGCATTTGGTTTTTAAGCCTCCTGTCATATTTTGTAAGGCTCTTAGTGGTATTTACCCTCGTATCTCTAAAGGCAAGTCCATCTCTTCCCCCGCTATGGAAACACCCACCTTTCTAAAATTGCCTAAACATACCATGCTGTGCTGCGCTTTCTCTGCTGTCTGGCACTCTCTTGTTCCTTTAGAAATCACCTATCACGGCCCAGCCCGTACAGGCAGAGCCCATCCCTTCCTCTGTGCTGCATGGTGTCTCCTGTGCAGTCCTGCCTTTCATGGAGTACCTTGAATCAGGTTATTTATTACATGTTGTCTCCCTCTCTGGGCTGTGAGATCCTTGAGGGTGAGGATTGAGCCTTATTTACTCTCTACTCTTACCACCTTGCCTGGTGTCTGGAATAGAGTGGGTCTTCAGTGACTTTGATTTACACTTAACTGCACTGCACTGAAATTGCAAATCCTGGCTTCAAAGTGTTTATAGCCTAATCCAGAGGAAAGACGTGTACACAAATAACTGTCATCAAGGTAAGAAGGAACACGGAGTGATGTTAGAATCCCAGGTGGGGGGAGTTGAAGTAAAGGCACAGAAGGTTGAGTTTGGTGGGAATATAGATGGTATGAGGGAGGGGAAAGTCTGGACTAGTGAAACCAGACCGGCATCATGTAGCCAGTGGGGAACCGTCGAAGGTCTCCTGAGCTGGGGAGTGACATGATTGGTGCCATGTTTGAGAGAAATCATTTCATCAAAGTGATTTGGAAAGAGAACGGACTAGATACTGGCAAAGGCATTCAGAGGATCTATTACTGTAATCCCAAGAAGTAATAAATGGGCTGTCGTTGAATACTTATAGTGGAGGCAAAACTTGATGTGGCTCTTGAAGAATTGCTAAATTTTAGACAGATTGACATGACTGTCCATTAAAGAACATTTAAAATATGTAATTGTATATGAAACATACTCAGAGAAGAAACAGGATACAGATGTGTGCATGTGTATGTGTGTGTTTATTCCAATTTGCCAAATATATGCACTTTTGTGAATATAAAATATTGGGTTGGCCCAAAAGTTCGTTCGGGTTTTTCCATAAGAGCTTACGGAAAGACCCGAACGAACTTTTGGGCCAACCCAATATATACAGTCTGTTCTGCTACAGCATGAGCAGTTGTATGCCTGAGAAACTTCATACTATTAAAAAATCCATTGTTTCTTTAGGAATAAGACATTTCTGAGTTAGACTCCTTCTTACGTACATTCTTATCACTTTTATTTTCTACTGTTAAGGTAAACCTTCACATTTTGTGCTGTATTTTTTAAAGCAAAAAATTAATATATTAATTATATAAATATATTGCAACACAGTTCACTATCATGAAGTCTATACAAAAGAGCTTTTTAGAAATAGAGCACAGCCATTCCGACAAGCAGCTGGAGATCCTGATGTGCAATATAACAACTTCTTCTATGTACAGTGTTGGCTTCATATTAATAGTATGAGGTTTAACCTATAAGAGTGCACATAACTAAGATTGTATTCCATAACTAACCAACTGCACTATTTCCCAGTGCCTCATGCATAGAAAAATAATGAGTGAGGGGGAATTATAATAGTGGTTACCTATGGATTATACAACTCAAAAGGATTTTTATTTTATGTGTAGCCCCAATTTTCTGATAAGCATGCACTATTTTTATAATCAGGAAAAAAATAAAAGCTTTATAGAATAGGAGGGAGGGAATGAAAGGCACGTAAGCTGATTTGCATCAGCCCAAGCAAGCTGAAGAGGCAGACTTCAGTATCACTATCTTCCCTCAAGTACCAGCACATGCTTCAGATCAGTACATATGAGGCGTGGTCTTCATCATTAGGACCATCTATTGCCATTGCAGTCCCTGAATTTTGCACAATCTCATAAAATGCAGTCTGGACAGTGAAAGCCACATGTCTATGTCTTATGTCCCCTCTTTCCCAGTCTCACTAGAAAGCCATGGTTCTGGCCCCGTTCACCAGCCAGGCTATTGTTGTGCCCACCCTGCCTCTTGCCTGCCGTCCTCTCAGCCGTCCTGTCCGTTGGTTCAGGCTTTGGTCTGAGTAGTGTTGTAGAAGCGTGGCTGTGGTCGTGCTGTATCCCTAGTGCCCTACAACTCTTTTCATTCCTAGGCCGCATGACTGTCACAGCATATGCTCCAGCCAAACTGACCTTCTCATTGTTCTTTCCGAATGCCTTGCACTTTTCCAATGTTGTCTTTTCTTGGAATGACCTCCTCTCCCTCTGTCCCACATTCTCACTTAGATCTGCCTTGCATTTGAGTATTTGCGTTGTTTTTATGCTCTTCCAGATGCTAATCTCTGTAGTTTCAGGAACCGTGTCTTCTTCAGCTTTTATATCCACTACCCAGTGCCAAACCAAGGGCCTTTCATGTAGCAGGTGTTGGATAATGTATATTGAATTGAATTAAATCAATACCTGCAGGAACACTTTGACAAATCCAATTAGAGATTATTGTTCTAAACATGTGACCTAATTACAGTAAATTTTCTATAGTTTTCCTTCTAATTAGTTGATGTGTTTTGTTTTTCACAGTCTTTATAGAAATTCAGACAACTGATTCTTCCTACCCAGACTCTATATCAGAAAAATAATTTTTAGAACAAAGGATTATTTTAACTATAAAATGTTATAATTGTTTTAGCCTTAGCGTTTTTAAACCATTGCCTTTTAAAATTATTATTAATAAAACTCTATTTTTTAGAACAGTTTTAGAGTTACAGAAAAATTGAGCAGATAATATAGAGTTCCCATGTTACTCCCTCCACCGACTCCCACCCCCTTACCCCTCCCCCGCACAGTTTTCCCTGTTAGTAACACTGTACAAAGGTTATATAGAGTGAAGCAGAATCCTGGGGACCAGTAGCATTTAAGAGGAGCTTATGAAGAAAACAGAGAACAAAGGGATAAAAGGAAAACCAGGGGAAAGTTGTCTCAAAAGCCAGAGGAGTACAGAAGAATGGGGCGGAGTGATCAGTCATATCAGACACAGGCAAGAGACCAAACACCATGTCAAAGAGCAATCATTGAAACTGAGAGCTTAGAAATGACTTAGGGAGTTTCCTTAAGGTGCTTGAAGTCAAGTATAAGAAGTAGTCATCTGAGGAGTGAACCAGAGTGTGTTAGGGAATAAATTGGAGAACTTTGCAAGGAGAACTTTAAGGAAAGAGAAATGTAAGTGTGGGTACTAAATACAGAATTAGGGTCAAGAGAGATATTTTAATGAAATGGGAGACAGGAGAGACCTTATCTTGTTTATTGATTGGAAGAAAGAGAGAAGGATTGTGAAAACACAGGAAGGAGAAGGAGAGGAATAACTTCCAATTGACGTTGGTCCTCTGCTCTTCTATTTAAGCCTTCTTACTGAGTTAGAAATACTGCATTGCTAAACTAATTTTTTTGTCTTTTGCCAATCACTTTATGTACCTTATTAGTCTCTCAACCTCCATTAGATTATAATCCTCTGGAAGTTTAGGGTTATGTCTTATTTTTCAGATATTTATTCTAGCGTCTGGTACAATGTATATCACATAACAAACTTTTAACAAGTAATGAATGAATGAATGCATGAAAGAATTTCTAAGGGGTTGATGAAGATTGACATGGCAGAGTTGGGAGCTTGGAGCCATAAAAGAAACATACAGAGACAGAGGATGAAAGGACAACCAGGGGAGTAAGAAGGACAGAGGAAGTGATCAACGACAACAGACACAGCGAAATGTCTTCTTTTACAATTTAAAAATGTTCTGCAGTCCCTGAATCACGAACTGTGGGCTGCACTTTGCCTTTTAAAAGAAATGTGTAGAGAAGTACTTTGGAGCACGCAGAAATTTATGGGAATTTTCCATCATCAAAAGCCATTACCTTGGGCTTCCCTGGTGGCGCAGTGGTTGAGAATCTGCCTGCCAATGCAGGGGACATGGGTTCGAGCCCTAGTCTGGGAGGATCCCACATGCTGCGGAGCAACTGGGCCCGTGAGCCACAACTACTGAGCCTGCGCGTCTGGAGCCTGTGCTCCACAACAAGAGAGGCCGCGATAGTGAGAGGCCCACACACCGCGATGAAGAGTGGCCCCCGCTCGCCGCAACTGGAGAAAGCCCTCGCACAGAAACGAAGACCCAACACAGCCAAAAATAAATAAATAAATAAATAAATTTATTTTTTTAAAAAAGCCATTACCTTATATCAGATGACATGGTAGCAGAAAAAATAGTGGTGTGAGCAGTTAATACAAGGTACACAGAATGAGCAGGTCTATACAGAAGATTCACAATACAACAGACAAATCCTGCACAATCCTGCACAATAGAACAACCTTAAACTAAGAGGAATTGCTCACTATTTTAGAAGAAAATTGACAAAGGAAGGAATATAAATTACCATCTTTTAGTCAATCTATGAGGAATATTACTAGTAGAAATAATGTAGAATAAAACTCAAAACAGCCCAAAATGATCACCATAAAAATTTATCATAAATGAAGCAGTTCTGGCTCATAAAATTGAAAGTATAAAATTGACTCAGGAAAAAAACAGTCTCAGAAAAATATTCAGCAAAAGGTAAAACTGACAGTGGTTAACACTATACACTAACACTATTGATTAAAAATTGACAGTGAATCAAATCTTAATCAAATTTACACTTTTAAAATTGGACCTGGTAGAAGTAGTGAACACAGAGCCTTTGAAAGATGATATGGACAAAAAAGCTGATTGGTGTACCAAATTTTTGCTATAACATTTACATAGAAAAGGATTGGAACCAGTGATGGTAATTTTAGCAAAATTATGATGAAAATGCAAAAATTGGGGAAGAACTTAACTGAGATATGTAGAAAATTAATTAAGGAATTGTCGGATTGGAAAGAGCTCTAGGAAATACCTTTTGCATGAAAATTCATCCATGTTGAGATTTTTCTGATTAAAATGTTTGAATAGAATCAGAACACCACACTATAAAACTCTTAGAGGAAAACATAGGGAGAACACTTTTGACGTAAATCACAGCAAGATCTTTTTTGATCCACCTCCTAGAGTAATGGAACTAAAAACAAAAGTAAACAAATGGGACCTAATGAAACTTAAAAGCTTTTGCAAAGCAAAGGAAACTACAAACAAGGCGAAAAGACAACCCTCAGAATGGGAGAAAATATTTGCAAGTGAATCAACAGGCAAGAGGAGGTTCCTTAAAAAACTAAAAATAGAATTACCATATGACCCAGCAATCCCACTACTGGGCATATACCCAGAGAAAACCATAATTCAGAAAGACACATGTACCCCAATGTTCATTGCGGCACTATTTACAATAGCCAGGTCATGGAAGCAACCTAAATGCCCATCGACAGATGAATGGATAAAGAAGATGTGGTACATATATACAATGGAATATTACTCAGCCATAAAAAGGAACGAAATTGGGTCATTTGTAGAGACGTGGATGGATCTAGAGACTGTCATACAGAGTGAAGTAAGTCAGAAAGAGAAAAACAAATATCGTATATTAATGCATATACGTGGAACCTAGAAAAATGATACAGATGAACCAGTTTGAAGGGCAGAAATAGAGATACAGATGTAGAGAACAAACGTATGAACACCAAGGGGGGAAAGCGGCGGGGAGGTGGTGTGATGAATTGGGAGATTGGGATTGACATGTTTACACTGTTGTGTGTAAAATGGAAGACTAATAAGAACCTGCTGTATAAAATAATAAATAAAATAAAATTCAAAAAAAAAAAAAAAGAATTAGAACACCATTGGGGTAAAAACAGATGTGGAGCCAAAATATCTTTATCTTTGAACTCAGGTGAGACTCTGAAAGAGAACTTGATTGTACAGTGTTAGCCTGGTGGCTAGATGACCACCAGGTCCATCTAGCCTCTGACAGTGGCAAAGAATGCCTGAATGATGAAGGAAAGTGCCTCCCGTCCTAGGAGACTTTGGCTCTTGATAAACGCTTCATTTACTGATTTATTTGTTTTACACCACCTTGCCTTAAACAAGAATTTAAGGCAACTAAAAATAAAATACATACAAGATAAAACAAATTTTCAACTGAATGAGTGAAGAAATCAGAGTTTTGAGAATTATTCTGATTTACCAATCTAGCAATACACCAGGAATTCATTACAGCAATTTCTTTTTCCGTGTCTCTTGAACACTATTAACAGCTCCTTTCTGGGAGTGAAATATTGAAAATGCTTCTTTGGAGTTTCTTCCCAAACACATCAGTTCTAACCTGTACTTAAATGTATTCAGTCCACTGCTCTAGTTTAGTAATTTCAAAGTACGTGTCTTCCTGTACATTATTTTTCTCTGGATTCACCTCTTCATATTTTTGCCTCTCCATCTTGGATAAAACTCCTTGACAGGTGTCTTCTCTGTCCCAGAGATGTCATAAGACTGGTGTGTTTCTTGTTTCTTAGATTGAATATTCCATCAAGTCCTTGGACTTTGATAGGATCCAAGAAACCGAAGATGCCTTTTTTTTTTTTTTTACTTTTTAAAAAAATTTATTTATTTGTTTATTTATTTTAACATCTTTATTGGAGTATAATTGCTTTACAATGTTGTGTTAGTTTCTGCTGTATAACAAAGTGAATCAGCTGTACATATACATATATCCCCATATCCCCTCCCTCTTGCGTCTCTCTCCCACCCTCCCTATCCCACCCCTCTAGGTGGTCACAAAGCACGGAACTGATCTCCCTATGCTATGCAGCTGCTATCCCGCTAGCTATCTATTTTACATTTGGTAGTGTATATATGTCCATGCCACTCTCTCACTTCGTCCCAACTTACCCTTCCCCCTCCCCATATCCTCAAGTCCATTCTCTATGTCTGCATCTTTATTCCTGTCCTGTCCCTAGGTTCATCAGAACCATTTTTTTTTTTTTTTTTTACATTCCATATATATGTGTTAGCATATGGTATTTGTTTTTCTCTTTCTGACTTACTTCACTCTGTACAACAGACTCTAGGTCCATCCACCTCACTACAAATAACTCAATTTCGTTTCTTTTTATGGCTAATATTCCTTGTATATATGTGCCACATCTTCTTTATCCATTCATCTGTCGATGGACACTTAGGTTGCTTCCATGTCCTGGCTATTGTAAATAGTGCTGCAATGAACATTGTGGTACATGTGTCTTTTTGAATTATGCTTTTCTCAGGGTATATGCGCAGTAGTGGGATTGCTGGGTCATATGGTAGTTCTATTTTTAGTTCTTTAAGGGACCTCCATACTATTCTCCATAGTGGCTGTATCAATTCAATCACAGCAAGATCCTTTTTGACTCACCTCCTAGAGAAATGGAAATAAAAACAAAAATAAACAAATGGGACCTAATGAAACTTAAAAGCTTTTGCACAGCAAAGGAAACCATAAACAAGACAAAAAGACAACCCTCAGAATGGGAGAAAATATTTGCAAATGAAGCAACTGACAAAGGATTAATCTCCAAAATATACACGCAGCTCATGCAGCTCAATATCAAAAAAACAAACAACCCAATCCAAAAATGGGCAGAAGACCTAAATAGACATTTCTCCAAAGAAGATATACAAATTGCCAACAAACACATGAAAGGATGCTCAACATCACTAATCATTAGAGAAATACAAATCAAAACTACAATGAGGTATCACCTCACACTGGTTAGAATGGCCATGATCAAAAAATCTACAAATAATAAATGCTGGAGAGGGCATGGAGAAAAGGGAGCCCTCTTGCACTGTTGGTGGGAATGTAAATTGATACAGCCACTGTGGAGAATAGTATGGAGGTTCCTTAAAAAATTAAAAATAGAACTACCATACAACCCAGCAATCCCACTATTGGGCATATACCTGGAGAAAAGCATAATTCAAAAAGAGTCATGTACCACAATGTTTATTGCAGCTCTATTTACAATAACTAGGACATGGAAGCAACCTAAGTGTCCATCGACAGATGAATGGATAAAGAAGATGTGGCACATATATACAATGGAATATTACTCAGCCATAAAAAGAAACGAAATTGAGTTATTTGTAGTGAGTTGGATGGACCTACAGTCTGTCATAGAGTGAAGTAAGTCAGAGAGAGAAAGACAAATACCATATGCTAACACATATATATGGAATCTGAAAAAAAAAATGTTTATGAAGAACCTAGGGGCAGGGCAGGAATAAAGACGCAGACATAGAGAATGGACTTGAGGACACGGGGAGGGGGAAGGGTAAGCTGAGACGAAGTGAGAGAGTGGCATGGACTTATATATACCTACCAAACGTAAAATAGATAGCTAGTGGGAAGCAGCCCCATAGCACAGGGAGATCAGCTCGGTGTTTTGTGACCACCTAGAGGGGTGGGAGAGGGAGGGTGGGAGGGAGACGCAAGAGGGAGGAGATATGGGGATATATGTATATGTATAGCTGATTCACTTTGTTATAAAGCAGAAACTAACACAGCATTGTAAAGCAATTGTACTCCAGTAAAGGTGTTAAAAAAAATAAAAACTTAAAAATTTAAAAAACTACAGTGAGCTATCACCTTATACCAGTCAGAATGGCCATCATCAAAAAATCTACAAACAAATGCTGGAGAGGGTGTGGAGAAAAGGGAACCTTCTTGCACTGTTGGTGGGAATGTAAATTTTTTTTTACTTTTTGAAATTTATTTTTTATTGAAGTATTGTTGATTTACAATGTTGTGCTAATTTCTACTGTACAGCAAAGTGACTCAGTTATACATATGTATACATTCTTTTTTCGATTCTTTTCCAGATGGTTTATCCCAGGGTATTGAATACAGTTCCCTGTGCTATATAGTGGGACCTTGTTGTTTATCCGTTCTATATGTAATAGTTTGCCTCTGTTAACTCCAAATTCCCAGTCCATCCCTCCCCCACTCCCTCCCCCTTGGCATCCACAAGTCTGTTCTCTATGTCTATGAGTCTGTTTCCGTTTCGTACGTACATAGGTTCATTTCTGTCGTATTTTAGATTCCACATATAAGTGATATCATATGGTATTCCTCTTCAGAGATGCTTTTTTAATGTATGAGAAGCAATTAAAAGAAAAGAACAAAATGGTAGAAGATGTAATTAATACACCTGAGAGAAACAAACCCTGGTGCCTTTCCTGTTTTTAAAAAACCCACTTTACAAGAGAGTTGGCTGCACAGTAGGGTAACAATAGGTCCGGCAGTGAAAACTGAAGTCCTGCAGGTGAGCCGCATTGCCTGCCTGGTCCTCAGTTTCCCACGGTGCTGTGCTCTGTGCCAAGGGCCACAGCAACCCTCATTCTCTGCTCTCAGGGCAGAGGTGTCAAGATCCTATTGCCTTCTCCCACTGTATCTTAAACACAAAAGCAAGAGACAAACTGGAAATAAATATACCACAGTGTGAGGTGATTACAGAGATTTTAGAAAGTACTAGACACTCTTGAGTTAAACAGCCTCGTTAATGGGTGCCTGGTATACCAGAATGCCCTTCATTGATATTCTTCTCTCTAAAACCCACTTATGAAATGATTATTTTTTATACTCCTACTCTGTGCCAAGCTCTATGCTGGGTACTAGGTATACAGGGATGAACAAAGAGACAAGAATTCTGCCCTCAAAAGCATCTGTTCTAATGAGAGAGAATAGAAAAGTTAAAAGAGTCAAAAGGATAAAGAATTACAAATTGTGATGGGAACTATTAAGGAAAAAGGATGAAGAGAAAGAAGAGGGGCTAGTGGGATAAGACACTGATGGGTGGTGAGAGAAGGCTTCTCAGGGAAAGTATCAGATAAGATGAAATCAGATAAATGAGAGGGAAACAGCCAAGAGCCAGGGTGAGAGAGAGCTTTCCAGGCAGAGGGAACAACATGTGCAAAATTCAGGGCGCCTGCTGGTCAGAAACAGGGTAGGGAGGGCTTAGAGATCATGCAGAGCCCGGTTGCTCATGCTGGCTGCCGGGTCGAGAGCAGGTCCAGAGGGGACGCTGCAGAAGTGGGACCTCAGTTCAAGCATCCGTGCAGCATTAAAGATGAAAGTGGAATGTACTTCAGGCTACTGACCTTTACACTTAAAATGGTTTAAATGGTAAATTTCATGTTAGGTATATTTCACTACAATAAAAAATATTACTGTGGACAGGAAACAGGTGTTCGCTAAACATACACTGTCGTGAATGTTGTTCCTTCCCATTTCAGACCCACAGGAGCCCCCGGGAGCGCTGAGCAGTACAATGTGGGAATGGTCGGCACGCACGGGCTGGAGACCTCTCACGCAGACACTTTCAGCAGCAGTATTTCAAGAGAAGGGACCTTGATGATAAGAGAAGTAAGTTGGTATAAAAACTGTAGAAGAAGTGCATTTCTTAATTGGTTTTTATATTAGAGCTTTCACAGAGGATGCTTACTGCTTGTATTTTAGGGAATGGGGTGGGGGGAGGGAGAAGGACTCGTGTTTCTAAATGGTTGAGTGATTTTAATTGTCTTCCTTCTTTCCTGCATCCTTCTGAGCTTAATCACATTTGTCCAGATTCTTCAGTGGAAGCTATGCAAATCGGAATATAGCATTTGAGCCTGAGGATATAAGGCTGGCAAACCCAGATGTTTCCTACCACAGGAAAACAGAAATGAATGGTCTATCCAAATAACATCAGTGGCCTTGTTATGCCTTCTCCTCCCCATCCCAGGTTTTATCCTTGTGGATTTTATGTAGAAAATGCTCGGTAGTTCCAAGAAATGGTGATATCATCTTATCTAGTTAAATTAACATTAAAGACTATTAAGCTGTACTGGTGAAAGAACAAAGAAATACGAAGATGTACTTAAAAATGCACCTTAGCACTTTGAGGAATTTTGTCTTTTTAAATTCTAGGAACATCATTTGGGGGCAGGGGGCACACATTCCCTTGCACCTGTCCCTCCAACATGCACTACCTCCCCATTGTATCTGTGCCGATAAGAAGGGCCTGGACACATTAGAATCTGTCTTTTCTTCTTTTTCACTTCATCTTCACCGTGCAAGCAGGTCTTTTCTTGGAAGGAAAGTAATGTCTGGTGACATTGGGCAAAAGTTACTTGACCTCTCCCTGCAACAATTTTGTCATCTATAAAATTTCATAAGTAATAGTATATGACTCACAAGATGATTGAGGGGATTAAATAAGTTAATGCATGTAAGCATCCAATAAATGTTACCTATTTTATTTCACTCTGTCCATAGCGTCAAGCTCTCCTTTTACTTGTTATCGCTTCCCACTCTTCCTTCTGAAACACAAACATATATCATCTGTCATTCCCCTTCCTCAGCCAGGGTAGACTGGAAAACAGTAATAAGCAGGCTTTGCTCTCCAAAAAGGCAGAGGGCATCTCATTTTTGTTAGAAAGAAAGGAACTGTAGTTTTGAGATGAATAAGGCCTTTGAAATAATAATGGGCAGTAGAGCTATAACTGGAAGACTAGTTCACAAAGCAACTTGCTAGAATTTCGTTTTATGGCCTTGCCGAATCTTTCAGGTAGGCTTTAAAGAGCCCTTTCACAGAAGCCTGAAATGAAAAATGGACTTGGCTGCTGAAGTTGACATTGTGTCATGCTGGCATATAAATCTCCCAGCGCGGTGAATGGATACTTTCAATGCAAATGTAGAGGGCTTCTCTCACTAGACCTTGCCACTTGGGAAAACATGAGGGGAAATGTTCTGGAATGAGTTACTCTCTGACTCCAAATAAAAGGACTCCAATATCTAATGTGGTTTCAAATTTGCTTGAGTCTTTAGGACAGAGTCAGTACCTTGACGTGGATATTTGGAGCCACATTTTTGAGTTCAGTTGCCAGCCGCATCCAAATGGCTCCATATTGTTGAAAGCATTCCAATACTCTATGACCACAGTCAGTCACCTTGAAAATTGCATTCAGCAGTGTCATATATGAATTTGATCTATTGCGGGCCCTAAAATCTTTTTGTCCTCTCAATTTCTAAATCGTTCTTTTTACAAATGTGGGCTTTTAAAGTAACAACCTGAGTTGAAATCCATTAAAAGTATGTGTATTAAAAAGATAAATACAAATTAAAGTATGACAAAAGGATAAGAAAATAAAAACTCTTTATGGTTCAGTTCCCCAAGATGAACATCAAGGAGAATCACTTAACTCGTACTTCTTGTTGGAGTGGACCAGATGCTTCTATGGGGGCACGCTGGCTCTCCTACCCATGGTCTTGTCAGAGGCAATCCCCCCTTGTAGTGCACACCCCTGCCCCTGTGGTTCTACCTTTCCCCCTCCTACAGCCCCACAGGACCTTTCTTTACTCTCCTTCTAGAATACACCACACCAGCTGTCATCTACCACTTTGTCCACAGGGACCCATCTCCTGGAAGAGCTCCTCTTCCTCCCCCACTGCAGCCCACTCTTCACCCAGCAGACCCCTGGGGGTCTGGCTCAGCTTCTCTTCCTCCTTGAAGCCTCTCCTGGGACTCCGTGGGCCTCTGTCCGTAGCACCTTCCTTATTGCCCAGCTGGTATCTCTCCAGGGTCTGTCCACCCACTGAACGAGGATACCAGCTTACCGTCATGAAGGCTCTTTTGGTTACAAGTACTAGAAAAAAGAACTCACTTACAACAGATTAAGAAAAAAAGGCGGGGTAGGTATCAGAGATTCAGAGGTGTTTCCTAGAAGGAATCCAAAGGCAGAAAGCAAGTTGGGACCCTGTATAGGGTTGGAACCAGAAACTGAAAAGGGATTAGGAGCTCAGGCAGCTTCTTGTGTGCAGATCTCTGGCTCCCTCACTGCCTGTCTCGCCTTACCCTCATCTCTGTTTCCTCCACTTTCTCCCTTGTTTTCTCTGTCCACACACCAGCTTCCTCTTCCCCCTCAATCACGTGCTCTCACGTCTCCACACCCACCCTCCCAAGTGCAAGGTGTTCACCACATCCCAGTTCAGCTGCCCAGCAGAGACCGACCAGTATCTCTCAGGCCTAACTGGAAATTCCAGTGGGAATCTGATCGTGCTTGGCTCAGGTGTGCGCTCCTGGTCCAGTCAATCAGCTGTGTCTGAGGGCGGAGCCACATAGGACCGCAGCCACCAGAGCTGGGCTCTGCTTCCAGACAGCCTCGGTTCAAACCCTGATTTCACCACTCACAGCCCATGTCACGTGGGGCAAGTTAATTGAATTCTTTACACTGAAGCTTTTCCATCTGTAAAATGGGGATAATATAAGCTAGCCCCCGGTGGAAGTGTGAGGAGATGAACCTAAGGTGTTCAGCGCGATACCCAGCATCTACTGATGCTCAGAACATTCTAGTGCCCGCCGCCATGGGACTGGTGAGGGCATGAAGATCGCAGAGCTCTTTGGGGCTCTGTTAATGAGATCGTAGAGGACAGAGCTGCTGTTCATTTATCTTGGTGTTCCCAGCAGAATGGCACACAGAAGGTATTTAATTCTAGAGGGTGCTGGTTGAATGAACAAAAGGGTGATGACTCAGAAGTGGGAAGATTCAGGGGTCACTGCTGAATTCCTTCAAGCTTCTCACTGTCTGGGCCATTTCCCCCCCTGCGCCTCTTCGGGTCTTTCTTTGATAACCAGTGTGTCTGCGTTAATTTTTGGCTTGAGGCAGAACACTGCTGATACAAGAGAGACCACAAAACTCTAAAGAGACAATGTGCGATTTATGCTACTGGAAAGTTGGAGGGAAATGGTAAAAAGCTTTTCAGTATTTGAACAGAAGTAAGAAGGCGGGAGAAGCTGCCCAGTACACAAAAAATAGGGGATAATACAATAAATTAGGACTGAACCCCTTAAATGTAATTTAGAAGATGAAATGTTCAGATGAACACTGTGACAAAATGAGTCCAGAAAATGCCCCTCTCCTGGACAGTCGCGGGCCAGAAGTATTGTGCCCAGAAACAGAGGGGGCGCTAAGGCTATCTATCCAGTTATTTCTCAAGCTTCCTAGTAACATCAATTACATGCACCCCTTCAGGAACTTGGGGGTCTGTTTCATCTTTCCCCAAAAAGTGCCTCCTTTCACTTCCAGCCAGAGGCAGGTGCAGAGCTATAACTGCAAGACCAGGACAGGCTCCGGAAGGAAGAAGCCAGGCCAGTGAGGTGGTCAAAGAAAGAGCACGAACCCTTCCTTGCCATGCCAGCCCCAAACAAGGCAGGGAGTGTGTCTGCCTTGCTCCTGATTGATTCCTTCATGTTCAGCAAAATGCTTCACACTTAGTAGACGCTCAGAAATGTTGGGCAAATGAATGAAAAAGAGAAAAGGCAAAGAGGGAATCATTACTTAATCAGGTCTGCTGTAAGAAACCTCAGTGAGCCAGTCGTATAAATGTGAAATCAGAAAGTGCAATACTAGCCAGGACTACAGTGTGGGCACTGGCTTTTTGGGAGCAGGATTTTCTTTTAATTCTGTATGTCGTCCCTAGCATCTTTGAGAGGAGGCTTTGCTCTCCACGGCAATAATTTCCAACGTGTTAGGTCATGCAACCTTATCAGTAAGAATTTCAGGGACTGCCACATAACACAGTGTATTTATTTGTTTACAAATTATGCATTTGTCCTACTGCACTAATATTATATACTTTATAAAATACCTTTAAAGGACATTAAAAAGGAATGCTATAGGCTGCCCTCCACAGCTCGGTTTATGCTGACTCTGGTGGCCGCCTGGAGGAGATCCTGGAAGGGGAAGGGAGGGGAGAGGTGGGCTCTGGGGATGGGTGCGAGGACCCGACCCAAGGGGGGAGGGATTGGCCCCTAGGGGAGGGCTGACCCAGCTGACTTAGTGGCCCAGAGTCTCTCCCTCGCTCCCAAACCTCAGAGGAAGGCTTTGCCCAGGGCACAGATTCCTCAAGGGCCTGGATGTCTCTGGAGGAAGGGCCGCAGGGCCCGAGGTCTGGGTTCCTGCCCCCGCTTGCCCACTCGAGCTTCTGGAGCAGGCAGTGGCGTCCAGCCAAAGCAGGCACACTCCCGGGCTCTGCTGCCTTCACCATCTTGGGCTGTGTGACCTTGGACTGCTTATTTAACGTCTCTGAGCCACAATTAATAAATGAGATAATATTTGTGGGGGGGGGGAAAGGATGCTATAAACAATATTTCAGGCGCTTTGCTAGTCATGATAACTTCATCTTTTTTTTTTTTTTTTTTTTTTTACCAGCTCCTGGCACAAGCCGCCATAGTTGCTTACCGAGAGATTCAACATTAGTGATAGTGGATGTAAACCCATATTTTCAAATAATCTTTAGATCATTTCCATGTTTTCTTTGTAACTCTCATCAGATATGATTAGTTAATCATTGGTTTGACCTCGTGACTGACAGAGAACCCTGTGAGTTGGGAATCATCTCTGCATTTTCTTGGAGTACGCTGGGCGTGAATTATTAGTGTTACATCTCCTCCTACTGCTTCTTTTCAGTGATATTTTAGGTGATGTTTCTGTTTAGTGGGTTTGTGTCTTTGTAACCTGGTGATGAGACCTGGTGTGCGTGCACAGCACACACGCACACAGTGCACGGCCCCCTAGTGCCCCTGCGCCCGCGGCATTCCTGTCTTCCCGCAGGGCACCTCCTCATCGTATGTGACCCCTGACTGCCCTTCATGCAGGGGCATAAGGCCCCAGCGTCAAGCCGTGTACTAAATATTAGCAAAGCTTAACTTTTTTCTTATTTTCTTAGATAAGATAGAAATCTGAACATCCTCCCACTCCCCAGTGGGACGGGTTTGCAGGCCACGACAGCTGTGCTGTGTGAGGGGTGACATCGCTCTGTGGCCTTTGCCTTCCCTGTCTAACGGCCGCCATGTGTTGTGCCCCCTCAGACGTCTGGAGAGAAGAAGCGATCTGGCCATAGTGACAGCAACGGCTTCGCCGGTCACATCAACCTCCCGGACCTGGTGCAGCAGAGCCACTCCCCTGCGGGGACCCCCACCGAGGGCCTGGGACGCGTCTCCACCCACCCCCAGGAGATGGACTCTGGGACTGAAGTAGGTGCTGGGCGATAGCCACGACAGCTCTGTCCTCCTGCAGGGGGTTCTGAGACCCCGGGCCCCTCAAGAAGGAGGCTTTGCCAAGCTCCCAGAAGCGTGTTTGGTTGGGTTTTATTATACTATATAACTACTTATGCATATGCGCAAATGGACCAAATCCTAGAAGCAGAGCAGTGAAAAGTTCTCAGGTAGCATCTGGACCAAAGCCTGTTTTTACAGAAGCAAATAGTGAAGCTCAGAGAGGTTAAGTGCCTTGCCTAAAGGCACACAGCTGTTTTGTGACAGAGCTGAGACCAGAACTAGGACCTCCTATCTCCCAGGCCAGGAAAGGAAACTTCAACCTATAGAGATTCCAAGGCCAATAGTTGAGGTTCATAGTTACATTAATTTAGTCAAACTAAGTTTGACTTAGGTGAAATAAGGTTGAAATGATTTGTTTATGAAAAATAAAAATAGATACGTTCTCAAAGTGTTCATCTTCCTAAACTCCAAATCGCACAAGAAAGGGAGAAGTGGGATATTATCTTTCCTGCACTGAAAAGAGTCTGGGGAAAAAAGCCAGAATAAACAATCTGCCGGGAAGTGCTTGTAGATGTCGTTGACGGAGCTTGACCAGTCGGATGAGATCACGGTGCTTGGTCATGTTTCATGAATAGTCCTGTGAATCACACGTAGACCCTACATGTGTTTATAACGCATACAGTTTATAACGCTGTTTTTGAGGTTGTCCATACACTGAGTTTTTATGATGCACCGTGTGGATTCTAAAGCTATAGAGCAGATGAACTTTGCCGCAAGGAAAAGAACATAGAGCGTTGTTATAGCTTCATGCACTGTGGACAGTTGTTTTCTGCCTGACTTTGGGTACCAAGGAGGACTCCGTGCGGTCAGACCCCACTCCACATTCTGCTGCTTCCCCAGCTCTAAGTGGGAATGCCAGTACTTGCGCACCTCCTTCATGGACTTCTAAAGATCAAAGGAGAGAGTGTCTGTGAAAGTGCTCTGTTTGGGAGGGGGAGTCCTACCTTATGGAGGATGAAATGGTTTTGATTTCATAACGTGAAGGGGAAATCTTGAATTAAAGTCAGATTGGGCCTTTGTGGTTTTCTCCTTATGTGTTTAGGGGTCTTGGGATACTGCTTTTATTTTTAAATAAAAACCTGAAAAAAAAACTAAAAAAGTTAAAACTTAAAGACATTTATCCCCCAAAAAGATGCTTCTTATATTAAGTGCAGATCTGTTTATAATACTAAAAGGACTTGAGTGTAAGTAGGAGTGGAGATGACAGACAAAATTGGGAGACGGTTATTGAAGCTCCTTTGACAAAACTCAAAAATGGAATATTGGGACATGAAGCCTTGATAGTTTACTGTTCCCTAGTTTAGTTCTGACTTCATATCTTAATTGTGCTCTCTAAGCCCTTGAGATTATTTTTTAAATAAGCCCTTAAGGTGTATTGCCTGCAAACCTAGTATCTTCATGAAGTTCCCACATAGGGCATATAAGTATGAGTATCCTTTTAAGGAAACTATCATGGAAAGGAAAAATCTTCATTCCCTGGATGAAACTGTCCCTGAATTGCAGATTTTAAGGCTTCTTGAGCCAACACCAATCCACCTGCATCACCAGGCCAGCATGGAAGGCCCCAAAGGCCCCAAGAGGGAGTCTTTGGTTGATCACGTGTTCAGGATGAAGTGCTGCTGTGTTGCTATGCTTACTTAGTTTACTGCCAATTTGTGTCAGCTTTTCTTAAAACCATTTGGTCAATAGGAGATTGCTTTTACATCGAGGGAGAAATAGGCTCTGTCACTACAGCCGTCTTATCAGATATTAAGGTGCCACGTATGGTCCATAATATAATTTGCTCACTACAGTTCTTGCAGTCTGATGATTAATGAAACCCTGCAGAGACATAATGGTTAGTGAGGAACCAGTATCAGTAGAAGCTGGAGAGAGAAGCACACACTTTGACTTGGATGGTTTGAAGAGTCTCTAATAATTTTAGAGCCCAAGCAAAGTATTATTAGCATCGTTTGTTGCTACAGTATTTATCTATCTGCTCTTCTTAATCTTCTTGCTTATTGATTAGTATGGCATGGGGAGCAGCACCAAAGCCTCCTTCACCCCCTTTGTGGACCCCAGAGTGTACCAGACGTCTCCCACTGATGAAGACGAAGAGGATGAGGAATCTTCAGCTGCCGGTAAGCTAGAAGGCCCCGATGTTTTAGAAACAGCTTGGTTTTCCTTTCTGATATGGCCTGATAAAAAATTAATTATCAGTTCAATAGTTAAGCCATTAACTGCTTAGGCCCTGTCTTAAAGGGAAGACTTTTTATTACTTTTTTTTTTGATAGGATTCCTCAAACAAAGTTCTTTCTATTTTTTTTCATCTCTTTTATTTTGATTCTGGTAGGAACGCAGAGGTATCCAGGGGGCCTAGGAAAAGCTGTTCCTCAGAGATTTCCAAACTCACCACGTATTTCTCAGAAGCAATTTCTGGGTACAGTGCTGTGCACGCAGTAGACACAATAAATGCGTGTTGAGTTGTGTTGAGTTCTAGGTGTGTGCTTCCCACTTCAAAAGTCTGGCTGATTTAGAGGAGAGCCTTGCTTTCTAGAATTCTGCAACTCACTAATCATCAGACTCAACTTAGGCCAGTTTGTCAATTGATAATGTGGAATTTCAAAAAGTAAATCTGTCCTGCATATATTACGGGAGATGAGGGTGGTGTGTTTAATTTTATGAGATGAATATTAATTCCCTAAAGTACTCAAGTAGTATCTATAAGCCTGTCTTACTAACGGATAAAACACTGCCTTTATGAATGACATAACTTTATTCTACTAAAAAAGTGTAAAATATTTATAGTTTCAGTGTTTCTTTGCCTTTACCATAATGCACACTAAACAAGGAGAAATCATAGTTATTTGAAGCCCCTTTTCCATATCTCCATTGGTTGTATTGTAAGATGCCACTGACTTCTCTGATTCTTTTTCTCAAAGCTCTGTTTACTAGCGAACTTCTTAGGCAAGAACAGGCCAAACTAAATGAAGCAAGAAAGATTTCAGTGGTAAACGTAAACCCAACCAACATTCGGCCTCATAGCGACACACCAGAAATCAGAAAATACAAGAAGCGATTCAACTCAGAAATACTTTGTGCAGCTCTGTGGGGTAAGTTGGTGCTTTTTTTACCATTCGTTAATGAATTGACCCTCAAACAGGAATCTTACTATCAGGAGAGTGCTGATTGAATCATGGGTGTTAGAGACCCGATTTGGGACTGTCTCGGCCTCAAGAGAGAGACCAAGAGCAATTTTATATTTAGAAAGAACTGATACCCTAACTGATACAATTTTATATTTAGAAGGAACTGATACCCAGGATAGCAATGAGATTCAGAGTGACCTTGTCACATAACAGTGATGGGCTAAAGCCAACAACAGAACTAACTACCACTTAATATACGCCCACTCTGTGCCCAGCACTGTGTGATGTGCCCCACGTCCTGTCTCTGTGATCCATACAACGTTGTGCAAGGGCAGTAATGGCGTGACCTTCATGTGACAGTTGAAAAAGCTGCACAGAATGTTTTAGTGAATTGCCAAAGGCCATACCAGTAGTAGTAGCAAGATAAAACTTGAAAAGGACAACAAATGATGAGCCTTTCCTTTTAGTTCAAAACATCAACCTGCAGTTCTTGTGAAAAAGATCTGCAGATTTTAGCTGACCTCAGACTCAGTATAGGTGTGATGAGATTCTATCAAAATCCTGGTCTGTGTTACCATAAACATGACCTACAGATCAAGGAAGGACATGGCTCATCTGCACCCGTCTAAAATACTACACCTAGTTTGAAGCACCACAATTTTATAAGGGCAAAAGCGTTTGAGTTGTTAGCAGGGATGAGCACAGAGCCTGGAAACCATTTCAAGGGAGTAAGGCTCTGTCCTCTGGAGAAGAGACTATTAGAAGACGACAAGATAACCATGTTTAATATTGACTAACATGTGGTTGAAAGAGCAGACATTCACGTTACTTAGAAGACAGATGTGCAGTAAGCAGAAGAAGTGGAAAAGTTACCCGTTCATAAATATAGGCCGTTGCACGGCAGAACTCACAATGTGTGCGCGTGTCTGTGTGTATGTTGGGAGTCAGGGGTGTTTATTTGCCTAGAGATGAATTTTCAAGATTGTAGCTATCCAGACAAGACCACTTACCTACCAGAGTTTTTGTAATAGGAATTACTGCATGGGAGGTGGGCTGGACTAGAGTTAGATGCCTGAGAAGTCCCTTACAGCAGCGGTCCCCAACCCTTTTGGCACCAGGGACCGGTGCCAGACAATTTTTCCACGGATGGCGGGGGGCGGGGAATTGGGGACCCCTGCCTTACAGTCAATATTTCTGTGACTCTTGGGCTATTAATACCTGCACTTGAATTGGCTTATCATTTCCCTAACAAAGAGCAGAACCTTAAGGGATGGGATGTAAATTAAGCTTTGGTGTGAGAAGGAAGAAGGGCTTTTCTTCCCATAGAGTATGGGAATGGGGCACTCTATTATATGTAGAAGGTGGGTAGGCTAGAAATCACTGCATGAATAGGAGTGGGGTGAACCTTGGGGAAGTCTGGAGGTATGATTTATAGAGAGAGCCAAGAAAAGGGTGGGTGTTACAGGAAAGGAATAAAGGCAGATTGTGCTAGCATCACATCTGTGCCTCAGGCTCCTCTTGAGAAGAACTCTATTTTAGGTAGTAAAGGGCTACAGGTAATGAATGCTGCTACTACTTTATAAAAGAAAACTAATTTCATTACCAGAGGGACAGTGATTTAATTACTGTCTCAGAGCTACTACTTCTACACTCCCTACTGTAGTACCTGCTTGCCCATTAGTTTATATTTACAAGTCACAGTTTCTTAGGTTTTAAAGGGACCCTGGATCCAGAAGAGTAAAGTCCATAAGAGTCAGTCTTGGGATGCTTCTTAAATTTGCAGGTGTAAACCTCCTGGTGGGAACTGAAAATGGCCTGATGCTTTTGGACCGAAGCGGGCAAGGCAAAGTTTATAATCTGATCAACCGGAGGCGATTTCAGCAGATGGATGTGCTGGAGGGACTGAATGTCCTCGTGACGATATCAGGTATGTTGCTGGGATGACCAAGTCCTCCAGGTCTGCACAGATGGGGAAAGGTGACCACCTCACTTCTGAAGGAATAGTAAGCTCTGCCCTTCCCAGCCAAAGAGCAGCACGATAAATTATGGCAGTAGGGCCAGAATGACATCACCCATGTTTTGTAACTCCAGAGATTCTGACCTTCAAAGGGAAGTCTCTCACCTCTGCCTGAAATCTGAATCAGACAGAGACATACCACCACGGCTGTGTACGTATGGGCCTTCACCCTCTGCCAGGACTCAGCAAGGATCCTTTTAAGGTATCTGCACTCCGGTCATTGCCATCTACTCTCAGGTGGAGAATATAAAAATGTAGGCTTCTGGATAAATTGGGAGATTGGGATTGACATATATACACTAATATGTATAAAATAGATAACTAATAAGAACCTGCTGTATAAAAAATAAAATAAAATAAAATTCAAAAAAATAAAAAATAAAAAAATAAATGTAGGCTTCTGGGAGTGAGAAATTTTGTAAGCAGAAATTTCTCTGGTCTCTTTTCTTATAAGAACTGCTTTAGTTTATAGTTCACTGACATTTTAGCAAGTGCAGCTGGCCCATTGGGTGATTAGTCTGCAAGGAGATTGGAAGGTAGGAGTCATTGCCACCCTCTGCAGCTTTCCAGTTCCCAAAAAGAGCTTAAAAAAAAAAAGAGAGACAAAAGTGAAGGCCTTACTACTGACAAGTTAAAAATGTAACCTGAAGGAGTCTATGTTCTTGAAAGTTTTTTCTTTCGGATGGTGTTTGAAGGAGTTTAATAAATAATACCCCTCTTTTCCCCTCCCATCCCATCCAGCATGAAACCGACAGTACCCCTGCACAGTAGAACCACCTGAGGAGATGTGAAAACTCCAGGATGCACCCCAGACTAGCGGGTCAGAATCTGGGAGTGTGGCCCAAGTCTCAGAAGCTTTCATGGCTCTTGAGGTGTCTCCACTGTGCAGCCAAGTTTGAGAACCAGCCATTGTTTTGCAAAGAGAAACATAGGGCTTCTCTTGGGTTGAACCTTGAATAAAGTTTAACTCTTCAGCTGTACTTCTGTTTTGAGAAAATGCCCTCATTTGATGCTACAATCTCCTCTTTTACCTGTCCATTGAATGCTCAGTTTCATCTCTCTTTATTCTCCCCAAATAAGGGTTCGCCAAGTAAATTCTTCTTGTATTATCAGTTGAGTTTAATTCAGCGTACTCCTTTATTCTGGGTAATGCGTTCTTGATTGCAACACTCCCAAATCAAATTTAAAACCGTACATCTGCCAGTCACCTACCAAAAGTGGAAATGATATCAGAAAATTCATGTTCAGACTTCATTATGTTGTTAGTGACACATCCCATTTTTAAAAGTGCAACCATTTCCATTTATCATGAGGTGCATAGGTAGGGAAAGAAGAAAATGAAAACAGGAGCCAAATTTCCTTGAACTGCCCTCGGATCTGTGTTGGTACAGAGAGGAGAAAGCACCAGCCCTCCTGCCCATCCTAGCTATAGAAATCAATTCATATTCAAGACTTCTGGTTATAAAAACGAATAGTAACTGCACGTGGTTCCCTTAACTTAGGTTATAAATGTACTCTCCTGTCAAATCCAGTGTGCAATGCTTTAATGAATTCTTTTCTTCTGGTATATATCACAGCTGCAAAATATGAAATATTTTTTGACACCTAAGAGAAGTCAAAGGAAAATAAGTACCCAAGAAGTATAACCCACAGGCTTAAATTACTGATCACTTAGGAAAAACCACCCCAAGGGACATCTTCTTATCTGGTACTCAGATAATCTCAATATATTAAATTTTGCTCCTCAGTTTAAAGCTCCTCAGTGTTTTTAAGATGTTTCCTTACCATTACTAAGAATTCTTTACTCCATGATCTCTTTCCTATCATTTACCAAAGGGAACTTTTGTGTTTTTTTCCAAGTACACATCTTTTTCTCTGTTCTTATTTTTGTTTGACACTCCTTTCAGGGATCTCCGCACTGTAAACATGTCCAAGGGTTATTTTCTGCGCCCTGATTGCCGTCATTGAACTTGTTTCTCATATCTCCTTAAGAAATTCCTTTTTCTGTTTGGTAAAGTGAAACTACTACCAGCTGTCATCTTTAAAGTAATAGAGGAGGCGAGTAAGGGGGGCTCTGCATTAACGTATGCTGTTGGGTAGAAGGTGAGGGAAAGGTAGTCACACATGAGTATGCTAAAATGTCCAGTTGTCAGAACTCCTTCATGTAATTAGATCTGGAATGTTTTGGAACACTGATCAACCATTCCGTTACAGAATTAGGTCTTACTGAGCAGACACTGCCCTTTGCTCTGGGAGGAGAGAATAAGAGCACCTTGCTCAAATAAGAAAGCGCCAGAAGGTAAAGACAAATTATGCAATGGTTATTTGCCCAAAACACTTGGACCTGTTTTGATCGTAAGTTCCGGCAGAGACAATACTTTGATGATGCTGGAGACACTGGTTATTGTGCCTTCACACATACACAGACACACGCACAAGTGTAAATAAACATAAATAAAATAAAATGGAGATGGGGAAGGATTGAGAGAAAAAGCTGTCTCAGGGCCCTGAAATTAAAGTTCTGTTACTTCAACAGGAAAGAAGAATAAGCTACGAGTTTACTATCTTTCATGGTTAAGAAACAGAATATTACACAATGACCCAGAAGTAGAAAAGAAACAAGGCTGGGTCACTGTTGGGGACTTGGAAGGCTGTATACATTACAAAGTTGGTAAGTCTCAAGACATGGAATTGCTTGCTCAATCCAAATTACTCAGTTAAGTTTCATTTAGTTTTTTTCCATCAGATATTGATGATGTATTTGTGACCAGTTTAAGACACTGCTGGAACCTTAAATATACTTGCATTATTTCCCCAAAAAGTCAGATTGATGAAGTTCAAAGAATGCATTCAGA
Source organism: Eschrichtius robustus (assembly GCF_028021215.1). Lineage (NCBI taxonomy): Eukaryota > Metazoa > Chordata > Mammalia > Artiodactyla > Eschrichtiidae > Eschrichtius > Eschrichtius robustus. Next base: position 50,941,858 of record NC_090829.1, on the reverse strand, counting down.
ATAAAGTCTTAGGCTCCAGTTTGAACTCAATCCCAAAGACCCATTAAAATAACCATGAAGGAATAAAAGTGCTGTAAACCTACAAGGACAAAGGGACCAGGAGAAGAGAAAACAGATAAGAGATGTCAACAAAATTGAACAAGAATTGTTAGATGACTAGGAACAGAACTAGCTGACCAGGAAATGCTGAATTCTAAGTCTGCTGTGAGGAATGTCATCAAAATCAATCCAGTCACTCAACAGAACCCAGAAAGGCCCAGGACCTGAGGCCCCAGATGTATCTGAGGTGGAGGTGGAGGGTGGGATTGAAAATGGGAGGATTGTTGGAAAGTTGATGAACAGCAAATCCTCCAGAACCCAGTCAGGCAGTCACCCTCCCTGACAGCAGCAGAAGATGAAAGGTGGGCACAGCCAATCTGTTGATGGGGAATATTGAATTATAAGGACACACTAATACACACACACACACACACACACACACACCCTTCCCCTGTTTAGCACCCCAGATGTTGCCAGCCATGCTTACACTCCCAAGCAAGAGATTGAAAGATGGTCTTTGGAGAAACTAAATGGCCAGCAAGAAAAGATGTTGAGGTACTAATATTTGAAATGCCATGAAAAGAGCATGCTATCTAACCACCTTAAAAGTGAAACCCATCAGTCGATAAGCCCACTAGAGCAGACAGCGGGAAAATCCACTAATGGGAAGGAAACTTAAACAGAAAGAAGGGACTTTAGAGGAAACAAGGATAATGAGGAATGGAACAAAAAATTTTTAAAAGAAACTATCAATATAATAACTTCAGAGAGATTAGAAATACTGTTTCCATAAAAGAAGAACAGGTGTTATTTTTTTAAAAAAGATGAAACAGGGTTGGAGAATGTCATTCAGGGGCCAAGAAAAAAAATCTTGGAAATTAAAATATATTGGCAGGAATAAAAAATGCAGTAGAAGGGTCGGAAGACAAAGATGAGAAATGTCCTAGAAAGTAGAATGAAAAGAAAAGAAAAAAGAGAGAATAGGTAAGAAAATAAAAGTTTCAGTCCAAGTGGGTCAAAATGTAAGTTACATGAGTTTTAGGAAAAAGATTAAGAAATGGAAGGGGAAGAAAGTATCAAAGAAAGAATACAAGAAAAGTGTCTAGAATTAAGACCTCAAAATCTCAAATTAAAAAGATTCACTGAGTACCTAGTATAGTGAATGAAAAAAGACTCCCAAGAAGACATAGCAACATGATATTTCAGTACCCAGGAAATGAGAAGGCTCTTAAAGCTTTCAAATTATAAGTAAATAAACAGTTTACATGTAATAGACACAGAATTAGGTGGCCTGGGACTTACAGCAGTACTAGAAGGTTAGAAGACAATGGAGGGGACTTCCCTGGCAGTCCAGTGGTTAAAACTCCACGCTCCCACTGCAGGCGGCGAGGGTTTGATCCCTGGTCAGGGAACTAAAATCCCACATGCTGTGCAGCGCGGCCAAGAAAAAAGAAAAAAGACAATGGAGCAAGGCTTTAAAAGTTCTAAAGGAAAAACTTTTTTCACTTAGTATTTTATAACCCATCTGTATTAGCCAGGGCTCTCCAGAGAAACAGAACAAGCAGGATGTATATATATAGAGAGAGAGACAGAGAAGGAGAAAGAAATTAGTCCAGGCAAAGTGGGACAATGGAGGGTTCAGGAAGAGGTACCTACAAGAAAAATAAAATGTTACTAATAGATTACCTGCCATATTTGACTGTACTGACAGCACTAACAGAAAGTTTCCATGTGCTTAGAGATAGATACATAGAAAATAAGGAAGTGAAAAAAATTGGGAAAGCAAGAAAGGAATTATAATAATGGTATACTACATGCCTCATCTATGAACAATAATGATTTAAACACAGGATATTGACTTAACCAAAACTTGTAAGTATAACTATATTGGAGGTGTGGGGAGGAAGAGATGTGTACGTTTGAGAGAGAGAGATCTAGAGAGAGGAGATTGCTGTAAGAGACTAGACCCTTTCCATTCTCCAGAGTCAGTAGGTAATATCTACAGCTGAAAAAAGTTGTAAATAACATTATCAGCACGTCATTTAGAAATATGGAAATAAATCGCTGAAGAAGTATTTGAAAGTATATTAAAGACAGAATAGTAAACAGGAGAGGCATGCTACAGAAAAAGAGCTCAGAGAACAAGAATTTGGTCAGTTATCCTGGGCTAAATTCTTTAGGACATAGAATATTCTGTTTGTTCAAACATTTTATAAATAAAAAGACTGCCATGTGTACTGTCTTAGTCTGTTCAAGCTGCTATAACAGAATACCACAGACTGAGTGGCTTATAAACAACATGAATTTATTTCTCACAGCTCTAGAGGCTGGGAAGAGCCAAGATCAAGGTGGTGGCAGATTCAGTATCTGGTGAGGGCCTGCTTCCTGGGTCATAGACAGTGGTCTTTTTCCTATAACCTCACATAGCAGGAAGGGAGAGGGATCTCTCTGGGATCTCATGTTAAGGGCACTGGTCCTTTTTGAATTCCTAATAACTGGAATCCAAATTTGAATAGTAAGCGAACAGCAGCCATTATGTCTCTACCCATTTGTTGATTTTTCTACCATCTTGCCATACCAGCTCTCAGCTGCTTACATGTGGGTGAACATAAAAGCCAGGCAAGGAGACATGGAGGATTTTTATACAGATTCTTCTTACAATAAATAATTCACACCTAGACCTAGTTCTTAGAGGCAGTCCTAAGCCAGTTACATCTTTAGATGAAGATAAGAGCCTTCAGTATGAAGCAAAAGGCCCCAGGTATCCTGTAAACCAAGTACATTAAAGGAAGTTAAATCTGTATCTATGAGAACATCCCACACCAGAGCATTACCCTCAATCAGGATGATATATATGTGTGTATCTATATATATATATATATATATATATATATATATATATATATATATATATATATATATATATATAGTGGTTTACACATTCATTAATACAAAAACTTGAATAAATTAATGAACTATTTTAATTCATAATTTTTCTATTACAGTCAAATATGAAAGGATCAAATTCTTGGTGATTGCCTTAAAGAATGCTGTGGAGATATATGCTTGGGCTCCTAAACCATATCATAAGTTCATGGCATTTAAGGTAAGTAGGCATGTGATTACCTAACAAGGGCTTGTTTTTTTATATAGTTTAGGTTCCCATCAGTTAACAGTGGTTAACTTACACATACACTAGTACCAATTTTTCTGTATATAATAAACCTCTTTTAAAAGTGTAGGAGCTCTTATTTGTTATTCTAAAAGTAAAGACTAGGTATTAGTAAATACTGTTAATTAGTCAAATTACAATTTGGGTCCGCCCTCCTCCATTTCAGGTCTATACATCATCATCTCTAAGTGGCATTTAGTGTGGAATGGTTACCAGGCAAAGCAGTCATTATGATATTAGGCAGTGAGATTTATTATACACCCACCTAACTAGGGCACTCTCTTGATATTTCGTCTGAAAAAGGCAGACCGACAGCAAGCAGCACTGAATCTCAAGTCTGAACTGAGTCTCTAAATCTTGTAATCCTCGTAAGCCTTTTGGGGAAAAGTCGCTAAAACTCACTTGATGCTCATATATCCCCATTGCTGTTGGACTTCTCTGAAATGAATACTGAATGGAAATGGCCTAGTTTCTCTGCCTCCTTCAATTTTCATTGCTGTTTCGTTTTTTATCTTGTCTAAGTCTGTACCCACTGTGGTTGGCTTGATAACTCATGAGATTCAACAGAAGTAGGATGGGGAAATGCTGGTCCCGTTGACTCCAGATCATGAAAGCTGACCCCCAAATGCCAGAAGGACCAGTACTTACAGGCACCCTGATGTTTTCAGAGCTGCACAGTCTACCCATAGCCAGTGTGAATTTACCTTCTGTTCATTCTTACTCTCTGCCTACATCTCTCTCTTTCTTTATATCTGCCTGGCCTTCACTTTTTCTCCCCACCTTTATGACTATTTTTCTTTGACCCTTTATGTATTTTCTGTTGCCACATATGCCACGTGAGGGCAGAAGCTGCCTTGGGAACATTACAAAGCCCTCTTCAGGGCTGAATCACCCCTCGCTTCTGTCTTGTTCCTTTAGCAGGACAAGGAGTTCATCTGTGATGTGCTCAGGAAGATGCGAAATGGGCCCCACTCGTTAACCCCGCTTTTATGGAGAGAAATGTTTGGAATGCATTGGGTTAGTAATAACACTTCAGGGATGACTCCTGAAAGCTACAGCGGTGCTGCTGTCCTGCCAAAATCTCTCTTCACAAAAGCTTTTCAATCGAGATCCCGTTCCCATTCCGGTTCTGAAGTTACTGTCATCAGTGTACTAGCCAAAGTGCAGGATTGACTGCAAAATGCTTTGTTGAGCAAACCATGGCCAGCCTAGCAAGAGGGAAGAGCAAAGGCAAGGACTCGAAGAGGAAAGACTGGAGCCGGCAGGGGGTGGAGCCCTCCCGTGGGACAAGGAGACGAGGCTCGAACCTCCCATATGTGAGAACGATGTTAGCAAAAGAGAAGGAAGGCGGAGTCTGTTAGGTGACAGTGGCATGATAGCCTAGGCACTTGTGGTTTCACAGGTTCTCGCCCAGACTTCAAGGCCAATACAGGTAGAGTGTGGATTAAATAATGGCAAAGGAAAACAGAGGAACACTTGACAGTTAGTTGGGGCTTAGACTCCGGAGTCTCACACACAGAACTTTGATAAACGTGGCTGGAGCTCTTTTTTTCTTTTCCTTTTAAACCCAGCTAGCCAACGTAAGCCGTGAGTCTTCAGGTGAATCATCCCCACCGTCCTCTATCGCCCAAACCCAAGTCTCAGATCTCAACATTAAGTTTAGAGAAAGCGCCAGCCTGATGTGTACTCACTCACCCAGGAGAGTCAGAACCAGAGCACGCCTGTTAACCCTGAACAGGCTTAGCACAGGGCTGGCCCGCCTGCCCACCCAGTCTGTCTCTGAAAAGGTAGTAGCCATGCCTGGGCCTGGCTGTCCCTTGGGAAGGAGAGGCGCCAGAGAGGTGACTGGACCTTCTTCTTGGGGAAAAGGCCAGAAATGAACAGGGAAGAACAGCAGCACCCAGACACCAAGTTTTTAATATATGATGACACTATCAAAACTGACAACTGTCAGCCAGCTCCTCTGCCCTGGAGCACAAGGGGTAGAAAAAGGGGAGCAAATGGATGCTAGACTCTTCCTCCCAGAGTCAGAATATGAATAGCCCTGAAACTGAAAGAAAGATTTCCTAGCTTTCCAATTTAAGAAAGTCAGACATTAACTTCCACGGGAAATGGCTAAAGGAAAAATTTATTAAGATAACGTCTTTGAATGATGTGGGTACTCATGGGGTGATTTTTAAAGTCTTTTGCAGATCTCCAGCACAAGCCACTGCTTGTTGATCTCACAGTAGAAGAAGGTCAAAGATTAAAGGTTATTTTTGGTTCACACACTGGTTTCCATGTAATTGATGTTGATTCGGGAAACTCTTATGATATCTACATACCATCTCATGTAAGTTCCTAGAAGCAGACTGTCAAGACTCTCTGTTCCACAACCTGTGTGTATAGATTTGTTTTCGTACATTTTTAGTGGAGGTCATGCTAACTTCTACTAATCAGTAAAGCAGATGGACTTATGGTCTTCACTAAATAGATGATGAGGCTTTTAAGACATAAAACATGTAAATTTAACTGATTTTTATGGCTGCTTAAAATTGAGGAACACGTAATAGCAGTTATTTGCCATTTACTGGACATGTTGTCTCATTGGATTTTACATTAAAATACATACAGTGTTTTTCATTCAAGGGCATAGATTCTGTTTTTTAAGCAAGACTATAGTAGATGAGCTTCTATTTTTAGTTTTTGAAGGAGATTGCTTCATTTTATGTGGGAGAAGTCCAGGGATCCTTTTTCTGCTATTGTGCCTCTCTTCAAGTGGAGGGCAGCGTCACATGGCGGAATCAGACACCCTGGAGCACATGCTCTGGCTCTTGCATGTATTCGCTTTGCAATAGTGGACACATTAGGCAGCCTGTCCAACCCTCAGCTTTCACATCTGTAAAATGGGGCTAAGAGGACCTATCACATAGGGTTATCGTCAGCATTAAGTGAGGTCATACATCTAAAGAAGTTGGCACAGGGCCCTGCAAATTGTACTATTAATATTACTATACTGACACATTGCCTAAAACATGACTTTTAAGGGACGTGCTGCCCATGGTTTCATGTAGTAGGATGAGTGCACTGTAAATTGTGTTTCCTCTAATGTATGTAGTCCCAAGGCTAACATACAGTAGAAATTATTCGTCAGCAAAGTCTGAGACCTAATCTGTTGCTGTTTGGTATTTTGAGACTTTAAAGACTTTACTCCAAAGGAGCACAACAATTGAAAAAAGTTGTTTTGGTGCACGACACACACACGTCATTGGTTGTTACGTTACAGCTTTTCTCGTGTGTGTATGTGCACACAGGACTCACAGCCCGTGCTCTTGGTGAGGGGACTGGGCTGTCCCCATGATCATCCTCCATCCCCTCATTCCTGTTCACCATGTACCTACTGGACGGCCATGACATTCTCAACCAAGGCATCGCAGCAACACCACGTCTCTTTTCCCAGAACAAGTCAATCTACATACACTTATCTGAATAGTATGATTTTTTTTTTTTTAGTGAACGGTAATTTTTAAATTTTTTCTCAACAAGCCATTAATTTGGACTACAGTAAGTCCCCTACATAAGAACGAGTTCCATTCCGAGATCAAGTTCGTAAGTTTACTTTGTTCATAAGTCCAACAAAGTTAGCCTAGGTACCCAACTAACACAGTCGGCTATATAGTACTGTACTGTAATAGGTTTATGATACTTTTCACACAAATAATACATAAAAAACAAACACAAAAAATAAAGAAATCATTTTTAATCTTACAGTACGGTACCTTGAAAGGTACGGTAGTACAGTACAACAGCTGGCATTTCTTAGCAGTACCAGCTACATCACTGCTGCTTTTATGCTTGCTTCCGGACATTGTGGGCTTGAAATAACAATACTGTACTACTGTACTCTATACAGTACTGTAAAAGTAAAGTACACAAAAGCACAACCACTTGTAGAGGATGCACGCACGTCACAATGTACACCAGGCACGTGAAGATTGGACATGCGAACACACGTTTGCACCTTGGAAAGTTCGCACCTTGAAGGTTCGTATGTAGGGGACTTATTTAGGCACCCAGATAAACAACTGTATCGACTGTTCATAGCCTGTTTTGGTCCCACCTTTTGGCCCCATTTGGGCTGTTTCCATCAGCTCCAGCTGGATTGCATTCTCCTCCTCTTTTTTGGAAGTGGATAGAAAACACGAGATTTTCCATGTCCACGGCAGTGTGCTCAAATCCCAATTCCACCACCGTGTACTAGTGCAGCTTTGGTCAAATTACATAAGCCCTCTGAGATGCAGTTGCTTCATCTGTAGACAGAAATATCTAGCATAGGGAGCTGTTCTAAAGGCCAGAAGTTATACATGGAAAGGGCCCACGCTTGGCACAGGACAGGTGCTCCATAGTTGTAGTTGTTGCTTTTAGAACAGGTAAATTGGATTCTCAACCTAGTGCCTAAGTTTGTATTTACGAGGGTATTTGACAGGTCGGTGGTTAAATTAAGCAAAGCAAAACGTCAGTCTCTAGAACGTAAATGGAAAAGGGAAAAGAATAAAAAAATTTTTTTTTTTTTTGCAATTCTTAGAGAGTAATAGCTCAGATACTGTCATATTTTTTAAAAGAATAATGCCTGGCCTTTCTTTGTCTTCTAGATTCAGGGCAATATCACTCCTCATGCCATTGTCATCTTGCCTAAAACAGATGGAATGGAAATGCTTGTTTGCTATGAGGATGAGGGGGTGTATGTAAACACCTACGGCCGGATAACTAAGGATGTGGTGCTCCAATGGGGAGAAATGCCCACGTCTGTGGGTAGGTTAACCATTCCTTATCTCCTTCAGCAGTTACACCCCCCAAATGAAACGAAAGTCAAGAAATGTGAAACAACCATTTGATTCCACAAAAAAAAAGTCTGTGAATAACACTTGTAAGACTTGCTTTGTCTGTTTATCTCAAGTCGTTTGTCATTTTTGTGGTTAAGATGTGAACAGATGCTGTGAGTTATTGCCCATCTAATGTTTTTAATGCAGTTTTGGAAATTCCTTTTGACAGCCTACATTCATTCCAATCAGATAATGGGCTGGGGCGAGAAAGCTATTGAGATCCGGTCAGTGGAAACAGGACATTTGGATGGAGTATTTATGCATAAGCGAGCTCAAAGGTTAAAGTTTCTATGTGAAAGAAATGATAAGGTAAATCCGTTTCAACATTTGCATTAGTGTTTGCATTTTAAGAGACCGCCAGGTACCTGTGAAACCTTCATTTTCCTTTATACTGATTTGAATCACATCTGTGTTAAACAATCAATATTATCTTGAAATGGCATTATTTGGTTTGATTCCTGTGAACCCTCAAAATATATTATTCACACATCAAAAGAGACATAAAAACATCTAAAAAATTTCTTGTAAACTCTTAGTAACTTGTGTGGCTTGCAGGCCTTAAGATGACTCAGCAAATACCCCAAATTCTCCTAAGCACTTAGAAGAGTTGGCCTCTCATTAGTCATCTCACAGTGGGTCAACTTTATACCCCACTTTTAGACTTTTCACAAAATCACTATTGGGACGTAACCCATCACATTATATTCGATTTTAAATGTAAAACATTTGACATGTAGAAATATAAACTTTTAAAAAGTGTCACCCCATTCCTTAAGGAATGCACAATCACAAACTCAACTAGTGCCATGTCCTGTGTCATTCCAGCCATGTTTCTTCTGAAGTGTCATAGGGGGACTGTTTTCCAGTGAAATCGGCGGTGTTCGTCTGGCATGATCAGTCGCCCAGAAGGCGTATCCTGCAGCAGTGCTGCTTCTCCCTTGCCCTCCCTGTAGACTAACCCAGAGTTTTTAGTAGCTAAGCTATACTGTATTTGTGAATTCATCCTTTGGGACTATGGCCAACTTAGAAATGCTGTCCCCAAAACAGCAGACATAAACATCTATAGAAAAGAACGTGACAGGTTGAACAGACCTGCATCTCTTGGCTCACTCCCGTTCCCCAGAAGCCAGGCTGGTCTTAGTCTGGCCCTGGAGTAGCCAACTACTCTGACCTGGTGTGGTCTGGTGTGGTCTGGGTGGCAACAGCTGGGGATGGCAAGGATGGTCCCAGGCCCTTATCAGAATACGCCAGAAAACAGACCTGACCCCTAGTAAAATTCCAGCCCCTGCCTAGTCTCTGGGAATCATAAGACTAGGAGTGATCTGGGCACGGACACCCACGCTCCAGTTCATTGAAGTCCCACCCCAGAAAGCCAATTTCAAGTCACGACCACACCCTCAGCAGCAGGCTGGGACCACACCAGCATCTGGGGCCCGAGGTTTAGAGCCAAGGCTCACAGAACCTGGAGAGAACAGCGGCCCTTTCTTTCCCTCATTGTGTTCCCATGGGTCTTCTGTGCTTCCCCGTTTTGATTCACTGACCCTAACAGTAGCTTTACTTACATATGTAGCATTAGCTGAATGGTGAGCATTTCCACAGAACTTCCTAAGAAGCTGTTGGGAGAGACAGCAATTCTTCTGAAGAAACTGTGGGAATGAAGTAGCAGAGACTTTATACTAATGACAAAAGTAAATGCCTTGGCCCAAAGTTTGGTGTTGGCTGACTGAAGAACTGGGCCACAGCCCAGAATATTATTTTTCTGGGCAGTGGTTCATTGATGTTCAGCTCAAGCAAGCAGTACCCCAAATTTTGCTCGCTTCTCTCAGTCATTTGATAAAATGATTTAGCAGGCCCAGACCGAATGGACTGTGGTTCTCCTTACTAATGCCATGATCTCCTTTGGCCTAGGATATGCATTCATCAGCAGAGAAACCAAGCATTAACTCTTGGAATGCTAAAGTGAATAGGCATTAAACACCTTACCCTATCTGACCAGAACCACTTATTTTTTTTTCTTAATTGAGAAATGAAGTTGTATAGTAGTCAGTAGCCCCCAAATTCCCCCTTGACTTTGGAAATGTGAGAGGATTCTCTTCATTCCCAAAGTCTGCCCTCTTGTTATTAGGGGAGAGAAAAGGGGAGCTCCTGTGGCTTTACAGAAATTAACAAAGGACGTGTTGTGTCCTAGACCAGAAATCCAGCATATTATCCTAGCACGAAACTCCCTTGTAAAAAGTGAGCACCCAAAGGGTTGTTACAAATCAAGATATAGCCCCTTCTGGGTCCCTGAAGGCCAATGCCACAGTCAGTCATAGTAACCTTCATAGGAATAAAGGCAGGAATGTTTACAGAGGATGCACTGTATTAAAAGGCACTTTACAAACACCAGCCATTAAGTCTTAAGAGCTGACACATGGCAAGGATAGAACATGTGAGAGAAAATGGATGGACGGTTGAAGAAAAGAGGGAAAGAAACCATGCGGTTGAACTAACTTCTTTTTAATTTCAAACAGGTATTTTTTGCATCCGTGCGATCTGGAGGAAGTAGCCAAGTGTTTTTCATGACCCTCAACAGAAATTCCATGATGAACTGGTAACAGAAGAGCACTTGGCACTTATCTTCATGGCGTTATTTCTAATTTAAAAGAACATAACTCATGTGGACTTATGCCAGTCTAGAGGCAGAATCAGAAGGCTTGGTTGACCATACCGCTTTACCCTTTTCCTCTCCCTCCACCCGTCCCAGTACAGTCCATCTTTCAATGTTGCAGCCTGGTTGAGAAGGAGAGAAAAAGGTGGCAGGAATTTCCAGGAGATCCCCAAGAATGCTGCGTTGTCTGTGGACAAAGATGGACCACGTGCCCTTCGGAGTTAGGGATAGAAACAAATATTGTGTGCTCTTATGATTAAGCTGTGTTCTGGTGGGCTTTTGAGTTTTATTTTGTTTTGTTTTTTTACCTTTTTTCTTTACCCCTTTACTTTGTAAGAATGGGGAAAGAATGCATACTGAGAAAATGTCTGTTTTTAATTCTGTCTGCCTGCTAGCTTTCAGTATACAATGTGTTGTAAAATTTCCAATTTCGAATGGTGAGAGGCAGCACAATAAATGTACCTTATCTCTTTACACTGAAGGCCATAACTACTTAGTGGGGTAATTGTAGAACTCTTTTGCCTTCACGAACCCAAAAGGTTGCTTTTTGATAGCAACTGCTAATGGATTTTTAAAAGAGAAGAAAAATACTAGTTTTCCCCTCTTTTGGGAAATAGATTTTAAATGGCTAAACTACTAGCCTTAGACTAATAAAATCAACTACCATTTTTGTGAGTCTGGCAGGCCCTATTTTATATGGCCCTGTACAGAACAGAGTGTGTTGCATGGGATAGTAGTGCCATTGAGTTGAGTTGCCTCTAGTGAATGAGGGACTCTATAATACAACATTGCCTCAGCGATTATGCAACAGATCAGGGCAAAAGATGGGATGACAGAGGGGGTCAGACAGAAAGAGCTGCTGGAAACAAGCTAAAAATGTATATACACACACAAACACACTTTTTTTTTTCCAAATGCACAAAACTTCCCAGCTTAGAGGTCACTCTGTTCGGGCTTCGTTAGGAGTTAAGACTTTGTTCTTTCTGGGAATTGGAGAATAAATAAGATCCAGGCTCTGGTCATTCCCAGCTTTCTCCTGAGGGTGCCACTTTCCCAAGATGAAAACTGTGACTGAAAAAATAATAATAATAAATGTTTCTGAGCTGCCTGTGTTCTCTCTGGGTTGGTGAGAGAAGGGACTAGACTACTAAGCCTGCCTGAGACCCAGTGGGCATCATTGGTTCAGATGTTATAGAACTTGAAAGCAAGGCTTTGGCCAAAATTCTGAGACCCTAATCATTTTACCTTCCTCCAAATTACCCAACATACGGTAAACAACATTTGTGCAGAATATGTATGTATTTCGTTCAGGTTGACTTGTGTCCTTATAGACTCTTACGCGGATGATTTGAACTTTTACGTGACTGTCTGGGATTTCTTTTTCCAAAGCTACCAGCATGGCCGCCTGTGGTATCAAGGTGTTGCAAAACGATATCTGTGTTGCGCTTCCTGTTTTAACCTACCTCGTTTCGTTTGTTTTGTTTCACTGTTCATCACAGCAGTGTTATCTCCAGGAGACATATAGAGAGCTCAACTGGCAATCTCAGGTGCATTTAATATTTTAAAATGAAACAGTAGTTGACCAAATTGTTCTTCTTGAAAAATTGAAAAAAAAAAAAAAATCCAACAACAACAAAACTAATGTGGCTTGTTTCTGGAGAAAACAATTACTCTAAACAGATCAAAAAAAAAAAAAAAATCTATGATCCTACTGATTTTGCCTAAATACATGAGCAGCTGATGTACTATTAATGAGAACAAAATACACATTAGGAAAACGGCGCCATTTCAATCTGGTGGCTTGGGCAAGGGGAGACAGGGAAGGGGAAATATTCTAGTTCTGTTATAGATGATTCTGCCCCTCCTGTAAATGTGGTTGTCATTTGCAGTTATTTTAAGCAGGTAACACAGGAATGGAATTGAGGATTATCTTCAGGCGATCACCAAGATGTCCTCATTGTGGTCCCTTTAGTGCTCAAAAGCAATGATATCCTCCCGTTCTCATTTTTACTGCTAAGGTTCTGCTGCTGAACAATATTATCTTCACAAATTCCGCGCAACAAATTCAGCAATGACGTTTTGGATTGAATTTAGCAACTACTGTAATTGGATGCTGACGTGGACAAGATATATTGATTTGGGTCTCATCCCCGCGTGTGATTGCCACCAGCTCTTTATATCGCTGCTGTGGTATTTTAAACCAGAAGCTTCTTTAAATTATGTTGCAAACTGATCTTTGTTTTTATGTTTTGTTTTGTTTTTATTTCTAAGTGGTAAGTTCGAAACACACAGCTTTAAATGATTTTTTTATTGTGGGATTTTGGGTACAGTTAAGAAATAAAAGGGAATCATTGTGTTTAAACATAAGGTAGTTTGTGAATGTATTTTTTAAAGCCTAGATTCATTGAAACAAAAAATCATAAGAGAACAATATTAATGCAGTCTTGTTTACAGTATGTACAGTGACATAACATAGAACATGAGCTTTTCTGGTGCCAACAACAATAAAACACAGACGTTAAACATCAAGCCATGCCTTTTATATTTTTGTACAAATATCTTACACAGAGTACAAGGCAAAACCAAATTTAAAAAGGGCCTCCCACAAATCTGTGCTCCTTAAAAGATTTCTAAAGAATTCTTTGAAGCTTTTATCTCCAAAAATACATTTTCCTCCACCAGGACTGGCCCTAGCCCTGAAATACTGAGGCCTAGGTCATGCAGAATATTTCAGAATAACTATTCTTGGGCCTGTAACAATTCCCAACTTTTTGGTGTGCTTTAATTCTTTATTCCTTTTTTTGGGGTGGGCAGGGGTGAGGGGGTGGTTGTACTTTTCCTCCCTCTTAATATCATCTTAAAAATAAAATGAGCCAGTTCTAGAGGTAAAATCCCCAACAGGAAAAAATAAAACTAAAAACTGAAACGAGTTTCAAGACCAAAGAAATTTTTATTAAGATTTCTATGCAAAGAGAAACTGAGCCCTCCCTCCCCCAAAGTAAGTTTCTCTAGATCTTTTCTGTCCTTGCTACTCTCAGTTGATAATCATGCATAAAATCCACTGCAGCTGCTCACACCATCGTCGTGGGCCGGGGTCTGTCAGGTGACTATCATTGCTGAGTGCCAGTCCGGGACTCTAGAGACGATTCCTCCATGCAGTGGGTAATGGCAACAGCGGACCTGTAAGATCCCTTCAGATGGGGAGAGTACTCTCTCTCCATGCCAATTACATTCAGACCATTGTCCTTGCACACAGTATAAGTGAAGACAGCTTGCACTGTGCCACATAAAATCTAATGACTCTGTTTAGATATCATTTTTCTTGAAGACTTTCGAACAGTGCTTCAAGAAGACTTAGAGCTACTTCAACAGTATAGATGAAGGCACAGATGCCATCCCACAAGGCCACTCAAACAGGGACTCCATTTTTCTAACACTTTGACACTGCTTTCCAAGACACGCTTCTTACATACGTTGCATCAAGTACACATTTTTTAAAAGCATCTTAATGCCTGGTTGTCAAGACCTACTAACAGTTTTCTGTCTGCTCTTGTGACTTATTGGTAATTGGTGTCTCTGGTCGCTCCTGTGCAGTAGATTAGAAAGAGATGTGAAATTCAGGCCGGAGCCATTCTGGTTTTGTCCGTTGTCAGACAAGAAGGGGCTGAAGTCTGACCTCACATTCCATGAAGTTTAAAAAAAAAAAAAATGTTTTCCCTACTAGTATGTGTCCCACTTCCTGTCACTGTATTCTTGAAATGTTGAAGAGCTATTTGTGTTATAGTGTGTGCTGTCTTTGAAAGTCTGCTTGAACAGGCATCACTTGCATTTGTGCTGACTGCTTTAAGGTATGAGATGTGCTACATTATTTTTAAGAAAGAAGATGCAGTTACTGGTCAAACTTTTTTAACCCTCCGGAGGAAAATAGGAGAATATCCATAACATGCTGATGGCAATTCTGAATGACCCTGCCACACTCCCGAAGTTCCCAAATCTGATTCTATGTTCTGACCATCTCAACAGTTTCTGTGAATTATTAGTTACCTTTTAGTTCATCCCTCAAAACTTTAAATCTAACTATATCAAAGAATAACAAAGAAATCCAAAGCTGACCTCCCTGAGACTATACAGTTACAACATAAAATCCAAAAATCTAAATTTGATTTCATTTACCTGCCAGCATTTCTCATAAATACCATTACATTTTGGCCTTGATCAGGATTGCAATATCAAGAACCTTAAAATGTGCTGCTCTCCTTTTATGGGTCCCAAAATGGGTATAAACTGATCTTCTTTCAGAAGCTCCAGCAAAAAAGAAAACCTCCTGAGAATTTGCAAGTTCAAAACTGACCATTTGTCCATGTCTACCAAATATTTTCTAGTGTTGTTTGATTTGCATACTGTATCATTGTTCTGGGACTTTTTCCATAGACAATTAGAATATTCAAAAATTTGCATAGCATCAAACAGTATGAGACCATAACTCTCTGCTTTGAACTTCATTCTTCTAGGGCTGTCATTCCAGAAAATGCCAGAGTGCACCAAAATAAAACTCATAAAAGCATTTTAAAAGCAAAAATCCCTGGATAAGTTTTGAGATATTCTAAATTCAGACCAAAATCTTTGACTCTGTCCACGATGCCAAACATTTGGATGAAGACTAGAAAATACAGTTTAAAATAGAAACGTTCTAAAGTTTCCAGATTTTTGCTTTGTGTAGATATCTTCAAACTAACTCAACTCCTTGCATGATAGGGTTTGGTTTTGATGGTTTGTTTTTATCACACTAAATTGCATTGCACAGTTGAGGCTGGGCAAATACTGGAGGAAAGGTGAGTTTTCACTTCCAGCAATAGATCATTGTTTGTCCATAGCAAATATCCATGTCCCAGCTGCCTCTTCCTCCTATCTTTCCCCCTGGGGTTAGTATTAAGGAATAGTAATTCTGTATTATGGTTTATTTAAAAACCTCAGACATCACCCTGAATCAGAATTTCAAGAGTTAGGTGACAGCAAGAAATAAATCTGCAGCAGGAAAAAACAAAAAAGGATGACAGCTTGGGTGAAGTTTAAAATTGGATGTTGTGAAAAAAAAAAAAAAAAAAATTGGATGTTGTGAAACTATTTTTGTGCATTTTAGCTATCTTTTTTACAATGTTAACGTAACTGTAGAAATGCCAAATTTATAATATTGGAAGGGAAAGCTATCATTTCGCTATGCCTACAAGCGTTTACATTGTTTAAATCTCCAGTTTTCTAAAGTGTTCTTCCTCCTATCTTTTCCCCTGGGGTTAGTATTAAGGAATAGTAATTCTGTATTATGGTTTATTTAAAAACCTCAGACATCACCCTGAATCAGAATTTCAAGTGTTAGGTGACAGCAAGAAATAAATCTGCAGCAGGAAAAAACAAAAAAGGATGACAGCTTGGGTGAAGTTTAAAATTGGATGTTGTGAAACTATTTTTGTGCATTTTAGCTATCTTTTTTACAATGTTAACGTAACTATAGAAATGCCAAATTTATAATATTGGAAGGGAAAGCTATCATTTCGCTATGCCTACAAGCGTTTACATTGTTTAAATCTCCAGTTTTCTAAAGTGTTTTAAATTGTCAAAAATGTGCTGAAACTGGATAAGTCTCACCTGTGTCAGGGTATAAAAGAAGAAAATCTTCTTGGCATATTTTCTAGTCTAAACCTTTTGGTTACTTTCAAGTACTTTTTTTTTCCCCTGCATTCAAAAAGCCTTCAGTTACTGTTGTCTAAGTTTGTTCCAAGCTGTAGTTAGAAATGATTTGATAGGTTCTAAGCCGGGGTTTTCCCATACTGTGACTGCCACACCCTGGAATATACTCTTTTATGTTATCTCTATCAAAATGTGAAAAATAAAATATTGATAGTAGTAGGACGGCTGCTTGTTCTTCATTGCCACTTCCAGACTATTATCCCTTCTTCCTCCTAAACACTTCAATGCTTTGAAGCTCTTGCCATCAGCCTATAAGTTCTCCAGTTACCTTCGGTCACTCCCCCTCATTGCTTCAGTATCTTGGCTCTTAGCTCACTGTCACCATCTCCAACACCACCCTTGATTAATTCGTGGTGATTTCAAGAACCACTTAGAGAATCCCTGGCTTCTCAGTTTCCTGATCTTGAACAGTGAAACTTACCATTACCAATTACCTCAACAACTCCTAAACTGGTAGCAGGCAATTCTTCCCATTTGCTCTAGGTGGATCCCATCCATTGTCACCAAATAAAGGTCATCACCCCAAAAATATTCTGTGTCACCAGCTTTACTCATTCTATTGGAGGGCTGCACTGCATTCATGCTGCAATCTCTTGTGTTATAAACACCCTGGGCCCCACTACCATCCCTAACTGCCATCTTACTTATCTGTTCCCCTTCACACACAAAAAAACAAATCAGCTTTTCATCCCCACCACAAGCAGCTCTTGCTAAGGACACCAGTTATATCCACACTGTCAAATGCAATGGCCAGGTCTCTGACTTCGTGCCGTTTAACTTACCTGCAGTCTTTAACACAGGTAATAACTCCTTCCTTCTTGAAGTATTGAATAGTTTCTCAGCCCTGGGACATCCCTCTCATGTTCTCTCACCTCTCTGACCATTCCTTATTGGTCTCCTTTGCTGAATTCCTAGAGTGCCCAGCACTGGACATCCCCTTTCTAAGTGATCTCTTCTAGTCTTGGGGCTTGAAAAACCATCATATTTTTATCAATACTAATATTTTTATCTCCAGCCCTAATCTCTTTTCTGAAAGCCAGATTTATATGTCTAACTACTTACTTGGCATCTTCACTGGCTGCATAATTGACATCTCAAACTCAACATATTTAAAACTAAACTAATTTGCACCCCACCTACAGATCTACTCCCATTACAGTCTTGTCTATGTCAGTAAATGGCAACTTTGTTCCTCCAGACCAGACCATCTTATCATTTCCCTTCATTTTTCTCTTTCACATGCCACATGCAATCCATTAAAAACAAAACACCCTTTTCCCCCGCCCACCGGCCCACTTTAGAAAATATCCATAATCCAAGCTGAGACCATGCCACATCTTACCTGAGATGACACTTTTAAAACATCCACTAATATACCAGTTTATGCCACTTTTCTGCTCAGGTGCTCAGTGTCTTTCCATCTCACTCAGAATGTCAACTTCCTTACAGTGGCCTATAAGGCCCTAATAAATCTGACCTAGCCTTTGCTCCATTCCCAACCGCCACTACCACTTCTCTGACCTCATCTACTATTACCCTAGTTCACTTTGCTCCAGCCACACTGCCCTCCTTGCTTTACCCAGGAGACCCTCAAAGCATGCTCCTGTCTCAGGGTCTTTGCCCTGGCTGTTTCCTCTGTCTGGAAAGCTCTCCATTCATGTATCTGTATCATGTGCTCCCCGCTTCCTTTGGATCTCTGCACAAATATCCCTAAACTTTCAGAGACCTATATAAAATAATTTCCAATCCCCCACTTAGTCTCTGCCTTTCACAGCGCTTATCAACATCTAGTTTGTTCACTGGCCTATCTCCAGTACATATAATAATGCCTGGCAAATAGTAATCACTCAGTACGTATTTATCGGATGAACGAATGAATGACAATAAATAATAACAGAGTTTGGGGATTTTTTATTAAGGTATAAAACTAGAAGTTCATTTTCATTTCAATATCAAAACAAAAAGCTGCGTCCAAAGTCTATATCATAAAGGCATAGGTCTGCTTTCATGTAGATAATGGAAAACCTAATGGATTTCCTTTCCTGGAAGGCTATTGTGGATGGAAAACACCTCGCTATAATCCTGGCTGTACTTTCTTGCTCCATGAATCATCTTAACAGGCCAAGCTGCAGGGTTGGAAGAGAGGCTGTCATATAGAACCTTGAGAAAAATGTATTTCAAAACCATTACATTTATACAGATAATGATCCATTTTAAGCTACTGGCATTGCAATAAGTACAGAGTTACTAGAAGTGGGAAGAGGATACTGAATTTTGTTTTCTGGTCTAAATGTTTAAAAATGATAACAACAAATTTTTTTCTAAAACAAGAAATAAACAACATTAAAGGTATTCTCCTGCCAAATGCAGCTTCAAGAAAGCCTAATGACATTTGGGTCTTATGATTCTTCCAAGTGACAGTAGTTCTGAGGCTTCCCTGGGCAGCCTCTAACATCTGTATATATTCAGCTCCACTGAATGTTGTTGCATGAAGTTTTGTTGTAGGAAATTGACACATGCCTTCTGATGAATTTATTGTTTCACTCAGTCTTGTAAAGGTCACAGCTTGTAGTTTCAATTTGTTCAATCATGTATTTTCCTGCTCACTTAATAAAAGAAATATTTTAAAAAATAAAGGAAGAAGATAATGAAATCATGTAATATGAAGCAATATAACAGTGAAAGAATTTTTTTGTTCCTCTATTATTTTCCATGTCTTTTCACAAATCTGTTGAGATGAAAGAGAATATGTAATTCATGCTAAATAGCAAGGGTGATGGTCTTAATTAATCTTTTCCAGGACCAAAGCCATTTTTGGATTCCATGGTACTTAGCTGTAGATTCCTGGAGTCCTTTACAGCAGATACAGAGCATTGGTTCCAGGTACAGATAGAGAATGTGGAACAGATGCTAAGAAATGCCCAAGGTGTCAGTCATTGTGAACAATCTAAGCATCACAAATTCCAGTTGTAGAGACACCATAAATGATTTTCAAATGAGTTCTCAATAATTTACGTGAAAATATTTGAGCGTTGGTTTTCTTTAAAATTGAATATCACCAGCTTGAAAACATGTTTTTATATATCCATAAGCAACTAAGTTCATGTTCCATGACAATAACAGTTTGAAAGAAGATCACCTCCAGCCAAGAAAAATAGTCATCTTGGTTTCCAAAGTTCAAAGTTAATTTACCAGATGGTGTCATGAGGACATGGATTAGCAACATCATGGTCTGACCAAATATTTTAGCCCTACACCCAATGCTGCATGATCTCGGGTCATCTTGTATTACTAAACTCGTTTAGTAATAGAGATGCCAGTTAAGACTGAGGAATTTAGGGCTAGAAGGCATCACTGGACCAGAAAGAAAGAGCATAGCCTTCAGGTCAATCTGATGCTTTCCCCTATCTCACCCTTCCTCCTCACGAGGACAGCCATTCATAATTGGAGGCCCATCAATCTGGGCAGGCCAAAGTTATCACCAGTCCAAGACAAAGGACAACACAGTGAGCTTTCCATAAAGCTCATTTAAGGACAGTCTTATTTGGAGGCAGCATGTTCTCACTGTATAGTGAAAAGATGTATTTGAGAGTCTGGTGATAATATACACACATTCATTTCATTAAATGTTCTCGTTTGGCAAAATTAAAAATTGGCAGCCTTTTTGTTGGTCCCCACAGGATTTGGGGTTGTATGGGGTTTTGTTTTTGAAATTTTCCTGCTTAGCGAAAAAAATTTTTAATGTGGTAATAACTGCTCTAGAGTACTTATAGAAGTCCAGATCTTTTTTTAGTATAGAAATGTACTGCCCATCTCAAAAATTGAAGGGCTAAATATAGAAAGGGGGGAAAAGGGGAAGAGCATGGTCCAGCATCAGGAACAAAGCAGACGCCCGCCCTGGTGTCCATATTTAGACTTTTGTTGCTGGCTTTATCGAGGTAAGTGGTGGTTAATCGCAGGCAGAATTCCAACAACTTCCACAGGCCCAGGTACCAGCGCAGAGTGAACACGCTGTGACAGAAGACATTGCAAAACACAGAAGTCATCAACTGACTGCATCCCGGCCACCTAATAAGCCTGAGTTTCCCAATCATTTTCAATATGATGACTTCCCATCATAACCACCTACGAAACTAAAAAGCAGCAAAAAGTTCAGTAACACTTTTAAATGAAACTGCAATTTATAAGCCACACTCATTTGAAAAAAAGCACTTATACATGTGAGTCATTTAGTCTACAAACAATGCTTGGTATACGCTTGGATACTGGACCCTTTGTTATAGATCCACACCCCCAAGCCCTGCTGAGGTCCCTGGCCCATAATTTGGAAAACGTAACTATAAGCATTTTCCCTAAGAATCTTCATTTGTATCTTGGTTGTGTCTCATGGCAATGTTTAATGTGTATATATTAACGGTCATTGGTTCAGTTCATCTTAATAAAGCTGCCTTGTCACCGTCAAGTATCAGAGAGCTCAAAAAAATTCATCATAGTATTTTTATTTTTTGCCTGTTTATATGCCATCTTATTTTTTAAAGTGTTTGAGACAGCCATGATCTGACTTTTGACAAGCCACCCACACAAACCCACCTGTGTAGAGAAAAAGCAAAGCAACCGTTTATTTACCAGCTGCTTAATACATAGCAGGCCTCACTGCTGGATGCTAAGGCAGAAACAGCTGATGAAGAAATGATCCCTGCCTCTAAGGTGCTGCAGACTCCTTTTGCTCCAGGGCAGGTGGGGAAGGCAGGGGAGGAACACAAACAGACACAGAGACAATAGCGAAAGAAGCAGAGCCCAGCGTTTGACAGAGGAATGCAGGGACTACTATGGGACTGAAGAGAAGGGACCCTCTGCCTGGAATGGTTATGGAGGACTTCCAGGAGCAGGTGGCCTTTACCAGGTTATGGGACAGGAAAGAGGGAGAGAGGCATTCCAACAAGAGGGAGCGGCTTGAACAAAGGCACAGAGGAATGCAGAGCATGTGGGCCTGCAAATGGCAAGTAGTTCAGCATGACTAGAGAAAGTGCTGGTGGAGCAGGAAGAACAATCACCTGACTACGTGAACGTGGAGCATATTCTTTACACCCCTATGCCAGTCCTCTAACATAGGCCCCAGGGGTTTCAAATTCCTGATTCAGCCAGCTGCCTGGCCAACGTGGGCAATGTTTGATGAATGAATCACGCCGTCAGTTAAGAACGCAGTGATTCCTGTGTGTTTGTGGTGAAACCCGTGAGAATGGATCATTTCGTGAATGTAATTCCCAGCGTTCTTTTAGTTGCTGTCTGTAGGACTCAAAGTCCCCAGATTTCTTCACTGAAGCCCAGCTTTGAAGCATGAAGGTGGCCCGGGCCCTACTCGCCCAAACTCTCCTGGTCATAGGAATCACCCGCGTGCTGGTTACTCAGGCAGACCTTCTGGAACACCCCAACCCTGCTCTGAGCAGTAGTCTGTAATTTGGGAGCCCGTGGTCATGATCCACCCCCCCCCCACCCCCACCCAATCCCACACTTTGAGAAACACTATACTTCTGGAGTTTTTCTTTCTTCCCCTTTGAACAATTCTGCATGTTTCCAGTATGTCTAGACACCAAAAGTGCATGCAAACGACCACCCTGTTTCATGTTGTGCAGTGTCTTGGTACCACCTTTTGTCCCAAGTAGGGATTGCAGAAGTCTTGCCCAGGTGCTGCTGTGACCAGCCAAATGGGACGAGCCATCTGGGCCACCGACCTCGCTCCTCATCTACCATGCTGCGTCCCGTCGTCACTGGGGTACACTCCTTCTCACAGCCGGGAGCTTTGCTGCCCACGGGGCCTGAGCCTCCGACTTGGAGACGCAACATTGCAGCACGTGGCCTCAGCTCAGAGGGCCTTGCTGAAGACACAGGATGCCTACCTGCTCTCCTACTCGGGTCCTTTTCTTCTTGTTTTCTTAAGTTAATAACACCTTTTACTTTTAAAATATACCCTTTTAAAACTACATTCTACTGCTATTATTTTTGCCTATTTGCATACACTTTGCTCTTCTTAAATGGCTTTGAACTGCTTTTCTTTTTTCATGCTGACCCTCTTTCTATCTCAAAGTTTCAAACCTCCATTGACTTTTACCATCTTTTTTATTGTCTCTTAGATTTAGGTTGAGATAAAAAATTTCTATTGCTACTTGTTTAATACTTGCCTTTTTATACTCAACTTCTAATTTCTCTTAGCTATTCACTTTTTTAAAACTTTTTATTGGAGTATAGCTGATTTACAGTGTTGTGTTAGTTTCAGGTGTACAGCAAAGCTAGTTACGTTCTATTTAACCTCTCCCTTTTATTTTTATTTTATTTTATTTTTTTTGGCTGCGCTGGGTCTTTGTTGCTGCGCGCGGGCTTTCTCTAGTTGCAGCGAGGGGGGGGCTACTCTTCGTTGCATTGTGCAGGCTTTTCATTGTGGTGGCTTCTCTTGTTGAGGAGCATGGGCTCTAGGCACAAGGGCTTCAGTAGTTGCAGCACGCAGGCCCTAGAGCATGCAGGCTTCGGTAGTTGCAGTGCGTGGGCTCAGTAGTTGTGGCTTGTGGGCTCTAGAGCGCAGGCTCAGTAGTTGTGGCGCACAGGCTTGGCTGCTCCGCAGCATGTGGGATCTTCCCAGGCCAGGGATCGAACCCGTGTCCCCTGCATTGGCAGGCAGATTCTCAACCACTGCGCCACCAGGGAAGTCCAACCTCTCCCTTTTATTTGACAGCTGTATTGATTTCTACTTCCTTGTGACTTTAAATCCTTCTTACTTTGCTTTTCTCCTTTGAATATTTTTATGCTTAAATATCTCCATTTACCTTTGTATGTTATTTGCTTTTACCCTTTTTCCTCTTTTTATTTACATTTTATGCTTTAATCTACATTTATATTCTCTCATTACTCTTAATTTCTTGGTCTCTTGGTTTGTTTCATTGGTCTTGCCTACTTTTTATATGTTCTAATTATTTGTTTCATTATGCATTTTACTTTTTTCCAACATATTTAAAATCTTTCCCTAATTTTAATTTTAATTTAGAGCTCATTCTGTTTAACCCCCTCATTTTGTGAATGGGGACACTGAGCTGCAAAGAGAAATAACTTGCTCAAGATCTTAGGGTGGGCAGTGGTGGAACCTAAATAAGAAGCTGGCTCTTTTGGTGACCAGTCTGGTGCTCTTTTGACCAAACCACTCCATCAACAACGACCCTGCAAAGAGCACCTGTCTTCTTTAAAATAAAGAACACCTGAGTAGCATCTCATCCAAGAGCATTTGGTTCCTGAGACATCAGAGTCAAGACTGTGATTCAATGTCAGTGATCACCCTGGGAGAAGGCTTTCCTTGGCCTTTCACTAAAAGGACATGAGAAAACAATGGGAAAAAGGGAAAGCTGAGAACTGGGACTTTATTTGTGAAATACATGGAAGAACAGAATCTGAAGTCAGAGCACAATGTGTAAGCTGGGTGACCCTAAGCAAACAGACATCTCTGAGCCTCTGTTTTCTTATTTCTAAAATGGGGATCATGAGGTCATTCCTGCCCTACTCACATTTGTGTTATGTTGATCAGATCAGATCACCGATAGAAAAGCTCTCTGTAAACTTTGTGCATAGTTGTTCTTATAATGCCCATAAAATTCAAGAGAAATGTTAGAGGAATAACTACGTAAAAAAGAATACCGTTTTTACTTTTTAAATATGTATATTGGTTTATCTAAAGAGGGAAAGAATAAGGTGCTTTTGCTACTCTCAATACCCAAAATCATATTTTTCCTTTTTTGAAAAACCAAATTACCTTTTTTTGACATTCTGTTGTTTGATGCACATTTCCATTTGGTGCTCTTGGGTTTATAGTCCTGTGTTATATGCCTGCTTCATTCCTTAAGTTTTGATGGTTAAAAAAAAGTGAATATAATGCTACCTTAATGAAAGATACTTTATAAGAAAGTCTGTCTTTAGACTTAGATTTGATCTTACTAATCAAGCAGTGACTTCTGCGTCAAACTCACGGTTTCTCCCCCAATCTAGTTCTTGCTTCCACATTCCCAACAGCACTCTGCTACAATCTTTGTGGAAGTTAACAATGACAATCGGAAAAAAACATTACCTTGTGCATCTGGTATTTAAGATGCTTTTTTATTTCATTACCCAGTAAACTTTTCAGACAGCAATCTTTCAGTGCCTTGGCATCTGGAGAAGTTATCTCCTAGGCAGAGCTGGCTCTGTAGCAGCAAATTAATGGATTAAAATGCTAAGGGAATTCTCACTGGCAAGAAATCTGTAAGGACAATGGATGAGTCAGGTCAGATGCTACTGATGAGGACAAAAGGACCACGGACATGCTAGTGTTGGGGCCGCCTCCTAGCCAGTGCTATAACCACCGGAAATGAACTAGAATTTGTCACTCGGGACACTTAGCTATGGGGACACTCGACCATCTCTTCACCCTTCAGCATGAAGCCATCAGCAAGAAATCTATCCCTATCCTTGCTGTGATCTTACATGTCTTGGAAGGACAAAATTTCAGGGAACTTAGAGCCTAACCCTTCAGAGACCACGGGTCCAGGTCCCTGAGTGGCTCAAGGTGGGCTGGAGGGCGGCATCAGCCGTGGAACAAGAAGCCTCCTAGGACAGCACTCTTTCCTCCCCACCAAGCCACATTCCGGACCCTCTTCATCCTGCTCCCATCAGTGGCAAAACAAAGGCAACAGAGCACACCGTAAGGCTTGGTTGGAATCTTACAGTTGGGTCAGGGTGAGAGACCCTGTGCTCTTGCTGTAGCAGAACAAAGCAATTTCCCCCTTCAGTTCGGCATAGGCCACCTGAGGAGACTCTGGGAAGAGAGAAGAAAAAGGAGCGAACAGAAGTGAGAAGAGAGGCAGGACACAAACATGGGGTGGACTCCAGCTGTGAGGGGAGACCGTGGCCACCACAAAGGAGGGCTCCATTCTGCAGCTGCCTTGGACATCCCTAGAGGCTCAGAGGATTGCTTCTAGGACAGCGGACACTGTGTTATCTACTGCATGGAGGCACCAAGGCACTGAGCTTCAATTTTTGATGTACTCATTTGACTCACCGATGAAAAATGAAAACAACTTCCTCTCCCCGCCAACCACCACAAAGTGCTTCCCCAAACCCACTTGCCCTGTTCCAAGAGGGAAGATGATTTCAAGTTGTAAGGGAGAGAGAAATACTATTTGGGTTTATTTTTACCAGTCTTGCCACTGACTCCCCAAGTCTCTGAACAGATGCCAGAGCCCACACTGGGTGTTGGTAAGCACTGGGGATTTTCTGAGGAGAATGGGGCTAATAAATTGAAGCTGATTCTGTCTCTTAAAGATCTACAAGACAAAAAAGCACCTGGTCAACAACTCACCCATCACCGAGTTGCACCATTTGCTTGTTACAGGACATTCCTGGAACTCCTCTATGTCTGGTAAACAGCTGTCACGAGAACCATTTCTCCCTGACACTGCTCCTTTTACTGGTGACCTATTGGTCAATAACACTGAGCAACATTGTTTGTTATACCTCAATGATGACCTCATGATCTTCACTCCCACTTTTTTATGTCAACCACATAAGCCTCCCTTAGTACCCCGCAAACTAGCAGCAAAAGGTACTGAAGGCAGCGATAGAAAATAGCACACTGTCGGAAAATGATTAACCCACAGACATTAAAGAGACGCAAACTCATAAACAGAAAGATGCCCTGCAGAGTATCGTGGGCGTTTAGGCACACTTGATTGAAAAATGGTTAAGGACAGAGAATTTCAATTGACTTATTTTAAACTGAGATGACTCAAGAATTGCAAACAAAAATTTTCTGCATGCAGTAGCACCATTCAATTTAGACTGAATTGCCCAATGATTAATTAATTTGGGGCAGAACCCACTGATAAATTACCATAGATGCACATCTGTCAAAGGAATTTGTCACAGATTGTCAAACCTTCCTTACGTGAATGACACAAATCCAGGGAAGTGCCCACTCAGTAGGTGGCCCCTTGTTCTTTTAATGAGCCAAATAACACAAACTCCAGGCTAAAGAAAAGGAGCAGAACTCACATAGCTAGTCAACCCTGGGAGTCACAGGACCCTATACTAACTTTTGGAGCAGATGTTAAATTAAGAACAAATCATGGAAACTGACAGCAGAAAAATAGTAACAGCTGACATCTACTGAGAGTTTACTATGTGCTGGGCTTTATTCTAAGCACTGTATCCATACTATCTTATTTAACCCCCGCAAAAATCCCATGAATCCAATACAATCTCCATCTTACACATGAAGAGACAGAGATTATCTACTTTGTTCTACAGATGAAGTCTAGAGAAGTTAAGCAAGACTTACCCATAGTCAAAAAGGCAAACGCTCTGGAGAGGGAGAACCCAAAAAGCATCTCTTGACCCCAGTCCAGTGCTCCAAACGCTTGTGAGAGGGTGGCATGAATTCATTTTACAAGGTCCCTTGGGTTCAGAAAAGATATAAAACCATTCCAGGAAGGGAAAACTTTTCATCCTTTCTAAGGTGATGGCCACCAGGCTAAAGGGGTCAGCCAGGTAGCATCTGGCCTAGCAGAAGTGGTGACACAGCAGCTCTCCTTCTCATGTTCCCTCTCAGACAACATCGGCAACATTCTCATGTTCTCTCATCATACAACATCTCTCTCAGCATCGGCCTGGGGTGCTGGAAAAGCATATCCAGACACCTGAGGGATTGCGCATCACTTGTCTATGGCTTCTGTGCCATACCAAGGAGGGCAAATTAAGAGGACGCTTTTTTTTTTTTCTTTTTAATAAATTTATTTATTTATTTTATTTATTTATTTGTGGCCGCTTTGGGTCTTCGTTGCTGCACGTGGGCTTTCTCTAGTTGCGGCGAGCGGGAGCTACTCTTCATTGCGGTGTGGGGGCTCCTCATTGTGGTGGCTTCTCTTGTTGCAGAACACGGGCTCTAGGCATGTGGGCTTCAGCAGTTGTGGCATGCAGGCTCAGTAGTTGCGGCACACGGGCTTAGTTGCTCCGTGGCATGTGGGGTCTTCCCGGACCAGGGATCGAACCCATGTCCCCTGCATTGGCAAGCGGATTCTTAACCACTGCGTCACCAGGGAAGTCCAAGAGGAAGCTTCTTGAGGAGTAGTAGTTAAATTAAAACTTCATCCTAACATGGCAGAGGACAAATTTGGAGAGGAGGCAAAGTGACAGAAACAGTTAAGAGTAGAAGATTCAAAGGGGATGGTGGTTGGAAAGACACCTACCAAACTGAAGACAGCGACATCTCTGAGGCGCTCTCTTGGTTGAAGGTGGAGGTAGAGGGTTAGTTCAGCTTCATCTGTATTCTACAAAATTTTCTCAATGACAATCGTCTCATGTATTTATGTTTAATTTGCTATTAAAATGAAGTAAATATTTTTGAAAGGAGAAAAAGAGACAAAGGAAAAGTGAGGACAGTGCCTAGACTGTACAGCTATTGGGTAGCTTTTCATCTGGTACCTGAGACTCCCAATGTGGGTCATTGAAAGGCTGTTAATGTCAGTGTATCTGTCCAAGAAGTAGACAGTCACAGCCCCAGTGACCAGGGCTACTTCCTCTTCCCTGCACCTGGGGCTATAGGTTTGCCTTTGGGAGGGGGTTAAGAGGTCCCACAGGCCTCTGTGTACATTTGGGTTATCACCTAAGATTATCTGAGTGTCTCCAGGTGACCACTGAGCTAGTCAGAAGAATCTACTAATCCCTTCTTATCCACCTATAGATTCATTGAATTGACGCATTAACAGGCAAGTTTAAAAGAAAGAAAAGAAAAGGAATAAAGGAAATAGGGCAATTTATTGGCTGTCACAGACAGAACTGGCACAAACAACCTGCCCCATGTCCTTCCCTCTTAGTGCCAGCACAGGACACTCTCCTTAAGATACTAGCAGGCTCCCCTAGCCATGGATATGGCTGAAAATAGAGACCATCACTGACCTTGGACAAAGACTTACCTCGCTGGACCTCTGCCAAGGCTCATTTCCAGGGGAAGCCCAAGAGGTCAGTGTGGGTCCCAGAGCACCATCAGGAACAATATGCCAGCCTCAGCAGGCCTTCCTGGAGACCTGGACTCCATTCCTTTTAGTGTCCTCCATCTTTCCTCTTTCACTCATGGTCCCACCCAACCCACACTCACATTACTGTCTGTCAGAGAAATGTCTACACTTAATTAAACCCCTCCCTCAAGTCTATTACATCAAAGCCCAGACTTCAGTGCTCATTGGATTATTTATTCCTAAAACCTACTCTAAGAAATAAGCATCTAATATTATTGGCCCAACTATCTCACATTGCTTAGGGACACAAAGTTTAATTAAGGCTTGAATTTGAAACATTTTGTGGCCGCTAAATTGTCTCCAAACTATTTACTTAAATTGTTTAGGGTCTTCTAAAATTAAATAATCTCAAATCCCTATTCTCAATACATTCAGTAAAGTCCTCATTTTATCTTTTCACAAGGAAAGCTATCATAGGTATTCTTATTAAATGGTATTCTCCATACAACAGATGACTTTCTATTTGGATTGTAGGTAGAACTGAAAGAAGGAGTAGGCGTGAGGGTCTCTAGACTTGGCAGAAAACGTGACAATGCTTTTGAAGTTTAAACAACTGTTCGCTCTTACCCTTAGTGGTCAAGAATCCAGTTATTAGTTGTTGAATAAGTTGGGCCATACAGCATATGAATGTAAAGAGAGCCAACGTTCACTGTGGAGTAGATCACATGATGACAAGCTTCAAAAATGTCTTTCAGGACAGTAACAACAATGGTGGGCTATAGCAGAAAGATCTGAAGTTAAAAATCTGGGTTCATATGGAACCTAATAAGTTGTCATTTGGGAAAGTTTGAGGTGCTCTCAATGTAGGCTCTAAAACTTGGATCCCAATCCCTATAGCATGTAAATTCTTGGAAGACAGGAATCTTATCTGATGGGTTCACTGTTGTCTCCAGCTCTGGCACATAAAAGATAATCTACAAACATCTGTTGGAAGGCTGAATGAGTAATCACAGCTTTTCCACTGATTAGCCATGGAAACTTGGGATAGATCCTTCAATGCTCTGAGCCTTAGTCTTCTCACAGGTAAATGAGAATATTTTATTTAAATGGTGCTATAGGGATGAAGTGACAATGTGTGAAATTCTGAACTATGGTAGGTGTTCAATAGTTTAGAAAGAGGTGGTAGGAACTTGATTGTTAATTATTTTTCTAACTCTTAGTTCATTTGTGAAGTTGCCTCTTGCCTTGCTGGTTGTTTGTCTAAAAGTTGAAGATAATCTTCACGCTCAAAAGACCCAAACCACCCTGAAAGCTTTTGGGGAAGGGTTTTTAAAGGCAACGTGAGGAAGAGGGTCGAAAGGTGCCTGATTGGCTTGTGGACATTCTTCTGATTGGTTGGTAGTGCGGTAACCGGGTGGTATTTCGGGAGTCAACATCATCAACCTTCTGGTTCCAACTAGTCTGGGGTCTATGTGCTTGTGGTCAGCATGCGGTAAAGGTTAACTTCTTCCACCTGGTGGGGGTTTTAGTATCTGCAAATCAGCTCAAGGGTATAGCTCAGGATGTTACCTATAGCCCCCGAGGAGGAACTAAAGCTCCTTGACTTTGTTTTATGGCTAAACTATGATGAGCTTCTCTTGCTTGACTATATTCCTTTGTTTCTGCATTGTCTCATTTCACTGATTAAATTTGCTCTTTGGAACTCAAGGAGGCTAAAGCTTTTTTACAAACAAGAGGGAGAGGACACGGGGTGTGTTGTGGTTAGGAGGGGCGTCTGTTCCCGGGAAGGCCTCGCAGGGTCCTGCTTGGTTTCAGTAGGACTGAGTAGCTGAAATTTAAATTTTTAATTAACTTAAATTTAAATAGCCACATGTGGCTAGTGGCAACTATACTGAACAGCACAGATGTAGGATATTTTTATCATCACAAAACATACTATTGCACAGGGCTAATATGGATGGTTCTTAAAGCCATTATATCTGATGAGTTCATCTACAGAATGAATGTAGGTAAAAAGAGGAACAGGCCAAGGACTGAGCCCTGCACAACAATACCATTTAGAAGTCTAGGAATAAAGAGGGAGTAAGATAATAAGAGGCGGTGGCCATTGAGTTCAAGTGATCATATTGTCATGAGAACAAGAGAAGAAAAAGTTTTAAGAAAAAGGACAGGGCTCCAATGGACAACAGAATTGTCCATTAGCCTTAGGGAGATGCAGATTTTGGGGAAACCCATAAAAAGCTACTTCAGAGGCACGGTGAGGGACAAAAACCCACTTAAGTTGGATTGAGGAGAAAAGGATGGTGAGTAGTGAAGTGAGTGTAGACAATTTTTCAGAAGAGTTCTACCATGAAGGGAAACAAAACAATAATTCAGTTAGAAGATGAGCAAAAGATATGAAGAGACATTTCACCAAAAAGGATATACAGATGTCAGATAATTAAATTATATGTCCGACATCATTAACCATTAAAGAAATGTAAAATAAAACCACAATAAGATATCACTACACCTTTCAGAATGGCTAAAGTAAAAAATAATGACAACATCAAATGATGAGGGTGCAGAAAAACTGAATCACTCATACATTCCTGGTAAGAATGTAAAATGGCAGTTTCTTAAAAACTAAATGTGCAAATACCATATGACCCAACAACTGCACTCATGGACATTTATTCCAGAAAAAGAAGACTTAATGGTTACACAAAAAGGTTCTTCTTTATTTACATGAATATTTATGGCGGCTTTATTTGTAATAACCCAGAACTGGAAAGGACTGAGATGTCCTTCAAAGGTTAATGATTAAACAGGCTGTGGTACATCCATTCCATGGAACAATACTCAGCAATAAAAGCAAACAACTGATACATGCAACTTGGATGCATCTTGAAGGAATTATACTGAGTGAAAAACACCAACCTCAAAGGTAGCATGCTGTGGTGATTAATTTGATGTCTCAACTTGGGGCCACAGTACTCAGACATTTGGTTAAACATTATTCTGAATATTTCTCTGAGGGTTTTGGATGAGACTTATATTTAAATCAGTGGACTTTATAAAGATGCAGACATAGAGAACGGCCTTGAGGACACGAAGGGGGAAGGGTAAGCTGGGACGAAGTGAGAGAGTGGCATGGACCTATATACACTACCAAATGTAAAATAGACAGCTGTGGGAAGCAGCCGCATAGCACAGGGAGATCAGCTCCCTGCTTTGCGACCACCTAGAGGGGTGCGATAGGAAGGGTAGGAGGGAGATGCAAGAGGGAGGAGATATGGGGATATAGGTATATGTATAGCTGATTCACTTTGTTATACAGCAGAAACTAACACACCATTGTCACTTTGTTATACAGCAGAAACTAACACACCATTGTAAAGCAATTATACTCCAATAAAGATGTTAAAAAATAAAAAATAAAATGAAAAAAGAAGCAATCAGAATGTGACTTGAAGGGTTTACAAAGTGAACCCTAAAAAAACAACCACACAGAGCTGATTCACGCAGCCCAGAGGGGATCTCTGGGTGATTCTGGACACTGGCGCACCTCACTGAGGGGCCCCCATCCGGACAACAAAGCGAGAAAAGCCTGACTTTATCCCACAGCCAGGGAAACACGAAGACGCCTTCATGCAATCGGACCCGCAGCTCCTCAGGTGGGCGCTAAGGCAAACTCTCCTGAGAGGCTGAAATGCATTAGCAGTTCTCCGGAGGCTAAATCCCAATGCAATCACCGCAACAATTCCTCCACCCTACAGCCGGAGATAAAGTTTCAGCCATCCCTAAAATGTGCAGAGATTACTCATTTCTGAGTAAGAGAACAGGAGAGGTCTGGGCTAAACCGGAGGAAACTGGTCTAGGTGGCTTAAGGTCCAGCGTCCCGGTTAAGCGAGTGGCAGGGCGTGCTTCCAATGGAGAGAACAGCTCCCTTGCGCGCTGTGCGCGCAGCTCCAACCCGGCAGAAGAAGTTAAAGGCTCCCCGGCCCCACGCAGCACTCAAGGCCATCTCTTAAAAGGAAGATTCAAAAAACAAAGGTTGGTAAACAGAGGGAACTATCATTTTTGACAGCCGCACAAAGGCTTTCTGGCAGAGTGTCCTGTCACTGGAAGATGATTGCTAAGGAATCGTCTCCTGATTAAATACGCTCAGACAATTGGTCGTGCGCATCACCAGCTGAAACTGGAGCAGAAAGCCAGGAGCCGGCTATGCACTGACGGCAGCGCGGCTACCTGGGGTCTTTAAGTTCTGATTGCAAAACTGCTCCCCAAAGCTTGACTCTGCAAGGGAGAGTGCCTTATGTTATGATTCAATGGGTTAATCCATGTAAAGCGCTGAGAGCAGCACCTGGCACTAAACAAGAACTCAGTAAAGATTAACCATCTTTGTTAGTAATATTCATTCATGCCTTTCCACTAAGAAATTACTGTATTGCTGTTTATGGTTACGTTTCTCTCTCCTTATGCATTTTGAGCTCCAAAGTGTCGTGTTTATATCATGCATCTCCAGAGCCTGGGACTGTGCTGGGCTCAATAAAAGTTTGTGATTTGAATTGAATGATACTCACTTGCATTACCTTGCAGAAGTGATACAAATGAAAAGAGTGGGGAAATAAAAGACAAATGAAACCTGAGCCTCCTTTACCTCCTCATTCTCTGTTTCTTCATAACACCCGTCATTTATGGGGCTGTTCGTTACATCTTCTCTGCTGGACACTGGTTCCAGCTGAGCCTCAGGGGGAACCAGTAACACAGTTTGCCAGGCACAGTTCAAGCTCAACCAATTTTGACGTCACCTGCCCCCAACCCCTCCCCCACCCCGAGACTGGACATGGTAGAGGATGTGCAGAGGGGCACAAGCCCAAGCCCTGGGAGATTTATTTGAGAGCTCCACTACTGCCTCCTTCAGGTGCCTCTTGACATACACCAAACCAGTAACTATAACAGCAAAAACAAGAGCAACCAACATTTGCTGAGCACCTATTATTCACCGTGCTAAACACTTTCATATATTACCACATTTAACCCAACCAATAAACAAAGTGTATAGTCTGTTATTTTCATTCTATCAGGTGAAAAAACTAAGGCACAGAAAAGTCACAATGAGCCACTTGTTTAAGGTCACAACACCAGTAAAATGGTGAGATTCAAACCCAAGTTCCTGACTCTCCAAACGCATTCAGGTCACCACTCAAGTCTACAGTGACCTCTGGCCACACAGTCCAGCTCTGAAGCGCAAGCACCACAGTACTGTTTCTCTGCAGGGCAGTGCATGTGCCTCCCACGCACCTGTCTTTCTTTTCTCCACAGTATAGCATGGCAGCCCAGCTTCTCTCATTTTCGACAAAAGACCCCAAAGATTTCTTTTTTCACCTGCCCCTGGTTACTGCCCCATTTAGAACGTGCCTTAAAACATGACCGCCCCTGGTTTCTAACTTACGCCTAAGGGACCTGCTCCCATTTTCTTTCCTGGTGGAACAAAGGCATTGAAGCCACAAGTCACAGAGGCGAAGCATTTATTGATTGGATTCTCATCAATATTCACCCTCTGCCCAAGATTAGACTTGGCCTCATGCCTTCTTTGCCTTGCTCCTCCTACTCTAATGTATAACTAGTCTCAGAAAGCTGGAGGAGGACAGTCAGGGACTGGCCACTGCATCTGCCACACTCACTACAGGACCTGGAATTAAGAGGAGGACTCCAACCCACAAAATGACAGAAGATAAGGTACAGTCGTATTATGTCCATTTGAGGACATGAATAGGGAAATCTGTTGAAGTCAGTGAGCATATTGAGGATTTGGGGGATGTTGGGTGTAGCTATCACAGATCAAAGCTACTTCTCTTGGCCGATTGATAGTTTGGCTGCTAAAATAATCATAGTTTTTATTCAGTAATTGGGATTTTAAGTGTATTTGCTCTCTTTTCTGACTAGTCTGTGTAATGTTTTCTCGAGTGGTACTACATAACCATATTACGGAAGGAATGTGCAAAAAAAGGCATATTAACCCAAATCTAACTAATCGTGAAACTGATCTGAAATCTTCAAAAATATCAATATTTGAAAAACAAGGGGTAGAAGGCCTGTTCTAGATTAAAGGAGACTAGGAAGAACTGATGACCAAATGCAACAAGTGATCTTAGATGGTGGAAGGAAGACGAAAACAGCTCTAAGGGACAATATGGGGATAGTGAGAAATTTTGAAAATGGTATATTAGATAATGTTTTATAACTATTACATTCTTGGATATGATAATGGTATTGTAATTATGTAGGAGAATGTTCTTAGTGAGTACATGCTGAAGTATTTAGGAGTGAAGTGACACAAGTATCTGCTACTTATTTTCAAATGATTCAGCCAAAACAACACACACACACACACACACACACACACACACACACACGGAGAGTTAAACAAATGTGGTAAAGGTTAACCATTGGTGAACACAGGTGAAGGTTATGGAGTGTTCACTGCACTACTCTTTCAACTTCTCTGTAGATATACTTTTCAAAATAAAAACTTGAAAATACAAAGGGTGTAGTGCTGTTGCTGTTTTCTAAGTATCCCCCAACCAAATGCACCCACCTCTGCACACAATCATACAAGTAGGTAAATGTGTGTTAGAGTAGGACCTCTAAGTTCTGATCTGGTGTAACTTACTCTGCTGAGCCATCTTTCATGTCAGTAAGTGAAAGGCTAGGAGCACAGGCTTTGTAGTCAGGGGCCTGGATTTGGAGTGTGCTGATACTACTTACCTGTTGTGATACTGGGGTTAAGTTATTTAACTGGCCTATCCACTAATTGAGATTTTAAGGATATTTTCTCTGTTTTCTGACTAGTCTGTATGATTTTCTCGAGTGCTTTTCTCTATTGCAACAAATTAAGAACACACTGGGATATAACATAAGGATATAGTATGGGATATACAAGGATTATAATAGTTCCCTACTGTATGGGAGTAATTAAATGAGATAATATTAGAGAAACTCAGATGACATTTTAATGTCAATAGTTATGTATTTGTATAATGTGTATTTAAGGAATAACTAGGATTTCATGATTTCCTATAACAGCCCAGGATACAGCTAAAGTAGTTAAAACTTTAAAAACAGTATAAAGACAAATATTAAGTTAATAACTATACAGATGGTATGTAGATTTGGCAAAAATTATGAAGGCAGTGTTCAAACAACTGAAGTTTGGTAGATACTGCAAAAAGAAAGGTGCTTAACCACAGTGCCTGGCACATAGCCTATGATCAAGTTTCATATAGAACTATCATTAAATTCCCTTAGGGGCCTTTAGAAATTGTGTTGTAGTACTTCTCTTGAGAAGTAAGGAATTGCCTAAAAAGGGAACCCAGAAAGAATGAGAACTGATGTAAAGCACAATGTTATAGCTTTGTAAAACCACCCAGACTTTGAAAGAAGTGAATTAAGCATGAGACTGAGGGTTAGGAGACCTGGGTTCTCACTCTGGATATACCCAGTAGTGCACTGTATAATTCAAAAGACTTGGACTCAGATTCTTCAACTGAAAAAGGAAGAGATTAGCCTAGAATCCATTGCTCTCAAAGGTCCCTTTCAGCTTGAAAATTCTATGGCTTGAGAAGCTCCTGGACTTTTCCAAACTAGGGTGCAAGATCGCCTTTGGGTTGGTGTACATAGTATTTTGTAGAGGAAAGAGTACAAGCTCTGCTCCCTACCTAGTCAATCAATAGATGCTGAAAATCTGCCTTTTTGTTTAGCAGTGGGAGTTTAAGATGAGCTCTGGTTTCCAATACAAGAGTATCTGTTATTCATCAGCTATGTGTGTTGGGCATACCACTTAATCTCTGAGCCCTGGTTTCCTCACCTGTAAAATGGGGATAATTTCATGTACTTTGCAGTAGTGTTGTGAAGATTATTGGTGATGTCTAAAAATTTGACAGGTGGTTGTTTGCTAAGAGTGATAAATGAGATGATAATGATGTGATTAAAGATCAGTTGTTTTTTTAGCCCTTTCACTATTTATCGGAAGACCACAGTGTGTATCTTATTCCGCCTTTATAACAGTTCTATGCATTAACTATTATTATACCCATTTGCAGGGTAAAGAAACTGAGATTTGGGGATGTTAAGGGCCTAGCTGGGACTCTTCCAGGTTTTCTGACTCCCAAGCCTATTTGTTTTTCCTAATAGACTCCATCTGATTTCTAAGCCACAAAATATACACCACATTTGTTTTATGTTAAGGTTCAGCCACTTGCCCATTCTACTCTTCGACATTTATCCAGCAGCATATTTTTAATTGGATATAGAACATAGTTTCTTTAACCTAAAATTATTAAGCTCCAAATTAAGACAGTCTTTCTAAAAGTGCATGCTTAATACCCTGTTGCCTATGAAGAAGTTGAGAGAAAAGGCTTGAATATCTTCTGCCACTTGGTGGATATATGGCCTTTAGATGAGTTCATTACCCTTTCCATATCATTACCTTTTCCCATATGTAAAATGGTATAATAATTTCCACTTACAAGGTTGTTGAGAGAACGGGCAAACCATTTAGAACACAGAGCCTGGACAAGAGTAAGTTCCTCTCTAAGTTCTCACCGTTTTCACTGGCTCCTATGTACCTATCCTTGAGTCAACCTCTTGGATATTAGATTGAATGAATGGAGGTTAATGGGCCAATTCAAACTAAGTTGTTTAGTAGTTTTCAGAAATTTTCCCTCTCATAAACAAAACTTTCTCTGACCAAGTCTAACCACAAAGAAGGTTAACTACAAATGTTATCTCTTTTTATTTCACAATGGAAAAAGAAATGATGGGAAGTGAAGAGCCAGTTCAAAATGGAGTTAAGAGAGGGAAATCAAACCTGAAAATAAGAGGTACAAAACAAAAACAAAAAAGAAAATGCAATCAAACAGTTCCAGAGACTTTGATATTTGGTATGATCACTTTGGTTGGGAATCCAAGTGGTCCGCTTAAAATAAATGAGATTGCTCCTTATCTGACCAACTGGATGAAATTTCTTTTTTTTTGATTGCTACTTTAATGGCTCAATTAATTACCTTAAATTAATTACCAATTTAATTACTCATACAATTTTTTGGATGAAATTTCTTTTTTAAAAAAATTAATTAATTTATTTTTGGCTGGGTTGGGTCTTCGTTTCTGTGCGAGGGCTTTCTCCAGTTGTGGCGAGTGGGGGCCACTCTTCATCGCGGTGCGCGGGCCTCTCACTGTCGCGGCCTCTCTTGTTGCGGAGCACAGGCTCCAGACGCGCAGGCTCAGTAGTTGTGGCTCACGGGCCCAGTTGCTCCGCGGCATGTGGGATCTTCCCAGACCAGGGCTTGAACCCGTGTCCCCTGCATTGGCAGGCAGACTCTCACCCACTGCACCACCAGGGAAGCCCCGAAATTTCTTTTTTTTCTTTTTTTTTTTTGATTGCTACTTTAATTACTCAATTAATTACCTTAAATTAATTACCAATTTAATTACTCATACAATTTTTTGGATGAAATTTCTATCTCAAGGAGTTAAAGTGGGGAACTGCAGGCCATGGGTGGCAGTACCAGAGCCAACACTGAAAAAGAAGCCAGGAAGACCAGAGGACAAAGACTTCAAGAACACCCTAAGATTTCTAAATGTTTAAAACCTCTCTTATCTCCTTCACAGTGGCTTTTTTGTTATCCCTATAATGTGAGAAAGTGATCTTGGGGGCAGCTCCAATATTTCTATAGTAATGACTTAGAACAATTTGATTGGAAGGTAATGGGACAGGAGTTCCAGAGATCTTCTACGTTTGAAAATTAGCTTACATTTTTGTCAAAGCAATGAAGGAACAGCTAACACTGTTGTGACTGAGACTGTCATTTGGAGTGGAAGAGGAAGGCTGATGGAGATTATAGGGGACCAGATCTGCTGCAGCCACTACCTTCATCCCCAACTTCCATTTCTGTAGCACCGCTGCTCACCATTGCTCACCAGTTGGGCTCAAAATAAGAAGAAAGGAACCAAATGCTTGTCTGGTGGGGACAGGAAGAGAGAGCCAGCAGAGAGCAGAAGCCCAGGGATGGAGTGGGAGGGGCAGTCACTAAGACAACAAGTGCTGGGAGACTCTGCCACGGAAGAAAAGGAGATGCAGGGATGAAACTGGGCAGGTATATCATAGCCCTGGGCTTGGTGTTGGGTAGGACCTGAGGTTCTTCTTCAGCTGAGCTACAGATGAGCAGTTGAGTAGCCCTTTTTGATTTTCATCAGAAACCTCACAAAAGTTTTTTATGGGTGTGTGAGGAAGGAGGGGATTTGTGTGGTGAGTGGTGGGAAAATGGAAAATGCGCTTGGAACTGGTCGGTGTTTGGTGATTTGCTTCAGCATCACAATCGGCAAATCCTATAAATATGCGCACGCTTAGTTTTTTTTTTTTCAATTTAGAAAGATTAGGATCCTAGAGTTTCAGACCTGTTTGGCTTGTGAATGTTTGTTTCTGATCAATGAGAAATGCAAAATAACCAAGTAATTAAAAGCATAAGTTCTGGATCCAAATCATTATTCTATCAATACAAGTTACTGGCTGTAAGACTTTAACTAGTCTAGTTATCTATAAAATAGGGATACTAATGGTACTGTCATGAGGAGTGTGGTTGGCAGAATAATGGTCCTCAAAAGATGTCCACAACCTTGTCCCCAGAACCTGTGAATATGTTACCTCACATAGTAAAAAGGGCTTTACAAATGCCATTACCGTTATGGACCTTGAGATAGGGAGATTCTGGCTATGAAGATGGAGGAAGGGCATGACTAATCAAGGAATGCTGTGGCCTCCAGAGCTGGGAATGGCCCTTGCTTTACAGCTAGCACAGACATTGGTCCTTCAACCACAAGGAACTAAATTCTATCATCAACCCAAATTTTCCCCTACATCCTCCAGAAAGGAACACAGCTTGCCAACACCTAAATTTTAGTCTGATGAGACTAGTGTCAGACCTTCTCATCTACAAAAACTGTAAAATAATAAATTTGTGTTATTTAGGCCACTGCTTTGTTTGGTTATTTGTAATAGCAACAAGAGAAAACTATTACAGGTAAATGACATAATACACATACCGCCGTGAATGGCATGCAGTAGGCAAAATATTCAGTATTAGGCATTGAAGCTGTGTTTGCATTGCACCTAACATCAGATTGTCCAGATTGTAGTAATGGAGATTATCAAGAAGGGGGTTAAAGCCTGCTTAAGGCACTTCTTGGTCCCCTCATTACTAATGATGCTATCTGTAAATGGGATGAAATTCTCTGTCCTTGGAAACAGCTTAAAGGGAAAAAGGATTTAAGGAGAAATCACCAACCAAGTGAATGGAACCTCATCTTAGCTTTGGCTGCCTGAGCCACTGCATTTTAGATGCCTCCAGTTCCATTTTAGAGGATAATTCAAAGTCTCTGGTAATCCCACACACCATAACCATACCGTGTGTGTGTATTTGTGTGTGCAAGCACTCGCACATGTGCACTTTCTACATATATTTTATTTATAATTATTTTACTATTATTAAGAAATAACTATATATGTATATATGATTTATATCTAATAAATACAAATGTGAATTATATAATTATATGATATATAAGATATTATATATATGCTTCATAGTTATATGATATTATATGGTTCTTTGGACATATATATATATATATATCATATTAGCATATAATTTGGGTCAGCTTTGATGTCTTGTCTTTCAGGGAACAAAGTTACTGGGAGGGAAAGTCTATATAGGTGCCACCTGCAATTAATTCTGAATTAGTAGAAAGAGAGGGAACATACAGATTCCCAATCCTCACCCCAGAGATTCCAATCCGCTAGTAGATCTGAGGTGAGCCCCAGGAAGCTACACATGTAATAAGCTCTTCAAGTAAAGTCTGGTTTTAGGACCACTAGACAGTAACTTCAAGGGCTCTCAGGGTGGTACTGTGATAATACTTTGTTGATGATGACACTGTGAAACTTCTGATCTCCAGCTTAAGTGGGGAATACGGAGGTCTGGTTAATTAGCTATTCTTCATGCTGGAGTAGGGGGATTTATAATTATTTGCCAATTTAGAGAAAAACTGAAGATTATATAGGGAAAGTGGCTTGGGTCACATACCCACTAAGTATCAGAGTGGGAACTAAACGCTGTGTTGATATGACTCATTCGTTCATTCAACAAAGTTCCTGCTATATCTCATGTCATTTACTTTAAAATGTCAAATTACATAATTTTACATGAAATATTTTCCTTATAAAATGTATAATAGTATAAATAAAAGAAAAATACTCTTTTACCCCACCTCTCCAGTCTCACATTCCTCCTCAAAGGTCATCCTTTTGTTATTTGTTCTTCAAGAAAATATTCTATGAATTACATAAAACACACACAAATCAAATAACACTTAGGTTTAAGTCTTTTTAAAAAAATAATGAGATTTCACAATTTCCTTTGTCACTTAAAAGGTCAGTATATAACAATCACATTATTCTAACTGCAGCATAATGTGTTGCATGTATCATGATGTATTTGAATCTATTTGGCCATTCCACTGAATGACATTTAGATTCTTTCCACAATTCTTGCTATAACATGCACAAAAATGCTGCGTCAAATATCCTTATATGTGACTCTGTATGCATGATATGATTTCTCCAAGATGGTTAGACATGCAATTATAAGTTGAAAGGGATGGATGCTCTGTCACTTGCTACAGTTTTTTGTAGCTGCATGAAGTTGGGGAGAAAATAATATCCCTTAATTCACAACTCTAGGTTCAACAAGTTGCAGATCCTGAAAACTATTTTACCTAGATGTTGATGTGGATTGTGGTGCCTCTTAGATGAGTTTTGAGGTGTTTCTGTATCATGGCAATGTCCAGCAGAGCTCCCTATCTCTTTGTTACTGGTGTCTTATTTGACTTTTCAATGATTTTTAAAATTTTATTTTAAAACTGTTTTTATCTTGGCAGTGGCCTTTAGTCAGCAGCAATTCTAGTTCACAGTCCTGATTTTGAGGCTTAAAAGAATATATACACATATATATATGGGAAAGTATGTCCGGTTCCTCCCCTGGACGAAGCTGTCCCAGATTTTTGCTGCTTTAGCAGTGTAGGGGAAATGAAAGGTGCCCCCACAGTCCCATATGAATGAGCCCTGCCAGGAGCATAGGGCACACAGTGAATGAGTATCAAGGGGCAAGAAACAGCCAGTGGAGCCTGTCAGAAGTCCAAGCTGCAGAGTGATGGGACGATGGTAACTGGAATTGCCTGGTGTTTCCCAGCCCTGTGTTTCGTTCCCCACAGGTCACCAGGACCTTGGTTTTTACTGTCTTCACTGCCGTGCTGGGTTCCTTCCAGTTTGGATATGACATTGGCGTGATCAATGCACCTCAACAGGCAAGTGAAACATGCACAAGTTCTCTTTTTGGCAATTTCTATCAGTGACAGAAAGGTATCTGCTCCGCATGCAGAGAGATAAGGTGTGTCCACGTGGGGAACACGGGATAATCCTGGTCTTCTGTCAGGTTCCACAGGCATGGTTCCAAGGCTGATAACTTGGCCTTGACTCCTCACTTTAAAACCCTCACAGAAAAAGAAAGAGTAATAAATAATCCTTGATCTCTGATTCAGCTATTCGCTGAGCTCACAGAAAACTCCAGCTAGAATACCACGTGCCTAAGGATTTTTTTTAAAAAAACTTAAGAGCTGATTGAAGCATGCATTCAGAGCTCCCAGACGCACAGATGGAAATGCCAGGGAATAAGAGGAAACCATGGAAGGATAGGGTTGTTTCAGTGCACAAACATGTATTGAGCACCAACTCACTGTGCGTCAGGCACTAACATATGCTCTCCCCCATTTGACTCGCCCAACAACATTATTATGCCCATTTCTTGTCCAGATCAAAACATTTTGGAACCCTGCGGGGGTAGGGAGTAGGCAGGGGAGGGGATGGAATTGGATGAAGGAGGTCAAAGGTACAAACTTCCGGGTATAGGATAAATAAGTACTAGGGGTGTAATGTACAACATGATAAATATAATTAACACTGCTGTATGTTATATATGAAAGTTTTTGAGACAGTAAATCCTGAGTTCTCATCACAAGAAAAAAAAAAGACAAACAAGCAAACAAAACACTTGGGAGCCCTAACACTAACAAGATTCTAGTCCTTCCCCCTACTCCTGTCTCCCATAGGTGATCCAAAGTAAAATAATACAAAACTTTTAAATAATAGTCAAGAAGGCCAACAAAGTTTGGGTTTTCTCTATGTTGACTATTTGAATGGGTATTTTTTAAAAATATTGAATAATTTCTATCATTTTTCTCATTTACTTTGTGCATCCCTACTCTGGTTTCCAGTGAATAGACAGGAGAAGGATGTCATTTTTCTCAGATCCCACAGGCTGTAAGTGGGGAAACCGGGACTTCGTCCCCTCTGCTCTGAATCAGACTGTCAGGTCACTTAGGGTGGGATTGATGTCTTATTCTTCTTCCTGGCACCAGTGCCAAGCACAATGATTGATGTAAACAATAAAGTGTTTAGTGAAGGAAGAAGAGAGAGAGAAAGAGACAGAGAGAGAGAGAAGAGAAGCTAGGGGAAGGGGTGGCATAAGGTGATGGTACAAGCATTTGTTCGGCACCTTCTATGAATCCATCATATTTCATCTGCTTCTCTTACGACACTGGACTCCAAGGAAAATGTAAGAGACTACAGGGTGTGAACGTGTGAAGTGTGTACTTGCCACAGTCCATCTGCTGAAAAGGGTTGCTCCTTGAACTAAAAGATGTGCCCTGGTTAGGTACCACATAGCATCATGAGTGTGGCAGCCCTTGCCAAGGCTGAGAGGCTTAGGGAATAACTCTGGGGGCCATATTATTTTTTCTGTGGGTGATAACAGCACATGCTAATTTAACAGGATTCTTGAAATTTGGAATTGGTAGAACCTTTTCTCTTCTTGTGGGAGAACTTTTCAAATCCTTGTTTAAAGCATCCTCTTCAATCTCGGAGGGAAAATTAATCTAAGGTTTCCCCTCCTCCAATCCAAGTCCTAGAGCCAGACCTAAACACAGAGATCCCCCATCCACATCCGGCTTAGTGCCCTCTCTATAACCCCTTCCTTCTGTGTGGAAAGAGCTGCTTAAACACTATTACGTAAGAAGAGTCATTCAGGCCCTTACGTAAGAAGAGTCATTCAGGCCCATTTGTTTTTATTAGCAGAATGACATTTGGAATTATTTTAAAGTCACACTTTTTTTATGAGTATGAAAACTATGCATGCCTGTTGCAGAAAGTTTTAGAAGAAAAAAATTCATGATTTTTCATGTAGAGCAAACTGCTGAGAACATTTGGGATATTTCTTTTCAGCCTTTCTTCTGTGTATATTATCCATATAGAGTGGCCTTCCATGAGGTAGATGTCTGGATCAGACCTCTTTTATTGTAAGAGGATATCATTCTTTCCCTCATCAGCTGATTTTACCACATAGGACTTTGCCCAGGACTGGCAACCTAGGGCAGCTGCATTCCAGGTCCTTGTCAGAGGTCCTCCCAGCTCATTGCTGCTGAATAGTGACCAAATCATCAAGAGGAATGACACAGAAGGAAGAGAGCCTTTACTCGATTATACTTTTGTTTGATCTTTACCTCTACTGAAACACATTATAAAATATGGCACTGTGAAATCTAGTTTTGAACGTTGTTTATTCTGTTACATACTGAACTCTGTGAGGACCCATACAAGAAACTTCCTTCAGGTCTCAACACCTTCTCAGGTACTACTGAGTTGTTTTTGATCTTTAGAATTCACCAGTATATATGACTGTTTTCTGCTCTTTTCACTGGCTGCTAGGAAGCTTATTAATAAATTTAGAGCTCACCTAAAGCAAGGATACAGCACCTAGTGTTTCAATTTGTATATCAACTTTATTTTTGGCCTCATCTTTCCCAATCTTTATTCTTATTCCTACTTTTATGTTTCTATTAAAATATTTACAGAAGCCAATTTAAATCCTGCTATGCAGGGGTAACAGTGGAGTGAAAATATATCTTTTCAAACTTCAGGATATTTTCAATTTGGATAGCTGCCAACCTTTAAAACTTGAAGAATTTTACATAAAAATCCAGATTTCTGGCTTCTCTTTAAAAATTAA
This sequence comes from Eschrichtius robustus, assembly GCF_028021215.1. NCBI lineage: Eukaryota > Metazoa > Chordata > Mammalia > Artiodactyla > Eschrichtiidae > Eschrichtius > Eschrichtius robustus. The sequence continues at coordinate 50,897,201 of NC_090829.1, read as the reverse complement.
AGAAATAGACATTTCTCCAAAGAAGATATACAGATTGCCAACAACTACATGAAAGGATGCTCAACATCACTAATCATTAGAGAAATGCAAATCAAAACTATAATGAGGTATCACCTCACACCGGTCAGAATGGCCATCATCAAAAAATCTACAAACAATAAATGCTGGAGAGGGTGTGGAGAAAAGGGAACTCTCTTGCACTGTTGGTGGGAATGTAAACTGATACAGCCACTATGGAGAACAGTATGGAGGTTCCTTAAAAAACTAAAAATAGAACTACCGTACAACCCAGCAATCCCCCTACTGGGCATATACCCTGAGAAAACCATAATTCAAAAAGATACATGTACCACAATGTTCATTGCAGCACTATTTACAATAGCCAGGACATGGAAACAACCTAAGTGTCCATCAACAGATAAATGGATAAAGAAGATGTGGCACATATATACAATGGAATATTACTCAGCCATAAAAAGAAATGAAGTTGAACTATTTGTAGTGAGGTGGATGGACCTAGAGTCTGTCATACAGAGTGAAGTAAGTCAGAAAGAGAAAAACAAATACCATATGCTAACACATATATATGGAATCTAAAAAAAAAAATGGTTCTGATGAACCTAGGGGCAGGACAGGAATAAAGACTCAGACGTAGAGAATGGACCTGAGGACATGGGGAGGGGGAAGGGTAAGCTGGGACGAAGTAAGAGAGTGGCATGGACATATATTCACTACCAAATGTAAAATAGATAGCTGGTGGGAAGCAGCTGCATAACACAGGGAGATCAGCTCAGGGCTTTGTGACCACCTAGAGGGGTGGGATAGGGAGGGTGGGAGGGAGGCGCAAGAGGGAGGGGATATGGGGATATATGTATACATATAGCTGATTCACTTTGTTATACAGCAGAAACTAACACAACATTGTAAAGCAATTTTACTCCAATAAAGATGTTAAAAAAAAAATTAAAGGTCATGCAACACTAGTCTCACATTGCAACTTCCTCCTTCAGATGGGACAAATAAATTCTGCCAACTCACTATTACATTCTCAAAATTACAGACAGTATTTCAGTCCTCTAGTCATCAAGATCCTTCTTGCCTCCTTCACTTGTTTGTTCCTGTCTGGTTCCTGTTGGCACTGGAATTTGTGACCTCTGTTTCATAGGATACGGTCAACTGAAACAACTATACGCATTAGTATGTGTATAACACACATAATTGAGATAATCCTGTTTAAACACCTAACAAATATTTTAAAGGAAAAACAAAAATATACAGAATGTTTGAAATATTGGAGCTATTTTTCTTTATTTTATCTCCTTAGGTAATAATAACCCATTATAGACATATTTTGGGTGTTCCGCTTGATGACCGAAAAGCTATCAACAGCTATGCTATCAACAGTACAGAGGAACTACCCACAAGCCCATTCCTAAGGGTCCCAACACCAACCCCTTGGGCTGAGGAAGAGCCTGTGGCATCTGCCAGCCTCATCACCATGTTCTGGTCCCTGTCTGTGTCCAGCTTTCCAGTTGGTGGAATGATTGCCTCATTCTTTGGTGGGTTGCTTGGGGACCAGCTTGGAAGGTAGGCAAATTTCATAAACAAGCATAAACACAGAAACTTCAGTATTTTGGGTGTCATAATTTGTTTAGAAAGAAATCATCTTTCCTTTTGTGGAGTAGTTTCAGAGTTGTTTTTTCAACTCACGACCCTATGAGTTAGGTTGGTATTGGACCAAATAATGGAGAAATCTGTTGCAACCATCGGCTTAATAGTGGAGGCATTTACAGCAAAAGTGAGTTTGGTGTGTATTTCTAGATAATCACTCTGGTTCTCTGACTTTGTAACTTGTAAAACATATTGAGAAACCACTGCACAAGTGGTTTACTCAGGAACTCAGTGGGGAGTCAAGCGTGGAATTTTTAACCTGGGAGTCGATTGTTGGCTTCATCAAATTGCTCCATTTCTCAGACATCCAGGTTTTCATTTTCAGATTAGAATTTGACATTTGGATCAGTCAGGTCCTAAGGTCCAGTCAATAGCCACAGCTCCCAGTTGCCCAATATACTTGGCATGGGGTTTCTAGCTGCTGCTCCTTTTATCTCAAAGCCCCAACCACAGATGAAGCAAGTGGTGTCTCCATTTCTCTACTTTGGTTTCTATTACGTGTTTTGGATTAAAAACATCAATGGAACTCCTTTACACTCAAATTTCATTTAGTCATGTGATGTACTAAAGCTCTTGGATTCCCCCACCCCCATAGAGAGGAAGTAAAACAGAAAAACGGTTATTTCTTTAGATTTATTTTCTGCTCTTTGCATCCATCTTTTATCACTTTTTTTCTCATGATAAAAACATGCAAATATGGAAAATTTAGAAAATGCAAAAACCTTTAAAGTTCTAAATGATATAGGCAACTATCTTAGTAATACTGGATTACGATTCATTTAACTATTTTTTTAAATATTTATTTATTGTATTTATTTATTTTCCATATATATATATATATATATATTTTTTTTTTTTTTTTTTTTTTTTTTTGGCTGCCTTGGGTCTTAGTTGCGGCACACAGGATCTTTGTTGAGGCATGTAGGATCTTTTTTGTTACGGCACACAGTCTGCTCAGGTTTCTCTCTACTTGTGGCGTGCGGGTTTTCTCTCTCTCGTTGAGGCGCGCAAGCTCAGTAGTTGTGGCACGTGGCCTTAGTTGCCCTGCAGCAAGTGGGATCTTAGTTCCCCGACCAGGGATCGAACCTGCGTCCCCTGTATTGGAAGGCGGATTCTTTACCACTGGACCACCAGGGGAGTCCCTCATTTAATTATTAAAATCCCTACTTATTTTTTTCTTGGCCATGCCACATGGCATGCAGGAATCTTAGTTCCCTGACCAGGGATCAAACCCGAAACCCCTGCAGTGGAAGTGCAGAGTCTTAACAACTGGACCACAAGGGAAGTCCTAAAATTCCTACTTTAAATTATAGTTTTCCCTCTCTGGTTATTAAGTTCTGATAAGTTCTTCCTCTTGTACTGGAGCTTTTATATAATAAGACTGTAAGAATTTCTCTTAAGTAATGGGTAGCATGGTAATGCAAGTTTTATTCTTACTCTTATTTGAGAGGGACTTCCTCTACCATAAAAGAAAATGGTCAGTTCTTCAAATTTTTATCAACTTACTGGTGTTTAGCTGATCTTTAAATCAGTATCCATAAATTATGCAGGTCATTAACTGGCTTTAATTATTTTAAAAATTTAAAAATCATTTCAATTTGCACCAAGATGGTTTAAGCAGTAGTTGGAAATTTTTCTAGATTAATTATGTCTAAAATAAATAAAATTAAGCAAAGCTAAGTTAAAATTTTAAATATGGATAGACCAACTCTTTTAGCAGCTATTGATGTTTTATACTGCTTCTCATCACTGAAGAAAAAATTTAAGCCCTTAAATTAGAGACAAGATTCTAACAATCCAGTGACTTACTCTAAAACATTTAATTAGTGTCCTGGTGATGGAATCAGGATGCATGTCTTCTCAAGTCTTAGGATTTAGGGGGCGTCCCTGGTGGTCCAGTGGGTAAGACTCTGTGCTGCCAAAGCAGAGGGTCCGGGTTCGATCCCTGGTCAGGGAACTAGATCCCACATGCATGCCACAACTAAGAGCCTGAATGCCTCAACTACAGATCCCGCATGCCGCAACTAAAACATGCCACAACGAAGATCCTGCGTGCTGCAACTAAGACGAAGCGCAGCCAAAAAAAAAAAAAAAACGGTCTTAGGATTTAGCATCAACAATGGTCATACCCCTAAACAATGTCAAATGACCATTTATCAAATTATTTATTGTGAACTAAAAGTGAGACTTCCTCCAACTCTCAGTAGAAAAATGATCCTCCTTGAAAATAGCCCTAAAACTAATAATTTTAACTTCAAAATTAAGACAAAATAGTTCAGTCTCTTTCACAAAACTATTTTTCTAGGGAGATTCACTGAGAAATAACATGATAGTCCTTATTGCCAGGGTCCTTGCTCTACTAGTTAAAAGTAAATAAAAGTGTACTTTTCCGTTACTGCTTTAAAAAACATCTTTCCTTGTAATTGTGTTAATAGTCGATAGATGTCTATAGCCACTATTTTATAGATTTGGGTTCTCAAAGTCAAATTTTACTTAAAATTTAAGTACCAGGGTAAGGTGGGGGAGACCATGATCTGGGCAATCCACACTACCATGAGTGAGGGAAGGTATACACAGCTTGCCTCTGAATATGTTCTTCCTTTTGTATCAAAAATGGAACTCACCAAAATAAAGCATTAACCTTTGGTTTCACACAGATCAAATCCCAGCTCTGTCACTTAATAGCTATGTGAAAATGAGCAAGTTACCTCAGTTCTCTAAGACGTTTCCCTCCATCTGCAATGTGGGGGAAAAAATGCCTCCCTCGTGGCATTATTGTAAGGATTAAATTAAAATGAATATAAAAGGTTTAGTACACTGCTTGGCACTAAGTGAGCAGGCAGCAAGTGTAGATGATGATGATGAAGAAGCCTATGCCTACAGAAGTATTTAGAGCAAGATTTAAAGAAATATACTTAGACATATATTTCTTTCTCCCTGATTCAACCATTTCGTGTATTTTTAGATTATTTATTCTTGGCCATTTCTCACGTCTGAGCAGAAGTTAAAATCCTTTAAGGTGTATAGAGTGCTCCGGCATCCACCGGTGGTAAGGAAGAGGGACTTTAGAGCAATCCGGCATCAAAAATACTTTCAGGCTATCTATCTCTTTTACGACTTTTTATCTTTTTCCCGCCTAATGGAATATACTATTAGCTAGCTAGTAACAGTTTCCTAGGGTAAATTATTGAATTTGCCTGCCCTCTGTCCTTGTGTAAAGAAAAAGCACTTCACAGAGAAACACCCCTGTCTTTTTCTACTATGCAGTTCTGAAGCTGGTCAGCTCTAAAGCACTCTTTTTACCTGTCTCTGGGTAGTTGATAACTTGCATATACTAGTTTGCCGTTACTGCTCTAATGAATTACTACAAACTTAATGGCTTAAAACAACACAAATTTGTTTCCTTACAGTTTTGGAGACCCAAATTCAGTTTCACTTGGCTGAAGTCACAGTGTCAGCAGGGCTCATTCTTTCTGGAGGCTCTGAGGAAGAGTCCATTTCCTTTCCCTTTCCCAGCTTCTGGTGGCCATTTCTGTTCCTTGGCTTGTGGCCCCTTCCTCCATCTTCAGAGCACATCACTACAAGCTTTATTTCTTTCATCACATCACCTTCTCTTCTGCCTTCCTAGTATAAGGATAGTCGTGATTACATCATTGGGCCCGACTGGATAATCTCTTCAATTCAAAATCCTTAATTTAATCAATCTGCAAAATCCCTTTGCCATATAAAGTAACATATTCCCAGGGTCTGAAGATTAGGATGTGGACTCTTGTGGGGTGTTATCCAGCCTATCACATGGTTTTTTGGGCAATCATTGCAGTATGAGATTATATAGTTTTATTTCCCAGAAAAAAAAAAAAAATCTGTTTGGTGTTTAAGATACTTGCTTAGAAAAAGCTCACCTATTAAAGTTTGAAACACTGAAATAGAGCATAACAAGATACCTACATTTCTTTGTGGGACAAAAATTTTCACACCTGTTCACTCAAATTCTTTTATTGGCCTTAGCATCAACTGAACTTTGAAGAAGGTTTTTGTGTACCTCACTTTCCCATTTAACAGGAGGAAGAGTATCAGATACCTGCAAATGTCAATTTTCATATGATTAATTTTGAAAATGATGTTTTTGTTGCTATTGTCAGCTTTATTACATATTTTACATTGGTTGACATTAATTCATAGATTCTGGAAATATGCTGGCATACAATGATAAAATAGGGATAACTATAGTTCTCTATGATAAGGCTTAAAGTAAAAGCATGTTTTAATTTACTTCCAAATAATTCATACTAAAGAAAACTTAACTTTGAAAGTTCCTTTCATGATCTATATCAACTAAAAACTTGTACCATTAAAAGAAAAAAAAAGGGATGTCATAGATTACAACTACGGAATTAAATTTCGCTATCACCAGGCAATTATTGTTTAAAACAATCAACTTCTAGAAAACTTAATTGTTAACTATTTGAAAAGGTGTCAGAAGTGTTATCTTAAGGCAAACCAGTCATCATTACAATTGAATCATCTCTATCAAAATGTGGAGATCAGGTACATGCAACCCAAATTCTCTCATTATATATATATTACTTATTGTTAATGCTTTAACCCACAGACAGATCAAAGTAGCAATCATGGTTTAAGATTCCCCAACTAGCTCTATCAGCAAAATTAAAATATTCAGTCTTAGGTAAAAATCTCAGCATGCTCTGAAAGCAAATAATTTTACCAAGTTTTGATGCTAAATTTATAATCCTTGCTTTTCAAATTTTCAGAATCAAAGCCATGTTGGTAGCAAACATTCTCTCATTAGTTGGAGCTCTCTTGATGGGGTTTTCGAAATTGGGACCATCTCACATTCTTATAATTTCAGGAAGAGGCATATCAGGACTCTACTGTGGTAAGTCATGCACACACACACATACACACACACGCACACTCCCACACAAACACATACACACACCTGAAAATTATTCTGAAGGCAGATGTGGTTACATGTAGGGAATTTTTTTGAGCCTTGAGTGACATCGTGAAAGGGAAAGGCAGTAACATAAAGTTGTAGTCCTGAGTCAGGGAGGTTTGGGACCAGTAAGTGGAGTTGTAAGGGTATATTCTCATCCACAGCAATGACAGCATTTCTAGTCGTATGATCTAAGACAAATTATTTAACTTTGTTTCCTTATCCAGTAAGTGAGAAGGATAACAGTATCTACCTCCTGGAGATGCTTGTGAGAATAAGTGTTCAGCATAGAATCTGACTACAGCAAGCTGCCAAATGTGCTAGCTGTTATCATTACTCCTGTTGTTCAGCAGACAGTGGAAGACTGCTATGCCCAGAACCCTAACTCTACCCTTATGGCCTACCTGGCCGCTGATGTCTCTGTCTCTCCTATCTGGAAAGACCCTGACATCCTGGCCCATCTCTCAGACCATATTCCCTAGCCCTAAATGCTTCCACATGTAGCTGGTTGAAGGGTTAAAGTAAAGTGGTGCTGACCATGGGGAGAGGGAATCAGGCAGAATCAGTTGGTAGCGGGGCTCAGAATGGAGGAAGGTTGCTCCTCCTAAGAACTTCACATCTAAACAGCTGAATCACTATTTCTTGGAGACAGCTTTTCAAACTACCTGAAGCAACTTATCAGCAGAAAGGGAGGATTGTGCATTCTCTAAAATAGTCAAATCTTTGCTTCTCAATCCCAGCGACACCCATTGTCCCAAATCATAGCCACTAATAATATCCATTGGGGGTGGGAGAGGAAAGGTGAGGGCACAAAATGGTGTATAAAATATTTTTAACAATTTTACCTGCAAAGAGGAAAGACTATAATTCCATGCATCTTCAATGATCAGTTGAAACAAAAGTCTAAGATTACTTGTCTCCTTTTGTTGTTTTCAATGCTAATAAAAATAACTGAAAGGGTAGCTTGATCCAGGTAAAGAGTCACCCCACTTGTGGAAAAAGCTTTGGATTCAGAGTGAATCGATTCTGGCACTGTCTCTGTCTGGCCTTAGTAATTGAATGTGAGACTCAGTTTCCTCTTCTGTAAAATGCAAATAATAACACAATCAAAGAAGTCCAAATCATGATTCTTCTATCTTTTCTCTCTATTTTTTAAAATATAGCAAGAAAAAAATTACAAAATATTTTTGGTAAAGTTGAAAATAAATGCTGTAAACATAACATGGAGCAACCTATCACTAGCATAGCCAAGTAACTTGTACTCTCCAACCACATTTTAAAATTATGTCTGATCCTATTATGAGCATTAAAATTGCTAAAACTTATAGGAAATACAATTTGACTTCAGGTTCATGTGACTTCAGACCTGTGAGCTTACCTGCACTTTCTGTTCTTGGGGTATAATGTTAGGCATTACAGAAAAATAGTACAGCCTAGAATAGGACCAAACAAATGGGTTTTTTTCCCCTTCTTCTTTAAGATCAACAGACCACACATTAGAGTTACATGTAAAAGCAGAAATTCAGATGCTGTATCAATCATGTAAATGTTCATGTGATATTAAGAACAATTTGAAGCCTTAAAAAATATTGAAAAAAAATATTGAAACAATTCCTCAAAGCATCTTCTATATATTTGATAGGCAGGCCGTCTCTCTAAGAGGAAGTCTCTGACAAATCTTACTTTTAAATTCTTAAGAAAATGCCAAACATCGCATTCAGCCTTGCTCATTGATAGTCTCTGACCTTTTTATGCACTCAGCAAATGGCTAGATACTCCACCATTTCCAACATGACTGATTACATCTGCAACTAGGAAAACTATAGAAGGCAGAATGCCCTAGAGCTTTTTAAATTTCAGTATTCCTTTAAGCACCAGAAGTCTTTATGCAACTAAAATCTTTTCTGAAGCCTATTATTTGGAGAGAATAAAGAAGCTAGGTTTGCTCTGGTTGGAGTGATTGGGGGAAGAGCCTCTGAGTTCCTCAACCCCTTCCACCTTCCCCCTCAGCCTGGCCAACTCAACTGTGATCTTGAGGCACCTCCACATTGTGGAAACTCAGACAGGGCTTGTAGTTCTCCACTAACACTCTATTGCACTGTGATCTTGGCTAAGTTGTTTCTCACCTTTATCAAGTAAAGAAGTTGGCCTAGATAAGTTCTAATTTCCTTTAATCCCACAAATCTAGAGTGAGAATATTATTGTGTTTTTAAGAATATTGTTAAAGCATTCTTCAGTCTCTTTTCTGAAGATAGCCTAAGGCATTATGGTACAAACTCAATATTAACATGGATTTTTTTTAACTAAATAAGACAATGCTATGAATAATTGCCAAATGCATCACTAACCCTTCCTTTCTCTTTGTATATCCAACTACAACTTCATTTGGAGTCACATCAACAAACATTCTTTGCGTAAACGGTGTGTAATTGTTGGTGACAAGGGCTCTTCCTTCCAATGAACTCAGGAAGGGAGTTTCAGCAGAATATTGACTGTACTTAAAATTATTGTTATTGAGATAGTCCTTGCTACACTTTAATGTTTATGTTCATGTTTCATTTAGGGTTAATTTCAGGCTTGGTTCCAATGTACATTGGTGAAATTGCTCCAACCACGCTCAGGGGTGCTATTGGTGCCCTTCATCAGCTGGCCATTGTCACAGGCATTCTTATTAGTCAGGTAAAACTCCCATCCCCTTCCTCACCCATCCTCTACTTTACCCAACTTCTCCTTCCCTGATTGTCCACTCTCACTGTAGAACAACACAGAGGAAAAAGGCAGTTCCACAGGTGGTAGTGGAGGTGGTATAGAGACATAGGCTTTTTAGCTCAAAGCTAAAGTACTACTACTCCACTCCTCACTTTTCCCCTTGGAGTTGTGGTGGGGTTGGCACTGGAGGTGACCTGGTAAGCCAAGTCTTGAACTGCTGGAGCTATTCTAGAATTTAATTATTCCATTTATATTTCAAGGAATAAAAAATTTCAAAATTTTGCCTACCCAGGTTTCCTTTGTTCTGAGCATCTTACCTGCTCAAATTTAATATGCAAATGCTTACAGTAGCAGTTTTTGTTCAGCTGACTGTATTCTTTCCTTCTGTCCTACGTTCTCAGAGGGAGTCCTAGAACCTCAAACCTATGGCTATCCAGAGGATAAACTACTTGCAGTAGGGATCACAAAACTAGTTCTCATCAGAGTAATTGTTTTATCTATGTAACCCCATTCTATTTAAGTTCTGGGTAATGTAAGAAGAGATTTTTTTAACAAAGGTCCAAAGATGCACGATTTTTGCTGTTGTTTTAGATATCAAATGTGTGCTTAAAAATGTGGTTGATTCTCATCCTAAATGTCCCATAGGAGTTAATGAAAACAAATCTAGGTGAACTCTTTGTAAAACAAGGAGTCCATAATTCAGTTCAGATGAGACACACTAGCAGTAGTTTTCATCTTGTGCATGCTTGTGCATACGTGAGTCACAGTTGTCAGGGATTACTATCAAATAGCCAATGTGCTTTTTCAACAAATTGTTTCAGAAAGCAGATCCAAAGTGATGTGCAGTTGATATGCTTCCTCCCTGACTTTTCAGATCGTTGGCCTCGACTTTATCCTGGGCAATCATGAGCTGTGGCACATCCTGCTTGGTCTGTCTGCTGTGCCAGCTGTTTTGCAATCTTTGCTGCTCTTCTTCTGTCCAGAAAGCCCCAGATACCTTTACATCAAGTTGGATGAGGAAGCCAAAGCAAAGAAAAGTAAGTCTATGGGTGGTTTTACTTTCTTCCTATTGTTTTGGAACTATCAGCTAACGAGAAAGAGTGTGCATGAATGGATACTCATGAAATTGGTACCAGTGCTTTCCAAATGAAGTCAGTGATTATATGTAAGAAGAATATGCACGATCACTTAATATGATTGGTGCATGCCATTTTGCAACCATAAACATTCACACAAACCTGAACAGAAAATCCACATACAGAGACTTCTAAAAGACCTTTCCTACATTATCCTTCTATGATAATGAGGATCACAATTTTGTTTGTCATAAGATGAAGGGAAATGTTCTGCTTTTTTGAGAAATAAAAAAGCAGGATTTAATTTAACAAGAAAGAATTTCCAACACCCATGCTATTAAGTACCAGAAAGGGCTATGCAGAACTGTAGCTCTTTCAATAACATAATACAAATAAATTTATTTTTGTTTTGACCTGAGTTGTGTCAACCTGATCATTTTGGGGAACAGGCTTGAAAAGACTCAGAGGATGTGATGATGTCACCAAAGACATCACTGAGATGAGAAAAGAAAGGGAAGAAGCATCAAGTGAAAAGAAAGTCTCCATAATTCAGCTCTTCACCAATTCCAGCTACCAACAGCCTATTCTAGTGGCATTGATGCTGCACATGGCTCAGCAATTTTCTGGAATCAATGGGGTAAGTTTAAGAACGTCCCCTAACTCTTAAGAGCAAAGTGAATTAAGATAGATGAGGAAAGGGGTTTGAGTTTAAATAACTAAAGGATACTTTAAAATGTTGACATCACATGTCTTACTACAACAAATATATTGAATGAGCATTAATTTTTTGTCTTGACTCATCTGCCTTCTAAAATCAGCTTACAGTTTTTTTCAATGTCAATAATCAATGGTCTGCATGTCTACTATGATGAAGGTTAAAAGGCAAGTCATAATGAATACAAAAGAGGGAAAAGGAGAATAAATATAACTAGAAGACTAAATTACAAGGGGCTTCCAGAGTTGAGTATCAAATTTAGGATTTCTGCTAGCCTAAGCAAAAGGATTCCATGATTCCCTCTGTCTATTTAAATGAAGTATACCAGATAGCCTGGTGCAAAGAAGTTTCCTGCTATCCAAGAAACTTGCACTCTATTTGGGGAGATAGCACACCAAATAAACAATAGAGTGAACTGACATGATATTGGTGAGTAAGGGTAATAGAAAACACATGACTGAAAAACATTCTGAGTACTAAACTAGCTAGCGTTTAGGTTTTGAACTGAAATTCTCGTATTATGCAGACTAAAATTGTTCTACTGACAATTAGTTACTAGAAGAAAAAAATTAAGCATTTGTTTAGAAACTAGATAAAGAAAATCACTTATCCCCTTTCATTGCTGTTAAAAATGTGGTTTGGGCTTTTATAGTGAGCCAATCCTAGATTCACAAAGATACTTTGGGGGTGACTGATGCATGGGCAGAGACTTGGGGGAAGCAAAGAAAGCAAAAGTTGAAGCATGAGTTGAAGCAAAAGAAGACCTGAGCCTCACTCCACAAAGTGAATGCTGCTCTGCTGTGGTCTCCATCCTCCTTTAACAGGTCCTTGACACTCATTTTTTATCTCTTAACTCTTTATAACTTTGGGGCTCAGAGACCAAATCTGTATCCTCTCTCTCAGCTCTGCTTGTATATCCAATAGCACAACACTTCATCTCTCTAAACCTCCCTGCTTTAGCTTGCATCCCAGTGCCTGACTTAGAGGCAGCCAGGAAGCGTCGAACCACAGGCTGTCAGGCATCCTAAAATGGTGGGCTGGTGTGCAGTGAGTAATCCACTCCTCACTGAACACAGCCTGAACAGTCCTCCTGCGTCAGCCATGTCTGCAGGAAGAGGCACCAGCAGCAGGACATGTTATGTGGGAAAGGAACTGATGGAAGATGACAGAACAAAAAAGATGATCTAAAAGACTATTATAAACATAAGGACATAACTAAATAATAAAGCCTATTAGGGAGGTTGTGAATCAGATTTCTCCATCCACTGAGATTGGTGGAAAATTTTGGGTTACATGCAATGACAACCAGAACTCTTATACACACTGGTGAGAGTACAAATCGATACAACTTTTTTTTTTTAATTTTTATTGAGGTATAATTGATTTACAGTGTTGTGTTAGTTTCAGGTGTACAGCAATCTGTTATACAAATACATATATCCACTCTTTTTTTAGATTCTTTTCCCATATAGGCCATTACAGAGTACTGAGTAGAGTTCCCTGTGCTACACAGTAGGTCCCCATTAGCTATCTATTTTATATATAGTAGTATGTATGTGACACAACTTCTTTGGAAAACTGTTTGGCAGTATCTATCAAAGCTGAGAACATGCATACACTACAACCCAACAATTCTATTCCTAGGTGTAAATGTATACATATTTTACCAAAAGGCTTGTACTAGAATGTTCATAGCAGCACTATTCATAACCACTCTAAATGATAACTACCTAAATACCCATCAATAGTAGAATGAGTAACTAAATTGTGGTATATTAATACAATTATACACTAAACAGCAATGATAATGAACAGCCTGAAAATACAACAATATAGATTATTCTAACAAACGTAATGTTGATGCCAGATACAAAATACACACTATGTGGTTTCATTTATATCAAGTACAAGACTAGGCAAAATTTATCTATAAGGATAGAAGTTGAAAGCGTTTCCTTTGAAAAAAGGGTGACATTTAGGGGGCTTCTGGAGGGCAGGAAATGACTTATTTTTGATCTAGACTATACAGGTGTGTTTAGTTTGTGAAAATTAATTGAGCTGTACACTTCAAACGATATGTGTACTTTTTTGCATGTATTTTATACTTTAACAAAAAAATAAAGTGCAGATGTAGAGTTTTCAGCTAAATATAAGGAGAACTTTTAAGTGACTGGAAGCTTTACACACTGAAGGAAGATTGTGGTTTCTCCTTCCCTGGAAGAAGAGGGTGGATAAAGCCTTTTGGGAGTTCTAGGGACCCTGGTTCCATTGAAACACCTAAAAATAAACAAACTAAAATAACTCTTGCTTTAAAGCCATGAGTGCTAGGCTTCTTGATTAAGGCTAAACTGTTATTATTTTGCAGATATTTTACTACTCAACCAGCATTTTTCAGACAGCTGGAATCAGCCAACCTGTTTATGCAACCATTGGAGTTGGTGTTGTCAACACAGTTTTCACTGCTCTCTCCGTAAGTAAAATACTCTATATAAATATTCTGCTTGTTCCTCAGTCCAGAAATGGGAGTAAAATAACCTTGTAATATAAAAGTGACCTATGACTTATTGTCCACATGTAGTGGGTATGTAGACAGAACCAAGTGGGTCACAGGAAGAGTCCTATATGTGAATAACCAACCACCGTATTGAGATTAGGCATAACTGAACAGGTGGATCACTGGTCCTCCTTATCTGCTGAAGATGTCATTTGTCACTCATTTGTGAATTAGTAACTCACTTGGGGACACAGACGCTTGGTATTTTTGTGTAAATACCTGGGCTCTTTCTCCTTTGCTCTGTACTTAAGCCCCTTGGTGTTAGCAAACAGCTTGTCATTTCTATCAACATTGGATCCTAGATCCTCTCCTTCCATGGCTGAAAATTTTTATCCTGACATCTTAGAAAAAACATTTTAAAAATAAACATGGTCCACTCAATTAGATATCTAAGCCTCTAGCAAAATTAAACTGATTCAGTAAATTCTTATGATGTTAGGCCATTGGGCAGAACTTCCAGGTAGTTCACAAGGCCATGGCTTCTGGTGATGTATATGACTGTGATATTATGAGAGGACGGAATAGAAGCGGTTTATAACTTGAAATGTTATTGCTATTTTTGAAATGTAACTTTTTTCAAATGTCAAATGTTATTATATACTTTTTAAAATTTTTTTCAACAAGGGAAGAGGTCATATACTCTTCTTAAGACCAAATACCTTATCTAAGGAACAATTCAGTATATTGACAGTAATAATATTTAATATAACAATCTAAGAATTAAAGTAAACAAAAAACAACAACAAAACCCCCCAAACTTCCCAACTAATGTAACTCACTTTAAAATGAGGATAATTGAGCTTATTTTTATCTTTGAATGCAGATGTTAAAAAAGCTTGTGCTTTTTAATTTTGGTCACAGTGCTATATACTCAATATACTTTAGTCACTTGCTTTTCGTTCTCTGCACATGGACTTTTAACTATTACCTAGAGTAGTCAATAAATTACAGCCTGGCTACCTAGATCAAAAGGCAGGTTTGTCCAGACCACATTAAACAGAACTGGACCTTGGAAAGAGACGAAGAACAGATAATAAGGGAACACCAGTTCTTCCGTAGAAATGCCTTTAGAGATAATGCCTGTTCAATCCAAAAGGCCACTCTAAACCAATAAAGGCTTGGTACTAGGATGGAATCCAAGGGACTATTCTCATTCTTTTGCCTCCTGAGATAATATTTTTGCAAATCCCACTTCAACATATTTTTCTCACATAGAGACTCTGATTAAAACATTTTACGTGTAACAGGATTTGCTATGTAAAGCATCATGTTATCAAGATCAGGGTAACCCAAACTCTAAGAATGCCTAAAGAGAAAACTACTGCAGAATTCCATTTTTGTCCTCCCCCCCACCAGCCAGCCCCATGGAGTGGGAGGAGTTGTTTTGAAAATAGAGCCTTGATTATTTTGAATATACCGTTTTTGAACTCATCCTTTTATTCTGTGAAAGTTTTTGCATGACTGACATAATTTTAAAAAGTCAACTCTAATCAGCTGTCTAATTAACCCTCCAGGACTACAGATAACAGTTAACATTTTTAATTATATTTGTTTTTGAAAAGTTGTTTTAAAGTTCAAAGAAGTACAAAAAGGACAGCCTCTCAGTCATCCAGTTTCTCTCGCCAAAATCAACCAATGTTACCGAATTCCGTGTATCCTTTCAAATAAAGATGTGCAATTAGGAATATGTACTGATGACATATTAATATTTCAACAGTTTGGAAGGAACATAATCAATCTTTTTTTTTCTGGATGAGTACTTGGAGAAAGAGATAGACTTTCCTAACTCGATGCTGAATTGTGTTCCACATTTCCATATTTTCTTTTAAACTAATGAGCTGGTATAAGGGAGCCTGTAATCTTGAGTGAGAAAACAAAACAGGAAGAATATAAAGGGAACTGGAAGGCAGCATGGGTCTAGAGGAGAAGAAAGAGTGGCTCCAAGTAGGCATCCAGGATCTGAGCAATGTACAGTGTCCGCAGCGAAAATGAGAATTAAGGTCAGGTAGACATCTCTGGCCCCTGACCAAATCTCACCCTGTATCACACCCCTTCCTTAGTGCTCACCTAGCCCCAAGGAGGGAGTCCAACTCAATTTTCAAGGCATGTAGTTTTAGAGTTTATAATCCTATTAACAATAATTGTTCAGAAGTAGAAGAAACAGACACAGTAAAAGTCCTTATTCCTGAAGAAATCCTCCAGTTTTCTTGGCAGCTTGACATGGTGTCATCAAATCAGATTTAAAAGTCATAATTAAAGAGTCAAAATATAGAGAGAAATTTTATGAACTTGAGAAATGTTTGTTTTTCCCACTTTTTTCTCAACAATTAAATGTGGGCTCCTTGCTTCCCCGGTGGCCCAGTGGTAAAGAAGCCACCTTCCAATGCATGGGACGCGGATTTGATCCCTGGTCAGGGAACTAAGATCCCACATGCCACGGGGCAACTAAGCCCGTGCGCCACAACTATTGAGCTTGCACTCTAGAGCCCGTGAGCCACGACTACTGAAGCCCGCACACCCTAGAGCCCGTGCTCCGCGACTACTGAGCTGGAGCGCCTCAACAAGACAGCCCACGTACCACAAATTACAGAGCCCACACGCTCTGGAACCCGCACGCCTCAACTAGTGAGAGAAAACCTGCACACCACAACTAAGAGAGAAGCCCGCGCACCACAACGAAAGATCCCGCATGCTGCAACTAAGACTCCACAGAGCCAAAAAAATAAAGAAAATTAAAAAAAAATTTTTTTTTAATGTGGCTCCTTGCTTATCACCCGGAAGTGATTTGAAACTCTAATATGAAATGCCTCTGAGATGAAAGGGGCTTTCATTGTAGGTGAAAAGAAATGTTTCTCAGATATTTTCAGAGCCAAAGCTCACTATACTAAGGGTATTGGATTGCTGTTGATTTACTGATAGATTTATGAGCCTAACCGATTTACTCACTGAAGTGAGAAATTATGACAGGTAGTTTTTGTGTGTGTGACTCACCAACCTTGGCAGTATTCCAAGGATCAAGCAAGAGTCTATTCAACAAACTCTGGTCCTGGCTAATTGTAAATCTTAATCATTAGTGCAAAGATCCACAGACCAAAGGAATCGACGCCAAATCTCCTGAATTAGGATAAGAAAGCACTTTGACCTTTTGCTTTAAAGTCTTATCTTTTCAAGTGGATAGTTCATTACCAGCACCAGGTACATTTAGGCTCACCAGAAAAATGCGGACCTGACTATTTTGGTAAGGCCATCAAATTCTGTATGCTGCCCCTGAGTGGTCACAGTTTGACTTTATTTGCAGTAAGAAAGTTGGATGAGAATAGTTAACACATCAACAGTTGTACTGTTTCAGGGGTCTGCAGTGCTCAAACCCTTGCAATTATAACTTAGGATAATTATCAGAAGGGAAATTAATGTCATTTTTATGTAGGACCTTCGTATTTTAAGTCTACAGGAAATATATTGGGAGAGATCCAAGATGTCCAGTCTCTAAATATTGTACCCAAAGTGATAAACATCAGGTGGTGGTAATGCTATGGTTCTTTCTCTAGAATGGCCTGTTCAAATCAATGTGACGAAAGGAAGCCAGTATTTGTTAATCACCTCTGTTCACTGAGACCAGCTCTGCCACCCCAGGCAAGAGTCACTCCCCTCCTGACTTCCACATCTGTAAAACGGAATAACAGAACGGCCTCTTTCCAGCTGTATAAATTGAAATGATCTCTTTGGCAGTAAAAACGATTTAAGTATAAAGCCAATGTGTTTTAAAATTTTCCTAGGTATTCCTTGTGGAGAAGGCAGGGCGCCGCTCTCTGTTTTTAATCGGAATGAGTGGGATGTTTGTTTGTGCCATCTTCATGTCGGTGGGACTTGTGCTACTGGTGAGTTTGGTGCCTGCACTGAGATTTTTGGTTACCATATGATAGCACTTCTGAGCTGCAGGTTAAACGTTTGAGATTGACTTACGAAATAAAGCAAGAGGAACAGCATATAATACAAAGGAGAAATGTAAAGAAAAAGAGAATTAGTTTAGGGGTTTAAATATAGAACATCAGCAGGTAAATTGTGCTTGTTACCCAGAGAGGCAGTGTATATAATGGTAGAGCGCAAGCTCTGGGATTAGCCCAACCAGGTTCTAATCCTGGCTCTGCCACTTGGCTGCCTGTGTGACCTTGGACAAGCACCTAGACCTTTCCAGCCCAGCACCAGCATCCACTGCTTTACAGGAGGTCATGCATCCTGTCTAGCAACCTTGGTATGAGTAGAAGCAAAGGTCACTGGATCCTTGCTTTTCCTCTTTTGCAGGAAAAGAGTGACTAAGAGTCATGGAAAATCCTAATCCAGAGGATTTCCTATAGCACAAAAGATTTAAGGATGACTAATAAACTTGTCTATGACTAGAATAACTTATACTTAATTGAATATAAACACATCAAGAAGGGAGCTATGTCATCTCTGAACTCAATGAGAATCTACCTAGCTAAAGGAAGAAGCAGTCAATGTCAGTTCCACTTTTGCTTTGTTTCTGTTTTCTCCTCAGAATAAATTGGCTTGGATGAGTTACATGAGCATGACAGCCATCTTCCTCTTTGTCAGTTTTTTTGAAATTGGACCAGGCCCCATCCCCTGGTTCATGGTGGCTGAGTTTTTCAGTCAAGGACCACGCCCTGCTGCTTTAGCAATAGCTGCGTTCAGCAACTGGACCTGCAATTTCATTATAGCTCTGTGTTTCCAGTACATTGCGGTAAGCAGCCTAATACTGTACAAATTTACTGAACAGAAGATAAGGTTGAAGAGCTGCTAATTGGAACTCTGTTTATTCTCTGTGCAGGACTTCTGTGGACCTTATGTGTTTTTCCTCTTTGCTGGTATAGTCCTGGCCTTTACTCTGTTTACATTTTTCAAAGTTCCAGAAACCAAAGGAAAGTCCTTTGAGGAAATCGCAGCAGAGTTCCAAAAGAAGAGTGCTTCAGCCAAAGCACCAAAAGCTGCTGTAGAAATGGAATTCCTTGGAGCTACAGAGACTGTGTAAAGATAACCTGCTTTTTGACAGGTACAGAAACAGGAAAGAAGCGGTGTTTTTTAAATGACAGTTTTTTTGAGAATTTTATATCTACATCTTGAAGTACTGTTTTATTTTTTAAAGAGATGTTATAGGCTTAGATCAGAAATGTCATCAAATATTACAAAGAAAGTATTTTTTTAACTTTGAGAATCTATTTTGGGTGGTAAGACTCTATAATTAAGTAAACCAAAAAGTCTAGCTCATTTTGGTACACTAAATGGCAAGTACATTCTAATGTTCTTAGTGCTGTCCTTTACAACAAGAGTATCCTGAAGTTGAAGCAGTTTCAGAGTTATTGCTTCATTGCACGTGACTAGAAACCTGAAGACACAACCAATATTTACATATTTAAATACGATTAAGTTGGAATTTTCCTACCCACAGACCTCATATCAATACTAAAGGAGAGATGACTAGTGGCAGTAAGGTCCATGTTAAAATTGATAACTTTTCCAATTTTTCCCCTCAGCTTTTTTCTTGCGCATTAGAATTTGTGTTGTGCTTAAAAAGTTTTTTCTGTTATTTTTCATGTGGAATAGTTTATTAAGCACATTAAAATATGGTTATAAAGAAAAACTTTTATTTTGGGTAGACTTACCAAAATCTTTCAGTATCTGGGGAAAAAAAATTTTTTTTGTTACTTTGATGACCAAATGGTTTTTGTAAGATTAAACACTAAAAGGTTTTACCTGGTCATTTAGCATGGATTATCAGTTAATATTAACAGCTATTATAAACCCATGTTAATTCCTTGCTGGTTCAATCCTTTGAGCTATAGTTTGTCTTGCTTTTTAATTGAGCACAGCTTGGTTTTCTGAGCTGTGTTATAAAATATACTCAAATAGTGATAAGTCAAACACTTTGTATATCTCCTCAAACTCCAAATAAGTTAGAACAGTCTAACCTAGGATATTGGAAGTAAAAGATTGCTCTGTTTGTTAAAAAATATTTTCTGAATTCTTATGTTTTAAAATAGAGTTGAAAAGGTAAGGTTGGAAGATCCTGAAGGCAGCCTCCTGAAAATTCATGAATGTTTAATTTCAGACTTGATCAATATCCTTTTTTAATTTTCTTGAAAAGACTTGAGTTCCCTAACACAAAACAATCATCCCATTTGATGTTTCCTTTTTTGCCTTAGCAGTATATGGATGCTATCTAAGCTGTTCTATTGCAATTGCTACCATTTATTGTACACTACCTATGTGCCAGGCACTGTTACAAGTGCTTTTATGTGGACAAATTGGAAATACACAGATAATTGAACAGACTTTCACTTACAGTCAATTTTGCAACTATGGAAATACAGTTCTGATGGATACCAAAGGCTTAGCAGGGAGCTAAAGTATCTCCAGGCTGTTTTCCTCACAAAGTAGAGCACTGAATCAATCTTTTTTACAGTTGCTTTAATGTGCATAAAAGAAAGGCACTTTTAAAAAAGTTTTCTTTAAGAGTGGGAAAAACAATACTGAACACTTGGTGAGGGGTTGGTTTTTTTTTCTTTTTCTTTTTCTCCTTTATTTTTCCTTCCTTTTTTT
Organism: Eschrichtius robustus; assembly: GCF_028021215.1. Taxonomy (NCBI): domain Eukaryota; kingdom Metazoa; phylum Chordata; class Mammalia; order Artiodactyla; family Eschrichtiidae; genus Eschrichtius; species Eschrichtius robustus. Next base: position 50,876,922 of record NC_090829.1, on the reverse strand, counting down.
TTTTTTTTTTTTTTTTTTGACCAAAGGTGTTTACCTTTACGTAATTTGACATTCCAAACAACATGAAATTATTTCTTTTCACTTTGATTTTTGTTTCCTCTGGGCCAATTTGGGATAAACTACTTTCACTTAGGACTTCGGAACACAAAGTGAGCTTAAATTGTTCAGTAGACCTTTTTGCTAAACTGTGAACTCTGTTAAAAAAAAAAAAAAAAGTAGGGACTCTGAATAGGGCAGAAGCAGGAAAATGGCTCATCTTGCGGCTCCTGTCTTCTTCAGGATGCTGAGGCATCAGGATGCTGATGGCCTTTGAGAAGCCCAAAGCTGCACTGGTAAAGAAATTTAACATATTTATAGGCGATGAATGTGATTTATTCACATTCTTTAATCACTATTCCTGACCTCATTTAGAATAAAGTAGTAAAGGTTTAAATAAAGAACCCAAAAGACCCCTTTTAAGTTTTAATTAATTATTCTGATTGACCACAAATACCAAAAATTCAGACCCTGAAGTTTTCTGCCTCAGAGAAATGTAAATGGCATACATTGTTTCCCTTTCATAATTTTTTCCTTTCAGAGATACAAGTGAGTTGAAGACAAAGGAACTAGCTTAACATGATAAAAAAATACTCCTAGGTTTTCAACAATATTCATCATAATATATAATAATATCAGTACTTATTAATTAGATTTAATCCCAGGGAAATTAGACATGTGTTTGAATGTTTAATTTTCATAGTATGCTATCATTCTTGTGGAATTATTTTCATACTCTAACATCCTTACAAATGTGATTTTCTCTTAGCTTGCTCGGAGCATGATTACACTTCTTGGTCTGGCCACTCATCAGCTAGGTCTAGTGTTGCCCACTGTCATGACACCAATGCAAGGATCTTCTCTCACTTCCTTCTCCCCACTCTCCTCTACACGATCAGCACAGTAATGCATGCTGAGACACAGTAAGAGAATGCCCCTCCTCAAGGAGCTCAGTCTATTGAGGAGTTCAGGAAGACCAGGGTATAAACATCCCCATCTGCATCTTTTTCCTTCCATGAACCTCAAACTGTAGGCCTCTTTTGTAAAGAGGGCTCAATCATATACCTACCTCAGAGAGTTGTTGTGAGGATTAAACGTAACGTGCTAAGCAGAGTGTCTGGTACAAAGGGGGCGCTCAATAAATGTTACTTAGAATTAGTATTCATGAAGATACTGTTAGGATACAGGACTGTCATATATAAGATAGTTCCAATTTTTTGTCTTGAATAAGAAAAAGTTTTATAAATTCAAGGTAATATTTTCTTACTTCAAGCAACAGTCTCACGATGACAAGGGAATGGTAAGAATTAGGGGAGATATTAGGCTATCTAATTCTTAAACCCATACCTGATATTTCTAAGTAGGTTATAAGAGTTTCTATTGTATTTTTTAAACTTGCTTTTGCCTAAGTTATTTTTTAAGAGGTCTATATGTAATATTGTTTCTTTGGCTAATACTAAGTACAAAATAAAATGCTATATATCATATTTAAATGTAATTTAATAGGATTAAATCACAGGGCAAGACCAAACCTTGATAAGCCTCAAAAATTGCAAAAGTATATAAACCAGTATACATGCATAAGCTGCTTCTTCTTGCTAGCTTATTGTTGCAAACGTAGCAAATAAAGCAGAGTATTAGGCAATATCTTGTGCTTACAGTGTCCTAAGCAAAGGTGCTGAGTAAAGTATATATAATTTTTCATTACAATTCTGTATTAGTGACCTGAAGAGAAAAGGTTTATTGTCAACCACTCTGAGCCATCTGCTGGTGTTTTTACTGCTTTCTAATTGAGTGCACATTAGAAAGAATCATCATGAAAATAAACTTGTTTTATTAGTATGTATACACTACTAGTATGTATGCACATACATAAACTATATGAATGTATACATATTTATAGTATGTATACACTATAGTTTTATGTCAATAAGTATATTTCCAAATACTGTGTTGTTTTATTTTATGTAGAAAATAACCACATTTAAGAAAATTGATATTGGTTTATTGTATATACTCATTCCCTTCTCACAGTATCTTTCCTATTCTCATTTTAAAGATAATATGTGAGTTACATTTTAAACCAAAATTTTATTTCCATCAAGCAGTTGTTTTGATTATCAGTAGTAGAAAAAACTAACCTGTAGGCTAGGTAAGAACAATTTGAAGAGGAATGAATGACTCCCTTTGATGAAAATAGAAATAATTTAATTCAGTAAATATTGAATTGCGCTCCTATTATGAACAAGACAATTTATTAAAGTTTTGTAAAAGATACAAAGCTTAGAAAACATGGTCCCTATCCTCATTCACCTGCATACTCATAAAGGGGATAAAATTTGAAAAAAAATAGTTATAGTACAAAGGAGAGAAAACGAAGAACTGTAAGTTAGTGGTTTTAAAATTTTTAAGTTAACATCTAAAATTTTTCATCATATGTTTAAATAGCTGCCAAGGATATAATTTTCAAAATATAGTATATATTTACATTTTAAAATTGCTATGCTCTATTTATTCAATAGCATTTAATTACCATAGTAATTTGTTACTCACCATAACCATTTAAAATATATATATAAATATATTTTTATATTTAACAGTTGGAAAATTTACTGCATTATTTTCTATTCTCATATTTCTGTTCCATTTCCCCCAAAGAATTTTATCCTAAAGTAATAAATACACGTGCTTTAAAATATTTTTGATGATTCTAAGTTTCTGCAACAAAAAATATCTATAATTTGAATTTTAATTTTTAAAAATGTCCTGTGTCTACAAAGGTCAAAATGTTTAACCTCTTTTTCTTTTCTGGATTGAGTTAGCATTTATGATAATTAGTAGCACACAACTGATGAAAATTATCCATATTACAAATTTTGATAAAATTATTCATTTTTTATTTTTTAATTTTTTTATTGAAGTATAGTTGATTTACAATATTGTGCCAATCTCTGCTGTACAGCAAAGTGACTCAGTTATATACGTTTATCATTTTTAAAATATTTATTTTAGAAATTCATCTCAGTGAGAAGTATGGGTTTTCTTCAAATAATTTAAATATTAATGGATAGATATTTCTTATTACTAATGTGAAACAGTGTTCAACATAAGTTCTATCATTACTTTTTGTTATTATAGATGTATTGAAAATCTTGTTTTCATAAATAAGTAGATAGGAATGGAAGGACCAATGTCATTTAATTCCATAACTATTTCTAAGTTATAGCCAAAAAGCACATAAAAATTAATCATCCAATTAATTTTTAATAAACTATCAGCTAATAACTCAATTGGGCCCTTTAATTTTGTTAAAATCAAAGACCCTGTATTGTGAAAGGACTTGTTATCCAGTTGTTAAAATTATTCTCTCCCTAGTTTCTGGGCAGCATACCAAAAAGGCTTTACCAAGACTTATTAAAAGACTATTAGTTATATTGTTGAATCTTTCACTTAGAGGCAACTTGCTTAACCTGATATACTCAGAAGGGTTTGGGAGAATTGAAATATTATTAATTTCATGCATTTTCACATATATATGATAAGATTCTTCTATTTTATCACATGCTCTAGTCACAGCAAACCTCAGATGAGAGCTCACATACAGCTTGTTAGCTTGTTCAGTTCATGGAAAATGTCTGTCATAACCTAATGGGCAAACTCAGTCCTTATTGTCAAACTAATTTTCTAAATCAGACTTACTTTCTATCTGACTTAATTTTTCACTTCCAATGAGCACCTTAATACTCATTCCTGTGACAGCCATCTCATGTCTGAATTCCAGTGCTTCCACAGGTAAACATAAAGGAGACATGGGTACTGGTCACAAGTCTGTCTCCTGCATTTCTTACAGATACTTTATATTCTTTACTTTTACTGGTCTTTCCTTCAGGAGCAAATGAACTTTGAAAATAATTGGGTAAGGTCTGCTAAACCAAAGTGGTCAGTACCCTGTTCTACAATGTCTGAATTCAAAATATCCTAACTCAGGCCCAAATATACTATGTCTTATGCCACCTTAATTAAGGTAGGCGTCACAGTTAAAATCATTTCCAAGTATCCCTTTTTTTGGCACTGCTAAAGGGTTGAGTCTGGGGCAATGCGCCATGGTGAAAGTCAGGATTCAAGGAGGACTATACCTGTCCTTTGTAAAGTAGGAGAAGGATGACTATGAAAGAGGTGTTGGGGAAAGAACTGGCCTAATGCCCAAATGCAGGCACATTACTGAGCGTGAAAACATATGTTTTTGTCCATGAATAAGAGATAACATGCCCAACTCTGGAAAGTTATTATAAGTTATTAACAAACTAAATGCTAGGAGGAGGGAGGAGGAGAGGAGAGGAAGAATTGAAACTTAAGAGGATCAGCCTAGAAGATCCAGCATCTAAACAATGGGAGCTCAAAAGAGAAAAAAAAATCAAAATAGAAGGAAGGAAATTATCAAAGACAAATCATACTGGAATTTTGCTGAGCTGAAGAACAAGGCTTGAGATTTGAAAGTTTATTGTGTGCGAAACACAAATAAACAAAGCACAAAATTTCATCATGAAATTTCAGAGCACCAGCAGTTAAAAAGTACATATAAAAGTATCTAGAAAGTAAAGACAGGTCACATACAAAGAAACAGGATTCATAAAAGCATGTCATATCTGAATAGCAACTGTGAAAGCTAAAAGGCTATGGAACAATACCTACAAAATTCTGAAGGAAAATTATTTCCAGCCTAGAATTCTGTTCCCAGACATATTATCAATTGAGTGTAAAAGTAGAATAAGGCATATTTCCAGACATTCAAGACTCAAAAACTTACCTGTTCTGTACCTTCTCTCATGAAACAAGTGGAATGTGTACTGTGCCAAAAAAAAAAAAAAAAGAGAGAGAGAGAGAGAGAAAGACATGCAATTCAGCAAAAGGAGAGAATTAAAGATAAGTCTCAAGGCAGGAGTCATAGGTGACAGCAAGCTCCAGGGCCTAGAAAGCAACCAATTCAGATTGAAGCAAGAAAAAGAAGGTTCCAGGGAAAAACAAAACTAAAATATTCTCTGATGTGTTTGGCCATATGAAGAATAATTTGGAACATTTAGAAAAAAAAAAGTAGTGCCAAGCACATAGAAAACTAAACAAATGCAAATAGGAGGCAATTATGAATTCCTAAGGAGAGAGTGCGGTAGGGAGCAGCATAGAAAGGAAATGTGCTAGTACACTTCTTGGCTCAATGGTGAATAATTATTCACATAATTATGTAAAACACTGGATATTGTTAACAATTCTTGCTTTCAAATAAAATTTATAATAGTACTGGACTTCCCTGGTGGCGCAGTGGTTAAGAATCCGCCTGCCAATGCAGGGGACACAGGTTTGAGCCCTGGTCCGGGAAGATCCCGCATGCCGCGGAGCAACTAAGCCCGTGTGCCACAACTACTGAGCCTGTGCTCTAGAGCCCGCGAGCCACAACTACTGAAGCCCACACCACACCTGCTGAAGCCTGCGCACCTAGAGCCCGTGCTCCCCAACAAAAGAAGCCACCACAAGGAGAAGCCCACGCACCACAGTGAAGAGTAGCCCCCGCTCGCCGCAGCTAGAGAAAGCCCGCACGCAGCAACAAAGACCCAATGCGGCCAAAAATAAATAAATTAATTAATTTAAAAAAAATTTATAATAGTACTATATTATGAGATATGTGGAGAAGGTGAGAAATTGTGAGAAAAAAGCTCAATTATTATTTATCATAATAAGTTGTCGACACATAACCGCCAAAATCTATAAAGCAAAAAATATCCATATAAGCCTATGTGCTGGTAATTTTCCCTGTGCTTCTGCAGATCTATGTTTACCCTTTCCACCCTGCTCTGTGACTCAGAAGGCTGATCTCTTCAGACTGTATCATCTAGGCTCCTTGTCTTTGGCTTCTAGTTGGGTTTGCTTAATGGGCTGCCCTAGTGGGAAATGGGAGGATAAGAAGAGGCAGAAAGAAGGCTATTGTTTCCTTCACCTTCCAGCCTCCCTCCCCTTGGGCAGTGACTGCACTCCTCCACTTAAGGCCACAGCTCCTGTACAGCTACAGCTACAGTTCTTACTGGGTTCTGATAATCATTCCCCAGAATCTTGCCTCTTTTAACCCTAGAGTGGGTAATGGCATCATACTACTGTTAGTTCCACTACTGCTACTCCCAGGTGCTTTACCATCCCTTGCTGTTTCCTTAACTCGGCCCACTCCTTTGTAAATCATTTCTTCATTAAGCTCCTCTAACCACCCCTTTTCAGGGGGCCATCTGTTTCTGCTGGGACCTGAACAATACAGCATATGAATTAGAACATGGATATTAAAGCTTTAAGAAATAGTTAAAAACTTTTCAAGTATTCACCTCTAAGAAGACTCATGGTTGAAGACGGATGGGGCAAGAAATTATTGTGTTTTTAAACATATGTAATATAAGCCTGTGCTATTCTTTAACCTTTAAATTATAGACATGCATTATTTTATAAAAATTAAAAAATTATTAAATAACAATAAACGTTTTAAACTATTAAATCAACTGAAAAAATGCTATATAGCACAAAAATGGATAAGATTATATATATACAATATATTTTAGATAGACGAGAGAGATTGAGAGAGTAAAGAGGGGTAGAAAGAGAGGGAGAAGAGAGAGGAGGAAGAGAGGGAGAGAGGACAAGAGAAGAATGTACAGTGGTTAGTGGTTATCAATAGGTGATAGGATTTCAGGTAGCGTGTTAGGGTTAGGGTTAGGGTTGGTGTTGGGGTTAGGGTGTGTGTGTTGTGTGTGTATGTGTGTGTGTGTGTGTGAGTGTATGGTCCAAGTTTTCTTCATTGTGCACGTATATTATGCTTACAATAGGCTAAAAAAATGTGGGGGAAATTAACCTTCTTTTAGAAATAGATGGTAGAAGAAAAGGTTCTGCAATTTGAAGAACAATACATGACTTTATTACAATGGGAGAATGTGTGAATATGTTTGTAGACTAAGGGAAAGGAGAAATAGAGAAGGAATTTTAAGATTCATGAGGGAGGATAAGTGAGGCATGGGAAAGTTTGATATAAAAATCACAGGGAGTGCTATTAGAAAGGAGGAGACAGAAAGGTGAGAGAAAAATTTAAAAAGGAAAAATGATATGAAGACATTTTGAGGCAAAGAGTAAAAACGTTGAAGTTTCTTGTATCAGGTTGACTAGCCATTTTCTGCAGAGAAAGTACTAGGTGAGCTCCTACCCTGAGCAGGAATCGTAGAGATCATTGATTCCTGAACCAACTCCTATAAACCAATTGCACCCTAATGCTAAACCCTGATTATAGAGTTATCAGCTGAGTCATCTTGGGCAGTTCACATAATCTTCTAAAGTTTCAGTCATTTGCTCTTAATGTAAAATGAAAATAAAGATAGCACAGATTCTGCTTAAATTATAGGATTTTGCAAGATACAAATAATAATTGTTAAAAAAATTTTTAATGAAATATGCAAATAATTTAGCCCTCAAATGATATATTTGTCTGCTTGGACTGCCATAATAAAATACCAAAATATGCCAAAATAAAATGTGTGACTTAAACAACAGAAATTTATTTCTCACAGTTCTAGAGGCTAAGAAGTCCAAGATCAGATGGTCACCTTCTCCCTGTGTCTTCACATGGCAGAAAGGGTTCTAGTGCTTCTTCCTCTTCTTATAAGGGCACCAGCTCTATCCAATTAGGGGCTTACCCTTATGACCTCATTTAACCTTTATCACCTCCTCACAGGTCCCATCTCCAAGTATAGACACTTTGGGGTTAGGGTTTCAACATATGAATTTGGGGGAACACAAACATTCAGTCCATAACAACAAATGGTAAAGAACTTTTACCTCCAGGAGAGAAAAACAAAAGACACACTGAGGGAGGGGTGGGGTGGAAAGAGGACCAGCCTGTCTTGGAGGAATTAACATGTTTTAATATTATTCTATTTTGAAGAATGAAAATGAAGCCCATTTTTGCTTTCTTTTGCTGGTGTCATCTTTAATCACACTTAAAAACTTTCCCAAAGCGTCTACCCATCAATTTCTTAAAGGACTCTACTCTTTTTTTTTTTTTTTTTTAAATAATAGCACATTTTGGAAAAGGAAAAGGACTGGGGGCAGTGTGTGTTGCAGATATTGGAATTTAGGGTTGCCAGATAAAATACAGGACACTGAGTTAAATTTGAAGTTTGGAATCTCATGCAATATTTGAAACATGCATATGCTAAAGAATTATTCATTGTGTATTTGAAGTTCACATTTAACTGAGTGGCCTCTATTTTCATTTGCTAAATCTAACAATACTAAAAACTTACCATTATAAAATCGTGGCATGTATGTACAAATACATAGACTGGCAAAATAGAATTAAAAACTCAGAAACAATCACAACTATATAAAGGCAATTAACACTTGATAAAATGGGCATTTCAAACAAGGGGAAAGTATATATAACTTGATAAATGTTACTGAACATATACATACCAGTTAGAAAAAATAAAGTTAAATGCCTACTTCACACTAATCAAAACAATTTGTTGCAAATGGAGAAAAGTGCTAAATTTAGAAAATAACAACTAGAAGGACCAAAAGAAAATGTGGATGAATACGAATCTAACCTAGGGTGTAAAAGATCTTTCTAAAATAAAGCAAAAAAATAATAATAATAATAAAGGAAAAAAAGATAGCTTTTTCTACCCAAGTATTAAACATGTGTATGTTTTTTAAAAATAAATAAAGTGGGGGGGAAATTGTCAACATATACAACAAAGGGCAAATATTCTTAATGCCTAAAGAATGAGATGCCATTTTTTTCCTGCCAATTTGGCAAAACTATTAAAAATGGTACTACTGAGGCTGGCAAGAGTGCTAAGAGAACACAGCCCTGACACACTGCTTGTGGAAGCATAAATTAGTATTATCTAGAGAAAACATCCTTCAGAGATGAAAGGAAAGAAAAAACATTTTCAGATGAAGAAGAAATAAGGGATTTTTGTTACCAGTAGACCTGCTCTAAAAGAAATTCTGAAGACATTTTCTTAGCATTTCTTCATGCTGAAGTGATAATACAAATTATTATGATTGTAGTGGTGGTTTACCTGACTATATATTTGTCTAAACTTACAGAACTGTATACCAAAAAGAGTGAATTTTACTGTATGTAAAATTTATAAAAAGTAAATTTAGTGTTTTTTAAAATTTGGATAAAACAAAAGACAATGAATTTATCGTCACAGGGCACTCGAGGAGAGATTTTTTTCCATTTTTTTCTACCTATGGTCAGTCATCAGAATATGAATCAGCAGAAGAGGAATATGCCAATCATCAAAATCCAGAGATAATTCTAAAGCACGATTTGAGCTCCTCTTCACAGTCTCTGAGCTGACACTCAAAACCTCTTTCCAGAACAGCCAATGAGGCTTGATAGAGTTTCAGCATCATTGCCAGACCTCCCCAGGTGGAGCCATTAACAATCAGTGAAATGGCCCAAAAAAAGAGCACTGAAAGGAACATGAGTTTCAAAAATCTGCTCACTGCATTGTCAGTTTCTGAATGATGGAGAACTGAACAGAGAGGCCATGGTACCACTTTCCCTGTCTCACACACCTACCACACTCTGTAGCAGAGATCAACTCCGCAACAACAATCTCATGTTACTGCGTAACCCTGAGGAGGCCAGGATGCGGCTGTCTCTGTCTGGAGTGGTGCTGATTGTCACCCGTCAATCTGTACAGTCAGGAATGTCTGTACCCAGAGCCTCTGGCAGCCAGTTCTACTTTAGACTTGTTCCCAAGTGACACTGGTGATTATTTTTATCTCCTAATGTTATTGTTTAACTAATTCACTAATGATTAAGACAATTTTGAAGACTGAGCAAGCCCCACTAACTAAAAGGCTGTTGCACTTTTGTTAACATGCAAAGGGCGTCCACTGCCTGCAGTTAGCTAATAATGCATTATAATTAATAGTACTTGGGGAAAGTATCCTGTCAGCAGGAGCCCTGAGGTTGTTTTCCTAACGTGCCAAGATGATCTCCATTAGGGTTTTTCTGTTTCATTGGATTAAGTGGTTGGCGTTGTATCTACTCTGATTCTTTTAAATTCTAAAAGTAATTTGGGTTCTGATTCCACAAACTCACAGAATTTTCTTCATTAGCATTTTCTTGAACTGACATGTGGGGTGCTGTGATGATAAAAGTGGATAACTGCCTTCTTATTTACTCACCTCCAATTCTGCCTTGCAAAAGCACATCTATCTCAGCAGGAGGGCATGGGCAAGCAAAACCCAGGGGAAGTCAGAACAATGATTCACCTACCCCATTAGAGATTTCTCCATTTGCTTCATCTCATGCTCTTCTCACAGTTTTTTGTTTTTTTTTTTTTTTTATTCCCCTGTGTATAGGATCTGCTGTGTTCCATTATTCTTACTTGGTGCTAAAAAGTACATTTTGTATGTAGGGAAATCAATCTTGGATGTCTTATACAATTAACTAGTACATCGCCTAACACCACTTTGCTGGAGTAAGAAACAGGTGATGGTGGTTTCTGACACCAGAGCTGTTCGGTGAAAGCCAAGAAAAAGAACAGCAAATAACAGGGTGACAAGATAGCCAAAGACCCGTCCTCATCTCCCACATCATTATGACTGTAAAATAAGAACACACATAGAAATATTTTTGGCAATTTAGTGCCCGTCTCCAGATTCCCCTTCCCATCTCTGCCGTCCTCCATTGCCCACCCACATTCCAGGGGCAGTGGCTGAAGAGGGATGAACAGCATACATGTCCCACACACCACATTTTGCAAAAGCAAAAAGCACCTAATCATGTAAATATGATGGAACTATCAGAAGTGAAAGAATGTGAGATGAGTTATACATACTGTGAAACAAGAATCATTGTTCTTTTGGTTCTGCAATTATATTTCATTTTTATCAAGTTAGAAATTAAATACACAGGAAACCTCTAATAACTCTGGCATTCAGTCACGTGGTGGCGAGTCTAGTTGTGTAGTCTGTGCTGTGGGGTAGAGTATCCTATAAATGTCAATCAGGTCAATTTGGCTGATAGTGTTCTTCAGGTCTCCTATTTCCTTACTGATGATTTATTCCTTTACCTGTTCTCTGACTGCTGAGAGAGAAGTATTGAAGTCTCCAGGTGTAACTGGATTTGCCTAGGAGCATGACCTGTGCCACCATCATACATACACCTCCCCAACATTTTTATTATTCTAAACTCTACTATTATGATGACAACCATTTAAAAATGAGGAAACTGAGGGATGGGGAGGATAAGTAAATTGTACGAGGGCACTCAAATAGGAAATGTCGGGCAGGATTCAAACTGAGGTAGCTTGACTCCAGAGTCCCTACTCTTCAACCCCATGATATTCTGTATCCTGTCTCATCTGTGAATTTCAAGAGCAGGTCAGATGGGGCCATGACTTTATTCACCGGTTACAAGGCATCTGCAGCACAAGTCAATTTCTAGGGAAGCTCAAGCGCCACCCCGCCTCCACATTCTCCCACTTCCACCCCGACTCAACACAATCCCATCCTCCCCTCAAGGAGCATTAGAGGGGAAGCCCTGAAGGTATGCTGTTAGGAGTTGCAGCTTTCAGTGGGCCAGAAGAAAGTAAAAGCCCTTGCTTTGGCATGAAGGGCTCTTTGGGGTTCTTTCCTTCTTTCCAGCTTCTCTCGGTTCTTAGCTTCCTCGACTTTGTTCTGTTCGGGATGCTGGTGTGGATGGGTCTGAGCCCTGCCTTGAGAGGGGCCTCCACCCTGAAGAAGCCTAGAGGTGGGGTTATAGAGCCAGTACTGCTCTGAAGGGTAGCAATTCACCTGTCTTTGCTTCTTTCTGTCATCAGTGTGGATAAGACCCCAAAGGTCAAGTATGGAGTGTGGGCTTTGAGGAAGGACCTGTTCTCAGATTAGCTTTAGGCTAGAAAGGCAAAAGCCAGTCCTCCTGGTTCATTCACAGTTCACTGAGTCTAGCAAGGCCAGGATGTCTCAAAGGAGTTGGGGTCAAAGTTATACAGGAATAAGTAATGTGTATCATCCTGGAATATGGCTTCTGTGTAGAGATCTCCTTGGGACACTGCAATGGTGGGCCACTGGCCACTTCTGTTTTCATCAGAGAAAAACTCAAACCATAAGATTCTCCATGGGAATGGAATAACCACTTCTAAACCTAAGAAATGTAAATTCCCATTCAGAATACAGCTGAAGAACTGTTCCGCTGTAGGCCTCAAAGATATTTTTCAGATCTGAAGGCCCTTCTGATGTGGATTAGGGCAAACTTTGGATCCAATGCAAGACAAGCAGACCAGTGCATCTGATATCTTGAAAGCAAGAGATGACCAACCACTCTCTCTAATCAGTTGAGGAAGGACTGTGAGGTCTGAACACCAAATCCAAGGCTGATATCCAGGCACTTTGGGAGACCAGCTGCCAAAGGCACCCAGACAAACCCAGCAAAGCGGTGTTTATCTTGCTGCATTTACCACAGAGTCTGACCTCAGCCTTGTGGGCTCAGAAAGTCAGTCCCATAGGGTCCCAGAGCTGCCTGCCTGGCTTCAGGGATGCAGTGCATGTAGAGGTAAAGAACAGGGACTCTGAAGCCACAGCACCTCAGTTTGAACCTGGGCTTTACTCTTTACTAGCTGCAAGTTACTTAACTTCCCTGTGCCTCTGTTTCCACATTTAAAAAATTATGATAATAATAGTTAGCTACCTTCTAGGGTTGTTGTAAGAATTGAATATGAGTTAATATTTGAATAGTGTTAAGACTAGTGTCTGGCACATAGTCAGTGCTTTTTGAGTGTTATTACAAAATTAATAAGAGACTGGTCATAATACCATAGTGATAAATTATTTTACAATGAGAAAACAGAGTTGTTGAGCAATCTGGAATTTCATGTTGACCTGACCTGGCTCCAAGGGAAGCCAAAGCAACATGGTTTTTACTGAACATGGAATGTTAGCAAGCAAGGAGAGTTGTTATGACCTGAAGTATCTAGTAGCGTTAGGCTCTGAGATTGTTTCAGATTGGAACATTCCTACTATAGATATGTTAGTATATTTATCAGGCAAGAATTATGGGCCTGGGTGTGTGTGGGGGGGTCATCTGGTTGCTATATGGTTACTTTGCATATCTCTACATTGATATATTGCAGCAGCTGTAATAATGATGATGATGAGAATAACAATAATTTGGTGACTACTTAGTATGTCCATTATAAACATTTTCTCATTTATTCCTCACAACACTCCTATAAAGTAAACACTTACAGATGAGGAAACCAAGATTTAGAGAGATAAACATGGTCTCTCTGCACTTTTGCCCTTGCAGTTTCCTTGCCTGGAACACACACTTGCCAGTCACCTGGATCACTCCTATTCATCCTTCAAGATTCAGTTCTAGTGTTCCCTCTTCTAGAAAGTAGGCCCAACTACCCTTCCTGAGGCCTCCTCTGGGCTAGGCACCCTTCCTGTCTTCCCCCCAGTCCTCTGCATGACCTCTGCAGAGCACTCACTGCATCGTAGTAAAATGTTCTTAGCTGCCTCTTCCACTAGGGCAGCATGTGCCTTGTTATGACTATATCTTCTTTCTTCCCAGAGGTGCTTAATATCTGGCAGAAATGATTATTCAGTAGAATGAGTACAGTGCCTGGTACTGAGTAGGTACTCAAATACTTGGGGAATCACAAATTAGATAATGGTAAAGGCTTTAGGTATCAAACGGGTGATGGACTAAGGGTCCTTTAAGGTCCAGTTGTGAGGCACCACAGTTTTGAGATTCAGATTTGAGCCTGGCTAGCTTGAATAGATGATGCCAAACTTCACGGAGAAAAGAAGTGATTTCAAGAGGAAGATAAGGAAGTCAGCTGTGAGTTCAAATGAGCAAAAGAAATTACCCCTTCTAAGTTGGTAAACTTATCTGAAAGTGGAGGACCCACTTTTTTTAAAAGGAAAAAAACCCACAGTATATTCTAATGTTATTCTATACTACACTAATTCTAATTTTCAAATGTAAATCTCTATACAGTTGCTAGGAATTATAGTAGTTCGACCCTAGAAATAATCCAACTTGAGTCATATCCTCAAAGAATAAGCTGCTCAGTTACATAACTCAGATTACGTATTAAAAGACATGAAAATGCCACACAGGAGGGGAGGATAAGCCCATCCGTATTACCAAATGGCCACTGCAGCAGTAGCAGTGGGCCTGCAAGTTTCCATTCACAGCTTTGATTTACCGTTGACCTCTACTGACTACCCCCGTGATCTTCACCAAGGTGTCTCATGGAGTAGTCATTCTTTTCTGCCATCTAAGGGCTTCATGAATTGTAAATCAATTCAAAACTGATAAACACATATCAACTCCTACTTAAACTCTGTTCCAAAGCAGAGTTGTTTCCATTAGTCTAAAATCTGTTATAAACCTTTCACACTAGGAAACCCATGGTGAGACTCTCTCTCAGTAGAAAGCATATTTATTTCAGTTAAGCCTTGGAAACTAGCTTAAAATGTAACATGGTTTCTTTTGTCTTGTTTCTAATGCTTCTTCATTGCAGGGGTCTCTGGCAGAAGGCTGGTTTTGATTGTCATAATTAGATTAGATGTCATAATCTAAATTTCATTGCATGTGTGGATTGATTCAATAGTAACAAAGGAGAATGGTCGCCAATTCTCTGTTGTTGAGCAAAGTTTAATCTGAGTGCTGTGGGAATATTAATTCCTTTACGGAACTCCATGCAAGACAATGTGCTCATGTTCTTACGCAAATCTGTAATTTCAAACTGTGTTTGCCAATAACAGTGTCACTATAGTACAAAATCAAAGTTTAATGTGTCTGTGTTCACATGCTTTCAAAATGAGTTTCAGAGTCCACCTGCAGTACAGATAAGCTGTGAAATCTGCTCTTCTGGATTTTACCCAGGGAAGTCTCTGCAAACAACAGGCTGTGTGGTTATTTTAACGTGTGAAAATCACCCCTCCTTAGGCTGTCCATTTCTGTTAGACAGCTCTAAATACTGGAAACGACTTCATTAAATTGAACCAAAAGCTGCCTCCCTGAAATTTCTTCCATTTTTCAGGTGGGAATATCTTCCAGGTAAAAGCTACAGGGGCCCAATTTCAACCTATCACAAAAAATAACTTTCTAACAATCAAAAGCTTTGGTGGACAGTGAGCTCCACGTTATTAACATGACTACTGCGTGAATTGAGTGTACATGAATTGCACGTATAGATGCTCCTCAACTTATGATGAGGTTACGTCCCAATAAACCCATCATAAACTGAAAACATCGTAAGTTGAAAATGCATCTTATACACCTAACCAACTGAACATCACAGCTCAGCCTAGCCTACCTTAAGCATGTTCAAACACAGGACATGTAGGGTATCGGTTGTTTACCCTCATGATTGCATTGACTGGGAGCTGAGACTCACTGCCACTGCCCAGCATCATGAAGGAATATCATACCACATATTGCTAGCCTGGGAAAAGATCAAAATTCAAAATGTGACGTCCAGTTTCCACTGAACGCCTATCACTTCTGCACCAGTGTAAAGTCAAAAAAGTCTTAAGTCGAGCCATCGTAGGTCGGGGATCGTATACTATATGCCAGACCCTCTTTACCTATATGAAATCTTCTATCACAACAGCATCTTTAAGTGGGCGCTATGATTATCCCATTTTAGAGATTAAAAAAAAAAGGCACAGGGATTTTAAGCAACTTGCCTGAAATCATACATGCAGATACTAAATGAGTAGAGCCAGGACTCAAATCCAAGCAATCTAACTCCACTGACCATACTGCAAAGCCCTGTGTATTACATCACCACTTGACACAGCAAATTCTAGCAGCAAAGAGGCTTGAACTAAATGACATCTGAAGTCTTTTCCCACCCTGAGAATATATAGCACAGGAAATTCTCATGCAATGTGAACATTTCCCCTTAACTACCCTTCGTCAGAGTCTGGAATAATTGCCTCTCTTATGTGCCTCCCTGGATGTGTGTACTTCTTCTATAATGGCACCTATCCAATGACTTTATTTATTGTGTTTCTCTCACAAAGAACTATACTTCCTCAGATTAATGACTACTTGTACCTTCTTCATCATTATATCCTGAGTATCTTGCACAGATCCTGGCACAAAGTAGGCAATCAATAATTATTTGTTAGATAAATGAATAAAGTATATAATGAACCAATGGTAACATCCTATTGTTCTACAATTTAAATTGCTGTCTCACTGCAGAAATAGATGCTGGAACGAAACCTAGGGAGAAAAAAAAAAGATATACACTCTTGAAGTTAAGGGTCTTTAAAAAGCATATCCTTTTATGCTTACTGTATGTTGCTTACTAATAAAAGAATATAAATATTTAAGAATAGGAGATTATTTAAATAAATTATGATCTGTTCACCCAGTGGAATATTGGACTTCTATTAAAAATGATGCTGAAAAATAATACTTAATAACATGGAAATACATTCTCAATACATTAAATTTTTTTAAAATTAAACCCATTTTTTGTGCATGTCAGAAAGGAAAAGAGGAACAAAATGGTATATACACACAAACATTACTGAAAGGATTATATAGCAATAATGTTTTTCTCTGCTGTAGAATCAGAAACGAATT
Organism: Eschrichtius robustus; assembly: GCF_028021215.1. NCBI lineage: Eukaryota > Metazoa > Chordata > Mammalia > Artiodactyla > Eschrichtiidae > Eschrichtius > Eschrichtius robustus. Next base: position 50,860,223 of record NC_090829.1, on the reverse strand, counting down.
TTTTTACAGGTGAAGGGTTTTTTTATTTCACTTATCTCTATTTTCTAAATTTCTACAATAAACATGTATTACATTAGGAAAGAGAAAAATTAAAATTTTTTGTAAATGCCTTGCACATGCTGTGTAACTATTCTTAAATTCATGGGCATCAACCAAAAGTTCAGGGCAACCTAAAGGAAGTTTCCAGGCTTTTTCTTTAAAACCACTAAGTTCATCTGCTTTGCACTATTAATAACGTAATACAACCACTTCTGCTTTATCTTAAAATTAATGGTATTTATTTGACAACTCAGTGTAACAGCTTGCTATGCACTTTCTTTTGGAAGTTTCCCATTTGTAACGTTAAAAACAGGAAAAATGTCAGCTGGCAAATGCATTCTTTTTTTTTTTTTTAGTTAGAGGGTAGATGAATGGGGGTGAGAAGCATTCTGATTGTCTATAAACAAAGCTTTAATGAAGATGTGTCAGAGTATTATTAAAGTGTGATTCTACATTTGCAGAAAAAAATCTAAAGATCAGTTTATATGGCTTTATTTTTTGCCTTATCGAAATATACAGAATTTTAATATGCGTATATTGTCTCTGACTTAGTTATAATGTGTGTCTGCATTGCTGTTTAAAATGTCCATTCATTATGTAATGTAATAAAAGAGAATCTTCAAAAATGTATTTAACATGAATGTTATCTCTAGGTGTTGTCATCATAAATACTGGAATTTATTTTTAAATTATTGAATATAGTAGGTGTGTTTAAGATAATAAATCAGCCTCCAAACAGAAATGTTTAATTGATAATCATTTATTAACGTGCTTTGAAAAATTAAATTGTGAATTAAACAAAAAAAAGTTTTTGTTCTTGTTTTTGTTTTTTTGCTAAATACGAATAAATTACCTGTATAAAATAATTAAAAAGGAATGGCTACAACTTACTACCCATGTACTCAATTATCTTTTTTTACCCAATACTTTAGTTGAAATACGGTATATAGGCATGTGTAAGGGGAAGGGGTGACTCTTGAGAAATACTTTTTCAAAGTGGAAACAAAAGCACCATAGACCATCATCACCCAAACTTGACTAAAGTGTTCAGAGGCTACTGTGCTAGCACGAATCTCCTCATGCTTTTACCTTTCTCCACTGATTGTAACAAATGCACTAACTCCCATGAAGTGTTTAAAACCAACCAACCAAACAAGAAGCAATAACAAATTCTTTATAATAACAAGTACCGTGGAAAAGAGAAACAAGTGCTGGTTGTAGAAATGAAAAAAACAAACAGGGGTAAGACAGTGATAGTTCCCGGCCTAGATCTATATAATCTGGGGGGAAAATTATATACAAAAATTCCAGGCAAAAACAGTTTTTCTAAATGTTTTCTTTAGGTCTTCCTATTTTTTTCCCTCCAATAACATCAGACTTGGCAATTTCTAAAAAATGTTATGCCAAGATTTAAACTACTTAATTTTTTTTCCCTGCCATAACAACAAAAAAGAAAGGGTGGAGGAAGAGAGAGAAACAGGGTAAGAGAGAAGGGAAAATGTGGTGGGTGAGTAGTGCCACTGCTGGCTCTTGTAAAGAATTCCATTGTCAGTGATACGGGTAATGGTCAGGAAATAGTTTTTTTAATGAGGGGGGCAGGATGTGCAGCAGAGGATGCCCCTGCGGGTCACTGAAAACTGGCCCTCCTTCCACCTATTTGTGGGAAGGGTTAGACTTCAATGTCCAGTATTGGGAGAAGGAATAGAGAGTGGTGGGAGTGATGGGCCAGATGTGAGCATGAAGCAATCAAGAAGGTAAACAGCTTCATCTCTCCAGACCTTGGAGTCATATACACAATAACCTGGGAACAATTTATCATCATTACAAGACTTCCCTACAAGCCACAGAAATTCTCTGCATTACAAAAACACAATATTTAGTTAAACCTCCTTCTCAAAAGAAATTGTTTATATTGAGAGACAGCAATGCATTCACGAAACAGAACAAAACAAAAAAGCCACAGTATTTTTTTAAGACAGAGCTATGGTAGGTAAAAGGCAGTAACTTGAAGAAACAAAAATCACAATTGAGAGTTATAACATTAAAAATAAGCATATAGTGGGTGTGCAATACCTCTGAAGATACTGTCCATCCTAAGAAATAGTGCCTAGATATTTAGCCGATGTGGATATGAGATATATTGGGTTGGCCAAAAAGTTCGTTCGGGGTTTTCCATAACATGAAAACCCGAACGAACTTTTTGGCCAACCCAATATTTGGAGTCCAGTCTGGGTGTACAGGGATTGTCCTCGGAATAGCACTATAACTAAAGATAAGCAAATCTAATCAAATATGAGCAATCTGACTGCTTGGAGACTGGGATGTGGCAAGGAGCGATATCTTCTTGGAGCATGTGAAAAAATATATATTAAGAACTACATAGAGCAACATGGATGAATTCCACAGGCCAGTGTAGAGCGAAAGACACCAAATACCAAAAGGTCCATAAAGTATAGCCCATTTACATGATGCTCTAAAGTGGGCAAAACAAATCTGTGTGCCACAATTAAGGATACTGGTTTTGGGGGAGGCAGAGGATGAAGTCGGGTTTTGACTAGGGGGACAAGAGGGAAGCTACTGCACTGCTAATAATGTTCTCTGACTTCGTTTGGGTGATGGCAATATGACGTGTATACATTTGTAATAGTTCATTGAGTTCTTAAGTATAAACTTAAAATTTGTTTACTTCTCTGTGAGACTTTACCGAGTTAAGGAAAAAAAGAAACATATGCACTTTGCAAAAATGGGACGCTGTATTTGACAACCTAAATCATTCTGGTTACCAGAGAGACCCACCCCATTATGAGACGTGTGTAGTGCAAATATTCTTATGGCCTTCGTGACATTTCCATCAGGATCATTCCTCTCCCTTTTCTCAGTCTCTTGAGTAGCCTTCTAAATGCTTGTTTAATCTCCTGGGAAGGCTAGCACAACTCTGGAGCCAGAGAGACCAGGGTTTAAATTTTGCTCTCATCACACTGACCAGTTTGGGGGGCTTGGGCATGTTCTCCATGCCTTGGTTTCTTCATCTGTAAATGAAATGCTAAAATGTGAAGCACCTGACACATTGACATTTTAATAAATGTTCACTTATTATCTCCAGTTTCCCTTCCTAGCAGTAAGAAACACAAATTTTTCTGGCTACTGGTATGTACTCTCCTGCTCTGAATAATACTTCAGCATTACTGTGTGTAGCTGTCCTGAGAGCTGATCCTCCACTGGAGAGACTGGAACGTTCCCATCTCTGGGCTGTACAAAGTTGAGGTCAGACCCCACTGTGGAAAAGGCAGCTTTGTGAGGCCCCGACTGAGAAACCTGCCTGCCTCCCCTCCATCCACTCCCCTTTCTACAGGAACAGCTGACGGACAAACTTTCTTAGGTGACTGATGCTTCTTTCAACCCGATCGGAGAGTGTGCTTCTCGCATACCACCTTCCTGTCCCTTTACACCAACAGTTCCCCAGAACCCATGATGAGCTGCCACATTGAGACCAGCCCAAAGCAATCCGTACCCTCCACACATTCCCACCACTTAGCTTACCTGGGAGCGTTTCACAAAGCTCATCAGGCCATTTGAATTTGTATATTCAAAGAAAACATTCTGGTGATAAATTCTAGCATTTTTTGTAATTTAAAATAAGAATAGAGTAACTGCCTTCTTGTGTGGTTGGCAGGCTGCTGCTTGCAAAATATCTACTGCTACTGCTGCCCAAATTACTGAGTACTGTTTACCGCAGACAGTGGTGGTGTGGCTTGGATGGTGCTAGGCCACTAAGGGTTGCTGCGTGCCCCGTGGCCTCTCTACCACTCTCATTTCCTAGTTGCCAATGGCAACTACAATCAAGGTGCCTCTTCAGTGTAACCACCAGCATCTTTTGGCCTAGTGTGGCCTAGTTGCTTCAGCTGAGACAATAGCACTAATATGTCACTCATTTAAGACAGTGGTTCTGAACCCTATCTGCACATTAGAATCACCTGAGAAGCTTAAAAAACAATTACCTTTGCCTGGCTCCCCACCTACTCCCATACCTCCGGGGATTCTGGCTTAATTGTTCTGGGATGACATTGGTCATGGTTACATTTTAAAAGTTCCTTAGGGGAATCTAATGTGTAGTCTGGGTTCAGAACTACTGATTTAAGAAGTCTAAAGGCTATACACCATAATATGAATACTGGGTCTATCTGGGTGGTGAAGTTACATACAAATTCTATTCTCTTTTCTGTCATTTTTGTTTACTGTTTTCCAACCTTTAAAATATGAAAATGTTTAAATTGCATATTAAAAAATTTTTTTCAAAAATGAAACCTACAAGTAAAACATGAATTTAAATTTTTATTCCCATTTTTATTAAAGTCATATCCCTACTTTGGAATAAATTTGAGGTAAATTGTAGAAATAATAATCAATGACAGTTATCTTTAAAAAAATGGAATGAATATAAACCATACATACTCCATGTATTTAACATGGTATCATGATTTGAAGAGTTGTTTTAGAATCCTCCCTACCCACAAATAGCTCCACAGTGTCAGAACCCCCTTTCATTACCCTTTCCACTCCTTCTCTAAGTTAGATTCAGGCTCTTACACATATCTGGACCCCCTCAGGCCCACTCATCCTAAGGACCTATCTCTACGTAGACAGGAAAGATATAAGAGATCCTTTTTTGATGAAGACTGGGCTTAAAATCACTTACACAAGATGCTCTGTTTACTGGTGGCTTGACTTGACTTGCGTAGATCTGGAGCATACGCCTACCAACTACAGATAATGAAGTTTTCCAGAGTCCCCAACAAGGGGAGAGCACTCTTTGGTGAGATATATACTGAGAATTTAGGGAGAGTTTACATAAAAAGGCATACCAGTCCTAGTTCCTTGATGAACTACAAAATGCCTCTCACCCCCTTTCCTCTCACTGGGCAACTCTCCTTTCTTTATTAAAATTGACATCATCATTTATTATCCCATACTAGTGTAACTGTTCGTATGAAATAGCTCTCCACATCAAAGAAGTATTGGTCTAATATGCCAGTAGTACTAATGGTAAGAAACCCTAGCTTACATATATGACTTTATTTGTATTTTCTGAATGCTACTTTACTCACTTGTAAAATGGGAATAAAAATACCTTCAAAGTATTTTCTGACCCTCAAAAATATAAATGATTTACTCAAGACCACCTACTCAGTAAACAATAACACTAAGTATCATTCCTAGATTTCTAAGTGTAGTTATCTTCCTACTACATTGCAAACTTGGTATCTGCTTGATTTCTCTGGTTCTCCTACTTGTACTCCTGTGTCCCTCTGTTCCTAAGCATGGTAACTGCACTTCTTAACCTTCTTTGGGTTCCTCATCTTTTCTGGCCTCTAATACTGTCTACCCCATGTCATCATTTGGCCCTTCTGGTCCCCTGGTTCTATGTGAGGCCCAAGGACTAGTGTTACAGACTGAAATTTCTTCCTGTTTTACTGAATTTTATGTATACAATAGAATAACTTTTCAGATACAATTATTTTCTAAAAATAAATTTTGTTATTGTTTTCTTAATTAGCTCATCATTAAAACTTAAAAAATAAAAATAGCAACAGAGAAAACTGAAAATAATCTCCAAACTTAGAAATATCTCTGCCATCACATTCAGTCTTTTTTCTATGCATATCTATTTTTTCCTTCCATTACAAGGTATTGTGGTGTCAACACTATCCTGTAATTTTTTTCCACTTAATACATCAGGAACCTCTATGTCACTAAATATTATTCCCTAAATATTTAGAGAATTCTCAATTCACTAAATATTATTAATGGCTTCATAGTAATTCATTGTATGAATTTGTTTAACCAACCCTGTATTGTTGGGTAGTTAGACTATTTCCAACTTTTATCTTTATAAACATGTCTTTCCAAATATTCTTCAAACAAATCTTAGAGTATTGTTATCATGTTCTTACCTAGGAGTGGAATATAGGGATCAGATGACATGCAAAAGTTTAATAGTTTTCACATATAGTGTCAAATTGAATGGAAATTTTACTTCAAATTGGTTAATAGGCCATGGACATCCTTCATCCAGCTTGGTTTCTCGCTATAGTGGCCCCTCATTGCATATCTGTGAAATGGAAAACCAGAGTAAGGCTGGCAATTGATGGTGATTAGTAAGCACTTTCACCACTACTGTAAACTAGCTTTGAATAATCCTGAAATTCAATTCCACTGACCTTCAGTGAATGCCACATAGTACAAACATAAACACAATGTAGAGACTATAAAGACAAACTGCCTACCTTGAAAGTGTTTATAATTTAATTATATAATTATTACATAATACAAAACGTGAAAATAAGAAAATTACAAAGTGCTGTGTGAAGAAGATTTCTGAATGGGTTGCTTGGGAAGATTACATAAAGAAAATGAATTTAATCTGGGCTTTGATGCGAATAAGGTCAAACTTTAACTTCGTCTAGTGTTGGGCAGAAGGGCACCTTGGGTATGGAGACATATGAAGTGAAACACTCAAGGGCAACAAAGTGTCTAAAATTCATTTTAAAAAAAGGACAGCAATCAAGGTGTCTCATGAGTAGAGTTAATGCAAGGCAATAATGGGAGATACCCTGGGGAAGCAGACTGGTATCAAACTTAACACTTTGCTGAGGAGTGGAAATTATTTGGAATGAAATGGGGAGCTGGTGAAGGGGAGAGAAATGTTGCAGGAAGGTCACTGTGTCAGCAGTGTGGATCAAAGCAGTCTTTGGTGTAGGGAATCATTACAGCAGCCCCAGTGAGAAGTAAATAAGGGCCTGGAAACAGAAAGGGATAGGAGAGAGGCAGACTGAGACAAAGAAAATTTATAGCTGAGACTCTTCAATTTATGTAGAACATAATAATGCAAGAAAGAGTGAACACTGGCAAAATTTAAAAGCTGGATTTATAGTCTGTGACCCCTCCCACCCAAATTTTTCCTAAATAAATATCCAATTAATTGTCAACAGACTGTTGGTCTGTTTATTTAGCTTTATTTGAAAAGCACGAGCACCACCTGGTGACAATAACTCAGATTGCCCCCCCAAACGTCCTGAATTCCATCTTTTTTTCTTTCAATTTTTCACATGAAAACATTTCACACATACATAAAAGTTGAAAGAATACTAAAATAAACACCCCTATACCACCCTATACCATCATCTTTATTTACCAGTTGTTAATGTTATACATATATATGTATATATGTATGTATATGTTATACATATATATAGTAATTATACAGGTATTGTAATTCTGAAACTTTTTAATGTAATTGTAGAATAAAGCAAATAAGCAAGTATATTCATGAAATTAGGAAAAAAGATTTCACTGTAAGATAAAAGAGATACACAAATAAAATAAAGTATGGAAAAATGTTATAATGTTAGAATTAGAAATATCAATATTACCTCATGATTTAAGAAAAAATTACTTCTTGGTTCTGTCCACTAATCATTTAAACAATGGAATTACAGCAGCAACAGCATACCTAGCACCCAGATCTTGGTTTTTCACATGCTTACTAGTCATTTGAATATCTTCCTTTGTGAAGTGTCTGCTCAAATCTTTTCTCTGTTTTTATTTTTGTTTGTGTCTTATGATGGACTTCTTTCTATGTTCTGAATACAAGTTCATTATCAGATATATGTTTCGTGAATATTTTCTCCCATTCTATCGCTGTATTATTTATTTTCTTTTCTTATTTATTTATTTATTTTTGGCTGCATTGGGTCTTCGTTGCTGTGCGGGCTTTCTGTAGTTGCAGCTAGCGGGGGTCACTCTTCGGTTTTTTTTTGCTCTAATAGTCCTCTCAATTATTGAGAGAAGCAGGCTAAAGTATCCCATTATGATCATGGATTAAATTTTTTTTCCTTGTACTTCTGTGAAATTTTGCTTTATATTTTTTGAGGCTATGTTAATAGGGGGAAAATATTTTGTAACATTATACCTTCCTGGTGGATTAAAACTTCTGTCACTGTGAAGTGGTCCTCTATCTCAGTGATGTTCTTTAATATTTTCATGATACATCATTTTTGTTTATTTATATTTAATCTTTTTGTATCCTTATATTTTATTTTATTTTTTATTTTATTTATTTTATTTTTGGCTGTGTTATGTCTTTGTTGCTGCTCACGGGCTTTCTCTAGTTGCAGCGAGCGGGGGCTTCTCTTGTTGCGGAGCACAGGCTCTAGGTGCCTGGGCTTCAGTAGCTGTGGCTCGCGGGCTCTAGAGCACAGGCTCAGTAGTTGTGGCACATGGACTTAGTTGCTCCATGGCATGTGGGATCTTCCCGGACCAGGGCTCGAACCCATGTCCCCTGCATTGGCAGGCGGATTCTTAACCACTGTGCCACCAGGGAAGTCCCTGTATTATTTATTTTCTTAATGAGCAGTTTTTAATTATGATGAAGTGCAATTCATACATTTTTCTTCTTTTATTATTATGCTTTTCTGTGTCCTTCCCAAAAAACCTTTGCCTACCAGTAAGTCACAGATATTCTTCTTATATTCTCTTCTAAAAGCTTTATAATTTTACTTTTTATGTATAAGTCTATGGTCAATGTAAAATAAAATTTTGGATATACATCTTTTATTAAATACCATCAAGTGCTTAATCATCTCCAACTTTGTTTAGATATTTCACATTTGTTGACTACCATAAAACAAACATTAAATGTCAAAATAAATTTTTAGGAACATGAGTTTTTTCCTTTTTTTTTAAATTGAAGTATAGTTGACATACAATATATCAGTTTTAGTTGTACAACATAGTAATTTGACATTTATATGCATTACAAATTGATCACCACAATATGTCTAATAACCATCTATCACCATACAGTATTATTATTTATTTTTTTTCACCATACAGTATTATTGACTACATTCCCTATGCTGTACATTACATCCCCATGACTAATTTATAACTGGAAGTTTGTACCTCTTAATCCCCTTCACCTACCTCCCTCACCCACCAACCCCCCTCCCATCTGGAGATCATCAGTTTGTTTTATGTATCTATAAGTCTGTTTCCGTTTTGTTTGTTTGTTTTGTTTTCTAGATTCCACATATAAGTGAAACTATACAGTATTTGCCTTTCTCTGTCTAAACTTACTTCATTTAGCATAATGCCCTGAAGTTCCATCCATGTTGTCACAAATGGCAAGATTTCATTCTTTTTTATGGCTGAATGGTATTTCATTGTAAATATATACCACAATCTATTTTTATCTAAAGTGAGTCTCTTCTCAGCATGTACATGGGTCTTGCTTTTTTTTAATCTATTCAGCCACCCTATGTCTTTTGATTGGAGCATTTAGTCCATTGACATTTAAAGTAATTATTGATAGGTATATTTATTGCCATTTTGTTCATTGTTTTCTGGTTGTTCTGTAGTTTTTCTGTTCCTTTCTTCTTCTCCCGTTCTCTCCTGCTGTGATTTGATGACTTTGTTTAGTGTTGTTTGTATTCTTTCTCTCTCTCTCTTTTCTTCTTTTTGTATCTGTCATAGGGTTTTGGTTTGTGGTTACCATGAGGATCATGTATAGCAACCTAGGTATACAGTAGTCTATTTTAAGTTGATGGTTGCTTAAGTAGCACTTTAGTGCCTCTCTTATAGATAGCATAGAGTTGGGTCTTGCTTTTTTTATCCAATTTGATCATCTCTGCATGTAAGTTGGAGTGTTTCTAGGTGCCTTATTATAATTATGAAATGTAATTATTAATATAGTTTAAGTCTATCATTTCATTATTTTGCTTTCTACTTGTGCTACCTGGTTTTTGTTCCTCCATTCTTCTTTTTCCTTTTTTTTTTAGTGAAATTTTTTAATTTAAAAAATTTAATTTACCTGCTGCTTTTTATTTATACCTCTTTGCCTTAAATATTTAGTGGTCACCATAGAGATTACAATATATATCCTTAAATTTTCTCAGTCTACTTAGAGTTAATATTACTTCACATAAAATGTGGTAACTATGCAATCAGTTGGTTCATAAAACCTCTCATCCTTTAGGCTATAGTTGTAATATGTAATGCATTACATTTACATATGTTATAAACTACAAAAGAGTATTATAATGTTTGCTTTAAACAGTTATATGTACTTTAAATATGTGCTTATGTGTACGTATATTGTATATATGTATACTTGTGTATATGTATATTTTAAAATAAGAGGAAAAAATAATCTTGTGTTTACATACATATTACCTTTTCTGATGCTACTATTCCTTTCTGAAAATCTGAGTTTCTTTCTGGTTTTATTTCCCTTCAGCCTATAGAACTTCCTTTCACATTTCTGCATTAAGTTTTCAGTGGTTACTATAGGGATTACAATATACATCCTTAACTTTTCTTGATCTACTTAGGTCTGCATGTAAAATATTCTATTTTACCTTCATTTCTCAAGAACATTTTTACTAGAGAGAGAATTCTAGTATGACAGTGTTTTTCTTTTATTCCTTTAAAAATTTTGATCTAGATTTCTGCCTCCAGTCAAAATTTTGTAAAAAGGATGAGATTTACTCTTCTGCCTTAATGACAACAGCAACGAAAACCACCCAGACAGAATACATCAAACAGCAGTTTTCCAGGTATTAGATAGTAGAAAACAGAGAACAGTAGTCCCCAACAGACAGAAAACAAACAAGGGAAACTAAGGGAAAAAGTCAGAGCCCAGCAGTCTTCCTAAGTTGAGGAGATGGAGCTGAGAGTACAAAGAGGCCACAGCAGCTAGAGTTCAAAGGACAAAATACTGGAGAAGAGAATGCTGCACAGAGAAAGAGCCCCAGAGATCCCATCGAGGATTCCCATCAGTATTCAGTGCATGTGTGTAGGGAAACTACCTGAAGCCATGGAAAGAACCATATGAAAGGATTAGAGGGAAAAAACTGCCTGAAACTTACATAGACCTGGGAATAGTGACTGTTCCCACCAGCCAGACTGCAAAAATTTCGTAATTCAGGGGCACTGGGTAAAGCACTCGGGAAGGTGCTGTCTCAGTAGTGGGAATAATTAGCTCTAGACTGAGCACTGCTCTGATCCAGGTAGTAAATCATGAGAGCAAGGCTTGAAAGGATCAAGTTGTTTCCAAGTAACTTAATTGCATCTGAGAGAAAAACTCAAGAAGGTTTACAGGACCTAACAAGGAAATTTTACAATGTCTGGCATCCAATCAGAGATTACCAGTCATGCATAGTAGCAGGAAAACACAACACATAAAAAGGAAAATAATCAATCGCTAGAAACAGATTCAGAACTGACAAGATGTTATAATTAGCATAGACATTCAAACAGTTTTTACAACTGAATTCCATATGTTCAAAAAGTTGAGTAGACACTTAGAAATACAAAAAAGATCCAAATCAAACTTACGATAACTGTGATGAATTTCAATGAATGGGATTAATGGCAGATTTGACATTGTAGAAGAAAGATTAATGAATTTGAAGGAATAGCAATAGAAACTAAAATGAAACATACAGGAAAAAAAGAATATATATATACATACACACACGCATGCACACACACACAGTGTATACATGAGTTAGTATACATACATTTATTTCCTAGCTTTGTCTAAAGCCTAAAAGCAGCAAGCATACCTAATAGAAACAAGATCCTGATTTGTAAATAAATACCATTTGATTCTAGGGCCAAGCAGGAAAAATACAAGATAAGCCTGGTGCATAGTATAATCCCAGAAAGTGAGGAAGTACTTATTTAAAAAAAAATAGTATATGGGGGCATGTCAAATGGACATAGGCTCTCAATAGCCAAAGCTGGAAAAATTTAAACTACAGAATAGTGATATTGTTGATTATATACCAAAGAAAAAAATAAATATCCATGAGTCCATATTGATGAAAATAAGCAAACAAATAGAAGGGACAAATCTTTACAGAAGAATTTCAAGTAATAAGTTAAGAAGGGATGAGGGAAATAGGAAATCACCATTAGAATACCACAGTAATAATTGTTGCAGGCAAGATCCACAGACGAATGCTATAATTTGTAGGAAAAGCTTTAAGGAGAGACCAGACAAGTGCATAGCCTTGAAATATCTACCCCAATGTATTTATTAATAATTGTGGGGGCTTCCCTGGTGGCGCAGTGGTTGAGAATCTGCCTGCCAATGCAGGGGACACGGGTTCAAGCCCTGGCCTGGGAAGATCCCACATGCCACGGAGCAACTAAGCCCGTGTACCACAACTACTGAGCCTGCGCTCTAGAGCCCATGAGCCACAACTGCTGAGCCCATGTGCCGCAACTACGGAAGCCCACGCGCCTACAGCCCGTGCTCCACAACGAGAGAAGCCACTGCAATGAGAAGCCCGCGCACTGCAACGAAGAGTAGCCCCCACTCTCCGCAACTAGAGAAAGCCCGCGCGCAGCAACGAACAACCAACACAGCCAAAAATAAATAAATAAAATAAATGTAAAAAGAATAATAATAATTGTGGTGCATTTTTAACATATGTCCATAAATTCTTTGATATTTCTCCCACCAAGAGGTGGACATTAACTCCTCTTCTTGAGGATATGCTGGATTTAGTGATTTGCTTCCACTGAATGGAATATAGAAAACATGGCCTAAAATCTTCATTGTGTTTTCCATGGAAATGGCAAGGCAGGGCAAGGGAAACAGCTTAGGGCTGACTAGTTTGAATAATGTCAATAGGCCCTGAGCTATAGGATGTCTGGTACCTGGCCTTGGGTGATTTTAGGCAGGGGAAATATTGGCTTGGTATATGAGAGCTAGATAAAGGAGGTGGCTCGGGGTATGGACCCAGATTGGTTCCAAGGTATATAAAATGATTTTCATGTGCCTGTGAATGCTGAATCACAGTGGAGATGCAAAGAAGTTTGGCCATTCACTTGGCTCTGTGATTAATGGATGCCAAATAGATGAATACAGAATCTAAGAAAACACAGAACAGAAAACATCACATAAACTCATACTGAGGAATATTTTTCAAAATACCTTGAGCAGTACTCTTCAAAACTAAATCATGAAAAACAAGGAAACACTGAGAAACTGTTACATATTAGAGGAAACTAATGAAATAGAATGGTGTGGTATCCAGAATTGGATCTTGGAACAGAAAAGAAAATCAATGGAAAAATTGATGGAATCCCAATAAAATTTCTACTTTAATAATAATATTGTACTAATGTTAATTTCTTAGTTTAGATAAATGTATAGATAATATGGTTATGTAAGATATAAATATTAGGGGAAACTCGGTAAAGGGTATATGCGAACTCTTTATTCTATCTTTGTAACACTTCTATAAATCTAAAATTCATTCAAAGTAGAAAGCTTACATATAAAAAAAGTAAAATAACTTTCCCTTGACTTCACATCTGACTATCTGTTATTATATTTCTCTCCTCCTTTTCTTAGCAAAAATCTCTGGAGAAAATTTTCTAATCTTTAATTTTTTTCTAACGTCTCCATTGATAGTTTTTAAACACAGAAAGAATATTCAAGGATTCTTTAAAAATAATTGTTCAATTTATTAAAATTACCAATTCAAAATCCTAGTTGTTCCTTAAACTTTTTCCCTTAAGAGTTTCTTATTTAGGTAAAATTTACATAGTAAAATGCACATGTCTTTACAATATGATGACTTTTTTTTTTTAATTCATTCATTGTATTTATTTATTTTTGGCTGCGCTGGGTCTTCGTTGCCGTGCGCAGGCCTTCCCCAGCTGCGGCGAGCGGGGGCCACTCTCCCTTGCGTGGGCTTCTCACTGCCGCGGCCTCTCCTGCCGCGGAGCACAGGCTCCAGGCACGCAGGCTTCAGCAGTTGTGGCACACAGGTTCACTAGTTGTGGCACACGTTGCTCCGCGGCATGCAGGATCCTCCCGGACCAGGGCTCGAAACCGTGTCCCCCACACTGGCAGGCGGACTCCCAACCACTGCGCCACCAGGGAAACCCCACAATATGATGACTTTTGATAAATGCATACACCCAGGTAATCCACACGTTTAGACATAAAACATTTTCATCACCCAAGAAAGTCTTCTCATGCCCCTCCGCCGTCCATACACCACCCCCTCTCCTAATTTTTTTTATTCTCTCAGAATTAATTTTTCTGATTTTTTTCCCACTATAGATTAATTTTGCCTATTCCAGAACATAATAAAAAATACATTACAGTATGAATTATTTTGTATTTTGCTTCTTCCATTTAGCATAATGTTCTGGCTTCTTTCACTCATCCATATCACTATGGTTATCAGTAGTTTGTCCCATTTTATTGCTTAGTAATGTTCCGTTTTATGAATACAACACAATTTGTTTATTCAATAAAGATAAACATTGATGGACATTTGGATTATTTCCAGTTTTTAGCTATTATGATGCAATAAGCTTTCATGTACAAGCCTTTTTGTAGACACTTTTTTCATTTTGGGGGTTAACTAACTAAAATTGGAATTGTTTTGTTTTATAAGAAACTCAAAAATGTTCAAAAGTGGTTGTACCATTTTATAATCCCAGGAGTTACACATCCTGGCTAACATTTGGTCTTTTCAGTCTTTTGAATTTTCATTATTCTGTTGAGTTCATAGTGGTTTTTCACCATGGTTTCACTTTTGCATTTCCCTGCTAACTAGTGATATTAAGTACCTCATGCATTTAACGGGCATTCATATATTTTCCTTTGTGAAGTATCTGTTCAAGTTATTTGCCCATTTTTTTAATTGTTTGCATTTATTATTAAGTAGGATTCCTCTAATTAGGAGGAATGTAAGCCATTTGCCATATATATTTTAATAGACTTTCTTTTTTTTACAAAAGTTTTTGATCTACAGAAAAACAGATAATATATTACAGACAGTTTCCATACACCCCCTCACCCAGTTTCCCCTATTATTAACACCTTACGTTAGTATGGTATTTTGTTAAAATTAATGGCCCAATATTGTTATGTTATTCTTAACTAAAGTCCATAGTTTACTCAGGTTTCCTTGGGGTTTTTTTTTAAAGTAATGTATATTTCTGTTCCAGAATCCTATCCAGGATGTTACATTACATATTTGTGTCATGTTTCCTTGGGTTCCTCTTGGCTGTGACAGTTTCTCAGACTTCCTTTATTTTAATGATCTTTACAGTTTTGAGGAGTACTAGTCAAATATTTTGTAGAATGTCCCTCTACTGGAATTTGTCTGCTGTTTTTCTCATGATTAGACTGGGGATATGGGTTTTAGGGATGAAGACTTCAGCGGTAAAGTGCCATTTTCTTCACATCATATCGAAGTACACATTATCAATATTGTTTATCACTATTGATATTGGCCTTGATCACCTGGCTGACGTAGTGTTGACAGGTTTCTCCAATGTAAAGTCACTGTTTTTACCTCTTTCTATACTGTACTCTTTGGAAGATAATCACTATGAACAGTTGGGATTTATGCTCCCTCTGTTTGAGGGCAGAGCATCTACATAAATTATTTGGAATTTTTCTACAAGGGAGATTTGTCTTTTTTCCTCCATTCACTTATTTATTCAATCATTTATTTATATCACTATTATGGACTCATGACATTTATTTAATACTTTGGGTTATAATCCAATATTATTTCATCTGTTGCTATCGACCTTGATCACTTGGCTGGGGCAGTGTTTGAAAGGTTTCCCCACTGATACTTTTTCTCCCATTCCATTACTCTTAGGAAGAAAGTCACTGTATGAAGCTCACACTTAAGGAGTGGGAAGTCATGTTCCAGTTCCTTAAGGTTGGAACAGCTACATAAATTATTTGGAATTCTTCTGTCCTGATAACTTATCTATTATTCAACATTTATTTACTAATTTAATCATTTGTTTATGTCAGTATGTACTTATGAATATTTATTTTATACTTTGGGTTATCATCCAACGTGACTTTATTTCGTTGTTCAAGGTGTTCTAGCTTTGGCAATAGGAATCTACTTCAGTTGATTCCTGTGTACCTTTGACATATCCCCATCAATGTAAGCTTTTTTCTTTTCATCCCTTTTTTTGGGTTTTGTTTTATTTTGTTTTTTGAGCACTTCCTTACACTCCGGTTCTACAAAATGTTCTAGGTTTACCTTGGGTTATTTCCTGCCCTAGTTGTAGAATCAGACATTTCTCCAAGAAGCCCTAGTTCCTTTTATTGCAGAATGATATTAGAAACCAAGATCTGGGCAACAGATTTGCTTATTGCTACCTCCAGGCCTTCTCAGCTGACAGAGCAAGAAAATATATACATGAATATCAACCTGGATAATATACACATCTATAAATATTTCTATGTATGTAATCATGTGTAGTTATACTAAGCTAAACATGAGTTCATTCTGATGTCTCCAATTCTTATCCATTACTACATAGATCATTCTAGTCTCCTCCCCTGTAAAGTTATACCTCCACAATGAGAAAACTGCCTTCTGTCCTGCACCATCTATTTACTTCATTGTTCAATTCCAGAATACATGTATAGCAGTATCAGGATTGTTAATCTATGTCCCCATGGTAAACACCTTTATCAACTTTATCAACTAGAGTACAGTGCTTATGTGCAATTCTTTTTGCCTTTGGCCTTAGAGACTCATTTCCATAGTTACCTAGATCAGCACCTTTCCCACCACATCTTTCTCTGGGGTTGTTTTATACATTGTAACACAGTTAGATTCACTTGTAATGTCTGCATTCCTCCCTGGATCCACCAACCTCCTAAATGAGTTCTTTTAATTGCATAGATTAAGTTTAATTCTAGTGCTGTGAAGTTGTATGAGTTTTAACAAATGCATAATGTTACACATCCACCATTATAGTATCTCACAGAATAGTTTCACAGCCATAAAATATTCCCTGTCTTCAACTATGCGACTCTCCCTACTTTCCCCCAAGCCCCTGGCAACAATGATCTTTTACTGACCCTATAGTTTTGCCTATTCAAGAAGGTCATATAATTGGAATCATTTTCAGACTGGATTCTTTCACTTAGCAATATGCATCTAAGGCTTATCCATGTCTTTTTCATGGCTTGATAGCTCCTCTCTCTTTATCAATGAGTAATAGTCCATTGCTTGAATATTCCACAGCTGGTTTATACGTTCACCTGTTGAAAGGTATCTTGGCTACATATATTTTTCTTATTATTTTCTCCCAGTCTATAGCTTGAATATTCATTTTGATAAGAAGTTTTATATTTGATGAAGTTTAACATATTTTTTCTTTTATGGTTATCGTTTTCTATGTCTTGTCTAAAAAATTCTTTGCTTACTCCCAGGGAATGAAGATATTTCCCTATGTTTCCTTCCAGAATTTTAAGTTTAGGTCCATGATCTACTTTTGATTAATTTTTATGTAGCATATGAAATAGAGACTGAGGTTCTTCTTTTGTTGTTGATGTGAAATTCATATAACACAAAATTACCATTTTAAAGTGTACAAATCAGTGGTATTTAGTACAGTCCACAGTGTATGCAAAAACTACCTCTACTTATTTCTTACATTTTCATCACCCCAAAAGAAAACTCTGTACCCATCAAGCAGTCTCTCCCCATTCCTCTCCTCACTCTAGCCATGGCAACCAGCAATCTACTTTCTATCTCTACAGGTTTACTTAATCTGGTCATTTTGTATAAATGGAATAATAGATATGTGATTTTGTATCTTGCTTCTTTCACATAGCATAACATTTTTGAGATTCACCCACATTGTATCATGTATCAGTACTTCATCCCTTTTTATGGTTGAGTAATATTCCATTGTATGTATGCAACACATTTTGTTTATTCATTCATCCGTGAATAAGACATGTGGTTGAAATGTAAAATAGATAGCTAGTGGGAAGCAGTCTCATAGCACAGGGAGATCAGCTCGGTGCTTTGTGACCAGCTAGAAGGGTGGGATAGGAAGGCTGGGAGGGAGTCGAAAGAGGGAGGAGATATGGGGATATATGTATTTGTATAACTGACTCACTTTGTTATAAAGTAGAAACTAACACACCATTTTAAAGCAATTATACTCCAATAAAAATGTTAAAAAAAAAATTAAAAATAGACCTAACTTGTGATCCAAAAATTTTACTCCTAGATATTTACCCAAGAGAAATACAAATGCAAAAATAATTTAGAGTTGCTTTATTCATAATGGACAAAAAGTGAAATAGCTCAACTGTTTATTAATAGAACAATGAATAAATAAATCATGGAATATTCATACATACTACTCAGCAATATAAAGGAGCAAATAACTGAAACAAAACAACATGGATGAATCTCAAAATTTTATGCTGAATGAAGGAAAGCAGACACAAATAACAATATATTTGAATTTATATGAAGTTATAACAGGCAAAACTCAAAACAGGAAGCAGTCTAAATATCCGTCTACTGGTGAACAGATAAAATGTGGCATGCCAGTACAATGCAATATGGAATATTATCCAGAAAAAAAAAGGTAAACATCTGATAAACACTATGACAGGGAAAGCATTATGCTAAGCGAAAGAAGCTAGACACGAAAGACTACATATTGTATGATTCCATACATATTAAATTTCCAGAAAAGGCAAGTCTGTGATCATGGAATGCAGATCAATAATTGCATGGACTGGGGAGTGGAGAGTGCAAACCGGCATAAGGGAACTTTTTGAGTTGGTGGAAATGCACAACTGGATCATGGTGATGGTTGTGCAACTCTGTAAATGTACTAAAAAAAGCACTGAATTGTATACTTGTAATGGGTGAACTTTATATAGTTCAATAAAGCTGTTCCAAAAGGAGAGAAAAAAAAAAAAAGACGTGGTTTTTTCCACCTTTTGGCTATTATGAATAGTGCTGCTATGAACATTTGTGTACAAGCATTTGTTTGAATACCTGTTTTCAGTTCTTTGGGGTGTATGCTTAGGAGTGGAATTAATGGGTCATATGATCATTCCATATTTAACTTTTTGAAAAACGACAAAACTATTTTGCACAGAGCCTGCAGCATTTTACATTCCCACCAGCATGCACAAGGGTTCCAATTTCTCCACTTCCTCAAAAATACACTTTGTTTTGTTTTGTTTTAAATTACAGCCATTCTAGTGAAAGTGATTGTGGTTTAGATTTGCATTTTCCTACTGACCAATGATGTTGAGCATCTTTTTATGTGCTTTTTGGACATTTGTATAGTCTTTAGAGAAATGTCTATTCAAGTCCTTTGCCCATTTTAAAAAATGGGCTGTCTTTCATTGAGGTTTTTTTTTTTTACTGTAGCTTTATAATGTCTTGAAATCAGGTTGTGGGCATTCTCCAACCTTCTTCTTCTTCTTCTTTTTTTTTAATCATTAAGATATTTGTTTATTTGTTAAAAATATGAAACCTGTTACATGTTAACATACATAACATTTTTTAAAACTATATTTTCCTCCCAATAGTAAGAAGAGTGGCATTGTTTTGTATTTTTGCAAACCTCTCTAATTTTAGACTTAATAGAAGATAGCTGGATCCTTTTGTCTGCTTCTGCATTCAGTCTGTTACAGTATCACATGTCACAGAGCCTCTGGAAAACTTCACTACATACTGTGAGAAAATGAGAATGAAAAAGGCAAATAATGTAGGAATTATGTTGTGGTATTTTTATGAAGATAGCTTTGATCCTACAGACCCCTGGAAAGGGTTTGGGGACTTTCAAGGATCCCCAGACCATACTTTGAGTATCCCTACACTATATTATTCCTAGTATTCTGATGTCTTTTTATTTTTTAATTTATTTTGTATTCTTTGTTCTTTTTATAAATTATTTTGGTTATTCTAGGTCCTTGGAATTTCCAATAAAATTTTAGAATAAGCTTGTCACTTTCTATACAAAAACCTACTGGAATTTTTATTAGGATTGCATTTAACCTATAGATCAATTTAGGAAGTACAGACATCTTAACAATATTGTGCCTTCCGATCCATGAACATGGTATATGCCTCCAATTATTTAATTCTTCTTTAGCTTATCTCCAGAATATTTTTATTATTTTATAGTCTTCAACATATAGGTCTTACACCTATTTTATTTATAAGTAAGTATTCATTTTTTTGATGCTATTATAAATGGTTCTCTTTTTAAAAATATTTAATTTCTAGTTGTTTGTCACTAACATGGAAATATAATTGATTTTCCTATTGGCCTTGTACCCTCACTTATTAATTCTAGTAAACTCATGTAGCCTTCTTTTTATATATTCTGTGGAATTTTCAACTAGACGATCATGACATCACGAATAAAGTAACTTCTGATCTGTATACTTTTTCGTATCTTGTTGCACTGGGTAGGATCTCCAATACAATGTTGAATATAAGTGATTATAGTGGACATCCTTGTCTTGTTCCTGTTCTTAGAGGACATGGTAGGCAGAATTCTAAAAATGTCCCCCAAGATTCCCATCCCCTGATTATTCAATCAAATACAAGCATACCTTGGTTTATTGTGCCTCATTTTATCACCCTTTGCAGATATTGCACTTTTTACAAATTGAAGGTTTGTGGCAACACTGTGTTGAGCAAGTCTATTGGTGTCATTTTTCTAATAGCCTTGCTCATTTCATGTCTCTGTGTCACATTTTGATAATTCTTGCAATATTTCAAACTTTTCATTATTATTATACTTGTTATGGTGATGTGTAATCAGTGATCTTTGATGTTACTACTATGACTTGCTGAGGGCTCAGATGATGGTTGGAATTTTTTAGCAATAAAGTATTTTTTAATTAAGGTACACACATTTTTTAAGACGTAGTGCTATTGCACACTTATTAGACTATAGTATAGTGTAAATATAACTTTTACATACACTGGGAAACCAAAAAAATTTGTGTGACTTGCTTTATTGTGATATTCACTTTATTGCAGTGGTCTGGGACCAACCCTACAATATCTCCAAGGTATGTATGCCTGTACTAACCTAGGCACTGCTGTGTAGGACTCTGAAGATGGAATTAAGGTTACTAATCAGCTTTACCTTAAATTAGGAAGATTATTCTGTTGGGCCCAATGTAATTACATATGCCTTTAAAAGTAGAAGAAGAAGGCAGAAAAGTCAGTCAGAGAGATGCTGAAGAAGGAGCAGTAGATGAAAGATGAAGAAGAATGGGTGGTAAAAGAGATTCAAAGCATAAGAAGGACTTGACTTGCCATTGCTGGTTTTGAAGATGGAGAAAGGGAGCCATGAGCCAAGGAACACAAGTGACCTCTACAAGCTGAGAACAATCTCCATCTGACAGCCATCAAAGAAATAGGGACTCCAGTACTAAAACTGCATGGAACTGAATTCTGCCAACTGAATGAGCCTGGAAGTGGATTCATCCTTAAAGCCTCCAGAATAAAACACAGCTCTGCTGAAACCTTGAATTTGGCCTGCTAAAATCCAGAGAAAAAACTGTGCAGAGCCACACTGTGCATGGACTTCTGATGTACAGAACTGTATGATTTTTAAGTGGGTGTTATTTTAGGGCACTAAATTTGTGGCAATTTGTTACTGCACAATAGAAAAGAAATACAGAGAGAATACATTCAGTCTTTCACTGTTGAATATGATGTTAGTTGTCCACCCCCACCCCACAGGTGTCCTTTATTGGGTTGAAGAAGTTCCTTTACATTTTTAGTTTGCTGTTTCTCTCAGGAAAGGGTATTGAATTTTGTCAAATGCTTTTTCTACATCCATTAAGATAAGCATATGTTTTTCAACATTTTTCTGTTAATATGGTTAATTATATTGATTTTTTCTATACCCTTTTTATTAATATTCAGGAAAGTCATGATAATAAATGGAGTTTTTCATGTTAGGCATACAAAGGAGTAGGCTTGCAAAAGGACCCTCACTATGGTATGGCAAAATTATTTATGCTGAGTGGATGAGTATTGATCCTTACTTTTTATCTTTTCTTAAGTAACAGCTTTATTGAGGTATAATTCATATACCGTATAATTCCCCCTTTAAAGTACACCATTCAGTGATTTTTAGTATATTCAGAGTTGTACAAACATCATATTATCTATTTTCAGTACACTTTCATCACCCCAAAGGAAAGCTTGTGCCTATTAGCATTCATTTCTCATTCTCCCCTCCACCGAGGCCCTGTCAACCACTAATCTATTGTCTGATTCTATGTATTTGCCTATTCTAGACATTTCACATAAATGAAATCATTCAATATGGAGCCTTCGTGGCTGGCTTTTTTCATGTAGCAAATCTTTAAGGCTTATCCACATTTACTATTTATATTGGGTTGACCAAAAAGTTCCTTCTTTTTAAGTAAAAATAAAAGACACATTTTTCATTTTCACCAGGAACTTTATTGAACAAAATATTCACCATTTTGTTCCACTACCTTCTGCCATTTTTCAGGCAACTTCATAATTCCATCTTCCCAAAACTTTATATCTTTTTGAGCAAAGAACTGTGCCAGGTGCTTTTTACAGTCTTCCAGGGAATTGAAATTTTTTCCATTAACATAATTTTGTAAAGACCAAAATAAATGGAAATCCGAAGGTGCAATGTCTGATGAATACAGCAGATGAATCAGAACTTCCCAGACAAGCTGTACAGTTTTTACCTGGTCATCAAAGAAACATTGTGTCTTGCGTTATCGTGATGGAAGATTATGCATTTTCTGTTGACTAATTCTGGACGTTTTTCATCAAGTGCTGCCTTCAGTTGGTCTAATTGGGAGCAGTACTTGTTGGAATTAATCATTTGGTTTTCCAGAAGAAGCTCATAATAGACGACTCCCTTCCAATCCCACCATATACACAACATCACCTTCTTTAGATGAAGACCAGCCTTTGGTGTGGTTGGTGGTGGTTCTCTTCCGTTCCACAGCATTGTACAGTATCCACTTTTCACTGCCCATCACAATTTGTTTTAAAAATGGAACGGTTTTTTTACGTTTAAGTAGAAAATCGCCTGTGGAAATACGGTCAAGAAGGTTTCTTTTGTTTAACTTATGTGAAACCCAAACATCAAAGCAATTAATATAACCAAGCTGGTGCAAACAATTTTCAACGCTTGATTTGGATATTTTGAGTATGTCGGCTATCTCCCACATGGTATAACGTTGATTGTTCTCAGTTAATGTCTTGATCTGATCACTATCAACTTCACCTTGTCTACCTGACAGTGGAGCATCATCCAGTGAGAAATCTCCAACACAAAACTTCTCAAGCCACTTTTGACATATTCGATCAGTCACAGCACCTTCTCCCCACACTGCACAAATCTTTTTTTGCGTTTCAGTTGCATTTTTACCTTTCCTGAAATAATAAAGCACAATATGCCGAAAATGTTGCTTTTTTCTTCCATCTTCAATATTAAAATGGCTACTCAAAAATTCACCAATTTTGATAAGTTTTTTTAATGCATGCTGATATGACAGCTGTCACAATACAGTCTAACAAAATTGTTTCAAATGAAGTTAAAGACAACTAAGTGCTACTAGAGCCATCTTATGGACAAAACTGAACGAACTTTTTGGCCAACCAATACTTCATTCCTTTTTTATTTTTGAATATTCCATTATATATAATAGCATATTTCCCTTATCCATTTATCAGCTGATGAACAATTAAGTTGTTTCCAGTTTTTTACTATGATGAATAATGCTGTTATGAACACTAATGTACAAGTTTTCTGGGGGGATGTACATTTTCAGTTCTCTTGGGGATATAACTAGGTGCAGAACTGTTAGGTCACATGCTGCCTCTATGTTTGATATTTTGAGAAATTGCCAAACTGTTTTCCAAAGCAGCTGCACAATTTTACAATCCCACCAGCAATGTATGAAGGTTCCAATTTTTCTACATCCTTGCCAACAATTGTTATTGTCTGTATTTTTATTTCAGCCATCCTAGTGGGTATAAAGTGGTATCTCATTGTGGTTTTGATATGCATTTCCCTAATAACTAATGATGTTGATAATCTTTTTATGTGCTTAATGGCCATTTCTATATCTTCTTTGGAGAAATATCTATTCCAATCTTTTGCCAATTTTTAAAATTGGGTTATTTGTCTGTTTACTTTTGAGTTGTAAATGATCTTTATATATTCCATATACAAATCCCTTATCAAATATGTGATTTGCAAATATTTTCTCCCACTGCATGGTTTTCTTTTCACTTTCTTGATGGTGTCCGTTGAAGTACAAATGTTTTTAATACTGATGAAGTCCAATTTATCTGTCTCTTTTTCTTTTAGTCCTTGTGCTTTTGGTGCCATATCTAAGAAATCATCACCTAATTCAATGTCATGAAAATCCATTTACTCCTACATTTGTTGATTTTTAAATATTGAACAGCCTTTGCATTCCCAAAGTGAAACCCTCTTGACTTCTTGATCATGATGTTATTCCCCGTTCATATATATGGTGAATTCAACTTGCTAATATTTTGTTAAGGATTTTGACATCTTTCTTCATAAGGAATATTAGATTATAATTTTCTTGTAATTGTCAGGAGTTGGAAACAGGGTTATGCTGGCCTCAAAAAATGACTTGTGTAATGTACTCTTCTCTAATATCTAAAAGAGTTTGTGTGAAATTGGTGCTATTTCTTCTTAAAATTTTGATAGAATTCAGCAGAAAACATCTGGATTTCTTTCTGGAAATATTTTTGATGATGAGTTCAGTTTTTAAAAATAGACGTAGGGCTATTCTGATTTTCTGTTTCACCTTGCATCCATTTTGACATGTTGCATTATTTTAAGGATGTGTTCATTTCACCTAATTTGTTAAAATTCTTGCCATAAGTTGTTCATTATACTTCTATATTACCCATTTATTTTGAAGAATCTATGGCACTAGCCTTTCTTTCACTCCTGCTGTTGGTCATTTGTGTATTCTCTTTTTTTGTTGTTTAGAACTCTATCTAGGGTTCAGCATTGGCTATATTCTCTATTTTTAAAGTACCTCATTGATCCTGTGTTTGTATTTATTCTTTCCTGCCTTCTACTTACTCTAGATCATGGATTTGTGAACTACAACCCACAGGACAAATCTAGCCAACCTCTCACAAACTGCTGAGAGAGGTATTTAAAAATACCCAACTGTGATTGTGAACCTGTCTATGTTTCCATTTAGTTCTATTAGTTTTTGCTTCATGGATTTTTAAGCTCTGTTATTAGGCATATACACACTTAAAGTACAGATTTTCCTAAAGATTCAATCCTTTTATCATTATGAAATGTCTCTTTTCCTTTGGTAATACTCTTTGTCTTGAGGTCTACTTTATCTGATATCAATATGACCACTCCTACATTTTAATGCTAACTGTCTGAATGGCATCTAGTTTTTCATCCCTTTACATTCACCTGTATGTGTCTTTATTTTTAACGTATTTCTTGTAGATGGCATGTATTTTGTGATTCTCCAGTCTGACAATCTCTGCCTTTTAACTGGAATGTTTAATCCATTTATATTTAACGTCGTTAGCATGTACTGTGTGATTCTCAGGTCTTACAATCGCTGCCTTTTAACTGGAATGTTTAATCCATTTATATTTAATGTCATTATTGATAAGGTTAAATTTAGTTCTCTCTTTTTGCTATTTGTTTTCTATTTGCCCCATCTAATTATTTGACACTGATAATATATTTTTAATCTAACATATCCAAAATATCATTTCAACATGTAATCAGTATAAGAAATTATTAATGAGATATTTTACATTCTTTTAAAAACTTTATATTGAGGTATAATTGACAAATAAAGTTGTAAGAAAATTAAAGTGTCCATCATGATGATTTGATACATGTATATGTTGTGAGAAGATTCCTCTCATCTAGTTAATTGGCACATCCATCATGTCATATGTCATACATTTATCTTTTTTTGTTTTAATATTCCATGTATAATGAAACCTAAATGCAGTAGTTTTCTTTCTACATCTGGCTTATTTCACTTAGCATGATGCCCTCAAGGTTTATCTGTGTGTCAAAAGTGGCAGGATATCCTTCTTTTGTGTGACTGAATAAAATTTTATTCATTGTGTATATATACCACATCTTCTTTATCCATTCACCCACTGACAAACACTTAGGTTATTTCCATACCTTGAATATGTGAATAATACTGCAATGAACATGGGAGTGCAGATATCTCTTCAGTATCCTGTTTTCATTTCCTTTGGGTATATACACAAAAGTGGGATTTCTAGATCATATGGTAGTTCCATTTTTAATTTTCTGTGGCACCTCCATGATGTTTTCCACAGCAGCTGCACCATTTTACATTCCCAAAAACTGTGCACAAAGGTTCCCTTTTCTCCACATCCTGCTAACACTTGTTATCTCTTGTCTTTTTTATGATGGCCATTTTAACAAATGTGAGGTGATAATCTAGTGATTCTGACTTGCATTTCCCTGATGATTAGTGATGTTAAGAACCTTTTTATGTATTTGTGGGCCATCTGTATGTCTTCTTTGGAAAAATGTCTATTCTGTTCCTCTGCCTATTTTAAAATCAGATTGTTTGTTTGTTTTGCTATTGAATTGTGTGGATTCTTTATATATTTTGGATACTAACCCCTTAACAGATGTATGATTTGCAGACATATTTTTTCCATCCCACACGTTGTCTATTCTGTTCCTCTGCCTATTTTAAAATCAGATTGTTTTGTGTTTTTTTTGCTATTGAATTGTGTGGCTTCTTTATATATTTTGGATACTAACTCCTTATCAGATGTATGATTTGCAGACATATTTTCTTCCATCTCACAGGTTGTTTTTTCACATTGTTGATGGTCTCCTTTGCTGTCCAGAAGCTTTTTAGTTTGATGTAGTCCTACTTGTTTATTTTTTCTTTTGTTACTTTTGCTTTTGATGAAATATCCAAAAACAATCATTGCCAAGACCAACTTCAAGAAGCTTACCCCCTATGTTTTCTTCTAGGAGTTTTATGGTTTTGGGTCTTATGTTCACATATTTAATCTATTTTGAGTTGATTTTTGTGTATGGTATAAGATAGGGGTCCAGTTCCATTCTTTTGCATCTGGCTATCCAGTTTTCTCAACACCATTTATTGAAGAGACTATCCTCTCCCCATTGTACATTCCTGGCTCCTCTGTCATAAATTAATTGGCCATATAGCATGGGTTATTTTCTGGGCTACTTTTCTAGTCCATTGATCTATGTGTCTGTTTTTGTACCAATACCATACTGTTTGGATTACTATAGCTTTGTAATATGGTTTGAAATCAGGAAGAATGATGTCTCCGGCTTTGTTCTTCTTTCTTTAGATTATTTTGGCTATTTGGGATATTTCCACACAAATTTTAGGATTTTCTATTTATGTGAAAAATGCCAGGCTTCTCTGGTAGTGCAGTGGTTGAGAATCTGCCTGCTAATGCAGGGGACACAGGTTCGAGCCCTGGTCTGGGAAGATCCCACATGCTGCAGAGCAGCTAAGCCCGTGAGCCACAATTACTGAGCCTGCACGTCTGGAGCCTGTGCTCCGCAACAAGAGAGGCCGCGATAGTGAGAGGCCCATGCACCGCGATGAAGAGTGGCCCCCGCTTGCCACAACTAGAGAAAGCCCTCGCACAGAAACGAAGACCCAACACAGCCATAAATAAATAAATAAATAAATAAATAAATAAATAAATAAATAAATAAAAATTTTAAAAAATGCCGTTGGAATTTTAACAGGAACTGTACTGAATCTGTAGATTGGTTTGGGCAGTGTGGACATTTTAACAATATTAATTCTTCCAGTCCATGAGCATGGAAAATATTTTATCTGTGTCTTCTTCAATTTCGAAGTCTTTCTTAGAGTTTTCCGTGTATATGTCTTTCACCTCCTTGGTTAAATTTATTCCTTAGAATTTTATTCTTTTTGATGCAATTATAAATGGGATTGTTTTATTATTTATTATTTTATTAAAGTATAGTTGATTTACAATATTATGTTAGTTTCAGGTGTACAGCACAGATTCAGTATTTTTGCAGATTATACTCCATTATAGATTATTACAGGTAATGGGTATAATTCCCTGTGCTATACAGTATATCCTTGTTGCTAATCTATCTTATGTACAGTAGTTTTTAATCTGTTATTCCCATACCCCAAATTTGTCCCTTCCCCACCACTTTGATAACCGCAAGTTTGTTTTCTATATGTGAGTCTGTTTCTGTTTTGCATATACATTAATTTGTATTATTTTTTTTCGATTCCACAGGTAAGTGATATTATACAGTATTTGTCTTCCTCTGTGACTTATTTCAATAAGCATTAATATTCTCTAGGTCCATCCACATTGCTGCAAATAGCAGTATTTCATTTTTATAGCTGTGTAATATTCGAGTGTGTGTGGGTGTGTAATGCCATACTGTCTTAATCCAACCATCTGTTGACGGACACTGGGTTGCTTTGGAGATTGTTGTTTTAGTTTCCCTTTTTGATAGCCCATTGTTAGAGTGTAGAAACACAACTGTTTTTGAATATGCATCCTGCAACTTTATAGAATTTGTCTATTAGTTCTAACAGTTTTTTTGGTGGAGTTTAGGGTTTTCTACATGTAATATAATGCCACCTGCAAATAGAGACAATTTTACTTCTTCCTTTTCAATTTGGATGTCTTTTATTTCTATTTCTTGCCTAATTTCTCTGGTTAGAACTTCCAGTACTATGTTGAATAAAAGTAGCAAGAGTGGGCATCCTTGTCTTGCTCCTGATCTTAGAGGTAAAGCTTGTAGCTTTTCACCATTGAGTATAATGTTAACTGTGGGTTTGTCATATGTAGCCTTTATTATATTGAGGTACAGTCCCACTATAAACAGTTTGTTGAGAGTTTTTATCATGATGGATGTTGAATTTTGTCAAATGCTTTTTCTGTGTCTATTGAGATGATCACATGATTTTTATCTTTCATTTTGTTAATGTGATGTATCACATAGATTGATTTGCAGATGTTGAACCATCCTTGCACCCCTGGAATAGATCCTTCTAATGTACTGAATTCATCTTGCTAATATTTTTGGGGAGGATTTTTGCACTATGTTTGTTATTTTCCTTTCTTGTAGTGTCCTTGTCTGGTTTTGGTTATCAGAGTAATGCAGGCCTCATAAAATGAGTCTAGATGTGATCCCTCCTCTTCAATATGTTGGGAAAGTTTATGAAGAATTGGTATTAATTCTTCTTAAATGTTTGGTATAACTCACCAGTGGAACCATGTGGTTCTGGACTTTTCTTTGTTGGGAGGTTTTGATTACTGATTGAATCTCCTTACTAGTAATTTATCTGTTCAGATTTTCTATTTTTCATGATTCAGTCTTGGTAGGTTGTATGTTTCCAGCAATTTATCCATTTTTTCTAGGTTGCCCAATTTGTTGCCATACAACTGTTCATAGTAGTCTCTCATGATCCTTTGCATTTCTGTGGTATCAGTTGTAATGTCTCCTCTTTTGTTTATAATTTGAGTTTTCTCTCTCTTTTTCTTGGTAAGTGTAGCTAAAGCTTTGTGTATATCGTTTATCTTCTTTAAAAAACCTGCTTATTTTCACTGACCTTTTCTATTGTCCTTCTACCCTCTGTTTCGTTTATTTCTGCTCTAATCTTTGTTATTCCCTCCCTCTAGTAACTTTAGGCTTTTTTTTCTGGATTCTTGAGGTGTAAACTTAGGCTGTTTACTTGGGATCTTCTTTTCTTCTTAATGGAGGCACTTATTGGTATAACTTCCTTCCTAGGACTACACTTGTGGCATCACATAAGTTTGGGTATGTTGTGTTTCCATTTTCATTTGCCTCAGATATTTGTTATTTTTCTTTCGATTTCTTCTGTGATCCATTGGTTGTTCAGTAGCATGTTGTTTAATCTCCACATACTTGTGAATTTTCCAGTTTTACTGCAATTGATTTCTAGTTTCATACCACTGTGGTTGGAAATGATGCTTGATATGATTTCAATTTTAAATTTATTAAGATTTGTTTTGTGGCCTAACATATAATCTATCCTGAGGAATGGTCCACGTGTTCGTGAGAAGAATGTGTTTTCTGCTGCTATCAGGTGGAATGTTTTGTAACTGTTAAGTCCATCTGGTCAAACGTGTAGTTTTAGTCCAATGTTTCCTTATTTGTTTTCTGTCTGGATCATCTATCCATTGTGAAAGTGGGATATTGAAGTCCCCTACTATTATTGTATTGCTGTCTATTCCTCCCTTTAGGTCTGTTAATATTTGTCTTATATATTTAGGTGCTCCCATGCTGGGTGCATAAATATTTACCAACGTTAATCCATTTTCTGGGATTGACTCTGATATCATTATATGACTTTCTTTTCCTCTTATTACAGTCTTTGTCTTAAAGTCTATTTTGTCTGATATAAGTACAGCTACCTCAGATTTCTTTTGGTTTCCATTTTCATGGAATATCTTTCTCCATCCCTTCATTTTCAGTCTGTGTCCCTAAAGCTGTGAGTCTCTTGCTTTAGCATTAATCACCATCTATATACTGATGATTCACATATGTCTATCTCTATTTAACATATAACTCTCTCCCACAGGAACCTTAAACTTGATCTACCTAAAAGTGAACTCAATTTTCCCTGGAAACTTGTTTTTTCTCTTATATTTTCTATCTCAACAAATGGTGCCACCACCTTTCCAGTTTTTAATTTGACTCTTTTCTCTTCTTCACATCCTGTGTCTCCTTTCCCTTTTGACCCTCAACATTCAATTAATTATGACATTCTTTCCATTATTCTCTTACAATTCTCTTGAATCTGTCTTCTCTATATTCTCATAGCCACCACCTTTGTTCACCAACATTAACTATTTCTTCCTAATTGGTTTCGTATTTCCAATATTTTCTCCCCCTTAAAAATTCTCCTTATCACAACCAGAATGGTCTTTCTAAATAAAAAAATAAGTTCTTGTCATTTTCTTATACGTACCATTTCACTGTTTCTCTATTGCTCTTGGGAGAAAATCCAAATTCACCCATTTCTTTTTAGAGTACACACCAGTCACACTAAACCATATGCAGTCCAGGATGATGCCACAATTCTGACATCTATAGGCCTTTGTACTCCCAATCCTTTTGCCTAAAATGACATTTCCAAACTCCTCCTCATTGCTTTTACTCATTTTTCAGATCTCAAATTAAGATATCACCCCCAGAGAAGTAATCTTTAAATCTTCTAGACCTGTGATGTTCGATATGGTAGCCGCCAGTCACACACAGCTATTGCACACTTGAATATGGCTAGTCTTAATTGAGATGTAGTCTATAGCAGATTTTGAAGGCTTAGTATAAGAAATGTAAAATTATCTTATTAATAATTTTTATATTGGTGACGTGAAATAATATTTTGAATGTATTGGCTTAAATAAAATATATTATTGAAATTAATTTCATCTTTTTTAACTTTTTTATGTGGCTACAATAAAACTCAAAATTACATGTTGCTTGCATTATATTTCAATTGGACAATACCTAGACCAGATGAGGACGACCAAGCCCTTTTTTCCAGCACCCCATAGTTATTTCTTTATCAGTATTCTATCTGTTAAAATTGCTAGATTGTATCCTGCACTGGACAGCAAGCATCTAATGAACAAGGGGCTATCTTGGTCAACAGAGTAATTCCAGTGCTGAGGGCGCTAAGATAAAAAGTCAATCCTCATTTTTCATGGATTCCATATTTGTGAATATGCCTAGTCACTGAAGTTTACTTGTAACCCCAAAATCAATACTCTCTGTGCTTTCGTGGTCATTTGTGGACATTCACAGAATAGCAGAAGATCTGAGTCATCCAATACACATTTTCCTAGCCGAGGTCAAACAAGGCAATGCTCTGCCTTCTTGTTTCAGCTATCAAACTGTAAACAAGTGTTCTTTTCACGGTCTATTAGTGCCGCTTTTCGCATTTTTGTGACTTCTGTTGATGACTTGGCTATTTAAAATGGTCCCCAAGCATAGTACTGAAGTGCTGTCTAGTGTTTCTAAGCACATGAAGGCTGTGATGTGCCTTACAGAGAACATATATGTGTTAGATAAGCTTTCTTTGGGCATGAATTACAGTGCTGTTGGCTGTGAGTTAAATGTTAATGAACCAATATGTATTAAATAAAGTGTCTTCAAACAGAAACACACACAAAGGAAGATTATATATTAGCTGACCAAAACGTTGCCATGCTCACAGGAACGCACTATGTACTTCCTCTAGTAGCAATAGTTCAGTATTTGCTAATTCAATGTTCCAGCAACTTTACTAGAATCAACTATATTGAATGACTGACGCTGGATCATTTGACCAAATCCAAATCTTGTGTGAATGCAGTATACGGTGGTATATAGGCAGTATGTGGTAGTATATGGTGGTAGCAGTGATTGTGGAGCCAAACTGCCTTAGAGTTCAATCCTGGCTCTCTGACTTGCTAGCTGTGTAATTTGGGGCAAATTACTCAACTTTTCTCTGCCTTTTTCCACAACTGAAAATGTAGACTAAAGAGTAGTCGCTAATGGTTGCCAGGGGCTGGGTGTGGCGGGAGGGGACTGACCACAAAGAGGCACAAAGAAACTTCTGAAATGAGGGAAATATCCTATATCTTGTTTATAGGATTATAGTGGTAGTTACATAGCTGCCTATGTTTTTCAAAACTCATAGAACTAAAAAGGGTAAATTCCACTTTGTATAAGTTATAACTTCGTAAATTTGAAGTTAAAAAAGGAGTAACAGTCAAAATTAAAGGAATAATGCACTACCTGCTTACATAAATACTCTTTAAAATATTTGTAACTGTCCTAATAATAATAGGGAAAGGTTAGGTGGTGTAAGGAAAAGCAGAGCGGACTCATGAACCAGGGTTCTAATCTGGCTCTTTCACATATTAGCTAGAGGCTGAGCTCAGTTTAGAGTCCTCTTACTTACTGTAAAGGTTAGATTAGACAACATGTGTGAAATATCTGTGAAAAAACTTGAGAGTCACATAGGAAAGTGAGAAATGGGATTTTTCATGAGACAGCAATACAAAATCACAGGGCCACATAAACTGGGGTAAAGGTCACCTCTCCAAGGTAGGAGAATGTGGTGGGTTGTGAAACCACTGAGAAAAGGAGAACGCATCTCTTTCTAAGAATCTCGATCCTAATCCTATTGAAGTCGCTATTGGCTCCACATTGATTCCAAGACAACCCAGCTGGTCTAACGAGGTACGGACATACCTCAAACTCAAATGCCAATGCCAGGAGGAAGGAAGAGCTGCGTCTGGCAGAACATCTTTCTGCTGGACAATGCAGTAGGAGTCAGACACCCATTCGCCTCCAAAACTCCATAACAGCCTCTGATGTGAGGAGTGAGTTAGGTCATTTCACAGCTGCTTTTTATGTCTCGGACGTCTCAGGAGTTGCCACCCCTGAGAGAGCTGCTGATCCTGGCGGAGCTGCAGTGGCAGTGGCTGCTGGGATCTCATCATGGGTGGCTAGGGTCCCCTGCAAAACCCACAGTGGGAGCCACGTAATAAAATACTGCACTCGGGCTCTTCCTCGAGGAAGAAGCATGGTTTTCAACGCCAAGTAGGGCTGCAAGTTGGGCCAGAAGTTGGAACACAAAGTTCCCTCCACAGCCACGAGGCACAACCATTGAAGGCCCACGCCTCGAGAGTTCTGGCAGCCGTCACATGACAACCGCCACGCACCTGAGAGCAAGGGCCACCGAGTGCGTGGCTTGGTTCTTGTTAACTTCGACTGGGACCTGAACATAACAAACCTAAAAGTTTGAGGGAGTAAGTTTCCTTGCCGGCGAGTTTACCCTCAGCAACCGAACTCCAGAAAGTGCTCTTCACGCCGGAAGTGCACTAATCCGCAGCACGTGGGGTTGCCAGGGCGCTCTTCACGTGACTGGGAGGGGCCTCGGGAACCTTGTAGCCAATGGTAGCGCGAGAGGGCGGTGCCTATGACGCGCCGGGACCTATCCCGGAAGTAGGGCTGATGTGGGGGCGGGAAAGGGCGGGGAGGCCGGGGTGTGGGAAGTGTGGCGGCCCCGCCCCGTCTCTTGGAACTGCCGCGGTCGCCACCGCTGCCGCCGCCGCAGCTGTGGGGGACTGGCGCGGTTACGCAGGCGAAAGGCGCTCTTTCCCTGCTGAAAGGTGAAGACTCTGGGAAAAGGTGGTGGGGCTGCGACCGGAGCGAGGCAGGGCCGGGGAAGGCGGCCGGAGCCGAGCCCCGACCGTGGAGAGGAGGAAGGATGGAAGGGGGCCCGAGGCGAGCGCGGGACCCGCCAAGGCTCAGGCCCGTGAGGCGCCGGGCCGGGCCGGGGATGCCGGCAGGACAGGGGGCGTCTGAGAGGTCGAAGTGACGGCGCTGCGGGCTGGGGGGAGAAGTGCGCTCCCGCTGCCCGAGGGCCAGGTGCTGCTGGCCAGGTCCTGTTATCTCCATCCTTCGTGGGGACATGAGGCCTGGGCTGGGCCCCCCGCAGTGAGGATCCGGGCGGTGGCGGAGGGCCGGGAGGCGCGGCGCGGTGCGGGAAAGTCACCGGCTCCTCCTGCAGTGGGACGATGGGGGCCGGGATTTGCTTCCCCCAGCGCGGGTGAGCACCCTGGGCGGGTATCCCCGCCCCCCCCCCCCCCCCCAGCGAGCTCTTCTGCGACTTCCCTCCCACCTCCCCACCGAAGGATGGAAAAGTTTGTAAGGCCGGAGTTAGAAAGTCCCCACTGTTCTGGGTGGGTGTTCTATAAATGCAAAAATAATAGATCCATGATGCGTGGCTCGTAACCTCTCCGAAATGAGGCGTTTCCCTGCCTGCATGCCAGTTGTTAAAAAGCAAACAAACTTTTTGCATAGTACCCTCAGAAAAGCAACCATCTCCCCAGCCCACCATGGCGGACGAAATTGATTTCACTACTGGAGATGCTGGGGCTTCCAGCACTTACCCTATGCAGTGTTCGGCCCTGCGCAAAAACGGCTTCGTGGTGCTCAAAGGACGGCCATGCAAAATAGTAGAGATGTCAACTTCCAAAACTGGAAAGCACGGTCATGCCAAGGTAAATGCCCTTCCAGGTCTTTCTTGGTGTTGGGATTTTGATCAT
This sequence comes from Eschrichtius robustus, assembly GCF_028021215.1. Lineage (NCBI taxonomy): Eukaryota > Metazoa > Chordata > Mammalia > Artiodactyla > Eschrichtiidae > Eschrichtius > Eschrichtius robustus. The sequence goes on along the minus strand of NC_090829.1, from coordinate 50,825,136 downwards.
TTGTATTCCATTACAGAACATGAGGTTTCTGTAGTTATAAGCGTATAATGACACTTTTTTTTTTTCTTCCCACAATTACTGGGTGATCAGCTATTTGAATACTGAAAGGTAACATTTCCTTCTTGGGCCCTTATAATGTTTCATTAACGGGGAACTGAAACTTTCCTGAATCCTAGTGACTTAGACAATCTATTCAGTTTACAAATGAGAAAACCTGTTCTAACATCATTCTAACGAACCTAAATTCATTTTTCTTAATCACTCTTATGATTGAATTACTAGAGTATATGATATTGGGTCTTGATATGTCATGATACTGTCTAGTTGTTCACTGCTTCTCAGTTGTATGACCACTACATTTTTTTTTTAAGAAAGTAAAATTAGATGACCTTGGAAGGAGAAAGAATCTGTCATAATCAGCTTTGGTATTATGCATCTGTGTATGTAATGAGTGATATCTTGGCAAAGATTAAACAGTTTCCTGTTCTCCCGTCTCTGTTAGGTTCACCTTGTTGGAATTGATATTTTCACGGGCAAAAAATACGAAGATATTTGCCCTTCTACTCACAACATGGATGTTCCAAATATTAAGAGAAATGATTATCAGGTAAGTACTAATTTCCTTTAGAATGCTGCTTGTTTCCTAAAGGTGCAAATACTTGTTACTGTCCATTGTAATTTAATAAAACCCACAAGTAGTTTTGTAGGTTTTTCTAACCAATTGTTAAGTACCACTTATTTTAGAAATTGGAGAAATAGATAGTGCTATTTAACACTTGTACCTTATCTAGGATGACTGCTAGTTTGCCACTGTTTTACATTCTTGCATTTTAAAAAATTTGAACACTTATTATTTCTCAAATCAAGTTACTCCATATTGTGAGTCCAATGTTTAGTAAAAATACTATTTCCTTTGTTGTAAATTGTTTCTCTTTGTTGTAAATACTTTCCAGGTATTTCTTTTCCCTTACCAGACCTAAGACTCTCAAGAAATTATTGGAATTCATGTTCCACCAACCAAGTTTGTGTGTATTAGTGAATGTGTGTCAGAATTTGGTATTCTTAAATAGGGAAATAAGTTGAAAGCCATACATACAAAGGATAAAGTGTATGGTCACTGAATTTGGTGAAGAAAATACAAAAACTTCGTAATTGTTTTATTTGTATTCAGTGACCATGCTGTGGCCTTTTGTTAAATTATAGGTATAAACTGCAAGTTTTAGTTCCAATTATGCATTTGGATAAGTCATGTTTAATGATAGCATTTTCTTGTTTGGAGTATTGATGGTAACCAAACCACTGACCTCATAGAATGTGGGAGCTCAGATTAATCATAACTAAAGTCTTTCTTGAAAGTCTGCAATTTCTTTATCAAGCATACTATATATAGAACTCTTTTCATTTTACATAGTGAAAAATACAAGTGTGACACTCGAATTCGTTTTACCCAATTTAAACTTGTTCCTTTCTATACCTCATATTGTGTTGTATAATTTTTAAAGAATGTCACCATTAACTGCAATTATCCAATGATTTCCTTTTACTTTTTGTCCATATGTAAACATATTTTTGCACAGTTTTAATCTAGTAAGCAGTTTTATATTTTCATTTTCCCACTTACAAATGTTTTCTAGGTTGCTTTGGAGTCTTCATAGAAATTTGAATTGTCTTAGTATAATAATAGCAAGATTTTTTTTAAGTCAGGCAGATCTGAGTTTTGATCTAGTTCTGCCACTTTCAAGCTGGGTGATGTTGGAAAATTACGCAACCTCTCTGAGCCTCAGTCTTCTCATCTACAAAGGAGGGATAATATGAAGATTAATGAGAAAATGTACCCCATAATTCCCTCATAAGTAGATATGTACCAAAAAGTAGTTTTTTTTCTGCTTCCCCTTTTCCTGTATAAAAACTTCACTTAATCATTCCATATTCTTGGAGCACCTAATTTAGACATGGCATATAGTGGACGCTCAATAAACATTTGTTAAATGCATACATGACTACTCAATGAGGTAAAGATAGTACAGCCAACTGAAGCTAAGCATAGAATTTTCTTTTGCCAAAAATAGATTTCTGTTTTCATCCTTAATGTGTGAATGCTTTGAATATTCAATATTCATTAATATTCATTCAATATACAATGCTTTTGCCCTTGAGTGTTTCAGAAAGATGGTATCAGTAGTTCAGATGACTACTACTGTGATCAAATTAGCCAGTCATTGATTGGAGCTCAAGATTTAACATAAAGGAAAATTTTGGTTTGGGTTTTATTTTGAGATAAAGCAGGACCTGGACTAGGATGAGGGGTATGAGGTGAGTGAGGCCCTTGCCTCAAGCACACAATTTTATATAAAGACAGTACCAGAAACAATGCCAAGCTACACAGGGGCCTGATCCTGTCTGATATTTTGTTCATTATAGAATTTATGCATTAATTCTAATTTTTAAAAATATTACATTAACCTGATCACTGAGGGGTGTGTCTGTGTGTGTGTGTGTGTGTGTGTGTGCGCCACCTTAAATTTTGCACCCAAGACAAGTGCCTCACTTGCCTCGCCGTAGTCCCAGCCTTTGGTATGTAGTCTGTGTTCCAGAGCGGATAAGAGAATGACTCAAGCCTAACAGTCTGGGTCCAGATCCTTGCTTTGGCACTTACTAACTGCATGACCTTGGTTGGCAAGTTATTTAATCTCTCACCTGCCTTTCTTTATAAAATAAGGATAAGAATAATAAACTCCTCATGGAATCACTGTGAGGTTTAATTAGTTAATTCTTAGAATAGTGCCTTGCAGAGGGAGCACTCAGTGATCACATCCCTTCATTATCAAGTCACCATAGAATACTTATTTCTGTTCATTAAAAAAAATTAGTTCCATGAGCCTTTCCAGTTATATTTATTGTCCTATGGTGGTCTTCACTCACCTTTCCAAGTGCCTTGATTAAATTTCTACTTATTATTTAGCTACATGTAGTCCTTTGTATTTGCTGAATTCAGTATTTCAAGTGCCAGTTTGACAGTCAGCTAAAGTGAAATATATATATCTGTTCATTATAATAATTAAAAAGTAAGTGTTTAGGAAAAGAAATGTATCAATATTTACAATTTTAATTTTACATATTTTAACATAAGGTCAGAATGAAAGGAAAATTGTCTCCTAAATTCCATTCCAAGATGTAGCTTGGATTGGAATTGCTAATTTCCATCACTTCCCCCAAAAGTAGTTATGGTTATCTGGGGCTCACTGATGGTGTAAAATACAAATACACCCAGACACCTTTGGGAATCCCCAGACTCTTAAATATAGAAACGCTTGTTCAAACTCTGGTATGCACTTGAGTCATATTTCTTTAGAAAGTTCTGTGTTCCTGTGCACTACACCACAAGTTAAATGCCTTTTCTGCATTTACTAAAGTTTTACCTGTCATTTAAAGACCACTTTTCAGAAGGAAAGCTAATCACTACAGGACATGTTAAAGTGTATATTGTGCATCTTTGGATTATTGATGAATTGCCAAAACTGTGAATATTAAATCCTAGTATATTCTTCAAATAAGTGGTATGTCTTTTGGATATGGAGTGGAATTTTGTTGTTGCAACTTAAAATAGAACAACAAAGAAAATAATGATGCTATGAATTCCTTGTGCCTAAAGTCTTTTTATAATTTATACCCGTTCTGTGGAATCTTTGTGTTCCCTGGTAAAAGCAGTCTTTCTTTGGAGTAGAAAACCTCTAAACCAGCAGATCCCAGTACTGCAGGGACAAGAAACAGATATTTTGCTACAGTATTATTAAGGGTGATAGTGAGAAGAGCCTCCTACCTTTGGTTCCTAGACCTGTGTATTCTACCTATGGGAGAAATAGTACCATATATTGGAATATATTTAACCTGTAAAACAGCACCCAGGCCCAGAGAGTGTCATTCAGCAGGAGGCAAAGATGAGTCTTCAGTAGGCAAATGCACACAGGCAAACTGTCTTAGAATGATGGAGGACATGGACCAGTGAATTCTCTGAGCATTGTCCTGTTGTCTTTTTATTTTGCCTGTCAAATGAATTTTTTAGCCAGAAATGATACTATGTGAGGTACTGACAGTAATGTGACTGTTTACAAATCCTCAGATGAGATCTTAGCAGAAGCACTGCAGGCAGCGAAGGCAAGTTTATATGTGGAGTCAGGATCTATTACAGTGAGCACAAACTGCTGCCTCTTCCATGATGGAGGGAGTACAGTGTTACCAGGTAGCTGGCTCTTCCCCCGGGGAAATGGTGCCATATCAGGGACTCTGTATTGGTCTCGGCTGTGAGGTACCAGCAGTGGCTGTAGTCAGATCAGCCTTGGTGAGAGAAAACCGGTGTCATTGAGCCCATGCCACCATGGCCAATTGTTTGTGAGCCAATTGAACAAGGACTGGGAAGACTACAAAAAGAAGCTAAATGACATTCACAGGTAGAATCATCTTGTCACCTAATTGTCTGCCTCCTCGGTAGCATGTCCCCTTGGTAAGCATTTATATGGACACATTCTCTAACTATTTGGAGAGGTCCCTCCACGTACCACTTTCCCAGACCTTATTGTCAGCAATTTTCCCATCTTTTTCTTTCAGTTTTGTTGACCTTCCATCCATACTCTTAGCCCTTGCCCATAATCAATGTAAATACAAACCTTTGGTTCCCTCTTCTTTCAAGTCCAGTACATGAAGTTCTCATCCCCACTGTCTTTCAGGGCCACCTCTGAATAGTTTCATCAGACTATGCATAACCATCTAGAAACCATTCTGAATTTTGTTTTTCAGTCAGCTGGTAATAGGGAACTCCCCACAAAGTCATTGGTACACGTTGAGGGAGAAATTGTGGATGTTGCAGAAGAAGGTGCTTCTGAGTCTCATATAACTTGTTGGTGCCTTCAAGAGCTGCTCAAGTTGATCTCACATATGCAGCTTCCACTTGATGATGGAGTGCTGCTGTGCATACCCAACTTTATGGCTTGGTGTGTCAGATAACACTCTAGTTGATGATAGTGTTATTTCCTTGTGTTGTCTGATAACAATGATCAAACATTCAGTTCCCCTAGGGACCAGCAGCTCTAAAGAAGTAGCTTGAGAGTGCTGGGGGAAGAGGAAAAGGAAGAAGGAGAAAGGAGGAGGTCTTACCTAAAGGTCTGACTGTTTTGAAATAGATTGAGAAATAAAATTAAATTCAGAAATTAAGGCTAAGGCACCTGTAATGATGCTATTCCTTCTCCAGCCTTCTTCTATTGTATACCAATAATACAAATACAAGCAAAAAAGTTCCCCCATAATTCTCCTTTTTCATGTTCTTTCTTACCAGACCACATCATGGATAGAATCTGCAGTCACTTACTCTCCCCATATCCTTCCTTTTAGTTCATGCTTTGCTTCCTCAGCTCCCTGTACCCCCAACTATTTAGTGGTTACAGTGCTCTTTCTAGAATTCTTATATACCATAGCATTTTTCTTTTTTACTTTTTATTGTGGACATTTTCAAAATATGATGAACCTCACGTACCCATCATCCACCTTCCACAATTATCAGTACATAACCAGTCTTGTTTCATCTATACCCCACCATCTATTTTTATTTCCTGTACCCTCTACCTCTTGTTTATTTTGAAGCTAATTCTAGATATTATATCATTTATCGTTTCATATGCAAATATTTTGCTATGCATTTTTAAAAGGTAAGGGCTGTAAAAAATAAAAAGCATACTGTGGCACCCCCAAAATTAGTAATTCCTTAATATCTTCAAATATCCAATCAATATCTACATTTTCCTAATTGTCTTTGTTTTTTTGTTTGTGTTTTGCTTTTTCAGATGTGATAGTTACTGTTTTTGTTTTACAGTTTTTCTAAATCAGGACCTAAATAAAGTCCACGCATTGAAATTGGTTGAGGTATCTCTTAAATCTACTTTATAGGTTCTCCTCTCTCAGACGTGCATTTGAGTCTCTCTTCCCTCTCTTTCCTCCCTTCCTTCTTTCTCCCTCTCTCTCTCTCTTCCCCTCCATTTTCGATGAAGAAACTAGATAAGTTGTTCTGTAGACTTCCACGCATTCTGTATTTTGCTAATTGCATTTCCTTTGTCCCACATATTTCCTGAAAATTGATAATTAGACGTACAGACTTGATCAGATCCACTTTAGATTTTTATTTTCTTCTTCTTTTCTTTAACAAAAATTACTCCATAGGTGATATTCTGTGCAACCATCAAGTAAATGAGTCTAATGGTTTCTTTTTTTTTTTTTTTTTTAATTTATTTTTGGCTGCGTTGAGTCTTCGTTGCTGTGTGTGGGCTTTCTCTAGTTGTGGCGAGTGGAGGCTACTCTGCGTTGCCGTGCGCAGGCTTCTCATTGTGGTGGCTTCTCTTGTTGCAGAGCACAGGCTCTAGGCGCACGGGCATCAGTTTTTGTGGCACGTGGGCTCAGTAGTTGTGGCTTATGGGCTCTAGAGCGCAGGCTCAGTAGTTGTGGCGGAAGGGCTTAGTTGCTCTGCGGCATGTGGGATCTTCCTGGACCAGGGCTCGAACCCGTGTCCCCCTGCATTGGCAGGCAGATTCTTAACCACTGCGCCATGAGGGAAGCCCCTGATGGTTTATTTTTTTGTGATGTTATTAGATATGTAATAATTGCCTCAATCCATTAATTTATTAAAGGAGACAAAGTAATAATCTGTTACTTTTTTTTTCTTTAAAAGCCAGAACACTTCTATAAGAGAAAGTTTCCTTCAGCTTTTTTGTTTATCCTGTGGTACAGTATATAATAGGAAAGCCAATATAAATACTTGATTCTTTCCCTTTAAGTACCAGTTTTCAAAATTAGTTGGTTTCCTGGCATCTACTGAAGATGACCAGTGAAATTTTTTTTTTCACTATGAACTCAAGCATTTAAACACATTTGTGTTTCAGTCCATTGTAGTTATTATCATTATTGATTCTCAAATTGTTCTTTCTTTATGCCGGACCTTATTCTGGTTAGCTCCTGAATCCCTTTGATATGGATCTAGTGGTCTTTAATAGCACCACGCTTTCTCATCTTGTATACTTCCTACTCTGTACCTGGAATTATCCATTTTCCCAGGAGCCCTATGGAGAGAAATAGCACCATACATTGGATTCTTTTAGTAGGAAATGACGGATACCACATTCTGGTACTAGGATTTTGGGTGTATGGTATAATTTCAAATGTCATTCAGCAGCTTGCTACACCACTGCATGCCTGACTCCTCTATTACAAGTTTTCTGACCCTGCCCTCTCCTGTCTCCTTGCTTGCTATTAGCAAAATGATTGCTCTCTCTACCAAAAAAAAAAAATTGTTCATAAACATCTCAGAGTTATCAAATAAGTAGATTGCTTACAGGTGAAGGATCAGAAGGAAATATTTAGAATTGACTTATAACTGTTTTCTTACCATCCTCTCCTTCCAACTCTACAGCGTCAGAGAGGGCTTTGAGGGAAGATTGAAAAAGTTGCACAGAAATATGCTTGAAACACAAAAATGACACCGTTAGCTATTTTTTTCAAGATTGAAAATTACAAAAGGGGAAGTGGTACCTTGAGAGAGGAAAAATCTTGCAGATACTGCCTTAGCCAGGTGATCAAAGTTAATATCACCAGTAATAGGACATAGTGACATAATTTGCCTCTTGATGTGATACTCTGAGGACACATCACATATGTAGTAATCCTTCCAAAAATGCACTAGCTGAATCATTAGGAAACAAACTCAAACTGAGCAACATTCTATAATACAGTGAACCTGTGCTCATCAAAAATGTCAATGTCATGCAACACAAAGGGTCAGGAACCGTTCCAAATTAAGAGACTAAACTGACATGACAGCCAGATAAATACAAGGCATGATCCTGGAGTTGGAAGGGAAAAGTTGTTATCGAAGACAGTATTGGGACAATTGGAAAATTTGAATATGGACTATATATTGAATAATATGTTAGCAATATTGAATTCCCTGATTTTGAAAAATAAACTGTGGTTATGTAAGAATATGTCCTTGTTCTTGGGAAAAACACAGTGAAGTATTATTGCTGAAGAGTCATGATGTTTGAAACTTACTCTCAAATGGTTCAGCAAAAATAAAAGAATAAGAATGTGTATGGTATGCATTTTATATATTCCATATATACAGAGAGGGAAAAAAAGCACGTGGTTAGATGTTAACAAAGAGTAAATCTAGGTAAAAGATAAAGGATTTCATTGCATTATTTTTGCACCTTTTCTCAATATCTGAAAATTTTTAAATAAATTTATTTAAGAAGATCAAATAATTCATTTTTATTATTTAATTTTACTTTCCTGTAGCTTAGCTTTATTTTTGAAATTTTAAATTTTATTTCTATAGCAATTTATTTTAATGTTTAATATTTATAAATATATATTTTAGTAGATGTTTTATAATATGTCTGTATCTTTTTGTATTTGAAATGCTTTAAATTTCATCCCATGGCTTATTTTATTAATTCCTTTTAAAAAATAAAATACCATATAAATACCAAAATATCAGTATTATTATTTGGTTTATGTGGTTCAGTCACTAGTGGAGTGGGAACCTTTAACTCTTGAAATTGACAGGTTCTACTTCAGGGAATTGTTAAAAGAGCTGAAATAAAAAAGATGAGCCTGTGGTTAATTGTTTAAAAATTACACTTCTGTCTCCACCTCCTTGCTTCCCGCTTTTCTGCCAACTACCTCACAAATGTTTGAGTGACCAAAAGATTAATTAAAAGTGTTTGTGGTGGCTCAGTAGGATGGTTTTTTGTTTTTGAGATTGTAGACATGTGCAAAAACTGAAATCTCCGGTGGTAGGTGGGGTTTCTGTGGAAAGCCATTGCCAGAGTTGGTAGTGCCATAGAGGAGAGCTTTGAAACTCTACCTCTGTGGTATGCCTGTGTTATGTCATAGTGGCTGAAGGGGACCAGGGACCATGTCTTTAACTCTTTTTGTGTATGTCAATGGTAGCATCTGGTATACTGGGTGATTGCCTTTTATAAAACCTGTTAGACAAATGGGACCTAATGAAACTTAAAAGCTTCTGCACAGCAAAGGAAACCATAAACAAGACAAAAAGATAACTCCCAGGATGGGAGAAAATAATTGCAAATGAATCAACAGACAAGGGATTAATCTCCAAAATATACAAACAGCTCATGCAGCTCAATATCAAAATGACAAACAATGCGATCAAAAAATGGGCAGAAGACCTAAATAGACATTTCTCCAAAGAAGACATACAGATAGCCAAGAGGCACATGAAAAGATGCTCAACATCACTAATTATTAGAGAAAAGCAAATCAAAACTACAGTGAGGTATCACCTCACACCAGTCAGAATGGCCATCATCACAAAATCTACAGACAATAAATGCTGGAGAGGGTGTGGAGAAAAGGGATATGCACTGTTGGTGGGAGTGTAAATTGATACAGCTTGCAGCTCTGACCATTACAGGATCCAGTTTTTTTTGTTTTTTTTTTTTCCTTTTCTAAATCAATACAATTTCTCAAATTTATTATTTTTTTTCTTAAAGAAGTACTTCTAATCTCTGTCAAAAGGGAGGTGAGGAAAGGTCCTCTTGCACTGTTGGTGGGAGTGTAAATTGATACAGCCACTATGGAGAATAGTATGGAGGTTCCTTAAAAAATGAAAAATAGAATTACCATATGACCCAGCAATCCCACTACTGGGCATATACCCAGAGAAAACTATAACTCAAAAAGACACATGCACCCCAATGTTCATTGCAGCCCTATTTACAATATCCAGGTCATGGAAGCAACCTAAAGGCCCATCAACAGACAAATGGATAAAGAAGATGGGGTACATATATACAATGGAATATTACTCAGCCACAGAAAGGAACAAAATTGGGTCATTTGTAGAGATGTGGATGGACCTAGAGACTGTCATACAGAGTGAAATAAGTCAGAAAGAGAAAAACAAATATCGTATATTAACGCATATACGTGGAATCTAGAAAAATGGTACAGATGAACCTGTTTGCAAGACAGAAATAGAGACACAGATGTAGAGAACAAATGTACGGACACCAAGTGGGGAAAGGGCGGGTGGGATGAACTGGGAGATTGGGATTGACATATATACACTAACTAATATGTATAAAATAGGTAACTAATGAGAACCTGCTGTATAGCACAGGGAACTCCACTTCGTTGTACAGCAGAAACTAACACAACATTGTAAAGCAACAATACCCTGATTAAAAAAAAAAAATTGTTAAAATTCTAGGCACACTGATGGTGTACATGCTTGTAGAATAAATTAATGTGGCCTGGCAGTTTCCTCATACCTGTAATGAAAGAAATTCAATGATATCAATACTGTTCTTTTTTGCAGGTTAGGTTGATGACTGGTTTTGTTTCATTAATGTCATCAACAAGCTAATGTTTTTCTTTTTTAAAAAAATCTAGTGTTGTTAGCAGTGAGCTGGAGACCAAAAATTTTCCACTTCAGTTTGTTCATAATCAAATTATAAAACACATTGTTTGTAATCGTGAAAAACTGAAAATAACTCTTATGCCATTAATACAAAAATGGTTAAATCAGTTACAGTATAACTTTGCAGTTGTGAAGTGATTAGAGAGACTAAGCTAGGTCCATATTTTCCAAAACGGAAAGATTTCTAAGACATATTAAGTGAAAACAACTTGCTGAAAAATACTTATAATATCCCATTTATTTTTTAAAGCAACTATATATTGTGTACATAACTTCAGGATACTCTATTAAAAAGCCTAAACTGTTTAATAACGTAGAGATTTGGGGGAGGGGAGAGTGCAGGAAGGAATGAACTTATATTTTTTGTCTATACCTATTTTATGCTTTTGTATGTGTAGCATTCTTAAGCACCAAAAATTTATTAATGTATTACTGTGTACTTATACAAATTAATATAGTTGGCAATTTATGTAAAAATTACAAAGTAGTGGGTGTAATCTAATCAGTGCAAATGATATAATTTCTTTCAATAGCTGATATGCATACAGGATGGTTACCTTTCCCTGCTGACAGAAACTGGTGAAGTTCGTGAGGATCTTAAGCTGCCAGAAGGTGAACTAGGCAAAGAAATAGAAGGAAAATACAATGCAGGTGAAGATGTGCAGGTACAGACCTATGGAGAGATTGTTTTTTTAAATCATTTTATAAAAACTTTGACCTAAACTAGTTAGCATAAAATACTATAGGTGAAATATAGCTTTTAAATACTGATGAAATGTTGAAAATGATCTCTAGAACTAGGCAGTTTTCCCCTGCCTGATACCTTTTACCATGGCCATTACCAAAGAAAGTATCAAAGTTCATTTTTTACTACATAGACACTGTCAACCCTGAATTTGTTTGGAGATCAGCCTGAACTATTCTTAAGGATGAGAAAGGATGTTATGGGAATACTAAAGAGTGAAGGTGACTTACTTTATCTTTGTTATAACTCTCAGAAGTATAACGTCTAATAAGTATTGAAACACTTATAGTTCTTATTCTCCTGTTCCCTGGAATTTTTCTTAAAAACCACAATTTGAGAAATTTAGCTTTAGAAAACTGTAAAAAAAGTAGATTATTTGGTCTTGGAATACCTCTTTACAAAATCAGTATGTATAAAATATCCACAAATATCCAATGTATGATGAATTAACTATATCTTATATATGTATTGCCTTTTGAATAAATTTTTGCCTACATTTTTTTTCCTTCTAGGTGTCTGTCATGTGTGCAATGAGTGAAGAATGTGCTGTAGCCATAAAGCCCTGCAAATAAATGGGAACATCAGGCATGAGCAAAATGTTTAGGTCTGGATCAACTGCAGATCTAAAGTTTGGTTCTAAGTTGTCACCAAAGCTATGGCATTCATAAGCAACCTCATTTCTTTTTTAATTGTTTTGAAATTGTGCTGAGTTAGTTTTGCAGGCAATTCGTAATTTAAAAAAATGATCAAGATGTATAATTCTTTTTTTTTAAGTTTTGTAGGTGTCTTTCCTATAACTTTCCTGTGGTTTTCAGTATGTAAGTCTAAGAAACAGACAAGATAGCTTCAGAAGATGTGATTTGTCTGAGCAAATCGTTCCTAAATTTTAGTTAAATGATAAATAAACCAGGGTTTTAAATCAAACAATGTAGCATCTAGTGGTATTGAAGCACCACATTTAAGTTGAATTGCTCTGCATTAATTTCAAACTTAATATCATAGAATAAGTAGATTATGGATTGGAATTGTCAGAGTTTCAGCATGGGTGTGGCAAGTACAGATCCTTAAAAATCATGTTATCAAAAAGTGCCAGTTATCTTAGTAACCATGTGCAGCCCACCTGTATTACCTCAGTCATTCTGTTCTTTGCCAAATTGCTGGTAGACTTAATATAACCTATATTATGGTGATTTTAGTACTTTCTTGTGGTTGACAGAGGCATTAAACTGTTTTGTGACTGTTAGCAAGTCATATTTTAGGGAAGACACAAAGGACAGTGGCAAAGGATGTTGATTAAAGCTATAGGTTTTTATTTGAGGCCTTTGTATTCAACATAAAAATAGGAAGTTTCCATTTGTGTTTTTGCCTTTAACTCTTGTTTTCTCTCTCTCTTTATTTAAAGGAGTGACCTGCTTTACAGGATACTATGCAGTACTTTTTATTAATTATGTTGAATAAATGTTGAATAAATGTAGTAGTCACTCCTTTTCAGCCATTTTTAAGTCGACTTTTTTGACATCAAAATATTTGTTAGACAAAACTGGAAATTCTTACTTTAATTTGATTTGGAACATTTGTTCAATTTATGTACGTTTTTTCTAACATGAAAGTGAATCATAGAAGAAAAGTCACTTTGTGTGATAATTATTATTTAACTTAAGAAGTATATGTATTTTATCTGATTGTCATGTGACTTAATTCAGTTACTGGTGTGAAATATATCTAGGAAAAAATTCTATAAACAATTATTTAAAGAAGTATTTTAGGTGATTCTGCTACATTTCTGTTTAGTCTTTTGGATCATATATCTATATTTCCAGAATTCTAGGCATTGTCACAGGGTTTGTGAGGACCTTTGACTCAATACCAGTCATTATATTGCAGTGCAACTTAGAACAAAATCACCATTTCAGTAATAACTTCATTCTCTAAGACTCATTATGAGACCTCTCTCATCATACTTTGACTTCTAAAAGGCCTTTGTACCTATCATCTAGAAGAAAATATGTATGATGCTGTAACTGGTCTACTCAGTGACTGGAAATAGCATTAGGTACAGAAGATCCCAAAGTTTTAGTTACTTAATTTGCGCACACTTTTAAATCTTGTATTGGCCTCAGCAAACCCATTTGGAGAAGAAGCAAGATACTTTAAGGGAATGCAAGAGGAATTCTAAAGCACAAGAAATATTGAGGTTGTAGTTAATCATTTTTAGTATAACATTTTAGCTTTTGCCCATCCAAAGCACGGTTAGTAATTAGACTAAATTCTTTCCAGTATTCCATTTAAGTGTCTACTACATACTGCTCTAGTTTTTTAGTACTCTGTAATATGTATATTACTTGTGACTGGTTGGCATTGTTACCCACAGGAACTCCAGAAAGTTATCAATCTGTGTTACTTGCTGGTCATTCATATGACCCCAGTTAACCACACTAGTGTTCTGGTTTAGTATTAATTCTGGATTGACATGCCCTTGTTCTTCATAATTTGTCAAACTTCACATAAATATATTTTCAATTGTGAGGTAAGTGTATATAAGTTGTAATAATGCATCTGTACCTTCATATCTTGAATGGCAAAAGCTATTTATGCTTAAATATTTCATTTTAAGTACTATAAAGAAGTTTAAATACTCTTCTGTCATATAATTAATTATAAGTATAGATTTTAAAGATATGGGACTGTTTATTTTCACATAAGTTAGTACATGTTTCTCTAGAACAATATATTTCATTTAGAAAAGCTTTATAAATTGTATTAAAAGGAAGCAGGAAACATATTTTTTAACAGAACAGAAGTGACTTCATTCTTTTTTGACATCAGAAATGTTAAAAGTTGATTCCTAGTATTTGTTGTACTTTTTGTAGCAAATGTTAAATGTCAAAGTTACCATGTATAGAATGTAGACTGTCACCTTGATAGATTATACAGTGATACCTTTTTGTCTGTAGGCATTTCACCAATTTATATACAATATTATAGTAACAAGTGGAATATTTGTTTCCTTCTAGAACAACATATTTTATTTCTACTGTGAAGACTTTGTTATACCTTATTCGCTACAAAGTTGTATACCCTCTGAAATAGATCAAATTACTGCTACTTTGACTTAGCATTTGCATCATGAACATATTTATGATGTTTCTTTCATGCTCCCCTCCAAGGGCTGTCAGTCACTTGAAATTATTGCTAACCAAGCTCTTGAATCCGTTTCCATTTATGGTAAAAAATTCTGTACCAATGCTTTATAACAATTATCAAAACTCTCCTGCAGCCAGAGCATGAAATCTTTAATAAGAGATGCTGCAATAAAATGTTTAGGCTATAAAATTTGGGGACACAACTTTTCATTATAGCACAATGAATGTGCATGTGCACACATAGCTTTGTATGTTTGTTCTTTTTGCAAAGTCGTTCCAACTCTTAAAAGTACTGTAGTCTGGTAGTGCCTCAAATGTTGGTAACTTTTTTTTTTTAATTTACAGCTTTCCCAGAATTTGTTTTTGTACTTTAAAGTTTCTCAATTAGATTATTTCTAGTTGAACTGTAATTTGAATGCATTGTTCTCAGGGCTGTTTGCGCTAAGTGCTGAAGTTTCATTATTTCAAAGCTAACTGCCTGAAAGTATATTGCAAATTTTTCCCAAATTGTAATAGAGTGATACATACAAACAAAAATCTGTAATATCAACATACTTAAACCATATACTAAATATTCAAGAAAAAAAATGGGAACATTAGTAACATCTATACTGGAATCTTGCCATATTTTTTTGCATTTTAGAAAAGAATTTGGTAGTCTTATCTTAGACCCTTATCCTTAATGATATATCTAAAAGCATTCCTTTGGCCTGCACCCCAAAGATAGTTTTAGAGTCAAACTTTGATGTGATTCTCAAACATATTTAGGGACAACAGAACAAAAATTCATAGTACTTTTTTGGGTACATTAAAATGTTTACATATTGAATTCTGTAATATGAACTAGGAACAAATTTATTTTGAGAAAATATGGCTCTTAAGCAGAAAATGTGCGAACTATAAGCATATTTCCATAAACAGTATATTATATTGAACTGGTCAACAGTTTAAAATTTTCTGATACCATCTAAGCAAAATATTTCATAGTTTTCAAGCCTTTTTTTCTCCTACCATTCAGACAAGTAATAGGCAACAAAAGCTTAAGAAAAATTTATTGTGGAAAATCTTAAAATTGAGAAAATTCAATCTATTAACTTTATTAAATTTTTTTCTCTCAATTGGGTATATGGCATTATTTGATTTTAGCAGGGAACATTTGGATTTAGCTTACGGAACACAGATGTTCTGTTCTGTGGGAACATGACTTGAAGTTCTATATAATGTTTTTTCATTAAATAACCATCTGAACATCAAGGTAACTACCAAGTGAGGTCAAGTGCCTGAAAAGTGCTGTATACATCTAATTAGCATGTTTTCCTTACATGAAAGATGCATCTTATAGCAATGCATATCAGGCTTTCACGTTCTAAAAACATACTTGCCAAACTTTACCATCCACCACTCTTCCTGTCTCCTTAGAACAGGTCGAAACCTATTTTACAGTTGAAAGAGAGATTCCTTTATTTATATAAAGTCCCTAAAACTGTGTCTTGATATTGGTAGACTTAAGTTTATCTTAGTTCAAGATTGCACATTTTTAAAACTCTGGATATAAACTTTATTCAGTGATGACTATACAGCTTGTCATAAGTCATAGTTGTGATCATTCTTGACAGGAATTCTTTACTGTGGTTAATATCTACTATAAATAAGCACTCTTGTGCTTGTTACAAAGTATAATGCAAATTACTAGCTCTATACTGTTTTTGTCCTCCTCTCCAAAAAGAAAATAGTTGAAATGGCATTGTCTAATCCAGTGGCACTTTATTAGTAATACATTTTATTTGTCATAGGTATAAGAGAACTCAAGCTTTTACCTGCAGAGACTCATATGTTTTAGCTAAAACTTTAAAATTGTAAGATTTGTAGTATGGGTATTATTACAATCATGTATTTTACATTTCAAAAATGGGTAAAATTAAAATATTAAGCCTTTGTCTATATTAAAATAATTGTGAAATCCTTTAAAATGTAGATGGTAAACTTAGCAATTATAATTTTTGTTACGTTATTTGTTAACTTCATCAGTTAAATAAAAATAAAGTTAATTTAACAGCTTACACTATTCTTGTATATATACATTCCTAGAAACATTTTCATACTAGAAATTAATTTGTATATTACTGTTAAAAGAAAATCTAACTTGTATTTTTATTTTTTTTATATTTTAGGTTCTTACTATACAGCACCCTAGCTTTACAGCTGGGAATGTTAATTTCTAGATTTTAGTTCCAGATTTAGGTACATTTTTTTTAATCTTTAAATTTTTAATAGTTTTTAAGAATACATAAAATACATGGTTCAAAATTCTATAGGTACAAGAATAAATACATCTTCCCATCTTCATCCTCTTTCTGTGCATTCTTCCAGAGATACACAATGCAAGAGAGTTTAGTGGTCCCTTCCCCACCCCTGACCTCCCAGGATCTGAAGTGTTCCTTCTTTACCAGAGTTGCTGTTCTCTTTCCACGGCGATGTGAATGGTGTGATGAGTCCCTGAAGCAAACTCTTCACCATTTTCCCATTCCTCACCATATCTAATCAACACCATCTGGACAGATTCATCCTGAGGTGGCTCAGCAGTTTCTTCCTTTTATACACTGTACTATTCTAGAACATGTCTGTCACTTCCTGACTTGTGGACAATACCAAGACTTCCAGTGTAGTTGTCACCTCGTATCCATGATCAGTATCACTGTTAGCCATAATCTTCCAGATCCAGCAAGCATAATTGGGCAGTGGGAGAAGCACCAAATTAAAGTCTTCCACCCCTTAGCCCCACTCTTTTTTGCCACTTGCAAATACCGGTAGCTTGTTTCCCAGAAGTAGGCATGAGAGGGGTAAAAGAAGAGAGAAAAGGGACTAATTGTATGTTATGTATCAGCCTGTCTGAGTTTCTTCTTCCCACCACCCCAACCTCATATTTAAACATTCTATCCAAACAGGAGGTGTCCTATGGAATTGCCACTTTTAAAACCCCACTGCTTGTCTAAAGTGTGTGTTCCACTGGGAACTTAAAGTATCCATTGCCACAGTACATTCAGCAGGATCAGTTACAATCACTGGATGTGTATGGGCTCAAAAGAACCCACCTACAAGGTTTTATCAATCCATTTTCCAATTTGAGAGTTATTTCTGAGTCCAGTCAAAATAATTTTTTGCCGCCACCCACGGGTACTACCCAGCATCACAATGATTTGTGTCCCAGTGTTTGGGAGGGCCAAAAAGGCTTGGCAACCACAGTTGCTATCAGATTCGCGACAAAGATCCTAACTGGGAGAATGGAGGTTTATCTACCTAATAATGCTAGTGTGTCTGCCTTTTTTGGTTCACAGTTATATGTGTGTTTCACTTAAATTATTGTCACTCTAGTTCGTTTTAATTTCTATACAGTCAGATAAATCTTGGAGAAAAAAAAATATACATGGAATCTTCAGAAAGAAAGGACATTTAGGACACAAAAGTTTCTATAAAGTGGAAATATTAAAAATAACACTGATACCAGTCCTAAGTGAAATTAAAAACAAAACTAGATGTAGGCTTTGTACCTTGTTAAATTTATTTCAAAATATTTTAAATTAAAAAAAAACTAGAAAATAAAAAGACTTCTACCTGGAAATTTTAAAATCTATTACGTAATTCTACGATGAAAGGGGTACTACAAAGAATTCCTGAAAGATAATGAAAACACTATATATCAGAATCCATGTAAAGCAGTATAGATGAAAATTTGTAGCCTTAACACCTATATCAATGAAAATGAAAGAATGAACATAAATGAATTAAATTCCTAAATCAAATAACTAGGAAAAAAAACAGCAAAATAAACCAAAAGGGAGCACAAGGGAAGAAATGATAATGATAAAAACAGAATTAGGTGAATAGAAAAATAGCAAATTAAAAAAATAAACTTCTGGTTTCTTGAAAAATTAACAAAATAAACCACTGGCTAATTTAAGGTAAATAAAGGAAGAAAACACAAATGTAAAAACTGAGAAATGACAAGGAGTGACTAATGCAGAGAAAATAAAAATAAATTCTATGCAGATAAATTTGAAAACCTAAATGATATAATTTTTAAGGAAAATATGGTTATTAGAATCAACCTCAGTAGAAACAGAAAGTTTAAACAGAACACTTTTAATAAAAGAAAGAGAGAAACTGTTCACAAAAAACAAACCAACAGCCAAAAACCAAAACCAGGCAAATTGTCTCACTGGAGAATTTTACCAAACTTTTAGAGACCAGATGGTTTCAAAGTTACATAGATTGTTTTAGAGCATAGAAAATCAGAACTTCTAAATTATTTTTACAAAACAAATATAACATTGATACCTAAACTTGATAAAGTTAACCAAAATAAATACAAGTACTTATGCAAATATCCTAATATACTATACTAGTAGTGATAGACTCAAACCCCACATGAAGAAGATGATACCCATGCCCACATGGAGTTTATATCAGAGATGCAAGAATAACTCAATATTATGAAATCTATTAATTCACTCCAGTAGGAAACAGGTTAATATCTAGGAAATCTCTCTTAATAGTATTCACTATATTATGAGTCTAAAGAGATAGGTCATACTACTTTCTCCATAGATACTAGATACTGAAAAAAACTTTGGACAAAACAATACCCATCCTCAAAACATCTCTCAGAAAAAAAAAAACACACAGAAAAACAGGTGGATGAATATTTAACATAAATATATCTACATTTATATATGATAACATGGTATATATAACATTATATGTGTGTACGTGTGTGCATGCTCATGTGTGCGTGTGTTTGTAAAATTGTGAAAGCTAGCCTTTTACCTAATGGAAAAACACTAAAGGCATTCTCAGTAAGGTCAAGAACTAGGCAAGAATGCCCACTATCTTGACCACTATTATATTGTTCTGAAAGTATTAGCCAATACTATCGGACAATAGAAAACAGTTAAGACACATTAGACTTGTAAAAGTAAGAGAAAACACTTTTCTATTTTCAGATGATCTGATAGTATACCTGGAAAATCCCAGGTAACCAATGATAAACTCAAGCAATAAAATTATTCATCAAAGTAGCAGGATATAAGATTAACATGCAAAAATCAATAGTTTTTATAAACAAAAATAATAACGAATTAGAAGATAAAATGGAAGGAAAACCTCATTTACAGTAGCAACAAAAAGATGAAATATAATGAAGAAACATACAAAGAAATGTTCAAAACCTATACGAGGAAAACTATAAAACACGCCCGAAAGACACAAAGTTGACTTACACACATGGAAAGACATTCCTTATTCTTGGCTGATATTTCAATGTTATTGAGATGTTAGTCCTATCACTTTTGATTTATAAATTTAATGCAGCCCCCTCAAAAATACAAGCTTTTTTATGGAGTTAAGCAAGTTGCTAAAAAGTTCATATGGAAATATAAACATGCAAGAAATAGCTAAGAAAATACTGAAAAGAAAGAGCTATGAGTGGGGACTAGCACTACCAGAAATTAAAACTGCTACAAAGTCTCTATAATGAAAAGAGTCAGGTACTGGCAAATGAACAGACAAACCAATAGAGTGGAACATAAAGTCTAGAAATAGACCCAAATACATACAGAAATTTAGTATTTGATAAAAGTGGTATTGCAAACCACTGGGCAAATATTAATTTAGCTAAATTGTGCTGGGACAATTGGAAAAAAATAAATTTGGAAAAAATAAAATGAATTCCATACAGCATACACAAGAATAAACTCCAAATGAAGCAGTGGTCCAAATGGAAACAATAAACTAAGTCCTAGAAGGCAGTATGGGTGAATTTCTCTATGACCTGACTTCTTTTCAACTCTGACTGAAAATGCAGATATAATAAAAAGATTTATAGATATATAGATATACTGTAAAGAAAAAATAATAAATGGAGCAGTGCTAACAATAGGTAAAAATCTAGATAAAGAATATATAGACACACACATATATATTTATATATTCTTTATCCAGATTTTTATGCATTTATATTTATATGTTTATAACGTATGTGTGTGTGTTTTGAACTATTTTTACAATTTTCAGTAAGTTTGAAATAATTTATAAATGAAAAGTTTTTAAATTTCAAACAGTGTGTATAGTACCAACCAATATTTACAAATGTATGTAATTACTTGTGTAATCCAAATGATATAGATATACAAATACACATTCATAAACATGCATGCCCCAAAGCATTAAATAGCTATTTCTAAGCAGGTGGGATTTTATATATTTTTATGCATTATCTTTTTTGCTTCTCTATATTTCCTTTCATGAGCATTCCTTTCGGCATAAGAGGATAATAATTTTGTTATTTAAAAGTTCCTCAAGCATTGTCTATAGTAGTGAAAAATGGAAATACTCCAAATGGACACAAACAGGTGAATGACTAAGCTAAAAATGACAAGTAATAAAATTAAGCAATGAAAAAAGATACTTGTTCTCATTTTAAAGGCTGATCAACTATTCAGAATTCCTGTGGCACTGTGTAACGAGAAAATCTTACTTCTGAAACTGCAATTGTTAAAAATAGTTTTAAAATAACTTAGGTTTTTCTAAATACGTACTGAGAGAAGAGATGAATTGAAGCAAGTATACATTTTTTTAATCATAGGTTTTAATGCTTTCCTCTCAAATTAGTAAAGAAAAGGGCAAGCAGCGACTTCAGTTCCTATTTCCCCTGCCTGATACCCTTAACTTTCATTTATGAGTATCTAACAAAGAACATTCTTTCGTTGGAGGAGTTAGAAGCAATATTCTTCAGTAGTAATATGTTTCTCCTCAGCACCTGACTGTTGTTTGCACAGAAGGGCTATAGCACATCCTTTGTCAAAGCTGTGCAGTTTACTTCCATAGGACTGTTTGTCTGCAATGTCATTTGAGGATTTTTTTTTGGAGATGGGTAGTGCAATGCCTCATGACACTCAACATGCTCCATTTTGTAGCACATGGTGCAGAAAGAAAAAATTCCATTAAAAAAACTATGAAATGGTATTTTTCCTACATATACAAAATCTTTTTTTTTTTTAATACAATGCTTGAATGATGATAACATTGAATACTGGAAGGTTTGGATAAAGGGAAATTTACAGATTCCAGTTTCATAAATCAGCTTCTAGCAAATAAAGTGAATTTTAATAATAAGTAAATTTCAGATATGCAGATACTGTCTACTTTCTATGTTACAGTGTGATCCTTTGTGATGTTAACAGACCTGAGGTCTTGCAAAAGAGACCGCTGTAAGACTGAGGTACACCATATGATCCTGTAAGATATTTTGTGTGATGCACAAACCCAGCACAGACACAGAGCTGCAGGAAAAGCAGATGTATGAAATACAAATACACCATGACAGAAAACTCTGTCCAGAGTCTGTCTGCCTAAGTGTCATAACAGTGTGTGTGTATGTGTGTGTGTGCGTGTGTGTGTGTGTGTGTGTGTGGTTCAAAATACATATTGGTACTTATACGGATAAATGTTTATTAGACTATTACAAACATTCATTAAAATATCTATAATCCTTCCAGTACAAAATAGTAGTGTGGATTTTAAAGTTTTACATTGACCGCAAGGTTTATGTTTTTGCAGGTGTACATGGATTTGCATATTAGAAAATAATTAGAAAAAAAATGATGGTTGTGAGAACTTTTTCCCTACTGTTCTTAAGTGCCATTTTGTCATCAATGGCAAAAACACACATTTGTGTGTGCTTATTTCTGGGCTCTCTATTCTATTGGTCTGTAAGTCTAACTGTGAAACAATGTCCAATTGTTTTAATTATAGTATCCTTAAAATAAATCTTAATCTATAGAGCAAGTCTTCCCACTTTATTTTTCCTTCTTCAAGTATATTCTGGCTATTCTGGTATCTGTGTTTCCATACAAATTTTCAAATTGGTTTGAAGAGAGAGGGAAGGAAGGAGGGATAGATGGTTGGATGGAAAGAAGGGGAAAAAGGAGAGAGAAAGAGGAAGGAGGGAGGGAGGCAGGAAGGAAGTAAGGAAGGAATGAAGGAAAGAAACAAGAAACATCTGTTAAGCTATTGTTTGTGATCACATTGAACCTATAATTCAGTTTGGAGAGAACTGACATCTGTATTATATTGGTTCTTCCAGTCAAGGCACAGTGAATTTCTATTTATTTAGTCTTCTTTAATTTTTCTCAATTATATTTTATAGTTCTGTGTAGAGGTCTTGTACATTTTTTATTTTTTGCCATAGGTATTTGATATATTTATGTTATTGAAAATATCTTCTTTAATTTTCATCTTCTAATGTATTGCTGGTTTATAGATATGCAATTGATTTTTATACCTAAACTTTGTATCCAGCAATCCTGATAAATTCACGTATTAATTCTGATAATTTATCTGTAGATTATTTTAAATTTTGTACATATACAATTGCATATCCACTACAAATAATGGCCCAACTTGCTGCATAACATATTGCTGGATATAGTTTTATTAATAATATCTGTGATTATAGTATGTTAAAATAAATATTTCTACTAATATAAACAAGTTGATGACTGAAAGAGTTTGTGTAAAATTGGTGTCTTAGCCTTCATACATTTGGTTTATTTGGGGAAATGATCCCAGGTAACAGAAATAAGGAGCCGGGAAGTGTGAACCTGGGAAGGAGCAAAAGCAAAAAGGAATGTGCTGGGGACAAGTGAGGCTTAATCCTGCTGGGATCTTCCATGCAATGATGTAGAATGTACTTCTGAACTGTCCACTCAAGAGAAAGAAGAAGGGAGCGGCAATTTGGGGCAGGTGTAACTTGGCAGTGTCTCCCCATATATTTTTCACCTTTTATCTCTATGGCTTTCTGAGGAGAGGCGTGGGAATCTCCCTACTAACACTCATTTACACATGTACAACCTGGAAATAGAAGGCAGTTAACACCCCATGTATAACTATTGACCAATGGGGTACAGGAAACTGTGGATAAATGCTCCCCTCTTCTGGATTAAAAGGGAAGCTGACCAAATGTGAGCTTGGGCATAAAAGGTATCTGTTAAAATTAGCATTATTTTTTCCTCAGATGTGTGGTAGCATTCACTGGTGAAGCTATCTGGGTGTTTATCTTGTGGGAAGGTTTTAATTACAAATTCAATTTAGTTAAAAGATAGAGGACTATCAGATAGTGTGTTTTTTCTTGTGTAAATTCTAAGTTGTATTTTTCGGTATTCATTTCTTCTAATTGGGCATACAGTAATTTAAACTATTCTCGTTTTTAATTGTAATGTAACATATACATATGTAGAAAAGTACACAGATTATAAATTTACAGCTTGATGAATTTTCACAAACTACACACACTCATGTAACCGCCACCAAGATCAAGAAACAGAACATTACTAGCACCCTAAGCCCACAAAATAAACATATTATTTTTTTATACAGTAGGTGTTTGTTTAGATTTATTCACAAGTTAGCCATTTTCTTTGCTCAATATTTCTTTTGGCACATAGGCTTTCTTTCTAGGATTCTTTTCCTTTATCCTGAAGTATATTTTTCAGAGTTCCTTTCCTGGGGGTCTGCTGATAGCAGATTTTCCGTTTTGTTATCTAAAAATGTCTTAAATGCATCTTTACTCTTGAAAGATAGTTTTATACTTTTTAGTTCTAGGTAGACAGTTATTTTCTTTTAGCACTTTGAAGATAATAATCCTCTGCTTCTGGCTTCCATTATTGCTGATGTGAAGTCAGCTGTTAATATAACCCCTGTTAGTAAATATTTTGGTTTTTCTTTCTGTATGCTTTCAAAATAATTTTGCGTTTGTGTTTTGAAGTTTCACTACAATGTGTTTAGGTATGCGTTTCTTTTCAGTCATCCTGCTTGAGGTCTATTGGGCTTCCTGAATCTAAGAATTCAGCCATTATTTCTCTAAATTTTCCCTTTCCCCCATTTTCTCTATTGTATCCTTTTAGATCTCCCATTTGACATAACTGGAACATTCTTACTCTGACATCTTTGTCTCTTAACCTGCCTGTTATATTTTCTATCTCTTTGCTTTTCTATGTTGCATTCTAAGTAATTTCCCATTCACTAATTTTCTCTGCAGTTGTTGTCTACTCTCCTGTTTAACTCATCCACTTTTCTAATTAAAGATCTTCTATTTTTAATTTCTAGAAGTTCTACTTTCTTTTTTTTTTTTTTTTAATTTCCTGGCCAATTTCGACTGTCCCTGGTTCCCTTATCGTATTTTAAATAGTTTTAGCTTTTAAATATATTAAAGATACTTATTTGCATTTGCTTCTGCCTGGCACTACCAAGCCAAGCATACTTTTAAACTACATTTTTAGGCTGGAGCTTTCTCATACTATTTGAGCAGACCTAATTCTAGCCCTAAACTTGTATGAGCATGAGGACTGGTCATTTCTGTCTCCAAAAAAATTCTTTTACTTTTCCACCAACTTAACCACACATTAGAAATTATTGATAAAACTATATTTTAGCCAGTTTTTTAAGGTGGCTACATATGGGAGGGTTTCCCTGTGAATCTGATCTGCCATATCCTTCTATATTTTATTTTACTCCTCTATTCAGGCTCCATTATCATATAGATCCAATGACTGAAGTTTATAATATATCAGAAACGTATCTATCATATATTATAGAATCTTACATTTGAACAGCAGAAAAGACAACTTCCCTTCATTGTTCTAAATTGTCTTGGCTCTTTTTAGACACCTATTATTTCATATGTTTTAGAATCTATTGTCAAAATAAAAAATACCTATGGGATGTTGACAGGCATTGTATATATATATATACATACATATATATATATATATATATATATATATACACATATATATATATATATATATATATATGGAGAGAGAGAGAAAAGAAGAGAGAGGCAGGGAGAGAGAATCTGTGTGTGTAAAATTTGGTTATTTACAATGTTTAACCTTACTATCTGCACATTTCTGGTTAATATATTTTTTAGGTTTTTTTTTCCTAATTAAGAGGGTTTTTTTTCGGTTATAGTTTCTATTTAGTAATTTTGGGATTACTAGTTATTTTGAAACACATGTTGTTTTTAATACCCACTTTGTACAAATGGCTTAATAGTTCCTAAGGATTTTTTGTCATGACATGGAAGGCTGCCAAAAACAAGCAACAAAGTAATAAGTGCCTCAATTAATGGCTTATTTTCAAAACATCCAATAGTACAAGGATCATTTCTGCTTTTCAGCCTGGGCAGCCCTCAAGGAGAAAATGCCAATGGCTCTTCTTTCCCCTTAATGTTTGGAAAACAAATGAAATCATGGTGGTTCTTAAGGCAAACAAGCAAAAATTCTTGAAACGGATTTCTTCTAGGAATTCAACACCTCTTTTTAGAACCTACACGTTGTATGCTTCATTAAAGTATAGTTCTATTACTAATCACTGTCATAAAGGAAATACACAGCTGTCGCTTTCTAGGGTCACCCTCCAAATTAACAACAAAAGTCCACCCCATCTGCTACGCCTGGTCCCCCGCATGACAGTTTAACCTCAACAAAAAAATACTGCAAAACGCTGAGAGGCTTGCCACTTTTCTGAAACGAAGTCAACTTACAGTCCTTCAAAGCTCAAAAACGACTTCTTTTTTCCTTTTGTCATCATGACTATCACCACCGCACATCCATCCTGGTGTGTCTTTTACATTTTAGTAGTTAGGTCTCAGCAAATATTCCTTGAATATTAACTGCGAGGCATTTTGGATGAAAGTCAGGAGTCCTAGGATTAACTCTAAAACCTATAAAATAGAATAAATTACACACAATGTGTGAACAAGTGAGCACTATGTATTCTTCGCTAAAAGGTTTTTTTGGGTTGTTTTTTGGTTTTGGGGGGTTTTTTTCCCCTCAAGAACCAAGTTTGTTTTGGCTCCCTGAAACACTGATTTCCCTCAACAGTCATTTAGAAAACAAGACTTAAAAACATATATACAGAAATAATTTTTTTTGCTGGAAGATTATAATTGCAATATAAGACAGGAGATCCCAAAGGAACCTGAGACATTGCCTTGCCCTGATTGGAAAAAAGATCCAGGCGATTAGTGAAAAATGTTTCCTGTATCCCTCGGGTGTGTGCATCTGGAGCGGCCTCCCAGCAAGCAACCGCAGAGACCACTGTGGTCAACCAGCGTTTGTCGTCACCAGCGTAAAATCGTGAATGGTCTCAGCTGTCGCTGGTGGGCGCTCTCAGGAAATGTGACTGCCTATGGCCCTCCAGCCTACGCCCCCGGTTTCCTGGGTTACTGGCCTCCGCGCTCCTCCCAAGTTCTCTTCCGGGAGGCGGCGATCTTACGTTCTCGGCGCGTGACGCAGCACGCTTTGGTATAAATATGTGCCGCCGGTCTCCGCTTTCTCTCGGATCGCGCGGCCGGCGTGCAAGATGGCGCTGGTGAGTGACGGTGGTCTCGCCGGGAGTATATTACTCCGATGTAGATGATTTTTGCAGCTGGCGAGCTGGGAGCGTCAAACTCTAGGTCGAGGAAGGGTAAAAATGGAGACTTGGGTCAGGAACACAACCAGGATGTTAAGATTATAAGTTTCTGACTCCTGGCAACTGCCATGCGGTCTGGAGGAGTTCGAGCTGGGCCCGGAATTGGGTTAGGATGGGCGGTCGTGGGAGCGCAGGGAAGGAGGAGGCACGACGGTGAACGGGGCTAGTGGGACAGCATTTGGGCCATTTCTTTTCTCCCTCGTGCCTGGTAACGCCGATGATAACCTGTTTATTTGCGCTAGGAAGCAAATGTGGGTAATCGGGCAGGCCCGGTCGAATGGCCTTGCCAGGGCAGAGGGAGACCCGAGGCACTCAACTCCCGGGATAGCCGCGGTTGGAGAAGTTTCAGAGAACTTTAAAACTAAGTTGGGGAAGAAGTTTCTTCATTATCTCATAACGAGTTTTTTTTAAAAGGTGAAAGCCACGACTCTTAAGCAAATAGAAAAGGAACATGCTTCAAAGACTTTATTTATTAATATGGGAACCAGTAATACCTTAAAGCCGGTCCAAAGAACATTTGATATTAGGGTAAAATTGCTGGGTTAAATACGAAACTAGATAATGTCCAAAACCCTCTGGGCTTATCTCTCCCCCCAGAGAAATTATTTGCCTTTCCGAAGTTAACTGATGCCCCAACAGAGGTATAAATTGCCCAGTCAAGGCCAGTTCCTAGTCTTCTCTTTTACCAGTTCCAAGTTCTGGATAAATTTTTTTGGCACAGAGTATTTCACTGCCTAAGAAAGCAAACTGGCATTAGTGCTTGGTATCCCATTTGGTTGGATTTTACTTGTAGCCTTATTCCACGGTATTGGCCTAAAAGTTTGGGGTATGGAAAACTTAATGCATGTTTAAAAAAAAATTACCAGATTAAAGGTATCTCTGCCCTCCCTTTTCCTCACCCATAACAGCATTAAGGATTGAATTCCCTACACATTAGTGGGCGGAATAGCCTATTCTGGCATGCAGCTGAGCTTGGACTAGGTGGTACTACCTGTTTCCCCATCTGCAGTGGGGATGGCAGTAATAAAGTAGTGCCCGGTAATTTAAAATTGAACATCTGTGGTCTGGAAAATGTCAATAATAAAAGCCCACAAAACTTAAGTCTTGGTAACTTGAACAAAATGGGCCTGGTTAGCTGTTCAAACCAAGCTAGGTGGGTATTTTTTAGTTTTAACTTGTAGTAGAAAGTAGATTGATTCTCGTAATCTTTTCCATTTGCAAAATGGATTCTTTGGAATCTTCTGATGAAGGAAACTAATAGTAGCTCAGCATATACTTTGCGCTTTCTTGAGTTTTGCACTTGTGAGGCGCTTATGTGGTGAACAGGAGAAATTTCCATCGGATTTCATGAAACTTGATTTTAACCAAGTTAATGAGTGTACTCCCCTACACATAGCCTGGTTAAAAAATAGTTAGGGTATATCTGATAAGTATTAAGCAATTTTTTTAGAATTTCGCACCATTTCATGTGTATAGCCTCATTGTACAATACTGCACTGATACAGATCTTTGATTTTGTATATAAAGTGAATAAATTCTTGTAGAGAGCCATAATTATATTAACTTTCTGTAGAAGAAAGACAGGAAGCCTAAGAAGTCAACCTGGAAGTTTAATTTGGACCTTACTCATCCAGTAGAAGATGGAATTTTTGATTCTGGAAATTTTGTAAGTATCACTCTACTCAGCTTGTTTTTTATCATTGTAGTAGAGTTCTTAAAAATGAATTGAGTATGTAATATTTGATTTTAACCTAAGCTCTGTTCCTAGGGTACCTTCCCTAGTGAATATCTAGGGTTTTCTTCCCTAGTGTGGCATTTTTTCTGTTTTAAAATAGGAACAGTTTCTACGGGAGAAGGTTAAAGTGAATGGAAAAACTGGAAATCTTGGGAATGTCGTTCACATTGAACGCTTCAAGAATAAAATCACAGTTGTTTCTGAGAAACAGTTCTCTAAAAGGTTGGTATTTGTTTTCCATGGTTTTTTTTTTTTTTAAACAATGCTGGGTGCTTTAATATTAGAATATGTTTGAAGAAACATGTCTGTTGTGTAACTTGGGAGTAGTGTCCCGACTTTCTTAGTTTTGGTTGTCTAGTAGAAGCAGCCAATCAAAGGTAAAGTCTTTAACGTTAATCTTGCAGCCAGTTTTCGTTCATTCAATTTACTTGACAAATAGTAAATAATACATGGCAGCACTGTTGCAGGACTGAGTAGCCTAGCAGTGAACCAAGCAGACTAAGTACCCACTACCAAGGAACTTAAATTCTAGTGGAGAAGAGAGAGAACGAAATGCCATATTAAGTAGTTGATAAGTGCTGTGTAAGTGCATAAAGAAGGTTGATGTATAAAGTGGTCAGGGAAAGCTTCATCTAAATGAAATGCAGTAGTGAGCCATGCAAATTAAGGAATTGATCATTGTGGCTGAGGAAGATTGATGGTGGAAACTGAAAACTTAGGAGTCTATTGTGGTAGGAGTGCATGTTAGCTGTGGTCATGAATTAATCACTAGGTATTTGGAGATGAAGAATCTGTCCTCAAGGATCTTAAAGACATGCAGATAATTGTTATAAATGCAGTATTGTAACTGTTACATTGAAGGTAGAGATTGGTACAGCAAGAATTTGCAGAGAACCTGAGAATAAGCTTAGCATTGCCGGTGGAATGAAGTATTCCTAACAGGGAGCAACATTAATAAAGGGCAGGGAGGCTTGAGAGGAATGCTTGGGAGTTCAGGATTGCTGTAAAATGTAAATGGTGAGAATGGCTGGAATGATGAAATTAGGCCGTGCTGTAAGCTTTTTTATAAGGACTGAGCCATATGCTAGCTGCAAGACTGGATAAACTTAAACTTGTGAATTGGATTCAGCGCTGTTGACAGGTTGCTTCTTGTTTATCCAAGGTGGGATTAAGGTTAGGGAGGTTGATAGTGGGGAAGAGAATGTTGACATTTTAGTACATAACATTTGAAGAATGAGATCATATATTGTTTAATTAAAAAAATCTAATGTGGCAGTAAGACTGAAGAGGAAACTACTATTACTGCTCTCAAGCATAAAGTTTATTTGGGGAGGGGAGAAATAAGGGTTTTGATAGGGCATAAACTGATTTTAATTGGGGTGAGATGCTGCCTTATTTATATCCCTAGCAACCTTGCTCAATGCTTGATACAAATGAAAGGAAATATTTTGGAGGGAACTGGGAACACAAGATGAATATGACAGTGCATATCTTATATAATAAGCCTTTACATAGTAGGTATTTTATGAAATTCATGTTTTTATTTTAAAGGTATTTGAAATACCTTACCAAGAAATACCTTAAAAAGAACAATCTTCGTGATTGGCTTCGTGTGGTTGCATCTGACAAGGAGACTTATGAACTTCGTTACTTCCAGATTAGTCAAGATGAAGATGGATCCGAGTCTGAGGACTAGATGAAGCCATCCCTTTCAGGGCTTTGCTTGCTAATAAAACAAATGAAGTATACAAGAGAAACATCTTGAAAAGGACCTTTAGTATATCAGTGAATAAAAAATGTTACTCTGTTAAGCATTCATCTCTTTGATTTAAGTATATGCTGTTCATAGTGCTGGCTTTCCTTTAATACTTTTTTTAAAAAATTTTTATTGGCGTATAGTTGATTTACAATGTTGTGTTAGTTTCAGGTGTACAGCAAAGTGAATCAGTTACACACATGCACTCCTTTTTTTTTTAAGATTCTTTTCCCATGTAGGCCATTACAGAGTATTGAGTAGAGTTCCCTGTGCTATACAGCAGGTTCTTATTAGTTATCTGTTTTATGTTTTATGTATAGTAGTATGTACATGTCAGTCCCAATCTCCCAATTTATCCCCCCCCACCCTTATCCCCTGGTGACCATAAGTTTGTTTTCTACATCTGTTACTCTACTCCCGTTCTGTAAATAAGTTCATTTGTACTCCCCTGTTTTTTTTTTTTTTTTTAATACTTTCTGTAAGCAGTATTTAAATAGCCTGTAGCTAGTGGAATTTCTTCCAGGATTTCTGAAGTGTACTGCTTTTACAAATGTCCTCGAGTTAAAGTATATAGTGAAAAAATGAAGCACAATTTTGGGTATAACTTTATATAATAAAATATTTAAATTCTCTTGACAGTCTCAAATATCATTGTACAGTTTATAAATGAAATCCTGAGTGCCTAGAACAGTTCTTGCACATAGGTGCTCAATATTGAATCACTCCTGCCCTTTGCTTCAAAGGAGCAACTTTCCTAATTAGCCTAAAGGCTCTATGAGTTGAGCATAGTACTGCTCTAAACCAGCTTGCCTGTTAGAGATCTCTGTCCAGATGCCTTGTGGGCACTAGAAACTCAAAACCTTCAAATCTGAACTCTTACTATCTTGCCCACTAAACTGTTTCTGTGTTCCTTGTCTGAAAAATCATAATTCACTCAGCCAGTTGGAATCTTCTCTGTCCTCTCAACCCCCCTCCTGATCACGCTAAAAATGTTGGTCTTCTGTTGCTTAAAACTTTTTAGTAGATAGACCCTTTCTCCCAAGTAAAGCAACCTTTGAGAGCTCTAAGCAGCATGGTTTGTCAAAATCCAAATTGTAGATGAGAATTATGGGAGCCATATAAGTTTGCTGTTCCATTGGTCCCAAGGTGGTATTAGTACCTCAGGCATGGGCTGTGAGTCCTGATAGCAGTAAAATCATGTTTCCAGATCTTGACTATACTGGCCTAATACAGATGAATATAATTTGTTTTGGGAGTGTTAAAAGTTTTAATTCTCTTATTTTATTGAGAGCTTGTTTTAAGTACTCACCAATGTTACACAGCAACTCCCTACCTCTGCCCCATTTGAATTGTTCATGTTTTCCATCAATAGTTACCGACATCCTACTACGTGCTTGCTCTGTTGAGCATTGGGGATGCAATGGAGAAAAAACAGCCTGTTTTCTGGTTTGGTGAGGGAAACTGTCCAAATAATCATATAAAGTACAACAGAGAAGAGGAGTTTTAAAAAGGAATTTGATGAAGTCAAGGAAAGTAACTGAGGAAGTGTTTGAGCTGACCTAGAACAGGCAAGGTAATCTCTGGGTAAAGAGAAAAGGGTGTTCCAGCCAGAAGGAACAGCATAGGTAAAATTCTCCGGACATTGAGGATCTGGTTGGCATCCAGTGCATCTGGAATGGAATGATTGGTTATGAGAAGAATCTGGAAAGGTAAGCAGAAACCAGCGCATGCAGGACAGAAGTTGATGCTTCCTTTTAATCTTGAGAGATGGTAAGCTACTGAATTCTAAGTGGAGTGTAATGAGATGAGCATTTTGAAAAAAATCAGTGTCTACGTTATGAAAAATGGTTTTCAGTGGCAGTCATTGGATGCAGGGAGACAGGAGGCTTATGGCTGTATCCATGACAGTAGGTAAGAGGTGTTGGAGATGGGAGAAGTAGATAGATTTTTGAGATTTTTCAGAGGATAAAATTTGTGGGACTTGGTGATGGACATTGGTGGAAAGGGGGAAATGTCAAGGGTGACATACAGTGGGCTTAGATGGTGGCATTTGCCAAGTTTGGTAACATTGGAAGAAGGCAAGAGTAGGTTTAGGCCATGCTGAATTTGAGGTCCGGAAGGTGTCAAGCATGAAGTTGAGTATAGTGTAGGTTTAGAGCTCAGAGGAAGGATCTAGGTGAAGATACCTGCTAGTCTTGTGCACGTGGGTAGCACTAAACAGTGGGCATGGGTGAAGCTGCCTGTGGAGAGTGCAGAGTGAGGGTCAAGTGTTGCAAACACCAGCTGCCTCCTTAATTTCTCCCCTAGAGTAATCTTTCAGAAACACAGCTAATTTAGCATTTGATGTTGTGTGCTAGGGCCTGGGTACACTATGCCAGGTAAGATATGCATGCCTTTGAGGAGTTGGCAAGTTAGTTGAGACAAGCGCATTCATTTAACAAATTTATTGAGAGCAGCTGCATGCTAGCACTGGGGATACTGCAGTACAAAAGAGAAACATTTGTCTTCGTGAAGCTTATACTCCAGTGGAGGCAGGCAAAGTAAAATGTATGGTACGTGGTGGTACATGTTATGAAGAAAAATCAGAGATAAGGAATGTAGGGAGGGAGGCATGTTGAATTTGTCTATAGGGTCAGGAAAGGCTTTACTGAGAAGGGCTCAATTGAGGAAAGACCTGAAGGAGCTAGTGCATCCAACTAGATAGCTGGGGGAGAAGCATCCAGACACAGAATAACAGAACAAAGGCTCTGAGGCAGGAGCGCCTCTGGTACATTCAAGGAACAACAAAGAGGCTGCTGAGCTGAGGGTGTGGTGGAGAGTAGAAGGATGAGGTAAAACTAGAAAGGTGAAGGGGTATGTGTGTTGGGGGGTGGGCGGTCATAGGGGAGGGTGTGTTATTTCCATTATGCCAAGCGTAGCGGATTAAAACAGTCAACAGTTTCTGAGGATCAGGAATTGAAGGAGCAGCTTATCAGTGTGGTCCTCGTTCAGGGGTTCATGATATTGCTGTCAAGCTGTGGGCCTCAGCTGCAGTCATGCAAAAGTTAACAAACTACTGCCTCTTTTTGTAAATAAAGTTTTATTGGAACACAGCCATACCCATTATTTTTTGTTTGCATACAACGGTAGAGTTGAGTAGTTTGCAATAGGGACCATATGACCTGCAAGGACTAAACTATTTACTACCTGGCCCTTTAAGAAAAACTTTCCTTTAGGCTTAACTGGAGCTCAAGGATGAGCTTCTAAGCTCCCTCCCAAGGTTGTCGGTAGGAAAACTGAGTTTCTTGCCAGGTGGGCTCTACATGGACCTGTTCATGACATGGCAGCTGGTTTTTACCCAGAATGAGTGATTCAAGGGAGAGAGAAAAAGCAACCAAGGTGGCAACTGCAGTGTCTATAACCTAATCTCAGAAATAACATGCCATCACTTCTGCTTTATTCTATTGATCACACAGGCCTACCTTGGAACGGAGTGGGAGGGGATTACATCAGAGTTCAAATACCAGGAGGTGGGGATCATTGGGGTCATCTTCAGGCTGGCTACTACAGGGGATAGCAAGTAGGGAGAGCTTTGTAGACCACTGAAAGGGCTTCAGCTATTTTTCTGAGTACTATAAGGAGCTACTGAGAGACTTGAGCAGAGAAGTGTCATGATCTGACATTTTAAATGAATGATTATAGTGAAGTATTTTGTTAGTCTGTGATAAGTTTCAGAAATTCAGAGAATCTCAGTGAGACTAGGCATTCTGGGCAGGTGACTTCGCAGTTTGGAAGCTGACTTTATTTTGAAGGGCTGAGAGAGTCTTGGATTGCCTTACAGGGTCTCTGCATCAACTGGAAATTGGCTTGTTTTTTAACATTATTGTTTTTATTTATTTTTAACTTTTTATTTTTTATGGAGAAAGAGAAAACTTATTTACTCTGTGCTCGTATCTACTCCCCACACCCCCAGATTATTTTAAAGCAAATTCCCAACATATCATTTCACCCATAAACTTCTGTTTGTTTCTCTAAACTTTAGTATCTAAAAGATAAGGACTCTTTAAAGCTAACTACCATACCATTATCACACCTATAACAAATTAACAATATTTTCTTATATTATTCATTGTCAAATCAGTGTTTAAATTCCCCCAAATAACTTTTTAACTGTGCAATTCACGGTTGTAATTAAATAATGGCTCTTAGACCTCCTTTAATCTAGAGTTTTTCTCTCTGTTTCTATCTCTCTCTCTGCCTCTCTCCCTCTCTCCCTCTTCCTTTCCCAATTTATTTGTTGACCAAACTGGGTCATTTGCCCTGTAGAATTTCCCACAATCTGGATTTTCATGATTCCTCACCTCCCAGCCTCAGTAGTGTCATTTAACATATTCCTCTGTCCACTGTGTTTCCTGAGAATTGCTAGTTTGTTCTAGAAGCTTGATCAAATATTAGATTGAGGTTTGATTTGGGGGGGCTAGAATACTTATAGGTGTCTTTGTGCACATCTGTTAAGAAGTGTATGATGTTTAATTTCCTCTTGTCACGTTAGTACCACTGAGACCACTGCCTAGGTTCATTATTTCCCTAGAGGTTGCCAAATGGTGATACTCTAATTCTATCATTCTTTTAAAATTTATGGGCTGAAATACCCTAGAAGAAGTGCCCCTCATCAAACCCAAGCTACAACTATAAGAAAGATAGGATAAGTGCTTGCTTCTTTTATGTATTACTTTTCAAGTTAATTTCCAAGCAGATTGCTTCTAAAGGTGATCAATGAGGGGTTTTGTTTCTTTGGTTTTTTTTTGTTTGTTTTGCTTTATTTTAGTGTCATACTGAACCTATGGTGTAAAAGTATTGACTATTTGGTATGTTCTAATCCATTGTAATTACTTTTATTGACTCATATGGTTCCATTTTGACCAATGAGAGCCTCTTCAAATTGGCTCCTGAGTTTTTTTTGACATGACCTCATTAGTGTTTTATTTCTTCCATGGTTTCTGTCATGATAACATGTTGCAGGCTCTTCCAAATTTCCTTCCCCAGATCTGGAATCATCCATTTCTCTAAAGAGCTCTGGATCATGTTCCAGGTGTTAAGAGGTGCTCATTGCTACTGGTTTGATCATTGTTTCTAGACATATACAGTGGACAGAGAAAGGAAATATATTTTTGTTTTTCAAGACAGTATACTTCATGAGTTTATACTGATGCTTGCAATTCAAATTCAGGATGACAGGGTTTTTACCTCATCTATTGCATAGCCATATTTCCTTTTTCCATGCTGAAAATTTCAGTGACACCAACACCAGTACTCGTTTGATTTACCTTACAATCCACACATAATAGTCTCAAAAAGGCAATACCAGCATTACTACCTATAATATAATACTTTACAGTTTAAGATTGTTTCACAGTTCTTTTTGTCCGTACGGTATATCCACTAGGAATGAACAAAGTCCTATGTTTTAAAGTCATCGGAGATGATTCATCTCTCCATCGCCATGGCACAGACTTGATACACGGGTTCATTTATTTCATTTTTCTTTTGTTTTTTACAGTTTGCTTAAAGTCTTTTTATGTTTTATAATTCTGTAAAATATTTACAAGGTTCCAAAGTCCAAATCAAAGTATGTTTAAAGAAGTCTAGCTCCTGTGTTAGTCCCCTCCATTCAGTTTCATCCCTTCCCCTACAGGTAGCTATTTAAAAAGGATATTTTGGTTTATCTGTCCTTTTTTTTTTTTTTTTTTTTGGCTGCGTTGGGTCTTCGTTGCTGCGCCTGGGCTTTCTCTAGTTGTGCCGAGTGGGGACTGAGTGGGGACTGCTCTTTGTTGCGGTGCGCGGGCTTCTCACTGTGGTGGCTTCTCTTCTTGTGGAGCACGGGCTCTAGAGCGCAGGCTCAGTAGTTGCGGCGCACGGGCTTAGTTGCTCTGCAGCATGTGGGATCTTCTCCGACCAGGGCTCGAACCCGTGCCCCCTGCATTGGCAGATGGATTCTTAACCACTGCACCACCAGGGAATCCTCCATCCATTTTTAAAAAGATATGCACCATTAGTTAAATGATAGCTTACTGTCCTCACTTTTCTCTACATTACTTTTTTTTCACTTAATAGTATCGTGGATACTATTACATCCACTCCCATGTGGATGTACTGAACTTTATTCAACCAGTTCTCCACTGATGGGCATTTGAGTTGTTTCCAAGCTTTTGCTACTATAAATAGTGCTGCAATTAAAAGCCTCATGCACATGCCTTTTCGTATTTTTGCCATCAGATCTTTGGAGTGGATTTCCAGAAGTGAGACTCTTAGGTCAAAAGATAAATGAATGTATAATTTCACTATATATTGC
Source organism: Eschrichtius robustus (assembly GCF_028021215.1). Taxonomy (NCBI): domain Eukaryota; kingdom Metazoa; phylum Chordata; class Mammalia; order Artiodactyla; family Eschrichtiidae; genus Eschrichtius; species Eschrichtius robustus. Next base: position 50,788,409 of record NC_090829.1, on the reverse strand, counting down.
CAAATTTTCCTCCATGAGGGTTTTACCATTTTACCCTCCTGCTAGCCTTCCCACCAGCAACATATGGAAATGTCCATGGACTCACTAACAGATTTTGTTGTCCAGTTTGGGTATTTTTGTCTGATGGGTAAGACATTGTTTTCAGGATAGTTTAATTTGCATTTCTCTTATGAGTGAGGTTGAGTGTAATAAAGACCATTTGCATTTCTTTTTCTGTGGGCTGCTTGTTTATATCTCTAGGATGTATATGGGATTCTTGGTCTTTTTATTCTTTCTTTTTTTTAAAAAGTTATTTATTTTTAATTTTTGGCTGCGTCAGGGCTTAGGTGCTGCACGCGGGCTCTTCGTTGTGGTGCACGGGCTTTTCTCTAGTTGTGGCGCTGGCTCCAGGGCACGTGGGCTCTGTGGTTTGTGGCACGCAGGCTCTAGGTGAGGCGCATGAGCTCAGTAGTTGTGGTGCACGGGCTTAGTTGCCGTGCGGCATGTGGGATCTTAGTTCCCTGGCCAGGGATCGAACCCACGTCCCCTGTGTTGGAAGGTGGATTCTTTGCCACTGGACCACCAGGGAAGTCCCTTATTCTTTATTTTTAGAAGCTCGCTCTATATTAAGGCTATTAAACTCTTGCCTGTGATATAAGTTGCACATTTTCTTTTTAATTTGAATCTTTTCCTTATATTTATGGTACTTTTTGTTTTATCTTGTTGAAGTGTTATTTTTCTGCAATTGAATCCTAATCTTTTCCTCATTGTTTCAGAATTTTTGAGTCAAGGTTGGGAAAGTTTTCCCTTTTTCCAGGTTATAGAAGAATTCATTCATGTTTTCTTCTAGTGCTTGTATGGTTTTATTTTTAAAATTTAGGTCTCTGTTCTACTTAGAATTTATCCTGGTTTACAATTTGAGAAGTAGATGTAATTTTACCTTTTTTTTTAACCCATGTGGCTACCCATTTATACCATTACCCCTGATTAAAAAGTGCTCAGGAAGTTTTGATTAGCATTAATTTTCCTACTTGTCTGGAAATCCTTGTTTGTGGTTATGCTGAAGTGATGGAGAGTCTACATTTATAGCTTTAGTGTGCCGTTCTTTTACAAGCTGGATGATTTAAATGCTAGAAAGGCCACTTTTAAATAATGTTTTGCAGTTTATAAAAGAATTTCTCTTCTCCTTTGCCCCTTCAGCAGCCCTGTGTGATAGAACATTACCTTCCCCATTTTGTATATGAGCATATGACCACTGGCTTTCCCAGGATCACACCGTGCCTTCCACCTCTCAGTCCTCAACCCGGTGCTCTCCTGCCCTAGGGCTGTGCCACTTCTTCATCACACAAGGCCATGGTCAGGGTGAGATGTAGTGGAGGAACACTGATCTGGGGGTCACAAATCCTGCCTCTGCTGCCTACAAGCTGTGTCTCCTTGGACACACCTCTTTATCCCCCTGGGCCTCAGTTTCCTCATATGTACGCAAATAAATGGTTGAAAATAGATCAGTGTTTGTCAGACTTCAGTAATGCCTGCCTCCTTTTGATAGATACAGATACCTCATGTTTCCCTGCTCCAGTTCTGATTGCCTTCCCCATGATATGACTGATGTGTAAATATCCCCACCAACCAAGGATTTTTTGGGCTTTCCATTCCAAAACACAACGAAGTATAAAGTCCCTCTTTAACTTTTCCAAATATAAACTTATAATGTCGAATACATTTTTTAAGGCACACAAGCTCCTTGAGATAGTCCCCCCTCCCGCCATGATGAGGCACTCTCTAAAGCTTTTTCCTGCCTTAGAGTTATATGATTCAAAGAACCAGACTGGGAATCAGGGATCTGCCATCTCAATTTTGATTGATTGGCTATGTTTTCTCCCAAGGGAGGGAATCAGTGACATAGACTGCTCTTTCCCTATCTCTGAGGTTGGATGGTGTCCACATATGTCATAAATGTCAGGTCATTGATTACTGTTCTTCCAGGCGCTGTCCTGAGAGCTGTACTCTCAGGAATCCAGTGTTCTCTGTATGCAAGGAACCCACAGTTCTAATGGGGGAAGTGACTTTACAATTTCAGCTAAGTGTGGTTAGTGCCCAAATAGGGATAGCACAAGATGCTTTGGAAGCACCTATACCATAATGAGGGGGAAAGGGAGTCCATGAAAGCCTACTGGAAAAGGTGACTGACTCCGAGCTATCTTTAAGGAAGAGTGGGAATTAATGGGGCAGGGAGAAGGAGGAAGGGATTCTAGGCTGAGGAAGGATGGCGATGGTGGCGATAACCAACCCACAGAGGGCCGTCTGTTTCACAGTCTTTACATTCAACATTTCATTTGATCTCTACAGCCATCCTTCAAGTTAGCTATTATTTCCCTTTTACAAGTCAGAAAACCAAGGGCTTGAGAGTGACAAACTGTCTACCTGTGGTCACACAGCTAATAAACTCCAGGTCTGTCTGACTTCAATGGTCATTCTGTGTAAAAGATTTAGTGTAAAAATGTTTCTAAACTTCTCTCTCTGCCAGGCAGTTCTTTCTCATAGTGATACACATTCAGCTGGTTCCATTCAGCTGCTTAGGAGAACCAATATTTTGTTTTGTTTTGTTTACTGCTTGAGACCCGCAAACTGGCTTAAAGCGGTTGTCTGGCACGTACCTTTGTTGCAATAAAGTCAGTCATGGGAGTGGGCCCACTGCTTTCTAGAAACAGCATGGAAGATTCCATATTTCATCACTCCTACACTTTTCTTCTAGGCATGAAACAAGATTTTACAATGAGACTTTTTCTCTTTCTTTTCAGCTGAGATCCCAAAAACTGAGAACAAAGTTAATTTAAACGTGTCAAATTTTCCCACTTCCAAAGTAAGGTGCTTATAGTCTCTGTAGAGCTTGCGAAGGAGGTGCTCAGTTTCCAGTTTTACAAGCCTTAGTTCACTGCCTACATCCAGGACCTATGAGAAGTTGGACTCCTGGGTGTTTGACTCATCCTTGAGAAATTAAGGCCCACGGTAGTGGCCGGAGCAGTTTACCTACAGCAGAGCAATGAGAAGTGCATGTCCACAGATGCAAGGATGAACAAATGTTTCTCTGGACCAAATGTGGTCCATGAAGAAGGACCAGTCCTGGGTTAAATTTTTGTCTGCTTAAGAGGACTACTTGGGAGAGAGAGGGGACCCCAAACAAAAAGAATCTGTGTAGAATGAACCACCAAGTACTCAGAGGCTACAAGTGGTGAGTGAAAGTTCTAAGAAAAAGCATTGCCCATGTTACAAATGTTGTAGATAAAGATTCTCAGTGATAAATCTTTGAGAAATTCAGATATGTATTGTCTACTGAAATGGAAACATACAACATAAAAGTTATGAGTTAAGTTTCATTCATGGACCTTACTGAGGACTATAGCCCAGGAAACAGCCTCTCAGACAGCTTTGAGGAACTGCTCTGAAGAGGTAAAGGAGGAACCAGGATATATATGAGGGTTTTTGCTGTAAAAAAACATGTCAAAAGATTACTGCTATTCACAAAGAACAGGCATCTCAGATTAATGATTTTAGTGCTTTTCTATGTACAGGAAGGTGCAAGAAGCTGGGTTCATTGAAATTATTCCTTAGATGTGTATCTTAACTATCTAGGGCCAATATACCAAAGCACAGAATATTTCCTGTTTTTCTCCATCCTGAATTCCCCTAAGGGCGACTGCAGTGGCTGATGGCTTAACCCCTGTAGAACTGGAACGGTGGACATTCTTTGTTTACATTCATTCTTTGTTTACAGTATCCTTTGAGATAAAGAATAAGGCTTGAACTTTCTTCTTGTCCAGAGAACCATGCCACCAAACCGTTGCTCTTAAGTCTGACCTTTCTACCCTTACCTTTTCTCTGCCAGCCCCTCCATTTCCAGCCCAACCCAGGAAGAGCCAGAGGCAGCTACTGAAGTTGGATGAGGGGCACACTTGGAATTTCCTGGCACACAAACTGATACCACCACCTTTTCTTTCTGCTTAAGCTGCACTATAGGCATTCTGACCCTCTGACAATTTTTGGTTTACTCATTATCCTCCCTCACTAGACTGTGAATACCTCAAGGTCACATTTTTCTCTGTGTGCCTTTCTATGTAAAGAAATCTATATAACTACAGATGAATCCCAAGCCAGATCATAAACAGGACCTTTCATTTATGAATGTGGAAGGATCAACTAAAGATGACCCAAAATGAATAAAACATCAAAGATAAAAGGACTGGATGAACAAATGGAAACAACTGGTCTAGATATAGAAATGCAAGGAACTGATGAAAGTTTCCCTGAGCCTAAGGAAACTTGGATCTTCATATTAAAAAGTCTGACTGTAAGCCAGGCAGAATGAAGGGAAAAGCTTGGATCTTCATATTAAAAAGTCGACTGTAAGCCAGGCGGAATGAAGGGAAAAGCTCATACTTAGACACACCTTGAAGAAATTTTAGAACTCCAAAGTATATAGAAAAAAATCCTAAAAGCTTCCAGAGAGAAGACAAAACGAAACAGTTTACCTACAACAAAAATAATTTTGAAAGGGACTTTTTCAGGGTATTATTAAATTTAGCAGCAGGAACAGCTGGGTTTTAGTTCTAAGATGTGTCCCTCATTTAGTTCTAAGCTGTTATTGAGAGTCCTTTCCTGTTCCTGGGCTTCGTGTCCTCTGTAAATGAAGAGACTAGACTGGATGATTTCTGGGGTCTTTTTCAGCTCTGACTTGTTGCCAATTCTTGTTGCTCAGCTGCAAAGCTGACCGCACCACTGGAGCTTACCCCCAGTGAACCCCACCAGACCTTCCTCTCCATGACTGCAATCTACACAGCAGATTTTTTTTACTGCCTTATCCTTTAAATGAGCACAGTGCCTTTGCTTCCTGGACACCTGCTGATTCATTAACTCAACCTTATTTCTTGAGAACAAGAATAGTGTTTTCATGTATAGTACCCTATAAATAGAAAACACACAATAAATGTCTGTAGGATCAATCTATCAGCAAACCTTTACGAACATCTGCAGTGTGTCTTGCACCATACAAAATTATGGAATGCTGAGAAGACCATTCAGATCTTTTCCTCCAGTGTATATAGAGTGTGTAAAACAGGACTCTAGTTCCATGTGAGTGTAATAGGTAGTACGACAACAATAACAACAACAAGACACATGGGAAATGCACAGTTAAGCAAAATTAAACATTTCCTCACTTTGGGGCTTTTCAGGTCTTTATTTGTAAATCTCCATGTGTTGATTTATAAAAATATACAGCATTTCCCAAACATACTGCATCATAGAGCACTTTTATTTACCAACTCAAGAAAGCACATCGAATCTCTAGGTCTGTCTGCTGGCTTACAAAAAAAACAGTGGATGAAGATGTGTTAAACAACACCAGGAGGATTCAACCAGCCATATGCAGAATGTGAGAAATTCTAAGATAAATGACCAGTTTCTTCAACAACAAAGAAGCAGCATTAACCAAAAGGGATGGGACTTTTACAGAATAAAAAGATTTAAGAGAAAAACCAACCAAACATAATATGTGGACCTTTCTGGATCATGATTCAAACAAATCAAATGTAAACAGACATTTTTGAGATAAGCAAAACTGAACATGAACTGGTTATTAAAAAATTTAAGCATTAAATATTTGAAATTCTAATTATTGTTAATTTTATAGGGTGTGATAATGGTATTATGGTTATGCTTTTAAATTTTTTATTATTAATGGTATTATGGTATATGTTGAATATCAGTCTAAATAAAGAGGTAAACTGAGGCAGGCTCGAATTGTCAGAAATTGAGTTCATTTGGAAATAGCAGGAGAATTGCAATCTGGGACACACCAGGCTACAGGTGAGTCTGTTGAAGGTTTGGGGCAGGTGGTATTCATGGGCAAAAAGTGCAAAGAGTGGGGAGTTCGGCCAGAGTTCAGGCAGTAAGTTCATAGAAAATGGGGAGGGATTCTTGGTGGATGTTCATTGGTCAGGAGATAAGTTTCGGGAAATCAGTCTTTCCGTTCTTAAGTTTTATTTTCCTGAGGGTGCATGCCTGAGAGTCTCCATTTCACATCCTCCCGTTCCACTTTAGGCTGAAATCTTTTCTCAAGAGATACGTACTGAAATATTTACAGGTAAAGTTTTTAAATGGCTGGGATTTTCTTTTAAATATACATTAGCAGTGCTCTTTTTCTTGATATGAATTTTTGTTACTTGCTTATGTTAGCTTTATGAAAATTTGTTGTCCTTCACACTTAAGATTTGTACATTTTTTTATATGTAAGTTCTTTTTAAAAAATTTTAGGGAATTCCCTGGCGGTCCAGAGGTTAGGACTCCCCGCTTCCACTTCAGGGGGCGTGGGTTCAATCCCTGGTCAGGGAACTAAAGTTCCCACATGCCACGTGGCATGGCCAAAAATAAATAAATAAATTAAATTAAATTAAAATAAAAATTTTACAAAACATTGAATTTATTAGATTTTTGATTTACAGAAGATACATATAGATGGTTTAAAAAATCAGTTTATAAGGAAAGGGTATACAATGAAAAGTATGTCTTCCTCCCCCTGACCCATTTCTTCTCTCAGAGGCAATAGCTATTACCAGCATTCATCTGGAGGTATTTTTATACGTGTACAAGTATGTGTGTACAAGCATGTCTTGGAGATAATTCTTTGTCAGTATATATAGATTTTCTAACTTTTAATAGTTACATGTATTTCACTGTGTGCATTGCACTTGTAACCTAGTGCTGGACATTTAGGTGGCTTACAGTTTGGGTGACTCTACATAGTGCTTGTGTGACTGTCCTTGCCTATAGGTTTTAGTACTCATGGGTTTTGAAATGTTAATAGATGTTGCCAAGTTGTCCTCCAAGATGTTTGTATTAATTTCTTTCTGTCTCCACCCACCGGTATGTATCAGAGGGCTGCAGTTTAAAAGTATATTGGTGCATAAATAGTAATGCCCTCAAGAGGGAGATATTTTCAAAATAAATGGACCATTTTGTTAACAGTTCTTATTCAAGTACCTTAAACAAGGAGGACATGGCTTGTTTGTTTATAAAATTAGTACTGAGAAACGTCAACTGAAGTACTTCCAGAGTGAAAGGTTTTCTCTTCTAAATGGTGTGATAAATAAATATAAATTTTGGAAAAATAAAGTAAAAATAATAAAATCAGTAAGAAAACTTTGAATTATCCTTATTTAACAAGAAGACTAATGAGATAAACTCAAAATTTTGAAGGAATGGATTTTGATGCCTTTTCTCTCTGACCTTACCCTTGCTATTGGGTAGATCTTGCTGTTGTCTGGTTCAGAACAAATGCACATAAACCTTATGTGGCAGGCCTAGTTATAGGATTGCATCTTGTGTTAGGTGATCCAGGGAGGGTTTAAAATAACAGCAATTGGCTCAAGTTTGGGTGCTATCAGAAGTAGGAATAATTCTGTGATTGGGTTTCTTTCTGAATCTTACCTAGGAGGTAGGAAGTATTAATTGGGGCTAAAACTGTAATAATAAAGTAACAACAGTTCCTTATATTAACCAGAAAATGGGAATATTTGATCATTTTTGAGGTTTGGAAAGTGTTGTTGTTTTTGTCTTTGCTCAGACACGATTACTAAATTGCCTTATTTTTGTCTTGCTCTCTCATGGTCACAGAGTGACTTTGTCTGATGCTAATATTTTATGAATTTTTTTATGTTTTGCAGAATACCTTTGTCGGCCTGCGAGTGCCAGGCCAGCTCCTGGCTGTTTTTCTCTTTTTCAAGAGGTCAGACTCATGAAGTTGCAAAGGACATAAAACCCCAACCAAATTGACTTAAACAAAAAGGTAAGTCCAGGGCTATACTGTTTATATTACATATATATTATATTTTTATAGATGAAGTAATTGAGGCTCAGAGTGATTAAGTAGCTGAGCTTGAGTCTGAACAGTCTGATTCCACAAACTTTTTTTGTTCCATTACTGCCAGGCACTAAAGTATGAATGAGAAGAAAGAAATGGAGCTACCGACATGGCATGAATGGATGGGAATGGGGAGCAGGAAGGGAAAAGTTTGGATAGTTAGGCTGGGGTGAGAGTAAGGAACAAAATGAAATGGAGATGTGTGTTTTAAGGCAGGGGAATGAAATGATGAAGGCCATGTTTTAGGAAATTTAGTCTGAAAATAACATGCAGAATGTATTAGTTGGGAGAGAATGAAGGCTGGGAAAATAGCCCCCCTCAAAAAAAATTAGCCAAGAGACCCTAGTAGTTACCTGGGCAGGAGGCATTGAGGGTTTGGTTTGAGAGGAAGGAGTGGGTGGATCCCAGAGATCCCAATTTCATTTATTTAGTCCAAATCTAAGGGAAAGAACAGATCTTGCAAAAACTATGACTAAGTACCTTTGGGTCCTATCTGGTTTCAAAAAACAAAGCGGCACAGAAAAGCGTGTGTGTGTGTGTGTGTCTGTGGCCTACACATACTTTATAGTTTTACTAACGCTCATGGAAATATTCCTAGCTCCATGAAGGGGTGTAATTGGATGTTTTTTTCCATTAGATGGAGCTATATCTTTGTTACAGGAGAATTTATGAATTTTTGTAAAAGGAATGCTTGATAGATAATGAACTTTAATGTGGAACAGGAAAGAACTACAAATTAAAATGGTTTTTAGAGTAACCATTTTATTTATAATTTTTGAAATATCTTGAGTTGTTAACATGGGTGCCTTTGCATGGGTCTTATATTTTACATACTCTGTTCATATAAAGCATGTTTAATAAAACTTTGTTTCTTGTGACTCCCTTCAAAAGGGCCCAAACCAAACCCTACCCCCGGAACAGTAGTAGCTATAATAGTATTTTAGTTAAGATATTTCTCAATACAAGTCCACAATCACTTGTTTGCAATTCTGAAATTCAAAAAGCCAGAGTTTGCAAATAAAAAACCAGGAAACTCAGTTGAATTTGAATTCTAGATAAATACCGAATAACTTCTCTAGCACAAGTGTGTTCTATGCAATATTTGGGACATATGCTAAAAAATCATTTGTTGTTTATCTGAAATTCAAATTCAGCTGGACATTCTGTATCTTATCTTGTAACCCATTCTGAAAACCAAAGGTTTTTGTAACTTACTTGGTTGGAAAATGTAACCTAGATTGATGCGAGGCTATTCATAGTCTTTACCTCACTTAGTGCAAATATTTGTATGAATAACTGCAAAAATATTAATATGTTTGATTATGGATACTGCCTCAACTTCACTGGGAATGCTACATAATATATGATATTTGTACCATATTATTGTTTCAAAATCAGAAAAGTACTGAATTTTAAAATACAGTGGTCTCCAAGGCTTTTAGAAAAGAGATCATGAAACTGTGATGTTTTATTTTATTTTAGTAAGCAAGAAAAATAAGTATGCAAAAAATTATTTCTGGGGGCTTCCCTGGTGGCACAGTGGTTAAGAATCTGCCTGCCAATGCAGGGGACACGGGTTCGAGCCCTGGTCCAGGAAGATCCCAGATGCCGCGGAGCAACTAAGCTCGTGCGCCACAACTACTGAGCCTGCGCTCTAGAGCCCGCGTGCCACAACTACTGAGCCCGCGTGCCACAACTACTGAAGCCCGCGCGCCTAGAGCCCGTGCTCCGCAACAAGAGAAGCCACCGCAATGAGAAGCCCACGCACCACAACAAAGAGTAGCCCCCGCTCTCCGCAACTAGAGAAAGCCCGTGCTCAGCAACAAAGACCCAACGTAACCAAAAATAAATAAATAAATTTAAAAAAATTATTTCTGAAGGTACTGTAAGAAATTTTTTTTAAATCCAAAATTAGTTCATCATAGGTAATATGACTGAGAATAAACCTAATTGCTTTTGAAAAGACTGTCTTGGTTTTCTCTGCTTCAAAAAAGTCAGAAAAGTAATGTAGAGAGCAGGGCACCTCCAGTTCAAACTGAAAAAACAGCTGAGAAATCGTTCAGTCATCCCCAGCCCAAACAAAGTTACCTCAGATTCTGAAAGAGAGGTGGCCATCTTCCCGTTCCTTCAAACAAAAGAAACCTTATGGAGGGACACTGCCGGATTTCCTTGGCATTATATTCCAGAATGTTGTTACTTTGCTACTTAGGAAATGCTTTCTAATTTGTCTTAAATCTGTCTGCTTTCATCAGATATTTGATAGAGTCAATGTTAATGACCGTTAAAAGAACTGCTCATTAACATTTTCACAAATATACCTTTACCTCATTGAATATTGATTTTCTTCTCAGCTTCTATTTCCAGCTTAAATAATCTCAATTCCCTTCAAGATTTTTCCATTGTAACCATTTAACAAACTTTATAATTATTAAAAAACAACTAGCCTCAATCTTGTATGCATTGGTGTATTAAGGGCATAATATATAGGAGGATTACTTTTCTGTAGGCATCTATTAATATATACACACATCCCAGAATTATGCTCCAGAACAGTCTCAGTGTTTATAATGTGTCTACTAGGTCTTTTCCGGCTAAGCCTTTTTATACTGAATCAGTTTCTTCTGATAACTTTGAAAATCGGTTTTTGCCAAATAAGTTACCTAGTGTTCGCTTTTTTATATACGTGTTTGCCTCTATCTTCCAACTTTCTAAAATCAGCTTAACATCTATTACATACCCTCACATCGTCAGCACGTTGGCGTTGGTCTGTGTCACTAATTAAGAAATAATGCTAGTCCTTCAGTTGTGCATTTATAACATGAATCATATCCAAAGGGAAACAGGTCTTGTTTAGGACCATTGTACGAAGTGGTCTGCTCACAATGAATGTCAAAATATGTACAAAAATATATATGTATAGGTACATTCAACATATTTGTGATCGCACTATATGAATAATTTTGTACCCTTATTTTTTAGTTAATATTATAATGTAATCACTTTCCCCACAAACCATTTTTATTGGGTACCTCATGTAGATTTACCGTAATTTGCTTAAATTACTTCTCTATTATTGGACATTTTTGGGTTATTTTAAATTAATTTACTACTATAAACATTATGGCAATGAACATAATGTTTTGTTTTTAAACATTTGGGATTGTTTAGGATAGTTTTCCAACAGTTGAATTGCTAGGTAAAAGAATGAGAGGTAATTTAAGGCTCTTGATACATATTGCCACATTTCTTTCCAAAACGATTGTGTCAAGTGATATTTTAACCAGCAGTATATGAAAGTGAATATTAAGAATCTTAAATGCAATTGTCAGGTATCTAAATAGGATGATCCCTTTCTTATCACTTTTTGATATGGCTCTTCACTCAAGATTTTTGCCTAAAGATAACTAAAAGCATTACCTAGAAATGAATAAATCCACCCTTAGAATGAATGATATGCCGTTTACTAAACCCAACATTGATATATGGGTTTTAGTTAATATAGAGTTAGAAGTATGGAGAGTTGCTGATGCTAATTATAATCCCTCTTCCTTAAAGAATGGTGAGGCTAATCCAACATGGCTGATCCAACATGGGGGCACGTGGACAGCCTTTGTGCCCTTCTTTGGAGGCAGAGAAATTGAGGAAGGACAACCTGCCACCTCTGCCTTATTAAAATAGCATTGAGGTTCCTAGTGGTACTCATCAGGCCTGTTCCCAAAAATTCCACCTCTCTTTCCGGACACATGAGATTGCACCTTCCCAACTCCCTTTGAGGTTAACTATGGCCATATGACTTGCCTGAGCCAATGAAATATGAGAGGAGAGTCACAGATGCCACTTCTGGGTGGCAGCTTTAAAAGTCAGTGTATGTTTTGCCATTGCCCCTTTTTGCGCCTTGGTGATTGTGGAAGCACATGTTGAGATGGCATCTCCATCAGCCTTGGTCCCTGATGGCTCAGTGAGTATCCTTGCCAATCTGTGATGGATACGGAAGTGTGAGTGAGAAGTAAACACTGTTTTAAGCCACAGAGATTTTTGAAGTTTGTTTCTACAGCAAAATCTAGCCCCTTCTGATGGATACACGTCTTTCAACCCAGCTGCATATGGGACGGTGGCTCTTTCCCCACCAATGGTGAGTCAGAGCGTGTGGGTAGTCTCACTCCTGTGGATAGCTCCCTGGCAGGTTCCATAGCCAATTCCTGTGCAACATCTTTCTTCTCCAAAGTACATAAGCCATCTTTTCCCCTCATCACATCATACCTAGTTTTCGCTTTGTCAACTTTGCTTCCTCTGTTCAAAGGCAAGAAAAAGGAAGCTCTTTTTGGTTATATTGAAGGGTGTAGAGCAAGTTGGGAGTGTGGTGCAGGGGAAGGCATTGAGAGTTTGCACCAGGACTCATTTTTACTAGTAAAATTTCTACTCATTTTACTGGGTCTGATCCTCTCTTTACCCAGGTTCATTCGTCGTTGTCCTTTTATCTCCCATGGTTGCTCACACCTCAGGCGAGCCACAGTTCCTTTACTCGATAAGGACTGATAACAAAGGTGCAGATTTTCTCAGTCTCTTTTTCTACAGTTCTCAATTCCAGATTTTAAAGTGTAGAATCTTCACAAACCATATTTCTACTTCTATTGCACCACCACGCAATTTATTTACTACTACATGCATCTTTATAAATGCTGGAAGTTAATGTTTGGCTTAATGTTACTCTGCATACCAGCTTGGTGCCGCAAAATGATTTCTTTTATTTATGTGACTCTGATAGGTAGGGTGTATAGGCTGTCCAAGCATTGTTTTTTTAAGGGAGACAACCTCAGAGTTGGACTTGACCTTGAGATGTTTTCCTTCATTATTAGAACAAAGAGGCAAACAAAAACATAAATCTGTGGTTATTTCTTGTCTTGCATCATAAAATCCATTACTGTTATCTGTAGCTGCCTGGATTTTGATGTTTGGGTATTTCACACTGATTTATGTGAGGGTTATAGAGACATCTTTTGATTATGCAAGGAAATAGTTTAGAATGATGCTCTGGAGAGAGAAAACCTGGGTTTATACCCTGGACTTCCTCAGTGTAAATTAGAGATGCTGAAACCTATCATGAATTTGCTGACAACTGGGTATATAAGTATGCAGGTTGGAGGTGAGAGATTGGAGGAAGGAAAGGGAGCCAGAGGGTCTGGGGGCTCTTTGAAGGGTGAAGGGTGATAAGGAAAACCCCAGCTGGCAGCAAAGCTGGGGAGTGAGGGAGAAGAGACAGCACTGATTTGGATGTTTGCTGCAGTTTTCTGAGAATGTGTAATGGAAGACCTCTTTTCTATTTCCCATTTGAAATCTGTAGTAAAAAAAATCTCAAAGCACTAGGAATGACTGTCTTTCTTGTGTAAAAGGGGCAGGGGCCAAAGTGCCCACTGCTGTTGGGTGAAAACAGAGTCAGCCTATGAGGATGAGTGACAGCCTATATCTTCATTGTAAAGAAAACTACTGCACTGCCTGGCAGGTCCAGGAGTCTAAACCCCCTGTGCACTCATTGTCTGAGAGAGAAGAAGGTGTTTTGTACCAGGAACAACAGTGGACATTTATGGCATTTGAACAGAGTCATATCTGCAAGGGTCTGTGATACAGCAATTAGAGACTGAAGTAGCTGGTGACTAGCAATATAATTAAAGAAGACATTGTTTCTTGAAGTCTGAGACTTGAACAATTGGAGACAGAAAGACTAAGAATTCAAGCACAATATAAAGAAACGAAATGTCTGAGTGAGGACTGAGACTAGCATGTGATACAGTCCAGCAAGGGGCACAGAGCTGTAGCCCTCAAATGATACTGAACAAGGCTTTGAGAATCCAAGACTCTAGATGGGACCATGGCTTCCCAAGTAATTTCTCTAATCATTTCTGATTCATGGTTTCTTCTGTATCCTAGAGAGAACAGTTTGGGGATAATACCGTTTTGTTTGTATACTATTTATATGATATTGTTTTTGTTTTAATATTTATTTGTTTATTTATTTGGTTGCATCGGGTCTTAGTTGCGGCAGACGGGCTTCTTAGTTGCGGCATGCGAACTCTTAGTTGAGGCATGCATGTGGGATCTAGATCGAACTCAGGCCCCCTGCATTGGGAGTGCAGTCTTTACCACTGCACCACCAGGGAAATCCCTTGTTTTGGGGCTTTGCTTAAAGCTTTTTTGGGCTCTTTTATTAACTTTATCACAAGTCATTTTATTTGGTTCTTTATTTTTATTTATTGCTATCTTTTTATTGAAGTATAGTTGATTTACAATGTTGTGTTAATTTCTGCTGTACAGCCAAGTGACTCAGTTATACACCTATACACATTCTTTTTTTTATGTTCTTTTCCATTATGGTTTATCACAGGATACTGAATATAGTTCCCTGTGCTATACATTAGGACCTTGTTGTTTATCCATTCTAAATGTAATAGTTTGCATCTACCAACCCTAAACTCCCAGTCCACTCCTCTCCCTATTTGTTTCTTCTTAATTGAACTTTTAATAAAATTCTCAGAAAAGACACTCAGGTACCTAACCTAGATGGGTACAAGATTACATCTATGGCTATGTTTTTGAATCCCAGAATGTAGAGTAGGTCAGTAGCCATCCTTATGAAACCTTGTCTCAACAAAATTCCTTTCTTCACCATTGTGCCATGACTTGTAAACTGCACAGTGTGTATTTGGTAACCCAGGATTTTTTTTTCCAGTATCCTTCCCCCAAATTATGAAAGTGATAAACACTATAAAAACCATACAAAATAGGAAAGCATAAAGAAGAAAATGAAAATCATACTTAATCCCACCACCCAGAAATTAACATTTTGTTTCCTACAATGTTAAATTTGAGTTTTGGAAACTAAGTTGATGAGCTCTATAAAAAACAACCCTGGAAATCAAAGATTTGCTCTTGGTCAAGATTGAGGTTTATATGTCCTATAAAAATCCTTAAAATTTGCAGGAAAAATCTTCAGTTTTTAAAATTATTTCTTAAGCACCCTAGGATTTAAGTATTTGGAACTGCAGAAATGAACATTTGATTTATTAAAATAATTAGGTATTTACTTCCTTGATGAATTTGCTTAACTACCAAACTAGAAATGTATTCATTGCTCTAGGTGCTCTATCACAGCTGATATTCGTGTGTGCAGAAACAGGGAAAAAGTACCCACTTTCTCCCTTATTATCATGAAAAAAGGGGACTTTTCTCTCTTTTTTAATTATATATCTTTTATTGCAAGTACACTGTTTATTATAGTGTTCCTCAACCTCTTTACCTGTTGTCTTCATTCTTCTTGTTGCTTTTCTGATTTTAGTCTGAGAAATAAGATGGAAATGAATGAATAATGTAATTTTAAATAATTAGGACTCGATATATTGACCCATCTCACCCTGTAGTCACTTAGAAATTATTAAATTCTATGGATAAGGTCACAAAGCACTAAGTCTACTAAGGAATCTGTATACATGTCTGCTTTAGGGTGTTTGATATAGTGCTTTGGTAAAACAGAGGCCTTGCCTAGAAAGATAAAGTTCAGTGAGAGCAATGTTTCTGGGGGTGTGTCTACTGGGGAGGAAGAAATGTAGGGAAATTCCCCAAATATTTTGATTAGCCTAAAAAAATTTATCTAATTAGATGATTTTCTCCAAGCACATTAAACTTTTTAATTAATTTTCACTTAATTTAGCTAGAGAAAGCTGGTCACCATTAAAAAAAACCCTCTCACTCCCTACATGTGTATAAACTAGATCATCTTTATGGAGATGTTTAGAAATGAACTGAAATATCATTAGCATATTTCATTTCTTAGTCAAACCAAATAAGGCAGAACACTGATACAGAAAACATGCCACTTCATCTTGAGCTAAACTTAAAAAAAAAATCTATCTTTGACCAGATTTCTTCTCAAATCACTATTTTAGGACCACGTCTTATTTCTAACAAAAATCATCCACCAAAGACGAAAAACTATCAGTGATTTTGAAAACATCCTTGCTACTGCTGTGTTGAAGAAAAAAAAAATGTGTCTTATTAAGGCATCTTCGGCTGGCATTTTTCACGAACTGATGGACGTCTATTCAGCCTGGGCACTGTGCAGCTCAAAACACGTTTTTTCTCTCAGCATTCTTAAGGGGCTCTGTGCACTCACTGGATGCCAAAGATAACATCTAGATCAGCAATTTCTCATAAATCATTGGAACACGGAACATGAAACAAAGAGAAGAAATCAGGAATTCAATAATAAATATGGCAAGGTGCACAAACAAGAGAATTGAAACCAGATGAAAAGGAGCCTTTCAGAACAGAAGGTCAAGAAACGTGTTTCCCCTGCTCCCTCAAAGCCTTAGACTAATCCCTCTGTGCTTCCCATGCAGCCATCAGCTTACTGCTCTGAGTTGGTTTTGGAATATTTATGTGGTGGATTTAAGGCTTTAACATACAACTGAAAAATTAGTGTCGTTTATTTTAGTTTGCTCAAGGCCCCAGGCTATTATGCAATGAAGAGGAAAATAGTGTTTATTGTACTTTAAGGAATACTGTGCCCACAAGCCTTGAAATAAATTCTAGATATGTGTATGTAAATATAGCCCAATTTATACAATAGATTTTTTAAACTTGAAGTTACATATGTGATAATAAAGTAATGTGACTCGTTCTGTTTTTAAAGAAAATGTCAGAATTTCTCAGGAGCCATCTGAGGAAGATATACTTATCTTAACACTTTTGACGTTGTGAAATATGTTATGGGAGTATCTCTTTGAGTCTAGAAACGCTGCAGTTCCTTTTTTAAAAATAGCTTCTCTGGTGGTAAGTCATCATCATTTGTTAGTGGGTTTGAACTTCTGGAAACATAGTCATTTGGTGACAAGTATGGTAAATGATGTAGGTAAAATGATTTGTTAAAAACAATGTAGAATAATAAATTAATAATAAAAGTAGCTTTGAAAGCATTTCCAAGGAAAAGTGACAAAATATGAGCAATGTCTCCCCACACAATTATTCAACATGTAAGCTGAATATTAGGATTTTTTGGATTTTGTTTGTCTTATAACAGAGACTCTCATTTTACTCTTTTATTTTGAATATTTTAATTTAATTTTAAGTGCACAATGAGAGCTCACTTGTAAAGGGCATCCTAAGCAATTATTATGGACTAAAGAAATTATGATGTGGGAAAATAAGTAAATAGTTGATCACTTTGTAAGTTCAGGTTTATGAACACTTGAATGTTGTTTGTTTTTCTAAATCTGAATGCTTTCATGGAATATTTTGTGGTTAAATTATCTTCAAGACACTGAGTTGACGTATTTTTGCCCCTTCCAGGTCTCCTTAGATTGATTTGTTTACCCTTGATTTCAGTTTCCCATATCAGCCTTGTCAGAACTGAACCCTTGCACCACAGGCAGACCAGTCTTGGACCCATCTCCCTCAGTGCCTCTCTTAAAGAGCTGCTTTCAGAAGATGAGTTCCTTCTATGCAGAGATGCATTTTCTCTCCTATGGTCACCATTCAAAAACAGCCTAATTCCATTTGTCTCCTAGGTTTCTCCGTACATAGGTAGGCATTGTCACATGTGCTTAAGCGTGTAGGTATTAACCAGAAGACCTGAGACCAGTGACCTGAGACCAGTTACCAGCCTTCCACTTGCCAACCATGCCATCTCATCCAAGTTTCTTAACTGCTCTGTACCTCAGTTTTTTCATGGGCAAATTTGAAAAAAATCACAGTTCCTAATTTTTTGGTATTGTAAGGCTTAAAGGAGTTCACATAGTTAAAATGCTGCAAAGAGCATCTGGGACATGGTGAGTCTAAATAAACATTTGCTATTATCATTATATTAAAATAAATGTACAGAGTGAGCCTTTTTGCTGTTATAATTTTTTATAATTTTGAAATTTATGGAGAACATTTTCTCAAACCTATAAACATGTTTTACAGCTGATAGTATATTAGCTTGTGGAGGCACCATAATTTACTACATTAGTCTCTTATGTTTGATGTGTTAGATGGTTTCCATTTTTTGCTGTTTTGAATAATGTGATAACTTCGTTCATCCTTGTTTTCCTAAAATAATAGGAGTTCCTGAATAATTCCATAGGGTGTGTGCATTTTAATCCTTTTGATATTTTTTTCTAAGTTGGACACTAGAAATATATCAACTTACATTCCCATCTGTAGTGACTACATTGATTTCTATAGCTCCCTGTGCACATTTCTGTCTGCCCATCCGCATAATCCCTCTTCTACTGCTTTAATCTGTGAGGCACTTGTGCACATTTACCAGACTCCTCACATAGAAAAACAGCTTTTACTCGTTCAGTCATCCAAATCATCATCGATGATTGATATACTTGGGATGTATTATCCCAAATGTTTGGTTCTTACATTGCCTTTGTCTTTCATCTTGGTTCTACTGATATTTCCCATTGTTCCTACTCCTTGCTCCTTATAGCCTGTTACATATCTGTCTCTCCAAAAAGGTACAAACTCCCAACCTCAGGAATTTTCTTCAGACATGCTATCACCAGAGTTCTTGGAAGCTTAGGGTCACTGCAGCACAAAGGTGGATCTTCTTCCTTTAAGCCAGACGCAATGTAAGAGGAACAGAAAGGAAGGCGTACAACAAAAGCAGAGACAGAAAAACAATAAAATAAGGGACAAAACAGACACAAACGAGGGCAGTTAGAAGGAACCTCTATTATGGGGCATAATTTTAAGGTAGGAATCATGTACGGGGAAGTTCTTTATATACTGATATGAAAACACATTCAAGAGATATTGTAAGTGTAAAAAAAAGGCATTGAACAGTGTTATTGAACAGTGTGTTCCTATTTGCATTAGAAGATAGGGCCTAAGACTAAATGTGTATTGCTTGTTTATGCATAATATTCCTCTGCCAGAACACAAAGAACTCTAGAGGCTCTGATTACCCCTGGAGAGGAAAACTGGAGGGTGGAGAAGAGGGATGTGAAAAGATTCTTTTCATTCTCTCTCCTTTTGTACTGTCTGAATTTTGAACTATATGAATATATTGTCTATTTGAAAGTAGGTAAGTAAAATATATTAAAACTTCTCTCTCATACGTGAATGCCTTGTTTTACTCCTTAACTTACATAATGGTGCTTTTGTTTTTAGAACCTACTACCTGCCTTTATCCTAAATTGTCCTATTAGCATACATAATAAAGGACCCCTGAGACTAAAAGGCTTTCTTCTGACAGAGTTGTTAATTGTAAATTTCAATTATCCACAGGCTGAATATGACAAATCTCTGTCATATAAAATCTTTGCAGGTTATCTTCATTTTCATTTTATGTTTGGTGAAAACTAGGGGCTTGGGGTGGCAGGAGGACAGTAATTGCTTCCAGGTTTCTTAGAATTAATGGCAGGGTTGGGGAAAAAAGCTAAGCTTTTTCCTTTCTTTCTTTCTTCCTTTTTCTTTCTTTCTCTTTCCCTCTTTCTTTCTTTCTCTCTTCTCTTTTTTTTTTTCAAAAGAGGAAGCTCATTATGTTTGGGCTCCCACAGCTATATAGTCTAAAAACATTTTTGGTTTTTTTTTTTTTTTGTAGCTCTTTAATAAAACTCAGAATGATACACTTGGACAAGTGGTCTTAACAGCAAGGAAAACAAACACTTTATGAAAACAACATCTATAAGCCTCAGCCTCCTGTCTTTTATCTTTACTATTTTCTCTGAGTCTGGCACGAAACAGACACACACCATTCTCCACAGGGGTTAAATAGAGAGCCATCCAAACATCACAAAGCACCGTCCAGAATTTTGATGACTTCCATTCCCCAACTCTGGTGCACAAGGCCTGGCTGGTGGTGCAGAGACCACGGTGTCCTGGCCGGGACAGGCACTCTCAGTGTGTGCCAGAATCAGCAGTTCTCCTCAGCCCCAGCACAAGACCCGCACGTCGCAGAACAAGCCTCCATCCTCTGTCGAGGGAACAGAGTGTACACAGCTCGCCCACATCTGGCTCAAAGTCCATTTCTCCCCAATCTTAGAGTAGGGTCTTTGCTCCTGCTTCGTTTTAGGTCAGCTTTCAGCATCACTTGTTTAATTCACTAAGCTCTTCCTTCTGTATATGATCAAAGGTAGGGACAGAGGGAGAACCAAAGGATCCAGACATCTGCTTTTTAGGGGGATCAGGACAAGGCTGGGGGCTAAGGCATTAGTTTTGGGGTCTTCAGATCTCAGAGAAAGGAACCCTCTCTGGAACTTGAACTCTAAATCCAGAGGGGTTGTACACAGGGGAAAAAAAAATACGGAGATACATTAGATGGTAACAGTGGTTTGTTTGAGCGGGGTTGTGGGTAATTCCTATATTATTCTTCTTTATAACTTTTTATACTTTTCAAATTTCCTACTGTGAGCCCACTGTTTAGTGGGTCTGTAAGCTTGAACAGTTACATGATCTTGTGAAATCTATCTCTTTTTAAGAAACCTTTAAAATGGAGACAAGAGTAAAAATGCTTAGGGCTTATGGAAGGGTGACCTGAGATCATGAACATACAGTGCCTGACCTGTAGTTGTCGCTCCATGAACACTAGTTCCCTCACCACTGTGCTCTCCTTTCATTATGGGCCAGTGGTTTCATATAGGACTAGCTGGGAGGGTTCCTTCTGTGAGAGGGTTCCTTCTGTCCACAACTGTGTTTCTCAAAGTTTAGTGTGCATCAGAATCGCCTTGAGGGCTTGTTCAAAACAGAGTGCTCTGTCCCCTCCCTAATGTTTCTGATTCAGTAGGCCTGAGGTGGGGTCTGAGAATTTGCCTTTTTAACACGTTTCCAACGATGCTGATTCCGCTGGGCCAGGGAGTGCACTTTGAGAAACATGGATCTGTAGGATACACAACAAAAATTAATTTCAAATTATTCTAAACATAAATATCGGGACTTTCCTGGTGGCACAGTGATTAAGAGTCCGCCTGCCAATGCAGGGGACATGGGTTCGAGACCTAGGCTGGGAAGATCCCACATGCCGCGGAGCAATTAAGCCCGTGCGCCACAACTACTGAGCCTGCACCCTACAGCCCGTGAGCCACAACTACTGATCCCACGCACCACAACTACTGAAGCCCGTGTGCCCTAGAGCCCATGCTCCGTGACAAAAGAAACCACTGCAATGAGAAGCCCACGTACCACAGCAAAGAGTAGCCCCCACTCGCCGCAACTAGGAGAAGTCCGTGCGCAGCAATGAAGACCCAACACAGCCAAAAAAAAAAAAAAAAATTAATAAAATAAATAAATAAACATAAATATCTGATCTCTGTCTTGACTTCCTCCCTTTCTCCCTTCCTCCTCACTCCTACTGTTTTTTTTTTTTGTTTGTTTTTTGGTTTTGTTTTTTTCTTATTTGGAGGTTATAGAAACCACCAGACTCTATTTCTCACCTCTGTATTTTTTTGTCAACAGCTCAAGTCTCTTCTCATGTCAAAAAACCGGGGGGTGGGGCTTCCCTGGTGGCGCAGTGGTTGAGAATCTGCCTGCTAATGCAGGGGACACGAGTTCGAGCCCTGGTCTGGGAAGGTCCCACATGCCACGGAGCAGCTGGGCCCGTGAGCCACAACTACTGAGCCTGCGCCTCTGGAGCCTGTGCTCTGCAACAAGAGAGGCCGCGATAGTGAGAGGGCCACGCACCGCGATGAAGAGTGGCCCCCGCTTGCCGCAACTAGAGAAAGCCCTCGCACGAACCGAAGACCCAACACAGCCAAAAATAAATAAATAAATAAATAAATAAAGTAGCTATAAAACAATCGAATTCATGCTCTGCAATTCAGTTTAGAAAAAAAACAAAACAAAAAAACCGGGGGGTGGGGGGAGCAATAATGTTGTTTTGCTCTAAGGATCTTCTTTCATTCGGATACAAGAGAAAGAGGAACAAGCATTCTCTGGACGGTCCCTAATCTGAACTGATATTTTCTACTAATAATAGAAAGACAGTCTCTTCGATGACTGATGCTTAAAAAAAGTTGGAAGCGCTATAGGCATCCTGGTGCCAGGGAATATTTTTATATTTAGGGTCTGTTTAATCTTTTATCAATATAAATATTTGAAAAATAAAATGATCAGGAAAATGGCTAAGGAAAACATTTCAGGCTAGCGTGTGGAATAGCAGGCCATGTTCAGCTTGAAGCCTGAAAAGACCCTCTTTGTCTTTCTAAACTCTGTAGGATAGAAGTTCTTTGCTTGGGATTCACGAACCCCCTGAAGTTGAATGCAAGATGGTGTGTTTGCTTATGTACGTTTTTCTGGGCAGAGAGTCCATGGCCTTCAATGGATGATCAAAAGAATTGTGACTCAGAAAAGATTAATACCTCCACGGAGACTTGCTTGGTCAAAAGCCACATGTTAATTTCTTGAGGAAGAAAGCAAATTCCTAGCACGGGAGAAGGAGCTGGGCACATGGGCTGGCAAGTGGCCCGTTGAAAGATGAGTGAGGACTGAAGTCTACCAATGAACTCTGTCGGGGAACCACTGCTTTAACTTTTCTCAGCTTTAGTTCCTTCATCTGTAACATGTAGTTAATGAAGACACTCACCTAGTGGAGTTTCGTCCAGTTTAATGAGATATTTGCAAGGCCCTTAGCATAGTATCTGGTGCATGGTAGATGACGCTAAATGAATGGCAGCCAGTAGCAGTGGACGTCATGGTTGCCATCTGGTGGGCCGTGTGGTGATTACTATGGAAGCTTTGGGAGCAAAGACCTTGGGCATGTCTTTGGCTCCAACTCAAGCATCAGAGGTCTCCCTCTGTGAGGTAGGGTTATTAACCTCATTTTACAAATCATGAAACTGGGGCTCATTTTCAGTTCTTAGGGCGAGTTGTTATTTTATGCCGCATTCATTTATTAGAGCCCTGTTTTCTGCCAGTTAAATTGTATCATATCATTATGTAAAACATAAATATTTCCTGCATTGTACCTTGTTGGAAGCATTGTGATTTCCAAGCACTCAATCTCTCAAACAAGTCTGAGAAGCACTGGCCAGGGTGGTGTTTTGGAAAATAGCTTGGCCAAGGCTGAGAACCTTAACTGTTGGTTCTATACTCTATGTTCTACCCACCAAACCACTGCCCTGGCTGGGAGTGACGCTTGTCCCTCCCACTCCCATATCTTGTGCTCTGGAATCAGTTTTGCATTTAAGCAAAAACGTAGCTAAGAAAATGGAAATATAATACACACTGACACACGCAAAACAACAGCATACACATACTACTTAAACTGTCTTTTTTTCTGAAGAAAGGTAAAAACAGACAGACTCTGAGTAAGATAATATCTTAACTCACACTGTTGAGGTTAGGGTTGATGATAGCACAGCAGAAATGCTTACAGTTACTCCCAGCTAATGAATCTCTTGTGTTTTCACAGTTCCTGCTCTTAGCCAAGGACCTCACAAATGGAGCAGTTAGGGTCACGCTGCTCAAAATGTGGGCTCTGCACAGCCGGATCAGCATTCCCAGGGAGGTTGTTAAAAATGCAGAATCTCAGGCCCACCCCCACTGCTGAATCAAAATGTATGTTTTAATAAGATCCTCAGGTGATTCATACGCACATTACCATTTGAGAAGCATTTGTTCAGGTGGCCAAAAAGTTTCTTCTGGGGAGTGTGAGGGCAGTTCCAGGGCAGGGAGATGGCTTTCTATTTCCTGCCTCTCTTCCTTCCAGCCAAGTGTGCGAGTCAGTACTGGATGTATCTCTCTGCTCTCTGGAGCTGCAACCTTCTCCTCCCTCTGTGGCTTCTGGCTCATTGCTGCATCCGAGGATATGCCCCACTTTGACCAGGGGTAATTGCCACCTTCTCCTGAAAAGCCCAGAACCTAGAGAATCAGCAAGCAGGCAGCAAAAACCCTCTGTTTCACCAAAATCTTTCTGGTTGGGCACTAATGGGCAAAGTGTTAAGGCTGTGCTCCGGTGACAGAGCTCCTAGAGCAAAGCTTTAAAGGCCTTGATGAAAGCAATTGCTACTGAGGACTCTAATCCATAGTAATTAGGAGCTTGCTGGAGAAGAGGAGGGGTTAGGAAGTGAGGAGTGGAGAGAGACCTATTTAAAGTTGAAACGTTGTTTCAACTTCTTACTTTAATCCCTTGCTGGCTTCCCATTCTAGTTATAGGTGAGCCATTTACCTAGCAGAGCTGTATTTGGTCAAAGTGCTTTATCCCAGTTCCAAGGGTGCTGATTTTCAGGAAGTGTACCTGCACTGGGGAAGCAAATGTGATTCCATTATTGGCCAAGAACAAGCTGACCGTGTAGATTCTGGGGCTGTCATTTCAATGTCACTATCATAAAGGAGTTGGGGATTATTATTATTATTATTGAAATGGTCCCCAAACTTGGGGGTTAAACACCCTAAGGGACAGAGAAGATGTTGGCAGCTCCCCAAAGAGAGAGGAAGAAAGAAAGAAGGCACGTTGAGGCGCCGTGGGTGGGAGCCATGGAATTTAATCGTGGTGGGGTCAGCCTTTGACATGAGGAGTCCTGTGACTCTGGAGCAGAAAGTCCAGTATGGTCTCCTCCCAGGCTTGGGGAGGTTTAGTGATCTGGTGGAGGTCATGGCACTGAAAGGAAGCAGCGCTGGAACTGGAATCAAGTTTAATGAGTTCCTTGGCCTGGGAAAGTCCAGATCAGGAAAAAAAAATTTTTGCTTCTCAAACTGTAGCTGCCTCACAATCACCTGGAGGGCTCGTTGAAACACAGAGAGTGCTGGGTTCCACCCCAGAATGTCTGGTTCAGTAAGTTTGGAGTCGAGTCTGAGGGATCGCATTTCTAACAAGTTCCCAGGCAACGCTGATGCCGCTGGTCCAGAGACCGCATTTTGAGAACCATTGCTCTATTGGCTCCCCCCACTGCTAGATAGACAGTCCTGATGTTGCTTTCTTTTTTTAAAATTATTTATTTATTATTTATGGCTGTGTTGGGTCTTCATTTCTGTGCAAGGGCTTTCTCTAGTTGCGGCAAGTGGGGGCGACTCTTCATCGCGGTGCGCGGGCCTCTCATTCTCGCAGCCTCTCTTGTAGCTGAGCACAGACTCCAGACGCGCAGGCTCAGTAATTGTGGCTCACGGGCCTAGTTGCTCCGCGGCATGTGGGATCTTCCCAGACCAGGGCTCGAACCCGTGTCCCCTGCATTGGCAGGCAGATTCTCAACCACTGCGCCACCAGGGAAGCACCTGATGTTGCTTTTTTAACAGGCCATTACCTTGTTCTTAACTTACCAAGGTGGGTTTGTCTACTGAACTACAGCAGAGAAAAATATTAATGCATAATAGGGACAGGCATGATCAATATATACATTTTCAGATTTCTCCTCCCTTCCTAGCTTCTCAGTGGAGGAAGATTCTTGCTTGATGGTCAGAACTCCCAGGGTTTTTCTCTGTAGCCCTGAATATTGGAACTAGGTAAACAGACAAACTCAAGGAAGCCTGAGAGGCTAAACTGACATACACAATAAAGTGTTAAAAGAAAAAGAGATATATTAAAAAATCCACTTTGGCTGGACATTGGGAAGAGAAATAGAGGAGAATTGAGAGTAAGGAATTTTGGAGAGTGAGAGGCTCTGGAACAACCACAGGAGGTGAAAGAGGAGAGGAGAGGAGAAAGGTTCAGTGGGCTTTGGACCAAATGCCTCTCATATCCTTCAACAGATGCAATTAGAGATTGAAGTGTCTCTTTGCTCCTGAACTGTTTCTTTGAGTGTCATATCATGTGAGTCTGGGCCCCATGGGTCCTGGGGTTGACTGGGGACACAAAATTGGTCTTGCAGTAGTGATGATGACTTTATTCTGACACACCTTATCGTCCAGTTCTTGTTATAGCAGGTGGCAAGACAGCAAGCTGGGAAAGCATATCAGGATACCAAGGAAATTCAAGAACACTGGTGTTGCATATCTAATTCTGAATTGTTTCTTAATCTGCACTGTGATTCGTCTTTGTTACCTCCAAACATTCAGTGAAGTCTCTTACATAAAACAGCATTGCCTTGGAGAATGAGGAAAAGGGTAGTGAGTCCACGTTGGGGATAAAGTGATAATGAAAAGGACAGCAGCTGAGAAGACTGGTGATGAGGAAGGCAGGGAGACCGAAATGAGACCAGGAGGAGAGGTTTGGAGTGAGAGGTGACAGCCAAGCATCAGGATAATGAGTTCTCCCAGAAAATTTGTGGAGAGCATGGAATTTCTTAAAATTATATTTTGTTTGGCCATGAAAAGCAAAGATGATCCCAAAGGCTGGAGAATAGTGGTGCCTTTTAACATTGGAGAAGAAAGTTGGATCCTTTATGCAATTTTTACAAACTCTTATAACTAATTTAAATGTACATATGATCTGCCTTGACACAAGAGGGCCATTATGCTAAGAGGCAAGTCACTGGGAGCGCTCAGACTTATAGGAACCAGAATGCGATGAAGAGAGAGGAAAACCTCATAGGAAAGCTGCATTTTGATATGCTCCCAGGTGGATTTGCCCCAATCAAAGAGTTTTAGACAAGGAGTTAAACATCTGGATTACAAGAAATCTTTAAAGAACGGTGGTATTCACAAAGGACTTCAAAGCCTGATTTAATTTTAACCAGTTTTTAGACTAAAAAAATCATCTGCCTGGCTCTGAAATACTTGGAGAGCAATTTTACATTCCAGTGCACAACAACCTGACACAAGATCAAATTCCTATATTTTTCGAAGCTTCAGTTTTGCTGCTGTTATTAAGAACTGAAAGAAGTAGCCTACTTTTATGATATGTCATCATTATATTCTTTATTATATAATTATCATATATATCATTATTATACAATATATCATAATATCATAAAAATAGCCTGAATCAGCAGCCCAGGATGACAAAAATGACCCGGCCCAGAAGACAGACACCCACATCTGTGCTGTTATTTGCAAAATAGTTCTGCTAAAGTGCCCAAATTCCCCTTCAATATAAAGGTGATTTTACCCAGGAGGGTGAAACATTAGACAATTCCAGTAGGTTGCAGGTAAAATGGCTCTGGAGTCACATGATCCCAGTTCTAGCATTTCCTAGCTTAATCGCTCTACCCTCAGTTTTCCCATCTGTAAAATGCAGATAAGAGTATTTCACAGCACAGTGCCTGGAACTCAGCACATGTTCAATAAATGTTAGTATCCTGCTCCCTTTGGTGATAAGCACAGTTACCTGGGAGTGTTACTGAATAGCTCGCTAAGAGGGGCAGGATAGGAGAACAAGGATTAGTCTCATCTACAGGCCTTGAGAGAATAGAACAGATAGAGGCCAAGGTGCTAGGCAGGTAGAGAGTCCTGAGTCCTGGCTTGTTTTTAAAACCTCTTAAGTGTCAAGCATGGTCTGCAGGCAGCATGCACAAAATGCCTCACACATTCCATTTTTCAAAAGTATGTAGAGAAAAGGGAACCCTCTTGCACTGTCAGTGGGAATGTAAATTGATGCAGCCACTATGGAGAACAGTATGGAGTTTCCTTAAAAAACCAAAAATAGAACTACCATACAACCCAGCAATCCCACTACTGGGCATATACCCAGAGAAAACCATAATTCAAAGAGACATATGCACCCCTATGTTCATCACAGCATTATTTACAATAGCCAGGACATGGAAACAACCTAAATGCCCATCAGCAAAGGAATGGATAAAGAAGATGTGGTACATATATACAATGGAATATTACTCAGCCATAAAAAGGAACGAAACTGGGTCATTTGTAGAGACGTAGATGGATCTAGAGGCTGTCATACAGAGTGAAGTAAGTCAGAAAGGGAAAAACAAATATCGCATATTAACGCATATATGTGGAATCTGATAAAATAGGTGTAGACGATCTTATTTACAAAGCAGAAATAGAGACACAGATGTAGAGAACAAACATATGGATACCAAGTGGGAAAGGGGGGTGGGATGAACTGGGAGACAGGGATTGACATATATACACTATTGATACTATGTATAAAATAAATAACTAATGAGAACCTATTGTATAGCACAGGGAACCCTACTCAATGCTCTGTGGTAACATAAACGGGAAGGAAATCCAAAAAAAAAGTATGTGGACGCTGTTATGGCTCTTAAAAATGCAACTTCATTAAAAAATTAGTTTTGAATTTATGGTAGCTTTGGTCATTCTACATGTTCTCAACCAATGGATGATAAAAGCACAACTACTCTAACAGAGGGCGTGTCTTCCTTTCCACTTCCCCCTCCTTTTTTTTTTTCTTTAATCAAAAACTGTCTCAGGGCTTCCCTGGTGGCGCAGTGGTTGAGAATCTGCCTGCCAATGCAGGGGACACGGGTTCGAGCCCTGGTCTGGGAAGATCCCACATGCCGCGGAGTAGCTGGGCCCATGAGCCACAATTACTGAGCCTGCGCGTCTGGAGCCTGTGCTCCGCAACAAGAGAGGCCACGATAGTGAGAGGCCCGCGCACCGCGATGAAGAGTGGCCCCCGCTCGCCGCAACTAGAGAAAGCCCTCGCACAGAAACGAAGACCCAACACAGCCAAAAATAAATAAATTAATTAATTAATAAAAAATAATTTAAAAAAAAAACAAAAAAAAAACTGTCTCAGATTGGAAAAGGCTGGGACTGTCATATCTGGGACTGGAGTTTTGTCCTATTGGGGAAGCAAAAAGGCTTCGGGTGCCTGGGTTTTGGGACTCAGGAGGGAAAAGGAAGTTTGCAACAGGAGAACATCATCCTGAAAAATGTCATGGGGTCAGTTTTGCTCAGGTCATCCTCAGAAGAGATGCACAATGTCAGAAAATGGCAATGTCCTGAAAGCACACTTGGCTGTGTGAGGAATAAGCAGATTCTGCAAATGGACTGGGAGATCCGAAATTCCTTCAGCAAGCTGAGATGCAGTTGTTTGCTTTCCCCCCACATGCTCCATTTCCTTTGTTTTCTCCTCTGCAAATTTTCCCTTCTTTCTCAGTTCCTCTTCTTTTCACACCCACAGAGAACCCGATTCTAGTAGTGAGGAAAACTTGTGAAACAAATATTTTGGTTGTTGTATTCTAAATCAGTTGTCATTTGTTTTCCGTTTCCTCTGACTATTTACATTAGCCTCCCAGCCTGGCTTTGTTTGGAGAGGGGGGCTCACACTCAAGCCTTAGTGCATGAACCAAAACAGGGGTGACTCCGCAGCACCATGACATGCTCAATCAAAGTGTTTGCTCTTAAAAGATTCTAACTTTGGCAGTATACTTTTTAACCATTCGAAGCTTGCTCTCTGAAGGAGATAAGGGTACAAATGGGGTCTTGCCAATTGCAACCAACCTTGCAGTATAACAAATTCTCCAACTATTTGCCATTCTTGGAACTTTGAATCACAGCATAGATACTACTTTAAATCTTACTTTGTTATAATAAAACATTTTCCTTGTAATAAAAGTATTCACAGAGGAAAATATTTTCAGTGGTTGTATTATACTCCAGTGTACAATGTAGCAACATTTGTGCAATCACCATCCATTTGTTGGGGATTCAAGTTATTCCCAGTTTCTTACTAAGATAAACCCTGCTGCAATGAACATCTTTGTGAACAAAAGCACCGTCTGCATTTGTGACCCTTCCTGTGGGATAGTCACCTTGAAGTGGAATTCTTTGGCCAAAGAATGAGAACATTTTGATGGCTCTTGGCATATACTGCCGAGTTGTTTTCCAGAAAAGCTGCACTGTCTTACTACTCCATACCCACACTTCCCCTACCTCTGTCTGCAGCCTCCACGCCAGTATTGTAAAAATAAAATGTGAAATGCTTGGCATACGGTACTTGGCACCTAGTAGCTACTCAGTAAAAGGTAATTGATGATGTTGAGGTTGAACAAGTTTATTCTCACGTTGCCTCTTTGTAGAGGTGCAGGGCTTCTAGGCTCTTCTGGGTTGTACATCGTCCGGACATCCAGAAGCACTTGTTTATGTCCCTTCTGGCAAAGCACTGTGGAGGGACTGACTAGCTAATGTGACAAATTTCTTGAAACTGGAGTTGTTGGAAGGAAAATAACTTACAGTTTTACCTGTCTGGATTTTCAATAGGTGCTTAAGATTGTAATTCAGTGGTTCTGAGCTCAGACTGTACAATAGAATCATCTGGGAGCTCTGTAAACAATACCAGAGCATGGCCTTACTTGGTTGAGGGTGGGGCCTGGACGTTGGCATTTAAAAAATTCTTCCCAGGTAATGCTAATATAAGCAAGGAATGAGAATCCTAACCCAAAAGATGAGTCGTTTGGAAATTCCAGGCACCACGTGGTACCTACTGAGGGACTTATTTGGAAGCTTTCTTGTGTCTCTTAAAGATTAGACTAAGAATACAAGATAAAACCCTTAGGGGCCTCAATCTTCAAGTATTGGCAAGTATTTACTAACATCCTGCCTGCTCAGAAGGCCAGATAGTCAACTCCTTCTAGAAAAGTATTTTTCTCTGAGTTTAGAATAACCTGCATAGTGCCTCCTGAGGAAGGAACTGGAGCTCAGAGTGGTTAATTAACTTGCTCCCAGTTTGCTAGCAAGAGGCCAAACTGGGAATCAAACCAGGTCCCCGAATCCCATGATTTTTCTACCACACGATGTTGCCCTTAAAAATTGCATTCATCTTTTTGTGCTCATGTAACTGATTTTGATTTTATTTTTTTGCTATGTGGGGCAGTCTTGGTTCCTCATTTTCAAAGAAGCTTGCCTCTGAAAGTGTCCCCTTGCCCCCAACAGACAACAATTGTATCAGTTATTATGGGTGTGTCCTAGACATGGCCCGAGAGGAATGTAGCTGTATCTAGTCATCACTTTATAAATATTGATGAAGAATGGTACAAATGTTTTAAAGGAAACTTTATCTGAAGGAGTGTCTTGGAATTCAGCTGTTTCTTTTCATGTTTTTCAGACCTCCTACCCTGGCACTGAAATCCAAACAGCCAAGGGTGGGCCAAATCCAGTATTTCCCCATTATTGTGGCACCAGTGATTCTGTACCTGGGAGGATTCAGGGTAGGGTGACTCCAGGGACTGCAGGTGGCACACCTGGTCATTGTCCCTGAGCGGGGATGAATATCTCATGACACAGTGGCTCCACAGAAGGAAGTACTGAGTTGCATATCACTTTATGAACTCCTTTTTTCCTAAGAATATGAGAAAAGAAAAAGCCCATTTTATAGCAGAGAAAACTGAGGCCAAAAAAGCCATTGCTCAACTTGCCTGAGCACACATGGTCACACTGGCCATTCCGGGAAGGAAGTTGTGCCTTAGATGGTTGTGCTACACTGGGCCCACTTCACCACCTTTATCTCTTTCCTCTATTCGTTGCTCATTTAAAAGTTGGGGACAAAGAAGTATGCACAAAGAAGTTTATCACTGCATTGATTACAGTAACAAAATTGAAAACAAATTGATAAAAAATAGGGAAATGGTTAAGGGAAAAATATGGCCTATTCATTCTATGCAATGTATAAATATTGAATATAATAGTTCAAAAATAGTTTTTGATAGTTTGGGAAAAAGCTTAAACTATAAATGAATTTTTTTAAATCTTCACCATCTTCCTGACCTCTAAGCCCATGGCCACCGACCAGTGAATCACATGTGAGAAATGCAGAATCTCAGGCCCCCCTCAAGCCCTGCTGAATCAGAATCTGCATTTTAACAGCACCTCCAGGTGATTCACCACATTCATGTTTGAAAAGCACTGATATAAATAAAGAGTTCTCGAAGACTCAGTCCTCAGACATCTTCTATACTCAGTTGTGCCTTGAGTTAGTGATTCTAGCACCTGGTAGCATATTAAATTTCCGATTCCATTGGTCTGGGAAAATGGCCTTGGGGACTGGCATTTGTTTTTGTTTTTAGCTTTTGTCTTATTTTATTCAACATGTTTGAAATAATCAGGGGACTGGCATTTGTGTATGAACCTCAGGTACTAAAAAATGCAGACGAGATTGAGATC
The DNA here is from genome assembly GCF_028021215.1 of Eschrichtius robustus. Taxonomy (NCBI): domain Eukaryota; kingdom Metazoa; phylum Chordata; class Mammalia; order Artiodactyla; family Eschrichtiidae; genus Eschrichtius; species Eschrichtius robustus. The sequence goes on along the minus strand of NC_090829.1, from coordinate 50,756,569 downwards.
CACTGACTTTACGATTTCCCCTGTGATACATTTTTAAATAGAAAATGCATGATACCAAGACCATATACCTTGTCTATTAATTATGGAAAACTATATAGAGAAAAGACTGAAAGAAAAGATACCAATATATTAACCATGATACAAATAGTGGTGAGTTTTTTGTTTTTGGGGGGGTGAGTTTCTTTATATAGTTCTCTATAAAATGGTCACAAACATCAGGCCACAGATTCAGAGGTGCAATAGACATTATTTTTACGTACTCCAAATTAATTTCTACTTAGAGCCCCGATCTACTTGTGGTGAAAACTCTTCAGTCAATTCTACAAATCAGGTTGATTCAGTCAAGCTGCCAATGGCCCATGACATCACTGTGCAAATTGGAAAAAGTATTCCTCCAGGCCAGTGCAGCCCCACATTAGCACACGTGGTGTGATGGCAAAGCACCCACCAGATTTGATCTCCACCTGCTCCCTGGGACACCTCTCTGCAATGAACAACCTGCACCCCTCTGTGTGGTGGTCCTGGGCTCAGCTAATTTAGGACCCCGTTTCTTTGACGTTTTAGGTAAATTCCAGGAAGCTCTCATGGTGGCACTGGATGAGGAGCGGGGCAACGGAGGCATGGAGTCCCCACAGTCTTCGTCAGTGACACTGTCCTTGCTGAGATGCCCTGATTCCCACCTGGCCTCCAAGGGAGCTGGTTGACCAGACTGATGCTGGAGCCTCCTTGCTTGTCCAAAGCTTCTCCCAGCTGGGTTCTCTCTCAGAACTTCTAAGCCTTATTGGGAAATATTCAGCTGCTCCATGAGCCTTATGGGAAACAGGGAACTTCTGAGGCCATCTCAGCCCCAGAGGCCTGGATATGCCCTCCACCAGCCCCCCGTGTTGCATTAGGGGTTGCTGCATAAAACTTGCAGCCCTCCTGAGCTCCACCCACATTCCCCAAACCCTCCTGTAGGTTTTCGCCATCTTCCCCTCCCTGGGACTGGCTGGGGGCTGGGGCAGGAGTGGGCAGAACACAGAGTCCCTTCTCAGGGCTGTTCTTTGCGTTTCTACCCAGAGAATCTTTTGCTCCTCTGGGACAGGGGAACTGCCTCTTGTATCACCTTGCAGTCTTCCAAATCTATTGTTTATTCATGTACTTCTTGTCCTGGTCTAGGATTTACAAATCAAAACGTTGACTTTAGTCACCAAAGGCCTTTCTTCTCCTCTTCTCCAGTTTCACCCCTTCCTGGCTCCGTGAGAGCCTCCACTGAATGGGGGAAGGGAGGCGTTCTTTTAAGGAAACACGGGAAAAAACGTTGATTAACATCGTAAAGTACTATCCTGCCACTCGTTCTTTCCATATTTTTTACAATAAACCGACAAAAGAAGCTGCAGGAAAAAAATCTTGCAGGAATTTTTTTTATAGAGAAGATTACACTTTTTTAACACTTTCCCTCCTCTTATTCTCTTCCTGATGGGAGGACAGCTACTGGCTAACTCTCCTCAAAGCCTTATTCTTTGCTCTGGATGATCGGGAGTGCTTTGTATATATTACCTCATTTCATCCTCACTATCATATTATCATCAATTTTGAGGGAGAAAACTGAGACATGAAGAGGCTAAGGGACTTGCTCAAGGCCTCACATCCAGCGACAGGTGAACAGCCCTCAGGATTCAAGGCCGGCAGCTCCTGAAGAGCCTTGCACAGGACGCGAGGCTGCACTGCTCTCCACTCTTACCTGTGTGCCTCGCTTCCACCATCAAGAGGAAAAGATTCCATTGGCGCACTTGAAGTACAGAGGCAGTACTCACAAATCTGTGGTGAATATTTATTTTTTGAAAAGTCGTTGGTAATTGTGGATATGTTTTTGCAGGTGGCCTGATGTCTGTTATTGAAGGGAAAGACAAGGTTCATGATGAAAACCTGACACTGGTTTTGGCTCATTCCTCACAGCAAGCCCAATTTTCTCACTAAGTTTTGTTGATCAAAATGGAACGAAGGCCATAAAGTCCAACTCAGCGTGAGAAGCACATCATTTACTCCTGGGTGTTTGCAGATGTCCATGGGGACATTTAGGAGCAATACCTAGGGGGGCAGGAGAACTTTGGGTTGCCTAATTTCATCTCACCTAGTGAACAGTTGATTCTAAGTTCACACACCCATGAAATCACAGCCAGCCTGCAGCAGGGAAAAGAAAGTTCTAGAAGATGAGAAACAACACTGGGGGCAATGCTTCCCATGTGGGCATTTGGATGGATGAACACAAGTTTCCCCAGGATAAGAAGACAGCTGGTGAGTTTCTTTGAGAAGCAGCTGGCACAAAGCTACCACATATATTGGCTCTCAATACAAATTAGTTTCTGTCTTCCCTCCTTCTTTGGAATTTAGAATTGTGTGTGGTCTGGTTGTAGGAATTTTGTTAAAAAGTTTTCCTTTCTGTATGAGTCTTCTCAGGCTGCTGTAACAAAATTCCACAGACTGGGCAGCTTACAACAGAAATTAATTTTCTCACCGTTCTGGAGGCTGGAAGTCCAAGATCAAGGTGCTGGCAAGATTGGATTCTAGTGAGGCCTCTTCTCCTGACTTGTAGACGCCACCTCACTCTGTGTCTTCCCATGCCCTCTCCTCTGTGCCCATGAGGAGAGAGAGAGAGAGCTCTCTGGTGTCTCTTCCTCTTCTTATAAGGACCCCAGTTCTATTGGATTAGGGTCCCTTATTGCCTCATTGAACCTTAATTATCTCCTTAAAGTCCCAGTCTCCACATACAGTCTCACTGTGGGGTAGGGCTTCAACATATGGATTTGAGATGAACACAATGCAGTTTGTAAGATGTATTGGGTCCTGTTCTGGGAATAATAATTTCTGAAGAAGTTTCAGTCCATTCCTTAAGGAGCTCCTAGTTTAGGGACTGACTCTGTAGCTATTAGAATAGTAGGATATTCAGTGAGCTGTGGGGACCACTGGAAACAGACCTCTACTTTATTTATTTTTATTGAAGTATAGTTGATTTACAATGTTGTGTTAGTTTCTAGTGTGTAGCAAAGTGATTGGGTTATATATATATTCTTTTCCAGATTCTTTTCCATTATAGTTTATTATAAGATATTGAATATAGTTCCCTATAGAGAAGGACCTTGTTGTTTATCTATTTTATATTAGTAGTTTGTATCTGATAATTCCAAACTCCTAATTTATCCCTCCCCCCATCTTTTCGCCTTTGGTAGCTGTAAGTTTGTTTTCTATCACACCTCTACTTTAAGCGGTAATTCCTTATGTGGCCTTTACTATGGTTGTTTCTTGAGCAAGCAAATTCCACAAATATTCTGGGTGAGCAGTGCCGGAGCTATTTTTTTTGGTGTGGCAAAGTTGTACACTGAGGCCCTTAAAGGTATCGATGAGATGAATTTCTGGGAAATCCAAAGCAAGAGCTGGGGGTGAACTTTGGCAACTGGACCAAATTAAACACGGGATTTTCCTGGGCTTCCAAGGTTTTGACCATCTGGGACAACATCTCTCACACACGCTACACCATTTCCTTGACCACAGCTACAGGAAACTTAGAGAGGACAGGAAACTTGGCAGAGAGAACGGGGCAAAGTCTTTGGGGCGGGAAAATTTGGGATGGGGGTGGTCACAAGAGGAGGAGGCCACCGGCCCTTCTCACATTACCAGTTACGTGGGAAAAGGGAAACTCTAAAGGAGGTACACCAAACACAGGAAGCTGTATGCTCCACAGACCCAAAGACTTTCAAGCTCTTCACTAGCTGCAACTAAACCTCCACACTGCAGCCCCAAAATATCCTTGAGTTTGACACTCGAGACTGGCCACCGCCCTGCTGGTGAAACTCCATAAGCAGTCAAGGAACAAAACCCTGGGATGCAATTTTAACCTTTAGCCACTAGGGGGCGCACGGGGCTTCCCTCCCTTCAGAAGAGGAGGAAGGGAAGGACCCGCATTATGGGGGTGTGGCGTTAGGGTGGGGCGTTCAGTGTGGTATTGGGGGTAGGGTTAGAAGCTCTTGCGGGTGTTTTCGTGGGGAAGGGTAGGTGGAGAAAAATAATCAACTATGATTATTTTCATTTATTCTGTTCTTGAATTGTAAATTTCTGGAGTTTGGCTGTAATTGCATAGAAAGTCAGCCTGGGCTGTTGTTTGTCAGGAGCCCCTTTCATCATTTCTATAACCAGTTGATGGACTTACTAGGATCTAAGGGATCTAGTTCATCGGTTTCTGGTTCAGTGAAGGCCTTCAAGTAACCAAGGATGAAGGAATGAATGGCTATTTTGTTGTCACCTACAAGCATTTGGCTATAAAACAATGAAATAGGGAGTGATCAGGGGAAAGTGGAAGTATGGTTAACAACGAATTTGAGTGAACAGGTCTTGACACACTGAACCTGAGTTAATTGATCTGCTATTCTCCTACCTGCAATATTGGGGGCGAAGCAGATGAGTCCTTTCTTATCAGCACCTTGAAAAGTGTCAGATTTTAAACCAGATCTCAGGAATTAGTCAATACTCCCCAGAGCAATATTTTTTAAACCTCAGGGTTTGAATATTTCCGTAACAATATTTCACAGAACAAACAAAAGGATGGGTTCATCAACAAGGGTCAGATGGGTATTATCTGAATGTCTGGGATACTAGTAGTTCTGCTATTTGGTGAGCGAGCATTGAGAAACAGGCACGGGATAGGACAGAGGAGCATGGCCACTGCCCCAAGGCAACAGCCCAAGGAGGAGGACTCACTTTAATTCCCTAGGTGGCAGCAGCCCACAAGGATTTAGAAGTCCCCAAGGGTGGGACATCTCAGGGAAAGCGTACCTTCCGGAGATGCAAAGAGACGCTGGATTTAATATTGGGTTTAGGATTCTGAGGTGAGTGGTGAAGAGTGTGGGAATGAGAGACAATGTAGCACAGCAAGGAGTTAGAATCAGGAAGCCTGCCTCTAAGTCTAGCTCTGCCACTGGCTGGCCATGGGACCTGGGGCAACTCTTTTGTCAACAATCCACCCCCGTTCATCATCTTTCTCATCCTCACCCTCATAAATAAATGTGGGCTTGGATGGAGTAATCTCTAAGTACCTTTAGATATTATATGACTCACAATTTGATGATGCCCGTGGCATTTTCATCACCTTCTTTACAATGAAAGAACTTGATTACATTGGAGGGAGTTGTGGAGGGAATGTGTATGTTCTAGAGAGATGCATTATGTCACTGTCTTTTTAACAGTGTTTTACGTCCAGAGAATATGCTGACCTTCACAAACTAGGACACTGTTGTTATCCTACCATTGGTGAAGGTGTTTTTTTGTTTGTTTGTTCGTTTGTGGTCGGTGACATAATGTGGCCCACCTATTGCTCCCTCTCAACTGAACCTTCTTGCAGTCCAGAAGTTGTGCCCAAAAGGGATGGAGATTTTTAATACTGTCTTCCAGCCAGCTGAGCTGAGGCTATGCCACAATAGTTACAGTTTCTTTGTTCTTTTACTATGTGCCAGGCACTATGCTAAGCCCTGAATATATCTCACATACATGTATCTCTTTTATTCTACCTTCAGGTAGCTTTAACTATCTTTGTTAAAGATAAACCAACCTCTTAAGCCAAGTTCCCCTTCATAATAGCTAATATGTACAGTGCTTATTATGTCTCAGGCACTATGCTAAGTGCTTTATAGATGTTATCTTATTTAACCCTAAGATAACTCTGTGGATTAGTACTAGTACTTAATATTATTTATAGATGAAAATTGAGGCACAGAGAGGTTAAACAAGTTGCCCAGCGTGACACAAACTGATCCATAGCAGAACCCAGGCAGCCTGGCTCTAGGATTCCTCAAGACACCACGCCTAAAACAGGGCTAGAGATATTGTGTATATTGTTTCTGTTTTTCTTCCACTAGATTAAAATCAGAGGGTTTTTTTCCAACTTACTACAGAGACATTCAGATTTGACTTTGTTCTCTTCCTGGGATTTATAATTTGGGAATGTAGTCACAATAACAAATCTTACCACCATCCTGCCAAGACAACGTGACTCTCCCCTGGAGTTTATTTTTACCTATCTGCTTATCTATCTATCTTTCAATCAATCATTTATCTATCTATTTCTCTGTGTGTGTGTGTGTGTGTGTGATTGGAAAGGGTGTAGTTGTTAAAAGATGAAGAAATACCATTAGGAGAAAAGAGGCAGATGCTTTGGCTGCAGGATTGTTTGAAGGGGGAACTTATCAGGGTTCACAAAAAGATAACCATGGCTCGCATGAGTCCTTTATAATGGGGAGCAGAGATGAGAAACGGTGAAGACACTGTGTCTGAAGTGACAGGAATGCCAACTGTGGGGTCACAGGTAACCTCAGTTGCTCTTGAAGGAATGTAGCTGGAGTCCAAGGTCACACTGGAGGAGTCCCGTAAATGTTCCATGTCAAGGGGGCTGAGGACACTATGCTTCTAAGGCTTTTAATCCTGACAGCAGGAGGATTGGTCCACTTTATAGATGTTTCTTATTTCCTATTCTTTGGAGGGATTCCAAACTAATGTCTCCATTTTTGAGATGGAGGCATGAGTTTTAGAGTGGTGAAGTGTCTGGCATGCAGCTCACCACAGGCCTGGGGAACCAGGAAACTAGCTCGGCAGCCAGTCAAGTTACCTTTCCTCCCCATCCTGTTTCCTTTAGCTACGAGCAGACGCAAGTGTTTATGTGATGTCTCTCTGGGGCCAAGGTGACCATAGAATATGTCTTCTGAATATTTTGTTCAGTATTTATTCATCTCTGAGGTGCCCCAAATCCAAATTGGCCCTTGGCCATTGACTTCAGTTTCCCCAAAGGGAGGACTGGCTGAACAGCCAAAGGCTTTTATTCCTGAGGAATTTAAATCACGATCTATCTCTGTTCCTCAGGGAAGAAACAAGCATAGGCCACTCTCACCACTGTGAGAGCTTATTCCTTACATGATACTGTTTGGAGCACACTGTCCCAGTGATTCTTAGCAAATCAACAAAGCTTTTCTCCAGCATCACACTGTTTGGCTTTCAACTGTATTAAGACTGAAGACTCATGTTATGTGCTTCCTACACAGAGCCTCTCCCAGAGTAATTCCTTGGAGGACCTTGGTAAGAAGACATATTAATCACAGGATCACCTGTAGTGCCAGAAAGGAATAGAGTTGAGAATAAGTACCATTTGAGATCCATCCTTGACTCCGCCGTGTCTTGTCAATACCCTGAACCTTTTGCTTAGGAAGGCGATATTGAAAGGTTTCTGTTGATTTATTCTCTTTTAAGTTCCTGAGGGAAAACTCTTGAGCTCTGGGGAAAACTGACTCACCTTCTTCCCTCTAGGAGAGATCGCCTGACTTTCACTCTAAATAAGACATCTTGATTTATACCGGGTGCTTTCGAATGCTTGGCAAAGAAACCTGATTATTTTATCATTTATTATTCTGAAGTGATTGGGGTGTTCCCTTTCAGAAATGCACATTTCTCTGGCACTATTTTAATAGATAATAATAAGAAACACTGTTGATACTTCTTCAATATTTCCTAGTACTACAGGGCTCCTCTGAACACATTGTTTCTAGGAGTTTCCCAACAGCTCTTTTGAGGTAGGTTATTAGAATGTCTAATTTGTTATCTGGAAAATAAAGGTTGGGGAAGTTAAACAACCCACTTAAAGCCACACAGGAGATAAGCAACAGGTGTTCTGACTCCAAGTCCTGAACGCTCAAGTCTGTATAGCGCTGCCAGTCACCAATCTAGATTAAACACACAGATTTCTATCTATTACCTTCTTCTCTTCAGGGAACAATCACCTCAAGTTCCTGACTGTCCCTGAAAGTTAGTCCCTGGAATAATATGATCCAATTTTGGAAGGTGGCAGGGAAAATTGCATAGCAAACTGATATCATTGGTTAGGTCAGTGGAATGGGATTGGTTAGGAGGGGAGAAGACTCTGAACTTTTAAAGAACTTATAAAAATGAGTGTGTATCTTTTTCATAATTTAGGAAAGTTAAAAAAAGAAGAGAAAAATCTCCAGATGAAACAAAGAAGAGCCGCTCGAGATGAAATACGATGTTAACTGTCCTCTCTGAGTGACTGCTTACAGATGAAACACGTAGGAAAGAATCCATGCAGGGAAGAGATGGGAGGCTGAGACAAAGGGAGTTCAGGGGAAGAGGAAGAGAACGTCTGCTGGGTGGGGCAGACTTACCTGATACCAGGGAGTACTTCCTTGGGGGCAAAGGGGGAAAGAACTTTTCTCATGTAGAGAAACTAGAGCCATTGACCTGGAAAGTGGATAAGGGGTTGTCACTGAAAACCAAAGCTAAGAAGTGGCTCACAGGGCCCGGAATCTTTACAGAGCTGGCCTGGGGTGCATGACCCAGTGTAGCACACACTGCCTTCGAGGAGTGATGGTCTCTGGGCAGGTCCTCTGGCATTTGGGGAGCAGGGAAGATCGGTGAAGATGGAACATGAGTATTTAAGATCTGCTGGTTACCCACTGGCTGCTTCTCCTAACTGGTTAGTGTTAAAATCCTCAGCATGAAAGAGGCCTGAATGTTTATTTTGAGGGTCAGCAAGGAAAGGGAGGCTGGGGAGACTGTGTCCTCTGTCACAGCATTTATTAACGGAAGAGGAAGCTTAAAGCCAGAGTAGGAGATAGAATGGACAACGCCGAAATGGAAATAAAATCAGGTTGAATCCTTGGGAGCCCTGGGAAAGAACAGAGAACAGAAGGCCCCTGTTCTGTCCTGAACAGAGAACAGAAGGCACCACCTGCAGAAGGTGCCTGCGGGAGGCCCCCTGAACTCTAACAAGCCAATCCCCAGGATCTTTCTGGGGCGAGTGTGTGGGTCAAGCGAGGAGCTGACCACCCAGGAAGCTGGGCCAAGCCAAGTGTTGGATGTTTCTGTGTTTTGTCACTTAGACTCTTCTAGCTCCTGTTTCAGGCTGTTGAATGAGTCTCATCCCATTGCACTTATCCCTGGGTCCTGCCCAACATCTTCCAGTATTTAATGGCACTGAGATGATTTGCAAGAAGTGACTCAGAAACCATTTTATCTCTTATTTTGGTTCAAAGTAGTATTATTTTAGGCCCTTGGAAAGATTCACTACCCCCAAAATGCATATTTTCTCTCTATCCTTGGCCCTCATCTCTTCTCCCTGCCCCCCAAAAAAGAAATCGAAACCTATATATATATTTTTTAAATTTATTTATTTTATTTTATTTTATTTATTTTTGGCTGTGTTGGGTCCTTGTTGCTGCATGCGGGCTTTCTCTAGTTGTGGTTAGCTGGGCTTCGTTGCGGTGCGCGGGCTTCTCATTGCGGTGGCTTCTCTCTTGTTGCGGAGCACAGGCTCTAGGTGCATGGGCTTCAGTAGTTTTGGCACGCGGGCTCAGTAGTTGTGGCTTCCCGGCTCTAGAGCGCAGACTCAGTAGTTGTGGCGCACGGGCTTAGTTGCTCCGCGTCATGTGGGATCTTCCCGGACCAGGGCTCAAACCCGTGTCCCCTGCATTGGCAGGCGGATTCTTAACCACTGCACCACCAGGGAAGCCAGAAACCTATATTTTTAAAGTTAAAACTATATATTTTTTTGCTTATGACTTTAAGCTTGGTTAATGAAACTGCTGCTTTTCGGTATTATCTACCAAAGATAGAGTCATTGTTACTGTTTGCTTAAGGCTCTAAAGTTTACAAAATACTTTTTCCTGCATTATCTTGTTAAAACCTTACCACCAGCCTTTGAAGGTATAACTTGCTGATAGATTGCTGAGGTTGTGAGAGGTTAAATCAGTCCCTAAGGTAACATAACTAGGACATGGTGGACCCAGGATTTCAACACAATTAGACTCCAAATATCAGACATTTCCCACTACACCAGTCTACTTATTTATAGGTGGAAAGTGATTACCGTGGTCAGTACTATCTGGGCTCTGGAACCACATGCCAGGTTGGGTTCAAATGCCCATGCCACCATTGACGATTGAATGATGTTAGGTAAGTCACTTAGCATCAATTACATCAATTTCCTTATCAGTAAGCTGGTGATGCAATACTGTTGCCCACTTAATAGGGTTGTGGTGAGGATTAAATAAGTTAATCCATATAAAACTCTTAGAACAGTTTCTGGAACATAGGGCATATGTAAGTACTTGGTATTATTAAGAAATCTCTACTTCCAAGGCACTTTGTGGTAAAATAATCTTGTTCTCTATTTATTTCATTCTGCCTTTACCTCTCCCTTGGAGAGTAATGGGGAAGAAAAATAGCTGCTTCCCTGATAGATACACTGGGCTGAACCTCTGGAACTTTCTATAGATTTTCCTCCAGGCTTAAGACATTAACCTGTGGAATTATAGACCTTCTGGGCTGGAAGTGACCTCAGACAAGTCTCTTGCTCTGAGGAGGAGGCTGGAGTCCAGAGGGTCCCACATCAAACTGGTATCCGAGCTGTTTCCTGACTTCTAATCTAGTGCTCTGGCTTTGAGCTACAGACCATAGACATGGCACCTTTTTTTCCAGCTTGAAGGCAACCTTCTTGTTCCTTAGGAAATAGTCACATTTGCCCTGCAAAGCCAGTTTGAAATCAAGCAGGCAATTGTCATAACAACACGTGTTCATTTGTTTTTTTAAAAAAAGGTGATTCCTGAGTAGAAGCTACAGTTAGGTTTTTGAGAAAGAGCCTATTTTAGGTGCTTTTTACAGAAGTAGGAAAAATATTCTGTGAATTAAGGCTCAAGGCAGGAAAAGAAAATTTAATCACATTGTTTTATTTTATTTATTTACCTTCAAGGTGATCAGAGGAAGAAAATAGAAATGGAGGCTTTAACCAAACAAATGTAAAGAAAAAAATTGCTCTGAGATTGAAACAGAATTGAAATTGACATTTCTGGTCACCAGAAAAGCTCTTAAGGAAAGGGAAAAAAATATTTCCCATCCTATCCTCTGATAGAAATGTTAACAAGCGTTTATTCATTTGAGACATTTTTCTTAATGACATTAAAAGACAAGTCAGTGATTAGACTTTCAATCCGTGTACTTTAATGTACGGGTGATAAAACGAACCATGTTTGTCATGCAGCTGTTTCATCAAAAATAAGGGAACATGTAGTTCACTTGTGAACAAAGATTCTAGTTTTCTCAGATGGGGATGGGAGGCAGAGACTTAAAAGGCAGAGGCATAGCTGCCTCCCAAGGAGCCCCTGAAAAGCGTACAAACCTTCAAAAAAATGACAGGTCCCCCAATCTGAACGTGAGGGCATCTGCTTATGTGATCTGGAAAAGAGATCCTCTCCACAGTTTCCCTCGAGGGAACAGAATTTAAATTGTAGACGAATCATACAAATTAAGGGCAGTGGGCAGTGGTTATTTTTCTGAGTCTTATGACGGGCTCTATTTTTTTAGTCATACCCAGACTAGCCAACCAGGGTATGAGCAGGCCTACCCCTAACTTATGTAGGACCTGGGCCGCAATGCAAGCAGAGGCCCACATACCAGGACGTTCAATATTTACAAGTAATAAATTAAGCTAACATACTGCTAAACAAAATATATCCTATTTTCTTACCTGGACAAATATATCCTTTTGTCTCTTGTCCTGGGATATGGGTGTTCCTGGAAGGGAGTTTGTTGTCTTTCATGAGAGAGGCTGAATACAAGCGCTGGGACTGGTCTGCAGCTAAATTAGCAAATATATTAATTTAATGGAATAATCATGATTTAAAATATGCTATTCTGTTGTCTGACCGTGGATCAGGCTACAGGTTACAGCTTTTAGTTTGGTTACTACATACATGTGTATGAAGGTCTAGTGTTTCTTAAAGGTGGCAGCATTTGCATTTTTATCAGGATAATTCTTCATTGTATGGGACTCTCCTGAGCATTGCAGGAATTTTAGCATTCCTGACCCTTTCCCATTAAATGCCAACAGAAGACCTCAGCCATTGACAAGTAAAAGGGTCCCAACTTGGTTTCAGATGCCCCCTGAGGTGGTAATACCACCCTGATTTATAACTTCTGGTAGACTATATCGTCAATATTGTCTATCAACTGCAATGGTTAGCATTTATTAAGCACTTCCTATATATAGAACGCTGTCTTGGGCTCTAGGTTGAAAATAGAGGCTTGATCTGGTGATATTATCTTGTCAGTAGTATCACTGGGATACCTAAGTAGAAGGTGTAAACATTATCACTTCTTAAATGTGTATTGTCTTAAATCTGTATTGTCACAATGGCATGGAACCCTATAGTGATAAACCTAACTTTTAAGAGCATCGATATTTTCCTCATCCTATATTTGGTTTGTAAGGAATATACCTGTGATTTTTCATTACAACTGTTGTGTTAGTCTTTTGGGTAGCAAGAAATAGACACTTAGTCAATTCACTTCAAATCATAGGAGATTTATTGTGAGGATACTCTTGGGCATAAGTTGATTAGACCATCAGCCCTATGGCCAGGCCCCATGGGAACCCAGGAGTTGTTAGTTGCTCAATCAGGCCTCAGAGGGAGAGGAGGGAACAGAGTTTGTGAACAAGGTCATCGGGGTCCAGTGCAGTTCTAGAGGCTGGGTCACCTGGACATCCCCTCAGCACCTGGAGTTGTCAGTCCCAACTGAGGTACTCAGCAGTTGGAGGGACTCAGCTGTCTGACTCTGTTATTTTTCCTCCAACCAACCACCTTCCTCTCCAGCGTGTGTGTCCTTTAGCTTCTGCTTACTCAAGGCCCCTTTTTGTTCTTGTTCTTCTTGTTCCCCTCATCCTCTTCTCTTCTCCCTCCCCCCCACACCCCACCTCTTCCTCCTTTTCCTTCTTTAACGGCTTCTGCCTTCTAATATCTTCTGGTTCCTCTATAGCTTTTACTTATTGACGTCTTCTATCAACTCATGACCTCTGCTGTTTCTTGGCCTTTGCTACCATCTTCTCTCTGCGTGTCTTTCTGCTTCACCACTCCTTCCCACGTCTCACATTCAAATTCGTAAGAAAAATAATCAGATTGGTCCAGAGAGTCACTATCATTTGTTAGGGGCAGTTCTTTCTGTTCTTTGGCTCAAGGAGAGGTACACAACATGGCCATCAGGGACCTCTCTGGGGCTACTGCCCTCTTCTGTAAGGGTGCTGTGTATCTAAGGCTGGCAGACAGCCCTCCAGTACGTGAAGTGTTATAGCATGAGAAGGTGCTTTACAATGCGGATGGAAGAAATAAATACTATGAACAAAGTGTGGAATAGTAGGAAAATCCTATTTACAGGAAGCTGAAACTCAGGTTTAATTTACTGTTCTGTTTTTTTCGAGTTAAAAACAAGAAAATTATCTTTTTCTCTCCTTTAAAGTCATTATGTATAATTTGACTACAAAAGACCTGGGTGACCTTAAGCAATTGATTTAAGTGGTCTGAACTTCAGCACCTGCACAAGGGGCTGCACTTCACAGCACCAAGTGACGTTCCCATGAGATTACAGCTGCAAAAGGGCTTTGTGTGTGTGAACGCTGCAAATGATGCTTACTCTTTTTCTACTTTAAAAACGTGTGTAGAAGTAACACACATTATTCAGTAATATGTCCCAAGTCCTTTCAAATCCCCACCCCTCAGTGTAATCTATCCCTCCGATTGCTATTCCTCTGTGCTTCAGTTGGGCAATTTTACACAGATCGCATGTATGTCTTCTGGACAGACAAGTCATGTGGGAACTGGAATCTCACTGACAATCTTCTCTAGAAAGTGGAATTCAGTAGGAGGGTCTCCGGGACACTGTCCATGGGTCTTTTCCAGGAGGATTTCTATATGGTGGTTTCACCCTCTTGCGACCCTGGGCACAAGTCCTGAACATGGGCTCCTAGAATGGCTTCAGAAGGATCACAGTCATCCCATGCTTGGGGTGCAGTGGCCCGACCTCAACCAGGAGAGAAACAAACTTAAGCACAGAAGGACACCCCAACCCCCCGACAGATGCTCCTCTGAAAAAAATAGACAAGGCGAGAAGGAGTCACTGCCAAAGGATCTTCAACACCAGTTCTGTTGCAAAATCCAATCTCATGTTTCTGATTTATAACCCTCCTGGTGTGAGGGACTCAGACTTTAATGCCTGGAAGGGAAAATGATTCTTTTGCCTGAGACATCACTGTGCACAGTGACATAGGGACAAGGAGGGAAACTAAAGAGCAAAGCTTGTGGATACACTAACTGTGTGCCAGGGTTGGTTTTGCTGCTATGATTCTCAGTGTTCCATTTCTAACTGATGATTCTCAAATTGGGAATAACAAGATGTGGTTTAGGGTGCTTTATTTAAGAGATCTGTGGTCATAATCTGAATATAGTTGGCTGGGAGACATGTCGGAACCTCCGCATATTTCTCTGTACATTCTCTGACACTCCTCCCAGTGAGAGGTAGGGTCTCTTCCCTTTCTCCTTGAATCCAGGCTGCCTGTGATTGCTTTGGGCAGTAGAACATGGCAGGAGTGATGCTGTGTCAGTTCTAGACTTAACCTTTAAAAGGACTGGCAGCTTCTATTGTGGTTTCTTGGCTCCCTTGGCTCTCATGTAGGAAATATGACTAACCTGCTGGGGGAACCCTGTAGAGAGGCCCTGAGACTGCATACAAGTGGAGAGGAGACCCACTGAGTCAGCCTCCCAGTTGTCTTGGACCCTCCAACCCAGCCCAGCTGCTCGTTGAATACCACTAAGTGGCCCCAGTTGACACCGTGTGGAGCAGAAAACTTGTCCAACCAAACGCTGCCCAAATTCCTGACCTACAAAAGCATGAGGTATCGTAAAATGGTGGATGATTTCAGCCACTAAATTTAAGGTGGATTTTAAATGTAACAGCAGATAGCCGAAATATTCACAATAGCAAGAAAGGAAGCTGGGGTGGGCTCGGACCTGAGGGAAGGGCATAAAAAAAGCCAGAGACTACTGGATGAGTCATAAGGAGATTATCCCAGTTGTGGGGTGGGTATCAGGGCTGGGGCGATGGGGCGTCAAAATGCCCAAAAGTTCAATTAACCGTGCATCTACTGGGGCTTCGAAAATTCAAGATCCATTTAGGAAGTGACAGGGTCAAGGGTGGCAGGGCACGAGATTCTAAAAGGGGCCAAGTTGAAAGTCAGGTGGTGAGAGCAGTGGGGTTCCTTGTCTGCCGGCTGGTTTGTGCAGGGCCAGCCCCAAAGGAAGGGATGTTAAGTGGTGGGAAGTGTTCCAGAGCCTCAGATGAACAGCCTGGAAGTCAGAACAGAATCCATCCCCTGAGGGGACTTAGAGGACAAATGGAGAGAGAAACTCAATCATGTGACCACGAAGATGGGGGAGAACTCCCAGTGAAGGTTGTGCTCAGTGGCCCTGGGGTGCCTTCAATGCCTCCACGTCATATCTGGGAAACTCCGAAGTAAAACTGAAGAGAAAGGTAGTGAGTTTTGCAGAAGTGACTGCCCATCAGTGTATATATGTGTATGAACAGACACATAGATAGAGAGATACAAATATTATCTTATAATTGTTAGGGTCTCGGGAGGAAACAGTGCACTTGAAAGGGTTTGACTGAAAAGTCTTGAGCGAAGAAATAATTTACAGATGTGTGGGCAGGTGTACAGAAAAGAGTTAACAGAGTGAACTGCTATCCTCAGACAGGCCTGCTTGCAAAGGTGGCCCTTGGTTGGCATCTGGGAACTTGGATTTGGGGAGGGTTCCTACTATTCCCTGATAAGAAAAGCTCATTGTGTCTAAACTCTTTGTGCAAATTGTATGGTTTATGTCGAACACCTGATTTCCCTCTAGGAGTCTGGCATTCTGGTACGTGCAGAGGGGGCCTATGTGACCAGCCTCCAGTAAAAATCTTGGGCACTAAGCCTCTAATGAGCTTTCTTGGTAGGTAACATTTCACACGGGCTGTCACAACTCCTTGTGGGAGGAATTAAGCAGGTCTTGTGTGACTCCACTGGGACAGCCCTCTTGCGCCTTGTGTCTGGTTTCTTCCAGACTTCACCCCATGTACCTTTTACCTTTGCTGAGTTTGCTCTGTATTCTTTTGCTGTAAGAAATCTTAGCCATGAGTATTACTATATGTTGAGTCATGTGTGTCCTCTCAGTGAATCATCTAACCGGAGGGTGGTCTTAGAGAACTGCCCCCTCACCCCCACCAATACATCAGGTTCAAGAAAACATTAAGGAATGGTGAGGCATCCAGTGACTAGCAACAGTGGGGATTCATTACCACCCTTGGACCTGAAGGGGCAGGAGAAGGAGGCAGTAACCAGAACTCGGGGAGAGCTGTAGCTGTAGAAAGGAGACACTTCACAAGAGCTGAGGCCTTGGGAGAGAAACACTGACCAAACACATCCGTACCTCTCTCTCCTCCTGACCTGCAGGCCTGGACACACCCTACTGGAAGGCAGAGGGTGAGGGGGCCTGGTGAAGTCAGCCTTCTGGGGCACAGCACAGGAGAGAGAAGGTGAAGAATGGGTCTGAGGGGGCACACAGAGAATAACTTATTTTGAAATGTTTAAAAGCAAGTAAATTTTAACTGTAACTGAGCTAAGTTGCTAAGTTAGCTTGTTATTGAAGGGCAATATTTCACAACATTGCATTACTCAACGGTCCTGGATAAATCCTCATTGCACATATAGAATAAAGTCCAAATTCCGTAGCATGGCATTTCAAGGCCCTTCTTAATCTGGCCAAAGATCCCAGCTTTATCTCCCACAGCACTGCTTCCTCACCCCACAACTGAATACATTCCACACTCCTGGCCCACCACTACTAGCCATTGCTTTAATATGGCAGCATTCTCCAGCCTTCATATTTTGTTTTCCTCTTCCTTGTTCTTTGTATGCCCATTCCTTGTTACTTCTGCTTAGTGAAGTTGGGTCATGTCCTCCTTTACCAGCCCCCTCAGTGTCCAGGGCAGAGGCCCCAGGCACCACCTAGGAGTGCCCAGCTGAGCCCTGCCCTATGAATTTGTCTTCACACATTGGTTTCCCTTGTGTGGTGACCAGCTTCGAGCTGTTACTCTGGTGCTACTCTAGTACCCTGACGGTGCTGCATACTTACCTGCCCCTTTGGATCAACACCCAACCAATGCAGGCTCCAGACCTGTGTTTCTGCAGACCCCAGAGAAGGTGCTGGGACTCTACCCACTGGGCCTGGAGTGACTCCGTCCCCTGCTCCCTGGAGACTGTCATTGGATATTGCGCATATGTTCATTTCTTCACTAGTTTATGATCCTCTTGAAGACATTGACTGTTGCCAATTCATTTCTACACTCTCCACATGGGTTAGTACAATGACTTGTGCATAGAGGGTGTTCAGTACACATCACTGAAATGAATTAATTGGAATAAAAATAAACTGAATAATACCAATTTTTTTAACCTTCTAATCTGTCACTTTTGGAAAGTGACAGGAAAATAGATTGTTCCAGTTTCTAGTTTTGAACCTGGAAGCCCTAAGAAATAAGAAGAAAATGAATCTTCTCTGAAAGAGGACTTTTTCTGTACCCTGGAGGTTTCATCTTTGAGAGATAAAAATTAGTCAGCCATTTTAGAAGGAAGGAAAGGATTCTGCGATATGACCTCCCCTTCCACTTACAGACAAACTAATAAATACACAAGGCTAAGACTTACAATTTTAATGATAAAGTCGGGTTTTTCAATTTTTAAATAAGAAATTAGTTTAGAATTATTATCAATGATTTAAATTCATTCTGGAAGCTGTTTTATGTGTGCATGGACCTTGCTTTCTTCTTTTCTAAAGCCACGTAGAATAAAAGCTTGATTAGAAATAAATTTTTAATATTCCAATAGGTCGACATCACAAAGAAGTGGTATCCTAGCAACAAGAAGTGAGACAGTGGGGTGAGTAGATACAAACTGTGGATAGATATTCCACCTAGGATTTTTCAGAGGCAGTTGATAAGGTGACCAGCTCATGGACATGGCTGATCATTAAATTATGTTCTTGAATAAAAGATCCAGTGGGGAGAAATTTTTCACTTAATTTGGCTAAGTCTTATGGCTTTATACTTTTTAGAGAGTTTTTGAATGAGCTATTCTGAAATTTGGCCATTGAAATTTTCCATAGGATTTTAGGAGATAAACCAGAATTTAATTCTTCTGCACGCTTAGCTCTGTAGGATCTGTCTAAAGAACCACTTCGATAAGGAAAATGTAGTGAGCTTTGCCAACCAACAAACAATAATCTCTGTGGTGTAGTTAACAGCACTGGGCTGTAGACTTTCAATTTCTTTTAAAACACAAATCAGGGGCTTCCCTGGTGGCGCAGTGGTTGAGGGTCCGCCTGCCAATGCAGGGGACGCGGGTTTGGGCTCTGGTCTGGGAGGATCCCGCATGCCGCGGAGCAGCTAGGCCCGTGAGCCACAATTGCTGAGCCTGCGCGTCTGGAGCCTGTGCTCCGCAACGAGAGAGGCTGCGATAGCGAGAGGCCCGCGCACCGCGATGAAGAGTGGACCCCGCTTGCCACAACTGGAGAAAGCCCTCGCACAGAAACGAAGACCCAACACAGCCAAAAATAAATAAATAATTAAATAGTTTAAAAAAAAAAAACAAACACAAATCAAGTATTTACCTGATTTATTTTAACTTGACTGTACATATTAGAAATGGTAAGTATGCTTATAATCCTCTGGAATCTCTGGGATAGTTTAATAAAGTATTACCGCACTCTAGCTATTGAGTTTTCTTTGCCCACCCAGTCAGTTATTTTTTTACAACAGCTTTATTGAGACATAATTCATATATCAAAAGATTCATCCTTTAAAGCGTACAATTCAGTGGTATTTAGGATATGCACAGAGTTGTGCAGCCTTCAACACTAATTTCAGAACATTTTCATCTCCATACAAAGAAACTCCATACATATTAGCAGTCATTCCTCGTTGTCCCCTCCAGCCAGCTCCTTACAACTGCAATCTTTCGTTTCTATGGACTTGCCTATTCTGGATATTTCATATGAATGGACTCATACAATATGTGGCTATTGTGTCTGGCTTTTTTCACTTAGTAAATGTTTTCAGTCTTCATCCATGCAGTATGTATTAATATTTCATTTCTTTTTATTGCTGAATAATTTTCCATTGTATTGATATACCACATTTTGTTTTTCCATTCATCAGCTGATGGCCATTTGGGTTGTTTCCACCTTTTGTTATTGTGCATAGTGTTTCTGAACTTTAGTGGATAAGTTTTTGTTCAAACACCTGTTTTAAATTATATTGGGTATATACCCAGGTATGGAATTTCTAGGTCGTGTGGTAATTCTCTGTTTAACATTTGAAGAGCTGCCAAACTGCTTTCCAAAACAGCTGCACCATTTTACCATTCCCAGAGCTATGTACGAGGGTTCCAATTTCTCCACATTCTCACAAATGCTGTCTTTTGTTTAGTATAGCCATCCTAGTGTGATGTGAAGTGGTGTCTTAGTACAGTGTTGATTTGCATTTATCTAATGACCAAGGATGATGGGCATAATTTCAAATACTTATTGGTCACTTGTAGCTCTTCTTTGGAAAAATGTCTATTAAAATCTTTTGTCCGTTTGTAATTTGTTTGTCTTTATTATTGCGCTGCAAGTGTTCTTTAAATATTCTGGGAATGAATCTCTTATCAGATATATAATTTGCAAATATTTTCTTCCATTCTACGGGTTGACAAAAAAAGGCTATTTTTTAGAGCAATTTAAAATTCACAGCAAAATTGAGCAGAAGTGCAGAGAGTTCTTATATACACCCTGTCCCCGTACATGCACAGCCTTCCTCACTATCAACATCCCCCTGTTCCATAGTGGGACATTTGTTACAGTTGATGTTCCTACACTAACCCATAATTGTCACTCAAGGTAGATAGTTTACATTAGCATTCACTCTTGGTTTTGTACATTCTGCAGTTTGTTTTTTATTTGACCACGCCACACAGCATGCAGAATCCTAGTTCCCCAACCAGGGCTCGAACCCTCACCCCCTGCATTGGAAGCATGGAGTCTTAACCACTGGACCGCCAGGGAAGTCCCCATTCTATGGTTTTTGACAAATATATACATGTATCCACCACTGTAGTATCATATTGAATAGTTTCACTGCCCTAAATACTCTGCATTCCAGCTACTCATCTCTCCCTTGCCTCTTCCCCCCAGTTACCATTGATCTTTTTACTGTCTTTATAGTTTGCCTTTCCCAGAATGTCATATAGTTGGAATCATACAGTATGTAGCCTTTTCAGATTGGTTTCTTAATAATATGCATTTAAGTTTCCGCTATGTCTTTTCATGGCTTGATAGCTCATTGCTTTTTAGTGTTGACATATATTTTGTTATCTGGATGTACCACAGTTATTTATCCATTCACCTGTTGAAGGACATCTTGGTTACTTCCAAGTTTTGGTGATTGTGCTGTAAACATCTGTGAGGAGGCCTTTGTGTGGACATAAGTTTTCAGTTCCTTTGGGTAAATACCAAGGAGCACGGTTACTGGATCGTATGGTAAGAGTATGTATAGTTTTGTGAGAAACTGTCTTGCAAAGTGGCTGTACCATTTAAAATTCCCCCCAAAAAATAAAATAAAATAAAATTCCCACCAGCAATGAATGAGAGTTCCTGTGGCTCCACATCCTTGCTAGCATTTGGTGTCGTGACTATTTTGAATCTTTGACTTGGTTAACTTCTCACTCTCTTACTGGTGTCCTTTAAAGCACAAAATTTTTAAATTTTGATGAAGTCCAATTTGTCTATTTTTATTGTTGTTGCTTGTACTTTTGGAGTCATATGTAAGAAACTATTGCCTAACCTAAGGGCATAAAGATTTACTCCTATGTTTTCCTCTAAGAGTTTTATTGTTTTAGCTCTTACTTTTAGGTCTATAATCCATTTTGGGTTATTTTTTTATATTTGTGTGAGGTAGGGGTCTAACTTCATTGTTTTGCATGTGGATATCTAGTTGCCTCAACTCCATTTGTTGAAAAGATTATTCATTTCTGGTCTTGGCATCTTTATTGAAAATTAATTGATCATAAATGTAAAGGTTTACTTCTGGATTCTCAATCTATCCTTATGCCCATTCAACACTGTCTTGATTACCGAATCTTTGTCTTAAGTTAAAAAAAAAATTTTTATTGAACTATAGTTGATTTACAATGTTTCAGGTGTACAGCAAACTAATTCATATATACGTGTGTGTGTGTGTGTTTGTGTGTGTATATATATATATATACATATATATATAAAGTTTTGAAACCATGAAGTGTAAGTATTCCAATAGTCTTTTCAAGATTGTTTTGGATATTCTAGGTCCTTGAAATTTCCATATACAGATGGTGGTTTTTTCAACTTTAGAATGGTGCAAAATCAATACTCATTTAGTGAAAACCATACCTTGAATTTTGAATTTTGATCTTTTCCCAAGCTAGGAATATGCAGTATGATACTCTCTTGTGATGCTGGGCAATTGACAGCGAGCTGCAGCTCCCAGTGAGCCACATGATCGCAAGGTAAACAACCGATATACTTATAACAATTCTGTACTCACACAGCCGTTCTGTTTCTCACTTTCAGTACAGCATTCAATAAATTACATGAGATATTCAACACTTTATCATAAAATAGGCTTTGTGTTACATGATTTTGTCCAACTGTAAGTTAATGTAAATGTTCTGAGCACATTTAAGGTAGGCTAGGCTAAGCTATGAGTCCAGTAGATTAGGAGTACTAAATGCATTTTTGACTTATGATATTTTCAACTTATGATGGGTTTATCAGGACAAAACCCCACTATAAGTCAAGGAAGATCTGTAAGTTTTAGAATAAGCATGTCATTTACTACAAAAAATGTACATTGGGATTTTGATTAGGAATGCACTGACTCTACAGATCAATTTGGGAAAAACCTGACATACTAACAATGTGCTCTCTGATCTATGAAGATGATATACCTCTCCATTTATTTAGATCATCTCCAGAATATTTGGTAGTTTTCAATGTGTAGGTTGTGGACATAATTTTTAAAATGTATTTCTAAGTATTTCATTTTTTTGCATGGTATTAGGAAAATAATAGACACATAGATCAGTGGAACAGAATAGAGAGCACAGAAATAAACCCACACAAAAACAGTCAACTGATATTTGACAAAGGAACAAAGGCAATTCAATGGACAAATGGTGTTAGAACAGTTGAACATCCATTTGCAAAAAAATGAACTTAAACACAGACCTACACTTTTCACAAACATTAGCTCAAAGTTGATCACAGACCTGAATGTAAAGTACAAAAGTACAAAAGTTCTTGAAAAAGTAGGAGAAAATTTACACAGTCTTGGGTTTGGTAATGAGTTTGTAGATATTAACACCAATAGAAATGAAAGAAAAAATTATGAATTAAACTTTCTTAAGAATAAAAACTTCTGCTCTTCAAAAGACACTGTTAAGAGAATGAAAAGACAAGCCACAGACTGGGAGAAGATATTTGCAAAACATGTATCTGATAAAAGTCTTGCATACAAAATATATAAAGGACTCTTAGACTCAACAATAAGAAAACAAACAATCTAATTAAAAAATTGTGAACAGACACTTCACCAGAGAAGACACACAAATGGCAAATAAGCATACAAAAAGATATTCAACATTATTTGTTATTAGGGAATTTCAAGTTAAACAATGATAAGAAGACACTACATACTTATTAGAATGGTTAAAATCTCCAAATCTGACAATACCAATTGCTCGTGAGGATGAGGAGCAATGGGAACTCTCATTCATTGCTCTCTGGAATGCAAAATGATATAGCAACATTGGAAGGCAGTTTGGCTGTTTCCTACAAAACCAGAAATAGTTTTTCATATGTTCCGGTAATCACGCCACTAGGTATTTGCCCAGTAGATTTGAAAACGAGAAACTTTACTCATAATATCAAAAAAAACCCTGGAAATAATGACCATGTCTTTCAATAGATGAACAGATATATTGTAGTACAACCACTCAGTGGAATATTACTTAGTGATAAAGAGAAATGAGCTATCAAGCCATGCAAAAACATAGATGAATCTTCACTGCATATTACTAAGTGAAAGAAGCCAGCCTGAAAAAGCTGCATAGTGTATAATTCCAATGGGACATTCTTGAAAAAACAAAACTATAGTGATGATAAAGGATCAGTGGTTGCTAGAGATTTGGCAGAGGGCTGGGGGAGGTGGGGTTTGAATAAGTAAAGTACAGATGATTTCTTAGGGCAGTGAAACTATTCTCTATGATACTGTAATGATGAATACAAGATATTGGGCATTTGTCCAAACCCGTAGAACTTTACAGCACACAAAAAAACATAAACCTTAATGTATACGAATTTTAAAAAATCGTTTAGGAGGTCAGAGAATGCCAGTATGGAATGTAGAATGTGACAAAACAATCTAACTCTATTACGAGGTATGAAACAACCTCACTAAAGGGAGTGGGAGAAAGAGTGCTAATCTAAGTACCTTTGGAAATGAGTGGAGTCTGTAAACACTAAAGGCAGAATAAACTGTACATAAGCATAGTACTCTAGTTGATAACGTTGTTTCCCACAGAGTTAGAAGTTAGTAACTCTGAACCACTGTACATGTATACTGGAATTGGATAATGAAGCAAATGGATGGCAGATGGTGGGACCCACGTTTTCCACTGTTGGAGTGGGAGGTTACAAAGGGGAGGAGGCTAGAATGATGCTTGTCGTAATGGATTAAGTTGGAGGCATCAGTATGAACTTATATTTGGCTTAATATAGATACACATGGTAATATTTGAAATATAGTAACGTGTATATACACAAGGAAATATATTCACACATATATCTCCTTGCTTTATCGGCTAAGAGAGACTAGAAGCAATGACACCCCAATAGTAATGAACACACCTTGCACGAAGATCTTGGTTTCTAATACCATTCTACAATGAAAGGAACCAGGTCTCCTTGGAGAAATGGCTGCTTCTAGGACTGGAGAGGGAAATACACAAGATGCTCCAGGAGCCAAAATGTTAGTGCCAGAAAGTTAGAAAGTGCTCAAAAATTAAAACCCACAGTGATGGGGATATGTCAAAGGGACACAGGAGTCCACTGAAAGAGCTCCCAGTGGTCAAAGCTGGAAAAATCTGAGCAACAAAATAAACAAGGTAGTATTGGATTATAACCCAAAATATAAAATAAATCTCCGTGAGTCCATACTGATATAAATAAATGATTGAATAAATAAATGATGAAGAATAAATAAATCCCCTTTGCAGAAGAATCCCAAATAATTTACATAGATACTCAACCCTTAAAGGAGGTGAAGCATAACTCCTTACTCCTTAACTGCAGCTTGTACATAGCGACTACCTTCCAAAGAGTACAGATGGAGGGGATGGGGTGGGGAAGAGAAAGTTTAGAGTGGAGAAACAAATACTATCTCAAGCCGCGTGATCAAGCGAACAACAGTGACAAGTGATATTGATAGTATGTACTCCATTCAGCAAACTAAAATATCTGTAGTCAGCCAGAGACACCCTCTTTAGAACACAGTCAGGAACATATCCTACCTCTGCCCAGAGCCTTTCTTCTTTAGATAAGTTTTTCACATTATTCAAGGCTCAACTGAGGTCTTGAATACTCCAGCTTAGCCAACACTTGTGCACCTCTAGGACGCTGTGGATGGCACTTGCCTGACTCTTGAAATGAGCTATTTATGTGCCTGTTCTCCTACACTGTGAGCTCCTCAGGGGCTGGATCAGTGTTAATTATCATTATATCCTCTAAGCCTAGAGCATTGTGCCTGACACATAGGTGAACGTTAGTAAATATTGGTTGAACTAAACTGAACTGAACATTCGTTACATTATTGAACATATAAACATAACACTATAGTGGATTAAAATAGTTATTTCCAACTTAATCAGCATCTTTTTAAAAAGATTCTCTCTAGCATGACTCATGTTATCTTTAAATACAAATGATGGCTGTAATTATATGAATTCACATGCTTTCTAGATCGAACTCATCTCTAACTGCAGGGTTTAAGGCTAAACTTTTTATTGAGGTGTTAGCTTACTTTGCCTTTGCCTTCCAAAAAAATGACAAAGGAAGAGCATCTGGTAAGAGTTTTACTAATTCTTTCAAGCTTCCATTTGGTGTCATGTTGCAGAAAATTACTAAAAGCAACCCTGGGATTTTAAAGGTATAAATACAGCTCATGAAGAGCCCTATGAATTCCCTTCAAAGAAACTCTGTTTTAGGAGAATGTGGTTCATTAACTGCGATAATGAATCAGAGAGAGATGGATATACAAGCATTTTCATAGCAAGAGCTCTGAATTTGTGTAAATGATGCATGGATTAGATGTGGGTGTAAAAACATTGGATGCAATGTGATGAAGGGAAAAAGTGGAATCTTGGGAAGCCTGTGAGACTAAGGTAGTATTTCTCAAATAGTTTTGACTTGACGCCCCATAAGAAAATAATTTTACATCATGATCCATTACATTTATATACATGCATATGTATTATGTATAATGAAATAAAACACTTGCCCTTATTGTGTGTGTTCTCTTCTATTCTATTTTACTTTAGAAAAATGCTAATCTAACCCACTAAATTGATTTTACCTCTCAGTGATGAGTCAAGTTTCACAATTATTTCTCCAACATTTTATAAAAATTTTCAAATATACTGAAAAGTTTAAAGAATTGTATACTGTACAATGCTGTATAATTGTACATCGAATACTCATCTACCCAACATTTAGTTTCAACAATTCAAATTTAGTTTCAGACACTTAAATGCTTCACATACATATTATAAGTTAGAATCCAGTATTTTTATGCTTACCTGTTTAAGATAAAGTTTACATATAGTGAGGTGCACAAACTTAAGTTTGTATTAGTTTCCTAGGGGTGTTATAACAAATACTGTAAACTATGTGGCTTTAAACAACAGAAATTTATTCTCTCTAAGTTTTGGAGGCTACAAGTCTGACATCAAGGTGTTGGTGAGGTTACCTTCTTTTGGAGGCTCTGAGGAAGAATCTCTTTCAAGCCTCTCTCCCAGCTTCTTGTAGCATTCCTTGGCTTGTAGTTACATTACTCCAATCTCTGCCTCTGTCATCACATGGCATTCTCCCTGTGTTTTTCTGTACGCCTGTGTCTGTACATGGTCTTCTTGTAAAAACACCAATCATTGGATGTAAGGCTACTCTAATCCAGTATGACCTCTTCTGTACTTGATTACATCTGTAAACCCCTTTTTTTTCCAAGCAAAGTCATAGTCACATGTACTGAGAGTCAGGACTTCAACATATCTTTTGGGGGACACAGTTCAACCCACGATAAAGTGCATAGCTTATTCCGTGAGATTTCACAAGTGCATATACCTGTGCAGCTGAAATCCTTATTAAGATATACAGTTGCCCTTCCTTTTCTGCAGTTTCCTTTTCTGTTATCTAGATCAACCACGATCTGAATATAGTAAATGGAAAATTCCAGAAATAAACAATTCATAAATTTTAGAGCTTGTCTGTTCTGAGTAGCATGATGAGATCTTGTGCTATCCTGCTTCATCCTGCTTCATCCCGCCCTGGACGTGAATCATCCCTTTGTCCAGCATATCCCACCCATTAGTCACTTAGTAGCTGGCACAGCTACCAGAGGGACTGTCAGGTAATGCAGTGCTTATGTTCAAGTAACCCTTCCTTTACTTAGTAATGGTCCCATAGCACAAGAGTAGTGATGCTGGCAATTTGGATATGCCAAAGAGAAGTCGTGATGTGCTCCCTATAAGTGAAAAGGTGAAGGTTCTCAACAATAAGAAAAAAAATCGTATGCTGAGATTGCTAAAGTCTACGATAAGAATGAATCTTCTATCTGTGAAATTATGAAGAAGCAAAAAGAAATTCATGCTAGTTTTACTGTTGCACCTCAAACTGCAGAAGTTACGACCACAGTGTGTGATAAGTGCTCAGTTAAGATGGAAAAGGAATTAAATTTGTACAATAAGATATTTTGAGAGACCACATTCACATAACTTTTATTACAGTATATTGTTATAATTGTTCTATTTTTATTATTAATTATTCTTGTTAATCTCTTACTGTGCCTAATTTATAAATTAAACTTTATCATAGGTATGTATGTATCAAAAAAAACATAGTATATAGAGCAGTGGTGCCCAACCTTTTTGGCACCAGGGACCGGTTTCGTGGAAGACAGTTTTTCCACGGACAGTGGGGAGGGATGGTTTCGGGATGATTCAAGCGCATTACATTTATTGTGCACTTTATTTCTATTATTATTACATTGTAATACATAATGAAATAATTATACAGCTCACCATAATGCTGACAGGAGGCGGAGTTCAGGTAGTAATGCGACAGAAGAGGGGCTGTAAATACAGATGAAGCTTCACTCGCTCGGCCGCTGCTCACCTCCTGCTGTGCGCCCCGGTTCCTAACAGGCCAGGTACCGGTACCAGTCCATGGTCCGGAGGTTGGGGACCCCTGATATATAGGGTTTGGTACTGTCCATGGTTTCAGGCATCCACTGGGGTTCTTGGAATGCATTCCCCTTGGGTAAGGGGGACTACTATACAACATTACCTCTATCCCCCAAAATTCCCTCAGTCCCTTCTCAATCAATCCTCACATTCACTCTATCCCAAAGGCAAATCAGAGGTTTTTTGTTTCGTTTGTTCTAGAACTTAATATAAAAAGAATCATACAGTATGTGCCCAGTTTCTTTCACTCAGCATGTGTTTGAAATTCATCCATGTTGTGTGTATAGTTTGTTCTTTCTTATTGTTGAGTAATATTTTATTATGTGAATATGCCACAGTTTGTTTACCCATTATCCTGTTGGTAGAGATCCAGGCTATTTCCAATTTCTGGCTATTATGAATAAAACGGCTAAGAACATTCTTGAGACATATGCTTTCATTTCTCTTGGGTACTGTATTAGCTTTCTATTACTATCAGCTTTCTAGCTTTCTACAAATTACCACAAACTCAGAGGGCTAAACAATACAATGTATTATCTTACAGTTCTGCAGTTCAGAAATCCAACACAGGTCTCATTGGGCTGAAATGAAGGTGTTGGCAGAGCAGTGTTCCCTTCTGGAGTCTTTAGGGGAGAATCTGTTTCCTTTCCTCTTCCAGCTTCTAGAGGCCACACACCTTCCTTGGTTCACAGCTCCTTTTTCCACCTTCAAAGCCAGCAATGTTGGGGCTTCCCTGGTGGCACAGTGGTTAGAATCCGCCTGCCAATGCAGGGGACACGGGTTCGAGCCCTGGTCCGGGAAGATCCCACGTGCCGTGGAGCAACTAAGCCCATGCACCACAACTACTGAGCCCGTGAGCCACAACTACTGAAGCCCGCGCGCCTAGAGCCCGTGCTCCACAACAAGAAAAACCACTGCAATGAGAAGCCCACGCACTGCAACAAAGAGTAGCCCCCGCTCGCCGGAACTAGAGAAAGCCCACGCACAGCAACGAAGACCCAACATAGCCAAAAGTAAATAAATAAATAAAATAAATTTATTTAAAAAAAAAAAAAAGCAAGCAATGTTGTATTTCTATGACCATTCTTCTGAAATCACACTTCCCTCTTACTCTCTTCATTAGCCTCCCTCTTCCACTCTAAAGGATCCTGTATTTACATTGGGCACACTCAGGTAAGCCAGGATAATCTCCCTATTTTAAGGTCAGCTGATTAGCAACCTTAATTCCATCTGCAACCTTAATTCTCTTTTGTATGTAACACAGGTTCTGG
Organism: Eschrichtius robustus; assembly: GCF_028021215.1. Lineage (NCBI taxonomy): Eukaryota > Metazoa > Chordata > Mammalia > Artiodactyla > Eschrichtiidae > Eschrichtius > Eschrichtius robustus. The sequence continues at coordinate 50,727,817 of NC_090829.1, read as the reverse complement.
GGATTAGGACCTGGACATTTTGGGGGGTATTATACTGCTTACCACAGGTACATAGTCAGGAATAGAATTGCTGATTATAAAAAAAATTTTTTTTAACATGTATTACTTTGTTAAATTTATTTATTTATTTTTGGCTGCACCACGAGGCTTTCCTCGGGATCTTAGTTCCCCGACCAGGGATTGAACCCAGGCCCTCGGCAGTGAGAGCACAGAGTGCTAACCACTGGACTGCCAGGGAATTCCATGATTATTAAAAAAAAATTATCTTTAATTTTTTAAGAAACTTCCAGAACTTCCCGCAAAGTGGTTGTAAAATTTTGCATTTCCACCAACAGTGTAACTTATACAAACAATATATGTGCTATGATTCCATCACATCTTTACCAATATCTGTTGCTGTCTATCTTTCTTGTTTTAGCCATGGATATTGGGTCCCATTGTGGTTTTAATCTGCATTTCCATAATACAGCATTATTTCATTTCATTTGCTTATAAGCCATTTTTACATCTTTCTTTTGTGGAGTGTTTTTCCAAATATTTTACCCAACTTTGTTAGGTTTGTCAGTTTGTTACTGAGTTGTATGAGTTATTTTCATATTCTGGATACCAGTCTTCTTTCATGTATATGTTCCGCTAACATTTTCCCTCAGTCTAAGGTTTGTCTATTTATGTTATTAATAGTATCTTTTGATAGAGAGAAATTTTTTAAAAATTTTAATGATTTTGCTTTGTGTCCTTCTAGAAGCTTCATAGTTTTAGCTTTGACATTTAGATCTATGACCCATTTGAATTAACTTTTGTGAATGGTGTGACGGAGGTGTGAGGGAGGGGGTTGAGGTTTCTTTTTTCCATTTGTATATCCAGTTATTCAAGAATCATTTGTTGAAAAGATTTCCTTTCCCCATTGAATTGTTTTCATGGCTGTGTTCAAATTTAGTTGACTGTATAAATATGGATCTATTTCTAGCTTTTCTGTTCCATTTCTGTTGTGTTGCTCTATTTGTCTTTCTTTATACAAGTACTAGGCTGTTTTGATTATGGTAGCTTTATAGTGTCTCAAAGTCAAGTAATATGTCTTCCAACTTTATTCTTCTTATTCCAATTTGCTTTGGATCTTCTAAGTTTTTTGTATTTCCATATAAATTTTAGGATAAGTTTATTATTTTCTACCAAAACTCCTGATGGAATTATGACTCAGGATTTACTGAACCCATAAATCAATTTGGGGATTAATGACATCTTAAAAATATTGAGTCTTCAATTCATGTAAATGGCATTTCTCCATTTATTTGGGTCTTTAACTTCTCACATTAATTTTTAGTGTAGAGGTCTTGCTTATGTTTTGTTAAATTTATTCTCAAATATCTTGTGTGTTTTAAAATACTATTGCAAATGGAATTGTTTTTTTATTTTCAATTTGTTTGATGCTATGTATTAAAAGTACAATTGAATTTTTTTGTATATTGACTCTGTATCCTTGATAAGACTAAACTAACATTAATTCTATAGTGGTTTTGTAGGTACTTTAGGATTTTCTACATAAGCAATCATGTTATCTGTGAATAGATATAGTTCCATTCATTCCATCCCAATCTTTATGGTTTTTATCTCTTTTGATTATCTTATTGCACTGACTAGGATGGCCAGTACAGTATGCAACAGAAATGGTGTGAATACACATCTTTGCTTTATTCCCAATCTTAAGGGGGAAAGGTACACTATTTCATCAGTAAGTATGATACTAGCTGTTGGTTTTTCTTAGAGTTTTTTTTTTTTTTTTTTATCATATTGAGAGACTTCTATTCTTAATTTGCTAGGTTTTTAAAAAAATCATGAATGGGGCTTCCCTGGTGGCGCAGTGGTTGAGAATCTGCCTGCCAATGCAGGGAACACGGGTTCCAGCCCTGGTCTGGGAAGATCCCACATGCTGCGGAGCAACTAGGTCCGTGAGCCACAACTACTGAGCCTGCGCGTCTGGAGTCTGTGCTCCGCAACAAGAGAGGCCGCGACAGTGAGAGGCCCGCGTACCGCGATGAAGAGTGGCCCCCGCTCACCACACACAGAAACGAAGACCCAACACAGCCAAAAATAAATAAATAAATAAATAAATAAATTTATTTAAAAAAAAAATCATGAATGGATGGTGAATTTTATCAAATGTTTTCCCTTCATTTATTTAGAAGATTTTATAGATTTTCTCTTTCATTCTTCTATTAATATGTGGAATTGATTAACTTTTGATTGTTAGATCAAATTTGATTTCTAAGAGACCCAACTTTGTCTTCCTTTTTATATATTGCTCAATTCTATTTGCTAATCTTTTGTACACTATCTTTGTTCCTATATTCATGAGGGATTTGGGCTGTAATTTTCTTTTCTCTTTTTCCCTTCCTCCCTCCCTCCTTTCCTCCCTCTCTCCCTCCCTTTCTTCTCCTTCTTTGCCGCCTTCTTCTTCTTTTTCTTCTTCTTTCTCTCCCTTCCTTTCCTCCTTTCTTCTTTCTTTGATGTATCTTCAAAGATTTTAAAATCATCATTATGTGCCCTCATAAAATGAGTTTGGAATTATTTTTACCAATTCTATTTTCTGAAAGAATTTGTGACAAACTGACATTATTTCATCTTTAAGTCTTTGATAGAATTTAGCAGTGAAAAAGATCTTGGCCTGGACTTTTCTTTGAGGGAGGGTTTTGGTAACAATTTCAATTGCTTTAATGATTAAATGGCTATTTAGATTTTCTGTCATTTATGGTATGTTTTATTTTTCAAAGAATTTGCTCATTTCATCTAATTTCATTAAATTTGTTGGTATAAAATTTCATAATATTCTATTATTATCCATTTAATGACTGTAGACTTTTTAGTGCTATATCCTCTTTTCATGTCTTACATTCATAATACGTCTCTGTTCTCTTTCTCTCTTTTTTGTTGATTTTTTTTCCAGAGTACTACCTTTGGATTTGTTAATTTTCTCTGTTTTTTACCTGTTTTTTATTCATTGATTTCTGGTCTTATCTTAATTATGTCCTTCCTTACTTTACCCTGTTAGGCTTATATTAGGCCTACTTAACCCTTCTTTTCCTAGCTTCTTGAAGTGGAAACTTAGGTCATTTATTTCATGCTTTATCTTTTTTCTAATATAGGCATTTAAAGCTGTGGATTTAAAAATTATTCTAAGCACTAATTTAGCTGCATCCAAAATTTTGATATGTTGTATTTTCATTATCTTTTAGTTTGAAATATTTCCAACTTTCCCTTATAATTTATTTATTACTCATAGGTTATTTTGAAGTATATTATTAAACTTCTCAATACTTGTGGGTTTTCCAGATATCTCACAATTGTTGATTTCTAATTTAATTGCATTGTGATCAGAGAACACACTGTATATGATTTAAATTATTTTAAATTTATTAATACTTCTCTTATAACCCAGTATATGAAGATGCAACATCCCATAAAATAAGATCGGTTTTTCTTTTGTGTGTCTCCTTTTAAGAGCTTAAAAACAACCCAAAACAGAAAAAAGTTTGCCAAATGCATGCTCTCCAGTAGAATTCTACACACATTTCATTAGCCAGGACAAGCCTACCACTAAGTTAATCAGTGACAAGGGAAATGGCACCACCATAATTAGGTTAGTCCAATCAGGATCTATTATCTTCAAAATCTGGCTCTCCCAGTATGGAAAAAGGGGATTAGGTATAGGTTTGGAGGAGACAACAAACATTGACACCCCCACCGGAGAACATCTTGGGTGTTTCTATTACTAAGTCTTAGCGCCAAGTCTCAAGAGCAGACCATCTTCCTATTCTTGCCTTCAAGGGGAAGCTACCAGTTCCCACTCTGTCGCCTGAGATTCCTGGCTTTGGGGTTCCCAGTTCCTTTTGTCCCTCATGCAAATGTACAGCTCTTTTCATTATACAACCCTTGTCTTTATGTAGGAGATTGTAGGAAACAAACGATGCTAAAAATTATCCATGGAGAAGTTACAAAGCTTTGGAGAACTTTCTGATGTTTACTATCATGGTCCCTGAACCACAGTTCCCAAGTCCCTTCTGAAATTGTACTTAAATGCCTGCTGGATTATTGTTCTCAGCTTTCTTTCCATTCCTGAAGATGCCCTGGCTAAATCATGCCTTTTAGATGCATGGCAATGCTGAACCCTTTATTCATGAAGACCTTTCTTGGCCAGTGCTTGCAGAAGCCACACCCTTCTCTCAGGTGGGAACTAATCTTGGGAGGACCCTTGACCAGGTGGCAGTGACATGCTCCACAGAGCAGCCTCTTTGGGCACCTCCTGCCTTTCCATGCTGTGCTTCTGGTTCTATCTTACTGCAAAGAGGAAGACTACTCTATTTGAACTGTCATTTAGGGAGTTTATGGTTGAAATGATCAGAAGTGAATTGTTCTCTAGAATCGACACTCTCTTTCTCTGCCAGTAAAATGACATCTCTGAAACATTGTGCCATTTCTGGGCACTCCGTTCCTAAAGAAAAACCTCATCTCAAAGTCCTTGAAACAGAGCCTGTAAGCTCTGGTAGACTCTGGTTTTCCAACCACACTCATAAGATGGAACACAGGCCAGATGGCTGTGTGTCTCATTCTCTCTCTTTCTCTCCTCCTCCTCCTCTGGAAATAAACAACACAGAGCCAAATGCTTCAGAAAGAATGACAGTGCAAGATGAGAGCAATCATAATTAGGATTGGAGTTAGGTGAATCAAAGAATCAAGAAACCATGTTATATAGTAGCCAGAAAAGCGTCCAAAGGTAAAGGTAGAAATCATGTTTGAAGATCTTGGTGGTGAAAATTTTAATAAAGGCTTGATATCAAGTTGGTAAGGCAAAGCCCAGAGACTTTGTGGTTCTCAGCAGTTAGGACATGGGAAAGAGTTTAGAAGTCTGAAGTTTTAGGCAAAGGATTAAGAGAAAGTAGTCAGAGAAGTTAAAGTTGCTGGGATCAATAATCTGGAAGGTTAGGTGCTAAAGACAAAGGAACTAGTAGTCGTGTGCCAGGACTGGATCTGGCCCAGCGGTGTTGGATGGTTTATCTTCTGACCAGAAGTATAATTTCCAGTGAGCGTGGGAGGCTCTGGGTCTGCAGGAGTGCTCAGGGAGGTGTGCAGGATGAGAAGCAAGAGACCTGGCCTTGTGTTCCAGCTGGACGACCTTAGGCAAGTGATTTAACCCCTCTGAGCCTTTAGTTTCTTCATTTGAAAGACTTTAATGAAAATGCACATCTTCTGTGAGGATGAAAGAAGATAATGTGTAAAAAATCACTTTGAAACTTCAGAATGCTGTATACATGTAAAATATCACTGTCATTATTACTGGAGGGTACTTAAACTCTGCCTAAAATAATGTTCCAGACCTCCAGTGGAGAAACTATCCATATGACCGGAAATGAATTTTTTTCCTCAGCAATATGAGACTATCTCAGACTTCTACGAGCAAAATAATGCTGATGGCCTATCATGTGGTATATTAGTCAGGACTCTTGGCTTCACTGACAGAAACCTAAATTCAAACTGGTTTGAGTTAGAAAGGGAAGTGTGTTGACTCACAGAACAGGAGAGTACAGAGTTGTAGCTGGATTCAGACATGGCCCAATTTGAGAGCTCATATGGTGTAATTTCTCTCTGCCTCTCCACCCTTTCAGCCGGTTCCCTCTCTGCGGCCTTGTTTGCCCTCACACTGCTACCTCACCATATTGTTTCAGCCTAGCAACCTCAGCAGAAGGAGAAGTCCCCTCTCCTACCTTCCGTACTCTAATCCAAGGAAAGACTGACATGCCCACTAGCAGCTAGCACTGCCTTCTCCCCAAGCTATGTTGGGGTGACATGTTTACCTCTGAATAAATCAAAAGTGTATTTACCATTAGGTCAATGCAGCTAAATTGTAGAATTTGCCAAAGTAAATATGTTAATCATATCTCTTCCCACTCTGACTCCCCCTCCATCACACTTCCCTTGTGCCCAGCAATGTCGAGTGGCCATAGGCATTTGTCTTGGGGCAGTTGAGTTGAGTATACATTTGCTTTGGCTTTTGTGGGATATATTTACACACTTTGCAATGATTTCCATGTATGGTTTAGATGTTTCTAGCCCTTCTGGTATAGGAATAGCTCCAGAAGTACTCCTATAGGACTTTGGCCCAGCTTACCTGACATCTTGACATGAAGATGCAGTGTTAGAGATCATATGCATCCAGTTGGTACCCAGGACTAGGGAATAGAGAGCAGAGAAAACACATGGTTTGAAATGTACAGAGCCAGAAGCTAGTCTGTGGAAATTCTTCCAAGCATCAGATATGTAAAATTATAAGTGAAGGAATTCATCCTCATTAACACTTGGTCACGCCAGAAGTTCTCTCCTATCAAGAATATATTTGATAAAACAACAAGTACAATTATAAATGCACCGTATATTTTTCCTTCGTTTGATAGAAATCACATGAAATTGAATGTATTAGAACTCATGATTTTGTAGCCTAGGCCTGTGGTATTTTTAGAATTTGTAATTTGTTTTTAATTTCTCTTCTCTTTATTTAACACTTTCTATGTGCCAAGTGCTTCTCTGGTCACGGGGGATATACAAGTAAACACAGCAGACTCTCGTGGAACGTTTACACAGGTATTTATCAGATCTCCACCATGAAAACAAGAGGGCCTCCAGCAGACGTTTCTGTGGACCTTTGGGCAAAAACTGTAGCTGCCACTTCATGATACGCTTGGATTGATTTGAAAAAAATAAAAATAAAAACCACTTCAAGTAGCCCAGGAACCCTGGAAGACAGACAAAAACAAAAGAGAACCATAATAACCTCTATTAACAAAACAGAATGAAAGAAAACAACAAAAGCAAGACTGCAGTAACAGCAGAGACCAATTTTCTGTGATTATTTGAGGTTGGATCTTGAAACAAATGTTATATAGAATTCTTAGAATTTTATTTTGGCTGTTTATATCTTAATAGAACCTATATAATAATGACCAGGAAAGACATAAACTGCAAAATGCTACTTTTCTACACACAGGAGGATATTCAATAGGGCAAACAGGAAGTAGGGTAAAATCCAGGTACTATTATGATGGGGAGACATTTTAAAGGGGGAGATCAGCCTAAAATTTGTCTCTCAGAGCAAAAGGCACATGCTTATAAAACGCTCCCTATCACCATGTACAGCAACACAGAATATAACAGAGTAAAAAAGCTGAAAAAAACAGGGCAGAGAGATGCCATGCCATTTAAAGAGAGACAAGGCATCTTCCAGATAATAAGCAACTTCAGCTGGCATTTTGCAGAATGTACAAAAGAAGATTAAATCTTCTTAAATTCCAGCATGTAATGAAGACTTAAAGAATGAACTTTAAAAATCATTGTTGCCAAGAGATTTGTGAATTCTCTAAAACAGTATGAAAATTTCTGCTATAAGGAAGCAGCCATTTCAAATGCAGATGGTGAGGGCGGTGAATGCCTTCAGAAAGACAAAGAATCTATAGATTGGCAGTAAATGACAAAGAGACATTTCCATTGGCCATCCTTGACTAAAGGTTTCAGCAATTTCTAGTTAAGAAAGATTGAAGGGTTGGAGTTGTTACTAGGCCAGTGCTACTTATTATTTGCTTTATGTACACGCACACACACACACACACACACACACACAGATAGATATGGATACAGATACGGGTATGGATACAGATATGAATATAGACATAGATATAGATATATAGGTATAGATACACAGATACAGCATAGACTGAGTTTAGTTAATTTTACTTAACCTCTTTGTTGTCATTACAAAGTCCTAGATGCAATACCTCTCCTAGTGAACTGAAGAAAGGTTTACCTCTTCTAGTGAACCCAGGATCAAACCTGGGTTGAAACCCTGATTCTTCCATTTCCCAGATATGAGACCTCAAAAAATGGCTTAGTCTCCAAGCTGGTAAAATGAGAATAAAACCAATGCCCAGGTCTTCTGTGAGGACTAAATTACATAAAATATGTAAAGCTCCTGTACCAGATATTCACCTTACTCACACTCCAAAGCAAAACTTCCTGCCCATATTTCCCCTTGACAGGGATTAGTCTGCCATGTTTAGTCTGCCATCTTCTGTATTAGTTTTGCCCGCCTTCTGGAGCCGAGGAGGAGGTGGCCCTAAACCCTAGACCTGTGTCCTCTGGGCCCATGGTTGCTGTTGCAGTGCTGCCATCCTTGGCTCTGCACTCAAAGTCATTCTTCATCCATTTCATCTCATCTCTGTCGCTTTCAGTCCAAGTTGGCAGTGTTTCTGTTCATAAAGAATTCCCAGAAAACATGTTGGCCTCTCATGCAATTCATGGGGATCCAAGATAGCAGACAAGAGGATTCTCCATAGACCTTTCCTGGATAACTTCCTTTCTATTCCTGGCTTCTGTGGAGATGGTTGGTTGGATCCATGAGTCACACTCCAAATCTCTTTAGAAAATGGCTGTCCAGACACACCCTTGGCTCTGTTTCCAGAGCAGGCCATCTGAATAGACTGAGAATTTTCTAGATCGTTAAGTGCTGGTTTCTTTTTGCCTAGCGGTTCCTTCTTCAATTTATTTCTCTCCTCATGTGTTTTACTATAAGCAACAAGGAGAAACCAAGCTGCATCTTCAACACTTTGCTTGGAAATCTCCTCAGCTAAATATCCAAGATCATTGCTTACAAGTTCTCCTTCCATCCAACAGAACACAACTCAGCAAAGTCCTCTGCCACTTTTTAACAAGGATCAGTCACCTTTCCCCCAGTTTCCGAGAACATGCTCCTCATTTCTGTCTGTGACCTCTATTATGGACTGAATATTTGTGTTCCCCTCCCTCCCCAAAATTCTCATGTTGAATCCCTAACCCCCAGTGTGATGGTATTTAGAGATGGGGCCTTGGGAATTAATTAGGTTTAGATGAGGTCATGAGGGTGGGACATCCATGATGGGAGGAGTGTCTTTATAAAAAGAAGAAGAGAGACTAGAGCTCTCATGTAAGTACACAGGAAGAAGGCAGCCATCTCTAAGTCAGACAGAAACCCCCTCACCAGGAACCAGATCTGAAGACACTTTGGTCTTGAACTTCCTAGTCTCCAGAGCTGTGAGAAATAAATGTCTCTTGTTTAAGCCATCTAGTCTATGGTATTCTGTTATAACAGCCCAAGTTGACTAAGACTTCATAAAAAGCACCTTTAATATTCATATTTCTAGCAACATTCTGTTCATGATGATACACGTATTCTGAGATAATAGAAGCTTCCTCTATAGCTCTCCTCTTTTCTTTCTGAGTACTCACCAGAATCCCCTTTAATATCCATATTTCTGTAGTCTCTTCAGCTCAGTCTAGGCTTTTTCTATCATGCACCCTAAAATTCTTCCAGTTTCCACCCATTACCCAATTCCAAAGCTACTTCCACATTTTTAAGTATTTGTTACAGCAGCACCTCCTTACAGGTACCAAAATGTGTATTAGTTTTCTAGGGCTGCCACAACAAAAGTACCATAAACTGGGTGGCTTAAACAACAAAAATTTGTTATCTCACAGTTCTGGAGCCTAGAAGTTTGAAATTAAGGTGTTGGCAGGGTTGGTTCCTTCTGAGGACTATGAAAGAAGGATCTTTCATAGGGTTTCTTTCCTTGGCTTGTAGAGGACTGCCTATGTCTTGTGTCTCTTCACATAGCTCTCTCCCTGTCTGCATGTCTGTGTCCAAATTTCCCCTTCTGGTAAGGGCACTAGTCATGTCAGATTAGGCTCACATCCTACTCCAGCATGACCTCATCCTATCTTAACAAATCGCTGCTATGACCCTATTTCCAAATCAGGTCACGTTCTGAGGGACTGAGGGTTAGAACTTCAACACATGAATTTTGAGGGCACACAGTTTAACCTACAATCCCTATTTCATTCAGGTACCAGTTGATTGGGCCACGATTACCAAGTTACAGTTGGCCATTGGCCTACAATGTTGCTTAGACTGGAAATTTCACTCTTGGGTATTTGGCTTGAGAAGTCTAGAGACAAGCAGGCAGTTTGCAGGAAGAGCTGAAGCTGAAAGGAACACAGAGAGAGTCCCTGAGGTAGACAGGGGTCCCTGAGCAAGCCAGTTTTGTGGGAGCAGCAGCTCTGACATTTGAATAAGCTGAGATCTGTGGTTAGAGTAAGAACATAAGGCAGAGAGAGGCAGCAAAAGCGGACTCAGCGACCCACACAGGGAGAAGAGCAGGCAGAGAGAGCACTGGAACTCTGGGAAGGTGGAGGACTAAAGGAAAACTGGAATGAGACCTTTCTGCTGAGATGCCCAAGGATGGCTGGGGTGTGGTTCCAGGCTCCATGAGGCCAGGTCCTGCTGTGGCTCTTGGAGTCCAGTATGTTCTCTGTCTCCATGCTAATCCCTGCCTGCCTTCCTCCCTGCCCACACAAAAACCTAAAACTAAAAACCAAAAATCCACCTGAGCCAGCCCAAGTCCAATTCTAAAAGCCAAATTAAACTAGCACCTAGTTAAGGTATGGCGCAAAGTTGGTCTTCAACAGTGTAGTTTCCATTCCTCTCCACCAGCTAATAACTGGGTCAAGATTCTGGGGCACAAAGATACCAGGCTAATTAAGCAATGGCCCTTGCAGAATTATTGGTGTGCCTGAACCTCTTTTACTCCTAATATGGGTTTTAATGAGTTAAGACACCATTAGAATTTAACTTCTTTCAGTAACAGTCCTTCAGACTGTACAAACCTTGGTGCAAGCATTAGGGACCATCGCATTTAAACAGCCCTCATTTTTCTGTTTACGAACTGAGAAGGGGAGGTCATCACAGAGCAAGAGCTTTCCTTTCCTTTAGTGTGAACTGCAAAGGTGGGAGGGGAAACTAATGAGAGAAAAGAGATGGCTGACTGTTGCTAAGCAACATTTGTTGGCAAGAAATATAAAAACAAGACGCAGAGAGCTTCTAATTGGGCAAATATCTTAGAGAATATTTATAATTCCTGAGAGATTTGTTTTCAGACCATTCCTTTTTTAATTGAAGCACTTAATCACTTATTTTAGAGATGGTCATCATAATTACATAAAATTTTATCACTTAAAGCTAATTTTGGAGTGTCACTGATTGAGTTCCAAGTATTTGAAGGAGACACCTTACATTTCTTTAATTTAAATAAGCCTCAGAGTGTATATAGTGTACCCATGAGTACCATGGCACTCCGTATCTATAGCCAAGTAAAGCATCTCCCTGGAGCTAGAATAGCACTGCAAATGGAAGCATAGCACCTAAGCTAACTATTTACGTAATATGGTCTCTGATAGAGTGACCAATTCATCCTGATTTGCCCAGAATTTCCCAACTTTGGTACTGAAAGTGTTGCACCCCAGGAATCCCCTTAGTCCTAGACACACCCTGATGGTTGGCCAGCCTCTCTCTGATTTTATTATTTTGCCTGAGATGGTTGGATTGGATTCAGGCTGGGCACTGGGGCTAAAGTGGTCTTGGAAGATCTTTTCTGGGCACAGATGAACTTCATATCTGGGTGTTCCCCTAGGCAGCTGGCTGGTTTGGACTTGCTGGGGCTCTAATCAGCTTGTTGGACTCCCAAGAGAGGGTAGTTTGGTAGAATCCCCATTGGAATTCCTTGGCAGTGAGAGTGAAACCGACCTGTTTCTCCTCCATTTCAGTTTTCTTAATCTGTTGTCGGCCCGTATTCTGAGTCTAATAGTTCAACTTCTTTTAGACCCCTAGATGGTTTATATATGTAATAAGTTCCCATCAGTAACGTCTGCCATTATACAAAGTGATTCCAAGTGGCATGGATGTAGCGGGTCCAGCATAGAGGAGGGGCAGCAGTAGAGCATGTGCAGTGTGGAAGAGAAAGCCACCGGGACATTCTTAGATGTTTCCCAGGGGGGGCACTGTTCCCTCTGTGGGGCAGTCACATCCTCTCACAAAAATATGGAAGAATTCTGCAAAACCACCTTGGCCAGCAGACATCAGGCACAGTAAGTTGACCAACCATGTGTCTACCTGTCTCTGAGGGTCTTGGCATATAGTTTAGTTGGCTATGTGACCCATTGACCTGCATCCCATTGTCTAGATCACAGACTTTAAGGTGGCCACTTGCCATGGATCACTGCAAACTGAGTGCTATGTGGGGGCCCATGAAAGAGGCATCCAAGGTGAATAAATGGTTGGGAAATAAGATAGCCAGAAGAGGGTAATCTGACCTAGTATAGACCCGACTGAAGGGTCATAATCAGTGCTCACATAGATAAGAATTCTTGCAGGTAAGGGTTATCTCTTTCACTGAAAGAGAACAAATAAGAGAAATTGTGTGCAATCCAAACATGCCAGATTTAGGTGAGATATCCTGACATCCAACATGTAATGGTGCTATCGCATGTCATCTGGCAATATGGGGATGCACTGTGTCCAAGATTAAGGACATCCAAAGGATTACTCAAGCTTGGCCCAATAGTTCTCTGCATTATTAGATTATACACTGTAGCGAAGACCCTAGTGAATGTGCCACACAGCTGCCCCTCAAATTAATAATCCATGGTAACACTCACTCCTTGAATGAATACAAGGAAGCTCTATGGTGATGTGTGTGTGTGTGTGCTGATGGCTAAGAGTCTGGTAGATGAAATAAAGATGCAAATTTCACGGCTAGATTTACTAGCACTACAGTTAGGTTGTAAAGATGTGGCACGAAACTCAGTTGACAGCCTTTAATACACCACTCAGTCAAATGAATATAATTATTTTTTTTAAGCTGGTACTAAGGAGGGACAGTGGTGTTGCATTTTAAACTAACAAATGCTGAGGGAATTATAAGTGCACTTAAAAGAAGATATGGGGTTTTAGCAAGTGGAGAAAGGTAGATAAAAGCTGAGAGAGAAGCAAAATAACAAAGAATCCTCAGCACACTCTATTCTGGGAAAATAGGATGTCAGCTTCCAAGTTGTCTTAAGAGTGTAATCCATGCACTATGCCACTTATTGCTGAAAGAGGAGATGGTACTATCAGTACCAAAAAAAGGTTATAATGAGGTGAGTCAAGCAAATACACAGAATTCTAAATTTCTGAGTTCAGTTCTTTGGGCTCAAAAGATAAGCCTACCCATACTTACTGAGTCAACAGGGATGGGTGTAGGGGTTGCTATGAGGCGGCGGAACTTGGTGGAGGTTCAGAAGTAGATTTCCATGCCATCCACCTGTCCCCAGGTTCATCCACAGACACATGGACTTCACCCTAGACCCTTGGGGGCTGCCTTGTGGTTAAGCACTCAATCAGCAGAGCTCAGCCCTCCTGCACCCGTCTCCCTCGTACCAAACACACACACACACACACACACACACACACACACACACATATATGAGTCACTTGCCCCTTTTAAGCCTTTTCATTACCTGCTCCCCACTCCCCAGGTCCTGCCTTCTATCTGATCACTGGTATAACAAGCTAGCCGTTTTCTGCTCCATGAGGGGCTGTGCGGTGGGGACATGCCTCTTCAGATCCTGACCTGGGATGTCCCTACAAACACAATGCCTGCTAGGACATCCTCTAGGATAAGCTGTAACCTTATCATGCCAACAGAGGGCTTCTCTCCCAAACTTGAGTTATAATGCAAAAGTCTTCTTTCTATCCCTCAGTCTCAGGAGCCGCCAGGTTCCAGAAAAGGGAAACTTGTCCTGTCACGAAAGCATTTGAGGTTTATCATCCTTAGTGCACTTGCCCCAGAGAAAAGGGGTTGGAGACGCTTATTCAGGAAGCAAAGGTTTGGAGCAGGGAGGAAGGAGGGAAGAGAGGGAGGGAGAAAGGGAAAGACAAGAAAGAAAGGAAAGAAAGGAGAAGGCAAGGCAGCGCCCTTTACAGCTGCGCCTGTGGAACGGATCTACATCACAGGCTGTAAAATAGAGTGCCAGGAAACTTAAAAGCCTTTGCACAGCAAAGGAAACCATAAACAAGACAAAAAGACAACCCTCAGAATGGGACAAGATATTCGTAAATGAAGCAACTGGCAAAGGATTAATCTCCAAAATATACAAGCAGCTCATGCAGCTCAATATCAAAAAAACAAACATACCAATCCAATAATGGGCAGAAGACCTAAACAGACATTTCTCCAAAGAAGATATACAGATTGCCAACAAACACATGAAAGGATGCTCAACATCACTAATCATTAGAGAAATGCAAATCAAAACTACAATGAGGTATCACCTCACACCAGTCAGAATGGCCATCATCAAAAAATCTGCAAACAATAAATGCTGGAGAGGGTGTGGAGAAAAGGGAACCCTCTTGCACTGTTGGTGGGAATGTAAATTGATACAGCCACTATGGAGAACAGTATGGAGGTTCCTTAAAAAGTAAAAATAGAACTACCATATAACCCAGCAATCCCACTACTGGGCATATACCCTGAGAAAACCATAATTCAAAGAACCATGTACCACAATGTTCATTGCAAGTGTCCATCAACAGATGAATGGATAAAGAAGATGTGGCACATATATACAATGGAATATTACTCAGCCATAAAAAGAAATGAAGTTGAACTATTTGTAGTGAGGTGGATGGACCTACAGTCTGTCATACAGAGTGAAGTAAGTCAGAAAGTGAAAAACAAATATGCTAACACATATATATGGAATCTAAAAAAAAAAAAAAAAAGGTTCTGATGAACCTAGGGGCAGGACAGGAATAAAGACACAGACGTAGAGAATGGACTTGAGGATACGGGGAGGGGGAAGGGTAAGCTGGGACGAAGTGAGAGAGTGGCATGTACATATACACTACCAAACATAAAATAGATAGCTAGTGGGAAGCAGCCGCATAGCACAGGGAGATCAGCTTAGTGCTCTGTGACCACCTAGAGGGGTGGGATATGGAGGGTGGGAGGGAGACGCAAGAGGGAGGAGATATGGGGATATATGTATATGTATAGCTGATTCACTTTGTTATACAGCAGAAACTAACACACCATTGTAAAGCAATTATACTCCTACAAAGATGTTTAAAAAAAACAGGGTGGCAGGAATTATATAAACTCCTCTCAGGACTTTTGCCTTTGCTGTTCCTTAACCTTGGAACGCTCTTCCACCAGACTCCTTGTGACCGGCTCCCTTGCTCACTTTAGCCTCTGTTCAAAGATCACCTTGCTCAGAGAGGCATTTCCTGATGACCTCGGCCCTCTAGGCCGCTTTATTCTTCATCTGCAGATTCATCACTGCCTGCCACATTCTGTAGTTATCTGTTTATTGTCTATTTCTACCCCTCACCACCACCCCCCACCCCGCCGCGGCACTAAACTGCAAACTCAGCATAAGCACAGACTTGCCTGTTTTGTTCAGTGCTGTCCCCAGACAGTTCCTGGCAACATCACAGAAGCTCCATAAATATTTGTTGAATGAAAATTAGAGATACATGTTTCTGTGGAGTTTTACTGATGTCTCTAGGATTCACTCTATTGGTTTAAAGCACATAAGATGGGGACTGAGGTATTAGGGCTCTGATATGTGGTCTTCAGCTAAAATAATAAACACCAGAACTAAGCCAGGCACTCTTTGATTTGTAGACCACCAGATGCTTCCTGGCAGATAAATTTCCTTCCTATTATCATAAATGAGGGAGAACGCCTATTGCCTGGAGTGTGAATGACCAAGGGCTATCCTTTCAGATACTGCGAGCCTTTGGATGGGTAGGAATTCTTGGAGAATACTAGTTAGATGCATATAAGGCAAACCAACTGGGAACCCTGTTCTTTGGGTCCCACCCCTTACTATTCACTTCCAGATAAGTGGATGTCTCAGTTTGACTGGCAGCAAAGCACTTCAAGTTTCTGCAATAATGTGAACAGAAAAATATCTGCTCAAAAAAGAGCTTTGAGATCCCAGAAGAGAGAACAGATGACCCAAGATCAGACAAAGGGGAGTACGGATGTGGGAGAGTCAATTAATTTGAGTGGAACATCCCACTTGGGGGTTGGTTTCATCTGCAAAACGCCTTGCTTGTTCCATCCGTTGTAATTTCCCCCGGACTGCCGCAGAGAACTTGCATTTTATCCAAAGTAAATATCCCAGTGGATGAAATCCAAGCAGACCACGTGAGCACTATAAAGTTGAGTTTAATGGGTTTCTCCCACACCAGGATTTGACATTTTGTGATGCAGGAGGAGGGCTGGGAAGATGGAACTGTATTTTTGAAACAAGCAGTGTTCTGTCTCTCTAAATTGATTTTAAATGGAGCTACACCTCCAGCCCACTCAGTTGTGTCAGGTTGAAAAATAAAAATTTTCCTTCCAAAAAGTGTCCCCCGTCCACCACCTGATGACGAAATTTTGGCCTTTTTCTAGCTGTTTGTATCCTTTTTCTATTTTATTTGCACATTTGGGTATGCACCTTTCCCCTTTCACTAACCTGCAAGATTTTCGCGTCTCTTCCTTAAATTTGATGAACGTCTGAGGGAGACCTGGCAGCCGTGATGTTCTCCCTCTCAAGAAAGTCATGGCTAAGCCAGAGGGGTCACCCACATCAAAGGTGAGCTGAGCAGCTGGCAGAGAAGGTCAGTGACTTTAGAATAGCTTCATATTTGATTTCATTTTTTAACAATTTACCCTTCCCATAGGGTCAAGTAGAAAAGGTCAAATCCACAGGACTGAAACATTTCTGTCATTGCTTCTGCCTGAGGTTTGGGTCAGAACTCTTCCCCGAGCCCCTGCTCTGTGCCCAGGACTCTGCTGTATGGTAGGGGGAGGGGATCAGAGGAAGAGAAAATAGGACACAGTCCTTTGGCATTCCCCAGTGGCTTCTGTACGGGGGACTCCTCATGAACACCCTAAAATTCCTGTTTCCAACTCAGTCTTTCTCCCTCCAGTCCGCTCTCCACACAGCAGTCCAAGCAGCCTTCCAGAAACAGTCGGATGGGGGCCATTATCCTGCTTGAAACCCTCTGGTGTCTTCTACTGTGCAACATGGGGTAAAGTCCAACATTTTTAATACGACTCACCGCTGCCTTGCTCTCCACCTCCATCTCTTACCTCTCACTTATTTATTTATTTACTTACTTGGTCGTGCCACGCAGCTTGCGGGATCTTCGTTTCCTGACCAGGGATCAAACCCGCGCCTCCCCTGCAGTGGAAGCGCAGAGTGTTTAACCACTGGACCACCAGGGAAGTCCCTCTCACCTCTCGCTTAGAGCTCTACCTGTAAGCAAGAGTCCACCTTCCTCACACACACCTGCCCCCTGCTCTCAGACTCTCCAACCTTCATCTCTGGGCCTTTGCATTACGCTGTTTCCTCTGCCTCATATTCTTAACCTACTCCCTTCCTTGCCCTTCATCACCTGAGAAACCCTATTCATCTTTCATTCTTCGGATCAGGTTAGGTCCTCTGCCATGTGCTTCCATACAAGAATCTTCAACTCAAATGTGTTTGGGTACAGGACAGGTGAGTCAAATGGGTGAAACTGGCCATATCTGGGACAATTAGGAGTGGCGCAGAGTGTGGTAA
The DNA here is from genome assembly GCF_028021215.1 of Eschrichtius robustus. NCBI lineage: Eukaryota > Metazoa > Chordata > Mammalia > Artiodactyla > Eschrichtiidae > Eschrichtius > Eschrichtius robustus. The sequence continues at coordinate 50,710,309 of NC_090829.1, read as the reverse complement.
ATTGGAGAGTGCATGCTTCTCTAAATGGACAGCCACTTCTCAGTTTTAGAAAGTGTTGCCATTGGGGAATACAAGCCCACTTTTGCCATCTTTTCTGATTTTAAAAGAGAAGTTAGAAATCCAGATTTTTATGGGAAGTACCCTGACGTTAAACACATGCATATTAAACACATGCTGTGTGGGCCCAGAGGTGGCCTGAGGCCCATCAGATGAGGCCCTATTGAGCTGTCTGAGTCATTTTCCCTGCTAGGCTATACGTGCTATGAAGACAGGGGCAAGAGTCTATCTTGTTGTTTTTGTTGTTTTTAATTTATTTTATTGAAGTATAGTTGAATGACAATGTGTTAATTTCTACTGTACAGCAAAGTGATTCAGTTATACATATATATATATTCTTTTTCATATTCTTTTCCATTATGGTTTATCACGGGATATTGAATATAGTTCCCTGTGCTATACAGTAGGACCTTATTGTTTATCCATACTATATATAACAGTTTGTGTCTGCTAGTCTCAAACTCCCAATCCATCCCTTTCCCACTCCTCCTCCCCCTTGGCAACCACAAGTCTGTTCTCTATGTCCGTGAGTCTGTTTCTATTTCATAGATAGGTTCATTTGTGCCATATTTTAGATTCCACATATAAGTGATATCATATGATGTTTGTCTTTCTCTGTCTGACTTACTTTGCGTGATAATCTCTAGGTCCATCCATGTCACTGCAAATGAGCCTATCTTGTTAATTGCTCTGCAGTGTTTACAATGCCTGGCATGGGATCTAGCACATAATAGTTGCTCAAAAACTACTGGTTGAATGAACAAATGGCTAAATTGAAATGTCAGCTTTGGCCTCTTTTGCAAGCTGCTGCCTCTCGAATCACCACGATCTCATCACCAGTGTCTGTCCGGAATGAGGTGAGAGGAACTGACCCTTTCTACTACCACCACCCCTCCCAAACTCCCTCTAGTTTTTATTTTCTGGAATTGACATTTCTCCAGATGTAGCACTGACTGAGGTATACTGATGCAGGCTTAGAGAATTGTATCTTCCTCCCTGACCAGTTTAGATTCTCCCAGAATCAATTGGGAGGGAAGAGGTGAGTAGTTTCAGAAAAATGGTACAGATGAACTGGTTTGCAAGGCAGAAACAGACACAGATGTAGAGAACAAACGTATGGACACAAAGGGGGAAAGCGGGGGCGTGGGTGGTGGTGGTGGGATGAATTGGGAGATTGGGATTGACATGTATACACTAATATGTATAAAATAGATAACTATAAGAACCTGCTAATTTTTTTATTAAAAAATAATAAAATTAAATTTAAAAAAAAAAAAGAGGTGAGTAGTTTCGTAGACAGAAGAGTGAAGCTCAGAAGATGGACTGAAGGTAGGCTGAACAGGGAACCCTTGCCTCCTTCTGAGCTTTCCTCTCCACGGTCTGGACTTCAAGGCATCTCTGTATTCATGAAGGCATGCCCACGTGGGCAGTAAAAAATGTCCTCTTGCACAGAAAGCCTGGAGTCCAGCTGGGAGATAGCCCTGTAGGGGACCCCACACTGAAGATGAGGAAACCGTCTCTTATAAACCAGATTATTTTGTTGCAAGCTACTCTCTACTTATTTACTTTTTTTCTTTTCGAGGCCTTTAGCACAGCCTTGTTGAAATGTTCCAGCCTTGTTTGGAAAGGGAGATGTGAGTAAGAGCAATAAATGGGGAAAAGCACCCTTAAAAGGCTACCCAGTGGCAGCAGCAGCAGTGAGGAAGTGCATCTAAAGTGTGGTCCTGGGGTACTTGTTAGAAATGCAGATGCCCAGGCATCCTGCCCTCCCCGAGACCCACCCTCCTCTAGGAGTGAGATCCAAATATATGCATGGTGAAGATGTGCTCACTACAGTTTGAGAAACACTGCCTAAGGAGAAGGGGAAGTGGAAGTAGATCTTTCTCTCCTTCATGGCTACCTTGCAAGCTTGGGGTTTGATCTGGTGAAGAAAGGTGGCAGTTTCCTTTCCAGGGCACGGTAATATTTATTTCCTGGTTGTGTGTCTTTCATGGCATGATCTAATAAAGGCACATCTGTCTAAATGGTCCTAACGACTTGAACCTTTGCCATGGCCTCCACTTCAGCTTGCTTGCTCACCTGAGACTCTGGGGGGCTTTTTTTTTAAATGAGGACATGGATCACCCCCTTTAAGGGGGCTATCTCACAATCATCCCTCTCGCCTGTTTTCCTAGTAGACAGCTGCAGGAACAGACTGTTCAAGTACACAGAAAGAGACATGTAGTGACACTCAGCAGGGAAGCAGGTCTTTTCTAAATAGGCAGCCTCATTGTTTCCCTGCTCTGTGGTGTGTTTACAGCATGGAAGGCTGACTAGCTCAGTTGACTCAGAAACAGAAAGATAAACCAGGGATCGGGATCTGGGGAGTTGGCTCAGTCCCTGACTCACTGCATGGTCTGTGGTGAAGTCATCAGCACCCCTCACCTCCTCCCCACCCCGTAAAGAAAAGGAACCAACGGGACCCAACTCTGTAAGCTGAGGATGATAGAATCGCAGATTCTGGTTACTCAGAAGCAGTTTGCAAGTTCCAAAGTGGGATGTGTCTGCTGTTTGGGAGCAGAGGTGAGGAAGGGGCTATGAACTGCTGTTGAGCCACATGGGATATTGTGGGAAAGTATTATCCCAGAGTCAGACCAGGTTTTCAGTCTTGGCTTCGATACAAGCTTAACTGTGTGATCCTAAGCAAGTCACCTGATGTCAGGGAAGCCATCTGACCTTGGACAAATCACCTGTCCTTGGGCAAGGCACCCGATCTCACCGACCCTCATTTTCCTTAATGCAAGATCGGGGGAGGGATGTCAGGTGACCTCTAAGGGCCTCTCGACGGCTCCAGCCGTGTCTATGCGTTAATGAGAGGAAAGCCACCTTTGCTCAGAAGCACTGTTGCTTGCTCTGACTTCCTTCAAGGGCCTGTCGGAGGCGCGCTGGTCTCTGAGAGGATATCATCCAGCAGAAATGGCTGGACTGACACCTCTGGTGTGCCTTCATATAGAATTTAAAATGAAAACACTATGAAACTATAAAGCAAATGGTAGGAAGTGCAATGAAGTTCTCATTTTTCCTACAATGACTGTTTTGACATCTTTTTTTTGGAAATAGTAACCAAATTCTTTAAAAACATTTTTTATGCCCCTAATTTGCAGGAGGCCAGAATGTGTGTTTATTCTACCTCCTGGTTAACTCAGCAGTAGAAAGATGGTCTTGCTGTCTTTGCAAGGATCCTGCTGGTCATAGAGCCTCTTCCACAAAGAGATAACTCTGCTCAGGGAAAAGGAATTGGGGTGTGAGGTGTGATGTAGAAAGGAATCCTGAGAAAAAACAGTAACCTTAAACACCCGGTGGTAAACTGAACCCCACGGTCCCAGCTCAGGTTTGAATGTCCAGTGCTTCTTTTGATGCAGGCAGCTGGGAAAGGACATACCCCAAACCCAAGCTGGCTGATTAAAAAGATGCTCTGAACTGTTACGAGAAGAACTCTGAAGCCAGTCATGCTTCTGTCCTCATTAGGAGCCTTTTGACCTACTTCAGGATGCAGGACCGTTGAGGGCAGCAAAACAGAGCAAAGAAGGCTATGCCTGTTCACCGGAGACCTGCACTTCCAGCTAGGGCCTCCGAGTTCCTCTCCTCTTCCCCTTGTCTTGTCTTTCTCTTCACTTGGAAGTTGTGTCACTGCCTGCACACAGCTCCTCTGCCTCCGGGCTGGGGGCCCTACCCTGTCCTTTGAAACACAAAGCAAACAACAGCTGAGTCACCTGCCAAGACCCAGCCTCATGGGAAATGGCCAAGAACCTGTCACTTCATTGCATTCCTAGTTTCTGCTGTTTAGAAACAAGGGACAAAGGGTCAGATGGTGTCCCCAAAGTGGCTGACACATAATGTATTGATTATTTGTAAAGTTTAGGTGGTGAGCTGGGGCCAGGGTAACGGAGAGCTTTTTATTAGAGTCACTGGAGGAGATTTTTTAAAGTCCCGATGTCCAAGCCACACCCTCCCCAGGTTGGAGAGCCAGTGCCTAGACCACTCTGTCTTCCATCAGCCAGCATGAAGCAATATGTGATGACATGTTACATGAAAATATGTATATTTTTAAATGGGGAGGGGAATGGAGGGTCTAATTTCTATAAATAAGAAGTAATGAAGGTTCATTACAGTTTTTTCTATAGAGAGGCCCAAACTGCAAACTAAACTTTATTTATAATATTCTCTAGACAGAGCAAAAAAAGAAAAACAGGTAGGATTGAGATTTCTTTTGCAAGTAGGAGATTTGGGTTCTGAAAGACTTTTGGGTTGCTGTTGTTAAGACTTTATTTTTTAGGATTGTTTTAGGCCCACAGCAAAACTGGGCAGAAGGTACAGAGATTTCCTATATACGCCCTGTTCCCACACATCCACAGTCTCCCGCATTATCAACATCCCCACCAGAGTGGTCCATTCGTTACCATGGTTGAACCTACACTGATACACCCTTATCACCCAGTGTTCATAGTTTACAGTACAGTTCACTCTTGGTGCTGTACTGAAAGACTTTTAAGTGTCAGTTTTAACTGATTTTTCAATCCTCAATTTTCACCAGTTATTGAGTACCTGCTATGGGCTGGTCACTTGCTAAGGGCTTTTTAGACACCATTTCATTCAGTCCTCAAATAACCTCCTTATCCTCATTTTACAGATGAGATTCAGATTAGTTAACTTGCTTAAGGTCTTACAGTTAGAAAGTAGCAAAGCCTAGATCTAAACCCACATTTGACTCTGAAGGCTGTGCTTTTACATGCCTTACCTCATTATTATTACTATTAAATTGCTAATACATTATATTACCTAAGCAATATGTCTAGTAAAGTTCTTGGCACATAGACAGCACTCAACAACCATGAATTCCCTTCCCTGAAGATCTTGTCATCAAGGTTGGGAGGGACTCCCTGGGGCCCAGCAGGTGACAATGGGAAGGCAGGAGAAACCTCAGCAGTTGTGAGTGGGGCTCTGGGCAGGTAGACAATGAAGCGGGTGGGGCCTGTGCCTTTGATGACTAAGGGGCAGGCTGCGCTGGTGGGAAATGATCATGCGATGTGACTCTACATGCTGGGCTTGTGCCTGGCTTCACAAGGCTGACACCTGGGTAAGCTAGGGGCAGGATGCCCGCTGAACTGTTGGAACGCACAGGACACCTGCTTAGGTTAGGCTCGTTTTCTTTGGGGAAGGCCTATTTGGAGCAAGTTGATGTTTGCTAACTGTGAGAGGAGCTTTCACTGGCCGTAAAGCATAGGAGTTAAAAGCCTGTTGGTTAAGTGCATGTGCTTTGGAGTCAAGCTTGCCTGAGGCTGAATCCTGGCCTGACCACTTATTAACTGTGTGACCTTGAAGAAGTTGTTAACTTAATTACCTTATTTGTTAAAAGGGGGTAAAATGCCTAGGACCTTAGCCTATTGTAATTATTGAGTTTGTGTATGTAAAGCAGTTAGCACAATGCATAGCATATAGGAAGCTCTCAACAAATGTTAGCTATTTTTTCCGTTTCACTGAGATATAAGTGACATACAGCATTGTATTAGTTTTAGGTGTACACATGGTGATTTGATATGTGTATATATTGCAAAATGATTACCACAATAAGTTTAGTTATGATCCATCACCTCAAGTAGTTATAATTTTTTTCTTGTGATAAGACATTTTAAGATCTACTCTCAGCAATTTTCAAATATATGGCACATTACTAGTAGCTATTAGTACTGCTGAAACACGCAAGCAGTTAAGAGGATAATGCTCTCTAATTTCTTGTTTCCTTTCTGTATGATTGTTCTTTTTGGAAAGTCAACTATTAGAGTATAATGAGATGATAGCTGGAGTTCTCAGTAAATCCAAAGATAGACCATTCGTACCTTTCCAGGCACGTTCCTTAACGCACAATTCATGTGTTAACTTATCTGCGATGCAGTTCTTCCTTCCTTTATGTTTCCTTAGCCTGTTTTTAAAATTTTATTTCACCTTTATTGTGACACTTCACAGGCTGACTGTTTCGTGCAAAAATAATAGTATTGGGATCTATGTTAAGCTTCAAGGGGCATATTTTGGCAATGTTTACAACATTTTATTAAAGTACAAAATTGTTGGAATTAAGCTAAATTTAAAAAATGGTAAATTCTTACAAAAACATTGATAACACCACTCAAGTCACGCACGTGTAACGAATGCAGGAAGGTCTTAAAAGGTTTACAAGTTGAAAATTATGGCGATTTCCCCAAGTGGATATAACAGCTCACTGCTGAGTATGGCATCAATATAATATATAAGATCTTTGAGAGAATGCTGTCCCTGATTCTTCTGCATTCTAGTGCCTCCTAGAAATTTGTTCCTTGGGAGATTCAGACTCAGAGGCAGCCAGAAGGGACAAGTCAAGAGTTGAGATAATCACAACTTGGAGAAAGTGTCCTTGGAGAAAGTGCTGGTTCTAGCAGCTTTTTTAAAAAATCAATATTTAAGTAACCAAATTGAAAGTGACATCCTAAGTTTGTCAACGCCAGTACGAACCAACTAGGTACCTCAAAATTTGGAATGGGTGACCATAAGACAATCAGAAAAAGTTTGATTGAAACTGGAGAAAATGTTTAACACAGCTCCCCGGACTGCAAGCTATGAAGTGAGGGAATAATAGAAAACAGTTGTGGTCTAAATAGGGGTCAACAGTGTGTAGCTGGTTTTGAAATTTGCAGAATCCAGGGTGGGACTAAAAATTAAGAAATGAATAAATATTAACCTTTTATAGTGTATATAGAGGGCAATATCACATTATTGAGGAGAGGTTGATCTAAACATCGAAGAGTATTAAGATGTTGGATATGGTCAAGAAAAGAACAGCAAAATTAAAAAGAAAATTTAAAAAAAAGAGAAGGGACAGGAGAATAAGAGGCAAGGAGAGAAAAGGAGAGAGCTGGCATTTCAGATTCTACATAAAGAAGAATTTCTCAATAGAAGAGGGTAACATTTGTGAAATGGAGGGAACTGTCTCTTAGGTTGCCTTGAAGGCCACGTTCAAAATTAAGGATGGACACAAAAGGACCTCAGATAGTCCTTTGAGTGCTATGATTCCATGAGATCTGGCTTTCTGGCTTGTGCCCCTGGATGCGCTATATGTTTCTAAAAATAAAAAAATTTAAACCTTGCAGCTTGCATGGCCAGTGCATTCTTTAGGGAACTCAAATCAGATTTCTGGCTTTCTCACTCTGTGGTCATCATTCAATTACATTTGTCAAGCAGCCAACCAGACCGTGTTAGAGTAGAAACAATGGGTCAGCTGAAATAGCGACAGCGTCTCTCCAACCAATTTGGACTTTATATCAGGTTCCAGATGGTTCGGAGTGCAATCTGTACGTAACGGAAAATGCTGTACTTGTTATTCTGTTGCTCCTTTACAGAAGCCCAAGGATGTACGTTCACCTGAAAGTTTTGTATTGCATTGTCCTTCATTTCTATCTGTGTTCAATGAGTAGCCCCCCGTGGACACCATGACAGAGCACTGGGATGGGCGCAAATAACCAGCGTGAGGAATGGGACATGATTCAGTTCTGAAATGTTAAAGGGTCAATATTTCTGGCTAGGAATGGTTCCTGCTTCCTTGGAGTGGAAAGTATGACTGACTGGGATACCTTGGGAGGAAATCTTGTAGAAGGGAAATTATAGGATTGGATTCATAGCCGACTGCGTGTCCGAATTAGGATGGATGGCCTCACAATGCATGCCCAGGTATCTGCAGTACCAATGAGCTCATAAAGAAATCTAGCTTGTTATCTTCAACAATGCCCCCTAGGGTGCAATAAAACAACGAAAGGCTCTGTGCTTCTGAAAAAAATGTGACTCCAGCTGTGACTGAGAAGTTGCTGCCTCCCTGATACTAACAGAAAAATCATCTGTAACCCCGTTTTGTAAAGTTGTATTTTTAAAACATTTCCTCTGTGCTTAAGAATCTCATTTTTCTGCTACCGAGCTCAGGAGTCACCTCCCTCTTGTCCTCTTCATCTACTTCTCTGCCCCCGGCCCCAGAGCTTCATGAATCTCATTTTCCTTTACCAGAGGCTGCATGCTTTCATTGTGCCTCAGTTAATGGTTCTCATTTCCTTTGGTGGTCTCATTACTTCCCCAATTAAGCTCCTCACTGCACTAATATCCAAGCTTAAAATGATTTGAAAGCCAAGTTGTCTTCCACAAAGGCAAGATGCTTGTTGAAATAACCGTGTAAGACTGGGTCTCTTTGAAGATTGCTTTTTATTAAGCGATTCGAGTGAATTTTACTTCCTGCCTAAGGTCAAGGTCAAAGAATCTCTTCATACGTTGCCTCACCACCTCTGTTTTTCTACCTAATCTGAAAATGATAGCCCAACCCTAGAGTGTTTCTCTCTCTCCGGTGTCTGTTTGCAGATGGTCATCAATCCCCCTTGCTTCCCAGCTCCCTGGTGACTTATTTAGCTTTGTGCGTTGGTGGTAAGAACTATTTTCCTAAGTAGAAATGCAGCAGCACATAGTAGAGTGGCAGAGCAGCTTTATTTAGACTTCATTTATTGACTGCACCACTTTATTTCTAGGAAGATCCTATGATCAGTATTCAGATCATTCTCTGGGATGTCTCATCACTTGGTCAATGGCTTCACATACCAGGGAAATAGGAAGGCAAATCGATTTCTCTCTGTGCTTACCAGTGTGGGATCTGGACAAGATGCTTAACCCCACTGAGCTTTATTTTCCTCATCTGTAAAGTGGAGGTAATAATACACTATATACCATGTGAAAATTAAATAAGATGATGTGTATAAAGTGACCAGCACAGTGCTTGAGAGGTCTGCATAATGTAGAGTAAGAGCACAAACTTGAGCTGGACTCTCCTTTCCAAATTCCCCCTCAGGCTTTCACTGTATGTGTAATTTAGGGCAAGGCAGACAACTTTGTGCCCCGGTTTGCCAACCTGCAAAATGGGACAATAATTGAATCTATCTTAAAGGGTGTTGTGAGATTAAATGAATTAATGAAAACTGCTCAGAACGGGGTTCAGAACATTGTATATGGCAAGCACCATAAAAGTGTTTGCTATTATTATCAGAAAATATTAGCGTTATTCCAGCTATTGAAATAATTTGTGGCTTTGAAAACACTGTCCTGAAAAACTGACAAAATCAAAGTGAAGCAGTAAAGGTTTAATCTTCAATTATACACAGAATAAGATGTTTCACTTTTTAATTTGACAGAATTCAGAGATGGTATTGTCTTGGGGAGACCATCTTGGAAAGGAAGTCTCATGTAATCTGGTCATCTTTATATTCCTCAGGAAGCCTGCTGGTCCCCAGAAAACCTGCACAAAGCGGGGAACTCTGATCTCATGACTGAACAAAGCCGCTTTTTAAACCTGGAAAGACAGAGCTAAAGGGGTGATTATGAGGGGTAATATTTCCCTTCAGGGAGAGAATTTAACATAACTGGATGTCACAGGAGGCAGTCCTCAATACTCATTAACAAATTAGTATGTGCTTGTTTTAGAAAATGTGGGGATCAGTTCAAAGCAGGATGGGGAAATATACGTTGAGGCCATTACAACACTTGCTGATAAGGTTTGAAAGAGCACACGTGACTACTTTATGCCCTTTTAAGGTCTTTGCTAAAGCTTATCTGTGCCAATTATTTTGTTTTTCCCTATTTTTAAAACTCTTGGAAGAACATATGAGAGATGCATTGTTAAGTGGGTGACTCATGAGCCATGAAATACACATGAATAATGAAAACCTGTTTTTCTAAACCTACATGTATTTTGTGTAGCTTTTTAAAACACGTGTCCAAAAGAACCGTCATATAAAGTGGTGTCGTGTAAACACTGAATGAAGAGTCTTCTGGGTTAAGTGACCTTGGACAAATCACTTCTTTGCATTTTAGTTTCTATTTCCCCTGCTTGTCCCCAAGGATTTTTGTGGATGCCAAACAAGATGAAGAATGTGAGAAAACTCTTTTTAAGTGCAAAAGTGGTATTAATGAAAAGACGTTATAAATGCAAATTTATGAAGCTGAGATTAGGAGAAGCAGTATGAGGCGGGGAGAGAGAGAGGCATCAATGGGAAGAAAAAGAGGGTGAGATGTGAGTAAAAAATCGATTTTCAAGACAACCTCAGTCACAAGAAGAAAGCAGTTTGGAAGTTAAAAGCACTTGGCAAATGAACAAAAATAGAAGGAGGCTTAAAATAAATCGTGTATAAGCATAAGATGGACTGTTATGTATGTATTAAAAGTTAGGCTTGTGAAGTGTTTGAATGGCATGCAAAATACTTATGATATAATGCTGACCCCAAAACAGGGCACTACGATACACGTATGGAGAGAATGAAGCCGATTGTATAAGAAAAGCATCAAAAAAGATTGGAAAGAAATGTGGCAAAATTAGTTGCCTCTGAGAAGTGAGCAGTTGGAGGAGATTGTTTTTATGTTTTTATTCTTTCTGAAAATTAAGCTTTTCTTTAGTGAACATTGAATCAATTTTTTAATAAACTAAATGAACAACAAGTGGTGTGAGAAGAACTAGACCGAGGAGTCTCTCTGCTCAAGAGAGCATCAGAAAACATCCTGAAGGGGGCTTCCGTGGTGACGCAGCGGTTAAGAATCCACCTGCCAATGCAGAGGACACGGGTTCGATCCCTGGTCCGTGGAAGATCCCACATGCAGGGGAGCAACTAAGCCCGTGCGGCACAACTACTGAGCCCGCAAGCTACAACTACTGAGCCTGCGCTCTAGAGCCCACGAGCCACAACTACTGAAGCCCATGTGCCTAGAGCCCATGCTCTGCAACAAGAGAAGCCACCACAGTGAGAAGCTGCACACTGCAACAGAGAGTAGCCCCCGCTCGCTGCAACTAGAGAAAGCCCGCGCGCAGCAACGAAGACCCAACACAGTCAAAAATAAATACATAAAATAAATAATTTTATTCAAAAAAAAAAAAAGAAAGAAAACATCATGAAGCTTCTTTGGGCCTAAACTTGGGATTTGTTCTTGAAAAACCCAACCAAGTACCTTGTTAACTCCATTTGTTGGCAATCTAGTGTGTTGACAACGACAGCAACAATAACAACAGCTTTCAATTGCACGCTGCTCACCTAGTGCCAGAAACCACTGACAGTTTTATATGCGATAACTCATTGAACCTTCAGGGATATCCGATTATATCCTTTTGCTAGGGCTACTGTTAACACAATACCACAAACAAAGTGGTTTCAACAACAAAAATTTATTATCTCACAGTTCTGGAGGCTAAAAGTCCTAAATTAAAGTGTTGGCAGGATTGGTCCCTTCTGAGGGCTGTGACGGAGGCTCTGTTCCAGGCCTCTCTCCTTGGCTTGCACATGGCTGTCTTGTCGCTGCATTTCCTCACAGCATCTTCCCTCTGTGTATATCTTTCTTTTCACATGGTGTTCTTTTTCTAAGGACATTAGTCATATTGGATTAGGGGCCTACTCTACTCCAGTGTGACATTATCATAAACAATTGCATCTGCAAAGACCCTATTTCCAAATAAAGTCACATTCTGAGGTACTTGGGGGTGGGGGGTTAGGACTTCATCATACGAACTTTGGAGGGACACAATTCAACCCATAACGCCTATGAAGAAGATAGTATGTTTGTGCCCCATTTTACAGCTGTAGAAACCGAGACCCAGAGAAGTTAAGGACATTTCCAAGGTCCCAGAGCTAGTAAGTGGTGGAGCTGGGATTCTAAAGCAGGCAGTCTGACTCCAGAGCCCATGTGATTATATGGTCCACAGCCTCTCTGGAAAGCTAGAGGAGAAATACCATAGAAATAGATTTCCATTTTCTTACATAGCCATGCAATAGAACGGTGTGAGCTGGGAAAGCTAAGTCTGACACTTCACTCCTGTGGCGTCTGAAAAATTACCTTCTTAACTAGATAAGGCTGGATTCAGTTTGCAAGGATTGCCCCAGTAGTCTACCTGTCTATGTCTAGTTTATACCCCAAGATGCCTCTTACCCAACAGATTTTACCCCTTTAAAATACTGGTTTCGTGAACTCTAATCTGGCCAGAACTGCCTCAGAGCTTGTCTATACTCATTTCAATCAGAAAACTGATTTAGGTACCAGGCATGAGAAGTTTCAGATCTGCCAGCGAGAAAAGAAAAGAGAGTTTTTAATTTGTGAAGAAATTGCAAAGCCAACACATTGATGCAACTCTCTTGTTTTCATTTAAGGAAGCAGTAAAGAAAGTCAGAGTTCATCAGCAGAGTGGTTTCATTGTGGCCATTTATTTCTGACCAGCAATTTCTTAGTATTCTGGGTTTGCATATCTACTTCCTCCAAAAGTTTCCTACGGGAAGGAGACAACAAAACCTGAATGAAATGATGACTGTGGCACCCTATGTATATCTTATCCCAGTACTGAGACTCTCCAGGACAATTTATCCTTATAGTGTATTCAGAAGAGGGTACAATAAGAAAAATGCACACATATATGTGTATATAATGTAATATATATATAATGTAATATATACATACAAATATATACACATATGTATACCTTGCTTATGCAAAGGATAAGTATCATCACTCCCCAAATTGATTTATTATTTGCCATTGATGATGTCTGTGTAGGTATTCAAATGTTACCAATAAATTCTGGGGGAAATAATGAGTAAATAGGAAAAAGAATTCTGTGACATTTGATGATGATTTGAAATCCCCACTTTTACTTGACAGTGTGTCACAAGCTCTTGCCAAATGACTCAAGAATCGTGGGCAATTCCCCCCCGCGCCCCCCACCTCCTTGTTCTCTATGTCACACACATCTTAAATTAGTCATTATTTCATTATTTCTATGGCCATTACTAAAATCTTGTTAAACTACCAAATTGAAAGAATTATGGAGATCTTATTTTTGCCTTAATTCATGAGCTTTGGGTTGTTCATTATTTTCCTGTGAGTCATTTTGAAACCCAGGATGTTGCTCAGGACCTCAAATTACAGTGATTTTATACTCTACTCTTCATTTTTTTCCCACATGGAGAACAGATTCTAATGTGGATCTAATTGAGTTAATATAATAAGTGCACTTTTCATGTGAGCAAATCCCCGGTGGGCTGCTGCTTTCTCTTTGAATATGAATCACAGGTTAGGAAATCTATAAATACCAAAGCAAATTTGCTTGTGCATCTAAAGGAGGAAAGATACCTTGTCATATCTTATTTTATATTCAAAATTCCTTTTCACTGAAGGCGAGATATTTACTTTCTAAGTCTTTGACTAGTAGTAGATTTCTCAGTACCTTCTCCAGGTAGAAAGTAAGATAAGTGAGTGAAGACGAACGACAAAATAACGATAATACAAACCAGTCTTGAGTCTCATCCAAACTATGTTTTCAAAACATCACATAAGAATTGCATTTCACATTGATTTTTATGTTTTTACATTAGTGGTTTGCTCACTCCTGAATCTTGCTTGTTCAAATTGAACAAGCAGCCATGACAGGCAGGAATGATTCTGTTCTCTCTCGTCTTCTAAAAATGGCTTCAGGCAAAAATCCCATCTTTCTCTTCTACTTTCCAGATGAAATCAGAGAGTGGGATGGCACCTGTTCCAAAAAGAGGGCAGCAGCTTGAGGTCTCTGGTGAAGACAGTCATCCTGATTTGAATCTGTATTAGTCAGGGATCTTGTAGGGCATCAGGAGCTCCTGGCAATTGCTACGAAGCTTTTCTCCATCTTCCACTTGATCACCACGCTGCTTTCACTAAGCTTTTGAAGTCTCTCTATCATCATGCATTGATTTATTAACCAACATTTATTAAGCGACTGTTATGTGCCAGACACTGCCCCAGCTGATGGGAACACAAACATACTATTGTTATTCTCAAGGACAAAGTTTGTTGACCTCTTAACCCCTTGGGGTTCCTAGAACACTTAAGCATTAAGCCCTTAACACCCCAGCAAGCCCATTCTGGGCCTTATAGAACTAAAAAATCTAAAGTAATGAGTGCTTTAATCAGATTTCTACCTTCCAATCTGGCTTTGTGGACTCAAGGGGAAGATCTGGAAGAGGAGTAGGGGGAACACTGACATTCCTTGCCTAGTTCCTTTACATAATACGTAAGCAGCCTTGTCTGTGGGCGTCATAACATTTGGGAGTGGCTAGTGTCATTCTGAATCTGAGATATTTATGTTGCTCTGTAAGTTTAAATCTTCCTCATGTCTTCTCAGCTGTATCATCAACAACTAGAGAAAGAAGAAGGGGCCGTGCCTTCTATTTATTTGGAATCTGCATATGGCATTATGCACCCAGTAGGTTCTAAATACATGCTCTTAAGAGACATACAAATACATGGTACTGATTCATCACCAAGCTTGTTCCCAGTGTGAATGTACAGACCGGTGTTGGCACCAGCTGCCTGGCGGGGAACATCTTCCTTGTTCCCTAATTGGCTCCTATAAACACCAGCCTATCCAACCCCAGGTCTCTCTTTTACATATTCAACACACCCTACACATCTGTGATACAATGTTCACATCATCAGAGCTACAATAACCTCTGAGGTAGTTCAAAACTTCTGAAAAAATCACAACTAAGCACAAGGCTAGGCAGACAACACAAGTTTAGAAGATATTTGGAGTTGAAACCAATGTCCCAGAGGACTCTTAGGAGGTCTTTCTGAGACCCAGTGAACATGACTTACTCTAGGCTCCCTCTAAAATACATCCCAACCCTGCTCTCCTCCCTCCTCTTCCCCACACTGCCCTGGAGGGCACAAGCCATGCTCGGTGCTGCATCCTGAGTGACTGGAGTTTACCTTCCTGATAACATTCCCCTGTTGCTGTTTGAAACAAAAAAAACTGAGTATATGGGGCCAAGAGGCCAGCCAAGAGGTTCTCCTGTGTATTGGTTACAGGTTCAGACTCTGGGGTCAGGCAAACCTAGGTGCAAATTCAGGCCCTCACTTGCCACTTTGGTGATTTAAGATCAATTATGGAACTTCCTTAATGCTCATTTCCTGATCTATAAAATTGGGGTAATGATAGTGCATACCTCATTGTTTTATTGAGGATTAACTGATGAAATGAGTAGCAGATGTTTAGCAGAGAGCCTGGCACAGAGCAAGGAGTCTAAATAAAGTTTCTCCAAGAGCATTCTTCTGAAGCGCTGTTTTCATATGCTTCCTGGGATCCATCTTGTCCTTCTCAACTCTTTGTAGTTTTTAGAGTCCCTGTTCTTGAATGTCTCCTCTGCTTGGCTGCCTCTGCCACTTCTCTCTCTCACCCATAGCTCCAACTGGAGGTAAGACTCTGCGGTACCCCAGCCCGAAGCTCAGCTCCCAGGTGTGTGTGTTCCCAACCAGCGCTTCATGGGCAGATGGCTTTGCAGGAAGACCTGAGAGTCAAAGGCCTCCCTGACACCAGCCCACTCTCCACCCAGCTACTCCTGGCTGGTTAAAGATGGTTTGTGACGTGCATGAGTTAACACAATAAAGAATAATTTTGCTTGATTACAAGTTATAAATGTGTTTTGATTTTATAGGTATCAAAATGTTTAGTCAATATTTGTTGCATGATTGAGATATTTATTGAGGACTTGTTACAGGCAAAGCTCAGTGGCAGGCACAGTAGAAAAGGCATAGACAGATATAATTCCATTTTTGCTCAAAAAACTTACAATCTAATAGGCATTTACATAAATACTAATATAGTGAATACTGATTTGTTATATATTTCGTAGACAAGGTTCAAGATACTGTAACTTTAGTCCTTTAAACCATCTTTTTCATCTTGTAAAAATGCACAGAACCCTTTAAAGGAAAAAAACTATTTCAGGTCACCAGCATTCACATAAAAACTCTGTCCTTCAAAAGTAACCATTAAGAGAATGAAAAAGCAAGGTATAGAGTAGAGAAGATATTGGTGACACATATAACTGTTGTATCAGCAACACAGGGGAAATACAGGCAAAGACTTGAAAGGGTACTTTCTTTTAAAAAGCTATCCAAATATCCAAAAATGTGTCTAAGTTTCCCAATTAGTAATCATGGGAAAGCAAATTAAAGTTAAAGTTACATCTACCTTTATGGAGAAAATTAATAAAACTGACTATGCCAAGTTTGGGTGAGGATTTAGAGCTGTGGAAACTGATATATTGCTGGTGGGAGTGTAAATTAGGACAAACGCTTTGGAGAACAGTTTGACATTGTTTACTGAAGTGGAAGATACATGCACGCTCTTACTCAGGATTTTCACTCTTAGGCATATCCCCGAAAGAAACATGTGCCCACACATCAGAAGACATACACAAGGATGTTCATAGCAGCACTATTCATACTACCTCCACCTGAAAACAACCCAAATGGCCATCAACAGTAGAGTGGATAAATTGTGGTATATAGTGTGGAACACTGTAAGAGCAATAAAAATGAATAAACTACAGCTGAATACAAGAAAACAGATAAATCTCACCAATATCACATTGAGTGAAAGAAGCCAGATCCAAAAACGTATATACTGTGTGCTTCCATTTATATAAACTTCAAAAAAAGGCAAAACCAACTGTTAAGGGATGCACACTTGTGGTAAAAGAATAAGGAAAAGCAAGTAAGTAACTGACATAAAAGTCAAGATAGTGTTTGTCTTTAGGAGGCTGGGATAGGGATTGGAACGGCCACAGCCCACTCCTCGGATGCTGGCACTGTTTAATTTCTTACCCTGGGAAGTGATTACATGGCAGCAATGCATCAAGCTGTATATTTATGTGGTATGTACATTTTGTATGCATATGCTATTTAAGAGTTGAAAAAAACTTGTTTTTTTTTAAAAAAAGGAAGATAAAAACTTACAGATATTTCAGTGTGGGGTTTAGGTGGATCATAGCAGAGAGAGACTCTTGGCTTTGTGGGTTATTTACTGTTAAGTTTCAAGAAAGAGTTTCACAAAAAATGTGGGGCAGTGGCCCCATTCCTAAGGGTTAGGAAAAAAACAGATTTTAAGGAAATGGAGGCCGATAGTAAAGACGTGCAAAAAGTTTTCTGATGAAGAGAAGGGGTATGATGAAGTAGCTTAATTGGGTAGAAAGGTTAAATTTTTATTCTATTTTATTTTTAAGTCTGTGAGAGACTTCAATAAGAAGACACAAGGAAAGGAGGATAATTGATGGATAACGTCTAGGACCATGAACCATAGGTGGCAGGATTGGCTGTCACTGGGAGGGGGTTACTTCCTCAGTGATGGGCATAAAAGAAAAGCTCTAGGGAAATGGAAAGGAGAGGATCAAAGAGAATCAGCTGAGAATCAGAGGCCCCCCTCCTGCTCAGAAGGAGATGCTAAAGTAGCCTTGGGGACCTGAGAGAGTTGGAACTGCCCTAGCCGAATCCCAGGGCTGTGGGTAACCATCCAGGTCCAGCTGGAGTTGGTAGTAAGAATTTGGGCAGATTCAATCAGCAAGGCTTTGGGAATTCCCTGGCAAACACAATACTTTGAGAATAATAGGAGTACATGTATATGGGACAGTGCCATTTATCATGGTCTGCATATTGTTGGTAAGGGCAGGCATTACTCTAGATATATTTGCAGGTAATTTCAGAAAACTGAAGGGATCAGAAAAATACTGTTTCCTTGTTTTTCTCATTAACGGAACAGACAAGATTATTTTCTAGGCATTGAGAGATTGAGAAAGTCTTAAAGAAAATGGAGAAAATTTGAAAGAGCCATTGAAGGCAATGGAGGAAGGAGCTGATCAAAGTCAAGGGCGACACTGAGAGCCTGGCTGAGGTTTTAAGCTCTGAGTCTGCTGTTGCACGAATTTGTGTGGTTGTAGGATTTTCTCCACTAGCACTCAGCTTCTTGGAGAAGGAAAAAGAAAACTGCAGCACTAATCCGGTACCATATTTTGCTAGATGGGTGTAGCAAGACACAGGGGGAATGGGTGGTGGCAGGGAATTTGAAGATGCTGGCAAAGAGTGGTTTAGGCTCTCGCCATGGGGTTCAGGGTTGGAAAGAAAAGCCAGGAAAGAAACTTCTGGATAAAATGGAAGTGCCATGGTCAAAGAATAAGGGCAGAAAAAGTGGAGTCATGAGAGCTTTGGAAAGATTGAAGATTGTGGTCACTTGGAAGGCTATTAAGACATCTGTTTCAGCTCATAGCAGTTTCTAGGGTGAGTGTTGGTGGCGGAAGTGGAAAAGAAGAGGTCATTAAAATAAGGAGGTCTCGGAACTGCAGGGCTAAGTGACTGGATGAATGTCCTAAATGAACATTAAAAGCTTCATAGGGTGGTAACGAGTTTTCAAGTTTTATGCCAAACACGATTGAATATTCTGGCTGCCGGGACTACCGTGTCCAGAAGAATTCTGAGGCCATTTTTAGGGTCAGATAGAACGAGTACCATGATAGAGCAGCAATATTTGTCCATAGGAGGAGGGAAAAGTAATAATTGTGCCATACATTTGTAATACCTGTTGAAAGAGTAGGACAGGAGTTGAGATGGACAAGAAAACTGAGTGAGGGATGACCCAGGAATTCAAAGAATGAGAGGTAGTGATTAGTTCAAGATTAATTGCATGCAGTAAATGTGAATCACAAGTTGATTTTCTTTTCTTTCTAAATAGGCTTTAGATCCTCCCTCCCTCCTCTCTCCTCAGCTAGTTACTTTCATGAATCCAAGCCTCTATCCATTTTAAAATTGGCCTAAAGTCTCCCTTCACCAGCATTTTTGAGGTTTGCCTAATCAAAGGTCATTCAGTGGAAATCTGTACAGCAATGTCCATACGCATTTACGGAATTCCAAACTGTTCTTGCAAAACCCCACTGGGCCCTAAGGAATACTCCCAGGGCTTTTCAGAAGGGAAAGAAAGCAAATTGAATCTTTTATAGAAGACATACTTTTATTATCTGTAGAATTGAACTGGCTATTTAGAATATGATTGCTCTGTACTTGGAACAGTGGAATGATGGGCTAAATAATAGCTCCACTTTATTGATCACGCATATTATTTCAATTAATATTTCTGATGGCCCTATGGATCAGATATCTTTTATTGTGTATTTTGTTATTTTAAACTATTTTTTAAATTACAAAAAAATGCATCCTCCTTGTAATAGAATGTGGAGGTATGCATAGTATAAATCGAAAATCTCTTAACATGTCATCCCTCACTCTTGCTGTATCTCTGGTAGAGACAGTGGCAGAGACAGTAATGAAAGCCAGATGTGTCTAACTAAATACACTTTAATCTCTGTTTTATTACTTAAACGCTACTGCCTAGCCCTGGTCTTTTCAGGAAAGGTATCACAATTAACAGAAAAGATAATCAGCAGAGATCCTGTGGACTACTATTTGTCCATTATTTACTAAACAGAAAAATGAGGCAATGTCAAGAGAGTGAAATCTGCTGTGAATAAAGAAGTTTTATCAAGACAGGATGATCTAAACTGGCTCTGTGTGTGGTTCTGGACTTGCTCATAAAAGCAAGTGAACGTCCACTCCAGCCAAAGTTGGAATAATAAGGACAGGTTTTACCCTCCCATCTGAAAAAAAACCAAAAAACAAAAAAAAACTAGACAGAATATAAGAAACAACCAGGACAATGAATGAACCTGGACATCAGCAAAGAAAGACAGTGAGTGTTATGGTTGTCCCAGTTCCTGCTTGCAGAGAATGTCCAAGCTGGGGCACTGGCAAGCGGAATGCAGGTGGCCCAGTGGCCCCTCTGAGTGAAGAAGATGAAGTGGGGAATCTGGGGTAGACAAGGCAGCTGGAGTTCTCGGGAAAGAGTGGCAGAGAGGAGAAAGCTGCATACACAGAGAACTTCAGACGTCTACAGAAGGCCCCCCTTGTGTCTTCAGCTTCATACTGATTGACACGTGAAACTATGTGGGGCTAGTAAATGAACCAACCAAAAGGATTATGGAGAACATAGCTGGGGTTCACGCAGAGCAGCGAATAGTTTCTGATCCCACCAGCTAGAATGGAAAACCTCATAATCCACATCAGATAGAGTACTGCAAAGTTCTTTGCCTCATGAGAGGAACAAAATTAGTTCTACAATAAATGCTGCTCTGGTTCCACCTAAAATACCTTAAAATCAAAACCCAGAAGGATCAAACTGTGTCTAGGTAACTTAATTGTGTACTGGAACAAATCTCATGAATGCTTACAGGTACCCCAAAATATCCAGCACTCAAAAAGGTGAAATTGTCAATGTCTAACATCCAGTCAAAAATTAGCCAGCATGCCTCTTCCTCAATCCATGTCCTCAGTTCTTGTCAATCTGTCCCATGTTATGGCCACCTGTACCTTAGATGGCAGGTGTTAAATGTGTCTTTCACTCATCTCTGCTACTTTCTCTGAGGTCTCAGCAACTCCTACTTCACTAGACTTTTTCTCCCCTAGGAGAACTCCAGGCCTCACCTCTCTCTCTGCTTTCCTACTAAAGTTGTCTAAAGACACCTTTTAGAGGAGAGGCAAAAAAAAAAAATCACTCTAAATGGCCCCCAGCTATTTCTTTATAATTCATTTACTCAGAGCTGCCACTTTGGGAGTGAATGATACAGCTTGCCTGACAATTTCTTGATGTTATAATGCCACTCAATACAAAACCGAGCAAACCGTAGGTTTGATAAATAGTGTAGCAGTTTAATGATGGGAAGATTTGCATTCTGGGTGCTCTTCTAAGCAAACCTCCTCAAAGACACAAGAAGTCTAAGGTTTAGAGACAGAAAACAGGGAAAGCTTAAAATGTGACTTAGCCAGGAAAATAGGACCAAAATAATAAAATTCAAAACACATGCTCTAAAAATAACCACATCTTCCTATGGAGCCTGCCCTCTTTTGTGTAATTAAGCCATGTATTTTAGATATTTTTTAGAAAGAATTTGGTTTCCTTCTTGGAGAAGAGCTATCAAATTCCAAGATCTGTGCATCGTCTAATCTCAGTCTCCTTATTAAAAAACCTCAGGCACTAATAATACAACAAAAACAAAATCAGCATTGAAAAGATCTGAAAATGGAGTGAATATCAGTAATCTCCCCCTTTCCAGAGGAAGGTCTCCAAGGCTGGGGATAGACTCATAGGATTCACCTGGAAACTCTTGGTGTCCTTGGGATGTCCTCTTAGAAAACCAAAGGGACAAAGACTCAAGTATTCCTCATATTCCTACCATGTGCCAGACAGTGTTGTGTGCCAAAAGCTCAGAATAAAATGAAGCTAAGACCCAGCCGCTCTCTTAGTGATGTTCTTATTTGGGCAGTTTTGGTTCAGCCTCTTCTGACAGTTTATTCCATATTACCTAATGGTTAAAAGCCCCTATTTTGGAGTCAGTGCATCTTTCTGTGGGTACCGGGAGAAGGCAAGACTGTGAAGGAGGGGAAACACAGCTTTATTCCTCTTCTCTCCCTCTCCTCCTCTCATGCCCTCCGTCAGGGCTGTGGTGGGTAGGGGACCTCAGTGTTCTCAGCCTTAGTTGTAAACTGTCCTGTTGTGTCCAGCTCCTCCTCTAAGTATTGCTCTGCACTCTGTCTCCTCATGACTAAGCCTCACCCCTGCCTAGCTCTACTCATTCTTAGAGTTCAAAAGTCACTTTGGTATATTTTGGCTTTAACCTAAGGCTAACTTCTTCCAGCCCAGCCAAACTATAAACAAATCTACCTTCTGCAAGAAACATCATTGTTTGGCAAGCCCCAGGACTCTCTGTTGGATATTATCCTGGCAATCAGCCCTGCTGCGCTGGTCTGTGAATGGCTTGTGCATGAATGGTCAGGACCTATCCTAGCCACCTCACGTTCCTCCCCATGAACTGTACTGGGCTGTGTCCTATTCCTTCCCACTCCCACTTTTTGTGTATAATGTTCCTTCTCCCTGGAACTCTTCTCTCACCATCCTTGCCTTACTGCTCCAAATCAATGCTGCCTTATTTTCACCTAATCAGTGCCATTCTTCAAGTGCTTCAAGTGCTATCCCCCCACAGAGTCTTTTGGGTTAGGTAGTCTTTTGGGTTTGGGTTGAATTGTGGCCCCCAAATTCATATGTTGGAGTCCTAGTCCCCAGTACCTCAGAATGTGACCTTATTTAGAGATAAGTTCTTTACAAAGGTAATCAAGTTCAAATGAAGTCTCTAGGTTGGGCCCTAATCCAATATGATTGGTGTCCTTATCAAAACGGGAAATTTGGACAGAGACACCCAGAGAGAAGACAATATAGAAAGACATAAGGAGAAGATAAGCCATCTGCGAGCCAGGGAGAGAGGCCCTTGGCGCTCAGAAGAAACCAACCCTGCTGACACTTTGATCTCAGACTTCTAGCCACTGCAACTGTGAGACAATATATTTCTGTTGTTTAAGCCACCCAGCCCTAGTTTGTTTGTTGTGGCAGCCCTTGCAAACAAATTCTGTTTTTTCAGGAAAACAGAATCTGAAATGAAGATTTGCATTAAACAAGTTCACTGGGAGTATCTTTGGGATCAGCACCTGCGGGGGGGAAAAGACAGAAGGAGACTGGGCAGAGGGAGAAGTTGAACTGCAATGCATTTGTAATCCAGAGCTCAGCTGCTCCCAAGGTCACCCTGGAGCTGGGATGGCCCTTCAGAGCTGTCCATCTTGAGCATAAGGAGGTCAGGAGGGGAGGCCAGATCTTCATGACTAACAACCCCTTCCTTCCAACAGGGATCAGTCATTGGATGTGGGAGGGGGCACCTTGGATGAGGAGACTTTCTTTGACTGAAGGCAATTCCTGCAGAAGGACTCAGCAGAGGGCCGGCAACACCAATACCAGTAGCTGGGGAATGAGTCACCCGTCGGGCAGAGGGAGGCGGGAGGCATCACAGCATCCACTACGGCCTCCTGGACCAGGTTTGCCCCTCGGCTACACTCCCACGACACCGCTGGCCTCTGCTTCTACTCCACATCCTCACCACAGTGGTAATTTTTTTATTGTACCTTTTTCATTTATTTGTACATTTAATACTTTGAGTAAATACTGAACTGTAAATGTGCCAAGACGTGGTTTGTTTTTGCTCAGTTTTACATCATCTATGCCTAGAAAAAGGGCCTGGACTTTTAAGTAATAGGCATTTAATAAATTTCCGTGGCCAAGTGGATGAATTACCACTATCCTCGACCTGGGTATGACATGCTCATCACACTGAACCCCCTGAGCCCTGGAATTCCCTCCGTCCTCAATTTACCACCTACCATCTATTCTGCAGAGTTAATAAATGAAAGCAGATAAAGATGCTTTGTAATTGGAGCGAAAGGACCCAAGCATGGATCCTTGTTGTGTTGAGTGGGTCCCTTGGTGTTATAGACTGAATTCATATGTTGAAGTCCTAACCCCCAGTACCTTAGAATATGACTGTATTTGGAGATAGGGCCTTTAAAATGGTAATTAAGGTTAAATGAGGTCACATGGGTAGGTCCTAATCCAATAAGACTGGTGTCCCTACAAGAAGAGGAAGAGACACTAGGGATTCAGATGCACACAGAAAAGGCCATGTGAGGACACAGGGAGAAGGCAGCCATCGGCAAGCCAAGGAGAGAGGCCTTAGGAGGAACCGACACTGCTGGCACGTTGGTCTTGGATTTCCAGCCTCCAGAACTGTGAGAAAATAAATTTCCATCTATTTATTATTCTACCTATTAAATCACCCAATCCATGGTATTTTGTTATGGAAGCCCTAGCAGACTGTCACACTTGGCCTCTCTGAGCCTCAGTTTCCTTGTCTGTCAACTAGGAGCGATAATTTTATTTCATGGAGGGAAGTGAGGATGGAATGAGATAATACATGCAACCTCTGGATGGATGGGGGTGCCATTCACAGTGTGGGGGACAGACAGGGCGTGTCAGTGTAGCAGTGGAGAATGAGTTCAACCTGGGACTTACTGATTTCCAGGTGCCTGTGGGACGTTCAGGTGGGCAAAGGTGTACACAGTGCTGAATAAGTGTTAAATCAATATTGATCAACCCCTTTGTTCTCCCTGCCCCCAAATTTCCCTCTCCCCCATTTTCATGCATTTCATAAGCCAACAAGTCTGCCTTTCTCCACCTGCCTCTCCACCTCCACTCTTCTCTCTCCCACTCCTTATAATCTATCAGCACAAGGAATAAAGCATCTATCTGCCTGCCTCGGGTCACTGAGGAATCATTTGCTTTATGGGAAAATATAAATAATGGAAATGCATGAAGTGTATGGGAGATAAATAGAAAGCTTCAGAGTGGAGTGGGGCTCCCTTTATGTTACACAGATGAGTCTGGGTGGTGTGGAATGATTTATGAGGTTTTTGATAGCACTTACCGTGAGGAGAGAGCTGGGAAGGCAAACCAACTCATTTATTAATATGAACTACTTCCTTCAAAAATTGTATATGAAGACATGTAAATAGAAATGTCCGGGGCATGGATTCTCTGCACTTTAGTTGCTTCTGTGTTTTAAAGAAAGAAATGTAGAGTGCATTAAATGATTACATCTGGGAAACTGTATCTTATTGTTTATGCTTTGAAATGACGGAAGGTCTGTCCTAAGCTCAGCATGTGTATGTGTGCACATCTGTGTGTGTGCATGCGTGCACCTGTGTGTATGTGTGTGTACACACACGTATATGTGTGTTTGGGGATAGGAAAGTGCACTGAGGTAGAGGAAGAGACCTAATGTTTGCTTGTATTTGCTAGTCTTTATCTTATCTCAAGCTGAAATCTTTTTTCTCTGGATATCTGTAGTCCTCTGATTACAAGTGCAAGGCAGGACAGCAAAATGGCCAGAGAGAAGAAAATTTTAAAAAGCTACCCAGAGAGAAGCCCAGACTGGACTTTCCAGTCTGACCTACTCCCTGACTTACTGTCATTCACAGAATTATGAGCCATAGCATGTTATAACCAGGAAAAGACACCAAGGTCACCTGGTCCACCTCCCTCATTTCAAAGACAGGAACAGGAGGAGGAGAAGCTGAGTGACCTGTCCAAATGGCCTGTGGAACAGCCAGTGGAAAAACCCCACACAAGTCTGGGCAGGTTTCCATGCTGCAAGACCACTGACTGTATGATCTGCATGAGAGTCGAGGTCAGGGATGACAGATTTTTGAAAGGGCAACACGAGTGTGGCTTTTTAATTTATGAAATCGAAGCCTACTTTGCAGTAAGCAGCTCATCGGCTGCTGGGGCATAAGGTGCCTTTGGGCCAAATTAGACAAAGGCACCTCCTCTGTGTACATGACATGGGGAAAGAATTGTGTCTTTGGGTAAAACGGGAAACTTCCCCATCCTGAGTAGGCACAGTCTGTTCACAGCGCCTAGTTGGAAAGTGGAGCGCAGGCAGGATCTCAGCTCCCACTTGCCCCTCTGCTGGCCGCTCTTCTTCAGAGCAACCTGCCCCAGGATATCCCGGGAAGCCCCTGGCAGAGCTCTACCTTTGCTGGGGCTGTGGGGATGGCAGAGTGCTTGGGTAGCTAGATGAGACCTGGGCTTCTCTAAGCGGCTCCACCATCTCTTCCTGCCTCCTTCTTGTCCCTCCTCCTTTACTTCTTCTTTCTTTTCTCACTGTCAGCTACAGTGGTTGGCATGGTCCCATCCTGGGCACTAAGATGCTATTTCAGAATAACATACTCATACGTGTACACTTGTACCTAACCTTGCCAGTCATCCGCTCAAGGGAAACCTCACCCAGCTCCACCTTTAAATGTCTGTAATCATTTCTGTGATAAAGGAAAACCATGTTCATACCACACCATGGTTAATAGCTTTCTCGGGGCTTTGCTTCTTACCTTATTCAGCACAGTTTTGGTGCCTAGAAGTCACAACTTAGGGTCATAAATACATGTTTCATTTCATTTGTCTCCGCAGTCTGTTTTTCATAGCTCTTCAACCTCTCTAGAATGTGGGGTCGCCAAAATAAATGCAAATGGAAAACAGAAGGAATTCTTTCCATGTTCCTTTAGGGCTAGACCTAGGCAGTGAGAAGTTGAGGGAAAAGCACAAGATAAAAGCTGGGAGACCTAATATAAGCCCCTGTTTTGTCACTTCCTAGACAAGTGATATTGGGCAAGTCACTTAACTCCACTATGCCATAGGGTTTTTTCCATTTGGAAAAATGGGAGTAAAAATAAAGTCTAACATTTTCTTTCTTTTTTTTTTTTAAAAAAATATTTATTTATTTATTTATTTTTGGCTGCGTTGGGTCTTAGTTGCTGCACGTGGGATCTTTCGTTGCAGCGCACAGGCTTCTCTCTAGTGGTGGTGTGCAGGCCAAGTTGCCCCGTGGCATGTGGGATCTTAGTTCCCCGACCAGGGATCGAACCTGCATCCCTTGCATTGGAAGGCAGATTCTTAACCACTGGACCACCAGGGAAGTCCCCAAATCTAACTTTTTCAAATGAGACAATGTAAAAATATCATAATTCCCAAGCACTATGCAAATGTTCGTTATCATTCATTTTTACTGTACTTGTGGCTCATTAAAGACGGCCACAAATTCTTTGCCACTCCTCCCATCAAGAGGTGGAGTCTACTTCCTCTCCCACATGAACGCTAGACAGGCCTTATGACTCGCTGTGACCAATAGAGTAGAGACCAGGAAATAAGTGAGACAAGCAGTAATGCAGGAGGGAGAGGCCTGGGACCTTGGCGGGTCAGGTCATGAGGAGGTGCTTCTATCAGAGGTAGGGCCAACCTTTGCCTCGCGCAGTCCGTAACAGCTTGGGGCTTTGCAAAGCTGAGAACATTGTGGAGGAGGCAAAGTGGAGCAGCTGAGAAGATGTGGGAAAGAGAAAAGATTTTCACACTAACACTCAGGCTTAAGTTGGGTTAAAAAAGGAGGCTTCCCTGGTGGCGCAGTGGTTGAGAGTCTGCCTGCCAATGCAGGGAACACGGGTTCGAGACCTGGTCTGGGAAGGTCCCACATGCCGCGGAGCAACTAAGCCCGTGAGCCCCAACTACTGAGCCTGCGTGTCTGGAGCCTGTGCTCTGCAACAAGAGAGGTCGCGACAGTGAGAGGCCCGCGCACCGCGATGAAGAGTGGCCCCCGCTTGCCGCAACTAGAGAAAGCCCTCGCACAGAAACGAAGACCCAACACAGCCAAAAATAAAAATTAATTAATTAATTAAAATTATTTTTTTTGAAAAAAGAAGAACGGATTATTCCTTCTACCAAAATTCCTCCTCACTCTGGAGAATGTGGTGAGATTTCAGGAGGATAGAACAATGAAGAGGTGAAGATGGGATGCGGAAAGCTACTACAGGAGATTGAAGATGTGAGGGAAGCACATGGACTTTGGAGTCAGCCAGACCCGGGCTGGGTGCTGGCTCTACCGCTCACTGTCTGGGAGACTCTGCATGTTCAACCTCTGAACAGGGGCCGGTACAAAAGACTGGAAGGGAACAAGACTGGAGGCAGGAGACCTTGAGGTGGAGACCACCGGTGACCCCTAACCCACCCTCCCTTCTTTGGACACATGCTTGGTCTATCTATGTTTCTCAGATTCCCTTGCAGATAGGTGTGGCCATGTGACTGTGTTTATTTTGCCGGGATGAGCAGACAGCAAGTGTGCCATTTCCAGGTCTGGCTCAGAAAGGACTCTTATGCACAATTTTCCACTCTCCTTCCCTTTGCCGACTGACTGGAGTGTCAATGCCCGCAGAACCCTGGGAAGCCACATATTGAGCAGAGTCGAGCCTTCATCACTCAGTGTCTCTGAAAGATTCTGTCGGGGATATAACTGTTGTTACTGTCAACCTGGTAACAAGGAATACATTTGTACTGTGTTAAGCCATTAGAACTTTGGGGTTTATTTGTTTCCCCAACCTAATACAGTCCTTAGGAGGTTGTTGTATACACCAGAGAAGAGATGACGGGGATCTGGACTATTGATGTGGCCATAGGGGAGAGAATAGCAAAGGTAAGATAGGATAAGGTAAGGTAAAAGCCCCAGGAGATTTTCCCATCAGAGAAGATGGTGAGGCGTTAAGGAGTCGGGCATCCTCTGGGATCAAATGAAAACTACTGTCTGGAAGGAATGAGCAGCAGGACCTTCAAGAAATGCCAAACAGATAATGAAGCTGATGGTGGAGGCATCCTGTGGAAAAGTAGTAGCCATGGCAACAGACATCCAGCGAGGCCATCGAGAAGCTGGAGCACAGAGTGACTTGGCGGGGACAAACACAACAGACAAACTATTAGCAGAGGCCGTGTGGAAGCAGCTCGAACCTTCTGGACAAGACAGAGGTAGGGGTCCTGGGTTTAGCTTGTGAAGTGTGTCCTGCACATCCCCTTGCCTCCCTTTCCTGCCTCAACATGCGTGTAAAGCTTTGGCGGATCCAGGTTACAGAGGGAGCAGAGGAAGACAAAGAGATCCCCACTATTCTGTCCTCTTCTAAGAACTCGCCTTAAGAACTTCTTGATGTCCTCCATGGCTGTTTCCTAGGAGGGGTAGAGCCCAGATTCTGCAGGCTAAAATGTTCCCGAGATGAACGGAGCCCAGTATGCTTTCTAATAACCCATTTTAGAAGTTTATGTGGAGGGTGGGTGTGGAATAAAACAGCTCATTAGAGGGATAACTGATGATTTGGGCGGGTCTCAGAGGCAATCGCTTTGAGCCATTATTTATCCTATTTTCCGCCTTCTCTCATCTCAGCCTAATTTCTCAGATACTCTGCTAAGTGGTTAAGAAATCCATGTGTTTTTCCATCTCTTGTCCAATCTATTTTCTTTTGCTGTCAGAGTCTCTATTTCCACTTCGATTTTTTCCCCCAGATTTGAATGCAGCAAACCCTGTAATTGAACTTTTTTTTTTTTTTTTTAATGTGAAGATTTAGAGCAGAATAGAGCTAAATGGATGCAGTGCAGAGGGTCGATTTTAATTCAGCAGACCATTCTTTTTATGTACTGGGAAAGACATGACATGCATTAAAGCATAATTTTCAGAAAAAGGCAAAATCATGACTCTCATAGAGCTATAAAATGAACACATGTTAAAGATTTTGTTTGATTCATTAATTGCGAGAACCAGGCAGACGTTATAACTAGATTAAAGAAGAGTCAAGCAAGCACAGATTTATACCCCCAAATTTATACAGAGTAAAGGAATGTTGAAATAAATGTGCAAATGGAGGCAAAACTGCCGTTTTCTTGGAGTAGAGGAAGGGTTGTCCCTCCCCTGCACTGAATTCATTCGCATGTTTATAAAAAGAATTGGTTTGCATTGCTATCAGTTATCTACAATTTTCAGATTAAAATAGCTCCCATGGAATCAGAATCAGACAACCAGAAGCGTGTGCTTTAGACAAGGCATAGTTTTCACTGAAGCATAAATTTTTTCTTACACATTTAGACCAATCCTTCCAGCTCAGGGAATTTACTCACTGGCTTCTTCCATGGATGACTTCGGCTACTTCAGAAAAAGCAGATTACAATTAACATCTTAAATTTGTAACAATCTATGTTGAATTAGTAATAATTTAGCTTCAACAGTATACAAAAACTCAGCTCCTAACAAGCTCCATCCCCTTTTGTTGTTATTGTCTCAAATTACATTTTTTTACATTGTGCTAAGAAGGAAACTTGGGTCTAACTGCAATTTGCTTTGCAGTTGTCCCACACATAATCCACATCTAAACTTGACCCTGTCTGATTTTCATGGAAGGACATTAAATTGTATCTCATGTTGAATTAAACAGCCAATAACTGAATTTGGCAGTCACAGAAAGAGTCAGGGACCTGAGATCCAGTTCTATCTTTCTGGCTAAAGAGGTGTGTCATCTCTGAGCCTTGGTTTTCTTATCTGCAAGATGAGAGAGGGCAGACTAGATGTTCTCAAAGGTTCCTTTTTGTTCTTAGTTTCTGTGACACTACTTCTCATGTCAGTGGGCTGTTTGCTGTTTTACATTATTGTGATGATTAATTTGTATGTCAACTTGGTGAGGCCATGGTGCGTAGATATTTGATCAAATGTTATTCTGGATGTTTCTGTGTTGTTGGATGAGATTAATGTTTGATGGACTTTCAGTAAAGCAAATTACTTTCCATAATGGGGGTGGGCTTCATCCAATCAGTTGAAGAACTTAACAGAACAAAGACTAACTTCCCCTAAACAAAAAGGAATTCTGCCAGCAGACTGCCTTTGGACTTGAACTGCAACTCTTCCCTGAGTCTCCAGCCTGCCAGCCTAACCCATCAGATTTTGGACTCACCAAGCCTCCATAATTGCGTGAGCCAGTTCCTTAAAATAAATCTCTCTATCCCTCTCTCTCTCTATCTATCATCTATCTATCTATCTATCTATCTATCTATCTATCTATCTATCTATCTATCTATCTATCCATCTATCTATAACATATATAGAGAGAAAACCAACAGGTTGTGGAATTAATACACAGATATACATACACACACGCACGTGCACACATATCCTATTGGTTCTTTCTCTATATTTTTCTCTGGAGAGCCCTAACACAATTACTATGAGGAAAAAGAGAGAGAATTGTTGAAAATGGATAGCTCTAGACTCCTCTGAAATCTGATAAAACCAATGTCTTCTGCCCATACTCAAGACAGAAGAACAAAGTTTTACATACAACATCTACCTATTCAAAGGAATGTCCAGTTCTTTCATAAAATCCAGAACATTTATTGAGTAGAAAGATGAAAAGAGCATGTTTGAAAGTGAGAGTCCAGTTCTCTGATGATGACCATTTCATATTCTGACCATCAAGTGGAGTAGGCAGCTGCCACAGAAGTGACCTGGAGGGTCAGGAGCCTATAACTCCCTTTCCAAATTCCCAGTAAAGTCTGGCATTCTCCCTAGAAACTAGAAATGTAGGGTTATTAGCCTTGAGTTTTCACTACCATGTCCACACGAGACAGGATGCGAATCATCAAGTTTGAAAACTCATGAATTTATTAAGGCCAAGGGTAAACAGATGGGATGAGGCTGAAGAAGTTGGCTAGGAACCAAGATCCTTTGACTTTTAAGCACAAAACATGCCAAAATGATACCGGGCTCTGTTCACACATTAGTGTAATACAATATCCTCACATCCTTTCCTATCTTTCTAATTGTCTCTTTATGTTTTTTTTTAAATAAATAAGAAAATTGAAGGGACGGTAGAGTCAAGTGACTTGCCCAAGGCCACAAAGGTGGTAAGGAGTGGAGACAGCTCTGACACAGCTTCTCTGGCTGTAAGCCTCTTCTCTTTCCATTGCATCCACAGCACCTCTCCTGTGGCCCATCCTTTCCCTGCCACCCCTCCTATTGAGCGGCCATGTACAAGTGCATCATGCAGAATGCCAAAGGTGAGAAGATAATACTGCAGTGAAAAGGCAGGAAAAGAAATACCGCTTCTCAATGTAACAATAATTGGCAAGGGAAGTAATGTTGCTGTGAAAACATGGTGCCCACAGTGGTTTATTGGTGGGAAGGTAGGACTCATCAGACACACACACACACACACACACACACACACACACACAACTGGTAGAGTCTAGATTGTGGAACCAATAGAATCATCTCCGTGTTTCTGACTGAGGAAAGTTCCCAAAAGATTCCTCTATGTGGTTTGCCTACATGTGCCTCCTGTAGAAAAGACTTAAAATTTCACGTTATGGATACGCTTGATGGTGAATATGTAGGTTTTTAGTCATTCAATGGAATTTATTAAGCATCTATTAAGGTCAAGACTCTGACCCCAAAGAAGCTGGAGAGGAATGCCAACGTAAGAGAATTCCTGGGTTCTGCCCTCCAGGAGCTTTTTACCCAGACTTACCAAGGAAGATTAAAATTAGTGCTGGAGAGATGTACAAACAGTCTACCTTACTAGCTCCAAGACAGAAGTGTTTGATTTCAACTGGGGAATTGAGAGAGGCTTTATAGAGTAGATGAAATCTGAGCTAGACCTTAAAGGCCGAGAGCAACTTCAGTTGGCAGAAAGTGGAGGGAATTGCATTTCCAGCTAAGGAAACACATGGAAGTGTGAGAGTGTGGTGTCTAGGGGACAAGAAACCAGAGCACAGACAAAAGAAGGGATGTGGAGGGACACGAAGCTGGCTTTCCTATGGGTTTTGAATGCTAGGATAAGGAATATGTGGTATATTTTATTTTGGTTCCCAGCTCTCCACGCTTCCTTCCTGCAAGAGAAGTACACATCTCCATTCACTGCCATGGGATTTTCAGTGCATCCAGTAGGAGGGGTATACATTTCTGCCCCATTAACATTGGGCTTGGTCATGTGACTTGCTTGGCCTTGACATGTAGACCACATATGCCATGTTTGAGTAGAAGCCTTAAGAGCCATTCTTTGTTTCCAACAGCTCTCTTGCTTTTTTCTCTCTGCACCAGAATGGCTTATCCCATACAGGACCTGCTTCTTCAGCTGAGTTCTGGAATGACGATGACCCATGGAGCAGAACCGCAGTTGACCCCACAATGACCCATGAGTAACATGGAGCATAAGTAAGAAATAAACCGTTGCTTTGCTGTTGTAATGGAAATTTTGGGGTCGTGTTTTGCCACAGCAAAACTAACCAACAATTTTTTTTTTTTAACTTTATTCTGAAAGCAATGGGTTTTGGAAAAGACAAAAATTTTCCTTTCTCCCCTGCCTGGCATCCCATGAATTTCAGGGGTGAAAAAAAACATGTTTTAATTCCTGACTCTATTCAGATTCAATTGCTTTTTCCATACCAGAGACATGGGGGTGGGGGAGGATAGAATAACAATTAGCTTAATACTCACTCTTTGTAGCCACTGGATCAGTCACCTGGAATCTAAGTAAATCTGATAAATTGCACCGTGAGCATCCAACACTTTGCAGCTGATGGCAGCAAACACATCACTTCCTTCCAAATTGTTCAGGATAGCGCCAATTTGCCAGATAGGAATAAAGACTTCAAATTTAAACTTGAAGCTTTACTTTCCAATGATGGAATATTCCATTCAGCCACAGCAAAGAAATAAATGGACTGACGTTTCATGCTGAGATGACCACCAGAGAAATGGCTTGGTAATGCTGGCCAAAACACTGAAAGTGTGTGCTGCCACCAGTGTAAAAGAGGTTTAACTTTCAGTAGGTTATTAAAAAGGATTTGAGAATATATTTGTTGGTACATCTATTTCTTATCTATCATTTAATTGAATACCAACAAGGGCCATCTTTCATCCTGTAGTGTGGGAAGGAGCATGATAGGTGGAGAGGGGAGGAGCTTGAATAACTAATAGTAGTGATGATGATAAAGAAATGAGAAAGAGAATGGACTCTGGATTCAGTTAAACCTCAATTGCAAGAATGGCTTGCAACTTACTAGTTATAGGTTCTGGGGAAAACTACTTTTAAAAATACCTGAAACAGGGACTTCCCTGGTGGCGCAGTGGTTAAGACTCCATGCTCCCAATGCAGGGGGCCCGGGTTCGATCCCTGGTCAGGGAAGTAGATCCCACATGCATGCCGCAACTAAGAGTTCACATGCCACAACTAAGGAGCCTGCGAGCCGCAACTGATGAGCCCACTGGCCACAACTAAGGAGCACACGTGCCACAACTAAGAAGCCTGCCTGCCACAACTAAGACCCTGAACAACCAAATAAATAAATAAATAAAATATTAAATATAAAATAAAATAAAATACCTGAAACAAAATTTCCTCATTTATAAAATGGATATAATAATAGCTCTCTGCTGCAGTGATCATGAGAATGATGTGAGATAATGAATGTAAAGTACCTGGCATATGTAGTAGGTGCTCAATAAATGTTGTTGAAGTTTTCTTTCTTCAACTTTTAGTTTTTACCTGCTTCTCACCTGAATGCTTTTTCCTAACCCTATCAAAATTCTACCCATCCCTCAGTGTCTGGATTTACCGTTTCATCAGGGCATTCTCTGACTTCAGTGTGTGATACTCTACCTTCTCTGAAACAGCAGTAAAGGCCATGGATGTTCATTTTTTGAATTCATTCATTCATTTATTCAACAAATATTACTGGAGTACCTACTCTGTACCAGGCAGTGTTGTAGGTGCTGGAAATACAGCTGTGAACAAAGTCTTGCTCTCACTGAGCTTACATTATAGTAGGAGGAGTGGGATAATTAATACACAAATAAATAAATATTTGGTAAGTCAAAT
Source organism: Eschrichtius robustus (assembly GCF_028021215.1). NCBI lineage: Eukaryota > Metazoa > Chordata > Mammalia > Artiodactyla > Eschrichtiidae > Eschrichtius > Eschrichtius robustus. Next base: position 50,676,160 of record NC_090829.1, on the reverse strand, counting down.
AATAAGTGCTATGAAGAAAAATAAAATAGGACAAGAAGAAAAAGGAATACCAGAGTGGGAAGGATACTGTTTATCAGATGGTCAAGAAAGGCCTCTCCGAGACGATACTGTAGTAGAGGGAGTGAGCCATGAGGAACCGGCGGGATGACATTTCGGGGTAAAGGGTCTAGCCAGTGCAAAGGCCCTGAGGCAGGAGAAAGCTTGGTATGTTCTAGGAAGGACACTAGTGTGGCTGAGCAGAGTAAGCCAGGGAGAGTGGGTGGGAGAAGAGGTCAGGAAGGTAGGCTCTTGTGGGTGATGGGAAGGACTTTGATTTTTAGTCTGGGTGAGTTGGGAACCCATGAGAGTGTTTTTGAGCAGAGAAGTTACATTATTTTACTTATATTTTTAAGAGGCTCACTCCATATGCTGTGTTGAGAATAGATTTCAGAGGAATAAGGAGAGAAGGAAAGAAAGTTAAAGGGGCTTTTGCAGTAAGAGGTGAGAGACAATGGTGGCTTAGACAAGATGATAATAATGGAGGTGGTGAAAATTGGAGTCTGGATATATTTTGAAGAAGGAATAAAAAGATTTTCTGGTAGATTGAGTATGTGATGGGAGAGAAAGAAAGGAGTCAGGAATGACCCCAAGTTCTTTGGTCTGCACAACTGGGAGGATGGGGAAGATTGGGAGGAGTAGATTCTGGGTAGAGGGAGATTCATGTTCATTCTGGCATCAGTTGAGTTTGAGTTGTCTATTCAGTACCCAAGTAGAGACCCATTAGGCAGATGGATATGTGAGTCTAGAGTTAGAGGGAGACATCTAAGCTTGAAATGCAAATTAGGGAGTCAAAATCATATAAACAAACTTTAAAGCTGTGAGACTGGAACTCACTGAAACAGTGTTCAGGGTTTGGGAAAAATGAGAAGGAACAAGGAAAGGAGACAGAGAAGGAGCAACCAGGGACAGAACTGAGAGTGATGCCGGAAGCCAAGTGATGGGAGTATTGAAGAAGGAGGAAGTGGTCCACTGTAAAATGCTGCCAATAAGATGAATAAGGTGAAGACCGAGAACAAGCCATTGCTTGTGGGAAGGGCGAGGTCGCTGAAAATCTTGATAAGAACAGTGCTGGAAGCAATTTTGAGAATGAAAGCCTGACTGAAGTGTATTTAGGAAAGACTATCGAGAAAGTGGAATGGGAAGTACTGGGTCTAGAAGGCTCATCCAAGGAGATTTGCTGTAAAGGAGACCAGTAGCTGGAGGGGAAAGTGGGGTCAATGCAGATGTTGTTTTGTTTTTGTAAAATGAGTGGTAATTCAGCATGTTTGTATGCTACTGGGAATGATCCAATCAAAAAAGAAATACTGTTGATCAGGAAAGAGAAGAGATAATTACTGGAAATGTTTGTGGACAGATAAGAAGGGATTTGATCAAGTACACAGTGGAGGGTTTGGCTTTAGATAGGAACCCAACTAGATCACGCTGAGCAACGAGAAGGAAAGCAGGGCATTTATGTACAGATACAGTTAGTTGCGAGAAGTGGGAGTTGGCAGAATAGGGAAGTTCTCTTCTGAGAGCTTCTATTTTTTTCCCTCCAGTGAAATAGAAAAAGATAAAAGAATGGAGGAGATGCTGGAGGTCCGAAAAAGGAAGAGAACATGTGAAATAGTGATCTAAGGAAGTAGAGAAATGAATGGACAATGGCAATGTAGAAAGGTCGCCAGCAGCTCTACAGACCCACTGAGGTTGGGAGTCATGAATATAAAACGAGACTTGTCACTGGGTTGTGGAGATTCTCTCCAGCCACAATCAGCCACTGGTTACAGGTGAAGAGTAGGAGGGGAGTTGAATTCAAGCTTGGTTTTACCAGGCAGATGCCAAGAAGGAAAAGCGACTTTAAGGGAATGGGAATAAGGACAATGGATACCAGTGAGCAATGGTTAATGATGGGCCATGGAATGTCAGCGGAGTAGGAGCAGGGAAAGCACAGACCTTAGAGGGAGGAGAGGCAGTGACAGGGATGGACTCAACCTAGTGAGACTGAAGAATCGCTGGAGTCGGAGTGTTAGAGAAGGTGGCCTGAGAAGATGGCGGCAGGTCTGAAAGTAGGATGCACGGAATGGCCAGGTCTAGGGTATGAGCATGGGGTACGTGAGTGAGGTGAGACAGAGGACAATCACTCATCAGTACTACGTGGGTCTAACGTCCCCAGTAAGCCCTTAGAGGAGAGGAGGCATGTCTCGTAGATCTTTGCCTTTCTCCCCCAGCATCCAGCACAGCGCTATGAGTTTAGCAGAGGCTTCATTTATGTTCATAAATAAGTGTTGAATGAAAGTTCAGTCGTTAAGGAATACAGAAAAATCGGAGCAACAAGATTCAGATTTTCTACTATAAACTACAACTTTCTGCATTTCCCCACTCCCAAATTATTGCCAAGCCATTGAGATCAACTAAAGGGGACCCCTGGCCTTAGAGGTATTAAAGTAATGGTTTCAATTATTCAAAGCCAACCATAGAATTCCATGGCAGGAGGTCATTTGTAATTTGTGAAAGCATAAATTTGGACTTAATGGTTTGGAGCTTTAGCTGGTGAGTGAGACTAGACAGCTACTCAACGTCTACATCTCAATGTGGTCGTGTTATTTTATAGCTGTTATCAGATCTGTAGACACTCTCTAAAGGGAAGAAAATAAATTATTTGTAAAAATTGCCTAAAATCGAAAGCGATATTTTCATTGGGAAATTCATAGAGGCATTTGCATACAAACCTCAAAGATGTGAAAACAACCAAATTTCACATCCATTTTATTTAAATGGACTCACTGCTTTAATCTGTATCTTGGCATGTTGCTATATACTCAGGCCAAAAAAGTACCAGGCACTGGGGAAATAATCTTCAGCCGAAAGTAGCATTAGTACAAACTCAGGGAAGCAAGAGAAAAAACGTTTTGCAGTCATGGGCTGGGAGAATGAAAATAAACTAGGATTTTTTAAAAAAAATTCACCTTATCAGATAAAATGTACTGCTTTACCCAGCAGTGGAGGGATATTTGGGAGGCTGAGGCTTACAGTAATCAATCAAATCTGATCACACAGCAGCTTTGGTAAGAAAGAGGATGGGGGCTTAATTTAACGTTTTGGGAAGAGTCTGCTTCCTCTCCACCCGCCCTGCCCAGGAAGACAAGGTCTTCAGAGGCGTAACAGTAACCCCACCCTCATCCACATGTAATCCGCACCCCCCTTGTGGTTCTCTGCAATCCACAAATCTCACTGAATGAATTCCCACAACTGCCCTAGGCAATAAATAGTAATGTGTCATTTTGAGGATGCGAGTCGGAGGCTCAGAGGGTCCAGGTGATCTGCTGAAGGACATTTAACTTATACCTGACAGAGCAGTGATTCAAACCACATCTTCTCCATCCAGGTCAAGCCTTTTCCACACCCCAGCCAGCCCTATATTGGTGAGAGTACAACCTGAGGGGCACTTTGTCAGTTCACATGGGACATTTGTCCTGGCTCACTCATGGTACATTTCAATCAGGATTACCATTTGGGAGGAAAGAACATCTCAGAAGCAGGTTTTCGGCCTTGCCTTTAAGAGGACCATGTCTTCCTTCACTATGTCTCCTGTTTCTTCCCCTTTTCAGTCCCACTGCCCTCCATTACCTCATATCAAGTTATTATATCCGAGCTGAACATTCTGCCACTCGTGCCTTTTCCTTGCAAACCAGTTTTCTCATTGATGTCGATTACTTTTTCTAAGATGCCAGCTTCATTACTGATTTTAAAGTGTTCGCTGGCTGTTGTCCTCAGGACCAGGGACAGACTCCCTGGTTTGGCATTCAAGGCCTTCAGAATTTGGCCCCAAACTATTTTGTAATCTATGTTCCACTCCTCTGCCTCTTGTCACTCCAGAGTATGCATTTTCCTAAACCTGAACCTTTATGTCCTGTGTTCACTCTGAATGCAGTGTCCTCATGCCTCCTCTTTCACCTATATGTTCTACTTCCATTCTTTCAAAGCTGAGGTCCATCTTTTCCTCCTCACGGCCTTTGCCAAGACATTCCAGCACAGGGCAATTCTCTCAAGGTTAGTGTCTTGTTTGCCCCTCCAGATCTACTTTCCACCCTCTCCACCCTGCTCCCTGCCCCAGGAAGTGAGTGCCATGGACTGGCTCCCTTACTCTCCAAATACTGAACTCTCTCTGCGGTTTTCCTCCAGCCAACACTCACCTTTGTAAATAGCCTTTTGAAAAAATTTAAGTCTCCTCAAATTTCCAGTTTGAATCTGACATCTGCTTCCTGTCAGGACCCTGCCTGATCTCATTCCCTTCGTCTATATACTCACACGCTTTATTTATTGCTTTAAGCCTTCATATACCATATCAAAGGCTGCCTTGAATTAATAGCTGTTTTCCTCTGTGAGGGTCTATTCCCAACCTTACTAAAGTTTCCTGAAGGTAAGAAATGTGTATTATACTCCTACATATGCTTGACTGTCCCTCTTACCACCTGCTATTCCAGTCAAACTTAGCACACATTTGATTGTTATGTGTCCCTGTGTAAAGGATGCCTAAATAAGTTAGGAAAAGCAGACCTTTTTAAAGCCTAAGCAAACACGTACTTGAATATATCTAATTATAAAGAAATAGGTGATTGAAACGAGTTGATAATGATATATTGCTCCTTCCTTCTCTAGGAAATTGGTTCCACTTTATTCCTGCTCAGAATTAAGTAAATCATTACAGTAACTCAGAGACATTTCCATTGGCCTCAGTTTACTTCCTGCCTGGCCAATGGGGGCAGCCGCAAAAGATGGTACCAACTTTAAGATCTGACAAGCTTTCCGCCCCTTAGAAATGGCTTCTAAAAGGTCTGGCAACAATTTTCCAGAAATCAAGGAAACAACCAAAATTGTTGTAAAAGGTAAATTTACCTCTCATGACTTTTGTGAAGATTAAAGTAATAAATATAAAATACCTAGCTCAGTGCCTGGAACATGGTATTGTTCAATGGGGTATCTCCCTTCCCCCTTATATTCAGCTGCATATATATTATATATATAATTATATTAAAATGCAGAGTTTTATATACAGAGTGTACATAGGTTTAATTATAAATGTGTTGCATACATTAAATGTAGCATCAACATAATACAGATAGTGCTTTTGGAAACTTAAACTGAGAACAAAATATATATGCTTTTAACTATAGTAAATATGCCACACATTAAGAGAAATTACCATTTCCCAAAATTCATAAGCCAGAGAATCACTGCCTAAGACAATTTGCTGAAAATTAAATGTGATCTGTACAGTGCCTTTGTGGCTATTGTGAAATGCAAATATGGAAATGTTTTGATTATTTTAATTGCCCTAGGCATTATAATTGGCTATAAACTCAATCTCTATAGATTTTTAAAAGATGCTTTAAAAAGAAAGACCACTGAATCCATTGACAAGAAAAGAGTTATAAAGAACCAGCTAAAATGTATCTTTATTTCCTTGTAAAAATCTGATAAATAATGGGAAATTGAGGAATGTATTACATTGAATCCCAACTCTAGGCTGGATTGGAGTGAGTTGGGCTTTTGCAGACAGCTTCCATCGCTGCTTCTTTCTCTTCCTGCTTTTCTTATTCCTCTGGTACTTTGTTTCTTGGGCTGTGCTTCGTTTTCTTTTTAGAAAAAAAATTTTGAAGTATAATTGATTTATAAAATTACATTAGTTTCAGGTGTACGACATATTGATTCAAAATTTTTATAGATTATACTCCATTTAAAGTTATTATAAGGACTTCCCTGGTGGTCCAGTGGTAAAGACTCCGCCTTCCAATGCAGGCAATGCGGGTTCGATCCCTGGTCAGGGAACTAAGATCCCACATGCCGTGGGGCAGCTAAGCCCGCGCGCCTCAACCAGAGAGCCTGCGTGCTGCAAAACTACAGAGCCCACGCTCTCTGGTGCCTGCACGCCACAACTAGAGAGAGAAAAACCCTCACGCCACAATAAGAGAGAAGCCTGGGCACTGCAACTAGAGAGAAGCCCGCGCGCCACAACGAAGAGCCTGTGCCGCAATGAAAGATCCCGCGTGCCTCAATGAAGACCCCGCATGCCACAACTAAAGACCCAACGCAGCCAAAAAAAAAAATTATTATAAAATATTGGCTATGTTCCCTGTGCTGTACAATATATCCTTGTAGCTTATGTATTTTATACAGAGTAGTTTGTACTTTTTAATCCCCTACCCCTACCTTCCCTCTCCCCCTTCACTCTCCCCACTGGTAACCGCTAGTTTGTTCTCTATATCTGTGAGTCTGTTTCTGTTTTGTTATATTCATTCGTTTGTTTTATTTTTTAGATTCCACATGTAAGTGATAACATACAGTATTTGTCTTTCTCCATCTGACTTATTTCACTAAGCATAATACTCTCCAGGTCCATCCATGTTATTTCAAATGGCAAAATTTCATTCTTTTTTATGGCTGAGTAATATTCCATTTGAGATATATATATATATATATATGTATATATAGTAAGCAGAAATGGGGTATTTTGGAACCTCAAGTAATCTTTTCCTCTCATTCTCCATATTTTACTTTCATAAACCTTTTTTCTTTTTTCCTCATTGGTCAGTTTATTCACTCAACAGATTCTCTTTTGAGTTCCTAGGACTCCACATTCACTTTACTCAGGGGAAAAGTTCATTCTTGTTCAATTTCCTTATGAAGAAGAGCATTATTTAAAATCTGACTCCACATGTCCTCTCTGGAGTGCATTTTTGACTCTTTACTGCATCGTCTCACTTCTCAAGACATTTCACCTTAGGGAGGTTCAATAAATGCTCAGCTGCCTCCCACAAAGGAAGTCTGAGGCAAGATTCAGACCCACCATCCACCCAGAGGCATGTGTTGTTCCCTCAGACTCCTGGCTTAGCAGTCTGAGAGACTTACCAGTTCTAAATGATTGATTTGCCCTTCCACTGGCATCCCATCATCATTAAAATCAGGGGCAGAAAAGAAATAAAAAAAGAAGAGAGGAAGGGGGTGGAGAAAAGAAAAAAGAAACAAAGGGAAGGGAAGGGGTGGGGAGGGAAGGAAAAGGAAGGAAACAAAATAGCCATCTCACCCCACTGGTCTGAGGCAAATAATTCAGTAGGTCATGAAGAGCATTCTAATCCAGGGTCTAGTTGTGTGTGTGTGTGTGTGTGTGTACGCATGGAAGCATGTGCATGTTTGTGCACAACAGCACATGTGTAGTTTTTGCTACTGCTTCAGAAGTTTTATTAAAATTTATCACATTTGATCCATGGCCAGGGTGCTATTTACATGCTTTGCAATTAATGTACAATTAATTTACTAAATAAGCCAAGATGAACAGGCCCCAAAACATGAGATGCCTTTCTTTCTTGACTCTGATTTAACATTCCTTGATTGAGTTACTGGTTGGTCTGTTTCAATTTAGACCTATTTCTTCTCTCTAACAAAGGTCAGTTCTAGACCAAGGAGACCATATATTTCCAACTTCTATGCAAATCAAATGTCTTGGTGACTATACTAGTACAGACGATAATTACCAGAATGAATAAATGAATAAGGTCCAGAAGCATTCTGTATAATAACACACACTCTCTCTCTCTCTGTCTCTTTCTCCCCATTTGCTCTTCAACCTTAGGGTCAGCCAGAGGCTCTCCAAAGCTTTGCAGGGACAGATATATCACTGCTGGGTCTTAGTATTGATGAGTCTCGGCATCTGTTTCTCTTGTTCTGAGTTTTCATGGACTCTTAGGCAAGAAATTCTGCTTGAAGAATTTAGCTCTGCATTCTTGGTCATGTTACTATAATGTTCACCAGAGTTACTTGTTATGTGAGTGTTTATCAGTGAGTTATCACTGACATTGCAGTTACTGGTATGCATGCTTATTTTACACCCATAAGTTATGACCCTATGAGGGGCAAGAACCTTGTCTTTCTATTCATCTTTCTATGCACTTAGTAGATGCTCAATAAATGTCTGTTGCAGAATACATGAGTAGTTGTTATCTCTAAATGAATGCTCTTTAAGAGTGGATGAGAATTTTCAGGTGTTGACAAATGATATTCCCTTTAGTAGAGCAAGTTCCAAATTGCTGAGCAGTTTGGAATTTGTTTAATGGTGTTGGCTTGGGCACAGAAACATTATTTCCATCAGTGAATACCATTTTTAAGTGCTTTCTACCTGCCAAGAACTGTGTTCGACAGGTAATTTTTTCTAATCTATTCAGTAACCCTGGATATAAATTTTATTATTTTCATTTTAAAGATGAAGAAGCTTAGAGAGGTCATGTAACCTGCCCAAGATTACATAGGTAGTGAGTAGTATGGGGATTCTTATCCTAGTAGGTCTGCATTTATCCCCTACATCTTCTTACATCTCATAACCAAACTCTAAGGAAAAAATAAGAATGCTGAAGTTTTTTGGGGTATGTTGTTTATGCAGTGGGTAGCTTTTCTGAAAGCAAAACTCTTTTACCTTTATATAAAATGTACTAAATAGCTATGCATGTATCACCTTATTTAATCTTCACCCAAGCCTTATAAGATATTATCTTTGTTTTTTATCGTCTAGAGAATTTATAATTTTCTTGGATTAGAAAGATTAGAAAACCTGCTCCAGGACACCTGGACAGAAGTAGCATAGCCAGAACTAATCACAAGATTTTTGTGGTTTCCACCACATGATTCAACATCCCAAAGATAGCAAGGAATCCTAAAAGACTGAACAGGGAAGCAGTCAGAAGCCGGGCTCTAGTCTAACACTATGGAAACAGAATCAAAAGTCAAATATGTGCTAAAATATAATGCTTCGAGCATGTACAATTAAAGAACATAGATAGCAACCACGTTTCAGTGTTTATTGGGCATGGTTTCCATAGCAATATGATTTATTTCCAGTAGAATCTGTCAACCGAAAATAGTAGGTTTTCCCTCATTAAGAGAAACAAATAAAAAGTTCATTGATATTTGTTTTTCCATTATGCAAAGATTATAATGTTTGGTTATGGCAAAGAGACAATAATTCTCTCCGCAGAACCAACAGGAAATAAGGTCACCACTGTTTTTCTGGAACAAAATGGATTCTTGTTGGTCTTGGGGAGCTGCAGCAAACAAAGGACACCAAGTGCCCGACATGCCATGCCAAGGCTGGAGGTTGATGCAGTGCGTGCAAGTCTCCTAGAATACACAGAAGTTCACTCTGGCTTTCCTTAAATGGAAAAAAAATTTAAAGAGAAAGAAGGATTTTCTCCAGGAAGGGGCACTTAGCCTTGAACAGAGCAGGGAGGCCCAGAACTAGAAGAAAACAACTGGAATGAAAGCCAACATTTATTGTGTTCCTTCCTCATCAACCACTCTAAACACCTCCTACGAATTATCTCAGTTACTCTTCCCAACAATCCCGTGGTGTAGGTACTATTACTACCCCAGAATTACAGGTGTGAAAACCGATGCACAAGCCATTCAGTGTCTTGACAAGGGCACGCAGTTGGGAATGGCAGTGTAGGATTTGAGTTCTGGAAGTCTGGCCCCAGAACCTGCACTTTCAACCACTCTTCTATGTAGGCAAGGAAGTGAAGAAGAGAACGTTTCTTGCCCAATATCCCACAGTGACATAAGTGACCGAACTTAAGATCTTAGACTGCAGGTTCACTGGCATTTCCATCCTGCTGGGCTGGCTCTTCATGCACAGGCTAGAGTATTAGGAGAATGAAGAGATTCATTGGAAGCAGAGTGGTGAAAGTGCTAAAGGCACCTGTTTTTCCTTATGCTTTTTCATAAACACACTCAACCTTCTAATTTTAAACAGTTTTCTCCAAAACTCCCTCAACAGCTCAAACCCTGCTAAAGCTACTGTAAGGGTGTGTCCCAGTTTTGGTGGAGCTACAATTTGACTATCTGATAATTATTGAGCCTCAGATTTGAAATTCCTTTGCCATATGGTGATTGTTGTGTTTAGAGGAAAGGGGTTTGATCTGCATTCCTCTTAGTCAGGGAGTGATGATGTAAAATAGCTGCATTCCACACACCAGCTACCTTCGCTGCTCTTGTAGATAAAAATAACTTGATTATAAAACGGACATTGGCAGGTACTTGATGAGACCAAAAACCGAAAAAGTTTGTCTATGAGCTTGACTATGAAGATAAACATGGAGGAGGCAGATTTGCATAGTGATTAATAATGTCACTTTTGCAAATGGGTCAGATCTCAGCTCTAACAATTACTAAGTCAGTAATCTTGAGCAAGTTATGTAACCCCCCTAAGCCTCAGTTTCCTCATCTATTAAATGGGACTAATAATACCACCCTCAGAGGTTGTCAAAATTATGCAAGATAATCAATATAAAGCAGTTCTAACAGCATGTGGCCCAGCCTAAGCCTCACCCGCTGATTCCCTTGCCCTTTGCACTCCAACAATACTGCTTTGTTCCACCAAATGCCTTGTTCTCTAAGCCTTCCACTCTGCCTGGAAGGCTCTTCCCCTATTTGTCCTCTTGAAAAATTCCTCTTCATTCTTCAAGTTTAACTCAAGTGCTTCAGTCTTACATATCTTACATAACTCTTCCATCCCTCCACCATTTCTAGTAACGCACCATTATAATACTAAATTGTGATGATTTTCCAACATGTCTTTCTCTTCATTCTACTTCTTGGATGTACATTAATCCTTGGTGCCCAGTGCAGAGCCTGCCACATCATCGGCATTCAATAAGCAGTTGTTGGATAGATGAACAGGCAAATACTGAGTTTCAGTGTAAAGTCCAGGCTTATGTTCAATAAAATAAGAAAAGCCCGCACGCAGCAACGAAGACCCAACACAGCCAAAAATTTTTTTGAAAAAACAAAAAAACCCAACCCTGTAAAGACTCACTGCAGAATACCACCCTTCATGTAGCCTGCTGGCCAGCCAGTGTAAAGCATCAGCTCACAACCAATGGAGAGAGGAGAAGTCAGTGGAATCAAGATAAAGGCCAGGTACCCCAGAGGCTTCTGGGGAAAGGCTCCACAGAGAAGAGGGACAGGAAAAGCTTCCTCTGAGACAGGTCCCACAAGAATTTTTCACCTGTGGGTGGATTACTCAGGATGTCTCAGGCTTGAAGGGGACTCTGAGGTTCCATAATTACTTTTATAGACTGCATTTTCTTTTGTAGACACCATCTGCAGTGTCATGGTTGGAAAGGGGGTGTGTGTGTGTGCACGTGTGTGCATAAGAACACTACCATATATTCTTCAAGATACAGGACAATCTGATACTTTTAAAAAACATCTAAAAAAAAAAAAAACATCTATACTGGGAAGGCAGAAATGTGTGTCCAGACTGAGACCTGCAGAATGCAGTTTACAGGGCTTCTTCTGGCCAGGTTGAGGGCTAGCTGTGTATGTTGAAGTATACAGGTTACAGAATGCGTGCCTTTTGCAAGACTGAAATCATGACAGGTCCAGAAACTGATGCCCAAATCCATTTCACTGATATTAAAAAATATTTCAACTCTTATACTCTCACAGGTAGATTGAATTGTGTACTGGCCACATGTGGAGGCGTTGCTTTGATGGTCTTACACTTCCAGATAAGGTCTAAAACACTCCAGCTGTGAAAGCAACTTATGGAGTCTAAATTCTCTGTACCTCATTTGTTAATTTCCCCTGCCTGGAAAAGCTAATGTCAACTCAATGTGACACTCAATTTGCACAAAAAAGAATCCAGTTTACATTTCTCATCACTTTCCCACTTGGTTGTTTAGGTTTTCAGAGGACAGTGGTCATTCTCTTCCATGTGGTGGGCACTCAATGTGAGTCATAATGCTTTTCCAGTCTATCTGCTCCCTCACTGATTCTCCCCTGGAGTGGAGTGACTGCTCTTCCCAGTGCCTTTGGGAGAGGAATCAGGCAATGAGAACTCAGTCCTTTCCTCTCTCCTTCCGCTAGAGAGTCAGCTGTTCCTAGACAGCAAGTGTTCTGATTCTCCGTGCTCTAAGTTTTTCAGTAGGAGAGCTTGTGACCAGGTGGATAAGTCTGCCATGAATCTGGAGTGCAGTACCAGAAGCTCATTCTTGCTGCACTTAAACCATATTCACCATCCAGCCTTTATCAGCAAAAGAGTGACACATTGGGGCTTCCCTGGTGGCGCAGTGGTTGAGAGTCTGCCTGCCAATGCAGGGGACACGGGTTCGAGCCCTGGTCTGGGAAGATCCCACATGCCGTGGAGCGACTAGGCCCGTGAGCCACAATTGCTGAGCCTGCGCGTCTGGAGCCTGTGCTCCGCAACAAGAGAGGCCATGATAGTGAGAGGCCTGTGCACCACGATGAAGAGTGGCCCCCGCTTGCCACAACTAGAGAAAGCCCTCGCACAGAAACGAAGACCCAACACAGCCATAAATAAATAAATAAATAAATAAATAAATAAATAAATAAATAAATAAATAAATAAATAAATAAAAAGAGTGACACATTGGACTTCATCTGTCTGACCGTTCTGTATATCCCAATTGCTTCCAAACTGGGTCAGGGAAAAGGAGTGTACTTACTGGCTCCCTAAAACCCCAATAGGTTTGAAGACACAGCTGACATTACCCACTGTTTTACCACCTTGTCTTTGCCGCAGCAGAACAGATGGCACAGTCTACTGGACAGCCTTGGTCCTTCAGGGAGACGCCCAGTAATCAACTGGATCTCCAGGATAAAAGCCCTCTGCAGGGAAATCTGCGATGTTTACTGATTTCCGCAGTGCAAATACCCACACCATGGCAGCTTTTAAGCTACCCTCGGGGCATCATCAGAGTTGGGAGGAGATGTACACAATCTGCTCTCAACAGCCAGTAAGGAGCCAACTCAGCCAACTTGCTGCACCTCTCTAGAGCCAGGAAGAACATCCTTGCAGAGAGGCAGATGGCCATGGCACATGGCTAGATGCACGCCTCTCTGCTGGAATTCCTGTTTGGTGATTGTTTGCTGCCCTGAGAACTGGCTCAACTGTAGGAAAAGACCAACACTTTGTGCCACATTCAGTGGCAAGTCTACAGTCAGTTCAATATAAACTTAAAGGAAGCCAGATGAGAAGCAGGAGCCACACCAGGAGCTAGCCCAGCTTGGATTAGACAGTCTTCCTAAGTTCCTGCAGTTACACATTCCCTGGTCTTTTTCTGGCATTTGGTAATCACTTCCCCATCACATGGAAAAGGTCATTTTTCTGTCCCTAGCCCTGATTTTCTAAGCAGCAGAAATACTAGAGTTTGAATTCTGTTGAGTGATTATAGGCTGGTTGCTTACATCATCCTGATTCTTACTTTCCATATTTGAAAAAATAGAGATTGTGATATTTTCCTAGAAGGTTATCAGAAATATTATAAATGATGTTTCTAAAACAGCTAGGATGGTGTGTGGCACGTAGTCGGCATACAATAAATGATAGACATGTGATCACTCCTTTGTTGGTGGCAGGGATGCAGCCCAAGGAGGTGGAGTGGGGAGCGGAGCTCAGCTGGACAAGTGTGCGATGAAGAGTGGCCCCCGCTTGCCGCAACTAGAGAAAGCCCTCGCACAGAAACGAAGACCCAACACAGCCATAAATAAAAATAAATAAATAAATAAATAAATTTTTAAAAAAACAAAAAAACACAGAGCGCTGGACCTCACCCCCAGAATTTAAAAAAAAAAAAAAAAAGGAATGCCGATTGAGCCAGTTACCACTGTGGGTAACTGGAACTTAGGCCCTGGAGACAACCATTTGGAAGCAGTGTAAACATGCCTCTGAGATATCCCACCCTAGGCACGGGGGATCCAGGGTATTTATTCACCAACTCCTGTTAGCCACTAACTGAAAGCCCCTGCTGGAAGGCGTTAACACCCTGGCACTTCCTGTGGCACAGGTAAGCAACATGGCTTTTGCAGGCAGGGAGAGCCCTCAGCAAAGGAATAGAAGTGTTGGCAGTTGGAAGTCCGCTGCCACGCACTGAAGTTGCGGGGTGAGGGCGTATGGGTGAGATGCCAACAGCGTCTGCTAGAATCTACCCCTCGGGAACACTGCAGCTGTATTCCTGGAATGCGGCTGTTGCTTTAAGTTGTGATGAGCATAAAAGAGGACATTCATGGCCTAAAATTCATGTTTTCCATCCTATTATATACCTAGTGAATATTGGATAAGCTATGTAAACAGGCCATACACAGCAGGAGAAAGTAGGTAGGGCTTCACATCTAGGAAGATGACAATCATTAGTTCAACAAGCATTTACAGAGGGTCTTTTAGTCTGCCAGTCTTGATGAAAAGCACTAGAATACAAAGGTGCATTCGACATAGTTCCTGCCTGTAAGGAGCTTACTCTGGTGTACGAGCAGAAGGTGGGATCGGAGAGCAGAGGAGACCTGTGTCCTGCTATCCAGGCAGATAACCTGGGAGGAAGCAATACCCGAGAAGAAATTCCTAAACTTGGTATGTCTAAGCAGACAGGACCTCAGAGAGCCTCACAGAGTTCCCTAGCCCCAGAAGTGGAGAATGGTCCCATGGTCCAGAAGTGGAGAATGGTCCCATGCAATCCCCGGAGTGCCTGCAGGATGAGTATCATGTGCCCAAGAGGGGCATGAAAGCAGCAGAGAAAATTGTTAGGCATGAAAGGTGTTTGTTATGAGATTGAGGAATGCTGGACATGACCTGAGGGCAGGGTCCCTGGCTTACTGTGTCCCAGTGCTAGCAGATGACAACTAAGAACCAGATGCCTCCCCTCCCACCCTAAAGTCCTCCCAGAGCTTGGGGGGAACCAAAGAAGTCAGGAGACAGGGAATGTGGATTGACTAGGAATTCTATGTCTGGCAGAATGGTATCTTGTCCTACAAATTCTACTGAGTTACAGACAAATGAAGTAGGGACATTTCTTCTGTACTCAAATTTGTGGATCAAAAGCTGTACCCATTGCTCAGTGATCCCCCTAATATCGTGTTGTTCTCTTCGACAAGTCTCCCAGAGCAGTGCGGTAAGGAGGGCATAGTTCTTGGAATCAGACAGGATTTGGTTCAAGTTGCAACTCTCCTGATTCCAGTCCCTGGATGTGTGCTTACGGGCAAATTAACAGTGTTTATACCCCTTTGAGAGTCAGTTGTCTCACCTGCAAAATGGTGGGTTCTGTGAGGATTAGTAAGACAAGATAGAGGAGCATCTACTGGGGAGTCTTAGCAGAGCAGCCTTCCAGAGAGGAACGGTGTGATGCTGTCATCCCTGGCTTCTCGGGCTGCAAGGTGATGTCACCACGGCTCATGGACAGATGGGAAGAAACTCTGATGGATGGGCCAGAATGGCTCCTCCCAAGCTTGTGACATTGTGAAAACCTCCTAGACTTCATGGAGACGGTCCAGATGCACGAGCTGGGAGGGGAGTTTGGAAAGAGCTCTGCTAGAGGAAACAGATGGCACCAAAAATCTTCTCAGAGGAGCCACTGCGTCATGCTCTCCTTTGATTCTGCAGATGCAATTATGCCAGCTCCCGAGGATGAGGGAATTTGCCATAGATCAGCAAGCTTTTCCAAAGAATAAAATGTCTACATATATATATAAACGTTTTATCCTTTGGAAATTTATTCTTTGTGTATATATCACCAGTTTTAAGGGGATGAATGAGTATTACAAATTCTGATTTTTCATTATGAGAAATACTAAATAGAATGTATTATTTTTTGTATATGTGTTTATGTGCCTAGAGACTTAAGGTTTTACATAACGTGCCATTTTTTTTCCTTTTCAGATACATCCAGATGTTTTTAGTCTATGCAAAGTAATGCATAGTAATGATAGATATGTACTGCATTTTTCAATTGATTTGCAAGATGTAGTTATATAAAAGAGTTTTAAAAACATAATTCTTTCAAAATTTGTTCATTTTTTTTTAACCACACCTGGAAAATTATTTTTCTATTATTTTGCTCTTTGGAGTTAAAATACTCAAACACCAGAAACATTGTTAATCTGGGACAAATCAAGTCTCAGAAATTTTGGAAGCAATCACCTTCTGCAATGTCTGGCATACAGTTAGTTCTCAACAAAAGTCATTTTCCTCCCTCTCCCCTCACTGCCACGGGTCATCTGGGAAAGAACCCTACCTCCTTACTGTTCTTGTATATAAGCCTTCCCATTTCCATTCCTAGTCTGCCTCCAAAACGTGAAATATCTTCAGATATTTGATACTGACTATTGCAGTTATTACTGTTGCAAGTTTCTGCTTACACTGTCCCAGGTGCTGGGAATGCAGAGAAGACTCGATCCCTGCCCCATGAAGCTGACAGTCTAGAGAGGGCGAAAAGCACACAAACCTTGGACAGACTGTCAGTCTGACACTCACCTGTCTAGATTTAATGCCACAGTTTCCTGATACATTATACAATGATCTTCTCACCTGGCTGGCTCCCCATACACTTTCTTCTTCCTCAGGCCACCTGATTCCATGAATGGGGTCAGCCCTTATAAATGAGGCCTGTCTTACACAAGTCCTGCAGAAGACAAATAGCTCCATGGTTAGGCTTACTAGATTCCTGGAACAGGCTTTCTGGATGAAGGAGAATCTTCCCTTGATTTGAACAGGGAGATATTT
This sequence comes from Eschrichtius robustus, assembly GCF_028021215.1. NCBI lineage: Eukaryota > Metazoa > Chordata > Mammalia > Artiodactyla > Eschrichtiidae > Eschrichtius > Eschrichtius robustus. The sequence goes on along the minus strand of NC_090829.1, from coordinate 50,659,581 downwards.
TTTAAAAGCAGTGACTCTAAATTGGAAAAAAAAAAAAAGAAAAAGAAAAAAGAAAAAGAAAGCAATGACTCCATATGTAGCAAAGATACCTGCCTAATCAAAATTTAGATTAAAACATTACTTTCCTCACCCTCTTTCATTTCCACCCGTCGAAGCTTTCATTTAACAAACATGTACAGAGTGCCTGTCTTGGACCAGGCACTGTATAGGCACTGGGTTAAGATGAGCTTAATATGGTACCTGCCCTCTCAGAGGTCATGGCCAAGTGGGGAAGAAAGGCAAGCAGCAGACAAGTAGAGGGGAGTGCGGTGAGGGCTATGGCAGAGTCAGGCACAGGGAAGTTCTAGAATTCAGAGGAGAAGCACCTCAATCAGTTTGGAAAAATTTGCTCACTCACAGTCTGCCCCTGGCCAATTAATCTCCATTACTGTACCAGCAGTGATCCTGGCACAGAGAATAAGAAGTTACTTTTCCTAATTCTAGTTTGGCTCCTGAGTGAGGTGCAAGTGGTGTGTCTTAATATTTGCATTCTTCCTGCTAAAGCTGTAAAACCTGGCTGAGATACGGATTTCAATCTGGGAGTCTCCTGGACCCTGTATTCTGTGTCCCTGAGGACGTCTCAGGAAGTGGCAGCAGCGGGACTGCCAATGGCATCGTCAAATCTCCCCCCAGTGCAGTCTGGGTTTGAAACTGTTTGTCCATATTAAATGGAAGCTCATCCCCTTGGGTTTCCAGACTTGACCCGTGGGTATCCTCCTAACCTTTGGTGCTCATCGCTACCTCCTTGCCTGTCACCACCCCCAAGCTGGATTCGATCAAGTAGAAAGTCGTCATTTCCTCTAACTCTCCCTTTCAGAGGTGTATCCACTGAGTCTGTTTATTCTCGTAATGGGATGATGAGCTGAGGGCCTGAGGAGATGCTCTCAGCTGATTCCAACTCAGAGAACTAAGAGATGTGGCATGTTTGCTCTTTTGGGTTCCACCATTGCCCTGTCCAAAGGAGGACGCCGACTCCTGTGGTGCTGGAGACAGAAATAGGCTTGGGAGAAAAGATCCAGGAGACGTCCTGCAACCTGTGGCAGAATGGGAATGTGAGAGGAGAGAGGGACCAGCAGCTGAGATCAGGCCCGGTGGGGCAGAGGTAGAAGCCAGAAGGAAGTCTCATCAACCAGGCAGAACTCAGCACTCAGAGGAACTACAGAGGATGGTGATTTAAGGTGCTTTTAAAAAAAAAAAAAAAAAAAAAAAAAAAAAAAAAACCTCATAAAGTTCTTAAAATAAAATTTAAAAATAAATAGAAATCAAGCTTAAAATATTTCATGCTTTGAAACTGACAGCTGTTTATAACTTTTTTGGTAAGGAGGGAAACTGATTTACAAATCATGGGAGCTGCTGGAAGCATCACCTCAGGCTCTAAGGCGGAGTTGTTTATGAATTTAGGGGAGGAGTGAGATTTTCTCAGAAAACAGTTTTTTTTTTTTTCTGATTGAAAAATGTTTTTACACGGCTGTGTGACTATAGTGTGACCACAGTGTTACTTTTTCTGGTTTTGCTCTGTGGAAGGAAAAGAGAGGCACCCCTCCAAGGAGAAGAAGAGGAGTGATGCCGTGTTTTTCGTATTCTACTCACAGTTCTTTGTCAGTTTAATGAATGGCAACACGACCCGGGCAGACAGCAAATATGGATTGCTCTAAGAACAATCATGTTATTCCATTGCAGAGCTAGGCTTCAAATAAGCTGAGAAACTTCAATGGCAAATCAAATAGGGGATAGAAAAATGCCAGGGTTTTGTCTACAGAAAGATATAGGAAATTTTAGCAACCATAATCAATGAGGCTTACTAATAAGATGCTACAAATATACACAGGTGTTTATTTTTAAAAATCTTGCTCTGTAAGAATAGCATGTTTAAACATACTGTTCTTTAATGTACTTATATATTTTTTAATAATATTATATTTTATAAGATTATGGCTGGATAGAAAAAGCGGGGTTTCTTTCTCAGTTCACTTGCCTGCTATGCAGACTTCTGACTAAAACTAAGATACCTCAAGTGTCCTTAAATCAGGATATCCAAATTTCAGGAATACTTTGTAAGTGAGTTGGGATTAGCAGACTCTCAAGTGATGAATTGGCAACCTAAATACAAAATGACAGAAAGTATTCAACAAATGCTTATCTGAATAATAATATGTCAAACTCATAGTGACCAAAACGTCTTAAAGATTGAACTTAAAGCGCTGAAGGAAAACCACTCCCATTGAAGGCAGTTGACATGAACAAAGGTCTCTGCAAAAATGATTTTGGAAGTCAAGTGGGGGTTTCTGTGGGTTTTATTGTCAGAGTTAGAATCAGAGCCAACGTAGCCTCTGATGAAAATATAATTCCCCAACACTGAGGATGAGCTGTGATTTTTTTTTGGTGGTTCTGAGATATGAGCAGATCGTCAAAATCATAAATTGGATTCATCTTTTGGAATACCATATCCTGAAGGGATTAGATGACAAGAAAGCCATATACGCCTCTCTTCTCTCATGGATACTTGCTTTAAGAATCCAGCCGCCATGCTGTGAGGGAGCCCAAACAAGCCCAGGCACAGAGACCACACTGGGAGCTCAGTTGGCTCTGGCCAGCTGAGCCCAGCTGAGGCCCACAGCATCAACTGCCAGACATGTTGAGTGGAGACACTTCAGCTGATGATCCCAGCACCTAACCATCCAAGACATGTGGGGCAGAAACCAGTTGTCCCTGTCGTGCGTTGTCTGAATTAACTGACACTCACAGAATCTATGAGCATGATAAAATAGTTGTTCTATCCTACTAAGGTTTTTTTTGGGGGGAGGGGGGGAGGGAGTGGGAGGTGGGAGTAATTATACAGCAGTAATAACTACAATAGTCAGTATCAAGTCCCCCAGGCCAGAGACCCTCAGTTACAATATCCAGAGACTAAATCTCCAGTCTTCATCCAAGATAAAGGAGAGGCACATACCAGTCATTTGGATTTCAGGAAAGGAACTCAGGATCCAACTGCTTCTTTCATGCACTTTTCGTCAATCTTGTTGTCTTTGATCACACACATACCCCACTTCTAGAGGTCTTGGTGCCATCAAATCCCGAGGCCTTTGAGGGGTCTGCTAGGTTTTTTTTTTTCCTTCCCCTTTTCCTTCTGCCAAGCTCAGGATTCCACTTTCTCTGGTCTGCTAAGGTCAACTGTCACTCATTCCTTTAATTTCTCAGCTTCCAAAATTTGGTCGCTATAGTCTTCTTTTCCTTGAGAGTTTATGCTTTAAAAAAATCATCTTACTGATGTTTCAGTGGGAATTTTGGAAAAAAATGGAATTAAATACATAGGTTCAATTTAGTATCTCTAATTGGAATTTTACTAGATTTTTTAATATCTTTTCCAGATATATTGACTTATCTCCTTTTATTTATTTAATTAAAATAAATTACTGAAGGATACTGGATACAAAAAAGACTTGCGCTTTATTGGAAAATGGCAAGACAACAAGAACAACAAAAACCTTTCCACCCACTATCTTGTTTCAAATATTTCAGTTCTCTGAGATTTATCCAAATGAGTGTGAATGTGAAGTCTCCCCCTTTCTCTAGTTCTAATCCTCACCATTAAAGAGCTTTTGTGCTTGGTCTGTGTTTCATATTCATAAGAAGTTATAAAAACACAGGTTCATCCCTGAAGGAGAAGACAACCTAAAAATAGAAAACAATAGAGTGAAAAGACAAAAACTGTCAAAGAGTATGCCATATGCCATTCTTGTAAATAAGCAGATTGGATGAGATATGTACAGAATGAATGGGCCAAAGGTTGGGTACACCAGTGGGCAGTTTGGGCCATGAAGGCAAGAGAGTTTGAGGATTTTGCTGTGGTCATAACTGTTACCACTTATTAGGGTTGCCAACATGCCCCTCCCTGCCCCTGCAGACCGGGCCTTGGAGGCTACTGCTTCTGCTGTTGGACTCTTCTGGAAATGGGAGAATCTCTCTCCGCTCTCTCTCTACTTCAGCAGAAATGAAAACTCCCTGCAGGACACTTTTCTCTGACTTCTCAGCCCTGAGTAACACCCTTTCTATTCCTGCTGCAGGTCTACCTCAGTGTCCCCTCCGGATGGCTGCCAAGGGCCACACGGAGAAACCATCCTCCACAAACTGAGTTAGCCAGCACCTTCACTCCCCTTTTTTTGATCTGCTAGGTGACAGGCAGCCACTCTGCTATGCTTCTACCACCCACCGATCCATTCCAAACACCAGTTCTTCTCTACATGAGAATCTCAGTCTCTCTCTCTCTCTCTCTCATTAAAAACAAAAACAAAAACAAAAACCTCACATATATTCTTGCTTTAAAAGAGTTATGCAGAGCCTGGTGTGATTTTTCACATACTCACTCTAACCGATGAATGTTCAAGCATCCTGTGATTCTCAAAAAACCATTGCTGTTAATTTACAAGTGTTTACCTTGATATATGTGAGGTGGGTCACCCTTAGAAGAATTGTATGTGTTCAAGCAGCTAATTTTTTAAAGTAAGCTTAGAATTTCTTTAAGTGTAACTTTAAGCTGGTGTCATTTATTTTAAAAGTAAGGCATAAAAGCATTTCTGATAATTATATGCGTCTGTGAGGGTATATTTATGCAAATACTTTCATGTATTTTAGAGTATTTATTTAATCAAAAGTCTAAATGATTCAAGGAGTATAAGAACAGTTGAAAAAAGGAAAGGCCATGAAGACAAAGAAGACAGAAGAAGAAGGTGTGTCAGAAATGAAAAGGAGTGAAATTCCCGAAGACTAGTGACATAGAAGCACCTGTTGAGATAGCTAACAACCTATAATCAAGGTACAAGAATGTGACAGGAAATGTGTCAACTTTCTGTAAACTTCAGCATTGATCTCACACCACACACACCTTTCATTCCATCTGACACCAGTGTACTTCCCAGAGGCAGATAAGACAGTTCTTTATATACTTCTATAGTCACAATTAACAAAACAAATGGGCAGATTTTGTTAACAGAATGCTTATACCTCTGTTTTTATCCACAGTTTTACACTGACCTCTCAATAATTCTACCACTGAACCCATTAAGTATAGTATTGCTTACTACAGACTGAGATTTTATATTAAAACTGAGACTGTACATTAGAATAAAACTGTCTCCTCTACCCTCATGACACTTCTAACATTCACTGTGTGGGTTTTTCTGCAACTCTCCAATTCTCAGCAAAGTCAGAGTCCTGCATTTAACTCACTTCTGACACTAACTACCTGAAGTTAGCCCAGACCCTACAAGGTAAGGGCTCAATCCCACAGGAGTGCTTCTGCACTTCAGATGCCATTGCAAGTCCTGGGTTGTCATCTGTACTTCTGACCGACCAGCTATAAATTGGGAATTCCCATGACCCCCGCCTCTCAGGTTCAATAATTGGCTAGAACGGCTCACAGAACCCAGGGGAAATTTACCTACTATTACCGATTTATTAAAGGGTGAAAACAAACAGCCAGATGAAGAGATACACAGGCCAAGGTCTGGAAGAGTCCCGAGCATTGGACCTTCTGTCCCCGTGGAGCGCGAGACACGTCATCCACCCAGTACGTGGACTTGTTCTTGTTCACCAACCCAGAAGCTCTGCAAACTTCGTTGTTTAGGGTGTTTATGCAGGCTTTATTAAGGAGGCATGCTTGATTAAATCATTGGCCATTAGTGATTAACTCAGCCTGCAGCCTTTCCCTGCTCCAGAGGTTACGGAGTGGGGCAGAAAGTTCCAATCCTCTAATCACACTGTTGGTATTCCCGGGGGGCTTTCCAACAACCACCTCATTAACATTAATTCAGGTGTGGTTGAAAGGGTCTTATCGTGAATAACAAAAGACGTTCCTTTCACTTTTATTGACCTGGAGCTATTTCAGAACTGGGAACAAAAACCAAATATTTTAACAAAAGATGCTCCTATTACTCTTCTTTTTTTTTTTTAAAGAGTCTGTGGGTTTTTTAATACTTTATTTTATTTTGGGGTGCGTTGGGTCTTCGTTGCTGGGCGTGGGCTTTCTCCAGTTGCGGCAAACGGGGGCTACTCTTCGTTGTGGTGCACGGGCTCTAGGCGTGCGGGCTTCATTAGTTGCGGCACGCAGGCTCAGTAGTTGTGGCGCACGGGCTTAGTTGCTCCGCGGCATGTGGGATCTTCCCGGACCAGGGATCGAACCCGTGTCGCCCGAATTGGCAGGCGGATTCTTAACCACTGCGCCACCGGGGAAGGGGAAGCCCCTCCTGTTACTCTTACCCCTTAGGAAATTATAAGGATTTTAGAAGCTCTGGCCAAGAGTCCAGGATGAACACCAAAATATATATTTCTTACTCTACCATAATATTATATACATTATGTTCAAATGAAAAATATAAATAAATTAAAATTCAATAATATTTTATGATTATGTTTATAAATCTTTAAAGTTCAGGTTTGTTACTCCAAAATAAATGTGAGAATCATGAGGCAAAACATGACAGTTCTCCCTTATTTCTCACCCAACTCCCATTCCCTCTTCAGAAGCAACCACTGTATTTTAATTTGCTGTATAGTTAGGTATATGCCCTTCCAGCCTTTTACTGTGCACGTACATGCATATGAGTGTACAGACACTTGTAATAGGCAGAATAAAGGCTTTCCCAAAGACGTTTACAATCTAATCTCTGGAATCTGTGGCTGTGTTATGTAGCAAAGGGAGATTAAGGTTGCTCCTCAGCTGACTTTAAAAGAGAGATTATTCTAGATTATCTGGGTGGAGCCAGTGTAATCACAAGGGTCTTTAAATGTGGAAAAGGGAGGCAGAAGGGATCCGAGTAATGAAATATGAGAAAGGCACAACAGGTCATTGCTGGCTTTGAAAACGGAAGGAGGTCAGGAGCCGGGAATGCAGACAGCCTCTAGAAGCTGGAAATGATAAGAAAACAAATTCTCCCCTAGTGTCTTCAGAAAGGAACACAACATCTGACATCCTGACATCTTCATTTTAGCCCAGTGAGACTTATTTAGGAATCTGGCCTCCAGAACTGTAAGATAATAAATTTGTGGTGTTTGAAGCCACTAAATGTGTGCTGATTTACAGCAGAAAAAGGAAATTAATATATGGACTTCAGGAATGCCTCAGTAAACGGCCCACTCAGTTCACTCAACAGGGAAGTTCAGTGTCAAGAAGCCCTAGGCACACACTCAGTTTCCAATCAGCTCTTCCCTCTATTCATGTTCATAAGCAGATGGGCAAGGATCCCCAGACACCTGATGAAACCCTCATAATGAAAGATAAGAGAATAAACCAACTTTTTTTTTTTTTTTTAAACTCTTCATATAGCCCAGTCTGTTAATCTTCTCCACAGGGCTTCTGGGATTTTGTGACTTGATAAGCAAAATTTGTCCTTCTTTCCCACCAAGATGCTGAAATTAGTTTCTCGTATTTTCTTCCAATTCTTATGATGCTTTAGTTTATACGTTTTAGCTCTTAGATTCTCCCCTTTCCATCTGCAGTGAGCCTGGGCTGATGACCTCAGGCTTCTAAGGCACTTATAGATTAGCAATGCCACTATATCATGGTCTCCCCCTCTCTGAATAGTTCTAGCCCTCAAGGTTTTGGAAGAACAAGTGGATTAATAATTATGAAAGTAATCTGTAAAAATAAATTTTTAAAAAAATATATATATTTTTAAAACTTACCTCTTCATACTATCTAAAAACTATTTTGAAAACACTACTCAAATATAAAATTTTAGGGTGATGACAAAGATGATTATCAATATTTCCCACAGCTCTCTGCCAGTCATTTGTAGGAACTTCTTCCCATCTAGAGGTGGGATCATCTCTGTATGCCTGACTTCCCTTTTGGTCCCTCCTCATCTGTGAAGTCCCCAGAATCCCAGTGAGGAATTCTGCATTGCCTGGGAAGGCCAACTTTGCATCAGCAGAAACTGGCCTGGGCAGCACGGAAATCTTGGAACTCTAGTCACGACTCCAGTGTCACCATCTGTAACAATTTTGATGGTGGTGGAGGTTTCTCCACACAGACACGAGCAGATCATCCTCGGGCTCCACCCTGCCGGGGTTTATTTACAAGGCCAGTATTCCAAACAGAAGCTCCATTCACTTCATCTCTCTTTCCGGCTTCAGAGGGTGGCAGAAACACACCCGAGGCCATCCCAGAACCTGGGTAGGCTTGTTAATCAAAGTTTCTTTAGCTTCATCTAACCACAGGGGTGTGTTGAATAAAACTCCCAGAGTCAAATGTTGGTTCTGCCTCCTTGAAAGGAAAGCAGTGAGACAGGAAAGGCACCCAACTGAGATAAAAGCTAAGCTAAGAAATGATAGCATTTCCAAAACAAATCACTGGGCTTGAATGCCCTGGAATGAAACAGAAGAGGAGGGAGGGGCAGAGAAGCGAAAAGGCCGAACTCTGGTCAACAGAAGGCAGGGGGCTGACAGAAGACCTTGGTATAAGATGTATGTCTTTCTGACAGTTTTTCCAAGAGCCCACCCTTCCTGTGTCATTCTGCTCTTCCTGTTTTCCCCACATTTTCTGTCTTCTTCACAAGGTGCATGCTGAGAGGACATGTTAGGCTGTTGTTCCGTGTTGAAAATTATTTTCACTGTTTCGTCTAAGAAAACAATCTGTTGCTCGTATGGACACCAAGGGGGGAAAGCTGGGGGTGGGAGAGGGCAGTTGTGGTGGTAGGATGAATTGGGAGACTGGGATTGACATATATGCACTAATCTGTATAAAATAGATAACTAATAAGAACCTGCTGTATAAAAAAATAAAATAAAATAAAATTCAAAAAAAGAAAACAATCCGTTGGAGAGAGGCACAGAGCAGATTGAGAAGAAATAGCCTCATCCTTTTAACATGGACAAGGAGTGGTGAGAAATGTGGATCAAATGTGATGATGGAAAGCTGTTTGATGGTAGAGCCAAAATCAAGCCCAGCCTCTTAGGCCACACACTTGCTTCTATATCCTAATCAAGCCTCTGCTACATATCACTGGTATAGGACACACGTAGGTAATCTCTGAATCAGAGTGCTGAAGAAACACAGATGGGCCACTGGGGTGTGCTGCAGGAAATCATCTCAATGCAAGCTTTCCTGGTGCTTCCTTTGTACCAAGCATTGTGCTAGGTTGGAAGGGGAATGAAGATAAGCAAAGTGCCATTCTGCACCCAGGGACACATCATCCTGTAGATGAAATGGAAAAGCAGGAACATATGACCCAGTATTGCAGAGTTTCAACAGGATTTGGTGACTGTCTTCATTAATACTCTTGGTTACAAGGATGAACTTGAACTAGCCTTGAAGTGAGAATGGATTTTATTGGTGCTATATTATGGAAAACCCAAGTATTGAAAAGGGCAATGGAGTCTCCAAGTCAACTGGAACCAGGGACTTGAATGCTGCCAGGAACTCTTTCTCCATCTCAAGCAACTGCATCTTTCTTCTCCTCTTTCTCTGTCTACCATCCTTGCTTCTCTAGCAGAGTATTCAATAGCATTCAGCTATTAGAGAGAGACTATTTGTGTTCTTCCTTTCTCTTTTTTTATAAATTTATTTATTTATTTATTATTTATTTATTTTTGGCTGTGTTGGGTCTTCATTGCTGTGCGCGGGCTTTCTCTAGTTGCGGTGGGAGGAGGGGCTACTTTTCATTGCGGTGCATGGGCTTCTCATTGTGGTGGCTTCTCTTGCCGCGGAGCATGGGCTCTAGGTGCACGGGCTTCAGTAGTTGTGGCACGTGGGCTTGGTAGTTGTGGCGCACGGGCTTGGTTGCTCCATGACATATGGGATCTTCCCGGACCAGGGATCGTACCCGTGTCCCCTGCATTGGCAGGCGGATTCTTAACCACTGCGCCACCAGGGAAGTCCCTATTTGTGTTCTTTCTTGATTCCAAGTCTGAAAGAGCTGGGGAAGTCTCACTGATCCTTCTTGATTCATGTTCCCCCCTCTGATCAAACCATCAAGATGAGGAAAGCAGATCCATGTAAGAGCACAGAAGCTCCAGAGGAAACCTCACAGCCACCCTATTCACCGTGGTAAATGCTTTGCCTCCTATACTCACTTTAAGCCTTCTCTTGGTTACCTGGCTTTTCTGTTTTTCTCATAGAGTCTTGTATCCAGATTCCCCCTCTCTACCCGGATTCTTTCAAAATGATAAGTGATTTGAAAGATAAGAAAGTTTCAAGAGAAAGACAGAAGATAAAGAGAATGGGTATTTGATTGACTTAGACGATCAGCTGTGTTACGCTATAGGCAAATCTTTTAACTATCCAATGGTAGGGACTCTTCAGGTCCGTGATTTCTCCCTATTTTCTATTTCTGGTTCTCTATTTCACTTATTGATAACATTACCTTCGGGGGACTGAGAAAGCAGACGGAGCAATCTCATTTTGCTTCCAAGTACTAGGCTTGATAAAAAGGACTGACTGGGTAGGGGGATGACTAAGGGGCAAAGCAGAGATTTTTATTTTCTTATTTATGGATTTTTGTTCATCCCCAATAACACATTTAAATTTTACATAAATCCATAGTCGCTAGAATTCTAAGCAACAAAGTGACAGACTTCCAAGTTTAGGAGACCAAGGAATGTAAGATTGCTTATTATTCTCTAGAAAGGTCTTTCACTATAGGATATCCCTTTTTCTGTCACCCTGTTGTCCTTTTACTTACACATTCGGCATTTAAGCCATAGTAGGAAATGACAACTCTACTAAGAAAAATATATGTCTGTGTTCATAACAGCATCCACTGCCTAACTGTTTTGGCTGATTTCCAAGCTTCTGAGTGTATGTCTAAGACGGTCATGCCTAGCAACTGTGAAAGGATGTAACCATAAATTAACATAGTTGTTGGAGGTCATAAATGATTTAGATAAGGAGTTTCTCTCTAATGCTGTACAATCTTCCATAAGGTTTTGGAAATCGAATTCTGTGGGTCAGATTATGGTTCTTTGCCAGGCAGGGTGCATGTCTCATGATGTGTTTTTAATGAACAGCTCATACTAATTTTCTGCAAAAGCCATTCATCATCAGCTTCCGAAATTAGCAACAAAGGAAAATTTCCAGTGTCCTTTAAAGATTCATTTATTTTTATGCTTTGGACAATGAGCCAACTGAATGAAATCAGAAGAATCCTTCCAAAGAAAGAACAACAATCGTAATAAGTAGAAGTAGTAATCATAGTAGTGGTGGCACCACCCTGGATACCATCAATATCAGTACCACACTCAGAGTATCAATACCAATATCATACCCAGGGTATCAATACCAGTATCATACTCAGGGTGCTGATACCAGTGCCACACTCAGTTGGGCATTTCAGATATTTAGTGACGGGGGTCATGGTAACTCCTATGGGGTCTGCACCGTAATCTTCACGTACCTTACCAGTCTCCTTCATACTCACATTCCACGCTTCCTATACTTTTCTTATCTTAGGCATTCCCCTCCTGATTGTCTCCAGGGCCCCTTTTAAATGTGGGGTCCAACTATCAATACATTTAAGCAGAGCGCAGCAACAGGACTTATACTTTGTGGCATGTGAATACTGCATTCCTTTTCTGCATAAACTTTGATAGCAGTTGCTTTATTAGTGACCTACTTTTTGTTTATTAAAACACATTTTATAGAATGGTTTATATAAATCATCATACTGCATTGAGAAAAATCTGAAAGTTGAAGGACAGGGGTGTCAGGGGCTGAGATGAATTTGAAGAAATGTTTCTGCCTGCAGAGTCATGGCCAGAGAGAGAGGTCACAGATGAGACAGCTTGCTACTCTTAAGGATTAGGGGAAGGCAAAAATGGGTTAAGGAGTAGTAGAACTATACTACTATAACTATAGGAGAACTATAGTGGAGGGGTTTGAATACAAGGTGGGATCAGGAGTAAGATATGGCAGAGAAGAGTAGAACCAAACTTAAGGCCACAAATAGATGGAGTATCCCAGAGCACCTTCTTTTCCCAATATCTTGTGATTGTTTGAGGAGTAGGAAGCATGGTTTATTAGATTAGGCTAGACAAGATCTGTTTAATTAAACATTTACAACAAAATCAGATGAAGCATTTATAAACTTCACCTTTATTGATGGTTTCTGAATGCTGAATAAAACCTTTGATCTTAATCAGTGTAGTCATTAGTGCTATTCACAAATTCAGGTATTGCATTTCACCTCCCCTTTGAGATTTGATGTGGTCACGTGATCATCTTCAGCCAATGATTTGTGAGTGGTGGCTTTACAAGTCAATGTGCAGTTTGCCTCGGTCCCTTCCCATTGCTGAAATGATGATGAAAGGATGTGTCAGGATGACGCCTCTTCCAGCTTGAGTCTCTGAGCATTTACAGTGGGCTAAACCTTCTTCTGACTTGCTTTAGACGTGTAGTGTGATTGAGGACTAGGATTCCAAACTGAACAATTTTGAGAGTGAAAGGGTCAACAGGCACAATTCAAAACGTACGGTCATCCTAGTAAGATCTAAACTTGTGTTAAGTCACTGAGGCTTGGGGGTTGTTTTTTACTGCAGCACAACTTAGCCTATGCTGATTGATACAAGGCATGTGTAAACAACCTTGGCAATAAACCATTTCAAGAAGACCAAGAGATGAGTCATGCAGTCCTCTCTATAACTGCATGCCTGATAAGGTGAGGTCAGCTGAACTGGCTCTGACCAGTGAGTAAACTTCGGGATCCAGAGCTCTTGGCTTCCAAGTGAAGGCTCTCCTCCTTTAGATCTTGCAAGGAAATCCTTGTCGAGGAGCTGCATTAAGGTCAAAAGTGGCTAACATCAGCAAAAGCTTTTATTGCCCAGAAAGACCGGCCTCAGTCTTGTCTCCCGTGGCTCCATTTTCTAAAGGGTGGGCTGTGTTACCATTTAGGCTCTGGCTGTTGGCAAGGTAGTGTGGACAGACCTTGGGCAGGGAAGCCAGTGTGCCTACATGCAGGGGGTTCCTGTGGGATAGGATGGAGCCAGGGGATGGAAAGGCAGGTGGACAGGCTGTCATCAGGTATTGGGAGCCTGGGACTGCCTGTTTCATGTCATCATGTTCTGGGGAGGAGCTCTGAGGAATACAAGAATTCTACAGTTGAGCTTGGCCTCCCAGGTCTTTCTAAAGATATATTTGTGAGAGTAGGAGGATGGAATATATACATTTATCAGTCTCTTATCTTGACATAAAACTTTTAAGTATTTAGACATATGGCGTTGGGTGTCCACTGGTATCTTGCCCTGGGCCCTGTGTGCACCTGAGTGGGAAAGCACAAGGGCCAGTCTCTGTGACGCTCTCCCTGAGGTCCCTAGACATGGTGCTCATGGCTTATTGCCCCCTCACCTCTGCTCTGCAGTATGTAAAGGGGACAGAAGCCCAATTTAATAAGCAGAAGGTGGGCTGAGCACAGCAGTCTCAGGATAAAAATCATTATCCCTGTACTCCCACACCCTGTCCTGGGGCAGGAAATGTTATCTAAGTGGGGATAAAGAATATCCTGGCTTCTGTACATATGTCAGAATGTATGTGGTTGGCTTTAAATGTGAGGAGAAAGATGCAAAAGGGTCAGTGTTGGGGGCTTTATGGGGAAAATGACCCAGTCCAATGCTGAAATTTTAGGAAGGAACAGGCATATCTTTGGTCTGCTGCAACTGGAGGAGTGTGTGTGTGCTTATGTTGAAGGGCTGGGGAAACAGGTGTGCCCACCAATCCATCCAGCCCACATGTTCAGAATAAGGCATCAGGCCCTACCATTCCATTTGGGATCCGCTCTGAGACCCAGGGAAAAGCATCTGGGGTCACTGCTTGGCCTTACCGTCCCCTGCCTGTTCTAAACCCAGAATATGCTAGAGCTCTTCGTGGCTGACACCTGTGTATGTATTTACATTATTTATAGCATTATTATAAATAATAAAAAAACAAGTAAATCCTATTTAAATAAGTATACAAATATATAAGCATATCCTCATCCATTTATATGTATTTTATACAAAGGAAGCCGGGAGAAGACTCTCAGCCTGCTTGGATGCACCCAACCCAGACAGGAACCCCCATGTCCAGCTTCCAGCTCCCTCTCTCAACTGCCACTAGGGGGAGTGGAGCGCCCGTGCTTCCAGGGGTGGGGTGTTTATTCTCCAAGGTGGTTTAAAGGCCCCAGTCCATCCTCTTGTTCACTTCTCCCATTCTCCTCCTGCCCACTAAGCTCAGAGCAAGGGGGAAATGGAGACATTCCAAAATGGCGTCTTTACTCCCTAACGCAGAAGTTCTCACCCAGGTCTGCCCCCCTTCTCCCACCAGGACCGTCCCCACTGGGGATCCTGACTCCCTTGGTCTAGGCTGGGGTGCAGTCTAGGCATCAGGAGTTTGAAAGGTCCCACATGATTCCAAGGTGAAGCCAAGGTCAAGAATCGCTGCTCTGACAGCAACTGCCTCCTCCCACCCACGCCTAGGAAGAGGTTTTTAGTTTTAGGCCAACTTTTCCCAAACTGTCCTGCCATTGAGACATCATTCAGGGGGAAGACATCCCCGGGCATTTTTTCAGCAGCTTTGGGCAAATCTGTGCTGCAACTGTAGACACAATAAGGGTGAACTGGACTTAATGCAGTGTCGGTGGGTCCACAATACACTCTCTCTTCCCTTGCTTGCTATTAACACCACTTTGGCAAAGATAAAAATCAATATAAAAATAGCTTACTGTGAGGGCTGGAACTTAAATACCTAAACTATTCCACTGTTTAAAAAACACAATCCCAGGCAGTAATTTGTATCAAGACTAAAAAATACTTAAGAAAACTTTTAAACTGTAAAATTATAATACTTATTCATCCCAATTACTAGTCTTTTCCTTTGCAGAGAGGTCTTTTGCATATGAATCTGAAGGTATTCAGCTCCCCTCCACCCCCAGTGTGGACTGAGCTCTCTGGAATCCTCTCCGTTGATCACCTACCCTCAGGCCAGAGGAGGCGAAGTCCCAAGGGGAGCTCTCAAACCTCTCACAGAACTTCAGTCCAGATACTGACAGCTAGCGCCTCAGAATGGCTGCTGAGCCCGTGTCCCCTGCCCTTGCCTGACCGTACTTCTTCTATTTGTGGGAGACATTGAGAAGTAACCCAGAGGAGAATTTGCAAAAGAAAGTCGATTGGAATGCCATTGGTAATAGTCTCTGCCTCTACGTGGGGAACAAAGAAAGTTAATCTGAAGGATAAAAAAACGGGGTGCCACGGTAGGTGACAAGGAAGAGATCAGGAGTCATTGCAATCATAATATAAGACCATCCAAAGAGCTGTTTTTCAATTTACGATGGCATTTGCTCTTTGATTAACTTGAGGCTAAGAAACAAGTCATTTTCCACTTCATTGGTGATAAGTCAATATTTTTACTCCAAAGAATGACGGCTTTCGTCTTTTTCTTTGACCTAAATGAAATTCTTCATTGATTAGTGTTTAACAATCTAAAACATTCAAGCAAAGGTGTTAGGAGAACCTTTAGGTTAGAGCGATATATGCTCAAGAACATGTTGACTTACCACGGGAGTCGTTCTGTGGCGCGGGCAGCTTGCTGCTGCAGTCAGGGCCAGGCGTTTGCCTGTTATGGATGACCAAAGAAGATCCTCTCGGAAACCTTCTGAAGGGGAAAAAGGATGAAGCAGTGCCAAGCTCTCTAAAGAAACCCTCAAAACAACTCTGGAAGTTGTAACTATTTCCATTTCAAGATTGGTATGGCAGGCATGAATGAATAAGAGCAGAGAAATAAAAGGACCCTGAGCACTTAGTACATCTCTGTCATAGGAAAATAGATGGGTTAGGTTTGCAAGAGAGCTTTAATAAGTCTGTTTTAGTTTGAATCATATTTCTTTGGAGGGTGGTTTGGCAATGTCTATCAAAATGTAACTGTACATATCCCATGACACGACAATCCCATGTCCTGGGATTTATCCTACAGATACATGCATGCCTGCAAAATGCGCATGTACATTGTATTCATCTCAGTAGTGTTAAAAATAGCAAGAGCATGGAAGCAAATTCAATGTTCATTGATAGTAGACCGGTTAAGTCAATTTATGGCACCTCCTCCTATAGAATATTGTGCAACCATTAAAAGAGAGGTCACTCTTTCTGATGTGGAAAATCTCCAAGGTATATTAAGTAAAAAAAGAAGCTACAGAACAGTGTGAATGTTGTATAAAAAGTATTCAAATATTTATTTATATGCATATATTTTATATATTTATAAGATATCTCTGGAAGGATACACAAGAAACTGGTAACAGAGGCAGTAAGGGAAGCTAAGAGTCTTCAGCGATGCATCGGAAAGATTTACTTTTACTCTGACCTTTTGAATTTTGTACCATGTGCATGTATTACTTTCTAATGATTTAAAGGGGGTCTATACCTGAAACCATGAAACTCCTAGAAGAAAACAGGGAAATAAAGCTCCTGGACAAAGGTTTTGGTAATGAGTTTTTGGATATCCTACCTAAAGCACAAGCAACAAAATCAAAAATCAACCAAGTGGGACCACATCAAGCAGGCGTAGGGGAGCTGGGGCCCTGTCTCGAGGGGCAGCCACTGCTCTCCCCCCTGCTATGGATGCTTCAAAAGAATGAGGGCCAGTGTCGCCAAATCTTCCTATTTTATGCAAAACTCAACTTTTTTTCTTTGAGGTATAGTGGATTTACACTATTATGTTAGTTTCAGGTGGACAGCGTAGTGATTCAATATTTTTATAGATTATACTCCATTTAAAGTAATTATAAAATATTGACCACACCCTCATAGGCATGTCTTATCTTTAAGAGCTGCCCAAAGAGTAACTATGCCCATAAAGACAGTACCTGCCAACTGCTCCCACCACATCCTTGTATTGACTTTAATGCAGGGCTCCTCTCACGTACGATTGCCTCAGCGCTGGAAGGATACGGGAGAAGAGGCCAAACTCTAGAGTTTTGGGAAAATTTCCAAAGATTACTTGAATGTGGGGGCAGCCGGGCTTGGAGCCAGGAAATTGGGTTTGAGTCCTAGTTCTATCACTAGTTCACTGTGTGACCTTGGGCAAGTCATTGCCTGTGAAATAGCCACTTGCCCATCTTTACAATGCAGAATCTGATGCAAGTATTCCTAAGGTCCCTTCTGGCTCTTACTGTCAAGATTCTCTCATCCTGATTAGTATTGTATGGACATAGAGAAAGCCACTCTCACTCTATAGGTTGACACATGGCAGATCTAAATGACAACTGCAGGGCAGGGGGAGAGGAGGAGGCGTCATCCAAAGGCATCACATTCTTTATTAAGCCCTCAGAGGATGATGGGCAGATTTTGTCAAAGTAAGTACTTGTCTTCAAATGCTTGAATCGGGCTGAGGCCACACAGCATGGGGCCAGGAGAAATGAACCGTTGGCTTTTCCCATTTCTCCCCCTCTGAGCCCAGCTGGCAATTCCAGGTGATAAATTCTCTGATGCAGAAGGACAAAAGGTCGTGGGAACACAGAGGGCAGGCATCTGACCCAGGGTTAAGAGGAGTCTAGGATAAAATTATCTTTAAGTAGAGGCCTGAAATGTGAGTAGGAGCTAGTAGGCAAACAGAAACAGGAAATGCATTCTAATTAAGGAGAACAGGGAAGATAAGGGCCCAGAGTTGCAAAAGAGTCGCCACATTAGAACTGATTGAAATTCAGTATGGCTGGAGCATGGATGGCAGTAGTTGGGGCATGATCAAAGAGAATGTGTCTGGAGACCTAAGCAGATGCCACGTCATGACAACCATATTGAGCCATGAACTCTATGACCAATTCCTGGTTCATTCATTTATTCATCCATCTATGCACCTCATCCATGCAGTCATCCGCTAATCCATCCATTTATTTATTCATCTGTCACCCATCTGAAAAATAATGCAATGCTTTCAACCATGGCAGATCATTAGAGTTACATGAAGAACCTGCAATTATCCCAAAGCCCAGACTGCATTCCAGACCAACTAGATCAGAATCTCTAGGGGTAGAACCCTGACACCAATATTTTCTAAGTCTCCCCAAGAAATTCTAATGTTCAGCCAGTTTGAGAAGCACTGAAATGATGTGTGAATGATGTGTTAGGTCCCACAGTCAGCTGTTCCACCTTCTTTTTATTGCTCTGAATCCTGGCTTCTCTATCCCAGGGCCGTGACTTGTGTGGGACTGGACATTTAGTCTAGATCACCTGTGGTCTATAGGACATGACTGTGCAAATTAGAACAGGTACCCTTCCCTTAAAACATGTTGCTTCATTCTGTTTGAAATTGTCTTAATATTGTATACTGATTATACTAGAATAAAATCTGCCCACCGGTCATGAAATTGTTGTAATAAACACACACATCAATGACGTCTACAATGTGAGTAGAGAATCCTTATATGTGGCAGCCTTGTACAATGCACAACCTGTACACTCATACATGATGGCCCTCCTTTAGTCAGGGGAGGCATGTGATTCCAACTCCCTCACTCTCTGATCTGAGCCCAGCCAACTTCCTCTTTGACACCTTTCTAGTCAAGATGATCCACAAATAAGGGGACTATATTTCCAAAGTCTGAATACGTACCTTGGCATTGAGAAAGGCTTTTGTTTTTCTGATTAGAGGATTTATTTAAATGAAAACTCCTCTAAAAGGCACAGAAATTAAATTACATTTAGTTATTTATGTAAGGAGCCATCTTTGTTAAAAATAATTATGTTGCATGAAATTGGAACTGTTCTGGAAAATCTGAGAAGGATGCCTGCCAAACTCTAACTTCCAGCTGGAATTCTACGGCTCTGCTGTCTGGTCCCCCGTGATGGGACATTCGTGCTCCACTCTGCTCCCTAGGCCCAGCAGGTTCCTTGCGGTTGAGAGGCCACTGGTGACTAAGATGGCTCTGACGGAAAACGAGAGATGCACAGAGCACCGTCCTTGTCGTGCCTCCCTCCATGGCCCCTCATGAACAGAGATGGCTGCTTGAGAAGGAACAACTAATCCCTGTGTTCTTTCTCTTTACCAACGCTGGGTAGGCACACCGTGGTGGCACTGCCATGGGGAATAGTGGGCTCACGGATGGCTGAGGAAAGGAGAGGCCAAAACTGGCAAGGGTGATGATGGTCCCCAGAGACCCACATACAGCATTTATCCCATGGATGATCAGGAGGAAGAAAAATGCGCCTTCAGACGAGGAGGAGCTATTCTAGGCTGAAAAACACCATTTGGGAACTTGAGCAGGGCATCTTCTACCCACTCGTGGAGGACAGAACAAGGACTACAGACGAGTAGACAATATAGAAAAAATAGTAGTGAGTATTGAAAGAAATACCATTCAAGCGGGGTGTGGGGGGGGCGGGAGGAGGGGTGGAAGGAGGATATAGGTAAGTCCTCATCCTTCACAGAATTCTTTGGCCAAATAATCTAAGGGTACAGTGAAAAGAGTCATGTTCTAGAAGATAAGATTTCAGTCCCAGTTTTTTGTTTTTTTTTTCAAAATCTCTGGGGCTGGGACCCAGACACCAATGTTTTTCTTTTTTTTTTTAAACTTTGGGTTTATTTATTTATTTATTTATTTATTTATTTATGGCTGTGTTGGGTCTTCGTTTCTGTGCGAGGGCTTTCTCTAGTTGCGGCAAGTGGGGGCCACTCTTCATCGCGGTGCGCGGGCCTCTCACTATCGCGGCCTCTCTTGTTGCGGAGCACAGGCTCCAGACACGCAGGCTCAGTAATTGTGGCTCACGGGCCTAGTTGCTGCGCGGCATGTGGGATCTTCCCAGACCAGGGCTCGAACCCGTGTCCCCTGCATTGGCAGGCAGATTCTCAACCACTGCGCCACCAGGGAAGCCCCCCAGTTTTGATATTAACCAGTTCTTTGATCTTGGGCAAGTCACCTGACTATCTGGTACCTGTGAGTCCACATTTGTGGAATAAGGATGAACTAACTGAATTCCAAGATCCCTTCCAGATCTAGAGGCAGCACAGCATAGAGACCCCGGAGCTGGACACCTGGATACACACTGTGACTCTACCTCCTGCTGGTTGTGTGACCTTGGGCACATTACTCATCCTTTCTGTGCCAGAGTAAAATGGTATAAAAATGGTACCTACTTCATAGAGTTGCTGTGAGGATTAAATGAGATCACATATGCGGTGTGCTTACAAGAGAAACTGGCACATAGAGTACGCTTGATACGTGTTCTACTAGAATGGAAGCCACTTGAGAGTGGAGATCTATGTCTGTATTTTGATCACTGATGTGGTCTAAGTGCTGATGATATTATCTGGCACATAGTAGACACTGAGTAAATATCTGCTGAAAGAATGAATGAACCCACTACACACCTATTAGAATGGCTGAAATCTAGAACACTGACAGCACCAAACGTTGGTGAGGATGTAGAGCAACAGGAACTCTCATTCATTGCTGGTGGAAATGCAAAATTGTACAGCCACTTTGGAAGACAGTTTGGCAGCTTTTTACAAAACTAAAAATACTCTTACCATATGATTCATCAATTTATGTCTTTATTTACCTGAAGTAGTGGAAATTTTAGGTCCACACAAAAACCTGCATGTGGATATTTATAGCAGTTTTATTCATGATCATCAAAACTTGGAAACAACCAAGATGTCCTTCAGTGGGTGAATGGATGAATAGGCTGTGGTACATTCAGATAATAGAATATTATTCGGCACTAGAAAGAAATAAACTATCAAGCCATGAAAAGACATGGGGTAACCTTAAATGCGTATTATTAAGTGAAAGGAGCAAATCTGAAAAAGGCTACATACTGTATGACATACTACAGGACATTCTGGAAAAGACGAAACTATTTAGAGAGTAAAAAGGAACAGTGGTTGCCAGGGGTTGAGGAGAAGTGGGGGATGAACAGGTAGAACACAGAGGATTTTTAGGGCAGTGAAACTATTTCTATGATACTATAATGGTGGATATATGTCATTATACGTTTGTTCAAAGCCAAAGAAGGTACAACACCAAGAGTGAACCCTAATGTAAACTATGGACTTTGGGTGATAATGATGTGTTAATGTAGATTCATTGATTGTAAAAGATGTACCACTCTGGTGGGGGATGTTGATGGGGGATGTTATACATGTGAGTGGGCAAGGGGGTATATGAGAACTCTCTGTATTTTCTGCCCAATCTTATTGTGAATCTAAAACTGCTCTAAAAAATATAGCCTATTTAAAAAAAAAAAAGAATAAATGTGTGAATAAACATTCTGACTCTACAGCCTCATGACCAGGGTTTACACTTGGGTCTTCTCCTGCCTTCTCCTCACAGTGAGAGGAGAGGGCACGAGAAGACCCTCCTATCATCATTCTTATCACGTAGAGAATCTAGAAGAAGTAAGAGAGAGTAACAAACTGCATAAATTACCAGAAAAAACGGTGCTTAGTTACAGATTGCATTTTCCAAAAATGGCTGCAATAATCTTTTCAGTCCCACATACTCTTCTAGAACCTTGCCACTTGCCCACCAAGAGATGGAGTCTAGGTGCCCTCTGCTTGAACAGAAGCAAGCCTTTTGACTGCCTCGACTAATAGAATGTGGTGAATCTGATGCTTTGTGACCTTCCGAGGCTAGGTCATAGAAAGTAGTACAGCCTCCACCAGGTCTCTCTCTCTTGAAATACTCAACTTGGGACACTGAGCAGTCATGTCAGAAGCCCAAAGCTTCCATGCTGTGGGGAAGTCCAAGCTAGTCCATGTGGAGAGACCCTGCAGAAAAGCCCTGAGATGACCTGAAGAGAAAGAGGTGCTGGCTAGCCCTCACCTGCTCCTGATTCCAGCTCCAGCTAGAAGTGACTCACCATAACTGCATAAGAGACCCTGAGCCGGAAGCACCCAGCTGGGTTGTCCCCCAGTTCCTGACCCACAGAAACTATGAGAAATAATACATATTTTTGTTTTAAAGCATGGTTTTAGGATGATTTTTTTCTGCAGCAGTATATAAACTGGAAAAAGTGCTTGGCAAAGCATAACAACCAAGTCTGGCTTATTCAGACCCACCTCTCTTAAGCCCCAAGTGGCTATCTGGCCCTTGAGAATGATGGCGCTTTTCTGGCAGGAATCCAAACACAACTTCCCCCAATCCACCTGGGAATTTTCCTCCTGGCAGGACACCAAAACACAAGCTCCAGCTCCCACAGTTCAAGCCCAAAGCATCATGGATTACTCTAGCCTTGGCCCCCAAAATTGCTGACCCTCATCACTCTTCAGCAGGGACCCTGCTTTCTCCCTTTGCTTCCAGTAACTGCTAGGCATCTCAAAAATCCTATCTCACTGGCTCTGTCTTGAGAGGCTTCACATTTTCTTCCTTTTTTCAGCATTCACCATCATTTTCCTCAAGTCTCAAGATGACAGTAACTCCAATGTCTTCTTTTGTCATTAATGTTTGACTGATTATGAAAGTGAACACCTATAAATCCTACATCCATACCGATAAGCATAATAAAGAGTTGATTCTAGGAGGATAAGGTACATTTATCATGATGACAGAGGAACTATTTATCATGCCATCAGTTCAGGGTGTATATTTACACATTTTAAAAGAATCGCTATACTTTGGGTAATCCTTTATAATAAAGTGTTCAAGTAGCTTTTCACACAAATCTCCTCCTTTCATAAACTCAAATCCTGGCTGCTCTTCTGGGACGTCAAAGAAAGAACAAGCTCATGTCAGACATAACATGTCTTGGATGCCTGAAAAAGAGTATCCAAAGTTGAGAACAGAAAGTAAGAAAGTGTAACTCCAAGGTTACCATAGGGGACAAGTCAGGTCTGACTTCTCAGAAATAGCTCACCATACAGTGAAAAGATCCCAGAATCTGGAGACAGAAACCAGCAATTGTATTCCAGCTCTGTGACTTACTAGCTAGATGACTTCAACAAATATGATTTCCATCACCTAATTTCTTCATCTGTAAAATAAGATATTAATAAATCTACTTTTAAAAGTATCTAAAAAGAATTGAAAAGAAAGTGTTCAAACAAAAACCTGTGAACAAATCTTCATAACAACATTATTTACAGTTGCCAATAGGTGCAAAGAATCCAAACGTCCATCAAGTGATAAATGGATAAACACAATGTAGTATATCCATTACAATGGAATATTAGTCAGCCATAAAAAGGAAGGAAGCACTGATACATGCTACAACATGGATGAAAACACATGAAATGAAGAAGTCAGCACAAAAGGCTACATATTGAGTGATTCCATTTATATAAAGTGACCAGAATAGGTAAATCCAGAGATGGAAAGCAGATCAGTGGTTGCCAAGGCCTGGGAGTAGGGAGGGATGGGCAGTGGCTCCTAAATGAGTACTGGGTTTCCTTTTGGGATGATGGAAACGTTCTGGAACTAGATAGTGGTGATGGTTGGACAAGACGGTGAATGTTTTAAATGCTACTGAACTGTACACTGAAAATGGTGAATTTTATGTTATGCATATTTTAACAGAACAACAAATAAAGTCTGTAAAGCACCTAGCACACGTGTCCCCTCTCCCCCTCCCCATGTCATTAGACTGGAAGGAAACAAGCGGGAGCCTAGAACAGTCTGTCCCAACCACTCCATCCCAGATGGTAATTCCCATTAAAAAGCCCATACAAGAGAAAGGACAATAGACGTCAGAGGTTCTGCTTCATTTGCTTTGGGTGCAACTGGGGCATGTGCATTTTGCAAAATCTCCCTGGTGATTCTCACATGTGCCCCTACTTAGGAACTTCTTTACTGATCGAGCAGCCTCCCACAAACAGGCCCTGGCCAAAAACTCTCCTTCCTACTGAGAGACCTGTTTTATGAACTGAGTTCACCTACAGTGAAGTCCTCTCCACCAGAGACACGTAGCTCACGAGACATTCTATTCAGAAACACTTTCAGGAGGACACATAAGCCCCTTGGTGGCCCAATTAAATGAAGCTACCTATCTCAAGTGGGCTGAATTGCAATCAAAACACTATCCTTGCCTTTTTACCACTGTGAGAGACAGGCATTAAAAAAATACTTCTAATTATTTTGCAGAATTGCTATTGAATGCTTTGTGTAGTGAATTGAATAGTGGCTCCCCCAAATGCTATGTCTGAATCCAAACCCTGATACCTGTGAATGTGACCTTACTTGGAAATACTGTCTTGGCAGATGTAATTAAGATATTGAGACAAGATCATCCTGGATTTAGGGTGGGCCGTTAATCCAATGACTGATGTCCTTATGAGAGAATGGAGAGGTAGTTTCAAGACACAGAGGGGAAGACCATGCAAAGTCACAGGGATCAGAGACACACAGGGAGAGTGCCACGTGAAGACAGAAGCAGAGATTTGAGTGATGCATCTACAAGTCAAGGAACTCCAAGGCTTGCCTGCAGCCAGCAGACATTAGGAGAGAGGCACGGATTCTCCCTCAAACCCTCCAGGAGGAACCAATCCTGCTTCCACCTTGATTTTGGACCTCTAGCCTCCTGAACTGTAAGAAAATTAATTTCTGTTGTTTTAAGCCACAAATTTGCAGGAATTTGTTACAGCAGTCCTAGAAACTAATACACTTGGTATCTTATATCAAACTTAATATCAGGGATTAGACAACAAATTTCCTTCCAGAATTCCGTACAAGGAAGCCGAGTCTCTCCAGATAAATGTGTATGTTCCCCCTTACCCGGCAAAAAGTAAGAGGGGTGTTGATTCCTGACACATTTTGCACTTTTCTTGTCAGAAAGCTCAGGTGGAGGCTAGGGCTCAAGTTCTGTGATTATCCATCCTGGATTCTTGCTATCAACTTCTCCTTGCTTTGCCATGTTTCTGTTCTCTCTTTCATTTTGAATTTTATTTTTAATTTGCTTACTCTCTCTATATGTAGTTTTATTATAAATCACCTAAAATACCTTTTGAAGAGAAATGACTATAAAATTGTAAGTAATAGCAGAGTGGCTAAGAGAGTGGGCCCAGGAACCAAACTTCCTAGGTTCAAATCCCAGCTGTATAACTTAGGAGGTTTGTGACTGTGGGGGCACCTTATGCCTCAGTGTCCTCAGCTGTGAAATGGGAATAATATTAATATGTGCCCTGTAGGTTTTAAGGATTTAGTGACTTAATCACATGCAAAGTACTTAGGACAATGCCTGACATATAAAAAGTATTCATTCAATAAGTACAGCTATTACTATTACTTGTCCACATTACTGCCTTAGTTAAAGCTCTGCTGGTGCTTCACTACCTGCAGGATGAAGTTCAAGCTCCCTATCACAGCACACAAGGCCTTCCATGAATGGCTTCTTCCTGGGGCCGCAAGTGTGTCCTGCCTGACCCTCCAGTTAACGCGGACCACATCCGCACGCTTGGCTGTCCGCTATGCTAGGGATGCCCCAGCTGACTCCTACTCGCCCTTCCAGACTCGGCTCCGCGTTACTTTCTCCAGGAGCCCAGCCCATGCCTCCCCATCGGTGGTGGATGGTCCTCACCCAGGCTCCATCTCCAGCTCACCACTTTCACAACCTGTTAGAGTGACTTGTGCTACATCTCCTTCATCCAGGAGTCTCCTGATTTTAGTTGTCTCTGTGGGCAGAGAATGAAAGCACTGAGGCCCTTTGGAAGATTGAGCTGTCAGGTGGTGGTGAGGTTAGAGACCTGTCTGAGATCTGTGTCCTGATTGACCAGGCTGCCCCTGGAAGGGATGGAGAGCACCGGACAATTTAAAGCTCCAAAGGTTTCACAAACCACATCCAGTCTGCTAATGCTTGGGATAAAAGTTAGCTTTTCCATCAAAGCCTTTGACCCTCAGGGCTGTTATTACTCAGTTGGCTAAATGTCATTCTGCATTTAGCACCACTAACCCCTGCTTTTGAGGGAGTTAAAGAATAACAGCCTCTGGGAGAAAGAGAGTTTCCAGATGGCTTTGTTTAATCAAGTTTGGAAGTGTGACATCAAATCCTCTGAGAGGTTTGCCCTCCTGCCCTTTTTCTTCCAGCTTATTGAGGTATAACTGACAAATAAAATTGTAAGATATCTAAAGTGTACATTGTGGTGATTTAATGTACATATACATTGTGAAACGATTCCCACCATCCAGTTAAGTAACACATTCATCACCATTCATCATATATTTATTTTTTTGGTAAGAACATTTAAGTTCTACTCTCTTAACAAATTTTGATTATACAACACAGTGTAATCAACTATCATCATGT
Source organism: Eschrichtius robustus (assembly GCF_028021215.1). Lineage (NCBI taxonomy): Eukaryota > Metazoa > Chordata > Mammalia > Artiodactyla > Eschrichtiidae > Eschrichtius > Eschrichtius robustus. Next base: position 50,633,352 of record NC_090829.1, on the reverse strand, counting down.
TTTACTTTAGATCCTCAGATCTCATTCATCTTATGTTGTTGAACCCAAGTTCATGTTTCTGATGCACAGTGAGGCCAAACAAGCAAACCAACAGAATTTGGAGCACAGAAAGCTTTATTGCAAGGGTCAGGCAAGGAGAATGGGTGGCTCGTGCTCAAAAGACCTGAACTTGACAGGGGTATTCGGGGAAGAGTTTTATAGGCAAAATTTGGGGTGAGGGCTGCGGGGTCCGTGACTTTCTTCCGATTGGTTTGTGGTGAGGAAATAAGGGTGATGTTTCTGGAATCTCAACCTTCTGATTCCAACCAGTCTGGGGTCTGTATGCTTGTGGCCAGCATGTAGTCACCATCTTCCACCTGGTGGGGGCCTTAGTTTCTACAGAACAGCTCAAGGACATGCATGAGATTGTTATCTATCCCCCTTCAGGAGGCACTAGCAGTCCTGTGACTCTCTTGTCCTATTAACTGCTTGAGCCTGCTCTTTGGAACTCAGGGAAGGCCACGGAGACTAAAGCCTTTTTTTCCTACAAACAAGAAACAGGGGATACAGAGGGGCTTCTGTACCTGGGAGGGTCCTGTTTGGTTTCACTTCTAGTTGAAAGTTTGTACCCTTTTACCAACCTCTGCCTAATTCCTCCAGCCCCTGGCAGCCACTTTTCTACTCTCTGTTTCTATGAGTTTGACTTCATTTTCTTTCTTCATTATTTTTCTTAGAGCTTACGTATAAGTGATACCATGCAGGATTTGTCCTACTCTGTCTGACTTAACTCATTTAGCATAGTGCCCTCAGGGTCCACCTATGTTGTCACCCCTTCTTTTTTATGGCTGAATAATATTCCTGAGGACCTCAGATCTGAAGCCTGGTGTGGGGTGGGTGGGTGTGAGACAGAGAGAGAGAGAGAGAAAATTGGTCAAACATTGCCTTGTGGTATCATGGAAACGTCCCCATTTGAGAATCAAAGGATATCAAACTCAAGGGGAAAACCTGAGTCCTAGTTTAGCTGGCCCTGTATCCCACCCCTACTCATGGCCCAGCTCTCCAGCTTCTCCCCACAAAGTTCAAGGTGTCGTCTCCCAGGAACCCCTCCACCAGGAGCAGGATACATGAGCGTGAAGGTCCCAGACCTGGTCCATAAGGGCTTGCATACCTCCTGGGACGGGGGCCTGAGCCTGCACAGGGGAAGAGGTGAAGCCACCAGGCTGCAGGTTCCCAGACAACAAGGGACCTCCTGCACTCCCCAGGGCCCTCCTGAGGCTGCACCTCTGACACTCTCCCATTCAAGGAAGCCCTTAGTGGTCTTTATGCCTGGGATTCAGATGCAGAAAAATCAGGAGTGATTCAGATGCAGTCATTCAGAGGTGTTTGTGGGTGAGTGGAAAGAGAGCACAGGACGGTTTCTTTCAGGACAGGCCTGCAGCCATCAGCCAGTGTGGAAATAAAATGCACCCTGGAGTCAGGCAGACCTGAGTTAGGGCCTGGGGTAGGAAGAAGAAGGAAAATGAGAACCTGCTACACCCAGGCTGGGTTTTGAAGGTCTGTGGATGGGTAGCTGGTGCCAGGCTCTCCTCCCTGCAACCAACCATGAAGGCTGGCTCAGGGCATGTTCTCTTGCTCTCAGAAATCCTGGCACATCAGCCTCTACCCTATCCCCACCTCCCAACTCCTCCACCTGCCAATCCCAACCTGCCAGGAGTGAAGGGGTGGGAAGCCTGGTACTCCTTCAAGATCATCTGGCCCAGAGTCCTCATTCAGCAGGTGGGAAAATGGGACTCAGTGGTGCTCGTGCCAAGATTAGGCCTGTCTTAAGCCTGAGTTACGGAGAGGCCACAGACAAAAGTCAAGTGCAATCCAGGAGACAAGGCATGAAGTCAAAGTCAGTTCAAGTACAGGACAAAAGGCATCAAGTGGAGCAACCATCTGCTTCCATGTGGTCTCAAGCTAAGGTTGGACATCACCAGCAGCAAACAGGTGACAGTCAGTCAATGGATATTTACTGAGCACCTGGTCAGTGTCATGCTGCCTTGTAGGTACTGAGGACAGAGCAAGAGCCTACATTCCCTACTGAGAAGAAGATGCTAGGAGGCCAACCCCAGTCAAAAGGGGCACCATGGTGTGGTGGGCAGCTTGGGTTCTGTCTGGATTTGACTCTGCCTCTTACCTCTCTGACCTTAGGAAAGCCATATAACTCTCCGTGCCTCAGTCTCCTCATCTGTAAAGTGGGGCTAATAAGAGCAACAGCCTCAGAGGGCTGCTGTGAGGATCAAATCAATTGAGTAAAGCACTAAGCATGGTGAGAATGTATTTATTATCATCCTGAACACTGCTCTTATAAAAATGCTGGGATCATGCAATGCTTGCACTGCAGAGCATTTTAAAGAGGCCACCCAGGGGTCTGAGAGCTTGTGTTCCATTGCTGGTAACAAATTGCTGCCTGGCCTCAGACAGGTCAGGTCACTAATTGTTCTCAGCCTCCATTCCATTCCCATATCTGGGGATGGCAGAGGAGGGGTAATGGCATTTTGCTCAAGAGGTACTGGGAGGCGATATGAGGCCACCTTCACCAGAGTCAGGGCAAGTGGTCCTGGGTTTGCCATGGGAAGAAAAGGCCAGGCGGCCTGGTCACAGAGGGGTTTCATCTGGTTGGGAGCTTGGGGCTTCTAAGGTTGTACGCACTTTGGAGTTGCTTTAAGGGTAGAGTCTGGCATTGTCTTGGCATGATTTATTGAAAGCTGTACTCAAGTTAAATCAAAAGTGAAAAGGTTAATTACTGAGTACATAGTTTTAAAAATATATAATTGGCTTATTTCGATGAAGTTGGGATAGGAACAAGCAAGGAGAGGATTCAGTGTCCTGCAAATAAAACTCAGGAAGACTCTCACTATTTGCTCTGATTTGCCATCTCCAGGACATAGTCTGAAATAATATGAGTGTCCAGCCACCAAAAACAATGCCTTTTGCTGTGTTTAGAATACCTGTACTGTCCAGTATGGTAGCCACAAGCCATATGCGGCTATGGAGCACTTGAAATGTGGCTAGTCCAAGTTAGATGTGCTGTATGAGTACCCCCTGGACTTCCAAGGCTTAGTATGAAAAAATAGTGTAAATATCTCTTTAATAATTTTGTATTAATTACATATTGAAATGCTAATACTTTGGATATATTGAGCTAAATAAAATATATTATCAAAATTAATTCCACCTGTTTCTTTTTACTTTTTTTAATGTGGCTACTAGAAAATCTACCATTACATATGTGGTTGGGATGGTATTTCTATTGGACAGTGAAGTTTAAATACAGAATGGTTGTCAGGGGGTCTGCTTTTCCCAGCAGTGCTGGTTGAGCCATAAATGATTCTTCTTCCCCAAATAGCAAGAAGACTTTGAGATGGAGAGAACACGGGACCAAGAGATCGCAGATCCAGATTATTATTTCACACTGCTCATCAAGTTGCTGCATGGCCTTGATGACAATAAATAGTAGCAAACGCTTCTATAATATATTTAATAGTTCAGGCACCACTCTAAGCATTTGACACTTGTCGGTGTCTCGCAACAGTCTTGTGAGATGGGAGCTATTATGAGTTCCATTTTCCACATGAAGATGCTGAGGCGTGAAGAGGTTAAGAAACAAGCCCAGAGCTCGCGGATGGAAAGTGGTGGAACTACAGTTCAAACCCAGGCAGGCAGGTTCCAGGGTCTGTGCTGTGGACCATGTTATTGCCTCTCAAGTTATCCAAACTAGCTTAAATTCAGTTTCTTTACCTATAAAATAGAGTTAATAGCTATTCTGTCTACCTTACAGGATTGTAACGAGGGCCAGAAGATGACATGGGTGACCGTAGACGGTAGACGTGTAAGGTGGCAGAAGCTTAAGAAAGGAAATTACACAGAAGGAGCTTCCCGTCTGTAAGACCGTTAAAATTCAGACCCAGTTCTTTCATACAGTGTTTCCCCAAATGGAATTTTTTCCTCTTCCTGTGCTCCATGGCACCCTGTGATACACCACAGTCCCTCACACACCTTGTCTTTCATTGCATGCATATGTCCCTTCCTTCATTACACTTCAAGTTTCTTAAAGGCAAGTTGTCTTGAAGATTAGTGCTTCTCAACAGGAGGTGATTTTGGCCCCCCAGAGGACATTTGGAAATGACTAGAGGCATTTTTGATTGTCATAACTTGGCGGGGGCGGGGGGAAGGGTGCTACTGGCACCCAGTGGGTAAAGGTCAAGGTTGCTGCTAAACATCCTACAATGCACAGAACAGCCCGCCACAACAAAGTATTATCTGCTCAAAATATCAATGGTGTTGAGATCATTATATGACCCATTGTGGTTCAGACATGCATGAAATAGTAAGTACCCAATAAATGATGAAAGAACCATTGAATGAATGAATAATAAATATTATAATCACCTATCTGCCTTGGATATAACTTCTTTTCGGTTACACTCAACTAACACATATTAAATACCCACTACATACCAGGCACTTGCTAAGGCTGGAGGACAGGGGGATGCAAAGTTCTGAAAGGCAGAATCTGAAAGATCTGGTTGTCTTCTAGGGGAGTCAGAGTCACAACAAAGAGACTGTCAAATAATGTGGTAAGTGATGAATGCCATGGTCCTCACCAGCTCTGGGCAGCTGCACCACTCAGGAACTTGTGAAAAGACAGAAGGTCCAGCCAATCTGGATGGAACAATAATTTTTCCTCAGGTTTTTATTTTGAAAAATTTCAAACACCAAGAAGGTAGAATAACTGCACAATAAACATTTATATAAGTATCAATATTTAGATAGGTATTTAATTATGATACATAAAAGATAGATAAATATATAGTAGATAGATAGATAGATAGATAGATAGATAGATAGATAGATAGATAGATATACACACACATACATACTTTTTTCTGAACCACTGGGAAATAAGATGCAGACATTACGACCTTAGTTAAAAGGATCAGCATGCATTGAACGGACCTACTAATTTAATAGGTCTGGAATGGGGCTATCAGTAGTTTCCAAAAAAATCTCCATTTGGACACACCGCCAAAGTTGAGAACCCTTGAGATGGAGGGATTATGGGACAAGACCACTCCTGGGAAAGAGGGAACCTTTCTGAAGGAGGTAAAGCCAAATGGAGTTTTGAAAATAGTCATCCAGGTAAATAAGACGTAAGGGGGAGTTCCAAGCAAAGGCAATGATGTGAACACAAGTTCAGAGGCTAGAAATGGCGTGTTTAGTATTCCTGGAGCACAAAAGTGCTCGAAGTGAGGCTGCAAAAGAGGGAGAGACCATCACTAAGTCCTCATATGCCACTTGGAGGTGGGCATGAGGAGCCATTGAGTGTTTTAGGCAGAGGAGGGACATGGTCAGACCTGGATGCCAAGTAGAGAACAGGTTGAGGGATGAAATGATGCGGAAGGTGTCACCAGTTATTGCATTAGTCCTAAGAGGGACATGAGAGTCTGAACAAGGGCAGTGGTGAGTCTGCAGAGGGAGGAGAGAAGGATTTGAGGGGAATTCGTTTAAGAAGTCATCAGAACCACCTGGTTCCTGGTTCCCTGCTCCCCACTCTGGACTGGAGTGTTCCCATCTGCAAGTTTACTTCTACAAGTCTCCAGAGCTAATCATGAGCCCAGACAGAGTGATGCAAGGAGCTACTGCTCAAATCAAATCACTCTTGCTAGGGTCCCAATTCTGACACCTGCGCTTCTGCCCTGTCCCCATGGCCTGCCTTAGTCTTGGAATCTGGGGTCTTGCCTTGTTCCTGCCCTTGAGCCTAAGTCTGCATCTCAACAGCCTGCCCAGGGACACACAAGCCTTCTAAGGTTGGAGCCCCCGTTAATCCTCCTCCCTTTATCAGAGGTTCCTAAAGTCTTTTGCCTGAATCTCCAAGCTCCACCTGCACCCCAGGTGGAGCTCCACCACTCCACTTTCTATGCACCCCTAGGTGCCTCGAGCATACTGGCTGTGCTATTGGGGAATGACCATCTGTTGCAGTGCCTTCTGTATGCCTTGCTCTACCTGCCGTAACGGACGTTCCACTGCCCGACCCACTCACCACACCACCGAATGCCTGGGTCTGCTTCCAGGGCCCTTTCCCTTTCAGTTACCACAGCCCTCGTGCACTTCCCCATTTCTGCTTTCCATCTCCTCATCTCCGTGTGCAGAAGCAAGAGGCTTGCTTGTGTGACCCTAGGACATCTGGCAGGTCAAACACTGTCTGATTCTCAAATCTGATTGGTGATAACAGTGAGCATCAGGGCACATGCAGAAGGCCCGTACCTTGGCTGTGGCTGTCCTAAGGCTTAGCCTAGCAAGCACACAATTTCAGTATTCAGTGAGGGCAAAGCATCAGACAGGCTTGTCTGCAGTCAGTGTGCCAACAAAATATGCATTGGTTGCTTGATTGCCTTGTTGAATAATCTTCTGCTAAATATCTCATTAATGTCCTCCTATCCCCCAGTATTCTGGCTAATACTTCACTCTGTTCATCTGAAGTATATTTATCCCTTTCATTTCCCTCAATTCTGTTAACTGAGGCAAAATAACTCCATGCCCCGTCTGATTTCCAGAAAGCCTACCAAAGCAGCTACCTTTTTTTTTTTTTTTTTTAATTTATTTATTTATGTATTTATTTTTGGCTGTGTTGTGTCTTCGTTTCTGTGCGAGGGCTTTCTCCAGTTGTGGCAAGCGGGGGCCACTCTTCATCGCGGTGCGCGGGCCTCTCACTATCGCGGCCTCTCTTGTTGCGGAGCACGGGCTCCAGACGCGCAGGCTCAGTAATTGTGGCTCACGGGCCTAGTTGCTCCGCGGCATGTGGGATCTTCCCAGACCCGGGCTCGAACCCGTGTGCCCTGCATTGGCAGGCAGATTCTCAACCACTGCGCCACCAGGGAAGCCCCAGCTACCTTTAAAGACGTCAAAACAGAAGAGATATGCCACTTGGGGACAAATGAGGTCAGGCCTGACCCTTGGATTTGTCTCTTCAAGTTCTGTTCTGCTGGCTGTGCACAGAATGAATTTTGGCTCCCAGCTGGCTGTGGTGGCCTAGACCCAGGGACACTGTGTCTGTGGGCAGATTACAAGGGCCACCACAGTCTTCCTTGTCAAACTCCTCCCAGGTGGGAGGTTCTGAATGCCAGGAACTCCAAAGGTGGAAAGGACCTGCAAGCCACATAGGCTAACCCTCCTATTTTACAAATTAAAAAAAAAAAACAGGCTCAGAAATATCAAGTGCCTTCTCCGAGGTCACATGTCTAATTAGGATGTGTTTGTCTGCTCTCTTTCTGTCTGACCCAGAAATTCCACTTCACGGACTTTATTATCACAGATCTGCTCACACACAGGCACAAGGATGTACAAGCAAGGTTATTCATTGCAGCACGCCTCACAGAAAAGATGAGAGGCAGGATTTTTGCTGTAAAGTTTAAAAGTTTTTGAACCACATTATTACATATTTTAAAACTTAAATAAATATTCAGGCCACGTGGCAGACTGGAGGCCAGTAGCTTATCCAAGGTGATACAGCTGGCTAAATGGCAGAGCTGCTCCTAGGACCAAGGCCCCCTTATTCTTTTCTTTGGGGTGTGGGAGACTTGGGGGTGGGTTATAACAAGTTTATATAATTTATCTTAATAACAGTAATAATTTTACCTAAAGTTTTCATTTTGTGTTCTTCATTTGTATTCCCTGACCTCTGAAAAGTGAAAGATAATTTTTAGTCATCAAGAAAAGTCAACTCTGAGAGCTGTGAAATAATGTGATGTGTGAGATTTGTTTCAATCAAAGCTCCGGGAGGGGGCAGGGGTGGATATGAGCAACATTGACCATGAGTTGACAGCTGTTGAAGCTGAGTGATGGGTACATGGGGGTGCATTATACTATTCTGTCTACTTTCGTATATATCGGAAATTTTTCAATATATAAGCTTTTGAAAAATTGGTAAGGTGTAGCTAGGGATCTCTGTAATATAGTTCCTGTGTCTTTCCCAAGTGTTTCTTTCTTTGTTTGTCTGAAATATAGTCGACTTCCAATATTATGTTGGTTTCAGGTATACTACATAATGATTTGATATTTGCATACATTATGAAATGATAGGTCTCATAACCATCTGTCCTCATATAAAGTTATTACAATAAAGTTATTACTGACCATATTTCTTATGTTGTATATTACATCCCCATCACTTATTTATTATGTAACTGGAGGTTTGTACCTATTAATCCCCTTCACCTATTTCACCTACCTTCCTCATCCGTGCCCCCCACCCCCCCCCCACCCCCCCCCCCCCCCCGCCCAATCTGGTAACCACCAGTTTGTTCTCTGTATCTATGAGTCTGTTTTCATTTTGTTTGGTCTGTTTTATTTTTTTAGATTCCACATATAGTGAAAGCATACAGTTTTTGTCTTTGTCTGACTTATTTCACTTAGCATAATGCCCTCTAGGTCCATCCATGTCGTCACAGATGGCGAGATTTCATTTTTTATGGCTAATATTTCATTTTTTCTATATATCTCACATCTTCTTTATCCATTTGTCTATTGATGGGCACTTAAGTTGCTTCCATATCATGGCTACTGTAAATAATGCTGCAATGAACATAGGGGTGCATATATCTTTTTGAATTAGTGTTTTTGTTTTCTTCTGGTAAATACTCAGAAGTGAAATTGCTGGATTGTATTGTTGGATGTCATTCTATTTTTAATTTTTTGAGGAACCTCTACACTGTTTTCCATAGTGGCTGCACCAATTTACAATCTTACCAAAAGCGCACGAGGGTTCCTTTTTCTCCATAGCCTAGCCAACACTTGCTTTTTGTGGTCTTTTTGAGAATAGTCATTCTGACAGTTGTGAGGTGGTATCTCATTGTGGTTTTGATTTGCATTTCCCTGATGGTTAGCCGTGCTGAGCATCTTTTCACATGTCTCTTGGCCACCTGTATGTCTTCAGGCCTCCTTATTTTTTTTACTATTTAAAAATATATTTTTTTAAATTTATTTATTTTATTTATTTATTTTTGGCTGCATTGGGTCATTGTTGCTGCACGGGCTTTCTGTAGTTGTGCCGAGCGGGGGCTACCCTCCGTTGAGGTGCGTGGGCTTCTCATTGCGGTGGCTTCTCTTGTTGTGGAGCATGGGCTCTAGGCGTGCGGGCTTCAGTAGCTGTGGCACGTGGGCTCGGTAGTTGTGGCTCGTGGGCTCTAGGCACGCGAGCTTCAGTAATTGTGGCTCACGGACCTAGTTGCTCCGCGGCATGTGGGATCCTCCCAGACCAGGGCTCGAACCCGCATTCCCTGCATTGGCAGGTGGATTCCCAACCACTGTGCCACCAGGGAAGCCCAGGCCTCCTTACTCTTGACCTACACATAAATAAAAATTTTCCAAAACTTGAAGTCTAGAAAGAGAAAAGTGGTCAGTTCAGAAGAGGAGGAAAATAATTTGAAGACGGGGTCGGGGTGGGGGTTGGGGCGGGGAACCGAATGGAATTAGGGGGAGGGAGAAGACAAGGCGGAGAGGGAAAGGGAGGCAGGGAGGAGAGTGGGAGGTGGAGGACGGGGTGAGCAGAAGCCCTGCGAGAGCTGATGGAGGACTTGAGCCGGTGCCCCTCACAGCCTGGACGTGGCTGGAGTTCAACAGTCGCTGTTGCCAGGGCTCGTCTGCTAAGTGGCAACAACGAGCCTGTGAGAAAGGGTCACCAAACACTCCAGACCGTGTCCAGCCCAAGACACCGCTCCACCCACGTTCCCTGGGATCAACCCGCCTCAACTCTAATCCCACAGCACAGACGCTGTCAGCGCGACGGCACCCTCCCCCGGGCTGTGCGGGTCCCAGCAGCACCACGGCCTCTCCAAGGGGCTGTGCCTCAATCTCTCCAGCCTCCTGAAGGCCCTTGTTTCTGCACCAGAGTTCTGGCAGAATCTTCTGAAGGCAGTGACCGGGGCCGGCCTCGCCCTGGGCAGGGGCTCCAGCCGAGTCAGCCATTCACTCTTCCGTCTTCTCAACCTGCCCTACAGGAAGAGAGCTGCTCTGTCAGAGCACCATTTAAGTAGTCTCCCTCCTCAGCCCTGACCTCCTCGGGGCAGAAGGGAAAAGGCGTGGGCGAGACAGGCCCTCTCTCGTGATGGGCAGTGAAGCTACAGTTCCCGAAAAGCCAAAGCACGGGTCCCAGTGCCTGCCCTCCACTCGCCCTTTGGGATCCTTGCTGTTTTGTTTGGTCTTCTTTGTCTCATTTGTAAAGTACAGAAGCAACTTTCTGCTTCTGTTTAGGCAAGCTAACACAAACACGGTGAGAACTTCGGAGAGAACTCTGCCCTCCCACGGCCCAGTCCCTGCTTTGCACTCAAAGCCACGTCTGAGCGCTGAGGCCGAGGGGTCCCAGGGTAGCCCTGGAGGCGCTGTGCGGCTGCCCTGAAGTCCCGCTGCAGCCTGGCTCCCACCAGCCAGCAAGGAGCCGCAGGACCTGAGGCGCTGGCCTTACTGGTGGCAACAAAATCCCTCACTGCGGAGGGGAAACAACACCAGAGTTTCAAATGGCCTGCCTTGGTCAGTGTATCATCAGAAAGCGGGGAAGAGGCAGCAAAGAAGTTGTGAGTCTGATGCAGGAAATCCCATCAGACTAACAACCGATAACAAGTGCAGACGTGACACAGTGATCCTTCAGTGGACGAGTCCTCGGGGGCAAAGCGCCTGGGCCGAGCCAGCTGGGCACAGAGGGAGTTGTGGTCTCCCAGACCCTTCCACTCTGGGTTAGTGCTGCAGCTGCTGAGAGCAGGCTGGGGTGGGCTCTCAGCACAGGTGTGGGCCTCTAGAAGGTGGACCAGGTAGCCTGAGAGGGGAAGCTCACACAGCCCTCCCCAACGCTGTCTCATAGGTCTTGGGAAGGTGCATTTCCTCTGTCACAGCAGGGCGGGAAGGAGAGAAGGGGGCTCCATCACAGGGCCATGGGCAGGGAATGCAGATCCAGGTGTCATCTCTGTGGCTATTATACCTTCTTTTGATTATAATATTTTTTTTCTAATAAAAAGGGTCATTGGAAAAATTTCATACATGAATAAATGTGGAAAGGAGCAGGAAGCATTTGCTGGTAATATGATGCAGAGTGATTGTGAAATAAGTGGAGAGAATGACACCTAGCAACTTTCAAGCATGACACAGGGTGGTCTTAACCGTGAAACTAACTCCATCACCCCAATAACATCCCCACATTCTAGGTTTTACCCCATCCTACAACAAAGCCCATTCTTACCCCATGATTTTTTGAGCTTCATTTGAGCCGTAAATTGTCAGTACTTGGTCCAATACCGGTCCTGGGAGAGTGGACTGGCATTGTTAGGCTCCTTGTGCTGTGGTGCAACTCTAGAGACCAGACTATTTCTAGGAAGACTCTGTAAGGCTGAGCCTCTCTGACACCATAGACCACCCATGTGATCTAGGCTCAGCCACTTCCCCCAGGAAATCTTCAAAATTCTCTCTGGTTCAGACCCACTGCTTGGATGTGGCCCACAGTCGATCTGGCTTGGGCCACCATGTTGCTCCAAGCGATGTTTGTTTCCCGTAGGTTTTGGCATCCAGCTGATAGGCAAACATTTCCACATTTCACTCAATAAAACTAAAGACTTTCTTCTGAAGACATGAAGAAACTAGATTCACTACACTAAGGTCAGGTGATAGCTGGCCCCCACTATCTACCAGCGGCCAGCTTGTTGATAGTTGTCTTTTCTGAAGCCAAGCCAAGACCTAAGCTCTTTAGGAAGAGAAGGCCCAGATCTAATTGAGCACGGAGATGAGATGCCAGCTTGTCAACGCTGCATCTCCAAGTCCCTTATTTCTCTCTGCAGACATCTGTTACTTTTGGCTGCAACATGACAATGGTGTCCGTCAGTAATAGCAATGAAGTTACTCCTGAGGCTGAACATTGGACAGACTTGTGTTTATTTATTTTGTTTCCCTTCATTACGAATGGCTTTGATTATAATGAGTACATTCCATGGATTGTTATTGGATTTCAGAATCTTTATATATCTGCAGTAAAAATATTTCCTTTTCATACCAAGATACTTGATACTTAATATATATATTTCAACTTTAGTTGAAGTATATATTCAGCCTCATAAATAAATATAATTTGCACACAGATGTCTGGCCAAGTCTGGACATCTTCACAGAGTGGGAGCCTGGGGCTGGAGGATAGAGGGTGAGAAATGCCCTGGCCTCTTCCCTTGTTGCCATTGATTGGCTTGAGTGGTTATGGTTTAGTAAAGCAACCCTGATCTTGGACTCAAGTTCTCCCAGAGCAAGTGGGAAAGCATCGCCAGCTATCAGCTAAGGAGCTTTGCCCTGGACTCTTGGCCATGTGCACAAACAGTGGGCCAGGCAAATTAGATGGTAATGAATTCCTTTTCCATGTGAACTGCTGCTCTAACTGCATATGTTATGTGGTGACCTGTCTGGTCTCTAGGGAATCTTCTCCCGATGTTTGTGGGTGTTGGACCTGTGTGAAGAAGGCAGGGTTCAGAGCCTTTGGGGATGTCAACTCCTTTTCTCAGTCCCACAACTTGCCTTGCCCAAGAACAGAAGCTATCTGGGACCATATATCCTCAAGCCCCTTCAAGTCTGTGCACCTCCTACCTTATCTGATGTGTGATCTCCCCACCCCACCCCCACTCACCCTACATGTAGTTACAAGATTAGTCTCCCTAAAGGACAGCTCTAGTCTTGTCACTTACCTGCCAAAAACCTGTGACGGCTTCCTATGTGAATTACAGAATGACGTCTAAACTCCTTAGTGATGAACTTACTTGAAACTCTATGTGTCAAGGGAAATTTCCCATTTTCTTATGGTTGTAAAGTTGACATCTGCCCCTCAGACTGTGGCTAGGAGGTTTCTCCATTCCTGGTAGACCACTCTTCCAGCACGTGTCCACAACAGGCTGCTGTCTGAAGCAAGACATGGCATTTTTAAGCCAGGGTTTCATCTTGCCTGGCAATTACTACTGGCTACTAGGACAGTCATAATCATCAGTCATGGAAATGTGATCTGGCATGGGTACGAGAAAGAGAACTGATTGATGGCACCTGGTCCTAGTAATTGTCATTCATGGTTATAAAGCCAGGAAAAACAGGTGTGTGTGTGTGTGTGTGTGTGAATATGTACAGGCATATAATCACAAACTGTACATCACTAAAAGTCTACTAACCAGTGGACCCCAAAGAAGGTATTAGTTGCCTCCTAATTGTAAACAGGGCCTGAGGACTCCGACCTAGAAGCTGGAACCAGGAGATCTCGGTACAGGCTGGGAATGCTTACTGGGAGGGTGCTGTAGGCCGGGAGGTTTAAAGGAGGAGGTCAAGAGGGAGCAGAGAATCAAAGCCAGCCCCCTATCAGGAGGCTGAAGTCAGGGAGCAAACCAGGGACAAAGCAGGAGGTAGGTGCAAGCGGAACAATCAAGGCAACAACAGCAGACAGAGGGAACTTTGACACTGAGGAAAGCCCAGACAGAAGCCCGGCTTCCCAGGGGGAGCCCTGCCCCAGCCCGGGCTCTGCAGCACTGCTGTGCGGGGGGGCCCACGCCAGGCCTCAGGGCTCAGCCTGCTGCCTCATCAGCAGGAACATGCCTCCCTCCACTGCGCCCAATTCTCTATGTCCAAGTCCTCCTCAACCAATAGCTCAAAAGCAACGACCTTCTCACCCCAGGAAGAAACGGCTGCATTCCTTCTAACCCTGTTTCTACAAAGATATTCATTTTTGCCACTGAGTTCACCTAATCCAGAGGCCCTCAACTCTGGCAATACATTAGCATCACCTGGTGAGCTTTTATAAAATATTGATGACTTCACCCCCCAAAGACCCTGATTTTTGTTGGTCTTGGGGGGAACCTGTGCGTGGAGGGGTCCAGGTGACCCCGATGTGCAGCCAGGGCTCAGAATGACTGACGTCAACCGTTTCTCGGCCAGCAGAATCTCAGCCACAGACGGCGCTCCTCTAACCCACGTGTTTTACTCGAAACTTCCCCAAGGTTCCCCTCTCACACTTAGAACAAAACACCTGCCCCTCAGTTGTGCCAATCAAAACGTCTCCAGACATTGGCAAATGTCCCCAGGGGGCCAAAGCTGCCCTGGTTGAGAACCACTGGGGGTCTACTCCTCCTTCCCGGCAGCGTCGGCCCCACCCTGGTGAACCCTTCTCAGAGGTCTGGGCTCCATCTCGGGGTCGGGGCGCTCCTGGACGTGCACAGCTCCTTTCCTGCTGAGCCGTGGGCTCTTCATCCACCGTCCTCCCGACTCCCTGTGCACACTCTTTCCTTAGATGGAACCTGTTTCTTCACACACAAGGTCAAGGGTCCTCCAGGGGAACTGGTTTCTAAAGCACCTGACAAACTTTGAAGGAGAAATGACCTGATTTGAGGCCAAACAGGAATAAGTCAAAAGTCTAGAGATTCTGCCTATCACTGGCTGCCATATAGGTGTGACAGTATCAAGCCATTATGCAGAATGATTTGTCAATAACTCTAATACAGTTCTAATATTACAGGGAAGTCTTGGGAAATAAAAGGCTGACTACTCTCTATTAATCACTGCAGAACATTTGAATGAAAGCTGGGAAAGGAAGGAAGCACAGAGGGCAGAAAACCAAGTGATCTGACTGGCAGTTCAGACAACAGTCTCTGAGGGGCACCCACCAGGGCTTGGGATGACGTAGTTTAGCATTTAAAGTTGTTGCTATCTGTTCCTTCAAAGGGAAAAACAACCATTTTTTGTTTGGTTTGGCTTTCTTTCCTTCTGGTTTAAGATTCAGCACATCACCCAGGTTGATAGATTTCACTGAAATATTTCCCCCAAATGACCTACTTCATTTTTCTAATACGCTGCCACCCGCCGACAGCATAGATGTTGACGATTGATATTCTGTAATTTTCAGTGACTAACTGAAGCTTTCCTGTGAGCTTCAGTAATACTGCTGCTTGTTACAGGTAAAAATAAAGAAAGTGATCATCATGCTGGCGGAAAACTCAGTTGCAGCTCTAAGACGATATAACTCTAAATTGTAAAAGGATTAGGAATCCATGGCTGGACTGAGCAAGTACAGGTCAGCAATTTCACGTTAAATTGCTTATTGCAAGGTGGGGTGGGAAGATACTGCAAAGCAAATCCAATTTACCTTGAAAATAATTAGTGAGATGCAAAGGCCTGGAGATGGAAAATTTCTTTGAAATTAATTATTGCTGGTGAAATCTTGCCAGTCTCTTTCAGCAGCAAGAACAATCTGCAGCTAGAGATTTCATCTCTTTGAGTGCTGCTGAAAGGATCTGTTGGATTCTGATCTAAAATCAGCTCGACACTAGCATTATAGGGAGAAGGCGGTGCTGTACAAGGAGCTGAATAGTCAGAGGGTCAGATGAGCTTCAAAATGCACAGGGAAGAGAAAAATAGAAAGCAATATCTGAAACGAACAGTCGAGTCGGATTTAGGGGCCTTAGCCCAGTCTAGTAACCCAGGTAACCGTCACTTCCTTTGTGTGGATGAGGAGAAACGAATGCCTCCTTCACTCCCCTCAGCCAGCACACCCTCGGTCACTGGAGACAGACAAATTGAATGGAGTGACACATCCCATTTCTAACATGCAGTTCACAGTACCCTCACTTGGGAGCATTCAGGCTCTGAGGCAGAAGTTGTGAAGTAGTTAAAATCATCAGCGATGACTGGCAAGGAAACTTGAACAATAAAGGGGCTGGAAGTCTAAGTACCCCCGTCACCCCCATGGGAATGGGCCTCACGTCCCACAAGGGAGGGGGTGTGAGGAGAGGGCAGATCATTTCAAGGCACTGAGGTATCCTTTGTCCTTTACATCTGCTAAGATGGGAATGATAAGAACAGGTTCTGCCGGCCTTGCATGAAGCAAGGGGGAGGAGGAGTTGAGAGAGGGTAAGTCTGCAGGAAAATACAACTGCAGGAACAGGGGAAAACAGCCACCCGAGGCTGTTTTGCCCACAAAGCACTAAACAACCAGAGGTGTTATTGGTTTGTGTGGCCTTTCTGCTTCTGCAGAAACAGCCAAAGCAGTCAACACTTGGAGAGCAATGGGACCTCCCCTGCCCCCAACCATGTTACTGCTTTTGTGGCTGCAGCTGTAGAGGGAGATGACTCACTCAGGCTGCAGACAAAGCTGCAACTCACAGGATAAGGGGGGTGGGAGGGAGAGACGACAGAGAAAACAGATCTATCAGCAGATTTTCTTCTCTAATAAGTTGAGGCTCATATACATACACTCAGCCCAAGGTGGCACTAGCCCACACTCTCCAGTATGAGCATTAGGAAAAGGCACCTCTTTCTCCAGGGCACATAGCTGGGTGAGCAGATGGCAGGCTGAATTTTAGGGTACAGCCACTAAACCAACATGCACACACCCCATAACCTTCCGTATCAGTCATGTTCCAGCAGGAAATAGTTGGCACATTCAAATTAGGATACTTCAAAGAGAGTTTAGTGAAGGGGCATCCACTAAGGTATGGGCAGAGTGTAGGGAAGGAACCACAAGGGACAGCACAGAACTCCTAGGCTGAAAGGATGAGGGTCAGGGGGCCACTGGAACCTGGATCAGGCGAGAGGGTCACCTGACAGGTGCTGTGACCTCTGGAGAGCAGCTGGTCAAAGACAATCTTGCATGGAGGATGCCCAGGAAATAAATACCCCAACCTCACTCTGCTCCAGCCCTCCAAACTCCTTCTGGGACTCCACATTGGCT
Source organism: Eschrichtius robustus (assembly GCF_028021215.1). Lineage (NCBI taxonomy): Eukaryota > Metazoa > Chordata > Mammalia > Artiodactyla > Eschrichtiidae > Eschrichtius > Eschrichtius robustus. The sequence goes on along the minus strand of NC_090829.1, from coordinate 50,616,605 downwards.
GAACTCACCTGGAAAGCCACAGGCGAAGGGAGTCCATTGATGCGGGCTGTGTGGGGCAGCCTCCCAGGCGGAGAAGCAGGTAGAGGATGGAGAGTGGGTCTGGGGGTACACACAGGAGGGATCCACCATCCAAGGCAGGGCCACCCCAATCATTTATTCATCTTTCAAACAAGTGTTCAGAGCCATCTCCTAGGCGTCGCACCAGGTTCTGAGGACACACTGACATGTCTATAATGGATCCCTAACCTCAAGAAGCTTTTTTCTAGTACGGGAGATGAGTTTTTAATTGTTGCTACTTGTTTTTGGGTTTTGTTTGTTTCTCTTGCCTGTGAATCAGAAATCTCCTCTCCCAAAGAACGGAGCCAACAATCTTGGGAAATTGGAATTTGTTTCTCTTTATTTCCATCCATGTGGCTTAAGCTTTCACTTTGATTAGAGGGGACTGATGTTATCCTGAAGGCTCTTGACAGCTTGCATTTTGTGAGTTTGTCTGCTTTATAAAATATTAACCAGAAAAATATTAAAGTTTGCAAATCCAGCAACAGACCCAGAGGGACAATGTGATGATACAATTTTCACTATGCTTAAAAAAAAAAAAAAAAAAAAAAAACCACGAGAAGCATAACTAACGACAAAGGGGAAAAAAAAGCAAGTGGAGTCTTTTTTCTCCTTTCAATGTAAACAGGGTAGTACGGGTTTGTTTTCTATGGAAAGTGCTGATTCACCAACGATTTAAGGATTAGTAATGAGTGTTTTCACTTCTCATTTACAAATGGAATATCTCTGTGTCTTTTAATTGAAACCTACCTCTCTGCATGGACAAGCAGAATTTGTTTTTCACTGCAGGCAGGGGCTGGTTGACCTTTTCAGCTTCAGAGGGGCTGAAATGTGGTCGACACAGTCACTCTTTTCACATCAACAACCCATGAAATCTGCCTAAATAGACTACCAAATTGTCTGACTTTTCTCAGAACTCAGAACTCATTGCCTTAGAATTCTCTTCTCTTTTCTCTCCCCCCTCCCTCTCTCTCTCTTTTTCCCCTCTCTCTCTCTTCCTCCCCCTCTCTCCCTCTTCATCCCCCTCCCTTCTGAACTCCTTTTAAGTGGGCAAAATGCAGCAGGAGATGACACATTTATTAGCCCGACTTCTACTCTCTGCTTGAAAATATGAAGCAAACCATATTTGCTGGAAAAAAATATTAGCCCAAGTGTGACAGGCGAAGAGTTCTCATATTCAAACACTAGTAAAAATCAATAAAAATCTGACACTTATAAGTAAATGGACAAAGGACACAACCAAACAATGCAGTCAGAAATCACAGCTACTGAACAAACATGGCGGGGGGGGGGGCAATGTTCAGCCTCATTTACTGATTCATTCATTCATCCATTTGTTAAATAAATATTTATTGAGCACCCACTGTGTGCCACGCACTACACAAAATCCCGGGAACCTATAGGTAAATAAAACACAGACCTTATCCTCAAGGGATTCCTATTTTGTCGAGAGAGACCTGAAAACGAAATCTATGGAGCAGGCTGTTTTGCTCAGGGAAACATAAGCAGTTAAGAAGCTAAAATCCTTAAGGTAGGATGGGTAAAGAAGTCCAGAGGAGGACTCAGCAGCCGTAAAAGAAGTGAGAGCCCAAACAAGTGCCATTTTCAATAAGAAAATTAGCAAATATTTTTTATGATGATACTTAATGTTGTAAAGCAAGAGTGAATCAGCATGACTTTAACCATGGCTCTTTAATTCTATTTCTGGAGTTCCACATTAAGGGTATAATCTATCAAGAAAGTTATATGCCATAAGAATTTTATATATCATATAAAAATATTGTTATATGCAGTAGCAAAAAACTGACATCATCCTAAATGCCCAACAACCACAGAAACATTCAGTGGATTACGGTATATCCATTTGCCTGAATATTCTGCATTCGTTAGAAATTTTTCAAATATATTAACTGAAAATTGAAAATTTATGTACACACTAAATAACAGTTATTTTAAAATATACAGAAGGAAAAAATGCATTGGGAAGAGATACATTAAAATGTTAACAGTGATTACATGCATAGTAGTTTTTCTTTTTCCTATGTCCCCCCAATTTTTTAATAGAATGAAAAGTCAAACTCGTATAAAATGAATAGTTAACAAAGAAAATAAAACCTTACTCATGTCAAGCAGTTCTCTACTAGTTTGAATTCAAACAATGGGAAAAGCAGGGCTGTCCACCATGAGTTCTGGATGGTAGGCCTAGCTCTCTAATCACTGTGTCATTTTGACCAAGCCTCTTACCTCTCTCGTTTTTGTCTTCTTTGGAAAGTAAGAGAGATGCACTGAATTATTTCTAAAGCTCTTGCTGTCCCCCAAAATCTATGAATCTTGACATCCTAGGAGGAAAATTATGTGCCTCAACTCACTGAAATCACGAACAGGCATTGAGACACTTCTTCACATAAATCAGGTGTAAAACATCAGGTGGGGAAGAGACAGAATCAGAAAATAATGCGTGTTTTTCTCAACAGACACTTCTCAGAAAAGATTAAACAGTGTCTTTTCCCACTGAATTCATTACATCCTCTGGTTGTTGTTTTTACAGAAGTCTTTATGGAAGAGGGAAGTTTTATCAATTATTTAATACATGTCAGCCTATTGTTATTCACCTTGCTTGTGGAGACAATGCCTTTTATGTAGGCTTTGGGTTTCCTTAGGCCAACGCAAAACCCATCTTTCTAATTTATAGAACCTCTCGCCTTTTTTTTATGGTCACTTATAGTACAGTATACTCTGAGCCTCTGCAGATGCAGTGTCTCAAACTGAAGATGATCCTGGATAACAGAATCTACCTCATTTCTTCAGGCTGGGGTAAAGTGCAGCACGAGTCGGGTATTTCTCAGCATATCCATGTTTCAGGCCTGGAAATACTCTCAACTTCTTTTTCCAATGAGAGAGGTTTTAAACATTGGATTGGTCTTTTCTTAGGAGCCACAGTGAAGTCATCTCTCGGATTGAATGAAGGCTGATGGGCTCACTTGATCAGAGAAGTTATTAGTTGTTGGTGAAATGAAACCTGAAATATCTTTCATTTCATGGGGGGAAGTGGGTGAATCAGTTCCCTCATTTGTAAAATAGGAGGCTTGGGCTTTATGTTTTCAAAGGTCCCTCTGGCTCTTTACTTCACGGTCTCACTATGGGGCATACAAGCTGTGAAGCGCTGACCCACAAGCTACTGGTAGCTGCAGAGGTAAGAGCAGCTTACTGTGGGGTTCTGGCTCTCAGGGAAGAGCCACAACAGTTGCTTACACCCATGAAAACAGAGAGACAAATGGCAAAATACTCTGGCAGCTGTGCAGAGCTTCCAGGGTCCAAGTGCTTAAGGTGACAGCCCACACGGTCACTGAGCATGAGAAACCTCACCAGCACTCGCCTTCTCTTTTTCTCATAGGAGGGTTCCCAGGGTTCAGAAGATACCAGAGTTAAGAGAGATAGGCAGGAAAGAAACTAAGAGATCTGAAAGGAAAAAATGTCCCTGGACAATTTCCCAGACACGGAGGGGGCAGTTAATAACGACTACCTAATGAATCCCCAGAGAGCTTGAGGTCCCACCACGTGGGGATTTACTTCTGGTCATGACTGGGCATCTTTGGGAAGGTTACAGGTTCAGTCCTGGGCCCCCTTCTCTTCCCCAACTACACACTTTCCTTCAGAGCCTCATCCAGGCTTCAGGCTTCAAATATCATCAGGCTGCTGACGACTCCCAAATTGATCTTAGACTCATGTATCTAACCACCTAGCTGACAACTCCACCTGGATGCTTCATAAGGCATCTCCAAGTTGAAGATCCAAAGAGAACTCTTGATTTCCTGCCTTCCACTTCTAAATTTGGGGCTTTCCCCAGAGTCATTATTGACATCTTCCCTTTCCCTCATCCTTCATAGCCATTTCAGCTGTCAGCTCTCTCTCTGATGGAGATCCACCCGTCCATCAGTCTCCATCGCCACTGCCAGCACTGAGGTTCCAGCCACTGTCATCTCTCATGGGGGCGATACCAACCACCTCCTAATTACTCACTCGACTGCCACTCTTCCCCGCCCCCTTCAATCTATTTTCCACACAGGAGCCAAATGTTCTTCTTAAAACGTGGTTTGTATTATTCTATGCACCTGCTTAAAACTTTCATCTGGCTTCCCGTTGTATTTATAATGATATCTAGGTTCTTACCATGGTGTCCTGGCCGTGCACCATGGGGCCCCTGCCCTCCTCTCCACCTCACCCAGGGCCCTACTTCCTTTTGCTCAGCACGCTGCACTCTCACTGGCAGTAGTGAGCCTGCCAGCTTTGATCACGCCTTAGAGCCTTTGCCCCACTGTTCCCTCTTTCCCCTACTCTTTGTGTGGCTGACGCTTTCTTCTCCAAGTTTCAGCATCGATATGACTTACTCAGAGAGGCCTTCTCTGATCACCTATCTATAGGATGCCCCACTTTCATTTCTACCTGTGATTGTGTCCTCTTTCTTTCTTTCTTAGCATTTATTAAAACTTGTAGTTACTTTATTATTTATTTGATTATGGTTCTACACCTTGCCTGGATTGTAAATGCTAAGGGAGCAGAGGTTATCTTCTTTCCTGTGTATTTCACGTCCAGCATATGTTAGGTGCTCAATAAATATTTGTGAATTAAGTTAATGAATTAAAGAAGACCATTAGTTATTCATACTTGATGGCTAGTTGTTAGGAAATCAATCTAATTAACCTAATCTGATTTGAGACACACAAATTTGCTCCCTCCACCTCTGTGCAAGTAGAGGTCCAGCTGCAGGAAAGGGACAAAAAATGCAGCCTCATTTCCTGAAACCAACTCTTAAAGGAATAGAAAGTTCTGTTCCTTTTTCAGTAGGGCATCTGAACAGTTTCCTTATCTATAGCTTCTCCCCTAAAAAGTTCTGATTTCAAAGGGTATAGAAAATAATTATTATAATTTATGTGCGCTGCTCTCCGTTTTAGAGTCAATTACATTGTGGCTCATAACATTTATGTATATCATTAATATGTGTCAGATTGATTTTCTTGTAAGGTTTATTTAATTATAGCTCAGATAACACAGTTGTCCGTTTTTTAATTAGAGGACACAATACATCAACTGCAACCATGTAAAATCATTATTATGTAAACAAATAGCACTAGAGTAACAAATGGCACTGTTTATGACTCACTTTAAGAGACAAAGCAGAATGCATAATTGCTCTGATTTGTAATTAAAACTATCAAACTATGTATACAAATGAACAGGTACTAGTAGGGAACAGGGAAAAACACCTTGGTTTTCCAGCATAGTGAATTTATGTATGATTCTTTTAAAAATTATTATTATTTCTTGGTGCAATATTAATTGCATAATAAAGTCAGAGGGAACATGGGCTATAAATATGATTGCTGGTGTGTACCTGCAGTTACTGTACTGACTAGAAACACATGAGGTTTGTCTGAGAAAGTCTCGCTGTGACTATTCCTACTTACTTGGACTGCCTAAAAATTGTGCCCTATTTAATGCCTACGGCTTTAGTGCCTGATTAAATCCTTCATTCAAGTATTCCTATCAGGAAACAGCAGCAAGAATAAGCCTCTTTAAAAGTTATATTTCCTATGTGCTCCATGTGGCTATCTGTGTGGAAGTATGTGGGTTAATTAAGGAGGAAGCAGAGAGGACGATGCATTTAAAATAACTGCAACGAAATAAGCTACAAAGAATGAGATGGATTTGTATGTCCTATGTGGAACCACTCCCAAGACACACTGTTAAATTTATTCTCTTTAAAAAGTAGAAACATGTACATTATGCTATCATTTGTTAAAAACAAAATAAAACGGAAAAGAAAATCGGAGAGGAGGACACATATTTACATCTATAGAAAGACAGTTTCATAAAGCACATCTTTGCATAAATATATATGTTATATATCTATAATATAAATATGTGTGTCTCACACACACAGACGTTTTTAAGCAAGGGTATCTGGAAAGATAGACAGATCCCACGCTGGTAATGATGGCTGCCTCCAGGAAAGAGAACGAGGGACTGAGGTGTGAGTGAGGTTTACCTTTCACTATATAGTCTTTCACACTGTTTAAAATATTTACCACGGACACATTACTATCTATTCAAACAGATGACTTAGTCTTCGTTAATGAAGATAGAGAGCTGATGACCAACAAACCCAAAGAACTGCATATGAAATAAACTATGCTAAATATTTCATGAATAGATTTCCTTGAATACATAAAAAACTAAAATTAAAATAAATGCAAGTGGTATTATTAAGTGCCATCTAAATCGTGTGCTGAGCATTTTGTGAGGCACAATGGGGCAGAGGTGCATCAGAGAAATACAAGATGTCACTGTCCGTATTAGTCTGCTCGGGCTGCCATAACAAAATACCACCAGCTGGGTGGCTTAACCAACAGATTTCTCTCACTGTTCTGGAGTCTGGAAGACCGAGGTGCCAGCAGGTTTGGTTCCTCCTCAGGCCTCTCTCTTTGGCTTGCAGATGGCTGCCTTCTTGTCATGTCCTCACAGGGTCTTTTTCTCTGTGTGTGTTCATCCCTGTGTGTCCTCATGTGAGCTAATCTCCTCTTTTTATAAGGACACAGCTTGGATTAGGGCACCCTAACAGCCTCATTTTCATTTTATTACTTCTTTTAAAGGCCCTCTTTCCAAATACAGTGACATTTTCAAGGCTTCAGCACAAGGGTTTGGGGGGGGACATAATTCAGTCCACAGCACTGTCCTCGAGGAGTTTTCAACTGAGTCCGTGAGCTAAGCCCTATATGCTTGAAACAATGTTAAAGGCAGAAAACAATTAAATATCAAAGTGAATGACACTATAGAAGCTAAGAGTTAGTGCAATTTTCGAGAGATTCCCAGACACAATCTCTTATCTAAGAGAATGAAAATCAGGGCACACGAGGAGGAGGGCAACAGCCAGCCTTTGCCACAGGCTCTGTGCACAGGGCAAGGGTCCGCCCACACTGAGTTTGGGGAAACAATTAGTTCACTAAATTATTGTATGGCAGGCACATTACGGGAGCAACTCGTTAACTCAATCAATTTAGTGGAAAGATACTACCCTCGTGCTATTTGAAATTATCCAAGCAAGAGAAAATTAGATTGTTGGAACGCTTTACTTGTTACCAGTCATTTTACGACAAGAACAGGCGAGTGGGTCTCATATACATAAAAATACAAGAATTCCTCCATAGGTGTAAGCGTTATAAATCATCCCTGTTAATCAATTCAGGCGGTAAATACTGAAGGAAGTGCCCCCACAAGGTGCCAATTCAGGGCTTGTGATAGATCAGAGAAGGGAACCACCAAGTCTGCCTGGTGATGGAGTGCTCAATCCAGCCAACGGGGGCTTCCAGTTGGTTAAATGCTCAACTGTTATTTTAGCACTCTGACGCATCTTCTTTCCTTGCTTCCTCTTAGCCAATTTCTCCTCCTCTTCTTTCTTTCCTCATTTTTGTCTCATTTTGTGCACCTTCTTTAGAGGTAAAAGAGCACATGATCGAGAACCATACCAAGGCAACTTGGTCCCTAACTTTCTAGATCCACACTATTTAATGGTGAAACCATTATATGACCCACTATATACAGGGGCTTCTAATGATATTCTGCTCAACTTACCCTGCAGATATTGTGAGGGTTTGATTAGGCAATGCATGTAAAAGCATTGTAGGAGCAGTGAAGCCCTCTTCAAATGCTGGCTATTAACTACAGTGCAGAACTAAACAAAATGGAGAACTGAATCAAAAGCCAGGTTCATTGGAGCTGGTCAACTGGCCAGTCCACTATAGCCATCACATATCTTGAGAACACTAGAACCAAGAAGATGCTTTTCTTCCCTCAAATGGTGACTTATAATGAGGGAAAGCCTCACTGGTAAATACAGCAGGAGCAAATATACATATTGTGGAACAATGGGAGTTTTGGTATCTTCTTGCTTTTTGTAAATCAGTTATATATCAGTGTTGACCCTTAGGTTTTCTACAAAATGCCTCTTTTGTAGGCATATCAAAAGGATATATCATGGACTTCCCTGGTGGTACAGTGGTTAAGAATCCGCCTGCCAATTCAGGGGTCACGAGTTCGAGCTCTGGTCCGGGAAGATCCCACACACCATGGAGCAACTAAGCCTGTGCGCTACAACTACTGAAGCCTGCGTGCTTAGAGCCCGTGCTCCGCAACAAGAGAAGCCACCACAATGAGAAGCCCGCGTAACGCAACAAAGAGTAGCCCCTGCTCGCCGCAACTAGAGAAAGCCCACACGCAGCAATGAAGACCCCACACAGCCAAAAATAAATAAATAAATAAATTTATTTTTTTTTAAAAAAAGGATATATCGTGAAACAGAGTAAAATGATATTTTTGCTGCTCTGAATTCCGGGAACACAAAAAGAGACCCAAGAAACTCAAGTGCCAATCAGTTCCTCAAAATGATCCATCACTTGGGGCAGATTACATAGTGGCTCAAACACAGTTTAAAAGCAAAACAAATGATGGCTGGTGTCCTGTGGGTTGACTACACAGATCTCCTTTCCGTGGTCACAGGCTAACGGCAGACTCGGTCTGCCCTACTCTCTGCCCAGGCAGCCTCAGCTGCTCCTTGACTCCTGGTCCCTGTGACAGATGCCAGGGCAGGTGACTCTTCAGGACAATTCTCCAGGCCATGGACCCAGGCTGGTTCTTCCCTGCAACACAGAATCCTAGGGGAAAATTCAAACAAAGAGAGGGGTTGCCAACTCCATTTTCTTAGTTTAAATCTCTGGAGGAAAAATGTCACAGGTGTTTGAAAAATAAAAAGCAGCAACATCAGACCCCTTTTTGGATTAGCTCAGCTCTCCTCGTAGATTAGTTTGTCTGTTTATTTCTCCCTGCTGACCTGACTTAATCTGTCAGTCTAAGCAGCAAAATTCCATTCTGCCTGAAGGCTCAGCCTGATTTTCATTAGAACACCTATTTGTTTTGAATGAAAGGCACTGTGCCCATTCCCCTCCCGACAGGGAAGTGCCCACATCCAATCTGGGATGACGGATTTCCCAGTTACTCCAGAGGCGGGAGGAAGCTGGGAATGGAATGCTGGCCCATCACTCCAGCCAGTGCCCATCTACCAGATGGCACCAACTGCAAGCTAGAGGAAGCATCTGGAACGTGCTTGGGCAGCACGGAACTCCTCGCCGTCATCGCTGTTCTTCCATTCCCTGCTTTAGTGTTTCCAAGAAGGAGGAGGCTGACAGGAAACTGGGGAATCAGATCTGCTCTGTGGTAGCACTATATTCCCATCTAGGCGGGGCTCCTCTGGGGGTGGCTGTGCTCTCCTGAAACTTTCTCAAGCTTCCACTAGGCATTTGTGGAAGGAGGTGGGAGGAGGGAGGAGGAGGAGAGGCTGCCAGCTGCACAGACAGGTGGTTAAGCCTCTGTGTCCTTTCTGCTGGTGGGGGGCGGGCACGAGGGGTAGCATGCTATGAAGGAAAGTGCATGGGCCTTGGAGTCAGACAGGCCTGGGTTCGAATCCTGTTTCCGTCACTGTATTAATCAGCTTAGGCTGAATTATGCTGTAGTAACAAACAAATCCAGAATCTTGGTGGCTGCAATAGCAAAGGTTTATTTCTCACTCAGTCTACATATCAATTATGGGTCAGCTGCAGCTCTGTTTCATGTTTTCTTCATCTCAGGACCCAGGTTAAAGGAGCAGCCTCTATCTGGGAAACTGATCTCACGGAAGAAAGAGAAGATACCATGAAATCCTATGCTGGCTTTTAAAGTTTCTGCTCTCATCACTTGCATTCATACTTTACTGACCAAACTAGTCATATGGCCAAGTCCAACACCAACAGAGGAGGGAGGTTTAACCCATCCCCAAGGAGGGACAGCAAATATCTTCAACAATAATACAACTTACCACGGCTACTCATGAATTGTGTGTCCTTTGGCAAATTACTGTGAGGTGACGATACTCTAATATGCAGATGTGCCAATGTTAATTACTTCTCTTGGGAAATAACTGCATTTTAATAATGGCCTTAAATTCTATTTTAACCTAAAGTCTTAACTCTAATGGTGGAAATTTTGACACCAGAAGGTGTTGATCTGCCTGAACACTTATGTCCCTGCACCTATGGTCCTCTTGGACCACTTAATGTTTTGTTTTTTTTTTAAATTTTATTGGAGTATAGTTGATTTACAACGTTGTGTTAGTTTCAGGTGTACAGCAAAGTGATTCAGTTATACATATACATATATTCATTCTTTTTAAGATTCTTTTCTCACATAGGTAATCACGGAATATTGAGTAGAGTTCCCTGTGCTAGACAGTAGGTCCTTGCTTGTTATCTATCATATATATATATATGTATGCAGTGCGTGTATGTTCATCCCAAGCTCCTGATTTATCCTTCCCCACCCACATTTCCCTTTTGGTAACCATAAGTTTGTTTTCTATATCTGTAAGTCTGTTTCTGTTTTGTAAATAAGTTTATTTGTATCATTTTTTTAAAATTAGATTCCACGTATGAGTGATATCATCTGATTGGACCACTTAATCTTTAGCTGTAGATTCAAACTTTGGCCAGGCTCTGGGACAATTCATCTCTTTCACCAGAAAAGATTACATAACCCTATAATAGATACTCGGTGACTCGGTACCAAGGCAACCTTAAAAAGAGTTCCATGCACACTTTTCCTGTGTTTCCTATAGGTTCCAGTGCCTGAGGCCCCATCTTGATTCCCTACGCTGCACCAGTTTCTCCTAAAGCCTGCCTTGCTAGCACACTGGTCCCCAGCTTCTGGAAACCAGAGTCCTCCTTCCCACCTCCAGCCTGGGATTTCTTATGGTCCCGTCTTCTTATACAAATTAAACAATGCCACAGTTCTCCCACGTGCCAGGCATTCATTTTTGCCTTCCCCAGAGCCTCTCTGATACTCACCATCCGCCTGTCGATATTGCTACCTCTTGCCAGCTGACTGTACCTCCTGTAACCCCACTGATATCTTGGCACCAAGTAACCACATTCTGATGGTCCCAGGACCAACCACACTGCAGCTCAGGAGCAGGCAGTAGAGGAGGCATTTTGTGGAGTCATGTAGCCACTGTCACCAAAGCCAGGCCTGACTAATATCCCATAAATAGTTCCTCCAGGCATCAAACCATAAGACATTTTCTTCAGCCATTGGGGTCACCACAGCTGCACCTCCGTGAAGTCTCAGCATTAGCAGGCCAGTGACAGGGAACAGAGGCAACAATAAACAAAAGCAGGGGGTCCACGTCTGTTACCAGTCTGGGGCTTCTGGCTCTTTCAAGGCTGTGTGATGATGATAATGAGGGGTCCATGAACACATTTCCATATTTTCAAAAACTCCTGTCACAACGTGCTGAATGGAACATTTTCTATTGCCCTAGAATTGGTAACCAGATAGCTTTACTTTCTAATACAGCCATAGTTGGACCACACACTGCGTCCATAGCAAAATAAGAGCCAACAAAACATCCCCCCTTACTCCCTAGCTTCACTCCAGCCTCCAGTTTACATACGAAGATTGGAAGCTGGGAAAGACAGTGTGATGTGTCTCATGTAGGGAGTTCAGTGTTCATTGTGAAAGGCTTCTTTGTCCCTTGACCAGCGGAGAGGACAGGAGCTTCCTTCTCATATGTAATAGTTAGTGTAACATTAGCTGCCATAACCAATGAGCCCAAACTCTACATAGTAGCTCAAACACAATAGTTTATTTCTCACATAACAGTTCAAAGCAGATGTTCTTGTTCAGCAGAGAGCTTTCATCTATAAGTGATTCAGGGATTCTGGCTTCCCCCATCTTGCGGCTTTGCCATCATTTCCTGAGCCCTCATCATCTGCAACCAACCACTGGAGGTGGAAAGAGTGCCTGGAGGGGGCATGTCTACTTCTTTTTTTTTTTTTTGGAACTGGGATACTTTTTTTTTTTATATCACTTTATTGAGATAATATATCACACAATTCTCCCATTTAAAGTACACAACTCAATGGATGTCTACTTCTTAAATGCTTCAGCCCGGAAGTGTCCTATCACTTCTGCTCACATTCCGTTGGTGATAGCAAGTCACATGGGCAGAACTAGACACAAAGGGGGCTGAGAATTATAGTGCCTGGTTGGGCAGCTCTTTCCCAGAGACTTCTGTCTACTGTGGAAGGGGAACGCAAATTGGAGTGGACACCTACCCACAACCACACATCACCTAGTGCCACATGATGTAGAGAAGGCTCCAAGGGAACCTTTTGTAGAGATTGGAGGTGCTCACAAGAAGCGGTGCCTATCACCTCATCCCTGGATGGATGCTTGCTGAGCAATGGCATCTAAATCCTGCCCTGACATTGCCTTCCAGGGAGGGTCAGAGTGTGATGACAGAATTCTTAGGATATCCTGACATGCAGTCACTGATGGGGCGAGGAAATGCTCCTGAATCTAGAGACTGGTGCTTCCTTCTTGTCTGCCTATTTCTAAAGAAGGGTCGTCAGAATGAGGAGGAACTATAATGTATTATGCCATGTAAGGAAATGATAGTTGAGACAGCCTCAGTCCAAGCCCCCAGAGCTCTCAGAGGGTGTGGAACATACCTCAGTGGTTTTGATGACATCATGCAGAGAGCACAGATGCTATAGCAGGAGGGATGAGTTATAGGGTTGTCAAGGCAGCCACCAGGCCAGGTGAGGTGATACCCCATCAGGAGAGGACAGTGGAGACCTGGACCACTTGCCAGACCAAAAAGAGACCCAATTGTCTTTCACTGAGGGATTCTTAGTACCAAGGGTGGAGAGGGGAGGGAATCAGACAAAATTTGATGCCACCCTCAAAAAAACCTTGAATAGTATCTGTGCAAAACCACTCCATCAGCAGAGGCCACTAGCATCAAACAAAACCATATCAAAACAGGGCTTGTCCAGGGATATTTCCCTGCCACACACATGTGGCCAGTTTTGTACGATGACCCCTGACTGCACCATCTCTCCTTCCAGCCCCCTAATGCCCAAGAGGATGGAGACCTAGAGGAAGAGAAGGCAGGATGTGTTCATCTCCACTTTTCTGCTTCCAAAATCCAGAGGTCCTTGCTCAGACCTATGCTGCAGGGAGGGGAGAGGATGAGCTTTAATAGACTTTGAAACTGAACTGGACTTTTAATTAGCAAGAGTGACAAGAAAGTTATGGAATCAGCTGAAGATACTGCTAAAAGACAGGAAAGGGAGGACTTATCAGAGCATAGTTTAAAGAGGTAATTGGAAAAAATAAAACTGTTGTACTCCACTGAGTTGAATCTCCTCAATAAATTGCTAAACCCATTTCTGAGTCATTAACTGTTTGCCTTTAACTGATTAACGACTAACTGTCTAATTTCAGGGGTGGAGTTAATGCCCTTTAAAGAAAGGGCATTAATTCAGGGAACATAGGCTGGTAAGCAGAGGTAAAACCTAACCAAACTTTAAATCTGCCTTCCAATCTCAATCCCAATTTGGGGGATCACAAAAGAGAGTGAGGCTCTCAGCCAGAGAAGGGTAAAGTTTCTTCTCATTCCAAGCAGGATTTCACACTTACAGATATGGTAAAGAAGGGGTGGAGTGGTTCCCACTGTAATTTCCTAAGAAAACTAGGTCTGCTTCCTCCAGTCAAAGGACAGCATGGGAGCTGCTCTCAGAAGGTGTGATATGAAAGCACGAACTGGTGTGTCCCATTACCTGAGACTATCCTGGGGAGACTAGGCAGAGCCCTGAATCTTACTTAACAAGAAGAGCAAGGCCACATCTTCTGTGATTGAGCTGATACATTCATTCAGCAGATATGTAATGAGCATCACAGTGTGTCAGGCAATCTTCTGCCTCACTGTGGGGATATATCAGTGAACAAATAGAAAACTTCTTACCCTTGTAGGGCTCAGAGAGACATAATAAACAGTGATCATATAATATATGGTTTTTGAATCAAATGAGGAAGTAGGCTGTGCAGTTATCTGGGGGAAGAACCTACCAGACAGAGGCTCTGAGGCAGGAGTTTGCCTGTGTTGTTCTTTTGGTTTTGAGGTTTTGGGGGGTTTTTTTGTTTGTTTTTTTGAAGATCAGTGAAAAGATCAATATGACTGGAGTAGACTTTGAGGAGAGGGAAATCTAGTAGGAGATGTGGTCAGAGAAGTAAAGGTGAGGCCCATCAGATGGACTCTGGCTTGTATTCTGAGTGAAACTGGGAGTCATCAGAAAGTTTTGAGCAGAGGAGTAACATGATCTGATGTTTAAAAAAAAGATCATTCTGGGGAATTCCCTGGCGGTCCAGTGGTCAGGACTCTGCGCTTCCACGGCAGGGGGCCAGGGTTCAATCCCTGGAAAGGGAACTAAGATCCCACAAGCCATGCATTGTGGCCAAAAAAAAAAAAAAAAAGGATCATTCTGGCTACTTGAAGGATTTGATGACGGATTCTAGGGAGGGCAAGGGTGAGTGTGAGGAGGAAGCCCATTAGGAGGCTATGGCAATAATTCAGTTAAGAGATAGTGGGAACTTAGGGTAGAAGAGTGAGAAATTGCCAGATTTGTTTATATTTTAATGTACAGCTAATATGATTTTCTAATAGAGCGCATGTAGGGTATGAGAGAAAGACAGAAATCGTGAATGACTATAAGACTTTCTGCCTGAGTAACCGGAATATGGAGTTGCCAACAACTGAGGTGGGGAAGATTGCCAGGGGAGCAGGCTTGAGGGAGTACATCAGGAAGTCAATTTTGATCATGTTAAATCTGAGATGTCTATTGGACATCAAGGAAGAGATGCTGAGTTGACAGCTGGCCATGTGAGTCTGGCATTTAGGAGAAAGGTCCAAGCTGGAGGTAGAAATCTGGGACTCATGGGAATATGCGTAGGTTTTAAACCCCTGAGACTAGATGAGATCACCAGGAGCAGTCAGTGAAGACAGAGATGAAAATGGGACCAAGGATTGTCTAATGGGACATTGAAATGTTAAGAGTCAAGGAAAAGAGGAGAAATCAATAAAGGAGATGGAGGAGGAGGGACCAGTGAAGTATGAGAGTAACCAGTGGTGTGCTGGTAAGTATAACAACCAGTTCACCAAGAAAAAAAACTCCTAATATGTAGTGTTTGCCAATTTCCATGGTGCAAATACTCCCACCATGGCCAATTTCCAATTGTGACCAGTTACCAATGTGACATTAACCGCTCATAAAGTTACTGAAAATTTAACAATCATCAACTCTCATGAACTAGTACGAGCCAGCTCCACCATACAACTTACATGACTGTGATGAATAACTATAAACCAATATATTTGAAATCCTAGTTAAAATGAATAACTTTCTTGCAATGTATGAAATATGGCAAAATTTACACAAAAAGAAATAGAAAATTTGTATAAACCAATTGCTATTAAAGACATTATAATTGCAATCAAAGCTACATCTTTCCTCCCCAAGAAGCATCACACCCATATGGTTTTGTGTGAGTTTTATCGAACTTTGAAGAATAATCACTCTCTAATATAAATTGTTTAAGAAGAAAAAAAAGTAAAGCTATCAAACTAATGTTATTAGGATTGTGTAATCTTCATAAATAAAATTGGAAAAGGGAAACATAAGATTAAAAAATTTCAGACTGATTTTACTTTTGAACATAGATACAAAATGCAAAAAAAAAAAAAAAATGTTAGCTATCTTATTTTGGGATACCCCAGAAACAGACCCTAAGATTGATGGGCAACGATTTATTTGGAAGGTGACTCTAGGAAACACCAGTAAGTGAGTGAAGTAAGAGAATGAAAGAAGGAAACAAGTGCATTTTCAAGCAAGTTATCATTATGAGCAACTTGTGTTTAATCCATTAGGTTAGACTGGGAGCCAATGTAGAACACACGTCTCAGTTTTATCCTTCCCAAGGGGCACGGAAACTAGGTCCTTTATTCTCTCAATTTCATCAGTTATTGGCTGAGGGCTGCCCCCTGGAATGGGAGAAGTGTTCATTCTCTGGTACTTGCAGCCTGACCTGCACACAGACAGAAGAGGTTCCAGTGACTACAGAAAACTCTCAGGCCAAGAATCACAGATACTGGTAGTGGGCTCAGCATGCACAGAAATGGTTTATCCCAAGTGGACATGACCAGGGCACACACGGCATCTACTACCTTAGCTAACTGAATTGAATAGCATATTAAACATAACGATTTATACCACATTATAGCACTACAAGTGAAAACCCACACAAATATCTCAGTAGGTGCATAAAAGGCATTCACTGAAGTCCAACACCTATTTATGATTTTTTAAAAAAAGCTTTTAGGAAAAGAACTTATTTAACTTCCTTTTGGAGCTACCTGCATGCATAGATACACGTTTCCTCTGCCTTTCTTTGCCAATAGGCCAGATGCCACATAAACAACTTCATATGATAGTGTCAAGAGGTTATTCATTATTGCCTTGACCCTTGGTGTCAAGCAGATTTATAGCGAACTGCTGCCCTTCTTTATAAAGACCATCTATGGCAAGAATTATATACTCTTAAGCTAAACAAACAATCAGAAACCTTCATCACTCTCATAACACACCCAGAGTATGTGCACTCTTTTCTGTATTCATGGGCTGTATTAACATTTAAATTAGAAAAAAGGTCTTTCAAAAAATACCCAGATTCTGGCCATGTCTCACCAAATCTATCACTCCCATACTGATATAAGTGACCATCATTACTTATCTGGTATATAATCAAAGTGACAAGCCAAATCAACAACAAACGAATGTATTATTTAGAATACGGTATTGGAAAAAAATATCAATATGTAGAACAAACTGAGTGGAATTCCTACCGCTTAACTATATTTTAAAAAATACTTCGTGTGGATTGAATACCTGAATATAAAGGTAAATATAAAAAGTAGGCAGAGATTTCAAATTCTGAGGTTAGAAATAGAACAAGAATGTTTGCTACCATCCCTCCTATTAAACATTGTACTGGAAGTCATAGCCAGCGCAATACATAAATGAATGAATGAACGAATAAATAAATAAACAAACAAATAAATGAAATTATCATTATTTGTAAATGACATGGTAGTGTAGACAATCCACAGGCACTAAAGATAAACTTTTAGAATTAATAATTTAATTTAGCAAAGTTACTGGATACCAAGTCAATATTAAAAAAAAAAAAATCAGTAGCATGTCTATGTATAAGCAAAAAAAGTAGAAAATATCTCAGTTGCTTAGGGATAAATTTAATAAAAGATACACAAGACCTCTACCAAAAACTCTAAAAAATTACCGAGATAAATAAAAGAATATCTAAATAAATGGAAGGCTCTAGCATGTTGTGGATTAGAATACTCCATGTTGGAAATCAATTGATCCTCCCCAAAACTGATCTCAATATTTAACAGATCAATTGATCTCAATATTGATCTCAATATTTAAGAGATATTTAAGTAACTTGTTTCCAAAATTAATTAAGAAGTGCAAAGGGTCAAGAATGGGCAAAAATATTAAATAATTAAAAAAGGAAGTACTTAAATAAATTCAAGACATATGAAGATCTAGTTTTTAATAGAGTATAGTATTGATGTGGGGATAAATAGATCAGTGAAACATAACAGTCCAGAAACAGACCTACACACATGGACGCTTGAAGTATAACACAGGTGGCAATGCAGAGTAGTGAGAAAGGACAATCTTTTCAATGCTGAGTCAATTATTTATGTGAATGTTTTAAAAAATGAAATGACCTCTACTTCACCTTACACAGAAATCAATGCCAAATTGATTGAGGATCTATCTGAAGAAGGTAAAACATTAAAATTTAATGAAGATAATATAGACTAATATTTTCATATTAGGCATAGAGAAAGATAGACACAAAAAAAGCACTAATAACAAAGGAAGTGATTGAAAAATTGGATTAAAGTCAAAAACTACTATTCATCAAAAGATGCCATTAAGAGAATGAAAAAAGCAAGCCACAGAGCAGGAAAAGATATTTGTAATTCATGCAATGAAAATTTATAAAGAATTCCCATAAATCAATAAAAAAAAGATAAACAACTCAGTAGAAAAGTGGGCAAGAGAGTTGAAGAAACAATTTAAAAAGTTATCCGAATTGTCAATGAAATGAAAAGGAGCTCAATCTCATTAATCATGAGGAAAATACAAATTAAAACTGAAATGAGATGCTGCCATACATTTACTAGAATGACTAAAATTAAAAAGACTGATCATACCTAGTGCTAACAAAAATGTGGAGTAACCGAAACTCTCATACACTGCTGGTGGAAATGTAAATCAATACAACCACTTTGGAAAAAGCTCTGGCATCATTTACTAATGCTTAATACATAACGCTGCATAATCTATGGACCCAGTAATTCACTCTAAAATACATAACTATCAGAAATGCATACGTATGTGCACCAAAAGTTATGTCCAAGAACATTCATGCACTATTATTTGTAATAGCTCCAAACTAGGATCAACCCATGTCCATGAATAAATCAACTGTGATATATTTATATGATGGAATACTATCCAGAAATTAAAATGAACAGAAGACTGCTATGCTCAAAAATGAATTCCATAAACATAATTCTGAATGAAAGAAGCCTGATACAGAATATATATTGTATGATTCTATTTCTATGAAGTTCACAAAAAAGAAAAATGAAAAGATATTAGAAGTAAATGTAGTTTTAGTGATTTTATAAAATTATTTGATATTCCTCCCTTTAAGAAGTGGAGTCTAATTCTCTTCCCCTTGAGTGTGGGCTGGACTTAGAGACTAGCTTCTAACAAATAGAATAAAGTAAAAATGACAATGTGTGACTTCAAAAACTAGGTCAGAAAAAGTCACCATAGCTCCTCCTCCCCCTCTCCCCCGCCCTTCTTCCCTCCACCCCACCCCCACCCCAACTCTGGGAAAGTTAGCTAACACATTCTGAGCAGCCCTAGGGAGAGGCCCACGTGGTGAGGGACTGAGGCCTCATACAACAGCCAGTGAGGAACTGAGGACTCCAGTCAAGAGTCATATGAGTGAGCCTTCTGGAAGCAAATCCTCCAGTCTTGGTAAAATCTTCAGATGACTACAGGCCTTTACTACATCTTGACCACAGCCTAATGAGAGCCAGAGCTCAAATCACCAGCTAAGCTGCCCCTGGATTCCTGACACTCAGAAACTATGAGATAATAAATGTTTATTGTTTTAAGTCACCAAGTTTGTGATAATTTGTTATAGATAAGTAAGACAATTATTAACTCTAGGGAAGAAAGAAGGGTTATTAAAGAAAGGGAGCAAAAGGGAGACATTCATAAAGTCTATTTCCTGTCTTGAAAGATGAGCATAGGAGTGTTCTCTTTATGGTAAATTGTTAAGCTATACACTTATGATTTGTGCAAATTTTTATACCTATGTTATATCCCAATTATAACCCAGTCTAAATTTTTTGGTAAATTCAACTATTCCATTCAAAAGATTTTTTACAGTGTCATTAAAAGGACACTACAGGGGCGGAGTCAAGATGGCGGACTAGGAGGATGTGGAATTCGCATCTCTGCACAACTAGGGCACCTACCAGGCTCTGGTGGGGGACCATGGACCCCTAAGGGGACAGGAGGAGCCTCCAACGACCCGTTATTTCAATTATATTTTTATTTTTCCTAATATATTTTTTATCTTTCTAATTTTATTTTCTTTTCTATTCTTTGATATTGTACTGCTCCTCTTTTTCTTTCTTCTTTTCTCTTTTATTTTTTTTGCCATGCCACGCAGCTTGAAGGATCTTGGTTCCCACGCCGGAGGTCGGGCCCGAGCTCCTGTGGTGGGAGCTCCAAGTCCAAACCACTGGACTAACAGAGAACCTCAGACCCCAGGGAATATTAATCAGAGTGAAGCCTCCCAGAGGTCCTCATCTCAGCACCAAGACCCGGCTCTATCCAACTGCCGGCAAACTCCAGTGCTGGACGCCTGAGGCCAAACAACCAGTAAGACAGGACTACAGCCCCACCCATTAAAAAAAAAAAAATGAAATGACAAAAAAATATGTTACAGATGAAGGAGCAAGGTAAAAACCTACAAGACCAAATAAATGAAGGCAAAATAGCAACCTACCTGAAAAAGAATTCAGAGTAATGATAGTAAAGATGATCCAAAATCTTGCAGACAGAATGGAGAAAATACAAGAAACATTTAACAAGGATCTAGCAGAACTAAAGAGCAAACAAACAGTGATGAACAACATAATAACAGAAAATTAAAAATACTCTAGAATGAATCAATAGTAGAATAACTGAGGCAGAAGAACAGTAAGTGAGCTGGAAGATAAAATGGTGGAAATAACTGCCAGGGAGCAGAATAAAGAAAAAAGAATGAAAAGAATTGTGGACGGTCTCAGAGACATTTGGGACAACATTAAATGCACCAACATTCAAATTATAGGGGTCCCAGAAGAAGAGAAAAAGAAAGGGTCTGAGAAAATATTTGAAGAGATTATAGTCAAAAACTTCCCTAACATGGGAAAGGAAATAGTCAATCAAGTCCAGGAAGCACAGGGAGTCCCATACAGGATAAACCCAAAGAGAAACACACCGAGACACATATTAATCAAACTATCAAAAATTAAATACAAAGAAAAAATATTAAAAGCAGCAAGGTGAAAACAGCAAATAACATACAAGGGAATCCCCATAAGGTTAACAGCTGATCTTTCAGCAGAAGCTCTGACAGCCAGAAGGGAGTGGCAGGACATATTTAAAGTGATGAAAGGGAAAAACCTACAACAAAGATTACTCGACCCAGCAAGGATCTCATTCAGATTTGATAGAGAGATTAAAACCTTTACAGACAAGTAAAAGTTAAGAGAATTCAGCACCACCAAACCAGCTTTACAACAAAGGCTAAAGGAACTTCTCTAGGTAGGAAACACAAAGAAAAGACCTACAAAAACAAACCCAAAACTATTAAGAAAATGGTAATAGGAACATACATAGCGATAATTACCTTAAATGTAAATGGATTAAATGCTCCAAACAAAAGACATAGACTGGCTGAATGGATACAAAAACAGGACCCGTATATATGCTGTCTACAAGAGACCCACTTCAGACCTAGGAACACATACAGACTGAAAGTGAGGGGATGGAAAAAGATATTCCATGCAAATGGAAATCAAAAGAAAGCAGGAGAAGCAATTCTCATATCAGACAAAATAGACTTTAAAATAAAGACTATTACAAGAGACAAAGAAGGACACTACATAATGGTCAAGGGATCAATCCAAAAAGAAGATATAGCGATAGTAAATATATATGCACCCAACATAGGAGCACCTCAATACATAAGGCAAATGCTAACAGCCATAAAAGGGGAAATCAACAGTAACACAATCATATTAGGAGACTTTAACACCCCACTTCCACCAATGGACAGACCATCCAAAATGAAAATAAATAAGGAAACACAAGCGTTAAAGGGCACATTAAACAGGATGGACTTAACTGATATTTATAGGACATTCCATCCAAAAACAACAGAATACACTTTCTTCTCAATTGCTCATGGAACATTCTCCAGGATAAACCATATCGTGGGCCACAAATCAAGCCTTGATAAATTTAAGAAAATTGAAATTGTATCAAGTATCTTTTCCAATCACAATACTATGAGACTAGATATCATTTACAGGAAAAAGACTGTAAAAAATACAAACACATGGAGGCTAAACAATACACTATTAAGTAACCAAGAAATCACTGAAGAAATCAAAAAATACCTAAAAACAAATGACAATGAAAACACGATGACCCAAAATCTATGGGATGCAGCAAAAGCAGTTCTAACAGGGAAGTTTATAGCAATACAATCCTATCTCAAGAAACAAGAAAAATCTCAAATAAACAACCTAACCTTACACCTAAAGCAAATAGAGAAAGAAGAACAAAAAAAACCCCAAAGTTAGCAGAAGGAAAGAAATCGTAAAGATCAGATCAGAAATAAATGAAAAAGAAATGAAGAAAACAATACCAAAGATCAATAAAACTAAAAGCTCGTTTTTTGAGAAGGTAAACAAAATTGATAAACCATTAGCCAGACACACCAAGAAAGAAAGGGAGAAGACTCTAATCAACAGAATTAGAAATGAAAAAGGAGAAGTAACGACTGACACTGCAGAAATACAAAGGATCATGACAGATTACTACAAGCAACTATATGCCAAAAAAATGGACAACCTGGAAGAAATGGACAAATTCTTAGAAAAGCACAACCTTCCGAGACTGAACCAGGAAGAAATAGAAAATACAAACAGAACAATCACAAGCACTAAAATTGAAACTGTGATTAAAAATCTTCCAACAAACAAAAGCCCAGGACCAGATGGCTTCACAGGCGAATTCTACCAAACATTTAGAGAAGAGCTAACACCTATCCTTTTCAAACTCTTCCAAAATATAGCACAGGGAGGAACACTCCCAAACTCATTCTACGAGGCCACCATCTCCCTGATACCAAAACCAGACAAAGATGTCACAAAAGAAGAAAACTACAAGCCAATATCACTGATGAACATAGATGCAAAAATCCTCAACAAAATACTAGCAAACAGAATCCAACAGCACATTAAAAGGATCATACACCATGATCAAGTGGGGTTTATCCCAGGAATGCAAGGATTCTTCAATATACACAAATCAATCAATGTGATACACCATATTAACAAACTGAAGGATAAAAGCCATATGATCATCTCAATAGATGCAGAAAAACCTTTTGACAAAATTCAACACCCATTTATGATAAAAACTCTCCAGAAAGTAGGCATATAGGGAAACTACCTCTACATAATAAAGGTCATATATGGCAAACCCACAGCCAACATCATTCTAAATGGTGAAAAACTGAAAGCATTTCCTCTAAGATCAGGAACGAGACAAGGTTGCTCACTCTCACCACTATTAATCAACATAGTTTTGGAAGTTTTAGCCACAGCAATCAAAGAAGAAAAAGAAATAAAAGGAATCCAAATTGGAAAAGAAGAAGTAAAACTGTCACTGTTTGCAGATGACATGATACTGTACATAGGCAATCCTAAAGAGGCTACCAAAAAACTACTAGAGCTAATCAATGAATTTGGTAAAGTAGCAGGATACAAAATTAATGCATAGAAATCTCTTGCATTCCTATACACTAATGATGAAAAATCTGAAAGAGAAATTAAGGAAACACTCCCATTTACCACTGCAACAAAAAGAAGAAAATACCTAGGAATAAACCTACCTAAGGAGACAAAAGACCTCTATGCAGAAAACTATAAGACACTGATGAAAGAAATTAAAGATGATACAAACAGATGGAGAGATATAGCATGTTCTTGGATTGGAAGAATCAACATTGTGAAAATGACTCTACTACCCAAAGCAATCTACAGATTCAATGCAATCCCTATCAAACTACCACTGGCATTTTTCACAGAACTAGAACAAAAAATTTCACAATTTGTATGGAAACACAAAAGACCCCGAATAGCCAAAGCAATCTTGAGAAAGAAAAATGGAGCTGGAGGAATCAGGCTCCCCGACTTCAGACTCTACTACAAGGCTACAGTAATCAAGACAGTATGGTACTGGCACAAAAACAGAAATATAGATCAATGGAACAGGACAGAAAGCCCAGAGATAAACCCACACAAATATGGTCACCTTTTCTTTGATAAAGGAGGCAAGAATATACAATGTAGAAAAGACAGCCTCTTCAATAAGTGGTGATGGGAAAACTGGACAGCTACATGTAAAGGAAGGAAATTAGAACACTTCCTAACACCATACACAAAAATAAACTCAAAATGGATTAAAGACCTAAATGTAAGGCCAGACACTATAAAAGTCTTAGAGGAAAACATAGACAGAACATTCTTTTTTTTTTTTTTTAATTATTTATTTATTTACTTATTTATTTATGGCTGTGTTGGGTCTTCATTTCTGTGCGAGGGCTTTCTCCAGTTGTGGCAAGTGGGGGCCACTCTTCATCGCGGTGCGCGGGCCTCTCACTATTGCGGCCTCTCTTGTTGCGGAGCACAGGCTCAGTAATTGTGGCTCACGGGCCCAGCTGCTCCATGGCATGTGGGATCTTCCGGGACCAGGGCTTGAACCCGTGTCCCCTGCATTGGCAGGCGGATTCTTAACCACTGCGCCACCAGGGAAGCCCGACAGAACATTCTTTGACATAAATCACAGCCAAGATCTTTTTTGACCCACCACCTTGAGTAATGGAAATAAAATAAAAAATAAACAAATGGGACCCAATGAAATTTAAAAGCTTTTGCACAGCAAAGGAAACCATAAACGAGAGAAAAGACAACCCTCAGAATGGGAGAAAATATTTGCAGATGAAGCAACGGACAAAGGATTCATCTCCAAAATTTACAAGCAGCTCATGCAGCTCAGTATCAAAAAAACAAATAACCCAATCAAAAAATGGGCAGAAGACCTAAATAGACATTTCTCCAAAGAAGATATACAGATTGGCAACAAACACATGAAAGGATGCTCAGCATCATTAATCATTAGAGAAATGCACATCAAAACTACAAGGAGGTATCACCTCACACCATTCAGAATGGCCATCATCAAAAAATCTACTAACAATAAATGCTGGAGAGGGTGTGGAGAAAAGGGAACACTCTTGCACTGTTGGTGGGAATGTAAACTGATACAGCCACTATGGAGAACAGTATGGAGGTTCCTTAAAAAGCTAAAAATAGAACTACCATATGACCCAGCAATCCCACTACTGGACAAATACCCTGAGAAAACCATAATTCAAAAAGAGTCATGTACCACAATGTTCTTTGCAGCTCTATTTACAATAGCCAGGACATGGAAGCAACCTAAGTGTCCATTGACAGATGAATGGATAAAGAAAATGTGGTACATATATACAATGGAATATTACTCAGCCATAAAAAGAAATGAAGTTGAACTATTTGTAGTGAGGTGGATGGACCTAGAGACTGTCATACAGAGTGAAGTAAGTCAGAAAGAGACAAACAAATACCGTATGCTAACACATATATGTGGAATCTAAAAAAAAAAAAAAAAAAAATGGTTCAGAGGAACCTAGGTGCAGGACAGGAATAAAGACACATATGTACAGAGAATGGACTTGAGGACACAGGGAGGGTGAAGGGGAAGCTGGGATGAAGTGAGAGAGTGGCATTGACATATATACACTACCAAATGTAAAATAGATAGCTAGTGGGAAGCAGCCTCATAGCACAGGGAGATCAGCTTGGTGCTTTGTGACCACCTACAGGGGTGGGATAGGGAGGATGGGAGGGAGATGCAAGAGGGAGGAGATATGGGGACATATGCATATGTATAACTGATTCACTTTGTTATAAAGCAGAAACTAACACACCATTGTAAAGCAATTATATTCCAATAAAGATGTTAAATAAATAAATTAATTAAAATTAAAATTAAAAAAAAAGAAACCCTATAAACTTTTCAAAAGGTGACAATTAAGTCTATAAATCGACATATTGATAAATAAATGGATGGCTACCTGTTTGTATTTTATATCCAAATCACTCTGGTAATAGAAACTGACCTGGAAACACAGAGCCAACCATGCTAAGACACTTTAAGCAGTTCAGAAATCACTGTCTGGCTTTAAATATCTTAGCATCAGCTCTAAGTCATTTTTCCTAGGAATAAGAATATAAAGAATTCTATTCAAAATGCTTATGGACTTCTGAGGCTTAGGAAGAAAGCTTCAGAGATAAGGTCCTCCTGTTATTATCCACTTATACATTTACTGATTACTGCAGGCAGCCTGAGTTGTTATTATTTAGTAAGCAGCTACTATGTGCCAGGCACTATTTGGCACTGTATGTCACCAACTTGTATAACCATCCCCCAGATACTATAAGGTCAGTGTTATTATCTCCTTTGTCATATGAGAAAGCTGAAGATCAAAAAGGTTAATGATTGGCTCAAGGTTACATGATAATTTGGTGTTTGTCTGTTCCAAAACCCATGTTTTTTACCTCTGGATATTCCAAGGGGAATACTAGTACAGTACTTTATACTGCAGAGCATAATTTCTCCCCCCATGACACTGTCCTAGGATACTGAACATGTTTCTAAAAATAACTCCTTTGATCATAGAGGCATCCATCTGGTCTTTCTCCAGCTATTCCAAAGTCATTGTTTTCTGTGCTCAGCACCATATATCTAAAAGCCACTGCTGCTGCTTTTTTCTGCAACCGGAGGTTTGGGACAGAACATTTTCTGAAGCAAATCTGCTTCTCTGAGTGATTGCTCTGAAATCTCTATTCCTCATTATATGATGCCACCCATGAGAAAAATAGTAATAATTTACATTTGAATTGTAAATTAGAAAATGCTACTAAATTCATGATCTTTTCTTTGATCACAACAACCTTGTGAGGTGAATAGGGTAAATATTATTCTCATTTATCCAGTGAGAGAGGTTGAATTTTAGATATGAGATATAGGGACTTGCCCAAGGTCATAGAGATAGTGTATGGCATTACTGAATTCCAAATCCAGTGCTCTGTTATCCCCAAACTCCTCCTACAGATGATCCACATCTGACTGACATCCTTTGTAGAATGAGGATAAATAGATAATATTTCAAAGGAGAGAGAGGTAGAGAGGGAGTGAGAGGGAATACAATAATATATTCCTACTCTAATGGGCTTTGTTGAAGTTGCCTCCCCCATATCCAGCTCCCCTTCCTTGGTAACCACCCAATTCCCCCATATAACTGAGGGGAAAATAATTTCAAGTCTGGCTTCAGGGGTAGAATATTAATTGGCATAATCCAAACATCTGGTTAAAGCTTTGGTCAGAAGGGGTCATATGAAAGGGCTCATAGGAAAGAAAGGCTTGCTCTCTCCTTCTGGATAGCATATGATGCAGATGTGGAGCCTGGAGCCATTGCAGCCATTTTGACACCATGAGAAGAAGCCCTTTCTGATGACTGTGTTAAGCCACTGAATCAAACAAATCTTGAACTCTTGAACCATATATATAATATGATAGATCAATCGAGCTATCTATCTATCCATCCTTGTCCTAAAAAAGATCTAAGGCAGACATAGAGTTATAAGAGCCATAAATTTCCTTTATTTTCAAGTCAGTTTGAGTTGGGCTTTCCTTTACTTGCAACCAAATGCATCCTCACTGATACATACATGCATACATTTATACATTCTTGGGTAAAAATGAAGTACCCAGTGCTCAGTGGCAGCTCCAACTAAGCCACCCCAACTCCAATGCTTTTGAACATAAATAACTTGGAGCCTGGACCATTGCCTTCTGTCACTTTTCAGATTGACAGCTGGAAGCAATTTGCCAGTCTTCTTCCTTCAAGCAGCCCTTTCCTCTGCTAGTTTCTTTTGGCACTAAAATAAAAGATATTTTCACCAAGTCAAAGTTAATTAGCACATTTAACATCTTCATTAAGAGTTTTTGAGTCCAGCAAGGTGACAGGTGGAGCTAAAGGGAGCTGGGAATCAGGTATGATATTTTGACAATTAATGACAAGAAGACTGATGTCTGGTAGCTGAGGTCATTGAGTAATTAACTACTGTTGATAGCATCTCAGAGCTAATGAGATAGTATGTTGGGGGAAAAACTTGCTAAGGTGTACAGCACTGAACAAATGCAAAGAGGTACTTTTAAGAACAAATTTAATCACTATTATCATTGTCAATATGGCAGTTCTTAAGGGTATAAAAAATCAGGCAATGCATTTTTCATCTTTATTTAAAAACAACGTTAATGGGGTCAGACAAAAATTTCTAGGCACAAGACCATGAATATTATGAGACATATTTAGGGATCTGATCACTGAAGACTGCATTTCCCCAAGTATGTTCTACTGAATAGTAACTTTAAGAAGAAAGGATTCTTTGAGCAATAAATTTTGGGAAATGCTCCACTGTTTTCACCTGCCTAGAATCTATTTTTCTCCTAATAACAGTGTCTTATCCCCACCCCCAGTCCATGTGGCTTATGTGGTACTAACCTCACCTCCCAGAACTATGGTGATCACAGGGCATAGACCAGTCAATTATCACCTTCCATTTCCCTGAACATAGTAATTAATTAATAAATGAGTAAATGACCTCAGTCAGTCCAGTGAGAGTCAGCCCTGGGACTTGTGCGGGAACTATTAGAAAAGAGATACTCTCCTTCTACTGGGGTTGTTAAGCTGGTAAAAAAGTGAGTCTGGGGGGACTTCCCTGGCAGTCCAGTGGTTAAGACTCCACGCTTCCAATGCAGGGGGTGTGGATTTGATCCCTTGTCGGGGAGCTAAGATCCCACATGCCTTGCGGCCAAAAAACCAAAACATAAAACAAAAGCAATATTGTAACACATTGAGTAAAGACTTTAAAAAAAAAAAGTGAGCCTGGGGCCACTGGTGGCCATTTGCCACCCTTGAGGAGAGAGTTTGGCTGAGGATGAAGCTAGCTCAGATACAAACAGAACTGACAGATGATGACAGACACCTCGTGATGTTCTCTCAGCACCTGGACCCAGCTGTGCCTGAAGTCCCTACCTTTTCATTTAGAAAGTCATTCACAGGGAAGACTGAAAAGGCCACGTCACAGCCACATTCTCCTTATTGCCCACTCAATGTCAGATCACAGCAAGCTAGCCAAACTGCTGGACGCCAACTTCCCCTCACCTCTGCCTAGTATTCATACACATACACGATCCAAAAAAAATCTCTCAGTTCTACTCAGCAACTCAGTTTTAGGCAGTTCTGTTTTTCCTCTTTTCCTTTATCACAAAGGCCCAGCTTGGTCACCATGCACATAGCCAGCTCTTGGGAAATATTTATTTGATGTTCGTTTAATAAATTCTCCTCAGGGCAGCTATTCTGAAGTTCTCCTTGAAAACTCACACCTCAGATTCTACCACTAATTTGGTTATTCAGAGTTTATTTGACTTAGTCAACAAATGACTGATATCTATGACCTCCTTGAACCCTACCTAGTCAGCACTCAATAAATGTTAGCCATTATAATTTTAATTTTTAAACATCTGGCCTTCTTGATCAGGCTGAAATCACTGCTCCGCACCCCCCCGCCCCCGCAAAAAAAGATGCTTTTTTACTTGCACCTTCCCCATTTAGTTCAAATAAACAGTTCCTCCAACATCTCTCCTAAACCCACCTAAGTCCCATCACGGGAGGCGTCAGGGCATAGCAATCATTCCCACATCTCACATCACTAAGGTTATTTTATGCCCCCCGCCACATAAACACAATATGTACAACTGCAGATTTCTTTATCTTGTAATTCACTTACCTGACATGGAAGAAAGCCTAATTCTTGAAAGATTTCATGCTATTCCCTTGGCTAGACACAGACCTTTCTCAAAGCCAGAGGTCACATCACCTTCCTGAATAGGGCAAACATTCTCTTGTTGCTCTCCTTCACACTGACACTTTTTCTCTTGTTTTATGAAGATTCCTAACCAGCCAAAAGCATTGGCATGTGTGAGATGGCACAAGTTTTATGCAGAGTTCATTTAGTAAAGAACCAGGGACGTTAAAGCCACTTAGAGAATTCAAAGGAGATGGGCACTTGTTTTTTAAACCAGCCATTGTCAGCATCTATTCTGGACAAAACAATTAAAGTCTTTAAGCTATTGTGAGATGGGATTAAGTTTGCCTCATTTCCCATTATAGCTTAAAGTAGTTCTTCTGATGATATGTTAATTGGTACAAATGTCTCCTAGACTAACCGTAGTGAGAAGAGCAGCAGCTGATTCAGCCAGGGTAGGGGGCTTGAGGTGCAGGGAGCAGGTGGGAAGGTATCAGCACTGTTACTGCACAGCCGTCATCATCCGCATCACCATATCTCCACATCAGAAGATGGAGAGCCCAGAGAACAGAAAGAAAAGCTCAAGACTGGAAACAGACCTCATGAATGAAGCAAACCTATGCAGTTACTCATCAGGACAGGGTACGAATAAAGGGAGCCATCCTTATTTCTCACAACAGTGTTTTTAGACATTACATCAGTGCCTCCTGTTTGGTCACCATTTTAACAGATGCCCAAGCCTCTACTGAACGCGCATATATAAACAGAGATCAAATTAAGAAAACAATTCAGTGTATATCCTCTGCAATAACACAGGGCTTGCCTAGATAATTAAAAGTGGGGCCTGTAGGGTCAGAACCTAGAAAGCAGTGAGCTCGTGTCTGGTTCAGGACTAGATCCAAGAGGCCGAGCCATGTTTCAAGATCTGGAAGTTCAGTGGTAGTTGCTCTAAACCACATGGAGAAGGTGTCCCAGACCAAGCTGCACACAGACCCAACAGCCAGGGCGAGAGTGAGTGGCCAGTCTGAAGACAGAGGGCTGCAGGAACGGGGATGACTGAATCTTCCAAGCAGGACATATACTGATTCTTGCCTTGAATCATCTTAAAGGCCCTCCTGGTACCTGACATGGACAATGAGACAAAAACCTTATTGCGAGGATAATTAAACACAACAACATTTTGTGGAAGGAGGGGGAGGCGGGAGCCAGTGAACTCTCCCTCCCTGGGATTCTGAAAACAGACATCTGTGGTTGAGGGTTTAAGCCTTCCCCAGCTGGGACTGGGAAGAGACAGAAACTGGAGCTTCATTCCCATTTCTAAATTGTCTTATCACCTTCATCTAATGTATTGGAATGCTTTATAGAGTCTTTGGTCTTCTTAAGAGCTTTAAGAAATAAGTAAATGGAATGAAATATTCTCATTTTCTAAAAGTCATTGAATTAAACAGGAGAAAGCTTATACACAGCAGGTGAATACATATCTTTAAAAGACTGACAATAAAATAATCACTGTTTTACGTGACGGATGCTTACTCAGAGGGTAGTGATTTGCCTGCCCATCTCACGAAGGGAATCTGCTGTGGACAAAATTGATTATACACGACCAGTATAATCCATGCTCCACTTGGTGGCAATAGCATGAGCTGTTGAGACTGGAGTGAGCTAACAATCCCATTAGTGTGAGCGCCATTCCTCTCCCTCCAATTCTCTCTGGTGCTTATTGACATTTTTGTTCTGTATGCAAAGCTGCTGCTGTAGCTGCTGCCTTGGCAGGCACTGCTTCTGTCAGCAACGTGGCCTTTCCTATGCACAAGGGTGGCTAAAAAGACCACCCCTGGACCCATAGTCATCCCTACGTTACCTATTGTTGTAGTGGGTCATTGGTTGGTGGCAATGGCAACAAAATGAAGTCTGCTACTGTCTGGGGCTTGGGAACCCTGCCGGTGGACCCAGGGACTCTTCATTCAGCGTAAGCTGTTCCCCTTCTCAGTGCTGCATTGGGTACGGCTGCTCAGCAGGCCCGTTCCCCAGCTGTCCCCAGGAGAACCCCATGACTCCTGGTGCATTGACTTGAGTCTCTGGAAGAGCTCTTAGCGGAAATCTGCTCCCATTCCCTCATGTTTCTGAAGAACAAATGGAGGCTCAGAACAGGAACCTACCATGGCTGAACTCACTCAGGTAGGTAGAGGGATCTTCTTATCGCTAATAACACTAAGACCAGACATTGACATTGAGCAACTACATGTGGTGGGCACTTTATGTATGTGATTTCCAGTCTTCCCCACAACTCTGCAGTTAGGCATTATTACCCCCTTTTACAGGTTGGAATACCAAGTCTCAGAGAACTTGAATGATTTGCCAAATACCACATCACTAATAAGCGGTTGAGTTTGGATACAAACCTAGGTCTGTCTGACTCCAGAGTCCCTGCTCCTTCCTACCTTGATCTGAACGGTACATGGGACAATTCTAGCCCCCATCACTCTCAGGCTCCAGAGCAAGACTTCCCAACACCCACACAGACCTTAACTATTACATCCTCCCCTCAATGGCTTCAGAAGCTTGGTCTCCCAGGCGTACTGTATAACCCCACATAGTAGCCACTATGGAATCAGGATGTCTCAGCTGTTTGTGTGCACGTGCCTACTACAACCAAGGAATTCCAATGTCAGTGTGAACAGGTAGTCCATTCTTCAGGACCAGTCGTGCCTTGCTTTGTGAGAGTGACTTTCTTAGACTTCCTGGGAGATTCTAGGCTTACAGTCTGGCATCGATCCTAGTTTACCCTCTGTGTTGATCTTGACAAGTTATATAAGCCCTCTGAGCCTCTGTTTCCTTGAGTGTAAAACAGGCCAATAACAACCTGAATGTTATGAGGACAAAATCATGTAAATATCCTAATACAGGGCCTAACATTTAGTAGGCCCTGAAGAAATGGTTGTTTCATCTCCTTTCCCTTGCTCCTCTTTTTCTCTACTCCTCTCTCTCTCCCAGTCACCATGGCCACTTTCCCTGACTTGGCCTATCTCTTTTGATGCCCCTGCTATCACCAAAGTTTCCTGGCATCCTGCATTCCCTCTGCCATTATACTGCCTTTTCCTTCTATATGATACAGAAGGACTAGGGGGCGGGGAGGAGGTGGGCTAACAGTGGCCCCATGGCCTGGGAACAGTGGATATGGGAGATCCTGAGAAGAGAGAAAAGACTGAGATAACAGAATCAAGGATTGTTAGTGACAGAAAAACTATTTATTTGGTAGAGATTTTTAGTGTTCACTGTAACTGATTCTACTCTTATTCCAGGAAGATGGAAGTATTCTTCTTCTCCACTTCCTGCTTGTAACTACCATTGAGTGGTGCCATGTTCTGGCCGATGGGTTGTGGGCAATAGTGACATGCATCACTTCCAAGCCAGAGCATTTAGTTGATGGTACAAGGTCCTCCAGCTTTGGTCCTGCCTGCCAAGGTCAACTCTGATGTATCATGTTGAGATGGGGCATCATAACATGGAATAAAGTGATTTACACGGAGCAGAACCCACAGTCGTCCACAGTGGAGACATAATGTGAACAATAAGTATTGTTATTTTAAGCTACTGAGAGTTTGGGTGTGACTGTTACCACAGAATAACCTGTAGAACACAGCAGTCCGAACCTTGACTTTCATGTCATAGCCCCTTGAAAAACAGTTTTTGAGGGCCCTAGCAGCAAGTCAGTGACCACACAGATCTTTTGGAAGAGAACCTAAGTAACTTTAGGTTATTTACAACCCCCAAGTCCTCACTTTTCTCATCTATAAAATAAGCGTTGGCATATCCCAAAATGTGGGACACATACCATCACTGGTACTTTGTTTTTTGTTTTTTTTTAAGAGATATGCTCCCTGTACATTCACAGTAATTATTTTGGAATCTAGTCTTTGTTTTCAGATTCCTGGGGGATATTTTTCTTTTTTTTTTTTTTTAAATTTTTATTTATTTATTTATTTATGGCTGCATTGGGTCTTCGTTGCTGTGCGAGGGCTTTCTCTTGTTGCAGCAAGTGGGGGCCACTCTTCATCGCGATGCGCGGGCCTCTCACTATCGCGGCCTCTCCCGTTGTGGAGCACAGGCTCCAGACGCGCAGGCTCAGTAGTTGTGGCTCACGGGCCTAGTTGCTCCGTGGCATGTGGGATCTTCCCAGACCAGGGCTCGAACCCGTGTCCCCTGCATTGGCAGGCAGATTCTCAACCACTGCGCCACCAGGGAAGCCCCATCACTGGTACTTTGGATCCTTGCTACTCAACAGGTGATCCAAGAACCGGCAGCACCAGCATCACTGAGATTGTGTTAGAAATGCAACTCCCTGGGTCCCACCCCAGACCTACTGAATCCAATTCTGCATATTTAACAAGATCCCCATATGATTCCTATGCACGTTAAAATTGGGAGAAATACTGATTTAAATGGTACTAGGATTCAGCACTAAATGACCTATAATCACACAGTGAAAAATTATCCTCTTCCACTTGGCTTTCAACGTTTCTGATTCCTTCATGGAGAAAGTCTCAGTTTGATGCGAATATATCTTTAACACCTCTTTAACAGTTGCTAATTTTCTTCTTCTTTTTTTTTTAATATTCATTTATTTGGTTACACCGGGTCTTAGTTGCAGCACGTGCGCTCCTTCGTTGCGGCATGCATGTGGGTTATAGCTCCCTGACCAGGGATCGAACCCAGGACCCTGCACTGGGAGTGCGGAGTCTTATCCACTGAGCCACCAGGGAAGTCCCCTAATTTTCTTCTTCTCATAAAGAGAAAGCAAGCCTCAGGTTCCTGGGCAGGCAATAGTATTTAGCTTGACCATAGGAGCAGTGTTTTATTTTCACTGTTCTTACTTAATTGATTATCTTGTCTATATGGCAACTGATGCCAGTTTTCTATTTAAAGTAGTGATAGCAACATCTTTAAAATAAATTAAGTGGAAAAGTGAGTGTATTTAAAGAAAATGTATAATAATTGGGAAGAAGTGTTTGCTTTAGTGTTTCCTTTCATGTCAGGGAACTCCATTGGTTTGACACTCCTGCCTTCTTTCCACAGCTTCATCATTAAGGAACTTTACTCATGCCGCAGGGTGTTGGGGTGAGGAGAGTTGCTGTATCTCTCTGTAAATTTGGGAGGAATGAAAAGAGCATGCTCAGGTCAGCATCCCCCTTCTTCCTCTTGGAATTTAAATACCCAGAGGATAATTACTCATAGATAATTTGCTTATAAATTCCCAGTCCAATTGTTAGAATTCTAGCAGCAGGTTATTTATTTACTATATCTTTATTGTGTGCCTGTGATATACTGGGTTCTGGTTCTGTCTTTTCTTCTCCTTTTGCTGCCCAGAAGCAACCTCTCCATTTAGAGGGCTCTTGACCAGCCTCTGGCCAGGCTGTCACAGTGGTGTTTTTGGTTTCTCAGCTTCTGAATCTGCTTAGAGGCAAAAGTCAGGGGCATTGATGAGCTTGGGATCCTTCTAGAAGAAAGCATCAGGTATTCGTCGTCATGAATCATGAGACAAAAACAGGTAATGGTCGTTAAGGCGTCTGGCCAATCTCCTGGTGGCCTAACCATAATCCATCCATGTGGGTCAATCATGAAGGATTTTATGATTACCCTGCTAATAATGTAGACTTTTCATAAAAGGCCTTGGGTAAGAGGGCACTGCCCCTTCCTTGGAAAGTAATAACTTGTGTGTTTAGGCCCCTGCATTTGCTTTTGTCAGTTCTCTACCACTCAACTAAAGTGGCACCCTTCGCTCCTTGTTATATCGCTCTATTTTGTTTTCATCATGGTACTTATCTCCACTTTTCTGTTTACTTGATTAGGGTCTGATCCACTAGGTCTGATCCATTAGGGTCTCCCTCCACTAGACTATAAGCTCAAGGAGAGCAGGAACCATTCTGTGTTGTTCATGACTATATCTCATGTGTCTAGAATACACTGAGTAAATGAATCGAAAGTCCCACATTCCAATTGCTGGAAAAAGAAAACTGGATGTGTACTTTCAAGACCTAATTAGCAGTCACTCTGCAGTATCATTGCTCAACCCTGGAACTGAGATACGCATTAATGGTTCCTGCTGTGTGTGGCTCTAAATGCTCCACTACATTTTTACCTACTGCATTTCTATTCATTGGTTCAGTAATGCTCTGCCTACAGCTGGAAACTGTCTGCAGTGTCTCATAAAGGCAGCAGTCAACAGGCAAAAGATAAGCGCTTGTAAGTAAAGGAGTAGGACCCAAGGGAAACCTTATCAAGAAATCGTTGTTAAGGTGTAACTTTCTATTGCAATCTATGCAAGATCTGTCCCCTAAGCTCCTTTTTCTGCCCTGTGCTGGTAAAAGTGACTTGGACATTGAAAACTGGTTTGAAAAAATTATTCAGAGTCCCAGAGCAACTTCTGGTGAAACTGTCCAAATTTTTCTGAAATTTACTCTCATCCAAGTAACTGCTCATAAAGGTACAATTTTTGAGGCAAAATTAAATTATTTCATGCTTATTCTTCCATTTCTCATGTTTCCTCATGACAACACAGAGGTAGGTAGGAGTCAGAGGTAGCATTTTACCAACCCTGGACAATTTTTTTTTAATGATATGTATAGGAGCATGAGTTGGCACCTTCTGGTCTTTTGGTGTCGCTAAATATAAAGAGATCCAAACTGACACTTTCTGAAGAATATTAAAAGGAAGTAAACCAGGAAAATGGACTAGAATCTGCTTACAGGTGGGAGAGCTCCTCAGGAGTTCCTGGTTTGTGTGAAGATTTCACTGGGTTTATTGGCAGTGGACTGGAGATTCTTATCACCATTCAAGGTGCTGATGATTAACCAGAAATTGCTCCTGGATGCTGAATATTTTTTTCTTTGAAATGAAACCCATTTTGAATTTCTAACCCAAATCAGTTTTACCTGCGAAAGTCAGAAAAGTGTAAACCCTCTGTCCTGAA
Organism: Eschrichtius robustus; assembly: GCF_028021215.1. Classification (NCBI taxonomy): domain Eukaryota; kingdom Metazoa; phylum Chordata; class Mammalia; order Artiodactyla; family Eschrichtiidae; genus Eschrichtius; species Eschrichtius robustus. Next base: position 50,580,222 of record NC_090829.1, on the reverse strand, counting down.
ATACAGGCACAAACTTATCTTAGATATTAAATACTCATAACCACTGTGATTGTGGCTGGTGTTGTTCTAATAATGAAAAGCCAGGAAAAAATGAGATTTAATCCAGAAATCCATCAAAGAAGACAGCGAAAATGAAAATACAGTGCTTGAAACACCACACCCCTTGAATTACATGCACACACACAGACTTACAGAAAAACACTGACACTTTAGTAGCTGCCCATTCCATGACAAATCCCAACTTCCTATCTCTTCATGACCGTAATGCATCTGGACTAGAATAAATTCAGGGTTTTCTTCAGTCTATAATGTTAATAGCTTGCATTTATTCGCTCTTTACCTTTCACGGTATGGCTTCTCATACTTTATCCCATTTGAACATTACAACAAGCTCATGGAGAAGGCAGACAGATGTTCTATTCTCATTGTAAAGCTGAGACTCTGAGAGCTTGAGTGACTTGCCAAAGATCATACAATAAGCAACTGGCAGAGACTGCATTAAGGCTCCAAACTTCTGATTCTTTAACTCTATGCCTGTCCTGAAATGTTTCATAGCTTCTTGGGTATCCCAGGAGATCTGATATACCCTGCAGAACTCTCATAAGCTCAAATTATGGGAATGTCTCAAGACTTCAGACCTGGATGCTGGTCCAAGGCAATAATAAGCTTAAGCTAGGTGGACTTTCCCAGACTGTCCTGGCACTGATTAGTCATTTTTCTGGGGAGAACCCAGGTCCTCTGAGCTAGAACCCACAACCTAAAGGTACACTTGAACTGCTCCATCCTAGGAGGGAAGTGTCAGACAGCCAGTATTCTTCTCAAACAGAAGCCCAGTGAATTTGTTTCCAAGGATGGAGAGTTACATCTCATCAGATCCCATGTATTTTGAGGGCTTGGACCAAAGATGCAAGAATTCATGTAGGTACTTTCCATCTAAATCAGTCTATTCAATGCATGTTAAATAATTCATTCTCTGATGGGCCAAACATGCCTGGGTTTGTACCATCTAGTCCTCATCCTTTTGAGACATAACATAGTTCTCATCCTAACAGAGCCAATGAAAAAATACAAGCCCCGTCTATATCTTGTCCCCACTCAGACGTTATCTGTCTAGGCTGAATGCACAGATACTCCCTTCTAAGTTTACAAAAGATACTTCCTTTCTACTGGCGCAAATCACAATCTCCTTGTTTTCCCAAATTTATTTTAACAGAGACAGGGGAAGGACTCTCATTTATTGAGTTCTAAATATGTGTCTAGCCCTGAGATAGGCAATTTTAAGAATATTATCATTTTTAAATTCTCATAATAGCTCTCTGAGGAGGTCATTTCACAGATGAGAGAAGAAAGGTTAGTAGAAGTTAGATACCCCCAGGGTCACATAGACCGAAATTCCTGGTCAGTCTTCAAATCTCAAATCCTCGATTTTTCTACTCATAAGATGGTGAGAATCCAAAGATAACCTTGGCCTACTTGAGCTTTGGACAAGGAAGAAGGTCTTGTCTTTTTTAGGAGGGGGGAGGGGAAATAAATCTCTCCCATCCTTTCTTTTCAGTAATGCTAAGGGAGGTGGAAGAAGTTTAAGAGCAGCAAGGGCTCCGTGAAGAAGCGAGGAAGCTTTCAGAGGGCAGGAAGCGGGTCTGGGTAGCCAATGCCAAGTCCAGCAGAGGTGGAGCTTCTGGCAGAGTCTGTGCATTCGCAACACACCGATACTGCAGAGTCCTGCCTGGCCCTTTCCCCGGACAGAGAGCTGCTGGCATCTCTTGACCCTCGGCCTCATATAGCCTGAGATACTGGAAGCGGCACCTGGAGGCTCAGTAGGCCAGGCAGGAGTTGACAGAAAGCGCGCGTGTGCGTGTGCGTGTGCGTTTGGGGGGGAGGGGGACGTCTGGTGAGAGGCTTCGGCTCAATAACGTAAGGGGTTGGGCAGCCCACGTGACTCCAGGAGGGCGGAGACCAGCTAGCTGGAGGGAGGACTGACAGGCCGCGGGGAGGGTGCGGGGTAGACGGGGCAATCTGCATAACTGGGGAGCTGTTCCGCAGCAGCGGCTGCCTGCTGCCTTCCTTTGGCGCCACCACCGAGCATCGCAGGAGGCAGGGCCGGGCGCTGTAAGTGCGGACCGCCAGCCATCAGCCCCGGCAGCCAGGTCATCGCCTCCAGCCCTCCGGTGAGTGAACGTCCCCCTTCGCCGCGGTCTGTCCGCCTCCGTGCCCTCTGCATCCCACCTGGACCCCCGCGCATGGGAATGATTGCCTCTGGTTGAATGAACCAGGGAGCCGGAGCCGCCGGGAGGGGGGAAGCAGGAAAATGGCGCGGAGGCTGAGGCGCGCCCTCGGGGAAGGGGTCTCCTGTAAGAAGGAAGGAGGCGAGTCGGGGTCTCTCCGGCTCTGGCCCAGAATGTGGCCTGGACAGCATCCGGGGTAGGGGGACGCCGGGCTCCAACTCGCAGGGCTACCAGGCGGGGCTGGGACGAATGCAGCTCCGGCACGGTGGGAGACAGAGGCTTAGGAGGGAGCCGCGAGCTGCGTCCGGGCCCCCCCGGGTCTCCACCGACGCCGGGCTCGTCCTGTCCCCCCATGCCTTGCACACACCGGGCTCGCACAGCTCGGTTCTCGGCCTCGGAAAGAGCCCACGGAGAGGAAGAGACGCTTTTCCGGCCGAAGCCCGAGGGGAGAGCAGGGACAGACAACGTCTGCCCTTTTACCAGAGAGCAAACTCTTCAAAGGGACTCTAGCTGAGCCCGGTGACCTGACCAGGCCAGTGCGCTCTCAGGAGCATCTGTCCCCAGAGAGCGGTGACACGCCAGGGGCGACGAGGAGGACGTGATGGGTGAAGTGTCCAGGGAAGCTCCCTGGCCAGAGGGGACAACCCTGGGGAGAGGATTCTCACCTGCAACTAAGACTCCTCTCTTCCCCCATGCCAAAGCACATCAGTGTCCTAGGAATCCAGAGGGCCAGAGTAGGGCAGTGTGGCCTTGCGGGACGCAGCCCCCAACCTCCTTCTCGCTCTTGAGTCACCCCCCCCCCCACACACACACACACAGGTATTTTGCTTTGTGATTGAACAGTAAGATAGAAGTCGCCAAATGACTAGAAGCGAAGTGAAGGCGGAGGAAAGATGCGGGAATGCTGGAACAGTAGAGCTCTCGCCGGCTCCCGGCGCTCCCCACCCCACCACCTGTGCCAGACTCGGTTCACTGAGGTCTTGAACTGAGAGGCGCAAAGGAACCGGCTCTTGGGAGGGATTCTCACCGAAGTGGCGGGGCCGGTCACTGGCCAGAGTTGACCAAGAAACACAGAATGATAACCCACCTCCTCTCCCCCCACCCACCCACCCCGACCAGAGTCCCCTCCAGGAAGGGGTCCGGGAGAACGCCAAGCGGCAGGATAGCACCAGTCAGGAGCCTGGACCACAGAGAGGATGGCGGGGAGGGGCGCTGTCCGCGGTGCTGAAAGTTCTCCGAGGCAGGGAGATAATCGTGCCAGGGGACTGGCGGCTCACCGCTTGCCAACATTTCTCCAAAGCAGAAACTGCGTTAGAACCACGTAAAGGGGGTCAGGTGGAGCAAGCGACCTAGAGAGATGGGTAAAGGTGCTATGCATTGCCTGGTGCTCTGCCTTCCCCCGGACCCCGCTTGTTAGGAGATTTTCCCCACTCCTGGGTAGAGGAGCAAGGAGCGGGTGTCACTCCAGGATCCAGCTTTGTGGTCTGCGAATGGGAAAGAATGTGACGCCTCGTTCTGTTTTCTCTGCCTGCGCTGTGAATCTTCCTGTTGGTAAAGCGTTGGAAACACAGTTAGGGTTGCTGTTCTGGTAAACACTTCTGTGGCTTTCAAGAACCAGAGAACTGTGAGATAGCACAAAGGAAAAGGCTTCATCAATGGAGAGACCGGGCTTTCTATTCCTGGCCAAAGTTTTTTCTCTCTTCAGCACCCTTCTCTCCCCACCACACGTTATTTACATCCTCTAGATATAGGTCTCTAAGCAGCCCGGTGTGTTTCTTTGATGAGTCTTTTACATTATGGGCTAGATGAGGAAGGAACTAAGCCAATTTAGGGAGGCCACGATAAGAGAATATTTACTAAAAACCTACTATCTGCTGAATCATATTATCTCATTTAAGCTTTACAATAGCTGCTAACCATAAGTTTCACAAAGTTAAGAAAACTGAAGTTACGTATGTCAAATCCAGAGCTTGGATTCAAATTCAAGTCTGCTTAACTCTGAAGTGCAAGCTATTTTCAGGCCTTCATTTTGGCATTTGGCTTTGGATAGCTGTTACTGGAGAATATAGCAAGAGTCTGTCAAAAGTAGAGGGCCTGCTTTTTTTTTTTCACACACACTACTCTCTCTTCCAAGCCTTTCCTCTTTAATCTGTTCACCCACCCACTGTCACTCACTCCCACCATACCAACTGCTTTTGTGCATGCTGCTTGAGACACCACTGTTCACACAACTTGAGCTTCAGGATAACAGAAACACATTAGACGACTAAAACAGCAGGCTTTCCTGAAAGAACAGCAGGGCTTCGGGGAATCTGGAGGATTAGAGCCCACTTGCGCTTTCATATTTAGAATTACACCCTTGAGTTAGAGGGCTGGAATAATCTTCAAAATCATTAAGCATCATTGTTTTACAAAAAGGAGAATTTGGGAACCACAAGATGGTTATTAGTCTAAGTCAGAAAACTGAAAGGTTAGGATTGGAATCCAGTTGACCTGACTCCAAGGCCAGTGCCCTTTCCACTACCCCCATGGTGCCTCAAATATTCTTCCATGCCTTCTTTGATTATCTTTGACAAGAACATCAGCATGAGTGAACTATACTCAGTAATTATAAACACTTAAAATACAAGCAGTCCTCACTTCTACTTTTTCTTCCTATTCTTTCCCCTTTGGTCTCACTATTCCAGTGTTGTCTGACCCAACATAACTGAGATACCTGACCCACCTTCCTCAGTAACTGTTCTCCCTATAGCAACAAATTGCAAATGGGGAAGATGGTGTGGCATTTCTTTGCTTGCCTTTATGTTGTCTATATTTCCTCTTCTATGATCTACTCTCAACAAATAATTTTGCCTAAATCAGTTACCCTTAGCATCTTCCTATGTTCTCAAAGGTACTTGGAAGAGGCCTCAAAAAGATCTAGGCAGAAATAACTGATCATCATAAGTGCTGATATCTATCAAATGCTAGCCACTATGCTAAGTCCTTTCATAACTCATTTCATTGAATTTCCACAATTCAGTCAAGTAGATAATTTCATTAGAGATGGTCCTAGAGTTCTAGTCTACTCTAACATACACTGGACCTGATACTCTATTCATTTTTGCTTGCTTCTCTTTCAGCCCACAGTAAAATCTCACCTTCATTAATTGGATTTTTATAGCCCTAGTAATCACACTGGAAAAATGTAATTTTTATATTGAACTGGATAGTTCTAGCCTGCTCCAATATGTAGAATTTAGAAATTCAAATCCAAATTCAATTCAAATGGCACTGTTCTGCTCTTTTGTCTCTTAATATTTATCACAACATATTCCTCCCATTTGTTATCCTTTACTTAGAGATCCCTTTATGTCTTCCCAGTGCTATTACTGACATTCTGCTTCAAACCCCCTATAGAAGCAATTAAGGCATAACTCATAATTAAATGCATAACTTCTATTATACCCTCACTGGGCGATCCTGCAAGGGTGCTGTTGCTGGGTTGCTCGACCCCATGAACCATAATCTTACACTGTCTAGAACCACTCTATCCAATATGGTAGTCGTTAGCCACATTAAGTTGTTTACATTTTAGTTAGTTAAAATTTACACATTAAAAATTCAGTTCCTTAATTACAATAGCCATATTTCAAGTGCTCAGTAAAACCGTATGTGGCTAATGACTGCCTTATTGGACAGTGCAGATACAGAAAACTGCAGAGAGTTCTACTGGACAATGTTGCTTTGGAAAGTGCTAAAATCATCCTCACAGCAACTGAGAACGTCAAACTGGGAATAAAGATTTGGGACTCTGTTTTGAAACATTTGCCATGAGAGGAGAAAAAGCTACTTGTGCCTAGGACATCCCCCAAAGCCCAAAGATGCTCAAGACAATAAGGCTAGCAAGGAGGACACGTCTCACTGAAGGAGCTGGTGACCTCTGGAGTTTGCTTCACATAGATTCCATTTTACCATAAAGTAAAGTAAAACGTTCCATTTTACTGTCTTACTGGTTTCCTGAATTCCAACTTAGAAATAACCTAGTGGTTCGTATTCAAAATTCAAGTTTATATAAACTTGATATATATATATATATATATATATATATATATATATATATATCTTATATATGATATATGTATATATTTGTCTTAAGATAGATAGATAAACAAATCTTAACAAAGTCTTAACAAAGGAATGGTAACTTGTAAGATACTCTGCCAGAGAAATAGCTGAGATATACTCTTAGCCTGATGCTGGTCAAGCATGCCACTCTCAGCCAGTTGTTGCATATGTAATTTTATCACTAAAGGGGAACTTAGGGAGATTGTCAACTCTGGTCTCTAGCAGATCATGCTGGCTTTAATTATAAATATCATTTTGGGAGGAACCATGGCTTATTCATTTCATGGGAACTGTGTATCTCTTGAAAGGGCTTGGATTTTGCAAGGGAGAAAATATTTTACCTCGGAACTGAAAAGAGTTTAATTTTCACTGTTTTTAGCTTGAGGGATTTAACTGATTTTACATCCCAAGAAGTAAATAGAACTGACAATGTAGCTTTGAAACTCTCGCTGGTAGTATACAATCATTCACTTAATCCATAAAGTAATTGAGGAGTGTCCTGTATTAGCACAGAAATGCTGTGGTCACAGGTGTTGCAACTCCTATAGCCTGGCACATGGGTGCTCAGTAATATTTGTTGAATTCAGACCATTGTTCCAGGTCTGTTCATGCCATACCCTCATCTAGCCAAGAAATGAGTATTCCCTGCGGCATTTTCCTTCAGCAAATAAAACAGGAGACAAACACAGAACATCAAATCTTACCCTGACAACCACCCTCCTAGCCCCTCTAGGGGCACAGGTAGTGATGGCCAAGACAGACTGCTACTGAGAACTGTGCCTTGCTGTCCTCTTCCAGGGAACAAGGGACACATCAGCCCAAAGGCCTTGCATTTCACTATGATGAGGCAATTTCAGAAACTTAATGCTTAAATGGAATTGTATGCTATTTTTCACTTTTACCTTAAAGAGATATTTATTTCCTTGAGAAAGTATTTGATTGGCCTTCAAGATTGTTGCAGGCAATTACTCTTATTACTAAATTCAGAGGGAGCTTAGCTTAAAATGAAAACACATATATTGATCAGAGGAGAGCTGATGATATCACAGTCTGGCAGGTCATAGAATATTATCCTTTTCCAGGAATAATTGGGCCTCCCTTTAAAAGTTTTAACTGGTGATTACTGACAAAAGTGAAAGAAAAATAGATCATTCTATTCTAGCAAGTCAATAAGCAAATACCTGGAATTAACTGATTCTCATTTGCCAAAGGCAAAATATTCCAACCCAATAAACTGTCCTACAAATGAGCAAGCTGGTTTCCATGGCCTGTTTATTTTTTAAATTGTTTTTTTCCCTTTGTTTGTTTTTCAAATAATTAGCAAATTAAAAAACAATTGCATCCAGGTGTTTGAACATTCTGATGACAAAATGTTTCTCATAATTGTAAAGACTTGATCGTTCATTAGAGAAAATATTTATACAATATATTATTGTGCCAATATTTTGTAACAATCACACAGCCCAACTGTCTTATTTTGCAAACAGAGAAATCGAGGCTGAGAATGGTCACCCAAGTTAATAGCAGAGGCAGAATCAAGACTTGAGCCTTCTCTCTCAATCCACTGCTCTTTGCATCTTTTAACATCATGCATCTTTTCATTAGTCATGAAAAATTTTTTTTTTTTATCAATGAGCTTAGCCACCAAACTTTTACCAGAGCTGCTAAGAGTAGGAAAGTGAAGGTATTTGGATTTCAGATTATTTTCCTTGCACCCCCAGGTGAACTACTAGTCAAGGAAAATCAACAGGTAGAAATTTCATGGGTAGAACTATGAACCAGAAGAAAAGCATTCAAAACTTCAGAATCTTTGTTGCAAGAATTTGAGCAAGGATTTAACTCCTCTTACCTTCATCATCTTCATCTCTAAACCAAGACATTTGAATTAAATAGTGTTTCAGGTCCTTCAAGCTATAACATTCTATGGTTCTATGAAATGAGGCCAAAGACTTGAATATACTACCTCATTCAGCCCAAATAATCAAAAATAAATGAAGATTCTTATTTTTACATCATTATTTATTGGAAGCCCTGACATTTCATGCTGGTACTTCACAAAGTAACGACAATAATAACAATGATGATGATCATGATAGCTAATACTTATTTGCACTTACGCTGACCCTAAATGTTGGTAATGTTATTATCCCCTTTTTACAGATGAGAAAACTGGATCCCCAAGTAGTTAAATAACCTGCCCAAATTCATCCAGCTAACAAGTTTGTGCTTTTAAGCACCATGCGACACTGCGTCTTTGAAAACCAAATAATCGGTCTCTCAGATAACTGATGTGCATCATTTTTAGGCCACTTAACACACAAGCCCCTTCTCTGGGGAATTTTTACTTTACCTACATTTTCTGGCTAGAAGAGCAATCAAGAGGGTAAATAGAACTTCAGGTCTCTGGTTCTGATTAAACTATATAGGGATCTGCACTGTCTTTCTGCAAGATGGCTCTTGTCCTTTTTCAAGTTAATCAATTGTTTCAGTGGTTCAGTACTGAATGTTGGGCTTTGCACGATGCTGCTTTTCCCAGAATGTATGAATTGCCTGCGTTGCCAGAAATGAATGAATGTTGGTGTAGGATTCAGCACCTTCTATGGCTACAAATGTCAGCCTACCACATCTTCACTGTTCACTAGAGTTTTCTGGATTTGCCTCCAGGTTTTTTACTCAGAGTGACAATCTAGACAGCTTTTAAGGCAGAGATGGAGAGTTTCCAGAGTGCCATTTCCTGGTGGTGGACTTCGGTCAAAAGTAAGACTAACATTTTCAAAATCATGTGTGAAATTCATTTTCTTCTCATTAACCCTACCTTACCAAATTAGTCAAACAGAATATATCACAGTATCTATCTATCTCACTGTGGATTTTAACGTGCACTAAATCTGCTCCTCATATTACAAGAAGGGCCAATGAGATAGCACTTTTTAAAACTCCTTATAAACCATAAAGTCTTTACGAAAGAAAGGAACAGATTTTTCATCCTTTCAGTTCTTCTCAGTCAAAAATAACTCTCAAGTTGCTGATATCCAGTCCTGAACTAGAGTTGACGGCTAAATCAAAGTCTTTAGGGTTAAGAAGATCTTCGATCTAAGCTTGCATGTCTAGAAAATGGCATTTACAATATGGGAGGCCTCCTGGTTTCTTCTAAAATCAATGGTTCTCAAACTCAGGTGCTATCTCACTAAAGGGTATTTTTGTTTGTTTGTTTGTTTGTTTTAAAGATTGATTGATTGATTGATTGCTATGTTGGGTCTTCCTTTCTGTGCTAGGGCTTTCTCTAGTTGCGGCAAGTGGGGGCCACTCTTCATCGCGGTGCGCGGGCCTCTCACTATTGTGGCCTCTCTTGTTGCAGAGCACAGGCTCCAGACGCGCAGGCTCAGTAGTTGTGGCTCACGGGCCCAGTTGCTCCGCGGCATGTGGGATCTTCCCAGACCAGGGCTCGAACCCGTGTCCCCTGCATTGGCAGGCAGACTCTCAACCACTGCGCCACCAGGGAAGCCCAAGGGTATTTTTTTTATTGTTACATACACTGGGGGTGGGTGTTACTACTGGCTTTGGTGCGCTGGGATCAGGAATGCTGAATATCCTGCACTAGACAGGACAACCCCGCACAATAAAAAAGAATCCTACCTGAAATGCCCATAGCACTCCTCTTCCACTGAGAAATAGTGCTCAAGGTGAGATGCTGTTCATGCTTCCTAGTTCCCCAATTGATACAGAGAGAATTTACTTTTGGTATCCTTCCCCAGGTGAAATTCAGCCATACTCATGTGAAGTCTACAACAGCTCAGAAGCATTACTGGGATTCCAGTAATTTTATAGAGAAGTAAAATATAAGGTCAGAGATCAGTGGTTTTCAAACTGGCCCCCAGAAGTTTATATAAGAAGCCCCTTCCAACTTCTGCAGGTGCAAGAAGTCCCAGTAGGGTAATATGCCCATATTGCAAGGCCCAGACTAAAGGTCGGCATTTGAGGACCCAAAATTAGCGAATACAATTCTGAAAAACACCACCTTTGCAGTTCACTGGAGAAACACTGGGTTATGCTCTTACTTTATGAGAAGCATGGATCTAGCTAAGCACTGGCACAATCCCTGCCCTCAAGTCACCAACACTCCAGCAGTCAGACATGTAAACTCCACCAATTATCTATGCAATGTGACATATGCTATAACATGTTATGAAGGAGCCTCCAAAAAGAGACAAGGGAACGATTCACTTCCATAGAGAAATTACAATTGAACCATACTTTGAATGATATATAATATTTTCTCATGTGGATAAATGAGAGGAAAGGCTATTGTAGAAATGGGAATAGCGTAAGCAAATTCTAGAAGTATGAATGAAAATGATATATGTGCAGACTGATGTGGTTAAGTAGAGACCTGGCTAAGAATGGTGAAAGGTCATACTGGAAAGACTCTGAAGAAACTTTAATACAGCTGAGTGGATTTATTTATTCAGCCTGGAGTTTATCCTTTGAACAGGGTTTTTATGAATATTTTGGGAATATCATTGAATTCAGGGCTGGTTCATGGCAGATATCAGAATCACGAAGTCTAATCTCACAGCTGGAAGGAACCTCAGAAATCATCCCAGCCAGCCTTCTCCTTTCCCCATGTTTTACAGTTGAAGTAATTAAAACCCAGAGACATTAAGTGACTTGCTCAAGGTCAGCCAGCAAATTAGTGACAGGAGACAGGATAAAGACTAGAGCCTAGTCTATCCTCTTAGTTCATAACATTTTGCCCTGCTCTGTACTGCCTTCAGGAATTTTATTCATCATTGGAGCATAATCCAATGTAACACACAATGTGATTATTAAGTATTTATGAAGCTCCAAGTTTTCCATAGCTCACTATTAAGATATGGTTCCTTCATAACAGCCAAGTGAGAGATCAGATCCTGGGCTGCTTCTACATGAGAATATTCTCTTCAGAAACGCAGACAAGCAGCATGCCCAACACATGGGCATGGCATTCTTCCCCCGCCTCACACACCCTCCCCGCCTCTTCGTTTCAAACTGCCAGAGATTATAGAGGCACAGCCTGAACAGAAGGCATCTTAATCTCTGGTGATTCTGTAAATAATATGCTGTTCATGCTTGCATATAAATGATCACAGCCTCTCTATTTTCTAGATGAGGGAGCCTTCAGAAAGATGAAGTTGCCTGCACACAGAGCATGTCAGAGGTAGGATTTCAGGCTCCAGAGCACCATCCCTCTTTGTAGCAGGGTTAAATTTTTCACCCATCTGCACACTCCTAATAATTTATCCAGGCTTATGGTCTTAAATTTCACCTCATAGTCAAGTTAGTCTGTGCGTATTTAGGTTCTGAGATTGCTTATTTCCCACTTGCCTTTCTCTGGCCACCTGTCATCCCATATACATCCAATAGAGATCATCTAAACCAATCCACTCAATTTACAAGAGATGAAACTCTCTCTCTGAGAGCCAGAGAGGTGAAGCCACTTGCTCAAGGTTGCACAGCTAAAAGCAGCACTGTGAACAGACTAGATTCTCTGGCTCCCAGTCCCAGGCTTTTCCCTCCACACCAAGCCGCTGCTTTCCAACAGTAGGTAACAGAGCATCTTCCCACTCTCCACACCCCCCATTCGCTGACCACCCCCATAAGGATGGATGGAAATGACTGACTGCACTGTGCTCAGATGCTCATTCCAGGACCTTGTTTAGAATACCCACAACTTATTATCGCCCACATTGTATTGATCCATCTATCATATTAAGAAGCTGGTTATGGAGGGAGGACACTTTCTAGTCTAGAGGCTATAAATGATTAATGCCATTAAGGTAGAGATCACCACAGAAAACAGTGTGCCCAAGAAAAAAGAGGGCAGGGTCCATGGCTCCCATCATTTGATAATGGAGCAAAGTTCATCCCAAATTCATTGTAAATGGCAGGTTATTAGATTCATAATCCCAGCGACCAGATAATTGGGTAAATGGATAGATTTAAGCAAGATTGGTTAAAAAAGAGTAAGAAAGTAAAAAAAGAGAACTCCCAAACCATTTCTGCTTCAGGGGCAAGGTGTTTTGCCCGAATTGATCAGCACGGTACATTTAATTTAATGTACACAAGGCTTACAATGATAGGGTTTTTCTTTTTTAGAAAATCAATGAAATTCATATTTTCTATATAAATTCATTCTGAGAAATCATTTAAAGACAAAAACAGGTGGTGTTTCAGTAAAAATTGTGTTGAAAAGAGAATGAGGGAAGAAATCTAAGAACTGGCTTCTCATGTAGGGTTTCATAGGGTCATGATTGTCTCACAGTCTGACCAGTCTTATTACGTATAGAAACTTGATTTTATCAGTTCTATCAAAAGTCTTCTAGCTCTGAAGAATCAAGCCATAATTCCCAAATCCCAAGAGGCTGATGTGTTAACTAGATGCCAATATAGTCACTTGCAATGCAAGATGCTTGTGAGTGTTACCCAGGTCATTCCCATCCTGGTATTAGGATAGCAAAAAAACCGAATGAGATGACTTGCGAGCACATCAGGATCAATGGAGTTGGACAGGCAGTCTCATGAAACTTGCCATCCAGGCTGCAACAAGGACTAGAGAATTCTTCCAAATTCCACTCAAGAATACCTTTCAGGTTACTGGAATGTTGGGCCCTTCAAATAAAGGGTCTTGTTTCCCCTTTCCCTAGTGTTAGAGAAACTTTGGGAAATTATTTCAGCGGAAGGTAGAGACTTTATCTAGTTGCCATGCATCCCCCATCTTCTGTTAGGATATTATTTCATACACGTTATAACTTCCTAACTCATAGTCTATCTTATACTTGTTACAGGCTAGTCTTCTTTAGGGAGTTCTGGTAGGTGCCCCAGTTTAACCACCAGTCATGAATAAGCCATACTAGTGGTTGGGTTATTTCTGTAAGGGGCAAAACTCTTGTACTTTGTGCTGATTCTGTTTATTCCTCTCCAGAGGGTGCCATGATCTGACCTTGCTCTGAGAGCACCAGATCTGGTTTATCCTTGTCAGTAATCTTCATGTGTGGACCCTGACATTTGAAACTGTATTCATTAGTCACTCTTAACACAGAAAACATTCATGGGGTGACTATGACTCATCCACAAAATGCCAAAGGAATCAACTTTCAAAATGTTTTTTAAAAATCAGACACCATTGTTACCTCTGACAGAGGTCAAACAAACCATTTTAACTATTCTTATTCTCCCCTTGAGCAGACTAGTTATCCTAGTTCCAAGCAGGCACAAACTACAACAGACTGTTTGGGATTCATCTTAAGTTCTTTCCGAGTCACACAGACTTTTGACACACTTTCTATTCCAGCATCAGAACACAGAGGAAGACAATATCTGAATGAGTATAGACTGTCGTGCCAGAAATAAATTCCTAATATAGATGACTAAAACATGCCACCATAGAACTTAATGTCAAAATAGAAACAAGACTTCTCTATCTCAATACTGTCTTCATGACTAGCCTGTGTTCTTCTTTTCTGCCCCCGAGACTATTCCAAACTACAGTTGTAAATAAATACTACGGTGTCAACACAGTACATTAGGAATCTGGGGAGAACCTGTCAGTTGAGTTTTGTGAGGTTATCTCTTTATACCTGTGATTCCAATATGGCAAGTTACTGAGCGTTCTTAAAGTCAAGGATAATTACATGGCTACATCATAATACTTCCGATAATAGTAATAACAGCTCACATTTACTCATTTAATCCTATGATATAGGTATTATTATCCCAATTCTACATATGAGAATTATTGAATTTAAATGACTTGCCCAAGGTCTCATAGCCAGATTCAAACACTGTGCCCTCTGACACCAAAATCTTCCCCGTTCGTATTACTCATCCACAATTTTAAAATTCTCTCTGAAACAGACTAATCCTAATATAGCTTACATGAGTGCATGGATGATAAGACTGACTTTGCAGCTGTACCTTCATGGCCTTATGAGAGGATTAGACCCAGAGGTCCAAAGACTTAGTGTGGAACCTTGGGCAAGTCATACCTTTTCTAGGCCTCAGTCACTCCATCTAAGAAAGAGAAAAATAGTGGCTCTTTATTCATTTAGTCATTCACTCATTCAACAAAATATACTAAAAACTGAAGCTACAAAGGAGAAAAACACAGACTAGGAGCTGCTAATAAAAATAGGAACCCCTGTTCAGACTACTGTTGCTAAAATTAAAACAATACTAAGTCCCAAGTGCCATGGGTATGTGGCGGATTGCATTCAGGATTGATTGTTTTGGGTTAGTTTCTTAATCAGCAAAGTGATTTGAATTCTTCTCATGTAACTGTCAACTAAACAAAACTACAGGCCCAACTGACCAATGTAATGCAAGTTACTACTTACAAAAACAATGGCCTGGATCCTCAAGGTTCCTGTGAATGGTTTCTGAAGACAAATTTGTCCTAAACGGTCAGCGATGCACAATACATCTCTAGACTTAAAAGAAATTAATACCGTAGAACTTCAAAGTGCATTTTCATTTGCCTACAGGAACTCATTTCTTTCAGTGAAGGCTGAGATTATGTGATTACCCCAAAACAAGAACATAGTACAGGAAGACTAATAAGCTGTAATGGGAGAACTGATGGCAAAAGGGATATTTATTAAGCAAAACAGGATGGGGGATTTGAAAGAAAGGGAAGTAATTTGAAAGGCCATTTTGTTGTTCAGTTTAAGAAAATTCTAAAGGTTAATCTTGCTGATGGACTAGAGGATATTAAGAAAATGTTGAATGAGAGAGTAAAAAAGAAACTTAAGTCAACCAAGGAAATGGAGGGGAAGGAAATCGCATTCTTCCTAAAGTACTTTCTTTTCAAAGGAAAAGTTGGGGTCGGAGGCACGGGGGCATTTGCTGGGCAGTGAGAAGTGAGATGCATTTCCCTTCCCCCAGTCAAAGTCTTTAACAGTGTCCCAAGCTTGAGAGTAAGAGGTATATCTCACACAAATAAGCAGATGGCTCTTTCTCAGTTCTGAATCACTCAATTTGCCCCCAGTTTTCAGAAGTCACTTGCAAAAGGCATCGTCATGAAGCCATTAACTAATGATCCCCAATTCACTAAGCCTAGAAGCCTAATTTATATACAGGAAACTATTTGGACTTTTAAGGTAGTTTTCTCCTCTTAAGACAAGGGACATCAAGCCTTTCCCAGCACATGAACAAAACAAAACAAACACAAACTCAAAAATCAAGGGGGAATCACAGTCATTAGAAAATGAAGTAAATTTGGACTTCCCTGGTGGCGCAGTGGTTAAGAATCCATGTGCCAATGCAGGGGGACACGGGTTCAAGCCCTGGTCCGGGACTATCCCACATGCCGCGGAGCAACTAAGCCTGTGCGCCACAACTACTGAGCCCGCATGCCACAACTACTGAAGCCCACGCGCCTAGAGCCCGTGCTTCGCAACAAGAGAAACCACCACAATGAGAAGCCCATGCACCGCAACGAAGAGTAGCGCCCCCTCTCTGCAACTAGAGAAAGCCCGCACGCAGCAACGAAGACCCAATGCAGCCAAAAAATAAATATTAATTAATTAATTAATGTAAGAAAAAAAAGAAAATGAAGTAAATTTGCCAGCCTAATCTCACAGCTTAGTGTGTCTGCAGGGCCAGTTTCTAGTCAAAAAGTAGGGTAATACCAGTTTGTGAGTGGAATGTTAAAAGGTAACTTATGGCTTGACTGCATCACATCACTAAGGGTGATCCATTTTAACTTTGCTTTAAATGTTAAAGCAAAGGCTTCAGGGTTAGCTTTTTGTTGTTGTTTTTTTTTTAGTGAACTATAAGGCGGTCCTCGCCAGAATTTGTTTGTTGCTCAGCTGCTTGGAGTTTTTTGGAGAAGTGTTTCATTACAAGCTCGATGGCTATAAGATTAGTAAAACTCATCTGTCCCGGACCTTGAATGCTGAGCTAAGATTAGGCTTTAAGTCACACACAGTGGGAGTCCCCCAAGGTTTTCGTACAGTGAAGTTGTGACCAGAAGAGTGACAGAAGGTTCTGGCAACAGTGAGTGGGATAGATGAGTGAGACAGAGAGAGGGTGGAAATAGAAAAGTCAAGTCAGGAGATTAAACTGGGAAAAACGTACAAGAAAAAGAGCATTTCATAGCTGTAGAATCAGGGGCCGTTGTTGCCATTTCTTGGCTGGTGTGGAACCATGTCGCCTGGATCCTGAGATGAGCACAGCTCCCACAGGACTGGGGGGAGAGAGCGCCCTCTCTCCCAGGCGTCACACCTGACTTGTGGCCCCCCTTTCTCTCAGCTGACAGGAGCCCCTCTACACTTGTGGTGAAAGGGTTGGTGGGGACAGGCAGGAGTACAAAGAGGGGGAACACCAGATAAGCTTTGCCGGCCTGGAACCAAAGTGGTGCCGAGGAGGCACCATGAGGAAGTGAAGCAGGGGCGGTGGTTTCAAGTCTGCCTCTCTCCAGCTGTATGTGCCTCACCTAGCACAGGTCTCTTTGCTTTTCTGGGCCTGAGATGCCTCCTCTGTAAGACAGAAAGGCTACCATGGATGATTATCATGGTTCTTTCCAGCTTGAAAATTTATAACACCAGCAGCGTGTTATTAAAGATGCATTTCACAGACCATATTCAATTCAATTCAATTCCAGCGTGGACCACTGTACAAAATGCCAAAGCTCCAAAGGGCTTGATTTCCTCTGTTTATTTTTTCTCCCTCCGTTTCTTGTATTTTTCCATTATTTTTCTGACAGAGTCATTTTCCCCTGTTCCATTTGTTTCTTCATTTTCTGGTGGCAGCAGGGAAGGGGCTGTTTCAATAAGACAAGAAACTAAGATCATCTGTTTATTGACAAGACAAGGAGAAGCCAGGGCCTAACCAGCCAGCTCTTTTCCACATCGTTTTGCTGGTGACCCTCAGCCCAGCACCAGCAAGAAGAGGAAGTTGAACTCACCCTCCCTTCTGACTTATTTTTTTTTTATCACTGCTTTCTCTGCCAAGCTGCAGGCTTCCAGATGTTCTAGGCAACTCTCTCCCTCACTGCCTGCAAGCCAAGCAAGGTGATGGTTGTCACCCCCTTTACCCTAGGAAAAGTAATAGAGAGGAGTTTTTTACAAGTCTTGCTGTAGTTTAGATTGACAATAATTAATATGAACATGCACATGTACACACACAGTCCAGCCTCCTATCTGCAACTGCCTCTGTTTAAGCTTGGCTTCCTGAAATCCAGCCACTCAGCAGGGCCATGGAGGCCTCACTTCCAAGGAAAGGACCGGACACTGAATTAGTCACTTGTCTTTTAGTCCCTTGAGCTATTATTGCATTTGAGAGGCATCAGCTCCTTGTCTTGCTCATCTCAGCTGAAGCTGAGCTCAGCTAGGGTCTCCCCTATTTTGCTCCTCTACCCCACTGCCACCCCCAGCCCAGGGCTTCCAACCCACTACTTCGGTGTCTCACTTCCTATACCAGTCTGGTTAATATTCCAAGGGCAACTTCGTTATCTCAAAAGAAAGAGAACCAGGATGGTATAGGAAGTGAGAGTCTATTTCTCCTGCTCCTCATAGGCTAAGGAGACTTGAGAGTTCCTCCTAACAACCCAGGATTCTGCAATGAGAACCAGATTATCGGGTGGCTAGAAACATTTTAAAAATAAAAACTTGATACCCAAGAAAGGCCTATGTGGATCTACATAGGGCCCAAAGCTGGAGAGATAAGGAAAGATTTAGTTGCCAAAAAAGTTCTATGGGAAATATAAGTTACTATTAGAATTAGAGGAGGCAGTTGGTCCAGCCCTGTCTCCTAGAGTAATAACAATAATATCTGTATTTTAATCTAGTACATACCAGGCACTTCATATATTGAATACATTAACATGAATTAGCACAATAATCCTATAAGGTAGGCATTTCTATGTGCATTTTTTAGATAAAGAAATCAAGGCTCAGGGACTTCCCTGGCGGTCCAGTGGTTAAGACTCTGCACTCCCAATGCAGGGGGCACGGGTCCGGTCCCTAGTCGGGGAACTAAGATCCCGCGTGCCGAACAGTGCGGCAAAAAAAAAAGAAAGAAAAGAAAGGAAAAAGAAACCAAGGCTCAGAAAGACTATAAACTATAACAGGTGAGGCAGAGACTCTAACACAAATCTGTCTGACTTCAAAGACTATAGTCCATTACTTCTGCAAAAGGATAAACTGCTAAAACTTAAACTTGATGAAATAAAACCAAAGTCAGTGAACTGGAGACAGACCTCCTGGGTCCTGGGACTACTGCCTGTAACCAGCAGTGTGACCCTGGGCACATCTTTTAGGTTACACTTTCCTTGTCTATGAACTGAGTTTCGGATCCAATTATTTCTTCCAGCTCCAGCACCTGGGAGTGTGCTTTCTAGTCCCTGCATGTCTCTTTCACAGGAGCCAGCAGCTAAAATCTTATCTCAGCACAATAGATCTCTAACAACAGGAAGTGCCACTTCAGAGGCTCTGGAAATGACTCAGAAAATCATTCTGTTCTCCAAAGAGAACCTATAATTTATATGACTGTGATTACCCACTGGTCAGGGCCAGCCTAGGTAACATTCAGCGCTGTTTATTCCACCAGCATTCCACTCCACGGCATTCTGATGACATTGGAGAGAGGATCTGTGCTCCGTTTTTCATCACCCATGTGTTAAAGGGGATAGTGACTCAAAAATGAAACAGGGTAAAAGATCCATATTACAACCCACACGAACCTCTTATGTGAAAACCCATTATGAGAACATGTTAATGGTAGGTAGGGCTGGGGTTATTTATCAGCAAGGAGTCTTCATTTAATAAAAGGAATCACCAGGATTCCTAAATAGTGTATGTTTACAGTCTGTCAGAGATTGAACTTGACGGAGTGATAGATACTAAATCCAATGCTGACTGAATGCAGATCAAAACCAAAGTGGGAACGTGTGTTATTTAATGTGAAAATAAGATATCCTGTTTGCAAAACTTTGCTTTACACACAACCATTAGGAACCAGTATTTGCTGAACTAATGTGAGAGTACATTTGGTATGGCAGGAGCCCCACAGGTATGAATCTATGCAGCGGGGTGAGGGAAGGAGAATGGAAAGTGGAGGTAAGATGTGACGGAGCCCCATTTTTCTGCTTAGAAAGGCATCATGGCAGTAAATATTGCACTGACTTTTAAAAAAACTGGAAGGATGTTGCTGGAAGAGAGGATGATATATGGTGCAATTCTTTGAGTTAAACAACCAAAAATGAAGCTTCATCTAAGCCATCTAGAATATTAGTAGGGCTCCTTTGGTCAACATGTTAACAATTAAAGAGAGTTTGACAAGCAAAAACAATATTTCTTGTAGCAAGGCCGGCAACCAGACAGCCAGCATAAACAATGCCAGCATAAACAATATTTCCCAGGAGGAATCAGGAAATCTTATTACTGCCTCTGTGGTTTACCATGTCCTGACCCACAAACAACAATACATTATCAACAACACACTGTGGATAGCCTTTTAAAGTTTATGTCACTTTTCCACATGGCATTTATTATTTAATCCTCTTCACAACCCTGCAGGGTACACAGAGCGAATATACTATCTTCATTTTGTAGACAAAGAAACTGAGGTTCAGAAAGGTAGAATGACTTGTCTAAAGACACACAAGTTTTCTACAACAGATTAGTCTAATACCCTAGACTTCTGACTCAGTCCAGGGCTCTGTCCACAATACCCCAATAAGATCTGAGGCTTGGGTCACCCCCAACTATATCAGTTTAAGTGGAAAACAGCTTATATATTTTGTGTGAAGGTGCAGACATAGCAACTTCTCACACTGGGAAGTTTGTGAATCAGTTAACAAATATTTGTGGCAAGAAGTTTGCTAGGTTGTATATTAACCCTGAAAAAGACTAAAACATAGGTCATGTCCTCAGGGAGCTGACAGCTGTGGGGCCTGGACTGTGGAAGGGACTTGAGGCCACAAGATGTATTACCAGAAGTAATATTAGCATCAATTAAGGCTCAGAGAATGAAGAGGTGAGTCAGAAGAAAAAACTGGGAGAGTGAGGGGAAGAAGGGTTATAAGACCCAGGACAGGGCACTAACACTTAAGGACTTGGCTTTGAAGGCACATGAAGGAAGGACTGTAGATTTAGGCCCTCTGGAAGAGGGGACTTGAAACTGAGACCCCGACACAGATCTAGGACCTTCAAAGTACCTCATTCTCCGTGAAAGGAGAGACAAGAAAAATCCTACCCACTGCATCAATGATCATCAAGGGAGCTTGTCTCTGCCCAGAGTTCTGAATAGAGAACAAAAAAAGTCTTGCCTGAGAAATCAAAACTTCAGCCTTTCCACACAAGGATGGAGTCCAGATTCACACTGCTCACTCAGTATGAGAATCCCAAGGCTGGGAATTTAACATAAAAATTGGGCCACAAATACCCATGAGGCACCTGGCAGAAGAAAAATGCAAAACAACTCCGGAAGGATACTCCCACAACCCAGGCCAGACAGGATATCCTAGATAAAACAAGCTCCACTGAAGTTTGCTCACAATCAAAAATTTAAAAACAGATAAAGAAATACTCCCCCATGAGTCAGAATGAGTAAACACAAAGAACTGGAGGTTATCCCAAGAACCTAAGATAATAGAAAATCTGGAGGAGACTGAAATAAATGTGTTTAAAATAATTTAAAAACCAAAAGAGGGGCTTCCATGGTGGCGCAGTGGTTGAGAATCTGCCTGCTAATGCAGGGGACACAGGTTCGAGCCCTGGTCTGGGAAGATCCCACATGCCGCAGAGCAACTGGGCCCGTGAGCCACAACTACTGAGCCTGCGCGTCTGGAGCTGTGCTCCGCAACAAGAGAGGCCGCGACAGTGAGAGGCCCGCGCACCGCGATGAAGAGTGGCCCCCGCTTGCCGCAACTAGAGAAAGCCCTAGCACAGAAACGAAGACCCAACATAGCAATCAATCAATAAATAAATCTTTAAAAAAAAAAAAAAACAAACAAAAGAAAGTGGGGAGGGGACCACAAAGAAAGAACAAGATGTCATGAGAAAAAAAATAAATGAATTTGAAAAAGAACCAATTGAATTTTTAGAAGTGAAAATATGGTCACTGAAATTTAAAGCTTAAGGAAGAGATAACACATAGCTAGAGAGAGAATCGGTGAATTGAAAGATTTTAGGCAACTGCACAGGATGCAGTAGAGAAAGATAAAAGAGCTGGATATATGAAAACACCATTAGAGATGAGAAGAATGAAATGAGAAGGCCAAGCATTTATCAAGTAGGCATTTCAGAAAGAGAAATCAGAAAGAAAAAAATATATGTGTAGGCAACAATGTTTGAAAATGTAATGCCTCGGAATTTTCCAGAATTTCATAAAGATATGAATTCTCAGGTATAAGGATAGCCACCAGTTCTGAGCAGGGCAAATAAAAATAACGTCATACCTAGATACATGTGATAAACTTCAGAATGCCAAAGAC
The DNA here is from genome assembly GCF_028021215.1 of Eschrichtius robustus. Classification (NCBI taxonomy): domain Eukaryota; kingdom Metazoa; phylum Chordata; class Mammalia; order Artiodactyla; family Eschrichtiidae; genus Eschrichtius; species Eschrichtius robustus. The sequence continues at coordinate 50,558,418 of NC_090829.1, read as the reverse complement.
AAGACAAAAAAATCCTAAATGTACACAGCAAGCATAAAGAGATTACCTAGAAAAGAACAACAGTGGACTCTAAGCATACTTTTCAATAGCAACAATAGAGACCAGAAGACAGCAGAATAATATGTTCAAAATGCTGAGGGAAAATAACTGTCAATTAGTATTCTATACACTTTTAGAGTAAGGCTGAAATAAAGACATTTTCCAACCAATATTAGGATACTTAATCACTCAGAGACCTTCAATAAAAGAACAACTAAAGAATATTCTTCTATGGCTTCCCTGGTGGTGCAGTGGTTAAGAATCTGCCTGCCAATGCAGGGGACACGGGTTTGAGCCCTGGTCTGGGAAGACCCCACATGCCATGGAGCAACTAAGCCCACGTGCCACAACTACTGAGCCTGTGCTCTAGAGCCCGTGAGCCACAACTACTGAAGCTCGTGTGCCTAGAGCCCATGCTCTGCAACAAGAGAAGCCACCGCAATGAGAAACCTGCGCACCACAACCAAGAGTAGCCCCCGCTCACCGCAACTAGAGAAAGCCTGCGTGCAGCAACGAAGACCCAACGCAGCCAAAAATAAAATTAATTAATTAATTATTTAAAAAAGGAACATTCTTCTAGAGGAAGAATATTGAGACCAGAGGAATAATGAGCAAAGAAAGAAATTGGAAACTTGTGGGTAAACCTAAAGAAACACCTCCCTGTCAAAAATAAATAAATAAACAAAAATAAAGGATAATGGCCAAGGCAGTGCAGACTTAGAAACAGGGTAGGAATATAATAGTAGCCAACAATTACACTGAAGAGTGAAGGAAATTAATATGAGCAAAAGGAGTTAAAGGCACTTGTTCCATGCAGAAAGTAGGGAAAGATATTGACTAGCTTCATATTTTAGGTCAATAAATTAAGGGTAACTAACAAAAATAATAGATGGTATATAATCAAATGAATAAAAAGGAAAATGTATTTTTTATTCATTTGATTAAAAAAGGGGTAAAGTGGAGAGCAAAAAAAAAAAAGACATGGTAAATACATAAGACAAAATAATACAGGGGAAATAAATCTAAATATTCCAGTAATCCAAAAATATCAACATATTAAATGAGTAACTTTAAGGTTCTAGGGTGGATTTTTAATATTTTATTTAAGGGATATACTTGAAAAACTAAAGACATAGAAAGGTCTAACATTAAGGGATAGAAAAATATAATCAATATTTTTCAAATACTAACCAAAAGAGGATGTTATAGCTCTGTTAGTATCATACAAAATAATTTTAGTATAAAATATAAACAAAAATGATAGTAACATAATGATAAAAGGAAAAACTTATCAGGAATATATAATAATTCTGAACCTGTATACCCCTAACAATATAACTTCAAAATATATAAAGCAAAAGTTGTCAAATGCATAAAATTCCCAAATGTGAAAAGCTATTAAAAAATTTTAGATGTAACATAGTAAATCAACAATACTTCCATAAAAAATTATTTGTTTTGAAAAATAATGTTTAGATAAACATATAAAATAAAATCTTTATTGTGTCAGAGTAAGGAAAGATTTCTTACATAAATCACACACACACACACACACAAAGCAGATCATAAGGGAAAATACTGATAAACTGACTACATTATCATTAAAGACTTCTGTACAAAAGACACTATTTAAAAAAAGACAAGTCACAGAGTCATTATAGCATTATGAGCTACATATGACATATTAGAATGCAGAGTGAATGTTAAGATAGAAAAGAACACTAGCTCTCATAGCTCATTTCTTTCTTGTAAGTGTAAGAATAAAAAAAAAAGTTTAGGGAACTGGCTGGTACTGTTTTTTACAGGTCAACACTACACAGTTAAATGTGTATGTGTACGTGTGTGTGTCTTTTCTGTTACGTACTGTTCTAGACACATGGTGAAAGTGGTTATATATGTGACTCAGGCAATATCAATGTGTAGGCGAAATAAAATAAGTCAAACAGATTAACTGAATATAATATTCCACTGGAAATTAAAAACACCATACAGCTATGCTCAGGATTTCCTTCTGTTATGGAGAAGAGCTGCAAATGCTAGGCCACTCCCTGCTCTTGGTATTGTTTTCCATAAACCAAAACTTTGGTCCATCATGTGTAGATTATGAGGGGCTCTGTGGAGAGGCAATGCTTGTTTTGTTTCTCAGGGAAGAGGCTCATCTCCCAGTTAGTTGACTTCTTTTGGTTTTTTAACATAGAAGTTGTTTTAACCAAAAAATTTTTGAGGAGCACAGCAGTACTGGATAAAGAAAACCCAATCCCCATAGCTCCTTTTTTTGGGGTAAAATTTCTCTCCTCAGTATTTTCACAAGAATTGGGAGACTGAAAGCATTATTCCAACTAAATTCTCTTTTGAAGCAAATTTTACGTTAGCTATCAGAGGTGGAGAGAAGCATCAAAGGAGGTCTACAGTTGCCATGATATTTTAGCACCTTCCATTTTAGATTCTGAAAACCATGCTTCATTGGAAAGAAAAATCTCTGTTTAATTGAGGATTCTGTCAGCAAAAGAAGTGCAAGAGCTGTAAGTCTCCTTGACACCACGATAAAATGAACATTTAACAAAAAAGAAAAGAAAGCCACAGACCTACAGAAGATACAGTCAATGCATTTAACTATCAAAGAATTAGTACAAATCACATGTATTTTAAAATTCCTACAGATGTATAAGAAAAGAAACAACAGCACAGTAGAAAATGGGCAATGATCAGGAACAAGCAATTCACAGAAAAGGAAACCCATGCGGTAAAACAAACAGACAAACAAAAACCATGAAAAGACCTACTTAACAAATTGAATAATCAGAGAAATGCTGAACACATTAAACCCACTGAAGGCTTTTCAAACCTATCATATAAGCAACAATTTTAAAGCCTGATAACACTAGGTGTTGGTGAGGATGTGCAGAAACAAGAAGTCTTGCACGTTTCTGATGGAAGTACCAACTTCTGCAACCATTTCAGAGAGCAATTTGGCGGCTCGCTAGTATCTAGTAAAGTTAAAGGTCCCCCCACTTTATACCCAGCAACCCAACCACACACGGAAGGAGACACACACTGAAAGGATGTTCCCTGCAGCATGTTTTGCATTCGTGAAAAAAGAGAAGCAACCAAACTGCCAGCATTAGGAGAATGAGTAAATAAATTAGTAGATTTGTACAGTAAGATATTACACCTGAGTGAAAATAGATTACCTAGACCTAGAGACAGATCAACCTCAAAATTAAAAATTTAAGTGAAAAAGCCAGTTGATACGATTTTTAAACATTTCAAACACAGACAACACAATAATCTATAAGAATACAACTTACGTGGTTAAAAAAAATGTTTAAAACATCCATGGGAATGATGTGTACTATCTCCAGGATAGTAGTCACCTCTATGGAGAAAGAGGGAAGAGATGAAATAGGAGAGTCTTAGCTATTAACTGGTACCTTTTATTTATTTTCAGAAAGAGAGATCTATAGCAAAATTGGTAAAATCTGTTAAATAGGAGTGGCTATCATATTGCTTTCTATACTTTTACGTATGTCTGAAATATTTCATAATTTAAATTTTTTTATGTTTTGTTTTAAAATTTGAGGCACTGTGCCTAGTCCCATATCAGAGCAGCAAGATGGCCTCACTGAGGTTGGGGGATTCGAGAAAAGTCCTCCTAACAATTCATGAAAGAGAGTGGAGGGGGAATTCCCTGGAGGTCCAGTGGTTAGGACTCTGCACTTCCAATGCAGGGGGTACAGGTTCGATCCCTGGTCGGAGAAATAAGATCCTGCATGCCCCGCAGCGCGGCCAAAAAAAAAAAAAATTGTCATAGAAAAGAATTCTCAAGTCCCAAGAGAAAATAATTTTTTAAAAAAGAGAGAGTGGAATTTTGGAGGTCACAGTCCTACAGAGAGAGATGAGGGATGAGACCATCGGGTACCCCAGGCAGGGCTCTCGCACACCTTGACCAGCCCAGTCCGATCCGTGTTTGTTTCTTCAGAGACTGGAGATCCCAGCAGCTACAGCCACAGGTGCTCTGTCATGGAAGGAAGTTCCTGGTCCCAGTGGATGACTCAGCCTGGCCAGAAAGTTGGCAGAGAATGAGCTGGTCCTTCTCACCTCTGAAATGCCAGTGGACTGAAAGGGTTCAGTTCGATTTGGTTGTTAATTACACACTGTGTGAGACTGGAATCTCACCTAATGAAGCCAACCATAGTCTGGCCTCCCAAATTCAAGAGGGGAGGGGGAGCGGGGGGAGAAACTCCGCATGTGTCAGTTGAATCTATTTGCTTGTTTTATAACCCAGGTATTAGAATTAGTAATTTTTTAAAAAAATCTGTGGCATTCAGCTAGAACAGGGATTAATCAATATCCCATTCTTGAATCAAGCAACCTAATGAGTGTTCAGGGGTGAAAAATTTTTTGCTAGAGAAAAGGAAGGAACAAAAAATTACTCTGTGAATGCTATGTCCCTTACATGAAAACAATTTTTAAACTGGTATAATGGTAGGCATGTTAAGGTGGTAGACTATAATCTTCTTCCTACTTTCTAAATTTTTTACAATGATAGTTATCAATTTTATAGTAACAAAGTTTTTAAGAAAAAAAGAGTAACATTGTATTTCTGAAATCAGAAATACAGTTCTACTGTATTTCTACTGATTGAGAGAAATAGATGTTTTCTGGTACCCAGAAGAGAATCTTACAATCACTTAAGAAATCAATTTGAATTAATGACATTCCACCTTTCTAAAAGAGAAAAGAATTACATTCTATCTTCTCCCCCTGAACAAATTTAAAAATTGAAACAACCCTTTGAAATCAAATGTTCTGTTTAAACAGGCCCTTTATCAGCATTAATACTAGCATTGGTAGGAACACATTAATTAGTAATTTTGTGAGGCACAAGTTTAGAAAGCACTGTATGTCACTTGTGGTTTTTACAAAACAGACTTTCATGCAATTAGACTCCTATATAAACCTCCCAGGACCGTCATTTAGCCAGGCAGTTACTAGCATGAAAATCAACAGTTCCCCAGAGAAAACCGTAATTCAAAAAAACACATGCACCCCAATGTTCACTGCAGCACTATTTACAATAGCCAGGTCATGGAAGCAACCCAAATGCTCATTGACAGATGAATGGATAAAGAAGATGTGGTACATATATACAATGGAATATTACTCAGCCATAAAAAGGAACAAAATTGGGTCATTTGTAGAGATGTGGATGGACCTAGAGACTGTCATACAGAATGAAGTAAGTCAGAAAGAGAAAAACAAATATCACATATTAATGCATATATGTGGAATCTAGAAAAATCGTACAGATGAACCTGTTTGCAGGGCAGAAATAGAGACACAGACATAGAGAACAAACATAGGGACACCAAGGGGGGAAAGGGGGAGTGGGATGAATTGGGAGATTGGGATTGACATATATATACTAATATGTATAAAACAGATACCTAATGAGAACATGCTGTATAGCACAGGGAACTCTAGTTCACTTCGCTGTACAGTAGAAACTAACAGCATTGTAAAACAACTATACCCCAATAAAAAAAAAAAAAGAAAGAAAGAAAGAAAATCAACAGCTCACATCCTTTAGCTGAACAGGGCCACACACAGGGAGAACTATTTATATCAGGACTAAGCACTATTATAAAAGGAAGGAATTGCCACCCCTTCTGCTTAGGTGTAAGGAGAAGCTTAAACAAGCCATTCTTATACTATAACCTTATATTTACAGCCAGTGAAAAAGCCCAGTCATTGAAATCCAACTTTGTAATTCTCCATTGAGAATGACATTATAGGAAAAACATCATGTTTAACTCTGTCATTTGACATTTTTCATTCCAAGTGGGTGTGTTCCCTATTTGAATTTCAGCCACACAGTCTTATTACTGACCTACTCATATCTACCATGGTGATCTGAAAATAAAACTGGCTATTTGCCCAGATACCTCAGTGTACAAAACACAGCAAGTTAGAAGTAGAATGGGGATTTAGAACTTGAGAATTGTAAATCTGAAAGGGAATGTAAGTAGTTAATCCCTCCCACCCTGCCTTTTTATTTTCTAAATTGAGAATACCAAGGTTCCCAGCAGTTCTGCCTGAATTGGGCTGGTGCAGTTTCCCAGTGACTTGAACACAGGACAAGGTAGTATGAGATGCCCTAGGGGAGCTCCTCCCTGTATTCCAGACTTATCCTTCTTGCCCCCATTGTGTAGTACAACCCAATTCCCCCTTGGCTGTCAGGACCAATCAGCCCAGCCAACACACTAACCCCCTTCCTTCCCTTTTGATTCAAAGACATGAATATTACCCAAGATTACAAAACTATTCAGTGGGAAAGAGAGAACTAGAATTCAGAATTCACTCTTGTCTCTCAACAGATAGTAATTAAACGGCATTTACTGATGCTTACTGTAAATCCTGCATTTTCTAAGCAAGTTCCTCGGAGCATCTCATCTAATCCCTACAATAGCACTTTTAGGGAAGATGCTATTATTACCCCCATCTTACAAAAGGAAAAACTCAAACCGAGATGTGGAGAGCTCAAGTTACAAGGTCACACAGCTGATCAGTGACAGAGCTGGGATTTGAATGGAGGTAGTCAGATGCCAGATCTCCACTCTTATCCTCTAGGTCTTACTACTTCCTTCCCATCTAGGTCTCCCAACCCAATGCCACTTCCACTACACAGGCTCAAAGGGGTCCTACCGCTTCATTTCCGGCCTCAGCACCCAGCACGGAGTCTGACACAGAATCGGCGCTTGGTTAGAGATTGATAAATAGGATTGAACTTCTCTAGGTAACAAAATTAGGCAACTCCAGAGGCACTGTTCTTAAAATCAATATGGAATTACATAACTCAGGAACAGTGACAAATTAAGGCTGATTGAAAACTTCCTGGCCTGAAGCCATGATATGATAAATCATAAAAGGTTTGGTTTGTGGGTTTGTTTGGGTTTGTTTCTTTAGTACTTCCAATGTGCCTGCACTGTACTAAGCACTTCACGTACATCATTTTATAGAATTGCTCACAACAACCCTGTAACGTAGGTGCTGTGATTATCCCCAGTTTGCGCAGCCTGCGGGGGCTGGAGTAACTTGCCCAAGACCATGCACTAGTATGGGGTAGAGACAAACTTTTAACACAGAAATGTTTCATTCCAAAGTGTGCACTTTTCTACTATAAATATAAAATATGTGTTAATCCAGCCATTTTGACTATTTTTTCCCATGTGGCGACTCACCATTTACTGTGCTGATGTTGAAAAAGAGGATTAATACCTTCCTTGAAGAGCAACCCTGTTATATCAAACTTGTGTGGCATCATCCAGGGCACTAAGTGATTCACTGAAATGTGCGTTACAAAAATAGCATGACAATTAAAACCCACCACTACAAGGAGCCCTACATATATTATCCCTTTTAGCCCTCACATCCAAGTAGGCATGATTAATAGTGTTTACAAAAGAAGACCTGAAATCCAGAGAGGCAAAGGTACTTTGCCCGAGGTCACACAGAGGAGCAACGGTAGCCAGAACTAAGGGAATGCAATCCTGCGGACTTCCCAACTTGGCATACTGCCTCCCGGCATCTAACCCCAGTCCTTATACAGGCTGCAGGCCGTTCTGAGCCCCATGGGACATTAGTTATCTACGTGAGAAATGGGCTGTGATCCCAACTATTTATGAATATCATATCTTAAATATATGTTGTTAGCTAAAGTTAGTTGTTGAAAGATACAAAAACTTTCGAATGGCATGCCTTAAAAGGTAATATAATTCAATGCTTCCATTTTACAGATCTGAAGAAACTGAGATCCAGGGAGGTGAACTGTCTTTTAATTCAACCAACAGTTACAGTACACCCACTTCGGGCAGAACTTTGTGCCAGCTCGCACAGGGTAGACACATGTTAGTAAAGGAGATAAAACAAATATGCCAATTATTAAAATAATAGGCAGAAGGGTTATAAGTAGCCATCCTCTAGGAATCTCTTCAAAGCAAATATAAAAATGTGGTCAAAAATGTATATGCAAGCAAGTTCATTTTGTATTATTTATAATAGTAAAAACTTGATAGAAACCTAAATGCCTAACAGTACCAACAATAGATGAATGATTACGTTAATTATGGCACAACTATATCATGAAACATTGAATAACCATTCAAATCATATTTTATAAGACTATTTAATGATCTGAGCAAATGTCCATAACTTAATAAGAGGTGAAAACAGCAGAATCCTATATTGTATGTACAGTTTGAGCATAATTTGGAACATTTTGCACCAAAATGTTAACAGTGGCTAATTCTACACAGTGGGATATGGGCAATTATTATTTTCCTCTTTATTCCTTACATTTTCAAAATTGTCTACAATGAGCAGGTATTACTTTCATAATTAGCTAAACAAGCAATATTTTTTCAAAGTGCTTGGCAACCTCTTCCAAGATTACTTTCCACTGGAGCCATCTGAGAGTAACACAAGAGTAGGCTGGAAAGGCAGACTTGGGCAAATAACCTGCTAAGGGCCTGAACTTCATTCCTTTTGCATCAGGACCCTGTTAAAGGTTTCTGAGCAAAAAGGTAATAACTAGGGCTGGGCTTTCGGAGCAGCGTCTGCCGTGGGGCAGAGGATAGAGAGGAAGGAATTGAAAGCAGAAGCCAGTCGGCTGTCAGAAGTGGTTAGGGCAGCCGTAGCTCATGAAGGCTGAAGTGCATGAGGACTGTGGGAAGGAGGGGAGCTGTGCCAGAGACACTGCACAGGATTAGTGCTGCCCGTTTGTGGAGAGGAAAATGCTGAACATCAGTTAAAATGCGGTTTCAACATGGCCCTTTGGACTTCGTACTAAATAAATGAAACATAGGCATAGAAGAGAAAATATCGAATCAATAAACCCTGACAAAAATCATTTCTCCTTAGCTTAAAAAGCCAGGAGCTGCCATCTGACTCATGGTTAATTTCGTTCCGGTCATTCTGAATTGTGTTATTGACGTCACGGCTGTGCAGTGCAACATGTAATACAATCAATACTCTAATTACTCCCAGCCATGCCAAGCACAGTCCTTGGACAGAGGAGAAGAGTTGGCAAACTCCTCACCATGTCTTGTTTACCCTCTTCTTGCTCTTGTCCTCTTTTTTTTTTTTTCTTTTTTAGCTCTGAAATCTGCAGTTTTCCCCAATGACTGACTATCAAAGTCACACCACGGAGGGGTTAAAAACACTGGAGGGAAAGTTACTGGAAGCATGTGCACCAGAATATTCACAGTGCCATCTGTAGGCAGTGGAATTCATGGTGATGGATGTTGTTTCTTTTTACTTAACCATATTTCTTAAGATTTTTCCAACTAGTGTGTATTAATTTTGGAATGAAAAAAAATCATTTAAAAATGTCAAATCATGCAAAAAAAAAAAAAACTTTTATCAGTGGCTTGGGCATCAGAGCAGTAGCAGGAGAACTGGTGTCCAGGGTTGACTCTAGTGCCAATGTTTGCAAATAAGTAATTTAAACACAGCAGCTGCCACTTCAGACAAACTTATTCTTCCAACTGTTCCCTGAACTCTGGCTGCTTTTAGGTCCCCAGAGCTTCCTCATCTCTCCATAGCCTCTAATTATTTTCCATCAGACATTTCCACTTTCCTTGAATAACTCACATGGGGCATTTGGGTATTAAACCACCTCTTTCCTAATGGAACCAAAAGGCTTTGCCCCATCATAGAATTTCTAGCATTTGGAAGACTTTCTATTGTTGTTGTTGATGATGATGATGATGATGATGATGATGATGATGATGAAGTTGATATTTTTACCTGGAAGCTTCCTTTTCTTACTCTCTTGAATTACACATATAGACCCCTGTCTATCTTCTCAAATAAAGGTATATGTGTTATATAAATAAGTGATAATAAATCTTTATGAGCTGCAAAGCTAAACAATGCCTCAGGAGAAACAGAGCAGTTAGTTTCCTGAGGAATAAGAACTTAGGGGAGTACCCTGAGAAAACCATAATTCAAAAAGAGTCATGTACCAAAATGTTCATTGCAGCTCTATTTATAATAGCCAGGACATGGAAGCAACCTAAGCATCCATCAACAGATGAATGGATAAAGAAGATGTGGCACATATATACAATGGAATATTACACAGCCATAAAAAGAAACGAAATTGAGTTATTTGTAGTGAGGTGGATGGACCTAGAGTCTGTCATACAGAGTGAAGTAAGTCAAAAAAAAAAAATGGTCATGAAGAACCTAGGGGCAAGATGGGAATAAAGACACAGACCTACTAGAGAATGGACTTGAGGATATGGGGAGGGGGAAGGGTAAGCTGGGACAAAGTGAGAGAGTGGCATGGACATATATACACTACCAAACGTAAAATAGATAGCTAGTGGGAAGCAGCCGCATAGCACAGGGAGATCAGCTCGGTGCTTTGTGACCACCTAGAGGGGTGGGATAGGGAGGGTGGGAGGGAGACACAAGAGGGAGGAGATATGGGGACATATGTATATGTATAACTGATTCATGTTGTTATAAAGCAGAAACTAACACACCATTGTAAAGCAATTATACTCCAATAAAGACGTTAAAAAAAAAAAAAAGAACTTAGGGGAGTACTGAGGATTCACTCTTGCAACAAAATTCACTGATCCCAACAGTGTACCAGGCAGTGTGCTTCGGACTGAAGTGGAACCAGAGATGCCAAGATGAACAAAGCCCAAAGTCCAAGCGTGTTCCTTGGGAACTCAAGGAAGGGCACCGCCAGCTGAAGAGGGGACCCACAAGGCTTCCAGAGGAGCTGATGGAGCTGGTTCTGGAAAAGGAATGTGATTTCCAAAGAGCTGTCAGTGTGCGCAACGGAGGGGCAGCGAGTAGTGGCAGGGCCAGTTCCGTAGGCCAGGTGGCGTACAGGACAGGGATCTGGAGGGTAATCGAGCTGATGAGCAATGCTGGAAGGCTTGAACTTCATTTCACAGAGCATAAGGAGCTATTAAAGGCTTTTGAGCAAGGAATAACCTGGAAAGACTCATATTTTAGCCACGTGGGAGATGGGCTGGAGAGGCAGAGAAGGAAAAAGGCTGAAGGTACAGAAGGTGCCTTTAGAGGAGTGGTTCTCAGTGGGAATATTGCTTCCTGAGGGGTACTCTAGAAATTTATGAGACATTTTAACTGTCAAAATGATTGGAGGGCACACTGGCATGCAGTTGGCAGGGGCTAATAATGCTAGATGTACTGCAATGGGCAGCATAGTCTCACAGAAGGAAGAACTGTCCTGCCTCTCACGTGACTTTCAAATGCCCCACTGGACAAACATACAGGTGAAAAACCTGTTGACAATTGTCTGAGCCCAGAACATAATACCATTTTACATGCAAATACTATGCATAAATTTTATATATGCCATAAAGACAGGCATACAGATCAATGGAACAGAATTGAGAGCCCAGAATTAAACCCTTACATTTATGGGCAAATGATTTTGACAAGGGTATCAAGACAACTCAATGAGGAAAGTATAGTCTTTTCAACAAATGGTGCCGGGGCAGCTGGATATCTGTATACAAAAGAATCTTACCTCAAACCATATACAAAAATTAACTCAGAATGGATCAAAGACCTAAATGCAAGAGTTGAAACTATAAAAGTCTTAGACAAAAACATAAGCATAAATGTTCATGACCTTGGATTAGGCAATAGTTTCTTAGACATGACACCAAAAGCATAAGCAATAAAAGAAAAGAATAGATAAATTAGACTACATCAAACCCAAAAACTTTTGCATTGTAAATTATACCATCAAGAAAGTAAAAAGACAGTCCACAGGATAGGAGGAAATATTTGCAAATTATATATCTGATAAAGATCTAGTATTCAGAATATATAAAGAACTCTGAGGTCTCAATAATAAAAAGACAAATATTCAATTTTAAAATGGACAAAGGATTTGAGTAGACATTTCTCTAAAGGAGATATGCAAACAGATAATAAGCACATGAAAAGATGTTCATTAGTTATTAAGGAAATGCAAATCAAAACCACAATGAAATATCAATTTATACTCTCTGGGATGGTGGTAGTAAAAAAGATGGACGATAACAAGTACTGATGAAGATGTGGAGAAACTGGAAACTTCCTGTGTGCTGGTGGGAAAGTAGAATGCTGCTGCTGCGTTGGAACACAGTCTGGCGGTTCCTCAAAATGTTAAACATAGAGTTGCCATATGACCCAGCAATTCCACTCCTAGTATATACCCAACAGACTTGAAAGCATATGTCCAGACAAAAATTTGCGCACAAATGTTCACAGCAACATTATTCCTAATAGCCAAAAAGTGTAAACAACCAAAATGGCATCAACCAATGAGTGGATAAACAAAATGTGGTATATCCATACCATGGACTATTATTCAACCACAAAAATTAATGAAGTTCTGATACATGATACAACATGGATGAACTCTGAAAACATTATAAGTGAAATTTATGACACAAAAGGCCACATATATTATTGCATTTATATGAAATACTTGAAAAAGGCAAATCCATAGAGACAGAAGGTAGATTCGTGGTTTCCAGGAGTTGGGGGAAGAGGCAATGAGGAGTTACTGCTCATGGGTATGGGTTTCTTTAGGGGGTGATAAAATGTTCTGAAATTAGACAACTGTGATGGGTATGCAACTAAAAACCACTGAATCATACATTTTAAAAATGAATTTTATGACAGGTGAGTTATACCTCAATTTTAAAAATTTATATGTGCTGAATTTTTCAGAAAGGCAACTAACATACAAATCAAGGGCAAGTGGTATTAGGTTTAATTTGGAAGTTTTCAGAAAATCACTTCACTCACAAACCCTCATCGGTAGTATTTGGATCACCAATAGCCCACAACTTTGTTACTTGTGGCTGTTGAGATCACCCTGGGCATAGATGCAAGTTTGAGTACTTCATTATGTTGTGCTTGAGCATTTACAGTTTGAAGAGCATTTTTATTATAAATTAATTGCCTTCTAGTTCTTCATACTACGAGGGCATTATATTGATTTTTCTTAAATAATGTTTGTGGGTTAATTATATTACCTATGAATTTCATGTCAGTATAGGAGTGGGTGTGACTCCCCATCACATTAATAATGTAATGTGTGCTATAAAGAAGCTGGCACTGAGGCTAATAGAATTGAGGACGTTGACCTGTTTTCAAATCAACCCCTCATTACACACATACCCAGTCACAACCATCATTTAATTATAGCCCAAGATCTTCCTCTTTTCTTCATTGAAGCCTTCACCCATTAGGCCTCTGCCCCTGCAATTAGAAGATTTCCTGTAAAAAGCTTAAATTGCTTTTCTATCTTTGCTCTCATTCAGACTCCCCATGCCTCCGTGGGTTTGGGGTAAGGTGATTTTTCCTGATTGATCTACATGTGCTTTCTCCCCTGCTCATGTTTTAAAGTATAGTGTGGAAGTGACCACAGGCACCATTGTTTATTCTCAAAGGATGTAATCTTCATGTCACTGTTCAAGCCACGTGCCTCTCTGTAGGATGTCAGGTGGGGATAACTGTTAGTATTCGTAATTTCTGAGATCCTAAATAAGTGTCACATTGGGGACATTTAAACCAATTTCCTCAGCTCTGGCTGAGTATAAAACCTGTAGAGGAACAGCCTGGAGAGGCAGAGAAGGGACAGAAAGCCAATGTCCAAATCTGGACCTAAGCTGTGCCATCATTCACAAGTCACTTTATGTCTCTAAACCTCTTTTTTTCATTTTTAGTTTAGGGATATTAATGCCTTACTTCCTGCCTTACAGACTTACAACAATTGAATGTGAAAATATTTACTAAGTGTTTTGCAAGGAATGTCAACTCATGTATCCATTCCTGTGTTGCCAGAAGTCCTGGCTTGGTGCTGGGGACACTACAGTGCCCAAGACAGACACAGCTCTGCCTTCATGGAACTCAGAGACTAAAAGGGACAAACTCTAATGAATAATGACACAATTAATTCATTTATTCCATGGAGTGTTCAAAAGGAGAAGTCTGGGGTGCTATAACAGCTTATAGAGGGGTGGATAGGACCAAACTCATTCACAGATCAGAAATGATGCTCAGGTGAGGGCTGGGGGTCAGTAGGAGCAACTTAACCAGAAGTTTCAAGAGTCTGGTCTGTGATTTTGTTTAAAATACAGATTCTTAGACCCCAACTCCCAGAGATGTGGAAAAGCCTGAGGAGCTCTGTTTGTGCTTTTGGTTTTTTGAGTTTCCTGGGTGATTTCTCATGTGCAGCCAGATGTGGGAACAACTGACCTCAGCAAAGAGTGGGGAGGATCAAAGCAGGTAAACAGAACAGCTACTGCAAAGGCCCAGAGGTGGGATTGAGTCTTGCTGCTAGACGCAGACCAACTGCACAGGCAGAGGCATTTTCTGGAAGCTTCTTAGAAATGCAGAATCTCGGGCACCATCTCAGACTTACTGAGGCAGAAACTGCATTTTAACAAGATGCCCAGGTGATATTTACATACATGTATGTAGCCAGGAGCACTGGGTAGGAGAAGGCAAGAACTCTGGCTTATATATCTTGGTATTGTTAGCACCCAGGACACATTAGACACTCTGTAAATGCAGCCTGAATCAAGTTTTACTGATGCAAATTTTTATTTTATGGGAACTGCCAATTTCAGAAGCTGTTAATACTGGCAGAAAGTGGGTACAGGCATATGATACTGAGGAGTGTGTAAAGTGCCACAATCTTTTGAAAGGACAATCTGGCAAAGGCACCAGAATGTAAAAGATGCATACCTAATTAACTTGGCAACTCCAGTTCTAGGAACTTAGGGCAAAGGATTATACGGAAATGTCTGCAAAATATACGTCCACTGTGGCATTGCTTATGAGAGGAAAATAATGAGAAGAGCTTCAATTTCTATTAAAAGAAGATTAAACTAATTGTTGAATATAGATGTTCCTCTGTGATGGAATTACATCCCAAGAAACCCATTATAAGTCGAAAATGCATTTAATACACCTAACCTACCAAAAATCACAGCTTAGCCTGTTGTAGCTTAAATGTGCTCAGAACACCGGACTTCCCTGGTGGCACAGTGGTTAAGAATCCGCCTGCCAGTGCAGGGAACACGGGTTTGTGCCCTGCTCCGGGAAGATCCCACATGCCGCAGAGCAACTAAGCCTGTGCGCCACAACTACTGAGCCTGCGCTCTAGAGCCCGCGAGCCACAACTACTGAGCCCACATGCCACAACTACTGAAGCCCGCGTGCCTAGAGCCCATGCTCTGCAACAAGAGGAGCCACTGCAGTGAGAAGCCCACGCACCTCAACGAAGAGGAGCCCCCGCTCACCACAACTAGGGAAAGCCCGCGTGCAGCAACGAAGACCCAACGCAGCCAAAAAAAAAAAAAATGTGCTCAGAACCCTTATATTAGCCTACAGTTGGGCAAAATAATCTAACACAAAGTCTATTTTGTAATAAAGTGTTGAATATCTCATGTAATTTATTGAGTACTGTACTAAAAGTGAAAAATAGAATGGTTGTGTGGGTTCAGAATGATTGTAAGTGTATCAGTTGTTTACACAGCAGCTGACTGCCACTGCCCAGCATCAAGAGACAGTATTGTACCACATACCGCTAACCCAGGAAAAGATCAAAATTCAAAAGTTGAAGTATGATTTCTACTGAATGTGTATCGCTTTCACACCATCATAAGTCAAACCATCGTAGGTTGGGGAATGTCTGTATACATAAAATGAGCAAATCTTTGCAGCTCTTTAAAATGATGTACATCTACATTAACCGTCTCGATATCTCTGATACACTAAGTGAAAGAAGATCACAAAACAGTGTCTCAATTTTGTAAAAATATATACATATGTGTGCATGCATGTGTGTGTGGTTAAAAAGAAATAGTAGTAGTTTTAACTTTTTTAGATCTCTTTAAATTGAGATTATAATAGGTATATATTGTTTTGTTTACAGGAGATGGAAAATATTATCACGTTCATAAAAGAAAACAAAACCCTCCACTTCAGAAAGTGGAACCGACTCTATCTGGCTTGTTGAGTCACCGCAGGAGATAGTGAGGAGGAGAAGGAGGAACAGGACAGGGTTCTGATGTCCTGAGGTTGCTGGTTGCTCCATCCAGGGTCTTAGTGCATTGGAATCACCAGGGATCCCCCCATATCACTGATGCCAGGTTCCCAACTCAGACCAATTAAATATAAATCTCTTGGGAGTGGAACTGGCTATTGTTAGGTTTTTTGTTTTTTTTTAATTTATTTATTATTTTATTTATTATTTTTATTTTTGGCTGTGTTGGGTCTTCGTTTCTGTGCGAGGGCTTTCTCTAGTTGCGGCAAGCGGGGGCCACTCTTCATCGCGGTGCGCGGGCCTCTCACTGTCGCGGCCTCTCTCGTTGCAGAGCACAGGCTCCAGAAGCGCAGGCTCAGTAGTTGTGGCTCACGGGCCTAGTTGCTCCACGGCATGTGGGATCTTCCCAGACCAGGGCTCGAACCCGTGTCCCCTGCATTGGCAGGCAGATTCTTAACCACCGCACCAGGGAAGCCCCTATTGTTAGTTTTTGAAGCTCCCCAGGTGACTCAAATTGTTCTAAAAGATTCTAAGGCTGAGAATGTCTGGGGGTCTAACATGAAAGACCAAGGAGATCTGTGTATCATCCACCTGCATGTGGTATTATTCACGGTGCTATAGCTCTCACCAACAATACTAGTCCAAGTCCAGCCTTTAGGCAGAAAAAAATGATTTGACAAGTAAAAGGCTGAACCAAATCACCTTCTAGAGACAGCTGAGTATCAGTGTGAGGGGCCCCCCTCTGATTGCTTTATTGGTGGACACACCAGGAAACAGCATGGTTTGACAGTGGAATTGCTCCAGGAGGTGGCTTGGAGGTCTGACTGGGAATAGAAAAAGCTTCTGTTTAAAAGTACAATGCTAGATTTCATATCTTGAGAAGTTATAAAATGCCTTATCCCTTTCTCCTTCTCTATTTGTACTACCACGTGAATTTGTTCCCTCTAAAGAAGTCAGTGGAAATGAGAACACTAATTGACGTCATTGCTCTGAATTTTTAAGTACCATCAGGTTGGCTGTAGTTGCATAACTCAGTCATCATTTGAGATCCACCGAGTCCAGGGTATGTCACAGGGGAACAGGAAGCATCAAGGAGACTCAAACACAGATGCCCTTCCTCCCCGTTCTTCAATGTCCTAAAAGAGTCCTCCTCAGTCTCTTCTCAAGCTGCTTTCCAACGAACTCCTACTTTCCAGGTCATTGGAAATACTGGCTTGCTCCTCCCCACCAGGAAACATTAGATTCTGCCTCCCGTCTGGGAGTTGGATGAGTCTTGTCTCCAGATAAGACAGCAATAGCATTTTGTGATCAGATGGGCAGACTGTTATCTGAAGAAGTCACAGCGTTTCTTCTCTACTGGTGCCAGAAAGGATTGCCTGGGTGCTTGAAGCCTGGGTACACTAGTATTTGAATTTGGGCTTTCTTTGTTGAATAGAGTTCTGTTTTGTCTGTTCATGCCCAATAGTTAAAGTGGGGTTTCCTATTTGCATAAGTTCTAAGTCACTAAAGTAACATAGAGGAAGGCAAATCAATGAAATGTTAATAGTTATTGAGAGATTACTGGGTACAAGACACGGTGCTTGGCTCACCATGGGTTAACATAAAGTTGGTTTATTCAAAACTATGCTTTAGAAACATGACAGTCTCCCAAACCATACATGATTGTCTATTTTTCTTTAATAATACTGTTAGCTAATGGGAACCTAATCGAAAGAAGCTTCTTTTTTAATTTTATTTATTTATTTATTTATTTATTTTTGGCTGTGTTGGGTCTTCGTTTCTGTGCGAGGGCTTTCTCTAGTTGCGGCAAGCGGGGGCCACTCTTCATCGCGGTGCGCGGGCCTCTCACTATTGCGGCCTCTCTTGTTGCGGAGCACAGCCTCCAGACGTGCAGGCTCAGTAGTTGTGGCTCACGGGCCTAGTTGCTCCGCCGCATGTGGGATCTTCCCAGACCAGGGCTCGAACCCGTGTCCCCTGCATTGGCAGGCAGATTCTCAACCACTGTGCCAACAGGGAAGCCCGAAAGAAGTTTTTGTTCTGTTTTGTTTTGGGGTGTTTTTCTTGGTGGGTGAGGAGTTCAAATTAAAGAGCAAAGCTGGAGGTAGATATAACTTTAGTACTTTTAACCAAAGACTGTTTTGATTTGGAGGCATATATTTTGTTACCAATGGTAAAAGAATTAGGGTGGGTTGAAAGGAGGAATAACCAAGAAGAAAGAGACAACAAAATAATAGTTTGAGGTAAGCCCTTAAGAATGTTAAGAATGAGTACACTACTTATTTCCAAGCTGTTCCAGTTTAGTCAATGAAACTCTACAGGGCCATGCCACATCCCCCAAACATGTAGCATGATGTTCTGTCTCAAAGTGCTGTTCTACTGTTACGGCATTAATAATGAAGGAAGGGAAAAAGAGACTCTTTGATAAGGGTGAAGGAAGAAAGATAGGCTTTCTGATCCGGTTTGGAAAGAGATGAAGAGCCAGGAGAGTGGATGGGGGTCAGAGGCGGGGGTGTATCTCTGGTGACCACAGCACGTGGTTTTAGAGGCTGGCAGCCTGGCTCTTCCATGTTCCAGCTTCAGAACCTTGGATAAATCCTCAGCTTTACTGACACTCACTGTCCTCTTCTGGAAAGGATACCACCACCTTTCTGATGTTTTTTGGAAGTTATTAAACACAGACTCTACACCTATGTTTTCCAGTATAATAGCCACTAACCACATGTGGCTATCTAAATTTAAATCATTAAAATTAAATAAAATTTTAAATTCAGTTCTTCAGCTGCACTAGCCACATTTCAAGCGCCCAATAGCCAAGTGAGGTTGTAACTACCATACCGGACATCACAAAGAACACTTCATCACCACAGGACTCTGCTGGACATTGCTGCTCCAGATGGGCCACTGCTCTGGAGATACAAATCCTGGGTTCAAATCCCATATCTGCCACTTGGTAGCTGTGTCACTTTGAATAAATGCCTTAACTGTTCTGTACCTCAGTTTCCTCATCTTTCATTTAGAGATGGTTAAAAATAAATCTCCCTCACCGGGCTGTTGTAAGAATAATATATATATAAATCAGTTACAATTGTGCCTGGTACATAGTAAGCATCATATAAGTGGTGCTATTCTATAAGTGAATTGTTACCCAAGATAGGATATGGGCAGCATCTGGCACATAGAAGGAGATGGGCAAATATTTCTACCTGACGTGCGATGAACAGAAAAGGCAGAGAGGGAAGACCCTCTTTTTTAAGCACTATGACTTGCATTTTAGACATATAACCATGTAACCTCCCCGTTTTTAGCCTCATGATAAACGACTCTCTTTTTTGTCTATTTTACCCTATATCCATTTGCAACAGAATGAAATCCAGAGTTCAAAATAACAAGGGGGCTGTTTTAATCTTTTTATGTGTCCCAAAGGGAGTTCATCCCTTTTTACTTGGAGATTTTCACTAACTAAATAGAATGCGGTCCTAGTCAGACCCAAACCACAGACAGGAAGAAATTACACTCTCAGCCCTTGCCTATGACAGGTGAGACCAATTAAGTGTTCTCAATACTGGGCTCTGAACAGAGAGGCTCATTTGTTGGGATACTCATCAGTTGTCAAAATATGACACAGAGTTTGACCCACCCTACCCCGCTTGGTGCTAGAGAGACTGTACTTCTTTATGTATCTCATTGATGCAGAATATACTGAAATGGGTCTTCTGGGGCTGGTTCTGAACACCAGACACCATGGCCTTCTCTTCTGGAGTAGACAGAGAAGAGTAGGTCACATCTGGGCTGGCGTCTTCCGGGGAAAGGGAGGAGGTCAAAGGCTCCAGGGCAGCAGGTCCACCAGCCTAGCTTGGAAAAGGGACTTTACACTTTCTACCAAGCTTCAGATCTCAGAGAGGGCAACAGTCTCAGACACATCAGTTCCAAGTACGGGTCAAGGTGCATGGATGACCAATAGTCCAGATGGACCTGAAAGTTTGTAAACCATCTAATCCTCTACCTCAAGGAATATTTTTATTCTTGTTTATATTTTTAAGTAGATTCTCCCATTTCTTTTTCATGTTGAATGAAAGGGTGTCTTTTCCCCTTCTAAATCACTCTTTCAGCCAAGACATTCCAGCATCATGGCATAATGGTTTCTTGATGTTGACTCACACTGACCAATACATGGTTACTTGTAAATATCATTCTATGATTCCATTTAATAGTAGACCCCATATTAAGGACTAAAAATGTACCAGCAGTGAGGATCTTCTAGAGGATGCATTCTTCCTTTTAAAATCCCATTACACTAAAGAAGAAGAAGAAAATCACAATAGCTTATTCCTAATAGGAGGTCATCATCAAGCTTGCACACTACACTACACTCAACCCATGGCTCTCACTGCTATAAGATGAAATAAGAGCGTTTGAGAAGGAGGATGTGAACAACAGTGTTGAATGCCTCTGACAGGCCAAGGGAGGGAGATGAGGGCTAGAATATGTCCATTGGATTTAGCAACACAGAAGCCACTGATTATTTCAGCAATGCAGTTTTGGTGGCAGGGAAGATACAGAAGGCAGAACAGAGAAGGCCAACGACTGACAAGATATGAAGAAGTGGAGACAGCCTGGAGGACAATAGCTAAAGTGTGGCAATATCTAAAGAGGGCACGGCAGTTTGGGGGAGGAGGGGTGTTTTTACTTGTTTGTTTGTTTTTTGGGTTTTTGTTTGTTTGTTTTTTTAACATCTTTATTGGAGTATAATTGCTTTACAATGGTGTGTTAGTTTCTGCTTTATAACAAAGTGAATCAGTTATACATATACATATGTTCCCATATCTCTTCCCTCTTGCATCTCCCTCCCTCCCACCCTCCCTATCCCACCCCTCTAGGTGGTCACAAAGCACAGAGCTGATCTCCCTGTGTTTGTTTTGTAAGATGAAACTATCGAGAATAATTCGAGTTCTTAGAACAGTCCAAGAAATTATCAGAATTAGCTGCCTTTGGGGGGTGGGGGATAGTCAACCCGGAAAGAAAGTAAACCAATCTAAGAGAAGCCAGGGTCATAGGGCTGAGGTATTTGCTTCGGGGGCAGATTCTATCTTCCTGTATTGGCCTGAGCTTTGTGTAGCAACTGGGAGAATCCTGACTCCAGGCTCCTGGTGATTCCAATCTGCTGTGTAAGGCTGATTCTGTAACCAAGTCAGAGCTCTCCTTGGAAATTCTCTCCAAATTTCTATCTATTTCCAAAATTCTATCTCCAAAGTGAAGAGTGATAATGATAATATTGGCTAATCTA
Organism: Eschrichtius robustus; assembly: GCF_028021215.1. Lineage (NCBI taxonomy): Eukaryota > Metazoa > Chordata > Mammalia > Artiodactyla > Eschrichtiidae > Eschrichtius > Eschrichtius robustus. Next base: position 50,536,999 of record NC_090829.1, on the reverse strand, counting down.
ATTCCATGAGGGAAACAGATCCTAAAACAGTTCCCCATAATGGAGATGCATGGAAACATAACTACAAAAACCGAGGATATATCTTCATTGCCAGGAACAGGAACAGGCTGTTCTGATGTTCAATTAAACATTTTTCCCTGATTAAAAAAAAGACACATGCTGACCACAGAAAAGATGAAAATAGAAATCATTCCTAATTCTACCACCTATTGATCCCTCCTTTTAACATTTTAGCACTCTGCCTTCAGAAGAGAATGAAATTAAATCGTACACTGTACAGTTTATATCCTTTATTTTTGTTATAGTTGTTTTAAGTTAATATATTCTGAGTAAATTGTTATGTCATTAAATATTATTTTAGAACAATATTTTATTGGATGCTTAAAATTTTATTCTTTGAATACCTCATAATCCATTTAACTCTGTCCCTATTTTTGGCATTTAGATTGTTTCCAATTTTTACCACTATAAATGATATTGCAGTGGCCCTTGAAAAAAAAAAACAGTACTTCTTTTGCACCTGATTATTTTCACATGATAGATTTATTTTCCAAAAACATTTATGTCAGCTCACACTCCCACCATCAGTGTACTGAAGTATCATTTCTTTGACCCATTTCTTTGATCCATATTACTGAATATTTGTATTTTCATTAACAGTTGCTATTTAATGTGCTCTATGAGGAATACATTTGAATTCAAGAACTTGCAGTTTACAAAAATTTTAACTCAACAGCTTGGAAGCAAGCACTTTTAAGTCAAATAGCTTGTAGGTTGGAAATTCATTTACAAGTCCCCAAATGGAATCTGGCATTCCTCTGTGAGTGAAGTGCTGTTGGCATTGAAATGTGCTCTCCCAGTTTTCAGATTTCCTAATGAACAGACATGCTGATAGTCAGGAAAGAAACCTGCCTCCAGAGAGGAGTTCTCTGGGCTGTGGATCCAGAGTATACCCCAAGGGCCTGCAGATCCACAAACCCTGAGTGGGTGCTATCTTCCAAGTAGACTCAGAAGCTAGAAATGAACAGTATACCCACAGGGCAAAGTGACCTCCATTTTTCAAAAACATATTAAATTCCAGGCTGTCAAAGTTCTCAACTATTTTCCTCCCAGATGAAGGAAAAAAAAAAAAAAAGCAATGAAGCAAACTAAAAATTATACCTTCTCTTCTATGGTGCATACTCTATAATGTATGAGATATTTACTGCTCTGATTGGGTAAAAGACTGTTTGAAGTCTCCAAGGAGCTATTGTACATGAACCATCTATATCAAAAAGTACAACTCTAAACTTAACTAGACGTAAATGTTTTAATGTTAAATATTTTAATATTATAATATTGTGGATTTTTAATTCAGTCTTCCCTTGACTTAATTAATATTAAAGGATCAAAAACACAGAAATGTTACTTGTTTATAACTAGGTAATATAGATAATTTGGTTTTCCAAAGGGATTTGTGAAGCCAGTCAATGAGTTTAATCATTTGTAAAATCTGAGACTTGAATTAAATGATTTCTGAGGTTTTGTGTTCTTTGATGTTATGCACAAAGGGTACTCAACAAAGGAAGTCATCTCACACTGTAATAAATGTCTCAAGAGAACACGGATTATTACAAACTCCTATTGTAAATTATATCTTTTATAAAGAAATATTTTATGCCAAATATTCTTTTTAGCTGTGGAAAAATCTTCAGTCTGCAAACAATTGTTGATTACCTACTGTTTGCCAGTCCCTGCTATGGTCCCTGGGGATTCAAGAAAGAATGAGACAGACAAATCCATACCTTCAAGGAGTTTACAGTCTAGAGAAAGGATACAGACAATGAAAACATAACTAAATAAATGTCAAGTAGGGATAAATTACTCAAAAATAAATGGATGGATAAATATATAAGTAGATGACAGATAGATAGATAGATAGATAGACGATAGAACTTGAGAGAAAGAGTCTGAAAGACCAGGGCTACTTTTAGCCCAGATGATCCTGGAGGGCTTCTCTCTGCAGAGGTGACATTTCAGCTAAGACCGGAATCAGGAGAAAAAGAAAGTCGTGCAAAGACCTGAGATAGGAGATTCCAGGTAGGGGAAATAAGTGCAAAGGCCCTGAAGCAACAGAGAATTTAGTGTGTTTCAAGAACGGAGAGGAGGTCAGTGGACCAAAAGGGAGGGTGGCAGGCAATGAACTCTGAGAGGAAGTAGACACCAGGTCACTTACAGCCCTGTAGGCCATTGTAAGGAACTTGGATTTTATTTTCTTTCCAAGACAAAACCATCCGGGGGGCTGTAAAGAGATCCAAGCCTTCAGGTGTATAACAATCTGCGGCAAGACACAACTTAACATATGCTGAGTTGGGGGAAATCAGAGAAGAGGAGCCCCAAGTGGTTAACATACATTTAATGACAGATGGGATATGAGCTGAGTGCCAAAAGAACATGAAAATACGGATAGCTTTGGGGAGGGAAAGAAGCAAGAAGCAAAGGCTAAGAAGTAAAATCTTGGTAGTCAGTGTTTACTTCATCATCATGCCTGTCTTCCTGGCCAGCCTGGGAGCTCCGAGAACAAGGGGGGCATCTTCTTCCTCTTTCTGTCTCTGCATCTTGCACACACGATGCCAGACATTTAGTAGGTGCTCTGAACCCATTAAAGGAGATGATGTGTATTGAAAACAGTACAAACCCGGAGCAGAGAGGGGTTGGGTATGTGGCGTCAGGCTTTGCTGAGAACCGAAAGTTCATGAGGCGTGTATAATAACCTACATCGATAAAATTAAGATTCTGTCCACTTGTCTGTTTATTGTTGTATCACATACAAACGGCCGTTATCAAAATTTGAAGGATCTGCTTGAAATTATCTGACTTAAAATGCAGACTCTTTAGAATAGTAGAAATTTCCTTTGGGGGCACTGGAATGAATCTCAGAGACAAGAATCTCCAGAATAACTGAATCAAAGTACAAAGAGGCCTGGGTATGGGTTAAGACACAGTGAATAGGGAACACAAAAGGAGTTTCAAATATGGGCTCCAAACCCAAAGGCACAAAGCTATCCAAATTGCACTTATGGATTTGTGAGGGAGCTTCTCATATGAGCAACTCTATTTAGCATATCCAGGGAGAGAAGCTGCAGGGATGTTATCTACTTAAGGATTTTCCTGAGCGACGCTGAGGAAGCCAGCTGGTTAACAATGAAAAGTGTTTATTAGACTCCTGCAAGACTCTTGCTTCTCCAAATTAGGATGAAGAAATTCCCACTGAAGCCAAGTTGACAGGAAAAGTTTTGAGGAACATTAAACACCCTCAGCTCCTTTAAAGGAACATTACCACATAGACAACTAGGTGAATGCCTCGTTATCCTTCGGGGATCATCCCAAGCCTGGCATGACTGTGATATCATACAAAGAAAATGCAGGCAGCTCTGTCCACCTTCTTAAATATGAAGCAGTAGGAAGAGCACTGGCGTGAGGTCAGGGGGAGGAAGGAGGGGAAGATGATGTCAGGTGGGGATATCCTCCCTGCCTGGGTGTTGGAGGAGGAAGTGACATATACATAAAACTGAATCACTTTGCTGTACACCTGAAACTAACACAACGTTGTAAATCAATTTAAAAAATAAATATATATTTTAAAATATATATCAGAAAAAAGATAGATGTCATTGTCTTAACATATTGAAATTTAGGATTGCTTGTTACTGCAGCAAAAGCTGATTAATGCAGTCAATAACTTTTTAGAAACAGGAAAAGAAATAGCAAGCTTTGTAAAGGAAGCCGAAATGATACCACCTCTTTTGCATAGCTATTCAGTTGTCATAGATTCAAATTCTCCTTTAAAAAACATTCCAAGCAAAACAAAGCCAGCTGTGTCTGAGACCTCACATACAATGTAAATGGGCTAGCACACTGATAAGTAACGCGGTAGGTGATCAAGAAATACCTCAAGTGGACTTGATCAATCAAACACTTAGCAAAGACATAACTGGGAAGATTGGCAATCTGAAAATCAGGAACCCTGGTTTTAAAGCCAGTTGTACATCTGAGTGAATTTGTCAGGCACCAGCATTGTATGATTTAGGAGGTTCATGCGTGCGCGTGCACACACACACACACACACACACACACACACACAGGGCCAGACTGATCAAAAGCATCTCCCTTACCACTCTGTTATGGTCCAAAAATGTCACCATGATAAACTGCAGCCTGCCCAAGAAGTACAAATCAGAATGTGATTGATCTAGAAGCCATACCATGTGAGACACTGCTGATCACTGAAGAAATTGAAGACGTTTAGTCTGGGGAAGACAAGACTCCAAGAGATATGTTAGTTGCCTTCAAAAACTTGAAGACTTTCCTATAAACAGATTAACCTTAATCAGTACAGATACAGAGAACAAAACTGGGGACAACAGGAGAAATTTACCAGGACACAGATCTCAATTCAATTTACTAGGGTGTTCTGTTCGGACGCCGCAGACCCTGGGATTCACATATATCTGACCTGTATCTGGCCATCCCGTGTAAAATCATAGTGACTGACAGGCAAGTGACTCCGCAGTTGGGATACGAACTTAGAGCCATAACTGGCAAGTTTGGAAGAAATAGAAGAGCAACAGAAGCCAGGACCTCAGCAGAGAATCTGCCATCAAAGACTGGCTGAGTGAGCCACAGTAAGCCACAAGCAAGAAAGTCAGAAGGAGGTCGTGCTTTCAGGGATAGGGTGGTGACTGTAGGTGAATCCACCATGCCCTAGCCACCTTTGTGTGTGTGCATTTTGGGCAGAAAAGTCAAGGGTGTAAAGGAATGAGAGCAGATATAACATCCAAAGGTCCAAGCAAATCGGCTGAGGACACCCCTTTAGATAACAAAACACGGGAGAGGAGAAAGCCCTTCCCTAAAAGCATGAAAAAGGCAAGCATGAACACCTAGGGGTGAAATACCAGGGTGTACAGTCTGCAGCCATAGAATCCAGGGGAGCTTCAGCAGAGAAGAGCCCTGGGTAAGGGCTGGGCAGTAGGCCAAAGACGCTCTGAGAGCTGCCTAGGGAGGTGGGAGGGGCTGTCAGCAGTCAGGGACAAAAAGACCTGGTCATCGGCCAGAGGAGGGTGATGCTGGCAGGCTGCCGCTTCCTGGCAGTCATGTATGCCAGACACTGTGCTAAAAGCTCCACACACATTAACTCCTTCGCTCCTAACCAGCCCTGCGAGCTAGTTAGTGCCCTTATTATCCCATTTTATAGATGGCAAAACTGAAGCATGGAGAGGCTCTTAGTGAGTAAGGGCAAAGCCAGACTTTGAACCCAGGGGACCTGGCTCTTGAATTAGGTTCTTAACCAGGAGCCAGGAGCTCAGCCCAGAGGAGAAGCAGCGGGGCTGGTGGGGAGGAGGGCTAGCACACAACCCAGGGTACAGGAGTTGGGGGCGGGGCCTCAGAAGCCTCCTTCAGATCCTGCAGTCACCTGGAGGGGCTCATCAAACCTGGCACTTTCAACTGCAACCTCCTTTTGCCTGGGGACATCGATTAGAAGAATTTTGTTGCAATCCTAACTGTTGAACCACGTGAAGGGGCAGCTTCCACCAGCCAACGTTCCTGCTGCTCCAGATGTTCCAGCAAAGGCTGGACACCAGCTCGTGGGAAGTGTCAGGAAGGGATTTCTGTAATCCCTTAGTGTATTTGCAAAATCAGGCAAGAGTGATTTGAGGCTGTTTACTGTTTTGTTAGCCTTCGTTTCCTTCCTCTCTTCACCTCCAAACGCCGGCTCCAACCTAATTCAACAATCCTACCTAGTCGGTGAACTTCCAAGCCATAATTATTTTCATCCTCACACAAACCTGCTCTTACTGTCATTATACTTGGAGCCCACTGAACCCTCAAGCATGCCGCCAGACACCACAATGATGACTCCCTTCTCCCAGGGGCCCTGCAAGCCTTCCTTAGCAATAGCTGTGAAGTATTTTGAGAAACTTGAATTAAAGTGCTAGAGAAAGCACAACACACATTTATTGCTCATCTTGGAAAGACAACAGCAAAAAGCTTCCAAAACTCTCTTTGATTAACATAATCTGGGGGTAATGAATATGGATATTGTCAATAGTCACTTAGAAGCATGTTTTCTTTTGTACATTTTGTTCTCTCCAGTAAATTTCCAACCAAGAAAGGAAATGCCCCAAGCCCCTGTTTGCACCAATAAAGCAATCACTCAGAGGAATTACATGGAGGGAATGCAGCCAGGAAGGAATTCTACCACCTTCAACCTTTATTCTAGTTGATTCTCTATGTTTTCACCATGATTTCTAATTATCTACCAAATTGAAATTGTCACATCCCTAACCAGCCTGGTTCTTTTCTCAGTGTCTCTGTGACAGTTTCTGAGGAAGGGCTGATCAGGACAAATATCCCAAAGGGTATCTCCAGATCCACAGTCACCGCCTGCAGAAGACTGCTGCTGAAGGGCCCAGTTTCCTGCCCAGGAAGAGAAACAGGAAGTACCTGTCGGCCTTGGGACCCCACGTGGAAAATGGCAATGGGTCAGTCAGGGTTCTCCAGAGAAAGAGAACCAATAGGATTTATACAGATACATATGAGGGGATTTCTTACATGAGGAATCGGCTCACATGTTATGGAGGCTAAGAAGTCCCATGACCAGCTGTCTGCAACCTGGAGAGCCAGGAAAGCTGGCGGTGTCATTCAGTCTGAGTCGGAAGGCCTGAAAGTCGGGAGGGGCAGGTGGTGTGAGTCCCGGTCTGAGTCTGAAAGCTCAAGAACCAGGAGCACCAGTGTCCGAGGAGAGGAGAAGATGGGTATCTCAGCTCAAGCAGAATCAGTGAATTCGCTCTTCCTCTGCCTTTTTGTTCTATTCAGGCCCCCAGCGGATCAGATGAAGCCCACCCATGCGGATGAGGGGATCTTCTCTACTCAGTCCACCGATTCAGATGCTAATCTCTTCCAGAGACTCTCTCGCAGACACACCCAGAAATAATGTTTTACCAGCTACTTGGCATCACTTAGCCCGGTCAGGCTGACAAGTAAAATTAACCATCACAGGCAGTATCTGGTTTTCTACACCAGCACTTTAGTCACTACTCACAGGGCAGTGGACCCTAACTAACCCTGCTGTGCTAGAATCACCTGGGGAGCTCTAAGGATCTAAGGAATCCCTACATCTATGCCACACCTCAGACCAATTAAATTGGGATTTCTGGGGCTGAGGCCAGGCACCATTGTTCCTGAAAGACCCCCAGGTAATTCCCCTGTGCAGCCAGGTTGGAGAACCATGGCTGCCCTCAGCAGCAGGTCCGCACCTCACTCCCCTCTGTACTGATACATCTGTCCTGGCACTGACGCATCATCGGGCGTGAGTCTTCAGTTAACTGCGCAGCAGCTACAATGAGCTTTTAAAAATGTAAATCGTATCATGTTGCCCACCTGAATAAAACCCTCCCATGGCTTCTCATGGCTCTTAGAGTAAACACGAACCCCTTGTTTTGGTTTGAGAGACCCTCAGCAGTCTGACCCTGTGCCCCTCAGGCAGGAAAGCCAGGAATAACAGCTTGGCAAGTGGAGCCAAGGCCCAGCTCTGCCCTTATGGGCTCCATGACTTTGGAGAAGTTAGTGGACCTCCCCGGTCTTCTCTGCCTCATCTGTAAATGCAGATTTAACTAGTTGACTCATGTAAAGCTCTTACGTGGTACCTGAATCCTCTTCGTCACACTGTCCCAGTGTCACTCAGTTCCCAGAGCAGGCCACCCCGTCTCCCCGCTGGCCCAGCTCTGCAAGACATTCTCCCCTGACACCTGGCATGACTGGCTGCTTCCCGTCACTCAGGAGCCAATGCTGTGACCACAGAGACCCTCTCGCCCTTTCATCACCCTGCTTGACTTCCTTTATAGCCTGTATTCATTTGCTAGGGCTGCTATAACAAAGTATCACAAACTGCAAGGCTTAAGTAACAGAAATTTATTGTCTGGAGTTCTGGAGGCTGGAAGTCTGCGATCAAGGTGTCAGCAGGGTTGGTTCCTTCTGAGGGCTGTGAGGAAGGCTCTGTTCCAGGGCTCTTTCCTAGCTTCTGGTGGTTTGCTGGCAATTCTTGGTGTTCCCTAGCTTGTAGATGCATCACCCTGATCTCTGCCTTCATCTTCACAGCTCGTTCTCCCTGTGTGTGTGGCTCTGTGTCCAAATTTCCTCTTTTTATAAGGGCACCAGTTGTATTGGGTTAGGGCCCCATCCTACTGCAATGTGACTTCATCTTAATTAATTATTCAGTACATCTGCAACGACTCTATTTCCAAACAACCTCACATTCTGAGGTACTGAGGATTAGAGCTTCAACATATAAATTTTGGGGGGACTCTACAACATACCCCTTATCCCTCTCTAGAATGATCTGGTTTTATTTTTCTATCTGTGTGTTGAATTGTCTTATCTATCTTCACTGAATGTTATTGTTGATACTGTCTGATTTTTCTGCAATGGCCATGCTACATACATTTGTAATATGAAAAATAAGAAAAGACAAGGTTTTCAGAAAAAAAAAAAAACCTTCTCCCTTGCATTGTGATTTGGGTGACCATCATCTCCAGTTCTAGACTGGAAACTCCACCAGAGCAGGGACCGTGTCTTTGCATCCCTGAGCCTAACATCATGCCTGGCACATAACGGATGTTCAGTACATGCCGGCTGGGTTGAAATTAAATAGATATGTACACTGATTTCCCCACAAGAGCTCAAGAGCGCAAGTAGAGCAGTTGTTCTTGCAGCCTTCCTGGTATACATTTTCTCACAAATCTGGAAATCTTAAAAAAAAAAATGCTGGCACTCTAGGCTTTTGAATGACTCTGGTATATACAGTGGCACTATCTAAATGTACTGATATCTAAGATGTCAAGAATTAACACACAGCATGAAGCAACACTGTCAAATTTAGGAGGAAATTAAAGCAGTAGGTCCATCACCCAACCCCTGTGAACCAAACTGCTACGTTTCACCTGATTCTTCTAATTAGGTTGTATCTACAAAGCTTTTAGAAGTGGACAAGTGTTACATTAAGTGCTAAGTGGTATTAATTAATAATATGGGTAGATTACACTGGCTGGAACTTGCCGTAAATGTAAATGTCCTAGGCTTATCAGCACAGTACTTTGAATCAATGTTCCAGATGTACTTTAAAAATTCTTTATAGAATTTTATGAAGCTTCTGGCTTCCAAAGAAAGTAACTTCATACAATCTTGGCATTTTCTAACTTGACAAAACTTTAGAAATCATCTAGTACAATAATTCTCAAGTCTATCAGACCCAGCACCTCATTTTTGTAATACATGTTTTGATACACCCCTCTTTAATATCCTAAAGCAAAATTCATGGGTAACCTGCCTGTATATAACATATTTCAGTATTTAAACACTCAGGCAAGTACAGCTGTCATCATGAGATGCTTGCACTATATGAAAAAGTACTGTAAACGTGCCAGTTTCAAATGGCAGGCTGTTACAGGTGTGCTGAATGGGTGGTGCAGCACCATGGGTTGCACTGAAAGGCTGTCTTGGTTTTCTAAAACAGTGATGAACTCCACTTAAGTTCAAAACTAAAGAATTTACAATCTTCCTTCAATTTATTCTATAATTGTCTTCCTGGAAAAGTCAAGGTACTTGTCTATTAAAACCCTCCAAAATAATCTCACGTGCTTATATGTAAAACTGAGTTAGGTTTTAGGTTCAGATCATCATAACCAGAATTTTCACCTACGAGAATGTCCGGGGCTTCCCTGGTGGCACAGTGGTTAAGAATCGGCCTGCCAATGCAGGGGACACGGGTTCGATCCCTGGTCCGGGAAGATCCCACATGCCGCAGAACAACTAAGCCCGTGGCCACAACTACTGAAGCCTGCGTGCATAGAGCCCATGCTCTACAACAAGAGAAGCCACTGCAATGAGAAGCCCATGCACCACAATGAAGAGTAGCCCCCGCTCACCACAGCCGGAGAAAAGCCTGCGCGCAGCAACGAAGACCCAACGCAGACAAAAATAAAACAAATTAATTAAAAAAAAAAAAAAGAATGTCCGATATCTGAAAATGGTACGACACCATCCCACACTTTTAAGATCTCTGGGGCCCACCAACCAAATGCCATGAACACTCCCCCTACCCCAACCTGTGAGAGCAAAAAAATTCTCAAAACATCTTCATTTCATCTGAGAACAAAGTTCCAAGACAATCCCTTGGGGTGGCACTGCCCCTCTTGAGAATCATAGATCTCACAAATCCTCACAAATGAGGATTTGTGTCCCCAGAGATTATGCCCAAGAATCACAGACCAAGTCTCGGCAGAGCCAGGCAAGAAGCACTTAGAGTTTGACAGAAGAGCATTTTCCACAGGCCAGGCATTGTCTTAAGCTCTTTTTAGACAAACACTAATTTAATTCTCACATCGACACAAGGCAGGAGGCTTGATTATCCCCACTATGCAGTAGAAACTGAAGCACAGAGATATGAAGTAACGTTCCTAAGGTCCCAGAACCGTAAGTAGCAGAGCCCTGACTCAGACCACCCTCTTCATAACGACTACGCCACACGGTGCAAACTACGGACTGTCATTTAGGACTGGAGGCAAGACAAAGGGGGAAATCCAACCCTCCTGCATTATAAATACACAGGTTAGGTCAGTTCTACCAGTTCAGTACACTGACCTCCATCCGTGCCTTCAAGCCATGGTTTGTTTCCCACTTGGTCTCATCTTCCTTTTTCTTGTGTTTTTCCTGCAGACATTCATTCCCAGGAGAAGGCTGCCCTGGGTCCCTCTCGACCTTTCCTAAAAGGGAGATCCCTGGTCACTAGATGAGTTCCAGAAGCATCCACTAAGGCCTCTGCAGCCCTCTGCCATCAGTTGACCTTCACCACAAGCCGTCTCGCTCAGGATGAGTGGCTTCCTCGCCTCCCTGGACCCCCGGCGAGTGCAGTGGGGGGCTGCCTGGTACGCCATGCACTCCAGGATCCTGCGCACCAAACCGGTGGAGTCCATGCTGGAGGGAACTGGGGCCACCACAGCACATGGCACCAAGCTAGCCCAGGTGCTCACCACCGTGGACCTCATCTCGCTCGGAGTCGGCAGCTGCGTGGGCACTGGGATGTACGTGGTGTCTGGCCTGGTGGCCAAGGAGATGGCAGGACCCGGCGTCATTGTGTCCTTCATCATCGCAGCCGTTGCATCCATATTGTCAGGTAAGCGTCTCGTGCAGGCGCAGGCCTGTGGAGAGCGCGCCTGCAGGCCTGTTCGTCCCACTCTCCTAGAGTATTTAGTGGTGAGATGAGCGAAGTGGCCATCATGCTCCCTTTTTGCCTTGACTACCAGGGAGTTCAGCGCTAGGTTTTGGCTCATTGTAGTGGCTTCCTTTTTCTTTGGTTTTTCGATCCAAATAAATATTCTGTTGCCTAGCCATTGCCCAACTTCTCATTCCCTGTCATGTCCTAATGGCTCTATTTTTATTCTGTCTCCCTTTCATGAGAAGATAGGTCAGTCCTTTCGTGGGGGGTGGATATAGCCAGGATATAAATAATAAATACTGGATAGGCAGAGTAGCAAAATGACAAGTCAGTAAATCTGATGTGATTGGGATTTGATGAGCCTCAAACTGGCATTGTGATCTCCAAGCAGGAGGAAACCGAGTTAGGAAATAAAGCCATTGTGAGAATCACAAAGCACCGTCTGCCACAGCACTTCAACAGACTGATATTCTGCAGAAGTAGCTCAGCTAGCCCCTTCTCTCTCCTTGAGAAAGAATCATAAAACTCGTTTGTTTGTTTTTTTTAAGGAAGTACCAGGACTTACATGGTGATGATAGTTTGTGAAATAGCTCTATTTCCTTTTCCTCTTTCCTCCTCTTCTCTTGAGTTGGAATCCACAGTATCTTCCCAGATGCTGGGGATGGGTCAATGGACACCTTGAAAAAGAAAGAAAAGGAAAACTTCCTGCTTCTTGATGGTTATACTGCAAAAGCATGAGGCTTTGCTGGGTTTGGGATTGGCAGATCACGTGGGTCAACTCATGTCTTGGCAGTGAATGTTGTGGCCTCTTCAAATGTTTCTGGAGAAGTAAAGATGCCAACTTACATTGGGAGTCCTGTGTACTAATGCACACCATCACAAGAAGAGTTCTACATTAGTATCGTACATCCAGACTAAACAGTCTTCATCCATGTGGGATGCACAGACTAGGGATACGTAACCAGAAAGTGCACTCGTTTATATCTGACATCGTTTTAATGTGATGAGGAAAATACTTCCAGAACCGATTTTATTTATCTCCTGTCATGGCTTATATCCTTGTTGGTCTTACCACTATCTTTTCCTGAAGTCATTCTCTAATATGCATGAATATCCTAATAATTGAGATTCCTGCAGAATAGAGGATTTTTTCCTTATAGATGAAAATAAATTATTCACATGAATAAATTCTGTGGATGCTTGAAATTCTATTAATATTAACCTGATTGCAATCATTTTCAAACTTGTTTGGCAAGGAAAGTATTTGGGGGAAGGTGCCAGATTCTTACTCACCGTAAATTTATAAATCTAAAAATGTTAGCACATAGAACAGAATAGCAGTGGTAAGACAAAAGACAGGCATGTAACCAGGGAGTCCTACAGAGGGCGTAGGGCAGACGGTTCAGAGTCCTGCCTGGTCAATGCAGACTGCACAATCCCCTCTAGATCCTATCCTATTAAGGCCCAGTCCCCCAAACCATGACAATTCCCACAAATGAATCACCCACATCTTATCCTTCAAGGTGCTTCATTACATTTAGAAATTAGAACAAGGCCCAGTCACATTCTGGGAGCCTGTCCCCCTGACATCGTGCTCATGGGCGCTGTGTAACCTAGACTGGGGATATGGAGGGAGTATTTACACCACAGAAGTTTGCAAATGCTATAAATCAGAGTTCGTTTGTTTGTTTGCTGTTTGTTTTCAGAGAGTGAGTTGTTAAACATTTACCAGCACATCACTGAACCAGCTCCACCGAAGGCCCTGGTACTGGCCAGTAATTGGTGCCTTCACCACGGCACCAGGTACCAAAAGAAAGCCCTGCTTCTGTCCCAGTAGGGGTGCCCCTCTCTGCACATGGGCTCACCCATAACACTTCTCTACACTTTGTAACTGACATCTCCCAGCTGAGGCCAGCCAGAATCCTCCTAGAGCCCCCAGCCAGGGACAGGACCAAAATAACTGTGCCAAAGTTAGCATTTTTATATCAGGTTTCTTCAACCAGGCCTCTCACTCTATGACCCTTTGTCATTAAACCAAGGAAAGTCCCCCTCCACCCTCTTCTTTCCACTCCCACACCATCATCTCCGTATAGCTTCTCTCTGGACCCAACTTCCCACTGCTTCTCCATGTCTGCACCTATCTCCAGCAATAACTGCTGCTTGGTTGCAAGAGTAGAATAAAGAAAAAGTTGGGATTGACTAAATTTAGCTTTTCCCAGGCAGAGAGAGAGGGGGAAAGAAGCAATGGGGCTAGGAATACTAGAAAAGGAAGAGGAAATACTGCTGGACCACACAACTTAGGTTGGATGAAAAGGGAAGTGAGAACATGAAGGTAGTGGTGATTTATGAGAAGTGGTAGGATCGATGAAGACTGGTGTTCTCAATGAGGTCAGGAAATCACTGAAGTAAAAACACTGAGAAAGTGAACTAGAAGATAGAAGTGAAGTTGAAGAGTAGGATGCTTGAAATTAAGATTTCAGAGTGGTAAAGTAATCAGTAACGATAAGTTTAGACTTGGAACCTGGCTCAGCCACGGACCAGCTGTGAGACCCTGAGCAAGTTCCATAACTTCTCTGAGCCTCAGTTTCTCCACCCTGAAAGTGGTGACAATAATACCTACTTCATAGAGCTGTTGTAAAGACTAAATGAGGTATCTGTAAAATGCCCATACAACACCTGGCACGTAGCACCTATTAAGTGGTTATTATTATTTTGTGCGAAACCCTATATTAGGAGCTTGCCATACGTCATCCCATTTAAGACTCATAATATCTCTTCAAAGTAGGTTTTATTATCTCCAGTTTTACATATGAGGAAACTGAAGTTTAAATAACAGAAGCTAGATTTGAATTTATTACGCCAGCAATATCTCTCAACCCTGACTATGAATTTAAATTACTTGGGGAATTTGCTTCTGAATAATGGATTGGGGGAGGGAGGCTCAGCTTTAGTGAGTTATAAGTACATACAGTAAAACTGACCCTTTTAAATATACAATTCTATGAGTTTTGACCAATACATACAATTGTGTAACCTCTAGTACCATCAAGATACAGAAGAGTTCCATCACCCCCCAAATAATTCCTTCATGTTACCTCTTTGTGATTTTCCCCTCCTGCCACCCCCAATCCCTGGCAACCAGAGACGTCTTCTGTCTCTATACTTTTGCCTTTTCCAGAATGTTATATAAATGGACTCATTCAGTACGTAACCTTTTGAGTTTAGTTTCTTTCACTTAGTATGATGCATCTAAGATTCATTCGTGTTACATGTTATCAGTGAGACGTTACACTTTATTTCTAAGTAGTATCCCACTGTATGGATATTCCACAGTTTGTTTTTTTTTCTTTTTAATTTGTTTTATTTTTTCTTTTTATTTTTTGGTTCTGTTGGGTCTTCGTTGCTGCGCACAGGCTTTTTCTAGTTGCGGTGAGCAGCGGCTACTCTTTGTTGCAGTGCGTGGGCTTCTCATTGCGGTCACTTCTCTTGTTGCAGAGCAGGGGCTCTAGGCATGCCGGCTTCAGTAGTTGTGGCACGCGGGCTCAGTAGTTGTGGCGCACAGGCTTAGTTGCTCCGCGGCATGTGGGATCTTCCCAGACCAGGGATCAAACCTGTGTCCCCTGCGTTGGCAGGTAGATTATTAACCACTGCACCACCAGGGAAGCCCCCCACAGTTTATTCATTTACTAGTTGAAGGACAACTGGGTTGATCCAGTCTGGGACCATTATGAATTAAGCCATTATAAATATGTGTACAGGTTTTTGTGTGAACACAAGTTGTCATTTCTCTTGAGTAAATACCTAGGAGTGGACTTGCTGGGTTGTGTGGCAAGTATATGTTTAACTTTATAATAAACTGCCAGAGCTTTTCCCGAAGTGGCTATATTATTTTTGATTCTCACCAGCTATACATGAGAGTTCCAGTTGCTCTGTTCCTTGCCAGCACGAAGAATTGTCAGGTGTGTTTTTCTGTGGTTGTTTTATTTGTTTGTTTGCCATTTTAGAAGGTGTATAGTGATATTTCAGTACGGTTGCAATTTGCATTTCCCTAATTATGAATATTTTGAGCATCTTTTTACGTATTTATTTGCTATGCAAATATATTCTTTGGTAAAGTGTTCAAATATTTTTCTCATTATTTAATTGGAGTCTTCATTTTCTTATTAACTTTTAAGACTTCTTTATATATTTTGGATACAAGTTCTTTATTAGATATATGGTTTTGCAAATATTTTCTCTCAGTTTGTGACTCATTTTAAAATTTTATTATAATTTCTGTTCATTTCTTTTTTAAAATACCGATGTTCAGGCTCTACGCCCTAGAGATTCTAATTCAGCTGGACTGGGGTACAGCCCAGGAACTGGCATTTTTTAAAAATTCCCCGGGGAATTCTAATATGCAGCCAGGGTTAAAAACTACTCCACTATAGGAACCAGGACCTACTTCTGGAATAGCCATGACCTACAAGAAGAGGAAACAGGAACTATTTGGCCAGCAGATTCTTCAGAGACTTTTGCCCTTGTGGCATCATCTCCCATGAGATGCAAACCAGCTTATAACATGAAACAAATCTAAGAGAGAGAGCCACTTTCTCTATAATTTGACAAGACCCAAAGTTACAAAAACTTCCCAGGGACTTCCCTGGTGGCGCAATGGTTAAGAATCCGCCTACCAATGCAAGGAACACGGGTTCAATCCCTGGTCCGGGAAGATCCCACATTCCGCGAAGCAACTAAGCCCCATGCACCACAAAAACTGGGCTCTGTGCTCTAGAGCCCGTGAGCCACAACTACTGAAGCCCACGCACCTTGAGCCCGTGCACCACAACAAGAGAAGCCACCGCAATGAGAAGCCCTCGTACCGCAACTAAGAGTAGCCCCCGCTTGCCACAAATAGAGAAAAGCCTGTGTGCAGCAACAAAGACCCAACGCAGTCAAAAATAAATAAAATTAAAAAAAAAAAAAGAAAACTTCCCAGGCTCCTCCTACCGTTCCTGCCCCAACACCACAACTGCCACAGCCCTATCACAGGTGGAGGGAAATTTATCAGAGGAAGCAGCCTGTGCTGTAACCTTTACCCTTGTCCAAAAGGTCTTATCTACTCTTGAATAGCTCAGCAGCCCACAACCAGACCCCGTGCCCATGCCAAACCTTAAAACCCTTTTGTATATACCAGACTGTATAAACCAGATAGGGGAAATGGTTTTTCTTCCTGGTTCCCACTGACAGCTTTGTTGCAAGATGAGGGATGGAAGGAGGGTAGTTTATAGAGGTTCTCTAGTTCACTGGCTTGGGATGAAACACAAAGCAAAGCCTCCGTGTCAGCGACACCTGGCTATTAAAAGTAATCTGCCCCAAGAGGCTCCTATGAACGGAACGTGAGTTGAGAAATAAAACTTGTTTATTTCCAGTTCTTTTAATATTAATAAAATTGAACCTCAAACAGAGTGTAGGTCTGAATGACTCCTAAGCTCTTGCACTGTCTACAACTACCCTTTCAGCCCATTTCTCAGGTGGTTTTGGTAAGGATTAAATGACAGTAAGCATGCATAGTATCAGTCCCCTGCCCAGTACACAATACCAGTAATTTTTATCATCTGCTCATGAGAAATAGTAGCAAAAATCTAATAAGATATGGTTTGGGAAAGCTGTATTGAGTACCTACCATATGCCAGTCCTGGAGCAATACCAAAAATAAATAAGAAATCGTCTCTACCTTAAAGGACCCATCATCTCCATTAATGGAGATGAATGCTAAACCTGATAAGTAATTATGGCAATAACAGTAATGATAATAATAATGATAGCAGCAGCTACCATTTACTGAGCACTTACTGTGTACCTAAAGAGTTCTAATTGCTTTACACATTATTTTACTCAATCTTCACAACAACCCCATGTGTAAGTGGTGTTATTTTCCTCATATTACAGATGAGAAAAAGGAGGCTTCTGAAACCTTTGGTAATTGGTTTAAGGCTCTTGTTTAAGAGGTGACAGAGCAAGGAATAGAGTGAAAGCAGTCTGACTCCAGAGCCCTCTCATGAACCACTCTGCTATTCTGCTACTGTATTAGCAGATTAGGATTAGGTTCAATTGATACAGCAGAAAACTAAAAATGAAAGATAATTTCACTTCTCTCTTGTATAAAACAAGTCTGGAGGGAGGCTGCTACTGTAGCTCTGCAGTCATAGGTAATGGGGCCCCTTGACCTTTCTGCTCTACCATCTGGATACCTGGCTTCCATCCTCAAGGTGACTGCAAGATCCACGATGGCTGCTGAAGCTCCAGTCAATTTGTCTGAGTTTTGGAAGGCAGGAAAGAAACAGGAAGTTGAGGCAGGTCATTTCCCACATTTCTGTCCCTTTTTAAAGAAGCTTTCTCATAAATCCTTTCCTATAACTTCCATTTATATTGCTTAAAACCTGAACACTTAAGATACAGCAAGTGAGATTGAGAAACGTAGTCTTCTGACCGGGTACATTGCCAACCCAAGTATTATAGGGGTTCTATTGGTGGGAAAGACAAGGAAAACTAGCTGTCACTGCCACATCTATAATCAATGCATAGCCCCTAAGCCCTCCAGTTTGCTGATGTCAAGTGGTTCTGAAACATTTAAGAAAAATTTGTTCTGATTCCCAGTAATGTACAATCAGAAAATCTAGAGTTTCCCTCAATAAACCTAGAGAGTTGTGAAGCTTACTTCCTCCTAGTTCCTCCAGCTCTGACTCTCTGCTTCCATAGAGTCTCTGTCTCCACTCCATGTTTCATCGGCTTCTGCCCTTTTCTTCACTTCATCATCCAACTAGATGATACCCAGCCCCTCCCGTCCTCCAAGTAACAGCAAGGTAAAGCTGTATGTGCAGTGAACTTTATGGAAAGTCTGGGCCAGAGATAGGCGATATAATGCAGTCCATCCCAGCAGACAGCAAGCTTACGATGGAATATCTCCAATTGGCTACTCCAATTCTCCCTGACTTTAGAGAATGTCCACAAACCCTCTGTTCTTCTTGACTTCAGCCTCCAGCCCCAATGATGGGCAGCCTTCCTCCTTTAAACTGACCTTCTACTCCCTCACCTGCTCACCGTCAAGCCCTAAAACTCTTGTTCGTATCTTATCCAGAGCAGTCTACATATCTTTCTATCGCCCTCCAAGTTCATCCTGGCCATTCTCCAAAGACTATCATCCCCTAACCAAAATGGTCCACCAGGATCATTCATTTAAACAAAGTGAGTTCTAGAAGGAGGGATTTGGGGGCCAGGGCAGGAAGGTTAGAGATCATTCTGTAGTCATTGAGAAGTTCAGTGGCGTGACCAGATCTGTCTTTTGGTAACACAGTGGGGAGAGAACAGAGGTGGGGAATCTGGCAGTGTGCATATTGTACAGAACAGGCAAGAGACTACGAGGCTCTAGGCCCTGAAGTGGGGGCGGACAGGAAGCCTGGGACGGAGAAGAGGATCTGGGCATGGCTGGATGAGGGAGGGTGAGGGAGAAGGATAGATGCTCTTTCTAGCTGAGAAAAGGCACATAATAAATGAGAATTTTTTGAGAAAATGTCATTTGAATAATGGATTTACAATACCATCCTGGTGAAAGAAAGTGAAGGCAGAAGCAGAAAACTCTAGAAAAGAGCCCCGCCACAGAACACCACGAGGTACAGTAAACTAATCTTTGTGTTCAGAACACTGCATACAGTGCTCTCGTGTAGCGCCTCCTCTCCATCCCCACCAAGCCAGTGGAAGGAGGGGTGATTTTAGTTCTGCCCTCAGATGAGAAGCCAGGAGGTCAGAGGTTAAAGTAACTTCCTGAGAAGCAGGCAGATATTTACTGGCAGAGCCAGAACTCAAATCTAAGACTGCAGGACTCCAAAATGCACGGTCCTCCATTTCAGCAAGCTGACTCTGAGATCTTTAAAGCAAAACACTCTTTCTCATTCGATGGGGATTAATAAATTGCAATGGATGAAACGGTCTAAAAGGCAGTAAAGGACCCTCACACCGAGTAGTATGTTTCTTGGCACTCTAAGTTTATTGTTCAGCACTGCGGTTGATCATTTGTATTTCCTGCCATCCTCACTTGCTCTTTAGCATCTTCTCAACCATCATTAGGTGAGCCCTGGTAACTGAATCCCTGGAGAGGTGGTAAGGAGTACAGAGCTCTTTCCCACAGACGAGGCTCCCAACTGCCTCCCTGGGCTTGTTCTGCAGACCTTCGCAAAGTTTAAGCAGAGTCTCCTCGTTCCAGTGTTCATCTCAGGTTGGATTTTCATGCCGAGGAAGATCGCTAAAGATTTAGGATCTATTTAGATAGTCTGGTGAGTTCCTTTGTTTTGTTTTTCAGAACAGACCATTTTCCCCTCCCCAAATTGAAGCCAGACCTGAGAGGTGACCACCAGAAGGGCTGGCCCTTCTGCAACCTATTTTCAATGACCTAAGATCACTCATTCATTCCACAAACTTGCATTTATTTGTTCCCCCAAACATATCTGAGAACTGCTCTTAACCACACTGGGGGGCGGGAGAGGCAGAAATGCAAAGTGGGTGAGAGGGTAGAGAGGAAATGCAAAGATGAACAAATTCAGGGCAGTCTTCAAGCTTCTTGAAAACTAGCTCTCCAAAATATTGTCCAAATACACAGCTGTAGGTTGAAATCTTAATAATGATGGCAGCTGCCCCTGATGTTTGTAAAGTCTCCAAGACATAAGTTAGTAAACACTCAATAAATGTTAGTCATTACTATTATTATTACTATTGTTTTCATTATCATTAGGCAAATTCTGTGCCCTGGGCACCATGCATATACTACCTCATTTAATCCTCTCAGCCTCCCTGGTAGGTGATAGTAGCTTTCCTGTAGTATGCCCAATCATAATAGCTAGGCCACTGAGCACTGATAACATGCCTGGCACTAGCTGAACACCAGCTGCACAGTCCTCTCAACAAATCCTACAAAATAAGTACCATTGTCAGATTCATTTTGCAGATGACAAAACTGAGGCTTGTGGGGGATGGGCGACTTGTCCGGGGCAACGAAGCAGTCAGCGGCAAAAGGCAAGTCTAAATTCGATTCTGCCTGCTCCAGAGACTGTTCCCCCCATGTTGCTCCATGCAGACACACCCCCTCAAAAATTTAAAAACTCGCCAGAGAGAATCGAATGAATCAAGGAAACCCTCATTCTTGTTAGGGTTTCAAAAGAGCCTGTAGCTCATTCTATGCCATTGATTAGGAGAGCACTTTTCTAGCTCAAAACTTCTGTAACCCAGGTCATGAAAATGACTTCTAAGCTCAGCGGCTTTCTGTCACCTGTCAGCAGTGAGAAGGGTGTTGTGAAGTGCATGTAGCTCTTCTATGTGGGGCTGGATTGACAGCCCTGTAGGAAGGATGTCAGTTACCAGTTCAGAAAAGGTGAGCGCAGTTTAATAGAAATATGCAAGTTTCTCAAATTGCTGATTGTGAAAATGAGTTTCCTCCAGCAAACCCAGGAGAAACTGGGCTTCTTTTACATCTTCTCCAGCACTTGCTGGGGTGGACAGTGCATACCGAGAGCCCCCAGCACGGCTGTGAGAGGGACTGACCGCCGGCCCTGGGCTCAGCATGGCAGGGTGCCGCAGAAGACAGGAAAGAACTCCGAGACAAAGGGCTTGGCATCGATCGATGCAAAGAAACAAGACAGGCACACGTGAAATAGTCATGAGAGCTGCAAGAGACAAAGGGCCTGGGTCAGAAGTCAGGACACTTGGGATCTAGTTCCAGCTCTGCCCCTCAGCAGCTCAGGACCCTGGAGCAAGTCATTCACGCCTCTCGACCTCAATTTCCTCCTATGCACCATGAAGAGTTCAGATTAGATTGCCTGTATGAGTTAGGGTGAAAAAGAGAACTCAGGGAGCGGAAAGATTTGTAAAGAAAGGTCCAATGCCTCAACTCCCCACACACACATCCCAACACCACGTAGCAGAGGAGCACCAGGTAGTATCAGAGCAATTAGTCCCAGAGCTGACCTACCTCACTTCAAGCCCTGCTCGGCCATTTACTACTTGTGCAACTTGAAAAATGTACTTAACCTAGACCTTCCCAAGCAGGTTGCCAAAAATTACAGGTGTGCCAAGGTACTGCTCCCTCAGCCCTCAGGGCAGCAGGAGGTGGCAGAGGCCCGAGGCTACTCACCGCTACCTGGGAACAGCCTCTTCCCTTTACACGTGACCTCCTTCCCACATCCGTACAAACGTCATTTTCTAGGTGTATTCTGTCAAGTGGAAAATACTGGGAAGTCCTGAGAACCTGTCTAGATCCTGGATTCATTCTCTGTAAATGGAAAATATTCTGTCAAGTGGAAAATATCGGGAAGTCTGAGAACCTGTCTAGCTCCTGGACTCATTCTCTGTAAATGGAATAATGATGGCCTCAGCATCATTACTATCTTGTGAGATTAAGATCGAGTATGTAAAGTGCTCAGTAGAGCTGGTGCACACAGTAAATGTTTAGTAATGTTTGCTCTTATTTTTATCACTACTACCACTACTGCTGGCCAGATCGCCAACCTAACAAGGCTAGGTTCGTTCTCAGTGCAAATGAGCAGGCCTTGGTTCAGATTCTGAAGCCCCTCAGCGCACACCTAGTAAAAGACTCAGACCCGCCTCCTACTCACCCTTTCTCCAGATAAACCCTGGGCAAAAAGCATACTTTTGTTCCTGAAGGTATTTGCCCAAGAGGAACTCTCATCTCTAGAGGGACAGTCCCCTTCAAACAAGCTGTGCTGCAAAACATACAAAAAAGCTGTGCCTCAAGAAACAAGTAAATAAGTACATAAGAGAATTACAAATTGTGGTAAGTGCTCCATGGAAATTAAACAGGGTACCAGTGCAAAGTACTCTCTCTCTCTCTGAACAAGTGATATTTAAGCAGCCTCCATTCTGCGCACTGAAACAGGGGCTAGAGGTGAGTCAGGCACAACAAGCAAGGATAACCGCCTGAGACAGGAGTGCTCATGGAAACTCATAGAGGAGTTATGCCTCGCACCAGCTCCTGCCCTCGGGGCTCTGGGGAAAGGCAGACTATGTGCAGAGTCTAACTGGCTGGCCACAGCAGCTCAGGAGCTCTGCATGTGCCAGCCAGCAGCTCTGAACACCCTGCCCCACTCGGTGCCCCTCCTCACACTGCCAGGTCACAGAGGCTGGTGCTAAAGGCCCATGGCCAGCCGAGTGAATCAGGGAGGCCACTGCCCCTACCCCGGAAAATTCCACCAGCCCTGGCAAGGGGGTGAGATCACCAAAGCAAAGGGGGTATGAAGAGAAAAGAACAAAGGGCAGAACTTTGTTAAATGGCTACAATCAGATGGAGATGGAGAAATCAAAAGCAATAATGGAGAAAGAAAAATGTAGGCAGAGGAGGAGGAGTGAAACTGAAGGAAGAACCTATTCTTACACATGGAACTGAAGAAGGTGTAAGCATTGGCATCCCAAGCTTCAGGGACGCTGATAAACGGCCTTTCCAGTTGACAGCCTGTGGATTGGAGCTGCCAATTTCTGGGGTACAGCATAGACAAACACCGTAATACAAAGGGTAGAGCTGGCATGGAGAAGACAGAACAGCAAGCAGTAAAGTGAAACTCTGATTTAACAACCCAAGAAATGCATTCATCCTAGACACAGTCTGTGCCTGTGCTTTATTGAGTGTCCATGGGTAGCTGTATGTGTGTGAAAAGCAATGATTTGCTAGCATGCATCACAAACATTTCATACTCTACTTCACCACTGGCCATATACATAGACCTGGCCCTCAAAGTCCCTTGCAAAGTAGTTGAAAACATATAAATATATGTATACATTTACATAAATATGTACGTATACACATACACACATAAATATATCTTTATATCCTATCAACTCTTCAGGAATTTCCTATTCTGTAATAAATTCAATAATAGTCCTTGGTTATTTATCTTGAGACTTTATTTACAAATACCCCAGTTTATAATCTCTGAGGCTTTGTAAAGAAAATAAACAATGCAATGAATTTCTCTTATGCATAAAACATAGATACAAATGCCTGCTCCTTTGCAAACACTTCTAAGCATGTTTTAATTATGAGAGCACTCGACACAATAAATCAGGTCAAGAGCACTCAGTGTTTTCCCTGGAGGGCATGCCTCTGTCCAGAAGCCACCAACATATCCAAGGGATTCACTGTTCCGTTCACTGGAGTTGTCTTGTAGAAAAGTCAGCTAAAATCCCACCATTGCTATTGCATTGGTAGGGGCTGTCCAGTTGGAAGCAATCCATTAGGACCATCTAGGTGAGAATCTAGGAAGAACAGTTACCCCAGATCCTGGTCAGCTGTGCCCCAGTACTGTTTACCATGCACACCATCCTTCCATCCTCATGGACCAGGAGGCAGCAACACTCACTCCTTAGAATACGAACTTCATACTTATGCCCTACAGAAGGCCAAACTCTTCTAGAGTTTGTGGGCTGGAGAGTAGAAAGGGCGAAGGAGAGGGAGGGAGGTGAAAGTGGTACGTGTTTGTATCCCAGGAGGGAGGACAACTATAATAGAAAGAATTAGGAGCTGTAACCAAATCCCCACACCCAGAAGATTCTAACAACTTCCTGAATCCTGAGTCTCTGGTCCTCCCTCTCTGCATGTTGGCCCATTTTGGAAAAAAGTCAAGATGGCACCCCTTTTAGGAGGGGTTTCTCATGTCTCTGGGAAGGTCCTCCACTGAGAGCAGATCCAGGCCCACGAGAGATTCTCTGGGTCTCACCCTCCTGGGCATCTGCCAAGAACGCAGCCTGTCCCAGTGGAACCTGGTCCCACGTGATTGTCAAATGGGCTGAGGAGGCCACACAAGGGCTCAAGTGTGTTCTCTTAGCACTCTCTTTTAGCCCTGCCCACTAAATGCTCAGGGCAAGGGAGTGATGGCCTGGTCCCCTCACAGAAGCTTCTTAGGACTGTCATCTCTGTCAGCGCGACTTTCCTCTGCTTCAGAAATGGGGGCGCTGCCTACTCCTGGAGAGATGAGCTGGAAAATCTTTGACTGGCTGTCACTTCAGTGCCTGCCCTCCTTGCCTTTCTGCACAAAGCCTTTTTGGCTCAGTCATCAGAGTCACCTGGACGAGGGGCAGTAGGTCTCATAAAGAAAGGCTGAACAAGAAAATGGGAACTTTCTCTTCACCCTCACAATTTCTAACAGGATTTGTGGAAAAGAACAGATGTTTCTAGATTAAAGATTAAGAACCTAGAAAGAAATTTTTCCAGGTTTTGATTTAGAAGTGAATCAAGCACACATAGGGCTTGGTCTAGATTCTAGATGACTTCTCTGCCAATGCTGAGTCTCTAAAACCTTCAGCCAACAATACTTGTTTCTAATCTCTTTTATCCCATCTACGAGGCAAAGGCTCCTGCAAAGACACTCCAGAAGCTACTGCTAAGTAAAGCTCTCTGATATCCTTTTCCTCAACTGTAATAACCGCCACAGCTCCCGCTGGAGGAGTGCCGGCCCGTGACAACCTGCACAGCAGGCATCGCCATCGCCAGTTTCCAGATGGAGAAACTAAGGGTCAGTGAATTGGGTGACTTGCTCAAAGCCACAGTTAGTAATAATTCTAGTTGCCATTTATCAAGCACTTACTGTGTGCAATGCACTGGGCAAAGTGATCTGTGTGCATTATCTCATTTAATTGTTATAAGCACTCTCTGGGTCTCTCTCCAGAGGCTGTGTGTCTTCTATGACACCTCACGGCTTCTCCTAAAGCAAAGAGGGGCTGCTGATGGAGGCCCCAACATTCCCTCGCAGCTTACCTGAGCATCAGATGAGGAGCCATGTACAACGGGCCTACCATAGGTAGATGCCCCAACACATGTGTCTTTCCCTTTTGTAACATCTTTTCCCCTGCAAGGCTCTCTTTGATGTTAACCCAAGGTCACCTACATAAAAATGTTATGAGCAGAAAAAAGGGCAGTTCTAGCCCACCTGCCACCTCAGCAATGAAGAGGGAACAATCTGGGCCAGAAGATGGACTCAGGAACAGCTAACCCTGTGAATTCTTCAGTTGAAAGCAACCATATGATCTTTATTATTATCATTACCATCTTCATTATCATTGATAAAGCAATAAAATGAATGTACACTAATGATGATATTAACAATAGCATGACCAGACAATATAATACTGGAATTCATCATGTTATGAAAACTGTACCTTCCAATAACCTCTAAAATATTTTCAAAGGGGAGATCTAGACAAGAGAGTAAACAGATAGTCTGGTCTTATTTCATAAGTAAATTAATAAACTTCCTTGACCTATTTTGGGGGTCACTTCTCTGACTATGAGGACAGCTTCTTTCCTTCCTGTTTATATGTTGATATATTGGTGCAGCAGGTTGGGGAACTTTCCAGTTCTCTGCTTCCTACCCAAATTTAATTGGAGGCCTGTCAGGTTCAGTAAGTAATAGTGTCACACACCCCCTGATTGAAGATGCCACCCATTCCCTAAACACAGGCTCTTACTGTCCACCTGGGACCCGCTTTGGCAGAAAAATTATGGCGTTCCCAGACAAACTGCTTTTCTTCCAGATGCATTTGTAAAAATTGCCTGGGCTTCACTGACAGGTGATGGAGTGACCAAGGTTACTCAGGTAGAAGAGACAGTCGAAGTGGGAGGGAGAGAGAGCCTGATGGATTACTCCCTGAAAAAGAAACCCACAATTTTCTTGGCTGATCAAGACCATTGGGAAAAGGACATTGGTGCAGGATCACAGGGGGCTGAATAGATGTTTCTCAGAATCCAGCAACGTGCTTCTTAAGGGGGACAGTGATGATGGGGATACTTCATTACCAGCATCTGGAATTCAGTGCTGCAGAGAACACAAATGTTTCCAAGAGAATTCACACTCTATTTCTCTCTAGGGTCCTGTGATTTCTCCTTATACCCCACTCCCAACCTACTAGCAGTACTAGCAACCATATCAGTATACACAACATGTATAGCCCTGCTGTGAATTTATTAATGGAACAGAGATATTTTAAGAAGACTACGAAAATGAGTAGGAAATGGGTAAGAACGATCTCAGCAAAATGCTGTCTTTGGTGAGGACTTCCTTAAAGACATGTTTGGGTCTAAGTGGTGAGTTGCACTGGTGTCATCCAACGGCTGATTCCTTCCTGAGTCTAGGAGACAGAGGATAATTGGCACTCAGGAGGAACTGACTTCACTGACAAGGAATCGCTGACAGATACAACATGTTCAAAACAACCAATCGGGCCTGTTATCTGTGACCTGTGGCCGGTCACCCCAGGCAGCCTCCTCTGAGCAACACACAGGCTGGGACTGATTCCAGAGGCCTGAATGAAACTGCAGAGCTGGCTAATTGTTTTCTTGGACGCTCCTCTCCACTCCTTCTCATACCTCCTGACGCCCTTTTCTCTATGGATAGTCCTTCTGGCTGCCTGAACACCGCACTTCAGAACTCAGGGTTGCAGTTCTTTAAAGCAGCCCATGCACTTTCCCCCACTCCCTGCAACTAATATCTCCTTTCTCGTTTTCTTATAATTGTTGCTTTTCTGGTCTGTCCTCGCCACTAGACTATAAGACCCACAGAAAAGGAACTGTATTCTTCCTATTCACCTTTAAGTCCCTAAAATCTAATATAGATGCATCAAGATGGCACCTTATAAATGTTTCAGATAAATGAATGAATGAATTGGAAAGCTCCTAGAACTGGGTATCAGGAGACTTCCATTCTAGCCCCTGCTCTGTCATTACCTGAATATGCAGCTTCAGGTCTGGGGCTCGGTTGCATCCTCTATCAAGTAAGAAAACCACCCAGATGAGCAGCTGATACCCCTCCCCACCCCGCGCTCAGTACAGCCTGTGGGTCCTCAGAGGATAGTCAAAAGCTCTGGGGAGGCGTGGGATGCGGGAGATCCCGGGCAGACGAGCCTCAGGTCTCCTACTGTCTCCTCAGACAGAGCACCCTGCTTTCACTTATTTATGTATTAAGCTCTCAAATAAGACTTTGTGGGCAGAGTGGGTTTGACAACCAAGAGAAAGCTGTACGACTATAGTAGATGAACCGTCCGGTCCTTTTCAGCTAGATTCCCCCAACCTATTAACCAGGTCCCGCTCCCTCAACACTCGATCCCGGTCCACCTCTGCAGACTCATCATCTTCAATCCCCAAAGCAGCCTATACGTCATTCCAGCTGTGCCCTTTCATCTGCCTGAGACCCCCCCTTTCCCATTTTGTTCTGCCTGGGAAAGCCCAGCTCACCCTTCAAGATGCAACTCAAAAGCCTCCCCGCTTCGTTTCCCCACTTCCCCGGCAACCAGAGAACCATGCTCCCTCAGAGCCATACTCACCCCACGGGGCTCCCAGAGCACCTCAAAAATACCCTACAGCGTTACATACCAGCCGCGTGGAATCTTCCGGTTATTAAGCTCTTTCCCGATTAGAATATAGACGCTTCAACGTCAGGAGACCTGCCTTACTCTCCGTTTAAGTCTCTGATACTCACCACAGTGCCTGATTTAGTAGGCACTAAAAGGAAGGAAGTTAGGAAGTCCGAAGTTATTCAGGAAATTAGTAAATTCGCTGATAAGTAGGTTAGGGAATTAGTCAATATGTTAAACTACACGGTAATAGGAAAACCTCTCTTTATCTGAGTAGAGTAATTGGTGTTCAGGTGTAAATAACCACTAGATTTAATCTTCCCAGGCCCAAGTACACTTTTTTTTTTTTGGTTACTTTCTGCTTTATAACAAAGTGAATCAGTTATACATATACATATGTTCCCATATCTCTTCTCTCTTGCGTCTCCCTCCCACCCTCCCTATCCCATCCCTCTAGGTGGTCACAAAGCACCGAGCTGATCTCCCTGTGCTATGCAGCTGCTTCCCACTAGCTATCGGTTTTACATTTGGTAGTGTATATATATCCATGCCACTCTCTCACTGTGCCCCAGCTTACCCTTCCCCCTCCCTGTATGCTCAAGTCCATTCTCTAGTATGTCTGCGTCTTTATTCCCGTCTTGCCCCTAGGTTCTTCATGACCTTTTTTTTTTTTTTTTTTTTTAGATTCCATGTATATGGGTTAGCATATGGTATTTGTTTTTCTCTTTCTGACTTACTTCACTCTGTATGACAGACTCTAGGTCCATCCACCTTGCTACAAATAACTCAATTTCGTTTCTTTTTATGGCTGAGTAATATTCCATTGTATATATGTGCCACATCTTCTTTATCCATTCATCTGTAGATGGACACTTAGGTTGCTTCCACAAGTACACTTTTAAAAAGTACTTATTTGTCTGATGGCTTTCTTTGGTGGAAGGAAGAGGGAAACGTATTTCTCAAGTGGAGAAACCCTTCTCTACCTTTCACCTACCGCCAGCGGGATCTCTCTCCCTTACACCCTCTTAGGGTGGAGAATCTTTGCTTCCTGGTCCTGAGAGGGTACTAGAGAACCAGGGTGGGCAGGCTGTGAATGACAGGATGACATTAGACGGGGAGGAACTTGCAGAGATCATCTTAACTCTTGGGCAGCGCTGGCTTAGGTACAAGTTTAGAAAGTTCAATGTTGTTTGTAGGCTCCCTGGGAGTATCTAACCGAAGCCTGGCCTATTATACCTATATATGATAGGACCATAGACTCTCGGAGTTAAAAAGAAATTCACACTGAAAGGAACCAAACTCTTCTGAACATCACATCACACAATATTTGGGGTACTCACAAAGGGATTGATAGAGAATGTTTCAAATATGGAATCTTCTGGTATCTTGTCCCAACCCACTTTTCAATGTGTAAATCCTAAGTTTGACTGCTCTTCAGGCTGGGAATTACTCAATTTAACCAAAAATAGTTCTAGGTATGGAAATAAAACAGAATACTAGGGATAACAAAATGAGAACAGAGGTATGTTTACAATATACTTCAAAGGTAGATAACCGAAAAGGATATCAGAGTTACAGGCTACGAGGAACCATTCCTATTCTCTCTAGTCCTGCAGAAATGAATCCTCCATACTGCTCGAGGACTTGCCATTTCTGAACAACTCTAATGGGAAAACTTCCGTCATGTTCTCTGCAGCATGCTGTCGCTCGCTGATGGCCATCTGCACCCCGACATTGTACTCTCTATTGATTTTCTCCAGCTACACGGTTATACTTTTGGAATCAATATGCCTCTCCCTCTCCAACCACTTGATGAATAGCCAAGGAATGCAAAGTCACTTTGATAATAGCATAAGGCAAATATGATTGGGAAGGTAACTCTGGGGCAAGAAATTTTTGAAATGCCTTACTAAACTGAGTAGAGATTATTTATAAACTTCTCTCACATTTAGAATAGTGATTCTCCATCCTAGTACACCAAATCAACTTTAGATAATAAATACACTGCAATTCTTTTTCTACCATTCTGCAAAGCAAACTAGAGATAATGTTACCTTCCTAAACACTAACTTTTTTTAAAAAAATCACCATGCCCTTTGTATGGAAGATAAATGAAAGAAAAGTAATTTCTGATAAAAATAATATATCAGCATGTGAATGCTGGGGCATAAGTACATTAGGGAACATAACAGAGTCGTCAGTTGCCTGCCGTCATTTGTAGAACCACTATGAATGCAACTGCTACAAATGTACCTTCACATAGGTGTGCTGTTTGCTGCTCAAAGACCATGAGTCTTGAGCTGCTGCTGATGTGGTTTTCCCAAATGATGAGCAACTCCTGGTAAATTTTGAGACAAAACAAATTACAACTGTCCCTCAATCTACCCAGTTGTTACATCCCAGGAAAATTCAATGTATATAAAACCATACCAAAAAAACGCTTTGTGTTAATATGTAAAATGAAGATAGATTCAAGCTCAGAAATCATAAACAGTTTTTCTCTTACATGAATGTCCACTGGGACCTTCGGAATCATGTAAGACACAAGACAATGCCTCATTTGGTGGGACAGTCCCACACACTGCAGAATGTCTAACAGCCCAGGCTCCCACCCATTTAATGCCATGAGTGCCCACAATAATCATGTGAACCACAGACACCCTCACAGATTTCCAAAATTTCCCCTAGGAGGCAGTACTACCTTTCCCGAGACTACTGGCTTGCAGTATTTCCTACAGGGTTTCCCCCATTGACCCAAATGATTAAGAGTTGCTTCTAGCTGTAAAATCAAAGAACAATAGCATGAGAAAGTAGCCTGAAGCTCATCTAGTTGGCCCCCTCGTTTTACCCATGTGAGGTAAGTAACTTGCCTTTGGACACTCGGTTACCACATAATCTAGGATGAAAAACAAGGCTTCCCTTTCCGTGGTTTTTATTTCTCATTGAAATTAGAAAGGTACCCTTGAATGTGTCTCTCTTACACATGAGATAGTTGAAACAAATGATGAATGACTAACAACATTTTCCAGTTTTTTTCCAGGATACTTGGGGTTGAAATCACTCACTCCTGACCACTGAGCTTCAGTGCCAAGCTGGAAACTTTCTAGTGTCCACCAAAAGCTTGGATTCCTGCATACAAATAAATCAGAAGGCTTCAAAAATAAAATCCCTCACAATGTGTTCAAAATGAGAATGTGCCCCAAAGAATGATTTATGGTAGCAGAAATTGTCTTACATGGTTAGTGGCTAATTTATTGTCCCACTGTTCTCCCCAAACTCCAGTCATCAGGATCCAAGCAGGTTTGGGGAAATGAGTGACTAAGATTCTATATGTTCCTGCACCGTGCACAGCATAGGGCCTCTTCCTCCGATCCAGGAGATCAAGGGGCAGGTCCCTTCACAAGACCTAAAGAAGACTTGGCTCTTTGCTAATTACCCTTGGTCAGTGGGTTCTGATGGTGAATTGGGTGTTTTTTAATTTAATTTGTCATATCAAATATTAAGGAGAGAACATTTGACTACCCAAACTTCACAATATTGGCTCTCTGAATTAAATTTGCAATCAAACTGATGCCCATTTCAAAAGCATTCCTTGGACAAATTCTACTTATAAGCCTTGTACATTATCAGGTGGTAAATAAGGATGGAGAGAAGAAGCTCACAGAATATAAGAATTATTGGGTATATAGAGATTGGTTCAAGATGGCAGAGTAGAAGACCATGCTCTCACTCCCTCTTTTGAGAACACCAGAATCACAACTAACTGCTGAACAATCATCGACAGGAAGACACTGGAACTCACCAGAAAAGATACTCCACATGCAAAGACAAAGGAGAAGCCACAATGAGACAGTAGGAGGGACGCTATCAAAATAAAATCAAATCCCATAACCACCGGGTGGGTGACTCACAAACTGGAGAACACTTATACCACAGAAGTCCACCCACTGGAGTGAAGGTTCTGAGCCACACGTCAGGCTTCCCAAGCTGGGGGCCTGGCAACGGGAGAAGGAATTCCTAGAGAATCAGACTTTGAAGGCTAGCGGGATTTGACTGCGGGACTTCGGCAGGACTGGGGGAAACAGAGACTCCACTCCTGGAGGGCACACACAAAGTAGTGTGCATATCGGGACCCAGGGGAAGGAGCAGTGACCCCATAGGAGACTGAACCAGACCTACCTGCTAGTGTCGGAGGGTCTCCTGCAGAGGCAGGGGGCAGCTGTGGCTCACCAAGGGACAAGAACACTGGCAGCAGAAGTTCTGGGAAGTACTCCTTGGCGTGAGCCCTCCCAGAGTCCGCCATTAGCCCCACCAAAGAGCCCGGGTAGGCTCCAGTGTTGGTTCGCCTCAGGCCAAACAATCAACAGGGAGGGAACCCAGCCCCACCAATCAGCAGACAAGCGGATTAAAGTTTTACTGAGCTCTGCCCGCCAGAGCAACAGCCAGCTCCACCCACAAGTCCCTCCCATCAGGAAACTTGCACAAGCCTCTTAGATAGCCCCATCCACCAGAGGGCAGACAGCAGAAGCAAGAAGAACTACAATCCTGCAGTCTGTGGAACAAAAACCACATTCACAGAAAGACAAGATGAAAAGGCGGAGGGCTATGTACCAGATGAAGGAACAAGATAAAACCCCAGAAAAAGAACTAAATGAAATGGAGATAGGCAATCTTCCAGAAAAAGAATTCAGAATAATGATAGTGAAGATGATCCAGGACCTCAGAATAAGAATGGAGGCAAAGATTGAGAAGATGCAAGAAATCTTTAACAAAGATCTAGAAGAATTAAAGAACAAACAAACAGAGATGAACAATACAATAACTGAAATGAAAAATACACTAGAAGGAATCAATAGCAGAATAACTCAGGCAGAAGAACGGATAAGTGACCTGGAAGACAGAATGGTGGAATTCACTGCTGCGGAACAGACTAAAGAAAAAAGAATGAAAAGAAATGAAGACAGCCTAAGAGACCTCTGGGACAACATTAAACGCAACAACATTCCCATTATAGGGGTCCCAGAAGGAGAAGAGAGAGAGAAAGGACCCGAGAAAATATTCGAAAACATTATAGTCGAAAACTTCCCTAACATGGGAAAGGAAATAGCCACCCAAGTCCAGGAAGCGCAGAGAGTCCCATATAGGATAAACCCAAGGAGAAACAGGCCGAGACACATAGTAATCAAATCGGCAAAAATTAAAGACAAAGAAAAATTATTGAAAGCAGCAAGGGAAAAATGACAAATAACATACAAAGGAACTTCCATAAGGTTAACAGCTGATTTCTCACCAGAAACTCTACAAGCCAGAAGGGAGTGGCATGATATGCTTAAACTGATGAAAGGGAAAAACCTATAACCAAGATTACTCTATCCAGCAAGGATCTCTTTCAGATTCGATGGAGAAATCAAAAGCTTTACAGACAAGCAAAAGCTAAGAGAATTCAGCACCACCAAACCAGCTCTACAACAAATGCTAAAGGAACTTCTCTAAGTGGAAACACAAGAGAAGAAAAAGACCTACAAAAACAAACCCCCCAAAATTAAGAAAATGGTAATAGGAACATACATATCAATAATTACCTTAAACGTGAATGGATTAAATGCTCCAACCAAAAGACACAGGCTTGCTGAATGCATACAAAAACAAGACCCATATATATGCTGTCTACAAGAGACCCACTTCAGACCTAGGGACACATACAGACTGAAAGTAAAGGGATGGAAAAAGATATTCCATGCAAACGGAACTCAAAAGAAAGCTGGAGTAGCAATACTTATATCAGATAAAACAGACTTTCAAATAAAGAATGTTACAAGAGACAAGGAAGGACACTATGTAATGATCAAGGGATCAATCCAAGAAGAAGATATAACAATTATAAATATATATGCACCCAACATAGGAGCACCTCAATACATAAGGCAACTGCTAATAGCTATAAAAGAGGAAATCGACAGTAACACAATAATAGTGGGGGACTTTAACACCTCACTTACACCAATGAAGATCATCCAGAGAGAAAATTAATAAGGAAACACAAGCTTTAAATGACACAATAGACCAGATAGATTTAATTGCTATTTATAGGACATTCCATCCAAAAACAGCAGATTACACTTTCTTCTCAAGTGCACATGGAACATTCTCCAGGATAGATCACATCTTGGATCACAAGTCAAGCCTCAGTAAATTTAAGAAAATTGAAATCATATCAAGCATCTTTTCTGACCACAATGCTATGAGATTAGAAATCAATTACAGGGAAAAAAACGTAAAAAACACAAACACATGGAGGCTAAACAATACGCTACTAAATAACCAAGAGATCACTGAAGAAATCAAAGAAGAAATCAAAAAATATCTAGAGACAAATGACAATGCAAACACAATGATCCAAAACCTATGAGATGCAGCAAAAGCAGTTCTAAGAGGGAAGTTTATAGCTATACAAGCCTACCTCAAGAAACAAGAAAAATCTCAAATAAACAATCTAAACTTACACCTAAAGGAACTAGAGAAAGAAGAACAAACAAAACCCAAAGTTAGCAGAAGGAAAGAAATCATAAAGATCAGAGCAGAAATAAATGAAATAGAAATAAAACAATAGCAAAGATCAATAAAACTAAAAGCTGGTTCTTTGAGAAGATAAACAAAATTGATAAGCCATTAGCCAGACTCATCAAGAAAAAGAGGGAGAGGACTCAAATCAATAAAATTAGAGATGAAAAAGGAGAAGTTACAACAGACACCGCAGAAATACAAAGCATCCTAAGAGACTACTACAAGCAACTCTATGCCAATAAAATGGACAACCTGGAAGAAATGGACAAATTCTTAGAAAAGCACAAACTTCCAAGACTGAACCAGGAAGACATAGAAAATATGAACAGACCAATCACAAGTAATGAAATTGAAACTGTGATTAAAAATCTTCCAACAAACGAAAGTCCAGGACCAGATGGCTTCACAGTTGAATTCTATCAAACATTTAGAGAAGAGCTAACACCCATCCTTCCCAAACTCTTCCAAAAAATTGCAGAGGAAGGAACACTCCCAAACTCATTCTATGAGGCCACCATCACCCTGATACCAAAACCAGACAAAGATACTACAAAAAAAGGAAATTACAGACCAATATCACTGATGAATATAGATGCAAAAATCCTCAACAAAATACTAGCAAACAGAATCCAACAACACATGAAAAGGATCATACACTACGATCAAATGGGATTTATCCCAGGGATGCAAGGATTCTTCAATATATGCAAATTGATCAATGTGATACACCATATTAACAAATTGAAGAAGAAAAACCATATGATCATCTCAATAGATGCAGAAAAAGCTTTTGCCAAAATTCAACACCCATTTATGATAAAAACTCTCCAGAAAGTGGGCGTAGAGGGAACCTACCTCAACATAGTAAAGGCCATATATGACAAACCCACAGCAAACATCATTCTCAATGGTGAAAAACTGAAAGCATTTCCTCTAAGATCAGGAATAAGACAAGGATGTCCACTCTCACCAATATTATTCAACATAGTTTTGGAAGTCCTAGCCACAGCAATCAGAGAAGAAAAAGAAATAAAAGGAATACAAATTGGAAAAGAAGAAGTAAAACTGTCACTGTTTGCAGATCACATGATACTATACATAGAGAATCCTAAAGATGCCACCAGAAAACTACTAGAGCTAATCAATGAATGTGGTAAAGTTGCAGGATACAAAATTAATGCACAGAAATCACTTGCATTCCTATATACTAACAACGAAAACTCAGAAAGAGAAATCAAGGAAACACTCCCATTTACCACTGCAACAAAAAGAATAAAATACCTAGGAATAAACCTACCTAGGGAGACAAAAGACCTGTATGCAGAAAACTATAAGACACTGATGAAACAAATCAAAGACGATACCAACAGATGGAGAGATATACCATGTTCTTGGATTGGAAAAATCAATATTGTGAAAATGACTATACTACCTAAAGCAATCTACAGATTCAATGCAATCCCTATCAAATTACCAATGGCATTTTTTATGGAACTAGAACAAAAAATCTTAAAATTTGTATGGAGACACAAAAGACCCCGAATAGCCAAAGCAGTCTTGAGGGAAAATAACGGAGCGGGAGGAATCAGACTCCCTGACTTCAGACTATACTACAAATCTACAGTAATCAAGACAATATGGTACTGGCACAAAAACAGAAATATAGATCCATGGAACAAGATAGAAAGCCCAGAGATAAACCCAGGCACCTATGGTCAACTAATCTATGACAAAGGAGGCAAGGATATACAATGGAGAAAAGACAGTCTCTTCAATAAGTGGTGCCGGGAAAACTGGACAGCGTCATGTAAAAGAATGAAATTAGAACCCTCCCTAACACCATACACAAAAATAAACTCAAAATGGATTAGAGACCTAAATGTAAGACTGCGCACTATAAAACTCTTAGAGGAAAACATAGGCAGAACACTCTTTGACATAAATCACAGCAAGGTCTTTTTTGATCCACCTCCTAGAGTAACGGAAATAAAAACAAAAATAAACAAATGGGACCTAATGAAACTTCAAAGCTTTTGCCCAGCAAAGGAAACTACAAACAAGACGAAAAGACAACCCTAAGAATGGGAGAAAATATTTGCAAATGAATCAACGGACAAAGGATTAATCTCCAAAATATATAAACAGCTCATGCAGCTCAATATTAAAAAAGCAAACAACCCAATCCACAAATGGGCAGAAGACCTAAATAGACATTTCTCCAAAGAAGACATACAGATGGCCAAGAGGCACATGAAAAGCTGCTTAACATCACTAATTATTAGAGAAATGCAAATCAAAACTACAATGAGGTATCACCTCACACCAGTTAGAATGGGCATCATCAGAAAATCTACAAACAACAGATGCTGGAGAGGGTGTGGAGAAAAGGGAACCCTCTTGCACTGTTGGTGGGAATGTAAATTGATACAGCCACTATGGAGAACAGTATGGAGGTTCCTTAAAGAACTAAAAATAGATTTACCATATGATCCAGCAATCCCACTACTGGGCATATACCCAGAGAAAACTATAATTCAAAAAGACACATGCACCCCAATGTTCACTGCAGCACTATTTACAATAGCCAGGTCATGGAAGCAACCTAAATGCCCATCGACAGATGAATGGATAAAGAAGTTGTGGCACATATACACAATGGAATATTACTCAGCCATAAAAAGGAACGAAATTGGGTCATTTGTAGAGACGTGGATGGAGACTAGAGACTGTCATACAGAGTGAAGTAAGTCAGAAAGAGAAAAACAAATATCGTATATTAACGCATATATGTGGAAGCTAGAAAATGGTACAGATGAACCGGTTTGCAGGGCAGAAGTTGAGACACAGATGTAGAGAACAAACATATGGACACCAAAGGGGGAAAGCGGCAGGGGGTGGGGGTGGGGGTGTGATGAATTGCGAGATTGGGATTGACATGTACACACTGATGTGTATAAAATGGATGACTAATAAGAAAAAAATAAATAAATAAACATAAAAATAAATTATTGGGTAAAGATGTGGATCCTGCACTAAAGAGAATAAGTTAGTTACCTCCTAAGCCCTTCCTTATACTGCCCTTAAAAAGAAACCTACTCTATGTGCAAACTCAACTCCCTTCAGGAGAAAAGAACACATAAGTTACACAAGTCCGCCAAGCATCCAAGAAAATATCACCAGGTCTCACACTCAGCACTTACACACTCTATACCTTCCTTATAGAGTTCCTCGGGCCTTCCTTCTGACACCACTTCCTCTTAATTTTAGACTCACCCTAACAATTTAAACATCAGGTGTTGGAAGCAGCAATTTAGAATAGGAGAAGGTCAGACTGCTCCATGTAAGCCTTGCAACAGCAACAAGAAGAAACAACTGAGAGTCTGACCTCCAGGAAGTGGATGAAAACCATTTTACAAAGTGGAGGGAAGGGGGATGACATAGGAACTCAAGATAAATAGAAGCCTAGGCCATTCAAGGTAGGGACAAACAGCTTTGCTAGCCTTGAGAGCATCTCCATAATACAGGACAATACAGTAACTAATGTAAAAGAAAATTATGTTCAATATATTTTGTAGCAAAATTCCATATAACAATAGAATCTTTGATTGTTAGAGTAGAAAGACACTTAAGAGAGCATCCCAGCCTAATGCCTTTACTTTACAAGGAAGGAAACAACGTACAGGGGTATACAGGTTCAAGGTAGAGTTGAGACAAGAGGGCAGCCCAGCTGGTCCAGTGCTCCTTCCACACGGACGCCCTGACACTGATGCCACTGAGTGGAAGGGAAAGAGACAGTGCATCACATTTAATCATTCATTGTGTCCACGCTTTTGACAGCTGTTTTTGCTTCCTTGCATTGATTTTACTCCCTTCAAAAGGAGAAGAAGCTTGCTCTCTTTAGTCACAAAAGTCACAAATTTTTCCCTGATTTGTGATGAGAGAACCTCAAGGTTGGCTCTTAACAAAACTGGGACTGAAAGTAAAGCTTACTTTGAGTTCCCTTCTACCTCCTCCTATATCCCACTCCTGGTGTGTTTCCTCCAAGCTGTCTTATGTCTGTCCTTCCACTTGGTACCCCACCCGCTGGCCCCAAATCCAGAGTTCCTAGTACAATGTAGAATATTCTCCCAACTTCCAGAAGTTTGGTGTATTCCCTGTCTCTTTCTAATTTGATCTCTAATTCTATAAAACAAAAAAGTGAGGCAATATACCAGTGTTTCTCAAATATAAGTGGGGAGCTTGTTAAAATGCAGATTCCTGGTCTCCATCTCCTGAAACTACAATTCAACAGATGACTCTGGTGGAAGGGGGCCCTGACCCACTTTGGAAAACACATGGCTTCTGCTTGCCTCTCCAGCCTCGGATCCTCCCAGCCCCCCCAGGCACAACCCACTCCACCCGAAGCTTCATACTCTCTCTCCCCACCATGTCTTTGCCTCATGTTCCACCTTCTGAGTGCAATTAATTCCTCCGCATACCTCAAAACCAGCTGAGGCACATGTCGTATCTCTGCTCTCCTTGTTCCTGTACGTCTCTGCATTATTGAGCTTATACAGCCTACGATGTGAGCTGATTTCCTGGTATAGCTCCCCTTGAAGGCAGGGCCCTGCCTCACTTGTCTTTTTTTAGTCCCGGCACTTAGCACCCTCCCAAGCACACAGTAGGCACTCTAAAAGTGTTCATTAAATTATCTTGTGTATGTGCTAAATTTCCCAGTTAATAACTAGTCATTTATTTATATTTGCATTGTTATTACCCGCCCACCCACCAGTATAGTACAGGATTTTCGAGGGTTGCTTGTGGTATCACTCTCAAATGAGGAACACCTTTTGTAACAGGTAAAAATGAAAGAGAAGAATGCTAGCATAATCTAACCCTGGTGCCATCAATTGTGGGGTCATAATGAGTTAGATCCATGTTCACTCAGGATATCTGACACCTAAGGAACAATGACAGAGACACATACGATAACCGGGAGTTTTCCTAATGAAGAAGTTCAGCTTCTAATAGTTCCTTAGAATTAGTTCTGGCATTCATTCAGGTTAAAAAGTTTTCCAGAAGTGAAGCTGGAACACATTAGAACTTTGAATTGATTCATTTATATAAAACTTTGCCTATTTGTTCTAAGATCCCAGAGATTTCCAGTATTTTCTACCCAAGATGGTTAACCACCAGAAGTTTAGCTCATCTCCTGAAATCCATCATCCATGTGTGTGTCCCATGCAGGTGTCTGCTATGCAGAGTTTGGAGTCCGCGTCCCCAAGACCACGGGGTCGGCCTACACCTACAGCTATGTCACTGTCGGGGAGTTTGTGGCGTTTTTCATCGGCTGGAACCTGATCCTGGAGTACCTGATTGGCACCGCGGCCGGCGCCAGCGCTCTGAGCAGCATGTTTGACTCACTGGCCAACCACACGGTCAGCCGTCGGATGGCGGACAGCGTGGGGACCCTCAACGGCCTGGGTGAGACTGCCACAGACTCTAACCCCAACATGCAAACTTGCTGAGCCAAATAAATGGGTTCCTCTTTCAGGATGCAATTTGGCAAAATGTATCCAGGGCCTTAATACATCTTCTTTTGCCAAGTAATTCCCCTCTGAATCTATCCTAAGGAAATTATTCTAGTTTCCATAAAAGCTTTATATGAAAAGATGTTCATCACAGCCTTATTTATAATAACAAAAAATTAGAAACAGCTTAAATATTCTACAATGATTACATAAACTAGGGCAGCATATTATATAGCTAGCAATTAAAAGGAAGACCAGGAAGACTGCTGTAATAGCATGGAATATGTTTTTGATGCGATGTTGTATGACAAAGGATACAAATTGGATGTGCATCATGTTAGTAACTATATAAAAATAAAACTAATACAGGAAAAAGAACTATAAGGAACTTCTCCAGTGGTTTCCTTAGAACATTTTTTAAATTTTTCATAAATAAGCATGCATTAATTTTTAAATAAGAAAATATATTTCTAAAAGAAACAGAATGGATGAGTAACCGAAATGAGTGAATACTAAACAGTCAGAAGCTCATGTAACAAATACCTTGAGACTTCAGGCTCTGAGCCTCACTTACCATCCACTTTCCATCCTGATGTCTGACTATCCCTTTACATTCAAGGGAAGCTAAACAGCAGTTGAGGGAGCTTTGGGGTCTTGCCCCAGAACTTCCAGGGACTAATTCAGTGGCTGCGTGCAAGTCATTTGACTTTGGTGCCCCTATCTCAGAAGAACTGACCAAAATGCTGAGCACCTAGATACCATGAGAAGATAAAAAATATGAAGACCACATTTTCTCAGTATAATGATTTCATAGAATTTTAGGTCTGAAAGTGTCCTCCAAAATCAGGTAGCCCGCCCTTTCACTTTACAGATGAGGTCCGGAGAAAGGAGGCACTTGCCCAAGGCCACACAGCTGGTTACACGCAAGAGTTCAGCTGAAATCCAGGAGCGTGACTGCTGAGGCAGTGCCGTCTCCATTCTATAGAGGGCAGGAGTCCACTGGCCAACAGACAAGACCAAAAAGGCGGGGCATGTTCCCCGGCCATCTTCTCCGCAACCACATTCACTCAGATGGAAAGAACACCTTTCTTCCAATAATTTTCAAAGACACGTATTTCTAAATTTGCTAACAAAGAGAAATTTATGGACTATAAACTAAACAACAATGAAGATAAAACAGTTCAAATAACATGTCAGATCCATGTATACATCTGAATGTCCTGGGACAGTCCTGATTTTGGATGTTCCATGCGATGGTTCCACAGGCACTGCTGTAATTGTCATATCATGTGTCCCAATTTTTGGTCCAGGATATTAGGCCACCTCACCTATACACCAAAACCTTCCCATTTGCAAACAGACACCTGTGGACCACAGTGGAGGCGAACACACACACACACACACACACACACACACACACACACACACAGTTCCTTCTCCCTCTGTAACAAACTGACCCCCTTTCTCTGAGCTGAGTGCAGATGCACCGGGGTAGGCCTGGGAGTTCTTCTCCCTGGACAATATTAGCTCATGTCTTTCCACTCTAGGGAAAGGAAAACAATCATACCCGGACCTTCTGGCTTTGGTGATCGCAGTCATCGTCACCATCATTGTCGCACTGGGGGTGAAGAATTCCGTGGGCTTCAACAACGTACTCAATGTGCTGAACCTGGCAGTGTGGGTGTTCATCATGATTGCAGGCTGCTTCTTCATCAACGGGAAATACTGGGCTGAGGGCCAGTTCTTGCCCCACGGCTGGTCAGGGGTGAGTTCATTCCTAAATCCCAGTGTACCTGTTGCACGCTCTGCCTTCCACCCTGTGACAGTCTGAGACATACTTTCAAGAAGATGCTGCTTGTGTCATAACCTTCATGGCACTCTTTTCATCACCTTTTATCTGAATTTAATTGGAATGTTCTGAAGAAGTGGTTCTTTTTTATTTATTTGTTTCACAAACATTTGAGATCCGATTTTATGTGGAAAACAACAATAGACTTGAAGTTTTGGTCACTTGCAATATACCTAATATTACGCTAAGTGCTCTGCATATAATATCTCATTTAACCTTCCTAATAACCTTGCAAGGAGGATATTTACATTCTGGTCTTACAGATGAAAAAAACTCACACTCAGAGAGGTCAAATGGCTTGCTATTAAGCACACAGTGTAAGTGCCCAAGTCAGGACCCAAAGCCAGGACTGTCTGACTCCACAGCCTGTACATGAGCAGCTCAGTCCTACAGAATCTCTCTACAGTCTATTCAGACAGTCCGTAAATACGCAAGGCAGTAAAGGAGGCCGGGAGAGTGGGCGGGTGAGGAAAGCATGAGTGTTGCCTGGGAATGCAACAAGAAAAGAACAGTTTTCAAATCTAATCCCAACATTTGACCCAAGGTGGAGAGCCCTGCTGCAGTCTGAGAGCAGAGAAGCCCACCTGGTGTGGTCTGGGGGTTGGCAAGAGAGTGCGCTGGACCAAAAGGACATTTTCAGATCTCATCCCTGTGATCTGATGGTGTGGTTTATGCTAAAGAAAGATGGGAAGGTCCGAGTGGCAAATTCTTTATACTGAGAAGTACTAGTTCTAAGTCGCACCTGGATTCTTTCTCTAGCACGACTAAAAATGCTTACTTTACGGATTTATTGGTAAAGTTCACCAGCTCATTCTTCTTTATTTCAAATAGTAGAATATAAATCAGAGAATTTTGAGTTAGAAGGGATCACAGAGGTCACCTGGTCCCATCCTCTCACTTAACAGGTAAATAAACTGAGGCTGGGAGAGGCACACCCACCCAGAATCAGTGACAGAAGCAAGTCCAGGATTCCACCCGTTTTGCTTTTGTAGTTTTTGCTTACACTGGTTTTCCTCCAAGAGGTCCAGGGACCAGAAATAGCTCTTGGAGAACACTCAAAATAACTTCTGTGTATTCTAAACCATGCCACGCTGTTCAATGCAGAGAAACAAGCAAGGAAGCAATTTAAGCCAAGATTTCCAGTCTTCTGCTTATCAGTAAGAATTCTGCAGAGTTCATCCCTCCCCCCTGAAGTGAATAAATCCTAAAACTGGTTAAAACCAGAAGAAGAGACAAAGAAACACTGTTAACCCCATTCTGGATTCCCAAGTCTATATTTTCTTATGATACAAATCGTTCCCTTCCTATCAAATAAGAAAACAACAAATTATAATAATGAAAAAGAAAGAATGTTTTCCCAGAACTCAACTGCATCTTCATCATAGCACATGAAAATGTTCTCACCATTTTCTTAACAATGTAAGAAATTACTGGGTCATGGACCTACTACGAGACTTTGGCCAACAGTTAACTTCTGTGCTTTCAGGTTTTCTCATCTATCAAGTGGTAAAACTAATGACAACCAAATGTTTGCAAAAAAAGAATAAAATCTTAGATGTCTTTATGTGCACACTGTGTGGTTAGCAACAGCAATCATGACAGGAGGAAGCAGCTAGAATTTACCCACTACCTGCTGGGTGCCCAGCATTCTGCTCTAGGAATATTATCTCACACTTATAACAAAACTTTAAAGCAGGTGCTGCTATCCCCAACTTACAAATGGAGAATTCAAGGCTCAGAGAAGCTGGGTAACTTGCCTGAAGTCACTTAGCTAGTCGGTGCCAGGACTGAAATTCCCACCCAGGTGTGTGGCTCCAAAGTCCCTTCCACTACACTGAGTACCTTATGTATGATGACCCTTCCCTTCTGAGCCTTCTTTTAAAAAAAAAGTAAGAATGTAATTAATCTGACATGTTACATTTTCATTTCCTTTAAGCCTTCACAATGTCTTGGGGTCTTGGAGCTAGAAGGAGCATTAAGATGGGGGTATAGTTAAGCCAGCCCAGGCCAAATGTGCATTTTTACTAAGACATCATATCAAAGCAATTTGAAAACTCTTCTTAATTACTCAGATCATGCTTAATTTTCAAAATCTTCCTAATAACTTATCTAAATGGCACACACTGTAGTCTAGGCCCCATGTGAAGACTGGAAATAGTCAATATCCTCTGTGTAGATACCCTTTGCCCATGCTGAAGAAGATGAACCAGTCTTTTAGCTCTTCCTTTTGTGCTTTGTTCCGGGGTCTTTATTCTCTTTGCGGGGTCTCCTCTCCCTGCTCAGGGGCTCCACATCCTTCCTCAGTCAAGAGCTGCCTCATCACGGAAGGAGCTGATCAAGCCAGGCTTAGGGGCTTCCCATTTAACCCAATCCCAGTTCTCACTAGCTTCTACAGCAAGAAAAGAAAATTGGAAATCAGGCATAAAAAAGAAAGGAAGGATGCCATCCCTAACGATTTTTTCCTTATGACATACTCTTTCACATACACTTTTCATTTACTCTTCACCACAGCCTTGCAAGATAAGGACAATGATCTCCACGTTTATATCGAAATAACTGAAGTTTAGAAAAGTTAAGATCACAGATCTAGACTGTAATAGAGTTGAAATTCAATCCCAGTCCTAGATGAGCCAAAGCCCTTATTTACTCCATTACGTCCAGGTTTGCACGCATCGAACCAGCTGTCTTTTTTGGCACCTTTGGCCACTGACCTCACTCCAACCCAAACCTGCTACCTGGAGTAGGCTTGTCATTGGTCACCAAAAAAGCTTGGCGGGCATTTTGGATTTTTCGCTGCAAATCCATATTCCCTGCAAGAAATTCAAATATATGTCCTAGGGCTTCCCTGGTGGCGCAGTGGTTGAGAACCTGCCTGCTAATGCAGGGGACACGGGTTCGAGCCCTGGTCTGGGAAGATCCCACATGCCGCGGAGCAACTGGGCCCGTGCGCCACAACTACTGAGCCTGCACGTCTGGAGCCCATGCTCCGCAACAAGAGAGGCCGCGATAGTGAGAGGCCCGCACACCGTGATGAAGAGTGGCCCCCGCTCGCCGCAACTAGAGAAAGCCCTCGCACAGAAACGAAGACCCAACACAGCCATAAATTAATTAATTAATTAATTAAAATATATGTCCGAGTGGCTGTGCCTAAAAACATCACTGAGCACAAAGGACAGCCCAGTGTGAAGATGCTGCTG
The DNA here is from genome assembly GCF_028021215.1 of Eschrichtius robustus. NCBI lineage: Eukaryota > Metazoa > Chordata > Mammalia > Artiodactyla > Eschrichtiidae > Eschrichtius > Eschrichtius robustus. The sequence continues at coordinate 50,492,242 of NC_090829.1, read as the reverse complement.
ACGCATCCTCCCTGCTATCCGCCTGGCCCTGGCTTTCTGCCTTGTACATTTCCTCCACAGCCGACTGCCTAGACCTGTTCTTTCTCGACTTTGGTTTCAGGTCGCTTTTCCAGTCCAGCAAGGCCACTTTGAATATGGATGCTGTTTTTTAAGATCTGACACCTTCTCATGAGCATGTCATCCACCAAGTGAATAAACACCCTCCCTACTCTGTCATCTGACGATTGTCAACAAAATCGAGTTGCCTACTTGGCAGCTTCATGAACTTCTTCACTCCTTAAGGAAACTCTGACCCCCACCCCTGGCGAGGGGACTAGTGCAGAGCTCGAGTCCACTTTCTTCCTCGATCCCTTTCGGTAGGACGGGATGGAGGAAACCACTGTGGACAGAGCGGTTTGTAAGGATACCACTACATGACTTGAAACACAATTTTCAAGGACTCTGAAAGAGTTAAAGAGCAATCCATCCTCCGGCCATGGACCCCTGAGAAGCCTACTCTTTCCCTGCTCCAACCACTTCCTTCCAAAGAAAATAGCATAAGGAATGGTTTACTCACTTACAGGTTCTGGGTCAAATGCTTCTTTGGTCTTGAAGAGCTTAAGAACAACAAACATTTTTTTCCCTATATCAAGTAACTGCTGGCCCTCAGCTGAACCCCTGCTTCCATCTGCAATTCCTCAGCCCTCGAACATTGTTGCATGCGTATTCGCTATATGTTATTTGTTCTCGATGCTATCTTATGGTTTCTCTTTAACCAAATAAGACACTCTACCAGCACAAATAGCTCCCAGGAAAATGGTTCAGAGCAAGTATTTGTGGGGAATGCCGACAGCCTCCAAACAAAGGAAAACCTGTTTCCCATGTCTCCACATTTGAATCCACTTGTTGGAACCTATTAGCACATTCCACTGTCGCTGTGGACCGGCTGCTAATAGATCTGGAGCATGAGGGTGGTAGGAAATGCTGTTAAAGTTGGAGTTTTGTCTTGTGACCTTGAGAGTGAATTATAAAAATGTGCCTAATTATCTCCTAGGCACATGTGGCAGACACGCCAAGGCAGAATACAGAGAGCTGCCTCATCCTAATGCCTCTCAAATATCAGCAAGGCACAAGGGCCAGCTTTTAGGGATCCCAGACGCTGAGTAGCAGGCCAGCAATGACGTTCTTGTGTCAACTAATTAAGCAGCGGCCCGCCAGCAACTGAGGCACGTGCTGTTTCCCCACAAACCTCTGTAGAGGGAAGGAGCCATCTGGATCGCCTGGCTGAGCAGCTACACCAGGTGGACTTTGGAAAGCAATTTCCATTAATGTCATCAAATAAAAATCAATACTGGTTTTTTTTATTTATATAAAACATTAAAGGAAAGTTAGGATAAAGTACAGATGAACCCAGAAACACACACACACACACACACACACACACACACACACACATTTCACCCATCAATTTAATTCACAGATGCTCACCCCTAGGTACCACACACATTCTTTCATGCATGGAAGTGTATCCTAATCGTAAATACAAGAGGCCGGATCTGAGATCTGGGTAGAGTGAAGTGGAAAGCAGTTTTAGTGGGTATTTGGGTAGAGACACATCCATACACAGTTTCATTTCGTGGTTCTTTTGTATTTACCAGAGATTATTTGCTTACAAGGAAGAAAAACTCACTCTAACTCAGGTACAAAGGTGACCCTATTTGCTAATTGTATTATCTTTTCTTACATAATCTGTTTCTTTAATTTATATCTTGTTAGGTCAGAGTCTGTTTGATCTTGGCAGGTGCGCTGATTTTTCCCCATTTGCCCACAGTCCCCAGATCCGTTCTCTACCCCTCATGCTCTGTTCTGTGCTCCAGAAGACCCCCTGCTGGTTGCTCCCTGTTGGGTTTAGCCAATAGGCAATATCATCAGAAGGTGAGAAGAGAACAAGGCCAGGGTATTTCTTCCTCACTTCTTCCCAGCCTTGACCCCTAGAGTGCCTTCATTGAAATCATTCATTTGAACCATCTGAATTAAATTCCGTGTCCTGCCTATCACAGTCGAACCTCCAGATGTCCTACCTTTGATCTGTTTAGTCTTTCTTCAACCATAATTTCTTTCTAGTTCTACACGTGCAAGTTCAGGCTAACAGACATTCTCTTTGCAAACTTATTCTCTCTCTTCCCAACTTGATCATAGTTAATTTTCTGGTATCTAATCATTATCAGTAATTGCCATCCATTCTTTCATTCATCTGGGAAATAGTAGCATCCTTGTTTTACAAATAATATACATAATTATTAATCTTGTTCAGTTTGTTACCACAGTCAAGGTAGCATTTCGGGTCGTGCAGTGTCCTCTAGACTCCAAGCACCAGGAAGTCAAGAGTACTCAGAGTACTTTTTGCACATAACTGCATCCACATCACCAAGCACAGTTCCTGGTTCATGGGAGCAGTTAATAAAATGTGTCAAGTTCTAAAAGAAAAATAAGGAGGAAGAGGAGGAGGAATTTGTGCCCTTGGTTTCATCTGTTCTAGAAAAACTTATAATAGTAATAAAATACTACTGATAAGAGGAATATTTATTAAGTACGTATTGTATTCTATGACTGTGGTTGACCGTATTAGCTCATTTAATCCCTGGAGCAATCCAACGAGCTAAACACGATTTTTATTTCCATTTAAGTGATAAAGAAAATGAGACCCCAAGGGGTTAGGAACTTGTTCTAGGTCACCAAGCTAGTACATGGCAGAACCAACCTAGGTCTGACAGTCTACAGAATCTGCACTCCTAACCAAGTCCTATGCCACCCATTTGCATGGCTCTGTGATTCCCTCTGGAGCCTTCAAAATTGGAAGGTGTCCCTCCAATTCTGTCTGGAGGTATCTTCCACTGAGTCTTCTTTTTCAGTTAAACATCCCCTGGTCCTCAGTTAATCTTCATATGGTACGGTTTACAGACCTCTCACCTTTTTCCAGGGTAGATTGGCCCTATAGTTCTTATTTAGGACCTTCCTACCCACCTACCCTCAGCAGGGAGCTCTTATAGTATCTATGACCTTTCCATCCAGCACTGATCACACCAAGTGGGCATGGCACTGTAGCCCTGGGACATCCTAATCAGGAGCAATGCATCTTCAGACTGATTGTCAGAAAAGGTCACTGTATGATTTACAAGAGGGTGTGTGTGTGTGTGTGTGTGTGTGTGTGTGTGTGTGTGTGTACGGGAAAAAAGATGTTAAAGGAAGAGAAGACAGGACTGTTTTCTGGAAGCTGTCTTAAAGCAAGGCTTTCCTTGATTGGAGCAGCTTAGTGAGCCTACAGTCCCAGCAATCATTCATCCCTGAACGCCAGAGACATTTTTTAGACAAATGAAAATAAGCACGTTTCCAAACCTGTGAACCTCCACGTATGATGAGGTGAGATCTGTTTGACCTCCTTGTCTGGATGCCAAAGACACTTTCCACATCCTCAAATGGAGGACTTTGCTGGTGTGAAATTGGGAGTTATCTCCTCTCCCAGAAAGTATCCCCCTGGTGACAACTGCTTGTTTGAGAAGTTCTTCCTATTAGAATAGATCAGGAGTTCTTAGATTTCTTTGTGTGCAGTGGACTCCTTGGCAGTCTGGTGAAGCCGATGGACTCCTTCTGAATTATGTTTATACTATGTATAAATTGTGTTTATAAATGAATAACCTAATTACATAGGAGTTCGAAAGAAATCAATTACAGTTAACCTCTGAACAGCACGAGTTTGAACCAAGCGGTTCCACTTAGGTGGATTTTTTTTCAAAAGTAAATACTACAGTACTACACCGGTCAGTGGTTGGTTGAATCTGCAGATACAGAACCACAGATATGAAGGAACCGAGTACATGGGGGAACCACAGATACAGAGGGCCAGTATAAGTTATACTCAAATTTTCAGCTGTGCTGTGGTCGGCACCCCTAACCCCCATGTTGTTCAAGGGTCAATTGTATATTGAAATATAGTTATAAAAATATTTTTAAATTGTGATATAACAATGTGCTTTGTTATTAGTGCTTTAAATATTAATATCTATGTCTAATAACTGACATAAATTGGAAGTCACAATGAGCACAAGTGGTATTTCAAGATCTCTGCAACAACTAATACGATGGGAAAATAGCTGATTGCTATTGGTGACAAAGTCACAGGTACTGTTAGTCACCTACACTCATAATTGAAAGAAATGATAACATTCAGTTGAAGGGTAGTGAAAAGAAAGATGTATTTTTTTCTCTGCAAAATTCTCAGACCCTCCCCCACGAATTGCATGAACCCCAGAATAAGAACTTCCAGTTAGAGAACTGAAGCATTAAAGTCCTGACAGGAGAGACTGTAGAAGAGACCAACTCATTTTACAGATGAGCAAAGGTTGCTTTTGAAAGTTTGAGACGATCTTCCATTTTGTGATGTTCCTTGTAGGTTCCTGTTCTCAGTATTTTGTCTTTTACCTATTGAGAAGTCAGTAGGAAAGGTAAGAGTGAAAATTTAGGGACAGGTGTCTGCTTGGCACGTGTTTAGAATTTCATCATTTAAAACCGAATATGGAGAAAAGGAAAAAATGGTCAGTCCGCAATGAGCCTCACTCCTGGACCCCTGGCTAGAGCTTGCAGGTTGCCAAATCCCCTCACCCCATACACAAAAGCCCAGAAAAATCTCTTTCATCTTCCCCAAATGGGACACCCCCAAGCATTCAAAGAGGCACATTTCTTACTTTCAGCTGATAATGAGAATGCTAAGGTGGGAAAACATAATTTAAACTTCGATAGATTCTTCGGAAGAAAGTCACACGCTCCTCAATGGAAGATTTTCACTGCTTGACTCATCAAGTCACAACCACCCTTGGGATCACATAGGCTCCTGTCAGACAGACATCCAGCAGATGTCACTGGATACCATCTCCTCAGCTTCACACTGCCTCACTCCTCATCCTTCCCCTGCCTTGTAGCCCAACAAGGCCACTCAAGCCCCCAAAAGGAACACTAAAATCAAATTGTCTCTACCTGTCTTCCCATGAAAGACACTACACGATTTGAAGATCTGAAAATCTTTTATATCATTTCACATCTGGAAGATGCCTTGGAAATGATCTACCAGGGTCACTAATGGTAATTTGGGCAGGACAATTTGTTCAAAAGCATCTGAGCCCCCGACACTAAATGCCAGAAGCGCCCACCCCATGTCTCTGTGGTGGTCACAAGTACCTCCCTACATTTCCAAACATCTCCCTAAGGGCAGTCATACAGACCCTGGTTGTGACTGAGAACCACTGAATGAAAACAAAGCACAGAGAAGTTAATGAGTTTCCCAAGACATAGGGATAGCCAACTTATTGATTTATTTATAACCCCACTTACTTCCAAAAATTATTTGAATGTGCTGAATGACCTAGTTTTTATTTGGATATAATTCCTCTTATCTTCATTTTACACATGGGGGAATTTCCCAGTGTCACACAGCTAGAAAGTAGAGATCAGAACTCAAGCGTTTAGCACAAGTTCCACCATGTTACTCCTTCTACCACTCGGTACTGTTTGCCGGGCACCAGGCAATTCTGGGGACCACGTCAGGCCCTGGTGCTGCCCTGACACTTTGAGTCTGATAAATGTCTTCATCCCTATAGGTGCTGCAAGGAGCAGCCACATGTTTCTATGCGTTCATTGGCTTTGACATCATCGCCACCACCGGAGAGGAAGCCAAGAATCCCAACACATCCATCCCTTATGCTATCACTGCCTCCCTGGTCATCTGCCTGACAGCATATGTATCCGTAAGTACCAAATGCTTGTGTGACCCTCCTCATGGCCTTTTCATATTTGACCTTAAAATGTGGCTCTGGGACTGGGTTTCCTTCTGTCAGGAAGTAATCCTTTACTTGTGCCTTCTCGGTGTTTGTACGCATATGTTTCGTGTTGCTCCCTCTTTTTACACTGGCTCAAGCTCACCCCACCCACCAATGACAAGGAGAAAATCAGGGCTCCAAACTGGAGACGGGAGAAGCCCCAGGTCCTCACTTCAGCCATGGCCCGCATCCCTGCTCCGTCCTATGCACAGGCTCTTGGTGTCCGCTGCTGCCCAGGGGAGAGTGTGCAGGGAGTGGGCTGCCGTCCAAGGAGCTCAGATCCCAGGCTGGCAGTAACGGGCAGGTGTGCAAGCAGAGGCACTGTGGGCCTCTGCGCACCCTTCTCAATGCTCTTCTGTCTTCTGGGAGCTTTGTGGCAGCAAAGAGGCAAGACTCTCCCAGGGTGGGGAAAGAGAATTCATCATCCTCTAGAAATGCTTCTCCCTTAACTCTCGGGGGTGGGGGGTGCCGAGTGGGAGGAGATGTAATTTCTTTCTGCTGTTGCTCCCTCATTTTACGCTGGCTCAAGTTCGCCCCTTCAGGTTTCCCTGCCAAGGGAAGTCCTTAGAATGGAGCCTTCAGGCTGTCTCCTGAGGATCACGCCCCTCAGACACTCCTCACACTTCTGATGTGTCATGTCTCAGCTCCCATCCCAGAATTTCTATCACAGAAATAGTTCAGCCACATGCAACATCCCCCTCAGCCCCTGGCAACGGAGAGGACCAGCTGGTAAGCTGACAGATGTGTGCTTACACAAGTCGCCCCAAGTCCTGGGGGTCCCACTCACTTCAGTCACCACAATTATCATAGAAGGAGCCAGCAGCCGGGGTGCACCCTGTCAGCCCTGCCGCTCCTGCTGCCACGGCGTGCGACAAGAACCTCCTAACAACGCCGACCAAAAACACGGGAAAAACACCTTTAGCAACAACCTGAAGAAACCAGGCCAAGGGATCATTAAGGCAAGCTGCAAAACAGGATTGTCCTGGAAGCCAAAGGAAAACATGAGAGCAGCACTGGATGTGGTTTGCCCACCCAAATCTTTACGGATGGGTCAATTATCACCACCACCCCCCCCGCCGCCGCCCCATGCACACACATGCAACTGGCTTCATCTTATCCAACCCTGATGATCCCTGCAGACAGAATGTCCAGGAACAGCTGGGGGTGGGGGAAGCAGGCAGGGGTAGCAGCGGAGACACTCTGCTCTGCATTCCCCCTCCTACTCCTCCCTCACACCTCCCCTCCTCCAGGAGTCAGCCATTGTAGCACACACAGTAAAGTTAATAATCACAGCTCCTTCCTTAGAACAGTGCTTTATAGACTACAGAATATGTCTACACATCTACCAACTTTTGCCCATCCTAATCTAATGTGGGCAGGAGACACTCCGAGAGTTGCTGTAAGAATCTATCCCTCTCTCCTCAGGTCTACCCCGATGTTGCTGGGAAAGATTCCCTTTTAGAATGCGTGGGCCCTAACCATGCCTCAGGGGTTGTTTGGTCTTGTGTTGGTCAGCAGGCTGCCTTTCTACCACCAGGAAAAGAGTCAAATTGCTGGGCTGTGGTCATTCATCCTGCTGTCCTCCCTAGTGGCGCACGGCTTCACTGGAGGATCTTGGCCCCTGAGAAATAGGCAAAGAGGTGATCTAGAAATGAACCACTCTCTCCTTTTCAGGCTCTGGACTCCCTCACTGATGCCATGATTGGCCTTCACAGGCCAGGGGGCACCTGGTCTTATGACTGGCAGCTCCATCACCTGGGGCCAATTATGACGGGAGGGATGTTACAGCAGATCTATGACGTGTGAGGAGAAATAGGTCCTGGTTAAGCAAAGCCATAGTGGTCTTATAGCCCACAGTAGCACTGGATTCCATCCTGATGCCATAATTTATTTCTTGGCCTGCCTGGTTCCTGGGACTGAGCTACAGAGAGGAAATGGAAACATGAGTCCCGTCAGTTAATCGGTTGTGGATCTCCTACGCATTTATCTTTAGAGTTTTGATCGCTGGTCTTTAGGGTAAGATCTAGTACAGTTAAGATCCTGTAGGACCCTGAGAGTATAAAAGAAATGAGACTCTTGTCCATGTGGACATGGTGCTCATGGTCACTGCCAGGCCCTGGCTCTAGTGACTTTGGCTGCAGCTCCTTCCATCGGATAATATCTGCCCTTCATTGAACTATCAGTGTAGCTCTGCTTTCATGGAGCTGAAATACCTGCAGACTTATCCCTCAGATACAAAAGGGTCACAGAGAGATATTACAAATGATCTGGTCTAGTCCACTGAATTCACATGTGGGGAGAAAATACTGAGACCAAGCGTTCCAAAGGCCAAATAACTGGTCTAAAGTAAAGGCACGTGCCAAGAAGTGGCAGATCCAAGCTCCCATGCAGGACCAGGCCTCTTTCCTCTCCTATGGGACCTCCATCCATGCTTCAGACAGACCCCTCCACCTCCAGCCATGTTTCCTCTTGTTTTAACAGGTGAGCATGATCTTAACTCTGATGGTGCCATATTACGCAATTGACACGGAATCCCCGCTCATGGAGATGTTTGTGGCTCGTGGGTTCTATGCTGCAAAATTCATAGTGGCCATCGGGTCAGTTGCAGGACTGACAGTCAGCTTGCTGGGCTCCCTCTTCCCAATGCCGAGGGTCATTTATGCCATGGCTGGCGATGGGCTCCTTTTCAGGTAAGGGGTATGCTCAGTGGCATTTATTCTATTCTTCCATGCCTGCCCAGGGAGACTGTCACCCACTGTCAGCCTGACTGTAATTTTGATGTGAGTACCTGTCACATAGACAATGGAACTTGTCATATATCTTGGCAAAGGGTTTGAGTGAAATTAGTTTAGGTCCTAAAACAGCCCCTCCATTTGATTCTGGGTCCCTCAATCTAGCAACAAACTAATATGTCCCCCCAATGGCCCCCTCCCCTCTTATCTGACATTGTATAAAGATGATGAGTGCCAAAATGCTACATTGGGTGGCCTCCAGAAGGAAGAACCCATCCCAGGGGCATCTGAGGCTTGCCCTCACATTGAGGCCGGACGACTACCCCTCTGAAGCTGAAAAAGTTCACAGTTACAATTAAAGAGAGGATAAGACCGTCTGAACAGAGCCTAATAACAGTGGCAACAATTGCTACCATTTATTGAACATTTGTGTATCCCAGGTATATGGTATCCCATTTAGTCAGCACAATAACTCTATTTTACAGAAGAGTATACTAGATGAATATACTCAGAGAGGTTAAAAAAAAAAAAAACTTGCCCCAAATCCCCCAGCTGCTGGGTGGCGGGGTCAGGATTTGAACCCAGGACTGTCTGACCCCGACAACCAGACTTTTAACCACACCAGTATACTGACACTTCCAGCCCCCTAAGCTGGCCATGAAGTAGCCTATCTGCCCATGGTACAAGGGGATGTGGCACCATCTCTTGGTCCCTAGTGTGAACTGTGTGAAGAGCTTGCAGGGAAGGCATTCTTCAAGCGCACAAAACAAGGAGTAAACCTCCAAGGAGCTCTCAGGAGTGCAGAGGGATCCAGCTCAGGGACTTTATCTCTGCCATAGGCTGTCACATTCTGCACCGTTTCCTCCGCATACCCCCTGAGGTCACCACTGCGCTGTGACCTTGGGGGAGCTGGAAAGATCAAGAAAAGACTGACTAGCTATCTATTTTATATTTGGTAGTGTATATATGTCCATGCCACTCTCTCACTTCGTCCCAGCTTACCCTTCCCCCTCCCCGCAGCCGCATAGCACAGGGAGATCAGCTCGTGCTTTGTGACCACCTAGAGTGGTGGGATAGGGAGGGTGGGAGGGAGATGCAAGAGGGAGGGGATATGCGGATATATGTATATGTATAGCTGATTCACTTTGTTATAAAGCAGAAACTAACACACCATTGTAAAGCAATTATACTTCAATAAAGATGTTAAAAAAAAAAAAAAAGAAAAGAAAGGGCTGACCATAGTGGAGGTGTGACAACTTCACACATCCAAAAGGTTTTTCAGCTATTCAGGTTTTTTTCTTTGGAAAACCAAGAGGAAAGATGCTGGGGCTCCGAGCACAGTTTATAGTCTTGTTTGAATCATGGAAATAAGGGAGGAATGGAAGAGGAGGGAGGAGGGAGTGCCAGAATGAAAGAGGAGGAGGGCGGGAACCTACCTAAGCCTCCAGGAACTGCTAAAGAAGGGTGCCATTCAGTCACCCTTGTTGGTCTTCTCTATCTTCTCCAGTTAGTAAGTGGCCGGATTTAGCCTTCATCCAGGAGCACATGTTCTCAATGACTGTACTATTTTGCCAACCAAATCCCTGTACTTCTGTTGTAGAGCAAGCGCTTCTCGAGCTTTGGCATAAATCAGAATCCTCTGGAGGTTTTCTAAAGCGTAGAGTTTGTTGGGCCCCACTCCCAGAGAGCCTGACATGGTAGGTCTCAGGTAAAGCCTGAGAATACATATTTCTAACAAGTTCCAAGGTGATGCTGATGCTGTTGATCCATGGACCGCACGTTGGGTCAGACAGGTGTAGAGGACCCCCAAGCGGATGTATGACTTCGCCAAGTATCCCTTCTTCATAGCAAAACCTATGCTCAATTTAGATTTCTGAGAACCCCCTAGATTCAATCAACCCATCACATCACATAATGAAGTAGGAATTTTAATAAAGAAGTTTGGCTCAAACTCAAGGAATTAAAGTAAATTCTGTTTAAATTATATTCCGGGAACCGAATCCTGGGGTAGGAATAGCAGCTGTATTTAAAGCAGTGAATCCAGAAGTAAGCTGGAGAAGCAGGACCAGGAGGTGTTAAACCATGTTGAATCAATCCCCACGTGTAGCTCACCGTGAACCCTCTGCTTGCCCCTCCCTTCAGGTTCCTGGCTCACGTGAGCTCCTACACGGAGACCCCAGTGGTGGCCTGCATCGTGTCAGGGTTCCTGGCGGCTCTCCTCTCCCTATTAGTCAGCCTGAGAGATCTGATTGAGATGATGTCCATCGGCACCCTCCTCGCCTACACCTTGGTCTCTGTCTGTGTCTTGCTCCTTCGATACCAACCAGAAAGTGACATTGACGGGTTTGTCAAGTTTTTGTCTCAGGAGCACACAAAGAAGAAGGAGGGCATTCTGGCTGAGTGTGAGAAGGAAGTTTGCTCTCCCGTGAGTGAAGGGGAAGAGTTTTCCGGCCCAGCCACCAACACATGTGGGGCTAAGAACTTACCATCCTTGGGAGACAATGAGATGCTCATAGGGAAATCAGACAAGTCAACCTACAACGTCAACCACCCAAACTACGGTACCGTGGACGTGACCACAGGCATAGAAGCCGATGAAACTGAAAACATTTATCTCATCAAGTTAAAGAAGCTGATTGGGCCCCGTTACTACACCATGAGGATCCGGCTGGGCCTTCCAGGCAAGATGGACCGGCCCACAGCAGCGACAGGGCACACGGCGACCATCTGCGTGCTCCTGCTCTTCGTCCTCATGTTCATCTTCTGCTCCTTCATCATCTTCGGTTCCGACTACATCTCAGAGCAGAGCTGGTGGGCCGTCCTTCTGGTCATTCTCATGGTGCTGCTGATCAGCATCCTGGTGTTTGTGATCCTGCAGCAGCCAGAGAACCCCAAGAAGCTGCCCTATATGGCTCCCTGCCTCCCCTTTGTGCCTGCCTTTGCCATGCTGGTGAACATCTATCTCATGCTGAAGCTCTCCACCATCACATGGATCCGGTTTGCAGTCTGGTGCTTTGTGGGTAAGCAACTTCCTTTGAAGCCTTGAGAGTTCCCTTCTAAGGCCTTGATCAGGCATATCTCAAAATTACCTCCTAGCTGGACTGGGCATCACTATTCCGAGAGAAATCTGGCTGGTTCTATGGATCCCTACTTCCTGCTTTAGAGTCAAAATAGCCAGTTGTGCCCTTTCTGCCTGTTATGGTCTTGGTTGTTAGTTTTGAAGAAAGATACTGATCAATCCATCACTTCATTGAATACTATTACTGGATGTTCTTTTGGTGGATAATTAGTATCATAGAAAGTCCACTTAAAATGAATCCACATTTTTAAAAAGGACAAAAATAACATAAAAATGAGGGTGGGAAAGGCTGATTGGAATTCTTAAAAACTAAAAATTATGAAAAATTTTATTTATCTTACGTTCAACAAAATTAAAATAGCAATCATGCCATGTTTTCTTAAATGAGCAAACTATGAATTAAGTATGGGGTTTTAGGCACAGTTTTTTGACAGAATTGTATCATGGCACCATTTAACAGCCCGCACTTTTTGTTGACTTTGCAAAATATTCAAGTTTTTCATTTTTTCCCAAGATCTTTCTTCATCCTTTGATATTCCAATCATTCTCTTGGGAAGTACCCATCATACCATCATCCTTGTTGCTTTTCTCTTCTTCTATTGATAACTGATAGGACTCTGTTGGGTCATCAACGTCCACAGCTTTGAGTGAATTACTATTGCTCTCTCTAAACTCACTTTCACTGCCTTCAGGAAGTCCTGTATCATTCCCAAGATTTCTAGTTTTCCTTTGGGATCAATTTATATTATATTCACATTACATGTTTATCCTATATGACCATCACTGATGTTTATGAAATTGCTAGGGATTGGTGCTTGTGATAACTTGAGAGGGATATTTAAGTGAAGACTAATTTTAAAGTTCCTTAGTTATTATTTTTATATTTCCTATACAACTTGGTAACCCTGGGGTCTCTGGCAACAAATACTTAGCTAAGGAGAGTCCTTAGGTGCTTTGAGGAATAGGAAAGTAGAGAATAAGTAACTCAGCCTTAAGGGAGGCAAGACAAATATGTGTGAATCAACCAGCCTGGGCAAGGCAGCATAGAGAGTCATTGAGTTGTAGCCCATCCACTCCTTGAGGTCAGGGATATGGGTGTTCAACCCGGTGACCTCTATGCTGGAACATAGTTCGTGCTTAATAAATACTTCTCTATGATTGTAAAGCACTCTTCAGATGAAAAAAAGGAAACTTCCAGTCAGAATAGCTGGAAAGGACTTTAAGGAGGTAGAATTTGAACTGGGCCTATAAGACAGGATTTAGGTAGAGGGAAGTGCGGGGAAAACACAGTATTCAAAGGAAAGAACATATGTCTCCCAGAAGACTCCTCACATCCGAAGGCCATCCTATGCTTTCCTGTAAGCATTTTGTACCAATTTTTCACTACCCTCAGCCTCATCCCTTGTTAGACTTTAAGGGATCTCTTGAGAGGACCCCACCGACTCATCAAAGTTCTAAGCACTTATATGATTTATTCACAATCTCTCTTTTCTGTTTAAACATTTTTCCACTGGAACTAGAAGCTAACCAATGGAAAGATGCTTTATGGGTAGAAATGAATAAAGTGGGTAGAAATATTACAGTCATATATTTGTCAAATGAATGAAGGCACAGACACAAATACACATGAATTTATTCATCTTTTCCTGGACTATTTAAGCTAGAAGAAGCCTCCAACATCTAGTACAGTGTTACCCACAGTGTGGTGACCATTCCATTGTTAACATTTGGACTGATTTTAGAGAGTATATGAATGAACTTTTTAAAATATTATATGATTATTATTCACTTTCACAAATACTAGAAAAATATATACATTCACATGAATCTGGTGATTATTTTTAAATTTTAAAAGTGAGTCAAGGAGATTCAAGATGGCAGAGAGTAGGTGGACGTGGAGTTCATCTCTCTCCACGGATGCATCAGGAATACATCTGTAGATGCAACAATTCTCACAGAACACCAGCTGAAAACTAGCAGAAGACCTTGGACACTGGAAAGGACTATAAAGATCCCTGCATAACTGGGTAGGATGGAAAAAAAGAAGGGAGAAGGAGGAGGAGAGGAGGAGGGACAGGACCTGCACCCCAGGGAGGGGAAGCTGAAGCAGAGGAGAGAGTCCCGAATTTGGGGAAACCCCCTCTCTGACGGGAAATAGACTGGGACAGAAGGGAAGCATTAGAGGCTGTCGGAAGAGGGTGAAGCGGCCAGTCTGTGGCAGACAGGACAGAGTGAGAAATACACAGACGGTCCGTACTGTGGCCATACGTGCCTGGGACTGGGACGTGTATTCACAGGTGTGCAAAGGGGCTGGGAGCTGGTGCGTGGGGACTGGAGAACAGGCTCAGAGCGAGAACTGCTGTTGGCTGTGGGGAGACGGACTGAGGGGATGGGAGGGAGGAAATCTGCAGCAGGGAATGCCTAGGGAGGAAGACCGGACTGCCATGGAAGCAGGGTGCTATTGCTCACACACAGGGGGAGGAGACACTACTGTAGCCTCTCTCTACCTACACACCGGCACCTGCCAGTGACAATAAAAGAAGCCCAGGGGACTTCCCTGGTGGCGCAGTGGTTGGGAGTCCGTCTGATGGTGGGGGGACACGAGTTCGAGCTCTGGTCCTGGAAAATCCCATGTGCCGTGTACCAGCTGGACCTGCGCGCCACAGCTACTGAGCCTGCGCTCTAGAGTCCGCCAGCCACAACTACTGAAGAGCGCGCACCTGGAGCCCATGCTCCGCAACAAGAGAAGCCGCCACAATGAGAAGCCTGCGCATCACAATGAAGAGTGGCCCCTGCTCGCCGCAACTGGAGAAAGCCTGAGCACAGCACGAAGACCCAACACAGCCAAAAAATAAACAAATAAATAAAGACATTTATTTAAAAAAAAAAAAAAGAAGCCCACTCAGGGCTGGCTCTTGTGCGCTGGCTGCTGAGCAATAAAAAAAGCCCCCTCAGGGCTGGCCCTCATGTGCCTTACGCCAGGCAGCAGAAAAGGCCCTCATTAGGGCTCTTGCACCCGTGGCCGCCGGCTTCCCTGCGCATTTGGTGCACCTGGGGCTCCCATGATCCAAGCAGTCATACCACCTCTGCGCCTGGTCCTCACAGGGGCAGACCCAAGAGCTCCAAGGCAGACTCAGGACAAGACTCCTGTAGGTGGACCACGTACAGAGCTGGGGATAAAACCAAAGCTGAACCCCAGGGATGGGGTGACCAAGGACGAAGATGGAAAATCTTTCCACCAGCTGTACAAGCTGCAGATTAAATCCCCACAATCAGTTAGGTAGACCCTGCATCTATGGAATATCTGAGTAGACACTGAGTGTTCCCACAAATGAAAATGGTCTAGCTCTGGCAGCTGTGGACGTTGGGGGCAGCACACACAGGAACTAGGCCAGGTCAGAGCCTGAGTGGTCCCCACAGTGCCCACAGCAGGTCCAGAGACCAGCCGGGAGGCAGAGGGGGGGCTGTGGCTCACAGCGTGTGCAAGGACACTTACAGCAGACATCCCACGGAAACATAATTATCACTATTGACTTTATTATGTTTTGATTCATTCTGTTGTTGGTTCTAGCTTTTTTTTTTGGTTTCTTTTTCTTTCTTTTTTTGTTTGTTTGTTTCTTGTTGTTTTAGGGGGGTTTTTTTGTTTTGTTTATTTAGTCTTTTGGGATCTCTGTTTTATAACTTTTTTTTTTTTATACATTTCTATTTATACTTTGCTTTTCTGTTGTTCTGTGTTCTTTTCCCTTATTTTTTTCTTCCTCTTTTTCTTTAATATTTTTCTTTTATATATATATATTTCTATTTCTACTTTGCTTTTCAGTTGTCCTGTGTTTTTTCCCTTTTTATTTTATTATTATTATCTTTTTAATCATTTGTATTGGTTTGTTGTTTCCTTGCTTTATTCTTCAGTTGGCACACTGCTTTGGTTTTGTTTTTAGGTTATGTGTTTTTGTTACTTTTAATCCTAATTGTTTGATTTCATTTTTGAATTCTTCTATTTGTCTGGTTGTTCTCTGGCTTTTTGTTTTATTTGGCTCTGTTTTTGTTTCTTTTATATGTGTGTTTCCTTGTTTCTGTTTCTGTTTGATTTTGTTTTTACCATTTCTCTGGGGTTTTGTTTGTCTTTTTTTTCTTTAATATATTTTCTATTTTTTAAAATATCTGTTTCTATGTTGTCTTTTTGCTCTTCTGTCTTATTTCCCCTTTCTGTTTTTCTTTTTTTTTTTTTTAATATCATTTTTGTTGGTTTGCTTTGTTTCTTTGCTTCATTCTTCAGTTGGCACTCTGCTTTGGTTTTGTTTTTTGGTTTTGGGTTTTTGTCAGCTTTCTTCTTAATTGTTTGATTTTCTTCTTGGATTCTTTTGTTTGTCTGGTTGTTCTCTTGCTATTTGATTTATTTTGTTCTGCTTTTGTTTCTTTTCTGTGTGTGCACGTTTCCTTGTTTCTGTTTCTGTTTGTATGATTTTACTTTTTACCATTTGTCTGGGGTTTTGTTAGTCTTTTTTTTTTTTTTTTCTTAATCTCCCTTATTGCCGGGACAAGCGACTTGTGGGGTCATGGTCCCTCAACCAGAAGTCGAGCCTGAGGCTCTGGAGTGGGAGCACTGAGCCCGGGATGCTGGACCACTAGAGAATTCCTGGCCCCAGGGAAGATTAATTACCAAGAGCTCTCTTGGAGGCCTCTTTCTGAATCCAAGACCCAGCTCCACCCAACTGCCAGCAGCTCCCAACGCTGGACACCTCACACTAAACAACAAACAAGACAAGAACAAAAACCCACCCATCAGCACACAGACTACCTAAAGTGATACTAAGCTCACAGACACCCCAAAACATACCACATGACATGGCCCTTCTCATCAGAGGGAAAATACTCAGCTTCACCCACCAGAACGCAGGCACCAGTCCCTCCCATCAGGAAGCCTACACAAGGCACTGGACCAACCCCACCACCGGGGGCTGAGAACAGAAGCAAGAGGAACTACGACCCTGCAGCCGAGGGAAAGGAGACCTCAAATACTGTAAATTAGACAAAGTGAGAAGACAGAGAAATATCTTATAGGCAAAGGAGCAAGATAAAAACCCACAAGACCAAATAAATGAAGAGAAAATAGGCAAACTACCTGAAAAAGAATTCAGAGTAATGATAGTAAAGATGATCGAAAATCTTGGAAATAGAATAGAGAAAATACAAGAAACATTTAACAAGGACCTAGAAAGACTAAAGAGCCAACAAACAGTAATGAACAACACAATAACTGAAATTAAAAATACTTTATTTAATTTTTTTAATTAAATAAAAAATACCGGAATAACTGAGGCAGAAGAATGGATAAGTGAGCTGGAAGATAGAAAGGTGGAAATAACTGCCAGGGAGCAGAATAAAGAAAAAAGAATGAAAAGAATTGAGGACAATCTCAGAGACCTCTGGGACAATATTAAGCATACCAACAACGAATTATAGGCATACCAGAAGAAGAAGAAAAAAGAAAGGGTCTGAGAAAATATTTGAAGAGATTATAGTTGAAAACTTCCCCAACATGGAAAAGGAAATAGTCAATCAAGTCCAAGACGTGCAGAGAGTCCCATACAGGATAAACCCAAGGAGAAACATGCCAAGACACATATTAATCAAACTAACAGAAATTAAACACAATGAAAAAATATTAAAAGCAGCAAGGGAAAAGCAACAAATAACATACAAGGGAATCCCCATAAGGTTAACAGCTGATCTTTCAGCAGAAACTCTACAGGCCAGAAGGGAGTAGCAAGATATATTTAAACTGATGAAAGGGAAAAACCTACAGCCAAGATTAGTCTACCCAGCAAGGATCTCATTCAGGTTTGATGGAGAAATCAAAAGTTTTACAGACAAGCAAAAGTTAAGAGAATTCAGCACCACCAAACCAGCTTTACAAAAAATGCTAAAGGAACTTCTCTATGCAGGAAACGCAAGAGGAGGAAAAGACTTACAAAAACAAATCCAAAACAGTTAAGAAAACGGTAATAGGAACATACATATCAATAATTTCCTCAGATGTAAATGGATTAAATGCCCCAACCAAAAGACACAGACTGGCTGAATGGATACAAAAACAAGACCCATATATATGTTGTCTACAAGAGACCCACTTCAGACCTAGGGACACATACAGACTGAAAGTGAGGGGATGGAGAAAGATATTCCATGCAAATGGAAATCAAAAGAAAGCTGGAGTAGCAATACTCATCAGATAAAATACACTTTAAAATAAAGACTATTACAAGAGACAAGGAAGGACACTATATAATGATCAAGGGATCAATCCAAGAGGATATAACAATTGTAAATATCTATTCACCCAACACAGGAGCACCTCAATACATAAGGCAAATGCTAACAGCCATAAACAGGGAAATCAACAGTACCACAATAATAGTGGGTGCCTTTAACACTCCACTTACACCAATGGACAGATCATCCAAACAGAAAATAAATAAGAAAACACAAGCTTTAAATGACACATTAGATCAGATGGACTTAATTGATACTTATAGGACATTCCATCCAAAAACAACAGAATACACTTTCTTCTCAAGCGCCCATGGAACATTCTCCAGGATAGATCACACCTTAGGTCACAAATCAAGCCTCAGTAAATTTAAGAAAATTGAAATTGTATCAAGCATCTTTTCCAACCACAACACTATGAGACTACATATCAATTACAGGAAAAAAAAACTGTAAAAACTACAAACACATGGAGGCTAAACAATACGCTACTAAACAACCAAGGGATCACTGAGGAAATCACAGAGGAAATCAAAAAATACCGAGAAACAAATGACAATGAAAACACGACGACCCAAAACCTATGGGATGCAGCAAAAGCAGTTCTAAGAGGGAAGTTTATAGCAATACAACCCTACCTCAACAAATAAGAAAAATCTCAAATAAACAACCTAACCTGACACCTAAAGCAATTAGAGAAAGAACAAAAAACCCCAAAGTCAGCAGAAGGAAAGAAATCATAAAGATCACATCAGAAATAAATGAAAAAGAAATGAAGGAAACAATAGCAAACATCAATAAAACTAAAAGCTGATTCTTTGAGAAGATAAACAAAATTGATAAAACATTTTTCCAGACTCATCAGGAAAAAAAGGGAGAAGACTCAAAGCAACAGAAATAGAAATGAAAAAGGAAAAGTAACAACTGACACCACAGAAATACAAAGGGTCATGAGAGACTACTACAAGCAACTATATGCCAATAAAATGGACAACCTGGAAGAAATGGACAAATTCTTAGAAAACTACAACCATCCAAGACTGAACCAGGAGGAAATAGAAAACATGAACAGACCAATCACAAGCACTGAAACTGAAACTGTGATTAAAAATCTTCCAACAAACAAAAGCTCAGGGCCAGATGTCTTCACAGGTGATTTCTATCAAACATTTAGAAAACAGCTAACACCTATCCTTCTCAAACTCTTCCAAAATATAGCAGAGGGAAGAACACTCCCAAACTCATCCTACGAAGCCACCATCACCTTGATACCAAAACCAGACGAGGATGTCACAAAAAAAAGAAAATTACAGGCCAATATCACTGATGAACATAGATGAAAGAATCCTCAACAAATACTAGCAAACAGAATCCAACAGCACATTAAAAGGATCATACACCATGATCAAGTGGGGTTTATCCCAGGAATGCAAGGATTCTTCAATATATGCAAATCAATCAATGTGACACACCACATTAACAAACTGAAGAATAAAAACAATATGATAGTCTCAATAGATGCAGAACAAGCTTTTGACAAAATTCAACACACATTTATGAAAAGAACTCTCCAGAAAGAGGGCATAGAGGAAACCTACCTCAACATAATAAACTCCATATATGACAAACCCACAGCCAACATCATTCTCAATGGTAAAAAACTGAAAGTATTTCCTCTAAGATCAGGAACAAGACAAAGGTGCCCACTCTCACCACTATTATTCAACATAGCTTGAAAGTTTTAGCTATGGCAATCAGAGAAGAAAAAGAAATAAAACGAATCCAAATTGGAAAAGAAGAAGTAAAACTGTCACTGTTTGGAGATGACATGATACTCTCTATATATAATCCTAAAGATGCCACCAGAAAACTACTAGAGCTAATCAGTGAATTTGGTAAAGTAGCAGGATACAAAATTAATGCACAGAAATCTCTTGCATTCCTATACACTAACAATGAAAACTCAGAAAGAGAAATCAAGGAAACACTCCCATTTACCACTGCAACAAAAAGAATAAAATATCTAGGAATAAACCAACCTAAGGAGGCAAAAGACCTGTATGCAGAAAACTATAAGACACTTACGAAAGAAATCAAAGATGATACAAACAGACAGAAAGATATACCATGTTCTTGGATTGGAAGAATCAACATTGTGAAAATGACTATACTACCCAAAGCAATCTACAGATTCAATGCAATTGCTATCAAATTACCAATGGCATTTTTCACAGAACTAGAACAAAAAATTTTACAATTTGTATGGAAACACAAAAGACTTCGAATAGCAAAAGCAATCTTGAGGGGAAAAAAGTGGAGCTGGAGGAATCAGGCTCCCCGACTTCAGACTCTACTACAAGGCTACAGTAATCAAGACAGTATGGTACTGGCACAAAAACAGAAATATAGATCAGTGGAACAAGCTAGAAAGCCCAGAGATAAACCCACACACATATGGTTACCTTATCTTTGACAAAGGAGGCAAGAATATACAATGGAGCAAAGACAGCCTCTTCAATAAGTGGAGCTGGGAAAACTGGACAGCTACATGTAAAAGAATGAAATTAGAACACTCCCTAACACCATACACAAAAATACACTCAAAATGGATTAAAGACCTAAATGTAAGGCCAGACACTATAAAACTCTTAGAGGAAAACATAGGCAGAACACTCTTTGACATAAATTGCAGCAAGATCTTTTTTGACCCACCTCCTAGAGTAATGGGAATAAAATCAAAAATAAACAAATGGGACCTAATGAAATTTAAAAGCTTTTGCACAGTAAAGGAAACCATAAATGAGACGAAAAGACAGCCCTCAGAATGGGACAAAATATTTGCAAATGAAGCAACAGACAAAGGATTAATCTCCAAAATATACAAGCAGCTCATGCAGCTCAATATCAAAAAAAAAAACCCAATCCCAAAATGGGCGGAAGACCTAAATAGACATTTCTCCAAGGAAGACACACAGATTGCCAACAAACACATGAAAGGATGCTCAACATCACTAATCATTAGAGAAATGCAAATCAAAACCACAGTGAGGTATCATCTCACACTGGTCAGAATGGCCATCATCACACAATCTACAAACAATAAATGCTGGAGAGGGTGTGGAGAAAAGGGAACCCTCTTGCACCGCCGGTGGGAATGTAAATTGATACAGCCACTATGGAAAACAGTATGGAGGTTCCTTAAAAAACTAAAAATAGAACTACCATATGATCCAGCAATCCCACTACTGGGCATATACCCTGAGATAACTATAATTCAAAAAGGTACATGTACCACAATGTTCACTGCAGCACTATTTACAATTTCCAGGACATGGAAGCAACCTAAATGTCCATCGACAGATGAATGGTAAAGAAGATGTGGCACATATATACAATGGAATATTACTCAGCCATAATAAAGAACAAAATTGAGTTATTTGTAATGAGGTGGATGGACCTAGAGTCTATCACACAGAGTGAAGTAAGTCAGAAAGAGAAAAACAAGTACTGTGTGCTAACGCACATATATGTAAGCTAAAGAAAACGGTACTGATGAACCTAGTGGCAGGGCAGGAATACAGACGCAGGCACAGAGAACAGACTTGAGGACACAAGCGGGGAAGCGGAAGCTGGGATGAAGTGAGAGAGTAGCAGTGACATATATACACTACCAAATGTAAAATGGATGGCTAGTAGCAAGCTGCTGCATAGCACAGGGCGATCAGCTCGATGTTTTGTGACGATCTAGAGGGGTGGGATAGGGAGGATGTTAGGGGGGCTCATGAGGGAGGGGATATGGGGATGTATGTATACTTATAGCTGACTCACTTGTTGTACAACAGAAACTAACACAACCTTGTAAAGCAATTATACTGCAATAAAAGTTTTTTAAAGAGTCAAATTGAAGAAAAAACTAGTACTAGTACATGTGCCATATGATTCAAAGTAATAATTAACACTTATATAGCTCTTGCCACATATTAGCCATCATTCCAAGGACTTTACTTATGTTAACTTATTTAATCTGCACAACCACCTGCATTTCACAGATGAGGAAACTGGGGCACTTGACTGAGGTCACACAGTTAGAATACAGCAAAGCCAAATTAGAACTCAGGTGTGTGGGTCCAGAGTCCATGATCATAACCACTATACTAAAAATGTAGTATATGAATATAAATAACATATAAATAAAGTTTGAGAAACACTGACATGGTCCACCACTTCCCCACTTCGCCCTCTCTCAACCTTACAGATAAGTAAACTGAACCTCCAAGGGGTTAAATAACATTCTCAAGGTCAACAGGAATAACAGGAAGTTAGTCATAGAGCTATTACTACAATCCAGAATCTCCATGCTCAGATCTGGGGCTCCTACCTCCCCACCAGGGTGTTTCTGAACAGACCTTCTTATTTGCTCAGAATGTTTGATATGTAGTCTGTGCAGATTAACACATAACATCAGGGCTGGCTCCATGGGTGGATGATCTGTGCAGTCACACAGGGCTCTGCACTTGCTTAATGCTCTGCTGCTGTCTTCTTGAATTCTTAACAATTTTTTAACCAGAGGCTCCATGGTTTCATTTTGCACTGGGACCTACAAATTATGTAGTCAGTCCTGCATAATATCTATGTTACTGGAGAACCAGAGGAATTTTGCAAAAGTGATGAGGTGGCAGGAACCCACTGCCTATGGTTTTGTTTTTTTGTTTTTTTGATACAAAGGTACATTTTATTTGAATTGTTTTTTAATGTTAGCATATCTAAATTCATATATGTAATTGGTTTACAGTTTTTGTTTTTGTTTTAATTTTTATTAGAGCATAGTTGCTTTACAATGTTGTATTAGTTTCTACTGTACAGCAAAGTGAATCAGCTATATGTATACATATATCCCCCCTTTTTTGGATTTCCTTCCAATTTAGGTCACCACAGAGCATTGAGTAGAGTTCCCTGTGCTATACAGTAGGTTCATTAGTTATCTATTTTATACATAGTATCAATAATGTATATATGTCAACACCAATTTTCCAATTCATCCCACCTCCCCCTTTCCCCCTTGGTATCCATGTTTGCTCTCTACATCTGTGTCTCTATTTCTGCTTTGTAAATAAGATCGTCTACACCAATTTTTTCAGATTCCACATATATGCATTAATATACCATACTTGTTTTTCCTTCTTACTTCACTCTGTATGACAGTCTCAAGGTCCACCCACATGTCTATAAATGACCCAATTTCGTTCCTTTTTATGGCTGAGTAATATTCCATTGTATATATGTGCCACATTTTTTTTTTTAACATCTTTATTGGAGTATAATTGCTTTACAATGGTGTGTTAGTTTCTGATTTATAACAAAGTGAATCAGTTATACATATACATATGATCCCATATCTCTTCCCTCTTGCGTCTCCCTCCCACCCTCCCTATCCCACCCCTCTAGGGGGTCACAAAGCACCGAGCTGATCTCCCTGTGCTATGCGGCTGCTTACCACTAGCTATCTATTTTACATTTGGTAGTGTATATATGTCCATGCCACTCTCTCACCCTGTCACATCTTACCCCTCCCCCTCCCCATATCCTCAAGTCCATTCTCTAGTAGGTCTGTGTCTTTATTCCCGTCTTGCCACTAGGTTCTTCATGACCTTTTTTTTTTTTTTCCTTAGATTCCATATATATGTGTTAGCATACAGTATTTGTTTTTCTCTTTCTGACTTACTTCACTCTGTATGACAGACTCTAACTCCATCCACCTCACTACAAATACCTCCATTTCATTTCTTTTTATGGCTGAGTAATATTCCATTGTATATATGTGCCACATCTTCTTTATCCATTCATCTGTCGATGGACATTTAGGTTGCTTCCATGTCCTGGAAATTGTAAATAGTGCTGCAGTGAACATTGTGGTACATGTAACTTTTTGATTTATGGTTTTCTCAGGGTATATGCCCAGTAGTGGGATTGCTGGATCATATGGTAGTTCTATTTTTAGTTTTTTAAGGAACTTCCATACTGTTTTCCATAGTGGATGTATCAATTTACATTCCCACCAGCGGTGCAAGAGGGTTCCCTTTTCTCCACACCCTCTCCAGCATTTATTGTTTGTAGATTGTGTGATGATGGCCTTTCTGACTGGTGTGAGGTGATATCTCATTGTAGTTTTGATTTGCATTTCTCTAATAATTAGTGACGTTGAGCATCTTTTCATGTGTTTGTTGGCAATCTGTATGTCTTCTTTGGAGAAGTGTCTATTTAGGTCTTCTGCCCATTTTTGGATTGGGTTATTTTTTTGATATTGAGCTGCATGAGCTGCTTGTATATTTTGGAGATTAATCCTTTGTCCATTGCTTCATTTGCAAATATTTTGTCCCATTCTGAGGGCTGTCTTTTCATCTTGTTTATGGTTTCCTTTGCTGTGCAAAAGCTTTTAAATTTCATTAGGTCCCATTTGTTTATTTTTGATTTTATTCCCATTACTCTAGGAGGTGGGTCAAAAAAGATCTTGCTGCAATTTATGTCAAAGAGTGTTCTGCCTATGTTTTCCTCTAAGAGTTTTATAGTGTCTGGCCTTACATTTAGGTCTTTAATCCATTTTGAGTGTATTTTTGTGTATGGTGTTAGGGAGTGTTCTAATTTCATTCTTTTACATGTAGCTGTCCAGTTTTCCCAGCTCCACTTATTGAAGAGGCTGTCTTTGCTCCATTGTATATTCTTGCCTCCTTTGTCAAAGATAAGGTAACCATATGTGTGTGGGTTTATCTCTGGGCTTTCTAGCTTGTTCCACTGATCTATATTTCTGTTTTGTGCCAGTACCATACTGTCTTGATTACTGTAGCCTTGTAGTAGAGTCTGAAATCAGGGAGCCTGATTCCTCCAGCTCTGTTTTTTTTTCTTTTTTTTCTGAAGATTGCTTTTGTTATTCGAGGTCTTTTGTGTTTCCATACAAATTGTAAAATTTTTTGTTCTAGTTCTGTGAAAAATGCTGTTGGTAATTTGATAGCAATTGCATTGAATCTGTAGATTGCTTTGGGTAGTATAGTCATTTTCACAATGTTGATTCTTCCAACCCAAGAACATGGTATATCTCTCCACCTGTTTGTGTCATCTTTGATTTCTTTCATCAGTATCATAGTTTTTTGCATATAGGTCTTTTGCTTCCTTAGGTAGGTTTATTCCTAGGTATTTTATTCTTTTGTTGCAGTGGTAAATGGGATTGTTTCCTTAATTTCTCTTTCTGAATTTTCATTTTCAATGTATAGGAGTGCAAGAGACTTCTGTGTATTAATTTTGTGTCCTGTGAGTTTATTAAGTTCATTGATTAGCTCTAGTGGTTTTCTGGTGGCATCTTTAGGATTTTCTATATATAGTATAATGTCATCTGCAAACAGTGACAGTTTTACTTCTTCTTTGCCAGTTTGGATTCCTTTTATTTCTTTTTCTTCTGTGATTGCCGTGGCTAGGACTTCCAAAACTATGTTGAATAATAGTGGCAAGAGTGGATATCCTTGTCTTGTTCCTGATTTTAGAGGAAATGCTTTCAGTTTTTCACCATTGAGAATAATGTTTGCTGTGGGTTCATCATACATGGCCTATATTATGTTGAGGTAGGTTCCCTCTATGCCCACTTTCTGGAGAGTTTTTATCGTAAATGGGTGTTGAATTTTGTCAAAAGCTTGTTCTGCATCTATTGAGATGATCTTATGGTTTTTATTCTTCAATTTGTTAATATGGTGTATCACATTGATTGATTTGCATATATTGCCTTTGGAGTCAGACAGCCCCAAGTTCAATCACAGCTCTGCCACTTCCTGTGACCTTGGGAAGTTCACTTAACTCCTTTGGGCCTCAGTTTTCTCATCTGTAAAAATGCAGATAATTCTTTTAGCCTTGACCTAGTTGCTGTTTGGGGCTTAAATAAGAAAACATCAGAGAAAGCAGTAAGAAATATTGTTTTGCTGCCTTTCTTTTAAAAAGCTAGAATGATTCATTGTCTCCCAGACTAGCTATCACATGCCAAAGTACAACATGAACCTGTTCTGACTCAGGCTGCCTTCTCAGTTATGAGGCAGAAGAAAACTCCCAGAGAACCTTTTGTAATCTTGCTGATAGCACAAACTTCAAACTAGCTCCAGAAACTGATACTCCTTGGCATGTGAGTATGCCACCCTGCAGCTTGGGCTGGCCAGACAGAGGGCAATGAAGCCTGCAGTTTAAGAAGCACCCAACTGCTAGCTATTAACTGCTTTGGTATCATGATCTTTGAAGGCTGGAATATAAGTAAGTTTCACCTAGAACAAAGATTCTCAACCTTGACTACACAACAGAATCATGAGAGTTGCTTCTGAAACACTCTATGACCAGGATCCCCTCACAGAGATGTTCTGATTCAATTGGTCTGGTATGGCCAACTATTGGGTATTTTTAAAGCTCTCTTAGGTAATTTTAATGTGCAGCCAGGTTTACAATGATCTAGAACAGTGGTTCTCAAAGTGTGGTCCCTGACCAGCAGCATCAATATTATGTGGAAACTAGTTAGAAATGCAATTTCAGAGCCCATCCCAGACCTACAGACAGAATCAGAATCTCTGAGGGCAATTTAGATTTTAACAAACCCCCCAGGTAATTCTGATGCATGCTCAAATTTGAGAGCCACTGATCTAGAGAGAAGAATAAGAAGATATCAGCAAGAAGGGCAGATAATTTAATTACAAAACTCCCTATTTTTGGATATATAGAGTATATCCATCCCACAACCCCAAATTGGCTTGTAAATTTTTTAACTATCTTGTAGAATAAATATCCCATCTCTAAACATCTGAGCCTCCAAAATGCCAGATTATTCTTCTTAATCTCTCTATTCATAATATAAGTTTCCTGGGGAGAATAGTAGAGAGATTTCTAAACGGAGCTTAAGAAACTTCTGCTACTTTTTAAAAAGATTTACATGGTTAGGCTGAGTCATAAGTTGATAATCTTTTTAAACACATTTTTTTATCCAAATTTCTCTAAATGAATCTTAATTACAGCATTTTTGTGACAATGTTTTGCTAAGCTTTTGACCTTGAGAAGAGCACAATTCACAGCGAGAAACGAGGCACGGTCCTAACTAGACACCCAGCACTTGTTTATCTTCCTTTTGACAAGAGAAATAACACAAATAGCAAATGTTTAATAATCCCCAACAAAATGAACACAAAGCGGCCTTCATCTACCTTTTCTCTTCGATGATGCAGTTTTGTAAAGGAATACCTCAGGGGTTGGGCAGAGGTTCAGGGAATATGAAACTAGGAGGGACCAGTAAGAACACTGTACAATGGTATTTTCCAGGCATGTGTCAGGTCTACTGGTCCCTGTGGGCCTTTACTGTAAATGAATCATCTGTTAGACCAGCTGTGGGCGCCCTTACTCTGGAGTCTGTCAAGTTTTCATCTGGAAGTTTTTCAGTCCCTCTGAGGAAAACAAATTACCGTCTATAGCTTTAGAGAACAGATAGGACTTGTGATTTGGGCAATGGACTTCATAAATCCTGTACTAAACCACCACTATCCCAAAGAGAAGGCATACTTTATGGTCTTCGCCTGAGCTCTCATCTGAAATCCTATTGGAAACTGACCCAAAGCAGCCACTGTGATGAAGGGAAGAGGAGGGAGAGAAGGGGGCCATGAATTCGACCTGAGAGGGCACCAAGATAAACAAATTCCTGATGATATGTCCCATAAATAAGTTTGAAATTCTCCTTGTAGGAAACAAGAAAACAACTGGCAGCTTCAACATCAAAATCATGTTCAGAAGAGCAAGAAAAATCATGGAGGCCAGAGTGAGGATGGCCACAGGGCCAGGGTGATTCCAAGAGGGAGGGAGGGAGGAGGTGAATCGTTCAGCAGCTGAGGCTGCCTGCTGGCAGAGGTGCTGGGCTACACAGCGAGACACCTGGGGAGGAGGGTGCAGCTGAGAATGAAGGGAGAGGAGACCATGGCAGTGGAAGGCCCTGGAGCAGGTGTGTGCCGTGCACCCTTAACAGACAGCGCTGTGAAAGAGTGGGTGATGGGCTTCTTTCCCTCAGCATTACATTTGTGAGATTCATCCAACCTGTGCTTGTAGTTTTAGTTTGTTCATTCTCCTTGCTGTCTAGCATTCCACTGTGTTGATATGCCACAGTGTATTTATCCATCCTGGTGTCCATGGATATTTAGCATGTTTCTAGTCAGGGCTGTTAGGAGCAGAGCTGCTACGAACATTCTTGTACATGTTTTCAGTGGACACAAAGACACATTTCCCTTGGGCTTCTGTTGAGTTAGAGGTGGAACTGCTGGCTTGGATTACTGGACTTTTTAATATGTCTTTAGACAAGATTGCATTCTGTCTCACAGCCATTATACTCAACAAATAACATGAGGGGCTCCAGCTCCACTTTGCAGGTGGGAAACTGAGGCATAAAGAATGTGACTTTATGTTAGATCAGCTGCAGGGCCAGAAGAGAAGCTCCCCCGGTCCCCATTCCATCCTGAGCCTGCTTTTCCTGGCCACACCATATTAAACAAAACTTGTTATTACAATCAACAGGGCTTGTGAGTATTTTAAAAATAACCAGCAAAGTGGGAGCTGATGGGGATTGTGCTGGATGGGAGGCCACCTTCTCATTACCATCTTCGTTTCTACATTGGCAAGTGTCTGTTTTGGAAAGTTGATCCCAGAGTAGCAAAAATAAAAAAGCCTCCGGGCATAACAAAGCGCCTCGTTATCTTCAGCGGGCAGGGCTTCCTGCTGGAAAGCGTGCACCAGGAAGAGGCTGCTCTACCCAGCCTGAGGTCAGGTGGCCCACCTCTTTTGGCCCTGAGTGTGGAGCCATGTTCAGAGGACAGGAAGCTCCTGGGGGACTCCAGAGGTCAGGGACCTTCTTCATAACCTGAGCTTGTTCCCACAGGATTGGAAATCTGTCTAGAGCCAGGTCACCCAGGCTCTTTTCAGCATTGAGTTTTTGTTCTGGATTTCTCCCATATGACTCAGAGGACCCCCTACCCCTACCCCTCTCACTTGTAGGTTTGAGGTCATTTGCTTAATTTGCAAAGGATGGACCGAGACAAGTGGAGTAAGTAGGTGTTTCGCCAGCTGACACTGAGGTGCCCTGAACTCGTGAAGGCAACTTGGCATCCCGAAAAGCTCTCTGGAGGCCCCTGGGTAGGATGGGAGCAGCCCTCCATTTAGACTCAAGAGATGTGAGTTCTGGTGCCATTTCAATCCCTGCATATTGCACACTTCTTAACTTCTCTGGGATGATGGACGAGGAAGTGTGTTTGTATAAAGGGCCTTCTGATCACAAGGTATTCTGTTACATAAAGAAAGCCCGTTCAATTGCTGAAGGCACGATTCCTCATCTTGTCTAGCCCGAACCTCTCAGGCTAGACAAGATGAAGACAATATGGCAGGCATATTCTCCACCCAGGAACTTCTGTCCGGAAAAGAAGCCAGAGCCTCCCTTTGAATACATCCCTTCAGCGCAAACAGCCTCTCACGGGACTCATTGCCATTACTGGGTGCCCAGTACAGCCGTGTCTGCTGTTAAAATATTGCAACACGTCTGTGCCTGCTGCTAACTAGTCACTGCCTTGCGTGCTTCCTCCCCTCCACGATCCAGCAACTAAAAAAATAACTCCAGCCCAGCAGGGGGGCCTCCAAGACCCTGCTGCAACACAAAAGCTGATTCCCTTCTGATTTTTAACATCACACCTGCCTTTCATTCATTCAGATGTATAACTACAAAGCAGTGGATCTAAGTTTTTATGGAACTGGAGAATTAAGTACCCAAATAGAATAAGTAAAATTATTTATCAATCAGCCATCTTATTCTTGAGGTTTGGTTCCAAATGACTTCTGGCTTATGCTAAAAGCAAATCTACTTTCAAAAGATAAAACTTTGCCATCTGTAAGGGTTTACAAAAGAGTAAACCCAATCCCAGTGACAACCTAAATGACAGGACCCAAAAACTATTTCAAGCAATGATAGCATCACTGGAATAAGTATATAGCTTCAAAAAGTGAAGAGTTTATCCAAACATAATAATTTGGGGAAATTTTAATGCTGCTGGATATCAGAGGATATTAAGGAATTTTTTAAATAAATTTCTTTTTTTTATATAAATTTATTTCTTTATGTATTTTTGGCTGCATTGGGTCTTCGTTGCTGCACGCGGGCTTTCTTTTTAGTTGTGGCGAGCGGGGGCTACTCTTTGCTGCGGTGCGCGGGCTTCACATTGCGGTGGCTTCTCTTGTTGCGGAGCACGGGCTCTAGGCACACGGGCTTCAGCAGTTGTGGCGTGAGGGCTTCAGTAGCTGTGGCTTACGGGCTCTAGAGCGCAGGCTCAGTAGTTGTGGCGCACGGGCTTAGTTGCTCCGCGGCATACGGGATCTTCCCGGACCAGGGCCCCGTGTCCCCTGAATTGGTAGGCGGATTCTCAACCACTGCACCACCAGGGAAGCTCGATATTAAGGAATTATTATCAGTTTTTAGATGTGATAATGATACTAAGTTAAGGTTTTTAAAGGAGTCTATTTTACAGATACATACTGAAACATTTACAGATGAAACAGGATGAAAGGGGTTTGTTTCAAAATAATCTAAAGAGAAAGTGGTAGGGGAGTGGGTGTCAGGAGGGAGCGGGCTAGCGATGAACACATAGGCTTTTTTATACTATTCTCTCCACTTCTTTATGTTTTAAATTCTTCAAAAGTAAAGTTCAGCAAAATTGTTTCCAATCAGTCTATACCTCCCAGCCACCCCTGGTAGGTGGGAGAAATAACAATTGGAAGCAGCCTGGATTAGGACATGGAGGACCCGGAAGGATCCACAGTCCGAACACTATCTAAACACCGACTGTGTAGCTGTGGAAAGTCCTGTATTTCGTCTTGTGCCGCAGTTTCCTGTCTGTGAAACGCACATAACCTTAACCTACACACACACACACACCCCATTCTGAAACAGGCCAAGAGGAGTCTAAACAAGACAACATTTGTAGAACAGTTTGCGTTCCTTGGGAGAAAGGTGTGACATAAAGGATGCATCACTGTAGGACCTCAGCACCCAGAGGGGTTGTGTGAAGTTTTGTTCAGATGATTCAGGATTCCCAGAAGCTCCCCACAGATTTTTCAGAAACGACCTCATGCTTCGTTCTCTAAGCCAACTGAAAAAAGGAGCAGAAACAAAACACCCTGCTTCTACACAGGAGGCTTTTAGCAGCTCTGTTTACTCCTCCAACACAAAGCCCTTGTTTATGTGTGACAGATGGTAATACATGTTTCTCTCTTCTCTCCACCCCCGCTCATTTGTTCCCCTCTGTTCCTTTGTCCCCCTCCATTCTTCCTTTTCTCCAGTCCTTCTCTGCCTCACACTACTTTTCCTGAACTGATTCAAGGGCCAGGGAGAAGGATAAAGGCAGACAGAACGCCAAGCCCTAGGAAAACGCATTTGCCCAAGTCGGCTATTCATGCTGTCAGGCTGATGCACACAGTCGATTCTTGGTTCACAGCACTCATATTTGAAATGTATTTTTGAAGACAGAGTGACACACCTTTGAAACTGTAGGGGGCTCAGAGCAAACATTAGAAGGCCCATAAATATTTATGTGGTAGGTTTCCATGGATTGCTTTCCCAAAGTAATCACAGACGACACATTTGCGTACAGACACACACACACACACACACACACACACACATCCATACTCGTGTTCCTTCCAGGCCCAGCCACTCCCCAGATAGAACCTAACCTTGTACTGAATATTTTTGCGCTAGGCACAGTCTATAACGCAGCAGGGGAGGGGGTGTGAAGGGCTGAATAAGCCACAGCCTTCTCTCTACCCTCATGGAATGCTGCTGCTGTCCCTCACAGGCCCAGGCAAGTGACTTAGTCGTTCCCAGCCTCCATTTCTTCATCTGTAAAATTAAGGTATTCAAATAGGTAAATGACATAGACTCTTTTCCAGCTCTAAGTATCTATGATTCTATGAGTAATCACACCAAGGCTCCCAGAGAATTCCCATAAACCGATCTACCTGACACCCCAATACTTGGCGGGGACAGGGGAGGGTTTGTCAGAATAGATGTCAAACCAGTGCTCGAATGATGACCCGTATAGTACAGAAGAGAGAAGCTAGGGGCAAAGGGGGAAGGAAAAAATGGTAGTAAGTTTAGTAGGGAAATAACATGCTTATAAATAGGATCCGAGAAGGGGATCAAAGAGGAAAGAATTGATGTAATAGATACCAAGCTGAAGGAGAAGGCAGCTTTGGCACCTGCCTGTATGTCTAAGAGAAAAGATAGCAAGAAAGAAAAATTGGGCATAAGGAGGTGTGTGCCTGACGATAAACTCAGTCTCCTGAAACAAACACGCTTCCAACAGAGGCATTCTCCAAGCAGCAGCATGCTGGCCCTTTTAAAAGAGGCCTCAGTTTGGTGCCTTGTTCTACACAAGGATAATAACTATCCCCCATGGCCACACCCACCCCCAGACAAGAAAGAGTAAAGATCCATGCTCAGAAAAAATGAAGTCGCTATTTGAGAATAGCTACGTCTGCAAATGATTAACTCCAGGATTTATTACCAATTAGGACTATAAATCTCTGCTTACTTTGGCTCCTGTAAAGTTGATTTCACTGGGGGATGGGGGGGAGAGAAATCCAAGCTTAAAAAGACACACTGCAAATTCAAAAGGCAGCAGGATACCTCAAGCACCAGAGCGGAAAGCAGGCTTCACCTTGTGGTTCTAAGCAAACAGCCCAGCAGATGCCCACAGAGTTAGCAAAGTCAAAGAGACTAGTGCCACCGAGAAGAGGGCGTTGGGGCCTGGAAGGAGGGTGCATAACCGAGGGGCCCCCAGCGGCCAGGCCACAAAATGGCCAAAGTTGGCAGCGAAGCATGCGCATCAGGAGTTGTTTTTCTGTTTGTTTGTTTTTCTGGCCACGCCCCACGCAGTTTGTGGGATCTTAGTTCCCTGACCAGGGATCGAACCCAGGCCCGTGACAGTGAAAGTGCAGAGTCCTAACCACTGGACCGCCAGGGAATTCCCACATCAGGAGCTTTAATGTTCCTGATCTCAGGGGTTCTCAGCCTTGGCTGACCACTGGAATCACCTGTGAAGCTTAAAAAACACCTATGCTTGGGTCACACTACAGACCGATTAAATCAGAATCTCTAGAGGGTGAGGCTCAGGTATCAGGATTGTGCAAAAACTCCCCAGGTGACCCTCCAGGTGCAGCCAGGGTTGAGAACCACTGCTTATCTCGTTTCCTCCTCACAGCAACCCCAAGGTATAGGTACAATACTCTCATGGTTTCAGAGAAGAGAAAGCTGAGGCACAAAGAGGCTCAGTAACTGGTCCAGGGTTACACAGCTAATAGTGACGGAGGCATGATTTGAACCCAGACCTCACACTCTTAACCATCACGCCCCATGGCCTCCAAGGCTATGGTTCTCAGCGTTCCAGGCCCTGAGCCTTCGTGGGCTTTTCAAGGTAGAAAATGGGGCCTCTCAAACTATTTTCATATATCTTTTCTTAAAAATCCTAATAGAAATGAAACATTAGCCCATATTAATGCTACGTATTAACTAGGAAGGCAGGTTTCTTTCCTTTGCTTGGAATGAGACGGTTGCACTGGACACTGCATGCTTATCAGGAGTTCTCATTCATTCCTTCAACAAACATTAAGTGCCAGTTTTCTGCAGAGTCTATAAAATAGAACCACCCTGGGCAGATAAGCACACAACAGATATTCTAAGGGCCGAAACAGTGGCATGCACTAGACACTGTGAGAGTCCACAAAGGAAAGTGGACAGCTGAGTGGCAGTAATGTATTATGACTTTGGTGAGTGAAAAATGGCAAAGTAAATCGTAGGATCATATATGCATGTTGCTACGTGGTGAAATAAAAGATGGAGTCCCTAAGTGCAGGTATGGGATAATAAGATGCTATGAGAAGGTTGGGAATACACTGCTGGTGATCCGTAACTATTTAATCCAGAGTAGAAAATGCAAATTCCTGGCTAGCACCCACTTGAGTACAGCGAGCTAGATGTCAACAGGGGAGGGGGGACTGAGGTGACCTCAAGAGCCCCTATCCTAACTAAAGAGGCAGCCAGTTCTCACCTCCAGCCAAACGTCTCCATATCGGAATGTGGGTACAGCGTTGTCAGTCCTTCTGACTTTTTTCGGGGAAGCTGTAAATATGGGTTGCTTAATGCAAGATCTCCCAATTTTTAAATGGCATCTAATTCGAGTCTTTTCAATACACTGTGTAGACCAAAGAAAACACATCCAGCACCAGCTCTGCTTTCACGATTGAGAGTGAGCTCCCTGCCTGACCCGTGGATCCTAAAGCAACTGCTTTTATCCCACCTGTGCTTCCCCCCCCTCCCACCTACAGGTATGCTCATTTATTTTGGGTACGGCATCTGGAACAGCACCCTGGAAATCAGCGCCCGAGAAGAAGCCCTGCACCAAAGCACGTACCAGCGTTACGACGTGGACGACCCCTTCTCAGTGGAAGAAGGTTTCTCCTATGCCACAGAGGGCGAGAGCCAGGAGAACTGGGGCGGGCCTGCCGAAGACAAAGGCTTCTATTACCAGCAGATGTCAGATGCACAGGCAAACACCCAGACGAGTAGCAAGGCGAAGAGCAAAAGCAAACACAAACAGAACTCAGAGGCCCTGATTGCCAATGATGAGTTAGATTACTCTCCAGAGTAGGAGCAACACGCAAGAAATGTGTAGAAATGACGGTGATTTATTTTCAGTAACTTAACCTGTGGGCTAGAAGGTGGAAACGTCTTTGGCTCTCATTTCAAAAACCCAGGCTTCCCCAAAGTCAGTCCCCAGTCATAGCCTGTCATTTGCCAGTTCTGCTCTTCAGGATAGTTCTGTCCAAGGGCTTAACCCAGGTCCCATAGCTGGTCCCCTTGTAAAAAACAAAAACAAAAAACAAAAAAACTAAACAAGAAGCTACATCTTAGGTGCAACCATCAGAGCTGATGGCAGCAAACGTTTCCCAGGCCTTTGCTTTGCTGGTTGAATCTTTTCGCTTCTTACTAAGGCCCCAAGAAGCAGGGAGTAAACTTCTTGGACCACACTGAGGCTGCAGCTCCTCCTGGAGATGTGCCAAAGCAGGCAGGGGTGGGCACAAGGCAGCATTTCAACCACCTGAGACCACAAGGGCAAAGCTCTGTTCTCAGCATGCTGGGCTGAGAGCTGCTCCCTGAGGCCAGGCGGCAAGTGGCACTTCCTCAGCAAGCCACATTTTGTTCTGAAATCTCACAAAAACAAATTCATGGGGATGCATGCCTCTTGTTCTTCGCCAAGGTTCTCACAATCTCCCAACTAGAACTTTAGGACACAGCAAAGGTCAGGGACTCTGAGACCATGACCCCAAAGATTTCAGACTCACCATAAAGCAGTCATGCAGACCCAATAATATGGTGAGAAGCACCATCAAAGCTCTACTTAAATGGCCAGAAAAAAAACAACAACAACTGAATAACCATCTCTTGCAGTGAAAGCCAGAAGGGCATTGGCAAAAATTAACTCTCTGTCATGCCTTCTCTTATACCAGACTCTAAGCTCCTGCTGATATGATGAAAGAGGGCAAAGTAGGAGCATGATTTCATGGCACTAATATACCTTGAAGAAGTAGGCTGTTTGTTTTATGATCAGATAAAAAAGCTTTACAAGGAGAAGTGACCCAGCCACTGAGATCACATTGCAAACTCTACTTCAGATTTCTAAAATTATAAATTCTGTAGTTTTCTGAGATATGCAACCACTTGATTGGTGGGTGCTGCTCTGAAAACAAAAATACTGAAGCACAGCTACTTAGTAACTGCATTCCATGAGATCACATTTCACTTCTGAACCTTATTCCTCTGGAGTAGCTCACTTTTAGATGCGTATTTTTCCTTTTATTTCCCAAAGTAGTTTCACTGAAGCCAGAGAAAAATCTGGTAAGGTCTAAATCTGGGCCATAGAGGGGCTCTTAAAGGTATTTTTTCAGAAAGAAGCTGGAAGAGAACATTTGCAACAAGAAAAAAACACATGGTCTATGCATTCTAGTCCTGGGTTACAGGGATTCCAACACTGCCTTGAGATGTGCACGCATGTATGTGAAGGCACAATTTGGATCAAGCTAAAATCTTTGTGAGAATTTCCTGAAAGGGAGGAGCAATAGCAAATTCTTTGCTCTCTCTGTCTCCTGGATCTAGAGTTATGCCAAAAGTTTTCCAGAACATCAACTAATGTTTAAGTCTATTCTTTCTTAAAGGTTGAGGTTTGTGCCACCTCGGCATGTTTCAGGATTATAAACAGGAGGCAAAAGCACATTTTTATGCAAAACTAACACTGATCAAGAATGTACCAAGTCTTAAGCAATGCGAATAAAAAGAAATGTAACATCTGTCCTTGGAGGCTCACAGCCCAGGGAACGAGGAGCACCAGAGCCTGATAAATGTAGATAAAACAACCGAACCTGACAAGTCCTCTTGGTTGATGCCCTGGGCTTTAACATAATATTTTTTAAAAGATCAACTGAAACTAGTTTTTTAAATAAACTGCATATCCCACCCACAGCCAATGTATGCCATTTAAATTCGAATAATTACTGTTTCCAGATCTTCTTTTTCATTCCTCTATATTAAGTGTTTAGAGCTCTGGTTTCCTGAGGTCATTTTTTCCTTTTAATGCAATGCTTGGCAATGCCATTTTTCTCTCGCCTAAGATTAACCATAAAGATACAGTGCCTGGTGTGTGAAATACATCCTTGGGGATTAAATTCGCTATCAGTAATTTTTGTGAAAACGAAGTTTCGAACTGGTCTTAGGACTCAACAAATCTGCCTAGTTTAAATATGATCTGCTAAACTTGAGACACATCCAGACAGATGGGATGGGGCTGTATTCCTTAAAAGTGTTCAAAGAGAAATATGAATGCAAAAATAACAAAATCTTAACGTGAGTGAAAGAGCTTCCTTTTACTAGTAAGGTGTAGGTATTAGCGTAACCATTGTCTGGTGGCAGACGTATGCAGTTTCTGCAGCATGAGAAGAGAGAAGGCATGCTTTGGTAAACCCCGTTGGTACTGATTTCTGGAAGGCCTTCTCTAAATCACTCTCATTTCAGGAGTCATTTCTCACCAGTAGCATCTGTATATTTTTTTAAGCTTTGCTCTCGTTATTGCTCTAAAGTTGATCAGTCATTTCACCAGTGACCTTGGCTTTTAAAAAAAATTAGTCAATATGATAGAAAAAGTTTTTCAAGATAAATAGACATGTTTTTCCCTCATGTTTCCCAGCCTCTGTGAAACAGTCCTCGATTTCACAATGCAGTTTTCAAATACCATTAGCCACTAGAATGATTATAGTAGCGTTTCCTAATTAATTTTCTTAAGACCATATTTGTGGGACCACGTTATAAGTAAGATCACCCTATAATTACCTCAGAAACTTAGCCCCTTGAACAGAGTCCAAGAAAGACCTATATTTTACTGATTCCTCTGTAGCAAGAGCTCTTTCAGTGAGATTTCATCATGTGGATTTATGATTTGGAGGCAATTACTTGACTTTTTTAAATTGTATGCTCTTTATTAGCACTCTGCTTCATTTCAAGAGGATTTCAGGTGGCTATAAAAATACATATAATACAAAAAGATTAAGTGAGGAACTGAGGCAAATAAAAATAGAAGTAGAAAGGATAAGACAAGGCTAGACGTGTATTTAGTGCACAAATGCAGAACCTGGACATGCATTGCTAGATCTGCCAATGAGGAGGCAACTTAGGAAATAATGGAATTGTTGGTAATGACAACAAGAAGTATTCCTGGATGATAAGAATAAATCCTTCCCCATGAGGGCAGAGAACTGCAATACCACAGATCACTGAAACCCACAGATAAGCTTCAGAGCTAGATTTTACCAACTACATGTGCCTGGCATATAGTGGATGTTCAATAAATATCTGATGATCAGATGGATGGGTGGATAGATGAATGAAAGGAAAAGGAAATATCATTTATTCAACAATTTTTTTGTGGAGAGCTTATTATGTGCTGTAGTGGTTCAAATATCGAAGAGACCTCCCTCCATTGGAAAGATCATAGAGAATGCAGCCCATAGAGTTGAGCCTTGTGGGATGGGGAGAATTTTGCCAGGTAGAAATGAGGGAGACGTCTGCCAGATGCAGGATCAGCATGAGTAAGGTGTAGACTGTGGCTAACAGCTGTCTCCTGACGAATAATTTCTACTGTGCCTCCTTCAAGGGAAAGCAAGAAGCTAGTTTGACAGGAGCACATGATTTGCATTTAGAACTGTAGGAAATAATGCTGAGAAGGCAAGTCAGGGCTCACGCACAGATAGACGTGAATGTTGAACTGAGCTGGCTGGCTCTCCTTGGGTGAGGAAATGATGAAAGTATGAATCAGGGAAGGCTGGACTTTAAGAAGCTGGGGCAGTGGCTTCATCTGCCTAACAAGGAGCTAATAAATTACATACACACTCCCAAGTTGATTTAACATACCTAAAGGGGGAAAATATCCATACTTAAAACAATGTATGATTCTTCCTTTGAAATCCTGTCTGATTTCATCAACTTAGGAGAAGTATAGTCATTTAACATGTGGACAGACAACACAAAGTTATTCCCAGCCACTTTAAAATTTTCAACAGTAAATTTAAACAACCAAACCTAACAACATTTTATATCTATCTAACCTGAACAGTAAAACCGCAGCTCAAGATTTTACTCAACTTGAGTGTAAAGCCACTTTGTGAAAGGAAAGGAATGATAGAATTAGGTCAAGAATCCAGTTCTACTTCTTAGTAACAAACTAATAGCTAATCAAATGTCAACATAATGGTCATGATGAGCCTCTTTAATAAACAGGGGGGGAAAGGTTGTTGAATTTAATGATCCATCTTTCTCTAGAACCTGTGGGTTGGTCAGGATATAAACCTAGTAATATTGGGGAAACAAAGCACAAACTCCTTCAAAGAAATGTCTTTCCCCCATTCTGAAAAGAGTTGATGAGCTTGAACTCCTTTACATCCCACTTTTAAATCTACTTTACAAGGGGCCACCTCTTCTCCGCATTATGAAGAGAAGCTAGATGAGTTTGAGAATCTGTCTAAAAGACTAGAGGAAATTGCTGTCCCCTTTCCCACTAGATTTTAGCAGGGCCGAGATGTCAGTGGAAGCCCACTGAGGGTCACCCACACGTTTACTAATTCTGTGTCTCAGATTAGAATGTCTTGTTGGGTGGAGATGTCAGAATGTGTCTGAAGCCACAGCTGGGGTCAACTCACCGAGTCCTGGCGGCAGTTAACAGTCCACGCTGGGATTTAAGCCCTCGGGCTAGTGCGCACTCCGAAGACCAGCTTAACTTCTTATGCTGGAGGAAAGGGCGGAGCAAATTCGCCGCCCTCCAAATTCGCCTCGTGGCATTCGCACTCCCTGGCGTTTAGAACAAGACTTGTCCAGGAAGGTTTTTCTATCTCAAATTTCCACGGAGACTCAGTTTCTCCCATATGCATGCACCTCCCGCACGCTGAGCACCCCTCTCCCTACTGGCAAAGAGAGGCGCCAACGGCTAACCAATGGTGGCGCCGACGTGAAAGAGCCAATAATGTGTAAGGAAACAACGCGCAAGCGCAGGACAGCATCCCAACGCGCAAGCGCAGGACGTCATCCCAACCCGCAGGTCCCGCCGCCAGCGGGAGCTTAGATGCTGTTTCCCCAAAGGAGTTTGTATTTCTCAACTGGAATGGTGATGGGTAGCAGAAAGCCCCTTTCGTGTACAAATTTGTTAGTCCTGTGTCTACTTTTATTGTCTCTAAGACTTTTGAGGAGAGGCTCTTGTAATTTTTCCCCCCCTCAGGAGCAACTTTGTTTCTTAAAGGCTTTCCTCTTCTTGCCCGGCTTGAGTAACTCACTCGTCGTTCTGAAATACCTAGGCACTTGCCTTGTGCCATCACTACTTCTCTAAGAAAATGTTTTCGTTTTTTAGGACTTAAGGCCCAAAAGGGATTAGTGGAAGTTTTGAAGACCATCAAAAGTGAACATATATTCTGTAGCATCGACTAAAATAGCGTTAGAAATCATTAAACAGTATGCTACGTGCATGGAGTTACAAAATTCACATAGGGCCTTCGCAAAGACAGCTTTGGGCTTGAAGTCTTCTGAAGGCAGGTAGCTGTAATTTCTTATTCTATGAGAACGTTTAGTGCATTTTGATACAATAAGGAAAGAAAATGGCTTGATATTAGAACTAGGAAACAGGGGCAGCCTGGATTTTTTCATTAGGGACTCCCTCTGTGCTTTTTTTCCCCGTTTTCCTGACATTGACATTGGTGGCATTGACTAACGGGAATTGTGCGTCATGTGAATTTCCCAGGAAGTGAAGACTGTGAAGGACTATGTTCATTCTGAGAAGGCTGCTCCTTGTACATCTACTACTAATTGGTCGTGGCAGTTGCAGGTACTTTGTCTCATTCACTCACGCTTCCAGAGGGTAGACTCTACCCTGGAAATCATAAACACCCACCTTCCAAAGCGAAAACACAGTTAATGCTACGATGGCGCGTAAATACCTCAACCATCTGGGCTGATAGAAGGGGCTGCAGGTCTTTTAAAGAGCAGCTATAGTCCTCATCCCATATAGGCACACCATCTAACCAGGACTCACATTCTAGCTTTTCTCACTGTGGAAAAGAAACGTTACTGTTTAATTCATATCCAAAGTTATAAATACAGCTTGTAAATTTTACTAACGTGTTTCATTTTTGTTTGGTCCTTGAGAGCTACAACTTGCTTTTTTGCAGATGGTAACTTCTGGTGTTGTTCTCTGCTTTTTTTTTTTTTTTTTTTTTTTCTGGTATGAACTTGCTGTATTTGTTAAAGTTTGTTTTGTGGTTTCTAATTCCCATTGGTGCACTGTACAATGGGGTGTGTAGTGTCATGAAGAAAGAAATAATACGCAGCTATGTTATGAAGTGTGTTTTATTTTTAAATGACTGTGATGTTGACAATATATTGATTTATTAAGACACTAAGGGAAAATTCTAAATTTACCAAAATGTGTATATTTTAATAAATGCATAAAGCTTTATTGTGTGCCTTTAAATTTAAAAATGGGTTTATAAAGAAAGTCAGAAACAAGTGTCTTACTATAAAATATCCATAATAATGTAAAGCTCTTACACAGGAGATGACCAATAGAAAAAAGAAAAGAAAAAGGAGCTTTCCCATATTTTGTTACCTTAACCAGTATCTGAAGTCTGCTACTTTCTTTCCATCCTAAAATGGAGATGAATAAGTGAATCTTGCCTTAAATGTTTCAATTGTCCTTTGTAGAAAAGCCAGATAAATGAGCTCATTTTTTGGAACTAATTGCATTATTGTGGAAAATTCGTTTTCAGAATAAAAATATTTTAAAAATTACAGCTAATCGACTATTAAAATTTAAATTTGAAGCAAGTGCCATCCTACCTTATAAAGTTCACTTTACTTCTGTGAAGAAACTAAAATTCCGCTTTAGCAGACTCTTGGGAGAACGTGACGTGATTCTGTCTCCCTCTCACCATTTTCCTCCAACAAGGTACAGGGCTCTCCCTGGGACCCTGCTCACTACAGTGCCTCATGAGTTACCCCATTCCCAGTTCCAGCTCCCAGTCACAGCCACACACCACTCCACCCTCAGCACCATGGAACGTTCGAGTCATTGCCCTCCTTCATTTTTTGGACAAATTGCAGGAACATTACCTGCCTATAGTCTCAAACCCAATTAATGACAGTAGCATTCATTTATTTTACTTTTTGATGGCACAGGTAGTGACACCTGGAGAAAAGGTAGAGGGGCGTATCAGGGTCACATATTACCCACACTACGTGAGATGCGAAGAAACTGCCATGTCTTTATCCTACAACTCCTTAATCTCCCTTGCAAAGGTTCACCCCCCTGGGTGGCAGGGGAGAGAAAAACAAACTTTCAATATATTAATTTATGGAATCACAGTTGCCTTCCAGTTTGGCCTCTTTTTAGATGATCTAGTCTCTTTGGGATAAATTCTCCATCTTCTGGATTCCCTCCCTTCCTCCCCCTTGCTTCTCTCCAAAATGGCATCTGGGAACAGAGCCTATGAGATCTCCTAAGAGGGGGGGAGTTGGGGTGCAGATGAGAACTAGGGTGTTCTGGACCCTTAATGGACACTGCTGAAGAATGGTTACCGGGATGGCTCCCTGGACAGATGACCACTGAAGAACGACTGGCCATGGGGGTTTCATGATGACATTCATTTCCAAAGTCCATAGGCCCTTCTTCTCCTTAGCCCACACGCATTTAACTCCAGAAAAGTTTCTGCACATTGATGCCTCTTCATACGGACTCCAGGCCTTTGCTGGTCCACTGAGGCCTCAGCATTTCCACATTAGAACTCACTGCACCCCACCCCACATACCCTCTGGGCCTGGGGAACCAGGAGCACCACCTGGGGCTCAAGTAGCAGCCACTCCCTTCACTAATGATGCACCATCATTTCTGGGCTGTGTTCACGGAGGCTTACAGCCAGTGGTGTGCAGCAGCCTGCGCATGAGAATGATTAACTTTCTGTGACTTTTGTGAGTCAGTTCCTGAAGCAACCATTATTTTTTTTTTGAATTTTATTTTATTTATTTTTTTAAACAGCAGGTTCTTATTAGTTATCCATTTTATCCATATTAGTGTGTATATGTCAATCCCAATCTCCCAATTCATCCCACCACCACCACCCCCGCCCCCCTGCGCTTTCCCCCTTGGCGTCCATACGTTTGTTCTCTACATCTGTGTCTCTATTTCTGCCCTGCAAACCGGTTCATCTGTACCCTTTTTCTAGGTTCCACATATATGCATTAATATACGATATTTGTTTTTCTCTTTCTGACTTACTTCACTCTGTATGACAGTCTCTAGATCCATCCACGTCTCTACAAATGACTCAATTTCATTCCTTCATATGGCTGAGTAATATTCCATTGTATATATATGTGCCACATCTTCTTTATCCATTCACCTGTTGATGGGCATTTAGGTTGCTTCCATGTCCTGGCTATTGTAAATAGTGCTGCAATGAACATTGGGGTGCATGTGTCTTTTTGAATTATGGTTTTC
The DNA here is from genome assembly GCF_028021215.1 of Eschrichtius robustus. NCBI lineage: Eukaryota > Metazoa > Chordata > Mammalia > Artiodactyla > Eschrichtiidae > Eschrichtius > Eschrichtius robustus. Next base: position 50,449,137 of record NC_090829.1, on the reverse strand, counting down.
TCTGGGTATATGCCCAGTAATGGGATTGCTGGGTCGTATGGTAATTCTATCTTTAGTTTTTTAAGGAACCTCCATATTGTTCTCCATAGGGGCTGTATCAATTTACATTCCCACCAACAGTGCAAGAGGGTTCCCTTTTTCCACACCCTCTCCAGTATTTGTTGTTTGTAGATTTTCTGATGATGCCCATTCTAACTGGTGTGAGGTGATACCTCATTGTAGTTTTGTTTTGCGTTTCTCTAATTATTAGTGATGTTGAGCATCTTTTCATGTGCCTCTTGGCCATCTGTATGTCTTCGTTGGAGAAATATCTGTTTAGGTCTTCTGCCCACTTTTGGATTGGGTTGTTTGCTTTTTTAATATTGAGCTGCATGAGCTGTTTATATATTTTGGAGATTAATCCTTTGTCTGTTGATTCGTTTGCAAATATTTTCTCCCATTCTGCAGGTTGTCTTTTCATCTTGTTTGTAGTTTCCTTTGCTGTGCAAAAGCTTTTAAGTTTCATTAGGTCCCATTTGTTATTTTTGTTTTTATTTCCATTACTCTAGGAGGTGGATCAAAAAAGATCTTGCCGTGATTTATGTCAAAGTGTTTTCTTCCTATGTTTTCCTCTCTGAAACAACCATTATTAACACTTAACTTCTACAAACTTACAATTAGTTATATTAAAAATAAATGTGATAAATACTCAAAACTAATTATTTTATTACATGTAACCATTATCTATGCTCTTGAGGTTATTTACAACTGTTACATCTGTATGGGGGAATTCCTATATAATGATATGCTATTACACATTTCTTCCCAGCTCCATGTTCAATGAGTTCACATTGATAGATTGAAATCAGCCACGGTGGAAGTATTTACACTCTGCAAATTGGCATATGCTGCAAAATCAGGATTGGTTTTTGTTTTTTTGGTTTTTTTCCAGAGAGCTATTAAACATTTATAAGCACACCATGGCTTATATCCTTTCCAGCTAAATATACCATAACCCTTCTGATGTTTTCAGGTGTTCTCACTCCTATCACACCCCTGCACACAGAGCGGGGAAAGCCTGCACAGGTATTTTTCCCTCTCCGTCTTACCTCTATTTCTCCTCCTCTCTCCACCATCCAGCAAGACCATCAGGGGCTGGCTTTCCACTCTTTTTTCCATCTGCCAAGGATTCCCCTACATATTATCCTCCTTCCTGGGGGCAATAAGCCTTGTAATTTACTCTTACTGGTGGGAGGGTTGCCCATTTGCCTGTTTACAAATAGTATCCGAGAAGAGTCACAGGGCAACCTGGAACTAGGGATTATCAGGATCAAAAATAATTGAGTTGATATACCAAAATACAACCTCATTACATGGGTCTTAAAGTTGAAATGTTATTTAATAACAACTACTGGCGACTATGTGGGGAAAAGGAACACTTGTGCACTGTTAATGAGAAAGTAAAATGATGCAGCTGCTGTGGAAAACAGCTTGGCAATTCCCCAAAGTATTAAAGATAGAACTACCATATGATCCAACAATTCCACTTCTAGGCATATATCCAAAAATAATGAAAGTAGATTCTCGAAGGTATTTGTTCATAGCAGCATTACTCACCATGGCTAAAACATGAAGGAAACCCAAATGTCCATCAATGAATGAATGAATAAAGAAAATGTGGTCTCTACATACTGTAGAATATTATTCAGCCTTAAAAAGGAATACAATTCTGACACATGCTGCAACATGGAGGACATTATGCTAAGTGAAATAAGCCAGTCACAAAGAGACAAATACTATATGACTCCACTTATATGAGGTACCTAGAGTAGTCAAAATCACAGAGACAGTAAGAAGAATGGAGGTTGCCAGGGGCTGGGGGAGGGGAGAGTGCAAACTTATTGTTTAATGGATATAGAGTTTCTGTTTGAGTTTGGGAGAGGATGGGGTTGATATTTGCACAACAATATGAATGTACTTAATACCACTGAACTGTACTCCTAAAAATGGCTAGTACAGTAAATTTTATGTTATGTATATTTTACCATAATTCTAAAAATTGAAAAAAAATTAAAAGGTTATTCAGAGTATTGAAGCTGTTTTAGAGGCATCTTCTCCTTAGTCTGTAACTCAAAACCATTTTAAAAATTAAATACCCCATTAGAAATTTAAGAAATCCCTATATCCCAAACATTAAGTTGACAAACATTAAATTGACAGCTTTTGCACATGTTATTTCCAACTATTAGCAGTTCACTGACTGGCAATGAGAGTATTTTCTGTGTCAAGTTCCCTTCCTCTCCTTAGCCCACATGAATCTACCTGAAGATAAGTTCCTTGCATTCTCATATTGGCCTCAATCAAGTCAAGAAAAACTCTAAGCTATGATGCTCAGAGAGAAAAAAAACTCACACCCGCATTTCTGTCACCTAGAAGTTTGAATTCTCCAAGCTTTTATTTCATATATGTGTAAGCCTGATGCTTACCCATCAGAGCCATTTAGGGTGCTTTCAGGAAGGGATGAGCCCTCTGGAAGTCAATTAACTGGACAGGATAAGCCCTGTGGCAGGCTTTCCTCCAGAGAAGGGAAATACAGATGATTTGTGACACTAATGAACTTCAAACCCAGCAACAGGAATACAATTTGGAACAGAATCCAAAGAGGAAATAGTCCATCCAAATTCAGTTCTGGTGACTGGAAGACTGTAATTGAATTTCTTTCCTAGAGGAGACACTCCTCACAGGGCAGGTGGGGAGGGGGAAGGGAGTTTCCTAGCAATGGGTTTCCCTGTTCTCTGAAGCTCTGTGTTAGAAGCAGCCCCTTTAATATGCTGGAAATAAGTTCAAGGTGTGGATACAATGTCCTCAGCTTTCTTGCCCAGCCGCGTTGACCTTGTACTTAAGGAAGAGGAGATTGGGCTAAGCAGCTATGGTGGAGATGGTGTGCGGGAAGGTGCGCTGTGAGCTTTGAGGACCAGCAGAGGACCCTGTGTGCTCCCTGATGCCCAAAATGCCTCCCCTGGAAACAAGGTCTGGCATTCCTCAATAAGAAAGAGATCTTCAGATGCCTTCACAGTTAACGCCCCTTGCAAGAAGAAACACAGTGTCTCAATTCATCCACATTGACATATGAGTGACTGATATCAGTTCTTTCCCAGAAAGCAGGTTCTCACAAGTCATGAGAAAAGATTATGAGGTCTCTGGATGCCTGAGAAAGGATTAGGGGACTCCAGGAGGGGAAATGGCACAGAAGGGGGAGGCCAGGGCCCCAAAGACACACATGGCCCCATTCACTTGACAACCTTGCCAAGAGTTAGATCTAAATACAGAAGACACCATAAACCAGCCCTGATCTGATGCCCTCAAGATCACACTGAGGGGAGAGATGGCTGGTGGGGGGCAAAGAGGCTTGAACTGCAAGAGAGAAACCTGTATTCCAATCCTGTCTCTCCACAGCCGGCTAGGTAAAACTGGGCAAGCTGCTTCCCCTGTTTCCTCATCTGTAAACAAGAAGTTGACCCATGATTTCTAACTTTCCAGATCATTGCCATGAGTGCAGTGAACACATCTTTCTTGCTTCCTGCTGCACCTTGGCACCTAGTGCAGAGCCTGGGATGAGGAGGCATTCAATGAATACCTGTTGAAGGAATGGATGAATAGAAGTATTCTCTCATCATCCAGAGGCCCTCCCTATGATTTTGCCAAAGTAAAGAACAATTTCAATCACTCTGTTTAAATATTCGACAGTTCACCTCTCTGACAGATTTCAGATCTTTTCAGAAATTGATCCTACGAAAATAGATAATCAGAGATATGGTCAAAGATCTATGCCAAAGAATACCTCTGTAATTACAAGAAAAAATACCAAAAACTTGGAATCAACCTAATGTCCCAAACTGGAAGTTGTTTAAATAAATTATAGTGTAACTTTAGAACTCAGTACTGCACAGTCATATAAAAATGTCTTCAAAGAATGTTTCATGACATGAAAATATTCACTAATTACATTAAATTTTTAAAGTAAGATGCAAAGGTTACATACAATGTCTTTTGTTTTGAAAATGTATATATTTTATATATGCATATAAAAAATATTTAGGAGATTATATAAAGTATTAACCATCGTTACCTCTGAGAAGTCTGACTGGGGTGGTTTTGCATTTTCTTCTTCATGATTTTCTGTTTTTTTGCAAATGTTCTTCAAAATACGTTTTATTTTTATTTTCAAAGATACAATGTAATTAATGTTTATTCCTTATGACATAAGGGCCTTTTCAAATATTTGCCACATCCTAAATGGCAAACCAACAAGGCACCTTGGCATGTCTTCCCAACCAACGACACAAATAATAGAATCTCAAAGCCATACCGTAAACAGATTTCTCTCTCTACATTGGCACATGTAAATGTAGGATGCTTATATTCCTTCAGCAGACGGAATCCATACTCAAGTGGAGTTCATAAGCTTGGATACTTGGCTCACATATATATTGTTAAGTATTAAATACCAGTGTTAATTTGTTCCGAATGTCAAGGGTGTCAAGGAGACATCACAAAGCTAAAGGATAAATGCAGATATGTGTGTATTTAGTTGTAAATGTTCAGTTTAATCCTTCTACCAAGTAAAATATGCACCATTATACCTTTGTGTTGCCTTGGGGATACTGCCTGTCACACAGAATATGGTCAATAATTATTTGTTAAATTAGATTGAACAGAATTTCACCCACATCTGACAAAAGTGTAATTATTTTCAAAATGTGCATACTGTTCATGATTTATAAATGAAATACATCCTTCACTGAGGTCATTCCTCTACTTCAAATCTCCAGTGGCTCCCACTTGCCACAGAACAAAGCCTTTCACCGTCTGAACCCCGTCCATCTCTCCAGTCACATGTCTAACTCTCCCCCAGGTCTGATATTCGGACCACAGAAGACTCCTCGGGGTTTCCTGGGCACACTCTCCTGTCTTCCTGTGTCTTCTTGAATGTCCTTTACCCCCTTGTCCACTCAGCAGTCTCCCATTCACCCTTCAAGTTCCTCTCAAATGTATCTCCTCTCTGAGTTTCTGGAATTTAACCTCTGCCCTACCCTCTCCGCCCCGACCACATGATCCCATAGCATTTTTATTTTTTCATTTACATGTTGAATACAGTTATTTGTTTATATGTCTCTCTCCTGCTATAGATCAGAAGCCTCCAAAAAATACGAAAAATATAATATTAGAACTATTTTTCTAAAATATTTTTAATCTAAAAATTAAGAACAAAATTAAGCCTTATATTCAGTATAATATTATATAATATTAATATATAGTATAATGTATTGATTATAGTATATGTTAAAGTATTAATATAATATGTTGATTAAAATATATTAACATTGTTATAATAATATTTTCAGTGTTAAGTACAATGCATAATTTGATTTGTATTGTATTGTATTATGGAGCTTATTATGGATCTATTGAGCCACATATTCATCAGACCATTCCTCTGAGGGTCTAATGATCATCTGGGTCTTCAAGAGCTCCTGAGGCCAGAGGACCCTCTTCAGTGATGGAGGGTAGACAGCACCACCCTCACTATTTCACTCAAGTTATGATAGTTTGTATAATACAAATACCTATTTAAGTGGATTTATAGATTGCATTATCTGTTTTTACCAAACTAACCTCACAGAAAGAGCTAGTCATCTAAAAAGACTCCTGCAAAGAAACCATAAAACAGCCTTTGCAGCAAAAACAGTGAAGCTAAAAAGTACAAAAGTTTGCTATCTGACAAGGATTTAAAACAAAATAAACATTGTTAATCTATGATCTTATACAATTCATGAGAAAGCAATTGTTTTTTGAAGGAAATTAGTGCAATGGAGAGATCATTTTGAAAAAAGATGTTTGGACATGTATGTGATTTTCTTACTGAAAATAATATGTATCAAATATAAAAACAGGTCTACTGTACATACAGAAAATTTTTAATTTTAAAATCTGATTAAGAAATTTTACAGAGAGTCTCTATGGGTTTTCAAACAATTTTTTAGAAATAAAAACATGCAACCTACCTGATTAGTTTGAAAAAACAACTGAAAGGCATCAAGGAAGATGGAGAACTGCCGAATTTTAATACAAATCTTTGCAAAATTTGTGGAGGAGGTTGACACGAGAGTATAATGATTGAGGAAGGCAGTCAATGATGTACTGCTTCTATATGGTTCTATGTATTCATATGAAGTATCTTTTTTCAGCCAAAGCAGCTATGAAAACCAAGTAGTATAATTAACTGAACTAAGAATCAGACTTCTGAATATTTTTATCCCAGTATTAAATAATGAAGTAGGTTCAAACTCATGGCTCTCATTAAAATATTATTACTAGTAAAAAGAAAAAGAGTTTGTATCATTAACAAATTAATAATGTGAAATAAAATTAAAATGTTTCATTTTTCCCATTCTTTCAACTTTTTGTACATTTTGTGCTGTGCATAATACATTAATACAGTTGTTCATCTATAGAGATAAGTAAATAAACTTACATAGGTATATCTAGAGACAGAAGAGATAGTTCATAAAAGTTTGCAGAGTGCAAATCTTCTTATAAGATTTAATAGCAGAGACATAAAAAGTGCCCATGGAGCCTGTGCATAGAATGTGAAAAAAACATAAAATTGGGGGGGAAATACTTTTAGGTAGGCCATGGTCTGTTTACTTTGTAATAATCAAGAGGAGAGAAATCCTCTCTAAAAATTTTGGTGTCCTAGAATTTAAACTATAGCACTGAGTAAAAGATTAGAATGTAAACTACAGCACTGTGTAAAAGATAAGAATGTGAAACCGTATATTCAGCTAAGAAAATGTATCAGAGAGGAATTAAATATTGAAGTTTAGTGGCATTTTCTGACAAACTCTCAAGATCTCATCATTAAATAAATTCACTTGACCAAACAAAGACACATTCTAGTATCTGTCCTCAGAGCACACTAATTTGAATTCATGAATATAATGAAAGTCTGTTTCCAGAAAATTCCCAGAGGCAAATAAGAGGCATTTTTATCACTTATCATTATATAGCAATATAGTGCTTTGAAAATGAGATTCAAACATGTTTTGTTTTCTTTTCTTAAACTCTGCGGAGTTTTGCTTCCATTTAACAGATTAGAAGATGTCTGCATTTGAAGCTAATTCACTTATTGCTGTGCCCAGATCTTCTATCCCTACAGAATATTTACCCACTCTTCCTCCCCAAAGTTGCATCTCAAAAGCTGCTCAGTTGCTGAGATCAGCTTATTGACCTATGAAAGGAGGTGAGCAAACTTAGTGGCAACCAAATGAACTCTTGTTGAGACAAAAGCAACCAGCTTACTGGAGACAATTTGAGGACAAATAAAAGGAATAACTGCTTTCACCATGGGTGGTAAACATATGGAACTTGTTAACTCCAAGTGACAGTGCTAACTCAAGCATAAATGGGTTCAAGGAGGGTTCAGATGCATTCTGAGAGAATAACTCTCTAAAGGGTTGTTAAATGAAAATTAAGTTTGTTTGGGGAAAACTCCATGGACCTCAAGGAGAACATGAATCCCACTCCTCTGTCCATCAAAAGCACTGCGGCTACTCTGGCCTGACACAGAGCAAAGTTCTTTTGTTCTTACCATGACATCAGAAATAAATTCCAGATCCTATTACACAGAGGGCGTCTTTGATAGCCTCCCAGGTCTTGGCACTGCCCACCCTCCTTGGGCTGGGGAGGAAAGTACGTGACTAAGAAATCAGAACTCTTGCTCTCTCTTTCCCATCCTGAAGCCAAATATACTTTTTAAGCAAAATCAAGGCCCTACTTCCCTTCAAGGGGCCTTTTGGAATTGAAAGTAGCTCAGAAAGACCTCCTGACCAACAGTGCTCTTTTTTTATTTTATTTTCAAATTTTAAGCCAAAATTGGTTAACTTCAAAGAGGCTCTGTGCAAAAATCATAGCATTGTTTTCCTAAGGAGGCCTTATTGAATGATTGATATTTTTAGGGTTTTCCAGCCCAATGACCTCTGCTAAAAACAGCATGTACTGACTCATCTTGGCATTTGTTTGCAAACAAAACCCACAGTCTGAACTCTGTTTATCACCCCCCAACACTGGAGTTGCTAACAAGTAGTGATCACAGTGGCCCATGCCTAGCAAAAGGTGCTCCCCTGTGACTTTGCTTTTTACATACAGATTATAATCTCTGTCATTCTTTGGAACTTCAAAGCCTACAAGAGACTATACTCCCTTCAATAGCTAATTCCCCTTATTTCCTGAAAATCTGTTTGCGGAGAATATGAGTCTACATTTCCTCTTTCAGAGATATAAATATTCACTAGCCCTTATACTATAGAGAAGTTTGAGCTTCCTCTACTTTCCAGGTGACCACAGATAAATGATCCATTTCTAAGAACATTTGTTTTGAAGACTAACAGGTCCAGAATTTAAACCTACCCCTAAACTAACATTTTCAATTGGGAGAATATTTATGTTAAAGAATCTTAAGCTAATTTGAATCTGTGCTTTCATTAAATGGCTTTCTGTAGTTATTCATTCCCCTTTCTTTTTTTTTTTTTAATTTACTTATTTTTATTTGTTTTTGGCTGCATTGGGTTTTTGTTGCTGCGCGCGGGCTTTCTCTAGCTGCGGCGAGCGGGGGCTACTCTTCATTGCGGTGCGTGGGCTTCTCATTGCAGTGGCTTCTCTTGTTGCAGAGCATGGCCTCTAGGCACGCAGGCTTCAGTAGTTGTGGCGCATGGCTTAGTTGCTCTGTGGCATGTGGGATCTTCTTGGACCGGGGCTCGAACCTGTGTCCCCCACAGTGGCAGGCAGATTCTTAACCACTGCACTGCCAGGGAAGTCCCATTCCCCTTTCTTAAGGAATAAATTCCACTTGAAGGCTAAAGCAGTGGTCAATACTTCAGGCTTTACAGTCAGGCTTGCAAGGCTGTGGAACCTTAGGCAATCTACTTAACCTCTCCATGCCTCTGTTTTCTCATCTGTAAAATGGGTATATGATAGCCATTAACTCATGAAATTGTTGTAAGAATTAAATGGACAAATACATGTATGGTGCACTCTATGTTACTATCGATATTTCAAGTAAAATTTATGCTTATCTTTAATAGCCTATGAGAAAGAGGCATACTTCTGACATTTTTATTCTACTGTATTTTGTTAAACATAGTTTAGTTTCATTTCATAAATTCCAAGTATGCTGTAGCAGTATGAGAACTGGCCTTAGCATTGGAAGAGATGGGTTCAAATCTTGACCTTGACACTTACTAGCTTGTGGCCTAGACTCATTACTTCACCTCCCTGAGCCCCAGTTTCTTCACATAGATAAAAGGGATGATACTGATGGCTGAATGGACTGAATGCTTGTGTGGTCCCCAAAATTCATATGCTGAAGCCCTAATCCTCAATGTGATGATATTTGGAGGTGGGCCTTTTAGGAAGTAATAAGTTTAGATGAGGTCATGAGGGTGGGAGCCCCTGTGATGGAATTTGGGTCCTTGTAAGAAGAAGAAGAAAGACTAGAGCCCTCTCTCTCTCTCTCTCCCTCTCTCTCTCCCCACCAAGTGAGGACACAACAAGAAAGCAGCTGTCTGCAAACCAGGAAGAGAGTCCTCCCCAGACACCAGATCTGCCGACACCTTGATCTTGGACTTCCCAGCCTCCAGAACCATGAGAAATAAATGTTGACTGTTTAAGCCACCCAATCTATGGTATTTTGTTATAGCAGTCAGAACTGACTAAAACAGATGCCCTCTTCATAGAATGTCAGAAGGTATGACATAGGCTACAAGTTTCCCTCAAAATCCACTCTTTTCTTCTTACAGACTTAAACAATTAACCAGGCACAGAGCCAGATAGAATAAAGGCCAGGTCCAGCTTCACGGACATGCCACTTGTATAGTCTCGCAAGCCCCACAAGCAGAAGGACCATTAAACCCTGGCTTAATTCTCTGCTGTTGGCATCTCGGATTCTTAATAATTTTATCATTGAACTTGTGCTTTGTAAGTGAAGTCTAATGGGACTTGTATTTTGTAAGTGAAGTCTAATGGGACCATGGAGCATGCGTGTGAGCTGAGAAAATATGTGCAATGCATGTGTCCATCACTTCTTGCCACCTTATCTGTGTTCGTGATTCCCACGAGCACAGATTTCTGATGGATCCACGATGTATGGGAGTTCAGCAGGACTCAAAGCAAGTTCAGAGGTAAGTGTGTGTTTGTTATGCCTATGACTGAGTGCCATGGTTTGAATGTTTGTATCCTCTCAAAATTCATATGTTGAAATCCCAACACCCACAAATGGTGGTATTAGGAGGTGGGGCCTTTGGGAGGTACTTCGGTCATGAGAGTGGAACCCTCATGAATGGGATTAGTGATTTTATAAAGGAGGGCCCACAGAGCACCCTCACCCCTTCTACCATGTGAGGACACAGGGAGAGGGTGCCAGCTATGAAGCAGGAAGAGGGTCCTCATTAGGTGACCATGCTGGTGTCTTGATCTTGGACTTCCCAGAACTGTGAGAAATAAATTCCTGTTGTTTATAAGCTTCCGGTCTGTGGTATTTTGTTATAGCAGCCTGAACAGACTAAAACTAGGTAAACAGGTACACGGTCAGTCCCCAGAGGCCACACTTACCATTCAAACCACAACTTTCTTCAAATAGAGAAAGAAGACGATGGAATTCTAAGAAACATGAATGACCAAGGAACATTATCTTTGTATTAATTCCCTGTATTCACCAACCACTTTACACTGAAAATGATGACATAGAAGGAAAGGGAAAGATAGGGCAACTTATAGGTCCTATTCATTTCAATCCTTCCTTACTCATCAGTAAGCTGAAGGTAGAGCGTGCTGGCAGAATGTGTGCATATCAAGAAGTAAAATAAAAAATGAGTTACTTTTGTGCAATGTTTCCACCGTTCTAGTAAGAAATACTAATATGTGTACATGCTACCAAATAGAAATTGTGGAATTTTAGTGTTTCCATGTAAAAGTGAACTGTTCTTTTATTTGCATTTAAAACAGACGTTGCACAACAGAAAGAAGAATGGTAAAATTCAGGCTTGTAATTTAAAATTTTACTTTTTCTTTACTTAGGACAACATTAAATAGCAAAAAAGAAAAAAAATCCACCATGACAAGTCAAGAGAGAGACCACAAAAAAAAGGAGAAAGCTTTATATTTTAAGTATTTTTAACCACACTTTTTCCCTGCTTTTTGTAAAAGGAGCTACATATTTTCATTTTATCCTGGGCACTGCAGATTATGTAGCCAATCTTGATAAAGACCATACTTCCCAGCCTCTCTTGCAGCTACATGTGGCCATGTAACTTACTGCAAGCAGATTCCTGCAGCAGCTTCAGGGAACTATCTTAGGAGATGGTGGGCATGAGCCTTTGGCCCTTTTCTTTGATCCTTTCTCCACCTGCAGTGTAGATGCTGCCATCTTGCACCATGAGTTCAAGAGTCACCCCCTGGGGCTAGTGAAGTGGTGAGTTGGAAGGAGCCAGCGTCCCTGAGGGCTTTGTGAAGAAGAACCATCTAATAGGCCAAGACTGTGAATTGCTAAACTTTTACCGTGTGTAGAATGGATTTCATGAAATGACTTGGTAATAGCGTGTGCCTGTATTAGTCACTCAGTGAATGCCTAGATTTTTATTTTTATTGTTTGTTTTTTAGTCAGCTAAGAAAAGAAATATTATTCTTCATATTTTTCTTGGGAACAGTTCAGCACCCATGGACCATCTACAATCCCCAGCATGGGGGTCACTGCTTCAAGTTTCCATTTTGCTCACCATATCTGGCTGAGCCTTCTACGACAAGTCAGTGGCAGCTGACTTCACTGTTGTTGTTGCACCTATCGTAATAAAAGCTGAGCTCTGACACCTGGAGAGGAAATTTTTATATCATTCAAACAAGAAAAGATTGACACCTTCAACTAAATTCCACCCCTAAAAAACAGCATGCTCCTCTGTGGAAGGTCTCAGCAGGACACGGTGCAGAAACCTGGAGAAGGCCTTCTCTGCCCATTCCTCACTCTTCTGTGCATAATTAAATCAACAGAGTTTAAGGAGTTTGGGGATTGGCTGACTTTCAACACCCATAAAAAAGGTGCAAAGTTGGGAGAAGATCTAGTCAATATGCCTTATAAATCAAATATTCTGTAAACTCTTATCTTTAATCTGTGCACTAATGTGCTTCTGCTGGTATTTTATTTTCTCCTCTCAGTCAGGGTGTAACTTTCCAAAGTAGATTAAACATGGCAATGTTAAGAGGCCAACGGCATCATGATTCATGACGTTCCTGACTACACCACTAGGCTGTGAGTTAACTGAGGGCTGGGATTGACTTTGAGATTCTTTTTCATATCTGGTGGCTAATGCATGGCTGGCACATAACAAGTGCTCATCAAATGTTTGCTTAATTAATTAACAAATGAATCAATTAATGAATAAATAAGTACTTTTAACAGATGCTCTTAAAATCCATTTTAGGATGACAAAAGTTCTAAGAGCTTGTGACTTGTCTTTTTCTACAGTGTTCAAATTTTCTTTAATGAGTGTATACGACTCCAGGTATGAGTCTAGACCAACAGAATCAGCATCCCCTGAGAGCTGGTTAGATATGCAGAGTCCCAGGCCCCACCCCAGACCTGCTGAATCAGAAGCTGCATTTTAACCAGACCCCTAGGTGATAGGTATGAACATCACAGTTTGAAAAGCAAAGTTGAATGTAACTTGACATAATAACATTTTAATTAAAGAAAGCCCCAGACTGTGACAACTAGGTGCTCTTTGCCATTTGGAAGGTAATTTTGATATAAAGCATAAGCAATTCTTACCTTCTACAATCCTCTAGAAATGGCTTACGGTTTCCATGTTTTTCATTTCAACAATGCGGCATGGAGCAGTGACAAGTCCCTCCATCTCCACGCCCTCCCCCAGCCCCAGGGCCACAAAGCCTGAGCTCTGAGATTCTGCGTGAGGTAAAGAAATATAGATTCCTCAAGAGCTGCTATTCAAGCCATAAGCAGCATGTGCCAATGTTCCCCCCACAATTCTGGTTTAGTCTCCTTTAAGCTGCACATCTGGCTGTCACACACTCTTTTGTGGGGACATCTCAATGGCAGCACTGATGCTGCCTCTGCCCAAAGCCAGCCCCACAGTGGCCTCCCTGTCCTCCCAGCATGTGAGGTCATGAGCATGAATGTCCTGCCAAACATTTAAGATGTTGCAGTTCACATTGTGTACATTGTATAGAGAAACACTGAAACGCAGATTTGAAAAAAAAAAACTACAGGGCAAGATACAACCAAACCTTGTTCTATTGTTATCTCTAACCACCAGTTCAGCACAAATATGTAACTTGTATTCTTAAAGTAGACAATCTTCTCTCTCTCTCTCTCTCTCTCTTTTTTTTTTTTCTGTCACTGTAACTAGCATCTGTAGATTCAGAGATTTCCTTGAAACATTCTTTCTCTAATGTGGTTTCTATCAAATTCTTGGAAAGCGTGAGCAGAACTGGTTCATTTCAAACCAAAGGTCCCCTGCATGTGGTCCCTTCAGAATAGGCCAAAGAGTTGGAGGGAAGCTGCATATGCCTGTTAGAGTAATCTTGCCTCCGAGGACCATCTAAGAGGGATGAAGGAAGGGATTAGCTGCACTACAAAAAGGCATGAGGAAGAGGTCCTTCCCTTCACTGTTCATCAAAGTGTGGCGTGGGAACCACCGCTTCAGAATCACTGGGGATGCACAATAAAAATGCAGCTTCTTGGAAAACAACCCATATCTATTGAGTCGGTGTCCAAGGTGAATCTGCAATTTACCTGACTTCCTGTAGCGATCCTTATCTTGGAGAACAAGGGCTTTAGAGCTAGACTTGAACCCAATTTTAGTTCTCTACAGGGGCGATCTGACCTTGACAACCTAAACTCTCTACATGTTCTTTTCCTCATCTATACAGCACGGACTGTAGGGAGGATTGAGCGTGTGAAGTTCCTGGCACAGACAGGTCTCAGGAGCAGGGCTTCCCTTTTCCCTGTTATTCAGGTAGAGCTCTTTGGGTCTGCCATTTCACCTGTGACCAGGGGTCATTGTCTTCCCCTGAGTGACGGTTACTATATGTGCCAGGTTCTAACGGAGCTCTAGTGAAGGCAGCTAAAATCATCAAGACTGAATCCCCTTTGGTTGCTAAGGGAGAACCTGCTGCTCTGTAGCTGTGCTGTCCAGTCCGACAGCCATTAGCCATATGTGGCCATGGCCACCGAGCACCTGCCATGTGGCCAGGACAAATGGAGAGGTGCTGTAAGTGTAAAAGCCACGCTGGAATCCAAAGACTTAATGCAAAAAGAAGAGCATAAAATATCCCATTAATAATTGATTACAGGGGGTTTCCCTGGTGGCGCAGTGGTTGAGAGTCCGCCTGCCAATGCAGGGGACGCGGGTTCGAGCCCTGGTCCAGGAAGATCCCACATGCCGCGGAGCAACTAAGCCCGTGCACCACGACTGCTGGGCCTGCGCTCTGGAGCCCGCGAGCCACAACTGCTGAGCCCGAGTGCCACAACTACTGAAGCCCACGAGCCTAGAACCCATGCTCTGCAACAAGAGAGGCCACCACAGCGAGAAGCCCACGCACCGCAATGAAGAGTAGCCCCCGCTGGCTGCAACTAGAGAAAGCCCGCGTGCAGCAACGAAGACCAAACGCAGCCAAAAATAAATAAATAAATAAATAAAATTTTAAAAATAAATAAATAAATAAAAAATAATTGATTACAGGGAATTCCCTGGCGGTCCAGTAGTTAGGACTCCGTGCTCTCACACTGCCAAGGGCCCGGGTTCAATCCCTTGTCAGGGAACTAAGATCCCACCAGCCATGTGGCACACCCAAATATAATAATGGATTACATAACGAAATGATAATATTTTTGATGCACTGAATTAAAATAGAATATATTAAAATTAATTTTGCTTGTTTACTTTTAGCTTTTTAATGTGGCCCCTAGAAAATTTTAAATTACACACGTGGCTCATATTACATCTCTACTGGACAGTGTTGTTCTGGAGGAACAGCTACCCCTCCCTCCCTCCCTCACACTGATAATAAAACCCAACACTGGAGTTATGACCTACAATATGGGATTCCCTAACTAGGCGGGCAACGATCACCTTGGAGAGACTGGGGTATCTCTTCTCCTGCTGTAGGGAAAAGTGGGGCTCCTAAAGCATACCCCCTCACGAGAGAAAGCAAGCAGCAGCCTCAGGGAGGGAGGTGGGTGAGTGGGCGTATGCATCCATAAGAGGACACTTCTGATTCAAGCCAGTGGTTGTGAGGAGGGGGACGGTTGTGGGGACCTAGGGCCTTCCTTGTCCACGCCCCCTGAGAGCCTCCTGCTCTATCCATGTTCCCAATCATTACTCCCTGGCAAGTTTTCATGAGGTAGGGAGCGTCCTCCAAAATAATCACACCACTTGTGTCCTTACAAGACTGTATCATAATTAAGCAAATATTTTGGCCAACAAGAAGATTATCTTTTCTCCATAAGTAATTTAGAAATAGTTTCCACCAGGTCATAATCTCCTGATGTACACAGATCTCTACAAAAATGACTAGCCCAAGTGGATATTTCCGAAGAGGAAATGTTTGCCAATCATTATACTATCAGCTAATGAAATTAGTATTTTTGGAAAAATACGGCCAAAATAGACTATAATCTGTTTTTTTAGAGCAGACTTGTAACTTGACAGAGTTTCTGGTATAGAAAACACACATAAATCAATTCAATGTATTTGTCTTTGTTCAAAATTACCAAACATATACATGCATATGTTTGAACGAAATGCATTTAGATATTCTGACCTAAAGATCCAATAAAATGGGATTGTTTTATAGTTCCTTTTATACCTAGTCAATTCCTTTACTAAGCACTCAACGTAGATAAAGGAGTTTGACTGTGTGATACTTGGCACTTGATATCTGATGGCTGCCTATTTATATATGACTTAAAGAAGCCATAACATCCGCACTTAAGAGACCTAGAGAGCATCTAGGTTACATTTTTACTACCACACATTACCACCACGATACAGTGAATAAAATATAACTTTTCAATTATTCATGGCAGGGCAGAATGACTTGTTCTTGAACCCCTGACCAGATTCCCTATAAATTACTAGTAGAGATTAATGAAAAAATTTTTCAATTGATGGATGATACCTCTGGATACAACAGAATATTAAAGGTCAGTTTTGCAGACAGTCCGTTATTTTATTGCACAGATTTCATTTAAAGAACAAAATGCACCATTAATGTTTGGAGAGTTTGGGGTCTCAGATACTGATACACCATCAGTGTTTGCACCCATAAAGCCAAATTCAACAGAACAATTTATGTTAAACAGTATCGCCTCAAGGCAGCTAACAGAATGAAAATAGAGAGAAATGGGGAAAAGCTTCTAAAATGTGTTAAATTGAAGCACATGCAAGTGTAGGATTCAAAACTACATCATACAAACCTGGAAATCAAAAACGTTTTGTGGAATGTCAGTTAGCGTTATACTCACTTGTACTGTTATTTATGGTATCATTAAAGTCTGTTTGGTTCATTTCCTTCATACTGATGAATTGAGAATTTCAGGAAAACCATGGTTATAAAAATGAGCAATCTTGAAAAAGTATGTACAGATAAATGTAAAATCACAAACTAAAAAATATCTCCACCCCTTGCCCTCAACTTACAAAAGGGAAACTTTCCCATGGAGGGAAAGTTCCACAGTTCCCCTCCCTTCCCCACCCCATGTTCCCAACTCTATCTTTTTCTATTGGTTATAACTAAGTGACCTTGGAGCTGAGAGAGGAGGGAGGGAACAGAGAGGCATCTTTATGAGGCTCCCATTGTCATCTGTAACAGTTTGAAAGTGTCTTTTATTTCTCTCCCCACACCCAACTCAGCAATGTTTGCAAGATATTTAAAAGTTAAAGAGAGAGGGAAATTTTTTTCATATATATATATATATATATATATATATATATATATATATATATATGACAAAGGAATGCCCCAGAAAAGAGCTAATAGTGGGCAAAACCATGGAAAAAGTGTGTGGCATCTGAGCTAAAGATTTCTTTTAAGGCAACAAAAGGAGAGGGGGTGTTAAGACTACAAAATGCCAGACAGGATGCTTTTCTAGACCTTTGGCTTCGGAGCCTGGCAGAGGAGTGGGCTTCCCACCCCCTCACTGTGGCAAGCAAACCTAGGGCCATGGGCCCAGCATCTATAGCACCTCCATGGGCAGGCTGGTGGCTCTCTTATACATGGGCACTCTTGGCATGAGTGGGGGAACTGGAGCCCGAAGAGTAGTAGAAACGGTTTTCACCGAACGACTGGGCATCTCCGGCGCAGCAGATGATGACACAGCCGCCCACAAGGCACAGCACAGCACCGATCCAGCCCGCGTACAGGGAGTAGCCAAAGCTCACGATGGTGGTCTCACGGTGGGCGCACACAGGAAACCAGATGGTGGCGACAATGGCACAGAGAGCTGGGGAGACACGGAGAGGGCTGTGACTGGGCATCCCCATCACACACCAGCAGCGGGCAGGCTGCCCTTCACTCCACATGCCCACCCCTCTGGCTTCCAACCAACTCCGAAAACTCAATACACTCAGCCCTGCTCCCGCAGGGGCAATCTGAACCTAAAGGTTTGAATCCATGGAATAAGCTGATCAAAAGCTTGTACCAAACTGCTAGGTCCTTATTTTTTCAACAGGTGGCGGAGACAAAAGAACTCTGATGTAAAAACCTAGAAATAAATCATTTAAGCCCAAAAAAATATGTATTTGTATTTATTTATATATCTTGACTTTATATACCTATAGTTATAATTCTACTCTTACACTTACCTAATTGCATTATAATTATCTCTTTACATGTCTACTTCCCATTCCAAGTTCTGAGTTCCTTGAAGGCAGGGCCCATGTCTTATGTTTGTAAAGTCAGAGTTTAGCTCAGTACAAAGCACAGAGTATGTGCTCAGTGCATACCAGTTGAATGACTGGATGACCTGAGCTATTCAAAAATGAGAAACAAGACAGTGCCCACTCCAATTTCCACTCTATTCTTTCAATTTGGTCAATTCATAGTACAAACACCAGAAGAAGCTATGGAAGTTCTCTTGCTGTGGTGAGTACTGCCAGACATCAGCGGAGTATCGGCTAAGAGTCTGAGTTTGTATTATGCTGCTCACAATCACAAAATCTCCATACACACATGAACAGTTCTCAGAGTAAAAGAAGTTACCTATTCAAGGGTTGTGACCCATCACAGCAAATATCATCATCATAAGAAATAGCCTCAAAAAAAAAAAAAAAAAAAAAAGAAATAGCCTCTACATCATTTAGTTCTTCCCCTCTTCCCAAGCAAAGAACAAAACAGGGCAGGCAGGAGCCTATAAAGACTTGAAAAAACATTTTAGACCTCTACACTAGCACTGTCAAATAGGGTAGCTACAAGCTACATGGGCTATTGAACATTTCTTATGAGGCTAGTGAGACTGAAAACCAAATTTTGAATTTTAATTAATTTAAATTTAAATGAACACATGTAGCTAGTGGCTAATGTACTACACAACAACGCTCTAGACAAAGTAACTCTATTCTTCTTTTGGTATCATCTGATCTCTCACAGCTACAGCAGGACAGAAATTTTAGTTAAAGATGTAGGTTGGGATGGCACATTAAAGTTGACAGACCAAAAAGTAATAATAATAATGTTTCTAATTGTTAGTCATAAAGCCTTTGATAAATTCATGGCAGGGCATTGCACTGCTACCTGGGGTACCCTTGTCACTTTCAACTCAGCAAGCTTTTTTCTGATTTCTGCTCATACTGAGTAATTTTCTAACTTACTTCTATGCCCACAGAGAAAAAAATGTAATTTTTCTTTAACATAGCACTCAAATCTAACAGCCCTGTACATTAGTTCTAAACTGAAGAAAAGATTTAAGTCTTACCCATTTTGAAAGACCTTTCAGACTATCTCATTGCACTTGTGTAGCTTGTAACATAGGGTTTTGTTGACAACACACTAAGCCCATCCCCACAAGGTGTGTATAGATATATATAAAGAGATGTGATTCCTGTCCTAAAAAAGTATAGATCCCAAGTGGAAGTCAGAAGTAAGAAAGTGAATTTGGGGGCTTTGAATTGCTCCAACTGGCTTTCTAACAGCCTAAATTCATTCCATTAACTGTGAACTATTCATATATTTAAGCAGTTTATATGTTGATAGATTATCTAAGAAGCTAAAATCTATCCATATGTTAATAGCTTCACTTAAAGAGTAAAGCACCATCATGCCAGCTTCTGAAATATTTTTATACGAGATACCATAAGAAGATGTATTTTCCTTCTGTGAATAGAGTATTCTCAAGAACACCAGTTGATCTGGTTGATGGAACCTTCCCTTTCCAACGCAGGGCTTTGAATACTTAAGATACATTTTTTTTCTTTCTCTTCCTCTGGCCACAGATTCCAAATCTGGCACTCTTGGAGAACTGCTTGGCTATTGTCATAGTTATACCCTCAGTGACGCACAGAGAAAAGCCTTTTCTCTATCATGAAAGGGGCACAAGCTTTTTCTAGAGTGTTTGAGCCAGAAAGAATTGCTCTAGATTCTTCATATCAAGACACAATCCAGCTACACACCCCTAGATGCCAAAAAGGGACATTCGTTCTGATACGGGCAAAACCAGCAACCTAGCAAGGGCTTCCAAACACCCAAGCTTGATTAGAGGGAAAAGTGAGGAGGGAAAAGCCGAATTCCATAGGGAAAAAAAAAAAGATTTGATTCCCAGTTGATTTGGTTGAATCCAATTGATCTTTCCTATAAACTATTAACTGGATTCAAAACAGGTTATGGTTCAAATTAAGTTTTATGTTTTTCAATTACTTTGTATTTATATATACCACACACACACACACACACACAAGCAAAAGCATTCTCCACATTTCATTTAAACCTCACTTAACTTGCAGGTTGGTTTAGATTTTATAGAATAAGATTTAAAAGTTGCCTCTAATTTCACTGAATTCTTTCCCTTTTCCTAAGCAAAGTAATAAAGCTAGGTTATCTTCACATAGGGAAAGAATCAGGCTCGCTATTCAAAAGTAATTATCAGTCTTGATTTTGAATGTTCTAGAGATTTTGTTAGATTTTATTCCTATATAATTCACTAGAAAAAGGAAAAATCATAAAAATGTCAACATTTAAATAATGAACTTATAGGACTGGGTGAGTGAATGGGTGGATGGATGGACAGACAGATGGATAGATGAGAGGTAGATACATTTCCAGTCTGTTCTCCACCTCATCTACACCAAAACTGACTTCCAAAATTATAAAACTTTAATGTGACTTTAACACACTCAAAGCTACAAGCTCATGATTTACCTCATTAAAGATTTCCTTCTTTTACAATCCATGCAAAACAAGGCAAATGAGCACCAGCATGCTCTTTATTTCCTAGTAGATAATTGAACTCTGGGTGGAATTCCTGTGGCTCTCAAAGATGAACCACATCAAAAACCACTAGAAGATGACAGACTGCCACACAACATAAAGGGAATGAGAGGTTCACTGGGAACAGTGACCTTCAACTGAACTCACAATGAAGAATGTTTAAAAACTAAAAAAGGAGTTTACTCAATTTCAGCATGGTTTGAAGGGAAAGGGGATTTACTGATTTACTAGTTTTAATCAGTAAAGTTAAAAATGCAAGTCATATCATACTCAACTAAAAGATGTGACACATTAATAGAACTGGCAGTAATTTTTGGCTTTCTTAAAGACATAGGAGGCCTGCTAGAATTATTTCTATTTGCAGACACAAACACACACACATACAAAGAGTTTGTAATGATTCTCTCCATATTTTGGGAAAATAAAGAAAATGTTTTTCTTAAAAAGTCACAGTTACCCATAAGGTAAAGAACATTGAAGGAAGATAAAGGGAATATTCATTTCTTTTTATGTCATCAGAATTTAGTTTTAAATTAAGTCTCTAAAAATAGGACAGGGGGAATTTTAACACTTAGATTTTTCAATTTGTTCCTCCTCTTCTACCTTCAGAAGATGCAATAGTTAACTGCACAAGAGGAAAAAAATTCTGCCTCTTGTGGGGGAGTAGAAAGTGAAAATTAGGGATATCTTCATCTGAAAAAACAAAAGAAGGAGAAGGGGAGAAGAAAGCTTCACTGGGTAGATATAGATTCATCTGGACTTGGTCCTCTCACAAGCAGAATTCCTTGCTCTTCATAGAATAAAATTGTTTGCCCTTTTCGATAAATTTCAAATAATTTAATACAATCAGTTCTTTAGTTGATAGGAAATACCCTTATTAAAAGTTAGCAATGATCTTGATGTAGCCAAACACAGAAAATATTTGGGAAGGCAGTTTAAGAGCAATGAAATGTAAGTGTAGCTTTTCATCTATTTAGGGATTAGATGACACGGGGTAATACATGGAGTTAAATAAATGTGATGAAGTTAAAGAAAATTGGTACAGGTGTGTTTGGCTTTGGAGGTAACAACTTAGAGAGAGAGAGAGAAGGGCAGACAGACAAAGAAGCCCAGAAAGACAGAAGAGCAGGAGACCCTGACATTTCTCCCTTCCTCCAATGAACACCTCTGTTTTCAGGCTTTGTCACTTTCAGTACTAAGCACTGAAAGAACTTTTAAAGGCATCATTTCCAGCACAAAGCAATATTTTCATTAAAATAACTTAAATTACTCTGACTTACATTAGTAATACTGGAAAAAATCTTCCTTGATCTGATATCTGAGATTTGCTTCAAAAAAATCTGGGGACTGGGAGAAAAGTAGACGTATAGAGACGAAGCAGATTGAGTGTGAGTTGATCATTATTGGGAATGAGTTTGGATTCACAGGGGTTCATTACACTAGCCTCTACTTTTGTGTATGTTTCAAATTTTCCACAACACCTTTTCTTAAAATCCCCCTCCATTTAACATTTTACAATGCACCGAACGCCATCTTCCGCAATTGATGCTATTATGTCATACAATCCAACTAGCGATTCACTTTAGCTTTTCACAAAGAAGCCAGTTAACTCAAGACAACAAGTAATCAGATTTCTAACCAGCTGTTGGTTGGAGTCATATGTATTTGTTGTTTCCTTATAATTTGAAACCAGAAAATTTTTTGTCTTTCTTTTTTTCATTTGTCACTGTCTAAATTTTGACTTAAGAAAACAGCTGCCAAAGGACACAGGCCTGTATGCGATGACTTTTATGAAGATCTAATATTTACAACAATCATCGAGTCAATGGAATATTTGAGTACATTATTTTCCTGGCCTGCTTTCAGCACTTCTTTTCCCTTTATTTCTATTCCACATATTGTTATCTCTTTTTTTCCTACAACTTTTTTTAAAAGCCAGCTTCGTGGTTATTTGTTAATTTTTTAAAAAACACTGAAGTTAGAGACAGGAAAGACCTCATAAAGCACTTAATTCCTCCAATTTTACTAATAAGGTCATTTTAAGCCACAACCATACTAAGATGCTACATCTTTTCTTCTACTCACATGAAATTTGATTTAGATTAGGAACTTTGTGTAAAGTTAATGAGTTTGAAAGAAGACTTTTTCTATTATCTCAATACTCCGGGATTAAGGGCATCACTGTTTATTTCACACCCAAGGATTCCCAGTCCCCCTAGGACATCCGATTCTATGTGTGTGACAAGCTCAATTTTTCCCACATTTGCATATACCCTTTATTTTACGGCACTTTCATTATTAGCCTATAATTTCCAAGTTGAAAACTTTTTTCCAATACAAATAGGATTCCTGAGGCCATACTTTTTAAAAGGAGGAGAGAAGACGAAGGATTCCACTTAGGAAGGAAAATACATTTCCTTTCCTTCCATTCCCTACCCCATCTCCCCAAGAAACACCCAAATCAAGTACTTTGTAACTTATAGTGAGATGAGAATTAGACTGAATCAGAACTAAGCTTGAGCATTTTCAGTTGGGTAGCTTATCATGACTTTTCATAATGGAATAAGTCAAAAACTCAAACTATTGATCCCTACACTCTGGTTTTTACAAAGAAAGCAAAGAAAATATTTCCATTAGACCAGGATGTGACCTGGTGTTTTCAGGAACAGTTCGTCATCTCTCCTTACCAGTTCCACATGTGGAGACGACCCTGCAGAAATTAGACGTGATGGAAGGAATACCCAGTTGCCTTCTAGGTTAGCTCTCTATTTCCTCTAAACAACAACAGCTATAAAATAGCAACCTGTTGTTGAGCACCAACTAGGCGCCAGACACCATGCACGCTAAATAACTTGCATACATCATTTCACTATTCTTACCAACCTCAGAAGTAGGCGGTATTGTCCCCACTTTATATAAAGCCTCAGAGACATTAAGTAACTGGCCCCATTCACACAGCTAGAAAGCGGTAGGTCCAAGATTTAGTACAGTTGGTCTGACTCCACATGATAAGATGAAGCATCTCAGGGCATAGATACCTCCCACCTCAGCAGGGGCTCTTGAAAAGCCACTGATTAGAATTAGATTTGCCTCCGCTCCATCCTGGATCTGAGCAGCCTGCTGCTGCTTGAACTACTCATCTGGCTTAAGAAGTTGGCAGCACCAGGCTCCCATTCCTTCCCCCACAGCAGGAACCAAATCCTCACAACACTGAACTCAGACTCCTGAGAAGATAAGCTGTTGTACCACAGACATAATTTTTTTTAAGCTTTCTGAAAAATAATTAAAGGTTTTCAGAGTCAGGAAGAACTGATGACACTGTTTCCGGTTCCCAGGGTCCCACACCCCAGTGTGCCTGGTCCCCATTGGTCGGGGACCACACCTCAACTGGAGCACCCTTGGTGACCCCTGGGACAGAAGCCCATCCAGGGCCACACAAAGGGAGGCTTCACTCTCTCCTGCTCCTCCCACCCACTGCCCAGCAGGGGAAACAAGGCACTCGGGCTCCCTGCCGAGAAGACCCCTAGGGGAGGCCAGCAGGTGCCACACTTGAGACAATGAGCTTTACATTTCCAGAGCGAGCAAGCAAGCGAGCTTGTTCCAGTCTAAACAACATCCAACCCAAAGGCAAGCCGAGACCCACTGAGAAACAAATCCGGACAGGAGCAATCAAAGAGGATGCAAGTACCGCTGGAGATGCAAGGCTACAAGACGGCAAGGAGCAGTGCCCTCATCCCATCCTTACAGCGAGTGGCCAGAAAGGGGCAGCCTCCCTGGGGGAAGGGGTGTCAGACCACTCATTGCCCCCTCCATCGTCTCCCGCTGGGCAGCAAACAAGGACTGAGGAGCTCACACCCGTACCTGCCCACCCCTCTCACTCTCCCCTCTATGACTCTGTCTGCATCCACCAACCCACTTGAAAAAGATGGAAAAAAACAGTATTTAATTTGTCTAGGAAGTTTCAAACAACTGGTTGTTATTTTTTAAAAATCATTATATTCAACTGGACAATTAAGTTGTTTTCAGGGGGTTTTTAAATACCAATTTGTCTCTGTGACTTTGCTTTTATATCTTTATTTTCTACAGGGTTTGGGTTTGGGGTTTTCTCATGTATTCTCTTACTTGTGGATATTCTGTGCCTCTCATATGGAAGGCTAGGATTTCTAAAGATGAACACTCAACACAACGGACCCATCCTTTGGTTTTGGCCTCCTCAGAGCTAAAGAGAAAGCCTTCTGGGGCTTCTGTAAGAATGTGAGGAAAGTTACAAACAACCGCAAATATCTAGGATGAGAAGGGTTTCACCTGGATTCTGCAAACCAGTTTACTTGTAGAGCTTTTGTCTACCTACTGGAAAGGGAGTTCAGATACAAAGATCTGACCACCGAAAAGCACTACAAGGAAGGACCCTGTGAGTTGGATGAAGCGCAGGATGGTGATTGTGTGTTCCGTGTGGCACTCCCACACAAATTCTTTGTGGCTGGAACCAAAATGTCCATGCCCAAATTCTTCTCTGGAAATTACAGAGAAATTTCAGAGGTAATTTCAGAGGTAATTCTTCTCTGGAAATTACAGAGGTAATTTCACTCCTATTAACATACACACACACACACACACACGCAAGCCCCTCCTCTGAATTCTCCGTGGCTTCACAAGCCTCTAAAAACCTCCATCCCTTTGCAATCAAGGGAAACCTTACCCCTATGTCTCACGTCTCCTCACCTCACCGGTGTCACTCTGTGTGACCATCACTAAGTGGCACTGATCCACACAGAACCTTGGCTCCTTACCTTCCCCCCTCAAACACATGGTCTGATACCAGTTTGGGGATGGGAATTTCCTGTCCCAGGAGAACATGATTTATATCTAACTCATATCCAAACCAATGTCTCCTCACAATGTCTCAGGGCACTTGGCAACAAGAGCTGCTGTTCCTAAAATGCATGTCAGAGAGTAGAGCTAGAAGGACCCTCCCTAGGTTGTTAAATCAAGACCCCCCCGGTGCAGGTGTAATCAGGAACACTGAACAAGCACATGTCGTGTCCTCGGCCTGAGCTGTCCCTCTCTCCGATCCATGACCTGACCACCTTCTATCCAACTCTCAAAATTCATCGCTAGGGTCCTCTGCTCTGGAAAACTCCTCCAGTCTGGATCAGGTGCCTTCCTATGTGTGTGCACAGCCTGTGTACCTTTTTTAGGTGAGCACGTACCACACTATATCAAGATGTCCACGTACACTCAAAGCAGAGACTACCTCCTTTTTTCCAATATCCCCAGTGCCTACCATAGTGCCTGGCACTCAGCAGGTGCTCAGTGGATGCTTACTGAATAAAAGATGGAATCATCACCTAGTGATCTACCACCCTCAGCGTCTTACTTTTATCTTGCCCTCCTCTTTCTCTGGTCTTTCTTTATAGGTTAACTGAAGTTCTCAATCCTGGTTGCCCTCAAGAGTCACCTGGGAAGCTTTCAAAAAATATATTTGCCTGGTCTGATGCCCAGAAATTCTGACTCAATGGACCTGCAGTGGGACCTGGACACAGGTGTTTCCAAAAAGGTATTCCATCGTGAAGCCTGAGTGGAGAGCTGCCCTGTAACTCTCTTCTGCTTTCTGTTTTCTCTCTTAGGTATACCCTCAAAATCCTTTTTGTTTGTTTTTTTTAAACTATTTTTTTCCTTGGCGGCGCCGAATGGCCTGTGGGATCTCAGTTCCCGGACCAGGGATCGAACCTGCACCCCCTGCGGTGGACGCACAGAGCCCTAACCACTGGACAGCCAGGGAAGTCCCTTAACTTACTTTTATGTTCAGTGACTCCCACAGACATTACTTATCCCTCTGCATCAACCGCCCAAGAAACATAAAGGGATACACATTGTGGGAGGCTTTTCCCCCAGTGGATTCACATGCCTTCCTTGCACTCGTCTCTTGAACTCGATGAAACAGCAGCAAGACCCGAGATTCTTCAGGTTCGCTGGGAGTTGGGGTGCTCTACGGAAAGCTGTCTTACCCAGCAGAATGAGTATGACGCCAGCCAGCTGGGCCCGCCTGTACTTGGCCACGCCAGGCTCTTGGCCCATTCGGATGCAGGGGAGAACCGTCAGCAGCAGGAGAATGGCCGGCAGACCCAGGACTGAGGCAGCGATCATCAGGGCTCGGCAGGCCTGCACGTAGCCTGGGAACAAGAGCGCAGACAGGGTGGGTTAGGCCACGGGTCCCCTTGGAGCCTCAATCCTGTCTCATGGGAATTCAGCACCATCTGCCTTCCTCCCTCTTGTCCCACTCCAGGACTTATAATGTGTTAAGTGTTGTCCAAGATCACTTTGCATGTTCAACTTTTAAAGTGACTCAGTGACAAAAAAAAGAAGGTTGGGGGCTGGAGAGACTGAATGGGGATCCCTGGTTTAGACCACTCATCCAAGCTTCTGAGATGAAGAGGCCAAGAGTACAATTACACTGTTACATCACCTTGTGAAAAAATTCAGATTAAAATTCAAATCTTCGAAGAAGTCTCCTGCGATGGTCTGTGTTGATCCCAGCCTGCTGTTGATATGCTCTACCTGTGTGACCTTGGGCAAGTGTCTCGACACTTTCCTCACCTATAGAGTAAAAATAATAATAGTACCTACATCTCTCCAATGGAATTCAACTGAGATTAAATTCGTTAATTCATGAAGTGCTCAGAACAGTGCCTAGCACATGCTAAGTACTCCAAAAAGGGTCAGCTATTATTACTGGTATTCCTAATATTACTCTGTGTCAAGGCAGTACTTTTATCTCCAGGTGCACTAGGTGATTTTGTCCCTTAACCATGTGCTTTTAATTCACATTGTGTATAAACAGCATGTGGCCCTCTAGACTAAGCTAAGACTCAGACTTCCTCTCTTGATATCTCCCCAGATGCTGCTTGCTCATGAATCCTGTCCCCTATAGATGGTCAGGTGCCATCTCCTGCCTCCCCGACTGTGCCCTGGGCATGCTTCCACAATGGTCCATTTTCCATAAAGGCATCTCTCCAGCCCCAGGGATTCCCAGAAGGCAGACACCTGCCTTGGTCTTCATGGAGTTAACACAGTGCCCACAACAGATGATGTAAACATACAATTATGAATGAAGGAATTAACGAGTTGAATAATGAGAGTGGAGCAAAGCTACCTGAACTTTATACTGTCAAATAAAATGCCAGGTAACTACTTTATTAAGAAACAGATTATAATATGTGCAATATTTATGTAAAATAAATCTGACAAGGTGCTGGGAGAATATGACACACTTAAATGTATCGTTTCTCACTAAAACACTCTCCCTCCTTCAAAAAAAAGGGGGTGGGGGAGTTGTAACTCTCCCTCTTGACTCAGAGGAAAGTAGAGCTAGTGGCCTGGGGGAAGCAGAGTTAATGGCAAACCCCAAAACAAGCCCCAGCTTCTGCCTCATGTGCCAGGACCCTCACACCAAATCCGGCCAGCCTACCTGTGCACCAAGACCCAACTGCAAGATTGCCTCTTAGCAAGATGCGTTTTGCCAGAATTCAGACTCCACAAGGGCACGCACCCAACAATTGCCCAACTCAGTTTCTTCTGAATTAAGGGTAATCAATCAATCAAGTATCTGTTGACTTGAAGACCCCCGGAAAGGAGCCACAGGAGGTCTGAGGCAAGACCTCTGACCTCAGCCCTAAGCCCCTGCGACTGGTCAGAGAACCAGTGCTGGCGTAAAGGAGAGTCAGCCAGCCACCCGGATTCTGAAATTCATGGCACAGTCTGTGAACATGCTAGATGCCAAGGCCACATTTGAGAATCTAAAGATGGAGACTGAGATCTGTCCCTGTCCCCACCTACAGTGTGAGGGAGGGGACCACAGGAAGGATTAGGCCCTCCCTAAAATGTACTCCATCTGTAGGATGGTCTATGTTCTCTAAAAATAAACCACTTGTCACTGGATGCCCAGCAAACTTAATTTCAGGAGGAAGGAAGCAGAGAGTAATTTTATGCTTCAAGTCAGATTCTTAAAAATACCATGCCCGGCTTTTAATAAAAAATAGAGCTACCATTTATGGAGCCTCTACTACATCTAAGGAGGCTTACATTTCT
The DNA here is from genome assembly GCF_028021215.1 of Eschrichtius robustus. Classification (NCBI taxonomy): domain Eukaryota; kingdom Metazoa; phylum Chordata; class Mammalia; order Artiodactyla; family Eschrichtiidae; genus Eschrichtius; species Eschrichtius robustus. The sequence continues at coordinate 50,420,520 of NC_090829.1, read as the reverse complement.
CATCTCATTTAATCCCCAAAACAACTCTGAAAGATAGGGGGTTGGTTTCATTTTAATTTTTAAAAGAAGACAACTGGGGTTCATAGAGGCTAGGAACTTGTCCCAAATCACTCGGATTGTGAGCACTGGATCCCAGAGTCTGACCCAGGTCTACCAACGGCAGCTTTAACTGAAGGTGGGTCCACATCTGGGTTCCCCAGACCTCTGTCATTCTGCAAGTCCAAAATGGAGGGCAGGACTGGCACGCACTGTGCGTACCTGCTGTGTGTCAGGGGCAGTGCCAGGTGCAGGGGAAGATGCAAAGAGGGTAGGATGCTATCTGTATCTTTGAGGAATTTAAAATGTGGTAGGAGAACTTGACTCACAAACAGTGAACAGAAAAGTCGAAACGTGCACTGACGGGGATAGGGGTCAAATACCAGGGTTGCAAGGAGGAAGGGCGGAGAGATGCCGACTACAAGGACCTGGAAATAGGAAGCACTTGAGGTGAGGCTTAAAGAGGGGCAGTCTTCGGGAGCGAAAGGCTCATCCAGGAGAAGGCCAAAGCCAAAGTCTCCCAGACTGGCGGCCTCGGGGGCCAGTTACTCCAGCCGGCCGACCGCCCAGTTACTCCACTTGTTAAGGAAACCGGGATAGGCCTTTAAAGGCGCACCATCCTCAAAGGCTAGCGAGACAGTCGTGCTTAGGCCTGGGCCGGGATAAGCCAAGATTCCGAGCAGAAATCCTGAAGGGGCTCCGGAGACCTTGCCAATCATCCAACTGGCTCGAGGTTTAAATTTGAACTGAAACTTGCCCAGAATTTTTCAACGGGGCAGCAAGTTAAGATTCGGCACCGGCTGGCGTCGGGGAAGGTGGAAACTACGCAACTCTTTCCTCCCCTCCCCACTCTGAGGCACAGCCATAGGGGAGGGGGCGACCCGCGGAGGTGCGCCTTTTCCCAAGGTGAGTGGGCCCTCCCAGGGGCGCCCGTTCTTCCCTCTCCGACCCCAGGGTGCAGAGACTGGGAGGGGAGTCTCGGCAGGCCCGAGGACCGACGCCCTCCATTGCGGGGGCAAGGGGTGGGGGAAATGCGACGGGCCCCGGGGCCTGTGGGAACCGACTGGGCGCAGGTAGGAGGGCCCTAACTTGGCCAGGACACCTGGGCCGTCCCACAAGGACTGGGAAACTAAGCCTGCGCCTGTTCGGATAGCTGGAATGCTTTTGTTTCTCTCTTTCTTCCTCGCCTCTGCGGGTGGATTGTAACAGGGAAAGCAGGGCGCCTGCAGGAGGAGGCCGGGGGATGAAGTACTTCTGATCCACCCACAGTGGGAGCACGCGGCAGGTGAGGCTACGGTAATTAACATGCACGGAGTTCCAACTATGTGTCTATGTCTCCGTTCATTACCTTCTCAGGGTGACTCGGCCAGTGGCCACCACTGTCATCCCAAATTCCAGATAAGAAAACTGAGGCTGAGAGAGGTTAAGTTCAGGGCTACCTAATTCCTCCTCAGCAAAGTAGGACTGAAGGTGTCAAAAGATGCCCCAAAGTCTTCAAGCCCCCATATGATTCTGTGAACGCTGCCTAATGCTCCCCTCCCCCGTCTGCCCGGAAGGAAAGGGTTTATTTAGGACAGCCACTTGCAAGGCAGGGGCCTTACCCGGCAGGATGAGGATGTCCACCAGGGGCTTGCAGTGGTACAGCCCCGTGGCCAGGACGCAGTCGGCCCACAGCCCCTTGGAGCCCAGCTCGTCCAGCTTGCGGCAGGTGGGGATAGTGTAGCCGCAGGTCACCACCCAGTCATTGGTGGACGTGGTGACGATGATGCCGATCCAACCCACGAAGCTCGTGACGAAACCCACTACCTGCAGGCATGTGGCCACCATCGTGGCCGTCCTGGAGTCCCTGCGCCTCGCCCCTCACTAGCTGTGCCCGCGCCCGGGCTGGACGGCGCCTGCCCCGGTCCTCCTTCTCCCGCGCTGGCGGGCCGCTGGCCTGCGACGGCGAGATGCGGGATGCTGGAGGAGGCGGGAAGCCACGAGACGCAGCGAGCCCAGCTGCACGACGGGCGCGCGGCGAGGACAGCAGCGCGGCTGGGCAGCGCGCCCCCGCCCCCCTCTTTAAACCCCGCAGTCCCGGCCGGCGAGCTCCAATCCGCGACGGCCCCGGGTCCAGCAGGCCAATCGCCGGGCGGGGTCAGGAGTGGGATGTGGAGGGAAGCAGAGTTAGGGAGGGGGTGATCCCGCCGCCCCGCCGGCGAGCGTCGCACGGTTAGTGTTGGAAATAATACAATTTGGAAATAAAATAATTCGATCCAGTTCCAAGTAATGGACAGCGACAAGAGGGCCCGCGTCAGGCGCGAGTTCTATTTTGCTGCGAATTCTCTCTCCTCTTGCTGCCCCTCTCTCATCCTATCTCTGGGTCTCCGCTTCGCTCCATCCCTCCTCAGCTTCTCCCTACTCCTTCCCAGCTGAGAGCAAGGACCGTGGTACTCCCAAGAGCGCCCAGTACAGTTTTCCTCCTTGGCCCAGGATTGGGTTTTTTTGGTTTGTTTTTGTTTTTAAATACAAATTATTGGAGTATAACTGCTTCACAGTACTGTGTTAGTTTCTGTTGTACAACAAAGTGAATCAGCCATATGCATACATAAATCCCCATATCCTCTCCCTCTGGAGCCTCCCTCCACCCTCCCTATCCCACCCCTCTAGGTTTCCCAAAGCACGGAGCTGATCTCCCTGTGCTATGCTGCTGCTTCCCACTAGCTATATATATAGATATATTGAGATATATAGAGATATCGATGCTACTCTCACTTCACCCCAGCTTCCCCCACCACCAAGTCCATTCTCTATGTCTGTGTCTTTATTCCTGCCCTGCCATTAGGTTCATCAGTACCTTTTTTTTGATTCCATATATATGTGTTAGCATACGGTATTTGTTTTTCTCTTTCGGACTTACTTCACTCTGTATGACAGACTCTAGATCCATCCACCTCACTACAAATAACTCAATTTCGTTTCTTTTTATGGCTGAGTAATATTCCATTGTCGGCCCAGGATGGTAACTGATGAGCTGAGAATTGCCCTAAGAAACAGACTTGAAGCATTCAGCATACCATAGTTACTGGTAGAAAGAAAATGGTCCTTTGCCCGTGGTCAAAAATCATCAGAGGTGGCCATGGCCAGAGTAATGGTAACAACAACAATAGCAACTCACATTTATGCAGCTGTCATGTACCATGTGCATGCGTTTATATTTTATAAATTATCTCATTTAATTCTCTTAGCAACCCTTTATGGTAGGAACGATTGTTTACACATAATACTCATGAAGAAACAGCATGAGAGAGGTTAAGTTGCCCAAGTTCACGTAACAAGGAAGGGGTAGCCTGCATGAGCCCATCGCAACCCACCTCACTAACCATTCCTGGGAACCTGTCCCGATTGTCACTTTCTGAAAATTCCTAAAGGGCTCAAGTGTCTCATTTTTGACATTAAAAGCTAGGCTGACAGCTCCTGCTCACTGTAGATAAGTTAGTATCTGCACTCCACTGAGAACACTGCCTAGCCTAGAGTGAGTGCTCTGCAAGTGTAAGCTGTCTCATCATCATCACCATCATCACCATCACCAAGCCACCTTCTCTCCATGCATTCAAGTAAGACCTATTATATGTACTTTTCTATCATGTAGAGAAGTCGTCCTTGGGCTATATTTACATTAAACAGTTTTAACTCCCTTTGGTACATTTGGCTTATTATATCCCTCTATCAACAATCATGAGATTTAAAGATGAGAAGGATTTCAGCAAGCACAAAACTTCCTACTCAACACTCTAAGATATAGATCATAAGTCACAGGTACTAGGCTTTCCCATATCTCTGCTGGGCAAATCACCATGTCTTCTAGAGAAGACTTGCCTCAAGGAGACCCCAAAGAAATCAACTGCACAGACAGAAAAGGCTCTGTAAGAGATGAGAGAGTGTCAAGTAAAAAGCTGCAATAATCACCCAGGAGAGCACAGTGGTTAAGAATGCAGGCTGCCTGGCCTCGAATCCTGTCTCCACCATTTACTAGCTGTGGATTCAAGTTACCTCACTTCTCTGGGCCTCAGTTTTCTCATTTGTAAAATGAGGGTTAAAATAGTGCCTAACTCGTAGGTTTCTTAATGGTTATGTGAGTTAATATAGATACAGAGCTTTAAACAATGTCTGGTACAAAGTAAGGCCTCAGGGAACCTGGGCTGCTATTATATATGATATATATAATATGATTTTATATATACATACATACACATATATTTATATATAATTCAGAACCCTTGCTTTTGCACTCTTATGTGTTCTCCTTGAAATCATACAAGCTTGATTTGTAGGAAATACTATATTATAGGAATATGTCCCTTTTTTGAGTGAGTCATTGTGTTTGGGGCATTTCATCACCAGGGTCTATTGACCTGGATGTTTTCAGATATTTCCTTATAACATAAAAAAGAGCTTTTGTAAGAAGTAAGACATAAAACCCAAGCAACATCAATTCATTAAAAAAGAAGTTATGAAGTCTGCACTCTTGCGACTCCATGAGCATTTGACATTCTAACAATAAAAATTCAACCAATCATAATTCAACAATGCCCAGATCACCCACAGGTCTCACAGACACACAGAAACATCTGTAAAGGCAGATTTCAGAACTCAGGCTCTAACTGGTAGAAGGAGTTGTGAAGTTAAGATCTTGGAATGGAACTTCCTGAGTTCATATTCCAACTTTATTACTTGGGCTGTCCCTTATCCTATGTGACTCTCAGGTTTTTCATCTATAAAGTGAGACTAGCAGATGCCCCGATACAGTTATTGTGAGGATTAAGTGAGATAACTTTTACAAAGTACATAGCACAGTGCCCGGCACTGATGGGCACTCATAAATGTTAGCTACTTTTAGTATTATTCACAGGCAATATTGATCGATTGGAAATATGAGTTGCCTTTGATAAAGACTAAAACTAAAATAATTAGGTTATTGCAATCATTATCTATTAATGGGAGAAAAAAATCCTAAAATGAATGTTTAAATGATCACAGTACAGATGTACAAAAGGCCACTCAAGGGAGGCCAGCAAAATATAACCTATTTGAACGAATTAGCCATAAATAAAGAGAGAGTGTGTCCCTTGAAATGAAAGTTGGGCAGCCATGGAAGAATAGAGAACTGGGAGCCAAGAGGCAGAGAGAGGCCGTGAGAATCCTCTATTGTCCACAGGAGATGGAAATGGTATGGTGGCCACAGAATCCGAGGATGTGGTCCCTTTGGCAAGGCTCTCTGTAAAGTGGGGAAGTCCCTCAAGCTATCTTAGCCAAGGGACTTTTCCTAAAATCATCAGCATTCTTTGGCTGTGACTCTACTCCCCAAGCCCTCCTCTTCATTAGAATCTGACTTCCTATGTAGCATAACTTAATAAACTGACATTCCAGGTCTACCACAGTCCCAGGTACCCTTTTAGTTGTGAGAAGCAGTCTCTCAGGGTCCAGTCACCCCAGATAAGTGAGAACAATGGATCCTCAGATCTCCCAGACGGAGGTTTTTCCAGTTAATTTTCTCCCAGAAAATTTTGCCATGCCGTCTCTTCACATTTCTATAGTATGTAACAGAACTGGTAAGGTATACGTGAAATCTGATTCCAGGTCTTCTGACCCTAAGTCCAATATTCTTTCCATTATGAAAAATGTAAGAAGAGTCTTTCCTGTGGTCTGAGCATAAGTTCCTCAACTTATTCGAAGATATTTAAAGGGGAGGATTAGAGAGATGGTCAGTGCCCTAAACCCCAGATGTGTACTGAACAAAGGAAGCAGCCTGGTTAACTGTTCTTCTACCATTTATACCTAAAAGTAGTTAATCAAACGAAGTGTGATTCAGTTAGACTACAAATGCATATCGTACTGGCAAATGTATTTGTTGACAAGCATCAAAAGCCGACATTGAAAGCAAAGCTTGGGCCAAAGGAGTGGGCTCGCAGCGCCTACTAGTGGTTGTCTTTTATCATTGCATAGCTGGTAAAAACATTTTCTGTGTAAAGGAGACTATGACTCGTAGGGAAACATGATTAACCGCAAATTCCAAATGTGTGATCATTAGATCCAAGTGGAATGTACACTTATTTGTGAAAGCTTTCCTCATATATTAAAATGTATCTCTTTAGGAAACCAAACATGAAAACATAGGACATATATGAAATTACTTAAGTGAGATTATTCATTTTAAAATACTTTTAATAAGACCCCTTTTTAAAAGGAGAAATTTCTCTGGTGGATTTCGCTATTTGGTAATGCAAAAAGTTCACATACACACACATTTTTAGAAACATTGTAGTACCAATTCATAGTGTAAAATAATGTATCAGACATAGGCTTTAAAAAATGAAATGCCATTTACAATATCTAAGATATGGAAACAACCTAAGTGTCCATCAACAGGTGAATGGATAAAGATGTGGTATATATACAGTGAAATACTACTCAACCATAAAGGAAGATGACATCTTGCCATTTGTGACAATATGAATGGACCTTGAGGGTATTATGCTAAGTGAAATACATCAGACAGAGAGACAAATACTGTATTATTTCCTTCATATATGGAATATAATAAACAAAATAAATGAACAAACCAAACAAAAACAAACATGTAGATACAGAGAATAGAGTAGTGATTATCAGAGGGGAAGAGGCAGAAGGAAGGCAAAATGGGTAAAGGGAATCAACTGTATGGTGATGGATAGAAACTAAATTTTTGGTGGGGAGCATGCTGTAGGGTATACAGAAATAGAAATATGATGTCATACACATGAAACTTATATAAATCCAAGATCAGGGCACCAACTAGCAGATTCGTGTCTGCTAAGAGTCCTCCTCCTGGTTCACCCATAGCAGTTTTCTCACTGTGTCCTCTCATGGTGGAAGGCACAAGGGAGTTCTCTGGGGTCTCTTTTTATAAGGGCACTAATCCCATTAATGAAGGCTCCATCCTCATGACTTAATCACCTCCCAAAGACCCCAACTCCAAACATCATCACATTGGAGATTAGGTTTCAAGATATGAATTTTGGTAGGACACAAATATGCAGTCCATGACAGATGGGAATCTGAAGACAGCACAGAAGAAATCTAACTGGTCTAGGGAGTGGGCAAGAGGCAGAGTGAAGGCCTAAAGTGGAGCTCTCTCCAGTAGGAGGAGGGGATGTGTGCTACTCAGGTCTCAAGCAGGTAAATCTCTTGATTACTGAGAGATGCTGGCCTCAGTCAAGGTTTCTCCATCAAGAGAAGAGCAGCACCTTCACAAATTACTTCCATCTAGAATTTCAAATTCAACTAAGGAAAAATTTGCCTTTTCAGGGTCCCATTTCTTGGCCTTCGTGGTGCAATTAAAATACTGTTCCTTCAGAAGCCATTTTATTCCAAATTTCCCCTTTGTCCACTTGGAGATAAAGCAAAATAATGAAAAGCTTGTACCTGGGGTATAAGGTTTGAGTCCTTTCCAAAATGTTTTCTCTCTTCTGCTTTCTAACAGCCAATTCTATTTATCTGCTTCTCTACCAGAAGTTTCAGAATACACTGGATGAAATCATGTCTAATTCAACCAATGAGATCATACTTCCTGAAGAGCAGTAAAAGTCCTTAGTTTTAGCTCTAACTGGGGATCACATTTACTAAAATATAATAGTAATAAAGTATGGAAGTATGGAAAGGGAAAATAAGAAAATTAACGAGAAAGCCACACTATTAAATTTGCTTAGAAATTAAGAGCAGGTGTTTGCATTTAGCTACCTAAGGCAACAAAGTACAGAGCAATTTGTCAAACTTTGTCTTTTACTGAAAATGTAAGAACTATAAAGTGATCAAAACTATCATGTGTCATTACTCATTCAATATATAATATAAAGTCATAGATTATGTTATCAATACTATACTGTTCCAATTTTAAAAATGGCTAGAAGAGAAGCTTATGTCTCAATCATACTAATAGTTTTTGTTGTTTGTTTCTTACATAAATAAAGATCCTATTTTATGAAATTATTCTGAATGGGAACATTCTTGGCCACCAAAGTCCCAGGGAGACATTAGAGCAGGGAGGTTAAGGGCCCTGGTTGGAACCTTGGCTCCATTACTTACTAGCTGTATGGCCTTGGGCAAGTTATTTAAGCTTTTTGATAAGTAACTCTGTTTAGAGACTAATATTCTATTTCCTACCAGTAAAATGGTATTTAAAATAGTAATTATTTCATAATAGCCATGAGAATTAAATGCATTGCTATATGTAAAATGCTTGGAGCACTAACACATAGCAAGTACTCAATAAATATTAACTTTAACACCAAAAAATAATCAGTTGATATTAAACCTGTTTGAAATTACATAATCTTTTTTTTTAATTTTTTTATTATTTGTTTTATTTTTCACTGCGTTGGGTCTTCATTGCTGCACACGCGCTTTTCTCTAGTTGCGGGGGGGGCCACTCTTCGTTGAGGTGCGCGGGCTTCTCATTGCGGTGGCTTCTCTTGTTGTGGAGCACAGGCTCTAAGGGCATGGGCTTCAGTAGTTGTGGCACTCAGGTTCAGTAGTTGTGGCTCGCGGGCTCTAGATCACAGGCTTAGTAGTCGTGGCGCTAAGTAGTTGCTCCATGACATGTGGGATCTTCCCAGACCGGGGCTCAAACCCGTGTCCCCTGCATTGGCAGGTGGATTCTTAACCACTGCACTACCAGGGAAGCCCTGAAATTAACATAATCTTAACCTTCACATTACACAGCAGTGAAATTCAAAATATTTCAGTCTGATGAACAAGAATTTGAAAGGAAAGCAAATTGCACGTCTTCTCTAACTATAGGATAAGGCCTTTAAAACAGCTAAGATATTTCTAGCCACTCCCCTCTTTTTGCCATTAAGATTTAACAACTAGATACAATTCCTTTTTAATCCACTGATAATATTTTTGCAGAAATTAGCTTGGCCACTGGGGGGCTCTCACAGGCTCTCATTAATGCTATATAAAAGTGATTCAATAAAAATAACTAACACAAAGAATGAACATCACCAAATACCAATAAAACAACTGATAAACCCCTTTTCAAAAGTAATTCAGCAGTATATATCAAATAGAATAAAATATGTATATTCTTTGATCCAGCTTCTAAAAGTCTATCTAAAAAATTATGATGATGATATCACTTATACGTGGAATCTAAAATACAACACAAATGAACCTGTCTACAAAAGAGAAACAGACTCTCAGACATAGAGAACGGACTTGTGGTTGCCAAGGGGGAGGGTATTAAGAGAGGAACGGATTGGAAGTTTGGGATTAGCAGATGCAAACTAGTATATATGGGATGAATTAACAACAAGGTCCTACTGTATGGCACAGGGAACTATATACAATATCCTGTGATAAACCATAATGGAAAAGAATATGAAAAAGAATATATATATGTATTAACTGAGTCACTTTGCTGTACAGCAGAAACTAACACAACACTGTAAATAAACTATACTTCAATAAAATTTTAAAAAATAAAATAAAATTCAGTATTAGTTACCTACAAAAAATAAAATAATTATTATGAAAGTGTTCAATTAACTTTTTCAATTTACATTTCAATTAAGTGTTCAACTAAGAACTAGATGATAATGTTATAAAATATTAATTTCAAAATGGAAATTGCTGAATTTTATTTCAAAATATCTGTACAGTTGGAGACTAGTTTTTAAATATAAATAAATATATTTGGAAAATATACACTGAAATATTAACAAGCGTTCCTTGGAGTAGTGAGATTGAGGGGGTTTACTCTCTTTTGTTCTTTAGGCATTTTCCAATTTTCCATAATGAACATGAGTTGATTTTATGATGAGAAAAAAAAATGTTTAATTTTTTAATTTAAAATATTTTGGGGGAATTCCCTGGTGGTCCAGTGATTAGGACTCCACGCTTCCACTGCAGTGGGGCATGGGTTCAATCCCTGGTCTGGGAACTAAGATCCCACAAGCCACACAGCATAGCCAAAAAATAAATAAATAAAATAAAATATTTTTTAAAATTTTAAATATTCATTATTATAAGGGTCTACGAAGAGTACTCAAGTCCCTATATACTATGTGACCCTCCTGATGATTATGTGACTACCTCACCAGCAGTCCTCTTTACCTTCAGAACGTAGTTCAAGCCCTTTAGGATATAGGCTCACACAGGCCCTTTATGACACAAACCCCTCAACAACCCTTACATTTCAATTAAGTGAAATCCCCTCCACTGTGCAGCTCCCTACCCCACGCAATGTCCACACCAATCATAATGAACTCCTTGGACGTTCCTCGTAGCGGAACACCACACTTTCTGGTCCCCTATGCTTTACACCTTCATTCTGCAAGAAGTGACCTCTCCACCCAGCTACTTTGCAGTCACCCAAAATTAGCCCAAGAACCTCCTACGACAGGACTTTCCTACCTCTTCCTATGAAGTTCTGAAGGGTCCCATAAGACCTTGTGCACGCTTTTATCAAAACATAAATTACCCATACTATGCTGTCTAGTTTCTAATTTAACCATGTGGATTGTTTTCTCAGCAAGAATACTATTGCATTCATTACTAGCCTCCAACCTATCCTCATGCAGATCCTTCTACCTAGAATGCCTTCCAGCACAGCCACAGCTCACATCTAAGTTCCATCCAGGTGTCATTTGGAACAGGAACATCCCTCACCCTCCAGAGTGAGCGAAGTCTGCTCCCCATGTTCCCCTATCCCTCTGTATAAGACTGAGTCATGCTGCTTTCACATTATCTGTTCAGCTGTCTGGGAGTTCCTCAAAGGCAGAAGCTGTGCCTGACTCATTCCCCTAAGTCCAATATCTAGTAGAGTATCAGTGTCAGGCCAGGGCAAACAGTAATCATTGTCATCTGAGCTAAACACCTTCTCTTAATGCTTTCCAAACTAAAGTTCTAGCTTAATGTCTAAAACGCTGTGGTAGGGAATTCCCTATCGGTTCAGTGGTTAGGACTCTGAGTTTTCACTGCTGGGTCCCGGGTTCGATCCCTGGTTGGGGAACTAAGATCCCACAAGCTGCATGGCCAAAAAAAAAGGGAAAAAATAAATAAAATAAACGCTGTGGTTTCAACCAACATCACTTTAGAGGAAAGTTCTCGTCCTATGCTGTGGTAAGCAACCTCTAAGATGACTCCCAGTGATCCCCACCTCCTGGTATTCATACTCTTGTGTAGTTCCTCCCACACTGTTCCAGGGTGAGTCTGAATGAACAATAGCACATGACAGAAGTGATGGTATATCACTTGCAAGATCAGGTTATAAAAAGACTGGGGCTAAATAAGAGTGGTAAGACAAATGATGAACTAGGAAACTCCAAGCTCTCATTCTTCCACAGAAACATCCAAAAAGAGAGAGAGAGAAGGAGAAAATGTCAGGACCAACTTTGTTGGTGCTCTGGAAAATAGTCAAAGGTTTATAGCAACCAAACAAATACCCAATCAAGAAAAAGCCATCTTCAAAATGATAGAAAAGTTTGGGGGCAATTTTATTCACCCTTTCGCCTTCCCACCCCAGTGCAGCAGCAGTCTTGATCTTGAAGCAGCAGCAGCCCAGTTCCCAGTTCCCTCCCTTGAACAAGAGAACAGAGCAGACTTTATTTGAAAAGCATCATGTACATCTATTCTGACATCTCTGGAGGATACTTGAACTACCGACACAAGACTCTCATCTTCAATTTGCCTAACTTGGAACTTGGAAAAAGCAGTGGGCACTGCTTGTAAAAGATGCAAGGTGGACTACAGACTCACAGATGCCTGGGACAAAAGATTACAGGTATAGGAACTTTCCTGGCGGTCCAGTGGTTAAGACAATGTGCTTCCATTGCAGGGAGCGTGGGTTCATCCCTGGTCAGGGAACTAAGATCCCGTGTGCCACATGGCCAAAAAAATAGAAGAAAAAAAAAAGATTACAGGTGTAAACAACCAATAGATTGTCTAAGAACTGGAGGATAAGTTAGGATGAGATTCTTTGGGAAATTAGGACATTCAAAAGCAGCTGTCTATAGGGGGAATTTAAAAAGCTACACCCATGCCCAGGCAAGCTGCATACCCAGGAAGGCCTGAAAAGGCCTTAAGTTTTCACTTTGGACTGATTCCTAGGATCAGAGAAAGCCTACTGGAGTATTTGAAGGAGTGTTTAACATTGAGCCAAGATGCAGAGACTGTGAGAAGTAGTTGGATTTTTTGTTTTTCTGCTTCTTTTTAAAATTTTTTGTGAGTTTTTGTTGTTGTCTTCTTTTTTAACTCCTGACATTCAAGGAAATCTGTCAAAACATTAGCTGAACATGAGCTAAAGGAACAGACACTTCCATGACCACACACAATAAGGAATAGTCTTTGCAAAATAGTGTGGAAAAATCTCAAAGCATGTGGACTACCACAGCCTACAGCAGTAATAATTAAAAAAAAAAAAAAAAGCAAACCCTGGGGAAGAAGGAAAATCTGATTTCCAGAGTTACTGCATTATAATTGTCAGATGCTCAACTTTCAACAACAAAAAAATCACAAGGCATACAAAAAAAGTGAAAAATATAATCCATCCAAAGAACAAATTGATAGAAACCACCGTTGAAAAAGCACAGACATTGGACTTGCTAGACAAAAACTTCAAAACAACTGTATTAAATATGCTCAAAAAGCTAAAGGAAAATCTGGACAAAGAGCTAAAGAAGTCAGGAAAACATTTTATGAACAAAATATCAATAAAGAGATAGAAATTATAAAAATAAGCCAAACATTCTGAAGCATTATGGGGCTGTCCTAGAAGAAGAAAGAAAGGGGCAAAGAGATTATTTGAAGAAATAATGTCTGAAAACCTTGCAGATATGATGAAATGCTTAAATCTACAAATCTAAGAAGCTTAATGTATTGCACATAAGATAAACTGACACATTATAATCAAACTGTTGAGAGACAAAGTCAAAGAGAGAATCTTGAAAGCAGCAAGAGAAAAGTGACATCACAAATAAGGAATCCTCAATAAGATTTACTAGCTGACTACTCAGAAGAAACCTTGGACACTAGAAGTCAGTGGAATGATGTAAAATGCCAAAAGAAGAATCTTTCAGCCAAGAAATTTATATCTGGCAAATCTGTCCTTCCAAAATGAGGGAGAAATTAAGACATTCCCAGATAAACAAAAGCTGACTACTGCTAGACCAGCCCTACAAGAAATGTTAAAAGGAATCCTTTAGATTGAAACAAAAGGACACTAGACAATAACTTGAAGAAGTAAGAAGAAATAGAGATCTCCAGTAAAGGTGAATACATGGGCAAATATAAAAGCCAGAATTATTGCAGTTTTGGTTTGTAACTACTTTTTATTTTCTAAGATGGAAATTTATAGCTTTAAAGGCATCCATTAAAAAAGATCTCAAATCAATAAGCAAGCTGTAAACTTTGAGGAACTAGAAAAAGAAGAGCAAAATAAACTCAAAACTAGTGGAAGGAAATAATATAGATTAGAGTGGAAATAAATAAAGAATATAAAAACAAGGAGAAAATTGATAAAAATCAAAAGTTGGTTCTTTGAAAAGATCAACAACATTAACAAACCCTTAGCTAGATTGAATAAGGGGGAAAAAAGACTCAAATTCCTAAAATCAGAAGTGAAAATCGGAACATTTTTACCTATTTTACAGAAATAAAAAGGATTTTGAGAATACTGTGAACAATTGTATGCCATCAAATTAGATAACCTAGATGAAATTGACGAATTCCAAGAAATACACTATCTATGAAAAGCAACTCATGAAGAAATAGGAAATAGGTAAACCTGTAACTAGTAAGGAGATTAAATCAGCAATCAAAAACCTCCCAACAGAGCAAAGCCCAGGACCAGATGGCTTCATTGGTGAATTCTACCAAATACTGAAATAAGAGTTAACACCGATCCTTCTCAAACTCTTCCAAAACAATCAAAGCAAGAAAGAACACTTTCTAGCTCATTCTATGAAGCAGGACTAACCTAATAACAACAACAAAGACACTACAAAATAACAAAAAACAAAACAAACAAAAAACTACAGACCAGTATCCCTGCTGAATATTGCTGCAAACATCAACAAAACCCTAGCAAATCAAATTCAGCATATTAGACTATATATAAATGTATGAAATGAACATGTACACCTTAAATTTATAGAATGTTATATGTCAAATTATTTCAAATAAATAAATAACAGCATATGAAAAGGATTATACACTATGAGCAAGTGAGATTTAGTCTTGGAATGCAAAAGGAATTTCAACTTATGAAAACCAAGCAATGTAATATATCACAGCAATAAAATGAAGGAAAAAAACCTACATTATCATCTCAACTGATACAGAAAAGGCATTTGACAAAATTCAACACCCTTTCATGATAAAAAAAAACAAAAACACTCAGTAAACTAGGTATAAAAGGGAACTTCTTCAACATAATAAATAGGTCATATATGAAAAAACCACAGCTAATATCATACTCAAAGATAAGACTGAAAGCTTTCCCTCTGAGAACAAAACAAGGACGCCTGCTTTAACCACTTCTATTCAGCGTAGCATTGGGGGTTCTAGCTAGAGCAATTAGGCAAGAAAAAGAAACAAAAGCATCCAAATTGGAAAGGAAGAAGTAAAATTATCTCTATTCACAAGTGATGTGATCTTATACACAGAAAACCCTAAAGATTCCACACACAAAAACTGTTAGAGCTAATAAATTTAGCGAAGTACCAGGATACAAAATCAACACCAAAAATCAACTGCATTTTCTACACACTGGCAATGAACAATCTGAAATGGAAACTAAGAAAACAATTCCAGTAAGAGCTAAAACTATAAAACTCGTAGAAGAAAATACAGGGGGAAAGCTTCATGACATTGGATTTGGCAATAATTTCTTGGATATAACACTAAAAGTACAGACAACAAAAGAAAAAATAGAAAAGCTGGACTTGATCAAACTTAAAACTTTTGTGTATCAAAAGACATTATTAAGAGTGAAAAGACAACCTAAAGAATGGGAGAAAATATCTGCAAATCATATATCTGATAAGGGATTAATATCTAGAACATATGAAGAAGTCCTACCACTCAACAACAAAAAACAAACAACCCAATTTAAAAATGGGCAAAGAACTTGGATAGACATTTCTCCAGTTGTATACATACACAATGGCATATTATTCAGCCATAAAAAGGGATGAAATTGATACATGCTACAACATGGATGTACCTTGAAAACATTATGCTAATTGAAACACAATGCTAAATCAGACACAAAAGGACAAATATTTTGATTCCACTTATATGAGGTACCTAGAATAGGCAAATTCATAGAGATAGGAAGTAGAATAGAGGATACCAAAGGCTGGAGGGAGGGAGGGAGGGAGGGGGAATAGGAAGTTATTGTTTAATAGGCACAGAGCTTCTGTTTGGGATAGTGAAAAAGTTCTGGATATAGTGGTGATAATTACACAACATTGTGAATGTACTTAATGCCACTGAATTATACACACACCTTAAGTGGTTAACATGGTAAACTTTATATGTACATTTTGCCACACACACAAAAAGTTTGGAGGATACGGTAACCAGACTCTAAGATATCCCCCGATAATCCCTGCCTCCTGGGATTCATTCCCTTGTATAATCTCCTCCGACTGAGTATGGGCTGGACTTAGTGACTGACTTCTAACAAATAGTACAAGGCAAAAGTAACAGTATATGACTTAGAGTCCAGGTCATCAAACAAATTGTGGCATCACTCTCTCCTTTGGATCACTCATTTGGGGGAAGCCATCCACCATGCTGTGAAGAGCTCCATGAACAGGTCCATACAGTGAGGAACTGACTGCCTGTCAATAGCCCTGAGTGAGCTGGGAAGCAGACCCAACAGCTGTCAAGCTCTCATAAGACTTCAGCCACAGGTAACATCATTAAAGCACCTTTCTAAGAGCTCCTGAGCCATCACATTCAACTAAACTGCTCTTGGATTTCTGACCCTCAGATACTGTGTGAGATACGTTGTTTTAAGCTGCTAGACTTCAGAATAGTTTGTTATGCAGTAATTGATAACTAATACCAGAAGTGGAGGTGAGGAAAAGATGTTAAAGCAAGAGTCCAAGTATCTTGAAAGAGAATCATCACAAAATGCTATGTTCATCACATAAAATATTACATAAAATTTCACATTTTACAATTTAAAAAGTTTCTCAAGTTAGTTATTTGCTGTGTAATGAATAGACTTTAAAGAAACAAAAGGAGAAAATGTCAATCTTAAGAAACAAGAACACTGAACTCACCACACAGGATACCAAGAAAGCTTGAATCAATTTCATTGGCATTAAAAGTTTTTATTTGGAATTTAATCCACAATCTATACAAGTTATTTACAAGGCATGAAAATGGAGAACAGCACAAAATACAGTTGAGGTATAAGCTAAGAGCACAGTATGTCATGTTTCAATAAATATAATTCAAAATTTGTAAACTAAGTGACCAGATAGATGAGTCTTGTTTTATAGTAAAACCATATAAAATATTTATTTCACGTGAGGTAGAGGACAGTTTTGTGTGTCATGTAATACAACCAACCACAGCAATTTTAACCATAAAACTGTACATCATTGGCAAGATTTTAAATTGAATTATGGTCAATGTAGTCAACAATTTTTTTCAACAGTTGCATAACAGATCTTTCATTTACTGCCTTCACAGATTAGAACTTCAGAAATAATTTAAGATTACTGTGTTGGCTTAAAATTATCAGGACAAATAAATACTTCTAACAGAATGGTTAAAAGCAAGTATATTTTATTTCTCCCAAACTATAATTCCCCAAGAGTTGTTCAAGATTTAGCAATTCTTTTAGTAGGATTTTTTTTTTTTTTACTAGAACTACTTTAAGTATGCTGTGCTTTATTTTCAAGTGAGGTATTTATATTGAAGAAAAAAAAATCTTACGAATTTCTCTTACATTCAACTAACTTAATACACTATTTTGTTTTCTGGGCTTAATTTTTAAAATGTCGGTTTTTACATTTGTTCAATTTAATTCAAACACAGTAGCACTATATAAGACATTTAATTCTATCACTAAACAACAGGCTCCAAATTGCATTATGCATTATAGTTTAGAAGCCAATTAAAATGGAAAGATTTTACGAAAGAAAAAAAAGAGACTGTCCTTTTAAACAAGATGCAATATAGAATACCCATACGAATTTCTTCCAATAATGGAAATCCTTAAGTGTCTTACACTAGAAAAAAATTTTAAGCTGTTTAAGTTATTCAACCCCACGATGTATAATACAGCAGTAATGTGTCCCTTATTGCTGGCAGCTCAATAAAAACTAACAAGTAGTTTCAAGCACAGAAACAGGCGATGTACAGTATGAGCACAACTTTTCATTCTATTAATTTTTAATATCCTGTCGTGCAGATTAAATGTGTAAGAGCAAATAAAAATGAGGATTCTTCCCTAAGCAATCAAAACATAAGTCATTGAGAAGAAAATTTTAGATACTGATAAAAAACCTTCAGCACCAGCTTTCCTATTACTTTTAGGGAAATAACCTTGAGCATATTTCATATTACTCAAGTTTATCATTTTACTTTCCTTCAAACAGAAGCCATAGATGTGCAAATAAAATGGTTGTTCTGTCATGTCTTCTAAAATATATGGATAACCTGCAAGTATCATTGTACTCAGTCTATTACACCTACTTTAGTAACTGGTTTTCAATTCAATATGTACAAATGATTTTATAGCTCAACTGGTAATATATTAAATATGTTATAAAATTAGTTCAAGAACCATAAAACATCCTGACTCTCCTGGACACAGAAATTCAAGCAAAAGAATATGCTTTACAAAACTAAAGCACAAGCCAAACTTACGTTGTTGGTCAAAGCCTTTCCTAGTGTTACAAGTTGCATTTGTGAAACCAGGGTTGTTTAGAGCTTCCTCAATGACAGCAGGTTTTACATTTACTATAGATTTGGTACCGTTTTCTCATAAAGTTTAGAGTATAGAAACTATCATCACCCAAATTAAACATTACTCATCACACAGTAAACTAACATTCTATCTTTTCTTCCTTTTAAAGATGCTCTAGCACTTTTGATAGGCCGTTCCTTTAACGCACCTTTTTAAAGTAAATATTTTTATATTTTTCCTAAAAAGAAAAATATTATGACATCTGCGGGAAAATCCGCTTGCCTGATGAATTGGCACACAAAAACTAACACTGAAACAAACTTTAAGCTAGCAACCAACACACAAAATGAGCATGCAAAAATAGAAGAATAATTATATGGATATTTTTAGCAGAGGCCACTTGTAGAGTATTACAGAGTCTCTATATTTTCAAGCTATGTTGTACAGTTTAACTTGAAATTACTTTTAACTATAATAGGCATACTATTTACAATTGACTAAAAAAACATTTTCAAAGAAGTTAGACAGAAACTGATGGCACATCAGTGTATCTTCTGGAAAATGAAAACTATACAATTTCATGTGGCAAGTTTCCCTTATGTGAAGAACTAGAAAAAATAGCTCTTTACTCAACTCTAAATTAAGAGTTTATGATAATTTAAAGGTGATTAAGCATTGCTTAGAACTTTTAAATAACATATTTCAAAGATTAGGCAATTTGTTTTAGAAGTTTTGAGTTGAAACTTAAGTAAGCTTACCATTTAACTAAGTAACATAAGTAGATTTTGAGTGAATTAGAAAAATAAATGAAATTATAGGGGCCTGAATTATACCTCCCAAAAAGCTTAGCTGTGACACAACTAACACACAACTAAAATGAAACAGTATCATAAAATGTATTTGTGATTTTTCTTTCTCCAGATAAAGAAAAGGTATTAGGAGGGTATGTCATTTTTAATATTTGTTCCTGTATGTCACTTTAACATGCATTCCTCCTTAAGGAGGAACAAGAATCAACAAATTAATTGCAGGTTTAATATAGTAGAAGTTAAATGGAAAATAGAAAATACACATTTAGACCATACTCTAGTAAAGAAACTATACTTTGGGAAGTACAAAAATTCTTTTAGGATATATAAGTACCATTAAGCAAAATATGAAAATAACTGGTTAAATGATAACCTACTTATTTTTGAAGTTCTATACCAAGTATCTATCGTCTAAGATGGGAATAGTAAATAACCTTAACCTTAGCTGATATATTTAAAAAATAAACTTAGCTCTCAAGTTAATTTCATACAGTACCTTACACGAGAACATAAACATAAAATTCATGGGATAATAATGTTGATTAATGGTAGCTTCAGGAAACTTTCTTTAAAAAATGCATACTAAGAATTTTACCTAGTATCTTTTAAGCCAAGAATTAACTAATATGAAATTTGCCATTAAAGAATGACAGGATTTTCTGTGCAAAAAAAAAAAAGAAAAGTGCAGAAGAAGTTGCCCCTCCCCCAAACTATGGAATTCCTGTCTTCTAAAAATCATCTAAAAACCTTTTAGTAGCAGATAACTAAACTTCCCTATATTAACCTATCATACACTACCAGTTGACTGTAAATTCCTGATTTTCATATTAAATAGTAACTGAAAATGGTCCATTCGTGCACATTTTGGTAAGACTTAACATTTAAACATACAAAAGTCCAAAATAACCTTCAAAGTGTTTAATATTTTACAATTTAAAGGAAAACAAATCCATTAAGGAAAACAAATCCATTATATAAATTTCAGTAAGACCCACAACTACATATAAAAACTGTACAGGAGGATTATGGATTGTATGGAAACTGATGTACATCAATGGTATCAATTTTTCTCAAGTACATTAATATTTTCACAACACTATTAACAACATAAACAAAAGTTCAAAAATTATTTCATTTTATTCCCTCTTCTAAAGTTGCTGCATAAAAATTTTTTTCTAAATATAACCACATTTAAACAGAAAATCTAATTATAACCGCTTCTTATGTTTAGCAGCTGTGTATAAGAAAGCATGTTATCCTTCCCCGTGGGGTGTGCTATAACCTCATCAATGAAATTCCTCTATTGACAAAATGTCTCTTAGGAGATATTAAATAGAAGAGAACTGGTGGAAATTCATTCCACAATATGAACAAAATAAAAGTAAATTTTGATTATAATAATGAGTATACTATATTAACTTAGAAAGGAGATTGTGTTCATGAAAAAAAAATGGAGATTCAACTCCTTGAGTAGCTCTATATATGAAATATGAAGCCACCATTGTATCTAAAATTGAATCTAAAATATGGATAACAAAATTGATCAAAACTATTTTCTATCACACAATGCAGCTTTTAAAAAGTATGCAACTGTTAAATTGCATTAGAAATATAGGCAGATTATCTAATAGTTGAAACCGTAAAGTACTGTTACTAAGCTGGTTGAAAAAAAAGTACAAAGAAACATACATTTTCATTCATTTGGAAAATGTAAAAATTTATATACTAATATATAATCTCTTCACTTTCTCTGATCTACAAATGGATACAATGCCTAGTTATTTTCATGCAGATCAATTGTTCATAATTCAATTACCAAAGCAAACAAACAAACAAAAATAAACCCTGTTGGGAACACACAGATGAATCTCTTCAAAGGTTTCTATTCTTTAGCAGTCTTCGATGATTTCAAAATTTGCAGCTTTAGCTCTTTTATCATCATCTCTAACTTCTGTCTTGCCTCCCGTTCCTGTCTGAGTTCATCCTGGAGTTCTTGCCTATCAGCCTCGGCATGGTCCAATCTCTGTCTCAGTTCTGCCAGCTGTGTGATTTAGAAGACTGTGTCAGTTTTCATTCAGTTTTGTTTTTCCACTTACTCCTCACATCATGGCAAAGACCTCCTTTCAAATTACTTATTACAAAAATGAACTATTTCATGCATGCATCTCTTGAATATCTAGTACTATTAATCAGACTTTGACATGACCTTAAAATGAAGGTGAAACAAAAGGTCAAGAGAACTGAACACCTAGAACACTTTCATTATGCCCTACACTTCAGTATACCTCTCATCACAGCTGGCTCAGGTTAAGAGTTATTTGTTCATCTTCCCCAAGTTGTGAGCTACTATTCATTTTTGCCCGAGTGCTGTGAACATAGTGGGCAACAGTTCATGTTTGTTAATTCGTTGATTTGAAAGCCCATATACTACATTAAAATAACATAACCTCTGATATTCAGATAGCTAGAGATTAGCAATTTGGACAACTAAACTACAGAAACCTGATAAGTTTAAAGTAATAAAGCAATCAAGGTCAAAAAATCATCTTGGATGATACAAAGTTGTGTTTAACAGAACTGTCTATTCTGAAATCTAGTCTAAATGAAACGAGCTTAACATAAAGTAATTTCTTTAATGAAATTAAAATAACGGCTTCAATTTCCACACTGAAAGGGCAACACTATACAAACTGTGTAATTCTTACCTGTGCTGCATATTCAGCCTCTTTATCTTTTTCTAAATTTGAGTCACAGGTACATTTTTGCTTCATTACCTGCTCTAATTTTTTCTCTAAGTCTTTCTGTTCAACATAAAATTCTTCCATTCTTTGAGCATGTTCATTCTGCAAAGATTCAAGCTCTTTCTGTAAATTCTGCTGTTCTTCAGTGAGTTCCTTCATAGCTTTTGAACTACTCAACATTTCAACTTCCTGTAATTTAAAGAATCACAATATAATTTTTACTTTATTTCCATCACATTAGAATGTTCAATTCAGGAAAAAACAGGACAGAACATATCTCAAATTCAGCTGTCATATCAATTCTATACATAAGTAATTATCTTGAAAACTATCCTCTCTAAAAATTTTAAAGTATATTAATCTTTCTTATAAATGTACAGCTGAGTAATCTTAAATACATTTAACAGCATCTCATCTTGACTTTCCTTAGGAATATGCAAAAGTATCTTTTCACAATGGACTATCATTTAGATAACAATTTTACCATCTGAAGTTGTTGCTTCTTCTGCAAAATTGCGTTCAGTTTTTCCTGTTGTTTTACATAAGTTCTCATTACTTCTTCCATGATTTTCCCCTTATCATCCTCACAAATGACATCCTTGACGAGAAGTGCAGACGAAGCTGCAGGATCACGCTCAATTCCCGCCTTGCTTGTGTCTCTGGCTAAGTTGCAAGTGGTAGGCTCAGGTTTCTTTTTGCTTGTAGAATTATTCGAGACTGATGGATCTTTGAAAGGCAAAAATGAAGCAACAAAGTATGAATATCACTCTGTTAAAAAGTCACTGGAACAATCCATAAATGAAATTAAGAAAACAATTTCATTTACAAATGAAATAAAAAATAATAAGATACTTAGGGATAAACTTCACAAAATAGTATAAAACTTGTAAAATGAAAACTACAAAACATTATTGAAAGAAACAAAAGGCCTAAATAAATGGAAAGCCATCCCATGTTTATGGATTGGAAGACTTAATATTGTTAAGATGATATCATGATCTGAATGTCAGTCACCTCCAAAATTCATACGTTGAAATCCTAGCCCCCCAATGCAATGGTATTAGGAAATGGGGCTTTCAGGAGGTAATTAGGTCATAAGGGTAGAGCCCCCATTGATGGGATTTATGCCCTTATAAAAGAGACTCCAGAGAGCTCTCCCACCATTTGAGTACACAGTGAGAAGATGGCCATCTATGAACCAGGAAGCAAGCCCTTGCCAGACCAAATCTGCTAGTGCCTTGATGTTGGATTTCCCAGCCTCTAGAACGTTGAAAAGTAAATGTTTGTGGTATAAGCCACCCAGTCTATGTTATTTTTGTTACAGCAGCCCAAATGGACTACAATAAATGATAATACTCCCCAAAATGATCTACTTTTTCAATGCAACCCCTATCAAAACTTCAACTGGCTTTGTGGCAGAAATTGACAAGCTGATTCTAAAATTCATATGGAAATAAAAGGAAACTAAAATAGCCAAAACAATCTTGAAAAAGAATAACAAAGTTGGAGGACTCACAATCCCCAATTTCAAAGCTTATTACAAAGCTACAGAAATCAAAATTGTGTGTAGTACTGGCATAAAGACCGAGTCCAGAAACAAACCCATACTTTTATGGGCAACTGGTTTTCAACAAGGGTGCCAAAACAATTCAATCAGGAAAGAGTATTCTTTTCAACAGTGTTGGGACAACTGTATCCATATACAAAGAATGAGGCTGAACTTCACACCTTATATAAAAATTAACTCAAAATGGATCATGGACTTAAATGTAAGAGCTAAAACTCTTAACTGGATTAGGCAATGGTTTCTTAGACATGACACCTAAAGTAAGCAATGAAAGAAACAATAAATTGGACTTCATCAGAATTTAAAATTTGTGTTTCAAAGGACACTACCAAGAAAGTAAAAAGACAACTGACAGAATGGCAAATCCTATATCTGATAAGGGTCTAGTACCATAATGTACAAAGAACTCTTACAATTCAGTTGTAAAGAGACAACCCAATTTAAAAATAGGCAAAGGATCTCAACAGGCACTTCTCCAAAGATTTGCAATGTCCAATAAAAACATGAAAAGATACTCAGTATCATTAGTCATTGGAGAATTGCAAATCAAAACTATGAGATATCATTTCACAACCGCTAGGATGGCTATAATCAAAAGACAAACAATAACAAGTGTTGGCAAAGATGTGCAGAAATCGGAGTCCTCAAAAGCCGCTGCTGGAAATGAAAATGGTGCAGCTGCTTTGAAAAGTTTGGCAGTCCCTCAAGATATTAAACACAGAGTTACCATTTGACCCAGCAATTCCACTCCAAAATATATAGCCAAGTGAAATGAAAACGTACGTTCACGTTAAAACTTGTGCATAAGTGTTCATAACAGCATTAGTCATAATAGCCAAAAAGTGGACACATCCAAATGTCCATCAACAGATGAATGAATAAACAAAATGGGGTATTATCCGTCCATATAATAGAATGTTATTAAGCCATAAAAAGGGAAGAAGTACTAATACATGCTATAATATGGACTCAGAAAATATCCTTGGTGGAAGAAGCTGGACAACAAAAGGCCATATGTTGTAGGATCCCTTTGATATGAAATGTCCAGAATAGGCAAATCCATAAAAACAGAAAATAGATTGATGGCTGACAGAGCCTGGTGAAAGGGAAGAATGAAGAGTAACTTCTACTGGATTACAGGGTTCCTTTTTAGGGTGATGAAATGTTCTGAAATTAAATAGTTGTAATCATTGCACAACTTTGTGAATTTACTAAAAGCCACTGAATCATATACTCTAAAAGGGTAGATTTTAAGGAATATGAATTACATCTCAACAATTTTTTTAAAGTCTCTAGAATTAAATAATTTGGGAAATATAATGCAAACATGGTATAATGGTATTAATACGTTACTAATTATTGTTTGCCATATTTAAATCCAAGGAAAACTGAGTTTTAAAAATCTCAAAATTACAGTACAAAAACTCCTGAAGAATCTCAGTTATCTATGAAAAGAGATAACTAGAGGACTCTTAGACTGCTCTGAGAAAGCTGAGAAGAACTGTCACACTTGCCTAAGCTGCAAGCAAAGCTCTGCATCTATGGAGAGGGTAACACAGGCAGCATGTGAGCAGACATGTCTTGTCTGGTCCACGGTATTTTAAAAGGCACTGTAACTATGCAGTTTTTTTTAATGTCCAGCCAGCATTCTGCATTTATGCCATCTGCCTGGCTCCCACAGCTATGAGTTTTCAGACCTTGCTTATTCCATGACTAAGTGTCTCTGAGTCCTATACCTAACTACTCTTACATACACTTTTTTTTTTAATTAAAGTATAGTTGATTTACAATATTATATTAGTTTCAGGTGTATAACAAAGTTGATTCAATATTTTTATAGATTATCATATACTTTTCACATTATTAGTTAAAAGGTTTCTCAGTTCACAGCAAATTAGAAAGAAAAATAAGGACCTTTTAAGAAATCTGACAGTAAAGAAAAGGCAGGAAGAAGAAAAAATAATTAGACAAAAGTCACTTGCAATATGCAGCCATGTAGTCTATTTTCTAGCTCATTAGCCTCTATAGCTATCACCATTCTAGATAAGCAGAACAACTGAGGGTCTAAGTAGCCACTCAAGAGTTTTGAAAGGTGGTATTTTTTTTTTAAGATAAAAGCTTCCATTATCTGGAAAATTCTCTTAAATAGAAATCCTCTTTGAAAATGCTGAATATGTTTATTAGATATTTGATTTTAAAAAGATAATTTCTGAATACTTACCTAAGCGGTTATATAATTCTCTACTTGTTTTCAGATCCATTTTCTCCTGTTCCTCCAGTGAAACATCTGGATAAGACACTATTTTTTGATGTTTCCCACTACTGTGAGGCTTCTCTGAGTGTCTTGGTATAGATCTACTTGCCTCTGTCTTTGTGACCTCTTTAGGCTGGGATACAGCCGAAGTAAGCGACACATTTGGGGCAACCACTTTATCGCACATGTGTAAGTAGTAGCTGAAAACAAAGAATGGCAAAAGAAGATACATATTACATTTAGGTAAAAAGCAAAATATATTACATCAATTTCTATGGTTAAACAATTTTTTTTAATCAAACCAGATAACAGAACAACTCAGAAAGTAAGGGTCATAGAAAGGAATTCTTGAAAAAGTAAGTAGTTGAGGCAGAAAGAGCAAAATTATGAGGTTATTTTTGTTATTTTACAAAAAGTAGTTTCTAAGCACTTAAAAAGATACTGGAAAATCAGTCTCTTCTCCTTCCCTCAAAACCACATGAGAACTAAAACCATGAAGTACTTTACAGAGCAGTTCAACAGCCCTGAGTAGGTAAGGTTTATGCCAAAAGAAAGCAGACTATACACTACTCTGGAGGACTATTTCCTTGTCTGCCACCCCTCCAAACCAAGGAATCCTTGTTCTTTATTGTGGTGAGACTGATTCAGTCCCACACTGCAAGGCTATGCCCTGACTCATCACAGCCCCAACAAAGAGCTCCCAGGGCCCTTCTCCCTTCTCAGGGAGAGAACCAGCATTCTGAACGCTGCCCAGCTACTGGGCAGTCCTCCTTGGATCAAACCCCACGGAGCAATCTTCTGAAAACACTTTAGCATTTCTTACTTATTTGATAAAACAGCAATAATAAATTGTGCAAAACTAAGATCAAAGGGATAACTACCAATTTTACTCAAAGCTCATATAAAATTGTTCAGGAGATTATCTGAGAGACTCATGGAACAAAATTTGAGCTAGACATTTAAGTGCCATATGATTAACTATAATCTGCTTAACCTTTAGCCAAAAGATGCAACCATTTAACTGACCTAACACTTCATCTTCTGAACTCTAAATAATCTTGTCTCGTATCACATTTTCCTTGTACAGGACACCTATATAGTTCCTCTTTACCAATCACATGAATTCTGAGAATGAAAACTCAGTATTCTGCTAAGAAAACTGACAGGTTTATTACCGCCCAAAAACTTACTTCAAATGCAATAGGAATAGAAGGAACTATATAAATGTAAGTAAGATTGAGATTCTTTATCACTGTGCTTGGGGAGATAAATATGTACAGTAGCAGATAAAAATCTAGGTTTTATAAATAAAAACTGTAATCTAAGGTGCATTTTTATTGAAAATATGAAAATTGATTTTGAGGGGTGTGGCTACTATGAAATCCTCTAAGTTTCAAAAAAGTTTCGCTTTAAAATATCAAAGTTGCACACCACACTCTTGAAGAGTTGGTTTACTTCTTGAAGGGAAGTAAGGCAATAAAAAGAAAACTTCCATTTTTTTCACTTTAGGGAAAAAAAGAAATGACCTATTTCTAGGGGGAAAAAAAACACATAGAAACACACAGGAAAGGTTAATTCAAATACTCAACACTATTTATAATTCATTTCATTGATTAGCAAAAAAACCCTAAAACTATAAAATGAATTCCCAGGGCCTAGAATAGTACCTGATGTATAGATGTTGAATGAATGAATGAATGAGCCCATATCCACTCACCTGGGGTGTAGAAATGAATGTGTCTGAGAAACATGGTCACCTTCCTGCTTTATAACTGGATACCATGACTGTAATTCCATTCCTGGTGGTGTATCTATCTGTAGAAAAATGTGGAAGGGGAAAAGTTTATTGAAGGAGGATGTGATGGGTAATTTTATGTATCTACTTGACAGAGCCATAGGCTGCCTCCGGAGAACACTGACTAGTAAAGAATTATGTTATTTAAGAATCATCTTCTAATAAGGCAGTCTTTCCTTAAAGTACCATGTCTAGTCACTTAAAACCAAAAGAGACATGAACTGTCCCATCACAAGAACAGTTTTAGCATGTATGTTAACATGGACTACCAGAATGATTTCATCAAATATCATACTTATGGAATCTATTTTAAAAATCCATTTTAAATAATAGTACTCTGCAAATGTGCAGCATTGGTAAGTTCTGATTCTTCTCACTGTTACAATTACCTAGAATATACCCCCCCCATCCCTATAGTATTTCTTAGCATATTATATTAGATAACATTCTACAGCAATATTTTGCCAAACTTTAAAACCACTGTGTCTGCTAACACTTATCAGTAAACCACATTTTCTCATAAATATGAAAAGCTCTTTTTAGCCCTGAAGGATGAACTCTACCTGTAAATAAAGTAAGAGAAGAAGATAACTGGCTACCTCAAAGTTCATGATAAGAACTTTATATCCTGCTTAGTTCTAATGAATACCTCATTAAGTAGGTATAATTATCTCCATTTTACAGCTCAGAAAACTGAGGTTCAGAAACTGAGATAGAAAAGAATAAATAACCTGTGGTTACTAACTTCCTCATTTGGTTTGTTTTATATTTTGTCTCCCCTCCCCCGACACACACACACATATTGGTAGGAGATCAATGTTTTGTTAAGAATTACTGGGCAAGGAATTTGAAAGACTAACAAGAGCACAAGATTATAGCGAAAAGAACAGCATTTCGAAAGGATTTAAGAGGTGAGTATTCAGTGAGGGCCTCTAGACTCTATAAGAGTAGACTTTGTTTCAAAACCTCACAATCCTGATCAAGTATTCTAAAGTTCAGAATCTGGGGCAAAATCAACTGCTTATTTATAAAATAAATCAATCATTTGTTTACACAGTTTCTCAGCCTATAGCTTAGTTCTACCATAAATTAGAAAGGGAACTGACTGCTGGCAACAGAAATACTAAATGATAGATACCAGGTGCCAGCTGACAGCCTAGGGAGAGACGAGAATTACAAGACACAAACACAAAAACTGATTCGAAAAGCAAGACAATCTGAGGGCTTTATCACACATAGGCCAGGGCAAATAATTTAATACATCTCAATTGTTCCCTACCCTTATCACAACAGAGTAACTGATGTTTAAGAAGTCTTGAGTCAACATGACATAGTTATAGTCGATATTTATACTTATATTTATTAGTATACCATATACATATATATATATACCATACACATACCATTTAGAAAGACTGAAAACTATTTAAGACATTTTAGAATTCATTTAAAAAAAGGTTAAAGTTTTTAAAAAGACACAGTGCTGAGAAGAGTAGTTTCATCATCTAGAAAACTCACTTAGGCAGAACATTTTTCACCCCAACACTGTGATAAAAGAGGTGTTAATGAGCAGGGATAAGCTCACTCTAACAAATCGATGAAATATAAGATTGGCTCAAATTAAATGAGAATTTCATTTTTAGAAGTTATTTGTTAAACTCATTATTTAGAAAATATGGAAAGCTCCACTTTAAATCAGTTTTATATCTGAGACAATTCTGGATGTACTGCCCAAGAAATCAACTGTTTCCAGATTTTTTTAATTAAAATTACTAAAGTTGATTTATATATTTTAAAGTTTTCCCTATTACAGATAACTGGAATGTCAAATCTTCAGAATAACAAATTCTAAACTTCTTCAGCCAGAGATCTTGACTTCAAATCTGATTCAATTTTGATCAAGTTCATTTTAAAACTCTACAGCTTGATTTGTATAAGTTTTACCTTTATTCATGATCCAAACTCAGTATAGCTTTGTTTCTATGATGTCTCTAAACTTCAAATGCCACCTTAAATAACTGCTAGCACATTCTTTCTATTTAAACATCCATTCCTCTCCAGTTTCTGACCTTTATTTTGTTTCCTATTCTTGCACCAACACATGAAGAGAGTCATAGAGGAGGGGTTATTAAAAAAAACCTTCCTTAAAGATCGCTTAGTGCAGTCCTCTAGATAATGTCTGAACTCCCTATACAAAATCCCTGACGAGTGGCTATTCGGCCTCTGCTTAAGCAGCAGCTTGAGGTCAAGTACTGTCTTAATCACTTTTGTATTTTCAGTACCTAGCACCATGCGTGGCATGTAGTAGGGACTCAATAAATACTTGCTGAATGAATTCTGAATGACAGTGTAGCTCATTAATTCCCAGGGTGGCCTTTTTCAAGGTTAATCTGCTACCACGAAACTCCCAAGATAGTCTCTTTCACATTTAACACCCTTCTGTTCAATGAAGTACCAACAATCCTAACAGTCTCTGGGTTGTATTTTTAGAGATCAGATCTACAAATTAAATAATATAAATGATGGGGAAATGCACAACACTAACCATGATAAAATGTTGGGAGTTAATTTTACCTAATATGCTGCGGTAAGCCATAAACACATTTATAACAAATTATCCTAACTGCATGTTAAAAACAATTACGAAAAGCACATATTATACAACAGAACATTCACGGGCATGCCAGATTTTCTCATCTATTCTGCACTTGTGGCAACATACAAATTAGGTCTTCAAAAAAATAACAATATAATTAAATGGCACAGCAATAATGCTACTACTGATCAGGAATAAAAATGAGACAACAAGATACGCACATCTATTGCCTTTTCTTTTACCTTTCAATATGAGAATAACTTAATTCCCTTCGTGTACTTAAACATTAAAATAGAATACATTACATTACTTGGCAAAGAAGAGAAGTAGATCACTTAGTAGCTTAAGTTAGAGCCTTAAGATTTTAAAATACTTCTATTGCCCAACTTCCCCATAATTATCTACCACAAAATGAACAGATGGCATCCTCATCTGAAACATATAAGAAAAATTTCAGACATATGATTTCATTCCAAGAGTTCTTTCTCTAAGTCGTAAAACAACAAATAACGTCTATGAAAGCAAAATTTAAATAAGCCCAAACTATATAGAAGTTAACTTTAAGTAAAAATTAGGAAATGTTTTATGCAAGTTTCTCTAAATTTCAACTTACTGTGTTATGTACACATGACCCTTTAATAATCAGGTTTCCTAATAAAGAATCATTGTATTTTGGTACCATGCTTATTAGCCTCACAATGACAAATAGTTTAGAGAACTTGATTTCATTTACAAAAAGACCAATAAGCATTTGTCACCACTTTCTAGTTACAAAAGCAATTCCACCCACTCAGCACCCTTTGTCTACTAACATTCCAATTTGCACTAAAAAAACCCCCAAAAAACAAAAATCAAAATGCTTTAAAATTCCCAGATTTATCTTCAATAATAAACTTTGATTTTGGGTGGCACTTTAGTTTCTAATTACAGTGTCAGATTAATATTATGATCTTTAAGGACTAATGACAAACATTGATGAACTAAAGAAATCAAGACAATATCTCAAAGTATTGATGGGATTTCAAAAATTCCCCTCAAAAAATCAGAATTAAATCTTTTTAAAATATTTTTTAAAATAGAATTTAGAAAGACAAAGATTAATTTTTACATTTTGGTATTTATAAGCCAGTAAGCATATGAAGGACTAGTAGACTGATAAATTTCATAGTCTATCTCCTATAATGATGTGCTTACATAAAAAGTAAAATATAATGCATATTAAATACACACTACTTTGTACAAGCCAAACATAAATCGTTAGCAACCTTAGTAAACACATGACCAAACACATAGTTAAGCAACAACTCCTTAGCTATAAAGCCAATATACCTGCCAGGTTCCTTTCACTGTGTATAATACTAAGACATTCAAGTGGTCCATAAATGATTTCAGAAGGACACAAAAGACATCCTACCAGACACCTGCCAACAACTCCTACTGAAAGAAACTGAATCTCTCAGAATAGGATCAGGTTTCCTCAATACTTCCAACAGGTTGTGAATGAGTGTTTCAGCAACTGAAACAGGAATAGTGTTACAAGGCAGCAAGTAGCTACTTATGAGATTTTAAGGCTTAGTTTTGTGCCTCGTTTCATTGTAATTATTAGAATTAATCAACCTAATGCAAAACCGGAACAATATGGTCTAAGCACTTCCACTAACTTATCAAAGATGGATCTGCAGAAATCACAACAACGTCTGTTGCTCCTCCACACTGCAGAATCATATCTACCTCACAAAGCCAACTTTAGGTTTAAGGTGCTTAAAAACTCTCACAGGAAAAGCAAAGGCTCACATTCTTATAATGTGCAACTCTCTTCTTAAATCCTTCATGGAAACAAAGCCATGTAAAAGTCAGTAGAACGATATTCCTCCCTTAAACTTAAAGGAAACAAGGCTTCCCTGGTGGCGCAGTGGTTAAGAATCCGCCTGCCAATGCAGGGGACAAGGGTTCGAACCCTGGTCCAGGAAGATCCCACATGCCGCAGAGCAACTAAGCCCATGCGCCACAACTACTGAGTCTGCACTCTAGAGCCCACGAGCCACAACTACTGAGCCCACGTGCCACAACTACTGAAGCCCGCATGCCTAGAGCCCATGCTCCGCAAGGACAAGCCACCGCAATGAGAAGCCTGCACACCACGAATTTGCCGCAACTAGAGAAAGCCCATGTGCAGCAACGAAGACCCAATGAAGCCAAAAATAAATAAATAAAATAAATAAATTTATTTTTAAAAAAAACTTAAAGGAAACAGAACAAACTGATAAAAATCCTGTTAATTTCTGGGACTTTAAAAATAATTTCTTTACACTGGAATTCTATGGTGTCCAACCCACTTAATAATGCAATTATTTGAAAATTTCCATGTCATATACATCTTTTCACTAAAATATCTGTTATAAAAAGTTTTATAGGGCTTCCCTGGTGGTGCAGTGGTTAAGAATCTGCCTGCCAACGCAGGACACACAGGTTCAAGCCCTGGTCCGGGAGGATCCCATGTGCCGCGGAGCAACTAAGCCCGTGCGCCACAACTACTGAGCCTGCGTGCCACAACTACTGAGCCTGCGTGCCACAACTACTGAGCCTGCATGCCACAACTCCTGAAGCCTGTGTGCCTAGAGCCCGTGCTCCGCAACAAGAGAAGCCACCACAATGAGAAGCCCGCGCACCACAACGAAGAGTAGCCCCCACTCACCGCAACTAGAGAAAGCCTGCACCCAGCAACAAAGACCCAACGCAGCCAAAAATAAATTAATTTTAAAGAAAAGCTTTAATCTATATACATGTAAGGCTTTGCTTTTCTATCCCATTTCAGCATAGATGCTTTTTAAAAATTATCTCAGATTATTTTGGCCTTCAAGTAATGTAAATTGACAATATCAAAATGTAAATTAATTTTACTATGTGCAATATATTGCATTTTTAAAAATTTTACTCTATTTCATGTATTTTTAAAATGCTGGTGACCCAGTAAATTGACTTCTTTGATATCCCCCTCACCCTTCTCAACTGAGGTTCTCAAGAAAATTAAGCCCAAACTCTGCAAAGCTTCCATGGTATGCATTAAATTAACTTCTCTCCAAAGGACTTAGAAAGGTACTATATACCATCCTTTCTATGGCTTAATTCTCCTCTCATAGAACCCCAGATGAGAAAGGCTGCATGGGTGACAAATTGCAATTTGATAAACACTGCTCTAAGTACATGTCCTAAAGTTTGTCCTAATGTATTATTTCAACAATTAGGTCTTAAATTAATAACATGTGCACTCTGCAGATGCTTTTGCACAGATTTACAAAGCATTATGTACGTAAAGGAATAAATTCCAATGGTGGTTATCACTCCATGGTGAAATTATGAGGAAATTCTGTTTTCTTCTTTGTACTTTTTTTAGGATTTACTCTAATGGGCCTATATTGCTTTCATAATCACACCAAAAAAATTTTTCAAAATGGAATAAAAGCTGTAGTATTATGTACCAAAATGGTCTTTAGTAAGTTTAACTTTTGTATTCCTTGTCCCCATAAGAGAAACAAAATATGCACTTTTAAGGCTATTAGAAATCTCAAAATAAATTCAATACCACAAATAAAAACAAAATGCTGCTTTGCTTTAAAACTAAACTCTTTTCCTCCTTAAAAATCACTGGTAGCTTTCTAGGGCTACTAAGACTCTTCATTTCAGTTGTATCCAAACTTCTGTTAAGCATCCATCACATTCTAGGTTTAGAAACTACAAGATGAATTCCTGCCCTAGGGAGCCTCCAACTAGTCTTTACATACACATTTCTGTGACCCATTTCTAAGTCTAGGAATCAAAATGAGTTTTAAACTAACTTTAAATCTTTCCTATTCATTTCTCTTTCTGCCTAGCATGGTGCTGTAATATTTTATTTAGTGATGGAACCAAACCACACCTTAAATTATATATTCTTTATGCCTTTTTAGTCAAATAAAATCCTTACATTATTTTAATGTATATGTAACGTATATGAAACCTCAACAGACCAAATTTTATGCATGGACAAAATAAAGGTTCAAGCTATTACCAAAACGATTCCCAAACTAGTTCTACCTCTTTACTTCAACAAATTGAGTTCTGGCTCCACACTCTCTACTCCCAGAACTCTAAAGGTATTGAAATTAATCCAATTCTTGCTTTCTTCCTTGTTCTCCAAGTGGTATAAATTATAACATATGCATAGGTTTGAGAACACTACTGGCTAACTATGTGCTGATTCAGGCCTATCCTTTTTCTTTTCTTCCTTGAAGTTTCTTAATTCTTTTCCCATTTCTCCAACCAAAAGGATAAAGCTTTTTATCAGAAGCCTTTTTTTAAACACTAACATTTTTAAATGTTCTACCATTTTTTAATGATAAAATGAATACAGACTCTATATTTCCTAAACCATAAGGGGGCACTATTCCCAAAGCCATTCTGAAGATTTCACTGAAATTTCCTTCTTATAACATATTTTATAACAAACTTGTTTGGTACCTTCTTCTTGCATACTTCATTTTGATAAATAAACAAATATCCAACTAGTATAATTACTGTGTACAAACAACTAAAAGTGAGATACAGCTGAGTCCAACACTCAGTTATCTTACTTAGAAATATCTTCAGATAAATCAAGAAAATGTTCGGGGAAAGGAAAAATCCTGAAATACATCTTAGTAAATATTTCAATAATAGTTTGAAGTACCATCTGATATTTCTAGACTCTTAACTTCCAAAATACTTTTACATCCATTCTCTCATTTGATCAGTTGTCTTATTCAACAGTTGATTTGCAAATTATATAAGTTTATTAAGGGTTAAACCATAATTTTTCCCAAAAACTCCCCAATATTCTAAAATACAATGGAGCATTGCCTCCCAAAAATTTATTCAGTTTAAAATTTTGTTTCTTTTTCACTGAGTAACTTTGACCTGCCAAGCAGTAAACTAAATTCTGGGAAAACAGGAAAAAAGATAGCCTCAAAACTCATTAAGACAGTTGTTAATTTTAGAAAGTTAGACAAAAATATTCATACTCGTCCCTTATATGAGCACAAATACTTCCTTTGATTCTGACCTTATCGCCACTTAATAAAAATTTATGCTAATCATAAAATGCAAACTCTGCCCTCTGATGTAACAAATTACCATCAAATCTATCACAATTATTACTGGTACACATTTTGTCCCAACACTACTCTTTGTAGTTACCCATCCTCTCTAGTGTATTTCTTTACCTCACTTAGGTGGGTACTAAGAAACACACTTCCTAAACAAAAGTATAATAGCTTACAAGAGGGGAGAAATTTTTTGTAGGATTATCATTATTGCCAATGACCTCGCAGAAATGAACTGTAAGAAAAATGCAAAACTAAAAAAAGTGAAATGTTTAATAGGCTTTAAGAGGAAAGCTTTTAAGTTGATATCTTTAGGTAATCTATTTGCATCACAGATAATCCATAGGGTTTTTTCCCTAAGCAAAGTCAAAACTATATTATTTCACTTACCTAACAGTAGTCAAGTCTAAACGTTAGAAATCTAAATTTTAACTCCTAAAAAATTATAAAGGCATAAACCATCTTTACTTAGTGAACTGGAGACTGTCAGCCACATGCTGTAACAGCAAAGAATCACCTATAATGATCTTATCAGTTGACTACAAATAGCTTTTTCTAATGTGCTTGAAAATAATCTCAAGGAAACATCACCCTTCAAATTTTACTTACAAATGATCAGTTTGCTTGGCAAACCTTTTTTCCACAGATAGAAACTAAGATTCAACAAAATCAGAATTAGATCAAATAAATAATACCCACTGGAGATATGGAAAAGAATCAATAATATGATATTCTTCCATATATTTGTGCACTATAAAATGCAATCATTTTTCTAATAAAAACATAAAAAACTCAAATGATATGAAGAGACAGTTTTGATAACACCATTTTGCAAAGCAACCTAGGCAGATCTAAAAATCAAGTATTATTTCTTGTGGTGACCTGAGTGAGAAAGAGTTCAAAATACTATACCTCCGGTGTCTGCAAAGAATAGTCAGCTCTTCACTTACAACACTGACCTTCTACCACTTATTTCTCCCATCTAAATATAGCTCCTAACTATGCAAAGTAAATAGTTTTTAGTTATGCAAATAGTTTGGTGACCATCACTAATATAATTTCCATCCTTAGAAATAATTTAACAGTTGCTACGTTTCAAACAATTGCCTACTGAGTTTGAGGGGTTTTTTAAAATCCAAAAAACTACTCTGACTACATTAACTAAACATACCCAATTACATTAGTGTTCACACCAAACATAAGGACCTTTAGATAAGAGGTTAATACATTTAGTATATGCTTTAATTTTTTTTTAAAAAAGCCTGTTTTGGCTTTTTTTAATGAGCTTCCTCTGGATGTGTTTGGTTTGTTGGGCAACCAATTCAGTGACTCACAGAAGATAATGAAAAATGTTCCCCAGCCAAGGACTATCTCCTTGCCCCCTTCCCAGTAAAATACCTTAGTCTACATACAAGTTAATAGAGAGCTTAAGAACCATTATACTAAGGTAAGTTGATAAGAAAAGTTAATGTTTCTCAAAATTCAGTTTCTGCTACTGAGTTTGCTTATGGGAAAAGTAGTGAAAATTACCAGACTTCAAGTCAGAAGACCTGCATTCAACTCCTGATTCTACCACTTACCAGTTATACAACCAGAAGCATGTGACCCATCTGAACCCACCGGTTTCTCATCTCAACTTCAAAAGAGAATTACTTCACCAAGTTTTGAGGAGTAAATTTTCAAAATGTGAAGTGGCAGCATGTATTACTACACATGAACTCCCCAAAAACTTCTTTCTTAAAGGTCTGATCACTGGAAATTTTCAAATTCCCTTAAATTGCTTAAAAATTCACGTAAAATTGGAAAAAATAACAGAATACACCAGAAACACTGTAGCAAATACTGCAAAACATAACATAGTAAAAAGATGGGGAAAAAAAATCTCACAGCTTCCCCAAATAAAAACTGAATTCAAATTAATAAATTCTGAGACAATAAATGACTACATCCTGATGAAGGACAGTTTCAATTTTAACCAAACCCTAGCACATTCAGTTTCGGTTAAGTAAATTCATCATCTTTTTTTTTTTAACCTTTATCAGATATTTTTTCTCACAAACACAGAGCAGGAATATTAGGCAAAGTAATTTATCCCAAAAACGCTTATGTCAGAGCAATCAAGATTGGACCAAGAATATCTGGCAAATAATGTGGCCACCTATGGACATGTAAGAGTCCTAGTTAGGTTAGGGCAAGATATCATAAATATCAAAAGGGGCATTCCACATTTTGAGAATACAGACAATTCTAAACACAATTTTCAGCATGGGACCAGGCCAGCTGTAAGCATGTCCAACAATGTGAGAACTGGCTTGAAGTCAATTCTGCTTTAAAATCAGTTAAACAATATAAACTTATCTAGTAGCCACAGGCAAGGAATTTCCAAGAAGCACTGACCCTTTGGAATCAGCAAGTAGCAAACTACCCTGAATTCAAGTCTGAAATTATCTTCATTGGGCTTCAGAAGCAAATCACTGTCTTAAAACTACACTGTAACTAAATTTCCCCCAAAACCTGAAAGGTTTAAAGCACAGGCCACCAAACCTTAGTTTCTTACCCAAGCTCTAATCTTGCTGTAAATAAACTTCAGTCATTTAATACTTCTGTGAAGTAGAAAGGGCAGAGATATTTCAAGGAATAAAAGCTAATTAATAGTGGAAAAATTAGATTCTTAAGATGAAACATGGCCAATCTTTTGTGGTACCAATCAAATAAAATTATACGTGTAAAACTGTTCAATGCTTGCCACATTTTAAACACTTAGTGTTAGCTATTATACTGATTTTAATCAAGTAGGAAAATATTTAAAAACCAGATCAACAAACTGAATATTTAACAGCCTAAATCTTATCTATTAGCCAGCCATTCAAACTCTTAGAATGAACTAGTTTAGCCTACCAGATAATGCAGTGGGAAAATAATAAGTTTAAAATCTCTTTGCTGAGACGTTTTTATATTAATATTTATTTAATCTAAAATAATCTTGGGCTTCCCTGGTGGTGCAGTGGTTAAGAATCCGCCTGCCAATGCAGGGATACAGATTCGAGCCCTGGTCCGGGAAGATCCCACATGCCGCGGAGCAGCTAAGCCCGTGCACCACAACTACTGAGCCTGCGTTCTAGAGCCCATGAACCGCAACTACTGAGCCCGCGCACCACAACTACTGAAGCCCAGGCATCTAGAGCCCGTGCTCCGCAACAAGCGAAGCCACCGCAATGAGAAGCCCGTGCACCGCAAGGAAGAGTAGCCCCCGCTCGCTGCAACTAGAGAAAGCCTGCGTGCAGCAATGAAGACCCAATGCAGCCAAAAATAAATAAATTAAATAAATAAATTTATTTAAAAAGTTAAACAATAAAATAAAAAATACAATAATCTTTGTTCTGTCATAATTTTTTAAAATTATTCCTCTCTTTAAAAAAAATTCTTGGCGGCTAGAATCACGAAGTCTTCAGATAGATCTGTCTTTTGCATTTGTCTCCAGTACTGATCAAGTCTGAATATTCAATTACAGAAACAATGCCAGAAATCCTAAATATACCTTTGAAAAAAGCTGTTTGGAGCCCACCACCAGAGTTGTTTTGGCTAGCTATTGTATCATTTGCAAATAGAGATAACACCAAAGTGTAAATTATCTTGAGTCCTAGGAAAACAACTGATTTAGTCATCAAAAAGCAAGATGTGTGAAAACGAGGACATGGCTTGAGAAAGAAGCCCCAAATCCTCCACTCCCTGGCTATATAATCTTGGGAAAGCCACTTGATCTCTCTGAGCCTCATTCTCTTTATCTGTAAAATGGGAATAATCCCACTTCTCTCACTAGGTTGTTTGGAAGATCAAATGAGAACACATACAGGAAAGCACTTTATAGCCTAAAACGTGTAATACAAACATAACATATTATTTAGAGGAGTTTTTGCTGTTGTTGCATGAGCAGTAATAGTTTCTTAACAGTTATATTCTAAATAGACTTTTAATTTCAAAGTAAACCATTACCGTTATTCAAAATTGCTATTAAAAAAAAAAAACTTGCCTTGGATTTAGTCCTCTTCCCATTTCTCATGTTAAATTTCTCCTTC
Organism: Eschrichtius robustus; assembly: GCF_028021215.1. NCBI lineage: Eukaryota > Metazoa > Chordata > Mammalia > Artiodactyla > Eschrichtiidae > Eschrichtius > Eschrichtius robustus. The sequence goes on along the minus strand of NC_090829.1, from coordinate 50,381,579 downwards.
ATTTCTTCTAAAATTACTTTCAGTTTCTTTTCTTCAGGTGTCCCTAAGTATTTTTGGTTCACGTGAAGATAGCAATGCCATTTGGCTGATTCAAAGCCCCAGTGACAAGTCCTTTTGTCGGGTGATCTGTGAGAATGCATCACAAATGTCTGGGGCGCAAACATTCCACAGCACTCCAGACACTGAATACACGGGGCATCTGGCTGAACATAAAATTGGGGTGCAAATAAACCCTGACATTTGCCTAAGCATTCATGTTCCACTTCAAAGGCACTGCCAGTTTCCTTCAACTGGGCCAATGAGCTTTTAGCAGGAAGTATACTACCATTTTGAGGAAAAGTGCGTGGCCGCAATAAAGCATTACACAGTCTTTGTGCATCAGTTAATGTGATCAGCCCACAGGACGGGGCATTGAATGGAAGTATTCCCAGGACCTTTAAGATATGAAGCTGGTCTGATGTACACCTTGAACAATAGATGTACAATTCATCACATACTGTATTTATTTGTTGGAGTGAAAATTCTCGGAGAACAGAATTTAGGACTTGGGGCAAACAGAGTCTCTTTTCTCCTCCAACCTGAAAACAAGAAATAGACTCCCCTTCCAACACAGTCTGGGTGAGTTCTGTGGAGCTATCAGAAGGGATGAGCAGTGGACCAGGAAGAACCTGAGGAGATGGAAGAGGCAAAAATACAGTAGGTGACATGCTTTCTTGGGAATACCGAGCGGAAAATGCTGCTGGTCCACCCAGAGAGCTCTGGCTACTTAAATGGAATTGTGCCAAAGTGTGTTTCAAACTGGGATTTAAATGTAAAGGTTCAGGCACAGAGGCACAGGTTCTCTTGATGTGCTCTTCATCAGTTTCCATTGGCGCTTCATAGTCGTCCAAGTGTTCCTTCTTTACTGTTGGCATCTTGTTTATCATCATTTTTCCATTTGCATGAATGTCTGTCATCATTTTTTTCACTGGAGGGCTGCCATCATCTCCCATCCTGTTCAGTTTTTTATTTGAGCCCTGAACCAAGGAAAAATTTGTCTGTAGGTTTTCCATTGCTAAAAACTATTGTGTTAAATAAGTAAGTCTGAGATTTGCATTGTTATCTAGTTGCTTATTTGAAGAGAGAAACACAATGTATACCAATACTTATGGTAACTTACTGTCACAGAAAATTTAAATTTCCAAAGAGAGATCTCCCTAAACTACTCAATAGATTTTGCAACTTTGTTTTGGTTCTGCTTATACTCTTAAGTATAATTTCACTGCAAGTGCTATAAAATTTCTTATTGTCTAATAACACAGAAAATAATTTTAAGAGGCACACCTCCGAGGAAGCCTTTGTTTTCTTAAGTTCTTCAGATATATGTATTAAAATAAAGTTACCAGTTCTCTCAATTCAAGATGTCCAAGTTCAACGCAACAGTTTGGTTTGGTTTTAAGCACAACAGGCAAAAAGTTTATGCAATTACTTGAGTCAAAATTATGCACCCAAATTTAGTATTTGGCACCAAGGACACCAAAAAAGGAGGGAAAAAAGTATCTTCTCTAAAAATGATGATCTGTTGGTCTGTGTGGACAAAATGAAGGCTTGTATAAATCCTCACACCAGTTAAGAAGAGCCTCTGACTCCACTTGAACTTCTACAATTAAAAATGAAACCTAAAGAAAAACTGCCCAGTTATCTTCAGGATTACTGTTCATTCTTCTTTTAATTAATCTGGAAGAGAAGGGGGTTGGGGGAGAGTTACATTTGAATTTGCTCCAGAGCCCAAAGGGTCAGTTTGAAAATAGTTTCTTAATCTTAAACTGAGTTCACTTTACCAAAGGTGACACTTGAGTGATTCCTTTAAATCTAATACCAGTTAACTAGAAGTACCTTCATTTAAGTAGGAAAGCAATTGGGAGAATGGGTAAAGGTTGCAATAATATCCCTCAAAACGGAGAGGGCTACTCCTACTCAGAACAAGAAGAACCTTAAAGAGATCATCTCACCCAAAACTCAATACTAAAGGTTTTCTCAGTTATGCCATTTTAGCTAAAATCACCTATTACTTCATCTCTCAATTAAAAAAAAAAACCCACCAGTTTTATCCAAAAAAATCAGATACTAGTTAACATACCTACCACATGTAAGTTACACTCTTAAGCGCACAATTCATCTAGTCAGTGTAGGCTACTTTTCTGGAATGACTGTAGGCAAAAATTAACTTTCCCTTTAAAGGGTTAGAGAATTTGCTTAATGGAAGCCAAAAGCTACAGACTCCACTCCTGGGAATCTCCATCCTTGAACAAGACTAATCCGGGACAAAAAGCACAAAGCAGACAGACCTCACAAAGAATGCAAATGGAGGAAGAGGGAAAAAAAGAAAAGATTCTTCTTCCACTTCCTTCTTGAGAGAAATTCCAAAAGGAATCCAATAAATAGAAATTTTTGCCTCCCAAACTGCGAGCAATTTACCTTAAAACAGACCCAAAGGGTTAAGGACCAAGGCCACTAGCCAACGTACTGATTTCGCCCACCACAGAAACACCTCAGCCAACGCTGGCCAAGGAAGAGGGGAGGAGGCAAGACCTAGAATGGGGGAGCCCCCAAACCCTGAAATCCTCGGCCCACGCTAAGCCACCCACCCATCTCAAACCCGAGGAGGCGGCGGGGGGGTGGGGAGGAAGACCCGGGACGCCTCGGGGCGTGCCAGAGGGTCGTGGGAAGTGGAGGAAAAGGAGCCCCCCCCCGCGGTCTCGGAACACCCCCAGTGCCCTCCCCACACCACCCCGCTGAGTGGGCCGCTGGGAAGACTGGAAATCCCCCGTGCACCCTCTCCCCGGGAAGTTCTCGGCGTTACCCTCAGCACCCCTAAGGCTGCACCTCCCTCGCCCGCCCGGGGCCAGAAGAGAGAGGGGCGGCTGGGGAGTCCTGCCGGGATCCCCCAGCCGCTGGGCGCCGACCAACCGGGTCGAGCCCGGGGCATCCCCGCGCAGCGCAGACAGGCGGCGGGGGGGCGGGGGTCCAGGGGGGGCGGGGACGGGCGCCCAGGTCTCCCGGGTCCCGACGGCTCCGGTCAAGTGCAGCGCCCTGCCCCTGCCCACCACCCGGCATCAGCGAGACAAGATACGCCGTGAGACACCCGCCCCGCGCCGCCCACCCCCGGGCTCCGACCCCACCCGTGACCCGCGCATCCGCACCCCCGACTCCGGCCTCCGCGCCCCAGGAAGCCCGACGAGCTTTGTTAACTCCCCACTACCCCCGGCGCTGCCGTCGGGCGCCCAGGGGGCCGCGCGCCCCTTGCCTCCCGCCGCGTCCCCCCAGCGAGCTGAGGCCGCACCTGTGCCCGCCGCCGCCACCGCCGCCGCTCGCCCGCTCCCCTCGGCTGTGCCGGCGCTGCTCCGAACCCCACACACATCGCTACACACAGTCCTCTGACGTCACCGAGTCCTCGGCCCGCCCACGTCACTGCGGAGACACACGGCTTCCCGCAGACGCCGCCGCCGTCTCCGGCCGCCCGGGGCAGAGCGAGGGCGGAGGGGCGGGGGGTAGGGGAACGGGGCCAGCAGCAGCACCGCGCCCGCGGGCCGGCCGCCGCCTCGCGGCTCCTAGCCCCTCGGGGACGCGCGCGCCGTCTGGCCTATTGTGGCTCCCGAGGGCTCCCCCGGCCCGTCGTCTGGCGCGCGCGCCCCTCCCCCCAGGCGCGCACCCGGCTTCCCCAGCCCCGCGCGCCGTCTGGGCGGCTGGCGCGCGGCGCTGTCTGCGGTGCACCCGGCGCAGACAGGATGTTCCCTCCCCGCCCCACCCCCACGGCCGCCCTCCCTCCTTCCTTCCTCGAGTCGCCCAGCCCGCTGTCTGGGGCCGCCACCGCCCCGCCCCCGCCCCACCCGCTGCTCGGTGGAGACGGGCCAGACCCGGGGGCGCCCTGGTCGCTCGGCCGCCGCGCGACACGGAAAGAGGGGGCAGGGCGGACGCGCGGTGCACTGAGCGCGACTCCAGCAGCCGGCAGGGCGGAGTCAGGGCCCGCCCGGCCGAGCGCCGCCGCCCGAGGTCAGGCACGGGCGACCCTCCCCCCGCGGGGCGCAGCTGGGCTGCCCCGCCCCGGAGGCAGCCGAGCGGCGGCCGCCCAGCCTCGCCCCCCCCCCCAGTGTGGGCCCTGCGCGCTGGGGCTGCCCCCCGCCCCCGCGGGGCCCCCCGCCCGAGGGCCGCCCCGCCAGCTGCTGGCGCTGCGCTCCGCCCCTCACCGGCGGCCCCCGCCTTGCCCGGGCGGCCTCCGCCCAGGCGCCTTGCTGGGGCTGACCTGCGCCATCGGGCCGGGCCGGAGGGCTGGCCGAAGTTCCGGCAAAACAGAGAGAAAACATTTCTGTCTCTGCTTCTCAGACTCCCTCCTCCCACCCCCCTCACCAGACTGCTCTCTCGGTTCCAAAAGGGAGCTAGAAATTACATGTTTCTACAATGTTTCCTGAGGGCTTTGGGGTTTTGTTTTAGAAGTGATCAGGAGATGAGACAAGGAAAGCGACGACTGAAGAGCTTTCGGCTGTGACCCTCGGGGCCGGACAGTGTTGTCCTTGGTCTGTGTTTCGCGGTGGCCAGTTAGCATATTGAACTCTGCCGAGCTGCTCCGTCATATTTCGAAACATCAAGAAAAAACCCTTTTTCCCGCCCCACCGCAAAATCAGGAGACTGATCCCCAGGTCTCAGTGCACCGAATTCAGAAGACTCGAGCTTTGTCCCCCTCCTTTTTTTTTCTTTTTGTCAGTTTTCGTCCTATTTCTCCTGGTTTTACTGCTTCGAGGTCACTCGTATGGGGTCCACATTTGGAGCCAGCCGACTGGGAATACCCCTGTGCTCATAGATTTTTTTTCTTCTTTTCCTCCCAACGGGCCTACCAAAGGCTCACGAGCCTCTCATTCCCTCCACACACAAGTTCCGTTCTTTACACCACCATCGCCGTGCTCCCGGGTCGTGCCCCCTTCTCCCACCCCCCACCTTCCCCTCCTTCTTGACTGCCTCCTTTCCAGAACATGAATAATTCCGCAGCACTTCCCATCTGTTATTGCCATAGAGACAGAAGCTCAGCAAAGATAATGATGTTCTCTGTAGAGCCAGTTGGGGGAGAACAGCATCTGCGAGACTGGGGGATAGATTTTCTAACCTCAAGAATAGTCAGAAGGCCCGGCTGAAGGTCTGATGTGGAAGACTGGACAGTCCTGAGCCTTGGCGTCTGGTCAACTCTCGGCACTTGGCTCGTGTCTAGCCAGAAGAAACAATTTTTAGAAACCAAAATGACAGATTTTTTAAAAGTGATTTCAAACTGCAATTAATGATAAATATTCAGTACTCATTTTATCAACCATAAAAATAATTACTTGCTAGCACATCCAAAGGCCTAAGGGCCAAAATCAACTGGACAGTAAATAGACTTTTGAGAAATCAAACACATTATCCTCTCCCCTGTTCTTTTGATTTGCTTTCCCCTGGAATATGTTTTTTTAGTGAAGGATCTTTTGTGCTGGTGACTTTATGTACAATGGTTTGAGAAATAGTGACAGGCAAATGTGACTAGAACCAATCAAGCTTTGAGGATTTTTTTTTTTCACTATTCATCAAAGTACGAAATTACCAGAAAGTACCAGATTAAAGTTCACTTTGCCCTTGCCTCAACAGTACAGGTTTGAACTCAAGTGAAACTAAGCAGGGTACATTTACATAGATCTGAGGCAGATGGGAAGGCACACACTAACCGACATTTTTGCAGGCCTACTTAAGGATGTTTGGAAATTATCGGTAAAATTGACTGTATAACATAAAACAAAAAGCACTGAAACAAATGATAATGGTTCTTTATCTGAGAAACAGAACTGAATGGACACAGAGAATACAGGCCTTAGAAAAAATAATCACGGTGAGGTAATGAATATTGTAATCCCCACATACTGATGGTCTTCATCAGTGTTGAAAAGTCAGTTTAAGTATCAGTTAGTAAATAGCTATTAAACTGGTTTTGCATGGCCTCCTACCTTACCATCTTGGCTGCCAGCAGGTGCTGAGCAAGGCCACAGTGAGAGTGTGTGCCTGTGTGCACGTTAAAATTCCAAATGATTGGGGGTAAGGGGGCACTACCTATTGTCTCATCTTCCATTAAACAGCACAGAAGATGCAAACTATCTGGTACTAGGTGGTCTAGAACTTCTTTTTCAGTAGTTATGGATGTCTGGTAATAATAGAAACCAAGAATTTAGAGGTTATAAATTTGAAGACCAGCTCTGCCCTCTGACCTGATAAATGGTTTGAAGCAAATGCTTTCTTCTTGTCTTCATTTACTAATCTATTGATAATGACCTACTGATATTAATTATGAAGAACATGGAAGCGAAAAGGGTGAAGTGCAAAATTCAATGTAAATTCATTTTATTTTTATGAAGTATGGGGAAGAAAAGTCAAATAAATGTTTATTGAGCGTACCAACAGGCTTGTGTTTTCGTTTATACCTTCTACTCTTCCCTCTTTTTAAAAAATTTTTTTTAATTATTTTATTTTGGCCACGTTGCATGGCTTGCGGGATCTCAGTTCTCCGACCAGGGACTGAACCCGGGCCACGGCAATGAAAGTGCCGAATCCTAACCACTAGACCACCAAGAGACTGCCCAGATATGATCTCTTCTGGTTTTGCCTCTCCCCCATTTCTCCTTCTGTAACACTAATTAGATAATATTAAATCTCCTCACTCTGTCCTCCATGTTTGGTAATCTCTTTTCATATTTTCTACTTTCTGTTGTTCTGTGTTGCATTCCAGGTAGTCTAGGTAGTTCTTTAGACGTACCTGCACTTATTTAGAAACTGACATTGGCACAATATGTGTATATACTTCTGTGGCATTTTACCACATGTGTAGACTTGTGTAACCACCACCAAAATCAAGATACAGAATGATTACATCATCACAAAGCTATCCCCCGTGCTACCCTTTTAGAGTCATACCCATCATTCCATATCCTCACTCCCCATCCCTATACCCTTGAAACCACTGTTTCCATCTTTATAATCTTATTTCAAGAAGGTTATATAAATGGAATTATACATATGTGACCTTTGAAATTGGCTTTTATCTTTCAGTATAATGCCTTAAGATCCATCCCAGTTGTTGTGCATATCAGTAGTTGGTTTCTTTTTTGTTGTTGTTTGAATTTTTAAAAATTAGTTTAATTAATTTTAAATTAATCAATTCATTTTTTTAATTTAATTTTTATTGGAGTATAGTTGCTTTACAATATTGTGTTAGCTTCTACTGCACTGCAGAATGAATCAGCCATACATATGCATATATCCCCTCCCTTACCTTCTGCTCTTTTTCAAGAGAAACTAGTTGTAGCTTGATGATTCTAGTGCCTCTTCTCCCCCTTCCTTGATCCACAACAACAAAAAAACTAGTGTGAAATATTTTAAAGCAGCAAGTCAGATGCTACAAGTTCCTTCAATTTCACAAAAGAATCTCAACTATTTCCTTTTCCATCTCATTTTTTTCTGTAGCTTTTCATTTATTTCTACTTGTCAGAATTATGATGATGATGATGATGGTGATGATGATGACCCTTAACTTTCTCAGAGCACTTTCATCTTTTTCCTACCAATCCTCTTCCCTGTGCACTTTACTCCCCATGTTAGTTTAATGCTACTGTCCCTGCCAGAGCAAAGTTCCTTCCCCTCATTGACTAGACTTCCTTCTGGGGCTCCATTCTTCTCTTAGCTGCCAAATCAATACTAGATCTACAAGATTCCAATTCTCATTTTCATGCTTTAAATAAGATGAGAACCAGATGTTTTAAAAACTATTCACCTCCTCTTCCTGAATAATGTCACATAGCAATTCTTTTCTTCAGGTTTTTTTTTTTTTTTTAATTTTACTTATTTTGGCTGCACTGAGTCTTCATTGCTGCGCGCGGGCTTTCTCTAGTTGTGGCGAGCAGGGGCTACTCTCTTCGTTGCGGTGCGCGGGCTTCTCATTCAGTGGCTTCTCTTGTTGCGGAGTATGGCCTCTAGGCACACGGGCTCAGTAGTTACGGCTCGCAGGCTCTCGAGTGCCGGCTCAGTACTTATGGCACACGAGCTTAGTGGCTCCACGGCTTGTGGGATCTTCCCGGACCAGGGCTCGAACCCGTGTCCCCTACATTGGCAGGCGGTTTCTTAACCACTGCACCACCAGGGAAGCCCTTTTCTTCAGGTTTTAACTTGGGCCCTATGGAATTGGAATGGAAGTAAGAGAAGGAAAGGGTAAAATAGAAAAAGGTGATGTTAGAAATGTTTGAATTTTCAGGCTTAAATTGCAATAAACTCTAAAATCAATGTAACAGACATATTAAGTGTATTTCGTTGTCACTTCTGGGAATTTCATGAGTGTTTAGAGAATTTGGCAAAGTTTAATTTATTGCAAATCAGAGAACTTCGTGTGTTTTTTTTTTCCAAACCAAAAAAAAAAAATAGGAGTCATAATTAGCCCTATGATATTGCCAAGCTATAATTCAAAACTGACAAGTTGAGAGGTGTTGTCTAATTCATATGTAGTGCTGGACTATAAGGAGCTCACAGTGCTTCACACTTTCCTTTGAGATACATACAAGAAATTCCCTTTTTAATAAAAGCGGTGTCGAGTTCAGGTCATGTGTCAAACCACTTTGCTGATCAGTGGCAGAACAGGGGTTAGAACTAAATGCATCTGACCCCCAATCAGTGGAGTTTCCATTCTTCATTTTCTCACTCTTCTTGGTATTCATTCAAATAAGCTTTAAGAACTGATTCAAATTAGCCAAAAAAGAGCAAATATTGAAACTTACAGAGTAGGTAGCATTGTACCAATTATTATGGCATATTTATCGCAACCCACAATAATACCTGTACCATGTGCAGTGCTCTCTAATATTTTATTCTGCTCTGATCTGTTTCTTTGTATTTTAATTGGCTACTAATGCATCCCAACCTACAGTTTAAGAAACGATGTGTTAAAGTATAATAATCAGTGTTAACATTTACATAGTGTTTACTATTGCTAGGCTCTGTTCTATTATATTTTACATATGATAACTCATTTAACCTTCACAAGCCAGTGAGGTAGTGGCTATTATTATCCCATTTTATAGATGAGGAAACTGGTGCAGTGTTGTGCTCAAGATCACACAGCTAGGTAAATCCTTCCCCTCAGATTAAGAAAAAGATTATACTTGATTTTCAAATCTGAGTTCTATGCAGGATCAATCTGGATGTAAAAAAATAGAATTAAAGTTTACATTATATGACCTCAGGTTCACTAATGCTTTTATCTCCCCCACTGCCTTTCTGACACAGTGTTTGAAATTCCCATAAGATATTTTATTTCCATTAATATCCAGGTTAAACTGAAAATGTATTACTTTGAAGGGAATAAGATTATTATTATTAATATTATTATTATTAAACTCTAAACCTCAAAACAATACCTTAAGCTAGACAAAATAATCCTCATTTATCAGATGAGAAAACTGATATTCTAGGTTTATCTGAATCTTTGCTACAGTTTGCTGTCAATATCAGAATAATTGGCCTTCTAGCAGAATCCTATTATAATGGTACACAAGATAAAGAAACTTTGCTTATAGGAGGATGTAGAAATAGAGTGTATTCATGGTACAGTTCAGGGAGGGAAATAGTTCAGGGAGGGTATAGTTCAGGTAAATGACTAAAGAGGGGAGTCCTAAAGGGGCCACCAAATGATACAGTGAAAATTGCGGTGGCCTCCCATGGGGTTGGCTGCCAAGCTCTGTGTCTTCTCCTGGCTGTGTCTTTTCCTGGCTCCTGTCGCACTCTCTAAACCACATGGTAATGGCAGTGAGGCTTCATGCAGCTATGGTTGACCTTGCCCCCAGTCACAGCCATTGGACCAGGAATAGTCACCTGAGCTGAGCTAAGCCAATGAACACCTTCCCAGAGATGAGTGGAATGAGCACTGAAAGAGTCTAGCCTCAGCCCAGCTGACATAGTGAATGGAGGTAATATAATCTCGGGAGCTATTGGTGGTCATACTTGCTGTATCATGGAGTAGAAAAGCAGTGTAAGCTGGTCTGCAGAGAGAAACCAAAATGAGGCAGGTGCAGAGAGGAGCAGATAGAGTGCTGATAAGACCTAAGTCTTAGGTTCCAGTTTGGTTCCAGGCTGAGCTGTACTCCTGTCCTTGGATGATCCTGCAGCTTTGAACTGAATCCCCTTTTTTTGCTTTAGCTAGTCAGAGTGGGTTTCTGTTACTTTCAAACAAGAGAGCCTGAAGAAGAAGTGGAAGGATGGGATAGTGGCAGAAAGACCCACACACTTCAATTTTATGTATCACTGGACTTAGTTATAAACTGCCAAATCTCATTAGCAATAGAGTCCTCAACCAAAAAAAAAACAACTAAAATTGTTTTTAATCATTTTTTCTTGCCTTTGGCATATGAGATATTTAAGGATCTTCTCACTTCTTTTAAATGTAGGAGTCTGTGGACCAGTGCTGTTCAATAGAACTTTCTGCAATGATGGGCATGTTCTGTATCTGTGCTGCCCAGTAGGGAACACTGCCTACATGTTGAGCACTTGAAATGTCTCTGGTACAACTAAGAAACCAAATTTTTTTTGGCCACGCCATGAGACTTGCGGGATCTTTGTTCCCCAACCAGGGATTGAGCCTGTGCCCTCGGCAGTGAAAGCACAGAGTCCTAACCACTGGACTGCCAGGGAGTTCCCCGAATTTTGTTTAAAATATATCTAAATAGCCACCATATGTGGCTAGTGGCTACCATATTGAACAGCACAGCTCTCTAATCATTGAAAATAGGTTTTCTTCTGTAACAAGTTACAAATAGTAAAGTTGGCTTGCAGTGTCAAGATAAGAATCAAAAGAAAACTGGGAGCAGTGCAGAAACACTAGGGCACAACTATGAAGTGCCTGACCCAGTAATTGTAAACTAGGAGGCATTTCTACCTCCTACTCCACACAATAACTTGGGAAAAGGATATTAAAAGTGATAAAGGATAATAAGAACTACCTGTAAAATAAACAAAAAGAAAGAAAGGAGGGAAGCAGAGAGAGGCAAAGTCACTTTGAAGAGAAAAGATAGTTCTCTGGTCAGAGTAAAATTTAACTGGTAGCATGAACAAATCTACAAAATAAATGTATCCCTCAGAAGGCTATCTGGTCAGCAAGATTAGCAAGGCTATCTCAGTTGTGGCAATGAATGCATCAGCCTCAAGGTATCAGAAAGCAAATTATGTATTGAACCTCCCTTATTCTGATTTCTTACCCAGGAAGCAAACTTCTGATTGTGATTGGACTTCCCAAAGCACTCGAATGGTGGACATGTTCCAGTTCCTTTCTAACTGTAAACAAATGCGTGGCAGGCTGGTCACGTGCACCAGGTGCTGTGAGTTTGGTTGAAGTGAACCTGCTCACAGACCAGATCCAGTCCTGTTTGTTGACAAAATCAAGTATCTGAACCGTCAAGGCAAAGAGCCAGGTTCTAATTAACCCAGATAACATCAGCCTGGTCCTGTCCTGGCAGACAGCCAAATGACCTCCCCACATACTCCCTGACCTGTCCAAGGGACTAGTCTTCAAAATACTAATTCCTAAAGTAGGATCAGGAGAAACTGTGGAGCTCCTCAATGGATTCTGGCGTGGTCCAAAAAGAACAGGCGAACCAGAGGATTTAGGAATGGAAGACTGTGAACACATAAGTCAATTAAACAGGACGGATAGTAGGAAAAAGCAAGAGCCAATAGCATTCTTGTTTGTGAAGTATTGGAGAGACAGATTTCAATATTCTCTTTAAGAGAGTTGTTGAACCCAGAACTGACTTACCAAAACAAAGAGTAGCATAACCAATTTTTTTATAGAACAAACTGTTTTTAAACGGAAAACTTTTTTTATGCATCAGTTATCTTTTTTTAAAATTAATTAATTAATTAATGAATTTGTGGCTGCTTTGGGTCTTTGTTGCTGCGCGTGGGCTTTCTCTAGTTGAGCGGGGGCTACTCTTCATTACAGTGCCCGGGCTTCTTATTGTTGTGGCTTCTGTTGTTGCGGAGCACAGGCTCTAAGCTCGCAGGCTTCAGTAGTTGTGGCACGCGGACTCAGTAGTTGTGGCTCGTGGGCTCTAGAGCACAGACACTGTAGTTGTGGCGCACGGGCTTAGTTGCTCTGTGGCATGTGGGATCTTCCCAGATCAGGGCTCAAACCCATGTCCCCTGTATTGGCAGGCGGATTCTTAACCACTGCACCACCAGGGAAGTCCCTAAATAGAAAACTTAATTTTCATTTCCTCTCACCCCAAAAGTACCCATTAAGTCCCTGAAGCAATTTTTCTCAAAGTGCGGTTTATCAAGCACCTGTGCCAGTTATCTGAGGAACTTGTTAAACATATAGATCCTTGGGCCCCAGAACTACCAAGTTAGAAAATCTCAGGGGTTGGAGCACAGGAATCTGCAGTTTGCATAAATTCCCAGGTGCTTCTCTGCCCTCTCAATTTGAGAAGCTCTACACCAAAGGAAGTATAAAGAAAAGCACGGGGAAGAATTCTCCTCCCTGAAGTGTGACTAGGAACACCCATGGAAGCAGGATCACTTATACCAGCCACTCGGGCAGGCAGGGCAGAGTGCAAATGCAAACTTTCCTGAGAGAACAGCCAGGCCCGACTTTCCAAACTTTGTCAGCTCTTCCACCACCCTGAGAGCAGTTTGGGGTTTTTGAAATTAATCTTTTACAAAATTTGCAAAATGAAGTGAAAAAAAGAGCACCTGGAATTTTATCTTTTCCTCTTTCTTGGATTGTAGCCTCACTAGCAGCAGTCAAGCCACCCTAACCTTTTCTTGAAGTAAAAAAACATTCTAGAGATAGGAATATTTCCCAAAATAACATTAAAAATCTTTCATAAGCAGTTTCACAGAAAAAAAAAAAAAAAAAGGAAGAGAACAAGGTTGTGAGACTCAACCATGTTTGTGAGCTGATTACAGAAGCGAAACTTTTCTTTCTCACATGTTTACACACATGAAAAGAGGGAGTATTATATTCTTGGTGTTTAGTAAGTGAAATATTAAGAGACCGAGAGAAATATAATGGTAAAAATTTAGCAAGATAGGTAGCAAAATTAAAATTTTTTATACCGTTTGACCCTTGACAGTTACTCTTCTGGAAATTCATCCTGACAAATTTAGTGGACAAATGCAAAAAGATGTATATCAAGGTCGTGTATCACTGTTGTTAACGATGCAGAAAGACTGGAAAATTCTAATGCGAAATACATCAATCATGATGCCTGCAACTCCTCCATCCTCTTATGCCAGAACCTACCCTGCTCACAATCCCTTGCTGTGGGCTTAGACTTTTCCTTGAACAAAGGGTGATCACTGAGTGGGTCAGGAGTGGGGATCCGAACCATAGTCTGGCCAACAACCTAGACTTAGCCTGACCCAAAAAGCCCAGCCCAGAGGAGTTCATACTAATTAATTAGGCCAATTAGACTTTCTCCTTGTACAATTTAACAGAAAAATATAGAATTAGCCAATTGGAATTGACATATACATTTTTCTTTATAAATAAATTATAAAGTTATATATTAAAACCTCAGGCAGTAAAATGATTATTTGCAAATATGCCTAATATAAGTATAAAAGTTATTTTCCTAAGAAAAATATTAACAACTCTATTGTTTTATCCGTTAATATCGCAATCATTTACCAGTTAAATTAGTTACAGTAGGTGGTCAACATGTTATTTCAACTGACAGCATGGGAAACGTGTTGATAATAAAGTCTTATATTCATAAAGTTAAATATCTTGAATGTTAAAGCTCACTAGAATTGGCCTCTGTGGGATATGAATATTGGCTCTGTTACCAAAATCAGGGACTGGATTTCTAATGAATAGGTTTTCTTTACACAGATAATATAGATTTTAAAGAAACCACATGGGCTCATTAAAGCTTAATATAAATGTGAAATTACTACCCCAAAGTTCCATTAGCCACTTTGTTGATTTTTAAATAAATCAGCATGTCAAAAAAGCTCTCTATAATATTTTTCTCATGTGCTTTAGTCACTTTCTCCTGGATGGACAATTGCCAAGTATTCAGTATGTTTTACACATTTAAAAATAGATAAGACATTGCATTAGCATAATTGTAAGAAAATGGAGAACAACTTGCCAATACATGTTACCGAATTATTTAGTTGTAAACAATCATCCACACTGATGTAGACTCCTAAGGCCCTCCATAAAGTATACACTGCAGAGATCATGGTCGGCCAAAAAGGAAATGAGTCCAGTCTCCCACAGGCCTCTATGTCCCCACCAGCAGCCCCCACACCTGTTCAGACATTCAGTTGAGACTTCTACCTAAACTGGAAGATCTTCTGGTTTCTCCTCTCCAAGTTTGGCCCCTTGCTTCCAGAAAATGATGCCTACTATGACACCTGCGCCGTTGATTGTCCACATATCAAAATGTCAGAAATAGGCATCTGGTGTCATCAGCTGTATCCAATTTCTTCCCTTCAGGATATAACCCTCTGCCCTTTAATTCTTACCAAAACACAGTTGTGAGGAATGCTGTTCATCAAAGATTACCTAGAGGACTGGAAGGCCATCCACTCTTCTTAGGCATGTTATGTTTTCTCCCCTTTGGATTTTTTTTCCTTGGATCAAATCAACCATCCGAAATGTTCATACCTGAAACAAGGAGAGTTCCCCTCCTTTGTAGGATTTTTCTAAGAGCCACCTGTCATCTGTTGGTTGAGAATGCGTATTCCCTTTATGAGGACCCATGAGAGAAACTTCTGTTGAGCCTCAACTGTTTTGCTTCTATCTCGCAAATACTAAAAATGTTGTTATTAACCATGACACCCCCAGGTCCTTAGAAGCTCAGAAGCAAATTTCTAGACTGCATCCAGCTACAGTTCTGTGTTCACTCTACACTTGATTTGATTTTATTTCCCCCCTTTAATTTCTCATTGCTCTCATTTCATCCATGAGACAAGAAATGAAGGAGGGTGGGAAAGAAGTTGGAGGTAAAACAAAGAGAAACCGGAAGTTCTGGGTAACATACCATTTGTCAAATCCTCTTGCATACAAATGTAAGGTCAATGTCCACCTTATAATTACTAAGATGACTTTCAGGGTATTTGTACCAAAACAGTCTCATAGCTAAGAGAGAGGAAAAAAACCCTGTTACTATTTCCATTCATCTTGCCCATAGATTTTAATCAGATAATTTGGTTAAGGAACAGTTTTCCATTCCATTTACTTCAAGTCACTTAGAGGTGGAGGATTATAAGGAGACCTGTTATTGGAACCAGAAAGCCCTCGGCTCCAAGGGAGCCTGGTACCACCTTCTTTCCTTCATAACTTTGACTTACACATGGCATCCTTTCACATGAGCTCTTTCATGTTTCTACGTTTAAATTATCAAAAAGAAGACTCTCATGGGCTCAGAATGTCCTTCTAAGCCAGGCTGTACTAGTCGGGTCACACCTGGGAGTGACAGTCCTGGGTCAGGAAACCACCTCTTGCCTAACCTGCTAGAATAGTGGGCTGTGGGCATTAAAGCACGACTGCCTGCAAGAGCCTTTGGGCAAGGCAGTTTCTTTGGAGGGAATGCAGACATTCAGGCCCTGGCAACATCTAGTATACCATGACAGAATTAGATGGGATTAAAGCTCTCTCTCCCTTTAACACCTACTGAAATTCAGGCCACCCTTCAAAGCTTTCAGTCCCCATATATTTTGTGAAGCTTTGCATGTCCATCTCTGCCTTTCCTAATTTCATAGTCATTTACATTTACCACATTATGTCTTATAGTGTAATTTTTTTTTTTTTTAGTGTAATTTTATGATCTCAGATTTTCAACTGTAGCGTAAGATCTGGCAGGGCAGGAACTGTGTCTTACTCATGCCAATATCCATCACAGGGTTTGGTATGGTTCCTTTTCATTGTATTCGCAAGAAGTGTTTGTTCTTGACAGTGCAGCAGTTGATACAGTCAGCCTTCCTGCTAACCCACCAAATAAATGAATAGTCCTTTCAGCAAGGTCCTGAAACACACCAAAAAAATTCCATTTTTTAATAAATAATTTCTACCGCATTCTGATATTTCTCTAGTATTTAGGAAGAATCTCAGAATTATTTTTAAATTGAATAAAAATCAGTCGATCACAGGGAGAAAAGAAGAAGTAGATTTCCTGCCTCTTTCTTAGGGCCCTCAATCCCTTTCCCTATACTCCCTTTCAGTGCCCCAGGAAAGTCTCTGGTGACCGCAAAGTCTAGATACGCCCTTTGCCTGTGTGTATAACATGCCCTTTGGAGCCAATCAATGTGGCCACAGCCTGTCAGTCCAACTGGGGCACTTCTGACTCTCCACCAGGATGGATTTCCTGTCTGGCTGACACCCTTGGTGCACAGATTCTTATCATTAAATCAACACAGACAGGTTCCTCAAGGGACTGCCTTTTTCCTGCTAGCACATTTCCTACCAGTTCTTGCTTTGTCAGTTTGATAAGCATAACATTCTCTAATCCACTGTGAGGAGGCAATAGAGTTCTGTACTGACTGTCAAAGAGATGGATATGGCCAAGAGGTGTACTTCCAAAAAAGTCTAGATTCAGCTCAAGTATAGGTTTAGGTCTGCTGCAGGGATCACTAATTTGGCTAAAGATTAGAGCCTGGATCCACGCTCTTTGGCCTCCGGTGTTGGTTCATCCTCTCTCTCTCTCTCTCTCTCTCCCTCCCTCCCTCCTTCTAGCATTGCATTTGAATGTCTTCAGATAGAGAGTGTGCTCTCCAATTTACCACAGCCCTCACCACTCCTTAGTGCTGGTCCCACAACACATTCTCAGCAATTACTGAGCAATTACAATTACTCAGCAATTACTACCACTCACAGTGGCCATCTCCCTTGGCTCTTCTTTGAAGACCTCGGCTGACGCCAAGGGCTCACACAGAGCAAGCTCTGTGACAAGCCAGAGAGGGCCTGGGCATCTACACTAGCCTTTCTGACTGTTGTCAAGAGAACCAACCCGATGGGATAAGAGTTTGTGGGACAAGGAAGGCAGGCAATAGGAGACTCTCTTGACATTGGTGTGTATCTCTAAATGACAAGAAGTTTTAAAAAAATAATCACAATACCAGAGTCATACCTTAAACGATTAACAATGATCCCTTAATACCATCAAATATCCAGTCAGGGTTCACATGTCCCTGGTTGTCTCATAAAGTTTTGCTTGTTTGATTGTTTTTATGGTTGGTATGTTTGAAACAAGAGCCACATACCATGCTTGGTATGGGTTCCTTGAGTCTCTTAATCCACAGGTACTCCTTTTTCCTTGCCATTTATTTGTGGAAGAAACTGTGTCATTTGTCCTATAAGAGTTTCCTACATTCTGATTTTTGATGATTTTGTTGACTGCCTCCTTATAATGTCAATTTATCATCTTCCTGCTCCCTCTGTTTTCTGTTACAGTGGTAGTAAAATCTAGAGACAATCAGATTGTGTGTAATTTGTTGGCAAGAATATATTATTGGCAGTGCTGTGTACTTCCCGTTTACATCGCATGAGGCACATACTGTCTCCTTGTCTCTCTTTTTTGTAATATTAAGATTGATCAGTGTTTCCAGATATTGTCAGCCTGATCCATCTATTACAAAGTTCTCCATCGGGGAATTCCCTGCCGGTCCAGTGGTTAGGACTCTGCGCTTCCACTGCAGGGGGCACGGGTTCGATCCCTGATCAGGGAACTAAGATCCTGCATGACGCACAATGTGGCATAAATAGATCGATCGATCGATCGATAGATAGATAGATAGATGAAGTTCCCCATCAGTTTTCAGCAAATGGTTTCAGTAACCATTGATGATCATTGCCTGGATCCATGATTTCAATAGGGGTTGCATTTATTTACTCCTTCCTCATTTATTAGCTGGAGTTTTTTGTTGTTTTTTTTAAAGAAGAGCTCTCCGTTGTCATCTATTTGTTAACCTGAAGTACAGTTTTTTGGGTTTTTTTTTTCAGGAAAGGCAGGATGTTTGATTCTTTCCTTTTATTTACCAGTTGTCAGAATAATGAGCATCCTCGAAAGATGACCAAGGAGTCTTTTGGGTTTTAATTTCTTGTGTCCTTATGAACTCATGGATTTTAGCACATTTTAGGTATCTCAATGCATTACACTTTAGTTTTGCTCAAAGTGTCCCACTTTTGGCCATAGGAGCTGTTTTGGTTCTGAGAGATAAATGACCCACAGTCATTGAAGCATTTATTTTCCCATATGACTAAGAGCTACTTTCCAGAACTTACAGAATGATGCTATGAGTTATACAATGTGGTTTTTGGAGCCCCAATTAGTGAGTTACTAGAGTTTAAGAGGGCTCTACACTTGACTCTGCAGTCTGTCATGCAGATGGTTGGAGTCAGCTCCAGCTGGAGAAGGAGCTTCTCTTCAGTGTGTCACTGGTGCTGCCCCAATGCATGGACTTGGTTTGCAGGTGCTGCTGTTTCTGTGAGGCTGCTATGACGTTTACGCTACAAGACTGAGACTGGAAAATGTCACATTCCTACTACTACCTGATAAGCAGCACTCCTGAAAAAAAATAACATCTGCATCTTCTTGAACCCTCATAAAAAGTAAAGTAAATGGGGACTTCCCAGGTGGCGCAGTGGTTAAGAATCGGCCTGCTAATGCAGGGGACACGGGTTCGAGCCCTGGTCCGGGAAGATCCCACATGCCACGGAGCAACTAAGCCTGTGTGCCACAACTACTGAGCCCACGTGCCACAACTACTGAAGCCTGCGCACAACAAGAGAAGCCACCGCAAATGAGAAGCCCACGCAACGCAACGAAGTGTAGCCCCTGCTCGCCACAACTAGAGAAAGCCCGCACACAGCAACGAAGACCCAACGCAGCCAAAAATTTTTTAAAAAAATTTTTTAAGTGAAGTAAATGAATAAAGTAAGCATAAACCCACAAGAACAACAACAACCAAAAAATTCAAGAAATGAGGGCAAAGGGAAATGTGAGACTGATGGTGAAAGGAAGCCCCAGGATGACAAGCATGTTCCAGTCCAGATTAATACAGGAAAGTGAGAAATGACAGAAAAATGACACACTTCCTAATGTTTGAACACATCGAGAGAGCCTTACTGTGTAGTGAGAAAATTCGAGAACGAATGAATGGTTCATAGGTTCATAAAAAACCAAAAAAATTTTTAAGGTACTTATTAACTTTAGAAAAAACAAAAATTTTTCAAGAAAGGAAATTACAATACATTACCTGGCTCTGCTGTGAATAAAATTGGCATAGTCATAGTAATGTAAATACTCTATTAATAACCAAAATTACAAAATTGTGATATAACTATATTG
The DNA here is from genome assembly GCF_028021215.1 of Eschrichtius robustus. Taxonomy (NCBI): domain Eukaryota; kingdom Metazoa; phylum Chordata; class Mammalia; order Artiodactyla; family Eschrichtiidae; genus Eschrichtius; species Eschrichtius robustus. The sequence goes on along the minus strand of NC_090829.1, from coordinate 50,362,194 downwards.
AGAGGACAGAGGGGAGGCAAAGTGTGTGTGTGTGTGTGTGTGTATGAACCTTCATCTTCTATAGTGAGAAGTTCTTAGGCAATATATAAAACTCAAAAACTTCAGAAATAGTAAGAATACCTTATTTAGAATTATGGAGGTAAGCGTGAGAAGAAATAGCTCAAAAAGTTGAAGGTGGCTCTTCCCAGGAAGTGGGAATCTGGAGTGTGGAGTTAGGACAAGGGACTTTTCATTTCATTTCTGTTTCACATTAAAAAAATTTTTTTTATTGGAGTACAGTTGATTTATAATGTGTTAGTTTCAGGGGTACAGCAAAGTGAATCAGGTATACATATACTCTATTTCACATTTTAAACTATGTAACTATGTACATTTAATAATTATGATATTTTTCATTAAAAATGTGTCACATTTCTATGTATCTCTAATTCAAATAATTCTGCTGCCAGGAAATTAATCTCAGTCATGATTTGGGCTTCTTCCCATCCCTAAGGTCATCCAGGAGTCCCAGATGGTCTCATGTATTGTAGACTATATGGGACAGGTCCTCTGGTCTCTAGCACACATAAGGCCTCATGCCTCACCCAAGCCCATAATCTCTTTGGTTCTTGGGCCAAACTTGGGCACAGGAGTCTTTCTCTGCTGCCCTCAAATCTTAGCATCTCCCAACGCTTCTCATCAGAAAGATCTTGTCACTTTGTGGGGTCCTACATGGAGTGGGATTCCACACCTCCACACCTCTGCTCATGGGACCGGAAAACATAGGCACCGGCTCCTTCTCCACTCCCTTCCTCCCTGGCACTTTCCTTTCCCCCTCTTCCTAGTGAATTTTTAAAACCCAGGATCTGCCCCTCTTTTCCGTATGAGAGTGGTGAGAGAAGAAGCTACCAAGCAACACCTAGGGTATGCCTTAGTCCCTCCTCCATAACTTTGATTCAGACAGTTGACATCTTCCAATCTTCTGTAAAGATCTACATAGAGGGAGCTTCCGGCTAGATCTCATGGGCTCTCACTTGGCCACCCCCCACTCAACAATTCTGCAGCCGCAACTGAGGGGAGCCTACTGTTTGCATTTTTTTCTTACTCATGTTGTTACATTTATAATATTTTACTTTGGTTGTACTTGTGCAATCTGTGTATTGTTACAATTTCATTGTAATTTTGTTTCTCTCCAATTATAATCACCCATTTCCCCTACTCCCTGAAGGAGTGTGGGAGTCCTTTGCCTCATCAAGGGCCCTTTCTAAGGTAGCAATTTCCAAAGGGCCTGTGCACACCCTAGGGGTATACTTGTGATCATCAGGGTGTGAGAAGAAGATACCAAGACTTCTATCCATCTGTTTGCTTTCTGCTTTTGTATGTCTCTAATGTTTATAAAGTATACTTATAAATTAAAAATTTATATATTTGGGGATGCATTTTCAAAAATTTTTTTCACTGATGAAGTACGTGATCTAAGATATTTGAGAGTTATGTTCCAAGTCCAAGACAATACTGCCTAATAGAAACGTAATGTGAAGGGACTTCCCTGGCAGTGGAAGGACGAGTTCCATCCCTGTAACTGTCTTCCTCAGCCACAATTTTTAAAAGTGAAAAGAGGTAGAGTTAATTTTCATATATTTTATTTAACCCAATATGTCCAAAATATTCTCATTTCAACATGTAATAAATACTAAAATTATGAATAGAATATTTTACATTCTTTTTCTTTTACTAAGTCTTCGAAATCTGGCTTGTAGTCTACAGTGAGAGCTCATCTCTTGGACTAGCCACATTGCAGGTGCTCGGTAGCACGTGTGGTTCATGTTAAACACGGGCCCTCGGGGGTTCTAGAGGGCATCTGAGATGGGTCCTGACTCTATAACTGCTTCCACTGATGGCAGATCTCCTGAGGTTGAGACAGAACTGTACCTGCCTCATAGCCGCAGTTCACCAAAGACAGTAAGGAGAAGAGAACTACAGTTCATTGAGCATCTACTCTTGCTCTTAAGCACTTTCACGTCCATTTCATTTCATTTTCCAGCACCTCTTTGAGAGAGATTATTAAACCATATAAAGATGAAGAGGAATTCAGTGTTTAAGACTCCCCGCTTCCACTGCAGGGGACGCAGGTTTCATCCCTGGTCCGGGAACTGAGATCCCACATGCTGGTCGGCCAAATAAATAAATAAATAAGAAACAGAGACTCGGGTTACAGCACTAGTTAGAATCCCAGTCTTCTTCATCCAAAGCCCTAAACTGAGTGACAGTCCATTCTGTCCTCTAAAAGCTACTGAACTTATTCCACTCACCATTGTGTAATGCTGTTACCTGTTGAGACTGCTTTCATAGAACAGGGGAGGGAAGTCTGCAGTCAGACCCCAGGACAGTCACGATGCCCTCCCACACCTCCTGAAAGAATGAAAAATGCAGATTATACCCCAGGCCATTTTGCTGCCCTCTTAGACTCTCCAACTGTGCACTGTCAGATTTCCTAGCATGATACTTCCCTGGTTGGGTTTCCTTTATGTGAAGTCAATCTGCAGTAGATTAATTAAATACTGTATTGATTTCCTATTCTCTTGGGTACTTCTAAATGGATTATATTCTTGAAGCCCCTTCTCTGAGCTAGTAGAACAATTCCCTTTGCAAATGTGATACTTAGAATTTTATCACAGCCCTCCCACCCAGACATCACCCCACCACCACCATCACCTGGCATAAAATCTAACAGACCGTCGTGGCAAGAAAGGGGGAGGGAATCTTGCTGGTTTCCAGGTCATGTTGATTTAACACTTCATGATTTATGCATCCTGGCTGTCTTTCTTGTAAATTTTCATTTTTGCATCCTGCTAAATACCTTGCAGGGGTGTTGTTCCTCTTATTTAGTCAATGTTTGTAAAGCATGTTACACATGAAAGCGCTGTGTCAGTGCTAAATATGAACACTTGGGTATCCTTGAGCTGTGCTTTGTCTGTACAGAGGTTCTCAGTGTAGCACAAATCGTGAGAAATCTGCCTTTGGGAAAAGACTTGGGTATTCTCCCCTGAACTGTAGATTATTAAAATATACATACTTGGGAATTAAGGGTGGCAATAAACATAGAGCATTTTGCATTCGCACGGTTTTCTGATCCTGATGTAATGGTGGTTTCCCCGCTTAGTCAAAGTGCTATGATGATGGGGAGTGAGAACAGAACCTTTCCTGTGAATTGTGCTGCCTTAGTGGTAGACCCTTCACCTTCCTGATATGTAGCAAGTAATGTCTTTTGTTGTTGTTCAGTGAGTTGGTGACTGAAACAATTTAGCAGCATTTCCAATGTGTCTGAGTAGGAAAAAAGAGTCATTTAAAATTACAGCCTATTGGGGCTTCCCTGGTGGTGCAGTGGTTAAGAATCCACCTGCCAATGCAGGGGACACAGGTTCGATCCCTGGTCCGGGAAGATCCCACATGCCACGGAGCAACTAAGCCCGTGCGCCACAACTACTGAGCCTGTGCTCTAGAGCCTGCACCACAACTACTGAGCCTGTGTGCCGTAACTACTGAAGCCCGTGTACTCTAGTGCCCGTGTGCCGCAACTACTGAGCCCACGTGCTGCAACTACTGAAGCCCGTGCACCTAGAGCCTGTGCTCTGCAACAAGAGAAGCCCCTGATCGCCACAACTAGAGAAAGCCCGCACACAGCAACAAAGACCCAACACAGCCAAAAATAAATAAATAAATAAAATAAAATTACAGCATATTAAATTGTGTTGAGTAATATTTCACTAATAAAAATTTTTAAATACCAGTTTCACTTACTTTTGTTAACATATTCACTAAGCCTGAGTTTATCAAATTTCTAAATGTGTAAAGAACGATGTTAAGCATCTTTATTAAGGTATAAGTTTCAATGGCTCATCTATGAACACAAACAAAAATGTTTTCTTTTAGAAGATTGAGTGGCTTACCATTCTTGATTGTTTTCTAATCCTCAGCTTTTAAGCTAGGTTTATATTTTAGAATAAGAGAACTGGTTGAAATGGAGCAGAGAAAGTTGCAGTCTTCTCTTTTAATAGCATGGGTTTATGAAAACCATGACTTTTTTTGGTACCTTTCATTATTTTTCATAAACAAAAAATAAAAATATAAACATGCAGCCTAAAACACACTTTATACTTCCTCTCCAATCCACAAAATGGCTGTTACCAGCAAGTAATTTACAGTAATAAATGATACCCATGCAATGATGTGTAATTATATGTAATACAATGAATAAGCAGTAAGAAATAAAAACATGTTAATAAATGTTGTTTCTTTGCTATTCTAAGACTATAGCAAATTATCCTTCATCTTTTAATTGCTTTTCAATGTAAGAAAATCCTAGGTTTATTTTTATTAATCAAAATTCCTAAAGACTCCAACAGGATCCTCAGTGATTATAAATTTACATAATTCATCTTCTTCCACTCAACTTGTTTTCTATAATTAGTGCAGCTGTCACCAGGGAATCACGTTCTGGTGGGCAGGTAGCTATGGGTACAGCAGGCAGGCTTCAGTCAAACATTTCCTTTTAAACCATCCATCAGTTTTCTCCCTCATTTCAAATGAGTTGGATTCTATAAAGAAGAAATTGTTTCTGACCTAACAGACCTCCCTTTTCAGATCTGGACTACCTTTCCATAACTTACAACTCCTTCTCCAGGTCCGCTGAACCAAACGATGTAAATGAATCTCTGAAGAATTTCTTGGTCAAGCCAACTTTTAGGCTGCATACATGATATTTCTCTTTATAGCTTCCATATTTTTATCAAAACAGGTCCTCATTTCAAAATGTAGTTATAATGTCATTAAAAACACAGCTAGACCACACTATAAGTACAATGACAAAGCACACTTCAGAATGGTATAGTAAATATCTAGCTTTACTTCTTTCTAGTCTTTAAATGACCTTTCTCTTTAGTTTTTTAATATACTCTTCCTCAGTAGAGCTATATGTTCAGCCTTTTCTATGATTCCTTCATTTGTAATACTTATTTTGAGGGCTGAGTAGCAATGTTTTAAATCATCTAACTCTGCACTATAATAAGAATTTCCCTTAAAATAATAAATGGATGAAGGAAAAGCTAGTATTAATAGTATTTAGTGAGTGCTTAGTATATGCTAAGTGCTGTGGAGTAAACAAAGTATATATGTGCCACAATACTTAGGACATAACAAGAAATTCATTAAATATAAACCAAGGGCTTCCAACTTAGATGGGGAAGGAGGTGGCAGATCACCTACATAAAAAACTCCACCATTGCAAAGCTGTTGACATCTGCTAAGTGACAAGTGAAGGATCCTTACTGAGTTTTTTTTTTATGTCTATACGTCTTCTGAACTGCCTGGGTCACAGATGATTTCCAGCAAGGGAGCTCCAGGCAGGAGAAGGTGCCTAACACAGATGCAGTCTGGAGTTTGGGGGGAGAAAAAGCTGAGTGTCTTCAAGTGTGAAAGGCACAGCTTCTCAAACCAGCAGTCAGCCAGGAGGCGGGTCTGGAGGAGGTGAGGGAAACAAAAGAGGAGACCAAATGTGCCAAAGCCAAGGGGAGGCCATAAAGGGCAGTAGCCTGGGATGCGGCATCAGTACGAGAGCTCAGAGCCCCGGTGCCGTTGTCCACTTTAGGAGGAACAGTAGGGGACTTACAGGACGTTTGAGCTGAAAGCCAAGGAGTCCAGTGAATAAGGGACCAGGAAACTCCTTGGTGGATCCCAGTAGCAAGGAGAGACTGTGAGCCTGAGGCCACACTGACTGGGAGCAGGCCCAGGAGGAGAGCAAAGGAAGGAGGTGGAAGTCCAGCTGCGCCAGGGATTGAAGCAGGAAGTCAAAGTGGGACACAGCAGCTGCAGCCACCAGAAACAGGGCTGTGCTGGTGACCCTCTGAGTATCAGTGCAGGACTTCCCACCCTTTCCTTCTCAGTCTGAATCATATGCTGATGCCCCTCCAAGGGTCAGTTCAGGGTCTCTCATCTGAGGCAGTTCAGCCTGGAACTCAGCCTCAGCACAGAGAAGACAGCTGGCAGGCCTTCTAAATCTATCCACCTCTTCTTCCTGGGTGCACAGCTGGCTGACATTCCTCAGCCTCCCTTGCTTTAGCAAAGGCCATAGGACTGAGTTCTGGCCAAAGCCATGTGAGCCTACGTGAGGCAAGTCACTTCCAAACCAGGGCTGTAACACCTCCCACGAGTGTGCCTCCTAGCTCTTTCCTTCCCTAAGGCACCTGAGACCGGGTGCCCTGCGTGTCAATGGGAAACAGCCACATCTTCCCAGCTCCAGACCCAGAGCATCTGCCCCGGACTGTTAGGAGAGGAAGAAATGAACTTCCATCACCTTACGGGTCTATTTGTTAGAGCAGTGTAGCTTACCCTAAGTAATACTCAGTGAGGCCAGGGATTCCCCAAGGTCCCAGAATGACTGTCATAGAGAGAATGCCCCAGGGCACTGCCTTTATGTGTGTTATGTGTATGACCACCCATACATACACGGAGGGACTGTTTCCATGGTAATACTAGGTCCACTAGTTTGTCTGTTCTTTGTTGGGAACATGGAAGGTCTTTTCCCATATAGGTGGTGTTAGAAATGGCACTTAGATCCTCACTCCTACCCCTGCCCAACCTACAATACCAAAAGCAGTAGTTCAGTACAGTCCACCATCATTTATAACATCTCTTTGCCTGATGTCAGAGAGTGAAAGAGATAGGAAATTGGGAAGGGGAAGTCAGACATGCTATCTGTCAGTCAGACATGCTTTCTGTCAAGTCAGCATTCATAGAAGGGAACTTTGTAAGGTTACTCCAGGTTTTAAAAGGAGACAGATACTCTTCTAAGCCCCAAAGGCCCAAGAATCGTGCTGGCAGGGAGAGTATGAATCTTAAACCTAGACCTGGAGAAGTAGCCATAGGATATTAATCCTCACAATACAAGATGTCTGATTTTTTTAAAGAAATTTAGAAGTGATCAAATTAAAACCAAATCAACAAACAAACAGAAAACAGAAGCAAGGCAATTGCAGTTCTTCCCTCCTCTCCTCTAACCCCTGTGTTTCCCCTACCCATCTTAGCAGCAGAGATGGGCGTGGGTTACTCTGTGGTAAAGGAGGTGGATGGGGGAGGGTGGGGAGAGGAAAGGGGATTCCAGGTGGGACATTCTCTGCTATCTTTAGAGGACACCCACGTGAGGACTCTCACGGCCTGTGGTTGAGACCCTGTAGTTGTGTGAGCTTCTAGGGATAGGATTCTAAACGAGAGGTGCAGTCTCTCCATCCTCATCCCCGCCTCATCCCCCAAGAAATCCCATCACAAGGAGCCTGGAGTACAGAACTAATTGAATATTCTTCTGGCTCTGTGAACACTGACTTGGAAGAGCTTCTGAACTAGATCCTCTGCTCCCCTGGCCCAGGGCAAGCACCTGAGATACATCCAGGGAGCTCAACAAAGAGACAGAAGCCACAGCTTTGGGGAATCATTGCGCTGGGGAAAAAAACTTCTCTGGGTCATCATTTCTTCTCTCCTGAGAAGAACTGAAGTTCCTCTGTGGCCAAAGAGAAGAGATAATATGTCCTGTTTACCTCTAGAAATCATCTTCAGAGTATGAAACATGCTGCCATTGAGGAGTTTCAATAGGATTATTCCCCTGGTTAAGGCAACGAAGGAAATCTATAAACTGAAATTCTCCTCTCCAAAATTCCTCATACAAAACAGAAAACTCATTACAAACTAAAATTAGTCTACACCTTTCAGTCTCTACAATCTTTCAGGAGTCCCTTTTCCCTTGATTTCCATTTATTACCTGAGTAATTGAGGGCCTTCTCTAAATGCTTCTGTTTACATCAGTGTTGGGGAATCCCACAAAAGCCCAGAATGACTCACCTTCCCGACTATAGCAAGAAGTTCTCTAGCTTAGGTCAGCATTTAGTGTGTGGGTGAAGGCCCTTCCTTGGTTCTGTTTTCCAGACTTTATTAAAGCATAAAAATGATCTGCGTGGTCTGTAAAAAATACTGGTTCCTTAGTCCCAACTCTGCTGGATCAATGAAAGTTTCCCTGCCAACCTCTATTCATGGTGAAACCACAAGCCAGTAGGAGCTCTCTCTTTCCAAAGTACAGGGCTAATGTTTGTTCATTCACTAATTTATTTATTCATTTAATAAATGTTTCTGGAGGGTCTATGTGCCAAGCATTGTTCTAGGTGCTGGGACTGCAATAGTAAATGAAATTGACGTGACCCCTGCCCTCATGGAACATACAGATTGGTGGAGGTGACAGATGATGGTAAAACAAATCAGCATCATATAATTAATTACACATTGTGAGGGATGCTGTCAAGAAAACAAAGTGCAATGAGAGAGAATAGTGGAGGGGGCTAAGTAAGGTGGCCCTAGGTTGTCCTCTCGGGGGAAGAGACACATGCCTGAAGGATATAAGGTGCCCACCTGAGAAAGGGCAAAAGGAGAGGAGGCACTGGGACAGCATGTGTTAAGATCCTTAGGTGGAAACACGTGTGGTAGGAAAAAGACTGATAAGAAAGAAAGGATGGGTCCTCCCTGGTGGCGCAGTGGTTAAGAATCCGCCTGCCAGTGCAGGGGACACGGGTTCGAGCCCTGGTCCGGGAAGATCCCACATGCCGTGGAGCAGCTAAGCCCGTGCGCCACAACTACTGAGCCTGTGCTCTAGAGCCCGCGAGCCACAACTACTGAGCCCGCGTGCCCAGAGCCCGTGCTCCACAACAAGAGAAGCCACCGCAATGAGAAGCCTGCACACCGCAACGAAGAGTAGCCCCCGCTTGGCGCAACTAGAGAAAGCCCGTACGCAGCAACAAAGACCCAACACAGCCAAAAAAAAAAAAAAGTTCGAAAAGAAAAAAAAGAAAGAAAGGATGGGATTTGGTGTTTGATTGGATGTTGGATCCCTGGTCCATTGAGACACTGGTTGCTACAGATGGCTGGCCTTAGGGTAGAGCAGTGAGCCAGGTACCACATCTTCCTCAAATGAAATGGGATGAGCAGGAGGATGTTGTATGGTAAAGGGGCTGGGCCACATAGCACAGAGCCTGAAGAAGCAGGGTTTTCACACAAAGGTGGAGGAGTGATAGTATGCAGTAGCTTTAAGGGAGCAGGAGAAGGCTGAATCCTGGGAACCATTAGAATGAGCAGCCGCCACTTGAGAGGGCGGCAGGAAAAGCAACGTTCTCATTCAGAAGGGGAAGGAGAGTGCAACGAATGGGCTGAGAACCTTGATGTCAATTTATCCAGGAAGGAGGGTCCCAGTGGGCACAGAGAACAGTTAGGAGGGAAAGGAGGAAGGAAGGTTGAGTTTGGGAAGGGCGAGAACAGAGAAGAATTGGGATGAGAGTACAGGGCAGGCTATCTTGCTGGAGTCACATCCTGAAGCATCACCACAAATGACAAGCATATGGGTCTAACTAACTCCAAGATGGTCCAAAAGAACAAAGCTTCGCAGTCATCTAGTGGATTAGAGGTGTGTGTGTGTGTTTCAGGGGGTACCCTGGTTTCCCAGAAATCAGCAGCATCCTGGACGTCTTGATCTGAGGAAGTCGTGGTTGGGCGAGGCCAGCCACAGGATTATTTCACCGGGCAGGCTCACACCAAATGTTGGATGTAGGAACAGTTTCTGATGGGCTACCACACAGTTCTGAGTGCTTGAAAGAAAGGAGTCCTGGACCAGTCAAGAAAGTGTCCTTCATGTATCTACGAAGTGGGAGGCTCAGAGCATGGAAGGATGGAGCACAGCATCGCTGGAAAAGGCTGGCAGGGTTGAGCCAACACGGAGGGCTGCAGAGAAGGGGCCAGACCCACAGAGATGGCCGTCAAGGAGTTAGCCAGAGAGAGTTTGAAGAACAGGGCGTGAATTAGCTGTGTGTAATTTCTCAGGACACAGAATTTGGAGCAAATGTTATGTAACTGTCTTGAGAGGCAACAGGCACTGGAATCATACGGACCTTGATTGAGCAAGTTACTTAACCTCCCTTAAACTCCATTTTTTCCCCACCAGTTGAATGGTGATAATAGTACCTATTAATAAGGCTAGTGGATTCAATTCTCTGAATTTAACTTGAGACCACCTGAGGTGCTAGTCTCAGGTCCTGCCTACACAGACTTCAGTTCAGTAGCTCTGGGATGGGAGACAGTCACGGGATTGTTAGGATTAAATGAGACGTCCGTGAAACATTTAGCACATGCCTGGCCCATGTCAGCTATTAAAATCCATAAATACTATTTCTATTTGGGTGGACCCAACAGTGAGGAGCAACTTTCTTTGGGAAACTTAACTTCCTTTGGCATCACTGAAAATCAGATAGAAATAAAAATCGTGAGGACTCATCATAAGTACAATCTTTCACCTCTATTTTGAAATACAAAAAGGAATTTTTTTCCTCTTTCCTTTATTTCTATCACTATAGAAATTTGTAAAAATATATTTACCTATTCCCCATTTCTTGGTAAAATGTTTTAAAATCTTTATTGAAGTATAGTTGTACAATATAAGTTATAGATGTACAATATAGTGATTCACAATTTTTAAAGGTTATAGTCTACTTATAGTTATTATAAAATATTGGCTATATTCCCCACGTTGTACAATATATCCTTGTAGCTTATTTTGTACCTAATAGTTTGTATCTCTTAATCTCCTACCTTGATATTGCCCCTTCCCCCTTCCCTCTTCCCACCGGTAACCACTAGTTTGTTCACATTATACTGCATTATATCACTTGTATTTGGAATCTAAAAAGTACAACAAACTAGTGAATATAACAAAAAAGAAGCAGGCTCGCAAAAAGGAATTCTTATACTTTTAAGAATACTTTGTAAGTGGACAGATTTCATACTTCCTAGTTGCTCTTACTATCAAGTTACAATGTGCAGATTATAAAATGGTGTCAATAACACAACAAATCAGGCTTCCCTGGTGGCACAGTGGTTAAGAATCCGCCTGCCAATACAGGGGACAGAGGTTCGAGTGCTGGCCCGGGAAGATCCCACATGCCGCGGAGCAACTAAGCCCGTGCGCCACAACTACTGAGCCTGCGCTCTAGAGCCCACGAGCCACAACTACTGAAGCCCACGCTTCTAGAGCCCATGCTCCACAACAAGAGAAGCCACTGCAACGAGAAGCCCCTGCACCACAACGAAGAGTAGCCCCCGCTCGCTGCAACTAGAGAAAAGCCCACGCGCAGCAACGAAGACCCAATGCAGCCAAAAATTAATTAATTAATTAAAATAAAAAAAGAATAACACAACAAATCTAAAAAAGTTGTTGATGAAAAACCTGTGAAGGAGAAGGTGTGAGGTTGTTTAGTGCAACGCACAGCACACTGTAGAGTTATTTTGGGCAATGAAGTAAATAACTGCCTGGAACTGAAGCACGCTGGAAATTAATGTTCAACGGAATTAGCAGGAAAATGTCTTTCCTTGGCAAACTGATTCTTTCAACTATTTACTTCCAACACAAAAGTGTTTAGTGTTTGTGAAATAGCAACATAGTCAAAACTTTCCTGAAATCATGTTTTTAATGGATACTCTGAGGGTCTACAAACATTCATGGGTTAAACCTGTGATGCCATGCAATAATTGATATAGAAATTTCTACAACTAAAGAATGTGGGCAATTTCTTGCATTTTGTTTTAATTGAATTCTTCTATATTTAAATGACCAAAATCCGCCCTGGTTTTATTTTCAGCTAAAGGTATCCTTCACAGATGGAAAACTGCCCAGACTGCATGAAATATGACATGACTAGACTCTTGCTTGATACATCCCCAGTGCCCGGCACATAGTAGGTCCTAATTTGTGTTGAAAGAATATGGAAGGTCTAACACCCTGAAGAGTTAACGAAGGCAAAGCAGTTCTATGACAATTTGCCAGACTCCCAGATAACTGTAAATTCAAAACACACATGATAAGCACTGATGAGATCCTGGAACCTCTTGGTAACCGGCTTGTAGAGAATATACTGCCTTCTCCGGAGGGCGAAAGTGCTGGTAACTCTGACCTTCATTACAGCAAGAGACTGGCCCCTGGTGGTGAGGAAGTGGATGGAATCACCATTCGGAGACAGAACCATATATGCTGCTATCTCCCATTTTCACATTTTTCAGACCTCACTACTTGGGGGAGAATGTTAATTTTTATTTTAATCATAGGAAATATCCCCTACCTCAAAGGATAACATACACACCGACTTTTTTTCTTTTAAACCTAAGCCAACTTTTCTGGAATGAATTTATTCCTTGTATCATAAAAAAACTCCTTACAATAAAACTTTTCCAAATCCTGTAGGATCAGCATAGTACTAGACACATTACATAGCCTTCAATAAACGTATGAAATAAAAATTTAAACTTAAAGAAGGGAATAATAATGTAGCAAAGTATCCTCATTAATATAGATTCAGATTTCTTCATCAAAATATTGTTTCAAATTGAGTAAACTTTCAAATGATGCACAAGTGCACATACTTTCATGATCTTTAAATTTAAAAATCTAACTTTTAAATAAAAATCAAGAGTGCCTAGAAAAAAATTTTACTTAGAAATTTACCTTAGAAAAAAATTTTACTTGAAAAATATTTTTCTGGTAAAAGACCATAAAATGTGAGTTAGAATTAGGTTTCTGTACTTAACTATCTTTACATGATATTTTCCCCTAAATATACTATGAATAACGTAAAAAGTCACGAAGTATAACCACCCACGTTGCAGACAGTTTACATCATGGAAGGTTTAAATCTGGTTACGTGGCACTACTTCTAGAAAATTTTACTTAGAAATTTACCTTAGAAAAACATTTGCTTGAAAAAAATTTTTCTGGTAAAAGAGCCCCGCCTCTACCTGCAAAGGGTCCTTTCTTACACAATGAGAATTTGCTTCTGACCTGTTGTCAATAAAAACTTGAGCTAAAGCTCTCTCAAGTCTAGTGAACACATCTGGAATGGAGTTTAACTTTCAGATAGCCTGTAAAAGATCACACGAAACAGCCACTTAATCCTTAGAAGAATTGTAATTCCATTTTCTTCAGTAAAAATGTTGAAAATAGAACTTGGAGTAAAAATACAGTGTTAATGCCAGTAAGGCACAAATTGCTACATAAAGGTGAACTGCACTGCCACATTTCAAGCCAAAAATCACTCTCAAATTCTGAGCTGGGTTCCTCTTAATTATAAATTTCAGAGATGAACTGTACAAAATCTAACCTAAGCAGGAGCATCTGATAATTTTCTCTCCCATGTCCATGTAAATTCCAATTCATATTTCTGAGCAGAAAAGCCAAAAACAATCTTATGTATTAATCTTATATATAGTATATCTAGTATAGTATATGTTGTGTGTGTATGTCTGTGTGTGTATATAGAGAGAAATATCTAAGATTTTATTATGTATATATGAATTCTTAAAGCTTTTTGCAATCTACCATAAATCTAAAAAAAAGTATAGCATGGATCAATTATATATGAATATCAAGTAAAATTCATACAAGTTTCACTGGTAAACCTGTAACCTAACATGGCCACGTAACATATATTTTTCTGCATTTATTTGGCTCTTATCACTGGACTATTTCCTGTGGAGACAATCATCTTTCTGAGTATGTCTGTTCTCTATCTTTATCAAGGGCAGAGATTCTGTCTTTTTATTAGCCTTATTTAGCACCATGAACATTCTGGGACAATAAACTTTGGATACAAACTACTCAGACTATCTGGGTCTTAACTGCTTCCTTAAGTCCTAGTGGAGAGGATGGTAAATCCATGAAGGGAGACCATCATATATACCAAATGACTTGCTGTTGGGTGTTATCCAGAAACGAACCTGTTGGATTTTAAAGATTGGAGATTGACTTTCTCAGGGAGAAACTGGTTGCCCTATTGAATGCAAAATTTCCCAAAAGCTTCAAACTCCTCTTTGGATTCTGTTTCGGGATTTTATTAACACAAAGAAAACAACCAAATTTATGATTTGGTACAGGGGATATTAGGATAAAATAATAGAGAAGACATAGGAGATCAGTCTTTGGTGGTTTTAATATACAGACTCTAGCTCCCTGACAAGTCAATTAAGAAAAAATAAAAGCACTTAAGATTTCGTTCTCCTTGGAAAGGAAAGGCTTAAGTAATGGTAAAGAGGCTTGTTAAGTGTGGGATACCAGGCTCCTGCTTGTTTATATATGGACACTAGCTACAATTGAGAAAGGAGAAGTTCTGGAACTCTAAAATAGATCACTGTAGAACATACTGTTCTGAATCTGTTTAAATTTGGTTCAGTTTTAAAACTAGTTACAATGCTCTCTCTTCAGCTGATTTTTTTACTAATTTGTTTTCCAACATAAGAGATATAGAGGGGTGAGTTTAAAAATACACTGAACAGGGGCTTCCCTGGTGGCGCAGTGGTTGAGAATCTGCCTGCTAATGCAGGGGACACGGGTTCGAGCCCTGATCTGGGAAGATCCCACATGCCGCGGAGCAACTAGGCCCGTGAGCCACAACTACTGAGCCTGCGCTCTGCAACAAGAGAGGCCGCAATACTGAGAGGCCCGTACATCGCGATGAAGAGTGGCCCCCGCTCACCACAACTAGAGAAAGCCCTCGCACAGAAATGAAGACCCAACACAGCCAAAAATAAATAAATAAATTAATTAAAGAGCTGATGAGTTGTTTAAAAAAAAAAACAACACTGAACTATATTTTATGAGTAGATGCCTACAATATGGCATCAGAACTACCAATGCTGCTTTAAGTACAGCAAAATTCCAAACTCTAAAATTTTCATTTCTCTTCTTGAACAAATTTTGATACACCTTTGTTCTTTCACAAAACTCTGGTATGCTACATATTAAACATGTTCCAATCTTGATGAGTATTAAACATTTTATTTAAAGATTTGAAAGTAAAAAAAAAGGTACACAAATACAGATCACATTATACCAAGGCAGTATTCTACATGACAAAAATCAAAACAAAACAAAATTTAAAAGTAAATGTACAGGTACTAAACAAGCATAATACCTGATATGCATTTCAGGCTGCATATACGTAAAATGATCTGACCACATACATGCTTATACAAAATAAATTTTTTCTTAGAATACCAAAATTCCAACCATTCTATCAGTTGCCTTAGTCCCCTGGTGAGTAATCTGAAACAACTTCTATGTAATATAAAAAGAATTGGCATGGCACATAAGGACTACAAAAACCAGAATACAATTTAAAACATATTTGTAATTCAATTCTGTATAAAATATACACAGTAAATATTAGTTTTTTTAAAAAAAAATATTAAAAAAAAAGGGCCACCCTGAATAATGGTTAAAACCTCATCACAGAAAAATGTTTCATCATTTGTAACATTGATAGAAAACTGATGGATTTTTTTTTTAGAAGATATCTAACTTGAAGAAGTCATTTACTCAAAACTCATTTAAAATTGTAGATAAGATAGTAACTGTCCACCCCTTCTCAAAATGTTTTATCATGAATACTCTCTCTAATATGTAGCTAAGGACAAACTAAAAGAAAAACTCAAAAAAATGTTTCTCAAAATGAGGTCCAAAGACCCGACAGAACTCTAAGGCAGGCCCAGTAATGTGCATATTAAACACACTGACTGCGTGATTATTCCACATTCTAAAACTTGAGAACGAATGCCCTAAGGGAAACAGTACCACTTAAAAGCAAGATGATAAACATATTTCTGATATGTCAAAAATTTCTATAAATTTATGATTTGAAGTGAATATTGCTTTTTGTTTTAAAACAAGTTTCAGGTCTTAAGAGAAACATACATACCTCTTAAATAAACATGTAAATTATATAAACATTTCCTTGGAGGTTTTCATTGCTTTCAGACATAGCTATTCAAAGAAAAGAGAGTACATGGCCAGAAACTTTGGAAAAATTACATTTCAAATGAAATGCAGCATCCCCGTGCCCCCCAAAAAGAGATAATTTATTAAATGCCTACATATTCTAAATCATTCTAAATTTAAGGCTAGATAGCTTTCCTAAAAGTTACATTTTACTAACATTGGACAATTACAAGTAATTTAAACGATCATGGTTATTTTTTAAGTCCCTTTTCATAAAAAAAAATTTAAAATAAACAACAGAAGGATGCTATCATTGGTACCACTTTAAATAATAAATTGTTAAACACTAATATTAATAAAAAATAATCTGAAGAACTCTGCCCCTGAAATGTATTCTACTCTGATTACATGTGTTACCTACTTAACAAAAACTCACTTAAGGAGCTGGAACTGTGATGAATGTGAGTGTATGTGCATATCCTGAAGATTTATTCATGTTTATTATTGTTTCTTGAGTTTCATTGAAGACTCCACAAACAGGATCTGAAAGTATGGATAATGTGGTTTGGGGAAGAAACAAGCATGGTTCAGACACTATTTGGAAGATAAATTATTTTCCTGTATACTGAATTATAAGGAAAAAATAGTATACATTCTGTGTCCACTGGATAATGGAATGCTTTTACATTTGGTAGCAAGTGAGTGCTTCCTTATTATTTAAGTCAAATCACAAAAAGCGACTGTGAGATTTACTGTCCAATAAGAAATAAATATTACCATTGCACTTTTCTGTATCTATTTTAAGTTTCTATTTTTTCCTCTTTATATACTGAGAAGTGTTCCATTTAACTGCATCCTGGGTTCTTTGAGCTACATTTATTAACACTCCAGTTAAAGTTCCCGCTACAGGGACAAGCTCAGACACTAACCCCTTAACATACTAAAGAAATCACTTGAATCAGTTTTTCAAAAACAGCTAACGATTTGGAATCTGATTCTTAATAAAATGTGCCTATTTTCTTCCTCAAGGAGAATCTGTATTCCCTCATTCTAAGCAAGCAACATCTTTTATTACCAATTTATAATTGTTGCCTTAAAAATCAATAATTTAATTTGCTAAGGCAATGATAAAATTTACAGCTGAATTTTTAAACACACAGAACTAGAAAGTAATAGGTAATATAACAAGTTGTATTTTGCATTACTCTTTTATTCCAAAATTAGACACTTAAATGACTTCATGAGTATGACAAAAATCAGGGGAGGCTTATGATGTAATCCCACCATGTGCCTTAATGCAACAGATACTCTTTTTAGTCAGTACTTCCTTTAAACAAAAAAGACAACTTTATTATTCATCAGTAGGTTGCTGGATTACCAGTGTAACTAAATTTTGACATGATTGTCTGCAAACTAGTTTCATTTTTTTTCCATAGTTAAACTTAGATGTAATAATTGACTCTTACAGCCAACAATAGAATATACTGAGTGCTTTTTTTGCAGGTGAAAAATATAAAATGGTTCTTTGTATCCAGGCTGGTAACAAGTTTATCCATGCACTAAATGGCAACACAAGCAAAATGCATAGTTGAGAAAGGAGGATCAGACACATTCTTCTGCAGACATCAAAAGAGGATTAATGTACTCAAAACCTTCAAATTCAGACTGATCGATCTTCCTCACAATGTCACTGTTGAAAGAAAAATAATTTTCATCATCAAGATTTCTTTGATTTTTTACTTAAATGGAAAAATAAGATTAAAAAATTAAAAATAAGGCTAATTTATATAAGTTACGGGGGGAAAATCTACAAGTTTTTAGATTAACCCCAAAACATTTTCTAGAAGAATCAGGAATGTTGAAAATCAAAAAAGACTAATAATCCCACGAGCAAGTTTAGAACCAAAAAGTAGTCCAAAACTGAAGACTGGGAATAAAAAAGGTACAAATTGTCATAATTCTAGGTAATCTTAACTTTTGACCTGAACGACATTCATAATGTAACATCCAGGTCTGTATTAGTGTGCAATTTAGTAGTCACCCCAACAGCCAGTGGAAGATGGTGAAGAGAAGGCCCAGAAGAAGTTAACCAAAATGAAAAGACAACAGGAAGAAGAACACTGAAAGACCTGGAGTGAGGAAGGGTCACCACAGGGAGGCAGTGGGTCACAGGGAGCAGAGAGGTTGGCATTCTGCTACACTGGGCTCCTAGTTTAATTCACAAGAGTATTTCCATCAAATATTTTACTACTTAAATGTTCGTACCATACTGCAGAGCACCACGTTACACAGGACATAGTCTCTTCCTTCAAGAAGAGAAGGAAGGTAGGTACTTCACATAACAGAAAGCAGTACCTGCTAAGTTTCTTACACAACAAGCTAAGTTCTACTCTAACCACAGTTCTAAAGAAAAAGGTGACTTCTACTTGGAGAAATCAAGAAAGGCAGCATCATTCCACAAACACTTACTGAATGGAATTATGAAAGATTATGGTAGGTCTGGGGAATGCCAGTAATTTATTAGAGTTGGAGCACAGGAATAGAAGGGTGTTAAGTGGCAGAGGATGTTGGAAGGTAATGGCTAGCTCAAAGAAGCCAGTGACGTTTACACTAAGTAGGTCCGCCTTGATCCATCAAAGGTCTGGTTACATCTGAGGTAGCTCTGAAAGATGGGGAAGATTTCAATAGGTGAAAAGGAAGGAGGAATAGAGAGGAAATGTTAACAGCATGCTATCAGGGAATGGTGAGTAACTGAGCCTGATGAGAACGCAGCGTTTGTGTTAGAGTATAGTGAGAGATATGGCTAGAAAGTCAGGCTGAAGCAGATGGCGGGAGGCCTTAATTACTAACCGAGGGGATAGACTTTTTCTGCTAGGCAATGTAGGAGTTACTGAAGGTTTCTGATGAAAGGAGTTAAAGAACTGGAGTGGTACTTCCTGAGTGCACCGAATAGGCTGCAAAGTAAAGAAGGAGTCAGTTAGGATGGCATGATAGTCTACGTATGATCTGAGAGACCTGAGCTGGGCTTATGGCAGTGGGAATGGAAACGACACAAGTGATGAAGTAAAGCAAAAAGAGACGAGGCCTTGGCTGCTGAAGGTATTATGTAGTTTGGAAAGGAAAAGTTAGAGTCAACAACCACTGACTCAGCTCTTGAATCCGAATGCAGGACTGCATGGTGGTACAACAAGCAGAAAAGGGTAAATAAAAACAAGGACCCGAGTGAGAACAATTTAGACTTCATAGGTTTGAGGTGCGTATCTGACAAACTAGGAGAGATGTTTAAACTAGTAGAGGGAAATGCAGCTCAGGAGAGACATCAGGGCAGGGGCTAGGAGCTTTAGAAACCACCGCTCATTTATTCTTCACAGCACCTTGGGAGGTAGGCAATACGAGAAGACACAGGCTCAGAGAAGTTATGCAATTCACACCCAGGGTACCCAGCTGGTAAGAGGTGGTGTCAGGATTCAAATTCCTATCTTGTGGTTCAATCCAGTGCTCTTTCTAATACACAATGCTGCCAGAAATAATGATTTGGGTACACCTCTCCCTCCTCTAGTAGCCAGTAAGCTTTCTAAGAGATTGGCCTATGCCTTGATCGTCTTTGAATGTGCAGTACTTAGCATAGTGCCTTTTGCTCAAGAATTGTTTGCCAATTTAGCTGGGAGTCATTTAATAGCTGGTATCCATGCTATGGGGTTGGCTGAAATCTCCAAGGTACCAACTGCATATAGCAAAGAGAAGGCAGTCATGAATAGAACCACAGAGCATCCTAGTCTCAAGGGGACAGGGAAAATAAGATGACAAGTGGTTAAAGAGATGACGCAGAATGAGGGTAGGCAGTGCCAACTAAAGCAGGCCATGAGTGCCAGACGCTTTACTGACATCGGAGGAGATGGGGGCAGATCAAAAAATGCTTTAAAATTTAGAAATTAAGAAGTCAATTCAACCTTCAACAGGTGAAAAAGCAGGTTAAATTGTAAGAGGTTAAAGCGTTGGCAGCAAGAAAGTGTAAGATAATCAATGTTGACTACTCTGAAGGAATTTAATAGAGATAGTGCTTATTTATTTTTCTTTTACCATAAGCATCTATTAACTATTTGTGAAAAAGCTCGAAGATGAAAGGAAAATGAGAAAAAAATGTGGTGGTTCAAAGAAGTGGAAAAAATTAGGATAGTTGAACATGTTTATAAGTAGAGGGAAAGAAGCTGGAAAAGAGAAGTTAAGGAAGGTAGAGTAGTGGAGATAACTGACAAAATGAACCCTGGAGGAAAAGGGGAGAGGACCCCTTGCCTTCCAAGAACTGGGAAGAAGCAAAAGTTTGGGAAGAGTTAGAGAGCAATTCTGAGATGCAAGGTGGTCTGGTGACAGCTGGAAAGGGAGCAAGCTCACAGCAGAGAGGTCGCAATCCTGGCAGTCAACTCAAGGCAAGGTTAATCCATTTAGAGTGATGAAGGCAGGGGTAGGCTTCTAAAATGTAGAGATAGTTTAGAACAGCTGCGGTGAGGAACGTGATAAGAACTAACAAGATGTAAAAGTAAAATGACTGCCAAGCAGAAAGGGCTTTATGAGATGAGAGAATGAATCTGTAATGACAGGTGAAGGATCAAATATCCCCAAGTTATTCTAAACTTTAAAAGATACAACATAAACACAAAGAGTATGTCAGATCACTGCTGCCTGGACTTGATATGTTGATGTAATCTTTTTAAAAAGTAATTTGGCAATACATATCAAGAGCTTTAAAAATTTCGCACCCTTTGACCCAATTCCCTGTCTAGGAATCTATCTTAAGGTGATACTCAGGAACTCAGACAAAGATGGTCATCATCAGAATGGGAAACAGCGCAGTGGAGTGGAAAGAGCACAGGCCTTAGTCAGACTTGGGTTTGAATCCTGGCTCTGCCACCTGATAGCTGCATAACTTTGCTTAACCTCTCTGAGCCTTGGTTTCCTCATCTGTAAAACGAAGATGATGACAACTAAGTTTACAAGGTTGTTGTGAGAATTAGAGATAATACACGTAAAGCAAAGAAGAAAATGACAATTACCGTTTTTATAATTGTATAATTCAAACATCCCATAACTGAATGATTAGATAAAATACAGCATAATCTGATAATGAAACACTGTGTAGCCATTAAAAATGGGACTTTCAAAGAACTTGAAAAATATTTCAGTCTACAGAATTACTTACTCATCATCTGGAGTGAGCTGGACAGGTTCATTAGTAAACTGAGAATCAAAGTTGTCCAAACCAAATTCCCCAGAAATATTTGGTTTAAAGGGAGGTACCACCTGCTTTTGCTCCATCTAGAAAAGACATAGTGGATGACAGCTCAAGCCTGCATTCTTAGAAATATTCCACCTCTACATTTCTCCTCTGTCCTCAGATATTTCCCAGTCTTATTAAAATGAGTCCCTAGGCATTGGTCTACAATATTCACAATGATGGAAATAATTTACAAATCTGAACATTGATGCAGGCCTCAATAATATTACAACCTGCTCCATTAAATTAATGTTCTAAGCTTTTACTGTTTCAAAAGCTTTTTTAAAAGCACTGAAGAGAGTGGTTTTAAATTATTTAAGCTGTAATATACTAGTTTTTCAATATTCTTTTAAGTTAATAAATTTTGGCCCAAGAAAATAATGAAACCTAATATATAAAACAGTCCAATTTACATACCATATCCCAATCAACATTTCGGAAGAATGGGTGTCCCTGAATATCAGCAAATCCTGTTTGAGGATGACAACCCAATCGTTCCTTTGGGTCCTATGGTGGAAAGAAATGTTTCAAGAACTGGGTGAATATCCTGCTTTAGAATAAATCCTCTTTGTGACCTGTGTTTTGTGTCTATTATATGATACCTTTATGTCTGAACTCAGAATGGTCTACCTTTCTTTTCTAGAAAGTGCAACACTAGATACTCAAATGAGTATCTGAAGCTTGTGACAAGTAAGATTTCCTCATGGCTCTCTCTCCAGCTATCCTTGTAATGCGAGTGGAGAGATGTGGCCACACCTTGCTAAAGAAAAATGGGAGGAAAAAGAGCAGCAGAATCAACTGGGCAGCATCCAGCTCTTTCTTTGACATGGGTTAGAGCGATAGTCAAAATATGCAAACCCCCAAACTTTACAAGTTTGTTTTTAGCTCAATTTAAAAGCCCTATGCCCAATTACAACAACCATAATCTTTGTATAGCGCAACGATACAACCATTATCTGAATCACTGGACTGAGAAGGGGCCTGCAACTTATAAAATTATCATGAATGAGAACATGTTCCCATTTTTCTTTGCAGTAAAAGGCATTTTGTTTTGCATATTGACACTTCTCACCTTCACTTTTCACTTAGGTTTCCAGTTTAAATCTTTCCTCACATAAAATACTCATTTAAAACAAGCTTGAATTTCTTATTTTATTAAAATTCATCATTATCTTATCTGTTTATCTTAGAAAATAAATGCAGGGCTTCCCTGGTGGTGCAGTGGTTAAGAATCTGCCTGCCAATGCAGGGGACACAGGTTTGAGCCCTGGTCTGGGAAGATCCCACATGCCGCGGAGCAACTAAGCCCGTGCGCCACAACTACTGAGCCTGTGCTCTAGAGCCCGCGTGCCACAACTACTGAGCCCGCGTGCCACAACTACTGAAGCCCGCACACCTAGAGCCCATGCTCTGCAACAAGAGAAGCCACCACAATGAGAAGCCCACGCACCGCAACAAAGAGTAGCCCCCGTTCGCGGCAACCAGGGAAAAGCCCATGCAGCAATGAAGACCCAACACAGCCAAAAATTAAAAAATAAATAAAATTTATTAAAAAAAAAAATGAAGAAGTAGTAGATTGGTGTTAGAGAGAGGGCTCTTTAAATAAATAAATAAATAAATGCACATCAACCTACTTTCTAACCTACCATTTATTTAAAATAAGATTTTAACGTAAGAATTGGAAAATTGGTTGGTGTGGAAGAAACCTACATGTTTGGTGTTAGAAGTGTTATGAGTAAAGATAGTTCAGAATCGTAATCTTAGATCCTAAAACTCTTCTAGCCTACCAACTGCAACAAACAACGACAGAATTTTCAGATGTTCAGATTTTTTAAAGCGCCAATGGTAGCATTTCATTTCTTCTGAATATTATCTAATTATAGGGTTGTGATATGAGAATTTGTAGGGAACACTACTGCACTAAGTGCTCAATAAGTTAAGACATTCTATGAATAATAATCTAAAGAAAACTGAAAAACAGAGCTGAAAGTACAATTAAGGCTATCCCCAGGATGCAATTTTTCCCTGAGTACATGGTATTTTTCACTTACATTAAAAACACCATATGTAATATAAAGCTGGGGGTAAATTATATTGGCAAAATGGAAAGAACAACTCACCTCAGGATCTAATTCTGTCAACCTACTCTTTGCTGAAGAGACAAGTTCCAGATCTAACTGAAAAATTACATACTCTGATGTTTTGGAATTTTACGTTGCCTGAACCTCTCCTTACCAGCTTCATTTGTATAGAGATAAATCACTAAAGATTTTATACACAATTTATACCTTGTTGAGGAAGCTCTTCAGGACACTTGCAGCTTTTACAGACAAAGAACGTGGTATGCGAATTTGTTTTTCCAAAATAACTAGAAAGATAAAATTTACGGCATTATATTTAACTTTTACAGGGCTTTAATCTTTATATTTTTATTATGAGGTATTTAAGGCATTCTAGCAGGAAAAACCAAAGACATTACATACACTACCTAAGCGTCTTGTGTACTTTCCCAGTCCCATTCCTCTCCTTCCTCCTCAGAGACAGCCTCTATCTATTCTGAACAGTTTTTATCATTATATGCATATGTTTTATTCTTTGACTACCTTACCTTAGTTTCCTCATCTGTAAAATTGGAATAAAAATAATACCTGATTCATCGGGGTGTTATGAGGTTTAAATGAGTTAGTATCTGTAAAATGTGTGGCACATATTACTATATTCGATTTTATTAGACGTTGCCAAATTATTTTCCAAAGCTGTTGTGTCCATTTTCACTCCTGCCACCAGAGTTCCAGTTGCTCCATATCCTCACCAGCACTAGTATTATCAGACTTTAAAATTTTTGCCAAATGTGTAGGTATAAAATGGTAGCTCATTAATGTTTTAATGTGCACACCCCTAATTAGTAGTGAGGTTGAACGTTTTTCCATATATTCCACAGCCAGCTGGATTTCCTATTACATGAAATATCCATTCATTTCCTGTGACGGCCTTAATTATGAAATGTAGAATTTTATGGCAGTCTTCACACTTCTTTGGACTGTGTGTTGGTGGGGGAGGGGTCCTTGTGCTTGTCTGCTTGTTTCCGTTCTGTTCAATTCTTTGTATTTCCGATTGTGGGGCTTTTTTCTTCATCTTTTGATCCCTCTTATCTTCTTGGTACTCTACTTTTTCCTCATATTGCTCTTGGACTTATGCATTCAGCCTCATGGTCCAGGTGAAAAGACAGTCCTCTCCAGCTACACAATTCTTTCCTCCAATCTCTGTGATGTACAATCTGAAGGAACCTCTTTGTTACGTTTTTGAGTATGAGAAGGTAGCTGGCAAATGTGAACAGACTAAGAGGTAGGAAGGATAGATCAAAACAACAACCACAACAAAAATGAACTCAAAGCCTCACGTGTTACGGACTATATTGTCCAGATTATTCTCCTCTTTCTTACTCAGAGTAATAACTTGAGCCATCCTCATTCATGCTCTAGAATAGATTATTCACAGTGAATCTCTGTAAAACACTGCAAATTACCTTGGAAAAGGTAATCCTCTGTGTTTTGATCAGGGTTATCGGAGCTCCCAACAATATCAAATGGAGACCTTCCTGCCATCATCTCAAACATTAGTACTCCAAGAGCCCACCAGTCGACGCTGAAACCTTCAAAAAGAAATTTTAAAGCAACAAATTATCCATCCTGCATTCTAAAAAGTCAGTAATTTGAGATTCATTTTATTACATAATAAAAAAAAATAAACATAATGAAAAAGTAAACTCGAAATGCATTACAACTATCATGGTAGGCAGCGAGGATTATAGGAATATTTCACTTATCAAAAAGGGGAGGTGCCTAAAAGATAACTTTAAAAATAAAATATTGAAAATGGAACATAAGGTTCGCTTCCCAATTATGTCTATAATTTCAGACTCATAGACTGTATCTAATATTTTGTTTTGAGGATATAATGAAATTGTATTTGAGAATAACCTTCCTTGATCTGAAACGTGATTTTCTGCTAGCTGATTAAAGATCTTGAAGGACTTTGGAACCATATTATGAGCAGCTATCAGAAATACCCATCCTCCTTTACAACTGCTGGAATCAAAGGGCCAGAACCCAAAGGGTCAAATGTTTTCTTAAGATAAACATATCCTCTGGTTCGTGACAAGCAGGCAATCTTTCCTCCATCTTTCAGATTCCTGGGGGAAATACCCCAGGAAATCTGAACAATCTTCCAGAGGTTGATGACTCTGGAGTCACATGGCTGATTAAATCCCAACTCTGCCAGTTTCTAGCTACATGACCTTGGGCAAGTTATTTAACCTTTCTGTACATCAGTTTCCTTGTTTGTAAAATGTGAATTAACAGTGTTTACCTCATAGGATTATTAAGAGGATTAACTTAGTTAACATATGCAAACTGCTTAGAATAGTGCCTAGTACTCTTAAGTGCTTGCTACTAATAAAATATTATTCAAATTTGCACCCCCAAATACTGCCAAGGTCCCACCGTCTCTGATTTCAGGATTTGGGGGTTTTATGTAGGTTTTAAGAAGATCAAGAAAGTTTATGTTAATAAGCTCAGTATTGAAATACTATAGTGTACTATAATGCAATTGGTACCACATTTAACCACCCTTCTAGCACATAGCCAAAATACCACCAATTTATTACCATAATCTTCTCCTCTTAAAATTTCAGGAGCAATGTAATTAGGAGTACCACAGAAAGTGCTGGTTGTATCTCCTGGCCGTAATCCTTCCTTTTATTAAAAAAAAAGAAAAAAAATAACAAGATGCAAAATCTGTTTCAAATTCACCTCTTTTATTTCATCTATCATATAAGGTCAGCATCTATAGGTAATATATTGAGCTTAAATAAAATATCACTAGCACAGTTGCCTTTATTATTAAAATCATGGGTTGCTACTAAATACCTTAAAAAAAACCTGTCCTCATTAGATGTAGGTAAAGAGTCAGTTCAATTAAGATAAAAATGGCACTTAAAATAATTTATACTCAAGTAAAATTGTAATAGAAAATCTTAAATTACATGAGTAAAAGGAATCATATTTTATGAAGAAAAGAAGCTCTTTAAATCCCACCTCCTAACACAACCACTGCTGGCATTAAGATGTTTCCCTTCTGGTCATTTCTCCTAAGGCACACGTTTTTTGGTTTGTATTTTAATAGCTACAGGATGGAGGAAATTAAGGTAAAACACACTAATATGTATAAATAGAGAAACTACGCAATAACAAATGGAACAATCACCAAGAAGTTAAAACAAACTGGTATATAGCTAACAACACAGCCTCAAAATACAACTAGTAAAAATGGACAAAATTATTAAGAGGACTTCACAATCCCTGCTAGTGTCTGAATGTTTACATGCCCTTAATATTCTTATGCTGAAGCCCTAATGTGATAGCATTGGGAGGGGGGGCCTTTGGGGAGGTAATTAGATCATGAGGTTTGAGCCCCATGATGGGATTCATGTTCTTATAAGAAGAGAAAGAGAGCTATCCCTTTTCTCTCTCCCCACCATTTGAGGATACAACGGGAAGACAGCCATCTGCAAACCACGAAGAATGCCTTTACCCTTCTGCAAACCAGGAGGGGTGCCTTCAGACACCAAATCTGCCAGCACCTTCATCTTGGACTTCCCAGTCTCCAGAACCATGAGAAATAAGTGTTTGTTGCTTAAGCCACCTAATCTGTAGTACCTTGTTATAGCAGCCTGGACTGATAGTACAATCCCCAATCATGACAGGTAATTTTAACACATCTATATCAAAAAATGGTAGGTCATACCAACAAAAAAATTAGTAAGCAGAGAAAGATTTGGACAAAAGCTAGAGTTAAAAATATGTATAGTTTACACACATATAGAATATATATATCTACGTGTATGTGTGGAGAAACGGAAAAGGAGGGAGAGACTCCTTGAATGCAAAATAGAGATTACATACCCTTTTTAAAGTACATTTGGGATACTGACCAAATACTAAGGCATGAAAGAAACCTCAATATATTTTAAAGGACTAATATCATTCAGACCATTCTTGGGCCACAGGCAATTAAATAAGAAAGAGCCAAAACAATCTTGAGAAAGAAAAGAGTTGGAGGAATCAAGCTCCCTGACTTCAGACTATACTACAAAGCTACAGTAATGAAAACAGTGTGGTACTGGCACAAAAACAGACACATAGATCAATGGAACAGAAATAGAGAGTCCAGAAATAAACCCATTCACTTGTGGTTAATTAGTCTATGACAAAGGAAGCAAGAGTATACAATGGAGAAAAGACAGTCTCTTCAATTAGTGGTGCTGGAAAAACAGGACAGCTACATGTAAAAGAATGAAATTAGAATATTTTCGCACACCATATACAAAAATAAACTCAAAATGGATTGAAGACCTAAATATAAGACCAGAAACCACAAAACTCCTAAAAGAAAACATAGGCAGAATACTCTTTGACATATATTGTACCAATATATATATTTTTTGATCTATCTTCTAAGGCAAAGGAAACAAAAGCAAAAATAAACAAATGGGACCTAATTAAACTTAAAAGTTTTTGCACAGCAAAGGAAACCACTGACAAAATACTACTGGAATACTACTCAGCCACAAAAACGAATGAGATTTTGCCATTAACAACAACATAGATAGACTTGGAGGGTTATTATGCTATTGAAATAAGTCAGACAGAGAAAGACAAATACTGTATGCTATCACTTATATGTGGAATTTAAAAAATAAAACAAACAAGTGAATATAGTAACAACAACAAAAACAGACTCACAGATATAGAGAATAAACTAGTGGCTACCAGTGGGGAGAGGGAGAGGGAGAAGGAAGGGACAAAATAGAGGTAGGAGATTAAGAGGCACAAACTACTATGTATAAAATAAATAAGCCACAAGGGTATATTGTACAGCACAGGGAATATAGTCCAATTTTATAATAACTATAAATGGACTACAATCTTTAAAAACCATAAATCACTATGTTGTACATCTGAAACTTATATAATACTATAAATCAACCATACCTCAATTAAAACTAAAAATAATAAAAAGATAGTCTAAATACAAGCTGAATAATATTAAATATACAATTAAGCATCTGCTTTTTTTACTTTATAGCTATGTAATTTCCCATGTAATTACAGACTTCCTATTATTAATAACTACAAATCCAATTCAACATATGTACCTAGAATCTAACCATTACCTTATTGTTAAATTACATGGTATGAAATTCCAAACAAAAAGGTTGGGGGGGAAGATATACACTAAAAATCAAGCCTTCCTCCCATTCTGGTCCCTGACGCATCCAGTTCCAGCTCCCTAGGGACAACCACTGTCATGAGGTTCTTATGTGTTCCTACAGAGATATTCTGGGCGTGATGTATGTATTTGTCTTCAAATTTTACACTATTATATATAACACTAACAAAAACATCTAGAAGAATTATTTAGTAATATATGTTGTGACTCCAAGGATTTTTTAAAGATCTCTAACAGGGATATATATGTTATTTTTGTATACAGGCATACATGGAGATACTGTAGTTTGCTTTCAGACCCCCATTTATGACATCACAATAAATTGAGTCACATGAATATTTTTGGTTTCCCAGTGCATATAAAAATTATGTTTACACTACACTGTAATCTATTAAGTGTGCAAAAGCATTATGTCTAAAAAACAAAGTGAATACCTTAAATAAAAAATACTTTAAACACAACATTGTAAATCAACTATATTTCAATAAAAATTAAAAAAAAAACTTTATTGCTAAAAAATGCTAACAAGGACTTCCCCTGGTGGTCCAGTGGTTAAGAATCTGCCTTCCAACGCAGGGGATGCGGGTTCGATCCCTGGTCAGGGAACTAAGATCCCATATGCCGCAGGGCAACTAAGCCTGCACACTGCAACTACTGAGCCCGCATGCTCTGGAGCCCATGCGCCACAACTAGAGAGAAGCCTGCGCACTGCAGCAAAAGATTCTGGGACTCAATGCAGCCAAAAATAAAAAAATAATAAATAAATAAATATTAAAAAAAAATGCTAACCATCATCTGACAACACAGGGTTGCCACAAAACATCAACTTGTAGAAAACGCAATATCTGTGAAGTACAGTAAAACGAGATATGCCTGTACAAAGAAATATGAATGTGATTTAAGTTGTTTTGTATTATGGGCAATGGCTTGACATACAGTCTCATGGTGAGTGACATGCACTTTCAGGGTAAGACTCAGAGGCAAGGGATGCAGTCTGTTAACTTGTAAAAGAACTATACTAAATCATTCACCTTTTGACTGGATATCTGAACATATCAGCTAAATTATTTACAGCATAACATGGATATTATTATAACACCCCCTGCTGATAAAAAATAGTTAAAGGCACATGAATTCACAAAATAGCTGGTTTTTCAGTCAATAAAAAAAAACAATGTTCATAAAATATTCCAAACATAACTCTGAAGATGTTAATTGCAGTTTTCATATGCCTCCAGTCATTACTATTCTCTGCATTCTTTTTAAACTTTTTAATACATTTTTTAAAGTCTTTATTGAATTTGTTACAATATTGCTTCTGTTTTATGTTTTGGTATTTTGGCCACAAGGCATGTGGGACCTTAGCTCCCCGATCAGGGATCAAACCTGCACCCCCTGCATTGGAAGGCGAAGTCTTAACCACTGGAACGCCAGGGAAATCCCTCTTTTTTTTTTTTTTTTTTTTAATATTTATTTATTTAGGCGACGCGGGATCTTCATTGCCGAGTACGTGATCTTCAGTTGTGGCATGCGGGACCTAGTTCCCTGACCAGGGATCAAACCCGGACGCCCTCCACTGGGAGAGCAGAGTCTTAACCGCTGGACCACCAGGGAAGTCCCTGCATTCTTTATATAAAAGTATCTAGTGAGAAACTGAAGAAATTAAATTAATTATACCTAAAGAAAATATTTCTGGAGAAACTATGAAAAAAAATTTGAATGATTTATATTTACCAAAGAATAATTATAAGGAAAAGAAATTTATCCAATATATGCCGAAGGTCAGACATTAGGTAAGTTTAAATACTGATGTTAAGTCATAAGATAAGAACATTCAAATTTCCAGGGGATTTATTTCCCATAAGGTTTAACATCAGGCGTAAATATGTTAGTTGGAAAAGAGACAAAGTACTGTTGGTTAAGTCTCTGAACACAAGTTCCAATCCTGGTGTCATTTCCTACTAATAACACCAAATAGCTCCTGGAGAAGGAAGCAGAAAAGGAGGTAAGCAAGACAACCAATTTAAAGAACTACTGAATAAAACCTCTCAGATTTATCAAAGATCATGATTAACTTGATTGAGGATCTCTGGAAAGAATGGGAATATATAACAAACCACTATTATTTTTCATTAAGAGTAACAAAAAGATCAAGTGATTTTTCTCTAATAATATCTTCCAGGCAAAACAGGATGCCCAAATTTCTTTCAATAAAAAGAACCAGGCTCTGGAGGCACTTCCCTCAGGTGAATGGGGAAAGGCAATTAACACATTCACATGCTTGTTGCCGAATTCACTGTGTGAAGATAATTTGGTCCCAGCTATTTTGACAAGGAGAGTAGCCCCCTACATATTTCCTGGAAAAAGATTGGACCCGTAAATGAAACATTGTTACAAAAAGAATAAAACACCAAGAAATAAAGGACATGTCCTGAGAGTAACTAAAATTCTTATTTTGCTTTACTGAATTTTATGTCAGATATTTAAATTTAAATATATATAGAAAATGTTAGATTTCCTAGGAAAATCTTGAGTGCATCATTAAGAGTCACAATTAAATGGCAAAAACTGGAAGGTGATATGCAAGCAGTTGTTTTAAAGTTGTGGGTTTGTAGACAGTTTTTACCTCCAAATTTTCTTCAATAGTGTCACAACTTTCAAGACAAAAAATTACAGACAATAAAAAGAACTTAACTCTTATAGCACATATAACGCTCACAGAAAATATGGAATTTTGTAAATGGCTAGGAAATCAGTACATTTGTCTTTGTTTAGGATACTTTTTGGAATTCTAGCACAAAGTAGCACTTATTTCCCCATCATTAAATGTAATTTGACTGAAACAATTTCCTGAGCTGCTGAGATCTTCTGAATAACTAGAAATTTCCCCTCACCTTACACATGCCATAGTCAGTGAGTTTAATGTGTCCTTCAGAGTCCAGCAACACGTTGTCCAATTTCAAATCTCTATAAATTATCCCCCGTTCATGAAGATAATTTAATGCTAGACTGATTTCTGCAGAGTAAAATCTAAAATAAAATGAAAAATTACTCATTTGATTTTTAAACTGTGGTAAGTGCCTACAGAAAGGTATTTAAATCCTACTCCCATCTGCAAACCAGAACATCAAAATCATGTCAAAAGATTTTTTTCTCTCAATGTTTTTAGGAACAAAACCAAAACACAAACTGAAGTGCCACTTTAAGATAGCTGAGCCCTAAACACAATTATAAAGTTCCAGTCTAAATTAAACCCATGCTTTTCATAAGGTTTAATTTGAAAGTCTCAAGCAGGGGTTCTTAACCTGGGCCCTTGGATGGACTTCAGAAAGTCCACACTCCTACAACTGGACGCAAAGTTGTATGTACAGAGACACCTTCTACAGAGTTTCCATAGCTTTCATCACTTCTCTAAGGGATCAGTGACCTCCCAAAATGCTAAGAACCACTGATTGGTCTAAAATAGAAAGAATACTGAAAGTTGACCACTCAAACCATAAAATCCATACCAAAATTCTAGAAAAGGAATTAAAAGAAATTATTCTACAACAGAAAGAACTTTTCAAAACTGCCACCAACTCATTGGTGGTAAGCAGAATTTTTGACCTGAATAATGAAAATGAAACGCCCTAGCTGGTTTTTGGCTGCTTTGGTGAATGTTATCATGATCATGTTTGGAGGTACATAATACACACCTTCCAGATACTTAATTCTAGGAATAGGGAACTTGAGCTCTTATCCTATACTCTGGTTCCTAGAAAAGCAAAGATGATATGAAACCAGAACAGGCACTTTAATACAATAAAAACAAGACTATTTTCCCCAAGTCAAGCTGAACAAACAAGGAACAAATACCAGCTATATTCACAATTCAAAATATCATCTGTGGCTTTGCCATGAAGGGTGACCATTTGCTAAAGCCTAAATAAATAATGAACATACAGTAAATTAAACAACAACAACAACAGCAGTTTGGCCCCGAGACAGATTAATATACTTTATACCTTCTTATAAAATTGAAAGCTATTATCTCTTTTTGACAAGAAATATCAATGAATAGCAAGATTTCCACTAAATAAGTTTTTCTTTTAAAATGAATCTCTAATCTTTGTTACATACATATACAAACTCACATGCTTCATTTTGGCATTACTCTTGTGAAGTGCAAAAGGGTAGAATTACTGCTAATTATGTGTAAAAAACAAAACAAAACATGGCACTCATGGATTAAACTTCTTATCCAAGGCCATGATCCTTCCCCACCTATGTCCTCCAACAATTTACAATCCTGTATAAGAATATCAAATTAAGGGCACTAAACAAATAAATGATGGGATCAGAGGGGGGAAAGCCAAAGGCAGAACAATTAAGAAATTGTAATTATGGAAGAACAGTCGATTATATAATAGGTTAAGAGGAATTGTTTTATTACTCTCAAGTATATATGAACAATAATCTTCTAATGAAAAACTGTCAGTGATCACTGCAAACTTGATAAGATTAATAAGTGTTTATAATTTCATTAATTATTTTAGTGGCTGATACTGAATAGATAAAATATTTGAAAATAATTGAGTTTCGTAGACTAAAGGTATCCACTTTAACATTGTTTGTACTTCTCAATTGCTTATAATTATATTATTATATATGTAATATATATCACATTATAATATAATTTAACTTTTAGCTTAGCCTTTACATGACTTATAAAGAATTAGCTCGTATCAAAATAAATGATTTATCTACTGTTTTCAACCACTGGCATATAAAAAGTCCCATAGCTCCTCCCGCCAAACTTCAACACAAGCAAACAATAAACAAAAAACTTACCTGGCATGTTCTTCAGGAAGTTTTCTTTGTCGCTGCATATGAAACATTAGATCTCCTCCATTAACATACTCTATGACAAAGAACAATCTAAAAAACAGGAGAGAACACATGAAACCAAGATCCAAAATAAGGTGGTGTAACTTTGCATTTTAAAACTATAGAGACCAGTCACAGCATAGAGAGCAGTCTACATGATTCACCCTTAACAAAAATTCCAGGAATTTGGTGGAAACAAAGGGTGATTGGGGTAGAAAGCTGTTTAATCACAGAAGGTACAAGAAAGTAAATCAGAAAGATAATTTGTAACCTGCTACTTCTATTCTAAAGTATTGGGTTGGCCAAAAAGTTCGTTTGGGTTTTTCCATAAGATCTTATAAAAAACCCGAATGAACTTTGTGGCCAAGCCAATAGTACCATTTGCAATCCAGAGCTCTCACTCCCACCCCAATTTTAGAATGTGCAATGTGTAAGTCATTTTCAACTGTCACTTAAGGCAAAAGAAGTTAGAATCTATCCCCCTAATTAAACTCTAGGAACATTTAAGTCCTAAAACTAGAATCTTGGTGATATTTAAAAGGTTGGATTTCTACTGCCATAATTATGACCTGGCTATTTTTTTTTTTTTCGCCTAAAGCAGGTAATTTCCTAATGCTGATCCAATGTCAAATTGATATCACTGGTTGGAGTATGAATAGCAGGAAATTACAAGCATAGTACTGTTGTGTCTGTCTCCATGTGACTTCCACTTTAGGAATTACTGTAGAAAGGGTTCTTATTGTGTAATATACCAAAATGTGTAACACCCAGGTATCATTCCATTATCTTTCAATCTTACCTGCTTTCTGTCTGGAAGCAAGAATGCAGCCCAACAAGAAAAGGGTGATTAGATGCCTGCTCAAAAACATGCTTCTCTGTCTGTACCCAGTCAATATCCTATTTTAAAATACAAAAGAAATCTATGTCAAACTGAAATGATATCATCAAAACTATGATAAATTTGTTCTTAGTAATTCTATTACCATAAATGCAGTTATTAACTAACTAGGCTAAATATCAAAAGCATTGATAATCATGAAATAGTAATTTATATACAAAGAGAAAATACTGCCAGTAAATCTTTCGATATTATGCAACAGTCTAGAAAATTTTACAAAGCTCAAGTACTTGACCTTGATAATAATATGGTTTGATTTTTATTTTAAAAAAATCTAATAATCATCAGATAACTTTATTTATTTATTTATCTGGCTGTGTTGGGTCTTCATTGCTGCACGCAGGCTTTCTAGAGTTGTGGTGAGCAGGGGCTACTCTTCGTTGTGGTGCACGGGCCTCTCATTGTCGCGGCTTCTCTTGTTGCGGAGCACGGGCTCTAGGCACGCAGGCTTCAGGAGTTGTGGCGTGTGGGCTCAGTAGTTGTGGCTCAGTAATAGTCCATTGTATATATGTACCACATCTTCCTTATCCATTCATCTGTTGATGGACAGTTAGGTTGTTTCCATGTCTTGGCTATTGTGAATAGTGCTGCTATGAATATAGGGGTGCATGTATCTTTATGAATTACAGTTTTGTCCGGATATATGGCCAGGAGTGGGATTGCTGGGTCGTATGGTAATTCTATTTTTAGTTTTTTAAGGAACCTCCATACTGTTCTCCATAGTGGCTGTGTCAATTTACATTCCCACCAACAGTGTAAGAGGATTCCCTTTTCTCCACATCCTCTCCAGCATTTGTTGTTTGTAGATTTTCTGATGATGCCCATTCTAACTGGTGTGAGGTGATATCTTATTGTAGTTTTGATTTGCATTTCTCTAATAATTAGTGATGTTGAGCAGCTTTTCATGTGCCTCTTGGCCATTTGTATGTCTTCTTTGGAGAAATGTCTATTTAGGTCTTCTGCCCATTTTTGGATTAGTTGCTTGTTTTTTTAATATTGAGCTACATGAGCTGTATATATATTTTGGAGATTAATCCTTTGTCAGTTGCTTCGTGTGCAAATATTTTCTCCCATTCTGAGGGTTGACTTTTCGTCTTGTTTATAGTTTCCTTTGCTGTGCAAAAGCTTTTAAGTTTCATTAGGTCCCATTTGTTTATTTTTGTTTTTATTTCCATTACTCTAGGAGGTGGATCAAAAAAGATCTTGCTGTGATTTATGTCAAAGAGTGTTCTTCCTATGTTTTCCTCTCTGAAACAACCATTATTAACACTTCTACAAACTTACAATTAGTTATATTGAAAATAAGTGTGATAAATACTCAAAACTAATTATTTTATTACATGTAACCGTTATCTATGCTCTTGAGGTTATTTATAACTGTTACATCTGTATGTAGTTGTGGCTCACAGGCTCTAGAGTGCAGGCTCAGTAGTTGTGGTGCATGGGCTTAGTTGCTCCGCGGGATATGGGATCTTCTCAGACCAGGGATCGAACCCATGTCCCCTGCACTGGCAGGCGGATTCTTAACCACTGCGCCACCAGGGAAGTCCCCATCAGATAACTTTAAATATACCTTAAATAATCTGTTTGAAGCATGTATTTAGAAAAGTAGGCTGAAATAATAATGCATAAACATTGAGGTCTTTTTCTGAAATAGTACACTTAAGCCAACTTAACAGTTTAGAGGTAATAAAACATCATTGTGCTTACCTCATCATCATTGACAAGCTCTTTTTTCACAACTTTCATTGCATAAATACGATCTGTTTTTTTTAATCGCACCAATAGTACTTTGGCATAACTTCCTCTTCCTATTACCCGTAGCAAATCAAAATCCTGAAGACCTAAACTGGATGAAGCTTTGCCACTTTCCCTGGTGTTCATTGCCTGTTGAGAACATTTATAGCAAACAGTTATACCTGAAGTATTTTGCATAACACAATATACTTCTAACACCTAGTTATACCTATAAGATTTTAAAATATTTTCTGATTTAAGTTCTTAATTAGTTTTTTACATCATTCCAAATGATATAATCTAACTACTCAAGAGGTAGGATGAATTCATGAGTTGAGGTCAGAGGGGTGGTGTTAGGAAAGGAGAAGGAGTTGAAATCTGAGAAACAATAAAGGATGTCTTAGAATCTGATAACTTTGGGGTATGGAGGCAGTGGAGACACATGAATAAAAAAATGACACTAACTTTGGTGACTGGGAGACTGGAGGTGCCACTGATAGAAAAATAAAGTGTGAGCTCACGGTACGACTGACAGAGTTGATGAGATAATGAGCTCGATTTTTCATACTGAAGTTAGAAGTTACAATGGGACATCAAGATGAAAGAGTCTGCCAGAAGCTTAATGTATGAAATCTGAGTTAAGCTACAGGCAGAAAACAAGCATGAGGCAGTTCAGCTAATGTAAAACATTCTTTTCTACACAATACCAAGACTCCTGTGGAATGACAAAGTCAGCCCTGTAATTCATTCACAAGTAGAAACTTAGGCTTCTGGAAATTTACAGAGAAGACTAAAGATAATCTTTTAGTAGATGCCTGCAAAATTCCCAGCATACAACCAACAGATATACCCATGAGAATTAAGTATGAATTTTCTGAAGTGAAGAGTATCAGCAAAAGCAAGGAGCAAATTTTCAGAAAGATAAACTAGTAAGCACAAAACAGGAAAAAAAAAAAGTATTATGAAAACTGAAGGAGGATGATTATCCAAAAGAAAATTTAGAAATAATAATCTGACTTGGTAACAAGAATAAATAAAAAGGAGTGAAAGAAACCAGATTAGGGCAGGTTAAGAAAGCAGAAAATGGTAAAAAGATAAAGCAATGTATAGACTTTAAATATGGTTAACTGGAAGCTATAAAAGAGAATCAAATGGAATGAAAGCACAGTTCCTTCACATAAACAATAATAAGGCTGAATGAAATGACAGAAGCCAGAAAACAGTGGAATGTCACCTTTTAAATGGCCTACCCCCTCCCCCCCTTGCTGATCTGCAATCCTATAGCCTGTAAAAATAGCCTTCAAAATGAAAATGAAATAAATACATTTTCAGACAAACAAAAACTAAGGAAATCCGTCACTAGTTGGTTCTCACTCAAGGAAATATTGAGTTCTTCAAGAAGAAGAAAGATGATCTCATATGGAAGGCAGACACACAGGAACAAAAGCAGAACAAAAAATAAAATGTGGATAAACCTAAATAAGGATTGACTGTTTAAAAACACTAACACACACATACAGAATTTTAAAATATGACAAAAATATCAGTAAAGACAGGAAGGGAGCATGAGTGAATTTAAAGTGTTCTAAGGTCCTTGCATATCCTGGAAAATGGTAAAAAGTATTATTAATAATTTGTATTGAATTTAAATAAGTTAAGGGTATAAGATGCAATCTCTAGAACAACCAGTAATAAAAAAGCAAAAGAATGTGAAACAAGCTAAAAGAGGTGAGAAAAAATAAATAAATAACCCAAAGAAGGCTAGAAAAGTAACATAAATAGATGATACAGAAAACATAGTAAATTGGTAGATTTAAATACAAATAAGTTGTTAGTTTAAATATACTTACATTAAATGTAACAATACATAAATATTAGAACACACTAAATACTACAGCTAAGGACTATCAAACCACAGGGGGAAGTCCAATTCTATGATGTTAATAAGGTATATATGTGTACAGAAAGGTTCAAAGTAAAAGGGTAAGAAACTATATACCATGTAATCACTAACCAAAAGAGAGCTGTAGCTAAAGTAACATGAGACAAAGTAGCTGTAGCCAACTGTGGTAGGCTGACTTCTACGAGGACCCCAGTGATCCCCACCTCCTAGTATTCATGCCTTTGTGTAATCCCCTCGAGTATAGGCTGGACCTAATGATTTGCTTCTGATGAAAAAAATATGGCAAAAATGAAGGGATGGCACTTCTGAGACTAGGTTACAAAAGACTGTGAGGTCTGTTTTGCTGGCATTCAATCTCTGGATCTTATTGCTTGCTTGCTCTGATGAAGCAAACTACCTTGCTGTGAGCTGCCCTATGGAGAGGCCACATGGCAAGGAACTGAATCCTGCCAACAATGAGGTGAGTAAGTATGGAAGCAGTTTCTTCCTCAGTTGAGCCTTGAGACGACAGCAGTCTTTGCCAGTACACTGATTGCAGCCTCTAAGGGACTCTGAGACAAGAACCTGGATTCCTGACCCACAGAAATTATGACATAATAAATTTTGTTGTTTTAAGCCACTAAATTTTAAGGTAATTTGTTACACAGCAATTACTTAACATAAGGACTTTAGGCAAGGAAGCATTACTACAAATAGAGAGGGGTATTTCTTTATGAAAAAGCATTAATCCAATGTAAGATATTATGATTCTAAATCTACATGTACTCAATAACATAGCCTCAAAATATGTAAAGCAAAAACTAACAAAACTAAAAGGGACAGGTAAATTCTAAATGAAACCTGTTTGTAGGGAAAGAACATGCAGTCAGTGAGGTAACAGAAGACTGAATAACACTGTTACTACTCTTGACTTAATTGATCTGTATAGAATACTGCACCCAACAACTACAGAATATATTATATTCAAAAATACATATGGAACATTCACCAATGCCTGTGTGCTTGGTCTTCAAGCAAGTTTAAAAAAAGTTCAAAAGACTGAAATCACACAGAATAGAATACATTCTCTGACCTGCAGCAGAATTAATCTATTCAATACAATAAAAAAAAATTCCCACATATTTGAAAATTAATTAGTATATCAATACTTTAAAATAATACATGGATCAAAGAAGAAATCATAATACAGATTAAGATATATTTAAAAGTGAATGACACAGATGGCCAGTAGGCAAATGAAAAGATGCTCAACATCACTAATTATTAGAGAAATGCAATTCAAAACCACAATGAAATACCACCTCACACCAGTCAGAATGGCCATCATTAAAAAGTCTACAAACAACAAATGCTGGAGAGGGTGTGGAGAAAATGGAACTGTCCTACACTGTTGGTGGGAATGTAAGTTGGTACAGCCACTAGGAAAACTGTATGGAAGTTCCTCAGAAAACTAAAAATAGAATTACCATATAATCCAGCAGTCCCACTCCTAGGAATATACCAAACCTATAATTCAAAAAGACAAAACTGGACAAAACTATAATTCAAAAAGATACATGCACCACTATGTTCATAGCAGCACTGTTCACAATAGCCAAAACATGGAAACAACCTAAATGTCCATCAACAGGTGAATGAATAAAGAAGATGTGGTACATATATACCATAGAATACTACCCAGCCATAAAAAAAAAAGAGAATGAAATAATGCCATTTGCAGCAACATGGATGCAACTAGAGATTATCATACTAAGTAAGTCAGAAAGCGAAAGACAAATTCCATATGATATCACTTATATGTGGAATCTAAAATATGGCATAAATGAACCTATCTACAAAACAGAAACAGACTCATAGACATAGAGAACCGATTTGTGTTTGCTGGGGGTGGGAGGGGGGGTGAGGGAGGGATGGACTGGGAATTTGGGATTAGCAGATGCAAACTATTACATTTAGAATGGATAAACAACAAGGCCCTAATGTATAGCACAGGGAACTATATTCAATATCCTGTGATAAACCATAATGGAAAAAAAATATTAAAAAAAGAATGTATTAAAAACAGTGAATGATGGCTTCCCTGGTGGCGCAGTGGTTGAGAATCTGCCTGCCAATGCAGGGGACGCGGGTTCGAGCCCCGGTCTGGGAAGATCCCACATGCCACGGAGCGGCTAGGCCCGTGAGCCACAATTACTGAGCCTGCGCGTCTGGAGCCTGTGCTCCGCAACAAGAGAGGCCGCGATAATGAGAGGCCCGTGCACCGCGATGAAGAGTGGCCCCCGCTTGCCACAACTAGAGAAAGCCCTTGCACAGAAACGAAGACCCAACACAGCCATAAGTAAGTAAATAAACAACAACAACAAAAAAAAACAGTGAATGACAAAAAAGCATAAGGAAATAATGAGAAGAGAAATCAATGCAATAGAATAGGATATAAGCATTCAACAAAGAAGAGTCAAAAGTTAGTTCTTCAAAAAGACTAATAAATTGACATCTCCTTGGCAAAACTGATGAAGAAAAAGGGAACGCACAGTAACTTTTTATCAGGAGTAAAAAAGGATATCATTTCATACTCTCAGCAATTAACAACTTTGTGTCAATAAATTTGAAAATTTAGGTTAGACAAATTCCAAGGAATAACACAAGAGGAAACAGAGAAGTTAAATTGCCCTAGATCTATTCAGAAATAGAACCTAGAATGAAATCCTTCCCACGAAACAAACAAAAAAAACAAACCAAAAAAGCCCTCCAGGCCCAGAGTGCTTTTCTGGTGAATTCTTCCAAAAATGTAAGAAAGAAATAATGTCAATCTTATAAGAATTCTCCTTGGGAATAGGAAAAATTCCAAAATCATTTTATGAGCCCAGTATTATTTTGATACCAAAACTTCACAATCCAATACAAAAAGGGAAAATTACAGGTCAATGATTCTTGTTAATAATTTTTTCAAAAATCTAAAATAAATATTGGCGAATCAGATCTACCAATATACAAAGAGAATTATACATCATGACACAGGGAGTTTATTCCAGAAATGAAAAACAGGCTTGACATTTGAAATTTACTGAAATTGGGCTTCCCTGGTGGCGCAGTGGTTAAGAATCCACCTGCCAATGCAGGAGATACAGGTTCGAGCCCTGGTCGGGGAAGATCCCACATGCCGCGGAGCAACTAAGGCCGTGCACCACAACTACTGAAGCCCGCGCACCTAGAGCCCATGCTCCGCAATAAGAGAAGCCACTGCAATGAGAAGCTCGCGCACAGCAACGAAGAGTAGCCCCCGCCTGCCACAACCAGAGAAAGCCCGTGCGCAGCAACAAAGACCCAACACGGCCAAAATAAATAAATAAATAAATTTATTTTTAAAAAAAAAAAAAGAAAGAAATTTACTGAAATTTACACATGATCAACTCCACAAATGCCATAAAATGTTGTTGATAAAATTCAACATCTTTTCAAGATGAAAACAAAAATCTTAGCAAACTAGGAATAGAGACAAACTCCCTCATTCTGATACGGGTATCTACAGAATAAAAACCTATAGCAAGCATCAAACTTAATGATAAGATATTGGAAGATTTCCCTCTGAGATGCAGAACAAGACAATAATATCTGATTGTCACTTCTTTTCAACATCATTTTGGCCATTTATAGAGGTCCTTGCTAACTCAATAAGGTAAGAAAACTGAATAAAATCTATAAGATTGGAAAAGGAAGAAATGAAACTGTTATTCAAGATAAGATGATCATATATGTAGAAAATCTAAGAGTATCTTTAGATAGCTATTAGAATTAATAAGTGAATTTAGCAAGGTCTCAGGATACAAGGCAATTTAGGGAAAAAACCTTGTTTCCATATAACAATATTAAACAGACAATTAAATTTTAAAAGAATACCATTTACCTCCAATACCTCTAGTGCAAGAACTCTGAAAACTATAAAACACTGACAGAAATGAAAGAAGACCTAAGTCAATGGAAGAACAAGTCATGTTCATGGACCGAGGACTTAATATTGTAGATATCACTTTTCCTGAAATTGATCAACAGGTTTGGTTTATTTCCTTGATTCTATGGAAACTAGTGAGCTAATTCTAAAATTTACATGGAAATTCAAAAAGCTAATAAGAGTAGCCAAGATAATTCCCAGAACAAAGTAGAACTTTACTAGATATAAAAGACTTATTATAAACCTATAATAATAATGACAGCATGATATCAGCATAAGAATAAATAAATGATGGAAAATAAAAAAGAATCCAGAAATAGACCATGTAATGGGCATATAATTGATGAAAAGATACCTCTGCAGAATAATGGAGGAAAGTATAGTCTGAATTTTCAATGTCTTCAATAATCTTGGAAAAGACAGAGATTTCTTAAACAGGCCCCAAAATCTCTACCCAAAAAAGAACAGACACATGTAGACAGCCCTCAGAATGGGAGAAAATATTTGCAAATGAAGCAACTGACAAAGGATTAATCTCCAAAATATACAAGCAGCTCATGCAGCTCAATATCAAAAAAACAAACAACCCAATCCAAAAATGGGCAGAAGACTTAAACAGACATTTCTCCACAGGAGATATACAGATTGCCAACAAACACATGAAAGGATGCTCAACATCACTAATCATTAGAGAAATGCAAATAAAAACTACAATGAGGTATCACCTCACACCACTCAGAATGGCCATCATCAAAAAATCTACAAACAATAAATGTTGGAGAGGGTGTGGAGAAAGGGAACCCTCTTGCACTGCTGGTGGGAATGTAAACTGATACAGCCACTATGGAGAACAGTGTGGAGGTTCCTTAAAAAACTAAAAATAGAACTACCATATGACCCAGCAATCCCACTACTGGGCATATACCCTGAGAAAACCATAATTCAAAAAGAGTCATGTTCCACAATGTTCATTGCAGCACTATTTACAATAGCCAGGTCATGGATGTAACCTAAGTGTCCATCGACAGATGAATGGATAAAGAAGATGTGGCACATATATACAATGGAATATTACTCAGCCATAAAAAGAAATGAAATTGAGTTATTTGTAGTGAGGTGGATGGACCTAGAGTCTGTCATACAGAGTAAAGTAAGTCAGAAAGAGAAAAACAAATACCATATGCTAACACATATATATGGAATCTAAAAAAAAATGGTTCTGATGAACCTAGGGGCAGGACAGGAATAAAGACGCAGACGTAGAGAATGGACTTGAGGACATGGGGAGGGGGAAGGGTAAGCTGGGACGAAGTGAGAGAGTGGCATTGACATATAGACACTACCAAATGTAAAACAGATAGCTAGTGGGAAGCAGCTGCATAGCACAGGGAGATCAGCCCGGTGCTTTGTGACCACCTAGAGGGGTGGGATAGAGAGGGTGGGAGGGAGGCTCAAGAGGGAGGGGATATGGGGACATATGTATGCATATAGCTGAATCACTTTGTTACACAGCAGAAACTAACACAACATTGTAAAGCAATTTTACTCCAATAAAGATGTTAAAAAGAAAAAAATCAAGAACATCTGTTCATCAATGATACCATTAACAGAGTGAAAATACAAGCTATTGAGTGGCAGAATCTATTTGCAATATATAACTGATAAAAGCTTAATGTTGAGAACATACCAAAAACTCCTACAAATCATTACAACAAAGGCAGACCACTCACTTTTTTTAAAGAGATATAAACGGACACTTAACTAAAAATTATATCCAAATGTTCAATAAATACATGAAAAGGTATGCAGCAGGGAAATGCACATAAAAACTACAACATTCAACAGGTTGGCTAAAATTTAAAAGACACACTATACAACGTGTTGATAAGGATGTGGAGCAAATCAAACTCTCACACATTGTTGGTGAAAGTATAAATTGCTACAAGTACTTTGGGAAACTGCTTGGCATTATTTACTAATGTACACAAGACTCAGGAATTCCACTCCTAGTTATGTACCTAACAGAAATGCTTAAATATGTGCACCAAACTACATTTACAAGAATGTTCATAGCAGCATATCATAATAATCCCAATCCAGGGGGGGAAGTCAACAGAATAGATAAATTGAAACAACAGTGAAAATAAATGATATACTTCTATATAAAACATGGCTGAACCTCACAAACACAATACTGAACAAAAGAAGCCAGACACAAAAGATACTGTGTGACTCCATTTATAAAAAGCTTGGGGAAAAGAGCAGAACTGATCCGTGGTGTTAAGACTGTGGTTACTTGAAGGGAGGAGGGAATGTCAGTGACTGGGAGAAGGCACAAGGTGGGCCCCTGGGATGTGTAGTAGGTCCTACTTATTCATCTGGGTGGTCATTATGTAGTGTCCACTCTGTGAAAATTGACCCAGATATATACTCATGATTTGTGCACTTTGCTGTATATTATTCTTCAATTTTTAAATGTATTAAAAGTCTTGAAAATAAAACCAAATGAGTCTTTGGTAAACAACCAAACCAATAAATAATATTTAAGGCAACGAGAAATTCCAAAAAAGAACAAAGAGCTATAAAATAACATCAAGGATCAAACAAAAGGAAACTTTACCAACTCATGGTGCCAGAAGAACAGAGAATTTGTTCCTTATTATTAAGAATTTCCTCCTTTGGATGACTCATTGTCAACCAATGAGCAAAATATGAAAGATGTGGTTACACTTGCAGGACAGATTATGAATGTTAATAACCTTGGCAGCATAAAAGTAAGTATGTAGCTAAAAGAGGAAAGCTGGAAGAAAGAGAAAGGATGGGTAAAGGAGAGTCAAGGTATTGACTAAATCGATGGAATAAGAAACTGAGATAGGAGATTAAATAGGTAACCAACAGATGTGCTTCAAAACAATACAGGAGTGAGGGAAGCTGGTAGACAAAACATGTACGGACAATT
Source organism: Eschrichtius robustus (assembly GCF_028021215.1). Lineage (NCBI taxonomy): Eukaryota > Metazoa > Chordata > Mammalia > Artiodactyla > Eschrichtiidae > Eschrichtius > Eschrichtius robustus. The sequence goes on along the minus strand of NC_090829.1, from coordinate 50,317,497 downwards.
GTTTTAACTGGGTAATGGACACAGGAGCTTGGAATAGTATTCTGTTTACTTTTATTGATGTTTGAAATTTTCCGTAATAAAAAGGTTACCCAGAGTAAAATATAATACACCTATCGAACATTGGAAAGAGAAGAGAAAAGGCCGGGGGAGGGGGGGTAGTATACTAGTTTAAACCTTTCATGGTTAGAAATATATAAAGTTGAAAAATTGAAAAAGAGAGGTATAAACATTGTGGACACAACTAGAAATGATTAAAAGGGGTTGCCTCTCAGAAGTCAAAGTGAGAGTGGAAGGTGTGAGGCATGATAAATCTTTTTTACTATAAGCTTTTTTCAAAAAATTGGTTATCGTTTTAATTAAACTTTTAAAAGCTGATAAAATGTTTAATAGTCAGAAAAAAATGGGCAGTTAAGATGCTTAATCATTTATATTGTAAATAAACAATTAGCCCATAAAATGGAAGGATCTATATTTTAAACAATACTACCAAGTATTCTAAATGCCATTCTTAAATACATTATAATTTTTAGATTATGCTATCTTAAAATGAATATAAGTTATCCCGCCAGATTATTTCTTAATTTAAATGATTTTAGCAATTTAATTATTGAATTAACTCAGAATAAAACTCTAGAATCACTAAAAATCATCCCTACAAAATTATGATCTAAAATTGAAGCAAGTCAATTTGTCATATTTTTAAACTGTCACATTAAAAAGTTGATGACATAATGTACCATAAGACTAATTAATTATCTTACCTCCTTTTCTTCACCAACTTGGTCCAAACTCTCATGACTTGAAGGATTATACGGAATTACTAAAAAACCAATCCCAAACATTAAAAAAAAAAAAAGAGAAAAACATAGTATACATTAACTGAGTTACACTTAAAATTTTCTCTTGATTTGATTTTTCTTAGTTTTTATTTCTGAATAAGTGTTCATCATTTAAAATTGAGTATCTGTCCCACTAATAACAAATTATACATAAATACCAGTTAAATTCTAATCTTTAATGATGGTAAAGAGAGGAGGAACCAATCAATAGCCAAGTACTGATTTTAACAAATACTTTTGCTATTTAAAAAAATATTTCTCTTCTTTACAAATTAATCAATTCCTTCCAAAAGGGTGACTCTATAAACCCTATTTCATTATATTAGTATGACTGAGGCATAGAGATAGAGGATCTCTAGTTTGGACTCGATTGGACTCCAGGCTTCTATTCCTTAAAGCTACTTGGGTCAAAAAAAAAAAAAAAAAGGCCTACATTTCATACAACCAGCTTCTTCCATGAACAAGATACTACATTCTCTCCTTCCAGAAAAACTCCCTTGTTTTCTTTTTCTTGATTCATCCCAGATCAGGCTGCTCTGTCCCATTTAATTGCTCTCCAAATTTCCCAGAGACATATTTAAGGTTTTGTATCTACTAGACATTTGGTTTTTTTTTTAGACATTTGAACTCACACGATCTTTTTGAATTGTCTATACAGCATCTCTGTATCTTTATCATTTCTTCATCTCATAATAGAGTTTTTAATAAAAACAGGTCACTTGAATATAGTCAATACGGTCCACAAAATCAGTATATATTTTCATTATTGAAAAAAAGTAGGTTTGCTGAATATAAAGGGGTCTCAAAAGAAATTTATCTGAATTAAAGAAAATAGCCATTTGTTGTAGTTTACATAGTTGTCTTTTTAAAATGCCAAACATATGTTAAATACTGCAACTGATGTTAACAAAATATGGTTACCTAGCTTTTATTTGGGAAGAATATAAATGTCTTTAAATTTACGTATAAGATTCACATAAAGAAGTCTTTAAATGACACTTTGTTAATGAGCAATGGTTTGTGCCAGTGTCATTCTTACCTGTCTGTGCATGGTCTGAGTGCATGGATGACTGGTCCATGGGCATCACTGGTTCCTACAAATCATTTCCAAAGATACAGTAACTTAGTGCAATCTTTTTAAATCCCAATACCTCTATAAATCCAGAAACAACATCGTTTCGATGAGACACAGCATGTTAAAATTTAAATTTGAAAGAATATAACTTAATAAGTGAGAATTACATTACTATATATAATTTATTTTAAATTTTATTATATGTGAAACCATACAACATTCCTACGAATGACGTAATGTTATCACATTTTACAGATCACAGAAAAAACACAAAACTAATTTCAGACTATCAATTAGAAATCAAATTAAACTCCTATATACTCTGATTTATTTCTCCTCTATACCACCTATTCTTCCTTTGAGCTCCACATACTCACTTTAAGTCTTTGGCAAAAGGAGTCTTAGTATAGAGTTACTTAGCTGATGTCCAGAAATAGACTTCAAGATGTCTATAAACTTCTTGAAATTATATGTAAAATTTTATGGGTTTCCCATTTTTCTGAAGATTCTCAAAGGGGTCAGTGACCCAAAAAAGGAAAAGAAATACCTCCAAGAAACTAACTGCCAATAACCTCAGGAACAATGCTAATTCAAACCAAAATCTTACTTATTCATTAATTTTGGACCAAAGTTTAATGAATACCAGCAAGAAAGAGTAAACCTGAGAAGCAGCATTAGTTATAGAGTTATACTTTTAAGGCTGCCTTAAAAATAAGTTCATGGGTTTTTCAATGTGTTCAGCACCATCCTAAAATATCAATATAATCACTAACACTGCCCTCTTTCCTTCTACGTTTATGAACTCACACAAGTCATTCCATTGTCTAAGAATACTCAAGAATATCAACAGTAACCTGGATAAATTATGTTCACAATTTTTGGCCTTCTGCTGTTCCTTAAAATTGGCTTTTTACCTCCCTAACTATAAACCCATTAACTTACATGAACATAAACTTACATAAACTTACATGAACTGGCTAAATAATTCTACTACCAACAAGCCACCAGTAATAACCTACTTCCACAATGTCCAAAGAAGGTACTACGAATAAACATGGTATAATCATTCTAAAAGATAACTTAGAAAGACGAACCCAGATCTTTTTAAAAACACATATCCTTTAAACCAGTAATTCTACTTCTGAATCCTTAAGGAAATAAAAAGATTTATTTACCAGGAAGTTCATTATGATTTTCCTCATAGGAAAATTTAGAAAACAACTCAAATGTTCAATCATGGGGAACAGATTAAATAAATCATGGTATAGACACATAAAATACTTTGCTAAAAATGATGAAGATATAGATAGATATAGAAAGATGACCAAAATCTATTGTTCAGTGAGAAAAATGGGTTAGAAAATAGTACAAATATGACCTCACTTTTGTTAAAAAGTATGTAAAAGAACGAGACACAAAGAAACATTGTATGCCCTCTGATGGATAAACACACCACCTTCTATGAAATAGTCTCAAAACAACCCACAAAAAAACAAAAACCAGAATCTAATCAAATCTCTACATTCAACTGTAATATACAGAAAATAAAGAGGACAGGGGAACATTTTAAACATAACCATGGAGAAGCAAAGAGAAAAATTCTGAATCACTTTAAATGACAACACAGTTTCTTCTATAGTTAAATTGTAAGGGAAAAAAGAGAGAGAGATGAAGAATCAGTAAACTTAAAAATATCTAAGACATATCAATCAACTGTAAATATGATCAATCAATTGCAAATATGAACTTCATTTAGATCCTGATTCATCACAATGAAAATTATGAAAACAAAATTACAACATTTATGTGACAACTGAAATTTTGAACATTGCCTGGATGGATATTTTATATAAGGAATTTATTTTTTAGCTAGTTTTAAAAAAACATTCCTTATCTTTTAGAGGTACATACTGAAATACATCTGGAACTTGTTTCAAAACAATATAGGATGAGGGCAGGTTAAATGGGTGGGTTATAGATGAAACGAGATTGGTCGTGAGGTGATAACTGTTGGAGCTGGATGACTGGTATATGGAAGTTCATTATACTCTATAGAAAAATTTTAAATGTTTATGCATATAAATTTGCATACTTCTGGAAGAATATACACTAAATGACAATTACCTTTAGATGGTAGATTTCATGGGGGTTTTTGTTTAATTTTTCTTTATTCATTTTTATTCTCTATTTTTTCCATAATGAACTTGTTTTAATTTCATATTTAAAATGGAAAGTGAAAAATAAAAATTTTAAATGCAAACTCACCAGTAATCTCACACTTTACATAGCCAACATGACTGACTCTTCTCACCTGATCTCTGCCTAGTATAGATGCTAGAATAATGGGAGCTATAAACTAAAGAGTTTAGCTTAAAGAAGAGAAAAATATCTTTTAAATGGTTCTCCTTACATTTTCCTAATTTAGACCAAATCATTTTGTAGCAGGTCAAACAAAGAAGTTAACCATGTCCTACAAACAAATTTGTAATAACAATTCCAAAATTCACATGTTAACTGGACTCCTAAAGTATTCCTACCCACATTCTGTAACAACACTGTTGAGCTGTGATTCCTTAACACCCCCCTATTTTAGCCTTCTGTTCTAGCAGTGTTATCAAAAATGCTCTATAAAAAAAAATTAGACAACAGTGTCTTACCAGTGGCAAAGAATGCCGCCCACATTCAATTGTTACAAGTTTGTGGCACTTCTTATGAACCAGGAGTTTGCAGTTGATGCACTTATATCCCTGACGTCCAAGCCCCCATATTCGGTCAGTGCAGATGGCACAATGAGCACGCTGGAGAAAGTAATTCAACAGTATTTTATTAACAAAAAAAAGGTCATGATCATTTCCCAACAGTTTGCTCATAAAATAGTGAAAGTAAGTGGCTTTCTTCTCGAACTCAATTCCCTTCACCATACATAACTTTTCCAAAGCTATGATGGTCATGGGAAAATAAACAGAAAGGAGAGCTTGTTTTAAAGAGACTGAAATTTGCAACCATGTTGTTTCCTAAGTCCACGAATTTTCAGTCTTCACCTAATTAAGTTCAGAGTAAGGACAATAGGAAAAGTGAATTAAACTTGAAAAACACGTGGCAGAAAAAGCTGTGCAAGGACTCCCAAGCAAACATAAACCTATCAGTCTGTTCAGAGGTCAAACCGAAGCCCTGCTCTCTTTTTTTTTTAATTAATTTTTATTGGAGTATAGTTGCTTTACAATGTTGTGTTAGTTTCTACTGTACAGCAAAATGAATCAGCTATGCATATACATATATCCCCTCTTTTTTGGATTTCCTTCCCATTTAGGTCACCACTGCTCTCTTAAAGAGCAACACCTAAAGTGACTTCTCACTTCAAAGCTTTTTAAATATCAGTGCTACTGGGAACAGGAATTTGGGAACCTCGGGTGGTGGCTTCTATTACATTAATGAATTGAGAACATAGCACGAGTTTTAGAATGGAAATGGATGACTGTAGTTATCAAGAGTAGTTAAAAACATGGACTTCTGGAGACAGACTGATCTCAAACCTTGGCTCTGCCACTTACTAGCTGTGTCATCTTGGGCAAGTTATCTAACCATCCTGCACCTCAGTTTCTTCATCTATAAAATGGAAATATATAGTACCTCTCTCACAAGGTTGTGGCAGGGATTAAATGAGTCACTATATGGCAAGCCTTCAGAAAAGTGCCTGGTACATATTAAAAGCTAGATAAATGTTTGCAATTATCATTTTCTAAAACAGGGAAAACTAAAAAAAATGTATAACAGTAAATGGTTTGCAAAATAAACCTTGCTTATTTTCTGGCTGTCTTGAATTATATTAAAAAAAATCCAACTTTCTTACAGCTAGGGTAACCATATAACTAATCATCCAAGCTGGAACATTTTTATGAGTCAAAGGAGATGATATTAAAAATTACCTGAAGATAACAGATGTACTATCCCAGGCAAACTGGGAATTTTAGGTCACCCTACTTACTCCTTTAAAAAGGGATAACAGTAGAGAGGAAAAACCCAGATTTCTCAAATTATCAATATGCAGCAAACTAAGGTTTACCCTGTTGAAACGTTTGGCTTGAAAAGTGTGGCCATTTGCACAATAAAGCTTTCTCCAGCGGCGAGCACCTCGGCGGTAGATGGATTCTGAAGAGAGATTAAAAGTTAAAAAAAAAAAGGAAGAAAAAAAAAGAGCAAGTGTGAATATAAAGTCATTTTATAATTGTCTGTGATTTTTTTCATGATATTCATTGCAGGAAAAAAATATATATTGATAAAAATCTGAAAGTGAAAAAATAAAACAGTCATCAAGAGACTAGGCTTTTCTGTTTTTTAATTGACCCCTAACTTTTAATTTTGAAAAAATTTTAAGCCCACAGAAAAGTTGAAAGAATAGAACAATAAACATCTCCATCCTTCACCTACATTTATCTATTACTATAATTTTGCCACATTTGCTTTCTTCTCTATTTACACATACACTTTTTTTTCTGAATCATTTAAAAGTAAATTGCAGACATCATAACACTTCACCCTTAAATACCTAAGTATCCATTGCCTGAGATTAAGGACACTCCCCCTAATTCTATTTAACCACAATGCCATTATTGTGTCTTAGAAAATTAACATTAATTAAATATCACCTAATATACACTTCATCTGCTAATTTCCCTATTTGCTTGAAAAATGTCTTTCATAGTTTTCTTTTTCTCTCCAGGATCCAATCAAGATTCAGGCACTAAATTTCATTACTATACATTTTTTGTCTCTTTAATGTATGCTAAAACATTCACTCTATCTTATTTGTTGTTGTTTGCTTTTCATGATGTTGAAAGGGTCTAGGCAGATGTCTTATATCATGACCTACATTCTGGATTTGTCTGTTTCCTCACTAGACTCAAATCTATTATGGATTTGTAACACACTTCCCAGATAAAAAAAAAGGATTCCCAGATAAAAAGTATTAAATACTTTTGGCAAAAATAATACACAGGTGATGTATATTTCTTACTGCATCTCATCAAGAAATATACAAATGTGAGATTGTTGACTCCCACTACGTGTTCAATCACTCTGTTAAAGGCAGTGATGGCTAGTTTTCTTCTTTGTAAAGGTACATTTTTGTAAATACCGTATAAGGGACATTTTGTAACCACAAGAATATTCTCTTCGCAACAACCTTTTATGCAATGGTTTTTATATTTTTTTATATCTTTAACTATTCTAAATACATTCCCTAAACAAAGAGGTTCCATGAGATCAAATCAAGTCCACCGGTGTAATTTTGGGTAAGTCAATCACTATTATATAGATTGTCTATTAGTCATCCCACAGTAATAGTAATCACTGTGGAAATTCCATTAGGTTTCTAAACTCATTTTATTTTTTTGGCTGTGCCGCGTGGCTTGCGGGATCTTAGCTCCCTGACCAGGGATCGAACCCATGCCCCCTGCAGTGGAAGCACAGAGTCCTAACCACTGGACCACCAGGGAATTCCCTCTAAACTCATTTTAAAGCAAATGTAGCACTGGGTCTACTATTTAAAATTAAGATAGAAAGAAACAGGTGAAATACTCTGAATTAGAAATCCTGAGATAGCATAATACAGAACCTGAAATATATATGCTTTTATTTTTAATTATTTATTCTGTTAGGAGCAACCAAAGCAGAAAGTTTGTTAATATCTTAACCTAAAAGAACATCTTATTTCAGAAACTTTCATGAACTACAACTTGATATATCTTAAATTTAAACATGTTAATGTTGCCTAGGAATTAAAAGAGCCAAGAGATCACTTTAATGGTTATCAATTTTCCTCCATGCTCTAGTTTAGTAATATTAATTATTACTAAACTAGAGGAGAGGAGAGGAGTGTGTAAAACTCCCCACCAGCAAATTTTAAAGTGGGAAAGTGGGCATGAAATACAGTGAAAAAGGTAGGAAAAGACATTTTATCTGGGAAGTGTGCTACAGACCCATAATAGATTTGCAGATAGGACTCTGCAACCAAGATTCGCTATAATGGCAAGTCTTTGAAAACTCTGGCCTGGACAAAGGAGAGCTGCTTCTCCAACACCTCTGTGAAGGCAGCCCGCACTGGCTGTAATCCATCTGCCACTGGAAACCCAATGAAATACTCCTAGTTGAATCCAAACCTAAATTTTTCACTATTGCTTCAGAGGCCTACCCACTCCTTATGTTTCCCCACCTTCCTATAAAGCACATAGCCCTCACTCAACTCTATATACAAACACCCAGTTCTTTAATTTTTCCTTTTCACCAAGTTGCATGAAGAGTTACAGAATTAAAAGTTTAGAGCTATTTCACTTAATACAAAGCAAAACATTTACTACTATTCCTTCTAAAGTCATGGATATGTGCAGAAACCACAAATAAAAATGAGTTGCCTAATATCTACAACCTATAAATTATACCATACATCAAATTCAAATTTGGTATAGATATATGGTATATATCAAATATATATACATATACACATATGTATTTATATATATGAATATATACATATAAACTTTTTCAAATTCCATCAGACCAAATAGTTGCCTCTTTCAATTCATCTTATTAATGTTAACCACTAGCTTAGACATTCAAAAGAAAGTTTCATAACAATTCTTAAGGATGCATGCTAAAGTATTCAGAGGTGAAGTGTCATGTCAGCTTACTCTCAAAGGGTACACAAAAAAATAAATAAAAATAAAACAAGTGTTTGTTATGTATATACATGTATGCATGTGTGTGTACAGATACAGAGATAAAGCAAACATAGAAAATGTTAATAATTGGTGAATCTTGGTAAAGATATATGGGTATCTTTGTTTTCAATGTTTCTATGTTTTTTCAACTTCTCCATAGGTTTGAAAAGTTCCAAAATTAAAAAACAGGAAATGGGGACTTCTCTGGTGGCGCAGTGGTCAAGAATCCGTCTGCCAATGCAGGGGACACGGGTTCGAGCCCTGGTCCAGGAAGATCCCACATACCGCGGAGCAACTAAGCCCGTGAGCCACAACTACTGAACCTGTGCTCTAGAGCCCGTGAGCCACAAATACTGAGCCCACGTGCCACAACTACTGAAGCCCATGCGCCTAGAGCCCATGCTCTGCAACAAGAGAAGCCACCGCAATGAGAAGCCCACGCACCACAACGAAGAGTAGCCCCCGCTCGCTGCAACTAGAGGAAAGCCTGAGCACAGCAACAAAGACCCAACGCAGCCAAAAATAAATAAAATTAATTAAAAAGAACAAACAAACAGGAAAGGACTTAAAATCAACTTAATTTTCCTTTCAAATGCACAATAGACAATTATGTCAGTAAGTTGTAATTAAAAACTGCCTCATTTTGGGACTTCCCTGGTGGCACAGTGGTTAAGACTCTGCATTCCCGATGCAGGGGGCTCGGGTTCAATCCCTGGTCAGGGAACCAGATCCCACATGCATGCCGCAACTAAGAGTTTGCATGCCACAACTAAGTAGCCGGTGAGACGCAACTAAGGAGCCTGCCTGCCGCAACTAAGACCCAGCACAACCAAATAAATAAATAAATAAATATATGTTTTTTAAAAATTAAAAACAATTAAAACTGCCTCATCTCGATTTGGGAAAAGTAGAGACTTTAGGCAGTTTACTAATATACTCTAAAGTAGACTGAAGAATGGAAAAGAAGTCAAATGAATTAAAAGTTCTATTTCTGATTTCTCTTGTGCCACTGTATCATAAATAACTCTATTCAAAGGTATGAAGTATATAAACACTCACTATCTTCTCCTGGACAGGGCATTCCAGGACGTTCTGGTACACAAGGGAATACTGAAAAACAACAAATTAAAATTAATACAGCATATTTAAAACATACAAATTACACAGAATTTAAATTCAAATATCACAGAAATTGATCTAAATTTAAACCTGACCCTCTCTTGACACAAGATACTTAACATATGGTCAGTACTATTTTTGGAAGGGACCCATTTTACCAAGGCTATAATAAAAGAAATTCTTATGAAAGCAAACATCCATAAACAATGCATTAGAAGCTCAAATTACTCATTCCAATCCTTATTACATCACTAATTGATTTTTTTTTTGGTCATTAGAGAAATCATTAACTATTTCCTTAAATCCTCATTGTAGTGACAAATTTGCTACGATGAAGAATTAAAATTACAAAGTGTATACAAATATAAACATAAGCCACTATAGTTTTTTAAAGATGTATACTAAACTTAGGAATAAATTAACATTAAAAACAGTACCCAAATCCAAAAATGTAAGTTTTGTCTTAGGAACTATAGATTTATAAAAATGCTAATTCAAAACATTTTTATAAAGAGATAGAATATAATGAAATCGTACATTTATGAACATCTAGTCAACTCTTTGTAGTCTGTGATGTACAAAAAAGGACATGGTTTTGAGCACAGAGTATGGGAAACACAGTTCCTGGAATATTTTTAAAAGTTGAAATATAAGCTAACTTCTGAAAACAGATCTCTGATATAGCATAAAAAGCAATAAAGCTTAAAACAAATAATTTCTTTAAACATTCACTGTAGTTTTATTCTAGACAGAGATGACCAAAGAAAGACTTCTAACATTCTTCCAGGATCTCAACAAATTAGAGTATGAATCCCATGGGAGTCACTATGTCAAATTCTGAAGGGAGACAAAAATCAAACTATTTTTTAAAAAAAAATCACACTGTAAAGGAAAGTACAAAGGAATAATAACAAGGTATTGAAATAAGTCATTATATTGAGGGGAGATTTATATTTGTTTCAAGTTGTAAAGAGTTCCCTAGGTCTAGTCTCCTAAGGCTCCCAAAAATGTTATGTGAAATACTGCCAATGTATTGCAATTATATTAAGCATATTAAGTGGATTCTACATGACCTAAAAAATTTGAGGGGTAGCATGGCAGAATGAGAAGAACACAGATTTGGAAAGAGAATACCTAGATTTACAACCCAGGTTTACAATGTACCAGTTACCTGATGGCTGAGTTTAGGTCTCTCCTTCTATACAACTACCCACCTCTCAGGCTTGCTGACCTTTAACACACTAATGTCTATGATTACTACATAAATAGTTTCACAGTTAACCCTTAAACAAAAGAAAGGACATTTAAGATATCTTACCTTTGGAAATCATCATTTGCATACATTACAAAACTGCAAGGGGATGACTTAGGTTCTACTGGGCTCTCAATTCTTAAATTCTATGCTAAAACTTGGCTGTAAAACACTGAGATGATCACAGTTTAATACCCAAGAAGGCATACACAAATAAGAAATTTCCTAAGATTATAAGAAGCTGATCGATTTTGTCTTCTCTAGCATTTAAGATACTACTGAACAAGGACAATTACATAGAAATGAGGGATACAGATTAAGAAAATGACATCAGGACCATGTTTTTAAATGGTTAAGGATACAGGGTTATGTTTTTAAAGAAGTATAGTTCTAGAAGAGTAGGAAATGACTACTCCTTTACCATGAATCAAGAGTTCAGAATCCTTGTTTAGCTCATAAAGCCTAAAGGCTTCTTCTAACTCCAACTGAGACGATACTGTACATGGGTCTCCTAAAAAATATAAAAAGGAAAAGTAAAGGTCACTTTTAAAATCCTCTACATGTGACCAGTAAACAATTTCTACTACATAAAATCTTGAGGAAAAACAATTTCATACTTACAGAGAAATGTTTGACAAGGACTAAACTTGAGATATTTATTTAGACAATTCTATTCTCTGAAGTAGGTAACATAACTTCCACTCCTATTTCTACAAAATATTACATGAGGTTCACAGATACCAAACTTTAAATGTATAAAACCATTTAATTCTTGATGATGTTTACATTCAAAATATAGCAAACAGAATCTACCCTGACCACATTTTAGATTGTCAATGCAAAAAAAGTTATAACAAAGTTATCCACTGACTATTTATAGAAACTCTGTGTCTGGGTTTCTTTTTCTTTCTTTCTTTTTTTTGATTGTCACTGCAACATGATTAACAGCCAGGGATAAGTTTTCTGTTACCTGTTTCTTCAAAAGAGGAAGTGAAAGTGGTTTCATCGCCACAATATGATCGGAGGAGGTCTCTATTTAATCATTTTGTCAAATTTTTCCTTCACCAGAGAGCCTGCTCAAGAGGCTCACAGAAAACAAGCATAGCTACTAAAGTACTCTGGACTAAAGAGCAGTCCTACTTGATTGCTTTTAAATGTAAATGCCTAGTTTAGTAAACTTACACACAGAGGGCTTCCCTGGTGGCGCAGTGGTTAAGAATCTGCCTGCCAATGCAGGGGACACGGGTTCGAGCCCTGGTCCGGGAAGATCCCACATGCCTCGGAGCAACTAAGCCCGTGCGCCACAACTACTGAGACTGCGCTCTAGAGCCCGCGAGCCACAACTACTGAGCCCGCATGCCACAACTACTGAAGCCCGCGCGCCTAGAGCCTGTGCTCTGCACACAACAAGAGAAGCCACTGCAATGAGAAGCCCACGCAACGCAACAAAGAGTAGCCCCCGCTCGCCACAACTAGAGAAAGCTCCACACACAGCAACGAAGACCCAATGCAGCCAAAATAAATTAAAAAAAAAAAAAAAAACAAACTTACACACAGAGAGGACAAGGAAGAAACATCTCCCTTAGTCAACCAGCCAGTGAACTGAGTCATCAGTGAACTGAGTCATCCCTGGAAATCAATGAGATGGCACGTCCCCCTGTACAATGGCATTCCTCAATGAAAAAGTCATTTTGAACATAGTTGGGCCTGAGCTGCGTCCTCAACGCTGACATTCTTTTGCTCATTCTTGTGGTTACTGGTTACACCAAGAGATGCCATCAACCCTATCCAAACTTCAATCACTCTCAGCAGGGAACTCGGTCTACTACTTCAGAGAGAAAAGTGAAGTCATTTCCTTTCCTGTTGACTCAAAGAAATGAGTGCCTCTGTTCTTTTCTCCAACTTGGACACTGAGTCTCTCCTTCCCTTTATCTTCTCTGGGCGTTATTCCACTAGTCCTCCCCAGTTCCATCTTCATTTTTTCTTTCCTTCCACTAGCTCTTCTCAGGCAAAGGCATGTTTGAGTCTCCCTCTCACTAACCTCTCTCCTGCCCAGGGTGCCATTCATTCTGTAGCCACAAGTCTCAAGAGTAAACTACAGACTGAAACGAGGGGGTGAGTGAGAAGAAACGGAAGAAAAAGGGACAGGGCCTTTGAAATTTGACTTCATACTTTTCTTTTGTATTTTTTAAATCATAGATTTATAATCTTTTAGATTTATTAGAAATAGCTTTTCTTCCTATCAAGAGTGAACCCACCCTGCTTTCTCCATGTTCCTATCTTCCAAGCATTTCTCAAAATTTTGCTATCAGGTTTTAGTCCAAACACTATTAAAACTGCTGTATCTAACGTCATGGAAGCAGCTGCTGAAATCAATGGCATGTTTTGTCTTTACTCTGGTTGACCTCGCTATACCATCGAACAAAGTTATCCACTGACTATTTACAGAAACTTTGTGTCTGGGTTTCTAAACACCATTCCCCTGGTCTACCAACTCTTTTTTTTAAAGATCTACCAACTCTTTTTTTTTTTTTTTTAATTTTATTTATTTTTGGCTGCGTTGGGTCTTCAGTTGCTGAGCGGGCTTTCTCTAGTTGCGGTGAGCAGGGGCTACTCTTTGTTGTGGTGTGTGGACTTCTCCTTGCGGTGGCTTCTCTCGTTGTGGAGCATGGGCTCTAGGCACACGGGCTTCAGTAGTCATGGAGCGCAGGCTCAGTAGTTATGGCACACGGGCTCTAGAGTGCAGGCTCAGTAGTTGTGGAGCACAGGCTTAGTTGCTCTGCGGCATGTGGGATCTCCTGGACCAGGGATCGAACTTGTGTCCCCTGCATTGGCAGGCGGAAGCTTATCCACTGTGCCGCCAGGGAAGTCCCCAGCTCTTCTTTTAACTTTTTATTTTGGAAATTTTCAAACATATTACAAAATCCTGTTTCACCTGTGGACTCACTCACTTATCCTCCTCCACCATGTCATTCTGAGCAAATCCCTATAACGCTAGATAAAAACTCCTTAATATAATCATAATACCATTATAAACCTATATAAACTAACAAAAATTCACTATAAAATATCCAAACATAACCATATACAAAAGAATAAAGTTGAACCTTTATCTTATATAATAAATAAAAATTAAATCAAAATGGATCAAAGACCTAAATGCAAGAGCTAAAACTACAAAACTATCGGGGGAAAACACAGGGAGAAAGCTTCATGACACTGGGTTTGGCAACAATTTCTTGGATGTGACACCGAAAGCACAAGTAAGAAAAAAAATAATACAATGGTCAACATCAAAATTAAAAACTTTTGTGTGTAAAAGGACACTATCAGCACAGTGAAAAGACAACCTATTGGAGGAAATATTTGCAAATTATACATCTGATAAGGGATTAATACTCAAAATATATAAAGAACTCCTACAACTCTACAATGACAAAAATAAATACATGAGCAAAGGATATTTCTCCAAAGAAGATATACAAATAGCCAATAAGCACATGAAAAGAGGTTCAACACCACTAATCATTAGGAAAATGCAAATCAATGAGATACCACTTCAAACCCATAAGGTTTTGTAAAACACACACAAACAGTCCAGACAATAACAAGTGTTGGAAAGGGTGTGGAGAAACTGGAACCCTTGTGCATTGATGGTGGGAATGTACAATGATGTAGCAACCTCAAAAAATAAAACATATAATTACCATATAATCCAGCAATTCTACTTCTGGGTATACTTCCAAAGAACTAAAAGCAGAGACTCCAACAGATATTTGTACACCCATGTTCAAAGCAGCACTATTCACAACAGCCAAAAGGTAGAAGCAACCCAAGTGTCCAACAACAGATGAATGGATAAACAAAATGTGGTATATACAGTTGGCCTTCCATATCTATAGGTTCTGAATCTGTGGATTCAATCAACCTTGGATCAAAAATATTTGAAAAAAAAATTCCAGAAAGTTCAAAAAAAACTAAAACTAGAATTTGCCATGCACTGGCAACTATTTGCATAGCATTTACAATGCATTAGGTATTATAGGTAATCTATAGATGATTTAAAGGATATGGAAGAATGTGCGTAGGTTACATGCAAATACTACACCACTTTATTTAAGGGATTTGAGCATAACCAGATTTTGGTATCCCTGGGAGGCTCTAGAACCAATCTCCTGTGGACACCAAGGGATGACTGTACATACAAAAGAAGTATTATTTAGTCTTAAAAAGGAAGTTGTATATAAACAGCTCATACAACTCAATATCAAAAAAACAAATAACCCAATCAAAAAATGGGCAGAAGGGACTTCCTTGGTGGCGCAGTGTTAAGAATCCATCTGCCAATGCAGGGGACACGGGTGAAGCCCTGGTCTGGGAAGATCTCACATGCTGCAGAGCAACTAAGCCCGTGCGCCACAACTACTGAGTCTGCACTCTAGACCCCATGGGCCACAACTACTGAGCCTGCGTGCCACACCGACTGAAGCCCACACGCCTAGAGCCCACGCTCAGCAATAAGAGAAGCCACCCCAATGAGACGTCTGCGCACCACAAAGAGTAGGCTCCACTTGCTGCAACTAGAGAAAGCCCGCACGCAGCAACGAAGACCCAACACAGCCATAAATAAATAAATAAATAAATAAATAAATAAATAAATAAATAAATAAATTTATTTCTGTATTAAAAAAAAGTGGGCAGAAGACCTAAACAGATGTTTCTCCAAAGAAGACATACTGCTGGCCAACAGGCGCATGAAAAGATGCTCAGCATTGCTAATTATCAGAGAAGTGCAAATCAAAACTACAATGAGGTATCACCTCACACCAGTCAAAATGGCCATCATGAAAAAGTCTACAAACAATAAATGCTGGAGAGGGTGTGGAGAAAGGGGAACCCTCCTACACTGTTGGTAGGAATGTAAATTGGTGCAGCCACTATGGAAAACAGTATGGAGGTTCCTCAAAAAACTAAAAATAGAGTCATCATATGATCTAGCAATCCCACTCTTGGGCATATATCTAGAAAAGATGAAAACTCTAATTCAAAAAGATGTATGCACCCCAGTGCTCACTGCAGCACTATTTACAACACCCAAGATATGGAAGCAACCTATGTGTCCATCGACAGAAGAATGGATAAAGAAGATGTGGTATATGTATATACAAAGAAATATTACTCAGCCATAAAAAAGAATGAAATAATGTCATTTGCAGCAACATAGATGGACCTAGAGGTTATCACACTAAGTGAAGTCAGACAGAGAAAGACAAATATCATATGATATCACTTATTTATGGAATCTAAAAAAAATGATACAAATGAACTTATTTACAAAACAGAGATAGACTCACAGACATAGAAAACAATCTTACGGGGCTTTCCTGGTGGCGCAGTGGTTAAGAATCCACCTGCCAATGCAGAGGACATGGGTTCGACCCCTGGTCCGGAGGATGCCACATGCCGCAAAGCAACCAAGCCCATGCGCCCCAACTACTGAAGCCTGCACGCCTGGAGCCCACGTTCTGCAACAAGAGAAGCCACCAAAATGAGAAGCCCCCGCATGGCAACGATGAGCAGCCCCCGCTCGCCGCAACTAAGGAAAGCGTGCGTGGCAATGAAGACCCGACGCAGCCAAAAAAAAAAAAAAAGAAAACAATCTTATGGTTACCAAAGGGGAAGGGATGGGTGAGGGATACATTAGGAGTTTGAGATTAACAGATACACACAAGTATATATAAAATAGAAAAAAAAAAGAGGAAGCAAATTTTGACACATGCTACAACATGAAGGAACCTAGAAGACATTATGGTAAGTGAAACAAGCCAGTTACTAAAGGACAAATATTGTATGACTCTACTTCAATAAGGTACCTAGAGTAGTAAAATTCACAGAAACAAGGTAGAATGGTGGTTGCCATTTGCTGGGGGAGAGAGGAGAATGAGGATTTATTGGGTAAAGAGTAACTTTATAGGGTAAAATTAATGGGTAAAGAGTTTCAGTTTCGGAAGATGAGAAAGTTCTGGAGATGGATGGTGGTGATGGTTGGACTGGCTCTATCACTATATTAACTAAGAAAAAGCCACAAAGTGGTGCTGTGCCAGTTCCAGGCTTCCACCTTATAAACATCTGGCATCTTTTGCTTTTTGTGCTTTTGGGAGCCCTAAGTCACCATGTAAGAAGTTCAGCTGCCTCTGAGAGCAGAAGCCCCGAGACTACACAGAGAGAGAAAGAGAACCTACTATGCTAGCATCCCAGGTGAGCCTCCACGTGACTTCAGACCCAGCTGCCATCCAATCGCTACTGCGTGAGAGACCTCAAGTGAGACCAGCAGAGCCAATCAACTCACAGAAGTGTAAAAAGACTATAAAATAGAAAGGTGGGTTTTTTTAAAGCCACTAGGCTTTGAAGTGATTTGTTATGTTACAAACACCTTCCTGCCACCTTTCAAGTTGAATCTTGAAATCCTGTGTATCTTACAAGACCCAGGACAAATGCCACCTCTTCTGAAAAGCTTTACTTGAGGGGGTAATGTTTCACATTTTTAAAAAAATGCTAGATATAATCTACTAATTTTTAATAACAGCTTTATTGAGATACAATTCACACAGCTTTCAATTTACCCATTTGAAGTGTACAGTTCAATGGTTGTTAGTATATTCACAGAGCTGTGCAACTACCACCATAATCAATTTTAGAACATTTTCATAACCCCTCCTCAAAAAAACTCCTTCCAATTAGCAGTCACTCCCCATTTCCCCCCAGCCTCTCCTTCCACTGTCAGACCTAGGCAACCACTGATTATTTTCAGTCTCTACAGATTTGCCTTTTCTGGACATTTCATATAAATGGAATCACACAATATGTGGTCTTTTATGTCTAGATTTTTTTTGCTTAGAATGTTTTCAAGGTTCATCTAAGTTGTAGCATGTATCAGTAGTTCAGTCCTTATTTATTAGTGAATAATATAGTAAATATTCTTGAACTGAAATATTTGTGCTTGAATAATTTCTCATGATAATTTCATAGAAATAGAAATGACTGGCTCAAAGTGTGCCCATTTAAAATTTTTACAATTATTTCAAAATTTGGATAGTAACTCCAAAAAGGTTATGACATACACACTCAACCAACAGTGTGTTTTTCCTAACCCCTACAGGTACTGATTAAATTTTAACTATTTTCTAATCTGATAGGTGAAAACCGATGTCTTATTTTAAAATCTTTGTTTCTTTAATTATTAGTGATCCTTGAGCATTTTTGTCATTTATGAATTAGCTATTTGCACCTTTTTAAGTAGATTCTTCATCTATTTCTTTTTGACTTAATTATCTTATATTAGAGATAAGCAATCCTTTGTAAATGTTGCAAATATTTTCTCTCAGTTATTACTTCTATATCTGTGATTATGATGTTTTTCAATATAAAGAATTAGGAAAAGTCTTCCGTCTTTACATTTCCTTTTTCAGAATTTTCCCATTTGTTCTTTTATTAAAATTAATTAATTAATTTATTTTTGGCTGCATTGGGTCTTCGTTGCTATGCAGGCTTTCTCTAGTTGCGGTGAGCGGGGGCTACTCTTCGTTGTGGTGTGCGGGCTTCTCATTGCTGTGGCTTCTCTTGTTGCGGATCATGGGTTCTAGGCGTGCGGGCTTCAGTAGTTGTGGCACGCAGGCTCAGTAGTTGTGGGTCGCACGCTGTACAGCGCAGGCTCAGTAGTTGTGGCAGATGGCTTAGTTGCTCCGCGACATGTGGGATCTTCCAGGACCAGGGATTGAACCCGTGTCCCCTGCATTGGTAGGCGGACTCTTTAACCACTGCACCACCAGGGAAGTCCCCCCATTTATTCTTGAGCATTTATTTTTCCAGATGAAATTGCCAGTTTTTAAAAAACCCTATTAGAATTTTTGGGGGGAACTGTGCTCTTTACAGATTGATCTATAGGGAGTTTACTTTTTATATGTTCCTTCTCCCTAACCCATTATTCAGGTTTTATTTATGGCACCCAATTGTTTTTGGGTTTTTTTAACATCTTTATTGGATTATAATTGCTTTACAACATTGTGTTAGTTTCTGCTGTACAACAAAGTGAATCAGCTATATGTATACTTACGTGGGTTTTTTTTTAAGTTTTCTTTACATGGTTTCTATACATTTCTTTAAAGTTTATTCCTAGATTTGAAAAAAAAAGTCAATATGTCAACTTGACAAAAGTCAAAAGTCAACTAGTCAATATGATTCAACCAGATTGCATAGATATAGCATTTTTATTTATTTATTTATTTAGTATTTATTTGGTTGCACCGGGTCTTAGTTGCGGCAGGCAGGCTCCTTAGTTGCGGCTCCAGGGCTCCTTAGTTGTGGCATATGGGTTCCTTAGTTGCAGCACACGAACTCTTAGTTGCGGCATGTGAACTCTTAGTTGAGGCATGCATGTGGGATCTAGTTCCCTGACCAGGGATTGAACCCGGGCCCCCTGCATTGGGAACGCAGAGTCTTATCCACTGCGCCACCGGGGAAGTCCCAGATATACCATTTTTAGATCAACACTCAGTACACTGATAATAACAGGTGTTGGTGAGGATGCAGAGAAACTGGAATCCTCAAACACTGTTAGTGGGAATGTAAAATGGTGTTGCTGCTTTGAAAAACAGTCTGGTAGCTCCTCAAAAAGTTGAACATTTGTTACCATATGACCCAGCAATTCCAGTCCTAGATATATATCCAAGAGATATGAAAACATATGTCCACACAAAAAGTTGTAACCAAATGTTCATAGAAACGTTACTCATAATAGCCACAAAGTGGAAAACAACCCAAATGTCTATCAATTGATGAATGGATAAATAAAATGTGGTATCCATACAATGGACTATTAACCATTAAAAAAGGGTTAAGTATTAATACTTTATATATCATGTCTAGATTAGGCAAATCTATAGAAACAAGAACTAGATAAGTGGTTCCCTAGGTCTGGGGACAGTGGGGGAAGGAGCTTGGGGGAAATAGAGAGTAACTGCTAATGAGCATGGGGTTTCTTTTTTGAGCGATGAAAATGTTGTAAAATTGATTGTGGTGATGGCTGTACACTCTCTGCACAAATATACTAAAAACCACTGAATTGTACACTTTAAATGATAAATTATATCTCAATAAAGCTATTTAAGAATATTTAGTGCAGCATTTTTATAAAAGTGAGTTCGATAACAAAGTAATATTCCAGCCCAAAAGCAAAGCCTGTTTTAACTTGCCTCAAAGAAATAAAGCAATTCTTTTATACAGACTCACTTTCTCAGTTATGCAAATTTCTCCCAATTTGCCACACACATGAAAGTGTAAGTCACATAATTACACTCTATTTTTTGACATAGGTTTTAAAGAATAACTTTCGCTTCTATAGAAGTATATTTAAGTGCAGGCCAAAGTTTAAAAATAGAAAAGCAACATAAAAAAGAATAATGAAAATTTCACATTTCAATAAGTGTGCAAATTACTCTTCCACTTAGAAAAATAAGCCAGCTTAAAAAAAAAAGAAAAACAAGCCAGTTGACTAAATTAATTCCAAAGAATGAAACAGTCAAAGAATTCTAGGAACAGAATGAATCTGAAATATAATGAATGTTTCATTTCTAATTTTCCAGATGAGGGACCTGAGTCCATGCTGGCAAATACATTTAAGCTCACCTCAGATTGTTTTCTAAACAATGAGAAATATTATATCTTTCTCTCTCTCTCTCTGTCTCTTTCTCTCTCTCTCTATATATATATATCTCACACATGAATGATATCAATGAATGCCTTATAAGCATCTTGATTTTTAAAAAATTTAAACACTAAATCCAATTTTCTCTAGACTCACTAGCTGCTTTCAATGTCCTAATGGCCTATTTCTACAAAAATTTCCAAGAAAACTTATAAGATAGAACCAAATTCAACACCCAGCAAATTATGACTTCCACAGTTCAAGTGGCTTCTGCAGTTAGGATGATTTTACTGCAGTAGTATGAATTAAAAAAACCCAAACCTTAACGACCTCACTTTCTGAGCAACCTCAGGTAAACCACTTCTTTAAGATGGCCCCTGATTTCCTTACTTGCAGAAAAAAGAAGAGATGAGACAAAAATTGAGTAAATGCTATCTGTAATGGACTGGGAGTATCTTAACAAAAAGGAACTTCAGGGACTTCCCTGTGGTCCAGTGGTAAGACTCAGTACTCCCAATGCAGGGGGTCCTGGTTCAATTCCTGGTCAGGGAACTAGATCCCGCATGCATGCCGCAACTAAGAAGCCCACATGCCACAACTAAGAGTCCACATGCTGCAACTAAGAAGTCCGCATGCCACAACTAAGAAGTCCGCATGGGACTTCCCTGGTGGTCCACTGGTAAAGAATCTGCCTTACAATGCAGGGGACGCGGGTTCGATCCCTGGTCAGGGAACTAAGATCCCACATGCCGCGGGGCAACTAAGTCTGCGTGCCACAACTACTGAGCTCGCACGCCTCAACTAGAGCCCATGTGCCACAAACTACAGAGCCCATGCATCCTGGAGCTCATGCGCCACAACTAGAGAGAGAAAACCTGCATGCCACAACTAGAGAGAAGCCCACGCACCACAATGAAGAGCCTGTGCACCGCAACGGAAGATCCCGCATGCCGCAACTAAGACCTGACGCAGCCAAAAATAAATAATAAATAAATCTTTAAGAAAAAAAAAAGAAGTCTGCATGCCACAACTAAAGATCCCTCATGCCACAACTAAGACCCGGCACAGCCTAAATAAATAAATAAATAAAACAGAAAAACAAAAAAGGAACTTCAGAAATAAACACAAAACAACACAAACATTCAAAATACATATAAAATGAACAACTAAATTAAGAAAAGATCATTGAAAAGATTACAAGTCTCTATGAAAAATAAACACAATTCTGCATCAGGATGATAGGATTATCGATGCAGTTTTTGAAGTTTTCTTTATAACTTTAAAAATTAACTTAATATTAAATTCTTAACTGGCATATACAAGATATCAAAGGTCTAGAAAAGCCTTTAAGGAGTTGAGTGTTGGAGAAAAATGTTGTATTCTCAACTCATATCAACCTAATTAGATGGTTACATGCTCCTGGAGCAAAGGAAAAATCAGCCAGACATTACAAGCTGTATATCATCTACATAAATGTCATATAAAATAAATTATGTTCTTAGGAAATGCCTGAGTCAGGACTTTAAAAAGGAGCATCAAAAATCTCCCAAAGAGGTGTCCTGCAGTACTTTACATACAGGTTCTCTCCCAGGCTCCAGATCCCATCACAATTTTCTCCTATGTTAAAACAAGGGCTATATTACCTACATTGCAAAGATAATGGCAAAACTAAAGATCATATATTTAAAGTGACTCATAGTATGCTTGGTTCATTATAGGTGTGGCTTTTAATATTGCACTTTGATTAAAAGCCATGAGTGGAATTAACCAGTGTTAAAGGTATCGTAATAACCATATTTTAAAAAATGAATTTTTCTCTTTTGCTAGATATTGTCTTTTTGCCAGGCCAGCATCTGCTTGCTGTTGGTTGAAACCTAAGCTAGGTCAAGTATCTGCTTTCAGTATGTACCTAGAGATTGATGCTTTCGAAAAGCCACAAGGAAGTGTGGAAGTAAAGTTAATCACTGACATTGCGTATACTCAGATCTGTTTTGTTTTTATTGGACTGAATGTCTTTGGTTCAGGTATTACCTTTGCAGGCCAACTGCTTAATGCCTGATAAAGCAGGACACATAACTCAGAAGCAGAACATTCCATGTAGAGTCATCATGAAACAAAAATGAGACAGAAAGCTATGTTTCAAAGCCCACTCAATTACTAAAGTCCAAATTCATATCCTAAAAAAGGCATACACCCAGAATGAGATCTGCTCAGTTCAACGAATTTAAAGGTAATGAAATCTGTATATTAACCAGCAGGCCTGCTCTTTCTTCAATGCTTTTACATTTTCTTTTCACCTATAAAAACAAAGAAATTAGAGCGGTGGACCTCAAAGCATTTGGTAAATATGCAAGATCCAATTATTTATGAGATAACTTCACAAGGTGCTGAACATGACACACATATATAACACTAGTTATATTAGGTAATTTAGCATATGGCTGAATTCAGTGCCCCACATTTGAAAGAATCAACACAGCCTGAAACCAAAGTTGGCAACGTTTAATATTTGCCTGAGACAGCACCTTCCTGATAGATGATAGATAGATGATAGATCTTCCTGATCTTTGAGCCTGCCACAGATTTATAGATTCACTCTCTGCTCCCACCAAGACCTTCCTACTGCCATCCTGCCTCTGAATACTGGGTTCAAGACACTGTATGCCACTTCTGAAAGTCACAGCACTCCCTAAAGGGTTGCATTGCTTAAAATGTAGATTTGCAAAAATTTTCCAAGAATAATATGGTATTTAGGTGGTCATCCTTTCAATATTAGGCCCCATAACAGATAGTAATAGACTTCTGGCTTCTTGCTTCCTTTTTCTGGGAGGTGGAAATCAGTGGTTACAGAAGCATGTGCTATTCTATCAAGCTGCCCATCCTCAACTTCCACTTCTGGAGAAGATAAACTAACAGGAACTGGATTTAACCCTCCTCCTAAAACAACAGAAAAACTAGACAAAATAAATGAAAAAAAAAAGGTTCCAGATATTGGAAATCAAGCAATGAAGGATCAACTGTTTCCAAGTAACTTAAATGGTTATTTAAGTTACTATTTTTGAGCATCCCAGAACAAAGCTCAAAAATATCTATACAAATACAAATATATTCAACATCCAATAAGGCAAAAGTCAAAATGTCCAGAATCCAATAAACTATAAGCAGGCATGTGAAGAAGCAGGAAAATATGACCCATAACAGGAGAAAGATCAATCAAAGGAAACTGACCCCAAACTGACACCAATATAAGAACTTGTAAACATGGACATTAAAAGAGTTATAATTATATCCAATATGTTCAGAAGCTATGGGTATTGAGCATGTTAAGTAAACATGGAAGATATTTTTAAAGACCCAGATTTAATGTCTAGAAATAATGCTACAATTTCTGAAGTGAAAAATGCTCTAGAGGGAATTCATGGCGGATTAGACATTGCAGGAGAAAAGATTAGTGAACTTGAAAACATAGCTATAAAACTATACAAAATGAAATGCAGAGGAAAAGACTGAAAAAGGAAAAAAATAAAAGAAGAGAGTTAGTGAGCTTTATGACAAGTTTGAGAAGCCTAATATACATGTAACTGGAGTCCCTGAAAGAGGAATCTGGTGACAGAAAACAGTATTTGAAGAGATAATGGCCAAAATTTTTCCAAATTTGATGAAAACTATAAACCCATGGATCCAAGTAGATCAATAAATCTCAAGACAAGAAACATGGACAAAACTGAACTAAGGTCCATCATTATCAAATTGCTTTATCCAGTGACAAAGAGAAAAATCTTAAAAGCAGCCAAAGAGACACATTACGTAAGAGAAACAAAGGTAAAGATGACAGCAGATTCTGCATCAGAAACAATGCAGTACAAAACAGTGTACTGAATGAAAAAAAATTATCAACCTATAATTATTTACCCAGCAAAATTATCTTCCAAAAACAAAGATGACCTCAGGAATTCCCTGGCAGTCCAGTGGTTAGGACTCCACGCTCTCACTGCCCTGGGCCTGGGTTCAATCCCTGGTTGGGGAACTAAGATCCCACAAGCCGCGCAGTGTGGCCAAAAAAAACCAAAACCAAAACCAAAAAGCAAACCCCCCCCGCAAAAAAAGTAAAAAAACAAAGGTGACCTAGAGGCAAATTCATAGACAAATTCATAGAGACAGAAAGGCAAATTCATAGAGAGAGAAAAGTGTAAGTGAGGTTACCAGGAGCTGGAGGAGCTGGAGGAGGGGAGTTATTGTTTGATGGGTATAGAGTTTTTGTTTGAGATGATAAAAAGTTCTGGAAATGGGTACTGAGGGTGGTTGCATGACATTCTGAATGTGCTTAAATGTCACTGAATCGTACACTTTAAAAAGGTTAAAATGGGGACTTCCCTGGGGGCGCAGTGGATAAGATTCCGCGCTCCCAATGCAGTGGGCCTGGGTTCGATCCCTTGTTGGGGAACTAGATCCCGCATGCATGCCACAACTAAGAGTTCGCATGCTGCAACTAAGAAGCCCACGTGCCACAACTAAGGAGCCCACGAGCCACAACTAAGGAGCCCACGAGCCGCAACTATGGAGCCTGCCTGCCGCAACTAAGACCGCACACAGCAAATAAATAAATAAATATTTTTTTAAAAAAAAGGTTAACATGGTAAAATTTTGTGTTATGTATAGTTTGCGACAATTTTTTTAAAAAGAATTTTAAAAAAGGAATATACTAGTTCTCCACCTACATGAATAAACCTCAAGACATAAGGCCCAGTTAAAAAAAAAAAAAAAAAAAAGGGGAAGTTTCAAAATATGTGCTGAATAATGCCACTGATATAAATTTAAAAGCACATAAAGGGAATTCCCTAGCGGTCCAGTGGTTAGGACTCAGCGCTTTCACTGCAGTGGGCCCGGGGTTCAATCCCTGGTCAGGGAACTAAAATCCCTCAACCCGCATAGCATGGCCAAAAAACTAAAATAAAATAAATAAAAGCACATAAAAACACTATACTTTGTCATGTATACATATAAAAAGTGACAGATTAGTGGTTGCTTGGGGGTGGAGGGATAGGAGTGCGAAGACAGTTTAGACTATAAGCTTATTCTATGGTAGTAGTTGGCTCTTACAGAGGGAAGGAAGACAATGCAGCTGGAGATGGGGTTGCCAGCAAGGACAGAACTTCGCAGAGACCAGAGCATGCTTGAGAGCATGTCTGAGAGCCCTGGTGCCCTGCTGGACTCCTATGGTCTCTCTTGCTTCACCTCTCAACACATCCCCACCCCACCACTGCAAGGGGTTTCTCCCAGGTGGGGCCCCAGTCTGATCCTTTTGCCTTTCAGGCATCACCACAGCCTGGTATATAAATGATAGCAGCCAGAATTTACTAGGCAGAATGTCTGGGGCATGGAGCTGGGGCAGAGGCCAGAGCTAAGAGAAGTGCTTGGGGACTTCTTAAAGTTAGCTATCTTCTCGTGGGGTCCTCTACCCGCTGGGAGTACAGAAAGACTTTCCAGGGACTACCAGGCACAGACAGTTTTTTAAAGGTATCCATCTCCTCAACTTCCATATAAACTCCTTTCTAAAAACCATCTGCCTGAGAACATGCCTGGACTACAGTACCCCATATCTCATCTCCTCAAATTTTTCTTTTCCTGTTTCACTAAAAAAAAAAAAGCATATATACCTACCATATGATCTAGCCATTCCACCTCTAAGTATTTACCCAAGAGAAAAGGAAATATATATTCATACAAAGACTTGTATGTGATTGTCATAGCACCTTTATTTATAATAGCCCAAAACTAGAAACAAACTCAATGTCCATCAACAGATGAACAGATAAACAAATTGTGGTACATCCACATGATGGAATACCACTCAGCAAAAAAAAAAAAAAAAAGAACTACTGATACACACAAAACATGTATCAATAATTATGCTGAGTGAAAGAAGCCAGACCCAAAATGCAAACTAATCTATAGGGACAGAAAGCAGATCAGTAGTTGCCCAGAATGGAGGAGCAGGAGTGAGGAATTGCAAAGCAGAAGGAAACATTCAGGGGTCATAGGTATGTTCTCTACCTTGCTTGTGGTGATGGCTTCCTGGGTGTCAAACTTCATCAAATAGTGTACGTACAATATGTACAGTTTATTGTACGTTAATTATACCTCAATAAAGCTATTTTCAGAGGAGAAGTAAAGATACGGAAAAGCGAAAAGAATTCATTACCAGCAAACCTACACTGCAGAAATGGTAAAGGAAGTTCTCCAAGCAGAAGGAAAATACCAGTTACAAAACAAGATCTGCTCAGAGGTGCTCGGATTTTCTTTCTTATTGATGTTGATTTCCATTTTTGAATTTTCAGGTTTGGAGCCACGATACTGCTATCTAAATAACTGAAGTTACACTGAATATACATTCAGTCAAAAAGTTTTCCCTCACTGTTTCTTTCTGACATGATTACCGCTATCAGTGCATAGTGCTGGGGATTAAAAAAAAGTATGAAAAATGATTTACTATTTTAGTTCTTAACATACCAGCTAAAATTACACCAGACTGAAGATGTTTGGAAAACATCACATCAGAGAAGTATGTTTCTTGCCATCCTAAGTATGGTTTTTTTGCATCTTGGCACTCTATTTTTCCCCCCATGATCAAATCAGATTTTATAATGCAAGTCAGGAAGAAGCTTAACCTCCCAGAATCCAGAAACACTCCATGCTCTTTATGGCAAAGAAAGTTTATACTCATTTGAAATTTCCATGAAACTCACCTACTAGAGTCAACAGGACATGAATTAAAGAACTATATCCAAATAATACCCTCTCCCACTCTGCAAGTCACCTATATTTTCAACTGTTTCCCTCACATAGTCCTTTACAGGGTGTAAAAAAAAAAAAAAGGAATTCACAAATGCTATTGGTAAAAGTATAACAAGGGGTACAATATTTTTGGAGGTCAATTTGGTACCACCTATCATCAAGGACACATTCCATTTCAGGGAATTTACAAATAATATAGTACAAGTGTCCCCAAAATACATGCACAAAGATATTCCCTGCACCAGGATTTTTGACAAACTGCAAACTATCCAAATATCCATCAAAAGGGGATTAGTTAAATAAGTTATGGTACAACATTGTTATATAATACTACATAGCCTTTAAGAGGAACGAGATAAATCTACATGCACTGATATGGGGAATATCCTGGTGGTCCAGTGGTTAGGACTCCACGCTCTCACTGCTGAGGGCCTGGGTTCAATCCCTGGTCAGGGAACTAAGATCCCACAAGCCGCGTGGTGTGGCCAAAAAAAAAAAAAAAAAAACCACGGATATAACAAGCTATCTACAAGATGGTAAGGGAAAAAGCAGGTTAAATAACAGCTTGTATAATATTAGTCTATTTGTAAGACAGAAAAAAATTGTTACCCTATCCCTTCTAGTTGTATATTCACAGAAAGAGATACCATAAATTCGTTCATAGCAGCTATTTCTAGGGGTCTGAAGATCTCCAGAGACACTTTTTCCTTCAAATAAATCAATATTTTTGTTAAAAAGCATGCATTATTCTCAATAAAAACTTTAACAAGAAACAAAATACCCAAAGGCTAGTGACAGAAATTACTAGTGTCTAGTAAAAGAGAAGTGACACAGTTAAGTTTAAACCGGGTATTCAGACCCTGAATAAATTAGAAATTATAGAATTAGAAATTTAGAAAATACTCAATATTAGATGTAATATTTTTAAAGCACATCCTTAAGGAAAAACATTCACACTTATATAGGGAACTAAAAACTCACATTTATCATGCCCTGCCCCACACTCTCACTACATATGAGAACGAGGATATGATTGTTACAAAATACTATTCATTCTAAAATGTTTAGTTAGATTAAGCAAACCAGTTTTTCCACATGCACATCAAAACAAATCAGTAAAACTAGTTTTGAACACAAAGAAAAAGAATGGTTGTCATAAATCTGTGTAAAGAAATGAAGTATGATCTTTATTTGCTCTGATATAAAATCCCACAATTAAATGTTTAGCTTCTAGAACAATGTTTCTCATAAACCAGAGAAATCAAATTATAGTCCTGTCTTCCACTGATCCTAGAGGAAATTTCTTCTCCATATAAGCATGCCCCAATGCCTACATGGCTAAAAATAAAGATGAAAAATTACAACTGAAAAATAATTGCAAGGAGCTGAAAAATAATTACTACTGGCTCTGTAAGCCTAAAATTAAGAAAAGACTGGTATCAGAATTCACCAGTGTAAAAAGGATCACACGGGAATCAACAGACCTTAATGAAAAGTTTAACCTTTACTTGAATGAGGCAAAGGCTACAGTTTTATAGTTTCCCCAGAAAATCAGGACACTTAATAGCTATTTAGAGAGAAAGAACTATGAGTTACACTATAAAAGGATAAGGCTGTTTCATCAGAGAATTAATTTAATTTACTATGTGAATCTGTTAATTAAAATACACTATTAGGTTAAGAAAAAACAGAATAAACTGCAACTCCTAATGCTTAAATCCCCAATAACTGACATAAAAGTAACTGTGGAAAGGCTTGCTACCAATTCACAAATATTTTTTGAGCATGCTACTATTGAGTACTGCTCTAGGCACTGGAACTCCATGGAAAAGACAGGATCTCTGCTGTCCTGGAGCTTACGTTCTGCGATACAAATAAGATACAAAGTGAATAGGGGTTAAGAGGCTTCTTGGAGGACATGGCATTTGAATTAAGACCTGAATGACAAGAAAGAGACAGCCATGAGGCAGTCTGGGAACAGAACTCTCCAGGCAAAGACAATACAAAGTATAAATGTACTATAAAAATTTTAAATGGACTGTCTCTAAACCAATTTCTTTTAATAAAACACATTATCTAGGGAATTCCCCAGTGGTCCAGTGGTTAGGACTCCGCGCTTTCACTGCTGAGGGCCCGGGTTCAATCCCTGGTCAGGGAACTAAGATCCCACAAGCCGTGCAGTGCGGCCAAAATAAATAAATAAAATAAATAAACTTCTGAAAAAAAAAAGCATTATCTAGTGATTCCTATGTGTACTACAGTTTGAAAACCAGTGAATGAAAAGACCCTAAGTGGAAAATAAATGACATGAAATGATCAGGACAGGATTAAAATAACACTGGCTCGGGTAAGAACCAGTTTATTGAAGTTAACTATATTCTTTCTTCTTTCTCTTTTTTTTTTTTTTTTTGGGGGTGGGGGCTCGCTGTGTGGCTTGCAGAATCCCAGTTCCCCTACCAGGGACTGCACCCGGGCCACCGCAGTGAAAGTTCCAAGTCCTAACCACTAGACCACCAGGCAACTCCCTATGCTAACTATATTCTATGCACTGTGCTAAATTATATAGTCTCATTTTCAGGCTGAAGACATACTGTGAAATATCCACACCATTTATAATTAACAATATTTAAACAAACCTTTAGATAGAGAAGGTCAAAAAGTAGATGAGAAAACTCAGCTTACTCTTAAGTAGTACAAAATTTAAAATACAAATCTAGCTAGCTAGATTTTCAAAAAATCTGAAGCTGGTGAAGGCAAGAGTGAAGGGATGCTCTCATTCAATGTAGTTGTGCCATAAATTGTTTTAACTTTCTTAGAGAGCAAACTGTCACTATCTACCAAAATCTACAATGTGCATATTCTGCACATTTGCTACAGAGAGAGTCCCATACAACAGCACAAAATTACATATAAAAATGTTCATTATATACTACTTATAATAGCCAAAATCTGGAAACAGTCCAAATGTCTGTCAATAAAAGAGTAAATAAATCATGAAATATCTACAATATGGAATATTATGCAGTGTTTAAAAAAAGGTAATGATGCAAATTGATGTACACTGAAATGAAAAAACATCCAATACATAATATAAAAGGAAAGTACTGCTTAATGGTTCGTATACATTTTTTTTGTGTGTGAAATAAAGTGTGCTTATAAGTGATGTATAGAAACAAGAAATATTTTTATATGCAAAGAATATATCTAGAAGGATATATACTAAGCTGTGGTTTCCTCCCTTAGGACTAGGATTGGTGAGGGAAGAGAGAAGATAAAGGGCAAACAGAAGACTTCTTTTTAAATTTCATGATCATCTCTTTTTTTTTCCCAAACAGTAAACATGGATTACTTTAGAGAAACTTTTAAAAGTGGCCTTAGGGCTTCCCTGGTGGTGCAGTGGTTGAGAGTCTGCCTGCCGATGCAGGGGACGCGGGTTCGGGCCCTGGTCTGGGGGGGTCCCACGTGCCGCGGAGCGGCTGGGCCCGTGAGCCACAATTACTGAGCCTGCGCGTCTTCCCCAACAGGAGAGACCGCGATAGTGAGAGGCCCGCGCACCGCGATGAAGAGTGGCCCCCGCTTGCCGCAACTGGAGAGGGCCCTTGCACAGAAACGAGGACCCAACACAGGCATAAATAAATAAATTAATTAATTAATTAATTAATTAATTTTAAAAAAAAAATGGCCTTAAAAAATGAAAATGGGCTTCAGTTTACCCATAGCTTGAAGCTGGAATAATATCTTTTCAGGGCTCTTCATATCACGGAACACAGAAATGGCCAGCCCCAAATATTGAGCTAAATATTAAAATGACATTGCTTAAAATGAAATTCCATTGGTATTACAATTAATAGAAAACCATTATACAAAACTAGTATATTTAGGCATCTTTCAACTACACTTCAATGACATTCCATCATGTAAAATAAAGTCTAATGTGGTCTGCAAAGCCTTCTGGGATCTAGTCCTATGCTTCTCAAACTTTAATACTCATGCAACTCACCTGCATATCCTGTTAAAATGTAGATTCTGATTCAGTAGTCTGTGATGGGGCCAGAGAGCCCCCTTTTCTATTAAGTACTACAGACTACACTTTGAGTAGCAAGGATCTAGCCCAAGTTCCTTACCACTCCCCATCCTTAACTTTTAAAATTAATTAATTAAAAAAAAAATCAGAAACTAGTTTTATTTTAAGCACCTGTCCCTCAAAAGTCATTTTTAAAAAAAGTGAATTAACATCAAATCTCAATTTTTAACAAGCCCTTTTGGGGCAGCAATAATAGCCCTTATGAATAATCAGCATCCCATCCGAATAGTAACTGATTAATATTTTAATTACTTTTTGGGAAAAGTTGTCTCTTAAAAAGCAGCATTAGCGTAACTAGGCTCCCACGGCTTCTGGTTAACAGGTTAAATACAAAAACCCTACACCACCTCCAAAGTTCCCACCACAACCCACAAAGCTGCCAGATCCACCTCCACGACCTCTTCGCGATCTGCAGAATGCATTTCTTGTTTAAAAAGGGCCTTTCACTTCACAATTATGCCCGTTAATAGTGTGGTATTTCTGAACAACAATTTTATCAACTGTATCATGATCATCAAAAGCTACAAAAGCAAATCCTCTCTTTTCTCCACTCTGCCTGTCTTCCATGGTTGAAAGACCAACTTCTATGGTTTCAATCTTGCCATACTTTTCAAAGTAGACTCTCATATTCTTCTGTATCTTCTTTAATACCACCAACAAAAAGTTTCTTCACTTTCGTTAGGGCAGCAGGCTTTACAGAATCCTCTCTAGAAACAGCTCTCTTTGGTTCCACTAAACACCCATCAACCTCGGGGCGGTCCTGCACTCACTGCTGCATCCACCTCTTCAATGCTAGAGTAAGTCACAAAACTAGAGGTCCTGGGACGTTTTGTTTGGGGGTCTCTCATCACTGCACAAACTGTAAGTGTGCCCCATTTCTCAAAATGTTCTCTTAAACTATCATCTGTAGTTTCAAAGCTCAGACCTCCAATAAACAGTTTTCTCAACAGCGCTGGTTCCTTTGGATCATGGCCCTCCTCCTGGTGGCAGCAGGCTGGGAGTGACCTGCTGGTGGTTTTACCTCCATTCTGAGACCAGACTCACCTCTTCCAACTCCAGTTCAATATGGGACCGCCAGAAGGAGGCCTCCCCATACTTTCAATTTAGTGAATTACTGCTCTTCCCACACACACCATGTTCTTCATACCTCTGTGCCTTCTTATATATTATTCTTTCTGGTTTTCCCCTCACCTACTCCACTTCGAAAACTTTTACTCTGTTATACGTTTAGTTCAAACTTTGCAAATATTTCAGGCATATGCGGATGCTGTTTCTTTTGTATTCTGAGGCCCCTATGCATTTAGGTTCAACTGTCACTTTTGTTTTTCACATGTCCATCTCCCTGTGGAGTTTGAGGACAGAAAGTATCTATCCTCAACACACACATATTCAATAAATGTTTTCTGAATCAAGTTTTTGCCACCACCTTTGAAATAATGGTTGTCACAATCACTTTTACACTTTTTAAAAAACATTTTCTTTAAAGAATATTTTCTGTAAAGTACTGTCAAATTATTGAAAGTAATGTCTTAAAATATAAGGCAACATATATTCAAAATTAAACTAAAATGTAACGCTATTTAATGAGATGTTTACCTTATTGCTGGGAAAAAGTCACATTAATTTCACTATATTTAAGGGTAAAAAGGGCAAAACAAAGTTGTACTCTTTGATACTCAAATACTTGAAGGAAAATAAGAATGGCATCAAATTTCTAACATACCTTTCCCTCCTTAAGTTAATTAGGACTTTTATTACGTTTTAAAAACAGGGCTTCCCTGGTGGCACAGTGGTTGAGAATCCGCCTGCCAATGCAGGGGGCACGGGTTCGAGCCCTAGTCTGGGAAGATCCCACATGCCATGGAGCAACCGAGCCCGTGCGCCACAACTACTGAGCCTGCACTCTAAAGCCCGCGAGCCACAAGTACTGAGCCCACGTACCACAACTACTGAAGCCCGCGTGCCTACAGCCTGTGCTCCGCAACAAGAGAAGCCACTGCAATGAGAAGCCTGCACACCACAACAAAGTGTAGCCCCCGCTCACCACAACTAGAGAAAGTCCACGTGCAGCAACGAAGACCCAATGCAGCCAAAAATTAATTAATTAATTAATTTAAAAAAGACAAAATGGTACCTTAAATCAAAAGCTTTTGACAAAATTCAACACCCATTTATGATAAAAGCCCTCCAGAAAGTGGGCACAGAGGGAACCTACCTCAACATAATAAAGGCCATATATGACAAACCCACAGCAAACATCACTCTCAATAGTGAAAAACTGAAAGCGTTTCCTCTAAGATCAGAAACAAGACAAGGATATCCACTCTTGCCACTATTATTCAACAGAGTTTTGGAAGTCCTAGCCACGGCAATCAGAGAAGAAAAAGAAATAAAAGGAATCCAAACTGGAAAAGAAGTAAAACTGTCACTGTTTGCAGAAGACATGATACTATACATAGATAATCCTAAAGATGCCACCAGAAAACTACTAGAACTAATCAATGAATTTGGTAAAGTCGCATGATATAAAATTAACGCAGAGAAATCTCTTGCATTCCTATACACCAACAATGAAAGATCAGAAAGAGAAATTAAGGAAACAATCCCATTCACCATTGCAACAAAAAGAATAAAATACCTAGGAATAAACCTACCTAAGGAGGTAAAAGACTTGTACTCAGAAAACTATAAGACACTGATGAAAGAAATCAAAGATGACACAAACAGGTGGAGAGATATACCATGTTCTTGGATTGGAAGAATCAACATCGTGAAAATGACTATACTACCCAAAGCAATCTACAGATTCAATGCAGTCCCTATCAAATTACCAGTGGCATTTTTTACAGAACTAGAACAAAAAATCTTAAAATTTGTATGGAGACACAAAAGACCCTGAATACCCAACGTAATCTTGAGGGAAAAAAACAGAGCTGGAGGAATCAGACTCCCTGACTTCAGACTATACTACAAAGCTACAGTAATCAACACAATATGGTACTGGCACAAAAACAGAAATATAGATCAATGGAACAGGATAGAAAACCCAGAAATAAACCCATGCATTTATGGTCAACTAATCTACAACAAAGAAGGCAAGGATATACAATGGAGAAAAGATAGTCTCGTCAATAAGTGGTGCTGGGAACACTGGGCAGCTACATGTAAAAGAATGAAATTAGAACACTCCCTAACAGCATACACTAAAATGAACTCAAATAGATTAAAGACCTGAATGTAAGACTGGACACTATAAAACTCTTAGAGGAAAACATAGGAAGAACACTCTTTGACATAAATCACAGCAAGATCTTTTTTGACCCACCTCCTAGAGTAATGGAAATAAAAACAAAAATAAACAAATGGGACCTAATGAAATTTGAAAGCTTTGCACAGCAAAGGAAACTATAAACAAGACGAAAAGACAACCCTCAGAATGGGAGAAAACATCTGCAAATGAATCAGTGGACAACGGATTCATCTCCAAAATATATATACAATTCATGCAGCTCAATATTAAAAAAACAAGCAACCCAATCCAAAAATGGGCAGAAGACCTAAATAGACATTTCTCCAAAGAAGATATACAGATGGCCAAGAGGCACATGAAAAGCTGCTCAACATCACTAATTATTAGAGAAATGCAAATCAAAACTACAGTAAGGTATCACTTCACACCAGTTAGAATGGGCATCATCAGAAAATCTACAAACAACAAATGCTGGAGAGGATGTGGAGAAAAGGGAATCCACTTGCACTGTTGGTGGGAATGTAAATTGATACAACCACTATGGAGAACAGTATGGAGGTTCCTTAAAAAACTAAAAATAGAATTACCATATGACCCAGCAATCCCACTACTGGGTATATACCCAGAGAAAACCATAATTCAAGAAGATACATGTACCACAATGTTCATTGCAGCACTATTTACAATAGCCAGGTCATGGAAGCAACCTAAATGCCCATCGACAGATGAATGGATAAAGAAGATGTGGTACATATATACAATGGAATATTACTCAGCCATAAAAAGGAATGAAATTGGGTCATTTGTAGAGTCGTGGATGGACCTAGAGACTATCATACAGAGTGAAGTAAGTCAGAAAGAGAAAAACAAATATCATATATTAACGCATATATGTGGAATCTAGAAAAATGGTACAGATGAACTGGTTTGCAGGGCAGAAATAGAGACACAGATGTAGAGAACAAAC
Source organism: Eschrichtius robustus (assembly GCF_028021215.1). Classification (NCBI taxonomy): domain Eukaryota; kingdom Metazoa; phylum Chordata; class Mammalia; order Artiodactyla; family Eschrichtiidae; genus Eschrichtius; species Eschrichtius robustus. The sequence goes on along the minus strand of NC_090829.1, from coordinate 50,281,697 downwards.
GTATGGACACCAAGGGGGGAAAGCGGGTGGGGGGGGGGGATGAAATGGGAGACTGGGATTGACATATATACACTAATATGTATAAAATAGATAACTAATAAAAAAATATCAAATAGAAGGAGAGCAAAAAAAAAAAAGTACACAGTCTGCTTCCCTTAAGCGCTACCAATATAATTTGCATTTAAGTTGCTTACGTGCAGTCTTGAGCAATAGATTCTAAAAGCTACAACATTTTGATTGATTGAAATTAAATATAGCTTTTTTGTTAAAAAAAATTACAAAATGGTATCTTAAATCAAATGCTCACACAGGCAGCCATCTCTTTATTCACTCACCTTCTTCATCTATCCATTTCATGGTGAAAAGCTGTTCGGTGTCGAAAGAACACATGTCTCGAACCTCATTACAAAGGCCCTCAAAGGAGATTGAAGGTTCAAAATGTGTTATCATGATATCCCTGAAAAAGAAAAGGAGTTTTAAGTTAGACAATGACTAAGACTAATAATGCTCTACATTTTACTGAATGCCTGACAATTTGATGGACTTCAGTTATTTTGTGTGTGCACCACCCTGTGTCGCTTCCAGTAAACTATCTCTGTAAAAAACAAAATACCAATATTGAATAATGCTTAAAGGTAAAAATAGTGATTTTGTGAGAAACCTTAATTCAATCTCCCCTCCTCATTCAGGAAGCCCACCCTAACTGCTCTAACAGATAGTAGTTCCACTTTTGCTTTAATGTTAGTTATCAGAAGCTCACTCTTTTGTGAGGCATTCCACTCCATAGACAAACAGCTCTATTACTGACAAACTCTGCATTATACTTAACTGAAATCTCTTTCAATCTCTAGACCCAGATCTCTCCTCCCCCAAAAGTCTACCTTCATCCAAGAGATGGCCCTTCAAAAATTTGACAGAGGTCTGTCATGTCCTCTTTCTCAGCCCTGACTTCCACGGATTAATCACCCAGATTAACAACTCATTTGCCAAAATTGGTTTTAAAATAGGATTCATATTTTAAGGTAGACACCAAAAAAAATGAAGGAATTGACATAAATGTGTGTTTATTTTTATATTACTGTTGGATAAGTCATAGTACTTAAATAAATCCACCTAGCAGCTACTCACAACGAGACTTAAAAACATAACAAAATGTTTTAGAACAGAAGCCTGGGTTTTGCTCCAGGGAGCCATAAGAAGGCTACCTGTGATCTAATCTCCATGTTGTAGCCAGCCAGTCATCCTTTCAAAGGTAAGTCAAACAGACTGAATGACTCTTAATTTAACACACGTATAGTGACCTCTGCCATAAGGGTTTTACAAAATTAATGTAGTTCATGTCTTTCCTTTGTTTTAAACTCTCCAAATGCCTTTCCCCAAAGTAAAGGGAAATCCAAAGTCTCTAGCAGGGTCTACAAGGCCCTGTGTGAATGGCCCTAGCTGCCCCTCTGACCTACCTCTTCTATCACTGGACAGATAAACCAATGTTTATAGTCTAGCACCTACCCCACCTAGAATGTAAGCTTGATTAAAGTAGGAATTTTGTTCATTACATTCCTAGTGGCCAACGCGGTGTCTAGCACAGAATGGGTATTTGATAAATATTTGTTGAAGAAAGGAAGGAAATGACACTGTGTTAGGGACTGTGCAAGCACACAATGTGTAGTTGGAATGTAGAACACAGAGTAAGAAATAAGGCATTAAAACTTTTAGACATCTGCAAAAAAGTTAAAACTGCAGTCTTTAGGGGCTTTATAGAAGGTAAGCAGAGAGCCACACATAGAAACTGAATGGCGTTTTCTTGATAATCATTCTCTTTCTAAGCATCGCATGGTTTTCTGCCCCTGCCTCTTGGAACCCTCTTGCCTTAGCTTTCATAACAGTCTGCTTCCCTGGCTCCCTTTCTACTATTCTGAACACTTATTAAGTCTCCTCTGTCTCCAATCACAAGACGTTCTTCACAACCTCTCTCATATTCATTGTCTCTCTCTTTCTGAAACCTAATTCACATTCAATGTTTTAACTATTATCTCTACGTAAGGGTCTCCTAAATCTGTAATTCCAACTCTCTCTGTGGTATTTAAGACTCTTGATAAGCTTGTTCCAATTTCTATTCTCAATGTGATCACACCATTCCTGACACAAACTCTCTATTACGGACATCTGTTTACTCAAACCACCACACATAAGACCTTGATGATCCAAGTATTAATCCTGACCTGTCCTCAGTTTAAGGAGGGAGGTGGGGATCTTTCTTTAACATCAACCTTCTTTCTTCAACATCAACTTTTTTCTTCAATATCAACTTCCATTAAAACTTTTTCAACCACATAAGCCTGATGGTCTATACTTCTAAACCTGTCCAACATGTATCTTATGTTCCAATTTTTGTTATTCAACTAGTTATATACACACATCCTTAGCTAGATTATAAACAGCTGGAAGATAAAAATTCTTGACTTTTTAATATAGTCACATAACTATTTACATAATAGGGACTCAAATATTTAACTGAATGTAGAAGTAGTATTTTCCAGGAGAAACCCAACTTCTAAAAAGTGCACTCTTGACAAAGAAGTATCACTGTTTATGTTTCCTTAGCCTATAAACATGTATAGAATATTTAGCATGTTTCAGGTGTTTGAACAAACATCTTATATGATTTTCATAATAACTGTCAAACTAGACCTACTAATCCTGTTTTACAGATTTAAAAAGCATAGCACAGGGGAATATTTGCCAGAGTCTCACAGTTAGAAAACAGAATGCGAATTCAAATCCACATCTCCTAATGACACTCATGGTGGATGCTGTGATCTGACCTTCCCGCTCTCCACCCCACCTCCAGAATCCCCCATTAGCAATGGAGCATTTGTCATCCCAGCTACCGGGAGTGCTACCAGTAGACATCACCAGTCTTCAGCCTCCTTCAGAGGTGTGACTGCTCGCCTATAGTCAAATCCCCTTCCTGGTCAGCCCACAACCAACAGCCAATTCAATATGGGGGTATAAAGGTCCCAGACGTGACTCAGGAAAGCTCTGAAGTGTCAACTCATCTTCAGAACCCCCTGGAGGGTCAACTAAGATTTCTGTAGAGACTTCAGGGCATCTTGATTTTTTCCTACCTAAGCTTGCTTCTCCCCTTCTCTTCCATAGCTGTCAACCCCAAAAGCACTCCTGAAAAACCACCTGCATGCTAATCTGCAACACCACCTCCCACAGCAGCATCCACCCAACGCACAGCTATCATTAGATGTTATTTTGTGACAAAAGCACAATGGATACAGTCAGTCAATTTCACTTTTTAAGAGTTTGGCTAGGGATTTTCCTGGTGGTGCAGTGGATAAGAATCCACCTACCAATGCAGAGGACACGGGTTCGATTCTTGGTCCGGGAAGATCCTACGTGCCACGGAGCAACTGAGCCCGTGCACCACAACTACTGAGCCCGTGAGCCACAACTACTGAAACCCATGTGCCTAGAATGCAGGCTCCGCAACAAGAGAAGCCACCACAACAAAGGGTAGCCCCTGCTCGCCACAACTACAGAAAGCCCGTGTGCAGCAATGAAGGCTCAACGCAGCCAAAAAATAATAATAAATTAATTAATTAAAAACAAAAAAGAGTTTGGCTAATAAAAACTGTAACCCTTGTTTCCGAGATTAAATGAGTCTACTTTAGTGTATGAAGCTAGTTAATTTTTTTTATTCTTCAGAGAAAATACGTTGCCAGCATATATAAATTATACATATTTTACAGTCTGTCTCCCCCAGCTAAACATAAAATCCATGAGAGCAGGCATTTTGTTTTGCTCATTGCTGTATCACCAATATCTGAAGAAGCGTCTGGCTCAGAGTGGATGTTCAATTAATATATGTTGAGTGAATGGAGGTGTCATATGTTGGTCTCCAAAAAAAGCATGAGGAAATGTAAAATAAAAAGCATTCCACAATGGAGGAATGACATATACGAGGCAGCCATAGTATAATGGTTAAGACCATGAGAGCTAAAGCCAGTATGCTTGGGTTTGAATCCAGGTTCTATCACTTACCAGCTGTATAACCTTAGGTGAGTTATTTAACTTCTCTGTTAGTTCAATTTCCTCATCTATAAAATGAGAATAATATTATCTCCTATGATATTATAAGGATTTAATGGATTAAGTGAATTCATGTTTATAATACTTATAATAGTACCTAGCATATAGCATACTCTAAATGTGTTCAATAAATTTTAAAACATTATGTATTCATATAATACTTTAAATAGAAGTGGACCCTTATTAGATAAAAATAATCCAACCTTCTAAAAACAACACACAGAAAAACAAAACAAAACAAAACAAAACAAAAGCAGATGCTTCTGGTCTAATATGGTGGAGGGAACAAACATCTATAACCTTTCATCCTAAGGGCCCAATGAAATGACAGAAAACTGAAATGACAAGTTTATCAAAGTCTTAGAACACGAAAAAGGCACCAGCAGCAGACCAAAAAGTATGAGAAAATCCTAGATGATTGAAAACAGATGGGATAAAATTTATGGAGAAAACATACCAGCCCCCAAAATTAAAGTTAACAGGAACCCTTAAAAGAAGTTTTATTGACACAAGATTACTTTTCCTTCTCTAAGCATCTAAGCACACTTCTTAGCTTTTCAAGTGCATCACACTTACATAAGAATTCATTATAAATGCTTTTTAAAATTACTCTAAAAAATATGAGTTAAAGAACAGAATAATGTTATAAACCTTTACAATATAAAAATTACCAAGAAAAATCAAGATGTAGAGAAAGCAAAAGGAAGTGTAAATTCAAAAATGTCTCTTTCTTAGTGGAGAGTCAATATATCTCAAACTAATAATTAAATGTAAAAGCAGGGAACAAGAAAAAAACAAATAACCTGAACTTAAAAATAGTCAAAGGACTTGAACAGACACTTCTCCAAAGAGGATATACAAATGGCCAACAAGCTTAGGAAAAAGATGTTCAGGGAGACGCAAGAGGGAAGAGATATGGGGATATATGTATATGTATAACAGATTCACTTTGTTATAAAGCAGAAACTAACACACCATTGTAAAGCAATTAAACTCCAATGAAGATGTTAAAAAAAAAAAGATGTTCATTATCACTAATTATTAGAGAAATGTAAATCAAAACTATAATGATACAGCAGAAATTAACACAACATTGTAAATCAACTATACGCCAATAAAAAAAAACATAATAAAATGTCACCTTACATCCATTAGGATGGCTACTATGAAAAAAAACAGAACAAGTATAATCAAAGATGTGGAGAAATTAGCACCTTGTGCTCTGTTGGTGGGAATGTAAAATGGTGCAGCAGCTATAGAAAACAGTATGGATGCTCCTCAAAAAATTAAAAATAGAATTTCCATATGATCCAGCAATTCCACTTCTGGGTACATATATCCAAAAGAACTGAAAGCAGGGAATCCAAAAGATATTGGTACACCCACATTCATAGCAGCATTATTCACAATAGCCAAAAGGTGGAGGCAACCCAAGGGTCCACTGACAGATGAATACATAAACTAAATGTGATATAAATGCAAAGAAATATTACTCAGCATTAAAAAGAAAGGAAATTCTGACACATGCTACAATATGAATGAAGCTTGAAGACATTATGTTAAATGAAATAAGCCAGCCACAAAAACACAAACACTGTATGACTCCATTTATATGAAGTATCTAGAGTAGTCAAATTCATAGAAACAGAAAATAGAATAGTAGTTGCCAGGGGTTGGGGTTTGGAGGAGAATGGGAGAGTTGTTAGTATGTAGTTTCAGTTTTGCAAAATGAAAAAGTTCTGGAGATTGGTCACATAACAATGTGAATATAGTTAACACTGCTTAACTGTACACTTAAAAATGGTTAAGATGGTCAATTAATTTTTTTTTACCACAATTATAAATAAAAAAGAAAAGAGGGAGGGGGTATATTATTTAAGTTATAAATGTAACCACAAGAAAAACTAAAAATAGTGAGGAGAGGAGGCAATGAAGAAGTGCTAAATTCCTCATCTTCCATACTGATCAACAGATATAATAAAAGAAAGCAAAATTTTAATAGTAGTTAACTCTGGGTGGTGGAACAGGGCATTAAGGAGAGACTAGAGATGGAAAGAAGATGTACTTTGTATTGGGTTGGCCAAAAAGTTCGTTTGGGTTTTTAAGATGTTACGGAAAAACCTGAACGAACTTTTTGGCCAAACCAAGACTTAGACCTTTCTGAATGGCATAGAATATTATTAATTTTTCTACCATGTAAAGGTATGATTTTATGATAATTATAAATAAGATATAAAACAAATTTTAAATGACTGTTATAAATAAATAAAATTGTTTTAATTTTTTTTTTAAGGTTTTTTTTGATGTGGATCATTTTTTTTTTTTAATTTTTTTACAGAATTATTTCACACTACCGGGCAGTTTTTTGTTTTTTGTTTTTTTTTATTTTATTTTTGGCTGTGTTGGGTCTTCGCTTCTGTGCGAGGGCTTTCCCCAGTTGCGGCAAGCGGGGGCCACTCTTCATCGCCGTGCACGGGCCTCTCACTGTCGTGGCCTCTCCCGTTGCGGAGCACGGGCTCCAGACGCGCAGGCTCAGTAGTTGTGGCTCACGGGCCCAGCTGCTGCGCGGCATGTGGGATCTTCCCGGACCAGAGCGCAAACCCGTGTCCCCTGCATTGGCAGGCGGACTCCCAACCACTGCGCCACCAGGGAAGCCCCAATGTGGATCATTTTTAAAGTCTATTGAATTTGTTACAATATTGCTTCTGGTTTCTTTTTTTTCTTTTTGTCTGTGTTGGGTCTTCAATGCTGGGGGCAGGCTATCTCTAGTTGCAGCAAGCGGGGGCTACTCTTCGTTGCGGTGTGTGGGCTTCTCATTGAGGTGGCTTCTCTTGTTGCAGAGCACGGGCTCTAGGCGCGCGGGCTTCAGTAGTTGTGGTGCATGGACTCAGTAGTTGTGGCTTGCGGGCTCTAGAGCGCAGGCTCAGTAGTTGTGGCACACAGGCTTAGTTGCTCCGCGACATGTGGGATCTTTCTGGACCAGGGCTCGAACCCGTGTCCCCTGCATTGGCAGGCGGATTCTTAACCACTGCGCCACCAGGGAAGTCCTTGCTTCTGTTTTGTGTTTTAGTTTTTTGGCCGCGAGGCACGTGGGATCTTAGCTCCCTGACCAGGGATCGAACCCACACCCCCTGCAATGGAAGGCAAAGTCTTAACCACTGGACCACCAGGGAAGTCCCTGTTTTAATTATTTTTAAAATTTATATTTTAAAATAATAAGAAAATAGTTCCTTCTTCTAGTGACATTAAAAGGGAACCTGCTTACCTTAAAGCAATTTTTCTTTCAAAATATCCTCAAGGTTACTAGTATGAGGGGGTGAGGATTGGGAGAGTATATTTTAGAATTAAATCAGAAGAGAAGAAAAGGCTCCCACTGAATTTCCCTGGCAAAGAACAAGCGTGACATTATCTTTTTTGAATGCAAGGAGAAAAAATTAGTATGATCAGATGTCATCAAAATATGACTTCCTTATTAAGGTCCACACGTAGTTAAAATTAACACATACCTAAGCATATCTGCAAACAATAGGGAATCTTCAGAAACCTTATTTTTCAAGAGCTGTAAAATATTTATCAGAAAATACAAATATTTTTAAAACATCTGTGTAATCCTTTAAAAATCGTAAGTACATACATCCTAAAGAGACTCAATGAAGGAGTCATGATTTATCAACTGCCACTCCTTAAGTTCCAGGAACTAAAACATTTAAGGGAGTATTTTATAAATAACTCTCCAAGTAATTGGAAAGCACCATGTTCATATACCCCACAATCACCAAATCCTTATTATAGTACCAAAGCTAAAAATAAGCTGCAAAATAAAAATATTACTTCTAAAGGTATAAAACAAATCATGCATGGAAGATTCTTTTTTTTCCTGGTTTTAACTTCAGTGTTGGCATAAATTAGCTTACCACTGGTCTTCAACAGAATACAGTCTGCTTCACCACAAAGATGCCCAAAATGGCAAATTTAGATATAGTTTTAGCTGAATTTAAAAAAAAAAAGCATTCTTAACTTTGCTTCAGCAAACAGTTTTAAGCATTCATTATGTTCCTATGTTCTAAAATATAGAATCTAAAGTTTTTCCTTAGGACTAATTGCTTTTAAAAATAAACCTGAAAAAGAACCATATTCAGTCCTTCTGCTATCTCAACATAAGCTTCTCTCCTAAATTAAATATAGTACAATCAGAAAAAAAAAAAAGTTTTGTAGGCAGGATTATCCATGGATGGTAAAACCCACTGGGTCAAAGATTTTGAGGAAATATTCATACAATCTCAAAGTATCCCCCCTCAAATGAATTGTTAATTATAAGAAAACCATAATGAAACTTGCATTTTTTAAAAATCAAGGAGATAGAAAATTGACTTGAAAAGAATAACTGTGAAATATGAATTTGACAATAAAGAAAAAAAGTAATCTTAAAAAGCCCCATCAATACAGTAAAAGGGTAAAGGGAAATTTCTCTGAAGGGTAAGACTCAGCTTTGTATTATGCTTTACTAAGCCTCGAAGTTATCATCCGTAAAATGGAGATAATGATATCTACCTCTCAATATTGTTAAAAAAAAAAAAAAAGTTAGCATTTTTTGCCAATTGTATTTGCAAAAATTTAAAAGACCAATAACATGCAATGGGAACATAAGGAAAGTGCTTCATTTGTACACTGTTGCGGGGAATGTCAACTGACACATTTTTGGAGGATAATATCAAGTTTTAAAGCAGGCATATCTTTGACCATGTTTGCGAGAATACATATTAACTATAAGGATGCGCCTTCGACATGATTTGACAAAGCGATTTAATGAAAGTTCATCAATCAGAAAAAAAGGTTAAATGAATTATGGTATAACAATACTATGGAACACTATGTACCAATTATAAAGAAAGAGGTGGATTGCTCTATCTGTATTGTATCTACCTATTCATCTGTCTATCCTGACATGGAAAAATGACCATGAATGAAAAAACTCAAGTTAAAGAAAGATGTATAGAAATATGAACCCATTTATTGGAAAAATAAAAGGGTGTGTCTGTGTGTATACACACACCTACACTTACAGATATATTGATATGATGTAGAATAACCCCAACTGTTAACGATGGCTACCCCTATGAAGAGGGGGTGAGAGGCTACTTTATATATCTCTGTATTTTTAAAATTTAGCTTTAGTGCCTTGTCTTTGTGATCTGAATGTGGCGATTGGTGGCATTTTTGTCCCTGTCATCGTTCTCAGCCATGCTCCTACATAGGTTAGCTGTCACGCAGAGGGCTGGGTACACAGAGCAGGCACACAAAAAACAGTTGTTCAGTTAATTCTGGACATTTCCACCTGGATGCTCCCAAAGCACCCTGAGTTCAAAATTTGATTACTTGTTCCAGGTAATTAATTACCCTCTCTAATAAATCTCTTTCTTTTCTATTCCCTAGTCTCTCCAAATGAGAAATCCATGTCTGACTCAGACCCTCTCTCTTCTCCACAGGCAATCATTCTCTAATTCATATTGACTCTACCCCCTAAAATCGCCATTGAATCCATATCCTCTTTTCCAACTCCTCAGAATCTCTCACTTGGACTACTTCCAAAGCCTCCAGATTAGTCTCATCCATTGCTAATTCGTCTACTATACTGGTTCCAAGAATGATCTTTCTAAAATAAAAATCTAAATCGTGCATCCCTCTTACTTAAAACCTTCACCAACGAGAAAAAGTCTGAAGCCCAAAGTATGATATTCGAGAGTCTTCATGATCTAGTGCTTGTGAACCTTCTTATTAGCTCACTTCTCATCAGTGCCCACTTCACACTTTATGTCCTAATGAGGAATGACTATGGGACCAATGACTAAACTGATCTTAATTCTCCAAACATATCATGCAGCTGTGCAGTGCCTGGAATGACCTCCCACCCAACATCATAATCCACCAGGCAAACCTACTTATCCTTTAAAAGCATCAAACAACATTTCATCCTCTTGGAGGGCTTCCCTCACCCCAAACTTCTCCCCAATAGCCATCCTAGCACATACCTTACACACACACACACACACACACACACACACACAGACACACACACACACACATTCCTTTATTAACTTTTTAAAGTCTTTCCTCCCACAAGTCTCTTGGTTCCTCAAGGGCAAAGCCTTGTATTATCGACTCTACATCCTCTGTGCCCACCCCAGTACCATGTGCCTGGCTTATAGTAGTTGTTCAACAATATTTATTAAACTGAGTTTAAACACACTTCGGTAAAATGTGAAATCCTAAACAAGACTGGAACGTTTAAAATCGTGTTTTAATTAGGCTCATTTCAACCATAAAAAAAACAAACACTCAAGTTACTTTAATAAGAGGTTTGGGAGCTGTATTAGAAAGCTATCCAGGAAATTTTTTTCTGTAGAGAGCTGCTCTTTTCTCCTCTGTTTCCTCAGCCCTTCAGTTTGCACATGGGTGATCCTGGCCTCACCAGCCTCTCCCGAAACTCTTCAGCTTCAGTCCTCACTGCTAACAAGCAATTTATCTCCACATTATCTAATCCAAATTTCTGAGAGGGTTGTTTTGGTTTTGGCACCAGGCCACCATGTCCCTTCTTTCTCTCTGGTGAAGCTACGAATCTGCTGCCCTATGGTTAGGTGACATGCCAGAAGCTCCATGACCAATGACTCACATTCCCCCAACTTTCAACTTAATATATCGTTTTTATTTCCTTAGAACCATTGCTAAAGTATATCAGTAAAATTATTTTGCAATACTTTTAAACAAGTCTTGCCAAGACTTGTTCACAGTGAGAAAAATCCTGCATACTTCATCACTGAACCAGCTATACTTTCCAAATACGCAAGTTCATCCCTTTTTATTTGTAGATGTTCACAGAAAGAATCCTCTGGATTCATAACTGCTCAACAGCACTGGTTTAAAAAGCTTTTTTACAAGCTTTTTGCAAAATTTCTCTTACATTTATAACGTAAAGAAATGAGTAATCCAGACATTTCCTTGTTAAATTTTACCCTGTAATATCAAGTAACTTTATAGAACGATAGCACACACAATGGCAGTCTACCACTAACCCACAAAACCTGTTTCTCCTCCTCCAAACTAACACCACAAGGTAATGATTGAAGGAAGGCAGGCCACTCATTGACAAGCTCCTGTGGTGAGGAAAGAGGAGTACAGGCCAGGAGACAGGCACTCTTAGGTGGTCTCCAATAAAATCAGATTCTCAGTGCTATTAATCTCCTGAATAAAAATTAGAAAAAGGCTAATTAAATATCTGTTATATCTAGGGAGATATCACAGTTGCACTAAGAACAAATTTAACAGCATGAGAACACTAAACACATCATTGAAAGGAGACAGCAATTCATTCACTAAAATATTCTGGCTATTCTGAGATTTCAAGATTCACTGGAAAGAAATATTGTTAGAAGGAGACGGGGGAAAATTGATAACGGCCGTTCAGATGATCTGAAGGAAAAGAAACTTTTTCAAACGCAGATTGTCCTTACATTTCTTGATAGTAAGGGAAGAATTTTCTACTTTAAAATCAAGCAGGTGTTCTACTTAGCCAACCTGTTTATTAACTATCCTCATTGGTGACTCATTTTAGTTTCATTTGTAGTAATGAGCAGCTGACTATGTAATACCATAACCATCAGCTTAGACTATTGTTAATAAACATAAAATCTTAACAGATCTAATTTCAGAGGACAGAAATTGGTACAATTTAGAGTGCTGATGTTGTCTTTAAATGAGGCTTGGAATGAAGGCACTATTAGAAAGTTTTCATTGAATAAAAGCACTAAAGGGCAAGGGGTTGATTCATTACTTAGCAAAATTCATAGGTTTTTAAAAACAAGCAAAGAAAATGTTAACTTGAATGTCTTGGAGACGTTTTAGTCAAGCAGTAAAAAGGTTATAAGTCCTTATGCTCTTTTATTTATTTTTTTAAATGTATTTTTTTTTTAGTTAATTAATTAATTTATTTATTTATTTTTGGCTGTGTTGGGTCTTCGTTTCTGTGCGAGGGCTTTCTCTAGTTTCAGCGAGCGGGGGCCACTCTTCATCGCGGTGCGCAGGCCTCTCACCGTCGCGGCCTCTCTCGTTGCAGAGCACAGGCTCCAGACGCGCAGGCTCAGTAGTTGTGGCTCACGGGCATAGTTACTCCACGGCATGTGGGATCTTCCCAGACCAGGGCTCGAACCCGTGTCCCCTGCATTGGCAGGCAGATTCTCAACCACTGCGCTACCAGGGAAGCCCAAAATGTATTTATTTTTTAAAGGGAACTTTTTATTTTATTTATTTATGTTTGGCTGCATTGGGTCTTCGTTGCTGCGTGCGGGCTTTCTCTAGTTGTCGCGAGTGGGGGCTACTCGTCATTGCGGTGCGCGGGCTTCTCATTGCAGTGGTTTCTCTTGCTGCGGAGCACAGGCTCTAGGCGTGCGGGCTTCAGTAGTTGTGGCATGCGGGCTCAGTAGTTGTGGCACGCACGCTCAGTAGTTGTGGCTCGCAGGCTCTAGAGCGCAGACTCAGTAGTTGTGGCACACGGGCTTAGTTGCTCCGTGGCATGTGGGATCTTCCCGGACCAGGGCTGGAACCCGTGTCCCCTGCATTGGCAGGCAGATTCTTAACCACTGCGCCACCAGGGAAGCTGTCCTTATCCTCTTTTAAAAAAAAAAATAAATAATTGGAGCAATAAACCCAGAAAATATTATATGATACCTACATTCTAAAGACTTTGATTTCTTTCCAAAGGAGAAGCTTACAATGACCTTTAATTTACTAACTAGGCCTATTTACAGTTGTCAAACTAATAAAAATAGGAAAAAAGGAAGAAGCACTAGTTTCTTCGTGTTTCATAGTTGGAATCATTGGAAACTACCTAAATTTAATAAGTCAAAAATTTATATTATTTACAGTCAGAAAGGTAAACCAGAGAACTAAAAATTATACTGTAACAATCAAAACTTGGCAGGCATCAAGGAACGAGGAAGCAAAATGTAGTGTGCATCCAATTTCGCATCTTTCAGAGGAAAGAATCAATAGATACCATGTAAAGTTGCTAAATCACGAAACGGAAGAATAACTTTTAAAGTAATAAAGGCAACCTCCAGAAGAACAAGAAATAAACTATCAATAGTAATTGCCTCTGAAGGTTGGGAGGACTGAATGGAGAACACGTTTTATTTTATACTTCTGAACAACTGTACTTTCCTACCATGTGCATATATTTACTTTTTAATCTAGTTTTTTAAACTGTCAATAATCAGACACTATTAAAAAAAAAGAAAATGTACTATATTTCATTCTCTGTACCTAACAACTCACAGACCATCAACTATAAAATGGAACACATTCTAAAGTGAAATATCTCATCTGTCAAATTAAAGGTAAGGTAAAGGAAGCAAAGTTTTTTTTTCCCACAGTGCAAAGTGTGTAGCTATTGTTTGAAAATCAAGACTTCCCTGATCAATTTAAGCAAAAACACTGTTACTGTCCAAAATAACTCCTCTAAACTACTCCTGAATACAGTCAAGCTAATGAAAAGAGAGAGGTCAGAGGCTTCACGGCAGCAAACAAACTAGGAAGTCCTTACATCAAATCAGTAAGACATTTAGGGGCTTATATTTTCTTTGAAATCAAAACAAGAGAGGCATTTTGAAAGTTTGCTATCTTCACTGATCCTCTAAGGAATGTAAAAGTATGTACTGCAGTTTCAAACCTCCTAGTGCTTGAGTTTTTTAAAGCAATTTACTTCTGCTTGAACAAGCAGTAAGACAGGCCACAGCGGTTGGGTGTTCTGTTAACCCTTAGTTTCAAACCTTTATGCTCACACTAACAGTTCAACTTTCTAATGCTCCCAAATATAGTTACCTCAAAGAAATTTCAATCCACAGTCATACTACGGAATATGATTTAATACACTGATTTTAGGGCTGGATTATTTCTGGTAACCACAATAGTTACAACTTAGGTAATAATATGAGTAAAGATCACAGATTTTAAAACTGTGCCTATGCTCATCCTCTTCTCTTCTTGCAATATCTCACCCTATCGGACAGTCCTTGAAGCAACACTGACAAAGAAGCGTTCACAAATTTTAATTTACACATATACAACCTAACCTTGGCGAGACATAAGTACCTAATGCATATCCCTGAAAACGCATCAACTTAACTCAAATAATAACCCTATGTCTAATATACTGGCAGCCTGAGCACAGTCCAGATACACGTCGCGAACTCTTCTATGTGATAAAGACAAAACTGACTTAGAGAACCAGAGGCTTTAGGCCTGCCGGTAATCAAAAGGGTCAACAAACTGAAGCAAGCCTGTCTTTTAAACCCATGGTAAACTTAGTTAACTAAGGCATCACTCAGAATCAACTCTCAACCCCCAATACATCCAGACTTAAAGACGTAAAGCTCTTGTAAATCTCTTGGTAGGCGAGTCTCTCTGACCCACCAGGTGGACCTACTTACTCCAAGGATCCTCCCTCGGACCCTGCTCAGGACCCTCAGCCGCGCGATTCCAGGGCGCCCTGCGCCACACCTTGGGGGTGCCGCAATCCAGTGCCCCGTGCTCCTCCCCCGACCACTCGGTCACCCATCCCGAGTCCCCCGACTTTGCCCGCCCAGCCCATCCCTTCCACATCTCCAGCCCCACACCCGCCCCCGCTCCAGGCCAAGTCCAGCTGGCCTCTCCCCTTCCCTCTCACCACCACCCCCACCCCACACACTCACCCGCGGTAGTAGGCTTTCACCCGGACCTGGTGAGAATGGTCCCCGCTGCCGCCGCCGCCTGCGATCGGGTGAGACATGGTACTGCTGTCTCTCTGGGTCGGCATCTCCTTCCTCCCCCGCCTCAACGCTGGAGGCCGAGGGTGCGAGCGGCGCACCGGGCGCCGTAGGGGACTCCGCAGCCCGAGTTTCTCCCGGAGCCGCGGCTGCCCACTCGCCTACCTGTCCTCCACGCCCGCGGCGCGGGCCCAGAGGTCGCCTCGCCGGGGCAGCCGGAACCGCACGGCTCCCTCCACCGCCAGCGGCCGACACTGCCTCTGCTGCCCCCGGGGCCCAGCACGCCTCCCGCCTCCGCCCCTCCCACCTCACTCGCTCCAAAGGCCCACATTCCGGGGGAGGGCGGGTGCAACCATCGATCCAACTCAAGATGCCCGGCTGAACCATTCTTACGGGGGCAAGGAAAAGGGGAGAGAGGAGAGGGGATGTTGAACATCACAACAAACTTGCCGGCACGGGGCCTTTTGTGGGCTGTAACTGAGAGAATGTGAAGACTGAGATAACTACAGTTCTGTAAAAAGCCCCTCCCTACAAAGAAAATGGTGGGGGACAAATTCTGCGGCATCTCACCCCAGTTTCCTATCTTGGTCGCGTCCGCGGTCAGACGGCTAGGGACTCGGAGTAGATTTGCCGGGCGGGTTTCTGGGACTTGGAGTCCCCATGGGATTCTGGGACTTGAGGTTCTTTACGTGTAGAGCGTCCCGCCTTCTCGCTGACCGTCTGTCTCCAGCTTGTGCCCCGGGAGCCGTCGGCGTGGAAGTCCTGAATCCACCGTGGGCACCTGAGGACACTGGAAATGATTGGGGTTCGTCACAATCTAGACTTTGTTCTCTGGTGAATTCTTCCAATTGCATAAATCATCTCAATCATACAGTACCTTTTCTGGAAAGAAGAATTTGGTTACCTGCCCAGAATGTAGTATAATACATGTAACAATGTAATAATGAATGTAATAAACGAAGAAACTCAACTAGAAGGTATGACGGAAGATTGACGTTTCTTCCTTCGCCGCCCCCCATATCTTGGCCCTTGTATATTGCCATTGCATGGAACAGGTGCACAATGAATATTTAGCCAGTCAGTCAACCCATCCAACTATCCATGCATCGGCATTTTTTAACATCGTTAAAACATTGTTAACATCGACTGTTTTCCATAGTGGCTGTGCCGATTTACATTCCCATCCTAATTTCATTTTTTATTACTCATTGCTAGTGTATAGAAATACAACTGATTTTGTATATATCTTGAATCCTACAAGCTTGCTGAACTCATTAGTTCTAATAGTGCCTCGGTGGATTCCTTAGACTTTCCTATGTGCAAGATGATGCCATTTTAGGATACAGATCGATTTACATCTTCCTTTCCAATTTGGATGTCTTTTATTTTTCTTGCCTGATTGCATTAGATAGAACTTCTAGTATTATGTTGAATAAAGAGGACTATGTTAACATTCTTGTATTGTTCTCAGTCTTATGTGGATAGTTTTCAGTCTTTCACCATTAAATGTGATTATTGCTTTAGTTTTTTTGTAGATGCCCTTTATCAGGTTGAGGAAGTTCCATTCTATTCCTAGTTTGTTGCCTATTTTTATTATGAAGGGTGTTGGGTTTTGTTTAGTGCCTTTTCTGTGTCTATCGAGATTATCATGTGGTTTTGTGCTTTATTCTATTGGTGTGATATGTTACATTAACTTTTAGATGTAAGCCAGTCTTACATTCCTGGGAAAAATCCCTCTTGGCTATGACATATAATCCTTTTTATACGTTGCTAGATTTGGTTTGTTAATATTTTGTTGAGGAATTTTGAATCTACACTCACAAGCATGGTTTCCTTTAGTTCTTTAGACATGTTTATAACAGCTGCTTTGAAGTCTTTGTGTGCTAAGTCCAACATATGGGTCCTCTCAAAGACAGTTTCTGTGTGTATGGGTCCCATTACCTGTTTCTTTGTATGTCTCGTAAGTTTTTTTGTTGCAAACTGTACATTTCCATGGTAGCAACTCTGAAGACCTATCCAAACTGGCTCTAGGTCTGGTTGTCGTTGTTGTTGTTTGCTTGTTTATTTGTGAGTTGGCCAGACTTGGTCAATAGGCTCTTGTTTCCTCCACAGTGTGCAGCCTCTAATGTCTCTCCTCAGAAGGTGCAGCTTTGGCATGCACACCGTCACCCTGACTCCTTGTCCCTCCCCTGGGGGATGACAGTGGTTTTAGTCAGGTTCTCTTTGACTGTCTCTTTTCCTCATCTCCTTATCAAGCTTTTGGCTGGTTTGCCTTTATGGATATAGCTCCCCACTGTTAGCCTCCACTAATTGGCAACTGATTGCTCCAGTGTTTCTGACAGTGCCCTGGGGCATAAAATTGTTCCACAGTCTGATCCAATGGTCGTTTTTTATTTATAATTTTCACCAGTTATGGTGGTTTCATTGGGGAGAGTATACAGGGAGCTGCTCATGTTTCCATTCTGGAAGTGCTCTGACATGAATTTTTAAAGTCAGTGTGATGCAATTAAAATAGATACAGGGGCTTCCCTGGTGGTGCAGTGGTTAAGAATCCGCCTGCCAATGCAGGGGACACGGGTTCGAGCCCTGGTCAGGGAAGATCCCACATGCTGCAGAGCAAATAAGCCCGTGCGCCACAACTACTGAGCGTGCACTCTAGAGCCCACGAGCCACAACTACTGAGCCCACGTGCCACAACTACTGAAGCCCACGTGCCTAGAGCCCGTGCTCTGCAACAAGAGAAACCACTGCAATGAGAAGCCTGCACACCGCAATGAAGAGTAGTCCCCACTCGCCGCAACTAGAGAAAAGCGTGCGTGCAGCAACAAAGACCCAACACAGCAAAAAATAAAATAAATAAAATTAAAAAACAAAAAATATAAATAAATAAAATAGATACAAGGCACAGACAGTTAAGCATATAGGATAATCAGGGCACAGAAATTATGTCATTTTTAGTAACAAAATATGAGAAACTATTGAGCCATCTCTTTAAAGAAAACAGGACTCTGTAAAAGGGTTTAAAAGGAACCTGGCATCGCATTAATCATATCTTTAGGAAAATCTGGCTTCCTTTCTACAGATTGAGCTGCTCTAACAAGAAAATGTCTACTCAGAATAGGTAGGCCTTTATATTCAATCTTAACTAGCCTCACCAATGTGTCCTGCAGCCAAGATCAAATATGAAAATTTGTTTTTCATGTTCTTTATGCCATCTAATAAATCCTGCTGCTGGATCTTTGATGCCTGTTTCTCAACTGAGAATCACATGATACAAAATGGGAAGTCAATGGTAAACACTGTGAAAAAGCCTCCCACAGCCCATTTTCTTTGTGTTGTACTTAAAATGGTGCTTACTAGTACCTTCAACGTTGGGTAAGCCTGCCTCCCTTCACCTAGCATTCTTCTGTGGTTTCATTAAGCATTTGATCATGTCACTAAAAAGAGAGAAAAGTGTTTCAACTGCAAGTCCTGATCATTTGGAGGGACTCTGTGACCTGTAGAGATAAATATTGGGCTCTGAGCTAAATTATACTTACTTTTGGCTCACTGTGATGACTTGAATAGAAAAAAAAATTAAGGCTCAAATCCACCAGCTTAAGGGATTTAAAATATTTTTGGCCAACATTCTCTCATTTTGTCATTATCAGAGTGCTTGTCCCAATGTGGAGCAAAGAAATAAACTGCTTGGTGAATGGAATGAGATAATAAATAGTAGACACATGTCCTGTGTAATCATGTCCTAATAGTATTACATTAATTGTTTTACTTAACCTTCAAGAGCAAAAGTTGTGACCCAAACTCCTGATTGGAGTCCTGACAGCTGTTAGTAAGAGTTTAGTTTTTATTCTTACTGAGCTAGCATAGATAGCAAACAATACCCCCATGACTCCCTTTCTCCCTTCTTTCCCCTGTGCCCTCTCACTGCCCCATTGACATCGCCAGCTTTCTCTGGTTACTCCCTTCACTCCAGCCACATACACTCATTTCCATTGCAGTCCCCCAGTCTCACTCCCACAGTACAGATAATGACATACAGCAGTTTGAGCCTTAACTTATTTTGCCTTTGATATAAAATGTCTTTGTTTTAATGAACTATCAGTGGAGAGCTCCATTAAGCCGAAGAGTCAGCAAAATAAATAAATAAAATAAAATAATATAAGACATTTACTTAATGAAAGTCACTGAATAGCCAAAGATGTCTGAGAAACCTCAACATAACTAACTCCTATGGGGTTAGTTGGTGCAGGCATTATGCTCTCCCCTTCTTTTCAAGAAAGTTACAATCCAGATAGGATGTCAGGACATGTACCAATAAAGAGAAAAAATGCAAAATGGGAAACTATGCGCCAGTAAGTGACAAAGAATAATTGCAACAGCTCCCCAGTGCTACCTCATCTTCTTTAGGGACCAGAAGAACCCACTTGTGTCTGGCTTCACTGAAAGGCACAAAGTTGACTCGTAAAATGTCAGGTTGAAAAAGCCTCCATCAAAACACACAAACTTCGTTTAGAAGTATCATTTGTTTAATGATGTTGGCGCACCAAGTATGCTGTCCCTAACAGCAGTCAACCATTAAATGTAAGCTACCCTCCGATTTGAAAAGGCAAACCTGTTCTTGAGGATGGCATATCCAATTGAAAATGTAAACCTTACCTAATAAATTCTCCCCACTCCAGCAGCTCGCCCACCCCAGCACTGGCCTCCTTCAATAACCTAGTTCTCGGGGACTTCCCTGGTGTCCAGTGTGTAAGACTCCACGCTCCCGATGCAGGGGGCGCGGTTTCGATCCCTTGTGGGGGAACTAGATCCCGCATGCATGCCGCAACTTAGAGTCCACATGCTGCAACTCAGAAGCCCGCATGCCGTGCTTCTTAGCCCACAACTAAGAGCCAGCGCAGCCAAGATAAATAAATAAATATTAAAAAAAATAATAATAACCTAGTTCTCTCTCACAGCCTCTGGAGTACACTCCTCTCCCACACAAGGTTGCCAACCCGTCTTCACCCCTCTCACAGAGGACTAGCTCATTTTCTCTACCACCTCCACCTACTTCCTACTGGACTCAAATCTGTTCAGATTGAATTTCTGCTGACCTTGAATTAAACCACATCCTGTTTTGGGCCACAGAGAAATCAAGGGGGAAAAGCAGAGCTTAGAGTCCGTAATGATTTTTGGCTGCTTAATCACATGTACAATGTCAAGGGGAACAGCACTCCAGAGATACAGCTGCCTGTTAGTTCACCTGTATACCGTGCTTATCACCCTGCGACTTAGGCATGAGATATTCTACTGAATTGGTATGGCTTCCCATTCTGGAAAATAACAAATTGTGAATCAGCTTATAATTAAATTAATAAGGACTCCAGACACTGAGACTTTTAAAGCAAAGTGACCATTATTAGGTGCCTCAAGAGCAGGAATCTTACCTTCTAAGCTCTTTTTGGCACTTAGAAAATTGTTGGTATTCGACAAATATTAAATTACTTAATTTAATATTGAAATAATTTTCTGTTGGTTTATGTCCACTTAAATACTAAAATTAATCTTATTGTCATGGGAAGGAAGCTGACAACACCAAATAAGCAGAACAAGTCTCCATTTTCTGTTTGCTTTGTTAAAGCTATGACCTGAAAAATTAGTTCAACTTGCTGAGCAATCTGTTTACTCAAGTCAAACACAACTCCTAAGAAGTGACTCTCCTTTTACCTAGGGTGGACTGGTCCAACTAGAATCACAGAATGGTTGAATTTACTAGCTGGACGTTACTTTGTATCATCCAGGTCAGTCTTCCCAAACTTTGATAAGCATACACATTAGGCAGGGATTTTGTTAAAATGCATAATCTGATTTAAAAGGTCTGATGCTGCTGGTCCCCCAATGACAGTTTGAAGAACAAAAAATCTACGCCTCATTTTACAAATGAAGTCCAAAGAACTGAAATGACAGTGACTTTATCATTGTTCCAATGTTTTCCATTATTTAGCATAATTTTAAAATACCATGAATTTGAAACAAGGACTGAGTGATTTCTGGCAGATGAGGAAAAAAAAATTAACTTCACAAAATTCTTAGTTTTGATTTGTTTTTTGTTTGTTTTCCATGATCTAACCACATGCTAAAATGCTGTGGGGATTCATTGTTATTAGAGAATCACTTTAATCCACACATAATCTGTTCTTATCATAATTCATTAACAGGCTCACTGTGTTCCCATAGGTGCATGACAGTGTACTGAGTATCATGTCACGATATACTCACTCTTCCATTCAGCCACCTTTTCTATTTTACCTTAGTTAAACAGTTCCAAAGATTCTGGTTATGTTCTGCAGGACACTTTTCAATACGAGGCTAGATTATTCCATCTCCTTCTTCCACCTCATAACTAGAAAGCAAGCTTGAGATAAGAAGAGAAACAGGATGTCTTTTCTCTACTTTTTTTTTTTTTTTGCCACGCCACAAGCCATGCGGGACCTTAGTTCCACCGACCAAGGATCGAACCTGTGCCCCCTGCAGTGGAAGCATGGAGTCTTAACCACTGGACCACCAGGGAAGTCCCTGTTTCTCTACTTTCTGACTCAGTAATTTAAAAACTACAACTCAGAGTTTCCTTGAGAGTTAGTTTAATTTACTGGGTTCTGGGGGGAATTCTGCCAATCTCTTTTATCCTTTTCATAGAATTTTAAAACCTTTAATAGTAATATTAAGAAATATTTAAATATGTACATGTACTAATTATTAGTTCTCTGGTGTCTCCATTCCTCTAGGAAAGCAAGTAGAGGGTCACTAGCAATTGTCCAAAGGAGAGAAGGTACTTCTCCCTTTGAGCCTCTCACCCTGAGCCTCTAGGGAAAAACAGAATGAAACTTAAGCCTAATAGCTTCTTATTTTAAAAATGAATTCTATAAAAACACAAATAATGTCAAGAAATATCTGTTGCATGTCCACTAGGCACAAAGCCCTATATTTCATACAGTAAATGTAAAATGCAACTTTTGCCCCTGAGTCTAGTTGGGGCAGTCTACTTAGGAAGTTCACACATAAACCGGTGATAAATAATTCAAGATTACATAAAAATCCAAAGCACTAGGGCAGTACAAAACAAATTGCTAATCTTGTGGAAGAGCAAGTAAGAACTATAGAAGTTCAGAGAAAGGAGTCATTATGTCCAGCTAGGGTGGAGAAAAATTTTTTTTTAATCTCTGATAGCAGTTATCTCAGAAGATAAGAGTGATATGAAACAGAAGCAGCTGTCTTTCATCTGGAGAGGACTTTCTCAAGGCCTGCCTAACTGAAAAAATGCTTTATGGAGGCCTAACTGAAAAAAAATCCTTTGTTAAGTTGTAAAGTCATAATATAATTTCAAAGAGACCTGGGATCTCTGGCAAATTAACATGAGATAGGCCGCAGGCTGCTATTTAGCCTTGTCAGGTCTGCTTTTCCTTACTGGAATCGCGACCTCCAAGACCCATTCCAGTGTAGGATTGTAAGATTCTAGGACCCCTTGGAAACTTTTGGTTTGAAAACTTTACTAGACTGTGAGTTCATGTATAAAACTTCCCCAGCATCTAGCAAAGTCTATGGCACTTGGTACGTGTAGGTTGACACTAGGATTCTCAAGTCAGCTTTTCATTTATTGAACACGTTTTTTTGAGGGTTTACTACATCATAGTCCCATGCTAGACATGCAGGTAGGAATATAAAAAACCTTGCCCTCAAGGAGCTCACACTAGCAGACATGTGTCAATGTAAAGGGCCAAGACAATTCAGTGGGGGAAATAATAGGTCTTTTTTTGGGGGGGAGTTAATTTGTTTTAACAAATGATGCTGGAACAATTGAGTATCCATATACAGAAGAATGAACTTGGACTTCTCCCTAAACCATTTACAAAAATTAGCTCAAGATGGATCAAAGATTTAAGTGTAAGAGCTAAAATTATAAAACTCTTAGAAAAAACACAGCAGGAAATCTTTGTGGCCTTAGATTAGACAATGGATTCTTAGATTGCCACCAAAAGCACAAATAACAAAAGAAAAAGATAAATTGAAATTCATCAAAATTTAAAATGTTGGTATTTCGTATTTCAAAGGACACAATCAAGAAAGAGAAAAGTCTTCCCACAGAATGGGAGAAAACATTTGCAAATCATATGTCTGATAAGGGACTAGTATTCAGATATATACGTAACTCTTACAACTACAAAAGACAAATAATTTCTCTTTGTGGGCAAAGAATTTGAATAGACATTTCTCCAAAGAAGACATACAAATGGCCATAAAAGCATGAAAAATATTCATTATTAGTCATAAGGGAAATGCAGCTCAGTCACTTCATACCTACTAGGTTGACTATAATCAAAAGACAGATGATAACAAGTGTTGGCAAGGATGTGCAGAAATTGGAACCCTCATACATTGCAGGTGGGAATGTGAAGAAGTGCAGCTACTTTGGAAAACAGTTTGACAGTTTCTCAAGATGTTAAACATTGAGTTACCATATGACTCAGCAATTCCTTTCCTAGTTATATAACCAAGAGAATTAAAAACATATGTCTGTACAAAAACCAGTACACATATGTTCATGTAAGCATTATTCACAGTA
Organism: Eschrichtius robustus; assembly: GCF_028021215.1. Lineage (NCBI taxonomy): Eukaryota > Metazoa > Chordata > Mammalia > Artiodactyla > Eschrichtiidae > Eschrichtius > Eschrichtius robustus. Next base: position 50,258,201 of record NC_090829.1, on the reverse strand, counting down.
ACTACAAAGTGAAATCAAACCAAATGTCCATTAATTGAAGAATGGATAAACAAAATGTGGTATATCCCTAAAATGAAACAGTATTCATCTGTAAAAAGGAATGAAGTCCCGAAACACATGACAATGTGGATAAACCTTGAAAACATTAAGCTAAGCAAAAGAAGCCAGACACAAAAGGCTACATATTGTATAATTCCATTCATATTAAATGTCCATAATAGACAAATCTATAGAGACAGAAAGCAGATTAGTGGTTGCCAGAGGTTTCAGGAAAGGGGGAATGGGGAGTGATTGCTTAAAGGTCTTGGAGTTTCTTCTGGGGTGATGAAAATATTCTGGAATTAGATAATCGTGATGGTTACACGACATTGTGAATATACACTGAGTTATATGCTTTAAACAGATGAATTTTATGTGAATTATATCTCAATTAAAAGTAAATACCCGGTAAGTATTATTAGAGGAGTATAAACAGAGTACTATGAGAGCACTAACTCCATCTGGGTGAGGCTGTGAAGCCCAAAGGATGAGAAGGTTGAGCAGAATCCGAAGAATAATGCCAGATGACAATAGTGGATGGAGAGGGTCAGCATATGGAAGAGGCCAGAGCATGTATTTTGCAGGTGGACTTCAGTTCCAAAGCTAATCCTGCCACTTACTAGCAGTATGACCTTGGACAGGTTACTTAATCTCACTAAAGTGAGTATCCTCATCAGCAAAATGGAGGATAATGATACCTGCTTCATGGGTTTGCTGTGCAAATTAGATAGGATACTGTATGTAGAGCACTCGGTAAGGACAGTTGGCCCTCCATATCCTCGGGTTCCGCATCCACAGATTCAACCAACTGTAGATCGAAAATATTTTTTTTTTAAATTTCAGAAAGTTTCAAAAAGCAAAATTTGAATTTGCCATGCTCTGGCAACTATTTCATAGCATTTACACTGTATTTACAAATATTTACATAGCATTTACATTGCATTAGGTATTATAAGTAATCTGGAGATGATTTAAAGTATACAGAAGAATGCACATAGGTTATATGGAAATATTACGCCGTTTTATAGAAAAGAAGTGAGAACCCATGGATTTTGGTATCCGAGGGGGTCCTGGGACCAATTCGCGGTGGATACCGAGTGACAACTGTATTTAACAAGTGTAGCCTTCTCCTTCTCCTCTCAGCCTCCCCTTATTGCTATTTTAGGTGAATTAAAGTTGGGTGTAAAGGCAGGGCAGTGAAAAGGCCTAGCTTTCGTCTGACTGATGAGAAATTTAATGAGGCTTAAGTATAAAGGCAGTTGGAAGCAGAGGAAGGTGTTTTAGAGTCAGAAAATAAAGACTCTGTAAGCCACAGAAGGAGCTTTGGATTTAGTCCTAAATCACCTGAAATTTTAGGGAGAAGAGAAATGTGAAAACATTGGTTCTTTAGATGAGAGCAGAGGGAAGAATGGCCCAGAAGAGACAAAGATTCTAGGACCTCAGGAGAGGACACAGATTCTTCACTTCATTAAGTAAAACCAATGCCTACATCTTAGAGGCACTTGATGAGGCTTATTTGCTGGTAATGAATTGCTAATGATTATTTGATGACAGATTTTCTAATTTTTTTTAAATTGCTTGATCCAGCAAACATTTTGATAAAACCAAACCTTAGATGATTCCAGCAAAAGAAGGTGCTTGCTTATTGTGGGGAGCAGTGCAGCTCCAGTCTGAGCACTATGTGGCAAAATTGAAAGCCTTGGTTCTAATTTTGACTCAAGCAGGTTATGTAACTTGCTGTGTATTTATTTCCCTTTCAGAGAGTAAATGACGACAACTTTAACCTAACTGACTTCAAAATATTATGAAAATAAATAAACGTTTCAAAGCTCTTTGAAGTCCATTGATGGAAAGTACCCTTTAATCCAAAATTGCACTATGTAACTAGACAGTGAATTATTATTCTTTTCCTGAATCAATTTTTAGTGTTCCCCCTCCAGTCTTGCCCTTGAACATTTCTACAATTACAACAACAACAAAAAAACCTTCTAAATTCTTATTCTGAGAAAAAGTCCCTGCAGTATATTGCAGTAAAACTTTAAACATGTACATGGTGCACTGTAGTTACAAAACATTTTGACAAATACAATCACATTTCTGGTAAATATTACTGTTATCCCTGCTTTAGTTATGATGAACTTGGTGTTCAGAGAGGTTAAGTGGATTGGCTAAGAGCACCCAGCTGGAAATGGGAAGGATCAGTGCTTAAACTCAGGTTCTTAACTCCAAATTTCAGGCCCTGCCCATCTGCCTGCATTAAATGAGACAAAGATTTATATACACAGATGTGGTTTATATCTTTCATCTGAAAAATTTAACTGGGGAATGAGCATTCATAATACCTAAATTAGGTTGGAAATGTATTAATCATGCTTTTTATTTTGTATATTTTGTGATGCTTTGATATCTTGGTGGCCTTACTGACAGAGGAGAGGCTGCCACTCCAGGGCTTTTATCTCTAAAAATTATCCTAGAGATAGCAAATGACTTCCTCTGTGAATGTGCCTTTCATATGCAAACCAACCAATCTAAAGCCCATATCCCCAACTTCCTCCTTTATTTAATTCTCATACACCAAGCCAGTATTTCCCCTGTTCTAAATCACCCCTCCCCACCCAGGGCCAGGTACTGGACAACTAGAGACCACCACTATAGACCAGAGCCTGCTAAAAATATTCAAACTATCCAATCCCAAATTTACTTAAACCTTCGTATGCTGCCTCATCCATTCCTTTCTGCAGAAACTACAGTAAAGGCTCTGGGCCATGCTTTCTCTTTCACTCCTTCTGCCCCCAGACTGACCCTGGTGCTTCCCCATGTGGCCCTGCATGGTGTGGCATGCTCCCTTTTTTTGGGAACTGTAAATAATAAACTCTTATTTCAAAAGCAGTTATCCTTGTGTCTGTCACCTTACCATACCTGATTAAAACAAATCCCAGGTGTGAATCAAGATAAGTACAGTTGAACAATGTAGGAAGTTAGGGGCACTAACCTCTGTGCTGTCAAAAATCTGTGTATAACTTTACAGTTGACCTTCTGTATCCACAGTTCCACAACCACAGATTCAACCAATCACATATCATGTAAGTACTGTAGTATGCATTTATTGAAAAAAAATCCATGTAAAAGTGGACCTCCACAGTTCAAACTCATGATGTTCAAAGGTCAACTGTACAGTATTGTTTCTTAACTGAGAATAAGTAAAGAACTGAAGAAAAAAAGAAAGCAGTGCTCTATCCATCATGGACAGGAAGTGAAAGAACAAATACCCTTTTTTCAGTGTGTTACTTACACACTTATTTATTTCAACACATTTATTTAGAGCTTACTATGGTGTCTGGCACTGTGCAAGGCACTGAATATACAGTAATGAAGAAAACAGGTTTATTCCCTGTCCTTGTGAGATTCACAGTTTAGAGAGAAAAAATAGGCAAGAAAATAAGTGAACAAACTCACAATTACAAACTGTGGTACCTGCTCCAAGGGAAATAAATATTGTGCAGTGATAGAGAATAATGGTGGGGAGAACTCTATAAATTGATCTGGAAAAACCTATCTAAAGAAATGACATTTATGCAGAGAATTAAAGGGAAACAAGGAACTAGATTTGCAAAGTATGGGAAAGAATATTCCAGGACTGTATGGAAGGCCATGAGGTAAGCAAAGTGGCATCTTTGAGGAACTGGAAGAAAACCACATACACTGACATGGAAGGATATACTATTAAGTGAAAAAGGTTGCAAAAGAGTATATATAGTCCAATACCATTTTTTTTTTAAAAAAAAGGTAGAATAAGAGGCTTTTTTCTTTTTAAAAAAAAAAATTATTTATTTATTTATTTATGGCTGTGTTGGGTCTTCGTTGCTGTGCACGGGCTTCCTCTAGTTGCGGCAAGCGGGGGCCACTCTTCATCGCGGTGCACGGGCCTCTCACTATCGCGGCCTCTCTTGTTGCGGAGCACAGGCTCCAGATGCGCAGGCTCAGTAATTGAGGCTCACGGGCCCAGTTGCTCCGCGGCATGTGGGATCTTCCCAGACCGGGGCTCGAACCCGCGTCCCCTGCATTGGCAGGCAGATTCTCAACCACTGCGCCACCAGGGAAGCCCTCCAATACCACTTTTGATAAAGAGATACATATACTTATTTGTATGTTAGTACATAGAAAATCAAAAAGAATATGAAATAAGCTGTTAATGATTATTTTTGGACATGGATTGTAGTGGACTTTCACTTCCTATTTCATATATATTTCTGCATTATTTAGAGTTTTGGACAATTCTGTATTTAGGATTTGCTAGAGGTAAATATTAAGATTAAGTTCTATATCATTGTATGCTTTTGTCACATAACTTTTCCCCAACTTCGCTAACTTATCATTCCTGTTCACTAGCTTTGCTTGTTCCCTATAATGTATTTTGTTCTGCCTCCTGTTGTCTCTGGCATTTCATGTAATTAAGAGAGACTTATCTACCATAAATAGAACATTACAATTAAGATTTAATATGAAACTGATATGACACTGTTTATTTTAATACATTAGGAGCACACAGGCAAAAATCTATTCTCAGATACTGACACTAAATATTTTAAAATACAGCATATGCACGTTAAAAAAATGTATCTGCTAACTAACTTTTAAAAGTAAGGGGGACTTCCCTGGTGGTCCAGTGGTAAAGAATCTGCCTTACAATGCAGGGGACGTGGGTTTGACCCCTGGTCAGGGAACTAAGATCCCACATGCCTCAGGGCAACTAAGCCCCCGTGCCACAACTACTGAGCTCACGTGCCTCAACTAGAGAGCCCGCCGTGCCACAAACTACAGAGCCCATGTGCTCTGGAACCCTCATGCCACAACTACAGAGCCCATGTGCCCTGGAGCCCGCGTACCACAACTAGAGAAGAGAAAAACCCGTACACCACAAGTAGAGAGAAGCCCACGCACCACAACGAAGATCCCGTGTGCCGCAACTAAGACCCAAAGCAGCCAAAAATAAATTAAATAAATAAATAAATAATAAATAAATCTTAAAAAGAAAAAAGTAAGGACGGCCTCATAAAAATTGCATAACTTTTGGAAATACAATAGGAGGATTGTTTTCCTTTACTTTAAGCATAATAATTTGTGGCAAAATTACAGCTATGCTTAGTGAGCGTTTATTACGCTCTACTGTTTAGATACATTATTTCATCTTTTTTCAACTTGTACAATAAGTGTGGTAAATACTCTCCCCATTTTTCAGATTAGCAAACTGGGGATTAGAGCAGTTAAGTAAACTTCATTTATTCAATGCCTAATTACTGAGCACTTAATGTTAAAGAACTAGGAATGTAGAAGTAAACAAAATGTGTAGTTTATAACCTGATAATTGATAATTTCATGCGTGTTCATGGTAGTGTGGCCAGAGATGAGGTTTTATTTGTATATATATCTAAATTTTTCCTGAAAGTGTTGTGTTGGTTTCAGGTGTACAGCAAAGTGATTCAGTTATGATGAGGTTATATTTTGAAGGTGGAGCTGATAGCATTGCAAGAGGTCACACAGCTAGAGAATGGCAAAGTCAGGATTCACATCTAAGTTTGTCTGTTTCTACAGCTCTATGTAGCACAACTCTTCCAGGCTGCCACAATGCTAAATAAACATTAAGCAAAAAGCAGAATGGAAATGAAAGTCCATAGCAGCTTCAAGTGTTTATCAAGTACCTACATGCTTGAAGTAAGGCTTCGTGGCACAAGGCAAAAAACTCCAGACTGGATGGATAGGAGGTTAGGAGATCAGAGTTCAGATTCTGCTTTTGCCATGGATTCTTCCTCAGCATGGGCCACATGACGTCTAATGTCCCTTTAAGCTTTAAAGCTCCCAGTTTCTGCTCTTCAGCACCTGGGGAAACATAGCCGACTAGTAACAGTGCCAACCACAGGTATACAAGGGAAGATAAGATTGATAAGCATATGATTAACATACTGATTATTGTAAGAGTAGATGAGAGGTGGCAGGACTAGACTGTCTTTTCAGTTTCAGTACTATTTGCTTTAGTAAAAGTATTTGGTTTTAGTATACTGTATTACTTTCAAGGAAAAGAGAAAGCAAGTCCATATATTGCATCATTCCAACCTACAGGATATACTAGAATTTTAGTCGTCATGCATCCAAATATTCAAGCATTCATTCCCTCAACAAGCATTTAAAACCTATTGAGTATTAGGCATACTCAGTAACATTTATTGAACAAATTCAGGTGAAGGAAGACTTTGATAAAAAGTTAAAAAAAGAAAAAAGAGAACTTTTTTAGACTTTACATTTGGTTTTTTAAGGCTGTACAACAATCTTGTAAGGTGTTGTCCCTCTTTTTTTCACATTATAAAACTAAGACCTCAAAAAAAAAAAAAAAGCAACTAAGACCCAGCACAACCAAATAAATAAATAAAAAATAAAACAAAACAACACAAAAAACTAAAACGTGAAGCAGTTTCCCAAGGAGGGTCAGTACTTTACCAGTATTCAAATCTGGGTCACTTGACCTTCTGTCTCACCATATAGAATATTAGGACAGCAATTAAGTCTAGTTGGGGTGTAGGACAGTGTATGTACTATATTAACTACCCTGCAAGTGTCCAGCACGAGGTGATCAGTGGCTTAGAACACAGGTCAGCATACTTCTTCTGTCAAGTGGACCATTACAGTGTCAACTCTGCTTGAAGCACAAAAGCAGCTGTAGACAATACATAAACGAGTGAGTATTGCTGTGTTCCAATAAGACCTAATTTATGGACACTGAAATACAAATTTCACGTAATTCTCACTCGTCACAAAATATTCTTCCTTAGATAATTTTTTCAATCATTAGAAAATGTAGAAACCATTCTTAGCTTGAGGGCTGTATAAAAACAAGTGGCAGGCTGGATTTGGCCTGTGGGCTTGTGTTAGTCAGTTTGGGCTGCTATAATAAATACCACAGACTGGGTGGTTTAAACAACAAACAATTATTTCTCACAATTCTAGAGAGTGGGAAGTCCAGGATCAAGGTGCTGGCAAATGTGGTGTCTGGTGAGAAACTTCTTCCCAGTTTGCAGACAATGGCCACCTTGTTGCTGTATCCTCACATGGTAGAGAGAGATCATCTCTCTCATCTTTCTTCTTCTAAGAGCACTAATCCCATTTATAAAGGTTCAACTCTGATGACCTAATTACCTCCTAAAGTTTCCAAATACCATCACATTGGGGATTAGGGCTTCAACATTTGAAGGCTGGGGGGACACAAATACTCACTCCATAGCAGTTTGTGAGGGGAGCTCCAGCATCCATGAAGGGCTCTGTGATCGCTCTTCTCTGTGGGCCAGACCTTAACAGTGGGAAATACAGTAGCCACTGAATTGGGGAACCTAAATGCAATAGGAGTAATTGGATCCTAGGGTTGCAGGGACCAAGTGGCAGCACTGGTGGACAGCAGAGTCAAAGCAGCAATCAGAATAGTCTGACTTGTGCAGACCTATGTCATTGGCTAGTTGATCATGGTACTCCTAGAAGTGAAACAGATAGGAAACCTACTAAATTCTTACTTGAACAGTATCAGTAGAAAAGTTCTAGGTCAAGTAAACAAAAGTCTAACCTGAATCATAAAAAGAGAGTCATATCCCTTCAATCAATTCCCAGACTTGAGCTGGTTTACAGACTTCAGTACCCCTTAAATAAAGAAGAAGCTACATCCCTGACAGAAATGACACTGGTACACCAGCCAAAGTTTATACAGTGAATCTTTCTCCAGACTTCACCAAAGGGACCTACAACCTTTTAGCAGGGTAACTGTGCACTGGGGAAAAAGAAATAATCAGACCATTTGGGGACTACTGGATGCTGGCTGTGAACTGACATTAATTCCAGGAGATCAAACATCACTGTGGTCTACCAGTTACAGAAGGGGCTTATGGAAGTCAGGTGATTGAAGGAGTTTTATCCCAAGTTTGTCTCACAGTGGGCCCAGTGGGTCCCCCAAACCCATCCTATGGTTATTTCCCTAGTCCTGGAATGAGGAATTAGAATAGATACACTGAGGGATTTCCCTGGTGGTCCAGTGGTAAAGAATCCGCCTTCCAATGCAGGGGACACAGGTTAGATCCTTGGTGGGGGAACTAAGATCCCACATGCCGCAGGGCAACTAAGCCTGCGTGCCGCAAACACAGAGCCCGTGCGTCCTGGAGCCCACGCGCCACAACTAGAGAGAAACCTGCACACCACAACGAAAGGTCCCGCATGCCGTAACTAAGACCTGACACAGCCCAAAAAAAAAAAAAAAAAGAATAGATACACTGAGCACCTGGCAGAATCCCCACATTGGTTCCCTGATCTGTGGAGTGAGGACTAGTATGGTGGTAAAGGTCAAGTGGAAGCCAGTAGAACTGCCTCTACCTAGGAAAATAGTAAACCAAAAGCAATACCGTATTCCTGGAGGGATTGCAGAGATTAGTGCCACCACATCCCCATTCAACTTGCCTTTTGGCCTGTGCAGAAGGCAGACAGATTTTGGAGAATGACAGTGGATTACTCTAAGCTTGACCAGTTGGTGACTTCAATTGCAGCTGCTGTACCAGATGTGGTTTTTATAGTTTGGGCAAATTAATATATCCCCTGGTACGTAGTACGCAACTATTGATCTGACAAATGCTTTTTTCTTGATACCTGTTAGTAAAGACCACCAGAAGCAGTTTGTTTTCAGCTGGCAAGGCCAGCAATACACCTTCACAATCCTACATCAGGGCTAAATCAACCCTGCAGCCCTATGTCATAATTAGTTTGCAAGAATTTTGATCACTTTTTTCTTTCACATCATATCACACTGGTCCACTGGTCCATTACATTGATGACATTATGCTGATCGGACGTAGTGTGCAAAAAGTAGCAACTACTCAACTTATTGGTAAGATATTTGTGTGTCAGAAGGTGGGAAATAAAGCTGACAAAAATTCAGCGACATTTTTCTTCCATGTCAGTGAAATTTCTAGGAGGTCCAGAGGTGCGGGGCATGTTGAAATATCCCTTCTAAGGTGAAGGATAAATTGTTGCATCTGGCCCCTCCTACAAACAAAAAAAGAAGTCTAACACCTAGAGGGCCTCTTTGGATTTTGGAGGCAACCTATTCCTCATTTGGGTGTGTTACTCCATCCCAAGTGGTAGCGGCAGATAGGAATGCTGTTTGGAGCCTTCAACAGGGCCCTATAGGGAAATCACAGCACATGTCCTCAGGATTTTGGAACAAAGCCCTATCACCCTCTGCAGATAACTACTCTCCTTTTGAGAAACAGCTCTTGGCCTGCTACTGGACCTTAGTAGAGACTGAATGCTTAACTATGGGTCACCAAGTTACCATGAAAGCTGCTCATTGTGAACTGAGTGTCATCTGGTCTACCAGACCGTAAAGTTGGGTGGGCATAGCAGCATTCCACCATCAAATGGAAGTGGACTATACATGATAGGGCTGAGCAGGCCTTGAAGGCACAAGTGAGTTACATGAAGGAGTGGTCCAAATACCCATGGTCCCCATTCCTGCTATACTGTCTTCTCTCTCCACCATGTAAGGATACAGTGAGAAGGTGGCTGTCTGCAAATCAGGAAGAGGGCCCTCACTGGACACTGAATCTGCCTGCACCGTGACCCTGGACTTCCCAGCCTCCAGAACTGTGAGAAATAAATGTTTGCTTAAGCTGCCCAGTCCATGGCCTCTGTCATAGGCGCCCAAACTGACTAAGACAGAAATAGTAGTTTGCCAATCCCTGATCTAGCGTTCAGATGAGCACTGTCCAATAGAACTTTCTGTAATGATAGAAATGTTCTATATCTACACTGTACAATATAGTTGCCACTAGCCACATACGGCTATTGAGCACTTGAAGTGTGACTAGTGCAACAAAGGAACAAAAATTTTAATCTATCCCTCTTTTTCATTCCTGGAGCCTTTTACCATTTCTCTAAGGATTAATACAGTTTCCCAACTAGTTTCCCTGTCTCCAGTTTCACTTCCCTCCAATCCATCCTTGCTAGAGGGATTTTTCTAAAATCATATACGATGCTGGCACTTCTCCAAAGCAACGTTTCCTGGAAACTTCAGAAAGAAGTTCAGCCTGTTAGCATGACACATAAATCTCTTCATTAGGAAATCACAAAGAGGTAAAACACCTTCCTCTGTTTCATCAGATAAGTGATGATAAATTTCTTGAGGGTAGTCCTTTATCATACTTTGTCTCCACCAACACTTCACACAGTGGCTTGCTGAATGATGCAGGGACGAAAACTTGATTTTGGCCATGGAAAGCTTAAGTTAGAACCCCATTTCTGGTACAGTCTAGCAGAGTCACCACAGGCATTTAATCACCTTGAGCCTCATTATATTTCTTTTTTTTAAAAGAAATTTATTTTATTTATTTATTTATTTTTGGCTGCGTTGGGTCTTCGTTGCTGCGCATGGGCTTTCTCTAATTGCAGCGAGTGGGGGTTACTCTTCATTGCGGTGCGCGGGCTTATCATTGTGGTGGCTTCTCTTGCTGCGGAGCGCGGGCTCTAGGCACGTGGGCTTCAGTAGTTGCAGCACGCGGGCTCAGTAGTTGTGGCTCGCGGGCTCTAGAGCACAGGCTCAGTAGTTGTGGCGCATGGGCTTAGTTGCTCTGAGGCATGTGGGATCTTCCCAGAACCAGGGCTCGAACCCATGTCCCCTGCATTGGCAGGTGGATTCTCAACCACTGCGCCACCAGGGAAGCCCGAGCCTCATTATATTTCTGTGTTAAATGAAAATGATAACTAGGATTGTTGTGATGATCAAATGAGTTTGTGGAAATCCTCTGCTTTTAGTAAAAGGCTATACAAATGCTAGTTGTTGTTATAATAAATATTGGGTTTTGAAATGTTTCTAAAAAGCAGTACTGGGGATTCTCTGGAGGTCCAGCGGTTAGGACTTCGCACTCTCACTGCTGGGGCTGGGTTCCATCCCTGGTCCGGGAACTAAGCTCCTGCAAGCCGCTGCCAAAAAAAATAAAAAATATAAAATAAAATAAAATAAAATAAATAAAAAGCAGTACTGGCCTGATTTTACCTAATATATGTTCTGACTTTTAAAGCCAATCTGCATGAGATGACAATATAGATATAGGCCTTAGATGTTCAAAGGAAAGAGGAATGAAAAGGCACAATTTTGGCCCATGTATTCCAAACATTCCTTTGGATTATGCATTTTTCATGTTTAGGTGTAAAACTGCTTTCTTCAGTTTTGTTTTACTAAACAAAAATGTCAGCAATACCGATAGACAGTTGATTTTTTTTTTTTTGGCCACGCAGCATGCAGGATCTTAGTTCCCCCACCAGGGATCGAACCCACACCCCTTGCATTGGAAGAGTGGACTCTTAACCACTGGACCAGCAAGGAAGTCCCAACAGTTGATTCTTGAGAGTTAAATGACAATGGCATCATATGAGCAAGTCAGAAAAGAAAGAAAAAGTAGTAATATCTTATTTTTAAGCATCTACAGGGACTTTTCAAAGGGGACTTTCTCAGTGAGTTCTCCTAGGAGTAGGAGGAAGGGCACTGCTTTAGATAAGAAAATAAGGTAAAGAAACAATGTTATCATACAGGGAGAAGTAGTAAAGGACAATTTCCCTTACGTAGGAAGTGGTCTCTTCCCTTCCCTAGGGACATCCTGATCACAGGATTTATAAGATTAAGTATACTTTTCATTAGACCATATTACACTTTGCGATGAATTTATATCACTAATTCATTTCTCAGTTCTTGAAATGCGACTCCACCATCTTAAAAAGTGGAAAAAGAAGGCACTGTTTGTGATCAGTATGCTGTTTTTGATGAAGGACAGTAGATTTATTATTCCTTGAACTTAAAGTTGCCAAAGCACTTGATGGATCTGTGTCAGATCACTTAGAATGTGTGGCTATCTCTGTAAAACCCACTTCACTCTCCAGATTAAGATTTGTTGGAAGACAGGGACTTGTTCCACTCAAATTTGCATGTTTGTCTCATCCTGCTTCAGATTAGTTGCCATATGCGTAGAATATAGTAAATTACATTAGCAAACTGGTGGCCATTCCTGCTTCTTCCCTGCCGTATGCAAGTTTGCAATCTCCACTAACCACTCAGTAAATTCATGTCAAACACATGAATGATACTCATAGGGTAACCATGATGATTCCTTAACCGTCCACCTTATGGGGATCCAAAACACTATCTTTGAGCCCAAGAGAGGAATTGCTGATTCCATCCCCAAACTGCCATGCGCCCCAGGTAACAAACCCTGCAGCTACCATGGCATTTCCTTTCACCCTGACACCTCAGCATCCAATCCTCGTGGTATTCTCTTCCATCTCACTCTTTGCAGTTCACATAGGCTTTGATATATTTTAGATGTTTTTAAACATTTTAACAGTCTAATCAGAACTTTTCATATCTTGGTTACAAACCCCCTCCCCAAGAGGAAGAAGACCCTAGGCAAGAGAAAGCGAGCGCGGGGGGAGGTGAGATACTGGTATCTAAATTGGAAAACTGATCACCTTCCACAGCAAGCAAGGCTTGAACTGGGAGGGGGGGATTGGAAGACGAGGACCCCACGTGACCTCGGGGGCCCGAGGCTAGCCGACCCCGCCCCCTCTCTCGCCGCCGCCGCCGCCGTCGCCGCCGGGGGGCGCATGCGCAACCCATGGTAGTGATGGAGGAGAGAAGATGGCGGAAGCGGAGTGAGTTACTTGCTGGTGACTAATGTCGTAACCGGGGGGAGAGTGGGGGGCAGCGACACGTCCCCTTGAGCTCAGGGCTCTTTCGCGGGCAGTGCGGGGAAAGGGGGACGTGAGAGTTTTCTTATCGTGGAGGAGCCCGCTTGGCCCTTGTGGGGAGACGGAGGAGAACTGTTAAGGGTCCAGTTACCTCCAGGCGGGAGCGCCCCTTCCGCCGTCTGGCCCTGGATCTGCGGGGCCCTGTGCGCAGGGTCGTCCCTCGGACCCCGACCGTAGGAATCTTCCGGAAGATGAGCCCGAGTGGGCCCCTCAGGCGCTGTCATCCCTGCAAGTGGGCCCCGCGGGCAGCCTTGTGACGGCTGCCGCGCCGGGGGCCCGCGGAGGCTGGGTAGGGCTGGGCGGGCACTGCCAGGCCTCCTTCGCGCTCGCCTCCTTCCCCCCACCGCCCCCGCCCGGCGCCACCCCACTGCTTCTCAGTGGGAGAACGCGAGACGTGGGGCTGCTCACCGCCCTCCCCCGGGAGGCTGGGAGGAGGTGTCGCAGCGCCGGCCTTGCAGCGGCGGGGGCTGTTGCGAGTCTCACGAGGCTGAAAACACTCTGCAAGGAAAGATCTTCCTTTCCTTAGGGTCTCTGGCTGCAGTGTTGATGCCGCCCTAGAGGGCCACATTCTTGTGTGGCGGTGTGATGGTATGCTCAGTTAGCGACTCAAACTTAGTGTTTCCTGGGTAGGCCGCTGGTGCAGCAGAACTGCCGTTTGTATTTTGCAGGCAAAACTGTGCGTAGACGGCGGAGTTACCAAAATTGTTCTTTTGTGCCAGGTCTCCAAATGCAGTTCAGTGGTTTGGCCGGTTCTACCCACCGATGTTTAGACGTGTGCCTCGCATTTGGATTCTCTGTGACCATATTTAGTTAGTTACTGAACTGCTTACCGTAGGGTTTGAGGTTGGGCACATGTCTGAGCAGAATAGCACTGTAAAAGGACCAGAATTTAAGCTGGCTTTTTGCATTTCTTTGGTACGTGGTTCAGAAGTGCTATGACAGGTAGTAATTTGGTAAAAAGTTTATGTACCGCTATATCTGTATGCTGTTGAACAGTTACCATATGATGCTGTGATTTGATGATTGGAAGGCAGTTTGCAAAACTACAAACCGCCTTCCCCCCCCCCCAAAAGAAACCCCAGCGAAGCATAAAGATGTGTCATTTACTAATCAAAATAATTAGTAAGAGTCAGCTCCACCCCCCCACTTTTTTCCTTTCACTTTTCCTTTTATTAAATCGGGATTTTTTTAACCATTTGATTCCTGAAAGAGCACAAATACTATTTACATACATGATATAAAGAACAAAGAAAATTTGTACATAAAAGGACACCATATGGGAATAGTGCGTGCATACACAGTTAGTGCCAAATTCCTTTGTCTTTTCGTGAAGTAGAAAGTGTTCTTGTTACATTCTTGTCAATGCTGCTCCTATGAGGTGGGTCAGGTTTTGTCTCTCAGAAGAAAAGACAGATAAGAAAAGCAGATAAAGCCAGTAGTATATTCTCAAGTGTGCTTTTCACCATTGTGGTGCATTTCTGACCCTTCAAAAAAATACTGTAGTTCTCGTTTCTAACAATATTAAGCCCCTCAGAATTGACTTAATATGTTGTTTGAATTTGTTAAAATACAGATTCCGTATTTAGTGGAATTTTGTACCACAGCAGTGAAATGAGTTTGTAATATTAGAGGGAAAAGAATCAGTGTGGTACAAAACTGCACTTTACTGTCCGTACATGAGGAAAGTGACATAATTATGCTGTTTTCAAAATTTGGAGCTATTATTTGTGAAAAAGAGATTTTTGTAAGGAAGTGGGGAAATTGTTTTCAGCTGCTTCTCTTTACCCAGTCAGAGTAATCTGCTTATGAGTAGTACTCAGTTATTACATGTAGTGAGGACAATGTTGTAGAATAATTAGAGGGAAAGCAGTGTGAGTTAATAAATTATTTTTAAAATTATTTTCTAAGAGAGCTTATTTTTAAATAAAGTATATATGGTAACCAAAAACTAAGCTAATTGACTAAACTAAGCTAAACTACTAAACTAAGCTAACACAAGTCCGTAGGCATCCTATTTTAATGTCTAGATGAGAATGACTTTAATTTGTAATTAGTATGGTCAAAAGAATATAAAGAAATATTTTAATACTCTGATATTGCTTCAGTTTTAATTTTCCTGGGTAGTTAAGTATTCCGTCATCACCTGTTTTGGTTTCAAAACACTCATCTTCCTTCAACAATAAAAAGGTAAACTTTAGGCCAGGCTTTATCTGAGTTACATATCCTGAGTCATTTGAATTCAAGTTTAGTAGGTATGAACTGTTAAATATGCTATATATTTGTGAAGTACTTTTCCCTGGCACGTGTTTATGGTGACTGTGCTCTCTGTATTTAGTGAGGGCCTTCTTAGAAATTTAGACTGTTGCTGATTATTTCTTGGAATAATTATTCTTTAAACGCCATAAGATAACGCTTTTGCCAATATAAATCCTTTGTGTTATCTGCTAGGTTTAAGGACCACAGTACAGCTATGGATAGTGAACCAAACCCTGGAACATCTTCGGTATCGACAACAGCCAGTAGCACTACCACGACCACCATCACCACTTCCTCCTCTCGAATGCAGCAACCACAGATCTCTGTCTATAGTGGCTCAGACCGACATGCTGTACAGGTATTTCAGTTACCATGATGCGTAGGCTAAGACTGAGGATGCCATTAGTTTTTGCTTAAGCCAGATGAATCTATTGTTTCACGTCCTCAAATGAGTTACATGACACCCTCTAAATGAGTACAGTTAGAATTGTTCACGTTTGGAACAACCAACAGAGTTATTTAATAATCATTCTATTGAGAAGGCCTACATTTATCAGCGTGTAGCTTATAAAACAATATGTTGGGAAAATTATAATTGGAAGGTCTCTAGGTACTGCTACAACGTTGAGCAACTCAACCAAGAGCCCCAACATGAAGAATGGCTCTAGGTTTTTCTGGTTATTTTACATTTGAACCCAAAATATGGACTTAGGATCTATTCAGATCTATTCAGCTCTGTAGATATGTTAAGAGGTTCATTTTAAACCCAAGTGGCCTAAGAACCCTAAACAGGAGGATCCATTCAAGAGCTCTAAGGGGCAGAGGAGGAAGGGAATATTTAATTAGGAAAAGTCTTAGGCTCTTCACTTAGTTGGGAAAATAAAGTTTACCTGGTTAACCTTTATAGTAATGGAGGTTGAGGCGATATGGTATAGCATGAAAAGGGCATGGGCATTGCAATCTGATGTGCTCTTTGAATTCCATTTTCTTTATCATTAGTAGATACGTAGCCTTGGGTGAGAGGCATAATCTCCTTGAGCCTCAGGAAACTGAAAAATGAGGATGAGACCACCTGCTTAGTTAGTTATGAGGATTAAAGGAAGCATCTAGAATTGTTTGGGGCACATTATATATACTCAGTAAACAATAATAGCTAATATATATTGAACATTTGCTATGTGCCAAGCATTTGATAAATTCTTTACATGGATTTTCTCCATTTAACAGATGGGAAAACTGATGTTGTAAATTGGCTAAATAACTTTCCTAAACTCACATAACTAGTTGGTACTCTAGCTTTAGAGTTGTGCCCTTGGGACTTCGCTGGTGTCCAGTGGGTAAGACCCCGTGCTCCCAATGCAGGGGGCCCAGGTTCGACCTTTGGTCAGGGAACTAGATCCCACATGCATGCTGCGACTAAGAGGTCCGCATGCCGCAGGGAAGATCCTGCATGCCACGGCTAAGACCCAGCGCAACCAAAAAAAAAAAAAAAAAAAAGACTGATGTTGAATTGTGCCCTTAACCATTCCATGAGTTCTTATTTTTTCCATTATACCTGTTTTCTCTCTCAAATCTGCATAATTGCACTCCACCCTGAAAAAAACTTACCTGTTTATGATGTAGTCATTCATCTCCCTGATACATTTTTCTAGAGTGGAGATCCCAGTATACTGGCTATTTAGCTGTTCTGTGGCTTAGGATTCTGAAGTTACTGTGGAGTAGAATCAGAATTGTTGGAGACCCAGTCAGTTCAGTAAAAATTCAAACTGGAATGGAGAGTGTGTTTTTAATGTTTTTCACCTTTCTCTGAGGCAAGGGATATAGGGAAGAGTATCTAGAGCTTGAGCATACAGATGATGTGACATTTTAAATGCCATTTTGTTCTCTAGCTTTACCTAAGCTGGATGTGTTAATAAAAAAAGTGTTATTGAAGATGTGTAGATATATCTCACAAATAGCACTAACTCTAATTCTTACGAGATCATAGAATTGCTTCTCTTAAAATGTAATCAAATCAATATTTATTGAACTACCTAAGTAGTTCTTTAATACCTTTCAGCTTTCTTTTTCAGTCCTGAGAATCCTCTTCCCCCTCCTTGCTCCTTTAGAGGAACAAAATAAGAACATTGTGCTGTATCTTTAGCTTGCATTTAAAGAGTCTCTCTCCCATGAGTATAGTATTGAATCGTAATGAAAGACTGTGCTGACGATAGAAAAAAATTACTATACTCTGACAGAAATATGTGCCAAATAGGTTATTCATTTTTTATTTCAGTTTGATTTTAGAATTTTGTTATGGAATTAAAAGAACATATATAGATTTACCTGACGAAAAAGACATATTGTTGTGATTCTAAATCACAATGCAGATCTACAGTCCCCTGCAACTAGTTGTCAAAAGCCTACATTGGTTTTGTGACAGGAGTCTGCAGTAGGTATAGCAGTCTTTTGTTGGGGAATTGAGATATGAACACATGAAGGTAAAAAACACAAGGAAATATGCTTTCTTGGAATTTGGATAAAGAGATTCATAGCTTTGTGGTAAAGGTGTCCTGACTCAGAAGCTCAAGCTGTAGGATTATGGCTCTACTACTCCCTTAGCTCTTTGAAAACTCTGGTTTGATGCTGAGATTTCGGGTGCTGTTTCAGAGTCATCATGGGCATGATGTGACTTTAGGATGTGTTTGCAGAGTACTGGTATAGTCTGACTTACCATTTCGACAGATAAAGGATTTTCCTCCTATTAGAATACTTGCTTTTCTACATTTATCGATTTATGAAGTTCAGGTTCATAGTTTTCATTTTACTTATAAATAGTCACAGTCATTAACACTTTTTCAGGAATTTTTTTTTTAGTAAGAACAGTTTTATTCTGTTTTGAAACAGTTGAATCTGACATTTAAAAAACATTTAAAAAAGTGATTATTTAGTAATTTTCTTAAAATATAGCTTTATAATTTTAAGTGGTTATTAATATAATGAAGCTAAGTATTTTCAGACATTTAAAGAAAAATACAAATGAGAAGGTACAAGTCACTTCTAATCTAGCTACCCGTCAGTAGTCTTTTAATGTTTTCCTGAATATTCTTTAAAATATTTTAATATAAATGGTATCTTACTCTATACACTATTTAGTAACCTGCTTTTTCACCTAATGATATATTTGGGAATTTTTTTGTTAATAGATATATCTGCTCTGTTCAATAGCTACTAGCTGCATGTGGCTATTTTATATTTAAATTATAATTAACATTCAGTAAAATTAAAAACTTAGTTCCTTAGTTGCACTAGCCACCTTGTAAGTGCTCAGTAGATACTTGTGGCTCGTGGCTGCTGTATTGGATGGCACTGATCTACATTGATATTCGTAATGCTTGCAGGGTATACATATCCTCTCTACGCAAGCTGCAAGTTCTACCAAGTTTTATCCAAAATGGTTATACCAATTTACATTCTTACTAACAGTGTATGAGAGTATCTGTTTCTCCAGTAGTAGTAGTATTCTTTTAAATCTTTATCCATTGGAAAGTTGGAAAATAGTGTCTTAATTTGTAAGTTTTGACTACTAGTGAGATTGAAGATCTTTTCAAATGCTTACTTAGCACTTTTTTCTTTTGTGAATTGCCTCTACTGGGTAACTTTAATTTGTACGGATTAGTGAATCCTAGTGACATGTAACTAGGAGAGAACTATGTTAATAAGTTTGATGACATTGAATATTAAAGTAGTGAAATTTTATTTTAGTTTATTAACATCTTTATTGGAGTATAATTGCTTCACAATGTTGTGTTAGTTGCTGCTGTGTAACAAAGTGAATCAGCTATACGTATACATATATCCCCATATCCCCTCCCTCTTACGTCTCCCTCCCACCCTCCCTATCCCACCGCTCTGGGTGGTCACAAAGCACCGAGCTGATCTCCCTGTGCTATGCGGCTGCTTCCCACTAGCTATCTGTTTTACATTTGGTAGTGTATATATGTCCATGCCACTCTCTCACTTTGTCCCAGCTTACTTCGTCCAGCTTACCCTTCCCCCTCCCCGTGTCCTCAAGTCCATTCTCTTAAAGTAGTGAAATTTTAAACTGCTGCTTTTTTAATACTTTATTTTATGGTTAAGTTTATGGTTTGACATTGGTTCAATTGACTTATCACAGGTAATTCAACAGGCATTGCACCGCCCTCCCAGCTCAGCTGCTCAGTATCTACAGCAAATGTATGCCGCCCAGCAACAGCACTTAATGCTGCACACAGCAGCTCTCCAGCAGCAGCACTTAAGCAGCTCCCAGCTTCAGAGCCTTGCTGCTGTTCAGGTGAGACGGAAATGAATTAAGAACTTATGAGGCCAAAGTTGACATGACCTGCAGATAATTCCTGAAAATAAATATGTTGGGTATTACTTTAGAGTTTTCAGGTGTCCTGTGATTATTTTTTCTTAAGGAAATATAATAGGCTGCCAAATTGAGGTTAGTTTAAAAACAAATGAATGTGTTTTATGTGTTACTCTATTGCTAACTTTTGTCCCTCTGCTTTTTATCTACATTGCAGAAATGCTATACTAATGTCATGGCTTCGTGTGTAAAATTTTAGGTACAGCAGTGAATAGTTAGGGTTACATGAATCTTACCTACATTTTAACAAAAAAGGTTTTTAAAATTACATAAGTAATTTACACTCATTAAAAAAAAAACAAACAGTATAAAATTGACCATAAGAGGTAAAGTATAGAGGTATTCCTTTTCCACATCCCCTGCTATTTTCCACTCTTCAGAGGTGGCCACTAACAGTTTAACATGTATCCCTCCAGGAATGTTCTGTATAAAAATATGTATGTGCACTTTTCTAAAATCCACTCATATGATTCCTGCTGCTAACAGGATGATTTTATGATTAAATGCTTATGTTTTTAAAAAGATCTTCATTATTATTGCACTGTTTATTTAAATAAAACTATATGTGAGATTTAATCTTAAATGTCCTCACCGGGGGAGAATCTCAGTTGACTGAACCTGAAAAAAGGTTTATTTCTGTTATAAACACATCCCCAGCTGTTACTTCTTCTCGGTAGTGTAATTTTAAATAACGTCGTGTACATGATACGAGTAAGGAAACTGAAACCCACTGGTACTTGATATAGCTCCAATTTCTTTTTCATAACATTGGAGTAGTGATTTCACTTCAAAGAAGACTGAGACCTGTAGAGTAAAACTGACAATGACTGTGGCTATTAAAATAAGATTAGCCTTTGGGTCTTCTGTTTTCACTGTTCAGTGTTTTTTTTTTTTTTTTAATCTGTTTGGCTAAAGCTTAATCCATGTTGACTGTAAAATAACTGTAAAATAGATGTTTTGACTTTTATTGTGGTTTTATGGTATCCTGGTACCAGAAAGTTTTTAACTTCAGGCTTTTATAGACATATTGTAAAGATTTTATTATTTTAGGCAAGTTTGTCCAGTGGAAGACCACCTACATCCCCCACAGGAAGTGTCACACAGCAGTCAAGTATGTCCCAGACATCTGTAAGTGCCTGAAATTTTTTCCTGGTTTTAAAATTTTAAATTATTGCTTTCCAGAAGTGAACTGTTAATATTTACAAAACTGTTACTGTTTATCTGTTGAATATTATTGAAATAACAAGTGTCTAGAAACAAGAATGGTACATTTCAAGAATTTGGAACTAATGTCAAACTTCTGAAAATCTGAGTCTTAAAAAAGTTTTTGTATTATTTCTTATGTATGTTTTCCCACTGACTGTGTTCACATCTTCTGTGATTCTGAATGATTGCAGTTTTCAGTGTGCATTGAAAGCATGAAATATATAATTCAGGGAATTAAGTCATCCTTTTACTGTGATATACTAAAGGATGTCATGTCCTTGGTAGACATCTAAATGTTTCTAGCTCTTTCTGTGCAATTCACGTTTTAGAAATTTTACTTTTCAGTATATGCTTACTTGAGTTATGTGGGTCAAATTTACAAGTATCCATTCAAGATAGTGTTATTTATTTTGAGGAAGGAGTAAAAGAAAGGTGATTTGTTATGTTGCACATATATACTGGGAAATTGTGCAGAGTATCCCAGTTAAAAGAAATTTACAGGTGTGGTAATACTTGTTTAACTTTTTATTTTGATATAATTTCAAATTGCAAGAAAAATAAAATAAATTTCTGTCTACCCTTTACTCAGATTCACCAGTTGTTAGCATTTTGGCTCATTGCTTTATCATGCATTCTTTCTATCTACATATATACAGTTACCTTTTTCTGAACCATTTGTGGGTAAGTTGAGACATGTTCCTTTACTCCTAAATAACTTTGATATGTACTTCCTAGGAACAAAGTCATTCTTTTATGAAGCCACATGAAGTGGATCGAATTCAGGAAATTTAGCATTGATGCAGTGACGTTCATATACAGATTTCATCAGTTGTCCCATATTTCTCAGCCTCATCACTATAGACATTATGGACCAGATAATTCTTGTAGGGGGCTATCCTGTGCGTTATAGGACATTAAGCAGCATGCCTAGCTTAGATACCAGTAGGCTATGCCCTCCTCCTTTCCCCAGTGTGACAGCCAAAAATGTCTGGAGGCACTGCCAGATGTTTCCTGAGGGGCCAAATTGCCCCTTGTTGAGAACCGTTGAGTTAACCTAATAACGTCCTCTTTTAGCTGTTTTTTCCTGATCCAGGATGGTAATACTTTGAAGCTGTGTAAAATTGACTCCAATGGAGTATAGTTTATAGATTGCTGAGGAATTGAAGATGAACTTGTGCTGTATTTCTTTAGCTAAGGTTGTGATCTTTACTAAGTACATGTATGATGAGCGTACAGTTATTTTTGGGCTATTGAGCTGATAGTTTTAATTAAAAAATTACATTTTAGCATGGAAGTATCCTGGAATGTGAATAAAATTAGTTAAGAAAGAAATTACTTAACGACTTGAAAATGTTAGACTGAAGAAAATGAAAAATTTAAGTAATGTAATTTAGCCCTAAGCATTAATGCTATAGTTTCGGATATTGATGTCAGATAATATCGTTAACTAATACGTTGGTAGTTATGGAAAGGACTGGTAAACTGGCTAAAAATATTATAGATAAATTCTTTATTCTATGAAGTATTGGAATGGCATTAGGGTATATATATGTAGAGATATGTGGTCTGAATTTTTTTCCCTTCACATTTTTAAAAGGTATCCTTTTAAACCATTTTTGTTTCATTATGATTTTATGTATGTGACTTTTACAATCACAGTTCCAGTGATTGTGCTTATTTTTTATGAAATTGCTAGTGCTACTTGTCATAAACCAGGTAGCCTTGTATGATGAAGAATGCCAGAACCTGTGACTGGCTGGTGGGGGAAAAGAAGTAGGGAGAATAGATGTCTAGAAAAAACAAGGGAATAATACATAGCATTTGTTTTGTTTTCTATCCCAGCTGAGCAGTAGATCAAGTGAGTGGGCTTGCAGTCCAAATTATGATACTCAAGGTAGCTTAGTAAATTTAGGTCAGTCTCCAAAAGAGGGGCAGAGCATGGTAGCAGAAATCTCTAGGTAGTGATAATAATGAGCCGTCAGGTGGCAGTCTGCTGGTTTTCAGAGTTCTGGTTATTTTGAAATAGCTTTCCGATAACAGTGAATGACATGAGGGAAGGGTCCAGCCTCCAGTAGATAAGAGGGCTACAAGGTAGGTTGCCAAGTCACCAGCCAGATAGGTTGGGGTTCAGAGTAGGAGTGGAATGCCAATGGGGAAATGGAATATTGTATTTTAAAAAACGAGGTAAAAAGTCCAATCATACACCTGGGGAAACTGTGTATGTGGAGGAGACCATTGTTAATTGAATGTATAGATAATTAGTGGTGCCAGCATCCTCTTCTTTACTGTCATGAGAACAGAAAGGCTAATTCTAGACTCTTACCAGTAGTGAGAGTGGTGGGGTTTTTTTGTTTCTGTTGTGTGTGTGCGTGTGTGTGTGTATGATTGATTGTCTCTAAAACTAGTTGGGACTGAGTCTTTAGGTTGATGTCTTTGTACTTCAATTTAGTGGGACTAAGATTTAGTTAAATTTGATTTGCTAAAATGAAATCTAAACCAGTTAAAGACTCTTATGCAAAAAAAAATCAACAAAGTTAAAAACCAGCAAAATGGTTGAAAATATATTTGCACCATATACGTCACCCAGCTTATATTTGTGAAATACCAAGGGCTCTGTTATATTAGTAAGATAAACAATGAGAATACACAAAAGACCTGCATTGGTAATTTTCAAAAGAAAGACTACTTTTGGCTTTTAAACACATGAAAATAAATTAACCATATTAGTAATAAAGAAATGTATGTAAAAACAGCAATAATGTTCTATTTTCACTTGTCAAATTAGAAAACAGGGAAAAACATTGAGACAGTAACAGTTGTTGGCAAGTATGGTACACTCATACACTATTGGTGGGAATGTATAATAATTGGTACAACTTTTCTGGCGGGTTATTTGACAGTGTGTATGAAAATTTAAACTATGCGTGCCTTTTCACATAGCACTCTAATTTTTAGTGATGTCATTGACTAAATATGAGAGATAATTATGACATAGATAATTATGCAAATATGCATGGTTTGTAATGGTGGAAAATTATAAACAATCCAAATGTTCACTAATTGAGGATTAGTTAAAAGATAGTTAATTCATACAGTGGAATACTATAGCTGCTTAAAAATGTTATGTGTGTGTATATAAAGAGACTGAGGTTTTCATTAGTTATTAGGTGAAAAAAGCAAGAATATATCATCTCGTTTAACTTATTTAATAGGTTATTCTGTTTTTCAGTTCTAAAATTGCCATTTGGTTTTTCTTTGTATCTTGTTTCTTTTGCTGAGAGTTTATCTTTTCATTTGTTTCAAGTGGGCTCATAATTGCTTGTTCAAAGCATTTTTATGACTACTGCTTTAAAATCTTTGTCAGTTAATTAAAATACTTCTTTCATCTTGGTGTTGGCGTCTATTTATGGATTGTCTTTTTCATTCAGCTTGAGGTCTTTCTGGTTCTTGGTACAATGAGTGACTTTTGATTGAAACCTGGACATATTGAGTATTATGTTATGAGACTGTGAATCTCATTTAAATTTTCTGTTTTGGCTGGCTTCTGAAAGAGAGCGTTTGCCACCTCCTTACTGCCATTTGGGGGTAGAAGTCCAGGTTCCCCATTTGGTTTCCATTGATACCTGAGGGATGCTCCTTGTGATTGCTGAGTGAGCATGAATTCTGGCTCACTAGGCCTCTACTGAGGTATCTCTGGCTAGGAGGGATAGGAATGCTGCGTTACTGCTCCCCACGTGGTCCCCACTGATACTACAGGGATGGGGTGGGTTGTTGTTCGTGGTCTTTTACTGCTTGGCTGGTATGAAAGTCTTGGCTCTCTACCTGGCCTTCTCTGACACTAACCTGTTGGAAGGATTTGTGGGATCGGGGTGCCTCATTACAGCCTGGCAAGGGTAGAAGCCTAGGTCTTTGCTGATGTGGATGGGGCCAT
Organism: Eschrichtius robustus; assembly: GCF_028021215.1. Taxonomy (NCBI): domain Eukaryota; kingdom Metazoa; phylum Chordata; class Mammalia; order Artiodactyla; family Eschrichtiidae; genus Eschrichtius; species Eschrichtius robustus. The sequence goes on along the minus strand of NC_090829.1, from coordinate 50,233,557 downwards.
AGTGTTTTCTGTGGCGTTTGGCTGGAGTAGAGCAATTATTGCCTAAAAGTTTTCTGTGTTGCTAGGCTGTCCCTTTTCTGATCCTTGGCTAGAAAGAGCAGCCCATTGGAGCTTTTTCTTTTGGTCTGTACCCATTGCTGTTTCTGGGTTACTGACTTGTTCACCTTTATGTTTGGGTTATATGCGATTTAAAAAGGAAACCCAGGGAGCTTGCAACCACATCATTCACTGGGCCCTGGAGTCTGCTTTTCTCCACCTTTTAGGATCCTCTTACGTTTATTTTATATGTAACATTCGGGATTTTTAGTTATACTTAGGGGGAGGAGTCGGGAAAAGCATGTCTATTCCACTTTCCTGGAAAGAGAATTCCTATCATTTAACTTATTTTTTAAAATTGATGTCTATATATCTGTCTGGTTATGTAGGAAGAAAATCTGTAATACACAACAAACTTAATCAGTGGTTATCTTTGAGGAAGTAGGTTGAAGAGCTTCATTTTGTCTAAATAAAACGTGAATATACTCTTGGTGTCTAAGATACTGACAGTACAGACAATATAGAGGAAAAGTGACATCCCATTTCTGTAGTCCCTTTTGCCCTGACAGAGTTTTATGTGAAGCTTTCCTATCTTATTACTGTACATTTCTATACATAAATGTAAATAGATAGGCCTATGGTTAATTTTATTTGTTTGTTTTAATGTAAGCGATCATTCTATATCTTTCTCTTCTAAGTCTTTGGGCATTTTCAGCTGGAAAGGATTATGTGGCTAGAAATTGCAGTCATAAGTCTATAAATGACTCAAGGGCTGTTTGTATCTCATTCCCTTTCCCTTTCTTTGTTGTTTTTTGACCCTAGAATCTACATTAATCCCAGATGTTTTGACTTTAATTCACTGTACTATTCTGTCAAGAAGGAAAAACCTTATTTTTGATAGCTTGCTTTCTGGCTCTGGTGCCAGACAAAATGAGCTTTCTTTCTTTTTTTTTTTTTTTTTTGGGGCCACGGCATGTGGGAACTTAGTTCCCCCACCAGGGATTGAACCCGTCCCCGCTGCTTGGGAGTGCAGAGTCTTAAACGCTGGACCACCAGGAAAGTCCCAGGATGAGCTTTTGAAGCCCAGTTAGTTTTATGACTTTATTCATTCATACATTCACTCATTTATTCAACAAATATTTATTGAGCATTTAAACACCGTTCTAGGTGCTGGGAATACAGCAACACAGCAGTTAAAATCTCTTGTCTTTATGGAGCTAGGGATAGATAGATAGTAGGTAGACTAGAATATAATATGTCAGATGGTGGTAAGTTCTATAGAGAAAAATAAAGCAAGGAAGGGGAATGGGATGAGGGAATTTGCTCTTTTAATTAGGGTGGTAAGGGAAAGCATTGCTAATAAAAATGGCATTTGAAGGAGGGTGAGGGAGGCAAACATGCCTAAGGAACAGAAAGGAGGGTAGTGTGGCTGGAGTGGAATGAGAGAGTGGGAGTATGTTTAGAGATGACTTTAGAGAGGTAATTGTAATCTAATCACGAGGAGATTATTAAACCCTTGGGTTTTACTCTGCATGAGTTGGGAAGCTACTGGAAAGCTGTTTTAGTAGGGATGTGAAATGATCTCACACAGGCTTTAACTTAGCTATAATGTTGAGAGTAAGTTCTAGGGGGCAGTGATAGAAGCAGGGAGACCAGTTAAGTGGTTCCTGTAATCCAAGAGAGAGATATTGGGGGCTTGGACCCTGATGGTGACAGTAGATGTGGTAAAAAGTGGTTAGCCAGATTCTGAATTTTTTTTTCTCCAATATTTTATTATAGAAATTTGGATGTTTGGGGACTTCCCTGGCGGTCCAGTGGTTAAGACTCTGCGCTCCCAATGCAGGGGGCATGGGTTCGATCGCTGGCTGGGAAACTAAGATTCCCACATGCCTCACGGTGTGGCCAAAAAAAAAAAAGAAATGAGGATGTTTTGAAAATAGACCTAACAGTATGTGCTGAGGGATTGAATAAAAGATACGAGGGAAGGTAGAGTCACCGATAACTGTAGTATTTTGGCCTGAACACCTGGAAGAATCTGCTAAAGCAGGTGTTGGAGAAGAAAATCAGGAGTTTGGTTTTCAACATGATGTATGTTAGACACCCACCTATAGATGTAGAGTAGACGTTGGATATATGAGTTTGGAGTTCATGTGGTAGGTCTGGTGATTAGTGATGTCTTGTGCACCTCATTGACAATTCAAGTCACAAAAGTACATGGTGACTTTACTACCAATTGTAGAATATTATGAGAGGAAGTTTGGTAGAAAGGAGGACATAAGGGACTTACCTGGCTTCTTGTCTTAGTTCTGTGACTGACTGGTGGTGTGACTTAGGGCAAGTCATTTATCCTCCTTACACCCCAGTTTTCTTTTATGTAAAATTAAGTTGTCTAATTAGATGGTTTTTAGTCTTTTCATCCATATGTCCCTGGGTCTAGATCAAGGAGAAGGTTCAATAGACGGTGCTATGCACTAAATTGCATCCCTCCCAAATTCATATGTTGAAGCCTTAAACCCGCACGTGACTGTATTAGAAACAGGGCCTTTAAGGAGGTGGTTAAGGTTAAAAGAGGTCCTAAGTGTGGAGCTCTGATCCAGTAGACCTGGTGGCTTTATCAGAGGAGAGACACCAGAGATCTCCCTCTGTCTGCTGAGAGGTGAGAAGGTGGCCATCTGCAAGCCAGCAGAGAGCTTGCACCAGAAACTGAATTGGCTGGCACCTTGGTCCTGGACTTCCTAGCCTCTAGAACTGTGGGAAATAAATTTCTGTTGTTTGAGCTACCCAGTCTGTGGCACCTTGTTATGGCAGCCTGAGCAGACTAAGATAGATAGGGCTCTGAGCCTTACCTTAAACTTTATTTATTTATTTAAAAAATTTTTTATTATTGGCTGCATTGGGTCTTCGTTGCTGCGCTTGGGCTTTCTCTAGTTGCGGCGAGCGGGGGCTACTCTTCGTTGCAGTGCTTGGGCTTCTCATTGCGGTGGCTTCTCTTGTTGTGGAGCACGGGCTCCAGGGCGCGCGGGCTTCAGTGGTTGTGGCGCACGGGCTTCAGTGGTTGTGGCGCACGGGCTTAGCTGCTCCGCGGCATGTGGGATCTTCCTGGACCAGGGATGGAACCCGTGTCCCCTGCATTGGCAGGTGGATTCTTAACCACTGTGCCACCAGGGAAGCCCCCTTACCTTAAACTTTAGACAGAACAGTTCTGTGATCTGTTTGAATCTGGGAGTTCTGAATAACACGGTGTGTGAAGAAAGGGTTCTATTAAAAAAAAATTTGAGAACCAGTGGTTTAGATGTTAATCTTAGATTCTGTCAGGGACTTAGCCTATCACATAGTAGGTGTGTAATAAATATTTGTTGAAAAATGAAGTTTAATTATAATCATCAACTAGAATATGTAATACATCGTATTAATTTTAATTCTTGGTTATCCTGGTACCGAAAGTGGTTTATCTTCAGTGCAAAGAATCATTTTAGGATATATTCTGATTGCCTGAAATTGCATTATAGAAGAGAGTCTAAGTCCTGACCTCAGTGATGAGATTCATTTGTTGTTAGTTACGAGCAGGCAGCCAGTTAATCAGGTTTACCTATTGTCCCACACTGTGCTAGTTGCCCTGGGGGTACACATGAGTCAAAGTCCCTTCCCTCAGAGACAGTAATAGACATTTGAAGAACTGTGCCTAGACATATCAAACAGTGACCAACATAACAGTGTATAATCAAGTGATAAATTCCATGGGAGTTAACAGAAAAGAGATCTTTGGGGATTGGAGTAGTTGAAGAAGGCTTTTTTTTTTTTTTTTTTTAAATAAATTTATTTATTTATTTTGGCTGTGTTGGGTCTTCGTTGCTGCGCGGCGGGCTTTCTCTAGTTGCGGTGAGCGGGGGCTACTCTTTGTTGCGGTGCGCGGGCTTCTCACTGCAGTGGCTTCTCTTGTTGCAGAGCAAGGGCTCTAGGCACACGGGCTTCAGTGGTTGTGGCACATGGGCTCCATAGTTGTGACTCATGGGCTCTAGAACGCAGGGTCAGTAGTTGTGGCGCACGGGCTTAGTTGCTCCGCGGCATGTGGGATCTTCCCGGACCAGGGATCGAACCCATGTCCCCTGCATTGGCAGGCAGATTCTTAACCACTGTGCCACCAGGGAAGTCCTGAAGAAGGCTTTTTTGTACGGGACTTAAACTGAGCTTTAAAAAATACGTGGCGTTTGCAGAGAAGAGGACTCATCCTGAGCTCATGATCCTGAAATAGCAGAGCTTAGTTTCAGGGATTCCTGAATGGGATTCTGTGCTAGTCTCCCACACTCCTGAGGATAATCTGTGCCAATATTTCCTTATTGAATGCCTACTTGGTGCCAGGCTTGGTGTTAGGTGTCAAGAATCCAAAGTGAACAAAGGTCTTAGAGTACAGTGGATATAGTCTACAGACATGCAAATAGTCAAAGGACACTGTGATAGGAGTTTTGTTTTACTGGAGTTATCTTCTAATAACTTGCTTGTAAAGGGTACGTGGAAAATAAATTTGGAATCTTTGTAGGACTAAAAATTCCCTCCCCATATCTTTTTAATGATTATTTGTATGTAAATTCTATATTGAAAATGATTTTTCTTAGGAAACTTGAAACCATTGTTTTCAAAATTTTAGTATTACCAAAGAAAAGGCTGATTTTGTCTTATTATCACTAATTGGTACTTTTTCTCTTCAGTCTTTTAGGTTTGCCTGTTTTCTTTAGCTTTTCTGGAGTTTCATGAGGCTCTCTAGATGTCATTGAGCTCAGGACATTTTTTGGACTCTCTTAGTGTGAAACTTAGTGTTCATGTGTATGAAACTAAAAAAGTTTTAACAAAAATTTATTTCCTTCTATTCTTCTCTGTTCTCTTTTTCTGGAGCTCCTTAGTTGGATATTGGTCTTTCTGGATTGATCCTTTACTTCTTTTAGCTTTTTACTCATTTTCTGTCTTTATCTTTTTATTCTGTTGTGACATATTTCCTTGCCCTTTTTTTTTAACCCTTTCTTTTTACATTTAAAAGAAAATTTTAGTTCAGCCTTTGTATTTCCAATTTCTAAGAGAATTTTCTTATTCTTTTCCCTTGGAATCCTATTTTTCTGTTATGGCTGAAATATTTTAGATCTCTGTTGTGATACTTATCAGATTTTAAAACTCTTTTTTTTCTGTTTCCTAAATAATTTATGTTCCTTAGAAACTATCTTGGTCATTTTTTTCATGCTGCTGGTTTTCCTCTTATAAGAGAAAGGAGTTTTCCCTTAAAATGCTTGGTTTTCTGCTTATATTTAAGAGTAAATGATTATATAAATTAATCAACATGGGTTTCTTCCATTGCTTTGAAGATAGGTTGTTCCCTAGCAGACCTCTTTCCTTAGTGGAAAGGCCGATTAAGATTTCTGTATTTGCATGTGGGAATAGTAGTGGTGATGACAGTGGTAAGGATATATCTTTGGCAGGTTTAGAATTGAAGGTGTGCAGGTTAGAAGCTGGCCGTTAGGCTGGTGAGCCAGCAGTTTTGGAATAAGGAGGGTTTTACTTCAAGGTACCAGTACCCGCTCTAGAAGCCTAGCTTTTCCGTGGCAGTTTTTAGACTTTTAAAGAGAAGTGTCCTTTCTTTCTAGGTCTCGATACCGGTTCTGTGTGGGAGAGGGGTGGGGTTATGACTGGTGAGTCTGTTTTCTAGACAGACCTGTAGATAATCCTTCAATTTTTAGCCCCACTTCTTACCTCTGCTTTCATACCTCTAAATTCTGAGTCTAACTAAATCCACTCTGGTCTGTTTCTTCCTGTATTCTGGACTACAGAGAGCTTCCTTCTCTCTGTTTTCTCCTTCAGTATGATCTCATCTTTAGGTCTTACAGAAATGCAGATGGTACCCTTATCTCTCTCTCTTTGCTGTATGTGTGTTTTCTTTTTGTTTAATGTTGTTCTTTTAATCCCCCAAGTTTTTTTGGAAAAAAACATTTAAACCCACAGAAAAATGGAAAGAGTAAGCATTGACCCTTGTGTACCCTTCATGTAGCTATCTATAACAATTGTTAAGTTCCTCTCTATTTACACTGTTTTTCTGACCTTTTATTTTTATAAGTTGAAGGCATCATGACACTTCAGTCCCAAGTACTTAGCATGTGTTATCCAAGAGGGAGATTGTCTTATATCACCACAGTACCATGTCACACCTAAGAAATTTAATATGAACACAATATCTAATATATGCCCCATATTTGGATTCCCTCAGTAGTGTCCAAAATACCTTTTCCCAGGATTTAATTAAGGATCACACATTGCATGTGGATGTCCTATTTTCCTTTAATATAAAAAGATCTCCCCCCCACCCTTTTTTTTTTAAAGAGCTCAGGTCACTTATCTTATGGAATGTCCCACAGTCTAAATTTGTATGTTTGTTTCTCCCAGTCTTTTTTGTTATTGTATTAACTGCTATTTCAGTGAGTTTTAGTAGGAGGGAGAAGCAAATGGGTGTGCTCAGACCATTATCTTCAGTATTTATTGTTTTATAAACATGATTTTTAATGGCTACATAATATTCTACCTTTTAAAAAAAACCTGTTTTCCTCTTGCTGGCACTTTTAATTTTTCCCTTTTTTTGCTATTATAAGTAAACCTTCATTGAATGTTATGTATCTTTATATCTAGTAATTCTCTTTAAAAAAAATTTCCTAAGAGTATACTTATTAGGTCAGTGAGATTGTTTTTAGATCAAGAACCTTATAAATGATCAGTTTTCTCTAAAAATGTCTAAATCAGATCAACTACATATCAAATGAATTCATTATGAATTTATCTGAGGGAAAATTACTTGCTTAAAACCAAGGTACTTATCCTCTATTATTAATATTAGGATGTATTTTAAGTTTTAAAACTCATTGTTTTCAAGGATTGTTAGAAACCTATTTCAAAGCTTAATAGCAGTTTAAAATAAAACTGTAGCCTGCGTATTTGTCTGGTCATGAGCAGTTTTACTGCATTCTTATAAAATATTCCCATAGTACAGATAAAGTAAAAAAGTGTTGTCACCTTCAGCCTCCTTTCCCCTTCAGTCCTTCTGTCTTCTCAGTTTGCTGGATATCCCTTCAGATCTTTACCTGTGCATTAAGGACATACATAGTATAAAGAAATGTGTGCCTATGTGTTTAATACACAATTTTTTTTTAACACACTATAAACACACATAGGTATTCTGCATTTTGTTTTTACACTTAACAGTGTGTCTTCAGAGCTTTCTATCTCACTCACTTGAGCTACTGTGCACAGTGTGGCTGCAGTTTGTCTTATATAACTATCTTTGTTGCTGGACAGTTATTTCCAATATTTTAACTGTTTCTGCATTGCAACTTTTCTTTTTAGGGTGTCAATATCTGAACACAATTGGGAGGTTGTGAAGTTGTTTTTTGTTTGATTGTTTTGCTGTTGTTTTTACAGCTTGTATTGCAGAAAGTAGAAATAATGATTTTCTGTAATAAATAAGTAGGCATTTTATTTCATTTCATTGTTAAAAATATGTGGTCTCTTAAAAAGGACATCCTTCATGGTTAGATATTATTATTTGAAATTTCTATATAATATTTTACACTTCTAGATATTTGAATTACATAAATTCCCACTGAATAATGAGGCAAGAAAATTTATATGCTGCTTTAATGTGATAAAAACAGAACAATATACTGAAGTAAATATAAAAAAAGGAAAATATCATTTCCTCTCTGATTCTAAAGTTAATACCTACATAGAAAAGACAAAAACTTTGAAAAAGAAAATATAAATCATTCCCAAATTTTACCCCTAGTAGGCATTATTCACCTTTAGCATTTTGGTGACTGTTCTTCCAGGTGTGTGTGTGTATGTATATATTTCTATATCAAATCTAATCAGATACAAATTTATGAGTATGCATTATTGTGTGTGTATATAGTGCAGACATCTTTCTCTCAACATGTTTTTCACATGTGTGGAATGTGTATATACATACACGCAGATATTTGTATGTAATTGTATAAGTGGATTATATTCTACATGTTATTCTACAGTTTTTTCACTCAGCAGTGGGTCATAAAGATATTTTCACGCCATTGAATACAGATACAATCAGTCTTTTAATGTCTGTGTACCATGTCTCTCTGTAGATATACCTGATTGTTTCTGATCAGTCAAATGGCAGCAGTGGGTCTCAAATGGGCTTTGGTTTTAGGGAGTACTCTGGGCCAGAGACCCTGTGTAACCTCCTAGTGGGGGCACTAAGGAGTGGTTGAGAGTTAAATGGCTTTTCTTGACAGATGTGGTTTTCTTTGGTGACTCTTAGTGTCAGTAGGGAGAGAGCTTCCGGTAATAGGGCTAAAGGAGCAAGTTCCTTTATGGAGTGTGGGGCTTGAGGTGTGAGACGACAGGATTGGCCAAGGCTTTAAAATGAAAGGGAATTACGCATGTTGAGATGGGATTGACAAGAGAAGATAATGCAAACAGTTGAGGGCATCTGGTTCAGGTCAGCAGAGCAAAGCGGAAAATAGAGGAGAGACATATCAGTTGTGGAAAGGAAGGGACTTCTTGCAGAGTTGGCTACTGATTGCCTTGCCCTCATGGGTTTGGCATTCGTTAGTAGACACTGTCTGAAATGGTACTTGCCATTTGAAACTTAAAAATAAACATGATATTTGTTCTTTGATCTCACAACTTAGACAAAGTGAAATGCAGGTGGCTAGGAGGCTACTATTTAGTTTTCTTACTTCCTTTTTAAGAAAAAAAAAGCATTCTGTTTGTAATTTTTGTTCTACTTCCTTATTCCTTACACAGCACTCTCAGGCACTTGGCTATCAGCCAGTCAGTTTTTAAAGAGACTTGTATGTTTTTGTTTAAAGAGTGTGTGGTCTATCCTTTACTAGAGTATTTTTCTTTCTTTCTTTCTTCCCCCCCCCCTTTATTTTTAAGAATCACTGACTGGAAAAACTGCCAAGGCATTATTACTGTAGAGTAACCCAAATTAACAAGCTCTCATGGTATAGGAAAGCACCCTGCATGCCAAAATATGAGTCAGAAAACCTGGTCCAATTTTACCCTGCTAAGTGATTTAATCTTTGGAGCAAGGCTTTATCCAAAATATCCGTTTGTGGACTGGTGTGGAAAAAGAATATGTTTGGGGGGTGCTTATTAATAATTTATTATATAGCACATAAAAGTAGAGTTGAACTAGTATCACCACACTATCTGCATTTTTACTCTGCTTTGTTAGGGGCTATACCAGAATTGTTTTCTGTTCTCACTGTTATACACACACACACGCTCACTCTTTGTGATAGGCTTATATATTACATTTAAAGTATGAAGTATGCCTTAAAATAACATGGCATTCATTAAGTTAATAAACGTATTGAGTGAAGGCACTCTCATAGATATTGGTTATATGAAGATAAATAACACATGGTCCCCACCCTTAAAGAAATTATTGTTTAGACGAGTGAGACAGAGGTATATGCTAGAAGTATATGGAAATTATGGAAGATAACAGGCAAAAGAGGAGTAGTCAGTTCTACTGTGGGGTTGGGATGCCTGAAAAAGCTTAGCAGGTGATTTTTGAGAGAGAGTTGTACACTACATAGAGGGGGAAGAGGTGGGGTATGGGGGTAGGTGACGCTCAGTTCAGTTCAGAGTTGTTACCGGAGCCATAGAGGCCTGAGACATGATGACACTGCAAATAGCTTCATATGGCTAATGTGAAGGGTAGTATGGAGGAGTGGAAGGAGATGATACTGCAGAGGTAGTTAGGGGAGTTTGAATGTTATCTAGAAGATTTTTAAATGGCTAATTAATATTTATTAATTAAAATCAGGGAAAGATTATCCGGCAAGTCAGAGGAGACAATATTCCCAGCAGAGAGATCAGTTTGCAGCTGTTAAAGCAATGTAGCTGGAAGTGCTATGGGCTCAGCATCTCAAACTACGTGAGTCAAAATCAAAATGAAATTGAGGAAGATAAAGGTGTAGAAACAGTAAGACATGTGACTGATTTTGTGTGTGAGTTATGTGAGAGGGAGGAGTTAGGATGACTTCCAGATTAGTCTGTCTTGGGGGATTTTTAGAAGATGCCAGTGGCCATTTGAGGAGAAGCTGGTTTAAGAAGGAATGATAGGGCTTCCGTGGTGGCGCAGTGGTTAAGAATCCGCCTGCCAATGCAGGGGACACGGGTTCGAGCCCTGGTCTGGGAAGATCCCACATGCCGTGGAGCAACTAAGCCCGTGCGCCACAACTGCTGAGCCTGCACTCTAGAGCCTGCAAGCCACAACTACTGAGCCCGCGCACCACAACTAATGAAGCCCACGTGCCTAGCCCATGCTCCACAACAAGAGAAGCCACTGCAATGAAAAGCCGGTGCACCGCAACGAAGAGTAGCCCCCGCTCGCTGCAACTAGAGAAAGCCTGCATGCAGCCATGAAGACCCAACACAGCCAAAAATAAATACATAAAATAAAATAAAATAAAAAGAAGAAATGATAATGAGTTTGGTGTTTGAACATGTTGAGTTTGAGTTGGTAAGAGACATCCAGAAAGATGTGTTCTGTAAGTATTTGGACCTGGAGAGTAAGGGTTTGTCGTCAAGGATTGAGACTATTCAGGATTGAATTGTTTGAAACTATGGGAGTAGGTGTGATAATCTAGGAATTGAAAAGGAAAAGTGTTGAGGACAAAGGATGAACAGTTTGGGGGTGGGCTAGAAAGAAGAGCTGGTAAAGAAGATCGAGAGGGAATGGTCTAAAAAGAATCCACTGAATGTGTCAGAGGGTATTAGTGATTTTTGCTAATGGGATTTTAGTGGTGTGCTAGAATAAAAGCCAGATTGCAGAACAATTTTTTATATTTTATTAATTGTATTTATGCACTGAATTACAGATTTAAGTATTTTATTAAAATTAAGAAATACTTAAAAGATACAGATAAATATAGAGAATTAGTTAACCAACTTGTGTACCCACTATGCAGTTTTTTTAACTTTTTATTTTTAAATAATTATAGACTCAGGAAGTTACAAAAATCGTACAGAGAGGTCCTCCTGTATAGCCTTCACTCAGCCTCCTCCAGTCACTTGTTCAGTTTAACAAATGTCCTGGACTGGTACAAATGCTAATGTTTTGGGATAGATTATGGAACTGTGCAGGTAGTGTGAATATGGATTCTGTACCCTTGTATGGCGCAAGCCTGGAGTTTTGATTCTCATAAGAGCCTCTCTCCTTCCACCTGGGGCAGGGCAGATAGCAAGCTTTCTTGCTGCTTCTCAGGACGCATGGGTGGAGCTTTTCCAGCTCCTTTTCACATATTGAGGAGCCCTTTTGAGGATCTTGGCTCAAAACAGGTTTTACTTCTAGGTCCCCCCTGAAATAGGCTCAAAATCAGGTCTTCTATCTCTGTGGGCCAATATCTCCCTAGATTGCCTTGGTGTCAGCTGGAGCTTACATCTTTGAGTTTCTTCCTTTCCGGTGCCTGGGAATTCCCTCTCCCTTCCCCTTTTTTGAGTTCAGTTATATATTTTTATAATTTTTCATGCTGATCTTGCATTTCAGTGAGTGCATTTGGGCACATGGATGTATTAGTTCAGTCTGTCTTGTTCCTTGAATCAGAAGTTTAATAACCTATTTCTTAATTTTATTCTCTGCATTGTCCATAAAAAGGATTTGAGGTTGGATTATGTTACTCTCGTTAAAAATATTATTTATTTTTATAATGGATAATACATGCATGTGATAGTCTACATGTGTCCCTTTGTCCTGTTCCCACCCAGTTTGCCTTCACAGGTACAACCAGTTACCAGTCTCTTATATATCCTAGAGATAGACCATGCACTAGTTTATTCTTTAACAGCAGCTTTAGTGTTTATAATTTAATCTTGTAACCAATATTCAGGAGTTTTCCATCTGTTCGGCAAGTAACAATTCTATTTTCTTCTTTTCTGAGAGCTTTTGAAGGAGAATGTTATACTAGTTATATGTTACGTGTATGTTTTTATACATGTGAATGGATTATCTGTGTTTTAACTTTTGTTCATTTCAGAAATGCCTCCAAATGTGACAGAAAAATGACAAAATAATGTAGACTGTTGATTCAAATGTTTTAAGTCACTACATAGAATATTAAAATAATGGAACAATAGCCCTAATTTTTGGGAGGTAGTAGAAATGATATTTTAAGATGTTGGAATCTTATGAAACACAACGAGGATGTCCTTAAAAATTGTCCTAATTACTAACCAGTACATGCTATTGTTTGCATATGTGCAAATAATCGCCTACAGAAGTGATGGGTCTGTCAAAGATGAAGCCCTCTCTTAGGTTCCTCAGCCACAATATATACCATTGATTGCCTAACTGCAGCTTGGTGAAATTCAGTGACATGGAAGCAAGAAATGGAAGCCTATGACCTGATATGTTTTCTTCCTTAGATCAACCTCTCTACTTCTCCTACACCTGCACAGTTAATAAGCCGTTCCCAGGCTTCCAGTTCTACCAGTGGCAGTATTACCCAACAGACTATGTTACTAGGGAGTACCTCCCCTACCCTAACGGCAAGCCAAGCTCAAATGTATCTCCGAGCTCAAATGGTAAGATATGAGCTACCAGATTTTTTCAGTGTTTAAAGACTTGAGAGAGATCAAAATGTTTCTTGATTTGATGCAATAGGAGGCATTTTTAATATTTAAGAAATGTTTAACAAAATTTTTGTGTATGTGCCTAGCTCTTATACATTTATGTCATGAAAAATTCTACCTTTAATTGGTAGGCCTTCTTGGTGTATCAAATAGTAATTAGCAGCATTAGGGAGCTAACAGATTCTGTAACATAGGAGTGATTAATTTTTAATATCAAATTTCTTTGATTTCAAACCCTTTTTCATATTTTAACATCTCTGAAACTGAGATGCATTTTATATTGATGGCATCTTACGGTTGTAGTTGGTGCTTATAGTGATACATAAAATCACCGTATATCTTTGACATCTTAGATTTGATGAAATTGTTAGAAACATAAAAAACTTGGTTAACTATAAATTAGAATTTATATTGTGGGATCTTCTGAAATCTGGATTGGAGTTCGTGTTAATTTACCAGATGAGTCTTAGCTTTGGTTATTCCCATCTTAAAATCTGCAAGGTGATTTGTGTTCCTATGCTCACTTTGATCTTTTGTTAATACAGGAATGTTAATTTGGCTATTGTGTGTTTGAGTATCTACTGATTTCCTAATTTACTTGTTGAGCCTTCTTTAAGGAATGTAAAAATTGGTTGACATTTACTTTATTTGATGTCTTTACAGGTAGCTAGAGAAGAACTTTGTCCCTGATATGTATTTATTTATATTCTTTTTTATCCAGTGAACTGAATATATATCTGGATCCCCAGTTCTCCACTAAAATTGCAAAGAAAGTTTCCATCATATTTCTAACAGGAAACAATAATATGACCCTCTTTTTATTTACAGACTGTTCAATAGACACTACCATATTTCTGGGTTTTTTCCCCATGAGATCTTATTTAATCAATAATATGCTTCAGAATTAGGGAGAACCATTTGAAATGGTTGCTACTGGACCGTTTTTGACCTCTAAAACTGGCAGTTTCATATGGTTCGCGCTAGATAGAACATCTTTTTAGGTATAGTGCTTTTAGCTGTTTGTACTGTAAATTACCTTCTTGTGAAAGTTATACCTGTTATTTAATTCACTTAAATTTAGTATGTAAAGAACTGAAGTTTAAATGATCCTTTAATTGGTAATTTTAATTTAAACAGAAATGGCTTTTGAGGAACTGTATAACTTGATGCAATTTTGAGATAGAGTATTCACAGGTTCTTTGAAACAACAGTCATAATTTACTAAATTGGATTGGATAATCTCTGAGTGGATTGTATTGCCTTTTTTAATTAATGGCATTCTGTTTCAGTATTGAAAAAAAACATTTGAAAAGAGATGGTGATAATTAAATAAATCAAGTATGTCTTTCCTTTCTTTTTCTTTTCTTTTTTTTTTTTTTTGATGTGAAGTTTTTTTGCAGGCTGCTTTGTTGTTGACTTTTAACATGTTGTGGCATTTACACTTAGAATGAATATTTCTTTACAAATAGTTTTAAAATCAAGAGCAACCTAGGTTTGTACTACACAGATCCTGTGTAGCTGAGTGAAATATTGTAACGTAGCATGTGGCATAGTTATCCTTTGGGGTAAAGAGGACTGAAAAGACTTTTTGGTGTTTCTTTTCATGTTTCTCACTGAAATTTAGTTTGCATTCAAGAGCAGTGACTATGGTTGCATATTCTAACTTCCATTTTAGGAATCCTGCCACAATAGTTTTCAGCTAGGAAAAGTTTAATAGCTTATTCGGGGAAAAATTTGGTATGAGGATTTCATATTGCCAAAATACATTTTCTTTTTTGAGCACTGATTTATTTTCTACTCATCAGAATCATGAGCTGTTTCAAAAATGTTTCTGGTTTTTTTTTTCCTTTTGAGTTCTCTATTATCAAGAAGTTCTCCTTGTCATGTAAAACCTTTTGCTTAGGAGACAATCCTAAACTGCATTGTCTTTCTGTCACAAATTTCAGTCTCTCTTGCCTGCTATACATTGTGTGTGGGGCATGTTCTTTTGTCTTAGGGTATTTTTTTGGTTTTTCTGTCTGTACAGCTGATTTTCACACCCGCTACCACTGTGGCTGCTGTACAGTCTGACATTCCTGTTGTCTCGTCGTCATCGTCATCTTCCTGTCAGTCTGCAGCTACTCAGGTGAGCTTGTCTAGCTTCATAATGTGGTACTTAAGGTCTGGGTCTTCAGGTTAAAGGTAAACGTGCATTTGTGTTTAAGTTACTGATGGTTTCAGTGCTCGTTGTCACACATTTCAGATCAACATTTAATCCAGTGAGAACTTCAAGAAAATTTTTTGACTTTATAGAAATTATAATGCCATTAAACATGGATATTTAGGTTATTTGACATTAGTGAAAGTTAATGCGTTTTGCTATGACATTGTATGTTTAGTTTTATTGTAAAGCAGATTTATTATGTGAGATGTATTCTTTTCTTTAGATTCCTTTGTAAGCAGTTAGGTAATAACCGCGTCAAGGTGGTTTTTAAGTTTAAAAATGAGCTGGGTAAACTTTAAACTTAAAAAATTGAGCAGAATGTTACTCAGTTTTTTGTTTATACTTTGTTTGGTACCATGGAAAAAATGAACTTTAACTTTCTCCTTACACCATTCACAAAAATAAACCAGAAGTAATGTAGACCTACAGGCAAAAGACAGAACTATAAAACCTCTAGAAGAAAACATAGGGGATATCTCTACAACTCCAGGGTAGGCAAAGCTTTCTCAGATAGGACACAAAAAGCATTAACTGTAAAAGAAAATAATGATAAATTGGACTTTATCAAAATTTAAAAACTGTTCTTCGAAAGACATTGCTACAGAAACAAAGAGGCAAAGCCACAGACTGAGGGAAAATGGTCACAATACATATATCTGACAAAGGACTTGTATTCAGAATATGTAAAGTGGGTTTACGACTCAGTAATAAGATCATGAATAAAAAATGGGCAGAAGATTTGAACACTTCACAAAAGATATGCAGAAGGCCAATAAGCACATGAAAAAATGCTCAACATGATTAATCTTCCTAGAAATATAAATCAAAACCACAATGAATATCACTACACACTCACTAGAATGTCTGAAATGAAGGAGACTGAAAACGCCACATGTCTGCGAGAATGTGGAGGAACCATACTATCATATGTTGCTGGTGAAATTGTAAAAGAGTACAACCACTTTGAAAAACAGTTTTCTTATAAAGTTAAACATATGCTTAACATGTGACCCAGGAATTCCACTTCTAGATGTTTACCCTGAGAGATTTGAAAACATATATCCACATGAAGATGTTTAAATGAATGTTCGTAGCAGCTCTATTCAGAATAGCCCCAAACTGGAAGTAACCACTGTCTTTTAACTGGTGAATGGATAAACATATTGTGGAATATTACTCAGAAATAAAAAGGAACAAACTACTGTACATCTCAGAAACATTATAATTAGTAAAAGATGCCAGACATCACAGAGTGCAATACTCTGCGACTCTATTTATATGAAATTTCTGAACAGGCAGAACTAATCTATAGTGAAAAAAAATGGATTTGTGCTACCTGGGGCAGAAGGTGGGGGAGATTGACTGGGAAGGGGCATGAGTGATGGAAATGTTCTATATCTTGATTGGGGTGGTGGTAACATGGTATGTACATAATGTCAAAACTTATTGAACTGGTTCATTCATTTTATTGTTTGTAAGTCACACCTCAGTAAAGTTAATAAAAATGAATGAAATTGAGTAAATTTTAAATTAAAACAGTTGAGTAGACTTTTTACATTGTATGATACCATTTTGATATTTTTCCATAGATAATGTTTTGGATTGCATATGGCAGAAATTGGTATATCTCAAGGTCATCCTTGGCTTCGAATTTTTAATTTAATAATCTCAATCATCTGGTAAAAAGTAAAAAATGAGATAGCAATAATATTCTTTGGTATTTTTCATAGAATCTCTATTTTATTTAATAACAAAGTCCAGTTTTCATATATCAGCATATAAAGATGGTGATCAATTAAACTCCGGTTTCTCATAATGTGCTCTGTGACCCTCTATAGTTCCTTAACTTATTTGGACTTCAGTTTCCATACTTACAAAATGAGACCTTTGTTAACTTTAAGGTTTTCTCAGCTCTAAACTTTAAGTGTCTCTTTGTGGAATGAATTTGTTGAAGTAATTATCTTCCTGTTTGTTTTGTTTTGGTTTGGTTTGGTTTCGTTTGGTTTGGTTTTATAAAACCTGTCAACTTCCAGAATGGTAAAGTGGCATGGAGCTAGGAGTGCGGTTGCCATTGAAATTACATGTATGAAGTCCTGCATGGGCTTAAGTTCAACTCCCACTGCACTCATTTATTAGTTGTATGACTTTAGATAAGTTACCAAACATCTCTAATAGTCATACATACTTGCAGGGTAAGTTGAAGAGTGAGTAATATATGTTTAGTGTCTAGAATATTGTAGGTACTCATTAGTACTTTTTCTGCAAAGGGGAGAATAGGAAGACCTGGGTTTATATTCTGACTTCAGCAACAGTTGCTTTGTCGCTTGCCAGTTGATTGATTTTGGATAGGTCATAGTATAGCATGGTGTTTATAAGTTTGGACTCTGGAGCCAGGTTCTCTGGATTCAAATACATGTTCTACCACCTTCTCATTGTATATCCTTAAACCTCAGTTTCAACAATATAAAATAAAATAAATGTAATGCTTCGTAGGGTTGTAATGAGGATTAAATAGGTTAATAAATGAAAAACAGAACAGTGTCTGTTACCTAGTTGGCACTCACTAAATGTTAGCTGTTGTTATTACTTATGCTAAGCCTCAGTTTCTTCACTGTGAACTGGAAGTAATAGCTCAGAGTTGTTATAAGGAATAAATGAGACAGTAATCATAAATAAAGCACTCAGCATAGTGCCTGGCACGTAAGATATCACATGCTACTAATTACTGTTTTTGTTATGCACTGTCTAAAGATGAGTCATGAATTTGGTTCTTAGCTTTCACATAGCTAATGGTGAAGAGAGAAACTCAACCATTTAAAGGATTTGCAGTTTCCAAGGTAAAATAAACCAGTTATTAGGAAAATACAACTAACAAACTCTCTAGAGCACAGTCTGTTTTGTGGGTTCTCATAGTCAAAGTAATTTATAGAATTAGCTCTTTGGGGTCCAGTTTGATGTGTATAGGTATGTGGCTCTCTAATAATCTGACTCAATTCAAGGATAGATTGAGGAACTAGAGGGATGGATTGACCTTTAGGAACTTCTCTACTAATGTTTTTCTTTGCTGTGCTTTAGAAGTGGCAGTGAATGAGGCTGACAGTGGTAGGTGATGCTAATATTTTGAATATTCCAGTGGTAACTTTCCTCAAGTTCAGGGCTGTTAGTTTTGAAAAATTTGTGCTCCACTTTGTTAATTTTTAAACATATATTTGCAGTTTTTAAAACATTTAATTTGTTTGTAATTGAGAAATACCAAATTTGAAGTTTTATTTTAATACTCTTTAACTGACGAAAGTCAGTATAACAGTCAATTTTTCCTCAGTTTTAAAATTTATAGCATAATGTAAAAAAATGAGAAATTTGGAATATCTTACCCTTACCATTTTAAATGCTCCATCTCTTCTCCTTATCATGAAAAAAAAAATGTGACTTTCAGAAAGATATCATAAGACTAAAAGTATGTTATAGAAAAGTAAGAAATCTTACCAAGGCTCTCTGGGCAATTCTGTAAGAATTGTGGAGAAAACAGCCTTTTAGATTTAAAAGCTAGAAACAGTTCTACTGCCGGCAGTGTGACATGAACTCTTAATTTCCTTATCTACAAAGAAGAGATCCTACGATAATTCACACATTATTTGTTAGATCCAAATTAAAAAACTGAAGTGAGAGTATTTGGGTAATCCACTATAAAAATGTAAGGTGTGAAATTAGCAAAAATACTTTGTGGGAATTCTAGACTTTTTCAAAAGTCAGAAAGTTTCCACAAACTGATCATAGGAAAAGTTCAGATGAAATGAAAGTTGGGCATTAGATGCCATAATATTCTTTATCTTAGAAAGGGTGGGTTCTTTTTAAAAGTGAAATTCTGTCAAGGAAATCTGAATATGTGATCTATTAACAGCTCAGTTAGCTCTGTATATGCTTTAGGAGTACAGTTTACATGTTTGAAATTTATTGTAAATATTTAAGCCAAGATGACCATAGATAGTAAAGCCATATTCTAAAATTTATCTATTCATATAAATAACATATAGTATATAATATGCACATACATACGTTTTCTTTCAGAATTCCAGAAAACAAAAGGAAAATTAGAAGAAAAAAGTATATTATTCTATAGAAATGGACTGCTACAGCTTAAGGGTTCACTGTGTCAGATCTTCATTTACTTTGAATATGCTTTGCCTTTGAAGGAAAGCTTTTGTTTTTCAGGTTATAGTTCAGACCTTGATTACCATCATTCTGTGGTCCACCTTATACATTATTTATGGCAGATGTTAAATTTCTTGCTGTTTTTCCCTTGCTTCCTGAGAGATTTTAATATTCCTCTGCTAGACATTTGTTGAGATTTCTTTTGGTAAAACATGAACAGATTTTAATGTTAGCTTAAGAAAACCATAAATAGAACAAGATACTTAACAACAACAAGAGCAACAAGATCCATGCAATACATTTTTCAGAATCAGATATAGGAGAATACCTCAGACTTGTGTAGTTTCTGTTATGTCTGCAGCCAGAATTGCGGGGAGTACAAAAGTGAACGTCAGAGATGAGAGCCTGCCAGTCGGAGTCTCAGTATTTCACAGACACAGACATCAGTAATTCTGAAACAAGCGAGATGTTTGTCATTGGTATAGGCCACTGTGATCCAAATCCTATGGGAAGAGCATAGAGGGGAGGAGAAATTATTTCTAACCAGAGACTTCGAGAGGTTTCTTTGGGAGAATGGGTAGGAATTTTACTGGTCTTGAGCACTGTGTTGGGCTTCAGGAGACAGCGTTGAGGAAAGAGGAATTTGAGCAAGGGCTCTAAATGAAGGCAGTGCAAGGTATGTTTGGAGAAGGGTGAGCAGAACAGTTTGGCTAGAGAATGAGGATTGTGCAATAGAATAGTGGAAAAAGGGGCTCAAAGCAGTTTGGGCCTAGACTGTGGAGGGCTTTGAGTGGCAAGCTGAGAAATCTGGATTTCAGCATATTTTATTTTTGCATTAAATTTCAGTAATACAGCAGTAATTAGTCCATTTACAATGCTGTGAAATATTTGACAAAAATCAGAGAAGATGATCCATATGGTCTCACTTAGAAAATTCTTTCAGTAGCTTAGAATAGAACTGATGAAAACTTCAACTGCCCTGAAGTAAACACTTATTCAGCATCTGCTATTGGCTGAACACTGCATTGGCACTTGGAAAGAGAAGGTGTAGAGCATCAGTTAATGATACAGTTGTAGAGACAGAACACCCATGAAACTGAAGAGCATTCATAAAGCAGCAATATATTTGTTACTTTAGAATCTCTTTTACTTCAGTTTCCCTCCCAGTGCCAGTGCTAGCATAAATGTATTAGGTGCATTCATTTCTGAGGCAAAAGGTTAGGAAGCTTTTGGAGAGGCATTTTCTGCCTCGCTGTTTGAAAATGTTATAGACCTCAGGTGAGAGTAATTGGGATAATCCTTGCCATCATCCGGACTGGCAGTGTGTTTAGAATAGCCCCGGTGTAGGTAGGAGTCATCACGTAAACCATTTCAAGGCCATGCACGATGTCTTTAGTTCATGAGGTCTAGTTCTCAAAGGCAAATGAGTGTTTCATAACCACCACAACAAAATCTCACTAACTCTTTAAAATTAGTTAATAGGAAATGCTTTTCAGAATTATCACAATGGGGTAGGTGATTTCATGAATTTGTTTTCTTACTTAGAAGATTAGTGTTCCCTTATAATCTCTATTAACCTATTAACTTTCTTTTTTTGTTATCTTTCTGATCTTTATTAAGATAGCAATATTGTATCCATACTGTCCTAATTGTGTGTAGTAATTTCTCACAAGTTTATGAGGGACTTGTAGCCTTAAGATGTTTCACAATCCTGTCATGGAGAACTCAGAGTGAAGTAGAAGGAATTGCTCATTCTTCCCTCCACACCCTGGGCTCTCCCACCACTGCGGCTTTGCTCAGGTTTTCCTCTTTGCCTGGAATGCTCTTCCTCTTTCTCCTTCCTTTTGACTGTCTCTGACCTGGTAACTTTAAAATGGAGTATGTTGCAGAGTAATTTCCTCATATTGATAGTTCATTTGCAATATATATATAAATATTCTATTTTCATTTAGTTCTTAATGTTTCTTAATGTCTTTTTTAAAAAATTGCCACTTAATGTTTAAGATATGATTACTTAGAATAATAGCTCCCCTTGCCTTCAGGGTTAATTAGTTGTTTCAAGTGCTTGGAGCTTTATGCATAATATAAAGAGCATAATATAAATGTGCTGTCATTGTTGTTATAATGGTAATGATTGCCACATCAATTAATACCATCTGTTTCATCCTTATTTTTTGTTATGTGGTTCTTAGGTTCAGAATTTAACATTACGCAGCCAGAAGTTGGGTGTATTATCTAGCTCACAAAATGGTCCGCCAAAAAGTACTAGTCAAACTCAGTCATTGACAATTTGTCATAACAAAACAACAGTGACCAGTTCTAAAATCAGCCAACGAGATCCTTCTCCAGAAAGTAATAAGAAAGGAGAAAGTCCAAGTCTGGAATCACGAAGCACAGCTGTCACCCGGACATCAAGTATTCACCAGTTAATAGCACCAGGTGGGATAAAGCTTTCGTTGAAAATAGTTGCATTATTCATTTTCTTAGCAGGCAGAGCAAAACAAAAGATGTCCATTACTTGAACGAGAATACTTTTAAAACATTTTAAAATGTGAATTTTATAAGTTAACAAAAGAACAGTAGTGTAGCTTGAAAAAAGAGAAATCAAAAGAGCCCAACAACTAAAACAAATTATAATAATAAAATAGATTTTTTGGGTCAGTTGACATTTGATTAACATCTTCATCATGTGCTGGTCTTCTGTTATGTAGATAGCTTTAAAAAATTTGCCTGTGGTTTGTTTAATGTGCTTTAGTGGAACAAAATTAAAAGCTTTTTAAAAAAAAACAGGTATATATTTTTCTTTAACATTGTCATTAGTGGGAGGAATTTATCAGTTTCCAAAAATAAGGATTATGCATAATTATTTACCTCACCACGTTGCTTTTTTTCCATCTTTGAGTTCATCTCTGAGAGGCAAATGTCAGGGAATCAACTAAGTCGTTTTCATTTTCATCAGCCTTTGAATCCCATGTGTGCTCCCTCTGCCATCTACAGATAATGTCGCTTCATGGTTCCCATGCTGGAAATTCTGGGGCCGTGCAGGCTGAGTTTCCTTACCATGTCTTCTGTTCATCTCAGAATTTCTCAGTGTTGAGCTTTCTTCACTTCTAATAGGATAAGGAATTATCTGCTTTCTTCTTTAAAGTTAGCACTATTTCCTTGTGTCATTGATTGCATCTTTTTTACTGGCTCCTGACCTTCTTTCATAGTTATTATAGCATCTTTTGTCTCCCTCATGCTGGATCCTTTCTTTTGCTTCTTAAGCATACTTAGATCTCTCCTATTCTTAATATATCTACATATGTTTTTATACCAGTTTAACTATTGTTTATTGAAAGTGTGTGTGTGTGTGTGTGTGTGTGTGTTTGTGTGAGATGCACTGGGCTAGATACCTCACATATGTTACATTAAAAAAAAAAATCTTCCTTTGATCCAGCCTCATCAGGTAAGCATCTTCTTTCTATCCTTTTATAATTATGCATTACTTTTTCTTCTTTTTTTTGCATTACTTTTTAAAGATTCATTTTACACTGCTGAAGGTTGCCTTTTCTCTTTTTATGTTTCCTCTGTGCTGATATTGCCAACATTCTCTATATCACGCAATCTCAAGATCTTGGAATTGTTTGATTCCCCTAGTTAGAAATCTCTCATCCCTCTGAACTTGTATAGCACTTTTTAAAAAAATATTTATTTAATTGTCTGCACTGGGTCTTAGTTGCAGCATGCGGGGATCTTTTAGTTGCGGCATGTGGGATCTTTAGGTGCGGCATGTGAACTCTTAGTTGTGTCATGTGGGATCTAGTTCCCTGACCAGGGATCAAACCGGGGCCCCCTGCATTGGGAGTGTGGAGTCTTAGCCACTGGACCACCAGGGAAGTCCCTTGTATAGTATTTTTATATTTCTTTGTGGTACTTTTTCTTTTATAGTTATTTATATACTTATTGATCTTAACTTTTCTATTAGACAGTAAGTAAGCTCTTTGAGGGTAGGGAACTAATATCAAGCACCTACGTGTCAGGTACTTTACATTTATTAAATCTTTTAATCCTTTTTCAGATTAACCTTTTCATTCTTTTATCTTGACAGCACCAAGTTGTGCCTTATATGTACTTATATCTATAATAGGTGGACAATAGTAAATATTTGTTGGATTAATAGTTGATTTTTTTTTTCCATTTGAATTTTGGAAGTTATAGCACAGTTTTTTCCATTTGTACTAACTAGGTGTCACTGCTTAGAATTCTTCAGTCTGAATCTTAGATAAGTGAAGGGTTTGTTAGAATGTATAAATAATAAATCCACTCATAGTATGGTTAAGTGTGAATTCTTTTTTATAAACATCTGTGTGCAAGGTCCTGCTATCTATATGGCACGATAACAGGATTTTTGTACTGTGTTGTCCAGAGTATTCTTAGCCTCAAACCAGCCTCTGGTCAGTGTTTTTTTTCTTGTTTGCTTTCTGTTTGGCTGCACTCCATGGCTTGTGGGATCTTAGTTACCCAACCAGAGGTTGAACCCGTGCCCTCGGCAGTGAAAGCACGGAGTCCTAACCACTGGAACTCCAGGGAATTCCCTGGCCAGTGTTGGTGGAAGGAGTTCGTGTGGAGAGGCAGTGACCCACTGTGCTTGGAATGACTGCTCAGGGGACAATTTATAGTGATTTCTATAGTTTTGATAGATTATAATGGAGGGTAGGTTAATTTACTTTCAAAGAGAAAGGTAGAACCTCTTTCAGGGTTAGTTCAAGCAAAGAGATATGCTTTTGGATTTTCATTCCCCCTGAACTCACAATATCTGGTTCTAAGTTAACACTTATTCTTCCCCTTTTCATTGATAGTGTGATAATATCTTTATAGTTGCCTTCTTCTGATGGCCAATATTTTATGTAAGTATGGAGGAGAACAGTAAGCTAAAACCATCTAAGACTCTCAGACAATTGCAATTCCAGATTTAGAGCTTATGTGTATTAACCAAACTCCAGTTTCCTGTGGTGTTACTTTTTAGAAATAAAACCAAATGGAACACCCTAAGCCACATAAACCTTTGCAGCTTCCAAACTTAAAAATTCAATTTTAACTTAAAAATGCAGTTATTCAAAGCAATTTGTATCTTCTGGCAAGGCAGCAGTTATAATTTTTCTACCCTTTTAGTTTTTCTGCTCTTGTTGGTATGGAGTTAGTCTGAAGCTAAGATTTTTCTTTTTTTTTTTTTTTTTTGAGATTCTTGAATTGGTAATTTGTCCTTTTCTTCAATTAGAAAAATGCTTGCTCCTGCAGGTCACTTTCAAGTATTAAAAAATCTGCTTGTATTCTAACATAGTATAGTCTAGTAATTATTATAATAGACATATAACAGACATGGTTATTATTTCCTTACATGTATTTCTAGGGTGCTAACATCATTTAGTTTTCTTCATCATTTCTTCTTGAGGGTGCAATTCCCACTTGACATTTATTAATCCTATTTTTAATATATAAAATAAAGGCAAACTTTAACCAAATGTCTGGAAATTATCATGAACTATATTAGAGCTCAGTCTTTAGAGCTTTTATGAAATTAGTTAGAAAAAATATGCATCTTTTTTTGCAGACGTTAATCCAGTATGTAGTGAAAAGCCTAATTAGTCTGCTTAGGCTATCATAAAAAAATACCATGGACTAGATAGCTTAAACCAGGGGTCCCCAACCCCTGGGCCACGGACCAGTAGCGGTCCTCGGCCTGTTAGAAATCGGGCCACACAGCCGGAGGTGAGCGGCAGGCGAGTGAGTAGTGAAGCTTCATCTCCCGCTCCCCATTCCTCATTGCTCACATTACGGCCTGAACCACCATATCTACCCCCCTCCCCGTCCCTGGAAAAATTGTCTTCCATGAAACTGGCCCCTGGTGCCAAAATGGTTGGGGACCGCTGGCTTAAACTTATCTTCTCACAGTTCTGGAGGCTGGAAAGCTCAAGATCAAGAGCTGGCAGTGTTTGGTTTTTGGTGAGCGCTCTCTTTCAGGCTTGCAGATGGCTGCCTTCTTGTTTGTCTTCATACAGTCTTTCATCTGAGTGCAAGAAGAGAGGATTCGAGTTCTCTTCTGTCTCATCCTGTTGGGTCAGGGCCTCATCCTTTTGACCTCATTTAACCATAATTACTTCCTTAGAGTCGCCCTTACCAAACACAGTCACATTAAGGGTTAGGGCTTCAACATGAATTTTGGGGGACACAAACATTCAGACCATAATAGGAACCTAGACTCAGCTAAGACTGTGGATTCTTTTATACCCAGCACTGCCCCTTAATAGCCAGGTGATTTTAGGCAAGTCACTTCACTACTGAAAGTTTCTTCACTTGAAATATACTGGATTAGTATAGTACCCTATGTACCTCATGGGGTTGTAGTAACTACTGAATGAAATAATATATTTAATAATTTACAATAATATATTTAATTATTTGCAATGATAAAAGGTTCTGCTGCATATGTGAGAGATGATGCCAATCATTAATTCTCATGTTATAAGGCCACCCTGACCATACTAAAGTGTTTATTAAAATCAGAGAAATTAACACACGTCGTATGATTCTCCAGAACACCAGGACTTTTCTTATACGGAAGTATTGCTTAAGATATCCTTACAGTTATTCTGTAGTATATGTGCTTGTCAGTTGGACTTATGGACTAATATAAAATATATAGACTCATTTTGATTTCTGATCAAAGAAAAATTTTATTTAGGTGAAAGGATAGCTATTACTCTATTGAATTACCAGCTCTAGAAGACAAAGATTGCTTACTTGCTAGAGCACAGAAAGACTTTTTATTCCCATGAATATAATCTCCATTGTACTTCAAGAATATGGTAAATTTTAATTATAACTTAAAAATTGAATTAAAATGGGCCTTTGCTAAACTTCTATTTCCTTATCTGTAAAAGGGTACCTACTCAACAGGCATTTTGTGAGTACAAAGGAGAGAGATGTGAAAGCATCTTAAGCCCCTTGGTGGAAAGGTACTCTATAGAAGTCCAAGATTTTTTTGAATACTCTATAATAGAGTCTTTATCAACACATTTATAAAGTGCTGACATAAAATTTTTGGTCTTAGTTTGAAATGCTAGTCTAGTTATATGAAAATTACTTTGTTAGATGATATTTTAGATCTAATTTCCATTTTGTTTTTAACAATTCGTGGGTATTTGTTGCACCTTCTTTTTTTTTTTTTTGTTGTTGCACCTTCTAAATGCTTCTTTCTTGAGATGTTAATCAGATGTTAATTTCCTTAAAGAATCTCCGGAATTTCAAATACTAACCAACCAAATACAGAAAGGTTGAAAAAAAGTTGTTAGAATTTTTTATAAGGTCTTTGTCACAAATAATGGTTGAATGTAAAAATAGATACAAGGCATTACAGTCTGAGATAAAGAAAAAATTTGTGCCTGTCTTTAGGTATATTTTAAATGTCATAATGTTACATGATATTAATATTAAGTAATCTTTTCAGTTTATCTTCTAGTGAACCCAGTTTCCATTCTTATTTAGATAGAGAGGATTTCACCAGCATCTCCCTCTGTGTGAACATATGCACCAGTCAGTGTGCAGAAGAGGCATAATGATGTGGAAACTACTTACTACTTGATTTTGCTAATTCTTACATATATATTTCCTGTTATGAGTGGCTCCCTTGTGGAGAAAACTGGTATTATAGATTACTGTAGGTTTTTTTTAGTGTATGTGGGAGAGAGAAGTAAAACAAGATCATTTGTCTAGACAGCATGGCTGATTGCGTCATTTTTTCTGCAAGCAAAACTATTGCTCTCCTGGATTTGCAATGGCCCCTGAAATTTCATTTCTTAGTTACTGTGATTATTTAACCATGCTGTAGGATTTACACATGTGTTTTGCTTAACTGAATTAACTTTTTATACAAAATATTTTCCTGGGTCAAATAGTACCAACTATTCATCTCGGTTCAAATTGGGGAACTTATTTGGGAAGCTTTATAGGTAATTACATTGACTGTTAGTTGGAAGAATGTTTAGACATGGATTAGAAAGGATGAGACCTTTATTTTATGATTTTGAAGTTATCTTTATTTATATTACACTTGTTCAGTTACACTCCTCTTCTTCCCAGAGAAGGAATTCAAGTGGATAAACTTTGTTAAAAGTTAATGGAAATATTCTGGTGACATATAAAATTTAATAAGAATAAATCATGTGTAAATTCAGATATATGAATCAATTGTTTTAGGCATTTTTCTTTCGGAACTTAACACAGTACAGTTTGTTTTATGAAATTATGTAGTTTTCCAAGGAAAAGTTGTTACTACATTTTTGAGCCATTCTTGTTGGGAAGACTTGTAATAGATTTCTGATGATTATGACCTTCTGATGCAAAAACGTTCCTCATTTAGATTTATTTTAAAATTTATGTGATTATTTTTGAAATAAATACTAATTGTCATTTTTTTCTCTCACAGCTTCATATCCTCCAGTTCAGCCTCATCCTCTAATAAAACATCAGCAGATTCCTCTTCATTCACCACCTCCCAAAGTTTCCCACCATCAGCTGATGCTACAACAGCAGCAACAGCAAATTCAGCCAATCACACTTCAAAGTCCAACTCAAGACCCACCGCCATCCCAGCACTGTTTACCACTCCAAAACCACGGCCTGCCTCCAGCTCCCAGTAGTGCCCAGTCACAGCATTGTTCCCCAATTCAGAGTCATCCCCCTCCTTTAACAGTGTCTCCTAGCCAGTCACAGTCAGCACAGCAGTCTGTAGTGGTGTCTCCTCCACCACCTCATTCACCAAGTCAGTCTCCTACTATAATTATTCATCCACAAGCACTTATTCAGCCACACCCACTTGTGTCATCAGCTCTCCAGCCAGGGTCAAACTTGCAGCAGTCCACTGCTAATCAGGTGCAACCTACAGCACAGCTGAATCTTCCATCCCATCTTCCACTTCCAGCTTCCCCTGTTGTACACATTGGCCCAGTTCAGCAGTCCGCCTTGGTGTCCCCAGGTCAGCAGATTGTGTCTCCAGCATCACACCAGCAATATTCAACCCTGCAGTCCTCTCCAATCCCAATTGCAACCCCTCCGCAGATGTCGACATCTCCTCCAGCTCAGATTCCACCACTGCCCTTGCAGTCTATGCAGTCTTTACAAGTGCAGCCTGAAATTCTGTCCCAGGGCCAGGTTTTGGTGCAGAATGCTTTGGTGTCAGAAGAGGAGCTTCCAGCTGCAGAAGCTTTGGTCCAGTTGCCATTTCAGACTCTTCCTCCTCCACAGACTGTTGCGGTAAACCTACAAGTACAACCACCAGCATCCGTTGATCCACCAGTGGTAAGCCCTTGGAAGCTCTTTGACTTTCTTGCCGAACTGAAAGTAAAAACAGTTTTCTCCCACGCTATGTTATATCATTAGATCTACATGCCAATGAATTTAAAAAGCTTGAAATTTCCGTCTGTCAGTGTCTGACATACATGCTGTGTGGGCAAAAAAAAAAAAAAAAGCCTTTTGTTGTAGTATGGTTGCATGCTTGATAATTTGTGATGGTTATTAAAGTCCCTCGTTAATTTTATTACTATTTAAACAAATCCATCTGCTATCTTTACAGAGTTGATTTTTTTTCCCCAAGGGAATGCATTTGAACCAGTGTCATCTGCACAAAGTTTTTTCTCTTAAGGTGATTATCCTTCATAGATCCCTTCTGTTGGCTTGTATGTTCTTAAACGTATGGTTTATCTAGCTAACCTTTTTGGTTGTATGCATTCTGAAGTACTAGGCCTTTATGGGGCTTTTGCTTCAAGGTGGAGGTATGCTTGTATGATGTACTTTTTTGGTAAACTTGTATTTTGTAATTAAAACATTGGAAGAACCAGTTATTCTAGGAAAGAATCCAACTTTGCAAAAAAACATTAACTGTAGGCCATCTTTTAGAATTATTAGACTTCTGATTTTTAAATTTCTACTAAGGGAGAATATATACTTAAAATATTTCTCATTTAAAAAGCTAAGAAAATCTCAGTGGATGAGTTGAATACTGAGGATGAAAAAATCCACTGGGAGGAGTAAAACTTTTGAATAACTGAGATTGTGGAGAAATTTATCAAAATAAACCTCTAGAAATGGTACATATTGCCTACAGAGGAAAATTATCCTGAAAAATGTTTTTCTTTTAAACATTCTACAAAGGTCTTTTAAAATTTATAAAATAATTTATAATAAAAATTGAAATAAGGTCTCTAAATGTTAGAATGATCAAATTCATAATTAATTTATAACTGAGGAAAACAGTATTCTCAAAAGAGGTTTTATTTTTTTTATTTTTACTTTTTTTGAATTTTATTTTATTTATTTTTATACAGCGGGTTCTTATTAGTTATCTATTTTATACATATTAGTGTATACATGTCAATCTCAATCTCCCAATTCATCCCACCACCACCACCCCCCCCCCAAAGGAGGTTTTATATCAAACCTCACTAAAGAGATTTTATCACTTAAAGGCTAGTAACCATAAACTCAGAAAGGAAAGGAGTTTCAAAGTCTGTTCCTTAATGGGAAACATTTTGGTTCTCAGGATGCAAATTTATAGATTCTTTATTCTTGTCATTCTGACTGATCTTGATAGGCATGAAGAGATTGAATTCCACTTCCTACTCACTTTTATTAAGAACAGAACTTGACAAAGACAACAATGGGCATCTAGAAATAAGTTTGTATTTCAATTATTGTGTCTCTATATTTTCTTTTAATGGATTTTTGAAGAGTTTACAGTGGATATTGTAATATAAAAACACAGGCTTAAAAGTGTACAGTACCTTCAAAGAAATCAAATTTAATTTGAATTTACATTCTCACTTTCTAGTTCAGTGAATTGGTTTTTAACAAGTAAAAAAATAAAATTTCTCTATATGCCTTATATTTTTCTAATTATTTTTGTTAGGGCAGACCTTGGAGGAACATGTTTGGGATAGAAATATCAAAAACATAGCAACACTTGAATTAAAGCTAAACATATCTAGGATCTAATTATTTTCTGCCCTCTATTAATTTTGGGTTTTTTAAAATTTATGTTACCTCATTTTTGGAATTTTTTTTTTTCATGAGAAGAATAACTTTCTCTACTATCACTTGTATGGTCATATTTGCTACAGATGTTTCCATGTTATTGTTCTTATCTTTTACCTTTCGTTGAGTACCATAACCTATTTATTAAATTGCTGTATTTTTCTTTTATTACCTTTATCAAATCTATTTTTTTAACCATCACATTTCTTCGTGAATTACACATTCGTTCACAATTTCCTGGTTGTTTCAAATATTCAAAGGTAGAGAGAGGTTTACTTCTAAGAGATGTGAAATTTTCAAAGATAAGTGAATTTTCAAAGTAAAATCAGTATGTTTTTTTAAAAGATTTTTCATTGACATTTAGGTATGATAAGTAAGATATGGTAAGTGTAGATAATTTAGAACTAATAAATGTTTTCCACAGTTTATTTAGGGAAAGGAGACAGATGGGACTAATGTACTTTTTATGGAGGTAAGTTTGGCAGCCAGTGTTAGTTTTAGAATAGTCATAGTTATGAACTAAAGAGAAATTGTGATGTACAGTTTCCAAACGATCTTGTGAGCAAAACCTTCACTTCTTTGCTTTATTCAGTCTTTTAGTTGTCGCACTTAGATTTTTTTTTTTATGCTGATTGTGCCAGATGTCTGTGACAGATCTGCTTTTACCTACTTCTTTTATTCCTTAACTTACTTTGCCTTTACGTGGGAGATGTGGAAGAAAGTATGTATAGTTAGGCTTACCTGTAAAGAACGAAAAATATTTTACAGTATTCTTTGTTGGATTATTTCAGAATACGTTATTTGTGTTTGCCTCTTTTAATCCTTTAAAACTCTTTCATTGTATTTTAAAAATCAGAATACTGTGCATGATCATGCATGATCTTTGATTCCTTAAAAGGTACTGTAGTAGGTGTTTGAAAAACTTGTGACAGCATTAATATTAAAGAGAGAGTTTCAGCATTTTATGAAAAGATGATCTTTGGAAGAAAAGTAATATCTAATAAAGGAATGCTGCATAGATACAGTTGAGCTGGTTGATAAAACCATTACTTGTCTAATTACCTCTGAATCAACATCCCCACCACTCTGCCAAATTAAGGTAATCACTACTACAGCAGGTGCCCCTCACTAGAAGTTTTTTGTTTTTTGTTTTTCCTTTAACCCCCAGGACATTTTTTTGGATGACTTTCCCTGTATTGGACATTGTCATCATTTAAAAATTTATCATGAACAGATACTAGCAGCTATCATTGTTGCACTGTACAGTAATGAACGACTGCTTTCACTCCTGAGGATCCAGACATGAGGCAAGGACTCTCTCTTAGTGAAACAGGTTTCCAGATGCAGGGTCGTGAGCAAATAACTTTTAAAAATGTTGCCTACTTAGTAGCTGATTCAAATCACAGCTCTGGATATTATATTTGATATAAAATTATCAGTAACAAAGGGATTTTTTAATTTAAAAAAAAGGAAAGCTATTTTATTCTTAATAGAGTCTTGAAAAATTAGGCGTCTTTTTTGTTTGTTTTGGTTTTTAAATTCTATTGCTGTTGTTAGATATGCCTTTGTAGGTAAAACATCATAGTCCTTTTTATCACACATTGTTTATGCTGGTTTCAGAAATATTGATTGTTTTTATATTTAATTTCAAATCAAACTTTTTCAATAGTTTGATTAAAAATATATGCAATATTAGATCATTTAAAAGCTTTTGTGAATGTTGAAGAAACATTCTTTGTTCTGATACTTATTAGAAATATTAATCAGTTTGGGTAAGTTATCTTAAAAACTCACAACTTTTATAAATGTAAGTAATAAGCTTTTTATTAAGAAGGGCGGTAAATTGCTTTGTGGCTTTGTTTTTAGTGACCTGTCATCTTTCAAAAATAATGGTTAAATAAAAAACGATGACAAATTAAAATACCTGTGTCAGTCTCTACAAGTGGACTTTGAAAATTCAGCCTTAAGTTTAATAAAAACTCAATAATAGGTTAGATGTTTTTTAAATTCTTTCTCAGAGTACTTTTGAGTCCATGTTTTCTTCTTAAGTATTATCTTTACCATTGGATAACAAGGTAGTTAAAGATGTAACAACTTTCTTCTATAAGTATGGAACAATATTAAAGAACTAAAAGTAATATGTGAAATGGCTTAGGATGGCGGGGGTGTGTGTGTTATTTCAAGGACAGATGTTTTCTGTTTAACTGATACTAGCTTATAAAAATTCATTAGATTCTTGAGTAGATCAGAAGATTAAACATGTAATCACATACCTTTTTTGTGGGTACTCAGACATAGCTTTTCAAAATTTAATCTTTAATTCACATAAATATAATAAAGAAGAACCTGGGATGTAGTCCTTTAAACAGTGCATTTCCTTATATAATATGTGTCATTTTGGAGATTTACTTAACATGCTTGTGAAAAATATTAGTATCTATTTTGATTTATGACAATGGAAGTTAACAGAAACTATAGTAAATTCCCCAAATAGTTGTTTGAGTGTGTACAATCAAAACATTTTAAAAAATTAACAAAATTAAAAATGTGTACTGACTTGACTATCACCTTTGGGAAACCTTAGTGCTTTATAGCCTAGGTACTGATCCACAACTTGCTTTCAGTGAAATATCATCAAGTATTATGAATCATCAAGGATTATGAAAAACTTCATTTGAATGATTTTAAAGTTTTCCTTTCAATCTGTCAAATAGTCATTTTGCCTTTTAATTTTTAAAACACTCGGAATTTATTTTGTTAATTAAATTAAGAACACCTTATGAAATGTATTTTAGAAACATTTTTAGGCAGCGTGGTTTGTCGTTGCAGGTTTATCAAGTAGAAGATGTATGTGAAGAAGAAATGCCAGAGGAGTCAGAAGAATGTGTCCGAATGGATAGAACTCCACCACCACCCACGTTGTCTCCAGCAGCTATAACTGTGGGGAGAGGAGAAGATTTGACTTCTGAGCATCCTTTGTTAGGTGAGGAAATGCCTGGATTTGGGGAAATTTTCTATTAGAGAAATGTTAGTAATGGAAAAAGTTTTTTTTCACTAGAGGTGGTATTAAACTAATTTTCTGTGTAATTAATTGCAGCAAAACATAGATTAGAATTCAAGACTTTTTTTAAAAAAATTAATTAATTTATGGCCGCATTGGGTCTTCATTGCGGTGCGTGGGCTTCCTCTAGTTGTGACGAGCGGGGGCTACTCTTTGCGGTGCGTGGGCTTCTCATCGCGGTGGCTTCTCTTGTTGCAGAGCACGGGCTCTAGGCACGCAAGCTTCAGTAGTTGTGGCACGCAGGCTCAGTAGTTGTGGCTCGTGGGCTCTACAGCACAGGCTCAGTAATTGTGGCTCACGGGCCTAGTTGCTCCGCGGCATGTGGGATCTTCCTGGACCAGGGCTCGAACCCGTGTCCCCTGAATTGGCAGGCGGATTCTTAACCACTGCGCCACCAGGGAAGTCCCAAGATTTTTTGTTTTTTGCTGAGGAATAATTAGAACAGTTGTTGAGGAACTACCCAAATCAAAAACGTATTTCAGCCTTTGAATTTTTAGTAGTTTGTACAGATGTGTTTCATATGACCATTCAGATTTATGTGTCAAGCTATTTCTAGCTTAAAAACTAGAATAAATCAAAGTTCTATCAGAAGATTTCAATTATACTTTCCAAAAATCACAAAGCATTTGAAGTCATATCTGACATTCGTCATAATTGCTTGTGATCCAGACTGAGTAAATGCTTTTAAAAGTGTTCTTTCCCAGACAGTACTTAAATTAAGCCTCACTAATTCTTACTAAGGACGTGGATTAAAAAATTCTTGAGCTTAAGCATTCAAATTCTTATTCACTACTTCAGAACTACTTACGAGTTCAAGTAAATCTTCTCTATACTCCTCCTCATAATATCAAAGTGACTGTGAATCCTAGGTATTTTACTAAAACATATAATCTATAGCCCGGTGTCTAAGTCCTAAAAAAGATATATTCCGTGTTAGGGTTTTTTTTTTTTAGTATTTTATTTAGATCAGGGGCTGGCAAATGATAGCTCATGCTTCAGATCCTTCCTGCTGCATGTTTTTATATGGCCCATGAGCTAAGTATGGTTTTAAAATTTTTAAATGTTTGAAAAAAAAATCAAAAGAAGAGTAATGTTTCATGTCATGTGAAGATTATGTGAAATTCAAATTTCATTGTCCATGAATAAAGTTCTGTGCAACACAGCCATGTTCATTTGTTCAGATATTATCTATGGCTACTTTTGCATTACTGCAGCAAAGATGAGTCATTGCAGAGACCATATGTCCTTTATAGAAAGTTTACTGACCGCTTATCCAGATAATACTAATCTTGGTTCAGGCTTTGTTGTAAGTATTTTGTTCTATTGAATATCTCATGGCCTTCATGATCACTTTCAGTTAAGAAGAACCACTATAACAGGCATGGAAACAGATTGTAATGGGGCACTGACTTTGCTACCAAAGCAGCCCTTGTCCTCTCTTTTCTTCAGCATGCCACATTTCTATCCCTTCTCTTCTTCCTAGCTTTTATCCCTTACTACCAATGTGACTCTCTGGAAAGCATGGAGAGGGAAAAACAATTTTCCTCCAACTTCTTCCCCCTCCTGAAAAATAGAAAACATTTAGTCAGTAAAATTCTATAAAATATTTAAGACAAGTTCAATATTATTGTCTTTGCTTATTCAAAATAATACCTCAAAAGATAGATTTAAGAAAATCTAGCTGTAGTATTAAATCTTTGTAGTTTGTGTACACTGAAAATGGATTTATGTTGCTGCAGATTTCTTGGAGTTTTGATTTAAAGGCAGAAATATGTGTTTAATTGGATACTAACCTTGCATTGTGACTGTGATTTAATTACCTAATAAGCATTACTAATGATACTCAAGAAAATTTAAACATTTTTGAAATATTGAAACTCAAGAATATTTTCACATTATTTCCTCAAGAATGTAGTCTGAGATCCTGGCAGGCATATGCATCCCTCTGGCTAAATTGTCTAAGTACAATGTAGATTTTTGAATCTTCCTTTAATTTACTTCATACTTAACTAGTTTCTGTAGTATATGAGGGGGGAAAAGCAAGCACAGGTTGCTCATCAAATCATGTAATAAACTAACCTATAAAAATAGAGGGACTTGTTTCCACCGAGGATTTAGTCTTCATAAATCTATGAGAATTCTTAAAAAAGCATCCATAAAAAAGAGTAGAAAAAGCTCATATATCTTGCTCAGAAAATGAGACTGAATAGGCAGAGTAACCTGTGGCAAAGTCTTATTGCCACAAAGAAGAAGTTTCTTGTGGCAAAGAAACTTGGGGTTTCTCTCTCACAGTTGTCTTAAATCTAGAGAGTGTAGTAATTGTGTTTTTTTTGTTTTTTTTTAAACTAATTAATTAAATTTTGGCTGCATTGGGTCTTCGTTGCTGTGCGCGGGCTTTCTCTAGTTGTGGCGAGCGGGGGCTGCTCTTTGTTGCGGTGCGCGGGCTTCTCATTGCGGTGTCTTCTCTTGTTGCGGAGCACGGGCTCTAGGCACGTGGTCTTCAGTAATTGTGGCACGTGGGCTCAGTAGTTGTGGCTCACGGGCTCTAGAGTGCAGGCTCAGTAGTTGTGGCACACGGGCTTAGTTGCTCGGCGGCATGTGGGATCTTCCCAGATCGGATCGAACCCATGTCCCCTGCATTGGCAGGCGGATTCTTAACCACTGCGCCACCAGGGAAGTCCCCAATAATTGTGTTTTTGTTCTGCTATAATACGTCAGTGTTTCTTGTGTTTTTGATTTTAACAGCTGATTATAAACTGGCAAGTCATAGCTATTAACTTTTTTAAGAGGTCAGTAACTTACAACTTTGTTTTCAACAAAATTTAGATCTATTTGTATGTATGATCCAAAAATTAGTTAGAACATATACTAAGCAGTATTTTCTGAATAAACCACAATATACTTAATGCAGCTTTATATTTCTAAAGTAACAAAGTATTTATAAATCTATACGGGATATTAAAATTTATCTTATTTTTCAGTTCTCCATAGATTTATATTTTCCTTCCAACAGAAAAATTGCTTTTTAGTCCCTGTTCAGAATTATATCTTTTATCCTTTTCCTCTAGGAGTATATGTGAAAATTGGGTATGTGGGGTAGGATTTTTATGGAGTTCTTCAGTCTGGTAATGCATGTGTACAATTGTGTATTTGTTCCTGGAAATCAGCAAACCAGTATTTCCTGCTGACTTTTTCTTTTTTTTTTTTTTTTTTTTTGGGCTGCGTTGGGTCTTCGTTGCTGCGCGGGCTTTTTCTAGTTGCGGCGAGCGGGGACTACTCTTTGTGCTGTGCACGGGCTTCTCATTGCCGTGGCTTCTCTTGTTGAGGAGCATGGGCTCTAGGCGGGCAGGCTTCAGTAGTTGTGGAACGCAGTCTCAGTAGTTGTGGCTCACAGGCTCAGTAGTTGTGACGCACATGCTCTGCGGCATGTGGGATCTTCCTGGACCAGGGATCGAACCCGTGTCCCCTGAATTGGCAGGCAGATTCTAACCACTGCGCCACCAGGGAAGTCCTCTGCTGACTTCTTTTGTAGTTTGTAATGAGGGATTGTGTGACTTTAAATAGGTTTTCCAGTACAGTTTATCCTGGTGGATTATTTGGTGGAACTAGGTTAATTTATGGCTGTAATCTTGCTGTGATAAGCTACATAGTGTTATTAATTATGTCAGAGTTACTATGTCTGAACTGTTAGCTTTTCCATTTCTGACACTATACTGATTATCACTACACTATTTTGTTAGCTGAAATTTTTATTCGATAGGGATTTCTTTTCTTTCTTCTCTACCTAATTGGGCTATATTTTGAGCATTTTTGATAGTGATATCAATCCTTTTCATACTGATGGTGGAGAGGAGTTACCGTAGCAATGAAAAAAGCATTGTCTCCGGAACCTAGAACCTGACCGCCTGGGTTAGTTTCCCAGCTCCACTGCTTATTAGCTGTGCACCTCTAGGCAAGTTGCTTTATCTTTCTGTGTTTTGGTTTCCACATCTATAAAATGGAGATAATAACAGTACCTACCCATAGGCTAGTTTTGAGGACTAAATGTGTTATAACATGTAAGACATTTATACAGTACGTGGCACAAAAGTGCTCAGTAAGTAGTAGTATTATCTTTACCACATGTTCTTTTTTTGTTATTTTTCTCAGACATCTTGTACTCACTGGTATTCCTAGCTGTCAGCTGGTTCCGTCTCTCCACTTTGGTACAGCTTAGTAAAGGTTTATTGCTACCGAATGGGGAGGTAAAGTCTCCATTGTAGGCTGTGGGTCTGTCTTATTGTGGTCCTCAGAGTTTGAAGGGGAGGAATCACCAGTGATCCAGCCCAACATTTTGCAGTTGCCTGGTATACAGTGTTCCCCCAAATTGACATGTACAGTGTCAATGAAGAGTTGTTAAAGATAACAACAACAACAAAGAACATTTGTGTGTGGATGTGGATTAGCTTGAAATAATGCCCTGTATAATTCATCAAAATTTCTACTTATTCTGTGGATTTCATGATTCTTTTTTTCTTAAGTGTGTTTCAGAGTACTTCCCCCCCCCCCATATCATTTGGAATATATAAACAGAAACATAGGGAATTTAATATCTGTATAGCTTAAAATTTAAAAAAATTTTTTTAGTAATTATTCTTAAATTGACATTCTAAAACATTTTCATGTCTTGTGGGACAGTTCTTTGTAACCAAAGTTGGAATGACAACTTTGAGCAAGTCACCCCCTTCGTCTGTAAGTGGGAATAGTAGTATGTATCTCATAAGGTTATTGTGGAGATTAAATGAGATAATAAATATAAAGGTCTTAGAATGTCTTTTTAAAGCACCAGATATTAACTATTATTGTTACTAATATTTATTCTTGAATTTTCTTTCATATTTGCCTGGGCAGAATGCTAAAGATTAAAAAAATGACTTTTTTTTTTTTTTTTTTTGTTCCACAGAGCAAGTAGAATTACCTGTTGTGGCATCAGTCAGTGCTTCAGTAATTAAATCTCCATCAGATCCTTCACATGTGTCTGTTCCTCCACCTCCACTCTTACTTCCAGCTGCTACCACAAGGAGTAATAGTACATCTATGCCTAGTAGCATACCCAGTGTAGAAAACAAACCTCCACAGGCTATTGTTAAGCCACAGATCTTGACCCATGTTATTGAAGGCTTTGTGATTCAGGAGGGATTGGAGCCATTTCCTGTAAGTAGCAAGCAAATTTGTATTTTTACAATTATTCATGTAACATTATCTTAAAATGTATAATCTGTCGTTATCTAATAAAAAGCTTGTAATTTTATCTCAAAAGTTGTTAATCTTTTATCTAGAATTTCTTTATATATATCCTTTATATATTACCAGATATACTTCTAGGATTTTATGCTAGCTATTTAAATGTATAAACTAAGAAGAAAAATTTCAGGATATAAGGATATCAGTTTTATAATTTTTAGAGAAGGCAATTATATGTTTACTCCAATGAAATAAACTTTCTATTTTTTTTTTTAAGGGGATTGACATGATACCTAAGGTGCACTAGTTTCTTTTTAATGGTGTTTCTTGTATAATGTGATACTTTGTGAACTTTAACTTGAATACAGAAAATAGTAACTTCCCAGTGATCTAATACTTCTGATGTTACCCAGTTGATGCTTTAAAATTAGCAAATAGATTTTTTCATTATTCTTAAATCTCAGCCTTCAATCAGATTTCAAAAATGCTTCAAAATGTTCACCTCAAAATTGAGGTGCTATATCTTGTCACTAAAAGTATTGTGATTTGAGACTAGCTGTACATTACAGCTACACTAGCTACATTACATACTAATATCTAGAGATGAACATTTTCCCTTAGAAAATATACCAAGACAAGTGGCCAAAATCAAAGCCCAAATCAAAGACAGGAAAACAAAATTATGTGTTTTGAAGGACTTTGAACTATCTGATTTTTCAGATTCACAGGTAGTGCATTGTGATTGCACTGTGATAGTTGACTGTCTAATCAGTTGCCTTTGCTTTCAGTTTACTGTGTGTATATTAAGCTTGGATCTAAGAATCTCTGATATATAGCGAGTGGAGGAACGGGTTTTTTTCTCCCTATTCCTCAGTGATTGGATCCTGGCTCTGCCACATATAGACTGTGTAACCTTTGTCAAGTCATTCAGCCTTATTGAAATTCATTTGTTCATCCAGCAAATGGAGATGATACTTTGCTCTTAGGGTTATTGTGAGGACTAAATGTACATAAATTGTTCTGTGTAGTGCCTGGCACTTAATGGCCATAGCTATGATTATCAATTATTACTAGTGACAGTTACAACTTCTTTTTTCAAATTACAAAAGCAATATGTATTATTTTTTTAATGGAAAATTTGGAAAATGTAGAGAACAAATAATCCTCAGTAATACCACAGAGTATATTTTAATATATATATTTTTTCATATGATCAAGGTTATTATTATGTATACAGTTCAGCTTCTTTCACTTAGTGTATCTTGAGCATTTATTTTCTCGTTTGATTAATAGTACTTAGGAAACATTTTGAAAGATTACATAATATTTCACTTCCTGGACAACTGTAATTTATGTAATCCTTCCATTACAGTTGGCCCCCCATATCCACAGGTTTCACATCAGGGAGTCAACCCAATCATAGATCAAGAATAAAAAAAACAAAATCTACAAAGTTCCAAAAAGCAAAACTTGAATTTGCCATGCACGGGCAACTATTTACTTCGCATTTACATTGTATTCAA
The DNA here is from genome assembly GCF_028021215.1 of Eschrichtius robustus. Taxonomy (NCBI): domain Eukaryota; kingdom Metazoa; phylum Chordata; class Mammalia; order Artiodactyla; family Eschrichtiidae; genus Eschrichtius; species Eschrichtius robustus. Next base: position 50,193,635 of record NC_090829.1, on the reverse strand, counting down.
TATTATAAGTAATCTAGAGATGATTTAAAGTATATGGGATGGGACTTCCCTGGCGGTCCAGTGGTTAAGACTCCGTGCTCCCAATGCATTGGGTTTGATCCCTGGTTGGGGAACTAAGATCCCGTATGCCATGTGGTGTGGCCAAAAAAAAAAAAAAAGTACATGGGAGAATGTGCATAGGTTATATGCAAATAATACTCCATTTTACATAAGGGACTTGAGCATCTGCAGAATTTGTATCCTCTGGAGTCTTAGAACCAATCCCCTGCAAGTACTGAGGGACAACTATGTTGTTGGACATTCAGGTTTCCATTTTTTTGCTGTTCAGATAGCCCTGAGAGGAATATCTTTGTATGTAAATTATCCACATTTGAAATCCACATTTTAAATAATTTCTTTAGCATAAATTCCTAGAAGTATAGGTATTGGATCACATTACATATATATTCAATGTATGTATTCATAAGACTCTTGATATATATTGCCAAATTATTTTCTGGAAGATTATTTAAATTTATTCATATACCAGAAGTGTATACTCTTAGCAGCACTGAATATTACAGTTTTTTCAACAATGAGTTTTCCATTTTTTCTTTTTTTTGATTATAATAGGTTGCTGAACTAGGAGTCAGGAGACTTGAGTTCCTGATTCTGCTTTTGTAAAGAAATCACCTGCATACTTTGTTTTTTTTTTTTTTTTGGATAGGCATTCCTTAGTTTTATTTTATTTTTTTAACATCTTTATTGGAGTATAATTGCTTTACGATGGTGTGTTAGTTTCTGCTTTGTAACAAAGTGAATCAGCTATACATATATCCCCATATCTCCTCCCTCTTGCATCTGCTCCCACCCTCCCTATCCCACCCCTCTAGGTGGTCACAGAGCACCAAGCTGATCTCCCTGTGCTATGTGGCTGCTTCCCACTAGCTATCTGTTTTACATTTTGTAGTGTATATAAGTCCATGCCACTCTCTCACTTCATCCCAGCTTACCTTTCCCCCTCTCCGTGTCCTCAAGTCCGTTCTCTACATCTGCGTCTTTATTCCTATCCTGCCCCTAGGTTCTTCAGAACCTTTTTTTTTTTTTTTTAGATTCCATATATATGTGTTAGCTTACGTTATTTTTCTCTTTCTGACTTACTTCACTCTGTATGACAGACTCTAGGTCCATCCACCTCCCTACAAATAACTCAATTTCGTTTCTTTTTATGGCTGAGTAATATTCCATTGTATATATGTGCCACATCTTCTTTATCCATTCATCTGTCGATGGACACTGAGGTTGCTTCCATGTCCTGGCTATTGTAAATACAGCTGCAGTGAACATGGTGGTACATGACTCTTTGAATTATGGTTTTCTCAGGGTATACGCCCAGTAGTGGGATTGCTGGGTCGTATGGTAGTTCTATATTTAGTTTTTTAAGGAACCTCCATACTGTTCTCCATAGTGGCTGTGTCAATTTACATTCCCACCAACAGTGCAGGAGGGTTCCCTTTTCTCCACACCCTCTCCAGCATTTATCGTTTGTAGATTTTTTGATGATGGCCATTCTGACCGGTGTGAGGTGATACCTCATTGTAGTTTTGATTTGCATTTCTCTAATGATTAATGATGTTGAGCATTCTTTCATGTGTTTGTTGGCAATCTGTATATCTTCCTTGGAGAAATGTCTATTTAGGTCTTCTGCCCATTTTTGGATTGGGTTGTCTGTTTTTTTGATATTGAGCTGCATGAGCTGCTTATAAATTTTGGAGATTAATCCTTTGTCAGTTGCTTCATTTGCACATATTTCCTCCCATTCTGAGGGTTGTCTTTCGTCTTGTTTATGGTTTCCTTTGCTGTGCAAAAGCTTTGAAGTTTCATTAGGTCCCATTTGTTTATTTTTGTTTTTATTTCCATTTCTCTAGGAGGTGGGTCAAAAAGGATCTTTCTGTACTTTATGTCATAGAGTGTTCTGCCTATGTTTTCGTCTAAGAGTTTTATAGTGTCTGACCTTACATTTAGGTCTTTAATCCATTTTGAGTTTATTTTTCTGTATGCTGTTAGGGAGTGTTCTAATTTCATTCTTTTACATGTAGCTGTCCAGTTTTCCCAGCACCACTTATTGAAGAGGCTGTCTTTTCTCCATTGTATATTCTTGTCTCCTTTATAAAAAATAAGGTGACCATATGTACGTGGGTTTATCTCTGGGCTTTCTATCCTGTTCCATTGATCTATATTTCTGTTTTTGTGCCAGTACCATACTGTCTTGATTACTGTAGCTTTGTAGAATAGTCTGAGGTCAGGGAGCCTGGTTGCTCCAGCTCCGTTTTTGTTTCTCAAGATTGCTTTGGCTATTCGGGGTCTTTTGTGTTTCCATACAAATTGTGAAATTTTTTGTTCTAGTTCTGGGAAAAATGCCATTGGTACTTTGATAGGGATTGCACTGAATCTGTAGATTGCTTTGGGTAGTATAGTCATTTTCACATTGTTGATTCTTCCCATCCAAGAACATGATATATCTCTCTATCTGTTTGTATCATCTTTAATTTCTTTCATCAGTGTCTTATAGTTTTCTGCATACAGGTCTTTTGTCTCCTTAGGTAGGTTTATTCCTGGGTATTTTATTCTTTTTCTTGCAGTGGTAAATGAGAGTGTTTCCTTAATTTCTCTTTCAGATTTTTCATCATTAGTGTATAGGAATGCAAGCGATTTCTGTGCATTAATTTTGTATCCTGCTACTTTACCAAATTCATTGATTAGCTCTAGTAGTTTTCTGGTAGCATCTTTTCGATTCTCTATGTATAGTATCATGTCATCTGCAAACAGTGACAGCTTTACTTCTTTTCCGATTTGGATTTCTTTTATTTCTTTTTCTTCTCTGATTCCTTTGGCTAACACTTCCAAAACTATGTTGAATAATAGTGGTTAGAGTGGACAACCTTGTCTTGTTCCTGATCGTAGAGGAAATGGTTTCAGTTTTTCCCCATTGAGGACAATGTTGGCTGTGGGTTTGTCATATATGGCCTTTATTATGTTGAGGTAAGTTCCCTCTATGCCTACTTTCTGGATGGCTTTTATCATAAACAGGTGTTGAATTTTGTAGAAAGCTTTTTCTGCATCTATTGAGATGATCATATGGTTTTTCTCCTTCAATTTGTTAATGTGGTTTATCACATTGATTGATTTGAGTATATTGAAGAATCCTTGCATTCCTGGGATAAACCCCACTTGATCATGGTGTATGATCCTTTTCATGTGCTGTTGGATTCTGTTTGCTAGTATTTTGTTGAGGATTTTTGCATCTATGTTCATCAGTGATATTGTCCTGTAGTTTTCTTTCTTTGTGACATCTTTGTCTGGTTTTGGTATCAGGGTGATGGTGACCTCATAGAATGAGTTTGGGAGTGTTCCTCCCTCTGCTATATATTGGAAGAGTTTGAGAAGGATAGGTGTTAGCTCTTCCCTAAATGTTTGTTAGAATTCGCCTGTGAAGCCATCTGGTCCTGGGCTTTCGTTTGTTGGAAGATTTTTAATCACAGTCTCAATTTCAGTGCTTGTGATAGGTCTGTTTATATTTTCTATTTCTTCCTGGTTCAGTCTCAGAAGGTTGTGCTTTTTAAGAATTTGTCCATTTCTTGCAGGTTGTCCATGTTCTTGGCATATAGTTGTTTGTAGTAATCTCTCATGATCCTTTGTATTTCTGCAGTATCATTTGTTACTTCTCCTTTTTCATTTCATTTCAATTATATTGATTTGAGTCTTCTCCCTTTTTTTCTTGATGAGTCTGGCTAATGGTTTATCAATTTCGTTTATCTTCTCAAGAACCAGCTTTTAGTTTTATTGACCTTTGCTATTGTCTCCTTCATTTCTTTTTCATTTATTTCTGATCTGATCATTGTGATTTTTTTCCTTCAGTTTTTTCTTTTTTTTTTTAAATTTAATTTATGGCTGTGTTGGGTCTTCGTTTCTCTGTGAGGGCTTTCTCTAGTTGTGGCAAGCGGGGGCCACTCTTCATCGCGGTGTGCGGGCCTCTCACTATTGCGGCCTCTCTTGTTGCGGAGCACAGGCTCCAGATGCGCAGGCTCAGTAATTGTGGCTCATGGGCCCAGTTGCTCCGCGGCATGTGGGATATTCCCAGACCAGGGCTCGAACCCGTGTCCCCTGCATTGGCAGGCAGATTCTCAACCACTGCGCCACCAGGGAAGCCCCTTTCCTTCTGTTAACTTTGGGTTTTGTTTGTTCTTCTTTCTCTAGTTCCTTTAGGTTTAAGGTTAGATTGTTTGAGATTTTTCTTGTTTCTTGAGGTAGGATTGTATTGCTATAAACTTCCCTCTTAGAACTGCTTTTGCTGCATCCCATAGGTTTTGGGTCGTCGTGTTTTCATTGTCATTTGTTTCTAGGTATTTTTTGATTTCCACTTTGATTTCTTCAATGATCTCTTGGTTATTTAGTAGTGTATGGTTTAGCCTCCATGTGTTTGTATTTTTTACAGATTTTTTCCTGTAATTGACATCGAGTCTCATAGCGTTGTGGTCAGAAAAGATACTTGGTATGATTTCAGTTTTCTTAAATTTACCAAGGCTTGGTTTGTGGCCCAGGATATGATCTATCCTGGAGAATGTTCCATGAGCACTTGAGAAGAAAGTGTATTCTGTTGTTTTTGGATGGAATGTCCTATAAATATCAATTAAGTCCATCTTGTTTAATGTATCATTTAAAGCTTGTGTTTCCTTACATTCATTTTCATTTTGGATGATCTGTCCATTGGTGAAAGTGGAATGTTAAAGTCCCCTACTATGATTGTGTTACTGTTGATTTCCCCTTTTATGGCTGTTAGCATTTGCCTTCTGTATTGAGGTGCTCCTATGTTGGGTTCATAAATATTTACAATTGTTATATCTTCTTCTTGGATTGATCCCTTGATCATTATGTAGTGTCCTTCTTTGTCTCTTGTAATAGTCTTTATTTTAACGTCTGTTTTATCTGATACGAGAATTGCTACTCCAGCTTTCTTTTGATTTCCATTTGCATGGAATATCTTTTTCCATCCCCTCACTTTCAGTCTGTATGTGTCCCTAGGTCTGATGTGGCTCTCTTGTAGACAGCATATATATGGGTCTTGTTTTTGTATCCATTCAGCCAGTCTGTGTCTTTTGGTTGGAGCATTTAATCCATTTACATTTAAGGCAGTTATCGATATGTATGTTCCTATTACCATTTTCTTAATTGTTTTGGGTTTGTTATTGTAGGTCTTTTCCTTGTCTTGTGTTTCCTGCTGAATTCTCTTAGCTTTTGCTTGTCTGTAAAGGTTTTAATTTTTCCGTTGAATCTGAATGAGATCCTTGCTGGATAGAGTAATCTTGGTTGTAGGTTTTTCCCTTTCATCGCTTTAAATATGTCCTGCCACTCCCTTCTGGCTGTCAGTGTTTCTGCTGAAAGATCAGCTGTTAACCTTATGGGGATTCCCTTGTATGTTATTTGTTGTTTTTCCCTTGCTGCTTTTAATATTTTTTCTTTGTATTTAATTTTTGATAGTTTGATTAATATGTGTCTTGGCGTGTTTCTCCTTGGATTTATCCTGTATGGGACTCTCTGCACTTCCTGGACTTGATTGACTATTTCCTTTCCCTTATTAGGGAAGTTTTCAACTATAATCTCATAAAATATTTTCTCAGTCCCTTTCTTTTTCTCTTCTTCTTCTGGGCCCCCCTATAATTCGAATGTTGATGCATTTAATGTTGTCCCAGAGGTCTCTAAGACTGTCCTCAATTCTTTTCATTCTTTTTTCTTTATTCTGCTCTGCAATAGTTATTTCCGCTGTTTTATCTTCCAGGTCAGTTATCCGTTCTTCTGCCTCAGTTATTCTGCCATTGATTCCTTCTAGAGAATTTTTAATTTCATTTATTGTGTTGTTCATCATTGTTTGTTTGCTCTTTAGTTCTTCTAGGTCCTTTTTAAATGTTTCTTGTGTTTTCTCCATTCTATTTCCAAGATTTTGGATCATCTTTACTATCATTACTCTGAATTCTTTTTCAGGTAGACTGCCTATTTCCTCTTCATTTTTTTGGTCCGTTGGGTTTTTACCTTGCTCCTTCATCTGCTGTGTGTTTCTCTGTCTTCTCATTTTGCTTACTTACTGTGTTTGGGGTCTCCTTTTCACAGGCTCCGTGTTCATAGTTCCCGTTGTTTTTGGTGTCTGCCCTCAGTGGCTATGGTTGGTTTAGTGGGTTGTGTAGGCTTCCTGATGGAGAGGACTGTTGCCTGTGTTCTGGTGGATGAGGCTGGATATTGTCTTTCTGGTCGGCAGGACTGCATCCAGTGATGTGTTTTGGGGTGTCTGTGACCTTATTATGATTTTAGGCAGCCTCTCTGCTAATGGGTGGGGTTGTGTTCCTGTCTTGGTAGTTGTTTGGCATAGGGCGTCCAGCACTGTAGCTTGCTGGTTGTTGAGTTGAGCTGCATCTTAGCGTTGAGATGGAAATCTCTGGGAGAGCTTTCACTGTGTGATATTACGTGGAGCCGGGAGGTCTCTGGTGGACCAATGTCCTGAAGTCAACTCTCCCACCTCAGAGGCACGGGCCTGACCCCCAGCCAGAGCACCAAGACCCTGTCAGCCACACGGCTCAGGAGAAAAGGGAGAAAAAAAAGAAAGAAAGAAAGAAAGAAAGAAAGAAAAAATAAATAAAATAAAGTTATTAAAATAAAAAATTTTAAAAATTATTAAAAAGTAATAGAAAGAAAGAAGAGAGCAGCGAAACCAAAAAAACAAATCCACCAATGATAACAAGCACTAAAAACTATACTAAAGGAAAAAAAGAAAGCAAATAACGGACAGACAGAGCTCTAGGACAAATGTTAAAAGCAAAGCTATACAGACAAAATCACACAAAGAAGCATACACATACACACTCCCAAAAAGAGAAGAAGGAAAAAAATACATCTATCTATATGTATTCAAAAAAAAAGGAAGCGAGCAGCCAAATCAATAAACAAATGTACCAATGATAATAAACTCTGAATACTAAACTAAGATAAACATAAAACCAGGAACAAATTAGATGCAGAAAGCAAACCCCAAGTCTACAGCTGCTCCCAAAGTCCACTGCCTCAATTTTGGAATGATTCGTTGTCTATTCAGGTATTCCACAGATGCAGGTACATCAAGTTGATTGTGGAGATTTTATCCGCTGCTCCTGAGGCTGCTGGGAGAAATTTCCCTTTCTCCTCTTTGTTCGCACACCTCCTGGGGTTCAGCTTTGGATTTGGCCCTGCCTCTGCGTGTAGGTTACCTGAGGGCGTCTGTTCCCGCTCAGACAGGACGGGGTTAAAGGAGCAGCTGATCTGGGGGCTCTGGCTGACTCAGGCCCGGGGGAGGGAGGGGTACGGAATGCGGGGCGAGCCTGCGGGCAGCAGAGGCCGGCGTGACGTTGCACCAGCCCGAGGCGCACCATGCATTCTCCCGGGGAAGTTGACCCTGGATCACGGGACCCTGGCAGTGGCGGGCTGCACAGGCTCCCGGGAGGGGAGGTGTGAATAGTGACCTGTGCTTGCACACAGGCTTCTTGGTGGCTGCAGCAGCAGCCTTAGTGTGTCATGCCCGTCTCTGGTGTCCGTCCTTATAGCTGCGGCTCGCGCCCGTCTCTGGAGCTCGTTTAGGTGGTGCTCTGAATCCCCTCTCCTCGTGCACCCCGAAACAATGGTCTCTTGTCTCTTAGGCACGTCTAGAGTTTTCCCCGGACTCCCTCCCGGCTAGCTGTGGTGCACTAACTCCCTTCAGGCTGTGTTCACGCAGCCAACCCCAGTTCTCTCCCTGGGATCTGACCTCCGAAGCCCGAGCCTCAGCTCCCAGCCCCTACCCGCCTCGGTGGGTGAGCAGACAAGCCTCTTGGGCTGGTGAGTGCTGGTCGGCAGCAGTCCTCTGTGCGGGAATCTCTCCGCTTTGCCCTTTGCCCCTATTTCTGTGTTAGTGTGTGGAAACTTTTCCTCCTTCACAGCTCCCTCCCGGAGGTGCAGGTCCTGTCCCTCTTCTTTTGTCTTTGTTTTTCCTTTTTTCTTTTGCCCTATCCAGGTACGTGGGGAGTTTCTTGCCTTTTGGGAAATCTGAGGTCTTTTGCCAGCGTTCAGTAGGTGTTCTGTAGGAGTTGTTCCACATGTAGATGTATTTCTGATGTATTTGTGGGGAGGAAGGTGATCTCCACATCTTACTCCTCCGCGATCTTGAAGGTCTCCTCCTCCACCTGCATACTTTGAATGTTAGTTCCCTTATCTTTATTTTTTTTTTATGTATGTATGTATTTATTGATTGATTTTTGGTTGCGTTGGATGTTCATTGCTGCGTGCGGGCTTTCTCTGTTTGCAGCGAGCAGGGGCTACTCTTCTTTGTGGTGCGTGGGCTTCTTATTGCGGTGGCTTCTCTTGTTGAGGAGCCCAGGCTCTCGGTGCACAGGCTTCAGTAGTTGTGGCACATGGGCTCAGTAGTTGTGGCTTGCGGGCTCTAGAGCGCAGGCTCTGTAGTTGTGGTACGTGGGCTTAGTTGCTCTGCGGCTTGTGGGATCTTCCTGGACCAGGGCTTGAACCCATGTCCCCTGCATTGGCAGGCGGATTCTTAACCACTGTGCCTCTAAGGAAGTCCACTTCACCTATCTTTAAAATGCATATGATAATGATCTATCCTGAGGAGATAATCCTACAAATAAACAGCTTTGTGCATGAAAAATAAATCTTAAAGGTTATTGCAGGAAAAAAATATATTAAAGGTACTGGCTCATCAAAATTTATTGCTGATTTTTTAAAAAACTTTTTAGCCTACCTGCCTAAACTAGGACCCTTGGTTCCATTTGACTGAGACTTTGAAGCATCCATACTGCTCATGAACTGCAGTATAAAGCATTTATGTTCAGGTTTCCTAACCTTTTCTCAAGGAATAAAGCCCTTAATGAATGGATCTGATCAAGTCGTACAAGTAAATTATCACAGGTACCATTCGTTTCAAGAGATTTTTAAACTAAGTTGTTTCTGAAAATCTTTTAAAAGATTATTTTATTTTGTTCTGTCTGTCTTTTAAAGGTGAGTCGTTCATCTCTGCTGATTGAACAGCCTGTGAAAAAAAGGCCTATTTTGGATAATCAGGTGATAAATTCTGTGTGTGTTCAGCCAGAGCTACAGAATAATGCAAAGCATGCAGATAATTCATCTGACACAGAGATGGAAGACATGATTGCTGAAGGTTTGTGGATTTTTCTTTAAGATACCCTTTAACTTTGACGTTTATTGTTTGAAACAAGACATGGGTATTTATTCCACACAGATTTTCACTTGGAAGTATTTACTTTTTTTCTCATATAATGCATTATTTGACTAAAATAGTGGGAAAGCTAATCAGACTCTTAATGGTCATATAATTAAAATAGCAAGATTGGTGTTAATTTGTATACTATCAGTTTGACATTTGAAGGAGTGTGGTTGGGAAAAGTTCCATTATATATGAAACTAATTCAGAATTTTAGGATCAAAACAACCAATTCTCTTTCTTAAGCAGACTTAAGTAAATGACTATTTTGCTTAAAAATTTAGAGCTTCTGGGTTGTTTGGTTTTAGACTTTATGTATTCAGATGTTTGCTATCAGGTGGGTATTACAGTTGTGTTAAGGACGTAGTCTTCAATCAAAAGGTGATTAAATTTGTTCATGGAGGAAAATATCACTAAATCTCAGTGTCAAAGAATTTTTTTTATAGACCTTATTCTAATAGTGAATATTCCATAAAAGTCAAAGTGGTAATGCAAAGTGACTTTAGGAAAACAAACACAAATAAATGCAAAAATGATATATTTTACTTTTTATTGATTCTGATCATGGCTCTGCAGTTGGTACCGTTCAGTTTAATTAAATAGCATTTAATATAGTCAGAGCTCTATAATAGTGAATTAATTAACATCTGTGTCTAAGTAATTATCCTCAATATATTAATATATTTAATATATTAATATATGTCATCTAAAATTAATTTATTCATTTTATTCATTTTGTAAATATTTATTTAGCATATATTATGTGCCTGTACTTTGCTAAAATTAAGTAAAATAGCATGCTGGTAAGCAAAACAGATACTGACTTGGCTCGCAGTTTTCCTAATTCTAAAGAGGAAGGCACCTCTGTCATTGTGGTAAGTTATGAACTGTTGCAATGTATTTATCACTGTTTTACTTCTTATTTGAATAGCAAGGAGTATGATAGTAGTATAAAATTTTTTTACTGCTAACTTACGTTGAGTTCAATTTGATTTTTTGTAATTTAAAAGAATGTTAAACATGAAAATTTTCAAACATACATACAATTAGAGAGAACTGTATAATGAATCCCAACTCACCCAGATGCAACATTACCCAATTTTAAACATTATTTTGCCACACCAGCTTCATCCATCCCTTTTGATTTTTCTCCCTACATTCCCCCCTTCTCTGTTTCTCTGTTGCTTTTTCTCTTTCCCTTTTCTCCCTTTATTCCTCTGTTTAAAAAAAGGTCATGGTTCTTATTGTATTTTGCTAGTACATGCTTCAGTGTGCATCTATAAAAAGTGTACATTTTAATGCTGTGTCACACAAAACAACATTAATAACTCTTTGGTGTCATCTAGTACCTGGTCCATATTCAGATTTCCTCAATTGTATAATTGCTTAAATTGTATAAATGTTCTTTTATAGTTATTTTGTTCAAATCAGGATCCAAACAGTGTCTACATTTTGCCTTTTGTTGTTATGAATTTAATTTCATTTAATTCCTAAATACTTGCTTTTAGTTATGCATACTATTTATCTGAGAAAATTTTTCATTTGAGATAAAGAGTAGTAAAGATGAATGTGCAGGGTTTTTTTTTTTTTTTTTTCTTGTCTGTATCTATAAGAATAAGAAGTGTATAAACAAAAGTTTTCTAGGCTAATAAGCATATGTAATGTGCTCTCTTGTGTGCACATATTGGAGAAAAATAGAAAACTGCTTAGGAAGCTTCACAGCATATTTTGTGATCCTCATGGTTTATAATATAATACAATTAAAACATATGCTGGACTATGCTAGAACCTAGAGGAGCTTTTGATCTAGTAGGAAGTAGCAATCTCCACAACAGAACGATAACTAAGGAGCAACATGTGATAGGTATTAAATGAATTATTACAGACAGTAAGAACTTGGCACTTTAAAACTGGGTGAGATTATTGCCAGTTTGGTGAGTTTTCTGTAGAGATGGGATTTGACCTGGGTCTTGGCTGGTAAAGCATAGATTTAAGATAACAGGAATAACCTTTCAGGTTAGCATACCATGAATAAATGCACAAAAGATGTGCAAGTGCTAGGTAACTTCAGGAGGGGGCAGTGAAGAGTAGACAGTTGGGTTAGAGAAGTAGTGGGTAGGTAGTAAGGCAGTCAGAGTCTAGCATACTTCGATATTCGACTATGGAGTTAGGAGTTATCTTGCTGTCAAGAGGATGGTTACTGAAGATTTTTTAGGCAGGTGACACGAAAAAGAGTGTTTTTGGAAACTCTGCTGGTCACATGTAGGTGCAGTGTAGAGGTTTGGCATGTTATTGATACCTGTAGTCATGGTGGGAAGAGGAAGAGAAGGCAAAGGGTGGTTTTAAAGGACAAGATACCAGAGTAAGGAAAAGGGAGATTAAAGATGATTAATCTACGCAATGAATAATAAATAAGCTGTAGAGATCTAATGCATGGTATAATGAGTATAGACAGCAATATTGTACTATAGTCATCAACCTTGCTAAGAGACTTAAACTTAATAATCCCAGTGACTAAAATGAAAGGATAAAAATGTAATGTGATAGAAGTGCTCAATATTGCTACAAAGGCAGTCAAAATATAATATATAAATGTATCAAGTTAATGCATTTTACACCTTAAATTTACACGCTGTTTTATGTTAACTATATTCAGTTAAAAAGAAAGATTAATCTATTTCATAGTGGAGATATATTTACTGAAAATGTGTCAAATTTTAAAACACTTCATAATTTCCCAAGGTAATTTTATAAAGGGTTTCTGTTACTGTATACTTCGGTGTTTATGGGAAGTATTACAGGGTGAAATGGTGAGGTCACTTATTTAGTGGCTTTGGTTGTAGTAGTATATACAGTTTAATTCAGTATGAAAAACAATGTAAGGATTATTCTTTTTTTAAAGGATAAACTATGTCTCTATTTGGACTGGTTCTGTAACCAGAATCTCCAACCAAAATGTGATTTACCAGAATATCTTATGTCTTCCCTGGTAAATCATCACACTGATCATGGTTTCTATCTCCTCGCCTCTCTTTGCTGCTGATCGTCACATGATCTCAAGTCTTCAGGGAAATTGAAAAGTAACTCCTCCTTGCACAAAATAATTGGGGATCTCTATTAGTTAGGATATGTGTTTGGCCACTCCATTAGAGACCCAGAATAATACCTGATGAACTAAAAAAGTTTCATTTTCTCTGACTTAGTCTAAAGGTGAGCAGCGCAGGGCCCCATGGTGTTGGGCACCTAAGCTCTCAGCGGCTCTGCCATCCCTAGGATGCTGCTCACATTTCCAAGGTAGCTGATCTTCATGATCACGTTCTAACTGTAAGATGGGAGAAAGGGCACCACCTGGAATTTGGTCAGAAATTGGCCACACATGGGGCAGAAACTGTACTTTTTATTCCCAGTGGCCATATTCCTAGCTAAAAATTAGGATTTTGTTACTGCGGGAGAAAAGTGAAGAATGGATATGAGGGAATTGCCAGCCGTCTCTGCCATAGAATCCCATCTTTATTAGCTAAAGCAATAGTTTTTTAAACTCATTTGGCTCTGTAATTTTTTATTTACAAATGTGAAAAAGTAGCCTTGGTAACATTACCAGGTTTGTTGAAATTTTGACCAAATATTAGAACTGGACTTTTTTGAATCTGTTAATATTCCTCTCTTCTTTATGAGAAATAAAACTGATGTTCTATTTTTGTCAGGTTGTTAACCCTTAGACCATACCTGTTTGGGATCTCCCCTCTCTCACCAGCAAAAACATTTCCTTCTCCTTCATAAGGTATTCTAACCTATTATCAAGTGTTGCATATTATTATGTTAATTAATACAAACTTTTGAAATAAAGCTTTCAGTATAGTCGAAACGGAACAAGTTGACAGATGGGCTCTTTGGGGCTGGATTGGTGTCAGTGGTGGTCGAATGAGAGGTTCTGTCTCCTGTGCAGGCTTTTCAAGGTCAGATCTGGTTACAAGCGTGACAGCGTAAAAACAATACTCCTGGAAGTATGACACTAGGTCCCAGGGATGTGTTGAGGGGCACAACTGTGTGAAAGCCTTCATTGGAAGGAGCAGTTTTTACTTTACTTGCTTGGAGACTCTTTGTTCCTCATTGCTACTAAATAGATGAGTTTTGTTTATTAAGACAGTCTTGAGAATTTCCTTGAGATGATCACTTGCTAGTTTATGATTTGATTGGTCATGACAGTGTATTTGGATGTCCCTTGGAACTTCAAATATTTCACAGTGTGTTTTTTAGTTCTTGCTGCCTTCACTTAATTTAGCACTTTGCTGTTTGCTTCTCCAGTAACACTGGGATAATGTGATGCTTGAATGTACTGAGTACATGTCATCCATGTCTACATTTCAGAGCCCCTTTCTTCATCTTAACAACTCTTGCTTAAATGAATAGCATAGAAAAGCACATATGGAGCTCATAGCTAAAGGCTTTAGTTAGTGGAGTTCTTTTTTTGTATATTTTATATGACTCGGCACAGGAATTATGATGATGCATGAAAATGGCAAAATATGGTGGATTTAAGAATTTAACAGTTTTCATTGAAGTATTTCTTAAGCACTTATTACAGGTCTTAGTACTCTTAGTTCTTATGTGGAAAATAGGAAATGGAACTGTCACTTTTTTATGCCTGCTACCTATTGGGCATTCATGTAATCTTCACTGCAATTCTTTGGGAAAGGTATTTTAAACTCCATTTTACAGATGAGAAAACTGTGGGTCCTGAAGATTAAGTTGCTTACTTACAGGTGACTGCTGCTGCTGAATACTTGAGGATTTAGGTGGGAAGTTTCTTTGGGTCCTGTGGTATGACTTGAAAGTTATGGATATAGAGGTGGAGGGAAGGACATTCTCATTTAACAGAGAAGCACCCTGACAAAAAGGAGCAGAGGTTAGAAGTTACAAAACCAATGGTGATTTTGAAGGTAAATGTAAATTACTTTGTTTTAATATGATAAAACTAAAAGGGACTGTTTTATAATTAGATAAATACATCTTTATATATTCTGTTGTACATTGCAGATCTTTGAGAGTGTTAACTGTTTTAAATGCTCTTCTGAAATCAGACATCAAAATTTTACCTTCTTTTTGGATTCATCCTCATTTTCTCCAGTTAGAAGTGTGTTCTTTGCTATATATATTGTACATAGCACAGTGTATCAAAATTCACATACTACATGATGCTTTTTGAAAGGTAGCGACTTTGCTTTATTTTGCACATTTTAGGTAGGTTGGATTCTTAGCAAAATGAACCTTTAAAAATGTATTGCTTACTTATATAGAGAAAACTCCATAAAATATTTTCATGCAGGAGCAAGAGGGAATTGGTGGAAGTGGTTGTCTTGTGGGGCTTTGCCTTGCCGAAGTGGCTGTGGACTGAGAAGTTAAAAGACCGTTCCTTCTAAGTTTCCTGGAGGGTCTGAACACTAGCAGCATCCAACCAAAGTAGAAGCTAAAAGAAAATTTGCCACGATTAAATTTTTGGAAGTTTTTTCTTTGTTTTCTTCTTTTTAGAGGCATTAGAAGAAATGGACAGTGAGTTGCTCAAGTGTGAATTCTGTGGAAAGATGGGGTATGCTAATGAATTTCTGCGGTCAAAACGATTCTGCACTATGTCGTGTGCCAAAAGGTATTTCTGTTCTCTTGAATTTCCTAGAGCACAAGCCAGCAACTGCTGTAACAAAACCAAGAAACTTATAGAGTTTACCATTAGTCAAAACTAGATATTACAGAGGAGTGATATCAAATAGGCATTATTTGGAGCTACTTTGCTATTTAGTTGTTAACTTTTGCTCCGTGAAAACTGCATATTCATAACACATACAGCATAATCTGATATTGAAGTGGCAATCTTCTGGTGGTAAGAATATGCTTAGGAGAACCCCTCCTGTGAATAGACTACTAGTCCTTAAGGTGTCAAAACAATATTTGTTTTATCAATATTGAAATAACCTGGATTTACTTTGTTATATTTTAAAATGTTTCATTTCTTTTAACCGTATCCTATTTATTTTAGGTTTCTAAGTGGGACAGATATAGCATAAGTTCCCCACATTGTTATATTATCTGACAACAAAATGGCCTGTCTTCTAAACTTGTATTTTCAATAGTAATATTATAGGTGAATAGTATTACTATCAAAAAAATTTTTAGTATCTTCATTGATCTAGTCGCAAGTTTAGTTTACATTAAAGAACACCCCTCTAATTCTGATTATAAATCCTAATTATAGGTATTTCCCACTAAAGGTGAAGTGTATGCACAGGTTGATTATTTTGAAATTTGTTTTCTATTCCAAAAGTTATTATTCTCTCAAAGAATTTAAGATCTTAAAGATACATCCAGGGAATTTCTTGCTTGAATACATTATTTAGTATGGTGCCCCTAAAATATACTTAGTAAAACTTAAGTTAAATAACTAGTAGAAGTATTTTCCTCTAAAAATGGGTTATTGGTTTTTCAATTGTCAATCTGTTATTCAGATATTCTTTCATGTTACTGATAATCCTAATCAAATTATGTAACTCCTGTTTTAACTTAGGAGTTTTTCCAGTTTGCATGTACCACAAGAAAGAATATTGGCTCTCTGATTCTAAGGGATTAAAAACTGAGGGAGAAGGATTGCCTTTCAGAATATTTTAAACTTCTTGACTATTTAGAAATATTTCAGGACATTTAACACACTACGATCACTCTTCTCCCAGAGGTGATTGCTCAGTTGTCCTGTTATTATACCTTTAGGCGAAGCTCTTTAGAGGTTTAGGGGTCCTAATGTAGGAAAATGCAGACGAGAGAAGAGCAAGGAGGAGAGGATAAATTAGGTCTCACCTGAGAACTGCTGTTTACATGTCTGCCTAGGGATCTGTCTTAGATATCTAAATATTTAGGGACTAAATAGCAAGTGTAAAGTTAGTCTCTCTTCTCTGTTCTGTAGTCAGCTAGGAAAGAAGTTTTGTCAGTTGATGTGAATGGAAATCAGAAACCTTTAGAGCTGAGCCCACAGATGAGCATAATGAACGCGGGAGGAGCTTGTTGAATTGTCTTAGGGTAAAATGAAGTGACCATCAGGACACTTTTCTTTTTTATATTTTTAGTGGAAAAATAGCCTGTTCACTCTCATAGTACTCCTTACTTCTACCTCCTGATATTTTCATAAAACATAGGTGAGGAAATTCTTGTCATTTCCCTGAAAAATCATCTTAAAGCAAAAGAGTTTTGAAAATAAGATATTACAATGGCAGTTTTATGTGTAAAAAAAGAGGAACTGTGTATATTTTTCTTAGCCTTTGTGTAGCTTTTCAGACATTTGTCTTAGATCATCTCTTTCCACTCTTCTTTCTAGGGAAGGGGTTGGCAAACTATGCCCAGGCTGAGTCCTTTTTGGAGCCTATTTTTGTATGGTCCCTGAACTAAGAATAGTATTTAAATTTTTAGGTGGTTGAAAAAGAATCAAAAGAATAACATCTTGTGACACCTGAAAATTACATAGAATTCAAATTTAAATGTTATTAAATAAAGTTTTATTGGAACACATCCATGCTCATTCATTTTTTTTAAAAAGAAATTTATTTATTTATTTTTGCCTGCGTTGGGTCTTTGTTGCTGCTCACGGGCTTCCTCTAGTTGCGAGAGTGGGGGCTGCTTTTCATTGCGGTGCGCGGGCTTCTCATTGTGGTGGCTTTTCTTTGTTGCAGAGCACAGGCTGTAGGCGTGCAGGCTTCAGTAGTTGTGGCGCGCAGGCTCAGTAATTGTGGCTAGCAGGCTCTAGAGCACAGGCTCAGTAGTTGTGGCGCACGGGCCTAGTTGCTCTGTGGCATGTGGGATCTTCCCAGACCAGGGCTCGAACCTGTGTCTCCTGCATTGGCAGGCGGATTCTCAACCACTGCGCCACCAGGGAAGCCCCCATGCTCATTCATTATTGTCTATGGCTGCTTTCATGTTACAGTTGCAGAGTTGAGTAGTTGTGCCAGAAACTTGTGTGGCTTACAAAGCCTAAAATATTTAATATCTGGCCCTTTATAGAGGAAGTTTGCCAGCCCCTGTTCTAGGGTGTTGGAACTCAGTAAATGGCATAGGACTCTTTTAAGCTGTCATCATGCTTTATAAAGGTCTACATTAAAAAATTTTAGAGTGTTCACTTCGACAGCACATATTCTAAAATTGGAATGCTACAGAGAAGATAAGCATGGCCCCTGCACAAAGATGATAGGCAAATACATAAAGTGTTCCATATTTTAAATATATATATGTTAAAAATTTATATTTAAAAATATTAGACAGTCTATTTTGATAAAATAAAAATAATCTTTCAGCCAATTTTAAAGAATTATATATATTTGAATTCCTGAGAGCCATGAATTCCTTGTGGAACTTTGAAATCTCAACTTTACCTTTTCATTCCTTGATTTTAGTTATATTTGAAAAATATTTTACTAGCCATTTGAGATTTCCCCCTCTCTACTATATTAACCTCTTTTTATTAATCTCTCTTCAGAAATGATTACCTGGAAAAATAACAATTTGAACGTTTAAATAATTAATTCATAATTTCTTTTCTCCTGGAACCTTGAATTATTTTGCAGCTGGAAAAATGAGTTATCCTCTGTATTTTGCAGAGAGTTTCTATCATGCTGTTATTAGGAGAAAATATCAATACCTTGTTATAGGTGTCCAGTATTATATTGAGAGCTATATTATGATGTAGAACGAGGCCACTTTTTTTTTTTACTGTTAGCATAATTAAATCTATTGAACACTATGGTTTACTTTCTGAGGTATTACAGACCATAATGAAATAAATGGCACTTACTGATTCACAGCTGCACTTTAAGGTCATAATTAATTACTAAATGGAGTGTCCCATACATCATTTAATTTTTTTCTTACTTGAATTTCTTAGGTACAATGTTAGCTGTTCTAAAAAATTTGCACTTAGTCGTTGGAATCGTAAGCCTGATAATCAAAGTCTTGGGCATCGTGGCCGTCGTCCAAGTGGCCCTGATGGGGCAGCAAGAGAACATATCCTTAGGCAGGTCTGTAGAAACTTTGATTCAATGTACAATACCCTTTTCAGAAATACAAGGAAAGTGCAATGCTGTATTTTACCTGTACTACATTTTCCAGCTTCCAATTACTTATCCATCTGCAGAAGAAGACTTGGCTTCTCATGAAGATTCTGTGCCGTCTGCTATGACAACACGCCTGCGCAGGCAGAGTGAGCGGGAAAGAGAGCGTGAGCTTCGGGATGTGAGAATGAGGAAAATGCCTGAGAACAGTGACTTGCTACCAGTTGCACAAACGGAGCCATCTGTATGGACAGTTGATGACGTCTGGGCCTTCATCCATTCTTTGCCTGGTATGTGATTGACCACTTTAGCCTTAATATTTGTCTTGTGCACACACAGAGGAATGACGTTAGATCCATCCACACCTATTGCTCAAAAGGGTTAGAGAAGTTCTATGTATGTGTACTCATTAAATGGCATTTGGTATTGAAATGTGATCTGTCTCCTCTTGCTTATTCCCTCAGCACAACTGGGTATTTTCTCATACCCCCCAAGTCGATAAAAACTGACTAGTCCTGCTTCTGCTGTGACACCTCAGCCGGTGAAGAGATTAAAGGTGCTCTCTTCTCTTCAGTCTGATTTCTCTCGAGAGGTCAGTAGAGAGATTGAGTCAGACACTTCTTCCCTTCTGCGCTTCCAGTTTTCTATTCTATTTCCTCCTTATTTCCTAATTTAACCTTTTTTAAATGAAGTAAGAGAGACTATAATTTTTTTTTTTTTTTACTTTTTTGAAAGCTAATCAGCACCTTTTAGAATATAAAATTTTGGCTTCTTTAAACAAAAACAAGCTGTTTCTTTTAAAGGAGGCTGCATTCTTTGATTCTTTGCAGTAAATAGACATCAAGAATACTTATGAAACTAAGTAGACAACTGAAATTCAGTTATGATATTCCATTCCAGTATTGAGGGTTACTTTCTTATTTATGTTTTCTGCTCTCTCATTTGGTACTCTTTCCATCAGCTTAAGTCATTATGTTCTTTATCTTTTTTCTTTACTACAACAATAATCTTTTATTTCCACTTTCTCTAAGGGGCTGGCTACTGAAGACAGCTGCACCTTTGCTCATCATGAGACCCACACTGCTATATATGTTAAGACAATATATATTTTTTTAATCAGCAAACCTTTATCATTCACTTTGACCTTATAAATATGGAAAATAAGGTTTTAAAAATATTTGTTCCATTTTGGTTTTTCGGTGAATCTATCACTTCTCTTGACACAAGCTTTCCAGAAAAATACATCCCCTTTGAACTTGTCTACAGACTTATTAAAATTAATCCAGCTATTTTTGCTAATTAATCTTTCTATGAAGGTGACCACTGTCTCAGAAGCAAACTTAACAGCTAAAGTGTTGGGAGTTCCCTGGTGACCTAGACATTAGGATTCATCGCTTTCACTGCAGAGGCCCAGGTTCAGTCCCTGGTTGGGGAACCATCCCACATGTCACGTGGTGCGGCCAAAATACAAAAAAAAATAATAATAATAAAAATTAAAATAAATAAATAAAGTGTTGTATGAGTGAAGAAAGTATATTCAGAAGTATTCTGCTTTTTAAAAAAATCCTGACTTGTGATGGGTCGACTTAATGAACTTTCTATTTTATGGTGGTACAAAAACAATACACATGCAATAGAAACTGTGCTTCAGTTTTGAATTTTGATCTTTTGCTGGTGATATGAAGCACAGCACTCTCTCCTCAGGTTGGGTAGGGCAGCTCCCAGTCAGCCACGCTGTCACGAGGGTAAACAGCTGATAGAACCATTCTGCACCCATGCAACTCTGGTTTTCACTTTCAGCACAGTATTCAATAAATTACATGAGACATTTAACACTTTATTATAAAATAGGCTTTGTGTTAGAAAATTTTACCCAACTTACAGTAGGCTAATGTAAGTGTTCTGAGGACGTTTAAGGTAGGCTAGGCTAAACTACGACGTTCAGAAGGTTAGGTGTATTAAATGCATTTTCGACTTGATGTTTTCAACTTATGATGGGTTTATCAGGATGTAAGTTGAGGAAGATATATGTACAGAACTCTGAAATTTTATTAAATTATTTTTTCAATAGCTTGTTTTAGAAATGTTAAATAAGTTTTTCTTTTTTTTTAAACAAGGTATGGTCACTTTTAAAGAAAGATGAAATTGTTTAAAGAAGGGATACATTTTTCATGGGAAGATTTTTAAGCATGCACCTAGGAAAACTTAGGTGTGATTTAAGTGCTGACCGTGTGGGTTTAGAATCTGCTTTAAAAAGCTGACATATTAGAGAATGGTGAGTCTTCACTGGGTGTGGTTTTAATACTTAGTGCAAAAAATTTTAAGTTTTATACCAGTCTAGATATCTTGAGAATTAGCATTGGAATTGACACTAATCCCTGAGGCTGGACTTTGATTCTGTCATCTTCAGACATAGTCTCAGTCTTCCAAATGGGGTACATGAGCTGTTAGCCTGATTTCTCATTTGGCGGAAAATGTTTCTTTTCCTTTGGGGAGGAGGAAAGTAGTTGGCCAAATAATTAACAGATAATAGATACTGCTGATTCTTCTATGACTTCATATGCTTTTTTTTTTAGGGCTAGTTTTCTGATTTTCCCCAGCATCCATTTGCCACGAGACTACTCTTGGCTGCTTTATTAGAACAAAGGCTAACTCCTTTGTCTTACTCTTGCTTCATTTGAATTGAAAAAAATTATTTCTTATAACTTGAGATGCTTGTCTTATTGCGTTCATCAAGACACTTAATTTTGTTGCTAATTGTTTAGAGAACATTATATATAAAGCAGACTGCTTTATAATTTAGAATTGCTTGGTACTGTTTAAGAGTTTGCTGAATACAACTCTGCTTTTCTTTTACCTGATTAAATGGGAGTATTTCTAAACTGCTTTGACAGGCTAAATAACAGGCTTATTTGTGTGATCAGTTAACATCTTCTTTCTCAAAGTTTTTCTCTGAATAATGCCTGTAGCTTAAGGTAAATCTCAGCCAGAAAATCTTTATTTCTCTATGTTCCTCTGGCCTTTGTAAACTTCCTTTTGAGCCGCTTTCAGCTCATTCAGGGCTGGATTTTTTTTTTTTTTTTTTCCCTGAGCTTTTCTCATGGAGTGAACAAACTTGTAAATTTTGTAATCTCTTGTATTTTGTTTCCTTCCAGTTGAGGCTAGGTTTCCCTCTTTCATCAGGGCACCTATATTTATTCCTAAAGTTTTCTCTTCTCATTGTGTAATGTCATCTTGTGAACCATCTTGGTGGGACCATGTTAGAGCTGGTATGCAGACCAGTCTCAGAGCTGTTACCAGAGTGAAAAATTATTTTCTTCTAAATTTTTGTACATTAAAAAGTTCTCTATAGGAATGGTTCTTTTTATTCTCAGTTTACTGCAGTTATCTTCTTTAACTCTTCCTTGATATAGTGAACTGCCTTTTGCAAAGATCACTTTAGTCTTTAGTATTTGTTGATCTGTGATCACTTTAGTATTTGTTGATCTGTGAATCTGCAGTACATTTGGTTTCCCTGTAGGCATATAAAGTAGGTATTGTCTAAAGACATATGACTGCTTACTGGTTTTCATAATACTGATATTGAGACTTTTTAATCAGTAGTATTGAGTGCAGGTAATATCTTTTCATCATCCTTACTGATGTTAGTTTTGGGGTGGGGTGTTTTTGTTTTAGGTTTAGCTGGAAAAGTGACTGGACATTGGTAAGGTTCATTTGGGACCCATGTCCATGTGCAGAGGTCCATGCCCATTCTGGTGGCTGCTTGTGGTGAGGTAAAGCCAGTTGAGCCGACTGGTTGCTGCAGTTGGGATATGTTCTGTAATGTTCCTGGGGTGCCAGCTGTTTTACAGAAGTAGATTCTAAATATGTCAGAAATTCATAGAACTATAGCTCAGTATACCTTGAGCATCTAGGTTTTTAAAAAAAATTCATCTTTCTCTAATATGTTTCAGGAAAGCATATTTGCTTCTGCCTTTTTTTTTCCCATTTTTCTTCTTTAAGTCACTTTATTTTTTCATTTCTATACTAATGTATGGTATAAATACCCTTTTTGTGGTTGGCTTAAGAAAGTTGTGATCTAAAATTCTGAAGATAATTCATTCCTGTTTGATCATGCTGTTTCCCAACTTTTTGTTCTTTATTATTTTGCTAATACATTTACCGTCTGTCTACAAGAAGACATTTGAAGAGCGCTCTGATAATACCAAGGAACAAGCACATGCTATGAATTTCTTCATGGAGAACTCCTTGTTTCTATTCCCAAATGTAGCTCTTATGGTCCTCATTACTTCTCATTGCTTCTGTTTTCTGAATCTAAGTAAGTCCTACGCTATCTTTCTCTCTCTTCTTTTCTTTCCTGTGTTCTTGTAAGTAAGACTGAAGAGAGAAGAACATTTAGTTCTTTCATAAAAAGAAGGATGAAGTCACAACTAGATGCAAGATTAGTCAGTTTTGTCTGCCCAGTTTTGAGAGCTACCTCTGGGAAAAGAAAAGGGGCTTTTCTATGGTGAGTAATCCCATTTTAACTATATAGTTTCTTTTATATGGTAAGTGGCCAAAAGCATAAAAATTTTGCATAGGGTACTTTTGAAATGTCAGTTTTTAAAAATCTGAGAAATTATTAAAATAGAGAAATTGTAAAGCTGATTGCTGTATAGGAAACAGGAAGGATACAACCAACAGAGAAGATGGAAAAGAAATAACCAAGAGAAAAGCTGGCCACACAGCTGAATACAGAAAAAAAAGTTTGTGTTACTCTTACGGACAGCTCCTTTTTAGCAGATTCTGTTTTTGTTCATTATTCATTCAGTCAGTCCTTCACTTATCCAAAAATATATGTATTTAGCACCTACAATGTTTTGTGCTTGGTGCTGGGGTTATAGGGATGACATTATATAAGAGGGTGGCATCCTCTTATATAAACAAGAGGATGATACATTTGCCGTAGAAAGAATAATCATTCCAGCAAAATTGTATCCAAAGGTATAATGTAACCATTTCCATTATCTTTTTCTTTGTGTTCTCCCTTAGAATGCTAATTTGAATAGAAAAGAAAGACTTTAAGCTGTTAGTTTTTATTCTTAAATTCACTTTTATAATTTTGTCTTTTATAAGGAAGCTTCCACATTTTTGCATTGTCTCCTCTCATGGTTCCTTAATTCATTACCTTCCCTGCTGGTTTCTTTACCCTTAGTGGGGAAGTTTATTAGCCAGGCTGTGCAAAATTTGGTAGATAATAGAAACGTTTGAGGTTCAAGTAGAGTGCTCACGTTGTTACTTGCTCTAAAGCACTTGGTTCACACAGAGAGGTAAAATATTGGTTATTTGTCAAGAGATTAGCCAGCAAGCTCAAAATTTCAGTGAGAATTTATGTTTTCTTACCAGAAGTGGAGATTAGTCCAGTGATATTAAGATTTGAAGTTGAAAGTACAAGTTGATCATGGTAATACATTTCAGCAATAGATTGATACTGTAATTTTGATGGATTGTTTCTGTCCTGAGTGAATAATAAAAATGTTTTGGATGTGCCTGGCACATTGAAGGTTGTAAATCAGAATGAAGGTACAAATGATAATGAAAGTGGTACTTGAGAAAATATTTCTAAATTATTATTTAAATGGCAGAACATTATATCTTATTCTTTTGTACCTGTATGTGAAGGATATGTTATACAAAGTAAAGTTCTTGAGGTATAATGACTAGTTAATCCAAACTTGCTGTATGTGTGGCATGCTTTCAGGTGACAGCATTGTCCTTTTCATGAAGGTATGTTATATCTGGACTGAACAGTCTGTACATTTTACCTGACTTATAATTATTTCTGCAATATTATTTTTAGAACAAGAATTCCAAATAAATTGCTTTACCTGGATTTCGAATTCTTACATTTTAGAATGTCAGGAAATACTCTCTTCTTCAAGAGTGAACCCAAGACTACCATCAATAAATTTCATTTGTTTCTCAGCCTGTATTTCAGATACTCAGACCCAGGGAGAGCATAATTGTGACTGTTAGGAGTAACCTCTGATTGTTGTGTATTGATTCTAACATCCTTCCTCTGATCAAATTCTAGGCTGCCAGGATATCGCAGATGAGTTCAGAGCACAGGAGATTGATGGACAGGCTCTTCTCTTGCTAAAAGAAGACCATCTTATGAGTGCAATGAATATCAAGCTAGGCCCGGCCCTAAAGATCTGTGCACGCATCAACTCTCTGAAGGAATCTTAACGGGATCATGAGGCTTTGAGATAACAGCAGTTTTATTCTTAAACAAACTTGTAAGGTAAAGGCTCAAGTTGGCCTACAATATTATCACTTATTGTGATGGATAGCCAAGCACATTGGGATCTCTGCATTAAGGCTGACATTTCTTCTACAGATACAATAATTCATTATATTGATACATTTTCATAATTAGCTAACATTGGTGAATTAATTTTACAGGTTACACACAACATTGAAAGACTTGTTATAGAGGGCCATGATATTTTTCAAAGTGTTTTACTAGATAATTTTTTTAAAGGTGATGTTTATCATTAATATAAAAAATCCTTTTGAAAGTAATTTAATGATTTACATTTCTCCTCTTTTGATTCGGTTTTCTTATACATTTTTCTACCCTATAATTTTTCTATGGGTTGTTGTGAGAGATATAATTTAGGAGTGATTTAGGAATAATTTTGGAGTCCAGTGACCGGAATTGTATGCAGTGAGATATCACTGTATGTTTTAAAAAACATATCTTTC
This sequence comes from Eschrichtius robustus, assembly GCF_028021215.1. Lineage (NCBI taxonomy): Eukaryota > Metazoa > Chordata > Mammalia > Artiodactyla > Eschrichtiidae > Eschrichtius > Eschrichtius robustus. The sequence goes on along the minus strand of NC_090829.1, from coordinate 50,168,537 downwards.
AGGCAATTGCTTTGTTTATAAAAAGGATTGCATTCTAGCATGAATAATACTGATCTAGAAGTTAGAAGATTTGGTTTCTATTCCAAACTTGACCAAGAATTTGGTGTGACTGAGGAAGTTAGTTTTCCTCTTAGTTTTTGTTCTTTTAGAGCAGTGGTTCTCAACAGAGGTCAGTTTTGTTCCCCAGGGGACATTTGAAAATGTCAAGGGACATTTTGGTTGTCATAGCTTAGGGGTTGGTGGGGGTGGGTTGCTATTGGTAGCTGACATGTGGACAGGGATGTCGCTAAATATCCTACAACGCACAGGACAGCCGTCTACAACGAAGAGCTATCTGGTCCAAAATGTCAGTAGTGCCAAGGGTGAGAAACCATAACGTAGGAGTGATAAATGTTGCTCTTTTTCACCCAGAGGGATATTTTGAGAAAAAAAATTTAAAAAGGGATGTAACAAGGAATACATTGTACAATGGAAGTATTTCAGATAGCATTAATGTTCTGCTAGAGTATTTTTCCCAGTTTTATGCATTCTAGAAAAAGGGGGAAAATCGGCCTGTAAAATGAGGACTAGCATACTTAGAATTTTGACTCTCAGTATTGAGTCATAATAACAATTATCTTTCATATCTCTCTGCACTGATGAAGGCATAATACGATTATGCCTTATGAACCAGTGCACAGCCTTTGCTGGCAGGGCAATACTTTGTAGTGGCTATGTGGTTGGTCTTTGGATTTTTCTAGTGTTGAACAAGCTGGATCTAGCTAGAATGCACATTCCTTTTTCCTTGACTAAATCCTTGTATGCTTCCTGCAAAGCAGTTATCCAACTGATCTCTCTTGGATAATTGGATCTAATTTTGTATGTACATGTTTTAGGGGAAAAAATTTTAAAGCAAAACCTTTCATTGAACAGTTAGTGTTCTGTTAGAATTATGGCACTAAAAATTGTGGCAGGCCTGTGAACTTTATAGTCCTGGACATCAAAAAGGTTTTAATCTTTTTTTTATCTTATCTTTACCATACAGTGGAAATGTTTTAATAATTGAAGGAACATACACAGATATTTGGCAGAAGTTCAGTAAGTGAGGAAGAGTCCATGGGTTTCAGTCATCGTCACTGATCTTTTAAAAAAGATTGTGTTACGCTAGTAGAAGACTAAAGATGTCATTAAAGACATCACAGATATTTATCTTTTGGCTTTGTGTACATTAGAGAATGTTGATTATTTTTATACAAAAATACAGCGGGTAATTTTTTTAACCTTTAGATGCCTCTTGTTTGAATGTATGCTTTGTGGGATTCTTTGTGTAGTAATGTTTTAAAAAAAAGACATTTACTGATAGTTACGTGTAGGATTAGAATATGTAATATAGTGTAAGGCTCATGTTCCAGACCTACAATAGCTTGTAGTCTATGTCACATATTTCTGTATATCACATTTTTAATTATTGGATTACAGTTTCAAGGAAAGGTAGGTACTCTACAGTTAATTTTCATTTATTAGCAGTAAATCATTATGACAGAGTCGTCATATGCTTTGACTTTTCCCCTCATCTTGTAATTTCAGAACACAAGTATAGGTTAAGCATTAGTAGGAGATGGTCCACTGTATGAGGGCTGAAGGGCACAATGGAAAATCTCCCCTGGAATTAAAACTTTGTCACAGATGATCCACAAACAATTCATACAGAATTGATTCTTTGGGGATAGATTCCCCTGGCAATAATGATTACCTCCCATAACTATATTATCTATATATAGCCTTTAAGGTATTAACTTGGAACTGTGGTCCCTCTTCTGATATCAGTTGTTATGTACTTACTGAAAGCCCCTGTGCGTAGCACTGTGTTAAGTATCCCAGAAAGCTTACAAGAGGGGTTTCCATTGGAGAGCACCTTATAATCCTAAATCTTATAATAATCTTAAGAATAGTCCAGATCTTCTGCTGTCCCTACTCAAAACATACCCAGAAAATATACTTGCTTTTTTCAAGTTATTTTATTTAGAAATGGCTCATTGGCTTTTAACTAGTAGTTTTCCCATTGATGCAGCTGTTTCTTTCTGGGTGATTTAACTATCTGAATTTCAAAATTTCAGTTATGTATAATGGATATAGACGATAACACTGGGTGTCCACCTCTCTCCTGAGCTTAAAGCACAGTTTTAGTATGAAATAGGTGGGGAGAGTGCTGTCATTTTTGTTTTCCTTCATATTACTAGTTGTCTTAGGATTTTGATTGAGGAGAGGGAATGACAAGCAGAAAGGGTACATGGGAAGTTCTTCCTACTTTTGCTACCTAAGTTTGCATTTTCTGACTTCTTTATACTGATGCACTCTTTTCCCGTTGAGGAAGAAAATCCCTACAAGTTTGAAATTTTATTTACTTTAAGCCACGTGTTCCTAAGAAAGTACACAGAGAGCTGGTTTATAAAAGTTGTTTCTTACGTGATGTGCATTTTCATCAAGCCTTGTGTAGGCATGTGTCTGACACAGCTGTGCAGCTGTGATATATAATCCGTGTAAGAGTGCTGTCCCACAACCTGGCACTTTTTAAGTGGCTGGTAATTTTTCCATGATGGTACTTTTAATTTGCTGGCGCATCCTCTAAACAGACATTTTTTAAAGTCCCAGTTTAAGGGCCGTCCCCTCAGAATAGAGAATGTGGAATAGAAGGAAAGAAATATTAGTGAAGGAGCTTGAGAATGGTGGAGAAGCAGACAAGAGACCTGGCACTTTGTTAGTTTATCCCACTTCAGCGCTGAACAAATTTCTGCACTTTTGAAGTTAATATTCATGTTTTACCTAGTTCTAAATAGAAATTATTTTTTGTAGGTAGCCCACTTTATTTTAATTTTTGACATAGCTTATCTTCCCATATCCAGTGTAATATTATAGTCAGACGTTTATTCAAATACCAGTCTTGGACTGAAATCTGTCCGAGTGCCCCGTATCACTGGCTTGTTCAATTAAATGTTATAAAGTCCCATTATTTGCATTTGCAGGGTTTTGGTAGCACCATGGCACAAGTATGGTAAGGAGGCAATATATAGATTGAGTATAGTCTTAGGCTGTGCTTGCATGTGTGTAAACAATCTTGGAAAGAATAAACTATTGCACATATATGGGAATGATGCTATCCTCATAGCCATATCGAGTGGAAGAAATCCCTGGCTGGACACACTGTTAAAACATTTCAAAGATATATTTTCAACCAGAACAGCCTGGTTATATTTTGTGGTTTGAAGATCCTCACCCTTAGTGAATGGCAGGAACTCATGCTGCCTCTGGGCAATGGGCATTGAGCATTACTGCCTAATAGGATGAAAGAGCCTCACTCCCCTTACCTCCTCAAGCCCCAAGGAAACTGTGTGAAAACTTTCTTCTTAGAGAGACCTTTGCCTGAAAATCCCTACAGAGGACTTTGTAGTAGGGTTAATTTTAGGGAGGTAACTGGGGCAGGAATTTCTAATACCTAACAGTCATGTCTTCGTAAACCCTCTGGGCAGTGGAAACTGGCCATTTATGTACAATGTTTGCTCAGTCTGTTGCCATGTAACTGTTTCCTTTGCAGGACATGTAACTATAACGGGGCCTTGGGGAAGGTTTTCTAGGGGAAAGGACAGGGAAGTGGAGGAGGAGACAAATGGGGAAAAGCATTCCAGACCCAAGAGGATAATATGGTTAACTGAGTGAGGTTGTGTAGTATAGATATGGCCATCAGTAGTTCAGAATAATAAATTGTAATGGTTGGGTCCCAGTTATAGCAATAAACAGAGTATAGTTTTCTTTATGTCAAGATTTACCTGTAATCAAACTCATTCTTTTACTCTCTTTATCAAGAGATTCTGCCCTTAGGAGCATATTAATAGTTCCAATGATACATAAATCGGTGATTTTTGACTTCTGAAAAAGGTGACAGTTATTATAGTTGGAGAATATTTGTCAAGAACTCAAAGGCTAATTGTTATAATTGAGTTATCAGAATTATATAGAGGAGAGAGAGTATCCATTGTCAGATACTACAGTTGAATCAACCTTGTGGATTGTTACAAAGAAAGGCATTTTTAAGATTTTTAAGATAGTGTTTTGTTAGGTTGTGTCTCAGTCTAAGAGTTGGATGACTAAGAGCTATAGGGTTCTGTTTATTAGCGTGGATTTCAGTAAACACAAGCCTACCTCTATTTCTTTGATGCACAGTAGTGTGGATCATGAAATGAACTGTTTAATCTACATTCATCAATATTGGTATTTTCTGAATCTGTTTAGAGCATTTGATTTCATCTTAACAATTGTGATTCAATTAAATAAGCACAAATACAATATTAGGGAAAGTAAATATGCAATCTTACTAAAATTTAATTTCAACCTATTATAAGCTGTACATCTTAAAAAAATTCTTTGGGAAGATATTCCTCTTTTGTTAGAAGTTCATAAAATGTATCATTATATAGTTTCCCTCATAGCACTAATATAAGCCATTTCTTCAATAAAAAAAGTGTTGAAAATTATATTATCTTCTTTGGAAAAAGTTTCCTAAATTTTTAGAAATTTTAAAGTTTTACATATTATTTTTCAGAGCTTATTTAATCTACTTTAAAATAATACTATGGTAAAGGTGCTTTTTTGGAAGTTGTAAAGCACTAACACAAATATAATTTTTACCATCATATTCCAGAGCAAAACGTCTGGCTTTTCCTGAACTTTCACTTTAGTACAAGTACATGAGAGGGAGACGTGCCCTCCTTCTCAGATCCGAAGCTCAGCTTCTCTAATGAAAACTCTCCCATTCTGCTCTACCACATGAACACACACCTCTGAAGTGCCATGTTCATGGGAGCTTTGGGAAATGTTTTCCACAAATGTTTCTTTTTTTTCCCTTTGTATAGCTTGTGAACATTTAATTTTACTTAAAGGTGACAATTTCAACCTCCGACATTAGAGAAGAGGTACATTTAAAAAGTATTTTTTTCTACTGCCTTTGAAAAGTACAGTTGCTCTCAGTGATATTGGTGGCGTCAGTATGAATCCATAGAAAAAGAAAACCTGTGCAAAGGTCTTAAAATGTATTGTTTAAAAGAAATAATAAATGAATTTTAATTTGGAAAAAAGAAATCTATATAAATTTAAAGCACTATTATGCTAACATGGTATAGTTTTAAATGTAAGAGTAATAAAAGTAAGTCCTTTTAGACCACCTATTTAAATTCACTCCACTAATCTTAAGGATGGATAGTAGCCGTCTTATTGACTTAAAAGTTATACTTTAGGGACTGTTATCAGTGTTAAATCCTTGATTTTGTGGAGCTTTAATTGATGGGAGGTGAAAAAGTTGGGGTTTATAAGAGCGGTGGGGAATGGTAGTGAAATGAACATCAACATATGCTAGAAAAAGGAACTTTTTTAGTCTTGCCTCAAGCAAACCAGATGTATCCATTGCTTAAAATCTTTTAGAATGCTTATGTTAAAGCCATAATTTTGTTTTAGGTAGTACTAAATAATTACTTCAATAGTAAATAATAGATGCACATAATCATTAAATTAACATGATAAATGAAGATAAAACACTGGCTGGGAGACTGGGGTTTTACTTCTAGTTGGTGAATTAGCTGTGTGACACCTTAGGCCATTACTTAGCTTTTAAGCTGTTTCCTCTTCTGAATATATAGCATGGAGCCTGTACTACTCAAAATGTTGATTTTGTTTAAAATCATCTTTAAGCTATATAAAACTACAATTCTAGGCCACATAATGGGGTATTTTTAAAAGTTGCTCCTACCTAATTCTCTTTTATCTTAATTCTCTTAATTTCCTTTCTTAATGGTTCATTTCACACTTAAGAGCTTTTGCTAAAAGATAATTATTTATTAAGCATCCGTTTCCTGGGTCACCCACAGTCTTTGTTCTCCTAAGGATTAAGGCAGAAACTTCACACAGATGAGCAAATGAGGACGTTTTTCTAAACGCTTCTTGCTGAACCACTGAACATGTGAACACATCTGAACATTGTCGTTCATTCATTTATCCGTTCATTTAGCAAACCATTTGAACATTGACTGTGCAGTGTGTGGTATACTTAAGGAACTAGTAATAAGTAAACAAAATCCTCTCTTCCCCCCATTTTTGACTGTGGCTTGAATAAACATGGATGTAATTATTATTACTTAATGTACCGAATGTAAAGTTGGAACTGAGAGGGAATTTTTATGCATTGGGTAAAGGATTAGGCTAGGTGATATCTAAGGGATCTGAGTGAATCACATCATAATTCCTATAACACATTTTGCATACTAATCCATATACCTGATTAGGTTACAAAATTAAAGGTACCTAATATTAGGTATTTACATTTTGAAACTGTTGTGACAGCCCATATTTCTCAGAATTATTTTGACACTTGAATCTATTCCAGAGGTGTTGCTATATGCAGGGTGTGTGACAGAACAATACAAAGAAGCTGGTGCTGATTTACTATACATTTTGAACTACACCCAGTATTGACAGTGCAGTAACTTTTGAAAACTGAAAAATCTCAGAAGAGCTTGCTGAACAGGTTTGGTTTTTATTTTGTTTTTGTCTTTTTAAAGCAAGAAAGATTACATAAAATTTTACTATTACCACAAATATCTACTTTCTGGAAAGTACTCATATATTGCATAGTAAAAGGGTTTCCTTTAAAATGCAGAACTGGTAAGCACTGAAACAGTTTTGTGCTTGGAGCTTGAATTTACAAGTATTTGGGGAGTAAATATAGAATGGGAGAATTGATTAATTGGGAAGAAGGTCCCTTACCACCGGAGGATTCTGTGAATTACATTGTGATTTCCTATTGACACTTTTTACATATTAATATCACTTGATACTAACATTCTCCATAAAGATACAAAATGAAAATAAATTAAAAAGATCTTTTATGTATCATAGTTACAGCTTTTTAAAGCAGGAAAATGTCCAAATACGTGTTAGACTAGAATCTATAATAAGGTGTTTGTAAACAGGAACACTAACATCCAAGTGACCAGATAGTCTGGGTTTAAAAAAATTTTTCCATGGTACTGGTTAAAACTTTTAAAATATTTTAACTTACATAGTTTTCCAAATATTTTTGCTGTTAAAATATCTGTTACATAAATACTTTTTGTATGTGTATTCTAAATTTTTAAAAACTCAGTGGGAGTGTGCAAAGATGGTATAATTTTGGACATCTAAGACGTTTAACTAGATTCCCAATCACCTCATTCAAAAGCTTGGTCTTTCTGTTTTTTCCATAGGAAAAAAAAGTCAAAGTAAGCTCCAGAAAACTATCCTCAAAGTAAGGGGTCAGCTTGTGGTGCAGGTTGGAGCTGTAGGCAGCAGTGTGCAGGATGGATACTGACACTGGTGTCAGGCATTTCAAGCCTCTTTGTTGAATTAGTGCTTTTTGTCTGCTGGCTTGTTGAAAACATTTTTTGCTGTCGACTTAACAAAGGCAAATTGTGATAAACTTTTTAAAATTTTTATTTTTGATGCCTTATGCACATGTTAACTGATTTTTTGATTCCTCCTTTTGCTTCCTACCATTGTTCTAATTAAATAGGACTTAAATATTATTAAAACCTCAAACACTGACCCAACCAGGATGAACAAAGCATCACCAAGGGGAAAGAAAACATTTTTTTATCTTTACAAAAAACAAATGTTAAGATTATATATAGATGTATTCTTTATGTTGGATATTGTACTAGAGTCCTCCTTGCAGGGAATGAGATAGTTTTAGCACTCTTAGCATTAGCGTTCCTAGCTTGGTGTCTGTAGCTACAGTTTTAAAATGTATAACCTGACAATGAAGTTAATTTTGCATTATAAGAGCACACCATGATCTATGTAAAAAGATTGTCCATTTGGTGTATTTTTTTAAAAAAGAGAAAGCACTTTCATATTAACAGTAGCATGTGTATGAATTTTAGATTTTCATATTTGTTGTGTCTGTATTCAGTGAAGTAAAATTGAACATTTCAAATGTTTGTTGATGGCAACATTAACTGTTAAATTAAAGCACCTTATACTCTGCTGCTTAAACTTGCTTGTAATTGCACCTTTGTTACCTGCACATTTTCACATAGAATATTGTTGTAACATTGCTTCATGTGGGTCTGGATGGAAGGTTAGTGGGCCTACAGGATCATTTATTTATATTGTTTATATTACAATAATATATTGTAGACCAGTTGTAAGTTCATTTCTTTACAAATAAAAGCCTCTTCCATTTGGCTGGTCAACTGAATAATTTCTTCTTTTCCTTTAAGCTTGTGAGGCATGGGCATCTTCTAAGTAAACAAGAGGGGCTTAGAGGGGCTTGAAATAGTTATACATTATCCAGATTTAAAATCTGCAGAGAGGATAAGTCTTTACTAATTAAGTAAAATATATTCTTAAGTATCTCAGTTCCACATATGGCCAATTAGAAAGCCAATACATTCAGAAGGAAAGTAACACAGAGAAGTTGAGCAGGTTTGTACATTGACTGACAAATTAGACGGTATCTGTGTAGCTTAACTCACAGAGTGATTTCAGATTTTTCTGCCGTTTAGATTGCTTCACTCCAGTAGTTCTCAACCGGGAACAGTTTTGCCCACTGAGGGGAGTATGGCAGTCTCTGGAGACATTTTGATTGTAGTGACTGGGAAAGGAGGTTCTGCTGGCACCTAGTGGATAGAAGGCAGAGATGCTGCCATACATGCTGCAGCGCACAGCACAGCTCCCCCAACGAAGGGTTATCCAACAGACAACGTCAGCAGTGCTGAGGGTGAGAAACCCTACCTTCACACGTGGTTATGTCGCCAACGTGATTACGGGGTCTCATGCAAATATATGAGATAAGTTACAACTGAAGATGATGGATCTGTTATGTCAGGGAAGAGACCTAGTCACCACCTCCCAGTTCTGTAAGGTGAGCAACCAAAACTTTTAGGACTATTTGCACTAAGAACAGAGATATATTTTTTTTAATAATTAGCTGAATTTATTTTTTTTTTTCATTTACCATTTTAACCACTTTATTTTTTTATTTATTTATTTATTTATTTATTTATTTATTTATTTATTTGTTGGCTGCATTGGGTCTTCGTTGCGGCACGTGGGCTTTCTCTCTAGCTGCGGCAAGCAGGAGCCTACTCTTCGTTGCGGTGCGCGGGCTTCTCATTGCGGTGGCTTCTCTTGCTGCGGAGCACGGGCTTTAGGCGCGCAGGCTTCAGTAGCTGCCTCACATGGGCTCAGTAGTCGCGGCACGCGGGCCCTAGAGCGCACAGGCTGCAGCAGTTGCAGCCCACGGGCTCTAAGGTGCGCGGGCTTCAGTAGTTGTGGCTCGCGGGCTCTAGAGCACAGGCTCTGTAGTTGTGGCGCACGGGCTTAGTTGCTCCGCGGCACGTGGGATCTTCCCGGACCAGGGCTCAAACCCATGTCCCCTGCAATTGGCAGGCGGATTCTTAACCACTGCACCACCAGGGAAGTCCTAAAATTAGCTAAATTGAAATTGCACTAATCATCTTTCCCCTTATGTTGTTAAAGAATATTTACACCAAATTATTTAAAGAAAACAATCTTGATTTTCTTGCTCTAAGTGTAATAAAATGTTTATTTAAATCTGAAAAGTTGGCAGTGAATCACAGATTTACCTAACAGTTTGTATCCAGTAGTTTTCTGGGTAACACAAATATCAGTATGGTCAACAGGTATAAATATTTCTTATTGGAAATATTTTGTTAAAAAAAAAAACCTAATAAATAATATCACAATCCCAAAAAGACACATTCTGAAAAGGTATGAAAGTTTGGGACGCGGGCGAGAGCTTTCAGTTCAGTTCATTCTTTATATGTCCCAAGTCATCATTCTTTCCCATTTGTAAAATTGTAATTCTTGTAGCTGTTAGTTTTAGTTTTAACATGGCAACACGTCAACAAATTATTACTGATATAGGCTTTTCGATTTGCTCAAGATTATGAATTGTAAGTGGAATGAAGCAGCATTTCCAGTTGACAAATGGATCCGCAGGTAATGCCATGTTTCTAAAATTAAGTTTGTGACAATTAAACCAAAAAACTGTAGCAATGAGAAAACTATTGACAAAGTACAACCACGGAATGTTCATCTCGATGTACGCTGGAATCTGTACTTTAAGTAAAAGGATAATTATTTGAAGTAGTACAAATGGTAACCAGGTACCAAGAAAACAGACTATCAACTTGGGCAAGAGTGTTTTTTTAGAGCTCACAGTATAACTAGAGTGGGATGAAAAGGGAAAATATAGGATAGTCTCATTCATATAGGAAGTTATCCTAACAGCCTGTACCAAGGTAATAACTTCTGACCAAGAGGTTATAAAAGCCATAAATAAAATCATCACCATGGAAAATGACAGCCAGTAACTCTGAATGCTAATGTAGAAAGGACACTGATGATAAGAATAAACATTCTGTGCCTTCAGGCTTTGGTAGATAGCTGGATCTCCCAAAACATAAGTAAGGACTGAAATCCAAATTAAAATAACTGCAAAGAAATAAAATACTTTTTGACACTTAAATGGAAGCTTGGTGGCTTTAGAGAAATTCAGGTAATAATCTATACAAGCTGTCAGAAAAACTGGATAATGCAAAAAGCCATAAGTAAAAGAAATAATTTGAGTAAATAGGCAGATGTGGTATTTAGTAAACCTAATGCCTAAAAGTACAAAATCCCTGAAATAGGATATAATGGAAATATTCACCAAAAGTAGAAGATCAGTAAATGCTAGTGAAACGCAAAAATATTCCATAAAATTTTGATGGGTGTTTTTTCTTCTCATTCCTAGTGTGAGGATATTTAATAATATTTTCCCAAGTGTAATCAAGAATAACAGACAGTTACCATCTAGGGGCTGATTTGTTTGATGTAGCTGGTACTGAAAAGAGCAGTTCTCTGAAGTAAGAGCAGTCATTTTTTTTCAGTTCAATTTCAAAGGCCTGCTGCTATAGTAAAACAGTGCTTCACTTTATTTTCCATCCCTGCAAAGAAAAGTGAAAAGAAAACCTTGATGTTATCTTGATGCTATCACTGTTTTAAAACTTTACAAAGCAAGCACCTCATCTCAAAAATCTATTTTAATCCAATCATTTCCCCAAATAAACATATTTCTCATACTTATAGAATACAGAATATGATCAAGAAGAATTAATGTGTATACTCTCGTCATTCTTTGAGACCCAGATGGTCCAGAACTCTCAGATCTATAACCAAACTGTTTTATATAAATTACTAACTTCTACATTAATAACTTGTTGAAAAAAGGTAGAAAAAACACTTATCTACCAGAGCCAAAATATAGGCTTCATATAACTGATTCACTTTGCTGTACAGCAGAAACTAACACAACATTATAAAGCAACTATATACTCCAATAAAAATTTTAAAAAATGACTGAAACACTCTTAGAAATACATCTACTATAAAAACAATCCATGTTTTATGTCATCCAATTTTATAACTGAAGAACTGGGAATAATTCAGAAAAAAGGCATAGAAACTCTGTGTAGCTCTAGAAAGAGGATCTAGGATACCTGATTTTCACTCCCTTACTCTCCTAGAAAGAGAATAGTTCCCTGGAAATAAAAACTGAGATCCTTCTTTCCAAAAAACTGGAAGGTTCCTGCATTAAGTCATGACATAATCATGAGATCATTCTACTATTAACTATGTTGTGAATAAGATATCACATTGATGGTTTGAATTTTCTCCTTTGGAAAAAAAACATTAGCAAGTTTGACTTCTAAAAATAAAATACATTCCAAGAAAATACAAAAAAATATATATATATTTTATATATATATATAGGCTTCAAATAGCAGCCTGATAGGAATACTCAGAACAATCCACTGATAGCTGTTGACTCAGTCCCACTCTGACACCAGACAACATTACCCGTTTTTGTCTTTCTGTCCATGAAATTTAGATAATGCTTATGAGGCCCCTTTAGTATAGCTGGTTTCAAAGCTTTTTAGCTGCAGGATCATCATTCAAATGAATCTCTGAAGCTCAAAGATATAAAACAGATGGTTCAGCTGAAAATCATGAAAATATTGGTTAAGGAAAAAGAAAGATTCATCAGGTGTGGCACCCGGAGAGATGAAAGAATATAGGGAAGGAGTAGGGTTACCTGAGAACGTTAAGAATTGCTAGGTAAGGGCAAAGGAACAGGAGCTGAGCTTGAGTGATAAATGCATTCAAAGCAGGAAAAAGATGATGAAAGGGAAAGTTCAAAGAGGAAGAAATCAGGAAAGGATGGAAGAAAAGGAAGGAAATTCAAGAAATTTAGCCTAAAAAAAAAAAAACCCCACACAAATTTATCCTTAAAAAAAAAAACACACACACAGTTGACCCAAAGTTGTTTCTGCAAGACTGTTCAACCAGTGTTTATTACAGCAAAACAAAACCCAAACAATAACAAAACCTACCCATGAAATGTCAACAATTAGGGATGCATTAAAAGTGATACATCCGTACGATGTACTGAGGTACTATTATGCAGCCATTAAAAATGTTTCTCGGGGGGCTTCCCTGGTGGTGCAGTGGTTGAGAGTCTGCCTGCCAATGCAGGGGACACGGGTTCGAGCCCTGGTCTGGGAGGATCCCACATGCCACGGAGCAAGTAGGGCCGTGCGCCACAACTACTGAGCCTGCGCGTCTGGAGCCTGTGCTCCGCAACAAGAGAGGCCGCGATAGTGAGAGGCCCGCGCACCGCGATGAACAGTGGCCCCCGCTTGCCACAACTAGAGAAAGCCCTCGCACAGAAACGAAGACCCAACACAGCCAAAAATAAATATTAAAAAAAAAAAAAAATGTTTCTCGGGGTAGGAAGACTTAGTTTTCACTCTACCTTTTCTATACTTGTTAAATGTTGTTATGCCTTGTGCTTTTGTTACATGTTAAAAAAAAAAAAAATACCATGATAAATTTCCACAGTATATTTACTTAAGTGAAATGCAGGATAAAAAATTATGCAGCAACATGTCATCTAATTTTTTACAGATATTATACATGTATAGAAAAAGACTGAAAAGATACATATCAAGTTATTAATATGGTAGTATTAGAGGTTTTTCTGATTTTCTCAAACTTTACAGAAAAAAAGTAAGGGAGTATCAAGTCTGAAAAGTAAGAGAACAATTTGCCTACAGATAACTGATGATTAATTTCAAGGAAGTAGTGAGGATACTGTCCGAGGGTAAAGAAAAGAGAGGGAGAGGGCCACCCGTTCTGCTGACAGAATGAACCCTCAGTTGACAAAGAGTCTCTCCTAGTTGAGAAGAGAATTCAGCTCTCTTCAACTAGGCCAACTTTTGAGCTTCTGTATTTGTCTTTTCATTGTCCAGTTTTAGCAAGAATATTGCTAAGTCGGTTTAGGCAGAATCTCTCACTCTCAATATCTGACCACGTTCCTCATCCCCATCATCCTTTAGTTTAGGTGATGTCTAATCACCTTGACCTGCCTTCAGCAAGAATTCTGGTAGGTCAGTTTCACCAGAATCCCCTCTTAACCCCTGATGTTTCCTTGGTAACAGTCCATTCACTGACCTGACCCCCACCTTCTTCCTTGGGTATAAATTCCCCCCTTTTCCTTGTTGTACTTGGAGTTGAGTCCAGTCTCTATACCCCCCCGACCCCAACTGCAAAATCCCATTATTGTGGTCCCCACACCTACTGCAGTCATCTTGAATAAACTCTGCCTCATTGTTCTTTAACAAGGATCATAAATAATTTTTTCTTTAACATATTCTCATGGCCATCAATCTACCTTGTCATTAACTAAGTTATTAAGACACACAAATAATGTATCTATTTACACACACGTATATGTAAAGACAGTTATAAAAAATCATCCAATACCTATTTTCATAACTATAGGTTATAAAAGAACAAATGAAACAAGTTCTTTTGTACGCTCAATTTTCTTCCTATACTCAAATATACTATATAGTTTAACTTTACCCTCTCAGAAAAAGTTCCATTCCAGATTTGATATACAGGGGCACAGAATCATGGCTGCCACCTTGACAAACACTACCGGCCTTGGATAAGGAAACCTGGGTGGAATGGTAAGACCATATGAAGTCCTCCTTGTGCCAACAAAAAAAACAGGCTTAGTTTTAAATAGCAAATGTTGGTTCAGAATGGGGGTGGGGAAGGGAAACGATGTGGGTTCATATTTATAAAGACCCACTTATTAAAAAGCATGTTTAGGATAAAAGAAAGAATTATCAGTATAAAATGACTATACCCTTTACAGTCCTATCCAAAATTAAAGCTAAGGAATCGTACTTAAGTAGGCGACATCCAAGGGATGTTTCCTCAGTTTCCATTTCACCACTGACTCTCCAAGGGGAGCTGATTGGAAGGCCAGGACAGCAGGCCTGTCCCTGCAGGAGGGAAGCAACCCTGAGTGCCTCCTAGGGGCCAAGGAAGTGGGGCGGGGGCGGGGGGTCAGCCACAGCCACCGAGGCACTAACCAAGGACCTCTTCAGAAGAAGATGGGGAGAAAGAAGACAACAAATCTGAAATGGAATATGTAAGAGAATCATAAAGCTGGAAGAAACTTCAGAGACAAGAAAGATAAGGCCTAGGGGAGATACGCAACTTGAGGCAATAAAAAGCAGTCAAAGGGGCTGTATGGAAAAATGTATGTTGGAAAATGAGGTTTTGGTCGTTTTACAATGGTTCCTGAACACCATAATCATGGAAACCAATGAAAACTTTCTTAGATGAAAATGTTAAACCCTACTACTTACTCCATAGACCACTGAAAGTATTCAAAATTCCATTATTTTGTTCTTTAAAAAAACCTCCCCATAGAAGACAAAAAGCCTTTGATGGGCTACCCATCCCCCAATTTTCCCTTGAAAAATGTTCACATTAACTACTGGGATGCAAAGATTTATGAAGATACCCTTTTCCTGCACGATGTTTTAAACTACTTATGAATCAAGTCATGCTTCATATACAATTTAAGAAGTTAATGTGCAAGTCCTTTTCAAGGCATCTTTGGGCTTGCTGTGTGATCTGGCCAGTTTAGAAGTATTAGTAGGGCCTGAGGGAAACAAACCATGGCTTCTTTTCACTGACCCAGTCTCTGCTTTTCCACTTATAACCCAATTAATTCTTAACAACACACCATACTTACTCTGCTTTCTCCAGTAGGTCTTTCTTGGCTGATCTTCCTATTTTACTTCAGTTTTACTGCCTTTAATTATCTCACTTTTGGTTCCTGGCATACCAAAATGCCACGTGAATAAGCTCTGTGTGAAAGATAGAAAATAAAATAACCGTCATTAATAGCCACCTAAATAACTGGAGTTCAGTGTAACTGCCTCCAGATCTCTGCTTAGAGAAACTGTTAACTATTTGTAGGATTACGACAAGTAACTTCTTTTTTCCAGCAAAAGGAAAAAGATTAAAAGTCACCAAAGACCCTGAGATATGGGTGCAGATAACATGGTATCTGTTTAAGGAAATACTGCTTACATTGCAGTTTTCACCCACAGGTTCAGAGTCTAAACTAGCAGCTCTCAAACTTTCATTTCAGGACCTTTTGACACTTGTTGCATGTTAACGTAAGTAACATTTTTTAAAGTGAAAAATTGCTGTGCTTTCCCAAACAAAACAATTGAGTGAGCAGAGTGCCACTGTTTCACATTTCGCAAATTACTTTAGTATCTGGCTCAACGGCAGACAGCTGGATTCTCATCTATAAAATCAGCTGTGATATAACACATGTAGCTTTTGGAAAATCCACTGTACATTCATGAGTTTGAGAGTAAAAAAGAGGTGTATAACTTCATAGCATAATTACAATCAAATAGTTGTGTTATGCAATCACAGAAAAGTTTCCTAACAAAACCATCTGCATTAAACAATAGGATGGGGCTTCCCTGGTGGCGCAGTGGTTGAGAATCTGCCTGCCAATGCAGGGGACACAGGTTCGAGCCCTGGTCTGGGAAGATCCCACATGCCGCGGAGCAACTAGGCCCGTGAGCCACAATTACTGAGCCTGCGCGTCTGGAGCCTGTGCTCCGCAACAAGAGAGGCCGCGATAGTGAGAGGCCCGCGCACCGCGATGAAGAGTGGCGCCCGCTTGCCGCAACTAGAGAAAGCCCTCGCACAGAAACGAAGACCCAACACAGCCAAAAATAAATAAATCAATAAATAAATTTAAAAAAACAATAGGATGGCAAGATGAGCACAGTTAATTAACGTTCTGGTCTACTATTATACAGAAAACGGGATTCGCACTGTAGCTGGATTTGCTGAGCCTCACAAGTGAAGAAAGCCTCTGGGAGAAATAATGTATTGAGCCTTGTCCAGGGATTTTACATACCTTTTATCTAATCCTTACAACAATCATGAAGGGTAGATATTATTTTTTTTGCACGAGGAAATGCTCGGGGGTTAACAAACTCATTTCCCTAGATGTGTGACTGCTAAGTGTTGAAACTTGAAGTTCAACCTCAGGTTTGATTTCAAAGCTCTTCAGTAAGCCACAATTATGGCTCAACTCACAACTGGAAATGTAGAAAGGGGTCCAATTTATGTATGTGAAAGAGCTTTCCAAATAAGAGTGACTGTGTAGATTATTGGCACCCAAAGGATCAGATGAGAGCCCCTTCAGTGTTCTCTTCCCCTGCCACAGGGAATAAACAGGATGTGTTCCAGATAGTACAGCTCAAGACAGTGGGGCCTCTGTCAATCTGGGTCCTTGAGTGACTGTGTGGGGCAGTGGAGCAAAGCCCCAGGTGATTCAGAATGGATGCACAGTGTAAGCAAGAAATGAAGTTTGTTGTATCAAGCTGGAAGGATTTTGTGATTATATGTTATGGCCTATCCTGACGCATAAAATTCCTTATAATTCTCTGTACCCTTAACATTTCTTTAAGAATTAGCATGTATTATTTATATTATCAGAATTTATAAATCTACAGTAGAAAAAAGAACTTTGAAAAGCAGGAAGGCAAATATAAGAAAACCAGCAAAATCAAAATTCAGTTTTAATTTCCACTACATTAATTGCTTTTGCACTGTATCGTTCTGAGACTCTTATATTTGCCTGTATTGGAAAGTAAGGTCTTGATTCAGTGACCTAAATTTCCACCTTAAGAAGAAGAAGAGTAAGGGAATTCCCTCATAGTCCAGTGGTTAGGACTCCACGCTTTCACTGCTGAGGGCTCAGGTTCAATACCTGTCAGGGAACTAAGATCCCACAAGCTGCGTGGTGTGGCCAAAAAAAAAAAAAAAAAAGAAAGAAAAGAGTAAATTAAACCCCAAAGTAAGCTAAAGGAAGGATATAATAAAGAACAGAAGACAATGAAATTTTAAAAACAAACAAAAATGAACCAAAAGCTGGTTCTTTCTAAAAACCAATAAAATTGTAAACCTCCAACCAAACTGAGAAAGACCTTAGCAAAATTAGGAGAGAGAGGACCTCAGCACAGATCCTATAAACATTAAAAAGATAATAGGGGACTATTAAGAATAATTTTATTCCGGGACTTCCCTGGTGGTGCAGTGGTTAAGAATCCACCTGCCAATGCAGGGGACATGGGTTCGAGCCCTGGTCCAGGAAGATCCCACATGCCGTGAAGCAACTAAGCCTGCACTCTAGAGCCTGCGAGCCACAACTACTGAAGCCCGTGTGCCTGTTACAGCCCGTGCTCTGCAACAAGAGAAGCCACTGCAATGAGAAGCCCGCACACCCCAACGAAGAGTAGCCCCCGCTCGCTCCAACTAGAGAAAGCCCGCCTGCAGCAACAAAGACCCAATGCAGCCAAAAATAAACAAATAAATATTTTTAAAAAAGAATTTCATTCCAATAAATGAGACAACTATGATGACACACAAATTTCTGGAAAGACATGAACTACCAAAACTCAAACAAAAAGATCCCTAAAAATCCCTATTAAAGAAATTGATTTTGTACTTAAAAACCTTCCCACAAAGAAAATTCTAGGCTCAGATGTCTTCACTGATGTATTTTGCCAAACATTTAAGGAAGAAATATCAAGCTTAAAGAGAACAGAAGAGAGAAACACATTCCAACTCAGTTTACAAGACCAGAATTACCCTTATAACAAAACCAAAGACATTTCAAGAAAACTAAATTACAAAGCATCATCCCTCAAGAATATAGAGGCAAAAATCCTTAATGAAAAAATTAAGTTCATTAATAAATGAAAATAATAATATAACCTAATACATCACAGTTTATGCAATCTTAGTTTAACATTAGAAAATCGACGTAATTCATCGTGTTAACAGAGTAAAGGAGAAAAACTATATGATCATCTAATAGATGTAGAAAAAGCATTTAACAAAATCCAACATGATAATAACTCTCATGAAAACAAATAATAGAAGGGAACTTCCCAACCAGATAAAAAGCATCTACGAAAAACCCACATCTACACTCAAATGCTGAAAGAGTGGGCTTTTTCCTCCCAAGATCAGGAACAATGCAAGGATGTCCACCCTCCAACCCTCATCAACATTTTATTAGAGGTCCTAGCCAGTGCGGTAACTAATTAACAAGAAATAAAAGGCATGTAGACTGGAAAGAAAGAAGTAAAGCTGTCTTTAATCATGGGTGACATGATCATGTACTTAGAAAGTCTGCAACAAGAGCTACAAAAGGTAACAAGTGAATTTAGCAAGGCTGCGGGTTAGTTTTTTAAAAATTGTATTTCTATATACCAGTGATAAATAATTGGAAATGAAATAACATTTGCCATAGCATCAAAAATATGGAACATTTAGGGATAAATTTGACAAAGCACAGGCAAGCACAGTATTCTGAATATTTTAAACATTGAAGAAATGGCACTTGTGTTGCTTTTGTGTAATTCGTGGACAAAGACTTACAGACAGATGCAAAAATAAATCCTCCTTTGCAACCCAGAACTCATTCTTCAGTGTGAGTTTTGATACAGAAGAAGGAACATGATACCTAAAACAGGTTCAAGTGATGGGGGTATTTATACACATAAAGGTTGCTTCCAGGACTATAAAACTGATAATTTAAAAGCATAAAATATGAGGGAAATTATCAGCTATACTGATTTAGGACTCTAATTTTAATGTTGACATGAAACAAGGATGGCTTCTTTTTTAAGGCTTGTATCTTGAGAACACAGTGTCTGGACTTTAAAAAGGTACTGGCATAAAGGAAACACTCCCATTTACCACCGCAACAAAAAGAATAAAATACCTAGGAATAAACCTACCTAAGGAGACAAAAGACCTGTATGCAGAAAACTATAAGACACTGATGAAAGAAATTAAAGATGATACAAACAGATAGAGAGATATACCATGTTCTTGGATTGGAAGAATCAACATTGTGAAAATGACTATACTACCCAGAGCAATCTACAGATTCAATGCAATCCCTATCAAACTACCAATGGCATTTTTCCCAGAACTAGAACAAAAAATTTCACAATTTGTATGGAAACACAAAAGACCCTGAATAGCCAAAGCAATCTTAAGAAAGAAAAACATAGCTGGAGGAATCAGGCTCCCTGACTTCAGACTATATTACAAAGCTATAGTAATCAAGGCAGTATGGTACTGGCACAACAACAGAAATATAGATCAATGGAACAGGATAGAAAGCCCAGAGATAAACCCACACACCTATGGTCACCTTATCTTTGATAAAGGAGGCAAGAATATACAATGGAGAAAAGACAGTCTCTTCAATAAGTGGTGCTGGGAAAACTGGACAACTACATGTAAAAGAATGAAATTGGAACACTCCCTAACACCATACACAAAAATAAACTCAAAATGGATTAAAGACCTAAATGTAAGGCCAGACACTATAAAACTCTTAGAGGAATACACAGGCAGAACACTCTATGACATAAATCACAGCAAGATCCTTTTTGACCCACCTCCTAGAGAAATGGAAATAAAAACAAAAATAAACAAATGGGACCTAATGAAACTTAAAACTTTTGCACAGCAAAGGAAACCATAAACAAGATGAAAAGACAACCCTCAGAATGGGAGAAAATATTTGCAAATGAAGCAACTGACAAAGGATTAATCTCTAAAATATACAAGCAGCTCATGCAGCTCAATATCAAAAAAACAAACAACCCAATCCAAAAATGGGCAGAAGACCTAAATAGACATTTCTCCAAAGAAGATATACAGATTGCTAACAAACACATGAAAGGATGCTCAACATCACTAATCATTAGAGAAATGCAAATCAAAACCACAGTGAGGTATCACCTCACACCAGTCAGAATGGCCATCGTCAAAAAATCTACAAACAATAAATGCTGGAGAGGGTGTGGAGAAAAGGGAACCCTCCTACACTGTTGGTGGGAATGTAAATTGATACAGCCACTATGGAGAACAGTATGGAGGTTCCTTAAAAAACTAAAAATAGAATTACCATATGACCCAGCAATCCCACTAGCAGGCATATACCCTGAGAAAACCATAATTCAGAAAGAGTCATGTACCACAATGTTCATTGCAGCACTATTTACAATAGCCAGGACATGGAAGCAACCTAAGTGTCCATCAACAGATGAATGGATAAGGAAGATGTGGCACATACATACAATGGAATATTACTCAGCCATAAAAAGAAACAAAATTGAGTTATTTGTAGTGAGGTAGATGGACCCAGAGTCTGTCATACAAAGTGAAGTAAGTCAGAAAGAGAAAAACAAATAACGTATGCTAACACATATATATATGGAATCTAAAAAAAAAAAAAAAGGTTCTGAAGAACTAGGGGCAGGACAGGAATAAAGACACAGAGGTAGAGAATGGATTTGAGGACACGGGGAGGGGGAAGGGTAGGCTGGGACGAAGTGAGAGTGGCATGGACATATATATACACTACTAAATATAAAATAGATAGCTAGTGGGAAGCAGCCGCATGGCACAGGGAGATCAGCTCGGTGCTTTGTGTCCACCTAGAGGGGTGGGATAGGGAGGGTGGGAGGGAGAGGCAAGAGGGAGGAGAAATGGGGATATACATATATGTATAGCTGATTCACTTTTTTATACAGCAGAAACTAACACACCATTGTAAAGCAATTATACTCCAATAAAGATGTTAAAAAAAAAAAAGGTACTGGCATAGCCCAATGATACGTACTGTTCTAGGGTGTGATAGCTTAGGAGTAATCTGATTTCAACTTAATGCATGTTTAGAGGGTGTCTAAAATTCAGAACCAGTCAGATCCATCTCCTCTGACACTAAACATGGTCCTAAAGTAAATTGCTTGAGGAAATTGGATCCCAAAGATTACAGGTGGGGAATTTATTTAAAGTGTGTCCATATTCTATGGGAGATCAAAGAAGCTGACCTAGAAGAACTGTGGACTGACTGACATGACAACTGTGGACTGAGCAAAAGTTCTTTTTGAAAGGGCTATCTTATCTTGAAGATTATGACTCAAACCTCGGAGGAACTAAGTGACTGGCAGTGGAAGGAATCAGAACACGTGAAATTCCTTTAAAATGTATTGACCTAAATAATTTTGCCTGTTTTATACAATTAAAAAAAATCCTTTACACTTACAAATAAATAAACAAAATATTTAATAAAACAGAAATTAAAGAAGATCTAAATCCATGGAGACATATATGATGGCTTGTAAGACTCAGCCAGTTTTTTTGTAGAAATTGGCAAGCTGATTGTACAATTTATATGGAAATGTAAAGGACCTAGCAGAGCCAAAATAATTTTTAAGAACAACAAATTTGGTGAACTTACACTACCTGATTTTAAGACTTGCTATAAAGGTATAGAAATAAAGAGGGGGTATTAGCATAAGGATAGTCCTATAAATCAATTGAACAGAAGAGAATCCAGAAGTAGACCCACATATTTATGGTCAATTGATTCTCAACAAAAGTACAAGGTAATTAATGGGGGAAAGGATAGTCTTTTCTAAAAATGGTGCTGGAAACCACATATCCATATGGGAAAAATTAACCTTAACCCTTACCTCACACCATACACAAAGTAAACTCAAAATGGATCATAAGGCTAAATGTAAAAGTGAAACTGAAATTTTTAGAAGAAAACAGGAGAAAATCGTTGTGGTCCTAGCTAGATGTATTAGTTCCCTAGGGCTGCCATAACAAATTACCACTGGGTAGTCAAAACAACAGAAATTAATTTTCTCACAGTTCTGGAGGCCAGAAATCTGAAATCAAGCTCCCAATAGAGCCATGCTCCCTTTGAAGGCTCTAGAGGAGCATCCTTCCTTGCTTCTTCCAGCTTCTGGAGGCTCCTGGCATTCCTTGGCTTGTGACAGCATAACACTTATCTCTGCCTCCATCATTACACAGCCTTCTCCCTTGTGTGTGTCTGTGTGTGTCCTCTCCTCTTTTTGTAAGAACCTAAATCACTGGATTTAGGGCCCACCCTATTCTGTTATTACCTTCATTACATCTGTAAAAACTTATTTCCAAATAAGTCACATTCCAGATAGACAAGAATTTTGTGGGGACACTAGGCACCCACTATAGTGGGCATAACTTTCTCAGGATGTGCACGTGTGCTCGTGCACATACACAAGTTGATAAACTGGACTCTGTTAAAGAGCAAGTACTTACTTCTCTTTGAAAGCACAGTTAAGAAAACCAAAAGGCAAGCTACAGACTGGGAGAAGATATTCACAATAAATATCTTACCAATGACTTGGTCTCAGAACATGAATGGACTCTTAAAACTCTAAGACAATTAGCCCATTAGAAAAATGGGCAGAAAATTTGAAGAGACACGTTGGGGAAATGAAAACCACAATGAGATACTGCTGCAACACCCACTAGAAGAGCTAAAATCTAAAAGACTGACAATACATGTGTTGACAAGGAAGGAGAACAACCTGACATTGCTTAAACTGTTTTGAGATTTCTTACAATGTTAACATTCAATTACCATTTTATCCAGTAATCCTACTCCTAGGTATTTACCCAAGAAAAATGAAGACATATATCCACAAAAAGACGTGTACACAAATGTGTGGCAGCTTGATTTACCATGGCTACAAACCCCATATATCCACCAACAGGAGAATGGATAAATAAACTGTAATATATCCATATGGTGGAATCCTTTTCAGCAATAAAAAGGAATACATGCTACACAGGGATACATGCTACACAGGGATAAATTGAAAAAACACGCTGAACGAAAGCATCCTGACACAAAAAAGTGTGGAATTCCGTAATTCCAATTATGTGGAATTCTAGAACAGCACAACTAATCTGTAGGGCCAGACAGACAATCAGTGGAAACCCAGGGCCAGGATGGGACAGAGGCACCAGGGAACTTTTTGTAGAGATGAAAATGTTCTAAAAAAAAAAAACCAAAATGTTCTTTATTTGGATTGGGGTGGTGGTTCAACAAGTGTATATACATCTTTCAAAATTCAAACAGAACGTGGAAATGGGTGTGTTTTATTAATTAATTTTTATATATTATTTATTTATTTATTTATTTTTGGCTACGTTGGGTCTTTGTTTCTGCGCACAGGCTTTCTCTAGTTGCGGCGAGCGGGGGCCGCTCTTCATTGTGGGCTTCTCACTGGGGTGGCTTCTCTTGTTGAAGAGCATGGGCTCTAGGCGTGTGGGCTTCAGTAGTTGTGGCACGTGGACTCAGTAGTTGTGGCACGTGGGCTCAGTAGTTGTGGCTCGCGGGCTCTAGAGCACAGGCTCAGTAGTTGTGGCACACGGGCTTAGTTGCTCCACGGCATGTGAGATCTTCCCGGACCAGGGCTTGAACCCGTGTCCCCTGCATTGGCAGGAGGATTCTTAACCACTGCGCCACCACGGAAGCCCTATTAATTTATTTTTAAGGCTGTTCATCTCATAATATTGCATTTAAAAGTAAAAACCTGGAATTACTTTAAATATCCAGCAATAGGAAATTGGCTACATAAATTATGATACAACTTCCAATGAAGCTGCTTCTTTTCTTTCCAAGAAAACAGGAGCAGGAACATAAGCATCACCTAGGAGCTTGTTATAAATACAGAATCTCAGGCTCCAACTTGGACCTACTGAATCAATCTGAATTTTTAATAAAATCTTCAGATGAATCGTATATACTGATAATAGACTGAAGAATGCCAGCAATGGAGAAAGCACAGTGGCAATCTAATTTACACGTCAGGGCCCTCAAAAGGCTCAGGAATTGTTGGTCCAGGTAACTTTGAAAAGGAATGCAAAGATGCGGCTAAAAACAAGAGGATTAGTTGCAAATGAAATAAACAGATCCCAGATCCCTTCCGCGACTCAGTGCAACAGGTAACTCTCTCTCCCCAGCTATGGAATGAGAATGGAGGTCTTCTCCTCTGGCAAGGGTAAAAGAGAGAGTCTCTAGAGTGTGGCCAAGATTTGAGGATGAAGGGGTACCGTGCTGAAAATGGAGACTGAGTAAAACTACACATATTAAAAGCTGAGACCTCTCCAGCCTTATATCCCCACTTGGATTTCAGGAATACCATTATCACAAAAGATAAAGATCCAAAAATCCTTCTCGAGGGATCAGCCCAAGAAGAAATATCTAAAGAAAGTGAAATTGAGTCTTCCTTAAGGAAACATCCCAGATGCCCTACTCATATGCATGACTAGACATCCACAGAGCCCCAGACATTCGAAGAAAATCTCTACAATGAAAAGTCAAACCCAAAAGCAGAAAAAAGATAACTTCGAGGAAAGAGACACAGTGCTAGAAGAAAACATTATTCAGAAACTCATTGTTTTCAGGGAGAAAGTATTGCATCCATGAAACAAGAAGAGAAGGCTATTTAAAACAACAATCACAGAAATCACTCTTGGAAAATAAAAGTCTGACGGCAGAAATGATAAGCTGAACTGAAGAGTTAGAAAATAAAGTTCAGGAAATTTCCCAGAAAATGTAGAACAAGAAGATAAAGGATAATAAAATAGAGAACAAATTTAGCAGGTGCAAAATCTGAATAATAGGAGTCACAGAAAGAGAATAAACTGGAGGGGAAGACATCAAGGAAGAAGAGGATGAACATTTTCTAGAACTGAAGGTTTTTCAAGATTGAAAACCTTCCACCTTGATGGAAGAAAACAGACCCATGCTGAGATACATCAGAAATTTCAAAACAGTGATAACAAAGAGAAGAGATAACCAGTTTCCCAAGAGAAAACAACAAGAGGAAGTTATATACAAAGAATTAAGGGATGGAATGGATATCTTGAAAACCAATAAATTAAAGGAAAAAATAAAGCATTTACCCTGCCATATATGAGATGTACCACTTGGTAACCAAGTAGTAGATGAGGGGAAGCATCTTTTTAAAGAGTGTTCCAACTTATAAATGAAAAATAAGTTGTAGACCTGGAATTCCACCCATGAATTAACAGATGTAGGCATTAAGCACCTATGGCTCTGATCTTCACAACAGGAGAGTAACCAGACATTCTGTGCCTTCTATAGGCTGAACCTGAGTCTGATCAAATCTCTGGATCCAGCTGCCAATTTGCAAGAAAGGCAGAGGACACAAAACTGGAAACAATCCAGATTTCTATCAACGAGTCAATGGATAAACAAAAGAGTGGTATATCCATGCAACGGAACACTACTCAGCAATAAGAAGGAAGAACTATCAATACATGCAACAACACAGATGAGTCTCAAAATAACTATGCTGAGTGAGAGAGGCCAGGCAAAACACAGAACGCACGCTGCATGATTCCATTTATATAAAATCTTAGAAAATACAAACTCACTTAGAATGACAGAAAGCAAATAATCAATTGCTGAGAAGATAGGGAGGGGTAGGAGGGAGAAATTACAAAGGGGCACAGGGAACTTTGGGGGTGATAAATATGTTTACTCTCCTGATGCTGGTGGTGTTTTCATTGGTGTAGACATATGGCAAAAGGCATCAAACTGTACACATTAAATATGTGCAGTTTATTGTATGTCAGTTATACTTCAATACAGCTGTTTTTAAACAAGGAAATAAATACAGAGGGACATACTGAGCTGCACCATGAGTGTGCAATCAGCAAAAGTCACAGTGGAAAACTCTAAAGGTCAAGTGGTCCAGTTCTTCAATAGAAGGAATGGAGAAGCGATCTATAGATTAAAAGAGAGACTTGAAAGACATCTCAAATACTTTTTAGAGAAAGGGTAAGACTAAACTAAAGTCTCCAGGGACACACACTTGGGTGATAAAACTATTTTTTAGAAATGCAAGAAAGGGGGCTTCCCTGGTGGCACAGTGGTTAAGAATCCTCCTGCCAACGCAGGGGACACAGGTTCAAGCCCTGGTCCGGGAAGATCCCACACGCCACAGAGCAACTAAGCCCATGTGCCACAACTACTGAGCCCATGCGCCACAACTACTGAAGCCCATGCGCCTAGAGCCCGTGCTCCACAACAAGAGAAGCCACTGCAATGAGAAGCCCGTGCACCGCAATGAAGAGTAGCCCCCACTTGCCACAACAAGAGAAAGCCCACGTGCAGCAATCGAGACCCAACACAGCCAAAAATTTAAAAATAAATAAAATAAATTTTTAAAAAATGCAAGAAAGCCTTCAGCCATAAAAAAGAATGAAATAATGCTATTTCCAGCAACATGGATGGACCTAGAGATTATCATACTAAGTCAGAAAGAGAAAGACAAATATCATATCACTTATATGTGGAATCTAAAATATGACATAAATGAACTTATCCATGAAACAGAAACAGACTCACAGACATAGAGAACAGACTTGTGGTTGCCAAGGGGAAGGGGGGGTGGGGGAGGGATGGATTGGGAGTTTGGGGTTAGCGGATGCAAACTAGTATATATAAGATGGATAAACAACAAGGTCCTACTGTATAGCAGAGAGAACTATATTCAATATCCTGTGATAAACCATAATGGAAAAGAGCATGAAAAAGAATATATACATGTTTAACTGAATCACTTTGCTGTACAGCAGAAACTAACACAACATTATAAATCAACTACGATAAAATAAATTTTAAAAAAAAAGAGGGCTTCCCTGGTGGCGCAGTGGTTGAGAGTCTGCCTGCCAATGCAGGGCACACGGGTTCGAGCCCTGGTCTGGGAAGGTTCCACATGCCGCGGAGCAACTCACATGCCGTGAGCCACAACTACTGAGCCTGCGCATCTGGAGCCTGTGCTCCGCAACAAGAGAGGCCGCGACGGTGAGAGGCCCGCGCACCGTGGTGAACAGTGGCCCCCGCTCGCCGCAACTAGAGAAAGCCCTCGCACAGAAACGAAGACCCAACACAGCCAAAAATAAATAAATCAATAAATTTATTTAAAAAAGAAAAGCAAGAAAGGGATTACTCTGAGTCAAGTTATTTGGGGGAAGGGGCTCATGGAACAGAAGTCTAGCTCTTTATCTGAGTGGTAGTTACCAGGGTGTTTGCCTTATGATAATTCATTAAGCTATATATTTTTGTGTATGGCTTTCTGTATCTGTACTTTATTTTTCAGTAAAAAGATATTTGTGTGTGTGTATAATCAGAATGGGGTCAGGCTCCTCAGCAACACCAGAAGCCAGAGATACCTTTACTCTAAGGGATTGTTAACTTCAACCAAATATTAACACTTTTCTGCAATAAAAACCACAGGCAAAATGAAAAGAAAATGAACTGGGAAATAAAATTATAAAATATAATCTCTTAGAAATCAAACAGGGAAAAGGTCAAAAGTCCAATAGTGAAATAGTAAAATGAGCAAAGGATTGGAAGAGACAATTCACAAAAAAGGAAAATGAGCTATTAAACATATGAAAAGATGGTCAACATCATTCATAAAGAAAACCAGAAACTTAAACTATACTGTCTGCCTCTTAAAAAGATAGGCAACACCCGCACCCCCAAATTCATCAAGAGAGTTTCTCTGTGAGACTGCAGGAATATAGGAAAACTCCTTTGAAATGCAATTCAACAATATCTATCAAAATTGCAAACATACGTGTGTATGTCCTTTGAGCCAACAATTCCACTCCTAAGGGTTTATCCTATAGATTCACTTGCATGCATGAAAAATTAAGTGTTTATAAGATTATTCATGGAAGCACTGTTCAGAATAACAAAGGAATGGAAATAACCTAAATATTCAACAATAAGGAAACAGTTAAATAAATTATGACACATCTATCCAATGCAATACTATGCAGTTATTTTTTCAAAAGGAAGAAACTCTCCATATACTGACATGGACATGTCTCCGACACACATTATTAAGGAAAAAAGCAAGATACAGAATAGTGCATAGAATATACCACCATTTGTGTAAAAAGGGTGAGAAAAAAAAAACATAGTTCCATATATGCATAAAGAAACCCTGGAAGGACACTTAAGTCAGAAAACAATGATAACATGGGCAGGAATTTGGCAGATGGGGTCATGGATGGAATGGAGACTTCAATACCCTTTTCCTACTATTAAAATTCTCTTAACCATGTGAATGTATTAATTATTCAAAAAAATTAAATACACTGAATAAGGAAAAAAACTAAAGTTATCTACAAATTGGTACAACTCCCAACTATACAAACTAAGTATCTGATTTACTTTTAAAAGCTTTTAAGTCTTTAATGGAATTAAGTCTTTAATTCAAAGTCAATTAAGTGTAGATATAAATCAAAGCTATTTTTAGATATGTGAAGACTCAAAAATGTCTGCATCACACAAAGTTCTTAGGAAGCAAACGGAAGGCATATTTCATCAAACCGAAGGAATAAACTAAGAAAGAGAAAGACATGGGATCCAGGAAACAGGGGATTCATTAGCAAAGAGGAAGAAGGGTCCCTTGGTGGGAGAAGATTAGATACACCAGGTGTAGAGCACACAATCTAAATTAGAGTAGCACCTGTGGCTACAAGAAGATGAAAATTCCAAATACCTTCGAGCATACTTAAAGCGATCTACAGAATAAGGAAGAGTTTGCAGTTGAATTACTGTGAAGTATAAAGAAACAAAAAAGAAGAAAGACCACTCAAAGGAAAACAAAAAAGTTGTTCAGGAAAGGAAACATAATATACAACATTGGTTAGCTGTTTTTGCAGTCATTATAACGTTAACATTATGAATGTGTACTGATCTAACCCTAACTGTAACATAGTTATATTGATAGCATGGGATCTGGAAAGTGTTCATGGGTGTAGTGATGGTGGAAGTGGGGCTTGTCAGCAAGGCAGAAGAGCCCTAAATAATCATCTTCCCTTTAGGAAGTCAACAGGTGAGACTTAAACTAAAAACTGTGGTATAAGCATGTTACCAGAGGTACAGAGGTAAATACTATCAGCTAAAGGAGTTGAAGTTGCCTGTGGGGAGCAGGCAGAGAAACAGCTTTTTTTTTTTCCCCTCTGTAATAAGCCTTGTGACCCAACTAGACAATCCTTGGAATAATGTATTTTTGTTACTTGGGTAAATATTAAAATTATATTTTTTAATGAAAATAAGGAAATTTTATTTTAAAAGAAAAGACTGTATTTCATCTACTTTAGGGCACACTGTTCCCCAACATTTTTTTTTTTCTAGTTGCGGTGAGCGGGGGCTACTCTTCGTTGTGATGCATGAGTTTCTCATTGTGGTGGCTTCTCGTTGTGCAACACGGGCTCTAGGCGTGCGGGCTTCAGTAGTTGTGGCACGCAGGCTCAGTAGTTGTGGCTCGCGGGCTCCAGAGCACAGGCTCAGTAGTTGTGGTGCACGGGCTTAGTTGCTCCACGGCATGTGGGATCTTCCCGGACCAGGGCTCGAACCCGTGTCCCCTGCATTGGCAGGCGGATTCTTAACCACTCTGCCACCAGGGAAGTCTCTCCCAACATTTTTTATATCTCCTAAGTCGGGATGCTGATGGCATCTTACAATCACTGTTAGCCAGCTTGTGGCTTGTTACTGCCCATGCAGGAATGAACTCAGGGGTTATTCCAGGTGGCATGTCTGGGCAAATACAGTCACTCAATGTTTTGGTCAACTACCATTTAAAGACCATTTCAGAAGTCCCAGTTGCTGTTTGAAACAATCTCTGTTGACATCTGGTAAGATCAGGAAGCATCAGCATTTGCAGACATAATGATGGAACACTTTTTTCTTTTTTAAACAGCTTTATTGGAATATAATTCACATATCATACAATTCATCCAATTAAAGTGTAAAATTCAAAGAGAGTGGAGCACTACTAAATGGTGTAGCATCCAGTGCTTTTCGTGGCGATACTGGGGGGGAAAACACAGGTACTGAAGACTAGATTGACATGTAATTTAGAAAAGTTGGACACTCAATGCGAAGAAGTTCTAGGAAGACCTTAACCAATTAATTTTGCTTATAACTTCCTAATTAGATATATACAAAAAAGGTATGACCAAAAAAAAAAAAAAAACTATGACTAATAAGTCTAAAGGGGCTCTTTCGATAAATATAAGAAGGTAAAACAAACAAACAAACAAAAAACCCCCACTGCATCATAATTTGGCAGGATATTCTTTTTAGTGGTACATAATAATGTCTTACAATTGATGGCATGTTAGAATGGATGAAATATGGTAATAAATCTCATTTAATAAAAAATATATTTTAAATTAAAGAAAACATACAGAGATATTATATAACCATTTAAAATAATGTCTTTGTGGGCTTCCCTGGTGGCGCAGTGGTTGAGAATCTGCCTGCTAATGCAGGGAACACAGGTTCGAGCCCTGGTCTGGGAAGATCCCACATGCCACGGAGCAACTAAGCCCGTGCGCCACAACTGCTGAGCCTGCGGGTCTGGAGCCTGGGCTCCGCAACGAGAGAGGCCGTGACAGTGAGAGGCCCGCGCACCGCGATGAAGAGTGGCCCCCGCTTGCCGCAACTAGAGGAAGCCCGTGCGCAGCAACGAAGACCCAACACAGCCATAAATAAATAAATAAATAAATAAAATAAATTTATAAAATAATGTCTTTGAGGTCTATTTAATGAAATGGAGAATTGTCAATAATATAGAAGAAAAAGAAGCAATATTAAAAACTATGTATGGTACAATTCAATTTTGTTTAAATATATGTAGACTGGATGAAAATATACCAAATTTTAACAATGGTTACCCTAGGTTATTCTTATATAGGTTAGCCCTATATTTTTCCTCTTTTCCTACAATGATTTTTTATTTTGTGATCAGATAGCCACTTTCTTAAATAGCTACAATACCATTATTTTACCCAGGACATTAGTTAGTAACATAATAATACTATCTAATACACAGTACATATTAAAATTTCCCCAATTGTCCCAATATTATCCTTTATAGCTTTTTTAAAAAAGTCCAAGATCCAATCAAGGATAACACATTGCATTTACTTGTTATGTCATTTCAGTCTCTTTTAATTTAGAACAGTTCCCTGCCATTTTTTTCTTTTTGATCCTTTATGACATTGACATTTTTGAAGACTCTAAGCCAATCATCTTATAGAATATTATACAACCTGTATTTGTCTAATTGTTTCCTCCGTATTAGATAAGCATTTTCCGTAAGAACACTAGATTATACATCTCATTGTGTCAGTCTGTCTCATTACTGGTCATGTGAAGTTAGAGCATTTGATGAAGGAGGGGTCTGCCCTATTTCTCTACTGTAGGGTACCTTTTCCCTTTTGTAATCAATAAGTAATCTCTAGGGTGATCGCTTGAGACTGTTAGACTCTGCTGTTCCCCAACAAAGTCTGACCTAATAGTTCCAGCATCCATTGCCTGAATCAATCACCATACTGGGAATTGCAAAACAGTGATTTTTCTAATTCTATGACTTATTGTGCTTTTACAAACTGGCAATTTTTCCCTCCCTGGAAATATATTATACATTCATGGATTTGTTTTTATTCAATATGTTATAATCCACTGCCATCATCATTCTTTTGAATGTTTAAACTTTCCCGCATTCATCCTGTCAGAGCTCCCTCCTCCCGGCACTCTGTGTCCTCCTGACATGTCCAGTCTTTAAGCATTTGTTTGCTTTTGGGCACCTTATACTTCTGCAGACCCAGAGTCATTTTTTTCAAGGTGCTCTAGTTCCTTTTAGTAAAAAACATTATTTAGAAAGCAAAACCTGGGTGAGAGGTGTGCACATTGCTATCGGAGCATCTTTGTGTCTAGGCCTTTTTAGTGGGCAGGACTAGAATTTTTTTTTTTTTTTTTTAAATCAAGAGTTGATACTGATAACCTCCAATTCAAAGCTAACATCACAGGAGTCTTTCTTATCTCATTCCTTATTTTTATTTCCTTCTCCCACAGTGATAACCTGGTTCCCAGTTACATTAAGATATTGATTGATTTATTCTAACTACAATACATACTAAATAGTTTCTGAGTTACTACACTGATACCATTGCCAACAACTAACCATATAAATAACTGTCACTCTTTTTTGCCCTAGACTATATCCTACTACGATTACAGAGTCTGAGCACTACGTTAAAAAGTTACCTGAATTCTTTTTTTTTCTTTATAGTTATATAATCAATTTGATATACTGCTTTTTATTATTAGTTGTTCTTTGTATATTCAATTACAGGATTTGCTGTTTTCATTTTTATTTAATTTTATGTAATTGAATATGTAAAATATTTACCTAGTTCAAAGTCAAAGCTACATATATAAAAACAGATACTCAGAAAAGCCCCATTTCCATCCTTATCCCTCCACCCATATCCACCCAACCCTTATCACTTGTTTCTGGTTTATAAGTTTATAAGTTACTAAGTACTTTCTGGAAAAATGATTTGTGGAGGTGTTTCCTCTGGAATAATTACTATAAACGGGACTGCTAGGTCAAAGGGTAAACTCTTACTTATATACTTTTGTCAGATATTGCCAAATTCTCCTCCATAGGGACTGCTGACCATTCTTGAATGATGGTTTAACAAGTATTAAATTCTAAGTTGAAGGTATGTACTCTTTTGTATTCTAAACGTTATTGTTAATGAGAAATCTGTTGTCAACTTCTGTTTCTTAGAGGTATGGCAGAAACGGTTAGTGGTTTTCAAAATCTGTGCTCTCTTCTCTTCCTGAAGCCCACAGGGGACCTATATTTCCCAGACTCTCTTGCAGTGAGCTATGGTCACATGACTGACTTCTAGCCAATGGGATGTGAGCAGACATGATAGTAGCCATTTCTGGGCAAAGCTCGTTCCGCCTTCCTACGGGCAACCAGAGCAACTCTGCAGGACACACGGTGAAGGCAGCCGCGCTACCATCAGCCGGGTCCCTGAGTATAGAGGGCCCCCCCCCAAAGACCTGAAATATCCGCCCAGGACTGTTATATGAGAGCAATAAACTTGTACTGAATTTGAGCCACTGTATTTTTAACCTATTTTTACAGCATTTTAGCCTATCCTACTTAATACAAAATACTTCTACTTGCTTCTTTTTCATATCCCTCCCATCTTGCTGCATGTATGTCCCTGCTTCTATTTCAAAATTTTTATCCACTGTAAGCCTTCACTGTATCTTCTGCCTGCTCCTCAGCCTCCTATAAGTATCCTTAGCCAGAGCACTGACTTACGTACGAGATTCGGTACTCTGCACATACCCATATTATAGTCATTGATGGCTCAACTACCTTGTGATTCACCGTGGCCCAGGGGCTTGTTCTGCCAGAATAGGCACAAAGCCAATCATTCTCCAATCTGAACTTCCTGCTTACAAAATTAGCCTTCATTTGATATTGTCCAGTTTGTAAGTACCTAATTTATCCAGGTTATTTTGACTTCCGTTTCCAGTATTTCTGGCACACAAACAAATATATACAGAATACATCAGTAGTCATAAAGTTTATTTAATGGGACTGGGTCCCAGAGTGACCTCTGAAGGGTTAACTGGTAAGTGCTATCCTGCACCAGCACCATACCCTTGATGTCTCTGACCTTCCCACCATCTGACTGTGGTATCATATAAGCTAAACTATGTTTCCCTGGGTTGTTGCTGATTATGTTATTCATAATTAAATCAACAGCATGAGAAAGTCAAGATATATGTGCCCTGTTTCCTCCAGATCCTTACAATGTTCTTGAAAAAATTAGGTTACATTGATGAGATTCGGTTTTCCATACAGCTGTCATTAATTTTTACCCAATGCCCTAGGTTCGCTTATAAACTAATATTCTGGTGATGTATATTTTCACATATCCCTCCCTCACAGTGTGACTGTGTCTTCTTATTTATTGCAAATTCCACACATATATATTCATCTCTTCATCATTTTGGTGGGAACACACAGATTAATACAAGTACAGTGTTCAGAATTAAGGAGAAAGGAGTTCCATACCTTGTATTAATTGCTTTTGCCACCAAATTTTAAGAAAGATAGCAATAAATAGGAATATAACTAAAGAAGTCAACACATAGGGGAAAGGGATTCATAAGAGTAATAGTTAAAGGGTTGTCAGATTGGGAATTGTTCAAAAGGAGGACATGTTAGTAGCTAGTGTTTGCACCACCACCAGAAATGTCCAAATACATATGGGACAACTGCTTAGTAAACATGTTTATAGAGGTTTAGTCCTCAAAGGACATTTGAACTAGAGACTGCTTCCTAGTTCTCAATGATTATCATCAACTTTAGTCCTGCTCTCAAGCAAAGGAAGGGGTTTAAGCATACAGTGATCTGGAAAGTACCAATCAGAAACCCCTGCTCAATGAGACCTCACTGGCAGTCCCAAGCTACTGAACATGGCTCCTGGGATGACTCAACAATCAGAGAGATGACGACACTGCTCAAGTTCAGTTGTCCATAGTTTCTAAAACTATGGCTCTGTTGGTCATTGCTGAGAAAGTGAACCAGGCCAATCACCTAAGGGAGATCCTTTTTTCAACTTCACACAACATGGGATAGCCTCCCCAATCAACCAAGGTCAAGCTGTCCTATAAGTCACTGATAACAGCATCCCAGACCTATGCCAGCTTACACTACTACCATAAACACCCACCTGTTTTTTCCATTCTCTCAGGATTCAGAAAATATAACATACACATCTCCTTATATTAAATAATTTCATTATTTTTATTGAAGTATAGTTGATTTACAATATTATATTGGTTTCAGGTATATAGCACAGTGATTCAGTATTTTTGCAGATTATTCTCCATTAAAAGTTATTACAAGACAATGGCTATAATTCCCAGTGCTATCAATATATCCTTGTTGCTTATCTATTTTATACATAGTAGTTTGTGTCTCTTAATCCCATACCCCTATCTTGCCCCTCCCTCCTTCCCTCTTCCTACTGGTAACCACTAGTTTGCTTTTTAATCTGTGAAAATGTTTCTGTTTTGGTCTATACATTTGCTTGTTTTATTTTTTAGATTCCACATATACATCATATCATATAGTATTTGTCTTTCTCTGACTTATTTCACTAAGCACCTTATTTCACTAGGTCCATCCACATTGCTGCAAATGGCAGAATTTCATTCTTTTTTATGGCTGAGTAATATTCCATTGTATACATATACAATATCTTCTTTACCCGTTCATCTGCTGATGGATACTTGGGTTGCTTCCATATGTTGGCTATTGTAAATAGTGCTGCTATGAACACTGGGTTGCATGTATCTTTTTGAATTCATGTTTTTGTTTTTTTTCAGATATAAACACAGGAGTGGAACTGCTGGATCATATGGTAGTTCTACTTTTAGTTTTTTTGAGGAACCTCCATACCTTTCTCCATAGTGGTTGCACCAATTTACATTCCCATCAAAAGTGTACAAGGGTTCCCTTTTCTCCACACCCTCGCCAACATTTGTTATTTGTGTTCTTTTTGACAATAGCCATTCTGCCAGGTCTGAAGTGATATCTCATTGTGATTTTGATTTGCATTTCTGTACAAATTAGTGATGTTGAGCCATCTGTATGTCTTCTTTGGAAAAATGTCTATTCAAGTGTTCTGCCCATTTTTGATTGGGTTTGATTGTTTGTTTTTGGATATTGGGTTGTATGAGCTCTTTATTTTGGATATTAACCCCTTGTCAGCCATATCATTTGCAAATACTTTCTCCCATTCAGTAAGTTGTCTTTTTGTTTTGTGGATGGTTTCCTTTGCTGTGCAAAAGCTTTTAGGTTTAATTAGGTCCCATTTGTTTATTTCTGTTTTTATTCCTTTGCCTTAGGAGACAGATCCAAAAAAAGTATTTCTACAGTTTATGTCAAAGAATGTTCTGCCAATGTTCTCTTTCAGGAGTTTTACAGTTTCAGGTCTTACATTTAGGTCTTTAATCCATTTTAAGTTTATTTTTGTATATGGTGAGAGGAAATATTCTAATCTCATTGTTTTACATGTAGCTGTCCAGTTTTCCCAGCACCACTTATTGAAGAGACTGTCTTTTCTCCATTGTATATTCTTGCCTACTTTGCCATAGATTAATTGACCATAGGTGTGTGGGTTTATTTCTGGGCTTTCTATTCTGTTCCATTAATCTATGTGTCTGTTTTTTGTGCCAGTACCGTGCTGTTTTGATTACTGTAACTTTGTAGTATAGTCTGAAGTCTGGGAGGGTGATAGCTCCACCCCAAATCATCTGAAATTCCTTTTAAGTCACTGATTTCTCCAGTGCTTAGACCAAGGACCATCGACTTCTTAGTCCCCCAGGATTTTCAGGTCAATGAAGAATTGGGACATAGGCAACGAGTATACTGATTTTTATGAGAATTTTTTTTTGAGAAATATTACTGGACACTTAAATGGAAGGACTTTGTCATATCCAAAAGTTAGGTCTCCCAAGCTCAGAAAGTAGGAAGTAAGACCTTTTAAGGTCAAAATCTCATTGTGTACAGTTCTGTTATTTTCATACTGATTTTTTTAAATTTATTATTTATTTATTTTATTTATAGCTGTGTTGGGTCTTCGTTTCTGTGCGAGGGCTTTCTCTAGTTGTGGCAAGCAGGGGTCACTCTTCATCGCAGTGTGTGGGCCTCTCACTGTCGCGGCCTCTCTTGTTGCGGAGCACAGGCTCCAGATGCTCAGGCTCAGTAATTGTGGCTCACGGGCCTAGCTGCTCTGCAGTATGTGGGATCTTCCCAGACCAGGGCTCGAACCCGTGTCCCCTGCATTAGCAGGCAGACTCTCAACCACTGCGCCACCAGGGAAGCCCCATACTGATTTTTTTAGGCATGAGACTAACAGCAGAAGTTTCAGAGATTAAGAGAAGTTTTGGGGGACAGGTAGGCCTCTTAAGTCAAATAATTCTACCTAAATATATACGGTGCTTTTTAGGTTATAAAGTATTTTATGGAGATTATCAGATTCAAATTGTCTAAATCATGCTCCTGAACCTACATTCAATGAATCATGCCAAGATGTTTGAGTGTTAGAAGTAGTAACGGTGGTCTTTTCCCTAATTTGACATGACGAAAAAGTGCCAAAAGATGAAAAAGAGACACATTCACATGAACAGAATAAAGGAAAACAAACCATATGATCATCTTGAGAAGTGCAGAAAAAAGCTTTTGACAAAATTCAACATCCATTCATGATAAAAACCTCTCAGCAAAGTAGGAATCGAGGGAAATTTCCTCAACCTGATAAAGGACATTTTTAAAAAATCTACAGCTATCATCATGCTTAACTGTGAAAAACTGACCACTTTTCCCTTAAAGGAACAAGGCAAGGAAAAAAAAAGGCATAGAGATTAGAAAGAATAAAGTAAAACTCTTTGTAGATGATGTTTATACATACAGAAAATCCTAAGGCATCTATCCAAAACTTACTGGAGTTACTAAGTTACTTTAGTAAGGTTGCAGATCAATTTTTTAAATTGCATATATATATATATATATATATATATATGTATGTGTGTGTATATATATATATATATATATATATATAGCATATATATAAAACAAAATTTGAAAATGTAAAAATTGCCATTTACAGTAGACTTTAAAATGTAAAATACATAGGAATAAATCTTTTAAAATGTGTACAAATCATCAGGGACTTCCCTGGTGGTCCAGTGGGTAAGACTCCGCACTTCCAACGCAGGGGGCCTGGGTTCAATCTCTGGTCAGGGAACTAGATCCCACATTCATGCTGCAACTAAGAAGCCTGCATGCCGCAACTAAGAGTCCGCATGCCGCAACTAAGAGTCCACACACCACAACTAAGGCCTGGAGCAGGCAAAATAATAAATAAATTAATTAAAAAAAAATAAAATATGTACAAATCATCAATGCTAAAAGCTATAAAACACTGCTGAGAAGATAACAACAACACTGCTGAGAGAAACTAAAGACCTAAATAAATGGCAAGATATACCATGTCTATGGAAGATTAATATTGTTAAGATGACAATGCTCTCTAGATTGGTAGATTCAATATTGTCCTGATCAAAATCCAACCAGGCTTTTTGGTAGAAACTGACAAGTTGCTTCTAAAGTGTATACGAAAAATGCAAAAGATTCACTTTGCTGTACAGCAGAAAC
Organism: Eschrichtius robustus; assembly: GCF_028021215.1. Classification (NCBI taxonomy): domain Eukaryota; kingdom Metazoa; phylum Chordata; class Mammalia; order Artiodactyla; family Eschrichtiidae; genus Eschrichtius; species Eschrichtius robustus. The sequence goes on along the minus strand of NC_090829.1, from coordinate 50,130,045 downwards.
TAACACAACATTGTAAAGCAACTATACTCCAATAAAACTTAATTAAAAAAAAAGAAAGAAAATGCAAAGGGCCAGAATAGTTGAAAATTTTTGAAAAAGAACAAAGTTGAAGGGCTTACACTACCTGATCTCAAGACTGATAAACTACAGAACTGAAGATAGTGTGGTACTAGCTTAAGAACAGACAAACAGATAGAACAGAGTAGAGAGTTCCAACAGTCCACTTGATTTACAAGAAAGTACCAAGGCAATTCAATGGAGGAAAGGAAAGTCTTTTCAATAAATGGTGCTGCAGTAAATGGATAACTGTATGAAAAAGAAGGAGCTCAATCCCATCTCACACCGTACTCACAAATTAATTCAGGATTGATCACAGGCCTAAATGTAAAAGCTAAGACGAAAGCATCTAGAAGGATAACAAAGAAGAAAATCTTTGCAACCTTGGGGGTAGGTAGAGAATTATTAAGCAAAACATAAAAGCGGGCTTCCCTGGTGGCGTAGTGGTTAAGAATCTGCCTGCCAATGCAGGGGACACGGGTTCGAGCCCTGGTCTGGGAAGATCCCACATGCCACGGAGCGACTAAGCCCGTGAGCCACAACTACTGAGCCTGCGCGTCTGGAGCCTGTGCTCCGCAAAGAGAGAGGCCGTGACAGTGAGAGGCCCGCGCACCGCGATGAAGAGTGGCCCCCGCTCTCTGCAACTGGAGAAAGCCCTCGCACAGAAACGAAGACCCAACACAGCCAAAAATAAATATAAATAAATAAATAAATTTATTTTAAAAAAAAACCAAAAAACATAAAAGCGCCAACCATGAAGAAAAAGTTATAAAGTAGACTCATTAAAATTAAAATCTTCTATTTATAAGAAAATGAAAAAGCAAGAGATACACTGGGGGAAGATATTCACTACACATATATCTAACAAATGATTTGTGCTCAGACTACCTATCTATCTATCTACCTACTTATCTACCTTCCTACCTTCCTACCTATCTTATCTATAATGTCTACAAATCAATAGTAAAAAGACAACTCAAAACAAAAATGGGCAATATACTTGAAAAGACAGTTCAAAAGGAAAATGAACAAATGGTCAACAGCATGTGAAAAGGTGCTCAACATCATTAGTCATCAGGAAAAAGCTAATTAAAAGCACATAGCCATACAATTTCACATCCATCAGGATGGCTAAAATTAAAAAGACCACGGGACTTCCCTGGCGATCCAGTGGTTAAGACTTCGCCTTCCAATGCAGGGGGTGCAGGTTCAATCCCTGGTCAGGGAGCTAAGATCCCACATGCCTCGGGGCCAAAAAAACAAAACATAAAGCAGCAGCAATGGTGTAACAAATTCAATAAGGACTTTAAAAATGGTCCACATCAAATGTAAATTGATACAGCCACTATGGAGAACAGTATGGAGGTTCCTTAAAAAACTAAAAATAGAATTACCATATGATCCAGCAATCCCACTACTGGGCATATACCCAGAGAAAACCGTAATTCAAAAAGACACATGCACCCCAGTGTTCATTGCAGCACTATTTACAATAGCCAGGACATGGAAGCAACCTAAATGCCCATCGACAGACGAATGGATAAAGAAGTTGTGGTACATATATACAATGGAATATTACTCAGCCATAAAAAGGAACGAAATTGAGTCATTTGTTGAGACATGGATGGATCTAGAGACTGTCATACAGAGTGAAGTAAGTCAGAGAGAGAAAAACAAATATCGTATATTAACGCATGTATGTGGAACCTAGACAAACTGGTACAGATGAACCGGTTTGCAGGGCAGAAGTTGAGACACAGATGTAGAGGACAAACGTATGGACACCAAGGGGGGAAAACCGCGGTGGGGTGGGGATGGTGGTGTGCTGAATTGGGCGATTGGGATTGACATGTATACACTGATGTGTATAAAACTGATGACTGATTAAAAAAAAAAAAAAGATAAGTGGTTGCCAGGAGATGTGGGGGAGGGGAACGAACAGGCAGAGCACAGAGGATTTTTAGGGCAGTGAAATTACTCTGTATGATACTGTAATGGTGGATACATGTCACTATACATTTGTCCAAAGCCACAGAATGCACACCACTGAGAGTGTACACTAACATAAATAATGGACTTTGGGTGATAATGATGTGTCAATATAGGTTCATCAAATGTATCACTGTAGTAATAAATGTAAAGTATGTACAATGTTAAAAAAAAAAAGAAGAAGAATTAATACCAGTCCTTCTTAAACTCTTGCAAAAAAGTGAAGAGGGGAAAATACTGCCAAACTCATTTTGTAAGGCTAGTATGACCCTGATACCAAAGCCAGACAAGGACACTACAAGAAAAAATTATGCCTAATATCCCTGATGAACACACATGGAAAAATCTTCAAAAAAGTTTAGCAAACTGCATTTAACAGTACATTAAAAGGATCACACACCATGATGAAGTGAATTTATTCCATGGATGCAAGATGGTTCAACATCCACAAATCAAGAAATGCGATACACCACATTAACAAAATGAAGGATAAAAATCAAATGATTGGGACTTCCCTGGTGGTCCAACAGTTAAGACTCTGCACTCCCAATGCAGGGGGCCGGGGTTCGATCCCTGGTCAGGGAACTAGATCCCGCGTGCCGCAACTAAAGATCCTGCGTGCCGCAACTAAAGATCCTTCACGCCGCAATGAAGATCCCACGTGCCACAACTAAGACCCAGCGCAGCCAAATAAATAAATAAATATTTTTAAAAATCAAAAAAAAAAAAAAAGGTCCACACCAAAAAATAAATAAATAAATAAAGCCTAAAATACCATTAAAAAAAAAAGACCAATACCAAGTATTGGGAAAGACGTAGGAGTATAAAATGGTACAACCCCTTGGAAAAGTCTGGCATTTAAACATACATCTATCCTATGATCCAGTACTTCCACTCCTAGGTATTTATGCAGGAGAAATTAAAATACATGTCCACAAAAAGACCTGTATGATAACACCATATGCTAGCGAGCATGTAGAGCAACAGGAACTCTCACTGCTAGTGGAAATACAAAATGGTACAGCCACTTGGGAAGACAGTTTAGATTGGTGGTTTCTTACAAAATTAAACATATTCTTATCATACGATCCAGTAATCGCCCTCCTTGGTATTTACCCATAGGAGTTTAAGACTTACGTCCACACAAAACCCTATACACAAGTCTTTATAACAGCTTTATTGATAATTGCCAAAAGTTGGAAGGAACCAAGATGTCCTTCAGAAAGTGACTGGATAAACTGTGATTACTTAGCATTAAAAAAAAAAAAAAAAAAAGCTATCAAGCCATGAAAAGACATGGAGGAACCTTAAAAAATGCATTTACTAGGTGAAAGAAGCCAATCTGAAAAAGCTATATACTGTATGATCCAACTATATGACCCTCTGAAAAAGGCAAAACTATGGAGACAGTAAAAAGATGAGTAGTTGCCAAGGGTTAGAGGGGAGGAAGGGATGAACAGGCGGAGCACAGAGGATTTTTAGTATTACTCTGTATGCTACTGTAATGGTGAATACATGTCACTATACATTTGTCCAAACCCACAGAATGTACACCACCAAGAGAGAACTGTAATGTAACCTATGGACTTTGGATGATTATGATGCGTCAGTGTAAGGTCAACAACTGTAACAAATGTACCACTGATTGGGGATGTTGATAATAGGGGAGGCTATGCATACGTGGACGCAGGAAATATATGAGAAATCTCTTTGGGAAACTGTACCTTCTCCTTAATTTTGTTGTGAATCTAAAATTGCTCTAAAAGGTAAAGTGTATTAAATAAAAAAGGCTTGTACACAGTTAGGAAATATTTCTTAGATATGTAATTAGAAGTGCAAACCATAAAAGAAAAGAAATTGGTATCTTAGACTTCATCAAAATTTAAAACTTTTTTCTTTAAAAGGTGCCATTAAGAAAATAAAAAAATAAGTCAAAGATTCATAGAAAATATTTGCATGTCATATATCTGATAAAGCCCTTGCCTCAGAATTTAAAAAAATATTTGAATAGTTTATTTCAAATATTTTTATTTGAATATTTTAAAGAATATTAACAATTTTTTGAAACTCCGTATGACGATGGTGACAACCCAATTAAAAAAATGGGCAAAAGATTTAACTAGATATTTCACCAAAGCAGATATATGAATGACTAATAATAATAAGCACATGAAAAGGTGCTAATCATCATTAGTCATTAGGGAAATGTAAATTTAAACTGTAATAAGGGAATTCCCTGGTGGTCCAGTGGTTAGGACTCCGAGCTTCCACTGCAGGGGGCACGGGTTCAATCCCCAATCAGGGAACTAATCTCGAAAGTGGCATGGCCAAAAAAAAAAAAAACCAAACAAAGAAAACACATAAACTGTAATAAGATACACTCATACAGCCATTAGGATGGCTATAATAAAAAAAACTAACAATATTGAGTGTTGGCAAGAATGTGGAGAAGTCAAAACCATCATACATTGTCAGTGGGACTCTAACATTGTACAGCCACTTTTGGAAAACAGTTTACCAGTTTCTTAAAAAGTTAAACATAAACTTGCCATATAATCTGGTAATTACACTCCTTAGAATCTACCCAAGAGAAATAAAAATATAGGCCCACACACACCTGTACATGAATGTGCACAGAAACATTATTTATAACAGTCAAAAACCAGAAACAATTCAAATGTCCATCAACTAGCGAAGAAATAAATGAAATGTGGTTACATCTGTAAAACTGAACTATTCAACAATACAAAGGAACAAGCTACTGATACATGCTGCAAATGGATGAACTTCAAAAATATGATGCTAAGTGAAAGAAGCTAGACACAAAAAACCTACATATTCTAGGATTCCATTTATAGGAAATATCTAGAAAAGGCAAGAGACAGAAAGTAGGTCAATGGCTGCCTGGGCTTAGGAGTGGGGACTTAAGCTGGCATGAGGGAACTTTCGGGATGATAGAAATGTTCAAAAATTAGATTGTGGTGATGGCTGTACAAATCTATAAAAATCATAGAATTGTACACTTACAATGGGTGGATTTTATGGCATGTAAATTGCACCTCAAGAAAACCGTGTTTTTAAAAAAGGACTTGTAAAAGAATGTTCACTGTTTTATGAAGCAGTTTCCTTCATAAAAGCCCCAAACTGAAAACAACCCAAATGGTCTTCCAGGCAGAATGGACAAATTAATGGTGGTATAATCAAAGAGTGGAATATTAGCTATTAATAAAAAATAACAAACTACTGAAATATACAACATGCATGAATCTCAAAAACATGTTGACAAAAGAAGCCACTTTTGTTTTCCTATTGTATACTGTATTCCATTCATAAAAGAGTCTGCTGTTTGCTGTAGACAACCTCTGACTCAATCACACTTATTTCCAGAAAGTATGGTGTGTGTGTGTGTCTATTTGGAAGTCATAACATGTCAAATACTTAATATAAATGAATGGCTAATGATTTAATATTTAGTTTAAAATGTTTTAATTATGTCATGTGATACACACAAATATATCTAATATATGTATGTTATTTAACATAATCAAACTCATTCTTTCTGTGCATATTCATTCACTCATTTACTCCAAACATATTTATAGAGGGCCAAGAATATATTCCTGGCATCCAAGTTCAAACTATGACTCAATCACAAATACAATGTTGATATTTCACTTTTTCTTCACGACAGAATCTGAGTGTACCTTTCAGAATACAGTTTATTTAACATGAGTTTCCTGGTCTGCTCCTGGGAGGAAAAAGGGTTACGAACCTAACAGTCACAGACTTATGGAGCAAAAACAAGTGTGGGGCCCATCAGGAACAGCAGATTCAGGACTAGTAAGTGAGGCTGTCATTTCAGGCCTCCACGAACTCCCCGTCCTGCCTGCGCCTGCCGCTGGAAGGCAAGCTAAAACATGCAGACACACCCTGAAGGAAGCTGCAGCCTGGTCAGTGGACTCAGGACTCAGGCCAGGAGGAAGAAATGCCACCATCACAGGCAGCTACCCATCCTTCAGGTAACTTCCCTCTCACTCCCCAAGCCCCCTGGGAGTCACACCTTAGAATCTGCTCTAAGCTGGGCCTTGACGTGTGTGATGATGAACAAGGCGTGATTGCTGCTCCCAAGAGAATCTATCTACAGACCACACTACCCAGTGCCCGGGAGAGGATATGTCAGGGTACTTTCTATACTCCTCCTGCATTTTAAAGAGTGTTTAGAATGTTCATGCCTTTTGATCCAGTATCTCCACTCCAGGAATTCATCATAAGGGAATAATCAGAGCTGAAGGAAGTAATTACGGCCTGAGCAGCTCACTTCAGCATACTTGTAATAGCCTCCAGAACACTCTCCCACCCCAAAAGGATCAGAACAATTTAAATGCCTCACAGTAAGGAAGTAGTCAAATGATTTATGACAGTCATAAGATGGATACCCCCCTGGGGTACCTGGTCTTTGATTTCGCCACTAAAGGGCAGGTCGGACACCGTACTTCACGGGGCCTGGGTCAGGACTTCGTATTTCTGTTAGCTCCTGCCAGCCTGCCTGTGAGGAGGGCACGTCCCCAGCCGACAGAAGCGGCACCGGAGAGGACTCAGGGGCCGCGAGCCCTGCCGCCGAGGCAGGGGCATCTGCCCCGTCTGCCCCCCCTCCATCAGGGGCAGGCCGGGGACCCATCTCCCTTCCAGAGTCACCGCGCATTTCAATCCCCAGACGACAGGGCAAAGCCCCAGTTCCCGGCCCGTCCTCGCCATCAGTTCCAAAGCTGCTCCTCCAGCAAAGCCCCTGCTGGCATCCAACACGGAGGTCGCTTCCTCAGGCCACGAGGCAGGCCAGGCTGCCTCTGAAAACAGGGAGGTCAGAGCTGGAAAGCGTTTCTACCCTGCAGCCTGCCTTCTAAAATTCTCGGGGGGGGATCCTCCAAATAAAGGCAAAAGCGAAGGAAGGCAGGGCTCCAGCGACGGCAATAGCAACGCTCAGGGAACCCCTACTCCGCGCCGGGCCCTCCGCGCGCCGCTTCGTCCTCGCAGCCCTGTGAGGTAGGTGTGACCAGGACTTTCATTTGACACGGGAGAAAACTGAAGGGCAGAGTGGTTAGAAAAACAGGTCAAGGTCACACAGCGAGGTGGTGGGAGAACCAGGAAGACATCAGCCACCTGGCGAGGGTCCACGCTCAGGGGCGCCACGCTTCACCCGTGTTTGCCGCGGCCGGTCATCAGCCTAGTCTCCTTGCGGGCCGCCGGTTTGACCTGGGAGTAGTCATCAGCTACCTGAGAGCACGCCCACACACCTGAGCCCCAGAGCTCCCCAGAAAGGCCCCGACCAACCCGCCGGCCTGGCGCTTCGGAAAGCCCTCAGCCTCTAGCGTCCTTCTTCCAACCACACAAGGCAGCCCGCCTGCAGCGCCCCCCACCCCGTCCCACGTCGCTTCTCACACTGGGGTACGCACACACCTAGACCGACAGCTCTAGTGACAAAGGTCTCAAAACAACACCTGACGTTACCTCAAAACCGCACGGCAAGGTTCCATCTGCACTTCCTCCTCTCCGCCTCCGCCTCACCCATGCCCACACCTCCACACAGAAGCCACGAGGACTCAGGACTCAGGGAGAGGAAACAAAGACCTAAACAGCAGCCTCCACTGCAACGGAACTCCACAGACAGGCAGAGGCGGGAACATCTGTCCCACGGCCCTTAAGTGAAAGTTTCAAGATGAGGAATCAGGCCACTCTTGGACTTGCACCCCAGGAACCTCTCAAAGGCTGGACTAGGGCGCCTCAGTCCCTCCTGCCTGCGGAGCTTTCCGACGGGGCCATGCCTCAGTGGTGTGTAGGACAGATCTCTCACCAGCTGGAGAGGGGCGGGCAGAGGAGGGGGAGGGGAGTACCTTCTGGGCCCCTCAGAGCAGAGAGCCAGGGCACAAGCTCAGGATCCCTCTGGATCCCGAAGTCAGGCTGCTTAAAGACGGAGGGCTTCTTGGTGGCCCACCCCTACAGGACCCTGGGGAACCCCCCCAGGTGCACAAGACCCATCTTCCCACTCACAAAGAGTCAGTGGTTTGGGGTTTGGGAGGCACTCCTTTTCTCTGCTGCAGCGTACCCACACATGTACTCCATTTTTATTGTACTGCAGGGGTAGTAAGCTCTAAAGTTCTATGTAAATGAGTAACACAGACAGGGTGTGAGAAAAATGATGACATACCTTGCATTTTCTGTCATAGAATCACTGCAGAGTAAACACAAAAGTCTTCATTCTCTCAAAGGAATATGCTCTTTCCCTTTTTCTTGGGACAAGAGCCCTCAAGCTCTCTTGGGTTATTCCATTTTGGGGAGATGCACACGTAGGAAGACCTCTTACTGTAAGAAACAATGGTGCAAGTGCGATGGTCCCCTGTCTCAAAGATGGGGACCACTATAGGGAGTGGTGGGGACCAGGGGGAAATGGAGTACGCTACCCTTCTCTAGAGAGAAGCCTGCTCCAGTACCGCCTTCAGGAATTCTTGGGGGCAGAATATTTGAAATCTCCCAATTGTCAACATTGGCTCAGCTTTGTTTTTGATTTTCCCAAACTCTGCGCTGGCCTGATAAAACATCCTTGTCGGCTGAATGTGGCACATGGCCCCAGTTTGTAACCAGGGAAGTTGAGGGTGGCAAAAAGATAGCTTGCCTAAACTAACTAAAGAACTCTTGGGTGTGGTAGCTCTGCTGTCTGCTAGAGTTTGGACCAGCACAGAGGCTGGAAATAACGTAAACTCTAAGGTCCAACAGATCTGAATTTGAATCCTGGCTCTATTTTTACCAGCTGCCAGACCTCAAGTGAACTACTAACCTCTCTTAGCTACAATTTCATCCACAAAATGGGTTGAAAATACCCAATTTAGAGAGCTTTGTGAGAATTAAAAACATGTGTGTGAAGTTGACTTGAACTCTTAATGTATGTTAAATTTCCTTCCCCCATATCTCCAAAGAAACCACCTGGCAAGCCTTCGCTTCTTTACATTTTCAAAGTTCTCATCTGCTAAAAACTAAAATAATCCTCCAGCACCGCTGCTGAACCCCACAGGACGGGATGAAGTGATGTAGATGAGAGCAGAGTGCTTACAAATTAGAAGAGGATTATTGACTGGATTGCCAACGCCCTTTCCTCTCATTTCCAGGCCAACAAAGCAGTATGTAATTTGCTTTTCTAACGTGTTTATACCCTTCCATAACATGATGTGGGAGAAGACGGTGTCACATCTGTGGTAATTCCTTAAAATGGCTATTAACAATCAACTCTCCAAAGCCCGCCCAAATCTACCATCCTCTCACAGAGGAGAGCAAACATGAGGTCACTGCCTGTTCACTTAAGAGCCTGGCAACTTCCTTTCCTCTCTCCATGTTCTTGTCTCAGAGAACGAGGTAGAAAATAAAGTCACTTAACAGTTGCATCTTTCTTTGATTCACACAAAGAAAACTGTCACAAGCCAAACAATTTCACTTAAGTACCATCATGAATTCACTATGATATTTTCCAACAGTAAGGGGATTTTTGTTGGTTCTCTCATTTTCCCATGCACTATGAGGAAACCAGGACATGCTTTGGCGTTTCCTCAACTGAATCTGACTTAAAGCATCTTTACAACTTTTTTTATTCTAGTGAATCTACATGGGCAAGGTCTAGGCTGAGGGGATTCATCTAACACTTCAACTTTCAGCTATCACTGATATAATTTACTTGACTTATTTTCTCTTAAAAGCAAGGAGGCATTAAAATCAGTTCCACGGTATCTACTAAGAAATGTGGGTTTATCTTTCAGGACTATGCCTCCCTTTCCTCCCTCTGTTGAACTTTAATAGCTCCCTCATAAGATCATCACTTTTCCAAATTACTAATCAGCCATGATAGAATGAGTAGGAATTATAAGATAAATCCAGAGGGGGCAAAAATAAGCAAGTTGGATGAATATATAGATATAAGTTCCCAGGTCCCTCCTCTTGAAAGCAGGGTTCTTGGAAAAGAATGCACAGAAATTTCAGGAGCCAGTTCTTTGCTAAATATTTACACTGCATGATACCTGAAACAAACAAGGTAAGGACAGGAAACAGGCCACACACACAGATAAGATCTCTCTCGGGTAATAAGTAGAGCTCCACTCACCTTGTGATTCCGTTTTCATAATGTTGACTTTGTATTGATGTATACAGTGCTTCCAAAAGTGTACACAAAACCTAAGTGTGTACGGGAGTGTTCACTACTCTGAGCTCTGTTTTTTGATGAGCATAACTTAGAAAGGATTTGGGCAGTTCAGAAAAATTGCTAACACATTTTACACAACCTGTCCATTTGGAGACAACTCAACCCCTATGCTCGCTAATACCCTTTGTATAAAAAAAAGCTGACCCAGCATCCACCTGCATCAACTTGATCCTCTCAGCTTTGTCACACTCAGCAAATACTCTATGCCTTCGCAACAAAATAAAGCGGCACCCCTGGGTGGGAGAAAAAGACTTGTTACGAGTCTGCAGAGGCAGCCTTTATACCCAGCTAACAAAGAGTGAGGATCTGTGGAAGGCTTTGAATCTAGAACCACTAGTGTTACCTTCCAAATCTACCTTCTGCAAAAAAGCTCCACAAGTGGTGTTAACGTTTAAAGGAAAATGCCAAACATACAAAAGCAGAGTCAAGAGTACAAGGCAGTCCATACCCCCATACCCTTCATCCATCTCCAACTATTAACAATTCATGGCCAACCTCCCTTCACCTTGTTCCCCCTCACTTCTCCACTAGCAGCCCTCCCCAAAACTGGCTTATTTTGAAGCAAATCCTCAACCTGTATTTCAAGTTTAGAATGTATTTCTAACAGATAAGGGTTTAAAAAAAACCCTAATCATGATACAGTTACCAAAAGTAACTAAACAAAACTAATATTCTTAATACTAAAAAACAACCAGTACAAATTACCTCTATTGGCACAACTTTTAAAAAAACTATTTTCACCAAATCAGGACCCAACCAAGGTTTACACATAGCATTGCCGCCTTCTGTCTCTTAAATAGTTTTTAAACCACAGGTTCCCTCTATCCCTGTGATTCTCATAGCAGCCAGGCGGATCCTCACCTGCAATGCCCAACAATTCTGTTCTAGAGATAACCACAAAGAAACTCCAGTCTTAGGGGCTGTCAAGAAAAAATGTGTATGTTAGTCGTTTTATAGTTAAAGAAGTTTAAAAGTAACCTGAAAAGCACAAACGAAATTGATCTGACTTGAAGCCATGAACAATTCTGAGATCCAAACACTCATTCAAGTGTCCTTTGCAATTCTGGTCTGTGGAGGATTTATCTCCGGGGTTTGAGCGACCCCCCCGCCCCCGCCCCGGCCCTTACCCGAGTCATTTGCACAAACAAAGCAATGGGGCGAAGCAAGTGCGTTTCCTCCCAGCTGGACCTTCCTCCGCAAGCCGGGTCCTCGCGGTCGCCTCCGGAATGCGGGGGGCGGGGGACCCTGCTGCCACCTCCCGAGGCCACCTGCCCAGGTGAGAAGAGGAGTTTCATTGAGCCAACAAGTTCCGGAGGGCGGTCCCAAGTTATTTAGAGAGAATTTTGAGCCATCCAGGCTGGGCACACAGGAACCACCCAGAACGCCACGGTCTCAGAGAACAACCAACCTGAAAAGCCCTCGGGCTTAATCCCAATGGCCGGCGCAGGCGGGGGCACCGTTCCCAACGCCCGAGGGCCAAGAGAGGGGACGCAAAGTCCGCCCCAACGAATACACGAGCATGTGTGTCCATGACTGTATGCCCACCTGTGTGTGCCAGGAAGGAAAGTTGCACACACTGTTTCTAAAACATCACCTGTTTTACAACGTTTAATAGCTCTCTCCCCTGGAAAGGGGGTGCGAGTGTCTGGATGTGAGTATACACCCAACCTAGGCCACCGGTTCCATCCCCGCACCCCACCCCCGGGTCCAAACCCGGGACGGACCCATGGCGCGAAGGCTACGATCACCCCCCAGCCGGAGCGCGGCGTCCTCGGCTTTCAGTCCAGGGCCACCACCCACTCCAGGATCTCTGAAGTAATAGAGAACCCCAGCCCCTGAATCCCCGGGAGTGAAATTCCTCTCCCTCCCCGACGCGCAGAGCACAGCCAGGGAAGCGGGGAGCGGCGCGGTGCCATCGGCCCCCCCCACCCACCCCGGAGCTCCGGGTGGGGAAGGAAGCAGCGGCAAGACGCCAGGCGCGGGTCCCCGCAACTCACCCGAGGCGCGGCGGCTCCCAGCTCCTGGCTCGCGCTCCGCGTCCGCGGCGCTGGGCGCCCAAACAGACCCGCGGCGAGCTCGCCGCCCGGGCACCTGCCGCGCCCGGCCCCAGGTGACCGGGGACAGGCCGGGGCTGAGAGCACGGCCCCGGGGACCCCGCAGCAACCCCGTGGCGGCCCCACGCGCTGCTACCAGGAAGTGCGGATGCAATCCTTTGAGCGCGCACGCCCCGTCGCGACCCCAGCGGGAGACTGGCCGGAGGGCGCCGCCTGCGGGCGGGGCGGCGAGAGGCGTCCAGGCCGCCACCCAGGCGCGCGGGAGAGGGGCCGGGGTCGAGGCTGGCACAGGGGACGCCCCGAGGGTGTAGGATGGAAGATGAGAGCCCCCCCCCCCCGCCTTTTGCGTGCCGGGCCTTCAGATACTCCCACCCCCAGCCCTGCCCAAGGAGCTCCCATCTCCTCAGCAGGGTGGGCACGGGGCCATTGCAGTTTCCTCCAGATGAGGGTATACATAGGGCGACAGAACCTGATATAAACAACCACCTGTAATGCACTATGAATTCACATTTAAAATAAAAATCCGCAAATTGCATATTTGGAAATAGCACACTTATACTGCATTGCCTTTCTTTGTGTCAACATTACTAATTTGTTATATTCAACAGATATTTGTTGAGCACCTACGACTTGCCAATCATTTAAACATTTAAAATATAGCGCAGGGAACTCCCTGGAAGTCCAGTGGTTAGGACTCTGCGCTTCCACTGCAAGGGCCACGGGTTCGATCCCCGGTTGGGTAAATAAGTGCCGCATGCCCAGCGGCGCGGCCAAAAACAAGAAAGAAGAAAAGAAAAACCCAGCACAGTTTCCTCCTCCTCCTTTTCCTGAAGAGGGTCCAATAAGTGGAGTGGGCTGGCCCTTTCTTAACCTCCCAGAAAGCTTTTACTGGTCTTGCAAGGAACTTAGCAACGGCCTGCCCAAAGGTGCAGTAAGAACTGAACCGTGATAGAAATAAGTGTGGGCTGCTAGAGGGCCTGAGGAGCCGCTTGACCCAACCTGGGGAGGTCAGAGAGGAATTTCTGGAGAAGGGCACATGTGTGCTGAGTCCTGAAGGACTACAGGATTCACCAGGATGTGAAGTGTTTCAGCCAAGATTCCACTGTGAGCAAAGCCAGGAGCCAAAAGCTGGCCAGAGTGCATGTTCTGACAGAGGAATAGCAAGTGAGTCAGTATAGCTGAGAAGAAGAGGATGTGAACTGAGTTAGAGCAGGGGGTGTGGGGACCAGATCATGTTCCTATCACAAATAACAGCTGCTGACATGTATACACTGACGTGTATAAAATGGATGACTAATAAGAACCTGCTGTATAAAAAATAATAATAATAACAGCTGCCATCTATGGAGTGTATAGCATAAAACAGGAACTGGACATGCATCACTTCAAACTATATGGTAGGGTTATTACTCCCCTTTAAAGAAGAGGAAAACGAGGACCAGGAATGTGAGGTGTCTTGCTACTGACAGGGCTGGAGGAGGTGACTCTGAGGAACCAGCCTGCACTTTTAATGGCTCTTTCCAGGCCAATCCAGGAGGCTGAATTATCTTCAGATGTTCTCAGCATCCTCAAGTATCCCCAGGTGCCCACTGCTGTCTCTCCATTCCAAAGCCTGTGTCAACAACTGCCCTCAGACCCCCGCCCGTCTAGAACAGATGCCAGAGTATACGGTTGTGTACACCAGACTCTTTCCCAAGGGGAACTCGGTTTCAGGGGCTGGTGGAGGGACTGTGGAAGAGCCCTTTCTTGTTCCCTAATAGCCATTCTCTCCTTCTTCCATAATAATAGAATTGAAGCTGAGCCCAAGCCTGCTTAGAACAAAGACTACATTTCCCTTCCTCTCTTGCAGCAAAATATCAACACATCAACAGTGGTGCCCAGAGCCCCTAGAATCCATTTGATTCAGCAGTACTTCTGAGGCAGCTGTTTCCTCCCCAACATCTTTGATCTGTCAGATATTTTTCATGGGGCAGACACTGCTTACTGTCTCCTCAATATCCAATCCCCCTTCTTCCTTTCGAAGAGAACTCGGATTTTGTTCCAGGAGGCGATGCGCCGGGCTGAAATGCTCACCTTCCCAGAAGTCCTTGCGGGGCAGTCACATGGCTCGACTGCTGAGGTGGAAGGGGAAGTTGCCTAGAGAGTCCTGAGAAGGTTTTTGCTTTCCTGAAGCGGTCACCACCGCTTTTCTCCTCCTGTTTTATTCTGGCTGTGAGGTTGCTGTGAGCTTGGAGGGCGAGCAACCATTTGATGACCACAGGACAACACACAAGAGAAAAGGAGGAAAAGCACCTGCTGCAGACTGCTGAGCTCCAGACTTCTTATTACATGAGAAAAATAATCCCCTTACTTTTTTTTAATATAAATTTATTTATTTTATTTATTTTTGGCTGCGTTGGGTCTTCGTTGCTGCGCCTGGGCTTTTTCTAGTTGTGGTGAGCAGGGGCTACTCTTCGTTGTGGTGCGCGGGCTTCTCATTGCGGTGGCTTCTCCTGTTGAAGAGCACGGGCTCTAGGCTCATGGGCGTCAGTAATTGTGTGGTGTGGGCTTCAGTAGTTGTGGCGCACAGGCTTACTTGCTCCGCGGCATGTGCGATCTTCCCGGACCAGGGATCCAACCCTTGTCCCCTGCATTAGCAGGTGGATTCTTAACCGCTGCACCACCAGGGAAGTCCCCCCTTACTTGTTTAAAGCACTGTCGGTTAAGGTTTATTGCAAACAGTTGAATGCAATCCTAATGAATACACTATTCTTTCCAAAGAAAAGCCTCAAAAATCAATCCGCCAACCCTACCTAATACAGTGTGATAGCAGAAAGAGGGTGGGATTTGGCGTGAGACAATCTATGAGTTTCAGCTCTTCCACTTATTTAGCTAATGACCTTGGGCAATTTTGTAAAATTAGATTACGTATTGTAAAATTAGAAATTGTCATCAAAATACAAGGCATAGTGCTTCCTGGCATATGGTGAGTGATTAATAAATGATCAGTTTAGAGCCTCCACCAAATGGATGTCTGGCCAATATGTAGATTCAGAATCATATATCCACTTACCAGTTTCACCCCTTAGACAAATCTTTTGTCTATTCAGCTCTTAGATGCTTTGTAATAGCAAAGTCAATCTTAAAGTTTCAGTAAAAACCAGCCCTTGACTAGCATCTGGTTTCCTCATCTCCTAGACAATATACGCTCTACCAAAAATTTTTAAAAGGAAAAGAATAGAAGCATAGACTTTGTAGTGACCAGCCAGGAATTACTGGTACACTAGTTTAGCAGGTACATATGCATATTTCTGTTTGACTCTCGTTTTTTAAATAAGAAACTCTAATTTCAATGCTTTGAGGTTTGTATTTTTAATTACCAAGCAAGATGTTTTAATGGTCCAAAAAATATGCATTTGTTGAAACTACAACTTATCCCTTTATGCTGAAATTGAATAACATTAAAAATTACTATCATTCACTTTGGCTTTTTTTTTTTTTTTAATTTATTTATTTTTGTCCGCGTTGGGTCTTTTGTTGCTGCGCGTGGGCTTTCTCTAGTTGCAGCAAGCGGGGGCTACTCTTCGTTGCCGTGCTTGGGCGTCTCATTGCGGTGGCTTCTCTTGTTGCGGAGCACGGGCTCCAGGCGCCCGGGCTTCAGCAGTTGTGCCTCATGGGCTCCAGAGCGCAGGCTCAGTAGTTGTGGTGCATGGGCCCAGTTGTTCTGCGGCATGTGGGATCCTCCCGGACCTGGGATCGAACCCATGTCCCCTGCATTGGCAGGTTGACTCCTAACCACTGTGCCACCAGGGAAGCCCTTGGCTTTTAATTTTAAAAATAATACATTCTTTCAATCACTACAGAAGTTTTTAAGTTAAAAAAAAAAAAGTACCATAATTTATTTAACCTGCCTTCTATAATGGACATTTAGGTTATCTCTAGTTTATCTCAGTTACAAATGACATTGCCTTGAACATCTTTGACCCTACACTTTTGTGCATTTGTGTAATCTGACCACATCTCTCCACTTCACAGCTTGCTCCCCAGGTCCAAGCCCCCATCCATCTCTTGACTGGATTGTTGGAATAGCCTCCTGAATGGTTCCCGTTTTTGTCCATGTCCTCCTTCAACCCATCTGCAACGCAGCAGCTGGAATAGTCTTTTTTTTTTTTTGGCCGCGCTGCACGACTTGCGGGATCTTAGTTCCTCGACCAGGGATTGACCCACAGCAGTGAAAGTGCGGAGTCCTAACCACCAGACCGCCAGGGAATTCCCTGGAATAGTCATTTTAGAATGTAGGTCAGATATTGTCCCTCTCTGGTCAAAACTTTCCAGTGGCTTCCCTCCCATTCAGAGTCAAAGTCAAAGTCCTTCATATACCCTGAGAAAACCATAATTCAAAAAGAGTCATGTAGCAAAATGTTCATTGCAGCTCTATTTACAATAACCAGGACATGGAAGCAACCTAAGTGTCCATCAACAGATGAATGGATAAAGAAGATGTGGCACATATATACAATGGAATATTACTCAGCCATAAAAAGGAATGAAACTGAGTTATTTGTAGTGAGGTGGATGGACCTAGAGTCTGTCATACAGAGTGAAGTAAATCAGAAAGAGAAAAACAAATACTGTATGCTAACACATATATATGGAATCTAAAAAAAGAGAAAGAAAAAAAAATGGTCAGAAGAACCTAGGGGCAAGACGGGAATAAAGATGCAGACCTACTAGAGAATGGACTTGAGGATACGGGGAGGGGGAAGGGTAAGCTGGGACAAAGTGAGACAGTGGCATGGACATACATACACTATCAAACATAAAATAGATAGCTAGTGGGAAGCAGCCGCATAGCACAGGGAGATCAGCTCGGTGCTTTGTGACCACCTAGAGGGGTGGGATAGGGAGTGTGGGAGGGAGGGAGATGCAAGAGGGAAGAGATATGGGGACATATGTATATGTATAACTGATTCACTTTGTTATAAAGCAGAAACTAACACACCATTGTAAAGCAATTATACTCCAATAAAGATGTTAAAAAAAACACACAAAACCAAAGTCCTTACAATGGCCTATAGAGCTACACTGTCAGCCCCCATTGCCGTTACCTCTCTGTACCATCCCCTTCCATACTCCCCTCTCTGCTACAGCCAGATCAGGAGCTTCCTTGGTGGTTTGTTTGTTTTTCTGTTTTAATATGCCAGGTAGACTTCTGCCTCAGGGCCTTTACACTTGCTATCTCTTTTTGGAACTCTCTTCCTCCAAATAACACATGACTTAATCCTTCACCTTTTTCAGGTCTTTACTTATTTTTGTTTTTAATAGTTAACAATTATGGAGAGGTTAACATGGCGAGGCATCTGGTCCTAAGTGTTTTACATGTATTACTTCATTTAATCATTACAACCACCCTAAATTTTATGATCCCCATTTTATAGATGAGGAACTTGAGGCACAGAGAGATGAAAGAATTTGTCCAAGACACACAGCTCGTAAAGAACAGAACCAGGATTTGAGTATTCAAAGCCACTACACTTTACCATACTTGTGGTAAACGCAGAACCTCTCAGGAGCTGCTAACGTCCTTTCTGCTCAAGAATCTTGCTCAAGCAGGGCTTCCCTGGTGGTGCAGTGGTTGAGAGTCTGCCTGCCAATGCAAGAGACACGGGTTCGAGCCCTGGTCTGGGAAGATCCCACATGCCGCGGAGCAGCTGGGCCTGTGAGCCACAACTACTGAGCCTGCGCGTCTGGAGCCTGTGCTCCGCAGCAAGAGAGGCCGCGATAGTGAGAGGCCCGCGCACCGCGATGAAGAGTGGCCCCCGCTTGCCACAACTAGAGAAAGCCCTCGCACAGAAAAACGAAGACCCAACACAGCCAAAAATAAATAAATAAATAAAAATAAAAAATGACTAATACTCTTAAAAAAAAAAAAAAAAAGAATCTTGCTCAAGATCTGAAGAGCCACATTTCTTCGTCGCCTGGGTTTTGGAGGTTGTAGTTATTTCCTTGCTTATATAGATGGACTTGTCTAAGCTTTTATTGTTGTTTTCTCTCGTTCATTTCAGTATATTTCCTGGAGAAGCCCAGCATTACACACTGTACTTCAACTTTACCAGAAATCTTTAGTAGCATTATTTTCAAGAAAATTGCAAAGTAGCTACTGACTCCCCTACCCTGGGCCCTGTCCAATTCAGTAGCCACTAGTCACTTATGACTATGAATTAAGTCCTTAAAATATTAGTAGTCCAAATTGAGATATGCTGGAACTATAAAATACACATTGTATTTCAAAGACTTAGCACAAAAGAAAGAATGTAAAATATCTGGATAATAATTGTTTATATTGATAACCGTGTTGGAATGATAATATTTTGTATACACTAGGTTAAATGAAATATAATATTAAAATTAATTTCATTTGTTTCTTCTTTTTATAAGGTGGCTACTAAAAAAATGTAAAATTAATACGTGTGGCTCACATTATATTTCGATTGGGCATTGCTGCCCTAGGGTTTCCTTTCCTACAGCTATGGTTTAGGCAAGCAGGGGGAGGGCAACATAGACGCACAAAAAAGTGATTTAATTATACTGGCGGAGAACTTGCTGAGAGGGAAACAAAAGGCAGAGGTAGTATGCTCGAGACACAGGACAGACCCATCACATTCCCTCAAAACTTTCCCCACGTGGGCGCTTTGCTTGCCTGTGCCAATGCCGGCCGTAGTCCATGCTAGTCCTCCTGTCTTTTCTGTGGTCAAACCACACAGCCTATTCTTCTTTCTGGTTCCTGTGTCCCCAGGGACCTTGCTGACCAAGTCATAGTTATTTATTCTATTGATTCCATATATTCTTTACCAACAGAACACAACATTCAAAATATCCCCAAACATGTTAGCTTCAAAGTAAAACCGGGGTGGGGGAGGGGAGGGGGTAGAAGTCGATGGCAATATAAATGAAACAGATTGGCTATGAGCTGATCATTGTGGAAGCAAGGAGATGGGTACATGGGGGTTTGTTGTTACACTATTTGGTCTACTTTGGTATATGACTGAAATTTTCCTTAATAAAAAGTTGAAAACAAATTCCCAAATATGCATAATTAATACAAAATCTCTTTTCATGGTTCAGGGTCCACACATGTAATTTACCCTAACAATTTCTCCCTTTTAAAATGTAATAAATTTCCTTTTGGTCGGAAACCATCTGCAGGAGGTAAGCAGACAAGATACGGTGTACAAGGAAGGGAGCAATGCAGAGCTTTCAGTTTGGCTGAGAAGACAGACTAAGTTCATGGCAGGCAGTAGCTTCACAACTTGAAAGTTTCCTGTTTATATTTTTTAAAGGAAATCTTTGGTACAAAGTCCAGATTCAGTGGCTAGTGCCTTGGGCCCAGGTTCCTGATAAGGAACCTGGCCTTATCAGTAACAGGTTTTTCAACAGCTGCTGTTTTCCCATGAAAGTGTGCCCACATCGCTTCTGAAACCAGGACATCAAGTGGAAAGCACTGATGAATTGGAAAGCGTTCTTTACTGTATGTTTCCTGCAGCACCACTCAGCCCCAGCATAGAGTGTAGGGGTGTTCCCTCTGAAGTTAGACTCCCCGGTTTCAAATCCTGGGTGACTGAGGGTTGCCTAAGTTTTTAATGCCTTGGTGGCTTTTAAGGTAAATCTGTAAAATGGGAATAATAAGGCATATCTCAAAGGGTGTTGTAAGGATTAAATGAAATCATGTGTGAAATAATGCTTTATACCATACCTGGCCCAAAGGAAGGACCCAGTAAATGGTAGCTGTTGTTTTTATAGCAAACTCCTGTTTATTCTTAGCTGTTTGACACTTTACAAATTGTCTAACTAATTAAATATTCTGGTTCCTATATATAAAACATGAGAAATTACCAATTTTTAAATAGTTAAATGACTGTCTTTTCCACTAGACTCGGCTCTCTGAGGGTAGGATCCATGTATTATTCAGTTTGAACCCTCAGTGTCTAGCATAATGCAGCTCATAATCTTTGAAAGACATCACATTGAATATAACAAAATACACTTACAATTTAAGGTCTAAGCATTGCTCTTACGGTTATAAAATGTTTAGGACACTGGTTTATAAGCAATTTATAACATGAAGTGGATGTGGCTTTTGTGTTTACCTTTCTTGGGGACCTCATTCAACAAATATTTATTGAGTGCCTCCTGTAAGGAAGAGATCGTGTGCCAGGTGCCTCATTAAGGAAGAAGGCAGACACAACTCTTATGCCTGGAATTCATTTTTAACAGGGGAGACACCTTTGCATGACCACTTACAAAATTACGTATGTATAATTGGAGGAGAAGCACAGGGGACTGAGAGAGCAGACAAGGGGGCACTGAGCCTTAGCGTGGGGACCTCTTGAGAAGTGATGTGCAGGGTGATGGCAGAGCAGGAGTAGCTGAAGCTGAGCAAAGAGGGTGAAAGAGGATAAAGAATGGACTTTCTGGGCCCTGAATACAGTCCAGCCTGAAGGCCTCAGGGTCATAAGGAGACAACATAAAATGCTGGAGGAACTGAGAGAGGCTGGTATGACTGGGTCTGAGGAGGGGGAATAGCAAATTGTGATCTGAATTTGGAGGAGTCAGCAGGGATCAGATCATGGCAGTTCACTGGAAGATTTAGAATTTCCTTCTGAATGCATGAAAAGATCCTCCCTAAAAGCTATGACTTCTGGAATTCGCTTCAAATAACCCAAGAACATTGGAGAAAGTAGGTGGGGTATATATGAAATGAAATTGGCCATTCATTGATTTGTTGAAACTGTGTGATGGGTATATGGAAGTTTATTATACTCTATTTTTGTGAATATTTAAATTTTTCTATAATTAAAAAAAAAAAAAGAAATCCCTCCAGCTACAATAAAGAGAAAGGATTAAGAACAGATGTGAGGAGACCTGACTTTGCTATAGACCAGGTGAAAAAGAAGACAGTCTTGAACTAAGGTGGTAGCAGTAGGATTTGAGGGAAGTGAATAGATTCTAGTGATAATCGAGAACTCTAATAGATGGAGTTTGGTGATTGATTAGATGTGAGGGAGGGAGAGTGGGAGCTATCATGAATGGGTCCTTGTTTTCTGCTTTGAGCAATTAGGTAGAGAAGCTCTCCTGAGGATGAGTTGCCTGCAAAGGGAAGATTCTGGTAGAGTCTTAATATTTCCTCCCATTAACTCCATCTACCTTCTCAAGGTTTAATGTAATTCAACAAACATTTGCTGCATTCCACGTGTTAGGCACTATACTGGGAGGTGTGGAGTGGGGTAAAGAGGAATATGCAATTATAAAAACAATAAGCTACCATTAACTGAGTATCTGTGATGAGAGAGGCATTTTACACACGTATCCCATAATCCTCACAGCATCCCTGCAAAGCAGATATTATTAGGCCCATTGTACAGATGAGGAAACTGAGGTCTGGAGAGCTTATATAACTTGCCCAAATTCACAGCAGGAGTGAGATGGAAGTCAAGTCAACTTTTTTGGGTCCAAAGCCTGTGGTCTTTCCACTACATAATACTGCCTCATGGGAGTGCTGAAAAGGCAGCTGGAGACGTTCCAAAGACAATTCTATCCACATCACAGTTGTTTTTCTCAGACTTGTACAGTTTCATGATTCAAAGGGATTACAATGCTAATATGCTGCCTGGAAATTAGTGTATGAAAATTCTGAGATAGGTCAAGCCAGTTCATCACCTCCATCATAAAGAATCCACAATGATCTCTTAATCAAGTTCCACTATCTTTTCCCAGATGATATCTTTAGCCCTTTGAATCCAGTTACTGGAATAATGTTCCAGAGTTTTATGTGTTTCTTCCCTGGGGGACGGGACAATTATTGTTTCAAGATGAGCAGCAGGCAAGATATCTAGTACTTTCTCTTCCCTGCTGTGACTTCAGAGACTGTACAAAATGTTTGTCAAATGTTCCTATGCCTGCATTTATTTATTTTTTAAGTCTAGGCAATTATTTAGGCAGCAAAATATATGCAAAAGTTAAGTTTGTTTCAGTGACATAAGGCAAAATGTGGAGCCTTTTTACCTCTTAACTTTTTTTTATTATGGAAAATTTTAAACAGGCCAAAAAATAGAAGATTATAGTGAACCCCCATGTTCCCGTCACCCAGTTTCAACAATGATTAACTCACGGCCACGCTTGTTTCATCCGTACCCACCCACTTCCTCCCACATGCTTGTTCAGAAGCAAATCCCTGACTTGGTATCATTTCATCTGTAGATGTTTCAGTACGTACCTTTAAGAGATAAGAACTCTTTGGGGGCTGAGTGTTTTGTCGAGCATTTCCTGAGACTGGTTTGTGGGAACATTTGCCAAGAAAGGGCTCAGATGTTTTCCAGAAAGCTGCACTGGGAGAGGTGGGGAGCGAGGTCAGAGGAGATGGCTGGTGGGCAGGGAGGCTTCAGGGGAATGTGGGAGCAGCCAGGGCAGCACCGGGGCCCCCTCAGGGAGAGTCACTTCTTCAGCTCTCGGCCTCCACTGTTCATTGTTAGCTCTCTCCATGTTTGGTGAATTTATTGATGTTTCCTCCTGAGTCTTAGTTAGTGGTTTAATGACTCCCATGGGAGAAACTCAGCAGAGGTGACAATTCAGTAACTGCCTTTTGAAGTACCTGTCTCATCTGCATTGTCCTTTCAGTATGGCCAGCTTGCTTTAATGGGACCAGTAACATGGCTCTCCAGGAAAGCCGACTGTAAACTCCCTGAGGGTAGAGTCTGGATACACAGTTTTCTCCCCATAGTACCTGGCAGACTGTTTAGCACGTAGTGAGTGCACAGAAAATGGTTCGCCAATAAAGGAAGGGAGGAAGGAAGGCCTGAACAACTAACTGAAAGAATGCCAAAGTTTTAGAAATGGCTAAAGGTGACAATAAACCAAGCAGCAAGAAAAAAAAAAAAGAAAATCTATGGACAGTGTGGTAGGCAGAATCATGGCCCCCTCAAAGGTGTCCACATCCCAATCCCCAGAACCTGGGAATACGTTGCCTTATTCAGCAAGAGGGACTGTGTAGATGTGAAAGGTTAAGGATCTCAAGGTGGGGAGATTATCTTGGATTATCTGGGTGGGCCCCATGTAATCACCAGGGTCCTTAAAAGGAAAGAAGGAGGCAAGAGAGTCAGAGGAGATGTGACAACGGAAGCAGAAGTTGGAGTGAGGTGAGTACTGGCTTTGAAGATGGAGGAGACAGGCAGCCTCTGGAAGCTGGAAAAGGCAAGGAAACAGATGCTCCCCCAGAACCTCCAGAAAACAGCCCTGCTGACCCCTTGATTTTAGCCCCCAAGGCCCATGTCAGACTTCCGACCTCCAGAACTGTGACCTGTTTAGAATATGTTCCTAAGGCAATCCTGTTGTCTCTACATTAAAAACATATTCTGAATCTGCCCCGTTTCCCGTCTCCACGCTGTCCCCTAATGCACACCACCCTCCTCTCCTGTGCTACAGCCTCCTGACCGCAGTCCACTCTCCACAGAGCTGCTGGGGTGAGGGTGAGGCTTTCCACCAGCGCATAGACTCGTCTGCACCTGGCAAACAGAGCCCTTCGCCGGCCTCTCCCACCTCACCCATACCACGCTCACCTCACTCACAATGCCGCATTCTGAGCAAAGTTCCTTCCTGCCTGCGGGCCTTGGCACTGCTGGTCCCCTGTCTGGAGCCATTTCCCAGGATCTTTGCGTGACTGGACCCGATTAGGTGTCTATTTAAATGTCACTTCCTCCAAGGGACCTTCCCGAAGCCTGATCTGAAGTACTGGCCTCGCCCTCCTCCTGCTCTCTGTGCAATCTTAATTTCTTCAAGAACACATTGCTCTCTAAAATCATTGTTTGTATGCTTGTTTACTGTCTATTTCACCTCACTGAAAAATAGGCTTCTAAGGGCCTGGGGGCCTTGTCTGTCTTGTACTCGCTGTACCCACAGTTCTTGGAATTGCCTGTCTCATTTGTATTTATCAGCGATTTATATTGACTGAACAATGGACAGATGGATGGATGGATGGATGGATGGATAGATGATTGGCTAGTAGGGCTGAAAGTGGACCAGAGATGAAGATCCTCATGTGACCGGGTAGCCTTTCGAGGGTACCTGATGAGCAAGGAACTCATCATGCACACAATACCTGGGTGGACACTGGTGTCAGGGAGAGTGTTGGATGCGTCCCTACCAGTGCCGCTCACCTCACCTTCCAGACCAACCTACCAGGTGCCTGGTGTCCCCTTCCTGTAAAAAGAAGATGGCTTATGAAACAGAGTCTGTTGGTGACAACTGACTGAACCGGAGAGAAGGAGGTTCCCAGGGGTGGAGCAGTGACAGCTGGAGCCAGGCAGAAGGGCAGCCAGGGCAAGACAACGTGACATCAGGAGGGTGACGACAGGGGCAGGAACTACGGCAGGAAGGGTGACAGCTGCATAGCAAGGAAGGGATGGGTATAGAGCGTGGGTGGTCCCTGAGCACGGGTGAGGGGTGCAGGGAGCATGTCAGGGTCACAGAAGGACCACTGTGGCCACTGGGGAGCATTTGTAAGCTACCTTAGGGAGTCCCTGAACAAAAATGAAGGATCTGGGGTTGGGGTCCAGGTAGTTTTGGTGATTGAGTCTGCACCAGACCCTATCTGCACTATGATTGTGATTTTAGCCCTGGAATGAGAAATGGGGTGGAAGAGGGGGTCCAAAAACCAAGCACAAAGGCTTTTGTAGTGGGGCTATTTGTCATGTCAGAAATCTAAGCTGGTTCTGAGCTTTTGGTTACTGAAGTGGATGCTGTAATTTTGTGAGCTAGGACTGTTTGATCAGGAGGGTTGTGATCTCTTATTGCTTGGAGGAGAGGGTGACTTAAAAACAACAAATCCTTCAATGTGGGACATGTCGTAAGCCAGCTTGTCTTCCATCTGAACATCCAAAGTCTTAGAGGTGACTACGTGTTTTTTCCCCCAAAGACAGGAAGTTACTATTTCAGAGTGAGAGACCCAGCTGTTTGAATTTTCTGCAGCAATTAAAGACACTGGCTTGGGACAACACCGGTTCAACCCAAGTCACCTCCAGTATACTTGCTTTTGTTGGCAGCAACCCTGGAGGAATCATCTCTGGCTTACAAGAAACCAGTTTACTTGAGATCTGAGCTACTATCCAAAACCGCGCTACTATCCAAAACCGCACTAAGGCAGCTAATGCAGGCCAGCTACGCTAAGGAATCCTGCAGCTAGGCAGCTCTTCAAACATTGATCCTGTCATTTTGGAGAAGTCTCATAGCTGGTGCTCTCAGACCTCCACCTGAGTTGAGCAGCAGGCCCTGTGGATATCAGTCATTTCCTTATTAATTAGGTACTTCCTATGTGCTCAGGACTGTGCTAGATGCTCTGGGTAGAAGTATAGTGAAAAAAGCATTAGAATGGGAGTTGCGTAACCTGGGTACTATCCCTCTGGCTCCCCCATTAGCTAGTAGCATGACCTTTGGGAAATCCATGTAACCTGTCTGTGCAAATGTTTCTTCACGTGTAAAATGAGAGAAGCAGACTCTGTCCCTTTAAAATCTCCTCCAGTTCTTCAATTCTATATTCTAAGAAGTAGAAAAATCATATCTAGAGATTTTAATTGAATACCCACTAAGTGCAGGAGACTGTGAAAATGTTAGATTCCTCCAATTCCTTGGTTAAAACAGTAGGTAATATTGTTTGTGAGGTTATAACATAAAAGGGACTTCCAAATTATGTGACTTAATTAACAAAATGTTCCACCCGGAAGAGACTTGACACAGGAGTTAGGTGTTGTGTCATTCTAGGACCGCTGCTAAAGTGAAGCAGAGGGCTGAGAGTCCCCACAGCTGTCCTGCCCATGTCTTGGAAGTCATATCTCATGGATAATTCAGTCTTAAATCTCTGGATTCATTTAAAAAAATCAATAACCAACTCAAGTTGAGTTAAGCAAGAAGGTGAAATACTTTGGCACATGACACTGAAATGTCAAAGGATTGGCAGGGTCTGGCATAGTTTGATCCAGGAATTCAGTGATGTCCCCAGGACTTGGCTTCTCTCTATCTCTCTTGTCTGCTCCTCTCCACGTTGGCGTCATTTTCAGGCTCCATATGTTGGCAAGATGGTGCCAGGAGCTCCAGCCTCAGTCAGTCTGCACTAATAGCTGCCACACAGGTCCTGGAATTCACCCTGGTTAGACTAAGTTGGGAATGACTTAAAATAAGAAGTGACATTTGAGCTGGAACTTAAGTGAACTGTGAGAACTTATGGGTCATTGGTGGGACAGAGAAAACAGTCCAGGCAAAGGCAGAAGAATATATGAAAGCTTGGTGTGTTTAGGGAAATCCAAAACTCCAGTTCATCAGAAGCATGTGTGGTGGGCCTTAGGGGAAGTGAACAGTGACGTGCCCAATTTTTATCCAGAATTTTAGACAGCATCCATACCCAATTCCTTTCCTTCTGATCTACCTACATCACTTGAATTATTTTTATGAGTTGAAAACGTCACCGAATAAACTACAAAAGCTTGACTGAAAAAGACTGCCACCCCCAGGGTTAACAAGTTATATTAAGTTTTTAGGAAAAGTAGGCAATGAGCTCACATTTCCAGTCCAAACCCTTGGTCCTTTTTGAAAGGGAGAGTTTCATTGGAAGTTTCCATCCTGTTGGACCTGGGAGTGATATTTGCCTTTAAACCTATTAAGGCCCTGATTGATTTTCTGTCTTGTCTTTGGCTCCCCTGGAAGCAGGCCCTGAGATAAGGACTTGAGTGTATGTAGTTCATTGGGCAGTGATCTCAGGAAACACCAACTGGGGAGTAGGAAAGACAAAGAAGGTGCTATGCGTTGAATTGTATTTCCCCAAAATTCATATGTTGAAGTCCTAACCCCTCCATACCTCAAAATGCGACCTTATTTGGGAACAGGATATTGCACATGTAATTAGTTAAGTTAGGATGAGGTCATATGAGGTAGAGTGGGCCCTAATCCAATATAACTGATGTCTTTATCAAAAGGGGAAATTTGGACACAGACATGCACACAGGTAGAACACCATGTGAACATGAAAGCAGAGATTGGGGTGATGCTTCTACAAGCCAAGGAACACCAAAGATTTCATGCAAACCACCAGAATATAGGTTAAAGGGATGGAACAGATTTTTTTTTTTTTTTTCTTACAGCCTTCAGAAGGAACCAACACTGTTGACATTTTGATCTTGGACTTCTAGCCTCCAGAACTGTGAGACAATACATTTCTGTTGTTTAATCCACCCAGTCTGTGGAACTTTATTATGGCAGTCCTAGCAGACTAATACAGAAGGCAAGATGCCAATAAAGGATGTGTTATCAGGCAAGTTACCAGTGTGACCAAATGGAGAAAGAACTCTGCAGACAGTGTAGAACTCAAAATTATCCTGCCAGATACAACTCAACAATAAAAGGACAACTCAATTTAAAAATGGGCAAGGATAGATATTTCTCCAAAAAATACATGCAAATGGCCAGTAAAGTACAAGAAAAGATGTTTAACATCTGTCTTAGTCTGTTCCAGCTGCTATGACAGAATACTATAGACTGGGTGGCTTAAATAACAGACGTTTATTTTTCACAGGTCTAGAGGCTAGAAGCCCAAGATCAGGGTGCCGGCATGATCAGGTTCTTGGAGAGGACCCTCTTCCTGGTTTACAGATGACTGTCTTCTTGTATCTCATATGGAGGAGAGAGAGGGGGCTAGCTCTCTTCCTCTTCTAATAAGGACGTTAATCCCATCATGGGACCCCACCCTCATGACCTAATTACCTCTCAAAGTCCCCACCTCCAAATACCATCATACTAAGGCTTCAGTATATGGATTCTGGGGAACACAAACATTCAGTCCATAGCAACATCATTAGTCATTAAGGAAATGCAAATCAAAACAGCAATGAGATACCACTTCACACCCACTAGGATGGCTAATGATAAAAAACATGGCAAGGACTTCCCTGGTGGCGCAGTGGATAAGAATCTGCCTGCCAATGCAGGGGACACAGTTTCGATCCCTGGTCCGGGAAGATCCCACATGCCTCGGAGCAACTAAGCCCGTGTGCCACAACTACTGAGCCTGCACTCTAGGGCCCGCGAACCACAACTACTGAAGCCCGTGCGCCTAGAGCCCGTGCTCTTCAACAAGAGAAGCCACCGCAATGAGAAGCCTGCGCATCGCAACGAAGAGTAGTCCCCGCTTGCTGCAACTAGAGAAAGCCCGCGTGCAGCAACAAAGACCCAATGCAGCCATAAATAAATAAATAAATAAAAATTTAAAAAAAAAAAAAGAATCTGCCTGCCAATGCAGGGGACACGGGTTCGAGCCCTGGTCCGGGAAGATCCCACATGCCATGGAGCAACTAAACCCGTGTGCCACAACTACTGAGCCTGCACTCTAGAGCCCATGAGCTACAACTACTGAGCCTGCGTGCCACAACTCCTGAAGCCCACGCGCCTAGAGCTTGTGCTCTGCAACAAGAGAAGCCACCGCAATGAGAAGCCTGTGCATCGCAACAAAGAGTAGTCCCTGCTTGCCGCAACTAGAGAAAGCCTGCACACAGCAACGAAGACCCAACACAGCCATAAATAAATAAATAAATAAATAAATAAAATTTATTTTTAAAAAAGTTTATTCTTAAAAAAATATGGCAATAACAAGTGTTAGGATATAGAGAAATTGGAATCCTCATATATTGCTGGTGAAACTTTTAGTGCAGCTGCTTTGGAAAACCAGTTTACCAGTTTCTCAAAAAGTTAAACACAGAGTTATCATATGACCTAGCCATTCCACTCCTAGGTATTTACCCAAGAGAATCAAAAACATATGTCCACACAAAAACACGAATGCTTATAGCAGCATTATTCATAATAGCCAAAAGTGAAAACAACCCAAATGTCCATCAATTGATAAATGGATAAACAAAATGTGGTATATTCATAAAATGGAATATTATTGAGCAATAAAAAGAATGAAATACTAGTATGTGCTCAACATGAATGAATCTTGAAAAAACGTTAAGTGAAGGAAGCCAGGCGCAAAAGGCTTCATACTGTATGATTCCATTTATATGAAATTCCCCAAAAGACAAATCCATAGAGACCAAAAGTAGATTAGTGATTGCTAGGGGCTGGAGAGAGGATGGGATGAGGAATGAGTGTTACCAGGTACTGAGTTTCTTTTTGGAGTGATGAAAATGTTCTGGAATTAAATAAGAGTAATGGTTGCACAACTGTATGATTATACTAAAAACTACTAAATTGTACACTTTAAAGTATGAGTTTTGGGACTTCCCTGGTGGCGCAGTGGTTAAGAATCTGCCTGCCAATGCAGGAGACACAGGTTAGAGCCCTGGTCCCTGAAGATCCCACATGCCGCAGAGCAACTAAGACGGCAAGCCACAACTACTGAGCCTTCATGCCACAACTACTGAAACCCGCACGCTTAGAGCCCGAGCTCTGCAAAAAGAGAAGCCACCGCAATGAGAAGCCCACACACCGCAACGAAGAGTAGCCCCCACTTGCCGCAACTAGAGAAAAGCCCGCGCTCAGCAACAAAGACCCAACGCGTGCAAAAATAAATAAATAAAATTTAAAAAGAAGTATGAGTTTTATGATGTGTAATTTATATCTTGATTAAAAAAATGAGAGATAAGATCTTTAAAAATACCGTCCTGCCTGAGGGAGGAGGGAGCTGGAATATTTATCTACCTGCTCCCAGGAGTCATCGGTTGAAGTCTGCCCCTGGGATGTATTTAACTCCCTGAAACTTGTGGCCTGATTCATATGTGGACTCCAGGAGCCAGAGAGAGCCTGTGCAAGAGTTGCCACTTGGAAGTTGGGCCTAAATATTTTTAGGAACTATCCATTCCGAAAGTGTGGAGAGTTCCCTATGGGCTCACCGGCCAATGCTACTTGCCTTCCAGGGTTATACAGTATTGACTTCTTCCTGCTCTGTCCTCACACAAGTCAAAAGTAGTCCCTCAACTTGGAAGATGAAGTGTTATGTAGTGAGGGCTTTCCATGAAGTATTTACGATTTAATTCATTTTGAGATTATCCACAGTCGTTTTAGCTGCGAACAATGGAAACCAACCCAGGCTAGGATGGCTGTACAGCAGTAACAACAGATGGACAGCAGCAAGTGTTAAGGAGGTCATGGAAGGTTGGAACCCTCATTTGTAAAAGAAGATGAAGTGATTGTTAAAGTCTGAGTGGCTCTGAGACTTACTGGAAACACTGGAGGATAAGGCTCAAGCAGTGAGCTGCAGCCAGAGAAGCCACGCGTTGGAGCCAGGGCCAAAGTCACGGAATTTTGCTTTGCTTCCAAGGCACACACTTTCAGCAGGTCAAGCTTGAAATGGTTAAGATCACACAGCGATTTCTAGAGGAAGGCAGGATTAGACAGGATTGTGAGTCCAGGGCTCCCTGAATCCAAAGTCCCCCGTTCTTCCTTCTGCAAGTTTGCAATTTCTTCATAAGTAAAAGGACTGATGATGGCAGAAAGGTAGCCGTGAATAATGATGCTACCGGGACCTGGGCAGTGTCCCTCTGTGCCAGATGCAATTTAAATGGGATTGTTATTAAATGCAGCCACAATCTGCACTCATACATGTGTCTCAAACAACTAATTGCTGAAGGTGCCTGGCAGTTTTGTTTGCTGGGTGCAACTGGTCCACGCCGAGCAGGTAAATGATTTACACCCCAGAGACAATCTCCTCAGGGCTTTTAACCCTCCTCCATTTTGTGTAAATCTCCAGCTTGGATTTTCTGGTCCTATTCTGTTTGCCTCCATTTCTAAAGCCCTTCCTTCATCCTTTTTTTTTTTTTAAAACCCACATGATTCTGTGTGTCATCAAACCCTCTTTATTTTCAGTCATGTTAGTCCAAGGCCTTTAAATGCTAAGCTGCTCTGGAATAGCAGCTCTCACACCTATTGGTCTCTAGAGTCCTTAAATACTCTTTTCACAATTATTGAGGATGCTAAAAAGCTTTTTTTGTGGATTATTTGTCAGTATTTTACTACATTAGAAATTTAAAAAACAAAAATTTAAAAAATAGTTATTAATTAATTTAAAAATAACGATGAAAGAGATTACAGGTTAACATAAAATGTTATCATGAAAAATATATTTTTCAAAACAAAAAATTTGTGAGGAGTGACTATTTTACATTTTAAACAAATCTCTTGAATGTCTGGGTTAATAGAAGAAACTTGGGTCTTATATCTGCCTCTGCATTTATTCTGTTGCCAAATCACACTGGAAAATTCCACTATACACTGTGAGAGAACGGGCATGAAAAGGCAATAACTTCTTACTTAGCATTATTATGAAAATAATTTGACTTTGCAGATCTCCTGGAAGGGGACAACCAGGAGTTCCCCTGGACCATACGTTGAGAACTGCTGCCATTTTTGGAGCTCATCATTCCTTTGTGTAGATCCATACTTCCATCTGGCATCTTTTCATCCCATGTGAATAATAACTTCCTTTTACATTTCTTGCAGTGTGGGTTTATTGGTAATGAATCCTTTCAACTTTTTGTATGTTTGAAAAAGTGTATTTTGTCTTAGTTTTTGAAAAATATTTTCACTGGGGTAGTAGAATTCTAAGTTGACAGTGTTTTATTTCAGTATTGTAAAGATGTTGCCCTACTGTCTTTTCACTAGCATTGTTTCTTTTTTTTAATTAAGGTATATTTGACACGGATCATTACATTAGTTTCAGGTGTACAAATTAATGATTTGATATTTGTATATATTGTGAAATGATCACCACAATAAGTCTAGTTAATGTCCATCATCATACATAGCCACATTTTTTTTTCTTGTGATAAGAACTTTTAAGATCTACTTACTTAGCAACATTCAAATATTCATTACAGTGTTATTAACTATACTCATCATGCTGTTTGATAATAGCCATTCCAACAGGTGTGAGATGATCTCTCACTGTGGTTTTTTTTTTTTTCACTGTGGTTGTGATTTGCATTTCCCTGATGATTGGTGATGTTGAACACCTTTTCATGTACCTGTTGGCCATCTGTATGTCTTCTTTGGAAAAATGGCTATTCCGATTCTCTGCCCATTTTTAATCGGATTGTTTATTTATTTATTTATTTTTTCTATTGAGTTGTAATCGTTCTTTGTATATTTTGGATACTAACCCCTTATTAGATATATTATTTGCAAATATTTTCTCCCATTTGGTGGGTTGCCTTTTCATTTTATTGATGGTTTCCTTTCCTGTGCAGAAGCTTTTTAGTTTGATATAGTTCCACTTGTTTATTTTTGTTTTTGTCTTCATTTTCATTGTTTCTGATGAGAAATCCGATGTCACCTTTATCTTTGTTTCTCTGTATGCAATGTGTCTTTTTCTCTTTCTACATTTACGATTTTCTCTTTATCCCAGGTTTTGAGCAATTTGATTATGATGCACCTTGGTGTAATTTGTGTTTTCATGTTTCTTGTGCTTGGTGTTTGTTGGAATTTTTGGATCTGTAAGTTTAAAGTTTTCATCAAATTGGGAAAAATTTGGCCATTATTTCTTCTAATGCTTTCAGCTCTCCCTCTGCAGTCCCATTCAGGGATTCCAATTGCACATATATTTGGCTCCCTGAGGTTGTTCCACAGCTCGCTAGTGCTCAGTTCATTTTTTAAAAAATTATTTTAAACTAAGTATAGTCTCATGGGAAGTTGCAAAAACATACATAGAGTCCCTGTACTCTTCTTCCAGTTTCTCCCAGTGGTATAACTGTAGAGCAGTATCAAATCTGAGAAAGTAACATTGGTACAATTCTGTTAATTTACCAATTATCTGTATCTGTTAAAATACAGATAAGGTTTCGTTTTCACCATTTTTAACATACATTCATTTGTGTTTGTGTGTATAGTTCTATGTATTTTATCTTATGCATAGATTCATGTAACCACCACCACAATAAAGATATAAAACTGTTTCATCACCACAAAAGAACTCCCTTGTGCTACCCTTTTATATTCAACCACCATCCCTGTCTCCTGGTAACCATTAAACCATTCTCCATTTCTGTACTTTTGCATTTTGAGAATATCACATAAATGGAATCATTATGTAGATAACATTTTCAGATTTACCAGTGAAACCATCTGAACCTGGAACTTTCTTTGTGAGAAGGTTTTAAAATACAAATTTAGTTTTTAAAAATGGATATAACAGTATTCAGGTTATCTATTTCTTCTTTTTTTTAAATAGATCTTTATTGGAGTATAATTGCTTCACAATACCATTTAGTTTCTTTTGCACAACAAAGTGAATCAGCCATATGCATACACATGTCCCCATATCCCCTCCCTCTTGAGCCTCCCTCCCATCCTCACTATCCCACCCATCTAGGTCATCGCAAAGGACTGAGCCGATCTCCCTGTGCTATGCTGCTGCTTCCCACCAGCCAACTATTTTACATTCGGTAGTGTATATATGTCAATGCTACTCTCACTTCGCCCCAGCTTTGCCCTCCCACCCCATGTCATCATGTCCATTCTCTGTGCCTACCTCTTTATTCCTGCCCTGCAACTAGGTTCATCAGTACCATTTTTTTGTTGTTAGATTCCATATATATGCGTTAGCATACGGTATTTGTTTTTCTCTTTCTGACTTACTTCACTCTGTATGACAGACTCTAGGTCCATCCACCTCACTACAAATAACTCAATTTCATTTCTTTTTATGGCTGAGTAATATTCCATTGTATATATGTGCCACATCTTCTTTATCCATTCATCTCTTGATGGACATTTAGGTTGGTTCCATGTCCTGGCTATTGTAAATAGTGCTGCAATGAACATTGTGGTGGATGTCTCTTTTTGAATTATGGTTTTCTCAGGGTATATGCCCAGGAGTGGGATTGCTGGGTCATATGGTAGTTCTATTTTTAGTTTTTAAAGGAACATCCATACTGTTTTCCATAGTGGTTGTATCAATTTACATTCCCACCAAGAGTGTGGGAGGGTTCCCTTTTCACCACACCGTTTCCAGCATTTATTGTTTCTAGCTTTTTTGATAATGGCCATTCTGACTGGCGTGAGGTGATACCTCATTGTAGTTTTGATTTGCATTTCTCTAATAATTAGTGATGTTGAGCATCTTTTCATGTGCCTCTTGGCCATCTGCATGTCTTCCTTGGTGAAATGTCTATTTAGGTCTTCTGCCCATTTTTTAACTGGATTGTTTGTTTTTTTGTTATTGAACTCCATGAGCTGTTCGTATATTTTGGAGACTAATCCTTTGTCTGTTGTTTCATTTGCAAATATTTTCTCCCATTCTGAGGGTTGTCTTTTTGTCTTGTTTATGCTTTCCTCTGCTGTGCAAAAGCTTTTAAGTTTAGTTAAATCCCATTTGTTTACCTTTGTTTTTATTTCTGTTACTGTAGGAGGTGGGTCAAAAAAGATCTTGCTGTGGTTTATGTCAAAGAGTGTTTTTCCTATGTTTTCCTCTAAAAGTTTTATAGTGTCTGGTCTTACATTTAAGTCTTTAATCCACTTAGAGTTTATCTTTGTGTATGGTGTTAGGTAGTGTTCTAATTTCATTCTTTTACATGTAGCTGTCCAGTTTTCCCAGCACCACTTATTGAAGAGGCTGTCTTTTCTCCATTGTATGTTCTTGCCTCCTTTGTCGTAAATTAGGTGCCCATATGTGCATGGATTTATCTCTGGGCATTCTGTCCTGTATCATTAATCTATATTTCTGTTTTTGTGCCAGTACTATATTGTCTTGATTACTGTAGCTTTGTGGTATAGTTTGAAGTCAGGGAGCCTGATTCCTCCAACTCTGTTTTTCTTTCTCAAGATTGCTTTGGCTATTCATGGTCTTCTGTGTTTCCATATGAATTGTAAGATTTTTTGTTCTAATTCTGTGAAGAAACCCATTGGTAGTTTGATAGGGATTGCATTGAATCTGTAGATTGCTTTGGGTAGTGTAGTCATTTTTCACAATATTGATTCTTCCAATCCAAGAACATGGTATATTTCTCCATCTGTTTATGTCATCTTTGATTTCTTTCATCAGTGTTTTATAGTTTTTTGAGTACAACTCTTTCACCTCCTTAGGCAGGTTAATTCCTAGGTATTTTATTCTTTTTGTTGCAGTGGTAAATGGGAGTGTTTCCTTAATTTCTTTTTCTGATTTTTCGTTGTTGGTGTATAGGCATGCCAGAGATTTCTGTGCATTAATTTTGTATCCTGCAACCTAACAAAATTCATTGTTTAGTTCTAGTAGTTTTCTGGTGGCATCTTTAGGATTTTCTATGTATAGTATCATGTCATTGGCAAATAGTGACAGTTTTACTTCTTCTTTTCCACTTTGTATTCCTTTCATTTCTTTTTCTTCTCTGATTGCTGTGGCTAGGACTTCCAAAACTATGTTGAATAAGAATAGTGAGAGTGGACATCCTTGCCTTGTTCCTGGTCCTAGTGGAAATGCTTTCAGTTTTTCACCATTGAGTATGATGCTTGCTGTGTGTTTGTCATATATGGCCTTTATTATGTTGAGGTAGTTTCCCTCTGTGCCCATTTTCTGGAGAGTTTTTATCATAAATAGGTGTTGAATTTTGTCAAAAGCTTTTTCTGCATCTATTGAGATGATCATATGGTTTTTATTCCTTGATTTGTTAATGTGGTGTATCACATTTATTGATTTGTGTATACTGAAGAATGCTTGCATCCCTGGGATAAATCCCACTTGATCATGGTGTATGATCCTTTTAATGTGCTGTTGGATTCTGTTTGCTCAACAAAATGTTGAGGATTTTTGCATCTATGGTCATCAGTGATATTGGTCTATAATTTTTTTTGTGATATCTTTTTCTGGTTTTGGTATCAGGGTGATGGTGGCTATGTAGAATGAATTTGGGAGTGTTTCTCTCTCTGCAATTTTTTGGAAGAGTTTGAGAAGGATCGGTGTTAGCTCTTCTCTAAATGTTTGATAGAATTCGCCTGTGAAGCCATCTAGTCCTGGACTTTTGTTTATTGGAAGATTTTAAGATATGGTGTCAATTTCATTACTTGTGATAGGTCTGTTTATATTTTCTAATTCTTCCTCATTCAGTCTTGGAAAATTGTACCTTTCCAAGAATTTGTTCATTTCTTCGTGGTTGTCCATTTTATTGTCATATAGTTGTTTGTACTAGTCTCTTATAATCCTTTGTATTTCTGCAGTGTCAGTTGTGATTTCTCCTTTTTCATTTCTAATTTTATTGATTTGCATCCTCTCCCTTTTTTTCTTGATGAGTCTGGCTAAGGGTTTATCAATTTTGTTCATCTTCTCAAAGAACCACCTTTTAGTTTTATTGATCTTTGCTACTGTTTTCTTTGTTTCTATTTCATTTATTTCTGCTCTGATCTTTATGATTTCTTTCCTTCTACTGACTTTGGGTTTTGTTCTTCTTTCTCTAGTTGTTTTAAGTGTTGGGTTAGATTGTTTATTTGAGATTTTTCTTGTTTCTTGAGGTGAGATTGAATTGCTATAAACTTCCCTCTTAGAACTGCTTTTGCTGTGTCCCATAGGTTTTGGGTCATAGTATTTTCATTGTCATTTGTTTCTATGCATTTTTAAATTTCTTCTTTGATTTCTTCAGTGATTTCTTGGTTATTTAGTAGTGCACTGTTTAGCCTCCATATATTTTTGTTTTTTACAGCTTTTTTCCTGTAATTGATTTCCAATCTCATAGCATTGTGGTCAGAAAAGATGCTTGATATGATTTCAATTTTCTTAAGTTTTCAGAGGCTTGATTTGTGACCCAAGATGTGATCTATCCTGGAGAATGTTCCATGTGCACTTGAGAAGAAAGTGTATTCTGCCACTTTTGGGTGGAATGTTCTATAAATATCAATTAGATCTATCTGACCTATTGTGTCATTTAAAGCTTGTGTTTCCTTATTTATTTTCTGTGTGGATGATCTGCCCATTGGTGTAAGAGGGGGTGTTTTAAAGTCCCCTACTATTATTGTGTTACTGTCGATTTCTCCTTTCATGGTTGTTAGCATTTGCCTTATGTATTGAGGTGCTCCTATGTTGGGTGCATGAACATTTATAATTGTTTTATTTTCTTCTTGGATTGATTCTTTGATCATTATGTAGTGTCCCTCCTTATCTCTTGAAACAGTCTTTAATTTAAAGTTTATTTTATCTGACATGAGTATTGCTACTCCAGCTTTCTTTGATTTGCATGGAATATCTTTTTCCATCCCTTCACTTTCAGTCTGTATGTGTCCCTAGGTCTGAAGCGGGTCTCTTGTAGACAGCATATATATGGGTCTTTTTTTTGTATCCATTCAGCCAGTCTGTGTCTTTTGGTTGGGGCATTTAATCCATTTACATTCAAGGTTATTATTGATATGTATGTTCCTATTACCATCTTCTTAATTGTTTTGGGTTTGTGTTTGTGTGTCTTTTTCTTCTCTTGTATTTCCCCGCTTAGAGAAGTTTCTTTAGCATTTGTTGTAAAGCTGGTTTGGTGGCGCTGAATTCTCTTAGCTTTTGTTTGTCTGAAAAGCTTTTGTCTTCTCCATTGAATCTGAATGAGATCCTTGCTGGGTAGAGTAATCTTGGTTGTAGGTTTTTTCTCTTTCGTCACTTTAAGTATATACTGCCACTGCCTTCTGGCCTGCAGAGTTTCCACTGAAAAATCAGCTGATAACCTTATGGGGATTCCTTTGTATGTTATTTTTTGTTTTTCCCTTGCTGCTTTTAATATTTTTTCTTTGAATTTAATTTTTGTTAGTTTGATTAATATGTGTCTTGGTGTGTTTTTCCTAGGATTTATCCTGTATGGGACTCTGTGCTTCCTGGACTTGGGTGACAATTTCCTTTCCCATGTTAGGGAAGTTTGCCACCATAATCTCTTCAAATATTTTCTCAGACCCTTTCTTGTTCTCTTTGTCTTCCGGGACCCCTATAATTCAAATGTTGGTGCATTTAGTGTTGTCCCAGAGGTCCCTGAGATTGTCTTCTTTTCATTCTTTTTTCTTTATTCTGCTTCTTGGCAGTTATTTCCACCATTTTGTCTTCCAGCTCACTTATTCGTTCTTCTGCCTCCATTATTCTGTTATTGGTTCCTTCTAGTGTATTTTTCATTTCAGTTATTATGTTGTTCACTTCTGTTTGTTTGTGCTTTAGTTCTTCTAGATCTTTGTTAAACATTTCTTTTATTTCCTCAGTCTGTGCTTCCATTCTATTTCTGAGATTCTGGATCATCTTTACTATCATTACTCTGAATTCTTTTTCAGGAAGATTGCCTATTTCCTCTTCATTTATTTGGTCTTGTAGGTTTTTACCTTGCTCCTTCATCTGTGACATATTTTTTGTTGTCTCATTTTTTTTTTTAATGAGTGGGAATGTGTTCCTGTTTTACTGGTTGTTTGGCCTGAGGCTTCCAACACTGGAGTTTGTAGACTATTGTGTAGAGCTGGGTCTTGGTGCTGAGATGAGGAACTCTGTGAGACCTCACTCCAATGAATATTCCCTGGGGTCTGAGGTTCTCTGTTAGTCCAGTGGTTCAGACTCAGAGCTCCCACTGCAGGAGCTTCCACACGACCCCGGATTGCAAATCAAGATCCCACAAGCCACGTGGGGTGGCAAAAAAAACAAAGTAAAAAATAAAATTAGACTAGGAAACTAACAGATATGTTAGAAAGAATGTAAAAATAAAAATATAGATGAATCAACAACTGGAAGGTACATTGGTGCCACAGTAGTAAAAAAGAGGAAGGAAAAAAAAATGCGGTGGGGGGGAAGGCCTTGGCTGTGGAGAGCAGGGCCTAAGCAAGGGTGAGGTTTGGGCAGTGGGCTGGGCCAGTGCTCAGGACCCACAGGGCTGGAAAAGACCATGGGGGCTGTGGGGGTGGGGCTTAGGCTCAAGGAACAGAAGGGGCCCAGGCGTGCCCCCCACCCCTGGTCTCAGAGGGCAGGGAACCTCACCTGGGAGCCCAGCAGGCTTCCTGGGCTCGAGTGGGTGGGCCAAACACCCTCCTCTCCTGCTCCTCGGGTCTGGGGTCTGGGAGGGCCCCTCCCTCCTGCCTCTCCTGATCTCCCTGGCCTCCCTCCTATGCCCCCAGGACCAATGTGGGTGGGGGTGGGGTGGGAGGGGGCACCTTGGAGGGCAGGGGACTAGCTTGGGAGCTCAGCAGGCTCCCCGGGCTGAGTGGGTGGGGCAATCACCCTCCATTCCTCTCCCACTCCTCCCCGAGGGCCCCTCCCACCTGCATCTCCTGATCTCCCCTGCTTCAGGGGAGATCCTTGGTGGTCAGAGTTCGCCACCAGTCAGTGGCAGTTGTGGGGAGACGCTAACTCCACGTCTTCCCACACCGCCATCTTGACTCCTCCCTATCTATTTCTTTTTGAGTGGGCTTTGATCATTTGCATCTTTCAAAGAATCTGTCCATTTCATCTAATTTATCCAATTTATTATATAAAACAATTTAAAAATTACTATCTGTTTAATGTCTGTAGGCTCTCATATTTGTAATTTGTGTCTTTTTTCTTTCTCTTGATGAGTTTGGCTAGAGGTATACCCTTTTAAAATATTTTCAGAGAACTTTGGTTTCATTGATTTTGCTCTGTCCTTTTCATTGATATCACTTTTTCTATTTATGGTTTCCTTCTGCTTGCTTTGGACTTAGTTTATTTGTTTGTTTCTAGTTTCTTAAGGTAGCAGCTTAGGTTCTTAATTTGAAAACCTTCTCTTTTTCTAATGTAAACATTTAGTGCTATAAATTTCTCTCTAAGCACTGCTTTGGCTATATGCCCAAATTTCCCATATGTTTTGTCATTATTTTCATTTGATTCAAAATACTTTCTGATTGTCTATTTGACACCCTCTTAGGCCCATAGGTTATTTAGAAACATGTTGTTTAATTTCCAAACATTTGGGGATTTATCAGATACCTTCTATTTTATATTTACGTTTTAACTGTTGTGATCAGAAAATTTTGTACAATTTCAATTCTTTAAAACATTTTTTATGGCCTAGGATATGGTGTATCTTGGCGAATGTTTCATGTGCACTTGAAAAGAATATGTACTCTGATGTGATTGGGTAGCACGTTCTATAAATGGAAATTAGGTCAAAAAGATTGATAGTGTAATTCACTTTTATATCCTTTTTGATTTTTCTGTCTACTTGTCCTGAGACAATAGTGTTAAAGTCTCTAATTGTGTTTGTAGAACAGTCTATTTCTCCTATCAGTTCTAATAGTTTTTGCTTCTTGTATTTTGAAACTGTGTTCTTAGGTGCATACACATTTGGGATTATGTTTTCTTGATGAATTAATGCCTCTATCATCATGTAATGTCCCTCTTTATTGTTGTCCACTTTGTTATAATAAAGCCACTACAGCTTTCTTTTGATTTTCACTCGCATGGTATATCTTTTTCCATCCTTTTCTTTTTAGCCTATCTATACCTTCATTTTTATCCAATTTGGCAACCTCTGACTTTTACTTGGGGGTGGTTCTTAGACCACTTACTCTTAGTGTTAGCCTTAAACATACCATCTTTCTGGTTGCTTTCTGTTTGTCTGATCTGTTCTTAATTCATTTCCCCTTCTTTCCCTGCCTTTTAATTTAATCAATTGAGTATTTATTATGTTTTTATTTAATCTTCACTAGACTTATTAATCATGCATTTAAAATTTTTTTTTGGTGGATGCCCTAAAGTTTACAATATAGATCTTTAACTTAACACAGTGTACTTTCAAATAATATTATGGCTTTTTTGTTGCTGCTGCTATTGGTCTGCAATCAGATGAGGTTTGCAACAGAATATAAATCAACTGTATCACTAAGCACATTGTTTAGTACCTGACTTTTTTTCAGATCAAGACTTTCTTGATGAAGTAAGCAGTATGTTGACTACATTCTTGCACAAGCTTTCTTTGTTTTTGTGGTCTAGTAATAAAACCGTCACAGCCCAGCACCACTCCTCAGACCACACTTTGAGTAGCACACTGGTCTAAGCCATAGGCAAGAGTATCTTTAAGGATAAGGAGGCATATGTCTTCTTCTACCAGTGCCTGATGCATGATCTAGAGCCCAGTACCTTCAAGGAAGGAGCAGTCCATTCTTTTCTCAATTATCTCAAAGTACATAAAAGATATCAAAGTAAATAGCCCATTGCACCTTTGACTAAAGACTTCTTTTCTCAGATACGTGCACCCCTATGTTCACTGCAGCACTATTCACAATAGCCAAGACATGGAAAAAACCTAAATGTCCATCAACAGATGAATGGATAAAGAAGATGTGGTACATATATACAATGGAATACTACTCAGACATAAAAAAGAACAAAATAATGCCATTTGCAGCAACATGGATGCAGCTAGAGACAGATAAACAACAAGATCCTACTGCATAACACAGAGAAATATATTCAGCATCCTATGATAAACCATAATGGAAAAGAATATAAAAATAGAATGTATATATATATATATATATATATATATATAACTCAATCTCTTTGCTGTACAGCAGAAATTAACATAACATTGTAAATCAACTACACTTCAATTTAAAAAAAGACTTCTCATATTCTCTAACTCTCCACAATTTTTGTTTTTGCTTTACTTTTTATTGAAGTATAATCTACATATAGAAAAGTGCACATATCATAAATGTACAGCTCAATGAATTTTCAGAAACTGATTATACTAGGGTAACCAGCACACAGATTGAAAAACAGAACACCACCAGCACCAAAGAAGACCTCCTTGAGCCCCCCGCCCTTTCAGTCACTGTCCCCTCATCAAGGGTACCACTATTCTGACCTCTAACAGTGTACCTTAGTGTTGCTTGTTTTGGATACTTATATGAATGGAACTGTACTCTTTTGTGTCTGGTTTCTTTTGCTCAACCATTATGTTCATGAGATTTATCCATATTGCTGCCTGTAGTTTTAGTTCATTCATTCTCACTGCTGCAGCGTTCCATTGTGTGAATATCTCACAATGTGTATATCCAATCCACTGTTGATGGACATTTGTATTGGTTCCAGTTTTTAGCTATCACAAATAATGCTGCTTGCATTCATCTTAAAAAAGAATTTGTAAACATCTTTTGATGCATTTCTGTTTGGTATATTCCTAGGAGTGGAATGGTTATGTCATAGAATTGGCATGTGTTCGGCTTTAGAAGATATTGCCAAACAGCTTTCTGAAATTATTATATCTATTTATTCTCCTGCTGACAAGGCATGAAAATTCCATTTGCTTCACAACTTCACCAACACTTGAATTTTCTGTCTTTTATCTTAGCCATTCGAGTGGTTATGTAGTGGTGTCACACTGTGGTTTTAATTTGATGACTACTGATATTGAGGATGTTTGCACATGTTTATTTGAGAAACATTTCATATGCTTACTTGAGAAATGCTTGTTCAAATCTTTTGCTTACTTTTTATTTGGGTTATCTGCTTTTTTCTTACTGATTCATAAGAGTTCCTTATATATTCTGGATATAAGTCAGATA
This sequence comes from Eschrichtius robustus, assembly GCF_028021215.1. Classification (NCBI taxonomy): domain Eukaryota; kingdom Metazoa; phylum Chordata; class Mammalia; order Artiodactyla; family Eschrichtiidae; genus Eschrichtius; species Eschrichtius robustus. The sequence continues at coordinate 50,087,199 of NC_090829.1, read as the reverse complement.
TAAGTACTATATATATCTTCACTTACTCTGTGTCTTATTTTTTCACCTTCTTAATGGTATCTTTTGATAAACAGAAGTTTTTACTTTTACTGTAGCTAAATTTATCTTTTTTTTTTCCCGTTATGGTCTGCATGCTTTTGGTGACCTGTTTAAGAAATTTTTACATACCCAAGGTCATGAAGATATACTCCTCTCTTTTCTTCATAAACCTTTATTATTCTACTTTTCATATTTAGACCTTTAGTCATCTGGAATTCATTTTTGTGCATGACATGATGTAGGGGGTCAATATATTTTTTTCCATATAGATATCCAATTGACTCACATTCACTCCCCACCAGACTAAAGGATCACCTTTATTGTAAATCAAGTGAATATAAACATATGAGTATTAATCTTTTTCAAGGATGTCTTGGCTATTTTTGGCCCTTATATTTCCATCTACATTTTAGAATCAGCCTATCAATTTCTATTTAAAAAATCCCTGTTGGGATACCGATTAGAACTTAACACATAAATCAATTTGAGGAGAACTGAAATCTTTATAATATTGTCATAATTCAGGAACATGTTATATATTAATCCATTTGTGTCTTCTTAATATGTCTTAGTTCATCTTAATATTTTCAGTTTTCAGTGTAGAGAAGTGTTATTTCAGCACAGTAACATTTTGTGCACATTTTGTTAGATTTAATCCTAGGTAATTTACATTTTTTGATGCTATTGTAAATGGTATCATTTAAATCAATTTCTACTTGTTTGTTGTTTGTATATAGAAATTCCATTGAGTTTTTAATCTATGTTAACCTTTATCCAGTAGCTTTCCTAGTTCCAGTGGCTTGTCTGTAAATTCTTTTGTATTTTCTTTGTATATAATCATGTCATACAATTTCTTTCTTTCCAATTCTTATGCCCTTTATTCCTTTTTCTTTCCTTATTGCATCAGCTGGTACTTCTAGTATGATATTGGATAGGAGGCCCTCTTGTTTCATTCCCAGTCTTAGTGGCAAAGTTTTCAGTAATTCATCTTTAAATGTGATGTTTGTAACAGACTTTTGTAGGTACTCTCTATCGAATTTAGAAAAATTTCTTCTATTTGTAGTTTGCTTCTGCTGATTATATTTCAAGTCAATCACTTCAAGTCATCAGTCTAGGAAGTGAGAGAGAGTTAATGTCTAGAGCTCAGCTCTGCACTTCTGGAGGACACCAGATCCACCTCTGCATTTGCCTTTAGCCAATGGTGACATTTTCCTTTTGCTACACCTGAATCAGCCATTCCATCCCAGTCCTCCAAACTCCCAAGTTTCTGACCACTATCAGTTTTGTAGGTCTGCTGATTTCCTGCTGTTAACCCCCAAACAGATTTTTCTACACTTTTGCCACTCTACCCCCAACAGGCATTTATTCTGAAAAGTGGCAGCATCCTGTTTTCTCATGTGGAGAAATAATCTTTGATGTGTGTTTAAATTTCAGTTATTCTTATAGCTGATTTGGAATAGAGAAAAGATGAGAACTGGTTAATATTTCCAGCAAATTGCTCTCAAACCTGCTGTACTCAAAAAATGAAGCACCTAAAGAATATACAATGGAGAAAAGACATCTCTTCAGCAAGAGGTGCTGGGAAAGTTGGACAGCTGCAGTAAATCAATGAGGTTAGAACACACCCTCACACCATATGCAAAAATAAACTCAAAATGGCTTAAAGACTTAACCATAAGACATGACACCATAAAACTCCTAGAAGAGAACACAGGCAAAACATTCTCTGACGTAAATCATACCGATGTTTTCTTAGGTCAGTCTCCCAAGGCAATAGAAATAAAAGCAAAAATAAACAAATGGGACCTAATCAAACTTACAAGCTTTTGTACAGCAAAGGAAACCATAAACAAAATGAAAAGACAATTTACAGAATGGGAGAAAATATTTGCAAATGATGCAACCAACAAGGGCTTAATTTCCAAAATATACAAATAGCTCATACAACTCAACAATAAAAAAACAAACAACCCAATAGGAAATGGGCAGAAGACCTAAATAAACATTTCTCCAAAGATGACATACAGATGGCCAACAGGCACATGAAAAGATGCTCAATATCACTAATTATTAGAGAAATGCAAATCAAAATTACAATGAGGTACCACCTCACACCAGTCAGAATGGCCATCATTAAAAAGTCTACAAATAACAAATGCTGGAGAGGGTGTGGAGAAAAAGTAACCCTCCTACTTGTTGGTGGGAATGTAAGTTGGTAAAGGCACTATTGAAAACAGTATAGAGGTTCCTCAAAAAACTAAAAATAGAGTTGCCAATATGATCCAGTGATCCCACTCCTGTGCATATATCTGGACAAAACTATAATTCAAAAGATACATGAACCCCTATGTTCATAGCAGCACTATTCACAATAGCCAAGACATGGAAACAACCTAAATGTCCATTGACAGATGAATGGATAAAGAAGATGTGGCACATATATATTATACAATGAAACATTACTCAGCCATAAAAAGAATGAAATGATGCCCTCTGCAGCAACATGGATGGACCTAGAGATTGTCATACTAAGTGAAGTAAGTCAGACAAAGACAAATACCATATGGTATCACTTGTATGTGGAATCTAAAATATTCACAAGTGAACTTATCTACGAAACAGAAACAGACTCACAGACACAGAGAACAGACTTGTGGTTGCCAAGGGGAAGGGGGGGGTGGGGGAGGGATGGACTGGGAATTTGGGTTTAGCAGATGCAAACTATTATATATAGAATGGATAAACAACAAGGTCCTACTGTATAGTACAGGAAACTATATTCAATATCCTGTGATAAGGCATAGTGGAAAAGAATGTAAGAAAGAATGTGTATATATATATATATATATATAAATATATATATATATAAATAACTGAATCACTTTGCTGTAGAGCAGAAATTAACACAACATTGTAAATCATCTATACTGCAATTAAAAAAATGTAGTGCCTAAATATTATGGTTGATGGGCAATTCAACCAGACTGAATGAAAAGACACGTATAATAAACTTTTCAGGCATTTATGACACCAGCATGTTAGGAAAATACTCTTAAAATAAGGCAACTCTCTTATCATATGATCCAGCAATCCCACTCCTGGGCATATATCCGGAGAAAACCATAATTCAAAAAGATACATGCATGGGACTTTCCTGGTGGCGCAGTGGTTAAGAAAACGTCTCCCAGTGCAGGGGGCATGGGTTCGAGCCCTGGTCTGGGAAGATCCCACATGCCGCGGAGCAACGAAGCCTGTGCGCCACAACTCCTGAGCCTGAGCTCTAGAGCCCATGATCCACAACTACTGAGCCCATGTGCTGCAACTACTGAAGCCCGCGTGCCTAGAGCCCGTGCTCCGCAACGAGAAGCCACCGCAATGAGAAGCCTGCGCACTGCAACGAAGAGTAGCCCCCGCTCGCCACAACTAGAGAAAGCCCACCTGCAGCAACGAAGACCCAACACAGCCATAAATAAATAAACAAACAAACAAATAAATAAATAAATTTATTTTTTTAAAAAAAGGTACATGCACCCCAATGTTCATTGCAGCACTGTTTACAGTAGCCAAGACATGGAAACAACCTAAATGTCCACTGACAGAGGAATGGATAAAGATGTGGTACAAATATACAATGGAATATTAGCCATTAAAAAGAATGAAATAATGCCATTTGTAGCAACGTGGATGGACCTGGAGATTATCATACTAAGTGAAGTAATTCAGACAGAGAAAGACAAATATATGATATCACTTATATGGGGAATCTAAAAAATTTGATACAAACGAACTTATTTACAAAACAGAAACAGACTCACAGACTTAGAAAACAAACTTATGGTTACCAAAGGGGAAAGGTTGGGGGAGGGATAAATTGGGAGATTAGGATTCACACATACACACTACTGTATATAAAATAGATAACCAACCAGGACCTACTGTATAGCACAGGGAACTCTGCTCAATACTCTGTAATAACCTATATGGGAAAAGAATCTGAAAAAGAATAGATACATGTATATGTATAAATGAATCACTTTGCGGTATACCTGAAGCTAATATAACATTGTAAATCAACTATACTCCTATATAAAATAAAAATTAAAAAAATAAGGCAGCTCTCTACTATCCAATGATATGGAAAGTTTTACCAGAACATGTTTGTTAAGTGGCAAAAAGTAAGATACAGAAGAGAGGATATAGTGTGTGCCTTTAGGGTAAAAACAAAGGGTAGGAGGGAGTGAAAATAAGAACTTTTATTCATACTTTATTATATATGCATAAAGAAACTCTGGAAGGATATCTATAGGGGAGGGGTTGGAGTGGGACGAGAAAATGGGCAAAGTTAAGAGAGAGATTTTGTATACCCTTTATAACTTATGATTTTTGAACCAGGTGAATATAATACAAAATTAAACTTTAAAAAGAGAGAAGAAAAAGAAGATGCTCTTGAAGACCCTGAAGTATAGAAGCTGGTGAGCTCCCACATAGGGCTCCCTTTTCCCCTTCTGTCTCTCTAGGCTGTGGCTCCAGCAGTCAAACCCAGTCCAGATCTTCGATGCTAATCAGGAAGCAGAATGGCAGTCAAGAGACCTTTTAAATATTTCAGTAAGTAAAGGGACACTTTTGAAATAGAATGGACAGAATTTGGTGGCTGACTATATATGGGGACTGTGGATGACTGGATTTCTAGTTGGGCCAATTGTGACTTGAGGCCAGTAAGGGGTGCAGCCCTGAAGTTCCATTTGGGACACACTGATATTGAGGTGTCTATGGGACTTAAGCCCAGAATGAGAATCAAGGGTGGAGCAAAAAATTTAGGGTCACATTTGGAGCCAAGGATATAAATGTAATTTCCCGAGGGAGTGTATATAAGGAGCGAGGACAAGGAAGGGATTTTGGGAGCCTCAACACTGAAGAGACAGATAGAGGAGTAGTGGCCTGAAGCAGAGAAGAACCAGGAAAAAGCCATATCCTGGATGCTGAAGGAAGAGGGAAGTTTAAGAAGGTGGGAGGTGGAGGACTGGTGGCTGATGGTGATGAATGATGCAGAGATAAAGTGGAATGAACGCTCAAAAGAGGCTGTTTGGCTTAGCAGTTGGGAGAGGTTGCACTTATTCAAATAGCTTACTATTTTGGAAACTCTGCCTCTCACTAAAAAGCTGATAAGGGTAAATAGTTCTCCTCCCTGACTCCTGGGTGAGAGGCCAGACCCCTGACCCAAGGTCAGCCAGAAGGATGCTCCCACCCAGGACCTTGACCCTTGAAAGAGTGATGCAAAGAGTTGGGGCGGTCAGATCAGTCAAGCAGAGGTGTGATAGGAGGATTCAATGGCATGGAGACCTGAGTAGCCTGTTCTGGTGGCTGGGTTCTAGGTTGCCAGATATTTCTTTGTTCCTTCCTGTTTTCTAAGCATACTTTTCCAGTTTTCCCTTCAATCTTGGGAGCCACTCAATATCCTTCCCTGTAAATCCCATTTCTCCTTCCTCTAGCCAGAGCTGGTTCAGTTCTTTACAACCAAGAACTCTGAGACATACAAAGATCTCAGCAATAGTTAATTTTGGAAGAATGTTCGATAGAAACCAGCTGGCAGTGGGTTAAACTGAAGTGGAGAATAAGACTCTTAAAAAGGACGAGGAGTGAAGGGAGGAATAAAGATACTTAGGAGAGAGGAAAAGTGGGCAGAAGTTGTTAGAAAAGGGAAGTCTGAGCACCCTTGTAGGCTGAAGGGCAGAAGCCAGTGGAAAAAGCCACTGGAATAAATTCCTTCCTTACCTTGACATCTAAGGCCTCCTGCAAAATGATTTCCTCCTGGCTTTCAAGACTCAATTCCTGATAAACAACAAGGTCCTACCGTATAGCACAGAGAACTATATTCAATAAACCATAATGTAAAAGAATATTAAAAAAGAATGTGTATATATATGTATAACTGAATCACTTTGCTGTACAGCAGTGATTAACACAACACTATAAATCAACTATACTTTAAAAAAAACCCTCAATTCCCAATATTCCCTATGATTAAGACAACTGGGTCACTTACTACTCTCCACAAAGTGATCCTTATCTGTCTTTGTTTTTTGTTTTTACTCAGCATATAGCCTTGGCCTGGAGTCTTTCCACAGATCATCCTATTGATCCCATTGGGCCTCCAAGTCTTGAACACCATTGCCAAGTCTTTTTCTGATCCCTGAGTGTGATTTCCTCCGACTTTAAAACTCCCAAAGTACCTTGTATTTCTCTTATCACCTCTAATCCGATTGAGCCCTTGAATGATAGTTACTGGTGTACTGTCTCATTGCTCCCATTGCATCTTCTTGGGATTGTTATCCCTGCAGCATTCACACAGCACAGGGATTTACACATGGGGTGGGGGGGGCTCAGCAAATACTAGTTGAACTCACAGTGAAGGGAACAGAAGAATTCTTAATAGGGACTGAGGTTTAATGGTCAGAGGGTTCTCAGGAAACTGCTCTCCCAGCCAGGAATCCACCCGCAGTGGATAGTGGTGGCTCTGTGCGTCCAGTGTTAGCCTGCGGAGACGAGGCAATGGCACAGCACTTGGAGTCCCAGTCTGAGGGAAACCTCCACTCATCTGTGTGGTTCTCTCTCCCATCCAGGAGGTGACTAATCATCTGTGCAAAGTGACGCAACTGTTGCTACATACAATATGGATCTCCCAACGTTGAAAAGTCCAGCATAAAAGAGTACATAAGATAGTTCCATTTTATATGATGTTAAAAACAGGCAGAAGTGAGCATGGTGGGGAAGGGAAGAGTCAGGTGGCTGGGGGCGGCACGGGGGTTTCTGGGTGCTGGTGTTCTACTTCTTGGTCTGACTGATGTCACGTGGGTGTGTTCACTGTGACAATTCACTGAGCCATACACTTAGGATTTGTATACTTTTCTTTAGGTATGTTACACTTTATTTCAAAATTTTATTTAAAAAGATTTCCTGTGCATGTGTGCATTTCTTAATTATCCAATTGAGCTGTTCCAGCAAGAGAACGTTAAAAGGCAACAGGAAGTTGGTCACACACAACATTAAAGCAAACCCCCTTCTCTAAATGCACCATTCTTGGCTGCCTTGATCTGCAGGGGGATCTTATGTTGCTGCAGTAGAGACTGAATTTTATAGTACACATCTGTTTGAAAAAAATGCCCCTAATTACATGTTGCATCAAGAAAAATAAAATCAGCCAACAGGAAGGAAATGGAATTGTTCTCAGCAGCACAGAACAATGTCTTGGGTTGCTTCCTCTTTGTAGTGCAGCATAGGGTAAACAAAATGAGCATCCTGGTGGATTTTATTTTAAGCAGGTTTAACTATGATAAGCACAAGATACTTAAGAAATAAGTGGAATGCTTGTTTGACATTGTCCCAGATGTTAAGGCTGTGTACTGGAAGCCTCCATCACAGAGGCCCAAGGAGTTATTCTTTTGTTCCTTTCCTTTCTACTCCAACAGTTTGCGGTTATTTTTCACTTGGATTTGTAAACTCCTGGAGGGCAATATTCCCAATTCTGGAAAACATCTGTTGATGGTAAAAAGGAAGCACAGGGAATGAGTGATTGCAGCGGTAAAACCCTTGCTTGTTGCAGAAGCGCTACCCCAACCGTCTTCCTTTTTTGCCTCCCCAGTCTTTCCTTCATGATCTAAGCCCCACAGCACCAATGTTTTGTCTCCATGGCACACAGGGTTTGACTCTGTATTTGCCTTATCTTCCCCCACAAGGCTGGAAACTTTCAGGTGGCAGAGACTGTGCTCTTAGGGTAGAGGATGGATCTCCTTCTGCACCGTGTTTGCTCTTGTATGGGCAGAGGCTTGCTGCATGCCCCTTCCCTGGGCTGTGAGCTGCTTGGGGGCAGGGGCTACAGGTTCCTCATGTTGTATCTTCCTTGTTTGGTACATAGTAGGGGCTCAGTTGGCCGAACGAAGAAAAGAAGGGAAGGTGGATCGGGTCTCCCAGTTTCAAGATTCTTCAGATGACCATCTTCCTGAGTGCTGCAGAAAACTGTAATTGCCTCGTAGAAAAGCAGTCTATGGTCTATATCGGGAGTCTAAATGGCATTCCTTCTGTCCCTACTGGTCACCACACTCCTCTTAATCTGTATAGGGTGGAATAAAGACTGTGAGTTGTGGGAATTCCCTGGCGGTCCAGTGGTTAGGACTCAGCACTTTCACTGCCTGGTAGGGGAACTAAGATCTCGCAAGCCATGGGGCATGGCCAGACAAAAAAAAGAATGTGAGTAGGCAACGGGGCTGAAAATTTGAGCTTATTTCCTAGGAATTGGTCCCCTTGCTATAGGGAAACTGTTTATAATTGTGCCTTGGCATTGATGGAAACTTTAAAACAAACATTCCATGCTGCCTTCCAGTACTGTTATTTAATAAGTCACTTTGGTTGGAGCCTGAGGGAATCACTAGACATCTTCAGAGTCCTTGCATATGCTGTTTTTAAGAAATAAAATTTACAATCTGTCCTTAGGAAAGAGACTGAATTGGAGGCAGGCTGGAAGATGAGGTAGAAGCAAATGTATAGGAGTTTGAGAAGTGGAGAACTCTGAGGGTTCTATTAAACAGTGAGAACAAAGTTATTAAGAATAAGAGTTTCAATCTTGTAAACCTTGCAGAGTATATGCAACTAGAGAGCAGGGATGGAGATGTGATCTGTCTTACTTATGTAGCATCTAATAGCTCTTTCTAGTCGTGAAGTCTGACAGATATTGTATAGACGATATATTCAATAAATGCAGACCAGTTTCTACATACTCATTGCTATTTTCTTCAGTTGTAGACTAATTTGTTTGTTAGTAATCTTTACTTTTTCTTTGCAGTACAAACTGCTATAATTGTAAGAGGTAAAGATATGGGTAAGTTAACCATTAAATCTTCCTCATCTAAATCCCTCTTATGTTCATCATCAAACACATCCTAATGTGAAATCTTTGTAACATGCATTTGGCATATACTTAGTCTCAGGTTAACATTAAGTTCACAATTTGAAGCTTGAAGTTGATGAACAGAAATACAATTTAAAATCATAAGCTGGTCAATGATTTGTTCTTCTGGAAAAAATGCTAAGTCTGTAGTTTTGCACATGTTCTTTTTCCAGATCAGCAATTTTTGCATATTCTAAGTGCAAGGTACTTGCACTTATTTAATACATTTTCCCACCTCAGTGAACTCACAGTTACACAGGTAAGAGTTTAGAAGTATAAACGTTAAGTTTTAACAGTGGTTGTCCCTGCAGGGTAGATTTGGGGGTTTTCTGTTTCCTTATTTTTGCTTTTAAGTATTTTCTGAGTTTTCTGTAATAAGAAAATAATCTCTATTTTAAAACAAGAGGGAAGTTTTGGTTAGAACACGTAAATTTAAGAACTATTAGAAATATTCAGAGAATCTGATGGTCGCTCCAAGAGCCACATCTTCTCCTTCCCTCTAGACTTGCCCCTCATGAGCCCATTTCCATGTGGTTAGTATAGTCTAAGATGCAAATTTGATTGTGGCATTTCCCCACTTTGAGTTAATTCCCTCCAACAGAACTTCAGTGTCACTGTTCATACTTATTATCCCGTGTAAGTCAGTCATCTTTCAGTTCCAAGGGATAGAGCCCCACAAAATAGTTTAAGCAAAAATGAGGAATTCATTCACTCATGTAACTGAAAAATCCAGGCAGGGCTAGATCTAGGAGTTCCAAGATGGCATTATGTCTTGTCTCTCCTGGTTCTGCTTTTTTCACATTGGTTTTATTTCTAGGCAGGCTTGGTCCACCTGAAGGAAACACAGCCATTGGTGCCTCCAGGCCCACTTGGTCCTTAGAACTCTAGATCCTGAAGAGAGGACTTGGATTGGTCTGGGTTGGGTCATGTGCTCTTCCATGGGGCCAGTCACCCTAGAATGGAATGAGGAGACTACAGAAGAGGAAGGAGTGTTCCCCAAAGGAAGAGCTTTTAAGCAAACCATGACCGGGCTCCAGAACCATCACTTCCGCAGGGGTGCGTAATTGAGCAGCTTCTCGGTCAGGTCCGTGTGGGCCAGCGGCACGCAGCACTGCAGGGAGCCCTCCTGGGTGTACGCGGCTTGCAGCAGCCCCAGGCAGGCGGCCCACTTGTTGCTGACGATCCTGCTACACGTGAAGCAGTGCACAGGTATGATCGTGGCAACAGCACAGCATCTGGCTGGTCCCGAAGGCTGTCCCACCATGGAGCTTGCTAAATATGTGTTAATGAAGTAGACATGAGCTGTGAATCACATTAAATACTAAATTATGCTAAATTAAGTATCACTGGCCTTTGAATATAATGTTATAGTCTCACTTGATATTGGTGTATCTGATTAGCTAGGTAAAGGGGTCTTACCTTGGAGTCCACAGACCTCTAAGGGATTTGATAGAATTCAGAGGATATGTGAACTTGGATGGGAAAAAAATTACTTTTTTTTCACTAGACTGTAACTGAAATTTAGTATTTCCTTTGATTATAAATGCATACAACAATCCAGAGTTGTTTTAGGCAGTAACGTGACTTCGTCACTAATGGAAATCAGGTCTTTTGATATCACATTACAGTTGCAGAGATCTCAATATATTGTTCATGCTACTTCAATGTCATAGCAGTTATTAAACTCTCTGCTAGATCTGGCTATTAAATGAACATATATTACTGTATCACACATGTACATATTTTGATAACTTACACTTCAACATAATTGGTTTTGTAATGCTATGCATTTTATTTTCTGAACTTAAAAACATTATTCTGAGAAAGGATCCATGGCACAAAAAGTTGAAGTGATCTAGGTATTCACTTAAAACAAGATGAGACCAAAGTGTGATGATTTGACTCCAGAGAACCTTAGCCCACTCTACTCTTTCGACTGCCATGCTGAAATAGAGATGACGAGCCTTTTGGACAATCCAAAAACTACAGACCTATGTGTGATTTACTTTAGTTTCAGAGGGTCTCTGGGCTAGGTTAGAAGAGTGGAGTAAATGCATTTGGACCTACTCAAAAACTTATAACTAAATGCTGCAGACATTGGCTTAGGAGCTTGCTAAAGAAGACAAATTTGTTTCTTTGTGTGGTTATCTGCATAGGTATCTACCAGAATAGGATTTTGGTTATCAAAACTCTTAGGGCAGAAAATCTACAAACAACAAATGATGGAGAGCGTGTGGAGAAAAGGGAACCCTCTTGCACTGTTGGTGGGAAAGTAAATTGATACAGCCACTATGGCGAACAGTATGGAGGTTCCTTAAAAAACTAAAAATAGAATTACCATATGACCCAGCAATCCCACTACTGGGCATATACCCAGAGAAAACCATAATTCAAAAAGACACATGCACCCCAATGTTCACTGCAGCACTATTTACAATAGCCAGGTCATGGAAACAACCTAAATGCCCATCGACAGACAAATGGGTAAAGAAGATGTGGTACATATATACAATGGAATATTACTCAGCCATAAAAAGGAACGAAATTGGGTCATTTGTAGAGACGTGGATGGACCTAGAGATTGTCATACAGAGTGAAGTAAGTCAGAAAGAGAAAAACAAGTATCGTATATTAACTCATATATGTGGAATCTAGAGAAATGGTACAGATGAACCAGTTTGCAAGGCAGAAATAGAGACACAGATGTAGAGAACAAACGTATGGACACCAATGGGGGGAAAGGGGGGGCGGGGGTGGTGGTGGTGGGATGAATTGGGAGGTTGGGATTGACATATAGACACTAATATGTATAAAATAGATAACTAATAAGAACCTGCTGTATAAAAAATAAATAAAATAAAATTCAAAAAAATCCCCCCAGAAAACAAAAACAAAAACAAAACTCTTAGGGCATGCTCTGTAAGGTTGTGAGATACTTTCTAATAATGTCTGGGGACAAGGACCCATCAAAGAGGTAAACTCTTCATCAGAATTGTTCTCTAGGAATTTCTCTGGTTTACTGGTCTTGCTTCCCAATAGGAAGCAGATGGTTCTTAAATTAAGATACTTTGAGGAGATACTAACAAAGATGTGGGGTGTAGGGGAGCCACAAGAGGAGGCACAATAGCTTCAACAGCTCCAGGCTAGTATCAGCAGAGCTGACATCACCCCTTGGCCAGAAGGGAAGAGAACAGGAAGTGGCAACTCGAAGGAAAGGAGTGAAGAAAAGTTTAGAGGAAGTGGTAACCTTTGACTATTGAGGCAGCCCATAGTGGGAGAGCAGAGAGGTTACCCTGACCATCCTCAGATCTCCAGCTAGGACACTCCTTAGCCACACCCACCCAGAAGCCAGGAGGTGAAGCAGCCCACTGCCGTGGTCCACTCATAAGTCTCTTGAGGGCAGAGAGCAGAGTGGAACTGGAGAGGTAGAGATATTCAGCACATTTGGCAAATCCCTACCATAGCACTTTTCACACTATCTGATGGTCCAAGAGGGCAAAACTTTTTTTAAAATTCATGGCTACACCTAAAATTCTGGCATGTTGTGTTTGGTATTACTGAACAAATGGACAAAGAACTGAAATACTGCTAAAACAAAGAGTAAAAGGAAACTACTACATACAATTAGGAACTAAGTATTTACTTTCAGACAGAATGGATATTTAAAATGTTATGGAAATACTGGAGCATGATTCAGCAATAAATCCTATTCTGTAGATCAGACAGATATGTCACAGCTTTATAATACAGTTAAGTACAGTTGATCCTTATTTGTGGATTCTGTATTTGTAAATTTGCCTGTTGTTTAATACTTTTGTGGTGCTTTCACAATCATGCATAGAGAGGTGAAAAATTTGACTTGCCCAATGCATATGTTCCCAGTTGAGGGTGACAAGTTGACATGCTGTCTCCTTGGTTCAGCTCTCTTAAACAAGCATCCTTTGCTCTATTTAGTGCATTGTTTTTTGCATTTTTGTGCTTTTTTACCAGTGATTTTACTGTTTAAAATGGCCCTCAAATGTAGTGCTGAAATGCTGTCTAGTGTTCCTAAGTACTCGAAGGCTGTAAGAGACCATATGGAGAAAGCACGTGTGTTAGATAAGCTTGGGTCGGGCATGAAGTTATGGTGCTGTTGACCATGAGTTCAATGTTAGTTAACTCAACAAAACAGAAAGACACCTAAAACAAATTTATGTATTGATTAGTTGGTGAAAATGTGGCCAGAAGCTCACACAATAACCCCAGTATTTCCCCTAGGAGCAATGATTCAGTATTTGTTAATTCCGTGTTGGTGGTGACTTTACAGAACCTAACTACACGAATAATGATGATCAACTGTACTTATTGTTTTCCAATTCCTCATAAAGATTCAAAAAAGAAAATTCAATTTACAAAAGACACAAGATGATTCTTCTATAGTTAGCAGCTAATTGGTACTCATAATGTAAAACCAGAAGGGGGGAAAACATTAAAACCCATCACCACTGCATAATTTTAATGTGATATATTAAAATTTATTACTTTTTGATAGTATTTGGCTAAATCCAAATTATTTCAATTAAAGTCATCTAGAAGGCCATATAGTTTGAAAATTAAAGAAATCAGTGGGATGGAAAAGGAGAAACAACCTATTTAATACATTGACTTTACAATCACAAATGCATTATTATTATTATCTGGACTCAGTTCGTTAATTCAATCCTGCTTATTAGTTAAGTCAATTTATACCCACTCCACAGTAAATCCTACATTATCCAAAAGCTTCATGCTTCTATTTACAGTAGCATAGCAAACCTGAAGTTTTTTTTTTTTTTTAAATCACGATTCCAATGACTAATGTAAACAATTTTCCATGTTCTGGCATAAGAATATTTAATGTTAGTCAACAAAGACAGCCATCTATTATTCTGAGAAATATAACCAGTGGCAGTCTTTTGATTTTTTGTTTAAAGTATACAACCTTGAATAGTAAAAGAGCTGAAATTTCGAACTTGCTTTCTAACCATAGTAAGAATGACATTTTCCCCCAGGGACCACCTAATATTTATAAAAATTTGTACTAACATTCTTTAAGAATCCACACATATCGGTAAGAAGCTGACTTTCCTGCCATGCTCCAAATGTCTTAAAGGTTAGACATAGTACATATATTATAAAGAGCTTAAGGATAAATATTGAGTGCCTGGGCATTATCACAACAGTAAAGGTTAAATCATTTTTATTTCTGAAAGACACTTTTGGTACCATTATCATATCCCAAAATAGGTATTAATGCTACTGGTAATTAAGAAGCTCAGAAGTTATAATTACACATCCCTTTTGGGGAAATAAAGCAGAAGAGCTCTGAAAATGTGAGGGGAAAACACCCAGGCACTTAAACCAATGAACATTTGCTAGGAGGAAACTTAAACTGATTGACTGCAGCCTTGATAAAGTTGCATTAACATCAAATAGCCACATTTCTGTCCACTTAACAAGGAATACTATAAAGAAGCAAACAAGCCATGTTTAACAAAATGTGTCAGTATACAGACAGTGTACTTTTTCACAATTAGGAAAATTTAACATCTTTAGTCTAACACTTAGGTGGGAAACTGCCTAAAGAAAAACGAAGACCTATACACACCACCTATTTCAACTACAAAGCAAACTGCTCTCACTGTGACTGAAGGAAAATAATTTAATATTCATTATCATTTTATAAGAGTATAACTCCAAGGAATGATTATGCTCATAGGTAAACACATGATTTTTCCTAAAGATTTGTAACTAAGGTTTGCAAGACATGAAATCAAACTGCAAAACTAGTTTAAAGCAATTAGAGTCCAATGGTTCTCTTATGTTTTCTTTTAAGTTCTTTATTTTAAATTGATATTTTAGAACAGTAAATTATCTTTCATAGCAGTCCTCCTGGTCTGATAATACAGCACCCCATTTCTGAATGTAGATATTTAAGATAAATCAAAATGAACATTAAGGCGTACAAACAGCTACTTTAAGTCTGCTCTTATTTAATAAGGATCATTTTAATTCATATTCAAATACATGGAATGTTGGCACAAAACTGAAGCTGCTGCAGAAAGATCACAGATGTTTTCTGGGTTATTGAAACTTCCGTTTCTCTAAAAACATACGCTTAAATCGTCTTAATTTTACAAATTTAAGTGTTGAGAAAATGTCTAAATAAGAAGTCAATTAAAATAAAATGTTTATTTGTAAATTATGTACAGAATACATTTAACTTTATGACAAGGAAATGGGAAGAAGAGCCATCACCTTCCAACCAATGTTGCTTGCTTCCTCTGTTGGAGATGACCACCTTACTCTGACTCGGTCGTACAAATCAGTTTGGATTTCCTAAGTTGGAAAAGGAGAATTTGTAGTTAAACTAAAAGTGTTGCTGCATTATTACTAGTTGGCTTGTTTCCACAAAATGCTTTTGAACCCTGCTAACTCAGAATCTTGGAAATTTTCTGGTATGATTTTATAATCAACAAAAGCTAAACTATCAAGAACAATAATTTAAGCATTTCACCTTAAAGAAACTGTGAAATGGCTACCTAACTATGCATAATCTGAAACGTTGGTGTTTGTTTTTATCCCTTTTAGTTATTTTGATTAGTCTAACAGTAAAAAGCCATACAACTATCAAAAACTGTCATTAATGTAAATGTCACTGTGGAAAGTGCACCTTTGATAACTATCAAAATAAATGAGACCTATTTACTGTAAAATTATCAAATAGATAAAACTTACAAATGGCTTTAGACTGTACCAATAATAGTATTACATGAAATGAGGGGCTGAATATAACTGCTTGGATGTCAAATCCACTTCAGTAAATGGATTTAAAGAATGCTACAAATGTCATGTGTACATTATGATGATCAGCCAACCTAGAAAATCCAACCTCTTGCACTTCTTTAGTCCCCAAATTAGTCAGATTATGATTTTTCATGTGAAGATTTAGTTGTTTCTCCATCATTGTCTTCTTCTTCCTCCTCTTCACAATCCCCATCTGTTTGCTGTTCCAGTTCCTCTTTTGTGATCATTTCAAAATCATTCCCATTTCCACTACTGTGTTGGGATCGGTCATCTTCTCGCCTGTCACTGTCTGTGTCTGAATGCCGTTCTCCACCTGAGCCTTCTGTTCCATGATTTCCTGGTCCTACTTTTCCTTCCTCATCTTCCTTTTTCTCACTGTCTGACTTTTCCTCACTGTCGGACTTCTGCTGCTTTTTGGTTTCAGACTTCTCATCTTTCTTTAAGTCTGCTTTTGGTCCTTTATATTCATGTGTGTACAGAGGCCTGAAGGAGTCAATGAAGCCCACGTCAGCAGTCAGATTTGGCAAGAACCAAAAATGGTGCCTTCCTCCAGTTATGAGCCAAATGATGAGAAATAGAATGCAACGAGCTGTGGGAGAAAAATTTCTCTAATTGAATAATTCAAGCATTGACTCAGAAAGCACAGAATATTTGTTAATGAAAAAGTGGGAAAACATTCAGAGTTTTATTATTTGCATATTACATGCACCTTAAGTATAAACAATTAAATCCTAGTTTAGCAGCTATCAACAGTATTCTAGGCACAGAGCATTCTTCTCTGAACTTGAGGGCATAATGCTACAATGCCATTCAAAAAATTGCTTTTATAGTTTTTTAATTCGGGTGCTGTTTCATGGATATACTTATGATTTATGCACTTTGCTATGTTATAGTTCAATAAGCACAGCTGCCAGTTGGACCCTGAAGCACACATGAGACCACGGTAGAAGAAAAAGGAAACAAATGCAGGATGAAGGATACCTTAAGCAGCCTTAAAAAGGAGAAAGCAGGGCTGCACCATGACTTCCCTAGACCCCAGACACTTTTGCCTTTGTAAGGCAATTCCTTCATTAAAAAATATTAAAAATTCTGCTTTTCCGACCATACTGGTACAAATACAAATATAATCCTGTGCAGGTTCACTATGATATACATGTGTATATATTATTACTTTTGATTTTAAAAGAAATGAAAATGAAACAATTTCCGTGGGCCCCTAAATGTATCATGAGTTCAAGGCATGTGCCTACCCTGCCTAAAGGATAAGTCTTCTAAGAAAAAATACTTTTGAACAATATGATAATGTTTTACTAAAAGTTATGAGTTTCTTAAATAAGCATATAATTTCTGTTTATTTTGAGGACCAACCTTCTCTCAATATTAGGAAACATACAATGCTAATGAAAGCCAAATTGCTTCAACAAATAGGTTTGAAGTTACTCTTTTAGAGCAATATATGACAAAACTGGTTTAGATAATGGAAGAAATTGAGAATTTTAAAGTTTATAGTAATGAGCTATCACAAACACAAACCCCAATATTTCATATAGTTTTCTCTTATTTATCAAACATATAGAAGAGCTGAGTGAGTGATTTGCCTGGTTTTTCTTTTTCTTTTTTTTAAGGTCATGATTATGTGAATGTTATGGACTAATCAATTATGACAGGTTTTTTAGTTTTATTTTAGTTCTTGTTTTCTTTACTGATAATTATATCATTGTTTTCAAATAAGACCTGAGAAAAGCTCATCTATGTTTCTTCCATTATATTGCTTTGGACAAATAAAATGGTTATAGCTCCCTTGACTTTTATAAAGCAGTAATTTCTATTTTCACAAAAGAACATAAATATTCTGAAAGACTGTGTGTGTATACATCAGTATCTTTTGTGGTACAAACAGAAAAGGCAAATATGCTTTGAAATTATGGAATAATCAGTGAATAAACCCCACTGATAAAAATAAATAATGAACATCTCTTAAGGAGGCTGCATATTTTTCCCTCCAAATAGAATTATGATGTTATGATAGGCTTTGAAGGGTTGTAAGACAGACAGTTCATAATATGAAATCTTGCCTCAAATCCAAGAAAGAGCAATATCGAAATGGCAAATAAAATCTAAATTCTAATGTCATATATAAACTGGGTGTAGCAGAATTCTAACATTTTTTACAGTTTTTCTCTATGTGGCAGTAGATTATCAGGGGCAAAAGGAGAGGAATCATGAGAAAACCGCTGTGATATGTATTGTCATACCATTTCTATACTAAAAGTGACATATTTAGAAAATCGGCAAAGATCTTATTTTAAATGGCAATACTAAGAATATGTATTCAAAGTAGCACCAAATATAATTTTGACCAACATATAATACTTCATGAGATAATATTAAAAAAATCTCCAATTTATAAGTGGGGTACAGATCAAAACTATCTGAAAGTATATTTGGAATCTTCCAAGAGAAACAACATTTTCTAAGAGAAGCAACGAAAACGTTGGGTTTATTTTCTGATTTGATTCACAAGACTATTTAATGCACAATGCTATTTAAATCCATGGTGTATTTAAAATGAAAAATTATAGAAAACATTACTGAAGAAACAATACTTTAAAAAGCAAAACAAGATAATAACCATAAATTACCATGAATATTGGTTTAAATAAAAGATAACCAAGTGGGTTAATTCTATTCAGTGGAGTTAAACCTTTGCTGAAAAATTTCAAAGAGCTTCTAAATTTTCAGAGATTTGGGAACCAGAAGACACCAACTTGATTCGTATATCTAATGGCAGATAAAAGTTTATGGCTTCTCATTCTTGATGCAGGTAGTACACTACCACGAATTACCTGCTTCACACTCTTAGATATTATTTCTTGGCCTACAAGTGTGCTGTTACATGCAGAAACTTCAGGGGCTATTTTCAAGGTGACTAAGCTAGAGGAAGGAAAAACTGAAAGGTGGATGAAAAAGGCTTCACACACAGTCAGAGATCCCAGAAAAAAATGGAGGCCCATAAACAAGATGAATTGAATGAAAATACTCAATGAATTCCTGGGTCCATGGGTGGTGGCACCAACTCAGGACACTTTGATGTCCAGGGTGAAGGGATGTGCAGAGGGGAACTGCTTAGGGCTATAGCAGTAATGTTTTATAAACATAAGAATCTATTACATTATATATCATAGAATCTCAGAATAACACACACCCTCCTCAGATAATCTTGGTCAAATCATGTCCTCTAAAAACAGATATTAAATCATTAATGTGGATATTTAAAAACATTTCTATAAAGAAGTACTCCTATATGTCGTAGTGGAAAAGCTTGTCATTTGAGGAAAACGATCAGAACTTAGTACCATATACCAACATAAACTCTCGATGGTTCAAAGAATTATATGTAACGTTAAAAAAAAAAAATCACTAAAGAGCTTTAGACAAGCATAAAAAAATTCCTGTTTCTTTCCCAAAATGAAAGACTAAATTAGACCAGTTTACCCTATACAGGAAAATCTTCAAAGACTAGAATTTTAAGCAAAATAATACTTGTTTTTTCTCATAGTAACATGTTCATTGTAAAAAATACAGACAAGTGTAAAGAAGAACATTAAAATCATTCAAAACTACCACCACCATTTATATTTAGGCATATTTCCTTATAGTCAAACCCTCCTTGGCACTATTTCCATTTCAAACAAAACAAAACAAAAAAACAAAAAAAAGTTCCTAATTATATAAGTAAAAAATACCTCATTATCTTAATTTTATCATTTGATAACTAGTGATGAGCATTTTTCATATATTTATTAATCAATTGTTTTGAATTTCCTCTTTTGAATTGGGTTATTTTTATACTGTTATTTTTAACTATGAAAGACCCCAATCAACCAGAAACATAAAATAACATTATTTACATTTTCTTGTTGATTTTTAAAAAGCATTTTACAACCTGTTAATGCATCAAGAATTTATCTTGGTACATGGTACAAACTGATTTTTACTAAAAATGGCAAATCAATTGTTTACAATCATTTACTGTATAAAATGTAATGTTTAAAATAAATTTCATTTGTCTTAAGTAAAAAAAAAAAAAGTGTTTACTGAAAGTATTATGTCTAATAAATGATCAACCACTGTAAAAATACTGAAGTCCTTGTGGTAGTTAAATCTTAAAGCATAACTATTTGCAGATTGAGACATATTAAATCCTTTCATCACAACAGACCAAATCTAATCAAGCACATATACTACTTCAAGCCTGAGTCAGTTTTGGGATATGACCCAAAAAGTAGGCCCATATACTTCTTGATTCACTTACATTAATTTTGCTGTTAAACTTTACTGAAGCTCCAGATTACAGTCCAAACTGCTCAATATCTACCTCTTACCGAGGTCAGTCTTACTAATAACAATACTTACCAACAGCAAGGAGAAGAATGCTGGCTACAAAACAGCCTGCACCCACACTGAGGTAATAAACACCTACTCTCATTTCTGCTGGCCAAAGAGGGAAGAGGGTGGCTGCTATCACTGCAATCACTGGAACAAGAAATGAAAAAGTTACATACATAACCTTTAGGTTAAAATTTTAAATGGCTTAGCTGCCATAACAGTGAATATACTCCTAGGGGGAGAAATAAAACATAACCATATTGAAACATATAAAATTGCCATTTTTACAGGTAAAAAATGGTCGATTATCAACCATTTCATAGTTCAACCTAATAGTTTAACTACTATTTTTAAATCAGATTAGGATTTTTCTAGTATAAATTATATGTGATTAGAAAAAAGTGTTGTCTAAAAATGTGAGACTGTTAGCTCCTTAAATGATCAACTGCTGCTGCTGTCAACCTTATTTTTGACTATATCTGTCTATCAAATAGGGAAGCTTAAAGAAACAACAACCAAACAATAGAAATAACCAAAAATGATTCCAAAGATCCCTCCCTGCAGATTGGTTCTGGGGTGAAGCTCTGACATCTACCAAATGAAATGCTCACCAGGAAATTCTGATACAGATCATTTTTGGTAGTTAGGGAAGCTGTATACAAGCATCTCCAGTTTTTTTCTAAGTACAGTGGGACCACATGGAATAATCAAAAGAAAGACCTGGTTTTTAGGTATTTACAGCAAAAGAGATCAGGATTCAAATTCAAATTCTAGCTATTTCATTTATAAGCTAAGGATTGGATTTATTATTTTGAATGGGGTCCTATGATCATATTGATCAAACTTGTTTAACTATTTTTTCTACTTGTTAAATCATTCCCTCCCTCTGCTCTATACCCTCCCCTCCCCCCCACCAAATTTACAGGAATAACACATACCTATGGTAACAAAACAAGCAAAAAAACCCCAAAACAAACAAACAAACAAAAACCCAAAACAGTAAAGAAAAAACAATAAAAAACCAAAAGGTATAACGTGAAGTCTTCATCCAATTCTTGGTCCATTCCCCAGAGGTTAATTACTATGATTTATTTGTACTCCCAGAGACTGCCTATATACAATTAAAACTAGCTACATAGAATTTTTTTTTTTTTTTACAAAAATGAGCTTATAATACTCTTACTCTTTTACAGTGTTCATTTAATCTATTCTAGATATCTTTCCGTGAGTACTAATAAGAATTAGTCTTATCTAATTCTTTAAAAGCTGCATGATATTCTGGCACGCAGTTGTACTGCAATTTATTTTACCATACTCCTACTGAGGGACTTGATCTGTTTCCAGTTTTATCCTATTATAGACAAGAGGGCAACAAATACCAATGTACATGTACATGTGTGCAATTGTGATTACAGCACAGGATAAATTCCTTGAAGTGTAACTATTAGGTCAAAGGGTAAAGGCATTTAAAACTTGAAAGATGTTTGCAGGTGACATGATACTATACGTAGAGAATCCTAAAGATGCCACCAGAAAACTACTAGAGCTAATCAATGAATTTGGTAAAGTTGCAGGATATAAAATTAATGCACAGAAATCTCTTGCATTCCTATACACTAATGATGAAAAAATCTGAAAGAGAAATGAAGGAAACACTCCCATTTACCAGTGCAACAAAAAGAATAAAATACCTAGGAATAAACCTACCTAGGGAGACAAAAGACCTGTATGCAGAAAATTGTAAGACACTGATGAAAGAAGTTAAAGATGATACCAACGGATAGAGAGATATACCATGTTCTTGGATTGGAAGAATCAATATTGTGAAAATGACTATACTACCCAAAGCAATCTACAGATTCAATGCAATCCCTATCAAATTACCAATGGCATTTTTTATGGAACTAGAACAAAAAATCTTAAAATTTGTATGGAGACACAAAAGACCCTGAATAGCCAAAGCAGCCTTGAGGGAAAAAAACGGAGCTGGAGGAATCAGACTCCCTGACTTCAGACTATACTACAAAGCTACAGTAATCAAGACAATATGGTACTGGCACAAAAACAGAAACATAGATCAATGGAACAAGATAGAAAGCCCAGAGATAAACCCATGCATCTATGGTCAACTAATCTATGACAAAGGAGGCAAGGATATACAATGGAGAAAAGACAGTTTCTTCAATAAGTGGTGCTGGGAAAACTGGACAGCTACATGTAAAAGAATGAAATTAGAACACTCCCTAACACCATACACAAAAACAAACTCAAAATGGATTCAAGACCTAAATGTAAGACTGGACACTATAAAACTCTTAGAGGAAAACATAGGAAGAACACTCTTGGACATAAATCACAGAAAGATCTTTTTTGATCCACCTCCTAGAGGAATGGAAATAAAAACAAAAATAAACAAATGGGACCTAATGAAACTTCAAAGCTTTTGCACAGCAAAGGAAACCATAAGCAAGATGAAAAGACAACCCTCAGAATGGGAGAAAATATTTGCAAACAAATCAACGGACAAAGGATTAACCTCCAAACTATATAAACAGCTCATGCAGCTCAATATTAAAGAAACAAACACCCCAATCCAAAAATAGGCAGAAGACCTAAATAGACATTTCTCCAAAGAAGACATACAGATGGCCAAGAAGCATATGAAAAGCTGCTCAACATCACTAATTATTAGAGAAATGCAAATCAAAACTACAATGAGGTATCACCTCACACCAGTTAGAATGGGCATCATCAGAAAATCTACAAACAACAAATGCTGGAGAGGGTGTGGAGAAAAGGGAACCCTCTTGCACCGTTGGCTGGGAATGTAAATTGATACAGCCACTATGGAGAACAGTATGGAGGTTCCTTAAAAAACTAAAAATAGAATTACCATATGACCCAGCAATCCCACTACTGGGCATATACCCTGAGAAAACCATAATTCAAAAAGACACATGCACCCCAATGTTCACTGCAGCACTATTTACAATAGCCAGGTCATGGAAGCAACCTAAATGCCCATCGACAGACAATTGGATAAAGAAGTTGTGGTACATATATACAATGGAATATTACTCAGCCATAAAAAGGAACGAAATTGAGTCATTTGTTGAGACGTGGATGGATCTAGAGACTGTCATACAGAGTGAAGTAAGTCAGAAAGAGAAAAACAAATATCGTATATTAACGCATGTACGTTCAACCTAGAAAAATGGTACAGATGAACTGGTTTGCAGGGCAGAAATAGAGACACAGATGTAGAGAACAAACGTATGGATACCAAGGGGGGAAAACCACGGCAGGGTGGGGATGGTGGTGTGCTGAATTGGGCAATTGGGATTGACATGTATACACTGATGTGTATAAAACTGATGACTAATAACCTGCTGTATAAAAAAATAAATAAAATTAAATTTAAAAACTAAAAAAAGAAAAAAAACTTGAAAGATATTTGCTAATGGCCCTCCTAAATATAGTCTGAGGGATATGGATTAGAATAAAGTGTCAATGCATATTTCTGAATAGATACTTTGTGCAACTGTGTTAGGAACAGCCATGAGATAAATTCCTAGAAGTAGAATAGTTGAGTCAGTGTGTACACATTTAAAATTTGGAAGATATTGCCAAACTGCCCTCCATAAAAAATGAAACAACGGACATATCATCAATTATTGGAGAGTATTGGTTTTTCTTAAGTGTTGGACCTTCACTAAGAGTAGGTACTATTAAACTTTATAATTCTCTTGATAATCACTGTTACTTTAATTTGTAACTAATATGAGTGTGATTAAGTATCACTCACAATTATTGGTCACTGTATTTCTTTTTTTAAAATAAATTTATTTATATTTTATTTTTGGCTGCGTAGGGTCTTCGTTGCTGCATGCGGCTTTCTCTGGTCATGGTGAGCAGGGGTTACTCTTCGTGTGGTGAGTGGGCTTCTCATTGCAGTGGCTTCTCTTGTTGTGGAGCATGGGCTCTAGGCGCGTGGGCTCAGTAGTTGTGGCTCACAGGCTCCAGAGCACAGGCTCAGCAGTTGTGGCGCACAGGCTTAGTTGCTCCGTGGCATGTGGGATCTTCCCGGACCAGGGCTTGAACCCATGTTCCCTGCATTGGCAGGCGGATTCTTAACCACTGCGCCACCAGGGAAGTCCGGTCACTGTATTTCTTTATCTGTGAGTTACCTTTACCATTTTTCTAGCAGGTTGTTAATCTCTTAAAGATGTAGTGCAAATATTCTCCTCAGTTTATCATTTATCTTCTGGCTTTATTTAAAATGTACTTAAAAAAAATAACTATTTTATGTTAAACATTTTCTTTCTGGCTTCTGCATTGTTTATATTCCTTTCTAAATTTTAGAGATTGTACTTACCAAGAATTAATCCCATGACAAATGTTTTAAAGTGAACTGGGTCATAGATCCACACAAATACCTAGAAGAATCAAGAAACCTCAGTGCTTAAAGTTCTAAGGTTACATTAGAACAACAGTTACTTCCAACCTCTTAACATATAAGAACTTCCTTTAAAGGTTAACAAATTCCAAAGACTGTTCCTTTAGTAGCAGTGTTTCCTTTGGTATCCATTCAGTTAGAAAACTATTTTAAAAACTATAAATTACCTAACGCAGTTAAGTACATTTCTATGTACCTGCATGCTTTTAACAGTTTACTCCTGTGTGCAAACCATTACTTAACCATTACTTATTCAACCTAAAGACCAGCAATTGTACAGCCTTTTTGCCCCTAATGTAATGATGTATACTGGCATGAGTAGAGTAGAACCAACCAGTCTAAGAGCACAGTTATGATAGATTCCAGTCAGGCCCTATTAAAGATCCAGCAGCTCTCAATTCCACCCAACTGATGAGAAGCAAAGAACCATTATTAAAGATCTCGCTCAGTGAACATAAAGATTCTATGACTCCCTGCAATAATTTCATTGTCAGCTCCCCACGGAGGGTCTGTAGCCGCAAAGCTGGGAACCACTGCTTTAAAGCTTACTTTATAAAACAGAAATTTACTTCATTTAGAATAATCAGAACTCTGTTCATCATCCATAAAACTCTTAGTTTTATCTCTTAGTTTCTATAAATAACAGTACTCTTCCATTTCCTGGTTCTATTTTGACTAGCACTCTTGGTTACTGCTTTTTGATTTGCTTCTATTTCTAACATTCCTCTTTTTTAATGCTGCACATTTATCCTGGAAATCGGATCCACAGACATCACTTCTGCCATTTAGCATTCTAAAGTAACAAGTTTTTAAAGACGTTTCCCATCTTTAAAAGTTTCAAAGCCTGCTTCTTTCTGCAGAATAAAATCTTAGCCTTTTTGGGAATGCAAGCACCCATGCTTTTGCTCAGGAAAAAGCTTCCTTTGTCTAACAGACCTATAACTCCTTTGCAGTGTACCTGGCAATCTACCAGTCATCCTTCAAGGCTCAGGTCAAGTGTCCAGAATCTCCAGACCCTCCTTATCCTCTCTTGATTAAATTACCTATCCCTAATTGGTATTCTCCCATCATAATACTCACCATGCTGTAATATAGTACAGGCATGTACTATATTATACTGTACTATATAATATATACAGTGTACCTCAGAGGTATTTCCAGTTCAGCTCCAGATCACCGCAATAATGCATTTTTTGGGGGGTTTCCCAGTGCATGTAAAAGTTATGTTTACACTATACTATAGTCTATTAAGTGTGCAATAGCATTATGTCTAAGAAAACAATGTACATACCCTAAGTAAAAAATACTTTATTGCTAAAAAATGCTAACCATCACCTGAGCCTTTGGTGAGTCTTAATTTTTTTGCTAGAGGAGGGTTTGAAATATTGTGAAAAATACTAAAACGGGACAGACACAAAGTGATCAAATGCTGTTGGAAAAACAGAGCTGATAGACTTAATGCAGGGTTGCTGTAAACCTTCAATTTGCTGAAAACAAAAAAACAAACAAAAAACTTTATCTCTGAAGCACAATAAAGAGAAGTACAATAAAATGAGGTATGCCCATACCATGTTTAAACGCTTGTATGCTTGCTAGACTGTAAGAGCTTCCAAGAAGATAATTTTATCCTATTTATCATGTTATTCCCAACACCTATAAAAACGACTTCGCATATAGCCAATGCTTGATGTTTAACTGAAGGTATCTGAGCTTTCACATTAAGAAAGACCTGTGGTCTTCTATTACATTGGTTCTTAAGCAGGGGTTCACATCAGAATCACCCAGGGATACATTATACAACACACACACACACATCCATACACACACTCACTTACTATAGATTCCACCCTAGAGATCCTCATGCAAGTATGCCTGGAATGAGCCTAGTGCACATGTTTTGTGAAAAGCCTTCCCAGATTTTCAAGCTCATAGCTCCAGGAAACACTGCTTTCTATTTATACTACTTTTGTATTAGGTATAGCAAGAAATTCACAACTCAATGGCCAGTATATAAGTAAATGTTTTTGTATTGGTTAAATGATTAAATTAAGTGGTCTTCACGGAAGGCTACAACCATACAAATAAGCCACTAAATAAATAAAAATGATCTCCTTGAGTAAAGCATCAAGTAATGTTGAAAATTTTAGACCCTTATAGTCGTGTGTCTAACTAGAAGAGGCAGAAACCTGTAGGTGTCCCTCCTTAACCATTGTACTTTTTTTCCTTTGATTCTAATGGAAATCTTATATTTTACTGGGCAAATGACCATCCAGTATAAAAAGCATATTTCTAAGACTTTACTGCAGGTAGGCATGACCATATGAGTAGGTTCTGGCCAATGGAATCCATGCAGAAATAAAATCGCCAGCTTCCTGGAAAGTATCCTTAAAAAGGAAGCATGTCTCTCATTCTCCTTCCCTCCTCTGGATGCAGATATAAGGCTGGCAGTCATTTTGCACCATGAGGTAATCTTTACTAACTGCCTCACACAGGCGGAAAAGTTCAGATCCACCATGGAGCTGTCGTATCTGCTTACCCTCCGATTTCATTAATGAGAGAGAAACAAGTATCTGTTTTGTTTTAAGCCACTGTTATTTCATGTTTCCTATCTATCATAGACAGCTGAACCCGATTCGGATTGATTTAAAAAATTTTTTATAAATCTAAATTCAGAGACATTCACTTTTAAAAAGTAGATTTTGTATCTACATGGTTAAATTTATCTAAATTACTTCTTTTCTTAGTGAAGGCATCAAAGATAATTCTAAAAACTCCTATGGAAAATTGGATTTCTACTTATAAGCTAGATACTCTCACCTCATTTCCATCCAGAAAAACTTGATCATCATGTGGCTCAAGCTTGAATTTTTTCTTAGTTTCCTTCTTTTTGGGAGTTCCAGGAGTTTCCTCCTATTAAAAAACAAGTTGAATAGAAGAAAACACATTTGCAAACAAGCAAAAAGCAATGTAACATCCGTACAGTCAAAGTTTCACTATATGAGACACAGAAATCAAAATTCTCAACCACGGTATTTGTAAGAACCCTAATGCGGTTTAAGTGGTTGTTGCGCAATATTTTAAAGTGCTGATACACCAGTAGTGCTAATGTGCAAGTAATAATTTTTTGATTTTTACTTAATTTTAGTTGAAATCACCTTTTTGGATTCTTCCTTTTCACCATCTTTCTTTTTTTCTTTTTCCTTTTTTGTCTTTTCATCCTTTAGATTTTCTTTCTTGCTCTTTTTATCTTCTTCTTTTCCACTTTCAGCTTTTCCTTTCTCTTTTTCTTTTTTTATGTCTTTCTCATACTTCATTTTCATTACTTTTAGTGCCCGATGAAAAAACTGTTTCTTTAAAAGCCTTTGAAAACAAAGATATGACATTACATTCCCTATACGTTATATAGATACAGACTAAAAAGCAAAAATATCAAGACCTGAATAAAATGAGCAAAGGAAGACATACACTGGCAACTCACAAGAGAAATTACAACTAGTAAGCCCACTGAAGAACAATCAAAAATGTCTAACTGAAAACCTGTGCAGCCAATTTGATTATATGAAAGTTGTCAACCTAATTTTCATTTTTTAACTGTATAATTTAATGAGATTATAGGTTTGGAATTATCCTTAAGTTTTTCTCTAGGTTCATTAGGAGTAATCAAGACTCTATTTAAAGTTAAGTCTCAAATTCAAGAGCAGACATAAGTGGTTTATAAATATATGGGGAAAATAAATATAACAGTTTAAGAAATGTTAGCAGATTAAAAATGTGCCCATGATCTGACTGATCCAAATCGTGTCTTCAGCTGTCCTTCTTGATGTATTTTTCTTCTCTCCATGTACTTCACTATTCAGCCTGTCACTACAATGAAATATCTCCAATTAACTAATGAATAATTAAATATGCTAAGGTGAGATTTCTGGACTCTGAAAACAACTCTTCACAGTATCAAGTTGAAAACTGTACAATATATGTAGCAAAACAACACCATGTGTTCCTTGCTTCACTAATTTCTCTCAATAAACTGATCTTTCTTCTATTTAGCAGGGGTTTTTTTTGTTTTTTTTTTTGTTTTAATATTCCTACTTCAGGGCATTTCCACTGGCTATTCCCTTTACCTAGAATGCTCCTCCCCCAAACAAGCATGTCCTTTTGGTCTACTTCCTCACTTCTTTCAAGTCTTCCCTCAAATGTTACCCTCTCTACTAAGCCTACCCTGTTTAAAATTATAAATCTATCACCCATCCTTCCTCCTGTTTCCTGTTATCCTATCCACAGCATTTATTCTTTTAGTTTCATATACAATTTATAACATGCTTGTTTGCCTCCTTCACTAGACTGTAAACTTCTTAAGAGTAATATCCTTGCTTTATTCACGTCTTTATCTGATGAATTTAGAAGCTCAGCTGACCCCAAATTAAGTCAACCTTGGCTGACTCAATCTTTTCTAATCCTACTCAAGAAACTGGTTTACCCTTACCTTTGTCATCTAAAAGCCATCTTTTCAAATCTTATGTTCCAGTTTCAGAGTTCCTGATTTCTTTATTCCTGCCTTGATAAAGTACAACTACCAAAACACAACTAGAAGCTAGGTCTCACTGCCACCATCTGTGCCTGTTAATGTTAACTATCCACCTTTCTATTCAATACCTTCACTGGTGCCTACTCCAGCACATCATACCACTTGCTAACTAGATGCCTCCTTCTTGCCTAAAGACCACTTATTTCTGATCATTATCTTGTGCCCACCTGTGTTTTGACCTGCTTGGCTGGGCTTCTTTCTGCTGCTCAATTAGGTCCACCCTATGAACATCTCCACAAAGCTAACTTCTAGGTCTCCTCATTTGGACTTTTACTTGTTCATAAGATCTATACAGCATATATAATTATGCCACTGTCTGAAACGCCCCCAAAGAATCCATCATTAATATCTGCTACACATATACATATATATATAAACAAGCAAAAATCTGAAATGAGACCCTTAATAATTAACTACTTATGAGTATAAAGTGAGACTTAAAGAGTAGTGGTGGGTATTTGAATATGAAGGGGGATCTTTAATTTTTACTCTACTTCAGAACTTCTTACAAAAATTTATAATGAAAATATTCTAATCTCTTTATTTTTGCACTTAGATGATTTCCAGATTTTCTATCAGGATCATTCATTACAACTTCACACATTACTGACCGCAGATGTATTAACACCACAGGCATTAGTTTCCGCAAAACCCCCCACCCCAGTCAATAATGTGTTAATATGAAAACAAAACTACATCTTATTCACTGTATGTTAATTGAAAACCAGCATTTCATACTACAGTTCATATTATAGCTCTCCATATATTAAGAGTACATGTGCACACACACAGATACTTGAGTATATAGTCTCAAATGGTAATATAATTATCCATGAGGCAACATTATTAGTAATTTGGATTTTCTTCATTTTCTTCATCATTTTCAAAATTTTCTCAAATTTACTTTAGTGAAAATAAATGTTCTTAATAAAATAAACAGTTAAAAAAAATAAACCACAGAACTTTAGGAGAAAAAAAAAATCCTTCCCTTGACCAGCAGATACAGAAGAGCACAGAATCAGCAGGAACACCTGCTTCTGTTACTCCTCCTGTACAGCTGCCCCAACCCCCTGAGAGAAAAGAAGACTATTAACCAATCAAATTGGTCTTGAGAAGTTCACATTCAGGTAGATGGGTTCAAATATCACCTCTACCACTTAACGAGCTATGTAGTATTGGGTAAGTTACTTAATTTTAGTGTATTTCTAAAATGGGGTATAAATGAGAAGCATGTAGATTGTTTAGTGCGGTGCCTGGCATGCATGTTCTCAATGTTAGCCATTACTACTGCTGTAGCAAAATCCTGAATTTCATTTAATATTGATAGTTATGGAAAACACAAACACATTTGGTTTTATAAATAGTTACATTATACCCTCATTCCATTCATTAATAAGTAGAATCATTCACTTATTCCTTGACAGTTCCTTAGAGAATGTCTACTTCAATTCATTCTATGCCTCAAAAAATGAGATGACATTTACTATTGCAATAAAATCAGTGCCTCCATTTATTTAGCTTTAAACACACTGTACAGTACAGATCATCTACATAAACTCTGACATTTTCACAGACTACTCATACTTTCCTATCTCAGTATGTTCTGTGCCCTCTGCCAGGATCAAATGTCCACTCTCCTATTGTTTGCTGGGTAATCACCTATTTCTGTTTCAAAATTTGATTAAAACATTTTCCCTGAGAGGCCATTCTTGAAGTTTCCCCATTTCTGTGTTTCTTACAGAACATACTGTATTGTAAGTAGTCACAAATCTTCTCTAACAGATGATAATATGTGCTTTGGAGGCAGGAACCAAGTCACAGTTATCTCTGTATTCCTGAGGCCTGGCCTATAATAGATATTTGATAAGTATTTCTAGAATAAATGAATGGATTAAAAGCAGCTTGTAAAAAGTTATTAAATTGCTTATTATTTTTCTTCACCTCTTAATTTTTTTTACCAGGTTTAATAAACGTTTATTAAATGCCAGACATATGTTTAGGACTTTCACTTATCTGACAATGGTGAATGCCCGCATTGTGCTAATTGCTGTGGAGTTACAATAAAGTATAAAACAGTCCTCCAATTGCCTTCAGATTTAGCGGGCAAGAAATTTAGAAAAACTAACACACATGCAACAATTCTATTTAAATAGTTAAGGACTAAACTGTATGCTATTACCTTTATAAATTCTGTAGAACATTAGATTAATGTGGGCTAGAGGATCTGGGGAATACTAAATGGTAGAGATGGAATTTGAGAGATATTTATATTGAGAGGCAGGCAGGATAGAGCAAGAACTGTTTGCGGAAAGTGGCAGGTTATTATCAAAGAAAGACCAGAGGAGAGAATGAGTATGGTATATGAATGAGAGTGAGAAGGACACTACTGGACTGGGGGGTTGGAGATGCAAAGTCACTAGGAGGGTTAGGATGATGCTAGATAAAAGGTTGAAGAGTCTGTACTTGAAATAGGCCATAAAGAGGCACATCCTACAGTTTCCTGTTTTCTTTTGTTTTTCCTTAGACTCCCTCAAGACCACTTCAGAAAATGAGACAGGACAACTGTCCCTTTGTGGTTTTGCCTGTAGTCAGGCAGGAACCCATGAGGGCTGGCCATCATGAGGTCACCATGGTTATTATTAGAAGTGGCTTTGAAAACTTTAGGTAGTTATGCTTCTCTATCTTAGTGCAAAAAGGACACAAAAAGCTTGATATGAATGGGAATAACATATACAACAGAAAGTGAGTGTATTGCTAGGACAATCTCTGTACTCAGGTTTTTTTGGCTTTTCATATAACGAAGTATCAAGTCTCCTAAAAGGCCAAGTGAAGTGTATTAATACTGGCTGCTCTCCTCAGAGACTTGGGCTCAGATTTAATATTCAAATAGTATTGACAGGTTAATCCTTCATCTTAATTTTTGCTTCATTAAATGCATCATCATTTTGGAGGAGATAGTATAGTGCAGTGGTTAAGAGCATGGACTATGAAGTCAGATTGTTGGATTTAGAATTCTGGCTCAGCACTTACTAGCTGTGTGACCTTGGGTAAGTGATTTAACTTCTCTGTTTCTGCATTTATAGCATCTTTTAATTTTTACACTATTATATAAAAAATAAAGTCTGTTTTGAGGCAGGCAGGGAAATTTGCACTTTGGAGTTCTAATACACAGATGGCTGTAAAGGAAAATACCGACTACACCACTGTTAGCTAATCCCTGCCCCGACAATGAAATTTCCATTGTTTCTGAAAGGTCCATTAGTGACTCTAGTTTACGGCAGCTAAGAATTTTTTTTTTGGCTGTGCAATGTGGCTTGTGGGATCTTAGTTCCCCGACCAGGGATCAAACCTGGGCCCGTGGCAGTGCAAGCGCGGAGTCTTAACCACTGGACTGCCAGGCAAGTCCCTGGCAGCTAAGAATTTTAAGAAATAGTTAATAATTCTTCAACTTTACAGCTTTAGAAACCAGGTTGTAAAATAGTGGTTTTTAAGAGGGGTCTCATGTGGCTGATACTTTAAATGCCATTAAGCAATATATTAGTAAATGCTATGTGCATCTCCCTGCTAAGCATATAAAATAATCTAAAATGTCAAATTCCCACCAATTATAAAATTTAGTGTCACAAAAACAAAATTTGATTTACTAACATCTTAATAAATATGTTTAAGTAGTAAATAAACCAAGGGAAAAATAAGAGGAAAAAAAACAAAAAACAAAAAACCCAGCATACTTCTTTCCAAGAGAAAAGTGATTTTCTTTTTGGCTGCGCCGTGCAGCATGTGGGATCTTAGTTCCCTGACCAGGGATCGAACCTGTGCTCCCTGCAGTGGAAGCGAGGAGTCCTAACCACTGGACCACCAGGGAATTCCCCAGAAAAGTGATTTTTTTGTACACCATTCACCATGAAAAGTTTTTTCCAAAGGAGAAGTACTTATTATAAAAAACATGGATATGTTACTGAACTGTCTATACTTCATCTTGGAATGAAGAAAAGACAGATGTTTCAGCTGCCTTGATTTCACAAGGAATATATTAGCAATCACAAACAAAATAGGGAAGGGTACCTGGCTAATGGCTCAGTAGGCACTGAAAAAACAAAACAAAACAGGGACAACGGGTCTATTAGGAATCCCTGACAAAGTTTTGGAAAAGATTCCCCAACTTTTGCTCTAGAAAAGAAAGAACTTTTTGTTCACGACAGGCACTGGTATATGATTTTTATTGCTGATCCTTCAGTTCAGTCAGCCTGGCAAATATACAAATGTAACAGAACACAAATAAATGTTATAAAAATATGATAGCCTAACACCAAATAAATGCATTTCCAGAGGTACTGAAGAAATCCAGATTACATGTAAAAGCTATACTTGAGCTATGCTGTAACAGCACTATACTTAATGATGAAATAGGGAAGGAGCTTCAGGACCATGGAGAATATTTTTAAATTACTATTCATATTATCCTTCACTAAGAAATAAAAACTACCTGTTGCAGTAGTCAACCACAGACTCCCTCGTTGTAAATAAAGCTTCCTCTCCTTTCTTGGCCTTCGCCCACTTTGAATCCAAAAGGCAATCCACTGCTTTTGAAGCTAAAGAAGAAATTTATTATTTTAAATTTAGTATACAGCAGAATTTGTGTCTATCTAAACAATATTCTATAAGGCAAATTTCAACATTCTGGCATTGGAAAATAAAACCAAGTTCAACAGAAAATTTAAGTCTGACATAATCATAACAAATAGTTCCTCAAAACCTCAATTTGTGAAACATACTGATTAAGCATCTTTCTTAAAGTAATGCTGTGAAATAAATGACATTCAAAAATATTAACTAAAGCAAGATAAATTAATGAGAAAATGTTCTTTAAAAAATTCAAAATAAATGTAAATAACACTCTTATCAAATAATCATAATATAGGATAAACAAACCAAAAATCTTCCTCTACCACAGTAACAGAAATTCTGTCACCAAGCTTTATTGTAACCCACCGAGGAATAAGCTCTGTGAAACGAACTACCGTCACTGGAAGAAGCTAAATATATGAGATGTGAAAAAAACAGCATGTCTATTTTTATAAACTTTTAAGGACTATCAAAATCATTAATCATAACACTGAAGAGAAGATAAATAAATTTCTTCCCAATAATGGTAATTCAACCTTAATTGATCAGACAGGCAAACTCAACAACTATTGATTTATAAGCTATGGGGCAATATTACAGATAATATTAGCTTATTATGAAGTTGTTTCGATTATGTGAAGAACAAACACTCCTAAGTTGGTTCTGACACACTTGTTTCACACTGAATTCTATGCCAGAGTTCTACAAAGAGTATCGTTAAGTACATGTACTATCTGAATAATAAGTGTTAGTACTGAAAATAAATGTTAGTACTGAAAATAAATCCTATTTTAAAAATTTCCAAGAAACGTTACTAAAAAGCACTTTCTTTTATTTTTATTGACATTTTCAATCATAAAAGGAAAGAACAGGATAATCAATTGTCATATGCTCATCACCTAGCTTCACCAATCATGCTTGGAGAGCATTTAAAAAATATCTACCTATCCCCAAATTAGGTATCTTCATAAGATATGTACACAAATATAATTTTATTGATGTAATCCTACCAATAAAATAATCAACCCGGTGACCCATCATATTGGTGGACTTTGTTGGACAGTTGAATCGAAGAAACTTGGCTACAGCCTTCTCTTCTTTAGATGGTTCACCAACTTCCTGCAAAGTAAGAATATTAATTTAACGTAATCATTTACTTGTGACATTGATACACTGAAGAATAATTTACAGATCTCTTCTGAAAATCTTTTTAAGTTTACTACAGGCCTTTCTTTCAAGCTTTTTCTGGAGCAGACCTGGTAATGTATACAGAAGACAGAATGGAGATTTTTAAAATCACGTTTTTCAAATACAAGTTGATAGGGCCCAAACCTGTCTGCCTCTTGGCCTCAGCTACAAGGCATTTATTTTCAGTTGTTTTTCCAGTATGGTAATCATTTTGTACCAGTTCACCTTCACTCTTGCCTGGTCTCTTTTTATTTTTTTTAAAAAATTTTTATTGATTTGTTTTTGTTGTTGTTTGTTTCTAGCTTTTTTTAAAAAAATTATTTATTTATTTCTGGCTGTGTTGGGTCTTCGTTTCTGTGCGAGGGCTTTCTCCAGTTGCGGCGAGTGGGGGCCACTCTTCATCGCGGTGCGCGGGCCTCTCACTATCGTGGCCTCTTGTTGCGGAGCACAGGCTCCAGAGGCGCAGGCTCAGCAGTTGTGGCGCACGGGCTTAGTTGCTCCGCGGCATGCGGGATCTTCCCAGACCAGGGCTCGAACCCGTGTCCCCTGCATCGGCAGGCAGATTCTCAACCACTGCGCCACCAGGGAAGCCCACCTGGTCTCTTTTTAAAAGCCGCAAGGCAATAATTCAAAACTTTAAGAGGTTGTCAATAGTGAGTGCCCAAATGTCAAAGTAAGTAGAAACAGGTGCCATAAATAAATGTTAAATAACAGCCAAAGCCATGTACCTTGAACAATGGACAACAGATTGCAGGAGGAGTTCTCAAATTAACCAAAGACAGCTGTCCCAGTGTGGTCCCAGATACAAACTACTATCAGAGATGCTGAAGATTTGTATTCCCTTCCCTTTCCCCTGTGGTTACAGATTCTAGATACTGTCAGGGAATCTTTTCTCACCTTGCCTTTCTTCTTTTCTTTCTGAACGGGGTAGAGCAAAAATAAAAATGCAATAGACAAATAAATTACAATCTCATTTAAGAACTGATTAATGGAAGGGCACAAAGAGTTTTGGAAAGGCTGCTTTGATCCTTCCTTGTTTTCTTTTTTCCATTCCCTCCTCCAAACTTTCTACCACCTTCATTGTTTATCATTCCCCATCTTGCTTTTATTTCCTTACATTCTAAACTTATGTTCCTGTATACTTATTCTCCCCACTCATATACTGAAGAAAATGAGGTCAGTCTATGTTTGCATATATCTTTTATATATATACTTTTAGTTGTCTTATTGCTGTAAGCTCTCGTAATAAAAGTACTATCTTTAATTACATGTTTAAGCACAGTACATAGAGCACTCAAGCAATATTTCTAGCAATATACAATTTAAATGTGAATGATTTCAGGAAGGTCTATTTCTTAAGATGAATAAAGTGCCAAATAATAGTAAAGAATTATCTGCCAAGAATCTAGTCTGCTGAGAAAAATTAATGCTGAAGACAGTTATGTTTTAGGCAAGACATTCTAATAACACAAAACAGGAAAAATAAACTCTCTAAATCATCTATCTTTACGTCAGTTTTCCCACAAATTTCAAGTTAGTTTGCATTCAGTTATGTTTGTTGAAAATAAGGGACAACTAACAAATCAAAGTTTCAGCTTTAATTTTATTCTGAAGAGGAGTAATTTGTGAGATGAAGTGAAAATCTGTGTCGTGGTTGCTGGGTCACCTGGCAGCTACTTCTCGTATTTCCTTCTTTGCACTTCCCAACTTCTCTACTTCCAACAGCCAATTAACAATGCATGATTCTTGTACTCTCTTACTACCCCATTTGTGGGTTACTATTTGTGACAATAAAAATTAAAAGCCTGCACAACATTGTATATCAACTATACTCCAATATGCAATAAAAATTTTAAAAAAGAAAAAAAAAAGCCCAAACCATTCAATCCAATGAAGACTATAGTAAAAACCAAATATTTATGTGAATAAAAAAGCTTTAGTTTTATATATAAAAACACATATCACAAAAAAATAGAATCTTAAAAAACTGTAAATTCAAAATTTAACACTCCAAGTTCAGTAACATCTACAATGTTCATAATTATTTAATCTGGGTCCTAGTCACAAAATATAGTTTCTGACAAACTAAAAAGTAAAAATTCTATATTTCAGTTTTTGAAATCACACTAAAATTATTAACATATATGTTAGTATACGTTAAACAATAGCATTTAATTATGTCTGTGTAACGCACTGCATTTCTAGGAGCCTTATCTATTAGTAAATAATATCCTATATATTCACGTACAGCCAAAAAAGTAGTACTATATAAATAGTTGGAAATAATGAGATACTATAATTGGCTTTATAGAAACCAATTCTATTTTATAATCACACCCATATATGTTCAATTTTTCCCTCAGTTGATACAACTGTTGCCAATTTAAAGATTTATCCAATTAACTGATAACTTGTTACTGGGATATGCTTGATTAAAAATGGTATGTGGGGGAGAAGTCTCAATAAACATAAATTGTTCAAATACATACTTACTGAGTGTTTACCCTATAATAACTTTGGGTGCTACCTTTAATACCAAAAATTTGTTAAGGCATGATACCTACACCGTTACAACCTTCCAAAACAACAACTGTTATTTTCCAAAATGAGTGGTAGAAAAAATATTTTAGGAGTACAAAAGGAGTGAGATTATCAATGTGGATGAGAATAGCTATGAAAGACCTCTTGGAAGAGGGACCTGGATTTTGAAAGATGAACAAATTTGGGATAAGCTGAATGAATAGCATAAAAATACTGTGGCTAAAAGAGCATAAAATTTGGCTCTAGTAGAGACAAGTTAAGAAGAATTGTGAGGTTAAGTATGTATAATAGGGCTAAACAGTATTCAAGGCAGTCTAAGAAATTTCAAATTTACTCCTTAAGTCACAGAAACTAGTTTTTGAATAGAAGGAGGACATAATGAGAAAAAAAAATGACTTAAACACTATTTTGGAGCCTGTATGTAGAATGAACTGGGGGAAAAAAGCACAAGGCAGGGAAACTACTTAGTATTCAAGTAAGATGTGATGTGATACTAGACTAGGAATGGGAAGGATTTTGACGTTTGAAACATTTCAAATGTAGAACAGATAGGACTCAATGATAAAAGATGAATGAAATGGCTTAGTAAAAGATGTTAGATTTCTAATTTGATCAACTGAAAGGACAGTTTTTCAATTAACAGAAATTTGGGAGGAAGGTGATTCTGGGGGAAAAACAATCACATCAACTTTAGGCATGACAAGTCTACACTCATACTAACACTCAAACAACTTACTGAACACAGGCATACAGGTACTAATCTACTGATTGTTGATAAGAGGCATCAGACGTAAAATCTATTAGAATACCCAAGAAACTGAAAAGTCAGTTCTATTATGATATAATACGGAATCTGATAATACATGAATCCACATCTTAAAATCTCATTTTAACAATTAACTTCAAGTTCACCAAACTCTTTTCCACAACTGCAAAAACAGACTCAAGTATTCTATTTGCATTCCCTTCCCCTCCTTGGTAAAGGCACTACAAAGCAAGAATGAAGAGAACAGACCCACAAAACATGGACTTGGATAATCTCTCCCAACCAGACACAGAGTTACTTATTCATTGATACTTTCTTAAAGTATCAGTTAACTTCCCTTAAACATCTGACTAGAAAAGTAGTGAATTCCATCAACATATTGGTACAACAGAACTGATTCCTTCCTTGCTCCTCCTTCAAGTTCAAATCCTTAAAAAGTTTCTATTATCCTCTGTGAAATATTATGAAATATTCATTATACCACATATAAGTCATACATACTGTAGACTGCCTCTAACAGTACAGGATTTGTGCCCTCTGCTGGGGCTTTAAAGCCAGAAAGAAAGATTGCTACAGAAGAGCACCAAGAGAATATGACCTGGGGAAGCTAGTAATATAGAAGAGCCTGCCAAGGAATCTTCATTCTCACTGCTCCCCTGCTGCAGGCTAAAACAGTCTTATCCTCTTCCTGTTTATACATTAGACTATAGTACCTCCCCTCTTTGTTCCCTTTTGATGTGAAGAAATCTTCAGAATATTTTCCTAACTTTTCTAGAAACCTTCTGACAAAAAGTGAAGGCCTTTTGCGAATAGCATCACCCACTAATAAAGAGAAACCAGCTCATCAAGCCTTGAATAAAGAGAACTTTGTAGCTCAATGAATGAGCTCAAATGTCTTAGAATGAGGAAGCAAAGAACCAGTACGTTTTGAGGCTGGACTGCCAACCGAAACACCAAGATGCCGGGTGTTGCAACTCTTAATCCAAAATTACAAAAATTGAAAGTTTGGGTAGAACATTCTTTTTAAATTATTTAACAAATACTATTTTTATTTTAGAATACTTCAACACTCAAATACTACAATGAAACTGGGGTTACCATTTCTAACTATATATTATTTTTGGTACTTAAGATAATCTTTTTGAGAATAAAAAATATTAGATCAAGAGTCAGTAAGCCATGGACTTCAATCTTACAGAATTTTTGACTTAGAATTTTTTTCCCCATCCTCCCACCCCCAAAAACAACTAGAATTTTTAAAAACTGCTATATTCAATAGAAATAAGCTTAGGTAATAAATAAGCTTGTTGAATGAATTGAGCAAAAGAAAAAGATTAGTTCACCAACTGTCAATTTGTATCTTTATACAAACAGTATAAAATATTTGTGAAAATGCAAATAGGTTAACAGGTTAAAATCTGAAAGCTGGAGATCTTAGATAAATCATTTGCTTAAAGTCACACAGTATGTTACTCATAGAGCTTTACAAGAGTCTCTGTATCTTGTCTTGGGCAATGCCCTTCTAAAATCCCCCACCCCCTGCCATTGTAAGCCCTTCATTAAGCCTCTGGGGGGAGTTTTCACTTAGGACTGGCTTCCTGGGTTCCATCTCTTTCCTTCAGAAAGTCCCAGAGTCAGAGCGCATAATCCTAAACTTTCCCTTTTCTGAAATTAAGCATATTGGTTCGTAATATGTCAGGGTTTTACTGACAGGGAGACAGATGGGTGCAACAAAGTTAATTGAGATGCAGGTATTATAAAATTTCTAGGAATGAATAAGCCATTTCAATGTCCCAAAACTCAACTAGATACCTTACACGTAAGCAGAATACTAAATGGGATGAGTCTCTTTAGCAGGGACAAGTCTCGTTAAGTCTTTGTTGTACAATTTAATATAAAGATTGCAAGATTAAAGTATGTCAAAACAATTTATTTTTATTTTTTATTTTATCAATGGTGCGGTGGAATGAACATTCAACTGGAATTAGAAGACTTGGTCTAAATCTGGTTTTACTATCTTGATGAGTGACCCTGGGTCAAGCCACATAACCTCACTGAACCTCAGTGTATCTGTAAAATGATGTTAATGGTTTAGATCAATATGTTTTATACCTAGTAATACTTTTAGATCTAGGTCCTAAAAGTAGCTTAAGGATGAGGAATAATGGTAGTGAAGTAGTGGGGTACTGAGGTGATAGGGCTTTGGGCCCACCCCTCTGCTTTTACATAAGAGCTGCATTTGTGCAAAAGGATTCCAAAAACCCCTACTATTTGAAAATCGTTTTCAACTCTAAAATTTTATGGTACTAGGATTCTCAATTAACCCTTCTAGTAAGCAGCACTTTGTTAACCTATAAGCACTGATTTTAATGTTCTTAAAAACTTACATAATTGCATTTCTTAGAAAACTTACAATTATTTACTTTCAAATGTTTTATTAATTTGAATTGAGATCACTCTCACTTGAGAATCTCAATCATGAAAACTTCGCAATATAACGTCAGTGAACACGTAGCTCACTTTTGGTTTTCAGTGACCAGTAAAGTGAACCCAAGAAGGAAATGTGACAAAATAGTCTTCTTGCTTCCAACTTTGATGGAATACCAGAATCTAAAATTAGGCTACATTAGAAAAAGCATACAGGGCTTCCCTGGTGGCGCAGTGGTTAAGAATCCGCCTGCCGATGCAGGGGACATGGTTCGAGCCCTGGTCCGGGAAGATTCCACATGCCGCAGAGCAACTAAGCCCGCGTGCCACAACTACTGAGCCTGTGAGCCACAACTACTGAAGCCTGCATACCTAGAGCCCATGCTCCGCAACGAGAAGCCACCACAATGAGAAGCCCGCGCACCACAATGAAGAGTAGCCCCCGCTCACCGCTAGAGAAAGCCCGCGCGCAGCAACGAAGACCCAACATAGCCAAAAATAAATAAAATAAATTAAAAAAAAAAAAAGAAAAAGCATACAAATTAACTACTTTTTAAAACCCTGAACTTGTTTGTTTGTATCAATCATTTCCCCCAATATACAAATTACAATTCAAGGTCAGTAAATCTACTAAACATAAAAATCTTTTCTAAACATGAAACATCAAGTAGCAACAGGAAACTGAGTTAATATTACAGATCTTTTTGCCCAGAGTCTCACAATAGAATTTTTTCTGTAACTTCAACTCTGAACTTGGTCATTATGTTTGATCTTTTTGTCTAAAGTAATGCCAATATCATAGAGTTTCTGATTCTCTGGAGGGAAAAAAAACCAAGGAGTTTTATAAGATATTGTACACTTTTATTAATTTGTTGACACTGCACAGTAGTAGTCCAGGTAGCACTCCCAAGATCTCCACAACATTTTACATAGCACAGCTATGTAGAGAACTTGGAGGAGGTGAAAAATGTTATTTATTTTCACTTAGCAGTATAGCAACTTGATTTTTAACAATCAGATCCTCACACACTTATCTAATCCTCAACTAAACAACAGTAAGTAAATAGCCATTCTTTACGGAACTCACAACTCAAAGGTTTATTTACTGAATAGATAACTGTTAATCTTTCTTCAGCATATCAGAGTGCTTAACAAAAACCAAAACAAATTATCCTAAAGCCTTCATCCTTGGGGAAGGGGAAAAAGGAGTTATGTGCTAAGCACTCTTTTAATAGCTTTTATAACCTTTAATAACAAGTCACCCACGCACCTATTTTTTCCACAACAACCCAATGAGGATATTTAAGGTAAATATTCCTTCTTATGGATTTGGAAATAGAGGAAAAAAGTTAAGTAACTTGACCAAAGTTACACGGCCAATAATTATTGACACTGGGGTACAAACAGGCACAAGTTTTAGCTCCCAGTCACTACCACTACTATACAGGTTTTTGAATCTATCTTTCTGCTTAATATGAGATCACAATTGAAATAGAGCAGCTACTCAAAGTGAATTAGGATCACCTTTACAACAATATTAAAGAACAGTTGAAACTGTAAAAACAATGTTTATTTAAGGCCATAAAATGTACCATGTGTGTAAATGTAAGTCCAGTAAGTCCTAATTTGACAACTTCAATACAAATTCTAATAAAAGTATATTTTGTATCCATACCTGACCAATAACACTAAATTCTGAAAGACTAGAAATAGTATAATTAGAAACTTCTTCCATAATAACCTTAAGCCTTGGTTTTATGACCTGTCTGAACTTGGGGGGCAATTGTCTCTGGTCCCCTTCTGCACTCTTTTTGAAACTACTTTCTTATTTCTGCCTAATTCTAAAATTCCAAATTTACTGATCACCGGCATCGGTTTTTTCCCTAGTACTTCAAAGTTTTCAGGAGAATTAACTCGCATAGCTCAAATCACCTGTGGTGTCAGTCAGTTAAGTGATAAAAATGGGGGAAAAAAACATTAGAAAGTCATCTAAGCAATGAAATAGTAAGGAACAGAAAGACAATGACGAGTGTAACAATTTGTGATTAGTATATTAACAGTTTACAACACGCCATCAATTTATGACGACATATGAAGGTTTCTAGGCACAGGAACTAATAAGGAGACAACAAAACATCCTGAGTCTAAGATGTTCCCCATATTTAATCCTCTCGGCAAAGAGCAAGAACAACAGGGGGGAAATTGCAAGGAAGAAATACACAGATGACATGCATGTGGAATGAGGGAGGGATGCTATGTAGGTTATGAGGATGACACACTGGCATGTGAAAGGTTTCTGGGCGGGACCCGCTCGTTGCAGTACCAAGGGAGTTTTGTTTATTTACACTGTGTCGCTGAAAGAAAGCCGGAAAGCTTCAGTTGGACGCTTAAGTTAATAACTGTGAGGAGAAAGGAGGCTGCACGCAAACGAACATCTGGATACGCAGATCGCCGCCTGGGCCCCTGGGGCAGCTGACCAAACCCCGATCACTCCCCCCTCTTACGGTCCTTCAATCTGCGCACAAAGAACGGGCAGCTTTAGGTCAGTCCTCCGCCTCCTTCTACCCTAATTATCGCGGCCTTAATTTCGGGACAGCTAAGGCGAAAGGATGGCGTGGAGAAGGGAGGGGAGGAGGCCGGGGAGGGTCGGTGTCTGCGTTCGGAGGACGCGGACCTCCCAGCACAGGCCCAGGCCGGCAACGCCGCCGCCGCCGCCGCCACCGCCGCCACCGCCACCGCCACCCTGGGCTGGCGGCCACTCCTCCCGCCTTCCGCCGCTGCCCCAGCACCTCCGCCTCAGTCTCCGCCGTCGCCAACACCGCCCTTCCTCAGGCCCCTCACAACGA
Source organism: Eschrichtius robustus (assembly GCF_028021215.1). Taxonomy (NCBI): domain Eukaryota; kingdom Metazoa; phylum Chordata; class Mammalia; order Artiodactyla; family Eschrichtiidae; genus Eschrichtius; species Eschrichtius robustus. The sequence continues at coordinate 50,043,570 of NC_090829.1, read as the reverse complement.
CTCAGCCCGCAACCGGCGACCTCGCGGGGGAACCCCACCCCACCTCGTCCTCGATTTCGCCCGCCCTTCCCGGGAGCTTTCCCTGCGTCTTCCACTTCCGAGAGTCCCCTATCCCAGGACTCGGCTTTGCTACCTGAATCCGCTTCTTGTGTCGCCTGCGTTCCGCCATGTTGGCCGCTCCGCCCGGTTCCCTCTGACGTGGAGGTAGGCGGGGGCAGTGGAAATATCGCGAGAGCGCGCCGCGGGGCTGTTATGTAACCTACCGGCTAGCGCCGGAGCGGGGAGGCTGGCAAGAGGCCGGTACGAGGAGGGCTCGGCGGGTGTTGGCTGCGCTTTCTCTCCCCTCTTTCCTTGGCTCCTTTTGCTGCAGGAACTGGAAATCTCTGGGACCAGAAGGAAGTTGAGAAGTGGATCAAAGAACAGGAGGACTGGAAAGAGTCCTTGGTTCTCAAACCTGACTGGGCATCTGAATCACCTGGGAAGCTATTAAAATACAGATTCCGGGGGCCCCACGCCCCTCGGAGACAGTAGGTTTGGGGTGGAGCCTTTTACAGACGATTTCCTGAGACCTATGGAATTCTAGACATCTCTAACTGTGGCACCCCTTTTCTTGCCAGTGAGCCCTGCATCATCTATTCCCCACGTGTAAATTCTCCTAATCCCATTTTGAAGATGGGAAAGCCGAGACAGCTGAGGTGCAGCGATATGAACAGATTTATCTAAGGCTCCACAGTTGGTAGATGGCACAGACGAGACCAAAGCCAAATTATCTCCCCGTACAATATAGGGGGTAGTCGGGCTCATCTGAAACAAACTTTGGATTCCCCATTCCATTCTCCACGTTGCTTCTCGAAACGCACCTTTAGAATCCGAGTCAGAGAGAACTCAGGGAAGTACAAGCAACTAATACGATGAATAAGGAGAGAGATTCTAAGAAGTTGGAATTAAGAAGACTGCAGGGTACTTGGAGTCTGGTGAATTACTATTATAACTATTGTTATTTTAGAGCTACCCAGATCAAAGAGAATGGGCTTAAATTGCTAGTTAGTGTTTTTAGATAGAAATTACCATGACTTTAATGGAGATTCTAAATAATAGAAAATTGGGAATTTACAGAGAAGATGAAGGAAATAAAAATCCCTAACGCTACCGTCCAAAGATCTGTTAACAGTTTATTTTCTTCTAGTATTTATTCATACTTTGTGTGTATATATTTCCCCCTTTCCCCCTAATTGAGATCATATTGCATAATATGCCTTTTTCACTTAAATGTTATGCTGAGCATATATTATATCTTTAAAAAATTCTTCATTTCCCATATATATGTAACCTAATAGCAATTAAATATGTAATTAAGGCAAATAGTGGCATCTTGATGCCTAGTCTTTTATAAAGTAACAGCTAAAGTTCATTTTTGGACTATGCAATTCTGCAGTCTGGGGACAGGATCAGCAAGTCATTTGGTTCCTTTTCCTTCTATAATCTACAATCAGGGTGTGTGTAGTCAGAGAGGGGTGAGAGAAAATGATGATTCTTACCAATTAACCCAAAACATAACACAGAATATGAAATGTGTTTATTTCCTTCAGTCCTCCCCATTCAAAATGAGGGTAGATCTGTTTTGTACTGTTTTATTTGGAGAACACTGGATTCTCTTCATAGGAAAGCTAGTTTATAAATGAAAATATTATTGCATTTAATAGATGTTGAGTGCCTACTAGATGCAAAATGCTAGGTTAGGACTATGATGGGGAATGAAAGCCCTTCGTGGAAAATAACTACCTCTCTAGCTACTGCCCTACCACCTTTTTCTTCAGAAGAGGTTTAATTTACGCTCCCCACGTCTCACTGACATTCACTCCTTAGACTACAACAATTTGGTTTCTACCTCTACCATCCATTAATAATTCATGTGAAATTGTAGCATCTTATTAAGGATTTGACAATATTGACCATGCACTTAATTTGTTCTCCTCCTTTGGCATTCATGGTATCAGGTTGTTCCTTCTGATTTCTCTTTGGCTCCTCTCTCTTTACCTAGCTCTTCAATGTTCCTGGCCACCATGCTTCCATTCTCATCTTCTTCCCTTTTCTCCCTGCATTCTGGGGATTCTTATTCATGTTTACAGCTTAATTCCAAAATACTGCATAAATGTTTATTTCTGGTTGTCTTCTGGATATCTCCACTGAATGTCCAACTAGAAATCACCATTCCCCCCCCCCCCACAAAACCTGTCTCTTTTACTGTATTTTTAAACTCTGGTAACTGCATCACTGTTCACTTAATCACTCATGCTAGAAACCTTGGAGGTATCTCAACCATGCCAATCAGTAAGCAATCCTGTTGACTCTGCAACTGAGATGTTTGGAATTCTTCCCTTCCTCATCATTCCTATTGCCATTGCTTTGATTAGGTCTTTATCATTTCCTACCTGAAACGTTGTTGCAAAAGCCTGCTAATCGTTCCACCCCAACTCTACCCTCTCTACGCTCCAGACCATCCTCCACTTCCTTTTTAACCACCCGCCAGGCACCATTGCTCCCCAGAGTGTACAGCAACATTAAGGATGGCTACTGTTTGCACATATAACCCAAACGTCACGTTTCTGGGTCCTCCCTCCATTTAATATTTATATAAAAATAGCTCAAGCACTCTTCTCATCACCCCATTTATATCTTTGATGGTGGTAGTGGGGAGTCTCTCCTGGCCACTTCTTGCTCTGATTTCCTTATGAATTTGCAATCTCATTCCTGTCACTTGACTTTTATTTCTCACCCAATCGAGGCACATTGCCCCTCTCCCTTTCTTTTGCCAAAGCAAAACTTCTGTTTATCCCTGGACTCTGTCACTACTTCTCCCTGGGGCTGAAACTCAGAATTTTTCTTGCCATATAGAGTAGAGAATTTGAGGTCTTTACTCTTTACTGGATTCCTTAGGCTGCATAAATATATAAAAACTCATTACCATGCTGTGCTAAACAAAGGGTTCCCTGATCTGGATCCCCTCGCTTGAGGACTGATGATTAGGTGGGGACTTGAAAAAGTCAGTTTCCTGGGATCTACCATCCCAGTAAGTGGAATAGAATAGTATATAGAAATGTATTCCCATTGATCAGACTTATCCAAACGGGAAACTGATACATTTAGGTTTTTGTTTTAAATAACACTTTCTCTGGGTCCATCTTGTATGTTAAATATATATGTGTGACTAAATTGAAAAGAAAAAAATTGTAGGGAAGTATAGCAAATAATGCCCAGGCCTTTTGGGGCATTATTTTTATAAAAGCACTTTAAAATATGTTAATTGACAATGTCAGTGACTTAATGCTGTTATCACAAAGAAAAAAAATTTAATATAGATATGTTTAATATAAAATAAAATACAGTAAACCTAATTTTATTTAAAATTTCAGTTAGTGTTTTAAATTGAGTTGATTCTTTAGACTTCCACTCAGGAAACAGCATAAATAAGACAACGAGTATGTATTATTGAAAAATGAGTGTAAATATTTTGTTTTGAAAAAAGCACAATACATGAATTTTTAGTACGCTAATATTAGACTAAGAACATTTTTTAAAGTCACTTTGACTTTTTAACCGAAATGGTAATTGTTTTGTCATTCCCCTAATTAAGTCCTTGTTAAAATACACAGATTAGTTTCTCTTTTTTTGCACTGAACCCTAACTAATAGAGCAAAGATAAGGAAATCATGAGTACCGTGTGTGTGAATGAAGATGGTACTACGAATGTTGCTGTTTGTAAAGACTTAATTAGGGGAATTAGATGCTTCCAAAATCATTGAAAGTTTGCAAGAGCGGGATCAAGCCTGGGCCTGTCAGACCCTGCAGAACTAACCACTCAGGGGAATCTCTACTTTGGAGGAGTGAGGAGTCCACAGTAGCAACGCTGAATTCAAGAAATTACCAGATAGCTGTGATCAACCTGCCAGGAAGCCAGGATCAGAAGGTGTTGCCAGCACTGCTGCAACTGCCTCTTAACTCCCACAATCAAGGCTGAACACTGGAGCTGTAGAAGAACCCTGTGTCGCCATGACCTTGCTTGCCAGCAAAGTGAAAGCCAGCCAGCAGCAGAAAGATGGCTTCCTCATCACTTTTGTCCTTCTGATGTACAACCAGTGCATTGAATTAGAACCAGACTCTAGCTGCAAGGGAGTCTGAGAAATGAAGACTTTAGCTTTCTATCCTTTGCCATGTGCCAGCTGACCATATCCAACCATCATCTTCTTCCTTAGAATCACCTGGTTTCTAAGAATCACTCCTTTCCTGCTTCATCTTTAGTACTGTGAGACCACACTTCTCCTCCTACTCCCCCATCCTGCCAAATGCCTTTTCATACCCACATGTTTCCTTTTTTTTTCTTCCCCTTCTCACTTGGCAGATCCTTCAAGGGTCAGGAAACCTAACACTTCCACAGTGAAACCTTCCCTGAATTCTTTCTTCAGTAGAATTAGCTGTTCCTTTTTCTGGGTTTCTGCAAAATTTCATACAATCAGTGCTATAGTATATATAATTTAATATAGTTTTAATATATTTATATGTAAAATAATTATATAAATTATTTTTATATATATATATAATATATATATAATACAATTTAAACAACAAATAGTATAATTTGTTGTTTTTCTTTCTACCAGACTGTGAACCTTTTAAAGGCAGGTACCATGTCTTATTCTGCTGTTCTCAATATCTAGTCCAGTGCCTGGCTTAGTGTGAATGGGTGTCAATGGAGTAAATAACGAATGATGACAATGACATAGTCCTTATCCTCTGCAGCTTTCGTAAATGGAGAGAAATATACTTACAAGATGGACAAAATTATGTTAAGTCTTCATTATATCCATGACCTCTATTATCTCTATAGTCCTCTATGAAATTAGAAGAAACCGGTTTAATAAGCTTCCCTAGATTTGATGGAGGAAGCACTTCCTTGTGCAAGACGAGAGACTCTAGCTTTCAGTCACTGTGCTTGGTTTCCTGTATAATAGTAGTCTTACCTGAGAACAGAGACATGTAAGGATCCACCTTCTCAACCTACCTCCAACCCAGCAATTTGAGAGAAAATACAGGGTTTGACAAAGCAAAAAATCCCCCACATTAAAACCTTTTGGACAAGGAAAGAAAGCTAAACCTCGTAGGTTATTAATATACCTAGAGCTTGTTTTCTGTCCAAACCCAACATCTATGAAGATGGGAAGAGAGGAGAGGGATGGCAAGGGTGAGAACAGAAGTTCAATTGGCACAGAATTCATGGAACCTGAAGTCAGGAGGGCCAAGAAAACCAGGGCATCTAGACCTGGACCTCACATGCAGATTGGGAGAAAAATCCTAACATTTTTTCTTCTTGTTGATTAAATAAAATTCATATTTTATGTCAAGACAAGAAAAACTTAAACATAAAAATTTTTCTTTGCCTGTTTGGGCCTCCTACCTTCCCTTTAGTGTGTACTGTGGATCTGCATTATTAACCAGCCCTCCTTAGGAAATAACATTCCTTCTTAATCTTGTAACGAACATGGGGCTTCCCTGGTGGCGCAGTGGTTAAGAATCTGCCTGCCAATGCAGGGACACGGGTTCGAGCCCTGGCGCAGGAAGATCCCACATGCCGTGGAGCAACTAAGCCCATGCGCCACAACTACTGAGCCTGCACACTAGAGCCCACGAGCCACAACTACTGAGACCATGTGCCACAACTACTGAAGCCTGTGCGCCTAGAGCCTGTGCTCCGCAACAAGAGAAGCCACCACAATGAGAAGCCCACGCACCACAACGAAGAGTAGCCCCCACTCACCACAACTAGAGAAAGCCCATGTGCAGCAACGAAGACCCAATGCAGCCAAAAAAAAATTTTTAAAAAACAAAAAACAAAAAAAGTTAGCATGACCACTACTTGCTTTGTATGTGTAGATCTGGATTATGTAGATTGTCAATAGTCATTTGACATATAACCCTTTGTCTCAAAAACGTATATAACTGTGTTTTGATCTCTAATGGGCAGAACAGTCTTCAGAGCTTTCTGAAAGACTGTCTCCTTGGTTATAATCCTCAGTTTGGCTCGAATAAAATTTTCCATTTCTTTTTTAGATCAACTATTGATTAATATTTTGTTCACATTATATTGGCCTCAGAAAATTTTCAGACAGCACTTGTGCTCAAGAACTGGTCCAGTAATGCTGATTTCTCCGAAATGAAAAGAACAAAAGGCCAGTAAATCTTACGGAGTAGATATGTTAACTTTTAGGTAATTATCTAAATAATCTGGTGGAGGCTGTGGTAATTATGGGTCTACCCCCCGTAGTTATTCAATTTTTTTGTATATCTATATAAGAAACTACTAACTATAACATTTTATATTCCTATGTGACATGTAAAATCTTCTGCTTCCCATGACTGCACTTGCCTTTCTTTTTATTCCCCTACAGGTTGCTTCTGAGTTATGCAGGGTCACCCCTACCCCCACTGGAAATGAACTCAGTGCATTTAAAGTGCTATATTTCAGAGCAAACAGCAAAAAAGTACTAGGCTCTTTTCCTAAGCTCTACTTCCTAAGGAGAGGGATTTGGGGGTCTTGATTTTTCATCTGCCAAATGGAAAACTTTCTTCTTCTATACATCCAGGAATTGCTGACCTGAAGATTAGTGAATTTAGTGCTCGGTTGTCATAATAAAACAGTTCCCAGCAGAGGTCTATTGATATTGTAACAAGGACAGACCAAGATTATCTAAGTACTTTTACATACAGTTGCTATACTGAACTTCAACTTTTGGTAATAAAGTATATGCTGAGAGTTTAGAGTGTGATTTTAAGAAATGCCTGAATAATTCTACACATGACTAATCAAAGAAAAAGCTTTCTTGTCTAGTCTTAAACTCAAGAGTGAAGATATTTCTTTTAATTAATATGTATTTTTTACTCTGTCCACAAACCAATATTATAAGTGAATTTTTCTCAACCATGTTTTTTAGAATTTATTTTTAATTTTTTCAACTATTCATTTTGAAATACTTTCAGACTTATGAGAAAGTTGAAAAAAATAGAAGAATTCACATATACTCTTCACCCAGCTTCTACAAATGTTAACATCTTGTGTAACCACAGTACCATTTTCAATACAGGAAATTAACTTGACAGAGTACTACTAAGTAATCTGCAGACCTTTTCAAATTTTGTCATGTCCTACTACTTTTTTTGCTCAGGATTCAATCCCAGATCTTAAGACTGCATTTAGTTTTCATGCTCTGTTAGTCTTTAATCTGGGCCGGTCCTCAGTTTTTCTTTGTCTTTCATGACAATGAAACAGTAGTTTTTCTTTGTCTTTCTTTGACTCTTTGAAGAGTATTGGCCAGTTATTTTGTAAAATGTTGCTCATTTAGGTTTGTCTGATGTTTCCTCATGATTATATTCAGGTTATGAATTTTTGGCAAGAATGTCACAGAAGTGACATCGTGCCCTGCTCAGTACATTCTATCAGGAGGAATATAGTTGATGTGTTCCATCACTGGTGATGCTAACCTTGATCACTTAGTTAAGGCGGCATCTGCCAGGTTTCACTACTGTCAAGTTACAGTTCTTCCCTTTGAAATTAATTAGCATCTAGTAGAGGATACTTTATGTAAATATCCTGCTTTTCATCATACTTTTGCCCACTCATTTTAGCACTCATTAATTATCTTTGCCTGAAATAATTATTTCTGTTGCTAAATGCTGATTTTCTATTGTCAACGTTCCTTCTACATATATTAATTGGGATAATATTGTAAGAAATAGTTTATTCATTCATTTATTATTTGTTTATTTTAACATCTTTATTGGAGTATAATTGCTTTACAATGTTGTGTTAGTTTCTGCTGTATAACAAAGTGAATCAGCTGTACATATACATATATCCCCATATCCCCTCCCTTTTGCGTCTCCCTCCCATCCTCCCTATCCCAACCCTCTAGGTGGGCACAAAGCACTGAGCTGATCTCCCTGTGCTATGCAGCTGCTTCCCACTAGCTATCTATTTTACATTTGATAGTGTATGTATGTCAATGCTACTCTCTCAATCCCAGTTTACCCTTCCCCCTCCCGGTATCCTCAAGTCCATTCTCTATGTCTGCGTCTTTACTCCTGTCCTGCCCCTAGGTTCTTCAGAACCTTTTTTTTTTAGATTCCATATATATGTTTTAGCATACGGTATTTGTTTTTCTCCTTCTGACTTGCTTCACTCCGTATGACAGACTCTAGGTCCATCCACCTCACTACAGATAACCCAATTTCGTTTCTTTTTATGGCTGAGTAATATTCCATTGTATATATGTGCCACATCTTCTTTATCCATTCATCTGTTGATGGACACTTAGGTTGCTTCCATGTCCTGGCTATTGTAAATAGTGCTGCAGTGAACATTGTGGTACATTTCTCTCTTTGAATTATGGTTTTCTCGGGGTATATGCCCAGGAGTGGAACTGCTGGATCATCTGGTAGTTCTATTTTTAGTTTTTAAGGAACCTCCATATTGTTCTGCATAGTGGCTGTATCAAAAAAATCTACAAACAATAAATGCTGGAGAGGGTGTGGAGAAAAGGGAACCCTCTTGCACTATTGTTGGGAATGTAAATTGATACAGCCACTATTTATTTACTTTTAAAATTATCAGTTTGGCTTGACTCTCTAGAGACCAGCGGTTAGGAATGGTTTGTGAATGAGAATTAATATGACCTTTGGGTACTGTAATCTCCATTCCGCCCCCCACCCCCCCAAGAACTGCTTCCTTTTGTGATATCTGAGGAGCTGATTTTTTTTTTTTTAATTGGGGCTGATCTGGAAAAGAACTTGTATGGTTTTCTAGAGAGGATCATAGAGAAGATTCATCTCTCACTATGAATCTGTTTGCATCCATGGATCTGCACTGGGGCTGAACATCTTTCCAAGAAAAAGACCTTGAACTCTGTGAAGGCATACACAACATGTGTGATGGATGTGGTCCTCATGGGGACCAGAGTTTTGGAAGGAACAATGTGGGGCATGAGAGCAATGGGAGCTCCTGATAAGAGAAAAAGGAGCCTCATCTGGTAAGTCAGACCCAAACAGAGTGCTAGCTTCAGAGGAGGTATAGATTTTAGATCACTGATGTAGCACTTACCTCTGCTGTAGAACACAGACCTCTGGCTTTAGTGTGACCATTGGTAAAAGTCGCTTAGTGTATTAATGAAAATAACTGTGTGTGTGGGATGGGTAAATTAGGACTCTGGGATTAAAATATACATGCTATTACATATAAAATGGATTACCAACACGGACTTACTGTATAGCACAGGGAACTACACTCATTATCTTGTAATAACCTATAATGGGAAAGAAGCTAAAAAAGAATATATATCTAAAAAAGAATATATATATGAAACCCAATCACTTTGCTGTACACCTGAAACTAACACAACATTGTAAATCAGCTGTATTTCAACTTAAAAAAAAAAAAAAGCTGTTGAGAGCTGGAATAACAGGCACTCGCTCATTGCTGGCAACAGTGTAATATTCTGTTACATGAAAAAAAAACCCTCTCAAATGTAGCATGTTAACATTTGCATAAAAAGAGGGTGAAAAAATAGATGTACATTTTTGCTTGTTACAGGAGGGCAATTAGTGGCTGGAGGAAGGATGGAACCGAGGTTTTTCATGGTTTACCCTCTTGAGCCATGTGACCCTATGCACTACTTTTCTTTTTTTTTTGCACTACTTTTCTTAAACTAAAAAATTTAAGTTTCAAAAGCAAAAGAAGGAGGAAGAGGAGCAGCATTTATTAGCCAAGGTGGAAGCAGCACTGGCTCCCCACCATGGCAGGGATAGGAGGGCCCAGGTGTTAAGCACACCTCCCATTTGGGGGCCACAGCAGTGATAGCTGGGTCAGCAAGGCCTGGCCTAGACCCTAGGAATCAAAGACAACACTTCCAGCCAGTCTTAGCACGGTGGTGCTACAAGCATAGGGGCAGAATGTCCCAAGCTAGAGGAAATGAGTAAGAATTGAGTGCATTTCACCTGTATTAGGAATGAACAAACTTTTTCCGATTGATCATTTGGAAAAAGCAAACACTCTGGAGGTGGTGAGTTCCAAAAGCCTCGGTGCGCTTGCATGGACAAACTTCTAGCAGCAGGGTTTTCCAAGTATGGTTCCCTCTGGTCCCCTCCACCATGCTTAACATCCCCTCTGCTTAGGCAGAGTGAAGAGGCACATGTGGGGAGGAGCCCTCAGCATCAGCCAGAACATGTTGGAAACACATCATTTCTTAAATGCTCTCAGGAACTGGTATGGGGTTTTAAAATGGCTCCGAGCTTGACGGGAAGGAATGGGTAGGTGGTGATAGTTCATACTCCCTTTCCACCCAGACACTTGAGTTACTAATCATTTTCCTGTCTCAACCTGTTTTGATATTAGGATTTCTTTTGCTTCAGTTGTCAAGTTCTCTTACCAAACAGAGCTCATTGTTCACAGATCAGTGAAGAGCTATTCTCTGCTTGTAACCTTGGAAATGGGGGGAGGGAGTATTTTGAAAATGACACAACAGAGTGTAAAGCTATGAAACAAGAAAGGGAGCCTCAGACAGAATACAACAATCATCTGAGAATCTGAGAATTAACAAAAGCCACATGTAGAGAGATGCTTTCATTATTTTCTATTTTTCTTTTTGGTTTTCATGCTTTTGATTTTCCCAATTTAGCCACAGAGAGTGTTTGTGGGCATGGAAAAGCATGTTGGCTGGGTTTCCTATAAGGCTTTCAGTTTTTACAAAACAGGCAAACAAAACCAGATTTTGTCATACTAGCACCTCAAGGCCTAGCACCTGGGTCCTTTCTTCACTAAAAAAAATTTTTAAAATATATACACACAAACATGTATGTATGTTTGGTTGGATGGATAAATAGATAGACAGACATATATAGATAACATAGAGCATTAACTGCTAGGGATCCTATACATCATAGGTCAATGCCTTCATTTCACAGATTAGAAGATGGAGGCTTAAAGAAGTAAAAGGAGAAATAAAATGACCAGTTGTAATTCAAACTTACATCTTCTAGCTCCAAGTTAAGGGCTCTCTCACTTGTGAAGCACTCCTTTTAAGGAGGGGTTTTCTAGTGGAGTTAGCAAATACTGTGATTTCTTGATGGTTTCAGATAAGTCCCAATACCTGGTCCTCCTTTGGCAGGCACATGGGAACAGAGTGGTGCAGGAGTTGCTAGATTAACCTCCAGCAGCATATGAAAAGAAGGAGCTGATTTGGACATTCAGCCATTCATCCTTTTATTGAATACCTCCTCATGCAGGACTGTGTTAGGTTCTGTGAGGAATAAAAGATGAATAAAATTAATGGCATATAAAGATATTCAAAAGGATATTTATAGTAAAATCCCAGAGAGAGAGGGAGACAAGGAGTGAGTGAGCTTTGCGTATACACCAAAATGTTAACCATGGTCATTCCTAAGAGGGGTAATTAAAGGCTACTCTCTCCCACCTTCTTCTTTCTTTCCTTTTTTGTTAATCTTAAATGTTTACATTCTTCATAATAAACATGCATTGCTTTTGGAATAGGGAAAAAAGTTATTTTTAATTTAAAAAATTGACTAAGACATGCTGTGTGGGTTCTTCAGAGAGCCAAGTGGGCTATGGTTGAAGTGTCCTTGGTGGTCTCTCACCTCCCCCAAAGGTCTGGCTTCTGGGAAGCCCTGGCTGGGTGGGAGCATGGACGAGGAGGGCATTGTTCCTGTATTCCCATGGCCCTATCTTACCCCAGCTACTGCCTCTTGGGCAGCAAGTGCTTTGCATTAATTCTCATTCCTCTCTTGATTGTTATACTTCTCCATGCTAAATAAGGGACAAACTGCTGTCATTGGCATAGCATGGAACAACAGAGACACACTCACTGGTTACCTAAAAAAGAAAGAAATGAAAGAATCAAAAACATTTAAATAATCTTTTCCTAACTTAGAAAGTGTAAAAGATGAATTTTTTTTTTTTTTTTTGAGAGAAAGTCAGCTGTGTTAAACCTCATACAAGTATTTCAGTTTAAAGGCACAATTGTCCATTGTTCACAGGGAAAAACAAAGTGCTTGAAACAACGGGAAACTTTTAAGCATACTTTATGTTATCTTGTTCTTTAACTTTGACATTATAGTGTTATTGGAAATCTTGTGTACAGAGTGAAAGTCTTTTTATTTGAAAAAATTAAAACTAGTGTATGTTTCACTGTCCTTGGTTCCTATAAATCATTTACTAGTAGTGCCCTTGGTCTTCCGCAGCCTCTCCATTATACGAAATCGGCAGGAATGGCCAGCAAGTGTTTGGGAACAGAGAGGTGCATCAGTTGCTATACCATCTCCAGCATCACGTGAGAGAGAAGAGCTAGTCGCTACTTTCCATCATCCATCAGCTTACTGAACCTACCCTGTAAGGACCGTGTCAGGTACTATGAATAAAAGAGATAATGATGTGCAAAAATAAAAATGATGAAGCAATTATTTTTCCTTTAGGTTCCGTATAGTTCTGTGGAGTTAGTTTTGCTTTTGGCCTCTGAAAGTTCTCATTTATTTATCTCAGATGTTTACAGAGTGCTAACATAGGATTCAGAAACAACTGGGCCAGTAAACTATTTTCCTTATTCTTTAGTGCAAAACGGAGCAAAAAACCCTTAAAAAACAAAACAAAACAAAACAAACCCTTCCTTTCATCCCTCCTGCACACAAATTTAATTATATTATAATCAAGATAACAATCTGATTAATAAAGTTTCTTCCAGTTCTAATTGCCTTGATGCCGTCATTTGAGCCACTGCACTGACTTGAAGCAAGACATCTTTTTTTTTTAGCTGCATGATTCAATAAATTCCATTGATGATTTAAGGCAGTTTGAGTTTAATTTTCTAATAGTGTGTGTGTAAGTCAGGATGCTGGCAGGACACAAATGGCACACTTAAACCAGATAATTGAGGAGAGTTTAATGAAGGACCAATTACACAGGTGTGAGTGGGGTTAAGGGAAACCAACAAGAACTAGCAATAGCAGGAAACCTTTTCATCCCCCCGCCTGAAATGACAAGAGGAGGGGCTGGTTTCCCACAATCCAGAACTTAGGAAGGGCCATAGCTGTTGTTTCTAGAGAGGGCTGCCTGACAGGAGCTGTGGGCTTTATGAGGAAAGCAGACTTGCAGGAAAGTAACCCAAGGAATAAATAAACACTCTAACTTATCTTTCCTCCCACTCCCAATGGAGAACATTCGTCATCCTGTGACTCTAACATATTTTTTACAAAGTATTTTGGGACGCTAGAGACAGTGCATAAATAAAAGAATGATCATTATGATCACTGCTACATATAATTCAGTTCCATTTGTTGAGCATTCATTGTTGTGGGTACTTTGAAATAGTGCAAGAAATTTAGATTCCATAGTTGCTTTCAAGGGGCTAATACCCAAAAGAGTGAGATGAGATATTACAAATGAAAAACAAAATTAAGGAGCTAAAATATATGTACAAATTCAGGCTTTAGGGACGAACCAATCTGTATCCAGCTCATAGGTATTGGGCACAGGAGCCAAAGGAATCAATGAAACTGAGTGACTCCCAGGAGTTTGAATCTATTAGAAGAGACATGCTCTTCCTTTCTATCCTGTGATTTGAGAATATTAGGTCTTGACTGCTAGAGGCATTTCACTATCAAGAGAAGAGGCCCTGGAACTGCTCAGAAGCCACTTCTGTAGAACTTAACATTGGAGTCAAAGGAAGGCAGCACAAAGAGAAACTGGATCCTTGGTGACATCATTTGAACCACTGGATAAGCCTCGCCTGAAGCCGAACATTTAGACTTTTTAGTTACAAGATCCGACAAGCTCCTTTTTATAGTTTAAGCCAGTGTGAATTGGGTTTTCTGTCATTTGCATCATAGAGTATCCTAATTGATACACCACCCTAAAATAATTGAAAAACTATTATCTCAAATTAAAGATTTCAAACATGAAAAGTGAGTCTTCACAAGAATGCTTGCATTTTATTGTTATTCTTCATCCTAAATTTTAAAAGCAAGCCCTGATTTATGAATTAACAAGTGTTTTAGGAATAGTAATTATAAGAGGTAACCTAGGGCTTCCCTGGTGGCACAGTGGTTAAGAGTCCGCCTGCCAATGCAGGGGACTGGGTTCGAGCCCTGGTCCGGGAAGATCCCACATGCCGCGGAGCAACTAGGCCCGTGTGCCACAACTACTGAGCCTGCGCTCTAGAGCCCGCGAGCCACAACTACTGAGCCCACATGCCACAACAACTGAAGCCCATGCTCCGCAACAAGACAGGCTGCCGCGATGAGAAGCCCACGCACCGCAACGAAGGGTGGCCCCTGCTCACCGCAACTAGAGAAAGCCCGCGCGCAGCAACAAAGACCCAGTGCAGCCAAAAATAAATAAATAAATTTATTAAAAAAAAGAGGTAACCTAATCAGACCATTCACTTTGGAAAGTTCTCTGTGAGGGAAGCAATGCTTAGAATCTATTCTGTACATGATTTACCTAAAGAGTTGGTGAGTGTAGACAAAGGCTGGTGAATAATGATTTTTTTATGCCTCTCGCATGGGAGCAGTCATCAGGCCTGGAAAAAAGACTTTTTTTCATATTCTCCCAGTACTAAAAATGTTGCCTTTTATAGATTTATTCTTTGGAATTGTTGATATCTTTCTTATATACAGCCTATACAACCAGATTTTGGATGGTTCATTCTGATTCCTGTGCTGTGAATATTTATTTGCTTACTCAATTAAATGAGTGGTTTTAGTGGTAGCCACCGGTGTTAAAAGCACAAAGAGCCAAGATGATAATTTAGGAAAAGCTGAGTGTTAAAGGATTCTAAACCAACTATTAGACTACAATAATAACTCCAATCTCATTAACACAGTGAACCACCTGATCATCTAACTCATAACATGGACCAAATTTCTTTCTGCAGCTTGGAATGAAGCTGTTTCTATTTATTCAGTGTCTGGGGACCTAAATGTATGAAAAAGATGTTGCCATAGTAGAGGTCTGCAACTGAAGTTTTGAAAATATCAGGGAACTGTTTCCCACTATTTATTAAATTATACAAATTCTTTTCATAAACACTTATCATACCTGTTTTGAAAGTTTTAAAAAAAACTGCAGCAGAGTTCTGTTACCAAGGCAAAACACAGCACTGCATTTGACATAACTCCAACAAATATTGTGCTTCCTTCATAAAACTGGTTGGATTAGTCTCACAAATGTCAAAAAACAAGTTGAGCGTTCAGCAAATTATCTACCTGGCCCATATAGAAAGCACTGAAATTTCTAGCTTCCACAGGACATTCTGCAGCATTCAAAGAGCAGTTGAAAGGCATTTCTAGTCTGTGATTCAAGGCAGTTTGTGGCCCAGCCTATTAGGAGGGAAATATCCTTTTTGAAGTGAAATTAGCTCTTCTCTATATAGGAGTGGAACTGTGAAAAAAAAGTTCAGAAATTTGGCTATTTCCCCTACCCCAAAAAGACACAGAAGGGCATCTGAGATTGCTGAATAATTTTTTAGACATAAAGAACCCAAGAATGTTGAGAGAAGACTAACAGAAAATGGGCCTGTGAAGGTGTTATAGACTGAATGTGTTCCTCCAAAATTCATGTTGAAATCCTAACCCCCAGTGTGATGGTATGAGGAGGCAGGGCCTTTGGGAGGTGATGAGGTCATGAAGGTAGAGCCCTCAAGAATGGGATTAATGCCCTTCTAAGAAGGGTCGTAAGAGTTTGCTCCGGCTTTCTGAGTTCTACCATGTGAGGGTACAACGAGAAGTCAGCAGTCTGCAACCTGGAAGAGGACTCTCACCAGAACCTGACCATGCTGGCACCCTGATCTTGGATTTCCAGCTTCCAGAACTGTGAGAAATACACTTCTGTTGTTTATAGGCCACCCAGTCTACAGTATTTTATTATAGCAGCCTGAACTAAGACAAAAGGTGATCAATTTGTTTACAGTAACAAGGTATTTGAGATCCTTGCTTTTGGTTTTATGTTTTTTATAAATTTATGTATGTATTTATTTATTTTTGGCTGCGTTGGGTCTTCGTTGCTGCACGCGGGCTTCCTCTAGTTGCAGCGAGCGGAGGCTACTCTTGGTTGTGGTGCACGGTCTTCTCATTGCAGTGGCTTTTTTTTTTTTTAACATCTTTATTGGAGCATAATTGATTTACAATGTTGTGTTTCTGCTGTATAACAAACTGAATCAGCTTTATGTATACATATATCCCCATATCCCCTCTCTCTTGCGTCTCCCTCCCACCCTCCTTATCCCAGCCCTCTAGGTGGTCACAAAGCACCCAGCTGATCTCCCTGTGCTATGCAGCTGCTTTCCACTAGCTATCTATTTTACATTTGGTAGTGTATGTATGTCAGTGCTACTCTCTCAATTCGTCCCAGCTTACCCTTCCCCATGTTCTCAAGTCCATTCTCTACGTCTGCGTCTTTATTCCTGTCCTGCCCCTAGGTTCATGAGAACCAATTTTTTTCTCTTTTTTTTTTTTAGATTCCATATATATGTGTTAGCATACGGTATTTGTTTTTCTCTTTCTGACTTCACTCTATATGACAGACTTTAGGTCCATGCAGTGGCTTCTCTTGTTGCAGAGCATGGGCTCTAGGCGTGCGGGCTTCAGCTGTGGTACGCAGGCTCAGTAGTTGTGGCTCACGGGCTCTAGAGCACAGGCTCAGTAGTTGTGGTGCACGGGCTTAGTTGTTCTGCAACATGTGGGATCTTCCCGGACCAGGGCTCGAACCCGTGTCCCCTGCATTGGCAGGCGGATTCTTAACCACTGTGCCACCAGGGAAGTCCCTGCTTTTGTTTTATTTGATGAGAATAACTTCTTAGCAAAATGAAAGAAATAATAATCTAATTCAATTAAACAATCAGTAAACTTTTTGTCACTCTAACTAGCAAAATAAAATCCACCCCTTAGGGAATGAGCCATTCCTTAGGGAATGAGGGTGGTAGTGGTGAAATACATTAGAAGTTTAGTTTAAAAAAATACATATGCACAACCTAAAAGCATTCCGATTTTTTTCAAAATGGCACCCAATGATGTTCAAGTGAACTCTTACCTTTCCTGGGGAGATTAACTTTTCACAGCTGCACAATGACATCTCAGGATTCTTCGCAGATACATCGAAGACCTTGGACCTCATGTTGTTGGCTTATGTGAAGAGACATTCATTTGGCAGAGGACAGGCTGGAAAAGTACAGTAAATTGACTACAACTCTCTATAAAACAGACCTTTCATATATTTGTAATGAGATGACAATGTATATATTTACCATAATGAGGAATGGCATTTGCTTGAAGTATATTCTTAGTATTATTGGGCAGAACAAAATATTCCATAAATTAAAAATAACAAATATGTATTTTTGCATATTCTATTTTATTAAAAAATATTGGAATCCATACATATTGTATAAGATAACTCTTTAGTAAACAGATTTTTCAAAAACTTTTATTGTGGAAATGTTCAAACATATACAAAAAAACAGTGAATAGTACAGTGGACCTTATATACTCATATATACTCACAACCCAGCTTCAACAAGTATCGACTCAGGGCCAAACTTGTTTCACTATACTCCCACTGACTTACCAAACCCTCATTTCTCAATGGATTTTTTGAAGCAAATTCATGTCATGATATTGTGGGGAGAGATAATCTTCTTTGGGCCTCTTATGTTCCTACAGATCTTGCTGGATGGACCAAGATGGCAAGGCCCTGACTGCTTTTACCAGGCCCATTTCTCAAGGTTGATTGTGTACTCAGTAACTTTAAGAAATGAGGTAACATCTCCTCCCCACCCCTCCACCCTCCACTCCCACCCCTGGACAAAGAGTAGGTCTTTGCTCTTGCTCTTACTGTTTGCAATAAGACTAGTGAGTTCCCCAAACACAGCTGTTCCACAGCTGTGAAGCAACCCACTGCATGTGCAGCCGTCCATCTGTGTTACCCCGGTGGCACAGAGAGCAAGGGGAACCAACACAGATATGCTGATGTTTGTGCTGCTTATTGTGTCATGAGTGATAAATTTCTTTGTCTCTGACCCAAGGGTCTTGAGTATTCTGCCAGGCTCCATAAAATAATATACATCTCTAAGAGATAAGAACTCAAAAAAAAAAAAACTTAGGTAAGATGACTAAGTTCTAGAGATCTGCTACACAACATTGCGCCTTAACCATATGGTATCGTGCACATAAATATTTGTTAAGAGGAAAGATTTCGCGTTAAATGTTCTTACCACAATAAAAAAGTCACTATTATTGCATCTAAAAAACAGACAATAATTCTTTAATAGAAGTGAATATCACCAATCATGTTCAAATTTCCCCAATTATTTCTTTTTTTAATAATATATTCAATAGGCATCCAAATAATTGTATTGGTGATATGAATCTTTAAAAAATTTATTGTGGTAAAATATATATAACATAAAAGTTGTGATTTTAGCCAATTTTAAGTGTATGGTTCAGTGGCAATAATAACATTCACAATGTAGCACCACCATCATCACCGTCTGTTTCTAAAACTTTTACATCTGGGTGATGTAAATCTTTAGTATCTTTTGATCTACTGGTTTCCCTTTTCCCTTTCTCTGTTTTTCCTTGCAACTTATTTGTTGAAGAAACTCAGGTCATTTCTACTATACAGTTTCCCCCAGTTTGGATTTTGCTACATTCATAACAGTTTTATAAGCTTCCATGAGGAGGCATACAATGTCTGGTTGTTTCTCTTTTTGTGGTGTTAATAGTCATTTATGATCACTGTTTAGGTCCTTTAGTTTTTAGGGGTGCAAAGTGGTGATATTTGAATTCTATTATTGCTTTTTAATAGCTGTTTAATACTTCCATAGAGGAACAGTTGCATAGTACTCCATTGTATGGATGTTTATTCCCCTTGTCTAAACAGAATGTTTCATAAGTCAGAAGAGCCTATTTAGCAAACATTTTATTGTGATTGTTTTTCAAACATGAGAGAGAATTTTGTTGTTGTTTTTGCTGTTCTTTATTTTATTCTCCCAAAGGGTACACAGTACAATCAAGACTAAAGTTGAATTTGCAGAAGAGTTAAAAACTATTTCTATATGATAATGAGTAAAATTTTCACCCTTCAAAATAATTCTGATTACTAAAGTGGGTCTTTTGTTAAAAGGTACCCTAGAGTCATGAATCTGGAAAGAATAATCTTCGTGTGGACAAGCAACTTCAGTCTCCTTTTCTTCCAAAGAAGAGTGCTGAGAGCTGGGTAGAGCCTCCTTTACATGGTTCTCTTTCTATGCATGGTTCTAAAATTAAGCACAGTGCTTTTTTTGGTGACAGTACATGCCAGGATGGCATAAGAGCATTTTCCTTAGAGCAACATTGAGACACATCGGTTCAAGTGAATCAGTTACCAACTCAACTGACTCATTTAGCAGGGAAAAGAAATTCAAAAGCCATCATATGGATTGAATCCCATGATCCCTTTGCCACTAGAAGTGTTAATTAAACTTTCTTTTTATCCCGCACCATAACATCCGTTAACTCACGTTTGGCACCTTGTGAAACTTTTATATGCTGGGAATTACAGCAGGTGAAAGGTCATGTGACAAAATAGTTCTTAAAATTTTGAAATTTGAAAGGATTATTTCTCTCTCTGGGCCTTTCTCTCTCTCTCTTTCTCTCCCCTCAAAGTTACCAATACTCCCTCTTTGGTCCACAAGCATGTTTGATAGTATAATATAATTTTATGTTAGGAAAAAACCCTGTTGTTTTCACATTAAAAATGAAAGAAAGCAAAGATCAACTAAATTAGCATGGCTTGTGGGGAAATGACTTCAAAAGCCCATCTTCCAAATCAAAAAGTGAACACGGGAAGCACGCTATCTATGTTTATCAATGCAATTTGTTTGTTTGTTTTAGGAATCTATGGCTACAAAACAAATTATTCCATTAGTGGCTGGAAACAACACATACTTATTATCCCCCGGTTTCTGTGGGTCAGGAACCCAGGAGCGGCTTAGCTGGGGGCCTCTGCCTCAGGGTCAGCCACAAGGCTGCCATCAAGCTGTGGGCAGGAGCTGGTAGTCATCTCAAGGCTTGACTTGGGGAAGAGTCACGTGGCTATTGGCAGGCCTCAGAAGATCTACTGCCAGGTTCAGTCACACCGTCCTCTCCACAGGTCCGCCTGGAGACATAGAAAAGCTGGCTTCCTCCAGAGCGAGCAATCCAAAGAGAATGAGAGAGAGGACCTGAGACAGAAGCCACAGAAGTGACACCCCGTCATGTCTTCCATATTCTATCCCTTAGAAAGGAGTCGTAACTGCAGCCCACCCCAAAGGGGAGGGGAATCACACAAGGTATGAACACCAGGAAGCAGGGGTAATTGGCGTCCATCTGAGAAGCTGCCTACCACAGTTTATATTTTTATTTTTTCTATTTTTTTGGCCGCACCCCACGGCATGGGGGATCTTAGTTCCCTGACCAGGGATTGAACCCGTGCCCCATGCAGTGGAAGCTCAGAGTCTTAACCACTGGACCACCAGGGAAGTCCCAGTTTGTTTATTTTTAAATATAAATTTTAAAAACAGAAAATACATTCTCATAGTTAAAAATTTAAAATGTACCAGAGGATATACAGTAAGAAGTCTCCCTCACACCACTGTCACCCAATGCCCTCCTTGAGCGAACGCTTATCAGCTTCCTGCGGATCCGTTCACAGTCTTTCTGTTAAATGTGAAGTTGAAAGAGTGGGATTCCACGGGGTACAAGAAGAAAGCTGCTGTCGTCTCCCCTCGATCTTGCCAGTTCAGTACTGCTTTGAGGAGGTAACTCTTCCCCACCTCTCGGGTGAAACAGGAGGTGGTCACTATGCCCTTTCCTCTCCCTCTCAGGCCATAAGGAGTCCTCCAGTTGTTTTCAGCCATAACGTGGTTCCATATCAGAAGGAAAATGCTGAGTAACAGTCGAACTCTGAACTTTAAGGTTAGAGCTTCTGCCCGATCCTTTCTCCAGCTTCCTTCAGGCTGAAAGCCTGCAATGAGAAAAGGCGGGGCCTTGTGCTCAGCTCCTCTGCTTCTCTATTTCGTACTTCACTTTCTCTTCTTCCTCCTTCTGGCTCCACTGGGTTGCCTCTGTCTCTCTCCGGGCTGGGGGATGGGAAGCCAGCGAAGACAGGTTAGGAGCTCTGTTTTTCAGTGTCAGCTCTTCTGGCTTCTGCACAGATATCCTCGTGGAAACATCCAACTATAGCTTTCTTTTTTTTTTTGAAAATCAGAAATAGACCTCTTTAATGAAGGTCATCAAAGGGTACAAACTTCCAGCTGTAAGATAAATAAGTACTAGGGATGCAATGTACCACATGATAAATAGAATGAACACTGCTGTACGTTATATATGAAAGCTGTTAAGTGAGTAAATCCTAAGAGTTCTCATCACAAGGAAAAACTTTGTTTCTTTCATTTTGCATCTATAAGAGATGACGGATATTCACTAAACTTATTGTGATAGCTGTTTCATGATGTATTTAAGTCATATCATTATGTGGTACACCTGAAACTTATGCAGTGCTGTTATGTCAATAGTATCGCAATAAAACTGGAAGAAAAAGAAAAGAAATAGACCTCTTTATATATACAAATTTGATGTTTGCAAATTCTATCCTTCATTTAGCATTTGCTTCCAAGGATACGCCTCCAGCCACTTTGTGATGAGGTCACTTCGGGAAGCCTGGGCAAGGCCTCCTCCCAGAGAGCTCAGGAGGGTGGGCTTTCTCTCCCTCTGAGCCGCCATCTGGTCCTGGGAAACCCCCGCACACCCTTCAGAATATCCCGGACTTTTCAGAAAACCGATTAAGACTGTTCTTGCTCCATGAGGGTTCTAATTTCTCATAGTATCTCGCTCAGTTCTTTTAGGAATGATCATATCCTGGGAACAAGGAATGTCCAGTGTATCACTCCAGGAATTAAAATCCAAAAGAGGGTTTGTATCTGTTGGTTGATCGAATGCTTGTTTCGTGTGGGTAGGAAGTGAAAGACTTTTCTTGTAGAATATACTTTCCATATGCTGAGATACCTTAGAAGACAAAATATAGTAATTAAATCTATGAATTCTTTCAATAACTCAGCATACTCTGCTAAGCCACAGGTGGCAGGGAGGCTGAGGTAATTTCAGGCATGGGACATCTAGAAGGACACAATTCTAGGATGTGGTGGGCTTTTTCTTTTAGAATCATAGTGTTTACATTGTAAAACTGGATATCAAGGTGGTAGGAGCTTACCAGTTCCTGTTCTTGGTTCTGCTGTGGTTCATGTGCACACACAATTATTTCACTCTGAGTTCACTCTACCTCTTCCTTTCCCAATGGTCCCACAAGGGTTCCCACAGACACCCTACTTCACCTTGACCAACACCCAGCCCATCCTCCTCCAGGTGAGGCTGGAATTCTTTAGAACCTTAGCACACAACTGGCCTTCAGTGGGCTTAGTGTTGAGACATAAATAAGGCTGCGCTGCCTTATGTACTAGTACTAACCAGCGGGCTCCTACACAAACCTGATGCCGAGTGGGACCCAGGAGATTTCTATATTGTTCACGTTGTTACAGCTCAAACCCCCAGCTCCCTCCATTCTAATAATATCTTTCTCAAATTCCAGTAACTTTTTCTTCTCCTACCCCTTTCCTTGTGTGCTCAGTCCAGGTCTACCTTCTACGTTTCTGTTCTGGAGGGTAGGTTTCCTTCTTCTTAGCAGTTCTTGCTGTAATGGAATTTTGCCCTTGATTCCCATTTTGGAGATTGAGATTTTGTTATCCACTGATGAACTCCTGCCTGCTCACCTTCTGGGACTTTCAGATGTTACTCAGAACCTTCCAATTTTCCTGCTTCAATTAGACCCCTGGAAATTCCCAATCCCAAGGACTCTACAACTATTCTGCTTGGTTGAACATCTGGCATCAGCTGGACCTTCCCCCTCCACCTCCCCCCAACCCCCAGCTTCTGTGGGAGTCCTGTCCTGTTATGCTGGCAGATGGGGGCTGGGATATAATAGCTCAGCTGGGCTGCACGGAAGCACTTATATATATCAGATAGGAGCATCAGAATGCTAACAGCAAGTGAGGAGAAGATTAAGAATGACTTGGGGTTGGCCACATTGTAAGGACAAAGCAGAACAAAAAGTGCAACGGAAGTGATAAACCAAAGCCAAAGAAAATCAGATTTGAGAAAAAACTGCAGTGTTATTGTAAGTATTCCAAGAGGTATAGTATCCTCACTAAAGAAAAATAAATCATTTAAAAGTGAATATTATATTGTACCAATGTTAATTTCTTAGTTTTGACAAATGTGCCCTGTATCTAAAGTTATTCCAAAATAAGAAGTTGAAAAAAAGAACATCAATGGAAACACTGAAGTATTTGCATTAGAAATAAAGAACTTCTTTACCCTGAAAAGTTTAGGAAAAAAAAAAGGTTTTTGAAGGACATTCTGGAAACTCAGCTCCTGGTCTAAGCATGTATTGTGAATAAGTAAAGTACTGTATAAATTCTGAAAGAATTAGTTGAGGCTTCTTGGTTTGACTTTTACGAAACTCACTCTTTCAACAAATAACTATTGACCTATTATGGGTTTTGCATGTTCTAAGGTTATATCTGTCAACAAAACAGATAAAGATCTCTGCTCTAATGGAGCTTACATTCTAGTGGGGGCAGAGGGAAATCAAAAATAAATATAAATATAACAAATAAATAAATTATATCGTGTGATTGAACGTGATGGGTGCTATGGGGAAAAGGAGAAGACCAGAAAAAGGGATAGCAGTAGTCTGTATGGGGGCTGGGCCGTGTGCAATGTTAAGTAAGGTGAACCAAGCAAACCTCATTGAGATGGTATGGTGGAGCAAAGATGAAGGAGATGAGGGAGCAAAGCATGAGGATGTTGGGGGAAGAGCATCGCAGGCAGAGGGAACAGTGTGAAGGTGGAACCTGTCTAGATGTTCAAACAGCATCCAGAGGTGAGTTGACAAAAGCAGTAACTGGCAGGGAGAGACTTAGAAGATGAGGTCAGGAAGGCAAGGGTGGTGATGGGTGGGGAGGAGTGCAAATAATATAGGACTCTGACTTGGACTTTGAAAGAAATGGGGAGCTACTGCAGACATTTGAGCAGAAGAGTGACATGATGTGTCTCATGTATTAGAAGAATCATTCTTTGCTGCTGTGTGAACAGGCTCTGGGTGGGCAAGGGCAGAGCAGGGAGAAGAGTTAGAAGGCTAATGCAGTAATCCAACGAGAGAAGATAGTGCCTTAGACCAGAATGAAGCAGTGGAGGGAGGTGGTGATGAGAAGCGGTGCTCTGGAGCTGGCTTGTTCCAGCTCTTGAGACCAATTGTTATATTTTTAGGAAATTTGCAAGCTGATTGCTAAAAATGCCATTATTAAAAATTAAATTATATAAAGTTACAATTAGATATATTATATTGCAAACTAAAGTATTAAATGCCCCAAACTTATCACTTAATTATTTTTACCTACTTATTTTACTGTAATTGTTTATTATTATCTCTGCTCTTGAGGTTGTTTACACTTGTGCTATCCACATGGTGAAGACAGTCTGAAATGGGGAGCTGCGGTGCATCTCTTCCCAATTCTGTATTCAGTGACGCTGCATGTCGAGTTTGTCAGCCATGGTGGGAGTATTGACACCACAGGAAATGACAAATGCTACGAATCGGGGTTCATTTTTAAAGACAGCAGGTTGTTAAACACTGGCCAGCACACCACTGCTTTGTGCCTTCCCAACCAAAACTAGGAATGTGTACCAATGCCCCGTCCAAAGTTTTCAGGTTCCCTCACTTCTATCATGTCCCCAACCACAGAGGGAAAAAGCTTAATAAAGAGGTTAAATAGGTATTGTTAATGTTACAAGATAAAGGTAACATATTTCTCTTAAGCTTCATACCATTAACACGTTTAGTTACGAAAAATCACCCTACCTGCGATTGGATCTTTAGTGCCGGCCCCAGCTTTAAGCCCATAGTGCTTCGAAGATGCCCCTCTGTGAGTAATGGCAAAGTTTCTCCATCAATTGCATGATCTTTAAACACCTTATTAAACACAAAAGATGTCAGCTTTGTTTAAATGTCTTTTTTTTAAGACCTTGTTTTATATATAGATTTTTAGCTTTGGAGGAAACATTAAGACTGCTTGAGGATGACACAAAGAATCATAACATTTCTTATTTTCAGTTACCCTCTTTTCTGTGCTCCAATAGCATGTTGTTTGTACTCTTTAACAACCCTTGGAGTACATTGTAATTCTCTGTATATAGAATGCAATTCCAACCTGGAATAGTTATTATTTGAGGGCAAGCCCATGTTTTACTCACCAATGTACCTGTAATGCAGTGCCTGGCCCATTACAGAAGATATGCAATAATCCTTGCTGGACAAATCAACGAATGGACAAACAGTATGAGTGAAGGGATGTGGGTAAAAACCATTTCAGGCAAATTTCAGACTCTCACATTTACAGACTCAGTGCCTCTGTCCACTGCCTTAGATGAGAGGTAAAGGGAGAAGAGGAAAACTCAGATGAGAGCTGTCACGCTGGACATATTTGTTCTGATTGTGTAGTGGATGTCACCATGCCTTCCATTCTTCCAGAAACTAGGAAGGCTGCTGGTGGACAAAGTTTCCAGGCAGATAAGGAGATGGGCCGAAAAAACTAGGCTGACTGGTAGTACTGTAACATTATGGTCTCCAACTTCAAACTGCCTGGCAATCTTACATACATTGATGAGCTTTCTTTTCTTTCTATTTCAAGCTTTCTTCACACTCAACCTTTAGACCCCACAGAATCCCCCCTCATTTTCAGCAGATCATGTAACTTCCTAATTAAAACAAACAAACAAACAAACCAGTAGATAAGAACTTCCTCTAATTCTGCCCAAACCAACCTAAAAGCTTACATTTTCTTCCTCTGTACTGATACAGGGGGAGAGTGGTCCCTCACTCTTTAAAGGCACTCTCTCCACATAGGCTAAGTGTCTGCACCCTTCCCACCTCCAGGCCCCGAACAATAGATACTCCCCTGTCTGATCGTCAGTCTCTTCTCTTTGGCTGGCTCTTTCCCAGTGGAATTTAAGCAAGTCTCCACCATCATTATACAAGCAATAATGATGAAAACGCAGAAACACTTCCTCACTCCATCTCTATATCCTGCCCCAGGTCTCTCATCCCCTTCACAGCCCAATTTCTCAAGAGTTTTGATGCTCCCTGTTTCCATGTTCTTACTTCACAGTCATTCCTCAGTCTCAAGGAGTCTGACTTCCACCCTCACAAGTCCATTAAACCTGCTCTCCTCTGGGTCCCTGGTGATTCTATCAAACATGTAGGTATTTTTCAGTCCTCTTATTTCTTACACTCCTGGCTGCATTTGACATTGTTGACTACTCCTTCAAGAAAATGCACTTGCCTTGCCTTCCTGAGGCTTCTCCCTCCTGGGTACCCTCTGCCCTCTCTTTTGCTGTCACCTTTGTGACTACTGTTTCTTTGTCCATCCTTATGTGTTAGAGTCCCTTAGGCTTCTGACCCAGGTCCTCTTTGGTCTTCCGGATTCATCTCAGTCTCTCTCTTGGCTTCAGTGAGTGTCTCTGTATACTGAAGGCTCCCTAATGTATATCTTTAACTTAGAAGCTGAATCGTGCCAATTCTGCCTCTCAGGCAGAATTCTTATCTGTCCACCCCACTGCTTCTACCCTGGATCCAACTCCATTATTGTTCATCCGAGAAGGCTTCCCCACTAGTCTTGCCTCTTTTAACCTATTTTCATAAAAGCAACTTGAGCGACCTTTCTGAAACATAAAGCTAAGCACGCCACTCCTCCTTAAAACCTAGACTGTTTCCGGGATGAAGTCACAATCCTTCAAGTCTCTGTGGCCTGGCCCCTTCTCTCTCTTCAGTCCACTATCCTGCCATCCTCACCTTGGCCCTGGCCCTCTGGCCACTAAAAATTATTCTCAAATCCCAACCATGTTCAGTTCTCTCTGGCTTCTGGTCCTCACCTGGAAATTCCTCCTTTGCCTCCCTCTCACCTTGTTCCCCCTCAGGTGGTAAACTCCTCACTGTCAGGTCTCACTTTCAATGCCTCTTCCTCTAGGAAACCATAAGGCCCTCCTATGTGTTCCTACCATGCCCTGTAGCTGCCCTCTCCAGCATGGTCATGCTGATGTGGAATCCCTTACGGTGCCCCTCTTCTGGACTACAAGCTCCGTGAGAAGAGGAACCATATTTGTCCCATTTCCACTGTGTGTTTCGTGCCTTGGAGGGCATGCCTCAGGACCAGCAGAAAATTAGATTCTTCTTGGGAAACTTCTGTACCAGGAACTTTGTGTTCTAACAGATTTTAGTTATTTACAAACTATATTTATTAAGTAATTATTTCTTTTCCTATTTTAACTGATCAAATTGTAGAATGGCTAATATAAATAACTTAATTTGGGCCAAAGCAGAAAAGTGGACAGTTTGGGTTAGT
Organism: Eschrichtius robustus; assembly: GCF_028021215.1. Classification (NCBI taxonomy): domain Eukaryota; kingdom Metazoa; phylum Chordata; class Mammalia; order Artiodactyla; family Eschrichtiidae; genus Eschrichtius; species Eschrichtius robustus. The sequence continues at coordinate 50,015,989 of NC_090829.1, read as the reverse complement.
CTATGTAGCCTTATATTGGGGAAATTTATGGTATTTCTTAGGTTGTTTGTTGTTTTGAAATATCTTGAATAACTTAAGCATACCTTCTACCACCTTTGAGAATTCCTAGGGCCCCAGGTACCCTTGGCCGAAAATCATATGGCCCAATATCCTCAATGTAGAGTAATTATAACGGAAAGAGCTAGATTTGTAGTCACACACACATTTTTTTAAGCAGTCCTCTAGCCACCTTGAAGTTCAGCTTTACTCAGCTGCAAAATAGAGTTAATATCTCCTTTGCAGAAGTATGGTGTAGATTAAATTTAAGAGACAATCTAAATAATTTACTTAGTACTGTGCCTGGCACATAGTCTGTTGCCAATAAAGAGTAGGCGCTATTACTATGATTTTTTATAAATGAGAGAACCAACATAGAAAAGGTTAAGTGAGTTGCCAAAAAGCATGGCTTGCCTGTTAGAGAACTTGTAAAATAATGTAGAGTTCATGATTCTGATCCAGAATTTCCCCTGCTTAACCCCACTGCCAATCAGAAAAAGGAGTGCTGATGAAAATAGTTACCTATATTTATGGTAGAAAGTTTACCTAATTTCTCTTTCCTTTGTAGGGATTCCAGTGAGCAGTGAAGGGACCATGAGAGAGCATCCAAAGAAGGAGAAATCACAGAGATAAATTTTCACACAAAGGTAGGTTGGCACCCAGGGCCTGAAATGCATGAGGGACTAACCTTCAGTCATGGTGGATGGACCCTGGGCCTGAGGCAAAGATGCAGAACATGCCTCTGTCACTCAGAAGATATCCTCACTTCATTCTCATGAGAGCAGTTTGGGCCAAGTGCATGATATAAATATGCATGTATTTTTAATAATTTCAGTTATTTTTAGAGAGAATACTTTAACTGCTGACTTATTTGAACTAGACATTGACTTTCAACACAAAAAATGTGTTACAGGGTACCCTGGATGTCCCTAAATGGCTGAACCACCCATCCTCTCTTCACATCTATTTAAAAGATTTCATTTGCAAGGGGCTTTGGGTTTTCACTGCGGTTATTTTTTCCTGAATTTCCTTTTTCTACCTGCAGAAGGTGGGTGGTTGGAGGCTGCTGCACCTAAGGCAGAGGTGAGGAAGAAGAGGACAGAGAAGGGGACAGGGGTGTGGTCCTGAGTAGTCCCAGGGGCTGTGAGTAAAAGCGGATGGCACATTGCAGACAAGGGTTCCTGTGAGAGTTGTGCACAAGCAGTGCTGCTTCAGAGCTTGCTGTGCTCAGACGGCCCCCAGCTGCGTCCAGGGGGGTTCTCCCCATTTCTGTACAGAACACCGTCACTGAGCACAGCCTGGTCATGCCCAGCAGAGTAGTGGCATCCTTGCTGTTGAGTCACCAGCAATTGCTAGGAGGGGAACTGACTTTAGTGAGGAAACAAGAGCAGGACTTGATCCTAAACACATTTGAGAAACACCTAGAAATAACTGTACCACTTCTTGGGGTGGGGAAGGAAGCACCCACATCCTGTTGGTAAGAGATAATGAGTCAGCAAAGTTTGGGGTCTTCGTGTTTATGTGACTTCTTTATACCCATAAGGGGACATTTGGGATTATAAAGTATGAAGTGCATGTAACATTATTTATTACAAGAGTGGTTATTATAAACTGCACTTTTATGACTGTGAATCACTGACTGATTAAAAATAGTGAGTTCAAACAGATTCAATCCATCAGAAGTCAGTAATCAAATGTTCGTTATACACGGGGTTGCTTCTTTCTGGTTATCAGGATTTGGTAACTTCATTGTACCACTTGAAAAGTGGCATAGATACATTTAAAAAGTGACTTACTCATTGTTAATGACTAGTAATAAAATAATAAGGTTATACTCATTGAATAGGAAAAAATAGAACAAATTTTTTTAGCAGGTATGCAAAAAGACAAAGTAGGTGACGTGAAGAATACAACTTGCCTCATAAGTAACTTGAGATTCTGCTTTCTCTAGAAGCCTCTGAGGTAATGATGAAATTAGAATCTACTGAGTGCCAGGCACTCATTTATGCTTACAACAATCCTTTGAAAATGTATTATACTATTATCCTCATTTTACAGATGAAAAAACTGAGACACCAAGGAGGGAGGCAATTTGTCCTAGGTCACATGTCCAGAAAGTGGAAAAGCCAGGATTTGAACTTGTACTTTCTGGTTTCATAAGCCATACTCTTAATCACTACTCTATATGACTTTTCCATTGGTCCAATAAAAAGAACAAAGGAAGAAAAAGAGAAAGGAAAAGAAAGAAAGAAAGGAAGGAAGGAAGGAAGAAAGAAATGAAAATTTAAAAAAAATTAACAGCATTACACTGAAGAAAATATCACAAAATGAGATCTGAAAAGAATTATCTCTAACATCAGTTAATTATGATGTAGTTAAATCATAATGTCCTTTTCTTGCTTTCTTTTACTTTAAAATATAAACCAAAGATAGTGATACCAGATTTAGTAGGCACATTGTTGCTTGGAATTGTGTTATTAAATCACCTGAAAAAGTAAACTATATGCATGAAAATGTAGCACTGACATAAACTTCAAAAACTTGGCAACCCACCATTTTTATCTCCAATTTTCCCATATAAGTGAGGCTAGTTTTACTTTTCAACTGTCCTGATAGTTCATTATAATTTAAAAAATAGTATTTATCTACCAGATTAAATTATGTGTTTAGGCATTTTTATATATTGCCCCAGCATAAAAATGGAATTCTAAAATAGTTAATTTCCTACTTTTCAGATGTATATCCTTCTTGTCCTTTTTAGAATAAAGTATATATTTCTGTTATGTATGATGAGTAGCCTAAAACTTCTGATACAGAAGTACATGCCTCCAAATGTTTGCTAAGTGGATGAGTAGGGAATATAGTAGACATCTCTCATTCTTCTTGGATGTTTGGCTTCTGAACCTCCTAATTTTGGGAGAATTCCACATCTCAGGAGCCTTGATGGGACAGAAACTAAAGCCAGACACTGGCTTTCCCAGCCTCCCCTGAGGCTGGGGTGTGGGCCCATGACCCAGGCTCCACCAATCAGAGGCTTCTGCTCCAGAGGAACCAATGACATACAAAGGGAGAGATTATTAGGAATGCTCTCTGGGGTCAAAATCAAGTTCGACAGAACTCATTATGAAGGAATTATATATCAGAGTGTCTAACTTTTAAGAAAATACTTAAATGTTGCATCACCTGAGCATAGTCTGAACAACCTGGAAGGCCACTAACGAAGTTGTACACGTCATTCACGGTCCATTTCTGAATATCTTCATCCAAAGATAGATTTTCCTTGATTGTAAGAAGCACATGTGTTCCTTCAAAACAGAAAGAAAATTATTTTGTGGGAAAAGGGAAAGGGGGAAGCTAAGAGTACAGTTTTATGTATAGTTACATTAATTTCCTCATGTTCTATTACCATAGAGCAGCCCCTTTACATAGATCTACAAGTAACCCCCTTCAAAGATAGAGTTACTGAGAGATGATTTCTAAAAAAGCTTAGCTACCTCCTTTCTTTTCTTCCTCTAAAGGATCTTTAATGACAACCTTATCATAAATAAAAACAAAGTTCCAGCTTCTCTCAGATTCCAATAGAAATACCCTGTGGATTTCATTCTCCAGATTAATACTACCATGTTCTATGATGTTACATGATTCATCATGCTCTCTAAGCCATGTGAGAATTTAGCTACATCTTCATCAAAATGGCAAATTACTATTTTGTCAGGGAAGCAGTTGGTATGGTGGCTAGATTACACATACCCAAATCCCTGTGTTTTAAAATATCTTTATCTAAAGAAGTTCCAGTTCTAAAATATTTTTTACCTAAAGAAGTTCTTGAAAACTATTCAGTGTGTCTTTTTGGGGCGGGGGGTAGTGTGTTAATAGTTTTAGGTTAGAGAGTATCATAGCAGTAGTGAGCACTGAAAGAGCTTCTGTTTAATTGTTTATTTTTTCTACACTTAAATACAGGGGAGATTGAATTCATACTTTTAAGCAAGAAGCCCTTCTGTTTTGTGTTGAAGAGATTAGATTAAATTAAAATAAAATTTTAATTAAAAATTCTGGTAGGCTTTCCCATCCTTCCTCATATTTACCTTCCTAGCCTTTGCTGAAAATTCTCTATATAGCAATATATAAACAGAGATACATTGCACTGCTATGGCTGATTGGAACTAATGTAATAAATGTTTCGAGAGGAGCTAATTCTAAGTAGGATTAAGGAAAAGGAGGATAAAAAGAAATACAGTGGTTACAGCTCACTATGTAATAACTTCAGGGACTTGATGACCTGCGGTTCATGAGGATTAGCTCCTGGACACCTACCTGGCAGAGATGGTTGAGGAACTGGAGCGTAAACCCCATTCTTTTCACCACAGGCTGCCAGAACCTGCTCTGAAGCCTTCTCTTTCCCACTGTCCCAGGCCTTTTCTTCCAGGGGAGTGCCACGAGCTCCCCAGGGTTTTCTATGGCTGCGCTCCAGCTCTCCAAAGGTGTGAGCAAGAGCTGTAGATGGCTTTTCTTTGGTTTCACCCAACTTGTGGTTGTTGAGAGTGTCTGTTTCTGGGTCTTTTGCATACTCATTCTCTTCACAGGGAATTGCATGGGTTTGGCATAGGGGCTTTTCTTCTACTCGACTTTTAGAACTCTCAGTGTCACTGTCTAGAACTTTCTGATTCCCTGTACCTCTCCTGAGACGACGACATTTCTGCCCCCAGCTGTCTAGAAAGCGCGGACCAGTTGCCACTAGCATGGGGTTTCCCTGAAGCTTTCTCAGGGCGCTTCTGTGAGCACGCAGGTCACTGGCAGGGAGCACGCTCCTGCCATGGTTGGTGGCTGGGCCAGCTGGGATACTGAAGCCACAGAGGAATGGTATCCCTAGGCCTGCTAGGCCCTTGCAATTAACTTTTTCTGTTCTCCTTTGTTGGTAAATGGCATGCATTTCCATTTCCATCCTAAAAACAAAACAATATATTTTATAAACCCAAGAGAACCATTAGAAATATCATTTTAATGGCCCTCTGCCTTCCCTATTGTAGCACCTCTGCTTTTCTTGTGAGTCCTTATGCTACTTATCTGAAGTCTGTTAGGTGTAAACACGAATCCCCCAGAGAGCCACTGGGAAGGAGAGTTTGGAGTAAGATTAGAGGTGAAGGGTTTGGCTGAATCTCACAATGGAAGTCCGAGGCCAGTCTTTAGAGCGTTGTCTCTAATGGATATGGCAATCTTAGCAGGGATGGGGAGAATGCAGCACAGCATAGTTTCTTACCAGAGATTAACCCTCAAAGAAATTAAAGTTTTGGGAAGAAGTTTTTAAACCTTAACAGTACAATTTTAGTGACACTCAAGAAACACAGAAGTCTCAACTGTTAAAATTAATGCCAGTGGTAAGGGTGGGGGAAGGGAGGAGGGGGGAAGACTTGCTGGTGTTTTTGCTTACTTTACTTTGCTTATTGGTCATCACCTGGACCCCTTAATGTTCAGCGATGAAAAAGTTGACTGATGCTTTCTCTTGCCCACAGCAATACCCTAGTCATCATTGCTGTGTTTCTTTCTCCTGGCTGTTGAAGGCCACTTTTAGGTTGACATGGGGCTGTCTGGGCTCTAATGGCATAGTTTGAAGTGGGATTGGCAAGCTTGGCTCCTATCTTTGGGCAGAACTGAAGTCATTTAAGCCAGAAATGCCAGTATGAATTTCAAAGGAATCACAGCTAGGCATTTTAATTATGAGACATTGACAAGCTACTGTGATCTGTAGACTTAGCTTCACTGTGTAATTTCTAATCTTGTTTTTATCCTTAAACAACCTGTGTACATGTTTGTATATGTTTCTTTTTGTAATATTCCTGGAATACTTTTTGAAAGTAATCAGTGTGTGTGTATACATATATATATATATATATATATAAAATCAGTGAATACATATACACAAATATAACAATATATACAAAAACAATACACAAATACAATAAATGAATATATAAAAAAGTATATATATAACAAATGAATAAACAAACAAGTGAATGAATAGAAAATAAAACAACATTGTTACATTACCTGGCAGTATGCTGCCTTTGAATCATTTCATTCCTTCTAGCCATTGCCTTTATGGATTCAGGTGGCAAAATGCCCCAACCTTAAACAAGAAAACCACCATCCCACCCCACAAACAAATTAACAATATCCACTTGAAAATAATAAAAGAAAATATAATGATTTAAAACAGTATCTGCAAAACACCACCACCTGAGTACAGTGTTGGAAATGGTATCAGTTCATGGCTGTTCAGAATCTTAGAGTCACTTTGGTGATGGCACGATAACACCAGATAATTTTTTTATTTTTTATGGCTGCGCCTTGCGGCTTGCAGGATCTTATTTCCCTGACCAGGGATTGACCCCAGGGCCCTGGCAGTGAAAGCACCGAGTTCAAACCACTGGACTGCCAGGGAATTCCCCAGATAATTTTTTTCCTTTAAGTATGGGTCTCATGACTGGCAGTGTTTCCCTACCATACTTCAAAAGGAAAAAGATGAAATTAACTGTGGATCCCTTGATCGCTTGCTTTTTAAGTAAATATTGATAACATTTTTTTTTGGAAGAAAAGAATTAGCTGACCTTAAAAAAAAAAGTAACTAAGTGCTTCTTTATGCACTGAAATCCCTGGAAATAAATACAGTGATTTAAGTGGATAAAATATGAAGTTCTCTACGTGGACTTTTGGGTGTAGCTGAGGAAAATACTTTTTACAAAACAATTTCAATGGAGTTGAACAGCAATTACATTCTTGTGTCAACTTTCGAATATGTCTTAAGATAATGACAGCATCGTCAGAATTCAAGGCTCTATTCTTGCCTGGTAACTTCATGCTTATATTGATTTTTTCTTTCTCTGGACTCCTAATGCACTTAGAGTTTATGCTGGTGCTTCTCAAACCATCCCTTGGTGAAGGACTATTTTTTTCTTTTAAAATTTCCAACCCATCATGGACCAATACTTTCAAAAAATACATAAAATGACATTTTAGAAAATTGAAATGAAAGCAAGAACAAGTACAAGCACAATTTAAAATGATTAGATTAATAGACATAAAATTACCCTGTCAAGTTGCTGTGAAAGTTTCTAAGCCTTACTCTCTGTTTATGCATTTATTTGTACAAACACTTCTCAGACCAGCATAGGTCTACAGACCACACTATAACAATAACAGATACACAAATTATACTTATTACACAGAGTTTTGTTCAATGATAGTTTTACATGTGTAAATCTGTTCTCCCCAACAAGTATCATGAAGGCTAGAACTGTTTTTATACTTGCCTTGTACCAAGCTAGCAGAGCTCGTTAAACTCCTATTAATAATAACCTATCTTGAAATACACCATACTATATCTATTTTTATGAGATTCTCTCTCAGTTGTAAAATTCAGAGGTTAGATGACATGACCTCTAAAAATCCTTCTGACTCTAAAGCTCCATGTTTTTATAGTTGAGGGCCTTTCAGATATTCTCCTTGAGACAGCTGGTATGCATAAGACTGCCAACCCATGGGGTAATGCCCAAGGATGCAGAGAATGTCCACGTGAGAAGACCAGTGTAGAGGGCACAATTCTCATTACCTGGATTTTAGCACCCTATGAAATGTGGACTCATCAAACCTATTTCAAGTTTCTTTCTCTTTCCCAAATAGTTGACATCAAACTTAGTGCTAGTCCTGTTGTAATAATCCACTCCCTACCTAACATCCCAAGTTTTGAAACAGATCCCTGTCTTAATTCCTATTTTGCTAACTTACTTAGTAGCTCAGTTTCTATAGGACTGAGGCCCTACTTTACCCTTGCTTACTCTCTTACATGTCAGCCTTGAGGTGGGAGACTGACCTCTGTTCCTGGGACAGGTTGTCAACCTGCCTGTTTGTATCCAACTATTGGCAGTTTCTGGATTCTTCATCACTAAGAAGCTCTTTCTGAGTCAGCAATGCAGCTATTTCACTGGTCTGCTTAATTGCTGCCTGTAACTTCGAGCTATAGATTTACCGGGTTCTTGCTGCCAGATGGGGCTACCATCCAGGTTCAGCTGATGGGCCTGTCACACTCCAGTGGGTGTGTCTAGTTTCAGACCTGGCCCCTGCTCAATCTCATCGAAGTGGATCCACATGCACTGTGGCAGACAACATGCCTAAATCCAGGCAGGCTGGTGTCTTCACTGGCCCTGGCACCCATCATATTTCTTTCTGTCTCAGGCTTTTCACTCACATTGTTCATATCTAGTGGGTTGGTCAAAAAGTTCATTTGGGTTTTCCTGTAACATGGAAAACTCGAATGAACTTTTCGGCTAACTCAATATTAAGAGTTGTTGGAAGAGTTGTTGGAATTGGAATATTAAGAGTTGTTGGAATTGTCAAAAAGTTCATTTGGGTTTTCCTGTGACATGGAAAACTCGAATGAACTTTTCGGCTAACTCAATATTAAGAGTTGTTGGAATTGGGGAGCAGGGACAAACAGAAACTCACTGAATATAGTTTTGGGGAGATAAGATGCATCAATCTGATCTTCAATATTGTGAGGAAATTATCACCTCTTATTCCCTCTGGAGCCCCTACACTCATGTTTTTACTGACACCACTCTGCTGAAATTGCTCTTATCGAGATCATCAATGACCTCCACAAAGCTATATCTAATCATATATTCTTGGTCCTCATCTTACTTGATCTTTGAGTGGCATACTTGACACAGTTGCTCACTCTTTCCTTAAAACACTTTCTTCCCTTGGTTTCCAGGCCTCCGTCCTCTCCTGGGTTTCCTCCCACCTCAGTGGTTGCTTTTTCTGTATCTCCGTTCATCTTCTGGACCCTGTTGGTATGTCCCAGGGATCATCCTTTTAACTTCTAACTCATCCTTTTAACTCACTCTATGGATGATCTCATCTAGTCTCATATATCCCGATGACTTCCAAAATTATATCTCCAGGTTGTCTCCAGAAGTCCTCCCTGGACTTCAGCTGCCTTCCAGACATCCCCCATTGATTGTCTATTAGGCATCTCAAATGCCTATGATATCTCTCCCGCCCCAAGAACTCTTGCTTTCATGGTCTTCCTCAACTCAGTGAAGAGCAACTCCACCTTTCCCATTTCTCAGCCAAAATTCTTGATGTCATCCTTAACACCTCTCCTCTTTTTACATCTCATATCTAAACTCTGAGAAAATCTTGTTGTTTCTACCTTCAAAGTATTTACAGAATCCAGCCACTTCTTACTATTCCTACTGTCACCACGCAGGGCCAATCCATCATAATCTTTTGACTATTCCAATAGCCCATTAACTCCCATCAGTTTAACTCCAGAACTTTAATCCTATCAAGTTTGTCCCCAACACAGCAGCCAGAGTGATCCTGGTAAAATGTAAGTCAGACCATGTCATTCCTTTGCTCAAACTCCTCAAAAGCTTTCCCTCTTCCCCAGAATAAAAGGCAGGTCCTCACTATGACCTATCAGGCCATATGTAAACTGCCCCAGGGCCTTTAACTCTCAGACCTCATCTCCTCATGACCTCATCAGTTCCTGCGTGTAAGATAAGACAGATAGTAATTGCAGATTTTCATGTTATTCATCAGTAAATTGATGGTTGGAGGAGTTAAGCGACTTACACTTGGTTACACAGTGGTGGAACCATGATTTAAACCTAGGTAGTAATTGTAGAAACCACAAGTATAATCACCATACAGTTTTGCCTCTAAAATTTGGCAGTAAATTTGATGGCAAGCTTAATGCAGCAATCCAGTTCACAGCGGCTCCACAGACGAGAGCCATCTGTTGCTCATACCTGAGTAGACACGACTGGACAGCACGTTCGGCATATTTGCATTTGGTAGAGCAGAGGATCCAAACTGGGAAGGAACACAAAACTGTCTTGGGTCAGTTGGAGCTACAGTGGGAGGCAATAAATCTCTAGGGAAAAAGATACAAATTAGGTAAAATGAAAATGGAATTGTACAAAATTTCCATTGCATAGGCAGTGAGATTTTTTTTTTATTGCCATATGGGATTCTATCATCTCTTCCCAAAATGAAGTACAAAAGTCCTGCAGTCTCTATTGGCTTAAGTAGAAATATGATGAGAAAGCTTAGGAGGAAGGGCTCTACTAAGGAAGGACTAACTCAGCTGCCAACACAACAGAGAAAGCAGGAAAGGGAAGTTTTAGGGATGTCAGGGAAAAAAAAAAGATCCAATCAAATCAGTACCAATGTCTGATTTTCCATTCTTGACCACAAGATTCTTTTCTCATTTGATAAACATAGTGTGGCTTGAGTTTTGCCATCTGGGATCAGTGACTACCTGGGCGGACAATTTATTTCTCCAAACTTCAGTGGTCTCTAGAAGTCCAACTCTATTGTTCATGCTCCATGAACAAGCATAAATACTGAATTTTTCTTTCTCCTCGGAATGTCAGACTATATCAATATATTCAAAAGAAGGGAAGACAGGAAACTGCCAGAGTGTGCAACCAAAATACGGATAACTTCACTTTTATTGCAAAGAAAGAACTGCTCTATCACAGGAAATCCAGGATACCCAGTTGTTATGGACTGAATTGTGTTCCTAACCCCTGCCCTGCCATGTGATTGTCTTTGGAGCTAGGGCCTTTAAGGGGGTAGTTAAAGTTAAATGAAGTCATAAGGGTGGGGCCCCAGTAGGACTGGTGTTCTTATAAGAAGAGGAAGAGACACCAGAAGTGCTTGCACACAGAGAAAAAAGCATGTGAAGACACAGAGAAAAAGGCAGCCAAGTCTGCAAGCCAAGGAGAGAAGCCTCAGGAGAAACAGAACCTGCCAGTACCCTGATCTAGGACCTTCAGCCTCCAGAACTGTGAGAAATAAAATTAAGCCACCCAGTCTGTGGTATTTTGCTACCGCAGCCCTAGCAGACTACATCCACGTTTGCACCTATGCAATGCCTGTCACATAGAAAGTGCTCGTTAGCTATTTGCTGAGTGAGGATGTCAAGCAGGCCTCAAAGGGGAAGTGATGAGAAGTTTGTTGAAGATGTGGCCGGCAGATTTACTGCACCACAGTTCCCTGAAATAACATTAGACAATAAAACAATACTGGGGTTAACAGCATTTGAAACCCTCATAATATCCATTTTCTCCTTTGACTGGAATATCATATTGAAGAGAAATGCCTATCCACACTTGGAGGTTCAAATGGTGAGGGAACCAGTGGAATCCTCTGATGCCCTGATGCTGTCAATAAAGGGTTCACGGCCATCACTGGATTTATCATCAATATTTCTCGCCACTGATGGAGTTCTAAAAAAAAAACCGGATAGATATGTCAACAAATACCTCTACTTTTTGTGAACTATTTGAATTCTTCTTGAACACGATGAACGCCTTTTGTATTTTCCCAACACGTGGGAAGACTAACTACAGCAAGATTTCAGTTACAGAAAAACCCCTCCATTGTAAGTACCCAGATACAACTGCAGAACTCCGTGTGCCTTTGGAATTTGTTGGAGAGTCCACAGGTAATACCGTACCACACTACAAGCAACACTAATAAAATTAAACCAGTTTTGCAAGATTCCAGAAATACCATCTTCTTTTATTACAACTTATTTTGATGTTTATATTTCCAGAAGTACAAATACATGTATGCTCCCATATGTTAAAGTTTTGGAAAAATATTCCTATTTAGTTGATAAGATTAAAACAGAAAAGAGGAGGAAAATCTTCCTAATGGCCCAAAATACATCTAATTAAAGTGAATACGGGCTGACTGGATGTGTCTAATTAGAACAAGTGACCAAGTTATATCCAAACATACATTAAACACAAGCATTCATAACTTTATCTAGAACCTAGTGATCAGAAAAAGGGACCATTATAAAAGGGGTAAAATTTTGTCTAATATTTTCTTATTAACATCTTTTGAATAATTTTAAATATTAAATGAGTGTTAGTCAAACAGGTCACTTCAGCTTCTTCATCCTCAATAGTTACTTTAAAAAAAAATTGAGATAACTACAACTATGTTTGAAAAAAAAAAAAAGGAAATCAGGAAGGAAATGTTCTGCTTTTCAAAGTCGTGATTTTTTTTCTTTCTCATGTGCATATTTGATTTAATTTTTAAAAGAGTTAATACATTCCTATGGTTCCAAAACTAAAAATATAATGGTATTTAAATAAGCAGTCACTTCTTTAACTTCTTTTCCAGGCCTAAAGCTACTGATCAACTTCGAAATTCAAGTCCGCAGGTCACCTATCACTGGCTTTCACCATTCATATACATTTTCTTACAGTTTTTAATGTGGACTTATTTTCACTATTTCTCTGAGGTCAATATAATTTCCTCTCTGATAGTGGCCTCAGAGTAGTGACCAGTCAGAATCAGGATAAACATATTTGCCAGATGCCTGCCAGCCAGGGTGAGCTGCCAAGAAAGAACTCAGGCCAGGTGTGTCAGCTGTGGGCTTGCATCTCTGGCGAGGACACTGCTCCTTGGCTTCTAGAACCTCAGGCCCTCCGCACCTGAGATTTGGCACACAGCCACCTTTTTTCACCTCGTCCATTACACAACAGAACAGTGTGGGACACAACGTGGTGTTTCCTTTTGAAACACTGTTGACCTTTGATTTGTGTCATGAATCGACAGTGTCTGGTAGAAGTTTGAACTTACCTATGAGTGAGAGAGAATCTTTGAAGCTGTGACATATAGTGCTCATCTTGCATTTTATGTGATGCCTGAAACAAATCTGGAGGAAGGAGAAGGAAGAAAAGGAGTAGTGCAGAATCCCTCCAGAGCAAGCACTGCCTAGAGGCTGACCACCCCGCTACTTCACACATGTCACCATAGGGAAGTGCCATGGAGATTACTCACCAAAAGTGGATGAGACTATCTTACTTTGGGATTCCTCCAAAGCAGGCCTGAGACAAGGACTTGAATGAAGGTAATTGATTTGAGAGGTGATCCCACGAAGCCCACGTGAGGGAGTGGGTGAGACCAGGAAGGGAAAAAAGCCAATAAGGGGTGAGCTAATCTGTGAGTTACCACTATGGACAACCTTCTGAGGACCCTCTAAGAAAACTTGTAGTACACACCTCATAATTGTCCCAGTGAAAGACACAGAGCTGGCCACTTACCCATTGATTTCTGTCAGCCACTGGTGGAGGGCACAGTTCTCCCTTGCATCTGGGTTATGCCGGAGCTAGATCCAACAAGCTCCTACGGTGCGGGAGAAAGCCTTCAGTCTGAAGCAGAGAAATGCAGGTGCTTGAGATGGGAAATGACCTCTATGGTTGCAGGTGAACTCAGAAAGGGGATATGGGTAAGGCAGCAAGAACTGTTGAGGCCACGTGATTACTTTCTAACGTCATTCCACTAGATAATCGACACAAATGCCTTTCTTCTGGACCACCAGGTTTGCCAGGCATAGGCATATTTCTACGAGGCTCTGTAGGGTCCATGGTCTGCAACAACACAGCTGGATATTTTTCACTGTTATTCACGTGTTCAGTGAAATGAGTGGGGGACTTAAGTCTATTGGGCCAATGGAGTTGAAGAAATGAGGCATCGGAGACAAGTCTCATCTAATTTACCATTAAAGCCCTCCTTGGTACCATACCTGTTCTGGATTCCATGGCGCTTGAATCTGGCTTTCTTTCTTTTTGCAATGCCAGAGAGATTGAATGTAATGTATAAAATTTTGTTACACTTCTGACATGGTAATTTATTATTTTTAATCAAAAGAATTTATTATTTTTAGTTTAGTCTACCAAATTTTTACCTAAAATGTAAATTATTCCCAAGTCTACAGAAATGTCCCTATGTCATGAAGGTCCCTGGGGAGGACCATGAGTCATTGGCATCTACCACACCTGAATGTTACAGTTCTGGGCTCCACTTGGCTTCCCTAGTTTCTTTTCATCTTTACACCTGTGAGAAAGTGCTTATTTACTTATCACGACACCTATTAGTGCCCAAATTTTCTTACCAAAAAATTATAGCCCGGTGCTATAGACTGAGTGTCTCCCCTCAAAATTCGTATGTTGAAACCTAATCCCCAAAGCGATGGTATTTGGAGGTGGGGCGTTTTGGAGGTGATTTAGGTCATGAGTGTGGAGCCCTCGTGTATGGAATTAGTACCCTTAGAATAGAGACCTCAGAGAGCTCCCTCAGCCTTTCCTCCACATAGGACACAGTGAGACGAAGGCCATCTATGAACCAGGAAGCAAGTCCTCACCAGACACTGAATCTGCTAGTGCCTTGATCTTGAACTTCCCTGCCTCCAGAATTGTGAGAAATAAATTTCTGTTTATAAGCCACCCAGATTATAGTATTCTGTTATAGCAGCCTGAATGGATGAAGGCAATTTTTAATGTTGTGCCTGTTATCTTTTGAATGTCCCAAATTTTATATATGTATATTTTCTAATTATATATATATATATTAAACATCTTTATTGAAGTATAATTGCTTTACAATGGTGTGTTAGTTTCTGCTTTATAACAAAGTGAATCAGCTGTACATATACATATATCCCCATATCTCTTCCCTATCCCACTCCTCTAGGTGGTCACAAAGCACCGAGCTGATCTCCCTGTGCTATGCGGCTGCTTCTCACTAGCTATCTATTTTACATTTGGTATTATTATATAAGTCCATGCCACTCTCTCACTTTGTCCCAGCTTACCCTTCCCCCTACCCGTGTCCTCAAGTCCATTCTCTACATCTGTGTCTTTATTCCTGTCCTGCCCCTAGGTTCTTCAGAACATTTTTTTTTTTTTTTTTAGATTCCATATATATGTGTTAGCATACGGTATTTGTTTTTCTTCTTCTGACTTGCTTCACTCCATATGACAGACTCTAGGTCCATCCACCTCACTACAAATAACTCAATTTCGTTTCTTTTTATGGCTGAGTAATATTCCATTGTATATATGTGCCACAACTTCTTTATCCATTCATCTGTCGATGGACACTTAGGTTGCTTCCATGTCCTGGCTATTGTAAATAGAGCTGCAACGAACATTGTGGCACATGACTCTTTTTTAATTATGGTTTTCTCAGGGTATATGCCCAGTAGTGAGATTGCTGGGTCGTATGGTAGTTCTATTTTTAGTTTTTTAGGGAACCTCCATACTGTTCTTATTTTTTTTTAATAGACTTTATTTTTTAGAGCAATTTTATGTTCACAGCAAAACTGAGTAGACAGTACAAAGAATTCACATATACCTCTCCCACACACATGCATAGCCTCCCCACTATCAACATCCTGCACCAGAGTCTCACATTTGTTACAATGAGGAACCTACACTGACACCTCACTATTACTGAAAGGCCACGGGTTACCTTAGGGTTGGTTCACTTCTTTGTGTTTTACATTCTTTGGGTTTTGACAAATGTATAGTGACATGTACCCACCATTACAGTCTCATACAGAATAGTTTCACTGCCCTAAACCAAATTATATTTTAAAGCAAATATAATCAGACACTTCCAAGGAAGTATTCTGGGGTTGACCAGACCTTTCACTTTACCAGCTAGGTAGATAAATACTTGAAGCTCCAAATGTATGTTTCTACAAACTCACCGTTTTGGAGTTCCTCGGTCATGGATCAACCCATGAGTCTTTAAACATTAACTTTCACATTTTCAGGGTATCCTCTTCTACATATTTAGAAACATGTAGACAATTTTTGAACCAAGGTCACTTTGCTGTGGCAGATGAAATGCTCCTGAGTCAAAGCGTAGACTGGGATATCCGTTCTGAATGCAGAGCGTGTCTGGTGATCCCCAATGCAGGAATGCACTCGTGCTTAGGTTTGCATTCAGGCTGGATTTCTTTGACCTAGGGCTCTGATCCTGGATGCCCAGCACTTTAGGAGGATGAAGACTCCTTAATCTCTGTCTTCAGACTCTTACCCTCAACAAACCCTTCCAGGCAGCGCACAGAAGATTTAGTTAGTGCTAATTCTGTCTCAACTGATTAGGGCAATAGTAGTAAGACATGAACTCCATGAACTTGCCGAACCATGAACCAAAGCCCTTGCCGAATCAGCAGATACTTACTGAGTACTGCTACTATGGAGAACGCTTGCCTGCCTTGTGCATCGCAGCCAGGTACCAATTCCACTACATTTCTTTACATGGCTTTACTATGACCATTCATTAAAGTCAGTACAATTTGAGTTTGGCCAACCCTGAATTTAAGCAATTATATATAGAATACTTATTGCACGTACGCTGCATGAATTCTGGGATTATATTAAGATAAATTAATTTTTACATAACTGCTGTATTTGGTAAGTTTTTACATTTGAAAGGTAGATCAATAGAATTAAATATTTCTATAATTCTGAGAAAAACATATAAATTCTTAAAACTAGAGGGAGATATTCTTAGAGGTTTTTAAGTTATAAAACAATCCTTAGTAGCTTCACGTATTCACTGTTCTAAGTATCCTGTATTAATGTGAGTGCTGAAAAGCATGTTAATGCTGAAGTGTAATTCACTTGTCCTTAAGTATATTTTCAGTGTTTTAAAATAATAAATGGGAAATCTTTTTTTAAATTAGGAAGGCCAAGAGAGCTGCCCCAAAGCATTTCATGATCAAATACTTTTAGCAGAAAAACTAGCTGTGAGAAGAGACATCACGGCAATTTTTCATTGCTATAGTTAGAAGCGTGAAAAAAGTCTGTTTTTATATCCTATAAGAAAAAAGTTTTTTTAAATAATTATATAAATGTTAATTGTATAAAATAAAAATAATTGTATTGATATTCAAAATATATTTGTTAATTGAAATAAAGTTTAAGGTAAGACTAGATGCATAACTGGAATAAAATATTTGACTGTTTCTAATTGTAGATACATGTATTTCCTGAGAAGATTACACGGGAATTCTAAAATTATCCAAGCACTTATCTCAAGTGGAAGAAATAGTTACACTTAAAATATCTTCAACCCAAATGTGCAGCATGGTCATTTATAACAGGACAAATGACATTACTCCTTAAAATCTGAGCAGCTGATATCACCTTCAGCCCCTATCCCACATCTTCTACAAGGCTCTGCCCAATCCTGGGGATTTCACCTTCGTGGGTGCTCGGGTTCAGAGTTTACGCCACTGTGGGGCTCCCAGTCTACTCCCTTAAGCTTTTCCCTCCTCTCTGCTCTACACTGACTCAGAATGCAGTCCACTTCCCTCGATATCCACTTAAAACCACTAACACAAGGACACGTGTGTGTAGCTGACTTTACCAAGGTCTTGGCCGACTGGGGAAGGTGTGTGTCAAATACATCTTAAAATTGAACATCAGACTTTTCCATTGTGAAACAGTCCTTTGGGCAATTTTGACAATGCAAGCTCTGGCTTCTTGCTCTTTTTTTTAAAACCTTCTCTCAGCTGCTACCCCAATTCTTCCCACTTTATTTTGCAGAGACCACTCTAGCCCCTCTCCCTGAGTCTGCTCTTAGCCTTTCCTCAGTGGGCCTTTGACTCTAGTCTCTTCATATCTTCCTCCCCAACTCATCTTTGCTGAGGGTAGGGGAGTTTAGAGATTTCTACTTGTTTGAATTATACCACTAACATCTCACTTTAGAAGGCAGCTAGACTTGATTTTGGTTTTAAATAACAATAAGCACTTTCTCTGTTATACAAGCACATTATAAATGAGTTAGCACTATAGTGGCAAGTAGTATTGACAACAAAGACCGTTAATACCGAAGCACTTGGTAGTGGCCCTAAAATATATTTCACT
The DNA here is from genome assembly GCF_028021215.1 of Eschrichtius robustus. Classification (NCBI taxonomy): domain Eukaryota; kingdom Metazoa; phylum Chordata; class Mammalia; order Artiodactyla; family Eschrichtiidae; genus Eschrichtius; species Eschrichtius robustus. The sequence continues at coordinate 49,998,206 of NC_090829.1, read as the reverse complement.
TTTACTGAAGGCATATACTTTAGCACTCTTCTAAATGCATCTAAATGCACATTCCCTAGAAAGTGTTGCTGATGACAGATGGCTTGCTTCCCTCACCTCCTATTTCTTTTCACTGTGGAAGCTCATGGTCGTCAGATCCACCCATGTCTTCTTGAAATGAAAAGTTCTAGGTCTATCTGCAAGTATTATAATGAAAAGGGATAAGCCTTTGTCATCATTAAGCAAGTAGAAATTATGTAATTTTCTTCTTGAAATCAACATAATTTAAGTGCTACCACAGTTTGTATACATTGTGTTCCCTTTCTTCCAAAGATTGTGAAGCAAAACCCATTATATATAAATCTGTACATAGACTAAAGTGAAATTCTAGCAGTGCTCAATTGAACCGAATTTTAGATATTTCATTTAGATCTTTTTAAAGAGAGAGTGAAGAAATATTAAAATGAGATTTTTTCATGATTATCATTGATTGTTCCTCAATTTTTTTCCCCCAAATTTTCTACTCTGTCATTTCATGGTCCATACCTCGTGACAATTTTTTTGCATATAGTTATCTGCAGTAATGGGAGGCCATTAAATTAAGAATGGGGAGTAAATGTATATCTGTAACACACAGAAGCAGGTACTTAATCTATTTAAAGATAATGAAACACTTAATAAATTTATATAACAACTTTGAAATGACTATTTCAAATAAACTTCCTTTTACTTTTACTTAAAAAAACAAACTAAAGCAAGGCAGTATTTACTTATTTATTTGGCAAATAAATCTTTACTTTACTGCCAAATAAATCTTTACTCTTTAGTAACTTAAGCCAAATAAGAATTTATTAGCTAACATACTGTTAGTAATGAAGCCAATAAAATTTATAGATAAGTCTAAGTATTTCTTTATACATATTTATTTTTCCCAAGTGTATCATGTTTTATAGTATACCCAGTGGTTTGGGGAGGAATGCTGTTGATGGTATTTACACAAGAATAATACAAGAATATTTCCTTACGTCTTCATTTTTCATTAGACCCATACAGAACCGTATTCCTTTTAAGATAAAATTGTCCCTTTATTTTTATGTGCAAACATGTTTTCTGAAAGTAACTAGCCTCAGTTTGGACTAACCAATGTGTAGATTTGTGTACTTACATCCAATGTGAAGACGTCTTGGTTTAGACATTGCTCATAGAAGAACCATCCAAACTTTCTTTCAATTGCAGAAGCTTCTCTGAATGCAGGCTGAAAAACACATCTGACAACTGTGTCAGACTGTCTTAATTAATTCACCTTGCCTTAAATACGAACTCAACTAAGTTGATTAGTCCTATTTCATGACAGAAACGCTGCCCTCTATATCCTCTACAGATAGGAGAAAAGACGTTAAGCCCCAGGAAAGTGCACCACAGTGTACATAAACCTGTCTCAGAGTTTAGCCTTTACTTTAATCCTTCCTTAGCCTTTAAGATGCTTTGTGGGCATTCAGTTAATGCCACTCTTCAATTTGACACAAAAGTAAAATACTCTGCGTATAAGTAATAAGGTTTTCTTTGATAGAAATAGAACTATTTTATATTTCCAACAGGTTTTGAGTGGAAAAGTTCCTTTTGCAAGTAGGAAAAAAAAAGTTGTTTTCCACAGAGCTGCAAAATTAAACAAAAGATGGCACTATATTTAAGGAAGAAGCTTCTAGAATTGACAACTGTACTTTAATTCCTATAGACAGTGAAAAAAACCTTTCATAGTCTGTGCAAGAGCTGTGAACCATATAAAAGAGAAAATATGGAATTTTGAAATAGACCTGTTCTATTTACTAAAGAAACAGTTGAAACCTTGAAAAAGAATATCCATATTTTTCTATTTCTAACAATTTTACTGGTGGAAAGTACGAAATAAGAATACAGTATGAAAAAACTACAGTTGAGTTACAAGTAATGCTTTCAGCTCCTAGTGTGACGATAACTTGCTGCTTTGTTGACACACATTTTTAGCATTGGATATTGAGGTCATTATAAAAAATACCACATGGGACGTATTGATTGCATTTTAGGGTGATTGTTCATGAAGCAGTCATCAACAGCAGGGACTTAAAATGACTAACTAACAGACCCAGTCAAGTCCCAGGCCCACCGTGTATGAACTGTACGACCGGGCCAAGGTATTAAACTTCTCTGAGCTTCAGTTTCCTTATCTCGGAAGGGCCTCATAGCGTTTTTCTGAGATGTGAAGGTGACAAAATAGACAAACTACCTGGATAGTTCCTGCTGAGCGTTAGCCATTGTATTAGATAACTACATGACATGAAGTCCTCTGTTGAGGATCCACGGGAGACAATTTTCTCAGCCCACAGTACTAGGAATAATTGAGTTTTTCCCTGAGAAATCCGGCCAAAACAAAATCTCAAGAATCACGTAACTAGTGATTTATTTTTTGCATTAACTGCTAGGAAGCTCAGGGCCAAATTTGTGGCCTGCTTTTAAGCATGCATTTTAAAACTAGAAATTATCTATGGCTTCATCTTGTTTTTCCTAACATCATTTTCCTTTTGCCTTGATTTCTTTACTGAAGTGTTTTCTTATTGTATTATATGCATATTTTGAAGTTTCTGCCAACAATAATAAATGCATATAGATTTTCATCACTCTGGTAGTCTTAAAATTAGAAGAGGGACTTCCCTGGTGGCGCACTGGTTAAGAATCTGCCTGCCAGTGCAGGGCACATGGGTTCAAGCCCTGGTCTGGGAAGATCCCACATGCCATGGAGCAACAAAGCCCGTGCGCCACAACTACTGAGCCTGCGCTCTAGAGCCCGCAAGCCACAACTACTGAGCCCGTGTGCCACAACTACTGAAGCCCCCGAGCCTAGAGCCCGTGCTCCACAACAAGAGAAGCCACCGCAATGAGAAGCCCTCACACCACAACGAAGAGTAGCCCCCGCTCGCCGCAACAAGAGAAAGCCCGCACGCAGCAACAAAGACCCAATGCAGCCAAAAACAAATAAATAAATTTTTAAAAAAATTAGAAGAGCTTGTGCCTGAAAGGCTTGTTTACACGTTGTTCAGTGGGAACTTATAAATGCTTTGCTTCTATACATGCAACTTCCTAAAGGGTAATTAGGCTCCCAGCCAAGGCATAAGCACCTGTCTAACAGTGTAATAGCAGTGCTTGTTTCAATACGGAGTTACCATTTATAATTCTTTTTTTCCGGTAGCTTAGTCTCTTCCAAGTTCAATGGTCTCCTTCTGATTTCTTCTTTTTTTCTTCTTTGAGATGGCATGGGAGTCCGGGGGTGGACAGCTTGCAGTGTCCTTGCGGTGGAGGAGTTGGGGGAGGGATCTTGGAGGGTACTAAGGGGCCACATACTGTCCTTTGGTTCTCCTGATGCCGCTTCAGGCTGGAGGCTCTGTTGGCTTCCCATGTGGACGCCAGTCCTATGATCTGCTCACCCAGAGTCCCCACCTGCTCACTCAACATCTGACACAGCAGAGCCCCTGAGGTTTGGCTGTCCCTTCCCTGGCTTAGGTGGCCCTCACTATAGCCCTTGACCACAGAGTTATTTTTGCCCTGGCATTGGTGACCCACCCTAACAAGCTTCCCAGGCAGAGTCTCTGCTACTCTAATGTTGCCTAAGGGGATGCAGGCACCTCCTTCCACACCACTATGGGTTCCTCAGGAAAGCTAACTCAGGCTCTCTCTCTGCCTGGCCTCTTGGCACTCTGAGGTTGTTCCAGGGCACCTTGCTGGGAAGTCTTCTTCCAGGAAACCACACGAGATGCGTGGAAAGCGTGCTTCTGTGTATAGCTTCCCCTCTACTCATCTAACACTGTTCTCCTCTCCTGGACCCTAGAGTACTCTGGGCGCTCCTGGAATCAAAAGCTAGGCCACTCTCTTCCTGCCTTGCTGGGACTTTCCTGATGTACAACTGTGAGCAGGTCCTCCAGTCCTGGCTCTTGTTATGCTAACCAACAGAGATGATCTGGAATTAAGTTATCCATTCTCTCTCCACAAAGTCTAGTTTTAAGGATAAAAGTCTCAACTAAGTAGATGAAAAAAAGGAAGTGTGGGACTCAAAGCCAGACCACCCCAGCCTCTTTGGTGATGGGAGTTCTCACACACGTTCCATTCCTGTGGCCATGAGCCTCATGACTCTGCTGCTGAGGGGTCATAAGTGGCTGCTGGCTTTATAGCTTCACATTTTTGTATCATCTCCATCTATTTAAAAAAATAGGGGGCTTCCGTGGTGGCACAGTGGTTGAGAATTTGCCTGCCAATGCAGGGGACACGGGTTAGAGCCCTGGTCTGGGAAGATCCCACATGCCGCGGAGCAACTAAGCCCATGAGCCACAACTACTGAGCCTGCGCGCCTGGAACCTGTGCTCCGCAACAAGAGAGGCCGCGATAGTGAGAGGCCCGCGCACCGCGATGAAGAGTGGCCCCCGCTTGCCACAACTAGAGAAAGCCCTCGCACAGAAACGAAGACCCAGCACAGCCAAAAAAAATAAAATCAATTAATTAATTAAAAAATATATATATATATAAAGTTAGCTTTCAGGTTTTATTACTAAAGTTCTTACTGACTTACTGTCAGTGACTTATCTAATTGTGGTGAGGATACACTGAAAAATAAAGATTGCTTTAGAACTATTTTATATCCTCACTTGTTTTGATGCTGACACACTTCTGATCCACCATGCACTTGAAATTATTTTCTCCTGTAGTGCTGAGAGATCTTTTTCCATAAGATAAGCATGTAAGCATAGAAACAGAATGTAATGTGATTAATTTCAAGAACACTTTTTCCATGTAAACAAAACACTTATAAAGAAAGAATAGGAGGGCTTCCCTGGTGGCGCAGTGGTTGAGAGTCCGCCTGCCAATGCAGGGGACACGGGTTCGAGCCCTGGTCTGGGAAGATCCCACATGCCGCGGAGCAACTGGGCCCGTGCGCCACAACTGCTGAGCCTGCGCGTCTGGAGCCTGTGCTCCGCAACGGGAGAGGCCGCGACAGTGAGAGGCCCGCGCACCGCGATGAAGAGTGGCCCCCGCTCGCTGCAACTAGAGAAAGCCCTCACACAGAAACGAAGACCCAACACAGCCATAAATAAATTAATTTAAAAAAAAAAGAAAGAATAGGAAATATTCCTTCTTCATCTGTTCTTCCCTTTCTTTGTCCAGAACGTCTATGGTGATTATTTCATGATCTAAGGAAATTGTGAAAACTTCACATCTACTGAGTTTGTAAAAAATTGGAACCTCTAGCTTAATAAGATTGTGATTCTTTGTTAAAAATATGGAGACTTGGGACTTCCCTGGTGGTCCAGTGGGTAAGACTCCATGCTCCCAATGCAGGAGGCCCGCGTTCGATCGATCCCTGGTCAGGAAACTAGATCCCACACGCATGCCGCAACTAAGATCTCACATGCCACAACTAAAGATCCCATGTGCCAAAACGAAGACCTGGCACAGCCAAATTAAAAAAAAAAAAAAAAGATAGCATTAAAAAAAAAATGATAGCATTAGATACGTTCTTCTGAAATTGTTATGTGCTATTTTATAATGCTTCTAACAATTAATAGAATACTGTATTTGGTATAAGCTTTGAACAAATGAAAGTATTTGCTTCTGGAAATAATTGAGTTGGAAATAACAAACATATTTTCCATCAATTTGCATATATTCATATCAATAAAGTATATTATTTTTATAATGGCAATTTCATTCAATCAGTGAGCTTTGGTTCATCTCTTGCTCATGTATATCATACAAGTGGACAACAGTTTGGAAATGGTACGATAAGAAAGACAATCAGCAGAGGTTTTTGTTTCTTTCAATACTAGCTTTAATTGTTAGTTTCCTTAATTTCCCTAATTTTATTTTATTTTTTTAAAGATCTTCTTGATGTGGACAATTTTTAAAGTCTTTATTGAATTTGTTACAATATTGCTTCTGTTTTATGTTTTGGTTTTTTGGACGTGAGGCATGTGGGATCTTAGCTCCCCGACCAGGGATCAAACCTGTACCCCCCTGCATTGGAAGGCAAAGTCTTAACCACTGGACCACCAGGGAAGTCCCAATTTCCCTAATTTTAGAAAGTCTCAATTTCCTTAATATTCCCATTCAAAAATAAGATTACTTATTATCTTATTACATAAAATCTTACTAAGATTTAGAAAGCCATGAACCCTGAAAATAAAAATAATACTAAAAAATTATTTCCTGCATTGCAAAGTACCTTAAAAATATCATTTGATCTTAAATAGTGATTTTTAATGGCCATAAAATGCCAAGCACGATGAGAATTGTATGCTGGAAACATGGCTCTTGCTTCTGGCTTATAATCTATGACTTTTTTTTTTTTTTTTTCCAAAAGACCCTTGTTTTCTGCTACATGAGTCCTCTGTTACCCCCTCCTCACTACTGATATAGCATAAGAACAAGAATGACAAATAACTGACAAGGTATAGGAAAGAAAGCAGTCTAGGAAACAGAAAGAAATGGCATTTCATCTTCAAACAGGAAAATTAATTTAAAAGGATCATTAAAACAATTGCACTTGTTTGTTGATGGTGATACTTTCTTTGGTACCAAGAACACAGGATAAAAACTCCTCCAGGGAATTTGAATCTAGATTACTTGACCATACCACAAACGCTTCTGGAATTGAACACATCTTTGTTATGTGGATATTAATTGTAATGAAATTCGATCCCCCCAAATTATTTGCATTTCTCTAAATAATAAAAGTATTTCCAACAAAAAATGACCATGAAAAATAAGAACTACAGTTCCTGTGCTCTTATAGCTTTATTTATAAAATGTTGAGCTCTTGTGCTGAGTGTCACCATGATTCACGGGTAATATATTTTTACTGCCATTAGAACACTTGCAAAATTAAGGTAGAATTACCTCAGTTGACTGCTATTAGCCAAAGCTCCAGGATCCAGTGCCAAAAATAAATCCCCGTAATGATAGACTTCAAAAGTTGGACAAAGCAGGCTTTTAAAGATCGGTTTCCGGAAACTAAATATTACTTGCTGTGACAAAGGGCCTATCATTAATAGATATCTAGCACAGACCATTAAATGGACAGATTCCTTTTAACAATGTAACAATGTTTATAGAATTAGCATAATAACACTAGTGATACTTTTTTTTCTTAAAGTCTTCTTCTTGGTAAAGAGCCTCTGTAGTTTTACAAATATTACCCCATTCATACTTAAAACATCTAGTTTTTTTTTTAGAAGGCAGTAAGAACATTTGATCAAATCCTCCAAAGGTGCAGTAACTGTATTTCACACATGGCGTATCGTTGATGAAACCAGAAGTGGTCTCGGGTTCCCTGACTCCCCTCCAGTTTAGTGCTCCGACTCCTGGCCTGAGCAGTACCCTGTTTCAAAGCAATCTCAGATGTCAATATTTTATCCTGTTTCAAAGCAATCTCAGATGTCAATAATGAACCAGTTTTATGAGTGCCACATGGCATGAAATATCTTTTTTTGAATTGTGGTTTAATACACATAACATAAAATCTACCATCTTAACCATCTTTATGTATACAGTTCAGTAGCAACTTTATTCACATTGTTGTGCAACCAGTCTCCAGAACTCCTTTCATCTTGCAAAACGGAAACTCTATACACATTAAACAACAACTCTCCATTCCCCTTCCCCCACCTCCTGGCAATCACCATTCTACTTTCTGTTTCTAGCATTTTGACTATTCTGGGCACCTCATATAAGTAGAATCATACTGTATTTGTTCTTTTGTGATTGGCTTATTTCACTTGGCATAATGTCCTCTAGGTTCATCTATGTTGTGGCATGTATCAGAATTTCCTTCCTTTTTAAGGCTGAATAAAATTCCATTGTATGTATATACGATCTTTTGTTTATTCATTCATCCACTGAGGGACACTTGGGTTACTTCTATCTTTTGGCTATTTCGAATAATGCAACTGTGAAAATGGGTGTGCAAATATCTCTTTAAGACTCTGCTTTCAATTCTTTTGGAAATATACCCAGGAGTGGGATTTCTGGATCATACGGTAATTCTATTTTTACTTTTTTTGAGGAAATTTTATACCTCAATAAAGCTGAAAAAACATTTATAAATACTGAAAGAATATTCCCTCAATTTTTTATTCTATTCTCTAAGCAATGGCTTAGAGACATGATGCACTTTTATTAAAGTTTTCGTCTGGATTATTAACATTTTCTCCATCATCTTATTAAGTCTACAATCAACAAAACATATCGAGCACTGGTACAAAGCATTTTCTGATTTCCACAGCGTTCATACTCTCACCACCACTGATTTCAAGCCACACCATCGCTGAAGGGGCACACAGCAGCATTATACATTGCTTCCACCATTCTGATAAGTAGATGTAAACAACCTCAAAAGCATAGAAAATAGTAAAATGTGGTAAAATAATTAGCAAGCGCTAAGTTTTGAGTATGTATTACCTTATTTTTAATATAATTGGTTCAGTAGTGTGTGTCTATAACTTGATTTTTAATAATAGCTATGTTTAACAGCAAACTTGCAAAATTCCTAAAAATTTAATAATCACTATTGTGAGTTGGTACAAGCTGGCCCTAGCACATTACTGTTTAGACCACTTCTGCTCTCAGCCATGAACAGTCCTTCCCTCCTCCAACAATGTAAGCATTTTGTTTGGGTTTCTAAAACAGTGTATAACTTTAGCCTTTCCTTTAAAGCTTTCAAATAAGTCTCAAATAATTGGTATTCCAAGTCCTTCTAAATCTGGGCCCTGTACACCTATCCACAATGTGCCCACACCTCGTTAATGTGAACCTTGCTGCACTTCCAGTGGAGCCGGGTGCCTCCCAGCCCTGTCTTCACACAGCCCTTGCACATTCTTGACTCTGGGCCCTGCATCCTCTCAGTTTCTCTGGAAAGCCTTCCCCTATCCTCATACAAGTTCATTCCCTCCATCAGGGCCCAGCTCCAATTCCACTGACTCTACAAAAACTTCTCTAGCTACCTCAGTAATTTCTCTCACCACTTTATTATACTTACAGCTTCTACCATAAGATGCACCTCTTAATGAAGTATTATTTTGTACTGATCTTTTATTGTTGTCACATGTTGTTCTTAATTTCCCAATTAGAATGTATTGGAAATGTATAACATCTTCAATTAGAATGTAAGGAAAAGACTCATGTCTTATACCTCCTGAGTATCCTTCCTATATGTATGCATATACTCAAAAATATTCATTGAGCATCTACCATATATCAGGGGCTATGCTAGGCATTAGGGATAAATTTGTAAAAGTCTTTGTAAAGGAACAAGACACAGGTTTATCTTTGCCTACCTCATTGACAAGGCACACACTAGGAATTAAAAATAATTAATTAGATTAAGCTTGGGGGTAAAGTATATAAACAGAACCACTGAATTTCAGAGCTAGCAGGGATCTTAGACCAGGGATTCTCAATGGGGACCGTGGTACCTCCTCAGGGGTTTTGTGGAACCCAATGGAGGGTTTTGGGTTGTCAGGTTGTTTAGAGAATGCTATGGCATTTCTGGGTGGTTCCAGGGATAGGCAACATCCTGCAATGTGTGGACAGTCATGCTCAACAAAGAATCACATTGTTTCGTACACAGTTTTAAAGTGTTTTGCTGGGAATTTATGAAGATGAATTATAATTAGCAGAACTTAGAACTGAACTCCACTTTACATGAAGAACTTTCTCTTATATGGTTTTTGGCATACACTGAATTTTCCAGATATTCAACTAGGATGTAAGTTGAGGGAAAATCGCTTTCTTCCATTCCAAATTTTTTTGAGTTGTTCATCATTCCAAAAATAATCACATCATAAACAGCAATGCCCTTCATGTCATTTGAGTCACTAAATCAACAAATCATATTCTGCATTCTTAGTCATTATATGCCTACATCTCTCTCTATAAAATCTTACAACATGCTAATCTGTACAATATACTAATTTAGTCCTGATTTCAAAACGTCGAGTACTTTAAAAACTCAAAAATGTGACATTGACTATAAATAACAACATATTAGACATAATTTAAATATGTTGATATAATAAAGTATTAAATAAAGTTATGTAAACACACATAAAAATTAAATAAAACATTTTCAATATAAGTGGGTATAAGAGCTGACTTTTCATGTATCTTACAGTGTAGTTGTGCTGGAGTATTTGCATGTTAAAATACATATGACTTTTTTTATGTTATTTTCCTTGCTTTTCTCCTTCATATTACCCTTAGGACATTACCTTGGTTTTCTGGAAGTGTGTAAGCAGGTTATGTAATCCAGGAATTCCATGTCAGGATGTTAAGGGGTGTTCCAAAATGTTTGTTATGAGAAGGGGGCTTCGGGTCTGATGAGGGTGAGCACAGCAGCTGCAGGACCACACAGACTTGAGATCGCTCCGAGTGTTATCTCTGCTGCGACCCTTGTTTCATTACTGTGGGGTTTTGCTTGCCCTCCTGCCCTCCTTGAGAGCATCTGCACCCCGGGGATAGGGTCTGTGTTCTCCTGAATCTGAGAGCATTAGGCACACTGAAGTCAGGTAGCAACATGCATGATGAAATGGATGTCGAAATCATGGTGACTGTAAAGCACAACAGAAATTTTGGCAAATAAAGCGAGAGCTTGCCTGACATGTCACCTACAATGTAATTTTAAAGACAGTCATAAGGACAGTATCTTGGAAGGATAATAATGACTAAAGGAAATAATGTCGTTGGTGTTGGGTGTAGTTCTAAGAACTGGAGTTCAGACCCCAGGGGAATCAAGCTAAGCTTTAGTGCCTCCTGTCCTTGCTTCCTCGTGTCAGAACCGTGTTTCCTACAACAGAAGGGAGGTTTTAAAATTCATCACCTAAAGGAAGGTTCTAAATACCTTGTAGCTTTGAGTAGGTTTGGAAAATGATTAGAGACGAAATGCTTGAAGACGTGTGTAGGAAGTGTTGAGGGAAAAACAGCCTGGCCCTTATTATTATTCAGCTGACACACACCACTGCAGCTTCCCCAGGCACCAACCCCTGCCCCCATCACCAACACACAAGAACACTTAAACACCTTAGTCACCATTTTGCACAAGCGCTGTTCTGTTTTCATTTCTTTGCAGTGTCCCCCTCTCAGGTTTCCAGTCAAAAATGCAGCAGAGGCTCACCAAAAAATTAATAATCAAATGTACCCAATTTTTATCTAAACAAAATCACCCTTGACACAACAGGGACACCCCCTGACCAAAGATAGGTGCTTCGTGCTATATCTTGGGGTCATAAACCCAGGTGCTCTCATATGAAAAAAGAAATACGCTTCAGAGGGAAAACAAGCTGCAGCTGGTCTCCGTGTGGATTAACCAGGGACCGTGATTTCCTCCAGTTCCCCCACATGGGGAGGGCCCAGAGGAGACTCTGGGGCAATCAGGGACCAGCCAGAGAGCCAAGACCAGTCAGTCAAGAAGAGGAGAAGTGAATTACGAATACAAGCAACTGCTGGCATGTCAAGTGATTTTTCTGGGATGACTTATATATGATAGAAAAATAAGTAATTTTGCCTTTTTGTCCCTAGGGTTAATGCGTCAGTTTTTCTTGTTACTAGTTTTTCCTACTTTCTATTCAACTGCCGTTGCCCTTCTAAAGACACACTGTGAGAAACAAGGGTGAGGTATTATCTTTTCCATCTATTAGTGCAAAATGGTATTTCTTCTCTATGCCTGCCTCAGCAACCGTGGCAACAGCCTTTCTAGCTGGGCATCTGCAGCTAGAGTTTCACCCTATCACTCATGAGTAAAAGGCTGCCTGTGTCCCTGTTCTCAATTAGAGAAAGCTCCTTCGGATCCAAGTCTTTCCAGCCATGCATTTTGGGACACAATTCCAATTCTGTGGACATTGTGTCTTATTTGGTGAGATGGATGAGCTAGCCATACTCCGTCAAACTGTGGGAGGTGTGAAGAGAGGGTGACTATGAAATGTAACATTGGAGAAAGCACCTCCATCTTACAAAATGCCAAAGAAATTGGGCAGTTCTGCCCTGGCCTTTGGGAGAAACATGCCAGCATGTTTTTCATAGGATAACACTGACCTCAAAGTGCCAATCTGAGTTTAGAGAGAGGAAATTCTTCATCCATAAGTGCACGCAGCTAGGGCCAAAAGGGTTATCAATGTTCCTTCAGCAGAACAGAGCCTTAGGACACAAGGATACCTCGGACTGAATACAAGAATGATGATGATAGCTAACATTTATTGAGCGCTCGCTCTGTATTAAACCCTATGCCTTGTACTTCGTACACATTATCCCATGTATTCATCACAACAGACCTGTGAGGCAGGTACTATTATTACTTTCATTTTACAGATGAGGATGCTGAGGCAAGGATACAGATAGGCTCCCATTGCTAGTAAGAGAACTGGGATTTGAACCCAAGTCTGTCTGGCTTCACAAGCTTCTCACCTTCACACACAGCCTTAGGTGGGAGTTGAGTGGATTGGAGCAGAACTCCCTCTTCCACTCCCCATCTCCACCCCCAGGTCTGAGCCATTGGAATTTCTGGGCCTGGGCCTGGAACTCCACATATCTGAAAGGGTAAGGCTTTCCTTTGCTTGTTTGCTCTGAGCACAGATTCCAAACAGCAGGAATGATGGTTATGTGAAGATGTTTCTCACACACTGAGAGCTGAATGGACACCTGGTTTGCACATTGGCCATGGGAAATCTTGAGTATCCTGGCCGGTTACTAGGACTCCCGTTTGCATGAGACCCCCTCGGGGTCTTGGGAAGTGGGATAGTGAATTTTGGGAAGTTACAAACTCCTAGAACATCAAGGTGAGTCTTCAACAAAGATGTGATGAAGGCTGCCTTTGATTTAGGGGGACTGCGGTACCCTGAAATGCAGAGGATGTATCATGTCTTGAATGAAGGAAGGAAAACTGATCCCTGGAGAAGAGTTCAAGGGCAATAGAGGAGAGGTACGCTATTACTTGCCCACATTTCTCTAGATCTGGGAGATATATCCCAAGTCCCTCAAACAAGTAGGCTACCTTTTGAAGGAGGGCTTAAAGAATGTAACAGCCAGTATAAGGCCAGGCCACTGGAAGTTAGGCCAAAAACACAGTGTTTGCTGGCAGGGGAGAAACCCTTCTATAGCTTTAAGGATTATTGCAGTGAAAGGAAAGAGATGAGCATCATATTCCAGTGACAGGGAGGTAGTAGCCACAAACCCAGGCCACCAAGAGCTAGAACAGGCAACATGAACCACAGCTTCATCTGCTGAGAAAGCTTCAGGAGCAAGACCAGGAAGCCTGCCTTATAGCCAATAGGAAAAGGAAGGAAAGCCTGGGGCCTTGGAGTCCAGTGGCTTCCTTGGAAAACTCAAGAGTTTTCATCCCCAAGGACAGGGAGCCTGGGAAAATAAGGGTCACCCCCATGTTATGGGTTGAATTACATCCCTCCGAAATTTATATGTTGAAGTCTTAACCCCCAGTACCTAAGAATGTGACCTTCCTGGAGATAGGGCCTAGTAATCAAGTTAAAAGGAGGTCATTAGGATGGGCCCTAATCCAATGACTGGTGTCCTCATAAAAAGGGAATTTGGGACACTGACATGTACACAGGGAGAACAGCATGTGAACATGAAGGCAGAAATCAGAGTGATCCTCCTACCAGCCAAGGTACAGTAAAGATTGTCAGCATACCACTGCAAGCTAGGGGAGAGACGTGGAACCAATTCCTCCTCACAGCCCTCAGAAGGAACCAAGCCTGCCCAAACCTTGATCTTGGACTTTTAGCCTCCAGAACTGAGACAATAAATTTCTACTGTTTAAGCCACCCCGTTTGTGAATCTGTTAATGGCAGCTGTAGGAAACTAATGCATCCAGTTAAGCCCTCAGAGCACCAGGTACTGGAACATTAATATCAAGGTATGAAAGGGACAGCAGTTCTCACTATCACGATGAGGTTATGCCCCATAAATTGTGTTCTCGGTCCAGGCCGTGTTTTGGTGAATGACTAGAATGTCTTCTCCCCTGAAGTATAAGTGTAAATCCTGTAAAATACTATATACACAAATATTCATTCAATGAACACTTACAGGCACTATTACATGCCCAGCAACCATTAACATTTTAAAAACATGACAAATAAAATTGGGTTAAACACTCAGTTGTCTCCTTTTTAAAATATTCTGATGAATGGACCCATTGAAGCCTGTCTCCAGCATTGCTGCTCTGGCCAGGTCTCCAGAGGTCAGATAGGGATGGAGAGGAGCACTGACTCAGCACATCTGGATGAACAGCAAGGTTTCATTTATTTCAACAACACTTTATGGTTCCTGTATGGAATATTTAACTGAGAGCACTAAGTGCTACAGGATTTCCCTTTCTAGAGTGGAAATCCTGTATAGAACAATAATCAAGATAATCAAGGCCTCTTTTTCTTGGCTTTTTCTTAGAGGTGAGATTGGTCCATTTCATGTAATTTTGTTGGATTCCACTAGAGTCTTTGAAATTCTTGCTTCTGAAGAACATTTTCTTTGGTATGCGGTTTAGAAATACAAAGGGGGATGGTGGTTGGACATAAGCCCTAAACAAATCTTTTTATTGTGGATAATTTCAAACATATACTAAAGGAGACAGACTAGAAGGATGATCCTGAGTATACCAATTATGTCGCTAAAACAATTAGAAACTCGTGCCTACTCTTGTTTCAGTGATGCCGTCCACTTCTCTTTCCCCACACTGGTTTATACTGAAATAAATGCCAGCTATGATATCATTCCATCCACAAATATTTCTCTAAAAGAGAAAGACCTTCCAAAAATTACAATGACCCCATTACCACACCTAAAATAATAAGCCTAAGTGGCATCTATTGCCCAGTCAGTGTTAAGTTTCCCTGACGGTCTCACCACTTTTTTTTTTTTAAGTGTTTTTGTTTTTATTTAATTTAATTAATTAATTTATTTTGGCTGCATTGGGTCTTCGTTGCTGCACGCGGGCTTTCTCTAGTTGTGGTGAGCAGGGGCTGCTCTTCGTTGTGGTGCGCGGGCTTCTCATTGCGGTGGCTTCTCTTGTGCCAGAGCACGGGCTCTAGGCATGCGGGCTCAGTAGTTGTGGCTCGCGGGCTCAGTATCTGTGGCTCGTGGGCTCAGTAATTGTGGCTCGTAGGCTCTAGAGCGCAGGCTCAGTAGTTGTGGTACACAGGCTTAGTTGCTCTGAGGCATGTGGGATCTTCCCGGACCTGGGATCAAACCTGTGTCCCCTGCATTGGCAGGCGGATTCTTAATCACTGTGCCACCAGGGAAGTCCCTCTCATCACTTTTTGAAAAGTTGATTTGTCTGAATGAGAATCCAAAAAATGTCCACTTGTTGCATTTAGTTTATGTGCCTTGAGTTTCTATTAAGCTGTAGGTTCTCCTCCCCCTTCTTTTCCTTCGAAATAGATTTGTTTAAGAAAACAGGTTATCTCTGTCGAGTCTCTCACAGTCTGGTTTTCCTTATTGTATTCCTATGGTGTTAATGTGTTTCACAGGCCTCTGTATTTCCTGAAACCTTGTTATGAGATTTAGATGCTTGATCTGATTCAGATTCGATATTTCGTCAAATATGGTATTGGATCTCCCACCAGGAGGCACATCATGTTCAGTTCTCTCTCTTCTTGTGATGTTAGTGCTATTGATAGTCAGAGCCTAGATCTTATTTCATTTGAGGTTTGCCAAATGATATTTTAAGTCTACTATTCCTTGAGTGTGAGGATACAGCTCATACAGGAAAGGCAGGTTCAAGCTTTATTCTTTTCCAAATATTTAGTTGGTTCACTAACATTCTCCAAAGATGACCAATGAGATTATTTTTTAAATGTCATTATGCCTTTTATAATAAATTTATTTAATGTTTGTCTTAATGCTCAAATTATTCCATCTTTGGCCAGTTGGTGCTGTTTCAAGTTGGTGCTTGAGTCTTGCACATAGGATTTTTAACTACTTTTGGGAAAAGGGCATAGACACTCTTTCCAGAACTTTCACTCATAGAGCAGTGGTGTCCAAACTTTTTTACTGTTAACTCTCATTAGAAAATATTTTCAAGTGTGAATCACCACTGTATGTTTATTTATAAATTATACACATGTACTATTATTTAATATATTATGTGCATAATAACACCCCAAATAGAAAGTTTAAAGGATGAGATGAAGCTGAAATAAGTAATGTTTTAAAGATCATGGCCACCTAGGAGATCACTGGATATGGCTCTCTTAGCCAATATCTTGGCAATGGCAGGGAGCTCCACCTTTGTCTGGTGAAAGCCAGCCATCATAAAAGAGACTAGGCTGCTGGCCTCCAATACTGGGGCCTGGAAAGCTCAGCCCAGCTTCCTGCCAAGAGTTTGGCCTTGAGCACAGCTGAGATTCCTAAAGTGTCCTGGCACCCCACCAGGCCCTTTCAATGTCCAACAACCTGGTGAGCAGGCCTGAGATGGGTAAATGTGCAGAAGAGGAGACACACAGGCTGGCTTCACAGATATGGAAACAGAATCATATTCATCTCTCCGAGAAGGAAAAATTTGAAGTTAGAAAGTGTGACTTCCTTTGAGAAAGGAGTCAGCTGATTAAAAAGAATTGATAAAGCAAATTACTGAAAAGTACTTTTTCATTGCCTTCCTATGCTGATAAACAAAGCCAAAGGATAAACAAATATTTATGACTCAGGCTGCTAAACAGAGGACTTGTTTAAGTAATCTGGTTGAGACAAACTCTCAAAGACTCAAGTAAAGATTCTGCTCCATCACGAGTAACAGATTTCCTCAGTTGTGCTTTTATGATATTCAGTTTATGAGGACTCTCTTACTGCCAAATTGTTTTGATATTCAACTAAATTGCAAACCTTCATGCTTGTCAATAACTCTGAAACATGTTTAGAAATTGTGAAACATTAATAAGTAAGGCTGGTGTTGGAAGTAATGGTGGTTTATGCAAGGAGCCTGTTGTTATCTCTTCAAGGTGTCTGAATATAAAATCAACTCTGATATTTACAAAAACAATCTTTTGTTCTCCAAAACAATAAAAAAAAGTCAGAACAGCATCTGGCTTTTGAAATGGTGCCCACATTCCCTGCCTCTCTTTTGTAAAAGTTTAAAAGCAAACCTGGATAAAAGAAAAATTTCTCTTTGACAGTCTCTAAATTTGAACATGGAATTTTACTCATAATTTGCAATTGTAGCAAAGAAAGTTAAGAGCTGAAAGGACCTGAGAGAGTAAGATCATCTTTAAGAAGCAGCAGAAACTTCTAAATGGTTCATCACCTGAAATTTTACTCTAAGTTATTCATTTCTATGAGTTAAGGGTTGCTAACCCTAGAAGAATGCAAATATGCCTAGGAAGCAGAATATAGTACTGCTAACATTTTGCGTGAATCAGTCAGTTTTCCTACTGATTGAAGGGACCCAGGCAGAGAGAGTTTGCAAATTTTTTGTGACAATCTCTTCAAGAGATGGGAAATTTTTTCACCTACTGACTTTTTTCTGTACAAACACTTAAGCCCTGTTTTTGTAATGCCAACCCCTCTTACTGAAAAGTAAAATTTGACCAATTTTAGCATCTATACTAGAGATTTATCCCAAAAGTTCAGTTCTCAAAGTTGGAAACAAAAGGCCTGAGCTTTTTATTTTGTCACAATCACCTTCACCTTCAGGAGGGCTGGCTAGCTCTTCAATTATGTGA
Source organism: Eschrichtius robustus (assembly GCF_028021215.1). Taxonomy (NCBI): domain Eukaryota; kingdom Metazoa; phylum Chordata; class Mammalia; order Artiodactyla; family Eschrichtiidae; genus Eschrichtius; species Eschrichtius robustus. Next base: position 49,980,492 of record NC_090829.1, on the reverse strand, counting down.
TGATGACCCACCACCCTTACTGCTTCATTTATAAAATACCTTGGGATTCTAAATGATTTTTCTACAAATGCTCACCACCACCAATTTATCCAAAAAGGAGACAAGTAAACTACATCATCATAGAAAAATCTCCTATTCTGTGTGATTTCCCAGCTGGATTAAGTACTTAGAGGCCCTGGGCGGGCAGACAGACGTTGAAAAGACAACTGTGCTCTATTATGTAAACAAGTAAAAACAATTTCAAACTACAAAATACTTGTATGGAATCCAGCAAAGCATTTGTATTTCCCATGATGACCACTTCAATTTATTTTTCAAATATAAAATATCATATTTTTTTAAAAAAAGGTTTTTTGTTGCTTCTCTTTTTGCTGATCAGCATGTGCCTGATCTTCTTCTCCTCGGCTGACCCAGTCCCACGTGTTTTCGTCACAGAAGACAACTTGCTACATAAGGCTGGATTCGTGTCAGGATTTCAGTTTCTTGGGACTGGGTTTACCAGTTAATAAACAAGATTTTATTAAGCATTTGCTAATGCCCAGTACTGTGCTGAGTACTGCAGGGAACTCCAAGACTTATAAGTATGAAGGTGGTATTTCATTCAAAGTGTTTATAACCTGGGAAAGAAAGGTGAGTACGTGAAAAATGTCAGTTGTTACACAACATGGATCTGGAATTGAGTATCTGGGAGACACTCTGGAAGAAAGTTGGACTTGCGGTGTTTTTTTTTAAAATTACTTAAATTTTATTTTCTATTTTGAGTAAAAATATTCAAAATTCCAAATTCAAAGTTCCAAAGATCTTCCTCTCTCCCCTATCCTTCAACTCCAAGTTTCCTCCTCAAAGGCAATTGACATTACTGCCTTTTTGTATATTTTTTCAGAGATATCTCATGCACATATAAATAAAAGTGAGTAGATATTTTCTCTCCCTTTGGAGTTACAAATTGTAGCTAGTCTGTGCCTTGAAACACAGAGGTAGTATGGTGCAGCAAGCTATCAAAAGCTGAGGCTCTGGGTGGGGGGCTGAGAGCAATAGATGAGGGAGATTAAGAGGTACAAACTTCCAGTTACAAAATAAATGTCATGGGGATGAAATGCACAGCCTGTGGAATAGAGTCAATAATCATGTAATATCTTTGTATGGTGACAGATGGTGACTAGATTTATTGTGGTGATCATTTTATAATGTACAGAAATACTGAATCACTATGTTGGGCACCAGGAACTAACATAGTGTTGTAGGTCCATTATTCTTCAAGAAACAAACAAACTCACTCACAGAAAAAGAGATTAGATTTGTGGTTACCAGGGGTGGGAGATGGGGGGAGGAGGAATTGGAGGAAGGTTGTCAAAAGGTACAAACTTCCAGGTATAAGATAAATTAAGTCCTAGGGATGTAATGTACAACATGATTAATGTAATTGACACCGCTGCATGTTATATATGAAAGTTGTTCAGAGAGTATATCCTAAGAGTTCTCATCACAAGGGAAAAACATTTTTTTTCTTTTTCTTTTCTTTTGTATCCTTATGAGGTGATGGATGTTCACTGAATATACTGTGGTGATCATTTCATGATGGACGTAAGTCATATGATCACGCTGTACGCCTGAAACTTATACAGTGCTGTATGCTAACTGTATCTTAATAAACTGGAAGGAAAAAAAAAAGCTGAGATTCTGGAGCCTGTGTTCCAGTCTTGGCTCTGTCATTTTTTACCAGTGTCACCTTGGGCAAAAGTCACTGAGGCAGTTCACCCATCTCTAAAATGGAGGAAAGAATGAGTATCTGCCTCTTAAGGTTGTTAAGGATTAAATGAGCTAAGGTATATAAATGCTCAGAACAGTGCTTAGCATGTAGAAAGCACTGTAATATGTTAGACGTTACTATTTTCACATAATATGTCTTGGAGTTTGTTCCTTATCAGCATAAACAGAAGACTCTTATTTACGATTGCTTAATGTTCCATTGAAGGACATACTATATTGTGCTTGGCCTTGAATGATGAGTAATATTTAGAAAATTAGGAAAATAGTGGTGTTATAGGGCATCAGGAGATAGAGGAAAAGTAACAGGTTATCACTATGCACCTGCAATTGGCTAATTTTAATTTATTTATTTATTTATGTATTTGCCGCGCCTTGCAGCTTGCGGGATCTTAGTTCCTGGACCAGGGGTCAAACCCAGGCCCCCTGCAGTGGAAGCTCGGAGTCCTAACCATTAGACTGCCAGGGAATTCCCTAAAATTTAAAAGACTGACCATACAGTGTTGGCAAGGATGTAGGAACAAGTGGAACTCTCTCACACACTGCTGTTAGTAGGTAAAATGGTGTGATCATTTTGGAAAACAGTTTGGCAGTTTGGCAATTTCTTATGAAGTTAAACACACATCTGTCATATGAGTCAACCATTGCACTGCCAAGTATTCACTTGAGAGAAATAAAAATATATATTTGTTACTGGCAAAGCCCAATGGGTCCCTGGGGAAAAATAAGATGGTATCTACGTGGTAAGGTCTAACCTCTTCTTTTGTGCTTAGTCTAGTTTCACTTGCTTTTAGGGGGCCGTGTGTAGTGGTCTTGCACCTCACACATCGGATTAGGGTTCCCAGCACAGAACTGCTTCTCCTGACACCCCAACTTGGCAAGCTGTGTACAGAAGTGCTGCACACGACACCTCAATTCAAGACAGTGACTGCGGACCGTGTGCAGACACGCTGCCCCTGGCACTTCAGCGTGAAGTGCCGTGAGCCACAGAACTTCGCCTGACCTGCAAGCACTCCAGCCCTCCCTCTGCTCATGAGAACCCCAGAAAGCAACCCAGCCAAGGGCCTTTCAGAGAGAACATGTGCTTTAGAGCTTGAGCTCACACCTCTCCATTCTTTGATCAAAGAATAAAGCTTTCCTTTGCTTCTGAACCAAACTCAGTCTCATTCTACTGGCATGAGGTACACCAGGCAAGAGGATCCTTTTTGGGACCTAACTGAAAAGGGTCCGTAACAAATTCTGGCGACCACGAAGGATGGACTGTGGCCTTTTCAGCCGCACCTATCCACCAGGCTCCAGGCTCACCCCGGCTCCAGAGGGAGGATGGCAGAGGTTTTGGGAGGTTTGCATAAGGATGACTGACTCTGATCTTTGAGTTCTCTCTGATGGGGTAGAACTTTGGCAGCCTTTGGCCAAATTCAGAGCAACTCTGCCCAGCATCCCAATACCCAGGTGTGGTAAGCACACAGCGTGGCCCCCAGAGTCATCTGGACTGCACCTCCTTGAGGGGATCACACTGTGGCAGTGTTGGGGACTGGAGACTGAAACTCACACGTGTCTGCCCACTGCCTCTGGCTGGCTTCCCACGTTACCAGACAAGATGGAGCCAGGCAGTCTTGCCCACTGTCTCGCCGGTAGTGCTGGCCTCTCGGCCCCTGTACAAGGCAGCAGCAGCTGCCACAGGGCTTCTTGCCCTCCTTGCCAACCTCCAGGGGTCAACAGTGCATTCTCCATCATCACAGTTTGGTAAAGGAAAGTGGCCTGCCGCGTGAGTCAAGAGGCTAGATGGGGAAAAGGCCCAGGTAATAAAGACTGCCTGACAAAACGGAATGAGGGCACAGGATCTGAGTTCAGGAAAAGGCACCAGGGACGCCTGAGTATGAAAGGGCCCTAGGTACAAGACCGGTGGCTTGACCGTTTCTGGTCAGTGACAGTCTCCCTGAAGTGGGCTGGGAAGCCCCACGAGCTGCTCGCAAGACCAGGAGCCCCATTATCAGGAAGGCCTGTAAGCTGCTGGCAAGAACAGGAAACACCCACCGTCTGACCTCTCCCTGATGTCTTTTCCTTCTAATCTTCCAAGCTCCTTCCCCCTTCTGCTTGCGAGGCAAGCCTTGGGTGATTCTTTATCAACTGAGGTTCCACGGACACTCCTCCTGGTATCAACCCTCGAGATCTGGGGAGTACCCTGGTGGGGGGGATCCCTCATGCGTTTAGCTCTCACTTGGCAGGAAGTCTAAAACTCCTTTCCAGCTGAAAGAAGGAAAGACACCCGCCTCAGCTAAGCTGCTCTGACCTGGAGGCAGTCCCGTCTTCAAGCACCTACTGAAAGTCAAGGGGAACACCCAATCAGAGCTCGTTCCTATTTGGGTCTCTTGAGGAATCCATTAACAGTTTGGTGCTGATTCCAAATTTCCCAAACTGGAAATCTTATTTGGGTCAAATCTTGTGGCATTTGCGTGCCAACAAATCACTCCAACAGCCCCGATGGTAGTTGGAAAAAAGTCACAGTAAGGGGTTGAGGGAAGATCCAGTGGGGTTCCTGAATTTGATTAGTGGAATCTTTTAGACCCATGACCCACATGCGCTGACATCTAGAGCCTCCTCAATGTACTCCTAACGGGGGAAGAAAAGGCCATGGTCTTTTAAAAAGCCTGAGAGGAAGCAGACAAAGAATAGAAACAATGTAGGTCATGTTATTTTCAGACCAGGAAGTCAAGCGGTCCCAGATAACAAACGCAACTGGGACCACTGAGACAATGGATAAGGGGGTAGAAGGCAAAGGCTAACCAATTATAAAAATATGATCCTAAAGGGAATCCAAGCAGCAGGAAAGACACCTGTCAATTAGAATAAGATAAAGGAAATCAATCAAGAGCCAACGGAAAACCCTTTGGCATTCCTAGACTGCCTCAGGGAATGCCTTTGAGCATATACTACAACTGACCCTGGGTCATTGGAAGGGAATGCAGTCCTGAGGTCGTGTTTCATTTCCCAAAATGCCCCCGACATCAGGTGCAAACTTCAGAAACTGAAAATAGAACCAGATACCTCTACCCCTTGCCTGGTCGAGGTTGACTACCAGGTGTTTAATAACTGAGATATAGAGGAAGAAAAGTCAGAAGATAAAAAGGTGTGGAGGCAAGCCCACGTCCTGGCTGTTGCCCTTCAATGTCAACTGGTCACACGGGAATCTGGACTAACTGCCCAGACTCCACTGAGTGACCCCAAGTCCCCACCGAGGGATAACAAGCCAAGGAAACTAGGACCTAATCAGTGCCCGTGTGCCACGTGTAAACAAGAGGGACACGAAGGAGAATGCCCTTGCCACTCCCAAAGGGAGACAGAAATGGCAGATCCTGGCCACTACCCTTGAAGGCAGATGGTCCAAAACAGATGAAGAATGATGGGGCCATGGGGCTCCTAAGCTGGGGCTCCATCTGGCCCCCGAGGAGCCCTGGCTAACACTGGACATAAGGGGAAAGCCTGTCAAATTCTTAGTCGACACCAGTGCCACTTACTTGGTTCTGAAGACCAGATCAGGCAAACTCGATTGCAAGAGTTGTAAACTTCTAAGTGAAATAAGTCAAACGGAGATAGACAAATATCATATGATATCACTTATATATGGAATCTTAAAAAATGATACAAATGAACTTATTTACAAAACAGAAATAGACTCACTGACAAAGCAGACTCACTGACAGAAAACAAACTCACTGACTCACTACCAAAGGGGAAGGGGAAAGGATAAATTAGGGCTTTGGGATTAATATATACACCCTGCTATATATAAAACAGACAAACAACAAGGACCTACTATATGGCCTTGTATATAATATATATACTTGAATATATACTATATTCAATATCTTGTAATAACCTATAATGGAAAAGAATCTGAACGAGAATACGTATACATATGCATAACTGAATAACTTTTCTGTACACCTGAAACATTGTAAATCAACTATACTTTAAAAAAAATTGTTCCTCTGGATGTAGAATTCTAGGCCAACAGTTATTTTCCCTCAAAATTAATAAAATATAATAAAATCAGTTTTAAAAAGAGTTGTAAAATTATGGGGGTAACAGGGAAGGCCCAAGACCAGGCATTCATAGAGCCATTAGACAACCCAGTGGTTACTATAAAAACCTGTCACACACTAAATCCTGCCACTTTACTACCTACAGAAACAGGGTCCTTGGAACGTGATTGTCTAGACAATAGATACAGTCTATGCCAGTTCCCCCAACCTAGGAAACGAGCCTCCCCAAACCCTAAAGAGGAATGGTTCATGGACAGGAGTCGTTTTATGAGGGAGGGAAAAAGGCTGGCAGGATACACAGTAACCTCTCAGACTCTAGTAACAAAAAGGATTACAGAAGATGGACAAGCGTCCCTGAAAAATGACGGGCAGGACAAAAGACAGAGGAGGGATTTGTCACTGCCAAAGCCCGTTAACAATTCCCAGGAAATAAAAACAGCATCTGGGTAATAAAATAAACTCTCACCTTTTTCTTTTCCTTTGTGTTTAGTCTAGTTCCACTTGGTCATAGGGAGCCGCGAGCAGAGACCTCGCACCCAGCACTTCAGACCAGAGCTCCCATCGCAAAACGGCAGCACCCGACACCGCAGCTCCAGCCGTGTACAGAGACGCTGCGCACGACACCTTAATCCAAGATGGCGGTGGTGGGCTGTGCGCAGAGGGGCTGCACCTGGCACTGATACGAGTGAATGCCACGAGCAGCACATCTGCGCCTGCCCAGTGAGAACTCCACCCCCCCCCGCCCCGCCCCGCCCCGCCCCGCCCCACCCTGCCCCCTCCACGAGATCCCTATAAAGCAGCCGCGCCGAGGGTCTGTCGGCCTGTTGGGAAGAGTGAGTGCCATGGGGCCGAGCTCACATCTCTCCGTGCTCTAATCAAAGAATAAAGCTTCCCTTTGCTTCTAAACCGAACTCGGTCTCCTTCTACTGGCACTGGCGACACTGGGCAGGAGGGCCCTTGTTGGGGCTTGACTGGGTAGGGTTGGTAACACAAGGACTTGTACGCAAGTGGACATAGCAGCTTTGTTTTCAATTGCCAAAACCTGGAAACAACCCAGTGTCCATCAATGAGTGAGTAGAATAAACAGGTTTTGGTGAATCTATACAGTAGAATACTACTCAGCAATAAAAATGGACAAACTAATGATAAATGCAACGTGATTAAGTCTCAAAATAATGTTGCAAAAGAGTATAGACTGCAATGAGTTCATTTATAGAAAATGCTAGAAAATGCAAACTAATCTATACTAAACAGAAAACAGATTAGTGTTTGATGAGTGGAGGAGTGGGGGTGAATTATAAAAGGAGACTGGGGGGGATGATGAATATGTTTATTAACTTGTGATGATAGTTTCACAGGTATGTACGTGGCTCAGAACCCATCAAATTATGTGCTCTAAATATGTGCAGTTTATTGTGATAAAATATACCTCAGTAAAATTGGGGAAGGAAAAAGAAAAAATTGTATGTATTCAAAACAAAAGGGTTAGAGCACCCATAATAAGCTAATAGAAAAACTAAAATTTTTTGAATATCCAAATACAGTTCATTTGAGTATGCATACAAAAATAGCATAATACCAAATAACCCCCAAATCACTTGCATTTAGTTCTGTTTCACGCTTTCCCTTCCTTGCTCCCATACCCAAACTGAGCATGTTCGTAGGAGAGGAAAAATCTTTCCTTCTACCCTTCTGTGGTCTCAGCTGGGTCTCTACAAAGACAGATTAATAGCAGAAAAACAAACAGAAGTTTGTTAACATCTCACACATGCATGGGAAAAATTTGGGGAAAGAGAAGAGTAACTAGAAAAGGTGGCTTAGAACTCCTGCTTTTATAGCATTTTCAACAAAAAGCAGTAAATTTGTAGAGAAATGACAAGACAAAGGAAAGCAGTTTTAGGTTTCCAAGGGTGGCAAACTGTGGGAAGGTAAACATATAGGAGGAAAATAATGGAGTAAGGTTTGTTTGCAGATTCCTTGGGTTGTCTCTGGGCTCATAAGAGTCCAGAATCATCTCTAGTAAAGGAGAATTTATATCCTGCCTTTAGGCAGAAAAGGTGGAGAGTATGGACAGTTTTTCCTCTGTTTGCTTCTTCTTAATTGCCTTCAGCTCAAAATAAATTTATGTCAAAGAGTGGTATTTGGGGGTGACATATTCTGTTTTCCTCTACCTTCATTACTCAGTTGGGGAATTTTTTTCTTTTAATTGCTTTGTTGAGTCACTTAATATTTACTTATTGAATTAAACTGTTTTTTTTTTCCTTCAGTAGGCGATGGGAAAGAGCTTGATTGGGATGTGTGTGTGTGTGTGTGTGTGTGTGTGTGTGTGTGTGTGCGTGCGTGCGCGCGCTCTGCTCTTCGAGGTGGGATGTGTGGAGAGGTGGCTAGTAAGTGGCAGGGCTATCTCTATTCAAAGCTGTTTCCCTTACACCAGTGATTCTCAAACTTTTTTGGCCTCAGGATCAATCTTGCTCTTAAAATGTATTGGGTGCCTTAAAAAACTTTTGTTCAAATGTAATGTATGTCAATATTTACTGTGTTAGAAATTAAAGCAGAATTTCAAAAACATTTATCAATTCATTTAAAAATAACAATGAACCCACTGCATGTTAATATAAGTAAAATATTTTTATAAAAAGGATATTTTCAAAAAAAGTTAGTGAGAAGAATGGCACTGTTTTGCATTTTTGCCAATCTCTAATGTCTGGCTTAGAAAAAGACAGCTGGATTCTCTTCCTTCTTCATTCAATCTGTTGTAACATCACATATCATGTAGCCTCTGGAAAACTCCACATGTCATGTACAGTCATGAGAGCATAGGAGTGAACAAGGCAAGTAACATCTTAGCATTGTTAAAGTGAGATTGTTTTCACTCTAAGGACCTCAGTGAGAGGGTTCGGTTTTTTAAAAATTTATTTTATTTATTTATTTTTGGCTGTGTTGGGTCTTCGTTGCTGCGCGCTGTCTTTCTGTAGTTGCGGCAAGTGGGCTTCTTATTGCGGTGGCTTCTCTTGTTGCAGAGCATGTGCTCTAGGCGCGCGGGCTTCAGTAGTTGTGGCACGTGGGCTCAGTAGTTGTGGCTCGCGGGCTCTAGAGCGCAGGCTCAGTAGTTGTGGCATACAGGCTTAGTTGCTCCACTGCATGTGGGATCTTCCCAGACCAGGGCTCAAACCGATGTACCCTGCATTGGCAGGTGGATTCTTAACTACTGTGCTACCAGGGAAGCCCAGTGAGAGGGTTTTTACCAGCCCCAAAGCTCTTCTCTGCGAGAGACCTTGAGCCCATGTCATTAGGACCACCCTTGTCACAGCATCCAGCTGACACTCTACCCTGTTTTACAAGAGTTACCACTGAAAGAGGGTCAACAACGTTCCCAGTTTTACAAAATATTTACCAGATAAAACAGCTGGAGCCTCAGTAATGTCGGGGAAAGTGGATATGAGGCCAAACATTACAAGGAATGTTTATGTATCTGATTAATATTTGTCCTCAAAGCCTTAAAGATGTATCTAAAACTGGATTTTAAAAAATCTTTGTTATGGCCAAATTACTCTGAAAACTGGCCCACTAAATGAAACACCTGGAGTTGCATAAGGCATAAGGGAACAGTCCCCTGACCATATTTTTCTTGAATGGCACAGAGTTTCACTGTTTTCGTAGACAACAATAGTTAGTCATTAAGGGCTCTTTTAGGGCAGAACATGGTCTTCCAGTCAGTCATGCCTGAACCAGTGGGTTAATTTCATGTGATGTGCAGAAACGCGGTATTGTGTGTTAATGATACTGTTCCTTACCACAGAATTTGAGAACTAATGGTAATTGCGCCTCCAGGAAAGGTCTAACTTCATTTAATGTATAAATTACATAAAGCCTGTTTAAGGAACGAAAAAGTCAGTAGGTTTTTGTTGTGCAGTGGTTCTTGAGGTTAATTGCTTACTTTCTCAGCGAGAAAGAAAAAAAATTAAAAACCAGAGTAAAATTCCAATGGCAAAATCCCTCCTTTCGTACCCTCAGATTGCTTCTTTTTGCATTCAATCATGTTTACTTTCATCTTTTCAGTGTAGTGCAGAAGATACGTGATAAATAGGTATAGAACACTACTCTTGAGGGCTTTACTGGAACTCGTGGTACAGTACTTTGTAACTAAAGAATGAGGACAGGAGGGTAAAGGAGCTTGTTTTTTAAATATAGAACGAATAAATATATGCAAAAGAACCTGCAAAAATATAAATTGTTTTATTGTCAACAAATGTTTATTGAACCCCCAGTATGTGCTCTGTCATCAGTATCATCAAAGGGTGCTGTGCTGGGCAATGTGCAGTGTATGCACAGGTATGAGGTGTCCTCCTACTCTGGAGTAGAGATAACACTTTGGTTGTAGAGATAAGCACTCAAGGTAATATTAGATCAGAACAGAGATGCAGCATTGTATTATTATTATAATATTGCATTATTATTATCATATCAGATCAGAGCAGAGGTGTGGCAAAACAGTCAAAAGGCTGAGAGATCCCTTCTGCTATAGATTGCATGTTTGTGTCCTCCCAGAATTCATGTGTTGAACCTAATCTCCAATGTAATGGTGTTTGGAGGTAGGAACTTTGGGAGGTGATTAGGTTGTGAGGGTGGAACTCTCATGAATAAGATTCGTGTCCTAAGAGAGACCCCAGAGAGCTCCCTAGCCCCTTTTGCCATGTACCAACACAGATCAAGATGGCTGTCTATGAACCAGGAAGCAGGTCCTCACCAGGCACTGAATCTGCTGTTACCTTGATCTCGGACTTCCCAGCCCCTAGAACTGTGAGAAATAAATTTGTGTTTATAAGCCACACAGTCTGTTAAAGCAGCCCAAAGGGACTAAGAAAACTCCTGTCTGGGAGAAGGCTTTGTGGATCTGGTGTGATTTGAGCACTCAAGTTCTAGAAGAATAGAGTCATGTGGTATCACTAACACCAGCACTATTCTTCATGATTTCCTGGCCTGAAACTAAGTTTGTGGTATGTTGAATGTTTGAAATACCTGCTAGTATAAACCTCTTTGTTTCCCACAACCCCACTCCCCAAGATTTAAAGAAGGAGAGAACCAAAGAATTTCCATTGTGAAATTTTTTAATGAGTTAAGTGTAAATGATTCAGAAACATAAGGATTTTATTTCCCTTAAAATAAACAGAGATCCCAGCCCAAGGGGAAAATATGTGGCCAGTGCAGCTCGCTGTTTGCCATGTTCGGGCAGGGTGTGAGGTTGGGAGGACCATTTGACCAGGGCTTCTTTGCGACATGTTGAGCTGACTGCTGTCAAGGACACTTTTTGCTATTGAGCAAACTGATGGTCATTCCCATTTTGCTTGATTAAATAACTTTCTTGGGAAAAAAAAATTAGACATTGTTAATTAGATATTTCCCTAGAAAAATCTAATGGAGTCAATTCTGTTTTGGTGTTGTGTAGTAAAGAGTCTATCTTTTACTGCAAAAAGAGGTCTGGCCTTTGTCCTCAGTTGCTGCTTTTTTTTTTTTTTAATTTTTAATTTTATATTGGAGTATAGTTGATTAACAATGTTGTATTAATTTCAGGTGTACAGCCAAGTGATTCAGTTATACATACATATGTAACTATTCTTTTTCAAATTCTTTTCTCATTTAGGTTGTTATATAATATTGAGCAGAGTTCCCTGTGCTATACAGTAGGTCCTTGCTGGTTATCCATTTTAAATATAGCAGTGTATACCTATCAATCCCAAACTCCCTGACTAACCCCCCATCCCCCCTGGTAACCGTAAGTTCATTCTCAAAGTCTCTGAGGCTGTTTCTGTTTTGTAAATAAGTTCATTTGTATCATTTTTTTTTTTTTAGATTCCACATATAAGCGTTATCATACGATATTTCTCTGACTTATTCACTCAGTATGACAATCTCTAGGTCCATCCATGTTGCTGCAAATGGCATTATTTTATTCTTTTGAATGGCTGAGTAATATTCCATTGTATATATATATATATACATATATATATATATATATATATATATATATATATATATATATATATATATATATATATACACCACATCTTCTTTATCCATTCCTCTGTCGATGGAAATTTAGGTTGCTTCCATTTCTTGGCTATAGTAAACAGTGCTCCAATGAACATTGGGGTGCATGTATCCTTTTAGACCATGTTTTTCTCCAGATACTTGCCCAGGAGTGGGATTGTAGGATCATATGGTAGCTCTATTTTGAGTTTCTTAAGGAACCTCCATACTGTTTTCCATAGTGGTTGCACCAATTTACATTCCCACCAACACTGTAGGAGGGTTCGAAAGAAGGCATACAGATGGCCAAGAGGCACATGAAAAGATGTTCAACATCGCTATTAGAGAAATGCAAATCAAAACTATAATGAGATATCACCTCACACCAGTCAGAATGGCTGTCACAAAAAATCCACAAACAATAAATGCTGGAGAGGGTGTGGAGAGAAGGGAACCCACCTACACTGTCCTCAGCTTCTTGACAGGAGAGTCTTTGTTAGCCTGGGGGCCAGGCAATTAGTCACAAAGTGAGGTAGGGTGGGTGTTTTGAGGTGGTATCAGTGGACCTCTTGAGGGGCTGGAACTTGAGGTTACCCACTGGATAAAGACTGGACACCGAGGCTGGGGTAAACTTTCTTAGTTGATGATATTCAATGAGTATTGTCACACATCAATGTCAAGGAAGTGACAGTATCATGACTCCATGGGAAGAGGAAACAGAAACAGCATTTCGTACTCTCTTGGACTCTGTCCTGTGTACTTCTTCCCTTGTCTGATTCTAATCTGTAGTGTTTAGCTGTATTAAAGCATAACCATAACAGCTTTCAGTGAGTTCTGTGAATTCTTCCAGCAAATTATCAAACCTAAGAGTGGTCTTGGGAACCCCTGAACTTGCAACGTTTGTTAAAAGTGAGGTTGGTCTCTTCTGTGGACTGTTTTCTTCTCACTTCTCAGTTGGCTAAACTCTCACAAGTTTAAAGGCACATCTGTATGGCCTGCAAAAATCCCTACCAGCTCAGCTTTGCTGCCTGAAACCCATCAATCCTGACCTATCCTAATAAAGCGCAGGCCAGGATATTTCTCCCAATATTTTGGTCAGGAGAAATGATATTAAAATAAAGATAAAGGGCAGTTTGGGAAAAGAGGACATATATACAGATAAAGCTGTCCATCAAAGTACTTATCAGAAGAGTGAACTGATTATATAAATTATGATATTCCCTAGAATGAATATTATTTTAAAAATCAGATAGATATTTTTGTCCTAATATGAAAAGATCTCCAAAATAGTTTATTAAAGTATAAGAGCAAGATGCAAAGAATTAGCCTTTTTTAATTTTAATTTTTTAATTAAGAACTCTGAAGCAAAGGGGTAAATGCTTTACTGAAGAAGTAAAGAAGTTTAAACAGTTTTCTTTGGGGGTGTGTGTGTCCTAACTTGGGCATAAGATTTGCTTATTGGGGGACCTGGAATTGTGAAACAGAAGGAAGAAAAGTCAGTACAGTATGTGTTAAAGAGGAGGTTACTCTTAACAGTCTACTCCCCTCTGGGGAACCCCTGAGAAAATGTGTAAAACGCCTTCACAGTTGTCAGCTCAAGGGACAGAAGAGGGGAGCATGTACCTCCTGCATGGCCCCCAGGTTCCCCTTGGCCAAGGTTTGTCCAAGGGGGGTGTGAACTTCCTGGCACTTCCAGGCTTGCACCTGCAGTAGAACTCTGGGCAGCTCCCCCCAGCCTCCCTCAAGGTGGCGGCAGAGGAGCTCCAGGGCCAAGAAGCAGAGCTCCTGGGTTCAGCCAAGGCAGTGCTGTCCTGTGAGGCCTGCACACACCCGGCTGTCCCAGCCACGCCTGCAGCAAGCCGTGGGCTCGGAGGATGTCAGTCGGGACACAAAGATCTCTGACGTGGAGTAGGATTCTCATATTAATCCAGATGCTGGACTCCCAGAAGATGTAGAATTTCTGGAATCCCAGGTGCAGTCATGACCTGGGAAGACTCAAAGTCAGAACCGAGACAACTGGACCAAGGGGAGGTCACCACTGGCCCTGCTTTCAGGATTTCTCCCCGCCGCTTCAGCAGTATCCCGTCCACACCCGTTGACGGCGGGGGCTCTCTCCTCCACAACTGTTGCTGATCTTCTTCCTCCCTTTCCCCCCTCTTTCTCCTGCCTCTGAAATTCTTTCATTGCCCGACAACCCATTCTGTATTTAAACATACATAACCATGAACTTAGGTAGTATTGGGGGGATTTACATCTCGTTTCCTCAGTTGGAGGGTTAGCTCCTTGAGGTCCAGAGTCATGAACTGTGTTTCTCTGCACCTATCAACACCTGGTAAAGGAACTATGGGTAACAGATGGTCAATCCATACGTGGCTGATTGTGGATGCTGGCCCCATGCTGCCAAGCTCCATGAGCAGCTAATTTCAAGGCAAATGAATGAGAACAGCAGCACAGCCAGGGGTCATGTGTAACAAAGGGACTAAATGTGCTTGTCCTCATCGAGGCAATGAATAGATGAAGAGCCAGCTTGGGTAAGCACATTCTGCTATTGGCCTAAAGTTCATTTTCACAGGGACATTTCTGGTAAAGCCCTGAGCTTAGGACTGCCTAGATAAGAATGCACATTAGCCAGTAGAGAACATGACAATAAGAGTGAAATGGGGAAAATATGCCTCAGAACAAAGAATACGATGTGCTTGCTTTAGGAAGTAAGGCTCAAGTCACGAGTTATAGAATAATCAATACTTTCCGCCTTCTAACCTTAACGTTTAGGTCAGCTTCTAGGGTAGGGGGCTGCAGCAGACCAGTATTCATAGCTCTACTTCCCTTCCTGGATTGCCCTTTGGAAGCTAGGTGGCCTTGTGACTTGCTTTGGCCAATGAAGTATTCATGGAGGTGATGCATGTCATTCCCTCGCAGAAGAATTTAGGAACCGGTGGCCAAGTCTCCAAGCTATCTTCCTTTGCTGCAGCAATCATGGGAGCAGGTATTCAGATAGAGTTGCAACAAAACCGGGGCAGGAAGATGGAGGGCGTACACTTAACCTATACTTACTGAGCCCCAGCTGTGTGCAAATCACTTTTAGATACTAAGGATATGGCAGCCTCTACTCTCATGGACTTTCCTGTCTGCAGGGCAGACATCTATTAATATTCTTGACTTATATAAATCAACATTTAACTCCGGCTGTGACTCACGAAGGGAGGCAGAACGTGTCAAGAGAGCACATCACATGGACATCCTGAGGTCTAATGAGAGAGTTCATTTAACAACAAGTAAGAGTTAAAGAATAGCCGCAGCTGGGGTTCTGAGTCAGAGAAGGGAGGAGTGAATCTGAAGAAGAAAAGGCCAGCGTGGCTGGACAAGAGAAAGTGAGGGCACGGTCCACCAGGCTCAGGAAACACGTAGAAATCACATTGTACGGCCTTGTGGGCTTTGTTAAAGATTTCAATCTCTTTTTCTAAAACTTATTTGGGTATTCCTGAAACAATTAATGGTCATGTATCACCCTCCTATCATACTTTTCTCCACCCCGGAAGCCCTTGTGGAATGGCACGGAGTTCCTTCTCGCTGAGAGAGATTTAAGCAACTTGAGAGATTGCGCACGTACTCCTGTCCTATGAGGTTCCTGACTGGTGTCTCCCACCCCTCCGTAGCTCCCACCATCGCACCCACCCACCCAGTATCGGGCAGGGTTCTTCAGAAGAGACCAGGATCTGCTCTGGTTAGATTGGCAAAAAGGGGTTTGTTACAGGTACTATATCAGTTATGGAATCATGGGAAAATGGATTCTGAGTTGTGTTTCCAGGAAGACCCTAAAGCCACCCCATATTACTGGGTCACCAAGAAAACTGCTGCCCTGTCACAATGAGGCCACTGCCTGTTGAAACTGGAAGCCGCTGCTGCAGCTGCCGACCCAAAACCACACACATCAGGAAACTGGACATCACGTAACCCACCCCTCTCCCCATGTACCTCAGCTGCAAATTCAAGGCTTGCACAAATGCACCGGATCAGCAGAACCTAAATCACATCCAGAGCCTAGCTCTGGGGGAGGCTGGGAAAAGGCGTTTTAAGTCTGTAGTCTCTGCAGTAGGGAAAACCTGCTGGACGGGGTTGAAAGAGATTTTGAGCGTGTAATTCATGGTGTTCATCACACCACATATCGAAAGAATCAAAGTGAGATCCCCGCTTTTGAAAATCTTCCAATTCTCACATCAGCTCTTTAAAATCCTATACTTATCTAGTGCCACTCTCCTTGTCTTTCTCTTGTCTTTTCCCCTATCAAGAATAAAGCCACTGTAAAAGTGTGTATTACTCCACTTCTTTTGCATTTGGCTAAAGCATGTGCCTTTCTCTCCATCTGTTCCTTGCTTTAGGAATATTAGAAGCTGTAAGAGGGCTAGTTCCTTATCACAGATGAGCTTTGTCAGAACCCAGCACTGCGTAATGTACGTATCCATGCTTGTTATACAAATGTTATTTGTCTCATTAAGTTCCTCTGTAAGGAAGCTGATCCTGTTTTGAGAACATTTAAAAGGGATCATAAGTAATGCAATTGGGATGAGCTGCACTGAGCCGCCAGCCTAAGGACCAGAGGAGGGTAGATCCTTCAAACCTCTCCAGGCCTATATTATTTTCTGTGACTAATTGGACAGTGCTTTTACACCACTCTAATTTTCTTTGCATTTCCTTCATCTTGGGCTGCTTTCATGATCACGATACGTCTAGGTAGAACTGTGATTCTCAGAATTCTGTGAGTCTTGATGTTCTCCTGGTGCTGGGCACAGGGGAGGCGATATCTAGGTGAGGAGAATGTTGGGAGCATCTAAACCCATCTGGTGACTTTTTGAGCTCAAATGGATACGTTCCTTATGCTACAACAGCGGTCCCCAACCTGTTTGGCACCAGGGACCGGTTTCCTGGAAGGCAATTTTTCCACGGATGCTGGCGGGGGATGGGGGAGGAGATAGTTCAGGCAGTAATGCGAGGGCTGGGGAGCGGCACATGAAGCTTCACTCACTGACACGCCGCTCACCTCCTGCGGTGCGGCCCGGTTCCTAACAGGCCGTGGACCGGTACCGGGGGTACCGGGGACTGGGGGTTGGGGGACCTCTGCGTCCCAATTTGCCAATAAGGAGACGGGTTCACTGCAGGAAACAACTAATGACCAACAGCCCTAAAACGGGAGAGAAGATCCCATGGGCAGGCTTGTCACTACATCCTTCATGATAACTCACTGCATAATAAGGGATGCATGGGTGGCTGATGATATAAGGGACTAAGTATTAGGGGCTGTGGAGAGGCCAGGAAGGTATTGGCTGCACCTAAGATCCTACACTCAAGACTGGTCTCTGTCCTCTGTTACCTTGGGACCCCAGAGGGGCCTTGGGTACAAGTGGAGGGCCTCACAGCAAAGAGAAACCATCATTCCTACTCCCTGGCGGTTATTTCTAGATCTTCGCATGAGCATCCGATTAGCCCTAATGGTTGGAATAAATGCCAGCTACCTCATAGTCCTGGTGGTGATAATGATTATGATCACGATGACATCAGAATCTAACATTTATTGAGTTCTTGCTATGTCACAGGCACTATAATAAGCATCTGACACGCATCATCTCATCTAATCATCACAAAATACTCTGTATTATATGTTATTATTATAACTTCTATTTTACAGAAGGCAGTATTGAGTCTTAGAGGTTACAGATGTCCGGGATCACACAAAAAAGAAGTAGTTGAGAAAAACCTAAATGTAATAAGATTTTATTCAGGCAACATATTCCAACTCTTTTATTCTTTTGTCTACTATTTACATCTGTATTTCTAAATAATACACTTGTACTGTCATTTCAACTTAGGTACTATCTATTGTCTTCCTGGTAGGGCAGATGAGAATTTATTTCTGTAAACCTCTATAAATTTCCCCTTTCCACAGCCCTTCAATATGGTTATTCCAGAGTTTTGTAATATAACATTTACTGTTATATTATGACAGCTATGTAAAAACTGTTCACATCTTAACCATAAAGTATGTCAGAAATGTATGTACATTTTTTCCTGTAGTTAATAATAGCTTCATTTTTTAGTAACAGCTTTATTGAGATAAAATTCACAAAATATAATTCACTCATTTAATGTGTACAATTCATTGGTTTTTAGTAGATCCACAGAGTTGTGCAACCTTCACTACAAACAATTTTAGGACATTTTAATCTCATCGAAAAGAAACCACTTACCCTTTAACTGTCACCTTCCCCTTCCCCCACTTTCCCTTACCCCTCTCAGCTTTAAGCAATGATTAGTCTACTTTCTGTCTCTATATATTTGCTTATTCTGGATATTTAATATAAATGGAATCTTATATGTGGTCTTTTGTGTCTGGCTTCTTTCACCTAACATAATGTTTTCAAGGTTCATCCATGTTCTAGCATCTATCAGTACTTCATTACATTTTTTAGGACCAAATGATATTCCATTGTATGAAATCACATTTTATTTATCCATTCATCCGTTGATGGACACTTGGATTGTGTTTACCTTTTGGCAGTCTGGCAGTTCCTCAAAACTGTTGACAAACAAATGTTGGTTTGTCTTTCTTTGCCTATCTTCTATTCACAGCTCTCGCTTTCTCTTGAGTCCTTCTGTATCTTAGAGCAGTTTTTATTTTTTTTATTTTTTTATTTTTTTTGAGTTTATGAATTTATTTTATAACTTTACACGTTTAAATTTTAAAAAATTCCGATAGGGGAGGAGAGTTCATCACAAGCTTTATAATACATAAGCTCTGAAAGCACACTTTAATTATTTTTTAAAGTAACTGATAATTCTGAAGATTTTAACAAATACACAGTTGAATTTAAATTCCATGTGTTGTTGAAGATAGCCAAGTGTTCTATTCCAAGATACAGTCCCAAACCAACCAATGTTTGGAGGAGAATTTCTACAAATCAAAAAGACTTATTTTCTTTAACATGCACTAATACGTATAACAAACATTCATAACTGTTAGAGCAGTTTTTAAATGCCCGTAATTCTTTGATACTCCCTCCTTCAAAGAGTGGAGCTCTTTCTTCACCTTGAGTATGGGCTGGACTTAGGGACTCACTTCTAACGAATGGAATACGGTGGGAGGGATGGTGTGTGACCAGCTCATCGCAGGCATAACTGCTTCCTCCTTGCTTTCACCCGCGAATCACGTGCTCTGGCATGTCAGCTGCCAGTTTGTGAGACTATATCAGGCAGCCCTATGAAGAGGCCCACATGGTGTACCTTAGAAGAGGAGGGTACACCAGGACTGCTTTCCTAGCTCGATGGCTTTGCTGTTGTTATGCTAAAGAGTCAGACAATATTGCCTTATGCTTTTTGAAACTACCTTTTCTGCCCCTTCTCCCACTTCATCTGGATCTTCTCTTGCCTTTGCTCATAGTATCTCTGTGCTGCTCAATTTAGATTCTACTGCCAGCAGATCCTTCTCCGTGAGGGACTTTGTCCTGGAAAGGAGAGTCAATTGGTTAGTTCTGAGATTTAGTAGGGCCCAGACTGTCCCACACCATCTAATCTTTCCTTTGCTTTCACCCTTAGAACCTAGCTCTGGCACTGTTCCCCAAAAACCCATGGGCTTCCCTGGTGGCGCAGTGGTTGAGAATCTGCCTGCCAATGCAGGGGACACGGGTTCGAGCCCTGGTCTGGGAGGATCCCACATGCCACGGAGCAACTGGGCCCGTGAGCCACAATTGCTGAGCCTGCGCGTCTGGAGCCTGTGCTCCGCAACAAGAGAGGCCGCGATGGTGAGAGGCCCGCGCACCGCGATGAAGAGTGGTCCCCACTTGCCGCAACTAGAGAAAGCCCTCGCACAGAAACGAAGACTCAACACAGTCATAAATAAGTAAATAAATAAATAAAAGAACGTGAATTTCTTTAAAAAAAAAAAAAAAAAGCAAACTGGGCTATTCATTTCAGTAACAGTCAAGTGGTCTTAGTTTGCATTCAATTTCCAATCAGTTTCTCAATCTATTTCATCTGAAAAAAAAAAAAAACCCAATTAGCTTTCCATGCTGAGTGGGCACATTTAGATTTTAGGGTAAGTACCTTTGGCAGTTTGATTACAAGTCGGATGCCGTTCAGTGCCACCAGAAGACCCTTTGCCTGCTTTCGACTTCCTCCTGCCCACTTGCTGATACCCTGTGGGTCTTTCTGCTGTCAGTTAATCCACCGTTTCCTTGTATTCGAAGTTCACAGGACACCTTACTACTTTTATAGTAGATAATTGTTGTGCGTTTGTTGTGGTGGTGGTTACTGTTAGAGGAATAGGTAGATTCAAAACTACACGATTGCCACTTTAATCTTGCACAGAAATGATCACATTTTTAATTTCTAGAAGTTCCTTTATTCCCTAGATTTCCCCCTTTTTACATCTTCTGATTCTTGGTTTATGGGCCCAAGAATTCTCGACGTATAATAGTGATTTAAAAACTTTTTTTCTTCTCCTTACTTTCTCCTTATTTTCTCCAAGTTCCCTTTTTCTTACGGTTTCTGCATCTCATTTTCATATCAGAGTCTTTCCTCAACTATCTTGAGGTCTTTGGCCCTCCGAGCACTTGTAGAATGAGGGGCTCTGTGTATATAGGTAGGACCTGTCAATCAGTGGGCTTCTCTGTAATTGCTTGGGCAGCAACAGATTCATTTAGTTGAGGGACTCTACACAGTCAATATCTGCAGGCTTTTTCTCTTGGGCTGGTCAGTTTCCGAGGTAGGTGTCCCCGCACCTACCTCTATTGGGTGCGGGAAGACGGTGATTAAGCTTGGTTGCCAGTGTGTTCTTAGAGGAACTAAAGGGGTCGTAGGGAGAGATCTCATGCTTCCGTACACAGACTTTACTTCACCCCCCTATCCAATAAGTTACTCGAACCATGACCAGTGTCTCTGAATCCAGATCCTCTGTGTTTCAACAGTTTCTGAAAATAAACTTTCTTTCTTTTCCGGGTGGGGGGACGAGGGCGGTCTCCTGTCTGCCCCGGGGTGAGAAATGGAATTTAATAGTTTAACTTCTTACACTTTTAAACTAATCATCCTGTTTTCAGCCCTACCCATTCCTACCTCTTCCTTCAGAGTTACCTGGTATAATGACTGGTTCACTTACTGAACCTTTGGGGATTCTGAAATTTGAAAAATCTGTTACCCCAAACTCTGCAGGGAATTAACTGTAAAGTCAAGTAACCGTACCCTCCTCATGCTCTCTAGATTCCAAAATTCTGTTGGCATCTGTCCAGTTCTCTTTATCCTTACAGATTCATGAAGTGATTGTGTTTTTTTAATTCCTTAATTGTTTAAATGGGGTTCAAAAGGAGTGGAGGTAAACACCTGTTTACCTTTGTCATCTTTTTAATAGAAGTTTTGTCATCCTTTTAATACATCCCTTTTCTGCTTAAATTAACTGAGAATAGTAATATTAACTAATGCTAGAAATATATCTACAATAATATGTTTTCAAGGCAAGAGGTCTGAATAGGGCTGAAGTAAGCCCATCAGACATGTAATTCAAGACACTGCATGCCACCAGAATGCTTTAGAACTGAGTGACTGAAGTAAGTTTTTAAAAATTACCTAGGATTTTTACTGTATACTTATTAAAACTTATTTAGACATTTAGGTGTGGATTTTTAAAAAATCATGTCATACTTGTACATACATAAGAAGAAAAATAAAAGCAGAAATTGATTAAGGTACTCTTAAAACTTCTTTACATTTAGAGTCTTGGCCTTCTGAATCATGCTTTTTTGATATATTTAAAAAACAATTTTAATTGTAGTAAAAAAAACCCCACATAACATAAAAGTTACCATCTTAACCATTTTTAAGTGTGCAGTTCAGTAGTGTTAAATATATTCATATTGCTGTGCAACAGATCGCCAGAACTTTTTCATCTTACAAAAGTGAAATTCTGTACAGATTAGACAACAACTCCCTATTTCCCCCTCCCCCAAGCCCCTGGCAACCACTGTTCTACTATCTGTTTCTATGAATTTGACTGCTTTATATACCTCATGTAAGTGGAATCATACAGTATTTGCCTTTTTTATGACTGGCTTTCTTCTCTTATGTCCTCAAGTGTCATTCATGTTGTAGCATGTGTTATGCTTTTTAATAAAGTAAGTTTTGTGGAGAAAGAAAATGCATTTCCCTTTAAGAAGCAACACTGAAAATATGATTCACTCTGAAAACACTGGATCAAAAATTTTAAGGCCTTTGAGAGCATTCCTCAAAAATGCTTTAAAATATACGTTAAGCCTAAACCTCAGGACGGAAAAGAAACAAAAGTATGCCTCACTTTTACAAAAACAAAAATCGCTTCAGTGCAAGAGAAATTACATGCCAAATATGTATTATCCTTGGGGTTTCATGGCAAGTAACCTTACCTATGATAATACAGTAAATATGATACAGTAACTACTCTATTAAATGCCAGCCATTAGTTTTCCCAGAGGGCTCTTAAATGAATGCCTCTGATCCTGGGAGGAGAGGCAAAACCCTGGTCTTTAGCTGCTGTAGTCTGGTTATGTTGTGATCTGAAAACTTCCCCAAATTCAGTTTCCAGGGTTTACCTTCACAGGGTAAAACCCAGTGCAGAGACAAGGGGGAAGCCATTCTTAAAGCTCGAGTTGGTGTGGGAAGCCTGAGTACTTGCACAAGTTTGTACGTAAAGAGAAATTTCCCAAATACATTTTGAAAAAATTTCTTTTCTAAGCGTGAGCATGGTAACCTACTGCTTAACCCACTGTATATTAAGAAATATGCAGGTGCTCTCCCCCTCGTTCTCACAAGTCTGCCTTTCTCGCACTTGTTCCTTTTCTGATTCCCTGTTAGCCCTCAGTTGCTTCCTTCTCTTGCCTTCCTCTCCTTTCTGCCTTCCTTGTTCCCTACGGTATTTTGTTTCCTCCTCCGATCACTCGAGCCCTGTGTACTTTCTGACCTTCCCTGGCTCCCTGGTCTTTCCCATCCTGCTCTGCGGTGTACTCATCTGCACATAGAACCCAGCGGGGCCTCACCAGCTGGGCGGGGTTTCGCTTGGGGAAATTACCACATCCTGGAGCACCATCCAGCAGTGTTTTCTTAAGACGTGGGAGTGGGAGTCACAGCAACGGGGGGCGGGGGGGAAAGTAAAAGCATTTACTGTGATGGCTCTCCAAAGAATGGCAGTGTACAAACCTCCCAAAGGTGAAACTGCGTGAAAATGACCGTAGAGGTAAGTCTTGGGTGGGAGCCAGGGGACCAGTGATAGGAAAAGCGCCCCCGGCGTGATGGTGGAATCAGGATGCGGCAGTCAGGGCAGCAGGTTGTGGCTGGATTCACAAGCTGAAGGTCTGTCTTTCCCACCCAACCTACTGAGGCTCGGTCAGCTATGGGGCTGTGGCTGGAACACCTGCCTGGTTTCCTTGCTGCCTGTTCCTGCATAAACCTGGTGGGCCGGATCCTGCTTCTAGTTTAGAGAGAAAAAAAAGGATGCCCAGTTGTGACTTCCGAAATAGTACTCCGTGTGTGTGGAACATTCCATCCCCCAAGCATGGAGGTGGGCTCTACAAAGTCATTTTGAGGATCCCCTGTGTGCAAAATGTTTCCTGAACCATTCTGGAACATTGTAAGACCTATTTTATAGGGAGGAAGCCGTGAACATTGTAACTTTAAGAATACCTATTAGGCCCTAGCCTAAGGACAGAATCTAAATTTTATTAACAGAATCTAAAATTTCATTCATAGTTTTATCCCTTTAGTTTAAGTCTTGAACCCTCCCTTAAAATGTAAGCAAATCCCCGGAGGGATTCATAGATTTACCCTTATGAATCTTGAGCCTCAAATCATACCAGAACTACTCCTAACCTCCATCCTCCATTCTTGCTCCAGGCAAACCAGAATTCACTCCTAGAGGCAACCCCAGGCTCCTTTAGATCTTCATACCTGGAAGTTTCTGAGCCTGATTTTTCTGCCTGGGACACTTCCTCCTCTCTCCTCTTTTCAGCTATCTCAGTTCTTCAAAACCCAGGCAATGCCACTCATTGTTCAAAGGCTGTGCTCCAAGACAGGCTTGGTCCAACTGTGGGTTCCCTGACTATGTGGGTCTCTCCTCCCTGACAGCCCTTGCTCCAGTGTAACCATCTTTCCACCACGTTAAGACTTCAGTGACATGAGCTGTGTCTTGTTTATCATTGAATCTCTTAGCATCGAGAACAGTGAGTTCTGTTTATGGAGTGAATTAATTCTTTACTGCCAATGTGTTCAATTCTTTACTGTGTTTCTATGGGCTGTGGGTCAAGGGCTGCAGTAGAGAAGGTGAGAACGCCAAGAGAGAAAGAAACGGTAAGCCAAGAGATGCAACTGGGGTCCCTGGAAGCAAACTCCTCTGGGCGACAGTTTTGCAAAGGGCCAGACAGCTTAGAGGCATGCCGAATGCTCTGACGCTCTCTCTCCCGGAAGGTAACTTTAATTGACTGTTGAAATTTAAAAAGTATTGACACATTTAATGCACTTGCCAAAATGGTATTTAATGAATTGTATCTCTCACAATAAAATAGGGCAAAGTTTAAAACTCAAATTTGCTTTGGATTTGTATCTGCTACCATCTGTTAGTTCCAGGATCCTGGGTTGCATCATTCTTATTTTTATGTTAAACACTACCAGCAATAAAAACAGAAAGTAAGGGGGAAATAAAGACAGGTGTAAGGAAGTTAGGATTTCACACAGGCTTGACAGACTCTTGTTTTCTTCTGAAATCCTAGAAAACAGAAAACCACAGGAAGATGGCTTATTGAGAAAGACACCCTTCAACTTGTCCATGAGTCAAACAGGGAACAAGAGTTCCTCAGATGGAGAAACTAAACCCCAGACTTCATTTGTCAACAAATGCATCAGGGGGTCAAAATTCAGGTCGCCCAAAGCTGAAAACAGAAAAGAGAGCCATGACCTTAAAACAACTGATTTTCGACCCAGCAACGAGACACCAAAACCTAATGAGTCTGTTCTAAGCATTTATTTTGTTACATGCTTTAAATATATTGCTCATTTTCCTTTTTCGTTTTGGCCATGCCACTCGGCTTGCGGGACCCTAACCAGGGACCGAACCCGGGCCCCCAGCAGCGGCAGCATGGAGTCCTAACCACTGGACCGCCAGGGAATTCCCCTCACTTTCCTTTTAAATTATCAAAAGTAATATGTTGCAGAAAGGTTTAGAGAAAAATACCCTATTTCCTTTCATTCTAGCACAAAGGGTCATTTCTTCAAGATTCTTTTCAGCCTTTTATTCATATACATGCATTTATGGTCAACCAACCAGTCAAACACTGAGTATCTGCTATGTGCCAGTCACTGTTATTAGAAGTACAGCCATGAAAAAGGGAACATTTATGTACATAAAGAACCAAAAGCAGATGTAATTTCTGTGTGATAAGTCATACGTAGACAAAGCAGGCTGAGGATACAGAGAATGATGGGCTGGGGGTGCTATTTTAGATGTGGTTGGAAGGAAGGAGTCTCTGATTTGGTGGCATTTGAGCTGAGATCTGAAAGTCAGCCACGTAGAATGAATGAAGCCAGCTACACAGGTATTTGTGGGAGTTGTTTTCCAGGCAAAGGGATGTGTAAATGCAAAGGCCCAAGATGGGAGTGAGCCTGGAGTGCTTGAGAGCAAGCCAGGAGGTTAGGCATGCTGAAGCAGGATGAGAGATGGAGAGAGGATGAGAGTAGTAGGAGACCAGTCAGAGAGGTAGCTGGGGCCAAACGGACGTACTTTGTACAGTTATAAGAGCTTATAAAGCCCGCTTGATCTTACACGGAGCTGTGATCCTACTGAGACATATTATTATACTGCTCAGTTCTCATATTGTTACATGATGTTCATATGCCTAATTTTGACAGTGGCAAAATGTTCCATTACATGCCTATGCCATAATTACTTAAGTTCCTTTTCTGCCCTTTAGTGAATATCTTTGGCTTTCCCTCTCCCCTATTTTCTGCTTTACTCTGTTTCAGCTAATCAGCATAAATTCCCAGAACAGAGATTACAAGTACAAGGGTTATGAAAATATTGCCAAATCTCTCTCTCAAGTTATGTGTCATATACAATGCCGTCACTATATTACTAGATTAAATGTATTTTTAAAACACTTTAAACATTTTATGCAAACATATACAAAAGAAGAGAGAACAGTACGAGTCCCCATGACCACCTCCCTCTAACAATTACCAGTCCATGGCCAATCTTGTTTCGTTTATACTTACCCTCATGTCTGTCAGATTATTTGCACCAAATGCCAAAAATATCATTTTACCTGTAAGCAGATTGAACGCATTTTTGGAAGTAGAAAATTAAGACGTCTACCTTTAAAAGAAGGCAATCAGAAAGTTGTTGATATTTGTTCTAAAGTATGATTTGGAGCTTCAGGAACATGGTTAATGGATACCCACGACCATGATTCAATTAACCGTGCAAGGCCAGTCAGCTGGTTATCCCAGCAGGGAACATGGTTGGCTTCTCCATTTCCCTTTCTCCCCAAATCCAGTGGCCCCTGGAGTCACGTGAATTCTGTCCTCCAAACAGCTCTGGGACCTCATTCCTCCTCTCCGCTGCTGTCCTGGCTTTCATCGTCTCTTGCCTGCACCACTGCCGCAGCTTTCTCCCTGGTTTCTCTACTCCTGGTCTTGCTCTATGGCCAGCCTGTCCTCCACACCGCTACCGGGTGCTCTTTCCAAACCACAGATACTGTGGTGTCTCTCACCGGTTTAAAATCCTTCACTGAGTCTTTCTTGCCTTGAAGAGAAAGTCTATACTCTCCAGCATGGTCTTCAAGGTGTTTGTGATCAGTTGCATATCTCTTCACAACCTCTGCCTTCCCCCCAATCTTATGTTCATCCTCTACTCCTGACATTCTGACTGACTGTTTCCTGAACTGGCCACATTCCCCCGAAGTGGGTCCCTGTGCCTAGAAAGGCCTTCCCCTGTGGCATCCTCCCTCTGCACCCCTCCCCCATTTATCCCTCCCTCATGTCCACCCACCTGGCTGACTTTCACTCACCCTTTAAGGTGCAATTTATCTACCACGTTCACCTGGAAGCTTCCCAAGACCCACCCACTGGACTTTGGACCCTCTGTGGCTTTCTTGTCTGTCTGCTCCATCAGACAGGTAGCTCCTTGGCAACAGGAACTTGTTACCTCGGTTCCCTGTACAGCATCACCCATGTCACAAACATGTAAAAATGTTTCATGAAAGCATCGGGATTCTTGGTTGTAAACAACGGAAACAAACCCCTACAGGTTTAACTTGGAAAAGAACCTAATGAGAAGATACTGTTTGGCTCACAGAATCACCTGAAGAAGCAAGAGCTCGGTTCAACAGTAAAGCAGCCAGAAAAGGCCCCGAATCACTCCATGGAGCTGCTTATGTGTGGTCACTTTGCACCCTCCACGGCGTGCCAGCCAACCTGCATCAGCTTTGACTCATCTGTTTTATATATTGAGGTGTGACATAAGACATTTTTTGAAGGAAGGGTTTTATAGATTTAAAAAAAAAGAAATATATGGTCTGTAAGGAGATGCCCGGGGGCCTCATAAATTGGTACTCATATTTATACTTAGGTGGTTTGATAAAGATTTGTCATCTTGATTTATTTTGGTAATTGAGGAACTGTAAAACTAATATTCATTCGTTCGTTCAGTTATTTGTTCATTCAACAAATGTTTACAAAGTACCTCTGATGTAAAAGGCATTGCAGAGTCCCATCTTCCTGGGAGGCCTCAGTAACTTTAAGTCACTATGCTCCTGAGAAATGAACCGGGCAGGAATTATAATTTCCATTTTATAGATGAGTAAACCAAGGCTCAGAGAAGTTAAGTGACTTGCTTACCTGATGGACCCATGAGTTGAACCAGGTTTTCCAGTTGTGCTGCCTTGGACTTGCCAATCATATAAATATTACAGAGCTCCCAAGTAGGATGTGGTCTGAGAAGAGATTCCTGAATCTGTCAACTGGTTGGTGGGTGGACTGCACCCCACCAGCCTGCAAATCTTGTAGCTGCTCATCCTTGAGACCAAAGAAAAAGCCTGGAGACAACAGAGACATCAAAGTTCATTGGTTAAGGGGCATCTTACGCAAAGGTCCTGGAGCAACACTCCTTCCGTGGATGGCCGGCAGCAGACAGGACATGGCAACAGCCTTCACTACTTAGTGGAGAAGGAGGCTACCATTTATAGGGGAACTGATGTCAGGTGGGCTCCTCAGTTACCACGGAAACCAGCAGCAGGGGCAGGGGGCAAGCACGCAGGCAGTTACTGATTAAGCCCTATAATTAAGAGGATTGGATAGTCATGTGAGTGAAGCAGGGCCTGGTGGAACAGGAGATGGACAGAGAGCAAGAGAACAGCCATCTTGAATGGCCTGACCATATATAGGCCATTGGCGGTGACCTCTGAGAAACAGTTTATTTGGCTAGGTGAGTGTGGCAACCAGAATGTAGAGGGTTAACTGGTAACTGTGGTGAAGAAATGGGGTCAGCAAGTACAAACCATTCTTTCCAAACATTTGACAGTAAAGGAAATGATTGACACAACAGTGGCTTGAGGAGAAAACAAAGAAAAAGAAGGTTTGGTGAGGCTGGAACTTGAGCACGATTGTAGGTTGAGCCTATGGAGATAAAAAGCTAAAAACCAAAAGACAGAGCAATAAGATACAATGCAGAGAAAAAAAAATTTTTTTTAAATTTATTTTTGGCTGTGTTGGGTCTTCGTTTCTGTGCGAGGGCTTCCTCTAGTTGCGGCAAGCGGGGGCCACTCTTCATCGCGGTGCGCGGGCCTCTCACCGTCGCGGCCTCTCTTGTTGCGGGGCACAGGCTCCAGACGCGCAGGCTCAATAATTGTGGCTCACGGGCGGGCCCAGTTGCTCCGCGGCATGTGGGATCTTCCCAGACCAGGGCTCGAACCCGTGTCCCCTGCATTGGCAGGCAGATTCTCAACCACTGCGCCACCAGGGAAGCCCGAGAAAATGTTTTTAAGAACAAAAACTTTAAAAAGCACCTGCACATAATGGGCTTTGGAGCCGATTGCTCTGGGTTCAAATTCTGACTCTGCTGCTTACTACTTAACAGTCTCTCTGAGTCTCAGTTTCCAAAGCTATGAAATAGTGTAATTGTGACTCTTTGCATTAAGTTTACACAAAATGCCCTGTACTCACATCCTCCATCCACAACTCTCCTCACCCAAAGTTAGGGTTGCCAGAAAAAATACACACAATATTTGGGACATACTTTTACTAAACAATGATTCCTTGTCTACCTGAAGTTTAAGTTTAATCGGACGTGCTATTTTTATTTTTCCTAAATCTGGCAACCCTACCCAAAACAGAATACCTTGTATCCAATGTACCATACTAAAAATTGAAGGCCAAAATGAAGAGGTAAACGGTAGGTGGATGATGCTGCCCCCTACTGGTAGAATGTGGCAACACCAACCGTCCCCGCAAAGATGTACAGCCTGTAGGTGGTTTTCTTAAAAATAGCAAGCCACCAAGAAAACAAAACAAAACAAAACAAAGCAACAAAACAAAACAAAACAAAAATAGCAAGCCACCAGACACACTGTGGAGGAGGGGGGGAGTTTTTATTATTATCCTGCTAATATTTTAGTCTAAATTTACTACTACTGTAATGCCACTATCTTTTCATTTCCACTGGTACTAATATATTTCTTTTTTGCTATGTGGTTGTATACGTTTTGTCAGGGGTAGTAGAGTATTACTGCACATTCAGAACTTATGCTTTCCTATTGGATTCCAGTATACTCTTTGCATGTGTTTTAAACTGTACATTTTCACTTACAAAACCTCTTTAAAGTCACTGTCAGTACATGCCTATTCATTTTTCCTTACAAAAGTACGATGTGTTTCACATGTGTCTTAAATGTTGACACATGCAGTAGGTAAAGCCCTGGTACATAGTAGGCACTCAATAAAATTATAGCTTTTTATTTTTATTTATTTAACTTTTAAAAATTGTAGTGATACCATGTAGTGTGGTATTATTACAGTGGAACTTGGTAAGGGTGCCACATAAAAAGTCCCTAATGACGAGGACACGTGAGGCTTTCTGAGTGTATTCTCTGGCAGGAGTTGAGGAAATACAAAAGCTCACCCAGGGGCTACTCTCTCCGGATGTGTCAATTGAAGGGTCTAGGAAATGAGCGGCGAGTGCTTCACTCGCTCCCTTTAGTCATCTGAAGCTCATCAGTGGTGACTGCAGTGCTTCCCCTTCCTCACCTGTCTGGTTAGGAGGCCAGGACCCGGGCATACCCCCAGCATTGCATTCACCAAAGATGTTTGTGCATCCTTCCAGCAGCGCTGTCTTAAACGCTGTGCTAACAAGTTTACTTCTTTGTCCAGAAGCAAAGCTCCATCTATATGCAAGAAGCCCAGGTCAGGCCACGAAAGAAAAGCCACTCAGTTCCTCAGGCTCCTTGGTAGGAAACGGGTCACTGGAGCGGCCAGTGTTGAGCACCGACCGCAGGAACAGAGGTCAGGTTTTGTCCCCTTCTGAGGTGAGGTTTCACAAGGGACCAGTTCAGCGTTGTTGTCCGTCTTCTCACTTGTCTTATGGCGATCATTATGCATCTTTTTTTTTTTTTTTTTAATTTTTTAAACATCTTTATTGAAGTATAATTGCCTTACAATGGTGTGTTAGCTTCTGCTTTATAACAAAGTGAATCAGTCATACATATACAATATGTTCCCATCTCTCTTCCCTCTTGCATCTCCCTCCCCCCCACCCTCCCCATCCCACCCCTCCAGGCGGTCACAAAGCACCGAGCTGATCTCCCTGTGCTATGCGGCCGCTTCCCACTAGTTATCTATTTTACATTTGGTAGTGTATATATGTCCATGACACTCTCTTACCCTGTCACATCTCACCCCACCCCCTTCCCATATCCTCAAGTCCATTCTCTAGTAGGTCTGTGTCTTTATTCCCGTCTTGCCACTAGGTTCTTCATGGCCTTTTTTTTTTTTTTTCCTTAGATTCCGTATATATGTGTTAGCATACTGTATTTGTTTTTCTCTTTCTGACTTACTTCACTCTGTATGACAGACTCTAACTCCATCCACCTCATTACAAATACCTCCATTTCATTTCTTTTTATGGCTGAGTAATATTCCATTGTATATATGTGCCACATCTTCTTTATCCATTCATCTGTCGATGGACATTTAGGTTGCTTCCATGTCCTGGCTATTGTAAATAGAGCTGCAATGAACATTTTGGTACATGACTCTTTTTGACCTATGGTTTTCTCAGGGTATATGCCCAGTAGTGGGATTGCTGGGTCGTATGGTAGCTCTATTTGTAGTTTTTTAAGGAACCTCCATACTGTTCTCCATAGTGGCTGTATCAATTTACATTCCCACCAACAGTGCAAGAGCATCTTTAATACACTCTGTCATTCACAGCAAATTCTTCTTTATTTTTATAATACAGCTAAGACTATCACTTCAGAAATGGAATTAAGATCCAGGATGGAGGAAAATGAGCCGTTCCTGCAGAAGCTGGGCAAAAACCCTGTCGACAAGTGTCTAGATTTGAACAACTGTAGACTAACAACAGCGGACGTGAGGGAGCCAGGTCTGTATGGAGTTGACCTTGCCCAGAGGCACAGAGGGCCTTTGGGCTGGGATGAGCAGGGAAAGTGCTGGGTCCTCACTTGGTAATCCGAGGTCTGCAGGGTGGCCCAGACAACTCAGGAAGCGCAGATGCAACGCTATTTTTTTTTTTTAAACAAGTTAATTGCTTCTTCCTCAAGCTTCAAAGATTTGAGCCGAGTTTAAGAGGGAGGTTTGTTTGTTTTTCCTGAGCAATTTTACCTCTCTACTGATTACCTCTAGCTCCCTGAAACACATCTGTTCCTGCACAGGATATAAACTCATCCATAAAACCGAGCCCTGCTGGGAATTTAAAGGGGCATCTTGTTGTTATCTGTGGAGTGAAAACTATCACTGCCAGCAATTATTGCTCACACCTTTTTACACGAAAGTGCAACTACTGTTTGTGACACTCTAGCAGGAGTTTGGTTGCGAAGAACCATCTCCCCAACACCACTGTCACCACCTTTTTAAAAAACCCTCTTTTTTCAGATACCTTAAATCAAGTCTTTAATCAAATTAGGTGTGTCTACCAACAGAGGTATCAAAAGAACTGCATTTTGAGTGAGGGGTCCTTGAGTATCTTTTTTTTTAAAACATCTTTATTGGAGTATAATTGCTTTACAATGGTGTGTTAGTTTCTGCTTTATAACAAAGTGAATCAGTTATACATATACATATGTTCCCATATCTCTTCCCTCTTGCATCTCCCTCCCTCCCACCCTCCCCATCCCACCCCTCTAGGTGGTCACAAAGCACCGAGTTGATCTCCCTGTGCTATGCGGCTGCTTCCCACTAGCTATCTATTTTACATTTGGTAGTGTATATATGTCCATGCCACTCTCTCACCCTGTCACATCTCACCCCTCCCCCTCCCCATATCCTCAAGTATTTTAATTAAAATCCATGCCATTATATTCGAGACAGATCTCTTACGAGGGAGTTCTAACCGTGCCTGTGATTCTCAAATGCCCATGTACATGTCAGAATCTCTTGCAGAACTTGTGGAAATGCAGGCACTTGAGTCCAACCCAAACCGACCGAATTGAAATCTTTGAGGGTGGGCCCCAGGAATCCTGTTTTTTTCCTTCTTAATGTGTTCAATAGGCTTTCATACGTTATAAAGTTAGGATCATGGTAAACAAGATGAAGTTGCTAAAGTGCTTTGAATGCTAGTAAAAAGAAAACATATTTTTTGCCCCCTAAGCATGTTTTTAGAATTTCTTCGGAATTGTGGAAGGTCAGGAATTGCTATGCCTGTAACTCTAGAAGCTCACCATGCAGCGTCTGACTGCTGCCACTATTTTAACATTCAAGATAGATGTTTAAAAGCAAGCAAGCAAAGACACTTTCGCCCCTTGACTTTGGCATTTCCATTCTTAAGTCTTGTTGCTGCAGGAGATAAATATGACCTTTGAGAATCTTGTTCACAGAGAGTAACTTCAATTTGCATGAGCAATGGAGGAGACTCAGAGAAGGTTCTGGTCAGGGTTTGTGCCAGTCTAAACCTGCACATGTTGGCCCATGTAGGTATAACAGGAACTTTGTAAGGTGGTGACTCCCAGGTGATCAAGATAAGAAAGAAAAGGTAACGGGCACCCTCAGTCTCAGCGGTCCTGCCAATGGAGTATTCCCCAGACCTTCAGCCTGAGGGTCCAATAGGACGACAGGGTGACGGGTGTCAGGGGGTTTTGCAAAATAAAAGGACCAGTATACACATTACAGTGACAGTGGTATTAACAGTCCTAGCAGTGGAATTACAATTTCCACTACAATAAAGGAGTACTTAATGAAATCCTATGGAAACACCACTGCATTTTCAGAGTGCAGTTATTTGGCGGAAATAGAAAACGTCCCAAGAAATAGGTAAAGTAAATGTCACAGTGTCTCCAGTTGTGCGGCTGAGAGAGATCCCTGCTTTGTGGAAAGTCAGCAAGTCCACCCTCCTTCTATCCTCTTACAGAGCAACAGGCAGTGGACCCTATTTACTACAAATCACAAATTACACACGCAAATCTGTTTTTTCTTGTGTTCACTTCTAGTTGCTTTGCTGCCTTCTCTCCCAGACTTGGAAAAACTGGATATTTCCTGGAATGATTTCATAGGCAGAACCCTCCATTTACTCATGCAGCAAATGCATCTTGTCAGCAAGTTAAAAATCCTGAGGCTGGGTAGCTGCAGACTTACTGCTGATGATATTCGAGCACTGGGTATGATGAATGCTTCCCTTAAGAGATGGCTTCCCTGGAAGGATCTTTGCAACCCTAACCCTCAGGGGCGAATTATCTGGGTCACCACCCCCTCAAGTGCCCATGGACGAGGATGAGAGCGCTGCCTGTACGTGATGTGGTGCTGTCTTGAGCACTTGTATACCTTCTAAGGAGCTGTGTAACCTGCACCTAGCATCGTGCTAAGCCCTGGGATAGAGAAGGGAACAGGCTGACCAAGCCTCTGTTCTCATGGAGTTTAAGTGGAGATAGTAACTGTAAAATGTGCTCACTTTGGGTCTGTTACCTCATCTGTAAATTAGAGGAGTTGGGATAAATAATAATTAAGTCCCTTTCCAATTCCAAAATAGTACTTCTCTCTTCTATTTTCCCATTCCCATTTTTAAAAAAATGATCAAAACAAGTTTTTTCAATTAAAAGCAATGATTTAAATAGGACTAGAACCTCAATTAAGTTAGTTTATAGTATATCAAACATTGGATAACATAGAACATAAGATAAAATTTGTCATGCTACTAACCCAGCTGCTTTACTGGGTTATGAATGCTGGGTTGTTTAGAATGCTTGCTGGTTTTAGATGTAATTAATACTTTTTCTGTCTTCTTTTTGTCTGAAGTTTCTTATTTCGATCATGTATTTTGATCATTTATATCTCTGCAAAGATTTCTGTAAAAGCAACAAAATTTATGCCAATGTCTTCTCTCTAATCCTTCCCTAGAAAATGGGGGCCAGCTGATGTTTCCTGGTTCACCCTTCCTATAGCTAAGGGAAAACGTTATACATCTCAGAGCTGGCCTGATCCTTTCAAATCCTAGTCCCACTTCTAATTCTCTTTGTGACCATGGACAAAATACTTAAACTTTCTGAGCCTCAGTTTTATTATCTCTGAAAAGGGGTGATATCCACCTCAAAAAAAATTATTGTGAGCATTAAATAATTTCTGTAAAGCACCTACTACGTGCTTGACACATAGCAGGCGCTCAATAATCGATAATTCTTTCTTTCCCTATTCCTTCATCCAAAATTACCTTTCTGTGGTTTTTCATGATCAGTTTAGCCCCACTGGTTAGCAGCTGGTTATCGTGTACCAGGTTCTCAAGTTTAACATACTGTTACTCAGGCATGAAAAGAAGTATAGATTATTTTCTATGACTAATCTAATCTTTTTCATGATCCACCATCCTTAAGAAACCAGGAAGTGGAATTTCTGCCCTGGGACCCACTCTAAACTCATCTGGTCCAGGAGAGAGTCTGCACCCTTGTCACTAATGTTTTGTGTCCTTTCCCCTCTCACCGAGATTTTATCCTCTCTGGAAGGACTTCTGCATCCTCTCCACCAGGAGGGGCTTTCTTATCATCCATACTCTGCTTAGCCTTAATGGCAGATGGAGTATAAGGAGAATAAATGGTTTACTGATAAGAAAACATAAATCAGGAGGCATTTCAACATTATTACACCTGTTACAATTGCTTAGTGCAGGACTGCAAATGCCTAGGCCCTCCAGTGCCATATGCACTGCAGACAATCATGTACTCTTTCTCCCTGATCCTGGGGGATGCCTCAGGGCGATACATATCCACGCCCCTTTGACTGGCAATGGCATACAAAATGACACCTGTTTATCCCTGGCTTATGATATTATAACTCCTGGAGAATTTGCATTTTAACCTGGGGCTCCTGGACTCCAAAAACCTTAAACCATGGAATAAATAACCAGTGGCAGAAGTTCCAGCCCAGTAGTGGACGGTGGAAGAGAGGCTTCTGGACACAGTGGACCTTCCAACACTCTTAACTGGTGCTAAAATTGACTCCAGACACTGAGAAAGTACATTTGTCATGTGTGCGGCTCACCATTCTGTTCTGCCCCCAAAGCAGTGAAAATTATTCCTAAGGGCTGATCTCCCCACAATTCCCCTGTTCTCTCCCAGCTTCCGCTCTGTAGCCCTCAGATGTTTCCTGTGTGAAATGGTATCAGAAATGTCAAGTGTCACCCCCCCGTCACTGCCTCCTCCTCCACCCCAAGGTTGCATCACTGTTATGAGCTGCTGGTGCCTGATGCTCTCTTACTGGTTCCTCCCTGCAGTGGTTGGATCAGTTATATGTGATATTCTTGATGTCAAAGTGAGCTTTTCCTCTGTGGTGGCCAGTGCCCTGCTTTGCTTCTACCTCTGGCCAATCTTCCTCTGGCCAAAGTATAAACAGTGGTTATGCTGGGGAATAGTATTATGGGTGATTTAAATCTTCTTCATGTTTTATTTATTTTCTAAGTCTTTTACACTTCTGCCTCTGGCCAAGCTTCTCAGCAATGCTGATCCCCGGAGAAGGTGGTTGAGAGAAAGTAGACGGACTGGTAGAAATATTTACTACCATAAAAACAATTCGGTAAAACCACCCCTAGTAACAGGTGGATTTTTTTTTTTTTTTTTTTACACCATGTTTGCTTACGAGCATGGCTTCAGAACTCTGGAGGGACTAGACTTGCTGTGCCTGTACATATAGAAGCTCACCCTGCTGGGAGTGGGCAAGAACTGGGTCCTTTTCTCCTCCCTGTTCCCTGGCATCTAACCAGTAGCTGGCCCGGCTTCAATACTCCGTAAACAATGGCTGTATTGATTTTGAAATGAATTCCCTGGCTTGCAGATTAGCGATCAACCTGATCTTTGGGCCATTTTGTAACAGGAGAAGCACTTAAAGCGCTGCCTGAACTTGAGTTGTGTCCTGGAACAGTAAATTGGAGGAAACTTGCCTCTGATCCTCCAGACATTCCGAGAAGGAAGCAAGATACAAATGCTTGAGCTTGTGGACTCTGCCCTCAAGTCAGAAGATGGGGCGTCTGGCGATAAGTGGAATTTGGAAGAGTCCTTCCCAGGAAAAAATGTGAAGGCACCCATGATTGGATAGCTTGGAAATCAACGTTGGCTGTGTTTTCTCTCACCCTGAATTGAAAGACTGGCTCACTATATCCTAGGTCACGTGAAGATGTACCTCCCTCCTGCCTGCCCCAACTTTCACACCCTGCATCTTTACTGAGTTGTCCTTTGGATTTCCTTCCTTCCAGGTCAGTTGCTCCTTAGGCTGCAAAACCTTGAAGTACTTGATCTTTCTATTAACAGAAACATCGATGGCAGTCTCAACAGTATTGCTCAGGGATTAAAAAGTACCTTAAATCTGAAAGTCTTGAAGTTACATTCATGTGGATTATCACAAAAGAGTGTCAAACTACTGGGTGAGTTAGCAATGGCTAAAGTTTCTATATAACTTTATATTATACGGAATTTTTAAGCTGTTAGGAAATACAACAAAATATAAACAGTGGTTACGTTGGGGAATAAGATTATGGGTGATTTAAATCTTCTTCATGTTTTATTGATTTTCTAAGTCTTTTACAGTGAGCATATACTTTCATGATTACAAAAATAATCTTTTAAAACGGCTGACTCTGAAAAGGCCAGGATATTTTAGGTCGGAGAGAGACACTGTGCAAAATAAGTGTGCTACTAAAGCTGTCCATTTTTCTCTTACTTTTGAAAATGCCAGCATTATTTTATGCTTAGTAGTAGGAAGGAATTGGTACTGATAAAAAGAACAGCTTCAGTGACATCTGTAGTTAAAACTTACTCTGCTATAGAGTATCCACATTAAGGAATAGGAAATGAAATGTGTTTTTATCCCTTCAACTTCTAGAGCCTGTAAAAATCCTTCTCCCTGGCAGTTTGAATAAGTCTAGAATGCTATGACAGCACCAGCGCTCAAGGATAGTAGGGGAAGATTCATTAGTTGAAAGATTTTGATCAAAACCATTGACGGTCAATGCAGATCACAGGGAGTGTGTATTCGAAGCCACTGTCAGGTCCGAAGGGGTAGATGGTACAAAGTGGACAGTTATCCCACTTTCTGGGCTTTTGTCAACATAGTGTACATATTGTCTCAGTCTCCCCTCTCCACACCTGCCCCCTCTCCTGCTCCACTCCTGCCGACTGCCTTGTAATATGTCAGAATGGGGTTCTGACCTTCTTTGTAGATGCTGCTTTTAGATACTTGTGTGAGCAGAGGACACTAGACCTGTCCTGCAACAAGGAGAGGAGTGGAGGGTTTGAAGACTCCCCGGGGCTGGCCACGCTCAAGCACCTGGGGGGGCTGAATCTTCACCAGTGCTCGCTGACGGCCGACGACATGGTGTCGCTGAGTAGGTACCGCAGAGCCGAGGGAGGACTCTTGGAGCCTTGGCATGTGTTTGCAAACCTGGCAAATTTGAGATGTGCTGTTTATGAAGTTACCGGAAGGATCACATCATAAAAGTTTTGTGAATGCCCCAATATAGTATTTGGCAAATATTAAGTGCCCAGTAATTGTTAGTGAATCTAAACTCCTCCTATACACATCCGTAAAGGGTAGATGTGGCGCTTGAGGGAGAAAATTTTGAATTTATGTGGCTGTTTAGAAATGAATCTGTTGCTGTCACAAAGTGTATTACAAATAGGGATGTAGAAGGAAAGCCAAAACGAAGGGTGTTGAGTCTTTCTCGCTAATCAATGAAGCCGAGGCACTTAGATACAAATGAAGTTACAGAAAGTCAGTGGGACGGTGCATAACGGGTGTACATTACAACTTTAGGTCACTACGCTTACTTTCCTACCACAGACATAGTCCTGTAACCTGTAATGTATACGTGCAGTTTCCCCTAACAAACAGCAAGCATACTCTTGAGATTAAAGGTTTTATTCCGCCTGCAGCCACAATAAACCTTCAGAATGCATCCAGACTCTGACCATGGCTTACCGTCGAGAGCTCTACTACCCCGGTCCAGCCCACTGTCACCTCATGCCTAGATTATTGCAGGAGTCCAGATGGTTTTCCTGCTCCTCTGTCACTCTGACTGCATTCTCTGTTCCTTCCCCCCGTTGACTACTCCTGCCACAGCATGTGTGCAGACGCTCACGCAGACCAGCCATGC
This sequence comes from Eschrichtius robustus, assembly GCF_028021215.1. Taxonomy (NCBI): domain Eukaryota; kingdom Metazoa; phylum Chordata; class Mammalia; order Artiodactyla; family Eschrichtiidae; genus Eschrichtius; species Eschrichtius robustus. The sequence goes on along the minus strand of NC_090829.1, from coordinate 49,941,798 downwards.
TCTGCTCTCCCTCCGTACTACCGGCTCCTCCTGAGCAGGGATGGGGTTTTTTTTTCACTATCGCTCTGTTGCTTATGCACAGGGTCTGGCACATAGTTGGCAGCCAGTAAATGCTTGTTGAGAATGTGATTGATTGAATGAATCAATCAATAAAGAACGGGAAAAAGAATCTTTTGTTGTTGTTTTTAGTACAATTGGGGGAGAAAAACAGTAAAATAGGTCTTTAGGTCTAATATTGAGTTTTAGCCCTGCTAAGTTATTTCTTAGACTCTTATCCCTCAATTGGGGAAAATGAGAAGAATTCAAGGCTTTCATGAAGATTTTAAAGTAGTAAACAATCCCTTTCTGAGCTCCAGGTGGAGACCGTGAGGTGTCACCATCCCCTTTTCTTATGAATGTCGTACCTGTGGAGACACTCCTGAATTACCAATGCACCAGATTCCAAATAATGAATTTCCCCTGCTACAACTGAATAACACGAGCGCCCTGTCTCATCTTATTGCTCAGAGGAAGATTAAAGTGCTAGAGGATCTGAATTGTTAATGCTAGTACAACAGAGGGATTAACCTCTCTTACCTAGATCTGCAGCCACCAACACGGGTAAATGGCCCCAGAAAGGTAATGGTTATTTAATAACTGTAGTGAATTGCATTGTCCTCCTGCTTAATTTTGAAAAGATGGAATCGAAAATACATCCTGTTTATACCTTATGATGTTAAAGAATTGAACATTCTTTTATCTGATCATTCCCGATAGCTCCAAAGAAATGGAATTACAGGTCATTTAGCCAACAATGTTTGACTGATCATCTAATTGTTTGAGGCACTGTGCTGTAGGCTGAGGGAATTCACAGGCAGGAGCTTCAGTCTGGTGGGGGCAGGAATAAACCAAATACTTGGTGAAATACAAGGTGCTGGGGGCGTTAGAAGAGGGAGACACCACAGCAAGTACCTGCCCTTTTTTCCTTCCCTTCGCCTTCCTTTCTCCTGTCCTTCCCTCCTTCCACTAACATTTGTGCCTCTGATTTCCAGGCTCTGAGGCACACTCTGGGCACGAAGCAGCCCCTACACACAAAGCTCACCTTTGGGGAGGGAGGGCAGAAGACAAACACATACACAAACAAATCACGTAATGGGGGGTGCTGGGAGGAAAAGAAAATAGGGAGATGTAATAGTGACCAAAGGGTTACTGTGGCTTTGGTGGCCCTGGAAGACTCTGAGGAGGTGAGCCAGCCCCACAGAGATCCCAGGATACTGCATTTCCCACATTGGAAAGAACTAGGGCAAAGGTCTGGAAGCAGGAAAAGCAGCAGAAAGATAGCGAAGCAGGGGTAACTCCTGGCACAGCAAGGGCCTTCAAGACCCCATTCCGGTGCTGTTAGCCACAGATATCTGTTCTGATTTCTTGATTTCATTGCCTTTCTAGTACTTCTGACTTATAGTCTGAGAAAAGAATGATCGTATCAAACATTAATTGAGCAGTTAGTGTGACCAGGCACTGTACCAGGCACTTTACATATACCAAGTCGTTTTATCTTCCCATTGACTCTGTGAAGTAGTATTGTTATTCTTCTGGAGAAAACTGAGGTTCAGAGAAGTTAAGTAACTTGTCCGAAACCACACATTTCTTTAGTAGCAAATCCAGGATTAGAACCACCAGTTCTGTCTCCAAAGTCTTTGCTCTTAACTTCTAGCCTTGAGAGGGGCTTGGAGAAGAGCCCAAGCTGCATACTGGGAAGAATGACTGGTGTGTATGTTGTGTGTAATTGTGTGTAAGGCAGGGCAGGGGTCAGAGAGGGAAGAGCTCTGCTTGCTGATCACGAAGACTGTGGGACCCAAACACCCAGAAGACCCTTTGTGAGATGCTGCCTCAAACATGTCACTGTTGATGTTTTAATAGCCCAGGTTATCCCTTTTCTCTTGAGTTTTCGAGATTTGGATTTATCTGCCAACAGAAAGATGGGCAGCTCTTCTGAAAACCTACTCAGCAGGCTCCGATTTTTACCAGCATTGAAGTCATTGTTAATCAACAACTGTGCTTTGGAAAGTGAGACTTTTACTGCCCTGGGTAAGAGCATTCCCCAAATCCCTGCAGGCACTGGTACCATAACATCTGAGAGGGGAGGCCTCTCTTTGCCTACAAATGAATTTCATTCCAAGGCTCAGCTGTAGGCAAAAAGTATTAATTTGTCTTTCCTTCAGGAAATATGCTCTTTTAAAAGTGACTTTCAAAGCCACATGAATGATTTCTGGCGTTGTAAATTTAACATTTAAAATTTAAAGTGTACACAGTTGGCCCTTTGTAACCATGGGTTCCAAATCCGTGGATTCAACTGACAGCAAATCGAAAATATTTGGAAAAAAATTTCCGGGAAGTTCCAAAAAGCAAAACTTGAATTTGTCTCATTCAGGCAACAATTTACACGGATAGCATTTACATTGTAATAGGTATTATAAGTAATCTAGAGTTGATTTAAAATATATGGGAGGGGGGCTTCCCTGGTGGCGCCGTGGTTGAGACTCTGCCTGCCAACGCAGGGGACACGGGTTCGAGCCCTGGTCTGGGAAGATCCCACATGCCGCAGAGCAACTAAGCCCGTGAGCCACAATTACTGAGCCTGCGCGTCTGGAGCCTGTGCTCCGCAACAAGAGAGGCCGCGATAGTGAGAGGCCCGCGCACCGCGATGAAGAGTGGCCCCCGCTCGCCGCAACTGGAGAAAGCGCTCGCCCAGAAACGAAGACCCAACACAGCCATAAATAAATAAATAAATAAAATTTTAAAAAAAAAATATGGGAAGATGTGCACAGGTTATACGCAAATACTGTGCCATTTTATATAAGGGGCCTGAGCTTCCATGGATTTTGGTGTCTGCAGGGTGTCCTGGAAACAATGCCCCTGTGGATACGGAGGGACGGCTGTATAACCAGCTCTGAAGGCTCACATTCGTGGTAACTTGTACAGTATAATTTGGAATTGCTGGAAAGGGAGGCAGTTACTAGCGTGTGAGCCCAGCTGGCTGCTAGCACCTAGTCCCAGCAGGGTTTGTCGTCTCTCTCAGGAATCGTGGCGTGCCTGAAGACCATGGATACAGCCTGGCCTACATCAGGGATTTACTAAACCTGACATTTCTGCCTATGCCGGGGCAAGGGCACTGTCTGCGAGTAGAGGGAGACATTGTGAGGCAAAGGGACTTTGCCCAGTTTTCCCAAATATACCACCCAGGCATCCAGAGCTTTGAGCACATGGTGCCAGGGCTCCTCAACCACCTCCAGCTTCAGTGATTCCCTGGAGGGACTCACAGATCTCACTGCTGAGATTTATTACAACAGAGGGAGACAAAGCAAAATCAGCCAAGGGAAACATGCATGGGGCCGAGTCCAGAGGAAACCAGGCCCAAGCTTCCAAGATTCCTTTCCCGGCAGAGTCACAAGGACGCACTCCGTTCCTGCAGCACGTTGTGACGACATGGTCTGAAATGTTTCCCAGGGTGGCTCGCCTGAACCTGCAAGTCCAGGGGTTTTAGTGGGGCTTGGTCATGCAGGCACCCTCTACGAAGCACATACCAAAATTCCAGGCTCACAGAAGGAAAGCTAGTGTTCAGCATAAATCATCTTATTTGTACACAAACACTGTAGGCACAGCGAACCACCCTTATAAGTTAGGGAATGGTGACAACACTTCCAAATTCCAAGTTCCCAGACGTCAGCCAAGGGCCGACCTTGCCAGCAGGACTTTGTAAGGATAGTGGTCTCAGGCCTGCTAGGTTAACTCTGTTTTGTACACATGCACAAGACTAGTGTGGTTGGATTCTGGTGCTTCCGGGGTAACAGTGAAAACAGAGCCCTTCTCTCTGACCTTCCCTCAAGGGTTATGTCTGTTGACACTCCCTTAAAAATGAATTGTCCTATGGACCCGACAGGGCTATTATTAATGAAATGAATGCATTCTATTAATAAAAAATAACAAGTAGTTATTTATTAATATCTGTCAATAAAAATAAGTACATATAATTTATCCCAAATTCTAAGAACTCTCTATTTAGGGTACTCTTGCTCTCCTTTTCAGCCCAAGTTCTGTTCGACACACAGGGTCTTGGTCCTTGCCATGTACTGCTCCCAGCCCTCCCCCAGCACTGCTCATCTCATTGGCCACGTGTCTGCTAGGCAAAGTTATGATGATCAGAAGGTTAGGTGTATTAAATTCATTTTTTACTTCTTTAGATATTTTCAACTTATCGGGATGTAACCCCACCATAAGTCAAGGGAGACCTGTTTAATTCAATTTGAATTAAGAAGTAAATCAACAATAAAAAAAAGAAGTAAATCAAGTAAATACGTATTTCTCTATATCATTTTGAGAAAAGAAAGTTCAATTTCTTATTGCTAGGTCTCTGTACCATAGGAGTGGGAGGGTGCTCTTGTTAGATATTATAAAAAGAATATATATCTACCCCTCAAACATATATTATTTTTTAGAAAGAAGGCAGAATAGTTTAAAATGTAATTAATGGCTATACCTCGTGGATAAGTTGCTCTGGTTAATTTTAATGTTAGGGGAAACCGAGAACTAAGCAGAAAATCTTTGAATTTCCTTTAAAAATCTTTCCAATATACACTATTTCCCTTCTTTGTCTCTGTTAACTGCAGTTAAGTAAACACAAATACATTTTGGTGTTTCAGAGTTCTAGGGAGGTTTGGCCTTGTCTCTGAATTTCAACAGCGACCAGGACATGTAAAACCAGGACACACTCTGGAAATTGTGACTAGCTGTGAAAACTGTTCTTCTCTTTCTCCCTCTTAAATGTGAAGTGAAGGAAAGAAATCTCAGTCAATAGTGAATTCCATTTAATCAAGTTTTTAAATTTTTTATTTATTTATTTTTGGCTGCGTTGGGTCTTCGTTGCTGTGCGCGGGCTTTCTCTAGTTGTGGTGAGCTGGGGCTACTCTTTGTTGCGGTGCGCGGGCTTCTCATCGCGGTGGCTTGTCGTTGCGGAGCACGGGCTCTAGGTGCACAGGCTTCAGTAGTTGTGGCACGGGGGCTCAGTGGTTATGGCTCCCGGGCTCTAGAGCGCAGGCTCAGTAGTTGTGGCGCACGGGCTTAGTTGCTCTGCGGCATATAGGATCTTCCTGGACCAGGGCTCGAACCCATGTCCCCTGCATTGGCAGACAGATTCTTAACCACTGCGCCACCAGGGAAGTCCCCATTTAATCAACTGTTACTTTTCTGAAGTTTCCAACATTTCTCCCAAATAAAAATAGACAACATAAATTGAGGCCATGAATTTCAGGCAGGAGAAACGGTCTCTACAACTGTCTTAACCTCACTGATAGTAATATGTTGCCCTAGCCTAGGTTCCTTAGATTCAAGGCTTATGACCTCTAAGGAAACCTAAATTATTGCTATTCTTATCACTGTCAATTTCAGCTGAAGCCTCCATTCACCTCCCTGCTCTGGAAATAGTCAACCTTTCTTGGAATAAGTGTGTTGGCAGCAACCTAAAGCTGCTCCTGGAAACGCTAAAGCTTTCAACGTCCCTTCAGGTGCTGAGGCTGAGCAGCTGTTCCCTGGTGACAGAGGACGTGGCTCTTCTGGGTTTTACCTACTGGTTCCATTCAAAGCAGTCCTGGCACTCAGAGCCCAGCGTGCCTGCCCTGCCAGTCCAGAGGAAGGGAGGCGGAGAAGGCAGCGAGGCCTGGAGCTAAGCCCTCTGTGCAGCTTTCCTGCTCCCTGACATCTGCTTAGGAGAGAGCTGGTTGAAACAGATAAGGGCAATTCTAAAACCAAAAAGACAGTGGAGAGTGTTTCATAAAAGGAGATGGAGGAATTTCCCTGGCAGTTCAGTGGTTAGGACTCCATGCTTTCACTCCCGGGGGCGAGGGTTCGACCCCTGGTTGGGGAACTAAGATCCCACAAGCCACAAGGTGCGGCCGAACATTAAAAAAAAAGAAGAAGAAGGAAAAAAAGGAGATAGACATAGATATGGTGGTCAAAGAAGGAGGATTACCTGATGTAGAATAGAAAGTTGGAACACTGGATGTGGATGGGTGAGGCTCCTTGTCCTTGAGAGGTGTGTGCATGTGTGGATTTTGTTCACGCCTATACCCACCTTGGCTCAGCTGGGTGCAGTTTTCTGTGTTCACCTACTGTTTCCTGTGGATAAATTATGCATAAGCAAACAAGAAATTTGTGTTATGCTCACACTGTTCTCTGATATTTCAATCTAGTTGGAACAGATATGTGTTTTCAAAACAAGTGTTATGGCCAAACACTGTAATTAGAAGATGTGGACAAATCATTGTGATTTCCTTTTGCATTTCCCTAATGACTAATGATGGTGAGCATATTTTTATGTGTTTGTTTATGTGTTTATCTGTGTTTATCTGTAAACTGTATATATACCTTGGTGAAGTGTCTGTTCTAATCTTTTGCCTAATTTAAAAAACTGGATAGTTTGTTTTCTTAATGAGAGTTCTTTAGATTTTCTGGATACAAGTCTTTTATCAGATCTATAACTTGCAAATATTTTCTCTCAGTCTGTAACTTGTCTTCTCATCCCCTTAACAGTATCTTTTGCGTAGCACGACTTTCAGTTTTTTTTTTTTTTTTTAATATTTATTTATTTGGCTGTGCCGGGTTTTAGTTGCGGCATGCGGGATCTTCATTGCAGCGTGAGGGAGCTTTTAGTGTGGCATGCTGGATCTAGTTCCCTGACCAGGGATCAAACCTGGCCCACTGCATTGGGAGTGTGGAGTCTTAACCGCTGGACCACCAGGGAAGTCCCAAGACTTTCAGTTTTGATAAAGATCTACTTATCTATTTGCTAATTTGATGGATAGAGCTTTCTGTGTTGCATCTTAGAACTTTTTGCAAAACCCAAGTTCTCAAGGATTTTTCCTAGGTTTTCTTCTAAAAGGTTTACATTTACATTTTACATTTTGACTTATTATCCATTTTGAGTATTTTTGTACAAGGCGTGAGATATGGGCTGAAAATCTTTTTGCATATGACAGCTCAATTATTCAAGCACCATTAGTTGAAAAGTCTCATTGAATTGCCTTTGCATTTTTGTCAGAAATCAACTGGCCAGTTTGTGAGGGTCTATTTTTGGTCTGTTCTGTTCCATTGGTCTATGCATCTATTCTTTTACTGATACCATACTGTCTTGATTACTAAAGCTTTATAGTAAGCCTTGAAATCAGGTAGCATGGGCATTCTGACTTTGTTCTTCTTTTTCAAAATCATTTTGGTTATTCTAGTTCCTTGACATTTCCATATAAATTTTAGCATCAGCTAGTCAATATCTACAAAAAATCCCGCTGGAATTTTGATTGGGATTGCATTGAATCTACAGGTAAATTCAGGAATTCAGGAAAATTCAGGAAATGACATCTTAACTATATTGAGCACTCCCATCCATGAACACAGTATATCTCTCTTTTTATTTAGGTCCTCTTTGATTTATTTCATTGGTGTTTTGTAGTTTCTACCATGCAGATCCTGCATATATTTTGTTAAATTTATATCTAAGTATTTAATTTTTTGGTGCTATTATAAACAGTACTGGTTTCTAAATTTTGATTCCCAATTGGTCATTGCTAGTATGTAGAAATACAATTGATTTTCATATATTGACATTTTATACTGAGACCTTGCTAAACTCATCTATTAGTTCTATGAGATTTTTGGTAGATGCCGTAGGATTTTCTACATAGGCAATCATGTCATCTATAATTAGAGTCAGCTTTATTTCATCCTGTCCAGTCTCTATACCTTTTATTTCTTTTTCTTGGTTATTTAACTGGCTAGGATTTCCAGTAGATGTTGAATGAAGTGAGAGCAGACATCCCTGCCTTGTTCTCAATATTGGGGGGAAAGCACTCAGTCTTTCCCATTAAGTATAATGTTAGCTATAGGTTTTTGTTTGTGTTTTGTAGATGTGCCCTGTATCAGGTAAAGGAATCCTAATCTGGCTAGATTTCTTATAATGAATTGAAGATATTTTGTTGAGGATGTTTGTGGCTATGTTCATGAGAGATAATTGCCTAATAGTTTTTTTGTAATATCTTTGTCTGGCTTTGGTATCAGGGTAATAATGACCTCAGAAAATGAGTTGGCAAGTGTTCCTGCTTCTTCTATTTACTGGAAAGATTTTGTAGAATTGGTATTATTTTCTCATTAACTTGAAACTTCATAGAATTGACCACTGAACTTGTCTAAACTTGGAGTTTTCTTTGTGAGAAGTTTTAAACGACAAATTCAGTTTTAAAAATAGATATAGCACCATTCAGGTTATCTCTTTCTTCTTGAGTTTTGGTACTTTGTGTCTTCCAAGGAATTGGCCCATTTTACTTAGGTCGAATTTATGGAAATAAAGTTGTTTTCTTATAATCCTGTTAATGTTTGCTAATCACTCTGACTACTTCTTCTGTGATCTCTTGCCTCTTCAACCACCGGCTGGAGAAAATTCTCTGCCTTTAAAGGGCTCCTGTAAGTAGGTTAACCCCGCTTGGGTCTGCGTTTCTTAAACTCAGGTGTGCCATGTAATATAACCCAATCATGGGAACCCATCGTATACACAGTCCTAGGAATTAGGGTTGAAATCTTGGGGTCACCTTAGAATTCTGATTACCACAAGAGGTTTATCAATATTATCAATCTCCTCAAAGAGTAAGCCTTTGGTTTGTTTTGTTTTCCTGAACTGGACACCATTAAACATATTTAAATTATTTCATTTAAAGTTATTAAAATTTGCTTCTTCAATTTTTAATTTTTTTGGTCTGCATCATATTTTATTAATCATAGCTCCAGCCATTATATATTGTTTCTTAATTTTTACTACCAGGTTTTCTTCCTCAGGTCAAATTTATACTTTTACATTTTGTCAAGGGTATTTTTTCCTTCTTTCAATTTTTAGTCAATAACAAGTATTGCTGTGTGTGGCTTTAAGCATTGCCACTTAACTGTTTTGATTATTTCTAATAGAAACTTTAAGAATTTGTTAATCATGAGTAGTTTGTGTTTTATTCTTTTGTAAATAACAGCATTGGTTTTTTCATATAGTAAGCTACAAAAATAGTATTTTCATGACCTATGATACTATTACCCAGATTTAAAAAAATATAACGCACATAAAATGCTAAAATATAATAAATAGAGTACTCACATCATTGGAAAATTCAAATAGTATAGGAAAGGTAAAACAATGTCTGAGATTTGCTTTAAAATACTAAAAAACAAACAAACAAAAAGTAGGGGAAGGGGACTGGATGAGCCAAGATCAGTGTAATGAAAATAGCGTTGAAGCTGACTGGTGGGAAGATGGGAGTTCTCACTCCTATTCCATCTACTTTTTATATGTTTGAAAATGTCTGTAACAGAAAACTTTCTAAAGGGAAAAAGCATGCACATTATCTTTAACACTTAGCTAGGTCCTGAGAACATGGTGAGTAATGTTCCGAGACAGAAAGATAGGAAGGGACACGATCAACATGAACACCTAGGGACCAAATGCAGCTGTTGAGTGTCCTGACTGGGATGATGAAAATGATGGGGAGGGAGCATCCCACTTGGTGTGGAAGCCAAGATGTCTAAGGAATGATTGAAGGACCAGGGCGTGTTTAGGCCTACAGGGGGGACATTTGAGGGGACCTGACTGTTGTCCAACACTGCATGGTTGGCACGAGGAAGGTTCCCAGCAGGAACCAGCAGGCTGAGGTGGGCAGTGGGGAAAGTCAGATAGGGCCTAGAGGCATGGTTTCCTCCCACTGAGAGTTGCTTCCCTCTGTTGGGGCAACCTGAAGAGGGACTTCTGGCAGAGTTGGGCTGGTCCCCAGTAGAGAAGCTGTGAGAGGGATTTCTCTCTGGTCATCGATCAGGTTGAATGAGGAGCCTTCCAAGGTCCCTTCCAACTCTGAGATTCTACACATCTCATCTCTGTAATCCATTCCTGTTTTTGGCTGAAAAGGGAAGCATGTCCTGTCTGCTTTGGCTGTCTCTCCTAGCTCCTTTTCTTAGCTCCATCATTAACTGTTATTTATTGAGAGCCATTTTGGGTAGTACTGTGATATGTGCTATTCAAAGGAAAACTTGATCCATGTATTAAAGTCTCTAATTGACCCATGAATTAGAAATTATCCAAGCATATTTTGCCCATGGAAAGTGCTCAATTAAATAACTGTTGAATGAAGAATGAATAAGCAATGAATAATTAAACAGCATTAAACAGCAAGAAAACTATTCAGAAATGGTCCTGAGTTAAAGCCAGTGAGCCATGACTCTTCACCTTTAATTAGAGAAAGTCTGCAGTAAGAGTTGGGACTCCAGTGGAGCAGAGAGCAGGAACTTGACAAAAAAGACACTCTTTGGTATGGGATTTGGAAAGAGAAAGAAAAATCCATTTTCAAGCTGTACATGAAATGCAGAGAGGAAATTTGTTACTAGAGTAATTTCAGATGCCCTGAATAAAACTGCTAGCTAATAACATTTCATTACTAAGTATCACTCTTGTCATTACGAATCCTGGAGCTTCTGTGTTGTGTTATTGGAAGTGGGAAATGTTCACACTAGAAAGTATCCTTGGCTTTTAGCATTTAGAGTGATTTTGTTTTTCAGCATCAGTAATCCAGACAGGTCACCTGGCCAGGCTGCGGAAGCTGGACCTGAGCTATAATGACAGCATCTGTGATGCAGAATGGACCATCTTCTGTCAAAACCTGTGGCTCCTCAAAGAGTTAACCGAGCTGGATATTAGCCTTCAGCCATCAGCTTTTTGGGAGTGTGGACAATGGTTTAGACACTTGTTATGTGCTGTGACCAAACTTCCTGAGATCACCGAGATAGGAATGAAGAGGTGGGTCCTCCCAGCCTCACAGGAGGAAGAACTAGAAAGCTTTGACCAAGATCACAGAAGCAGCATTCACTTTGACCATGGTGGGTTTCAGTAAGCTGACTTCCCAAGGCTCAACTAAGCTACACACCATCCTAAGGGGGAAGAAAAGAACAAGAGTGAATCCCGGTGAAATTAAGGAGTACCAGCTTCTGGGCTGTTTGGTGGGATTTACAGTACAAGAGCTTTGTAAATATATATTGTCTATAATAATCTAATGTGAGCATGTCTTTATTCTCTATTTTATAAAACAAGAATGACATTTTTCAATGGATTTTCATTTGTTTTGATATATAGTTGTGGTGGCCCCCAAGCTGTAAGCTTATTCAGCTTTCTGCTTTCCGGAGAACTGCTTGTCTCTTTCTTGGTATGCACTCCTGACGCTGCGGTATTGAGCGTAAAAAAGGAAAATGGCTTGCGGCCAGTTTCGTTCCAGGTGCCTGCTCTGGATCTAAGAGCCCCTGGTTGTTCCCCAGAAGAAGGACGTGCTGCCCTGAGGAGGAAGTCTGTATCTCCAAAGAATGGCCCATAAGGCATGCTGACGCATAGATAGTGGCGCATAGATAGTGGCGACAGAATTATGTGGAAATACAAGGTTTACTGATTTATTGTCTAATATTCGTTCCGTACTAAACCTATATATACATTCATGCTCCTTGAATAAACTTGCCTTGCAACCATCAGTTGTCTTGGCCCTTCTGACCCCATACTGGTGCTTTTCAGTTCCTTACCCCTCACCGCCAGGAACTTCTAGCTTTCTGCAGCCGGTCTGCAGCATATAGTTAGTTCACTTACTGTTTAGAAGCCCTGACAAAAGTGCTTAGATTCTGGTACTGCATCTCCTTTTGTCTTGCCCTGGAATTTTCTGCCTCTCTTTTCCTAAATATTTTAAATATAAGGGTGTGTGTTTATGAGTATGTGCGTGTGTGTGTGAAATTCTAATGTGAAAGGCACTAACTGTGGAACATTTTCATGTTATCTTTACCATTATATGTATCTTAATGTGGTCCACTCACATTTTTATCAGAAAGTATTCCTTTCAGTGGTTTATTATTTTATGTTCTCTTGGCTTTTATCTCAGATATAAACCATGAACACTAATAATGGCCACTGACATACAAATCTTCATTAAAAGTGGTCGAAAATTCAAAACCCAGTATCAAAAAATACCTTGTTAAAATAAAGTAAAATACTTTGTTGCTAAAATAAACAAATTAACATATTACCTCTGAGCATTTCCTTGACATGGAATTTGCCACATAAAACCTACTTAACTCATTAAAGTTTCTGTGCTGCTCTAAGTGATTTTTGGAATTTTTTATTTTTCTCTTACTAGAGCATGAAATTCACTGCATGGCAGAAGGGTCTGTTCACACATTTCTATTCTGATATGCTCCAGCCAAGTTAGGTTTTGCTTTCTTCTTGCTACGCTAATAATTCATATTGCAATCGTTGCTTGAAAGACACGTAGAATTTGAAATCAATACCACTCTAAAAGAAAAAGTCCTCATGGGAATTCCCTGGCAGTCCAGTGGTTACGACTCGCTGCCTTCACTGCTGTTGGCCTGGGTCCAATCCCTGGTCAGGAAACTAAGATCCCACAAGCCATACAGTGTGGCCAAAAAAAAAGAAAAAAAAAGGAAAAGTCATCAGGGTGAGGAGATCTTGAGTGGTATAAACGGAGATGTTTTAGGTAATGATTCTTCACTTCTTTGGGCATTCCCATGAATTCCATGAACACCTGTGCTCATGCAAAAACCTATGAACAAATGTTCACAGCAGCTTTATTCATACTAGCCAAAAACTGGAAACAGAGCAACACACTTCAAAGGGTGAATGGTGAAACAAACTATGCAATACTAAGCAACCAGAAAGGAATGAACTATTGATACATGCACTACTTGGATGGACTGGAAGTGAATTATACAGAATAAAAAGGCCAGTCCCCAGGCTTCCCTGGTGGCGCAGTGGTTGAGAATCTGCCTGCCAATGCAGGGGACACGGGTTCGAGCCCTGGTCTGGGAAGATCCCACATGCCGCGGAGCAACTAGGCCCGTGAGCCACAACTACTGAGCCTGCGCATCTGGAGCCTGTGCTCCGCAACAAGAGAGGCCGCGATAGTGAGAGGCCCGCGCACCGCGATGAAGAGTAGCCCCCACTTGCCGCAACTAGAGAAAGCCCTCGCACAGAAACGAAGACCCAATACAGCCATTAATTAATTAATTAATTAATTTAAAAAAAATAGTAAGGTTATGATGCTGGTATATAGTATTAAAAAAAAAAAAAAAAAAGGCCAGTCCCCAAATGTTACATACTATGTGATTCCATTTACATGATCTTCTTGAAATAACAAAATTACAGGTTAGGGATTGGAAGAGAGGTAGGTGGTAGGTGTGACTAAAAGCAATAGCACAAGGGAGATTGGTGTCGATAGAACAATTCTGTATCTTGATTGTGGTGGTGGCTTCACAAAAGCTACATGTAAGAAAATTGCATTGGACTACACACACTCACACACACACACACACACACACATACAAAAGTGCATGTATAAGTGATGGAATCTGAATAAGCTCTGTGGCTGGTAGTGATGTCCATTTTCTGGTTTTGTTACGGTACTATAGTTATGTAGGATGTCAACACTGAGGGAGGGTGAAGGGTGCATGGACCTCCCTGTACATTTCTTTGGAACCTCCTGTGAATTATTTCATAATTAAAAGTTTTAAAAGTAGACATGATAGTACAGTGAACCTCCATGTACCTATCACATGCTTCTACAATTACCAATTTTTGGCAAATCTTGTTTCATTTGGATCCTCCACGCTTACCTCTCCCTGATATTATTCTGACGCAATTCCCAGGCATCATAGCATTTTTATCCATCAACATTTCAGTAAAAGAACCTTTATTTTTATAAATAACCATAACTCTGTGAATAATTTTTGTGTGGTAGGCATCTAATTCCTAGAGATTTTGCCCTCTTAATCCATCAGGGTTCATTACCTCAATTCATACATTTATAGAATTATTTCTTATTTTTCTTTACAGATTTTCCTTTTACATCCTTCTTTCCTTTCTTATCTTTTGGAGAATTCCCTCCCTTCTTTTGCAATTTCAGCAGGTCTTCAAATTTCCCAAATCCTTTGCGTACCATTATTCCACGCCACCATGCCTGAATCTGAAAACAAGAACAGTATCAGCTAGTATCACAATGGACTGGGGATGGTTACAGCTCTTTGTTCTTGTATGTAGTTTTCAAGATGTGGAGACTGGAATGTCACTAGAACTCTGAACCTTATTTTCTCTCTTTCTCAACTGGCCAGTCATCCAGGCAAAGCATTTTTCAAGTATTTGGTGCTTTGTGTGCCAGGCACTGTTCTAGACATTTGGGAAACAGCAGTTAAATACCAATGTCACTGACTCTGTGGAGCTTACATCCCAGTGAGGGGAAGAGACAATAAACAATAAACACATGACTGTATAATTCGACAGATGGCGGAGGTGACAGTGCACAGCAAGGGGAATGGGTATGCCTGTGCCCTGCCTTCCTCTTGTTCCTGGACTACCTGCACTCCTACCTACGGGCAGCCCTTACTTGTTCTTGGGATCCTATTCCTTCGCACCTACTCAGGAAATCTCTTCTCTAGTAGACTCTTCGAACCTGCCAGTGGCTCCCCGTTTCTCTCAGAATAAAAACTCAAGTCCTGGCCTCTCACCTTCTGAGATGGCCCACACTCTGTCTGTGGAATGTGATTCTCCCAAGGTCATTTTCACCTTTTGAGATGGACGGCATTCTGTCTATGGAATGTGTATCTCTCTAAATAAATCTACGTCTTAAACAAAAACAAACAAACTAACAAACCCCCCCACAAAACTCAGGGCCTTGCAATGGCTTACAAAGCCCTATCCGATCTGCCCCTCCCTCCTGATCTCTTAACTCTCTCCCCCTTGCTCACTTGCTCCAGCAATGCAGGCCTCTTCACTGCTCAGACACACGCAGGCACTGCTCCAGCTCAGGGCCTTTGCCTTTACTGCTTGCTCTGCCTGGAACACTCTTCCTAATATTCAGATGGTTCACCCCTCCACTTCTTCAACAATTTGCTCAATTGTCATTGCTATGGACTGAATTGTGTCCTCTGCTCCCGCAATTCATATGTTGAAAAGCCTTACTTCCCAATGTGGTGGTATTTGGAGATTGGGCCTTAGAAGGTAATGAGGTTAGATAAGGTCATGAGGGTGAGGCTCTCATGATGGAATCAGTGCTCTTGTAAGAAGAGACATCAGAAAGCTTGCTCTTTCTCTGTCACGTGAGGACACGGTGAGAAGGCAGCCGTCTGCAAGGCAGGAAGGGAGCTCTCACCAGAAACTGACCATGCTGGCACCATGGACCATCCCGGACTTCTAGCCTCCAGAACTGTGAGGAAATAAGTTTCTGTTGTTCAAGCCACCCAAGCTATGATATATTGTAATGGTTGCCTGAGCTAAGACAGTCATTTTCCCAATGAGGCCTACCCTGACCATCTCATTAAATTGAAACCCCTATAAATCTAAAAAAAAAAAAAAAAAGATAAATATGAACTTATTTACAAAACAGAAAGAGACTCACAGACTTAGAAAACAAATTTATGGTTGCTGGGGGGAAGGGTGGCAGGGGAGGGATAGATTGGGAGCTTGGAATTGACATGTACACACTACTATGTTTAAAATGGATAACCAACAAGGACCTACTGTATAGCACAGGGAACTCTACTCAATATTCTGTAATAACCTAAATGGGAAAAGAATTTAAAAAGAACAGATACATGTATATGTATAACTGAATCACTTTGCTGTAGACCCGAAACTAACACAACATTGTTAATCAACTATGCTCCAATATAAAATAAAAATTAAAAAAAAAAAAGCTAACTGAAGTAAGATCAGATGAAAGAACAGAGATTAAATATAGTAAGTGGCCACTTTAGTAGTCCAGTAGGATGGAACAGCCATCTGAACTCTGCCAGTTTTTCCTGCCTAAATAAATGTTTGGACCAAAAAAAAAAAAAAAATTGAAACCCCTATAACACACACTCACACACACACTACTTCTGGCAATCTCAGTTCCCCTTAGCTTGAGTTTTTTCCAATACCAATTAATCACTTTCTAACATAGTATACAATTTTATATTTCATGTTCTTATTCCTGTCACACTAGGCTTTAAGCAATATGAGGACAGAAATATTTGTCCATTTTTTTCAGTGAATGTATTTCCAGTGCCTGGTACATAGTAGCAGCTCAGTAAATATTTGTTGAACGAATGAATGAATGAGGTGGGTGGAGGTATGCTGTTTTATATAAGGTGGATGAAGGGCAGATATGTGGATATTTGAGCAGAGGCTGAACTAAGTGAGGGCCGGTCTTGTCCACATCTGGGGGAAGCACCTCTGGGCAGAGGCAGGAGCCAGTGTTAAGGCTCTGAAGCAGGAGCACGCATGGGCCTTGAAAAAACACCAAGGACCCCATTTGTGACTGAAGTAAAGTGAAAATGGGAAGGATGAGATGCAGAGTGGAAGCAGCAGATCAGTTAAGGTGGTGATTTTCCAGGGGAACAGTATCGCCCAGAGGGGGATTCTGGAAATTTACGAGGCTTTTTGTGTGTTAAGATTTAACAGACCTCTATTTTGTGACATGCACCCTGGTCCACAAAGACTTTCCAAGAGTGTGCAGGCTTAGATAGGTTGGAAGCAACTCATTTCCAGAGCTTCTACTTCCATCCGTACCCCTCGCTGAAATGTATCTGCCAAGGAACACAACTGCTGATCCTCTAGTTGTAGCTGCCCCTTCACAACTGCCCCTCTGGCAGCCTCTCATCTACCTGAATCTGACCAGGGGGGTTGCCCTGGACTCCAAAAACCTCTGGGACACCAAAAAAAGAGATAATTAAAAATAGTAGGACTTCTCTGGTGGCGCAGTGGTTAAGAATCCGCCTGCCAATGCAGGGGACACAGGTTCGAGCCCTGGTCTGAGAAGATCCCACATGTGGCAGAGCAACTAAGCCCGTGAGCCACAACTACTGAACCTGTGCTCTAAGCCCGCGAGCCACAACAACTGAGCCCCTGTGCTGCAACTACTGAAGCCTGTGCGCCTAGAGCCTGTGCTCTGCAACAAGAGAAGTCACCGCGATGAGAAGCCCGTGCACCCGTGACGAAGAGTAGCCCCTGCTCGCCGCAACTAGAGAAAGCCCGCGCGCAGCAACGAAGACCCAACGCAGCCAAAAATAAATAAATAAATAAATAAATAAATAAATGTATTAAAAAAATAATATTGATGTTGGCTCTAAAGACTGGGTAACCAATCCTTTTGTAAGTCAGGTGGTTTCCGGCTCTTTGCCTTCAAGAAAATTGAAGTTAATTTGTCAGCTTAGAGCCTGCTATCTATTTTTTGGGATATATCTGGAAGAAGTTCAGAGATATGTGAGGCCCTGTCACTTAAAACAAAACAATATAGGCAAAAAAAACCAAACTTTTTCCATTCTTGTCAACTTAAGAATTTAAACAAGGTTTCTCATCTGTAAAATAAAAAATAGGAATGGAACTGATGCCAAACTTTATCTCATTCTAGCAATCATTAATATTTATGTAAGGATATATAAACTATGTGAAAAAGTCTTTCCAAAAATCCTGTAAGTCAAATAATTAAATATCAAAATTTATAATAGATTTTATATTATTTTGGTCAATTTTATACTACTACTAATTGCACTAAGACTCAATCCAGAACATTACAACACTGTGATCATAGAAAAAATTTTTAGTTTAAAATTTTAATTTATATTTTATAAATATATAAAAATATATAAAATTTATAAATTTTTTAATTTATATTTTTGTAGCCTAGAAGTATGAGGTGATCTGTAAATGACATACACACACACACTAAGGTTAATTCTGAGGGGAAAGTGGAATGGAAATACACGTTCAAGAAGAAAAAGAAATGACATAAAATTTTGGCATGTAAGATAAGAACTTGTTTAAGTATTTGTAAATTGATGTTTACTGACATATCAAATCATAATGGTACTTAGATTCCATTGGATACATTTAAAATACTGATCTAACAACTCTATTTTAAGATGTCAGTATGTAAAATTCACTGGAAAGTAAATCCTTTTCAATGATTTAAACTTAGTGGCAAAAAGGGTTAAATATCAATTTTAAAATGTGCAAGAGGGTGCATGGCTTTTCAAAATGCTTTTAGGAAGTATCCCCCAAATATTATTTTCATTCTTCCAGTGTAGTCATTCCTGAGTATATACATATTAAAATTAATATTTTAATATAAACTTTTTGCCTTTATGTTGCAGCTCGGGCATTATTTTGATTTATTAAAATTATGTTTGTGGTAGCTTATATTATCTATGAGTTTAATTTCAGAAGCGTAAAGGAGGTATCACACAATATTTACCAGGAAAGGGAGGATGTTAGGTCTGATATGATTGAGGGCCATTGATAAAGGGTCTTACAGACCAAAGACTAACTCTTATTTCAGGTAAAATGGAGAGTTGCCCACTTCAGCAGAGGCATGGCAAGATCTGACCTAGGTTTTAACAGCGTAGGTCTGACTGCTGAGTGGAAGATATATCACAGGGGAAGCAGATGAGGAAGTAGGGACACTAGTTGGAGGGCTAATGCAGTCATCTGCGTGTGAGATGATAGGGGTTTGGACCAGTTGAATGAAGAATACTGAATACTGACTGAAGTGGACACGTTCCTGGGCTGTCTGGGGCATCCTTATGTTTCCATGGGCTTGGTGGGCAAGGAGAGTGGCAAGGCTCTTAGCCCTTTGATGCTAAGTTAGGGGCAGAGCAGAACTCTGGTCTCTAGACCTCTGATCCATAAATGCTTTCCTTTCTAATTTTTCAGCCTCATCTTACTGACTTTGTTAACATAAGCTTTTCACTCCGGTGAATAGTCCAACAGTTTTAGATAGTTTGGGAATTTGAAGTTTTGGTTTCTTTTGCTTATTTGTCGGCTTCTCATCTGACAAAGAGAAAAGGAACAGAAAAGACAAAAAATGCTAGGATGATGTTAAAAACTCTCTCGCTTAGCCCCGGGGATATAAAAGTAAATAAGAATCTCTAGTCTCAAGGTATTGATGTGTACAGAGCAGCCTCATAAATCTATAGTTTAACACTAATCCCACTCCAAGCAACTGTGAATATGTTATACAAAATTTTTGCTGATTTTACCTTTGTTGCCATTGTCTTCATATTTCTTCTTTCTTTAAGGTATGCCCATACAGCCTCAGCGCCTTCGGCACACACTATCATTGGGGGTTCTTCCATGGGATTGCCCATCAGTGTCAGAACTTTTAGATTCACTAGACTATCCAAATTCTCTGGAAGATGGGTGATCAAGTTGTCCTCGAGCCGTAATTCTTTCAAAGCTGAAATGATTTTTTTAAAATAATGAATTTGTCTTAAAAACAAGCAAAATTAAAGCATGCATTCTTTAGTCCAATCACTTTGAAGTGTTTGTTTCCTCCTATGCCATGTAACAAAAGATGGCACATTTAATGAGGCAAACCAAGTTCTCTTTTTTATAACAACTCAAACTTGTTGGAGCCAGTGTAAATCAGTGTTAGAGACAGGAAACTAGTAAATACTAAAAAATGTTGAGAACGTTCCATTCCTCCAGGGATCAAAGAGAGGATAAAAATGCATGGTCAGGGGCATGACTAAGGAGTACCGCATACCCACCCCTGCAGCTACTCTTTGAATTATGTCCTATGGGTATGGGCAGGCAACAGCTTCCACTCATATTCCTTCATCCTCCTTTCATTAAAGAATAAGTCATAGCTTGAAAACACATCTATAAACCTGAAGATTCAGCACATTATGGCAAAAAAAATGTTTTTATTTGGTTCCAGTAGGATCTCAGCAAAAGCCTGTTCAGTGAATGGATGGATTTACAAATAGTGGTTTAGCCTAGTAGAAAATGTTTGCATGTTCAAATATGAATCATATATGATTTTTCATGTCAATCATGTAGCTCCAAAAGTCTCCTCTTGCTAATTTCATTACTCTGCGTCAATCCTTTTCCTTTTATTCAAGTGACGTATTGACCTAATGCAAATTTAATACAGGACCCCCAACTCCAAATTCTGGCAGATAGTAGGTATTCAGTAAATTCTTGTTCATGGCATAATGACTATATGGATGAATGCTAACTTTCTTAGCAGTTGCTATTTTCTTTTCAATTCTTAATAAACAATCTAATTGCCTTTGTGAGGCTCTTAGCTGTACTAATCTGGCACCTGGCCTTCCCCACACCACTAGGAAGCTCTGCAAGGAGATGATGGGGTAGGTCTAAGCTCTCATCACTGAGATTGATCTTTAGTAGGGCAAGGAAGCCTTCAATCATGGGAAATGCTGGCCTCAAACTCCACTGGGCTGTGGATCTACAAAGATTCCTCACCTTGTGCTTGGCAAATGGCATCTGGAAGTTGCTCAATCAGATTGCAGCGGCAATCAAGAATTTCCAGTTTGGGCATTGATCCCAAGGATACAGGCAGGTACTTGAGATAATTGTTCTCTACATACAGCTCTTTAAGACTCTGAAATAACATGAGAGTATACCATAATGATCCTTACATTGATAAAAGAATTATGGTAACCAGAATGACCTGTGAGTTCCCATGTTCTTTCTTTCTTTTTTTTCTTTTAATATTTATTTACTTAGGCTGTTCCGGGTCTTAGTTGCTGCATGCGGACTCCTAGTTTCAGCATGCATGCAGGAGCTAGTTCCCCGACCAGGGATCGAACCTGGGCTCCCTGCATTGGGAGTGCAGAGTCTTACCCACTGGACCACCAGGGAAGTCCCTCCATGTTCTTTCAATGGGGATATTATGCATTGGGATAAAGGGAAAAACACATTTAAAGAATCATCATAAAAAACTACAATTATTTTTGAGTTAAGCCATCAGTTGTGGTTCCCATGTATGCAGGGAAAAGAGAACATGGGAATCTAGTGTTTGTTTCACAAGAACTTTATGGAAAAACAGTTTGGATCATTTAACTACAAATATCATTTGCTCCCTTTCAACAGCTAATTCTCTGTGGCAGTTGCTACAGAACTGCAATTGTCACAAACATCAATCCAACATTGTCCAAGTGGATGTAGCCAAAATGTACAGAGAATAGGTTAACTATTTTCAGATTCACTGGGCAAGATTTTAATGTTTGCATTTCACCCTAAGATTTTGGAGAGTGTGGCGTGACATGTACAAGGAGCAAGTTGATGAAAGGAGTTCTATGAACACAGGGCAAAGAAATAGAGAATTAGGAACAGGTGAAAAGTACCTGTTCTGTACATGCTATTGCTCAGTTCTATGACTGGGAGTTATGTAGTGGCTTACACCTACTTTATCATTGTTAAAGTGTGGCACCAGGAACATGAAAAAAAATTCTTTAAAGTACGCATACATAAAGACACACTGGTATGGCTACTTTGAATGATGTCATCTTGTTGCTTTGCTAGGATTTAGCATAGTGCTGTGGACCCATCTTCAGCATGAACCTGGTGCAATAGTTAAGTACACCATGATATGCCTTCCACCATGCAGGGAGGGAAATCACACTGTCCCATCCAAAATGCAGACTCCCAGCCATGTCATCTGTATGATACCTTAACTTCAAAATAGTATAATTTTCAGGGAATATTTTTAAAAAGTGGAAATTAATTGGAAAGTGGTATGGCTCAGTTTCTGCAAATAAAACATGCCAAACCACACAGTAGAAACAAGTGTGGCTTGACATATCCAAGAGCAATTACAATAAAATGTTCTTGGAGTATGGATCCCGGGGCTGTTCAGGAAGACAGTGGAAGCCTCAAAGTGTAACAGTGACTGCTTGCTGGGAGCTAGGGATCTTGTATGGATGATTCCACATGCAACCTGTGAGAACAACACCATGTCTTCTCAATATCAGCCAATTTAAGGAATCAGGGCATGTAATTCTTTGCCTGCTCGTTTGGGGAGGCTTACCTGTAGTTTCCTAATGCATTCTGGCATATGGGTAAGCTTGGCTCCCTGATCTTGGCCAATGTATAATTTCTCTAAAGACTCTAAAGAAAGGATTTCTTCTGGAAAGGAAGAAAACTGATTTCCAGTTAGTCCAAGAATCTTCAGTTTTGAAAGTAAACCAAAGTCTGAAGGTAACTGGAAGTATTCCAAAAAGATAAGTTTCAGGTCAAGATTATTTTTAACAGTAAGAAAATAAATTGGGCTTTTAGTTTTGAGGCAGAATGTTTAAAAAATAAGTAGAGCAATTTAGCATCTCCTACTGATGAAAAGTTAGCCCATATGTTTGCATATATAGTATTTATACTCATAGATCTAAAGTCTGGAGTTCTACTTTTCCCCCAGCCTCTCTGCTCTTTACTTTTATGCACTGGATAAAATTAGAGCAATTTTTAACCTACTTTATTGCAAATTTTTAAGCTGTAGAGTATCAAATGCTTGACACTACTGAAAGAAAGAGTACTAAGCTTATTAGTGTAATATTGCAACTATAATATTCATAATTAATTCTGTTATTGGAACTGATCAATTTAGTGACATGACCTCTCACCCTTAAAGGCTTTAGCTCAGCAATTCTGAAACTTTAGTTAAAATCTCAGTTGGAAGGAAACAATGAATTACAATTATATCTTCTGCCCTCCAGTGAATCCCAAGGCTATCTGTCCTGGTATTAGGCAGGCATTTCACAGACTCCCACTCCCAGACTTTCAGAGTTGGAAGGCCTTAAAAAGGCCTTAAAAAGCTAGCCATCCAGCCCATATTTAAACACCACCTCCTGGGATGAAAAGCTCATTGGATGAAGACCACTACTTATCAAATTTCCTTCTCCTGTCAAGCCAAAATCTGTGTCACTAATACATCCACCTATTGGCCTCTTTCTGGCCCTCTGGAACCACATGGAAAAATCTCATTCTTAAAATATGTGACATAATCACCCTATTGATTATGTGACAGAAATGCCTATTTTCTTGTAGGAAAAAAGGCCCAACTCTGTGTCTTAATAGCTTCTTAACTCATTTTGAAATATAGTTCCCTTATCTGGCTTTATTCCTCACTGGGAAATCCTTCCTCATAGGTCCCTGCTTCAGCCTTTGGGCTTTCCTCCCACCCATTCCCTAATCTGCCACTCTACTTTTCATGAGAATGGTTAATAGAGTTTGGCTCAGCCCAATCTCTCTCTAGATGGGTGGAATTGGTAAATAATTAGTGAATAGATTATCTCTATAGTGGGCTTTCTTTTGACCTACAGGCAAAAGTCTCATATACTTGGAATCTGCCATAAGCCATTTTTCTCTTTATTGTGTAGTGTGAGGGTTCATTTTCTTAAAAAGTTATAAACTGTTTACAGTTTTACTTATTTATTAACATTAAAAAAAGAAAACTCAGAACAAGTCAACCTCCAGAGAAACTGATGTTTAAGCTTTCCTTCTTGGCTATTTCAAAATTCTTCATTAGGCCCTTAGATCCCTTCAATGGGAAGCATCTGCATTCAGTGCAGTCCAAAATAATGGGGAAAGAGTTTTCAATCTAACCACTTCATTATAACCTAGTCATTTCACTCTTATTGCTGTTTACTTAGTTCATAGGTTTAGCTTTTCTTTTTCAAAAGCCCACTGAATTTTAAAGGTTTTTTTTCCCCAGGATATTTAAGATCTAATAATTAATCCCATCACAGTCATATTAAAGTATAGTGTAAGTAAATTTGGATGTACAGAAAACCTGCAGAGCGTCAAATGAGAACAATTATTGCTGACACTATAATTGAGCTGTAGCCATTCTGAGGTTGAATTTTCCCCCTTAATAGTGTGAATGAAAAATGTTACCAACCAAATCAGTAAACAAAAGATGTTGCAGCCACCTGACAGTGAGCCCTGAGGGAACTCAGGATGGAGACAAATGGGCTGCCCACTCCCAAGCCCTCAGCCACTGCAGCCACCCTCCACGGTGCACCCTGAGGAGACTCAGGATGGGAAAGCACAGGATACTGGCCCTAGATAGCTGAGGCGCATATCAAAGGAATGATTTCAGTGAGCCCAGACTCTTGCATCTTCCCATACACAGAAGAGCGCTAAATTCCTTAACTTGAGAATTTGGTTTCTTTAATTTTGAAGTTCCGACTACCTAGTCTTTGTTGCAAAAAGTCCTATATATCCCGGCTCCTCCCTTCCCTCTGTGGAGCAGTCCCTCTGAGCTATCTGAGAGGCTGCGTCCCCTGCTTAAGTCCTCAGTTTTGTCCACAAAATAAAACATACTTCTCAACTTTTAGGTTGTCTGTCTTTTTTCAGTCAACAATAGAAACGTACCATACAAATAAAATCCATCTAGATACACACTGAAAATTAGCTATTTTTGCCTCCATCTAGGCAAGAAAAAGCTACTGGCCAGGCTTCTAGCGTCAGAAGCCCATGAGGTAAATTTTGGGGTGTGAGAGATAAGGAGTTGGCTTAAAGGCAACGTGTCATTATGGAGAGAGATGCATTGGGAGGTTGCTGGAGGCATAATAGGAAATTGAAAAAGGAAGACAAAAGCCACAGAAATACCATCATAAGAACTGAAGAATAATAAGCACTGGTACATGGAGATTTTCATGTTCAACATAATAACATTGAACGTGTTCACATTTCGGTGCAGTTTGACTTGCAGTAAAACTTGGTATTGGGTGAGGCTAATCTTTGTTAAGGAGCCATCTGTGTGTGATTCCCTCTTCCACCCTGATTTCTTAAAATGTCTCACAGGAAAGGGTTAGGTATCACTCATGACTCAATAGGATTTAAGTGAACTTCCCAAGGGCGCTTTATATTTTGAGCCTTTCACTCCAACTGTGGAATGACAGACTTTGTTCACTATAAAAGGAATTTCTTACATGAGCTGCAGAAGAATTGGGAGACGGGCAGAGGGCTTCTCATAGAACCTCTAAAATCCTCCAAGGTGGGCTGCTACCTAAGTAGAGATTAAGTCCTAGATTCTCTTCCTAAATCTTAAAGTCATCATCAAAATATTTACTTCCTGAAAGGCAGTTTTGAAACTGTCTAGCAATGAGGAAAACCAAAAAAAAAAAAAACAAAAAAACCCCCAAAGTTCTAGAAATTGAAAGTCGAGTAAAAGATTAAAAAAGAACAAAAAACAACTTTAAGGCTAGGACTTTTATAATGTATGGAGTACATGAGAGTGGTGTTCACGGCTAGGAAAAACAGACCTAGTATTTGGTTACTGTTGTTGATTTCCAAACCTCCCTTTCTCTCTCTCTACAGTTGTCTTTTGCTTTTAACAGAACTCTGTTCTTTTCAATTTTCAAATATGAAAAAAAAATAATAAAGATATATTCAATATCTTGTAATAACCTATAATGGAAAAGCATCTGAAAAAGAAACATATATATACACAACTGAATCACTTTGCTGTACACCTGAAACTAACACAACATTGTAAATCAACTATACTTCCATAAAAACATAAAATAAAAAAAAGCATCTGTACCCGCCGTCCAAACCTTTCGTTAATGAACAAAATGAAATACTGCAATTAAAATTGAGCTCTTATGATCCCATCCTCATCTCCTTGACTTCCTCCCTCTTCCAAGAGGCAGCCATTATTAGGAATTTTGTGAGGTTTTTTTCCAGTACATATTTTTTATACTTTTATTACATATAAAAATATCCATAAGATGTGTTGTGTGTTGTGTGTATGTAGTTTTGTGTGATTAAAGACTTATATGTGATATAATATTCTGCAGTTAGGTGTTTTACTTTTTAATAAACATCACAATTTTGAGATCTATCCACATTGGCACGTATAACTCCAGTTCACTTAAATTATTGTGTAGTATTCCATTTTACAAATATACCGCAATTTACTTGCGAATTCCTCTACCAACTGACATTTAGATTATCTCCCATACGTCATGATTATCAACAATGCTATGATGAACGTTTTTGAACACACCACCCTGCATACATGTGGGAGAGTTTCTCTGGGGACAAACTGATTTTGCAGTTTCCCATGAATGGAACGTTAAGGCCTAAGGTTGTATGTGTCAGAGAACTCTGCTGTTTCAGGAAACCCCGTTAGGAGGTGGTCTTGTTAAGAACATGAACCCTGCAACCCAATGCTGTGGGCTGGCATCCTGACTCTCTCATGTACAGGTGTGTGGCCTTGACAAGTTAGTTAAGCTCCCCATGCCTCATTTTTCCTCATAGATCATTGAGGATAATATCACCCACATCAAAAAGTTATTGTGAGGATTAAATGGGATAATATCAATACATGTAAAACATTTAGCCCAGTGACTAGCACATACATATTGTAGGTAAACATCAGCTACCATTTATGATCACTATTGCTATTCAGGGGGGAAAAGTAACATAAATGGTGACCCTGTTGGATATATCTGTTAACCCCGGATTGTCACTCATAAACTCAGTTCGAATTTCCTGATGTTTAGACACAGAACTACACCAATTTAGGGCCGGAAGGGCCCTTGGTGGGAGCATAGTGACAGCCAGGAAGGGAATCGGTACCTGGCATATTTTATTATCATCCAGCGCCAGGATTTCCAGGTTCTGCAGCTCACAGATCTGCAACGGACAGCGTTCCAGATAGTTCTGGCTGAGATCGAGGCAGCGCAGGTTAACCAGGCGTCGGAAGGGGCGGCGCAGCACCCGCAGGCCGGTGTTGTGCAGGTAGAGCAGGTGCAGCGAGGTCCACCTGCAAAGGAGGTGCGGCACCTTCTCCAGGAGGTTCCCGCTCAGCCCAATCTCCGTCACCTGCGAGAGCTCGGCCAGGGTGTGCGGGATGGAGTGGAGGCGATTGTGGGATAAATCCAGCACCGACAGCTTGGAACACTGGCACAGCGACTCCGGGAGAACAGGCAGGCTGTTGTACGCCACGTAGAACTTCTGCAGCTTCGTCAGGTTCCCAATCTCTTCTGGGATGACACTTAGCTTGTTCTCATCCAGGTCGATGATCTCCAGGTTGTAGAGACCACACAGCTCCAGAGGGAAAACTTCAAGTTGGTTTCGCTTCAGGTGGATCTCCCTCAGTTTGGTCTGGTTCACCATTTCCTTGGGCAGAGATTTCAGGTGGTTTCCCGCCAGTCCGAGCAGCTCGAGGTGGTGAAGGTGTTTACAGATGAGGATGGGGATCTCCGCCAGGTCCGTGCGGTAGAGGCGGAGCTCACGCAGCTTGCGGATGCCGCTGACGACCCGAAGGGACGAGGCCGGGAGCGGGTTGTCGCTCAGGTCCAGGCCCTCCAGGTTGCTCAGCTTCCCCAGCTCGGGGCACAGATTCTTCAGCTTGTTCTTGTTCAGGTAGAGGATCCTGACATTCCTTAAATGCTGAATATCCTTGGGGATTTCTGCTATCTGGTTGTTTTCCAGATGCACTTCCTCTAATTCTCGTAAGCCTAAAATCTCCGCTGGAATGGTAAGCAAGCTCTGATTAGAAGCGTCAATGAAAAATGTTCTATCAGAGACCTGTTGTGGATCATTTTTCTGATGAATTCTAGATGAATGTCCTGATTTTGTGCTGTCATTTGACATTATTCTGATGGAAAGTTCAAATATTCAAAATCTGAAATATTGTGAAAAGAAAGAAAAAAATATCAGTTTACCTGCCACCAGATTTGGTATCCTTAAGAGAAATAAACTTTAGTTGATTAAATTTAGTGCTCACTACGACACAACATAAAATGTAGGTTTTTGTGTTTCATGTTGGGAGAAGACTCCTCTTTCTCCTAACAGGTTGACTCATACTTTAAAAAAAGGATTGTCTAATTTCAGTTTTTAGAAATGCCTCTTTTGATTCTATTTTCAGGTTGGATGTGGAAGGTTGCAAAAGATCATTGCTCTTACCATAAACACCGAGAAAACATTAGGAAAAAAATAGTATTTTAAAATATTGCATTTGGGGGAGTTCCCTGGTGGCTTAGTGGTTAGGATTCCGGGCTTTCACTGTCGTGACCTGGGTTCAGTCCCTGGTCAGGGAACTGAGATCCCGCAAGCTGCGTGGCCAAAAAACGAAACAAAAATTGCATGTTTCCTTAAATCCCCCAGAGGGCTGTGGATGTAAAGAAGGACAGTAGAATTAAATTCTAGAGATGGACTAGCCATTCCTAAATAAGGAGAGACCAGTGGGCACTTTCATGCCCGGTGGCATTTTCAAGTTTGGGGACTGGCGTGTGGAGAAGCAAGCCTGCCATAGGCACAGGCAAAGGAACTTCTGGGACAAGGAAAAACCAGCCAAACTTTTAACAGCCATGTGTGAGCGGGCACGGTGGATTAGAATCTGTCAAACCGAAGGTAGTCATCAGTCAGATCCATTAAACTATAACTTGCTTAATAAATAGTACAATGTAACCTGCCTTCACTGATCAAGCTCGCTTTAATTGTTTTTACAAAAACTTGCGTATCCTCCAAGCATCAAGTAGCCTAAACAATGCGTTACAAGACCCATTCACCACCCCTATAGATAGTATCTCTGACGCAGGCGTCGTAAGGTGTTTGCCCGATTTGTTTTTCAGGAACTTGGAGTCAGCTATGGTCCAGGTGGCTCTCCAGCCAGTTAAGACTGGTTGGGACTACTGACCCTGCAACTGGGCATGTATGAGTGTCTGATCGGTGACCGTTTGCCGTCAAAGGGTCAAAAACTCCACCCTCAGAGGACGCTAATGTCACGGTATTCTGAACATGCGTCCCATGAAGAATCATGTAGCTTAGTTGTGCCTGCGCAGAACGACGATTACCTCACTTTTTTCTTATCTTTCCCCATGCTCCCCACACCTCAGGCCACCCTGCTTCTTTATCTCATAAATATCCTAAGCCCCTTGTCTTTGGGGAGGTGGATTTGTGACTTGTTCTTTTGTCTCCTCGCTTGGCTGCTTTGTGAATCAACCCTTTCTCTGCTGCAAACTTCCACATCTCAGTGTTTGGCTTGCTGTGTTCTCAGGCAGATGATCCTGGTTGGTAGCATCAGGAGCTGAATGCAGAGCCAATTCTCCCCACCAGCTAGTTCACCCCTAATTGACTGGGGTTGACTCCGTGGCCTTAGGGAAAGTTGCAGGTGGGATGAAAAAGTAGAGAGTGATCCTCTTGTCTCGTGGTCTTAGATCCCTAAGCCTGGCTGGGGGAAAGCATTTCAATCCCTAAATATGACATTTGAAATTGCAGTGAACGGAAATGAATTAAAGTTGCAACCCAGAAAGAAATTAAAGGGACAGATAGATCATGTCCATGGGTTAGAACTCTCAATGGTAAGATGTCAGTAGTCCCCAAACCGATCTGTTGTTTCAGTGCAATCCCAATCAAAATCTCAGCAAGTTTTCTTTTTTCTTTTTGGTAGAAGTTCATATGCTGATTTTAAAATTTATATGAAAACGTAAAAGACTTAGAATTGCAAAAGACAATCTTGAATAATAACAAAAGTGGCAGACTTACACTACTAGATTGACAAATCTTACAAATCTAAGATGTTAATTTTGTATTGCAGAAGACTAAGCCCTTGGTTGTTAATACACACACACACACACAGACACACGTGCACATGCACAGCCTAAGGGGGAAGGCAGGGAAGACTATGACATGATGGTGGCCAGGTTGATTGTGGCATCTCTGCACTTGCCTTTTAGGGTGGCGGCTTTCCTGCTGGAGGACTAGGCCTCCCATCCAGCACAGAGGCCCAGGCAAGACGGAGGGGGGTGAGTTTCCAGCCCCACACTTAATATTATTGCTTCTTGCAGCATAGCAGCATGGGGTTCAGATCCTTGTTGCTATATGCCTAGCCTCAAAAAGAGCTCTGGGATGGTGTTGTCCTCTGTTATTTAAAGAAAGGAGAAGATGGGGAATTCCCTGGTGGTCCAGTGGTTAGGCCTAAGTGCTTCCACTGCCATGGGCCCGGGTTCGATCCCTGGTCTGGGAATCCCGCACGCTGCGTGGCCAAAAAAAAAAAAAAAAAAAAACCGGAGAAGATGTATCATGGATTAAATTATGTCTAGAACTAGTTGTCTCCAACATCTTTGTCCTTATCTAATACTGTTCAGTCCTGTAGGATAAGATCTCATTTCCTAAATACAGATGACTGACAATGCTGACAGCTCCTAGGCAATCAACAGTATCCAGACTGAGGTGATAATATAAATAAAATAAAAATAGAGGACACCAAGGACACTTAGTTATGTGCTCTAGGTTTTACTTAACCAATTTAATCCTCACGAGAACTCTAAGGAGGCACGATTACAATCTCTGTTTCACAGGTAAAGAAAGTAAATAACTAAAAGGGCTCTTCTCAGGACATAGTAGGAAGCAGGAGCAGAGCTTTTGACCTAACCTCACCTCCTCACCTAGGTTTTTAACATCATTTGTTCACAAGAAGCCTGGTTTTTTTCTTTTTTTTTTTTTTAATTGTGGTACATTTCTTTTTAATTAATTAATTAATTAATTAATTTATGGCTGTGTTGGGTCTTCGTTTCTGTGCGAGGGCTTTCTCTAGTTGCGGCGAGCGGGGGCCACTCTTCATCGCGGTGCGCGGGCCTCTCACTATCGCGGCCTCTCTTGTTGCGGAGCACAGGCTCCAGACGCGCAGGCTCAGTAGTTGTGGCGCACGGGCCTAGTTGCTCTGCGGCATGTGGGATCTTCCCAGACCAGGGCTCGAACCCGTGTCCCCTGCATTGGCAGGCAGATTCTCAACCACTGTGCCACCAGGGAAGCCCGAGAAGCCTGGTTTTAATTAAAATCTTTCTTCTTGGGTGTGAAGTTTCAGGCTTGATTTTTCTCTTCCAGTCTTCCTACACAGTCATCTGGGGGAAATTTGTGTGCACTGGCCACTCTAATTAGGGTTCGCACGAGTACATCTGGGCTTCCAGACACATAAAACAACTTATTTCTCTTAACATTCATCCTGCTCTGTGATGAGACCTTCCTAGAAGGTCTTGAATGTGTGTGTATATTATCTCACATTAATCATATCCCATATGTGTTTGGAATCAAGTTGCTAGCCCTCTGAAAGCTATTTATATTGTATATGCTTAGTGGACTTAATAAAAGGAGGTTCTAAAGCCAGGATTTGCAACAGCTGCCAGTAAGTAAGAATGGGGAAGACTGATTCTTTATTGGCTATTTTTCCTAGGGATTACTTTCTGAAAATGGTCAAATTAACTTATTACAACCCAGTATTACTGAGAAGTTTCTGAGTGGAATTACTGTTGCATCGTCATTTCAAGGAGTGAGGGTTTGGAGAGTTTAATAAATAGCCCTTCTTTGTGTAAATTTAATGCCCAAGAAAACCATTTAAGAAAATAACTCTCTCAAGTTTACATCAAGTGTTGATACTTCTGTCTCCAAGTCTAATTACACACAAACTGGATAGGTAAGATTAGGGTCCTGAGGTTAATATGATGTGTGACTCTCTCTGATAGCAAAAATAACCATTTCTAGTTAAAATAATTTCAAGATTTTACTTAAAACTTCACCTGGGAGATCTTCTCCCTCTAACACAGACAAGCTAAAAGTAACCTTAATTAACCTAGGACTGGAGAATCATGTAATGGTAACACCACCCGTTGCTTTGATAAAAATTTCTGGGAAACTATAATATCCCTTGAAAAAATTTTAAGTCTCCTCTCAAGTAATACTGAGACGAAGTTCCATATAAACTTCCAACTTGAAGTTCCATATAAACTATAGAAAGTTGAGTGGACAACTTTCTATAAGCAAGTAATTTTAGATTTTGGGCAGGGGCAAGGGAGAATCTACATGGCTCAGCTAATAATAAAGGCAGATTCTCTGGGTGTGATATTGTGATATAATAAGAAATATATGGTCTTGGTCTTTTCCCCCAAGTTCTTGACACAAGAACTTCTAAAACCCTTGGAATTTTCTGAGTAATAGGAGTGAGAATAGAGGAATGGAACATCTCTTGCTATTCATAATAAGCCCCTTTCAACCACACCTGAGTTTATACTAATCAGGTGACTCTAGTTGGGGCCCCAGATAGCTTCAGGATGGAGGCTGGTTGCCAGAGGAATGAACACATGTTTAGAGGGGTGGAACTTTCAGCCTCAGCCCCCAACCTTAGAGAAGGGGAGAGGGGCTGGAGATTGTGTTAAATCACCAATGGCCAATGATTTAATCAATCATGCCTCTGTAATGGAACCTCCATAAAAACCATCTTTGGTTTAGAGAGCTCCTGAGTTGGTGAACACATAGAGTACTGGGAGGGTGGTGTGCCTGGAGAGGGCACAGAAGCTCTTCATCACTTCCCCATACACTGCCCTATGCATCTCTTCCATTTGGTTGTTCCTGAGTTGTATCCTTTAAAATAAACTGGTAACAGTAATGTAGGGAAGCAAAACTTGCCATCCTAAAATATCTCTTTAGTGTACAGATTATTTCAAGGTGAAAACAATCAAGGCCCAAAAAAACTCAAGAAGAAATTTTTTTTTTTAACATCTTTATTGGAGTATAATTGCTTTACATTGTTGGGTTAGTTTCTGCTGTATAACAGAGTGAATCAGCTACACGTATACATATATCCCCGTATCTCCTCCCTCTTGCATCTCCCTCCCACTCTCCTCCTCCCCCAATCCCACCCCTCTAGGTGGTCACAGAGCACCGAGCTGATCTCCCTGTGCTATGCGGCTGCTTCCCACTAGCTATCTGTTTTACATTTGGTAGTGTATATATGTCCATGCCACTCTCTCACTTTGTCCTACCTTACCCTTCCCCCTCCCCATGTCCTCAAATCCATTCTCTGCATCTGCGTCTTTACTCCTGTCCTGCCCCTAGGTTCATCAGAACCATTTTTTTTGTTTATTTAGATTCCGTATATATGTGTTAGCATACGATATTTGTTTTTCTCTTTCTGACTTACTTCACTCTGTATGACAGATTCTAAGTCCATCCACCTCTTTTTATGGCTGAGTAATATTCCATTGTATATATGTGCCACATCTTCTTTATCCATTCATCTGTCGATGGACACTTAGGTTGCTTCCATGTCCTGGCTATTGTAGATAGTGCTGCAATGAACATTGTGGTACATGACTCTTTTTGAATTATGGTTTTCTCAGGGTATATGCCCAGTAGTGGGATTGCTGGGTCATATGGTAGTTCTATTTTTAGTTTTTTAAGGAACCTCCATACTGTTCTCCATAGTGGCTGTATCAATTTACATTCCCACCAACAGTGTAGGAGGGTTCCCTTTTCTCCACACCCTCTCCAGCATTTATTGTTTGTAGATTTTTTGATGATGGCCATTCTGACCAGTGTGAGGTGATACCTCATTGCAGTTTTGATTTGCATTTCTCTAATGATTAGTGATGTTGAGCATCCTTTCATGTGTTTGTTGGCAATCTGTATATCTTTTTGGAGAAATAGCTATTTAGGTCTTCTGCCCATTTTTGGATTGGGTAGGTTTTTTGATATTGAGCTGCATGAGCTGCTTGTATATTTTGGAGATTAATCCTCTGTCAGTTGCTTCGTTTGCAAATATTTTCTCCCATTCTGAGGGTTATCTTTTCATCTTGTTTATGGCTTCCTTTGCTGTACAAAAGCTTTTAAGTTTCATTAGGTCACATTTGTTTATTTTTGCTTTTATTTCCATTTCTCTAGGATGTGGGTCAAAAAGGACCTTGCTGTGATTTAAGTCATAGAGCATTCTGCCTATGTTCTCCTCTAAGGGTTTTATAGTGTCTGGCCTTACATTTAGATCTTTAATCCATTTTGAGTTTCTTTTTGTGTATGGTGTTAAGGAGTGTTCTAATTTCATTCTTTTACATGTAGCAGTCCAGTTTTCCCAGCACCACTTATTGAAGAGGCTGTCTTTTCTCCATTGTATATTCTTGCCTCCTTTATCAAAGACAAGGTGACCATATGTGTGTGGGTTTATCTCTGGGCTTTCTATCCTGTTCCCTTGATCTATATTTCTGTTTTTGTGCCAGTACCATACTTGTGCCAGTCTTGATTACTGTAGCTTTGTAGTATAGTCTGAAACTGGGGAGCCTGATTCCTCCAGCTCTGTTTTTCTTTCTCAAGATTGCTTTGGCTATTCGGGGTCTTTTGTATTTCCATACAAATTGTGAAGTTTTTTGTTCTAGTTCTCTGAAAAATGCCATTGGTAGTTTGATAGGGATTGCATTGAATCTGTAGACTGCTTTGGGTAGTATAGTCATTTTCACAATGTTGATTCTTCCAATCCAAGAACATGGTATATCTCTCCATCTGTTTGTATCATCTTTAATTTCTTTCATCAGTATCTTACAGTTTTCTGCATACAGGTCTTTTGTCTCCTTAGGTAGGTTTATTCCTAGGTATTTTATTCTTTTTGTTGCAGTGGTAAATGGGAGTGTTTCCTTAATTTCTCTTTCAGATTTTTCATCATTAGTGTATAGGAATGCAAGAGATTTCTGTGCATTAATTTTGTATCCTGCTACTTTACCAAATCCATTGATTAGCTCTAGTAGTTTTCTGGTAGCATCTTTAGGATTCTCTATGTACAGTATCGTGTCATCTGCAAACAGTGACTGCTTTACTTCTTCTTTTCCGATTTGGATTCCTTTTATTTCTTTTTCTTCTCTGATTGCTGTGGCTAAAACTTCCAAAACTATGTTAAGTAACAGTGGTGAGAGTGGGCAACCCCGTTTTGTTCCTGATCTTCACGGAAATGGTTTCAGTTTTTCACCATTTCCCTACTGTTGCCAAATTATTGATCTGAAATAGCTTCTCAGGACTTATTTCTTTTAAATAGACTCAAAGTGGCATTTTATCCATTTCACAAATGTTTATATCTTTCAGTCCTGCACCCATACCACCAAACTATAGACCTAGTAATTTATAAACAAAACCTTTTTTCTTCTTTTTCTTTTTTAAAATTTGGGTTTTCAAACCGTTATCTTGCATAACGAATGAGCAAGAAGGCATTGGGCACTGTTCCATTTACTAATCATTGATATACTTTCTCATCTCTTCAGAAAATAAGAATGTAGACTTCATATAACTCACTCTTCTTTTATCCATGGGCCAAAACATTTTTAATAACAGAACACCAATTTTTCCATCTTCAGTACACAAACAACATGCATGCATTAACCCCACCAGAAATCAGCACTTCAGCAGAAAATTCAACCAGGAATTTACTCTGCTTGCTAGCAGCTCAGTTGAGCCATCTGAGAGTTGGGAAAAATAGCTAATGAATATATTAAATATTAATTTCCCCAGATCCTTTGAGTTCTATCTCCATATTATCAGGAAATAACTTACTAGACCATATTATCTGTGTTTCCTCAAGACATGACTTCCTTAAGTCATAATTAAACACCATGCTGTTGACTTTTTAAATAAAATAACAATAAAAGAAAGAATCATTTGAAAAATATTTCTGGATCTTCTACAAACCTATAGTCAAAGACATGTCTATTAAGTTACTTACATAAATATACACCGACTAAGCCTTCCTACTATAAGGTGCCAGAGAAATGTAAATGCTGCCTTTTATTGAAGCATGGGGATCACATACAGTCAGCCCTCCGTGTGTCTGATGGTTCCACATCCATGGATTTGACCAACCTCAGATGAAAAATATTCGACTAAAAAAATCCAGAAAGTTTCAAAAAGCAAAACTTGCATTTGCCGTGCCCTGGCAACTATTTCATAGCTTTTACATGGTATTTACAGCTGTTTATATAGCATTTACATTGTATTAGGTATTATACGTGGTCTAGAGGTGATTTAAAGGATGCAGGAGGATGTGCATTGGTTATACGCAAATACTATGCTGTTTTATATAAGGGACTTGAGCATCCACGGATATTGGGATCCGAGTGGGTCCTGGAACAAATCCCTGAGGATACCGAGGGACGACAAGGAATGACATCCTCACATATTTTCTTTGGTTCTGACTTCTAGAAATCTCAGATTCGAGTTAGACCTCTACTCCAAGTTCTTGACACATAAGCACCCAGTGAATCCACTCAGCATCCCTCTCCCCTGCTCCCCTACCCCCCCAATCAGGGAGGGTTTTTTCCCCTCAAACTACATCCCTCCTCCATATCTGGAAATCACTGGGGGTGATGAGAAGGGTACTAATGGAAATGAGCTGTACATGTGGTGTCTTTTTGACCATCCTATTTGATACGCATTTTGACATTGCAGGCTGTCGTTCTGTGTAAATACTGTTTGTGTTTTGCTAAGGCAGATGGGGAGAACAGTGCTGAAGGTGCCGTTTGTCTGGTTAAAGCAGCTCTTTCCTGTTTATCCTGTTCTGACCCTGTTTGTCAGTCACTCTCTAGAACAAAAGTCTAATTCTGCCCTTCTTGCTCCTTTGGAAGAGTATTCTTCCCTTCCCCTGGGGCAGCAATTAATTAATCCTCAACCTCTCTTTCCCCTATTTTCTTAACTCAAAATACTTTAAGGGAGGAATAGGGAGGGGCGGGTGCTGAATTGCACCTACACTCACACTTCAGTATTTCAGGCTACCTCTCAACTTTGTTGGTAGCACGTGGGGTAAATGAAAATATAATTGTCTTTTCTATCATCATCATGTGTAATCTGAAGAAATACTTCAGGTGATGCTTAAAATCTGTGGGCTACACAGGGTTTCAAGAGACCTCTGCCTTGCCTGGCACAATTTCTTGGCAGTGGAGCGGTGGTCTGGAATTGGCTGGTGGGGGAGTGGGAAGGAGAGAGGACTCAGAGATTTTGTTTTTCACCTTGGAACTGTCTTCCTAAATAGCCTGTTTTTACCTTGAGGATCTTCCTTGCACCTTTGCTCAGGCAAGGAGTCTCTGACTGGCTCCAGAGTCCTCTACAGCAGGGGTCCCCAACTCCCGGGCCATGGACCGGTACCGGTCCGCAGCCTGTTAGGAACCGGGCCGCATAGCAGGAGGTGAGTGGCGGCGAGTGAGCGAAGCTTCACCTGCCGCTCCCCATCGCTCACATTACCGCCTCAACCATCCCCCACACCCATCTGTGGAAAAATTGTCTTCCATGAAACCGGTCCCTGGTGCCAAAAAGGTTGGGGACCGCTGCTCTACAGGGGCCTTCCACCTCTCTTTGATCTACGGTAACCCCAAATAGAGGGCCTTCCTTCCCTCCTTCCTTTTCTTCTCTCCGCAAGGCCCAAGTACCAAATCCTGACCATGTTACCCTGTAACTATCGCTGGGTTCTGTCTCCTTCTCATTCCCCAAAGTCCAGTCTTAGCTGAGGCTTTATGATCTCTCCTGAGCTGCTTCATACTGCATCTCCCCTAGGTCGTGTCAAATCCATCCTCTATCAGCTGTTCCCCATCTGAGAGCTCCCAGTGCCCTGCCCCGTAACAGCTGTGCTTCTCAGAGGATGCACAGGACTCCACGTGGATCTGGCCTCGCTTGCCACACAGCTCCCCTTTCGCCCCCAATACAGACACAGTCTGGGCTCATCTGGGCAGCCCCAAGTACCTGCACATCTCCAGAAACACACAAAGCAGTTCTGCCCTCTGGCAGGTTCACCCGGGCCAGTCAGGATGATACCTCTTCCAAGAAGCCCTCCCTGATGCTCCCACCCCTCCACAAGACTGATCGACAAGCCCCTTTATGCCCCCTTACCTCCGCGCCCCATCCGTGCTAGTGCCACTCTGTGCTTTTGCGCCTGGCCTCCGCAGGTATGTGCACACTTTGGGGAGAGGACTGTGTCATAATCGTCTTTGTATCCCCGGCCCCTAGCCCATCAGCTGTGCCCCCTAAACCTCGAGAACTTCCCCCTGCAAAGGAGCCAGGGTGCCCTCCCTCAGTGTGTCTTTAACCCAGGGCAGGTGACCTGGACCCAGACGGGGTGACCAAGGAGCCTCCATAGCATCGGCGTTCACTGCCCGCCCAATCAGGTCTCAGGAACCAAGGGAGTAATGGCGAAGGTCGCCACAGCCGGCTGGTTCCGGCGCTCAGGGTCGCGCGGTGGATCTGCTCCCGGCGCAGATCATTGGCGGCCTGGGGCGGCTGGCGCACGCGCGCGGTCGTCATGACAACGCCGCTGCCACGGCCGGCGGGATGCAGAGAGCATGCAGCGCAGCCCGCAGCAGGCCGGGCCTGAGTCCCGGACCCCACCTTCCGCCCCATCTACGACCCCTACTCCGGCGTGGGCTGCGGCCGACTGTAGCGGTAAGAAATAGGGGGTCCTTTGGCGCCGGCCTGGCCCGGACGAAACGCGCTAGGGCCGTCGGGGGCAGGCCGATTCCTCCGAGCAGACTTCGGGCCAGAGGTGGTCCGGCGGGAGGGAGCCCCTGGGAACCCCAGCTGTGGCCGGAACTTCGGGGCGCCCCCAGACGCAGGCGGGAGCGGAGCGCCAAGTTCCCGCAGCGGGTACGCAGTTCGCGCGGTGGGTTGTCCTGAAGTACTAAAGTGTGTGTCGCTTTGCTCTTACGGTCTCTGAGAAGGTTGTCTGGATATACTTCTTGGGCCCCTTTTTGTGCAGTCTCCAGAGAGCAGGGCCCAGGTGGGCGAGAGGGTCTGGAAACCGCTCTTTGCACCTCTACGCCAGCTCGGTTTTAAGTATTTCTGCACCCATGAATTATCCGGTAGCAAGTTAAGTATAGTGTGAACGCCCTCTCTCTCCACCATTTCCATTTTGGCCACTTGTGTTGTAGATATGAAATTGTGCCAGAAGCCTTCGTATTCCTCAAAGCACCATGAGATGAGCATTGATATACTCTGCTTTTAGCATAAGAGGGAATTTAAGATCGAAGAATTTAAGTAACTTGTTCAGCCCACACAGACGTTCTGGGTAGGCATCGAAGTCTGACACCCTCAACCCTTGGATTTCCCAGTACTTGGCTGTTCCAGTATAGGAGGGCATTGGGAACCACCTCCAAAATGAGCCCTTAACTAGAATTTTTTAAGCAGGCTGTTAAGTAAAAATTATTTGGAATTCAAGACTCAGGTGTGGATTAAAAATGAAATCTAGGTTAGAGTCTTGACATTTTCTTGTGTAATTGGTTATTCCTAGGTTTTGCTTTACACTTTGCAGACTGGTTTATTATTTTCTCCTAATATGAATACACTATAGGAAATAAATTATTGGTGCCATAGAATCTTGACATACAATACTTAGGTGAATTTTAAATAAAAGAGAGAGTAGCAGAAAGATATAGCTGAAGCTTTAAAATAATTTACATCCATGGCCAGGTAATTAAATACAAATATTCTTGTAAATTTCTTTAGCTATATTTAGCTTGTAATCTAAGATTCCTTCATGTCTGCACAAAAACATGACTTGTAAGTCTGACATCTGTCTGCATGTCCTGGATACGGTTGTGCCAGCTGAGGGCAGGCAGAATGAACGTCAGAGAAATTCTCAGGGCAATCCTCTCTTCTCTTTAATGACACACTTAAGATCGTTTAAAAATCAAAATGGAGTAACTGTGGTACAGGCATGCAAAATGGAGCCAAGTGGCCACTGTGGATATGATTTCAGATGCATTCCTTCATCACTGAGAACTTGGATTTTCTCTGAACTGTATCAGACTCGAGGACACTACCAGCTGTTTTCAAAACAGAATCTGCTAGCAGCTGCTAGTTGCAACCTTGTAGTTTCAAATTAGCCCCCACCTTTGCAATTTTGTAATCGTTTCAGACTCCTAACAAATCCTTGCTTACCAAGCACCCTTACGTCTTGCCAGCTCCAATCCTAATTCTTGACAAACAATTTATGTAACCTTGTGGGTTTTTTGCCTTTATAAGCCTCCACCATTTTGTAGTCTGGTGGAACACAGTTCAAGTGCTTATTGGATCTGTGTCTCCTGGGTTGCAGTCCTAACAAATCCCAAATAAACACGTCTTTATTTCAATCAGGTCTCTATTTCTGAAATGTTGTTTAACATTTTTAATACCGAGGAAAGTAGTAGCCAGAAGAGAGGAAAGAAACCCAGTGGGAGCCCAGCTCCAGGAAGTAAATCCGTTTGAGATCTACTTGCTTTGTTTTCTGTTGAGGACGCTAAACTAGCATTTTTTGGATTGCATTCCATTTTAACCATGGTCACGTAAGTCCTAAGTCTGGGAGCACTTTTAACCTCCCTCCCCGCCAGGCTCAACAATCTGAGGAATCTTTGAGCACCTGAGAGTTTTAAATGTCCTGAGAAGTGTTGTAGATAGGAATCTGTTTAGCATTGTTCAATTCATCATTTCCCAAACTTATTTGACAGTAAAACCTATTCTATTTAGAGCATCTTTGATCATCTTGTAGATTAGTATTTCACAGAACACAATTTGGGAAATATTGTGCTAAAGTGTTATTTAAATACGTGAAAATTTCCTAAAGTAAGTGAAAGATTTCTTTAAAAAATTTTTTTAATTGAAGTATAGTTGATTTACAATGTTGTGTTAGTTTCAGGTGTATAGCACAGTGATTCAGTTATACATACGTATATATAGGTATATTCTTTTTCCGATTCTTTTCCATTACAGGCTATTACAAGATACTGTGCTATATAGTAGGTCCTTGTTGTTTATCTATTTTATATCTGGTAAGTGAAAGATTTCTTATGTACATCCATCCACAAGACAGAAATTATGCTGACATTAAAAATTTTCAGAGAATATCTAATGATATGGGAAAGCTGCTCACAATGTTAACTGAAGAAAAAAAGGATATAGAAAAAGAAAAATAATAGGGAGGAAATACCCCCAGACCTCAGTTGTGGTGGTTCTTTGGTAGCAGGATTGCTGATGAATGTTTCTTTTCTTTTCTTTTTTTTTTCCTTTATTTTCTTTTTGATATTGAAATTTCCGAGTTATCTGAAATAAGTGTGGGTTAACTTTATTTATTTATTTATTTGGGCTGCACTGCAGTGCAGTGAAAGCACAGAGTCCTAACTACTGGACCACCAGGGAAGTCCCCTACATTTATTTTTTAAAAGTTTATTTTAAAAAACTATAAGAAAAGTTTATCTGCTTTCACTTGTGTAATATGATGTTCCTCATCTTAAATCTTGTTTTGCACATTTGTTTAGCAAACTCTTTATTTCATGTAGTGCAGAAGTCCACTCAGCAAATAAGATCTTTGGGATGTAGAGACTTAGAGAAGCTGGATCCTAAAGACCTCAGGCTGATTGAGCAGGGAGAACTCTGAGCATGGACTCTTAAAGAGACATACCCAAAAGGTAGGACAGAAAATACAGACAGTGGTGTGTGCTTCTAAGAAAAGTGTCAGCATACCTTCTACCCAAGAAGGCCTGGGCCTCAAAAAGGGTGCTTTTAGAGTAATAGCAAAGGGGAGGGGGGAGGGATAAATTGGAAGACTGGGATTGATATATACACATTACTGTATATAAAATGGATAACTAATAAGGACCTACTGTATAGCACAGGGAACTCTACTCAATACTCTGTAACGACCTATATGGGAAAAGAATCTTAAAAAGAGTGGACATATGTATATGTATAACTGATTCACCTTGCTGTACACCTGAAACCAACACAACATTGTAAATCAACTATACGCCAATAAAAATTTTTAAAAAAGTAATATCGAAAATAATAAGACCATTAAGGAAAACTGCAGGTATAACAGAGTAACAAGTTCTTAACTCCTGTTTTCTTTCTGTCTTCCTTATTAAGGACTAGACAGGGAAAATCACCTTTAGAAAGAGGAAATGGAAGGCCAGGGTAGGTGAAGCGCTTCTGTGAGCTAGGCCTCAACTTGGTGTTAGGAAGAACAGACAGAGCTGTATTCAGATGCCATCAACGTGCATGGTATAGAGGGTCTCCAAGAAGCCTATTGGACTTGGTGATTTTTCAGATCCCTTTTGAGTTTAGACTCTATGATAAAATTGTCTTTGTTTGAAGCCATGATAAGCAACCTTGAGTCACCCTAACCCATTATAGCAGAGTAGGAAGAGACTTTGGAGTCAGTATGACTCTGTACTCTGCCCTTATTAGCTGTATGATTTTAGGCACAATACGTAATTTCTCTGGACATCATTTTCCTCAGCTGCCAGGCCTGTTACATAACAGAGGTTAGTTCTCCCTTTGTGTCACTTCCAAGTTAGTGTCTGCCCACTCTTCAGTGGGTACTTGTATGGCCCTAGTTCTCCAAACAGCATTTTTCTTCTCTCCCATTCCTTCTTATTTTTCTTCCCTTTCTGTATTCTTAACGTCATCTCCTTTTCTTCACCCTGCCCTCAACTCCATACGCACACATTTGTATCTTTGAAAGAAGTCTAATTTTTTTCTGGCGGGGGGGAAGCTCCTGGGATAATGTATATGCGATGAAGGGTAATGCATTTATTTTTCAAAAGCTGCAGAACCTATTGGCGGTCTACAGGAATATTATTATGAGCTATGTATGGAAAAGTCCCAGGAAATTAAACCTTTTATATTGCATATACTCCAAGAAGTGGACGAAGAAATTGAAAAGGGGTAAGGAAGACAAATACTTGATTACATCAGTAACATTCACTGATATTCATCTGTGTGAAAATCCTGGAACACTGAGTGATTTGAAAGCCATTTGCAAATGCTTGATAAAGTGGACATACTTTCTGATTCAGCATAGATGATCAACATGGTTAGGTCTTGGAGGTAGTGGAGTTTACTGAAAAAGGACTAGACCAGCATTCTCCAAGTCTGGGTTCCAGATTTGTCCTTAACTCCTGTGAGCTGGGTTTATTTATGCAAATCATTGAAGTCTTCAATGTCATTACCTGCAAGTGGGAATACTTTGGTTTTCTTGTGGTTGAGAAATTAAACTATGCATATGTTAAAGTGCTTTGCAAAAGCTGTAGAATATTCAGTAGTTTTAAGTTACTTGATATAAATCTGTATTGTGGTACATACTTGGTTTCAGTAAATGCTATCCATGATGTTACTAAACATGAAGGAAAAATACTTTTATTTCTTTACTGGATTTCTTTTTTATATTTTAACAGATTGGTAGGAATCACATTAAATGTTGCTGGTAACTGTCACTTAATGCCAGTAGAAAGAGTAACAGGTGAAGATTTTTGGATTCTTTGCAGAATTTTAAAGAATAATCCATGTATTAATGGTATGTCTCCTTAAGAATCATTCCTTCCTGCTTTCATTTTCCTGATTTTAAGTGTTCATTAGAAGGAATATCAGCTTCTATTCATCTGTGTTTTTCAGGTTTGGATGTTAGATATAACCTCATAAGTGATGTTGGCGCATCCTATGCTGCAAAACTGCTTCAGGTATTATTTTACTACAAAATGTTCTTGGTTCATTTTTCTTTTCTCCCAGGACCCAGTTAAGAACCAGCCCTTTCTTTGGAACGTGCAGGGTTTCAGCACCCCTAGCCTGCTAAGCTAACCCTTTATTGCAGACTTCACTTTGGAGATACCCAAGCTGAAATGCTGTTTTATGGTTGCACTTTATTTAAGAGAGACAGTGTGGTCCACCAATCAGAATAGGTGTCGTTAAAGAAAAGGCTTTGTTTCAACCTCAGAAGATTGGCACATACGTATGTATGTCTGTATTTTCAGTTAAAATAAAATGTTTAAAGCAGCATATATCATTTTTTATTCTTCCCTTAAATTGGCTTTTTAATTTCCTATTTGTTCCATTCTCATCTGCTACAAGTGCTTCTAATGAGCTTAAAATGATCTTAAAATTCTCATGTCCATGAAATGGCACACAATGTAAGGACAGAGTGAAGATTAACCAAAAAAAAAAAAAAATGAAGTAACCAAGTTATTTTCATCAACCACAAATAAAAATGCTGCAAAAGCATCGTCATCAAAATATTCTTAGTTCTGTTTACAGTGAAATCACCTAGTCTAATCACACACACACAAAACACTAGTTTTGCAAAATGTCAAGTGTCCTGACTCTGTGCCATATTTATAACACTTGAAATACACTAAAAACCCATTTGTGTATTTGGTCTCAGTAGAGCTGGTACCTAGAGCCTCCTGAGTCATCTTTTGCAAACTTATACACTATGGTTAAGTACATAAAGCACATCCATACTTTGAATCATTGATCAAAAATGAATATAGTTCTTTTCTTTATATTGCCATTATATTTGTTTAAATGATCATGTTGATTTTTTTCCTTAATGGTCCTTTCTTTTGCTGGACCTTGAAATTTCCTGGTTATAAAGAATTTTTTTGGAGGTAAACACTTTTACTTAAAAAGCAGCTCTTACGTATTATTGATTTCTAATAATACACATGTAATAGCTTCTTTTCTCTCCTTATTTTAGAAGCAACATAATCTCATTTACTTAAACCTTATGTTTAATGACATTGGGCCTGAAGGTGGAGAACTGATTGCTAAAGCACTACATGTAAGCATTCGTATACCTCAAACTAACATTTTATTTGGGAATTTTAACTTCTTTAGTTTTAGCTTGGAACCAACAGAAACAAATGTTAATGTCAACTTATTTTAATATTGTGCGAATGTATATTTTTTATTTCACTTCAATTTATTAAAGTCTGGACATTACATGAGCACTTTTGAACTCATTTTAAAAAATAAACAACTTTATGGATAAACCATAATGGAAAATATAAAAAAAGAATATATATGTGTATAACTGAGTCACTTTGCTGTAC
This sequence comes from Eschrichtius robustus, assembly GCF_028021215.1. NCBI lineage: Eukaryota > Metazoa > Chordata > Mammalia > Artiodactyla > Eschrichtiidae > Eschrichtius > Eschrichtius robustus. The sequence goes on along the minus strand of NC_090829.1, from coordinate 49,897,323 downwards.
AGCAGAAATTAGCACAACATTGTAAATCAACTATACTTCAGTTAAAAAAATAGAGAATAAAAAAATAAAGAGCTTTATTAAGATATAATTCACATATACAGAATTTACCCTTTGTAAGTGTTCAATTCAGTGGTTTTTTTAGTATATTGAATACAGTGGACCCTTGAACAGCACAGGTTTGAACTGTATGGGTCCACTCATATGTAGATTTCTTTCACTAAATACATGCTGCAGTACTACACAATCCACGGTCAGTTGAACCTGAGGATGCAGGACCTCGGATACAGAGGGCCAAATGTAAAGTTAAAGTCATTTTCAACTGCACAGAGGGTCATCACCCCTAACCCCTGTGTTGTTCAACAGTCAGTTATATTCACAGTTATGTGACCATCACCACTATCACTGTTTTTAGAACATTTTCCCCCAAAAAGAAGCCCTGTACCCGTTAGTAATCCCTCTCTGTGCTTCTCTCTCTCACCCTCCAGCACCTGGCAGTCACATCTACTTTCTACCTATACATTGCCTATTCTGGCCATTTATAAATGGAATCGTACAGTATGTGGCCTTTAGTGACTGGCTTAATGCTTTCAAATTTTATCCATGTTGTAACATGCTTCATTTCTTTTTATTGCCAAGTAATATTCCATTGTTTGGAAATATCACATTTTGTTCATCCATTAGTTAATGGACATTTGGGTTTCCACTCTTTTTGTCTATAATGTATAATGCTGCTATGAATATTTGCACACATTTTTCTGTGCACGTATGTTTTCAGTTTTCTAGGGTACATACCTAGGAGTGAAATTGCTGGTTCATTTGGAAACTCTGTTTAACATTTTGAGTGACTGCCAAACTGTTTTCCAAAGTGGCTGTCCCTTTTAACAATTCCACCAACAATGTATTGGTGTTCTGATTTCTCCATATCCTCACCAGTACTTGTTATTGTCTTTTTGATTTGAGCTATCGTAGTGGGTATGAAGAGGTTTTGTGGTTTTGATTTGCATTTCCCTAATGAATAAAGATGTTGAATATCTTTTTATATGCTAATTAGTCATGTGTATATCTTCTTTGGAGAACTATCTGTTCAAATCTTTTGCCCTTTCTGGAGTCCCTTATTAGATACATGATTTGCAAATATTTTTGCACATTCTGTAGGTTGCCTTTAACTTCCTTAGTGGTGTCTTTTGAAGCACAAAATTTTAAAATTTTGATAAAGTTCATTTAATCTATTTTTTCTTTTGTTGTTTGGCTTTTTGTGATGTATCTAAGAAGGCTATTAACTTCATGACTTTGCCTAATCCAAAGTCATGAAGATTTACACTTACATTTTCTTCTAACAGCTTTTTGTTTTGGCTCTTTCATTTAGTTCTCTGATACATTTTGAGTTAATTTTTATATATGAGGTGAAGTAGGAGTCTAATTTCATTCTTTTTCATGTGGATATCCATTTGACCCAACACCTTTTGTTAAGACTGTTCTTTCCCCATTAATTTTGACATCCTTGTTGAAAGTCAGTTGATTATAAATGTGAGGGTTTATTTCTGTACTCTCCATTCTATTCTTTTAATCTATATGTCTATCCTTAGGCCAGTCTCACAATATCTCGACTACTGTAGTTTTGTAGTAAGTTTTAAAGTCAAGAAGTGAGTCCTCTTTGTTCTTTTTTCAAGATTGTGTTGGTTCTTCTGGGTCCCTTGCATTTCCACATGAAGTTTAAGATCAGTTTATCAATTTCTGCAAAAAATGCAACTGGGATTTTGAGAGGGATTGCTTTAAATATTTAGATCAATTTGGGGAAAAGTGCTCTCTTAAGTCTTCCGACCCAGGAACATGGGATGTGTTTCCATTTACTTAGGTTGTTTTTATTTTATTTTTTTAATATTTATTTATTTTTGGCCACACTGCACAGCATGTGGGATCTTAGTTCCCCGACCAGGGATTGAACCCATGCTTCTTGCAGTGGAAGCTCGGAGTCTTAACCACTGGACTGCCAGGGAAGTCCCTGTTTAGGTTGTTTTTAATTTCTTTCAACCATGCTTTGATGCTTTGTAGTTTTCAATGTGCAAGTCTTGTCCTTTTGTTAAATTTATTCCTAATGTTTTATTCTTTTTGATGTTATTATAAATGGAATTTTAATTTCATTTTTGAATTGTTCATTGCTAGTGTATGGAAATACAGTTGATTTCTATATATTGATCTTGTGTCCTGCAGACTTGCTGAACTCATTTATTAGTTCTTTTTTTTTTTTTTTTTGGCTGGCTTGTGGGCTTTTAGTTCCCTGACCAGGGATTGAACCTGGGCCCTCAGCAGTGAGAACACGGAGCCCTAACCACTGGACTGCCAGGGAATTCCCCATTTATTTGTTCTAACAGCTTTTGTTTTGTTTTGGATTGGGTTTTTTTGGTGGATTCCTTAGAATTTTCCACATATAAGATCATGTCGTATGCAAACAAGAGTTTTACTTCATTTCCAACCTGGATGCCCTTTTTGTTTCTTTTTCTTGCCTGATTGTCCTATCTAGACCCTCCAGTACAATGTCAAATAGAAGTGGTGAGAGTAGACATCCTTGCCTTCTTCCCACTCTTAGAGGGGTTTGACTTAATTTTAAAGATAATTATTTGCACTTATATGTCCAAATATTTATTCACTAGGACAATGAAATGTCTGTAATTTTGTGAAAGATTTATCAAAAGAAATGAAATAAGAGAAGGAATTAAACTTCGCAAATGTCTGAGAAATTGTATCACTTTCAAAATGATACGGGGGAATGTGAAGTGATTGCTTAATGGGTACAGGGTCTCCTTTAGGGGTGATAAAAATGGTTTGGAATTAGCTAGAGGTGATGGCTGCACAACACTGCGAATGTAGTAAAATCCAGTGAATTGTACATTTTCTTGCTTATTTTTTTTCCTGCACCGTGCAGCTTGCGGGATCTTAGCTCCCCAACCAGGGATTGATCCCAGGCCCTCGGCAGCGAGAGCATGGAGTCCTAACCACTGGACCGCCAGGGAAGTCCCAAATTATACATTTTAAAATAGTTAATTTTGTGTTATGTGAATTTCATCTCAATTTTAAAAGGTGGTGTAATTTTCTTAGAAGATAAATTTATAGATTTTCTAATGAAAGTAAAGTTATTAAAATCTGCTTCATTTACTGGTCATTATTTTGGTATCTATTTCCTGGGCATTCTTTCTACTAAACTATTAAACTAGATATTTATCTGTTATGGGAAATTGAATGTTACCTTTAAGGAATATATCTTGTTCTATCTCCATGAAAAACTGATGAGTCTGCAAATAGTAATATAGTCTCCTAACTCATGTAATCTAAAGAGAATTCTGTGGGTTAAAATTTTAACCAAGTTTTGCCTCTTTTCCTTTTCAGAAGAATACAACTCTGAAGCACCTAAGAATGACTGGAAACAAGATTGAAAATAAGGGTGGAATGTTTTTTGCTGCAATGCTACAAATTAATTCATCCTTAGAGAAATTAGATGTGGGTGACTGTGATCTGGTGAGTTAAATTGGGTATGAGATAGTCACTCAGATATTGGATCATTCTCCCTGGAAACTAGCATAGAGAAGTGTCAGAGACCAGCTAAATGACAGTTTATGAATGATTAAGCTTGTCTCTAAGGTCTAATATCAGAGAAAATATTTTTTTAAAATAAGCATCAGATTATAATAAATAATATTATGGAAGAATATCCAGTGTAATAAAAATATTCCTAAACTTCCATCTGTTACCCTTCTTAACTTGTATGGGATTTTCTAAAGAAGAAGATTACGTTCCTTTTAATTAAACAAATACTACTTCATTCGTATAATATAAATTTTTTACTTATGGAAACATTTTGCAGTGAGTAGTTATGTCATAGCATAAAACCTCAGGTTATGCTAAGAGCTGCTCTGAGCCTTCATCTGGACTGATAATGAGAAGTCTGTCTGTTTTGCATGTCTTCAAATTCTAGGCTTCATTTTCTCAAACATGCCTTCAAACCTTCAGGCCTACTGTTAGGAACCTATTGTTAATAGGTTAATGCAAAATTACTGGGACAGGAAAACAGTAAGATGGGCCAAGGAGGCTCTTTGGGGTAATAGGCTCTAAAGCTTAAGAAGGGGGTAGATGCAGCCAGTATGGTCTTGGGAAAGCATTAATTCAATACACAGTTGACTCTTGATAACACGGGTTGAACTGCTGGGGTCCAGTTATATGCAGATTTTTTTCAATAGTAAATACTACAGTTGCTACAGGATTCAAGGTTGTTTGAATCCATGGATACCAAGGTACACAGTTGATCCTTGACCCTTTAAGGGTCAACTGTGTATTGTCTACACATACCAGTCACAATTCTAGATTCTAAGGATATAAGAGTGCATCAGATATGGTCTCTGCCCTTATAAAGGTTATATTTTAGTTAGGAAAACATCAGTAAATTAGAGAAAAGTGCTACAAAGTTGGCAAAGTACTCTGATAATGGGCAGAAGGTAATAGGCATGATAGGATGGTTACCCGAAGACCTGAGGAGGTAATACTTAGGAGTTGTGAAGGATGAGAAAGAGCTCCCTTGAAGAGGGTCCATGGCAGAACATTCCAGGCAGGGGGTCCAGAACACACAGACTCTAAGATAGTGCTTCCCCAAGTGTGGTATGGGTAGCATACTGACTGACATAATTTGAGGTAATTTTAATACGTATTTGTTTTTACAAATGCTTTCTATTTATTTCAAGGGATTGTGGCTTTCCACTTATGGTAGTGACACAGTTTTAAAATAAATATAAAGGAAAAAGTGAGTTGATTTAATGGAAAAGTATTAGGTAAATAATAAAACTGATACTCAGATATGGCAAAAATCATGAGGGGAGTACATGAATGATGAAATACTGAGTCTGAGAACTACAAAGCCAGAGTAGCTACACAAAGGGAGTTAAATGCAAACTATGGAACGGCTTTAAGTTGAGGGGTGACATGATATGATTGGTGCTTGTAAAAGATCACTCTTGTTTCTCTGTGGGGAATTAGAGGGTGGTGAGAGGAAGCCCACTGACCACTTAGGCAGTTTCTGCAGTAATTCAGGTGGGTGATGAGGACTGGCGTTGGGGTGGTAGCTACAGAGACGGACAAATTTGAAACATCTTTTGGAGGCAGAATCTGTAAGACTTGCTGATCAACTGATAGAGTAAGAGGACTGGTGAAGTGGAAGAAAGCCCAGGTTTTCTGGCGTAACAACTAGATGTGTGTGCATCACAGAGATGGCAGAGGACTAGGCCCTTCCAATAAGGTAGAGGGAGGCCTGTGGGAGCAGTGAAAAATGTGATTAGTAACCCTTTCCTGCCACACACACACACTTAAAGTACTAGTATGAATGTAAAAGAAAGCTTGCATTAAGGATATACACTATATGTAGTATAGAGCCCTAGCTGGGATCCACTTGTGTGTCTGTATTTCTGTGCATCATGTAGAACCTTGAGGGCTTAGGAGCAAACCTAGAGGTAAACACCGGAGGAAATGGATACTGAAACCTTAAGAAACTCCCCATGTATCTTATAGATTTTAGGGCAGAGAGAAAATAACACAGTAACAATTCATTTCTGAATTTGATCAACCTACCATTGAAGGATCAACCTACAATTTTGATTTGTCAGAAGCCAGATTACTGATCTTGAAATATTAGGGAGGTTAATTTATATACTTTGTCAGTTTCCTTAATGAACTTACCTGTTTTTAGGGAATGCAGAGTGTGATAGCATTCGCTACAGTCCTAACTCAAAACCAAACAATTAAGGGATTAAACCTAAACCGACCTATACTGTATGGCGAACAGGTATGTATTCAAAGTGAGCAGTTAATAAGGCTACATGTGAATAAAACGAAGGTACTACTTACTGAAGGTTATGTCAAGATTCATGAATGCATTGTATTTTTAGAACTGTAAACTACTGTTTACAAAGAAAAACTTGAAAGGAAAATTTTAAATTCTCGGTAAGAGTTTTATAAATATGGTTTTAGATGTTGCTTATTTAAACAGTAAACATGTCGTCTATTTTTCTTATAAACTCATTCTCAGTGAGTAAACCTGTGAGGGGCAGAGGACTTTAAGATGAAAGCATAAATGATTAAAGTTTTAAAGGCTGGAGGATTATAAGAGCCCAGTGTGAACTGTTTTGTGATTTGTTTGTTCTTGTTACACTGATGTGATGAACCATTACATTTTTGAAATCCTGAGCAATAACGGCAAATTGCATATGAATAGCAGTCTGGGAGGTCTGGACTTGGTGCTTCAGGTAAGCTGCACGCTAGAGACAGAAAGACGGTAAAAACATGGTTCCAACTCTCAAGGCTTCTCCTTGCCCCTTAACATTCTTTTAGGTGGCTCTCCTCTCTTATCAGCAAAATGCTAGGGAATAAGAACTCGTTTTACTATTGGTCTAAACAAAAACAGAATATCTACTAAAAGAAAAAGTTCAAGGACTTCCGTCTTCAAATCAGCTACTTCACTGTTCCCCATTAGTATGAGTAATTGAGAATTAACCATATTTTAAAAATATTTTTCATATTTGTAAGTATATTTTGCATTCGTTGTCTACATAGATCTCTCCCTCCCTTTGAATTATCTCTGTACTTTCCTGTATGAAAAATTTTGGAATTTTACATCATGTTAATTGCTTCATGTTTACAAATTTAACCTCAAAAAGACAACCAGAATCCACAAATAGACGAACCTACTTTAAAGACCAGCAAAATACCTGGCTCAAAGTAAGCATTCAGTAAATTGCTTCATTTTTGATTCTTCACTCAGTAAATATTTGAATGCAACCCTAAACAAGAAACAATGCTGGTGCCAGGGATAGTGTCAAAGCACATAGCCCTCGTTTTTCAAAGAGCTTTTTTTCAGTCCACACGGAGGGAGATCCACAAGTCTGGAGGGTGATATGCTCAGGGTGCCTTGGGAGCAGGAGAAAAGACAGAGAAATCAATGCAGGGGGATGAGAGGTGGCAGGGGAGCTTCTCAGATTGAGGACATGTTAAGAGATTTGAAGGCTGAATCAAAATTTTCCGGATCAAAGCCCTGCGGAAGTATGTTAAACTATATGAAATTGCATTCGAAGCACAATTCCTCTTTTAAATGTTGAGTGGTGTCATTACTCCTAAATCCATCTGAGAATAGTTATTGAAAGCCCGCGCGCAGCAACGGAGACCCAACACAGCCAAAACATAAATAAATTAAAAAAAAAAAAAAAAAAAAAGCCCAGGGCTCTTTCTCAGGCCCCGGACCTTGCTCTTAGCCTGGTGCTTCTGGGCAGTCAGCTAAACTAGCCTGCTTTCTGTTCCTCTACCAGGCAGCCGCCCCCTTCTATCCCTGACAGTACTAGTCTCTTAAATGGTTGTGGAGTAGAATCCTCTTGTGCTTCCTCACACTTGCTGTTCCCAAATACAAGCCAGCAAACCTGTTTCATTTAAGGGTTTTACTGTTCATTATCTGGGGAGCTTGGAAAAACGCTGATGCTAGGTGCCACCCTAGGCCAAACTAAGCCACAAACTCAGTGAGTGGAGCTAAAAAAAAAAACAAACCCCAAAACAAAAACCCTTTGCTATTTTTGATACTAGTTCCCTTTCTTAATAAGGATGGTCCCTCTTTCAAATTTCTTGACCTAAAAATGCAGTCAAGGCATACATCATATCTGTATTGAGTATGTCCTCTGTTCCAGGCACTATGCAGACCAATACTGGACCTCCTAAGTGGTCAGTTTTCATTTAAGATTTCAGACTTCAGCTTCCCTCTGGATATGTATTTTCAGTGTCAAAGCAATAACTTAAATCAGATACCGTATTATAGAATATTGAACAATAATAAGTGCTTTGTGGTTTTCTATAGAACACTAATTTTGTGCCAGGTACTTTTGTTAATTTATTTACTTCTGTGAGGGAAGTAAAATTTTACCTATTTTATATAGAAAAGGGAACTGGGACTCAGCTAGATGAAATAATTTGCCCAAAGTGATAAAGTTAGTACAAGGTAAAGCTAGCATTTGGACAGTTTTATTATAAAGCTCATGTACAATCTGCTATTGCTATGTGATTTTATTTAACTTTTATTTTTTCTCAAAGTACTTTTAGATAATTCGAGCATATATGGCTATCCATGATCAGCATTTCCAGTGACTATAAAACTTATAAAAACAGCAATAATGCATCAGGACTTCTTATCATAAAATACTTTGGCCCATTTATTTTAAGACATGCTTTGATTCTGTTAAAAATTTAAAGTACTTGGTGTTCAGATCCTCACTGAGGTTACATACCTTTTGTCTGGAAGCAGCAGAGGGAGGGAAGAAGGAAGGAAGGAAGGAAGGAAGGGAGGAAGGGAAGAAGGAAGGGAGGAAGGGAAGAAGGAAGGGAGGAAGGGAGGGAGGGAGGGAGGGAAGAAGGAAGGAAGGGAGGAAGGGAAGAAGGAAGGGAGGGAGGGAGGGAGGGAAGAAGGAAGGGAGGGAGGGAGGGAAGAAGGAAGGGAGGGAGGGAGGGAGGAAGGAAGGAAGGAAGGGAAGGAAGGAAAGGAAGGAAGGAAGTCTTCCAGTTACCAGAAAGCAAGAGTAAACCATATTTATAAATTTGGGATGACTTTCCAAGGGGAACTGGATATATCACAGGGTGAGTGTATTTTAAAAATAGAATCATGATGGGCAGTGTCTTTGTATTTTGTCTAAAAACTACAAAGAGTGGCGATCAAGAGCAAAGTTTAGAAACGTATGTAAGGGGCAAGAACACCTTGTCTTGAGAGGACAGCAGTAAAGGGGTTTTCATGCTCAATTTATTTATTTATTTTTTGGCCACACCGTGCAGCTTGTGGGATCTCAGTTCCCTGACCAGGGATTGAACCTGAGCTCCAGCAGTGAAAGCTCTGAGTCCTAACCACTGGACCACCAGGGAACTCCCTCATGCTCAATCATGGGACCAATTATTTTGATTTTTTTTTTTCCTGCTGAGATGATTGTTGCTTTTTTAGTAATGATTTTTTTAACCAGCCTCTCTTAAATCACTTAGTCACTGCACTTTACAAGTGCCTGCTGCCTGTTTCTAAAACAGTAAAGATATTTGTGGCAAAATGATTGTTTTAAAAAGCCATGCCAAACAAATTGCAAATAGTAGACTAATAGTCTTAACTGATAAAATCTTTTTAAAAAGCTAATTTAAATAACTTTGCATGTTTGGAATAAACATGTACTGCTTCAAAATTATATTCTGGAAAAAAGACTATCTATTTTTAGGAAGAGTCCACAGTTCATCTAGGCCACATGTTGAAAGAAAATCAGTGCCTTGTTGAACTACACATGTGTAAGCATGACATAAAAAACTGTGGTATGAAACAGTTATGTGATGCACTGTATCTGAACAGAAGCCTACGCTACCTTGATGTAAGCTGGTAAGTTGATAACTTATATATTAATTCAGGAGTTAAATCATGGGAATAATCTCTGTAAATATTCACTGTAGATAAAATTCTTTGTTAGACACTAATTCCAAAATTAGAAAATGCAACCACTGTTGTCAACTTTTTATCTTGAGCCTTAGTATTTATTCGGCTTATACCGATATAATAACTTGAGAGCAATTTAAATATGTAAACCAGAATAGAAGCAACATTTTATGGCAAATTTTTATTAACTTTTTTGGAAATTGAGTGATTAAAATAAATCGTAACTAAAATAGAAAGTACTTATTACTATATAAGTTTTCAAGCATGCTGTATCTATGAATAAAAGAATACTTCATATTTCCAAATATAACTACATATTTTTCCTTTCCCAGCAATAAAATAACTCAGGATGGAATGGTGTGTTTGGCCGATGTACTGAAAAGCAATACTACCCTGGAAGTAATAGATCTTTCTTTTAACAGAATAGAAAATGCAGGAGCAAACTATCTCAGTGACGCTCTTGCTTCACACAACAGGACTCTTAAAGCGTTAGTATGGTTTTATATTTAACCAAAATAACAGAAAAACTTAAATTTTTTAGAATACTAACCTTAAACCTCTTACCTCTTAAGATTCATGGTGAAATATGAAAACTCAGTTTCTAAATTGACATTAAGTTACAGGAAACATTTCAATTTCTTCTATTTTTCAAAAGTAATGTCTTTTAAAAATTAGATTGACTATGATAATTTTATAACACTGATTGAATAAATTCTTAATAGTTTACACTAGGTCTCTCAAACAAGCCCAGAAAAATATGGTATGTGTTCTTCCTAGTTCTTTGAATACAAACACATATTTATTATTATAAGAAATAGTCATCATCATAGTCATCATAATTATTTTCTTCTGTACATCATAATTATTTTCTTCTGTACACGGTCCTAAAATCTAATACAAATTTCTTTGCTCTGTATTTTTTATAGTCTTTTTTTGGGGGTGTGTGGGGGGGGTATAGTTGTTTTACAATGTTGTATTAGTTTCTACTGCACAGCAAAGTGAAGTAGAGTTCCCTGTGTTATACAGCAGGTTCTCATTAGTTATCTATTTTATACATATTAGTGTATATATGTGAATCCCAGTCTCCCAATTCATCCCACCCTATATAGTCTTAAATAGGGTAAAATTCAGCTAAAATACTGCAACTCTTAATAAAGAGTAAATTATCCCAAAATTAATACATTTGGGGTATAATTTTTCTGTACTAGTGGAGTCCCTGAATACTGATTTATGTATACATTAAAATAAAACAAGAAAATCAAATAAAAGCCCACTTAAAGTCCTTGTAAAAAGAGTATCAATTAATAGTCTGACATTATGGTATTGGTATCCTGAGATTAAAGCAAATAAAACTAAAGTGAACCTGACTAAAATAAATTTAGCTTTCAAAAATCTATTCATTAGACTTCCCTGGTGGTGCAGTGGTTGAGAATCTGCCTGCCAATGCAGGGGACACGGGTTCGAGCTCTGGTCTAGGAAGATCCCACATGCCGCGGAGCAACTAGGCCCGTGAGTCACAGTTACTGAGCCTGCGCGTCTGGAGCCTGTGCTCCGCAACAAGAGAGGCCGCGATAGTTAGAGGCCCCGCGCACCGCGATGAAGAGTGGCCCCCGCTCGCCGCAACTAGAGAAAGCCCTCGCACAGAAACGAAGACCCAACACAGCCAAAACTAACTAAATAAATAAATAAATAAATAAAAATAAAAGGAATTTCTTTAAAAAAAAAAAAGTAAAATAAATATCCTTTAAAAAAAAATTAGATTGATTCTAGTTATGACTGCTTAAAATTAATGAGAAAATTCTTATTACTTATTTTATCCTGAATTCTAACAGAAAAATTATAATCATTCAATATGATCAAGACTCTAAAATAAGAATGAATCAAAGAAAAAAATATTACTTGGATGACTTTATCTTGAAAAATGTATCTGTGATCCACCCCAAACCTTTACTGAATAATAAATAGAAAACAATAGACTGTGTATTTCCAAAATGTAGGTAGCTCTACTTAGGTACATGAAGTATCCAATTAGGAAACTAAGTTTCTTGGATTTTAGGAATTATTAGGTCAATATTTTGATTATACATTAAATGTATTTAATGCTGACTTAACACAATAAAATGTGTGTAATAAATGCTGTTGCTAGCTTATGCATTCTCTTTGTGGAACTGTTGGTTTCCAGGGTTATTACTTTTTGGTTTTCCACAGGTTGTCAGTGGTAAGCAACAACATAGAGGGAGAAGGACTTGTTGCGCTTTCACAGTCAATGAAAACAAATCCCACGCTCTCTAATATCTACATTTGGGGAAACAAATTTGATGAAGCTACACGTGTGGTAAGTTTTTTTCTTCACTGAGGCTTTTTCTGGGGTTTTCCCTATAACGTCAGATGTTATATACAGATGCCTTAGACGTGATTACAAAGTGTAACGAGACACTGCAGTTTTGATAAATTTTAATGTTAAGTCCTAAAAATTAGCTACTGGAAAGTTTTGTGGTTGAAATAGGAAAAGATATCAAATACTACATATTAGTATAAAGATCACTGAATTACACAGTCCCAATTTCTCCAAAGTTAAGTTTTTTAAAATCACAATTGTTGATTTATTTTAAATTTGCTGTGGCACAATCTCCAATCTGCTACCCAATAATTAAACCAAGACACAGAATTTGGAGAGATATAGTAAAAGCTGTCAAAATATTTGGTGTGTTGCTTATGTAAATACAGAGAACCCTTGACACTACTTTCAACACACACAAAAAGCATAGTAACAAATAGTTTTCATTTGGAAAGAAGACAAAGAAAAATAAGATGTTAGGGGACTTCCCTGGTGGCGCAGTGGTTAAGGGTCCACCTGCCAATGCAGGGGACACGGGTTCGAGCCCTGGTCCGGGAAGATCCCACATGCCGCGGAGTAGCTAAGCCCGTGTGCCACAGGTACTGAGCCCGTGTGCTGTAGAGCCCGCGAGCCACAACTACTGAGCCCACACACAGCAACAAAGACCCAAGGCAGCCAAAAAAAAAAATATATATATATATATAAGATGTTAGAATTCTCAAAAATTGCCAAAAGACTAACCAGAATTCTATCACTAAAAAGGCTAATAAAATGTACACTATAAAAAAAAAAATCCTTCCACATTCTATACACTAGAGGCTGAGCTGAGTTGGAATTACTAATGACAAGCTACAGCAGAAAGCAGCTAGACTTTTGAATCTTTTACTGTCTAATTTCTGCCTTTCTCTATAATCGCAACCTTACTGATAAACTAGTTTAACATGTTTGTATGACACTTTTATGTAGATATCAATGACCCATAAGAGATATACAAAGAAAATTCTACAATGAAGAAATAATTAGTGGCCAGCCAGGCCAGCATCTAATACTATGGGAATGGTCTCTCTAAGCCTAAATCTGTAGATTACCTTCAGGGGGTCCATGAACTCCATATAGTTGTATGCCAAAATCTGTGATTGTTTATTTTTCTGAAAAATGGATCCCTGGCTGTCATCGGATCTTCAAGGGCATATACAACAGCACTCCATCCTCATTTATGAGTCAGTCACCTTAGGACTTGGAAATTTTGACCATGAGACCTTTGGTCCACAAAATTGGTAATACATAGAATTGTTATCTCTGGGAGTCATGAAACAACAAAACATGCCTAATAACGTTAAAACGTAGAAATAAGTTTTGCAAGATTGTAATTACATTGTGTGGAATTAAATGAATAAAAACTACAATGCCTGGAAAATATTAAAATTCAGCAGTGTTATTCAGAATATTTTATTTTAAACTATAAATTATCACATCTAATTTGAATGTTGAAATTTGTTTAAGCACTGTAAAATGAATAAACTATTTTCTTAATGATACAGTTTTTCTTAAAAAATCCTAGGCATATTCAGATTTAATTCACATGGGCCGTCTAAAATCAGACAATACAGATGTGGAGCCATTTGTGGTGGATGGACACGTGTACCTTGCAGAAGTCTCCAATGGCCTTAAAAGGCATTTTTACTGGACACCAGGTTATGGAGAAGCTTGCAGCCCATCATCTAATGCAGGTTTTACTCTTGTACCAGTAGGTCAATATCTATGAAAAACAAGCTTTAAAGTAATTTTCATATATTTGTCTTACTACTCTTCACAGAGGTTATATTTTATTGTCTATTAAATTTTCTTTCATAAATTAGAACAAGTAAAAGAGATACTAAACTGTGAATAACTGTCCATTGTGAAAAACTGAGTAGTGTAATTTTTTCAAAGAAATTTAGCAAAATAGGGACTAAAATTTGAACACCTGGAGAAGGAAATCAAGGAACTAATTTCTTTTTATAAAGAAAATATACCCAAAGAGTAACGTAGCATACAAGGAAAGGTCATTATAGGTATCCTAACTGAAAGCTGTCATGAAGTGGTAAAAAGGTTTCAGGTGGCAGATTCCAGGGACTGTCAAGGGGTTTAGAGGTTGAAAAAAGTTATTTTAGGTATTTTACAAATGGGTATTGATACAATTTCACAAATCCAGGCAAATATATATAAACATACACATATACAAATACATATAAATGTATACTTTCCAAACAAGTCAGTGCTGCCAGTGAACTTTTAAAAAAGATAATTCTCTCTTTTGGAGGATGCCGATAACATTTTCATGATTTGATGGCAAACAATTACTGTTGTCTGTGGTCAATCCTGTTTTCAAATTAAAATTTCTATGAAGAGGCAATAGACACCACGATCCTTTGATTACAGACCCATGTTCACAAATTAATTCATACATACCACTTAACTGTTTAATCTGAATGATTTAATACTGCTAAAGCTGGGCAAAGTGTGAGAAAAAAAATTTTATGTGACAATTTAAAGAGGTTACTTTAAGTTCTGCAGTCTAAATGTAAAAACCATCTATCTCTAAATGTTGAGAGGAATAAAGGTGATAGCTTTACAGTTGTCAAAGTATTGGCTTTCACTTAAAGTACTGTGAATTCCTCAAATCATAGCTGTATTTATTCAAAAAATTTAACATTAAAAAAAACTCCACATCTGTTATTATGCATTCCTTTAACAGATTGAAGAATTAAGATAAATATGCCCTACTCACTACTTAATGATTTTTAAAGTTCAACAGGTTTTTCCTTGTATTCAGCACCTCGTAACACACTTCCATACTCCCTGGGGAAACTGGGGTGGTGGTGGTGAGGGGGTGGCACAGGTGGTGGTGGTGGTATGAAATGGGAAGAACATCTGGATAAATTATGAGCCATGATTTTCACTTAATGTTCTTAGAGTTACTGAGCCAGAAAAGACCTAAATGCCTTACCAAATCCATTCTCATGCTTTCAGAGAGATGAATTTGATTTTACTCTTAGCTATTAGCTTTTATCAAACTTTAGTTTCCAATGTTCTCTACATGTTTCAGATCTTACTTTCTTTCCACTTTAAGATCTCTCCTCTGCAGATGTAAAGACTAGCTGTTTTTCACGAAGTTCTTTTACATTATTACATGCTGAATATAGCTAGAAATACTTAACTGTATCTAAAAAAAAAGTTGTATGTCCGAGGAAAGTCATGTCTATAGTGTTAAAAATGCAATAGGAAATTTAAAAAAATTTTGTTTTTTGATCAAATTTGAAAAACTGCAGAATTCAATGAGTGCAAGAAAACCCTGGTATAGGAAAAAATACAAACATTTCTAACAACTGTCACTACATTTGGAAAACATTAAGCTGGTGAGGAAATGCTACTCCTAGCAATTAGAGAGCCAATAAACTCAGACTTGAGAAACACTATGACAAGCTTCTGTCGTCACAGACACTTGAACATCTGTCCAAAGAGTAAAGACAGTTTAAACTGAAGATACTAAATCAGCATTTTTTAAAGCATGGAGCACCAGAATCACCTGGGGCAAATGTTAAAAATACAGATTCTTAGAGTGAGAGCTACTGAGTCAGAATTTCTGAGGATAGTCTGGGGAATCCGCATTTTTACAATCCAGGTCATCTTTAATCTCACTGAAGTTTAAAAACCAATGCTCTGGTTTCCTCATTCTTCAAATTAGTTTCTTTAATATATACTTCTTTTAAATGGAAGTATCTAAGTGAATAGCGAGATGAATTGTCACAAAGCTAACCCATCTGTGTTAACCAGGACCCAGATAAAGACAGTAAGTGCCATAAGCTTCCCCAGAACCACCTCCAACCATCTTCCAATAGACAACCACTATCATGATGTCTAACATCACAGAGTAGTTTTGCATGTGTTGGAATTTTATATAAATGGAATCATACAGTATATATACGCTTTGTGTCAGACTTCTTTTGTACATTATATTAGTGCAATTCATTCCTGTTGTTTAATGTAGCAGTGTCTATTCAGCTGTTATTGTTTTGAAGTATTCCATAATATGCTGGATAGTAGAGGAGTCCATAGGATTCTGAAAGAGATACTCCCAGGCTAGGACACAGCCGTATCAAAGTAAACCTTCCTAATGCAGTTTGCTTTCCCAGGCTACTCTCTGTCCCTCTGTGCTACAGAGGGGACCCACAAGTTCCTATATTCTCCCAAGGGGAGACTGACAAGGTAGCTGAGTGGGAAGCAAATAGGTAAATGGGAAGTAGGCTTATCTGGAGCCTGCAGTGGAGTGGCATGTGCTAAACCTGCAACCTGACTTACACGGGGCTGCTTGAGACATTTTTGCAGAAGTCTCAGAGCTCTCTTCTCCACATCCAAGAGAACTAAGGTGAAGCCAGGTCAGCCAAGAATTACTGGGCTCTGACCAGGCTAGGAAAAACCTGATCACGTATTTTACAAGCTGTTGCCTATTGCATGAGAGGCCAGCAGGATGCCCAGAGAATAAAGAGTGAAGACAGTGTCTTCCCTGATGCCATTTTGTCATGCAAGCCTCCTCTCCTCCCCATATATGTGGACAGCATTTTAGAGAGAAGACAAAGGGTAGAAATAAGACAGCAATTTTCAAAATGTTTAAGCGCTACCTTAAGATATTATAAATTCTGGCTGCTTTACATCAGATTAGGTTTTAAAGTGCCTAGGACTAAGAGTTAAGTTTTTTTCCAGACTCCCCACTGGGTGCGAGAGTTCTGTAGGAAAATTCCACTTCTTCTGCACATCTGAATTGTAACGAGCGAATCTGCAATCGTATACATGTTATACATTTCCTTCCATTTTCCTCTTAGCAATCATCCTTTAAGATCCAGCTCGAATCCAGCCTCATATTACAGTGTTGCAGACTCTAGTATGCTCATCATTCAACAAAGTTTCAAGTTTGAAGCAAAAAAGCAAGAAATAAAGTGGTTTACACCTTTTAGATATTCGATAAAATGATGTGGTTGGCTGTACGCACTCTGCTTTTCAAACTAAATGGCAGTATTCATTATGTCTTCTCTACTACTCAAACCATAGCCACCTGGGTTCTACTCCCACTATTATTACTGCAGCTGTCTTTCTCAGGGGATCATGGTTCTACTCCCACTATTATTACTGCAGCTGTCTTTCTCAGGGGATCATGGTTCTACTCCCACTATTATTACTGCAGCTGTCTTTCTCAGGGGATCATGGTTCTACTCCCACTATTATTACTGCAGCTGTCTTTCTCAGGGGATCATGGTTCTACTCCCACTATTATTACTGCAGCTGTCTTTCTCAGGGGATCATGGTTCTACTCCCACTATTATTACTGCAGCTGTCTTTCTCAGGGGATCATGGTTCTACTCCATTATTACTGCAGCTGTCTTTCTCAGGGGATCATGGTTCTACTCCCACTATTATTACTGCAGCTGTCTTTCTCAGGGGATCATGGTTCTACTCCCACTATTATTACTGCAGCTGTCTTTCTCAGGGGATCATGGTTCTACTCCCACTATTATTACTGCAGCTGTCTTTCTCAGGGGATCATGGTTCTACTCCCACTATTATTACTGCAGCTGTCTTTCTCAGGGGATCATGGTTCTACTCCCACTATTATTACTGCAGCTGTCTTTCTCAGGGGATCATGGTTCTACTCCCACTATTATTACTGCAGCTGTCTTTCTCAGGGGATCATGGTTCTACTCCCACTATTATTACTGCAGCTGTCTTTCTCAGGGGATCATGGTTCTACTCCCACTATTATTACTGCAGCTGTCTTTCTCAGGGGATCATGGTTCTACTCCCACTATTATTACTGCAGCTGTCTTTCTCAGGGGATCATGGTTCTACTCCCACTATTATTACTGCAGCTGTCTTTCTCAGGGGATCATGGTTCTACTCCCACTATTATTACTGCAGCTGTCTTTCTCAGGGGATTATGCTCCAATTACCCAACCCAATGTTGTCTCTGGTTTGCATCCTGTCTAATTTCTCTGTACCACGTGATCAGTACAAAGCCACTTCTGTCTTCTTCGTGAAACTTGAATCACCCTGGTTTTCTTCCTATTATCACTTCCCATCTCCTTTTCTGTCTTTTGCTCATTCTTAAAATGCATTTCCCCCAAGATTTTGTCCTCATCTTTTGTTCTTCTGTACCATCTCCCAGGGTTGCCTAAATCATTTCTATCACAATAATTATTAGCCTTATGCTGCAAGATCTGTATCTCTAGCTTGAATCTCTGCTGGGTTTCAGTCCCCATTTCCAACTACTGCTAGACATTTTCACATGGGTATCTCACCACCGATCAAATTCAGCACATACAAAATAAAGTCTTCTCTTCCATAAACCTCCCCCTTATCTTCCCTAGCAGTTAATGGCACCACCATATACTCAGTCGCTGAGGATCAGAACTTAGGATTCTAAGTTGAAACTGCCTTAACTAACTGCACGCAACAGAAACTGACTCAAGCCTGCTTAAGAAAAGGTGGATTTAGGGAATTTACGGGTTCACTCCCTGGCTGGGGAACTAAGATGCTGCAGGCCGCGCAGCACAGCAAAAAAAGAAAAGGGAAAAAAAAAAAAAGAAAAGGGGGCTTTACTGTAAGAATTTAATAGGCAAAAATCACTGGCATCCAGAACAAGGAAATGAAGCATAGCTGTGTGACCTCAAGAATGGGACTGCAAAGCCAGAAACCAAGCCACTTCTCTCACAGGGCCTCAGTCGCTTGGGTCTGCAAACCTACTTCATCCCCTTGCTTCGCTCTATAGATCAGCTCTCTCTGCTTCTTCACTATTTCCTTTAGACTCTGGCTTGCTTCAGTGACTCTGGACCAGATCTAAATGATCTTTTCTTTTCCATGTACACCAATACCTAGTAAGTCTCTGAATTTCATAGCTCAAATTCTTAAGAAAGTCGCTCAGTTTGGCCTAAGAATTGTTTCTCCCTGGTAAGGTGTTCCGTCAGCTGTGGTCACAAGTATGGAATCATGTGTTACAAAACAAATGAGGCTGTCTAATCCCTGCCCTTCAGCAGTCAACTGTAGTTGAGGGTGTGAGATCCTGGATTATAAACATGGCTATCTAACCCCACTCTTTCAGCAGAGGCTAAAGGTAGAGGACTATTTCAAGGTGGTATAGATACAGTGCTAGATGTGTCTTTGATTCCTATCTCTGCCACCACCTTTCAGACTTTCTGTCCATTCTCCCTACCTCAGTCAGCTGTGTACAAATTCCTCCCATTAGCCATCTCCTCTTGTTTGCCTATCCAGGGGAGTAACAGCCCTTTCTCTGTCCACTCAACTTCCATTGACTGCTCAGCATTTCCTTTCTTTCCTTCCTCCACTATAACACTTGGCATTCAGGCTTGTCTTTCGCACTTGACTGTAAACTTAAAAGAGGAGATTATCTTATTCATCTTTACAGCTGTATGTATTCTGATTTCAGTAATTTTCCAGCATTTGAAATAATGGCCAGATATTTTAATCCAAATATCTGATTCACATCCATGGTGTTTATTTCAGTATATTCTTGAAATTAAATACCCTATTTCTGAATGATTACTGTGTTTACATGATAATTATCTAAATTCCTTAAGCAAATACACCAAATCTCTGTTCAGTGAAGGGGGGCAGGGTTTGTAGAGGACAGACGAGTAGACCATATCACTGTCTCAAGAAATGCTCCAATAAGTAAATATTGGTATTGTTCATATATAACGAGTAAAAATGTAGAATTTACAGAAATTGCATTAAAGTACAATCTCTTTTTATTTGGTGGTATTTCTAGCCAAGTTCTAAAGACTCAAAATCTCTGAGTAAAAAGTGAAAAGTTGTATCAAGAGCTTCATTTATCAAGAGCCCACAGAGAGACTTCCCTGGCAGTCCAGTGGTTAGGACTCTGCACTTTCACTGCCGAGGGCCTGGGTTCAATCCCTGGTCGGGGAACTAAGATCCCTGCAAGCCGCGTGGCGTGGCCAAAATAAAAAAGAAAAATAGAGCCTACATATCACGTATCAAGAGCCCAAAGGAAGAACAGCAAGAAGAGTTTAGGATAATAGTTCTCAATGTGTGGTATGCATTAAGATCACCTATGGAGCTTTTCAGCATGTTCTGGAGATTGTCTGATTCAGAGGGCCTAAGGTGGGGTGGGGCTTGGACACCACTATTTTTAAACTATGTTTCTGATATGCATCAAATGTCAGTTACTGTTCTAGGATATTTTAAAAAATGAGTACATGTAGATTGTCTTTATAAAAGCACATTTCAACTACTCTCATTTGCACAACTGCTGTAGAAATGAAACATACAGAAAAGTGACACACTATTGTTGCAAGAGAACTGACAGAACCTTTTCTTTTGAAAAAAATAAAACCATTTTCTAAGATCTGTCTATCAAAATCATTCTATGAAATTAAACATAAAACAAATACCAGCAAAAAATCATTTATACATAATCTATGGTTTTTTAAAAAGCCTAAAATCTAACGATACAGAAAGAATAATCTAATACAAATACAAAACAAAGTTAATTTAGAAAATAATTTCTCAATAAGATGTTCAGCATCCTAAAAAGACTTTAAAAAAACTTAGCAATACTTACATAATTAAGAATAGAACTTTCCCAAAACACTGCATTGTAGCAAATATATTTAAAGATGAATTTAACTGATAATTGTGAGTGTTACAATCATAGCAAATACAACTAAAATATATGCATATTATGATAAAGAATAATACAGCATTATGAGAAGAATGACAAGACAAAGATACTCAGTCTTCAAGCTTTCTTTACATGTCATTCTGGAAGAGCGTCAAGCCATGGCAATTTAAAATAAAATTATTTTAGCTAAGAAGCAGATAATGTGATGAAGAAAAGACAATAAATCAACTTTAGTCACTCCAATCCAATAATCCTAAAAATAATAAATTTAAAGGCTAATTTATGTAAAGGCAAATGCTAATTATCATGTTAGAGGAAATTTGGTAAATACTACCCTTACAGAATTATGACATCACTATAGCAGTTTTTAAAAAGAAATTTTGTTCATTAGATGCTTGGATTAATGAAGATGTGAATTAAATATAGCCTCTCCATTTCAGCAGACTTCTTAAAAAGGCTGAGTCTTAATTTTCTTTAATTTCTTCACATTCCAATAAATTCCTATTGAATTTAAGCCAGAATAGATTAGTTGAACATCTTTATAACTTTATAAATTGTAATTTAAACCCAGTATATTAAATTAATACATATGCATAATTAGATTTCTTAGATAAATTAAATACTAAATTTGATGTATGTTATACAAAGGCAATATTTCAAACTCTATTTAATTAAGTCAATCCCACTGGTGGCCATTTATTGTAAAAATGCTGCATGTGCTGTAAAATGGTGATGATCTGTACAGTTTAGAAGAATTTAGTTTTATTAAGTCTTCTACTTGGTTCCTATGACTAGGAACCCCAGAGAAAATACAACTAAAGAAATCAATACCAATAGCAAATACATTAATTTTGTTACAGGTGTAGTTTAAAAGCAGAAAACAAATGATGCACAGCAGAAATAAGAAATAATGTCACCATGGTGTTTGATCAGCAGTATAGGAACTGACTTTGAGGAACTGATAATTTACTGTCCAAAGATTAGGCAGTGAAATAAATCAATATGTGGGAAAAATGGGAGGGGGAAGAGTGGTAGTAAATATCAGAATAAATCTGAATTTTCTCAGTTCATTTGGAAGGAAAAGGACTACTGTGAAACTACAACCACCATGAACTGTTGTGGTTTAATCTATAAAAATTTAAAACTCGAAACTTTCAGAAAACTCAAGTATAAAATATTTAATAAACTGGCTTTCTGATAACTCAAATGTTCACTTATAATTGAAGTTAATTTCTTAACTATTTATGAATATAATGTATCAAGTTCAGAAGACAAGTGTTTTATACTATGCATTGTTTCTATTTAGAAAATTCTTTTTAGGATTTTATATTTTAAAAAGTGCATAAGAATATAAGAGAGGCTTATCAAAAATTTTCAAAACTCAGTATATTTTCCTCATCTCCAGTAATCTAGAAACCTATTAAAACAATCTGCATCAAATCTGAAACTGTCTTTAATAAGATAAAAACACCAAATATCTATTTAAAATTCATTTTGAAAATGTAGTCTCAGATAATTCAAATCAAAAGTACTGACCATTGGTTTTATCCAGAATAGTGAGTTCTAAATGAACAAAATTTATATATAGTTTTCTAGTTTTTAAGAGAAGCACTTTTTGTTTCATTAGAAAAGTTATTACCTCCAATGGACTATATTAATAGAGAAATAGCACAATTCTTACTCAGTACCTAAATTTTCTCAGGCAGAGATACAAATTTTTTTCCCCCATCGTTTATGTACTGGTCTACGGGGCTTAGTAACAGCACCACTCTTGGGCTGATACTATTATGGATTTTGTTTAAATTTTGAGGGGAAGAAAATAAACACATCCCATAGGTCATAAGTGAATCATAAACTGATAGATTCCGCTTCAGTAAATGAAAGGCAATTCTAAAATGAAAATAAATATGGAATTAAGGCAGCTCTAAAAGATAGTAAAACTTATCCACCCCAAATAGTGCTACTGTAGTATAATTCATTCCTTTAAAAGCTGTGTGTATAATGTAGACATAAAAGCCAAATATCAAAATAAGCATTGCACAATTATGATGCGGCATCAGGTGCTTTTAACTTCAGTGAATGAAAAATAATGGCCACAACTCAAATGAAGGGTTAATTTAATATGTATATATGCACCTTACCAGAGATGTTTATGTTTACTACCAGAGACGATTTAGCAATTCCATATTCCTCACAAAGTCAGTATAATTGTTGTAAAAAAATCAATTGTGGTTCTGAATACCCGTTCACAGTTGACCTCAACAATGTATCTGATGTAGGAGACTGATTATCTGTGACAGGCAGAAGCATGTGGTGGTCCTCAGTCCCAAGTGGAAGAGTTAGTGGTAAAGTCATATCAGAAGGCTTCACATCCAAAGTTTCTGATAAAGGACTTTTTTGTATGGAATCTTGTTCACTCAAGGGATGATCCTCTATACTGGAATCTAGAATTTTATCTGTACCTGAAATGGAAGGGAAAAAAATTCACCATCTTTAAAAACAAAACAAAAACCATGAGGAAGACTCAATCTATTTACCACCCCCAGAACTTGCATTCCAGCCCCACACCTTTAGTCACAGTTTCTTTTTTTGCTGATTTGCCCTTCACATTATCTATACAAATCCATTATGGGCCTCAAGATTAGGTTTAAGCATCATTATAAAAATGGACTTAATTGTGCTGGACCAGGGTAAGCTGTTTCCTATCTACTTTATCACTCATTTGTCAGTTTTTCATATACCACCTTGTGACATCTGTCTATCTTACTGGTATGTAACATTCTACTTAGGTGTGCCTTGAATGCTCAACAGACTATAAATTCCTTCAAAGTAAATGTCTAATTACACTTCTCTAATTCCTTCAAAGTACCTTATAATGCTACACACATAATAAGTACCCAGTTTGTTCACTGAATGTATTAATGAGTAGTTCATATTATTCTGTGAGTTCAAGTTCAGAGGTATGGCACTTTCATTTATTTTCAGAAGGAAGAAATTCTGTGTTACTCAAGGGAGTAATTACCCCACTGACTAAAGATACATTTTTCCCTTCAAATTTTCCACTAGCTTTACCACGCTCTTCTCACTTCAAAGTACTGACATGATTTCAATCTCACCAACCTTGTTAGACAAAATTTCATATTTGCTTTTTTAAAGTTATGATTGTTTTTGCCAGACTATTCTTCAGTTCAGCCAGCCAAGAATACAACTTGCGCTCTCTTGTGGCGATGACTCTCTTCACAATATTCTCTCTGCCTGGGATGAACAGTCCCTTTCCCATCTCCACCCTTTGAACTCTTCTCCACCTTTCAGTTTACCTAGAATTAAGCCTTTCCAATACTCACCTCACAAGGACTTAATCTCTTCTTCAGTATTCTTGCATCTCTATTATATTCCTGTATTTTGTGTTGTAATCAGTTATTTATTTAGATTTCTGGTCTCCCACACCAGATTGTAAGCTCTCTGAGGACTAGGACTACGCCTTGTTCAACTTCATATACCCTGCATAGTTATGTGTACTTTAGAGGTATTTAATAAATGCCTGTTGAATTAATGACTCACTGAAGTTTTCAGACATTACTACCTCAATCCTTATGATGTTTATATTTACTATCAAAGACTTACTATCATCTCTACACAGTGAAGAAGACTAGTGTTTTGTTTCTAATCATGACAGAAGGGTAAGCACAGTGAAACTTTCTCAAGGATTCATTTTAAATAACAGACTAAAAATTTTGTAGTCTGGCTTTCCATCTCATGCATCATAACAATTTGGGGATACCCGTTTCCCTATTTCCTCTTATACATTTTTGGACTAGCGTTCATGATGCTCCTTTCTTCGCATAACTACAGTAAACCCCAGTTAACCTAGATTCTAGTATGGGAAAGAGTGATATATAGTTGTTTATGTATTCTCTCATTCTTGCAATTGTTCATATATCAGGTTTTTATTTATTTATTTATTTATTAACATCTTTATTGGAGTTTAATTGCTTTACATTCATATATCAGGTTTTTAAAGGAGGAAGTATTTCAAGCAATGTTTATTACAAGGTCAATATGGAAAGAAATTCAGAGTGAACTCATCTGAACATTATAAAGCTACCTTCCTCATATGTGTGCACCTAGTTTTTAAAAATATATATCTAATTTAAACTGTTACAATGTGTATCTCAACATTTTAAGGAATAGTACAAATATGAGAGCACCAAATTTTTAAAAGACAGAAGCATTTACCAGAATGGACTTTTGTTTTGTGCTTCTTTAAATTTTTAATATCTGTGTAAGAATTTCCACATAATTCGCAGATAAATGGTCTTTCTCCTGAAAAACAAGTTAAAAAATTAAAATCTCAGTATTTCAGAAGCTGCTAAGGCAAAAATATCAATGTTCACGAACACAACGCAAACATTATATTGTTTAAATTTAGTTTCAAATTACCATTTTAATCTCTTGGTTCTAATATAGTGAAATGAAAACTTCTATACACATAGGCACTCCTTTCCTTTATAATACAAAGCGTCCCTATTTCAAGGAAAAATCAAGCATTTTCACTAACAGAACCTTCAAACTAAAAAAAACTTACTTTTTTATTTCTATCAGACATTTAGTGAGTGCCAATTATATGCCAGACTCTGGCTAAGAGATGTAGCTGGGGGAAAAATGCGTAATTATGGTTTCTGCTCTCAGGTAGCTTATAAATTAGAAAATCCTTTAAAAATACTCACAGAATAAAAATACTACAAAATTATAATTCTTCTGAAATAAGAACTGTTCATTGCTTTATAATGCAAAGTAAGGAACATGAGGATATAGAAGTTGCCAATAAACTTATTAACTGTTTACTAGGTGCTCACACTATACTAGATAGGAATTACAAGAAATAACTATTAGAAAGAAAAAGAACAGTACATTTTCAAAGTGGTGTTCTCCTTTGTTTTAAAAATTTTTGTGTATTTCATATTTTCTTCATACTACTTATATACTACCTTTTACAATAACCATGTCAATATTAAAATATATTCCTAAAACGTGCGTACTGAACATTGTTTAATAAGAAAATCTGATATTATCTTGGTATTATCTATTCCTTTTCATTTTTTGGTATTATCTGTGTAATTTTATCCAAATCATTTAAAAACCATTGATTATCTGGCACACTTCTTAGAAAATCTACACAATTCTTGACCAAATTTAATCCATAATCCAAACAACTAAAAAACCAAAAATAAACAAATAAAAAGTTGATATTCATACATTAAAATATAGCTACAGTTAGAGTATGATTAGATACCATATAGTCCATAATGGTTTAAAGTCAAGGTTTACATAAAAAGAAATTAGAGAGAACAAAAAATAATACGTTCTCCCTAAACACAGACCTGTATGGGATCGAAAGTGTTTGTTGAGCTCTCCTGAGGAAATAAAACTTTTCCCACAAATACCACATATGTATGGTTTTTCACCTAGATGGAAAATAAAAGATAGCGAAGTGGTGTACTATACCAATATAATATTTATCAATTACAATACTCTAAAGTAAGCTGTTCTAAAATATTATTTAAATTAAAACCTCTTTGTATTGTATTTTAGAGGTATTTTCAGTGTGATCCAACTTAAATGAACATTAGTAATTACTTTACACTGTTCATGTAACCTGATGCTTTTCATATAATAAAACTTTCTCCAAATATCCTTCTAGTAGACTAGAGGTGGGCAAGAAGTCTGATTTTTATATAATTAAAAACATGAAAATTCATCAATCCATATTTCAATTTTTGCTGTCTATAAGATTATTAAAGGGGAATAAAATCATTTAGGAAAGATCTATTAAAAAATTACCCTACAAAAAAATGAAAATTTTTGAACAACAGGTTTTGCTTCAAAATTGATACTTTGGGTTTGAAGTATCTATTTAATTTGCAAATCTTACAATGTCTGTGTAGAAAAAGTCCTAAGAAGTTATTAAATCAACGTTCTACCCAAACTCACCCCAACCCCTTAACTTTACAGTTTTATCCAAGGGAAGTGAAGCTTCAAGACCCTAAAGAGTTCTTCTAAGGTCATAAAAAATGTCTTATTAACTCAAGTTTACATATTTTCAAAATTATCTGATTTTAATGTATATAAGTTACATGATAAAAAAATTTCACCCACTGTGTATTATTCTAGAAAATAAGTCTGCTTTTATATCTAATATTTATGTGAAAATCAGAAACACAAAAAGCTTCAAGAAGCACAGACACAACAGATATATAACTACAAAGCCTGTAACCTACTTTTTGTAAAGGCTCAATTTCCCTTTTTCTTTTATTTACAACTTTCCTTATTTTAAGCCATCTCTGTGTCAAATTCTTACCGGTATGTTTTCGAGAATGAGTAATAAGAGAACTAGAGACAGCAAATGCCTTCCCACAGGTGTCACACACATAAGGCTTTTCTCCCGTATGCCTTCGAACATGATAGGTCAATGTGCTGGCTTGGGCAAATCGCTGTCCGCACCTATCACATACATATGGCTTCTCTCCACTATGCTTCCTATTAGTAAATAAATATAAAGATACACGTTGGCAAGTAAAACAATCTAAGGATCACGCCACACAGCAAACATTTTTCATACAGTTCTTCATGCAGTATCTTATTTCATCTTAACAGATCAACAGTATGTGTTTAAAATCAAGTTTTCAATGTATACTGTCAAGAATAAATGTTTTGGTTTTCAAAGCATTAGTTCTGAGATTAGTTCAAAGTTTTGCCATCAGCCTTATGTGGTAGTCAAGTGTGCCCATAATACTGCAGGCAATTATTTTTGTCTGTCCATTCACTCACTCTTCAAAACTCTTTCCTCAAACCTTCAGCACCTCCTCACCTATCCTCACTCTCAGCTGATGTCCTTGCTTCCTGTTTCACTGAGAAAAATTTAAGCAATCAGAAGTAAATTTCTACCACACAAATCTCCACCTATAGGCATCTGTATCTATAGAGTTTGCTTTTCTTAACTCTAATATGAGAATGACAGTTCTTCTGAATCCAACTACTCCAGTGTATATACTTAAGATACTATCCTCCTTGCCTACTCAATGATCACTCTTGCAGTTTCCTCCATCCTATATCATCTAGTTTCACCACCCCTTTGGATCGTAGCATACAAATATACTGATACATCTCCCATCTTAAAAAAAAAAAAAAAAAAGACCCCTGACCTTACTTGCTCCTCTATTTTCTGTTCCCCTTTAGTAAAATCTTGAGTCTCCAATGGTTCTACTTTCATTTCTTCTCTACTAGCCTCTGCTAACACTGCTTTTGTCAAAACCACTGCTAACCTCTCACTTTGCCAAATCCAATAGTCAATTCTCACTCTTAATCTCCCTATCATCAGAATTTGACACAATGATTACTCCCTCTGAAATCACTTCCTCCACCTGGATTCCAAGACAGCCCAATCTTCTGGTTTGCCCCTATATTTATTGGTTGTTCCTTCCTAGTCACTTATAATGACTTGCCCGTCTCCCAGAACTCTTAGTTAGTGTGCCTTATGACTCCATCCTTCGATCTTTTTTGTCCATCTTCATTCTCTTGGTGACCTCATCTAATGTTATGACTTTAAATACTATCTACTCAAACCAGTCCCCTGACTTCCAGACTTAGATAACCAACTATCTGATGCACGTTTCCATTCAGATGTCTAATAGTCATCTCAAATTTAACATGATCAGAACTCTACTCCTAAACTCCTGTACTCCTACATAAACTGCTTTATCCACAAATCTCCACTTCAGTTAATGGTAATTCTATCTTTTCAGATGCTCAGGCTCAAAACTTGAGAATCATTTTTAATTCTACTCTTCTTTTTTTCTTTCATGCCCCACATCCAATGTGCAGCAAATTCTGTTTGTTGTACCTTTAAAATACGTCCAGAATCTGACTACCACTTATCTCTTCCACTGCTATCTCTCTGACCTGAACCATTGCCACTCTCACTTGGGTTTTACCTATAGCTTCCTAACTGGTAACTTTGCTTCCACTCTTGCAATCCTACAATCTTTTGCTTAACATAGCATCCACAGTGATCCTCTTACAATGCAAGCAAGATTACATCACTTACTTCTCATTCTCAAGAGTAAAAGCTTCATAATGACCTACAAAACCTTCACCATCTGGACACCCTAACACCATTCTGATCTTATTTCCCTCCCTCACTTATTCCTCTCCAGGCACCATGGCTCCCTTGCGGTTCCTTCACTGTGCTGAGAATACTGTGTGGTGGTACCACAATTAGAACTCTACTGTCCTGAATTCTCATACAATAGTCTATTTAAGGCTATAGTGAATGACAGACTCAAAGATCAAACATCTGTTTTTTTGTTTTTATTTTTACCTTGCATGAATCTTGAGATTGCTAGAAGTTGCAAATTGTAAATTGCATACATCACATTTATAGGGTTTTTCCTCACCATGATGCATGCGACTATGGAAGACTAGCTGGCATTTCTGAGCAAATCCTTTATCACACAATTCACATTTGTATGGCTTCTCACCTAAAAGTAAATAAAATTCATATTTAGAAGGAAATATTGTTTTAGTTGCTTAAGCCATACAAGCTTTCAAAAGAGTTCATCAACAGTACTAGTTTCAGTATTCAGAAAATATTAACTCTAGAAGTAAAAAAGCAAATAGGATATTTTTCCAGATTGATTACTGAAACCACCAGTAGAATTAAAAGAAATTAGTGTTTCTTAGTGCATAATAGTGAAAAGTGATCAGTGAGAGAAATACATAATGCATCTTAAAAAGCACAAATCTAAGTGACCCAATAAAGGTAAATATAGAGGCTGAGGAAGGAATGTATATATAATTTATGTTCAGAAGTTCGACAAAGAAGCAGGTGGTGAGATGTGTTGGTAAAATCTGAGAATCAGCCTGAGTTGTAATTACTTCCTATCAGTTTTAATATATTGTCTGTTAAATATTTAGCAAGGTAGAACTAAATTTATGCTTATTTTAATTGTGAGGGAAAATGGTTTAAAGAGTTCACACACTGGGACTTCAGAGTATCAGTTACAACAAAACAAATAGCCATTAAATACTTGGTCACAATTACAAAGACATTTTCAAGTCTAACATGCTCAACACTTTTATGAATACAAGTACATACCAAATTTTGGTCACAAACAGTCAACAATGTATGTTAATATGTTTATAAAAATATTATTTCAGTCACAATATAAAAACAATTATACTTTCCACGAACCAGTCTTACCTGTATGAGTTCTTACATGCGTTTTCAGCTGGTTACATTGGGTAAATGCCTTTCCACACAAGTGGCAGACATAAGGTTTGACTCCTTTATGTATTCTCATGTGCCTTCGCAAGCTGCTGGCTTCTGAAAACACTTTCCCACACGTGTTACACATTGGTTTGGCCTTGGAATACCTCTGATCCAGCTCTTCCCCGGAGCTCTCCAGCTCGTAAGAGTTCTTGACACTGGCTATATTAGACATAGAGTGTTCTTTCAGAGCACAGTTTGGCTGTGATTTTCCACGTTTCCGTTTCACTGTAACAGTTTGCACAATATCTTGTGCTGGAAAAGTATTTTCCACAACTGATGTCAACTCAAGTTCTGAATTATTTCTTTGTGCAACTTGTTCTATTACAGGCGTGGACAATTTATTTGCATCTAGATATACTTCAACAGATGCATTCTCTAAAATGTCACTGGGATATTGCACTGTTTTATTCTGCCCTGTTTTCTGGGAGTTGAAGGCCTTCTTCTTCTTTTTAGTTTGAGATGACTTCTTTGCTAAAGCCCCTTGTTTAGGATTTGCCTGAACTAAATCTGTAGACCCTTCTGATTTCTCCCGACTGTTATAATCTCGTAGAGTAAGGAGACAAGTCTGTTGATTCAATTCAATGTTTCCGGTAATACTAGATATCTCTGTAGAAGAGGGATTAGCAATAAAAGCAAAATCTTCCATCTTTATTTTACATTTAGTGACCACCTCTTCCACTTTGAGATAGTCAGCAGCCTGATGGATTTCTTTAACATTCCAACTGTAAGGAAACAAGGCTAAATGACAATGTTCTGATCAAAGAAAACACGTTTTGAAACAGAGCTACACAAGTATTTCTGTCTTTTAAAGACCTAATGAAGTAGAATGATACAAAAGGCCTAAGAGAACAAATTTATAAAAAATTTATTCACTCAGAATGTTTAGGCAAAAATCTCCAGTTTTACAGAACTCGAAAAGATGAAAAGTAATGGATTATTCATATGTACAACCATGGAAAAACAAAATGTTACAATTTCTACGTGTTAAGAAAACAGTTGGAACACAAAAGTGGCTGTTAGCAACTTACTGCCTCCTCCCATTTCTCCTGAGGCCTCTTCAGATACCAAGCAACTTTTCTGGACTGGCAACAAGAAGAGTCTAAAGAAATTATTATCTTCCTCTGCTCCCCTGTGAGGGACTTCAACTGCACTTCTCAGACTTTCCTGTGCATGTGAATCACCCAGGGATTTGTTAAATGTAGATTGATTCAGTAGGTCTGCTTTGGGGCCTGAGCATCTGCATTTCTAACATATGCCCTGGTGATGCCAATGCTGATGGTCCATGGATCACATTTGGAAGAACAAGGTTTTAGAATGCACTAAGCTCTCTCTAGCAACCTTCCCAGCTTTTTTGTGTGTGATCCCCAACCCAAATTAGCTGGAGAGTTTGTCATATTAGAGTTATGTAGAAAAGATTAATGTTCAACATTCCAATCAATATTTACTGAGCATTTCACTTTATAAAATGCTTAATCTGCCGACTCAGGAGCCCGCAGTGTGGGGTGGGGTAGGGTGGGCAGCTGCCCATTAGACCAGCAGAGCAGGACTGCAGGGGTGCGGCCCTCCCTCCCATGCCCTTCTGTTCAGATACCCAAGGGGCCCATGTGCACCCCTGGGATCACATGGCCGAACACAGGACCCCAGAAGTTTCCAGAGTCTTTGCCTACCAGGGAGGCTGGGGCGGCCCTGCCGGCCCACCTCTGAGCAGAGCATCCCCAGATGGGGCAGAGCTGCATATGGCTGGGCTAGACAGGGAGCGGTGGGGCAGTGGGCTCTGGAAGGGGCTGATGGTAGCAGATAGGGTGTTGCCGCCTGCCTGCAGGTGGGGAGCACCCTGACTGAGTGGGTGGCGAAGGGTTGGTCACCAGGCCCAGACCCCCAGCTCCTTTGGTTATAGGCTGACATCAGAGTAGTGGCTCATGGGAAGCGGTTAGCTGGAATGTCTGAGGCCTGGCTCACAGAGTCAGGGAGGAGCTGGGAGAAGAGGACAGTACCGTGAAGGCAGATAAGGGGCAGCAGCCTCAGGTTTCTGCCCCCGACTCCCCTGGTGTTTTCCAAGCCAAAGCCTGCAGCTTACTTTTTTAAAAAATTTTTTAAAAAGAAAAGAAAAACAATTTATAAAAGCAAAAAATTAAAAATCTCCTTATTGTTAAATCTTTTAATATGTATTGTTATATGTACTGAATAAAATGTGAAAGAAAAAAAAAGAAAAGAAAAAGCAAAAAAAAAAAAAAAATTTACTGAGCATTTACCATGTGTGGTACTGAGAGCGATATTAAGAAATACCAAATAGTCTCTGCCCTCCAGAAGTTTACAACGTAGTGAAAGGCTGGCTGTTCAATTACGCTAGCAATGGCTCTGGATTACTAGCTGAATTAATTAGAATAAATCAGCATCTTTGGGTGCTTCAATTTTCTTAGCTGTAAAGTCAGAGAGCTGAGTTGGTATTAACACTAAAAAATATGCCCTTTTAATTATCTGATGATGGATACATACATAAACATACACATACATACATACACACACACACACCCTCAAGTAACCTTCCTACTTGTCATTTTCCTCAGATATAATTTAATTCCTCAGAAAAATTAAGTAGATTTATAGGCTAGTTTGGAAACCTAATCACCACTTTTAGTGAACATTTTATTCTCTGGGAAAATCCATGCCAAGTTCCTAAACATACTACAAATAAACTTTTGGAAAATAATCTGTTTGTAAACTGACTCCCTTAGCTAAGAAAACATTACTTAAAATAGTCTTTTCTTATGGCCTTTGGCTATAATTCTGGAGCAAATAACGAACGATCTTTGTAATCAAGTTAACTCCCTGTTTGCAAAGATATAGCATGAATGCCCCAAACATAAATACAATCTTATTCATCTTCCATACAAAATGCTTTTTGCATGTATACAGCACCGTCACTCTCTAAAAACATTACGTTTCCTAAGCATTTTTATTGATTCTGCTACACAGTCTATTATTAAAATACAATAAATGAGAGTCCCTATTAGAATGAAAACCAAATTTACTCCATCACTTATTATACTTAGGTCTCAAATTATAATTGTGCTTAGTGCTTCATAAAATGAATCACCAATAAGGTGGGATAGCCTTTAAGACCAATACAAACTAGTACTGAGTCGCACACTAACTGTTCAGTACTGAAACAGTAATTCATACAAATTATTTATTTATTTCACAGATAGCCTATAATCTGTTACAATTAAGAGAATCAGCATTTGTTTCTGTCAATAACTGATCTGCTTTTGTTTATAAGCATGAAGTTAAAGTGCCTGCAAACTTGCTTTCACTTTTTGAATAGTCACTGAAAGTCATTTAATTACATATTGCCAGGTATATGGCTAACTGCTTTATATGAGTAATTATAATCCCCATTTTACATACAAATGAAGGATCAGAGGCCCAAAGAAGTTAAGTAACTTGCCCAAGATCACAGACTGTTAGAACTAAGATTTGACCAAGGTAATCTAGCTCCTGAGTCCACTTAATTCTTTATTATTCTGTTTTCTTAATCACTAAGTTGTACAGACTTTCTAGTTTTGGTATATGTCTTCTCTTGCATTTGTGTCTGGCTCAAACAATTGGCTCCCCAGCTCCCCAGGAAAGATATGTATCAAAAAAGACTGAGCCAGAGACTTCCCTGGCAGTCCAGTGGTTAAGACTTCACCTTCTAATGCAGGGTGTGCGGGTTCAATTCCTGGTTGGGGAGCTAAGATCCCACGTGCCTCGGGGCCAAAAAACCAAAACATAGAACAGAAGCAATGCTGTAACAAATTCAATAAAGACATTAAAAATGGTCCACATCAAAAAAAAAAAAAAAAAAAAAAAGATTGAGCCAAACATCTGGCTCTTCTTCACACTGGTTTTTTGCATGAAGGCTCAAAGTAAGGCACTCTTCATTGTGTTCCCATCAGTTCAAGATATTTGGCAAAGTTATTTGACAAAAGGAAACCACTAAATTGAAGATCAACCAAAATTCACTGGTTTTGTGATTATATTATGTATTCTAAATTTTTAGATCAGAGGCACTTGTATAGCCAAATATTCAGTAAATTTAAATAACATCATATGACATTTATCTATGACACTGCTTTGTTCCTTTAATCAACTCACACAGAACTGACTCAAAAATTTCATTACATCAAAATTTAAAAGCAATTCCAAAGAGCATGAATGTTTCCTTTTCAATAGGATTAAGGAACATCCTAATTCCAGCTTTTCAAGAAGTATATTTCCACGATAAGCTGCAGTGTAAAGAGAGGGAAGAACTTTGCTTAATGTGTACATGCATATATCTATAGAGATCATCTGGAAAACAATGAAAGACTATTTACCGAAGTGTTAAGAGTGGTTATCAGTGGGTGGCAGAATTTCAGGTGTTTCCTTTTTTGTTTTTTCCCTAATTTTTCTCCAATAAATGCGGAATTAATGGGCTTGTAGAGTAGGATAGAGAAGAGGAAATAAAGGAAGGAAAGTAATGTTCATTGGGAGGTAGTAAATCCTAAATCTTCACAGTAACAACCAATGTAATTATTATCATCTCATTTTTACAAATGGAGAAACTGAGGCCCAGAGAGGCTATATCTTGCTCAGAGACATGGTGACTTGACAGGAAAGATCTAATTCTAAAGCCCATAATCTTTCTATGTCAGATGATGATCTATTCATGTTTACACTTTCATAAAAGACGGAGAAAAGAAGACAGGAGTAAGTTGATTGGTTTCTCTTTCCTTTTATCCCCACCACCTTTTGCCCAACAATGAGTAAACGTATTAGTATTAATCTAATTATACAGTTCACCACATATGAAAGACACAAAATGCCTGCATTATCAGATTCCTCAGAACCTACTTCTTGTCAGTGCAGTGACAGCATTAAGCATCTCAGAGAAGCATCCTAGCATCTTAGACCAGACTTAAGCATTAGCACTGATAGCTCTACCAGGCAACAGGAGTCATGGCCATTAACACGCCAATGAAGATATTTTCCCGAATCAAGATCAGGAAGAGGTCCTGCAGGTTGCTATTTATAGCTGGAAATGGGAGCACTATTAAATGCACACAGAGATTCTTCCTTCTTTCTCCATCTATGCCTCCCCACCCCAAACACCTTAAGAGGTAGGGGATAGAGAGTGATAGAGAAGACCAGAGGAACATAAAGACCAAAAAGCAAGGGGAAATTGGAATTCAATTAAAATTTATCATATTTTGATCTTTAACTTTACATAACTGATATCACAGGCTTTGTTTCAGTAGATAAATCAAATGTGTCAAAAACCATGCTTTAATCGTATTAACATCTGTACTTTTTGTGCTTATGAAATGTGGTCTGTTTATCTCAAATCAGAGACACTGACTTCTTTATTAAAAACAACACTGTGCACATCAATATTTGAAGACTCAGAGTTCAGGGACTAAACGGAAAAAAACTAATCTGCTTTAGCTCTAAAGACTATTGAGCAGCTTTTGTAAGTGGAAATAAAATGTGTACCTTACCTGTCAAGATTTAGAGTTCCTGTGTATATAAATTCCAACAGTTTCTGAAATCCATCAGCCTTCACCTGACTCTGATCAAGAAAGACATTGTTCTCTGAAGTGCTTCTGTAGATCGCACCAAAATACTCACTAAACGAGGCAAGCACATTCCTATGAGCTTTAAACTGGAATTCCCCAATTACTATGGTGCAGTCACAAAGAAAACCTGCTTCCCGTTGTTTGTTCAGTCTCTCTAAAAGGTGCTCACAGTGGTGCGAATACTGCATTTTGATATCAGAATCGAATTTTACCCTTGTTCTAAAAAACAAAAAGAAATAGTAAATCAGTAACCCTAAATTTTCATCACACTTTTCACCCAAGCAATTGGTGAGTGAAGAGACACAGAACATGAACTAGAATAAAGTCTGTTCTCATTTTACATCCCCAGAAAATTCTTATCAAACAGATATGGATAAAACTGCCGAAGGGATAAATGCCTTTCTAGTTTTTATTTCAGCTTGGTAAACTAACACAATCCTTTGGACACGTCAATAAATGGCGATGTGCGAAAACATTTTCCACAAAGTGGAAAAAAAAAAAAGCACCGCAAAATTTCACGCTTTTGCATCAGTTGAACCTTCAGACTTTCAAACTCAGTAGGCACACGTATATTACGAAAAAAAATTAACAAACCACTAAGAAATGATATTTTGGGACAAAGGGGGAAAGGACACGGTATGAGTTCTTTAAAACTGCTCTCAATCGCTTCTCGGCCTTTTGGCTAAGATCAAATGTAAAACTCTCAAATCACTGAAACCTGTTAGCCTCCTCGGAGCACAGTGGCTTCAAACTCAAGGCGGGCGCCCAGGGGGCGGAGAACGAGCAGGGCCAAGAGTTGTCAAAGGTTAGGTCACTCGCCCCAGGAGGCCACACCCCTCCCTACCCCGCCTCCACTCGAGGTGGCATCGGAGAGTGACTGCGAAAGCCGGTCTCCCCTGGCTTCCGCCTCCCTGCCCTTCGCCGAGCTCCCACTCCCGCGAATTCCCACAGCAGAGGTTGTGGCCAAGGCCAACACCGGGGCTGCCTCGCCCAAGCTTTCCACAATAACACCTTCACTCCGACCTGAGCGCGAACTCCAAGGAGCCTGCCCTCCAATGTCCCAGGGTCTAGAGAGAGCGGGGACAGTAGGCTGAGGGCGAAGACAGAACTCACGTATAGCAATCCAAAGGGGAACACAGTTTCCTCACTCTCTCTCCGCCATCTTGGAAGGACGTCACCGCGCCACGCTCCACCTCTCCCTTCTTCCTCCACGGCGACGTCACATCCGGCTCCGGGCATTCCGTGGCAACCCCGTAGGCTCTAGGACCTCGGAGGCCCGATGCCGGCCTGTGGGGAATAGTCTGGCGTACAGAGACACCGCTACCTAGCATGCCAGGAGCTAGGGAGAAACAGGGAGAGTCTTGGATACGAGATCTAAAGGCTCGCTCACAGCGCCACGCCTGTCTTCCTCATTCTGAGCATTCTAGTTGGAGGACAGTCGGCATCTCGCGCTCGGCCCGCATTCAGGGCCGAGACTGAACCGCACTGAACCGCGCTGCACCGCGGGCCTCTTTCCAGGAGCCAAATAGCGCATTGCGTCCTGGGGCTTGTAGTTAGTTGCTCGTCTTCTCCCATCATCCTCCCCTTCCTTGAGGCTCCACGAATAGGGACAGCTGCTTTGTGTACTCGGGCTCTGGGCCATGGGAATTTTTGAGCTGAAACTGATCACCCCTTTTTAGTTTACGTACCCGAAAGCTCTTGGGAACCCACGAGTCTTGTTTGCATCAGCCAACTGCAGCCCAGTTTCCAGGATACCCTTACGTGGTGATTGAAGTCTGAGCTGTATGAAAGCGGAGCAAAGCAGTAGGGTACACTGGGCATGCGCATGGGGGAAAGGTGGGCTTTGTACCGGAAAGGGTTCTTCTGCGTCTGGACTAGAAAGTTTTTAATACAATTATTTACATCGTATTCAGATTTTGTACAGTGAGGGAAAGGGGTGCCAGTCATCTGCGTAATATAAAAAGACGCAGAAACGGTAAGATAAGTCGTGCTGATATGTTAGGGTGAATTCTTTCATACTACCCGCGGACAATATAATCTAAGAAAACCAAAACGTCAACATTTTTTCTTGTTAAAAGTTGTAGCACAGGGAGCTCAGCTCGGTGCTCTGTGATGACCTAGATGGGTGGGATTGGGGGGTGGGGTGGGAGGGAGGTCCAAGGGAGGGGGAGAATATATGTATATATCCTGATTCATGTAGCTGATTTCACTTCGTTGTACTGCAGAATCTAACAAAACATTGTAAAGCAACTGTACTGCAATTAAAAAAAAAAAAAAGTGTCAGGACCACAGGAAATTTACTCGTGATTTTATATTAAAGGACAGTCTCAACTTGAATTTATTCTTTTCTTCTCGAGATTTTTTACAACCAGATTCTGTTTGCTCTCTTTGTAAATTCTTTCTTCCCGGTAAGAATCATGTTTGTGAAAAAAACGACAACCGTTAGGTTTATAAGAAAAAAAAATGAGGCTGGTTCTTTCTTGATTTCATCTTTATGAATATAATTTTTTTCTGATTCCACTTTATTTTTGTCAGAATCCTTTTCAGTAATTTATTAATTCAGAAATATTTGTCTCTACTATGTGTCAAACAGATACTAAGAATATGGAAAAAGCATAAAACATGGTCACTGGCGTTTAGAGAAATCAGCAATCTCAGGGGGAAAACTAATGGAAAACCAAATGACTTGTAATACAGAGTGCTGGGGGCAGCAGGGCTTATTTTTTACGCGGTGTTTGATTACTCTTACTAGGCTGTACATTATATCATTTTTTCAGTATCAGGTTGTGAGTTTTAAAAACTTTTTTTTTAAGTCTGGAGCACTTCTTCCATGTGCAAGCCGTTAATAAAAAAACATTTGGTGAACAAGTAAAATAACATCCAAGTTGAAAGTTCAAATTCCCAAGGTACTTCAAATTACTATCAGGATTATGTTTTTTAAAAAGCCAACAAAACCCAATCCAAAAATGGGCAGAAGACCTAAACAGACATTTCTCCGAAGAAGATATACAGATTGCCAACAAACATGAAAGGATGCTCAACATCACTAATCATCAGAGAAATGCAAATCAAAACTACAATTAGGTATCACCTCACACAAGTCAGAATGGCCATCATCAAAAAATCTACAAATGCTGGAGAGGGTATGGAGAAAAGGGAACCCTCTTTCACTGTTGGTGGGAATGTAAATTGATACAGCCACTATGGAGAACAGTATGGAGGTTCCTTAAAAAACTAAAAATAGAACTACCATACGACCCAGCAATCCCACTACTGGGCATATACCCTGAGAAAACCATAATTAAAAAAGAGTCATGTACCACAATGTTCATTGCAGCACTATCTACAATAGCCAGGACATGGAAGCAACCTAAGTGCCCATCGACAGATGAATGGATAAAG
Source organism: Eschrichtius robustus (assembly GCF_028021215.1). Lineage (NCBI taxonomy): Eukaryota > Metazoa > Chordata > Mammalia > Artiodactyla > Eschrichtiidae > Eschrichtius > Eschrichtius robustus. The sequence goes on along the minus strand of NC_090829.1, from coordinate 49,858,491 downwards.
AAGATGTGGCACATATATACAATGAAATATTATTCAGCCATAAAAAGAAACAAAACTGAGTTATTTGTCGTGAGGTGGATGGACCTAGAGTCTTGTTATACAGAGTGAAGTAAGTCAGAAAGAGAAACACAAATACAGTATGCTAACACATATATATGGAATCTAAAAAAAAAAAAAAGGTTCTGACGAACCTAGGGGCAGCACAGGAATAAACACGCAGACGTAGAGAATGGACTTGAGGACACGGGGAGGGGGAAGGGTAAGCTGGGACGAAGTGATAGAGTAGCACTGACCTATACACACTACCAAATGTAAAGTAGATAGCAAGTGGGAAGCAGCTGCATAGCACAGGGAGATCAGCTCAGTGCTTTGTGACCACCTGGAGGGGTGGGATAGGGAAGGTGGGAGGGAGACGCAAGAGGGAGGGGATATAGGGATGTACGTATGCATATAGTTGATTCACTTTGTTATACAGCAGAAACTAACACAACATTGTAAAGCAATTATAGTCCAATAAAGATGTTAAAAAAAATAAAAAGCAAACATAAGGAGCATCACAAGACCCTGTTAAGTGGACGTAAACAGGGGGAAAAGAAGTAAGCTGTTTCCGCCCGGTTTCGAACCGGGGACCTTTCGCGTGTTAGGCGAACGTGATAACCACTACACTACGGAAACCCGCCTGCTGGAAGCGCTTGAGAAAGTCCTTGGTATCACTGTTGTAACGTGCAATTCACAAGCACTTAAAGGTAGGGTTAGCGTAACTTTTAACAGAAAGAACAAAGAAACCCCCCCAGAAAAGGAAAAATAACCGTATGTCCAGTTGAACAGTACTACCATCTCAAAAGTTGGAATTTGCATACACTTTTTTCAAAGCCCCTAGTTAGAAACCGGGCACCCGTTGGTTGCACTTTTTTTGGGTTTACTTTCTTCTACGGAAAAGAAGTGTTATATTAGTTTCTTTTCTTCGCGTTACGCTGTTGAGAATCCCGGATGAGTTTCGGGACTTTGGCCGGCTAGGAAGGGCTGGCCGCACGCGAATCCCGGAGTCCCGGCTCTCGCAGCCGGGCGCAGCTCAGCGCAGCCCCAAACTCCCTAGCTGTTACTTAGCTAGCAAGAAAGCGATCCTTTCAGCCTCTGGTGGAGGGACGTGTCGTTAGCTCTTGAATTTCCTCCTCTGCTCTGTACTTGTTTTAGACGGCACTTGTTTTAAAATCTTCTACAGGGTGTGCAAAATTGAAGAGGTTAAAAAAGAAAATCAGACATCAAGAAGCACTTTTTTGGCACGCAACATGCATAAATTTTTCTAAGCCTGAGCTTCATATGGCCTAAGGAATATCGTTTTTCCTGCAAAGAGGCAGACACATCCTTATGCCTAAACATCAAGAATTTTTAGGGAATGAGAATGAGCTTCCATATTACACCGGGGGCGGGGGCGTGGGGTGGGTAACCTGATGGGATTGCTTAAAAAATTTAAAAGTGAGATTATACTTTTTTGGTTTTGAGTACGTTTTGCTTAAAAAATTTAAAAGTGAGATTATACTTTTTTGGTTTTGAGTACGTTTTGCTTAGAAAACACGGGGAAAGAAACACAACAAAGTACTGCCCAGAATGTATAGAAATAATAATAAAAGTATTTAAAACCCACTTTAAGTCCTAGCACTTTTTCCCTTTCTCTTTTTAGAAGTTGACAAAATTCTCTTTTTAGAAGTTCAGAAGCATGAACCGTGCCTCCCCTGCTACGACACTTTACCCTGTCAAATCTCTCCACCTTTTTCCAGTTTTCGAGGGCGCATTTCAGAGCTTCCCGCAGGCCCTTGGACAGACATCTATTAAACAGGATGTAATGACGTTGAGAAATAAAACTGTTTTTATGGCTCATCGAGGTATTAGAGAAAGCCTCTTGTGAAGGGTTAGATTTGTATATAGCTTTTTGGGAAGAAAGTCAGGTTTTCCTGATATTGGTATTCCCGGATTCCAAGGGGGTGAAGAGTGGTCCAACCCGGGTGAGACGCAATCGTGGGTGGCACTTTAGAGTGCACCTTGCATCCATTGAGTACCCGGTCTGGGACTCCCCCCGCCTCCCCCCCAGCCCCCGGCTCCCACCAGCCCGGCTCAGGCCCCGCGGGGCCGTGCCGGGGTCTCTATGACGCGGCGTTCCAGGTCGTCGGACCGGCACTCACTTTCCCCGCTCTCCGCGCAGCCCGCAGCCAGGGCAGCCCGAGCGGCCGGGCGACAGGAGGCGGCGGCGACATGAGCTACTACCAGCTACCGGTGGTGATCGACAACGGCTCAGGAGTGATCAAGGCGGGCCTGGCTGGGTCCCGGGAGCCCCAGTTTGTCTACCCGAACATTATAGGCCGCGCCAAAGGCCAGACCTGGGGGTCAGAGGGCGCGCAGGAAGTGTGCGTGGGAGACCAAGCGCAGCAGCGGAGAAGCTCACTTTCCATCAGGTACCGCCTTCTCCCGGCGGGCAGGACCCTCGTGGAGGCGAAGTAGGGGGAGCCCAGAGGAGGGGCCCGATACTGAGAGAAAGGATAAGAAGTGAGGAACAGGAAAGTCTCTGACAGCTATCATTATTGCAAACGCTCGAGCCGCAAATCTCTGAGGGTACCACATACCTAAAGAGTGAACATTACTTGCTCGCTCTATCTATTCAAATGTATTCAAACGTACAAACACAATTATCGTTCATAAAATACAAGTTCATTTAGGAATGTTAATTCAAGGTACCTTTGTCTTCTGGGCTATTTGTTTTCAACTAACTGATATTAAAACTGTGAAGATTTCCCTTTTTTTTTTTTTTTTTTTTTTAAGCCAAAAAGGGTATTCCAAAGAGGCAGGGAAGATGGAAAGCAACAAAAATTGCAGAGGAAGGTAGCTGGGCTATCTTTTGCTGGCAGTTACCATCTCTGAGAGGCTCTGGCGGACACTGCCCATAAAGGGCTACTGGTAATAAATATGGGGATTAACCCATGTTTGAAGAGAGTAGACACTGGAAAAATGTAAAGCTGCCATTTATCTTATTGCTTTTCCTACAGCTACCCAGTGGAGCGTGGTCTCATTACTTGCTGGGGGGACATGGAGATCATGTGGAAGCATATCTATGACGATAACCTGAAGCTAAAGCCCTGTGATGGCCCAGTCTTGATTACAGAGTCAGCACTGAACCCACTGGCCAACCGGCAACGGGTCACTGAAGTATTTTTTGAGCATCTGGAGGTTCCTGCCTTCTATATGTCCATCCAGGAGGTGCTAGCTCTCTTTGCTGCTGGCTTCACAACTGGCTTTGTGCTGAATTCAGGTGCTGGGGTTACCCAGTGTGTACCCATCTTTGAGGGTTACTGTCTGCCTCATAGTGTCCAGCAGCTGGATCTGGCAGGTCTTGACCTTACCAACTACCTCATGATGCTGTTGAAGGAGCATGGCATCATGCTGCTTAGTGCTTCACACAGAAAGATTGTCACAGACATTAAGGAAAACTATTGTTATGTGACAATGAACTTTGAAGAGGAAAAGGCCAAGAAAGCTGATTGTATAGAGAAGGTTTACCAACTACCTGATGGGAAGACACTCAAACTCCATGACCAGCTCTTTCATTGTCCAGAGGCCCTCTTCTCTCCAAGTCTCATGCATCTTGAGACCCCTGGCATTGATAAGATGTGCTTCAGCAGCATAATGAAATGTGATACAGATCTGAGGAATTCCTTTTTCTCCAATATTATCCTTGCTGGGGGATCAACCTCTTTCCCTGGTTTAGATAAGCGGCTAGTTAAAGATATAGCAAAGGTGGTGCCTGCCAACACCCCTGTGCAGGTTATTGCTCCCCCAGAAAGGAGAATATCAGTGTGGATGGGAGGCTCTGTTCTTGCATCCCTCTCTGCCTTCCAGGACATGTGGATCACCGCTGCAGAATTTAAAGAAGTCGGACCCAACATAGTACACCAAAGATGCTTCTGAATACAGATAAAATGGTTAGAAGAAAATGTTGTGAGTACATGTGACAGAAAACTTTGGATATTATATGTTTCTGGGAGAACAAAATAGTTCAGTTATTGGAAGGTCCATGTCTCTGTTGCATTTCTATAATGGGGGCAAATAATGATGAAGCAGTCAAATAACATATTTATTGAGTAGAACCAAATTAAATGCTAGAGGAGACATTACTCTTTTAATTTTATTTATTTGGCTGTGCCGGGTCTTAATTGTAGCAGGTGGGCTTCTTAGTTGCAGCATGCGTCTGGGATCTAGTTCCCTGACCAGGGATGGAAGCCGGGCCGCCTACCTGGGAGCGTGGAGTCTTAACCACTGCACCACCAGAGAAGTCCTGAGAAGATGTTATTCTTTACCTTGTAGATCTTACACTTCCTTTGGAGGGAGAGAGCAATTTGTGGTACAACATGATATGTGCCAAATGAGTGATACAGATTGAAGGTTGTTGAAGTTTATGGAAGGAAGGTGGCTATAAGGGAAAATTTCATAGCAGAGGTATGCCATCATGAATGGGGTGGCATTAGGATGGGTGTGGGAGCATAATAAAAGAGGGCAGATATTCAGAAGAGCATAGTGGAAATGAGCAAGAAGCTAGATATGAGGATGAGCAAAGCATATTCAAGGCATGTTTAATACACTGGTTTTGTTAAAATGAAGAGCCCATATTGAACAGACTAAGAGCAATGACTAGGAAGGCAAATTAAGGCCAGAGACTGGAAGGCTTTGTTTTAAATGTCCTATAGGCAAAAAGGAACCATTAAAGATTTGAAAACAGGAGACATAAGGAAATTAGGATGAATGTGGTGGTAGTTTAGAGGATAAATTGGACTGGGAAAGGCCCTGGAGATTCAGTGATCAATTAGAAAGTTGTCAGTGTAGATATAAAGTAGTCAAGTCTTATTCTCAAGATTATAAGCAATAGGAATTAAAAAGAAGAAATTATGAAAAACTGACAAGTCTTTGTGCCTAATTAGTTATGAAGGGGAAAGAAGGGTCTGAAATGATGAAGGTAGCTGAGAGAATGATGGCAGTGTTGACATAATTCAAAGTATGTAGTATCTGCTCTATGCAAAGCACTGTGCTAAGTGCAGTAAGTGCTAAATCAGGAGTCAGATTGTGTCCTTAAGAAGCCAGCAGTCCAGTGTGAGAGGTGAAATTCATACTTTAACTGCAATAATATAAGGTGAAAAGTGATTTAGTGTTCTAAGAGAAGTATAAAATGGGACTCATAGGAGGGAAAACAACTTAAAGGCTCAGGGAAGGCTTTTGGGGGCTGGGCTTGAAGCTGAAATTTAAACCTAATAGAGTGCCCATCCTTCTGAATTTAGGGGCAGTATATGTGGGTTCAGGTCCAGGCCCTGCCACCTACCGGCTGCATGATTTAAACAAATTGTTTAAACATTTTGAAGATCAATTTCCTCATTGATAAGTGGGGTTGCTAATCCTAATCCTTATCTGTCTCACAGGGTCCTTATGAAATACAAATGAGATAATGTCTCTATGGGAACTTTCAAAATGCTATTTTTTGCTTACAGAATTAGACAATTTATAGGTCCAGCTCATGCTACTTCCTCCATAGTCAAAATCGATTATTTGTATTCTTCAGCACATTATATTACTTGTACTTTTATTGACCACTTAATTTATGCAGCCTTATCTTTTGGTTTGCTTGTCTTTCTCCCTTACTAGATATGTTCTTAGAGGACAGGGATTGTGGGCTTTCTCTTTTCATCTCTGTCCCCTTCCCTGATGACTTCTGTGGTGCACTCCCAGTAGATATGCAGATATATAGAATTGACCAGAAGCACACTGATGGCAGAGGGAACATTAGGGCAAAGCCTCCAAGGTGTAAAAATCATGGGCATGTACAAGCAGCAGGAAGTAATTCAGTTTGGCCTGAAGCATTTGTGAAGAGGTGCATTTCATTCTTTGAAATGTGTTTATCATTTTAGTGATTGTAAGGAAAACTACTAGATTGGATAAGGTGTAGAAAATGATTATCTGAGAGCAGTTTGAATAGTCGATGCTGTACTCACTAGAGTCACAAGCACTGTAGAGAGAATTGTTGCAGGAAGGGGGACCCCTTCCAGGGCCCGAGAGTGGGCTCTTGTCTAACACTCGGAAATGAATAGTCCGAGGAGACACACATGCTGACAAAGCAAGAGGCTTTATTGGGAAGGGGAGGCGGGGTGGAGAGCAGCAGGGTAAGGGAACACAGGAGAACTGCTCTGCCACGTGGCTCGCAGTCTCGGGTTTTATGGTAATTGGGTTGATTTCTGGGTTGTCTCTGGCGAATCACTCTGACTCAGGATCCTTCCTGGTGGCACACGCATCACTCAGCCAAGATGGATTCTAGCGAGAAGGATTCTGGGAGGTTGGTACAACACATGGACTGGAGTCTCCTCTCTCCTTTTGACCTTTCCCAAATTCTTCCGGTTGGTGGTAGCTTGTTAGTTCCGCATTCCTTACCAGGACCTCCTGCTTAAGATAGCTCTTGCAAGTGGTTACTATGGTACCTGGCCGGGGCAGGCGGTTTCAGTCAGTGGTTCCCCTAACAGAATGATCCCAACCCCCCTCACTTTAGAATTCTTAAAGTGCTTTTTTCTTAAAAGAAATTTCGGCTAAGCTGTTTAGATACATTTGTCTAATTTAAACTTCAGCATCCCAGAGAGATGGGCAAGACAAATAGTATTCCCATTTACAAATTAAGAAGTTGAGATGTAAAGAGGTTAAGAGATGTAAATTTAAAGTGATCTCCGAAGTATCTTGCTAGGTTAGGCAGGCGCACCGTCCTTAACTGTGGTTTCTTAGGCAGTTAACCCAACAACTAGCCTGGAATATTCTGTACAGATTCTAGCCTCTTCATTGGGGTCATAGATGATCCTTTTCAGGTAATCTAGGGAAAGGAAATAAAATGTGAAATTTCCGTTTAGTTATATTTTCCCCTATTTTAAATCATATCAAACCAACCCCCTTAACATTTTACTTTTCTTTCAGATCGCGGTGCCAATAGCGACAACTCCATGAAGTTCACCCAATTGAAGAGTTCAACTTTTAAGATTAGCCAGTTATATGAAAAACAGCATGTACCGGCCAATATAAAAACCTGCTACAATTTATGGTGCATTGTTCTTTTTTAACACAACCACGACACAACATTAAAGCAAAGTCAATGACTGAAAAGCCTTTATTTCCTAATAAAAGGGAGATTCAGTCCTCAATGTTGAGATCGAGGAGGGAGTAGTTATACGTAATAAAACAACCTCTGCTCAAGAAGTTGAAGAGTAGGCTTTCTAAGGAAGGGAACAGGTCAGGATCGCGGAGGCAGCCCAATGAACCAAGCCAAGATTCTGTTCGGGAATCTATTTTGGTAAAGTTCTCTAACAAACGTGATGATCCGAACTGAGAATCACTGTTTTGGCCCTACAATTTTTGTGTGAACTCCACTTCTTTAAGATAGTAACGTGCACCTCGCCTGGTCTGTAAGGGATGGAAAACAGCGCTAAGAAGCATTCAAGTTAGTTTTCAAATTACAAGTTAATTCGCTTCAAGAAAAGACCCAAATCCTCCCGTAGGGAACGTGTGGGTGGGGCGGCGATTGTCCTCATGGCCGGAAACAGAACTTTTGAAAAAAAATTTTGCGAGACCGGCTCTCGCGAGAGCCGTGGCGGGAGGGTCCCAGCCAATCCGCGCAGGTGGCGGCCGCTCCCTTTATAAGGAGACGCTGGAGGAGGCGCTGTGGGTTGCGGAGGGTGGGCCCGGGAGTGGTGGCTGCCGTCTTTTGTCTAACCCTAATTGAGACTGGCGTAGGTGCTGCGCTTTTGCTCCCCGCGCGCTGTTTTTCTCGCTGACTTTCAGCGGGCGGAAAAGCCTCGGCCTACCGCCATCAACCATCCAGACTGAAGCAAACAAAAAATGTCAGCCGCTGGCTCGCTCACCTCTCCCGGGAACCTGCGTGGCTCGCCCGCCCAGGCCCCGCGCCCCGCCTGAGGCCGCGGTCGGCCCGGGGCTTCTCCGGAGGCGCCCACTGCCGCCGCGAAGAGTTGGGCTCTGTCAGCCGCGGGTCGCTTGGGGGGCCGAGGCGAGGCTCTTACCGCAGGGAAAGGAACGGAGCCGGTCCCCGCGCGCGGTGCGCTTCCCTGAGCCGTGGGACGTGCACCCGGGACTCGGCTCAGACACTTGCAGCTGGAGGAGCTGCGGGGGTGGGGCACGGGCAGTCTGCTTTCTCCTTGGAAGGAGGGACTCCGTTCGTGCGCGTCCGTCTCCCTCGCCGTCAGTGGTGGGCCTGTGGGCCTCCAAACTTGCAGATTGGACCACAGTGCGTGCAAATCAACTGTCAGAAAGACACGTGGAGGCATCTCCAAAATTGGTCCAAATGAATGGGCAGTTAGCCTAATAGCCAGCTAGCCGTTCCTGTGTAGGGCTTTTTTGTCCTCCCCCTCCTCTGGTTTTGTTGCCCTTTATCATAGTATCACAACGCAGTTCCTGCTCTGCGGATTTTGTCGAGGTTTTTGCCTCTTCCAAAGTAGATCACGATCAATCCCGACAATCGAGTATGGAAGAGCAGTGATTGTTTTTTTGTGAGATTATTAAACACTTAATATTTGTTAACTGGAAGATCTAGTCTGTTCTTAAAACAGTAGAAATTCTGTTCCTTAATGGTCGTTGCTTTTCGTCTTTGTCTCCGTCTTTGGATGCAAAGTATTAAGTGGTGACAGAAAAGTGTACGAAGAAATATATATCCCTCCCCCCCCCCCCAAGAATTGGGTCAGGTTTCTTTGCCCAGGGGGGTAAAAAAAAAGAAAAGAAAAAGGCCCATTAGGAAACAATCAACAGGTCATTCTGCCCATTTGTCTCCGAAACCTAACTTCCAGGTTTATGTGGGAATTGAAGTCAGTGCCTTCACTTCCTTGAGACAGCCATTCTGGCGGCAATTGCTGGGAGAGAGAGTACCCAGCAGCCTGAATTATAAAGGCAAATTATCAGTGTGATATCCAGCCTGGAGCTGGACCTGAAGATGGAAAAGAAAAATCAGGACCATGTCGGTATATACATGAACGTGTCTAGCATTTCATCCTGTTGCCTGAAGTAGGTCCCTCAGTGTCGTCTAATACAATTCTTAGCCTGCAGTTAAGAAATGTGAAAAACCTGGACTGCACTGTTTCTGGTAATGTTCTCTAAGAAGGAAAACGTTTTCCCATCAGCATGGTTTTGTGGAAAGAACATGGGGTAAGTTAGTGAGTGACGTTCTAGTTCTGACTTTGCCAAAGATTTTTCTTGGTTTTTCAGGTAACTCAGCTAGCTTCACTAAACTTCCATTTACTCAGAAAGTGACCTTTTAAGATCGTTTTTGAAGACTGCCAGGGTTCCTTGAACTAGAAATAAATAGATGTCTTTTGTTCTTGCTCCATCTAGTGGTACTTTTGCTTCTCCACATGTACAAAATTTGTGATGGAGTCTGCCCTGAGGCAAGGATGGCCACTTACTGGGGAGAAGGTTCCCACCTACTGGGGAGCAGGCTCTTTTTTATTTCTTTTTTGCTTTCGGCCTCCTGAGGCCTGCAGGGTTTCCCAAACACATGCCCCCTGCAGTGGAAGCCCGTAGTCTTAACCACTGGACTGCCAGGGAAGTCCCTCTCTCTCTCATTTTTAAAAAAGAAAGTAGTGATTTAATAAAGACAATTTAAAAGACCACAGCCGTTTTCTAGTTCTTATACTTGAAATCCTCTCCTTGACAAATGTCTTGTAAACATTCCAAAGGAAAATCCTCAGTATTATGAACATTTGATATATTTTTTTCTGTTTTGGCAGAATGATTCTCTTCATTAAATTATATAATTTTGGAGCAAGAAGGGGCCATAGAGTTCAACCAATGAGATAATTTACATGACAACATTTTGGAGATAATAATTATGGCAAATGTGACTTCTTATTGCTACAAGATTTGAGTCCCTCTACCAGATGAAGAAACTCCCTTGGCTAAGTTAATTTTTTGCAGAGTTGGGACCAGCAGTTAGCCCCCTGAACTTTAAAGTCCAGTGTTCTGTTTACTGTGTGGCACCTTAATGCTGCATTGGCTTGCCTGGGAAAGATGATTAGTGTTAGCTCCACCACCATTTTCTGGTTTAAAATAAAATAACATCTTTAAAGGTTACTTGCCTGTGAGCTTAGTTTTCATCCCCTGCTCTCTTCCCTCCACAACCTTCTTTGATAGGATTTTGTGCTGGAAAGTCCATTGTGTGTTTCACTAGCTTACAAGTACAGTTTACTCTTGTTATTTGTGGTAGTATGCTCTATAAAGTCACCTTAACACTGAATTAGTGAATATGAAACCATTTCTCCTAGGGGAAATACAAGATTAGGTTCCTGAGAGCCTCTAGTCACATCATTTTCATCAACTGATCAATGAATAATCTTGTTTTATGTGTGTTTCTATTTAAGGACACCTTATTTAATATATATTATTTATTCATTAACGTTGAACTCATATTCAACAACACTGTATATAGCTCTTGCCTGTATATGAGCTTATCTACACATATATTTTCTGTAGGCATATCACAGCTTTCTTTCACTTAGGAACACCAGACAGCACTTCAGCACTATACTTGGGGTCATTTTAAACAGCAAAATCATCAACAAGCACAAAAATGAAAAAAAAAAAAAAAAGTGCCACTAAATAGATCACAAAAAGGGCACTTGTTTACAGTGTTCTTTTTGGAATAAGTAGGCAGCGTGTCCCCTTGTTGGACCTCAGTGGGGAAACTTTGTGTCAAGTGACTCAAATTTTTCACTGCTCAGCATGTGTCCATGAATGACTGTAAAAACGCTGTAGCTATTGATTTTGGGGTTACAAATAAATTTTAGTAGGTGGATTTACAAATATGGAATCTGCGAATATTGAGGATTGCCTATACTTCAAGGTCTTTGCAACCCCTGTACCTGAGAGAGACTGCATGTATCCACATGGCCCCTGAAGTACTTGGGGCTTATTTCATGCCTTTAACATTATTTAAACAGTGATTTGCAAAGGGTTTTAATGGGGGAAGGGGTAAATGAAATTTGAAAATAACTATTTGTCTCATTTATTTATTTTTAGTTACTTATGATGAATTTCAAATAATAAAGGAGAATGTGAGAATTTAATGCTCGTGAAGGAAGTTATAGCTTTAAAAATATTGAGAAACATGGGTTTTGTTTTGTCTTTAGAAAGAGAGGCTTCTTTTCCAAGGTCCTGGGTTGGCTATAGTTTTTGATTCTGAGGATGAGGTGAGTTTTAATTTAGTTTGTCCTGGTTCTGCAGTCAAAAATTCCATATTGGCCTGGCTCAAGACATAAGAGACAAATAGAAGACACCTGCACCCTCACTCACACAAAGTGTAGAGGAAAAGTAGTTTTAAATTAAACTAAGGTGAGGATGAAATGACAAAAGGTAATTGTCATTCCTTCCCCATTTATTCTTTTAAGGTAATAATGTGTGATGGAAGTAAAAACAGCAAAAATACCCAAGGCTTAGGCCAAGGTTTGCAAATTTAAATGTCTGCAGTGCACCAGAAGGAAACAAAAGGAGTGAATCACACCAAGACTAAAGACTGTGGAGATGGTGGGGGAAATATCCCTTTTACAGGGGAAGCAGCCTTGTGGGAACGGAGGCCTAAAATTGGAAATATTTCAGGGGGAGACAAAAAGTTTAGTTTATGTGAAGACTGATTTTAAAATGTTGATAGTTAATTTAAAATAAAATTACATATTGTGTGTGTATAATAAATAATTTGGATGGCTTTTATTCCTGAGTCCTGAGAAGTAGCTTCCATATCCTTGGAATTTCCTGATTGGTAGGAGTGCCTTTCTTATTCCTGGTGGGCCCCTCAGACAACACCTAATAGCTTATGGGATGACCTAGATTGGACTGGTCACATCAACAAGACCAAACATGTCCTCATCAGCCAGACCTCCTAGGAGAGGAGTGGGGCTAGAGACTGACTAATGACTCAACCAATCATGCTGACGTAATGAAGTCCCAGTCAAAACTCTGGAAACTTTGAAGCTTGGGTGAGGAAGCTTCACACTGGGGACCCTCCCAGACCTCACCCTGTACATCTCTCTCTTTGGCTGGTTTGGATTTGAATCCTTTTTCTATAATAAAACTGTAATCATAAGTATAGCACTTTTCTGAGTTCTGCGAGTCATTCTAGTGAATTATCTAACCTGAGGGGTTAGCCAGCTGAATTGTAGCCAGCTGGTCAGAAGTGAGGATGGCTTGGGGAACCCCAAACTTTAAGCTGGTGTCTGAAGTAAGGGCAGTCTTGTGGAGAACTGTGTCCTTAACCTGTGAAGTTTGACCTAACTTGGGTGTTGGTGTCAGAAGTCATTGCAATGGGCCACTCAAAAAACCTTTTGAGGAAAAATCTGGCCCATCCTAGCTACTAATCTGTGACCTTTGGCCTACACAAATTCAATGATACCAGAAGTCAGGAATGATTTTCCCAGAAATATGGGAGTTTGGGCCATCCCACCAGTTAAAGGCTTATGCAAGATAATTGTACGTGAAAGGAGGCTATGCTCTTAGCATCTTTTATAGGCCCCTGGGAATATCACTAAAGACAGAAATTTCAAAATAAATCTTTAATAATATTCTGAAAATAGAACTGGAACTCCTCCCCCACATATAGGACTTAGGACACCTACAGTATTTGATCTTATGAATCAGCCTGAGGGATAGGCCTGTCCTTCAGTGTCCATTCTGTCAGATCCTGGTGGGGCTGTGAGTACAACAGGGGAGAGCAAAATCTGACTACAAGTTGGATCTGTTTCTTTTACTTTAACCTTTGCTTCCTGTTGCTTTTGTTCACTAAAAGCATACTGTCTATACACAATGGCCTGCCTCAGGGATCACTGCCCCTCTGCCTGAATGTTAAACAAAAGTGCCTTTGTTCAGGGAAACATCCTGACCCTGTCCACCTGTGGATGGCTGAAGAAAGAAGAAATTAACACATCCCCTCCTTGAGGCTGACCATTCCAGGGGACATATGTAATATCTTATGGCCTTCTTACTTTACTTCCTCCCCCTCTCTGTTCTATAAAAGAAACTGGCATCCAAACCCCAGTAAGATGGTTTTTCAGAGACACTAGTCTGCCATCTTCTTGGTCTGCCAACTTTCCAAATAAAGTCGTATTCCTTATCTCAACACCTCATCTCCCGACTCATTGTCCTGTCATGCAGCAAGCAGAGCGAGCTTGGACTTGGTAACATGAGGAGGCTTATACCATCACTTGGTGGAATTGAGGCCATTTCTCCCATACCCTTCCTCCACCTTGGTTTAGATCTCCCTTCTTAGAAAGTCATCACAGTGCGCAGTATTGAAACCAAGCAGGACCCTGTGGGGCTCCTGGGTACAAATCCTTTCTGTGTCGCCCATTTCTGTTAGGTTGGCCAAAAAGTTCATTCCGGTATTTCCATAACATCTTTTTTTTTTTGGCTGCATTGGGTCTTTGTTGATGCGCATGGGCTTTCTCTAGTTGTGGCGAGTGGTGGCTACTCTTTGTTGCGGGCTTCTCATTGCAGTGGGTTCTATTGTTGTGGAGCACAGGTTCTAGGCACACGGGCTTCAGTAGTTGCAGCATGCGGGCTCAGTAGTTGTGGCTCGTGGGCTCTAGAGCGCAGGCTCAGTAGTTGCACAGGCTTAGTTGCTCCGCGGCATGTGAGATCTTCCCGGACCAGTGATCGAACCCATGTCCCCTGCATTGGCAAGCGGATTCTTAACCACTGCGCCACCAGGGAAGTCCCTTCCATAACATCTTATGGAAAAACCCCAACACACTTTTTGGCCAACCCAATAGTTTGTAGGAAATAGGCTTCACTCAGCCTCCAGGAACTTCCCTGAGCTTCAAAGGGCAGGTTCAAACAGTTGCTAATCAGGGAGGAGAGAGAATGCAGAAACAAGGGAGGAGCAGTCAAGAAACAATAGTGTAGCCTTGGGGCAGGGTCCCGGTTCCTCCTCAAGGAATATTTATAACAATATCTTTTGAGTTCTTCTGCAGAACTAAGACCCCCACCCAGGTGGAGGATGGTAAGTTCAGACTGAGCACAAGATTCCTGGAGCACCACCCTGGGTTACCTCACCACCAACCAATCAGAAGAAAGTCATACACCCTGCAGCCCTCACCCCAAATTTTGCCTATAAGAACTCTTCCCCCAAAACCAATTGGGAGTTCAGGTTGTTTGAGCACAAGCCACCAGTTCTCTTTTCTTGGCCCTGCAATAAACCTTCCTCTGCTCCAAACTCTGACGTTTTGGTTTATTTGGCCTCACTCTGCAACACGCACACAAACTTTGTTTGATAACAGTATCTTCAAATTCTCATTTCTTCCTTGAGAGAAAAAGGAAACAGGAAGAAATGGTCAAACAATTTTAGCCTGGGTTCTGACCTGGCCAGAAGAATCTAGTATAAAAGTCACCCAACTTCAGATTCCACATTTATTAAATGGATATACTAAGACTTACCTTAAATGGCTTTATTAAAGAGGAGAGGTAGGTCTTATTCTCATAGTTTGCAAGGAATGATTTTACAGCTCTCTGACAGGAGCATTGTGGCTACTCCAGCAGAAAGTGGTTTTGATTTGTGCTGGGTATACGGGTAAAGGATGTTGGGTGTACAGGTAAAGGATGCGTGGATAAGGGTGGAAGTGCTAATGTCAAGTTTTCTATATAACACTGATTATGAACTTGGTGCACATCTGCAATAAGACATGTTGTTCTAGGGACTTCCATGGTGATCCAGTGGTTAAAATTCCATGCTTCCACTGCAGGGGGCACGGGTTCAATCCCTGATTAAGAAACTGAGATCCAGCATGCTTCACGGCTGGCCAAAAAAAAAATAAAGTTGTTCTAGATGATGTTCACTATCCTATATTTTGTCTTGAGAGTTGTAGGTTTTTACTTTGGTGATATTTATGTGTGTACCATGGCTGTCTATGTTAGAAATGTTAAAATGAATAATTATAGATATTTAAAGCAATTCTAGGAAAACCCATCAGAAAAAAAATACAGCAATGAAGAAATAAAAATACTGAATTTTTATGTCAAATTTTGAATGAGGATATTATAGCTAAAATGAAAAGCATTATTTATATATGTCATTTGCAGAAAATAGTTGAATTCATCTCACCATTATTTAGAAAGTAAGTAGCTTACTAAAGTGAACCAAGTGACTTATTTTCAACCTTGGGAGAAAAACTCAATTAAAGCTGCAGTTGAACTATAATGGCACCAAGGAGTTCAACTCGACCTCATATGCCAGATGATAATCATCTTTCAAGTGTACAAACAAGGAAGCATAGTTATCAAAGAATGAGAAATACATTTGTTCAAAGACCATTTACTGCTTTAACAAGAGGTGAAAGCTTGCCAGAAATGTATAAACACCTAACACGGTGCTATTCATAGGCTTAACATGTTCAAAGACTTGGGGGGCAATTTAAAAATATCTTTGAAGTTGTGGGTATTCATCATCATATCTAATAATGCTTACTTTCTAGAGCCCCTCTCTAAGGAGGGCAAAGCAATTTATCTGACTTATTTTCATGACATCCTTGTGAGATAAGGCAACTACCATTATCTCCATCTTGTAAATGGAGAAACTAAAACACTGGGAGGTAAAATCACTTGAAGAAGGTCAGTAGCAGGCCCAAGAATTTAAACATACACATTAAAGCTTTGAACTCCCATTTTAGTTTAACTACAGAAAACTAAACAAAGAATTAAAAAAATAAGCATCTCATACTTTTTCTTTCTCCTTTTCAGTTAAAGAATAATTAATGGTCAATCATTTTGTCCTTGTTTGTCTTGGTAAGGAAAACTGTCTAAAATCAGGCTTTTCACAATAAGTAGACTCTTATTACACTGGAAGGAATGAAATATTTGCAAAGCTGTGACATTCATTTAACAAACACTTACTAAATGCCTGGTCTGTAACATGTTGCATTGTTGAGACTTCAAAGGTGAAAAACATATTTCCCATCCTTAAAGGTCTTCCTGGAGAGTAAGATTGTATAAGTAGATTATAAATTGCAGTTCAGTGTTATTTAAATTTAAGTAAATTCTTCATTTTATTCCCCAAATTCTTCCTCACTTTTCCCATCTCGGTAAGCGCCGCTGCCATACACTCAATTGCTCAAACCAGTAATCTGGGCATCACCCTTGCCTCATTCTCCCCTCACCTCATCATATCCTCTGGTCTATCTCTAATTCATTCCATTGCCACCACCTTACTCCCGTTCACTATCATCTCCTTCACAGACCTTCTGACTAGCTCTCTGCTTCTTATCATGTCCTCTACTCACCACAAAGTCATTCTTCACAAAGCAGCCTGAGTGAGCTTATTAAAATACTAACTGAACCGTGTTTCTTCTCTTCAGTAGTTTCACATTGCACTGGGAATAAAATCCAAAATTCGTATCAAGGTTTTGCATGATCTGGTCCCTCCTTACCTCTCCAACCTCATTTTACCCCCTCTTCTTCTCTTGCACTGTGCTCCAGCCACCCGGGGCCTCCTCCTTTCGGTTCCCAGGACTTGCCAAGATCTTTCTCACCTTACCTCCTCTGCTTAAATTGCTCTGCCCTGGCACTTGCAGTTTTTGACAACTTCTCATCGTCATCTCAATTTAGATACCACTTCCTTGGAAGCCTCTCTGGCCCCCTTTTAAAGGAGCTTCCCCTTCGTAGTATGACATTATGTTGGTTACCCTCATACCATGTTCTCCTGATTTGTAATAAATTATTTGCTTATTGTCTGTCTTCCTCACTGGGCTGTAAGGATAGAGGCAGGGGCCAAGTCATTTACCTCATTGAAATATCCCTGGTGCCTAGTACATAATAGGTACTGAATAATTATTTGTCAAGTAAATGAATGAGTGCTATTGGGACAGAAGACAGACCACCTAATCGTAACTGCTGTTTTACCAGCACAGAGGCAAACTGCTAAATAGATATCTGCCAAGTAATAATGCTTTCTAATTTTTTTTCAGTTATAAAATTAATGTAACAGTCACAAAAAACGTTGAGAAGTAGAAAACAATCACATTTCAGTAAAACTCAAGTACCATTGGTATATTTCTATTTCCTTTTTGTATGTATATTTTATATAATTATAGCTGATATGTACATTTAATGTAATTATTTTTCAAATTCTGCTTTTTACCCTTGGTAGTAAATCACAGGCATTACTTTTTGATATTACAGATCCTTCAGGACCATTATTTAATATTGTTACTTAATGTTCCATTGAATGATTGTACAATAATCTAGATAACACTTTGCCTACTGATGGATATTTAAGTTAATTTCAATTATTTTCCTGCTACCGTGAGTAATTATTATGCACAACATTTGCCATATTTTTTTAAAAAATTAATTAATTAATTAATTAATTTATGGCTGTGTTGGGTCTTCGTTTCTGTGCGAGGGCTTTCTCTAGTTCTGGCAAGCGGGGGCCACTCTTCATCGCGGTGCGCGGGCCTCTCACTATCGCGGCCTCTCTTGTTGCGGAGCACAGGCTCCAGACGCGCAGGCTCAGTAGTTGTGGCTCACAGGCCTAGTTGCTCCACAGCATGTGGGACCTTCCCAGACCAGGGCTCGAACCCGTGTCCCCTGCATTGGCAGGCAGATTCTCAACCACTGCGCCACCAGGGAAGCCCAATATTTTAATTTATTTTTATTTTTGCCCACGTTGCGTGGCTTGTGGGATCTCAGTTCCCCCACCAGGGATTGAACCCGGGCCACAGCAGTGAAAGCCCGGAATCCTAACCACTAGGCCACCAGGGAACTCCCTGCCATATATTTAGATTATTCATTTATTTAATTACTAAGAGTGCATGACTAACACAAGGGATAGTATTGGTTTGAAGGAGAATTGTCCAGACTTGTATAGTACGTCTGGGTAATCTACCTATTTTGCTTTCTCTTCTAAAATTTCCCAAAATAAAATTTTTTTCTGGGTTACCACATACATTTGCTAATCTAGAGCACTAGTTCTGGCCACAGCTTCAGACTTTGGGTAACTGTGTAGATTTAATCATTGATTTCTAGAGTCTAGAAGTTTTGTAGAGTCTAGAGTTTTCTAGAGTCCTTCTACTAAAATGAAGGACACATTATATCTTTCCTGTCTTATTCCTCATCCTCTTTCCTAACTTGCTTTCACGGCCAGTCAGTTTTAACAAAGCAGAAGGTAAAGATGACAGGGAGAATGAGAGAGAGAGAAAGAGAGAAGAGAAATGGGAGAGAGAGAGAGAGAATGGCTAAAAACAGAGTGAGTCTATTTCTTGGGCAGCTTTGTGGTTCTGAGTTACAGGGACAAAGCGTATCCGTGCAGAGGCTGAACATGGACATAATGGTGCCTCTCCTACATCACACCCTCCTCATGCATTCAGTTGCAGCCAGGCACTGTAGGTGGGATGGATTGACCCTTGCCTATTTCCGGAATGGTTCTAATCCCATCTCCCTTGCCATTGTGATTGTTCTGGGATGGTCCAGGTGAAACAAGTCCAGCACTTCAGTTTAATGGTTGAGTGAAGTAAGGGTCTCTCTCTTCAGATGGGAATGAAGAAGCCAGAAACCAATGTTGCTGCTATTAGCAACTAAGAGGGAAACTATTCTGAGGACAGAGTCAACACATAAAGAAAGGCAGAATCCAGAGAAACACACAGAGAGAGGTGGAATCCTTAATGGACTGTACTGAAAATCTTGCTCTACTTCTGGACTTTTCAAATACATGAACTGATAGATCACCTTGATTGTTTAATCCAGTTGGAGTCGAGGTTCTTGTTGCTTCTACTAAAATTACTTTAACGATGCAGAAGGACTGGCATGACTGCCAGTTTTACTGCTATCTTGCCAAGAAATGGAACGGTGGTCCTGTCCTAAAAGAGGGGTTAAGATGGCTTCTGTCCTAGAAGGAAATGTTCTCTGTAAGATAGGAGGCCTGCCTCAGAGACCTCTGGGACCTGCTCTTCTTCCACTTTAAACTCCCATGCCCTGGACCCCCAACGATAAGTGGCATGTGGGATCTTAGTTCCCAAGAACCAGGGATCGAACCCACACCTCCTGCATTGGAAGTGCGGCCACCAGGGAAGTCCCAGCATTGACCTTTCTAAAGACAGGACTTGCAACTTTCAGATACTATATTTGCAAGTAAATTTTCTCCTATTAGGGATGCTTTGTAGCTATCAAATACCATGGATGTGGCTTGTGATTATTTATAATATCAAACAGCAGAGGCACAGGGGCTGTAATGTTGAGGCAGAACCAATTTTGACAATAGACCTATGCTATTCAGGATATAGGCCCAAAGGCTAGGAAGTTGAAACCACAGAGTGTGCTTGGAATGCTTATCCTAAGAGGAGAAAGAATCTTTTCTTCTGTGTGTGTGTGTGTGTGTGGTACTGATGTGTAGCTTTTCAATAATGAGATAACACAATAATGAAAACTTGAAGTTCTCCTGCCCTTCTCCATCTCCCACTCCCATTCTTTCCTTTCCCCAGAACAGGCTCTCACCTTATTTGCTTGGTTGTTTATTACAGAGAGATTCATATGAATAATGTTATAAGTGAAGTGAGAATATCCATTTACTTTAATTTTTGTCTTAAAGTTAACCTTTAAAAAGAGTTAATAGATGTTATTGGATGACTGTCTAATGTGTTATTCCTGTTACAGAACAAATCTTCCTTTGGTATTCATTGCAACAACCTGACTCTAGCAAAGAATAGCACTGCTGATGATAATGCTTCTGAATGGTTGACTTCCATATCAACAGGTCTCCCCTTCTCTGTCTGACAGAATGCTGTTCCAGAAAGATTGTTCTTACATGTTCAATAACGTAATTTTCTCTGCTAGTGCAAGATATGGAATTAAAACAGAGTTACTGTATATAGAGGGCAAAGGAGAGGACTAGAGAAAAAATTTTTTTAAACTTAAAAAACAAAAAATACATATGATCCTGCAATCCCACTCCCAGGCATATATCTGGAGAAAACGCTAATTCGAAAAGTTACATGCACCCCAATGTTCATTGCAGCACTATTTACAGTAGCCAAGACATGGAAGCAACCTAAGTGTCCACTGACAGATGAATGGATAAAGAAGATGTGGTATATATATGGTGGAATATTACTCAGCCATAAAAAAGAAGGAAAAAATGCCATTTGCAGCAACATGGATGGACCTAGAGATTATCATATTAAGTAGAGGGAATGGTTTGAATTCACCAGTTCTCTCTACTTTTCTCCTCTCTTGTCTTCATTTTTGTCTTTCCCCACTTACTTTGTTGTTTGGTCTTTGTCTCAGTGATTCAGATGCTGATTTTTTAATAGGGCACAAAGACTCAGCTATATTATTCTCAATTTCACACTGTTTATGCTAGTATTTCTTGAGGGTGTTCCACAGCTATTTGCTTATATTTTTCCATCTGTTTATTCACGTATTCATTCACCCAATACACATTTATTGAGTACCTGCTATGTGTCAGCATTATGCTAGGTGCTAGGAGTGCCAGGCACTGGGTGACCAAGGCTCAGGGTCCTTGGCAGTAAACTAGAGAAGACAGACAGTGACAAATAAACTAATGAATGTATAATTACAGAGTGTAAAGGAAATGAACAGGGTGTTGTGCTAGAATACAATGGATGGGAGAGGAGGACTTAGGTGGTAGATGGAGGAGGAGGGAAGTGTATATATTTGGATTATACTTTGTAGATAGATCTATGATAGAGATTTATGAAATGCATGTGAGAGAGGGGAAGGGGGACTCGGTCATAATTCCTAGGTTTCTGTCTCGAGCAAATGGGATGGATACAGGGACTTAATAATATGAGGAAAAATAGATTTTGTAGGAAAGTCAATGATTCAGTGTTTTTATGTTGAGTGAGATGTGAAACATCCAAATGGAAATATTATACAGTTGCCATTAGTTCTAGTTTGTGTGTAGGACAGTCCCTGTTTGTGCCTATCATCCCAGTGTGATTATTAAAAATGTCCCTTTTCATTCTCAAAAATTTTGATTTATACAATGTGTTACACGGTCATCTTATGTATTGATAATATTAGTTTTAGTGGATTAGGGAGGCGTGATATTGTAAAAAGAAATATCTATTTGGTCTTCCTCCCCTTTTCTGGCACAGATCTCTTAAAACCCTTGGAATTCCCTAAGTGGTAAGAGTGATAAAGATGTCTTGATATTCATAACAAACTCCTTTCAGCTACACTTGAGTTTATGTTAATAAGGTGACTTTTGGAAAGCACCTAAGGTCAGGGGGCTGGTTGCTAGGGGAATCAACCAGGTGATTAGGGGTTGAAACTTTCAGTCCCACCACCTCCCTCCCACCCCTCCACATGAAGTTAAAGCCTAGGTCACCTGCAAGGATTCCTTCATTCTTCTAATACTCAAATAACCCTTCACTGAATACTTCAAAATACTTATTTTATTAACACAGAAACACAGTCTTGTAGCTACTATTGTTTGAATTTTCTTAATGATTTTTAAAAATTATTTTTATTTTTATTGTTGGCTGCAGTGGGTCTTCACTGCTGTGTGGGGGCTTTCTGTAGTTGCGATGAGCCGGGGCTACTCTTTGTTGTGGTGCACGGGCTTGGTTGCTCCGCGGCATGTGGGATCTTCCCGGACCAGGGATTGAACCTGTGTCCCCTGCATTGGCAGGTGGATTCTTAACCACTGCACCACCAGGGAAGTCCCTAAAAAGGAACCATTGATACTTGCAACAACGTGGATACATCTCAGGCATTACACTGAGTGAAAGAAGTCAGTCACACAAGGTCATATAAATATGATTCCACTTACATGACATTCTAAAAATGACAAAATTATAGAGAGGGAGATCGTGGTTGCCAGAAATAGGGATGATGGAGGGAAGTAGGGAAGGAAGTATCTGTAAGTGGGTAGCATGAGGAACATCTTCGTGAAATAGTTCAGAATTGCATTGGTGGCTACACAAATCATATTTGATAAAATGACAAAGAACTATACACATATATTGTACCAATGTCATTTTCCTGGTTTCGATATTGTGCTATAGCTGTGTAAGATGGTCCCATTAGGGGAAACTGGGTGAAGGGTGTATGGGACTTCTCTGTACTATGTTTGCAGATTCTTGTGCATCTATAATTATAATGAGAGTTCAAGGGATTACAGACACTCCGCCACTTCTCTGCTCATAAGCTTCTCCTATAACCGTTGTGTCTTCCCTGCATATACGACACTAGGCATATGTACCTGGGACTTCTTTGCATGACATTTCCTCCCTAGACTCACCTGCTGATACCTGCTGAGCATGTGGCATCCAATAATGACCTGTGGTTCTCAAAAAGTGTCCCCTCTGCTGGATCGTGTACTATACAGGTTTCTATCACCTGCACCTTCCCGATTCCTGCCGTACTCCCCAAGCAGAAACAGATCTGTTATTTTTCATTTTACCTAGTGCTCCTTCATTCCTCTGTCAGGGAACTTCTAACAGTGTTCTGTAAACCCAGTTGCGAGGTTGCTTCTTTCTCATCTCCCTTAGACTTTGAGGCTCTTTGAAGGATAGGCTGGTCTGTCTTCCAGCTTTGTATTTCTGATGCTTGTGAGAGCCTTGCACATGGCTGGTGTTCAGTACACATTTGTTAAATGAGCAAATAAACTGACTTGAGTGAGGGCCCCTTGAAAACAGTAAATGCTCTACCAGTGTTAGATATGATGAAAATCCCTTAAAGCATCCAGCATAATAAGCCATAATGGTTGGAACCAGAAATGCTGATATAGCAAAGTCAATTACCAATTTTTAAAAACTTTAAGTCCTTTACAGACACGCATACACACACAAATATACGTACGTACACACCATACACGGTGCATGGTGGGTAGTCAGCTTTTATACTTGGATTAACACACTGCAAAGATGAAAGGTCTCTTTCCTTTCTTTACACAGACATTTACATTGGGGGCTTGCATGGTGCCATCCACACATCACGCTTCACATCCACTTCTCTCCAGCGTGAGATAGCTGACACAGGACGTCGCATGGTGCTCGACTGTTGATAGAGTTAAATAAATACTCTTTAAAGGGAAAGATACTTTCTTATGTGTAAAAACAACTGAATTTCAGCCACCAAATCATTTCCTCCAGCTCATCACCAGCCATCAGAGAAATGACAGGTCATTCTTCACGTTGATTGTTACTAGTAGGAGAGTTTTAATGTGCCTGGATTTTCTGACGCTGATGCACTGCTTTCGTGGTAGCTTTTTGCCCTAAGGGGGCTTTCTCTATATTTGAGCTTAACTATGTACCATTAGAGGCCCCAAAGAAGGCTGTGTTAACTACCCTATTTTTCTAAAGAAAATTTATTTCTAGCTAAATCTAAAGTTAAAAACTGATAAGCACTTCTAGTGGCTTTATGAGAAAACAAAGAAAATAAGTTAATATATACCTTAAGTTAAATTCTGAAATGAAGTAAGATAATTAAGAAGGGGTGATTTATTTATATTTCTTCTTCACTGTAGTATCTAAAATGGTGAGCCAAATAGAAACCGATAAAGCAATGATTTGCTTTCAACTTTTAATCAAAAGTAGGAATAATTGCACATAACAATTTTTCTGATTTTAGGGAAGAAAGTTTTGTTTGTTATATTTTCTATTCTCTTTAGTTTTCAAACTACTTATGAACACTAAATCCTACTTTCATAAAACCCTTTTTAAAAAAAATAAATTTATTTATTTATTTTTGGCTGCGTTGTGTCTTCATTGCTGCGTGCGGGCTTTCTCTAGTTGCGGCGAGCGGGGGCTACTCTTCGTTGCGGTGAGCGGGCTTTTCACTGTGGTGGCTTCTCTTGTTGCGGAGCACGGGCTCTAGGCATGCAGGCTTCAGTAGTTGTGGCACACGGGCTCAGTAGTTGTGGCTCACGGGCTCTAGAGCACAGGCTCAGTAGTTGTGGCGCACGGGCTTAGTTGCTCCAGAGCATGTGGGATCTTCCCAGACCTGGGCTCAAATCCGTGTTCCCTGCATTGGCAGGCGGATTCTTAACCACTGCGCCACCAGGGAAGTCCCAAAACCATTTTTTTTTTTTTTTCTGTTTTAAATTTATGATCTGTCAAAACCTTAAGGCTGAAAGCTTTTGGCTTAACCATTTTATTTTTTCTCAACAGTAGATGGCAATATCTGTTCACCTGTAGCAAAAACCTCAATCACAGTAATGACTACAGACTTTTTTCCCTCCCACCCTGTAGAGTGAAATCAGTCTATTTAAAATTGTAAAACTGAAGACAGGAACAGTTTGCATGTCAGTATAATCTTACTTTTAAAATTTTGGTTGAAGGGGTACAAAAGTACATGAGTAGATGAAAACTATGCCTTCTTTTACTCCAGGGTAGAAAGGCAGGCGGCTCCAAGGCTGCTGGATGCAGCGAACAAAGAGAACGGAGAGGTAGACAGTCTGAGGTGAGAATGAGAGAGGTTAAGCTAACAGTTTTTAGCTAGTTCTGTTAAAATTTATGCTCAGATCTTGTTACATACCCATAAAGGTTTTTTGCTTATTTTTAAAAATTTCAAAGTGTGGTTTGCCTAGAAAATTTTAAACTTCATACATTTTTATTTTTGAGGAATAAAGTAAGAAATAAAGAAATTAAAAAATGCCAGTTTTGTACCCAAGGCCCACACTTACACGTTCCTTCTCCAGGAAGAAAGGGGGTGAGGGGTTGAGACTAGGATTTTGGAGAGGTTTCCTTTAGATCTGACCCTCCTCTGATCCCCTCAACGAACGCATTTCTTATAAAGTGGATTTCTAACGTTTATTTGAAGAAATGGATCCACAGCTTCAAAAATTTCAAAAATTACAACTGATGGCCTAACAAAATAGCTGTCTTACAGGTTCCACAGTTTTACTTCTGTGACAAGCAATAGACAAGCTTGCTTTCTTTTTTGTTTAATATTTGTTTATTCATTTGGCTGCGCCAGGTCTTAGTTGCAGCATGCGGGATCTGTCACACGTGGGATCTGCCGCACTCAGGATATGCCGCACTCTGGATCTTGCGGCATGCAGGATCTAGTTCCCTGAACAGGGATCAAACCCGGGGCCCCCTGCATTGGGAGCGCAGAGTGTTAACCACTGGGCCACCAGAGAAGTCCCTAGACAAGCTTTCTTAAAGACAGAGATAATATGCAGTTGTATCCTCCCTAGAATCTAACATCATCTATGCCTTTGGAAATGCTAATGTTATAGTGTTGTGCACTATGATGAGAGAAACACATTGATGTACTCTCTAGCTTTCACTTTAGGAATTTCCATAATGAGTGTTATCTGCATTAAAGTCTATCTTTGATAAGCAACATTTGGTACTAATTTGATTGCTTATTGGTTATAACTTTATGGGGTTTTTTTTTTGGCCGTGTCATGCGGCATATGGGATCTTAGTTCCTCAGCCAGGGATTGAACCGGTGCCCCCTGCAGTGGAAGTGCGGAGTCCTAACCACTGGACCACCAGGGACTTCCCTATAACTTTTTGTTTTGTAGTTTAAAATAAGTTGGCCTTTTGTCAAAATAGTTCCATTGAGAATTTGCTCTTTGGAGGACTGTGGTTGAGAAGACAGCTGTTTTCAGACAGGACTGTTGGGAAGCATGGCAAGAGTCTACCACCACCAACCATCAAGCCATATACAACATACAAAGAAAACAAAAATTGGTTCATACCTGGTGTCAAATAGGCCTAGCTTCCATGACATCATACTGATCAAGACTTCAAATGTTTTTATGGCCCACATTAATATTGGGCCAATTTTCATTAAAAAAAAAAATGACTTCCTTTTTCCTGTGATTGATGATCAGCCTCTCAGAAGTAATATAGCTGATTATAGTACTTTTGGATTCTTTTTTTAAAATGGTTCGCTTTAAGTAGCTAGATTTCAAGAATAAATGTTTTATGGAGGCAAGGAAGCATAAGATATAATCTATTTCTAAGTCAGTCTGTGTTGGTGACTGTTGATTTCAGTGGAAAATTCCTTAGGATTCTGGAGATTTACATTGATACTTGAATTCCTATTAGAGAACAGGTCCCATGGTTGTCTGTCTCTCTCATTATTTAAGAAAGTTATGGCATGTGTGGTTAACTGAACACAGTTCCTGCATAAATAAAGTGACCACATTCCATGAAGTTTTGATGGGTTTATGGTCAAATGAAGGAAATTATCTTGGCTATTTCTTGGTGGATCTTTTCCATAGAGTGTTGCTGTGCTTCTCACTTTATTTCCTGTGAAGTGATGGGTTTCACAGCAGAAGCCTACTTATTTTTAGGATCACAGGACATCTGGCCAGTTTTGTTATTTATGACAAGTCTTCCTTCAGGCAAAAACCTAAATTTCATCATTTCTTTTATCATATTAATATGCCTGTAAACTAATGCATTATAGGATCTACTATATGTAGCTGAGGACTGTCTACACTGTATATGTATATCTACGTCGTTTTCATCACAGGAAGCAGCTTGAATTTCTTTATAACACAAAGAACTCTCGTCTCTCTTATTTCACAATAGCCTTTTGCTGTTCACTTGGTTTTATGGGCCTTACTATGTACAAAGAAAAGTGTGAACCTAAGAACAGGCCTTAGGAGTGTAAGCTCTCCCACGTCAGAATACATTAAAGGTTTGATTTAATATTATGCATTTGTAGGCAGCTTTGAACAAACAAAGCATGATGGTTATAAGTGTGAACTGGGAAAGACTGTTAATTTCACTGCTTTTCCATTCACTCTTATCTCAAATTCTCCAAGGTGGGACTTTTATCTGCATGTTTCCAAGAAGGTGTTCAATTAATAACAGAAAGAATTAAAGCTGATATGATTGTTTCATGGCATAATTTAACTCTTTTAAATAGGCCTAGCTTTCACGACATCATACTGATCAAGACTTCAAATGTTTTTATGGCCCACATTAATATTGGGCTAATTTTCATTAAAAAAAAATGACTTCCTTTTTCCTATGATTGACGATCTGGGAAGAAAAAGTACCATTTTCATGTTTGTTTGTTTGTTTGATCCAGGTTTTTTTCCCATTGTATTTGCCATGTTACAGATTTAGTAGTTTCCTCTCAGTAATTTATTACAGTAATCTGGTATTTGGTCACTTACCCACATAGCACTCACCAAATTTAACTTTAGGTGAATAATATTTGAAATGTTAATTTGTAATCTGTGCAGGGCTTACTCAAGCCACAGGAGCCCTCTCTATTCAGAGCAACTATCTCCTGTTGAGGTGTCCCCATATGATGCCCTTTACTTATTATCCCTCCCAAGCTTTCTCCTCTAACCTCGAATTGTGCTACCCTTCTCCTGTCAGTCCTGGTTTCTAGGCCCTCTGGGTTCTGCTTTTAGCTTTTCCCCAGCTGTTAGAGAGCTGGAACGAAAAAGAGCTAGTGCAACCGACATGCACCTGGGTCATTCCATCCTTCAAGGCTTAATTAAATGGACTCAGCCCCTAACCCCATATGTGGAGGGAAAGGAGGCATCCCTTAGCCCCACCCCCATTCCCACCATGTCTGAGGATTCTTGGGGCAGTGAGGGGTGCGGGGGAGTTATGTTCCAGACCAAGGCCCTTTGATTTTTGCTTTTCACTTCTGGAAATCTTCTCCACAGTGCATTTATCCTACTCTCTGCATTTTCTGCCTGCTTTTCCATATGTCTTCTTCCTGGATATCATTCAAATCCTACTGCTCAAAGTCCTGACAACTCAGGGCTGTGCATGAGACCTTATGAAAGGTTTGGGGCCATGAAGCCATGCAAAACAATTGAATTTCAGATATTTCTGTTCTCAAAAGACTTTGGCCATGCTGCCTCTGGGCAGTTGCAGTCTTCTGGGCTAGGAGGAGGACCCAGAGTTCCCTTTCTCCCTACTTCAGAGTCTGCTCTTTTTCTTTGACTTAAGTGTGCTTCCAAACCCCACAAATTCCTGTCTGTTCTTATGCAGAACGGTTTTGCTCCTTGGTCTTATTCCTGCCTCATTCAAGCTGTGCCCCAAAGACTCATTCCACAGCCGAAATGACACATTAGGACTCTGTATTTCGTCAAACAGAGACTCTTCTCTAAGATGTCTTCTGATACTAGCTATTAAAGTAATATTTGTTTAATGTGCTATGCTAAATATTGATAGTTATAGGATTAATCCCCTTCTAGAGATATTTGCATGTTCGCAAGGGATTAACTTGAGGAATTGGCTAACTTCTCAGACTACTTGTGGGCCCCTTTGGTGAGATGTGTCTGAATAGGAGAACCTTTTTAAACTCCACAAATTGCATCAGAGAGGCCACTGATTTCTCCATTTTTCTACCTGTCTTGTGTTCTTTTTTCTCTGCAAGCATGGGAAGGAATGTGGAGACATTTAAAGAACAGAGTTCATGATGAAGATAGAGTTTAAGTAGGTGTCTATGGTAACCTATTTATATGCATTATTTTATTTAATAAAAACCCTATGAGGAATCTGTGTGATAGGAAACAGTCCCCTTTGAAGTAACTCACCCAAGGTCACATAGGCAGTGGATTCAATCTAGATGGGTCTTACTCCAAAATCCTATGCCCTTCACCACTAGGCACCATGGAACTTTTCTCCACACACAAGTTCATTACATTTCTTCAAGGGCAGAAGTCCATTGACTTCAATGTGCTATTTTTTTTTTCCCTAGTCAGTAAATACAGCATTATTTAAATGCACACTCTTTCTTTGTATGTGAACAAGAATCAATTTGTTGTGGGATATGTTGGCCGTGTGACGAGTTTAAACCAAGGATAAGGGATTGAGATAGTGCAATACTGTCTAAAAATTAACCTCTATTTCTTTATAAATATGTATTGTGTATGTATACACAATATAATATAAAATCTATTTTCCCCTTTATCTTCCTGTACCTGCCTCAATATCAAGAGGGATTGGTATATTCAAGATATTTGGAAATTTTTTGTTTGCCAAATTATAGTAATGTGATAAACTTTATGTTAAAATTAAGTATGAGAAAGCAATTACTATTTTTAAATGAAATATAATTGCCTTTAATAGGGTTCTCCTAAAAAAATAGGGATTGTCATAAATACATTTACAAAGTCACTTCATGGTATAAAAAGGTTTATTTCCAAATAATTCATAAAGAAAAAATGTTCAATTAAAATTTAGTTTAAATTTTCTCAGTAGGTAATGCATTCATATTGTTCAAAAATCCAAAGTTAAGAAAAGGTATATAGCGAAAATTCTTCTCACCTCTGATCTTCCTTGTATTTCCTGCAACCAATACCTTATTTTCCAAGTAACCATTGTTATATTCTTATGCGTTTGAATGTATATTCATATTTCTCCCTCTTACACATAAATATTTGCATATTTAAACACTCTCATGTACTTTGCTTTCTTTACTTAATAATATGTCATGGAACTTTTTCCATGTCAGCATGTACATAAAGATTTTTTTCCTTTTCTTTTCAGTTGAATAATATTCAGTTGTATAGATCTACCATACATTATTTACTCGGTCCCCAATCAAAGGATATTTGGCTGTTTTCAATCTTTTACCCTTTTAAACAGTGTTTCAGCTATTAACTTTGTGTCATTTTGCATGTATGTGAGTATATCTGTAGGAAGTGGCATTGTTGGATCAAAGAATACATGCATTTATAATTTTAATAGATATTTTGCAATTGCCCTCCATAGAAATGTAACTAATTTATAATATACAAGCAATGTCATAATATTCAACTAATGTACAAGAGTTCTATTTCCCTACAGCCATGCCAAAAGGGTGCTAGCAAACTTTGGTTTTTGCCAATTTGGTAATTTAAAAATGGTATCTTAAATGTGTATTATTTTATATTTTCTTACTATGAATGAGGCTAAGCTTCTTTTTATATATTTAAGACCAACTTGTATTTCCTCCTCTATGACCTATCTATCACATATTTTGTCCATATTTTCCTATGGAGTTATTATTATCTTTTTCTTATCAATACTATTCAGGAGATTTGTCTATCATACTTATTGCAAATATTTTTCCCAGCCTCACTTCTTGGAGGTAACCACAATTAACAGTTTGAATTCTGAATGAACATATAGATTAGTTTGATTCACTTGAAAA
The DNA here is from genome assembly GCF_028021215.1 of Eschrichtius robustus. Lineage (NCBI taxonomy): Eukaryota > Metazoa > Chordata > Mammalia > Artiodactyla > Eschrichtiidae > Eschrichtius > Eschrichtius robustus. The sequence goes on along the minus strand of NC_090829.1, from coordinate 49,828,353 downwards.
TTTTTCAGAACTGCTTTTTCCTATCTAGGAATAAGGTCTGTCTTAGGTTTTAAAACTTAATTTATTGTTTTTGTTTGTTAGCTTTATTGTTGTGTTTACAGGGGTCTTGAACATTTCTTGTTATGCTTGTTTCTACGTGTTTTATGGATTTTTGCTGTGACTTTTTTTTTTTTTTTTGTCCAGAAATATCTTTTCATCTCTCTCAAGTTCAATGTCCGAGTGTTCTGTTATGTAGGTCCATCACTCTTTAACTGTTCTGAACTTTTTTGGGGAAGGACTATCCTGCCCCATATAGCCATTGGTGGCTGAAGAAGAATAAAAGGGAAAGGCCAACGTGGCTCTTGTTTATCAAGTTGAGGAGTTTCATTCCCTTGTAACAGTCTGTGATTTGGAGGGAAATTTCCAATTCTAACAGTATCCTTCCCTAATATGGAAGGACTAATCAACGCCTAAAATTGATTGTAAATGCAGTACAGGCATTCCAGTTTACTCCAGGTGGGTTAAAATGTATTAAGTTAGTGGTTCTCAAGTTTTTCTTTGGATTAATATAGACTGTAAAACTAGAATAATTTTAATGAAATCAAGATTTTCTCCAATTACCACATTTCTAAGAAATCTACCCCTTATTCAAAGAAATGCAAGCCCTACTCTCACTCTAAATACCAGCTGTTTGGGGCAGCACTGTGCACTGGGACATTCTCCATTCTCAGGACTAGTAAAAAACCCATGACATTATGATTTTTAATTGGTCAGATGATCACAGTTAAAGCAATTTCTTATTCCTTGGAAATTCCTATTCATTAAAAACAAATAAAAACAACAACACATTTTTGGATATGGCAAATTCTTATGTTTGTCAATACCTCTTCACCATAATTTCTCAATTCATACTATACAACAATATGTTTATATAAGCAGTTATAGATTTGTAAGGATTATGCCATACCTTTCAGTTTACATTAAATAGTAGTTGCCAAAAAACTTTATTTGTTATTAAAAAAATCACTTGTGAGAGTGTGAGTTATAAATAAGTTGTCCTTTTACTGCTGCCTTTTCCTTCTTCTTTTGAAATTCTTTGTACTGGGGATTTGCGATCAACCCCAGCTTTCCTCGTGGTCTGTTGGGCACACCCCTTGGCTCACCATGTTGAGAATGTGTTTATCTGCAAGTGAATGAATAGAGTGCAAGGATGTGGCTTCTACGCATCAAAACATGGTAGCTAAAACAAAACAAAACAAAACAAAAAAACCTGGTAGCTGGTTTAGTGATTTATCTGATGAGAAATTTTCTCTGGAGGAGCAGTGTTGATGATGTCTTTCTAATTCGGCTACCTCTGCTTCATTGAACACAGCTAAACCATATTTGAAAGCAAATGGAGACAATGTGGTAAACCACAGGCAGAAAGACAGAGCTCTTGAGTATTCCTGACCAAATAAAGGCCTGACAAGGAAGAATATGTGTTGACAGCATTTCTTAGGACATGCTTCAAGGATCACATTAAAACATTTCCACAGGGTACAGGCTTCAATCAGCAGAAGATGTTCTTGTATCCCAAGTACCATAGGGTCGAGTTCTCCAATGACCCCAGCACAGCAGCCAATATAGGGGCTGCTAGAGTAATTAAACAGATTTCATTAAGTGTCAGCAAAAGCTCATGGCCAGCTATTGGACAAAATTTTATGCATTATTGTAGTCAGGTCCCTTCCAAATACATTGAACTGGATATCGAAGTAAGGATACATTTATTAAAAGGGAAGATTTGTTCTTCTGCCCTAGATGACAATGTTTTAAGAAATTCTTCTACTTTATTCAATTTATAAGATATATAAGTTGTTGGGATAAATTTTCCCAAGGACACTTTTCAGAGAAATGCATATATTTTCTTCCAGAAGTTTTACTGACTTTGGATTCATAATCACCTAATGTTAATTATCTACTGTGTTAGGCATTGAATTCCAACAAACCATAACAGCTATTGTTTTCTGAATTTTATAGTTGAGAAAAGAGGGACTTGGAGAGGTTAAATAATTTACCCAAGATCACATAAACAGTAAGTGGGAATATTCCATGCTGAATCATGCAAGCTAATTATATTCCCTCCTTACAGCCCTTTTATTATGTATTTATAAAAAGCAGTTGGTATTTTATCAGATGTGTATTATGCTCATCTCATTAGTGAAGGCTCATTCCATTTGATGTGAAAAATGTTTATGCTAATCACACTTACTGGAGATTAGTTCATAGAACAATAAAATTCTTTTCCTACCCAGTTAGCTCACTATATATTTTTCCCATTGTCTTTACCAGTGTGGGAAAGATGGGAACAATTTGAATATGAAGCATTTCCCCCAAAGACAACAAGGTGGGATATTTGGACTGTGGCCATTAGCTTGTAGTATTTCTCAGAGTTCATAGCTTTTATTCTCCCTTCAAAACTTGTGGGTCCCTGGGGAGAAGTATGAGAAGTAAGAACATGTATAATTGCAACGGTATGTAAGCACTAAAATTTGAGAGATACTAGCTTATAAACAATTTGGTTTCTCTTAGAGATGCTTTGGGTTTGTTTGATGGTGTCTCCCTCTTATTTCAGTCTTGAGAGTTCACTGAACTCAGAACATTGAGAAGAGACGTCCATTCCCCACCTTAAGCCATCCTCTAGTTAACAATCTTGAATAGACAAATTGATTATCTTAAAAATTCCAGAGGAATAATTTCTCTGGTAACATATTCAGTCCAGTGTCAGTAGTTATTTTTTTAATTGAACAGTGTCCAGAACAGTATCTAGCACATGACAGGCACTTGATAAATGCTTGGTGAATGGAAGAATCAAACATAGATCCACCTGCTGTCCTCAGAGGAGATGCAAGAAGACGCTTTGTAAAAGTGAGATAAATTGAGGCTAAGAGGGAAAATTGGCTTGAAATCAGACTAAGTGGGGAAGAATGCCTTTCATCTGTATTGGCTTTTGGTATTAAGAAAAACAAACAAAATTTTAAAACAAAATTATTTTAACAACAGTGAGAAGAAAATTAATTTTAGTAGTTTTGTGATTCAAATATAAATCACTATTAAGTTGACCCGTTATGGCATAAGGGACAGTAATGAAAACAATATATACTTTATGACTGTATGGTAACACCCATATAGTTCTTAGACTTGATGGAAGGAAATACCGTATTGGAATCTCATGTGTCAAGCCTAAGATTTGTATGCACAAAAAAAGTCCAAAGCTGCATAACAAAGGTATTGAAAAGTGATCTATGACATAAATTACTAAACAATTCAGAGACTAATCCCTGAGAAGCTCACGTGTAGTATAGAACAAAGCAGCACAGTGAAAGATTTGAGAATAGAACTGACATTGAAACTAATTGACTGAAGGAGAGACAGAACTCATAGTCTGAATCTAACCATGTTATTTGACTGTCAAAATTTTAAAAAGTCAACATTCTACAGAGAGTTTTAATAGGATCTGGAGTTTCAAAATATAATACATATTCAGAATGTCCAGAATACCATCCAAAATTACTCAAATACAAAGGAGCAGGAAAATATGACCAATTCCCTAGTGAAAATACAATCAACAGATTGCAACCAAGAGATGACCCAGATGTTGGGATTATTAGACTTTAAAGCAGTGATTATATATAATCCTCCTCCATGAAGTGAAATTGAACACATTTGAAATGAATGAAAGGTAGAAAATTTGAGGAGAGAAGTAGAAACTATAAACAAAAGTGCCAAACTGAGATTTCAGAGCTGAAAAATACTAATGAAAAAACAAAAATACACTGGATGGGCTCCATGGCAGAACTGAGATGATGGAGAAAGGAGTCAGAGAATCTGAAGACTGACCAATAGAAATCACCCAATGTAAAAAACTAAGAGAGAAAAGATTTTTAAAAAATGAGATCATCAGTACCTATGGGAAAATATTTTAAGATATAATACGTATGTCATTGCAGTCCCAGAGCGAGAAGGAAGGAGATTGGTGCAGAAAAAATATTTGAGAAATAATGGCTGAAAACTTTCCAATTTAGTGAAACACATAAGGTTACAAAATAAACTCAAAGAAAACCACACCAGACACATTACGATCAAACTGCTGAAAACCAAAGGTAAGGAAAAAAAATCTTGAAAGCAGCCAGAAAAAATAACACATTACACAGAGCCTAGAAGACAGTGGAAAAACATCTTTAAAGTGCTTAAAGAAAAGAGTGTTAACCGAGAATTGTACATCTAGTGAAAATATCCTTCAGGAGTGATGGGGAAATAAAGATATTCTCAGAGGAAGAAAACTAAGAAAATTCATTGCCAGCAGACCTTCTCTAAAAGAAATGATAAAGGAAGTTCTTCAAGCTAAAGGGAAATGATTCAAGAGGGAAAATTGAAACACTGGAAATGAAGGAAGAACAAACACGTTTGGGTAAATGTAATAGCATATTTTTCCCTCATAAACTCTTTAAAATATATATGACTATTGACAGCAAAAATATAAGATTAGTGGAGGTTCCAATGTATGTAGATATCATAAATGGCAACTACAACACAAAAAGGGGGAAAGCTAAAGAGACTTAGGTAATTGTAAGGCTTCTTCTACATTTTACTTAAAGTGCTAATATTAACTCTAAATGGATGATTAAAGGGTAGGTAGGTAGGCATGCTCTATTCCCTATAGACTGTACACCAAAAACAGTGAATTTTACTGTATGTAAATTTGAAACCCAGAGTACTTTAAGGACTTTTATAAATAATTGAATTTAAAAGGAAAACAATGAGTAGATTAAGATTTTGAAGCTTTGTAGCATTTGTTGAGAAGGGGATGCTTCATCAACTCAAGCATAAGAAGTACACAAGTTATTACTCTGAAATCAATGATTTATCCTCATACTCTCACTGAGATATCTTAAAGGAAGGGGAAAAAATGGCATCATCTCTATACAGAAAAATTTGGCAATAGTTAGCAAATTTTTTGACCAAGCAAAAAAAGACTACACAAAGATATTCATTGTAGTACTATTTGTAATAGCAAAAGAAATACTGGAAACAACCCATATGGCCATCAGTTAGAGAATGGTTGAATAAAATATGGTATATACACAAAATGAAGTACTAAGCTGCTGAAAAGGAATGAGGACTATCTCTATATACTGTTACAATAAAACGGGCTCCAGATATACTATTAAGTGCAAAAAGCAAGATGGAGAAAAACTTATTTATTACATGTCCTGCCTTTTTTTAAAAATTGAAGTATAGTTAATTTACAATGTTGTGTTAATTTCTGCTGTACAGTAAAGTGACAGTTATACATATATATATATATATATATACATTCTTTTTTGTATTCATTTCCATTATGGTTTATCACAGGATATTGAATATAGTTCCCTGTGCTATACAGAAGGACCTTGTTGTTTATCCATTCTATATGTAGTAGTTTGCATCGACTAATCCCAAACCCCCAGTCCACTCCTCCCCCTTGGCATCCACGAGTCTGTTCTCTATGTCTGTGAGTCTGTTTCTGTTTTGTAGCTAGGTTCATTTTTGGCATATTTTAGATTCCACATATAAGTGATATCATTACATGCTACTGTTTAAGGAGAAGATGTGTGTGTGTGTGTTTGTGTGCATTTTTACTTTGCATATATATACATACATATAGATATAGATATATAGATATATAGATATATAAAACCCAACAACAATGGAAGCTGTGGTAGGAAGAATTCCAGGATGGCTCTCAATATTTTGTCCTCCTAGTATATATGCCTCTTCTTGAGTGTGGGTGGGGTCAGACAATATGATGTTTTCCTGCTGGCCTGGAAGAAAGAAAACAGCTGTGTCATGAACAGCATGTGGAGGAAGTCTGGTTGCTAGGACCTGTGGGAGGCCTCTAGGAGCTGAAAGCAACCTGCAAGAAAACAAGGACCTCAGTCCTATAACCATAAGGAATTGAATGAGCTTGGAAGATGACTCTGAGCTCTAATGAGACTGCAGTCCTGGCTGACACCTTGATTTCAACTTTGTGAGGCCTGAACAGAAAACTCTGTTACACCCTGCTCAGGCTTCTGGCCCACAAAACTATGAGACAATACATATGCTTGGTTTTATGTTACTAAGTTTGTGGCAATTTGTTCAGCAACTATAGAAAACAAGTACAGAATCACAAACCGAAAACTTCAGATAACTTGATAGTACAACTAGGTGGGTGGGGGAATGAAACTTTTATATCTATATTTATCTTTATATTTTATCTTTTATATCTTTTAAAATTCAAGTTTTGAATTTTAAATCTTATAAATATATTTATCTAAGATAAAATTAAATAAAAAAGAAAACAAACAGAAAAACAACAACTGAGCACTGAATTGTTTCAGAGCACAGTTCAGAGCTGTTGGTATACACAGTTCTGCTTTCTCCTCTTAAGTCCTCTGAACACTGCAGAATCTATTACACAGAATGATACAGCTCATATTCTGCTCACCTTTGTGTGCCAGAAAACAATTCCTCAGGAAGAACAGGATGTACCAACAGCCAGAGAAAGGGTGAGTGTGGAGGTAAGATCTTAGCATCTTTGAGGAACATGCAGAAGAGGACACTGAAGGATTGAGATTATGCCATTGAGAAAATTTCTCCCTCCATCCTTTGAAATGACCCTCCCCTGCCTACTCCAGAACAGGTCAATCTCAAAGAGCCATGTTCTTACACTTTCAGAAATACCTTCTGTCTGTTCTCATCAAAGACTATACTTTTGAAATAGTTTGATAATATTTATTCAGCCAATACCAGTTATGGATATGGGCAATGGAGAAGTCAAGGGAGAAAGAGAAACAGATTAAAAAAGGTCCCAAAGTAAAATAAGGCATAGCAAGAAAACCATACCAGCGAGAATGGTACCTCTGTCAGAGATAGATAAAGGCAGAACAGGTAAAGATATAAACAAATCTGAAGATTGAGAGGATGCTATAGGTCAAAATCCTTGATGGCAAGTACAGAAATGTGATTCAAACTGGCTTAAATAAAAAAGAGAATTTATTGGCTCATATAATTGAAACATCCTGTGGTATGATGATTTCAAGATAGGTGGATTGAGGAGCTCTAGGTTGCCAGCAGGACCAGATCTTCTTTCCTCTGGCTTTTTCTTTGGTAGGCTCTTCCCTTCTGGGGAAAGATGGGGGTTTACAGCACTGGGCTTGTTTCTTTACAGATTAGCAATTCCCAAAGCAGAAGATAGTTATTTCCCCTAAATAAATCTGACAAGGGTTTCATTGGTCTGGCTTGGTTCCCATGCCCATCCTTGATTTGTTTACTGTGTCCTGGGCAGCCGGGCCTGAGTCACATTGCCAGCTTTGGAGGAGATGGGAGCCAGCCACTGGAGCTGCAAGGACTGGGGATGGGAGAGGGGCTGTTCCTTCAAGGAAGATTTGGGTGTACTGGATCTTGGGGGCAGGGAAAAGCAATGGATACCCACTGTAAGGGGAAGTTTGGGGACTACAAACTGGATCAACATGAAAAGAAAAGGGTTAACAGTTCATCCTCAGGGTGCAAGGAGAAATTAGGAGGAAAGGACATTAGGAAGTAAATGGAGAGGAAAACATTTGGCATCAATGCAGTGGGAGTCTGTAGAGATTAGTAAAATAATCACTGAGCAGCACTGAGGGCCCATTTAAAGTTAGATAGTGTGGATTTGTCATTAAGTCATTAAACCCGGTTTTCAGTAGACTCATAGCAGAAGGGAAGAAAGGACATTTTACTGTAGCTTTCCCAGGGTTGGGGATTGGCCTAAGGGTGGGGAGAAGTCAGGTGCTAGCAAAGTCATGGTTAAGGTGGGGTCCGGGCTGAGGTGTGAGGAAGGGGAAACTAGATGGTGGCTGGTGGACTAAGAATGAGGGAGCCTCAAAGGACTGAAGGTCATAGGCAGATAAAAAGCAGTCTTAGCAGGAGCAGTGGAGTGTAGATGATGAAGGACAGGTTTCCTAGAGGTGCAAGATATGTGGGTAGAGTCGAGACAGAAGGTGTAGACAGAGTCACAGCTAGCTATCAGGGTACCTTTGCAGGGTGGGTTCTCTGGACAGCAGGTGCTGAAATGGACTGAGGAGTACAAAAGGCTTATTGAGGAGTTAACATCAGTGAATGGAGAAGGAGAAGAGAAGGAATGGCCAGAGAGAGCCATCAGATCATGACACAGACCTGACGAGCCCTTTGTCTTCCTGACTTAGAGCTCCAGGACAAGGAGTGCCCATTAGAGAAGCCCTGTGTTGAATGGGAATGGCTGGGCCCTTGAACGACCATCTTACTTAGTCATTGGCTTTGGGCCAAGTGGAAAAGAGCATGAAACTCCCCTAGAAAGCTGAGGCAGACTCTGAAAGACCTGACAGCTGGAGGATTGGCTCAGGGATCCTCTTTGCTAGGGATTGGCTCAGGAATCTGGGTTTAAACCAGTTACTTTGTGTGTTCCCCTGTTATTGGTCCAGGGTGGGAATATGATCTAAATTTATCAATCAGATATGATTGGAGGAGAGTTCTCACCCTCACTGGCACTGCGACAATGGCAAGACTATGGTGGCAGTTGCTCCTGGCGGCCTCCCTAAACTCTTGAGGGGAGCCAGCCTTTGGATTGGGTTTACAGAGTGAGGAGATAGAAAGAACCTTGGTCCTTGGATCCCTGATGGCATTGTTGAACTGCTCAATCATGCAGCCCCAAAGTCTCGTCCACCCTTAAAAATTCCTATTATATACGTATCCCAATCAATTAAGCCAGCCTGAGTTGGGGGCTTAGATTCCTGCAGCCAAAGTATCCTGACACTAGGATATTAGAGGAGTTATCAGAGCAACTAAGCTGGGAGGAGCCCCAGAGTGATGGCAAAGGAAAAGGTGGAGGGGTTGCTTCCAGTTAACATCATGGGGTAGGGTTGTAACTGAAAGTAGGGTCCGGCTGCTGGCTGCTCAAAAGCCAATAAAGAGGCCAGGTTGGTGGAAAGGAAAGTTTGCTTTATTCTGGATGATGCAACGGGGAAGGGGGAAGGGGGAGGGTGGACTTCTGTCCAAAGGCCGACTCCCCGCCCCACCCCACTGACGATCAGGGGGCAAGAGCTTTTATAGGCAGAGGGAGGGCGCTATGTGCAGAAACAGCACAGTCAGCTCTGACAGTCATCTTGAAATTGGTCATCGGTGGTCTGACCAGCGTCATCTTGATTGTTTTAAGTAGAGTTAGTCTTCAGTTCCAGGGTCGGTTTGTTCCCATTTCCTCGAGGCCAGTTCTCAGAATTGTGGCAGCTTATGTCATGGCTACCGTCTGGTCACCATGTAGTTGACTTCTTCCACCTGCTGGGGGTTTCAGTATCTATAAGACGGCTCAAAGGACATGGCTCAGAATATTATCTATAGCCCTTGAGGAGGAACTAAAGGTCCTTGACCTTGCTTACTGACTAAACTATTATTGTTTTGTCCTGTTTGACTGCTTTTCTTTGCTTCTGCATTTTCTCACTTCTTTGATTAAACTTATTCTTTGGCTAAAGTTTTTCCACAGAAAAAGGCAGACTGAGGACATGGTGGGGAAGGACCATAAGGTCCTGCTCCGTTTTAGGGTGGCAAACTTTCCTTGAAGTAGTAGACCATGGTGATCTGGGCCAGGGGTACTGTAAAGAGAGGACAAGAAATTTTAAAAGAGGGGTGCTGCTGGGGGCTGAGAAACAATATACAGTGTTATTAAAAGCATGGGCTCTGGGCTCACAATGCTTAAGTTCAAACTCTGGCTCTACCATTTGATAGTTATATCACTTTTGGCAACTTAATCTCTCTGGACCACAATTTCTTCATCTGCAAAATGGTGGTTATAAGGACTGAGTCAGATAGTATTTATCAGGTACTTAGTACATAGTAAAACTCAATAATTATTATTATTTAAAAAAAACTGAATTTATTTATTTTATTTATTTATTTTTGGCTCTGTTGGGTCTTCATTGCTGCGCGCAGGCTTTCTCTAGTTGCGACGAGCGGGGGCTACTCTTCCTTGTGGCACGCAGGCTTCTCACTGCGGTAGCTTCTCTTGTTGCAGAGCATGGACTCTAGGTGCATGGGTTTCAGTAGTTGTGGCACGTGGGCTTAGTATTTGTGGTTCGCGGGCTGTAGAGTGCAGGCTCAGTAGTTGTGGCGCACGGGCCTAGTTGCTCCGCGGCATGTGGGATCTTCCTGGACCAGCGCTTGAACCCGTGTCCCCTGCACTGGCAGGCAGATTCTTAACCACTGCGCCACCAGGGAAGCCCCCAAGCTCAATAACTATTACTTTAAAAGATTATATTAGATGAATGGAGCCTGTTTCTCAACTAAAATCACTCTGTTGACCCCAAACTGTAACCTATCTGTTTTGTATCCAGGAAAAAGGCTAAGGGATTGGGATAAAAGAGCTGAAAATGCTGTTCCTGCGGAGGTGAGAACAGGGAAAGAGAATGAATATATGGGGCTTGATTTTGCCTCTCCTGTCTATGGATTGTCAAGAGACACCAGCTCAGAGCCTCTGGAGATGCAGGAGGAGCGGACCACTGCCTTTGGATATGGGAGAGGGTGGTGCGTGGGTGTGAGAGCATGGGAAGGGCTACTGCAGTGTGGGGCAGAGAGGTAACACTTCAGGAAGTGGGCTGGAGGGTCATGCGAATGGGAGGCAGAGGCTGGGGTGATAAAGGGGGAGCCTGAGTGTTGGAAGACTTTATAGACTGACCACATCCAGAGTTTCAAAGGGGTCACAATGACAGCCGGGGCTCTGGCTCAGGCACTGGTAGAGAACACCACCCTCATGTTACTGACCAGGAATAGCCTACAGAAGGGGATCCCATCGCTCATATAAAGGGAGTGTATTTTGTTTTCCTAACTTTGTTCAGGCTGTGCTAATCTGCATGGCAGAAACATTCAGTGTCTGAAGTAAGCATCCAACTTGGGGGTCTGCAGGGTCTCGAGGCAGCTACCAGGGAAGGACAGCTCACTCTGCTTTCTCCTCTTGGGACCTGTGGTTAATGCGCTGCCAGGTCACTAGCAGTTTGTAAACGTGTTTGTGTCCACTGTGGTGAGTTCCCCAGGGAGATACAGGAATTCCAGAGACGGTGGGGCTGCCAAGCTGTGTGGACACACACAGAAGTGGTGTGTGTCCAGAGGTCACTCCGCTGCTCTGCTGGGGGTCAGAGAAGTAGGGAGAAGAGTCGGGTGGACATGGAGTGCTGGCATGAGAGCATTTGCCAAGATCAAAATGTTCCCCATCTCTGCGAGCAGATGAGATCTTGGAACCTGGAATCACACAGTCTTAGCTCCAGCAGGGCTTCTGGCAACAGCCCTAGTGTCTTCAGCTACAGACACCACCTCTGTGAATGCCAAGAAAAGCAAACATAGGCCCCAGATCTCCTGTTGCACCAACTGGAAAGCAGCCTGCAGTGGAGGAGCTGAGCTGTGAGGACCGTCGTCTTCCCATAGTGCTTGATTTTCCACCATCCTTCCCCCATCTGAATCAAACAAACAAACAACATACTCATAATAAAATTTGCAGGTGAGGCTGGTTTATATTCTGAGATTCTCTTTTGATCAAATTCCCTTTAGGACACCAGGATAAAACGGTGAATAAAGCTGGATAATGCATTATGTCCCAGACGTCTGAGACTCAATAGGAGGGGAGGAATCCTGGAAAAGCAGAGATTTCATTTCACCCCTGGGAGCTGGTTCTTTTTAGTGGCCCAGGATGGTGTCACTCAAATACCCTCCAGCCAGCCCTTGGAAAACGCATTCCAAGTTTCTCTTCTTAGGGATAGCGGTGGTGGGCATGGCTCTGTACAGCGTAAAGGGCAAGAAAACAAAGTGGCATCTTAAAGTCCTGGCCATCCAAGGTTGGCAAATAAGATCAGAAGTCCATCTGAGGAAAAAACTTTTCTCAGCTTTGGGCGAAGAAAAGTAGAATTAATAATATCCAGAGTGACACTAGCTACCGAGGAGGGGGGAAATAGCCATAGTTTACCAAAGAAAACTGTGAGTCACCGGGGGCACACAGGTGAGTGGGGAATTTGAGATCTGGGGAGTCTGAATTTCTAGGAAATGAACTGGGGGCAGTTGGTGACTCAAGTCTTCAGACATTCTGAAGACTTTAGCTTTCTGATTCAACAAAGTTTCGTCAGTTGCCAGGTTTCGAGATTGAGATCAATCAACACATGAGTGTTGGTCATTTTTAATGTGTGAGGCATTGGGTTTCCCCTGGATTATTCTTGAGAGTTGTTCCTCCTCCGTGAAGTGCTTCTGTGAGACCTGGATACCCTTCTGTCTCATCTCTCCCCTCTTCTCATGTGTCTTCCAGACCCCATCATACTGTCCAAAATACTTCCATTTCATAATTAGGCAGATTTTTAAGCATATAAAAATAGAAAGAGAATGTTCCAAAGACCACCATACCCATCTCTCAGCTTCAACAATTATCAATAGTTTGTGAATCAACAATTATTAACATTTTGTGAATCTTCATTTTTCTTCCTTATTTCAAAGCAAATCCCAGACATTATATCCTTTTCACCCTTTAACATAATTTCTACATTGCTACTTCTGTTCAAAAACCATGTTTCTCTGTTTGTTTGAAAAATTTATTGTGAAATATATATACAAAAGCGTGTTTAAAATACATAGGAATGATTAAAATAAAACAACCCAAAAAATAAAACAAGCATTCATGTACCTTCCTCCCATCTTAGGAAAAAAACATTGATCCTTTTTCAAAAAACAAAGAATGGAATTTGACTTGCAGTTCCCATCATGATGGTAAACTAACACAGATTCTTGGCTCCCTCCCATAAAGTCACCTGGCAGAAACTTTAGAAGTGAGGACCTCATTGCGGCTGCCATCACTTCCAGAAACATCGGACTCTCAATTCTGCCACATCCACCCTGAACAGTCAGACTGCCCTTGGCTCTGTGCCTCATCCCCTCAATGGGTAAAAATCCTGGGTCAGGGCATTTGATTGGCCAAGCCTAGGTCACATGACTGTGCCCCGGCTGGGAGAGGAAATCTGCTCCCTTGCTGATTACTCTGATGGGGGTGGGGGCAGGGGGGCACACTGATTCTATATTGATTTTATATTTTCCCCAAATTGGAAGGAGATTTAGATACTGAGCACAAAAATGGTAACAGTTCACCATTTTTGTATATAGCAAGTATCTACCTCTATAGCAAGCCAGTCTTCTGAGCTCCAGCTGGTACGTCCAACATCCTACTTCTCACCTCCACTAGGCTGTTCCTCAGGTACTTCAGACTCAGCATATTCAACTCTGAGCCTATCATCTTTCCCCATATCCTCCCTCTTCGCCTCTATTCCTTTACTTAGTGAATGGCATTGCCATCCCCCAGTAGCCCAAATCAGAAACCTGGAGGCCATCCTGGAATTCCCTGATATCTTTCATATTTAGTTTTAACATCTTTTGAATGCATCTCTAATCCACTTCCTTTGTCTCTGTGTTCCCTGCCTGATTCAGACCCTCATGATCCTTCACCTACAGTGGCCTTGTCTTAGTCTGGGTTTCCCCAGAAGCAGATACCAAAATAAAGATTTGAGTACAAGTAACTTATCTGAGGGGTGAAGTACACAGGATAGGGGAACGGGATGTGAAACAAGGAAGAGAAAGCAGACAAAAGGTCTGTTATCAAGCCAGCTCCCACTGCGGGTAACTGGGGCTTAATCCCACTGGGGCGTAACATATGCACCAGATTTAGGTGCCAGCCCTCCTCAACCCTCAGTTGAGGGTGTGGCAGGAGCATGAATTCTCTGATCCTTGAAGCCTGCCATGGGCAACAAAGTGAGCTCCAGCATCAGGAGAAAGCTCTCAGGTGTGGAAATGCAAGTGCTGGCAGTTGGAGGACTGATGGTGTGCAGCGAAGTCCCAAGGGTGAGGCGCTGGTGGCATGTGATACAGGCCTCTAACTATCCTCCTGGCATATATTGTACCCCTCCCACTAACCCAATTATCTGTTTTTCAACCAGAGTGATATTTCAAAATTGCAATCTGATCACGGCATGGCCCCGCTGAAAATCCTTTTAAGGTTTTCCATAGCTTTCTATATAAGATCTAATAACTTAGCAAGGCGTGCAAGCCTTTTCCTTCGTTTGTCTCTTGCTTATTTCTTCAGCCCAATCTCTTACTACTTCCTCTTTCTTTCCTCTCACAGATACTGTATTCCATTCTTATTGAACCACTTGCACTTCACAGAATGTGTCACATTCTTTCATGGTTCTGTATCTCTGCAAATGCTGGCTCCCTCATCGGAATGCTTCTCCCAGGTCCTCTTCTGGCTCCTTCCAGACTATGGAGTAGCTGAGTATGTGGGGCTCTGGGTAGACTACCAGAGTTTCAGTCAGAGCAGAGAGAGAGAGGAGCAGAGGTATCTATATACCTACATATCTATGTATGTGTTCCTTGTAAGACTTTATCCTGAAAATGCGTCCTCTTACTAATAACATAAAAATAGAAATTGAAAATGACAGAATTAGACTATCAAAATACAGTGCCATCAGATATTTGAATCATACAAATAGCTCTCTTAGTTCAAATTCCTCACTGCTCACCAAGCAACCTTCTGGTTATAATATGATTTAAATATTATCTGCCTGCAGGGAAAGTACAGGCCATGCCAAAATGAGCATTCTTTTGTGTGTCATGGTCATATTTCTTATTTAAATGAACAAATTGCATTATGATTTACGTGTCAGTCCCCTGTGTGTTTGATTGTCATGAAGTAGTCTCCCTGAGTCTGATAACTCTGGTGCACTGTGGAGGTCAAATTTTTGAATCTGTAAAGCCAAGGACCATACATACCTTTGAATACTGTGATGTCACCAAGGTAATGCCCACCTGTTAGGTAACCAGCCAGCTGGTTTTCTTATGGCAACACCTTCTATTATCCTTTTTTTTTTTTTTAAGCATCTGGGTCTTCTATGTTTCTTTTTTCTTTTCCTGATATTTTTTTTTTAAATTAATTAATTAATTAATTAATTTTAATTATTTATGGCTGTGTTGGGTCCTCGTTTCTGTGAGAGGGCTTTCTCTAGTTGTGGCAAGCGGGGGCCACTCTTCATCGCGGTGCGCGGGCCTCTCACTATCGCGGCCTCTCTTGTTGCGGAGCACAGGCTCCAGACGCGCAGGCTCAGTAATTGTGGCTCACGGGCCTAGTTGCTCCGCGGCATGTGGGATCTTCCCAGACCAGGGCTCGAACCCGTGTCCCCTGCATCGGCAGGCAGACTCTCAACCACTGCGCCACCAGGGAAGCCCTCCTTCTGTTTAAGGTACAATGATTCTGGCCCACCTAACTGTTGTTGATCACTTTTTTGATTCCCCCCCCAAAAGAAAATTAAATAGATAATTGTTTTAGGTTAGTAATATGTGCTTCTCTTCACTTATTCTGTGCAAACTGAAGAATGTCTAAATAAAATCCATGGTTTAAGTTCACAATTATGTTACTGGCCTTAAATATCTATCCTGAGAAGTTTGTGTTCTTAAACATATAAAATAAGTCCTTAGGAGGCAATTCTAGACAGATTATTACTTCCCTTGATTAGATGTGGAACAGAAAACATACTGAGGTGAACATTTGATTTGCAACAATGAATTTGATGTTCTATATCTTTGTTTACCAAACAAGAGGTTGATCCAGAATTTGATCTGTGGAGTGTAGCCACCTTTCTGAAGAGATGACATTGAGCAGATAAAACACTCCCACTCATGTTCCTCTTTGCTCTTTCCTTTTCCTCAGGCCGGATGCAGGTAATGATAATGCCCTAAAGAATGACAGAGCCATAATATGGAAGAAGCTTGGGTCCCTGAATTACCATGCGTAGGGGAGCCAATGCACTAGCCTGAATTCCCTACCAGGACTGTTTTAGATGCAAGAATAAATATTCTATTGTTGGAGCCATTACATGCTTTGGTCTATTTGTCATGTCAATTAGTCTACCCTAACTGATATATTATGAGAAATATAATGTGTGAAGTTAGTGAAATCAAGGGGACATGTGATGTTACCAGGACGCTGTGTTGAAATAGAAAACAAGGAGAGGGGAACTTCAAAATATTTACAAAAGCAAGAGTTTGACCAAAGAGAGTTAAGGTTTTGGTAAATGCAAACTATATATGCGTCATTCCTGGTTCAGTGCTGGTAATTTGTACCCATCTCTATTATAATAGGAACAACTACATAAGAATGAAGTAAAAGTACATTAGAGGTCTATCATGCCCTGTTCTAGCCAGCCTTATCTGGAGAAAAAATCTAGGGTGGAGCTGGGTAGTGGTGGTTTTGCTGAGACAAAAATGGAGTGAAACAGGAAAGAAATTGAAGGATGTATAAAAGGGTCAAATTGACCCTGCATGTTTGCAATATTCTTAGGAGGATTTGTTTAGGATCTTAGGAGGATTTGCTTAGCAACAGACTTTGGTCGAAGTCAGTGAAGATATTAAGCTATGTCCACCTGGTCATCATGATGGACATTGCAGTCAGGGATGGGCCTTGGGCTAGAAAATGCTGGCTCTCTTGGTGATCTGTGTAAACTGGCTCAGGATGGTGGCATTTGAGGCAACTACTGCTTGGATAGCCATCTGTTCTTCCAGGAGGATTGGGCCCACTGAGGGGTAGTAGAAGTAGAACAGCGAGGCAACAGTATGTTATACTATAAAAAATTTAACCATTTATTTACGTTATTTATTGGGGGGGGATACTGCCTTTTTATTTATTTTTTATGGTAAGTATATTTATTTTGCCTTTTTAAAAATTGAAGTATATATTGGGAATTCTCTGGTGGTCCAGTGGTTAGGACTCGGCACTTTCACTGACAAGGGCCTGGGTTCAATCCTTGGTCAGTGAACTAAGATCCCGCAAACCACGCGGTGTGGCCTGCCCCCCGCCCCCCCCCAAAAAATAAATTGAAGTATAGTTGATTTACAATGTTGTGTTAGTTTCAGGTGTATAGCAAAGTGATTCAGAGATATATAAGATTTATATAAGTTTGTTTTCTATGTCTGTGAGTCTATCTCTGTTTTGTAAATAAATTCATTTGTATCATTTTTTTTAGATTCCATGTATAAGTGATATCATATGATATTTGTCTTTCTGTGTCTGACTTACTTCACTTAGTACGATAATCTCTAGGTCCATTCATGTTGTTGCAAATGACATTATTTCATTCTTTTTTATTTAGCCACTTTTTCTTTTGGCCATGCCACGGGATCTTAGTTCCGCGACCAGGGATTGAACCTGGGCCCACGGCAGTGAAAGCGCTGAGTCCTAACCACTGGACCGTCAGGGAATTCCCTAGACGCTTTCTTATTTAAGGACATTTACATTTTCACTCTTTTGCTAGTACAAACAATGCTTCAGTGAACAACCCTGAACCTTAATATATCTCTCTGCATGGGACATGAGTGGTTCTGAAGGTAAATTCCTAGAAGTGAAACGTATTTTGCTTTTTTTAAATCATGTAACTTTTTGCTATTATTTTTCTTAACGTCTCAATATTTTATTAGTTAAAAAAAACAGTAAAATTATATAACAGGATCCTTTGGCAGGAAGTAACAGAAAACCCAGCTCCCAATTATTAAGAAAAAAAAAGAGAGAATGTTATTTTACATAACATCTCCCAGTATGGTGGCTTCAAGATTGACTTATTCAGTGGCTCAACAGTGTCTCAGACTGAGGCTTTCTCCATCTTTCCACTCTGCCGGTCTCAGCATGTTGGCTGGCTTAGGGCTGTCTTACCTCCTGGTAGCAAGGTGGTTATAGGAGGGAGTAAATGGTCTCTCCCTTGTGCCTCTTTGTAAAAGTGAGGAAACTCTTGCCAGTTGCTTCCGACCAGACTTCCCCTCAAATCACACAAGCACATGCCTGGATCAGTCATTGTGAGGGGAACGGGACCATCATCATGGTTTTAGACCAATCAGGATTCACCTTCTGGGGCTGAGGCAGGACCAACCTCCCCCAGTGCAGAAGGCCTGGGAAGGAAAGCACATACCTGTAAGCAACCCAGGTTCTATAAGAAAAGAGAAAACGGAAGAATGGTCATTGGCTAGACATCTCACAATGTCTATTACAGACCTTGTTCATTATGTCTACTTTCAGAATAATCTGTTATTAACATATATAAAAATTGGATTTCTTACCCATTTTGAGTAATATTTCTATTAATATGTAATGGTGGTTTTATTGAACTGCTGACAACCACATTTACCTCCAGAGGTATCTTCAAAATAAAGTTACTTCCAGTTTAAGGGATTAATATAATTAATGTAGATTTAAAAGATATTTTTAAAAACCTTTCTTGTTCTTTTGAAACCAGGTCACTAAATCTCTGTTATAATGGTTGCAGTTGAAAGAAAGACCAAATCTGTGTACTAGAAATGTTGTTTAAAGTTTGTAAATCTTTATGTTGATTCAGAATGGAAATATTTCTGCTTATATGCTGACTCGTATTGGCCAACTCATATTTTAAAATACTAATTTGGCTTTGAAGATTTATTCATACAGTTTTGGAGTAGACATATGCTACACATTAATTAAACTTGACTTATAGACAGCTTATTGGCTTCTTGTAGGTTCAAAAATTTAAATGTTATTTTTCATTATGGCTGCAGGTTCCAATCTCTACTCATCTCAAACCGTGGCTAATTTAACCCTTTGTTTTGGTGTTTTAAAGACATTAATTATCTCAGAGGAAGAGGAAAGAAAACACTGTAGAACTGAAAGTGTAATAGAGACAACTGAGGTAGGATGTGGTTTGGAAAATTTCAAAACCAGAGTGCTTTGCATATTAAAGTAAATATATTTTTAAATGCTCACGTGAACAAAAATGGGCCTGAATATGTAAAAACTCAGTGTCTCCAGTCCAGTGGTCTGTTCTAAATGTTAGATCCATATTTCCTGCTCCTTAACGTTCCTTTTCCTTGGCTTGCCAGGAAATATAGTTGTTTATTATTATTATTATTATTATTATTACTTCTAAACTTCTCAGCCCCCCTCCCATCTCCAACCTGGTCTTGCATGTATAGTCACCAGCTTGCTTAGTGCTAACATCATACCCAGCCACTCAAGCATGAATTAGAGTGTTATTTCAGAGTCTTTCCTGCCCCTCACCAAAATAAGCCAATTGTTCTCTCATGTCTTGTGCCTTACCCCTTCTAAATGTCACTAACATAATTTGCTCTCTGTAAGAGACATTTGCTACTTTGGCCTGCTTCATTTACTCCCAGTTTTCCTTTTGAGAAGCTTCTTTCCCACTCTTAGTTCAAGTGGTTCAGGTAGGGCTCCAGAGGTGGACATGGAACCCAGCCTTGCCCAATCAGCATGTCTTATTTTCCTGTCCACAATGTTAGGTCAGAGTGATGGACACATGTCCCAAGTTCTTCCAATGAGATGCCTATTCATAACTTCATTGGAACTTCTGGGGCTGCTCATGGGATGCGACATAAGCCTGGAGCTGCTTATTGACCTGCAGAGTCAAAGAGAAGAAAAAAAGAGATATTGAGTCTTGGTGACATCATCTGGGCTACTGGAGCCAGCCATACCTGAGACCTTAGCTTTGCACTTTTTGGTTCAATTTGCCTTTCTGTCAGTGGCAACTGAAAATGTTCTGATAAATAACCACTTTTCCATGCCCACTTAACCCTTAGTCCCTCTCTTGAAACACTCTTTGCTTTTGTCTACTCTAACAATTTCATTTTTTCTTTGAAACTCAGTGTAAATGTTACTTCCTCAGAGAAGCCCTGCACAACATCTCCCCTAACAAGAGGGTAGATAGTCCTGTGTTCTGCAAAACTTTATTATGTACAAACCACACTATAGTGTAATTGTCAACATACTTGTTAGTCTATGGCAGGCACTACTTGTCACCAACCAACCCCCATTCTCTCTTTTTCCTTACAACAGAATCCCTGTTTTGTTTGGAATGGCAATATGCCTAGCTTAAACACTTGCCTTTCCAGACCACTTTGCAGGTAGGGGTGGCCTTGCTGCAAAATTCTGGCCAGGAGACATAAACAAATGTCAACCTGAGATTTCCGGGAGAGGCTTTTTTTTCTTGATTTAAGCAGCTTTATTTCCCTCCTCTCCATTCTTCTTCCTTCATCCTGGCAGGAGGCATGAGGCTTGAGGTAAAGCTGCTACCTGGCAGCCTTGAATGACCAGCCCTATGTTAGCGATGGTAGGGATATTTGGAGCTAGAACCTGGATGACTCTGAATTGCCCATCTCGGGATCTAACTTTGGAGGGATACAACCCTCTTTAGTTTAGCCACTGTGAATAGATTTTTTATTTGGATGTAGCTAAATGCCATCCTGATAGAATTGCATCCTCGAAGATAGAGCCTAAGCCCTTACTTCTGAACCCTGAATATACCTAGTGCTTAGTACATAGTAAAGGTTCACTCTAATGCTTAAAAATGGGATTCAAGTCTCAGGTCCATTTTAATCCTGAGATTTTTTGGTTTTATTCTGTAAACCACTAATGGTGTCTGCTCTCACTCCAGCATTTACCTTTCTCCCCAGCCATTCTAGTGCATGTTATTTTAAAGGGAACCCCCAAACCGAGAAGCAGAGGTTGGTCTCCACTTCTCTGTAATATGGGTTACTGCTGAAATTACCTTCCTGGCTTCATGTTGCTTCTAACATTTTTTTCCCCACATTTTTCTTGTTTCCATTTCATATACAAGACCTGCAAAGACTTTTCAACATGAGATTGAAATTTCAGATTCCTTTGAATATGGTTTCACTCAGAAAATACTTAAAACAATAATTCTGACTTAGGAATTCAGTATATTAACAGCTGCCAGTGTCAGTCATCAAATTTGGCTCCTTGAGAGGCCGCCCTGGGCCTCAGGTAAAATTCATCATCCTCCTAGATAAAAATGCATTTCCTTAGTCCCTGACTCGTGCCCCAGGGGACCGATCAGGCTGATGGTGATGATTATTGTAATGAGTAGTAATTACTGTTGGCTGAACACTGATTCCAAAATTTCTGAAGTCAAAAGGAAAAAAAACAAAACAAAACCCTCTGAAACCCAGCTATAATTATAGCAAGGAAGAGAACTTTATTCCATAAGACATGTGTTAACTCCCATAGACAGTAAAGGAGAATTATACATGTATATTTCTCATTCGTCAAGAGTATCAAAGAATTCAAAATGGGTATCTCCCAGTTAGTTTCTGAAAGCACAGGTAGTGTTATCACTCAGAAGGAGGCATAATTAATGTCCTTTTCTTAAAAAGAAGTTTAGTGGAAAAATAGTCACCTCTTAAGTTAACTGTAGAAGGGCTTTTACACTTTGAGAAGTAAGGACCAGAGTACTTAGATCATCACTAAAATCACTCCAAGTCATGGATGATGACAGATTGAACATTTGCAAAAAGAAGAAAGAAGTCCCCTGAGTTGGTGGCTTTTTGTTGAGATAGAGGAACATAGAATATATTATCCAACATTCTTTGGGCCATGTGATTTAGTCAAAGAGCCCAGATGTTAGAGCTAGAGCTGAATTAGTGATTATACTCACAAAATTCCAAACTTCTCCAAAAGACATTCGAGAAAGCCAATAATACTTACCTGTGCAACCTACGCACTACCCTTAAAGGTGAGGTATTGTTTTTAGATGTCCTCAGAATTTATCTTACCCAAAGGCTTTTCCTTATTGAACTAATCCCTGGAGATTATCTTTAAAAGCAGCTCTACCTACTCTTGAGATGTCAACTGTTGACTATTGAAGAATGAAATAACTTCATTTGTTGAAGAAGTGCCATGAAAGAAAGAAAACCTAGTAACGTAATAAAAAGTGATGGGTTGGATGGTGGCTGTTTTAGAACGAATGTTCAGGGAGACGAAGTGACTTTTGAGCTGAGCTAAGAAGGAGCTGGACAACAGAAGTTCTAGGAGGTAAACCTTTGAGGCAGACCCAGAAGTGAAGACTTTGAGATTATTCTGGAGTACAGAGTGATGAGGGAATGTACAGTAGTCCCCAGTGCTGGAGCAAAGGTAGGAGTGGGTGAGGGGAGTGATCTGAGATGAGGTTTGATGAGGAGGCAAGGGCCGGATCAGACAGGCCTTAGGAAAGAGAATTTATTCTAAGCAGGAAGCTGTTGGACATGACCTGACCTCATCTATGTTTTTAAAAGACAAATAAGTGGTATAGAAAATAGATGTTGTGAGGTAAGAGTGGAAATGGGGGACCGTCCGGAGGCTGTTGGCCAAGTCCCAGTGAAGAATGATGGTGATTGGACTGGAGTGGTAGGAAATGGAGAGAAGTGAATGGATTCAGGTGTATTTTGGAAGGACAACCAACAAGACATTGATGAATTATGCATAGGGTTGAGAGAAAGGGAAGAATCAAGGCTTGAACTGAGTGGATGATGTTGTCACTGAATGAAATGGGAAGACTGGAGAAAGATTGGATTATTTTGTGGAGTTAGGGAAAAAATTTGTGGACGTATTAAGTTTGAGGTTCCTTTTAGATATCTCAGAAAGTTTTGGAAAGTGAAGCTGGATTTGATAATCATGCTTTCACTGGAGTATTGAGGAAGTGGGGAGAGACACTAAAGAGAACTCGTTTAAAGAAGTTTTAAAGTGAAGAGAAGCAGAGATGTGGTGTGATAGCCAAGATCAATGTGGAGTTAAGGAAGGTTTGTTTTAAGATGCAAAATACTGAAGCATATTTGTAAACTGTGGGAAGAAGCTGACAATGCATTCCTCTGAAGGAAAGAATGAAGTCCCTCAAAAGGCAAGAGGAGGAGAGATCAAGAGCAAACAGGGAGGCCTGAACTTTGATAGGAGCAGGAACACTTCATCCACAGCCAGTAGAGGGAGGGCAAAGAGTGTGAATGTAGATGTGGATGGTTTTATAGATTTGGCGGTAGGAAAATGAAGAATTCCCTCTGATATCTGTATTTTCCCAATGAATTATGAGGCAATGTCATCAGTCAAGAATGATGGGAAGGGGAAGGGGATACAGGAGATTTGGGGGAAAGAATAGGTGTAGGTGAGGTAAACTGAAAATCTGAAAACATAATGGTTTTTGAGCTGTGCAGTGTGTCCAAATCAGATTTGTGATCATGGAGTTAAAGTTAAAACAACCAACGTGGTTGGTTACGTGTTTTTCCCTAGGAATCTTCTGGAGGTCTGGTCCAGATGTGGAGTAGCTGTGGCAGTGAGTTTAATGGTGTTAGGGGACATCACCAGGGGAATATAACAGTGGGGAGAGACTGAGTGTTGGCACAGAATTAAAATTATGAACTATGGGAACCTGGGTACCAGGACATGACCAAATGATGAATCGTGAAAAAGCAATCTGGCCAATGGATCAAAGATCTCCATGAGGTCAAAGGCTTACTGTGAAGAGGGTACTTGAGTAAGTAAGATGAGATCATCTGGGGAGCTATTAACACATAAGGTTGTTCGTGCCCCACTTCTAAATGTTCTCATTTAGTTGTTTGGGATTCGAACTTTAGCAACAGTTCTAAAAGAGCTTCATAGGTGATTTACTTGTTTTGTTTGTTTGTTTGTTTGTTTTTTGGTCGTGCCTCTTGGCTTTCAGGATCTTAGATCCCCGATCAGGGATCGAACCCGGGCCCCTGTAGTGGAACCTCGGAGTCCTAACCACTGGACTGCCAGGGAATTCCCAAAGAGCTTCATAGGTGATTTAGGTGCAATTCTGGTTAAGAACCACCGTGTCACAGGAAGACGGACCATCAGTTCACGCTTGAGGCCCAAGTGGTTAGTGGAAGGAGTGGACCACTGAACAATTGGTGGTTGTATGGTGGCCTTGGAGTGACCTGGGGATGAACAAGGGTTTCCTCCTCTCCTGAACAAACAGTGTCCAAAAGGGTAAATTTGAATGTAAGTACAGGAAATATTAACTGGGACAATAATCCCAACTGTTAACATGAGGGCATTGCTATTGTTGCAAACATTTGTCCCAGGGCTCTCCGAGCTCACTGTGGCATGGTGGCCTGAGAGAGTGAAGGTCATGCCCACCAGCATGGCACAGCTCTGGGAGGGCCTCTCAACGCATCCGGGTCACAGGTGTTCTCAGGTGGTTCATGTGGCCTCTCTCCTCTCTTTCGAAGTGGAGGAATAAATGTCACCCTGTGTGTATATGGTCAAAAGTGATAAAAGGAAATAACAGCAAAGCCACCCAAAGTGCAAATTCCCTATCACCCTCCTCCACCCATTCTATGGATTAAAAACACAGCAAGGTGTCACTTATGGCCTAATGAGATAAAAAGAATTTTAAAAATACTAATCAAGAAAAATATTATGACAGAACAATTTCAGAAACAGTCCTGTAAATAACAAAGTGCTTTTGTGATACACAACTTTAGTTCCTCGTCCTGTGGAATTCTGTACCCAGGAGTTGTCCAGGGTCACATCAGGAGACAGCAGAAGGCTAGCTGCATGTGAGGTCATGTGTGGATGGACCTTTCTGCACAGGCTCCCTCTAAGCACAGGAACCAGAGAGATTAGCGCCTAGGTTACAGAGTCAACACTGGGCCTCTTACCTGTGCGGCCATGAAGTAACCAAGCGGCAGGAAACAGATGTGAAAATCAAAGGGAAATCAGGAAAGGTGCATGTAGTGTTTACCTATGGCTCGGCCTGAAAGTTATGAGCACCAAGTAAAGTCAAATGTGGCCAAAGAACTTACAGAACTTTCTCAATCAGGGCTTTCACTGCTTACCCCCGGCACTGTGCAGGTGGCAGGGTGAGCAGCAGCTGAAAGGGAAAAAAAAAATCATCAACATTTTAAAAGAAAATAAATGACAAGGCTTTTAAAATGTGAAAGGATGCTTTCTGTTGGTTTTAATCTAAAATGGAATTTATCAGAAAGAGATGAAAGTGATCAAACAGTGTCCAGAGGGATAAAGAGTAAATCTGAATGTAACTACAGTAAATATTCACCAAGATGATAATCCTAACTGTTAACATGACTACATTTTCCTTGTTACAAACATTTGGTTTAACTTAATCCCCCAGAATACATTACTGCCAAAAGGAATCTCATTGACAAGAGCTAATGCATTGGTTACTCTTACAACTATCCCATTTTAACAGTTGACTTACTGGTAGTGTTCGTCATGGAAAAGACTAATTTTATTACCATTGTTATCAATCTCAGTGAAGTTCAGAGATATTTGCTTGTAGTTACTACAGCTTATTCCTTTGCTAGTTAGAATCATGTGTGAACAAGAGACCCAGAAGTTTGGGTGATGCTGTGTTTCTATCTGATGACAGTGTGACTGTGATCAGATCCTTTGAAAGTGTTTGGCTGAGTTTCCAATCCAGATTCTTTTGACTAAAGCCAACAGGCAAAAAGAAGCAGAAACAAAATGCACCGTGAACTTATTAAAAATGTTTTTTATATGATAAGCCTTGCAAGGAAGTGCAAGTGAGGGCTGTGTGGTGGGTGAAGCTCTTCAGCACTTCCCTCCAGCTTCTCAGATACTCCCAGGACTCTGGCAAACATCTCGTAACATTTCAGAACCATAAAAGAAACACAAATTAGAAAGTGTCACGAAACTCTCTCAAATCTAGCATTTCAATGAAATAATGTAATGTGGTGGAAAGACTTTTGGCCAAAAAGAGATTCAGGAAATGTAGGTTGAGCTCCAGTTCAGTCATCAAATAGAAAAGTCATCTTGGCCAAGACATTTCCTTTCTGGACCTCGGTTTCCGAATCTGTAAAAAGAGAGAGGTCTAGCATATCAATGGTCTGCAAATAGTGCTTTTCTGACCCCTTCAGGAAAGGAGCAGATGGGGAACTCTATCAAGAATATTGTTTGTTTTAGGTATTGGGGCTTTCTTCAGTGAAAGATTTCTGCCACCAAAACATTTCATAAACTACTAGATTAGATATTTTTTAAGGTCTCTTTAAGAATGAATACATTGAGGTGGGGGGAGGGATAAATTAGGAGTTTGTGATTAACATATATACACTACTATATATAAAATAGATAAACAACAAGGACCTACTGTATAGCACAGGCAACTATATTCAATATCTTGTAATAACCTATAATGAAAAAGAATCTGAATCACTTTGTAAATCAACTATACTTCAATTTTAAAAAATGAAAACAAATTTTATCAAAAACAAAAGGCAAAAGCAAAAAAAAAAAGAAAAAAGAAGGAATACGTTAAATTCACTGCAGTGGTTTGCAAATTTTTTTTATCATGCATACTAATCAGTAAAAATATTTTGCCATGTACTTCCAAAATAAGCATTCAAAAATTGGGAATTCCCTGGCAGTCCAGTGGTTAGGGCTCTGAGTTTTCACTGCCGAGGTTGCAACCCTGGTGGGGGAACTAAGATCCCTGCAAACTGCATGGTGCAGCCAAAAACAAAACAAAACAAAACAAACCCCCTCCAAACAAAAATTACATACGTGTATTACTGTAAAATACATCCCTGATAAAACATTTCTCCCCAAATGGAAATGTCAAAAGGGAAACAAAGATGAAACTTTTAAAGTAAATCATAAATTTGTTTTTTAACAGTTAAAGCCTTTCATTATCAATAATGATACTTTTATTATTTAACATTATCAATATTAACATTAAAGCTTTTAGTGAAAGTAAATATGAGTATGTCATATCTGATTGGTTGGTCATTGTTTTTAACATTACTGCATGGTACTTGCTAATTTTTTACTACTACAGTAGGGGTCATGGTAGATCTTTAATACTAATAGTACTCTCTGTCAGGATCTACAAACAAAAATTAAATAAACAATCTATGGCTCTAGGATTTTTTTTTATAAATTTATTTATTTTTGGCTGTGTTGGGTCTTCGGTGCTCGGTGCGGACTTTCTCTAGTTGCAGTGAGTGGGGGCTATTCTTCGTTGCGGTGCGCGGACTTCTCATTGCGGTGGCTTCTCTTTTTGCGGACACGGGCTCTAGGTGTGCAGGCTTCAGTAGTTGTGGCCCATGGGCTTAGTTGCTCCTCAGCATGTGGGATCTTCCCGGACCAGGGATTGAACCTGTGTCCCCTGCATTGGCAGGCGGATTCTTAACCACTGCGCCACCAGGGAAGTCCCTCTAGGATTTTCTGAATGATTCAAAGATCACAAGAAGTTGGAAGATGGTGAATTGTATATTCTTAATTCCAGACAAAATAATCCACTCTGGCTAATTTAAGCAAAAAAACTTTTATAGAAAGATAGTATTAAATCTATACATTGGTTTAGGTAGTATGAACAGATTAACAATACTAATTCTTCCAGTCCATGAATGTGGGATATCTTTCCATTTATTTGTATTATCTTCAATTTCCTTCATCAATGTCTTATAGTTTTCGGAGTACAGGGCTTTCACTTCCTTGGTTAAATTTATTCCTAGGTATTTTACTCTTTTTGATTCGATTGTGAATGGGATTGTTTTCTTGTTTTCTCTTTCTGATAGTTCATTATTAGTGTATAGGATTGCAACAGATTTCTGAATATTAATCACAACCTAAGTGTCTATCAACAGATGAATGGATAAAGAAGATGTAGATATTACTCAGCCATAAAAAAGAATGAAACTTTGCCATTTGCGAACACATGGATGGACCTGGAGGGTATTAGGCTAAATGAAATGTCAGACAGAGAAAGACAAATATCATATGTTTTCACTTTATGTGGAATCTAAAAATTAAACAAATGAACAAATATAACAAAACAGAAGGAGACTCACAGATACAGAGAACAAGCTAGTGGTTACCAGAGGGGAGAGAGGTAGGGGTAAGTGAAAGATAGGGGAAGAGGGTTAAGAGGTGCAAATTACTAGGTAAAATATAAGTTACAAGGATGTAATGTACAACACAGAGAATATAGTCAATATTTTATAATAAGTATGTATAAAGTATATTCTATAAAAATATCAAATTACTATGCTGTATACCTGAAACTAACATAAATCAACTACGCTTCAATTAAAAAAAGAAAAGAAAGATAGTAGGCAGTTTATCTATCTCTGGGAGGACCAGGGAAGCAGGCTTGGATGCTTTATATAACAACTAGAAGAAATGTCCTCCTACAGCACAGGACTAACCTAGCAAAGCATGTGGCTATCCCTGCTTGCTTCTCAACATGATGCATGGGACCGGATGCCAGAAACTCCAGCACAGCTGCCCCAGGAGTTCTGGATGCCTCAGCCTCTGGGATTGCCTGGAGAGCCAACTGCCCTCTAGTGACCACTGCCTGACATTGCTCACTCTGCCTGCGTATCTCTGTAGGTGTGTCTCTGTAGGTAAAGATCTGAGCGATACTAATTGCAATTAACAGGGTGGGTCTAGCCTTGATGTTCCCTAAGAACTGGTAAGGAGAAGGGACATATTGGGTAAAATGGCTGGGTTTGAGGAAAGAGCTATCCCCTTCTAAGAAGGGGCCAGAATCCAAATTACCAAGTCCACGAAGGCAAAGCTTGGCTGGTGGCCTGGACTGGAATCTGTCCTTGAGTGGTCCTGAACCAGAAGGTAGAATGGGCACCAGGGCTTCCAGGCAGCAACAGGGCTCAGCTTCTGGTGAGTGGCTTGGCTGGCGTAGGTTAGGTTGGCCTATCAGAGTCCATATGAGGGATGGCAGAGGCAAGGTCCAGCCCCAAGAAAGGGGAGTGGCAACGATGAGTTGGGAGGTCACTTCTCTCAGCCAACCAGGTTGGGTTCGGGCCTGGGCCAGGACAGAAGGTCAGTAAGACAGACTCAAGACACAGGGTGAGAGCCAAATGCCCAAAACATGTCCGAAAGCCAAAATCCAGTTGAAGCACACTTTCTGTTTTCCAGTTTTAAAAAAAAATTATTTATTTTTTATTATGGTAACATAGGTTTATAACATTATATAAGTTTCTTGTGTACATTATATTTCTACTTCTGTATACACTACAGTGTGTTCACCACCAAAAATTTAGTTTCCATCCCTCACCATAAAGTTGATCCCCTTTACCCATTTTGCACTCTTCCTGCCCCATCCCTTCTGGTAACCACTACCCTGTTCTCTGTATCTAAGTGTTTGCTTTTGTTTGGTTTAGTTTGTTCATTTATTTTGTTTGTTTTTTTTATATTCTAAATTTGAGTGAAATCATGCGTTATTTGTCTTTTTCCATCTGATTTATTTCAGTAAGCATAATACTCTCAAGGTCTATCCATGTTGTCGCAAATCGTAAGATTTCAACTTTTTACTTTATGGCTGAGTAGTATTCCACTATATATATCACATCTTCTTTATCCATTCACCTGTTGATGGGCACTTAAGTTGTTTCCATATCTTGGCTATTGTAAATAAAGCAGCGATGAGAAGTGCTGATATCTTAAAAGTTCAGATTGATGTTTTATTTTGTTTTAGGATGGGTGGGACCAGGTTTTAATAACTAAAAAAAAAAAAATCTATAGCCAGATAATTATATATATATATATATATATATATATATATATATATATATATATATATATATATATATATATATATATAATTATATATGAATATGCAGACACAAAGTACACTTTTGATTCTGGACATGGGAGACCCTTCTTATTGGGGGAAAGGAACTCCCTTACTACAGCCCAACTGCTGGAGGGTTCAGAACTGACCAGGCTACAGCTATTCTTAGCTGACAAGCCAGATGAAGGCAATGCTCTAGTTATTTACTGCTGTACAACAAACCACCCCAAATGTAGTGGTGTGGAGTAATAATTATTTTATTATGTTCACAGAGTGTGTGGGTCAGGAATTCAGGTGGGATGGAGAGAGATGGCTTGTCTCTGTTTCACAGTATCTGGACCTCAGCTGGTAAGACCCAAATGCCTGGAGGTGACTCAAACAGCTGGGGGCTGGAATCATCTGGGGACTTACTCACTCACTTGCCTGGCACCTGGGCTGGGGTAAGTCAAAGGCTTATCTCAGCTGGGACTGTTGGGCGGAGAACCTATGTGGATTGTGTTTCTCACAGTGTGGCCACTGGATTCTGAGGTAGAGCACCCAACTGGGAGCTTTCAGAGAGCAAATGTTCCAAGACACCTGGGCGGATGCTGTATGGGCTGTTATAGTTCAGCCTTGGAACGCACTTCTGTTCTCCTCTGTTGGTTGAAGCAGTCACAGGCCTGCCTAGGTTCATGGAAAGGAGACACAGACACCACCTCTTGATGGAAAGAGTGTCAAAAAATTGGGGACAATATTTTAAAACTTCCTCTATGAGAAAATGAGAGAAAGGGAAAAGCTCAGAAGCACATCAACTGCACACAAATACGGACCAATGCTTGAATACCTATTTAGTTTATTAAATAAAAAAATATTGAAGACTTGTAATATACCAAGTACTATGCTAAGCACTGGTGATAGAAAGCCAAGGCACAGCCCTTAAGGAGTTTACATTCACTGGAGAAGACAGATGAATGTACATTATTGTAACTGAAGGTCAAGTAAGGAAAGTGAATCAAGACAGATGGTATGAGAGCTGCAGTAGCCGAGAGGAAGGAGTAATTAGCATAGTAGAGAGGCTGTGCTGTCCAGGGGGAATAAAATGAAATTAGAAATTAGCCAGACCTGAATTTGAATCCTACCTTCCCCCTTTCTTAGATTGAACCATGTAAAAATGCTTTTTTGGGCGGGGGGCGCTGTGGGCTAAAAAACAGTTGAGTATCAGCAATTTCATGTGGTTCAACCTAATACTAGCTAGGTCACCTTGAACAAGTCACTTAACTTTTAGGAACATCAGTGTCTTCACCTGAACAATGAGGTTAAAAATGTCATAGGGATTTTTAGAAAAGTAAGGTGACATATGCAAAGAGTCAGTGTACTGCTTAACACAGAGTAATCACTTAAGAAATGGTTGTTACTGTTTTGTAATTATTATTACTATAATTATGAAAGCATTAGGAAAGAAGGCTGAATCTGAGATGACATTTGAAGGGTGAACATGATTTCGATGGCCAGATGAAGAAGGTGGTAAGAGAGATTTTAGACTGATCAAAAACATGTGTAAAGGCTGTTTTTGTGATTCTAATTATAAGTGATGTTTTGGTTCTACATTTGTTTGCGGACCCAGAAATTTCTTTTGAAAAGAAGAATTCGAGAAAAGATTTTAAAACTAAAATTCACTAACAGCAAACCACCACAAATATTTTCAAGTCTAGACATTCCAGTATTTTTATGGACTAAATATTCTGCAATCCCTCCCTTCCTAAATCACTGAAGCTTTTGGCTTAATAACTAATAAATGTTCTTGAAAGAAAGGAAGGGAAATCCTTGGGGCTGAACATAAGAGTGAATAAAATCCTGGCAGTCTGTGTTGGGGGATGGGGAGCCAATAACTTTGAGAACTCAGGGCTTAAGTTTCAAAACCTTCATGGAATCAGGACATAAAGTTCTATCCAACATAAGTTGGGGAGTTACAACTGATACCTGTACGTGAAGCTGAGTCTCAGAGAGTTATACCACCAGTGAAAGTCTGGTCTAGAAAATCAAGGAAGTTTCTATCTCATCTTGCCTCTGGGTTTAAAAGAAAAAAGTCTCCCCTGACAATTCTTCCCAACAGGCCCACTATCACTTATGTCTCTGGTTCTAATTACACTTCCTCCATGGTTTGGAAAACCCCAGACTGGTAAATAAATTTGAAAATTGATTATATCCCTGGGGTATCTGATAAAGCAAATATAAACAGTCTTATCTCTGGAAAGATAAGACTTCAAGTAATTTTAAACATGATTCCCACAGATGAAGTCTTGTTGAAGGTGAACTAACAATCTAAAGTTCTAAAATATAGGAAAACAATTTATCTGAGCAAAGGTGAGTAGATACAACAAACAGCAGTATTAGATCTCTAGAAACTTCAGATAAAAGAAATTATACTTAAAATGTTTAAAAACTTAACCTTGAGATCGAAAATAAGAAGACAACAAGGCAGTGTGAAAAGATAATGGGCACATATTTGGAGAGAAATTACAGAAATTTAAAAGATAATTGAGATGGAAAAAAATAACGACAGGTTAAATAGCTAATTAGACACAGCTAAAGAGAGAATTAAAGAACTTGAATATAGAACTGAGGAAATTATTCAGAATTAAGCACAGAGAGATAAAGAGAATTTAAGAAAGTGAGGCAAAGAAACATGGAAGATAGCACAAAAGTGTCTAATCAGAGAACAAGAAAGAACAAGTTGAGAGACTGAAGGAGTGGCAGTATTTAAAATAGTAATTGCTGAACTTTTTCTAAAATTGTTGAAAAACAAAAATCATTACATTTAGAAAGGGCCACTAGTTCTTAGCAAGATGTACTTTAACAATGGAGGACAAGAAGAGTTGGATACAAATACCCCTCAAGGAATTTACAGTGTATTAAGAGAGATCATAGAGGTACAGGCAAAACCAACATGTAAGGAAAGGGTGCCAAAGGAGGTTGGTGATGGGAAGAGATTGCTTTCAGTTCAGAGAACTTTATCAACAGTTTACTGGAGGAGGTGATGTTTGTCTTGGATCTCAAAAGATAGGTAGACAGAACATGTGAAGAGGAAGTGTAATCTCTCCCATACCACTGCCTGCTTAATCTTCCTAAGGCACAATTTTGATAATGCCACCCCCTTAATCAGAATCTTCAAGATCATTCAATTATTTTCAAGACAAAGCCTCCAATTTTTGCTTTTCATTAAAAGCCCTCCATGGCACATGCCCAACCTATCTTTCCAAACCTGTAAAGTTCTCTTCTTGAATCCCATAACTCGGGCAGAATAAAATTCTTAACACTTCTGGTGCATACCTCATGTTTTCCCATCTCTCTTGCTGTTTCCTCTATGTAGAATACCTTTGAATGAAAGGCAAAATTTGGGGCTTTATCTCGAAAATAATAACTAAGGGATCTTGAAGATTATGAGTAGTAGAATGATATTTTCAGAACTGTGCTATAGGAAGATTAATCAGGCAGTGGTGTGTAGGGCGGATTAGGAAAGGTGGTCCCTGGGGCTAAGGAGCCCATGCTCCATGACTACATGTTGTCCCTTCCGGGGATGGGGTGATGGGGGAGGGACACAAGAGGCACCAGGCACCAGATTGTGTGGTGAAGAAACCTGCATGATTGTTGCTTCTGTAGAGATTTCAACACAACTGTTGTGAAAATCTCAGCATAACATAACACAACAGAAAAAAATGCATCAAAATAGTATTTACCATCTTGGCTTCTCTGCATTGGTGCATTCATAGCAGCTACAATAGATGTCTTCCAGAGCCCTTAACAATGCTAAATGTCCTGATGTGTTCAATGTACCCAGTTTCAGAATTTGAGTTCAATGCCAACTAGTTAGGTGAAAACATGGATATGAGATGGATGGTAATATTTTAACCCATAGACTATTACTCCTAAATGGGAATAAGCTCAGACCAATTTTAGAATTATCCTTCAGTTTCTCTATGCAACAGAAAATTCTTCCCCAGTTTTGAGAAGTATTTTCAAGAGTGTTTATAGAGTTGATTTGGAAATTTTTCTGTTAAAACCCAGTACAAGAGCATTGTATTTTCTGAAACATTTCAAGACCAAATCCTATCATGTGTCAGACTTCCAGTACATCTACATGAGGCCTCAAAATAGATAATTAAACAGATCAGTTTCTAGCTTCTTCTGTGTACAATTGACTTTCTATACAGAAGTTCTTTCTTTCCTAGTCTCAGAACTGTGGTATGCTTCCTTGTCTTCACCTTTGAACATGGACTGCTTATAAAACATTTGCTAAAGAACATGCATCATCGCTTAAAAAAATAGAGCTTTACCTCCATAGGTATGTTTCTGGGAAAAGTGAGTATAAATCAAATTTTTGTAAGTCAAGTCATATTTTAAATGTCCCATGGGACCTCATTATTTAATAAAATAGCATGGAGCGAATAATCACATTGTGATGTGGCTTTTCATAAAGCAGGGCACACCTGTATCACACTCTGTCATGGCTAAAGGAGTTCACTCTATAGCTGAGTTTGAGGGTAACCAGGACTGCCTTGGACCCAAGTCAAGGGAGTTAAGTTACTGAGTACCGAGGATCTTGTTGCAAGGCAGTCTCCTTTATAAGCTGTTTCAGCATGGGTCCTATAGTTTGTGCTTTAAAAAGATGTGGAAAATCTGCTCTATCTATAAGTTTAAAAGTACATTAATACATAAAGTAAATTAATGTACTTTGATGATGTCTATATTTTCTCGTCAACCATAATCATTTGTTTGAGTAAAGAATTTTAAAGTACTGCATGTGTAAATTTCACAGATCTTTTATTTCCTGGCAGGGATCTAGACTCAATCAATAGTTTCATGTATTGAAAGTAAGGGTAACAGCTAGATTCATGAAAACCAAAATTTAAAAACACTAAACAAACAAAAAAATCAAGTAAACAAAAAACTTTTTTAGAAAAGAGAAAGCACTTACTAATCCCATTAAAAGCCACTCTCTATTTGAATTATCTGTGTGGCTTCCATCTCACAGGGAGAGACTATGGTAACATAGACACACTAG
This sequence comes from Eschrichtius robustus, assembly GCF_028021215.1. Taxonomy (NCBI): domain Eukaryota; kingdom Metazoa; phylum Chordata; class Mammalia; order Artiodactyla; family Eschrichtiidae; genus Eschrichtius; species Eschrichtius robustus. Next base: position 49,793,862 of record NC_090829.1, on the reverse strand, counting down.
ACATCTTCAAATGATGACTTTGTATGTATTGTCCTGAAAGACTTGCAATCACATGGCTAAGGGAGAAGCAATGTTTCTGTCAGTGACTCTCAGGGGCCCTCATCATGTGGCCCAGGTCCTGTTGCCTCAGGCTGTCTGGGACATGGTCAGGACTCTGTTTGTTTGGGATGAGCTGGGTATAACCCTGATTCATATAGAGAGCAGGCGCAAGTACACAAGAATCCCTTGAAAATATGTAGCTAAAAATCCAGCCACACACACACATTGGTACCTGTTCAAACTGCAGTGTTAAGATCTAGTTGCAGCAGCCAGTTTTACATATATCAAATGTCTCAGGCTTCAGCTATTTGAGGGGACAGTCTGCTGAGAAAAGAAAAAAAAAATCTCATTACAGATGGGAAAGGGAAGGGCAGTGTCCAAGATCCCTGACACACACACACACACACACACACACACACACACACACACACACGTTATAAGCCTTTTCATTGTGCCGAATTACAAATGTTAGAGCTTGGAGCTCTAAATAGCTCCATTTGTTAAATTTCTACTATGTAGCCAGCACTAAATACTAAGCACTTTGTATACATTAACTTTTTTTCATAATTTTTAAAAAAATTTATTTATTTTTGGCTGTGTTGGGTCTTTGTTGCTCTGTGCGGGCTTTCTCTAGTTGCTGTGAGTGGAGGCTACTCTTTGTTGCGGTGCGTGGGCTTCTCATTGTGGTGGCTTCTCTTGTTGTGGAGCACAGGGTCTAGGCGCGAGGGCTTCAGTAGTTGTAGCATGCGGGCTCAGTAGTTGTGGCGCACAGGCTTAGTCGCTCTGTGGCATGTGGGATCTTCCCGGACCGGGGCTTGAACCCATGTCCCCTGCACTGGCAGGCGGATTCTTAAACACTGTGCCGCCAGGGAAGCCCCTGTATATATTATCTTTAATCTTTGCAATAATTTTGTAAGATATACATAATTATCCCCGTCATACAGAGGAGAAAATGGGGACTCAGAGACATTCAGTAACTTGTCTAATGTTACAGAGCTGGTAAAGGTAGGACTGGGATTTGAACCTCCAAAGGTTTGATTCTTAAGGTCTTGGAACTCTATTTTGCTCTCTCAGAGTTTGTCTAACTTATAACAGCCCCCAAATCTGAATACTGCCATCTTTCCCTAACATTGGCAACCATGGCTTCCAAAAGAGTTCCAGGATCTTTGGTGGTATTTGTCTTTTTTGCAGACCCTGAAAAGGGCTCACTTAATTTTATTTTACAAAATCTAGTTTTTAACCCTTAAACATCTCAGTCTTCAGCTACTGAGCACTTAGAATGCGGAGATTTCCAGGCTTCAGGACCAACTCTCTTAGTCACAAAATTAGAATATGAAGATGTCACACAATCTTCTGAATTCTTTTTTTCCCAGATTAAGAACTCTTTCTCTAGAGAATTCTATAGAAGAGAAAACTAGAACTCAAGCGTTTATACAAAGAGCTTCAAATTTGGCTAAATTCTTGGTTCAGGATATCGGATGTGTGAGTTCAAGCACCTTCCAGAGAGAGACAACAACAGACTAAGTGCCTAGTGATGTAAAGCATTGTGTTAGTCTATGGAAGGGGGAGTTGAGAAAAAGAGGCTAACAGTTGCTTCAGCCTTACAGTTCACAAAACATTTTTTATACACTAATCCCAAGGGGAAAGGAATGACTCCATGCTGTAGTGAGAAAACAAAGCTTAGAGAATATAGGCATGGTCTCCTTCAAGAAGCCTACAGCTGAGAGGGGAAGGAAGACGTGTAAACAAAGAACTCTAATCTAAGGAGGGAGAAATACATGTCATACACTTGACAGCAAAATACAGGGGGGTGAGAGGGAATTGGAGGAGGCTGTCAATCAGACCAGGTCCTGGACGGCCTCACTGGTGGCAGACGGGGGCCAGAGGAGTTGTAGCTTTTAACGGGATAGGTTCATTCACTCCATCCTTTCCCGTGACCAAGGCAGAAAGCACGATTTAAAATGAGGTTATCATGGAGGTGTCATGTTCCAAGACAGGAGAAAGAAAACCCAGCCAGGCACATTCTACAGCAGTGCTTCTCCAACTTCAATGTTCAAGCGAACCACCTGTTGAAATGCTGATTCTGATTTAGTCAGTCTGGGTTGGCACATGAGATTCTTTTTTTTTTCTCCTGAAGTCCAGGTAATGCTTGATGTGGCTGGTTGCGGGCCACACTTGGAGGAGAATCCACTTCACCTGGGAGCGTGTTAGGAATGCAGACTGCTTAGGTCTCACTCTAGACTTACTGAATCAGAATCCGCTTTTAAACAAGATCCCCAGGGGGTTACATGCACATTTAACTTTGAGGAGCACTTCTCTGTCATAGTCTTTGTTCAGTAGAAGGGACCCAAGGAGGTCCAGACTTTTCCGGGCATCGCACACCAGCACTCTGGTTTCTCTCCGGAGCTCCTGTTCCCACCGGCGGAGATTCGTGCCCCCCCGAAGCTGCTCCTCCTGATCCTAAACCAGTAGCAGCTCCAGGAGTTGATCGCCTCGTAATCCTCCTTGCTGGGTTTCTTTCCACCTCAACACACGCTTCCCCGGGGCGCTCCAGCTGTTTCCCACCCCCACGCCCTGGCTGCTACTGTGCACAGCTGGAGACCTACGCCGCGGGCGCACCCGGAGCTGCGGCGGCCGGGGAAGCCAGGCGGGGGCGCCGCAGACTAAGGCTGTGCGGGACGAGGCCTTTCCGAGCCCGAGAGGGCGGCGGGAGCGACGGGCGGGGGAGCGCGAGCTCCGCATCTGGTGCCAACCAGCGCGGCCCTGGCGCGGCCACACATTCCCACACCGCGGGAGCTGCGGCTTGCCACCTGGGAGGTGGCGCGCATCACCCCAACCTGTGTTTCATAAACCCGTCGGAAAACAGTTCCCAGCCTCGAGGGCCAGTAATCAGCCGGACCTTCTCTCGAAAGAACTGCTGATTATAATCCCCGAGCTGGGAGAGGGCCTCGGGGGCCTAGATTTTAAGTCGACTATTTAATATCATTATCATTATTATTGAAAGTCAGCCACCTCGCTCCCCGTCTTCCCGTACATACCCTTCTGAAGTTGGGGAGGGGGTGTTGATCGACCAGAGGGTGGGAGCAGGATTGTAAAACCTAACGATTTGCTAAGAAATACGGGACAGAAAACGCAATTTACAAACCGGCGAGTTTTACAAGGTAGAGAAGGTAACCGGGCAGAAAACGCGCGGCCGCCGAAGCCCCGCAGCGCGTGCTCGCCGGAGCGGGCTGGCCCCGAGCGCGCCTCTCTCCTGCCGCGCCCCTGGGGCAGCGCGAGGATTTCGCAGGAAGAGGAGGCTGCCTGGATGCTTTGACCCGGCGTCCGCGCGCCGCGGAGAGGGGCATCCCGCCGCCCCGCGCCCCCCGCGGCGGGCTGCGCCCCTTCCCCGGCAGGTCACGGAAACCAAGCTAGCCCCGCGCCTCGCCGGCCCGGCGCAGCCCCGCACAGTCTCCTCGTCCGCGCTTGAAGCGCTCATTTCACCGCGAGCTTCCCTTTCAGGGCAAAGCGCAGCGGACGGTTTCAAGTTAACACCTTCACGCAGCCACTGCAGCGGGGATGTGCGCGTTTCCCCCTGCGTGGGTGTATGAGTGTGTGTTTTTTCACAGGCTAAAGGGACAGTCTTAACATTTATTAAAGCCTACGTTCTCTGTCTCGAGGCTTATCGGGTTTGTCCAAACTTTTGTGACTCGTGTGTGTGTGTGTGTGTGTGTGTGTGCGCGCGCGCGCGTCTCCACCCTCCTCTCGCCTCCCCACCCCCGCCAGTGCAGGGCGAAGTAGTCCTATATAGCGATGATAAATATCCCTGTTGATCACTTGATTGATTACCTCCCTGAAAGGTCACGCGGGCTCGCAGTAATTTCCTTTTGCCTAAGGCTCCCTTTTCACTTTTACTCCGGCACGACAGCTCCGAGTACACGGGATCTTTATTTTTTATTTTAACCCCTAAATGCAACCCCTCCCGAAAACAATGCACACTAGAAAAATCGAATAAAATCAACTCGAGACCTTTTAGCTCACTCGTAGCCGCCCTCCCCATCTCGCTCCTTTCTTTCTTCTGGCTCCCGCCCCCTCCTACTCCAGCCCCCTCTCCCCAACTCAAATGTATTCTGGACACTGTTTAATAGATGAGTGTCTTGCAAGTAAACTCAGGCGTCCCTTGGGTCTGCATTTCATGTCTGTGACTCTCTTTCTCTCCCGTGGACAAAAAATTCGGATTTAAACCACTAGACAAGCTATTAATTTAGCTAGACTACCCAGGGTCCTGAACCCAATTAATTTCTAATAATTATAGCCCAAGGGGGCTAGATAGATCTCCCTGCCTCTTTCTTTTATTGCCACTCCACGCCACCGAGGTCAGCGTATAATAATAAAGTGTATATTTTGAAAGCGATCTCTAGAACAGTGAGTTATTGCAATGAATGAAAATTGTTTCCATTTTGGCTAATTGAGCCGATGGCCGAAAGCTAGAGCTCTGAGACTAAATAAAGAGGACTGTTTCATTTCAACATGAAGAAACCCCTGCCTAGCTCTGGTCACCCAGCGAGAGTTTAATTTCTTAACAGCCAAACTGAAACCCCGCGTTGGGTAAACAGTATTAATAATTGCATTACAATGATTAAATTAATCTTGCTGGTAGCCAAGAGAATATAGGTTGTGATTGAATAGCAAGATGTAAAGTTCACTGCACAAAGACAATAGGCCAAGAAATACCTCCTTAAAGAATTCAAACTTTCTTCCAAAGATACTGTGGGGCTGGTTCAATCATAGTGCGAGGAAAGGAAAATTTCCTGTTGCATTTAATGTATTGAAAATCGGTTCTTTGCTGTTTCTAGCATTAATTAGAGAAATATAGTTGGAAAAAAAGGTATACTTGTCCTGTTCTCTTCTTCAACGACCCATCTTTCTTCCAACTCCCATCTCGAGTTCTCCGCTTCTGCTTTTAAAAAAAGAAAAAAAATCCGAAAGAAAAAAAATGACAGTAGTAAAACAAGTAAATCCAAACAGCCCGTAAACTCATCGACTTTCCAAGGACGCATTGCTTCCAGGATGCCCGCTTCCGTGGGAGGAAACGCAAGAAAACGTGGGACCCATGTTACTGCCCCTTAAGGAAACGAATTGCACCAGGAGAGGGAAAGGCGGACGGTGCGGGGGCGGGCAGCGAGGGCAGCTCCGCCAACTTGTTGGAGGCCTCTTTTCTCTTGCGCCAGCGACAGCTTAGACGGGACGTCAAAGGGTGTCGGGAACCCCAGGGGCCGCTGAACAGAAAGTCACCTGCTTGGGTCTCACGGCTGAGACTTGGGACAGGTGGAACTGACGGGGTCCAGGCACTTGGGAGTGGGAACCCACCGGGCTTGGCGCGCAGGGGTTCCCGCGCTGCAGGCGGTGAGCGCAGTCCGCTGCTGCTGGGCGTTTGCTCCATCAGGTTAAACACACTTGAACTAGCACATTCGTTCTTTTATTAACACTCACATAGGGCAGAAAGCACATGATAAAAAAGAAAGAAAGAAAGAAAGAAAGAAAGAAAGAAAGAAAGAAAGAAAGAAGAGAGAGAGAGAGAGAGAGAGAGAAAGAAAGAAAGAAAGAAAGAAAGAAAGAAAGAAAGAAAGAAAGGAAGGAAGGAAGGAAGGAAGAAAAAGAAAAAAGAAAGAAAAAGAAAAGAAACCCAGCTTTCAGGTTTGAAAATAAAAGTGACGATTTTGTGAATACTTTTGTTCAACAACAACAACAAGAATGATGCCTTATCTTTTCACAATGCTTTCGCCCGAGGGCACAGAGGAGTTTGTGTTTAGTATTTCGGTTAGAATGTGTTGGATTCGCTCGTGTCCGGAAACTCTTGTAAAGACCTGGCAAAAGACCCTTTCGCTGAAGCGACCGCGACCCCAGGGATTTTAAAAACCAGAAGGGGAGGGTGCTACAGCCTCGCCTCACTCCCCCCACCCCATACCCTCTAGAAAAGCTTCAACGACGGAGATCTTTGAAGTTGGGGACATCAGCTTTGATTTTCTTTAGTTTTCCATATCCCACCCAGTTCTCCTCACAGCCCCCATCCCACCCCCTGGCCCGCCACGTGGTTTATAATTTCTCAGCCGAAACAACCACCGCAGCTTCACGTGTGGGTCTTGTATTTAATCTTGGGTTTGATTCCATGGTACCTTCATTTCCTAGGAAATTCCCCGTCCCTCCTCTTAACCTCCTCTCTGCAGTGGGACCCAGATATAGACCCCCTGGGGATGAGATGAAAGGAATCAAGTAGAAAAGTGGAGGGGAAGGTGGTAACTGCTTTTATTTTTTTTTCAGCCCCCCCATCCCCCCGGAGTGAGAAGGTGAAATGAAACGTCCCAGGCAGAACCTCCTCCTGTCCAGGGCGCTCTTCGGTCCTTAGTGGACTCCACCTCCCCTCCTGAAGGCCAAGGACCTTTAGGTTCTGATAGCTGAGAGGGGCTTGATCCTCCGGGCTGCCCTTCTGTCCTCTGGCCTAGGTGAAGGCCCCCAGAGAGTCCCTTAAACTGATCAGAAGCAGTTTCTATGAACTTCTTGCCGGCCAGTCTAGTGCGTTTCTCTCCCTAGAGATTTTACTCCCTTTGGTGAAAGCACTCAACCCCCATTTCTCTTTTTCCACCGAGGACATTTACTGGTCGCAGGGAAGGCACTCCTTCATCTAAACTGAGGGAAGCCAGTGAACTCACAATCACAGACCCTGGGCATCTACATTCAGAGTGCTGAAGTGCCTGGTGCTTTTGCACCAGCCGAATGTATAAGCACAACACCTGTATGTACAGGGCAATAGAAATTGTAGAAGGACTGGAAACACCCCGAACCCCCAACTTGCCTCTTTAGTCCAGAGGGGATGATAGAGTTCTCTTGTGCCCATGTGTTTGGGCACCAGAGCCTTCTCTTTTGGAAGCTGTTTTACTCCTACTCTGTGTAATTCCTTCCTTTACCCTCCTCCACTTCCCTACTTCCCTTCCTCACATTTCAACATTACACATCTGTCTCCCTTGGGACCTGTAGCTTGATTCTCCAGGGACCTGTATCTTACAGCTAAATGCCCCTGGAATTACACAGCTCTGGAGAAAGAGAAGTGATGGGTATCCTTGGCAGGGTGAATCTTTCGAATTTTAATTTCCTGCAAGCCATTGATGGATAATACCCTTTGGGGTTGACCCTTGCTATTTGTTCATTCACATCCCCAGTCTTAGTTTTGACAATAAATGACAACAGGTATAACTGAGCCTTCTCAGTTGTCTTCCTTCCCCTACTCTGCCAAACTCTCGCCCAGGACCTGACATTCTTTTCTCTTTCCTTTAACTTGAACATCAAGGATGTATCGTTGCAGCACAGAGACAAAAAGATTGTAATTTTCTTTTATGGTGTCTGACAGGATTTGCAACAGATATTAATGGGGACATAAATAGCTCATGGAAGGCACTGAACAAAATTGTTTAATGCAAGGAGGTTGTACCAAGAGAAAATCCATACATATTTGGGATTGATTCATACCTTGAACACAGCTAGCTCCTTTAAGAGGTCCCCATTTCTGCATGCCCACTTCTTTGGTAAATCCTGTAATTAAAGCAAATTTCAACAATGTATTTTTTAAGAGGTGTGGGGGCATTTCTCCCCCACCTCCTCCTTCTTGTGACCCGGGAGGTCGTGGGTTTAAGCGAGTGAGTGAAATTGCAGGCAGGCTGAGCTGCAGCAGGAGGCGACGGGGGCAGCGGTGGGGGAGGCCGGAAGGTGACAGCCGACCTCAGGGAAGGCAGAAGGTCTTGGATGTCAAATGCCCAAGCTTTCCCGGACCTGGGAATCAAGGGTGATCATCACTACTTGGTGAGAATAGACCAACTAATATGTTACAAGGATGGCAGAAAACATTGGCATTACACCTAAAGTCAAGGAAGAAAACAGTTATTTATTCTGCTTTCAACTCTGAAAGCAGAAGCCGCAATAGCTTCAGTAGCAGTAACAGCGGCAGCAGATTTCCCGAAGTTCAGGATGATTCTCACTTTCTCCTGGATCGCTCGCCGAGAGTCCGGTCCTTCTAGTTCTTTAGTGTGGGAAAGATTTTACACGTCCTCTCCCCTCCCCCCACTTCTTGTTTTTCCCCAAGGACAGTATAGAAAATTTCCTGCAATTTATGTTGGGAAAAACAATAATGCTAATAATACAAGCTTACTGGTGATTCCAACAAGAAATCAATCATTTGCCCTAGTCTTTTCATTCCTTTTTTTTTTTTTTTTTTTTGGGCGAGGTGTCTGCTCTCCTCCGACTCCCTGCGCTCGCTCCCCGCCCCCCGCCGCCCTCCCCGTGGCTCCCTTTCTCCGCCTCCTCGGCGATTGCCATCTGACAAGATCTCCAAATCAAAGTGATAAATCGCTCCAAACTTTTTTTGGCGGCGCTGAGATGTTGGAGGGGCGTCTAGCGCGCATGTGCGAAGGTGTCCAAACTGACAATGCTGGAGAGATAGCGAGTGTGGATTGAGAGAAAGGGAGAGAGGGAGGGAGAGAGAGTGAAAGAGGGAAAGACAGAGAGTGAGTGTGTGTAAGTGTGTGCGTGTGTGTGTGTGAGAGAGAGAGAGAGAGAGAGAGAGAGGAGAGGGAGGGAGCGAGAGGGAGAGCAAAAGAAGGAAAAGATCCAAGAAAAAAAAAACCCAACCACACACCAGCGGCTGCAGGACTGGGCACAGCATGAGATCCAAAGGCAGGGCAAGGAAACTGGCCACAAGTAGGTGCAATATCCCTTTTCTATTGGCTTTCCCCCTCCTCTGCCATCTTGCATATCTGTCTACAGCGCTCCGGGAGGGAGCGCGGGGCTGCCTCTCGCGCCGGGGCCCCGGGTGGAGGGCAGGCGCAGAGCAGACCCAGCAACCTGCCGGTCCCAGCCTCCGCGCCGGCCGCCCGAGCTCTCGCTCCTTGTTTGGGCGCCAGAGGAGCCGGGGCAGCCCTCAAACCCCGTGCACGGACCAGCTGTGGCAACCCCGGGGTGGGGGCGGGGTGGGGGCAGCAAAGACCTGGGTGGGAGGGAGGAGAGAGCGCGAGAGCGAGCGGGAAGGGGTGGGGTGGGGTGGGGGGTGGGGGAGAGGAGACGCGAGAGTCTCCCCCTCCCCTCTCCTTCCCCCCAGGCGGAGGAGAGTTGCCTCTGGCCAACCAGCTGGTCCCGGGTGTGGGAGGGGGAGCGGGGAATGGGGTGGGGGGCGGGCTGGGGAGAGGAGGTTTTTCGCGTCTGGGTTTGTTTCTGGGGTTTGGGGTGGGTGGCAGGCTCGCAGGGAGCCTCAGTGGCGGCGGCGGCGGCGGCGGCGGGCAGCAGTGGTGGAGTTGGGAAAAGTTGCGAGGCGGCCGCTGGAAGTTGCGCGGGCTGGCGGGCTGCGCCGAGCGGCGGTTGCGGTAGTGGGCGCTGTGCGCTCGGCCGTGCACTCAGGCGTGCGCGGCGAGGCGGGAGGACTGGGGTGGGGAGTGGGGGAGACGAGGGTGGAGGCTGTAGTCTGGGGGTTGGGGAGGGCACGGGCAGAGCCGAGCTACCGGCTCAGCAGAGCTGCGGGCAGGTGGGGAGAGAAGAGGCCCCGCGAGCGCCTGGAGAGCCGGGAGTGGAGGGCGCACAGCCAGCGGCGGCAGCCGCCGAGGAGAAGGAGGCCGAAAGGGCGCGCTCCGGCCCGCGAGCTCCAGGCTGGCTGGGCGCCGAGTGACCCCCAGGGGGCGGGCTGCAGGGACACTGGGCCGCGGAGAGGGTACGGCGGAGCCTCCCGCGCTACTTCTGGACGTAGCCGAGGTCTCGGGTCACTAACCCTCCCCGGCGCCCCCTGCCTGCCCGGCGTGGAGCGGCCTTCGTCACGCGGGACAAGGGCGACTGAGTTCGGGGCGGGGGCGACGGTACGCCCATCCCCCACCCTTCTCGCAGAAGTGTTGGGTGACTTTGCCCGGCCCTGCCCGCCGAGCCGACACTGTCCGAGAAAGCTAGAGCCTCAGCCGGGACTGTAGGCGACGGGACTGGGTTTGTCCAAATGCTTCTACCTCGAGTCTAAGGGTACCCAGCGGTGCCGAGAACTGGAGCAATCTGGAGCAGTCCAAAGCGCTCCTCCTCAAGGTGTCAGCACGCGGGGCTGGAGCAGCCTCGGAAAAGCACAGGCCGCCGTTCGCTCTTCCCCTCGCTGAAAACAGAACTCTAATTGTTTTGCTTGTGGACCAGAGAAAGTAGAGATGGGATGGTGGGGTGGGACGCTTCCCTCAAGTGAAATCCCCAGCCTCTCCCACCCCTGCGTATTAAAGCCAAGTACGCCCCGCGCCTTCCCGCCTTTGGTGTCCCCGCCACAGCCGCGCGGCAGGCAGAGGCACCTCGGCGGGCTCGGCTTCTTTGGCGGTAAGCGTCCGCGGTCTAGCCCGGCGAGATGCTGTCATCATAGGCGTCTTTCCAGTGCTTCTTCCAGGCTTCACCCAAGCACTCCCTCATGCCCAAATACGTTTCCTTTCGCTCTGGTCTCAGGGATCAACCTATGTATAGGGCTCTTTGGGCCATCAGTCCATCTATTTCTCTTTCGGATGTTGTTCATTTCACTTGGCTTCGATAGTGTCAAAGCGCGCCAGTGGATCTCCTGTTTTTCCTGTTTGCGTTTAATGGGGCCGATGTCTTTATTTTCATCTGAGGAGGAATAAATGTACATATGCTCGGAGGCCTGGGGGCTTCAATTCCGACTGAAGGTTAGGCGTGTGTGTGTGTGTGTGTGTGTGTGTGTGTGTGTGCGTGTATGTGTGTGTGGTTCGGGGGACGAGGCGGGGGTGGGAGAGCCGATTTCAACTCTGCCTAAGTTGTGAAATGAAAGCCGAACGCTTCGCGCGCCTCATTGCCTGGTATCCGCCGAAGTGAAAGCAGAACACAAAACCCTTCGAATTTCTTGGGCAACTTTTTCAACTATTTTAATTACCAAGTTGTACACTGCCGTATTAAAACATTCCCGCACGCACAGGCCACTCAACATCCAGAAACCGAGCCTGGTTTCCGATCTGATGATACTTGTCATTCATCCAGTGGGAGACCCGTTTATTTTGTCTCTAGTGTTTCTAAGGATGCGGCTGCGGCTTTCTGATAACTAGATGCGAACTCTTAAAAACTTTTCTTGCTAAGCCTCAGGTTCTCGCTCGCTGCTCCAGCTGTTGCCACCGCGGCTGCCTTTCTCAGACAAGAGCGCTGCTTTATGCAATTCTTCAGTTGCAATCTGGGTAATAAAGGAAATTATATTAAAACTAAGGATTTTTTGTATTTTAAAGCGCTATTTCCTTCCCCAGCGTAGTGCGTGAGTTTCCTAGCGCATGGCGGAGACAGTCGGTTACCCCTGCTGTGAATCTAACGAAAACTTCGTGGCTGTGTCTGCACCCGTTTCTTTCTTTCTCTGGGTTAGGAAGAGGCAGTGTGACCAGCATACTTTAAAAAACAAAACCACCTTTCTTGTTGCAAAAGTAAACATTGCAATGGAATCAAATCACTTAGAAACAGTTGTTTTCTTGATAGATTGTTATTCTTTTTGTGTTTTGTAAATTTCTTTGGTGGCCAAGTCCTGTCGCGATCTTGGCTACGGTACAGCATTCCATGGACCCAAACTAGGGACCACAGACCCTGAAAGTACCCGCTGAAGTTAAACTCAGACTGAATGCACAACCTACTTCCCAACTTACAGGGCTTTTTTTTTTTTTTTTTTTTTTTTTTTTACACAATAGTTAAAACCGATAAATTGGTTGCAAATCATTTGGGAGGAATAAACCATTTCATTAAAAAAATAAAGAAGGGAAAAGCAAGAAGATTGACATTTGTACTGTCTAAAGCCCTTGGCCTTTATTCCCACCTTTAAGAAAAGAAAACTAAAGCCAAGCAGGCTCTGGCAGCGCCGTGAGTCTTCCCAGACGTTTTCTTGGGCGGCTAGGACAGCACCTGGGCCGTGCCAGAAATGCCAGTTGCAACTGTTTTCTTCTGGTGATGGGAAAGAAGTGAAGCTGGGTCTGCCCAGCATGTCTAGGGCCCGAAACACCGAAGGAACCCCACTTCCCTAAGGTGACACCCGGCAGGGTTTCAATCACAGCAATGAACGAGTTGCAACGAATAACCCCCCTCCGCCTTAGTTACCGGACCCCGCAGAAGTCTCGTAAAGACCCAGAAGGCGATGCGATTAGCAAGACCCCGGCAAAGCGGGAGGGGCGGGGTACTTGTTACTTGTACACTTCATCTCCGTTTAAAAAGAGACTCTGAAGTAGGTAAGGTGGATGACGACCCTTCCTCTCACGCTTAAATTCCTCACCTTAGCAGCCCAGTACCTAAGATAGTAAAGGAACGGCAAGCCCAGGTTCCAGCCTCCACTGCCCCTATGTCCAACTACTTGCGTTTTCCTTCATCCTTAAAAAAACTCAGATTAAAACACAGAGCTTTGTTTAAAACACGTATTTTATTTGTTTACTTCAGACTGCTTTTGAGGAGGGAAAAAAACGCTTGCCCTACGGAGGCAGAGGCCCCTTTTAGGAAGGCGGTTTATTTGCCATTACTTGACCATTACCCTGGCTTAGGACTTCTTTATTGAATTTGGCACTTGGAGCGCAGTCTTCCTGCAGCATTTTGATGTGTTTCGCCAAAAAAAAAAAAAAAAAAAATCTGTGTTTAGGGGAAGGTTAACAACGCTTTTCATTTCCCCCTCACACTCATCTTCAACACTGTGGAAGGGGACGGTTCATTAGCTACAGGGGCAGGAAGGCTGGAATAAAAGGCTCCTTTTTCAGGTTTTTATTTGTAGGGGCTGAGGAGTCGCAGGTCTGGGTGACGATGCGCGTGGCGGTGTGTGTATAAGTGTGCGTGATTGTGTCTTTTGCGGGGGGGAGCCCAGCTCGCAGGCTTTCTGAGCGGAGTCCTCTCCTTACTGCCCGGGGCGCGGCCTCCTCCGCAGACATTCAACACGTAGGACACTAATCGAATAGAAATTAACGCGTCATTCCACGACATTTTTACTTTCTTCTTCTTTTTAAAAAGTTGATGGTAATAATTCTAAGCAGTTTTTCTTTAAACATCTTGTCGTTTGGGCGTTTATTTTATTTCATTTCTCCGAGTTGGGGCCAGGTTATCCGAGGCTGAAGACGTTGCCTGCGGTAGGAAGGCCACAGCTGGGGACTCCTGGCTCCGTACCCCCCCCCCCCCCCCCGGGCAAGTAGGGCAAAAGAGGGCAAGAGAGCACCGACTTGCTGCCCTCGGCGCGCCTGGCCCAGGCTCCTTTCTCCCCACACCTCCTTCGTTTTGCCTCTGCTGGAAGTGGGCCCTGAAGTGGGGAAACAGGACTTGTCATCTTCTGGCCAATGGCTCTTACCCTGTTCCCAAGGTACTCAGGGCCTGGCAGAGCCCTATTCCCAAGAGCTGGGTACACCCTCCCACCCCTCCCATCAGAACCCACCGTGATGGGGCCTGGGGGTGGAGCTGGGGAGGCCCTAGAAAGGAGAGAGGCAGTGCTCACCCAGGCCTCCCCACACCTCCCTCCTCCAGCTGCTCGGCTCCTGGCTCCCAAGCTCAGGCCAGAAAGCTTCCTGCTTCTTCATCCTCGGAGGTGCTGCGTGCCTGGCGCGCTGCTTCCCTCGGAGCCGGGTTCGCATCGACCGTGTACAGCGCATGAACACACGCGCCCTCACACACGCTCACAGCTCAGGGGTTCAGGAACATCAAGTGCGGAGGGCGGGGGGCACACACTCATTCACTCTTCCTGGCAGGGCAGGCCCCTTCTTAGCCCACCGGGCAGGGAAGAGAGGGGCTAGGGGGGAGATGGGGCGGGAGGAGACAGCCGCACTCTAAGGACGCCAGGCACATTTTTCTGGAGAGGTGGTTAACCCTTCCTGGGCTGGAAGCGAGGCTCTAGGCACTTTCTACAAAGATCTGTGGAGTCTGCTTTTCTTTTCGGCTGGGTGGCCCAGTATGAATCATTAGTTCCCTTCCCACTCCATTTGCCAAGGTCCTCTTTCTAAAATTAGATTTTCCCCTTCCCGCTCTTCTGGCCTTCCGAGCTTACCAGGGAGTTCTCAAGGAAATTGGCTGGGTAGTGAGAAAAAGTGTGAGGAAGAGGATAAAAAGGAGACAAACAAATGGAACAAAACAAGAGAGGGGAGAAAGGAAGAGAGAAACAGCATGTTTCTTCTCCCAGATCCCCAGTTTGCACACAGATGGGTATTATATTTTTTTCCCCCAGTAAATGAAAAAAGTGTAATCCTTGTTAATTACCTTTGCTTACATGCCATACAAGAAACTTCAGAGACGTTTCTACATAAGGAAGAAACTGTTTACAAAACTCTTTCAAAAGTGTGACATATTGCTCCAGTTCAGCACTAAAAAGCTAAACACACTTACCCTCCTTTGAAGTGCCCTGGCTAGGGCAGCTTATTTGAGTGCGGTTCAGATATTGCTGTGGGTATAACTAATGGCCTCTACCTATTTAGCTCAAGTGGGAGGAGAGAGAGGCCTGAATTCCTTGTCCAATGGGTCCCTCTGGAGACTGGGTTCTGGCTCCTGGCCAGTTCTGTACAATGTCAACATTGAATATTTGAATTCCCAGACTCTATTTAACAAGTTTCTAAATAAATAAACTCATTGTGTGTCTGTGTTTAAAATTATTTCACCTCTTCCATAAAAGCTACAGCATCTTATTACATGGGCCTTGCAAGTTGATTTTTAAAAAAATAAACAAACAAACAGAGCGTAAGGCATTTTAATAGGCAGACCTGAACAACACGTGTGTTTTGCAAAGACATTCTCTCACATGTGACTGAGTAGGTGCTATTTAGAGGGATCTTGGGCTGTTCTGTGTGATGTGGTAGTGAATTATATTAAAAAACCAAGCTAAGTTCAGAAAGTCAGTGCAGTATTAATCACATCCAAAGGGAGGCTTGACTGTGTAACCGTACCGTCTTTAGATATTTGATAATTTTGCCTGCTGGGTCCTACAGGACAGAGAGCTTCACTGATGTGTCCTAAATGGCTATCTGTAGGCTTCTGCACTCCATAAGCATTGGTAGGTGTGGAACTCTGCCCAGATGGAGTTTTGTTTCTGGGCATTTTTATTCATCTATCTTTGTCTGCCTTTGTAAGTTGGAAGGGGTAGATACACATGTGTTCTCCTAATATTTCAGTATGGTTTTGAAATGGACCACACAAATCCTACGTTTTTCCTAATCTCTCAGCATTTGAACATCCACTGCATTTTTATGCAGATAGGAACATACTTGATCTAAGAAGAACACACTTAATTAAAAAGAAAACGCAAGTTCTGGTCCTCTTTAAAGTGTGGACCCCATCTGGAGTTGTTAGGAAAGGAAGTAGAATTCACTCTAATTTATGTGGGTAAAGAACAACATTATTAAAAAGAATGGGATTTGAAAGGGCACATAGCAAAACCTATAACATTTAGCTGGTAACATGGAGAGCTCAAAGCCAAGAAAAGAATACCACCAACCCATGCAAACCCTAAAATAGATTACAGTGACCTCAGCCATTTTCATTTTCAAAAATAATAGCCATGATTAAAATGGGGGGAGTGTTTTACTTGGAACCGTACTCTTCTGCATTATTATAAAAGCTGTTTTGTGGTTAAAGAACTGTTTCATTATAGAAAAAAAAGCAAGTGAATTTTAATCAAATTCCTGACTCTTCAAAAGGTCTAATTCTTGAATTACTTCTTACTTTGATTTTAGTTATTATTCTTATCCATCCGCAAACGTGCTGCTTTTGGCTTGTGTATTCAGCTAAATCCTTGACTACTAACTTTCGAAACAATTCTAAAGGAGAAATTTTATTTAGAGAAGCGACTTTTATTAATTCTTGCAGGAACACCTGCCTAGGGCTCGCTGGCTATATAATAGGAAGGACCAAAGCTTTCTTAACCTTGTTCAAGAACCTGCGTAAAGGAGTTAATTTTGTGCGTTAAGGTTGTTCAAAGTGTGACATTTATGAAAGTCTTTGTACATAGCCCTTGGTGGGCTTTGGCGACGGGCAGGCTTAGGAAACAAATATTGGTGAGCAGGAATGAGCCACGTTTCCTGGTCATGAACATTACCAGTGTGCCCATCAGAGATTGCATCTGGGTGTGGTCCCTGACTGAATAGCCAGGTCATCTTCAAGCTATTGAATGACTCTGAGCTCCAGGATCTTTACTTGTAAAGTAAGAGTAATAGAATTACTTTCTTGGGCTGCTGTAAGGGTTAAACGGAGTAAATGTACCCATCATACCTCAGTCACAAGCTATCATTCAATAAATCTCAGTCACTTCCCTTCTGATAGATCAGTTACATTTTCTGAAGAGGATTTTTTAGACATCCTCCCCTCCTCCCCGTTCTGTTTTTATGCAGTCTCATTTTTAGAAGTATTTGCATGTATGTAGTAAGCAGTTTGTATGTCTCCTCATAAATCACACCCTCAGGATAAATGGGAGTCATATCTAAAATTTGGGCACATCAAAACTGTCTACACCAAGCCACACTAGGCAGTACATTTATTCTGAAAACTTGAGAATCTTCCTTTGCCCTTTTTTGGGGGAGGGAAGGGGCACTGTGTGAATAAAGTGACTGAGATGTCAGCTTTGCTCCCCAGGTGCATGTACACAGCCTAAATTCAGTTGTGCGTATCCTCCGTTTGTCATGACCCCTCGTGTATGAAAATTTTACTTTTAAGGCACTGAGTTTTGTAAGTCACTTTACTACCCTAGCTGAGTTGCTCTTCTCTAAATGAGGGGATTGGACTAGAGCAGAGCTTGTAAACTCAAAGGCCTACGGGAGTTGGCAGGTACAACAAATGAGTGAGGCAAGGTGGTATGAGCATTCAGCGCTCGCTCTCTTATTTTTATTGAAAATTTTGATGCCCAGCCTTTGTACTCCAGAACAAGAGGCAGTGGTAGGGCTGTGGCAAAAGCTGGGCCTTCACGACTTTTCTTAAGCTGTCCCAGCTTGCTTCTGCCATTTGGGAAAGGGCGCCCAGTACCGCTAGGTCTTCCATTTTTTTTTTTTTTTTTGGTGAACCAGAACACATACAGTTATTAAGTTCCCTGTGTTACATGGGTGCAGTTTGTGGCACCCCAAAACAATTACAATAGCAACATCAAAGATCACTGGTCACAGATCACCATAACAAATATAATAACATGAAAAGTTTGAAATACAATGAGAACTACTAAAATGCAACACAGAGACATGAAGTAAGCAAATGCTGTTGGAAAAACAGCACTGATAGACTTGCTTGAGGCACGGTTACCACCAACCTTCAAATTGTAAAAAAACGAAATACCTGTAGGTCTTCCATTTTTAAGAGAAGCCACATATCTGGATTATTCTGCGAATTTTTCTCTACTTTAAAATGTTGACTCAATTTAAACGACAACAAACAACATTCTGCAGGCCCAACCAAACACCTCTGTCTGTCATGTATAGTTCATGGACCCTGGTTTTTGCAATGTCTGGATTAGATGATTTCCAAAGGTCCTTCAAAGTTCCAACATTTTGCGATATCCACAAGGCTTCCTGGATATTACCTTGTATTTTTAAGATCTATATCTTCCTCCTCCTCCCCAAAGTTACTGTGTGTGTGTGTTTTGATAGGTGGAAGTACTTATTACAGAATCTGATATCTGGCCATTTATCTGGAAAAAGAGTCTTTCTCAGCCATGTTGTGTCTTTCTTTCCCTCCACGCTGCTTCATCATTAATTGGCTTAAGAAAATAAACTGAAACACTCACTCCCCATCTCATAGCCACTGGCTGCCATTCTTCCTTATTTCTCACTCATCCCAATTCTTTGATTTGTGGGCTAGGGGCTGGGCAGTAAATCATTAGGAGACAGTTTTCTGTGGTTTTCCTCAGTGGGAGAAGAAGTCATTTGGCTACTGTGGGTATAACAGAGGAAGAGTTCACCCCTGCTCCCTAGGAGGGTCCAGATGTCACGTCCTGTACATCTGTAACTGAAGAACCCAACTGACTTTTAAGACATGAACCTAAGATGGAGAAATCAGTTTTTAAGGGACGGATGTATTATTTGACAAGAGTGGCTCTCCTTGCAGGAAGATTATACATGTCAGGGAACATTTGAAAACAAACATACATTATTCTGTTTATTGCCATGATTTGTATTTCTAGCAGAAGTGGTGGGTGAAGAACAGGTACAATTAAGTCCTGGGGACTAAAAGTGCAAAGTATGGTGATGGAATACTGATAAAACAGATTCTCCCAATAAAGTCTGGAAGAAGAACTCTATAATATCTAAATCAGCACTATAGTCAAGGGACTGGTCAATAAATACTTGTTACTTTCAGTTAACATTGTTGGAAAAATCATCAGATAAAGCAATGCTTGTAGAGTAGTGAAGAACCGTGTTTGTAAGCATTATATGAGGGTTATGAGATACCCAGCTCCCAAGTTTTACACCTGATACTGAAGCCCAGATTTTTTAGCCTGGCCTTTGAGGACCTCCCACTCTTGAGTCAGATGGTGATTCTGAGCCCAGGTTCTGAGTTTGATTGGCCTGGGTTTGAATCCTGACTCCACCATTTACTAACTGGGTGAAATAAAGGTGAGCCAGTTAATTTTTCTGTGCCATAGTTTCCTTAATTATAGACTAAAGATATTTACTTCATGTGAGGATTTGATGAACTAATGCGTTTAAAGTGCCTTAAATATACTAAGAACATGTTGATTATTATTTTATAAAATTTTCAGGCTTATTTGTCTCCTTATCCAAATTAGTCCATTCAACCTGACTCGTTTAATCATTTTGCTTCTCTCACTCTCTTGTCAGCCTAGTCTCGTGTTTCCATCTTCCAACCTTTGGCCACGATGTTGCCATATTCTGTAGACCTACCCATACTGTACTTTGACCATCAATATCTAACTCCTTTAAGATTTAGTTTAAACCCTTCCTTCTTCATGAGGTTCATCCTCATCCCTCCTGGAGACATGCTTTCTCTCTGTCTTTTCATTCCAATAGTATGGAATTATTTTTACCTATCGTCATTTGGGCATTTTGTTATAAATTCCTTGTCTTCACTAACTATATCTTCTTTTTCTAGCTAAACTGTAAAACTCCTGGAGAGTCCATTTCTGCTTTGTACAGTACCTGTTTCTATGTTTTGTATATGGCAGATATCAGTACAGTTAGGTGATGGTGGTTAGCGATGGCCTTTGGTGGATTACGTGAACCCCTTCAATTTCTTTGCCTGTAAAACCTTTGTAGTCAGGTAATGTCAGCACTAGAACTCTGGGATACTTGACACTTTAATTGCATACTAAATCCACAGTTGGCTTGTTCTGACAGTGATAAACCACCTGGAAAGCACATTTGGAAAGTAGAGTATTATTCCTAATTTTCACCAATAAATGCTCCCCATTTTGCCAGTACAGGTATAACCCATGGCTCCTCACTTAAATTACAAATTGTTATGGATCCACATTTGATCTTAAGGTTTATCAAACTCTGTACTGTACCTGATTCTGGAGACTGTCAGTGGAATCAAGGCAGAGCTGGTGAAACAGTTTGTGGACTCATGTAATTCCTAGGGACTTGGGGGTAGTCAGCTTCACAAAGGTCATCAGAAGCCCAGTTTTTAGATAAATTGCCTAACTCTAATTCAGCCAGTACTAATATAGATCATAGCAACAATAATTTTGCTGCATATTTTAATGTTCATTTATAATGAAAGCCTCTTTCAATTTAAGGCTGAAAAAATGATGTCGCATTAAATCTTATTTAACTGATCAAATTAATCCCACCCACCCAATGGGGCCCCCTTAATTCAAATGCAACCACGTCTTCCTCCCCTTGAATCCCTACACCCCTTTCCCCCACCCACCATTTTACAAATCTCTCATCTCTGTGGAGAAAACAGGGCTATTTGTGCCTTGGATAACTGTCCTCAAGCTCTGAATGATCGCAGGGTTTCAGTTCCTGTTAGAAGTTTTCTTCTCCCAAGACCAGCCTGGTGTGACTTTTTATTTTATATTGGAGTATAGGTGATTAACAATGTTGTGTTACTTTCTGGTGTACAACAAAGTGATTCAGTTATACGTATACATGTATTTATTCTTTTTCAAATTCTTTTCCCAGTTAGGGTATTACAGAATATTGAGCAGAGTTCCCTGTGCTATACAGTAGTTCCCTGTTGGTTATCCATTTTAAATATAGCAGCTTGTACATGTCAATCCCAAACTCCCTAACCATCCCTCTCCACCACTCTTCCTCCCAGAAACCATATGTTCGTTCTCTAAGTCTGTGAGTCTGTTTCTATTCCGTGAATATGTTCATTTGTATCTTTTTTTTTTTAAAGATTCCACCCATAAGCCATATCATACGATATTTCTCTTTCTCTGTCTGATGTACTCACTCAGTATGACAATCTCTAGGTCTGTGCATATGGCTGAAAATGGCATTATTACATTTAACCAGTGGGGTGTGACTTTTTGTCCTGCTCTTAGAACTGCGTTTAAGGCACTGGGAGGCCTTTTAAATGAGGGAAGAGACTAAGAACCACGATTTTTAAATCTTATTTTACATATTTATTTATTTTATTGGAGTAAAGTTGCTTTACAATGTTGTGTTAGTTTCTGCCGTACAGCAAAGTGAATCAATTATATGTATACATATATCCCCTCTTTTTTAGATTTCCTTCCCATTTAGGTCTCCGCAGATCGAGTGGAGTTCCCTGTGCTATACAGTAGGAAGAACCACGATTTTATACTTTGGTGCTGGTTATAGACTTTACCTTTGGCAGGAGCTATGAAATTTAGTAATACAATGTTTCATGATAAGATGATAACAAAAATGGAGGGATTGAGCAACTGTCTTTGTTTCTGGAAGCATCGTGGCTTTTAACCTTGTTCTGGGTCTCAGACACCTGCAAGAATCTGATAAAAGGTATGAAGTCTCTCTCTAGAAAATACAAATATGCATACAAGTTTTCATACAATTTCAGTGGTTCATGGACTTCTAAATTCCAGCCATAGGTATTATAATGGTTCACTCATGTGAACCAGACTTGCTGTACCCTAGTATGTTTGTTCTATAACGTCTTTATCAATATTTTTTCATTATTTTAGAAATATTTTTTCTGCTTACAAAATTTATACTTGTTCTAATTAATTTAAAAACTGATAAAAAATATTATCACGCAGGAAATGAAAGTTCTTGGTAGTCTACCCTCTTTTGTCACACACTGCCTGCAGATGGCTACTATACACCGTTTAGTGTGGTGCGTCTATTAGCACATATATATATATGTATATATATATATAAATTTATAACTTTTTACAGCAACTTGCTTTTTTCTATTTAAAAACTTAATCATATACCTTTGACCCTTCCCCCATCACTATGTATCAATCTAACCCATTCTTCTAAAGACAGCAGGTCCTCCACTGTTTGGATGTGACATATTTTACTGAACCAGTCCCCTATAGATGACATTTGAGTAGTTTCCCGTTTTCAGAACAGGGCAGAGAAGTTCCCCAAACCAGGACTCTAAGGGAAAATGAAAGTGAAGTGTACAATTAAAGGAAGCTCACGGTTCAGGGTGAAGTGTGCTGGCCTCTGAGCCACGGACACAGTGGGGCTTTGGGAAGGTCATGGAGGGTTGCCTCACCCTGTCAGGATAGATCAGATTTCCAGGCATCTTTACCCACTGAGGTCCAAGGGTCAAAGCCAGAGCTAAGGTACATCTTTGTGAGATCCACTGTGATATATCACTGATATTTCAAGCTTCCTGGATTGTTCTGGACTTCATATTTATGCCCATTTCCATTTTCTGCTGCTGCTTAGAACAGGCTATAGCTGAAATCAATTCATATACCCCTAACTGGATAAGGACAAGTAAGTTGTCAGGGTTTCAAATCTCAAGTTTTTGTTTTTGTTTTTAAATTGCGATTTCTTTGCATGTACATTATTATCACTCTGTCCTATCCTGTATATACAGCTTAAACCAACTGATGGGACTAGATAAATGCAGAAGGTTATCGGAAGCCAATCAAAAATTTATTCATGTTCTTAAAAAAATTATCCACAGTAATTTCGAACCTATGAATTGGAAAGACCATTTTTATAGGAAAATGTTTTTCTCTGGGTAAGCATGCTATGGGAAAACTTTTATAATGGAAACTATCTCTTACTTTTAACTATAGCATCAAAAATATGACAGTATAATGTTACACACTAAAGCCCATCAGATGCAAAATTCCAGTTTTTGATTATAAGTTATAAACCAGGCTAGAGAGACTTCTGAAAAGTGGTTTTCTTTGGCAATGATGTTGTTGATTAAATATAAAAAGTTCAGAAAAAATTAGTTCATCCCATTCCTTTACACAGAAGTTCACAAAAATGGAATAGCTGGGTTTTGGTTCCAGTGGGAACAACTTTACTTATTAAAGCTCATTGGATTATATTAGATTAAAAACACACTAGATATTTTAGATTGGATTTGAAAAGGCATCATTCAAGGAATCAAAATTTAGTCATATAAATCTTTTTAAGAATTAATTTACTTTGCAATTTTGTTTCCTTAGGGTACAGTATTTGTTCCAAATTCAAAATTTTTTTTTTCATGGATGCATAAAAGTTGTTCCATGGGGCATTACTCTTGTTAACATTTTCAAAGCATATTTGAAATGAGATCAATCAAATCAACTCAATAACTAGTTATTGAATGCCTAGTATATATAAGGCACAATGAACAAAATCCTAGAAACACTCACTTTCCTGAAAATATTGAGCATCAGCACTTGACAGACATACCCCTGACAATGGTTTATTAACTGAGAGAAAGATCACTGTGTGCCTCTTGCTGCTTATCAATGACCACATTGTGGTTTCATGAGTCTGCAATACTGAATCCTGTGCCTGACTCTTCTCCACATGTATTGTTAACATTGTGAAGCCATATACCCAACAAGCTGCGGTGCCATTCCAAGTATTGGGGGTCTTCTATTTGAAAATAATACCATACTTCATTTCTCTTAATACCTGTCAGATGTGGAGGTCATTGCTTGCCTCACTAAATTACTTACGTGTTAATGCTGATATGGTTTCCATTCAAGATACTTGAAAACAAAACCAGGCCTTTATAAACACTTGCTGTTGGTGACTATCTCTTATCCATTAATTCAACAACTGTTTATCAAATGCCTGTAATTCTAGGTGAAGGGAAGGTGGCAGCACACACACACACACACACACACACATACACACACAGGCAAGCCCCCTGCCTACACAGAGCTCCCATTCTGGGGGAAATAAATGTGTATGGTCATATACTTCCAGAAGTTGACTTGTGGTACTGAGGAAATTAAAGTAGGGTAATTTGCTAGAGAGCAGCCAGGACTTATTTTAGAAGGGTGGTTGGAGAAGACCTCTCTGAGGAGGTGGCATGTGAGCAGAGAGTGATGTTAGGAGAATGTTTATGAAGTGTTTGAAATGTGGCACATTGAGGCTTATGGCTGACACATTCAGTCTCCCTGGTTCTCTAACCTAGGGCAGAAGCAGACAAGGTGTAAAAGTATTGCCATTGGTTTCATTTTGTAGAATGCACTTACAGATACCACGTAAACTTTTAGCTGGCTCCACAGCCTAGGGGCCAGCACAAAGGTTTTTGTGTATCTTCCTTTGTAGATGGAGGGAGTGGGAGTTTTGGGTTTGATCTGTAAACACTAGGTAGGTGGCAGCATCAGAGAACAAATTAGGTTTCTGAACACATAATTCAGTCCAGTTAAACAAATATTTATTGAACACCTATTTAACAGCCAGAGCCAAGCACTGCATTGGGCACTGAGTATACAAAGAGAAATAAAATCGGTTTCCTGCACTTGAGGAACTTATAGTCCATTGGGAGAGACAGAACATGTGGACAGATGGTTTCAGTACAGTGGGCTACGTGCAAGCCCAAGGGTCACAGCCCTACTCCGGTTGAGTCACAATGATCTGGACAGTGGTATGTGACTGACAGTGTACCTCGTTTCACATCTATTCTGATAAAAAATTCTTTAACCAGTATCCCTCTAAGCTCAGAAAAAAACATGTTTCAAATTTGAGGGTTAAAAGTTTGCATGTGTGTAATGCATTTAGAGACCTATTTCTAAATTTATCTTCTGAGACTTCAAATGCCTAGGATGGCGGGCATTTGTATATTAGATGAACAATAAAATGTTTCTTGAAAGGTCCACCCATCACATTTGTCTGTAGTTAGGGAAACGCTGATGGCAGGAATGGAGTAAGATGCAAAGTGCTTGAGGTGTGTGCCCCATAGCCTTGGGTCTGCACCTGGGCAAAATGCTCTTCCCACCCTCACCAGTTTAGAGTAATTTTATCCCTTGTGCAGCTAGAGCAAACTTTCCAATCACAGTTCAAGAAGAAGTTCTTTTTGGAGGCTCTCTAAGGGTTTCCTGCAACTCCTTGCCACTTGTAGCTGTGCCTGAGAGCAAAGATCTGATGCCCAAATTGAAGTCTGCATGGTTGAAAAGGTGCATCTTGCTTTTAAGCTCAGTTTTCATCTGGTAGAAGATAGTTCTACCCAAAGACTGACAGGAGCTCAGAGCAGTGGCTCGTTTCTTAGGCCGGCATGTGATTTTGTTGTTTGTAAAACAGAAGTAAGAATAAAAAGCACTCCCCTCTCTTCCAGTTCTCTTTACTAAACATTGTGCTGTGCTGTGTGTATGTGTCTGAGCTAATTGTTCCAGCCTCTAGGCTTGGCAGAGAAGTCAGTGCATCCAACATCATTACCGCTGGGCGCAGTTTGAAATCCTGAGCAAACTCCCCATGTGCCTGAATGCATAAGATGCTAGTGATCTAAGCATCCTTGTTGATAATGTTG
Organism: Eschrichtius robustus; assembly: GCF_028021215.1. NCBI lineage: Eukaryota > Metazoa > Chordata > Mammalia > Artiodactyla > Eschrichtiidae > Eschrichtius > Eschrichtius robustus. Next base: position 49,768,986 of record NC_090829.1, on the reverse strand, counting down.
CAACATTAAAGCAGCAGCATAGATGTTGTTTGACTCATGAAGTAGCATTGTATCTTTGTTTCTTTGACCTAAAATTACTGGGTAGATGAATCTGTAGGGGGTGGGAAATGTCAAGGTAAAAAGCGATATCCATCCAGGGCTTTCAAAGGGCCTCATGATCTGTGTATCAGATCTCTCTTCCTGCCCTTGAGTGATGGTAATCTCTCAGTCACCAAGGTTTTACTCTCAAGAAAAGAAAATACTCTGATACCTAATACGATGAGCTGCACCTTAGGAAACCTTCCGAGTGAATCTGTGGCATTGGCGAGGACTTGTACACTGCTTCCAGGGTGTATGGACCACCGCCATTTATTTCCTTCTATCGCTCTTGCCTGATTTGCCTGGATGACGTCATAACATCTCATTATGTAGACCTGACAATTAGTAATAACTTCACTAAGAAGAAAATGCTCTCTGCAGCATTTTAAGCCCTATCTACTTTGAAGATAGGTTCTGATTTTTTTCTTAGGTATGTTCATCTCAAAAGTCCAGAATATTCTGGGTACCATGGCCTGTTTTCTGATGGCTGATGCTGGCCAAGGAGTCAGGACATAGTTTGAGTCTCAACTTTGCTACTCATCACCCTGGTGTCCTTGGGCAGGGTTCTAACCCTCTGAGCTCAGTGTCCTCAAGTATAAGATAAGAGCAATAACTACCTCTGCTTTGGCTTCCTCCAGACTAGTAATGCTAAAAATAAGAGGACATATGTGTAAGCTTTTGTAAGTTGTAATGAGCTGTGTAAATTTAATGTGCTTCTAAAAATGATAGAATATTAAAAATGCTAGGGAGGGATTAAGAATGTAGACTCTGGAGCCACATTGTTTAGGCTGACATCTTGGCTCTACTACTGCCAAGTCATGTGGCCATGGACAAACTACTTATCCTCTCTGTGCCTCAGTTGCTTCATCTGTAAAATGGAGATAATTTACAACAACAACAAGTATCAGTACTAGTGAAGATTATTGAGTGTTCACGTGTTATGAGGTTAATTCTCACACCTCTGTGAGGTAGGCGATGTTGTTATCTTGGTTTTGCGATGAGGGCACTGGGGACACCTGAGTCCTTTGCTCTAGGGCCCTCAGTTCCGAGCACAGAGCTAGGATTCAGTCTGGATTTGCTTTACAACAAGGCCTAAGAACTTAATCTGAACACTCCACTGCCTTATTTTTTTTCTTCCAGAAATGAAAGTGGAACATTACATTGCTGGAGCATTCCAGAGCTCATAAGGGTAATAAGATTTTGGTTAGAGGACACCTTCATTTAAAGAGATGATTTCATACAACGCTTAGTAAAGAGGAATTTTGCCTCAGTTTATATGAGTAGTCTTCTCTATGACAAGGGCTGGTTATCTCCTGTCTTCCACTTTCTTCCCAGAGTCATCTGCAGTGTGCTTTTCCATCACTTTATGTTTTTAATTTTATTTAGGGAACTCTACAAATCTTTGTTCAATGGATGATTTAGGAGAGGCTTCATTACTTCATTACCTGAAATCACAAGCTCATTACACCTTACAGCTTACTGGTGAATGGTGCTGGATTCAGATTCACATTTTCTGAGCAATGCACTGTGACTGTACGTTTGCCCAAGGTCACCAGTGTATTTTTAAGGCCAGGAAAGCAAGCCACAACTTTACGAGTCTTTCCTCTGTGCGCAACATCTAAAACCAAGTCCTGTTCACCCATCCTCAACTTTGTTTTAATATCCAAATCACTTGGACCTTGCAATGAAGTATTTGGCTAGTTGCATCATTGAGTAATCTGTGGGGATTTAAATAAGCGGAGGGTTAATAAGGTCTCAGATCTAGTCCTTTTTTTTTTTTTTTTGGTTTGTTTTCTATTTTGGGGGAGAAGGCAGTGGACAAATTAAGAGAAGATACAGTGATTCAAATGTGGCTGCATAGAATCACTTGGAGAGCTCAAATATACCAGTGTCTGGGATCTACCCCAAACCAATTAAATCAGAATCTCTGGGGGTGGGGCTTAGGCAGTGGGGAGCAGTGAGTCCTGGATATAAGAAATTGGGAAGAAAGGGGTCATTTTGATTAAAGAATGAGGGAGGTAGCAGAGTTAGTAAGGTGGCTCCAAATGCTATCTTTGGGGGTGATTCCAGGTCTGTATATGTTTTAATGTATGGCTTCCTTTCTGTTTTTACAGGCATAGAATTGGAATTTGGAAATATTTTCTTAGCACTGGGCTCCATGAACTTGCTTTCTGCCTATGATTTCTGACCTTTGTAGCAGTAATATATAAGAGCTTTCTAGTTGTGAAGGCCACTGTTGAGGAGACTTCATCACAGGGAATGGATGATCTTTTGAGTACAGGAGCTCTGATATCTTTTTGACCATTTTGATCTGGTAGCCATTTCTAAGGAGACAGTAATGTTTTTCAGATTAAAAAACAATGGCAAAAACAACCCAAACAAAAAGAGAATCACCAGCTGCTTAGTGAGAGAGCCCTTTAATATTGCTAGTTTCTTTTGTCTTTTGGTTTTCTAAAAATCCCAGACACAAATGCTCTACCAACCTTCCCATGCAAAGGGAGTGCTGGAAATTCCAGAGAAGGCAAAGAGGGAAAATGGAAAATGAATTGTAAAAAAATTGATGTCTCAGCCCAGGAATGTTAGAAAAGCAGAGTAGGTTTTCAGGCTGGAATTGCCCTATATTTTAGAAAGTTTGGGTGTTGAATGCCAGTGACCCTTATGCTTGGCTGGTTTTAATAAATGCTATCAGTCACTCGCTTCCTTATACAGGAAGATGCATTAAATAAACGTATTGGATGTTGTTGGATGGTCCAGGTATGTTCAGTTGCACCTGAGTGAACATTGGCTCAAGGTGCCCAGTGGTTCTGGAGGTTTCGTTGAGCTCAGTGGGATGGACACCAAAACAGACCATGTGAAGAGACATAGATGTTTGTGTGCATGTTGGCTTCACGGTGAAGGAGAATGGCTTTACTGAAAGACAGGATTGAGACGGCAACAAAGCATGAGTGTGTACTTATAAAATGTGTTCTTGTGTGGATCTTTGGACACTTGAGGGTCCCTCCTTCAGTTTTAGTTTAAGTTGTACATTTCAAAATTATTAACCATGATGCCCAAATCCTCTGAGGAATTTCATTTGGATTCTGCTGCTTATTTCAACAACGATTACTCTAATTGCCCCTTTGTTTTTTCTTTCAAAATGATCACTTGCATTTTCTAATTTTTAGAATTTTCTTCGAACCAGGTGTAAAGGGATAAAGTGGTTCAGACATTTAAAAAGAGAATAAAGCCATGTTTTCATAAGAGCTTTTGAATGTTTATTTTGATTATAATGCCAGTGTAAGATGAATATAAAATATAAAATGCTAGGAACCGAGAGTATAATTTTCTAGCCTCAGGAGTGGGGCCATAGAATCACACATATTTGAGATAATCTGTGTATTTTAAGAGCGTTATAAGCTGCAGTGCAAGAGGGGTTTTGCAGCAAAATATATGGTCAACGAGAAAAAATAGAATGATTCTATTCTGCAGCTGAGGCTTGAAATAAGGAAGACGAAGCATGGAACATGGAAGCGATTTCTTAGCTACCAGAAGGCACATACCGTTTGCTATCGGAGGAAGTTTTGTAACTTATTTTCTGGGAGTGGAATATCTTTAGTAGAGGGCCATCCTTTTCACTATGCAGAAGTCACTCATTTCATTCTCACTGGTAAATATTGTTTCTGCTATAGATCTCCTTATATCGTTGAGATAAAATAGAAGATACCCCAGGAGATGAAGGCCCAAGGCCAGGCCAGAGCTGTCATGGGGCCCTCAGTTAATGTTTAGGAAGCTTCCCTTTTGGGAATGATTTTGTATGAAAGATTCTTTTAATAATTTTATATGTGACTGATTTCTCCCTTATGCAGCTTCTGTTTTGAGAGTAAGCAGAAGGAAATGGTAGTAATAACAAAATTGGTTTTTGCTCATTCACACTTTTTTGCCATTCGGATTATATGAGTTGTGAGGTGGGAGACTGGATGGCAGAAGCAAGGCTGTGGAAGAAAAACATAGGTGTGTGGGAGAGATAGGATGTGCAAGGCGGAGCAAACTGGACGTGCTTCTAAGTGGATCTGTTTAGAAAACACAGTGCTAAGAGTTCAATACTTAAACATTCATATTTGGGGATTCACACGTCTCTATTAACAGTTCTGTACAAAGGAAGTTTAACAAAAGCAGATTGATGACTGATGTAATTTAATTAGACTCTGGCTTCATAAATATGCCATGTTATTTGAATGAGAAGTTGAATCCTTCAATCTCTTTAGAAAAAAAGGCAATTTGGTTTGCTTCAGAGTTGGTTGCAGACATTTCCACCCTGGTATATAAGTGGGTAAAATAATGGGGTAATTTAAAAATTAGAAGAAAGGCAAAATTTGATTGGCCAATTACGGTAACCATTTGTAGATATTTCTTACCCTTCCTTACAGCTCTGATTCTTTTATCCAGTTTTACAATGGCAGTTATTTCTTTCCTGCCCCATGCCTTCTGTAACAGCTCGAGAGATGCTATTAGGTTTATGGCCCCTGATAATCTCACTCTGCCCTGAATCCTTTGAATGGTGGGTTACCAGACATCCAGAACAAACTATTAAGACTTTATAATGATACTAAAATCATTCTGTTGACCAAAGACACGTAATGCTTTTTTGGATGAGGTAGGGGAAGGGAGTGCGAGAGTACTTTTTCTTTTGACCTTTGTTTTGAATAAAACTCTGGTCAGGGAAAATACCTGAGACCATGTGAATTGATGGGCTTCCGCTCTGGGGAAATTTGGCAATGTTGGAGGCCTCTCCATAACCATAGAGACTCTTCCAGCCCTCTGTCCTTTTCTCTTTGTCTTCTCTGAACTGCTCTCTACTTCTAGCCAAGAGTCTTTCCTTTTCACTTTCTTTGTTCTTAGTTGGCCCAAGAACATACCTTTCAGTTGATGAATTTGCAATTTTCTTAACATTTCGTCAGTTACCTGGTGATTTTTAAACCCCATTTGTGAATATTTTCCTTCTCCCTTGTCTTCCCTTCACGTTTGAAATGGATAAAGCAGAAGTTTTATTTTTCATGCCTACTTTCCCCGTCACCATCTGCACCATCCTTGGACCCTCCATTCTGTTAGATTCTTTTCTGAAATGAAATATATGATTAATAAATGGGAAGGCCCTTACTCGTGATTGATAACTACTTTTAGAAACACTGTCATTTGCAATTCATTAAACGCCTTATTTGCCATTTATATTTACTGGAAATTGATACTCTATGTATTAGTTCTTTCCCAGTGACGGATCACTGGTAAATGTATAATTAAAAGAGAGCTTAATTCTAATTTATCTTCATTTCTCTTTGAAATAGTTTTACAGCTGTCGTATGGACCTTCTTCTCCATTCCAATGCAGTCCCACAATTGTCCTCTCTTATTTCTGAATTTCTTTCCTCAGGGCCATGTCACTTTGTCAGAAGATCTAAACGCAAATTCTGCCTCTGCCACTTGCTATGAGACTTTGGACAAATTGTTAACAGCCCCCAACCTCAGTTTTCTTACTGATAAAGTGGGAGTGAAAATACTTATTTTGCAGAATTGGCAGGAGTTTCTAATGAGTGAATATACTGGAAAGTACTTTGTTAGCTGAAAAATAGCGTGCACATCGGTACTGAATTAGCCAACATGGTCCTCTAGCTCTTCTGAATCAAACACTTGTGATAATACCCCATAATTGCAGATTACAGATATATCATAAAATAATTTGCAGGGGAAATGAAAGGCTGACCACAGACATGCAGTGAAACCTTTGGTGAACAGGGCCAAGTCTCCCCACTGCACAGGAGCACAGAAGGTACAACCTTATCAGTAAGGAGTTGGCTTCATGGGGTTAAAGTCACACAGAAGTGCTGACTCACCCAGATCTGTGCCCCATGCAAATAGAGATCAGTCCGTACACTGACTAATTTTCTTTCAGCCTGCCATGCCCTGAGATAACTGTAAGTGCTTTCCTGTTTCTTGTCACTGCTGTGACTCCAGCTCACCCCCTTAGACCTCAGCAACTGGCCTCCTGACTCCTTAATCCTGCTCTGGTCTGGGGTTTTCACCAAGTGAGGCTTTCTTGATCAGTGAATAGATTTCCTCCCATTTTCTTCCCCTCTCCCATCTTCCTTAACTCCCATCTCAGGGCGGCCTTTAGCATCACAGGGGGCAAGGCGCCTACATGGGAAGACTTCTGCTCACCCAGTGCAGCTTCTTCCTGCCCGTGGAGCCTGGAATGTCACTGCCAGGGCTTCAGGTGGTTGGTCCAAAGCTTCCTGGGGTCTGTAGGAGAATGTTGATCTTTCTCTCCCGCGGATGGCTGATCTCTTCTTGAGGGCTTTCATTGGGCCAGGGAGAGTGGTGTAAGCTTGGAATCACCTCTTCACAATTTGGGTGAGGTCAGATCTTGTCTCTGCTTTAGCAAACCTTGGCTTAAGAGAGGTGTAGGTTTTGGGGTTTTATAGTAGCTCTGCAGCCTTGGACATCGACTTCACTTCTGTAGGACAGAGGTGAGACCACCTACCTCATAGAGGTGTTGTGCTGTCTTGTGAGATTGTATCTGTATTACGCCTGGCACTCTGAAATTCTCAGTAAAATCCTCCTCTTCAGTCCTATGTCCTCTGCAAAGCTGCTACTATCACCACCTACCTTTATAGATGAGTGACTCGAAATGTAAAATCAAATATCAGAATAGTGTGGAGAGATGGACATTCTCCTGTAGATAGGTTTCTCCTCAAATTCTATTAAGGTATTGGTTTTTTTTTTGGTTCTGCCCTCTACTGACTGGCACCTCAGTAGTAATCATCAGAATTTTAGAATAGTAAAAGACAATGTTTTGGAAAGGACTTCTCAATAATTATTTATTGATGGCCTGGTTTCTTTCAATCGTGGATGAACTTATTGTCAGATTCTGATCTGTGGGCCAATGAATGTTAAGGTTGTGTTCTGATTATTCTTTAGGGTCTTTATTCCTTTAATAGGTAATGTATGGTTTATCAGCTTTAGGTACTGTGGCAGACTTTTATTGTTCAAATAAAATATTTGAATATTGTTCAAAGTAAATATTCACTGCCTCTTTCTGGGGGAGAATTATACTTCCCTGCCCTGTGACCTTAGGCTTGCTCTGACTGATACATTGAACGGACAGAAGTTTTTAAGATTCAGCATGTGGCTCGCCGTGTTTTACCTTTTCTCTCTGTCGCTAGAGCAGAAATGTCCTAGACAGAGGCTATTTTAGCAAGTTAGGGCCTAGAGGAAAGATGGAGCTGAGTCATAGTTGACCCAGAATAGGGCACATAGCATAACACCAGCAAGAAATAAACTTTTGTTATAAATCACTGAGATTTGGGGAGTTATTTGTTATAGTAGCTAAACCCAGCCTATTCTGACTGATATAGGTATAAATATTTGTGAATTTTGATTAATGTTTCATTGATGTACGGATTACATATCCTATATGTACTGTATGTACATATCCTTTACGTATTCGGTGAACTCTGAATTATATTTAATGATGTAATTGGTTTTCATTTATTTCTTTTACTTATATTGACTGTGGGAGTTTTGCGTGTAATCAACTATGCCTAAAAGATACTAGTTGTTAATAAAGAAAAAAAAACTTAAAGTGGCTTAAAAAATGAAAGAAATTTATTAGCTTATGAAACTTTAAGATCTATATGTAGATTATGCTTCTGGCATAGTTTGGTTAGCTATCTGGTTCCATTTATCAATTTGTTCTTCTTTCCTCTGTATGTCGGCTTTATCCACAGACTGATGCAGAATGCTCTACTACATGCTTTCTTATTCATATTCAGGAGGAGAGAGAAGGCTTCTTTTCTCTAAAACTTTGAAAAAAGTCATAACCTTTCCTTTAATTGGACTGACTTAGGCACTATGTCAGCCTCTGAAGAAACTTCTGTGGCTGGAGGAACACCATGCACTGATTGACTCAGACCTTGGATACATGCCCATCTCTGAACCAAATCAGAACCCATCCCTGGAGCTTGGAAGGATGTTATATTAATATAGGAAAGCCAGCTGCTAGAGCAGATAAATTCCAAATTCTCTCTGACTTCATAAAACAAACATTTATTTCTCAGTCATGTTATAGACTAGTATAAATGTTCCTAATCCTAATGATTGGTTCACCTCCAAGAGGTTATTCAGAGATCTTAGTATCTTAGAGTTGGTTCATCTTCAACACAGAGCTCCCAAAGTTACTGCATCTTAACTGCTTTAGCCCGGAAGTGACACACATCACTTCTGCTCACATCCCATTGGTGAGAACTAGTCACACGGCCCCTCTTAGGTCAAGAGAGGTGTGCAATGTGGTCCTTGGCTGGGCATCTGCTTCCCAGCATGCACTCCACACTGTGGAAGGGAGCATGAGCCTTTGATGGTCAGCCAGCTGACTCTGCCACAGATGTTAATCCCACCCATGCAGAGCAAAGGGAGAGGAATGGAGTGAGTGTTGGGAGGCTACCAACCATGTCAACCACACCAGGGGACCTGGTCTTGATGTCACTGAGGCATTGATTTGTGCTGAAGCAGATGTGTGAGCCCTCCATTGCCTATTGAACTAACTGATGTGCTCAAAAGTTCATCTATTACTTAAAAATAACTTCAGAGAATATTTTAAACCAGTAAATAAATGAATTCTTGTAAGAAGTCAGGTTCCTCTCTCTTGAGGAACAGGTGAGGGCCAAGGCTCAGGTGGGGTTCGAGCCAGGGTTCTCTTCCTTGGGGTCATGGTACATGACTGCAGAGGATAGACACTGCCTGTTATATGCAGGAGGCCTGCTGGGGCTGAAGTGAGGAGAATGTGTGCAGGAGGGTCACAGAAAGAGGCTTTGTGCAGAGTGAGAACTAAACTATTAAGTCGGCATTTGGGGAGTCTTAAGGAAGAAGACAAAGCAGAAGAGAGAGAGATGATGAGTAGTTAAGTGGGAGGAGGCTTTAAGACATTCCAGAAATGAGTCCAGATGCCCAGAGAAGACTTTTAAGTGCTCTGACAGCATAGGCAGCCATGGAAAGAAATACAGTTCACTATAATTTTCTATTACATGAGGGTTTTAACTATCCTTCAGGATAGTTTTTTTGCTTATCCTTCAGGTGTCAGATTAAATATTTCTTCTCCAGAGAGACCTTCTTTGATGAGAATTTCCTCTACCCTGCCATAACTTCTTTATTTCTGTACTCCATGTGGAAGTTGTAATCATTTGCTACTTGTTTAGAGTATGTCTTTCATACTGGATTGCATGTGCCATGGGTTATGCATGTGCTAAAGGCTATGTGTCCTTTGACCCCAATTGCATACCCATTACCTTACTTACACTCTGTATGGAATAATTTCGAATGCATGACATTTAAAATATTTTATGAGGCCATGGTTGTAAATAGCTATTGATTTTTTTTAGTTTGAAGAGTAGCTTCTCCAATTCAATTGAGATCCTAAAAGTTAGGAAAAGAAATTACTTCAAACTTTTAAACTTTAAAGAGCACATGTAATAAATTTGTGATTTATTGAAATTCCAGTTGAGTATATTTGAAATTAAGTAAGATTTTGCTGTTGTGCGATATTCTCCAACAGTCTCTAAGACACAGTGCCAGAGAGTTCATTTCTTCTGGTTGATTTTTATTTCAGAGTTTGGAGTCAGTCGTAGCCCTCTAATGTCTGAGGCCCAAGGCAACTTGGTTGTAAATTGTTGGGACCCCAGGGTCATCTTTGGCATTTCCAGGCCTTGAATAGGGTAGATTCTGGCATCCACAGACTCCATGTTGTGTCTGATTTTATTGCTGTGTAACAAACCAGCCCCCAAGTTAGTGGCTTAAAACAAGTTTATTATTATTTCTTGCAGTTCTGCGTATTGATGGAGTTCAGCTAGGTAGTTCTTACTTGGAGTCTCATGTGGTTGCAGTCAGATGTTGGCTGGGGCTACAGTCATTAGAAGATATTGAACTGGACATTCAAGATGGCTCAATCAAATGGCCACTGCTACCGGCTGTCAGAGCTCAGCTGTGGCTCTTATGTCTTTTGAATGAAAGATTCTTTAAATTCTATAGTGCTTTACAATTTTCAACATTTCGTACAGGTAGTTTCATAGAATCCCGTAATAACCCTTTTTATTCCCTCCTACCCCTATATTGCCCCTCCTCTTCCCCCTCCCTACTGGTAGCCACTAGTTTGTTCTCTATATCTGTGAGTCTGCTTCTTTTTTGTTATACTCACTAGTTTGTTGTATTTTTTAGATTCCACGTATAAGTGATATCATACAGTATTTGTCTTTCTCTGTCTGACTTATTTCACTTTCAGCTGTGGCTCTTGACTGGAGTGTTTGCACTTGGCATGTGCCTTCTCCCAGCACAGTGACTGGATTGCTGGAGGAGTATCCCAAGATGTAGGGCTTTTTATGACCTGGTATTGAAGCCATGCCTTCTGCTGTTTCTTTCTGGCTAATACAAGTCACAGGACTAGCCCAGATTTAAGGGGAGGGAACTATACAAAGGCATGAATATCAGGGCTCATAGCTCATGGGGGAGCATTTTGGGACACTATTTACCAAAGTCTATCAAGAAATGAACAGATCGCAGTTTGGAGGGTTAGGCTAGGTCTGATCGTCCAAGACTGTTCACTCTATTCAGAGGTTGTCCATATTTGCTACAGATCAAGGTGGGAACGGGAAAATGCCTTTCTCCGTGGAAAGAAGTCTCAAGGGAGGAATCTAGAATTGTGACTGAAAAGTCTCTAAAATATCAAGAGACTGAGCACAGGAGATCTTGACTCCTCCAAGACTGCTGCAAGGCTCACCCGATGCAATCTGGGAGGCCAACCAGGGGTAGGATTAAGAATCTTTGAAAGTGTAAAGGTTCTAGGAGGTGTACTCTCCCACTTGGCAGTTATAAACTGCTAAGGAGTGGCTGCGTTGTATTCAAAAATTCATCTGACACTTAGATTCCGTAGAATAAATATCCTATTCTGGTTGGGGGTTTCTGGGCTTCTTCTATCATTGAATTGTGAGTCTTTCCTATTGGTTTCCTATTTCTTTTTTATATTCCATGAAAAATGTGTCCAGGCATTGTTCTGGAGCATTTGAAAAGAGTAGTAATTGCTGGGAGTCACATATGTTTGTCACAGCAAAATAACCACTAACTCTAAAAAAAAAAAAAGGTTTTTGCTAGGGGAATGGTACAGACATTGAAAACCTTGTTTTCAAAAAAGCATTTTATAAAGCGTCATTATGTCTTTGTGAATAAGGTCGTGAACGTGGGCTGGGTGAGTTAGACAGCTGATAAAATAACCATATCTCAAGGTCTGTAGATCTGTCAAGCTGAGGAGACTCTTTAGTTGATGGCTGCAATAATCTGTCCTTGTTCCTATATTATTTCACATTGGTGTCCATGACGCAGAGAGAATGCTTTTCAGATGACTTCACTGGGAGATATAGCCAATGCAAAAGATAAACAAAGTGTGTTCCAAATTATTCTGTCAGATTGGAACTCTGCCCTGCGGCCTGCAATGTGCCACTCAGTAGACACAAATGTAAAATTGTTGATTTAGGTTTGAAAAAAAATCAATGGCATAATTATGGGAAGGCTTGCAAGCAGGTTCAAGTGAAGAATATCTAGTTGAACAGAAGCTGTATAACAGTTAGGGAATATCATGCGGCTTCTAAGAAGCTGGCATTATGTTAGGGTGCAATAAAGGAATAAATTAATTATGAAAATGGTCTGCCCCTTTATACTCTGGATTAGTCAGAGCATATCCAGAGCATTGCACACAGTGTTGGTCGCTACTTTTGAAAAAGGACATTGACAACTGAAGTACGTGGAAAAGAGGGTGAAATAGATTATAAAGGACTTGGTGGCCATGTCAATGAGAAACTATAGAACTAACTAGAGATATTGAGTTTTATGTATTCAATGAATGTTTGGCCATTCGAGCTAAAAGGATGTGTAGTATTTGAGAATGGTCTTGAAAGATGGATCCAAGCTACAAGGATATATTGTACAACACAGGGACTATAGCAAATATTTTATAATAACTATAAATGGATCATAACCTTTAAAATTGTGAATCACTATATTGTACACCTGTAATGTATATAATATTATACATCAACTATACTTTAATAAAAAAAGAAATATGGAGGGGGGTGATGCAGAGAAAATTACATGAGCTGAGTCAAGGAATTGTGAGCTACGTCCAGGCAATGATAAAGCATCTCTTTGGTTTTAAACACATGGCGCATGGCAGGTAGTAGTGGAAGATGAGGCTGTAAAAGTAGGTTGGAGGCAGATGGTTGAAACCTTGAAAATCACATCACGGGGTGTGTTTACTTTCATAGCCAAGAGGGAGCAATCCATGGTTCATAAACTAAGAATAGTTATGGTAAAAACTAATAATAGTGAAAACAATAAGCTAATAGGCACTGTTCTAAGCTCTTACATATATTAACTCACTTAATTCTCACAATAGCCCTATGAGCTAGGCATTGCCATTATCCTCATTTTATAGATGAGAAAACAGGCACAGTGGTTAAATAATTTTGCTAAAGTTACACCATTCGTAAATGGCAGAGCTGCAGCCTGGCCCAGATGTGATGCTCTTACCCACTCCTGGGGCAATTTCCTGTGAGCCCACGTGGGCTGATCTATCTGTGTCCTCCTTAGCACCTGCTGCAGCCCCAAGAACACTGCGGTCCTCCTTTCAGCCCATCCTGGACTAGCATGTCACTTCTGACTTCTACTTGGAACTACCCAACAGAAAAACGATGTGCTGGAGATAGAGAAAGCAGATGAGTTAAAAAAGTGATTAAGAAGCGGTGTTTGCTTTTTGGATTTTGAGGCCTTTCAAGTTTCAGGTTCGAACAGTGGGTCCTGGGTGGTGCATCCTGACTCTGGTTCACTGCCAAGAGTTGGGTGTGTCTAGCACAGAGAAGTGATTTAAGGGTAATTTAAGCTTAAGTACTCCCAAATGAACATTACCCCAGTAGCATAAGGTTAAATGCTGGGTTTGCAAGGCCCCAAGCAGACGTTTAAAAAAGAGACCCTTTGGCCCTTTGTTCAAATCCCTCTGATGTCGGGCTGCCTTGCAGGTCTGGTGCTACTTGGGTGGCACTGGTGTCTTGGAGAGAGAAAAAGGTTGCCTGGAAGCAGGACCCTTCTACCCTGCACTGTTTGCCCTCCTTTACCCTTACCAGGGTGGCTTGGTTAACGTCATCAAGTTGGAGAGTTTAGCTATTTGAACAAAAGTCTAGGTTAGTAAAACAGGGGGTGTGGGCTTAATAATGACTTTGATAAACTTATTTGCTATGCTCTTATATGAATATATTAGCTTAAAAAAACATACTGGAGCATGACCTCCAAAACTCTGTAAATAAGGGGTAAAACCTGTGCTATTATCACTGACTAATAAACTTATGTTGTTGCCAGCAAAGGTGTGTGTGTATGTGTGTGTGTAGTGGAGACTTGGGAATACTTAGCTTAATGACTGAAGCCCGTTTGTTTTGGGGGGACCTGAGTTCATTCAGGCAGTAACTACTCCTCTTCTACAGGAATGCTGAAAGCGTGTCCCCGTGTTCCTACACCTGCTGTCGCCGTCCTCGTGGCTGCCGGTGCTATGCGCACGTGCTAAGTGATCCCATTCTGTGGACGGGTTCTCCGACCAGCAGCAGGACTGTTGTGTGGACACCTGGCCACATCTTTTCTCAACCCCTATTTGCCCAGGGTCACAACTGTTTACCTGCCTCTTTTCCTTTTCCATCTTACCTTGTTTCCTCTCTGACTGTTGTTACCTTGTTTCCGCCCCTTGTCTTACTGTTTCTTCATTTTCCTTTTGCCCCTCCATCTTGACCCCAATCTTAACCTCTCTTCCTGAGTCTGCTGACCTGAAACATGGGCACTTGGCCCCAGACACAGTGAGACCAGATCACTGGAAAAGGCAGATGAAGGCCCCCGACACTGGCGGTTGGGATACTTTGGAGACCATATTCCCAGGGGTTGATTTCCACAGGGTGAGTGTGTGGGTGATTTATTCTGTGCTTGCTGTTGGGAACAGGCAGTGCTGAACCCTTGGCAGGAATGTAATCCATGTATGACGATGCCCCCCGCCCTTCAAGCACCTTTTGTTCCTTGAATCCCGCTCCTGGGGTTGACATTTGAGTGAGAGTGGTGAGTAACCCAACTACCAGCATTTTTCTTCTTTCTAATTCATTTAACACACACACTCACATCTATCTTCTGCTCAGATGTACAAGTACGAGATAAATGGGAACATAAGGATCATATTGTACTTGAGTTATATCATTGCTGACTTCCTGAGAAACCTATTCAAAAGACCAGAGGATGTTAACTAAATTGACAATGTGTTTCTCTGAGGTGGAAGTGAGCAAAACATCTGCTTTTATAATAGTCTGCTTGCCTGGATAGGCATGTACTGTTTTGTTGTTCCAGAAGATTTTCAAGCAAATATACTGGTGAGTTTCAATGGCTTGGAACTTCCTGTTTTGTGATTTAAAATAAATGCCTTTGGAGAATGGGTAATGTTCACAGAATTCTGTGTTGCTTCAAATGTATCCTCCATCCTCAGGTCATCACAGGAAAAGATTGATTAGGAAGCTACACAGGATAGAAAGCAGATGATAGGTCCATTGCCTTTCTCCTTTAGTGCATAGCATTTGTCGACACTATTGTGTAGTACAATGAACCTAGTGTTCGAGATTCCAGGGCCAAGAAATACAGAACATTGGACGGGCAAGCATCCTACAAAATGTTCAAAAAACACACACGAGCTTTTTACTTTTGACTTACAACCTTTATTCAGATAGGGCCTCAGAAAACCAAACAAAAATAAAGAGCTTTGGGATGAGCGAACTGAGATAGGTTGCTATGAATTTCACAAAGCGTTTGAGGGACATAATATTTAACTGTGATATTGGCAGATAGAACAGCTTTTCTGGTGTGTTTGCACATGAGAGCTGTGACTTTGGCCAACCCTACTGTGTGATTCAAAAGTTTGTGCTTGGAGGTCTGGAGTTCTAAATCCAACACCCCTTGTATGTGACCTTGGCTGACTTCTGTTACCTCTTTGGACTTTGAGCAAGTCCGTCTGTGAAATGGAGCTATACATGTAATTTGTTCTCAGAAGTATTGCCTGATCCGTGGATGCTAGCTGGCTGGTGAGAGAACGGAATACTTTGCGTGGAGGATTGTGTCATTGAACTAAATGAACGAATATCATGCCGTCTCTAACAGGTTTCTGCGTAGCTTTATTCTGAATACTGCCTCACTGGAATACTGCTAGGGAAGTGAAAGGGAAGGAGTAAGCGAGAAAAGGTGAGAGCCACCGGCATTTACAAGCTCTTGTACAAGCTGAGCACTCCCCTTGCAAGCCCGGTGCTGGTGTAGACAAGGTCCCTAAACTCAAGCAACTTGTGGAATTTGTGCTAAGTATGTGGTAAAGAAAGAGCCAAACTGCCGTCATGCTCCCTGAGATGGGAAAGAGGCAAACAAAGCTACAAGAGACAAACCCACCCTTCTGCTTCCCTATCCTTTGCATGGTGGTTCCTGGAGTGTGAGGGTGTAGGCCAGAACGGAGAATGGGGTGATTTTGGGGGTTCACAGGCTCAGGACTCCACAGCCTTGAACCAAGACATGAGAGTCATTTCCTTTCAAGCTCTCCTTTAGTCCTTCTAACAACTTTAAGAACAAATGCAGATGAACGCGTGCTAATTTCTCTATTCAACATAAAGACAGAGGCTTAGTTGGGTGACAAAATTTAGCTAGAATTTAATAACATTGCTTAGTTTTCATTCTTGATACCATTTTCTCTATCATAGCAGATGATACTGGTTTTCCATTTGAAATTGTTCTTTTAAAATGAATTTAAGAGACAGAAGCTAGTGCTTGAGGAAAACCATTGGACCAGTGACTATGGTCCAGGTAACATACAGGTGACTGTGAAGGAGGTACTGGGAAGCACTCTTAAGATCTTTAAGAGGCAAGGCTGGGATGTGAAGCCAGGGCCTTGAGTCCGAGCCTGGGATCCCTCTGCAGCGTACAGATGAATTTTGGGGTGGAATTTTCAGAATAGTAGGTTTTCCTTCCCCATACCTTGTGGGGATTGAGAGAAAAATGCCTCAAACTTCATCGCCCCCGTGGGTCATGTGACAAACCTAGATGACTTTCTAGGGTAGCTACTCCAGAGTCCCAGCAGACCCCCGAGCCTGTTGTTTCTCCAGAATTCCCCACACCTGTGCCGTACGCAAGGTGTTTTGTGTTTTGAGCAGAGATCGTACTGTCCCAGCGTTTGGCTCTCCCTCACCCTTAGGGGCACGGTCGTTGCTGATGACTTGGAAACGGCTCGGCGGTCATGGCAGAAAGTTGCCATGTATTGTCCCTGCTGTGGAAAGGAGGCAGGTTTCTTTCTTCACTGTGTGGAGAGTGTCACAAGCCTCTGTCACTCCATCTGCCAGTCGTGTTGGGACCTGTCCGGATGGCCCGTGGAAGAGCGGGCAGGGACCCTCCCTTGGCAGGGCTCCGATGAGGGCCGGTCGAGGTGGGCTGGCGGTGGGAAGCTGGCATTCTGCTGCTCTTGGGAGGCCCTGCTTTGATGGATGGCCAGGCAGCCTGTGCTGCACAGACCACCCGCCAGTGGCTGAGGTGGTGAAGCGTGTCCCCGTTAACTCCACTCTGGGCAGTGAACTGAAGAGGGAGCAAAGCCCAAGAAATGGGCCTTAGTGGCAGTGGTGGAAGTGGAGTGACTGGCAACAAAGGTCTTTGCTTGTCCTCAGCCATTCAGTAGTTTCAGAGGCAGTGTGCTCGGAATCTTAGCAAAAGAGGCCTGGGAGGGGCGATGGGCTTTCCACAGTGGTGCTGCCTACATGCACCTACTTGTACGCACGTGACCTTCCAGTCTTATCCTTAAAAACATATTCGACTAAGATACGCCTGCTCCAACAGTAGAGTCCGTTGGCTGGGGAGAGAGCCGTCAGTCGTTAGTTTCCTATTCAGTGTTCATTGAGTAGCATTTACAAAGAACTGGGTGGGAGTCGGGGCACGGGGCTGAGGTGCATTCCTGGCTTTACATTCATACAGGGCCTTAGATTTAATCTTGTGAGATTTTCTCCAAATGTGTATGTATACTGAAACAGAGGTATATGGAGGCTTGAACAAAGCCCATTATAAAACTTTGAACTTATGTGCCATTACAAAACCATGCTGTCTACACGACATGATGATTCTAGCACACGTATAAATCTTATATTTATACACATTTTTAAAATGCAAAGAGCATATATTTGTTACATGTTAACATTTTGAATATACCACATTTTTTTGTAAAGGAATTTTTGCCCCCTTCTTTTCCTCCTCCTCCAATCACCTAGAGAAACTTCCAGAAAAAAAAAAAGTTCCAAGCAGGAGCTAGAGAATGAGGGGGAGGAGATGGTGTTCATTATGGATTAAATGCTTTGAGTTCTTTGGCCAATAAAACACCATGGTAATCCAGTCTGCTTCTGCATAACCCTTGAGATGTGTGCTAATAAGCCAAGCTTCGTCTCCCGGTAAGATGTTCATCAAAGTGCAATGACCAACAATGATAGCTGTGTATCTCTCCACTCTGATTCTGCTCCTCAGGGCCCAACAGCCAACTTTCTGGTCTGCAAGGGCACCTGTGCTTTCCAGTCTCTGGGCCTTTGCATGAGCTGTGTCTCTAGCATGGAGCAGGAATACTTCTCCCTTTGAGCCCTTTCTGGAGAACTTTGAATCATCCTTTAAGGCCTAGAACTCTCGCCACCTCTTCTTTGAAGCCTTGCCAGATCGCCTTTACAGCACAAACCCTGCACTCCCACTGTGCCAGGGAATGCATGGTACCTCCCGTGAAGGGCATTGCTGCCTCGTATGTACCTTGACAGTGTACGTGGGTAGCTGTGTGTTTGTGTCTCACCACACTGTGTGCTTCCTGTACAGGTCCACTTCTCATTCATCCTTGAATCCTCAGCCAAGCGGCTTGCAAAGGAAAGGTGTTCCATAGATGTTGAATATAATTGAGTCTTTTAATAAAATGATGAGTGTAACCTCTAACACTATAAAAATTAAAAAACCCTCAGAAGCAACAATTGGCACTAAAAATTAATTTGAAAATTTCCTTCCATATACTGTTAGCAAAGTTCTTTACTTTTATAGGCCTCTCCTGTGCTATAAAACTCCTGAGTGTTCTAAAAATATTTAAAAAATAGGCATTTAGAACCTCTTTAATGAACTACTTCCAAATGTGGCTAAGATGTCTGAGGCTTTCCCCGCAGCAGGTGTAAAACCAGCCATTGGAGCTGAGGACCAGGAAGCTGGGAATTTCTGGCCCCGAGATGGAGTGGTGGCCCATCGAGGTTCTGCAGGTGTCAGGCGACACCACCCCTGGTGGAGACCCCGGTTAAAGGGTTGAAGGTTGTCTCTGGGGGTGCTCTTTGGTCTGGAGAGCTGCTTCCTGAGTTTTTGCAAGATAGTTGATGCATCTGCAATTCTCTTGTGACTCGACTTTGTGTGGCACGGACGTCCCAGAAGCCAGCCCCTCACCTGCCATCTGACCCCAGCACCGCTCACGTCTGACATGTAAATCGCGGCTTTCTCTACCACCTCACAGAACTGTAAATTCATTCCTGTCCTCTCTGCTGATTTTCTAATGGCTCTTGTTTATAAGTGCTTTATGGTAAAGGGTGATTGAGAGAGCCATTAGTCTATCTCACAAGTTAATGTTTGAAAGGACAAAGGCTGGTCTAAAATACAGCAGGAAACAAAAAATAAAGAGGAAGGTGTGGCCCAGAAAAGAAGTATGAATTATTTCATTTGCTTCTAAGAGTTTAGTTGAAAATGCTGCCATTAGAATCTTCCATTATTAGGATCCCATGATTACATTCCACCTTCGATTGAGATTGCAATGCTTGAATTTTTTTTTCACTTGTGAGGAACAACAAATTTTAAATGTTATTTAAAAAATAACATTTCCATCTTTTGTTTTTTAATAAATTTATTTATTTATTTATTCATTTCTGGCTGTGTTGGGTCTTTGTTTCTGTGCGAGGGCTTTCTCTAGTTGTGGCAAGCGGGGGCCACTCTTCATCGCGGTGCGCGGGCCTCTCACTATCGCGGCCTCTCTTGTTGCGGAGCACAGGCTCCAGACGCGCAGGCTCAGTAGTTGTGGCTCACGGGCCTAGTTGCTCCGCGGCATGTGGGATCTTCCCAGACCAGGGCTCGAACCCGTCTCCCCTGCATTGGCAGGCAGACTCTCAACCACTGCGCCACCAGGGAAGCCCAACATTTCCATCTTTGATTAAACTACAACTTACGTACCACTCCATGTAAGTATTTTTCCTATGCCTGGCTCATGCCAATGTGTATGTAATGCAGCGTGGAAAAACGTTAATTAAGCTGTTAGGTGACGTCACTCCGTATCAGTTTCAGGTGTGGCCATGCGAATAGTGAGAAGGCTAATAGCTGTGCTTGTATCTTGGCAGCAGATCGCTTTTCATTCTTGCCTCGCTTCTCAGAGGTTCTGCAAATGCCAACCATATGAAATGACTTCCGCATCTCCATTCAGACCTCATGGTGCAGTGCCATTTTTGTGGGGCTGTGTACACCTGCTTTCCCTAGACTCCAGTCTCGTAAAACTGTCAGTGCATCCTTTCACAAGAACACATTAGTATTGTTTAAAGGACTGCGCATCACTTTTTTGACTGCCGTAACTCGTTATAAGCAGAACTTAAAAGGGTTAATTGATTGGTCCTCCTTTAAGGTGATGCAAATACAGACCGATATCAGCAATTTTAGTGACACATTGAACAGTCACATAACCCTTATACAGCATTGTGATGTGTGCATGTGTGTGTCTGTGTGCTCACAAAGTCAAGATGTTTATGGAGACACACTGAGAACGGAGAAAGGGAAAATTCAACTTATTTGAGAGACCGGAAGTGAGAGAAGCAAAGATAAGATGGAAGAGGAAAAAGAGAAGAGAAATCTTAAAAAAAAATTTTTTTTTTGGCCGCGCCCCTCAGCATGGGGGATCTTAGTTCCCTGATCAGGGATCGAACCTGTGCCCCCCTGCAGTGGAAGCTCAGGGCCTTAACCACTGGACTGCCAGGGAAGTCCTAGAAATCTTAAAATTTACATAGGATTGTTAAGGGACAGAAAATAGACATACAGAATCTCTGAAGTCCTCAACATTTCTGACATAATCAGGCAAAAAATGCAACTCTGAAGCCTGTTCATAGAAACCAGGTGTGTTTTATGTGTAAAGGAAAGGGACAACTGTTTAATCCTTTAAAACTTGAAATTGCTGCTGTCAGGATGAAGAGGGAGAGGAAAGCTGGAGTGGAGGGCTGGCTCTGGGCAAGAAGTCTCACTGCAGGGCCGTTCAGCACAGGGATCTAACAGGACCAGTGAAGGTCGTTTTGGTGAGTGCAAGGGAGAGGTATAGTTATACATGTGATAGTTTCTAAGACTTTGTGACTTGCCAAACTCACCATAGCTACCTTGAGGGCGAATGCATGTTAAAGCAACAGGATATTCACTTACCACCCCTCCCAATTATTATTAACTTTTTAACTGGGCAAAGTCAGCTTATGCCAGGCAGACATAGAGAAACTTATACTGAAAATACACAGTGCCAGGGAAATTTTTCTAATATAATATAATCAATGAAAGTAGAGATGGGTCTTCAGGTTTGGGGCTTGAGGATAAACTACACAACAAAGGCAAGAAGATACAGTGAATTTTATAAACGTATCAGTCCTGTGTCTGGCTTATCTGAATTCTTTCTGATACTCTAATTTTGATCCAAGGAGAAAAAAATCTCAGGAAAAAATTAGGAATATTTTTGCTCTTTGTAATCATCACTTATGTACATAAACTTATGAATAAAATGAGATTTTGGAAACAGAATTGATAAATAGCTGTTACATACCAAATAATAGCTTACGCTATTTTTTCCAATATGCTAATTTTTGGATGGGGAATTTTTTAATAATCAGTTTGAATTGTCTGAAATGGGAAGTCGGTATTTATCTTATGCTCTGAGCTTCTGATTACCCCTCCTAGTACGGGAATAACCCCTGATCGCTTGTTAATTGGCTTGAGAGTCACAGATGAAATGAGGCTTGCATTGCCAAATATTTTCACTGAGCCTAATGATAGATCACCTGAGCGTATCCTTCTTAACAATTAACTTCAATTTAGAAGATATTTAGAGTCTTTCGGAGGACATTTAATAGCAAGTGAAGTGATTTGTGGAAAGACTGTGAATTTCAGTCTTTCAGATGAAAGATGATAATGGGATCAAAGTCTTTCCTTCTGATTTATTATTTGTGTTCCCATTTCTCACACAGTGAAACTTCGTATTTTTCAGGGAACTGAGCTTGCTTCAGCCCTGTACCTGAGACACTTATTAGAGGGTTGGGCTGCTTTTGAGGCCCTAGTTATGACTTTTAAGTATTAATACACTTAGTATATAATAGGTAAGGCTTAAGAGCCTGGTTAAAAGAGAAAACTGTTGTGAAAATAGCTTTAAACTGGCAAAGAGTGAGAGTCAGAAGGAGCTAAATAGAAGATGTATTTTATCATCTCAGATCAGTATTTTCTGGAGGACGTGTGAGGAAGAAAATAAGATAATGAGAACTCAATTGGAAAACAGAGAATCCAGAAATTAGAAAAAAGATCTAAGTAAAACATTACGCTTCTAAGAATTAACTCCGCTATTAATTCGGTACACGCCAAGTGTTCGTAATTGCCTTTGGCGACTCTGCGTGGACTTTTGTTCATCGCCGCTCTAAAGAAGCTACAATCCTGCTTCCTAAAAAGGCACAGTTCTTTTCAAGGCTGAACCTCCTCTACCCTGAGCTCTGAAACTCAGAAGGGTTGGGCACTTTGGGGATGGTCAGAGATTTCAATCTTGAGATTGAGAAATTCCTTGTCAGGGACAAGTTGCCATAAAGCAGGGCCGTTTTCCCAGAGGGGCTGGTAAAAATACACACGCATTAGTAAAGTAAAGCAAGGGGAAGACACTGGCAGGTTGAGCCGTCCAGTCAAAAGTCGAAATGTTTGTGCACACCAGACAGTGTGTCTGGCTACCTCGTGGGACAGTCCATGTTTGGTCTGGGAAAACAGTGCCATGTTTACCACCAGGGAAGGCCTATGGCTGAGTAACAATGACCAGGCCCAAGAGCCGGAAGAGGCTGCTTTATAAATGGCTGCCTCATTAGGTTGAGTGGGAGTGTTTTTCAGCAAATGGCTCTGAGGGAGAGCAGCCCAAATAGCTGCTCCTGTCAGAGGGTAGCAGACAGGTCTGTGAACCCAGACTTGTCCATGGGTTCACCTTTCACTGGAAGGTGCCACCCCTTTGGTGACATTGCTGTGGCAATACTCAAGTTGTCCTTCAGTTTTCTTTCTTGGAGGATCTTTCAGGGACTCTCTGCCAGTGTGGAATGCATGGCATTTTCTAGAGGGCTGCCCCATCAGTCTTTACTTTCCAACCAAAGGCTTTTCAACAGAAATATCAAAGAGGGCAGCGTGTCAGACTGGTGGAGATACACCAATTATATAAAAGCCTGTGCTGGTCAGCATGTGTGTAATTATTTATTTCAGCTTTCTGTAAAAGGAGGGGCATTTTATTCAAGCCAGGCAGAGATCTGGCAGTTTCCTGGTTGTGAAATTCTATTGACAAAGGTGTGAAGTGAAGGGCAGGGTAACGTGGTCTGCTAGGAACCTGTGCCTTCATCTCTGTGACCTGGGCATGTGTCAAGCCCAGACTGAACTGACCGGAATGACTTTGATTTGATGACCATTAAAGGTCAGGCACATAATGGGATCAGATGTGTCAGTGGAGGTGAAGTACATAGCATAATAGATTGATGGTAATTAAGTAGTCGTGTTTAATAAGAGTCATCAGAGTTAAAGGCAGTGTTGGAATGAGCAGCTTGGGGAAGGAACGAGAAGGCATGAAGAAAGGAGTGGGAAATATGTCAAGGAATAATCTTTTTGTTACACTAAAACAAAGGCCAGAGGAATTGCGTGTGTGCGTGTGCCCATTTGTGTTTTAGGGGACACAGCATGTTTTCTGCCTAAAAATTGGGGTTTGTGTTTTATTTTGTTGTGTTTCTAGATGACTTTTTAAAAGGCAAGGAGGATAGGTGGAGGAGAATTAAATTTTATGAACTTATAAATGGAAATGGCCCCAAGTCATCCTAATTCAATGTATATGTATCTAGAAAATACGAGCCACAAACCCTCCAATAAAAATATTTCAACACACACAGTTCAAACATTAATCTATATTTTCTATTGGATGAGAATCTGGGTTGTTGCTGGATTTGATTTTTAAATCCCTAGAATTGATTAATTGCTTGTTCAATGAAAATTTTGTAGGTTTAGAAAGTTCTCATTCTTCAGTAATACTTAATCCTATTATTGTGAAGCATTATCATTTCGTAAGAGAGCACATTGAATTAGAATACACAAACAAGGGCAGTTTTGGGGTATTGTAACTACCACAGGTTTTCCATATTATTTTTGTCTGTTTGCACAAGCCATCATCTGGATTTATACATGGATTTCTAGGTTCAGTGTAGAATGACCAGGTGTTGAGAATGCAAACAGCTAACCAGGACTCTGTTGACAATGCCACCTGGTAATGAAAGGACCAGGGAAGGGGCTTTGTGTCTAAACTGCCTTGTGACTTGACAGGTCTCAATGATCCATGCTTCATGTAGCTCCCTTCCTGGTTCTCTGTGCCACAAATATATGTGAAAGAAGAGTTCTGGATTTTAGGAGTTCTGATTTACTCTTTTCATCGGGTCTTTGGCTCAGTAAATAATCTCCGTCTGGAAGCAGAACTGAATTGGGATAAGATTCTGAAGTGAAAAATTTTTTTATGAATTACCTGCCATTCTTCCTTCTAGCGACCATGACCTGGGCAGTTTGACCCCAGAGCCTATGCTCTTAACCACTCCGTTATACTGTCTGAGAGTCCGCAAGAGTATGGCTTGGTTTTATGAGAGTTTGATCTTATCTTTGAAACTCTGGAGCCAGCGCAGTGCCAGGCACACAATAGGAGCTCCATAAATGAACGGTAATAGTCATGTAATCAGATTAACTAACTCCCACTGACATTTAGCTAACTTATTCATGCTGACAAAAATGTCTCCAGAATATGGTGATATAATCTTTGCGCATAGGTGCAAGTGGATGTGCTTTATGAGAGGTACTGGGGTGGGTGCTCAAAGAGTATCAATCACAGAGCTGTCTACTTTTGCTTAGTCTGAAAATAACATCTATTTTCAGCATATGGCCCACAAGTAAGCAGGGTCTTAGATACATAGAGTCTTAGGGCTGGAAGTTAGGTTAGTCTGACCCCTTTCTTTTAAGAATGTACTGACTATTGGCAGAAGCTGTGCAGGCCCTTTTTTTCAGGGTGGGTGGCGCGAGGCGGGGATCTGTTGGAATTTGTGTGACAGCACAAAATATTTAGTATGGAGAAAAAGGGTTTGGAGTGCTTGAAGCTCAAATTGTTAGCTTTTAAACTTGATGGCCAATGTCCCATCTCTTGTCAGTCTTACCTCATATGTCAATGCCAGCAGGTAATCGTGGTGTTTGACAGTGACAGAGCAGCTTTAGTACTGCAGATGCTCTAGACACCTATTTATAAGCAATTTGAGGAGGGCACAATAAACAACTCCTCTCAAGGTTGTTTATTTTTCAAAAACATTTACAAACAATCAAATGAATCAAACAGCTATTCTACAACTACTACTATTGTGATTTCTGATGGCTAACATTTATGGAGTACTTCCTGCATGCCAGGAATTGTTCTACGAGCTTACATGTATTAATACACTTAATTCTCACAACAATTCAATGAAGTAGATGCTATTAGTATGCCCATTTTATAGGTTAGGAAACTGAAGTACTGAGAACTTACTTAAATTAAGAAGTTAAGAAATGTCAAATGGAGCAAAGTTTCAAATTAATACAAAAATTCTTCCATACTACCTGATATGCTGGACTACTTTATTTTAATTCCTTTACAAGGCTGGATCTTTAGAGTAGAAATCCTAGGCTTTCCAAGCTGAAAGAAATTTTGAAAGCAGCTAGCCCACAGCAACTGTTCATTGATTTGGAATTTGAGGCTCAGAGAGGTGAAGTGACTTTCCCAAGATCACACAGCTCTTTGAATGTAGACTTTAAGATCTGAACCCTTTCTCCTATACTAGGCTTTATTTTTCATGTTACTTTTTCATTTTCAAGATAGTGTAAAATCATTGTATTTAGTCTTCTATCTCCTTCCATTCTATAGAAGAGAAAACAAAGACACACACACAAAACAAACTAGATCTCAAGTCCTTGTTAAGTACTTGTCACTGGCCTGGGCTGCATTAGGATCTATGGTGTAGGAGGCCGGAAACTTTGTTTGCTGCCATGAGCCTGGTGTCTGGCTGCGCCTTGATAAAGGTAATAATAGGTGTTCTCGGCCTTTCATATTGCCCCCCAACTAGGGTGTTTTGGCTGTGGTTACTTCCTGAGCCCGTGGAGACAAACTTGGCCGAGTCACTTAAAACACTTAATCACAACCAAACACCTTATTCTACCAAAATAATTCTTTTTAAAAGTGTCCCAACTCGATCAACAGACAAGCATCAAATGGCGATAGAAAAGCTAAAAGCAGACATCATAATTGGACTGTGAAATTGAAAGAACAGAATGATTTAGCAATGATTGAACATTTGGCAAAGAATTTTTCATCAGGCTTTAATCCCAAGTCTTTCAACAGAGGAGGGCAATCTTCTGAGAACTGTTTGAAATGGTGGAACAGCAATTAAAGCCCTTCGTCATTCACAGATAGGAAGCAGAAATAAGTGTACTTGCCAAATATGGCACTGTGGCCATTGGAAGCTAGAGGGTTGCAATGGAAACAAACCTGTTGAAAACCAAATAAGATGAACACCGAGGAGTACAAAAGAAGGAAGGAAGATGACCATCATTTGGCCCCTCTGAGCCTTGTGTTAAAATGAGAATTCTGTCCCCTTCTAAGAATAAGTCTTCCAGTATTCACTTCAGGAAGTCCCATTGCTTCAGCTTGGATGGCTAATATGAAAAACAAAGCAATTGTTTGTTGACACGTTATTCTAGCAGGTGCAGTTCCATTTTAAACAAGAAGCCGCTATTGTTTTCAGGAATCGTGTTGATGACTGTCTTAGAACATGAAGGGCTGGTTCCGCTGCGGGGGACACCAGGGTGATGTTTTTCACTTTAGCCTTTGGGTCCAATGGTTCTCATCCTCTGTACATTTATGACTAGCACCCCCTAGATGTTTATGCAGGTTATAAAAGGGTAAGCCAGTTCGTTTTTATAAACAGTTAAAAAAACCTGATTTTCATATTCTGAAAATTCTTGGGCAGGAAGAAGTGACTAGGGCTGTCCAGATGTTTGTTTGGCAGCCACTAGACACCTGAGGGTGGAGGGTCCCCTTGATTTATCGTCTTTGGTTGGGGGGAAGGTCAGCCAGCAAGGGTGAGGCCCGTATTGCCTAAGTTAACAAGTGAGAAGTGACTTTGGCATTAGGGGTTGGTGGTGACCTGCTTTGGCTAGAACTGCTAGATTCCTGATGCCCAGTCTCCTCCCCAGGCAAAGTGAGTGCAGGAAGGTGAGGGAAGAGGTGTGAGAACAAACCTTGAGATGCTTCCTGTTTTATGAGCACGTAGGAGGGGAGGGACCAGGCGGGCCAAAGACATCCAGGTCTCTCCTTCCTTTTGTGTAGCAGTGACACGTTGCCAGCCTAGCCTTATTTGTGAGATGTGGGGCTGTGTGAAGTGCTCGGGTGATTTATGGGCAGCACGGAGCAGTAATCCTTCCCCTGGCTCTCTCCTCAGCCTTCTCGGCACGGAGGCACTAAATATCCAGCCTGACTGGGGATGCCCCGCCGCTGGTGGACTCCTGAGCCAGGGCTGTGTTAGCCTCGCAATTTACTTTTTCTAAACCACAATAAATTCAGGCACAAATGGCAGCAAAATTAACTGTGAACATGCCACCATAGTTTGCAGGCTGGGAGCTCTTATTGGCTCAGATCTGGTTTGGCTTTTATAGCTGATTCTCTTAACTAGAGAAAGAGCGGACCTCCTTTTCTTCATTTTTTTTTTTTTTTTTTTTTATGTTTGGTGAGAGATTATCAGCTTTAACAGAATGCTGCTATTAATTAGAAGAAACAGCTGTCCTTCCTCTGAGGGGACAGTGGCATTTAACTAAAATACTTGAGCCCACTGTACGGTCTGTGTTAGAGTTTGTTATCTTCTGTGAGAAATGCTCATTTATTTGTCATTCCTGAACAAGCATCTAATTGATTTATACTCTATGTCTCACATGCAGTGGGGAAGCAAAATGTAAAGTAATGTTACTAAACCAGAGTTACTTTGATGTTTTTAGGTCAATTACATTTCAGCCGGTAGAAGCCAGGCTGTAGTTACTTAGCTGTTGTTTAATAACCTAGTGCTACCTGCTGGATTTTGTCCTTTCTATATTTGATACAGTGAATGGAAGTAGTGACTGGTTAAAGTTGACAAATTATGTGGAAGGAGAATGGGCAGCGCTGAAATATGATCTGGTCTCCTGGCTCTCTTGGTCTCTACTTCTGGCACCCCTCACTCCTGCTCCACAATCGTCTTCATGCAGGTTGATGCCCAAATGTCTTCAGGGACTCCGTTTTCCTGTTAGATGCTGAGGTGATGCACGTCAGTGTGGTGCTGAGACCGTGCCGCCCCCTGAGGAGGGCTCCCCACGTCCTCTTCAGTCTCCTTTCTTGCCCCTTTCCCCCTCAGGTTCTTTTAAGGTCATACAGACTCACCTGCAGATCCTCAACTCACCCCTGTGTCCACACTGCCCTCTGTACCTGAGGAAGGGCCGCTTTAGCCCAGACCTGAAGGGCAAACAAGATATCGGGAAGTGTTTGTGTGTGTGTGTGTAGTTCAGACTGGTCTTGTCACCTATTTGTTTGGGCCCTTTTAGGCAAGTCTCTTATTGTTTCTATGTTGAAATTTCTTCATTTCTAAAATGAGATTAATAATCTCCCACAGACGTAATGTAACAACTAAACGAGAGGATAGATATGAAATCGTTTTCTCATTTTGATGGCACTGAGCAGGAGACAGAGCTTTAGGAAGTGCAGAAGAAAAGCCTGGAGCCATGGAACGAGGAGCATTTTGGAGGAGAGAGCTGGGAAAGAGCTCAGGGCAAGGGAGCTGAGGGGCAAGGAGCAAGGCTGGGAGAGTGAAAAGCCATCACCTTAGACCGGAGAAAGGAGAGAGTTGTTCCAAGAAGTGTGCCGGGACCAGGCAAGGTTCAGCATTTCAGGGCTTAAACCCTCCACATGATTCTAAATGGACAGCCTAGACTTTGTCAGGTGGGCTGCCCATTCTTAGCTAGAACCATAATGTGTATGAATCCGTTCCTTTCATAGTCCTGCTCCTGCCATAGCCACTACATTCTGGCTCATATGAGGTGGAGGGACAAGTCTTATCTTAACAAACCAAAGCTCTTCGAAGAAGAGGAAAATCAGTGGTAATCTATAAGCCATTTCAGTTTTTTTGCATTCTGTCTTTGGTTGTTGCCTCTGAAATTTTGGGGTCAAGTTTATTAACCTCATTTGTCATGGCAGGAGAGAAGGCACCAGGGGTAGCTTTTAATCCGATGAACCCACATTCTTGCCACTCAAAGTGTAGTCCATGGACCAGCAACGGGGCATCACTTGGGAGTCTGTTAGAAATGTACACTGTTAGGCCCACTCCACGCTTACTGAATTAGAACCTGAATTTTTAACAAGATGCACAGGTGATTTATGTAAACAGTGAAGTCAGACCAAGAAGACAAACCTCACCCTGCTCACAGCCTCACATACGAACACCTATACTCATTTATGCAAACAATTCATTTTCATCATAAAGATTATAAAAAAATACAGAAATACATAAAAAATTACTCATGGTCTTGCCTCTGTTAACATTTTCCCTATTTGTCTTTGCCTTTTAATCGAAAAAGTCTGGATTGTCTGGACTTTTTTGTGAGGGGGGGAAAAGCCACTCCCACATCTTCAAAAAATGTATTGGGTTTGACAAATTGCTACTAGTATTGGGGGAGGGGGAAGAAAATAAAATTAAAATAGGGACCTAACCCTACTTTCTGTTGGATGACTGGCCTTCAAGCCTTATCAGGAGTTGGAGAATAGAGACTTGATTATTAAGCAATTCTGTACTCATTTTAATTCTTAAATTTCACTGAATAGTGTCTTAAGCAGAGTTGGTATCCCAAATAGGCTCAAGGCTCTGTGCACCTGAGGTTCAACAAACTTATTTCATCTTGTATGATGAAGTTGATGGAAAAACACGTATCAGAGTTTTCCTCCTTCTTTGGGCAGTCTACCTAAAAAGATTAGTTGGCCTGATTCTAAAGGATGGCTTTGTAAAGAATTTTTTTTTTTTTTAGCAGGGGTTAGGTTGTATAGGTTGGAACAATATTTTCTTGTGTTGAGGCAGAATTCTTTGAACTTGAGACGGGACTGGTGTTGGTGCTGCTTTTCAGCTTCAAGGGATGAATTTCTTTCTCTAAGCCCCCTGTCTCTTCTTCTCTAAACTTCCTAATAATTTAATTTACCAAACCAGGAGGACATGGAGCTTTTCTTGCTGCCTCCAAGCTCCGTTTGTATATTTTCAAGGTTTAGAGATTTCTTAGCAATTGTCATCAAATAGACAGCAGGCTGCGGGTGTCGACCTCACGAACAGGAGCTGGTCCTGGGGGAGAACCTGAGCTCTTGACTGACACTCACACCCACCCACATCCCCCAGCTTCAAGGACTGGGAGGCTGGGGCATTCTAGAAGATTTGGAAAGGAGCCACCAACAGGAATTATTGAACAATTGCTCCGTGAAACTTAAGATAACACTGTGTTCCATCGCAGTGGAATTGCCGTGTGACAGAAGGAAATTATCTGTTTAGTTCTAGGTTAACGTTTATGTGAGAAAAATAAAATTAAAGTTGATGGTATCTTGTCCAAGAAATGCTTGTATTTACTTTAAAGAACAAAGATTAACTCAGCACTTTGTAGAGTGAATGTAACCAACTTTGGAGGATTCGTTGTTTGAGTTGCAATTGAAAAAAACCCCAAACAAACACCAAAACCCAAAAAACTAACAACATCTTTTAAGATGACAGTGGAATATCTCCTGGCCACCAAATTATGTTCCCTGAAGTTAGGATTTCCAGAAATAACTGGATTATGAACATAATGGTATGAAGTAGTCCATCTCTATGGATCATTGGTAGGTATGTGTGTGTGCGGGGGTGATTTTATGGATGTTTACTTATTTTTTAGCAAGTAGAAAAAGCTGAACAAGGCTTACTGAGTTCATTATACATTTCTCAAGCAAATTAATAAGGAAACATTTTACCACTAGTATATAAGGAATCTCAATAATACTTGTGGTAAAAATGCTAGTAGAAATAACTTTTAATTCAGCCTCAAAATGAAGAATCAAAATCATGTGTTTGTTCATCCAGCTCATATTAGCACGGGTCTCCTATGTATAAAGCACTATCCTGGGCCAAATGGGGGGATACTGTGATGAATGAATGACAGGTTCTTGTGTTAACTTTATAGCTGGCTAGGGGAGACCTGAACATGGTGATAAAGGGCATATTGAGAAAGTTAAGCCAAGGTAACGACTTATATTCCTAATATATCTCTAGCCTGCTTTTCTTTTGGTTAAATAGAGGTTCGGATATTTGTGGCAAGCCAGTGTATTTTATAAACACGTATATGGTTCTTTAGACTTGTACGGTGCTTACACTATGGGTCAGAAACTTTCTGAAAACTTGAGAGATGTGAACTCATCCAATCTATGGTTATTAAACCCACCATTTTGCGGATAAGAAAACTGAGGCACAGAGAGGTTGAATAACTTGCCACATCATGGGAGGAGAAAGATATGAACTTGGCAGCCCAGCTCTTGGGTCTTTCCAGGCACTGCGCGGTGGTGTCTTTCCAAAGTGGTTGCACACATCGGTACAAGCCAAAAAGAATTGTGAAAGGCACACTGCTCATTAGCTGGCAGATTTGTTTCTATCATTTAGGGCTGCATGATTACAAAATACATGTTTGTCCCTTACTTCTCAAGCAGTGATATGTTCTTGAACTGTGGAAATCAAACTGCTATAAACATTTGAAAGAAACATGGGAAGGAGTTATCGAAAGGAATCCAATATTGGTAACGTGAAGACTGTTTTACAAAATAAGCACCAAGCCTTTTGTTTATCTATGTTGAGGTTTAGAGTTTCCTTTTTCTTTTTTTAATGTTGGGCATTTGTTTATATTGCTCTTATTGATTTGAAATGAATCCAGTGGTGCTTATGCACAAGGGTAGTTCTTAGCCTTGATTCTGGAGAAAGATTTACTACTAGAGGAAATATAACACTCTCTTTAAGTGAAAGAGGAATATTGGGAGGGCATTCTCTATAATCTAGTGCTTCATTGAGGGTTATGGGAGTGTGTATATATATACATATAGATACAGATATAAAATTTTATATATGTGTGTGTATATATTATATATATATATATATTTGTCTCCTGAAGTCATGGTGAATATATATATGCTCATCAGAAATTCCTATGCTTTAGTTTGTGTGTATGTGTGTGTGTGTGTGTGTGTGTGTGTGTGTGAGAGAGAGAGAGAGAGAGAGAGAGAGAGGTTGAAATTAAGGGAAGGGAAGGATGGGGAAGAGAAGGGAAAGTAAATGAAGAATCTTATGGAGGAATGAGATGAATTAACGGATATATAGGCTCATCAGTTTTTATAAGTAAGAAAATCACAAGCACCATTTTCTTATCCCATTAGATCTGAAAAGGAAACTAAGACCAACTAGTCTAGTTATACTTAGAAGAATATTTTAACGAGGGGCTGAGCTTGATCCTAGTTCCTTGCTACCAGATACTCTGTTTTATTCATTTTTCCTCAGTGCCTGGGAGAGAGCCTGGCACAGAGCAGGTGCCCAGTGAATGGATGTGGGATGAATACAACTAGAGTCCTGGGCTTCTGTAAAAATCTCTCTATACCTTCAGAGAAGAGACCTCCTCACCTCAGACAGCAATCACTGGCCAGATGCCGCATTGTCCTTGAAGTCAGGCTGCCCACTGAACTCACAGGCTTTGAAGCAGAGTGAGGCCAGCTCAGGAACTCAGCGGGAAGCCTTGTGTCTGTGACCTGGCCCCGTGGGTAGTGTCCGGAGACTACAGTGTCCTTGCTCCAAGGCCAGAGATACAGGCCCAGATTACTGAGGGTCACAGGTCCACATTCTTGAATGCAACTGGAGCATTAATTAGTGACAATTACCTATTGGAAAAAAGAAGTCGAGTCCTGAGTGCTCCTTCCAAAAAACTTGAAGACAGAAGGAAGCTTCTAACAATGGGTCATAGGAGATGCATTTCCGTCCTGATGTTAAAAACAAGGTACTGTCTAATTGATGAGTAGTAGGGGCTTGCAGAGACGCTTTGATGAGCCATCTCCTGCTTCCTGATATTGTGACCCCCTCAACAAACACTGACAAATAAAACCAGCATGACTTCAATATAAATGAGGGCACACTATCTGAAGAGATGCTTCGTTCTCAGGATGTGGTTGAAATCCTGTTATGAATAAGGTTTACATCCTTGCCACTGAAATAATATTTTTGTACTGTGGAAATCAATGGTAAGGAAAAAAATGGACAGGTCATCTAATATGTAAACAATTTAACTTTGAAGTAATGTCTTGCTTGCTGGATTTGGTCCTGGGGAAAGTCAAAGAGCTTGTTACTTAGTTGAGTTCTCTCTCCCCCTTTCTCTCTCTTCTTCCCATTTAGCTTCTCTCATCTTCTCTTACCTTGGATAGCATTTTGATCATGACTCCAGCCCAGAATGGTGTTGTGTCAGAATTTCTTTTTGGCCTTGTAACTCTTTTTCTCTAATCCTTAGGCATTTAGGATTTTGCTAACTGTGATTTAAAATAGAACCAAGAGAGATTTGGTCTGAGGGAAGGTGAGAGCGTGTATTTTGTCAAGTTGTAAACTTGTGGAGAATTTGTGGGTACTACATTTCAAATAGAACTCAAATCTTTTGAGGCTCAAGTTCCATTTGCTCTTGGCAAAACACAATTTCCTGGTTCAAAAGAAAACAAACACATAAAAAAGGGTCCCCAGGCTTCTTGGACATCAAAGCTTAGGAGATACTCTTATAAAACAGCATTTTGATGATTTTTGGATTATAGAAACTGGGAACATACAGACTAAAACTGCCGTTAAGTTAAAAAAAAAAAACCCAGGGGCAAAGATGTTGGCAAAGTGCATTATACTTTGGATATTTTTGCCAAAAGTGAGACATTTAGTTAGTTTTCCTGCTCTTCCCCGAACTGAATTTTTTTGGTAAAATCTCAGCTATGTCAAATTCCATTTCAGCTTCTTCCTGGTGTCCAATAAACCTCAGGCCTAAAAGCGTAGTCATGACCCTTTTGAATCAAGTTTCTTTGAAAATTATGTTTATAATTTTGTTCAATGTTCTAGCAACTTTATGGGTTAATATATCTTTGTACATGGTACCAAATATTGACTAATCTATCAGTTAAAAATACATTGTTTTAAAAAATCATTCTAGATTAGTGGTTCTCAACTAGGGGGCAGTTGTGATCCCCTTGGGACATTTTGGAAACCCCTGGGGACATTTTTGATCGTCATAACTAGGGGGTGGGGTTGCTATTGGCATCCAGTGGGTGGAGCCAGGGATGCTCTCGACATTCTACAACGCACAGGACAGCCAGCCACGACAAAGAATTATCTTGCTCAAAATTTCAATAGTGCCGAAGTTTAGACTCTAGGAGAATTATAGACAGTTAGCATCTTTAGATATTTGCCGTTTATCCCAACCAAAATCAATGTTCTTGACTGATTTCTGGGCATAGATTGTTGGATTGGAGGAAGAGGGGAGAATAAGAATGAGAAAAAGAAAGAGAGCAATAACGGTAAGGCTAAGTTAATCTTGTAGATCCTGAAGTCACAATATATCCCATTATAACTCAGGAAAATAAAATATTTTTTAAAAGGTAAATAATGATTCTGAGGCCCAGAGATGGCTAGCTGTTATAAGAATGTTCTTTAAGTCAGAAGGAAAGCAGTAGAAACAGGATGTGTTAATGTATTAGTTTGTCATTGTTTGTTTTCATATGCTGCTACGTGCAACACCAAAGAGAGGCTTATGAAACACTCCCATTCTTTACAACCGCCTGGCTTGCTTGTTTTGCCCCCATTGGAATTTGTTCCATCATTCATTCATTCAGCAGATATTGATGCATGCCTGGAAAGGGCAGGAGTCGGGGAAAAAAATGTGTGAATGGAAGCTTTCCTAGGCCTGGTTGAGATCTGCAGAACCCTGTAGAGAAGTCAGCTGAGGCAGAAGTGCAAGGCCCCATTCTGTATTGCAGTCCAGCATAATGCATAGGTTTTCTAGAAGAAATGGTGGCAGTGGCCGGAGACCGTGCTTGTCACTCTTAGGGAATTTGCAAATGTCTGTAACTGCCATGGAGGGGCTGTCCCAAGAGCCAGAGGCATACCCTTTGGGGAGGGGTTTCCCAAGCTCAGAACCCCCTGAAGCGTGTCTCAAACCTCAGCAGCATCACATCAACAAAAACAGATTCCTGGGCCTCACCTCCGGCCACTGACTCAGAATCTCCAGGGAGAGGAGGTGTTTATCGATTACCACAGGTGATTCTTATCACCGTGCAAGTTTGGAATGCTTTCCCCACAGGACTAGTAAATCAAGGAACTTGCAGAGGGAACCTGAGTCCAGAGTCCCACCTTTAGCCCTACCATCACCCCAAACAGACTCATCCGTCCAGCAAACATCTGTTGCACACCTGTTGGTCTAGAGGCCGGGGGTACTGTGAATAAGACTGACAAGGTCCTTGCTCTCACAGAGCTTATGTTCAGGTTCATGAATGAGAACTGAAGTGGAGTATTTTACCTGAGATGTTCCTTCTCTAATGCAGATCAGAAAGGCAGAGAGAAACTTCAGATGATGGAGAAATGTAGGAAGATGTTCCCACTAATGCACGTGCACCTAGCAAATACACTCTGGTATTCAGAAATCTCTATCAGTATTACACTATTGGTATGACCTTGGGAAGATTGCTTCCTGTCTCTGTGTGCAGTATCCCCATCTGTAAAATGGGGATATACATATTATCTACCACACAGAGTTGCTGTGAGGAGTAAATTAATCAAGATTTGTAAAGTTCTTAGGCTGGTGCATGTCCTGGGAAAACACACAGTAAATATTATTTGCTGTTAACGTCCTCATCGTTGTCAACATCATTATTTTATTCTCTCCCTCTCTTCTTCAACCAAATGCCACGATTCCCAGTGCCACTGATGGAGAAAAAATACATCTGGCCACCCCAGCAGATTGTATTCCTTTGTTTACTCAATCATCCATTCCCATATATGAGCTGAGAATCTGCCAAATTCAGGGCTTGGATGTGGGAAATAAAAAATTAGTCAGCAGTAATTAGCTCAGTTCAGGTAGGAAGTGATTAAGAGAGTACGGATAAAATGTTCTGAGGGTTCAGAATAGAAAGTGATTTCTTTATGTGGGAAGAGACAAAATTGGGATATCCTTTGGGGAGATGCAGTCATCAGTACGTTCTGGGAAAATATAGTAGGGACCAAATAAATAAATTGAGTTGAATTGAATAATTCTCTATCCTCCCTCTAAGCAGTGCCATAAAGGTAAAGTAGAAATACCAAATTTCAATAACAGTTGGGCTAAATAGGTCTTCGTGAGTGAGCCTCGGCACCTAACAGCTACTGATAATGAAATTTCTATGTGGAAACGTGCTCTCGAATTCCAAACAACCAACACACAAGTGGTCTTTTGACTTGCTGCTTCTTTGTGAGAGGGAGCTGGTCTGAATTCATTGCTGATTTGAAAGGAAAATGAGTAGAGTTTGAAACCGCTTATTGACATGGTCTCTCACGTGTCACCTTCCTATCGCCACATCTCAAATACACCCAGACCTTTTACAGAAGCTTAAACAATGCTGTACGGCTCTGGTTTTATTCCTTTCCCACCAATTTGCTTTTAGCTTATCTGGACTTTGGTATGTCATTTGGAAATTGGGCTATGTTTTCCTTGCTTACATTGAAAAAAGAAATGATTAACTGAAATAACACTGCACATTGCTCAGATTTAATTATGTTTGTAATACATCACCCAGTGATATGGGGCAACTTCTTGCTGTTCATTTTCCATCATGAGTTTCTCGTAACATATGGTCCTCGTGAAATAGTTTTGATTCAGAGTCCTCAGTAGCATATGGCAAAAAAAAAAAAGCCCCTCAAGTCAAATGCAAAGTAAAGGCCAGCCTCTGTGTCCCAGAGGAGCCTCCATCGACTGCAAGCCAGCAAGCCCGGAATCTGAATTGGTGTCAGGGTTTCACTCATCATGAAGATTTTACATTTGGTTTGGGACTTTGGAGCATGAGGTTCTGGATGTAAAAGTCAGAAGAGATATGGCTTTTGTAATGTCTGCAGAGATTCCTGTGTCGATAAGGTCAGCAGAAAGTTAATAGATTTTTATCTTCTCATCACGTGAACTTAATATAGTGCAACTCTTTGGTGGGGGTGGGCTGGTGGAATGGGATGGGAATCCCATCACGCTTTTCAGATTTTTCACAAAGGATGTTTTAGGTATTTAAGTGCATTTTTGCTTAAGGTTAAAAAAAGCCCATCTCTCACATTTAAATAATAAAAACTTAGGAAAACTTTGTTTAAATGCTGTGCAACAGCGCTGGCTAAAAACAATATAGTCAGAGCAGAGCATGTTTTTTTCTTTGTGCTGGTTATTCACTTACATAGGAATAGGAAGAGGTTGCATTTATGGTGCTTTAGTAGAACGTGAGCCAGTTTAACTTGAATGCCTTCAAGCAAATGCTCAGAGCCATAAGGCAGTTCTATTAGGGTGGCGTCGTCCTTCCACCAGACTCTAAATAAATGACTGCTATGGGCCTGCCCTGAAGGGAAGGCCCTGCTGCCAGGCACTGGCACATGCCTGGAAAGTCCAGTCGAGGGAGGATGGGGTGTGTGTGTGAAGCCTGCCACCAAGACCCGCTTTCAGAGGGGAAACTGGGGGGACGTGGGAGAAAAAAAACCTCAGGCTGACTCCAGAAGCCACCTTTGAAAACCTCGAAGCCAGATTCCCTTCACACCAACCTGCTGACTTGAGATCTGCTCTCTCATGGCCGCTAGGACCAAGCTGCCCCAACGGGCTGTGAGAGTGGTTTCCGCCACCTGGGGATGATCAGTGTGGGACGCAGGGAAGCCTGGGGCGGGGGGTGATGGCTGAAATGCAAGGCAAGTCCATGAAGGGACAGCACTGGGTCAGACTGACCAGCAGGCCTCAGCGATCAAACATGTCACACCTGTCTTGGCCACTGGTGCAGGTGTTCTAGGTCAGCTCTCACTGTGGTTATCAATCGCTGACAGTTGACAGTTTAATTTTACACCACAAGTACCTCATTACTTGTGTAGGCACTTGAAGAACATGTGGGCACTGGATCGGATCAGCGATCAATGACAAAGGTTGCAGAGGGTGCAAGTGGTAGCAGTAAAAGTGAAGGTCTCCGTGCATGAGTTGGCAGTGGTGGGGATACATGACAAGGGGAGTTTAACTGACAAACAGTCTGTCAGGTTGAAAAGAATGGAGATTTGCCAGGGAGCTAGCTGTAGACTATAACATATATCTCTTGACTTGAGGGAAAGGAAGGGGGAAAACCCCTACCCCAAGCAGAGCCTTCCTTTCTCGAAAATGCTTATGCAAATTTAATGAATGTGCGGGGCGGTAAAGTTTTATTCTACGAGCATTTATCTCATGACATAGATCCATTCAGGTGTTTAGGAATTTTAGATTAGTAGGATGCAGTGATGCTATTTTATAAAGATGTGTGTGTGTGTGTGTGTGTGTGTGTGTGTGTGTGTGTATACATACACCAACGGCACCAAACAGGACCATTGCTGTTTTACATTGTCCTGCAGCAGCTTATGGTGGATATTCAGTAATAAGAAAGTTGTTCCATATGAGCCCTTTTATTCTTATCAGTACAATTCAGGGTCAACACCACCAAAATAGATTGCCTTAGAGTGGTAAGAAAAAAAAATCCATTCTTTCAAGTGTCTTTTATAGTGGCATTTTAATAAATTCCTTGCAATTTTCCTCTCCACTCAACTTTTTACTTTCGAAAAAGGAGTTTCTGATATTCTTTTCCTTATAAAAATCTTTCTGTTGGTGTTGTTATTTTCTTAAAAGGCACTGGCTTTAAGAAAAAAGCCACATGGCACAAGTTTTATTCTTTACCACGTGCCTTTTCTGTTGAAGTAAGATTGATGGGGTGCATGGTGCACGGTATAGTAGTATGAAGATGGGTTTTGAGACAGATGGACCTGAGTTTGAGTTCCACCTCTGCAACTTCCTGCAGTGGTGCTTGGGCAAATTGCTGACAGCCTCAGATGTGTTGTTCATTAACAAAGTCTGGTATAGGAGTGTTGAAAGGGCTAAATGAGGTAAAATGGCAGAGACTGCAAATCGCTCCCCAATATCTATTCCTCTCCTTTCTCCTTTTAATAAAGGACTTGAACGTTGGCTAAGCGTATGGTCATCCAGTAATAGGCTACATTTCCGGCCTCCCTTGGAGTTAGATATGGCTCTGCCATTAGGGTTCTGTCTCATGGGATGTGAGCAGAGCTATGTTTAAAGTATCTGCAGTTTAGAAAAGGAAGCTACCTGTTCACCATTTCTTCTTTCCCCCCTTCCTATGGGCAGGAAAGTAGGCTGATGGTAGTGAGTCAGCTCTGACTGTACTGATGAGAACAACGCCCTAAGAAATGGCAGAGCAATAAGCTAGGAGGGATCTGGAACCCTGGATGACCTTGCAGATCAGAGCTGCCTACCTGCCTGGGATTGCCTGCTCCGTTCTGGACTGTTACATTAGAAAGAAACTTACTTCTCTCCTTTTAAGCCACTGTAGTTTGGGGTCCCTTTGTTATAGCAGCTTAGCCTGAATGCTGATACAACTGATACAGGAAGTAAGTAGGCTGGTATATAGCAGCACATCAACACGCTTATTGTTTCAAACAATGTATATTGTTTCATTTCTAATCAACGTAGTGAATACTACAGGTAATACATTAAATATTAACCAGAAGGCATCTGCTTAGTGGCTGGGTTAAATAGTCATTCTTCTTTCCCCTCTAAACTGGTCTTGCCGGTCAACTGTCACCTGATTGGAAAAAGTTCACCTTTTCAGGTTGCTCTGGTTTCTGTACAGAATCATCTCTCTCACTCTATGTTATTTCACTCAAGATTTGGAGGAATGAACGAGCTTCCCTTTTCCTTTCAGCATCAAGTGCACTATGTCATTTATAAAACCTAGTTTACCACAGTTACTTACCGCATGCTATCCATGGCTTCTGCTTTAAAAAATGGGGTAAAACTTCAGGATGTGATAATTTCTAGGAAAAGAGGCATGAAGTTCCAGAACACCAAAAACTACCTTGATGATTTAGAGTCCATAGGCATCTCAGGGTCATGTAGATCAATTTTCACGGGGACTCTACGTTCTGTGATCACACAGTACTCTTGTCACTCTCCTCGTCTCCCTCCCGCATCGCCACCCCACTCCTTCCTGGGGGCACTCTTTCTGTCTCGCTCACTCTTATTGTCTAGCAAAAACTGGCATCCTCCAGCATCATCCAGCTTTAATTGTAGTGCCCAGGACTCAGAAGCTTACAGTTCCCCATTTCTGTGGGACAGAGAAAATTCTGTTAACTTCATCTCTCTCCTGGAGTTGATGTCTATTACCCCAGGCCTAGAGAAGAAAAAGAAGAAAAGCTAGCAGGGGTCTGAGTATGAAAATATATAACTCTGCCTTTTTTCCTTTGTGTAGTTTCTTTTTAGTTCAAAAAAGTGAAAGGGACTTTGATAGCTGCCGTAAAATAGCTGAAAGGGTTTGTTGTTTAGGGATGGGATTAAGCTTATTCTGTCTGGCGCTCAAGGGTATGTCTAGGTCCACTGGTTGGAAGTTACAAGGGAAGTTATATGTCATCTTCTTTCCTTGAATGGTACCTTTGAGTCTGGGAATCTGCAAGCCAGGCTATCTTTTAGGTATTTCCGCAATTGGCTAAAGCTCCCATCAGAGTTTCTGACCTTCCATCCTTATCATGTTGCCTTGGAATTTATACATGCTTCTCAATGGTATCTACAATTGAAGATCAGCATCCATACAATTCAAGCAGAAGGAGGTACTAACTAACTTCATTCTATCTTAAAGAGGACTCGTATGGGGATGTGTGTGGGAATGGGAGGAGGGAGATCCCCAGAGACTATTGTTTCTATAGCCTCAGTGCCCTGCAGCTTCATCTTCTGTCATCATGTGCCCATTTTTAGGGGCTGAGAGGTTTCTCTGTTACTATTTCAACTTCCTCTAGAGGGCAGCTGATGGAAGGGTACCCTGCAAGTGCCTCTTGCGTCTCTTAAAAATGTTGTAGGGCCCCTTCACTTGACAGCTCTGTCGAGGAGCTTGATTCTCGAGGCACTGGGGAAGCAAGTCCCAGACTCCTTCCCGGGGTTCGGAGAGGCCGGCCCAGGACCCTCACATCGCCTTGGCTAGCTGTGTCTTCAGTGGTGTGTCCCGGCCACCTTGCAGCCCCTCCCTACAGAAGTCCAGGCCTCCAGTCTAGTGTTCCGCCTGGCTGCTTCCACAGGGCTCAGGGGCACAAATGCAAATCAGTCCCGGCCAGAGTTGCTCTTCCAGCCCATCATTAACGAGGTATGACCTTGGGCCAGTTGCTTAACCTCTCTGCACCTCAGGGTTTTCATCTGTGGAATGAGAGCCATGAACTAAACGGGTGGTTTTCAAACTGTACTCTCCTCAGAGGAACTGGTGTGTGTGTACGTGTGTGTGCATGTGTAAGGGGGAGAGAGAGAGAGAGAGAGAGAGAGACAGAGAGAGAGAGAGAGAGAGAGAGAGAGAGAGAGATTGATGTTTTTCTTATCTCCCATATATTTAAACTATTCAAAGCTCAGTTAATTGAAGCTGCATTGCAGGGAAATCTTTCTCTTCCTTACCCACAACTCCTCATTAACACCTTTCTCCTTCAAGCTGCCTGCCCCCTCCATATCATTCTCCTTTCTCTAAAGGAAATTGGCCTGGAGAAAAAAGGCAATTGTATAAACTTCTTGAAGGTGGGATTGTAGTTAGAGGAAAGTGCAAATTTCATTTCATTTGTTATTAGCAGTGGATTTTTCTTTTGAGGCCAATGACCAGCCATGGATAGGATCCGAAACAGATGGAAAAGTTTGCCCCTGTCATTAATATAACAGTGAGGGAGGGCACTTTTGACCTCTAACCTACATGTGGGATATTATCAGTTAGATGTTGGAATTTGGGTGGTTTTAAACAGTATCATTTGTTCTTTTGCGTATTTGCAATTTAAAAGGTTCATGTGGCCAAACACATGATGGGGTCTGACTCTTCCTTTGGGGATGGGGTTCCTTTTCAAGTCTTCTGGTTATGACAGGAGACTGCAGATGAAAATTTGTTCTTTGTCGGGGGAAGTTTTGTCGACTCACAGGCTCAGTGAGCACATCTTTTTGTTAGGGGCTTGACAGCCAGGTCAAGGTGTGACGAGAGAGTTTGGCAGCAAAGCTGCCTCCTATCAAGGTGTTTTTCCTAGTCTGGTGCAGGACCATGGTTCTGGAACTCAAGAGTGCCGTACCGTCCAAAATTGCCATGTGAAAGGCCTGATGGATTATGCCCAACAATGCATTCTTTGTGGGAACGAGGCATCCCTGGTTTGGCTTCTCTGCTGCCTGCCTCTTCTCTAAACCCTAAAGGTGTTAGGGCTGCTGTGGAGAGGAGTTTTATATCTGGCAGCACCACCAGATTGTTTTTTTTTCCCGGTTTTGAAAGAAATGGTTTTAAGCCCTAACCTACTCATCAACTCAGTTCCCTGCAGAGCTTTCGCCTTGGACTATTTTAAGCTGGGGATTGGCACAGGGAAAGGCCTTGTTAAAGCTCCAGGGGTGGTTTGAATTTGGGATTTGTGGTGGCACCTAAGTGTAGGTGCCCTGCCACCTGGCTTCTAGCTCCATTCTGAGAGGCTTCCTGGCTTTCATGGTACATGTAATTTTGACCACTAATAACTTCAGAAAAGTCTAATGCTGGAGCGATTATCGCATAAATCTCCAGATGTAGAAATGGAGTTTTTGAAGTTTGATTGCATATTCCTAGCTGCAGTCCTAGGATCCTGAACCACTGAATGCAAATATTGCAGAAGAAGAACGGAAGTACTGTAGAGTGTTTCTCAGGCTGGCCTTTCTCCTCTACTTTCCAGATGAAGAAAATAATTAGTCCTTTTCCTCTATTTTAAACATTTAGCCATTGTGTCTTGGAGCGCAGCCAAAAATAATCACCTGAAATTTTGTTTATGATTTGTTCACAAAAGAGGCCGTACTTTTTAAAGGAAAGCAAAAAGGACGTTTAAAGAAAGTGTGAGCTCATTATGAACCCAATATGTTTTAAAAACATTCAACTTGTAAACTCCTGAAATGTGGTTTATAATGGAAACAGCAGCAGAGCTTCCTGGGGTGGAACTGAGTTATACTAACATCTAAGCCTGTTACGGACCGGGTTTCTCTTGTAGGGAGAACGTTATCATGGCCTCTGGGCAACTGGTGTTTCTTGTTTTTGGACATCTAAATGATATTTAGTACATTTTAGGGATATGCATGCATGTGAATTATTTGCAGAAATTATGCCTACCTTCCTGTTATGTATTTAAATCCTCTTTTTTCATTTAAAAAAGACAGTTGAATAATTCTTGATTTTCTCTGCTATTTTTGCTTGGTTTTTTAAAATTAATTAATTAATTAATTTATTTATTTATTTTTGGCTGTGTTGGGTCTTCGTTTCTGTGCGAGGGCTTTCTCTAGTTGCGGCAAGCGGGGGCCACTCCTCATCGCGGTGCGTGGGCCTCTCACTATCGTGCGTGGCCTCTCTTGCTGCGGAGCACAGGCTCCAGACGCGCAGGCTCAGTAGTTGTGGCTCACGGGCCTAGTTGCTCCGCGGCATGTGGGATCTTCCC
Source organism: Eschrichtius robustus (assembly GCF_028021215.1). Lineage (NCBI taxonomy): Eukaryota > Metazoa > Chordata > Mammalia > Artiodactyla > Eschrichtiidae > Eschrichtius > Eschrichtius robustus. The sequence continues at coordinate 49,725,671 of NC_090829.1, read as the reverse complement.
AGACCAGGGCTCGAGCCTGTGTCCCCTGCACTGGCAGGCAGATTCCCAACTACTGCGTCACCAGGGAAGCCCCTTTGCTTGATTTTTAATCCCTTGGGAACATTTATAATTTTCTATGAGTTTATGTTAAATCTCAATTTTTATTTTATTTTATTGTAAAATCAAGAGGTAGTTGTGCAGAATATTATACACCTATAAAATAAACTCTCCATTGGCATTGTCTTAATTATGACTGTTTTTTAGTTGGCAGGTTTCTACGTCTATAAGACAGAGAAAAAAATAATGATATAGAGGCTTGGAAATTCCTGAATTCCTGTTTGAATGATCAAGGGATGATTAAAATACAATCAACATATTTATTATGTTGCGGTGTTAAGTGTATTTAATTCTTTCTTTCCTTTTCTTTTTCTTTTTTTGCAAATTTCTAATTTATATGTAATATAGCACCTGATCAACAAAGCCATTTCTCCACCATTTCCCATGAGAGAACTGATTGTTCAGATAATGGAACATCTTCACGAAGCTTATATTGGGAGCCAACTTATTCCTGTTTAAAAGTTAAACATATAATTGCCTGTTTTTATCATATATTTCTCATAAGTAGGTTCCATGGGACATACTGTAACTGTGGCTTACCTGGATACATATAGGGTCCTCCACTAATGATTGTGTTTCATCGGGTAAAATTCCATTTAAGGTGTGAGGACCAGGTTTAACAGCTTTCTCAATGCCCTGAATGATGGAAGTAGAGTATGAATCAATATGTCCGTGTCCATCAGGCCAAATGCAAGAATTTGATGTAGACTGTTTCTAAAGCTATATACATCATATCACAACTGACTTTATTAAGTAGTCACATACCACATTCACTGAGTCATAGGCTGAACTGTGATGCTTCCAAAGTTCATTATTTCGATGCTTATTCCCATACTTCCTTCCCACCTGGCTCGTTTGGATCTATTTTTGTCCCCTATTTTTTTTTTTTTTTGTAAATTTATTTATTTAGTTATTTGTTTATTTTTTATTTTTGGCTGCGTTGGGTCTTTGTTGTTGTGTGTGGGCTTTCTCTAGTTGTGTCGAGCGGGGGCTACTCTTCGATTCGGAGCGTGGGCTTCTCATTGGGGTCGGTGGCTTCTCTTGTTGCGGAGCACGGGCTCTATGTGTGCGGGCTTCAGTAGTCGTGGTTCGCGGGCCCTAGAGCGCAGGCTCAGTAGTTGTGGTGCACGGGCTTCGTTGCTCCGCGGCATGTGGGATCTTCCCGGGCCAGGGGTTGAACCCATGTCCCCTGCATTGGCAGGTGACTTCTTAACCACTGGACCACCAGGGAAGTCCCCCCAAATTGTCTTTTGATTCCTGTGCGAGACTGAAATTTTTTCACTTGTTTTACTAGCAGGTGAATATTTTTGAGAAATTTTTGGACAGTTTTGTAACTTGATGTTTATTTCACATGATGGGAATTGTAGCTGAAAAGAAGCCAGTTCTGATAAATTGCATCTAATGCTAATTTAAGATTAGCATCTAATTTTAAAGTTTATTCAAGGATGTTGTTTGGTCATTGGATACTTTTAAACACTTAAATTATTTTCAGATTGGTAGCAGGGCAATTAAAACTGGTGAAGGAGAAAAATAAGCTCTTTGTCCCCTTACCAAGAAACTCTTAATGTTTTTTTCCTAGTGAAACCAACCAGGCAACCATATTTTGAAGTTCTGGAATGGTTAATACTGGGTGTTCATCTTTTATTTATGGCTTCCTGCAAGGGCAAGAACTTGGGCAACTCTGGCTAAAGCTGGAAACGCCAATTATCTGATGAGTTTGCTTGATTTCCAGCCTAAGTTTTTGTAGACATCCTGGATTTGGTAAATAGTGGACCACCATCCATGTTTAGTAGATATTTCTCTACTTAAAATTGCTAACCTCTCTCTCTATGTCTCCAGGCTTCCTTTAATGATAACAGGCTCCTATTTCATCATTCTGGGATTGGAACTTCAGGGTGTTAAGGCTGTATGTGCAGACACAGCCTCCAGGGCTGTTTTGCCAACTTCACCAAGAACTCAGAATCAGAGCCCCTGCCAGACAGAGGGATCGTGGTTTTTAGGGGTGGGTTAAGTCACTCGGAGTGGTCAAATGTCTGGGGACTAGTCTAAGACTATTGATGCAATTTGAAGTTCCAGGCTGTGTCCTTGCTTATTCTATTTTTTTGAAAGAAAAAAACCCAACGCGATTCTTTAAAGACATCTGGCCTGTGCCCACTTGGATATTGCCTGAATACGGTGGTCGTGCGTTTTAGCAGTACATGCATTGTCCTTGCCGCAGGCCATGTGATTCAAAGTTCTCCACGGGTCCTGTGTACAAGGCTGGCCCTGTCTTCGTTGGTTTTCCTGAGCGGCTCTCCTTCACCTCCCTGGAGTTGTTGCACAAAGACTCTTTTGTCAGGCAGCATTGGACTCTCCTCAAAATCTAAGCACTTTCAGGAAAAGACTTGGAAGTCTATCTTCTCAGTTTCCACACCTCTTTGCCCTCTGAGCTGTCATTTAGTGTGACTGGTGGTTAAGCTCCCCACCCTGCTCCTTATGCAGTTCATTAGTGGAATAGATTATTACTGTGTCTCTCTTTCTAAACCTATGTTGAACATCTCCTAACTAGCCCCTGTCTTCTAGTTTACATTTTGATAAGATTGAGATTTTCAGGGATGTTACTTTTTATGTCAAGTGGAAGTTCAGTGAGATACTGACTCTTTCCTTTACTCTAGCTTGGAGACGTCCCCTACCCCCACACCCACCCCTCGCCTCCACACCCCCTCAACATGCACAAAACTTTCATTTTCCTGGGAAACACTTTCTTTTTAAACGAGTGTGATTTGATATGCTCTACTTGAATAAGAAAAAATGCTAATGTGTTTGACTAGTCCCATTTAGACTCATGAAATACAATCACAAAAGAGGATGAGATGCATTTCACTACATTATTTGTAACTATAAGAAATTTATATTGGAAAGTTTATATTTAATATAAGAATACACTGCGGTCATTTACGTTTGTTAGGTGGAAACAGAAATTAATTTTATTTAACAGCTGTTTTTAGTTTTTAATTTTTGAGGGTTTTATTTTTTTATGTCAAATGGCATTTTAATTGTTTATGTGCTATAGGGTAGTCTAACTGCATCTATTTTGTGCTCTATGCATAATAACAGGCATAAGGCTTCAGTGTCTTTGTAATATGTACATTGCAAGGTAATCACGTGTAAGTGAAACACACTTCCTTCCTACATATTTTGAAGATACTTGACTCATTATGAATTCTGCAGAAAATAGTTTTCAAGGTAGAGATGCAATTATATAGTGGTCTACATGGAGGAACTAAACAGGGATTTCAATTAATAATGGACTCTCCGCCCTGAGAAGTTTTACAGTCGCCCAGATCAGGGGTTATCCATCACTGCCTGGGCTGCGGTGGTCTCGCCTCCCTCTTCTTGTGTTCTGTGCGTGTGTTCATCAGTATGCCCAAGGATAGCAAGTTCTTGGCACTACAGTTTGCACTGAAGTGCTGTTTTTCTAAGGCCAGTGACACTGTTTCTGGAGACTAAACTTGCTCAGCTTTCACAAGTATAGTATTAGAGTTACATGTAACATTTTAATGAATTAAATTAATTACACCTTCTGAGAAAATGGAGAAATTGTCAATAATGTCTTCTGTCCAGTTATTAAGTTAGGATGGCCTAGAAAACCCTGAATAACACAATTACTTTCAATTAACTAGGTTACTAGTTTATCTTGTATTATTTTCAAAACAGAAACATAGAAACAAAGCAAATTATTATTATTAATTATTATTTTTAGTGAGTTAGTGTCTGATTGAAATGACTCTATGAATAAAAGCGATCTATTTTTGAATTTGGATTTGAAGGTTTTTTCTTCAACGTGCCAACAGTTATTTAAAATAATGTCTACTTTAAAAAATATCCCCTCTCTGGTTTTGGCATTTGTGTTTCATATTGAAGAATGGAGTCCCCATAGTATACGTATCCAATAGCCAAGTAACTGCATTTATATTGTTATAAATTTTTGAGGTTGGAATCTCAAGTTTTTAAATTAAATAACTACAGTTAACTGTATTAAGTGTAAGGTTGAATTTGATCAAAAATAAGAAAAGCATTTATGACAACCCCTGTAAATGTTTAAATACTTTAGTTGTGTTTGTGAGCATTAAATTGTATTATAAGAAGCCAACATTGAGTATACCGGTTCCTCTGGGACACATTTGACTTTTGGGAGATAAAAAAATCTTGCATTAATGAAATTCTGCAAATTTTTGACTTAGTAGACAACGTTTCTAGTATATGTGAAGAAATTTTAAAGTGTACATGTGTATAATTACTTGTAGAAACTGTTTAACTTTAATGGGCCATTTCTCGATCACATAATAGGAAAACTAACGGCTTTAATTAAGATTTATGAAGCATAGAGGTAATATATTCTGCTAAATTAGGTAGCCGTTGGTGGGTAGTGTGCTTTTAGAGATGAATTTTCTACATATACTTCACTTCCTTGTGCATTTTTTGGTTTAGAAATGTAACTTGTAACATTGGAATCCCTACATCCATTAGTAGAAAAAAACCCCCAAGCTTCATTTTCTTTTTAAACTTTTAATTAACGGTAATAATTTAATGATGGGCAGATACTATTAAACATTTTTTTAATCATTGATTTTAGGTGGTAGCCATATGAGCCTGGCTTGAGGGGAAGAAAGAAAATTCACCATTTCATTCAAACAACTGTGGTTAATTTGAAAGCCAGTGCTTAGAAACTGGTTATAGGCCTTAAATCAACCAAGTCTTTTAAAGTAAAACATTTTGGCTAAATTAAACTATTTCTCCCCCTTCCATTAACTTTAGAATATAGATGCAACTTTTAGAGCCAGATTGCGTTATCTTTATTTGTGTGCCCTACCAGGCCTGCTGCGTTGCCTTGTTCTTTAATATGTTGGTATGATCACCAGTTGATATTTATAGAGTATCAACTTTGATGCTCAGGATAAGTTCTGTTATGAAAGCCAACTGCATGAAAAATACCTGCAGATGAACTGGTGGTGGCAGATGGGCCTGGGTCCCCCTTGTTCAACCTGAAATTCACCTCTTCCTGGTTCCCCAAGGAGGAGAATCAGGCTTGAGAAGGGCTGGTAGAAGCTCCTTTTCCGCCAGTGTTCCTTTAGGGCAGCGGTCCTCAAACTTTAGCCTGGAAGGCCCGTTAAACAGGAGTGCTGGGTCCCACCCCCAGGGCTGCTGATTCTGTGGGGCTGGAGTGAGGCCTAGGATTTGCATTTTAAATGAGTTTCTAGGTGACGCTGATACTGCTGGTCCAGGGACTACATTTTTAGGGAAGAGAAGTGGAAGTTAAAAGGAACAGAAGAAGAGAAGGAGAGGATGGGGAGGAGGAGAAAGAGGAGAGAGGGAGGAGGAGGGCCGCTGTTCTAGGCAGACGTAGAGAAATGGGACTAAGCCATCTCCAAAAAGGCACACACAATCCACTTCTTCTTCAGTGTGAGCAAAGGGCCAGCTGTTTTTTAGAGAACAGTGTTTATTTGGTGGAGGGTCTTGAAGTACTTAGGGGATTACTTAGGTGAGTATTTTTTGCATACGGAATAAGTAAAGAAAATTGGATTCTTTGGTAGAACCTAATCACCAGTGACCGACTTCGAATCTTCTCTCTTACTGACTCTGTGGAGATGAGCATTGCAAGCCCAGTCCAGTGGTTCTCGTATCTGTCGTGCAGAGAATCAACTGGGGACCCTGGAGGAAATGCAGATCCCTGGGCCCAGCCTAGAGATTCCAATTGGGTAGCTCTGAGGTGCTGCCAAGGAATGTGAATTTTTACCAGTACCACTGAGGGAGATTTGCAGGCTGATGGGTTCACGGGCCACAGGAGCTATACCAATAAGTAGACAATTTGCATCGTGCAGATTGTATTTGCCTCAGGAACCCCTGGTTCATGTTCTATTGGGAAATTTTCTCCTTCAGCATTCTTGTCCAGCTGCAATCTCTTTCTGCCCCAATGGAAAATTTTATGCTGTTTTCCTGTGGAATTTATGATGAAGTTTGATAGCTGCTTCTCAAACCTATCCTGTTTCTACCAAGCACAATCTTGAAAAAATTAATTTCACTAAGTTTGACTTTCCCCATCTACAGGGTACAGCGTGAGGCTAAGAACATCGCTGTGTTTTCTTTCCCTAACACTCTATGCTGGTCATTTGACAAACATTAAGTGCCTAATAAATAAATAAGCAAATACGTATATATCCCAATTTTTTATACATACGTATATATCATGGTTTATATATATCCACATGTACCATATTTTATATATACATACATATAAATCCCGTGGTATGTGTGTGCATATAACTATCTATTAGGCATATATATCATTTATCTATCTATCTATCTATTATAATGGAGAGAGGATGGCTGGGTAAAAGGATGAATAATACTTCATCCCTGCCCTCCAGACGGGAGCTTCATTTTTATTGGCAGGATTCTGATTTTGACATAATGAGGTGTGATGGGTATTCTAATGGAGTAGCTCAGAAAGCCGTGGGAACAAGAAGGGAAGGGATTAAGTGGGGTAGGTAAGGTGGAGGTGTAGGGACCAGGTCCACATAACAGTGTTAATCAGTAAACCCAACAAATTCCATGCTTTGGAACGTTATGGGATACTTGCATTTAAAAATTATAGTGGAATTTCCACACAGTAGATTTCTAGAATTAGTGTGCATGTCATGGAGGAAAATGTTGGCAGCTCTTTGGTTTTAAGTACCCTCACTGAGATGGAGTATGTGCCAAGGAATTCTCAGACATGGAGTTTTACTCCAGAGGAAAAGGTAAGACGATCACAAATGAAGCAACTAAATAAGTTTAGCTTCTTAAATCCATGGGGCTAAGTGGTGAGGACTCTAGAATTTCAGGGTGGAAAGAAGCTAGTGAGCTTGGATGAAGTTACCTGGTAAAGATGGGACCTAGACTGGGCATTGGGGAAGGATTTGAGGGAACTAGAGAGAAGAGGGAGACGGGCCCCCAGGGGGGTGAGGAGAGGCTGTGAGGAGAGGATCAACAAGGTGGGGGAGGTGGAGGGCTTCTGTGAAAGTGCAGGGAAGATAACGTTGGGCAAGTAGGCTGCAGTTGCTGGATGGATAATGCGAAAGCCAGAGAGGAAGAGGCCTTGTGGACTTGAGCCAGCCACATCTGCCTTGAGGAGTGTAGACAGCACAGTGCAGAAGACGCCCAGACCTTTGCTGGTGAAATAGCAGGTTTCTGAGAGCAGCAGGTACCCTGGAATTTTTTATCTCATGTTTTGTTTAGGTTTCTAAGGGTGTGTTTGGGGTTATTTGGGTTTGTTTCTGGCTGGGTGACTCTGAAGTTTGTATTGTGAAGGATGAGAAGAGAGAATGGTTGAAAGGTAACTACCATTGATGGTAGAACAAAAGGGTGTGAGTCGAAGTCACTTAGCTTTCTGTTCTCCTTCTGGAAGTGTACACAGCAACATCACTTCAGTTGCTTGGTTTCTAGAAAAGGAAGGTGAAATGGCAGGGACCAGGGAAAACAACAGCATTGGTGTTACAAGAGTGTTTGTTATGGAAAGTTATTCTCTATGCTGTTGTTGTGGGTCATCTGCTAGGACGTAGAAAATGCTTGTTTTCAATGGAATTTTCCTTTTAGGAAAGAATTTTTTATCATATTGTTGCCGGAGAGCATGTTATTTGACCCACGGATTTGCATCTTTGTAATAAGGAACCCTACATGTTATAAGAGGTTCCTCTTTTATTTTATTTGTTTTTAGTATGAGATCATCTTCTCAAATCCACACATTGTTGTATTGGTCCATTCACTTGAAATAAGAGATTAGCACGGGTTAATGGCTCTCTGTCACAATAGTGTGATGTTGCAGAAAGCGTGTGGGCTTTGGACCTAGCCAAGTGGGGCCACTCGCTGTTCTTTGTCTTATAAATATGTGGGTGTGTAACAGGGAGCAGAAAATCCAAAGAGAAATACACCTTCAGCAGCACTGGCTAAGCGGTGCTCCCGAATTTCTCTGCCCACTTTGTGCCTTAGACCCTCGACTGTACAATCGTTCTGGGGATTCCTCAGCCCACGGCCTACAAAGTACGTGTAGGGGGTTGGTTACTTTTGGTTTTATGAAGCCAACATTTCCTTGAGTCTGAGAATGACTAAACCCTCATTATAAATTGGAGTAATATCAAGTTTACTATATGATTAATTTAAGCATAATTACATGCAACAAAGTAATAAATGATGTACCAAGTGCTTCTGCTATTTATTTCCAGCTCCTCCCCACCAATAAGTGAGAGAACTGAGAAGACTGCCACAGTCTTGGTGGGATCCGGAGTGTTCTAATTCTTAATGAAGTAGTGTCCGGTGCTGTTCTTGTTCCTCGTCATCCCATATGAGGAAGTTGGTATCCTTGTATCAGACCGCTTGTTAGCATAAAGTTAGTACTGAGATATTTGCGCCATCTCCCTTTGACTAGGGAATCTTTATCAACTGTAAACCAGATCATTTTCTCTAATAACTTCTGCAAAAGTTCTGCTTGTATGCTGCATTATACTATGCTCTGAAGGTGGCAGGGATGCTTTCTATTTTGCCATCTGTAGTAGAAATAGTGACTTGCCGATTAGTGTCTTAGCTAAAAACTGATTCCGTGTTGGGCAGACACATGAGTACCTTGTCACTTCCAGTTTAATGCTGTTAAATATTCTTTCTAGCTGCAGCAGCTCAATAATTTTAATGTACAATTATTTCATATCCACTGTCAAGTGGCTGTGTGAGGGATCTTTGCTCACTTACTCTCACTCTCTGTTTCTTGTCCTCTTAACAAGTTGGTCTCTGAAACCACCCAGGGAAGGACATTTTGAACTAGCCATCCCTCGGTGGGAGCAGATTTTGCCATGTATGTTCACTCACCAGTAAGGACACTGCAACTCGTAACGGAGAGCAAATAACAAGAAATATCTGCTGTTGTTGTTACTGTTCTTATTAAACCTATTTTAGCTTCCTTATTCGTCTCAGTATTTACCCCACTGCCTAGAACAGGCTTCCCAACTTCCACACTTATTTATCACACAAGTAGATGTTCTTCTAGAAATATGGCACGTTAGAAAGATATGTTGGTGAAAACTGAGGCTTACTTAGAGGGCTTTTTTTGCCCTTGTTTATATAAGTACAAAACAAAAACAAACTACTTGAGTTTGTTCTTAATCTGTTGTTTATCTCCCTCTGGTCCAGGTATAGAATACAATGGAAAATGTGGGGATGAACATTACTGAGTCCAAAGATGCTGAGAAGGGATAGTGGTGAATAAAAGAGAAGATGAAGAGGAAATGCCCCAAATTTAAACCACCAGGGCCTTGCAAGTAGGCTAAATTGGGATCTTTGGTGACTAAACAGCTGCAGTGATTTCAGAGGTAGTCATGGGAAACAGTCTTTGAAACATTAATTTTTCGTCAGAAATTGCATGTTAACGTAGGTAGGTGGCTATATTTATAGGCAGATAGATAGATAGATAGATAGATAGACAGTTTTTTTTTTTTTTTTTTTGTATGTGAGTCAGAATTGCAGCTTAGTGAGGAAGGTGGGCAATACCTTGGATGGACCAATGCAAGACAGGCCAGATTCAGCCCAGAGCTCATTGTACTGACTGGCTATTCAGCAATAAATCAGTGGGGTTGGAGAGTGAAGGGAGTGGAAATAGTGCCATATTATATAGCATGAGATAGAATCATAAAGTGCTGGAGCTGAGGGACCATCAGAGAATGTTTTTTCCATCCATTTTACGAATGAGGAAACAGACCCTGAGAGGCAGCATGAAGTTCCCAGGATCAGTATTTACTGATAAAGCCAAGAGCAGAATCTAGTCCAGCATGATGCCTTGTTGGTCTTTAGAGATGTGAGATAACCAGATGCGACCTACTGTCAATCAATGAGATTTTCAGTCACTTCTTATAGATAAAAATAGTGGTGCCACTCATCTTTCTATGTCTCATGCAAGGATAAAGCTCTGTGTCTCTGTGGGAGACTGACAGGCTAGGCTAATATCACGGGGCTTTTCCCATCTTAATTTAATATTGAGTAAAAGGAAAAATAGTCAACAAGTTAATAATATGGAATTTATTATTTTTTCTCCCAAATTGGAGATTTGGGAGGAAAAACAAGGAAGGTCCTTTGTATTGGCAATTTTCAAAGGCTACCACACAGCTATTTGAGTAGTGTTTATTTTCTGAATTTTTATAGTTGAGAGCACAAGATATGGTAGACCTAAAAATCGAGGTATGGAACACTCATGCTTTTTTAAAATTTAATTTAATTTATTTATTTTTTATACAGCATGTTCTTATTAGTTATCTATTTTATATGTATTAGTGTATATATGTCAGTCCCAATCTCCCAATTCATCCCACACTCCCCACCCTGCTTACCCCCTTTGGTGTCCATACATTTGTTCTCTACATCTGTGTCTCTATTTCTGCCTTGCAAACTGGTTCATCTGTACCATTTTTCGAGATTTTACATATATGCATTAATATACAGTATTTGCTTTTCTCTTTCTGACTTACTTCACTCTGTATGACAGTCTGTAGGTCCATCCACGTCTCTACAAATGACCCAATTTCGTTCCTTTTTATGGCTGAGTAATATTCCATTGTATATATGTACCACGACTTCTTTATCCATTCATCTGTCGATGGGCATTTAGGTTGCTTCCATGACCTGGCTATTGTAAATAGTGCTGCAGTGAACACTGGAGTGCATGTGTCTTTTTGAATTATGGTTTTCTCTGGGTATATGCCCAGTAGTGGGATTGTTGGATCATATGGTAATTCTCTTTTCAGTATTTTAAGGAACCTCCATACTGTTCTCCATAGTGGCTGTATCAATTTACATCCCCACCAACAGTGCAAGAGGGTTCCCTTTTCTTCACACCCTCTCCAGCATTTGTTGCTTGTAGATTTTCTGATGACGCCCATTCTGACTGGTGTGAGGTGATACCTCACTGTAGTTTTGATTTGCATTTCTCTAATAATTAGTGATGTTGAGCAGCTTTTCATGTGCTTCTTGGCCATTGTATGTCTTCTTTGGAGAAATGTCTATTTAGGTCTTCTGCCCATATTTTGATTGGGTTGTTTGTCTTTTTAATATTGACATGAGCTGTTTATATATTTTGGAGATTAATCCTTTGTCCCTTGATTCGTTTGCAAATATTTTCTCCCATTCTGAGGGTTGTCTTTTTATCTTGTCTGTAGTTTCCATTGCTTTACAAAAGCTTTTAAGTTTCATTAGGTCCCATTTGTTTATTTTTGCTTTTATTTCCTTTACTCTAGGAGGTGGGTCAAAAAAGATCTTGCTGTGATTTATGTCCAAGAGTGTTCTTCCTATGTTTTCCTCTAAGAGTTTTATAGTGTCCATTCTTACATTTAGGTCTCCAATCCCCTTTGAGTTTATTTTTGTGTATGGTGTTAGGGAGTGCACTAATTTCATTCTTTTACATGAAGCTGTCCAGTTTTCTCTGCACCACTTATTGAAGAGGCTGTCTTTTCTCCATTGTATATCTTTGCCTCCTTTGTCATAGATTAGTTGACCATAGGTGCATGGGTTTATCTCTGGGCTTTCTATCCTGTTCCATTGATCTATATTTCTGTTTTTGTGCCAGTACCATATTGTCTTGATTACTGTAGCTTTGTAGTATAGTCAGAAGTCAGGGAGTCTGATTCCTCCAGCCTTGTTTTTTTCCCCTCAAGACTGCTTTGGCTATTCCGGGTCTTTTGTGTCTCCATACAAATTTTAAGATTTTTTGTTCTAGTTCTGTAAAAAAATGTCATTGGTAAATTGATAGGGATTGCATTGAATCTGTAAATTGCTTTGGGTAGTATAGTTATTTTCACAATATTGATTCTTCCAATCCAAGAACATGGTATATCTCTCCATCTGTTTGTGTCATCTTTGATTTCTTTCATCAGTGTCTTATTATGGTTTTGTGCATACAGGTCTTTCACCTCCTTAGGTAGGTTTATACCTAGGTATTTTATTCCTTTTGTTGCAATGGTGAATGGGCTTGTTTCCTTAATTTCTCTTTGTGATCTTTCGTTGTTAGTGTATGGGAATGCAAGAGATTTCTGTGCATTAATTTTGTATCCTGCAACTTTACCAAATTCTTTGATTAGCTCTAGTAGTTTTCTGGTGGCATCTTTAGGATTCTCTATGTATAGTATCATGTTGCCTGCAAACAGTGACAGTTTTACTTCTTCTTTTCCAATTTGTATTTCTTTTATTTCTTTTTCTTCTCTGATTGCCGTGGCTAGGACTTCCAAAACTATGTTGAATAATAGTGGCGAAAGCGAACATCCTTGTCTTGTTCCTGATCTTAGAGGAAATGCTTTCAGTTTTTCACCACTGAGAATGATGTTTGCTGTGGGTTTGTCATATATGGCCTTTATTATGTTGAGGTAGGTTCCCTCTATGCCCACCTCCAGGAGAGTTTTTATCATAAATGGGTGTTGAATTTTGTCAAAAGCTTTTTCTGCATCTATTGAGATGATCATATGGTTTTTATTTTTCAGTTTGTTACTATGGTGTATCACATTGGTTGATTTGCGTATATTGAAGAATCCTTGCATCCCTGGGATAAATCCCACTTGATCATGGTGTATGATGCTTTTAATGTGTTGTTGGATTCTGTTTGCGAGTACTTTGTTGAGGATTTTTGCATCTGTATTCATCAGTGATGTTGGTGTGTAATTTTCTTTTTTTTTGTAGTATCTCTGTCTGATTTTGGTATCAAGGTGATGGTGGCTTTGTCGAATGAGTTTGGGAGTGTTCCTTCCTCTGCAGTGTTTTGGAAGAGTTTGAGAAGGATGGGTGTTAGGTCTTCTCTGAATGTTTGATAGAATTCATCTGTGAAGCCATCTGGTCCTTGACTTTTGTTTGTTGGAAGATTTTTAATCAGTTTCAATTTCATTACCTGTGGTTGGTCTGTTCATATTTTCTATTTCTTCCTGGTTCAGTCTTGGAAGGTTATACCTTTCTAAGAATTTGTCCATTTCTTCCAGGTTGTCCATTGTATTGGCAAAGAGTTGCTTGTAGTAGTCTCTTATGATGCTTTGTATTTCTGTGGTGTCCATTGTAACTTCTCTTTTTTCATTTCTAACTTTATTGATTTGAGTCCTCTCCCTCTTTTTCTTGATGAGTCTGGCTAAAGGTTTATCAATTTTGTTTATCTTATCAGAGAACCAGCTTTTAGTTTTATTGAGTTTTATTGATCTTCGCTATTGTTTTCTTTGTTTCTATTTCATTTACTTCTGCTGTGACTTTTATGATATCTTTCCTTCTGTTAACTTTGGGTTTTGTTTGTTCTTCTTTCTCTAATTCCTTTAGGTGTAAGGTTAGATTGTTTATTTGAGATTTTTCTTGTTTCTTGACGTAGGATTGTATTGCTATAAACTTCCCTCTTAGAACTGCTTTTGCTGCATCCCATAGGTTTTGGATCATCGTGTTTTCGTTGTCATTTGCCTCTAGGTATTTTTTGATTTTGTCTTTGATTTCTTCAGTGATCTCTTGGTTATTTAGTAACGTATTGTTTAGCCTTCATGTATTTGTGTTTTTTTCCGTTTTTTTCCCTGTAGTTGATTTCTAATCTCGTAGCATTGTGGTCAGAAAAGATGCTTGATATTATTTCAATTTTCTTAAATTTACCGAGGCTTGATTTGTGACCCAAGACATGATCAATCCTGGAGAATGTTTCAGGTGCACTTGTGAAGAAAGTGTAATGTGCTGTTTTTGTATGGAATGTCCTATAAATATCAATTAAATCTATCTGGTCTATTGTGTCATTTAAGGCTTATTTTTTCCTTATGAATTTTCTGTCTGGATGATCTGTCCATTAGTGTAAGTGAGGTGTTAATGTCTCCCACTATTATTGTGTTACTGTTGATTTCCTCTTTTATAGCTGTTAGCAGTTGCCTTATGTATTGAGGTGCTCCTATGTTGGGTGCATATATATATATATAATTGTTATATCTTCTTCTTGGATTGATCCCTTGATCATTATGTAGTGTCCTTCCTTGTCTCTTGTAACATTCTTTATTTTAAAGTCTATTTTATCTGATATGAGTATTGGTACTCCAGCTTTCTTTTAATTTCCATTTGCATGGAATATCTTTTTCCGTCCCCTCACTTTCAGTCTGTATGTGTCCCTAGGTCAGAAATGGGTCTCTTGTAGACAGCGTATATATGGGTTTTGTTTTTGTATCCATTTGGCGAGCCTGTGTCTTTTGGTTGGAGCATTTAATCCATTCATCTTTAAGGTAATTATCGATATGTATGTTCCTATTACCATTTTCTTAATTGTTTTAGCATTGTTTTTGTAGGTCCTTTTCTTCTCTTGTGTTTCCCACTTAGAGAAGTTCCTTTAGCATTTGTTGTAGAGCTGGTTTGGTGGTGCTGAATTCTCTTAGCTTTTGCTTGTCTGTAAAGCTTTTGATTTCTCTGTCAATTCTGAATGGGATTCTTGCCAGGTAGAGTAACCTTGGTTGTAGGTTCTTCTCTTTCATCATTTTAAATATTCGTGCCACTCCCTTCTGGCTTGCAGAGTTTCTGCTGAGAAATCAGCTGTTAAGTTATGGGAGTTCCCTTGTATGTTATTCGTCCTTCTTCCCTTGTTGCTTTTAATAATTTTTCTTTGTCTTTAATATTTGTCAAGTTGATTACTCTGTGTCTTGGTGTGGTTCTCCTTTGGTTTATCCTGTGTGGGACTCTCTGAGCTTCCTGCACTTGGGTGGCTATTTCATTTCCCATGTTAGGGAACTTTTTGACTATAATCTCTTCAAATATTTTCTCGGGTCCTTTCTCTCTCTCTTCTCCTTCTGGGACCCCTATAATGCGAATGTTGTTGCGTTTAATGTTGTCCCAGAGGTCTGTTAGTCTGTCTTCATTTCTTTTCATTCTTTTTTCTTTATTCTCTTCCACAGCAGTGAATTCCACCATTCTGTCTTCCAGGTCACTTATCTGTTCTTCTGCCTCAGTTATTCTGCTATTGATTCCTTCTAGTGTACTTTTCGTTTCAGTTATTGTATTGTTCATCTCTGATTTTTTGTTCTTTAATTCTTCTAGGCCTTTGTTAAACATTTCTTGCATCTTCTCGATCTTTGCCTCCATTCTTTTTCCAGCATCCTGGATCACCTTCACTATCATTATTCTGAATTCTTTTTCTGGAAGGTTGCCTACCTCTACTCCATTTAATTGTTTTTCTGGGGTTTTATCTTGTTCCTTCATCTGGTACAAAGTCCTCTGCCTTTTCATTTTGTCTGTCTTTCTGTGCATGTGGTTTTTGTTCCACAGGCTGTAGGATTGTAGTTCTTCTTGCTTCTGCTGTCTGCCCTCTGGTGGATGAGGCTATCTAAGAGGCTTGTGCAAGCTTCCTGATGCAAGGGACTGGTGGTAGGTAGAGCTGGGTGTTGCTCTGGTGGGCAGCACTCAGTATATCTTTAATCCACTTGTCTGCTGATGGGTGGGGCTGGGTTCCCTCCCTGTTGGTTGTTTGGCCTGGGGCAACCCAGCACCAGAGCCTAATGGGGCTAATGGCAGACTCTGGGAGGGCTCCCGCCAAAGAATACTTCCTAGGACTTTTGCTGCCAGTGTCCTTGTTCCCTCCGTGAGCCACAGCCACCCCCCACCCCCGCCTCTGCAGGAGACCCTCCAACACTAGCAGGTAGGTCTGATTCAGTCTCTTATGGGGTCACTACTCCTTCCCCTTCCCCTGGGTTCCAATGGGCACACTACTTTGTGTGTCCCCTCCAAGAGTGGAGTCTCTGCTTCCCCCAGTCCTGTCGAAGTTCTGCAGTCAAATTCTGCTAGCCTTCAAAGTCTGATTCTCTAGGAATTCCTCCTCCTCTTGCCAGACCCCCAGGTTGGGAAGCCTGACGTGGGGCTGAGAACCCTCGATCCAGTGGGTGGACCTCTGTGGTATAATTGTTCTCCAGGCTGTGAGTCACCCAGCCAGCGGCCATGGGATTTGGTTTTATTGTGATTGCGCCCCTCCTACTGTCTCATTGCAGCTTGTCCCCTGTCCTTGGATGTGGGGCATCTTTTTTGGTGAGTTCCAGTGTCCTCCTGCTGATGATTGTTCAGCAGTTAGTTATATTTCCGGTGGTCTCGCAAGAGGGAGTGAGCGCACGTCCTTCTACTCTGCTGTCTTGACCCAATCTCCAGACCACTCATACTTCTTATCCTGTAATTGGGCACTGTGGTTCTCGAGAGAGGAAAAAAAAAACTCATACATTTCATTTACCTATAGGATGCCAATATTTACTTTTCTATAGGAGAGGTACTATATTTTTCTAATTTGAGAGTTCAATGTTTTAAGATTAAAAAACCTAATTCACATATAAATATCAAAGAATACCTTCTTTGACTCAATCCTTGCTTGCCAATGTTCCCTTTTATGAGATAGGGCCATTTGTCATGCAGGAAACAGGATTAATTAACTGTGGAAAGTGTACCTAATATGGAAACTGTGAGTTCTAAAATGTTTCCACAGAAAATACAGGAAAAGAAGTATAGATGAGACTAGAAACCAGTGTGACTTTTTTTTTCTTCAGAGGGCTTAAAAAAAATCTGTCCATCACAGAAATCAAACAGCCTATTATACACACAATCTTCCCATATGTCTGACACAGAAACAAGTGAGGAATGTGCTTCATTTCCACATAAATTGTGTGGTTTTGAAATTCATTTCTCTTCACCCCTGAACTCTGGTGGACGTGTCATGTATGTTCCTAACAAGATGGCAGAACTTTCAATGGGAGGAATCTTGGAAGCAGAGAGCCACATAATTTTGTAGCTCACGAAAGAATCAAAACAAAATAAAATAAAAATCTCCCACAAAATCTCTACAGAAAAATGAAAAAAACATTCCAAAAGGAATTGCCGAAGATAGGTATATATAATCCACTGCAGCCTTTAGGAAGGCATCATCTATGAGCCAGTAAGCTACTCTATGTTTTTATGTTGCTATTTACTCTGAGGTTTGAGAAAAGAATGTCTATGTTAAAAACTTCAACATTATACAGAAGATACAGCAACTACTTCAAAGGTGAAAGATATTCTATGTATTCAGGTGTCTCTTTATGTAATTTTATTTTGCTTAATACAAATAATAAAGACTCTTTTCTATTCATTTATAGTTTTCTTCTGGTTTCTGCAACTAAAATATGGTCCAGAGAGCAACAGTTTGAATTGTTATGCCAATTGAATCAACAAATTGATTTGGAACTGCATGGAGCTTACATTTATCCCTGGCTACTTCTGGAGCTGAACCTTTCAGACCAGCATTTACTTTTGGCTAAAGGGATTAATTTAAATGTGATTTTTTTCCCCTGGTAGGTGAATAATAGGACTTTGCAAACAAACAGAAAAGTGCATTTTTCAAAGATAAAAGACATAGAGATGGAACCAGAAGGTCTTTGTTCCATGAAGCATTAGGCTATGATGCTGTGCAGAGTAACTCTTTGGAACCAGATAACCAGATCAATACAGTCTCCAAGTGGCACTAGAAGCTCTATCTGTTGTCCTTACACTTTCCTTCTCAATATTTTACAGGCTCCAGAACTAGGTTTTTGTGTGATTCCAGTACAGGTTATTAAGGCGTGAAAAACGAGAACCAACAAATATTTGGATCCCCTTCCCTCTGTCCCCTTTTGTTCTACAAGGTGTCAGATAACTCGTTTGACTGATTTTCCCAACCTTCATTGCACTGACTAGTCGTTTGAATTGGCCAATTCAACAGGCGATTGTGTGTGTGTGTGTGTGAGTGTGTGTCTGTTTGTGTGTTTACATGTGGTAATGAGCCACAGTCCCTTTGGCAGAATCCAAGCCATGTATAGCAGTGTCAAAAAAAATCTGTTACTGTTTTCTCAGCATTTACTGTTTTAGGTAAAAGAAGCGATTATCAGAAAGATTTGGGTAATTCCAGGTTTTCTGGTAAACATTGCTGAAAATCAAAATACAGGATGGTCATTTCTCTAATACAGAAAATATTGAGCAGTCAAAGCATATGAAGTGCCTGGCAAAAAGCAGATACTCAATAAATATTGGTCTCAGGCTATGGAACACTGGTCCCTCCCACCTTTTATTAGCTGTGTGACTTTGGGCAATTATCTATGTATCTATCGTTTTGCCCCAGTTTCTGTATCTGTGAAGTAGGGAATAATAATTGCACTTATGTTTTAAGGTTATTGTGAAAGTTAAATGAGTTAATACGTATAAGGTGCTTAGAACAAGAACCAGCATATAGTCCTCAGCAAATGTTACTTGTTATTACCACGACGGCGACACTGTGTTCTCCTTTTACTACAGCGATGGCAACACCAAGTGCTGGTTCTTAGTAAACGGGAAACTGTTTTTAAAAGCCATTGCACAGAGAGTGTTGTCAGATGATTATGCTTTACGAACTGACCAAACTGAGAAATTTCACTTGTGTATCTGGTCCAATTGAGCTTTGTTATCCTGTGGACATAGAGATCTCTTACAACAGACATATAAACAAATGGAATTTAGCCTCCTGCCTGGTTAAGAGAAGAATCTAAACTGAAATTATATGTTCTTTGGGGAATGTTACAAGGCAAATGTTTTTTTTTAGGGATCTAGTGAAACACAAGTAGACACCCGTATAACAATGAATTGACAAACAGTAAATTAAAACTTTCTTGCAAACGTGTTCTTCTTCAAGCCAGGGCCTTAATAATGTGAGTGTTCACCTGTTCCTTAAGGAGGGTTGTGAAAATTAATGTTGGGGAAGTTTCCAGAGGTATAATAGCCATGCAAAATAGTACTGTTATTTATATTACATGGCAAATCTGTGCCCAAGGCAATAAATAAATTATGCTAACCAGATGGAAAACTAGTTTTTGGCTTTAGAAACTTAAAGGTATGGGAAAACTAAAAGGAGGTATTAAAATACACAGTGTGGTTTATAATGTAAAATTTTTTTTTACATTAGATAGTATATTTATAAAATTCTATGGTTTTCATGATGCCTTCCCCCTTGGGATCAAATACTTTCACTCCCATTTTACTTGCAGAAAAGAGGATTAGAACAATGTAGCTTTAGGGCTACTTACTGATTAGGCAGATATTTGGAAATTTTTGAAATGAAAAGTTAAAAAACAGGAATTGAAGTAATTATTCTGCGTGGGACTATTGGTGTTATTGAAACATTTTCCCTCTTTTGAAACACCATGGTGCAACTTGCTGGGTGTACATATTCTTTCATAGGAATATAATAGGAAGAGGGAGAACAAAAAAGGTTACGATTAGCATGGATTTGCATCCAAGGATACAAAACCAGCTGAGAATGATTTTAATATTTTTTTCCTGTCTGGGAGAATTAAAAAATTGTTAGTCCTAGCACTTAACAAGTGTATTGAATATCGACCATTCATTTAACCAATAGTCATTATACATGGTATGGGCCAGAAACAATTCTAGGTGCTGTGGATTCATTAATGAACAAAGCAGGTAAAACTCCCTCCTCTCACGAAAATCTAGCTCTCAAAAGTAGGGAAGATATTCAAAATAGTTTACCTCTAGAGTCTAGGCACCAAACCAGTCATAAAGGACATTGACAAGCATGACTTTACGGGCGCACATAGGTCTGATGGTAACACTTGGCTCTCAGCCCTGGTGTTAGGGACTCCGAGTGGGGTGGTAGGGAGGGGAAACTCAGATGAATATATGTCTCTTGCCCTCAAGAAGCTTATGGTTTAATAAAGGAAATAAGCTATATACACACATAAGTAAAATACAAAATAGAACTTCAGCAAGCTTTTATTTTAGGAAATTATTTTCTGTGGAGTTTTAGAGAAATGAAATGCTGGACTTATATTCTGTCATTGTCTGCTTCCATCCTTAAATCCTCAGTTGGGCACTATCAATTGCCTACTCCATTCCCATGCATTAAACTTCAGGGGTAATGACCTCAATCTCTGGGATAACAGAATCACACATTTGGTAATGATTCAGTATTTGGCCTCCAGGTGGGTGAAGACACAAACCATCTAAGACAAATGGTCATTGCTCCTGTTTTTAAAAGATTTCTAAGATCTCTAACCCATAACCTCTGTTGGTCATCTCTTCCAATACTTAATAGCACTCTTGTATTTACTATTGTCAGGAGGGTTTTCTTTATTTTCAATCCATCCATCCGTGGGGAAACATTTCATCTTATTTGAAAATCTGTGGAGATGGAGAATCACCAGTCAGCATCATTCTCATAAGATCCTTTCATACTTGCTTCTTTATCACGTTCTTTGGGTGAATTAACTAGAATTTCTTTTATCTTTTCCCCTTAGGATCTATTTTTCATTCTATTAGTATAGATCTAATTTCATTCTATTAGTATATTAGTATAGTATATTTTTCATTCTTTTTACATTGTTCATTTTAGTTCATTTTCCTTTTAAAAAATATAACTAGAATGCTGGGCTGCATGGGGTATTTTCTATGGTTCTTAGCGTTACTGACTTTAAGAGAAAGGATGACTTCTTAGTTGCTGAATCTTGTACCCAGTTGTTAAATCCCACCTTCTTTAGAAATAGACAGTAGTTTACCAGTAATATACTCAAACTCAACAGGAAATTTTCTAAAATCTTCAAACTTCTTTCTTTTGAGACCTCTCAGGCTTTCTCTAAACTTTTCTTCATTTTTTTTCTATCTGACTCTATTCAACTTCACTTTGTTTCTCAAAAAACAACTCTTCAGTTTTTTTGAAATTTATTCTAAAGTTTATTGCTGGATTTTAATGTTAGCTTGTCTTCCTGGGATGAGATATCTTCTTATCTTTTAATATCTTCTACATCTTTATTTCAGCAACTAGTAACAAAACTTGCTTATGGACTCAGGAGTCTCATTAATATTATATCAAATATATTAAATAATATTACAGTGAATATGGTTTAAGTTACCTGCCAAGGACAAATTCATAGAATAAATATATATATATATGTATATCTAGAATATTTGGGGTTTGGGGTGACCAGAATTTGGCCATTTTTAATGCACTGAAAGTAACCATGATTGACCAATTTTTCAAGAATTAGGCTACAAGAAAATAGTTGTCAAAAACTTGATTTTCAAGTATTTGCTAATCTTGAATATTATCGTCATAATTATGTACATTAATTCTCAGTTTGTGCATTTTTAGGAGTAAACACAGGAGATTGGGCTGATAGTACTTTTCCTAAGATGTGAGTGGGGATTTGAAATATGGTGGTATGTTTGAGAGAGAGAAAAAAGAGAGAGAGAAGGAGAGAGACAGAGAAAGAGAGAGGGAGAGAGAATGTGTTGGTTGTCAGTTGTCAGTTGTTTGGATTTCAGGTTTTTAGGAGTAGAATGTGCAACTTCACTGTGGTAAGTTTATGGAGTTATGTGTGTGTTCTCTTCCCACATCTTCAGTACTACTGAGGGATATCAGTAGAATTATTATTGATCTCTATGTATCATTAGAAATGGAAGGTGAGAAATACTTTCTTGAAGGCCAGGCACAAACAAAAAGATATTACTACTCCAACTACGTTCATTCATTCATTCATTCACTCATTCATTTTAGCTACTCACGGTGTGCCAGGTACTTTGCTAGTACTTTATGAAACATAATCTTTTAATCCTCCACTTTGTGACTGAAGAAACGGAGGCTCACTGAGATTAGGAACGTTTCCCAATGTTGCAGAGCAAGCAGAGCTGGTTCCTTTCTAAACTTGTGTGTACGTTTTGTCTGTGCCAAGCAACCTTTCTTTGGTTCATTTGCTCTTTTGATGCATGTGTGTATATCTGTAAATCACTTGTGTTTCTTTTGATCTAAGTTTAGGGACATGGGATATTTAATTGTGTCATATGCACCAGGCGAGCAAAATGAAATCCCAAAGAGATGTGCTGAAACTGACAAATCAGAAAGAAAATCCCAAATGTTTAAACCAAGCTACCAAGGAGGAAGGCTCTAGAAGGAACACATGCTATATGCTCCCCATGGCTGCTGCTTCTGAATCGGGGGATTAAATACGACCAGGCTTTGCTGAAAGCTTCTCCATCATGGAGGGCATTTTGAGCTACAGGTGAAGGGATGAACCATCATGGACTTGGGCTGCATCACGCAGAGGCAGAGGAAGAGCCCAGGATTTTGTTTAGTGGATGCTTAGCGCTCTCTGAGGGTAAATAGTACATAGTTTCATAGGATAAACTAAAATAGGAATAGCAGTTTCTTCTTTCAGGTTCTTTGCTGTTTTCCATTCCCCTCATTACTCTAACTCCTCTGCATTCATTTTTCTATTCTTCCCCCTTTCACTTTTTTCCCCCTACCTTTTCTCTCCCTTTGCATTTTTGGACCTTACTCCATGTTGCCTTCCTCTTTTCATTTTTGATTCTGTTTTGTCACTCCTCTTTTCCCTCCTTTTACTCTATCCCTCTCCTGCCCCCCGCACCCCCTTCCTTCCATTTCTTCTTCGTTTACTCTCAGTTGATGTTCCCTGCAAAGAGCTGTCTGGGTTCCTTGACCTCACAAGAAGCTCCCTGATGAAACGCTTAAGAAAAACAAGGTATTATGTATTATCCTACACATTCTACAATCGCCCTAGCAATTTAGTAACTACAGTCCAATTTAAACCAGGCCTCAAGGCAACAAAAATTGCACCAAATGCCAACTAATTTACCAAACTTATAGAAGGAATATTTGGGAGCCTCTTGCCTTCAAGCCATCTGATTCGTATTATTGACTCATTTAGAAAACAGAAAGTGAACAGAGACAAGTTTTTAAGGAGTTTGGTTTCATGCAAATGACTTGCAATTGCAGCCCATTATTTTTATACCGCGACTTCATTAGTCATATCCCTGTCAGACCTGTGACCAGTGTCAAATGTTTTCAAAAAGCGCACCAGGACAAGCATGGAACTCATCAGCCCGTGTCAAAGGTCGTGCTCATTAAGGAGTCAAAATGAAAACTTTCAGTGTCTCTAACACATCGCATAGCTCTCCCTGGTGCTCCCACCCCCACTCCTGAAACCCAGGGCCGGCTAAGCACCTCCAGTTCCCCAGACACCCAAATAAGATCAAGATGACAGGGCAGGAAAATGAATAGGGCTCTTACTTGGCTGGACTTCAGAGTCTGGTCCTGATTGAAACAACCAGAAAGCTGTTTGCCAGGTCTTATAGCACCATTTCCTGAGGTTAAACATAACATCTCAAAATGAAGCAATTAGGGATTTCTCTAAAACAGGAGCCTTCAGTAATTAAAAAAGAAGAAAAAAAGGCAGAAAGAAAGAAGAAAATGAAGACTATCTTTGTAGGTGCTGATTGGGCATGACGTAGAGGTTTGATGGCGGAGGGAGGCAATTTGGGTTTTTTTTGCCACCTGGGAGACAATTTTTGATCATGGAAGCAGTAGGTAAAAAGAAGTTACCTGTAACAGTGCTGTGAGTTTTAAGGAATTTGAGACCCAGCGATAATAAGAATAAAACCGTCCTTCCTGAGGCTCAATTGCATTAATATGAGCATAACAGCGACTTGGTGCTGTTTTTTGGGTTTGTTTTGTTTTGAATCATGACTGCTTTTCTGAAGAGCTGCCCACTGAGTGAGCATAGTCATGTGCTGTCATGCTGTGTGCCATTTCCAAAGGGCTCAGGTGGTGTTTTTTTTTTCCCTTCAGCATCTTCTTCTGGCCACACGGGTGTTGGATCTGGGTTCTTAGGAGACTTGAAAATGGATTACATCCTGCCACTACCGTATTTGACTGGTTACAGTAGCTTTAAGATTGACAAACAGATATTTCCAGCATCACATGGGGTGAATATCAAGGAAGGCTTTAATTGTCAATATATTTTGCAAAAGCAAAACACAATGCAATTTAACAATAGGAAATGTCAAATTGTGATGACTCTATATTGATTTTTAGAGAACACACAATCCGCTCTCAAGTTCAGAAGTCATTTGGGGCAACTTGATCTAATTCTGTGGTAATGCCTGTGACTTTCCCTCTGCTTACTCACTAACTTAATTCACTATTCGCACTTGAATGAGACTCCCAGCCTCCGTGAGCTGTCTTTTCAGGGAAATAGGTACCTTGTGAAAACATCTTGCCTCATCCTTGTTTTCCAAAATCTGGTTTATAAATTTTCTTGGACTCATCTTTGATTATTTTGATGCAGGGGTACTTTTAGGGTAACAGGAGATGAACATTTTATCTCATGTATCTATATTTGATATGTGGTATTTAGATATCTTCATGGTGAGCTAAAGGAAAAAGGAGCGAGTTTGTGAGAGGTCTACAAAATGCATCTCTGGCTATTGTGATGTGACAGCAACAGTCTTATGATTGCAACCCAAATAAAAATATATATGTCCTAACCGGGAAGCATGGTTTAAGCCTCCACATTCACTCTCAAGTCCATTCATCAATTTATGTGCCACACAGTCCAAGCAAAGACTCGACTAATAACGTGGCAAGTCTCCTAAGGATACAGATGTTGCCTGTAAAATGGGATTCTGATGTTGGACTCCAGTTTACCATCCTGTAGGTCACCAGTGCTCTGTAAGGTGCTCACAGAGGGCTCTGCTCAGCGCTTGGCAGAGGACACTTCACGTTCATCATTGGGCCACGGGGATTTTTGTGGAAGCGTCTGTTGAGCAGCAGAAGATGGATATAAAAGGTCAGATGAAATGGTTGCATTGTGTGAACATTTGCTCAAATTTTGTATGGCCTCGTAGCGTGCGTTTGCACGCTATGCTGCTGTTTGCAGACCAGCTAATTTGGGACTTCGTTGACCCTTACCTGTGCATAGTGGTGGAATATCACGTGAAGTCAAAAGATTCCTGACGTTTTCATCTGGGCACCCCAGGAAGAATGGAAGGGCTTTCGCTTAGGAAGGGCTACTTTGCGCTTTCTTCTCTCTCTGGGAAATTAACAACAGTGGTATCCTTTTTGGGTTCTGGGGCTCACCCCTTTACCTGCGGCCTATCGGTTTCCCAACCGGGAAGCATCGTATCCTTGTTGTGAATCTGTGATTGATGCCCTTGGCCTGGGGGCTCCCTCTTCCCCCTCCCCACTTCAGGAAACAGGAGGGCTAGAGAGATAGCACTCAAGTTTTCTTTCACAGTGCCCGTTTCCTAACTTTAATCACCTTCTGCTGTGGGAAAGAGATGAGATGAGGCCTAAAAAACAGATCATTGTCCGCCTGCTAGATTAATGCAGAGAAAGCGGTATTGTCTGTTGAATGGATAAATCTTCCTGCTGTCACTCAAAACCTAAATTCAACGCTACTTCATTTCTAAGAGGCTTATCTTCCTTGAATAGACCCTTGCAGCTCAAGTAAGAGGCGATGTAATGAAGCGTGTTTTTTTCTTAAGTGAGAAACCTGCAGCAAAGAAGAGGGGAAAACTGTGCAGCTGTTCCAAAGGGGCTCTGCAGACTCTCGAAAGACGGGTCATTTATCTGGTCTTGCATGACATCAAATGATAGAAGATCAAGTTCAAAATCTGCCAGAGCCGCTCAAAAGGGCTTCTTCATCTGTTCATTACATAATGGTTATTAACATACAATGTTGTGCAGCTGGGATTCGTATCAAACGTTACAGAAGAAATATTGCCGTGGCTTTCAACACTTCCCCTTCAGTCTGTGTTTATTAGGAGGCAAATATCTTGGGAAACGGCAATGGTTTTCCTTGAATCCGAAAGTTTTTATTGATGCCATAATATGTGGTTAAATCAGAGGGCCGCGAGACAGGTGGGTATTAGGCAGATGGATGCTGAGATCATTGAAGAGTATACCCCTTTGTGTACGCTCGTAATTAATTCAGCGGTCCCCACAGTGTGGGTTCACTGACTTTTTCTGGAAAGTTAAGTACACGCAATTTGCACACATACAATTACTATAAATAATTGCTTATTTACTTTGGTCCAGCTCAGGCTACTGTATTACGCTAAAGTTTAATTTGAACTTTGGAATAGATGTCAAGATTTTCATCACTGCAATAAATTTTACTGGATAAGGATAATTTTAGCAACATTTCATCATCCACTGGCTTGACTTTGTGTGTACAAGTTACAAAATTACATTTAAATAAGTCTTGCTTTATTAGTCTGTGTATAATTAAAGGGCGCTACTTGTAAGCTTAGAGGTACAAAAAGGAGGCCATATCCTTCCAAAAAAAAGTAGTTTGGAAAGGTGTGAAAGCCTAAAAAACTTCTGTGCTCCATGGTAATTTCCTTAAGAATGATATCTTGAGTCGTATCACCTAAGTAGTCCTGATGGGTTTTAAATTCCTATTGGGTAACTGAGCTTCAAGGAAATATTGGCAGTAAAATCATTTTAAAAACCTGTATTTTGTGACTTCAAGTCTAAATCATATACTTTTACGTTTTTTAAAAGCAATTATTTTATAATTGTTAGTGGGCAAGTCTTATAATTTAGACTGCCCTTGATTTATAGTCGTTAATTGTCTAGCCCCTTGATGTTTATGACAGTACAAGCAATATTAACAATTAACAATTAATAAAAACAATAATCCTCCTTTCTTTGTACCAAGCATCAGCTCTGATTGTTTTCCCACTTGCTGCAACTTTTATTATTCGTCCTAATTTGGCTGAAGAATGCATATCTGTTGATGTTGACTGGTAATCCAAAAGTTTTAATTTAGTCATTAACTTTGATGTTTTCTCCAACTAAAACTATCCTTTGGGTAGTTTACTACCCAAACTTCAACTGATTTGAAGTTTACTTCTCCCGTCTTCTCTAAGTGCTCTGTCGAAATAACAAGCAGAGAAATTTTGAGATGTACAACAGAATGGAGAGGAAGTGGAAAGTACATGGAAAATAGACAAATTAGTCTGCACATTGTTGAGAGTTGCATGATTTTAAAGAAGATCCTGCACCTATAGACTGAATCCTCGGTTGGATTCTGTGAGCTTCTAAGCACTGTCTGATCGCTCATTCATTCATAGCACCTCCAAAAGGCCGCATACTATGGGTCTGGTCTTTTGTGAACCCTCCACCCATCTGTCTGCTGTTCAGTGAAGGTGACCATGGAAAAGCCAACTTTGTGGGGTCTTAGCTAGTTGTCTTGTAGATTCACTAAGTTCAAGAAGGGTTGAAGGGAAGAGAGTTAGTTGGACAGCTAGAGTAAATCCTTTTTACTGATAGAAAAGCAACTTGTAGCACGTGAGGCTCATGAAGCCTCAGTAATATTGTCTTTTTATCTAAAAAGCAGCACAGTGTCTGCTTTTCAGTGCTCGGCTCTGGCAAAATAATAGCTTTTGAAGGACTTACTATATGCTGGGCATTTACTAAGATTTTCTATGTATTAACTCATTTTACCCTCACAACCAGTCTTTGAAATAAGCTGCTATTATTTTCCTTATATCGTTTGAACAGATGAGGAACCTGAGACAGAGAAATCTTAATTAACTTGCTTAGAGGCACACATCTGTCAGAGCCAGGATTTGAACCCATAAAATCTGGCTCCTGAGTTCATGGCATTAACCCTACTCTAAACCTTGAGAAAAGAAGCTTTAGCAAGTGAAAAAGCTGACACCTTTTAGCATAAAATTCTACCTTGGCCAGGCTAATGCTGTGTTTACATAGATCCAAATTGGTTATTTGATGTTAAATTAACTCCAAATCCCTAAGCTTGCTGATGACATTTATTTTTCTTCAACTGTGTGTGTGTGTGTGTGTGTGTTTGTGTGTGTTAGATGCAACTCTAGGAAAACTGACATTGATTCCTGAGCACGGACCCTGGGTGACTCACTTAACCTTTCCAAATTTCAGTAAAACAAATAACTGCATACTCCACTGTTATACAGAGAAATGCATTTTAAATGCCTACCATAGTGCTTGGTACAGAGGTGATCGGAGGTGATGCAGAGGGCTGAGGTTTAACTAGATGGTTAAGTAATTAATGCTTTGCCATTAGAGAATTCATTATTTGTTGCAGAATGTCATCAAGTTGAGGAAGGCCCCGTTTAATCGTAAGGTATGCACAACCTTCCTTACTCCGGCTGAGTGAAAATTCTAATACCTTTTTTGATATGCCACACTGTACTAAGGCTGCTCTGGGACCTGGGATGCATTTCATCTTGAACTATGAATTGCAAAGATTTTTATTGTCTTCTGGCACAAACACAGCGTCCTTTTATTGTGGTTTTTGATGCGTTAAATATGTTTTTATGGCCCCTTATGTCTATTGTGCCTAGCATACTGTTGGTACTTAACAGACGTTAAATAATAATAATATATGTGCATATGAGATTTGTGGAAAGAAATGACATACTGTTTTAGGGATCTAAGGTTGTTCTTCTGGTGCCCGGGGAAAACGTACAGATGAACATATTATTGGGAATAGATTAGAGGGAGCCGTCAAGAGCTATGTCATCTCCCTAAAATATGATGTGGCTCTGTCAGCACAAATCAGAAACCCCATCTCCTTCCTTACATCACTGTAGAACTCTAATGTGGAAAGTGGAATCTCTGGATTAATAGAAATGGGTATCCAGGCACTTTAGAATTTTGCAAATTAACAAATGACACTGCCTTTTCTTGCACATCAGTAAATTTGTACAGTTTCCAGCGAAATGCCAGGGTGAGCTCTGGATTGTTTCTTTTTACCTCTTCTGGGAACCCATCTACGGAGGTTTTGCGGGTGTTCTGCTTTATTCCCTGGGATGAAGAGGAGGGACTCCAGATCCTGACTTTTTAGGGACGATTTCCCCCTTAGCCGATATCTTTGTCAGCAAGGAGACACCTGCATCCGCATACTTCCACCAAGCTGAGCTGCACATCACTTTACCAGATCCCTTGCTTTTCGAGCTGAGCTGGATGTAGCCCAGAATATCAGCTCTCCATGTTGTGCCAAAAGTCCTTCCAAGTCCAGTGCAGAGGTGTTTGTGTAAAAAGATAAAAATGGGAAAATGTGGCATCCCCTGACGCTCATCTGTTTACATGTGTCATTTGGCTCTGCCCTGATGTTAGCTCATCAGCAAAGAAGGCAGGAAGACATGCAATCAAGACTCTATGACTCATCAGGTCTGTTCCCCTTTTGGGATACAGTGTTGGTATTCTCTGCCAGTCCTCCAAGAGTCTGTTTTTTGTTTTGTTTTGTTGTGTTTTTTGCAGTCTCTCAGGGAAGAGTTTAAATATATTCGATATATCCCTCGCTCAGTTCTCCCCAGAACATACCTTTCCTGCTGAAAGGTGGATGGGTTAGATTCTGAAAGAGAGTCACTGCTTTTAGTTGTTCTTTAAAAAAAAAAAATCTTTTTTTTTTTGCTTTCAGAAAACATATTTTGGAGGAGTCAATATTAAGGTGAAGCTTTCTTATGGGCTGCGGAGAATGAGGGTCTTTAATGCCTTTTATGTTCAAAGGTTCTTTTTGCGGGGCTTTTGTGAGGATATAAATTACGGTAGCAACAGGTATATTTTCCCTTAGTACAAAGGCCAAGTGTAAGTTTTTCGAAAGTTAGAAAGGATCTGTTCTTTTATTTTTTGACCTTGATTTTTCCGCCATATTCTGCATTGCCGCTGCTTTGGTTGTATTATTCTCTGACCCATCCAATTACCATTTCTATCAGCGCTTCGGAAAGATTATGCTTTTTGGGTGTTCTGTAGATGTCTTTCCAGTGGCTTCACTTGATGAATGTGACAAGTTTTGTGTTTTCTCCCTCCCCTCATTGAATTGAAAAGTTTTTTTGATAAATACAGGCCAATAAGTGCCCAAAGGCAGTGTTTCAATGGCTGCTAAGTCTTTCAAGGTTAGGACTTAACCTCCGTTCTCCCTAATTCAACTCCAACTTCAGTCTGAAGCCAATCAAGAATATCAGATGATACTTAAACAATGAAGGATTTCTGATATTCAGGTACTGCCTCTGTTCAATAGGATTGCAAATTCTTTGTGTGAAGAAAGTCGGTTTTGCTCTAAAGTACTGTCACAAAAAGTGAAATTACCATTTGCTTGGAATGATGCCATTCATCATTGTCAGAACACTAAGCACGGTAAATAGCTAGGCCTCCCCAAATTAATGCCTTGTTTTGCATCGGCTAAATTTCCCAAATCCTAGAGAATGGGTCATACAAAACTCATCTCACTGTTTTAACTTATCAATCCAATATGAGTTCTGTGAAAGGGAGGCTTCATTCGGTCCTAGCCATTTTGATTTACAGTCTAATTCTAAAAGAAAAGGAAATAAGATATGAAAATAAGTCGGAAAATAAGGTAAATCTCTCAGTGAAATCACCAGATCTACTCAGTCCTGTAGCAAAACCTCCATAATTCATTTGTAGGTCAGCTCAAGGGATTAGCCATGACGTATTTGGAAATTCATTTATTTTTATTTTATTTTGCTGTTTCTTATGCATAAGGGTAATGCTGTCCCCAAGGCTTTTCAGGTAGCCCTCAAATCTTGACAACATTTGCTGTCTCTAAGGCCTAAGCCAAAATTAATTTTCAAATAAACAGCATAAAAATGTATGGAGTTGTATAAATTTGAATACAAAATGCATTTGTTTTGTTTGCTTACATACATACATACATACTGTCTGTTCAGCCAAAAACCATAATATGACATTGAAATTAATGGCCATATGCACATCATGAAAGTCAAAAAAGTTTTTCTTTGAGTTAAAAAAAATACAGAACAAGCAGCATTTTATTTCATTTCCATCTCACTGTGGTCTTTAACATACTTTCAGGGAAGTTTTTAATTGTTAATTTTTCCTAGAAGGAAATTAAAAATCTTCCCTAGGAAAAACTTATAGTTTGGAACCTGTATGGCTTTTATTAGTTCAAAAGATTCTGTTGTCTTGGGAGATGCAAAGGTATTTTCTTCCAGAAAGTTAAAAAAAAAAAAAAAAAAAAAAAGAAGGAAGGAAAAGGAGAAGAAAAAGGTAAGCCAAGTTAGGCTGCTTGATTTTCTTTGATTAAAGACAGATAAAAGCAATGTAGAATTAAAGTGGGATGAAATCTGCTAAGATTTATGTTGGGCTTTATTTTTTGGTGGCTCCCAGGAAAAGAAAAAAGGATTCTGTAGTTATACAAAGATAGTCCAGGAGGCAGCTGTTTGGCTGGGGGGCTCTGCTGGGGCTGCTCAAGGCAGATACCTGCGTGTATTCTTCTCACCACCACCAGCCCACAGGGAGCCTAAAACACCCTGAATGCCATGGTTCCTCCCCCTCAACACTGAAGTCCTCAAAATGGTTTTTAAATATACTTCCACAAGGGGGCTTTGTGGACATTGGCAAATTTTTGTTTGTTTGTTTATACGTTTCTTAAAAATATTAAGAAATGAGCTTCTGCAGAACAAGGCATAGAAGTTCCATTTCTCGGCCTTTTTGAAAGCTTCATTATACAGAAAACAAAACAAGCCCCTCCCTCCTGCCCCATGACCCCTGATCGGGGAAAGCAGAGGGCGAAGGGGAGAAGGCTTAGAAGCGGGAGCTGGTGTCCAGCCTGAGAGCCTTGTCCCGGGCCGTAGGCCTTTCAGCTCTGTTTCAGCTTGTGGCATGAAAGTGTCTACATTGTCCAGTTTTGATCGCCTGGCTGAAAATGACTGTATATGTGGTTGATTTTTTTTTTTTTACTTTAACCCACGTTCTGGGTGTTTCCTCTGATTTTGACGGAGTGGTCTCTGAATACAGAACTTTTCATAGCTGTGCATGGTTTAACTGTCTGAAATATGTAAGAAATATGAAGTACTATGGCAATGAATAACTTTAGAAAACAAGACCAAATGGCCACCTCTCTGCCATTTTCATCAGGGCGTCATGAAAAGAGCCCTGGGCTGAGAGTCTGCAGAAGAATTGCAGCCTCTGCCCGCCATCAGCTAGTTGGACTTTACTAGGGAAACATTTTCATATTCATGCGCCTCAATTTCTTTATTAATGATGATTTTCAAGGGTCTTCCTGTATCTGACATTCCGAGAAGATTGGGTTGCTTTATTCCCCACTTTCTGCTATTCAGGACAATATTACCAAATGTGAACATTTTAATGGCTAAAATAACAAAATCAGAGGAGATGATATGTGCAGTTTGACACGGGAATTTTGGATTAAGAGAGTCTTCGATCTGAATCCAAGTTCTGCTATACGCTACCTGCAGGGGCGGGGCCACGTGCTGGGAAATGGCCAGGGTGTTCTCTGAGCCTCAGTTTATGGAAAATGAAGGGTTGACTAGAACTTTTCCTGAGATTCTTTCCAGATGTATGTTTCTAGGATTTGTGAAGTATTTGAGCACTGTAAGGATCCCAGTGGCACTTTTTTTAGTGTCTGTATCTCTGAAAAGTGGTCCAAGCTTGGTTGGCATTTTGACTCTATTCATCCTCATGGCCAGATGAACCTGAAAACTGAGGCAGAGACACAACACACAGTTGCATACTAGGAGACGAGAGGCCCACTCTGACCCGTGTCGAATATGTGGAAACTGAGTCCAGAGAAGTTTAGCTGATTTCAGGGCAGGCCAGGATGAGAAGGCAGAGCCAGCTTCTAATGTGACTTAGGGTTTAAGTCCTTTTTCCTTACCATGTTGGATGAAAATCTAAGAAACTCATGGTATAGAAGTTGTACCTAGGAAGAGTAATTGGCCAGGTTTTCATGTATTCCTTCCTGCGGTGGTGGCCAAGAGGAGGGGATGTAGGGGGATTTGGAGTCCAAGTAACTTTCCACTGAGATCAAAAGCTGGTAAGAAGGTGGACCATGGCAGCAACCTGGGTCCATCCTCCTGAGCAGCCAGGGTGACCTGTGGGCTAGTGCATGGTGGCGTGGAATCCAGATTGACTCTTTTCGCTGGCTGAGGCTCAGACAGGTTATTAAACCTCCATCCCATATTCTCATCTGCAAAATGGGGGCAATAACAATACCACTGATGTGGGTTGGAATAGGTAAAGAACCTGGCATGGTACCGGGCAATTAGTAGCTATCAGCAAACTGTGGTTGTAGTTTTTGCTATTATTATTATTATTTTAAAACCGGGCTGATACTCAGAAGGGGCACGTGAGAAAGTGCTCCCTGAAGCTCCCAGAAGGGGAGAGGTGCCGTGCAGGACCCTGTGGTAGAAGCTGCATGGTGTTCAGGCTCTGCCACCAGGGACATGCCCGGATACCTCCTTCCACAGTCTTGGTGTCTTTCCCTCTTAAAACCCTTCCTCAGGCTACCTGTGGCATGCGTGCCAGGGGCTACCAAATCTCCCTGAGTCTTCCCTTCCCATGTTAGGGAACACAACACTTTACTGATATTTCTAATAACTAGATTCCAACCCTCTGCGTAAAACCCGTATAAGAAAGCAATGCAAGAGTCCCCGACCCACGGGACCCATCTGAAGCTCCATTCCCAGTGCTCACCTGCAAATTGGTGGAATTTTGGAGCAACATTGTCAGTGGGGAGCTGGGGTTCCTCAGCACCTGGATAATCCCAAAAAGCAAGCCATGGCTGGTCCACAGCTCTGACGTTGGGCCACTGTTTTCACGGCTACCAGCTCCCTCAGGAAGTGGGGTAAGGAGCAAGCAGCCTCAGGCCCTGTCAAGGCTGGCTGTCAGGTTGGAAGAACAAACCTCTGGTGGACAGGGGGCTGGAGCTGGGGAGAGAGAATGGTGAGAAGAGGACAGTACCGAAGGAGAGCGGGCAGACGGAGCTACAGGCGAGCTGAGTGATGAAATTACTCACTTCACCCCAGACTGGGCTGACCCCTCATCCTTGCCACCCCTCAGACCGCATATTGGCCTTCTGATGCCAGTCTCCACATGCACCTGAGTGGGCAAGCCTTACGGAAGCCCCTGCCTCACCGTGTAACCTCTGGGTCCCACTTAGCCCAGCTGAGCTCCACTTCTTCCTCTGTTCAATGGGGACAATTGCGTGTACCCCCTGGGTTGTTGTAAGAACGGTATGACACGAAGCTTAAAAGAGAGGCGCTTAAAAGAGAGGCACATAAAGGATTTCAATACGTTTCCTTTGTTCCACCCATTCTCCTGTTCCTATCTTCTTCAAAGTTCTCTTTAATATTCCTTTCTAGTAGAGTATGCCTGCCTAAACAGAGAGGTCTTTAGGTGAATGTTCCCCTGAGACTAGGGTGGGGTGGGCTGTGTGTGTGTGTGTGTTTCCAGGTATCATTTCCATGGTTAGGACACCTGAAGTGTGATGGTTTTTAAATGAGGTGAAATTCAGATGTAGTGGAGAGCGTTTTTTTTTGCCTCGCCGTGTGGCTTTCGGGATCTTAGTTCCCTGACCAGGGATCCAACCTGCTCCCTCAGCAGTGAAAGTGCAGAGTCCTAACCGCTGGACCTCCAGGGAATTCCCGAGAGTTCTTTATACTAAACCTTATTATATCAAACCTTTCAGTCTTCAGAGGAAAAAAATGGAGTATTTGGCAATGAATATGATAATTCAAATAGAAAACTTGTTTTGTTTGACTTACTTGGGCAATACTCTTTTTGTAGCTCTTGTTCTTGCAGCTCTTGCTAAAGTATTTTTGGGGGGCACCTGAATTATTGTTATCGCCATTTGGCTAACCTAAGGCCTACCGTGGAAACCTGGATTATGGAATTTAAATATATAATAGAGTTTGGGAACATATTTCTCACATATATAGCTTATTTACATGTGAGAAATATATATATATATATTTTAGTTTTATGTCCCAATATAAATATGCTTATTGGGATAATTTCCTATCCTAATAAGCATATGTGCATTGTTTTTCTTTAACAGAATTTTAACTGTTTTTTCCTCTATTCTAATTCTTTACTAAGTTAATTTTAGGTAAATACAGACTAGGAAATTAAGCTCAACAATTTTGTTCTCTTAATGTTTAACTCTCAAATGTTGGTTAGTCTTGGCTGTTTTATGTATGTAGCATTCTGTTCCATGCACACAAGTAGATTTCTTGTACATTTGGGTTGCCTTAGCAATTGAAATCAGCTTTTTTTTTTTTTTTTTAAAGTTAAGCACCTCATGGCCGGCATCACTGCACTTCACTCCCCAGCTTTTCTTCAATTTTTCTAATGCTACCAGTTACTTCCTTTTATTGGAAAAAGCTACATTTCTTTTTCTTTGAAATATTTAAAGAGCTCATTCCAGATAAGACATTTTAGTGCATTATGGTAACCAATTGTAAGTGAACAACGTTGATTTTGGGGCTCGTGGCCAGTCTGTTGTTTTTCTGGGCCACTCCAAAGAGAGGAGGGAGATTGAAAGAGGGAGAAGCATCTGAATGCCCAGAAGAGCATCTGCACTTGACATTTCTGAGCATGACGACGATAACTTCGAGTAATTGTGGTTAATCTTATGACAGGAGGACAGATTTGAGAACTGGCTAAGCCTCCTTTTCTTTCTATCCTAAAACCACCTGCGACTCTTAGCAGAGGAATCTATGAATCACTGTCTGTTGTCCACTCATTGTCCTGTCCAGTACCCTCCACACTGGAACTAATCAACCGCCCTGAATGAAACATGACTTGCAGGCTGAATTCTGAACAGCTCCTGAACTATTCAGGAAGGAGGGGGCACAATCTTTCAGTGTGATTTGCTCCACATTCCCAATGTGCCTCCAGATGCAGACTCGATGACCAAGAGGTCAGACAACACCTATTTTGGACTAATTTGCCCTGACCAGTTTTGGGCTACTTGTTCTCAAAAGATGTTTTCAAGGGAGTGGTAGATCAAAGCATGGGATATGTCAATACCTCGGTCTTCTATTACTCAGATTGTTAGCTTGAACGGATCACCTGCTGCTTTGATGTTTGTAGACAGAGCGGCCGGTTGCTGTTGCACGTGGCGGTAGTGTCCTGAGCAGGTGGGTTTGGCATTACCAACCTGGTCATCCACCGGGCCGGCTCGCCCGATTGCCAGAGCCGTCTGCCAGGTCAGGGCTGTTGTGCAGGTGATGACTTCTGTGCTGGTTACCTTCAGTTTCTGGTTTATCTGCCAGGGTGCCCCCTCTGCTGGAACAGAAGAATAATCAATTGTCTCTAAGAACAGGCAGGGACTTAGAATTTGGCCCCTTTCAAAGCAATCATTTCTTCTTCCTTAACTGCAGGCCTGTGAGATAAGCACAGCTCCCAGGGTGTGGAAGGAGGTCCTTCTGGGACATTAAAGTGCCTGGTCTCTCCAAACGCAGCTCCTCTATGGAGAACTTTGGGGTTTCTGGAAACATTGAGAGTCTCCAACCCTCTCTGGGTTGGACAAGTCAGTATCTTCAGGCATGCAGGGAGGTTAAAGCAGCAGACTCATGGTGCTACACAGCTAAACAGCAACACATGTGGCTGAAGCACTTTAAATGGCATTAGTGTTTTTGAGAATGAACTCCCCCAGCACAGTTAACTACAATCTTTTCTGGTGGGTCGTCCCTTGCCCTCTTCCCCAACCACATACAAAGGCAGAAGCAACATTTCTTTTTAAAAAATTTTATTTTTAATTTTTATTGAAATATAGTTGACTTACAATGTTGTGTTAGTTTCAGACCTAATATCTAGGTCCATCCATGTTGCTGCAAATGGCATTATTTCATTATTTTTTATGGTTGAGTAATATTCCACTGTATATGTGTACCACATTCATCTGTCAATGGACATTTAGGTTGCTTCCATGCCATGCCTGACACCACAGAGCAGGCAGAAGCAGCACCCAAGAGCATGCATATGGCTTTCCTTAGCTGGATTATGCTCTGAATCTATGTTGACTCCAAGCTCTGCTTATTTTCTTTAGAACTATGATGTTGGACCCTTGCAAGGCAGTTCTCTCTCATTCTTTCGAATGAAGAGTCAGTTTTAGGTGCTCATTGTTTCTTTACAATGTTTTATGTTAAATATTAAGCAAAAAACAAAAAAAAAAAGACAGAATAATGATGGATACCTATGTACCTGTAGATATGCATCCAGTTGTCTCTAATAATGCTTTGCTAATCATGCATCAGGTGCTTCTTTTTTTAAAAAAAAATCATTGTGGATTAAAATGAGGTTTTTCTGGAATATCAGTCCCCAACCCTATTCATTTCTCTTTCTCTCCAGCGTTGTCATTGTCTTGAATTTGGTGTTTAGCTATCCCATGCATGTTTTCATACTATTGCTGCCCTGTATGTGGCTATAATATACCATTGTTTTGCATGTCTTAAAAGTTTATTTAAATGGAACCAACTGTTTATATTATCCTGAGCTCCTTTCCTCACCCAATATTATGCTTTTGTGATTTATCTATGATGTTCCAGATAGGTCAAATCCATTCATTTTTATTGCTTTATAATATCCTGTCATATGAGAGTAGCACAATTTATTTATTTCCTCATTGATGGAAATGTAAGTTCTTCTTAATTTTTCACTATTATGAACAATGCCACGATGAACATTATTGCAATTTTCATGTTCCTGCTTGTAGTTTAAATATATATCACATTTTTCAGTTTTATTATATGTTTTCAAGTTGCTCTTTAAAATGATTGTACCAATTTTTACTTTATCAGTTATGTATGAAAGTTCTAACATTCACACATCCTCACAAAAAAATGTATACAACTTACATGTTTGTTACTATTATGATATACAATTATGTTTTGTTATCTTACTTTAATTTTCTGTGATGACTAGGGAAGACCGAACAGTTTTTCATTTTATTGCTATTTGGGATTCTTTTTCTGAATTATCTGTAATATTATTTTCCTTTTCAAAAATTAGAGTCATTTGCATTTTTCTTATTTGTGGGGATTCTTTATAAATTATTTGATGGTTTTTAGAAAACCCCTCTTTTTTTTATAAAAAATAATATACCCACACCAGAGAATACTGAAAAATATAGAAAATAAAGAAGTCACCAGTAATTTCACTACCCCTAACCAAAATGTTGATTCATTTTGTCCTATTTACTGCTAGCCTGTTTTTTTTTTCTTATGATATTTTTATGTAGTTATAAGTACAGTGTATATGCAGCTTATATTCTGAATTTCTCAGTTAATTATCATAAGCTTTTTTTTTTTTGATGCGGTTGTATGGCTTTTGTAGCCATCGATTTAAGCAGATGCATGATATATCATTGAGTGTATCTGTCATTTCCTTATTGTTGGACTTTCAGGTTGCTTTTTATTTTCCCATTTTATAAATAACATTATGATGAATACTTATGCCTAAAAAGTTTTTGATATTTTAAATTATTTTCTTAGAATAGATTTGCAGGAGCCAGGTTACTAGGTCAAAGAGGATATGCATTTTTAAAAAGTAAAATGCATTGCGAAAATATGATTTAATCAGTGCTGACAATCTAAAGAAAACAGGGTTTAAGAAGACTCAAGGGAGCCCAGCTAAGTGTCTGACTCACCTTCCTTGGCAGAAGCAAAACTCACAAGACTTTGGTTTTTCCAGCCACCTTCCTGACCCAAAGCACCACTCATTACAGACATTTTCTATTCTGCTTTTGCAACAATTTGACTTTGAAAAAAAAAGAGAATTTCCCAGGGCTGAAGCTTAATGCTTACAAGGTTAAAACTTATAAATGAATTTTTACTGATTCTTAAACACTGATAAAGGAAAGTGGTCTGTTTATTTTAGGATGTGAAGTTGGATATACAAGTATAGAGATTATCTAAAGGAAGAAGTGCTGCCTTGACTAGCTGATAGTCTTATAGAAAGAACATGGGCATCTCCTCACTGCTTGGATGGGCTTTTATGTTTATATGATTTACTCTTTGGCGTTGGGGCAGGATAGAAGGGTCAGATTATCCTGTATGAAAAACACTGGGACTTCAAACTAGGGAGTGTAAATCCCAGGAGATGTGCAGGTGATCTGCTGGGGTGTAGCAGGCATATACTAGAATGACTATGTATATATTTCTTCTCCTACTTTTATTTTTGTGAGTACACATCACAGTGGATTATCTAGATTGATATCTATATCTATATATAAAATGATGGATATGCTCATAGTTAAAAACAATTTATTATTTGACCAAAACAGTTTGGAGCTCACTAGTCTATTCATATCTTTACCCTACGGAACGGAGGGCATATGGAAGGTGATGCCAGTTAATTAGATAAACAGATAATCTTCATTTATAACATTATTTCTATGCAAAATGTACCTTATGTAACTCCAGCTTAGACAATACAGTGTCTTTTTGCTTCCTAACTTAGCTCCCGTGGGTGGGATATTGGCATTCCTAGCTTTGGAAGCTCTAGGTAATATGCTTGTGTGTGTGTGTAGAGAGAGGGAGAGGGAGAAGGGGAGAGAGAGAGAGAGAGAGAGGGATGCTTTGGAAAGAGACAGGATTGTAGGATATCAATACCTCTCTACATTGGCATGAAAAATGACTGGGTCTGTCATTCACTATTTTTTTTCCTGGAAGTTTAGGTTGGGAGGGACACTGGATGCTTTTCCACCCTAGGTGTAAGCATTGGCAAGTTAAATACTTCTTACGGATGATTTCTGGAGTCCGAAGGATGAGAGTAGGAGGAGAAAGGGATTGTAGTAGCTGTTTCTTAGTAGTTAATAACTTTAGACTACTGAATTAGGAAAAGCATACAATTAAAAAATCTGTTAATCAAAGCGGTATGTTGAAAACTGTCAAAGGGCCTCATTGTTATTTCATGTAAGTCAGCTTTCTGGGCTGGGACCCAGAATGGCTAAGTGGGTGTTGAGATACTTACTGGATAGATTTAATGATACAAAATTATTGCAACAAAGGAGATTTCTGCCAATTATGTCCAGAATAAAAAGCCAATGAAATACTTCAGTTTTATCACACACATCCATTTTAGCAGTGGGCACTTACTTAGAGATTTATGTGAAAAGGTAAACCGTGCCTTGAGATCCAAAAGAGAAGGAACGTCTAGTGGTAAGGGTTCCATTACGTGGAAAACCCATCAGAAAAACGGGAGAATGGAGGTGAATTATAACAGGGTTGACATAAATGAGCAAGACTAAATAAGTTTTGAAAGCAGTGGCCCATTCAGTTATTTCTTTTATTTTTCATATTTTTCTCGACTCTGCAAAATAATAAGAAACAAAAGAAAAATCTGCTGAATGCCTAGTCATAGTTTATTGGAGCAGGAAAATAAGCCTTTCCAAATCATTCTCTGATTTGCTGTGAGGGGCAGAATCGTTCACCGTGGTGAATCACGGCACGGAGAACCATTTGGAGTGATTATT
Organism: Eschrichtius robustus; assembly: GCF_028021215.1. Classification (NCBI taxonomy): domain Eukaryota; kingdom Metazoa; phylum Chordata; class Mammalia; order Artiodactyla; family Eschrichtiidae; genus Eschrichtius; species Eschrichtius robustus. The sequence continues at coordinate 49,685,460 of NC_090829.1, read as the reverse complement.
TTCCGATGTTAAATTACAAATGGCACATGTGGAATCAACAAAGGTATGAATTAATTTAAAAACATCTTTAAAAAATTCTGTTATTGAAAATGTGTGTTTATATGACCAGCTTATGACTTCATTTCACAATAGCCAAGGCAAGCCTTAGGTATATGTCTCTTTGTTTTTACATTTGACTAATTGAAAGCTTTCCTGTTTAATATTTTTATGTCAAAAATAGTATATTGTCCTATAAGCTGCATGATGGGAATAATGGTGGGAAAAATATATATATAAGCATTTGGCTCGGCCGACTGGACTGAAGAAAAAGTCTGAGTTTCCTGTCTTTTGCTTCAGTGAATAAGGAACCTGTTGGCTGTTAAACAAATAAAATAAACTGAGGGATTAGCCCTACCTGGATGAAATGTTAATAACATGCAAATGGTTTATCATTAATATAATAATAGGCACTACTTACTGCTAATCCTGTGAGAATCCCTGATGGTAAGGACAATATACCTGAGGTCCACCATGAAATATCATCTGCTTCCAGTAATATGGTGCCTTGTTTTGGCTGAAAAGTTTCAGGTTGCCTGGCCCTTTAAGGCAAATCTCTGCTATTCAAATTGATGAAGTAAGAAGGTATTTTATGCTCCAGTGTCTGCTTTGTGAGAGCACTTAATTTTAAGAGGGCAGGGTGGAATGCTGCTATTTAAACTTAGGGGGAACTGGAGGGAGGGTGACCACATTCCATGAAGCTCCACTTCGGCCCCTGTTTTTCCTTCATAAGGGGAGACATCAGACTCCTAGCTGCGATTGGGGTTCAACGGTTGGCCTCCATTTGTAGCGGCCTTGAAAACTGTTTTCGACGAGGAAACTGGCTGGTTCTGAGGGCGAAGGAAAATAAGGTTTTCAGAAGGGAAACCCTTGGTGTCCTGACTGCACACAGAGGGCACTCAGTGTGTGCTCTGTGAGTAACTGCGTACACTTCAGGCACTTCGGGCTCGAGAGACCCGCGGGGGAGGTAACTGCACAAGTGTGGGCACGTTCTTAGCACCCGGCACACCATTGTTTGGAGGTGGAGAGGTTTTAGCCCCTGTATTAATGACTGCTAATTAATAATATTCCATTAATTATTGTAACAGTATTTCCCCCACATTTAGCAGCTTTAAACAGCAAACAGTTGTTATCTCATCTAGATTCTGTGGGACATGGCAGGGTAGTTCTCTGGCTCAGGGTCCGTCAGGAGGTTGCAGTCAAAAGCTGCCCTGGGCTGCAGTCATCTGAAGGCTGGGGAACATCTGTTTACAAGCTCATCATGGAGACTGTGCAGGGGCCCTCAAGTCCTTGCCACTTGGTCCTTTCCTTGGGGTTGTTCACCGGCTTCCCCCAGAGGGAGTGAGGGAGGTGGCACACGCTGCCTGTTACGGCCTTGTCTCTGACTTACACAGTCTCACTTCTCCTTATTCTCCTTGTTCGAAGCGAGTCCTGGAGTGCAGCCCACACTCAACAAGAGGGGATTCTACCAGGGCGTGAAGGCCAGGAAGCGGGGATCACTGGGGCTACCTTAGAGTCTGGCTACAACTATCCCTTTCATGATGCTAATTTTGTTTAGTTATCCCATGCCTCAAGAGATTCTGAAGATCTGCTTGAACTATTTTCATTATAGGAACTTTAACTCACCTTCAGTTCACCTCTAGCAAAGTCATTTGAGGGTCTGTCGTAGCCCGAATCCAGGAGGCCAGTGGAGGGTCTTATTGGAAACACCATCATCACTGCCACCATCCACTGGCTGTGAGCCCCGGGTCAGCCTTGGGAGGAAATAAAATCATTCAGCTGAATTACATGAAATTAATGTGTTGGCTTCAGTCCAGTTCCCACTGGATACGTGTCCTTGTCATAGGAGAAAGCACTAGTAGCTTTAATTGACCATCTGAGGAAGGTGACAAGGAGAAAAGACATTCATGAACATGACATTCTCAATCTGGGACAGGGTCACTGCTCTGAAGGGAGTTTGGAGAATTTGTCGTTTCACTAACCCAAAATAATTACATCTATAATTCTCATTCTCATTTGCCCAATTGTAAAAGATACTTGCTTTGAGTAAGTCTGGTTGAAAGATTAAAACCAGCAAATAGCATATATGGTTTAGGCCACTGATGTTCATGACTTAGTCTCTCATTTTATTTTCTTTTAAAAACAGCCCACTATTTTCAGAGGTCATTCAAACCCCACTGAATTGGAAATGCCAACCAGCCAGGGTGAAGATTCTGGTTGTGTAGCTGAGAGGAGATAGCGATGAATTGTGTCCATACAATGTGATCCAACACATTGAAGTCTATTCATGGAGCCCGGGATCAGATATCCCAGAAGAGGGGCCACATGAAGGGATTTGTGTTTTTGTGCTTCAGTGAGGATCCAGTGAGGACCTGATTTAGCTGGGGAAAGCTGGACGAAACTAGGAAAAATAGTGCTTCAGAAACTTGGGTGACACTTTCTTAGGAAATAAAACTGGGTCAGAAGCCAATATAAGTCATTGTTTTCAGGTTTCTTCTATCGTCAGCAGCAGCCCTCCCTCTAATTTTGCTCCCATAAGGTCCCGCAGGGTATGATACATGGCAGCAAGCCGGGCAGTGGCTTGGCTTCATTCTCTGGACAGAATTAGGGACACAGGCAGGAGTCCAGGTCAGGAGGGCCAGCGAGCATGTCCAGGACTTCCTCCTGTGACTCCGAGACTTGATTTTTCTTTTGTACTTTTTAGTCTGCAGTGCAGTTATTTTACTTGTTACACCCCCAATTGGATAAAAGCTTTTTTTCGAACAAAGTGCAAATGACGTCTATGCAGTAGACACTTATTTAGGGGTCTTGCCAGTATATTCATTTGCATCTCCATTTTCCACTGATCATTTCCTTCTCTGTGTTCCTAGAGTACCTTGCCGTAATGCCAATATAACGATGGTCACATTTTTATTTGTGCTTTCCTCTCAGTTCCTCCCCCAAATCCAAGATTGTGAAGTCCTTGAGGGAAAAAATTGGATTTTACTAGTTAATTCATCTCGCGTCATCAGCAGAGTGCGTGGCACTTATTAGGCATGAATAATGGTGTTGAATAAATGAACGAATGAAGGAAGGAAGGAATGAAGAAATGAATAGTCAGACTGAGGCTTGTATTTCATCACTCAAGCTCTGAGTTATATTTCTGGGCTCTAAAAGAAAACCTACACGTTTTAGAATTGGTCAGCTGCATCTGTTACTGATATAAATGATATAAAATCATCATATTTCTTCTGGTAAATTTATTTAGAAGTTAAAGTTCTGGCCACCTGCATTAGCAGCTCAGATGGAGGAGTTTAGATTGGCATTTAGATTAGCTGGCTCTGTTATTCAGTGACTTTGCATACTTGTTCAAGGGCACTGGAGTCAACCAATGTTTATTTTTCGATTCCCCATTGCTCTTGGGATCACTGCAGCGAAGAATGGTCCCTCCCCCCACTACCTCCTTCCCCTTGTTTGTTGTTCCTGGGCCAGGGAGCAGTGCAGCCCAGCTTTGGCCTGGCTAGCTGCTCCTTGGTGCCCTGTTATTTTTAGCCTATGAACCACAGCAGCAGCTGGCAATCCTGAGTTGGCCCATAAAGGCTAATTTTTTTTCTGTGAGGTTGAACCATGGGTCTAAGAGTATTGGGAAACTCCAGTTTTTGTGTCTTTGTATTATCTCAGGATACATAGTACGTTTAAGACCTCAGTCTGTGATGTGCCAATGTGTTACCATGAACACTTGCTCTAAGGGGCCTCCGTCTGCTTTAGGGCTCTATATTTTAGGATGAGAGTAAAGAGATTAGGAAGAGAGGAGTACCAAAAGAAATGACTGAAGTCATAATCCTGCAGGAAATCTTAAACAAAGGACACTTTTGCTTGAATAACAGAAGGTTATTAGGGAAGACTAAAGAGACTTGAAGGTGTAATGGAGGCTGTGTTGGTTAAGATAGGCTCACTGCTATAATGAACATGTCTCAGCATATGTCTATTTTTCTCTCATGTGGTAGTCCAGTGTACGCCTCTGTCAGTGGTGCCAGGGGAGATTCCGCTCCATCATTTTCAGGGACCCAGGCTACTGGAGGCTTTGTCATCTTTACCTTGTAGCTTCCAGTGTCATCTTATGGGTCAATATCCTGCCAACAGATGGAGAAACAGCATGGAGGATTATGTGTGGAGGTTTTTATGGACCAGGTCAGGAGGTTTTATGGTCAGATCTGCTCAGACTCCACTGACTGCAGCCATGTCACTGGTTTCTACCTATCTGCAATAAAGGCTGGGAAGTGTAGAGTGATGGATGGAATTGTGACTCCCCAAATTCGTGTGTTGAAGTCCTACCCCTCAATACCTCAGAAGGTGACCCTATGTGGAGACAGGGCCTTTAAGACGTAATTAAGTTAAGAGGAATCTGTTAGGGTGGACCCTAATTCAGTCTGTCTGTGTCCTTATAAGAAGATATTAGGACACACAGAGCGAAAAGAGGGATGTGCATGCACACAGAGGAAAGGCCATGTAAGGACACAGCAAGAAGGCTGCCGTCTGCAAGCCAAGAAGAGAGGCCTCAGGAGAAATCACACCTGCAGACACCTCCGTCTTGGACGTCTAAGCCCCCAGAACTGTGAGAAAATAAACTTCTGTTGTTTAGGCCACTCAGTCTGAGTTATTTTGTTATGGTAGCCCTAGCAAACTAATAAATATTAGTGTAGTCCAGGAGCACAGAAAGAGTATAAACTGCCTTAGTGGTTAGCTAGCAGTCTTTGCTACAATGTGGAAAGCACCATTTACTCATTGTTTGTTCATTAGTTTGTTCATTTGCTCATTCATTCATTCAGTATTTATTGAGTGTTCTTCTAGGCACTTGGATAAAATGGACGAAATAGACCAAAATCTCTGCTCTATGATACCTAAGGTTTTATTGGATGTTAAAGAATCCAATTGCTTTCTGTCAACAAATGAATGGGCAAAGAATATGTGGTGTGTATATATATATATATATATATATATATATATATATATATATAGTCAAGTATTATTCAACCATGACAAAGAAGGAAATCCTGCCATTTGGAACAACATAGATGGACCTTGAGGGTTTTATGCTAAGTGAGACAAATCAGACAGAGAAAAACAAATACTGTATGATATCACTTATACGTGGAATCTAAAAAAGCTGAACTCATAGAAACGGTATAATGATAGTCAATCAGAGGCAGGGAGGTGTGGGAATTGGGGAGATATTGGCCAAAATGTACAACATTGGAGTTAGAAGATATAGAAGTTCTGGAGATCTAATGCACAGCATAGTGACTATAGTTAACAATACTGAGCTGTGTACTTCAAAGTTGCTAAGAGACCAGATCTTAAATTAAAAAAAATAAAATAAAGCAACCAATTACCATCATATCACCCTGCTTTTATTTTCTTCATAGAACTTATCACTATCTGACATTATCTTGTTTATGGATCTGTTGGCTTGCTTATTATCTCCCCCCTCCCCTTTAAAAATGAGCTGGAACCCTTTTTTGGCCTTATTTCTTATTGTGTCCTTAGTGCCTCAAAAACACCTGGCACACAGGAGGCTTTCCGTATTTATTTGTTGAGGATTGAATGTGATATCATGGAATTAAATTTCAGGAAGAAAAAAATGTAATGAATGATTTCTTGATTATAAGGGAGAGTAACAGAATTTCCATTTTTTGCATTAAAAAAAAGTGCCTGCTAGCCAACCTTGTCCCTTAGACCCTGAGGTCTTTTCAGGGGGTTTAATTTTAAAATTCCTAGTTGTTTTCTATAGAATATTATGAGTTCAAAGTTCCTGATGTGCACAATATACTAAATGATTGAATATCTACCTCTGAATATGTCTTGGTTTGCCATTGACTTAGTGGCAGAGTCTTGAGTGGTTGGGGACTTGGAGATGGTGCTACCCCAGACGCTCACTTTAGAGGTCAGAAGAAGCAGGCCAAGGGGCCCCAGGCTTGCAGAGCTTGCCTGTGGCACAGTTTAGACCAAATCTCCAGATTAGGCCCTGCAGTGACGTATCCGGCACTCTTTCTACAACGCTAATCCTTTTCCTTTTCATTAAAGGTGGAATTGAATGGTGGTTATGGGTGCCAGCTCTGGACCAGGCTGCCTGGGCTTGGATCCTGGCTCCACCATCAGCTGGCTGTGTGACCTTGGATAATCTCTCTGTGTCTCACTTTCCTATATAAAATGGGGATAAGAATAGCACTCACCTTATAAAGTTGCTCTTTTAACTCTTTTAAGCGTTAATACATGTACAGTACTTAGACTAGTGCTTGGTACCTAGTAAGCATGCAGTAAACGTTAGTCATTATTAGTATGATTGCTACTTTAATGTAATATAACAAATGTTTAAAGAACTTTCAGGTTTCTATTGTAAGTATATGAAGAATTCTGATATGCTGTCTAATATTTATTGACAAGGAAATAATACATGGAATATTAATAGTTTTCATCACACCTAAAGAACTAAACATAAATCCTAACTATAGTTTCTTCACCAAGAGGTGTTCCAAATATTTTTTTATTGCGATATAATTGACATCTCATAAAATTCGCCCTTTTAAAGTGTACAATTCAGTGGTTTTTAGTATAGTCACAAGGTTGTCCAACCATCACCACTATCTGATTTCAGAACATTTCATCTCCGAAAAGAAACCCCGTAACTATTAGCAGTCACTTCCTGTTCTCTCTTCCCCTAGCTCCTGGCAACCACTAATCTACTTTCTGTCTTTATGGATTCTCCTATTCTGGACATTCCAAATAAAATCTAATCATACTGTATGTGGCCTTTTGAGTCTAGCTTCTTTTACATAGCATGGTGCTTTCAAGGTTCATTCATATTGTGGCATGTATCAGAACCTCACTGCATTTCATGGCTGAATAATTTTCCATTGCATGGATACACCACATTTTGTTTATCCATTCATCAGTTGATGGACATTTAGGTTGTTTCCATTTTTTGGCTATCATAAATAATGCTGCTATGAACATTTGTGAATGAGTTTTGTGTGGGCATCTGGTTTCAATTCTCTTGGCTACGTACCTAGGAGTGGAATTGTTGGGTCATATAGTAATTCTAGGTTTAACTTTTTGAAAAACTGCCAAACTCTTTTCCAAGTGGCTCAACCATTCCCAGATATTTAAGATACAATATTTGGTGATCAATTTGATCTTTTTAAATTGAAAGTGAAAGAGGAATCATTTGAACTCACCATTCATGGTAAAGACTTGCTGTTGTTTACAAACTTTTGAGAGCCTGTGTCTCAGCTACTGTGATGAACGCTGCGTAAACCAAGACAGATGAGTCATAGTTTCTGACTTGAAGGAGTTGATAAAAATTTGTGGCATTTCAAAATTGACTCCCCCACCCTTTTTAAAAAAAAAGTATAGATTGTTATTCTTCTTCTCATGTGGCCACCACCATCAAGCTTTTAGGGAAGACTCTTACTGGGCTATTATATGTGTCAGGACCAGAGGGCAGGAGGGAGCATGATGAGGTAGACATTGGGTAGGAAGCCAAGATGTACAAGACCAAGAAAATCCCCAGTGAGGGGATGATTTGAGTGTAACCAATTGTCAACTAGTTCCGTGATGGATGGTGGCCTTCTACTCCATCACAGACATAATTTAAAAAGAAAAAGAAAGCTATCTCTCATTTATAGAGTCTACATTTGTTTTTCATGCCAAGAATCTGGTGGAAACTTTCCTTTTCACAGAATTACCCCCTTGTTTTGGTTCAGGGTCTACGTAGTCATAAAATTTTGTGAGCTGTGGCGAATTGTATGTATGATTGTATCCACAGATCTCGGGTTTAAGAAGCAAGTTTCCAAGGATTTTGTTCAGTTATTGCCTACTGAAATGTATATTTCTTAAGGACAAGCAGATGGCACTTTCCTAGGTAGCATGCAGAAATTTACCAGGACCCATCTTGAGCTTCTTGTCTTGGGGCAGCCTGTTTCTGTTCCTTCACTAGGAGGTCTAATAGACATCCTCTGCCAGTAGCTTTCGACCACTGTTTCACTGCACTGAAGTAGGTGACAATTACATTTCGTCTTGAAGCAAAAGTTGTTTACTCTCTGTGTAAATAGCTGTGAAAGTAGACAAATGTGTTTGTAGAAAGTAAAGTGAGGCTTTAACGGTCCTATGTCAGAGATTTTCTTCTCAGGAGCCTGTCAAGGTGGAGGTGAGTTAAGCACAGGATGTAAACAGGGCATCCTAGCCTGGGAAAGAACCAGGAGCAACAACTCTGTGAATTTACTGGTTTTGTTTGATATTTCCTTCTCTGCCCAGCATATCAACTATACTAATCGTATGCTCGTTCTTCAATACCAGTTGTCCCCCCAGCACCCTACTTTTTCTCCATCCCAAATCCCCTTCCTGCTTCACACCTCCTTCCTATTTTCCCTCAATCTCCAGCCTACACCGATTTCTCTTCTCTGCACAGACTTCAGAATGGGGGGAGTTAAACTGTAATTGCTTTCTAATGGAGTGACGTGTCTGCGCACTAGATTGCAAACTCTCCAAAGGCAGAAGTTATTTCTTATGCTAGTTTTGAATCTGCTTCAAGACTGTACTCCATCCAGAGGGCTTCCTCAGTCGGTAGCCACGGGTTGGATGAATAAGCCCACAAGGGCCAGCATAGAAGCTATTGATTCTCATGAGAACACTTAGTTTCAGAAAACCATGCTGGAAAACTTCTAGGCTTTACTGATCTTAAAAACGACATGTGATCTTTTCTGTGTTTTCCCTTCCCCCACCTAAGTGGGCCTCTAGCAGATGAAGAATAGAGGGCACAAGGAAAATCCAGGGCAGGGAGTGGCACTGGGGGAGTGTGAGTATCCTCCAGAACGATTTAAGGCAGCCCACACCTGCTGCTTCATGACTAGGGTTTCAAAGCTTTCAAAACTGGTGTACGCAAAGCATGTCTTTTGATATCAGGATAAGTTTCAGTGGATTTAAATGATGTTGTAATCACATTTAAACACAGGAAGTTTTTTTTCCTGTACTGACATTGAAGCTATCTCTCTTAAAGGCTGTTTCGTCACCTAAATCTAAACAACCATCTCCAGTTTTCTTCGTTGCTCCTATATCCTTTCTTCTAGAGTACCTCTCCGAGTGGGTGGGGGAAGTTATAAGGAGGGAGGTGTCAGTTTTATTTACTTATCTCTCAGTTATGGATGCCCCGCATTATTTAAGCTTTCTAAGCCTCAGTTACCACATTTGTAAAACGGAGATAATAGCATCCACCTCTTACAGTTATTGTGAGGATCAAATGCTGTAATGCATGTAGAGCATCTGTAATAGAGCATGTAATGAAAGTGTCTAATTAATAATGCTTCCTCTCTCTTCTCCTTTCCTTTGGCCTGAATGCTGAAAGTTGACTATACTCATGTTAGAGAGAGTGCTGCAGCGAGCAGGACATAAACCTGGTCTCCTCTTGCATCTACATGTCTGCATTCACGGGAGATACTTCTCTGCTGTCCTTTTCATATAACTGCAGTATGGCTCTCAAGTTATCAGATTATCTACCTGAATCAAGGAAAAAACAAGGAAGAAAGTAGAGAAGGTTTATTCTTTTCTGCAAAGGGGAGAATGAAGCTTTTAATGCCGCCTTAATTTTTAAAGCTTGTCTTCCAAGGAACTAAAAATGCTTTGCCTTTTCTGTATCCATTAATTGCATCCCAATGAATTAAATAGGGGTGTGTATATATACACACACACACACACACACAGTATATGAAGCATGTATATGAAATATATATGAAACATATATATGACATATATGATATATGATTTATTTATTTATATATCTGCTGCTTTTCTTTACTTTGCACACAGATTAGGGGAATGCGAGGAAACAGACCACTGCCTAGCAATCTGGCTGTGTCTACTTGGACACAAGTTCTTACTTGATTAATTAAATTGAGAAAAAGGTAGAATTCTAAAAAGAAATGACTTCAAAGTAGGTTTTCAATTACCAAAATCAATTTCACAGTATTTAAAAAGTTTTTTCCATTTTTTTTTGTGTCTCGCTTTGGTGTGTGGTCGTATTGTTAGTAGGTGACCTAGGGCTTGAACAAGGTCTGTTTTTACTTTTCTCTGCATTAAATGATGCATCTTCCAGAGGAAATTAAAAAAAAGAATAATAAGTGGTATGTCTTCTCGTCTCTAAAAGGAGAAACAAGATAATGAAACTGGGTTGGAAAGGCTCTAAGACCTTGGTATTGACCTCTCCGTCAAAGAAAACAGTCAACGAAGAGTAAAATGAGCCCAAAGGGAAAAGGATGCTGAATTTGCGGGATCTTTGGCTTTGTGTGTCAGGCCACAGTGGGGACTGTAGTGGTCATCCAGAGAGACAGTGATGACCTGCGACCATAAGAACAAGGGTCCTGCTGTCCAGCCCAGCCGTTCTTGTAGAGCCTATTTCTCTATCGGCAGCTTAGTAAGCAAGGACGAAGCTCTACCAAGAGGCAGAGACAGGCAGTGAGGCAGACAGGAAGAAAAGCCTGCACCAAACAGGCTGGCACTGACATTTTGTCATCAGAGAGAGGCCTGGCACTTTCCAGTAAGAGGAACGAGGTAGGAGTCCCAGAGATGGCCTTCTAGAGCTCCCACCCCATAAGGATGATCAGTAGCCTGCCTGAATCCTCAGCAGCAGAAAACCTACCCCCTGCCCTTTCTCACTGCCCAGGAGGAGAGGGGTGAATGAAGGAGCTAGCTTTTACTGAGCGGGCACTGTGCTAGCTGCCTTCCCATCGTGTCCTCTATCTTCACAGCAACCCTGAGGTAAATCCTAAATATGAGTGTATTCGTTTCCTAAGATGGCCCTAACAAATTACCACAGACTTGGTGGCCTAAAACTACAGAAAGTCCCTCTCTCCTAGTTCTGGAGGCCAAAATCCAGGTGTTTGCAGGGTTGGTTCCCTCTGGAGGCTCCGAGGGAGAGTCTCTTCCATGCCTCTCTCTCAGCTTCTGTTGGCTGCAGGCAAGCCTTGACATCCGTCCCTTAGCCTGGAACTGTATGACCCCCGTCTCTGCCTCTGTCACCCACTCTGGGCCCACGCCTCTGGGTCTCTGGGTCTCAAATCTTCTCTCCTTTCTCTTATAAGGACACCAGTCCTTATATGGAATCGCCAAAAATGCAGAAGAATATATGTATCGTGAGATATAGCTAGTTTCTTATGTATAACATTTTAACAGAATTAGGAATAAAAACGTTATAGCAATGACACACGTAGAAGTTAGTATGGATCTGTATTTTGGTAGGAAAACAAGTTTAATTCAACTAGAAAATAAATGATTGGCTCAGTTCAATAATGCATTTTTCATTGAAACAGTAGCTGCACTTAATTCACCCACAGTTATCCCTCCTCAACCTAGAGCTTCCTTGCCCTGACGCTTTACTTTGGACACATTTTCACTGCGGTGAGAATCTCCATATATATATTGTAAATTTCAAATAATTCCTAGGGTAACTTAAAAAAGAAAAATAGGAGATTGGGAAAAGAAACTAAAAGTCAAGTGGCTTATAGAGCTGGAGGTGGGGTTTGTGATGAGACCCTGGGTAAGATGACCGTGAGCGGGGTGGGCGGTGGGAGATTGGTGTGAGGGAAGAGGAAAGGAGGCGTTTTCAGGCTGTGTCTCTAGCACAGACTTGGGAGCTGGTACTGAGTCTCAGCCAGATGGCAGTCCTGTTAGATAGAGGACTGGAACAAGGAAAGACGTTGCCTTCTTCTTATGATCTTTGCAACAATGCAAAGTGAATTTTTAAATGTCTGGTTGAAATTGTGGAGAAGAAAGGGCCTGAGAGGTTTGGAACAAAGGAAAGAGAAATTATTCATTTAATGATTACAAATTTAGGGTAGAAAGATTCTGTTGATTTTCGTAGATTTGTGTACTGACAATTTTTTTGTTTAGGAAAGGTAAAACTTTATAAGAACTTGCATATGTGTCTTTTCCAAGTTTTCCCTCTTACCTTTGGTTTTTCTAACCTCACTTTCTCTTTAGAATCTGAAGATTCTACCCCTGGGGCATTTAAGTCGAGGAGAGACTACTCAAGTTTTTTTTTTCTTTCTTTGGTTTTTTGACTTCAGCTCATTTTGTGTATGTAGACGAAGTCCTACTGTTAGCCGCATAGCAGAGTGCCTGCCATGTAATAAAAGTTCAGTAAAGTGTTGACTTGTCATGTGCTACCTCTCAAAATTTCATAGCTCTTACTCGTAATACTTTCTCTCCTGCGCGATGCTGTGTTACATCTTGCTTAAAGTGGGGACATCTACACCATTTTCTAGAAATGAAAGTCTGACTATTTGGTCAGTTACTTGTCACTTTGATGATGATGATGGTAGCTAACATTTATTAGGTGCTTACTATGTGCCAAGCTGCTTTAGCCACATTAAATTATTATCGCATTCAATCTTATAAACAACTCTAACTGTGTTAACTAGTTAGTAACCAGTTAAGTCACTGAGAATAGTCGAACTATGTACAAAATAAAGTGTGACTTGTTTAAAACTGATATAAATATTTTTCTTAAGAATGTAGATACTTAAAGTTTAACATGAATATCCCCATAGGAAGGAAATGTAAAGATTTTGACTAATGGATGGGTTGTAAATAGGATTATCTTATTTAGGGAAGATTATAAGCAAGAATAATTTAAGGAGAGTGTATTTTCTCGATTTGTTGACACAGAAAATGATTTTTTTGGGTGTTTTAAAATTTTTTCTTCAATTTATTTAAACTAAAAAAACCCACAACAGTTCACACCTCCCCCTCCCCCGGCTCTTTTTGCAATCACCAACCTGTTCTCTGAATCTAAGAGCTTGTTTTTGGTTTTGGTTTAGATTCCATCTATAAGAGAGGTCATACAGTACTTGTCTTTGTCTGACTTCTTTCACTTAGCATAATACCCTCAAGGTCCATTCACGTTGTTGTAAATGGCAAATTTCGTTCTTTTTTTATGGGTGAATTCTCTATCTGTCTATCATCTATCTATCTATCTATCTATCTATCTATCTATCTATCTATCTATCTATCTCACATCTTCTTTATCCATTCATCCATCGATGGACATGTAAGTTGTTTCCATATCATGGCTATTGTAAACAATGCTGTAATAAACATTGAGGTGCATATATCTTTTTGAATTATTGTTTTCATTTTCTTCCGATAAATAGTACCCAGAAGTGGAATTGGTGGATCATATACCTATTTTTAATGTTTTGAGGAACCTCCACACTGTTTTCCATAGTGGCTGCACCAATTTATAGTCCCACCAACGGTGCACAAGGGTTCCCTTTTCTCCGCATCCTCACCAACACTTGTTATCTCTTGTCTTTCTGATGATAGCCATTCTGACAGGTATGGGGTGATATTTCATTGCGGCTTTGATTTGCATTTCCCTGGTGGTTAGTGTTGTTGAACATCTTTTCATGTGCCTGTTGGCCATCTGTATGGTTTCTTTGGAAAAATGTCTATTCAGATTTTTTTTTTTTTTTTTACATTTTATCATGATAGAATTGTGCATTGATCTTAAGATGTGTCTGAATTTAAAAAATTGAAATTCAGTCAAATAATATTTTTATATGAAGCCAGGTTATTCCTATAGTAAATAGTAAATATTTGCTTGCATTTACAAGTCAGCTGGATGAGGCACAGAATAATGACTCATTCAACGGCCAGAGCCAAGAATTGAACCCTGCAATTTGGTTTCTTGCTACTTTCTTTGCTTGGTTTCCTCTCCCTGCTTTTCTTTAAATATTAAAGAACACATACATTTTAGTACTCATGCCTAGTTGTTTTTCCAAGTTGAACTATAGCTGAGAATGACCCCAGTTTCAAATATCCCTTGTTGATTTTTAGAAAACTGAGAAACATCTAAGTCTGGTACTTTACAGGTTCATATTATCGTGGATTCCAAGCTGCCTCAATTGTCTGTAGACCATTACAGCTTGCATGTGGTTTACTTGGTTTGGAGTTACTTCAACTTTCCAAAGACATAGTGAATTTGTAAACGCAGATCATTAATGATAACCCAGAACACTTATGTCTGAAATACTGAGTGGGTGCAACAGGATATTTTTTTTTCCTGATGGTTGTCTATTCTTTAAAGGCAGGGCTGTCTAGAGGCCACTGGATTGAAACGCTTCTGAAGGTTAGCCCCTCATTGTTTGAATGTTTTCATAGCATTGTTGTAATAAAGCATCTTCATACTTCACAGTTGAGATCTTGACTTTGAGAATTAAAAAAAAGTCAGAGGCTAATCATAACAATTAGCTAATGTGTCAACAATTAGCACTTTCCATCAACCTGCTCTAAAAGGAGACTCTTCTTATCCACTTGCAGACAAAAATGCAATGATGTAGTTAAGAAAAGCACTGAAATTGGCTTTTAGAGTCCCCTGCTGTAGCCAACTAAATCCCTAGGGCATTGTTTACAGCGATTATTCTGCCATTATGATGTTATTGCATAGGCGGGGGTGGGGGGAGTAGAATGCTCAAAATAAGTTGGTTCTTTATTTCTTAGAGACAAAACAAAGCATTAAAAGAAAACAATCCCTTTTGGGCTGCTTTTGGAAAAGTAGAACAAAAACTGCTGTGAAAGTTCAGCCAGCTACAGTACTTTAGTGTTTAACTGGTAAATACTAGAAAAAAGAAAGAGTATATTTTATATTTTACCATTTGGAAAATTTTCAATGTGTTTCAAGTCCAGCACGACTCAATCAATGTAAGATTTCAGAGGTCTCTGGTGGGGATCTCTTGACAATGGATACATTATATTCTGTGGCCATACCACTGGTTGGTCAAAACATGTTTTAACATCTTTTATATAATCCTCCTAGTAATACAAGAACATTTATACTGCACCTTCTATAAAGAACCACACAGCGCTTACACAGGCCCATATATCTCCGTAAATACCATAGGTTTGTCTTGAAAACAGCCTTGAAACAACTTATAAATCCCAGTAGCATCTCAGAATTCTGAGGGTAGGAAAATTTTATATTAAAACTTGGATCACCTTTCAGGTGGCCCCTGTGAGTCCGTGCAGGCTCCCGGTAGAGTGCGGAGGACGCTGGGAGGAGGAGAGGTGAGCTGGCCTCAGAGCAGCCAGCCAGTGCCAAGCCTTCTGTCAGTGAGGCAGGACAGCTTGAAAAGTGATGCCCTGAATGGCAGCCAGGGCTGTTGCCTTAGAACAGGGAGAGTGCAAGAGGGACGGCACCGTCCCGTGCCACCGACCCTTGGCAGGGAAGTACGGGAGCCTGTGTCCACGCTAGAGGCGACAAGGGGACACACTGGAGCCATCTGCAGAGTTGGAGACAAAGACACGCTTGGAGTTTTGCAACAAGCGGAAGCTGGTGAACCAGCTGGGTGAGGGCTTCTCAGAGGATCTGGAGAGCACGGAGTGGGCTGTTGAACTAGGGAAGGGTTATGGCAATACGGCAATGGCAATGCCGTTTCCCTCCAGTATTTCAGGAAGTTGGTTGCTGTCAGGGTATCATGCAGATGTGACTGACAAGATGTGGAGTAGAACTATCATTTGTTTGTCTGTTTGTTTGTTTAATTTCCACAAAATGGTTCTCAATCAACCTCACCTTCTGGGGTTTGTGATCACGACCTCCTAAAGCCTTGCTCCTCAAAGTGTGGTCCTTAGTCTGGCTGCATCAGCATCCCCTGGGAGTGTGTTAGAAATGCAGAGTCTCAGGCCTCACCCCAGACCTACCGCATCTGAATTGGCATTTAAACAAGATGCCCAGTGAATTCTAGTGCACGGTACAGTTTGTGGACTGTTCCTCTAAAAGACGTAGTGGAACATATTTGTTCATTTATTTTTCAGTTTGTATGATTAGTAAAAATTTGTTGAAGCTATGCCCTGGAAGGAGATGGGACCCCACTCTCAAAGAACTCAGTGTTTAATGATGGAGACAGACATGTAAAAAAGAAGTACATGTGAAAGATGTGTGTTCAAAGCGGTCTGACTGGAAAGAAGGCAGTATGTCTAAATCTGCCTGAGGAATTCCTGCAGGCTTCATGGAGGTTAAATGTGAGTGTTGAGTCTATGGGGAGTGCAAATATGTCTGAGAGGAAGGAAAAGAGTCTTTCAGCCACTGGAGGTATTATGTGAAAGGCTAAAAGAACATGGGTCATGTAGAAAATGATGAGAGATTTCAAGTTGCTGGAAACCAGGTGTATGTGTGTGTGTGTGTGTGTGTGTGTGCGTGCGGGCGTGTGAAAGAGAGAGAGAGAGAGAGATGTGTGGGTGTAGCACCTGGGTGTGGGGCTTGGTAAAGACATAGCAGTGTTTTCTGCTTTATCACCAGTGCCTAAAATAGTGCCTGATACATACTAGGTGCTCAGTGCATATTTGTGGGATGAATGAATGGAAAAAGAATAAGACAGGAGAGGTAGGCAGGATCTGATTATGAAGCTAATAAACGTGGACTATATCTTAAAGGCACCGGGGGCTTTTAAACAGGGCAAAGACATGACCACATTAAATGTGGGTGGCAGCAGAGTGAATGATCAGAATAGGGGGAGCTTGGAGGCGAGGGTCCAGGGAGGAGGCCACAGCAGTAATGCAGGAGAAAGATGATGAATGTCTGATCAAAAGTAGTGGCACTGGGTATGGAGAACAGGTTAAATTACAAGATGCTTAGAAGGCAGAATTGTGACAACTCCCTGATTGCTGTGGGGTTTAGGTGACTTGTGAGAGAGGAAACAGCAGAAGAAGGGCTGGGGAAAGACATTGAATTTGTTCCGGAATGCACCGTTTTAGGTGCCTAGGGAACATCCAGGAGATATCCAAGAGGTGCTTGGAAAATTAAGCCTGAAGATACAGATTTGGGAGTTCTTGGCCCCAAGCACAGGAATAGAGTGTGCATGAGAAAGGCAGTGTGATAAAGAAGGAACCCTGGCATGCAGGCGTTTGTGGGACACTTGGAGGAGAACTCAGCTGTGGAAGCAGAAAGAGCACAGTCAGGGGAAATAGGAGGGCAATTTCAGAGTCTCTGCCTTTTACACTCTTCTGGCTCTTTGTTTTTTCTTCGTAGCACTTACAGAGCTGTACTTGCATATTTGTGATCATTGATTTGACTCTCTCACTGGGCTCAATGTGAGAAGGGACCCTGTTCTAATCACAGGGCCAGGAGCAGAGGAGCTACTCATTACATTTTCTGCATAGAGGAAACAGGAGGGAATTGTCCATAGTGTCAAATGTCACAGAAATGTTTAGTAGGAGTAAATCTAGAAAAAGCCCATAACATCATGAGCTTTGATTGGCAAACTTTGGCACTAACAGTTTTACTGGAGTGGTGCCTGAGGACTCCAAATTTTAGTGGGTTGGGAAGTGAATGGGGGTGGAGCTGAGGCAGATAGTAAAGACCAGTCTTTAAAGAAATTTGACAGTGAAGGGAGAGGAGGAAATGAGTGGCGGGGATAAGCTAATTTACGATAGGAGAAGTCAACCATTTACTAGAAAGTTGTTAGAGCATAAAATGCCTACTATGTGCAAGTCACTTGGTGATAGAGCAGTGAACAAGGCAGACATGGTCTCTAGATATGAAATATTAACAACACAATCAAAATAATTATAAGCATGCTAAGAGACTTGGTATGGGAAATGCAGGACAAGTGCAGGGTGAGTGCTGGGTGAGAGTGTAATGGAAAGAGCAGAAACAGTCTGGGAGGTGAGCAAGGTGAGCTCTGAAGGATGCGGGGATGATGGAGAGCATTCCCAGCAGAGGGAACAGTATGTGCAAAGCTCTGAAGTAAGAAGGAAGCTGAAGAATGAAGAAGGAGCTGAAGGTGAGAAGGAGAGCGGCTCAGTATGTGACTAGTGAGGCTGGTGGGGAGAGGGTCTGGCTGTGCAGGACCTTGAAGGCCTTACTGAGGATGCGGGTATTTATTCTGAGAGTCCTGAGGAGTCACTGATGGGTTTCATGCCAGAAAATTCTATGATCTGGTATGTTTTTAAGAGATCACTCTGGCTGCTGTATAGAGAATGGATCTGGGGGGAAGACCCGTTGGGGGCTCTTACAGTATCCAGTAGAGAATGGATGGCTCTTTGGACTGGGGATAATGGAAATAGAGAGAAATGGCTGAATTCACAACATTTTTAGAGAACAAAATCTTGGTGAGTATTTGATTACGGAATTAGGGTGAAGGAGATGTAAAGTTGATTTTCTGCCTCCTGCAGATGGGTGGATGGTGGTGCCATTTATGAATATTAAAAAAAAAAATCACTGGAAGAGGACCAGCCCAGTGGGAACATGTTTAATTTGATGCCCAGGAGGAGATATGTAACAGGCTGTTGAGCTGGAGCTCAGAGGAGACTCCACAGCATAAAGCATGTGTTGAGAATTTGTGGAGCATGATGGAAGTTCAATGGGAATTTTAGAAGTTGAGATCTTACGGGGAAGGGCTAAAGGAATCAGGGCTATTTAGTATCAAGAAATCTTTTGAAGATGTATAAGCAAATGAATCACAGGCACCTGTGAGAAGAGACTAGCACAATCAGAATTTGATAGGTTTAAGTTAAGATTACTCAACAATGGCGCCATGGATCAAGAGGGATTGTTAAAATATGTCTATTAATAGATTTAAAGAACAGAGAGTTATGCACAGTACCATATATAAAACAGACAAACAACAAGGATTTACTGTATAGCACAGGGAACTATATTCAGTATCTTGTAATAAACTATAATGGAAAAGAATCGAAAAAAGGAATATATATATATTTATGTAAAACTGAATCACCTTGCTGAACACCTGAAACTAACAAAATATTGTAAATCAAATATATTTCAATTAACAATAAAAGAACAGAGAGCTATACTATACTTCTTTCCTGAGCAGTATAGTTTTATGTGTATATAGGGGAACGTATAGAATAAATGAAGTAGTTATAGAGGAATAAATGAAGTGGTTCTTCAAGGTGTTCTCCATTTTTGGGGTTTTGTGAGTCTACCCATAAAGTATTTCCTTCAGTGAAAATGTAAATTGAGATAAATGTCTAATTTACCAGACTTGCATTTTCTCCACGGTATAAGTACGTTTATGGAGTGTATTTGTCTGTTTCAAAGGAGTAGCCATAGCTACTCTTTCCTGGTTATAAAACGTAAGCTCCATTTTAATAGGACCTCTGTTCTCTTGCTTTGGCCAAAAACTGAACAGGGCTCTTTCGGTGGGGTAGTGAGAGAAATAGCATTTGAATTTTAAATACCACCAATTAATTAACGTCACTGCGCCCACCAGCAGTTAGTTGCTCACCAGTTTAAAATTAGATATAGAACTTCTTCAACACTGAGAGAGAATCCTAGACTCAACAACTCTGATTTCTCCCATTGTTCTATAGAAGAGTGAGCCTAGGTTCAGAGAGGGATCACGATTTGCCAAAAGTTGCACAGCCAGTTGACAGCAGAATTGGGATTCCAGGGCAGGTTGCGTATACGACAGTCTTTCTGAGGACTGCAGCGACATTAAATATTACAACCTGTCTGCTCTGCAGGTTGAGGGCAGAGAACCGATAGTATCTCGCCTAACGCATCACACCAGAAGCGAATCCCGAATCTCTCTAACCTACTGTTTATGAACAAAAAGGCTCGTGTGATGTTTTAAGGGATTATTCATTGAACTAATGTGTCAGAGTGTTGAGAGAATTTGGGGTTGTCATAAAAAAATTACACTTTGAGTTGAATCAGAAGAGATTAAGTGAGTAATCAGACAAGGATTGAATACAGCAGTTAGAATAAATGAGAAACAAATTTGGCAGTAAGTGATTCATCTGAAGTGTTATTCAGCCGGAGGCAGTTACAACTATGAGTTAGGGACAGAGGAATTACTGCATCTCAGTGGGGAATTGACTGGATTGGTAGTTCCCAGCCCTGGTCGCACAAGAAAATCATCTGGGGTGCTTTTAAACCGGTAGTGGTGCCAGACCCCACCTTAGACCAGTTAAATTGGAATTTCTGGCGGGTGGGGTGCGCTCCAGGTATCACTATTTTAAAAAAAGCTCCCTAGGTAATACAAATGTGCAGCCACAGTTGAGAGCCTCTGGTAGGATATACTTGTACAAAGTTTGGGATAATTGTTCTAGGACCGCAAAACTGATGGAAATAGGTCTGTAACAATTATGTCCTTAATATTATTATTAGTCCTGTCAGCCATGCCTAGGACATCTTTGCACTCAAGCTTTATTTTTTTTTAATTAACTAATTAATTTATTTTAAAATATTTATTTATTTATTTATTTTTGGCCGCGTTGAGTCTTTGTTTCTGTGCGAGGGCTTTCTCTAGTTGCGGCGAGCGGGGCCCACTCTTCATTGCGGTGCGCGGGCCTCTCACTACCGCGGCCTCTCTTGTTGCGGACCACAGGCTCCAGACGCGCAGGTTCAGTAGTTGTGGCTCACGGGCCCAGTTGCTCCGCGGCATGTGGGATCCTCCCAGACCAGGGCTCGAACCCGTGTCCCCTGCATTGGCAGGCAGATTCTCAACCACTGCGCCACCAGGGAAGCCCTCAAGCTTTATTTTTGAGTTTCTTTTTAATGTAAAAAAAAGACATTTGTGACAGGATTTGAATTTGGTAATTCCTCGTGTAGGTTTTTAAAAAAATGTTCCACTGAATATACTACATCAATATAGCTAAGATGCCCATTTTGGGGCCTGTTTTCTAGCGCTCTGTATTAAACCAGGGTTAGGGGATGAGGCTCAAAATTGTCCAGACCTGGAATAGACTAGCTTTCATCTATCAGTAATAGCATATTGACAGGCCCTATGAGGGGAAAACCTCACTTAGCAAAACTCTTTTGTCAACAAAAGGTACTTATGAGATTAGGAAGCCTCAGGTTGCATCTACTTATCTCCCTGATTTCATCCGTTCGGGTCTGGCTATAACCAGAAGACATGCATATGGAGGGTCAAGGTGAGGCAACAATGTTTGCTCTTGACCTGTTCTAAAATATCCATCCCGTAGATGAGGAAACACAAAGAGAAACTCACTCTTAAGACATTTCTAACAGTAATACCTAAGTTAGAGGTGCAAACAGGGTTCCCCAACATTCTGCAGAAAGAAATTTTAACTGCAGGCCTATTTGCTGGTTGAATCCTGGACTCATACAATTTATCCCAGAGGGTGGCCCATGGGGAAATAATTCTCCTGGTTAGGGTAAAGTTTGAGCAATTGTTTTATATCCTTCATATTGAGGTCTCCAGAAATATTTGCCTGAACTGTCCTGCACATAGCAATTATAAGGGGCCAAAAGTTGGAAGATCTAGTGGAGAGAGTGTGGGTATTGGAGCTACAAATATCTGCATTAGAATCCTTGTTTCACTTCTCATTAGTTGTGGGACCTCGGATGCTAGCAGCAGCTTCTCAGAGCCTCAGTCTTCCCATCTATAAAATGTGAATAACAACGACAACCATAATAATAGCTTACTCTTAGGACTGTGAGATTTAAAAATAATTTTAGAAATGGCAAATGTAAGGCATATAGTTTCTACATATAGTCATCACTCAAATTCGTAGCTGCTTCTTCTACTCCTTTATTCATCATCTTCTAGATAATTTCTAGTTTGGTCGATGTTAAAATTGGAAAGAGCTGAGGGCTTGAAGCATGAGGATGGGCAAGGATAAATATCTGAGAGATTGGATGGAAGTAGCTACTTAAGTATCACGAGCCTGGGTGTGGATTTTTCCCTTTGAAAGTGGTGCTGGTACCTTTATGAAAAAATGCGTGTACATATTTAGTACTTCTGTTACTCCCAGAACTCTAGCTCAATTCATTTTTTGGAAAGAGGTCTCACTATATAGCTGGGTGTCAGGCACGGCTTTGTTGCAGAGTGTAAAGTTGAGCCTCACAGTCTGCTTGTATTATTCAGGAGTTTTTCTAGATGCTTCTATCAAAAAGAGGCAGCGGCAGGCTGTAAGGAAAGTCCTAAAAGTAGGAGCAAGCTGACCCCTCCTCAGGTTATTAGTGGATGAAAGGCCACTGATGATCTTAAACCCAAAAGAAAAAATAATAGAGATATTTAACAAAAAAGCAAACAAACAACTCCAAACCAGGGAACTCTTACACCAGCCATGGTACCAGTCCTAAAATAAATATTGTTTTGTCTTTCCTTATCAAAGGTAAGACCAGTTCCAGCAACTCTTGATCTGGATTTCACTAGAGAGGGTTGGGGTTTGTCCTACCAAGCCAGGAAATTGCAGTCTGGTTTTCCAAAGGAAATTCTAGAAAGAGGACCAGAACAATTCAAAAGCTGTATGATGGATGAACCAGGACTCCTGTTGTGGTACCAGAAGGTGGGTAGTTCTGAACACATGGCCTATTATTAAATGAAATAATACTGCATGGCATAAGGCCTGTAAATAATGAGCATTATAATACTCACTACTCTTACCATGGTATTGGACCTATACCATGTACTGGGAGCTAGGCTCTATTTGACAGGAATTATCTCTTTCAATTCTCACAACAATCCTGTTAGATACTATTATCAGGGAACCCAGAGAGGTTAAGTAACTTGCCCAAAGTCACATAGGTTTAGCTGTTCAAAGTTTGTTCATTCTCCATTCATTTATTCAATCAATGCTTAATGAGTACCTACTGCAGATCGGGTTCTGTTTGGAGCTTGAGATAAAGCGATGACCAAAGCAGACACAGTCACACCCTCAATGAGATTACCATCCAGATGGGATGGGCTATAAATAAAAAAAGAAATGAACATATGTTAGGTAGTGATGAATGCTATTGAGGAAAATATATTTGGGAAGGGGAAGGACATGTGCCGGGGTGGGTAGGGGAGGCTGCTCTATGCAGGGGTAGAGGAAGGCCATGCCGATGAGTCCTTTGCTCTGGAATGACTTTAGGTTGGTGCTGAGAATAAGGACTGCATATCTCTAGCTACGTTCTCTTTCACGTCTGCCTTCCATAGAAAGTTTCTATGTACTACGATTTAAATATAGAACTGGAAGTGAAACCCTCCTTGCTAACAGTATGGGAGCAGCCATCAGAGTAGAGAGGAATCTTGGGGCCATTTGCAGGAAATGTTTGGATCTGATCAAGGAGATTTATCTTGATACTGGGATGGAATAGTCACATATTCCTTCATGTATGACATCTGCATAAAGTGGGTCTTTGTGAGGTGGGGATGTGGATAGGTATTAGTTAGGGTACAGGCAGATTTCCCTCACATACACCATCACGAGGTAGCAGGCAGTTGAGGGGAGGAAGGAACTTTGCTCTCTGAGGTTGGCCAAGGATCCACATCCCTTTGTATTGTTTTTGGTTTTGTTTTTGTTTTTTTTAAAGGAATTCCTTTATTTTTATTATTTATTTATTTATTTTTGACTGTGTTGGGTCTTCGTTTTCTGTGCGAGGGCTTTCTCTAATTGCGGCAAGTGGGGGCCACTCTTCATCGCGGTGCGCGGGCCTCTCACTATCGCGGCCTCTCTCGTTGAGGAGCACAGGCTCCAGTAATTGTGGCTCACGGGCCTAGCTGCTCCGCGGCACGCGGGATCTTCCCAGACCAGGGCTCGAACCCGTGTCCCCTGCATTGGCAGGCAGATTCTCAACCATTGCGCCACCAGGGAAGCCCCCATCCCTTTGTTTTGTGGCTCCTCCAACTCCTGGATTGTTGTCTCCGACTGTGTGTTCACCAGCATCAAGTCCTGACTGAGGGAAAGAGGAGAGAGTGAGGGACGAGATTCCTTTTTCAGGACCAGGCTGTCTGCATCACTTCCTCCCACGTTGCATTGACCAACACTTGGTCACGCTTGGAGGTAGCAGATTAAGAGCACAGACTCTGGAATCATACTGCTGGGATTCACATCCCAGCTCTGCTACTTATGCAAGTTACTTAACCTCTCAGTTTCAGCATCTGTAAAATGGGAATGATGAAATAGCACCTAGCTCCTAGGATGACAATTAAATGTTTTAATTCGAGGAGTACCTAGAACAGTGCCTGGCAAAAAGTCAGCGCGAGATGCTTGTTTATTATATAAATAATTGGCCACACCAAGCTGCAAAGGGAGCTGGAAAATGCAGTGTCAAGCTGGACAAGTATCCTGTTACATAAAACTCAGCAGGGGCGTGGTTACTAAAAGGAAGAAATTGGGGATAAATACAGGATAGCATGACTATATAATTTTCATCTAAAATAGGATACTTTTGAGAGTGAAAGGATGCTACTGTTAGTAATTACACTGAGATAACACGCATAAACAGGAATTGTCCTGGAAAACCGCTATGTCTGGCCATCTAATCCTGGGAGGTGATTAGCTGTCTCCACCATAGCATGTCTGATTGACCTAAATTTTTTATTTAAAAATGACAATTCAAGAAGCTGACTTCTGTTATCAGGAGTGAGTGGAGGGGCAGGCGGAGGGAGTGTTAGTTATTTATCCCATTTAAATGACACCCGGAACTACCTGACCTCTTGGAAAAGTATATAAATTAACAAAAGAAGCCCTGGCTAAAAGTGGCAGTAGACATCAATATAGACAAGGTCTTCTCAGTGTCCAGCACTTTGCTGGGTGCCTTAGGGGAGGCAAGAGAGGGAGAAAGCACTCTGGGTGTTTTCAGTTTCCGGTCTCAATTGGTTTGTGATTCACTTTGGAGAGAAAACCTACATGTCAGTCTTCAAAATCAAACATTTCTCAGGTGTGAGCATCTTCGTGTTTTTCATGCCCACTTTTTAAAGTTATCTTCAATATTGGCAAATGGATTCCTAAGTGACTTCAAAAGCTCTACTTTTTGCCAAGCTGTTCTGAAGTGTTCTTAGACTCTGAAGAAAAATTAGCCTTGCTCTGGGCCTTTTGAGAGAGAGGAGCCTTCACTAAGTAATAAATAACATATCCAGGTTGGGAAAGGAGGTGACCACCTACAGCGTGAGTCACAGAAAATTCAGGAACCTCCGTAAGGAACCTACCCAGCCTGCATTTTCTTTTTCTTTCCAAGAGGACTAATATGTCATGGCAGATAAGGAGGAACAAGTGAGAAATGAATATGAACTCCAGGTTCCTAACAACATAAGAAGATGTAAAAAACATTTCAGCATTGGGTTGATAAGAGGAAAAATCATAGACAACTGTAAAAATCCATCCTCTACCTTGCATGTCCCCACCAAATAAACTGATGCATTTCAGCAAATGGTAAATAATGCTTAAAATGGCAGAAGCTAGAGTTGGGAAAATAAGAACCAGGTGTCGGGAGGAAGGAAAATCAAAAAGAGCATACATCTTCCGTCAACAATCCCCACCATAAATCGTTGCAATGCCACCATCACGACCTGGAGCCCGCAGGGAAGAGACTGTTGTAAAAATGATAAATCAGAATCACTACACACCGGGTCTTGATAAAACAAAGAAAGTTGATTCCAGGGTCTGATGTATATATATAATCACAGAGAAACAAAGCTTGATCAGGGAAGGGCCAAATGTGAGGAAATGCAAAGTTCGGAATCTGATGGCTGCTTAATATTCCAACCGAGCCGAACATTGCATAATACAGGGGAAATTGATGACTCAGTGGAATCCGGCTGCAGCAAAATAGAGATATATTACAAATTTCTGCACAAGAACAGGACGATATTTATGCCAGTGCCTGTTCATCACGTTTTTATGTATTCTTCATATCTGGAAACAAAAGAGAATATACTGTCTATACCGCCTTCATAAAACAGGGTTAACATATTTTCTGGGGTTTTGTCATTGTTTTATTCATTTCAAGAAGCAAAGTCTGCCTCTGCCTTTAAGAAAAACGATTAGGTGTAAAACTGAGCGATTGCTGGTGCATTTCTTAAAAGATTGACCTAATTGTACTCCTGAAAGACCCTCAGATTCTGAAAATTTGTGTGTGTGTATGAGATAGGGCATGGAGAGACGGGGGGTGCTGGAGAAATCTTACTGCGGGCGAGTGGGTGTTTAGCTGAGCAGCCTTAATCAGACTGTAACCCTGGATCTTATTAGCACTGGTCTGGTTGATCTCAGGGACTTTCAGGGACTGTTTATAAGGCAGCAAGACTTCTAGGAGTGGAGATGGGAGATCCTTGGGTAGGAGGTTCCGAAGGTCTTAAGTGGAAGAACAGTTACCACAAGGAGTTTTAGGCAAAGTGCTTACTTAGCTCAGAGTCTTCTGATCCTAATGAGTCCCTGACACTGAGGCCATCAAGGGGTCAGGATTGCGGTCATTTTTGGCCTTCTGTTTACCTAGCTGGCTTTGCTTGTGAGTTAGTGATTGACACCCAGGAGCTTGGCATGGCCATTCTAGGGTAAAGATTTTTACCCAGTGACCTCTATCTCTGTGTCTACATGACACCTCTGGCTTGAGAGCATTGGTTCTCAAAGTGTGATGCCAGGGCCCAGCTACATCAGCAGCAGCCTCCGAATCAGAAACTTGGAGGATGGGGCAACTCAGCAGGCTGTGTTTTAACACGCTCTCATGCACATTGGAGTTTAGGACACCCGTCTAGGGGAAGTGGGCTAACAATTGTTAAGGGCCTCTATGTGGTTACTGAACTAGGCTTGTGGTATTTATTGTTGTACAATCATGCCTGAGTTTAGAGGTGATCACCCCATTTTAAGGATGAGAAAAACCAGACTCAGAATTTCAGGAACTTGCTCAAGATCATGCAAAGTCAGGATTGTGAACCCAGATCCTTCTGATCCAAAACCTGTTTTTTGTACTCTACCATGATGACAGCCGTGGCTCCAAATCTGCTCCTAATTGGTACAGAAAGGAATTCAGTTGGTTCTTCAATGTCTTTAAAGTTAATGGCCTCTTCTTAAGAAGTAGATTAATACAGCTATTTGTTAGGCTGTATGGGCTTTATTTTCATGTGATTTGAAACTAATAATCTTTTACATGGAAGGGCCAGAACCATGAATATTCATTAGCACTCTTGCCGAAGGCCAAAGTAACCAGAAAATGAGAGGTAGCAGAAGTAGAGTAATGGAGAGCATGTACACCAGGAGCCAGGGAGCCTGGGTTCAAGTCTTTGTAGTTTAGTGGCTGTATGACTAAGTCACCTAATTTCTCTGAAGCTCAATATTTTCCCGTCTGTAGAATGAGTGGAATGTCTTGCCTCTCTCATGAGGTTAGGGAGACGGTCAAATGAGAGAAAGTAGAGGAAAATGTCTTACCAGAGGGTCCTTTAAATTGAGAGTCATGCTACTGTTAGTTAACATAACAAGGAGACAAAGATTCAAGATACGGTTATCCACTATCCTCCGTATCAGGATGCTCTTCCTCTGCTTTGGTTTGTTTATGCCATAGAGATCAGGAGCCTTGTGGGGCAGTTAGTTAAGTGTATCTTTGGCAAATAAATTAATTGTCTTCAGGTACAGTGCCCACCCTCATAAATAATGACTGCAGCACGGGGAGAGGTTTGGGATTGCGTGAGATCACGAGAAACAGATCCTGTGAAAAATGGTTAAGCTGGCTGGTGATGATCGTGGGCAGGTAAACTATGTGAGACCAGGGAGCATCCAACTTGAGAGAGGCTGGACATCTGGGATGGGACCCAGAAAGTGGGAGAACAAGTCTGGGGAATCTGTCACAGATGGTCTGGCACCCGCAGGGGAGACTCAGTCATGGGGAAATTCTACATCTTCTTCACGCAGGCAAACTATGGCTCTAAATTTGAAATTTTCTTTATCATTTTTTTTTTTTTTGCTCTGTTTACCTGAATTTTCAATAAATGTTAGATATTGTAATTTAATTTTTATTAAAAGAACTAAATGTAAGGTACTGAGATAGGCATTGCACGTGTATTATACCATTTACTCTTTAGAATGACCTTGACATGTTGGTACTTATTTTTTTACATATACATATGGGTATTATATTGATGTATAGTTTCATACAATGAAATAAACAACTCAAGTATACAGCTTGATAATTACATGTGAAGTTTTACATATGTATAGTGTGTAACAACCAACCAAATGAAGATATAGAATATTTCTTTTATTGGAGAATATTAAACCCATTGGGTTGGTATTATTATTCTCATCTTGCAGAGGAAAAACTGAGGCCCTAGACGGTTAAATCACTTGCCAAGAGGACATAGTCAGTAAGTGGCAGAACTGGGGTTGGATCATTGGGCTGTCTGGGCTTAGGCTAGTCTCCTTCCCCTCTCCCTGCTGTGCTGTGGACACCCAAGAAGTTGCAGCTGTAGAGACGATCCAGTCCTCGTGCAGCTCTGAGGGTGGCTCTTGGTATCTGAAGCTTCCCGGAATCACATTTTTAGGGCTTCCCAGGTGCCTGGAAGACTTGGCAATCACTCTCAGATCTGGTTGACCAGCTTCATTTCTCAGTCCACCTCCCACCCCCCATCCATGCTCTGTTCGTACTGAATTTCTTCTTATCCCTGAAATATCATGTACCGTTATGACCCTGCTCAGGCGTTTCTCAAAATGCGACCTGAACTCTACCTACTTGTTAGAAATGCAAACTCCAGATCCCTGTGTTTGACCAACAGAACCAGAATCTGAAAGGCCCAGCAATTTGCATTTTTAGAAGCACCCCCAAGTGATGTGTCTGAAGATGAACGTTTTAAGAACCACAGCCTTTGTTCATGCTGTGCTCCCTTCTTAGAGCGCTCTCCTTGCATTTGTAGTTTAATGTCCCTCTGCTTTTCCTACCACATGAATACCTTTAAGTGCTACCTCAGATGTCACCTCGTTCATGAAATTTTCTTGGTTCTATCCCGTCATCCCAGTGATCCCCACCTTTGTTCTCCCTACCAATTTGTTTCTTCCCCTCTTAGAGCACTTTTCATCTTTTAGTGTACTTAAGATACATCTCTAGCCTTCTCTCTACTGTGAGTTTTTTTTTTGAGAGCAGGGACTGTGCCCTGTTTATTCTCATTCTTCTCCCCAGTGCCCAGCACAGTGCCTGATATCAAGTAGTACCCACCAAACGTTTGTATGTAGGAAGACAGGATAAGGCAGGCCTGACTCCTAGAGGAACTTGGGTAAGTGGGCAAGTACAAAAGTAGGGATCTAGTTGTTTGCCTCAGAGCATGAGACTGCGGCTTTGTTCAAGTTAGTACTCAGCAACTAAAACCAAAGGAAAAGTTACTGCAAATCAGATCCTGCTATCTACCAACTTAGGACCCCTAAAATTCCTCATTGCTTGGATGGAGAATTGTTCTCAGACCTACAAGTGGGGGTCATCTGAACCAACTGGTGCACACTTCAGCTTCTATGGATTAAGTTGGTGGTGATAAATGCTCTGAGATCTGAACGTGGGAAGCCTTGGCGGTGGCTGTCCAGTTGGGTGAGGATTGTTTCAAACATGGAGCTACCACCAAGCTATTTTTAAAGTTTTTTTTTTTAATTTTTAATTTATTTAATTTATTTATTTTTGGCTGCGTTGGGTCTTTTGCTGTGCGTGGGCTTTCTCTAGTTGCGGCAAGCAGGGTCTACTCTTCATTGCGGTGCGTGGGCTTCTCATTGCGGTGGCTTCTCTTGTTGCGGAGCACGGGCTCTAGGTGTGCAGGCTTCAGTAGTTGTGGTGCATGGGCTCAGTAGTTGTGGTGCACCGGCTTAGTTGCTCCGTAACAACTCCGTGATCTTCCCGGACTAGGGCTCGAACCTGTGTCCCCTGCATTGGCAGGTGGATTCTTAACCACTGCGCCACCAGGGAAGCCCCAAGCTATTTTTATATATGCAGTTTTCTCTAGAAGGATAGGAAGGTCCTTCAAACCAATTTTAGATCAAAGCTCAGAAGTGCCATTGTCCTACCAATGATGTTCATGACTCAAAGCCTTTTAAGAAATGTCTTCTGGGTTTTAACCCAGGTTGCATAGCTGTGTGGGTGCCTGATAAAAGTCCTGTTGTGACAATTTCTACTGGATAGTGAGCTTGTTAGACCCTGTGGCTTTGATTCTCTGGCAGCTTCTTCCTTTGACCTGGACTAAGAGACTAGCTGCTGAAATGGTATCTGGATAAGGAGGAAAGTCAACTGATTTTTTTTTTTAAACCTTACTTTTTATTTTTGCCCAATCACTTCATTTCCAGAATCTTCTTCTTCTTTTTTTTTTTATTATATTTACCATGTTATAAATTCACCTACAGCAATTTACATGGAAGAAAAAGGAAGGTTTGGGTTTTTAAGAAGAAATTATTTTTGCTTACTGAAAACCATTAAAAAGAGAGGCTATTAAAGATTATTGTTGTTTCAGTCAAGTTTCACCAACAAATGTTAGAGGTACCATTGAAAACCATAGCATTCCCATTCCTATATAATCTGTTTCTGTCCTTGTTTGCCTGCATATGTTTTAAGATTTTCCAGAGTGGTTGTTTCTATTTAAGGCACATCATCTGCAGAATTCTGAAATATATACCAGTTCTTTGAAATTTTTGGTAAAACTCAGCTCTTAATAATAGGAGAGTTTCGAATGCCCTCATAGACACTTGGCCATCTGTAAATAAAAGAAGTTCAATGGGGAAAATAGCATAAGGAATCCGTTTTGGTTACCGTTTCTATTTTGTTCATTCACATCATCTGATTTCAAGATGACAAATATGGAAAGAGTGTGAGAACACGTTTAAAAAAATATTGTATTTTGAAACTTGGATCTGAGTTCAAACACTCAATCTAAAGGAGACCTATGATTCGAAAGTGAGTTATTTATTGTCTTTGTCAGTTTCAGAATTTAAATTTATGTTGGGATAAAGCAAATGCAAAGCTACATTTGAACAGCAATGGGTACATTTTTCTTTTGGATTTACTTATTCTTCAAGCAGAGGCTCTTACATTCTCTGTTTGAGACTATGGGCACTAGTCCTGAGTAGACATGGATACTAGAATCTCAGATTATTATTGTATCCTGATGTCCCCTTCTGTATGTAGGCTTGATCACTGGGTCGCATTTATACCACCTGAAATGGAAGTGATTCTGATTTACAGCTCAAAATGTGGCTGACTAAGCCAACTGGTGAACATTTCATTATTTCAGTTTTATGGGTTGTGTCTGAAGGGGTTTGGTTCAGAAAATGGACCACTGCTCAAAAGAAGAAAGTCTGTTCCCATGAGCCAGTAGGTATTGAGTCAGCAAATTATGGTTCGTCCAGCCTCAGAATGTCAAACAGACCATATGTTGCAGCTGCCAAAGTCATCCCACCCCGTGTGCATGCACACACCTAGATGCACTCACCAAACATTCATAGAGAGACAGACAGACATACGACATGAGTTAGCACAGTCTTACTACAGAAGAGAAGGGGGCCACATGGTAGAGTGAGGTTGTGACTCAGAGCCCTGTGTTCTTCCCTTGCCTTCTCTTTCTCACCCATCTTTTCCCAGCGCCAAGAGTAATACAGATTGCAAGTGAAGAGTGAGGAGAAAGCAGTGTAAGAGTGTGTGAGTCTCTGCGTGTGTGTCTTCCTTGACCATGGGGCTCTCAGACTTTGATTCAATCTCTGGCACAATGCAGCCTCTGTAGAAAAGATATTAGGAACAAAAAACAAACTTGAAGATTCAGGAGCAGGCTGCCAGAATTATTAAGAAAAACATTCAGATGATGCCATTAAAAACATATGGGGATTCTATAAAGCCCTGAAAAGAAAATGTTTAATTATGCGCCGTATGCAAAAGCCATCACGTTGAGATTGATACTAAGGACTGAACTGCGTGGGGCGTAAGTAGTCCACAGTGATGCATCAATCTTTTCACTCTTTTAAAAATAATGTTTTTCTTTCACTGATGACAAATACCTTTCAAACTGTTGAGATCATGCTGCTAGAGTGATACATGGAGTTTAATGAAGTCCAAAGTCACTAACAAAGTTTCCAAATTAAGTTTTCAAGGTCCTTGAGTTAGATTTCTTTCCTTTCCTTTCCTCTCCTACATTCCCA
This sequence comes from Eschrichtius robustus, assembly GCF_028021215.1. Taxonomy (NCBI): domain Eukaryota; kingdom Metazoa; phylum Chordata; class Mammalia; order Artiodactyla; family Eschrichtiidae; genus Eschrichtius; species Eschrichtius robustus. The sequence continues at coordinate 49,653,558 of NC_090829.1, read as the reverse complement.
CTCACTTACCGCCCCCGTAGGGACTCCCCCTTCCTCCTTCCATCACACAAAGGTTGCCTATGTCAGTGGGTTGGTTAGAAATACCCAGTTTTGAGGTTTCCGGTTTTAAGACACTGTAATGATTCACTGCCCAATATTTAAGCGTTAATAGTTACAGTGATTTTGACTTCCATTCTCAATGGCTCACATTAGAAACTCGAAGAATATAAAATTCTTGTCCCTTTTTGATGATCATAGAGACTATTTTCTTTCATCTGAATCGGATGTGTTTGAGGATTGCCATCATCTCCTTTAGGTTCTTGTAAATGTGTGGAATCATGATGCCAAACGGCTTTGTATGTGTGAGAGGAGGGCCACAACGAGAAAAAAAAAGTCAAACTTTGTAGTTAATAGAGCTTCCAAACAAGTATACTGGATATGATCTACATAAATAGAAGTCAAAACTGCAAAAATTCACTGGGCTTTAATTACTTGAAGTACTGCTCTCACTTTTATACTCATAGAAGTTTAAATATTGGAAAGGCAGATAGGTAGCTTCTCAGAATTAAAAAAAGAATAGTGTACAGATGCAAAAAAAGAGAGCAGGTTATGTATTTTTGAAAAGCTGTACTCATTTTAAGAAGGTCAAATATATTCTGTTGGGGTTAGTTCACCTCCGGGAATTTTATGGACTTAAGCACTTGGGATTTTGATCCCTATTTATTGGGCCAGGCTTCTTTAAGTAAACATGTGGCTTATGAATCAGTGGACAGATTTGTTGCTCACACTTAAATGTGTCAAAACGTTTTCATAAGCATCAGTCAGACTCACTGCAGTAAAAATATAAAGCTCCTCCCAACCCCTTCATGTCTGTCATCTTCTATATTGCATGTATGATGGAAACTTACAAGCTACCCAGCCTGCAGTGGATTTTGGTCAAGGTGGCAGGCTCTAGGAACCTGACTGGCTTACTCAAATTCCTGTTTAGAAACAGGCTCCCCCAGTGCCCAGCATTGAGGCTTTTGGATTCAGGTACATTGAACAGGCAGGGGTGATTTCAAATTCAATCTGCTTCTTTTTTTTTTTTTTTTTTTAATCAGTCATCAATTTTATACACATCACTGTATACATGTTAATCCCAATCGCCCAATTCAGCACACCACCATCCCCACCCCACCGCAGTTTTCCCCCCTTGGTGTCCATACGTTTGTTCTCTACATCTGTGTCTCAACTTCTGCCCTGCAACCTGGTTCATCTGTACCATTTTTCTAGGTTCCACATACATGCGTTAATATACGGTATTTGTTTTTCTCTTTCTGACTTACTTCACTCTGTATGACAGTCTCTAGATCCATCCACGTCTCAACAAATTCAATCTGCTTCTTGGTTATGGGATCCTGAGTCAGCCATTGTTTCAGTGTTTTCCTCCTGTGTATTTGTTTTTGTGTGAGAAAACTTTACTTCCATTGGTTAATAGCCAGCCACTTTTCTACAAAGAGCCACCTGTTTCTGAGTTTACACAGGATATGTTGGATTTGTGTAATACAATAGGATCAATTTAATTATGCTTTTCCTTAAGTACAATGCTACCTGGCATTACTTCACTACCTGATACATGCTCGTTCTTTGGAGACCAAAAAAAAAAAAAAACCCACACCAGCCCTGACTTAAGTTAGCTTTAAGGTATTTTATTACCCCAATTTCTTCTAATATGCATTAAAGGCTATATACTTTTGGTATGAAAAAATGGTTGCCCTGAACTCCCCACAGTCCCTGTTATTTACAATGTTTCAAAGCTTTAGAATTACTACAAAAGATTTACTCATATAGCAGAGCATGTAAAATTTAAAATCAATAAAGTATATAAATTTTGCCTGTCTCCTTGAATTGATTCCCTGCTCTAATACCTCAATACTGTAATACTATATACTTTTTTATTTCCAATGTCATTACCCAATAATAATCTCTGGACTTTCTTGCCACACCTCTGGGGCAGTTCGGAATTTCTGACAATATTCTTCACAGACAGTTGTCATAGGCAATTGTTACTCCTTGCATGGCTTCTAAACATGAATATCCACGTGAGAACTATTAGTTTGCTTCTGTGATATTAGAAACTCAACTAATTTCTTTTGACGTGGTAAATATAGCTGAGCATTTTATTTTGTGGTAGAATAGAGAAAGATTTGAATTTGGAATGTCTTAGCAGTGGTAGGTTAATCCCACACTATGTCTTTTTTTTTTTTTTTAACAAGAAGCATGGGGTTCAGTTTTCTATCGTTTTCTAACATAAAAGTTCTTCTGACCATAGCTTTGCTTGGAGTTAGAAAATAAGGTGCATGCTTCAAGGCAGCTAACGTTGGGAAGGTTACCTTTTACTGATGTTACTGTTTTTATTCCCTAAGTGTATTCACAAGGATAAATTCTACCTCATTTCAGAATTTGCTAGTATTTTGCAGAGTGAAATAGATCTCTCCTTAATAGATTTAGAAGTAAAGATAGTCTTGGCAAATTAAAGCATGGGAGGCAGTGAACAGTTATTCCATCACTTACTCTTAAATTCACCAGGGTAGTTGTTTGCTTAAATCATGGTGGTATCTGGGTCTCAGTGCTAAAAAGGTTGAGCTGACCTTGGTTTCTTGAAATGCAAAATGTCGTCAAATCCAAACATGCCGGTGAAATCTAAACTCGCTTTCATTTCTTAATGGCCACTCTCAGCTTGTAAAGAACACAGACAGATGAGTGCTTACTTAGGCGTGAAAACAGAAAAGAGTGTCCATGCTTGCGCCAGGTATTTTTGCTTGCTAAAGCAATGCTTTCCAGCCAGTTTCTTAAATTCTTCCTCCTCTGATGTTTGTTTAGTGTAGTGATTGACAGAGCCCCCTACAAAACGCCAGAGGATCTTAATTTGAATCCCAGCTCTTCTACTTTGCTTTGTAACCTTGTGCAATTCTTTAACTCAGAGTCTACACTCATAAAGTAGGGATTAAGGACTTTGGTCCTACCTCACAGAGAAGTTGTAAAGTAAGCACAGTGCAATCTGCAGGACCCTGGACACATTAAAAAGCTCAGAATTCACTTTCCCAATATTCCCTTCCACCTGGGCTAAAATTTAGCTCCGAGAGAAATTCTTCATTGATAGCTTTAGGGATACGATTGCCAAATAAAATACAGGATACCCAGTTAAATTTGAATTTCAGAGAAACTGGGTATATATCTATATCTATATGTATTTATCATAGGTATATCTTCATGCGACATCTGGGACATACTTGTACTCAAATTATATTTGTTGTTTATTTCAGATTCAAATTTAACTGGGGGCCCTAAATTTTTATTTGCTAATCTGACAACCCTTCTTAAGGATTCTAGTTGGAATATTTTCTTACGCCGTATAGATAGCAAACTAAAGATGCTAGGAAGTGGGTATACAAGGGCCCTTCATACTTCCAAGTTAATGCCTAAGTACTTAGCCCAATGTGGTATCTGCAAGTGTCTGGTCTTCCATTCCACAAATTTGCAATACAGAACTTAGTTTCTGACTTGCAAAAGGGCAAATTAAGCCTGGTTCTCCCTTCTTTCTAGAGGGAGATCATCTCCCTTCCACAAAAAAAAAAAAACAAAAAAAACCTACAATGGTGAGTTTTGATGGTGAATTTCCTCCGGAATGCCATTGCAATGCACCAGTCCTTCTTGAGGATTATTTTTTTCCCCTAGCTAGCAGAACCAGGTTGTAAAATCTGGAGAAGGACGAGGCCTCTCTTTAGAGGGCAGAAGCAGTTCCCAGGACCCAGCGCCCAGGTGATTGTGTAGTCTGGGCCTGTCTGGAAGGGCAAATTGGTTTTGGATGCCTTTCCACTGAGTACATTCATCATCAAATTTTGTTTGTTAATTTTTCATAAAAAAAGATAAAAGAGCTCAGTTAGGTTGATCTCAATTTCAATTTTTCAAAGTGATGACCATTAAAAACTTATCTATAATATGATGTCATACTTGTCTCCTGACATCTGTTATGTTAGGAAAGTCTTGTGAATACAGTTAATCAGGGTTTTCTCCTTTTAAATCTTCAAGTGCTGGATCTGGCACGAAATGCTGGGTCTTTACAAGTGTGTAAAGGTGTGGGGTCATTTGTGTACTTAGTTACTAAAAATATGCACTCTTTCAGAGGACTACTTATAAAATCTGGCCAAATGCTAGGCAATTATCACACACATCAGAAGAAGACTGATTACATAACCTACACTTTCTTTTTATATTTCTTCTGCCACAATGGTTTATACTAACCACGTCTATACTTTATCCTGATACCATACTTTTTTCTCCTACATTCGCATCTGTATGGTCACATGTACTCTCTGAATGTCCAGGACTAAGATGCCTGGAGATCCCAGAAAGACCTGATTTCCTTTTCTGGGTTAATTTAACACACATTGACCACTGTACTTTGGAGCAGTAGTTTTGGCCCCAAAACTCAGTAGATGGGTGCTCAGCATATCTTAATATCATAATGGGTTCAACATAGTTGTAAAATTCTTATGAAGTTCACATACACCCCAGAGGGCAATCTAGGGTCCTGCCTGACATGTTATAGGTGGTGCCCTAACCTGCAGGTGACCCTTTGGATCCTTAAGCCAAGAAACAGAGCTTCTTAAGATCAGCAACTCTGATCTTACTCATCTTTGCATTGTACATATTTAGCAAATATCTTTGAAAAAGTTTGCTACAGGAAGCATAATGATGTCAAAGTTCACGTGGCTTTGATATATACCACATTCAATGTCTCAAGAGTTAAATGATTGAGGCCCTCATAAATCAGTAGACATTATCATTTCCCTCATTTGTAAAATGAAAGGCTGGATGGGTCATATTCTAAGATTTATTCAAAGTCCAACATAATATGATTCTAGGATTTTAAGGTTCAGGCTAGATCATAGCAGTTGTTTTTAGAAGTAGACAAACATTTTTCAAATTTTCTTTTTAAGATGTGCCTTGATTCTACACCGAGAGAAATGTTATTTATTTAATTTAAAAAATTAGTTGTAGAAAGGAAACAGAAAAAAAGTCAAGACTTTGTCACTCTGGCTGTCAAGTTTAAGATGGAGCCATTCCTGGAGTCACTATGCGGATGTCTATAAAATGTGAAGTTGGCAAAGAAAAAAAATGAGGAGAGAGTAAAATATATAGTACATATGTATCTATATATCCAGGGCTTTTAACTTATGGGGGCTGGTTGCCATTTCAATTTGGTAACCAGAATCAACAATGAGTCCAGTTGCCAGAATTGGAGGTTTGGTACAGAATCCCAGGAAAAATGTTTCTAAACTTTACTTTAAAAAACATTCTGTTGGGAATGCTTTCGGATAACTGACATCTTCTTGCTTCCCTCCCCTCACTCACCCACCTTTTAGGAATCTAGGCTCCTTTAAACTAAACTGGAGGGCACCAGGATTATATTTGTCAGCTGTTTTATTTTTAATTGGAAGGTTATTCATGATTTGATGTTCAGTGTCTTACTTCTCTGTTGGACTGTAAACTCCTTGAGGGCAAGGGCTATTTCCGTGTTTTTTCTTGTTGAATCCCTAGTACCTAGCACAGAGCCTAACTGAATCCATGGATGGAAATCTTCGGGTTCACATCGGGCTCTCGTTATTTTAGGCATGTCGTTATGAGAAACAGCTGCCATCAACTGTGATTTAGGGATTCTTCTACTGTAATGTTTTGAAAATAGCAGTAACTCTAGAGTTTTCGTTTAATAGAGTATTGAAAAACTTTGATGTTCAGAGAGTGTTTTAGGATGATTTGAAGAGAGAGAAAGGGTCTATTTGTATAAGCCCTAAAGGACACTCCCTCTCCTGGATAACTGTCCTTGGACAAGCTACCAATATCTTTCTTCTCCCCTCTCATAGTTTCAAATGTCTACATGCTTCAGCACATATTGGGTAAGTCTTCAAAAAATTCAAAGACACAATCTGCTTAAAAGTGGTAGCAAAATTACCATGTTTGGAAAAATCTATTGTCTTATACATGAAAATAAAGGATCATGAACCCAACTATTGATAATTTCTAGCTGAAATGCAACATCTGGGCAAGATTTCAGAACTCCATTTCCTCACTATGCCAAATGGCTCATCTGGAAGCAGTCGGCTCAAGATTTAAGAGGTGATAGTGGTCCCTTTACTCATTCAGTCCTTGGTCCCCCTGGAGCTTCCTGCCAGGGCAATGATGAGTGATAATTGCTTCTGGGTTTTTGTAGTGTGGTCCATGGTGTTTTAGGTGTTTGCTTTGACCACTAACTTATTTCATCTAGAACATTATCCATGATGACAATTCGATACTTTTAACTGACTTTGAGTTGATTGGTGACCTGAAGAGAAAGTTCCTATTACCTATTCTATGAAGCATATAACTTCCTATATGCTTCCATATAGACTCTGTTCATTTCCCCACATATTGCAGTATTTATTATCTGTTGTTGCTGAGGTTTAAAAATACATTTGGGTTATGGTTTCAAGTTCTTCACTTGATCAAAAGCAACTAGTGTCCAGATTTCCTCTGTGAGCCTGCCCTTAAAGAACTGACCTAAGGAAAATATTATTTCCCCAGGAAGATGTTCTTATCTACCTGACTTTGGAAATACAGATAAAAATGTCACATACCCTTATGGTAAACAGAATAGGATTTGTAGTATGATGATTAAGAGCTCGATTCTGGAATCAGATTAACCCAGGCTGGACTCCCGGGCTTGCCACTTGTGGTTCTGACACTGAGGGTGGGATCTTTAATAGCCCAGAGTCGCTGAGTCAAAGAATGCATGCTTAGCACAGGGCTAGGTTAAACATGAAATGGTCCATAGGTGTTACCTTAAAAAAAATAAAGGATGGATTTTTATTGCTAAAAATCTACAGACAACTAACAGATCTTGAAAAAGAGGTGGAAGGAATCAAGTGTACTCTTCATTGGTGTAAAAATTGGATATGATCTATGGAGAAGGAAAATAGAGTTGCATCTGAAACAAATTACTTTTCTTAAAAATGACTCTCCTTTAGCTTCTCTTGAGGGTCAATTTAAGTAATGTCGCATGAAGAGTATCTGTGTATTTTTTGTAAAGTAGTGGTAGAAGATATCCAATGTCTTATTCAGAGTTTCTTAAACAACAATCCACAGAAAGCTCTGTTATTGGACAATGAGAATTACATATAAACGATGTTTTTTCTCTTCACCTTGTTTTTCAAGAAGCTGAACACTAAATTCAGTTCTCAAATGGTAGTAGCCATACTAGGGTATTTTTTTGTACTTCATGAATTTTGGAATTCTATTTTAATAGTTTTTTTTTTTTTAATTTTTATTTTTATTTATTTATTTATGGCTGTGTTGGGTCTTCGTTTCTTCGCGAGGGCTTTCTCCAGTTGCGGCAAGCGGGGGCCACTCTTCATCGCGGTGCGCGGGCCTCTCACTATCGCGGCCTCTCTTGTTGGGGAGCACAGGCTCCAGACGCGCAGGCTCAGTAATTGTGGCTCATGGGCCTAGTTGCTCCGCGGCATGTGGGATCTTCCCAGACCAGGGCTCGAACCCGTGTCTCCTGCATTGGCAGGCAGATTCTCAACCACTGCGCCACCAGGGAAGCCCCTATTTTAATAGTTTTAGTGTCAATACGTGTTTTGAGATGCCTACCTTTTTTTGGGAAGAAGAAAGATAAATTTTATTTAAGGGATGCCACCTAGAGTTTGTCTATAACATTTCAGTTTTTATTTTCTCAAGCAAATACCAAATTGGTATTCGAAAAATGCTTTGAACTCTTTCAGTGGAAAAGTGCTACGTAATGCTAATATATTTATTTTCACAAGTGCAAGTTAAGCTTGCAAGATATTCTTACAAAGAGGGTTCCTTCTGTAGTATACGGTGGAATGAGAGACTTCTATGATGTTTGTTACTTTGTGATATTTCAGGTTCTTCAAATTTGGGCTTAAATTATTAGACCCATATGTATAAAGGATTTTATCTAAAAATGATGCCTAGTTTGAATATGGAAGAGAGTGCCTCTTTATATAATCACATTCTCATTGGGAGTATGAGCTTACATGGGGATTGGATCCAGGAGGCAAAATGATGTGTTGGAAAAAAATCTCATGTTTTAGAGTCAGACAAACTGAGGTTCCTATCCAAACTTCATCACCTGCTAAATAGATTCGCCTTACATTTTTCTTCTGTAAAATGGTGATAATAATATTTACTTTATATGGTTGTACTGAATATTTACTTTGTATCAATCAATGACGGTTGTTATTTGCCTAGGCTGCCCGCCCTATGGGAGTTGGCCAGCTCCCAGCTGCTCAGAAACTTGGGTAGATATAACGGAGTGAATGAGTTGGGATTGAGTTGGGAGCATAAAATAATATTGTGCCTTGGGGTCTGGCCTATGGCACCATCCCCTAGCAGATCCCTCCTTCTTTGTCCTCCCATACTCTCCACCCTCCCACAGGAGAGCTGCCACTGTGGTGCAGTAAAAGGGGAGGTTGGATCTTTGGGGCAGAAGCTTTACTTGGAGCTCCCTCCCGTCATTCTCAGGAGGCAACTGCCCTCCCAGTTGTGAGATGTGGGTGATGCCGCTTGGACAACTCTATTGTTTTTTTAAGGCAGAATTGTCCATCACTGTGTCTATTGGGACTAAAAAAATGTTTTTGATTGCCCAGCAGAGCGGCAGAAAATTATACCCCTTATTTCTATTTATTTCCGGAGTTGAATCGTATCCTATGGAACCATTGATTTAAAAATATACTGGCTCTAAGGTACTTTAAAGGGATTGCTTTAAAGTATGATGCGTCGGAGGCACCAAGACGACGTTCAAGCCCCCATCTCAGTCTCTCACTGGTTCGCCCATCCTGTGTACATCACTGGGTGTCTGCTGTGTGCTGGGTATCACTCAAGGTGCTGAGGAGAGGAGAGTGAGCAAAGCACCTGGACCTATCTGGTGCACAGTACAGTTTGACCATCAAATCTAGCGTTGTTTTAAATTAAAAATTATCTCTCTTTGGATCCAAAGACCTGAATGAAAGGAAAGATTTGATATTCAAGGCTTTAGGGTCAGTCTGGGCACAATTACTTCTCCAGCCACCCTGCTTCTTTTTCTAGTGGGCCCTGCGAAGTCCTGTTTAATTTTGCACCCTCAAAGCCTCTGCTTTCATATGCTCCAGTCTCCTTGCACGCCAACCCTCTTAGTCACTCCACCCCTCACCATCCACCACTAAAGAAGGCCGAATCAGCCTGGCAAACTGACTTATTTTGTAAAGTGATATCTTTTCTTCGACTCTCTGCTTAAGAGCTGTAGAATTTTTGGTTGTGTCAGTGTCTCTTTTCCTGTTTGGAAAAGTTGCATCTTATGAAATCCTGTGGTAAGATTCCTTGCACTTGAATTAAACAGCTTATTGTGAGCATACTAGGAATTTGGGAGTTCACTTCAGCACTGAACTTTTGCATACACCCCAATATAAAAGTATGTACCTGATTAGTGACATGGTTTTCTTCTGACCCTCTCAACTCCTTTCCCTCTAAAATTAGATTTTCTTGTTTGGGTTAGTAAAGCATGCGGTTGCACACCCTCATAGAGCTATTGCGAAATATTAGGTCTGTATTTCCGGAGGCGCTAGCCACTGGCTGTAACCCAATTCTGATGGGAGAGTGAGTCGTGCATATGACTGACGTTACAAATGCAATGAAAGTAAAACAACCGTCTGAAAAAAGAGCAAGCAGTGATTTTTCAGTGGTGGGAAGAAGTTGCAGGTGTGCCTGATGTTTTTAAAGCTCTCAATTATTGATCTTGTCTTAAGACTTACAAATAGAACCATTAATGTGTCAGTGTTACCCCGATAACAGATGATTATTGTCCATCTTTAAACTGTACTTAGCACTAAAATGTATATGTAATGCATGCAAAAAGGCCAGCTTTATCACACTTCCTCAAGGTTTTACAGGAAAGAATGCATCCTTTCATTCATTTTTCCCTTGGCCCTCCTCCTTCCCCACTGCCCCCAACCCACATTTATTCCCTTTGCTAATTGAGAGAAATTCCTACTAGACATTCCAGCCACTAGCTGGCAGACATAACAAACACAAACTTTACAGCGCTATGGTGGAAATATCTTAGGACACAACTTTTCAGCCTGCAGTAACTACCGCCTTCTGAACTATGTAGCTCATCACAGTGAATGAAGCAAGTTAAAGTAGTATAACACCTAGGGATTTTAGTTCAACTTCACTGTAATCTCAATTTTACTACCGTAAGTCAAGTTTGTTGTCAGAGAGTTCCGTATTACACTTGACGGGGAGATTCATCTGCCTTCACTCTGTGAATATGGTCAACGCATGAGCAGCAAGGCAGTGATACATCTTTATTTAAGCCAAGTCTTGGATTCAGTCCCAAATGACATAATCCCCCATAAGCTGGGAAATCTGGTCTAGACCACAGAATGTTATGGGGAACACACCTGTTCAGAGAAGTGTAGTCAAAGGATAGTTAAACAGCATTTCATTGTCATCCTGGGGGAATGGAATAAGTCACACTTGGCAGGAGTTGGACCTGGGCCTAGAGCTACTTGACATTTTTATATAACAAATTAGAATATTTGACAGGATTGTTGCAAGGGGTCTGTGTTTTAGGTAAGAGTGAAGCACCAGTTTTTGTACAGCACTACTCTCTGTGCCCAGCCATAGTTGGGAGGGGTTCGGTGGAGAAACTAAGGCAGATGAACCAACAATGGTTTGTAGTAATTCAGATCCCTGGTGAAGGAAGCCTGGAAAATGGAGATGGTTGTGAAGGAGGAAGTGGAAAAGAAGAGCTGGGATACTGTGAGGAAAAAATTATCAAAGACTCAGTGATTTCATCAAGTTTGTCCATTTCTACATTGATCCTTTCATTTCTTTGCTCATTTATCCATGCATTACTAAGCGCCTACTATGTTTGAGGTACTGCGGCAGGCACATTGGACAAAGCAATGAACAATTGCTTGGCTCTTCACTACAGGGAAGTAGGTAGGGCCGAGAAAGGACTCTCAAAGGTTATAAATTAGGGATCATGAGAATGATGTTTCTTCTTTCAAGATGGTAGGATTGGGAGAGGGACCCTGGAAGTGATTTGTTCTTAGACTTACTGTGTTTGAACAGAAGGCCTCTCACAGAGATGAGGAAGAAAAGAGGTGAAGAGTCAGGACCAAGCCTAAAAAAATTCAGAGTTACCTACCGGTGGCAAGAACTCTAGGGCCAGATGAGCTTCTTGGGAGAGGGGCTAAGCAGTAGGTCTGAAAGTGTGTCTCTGTGCCCTGGGTGTGTGGTGCGGCAGGGCAGTGTAGCTGATGAAGGAGGAACTAGACACCAAAGGAGGCCATGTCTATGAAACGCTGTTGACCTAAAAAACCGATTATGACACAGTTGTTAGAGATACACCTAAACTCACTTCTACAAGGTGTACATTTAGGAAGCAAGCCTGTTGAACAGATTGCCACTCACTGGACTCAATAAGAAAATGATCTGGAGGTAGCACAGCAGAAGTCTTGATAATGTGGAAGAACCAAGTGGTGCCCAAGCAGTTATGTAAATGATCTACTGAGTGCTTTTGTGGGCACGATGGGAATTTCAAGACTTAAAGAAGTACATCTTAAAGAGAAGAACATTTGAAACAGCTTATGTGTTGGAACTTATAAGATGAAAAGAATTGTAAGTTCTTTAGATCTTTAGGAAAGAAGGCTGAAGGGGCAGAATGAATAAGTTGTTAAACAGATGTCTAGTAACTAGGTGCCAGGCTCCATAAGAATTCTAAAAATAAAGTGTTTACTTCCAAGGAACCCCAGACTATGTGTGAGAGATTTTGGCTCCGGCTTGGCCTTGCCACCAGTGTGCTGTAAGATCTAGTTATGTTACATAATTCAACCCTCTCTCTTCCTATTTGTAAAATACAGAGATTGGCAGATGACCACTAAGGCCAAAACTTAAAAAAACGAACAACTAAACAAAAATAGGTTATACTATTAATTACTGTTGTAACCTATTAACATTCAAAGATAATCAAGTCTGATTGCTTTGAATGAAAGTCTCATGTGATACCTACAAATCTAGCATATAAAATGAATCTAAAGAGTACTTTGCTTAAGAAAAAATCTGCTACTTGACCCTAACATAAAAACATTTCAAAAATAATGATTGAAAAAAAATCAGGTCATGTATACTAGTTAAGATTTGCTTGTTATCTTTGACACAGGTCTCTATTTTAACTGGGGTTCATTTTTTAAAGCTTGAATTTGTTTTTCTTGAATCAGTGGCAAAGGGTGACTACCGCCTTCCTGCTGAAGGTTTTTCCCAACACCTTTGCCATGTCTGCCCGCAGGGGATTTCAGATAACAAGCAGCACCAAGTTGGCCCTCTAAATTTCACCCCCTCTCCCTGCCACAGTGCTTAGCAGATTGGATGAAAATGTGTCCGCAGAGATTAGATATTCCAGTGACCACAGTGCATTTTTCTGCTCTGAAAGCTATCTCCCGAATCAGCCCTCTACCTCTGGTTTATCGGGAGGAGAGTACAGACAGATAACATCCTTGCGATGTGACCCTGACCTTTGTCAACCTTTGTTAAGGCTTCATCTGAAGTCAGGCCTAATGTTTGTAAACAGGATGTAATTAAGGCTGGGAACTGACAGGGTCTGACATTAAGACAATGCAGAGCTGGCAGGGAATGGTCTGTCAGATGTCAGCTCGCATTGTGTTCTAAGTGCCTTCATAATAATTAGTGTCCTCTGTCTGAAGGAAGTTCAGTCCACTTGGATTAATCTGTCACAGCGTGGAGGCCATCCTTGGGAGGGCAAGTGTTTCCTCTGATAAACCTTAGAACAAGTATGAGAAAAAAAGCAAAGAGACTCAAAAGAAAACTGTCAAAGTCAAGACTGCTGGTGACAGGTGCTGCCTGAAAAATAGAAACAGGAAGTAGGAAAACAAAGTGCCCCCTCCACATCCCAATCATGAAGTGAACGCAGGAGTTCAGTGTGATCAGAATTGGCTACAGTCATCCCGGCCCTGCTGGTCTGGGCGTCGTGAGTAGACACAGGAAGATGAGTGTTCAGAAAAGCCAGTGCATAAACATATTGTTTGGCTTTTGCCCTTAACCAGCACGATGTGCGGGCAGGAGGTTGCCCACACCCTATAAGAGGATTTAGGCTTAACATGTAATTGATCCAAAGAGGCTGAGTCTGCTTTCTGTTATTAGAAGACCTTTGTTGAGCAGCTTCTGGTAGTTGGTATGGTACAAAGTGAGTCAGGAGATGTCGCATTATCTTCTTGACTTTCTAACCAGGGCACATGAGCCCGATGCCGACAGGCTACTGTCAATAGCCTTTTAAGTCTGCTTGGACTCTTCCTGAATCTCAAAAGTTGCCATTGAACGTAGGGACTCAAACAGATACTTGTACACCAGTGTTCATAGTAGCATTATTAGCAATAGCTAAAAAGGTAGAAACAACTTAAATGCCCATCAGCAGATGAATGGATACACAAAATGTGGTCTATCTATACAGTGGAATATTATTCAACCTTAAAAAGGAATGAAATTTTGACACGTGCTACAGCATGGGTGTACCTTGAAACAATACGCTAAGTGAAATAAGCCAGACATCAAAGGACAAATAAAGTATGATTCCACTTATATGGGGTACCTAGAATAGGCAAATGCATCAAGACAGAAAGGAGAATAGTGGTTACCGGGAGCTGTGGGGAGAAGAAAATGATAAGTTATTGTTTAATGGGTACAGAGTTTCAGTTTGGAATGATGAAAAAGTTCTGGAGATGAATGGTGGTGATGGTTGCACATGTAAATGTACCTAACTGTACACTTTAAAATGTACACTTGTACATTTCACAATGTACACTTAAAATGTTTACAATTAAACTGTACACACAAGGATGCTTAAAATGGTAAATTTTATGTATATTTTACCACAAGATTTTTAAAAATAGTAGTTATAGAAAAATAGACTCTTTAAGCTGGATGGGCCTTCAGGGTTTCTCTGCTTCAATGATCACATCAGGGAGGTGAGGGGATCCATCCAGGGTCAAGCCAGGGCTGGTAGTAGAGCCTGCTCCTGACAAGAGGACCATTCACTTTCTAATACCAAATTCTATTCTTATATCCGTGACCCTTTGCTACTCAGCCCTTGGGGGAAGGTGAAGCCCTGAGGCAAATTAGTAGCTGTTCTCTTTGAGGTTTATCTAAGTGTAGAACTTAGTGACTATTTGTACTTATTTTGTAACTTTTAAAGGCCTATATTTGCAAAAGACTCTTCTAAATCTCTTTCAACTCTGTCACTTGATGTTTCCATGGTTGTATACAGGAAGGATCACTATAGGTCCAAGTTTAGTTTGTAACTAAAAATAAGACTACGATTCTTCACCTAAGGCATTGAATTTTTCCTTGGCTTCAGTAATAGTTTTAAAAGCTTCCTAATTATCAATGAGAAATAAAAGACCACACAATAGGTCCTAGTAGAATAAAGGCCAGAAAGGAATGTTACATCAAAGAGGCAACAACTTTTGAATATATATTTTAGGGAAAAATAATTTGATTTCATTATTTTTCCAGTTGCACGGCTTTCTTAAATTAGAAGATGGTGCTGCTCATATGAATGGTTTCCTCTCAGGTTTATTGTATATAAGGCACTAAACTTATTTATAGGATGGATAGGTGTGGTAAGCGTTGTCAGGAGAAATGTGTGTGTGTGTGGGTGTGGGTGTGGGTGTGGGTGTGGGTGTGTTTGTGCGCTCTTCTTTTTGCTCATTAACATCCTGAGGAAATTTTTCAGAAACTTAAAATTCAGAAAATAATTCTCTGTCTTCTTTTTTGCCCTCCCACCTTTTTATTAAAGTGAATCTACTATCAAATTCCTCTTTGGGTCATTCATTGATTCACTGTGTCCTACCCTCCCCTCATGCCAGATTTTACTGTAGTTGAAGTAATTAATGGCATGTACACAGTGATGAAGTGTAGGAGTGGGAGAAAATGGGGAATACTCAACAAAGCACTTCGGGGGTTCTCTTTTCCAGGTCCTCCTGCCATATTTGAAAGTATACAGAGGACTTCATGGGGAGGGACCTTTCTTGAATTAGCATGCGTATCATATTACTAGTATCCAACATTCCTTAGGAACAGCTATCATCTACCAAACACCTATTATGTTCAAAATATTCTTTCATTTATTTTTGGCAACAGTCCCTTAAAAGAGTTATTTTCTCCATGGATTCAATTGAGACTTAAGAGGCCAAATAACTTTCTCATGGTTACTCATTAAGGAACAATAAAGTTGGGATTTAAACTAAGATGGACTCTACCCTTTCCATAATGGTAGGCCATTGGTTCTCAGATATAAATGAAAAGAAGGGTAAAAGAAAACCCAGTAAAGCTTTTCTTTTTCTTTCTTCCTTCCTTCTTCTTCCTGAAAGCAGACATCTTAATGCAGGAAAGTTAGCTTAGGACTCAACTGATGAGTTCCCTAGTAGGAGGGAGGCCTGTATGACTTTAAGTAGATTGGCATGGAGGCAAGTAGGGGGTAACAGTCTCCTTTAGCCTGACGTCAGCAGTGTTTTCAAAGAGAAGATAGGGACAATCAAATTAAGCTAACAGTAGGTTAATTTTTCATTACCCTGAATTAACTTACTCATTTACTTGTAGGCTATATCTTAAGACTATCATTAGTGTAGGAGAAAGAGAAGGTTGCTTTAGTGGCTGGCAAGGGGACAGATCTTTTCAGAAGCACCATTTGAGCTGGAGTGATAAACCATTTTGTACAGGATGACTAGTGCCAACGCTTACGCAATTCCTATGGTAGATATTTGACCAAGAGTTTGTATCACTGGCATTGTGATTGAGGTGCATTTTTAATACAATCCAGACAACAAAGAGATGCGTTTCTTATGATTAGTGAAGGCAGCAGTTATTTCCTCTCTGATGAAAGACTAGACTTAAACATAGCTTGAGACCCATATGAGGACCAGTTAAGTGGAAGCAAATGCAAATTTTAAAAACAAATGGCTTACCAGCTACCACAACCTGGAAGAAGGAGAAGAAAAGAGGCACGGGGGTGGGCACACACGCCGTTCACAATCAGAGAAATGCGAGCCAAACTGGGACCAAGTAATCCCACTTAACCTGGGAACCTTCTTAACTAAATGTAGTATTATTTTTCCAGGGAGTATCCAGCCATCCCTCCTAAGGATAGCTGTCATTTGTGGCTATTAGATGAAAGAGGAAATGACAGAGAAGCTGCTTACAGAATTAACTTTGATGCCCTAAATACATTTTTGGGCGGCATGTAAATATATAACCCCTGAAAGAAAAAAGCAGAGCAGAGCATATAAGGCTTTTTTAAGATGGGTAAATCATTTTCTTTTTAAATGAAATTCAGTTTGACTGCATGAAATATGAACAGTAATTAAATGCACAGTCTGTGGGCCTTCCATACTTTAAAGCGCTTTCTTTAAAAAGAAAAAGAAAAAAAGAGTACTCACCTCAGACAGGCCAATTACCCAAGAATGATGAAGTCAAGAGGAAAGTCGCTACATTTCTTTACTTGAGTGATCACAACCCCAGCCCGTGATTAGTCCCCACGGCACCAGCGGGGATGTGGCAGAGACACTCACGTTGGAAGACTTCAAATAGTCATTTCCTTGGTTAAAATAAAATCTGACTGCACTAAATAGACAGTTTTTAATCTCAATTGGACATCTGAAGATTTCTCAAGCTGTTGTTGGCCGCGGCAGAAACAAAATTTTCTGCTTTGTTGATTAAACCGCTGGTCTCCACCATTGCTTATCGGCCTGCAACGAGCTGTTCTTTTTAATTACAAGTGAGCCACCACGAGAGAGCAATTAACAGCTAGTAATTACTGGGCTCTTCAGAACGGCAACATTTTGCCTTTCATGCCAATTATATAATGGACAAGTGGCTTTTTGATCTTCAAATTAGTGAGCTCTTGTCCTCCTTGTTTGGAGGCAGAATTGGCAGGTTAATGATGGCTTGTGGAGGCAGTCTGTCCTGTGACTGATGGGAGGCGAGAAACGCCGGGAAAGAAGGCAGCAAGAGGCTTGCAAGAACCGAAGCTCTACCTTCATGATAGAGACGGGAAAGAGCCCTTGTTTTCGGAAGGTTTTGATGAAGAGCAAAAACAGGCTTCCATGGAGGCTCCAGAGAGCATCATGGACTTCCTTCCCTCCTCTCCTCCAGCAAAAGGTGACCATGTTGTAACACACGGAAAAGTGGAATTAGACCGTGTGATGCTCTGGTATGCCTTTGATAAGGGCATGAAATATTCCACATTGGCAAAAAGAAAAATAGTTGCTCTAGGATTAGGGAAGGATTTTGACTTTATTTAAATTTGTTTTAACTTCTTTGAGAATCTCAGGGTATCTTATCCTTGGATACAACAGAATCTTATCTTACTTGATAATTTATTGTCAGATCTGGTATAAACCCTGAGGTTGTTAATAGAGGAAGATGGACATTTTTGCTTTCCTGTGTCTAATCTCTGCTTTTCATTTAACAACATAGAGGGGGTTCTACTATATTACAGCACACTCAGCGGTCGGCCAATTTCTCCCCACACCTCTACCTTATGGGTGTGGCCTCCCATTTGGACCAGTTTTTAGTTGCAGATGCAGAAATGCAGGTGCAATCGGCCAGCTGTTCTTCCATGTCTTAGTTATATGCTCCTGTTGAGAGTGTGGTAGTTATGGCAGTTTTGTGGCCACAAATCACTATATGGGGGCATTCCTTTAGACAATATAAATATTAATAGCATGAAACCCTTGATTTCTGGATACACAAGATCACTCCCAACCTTAAGAGGCAGAATTGACAAATGTTTGCCTCATCATTCACTTGCCATCGCCATCACCATCACTGATAGGATCCTACAGATCTTATTTAGGCAGCCAGGCTGGTTGGTGATGGGAACGATTTTGTTGGGGATAGACTGAAAAAGTGATGAAATAAGAAAGAAATTTGAGTTTGTGAGTGTGGAATCTGGCTTCTGAGCTCTTTTCAATGGTGTTATATGAATTATAGTATGTGCATGTAATAGCCACGACCTAATCTTTCTGAAAAGCTTTTTCTTTAGGAGGAATATAGCAATTAATCAAATAGGAAAAATAAGTACGTTCCCATTTGTTTGTTCGGTTTTTTTTTCAAGTTTTTATTTATTTATTTATTTATTTATTTGGCTGTGTCGGGTCTTCATTTCTGTGCGAGGGCTTTCTCTAGTTGCGGCAAGCGGGGGCCACTCTTCATCGCGGTGCACGGGCCTCTCACTATCGCGGCCTCTCTTGCTGGGGAGCACAGGCTCCAGACGCGCAGGCTCAGTAGTTGTGGCTCACGGGCCTAGTTGCTCCGCGGTATGTGGGATCTTCCCAGACCAGGGCTTGAACCCATGTCCCCTGCATTGGCAGGCAGACTGTCAACCACTGCGCCACCAGGGATCACATTTGTTTAAACTCCACTATAGGACATCTTCATTAAGCACTTTACTGATACTATTCTTGGTTGTTTGATTTTAGTATCCTCATGGGGACAGAGCTCCAGATGAAGTGAGGGTAATCAAGCAAGGTTGAATCTTCCCCCACCAAACACCATGTCTGGCCAATCCCACCATTAGGTTGTGCAATCATTCAATTAAAAAAGTGTTTTTTTGAGAACTGCTCTCACTTTTTTCCAGAAAAAGACATTTTTGAGCCATCTTGAGCAGGGTGTGCCTTTTGATCTATTTTCAGAGATGCTTGTAAGCTTAAGTCTGTTAGTAACTTGTAGGATTCAATTTTAGGATGACTAGACATGAGTAGAGGTTCAATACATAGCTTTAAACAGACTTTTACATATTGAAACAATTGATACTATTACAAGAACGATATTCACCACCATGCCTCATTAGCACTGTGGCCTACATTACAGCACTACTAGATGGTGTTTTGAAATCACACACTTCTTCTTGCCAATACAAATACCATATAGTTTGCCCATGAAAAGTTTTGGATCCAGATGGGAAAAATAAGCCTAGGTGTGTCTCTTTTTTCTTAACTGCTAAAGGTTTTAAAGATATATTCCACGTAACAATCATTTTGCCTTCACAATTGGATTATGCAGTAATTGTGAAGGGTGGGATATTGAGTTTGAGATGCACATCTGTTAAAAGGGAAATTTTGATTGATATAAGCTAAACTTTTTGGAGAGAAATGTAGTAGGAAGGCAAAGTAATCTAGGAGAGAAAGTGAAGGTCCCTTTTCCCTTGTAAACCTGAAAGCAAGATTTCTAGACTTTTTCAAAATGTAAGCCTTTTCTGACATCAAATAGGGGTAAATGTTGTCTTTTCAATTATCAGTATTCAGATTTAACATAGATATCTTGTGATTTTCCCAATTCTGAGTATAGATTTAGTGTTTCCATTGATTATGATTTATGCAGTGCTAGTTATCACAGAGTCTATGATATTACCAACCTTCTCTTTGTCTAAGCCTTTGAAGGGATAAGACTATATCCTAATGTCTCACTTCAGTGTTTCTAAGAGGATATATGGTATTCATGGAAGTAACATGGGCTTCAGATTGTAGTTTTATCATTATTCAGTTATATGAACTCGGGCAAGTTATTAACGTCTCTAAGTCTCAGTTCACTCATTTTAAATTGAGATATTGGTACTGACCCAGCAATGCTGTTGTGAGGATTTAATAACATTTAATATATATAAAGTGGCCAATAAATTTCCTGACACATGGTAGGCACTCAAAAAATGCTAGCCATTATTGTTGTTCGAGTTCTTGATTCACTTAATTTGCTGTATCTTTTTGCTTTTCTTAATAAGATGTTTGAATCCAGAAAAGAAGTATTTGGAAAAGTCAGTCAGTAGTAGGTATTATAACCCAATATTGAAGTACAAGGTACAATATAAGGTTTTCCTTATAAAAATCTGGAAGTATTGCTGAGGGAAATAGATGGCGTTTCTCTAAAAGTTCTATGAAGATACTTATGGCTATCCAAAATTAGATTATCCTTTGCTTTAAAGCTTTTCCTGTAGTGATTTTTAAACTTTAAAGCAATTTAGCCATTGGAAAATGAAACTCCTTTTAAAAGAAGTGTTGTATGGGAGATTGACCAAGGTGGCAGAGCAAGAGGACATGGAGCTCACCTCCCCTCATGAACACATAAAAAATAATCTACATGTGGAACAATTCTCACTGAAAACTAACTGGAAACTGGCAGAAGGACTCCTGTACAACCAAGACTATAAGAAAGATACAAAGTAATTGGGTAGGAAGGGAAGAAAAGCAATGCAGTCAGGACCTATGCTCCTGGGAGGGGATTCAGAGGAAAGAGGAGAATATATGAGTGGACATCCACCCTGGGGAGTGAAGGATGAGAGCCACAGATTGGGTGTCCCAGTGCTGGGGTCCTATCTGGGGGAGATGAGAACCACTGGCTGGTTAAAGGACCGCTGGGACTAACAGGAGGGCTGTGGGAAGCCTGTACTCCACTCCTGAGGAGCTGGCTTGCCCCAGAGGCATGGTAGAGAAAGGACTGTTCTAGAGGCTACTGGGTTTCCTGCAACAGCCTCAGCTGAGGTGTGTGTCCCAGCCCAAGTGGAGTGAGCACTCTGACCCCCTCCATCTCCAACCCCACCCCCTACCAAGGTGATAGCTGCCAGCACACCCTGAGGAAAGATGTGACTTGTGTCCATCTCAAATCTAGCTCTCCCATCAAAGGGATTGGGCAATGTCTGTATAGGGACCCTCCCATGTAAGAATATCCATTTAAAACCACAATAGGTAACTCTTTCACCTAAATTCATAGAAGCAGAGAAAGTTAAGCAAAATGAAAAAAGAAACTGCTCTCACTTGAAAGAGCAAGAAAGAACCTCTGAAAAAATAAATAATGAAACAGAAATAAACAATTTACCAGATAAAGTGTTCAAAGCACTAGTAATAAAAATCTTAACTGAATTAGGGAAAAGAGCACATGTACAGAGTGAAAATTTTAACAAGGAACTAGAAAATATAAAAAAGGCACAATCAGAAATGAAGAATTCAATAGCTGAAATAAAAAACACACTAGAAGGAATGAATAGCAGACTAAGTGATACAGAAGACTGCATAAGTGATCTGGAAGATAGAACAATGGAAATCATCCAATCAGAACAGCAAAAAGGAAAACAAATTACAAAAATGAAAACAGTCTAAGATATCTCAGGGATAACTTTTAAGTGTACCAACCTTTGCATTATAGGGGTCCTAGAAGGAGAAGAGAGAGAAGGTTTCGAAAATGTATTTGAGGAAATTATGGCTGAAAACTGTCCAAACCTGAAGATGGAAATAGATATCTAAGCACAGGAAGCACAGAGGGTCCCAAACAAGATGAACACAAACAGACCCACCCCAAGACATATCATAATTAAAATGGCAAAAGGTAAAGATAAACAGAGAATTCTAAAGGCAGCAAGAGAAGAACAAAGAGTCATATACAAGTGAATCTCCATAAGGCTATCAGCTGATTTCTCTGCAGAAACTTTGCAGGCCAAAAGGAAGTGGCATGTTATATTCAATGTGCTGAAAGGGCAAAATCTGCAACCTAGGATACTCTACCCATCAAGATTATCATTTAGAATTGAAAGAGAGATAAAGAGCTTCTTGGACAAGCAAAAACTAAAAGAGTTAATCAATAGTAAACCTACCCTAAAAGAAGTGTTGAAGGGTCTTCTCTAAGTGGAAAGGAAGTAGGAATCTCTAGGAAAGGAAAAATCCCACTAAGAAAGGCAAATATACAGTAAGAACTGAGGATCAACCACTGAAATAAGCCAGTACAAAGATTAAAAGGCAAAAAAAATTATAAAAGCAACTATAACTACAATAAACAGGGATAAACATGAAGATGTAGAATATGACATGAAAAACACAAAATGTGGGGATGGAGAGTAAAAAATGTATATCTTTTAGCATTTGAACTTAAATGACTACCAGTTTAAAACAAGTAGATGTAGTTATAGATCGAAGTATCTGAACCCCATGGTAACCACTTATCAAAAACCTACAATAGATACACAAAAATAAAAAGAAAGGAACATAAGCATACTACTAAAGAAAACCATCAAACCACACGGGAAGAAAGAAGAAGAAGAAGACGGAAGAGGAGGAGGAGGAGAAGGAGAAGAAAGAGAAGAAGAGATTCATTTCAGAACAAAGACACACACAGACTGAAAGTGAGGGGATGGAAAAAGGTATTTCATGCAAAGAGAAATGACAAAAAAGCAGGGGTAGCAATATTTGTATACTTTTCAGACAAAATAGACTTTAAAACAAAGGCTATAACAAAAAACAAAGAAAGGCATTATATGACAAAAGGATCAATACAAGAAGAGGATATTACACTTCTTAACATATATGTACCCAATACAGGAACACCTAAATATATAAAGCAAATACTAACAGACATAAAGGGAGAAATTGACAATAATACAATAAGAGTAGGGGACCTTAACACCCCACTTACATCACTGAGCAGGTCATCCAGACAGAATATCAATAAGGCAACCGTGGTTTTAAATGACACAATAGACCAGATGGTCTTAATAGATATCTACAGCATTAAATCCAAAAACAATAGAATACACATTCTTTTCAAATGCATACTGAACGTTCTCCAGGTTAAATCACGTGCTAGGTCACAAAACAAGTCTCAAGAAATTTAAGAGGATAGAAATTATATCAAGCATTTTTTCTGACCACAATGGTATGAAACTAGAAATCAATTACAGAAAGAAAAATGGAAAAAAGAACAAACACGTGGAGATGAAACAACATGCTACTAAAAAATGGGTCAGTTGACCATTTCACTGACCAATGGGTCAATGAAGAAATCAAAGAGGAAATCAGAAAATACCTTGAGACAAATGAAAATGGAAACACACTTGAAAAATCTATAGGATGCAGCAAAAGCTATTCTAAGAAGGAGGTTCATAGAGATACAGGTCTTCCCCAAGAAATGAGAAAAATCTCAAATAAACCACCTAACCTACCACCCAAAGGAATTAGAAAAAGAAGAATAAACAAATCTTAAATTCAGCAGAAGGAAGGAAATAATAAAGATCTGAGAGGAAATAAATAAGACAGGGATTAAAAAAACAATAGGAAAGATCAATGAAACCAAGAGCTGATTTTTTTAAAAGATAAAATTGATAAACCTTTAGCCAGGCTCACCTAGAAGAAAAGAGAGAGGACCTAAATAAACAAAATAAGAATTGAAAGAGGAGAAATAACTGACACCACAGAGATACAATCATAAGAGAATACTGTGAACAGTTATGTGCCAACAAACAGGACAACATAGAAGAAATGGAAAAATTTCTAGAAACATACAGCAGCCAAGTCTGAATCAAGGAGAAACAGACAATTTGAACAGACTGATCACTAGAAGTGAAACTGAATTTGTAAAAAAAAAAAAAAAAAAACTACCAGCAGAAGTCCAGAACTAGACAGCTTCACAGGGAAATTCTACCAAACACATAAAGAGTTAATACCTATAAAATTTAACAGGATAGAACACTCTCAGATTCATTCTAAGAGGCGTCCATTATCTGATACCAAAACCAGACAAAGACACTACAGAAAAAAACCAGGAAATTACAAGTCAATATCCCTGATGAATATAGATGCAAAAATCCTCAACAAAATATCAGCAAACTGAATGCAACAATATATAAAAAGGATCGTACCCCATGATCAAGTTGGATTTATTCCAGGGTTGCAAGAATGGTTCAATATTTGCAGATCAATCAATGTGATACATCATGTTAACAAAAGGAAGAATAAAAAATCACATGGTAATCTCAATAGATGCTGAAAAAGCATTTGACAAAAGTCAACCTTTATTCATGATAAAAACTCTCATCAAAGTGTTCATAAGTAGCACTATTTACAATGGCCAAGATACATAAGTGGCCCAAGTGTCCATCAACAGATGAATGGATAAAGAAGATGTGGTTTATGTACAAAGGAAATTCTGCCATTTGCAGCAATGTGGATGGACCTAGAGAATATTATGCTTAGTGAAATGTCAGACATAGAAAAACAAATACTATATGATATCACTTATGCGTGGAATCTAAAAAATAAAACAAATGAAGGTATATAGCAAAACTGAAACAGACTCACAGATATAGAAAATAAACTAGTGGTTACCAGTGGAAAGAGGGAAGGAGGGAGGGGCAAGATAGGGGTATGAGATTAAGAGATACAAACTACTCTATAAAATGGATAGTCAACAAGGATATACTGTATAACACAGGAAATTATAGCAATTATCTTGTAATAACTTATGGAGTAGTAATCTGTAAAAATACTGAATAACTGCTGTACACCTAAAACTATTGATAATATAATATTATAACTCAATTATACTTCAATAAAGAAAGTGTTGTATGATCATCTTTATCTCTGTGGCAGAGTGCAAAGAACACTGGATTAGGAGTAATGAGGCCACCACTCTCTTGCTTATTGAACAACCTGGGAAAATCACTTAACATTTCTGCATTTCAGATGCTTCATGAGTAAAAGGGTATTTCAGGGTTCTCTGGCTGGAAGCAACAGGGTTATCTGTCTTTGTTCCTCTGCTCAAGATTCAGATTCACAGGAGGGACCCCAAAGTTTGACCTAACTTGGCTGACAAGCCAACTTCTAGGAAGGGAATGGGCTTCTGAGTCCGGTTCCATGTCTGTCCAGTGGGTAAAAGGTAAATCCTCAGAAGGAAATCAGGGCACTATAGGAAAGAGAAGTAAGCCCTGGGTTGTAAGAAAACAACAGATGTCAACTGAGGATCATAAATGATGCTGGTTTCCTACAATTTGCGAATGTTACGTTATGTGACATATGTGGTAATGCTTAGTAAAGTCTAATGCACCCGGTAGTATTATTGTTATTGGGTAGTGTCATTATATTAGTGATACAGACCTTGAATTTGTAAGTGGCTGACCCAGCAATCATACTATTTAGTTACTTCTGAATAGCATGATATCCTTAAACATAATTTTACATTAAAAAATAAAAGTTTGAGTATAGTCATGGAAACCAGTCTTTCTAATTAAAATCCTGAATTCATTGTCTCTGGGGATCAGAGAAACTCCAGCTAACCCTAACGAGTTCTAAGGTATCCATCAAAAATAAGTAAATTCTTTGTTAGATTTTAAACAATGAAAGTAGGTAAATGACCAGTCTGGTCATTAAAAATCTTGCCAGTGGCATAAGTGGGAATGTTTTCATCTTGTTAACAATAGACTTGCTTCTTGAACCAGATACAGTAATAGGAATTTGTAGAAATGGCACTTAAAGTTTTTATTTGCAGGGTCCAAATGAGTATTCCAGAACTGGGTAAAAACATGGCCTTTAATAAGAGACTTTTCTTTCTTTCTTTTTATTAATTAGTGAGGATAAAAATATTAAGTAGATCATCACTATGATTTGAGTGCAAATGCTTTTAGTAATTTTATTAGGAAATTCAGTAGCAATGTTTTCCACTATTTTTAAAAAATATTAGACGTCTCTTTTCTGGTCTTTAGCCCTTGTGGTATAATAAAATAAAAATGAGATACAGGAAATGGGAAGTCTGTTAACGTTCATTATATTATACAGAGTCATGTAGAATGGAATGATTAATATGCTTGACTCAACCCAGGCATGCATATTCAAACTAAGCAAACCTCCAGATTACTCAGTTATTATTGGAAATTTGAGAATAACACTTCTGAATGAGTGTTTTTATGGAATCAGGAGGGGCCTAATTGTGTAGGTACTTTAATATAGACCTTAACAGAAAGAGAAGTAAATTATACTCCTGAAGAGTCCATGGACAAATTCATTGATTTTATAAAAGTCTGGGAAATGACCAACTTTAACTTAATTTTTGTTTCAATGAAGAATAAATTGATTTTCCTTGGACTATTAGAACTTTTCTTTAGTCCCTTTGGGCCTTTATTATTTTATCAAGTGTTTTATGTGTGAGTGGAAGAGATTAGTTTATATAATCAGATTTAGCCCTGTTTTTTATAAGCAACATGTTATATAATCTCACATTATGCTACATATTGACTTTTGGTTAGGTGAATAATTAAATCTAATATCTACACAGTTAAAACTACTTGTATATTGGATGAATTACATAGGGTTTTAGAAGCTTTCTTTAAAATTATATAACTGCTTATCAATTGAATCCTTATAAAGATGGATTCATGTGGAAAGTTTATAATTTTAAAACATTTATTTTGCCTGATGATAAAGCAATATAAAATAATACATGTTGATTATAGGGAGTATTAGAAGGTTTGGAAAAGAAAATGTCATCCACTATCATGTCATTCAGAAGCAAATACCATTTTTATTTTGAAGTATTCAAAATTCTAATTTTGAATTGAGTTTTTTCTCTATATGTATTTACTTTTAAAATATAGTTTTGTCTTGGTTTAGACATGAACAGCTCTCATCTGTGTACATTATTCAGAAGCTGAAATAATTAACAACTTGTTGACATTTTTAAAAGGACGATTAGAAAATACTCATCAAACTTAAAGAAGATAGAGGAATGTGTACCTATTATATTGCCTAATTCACTGCTGTCATGGAATACACAGCCAAATGTTATCATTGACTTTTACTGTGTGGTCCTTTATCTAGTTTTATTTTACTTTCAGATATGTCTTCTAACAGTTTCCATTGGTAAGCTTTATGATCTAATAAGTAGTTTTTCCTAATATTTTTATTTAGTTATTTTAAGCCTCATGTCCTTATCCTATTGTCAAATTATTAAATATTATTTTAAAAACTATAAGCTGTGAATGATTGATTACAGTGCTGTCTGATTTCAAAATTTTACACTGTTCCCTTTACTGACAGTAAAGTCAAGTCTGTAGTTTTAAGATGTTTTGTCTCTTCTGAAGATCATAAATGGCCCTAGAAGATCAGAGGGGAGAGAACCTTAGAAAAGCTCTGTATTTTTATTCCTGTTTTTCCTCTACTGGCTATGCTATACTTAACACACATTATAATTTTTTATTTTTCTAAAGAAGTCTCTGTTTAGTGTTGCTAACATCCTCCCATGAAAGATAAGGACTTTTGTACTTTTTAGAACATCCTTCCGACCTCTCTCATGGCCTAGCCATCAACTTGCAGCTCTCTTGTTATTATTTTCTAGAATGTTAGTTGTAGTTTTTTTTTAAGATGTATCAGCATGTCTTGCTGACTTATTTGCTCACTACTGTTTTTTGCATCTCATTCTTTCCTTTTTCCCCTCCCTAGGTTCAAGTACGTAATTTAATACTTCTTTCAGCAGTAATTCATGAATAGTTAACTTTTTTAGTTCTGGTATGTCTGGAAATATCTTTCTCTTGCCGTCTCCCTTGACAGTTGGTTTGACTGAATATGGAATCCTGGTTCAGTTATTTTGTCTTGATACTTTGAAAGTGCTTCTCTATTCTCTTTTAGCAGCTCTGGTTGTTGAGGAGACAACTCTGTCATCCTGATTATTCTCTTTTTTGGGTAACCTGCCTTTTCCTCTCTGAAAACTTTTAAGACTTTTCTTTTTATCATTGATCATTTGAAGTTTCACTACAATGTCTTTGGGTTTGGATTTTTCTTTTTTGATACTGTTTGTGACTCTTTCCAGTGTTTATGTCTTTCTTTGATTCTGGAAAAATTCCAGCCATTATCTCTTCAGATATTGCCTCTCTTCCGTTCTCTTTCTTCTGGTATATACACATATATATGTAAATATATGTTTAAATGTATATATATTCACATATATATTGGTATATATATTCATATATATATGTATTCTCATACCTATTAACTTCTTTTTATTTCATTCTCTTTATCTCTTTACAGCCTGTGAGATTTATTCAGTTTCATAATGGAGTTCACTAATTTTCTCTTCAGCTTTATCTAGTTTACATTTTAGCCCATATATTGGACTTTTTATTTCATATTTTCCATTCCCAGATTTCCCATTGAGAATAGTTTTTCATAGCTATTGTCCTGTTTCATACCCTACTTTTGTTTCATTGATGTTAATCCTCATTTTCCTCTTTGAGAATTTTAAGCATCATTATTTGACCGTTCTGTTCAGGTTGCTTATTTATTTCTGTTTCTTTGTGTAAGTTGTCCCTCCTATTGAGCTTATTGTCTTTTTCAGTGCTGATTTTCTCTTGAGAGGTTAGTTTTTCAGAGCTCATCCTGCATGGGAATTTTCTTCAACACATTCCTTGCTATATGGAAATTCACAGTTGCCTCAGTTGAACCAGGTCTTGTGATACTGTGAATAAAGTGATTTTACCCTCTGTTCAGAGGCTGGGAATGCAGTTATAACTCTGGCTTCAACTGGGTGTTGGTTCATGTGTGGAGCATGTTTGGGCCCTTTCCTAAACGCTGAAACACAATCCTTACAATTCACGTTTGAACTGTAACCCAGACAAAGACGCTTTAGTGTTGTAGATTTCCTTTTGTTTTTAAGTGGGCCATGGAAAACTTTCTTTCTTGCTTTTGAACAGGATTGTGCTTTCAGATAGTTCAAAAATAGTTATCCATTACCTCTCATTTTTGAACAGGAACAATTTTGGCATGTGTTTACACCGCCACCTTGGTCTGTTATCTTTCATGGGATTTAAAGATACATTTTATTTTGGATAGACATTTTCCATGAAGGGAAAATATGCTTTTGCTGGACCTTCTTTGTTAATTCAGGATATGATATGTTCAAATTACACTGAACTGAAATGGAAGAAATAGTTGGGATCATCGGGACAAATTGTATATTTTGGCACCCTGAACTTCAAACTTCCTTAGATTAAACATTCATGAAGAAGAATCAATAGAGAGAACTTTTATAATATCTTAAGGCATAGAAATAAAGGGCATAGTCAGTTGAAATCTGAAAGAGATTTTTAAAATCTAGACAACAGAAGACATAAGGTAGTAACTCTTCTTTATCAGCTGATTTACCAGTAGTGATTCAAACGTCTCAGAGGCCACAAACAATATATGGGGAACCTTGGCTTAAGACACAAAACAAAACAAAACAAAACAAAACCTCTCTTTTGGACTTTATTCAGTAAATAGCAAGTTAGTTGCTAAAGCTTGCATGTGGAATTTTTCTCCTCGTTCACTCAACAAACACATTGGCCTCATATGAGTTGAAGTTAAACTTTATTTAGACATAATGGGGAGCCATTGGAATGTCTAAAATGTGAAGAGATACAATCAGAATTATGCTGTAGGATGTTTAATTTGGCAAAGGTATGCAAGATGAATTGTAACAGAGAAACACTGAAAATTCAGAGAGCTAGTTAGTGAGCTATTATTGCAAAAGAAACATTGGAAGTAAATGATAAGAACATGGACCAGCCTGTGGCAGTAGGAGTAGAAAGAACAGCGTAGCAAGGGAAGAATCAGCAGGACTTGGTTGCTGACTGTATGTGGGAAATATGAAGGCAGAGAAGTAAGGTGCGAACTGGGGGATGGGGAGAACAATGTTGCCGAGAAAGAATGGCAAAATCAGACTGCACGGGATCAAGGAAATAAAGATTCTGCCCATTTTAATGCGATGTGAATTCATAGACTCTTTTTTTAGGGGCGATCAGTGGCAGTGAAAAGGAGAGAAATTGTGTAATAGTTTTCATGGGTGGAGGGCCAAAATCTTTCTTAAAGCTTATGCATGATTGGTGGTGTTGTATGGAATATAGTCTATTTTATGTGGGTCCCCAAGAAAATTTTTCAGTTGTCATCACAGTTGCCTGTAAGTATTTAGTGTTCATTACTGTATGTTTAGAAAATGGAATCAAGAAAAAGCCATTATTTTCCTTCTGACTGTCACATGATTTGGATTTTCCACGGCAGTTCAACCAAAAGTCAGATTGGGATTTTAGGAATGAACCAAGTCGTGGAAACGCTTAGGTCCAGCCATGTTCTGGGGGAGGCTTTGTGATGGAGATGGAATCAGATACTGAATGAAAGAATTTGGAGTCACTGCAGGGTTATCTCCAGCCTGAGGGGAAATGACCAGTCAGGAAGGGCATTGGCATGAGAAGCTGGAGTGGCAGCTTGCCGATAACCCTCAGAAGAGCTACATGCTCTTTAAGGAAGTAACAGGATCACCTTCCTGCAAAAACACGTTAATCTGACAATTCACTTGATCTCAAATGAGGTATGGCTAATGGTGATCCTACAAAAAAATGAGGCAGTTTTAGCAAATTTGAGAAAATCCCTCTTTTAGGTTGCAAACGCCACAAATGTTTTATAACTGAAGCCCTCAGCCAAGGGATAATAATAATTTCCATATGCACGTCTGGTTCTAACATGGGAATATATTTCCAAAGACGGGTGTGGTGTCTCTCTTCAAGGGAATATTTAAGGTGCGTAGAGGCAACTGCTTATCTGCTGAATTCCAATTGACTCCTTTTAGACTCTGCAGATCCCCGATGTGTTTTCAGCCGTGAGATATTCAGCCATTGGCCACAACAGCGTTTTCTTTGCTCTCTGCTTTTCTCATGACCACTGTGCTTTATCTTGTTTGAAGAGGCACTCACATAATAATTGCATGTCCAAGGGAACAGAGTTTTGTGTCCCCCTTTGGTTTTGATGTTCATGACTTGCACCTGTAGTCAGTTCCTTTTCTGATAGCGTGTTTATGCTTACTATGTGCTAGGTGCTGTTCTCACCAAATACTCACATCACTTCTATGATGTAGTTCTATTATTGTCTCAGAGGCTTAAAGAGGAGTCCCACCTTGCTGAAATTTCCCAGCTTATAAGTGGCTGGCCACCAATCACTGCCGCTGTGCCATACTGCTTCCCATGAGTACAAGCTGGCTAATGGCTTTGAAACTGGAGATTCTGCTAATGATTGGTTCAGAGTTCTGACTGTGAAAACAGTATTCAAACTACCAATATAGTCAGGATTGGGCTGCTTAGCTTCTTTTGGAAAAGCCATGGAAAAAATGAATATTGGTGATACAGTGGACATACCCTGGCTTCCCTGTCTTTCATAGGTACTTGATTCCTAGTAGCACTTCTCTACGATTAAAAAGCTATTTCCACTCAAGAAACAACCAACCTTTAGAAAAATGTAGTCCCTTCTTTCTATTCCCTAAATGAACCAGACACTGGTTGGCGCTAAAAAGGCATCCGTATAAAATACAGACTCCAATTGTGACTTAGAATATTTTACTGTATTATAGTATGTGTAGAAGTAATCACAAAGGAATAAAAACTTAAGTGAGTATCATATTTGTGTTGAAATTTACCATACAATTGAACTATCTGCTCCTCCATCCCTGCCCCTGCCCCCATATACATTTATATTCTCTTGTGATGAGATTCTACCTTTTTCACCATCCAGGCTTATCAAAGCTATAAACTGGTCACATAATTCACAGAAGCTTAAAGATACGTGGCGAACTTGGATAGGGTCCAGGGGAGAGCAATGAAAATGATTAACGGGTTGGAAAACAGCACTGATGAAAAAAGATGAATGGAATTAGGATTACTGGTATTGAGGTTTAGAGGTGACTTAATAACTGTCCTCAACTGTATGAAGGACTTTTAAGAGAAGCCTGGTGACCAAGTCTTCCAAATCCGTCTCATAGAAGGAGAAAGGCAACTACACTAAACAGGAAGGATTTAACCTAGATATGAGTTTCAAAGAGGATTCATCCTCATTACTGCCATTTATTGACTCTCTTCCGTTCCTTCTGTCATCATTATTGATGTTTTCATCATTATTGATTTTTAATGAGAAAGTTGAAGGTGAATGGCACCCTAAGTAGAACAGTTTAATATACATAAAAAGCTTTCTTCCCAGTAAGGCAGTGATTCTCAGTTGGAAGTTTGGAGTAGTAAGGGGAACCAGAATCAGCACACGGGGAGTCTTTACAAAATGCAGATGCTCTAGGATCCATCACTATCCTCTATCTTCCTTTAAAGAATAACTGCCTTAAAGATGAATGCTCTCGTTTAGTCAATGCAGGTAGGTGAAAAGAGGAAGATCTCAACGGTATATAATAAAACTTCGGTGATGAGTATATTCAGTGCGGTGTTCTGATTAGTTGGTCATTTTAGTTAGCTAAGGGCTAATTTATTTTAGTGCTTATCCTTGAGAAAGTTTTGAAAATATTTTTATCTGTCTCCAGCTTTAATAGTGTCCTCAACAGTTAGAACTTGTGGCATCTGACTTTATGAGAAACAGTTCTGCAGGGCAGAGTAGCGTGGATCAAGACAGGCAAAGCGTGGGCTTGGTATTTGGGGCTGCATCATGCCTTTGGAAGCTCAAGAGGAAGAACTGGGCAGTGTAAACTGTCAACTTGTTAATTTCACCAAGAGGCTTACTCTCTGAAAATGTTCCCCCTTGAAAATTCATCATTAAAAATCACAAGAACAAAATCGCTTAAAATTAAGTATTCCCTTTGGGTAATAAGAACTGTTCTTAATCTCCTGTTTTACATTTTAAAGTGGAGGAAATGAACCACAAGGAAAGCAGAGAAGATCATGTCATGGTCAGTGGTCATGTTTACATGTTATGAGAACGCAACGCTGTATAATCCTAACAACTGTTTTCTCTCAAAAGCTTCACCTCTTTGATCTATTTGAAATTTTGCACCTACCATCACAGATGATCGTGGCATAAATCTGCATTCTTTCCTACCGTTTAAGGCTATGGGTCCTTTGATTAATTTAACCACATGTTACTGTCAGGTTGAACACATTTATCTTCTGTTTCAAAGTGTATACTCGTCAATCTCTCTACCGTTCCATCCCTTCAGGCCTTATTTCATCACATTTAAGGAGACTCTTTCCTGCCTGTCTTTATCTTGTTAGGCTTTCAACAGCTTAAGTTGACTCTTCATTCTTTCATTCTCGCTGTCAAGCCTTCTTTAACACGCTCTCTCATTTCCCTATTCATAAAATGTCAGGGTTGCTCCTGCTTCACCAAGCATTATATGCACAGTCAAATGCTACTACAGATTAAATCATTTTCCATCTGAGAAGCTTACCCAGGACACATTTTTTTAAGAGTAGGTTGCACTGCTCAAAGTGGGGTGCAATCAGTGTCATCATCAGAGTCTGAGGGAGCTGCACAGTGGAGGAGGCCACTCTTGGCTCTGTTGCTGGTGGGAGCTCCTGCTGCTGCCTGAGGAGGGAGAGGCACCATTCAGGTTTTGTGAGAGACTGAAAGTTCAACGAGGAAAATAAAAGGACATAGTGTTGCACAGATATTTAGAATAAAGTTTTATAAGGCATGCTACTTGATCAAATAAACTATAACTTTTAACTGTGAACTCTGTTTTGAGCCCCAGTACTTGGTACCCAGCAAACGCTCAAATATCTTTTTGAATGAATGAATGAATGAATGAATTGCATGGCATACCACGCAATTGGAGGCAAAGGGAAAAATTATAGAAAGTAGTGCCTTAAACAGATATTCATATAAGTTTCAATGCTGGAACAACAAGGTTGCACGTTGTTCTAACTATAGTTTCTATTCTATTAAATAAGAAAAGAGAGATATAATACATATGCTTATGTTTCTAAATATGGATTAATTTCTGTGGTTACTCTATTTACTATTATTTCTCCAGCAATATTACTGTAGGTAGATCATAGTATATAATCATAGTAATAAACACATATGTGTTAAACAACTATATTTAACTTGATCTTTTATGTCATTTTGTCTCTCTGTGCTTATCACAAGTAGTTATTTTATATTTCCTACCTAAATTGAAAATACATTGAAGGCAAAGATTTTTATATGTCATTCCTGAGTAGAAATTCCATAATGAACTTCCGTGGTTGACAAGTCCTGAGATTGGCTAAACCTATATGGATTTGGAATTGGGCGCAGGAGTGAATGGAAAAGTGACTTATTTAGCCCACAGGTTGTCCTGTCACACAGTTGATTTGGCTGATGCTGTCACTGAATTGATTGACTAAGCTGTATTTTGCTTTTCATGAAGAGCTAATTCCTTCTTACCTCCCATGTGGCTGTAAGATCTAAGTCGCCTCATATCTATTTTCAACACTGTGCATTAACTCTTCCTTTCCAACTCTTCTTCAAAGTCAGTGGGGTCATGTCACTGACCTCAGGAAACTGTCTGCATGTCTGTGCTGAGCAGAATTGAAGACAATATTAGTAATGTACCAAACTTGGAAAGATTTAAAAAGTGTTTATTTTTAAGGCTGCTAGTCCCAAATAAAAGTGTTTTTCTAATATTTAAATATGTTCTGTGCATGTTTTACTGATTTCAACAAAAATAAGCAAGGCAAGATAGAGCAAAAACATTTGGGATTATATTACTTCTTGAACCAGCAAAAGAAACAATTTTTTTTTGTAATTAACAATAGATGAATAGCATGAGATTCATAGCATATTGTACATTTAGTCTTGGACAGCCAGTGTTTCTCACTGAGACATGAAACTGGAAGAATTGATGAAGAAAAGCAAAATTTATCATGTAATTCCTGAAATCCCCCTGAGGTCGCTATAAGTGTCTTATCGTAATGCTAGTTTTGTTGGTAATCTGGGCTCTAGCTGGTAACGGAATGCCAAGTATGTTCCCAAGACAAGCAGTCCCCAAACATTGGTTTATGATCTCTTCTTGGTCTATTGGAAAGTTTTCATTATTCTGAGGCAAAATGAGGAAGATGAGGAAAATATGGCTATTCATAAAGATAAATTGATTTCATTTGAAAGACTTGTTTATTATGAGATTATTTAATTTTTTTTATGTTATAATGCTTTTACATTTGTGAAATGATGTTAATTGTGTGGGTATGTGTGTGTCTATGTGCATGTGCGTGTGTGTGTATGTATAAAATTTACTTAACTACTGATACTTGAAATCCTGGTCTGGAAATCACCACCTTTGATGCTTTTTCTAGCATCATTCCTGGTCCATATCCACAAAACCTGGAGGAAACACCAGGTTTTTTGGTTAGGACGCTTGCCCTGGTGGATCAGCTTTGGTCAGCAATTGTCTCTGGAGTGACTCTAGGCCTGATCCAGGAAACCCTCATGTGAGCAGAATTTTAATTTTAATTTTTAAATTGATATATAACTGACATATAACATGGATTTGATATATGTGTATATTATGAAATGATTACCACATTAAGTTTAGTTAATATTCATCACCACACATAATTTCAAAAAATTTTTTCTTGTGATGAGAGCTTTTTAGATCTGGGCAGGACTTTTAAATGGAAATATTTGTCTTCTTTTTTCATGTTATATACTCCTAATAATTAATTTTATTTTAATTATGTTTCAAATATATGAAAAAAGAATAGGATAAAAATATCTATATATTCAGATATTAACATTTTGCATATTTGCTAATGATCTCTCTTTTGTAAAAGAAATAAAAATTTAGAGATATAGTTAGAGGACCACTTCTCTGATATCCTGGAGTTAGGGTGAAGTATTTCCATATTCATTTTTGTACTTTTACTGAATATATCCACCGTAAGCTACATATGATCTTTTACTATGTTTTAAAAGGTACAGAAATGGTATTATACTGTGCATATCATTTTTCAGTTTGCTTTTTTCACTTAACATTTTGTATTTGAGACTAATCCATGCTGATAAATGTTCAACAGATTTATTCATCTTAACTGCAGTATAACATTCCATTCTATTCTGTGACTACACCACAGTTGATTAATTTGTCCCTCTTCTTAGAAAGACCTGGGTTGTTTCTGCTTTTCTGCTATCACAAACAGCGCTGTACTGAACATATCTTTTGGATTGCCTTATGCACATGTATGAGAATTTTTCTAGGGTAAATACCTAGAAGGGAAATTGCCAGGTAATGGTTTATGTGTGTTTTAAACTTTGCCAGCTAATTCTAGCTTATGATTTTACCTTTCATACTCCTAATGGTAATGAATGAGTTTCTGGGTTTTTTTTTTTTTTTTTAATTTGGTTACTACATAAGGCTCCAATTTTTTCCTTTTTTATGGATAGCTAAGTATTTTGGCTTTATTTATTAAACAATTCATCTTTCCTCTCATTTTTTCTTTACCATTTTTTCCAATTTTATTTTTTATTATTTTTTAATCTATCTTTTTTTTTGAATTTTATTTATTTTTTTATACAGCAGGTTCTTCTTAGTTATCTATTTTATACATATTAGCGTATATATGTCAATCCCAATCTCCCAATTCATACCCCCCCCCCCCCGCCCAAACTTTCCACCCTCCTTGGTGTCCATACGTTTGTTCTCTACATCTGTGTCTCTATTTCTGCCGGGCAAACCGGTTCATCTGTACCATTTTTTTAGATTCCACATATATGCATTAATATACGATATTTGTTTTTCTCTTTCTGACTTACTTCACTCTGTATGACAGTCTCTAGGTCCATCCACGTCTCTACAAATGACCCAATTTTGTTCCTTTTTATGGCTGAGTAATATTCCATTGTATATATGTACCACTTCTTCTTTATCCATTCGTCTGTTGATGGGCATTTAGGTTGCTTCCATGACCTGGCTATTGTAAATAGAGCTGCAATGAACACTGGGGGGGGGGTGCATGAGTCTTTTTGAATTATGGTTTTCTCTGGGTATATGCCCAGCAGTGGGATTGCTGGGTCATACGGTAATTCTATTTTTAGTTTTTTAAGGAACCTCCATACTGTTCTCCATAGTGGCTGTTATCAATTTACATTCCCACCAACAGTGCAAGAGGGTTCCCTTTTCTCCACACCCTCTCCAGCATTTGTTGTTTGTAGATTTTCTGATGATGCCCATTCTAACTGGTGTGAGGTGATACCTCATTGTAGTTTTGTTTTGCATTTCTCTAATAATTAGTGATGTTGAGCATCTTTTCATGTGCCTCTTGGCCATCTGTATGTCTTCGTTGGAGAAATGTCTGTTTAGGTCTTCTGCCCATTTTTTGATTGGGTTGTTTGTTTTTTTAATATTGAGCTGCATGAGCTGTTTATATATTTTGGAGATTAATCCTTTGTCTGTTGCTTCATTTGCAAATATTTTCTCCCATTCTGAGGGTTGTCTTTTCTTCTTGTTTATAGTTTCCTTTGCTGTGCAAAAGCTTTTATTCTTTTTTTTTTAAACATCTTTATTGGAGTATAATTGCTTTACAATTGTGTGTTAGTTTCTGCTTTATAACAAAGTGAATCAACTATACATATACATATATCCCCATATGTCCTCCCTCTTGCATCTCCCTCCCACCCTCCCTATCCCACCCCTCTAGGTGGACACAAAGCACCAAGCTGATCTCCCTGTGCTATGCGGCTGCTTCCCTCTAGCTATTTATTTTGCATGTGGTAGTGTATATATGTCCATGCCATTCTCTCACTTCGTCACACCTTACCCTTCCCCCTCCCCATGTCCTCAAGTCCATTTTCTATGTCTGAGTCTTTATTCCTGTCCTGCCCCTAGGTTCTTCAGAACTTTTTTTTTTTTTTAAGATTCCATATATATGTGCTAATATACGATCTTTGTTTTTCTCTTTCTGACTTATTTCACTCTGTATGACAGACTCTAGGTCTGTCCATCTAACTACAAATAACTCAATTTCGTTTCTTTTTATGGCTGAGTAATATTCCATTGTACATATGTGCCACATCTTCTTTATCCATTCATCTGTCTATGGACTCTTAGGTTGCTTCCATGTCCTGGCTATTGCAAATAGAGCTGCAATGAACATTGTGGTACATGACTCTTTTTGAATTATGGTTTTCTCAGGGTATGCCCAGTAGTGGGATTGCTGGGGCATATGGTAGTTCTATTTTTAGTTTTTAAAGGAACCTCCATACTGTTCTCCATAGTGGCCGTATTGTGTGCAAAAACTTTTAAGTTTCATTAGGTCCCATTTGTTTATTTTTGACTTTATTTCCATTACTCTAGGAGGTGGGTCAAAAAGATCTTGCTGTGATTTATGTCAAAGAGTGTTCTTCCTATGTTTTCCTCTAAGAGTTTTATAGTGTCTGGTCTTAAATTTAGGTCTCCAATCCACTTTGAGTTTATTTTTGTGTATGGTGTTGGGGAGTGTTCTAATTTCATTCTTTACATGAAACTGTCCAGTTTTCTCAGCACCACTTATTGAAGAGGCTGTCTTTTCTCCATTGTATATCCTTGCCTCCTTTGTCATAGATTAGTTGACCATAGGTGCGTGAGTTTATCTCTGGACTTCCTATCCTGTACTATTCATCTATATTTCTGTTTTCGTGCCAGTACCATATTGTCTTGATTACTGTAGCTTTGTAGTATGGTCTGAAGTCAGTGAGTCTGACTCCTCCAGCTCTGTTTTTTTCCCTCAAGATTGCATTGGCTATTCGGGGTCTTTTGCGTCTCCTTACAAATTTTTAAGATTTTTTGTTCTAGTTCTGTAAAAAATGCCATTGGTAATTTGATGGGGATTGCATTGAATCTGAGGGTTGCTTTGGGTAGAACAGTCATTTTCACAATTTGATTCTTCTAATCCAAGAACATGGTATATCTCTCCATCTGTTTTTGTCATCTTTAATTTCTTTCATCAGTGTCTTATAGTTTTCTGCATACAGGTCTTTTACCTCCTTAGGTAGGTTTATTCCTGGGTATTTTATTCTTTTTGTTGCAATGGTGAATGGTAGTATTTCCTTAATTTCTCTTTCTGATCTTTCGTTGTTAGTGTATGGGAATGCAAGAGATTTCTGTGCATTAATTTTGTATCCTGCAACTTTACCAGATTCATTGATTAGCTCTAGTAGTTTTCTGGTGGCATCTTTAGAATTCTCTATATATAGTATCATGTCATTTGCAAGCAGTGACAGTTTTACTTCTTATTTTCCAATTTGTATTCCTTTTATTTCTTTTTCTTCTCTGATTGCCGTGGCTGGGACTTCCAAAACTATGTTGAATAATAGTGGCGAAAGCGAACATCCTTGTCTTGTTCCTGATCTTAGAGGAAATGCTTTCAGTTTTTCACCACTGAGAATGATGTTTGCTGTGGGTTTGTCATATATGGCCTTTATTATGTTGAGGTAGGTTCCCTCTATGCCCACCTCCAGGAGAGTTTTTATCATAAATGGGTGTTGAATTTTGTCAAAAGCTTTTTCTGCATCTATTGAGATGATCATATGGTTTTTATTTTTCAGTTTGTTACTATGGTGTATCACATTGGTTGATTTGCGTATATTGAAGAATCCTTGCATCCCTGGGATAAATCCCACTTGATCATGGTGTATGATGCTTTTAATGTGTTGTTGGATTCTGTTTGCGAGTACTTTGTTGAGGATTTTTGCATCTGTATTCATCAGTGATGTTGGTGTGTAATTTTCTTTTTTTTTGTAGTATCTCTGTCTGATTTTGGTATCAAGGTGATGGTGGCTTTGTCGAATGAGTTTGGGAGTGTTCCTTCCTCTGCAGTGTTTTGGAAGAGTTTGAGAAGGATGGGTGTTACGTCTTCTCTGAATGTTTGATAGAATTCATCTGTGAAGCCATCTGGTCCTTGACTTTTGTTTGTTGGAAGATTTTTAATCAGTTTCAATTTCATTACCTGTGGTTGGTCTGTTCATATTTTCTATTTCTTCCTGGTTCAGTCTTGGAAGGTTATACCTTTCTAAGAATTTGTCCATTTCTTCCAGGTTGTCCATTGTATTGGCAAAGAGTTGCTTGTAGTAGTCTCTTATGATGCTTTGTATTTCTGTGGTGTCCATTGTAACTTCTCTTTTTTCATTTCTAACTTTATTGATTTGAGTCCTCTCCCTCTTTTTCTTGATGAGTCTGGCTAAAGGTTTATCAATTTTGTTTATCTTATCAGAGAACCAGCTTTTAGTTTTATTGAGTTTTATTGATCTTCGCTATTGTTTTCTTTGTTTCTATTTCATTTACTTCTGCTGTGACTTTTATGATTTCTTTCCTTCTGTTAACTTTGAGTTTTGTTTGTTCTTCTTTCTCTAGTTCCTTTTGGTGTAAGGTTAGATTGTTTATTTGAGATTTTTCTTGTTTCTTGATGTAGGATTGTATTGCTATAAATTTACCTCTTAGAACTGCTTTTGCTGCATCCCATAGGTTTTGGATCATCGTGTTTTCGTTGTCATTTGCCTCTAGGTATTTTTTGATTTCCTCTTTGATTTCTTCAGTGATCTCTTGGTTATTTAGTAACATATTGTTTAGCCTCCATGTGTTTGTGTTTTTTACTTTTTTTTCCTTGTAATTTATTTCTAATCTCATAGTGTTGTGGTCAGAAAAGATGCTTGATATGATTTCAGTTTTCTTAAATTTACCAAGGATTTATTTGTGACCCAAGATGTGATCTATCCTGGAGAATATTCCATGTGCACTTGAGAAGAAAGTGTAATCTGCTGTTTTTGGATGGAATGTCCTATAAATATCAATTAAATCTATCTGGTCTATTGTGTCATTTAAAGCTTGTGTTTCCTTATGAATTTTCTGTCTGCATTATCTGTCCATTCGTGTAAGTGAGATGTTAATGTCCCCCACTATTATTGTGTTACTGTCAATTTCCTCTTTTATAGCTGTTAGCATTTGCCTTATGTGTTGTGGTGCTCCTATGTTGGGTGCATATATATTTATAATTGTTATATCTTCTTGTTGGATTGATCCCTTGATCATTACGTAGTGTCCTTCCTTGTCTCTTGTAACATTCTTTATTTTAAAGGCTATTTTATCTGATATGAATACTGCTATCCAGCTTTCTTTTGATTTCCATTTGCATGGAATATCTTTTTCCATCCCCTCACTTTCAGTCTGTATCTATCCCTAGGTCAGAAGTGGGTCTCTTGTAAACAGCATATATATGGGTCTTGTTTTTGTATCCATTCAGCAAGCCTGTGTCTTTTGCTTGGAGCATTTAATCCATTCACTTTTAAGGTAATTATCGATATGTATGTTCCTATTACCTTTTTCTTAATTGTTTTAGCTTTGTTTTTGTAGGTCCTTTTCTTCTCTTGTGTTTCCCGTTTAGAGAAGTTCTTTCAGCATTTGTTTTAGAGCTGGTTTGGTGGTGCTGAATTCTCTTAGCTTTTGCTTGTCTGTAAAGCTTTTGATTTCTCCATTGAATCTGAATGAGATCCTTGCCGTGTAGAGTAATCTTGGTTGTAGGTTCTTCCCTTTCATCACTTGAAATATTTGTGCCACTCCCTTCTGGCTTGTAGAGTTTCTGCTGAGAAATCAGCTCTTAACCTTATGAGAGTTCCCTTGTGTGTTATTTGTCATTTTTCCCTTGTTGCTTTTAATAATTTTTCTTTGTCTTTAATTTTTGTCAATTTGATTACTATGTGTCTTGACATGTTTCTCCTTGGGTTTATCCTGCCTGGGACTCTCTGCGCTTCCTGGACTTGGGTGGCTATTTTCTTTTCCGTGTTAGGGAAGTTTTCAACTATAATCTCTTCATATATTTTCTTGGGTCCTTTCTCTCTCTCTTCTCCTTCTGGCACCCCTATAATGCGAATGTTGTGTGTTTAATGTTGTCCCAGAGGTCTCTTAGGCTGTCTTCATTTCTTCTCATTCTTTTTTTCTTTATTCTGTCCCACGGTAGTGAATTCCACCATTCTGTCTTCCAGGTCATTATCCGTTCTTCTGCCTCAGTTATTCTGCTATTGATTCCTTCTAGTGTATTTTTCATTTCAGTTATTGTATTGTTCATCTCTGTTTGTTTGTTCTTTAATTCTTGTAGGTGTTTGTTAAACATTTCTTGCATCTTTTCGATTTTTGCATCCATTCTCTTCCCGAGGTCCTGGATCATCTTCACTATCATTATTCTGAATTCTTTTTCTGGCAGTTTGCCTATGTCCACTTCATTTAGTTGTTTTTCTGGGGTTTTATTTTGTTCCTTCATCTGGTACATAGTCCTCTGCCTTTTCATTTTGTCTATCTTTCTGTGCATGTGGTTTTCGTTCCACAGGCTGCAGGATTGTAGTTCTTCTTGCTTCTGCTGTCTGCCCTCTGGTGGATGAGGCTTTCTAAGAGGCTTGTGCAAGTTTCCTGATAGGAGGGACTTGTGGTGGGTAGAGCTGGCTGTTGCTCTGGTGGGCAGAGCTCAGTAAAACTTTAATCCGCTTGTCTGCTGATCGGTGGGCCTTGGTTCCCTCCCTGTTGGTTGTTTGGCCTGAGGCGACCCAACACTGGAGCCTACCCGGGCTCTTTGGTGGGGCTAATGGCGGACTCTGGGAGGGCTCACGCCAAGGAGTACTTCCCAATACTTCTGCTGCCAGTGTCCTTGTCCCCGCCTCTAACCCTCTAACACTAGCAGTTAGGTCTGGTTCAGTCTCCTATGGGGTCACTGCTCCTTCTCCCTGGGTCCTGATGCGCACACTACTTTGTGTGTGCCCTCCAAGAGCGAAGTCTTTGTTTCACCCAGACCTGTCGAAGCCCTGCAGTCAAATCCCACTAGCCTTCAAAGTCTAATTTTCTAGGAATTCCTCCTCCCGTTGCCGGACCCCCAGGTTGGGAAGCCTCACTTGGGCTCAGAACCTTCACTCCAGTGGGTGGACTTCTGTGGTATAATTGTTCTCCAGGTTGTGAGTCACCCATCCAGCAGTTATGGGATTTGATTTTATTGTGATTGCACCCCTTCTACAATCTCATTGTGGCTTCTCCTTTGTCTTTGGATGTGAGGTATCTTTTTTGGTGAGTTCCAGTGTCTTCCTATTGATGATCGTTCAGCAATTAGTTGTGATTTTGGTGCTCTCACAAGAGGGAGTGAGTGCACGTCCTTGTACTCCACCATCTTGAACCAGTCTCCTCCTCCATTCATTTTTAATGCCAACTCTGTCATACACCAGGTTCCCACAAACATATGGATCTGTTCCAGGATCTCTATTCTGATCATTTGGTCTCTTTCTTTATCCTGATGCCACTAACACTAATTTTTAAAATTGCCACAGCTTTATAGTAAGTCTTGATATCAGTAAGGCAAATCTTCCCTTCACCTTCCTCACAATGTCCTTAGTCATTTCTTCCTCCAGATGTATTTTAGGATTTTAGTTTGTCAAGCTTCATAAAATATCCCACTATATTTTTACTTAAAATGATTTGATTTGCCACTTTCTCCGTCTGTTCTCTGGAATGGTTTCTGTAAGATGGGATTACTGGTTACTTGGAGGTTTGTTAAGAAATCCTGTTTAATACTAGGTTGAAATATTTTGGGAACTAGTTACAAATTGCATTCAATCCAATTGCATACATACATTCAAGTTTTTAATGGTTATATTCAGATCTGCTCTTTCTTCCTGAGTCAACTTTAGTAAGTTTTCTCTTTCTAGGAAAGTATTCTTTTGTCTAGGTTTTCAAACTTATTGGAATAAATTTGTTCATAGCATTTGCTTAAGCATGTAAAATCTTTTGTGTTTCTCTGTTTCCCTTTAAATTACTAGTCTTTTCACTTACGTCTCTTTGATTTTATTAATCAAAATGCCAAAATTTTGTTTGCTTTATTAGTTTTTATAGGCGTTTTCCTTTTTCTTTAAAAAATTTTGTGTATTTTGCTGGTCTTTTTCTAAATTTTTGATCCGACTCCTTATACATTGGTTTACATTTTGCTTCATTTCTAATATAAACATTTAAGTATCTAAATTTCCTCTAATATTGGTTTACCTGCTTTCCAAAAGTTTTGATATATAATGTTCTCAATATTATTTAGTTTAAAATATTTTATAATTTCTATCAGGATTTCTCTTTGATCCACATATTATTTAATATGCTTTAAAATATCTAAACCTATGACTTTGGCTATATTTTTGTTACTGATTTTTTATTGTGCTGTGATTTTCATGGTTAAATGTGGCAAATTTTATAAATACTTCATATGAGCTGGAAAAATAATTTTTGGATGCAGACTCTATATATGTTCATTAGATCAAACTTGTTAATTATGCTGTTCAAATCTTATGTGTTCCTACAAATTTGATGTCTTCTTTATTAGTTACTAAGAGAGGTGTGTTGAAATTTGTCATTAAATTGTGAACTTGTCAATTTATTTCTCGTAATTCTATCAATTTTTGCTTCATGGTCCTGGAGGTTAAGATATTATGTATCTACAAATTCAGAATACAGTATTTTCCGGGTAAAGTTTTCGTTTTGTCATTTTGTAATAATTAGGGGATTATTTTTTTTCATTGACGTCTACTTGGTTCCATATTACTATAGCCACTTTGGCTTTCTTTTTGGTTATGT
The DNA here is from genome assembly GCF_028021215.1 of Eschrichtius robustus. NCBI lineage: Eukaryota > Metazoa > Chordata > Mammalia > Artiodactyla > Eschrichtiidae > Eschrichtius > Eschrichtius robustus. The sequence continues at coordinate 49,609,335 of NC_090829.1, read as the reverse complement.
CTTTTTTCATCCACTTATTTCCAGAGCTTCTGAGTGTTTGTTTTTGTTTTTTTTGTTTTTTTTGTTTTTTTGCATGTATCTCTCCTGAACATATGTAAAATCCAACGTATAGCTGGAATTTTTACTTAAATAAAATTTATCTTTCACTTTCTTCTAGTCCATTTATACCTATTGTGATTAGGGATCTGCTCAGATTTAAATAAGATAAATGTTATTTTCTGTTTTGTATTTGACCTGCTTTTAGTTTGTTTCTTTTTTCCCCCTCTACTTCTTTTTTTCTTTCTTTCTTGCTACCTGTTGAATTTTCTTTTTCTTTTTCCTTCTACTATGTTTTACCTATGTTCTTTTAATAGGCACTAATAATATATTTAATGTGGATATTTAATAAAGTCTCACATTAAATAATATTGACCCCCTTTCTGAAATGTATGAGACCTGTGGAACACGTTAACTTGGATTGTCTCTGCTGCCCGGTTTACGTGCTAATTGCTGCCCAGGATTTTAGCTTCACCTTGTACTTATGAGTCATTTTTACTGATGCAGTTAGTGATGATTTAGATTTATACATGCTATTTGCCAATTTATTTTCTCACTATTGCTTCTTGTGTTCTATTCCTTCCTCCGGGGTTCAGGATAAGTTTTCTTGAAGTATATTTTTTAGTATTCTTTTAGCAATGTTCTGTGAGTAGTAAATTCCCTTTGCCTTTGTCTGAAAATATCTATATTTTACTCTCATTTCTAAATAATAGTTTTTTGGACCATACAATTCAAGATAAACAGTTATTTCCTCTCAGTTCACTGACTGTATTATTCCATTTTTTAAAGCTGTTGTTGAGGATCTTGCTGTCAGTTTTTTGTAGTTCCTCTGTAGTAATTTGCTTTTTGACTTCACCCTAATAACTCCTCTTTGTCTTTATATGTTTTGTATTTATGGTGCTCCATAGTTTTACTTCAATGTGTTTAGATCTGGAATTATTTTGACTTTTTCTACTTGGGTCTTCTAGTGATTCTTGAATCTGACAATTCATGTCTTTTATGAATTCTGGAAAATTTTTAGCCATCATCTCTTCCAATATCTTTTAACCCATTTTAGAAGTCCTAGTCCTATGTTAGACCATTTTATTATATCCTTGATATCTCTTAGCTTTTCTTTCATATTTTTCTCTTCAACTCATGATTCATTTTGGGGGATTTCCTGAGGTCTATATTGCATTGCATTTCATTCTACTCTCTTCACTTGTTTCCAGTCTGCTGTTTAGTTCATTTATTGATGTTTTCCTTACAGTAACTATATTTTCAAAATCAAGAAATTCTGTTTGCTTCTTTAAAAATCTGTCATGAAAAAAATAATATCTTGTTTCTTTCTTTTGGTTTTAGATTATTTTACGTTTTTAATGAATAAATTTATTTTATAGTCTCAAATTATTCTATAGATCTACTGGTTTATGTCTAATCCTGAAGTTCCTTGTGTCTGCTTATTTTCTCTTCTGAAGGAATATTTCTTTGTATGGTTTGTAATTTGGGGCTATGAGCTCATTTTCACAAGCCTTTATCGGAAGGGATCTTGTAGAGCCTACACTTAGATTATGCTGCTTCAGAGCAGTTTTGCATTTGTTTCTGCAGTTTGGGAATTCCAGACTGAATTCATATATGACCTCATAAGCCTATTTCTCATCCTCTACTCCAAGCCTAAATTTCAGGAAATAACTTTTTTCTTCTTTATAACCCAAATCTGTTAGTTATCCAGGTGTTCTCTTTTCTCTCCTGATTGATCAAATTTTTTTCAACAGATCTTTATGTATCCAGGATCATTTTCTTCCACATATCCTTAGCACTGATGTCAAATGATCTTTCTTAAAGAAGATTTGGATCATATTGATCCTTCTGTGGCTTACCAGGAAGCTATAGAACAAACTCCAACTCCTTGAAAAGGTCTGGCCCCTGCTTTGTCATTTCTGACCTCAGCGCTCACTTTTCTCTCATTGACACTTCATGTTTAAGCTGAAGAACTGATAATTTCTGGCATATATTGTGACCTGTCTTGTTTCAGTGCTTTTGCACATGCTGCTTCATCATTAACTGCCCTCCTTTCCTTGGTTAACTTTTGCTGTTATTTAAGACAAATTAGGACTCTTAGAGAAGTGCTTTCAACCTTCAGCTCAATATCATCTTGTGTTTTTTTTTTGTTGGTTGGTTTGTTTGCTTTTAAAGAATAATTAAAAAACAAAGGGAGAGTTTATCATTTTGTATTCCTAAGTTCTTCATATTTCCACACTTAAAACCACATCAAACTGTGCCTCTGGGACAGTATATACATTTGGAGAAAGAATTGAACATATGCTTCAGTTGAAAATCGTACATATTTCAAAGTCATCTCTGTAGGGGGATATTAGTGAAAAATTGTATATTTGTAATATTGTGTACTTCATTGCCAAATTGCCTTTTGGAAGGTTCTGAAAAACAAAGGAAGTGGATCTGTTTACATGGACTTTTTAGTAAAATAGAAGAACTGGATTCTTATTTTGTCTCTACTACTAATATGCTGAGTATCTTCTTTCTTGCTTTGGTTTCCCTCTTTTTATTTATTTATTTATTTATTTAAAAAATTTATTATTATTATTTTTTAATCTTTTGGCCATGCCACATGGCATGTGGGATCTTATTCCCCAACCAGGGATCAAACCCATGCCCCCTGCATTGGAAATGCAGAGTCTTAACCACTGGACCGTCAGGGAAGTTCTGGTTTCCCTCTTTTTATTTTTATTTATTTAAATTAATTAACTAACTTATTTTTGACTGCATTGGGTCTTTGTTGCTGCATGTTGGCTTTTTCTAGTTGTGGCAATCGGGGGCTACTCTTCTTTGCGGTGCGTGGGCTTCTCCTTGCAGTGGCCTCTCTTGTTGCGGAGCACAGGCTCCAGGTGCACAGGCTTCAGTAGTTGTGGCACGTGGGCTCAGTAGTTGTGGCACATGGGCTGAGTTGCTCCACGGCATGTGGGATCTTCCCAGACCAGGGCTCGAACCCGTGTCCCCTGTATTGGCAGGCAGATTCTTAACCATTGTGCCACCAGGGAAGTCCCGGTTTCCTTCTTATTAAAGTGAAGATGTTGGTTGAGATGATCTCCAAGTTTTCTTTCACCTCCAAAATCCTCCTAGTGATTCCAAGAAGTGTTGTAGACACCTAGAAATATTGTACTGTAACCCTCTTCTCTACGTTACCATCACTTCTTTTTGGTTGGTAAAATTCAGCTAATGAATGGCTCATAATTCTTAGAAAATATAGAGTGTTTAAGGTAAATTTACATTAAAAATACTTTATTGAATATAAAGTACTTAGTTAATATAAACACGAATCAGAAAGTTTTGGCTAATATCAAAGTTTGAAGACAAAGACAGATTTTTAAACCTTGCTTTGACTTAAAAGAGCAGCAATGAAGATCAGAAATGCAGTGCTTCAGTAATGTGGACTTAAAGCCCAGTTAATGGGTAAAGCCCTCCCTGGGTAATATCAACTAGCTTATGTTTTCAGTCTTAGTTGGTGCTTGCTTTACTACAAATATATTTGGGTTCGAACACTGTAAAGATCAATAACTCTTTTGATATGCTTGCCAATTTCCAGTGTTGATGAGCAATTTCTTTCAAGCAGCTTGTCTTCAAATGTTAGTGTGCCTTCACAGGAAATAAAAAGTGCCATAATTTCTGATGAACCATCCGCCTGCTAGTGACATTTAATTATTTTTCCCATAATTAGCTGTGGTCACTCAGTCCCTGAAAACTTTAAAGAACTTGTCCTAAATTTACTGTGTAAAAAATATTTGCTCTAAATTTTCTTTGAGTTATTTATATAAGTTAATAGCTTTTTGCATATTAGATCTTGAATGAAAAACTAGAATGTTTATGATGTTTAAGACATTTGAGTTGGGTAGAAGCATCTTTGTAAATGGAGAAGAATATTGGAAAGAAATAAATTTCTTTTTGTTGAAATTTATGAAAATACACAGCTAATCAGTGGTGATATTTTAATTTTTTTTCTCCATGATTACTCTATTACCTTCTTCTCCTTTCTTATTTTATTATATATCTCAATTCTTCTCACCAATTTCTTCTTTCACCTCCTCCTTCAGCTCTATTTCCTCTTTCTTTCTTCTCTCTTTTTCCTTTCCTTTAAAAATGTTCTTTTCCTCCTTCCTTTCTCTTATTCTTCCTTTTATTTTTTATTATATAAATATTTATCTATATGCAAACCTCACCAGTAAGTGGAAGCAGGAATGAGATTTATAAGCAAAGAAGCAGAATGTCAAATTGCAGGATAAAAGGAATCACTTTTTGTGTATTAGACAAATCCAAACAGAATAGAATAACAACAGATTCTTTCACGTTCCTGGTGACCATAGGTTGTCCTTTTATTTCCATTAAATGTATGAAACAATTCAGTGATTTTTCACTCCATGTATTTATTTTGAATACAAATTGGTCTGCGGAACTATGTTTCTATATGTTAAGTTGTAGTTTTGGCTGCTAGTTGAGTATACCATGAATTAATAATCATTTGATATTGACTTCAGTTGAGGTGAATACAAAGATTTATTGACCTGAGTGGAAAATATGGACCAAAGTGAAACCTCTGTCAATATTTATTTACTTTTACAGGGACAATTAATCTTGATACTCACTGAAACAAGAAGTCGATATATGTATTGTAGTATACTTTTGGAGACTTCCATTAGAAATATTGGCGAGTCCCCTGTTCATGGCCATAGATTTAAAAGGCCTATCAATTTAAATGTTTTGGATATCAAGGGCTAAAACATGTAAAATATCACAGTGTGCTTCTCCAGAAATAAGAAATCAAGAGTCTTCTCAGAGTAGATTAATGGGAATTCCTCTTTTCATTTCAGCTAATGCTTTTTTAGTAATAGGAACTGCCAAGAAGGCAACCAGTACTGAGTTCTCGATGAATGACTTCATCTTGTTAGCAGATGGGGTAAACTCTTCTATGAGAGAGTTCTGCAATTCTCCTCCCGGTGGTGAATGACACTGGTGATTAAAACTCCCCAGTGCATCTTAGTTTCTTCATGAGAGCTTCCTTTGTAGGCAGCCCTTGCCAATGGGAGAAGCCAAGGCTGTGAGATTTGGACTTTTGATTCTTAGGGTTTTTCTTTTCTTCTCTTTTGGAATAAAATAGTGGTGGAGGTAAGAGAAACTTCTACTTTACAGTGACTGAAAATGTAATGAAGCACTTGACATGTATGTGTGAAGTATTAAGGTTGAATTTCCAGTGAGAGAGCATATTCTCTTTAGTCAATAAATTCCCTATTCAGAATGTGATCTCAAGAATTGTGCTTAAAATTTCTTCTCCCCCTAAAATGGTTAAGAAATTTAAAAAAATTTTTTCTCCTTCCCCCCCACCCCAAAAAAGTAACAAAAAGAACAAACAAACAAAAACAATTAATACTTCACAGGAATCACAGTTGAGGTAGATCTTTAAGATGTGGTATTAGAGTGATTGACTTTTACTTAGTTAAGAATGAAACCTGCCTTCGCTATATAAATTTAGATAAAAAGCTTACATGTCACATTGCAGCCTTCATTGCAACAATTCGGTAGAGATCAGAGATTGCCTTACTTAGGGAAATGTCCAAAAAAACAGTGAAAGATATTGATGATATATATGATATTATATATAAATTAATTACATAATATAATATATATTATATAGTATATAAATTATGTAATGTTATATATAAATTAATTTGCCATTGGGATAATTTAACATATTTATCATCAAATTATTGGAAGAGACAAATTATATTCCAGACATTGTGAACAATTTTCAGGGTTAAAAAAATTTTTTTTAATGGCCAGTCTTGACACTGTTTCAGAATTGTTTATAACACCCAGCATAACGTGTCTTGATATATAGCAGAAAGTCATAAATTTGCTAATAACCACGAACAACCAACACGTTAGTAAATTTGTGCTCAGCTTTAAGTTTTCAACATTTTTTTTAACTGATATTTTCTGCCATCCTAAAGTAATGATTTTTTTTGGGGGGGGGGTAGGATTTACTTATTTTCATAACATTTTATTGCTTTTCCTGGTTATAATAGAAATGTGTATTTTTTTTGAGGGGGTTAACTTGTGAAGTACAGAAAAACCTTTTAAGAAGTTGTTCTATGTGTTGTTAATGAGGGTAGCAAAAGCAAAACAAAAACAAAGCAAAAAGCAAAACAATGAAAACCACCAAGTAACAAACAATATCTCTCCCTGTCCCCCACCCCCATCCCAGTCACATGAATTCTTAAATACCCAGAAGATGCAGTCCTTCTAGTTACTTGTCCTTGACATTTTGCAGGCATAGCAGTAAAAAACACATGCACACAAATACACCCCTTCATCTTCCACAGATCAGCCTCCTGGAAAGTACAGGCTTCCTGCACGTGTCTCAGAAAGAGCTCATCTTCCTTCCTCTCCTTTTTGAGGAACAAGAATCATCCACCTCTGTGGTGCACAGAATCCCTAGCACCAACCAGCCTCGACAAGCACAACAGAGAAACACTGAAGGGCCCTATACTGTTAACTGGTGGAAGGAAAACAGCCGGTGATGTCTATGGAAGGCCAGTTTATTTATATAAACCTGAGAGGTGTGGACAAAGTGACTAAAAAGATGAGAAGGAAAGAAAGTGGGAAGGGGCTGGAGGAGGACGGGAGAAGCAGTGGTGAAGGGGGAGGGCGTGAACAGTGGGCTGAGAGCAGGTAAGAAAGAGGCACAGCAGTGAGGAGAGAGCCTGGAAGGGGCCAGATCGGTACACACCTTAGAACCATCCTCCTGAAGATAAAGGATCTTCCCTCCCACTGAGATGCACTCTAGTAGTCCTTAAAGAATCCAAATTGTCATGTCGAAGGCAAGCTAGAGGGTAAAGCTCAATAGTTTGGGGTGGAGGTCAGGATAGGGGAAGATATTCATGAAACAGTATATATGACAAAGAAACCCTTTCAGTTAAAATAAAAGGAGAGGACGGTGTTTGCTTGCCTGAAAAAAACATAACTAGATTTGAATTCTTCACATTTCAATATGTTAGTCTTTGGCAACCTCCATAAAACCATCACCGTATTTTTTCATACCAAGAGTTTAAAGTGATGACTCCAGTTTGACTGGTGGGTGGATCAATGTGGAAAAAGGCCTTTGTCTTTACTGTGGAAGCTGTGTAGACTTTGGAGACAGATGGACCAAGATTCAAGCCTCTTGGTAGTTCTCTGATATTGCACAATTTACCTACTTTCTGTTTTCTCAGTTGAAAAATGGGGGATTTATCTGAAAATTTTGTGGGGATTAAAATTAAAAAATGTATTTAAAAAGTGCCTAGCTCACTGCCTGGCCCACACTTAATGGTGTGCTCATTTATGTTAGTTGTCATCTGCCATGAGAAGAGCTTTTGAAGTCCCTGTAAGAAAAAGGCCATGAAAATTGAGAAGAAGAAATTTAGGATGCTATGATTTTTAGTGGTTGTATGATCATATGTGCCTGCCTTCTAAATTTGTTCCCTAGAATCAGGCAGCATTTTTTTTTTTTTTTGAGGGAAGAGGAAATCTGAAAATGAGACCTTTAATTCATCATCGTATCCTTGCTGCTCAGACATATTAGTCTGTGTCTGCTTTGCTTTACTCGCAGTGCTTTCTCTAATTGCAGAGGTATGTGAAGGCCACCGTCTTTAGCAGGGTCTGGGCCTTGTCACTCTCTCCCCCATTGGCTACACTCCAAACGTACTGGCTTCAACACCCCAAACTCCTTTCCTCCTCAAGGTCTTCTTACCTCTGCTTGAAATACTAGACTCCTCCTTTCCTCTTGTGTCTCCTCCATCTCTGTTTTTTATACACACACACACACACACACACACACACACACCCCGTATGTGTTTGGCTAATTCCTACCTAATTCCTATTTACATCTTACATTGTCACTTCCTGCCTGAGACCCCAGCCTCGGTTAGATATGTTGGTTTAAAGCTTTCTCAACATCTTTCCTCCTACTTATCACAATTATGATTAATTAATTATCTGGTAGATATTGGCTCCTCTCTGCCTTTCTTTCTGGCTAAAGCATCAGTGAAGACAGGGACTATGTTTGTCTTGGTCATCACTCTGTCCCCCACATCCAGCTCAGCGCCTCGCATGTGATTGGTGATCAACAAATATTCATTGAATGAATGATGCTAGATGCAGAAATACTGTGCTCAGCATCACTGACTGTTGCCTACGTGTGGTTAGCTTGTGATCTCTAGCTTGTAAAATGGCCCAGTGTGGTACCATGGGCCTGAGGCAACATGTACGGTTTGTACAGAGTAAGGTCTGAGCAAGTATCTGTTCAAAACAGGAAGCTGGCTCAGCTCAGGAGCTGGCATCCCTTCTCTTGTACAGTATCTTATACCACAAGATTCAAGTCTATCGAATATCCTAACCCAATAAACACAACCAACCATAGGGAAGTAGCCGTCATCGGGTACTATTCTGTGGGTCGTTAAGCCTTTGGAATTTGGGAACAACTTGAAGGCTGGAAATTTGTGAGACTTTTTGTCTGGACACGGCTCCATCGTGGCTTTGCTTGGAAGCGGTCATACCTTGAGTTGTAGGGAGTGCTTGGCTGAGGTCAAAGGCCTGCTTATAGGTGAGATTCAACTATTTGATCACTCTGAAACATTTCATCTGCGTAATAGCCATTAACAAATAATGGAAAAAGTGTAGACAGACCAGCTACTATAGGTGGCTGTGAAACAAGGATAGATAGGACAAAATATTTACAAAAAGGAGCTGGAGTGAGTACACATTGTAAAAACTGTACTGCGTATTGAATTCTGCCTGGGCTCCATCATCCTTCTGTAGTAGTCGTCAATAGTATTCCTCTTCTAAAAGGAAACCGAATGACATTAATGATACACACAAGATCCTTTTTAGAAAAAAACCCCCACAATCCAAGTGCCTTCCAGAGCACGAGGAAAAGTTTCAGAGTCATTGGATGTCTCTCTTTGTCAGATGCCACAGTGTCAGGCTCTGAGCCATTTGTCATCCCTGAATTTCATTATCTGCTCCTTCCCTGTCTTTCATTCCCAGTTTGCTAGGACATTTGTTCACTGTTGACCTCCCTGACAAATAATACACCTTAATTATGTTGGCAAGAGGGGATATGTCATTCCCAGGCCACTTTAATTGTCTATCCGACAGGCATCCTGCTGCGGCATGTAGCTTCTGTGGTATTTTGACTGCAATTGTGTGAGTATCCTGTGCTTTCACTTTGTCTAAAGGAAGTCTCAACTTTTACAGGCCCTGAAAATAATACTTCGTATCGGGGCCACGTTTCACTTTTGTTTTGTGGTTGCTAAAACAAGCTCTCACATAATTTTGGTGAAAACAGTACAGACTGGCTCTCTATGAGGCCTGCCTAGCAAAGCAAAAAAAAAAGTCTGCATGAGGACTTAGAATGGGATAAACATTGAAATGACTACAAAGATTAAGAAGAAAGGTGTTTTTGGCATATCAGGAAGCTCCACAAAGGAAAAACAGAGCTGTCCGCAGCTCCAGGATCAGGAGAGAGAGAGCCTCCAGTTTAAGTCAACTAATCCTTTGCAAGAAACAGAAAAGTGCTCTTGGCCAAAGACCAATCTTGCGGTTCCATCCCCACACAAAAATCCTGAAGCCTGTAATAATCTTGACTTCAGGACTCAGAAAAACTTCCCTTTTTTATCTTGCAAGGATTTGGATCATTGATG